>NC_136381.1:257417615-262417615 GCF_965140285.1 Lepidochelys kempii
ATGGAATAGAGACGGGGAAGCACTTCACTTGTAATGCTGCCTCTATTAAATCCAGTACTGATGCTGCTCCATGTAATAAATGTATATAGATGTTTCAGAGCTTCAGTGTACTGCTGGCATGTTCTAGTTTGAAGACAACACATAAGGAATATATCGGGGCCTGGGAACATATCCAGTGTACTTATCTTTTTCTTTTGTTGATTAAAATTGTCAATAATGACACCGACAAAGAGATTCAGTGTGAAGAAAGATCCAAAGATTATGAAAACCACAAAATAGAGGTACATGGATAGACTCTTTTCCATTTGTGGCTGCAATTCTTTCTGCAAAAATGAAAAGCAAGATGAAATTGGCTGAGAATAGTATGGCCCTGGTCATGGAATGAGCTCTGTATAGGTGCAGGAGTCCTCCCGCACAGAGATCCTTGCAGGATATCAAACTTGCTTCATCACTAGAAATGCGAAAAAAACCCAAACCTGTCTGTAATGCACAAGAATAAGGGACTATCTACCCAGTGAGTTAGTATGCAGCAAGCCAGGGTGGAAATCTACAGTGCACCTGCTTGAGGCAGCTAAACCACACTCTGGGACTTCCGTTCTGCTGTAGCAGTGAACACATGGTGAATGATGCGCAGTAAGCTGCTGCACTCTAGTTTCACACCCTGTCTTGCTGTGCACTAACTCACTGTAGACAAGCCATAGGTCTTGCATTTCTGTGGTGGTGGGGAGAAAGGGAAGCGGAGATAAAGTTTGCAGTGTGATTAAAGTTAAATCCAAGGACACCACAGACAATGTGGATAACAATTTAACAAGGAACAATGTTTTGCCTAGAATTTGATTATCCTTCCTGATAAGCTGAAAATATGTTCTGAAAATAATATGCCAAATTCTCTGTTGGCATGTTTCCATTGAAGTAATTGGAAAGAGAATTTGGCCCAATGTCTATTAATAGTATAACTACTATTTGTTGTTTTGATTTCCTCTGCAATCTTTGTTAAGATTGTTCTGTGCAGAACAGATTCCTGTAATTGGCACTGATATTGATTAAACTTACGCTCAGAAACCTGTAGGGCAAAATCTCCCATTCCACTAACTGAAGACTAAGAAATTAAAAGATTGAATTTAGGGTTTTTTGCACTTTAGTATTCACACAAGGACACATAAGATAATACGTTTCAGAGTGGTAGCCGTGTTAGTCTGTATCAGCAAAAAGAACGAGGAGTACTTGTGGCACCTTAGACACTAACAAATTTATTTGAGCATAAGCTTTCGTGGGCTAAAGCCCATTTCATCAGATGCATGCAGTGGAAAATACAGTAGGAAGATGTATATATATATATATATATATATATATATATATATATATATATATATATATATATATATATACAGAGAACATGAAAAAATGTGGACAATGTATACCTTCAAGTCAGCGGCACTGCTATGGATATCCGCATAGCCCCACAGTATGCCAACATTTTTATGGCTGACTTAGTACAATGCTTCCTCAGCTTTCGTCCCCTAATGCCCCTACTCTACTTGTGCTATATTGATGACATCTTCATCATCTGGACCCATGGAAAAGAAGCCCTTGAGGAATTCCACCATGATTTCAACAATTTCCATCCCACCATCAACCTCAGCCTGGACCAGTCCACACAAGAGATCCACTTCCTGGACACTATGGTGCTAATAAGCGATGGTCACATAAAGACCACCCAATACCGGAAACCTACTGACCGCTATACTTACCTACATGCCTCCAGCTTTCATCCAGACCACACCACAAGATCCATTGTCTACAGCCAAGTTCTAAGATACAACTGCATTTGCTCCAACCTCTCAGACAGAGACAAACACCTACAAGATCTTTATCAAGAGTTCTTACAACTACAATACCCACCTGCTGAAGTGAAGAAACAGATTGACAGAGCCAGAAAAGTACCCAGAAGTCACCTACTACAGGACAGGCCCAACAAAGAAAGTAACAGAACGCCACTAGCCGTCACCTTCAGCCCCCAACTAAAACCTCTCCGGCACATCATCAAGGATCTACAACGTATCCTGAAGGATGATCCCTTTTTACATAAGATAATGTTTCTCTTTTTATGCATTTGTTTAAAATACTATCCATCATAACTAAATATAAGCCTGAATCAACTCTCACTGAGGTCAATGGAGTCATTATTGACTTCAGTGAGAGTTGAATCAGACTTTCTTGGCATGATTTTCAAAGGTGTCAAACGATCAACAGTTTTCACTGAGGTCAGTGGGATCTGTTGAGTACTCAGTACTTGAAAATCAGGCTAGAGAAGCCTAACTTCAAGTTCTCCTGCTTTTGAAAATCTTGGCCTAGATGTTTTCGTACACGCAAATGACGCAGTGTGGAATAAGCAAAAAAATATTTCTCATTAACCACCTGTGTCAATATGATGAAAATCTTGATGTGTACTATCTGGCCAGTTGATATGTATTCTATAACCCACTTTGAAAGCATATTAATTTCATTGCAAATCAACTTAGAGAGGACTAATATTTGCATGCATGTATCCCGCACCCAAACTCCCTCCCGCATTCCCACCCCCTGACCCAGCCCGGAGCCCCCTCCCATATCCTGAACTCTGATACCAGTCAGCTCTGTCTTTTTGGGAAACCAGGGCACAGTATCTAGCCTGTCTGACTCATAAAAGACACCCCCCCTCGCCATTCTCTGCTTGAACCAAAACCAGTCAGAGAAAAGGCTTGCAGAGAGCAGTGAAGGGCATTGGAAGACACACCTAGACCCCTCCTGACAAGGGTGACAAGATTAAGACATCTCCATTAGCATACAGAATGAAGAACAGAGAGAAAGATAGGACAGGGAGACATCTCCATTTGCATACAGAATGGAGAACAGAGAACTGCACTGATATCTGGGACCAGAAAAGCGGGGAAGCACTGCATCATGGGGGATCTCTGCTCCAGATGTTAATGAACCTACGCCTGCACACAGCCAGCTCAGCAGTTATCAGATCAATTCTAGTAATGAATCCTTCATTGATATCCAAAATACTGAAGCAGCCCAATTGCATTGTGAGCTCCCTGGAAGAAAACACAACCCATAGCCAAGAGTGATCAATTCCTATTGCCTAGCCTAAAGAAAATCCTTGAGTCATCAGCTTACCCATAAACAAATCTAGTGTTCTCCCTTGAACCATTGTATTTTCTCTACAAAAACCCCTACCTATGCCCA
This sequence comes from Lepidochelys kempii, assembly GCF_965140285.1. Taxonomy (NCBI): domain Eukaryota; kingdom Metazoa; phylum Chordata; order Testudines; family Cheloniidae; genus Lepidochelys; species Lepidochelys kempii. The sequence continues at coordinate 257,420,847 of NC_136381.1, forward strand.
AGTAAGTGTTCTGATGCACGGACCCAAACTCTGAATCAGTTCCACTGCGACTCCATCTCCTGAATGATCATGCTGGGGGCTCTGCCTGTCTCCAGCACTCAGGACCCTGAGCTCCCACCATCACCTGGGAACCCCAACCAGTTCAAGCCTCATGGAGTGGGTGAGATCCCCCCCTCTCTTTCTCTTCTGTCTCTCTGTTTTCTTTTCTACCTCAGGTATTAACCTTTAATAATATAACTGTTATGTTGGTTTAGGCTCTCCTTGTGTAGTTATCACTATTATTCAATAAATAACTTTTATGATTAAGCTGATTGATTCTCTCTCTCTCTCTCTCTGAACTTTACTTTTTTGTGTTTTTAGCTTCCCCCATGTACTCTGCAGCCATGCTTCTTTTACCTAAGCTAAAGATCCCTGCAGTGCCCAAAATACTATGGGGTTTGCTCATCAAGTGGGTTACTACCAGTATAATTGTGACATGAAAGTGGGGATAGGGCTGTGTTAAACATGTGGCACATAAGGGTGGCAGCCCATTGAGTACAGGGACATATAAGGGGGTCAGCTTGAGACTGCTGATTGACCCAGTCTGCTCAGACTTGCTGTGTGTGTGTGTGTGTGTGTGTGCACGTCCACGCATGTGTTCATCTGGTTCTAGGGCTGCAGTACATCAATAGAATTACAGAAATTCCTCCCCCCAGAAGAGTAACCCTAATAAATGAGTATACCCCAAAGTAAAGGGCACATCTGGTAACAACTCATCATTTCTGGCCCTACCCCAAAGCCTGCAACCCCAGCCCAGAGCCTATACCCCCTCCCACACCCCAACCCCCTGCCCCAGCCCCAGCCCAGAGCCCCCTCCCACACTCTGAACCCCTCACCCCTCCAGCCCAGAGGCCCCTCCTACACCCCAAACCCCTCATCCCTGGCTTCATCTCAGAGCCTGCACCTCAGACAGCGCCCGCACCCCAATCCCTTTCCCCAGCCCAGTGAAAATGAGTGATTAAGGGAGGGTGGGGGACAGCAAGCAACAGAGGGAGGGGGGATGCAGTGAGCAGGGCGTGTGACAGGGGCGTGACCTTGGGGGAGGGGAGGGAAAGGGGCGGGGCAGGAATATTCGGTTTTCTGCAAGTAGAAATTTGGCAACCCTACCCCAAGTACCAGAATTCCAGTTACTTCTGACTGACTTCTGCTATGTATCTCAAAATGTGCAGCAAGAAAAGCCCCAGAATGTATAGAGCCCAGCAGTGAAGCAAAGCACCATTGGATACCTACTCAGAATGAAGAAAAGGAGTACTTGTGGCACCTTAGAGACTAACCAATTTATTTGAACATAAGCTTTCGTGAGCTACAGCTCACTTCATCGGATGCATACTGTGGAAAGTGTAGAAGATCTTTTTATACACACAAAGCATGAAAAAATATCTCTCCCCACCCCACTCTCCTGCTGGTAATAGCTTATCTAAAGTGATCACTCTCCTTACAATGTCTGTATCTGTACAAGTTTTTTCATGCAGTTGATAGATTTCCACTCCATACGGCTAAATGCAGTGCCTTGCATAATGACAGGTTTCAGAGTAACAGCCGTGTTAGTCTGTATTGGCAAAAAGAAAAGGAGTACTTGTGGCACCTTAGAGACTAACCAATTTATTTGAGCATAAGCTTTCGTGAGCTACAGTTCACTTCATCGGATGCATACTGTCTGTATCTGTACAAGTTTTTTCATGCAGAGAAAGGAGTTGTAAGGAGAGTGATCACTTTAGATAAGCTATTACCAGCAGGAGAGTGGGGTGGGGGGAGGTATTTTTTTATGCTTTGTGTGTATAAAAAGATCTTCTACACTTTCCACAGTATGCATCCGATGAAGTGAGCTGTAGCTCACAAAAGCTTATGCTCAAATAAATTGGTTAGTCTCTAAGGTGCCACAAGTACTCCTTTTCTTTTTGCGAATACAGACTAACACAGCTGTTACTCTGAAACCACTCAGAATGCTGACCGCTTACTCCCAGCTATTTACACACATGGATACATATTGAATCAGAAAGCAGTTTACAGTCTGTATGCCATCAGTGTGTACTATCTAATATGCACTTCTTAGTGCACAAAAATACATTGTGCATGAACTGCCCTCCCACCCTCTGTGTACACAAGACTTCTGTGTTCATATAACCTAACACAATAGAGCCCTGATTCTGATTTGGGCCTCTGGATGTTACAGTAATATAAATATTAAATAAAATAATAATATTTGACCATTTATTTTAAATGGTTGTCATCCACTTTAGTTCAACCCTGAATTGCTCCTAGTTATAATTTTGAAGGCTTTGAATTTGACAGAAAGCAGCTTCCCTTTAAAACATCCACTGTAGCAATTAACTGTATTTATGGTATTGCAATGTGCATATCAGACGCTGAAAATAAAGATCAGGGAGTTTTATCATAAGTGGACAACACCAAGAAAACAATGAACAGAAAAGACTTATAACATTGTATCACCTAAAACTAACAAGTATGAAAATTATCAAACACAATAAAGAACTGGAGAGATAGTCATCAAGGAGAATAGTTAATTTTCGTGACCTACCCCTCGTGAATCTACTGCTGCATACATAATGTCCATCCAACCTTTAAATGTCGCCTAGAATAAAAGACAAATTATTAAAATCATATTCAACTTTCAGGGACAGATATTTTAGCCTGTTTACAACATCTTTGTGCCACTGAGTTGGTGCAAAGGGACTGCAGTCTGTCCATAAATGCCCAGTAGATTTACTTCTGGTGTAGGGGATCTACCTGATGACCACCATCTTCTTGCATAGAGGGCATGTCAGGAGAGGGAGGATGCAGACTGCAGTTATATTCTGCCATAGCAGTCCTCCACTTGTGTATGACCCATTAAGGACCTTAATTCAGTGGCAGATCAAAGCTGCCTGACACCAGGTATAAATTGTGTTGGGCCAGGGGTTGAGCCAAGATTCAGGGAATTGGAACTAGCCCACTAATGCTGTCTTCCCCCTTCCTATTTCTGGCAGAGAGAGAGTTTTGCCTTGAGTTTCATGAAATTAAAACAAACACACCATCTTCCCAGGAGCTGTAAATCAGAGTATCATAGAATAGCATAGTATCATAGAGTAGCATATGTTCAAACGGTTACATCATCAGTTTGTAGATCACCCCTAGGCCCTACATGTCTGTTCACTAGAGTAAGAGGCCCCACATGGCCTAACCACATTGCCAGTATGAACATGAGCTGGAGGGGCAGAGAAGGCTCTGCAAGGCCACTATTCCCCACCTTGCACAGAGGTGGGTGAGAAATCAGCACCATGACACCACCCCATAGCCAACCAGCAAAAGAAAACAGAACTTACCACCTGAAGAAGAGCCAGATAACCAGAACCAACATTATCAAAGTTGACTTTAACATTTGTCCAATATATTTTTTGTGTGTCGTTATAGGTTGTGCAATCCAATTTGTTCCTAATATTTTTATTTAATTCTGATTTTTCTTCAGTCAAGTTAACGCATTTTCCAAATTTTCCTGCCAATAGGGTCACTCCCATGATACTAAAAATGAGCCAGAAAATGAGGCAGACAAGCAGAACATTCATGATGGAAGGGATGGCACCTATCAAGGCATTTACAACCACCTTAAAAGTGAAATGAAAGAAAAGTTATTATAGGCATTCACATGAGCATGGCCCTAAATAGCTATTCACTACATTAAACTGTTTTGAAAAACTAAGCAAACCCTTGTATGCAATGTTGTTTTATTCATTACTGGTCCCGGGATATTAAAAGAGACAAGGTAATATGTTTTATTGGACAAGGTAATATGAGGTAATATATTTTATTGAACCAACTTCTGTTGGTGAGAGAGACAAGCTTTTGAGCTAATACAGAGCTCTTCTTCAGGTCTGGGAAACATACTCAGAATGTCACAGCTAAATACAAGGTGTAACAGAGTGTTTAGCATAAGTAATTAACATATATTTCAGTGGACCATTCAAGGTGAAGTGGCCCATTAACATCCTTCCAGCCACAGGGGACAAAGGAAGACAGAGGGAAGCAGCTAGGGTGGGGGTTCTTAGTGGGTTACAGATTGTTGTAATAAGAATAAATACAGTGTCTCTCAGTCCATGATTATAAATGTTTAGTATGTTATGAATTTAAACTCCCAGATTTCTCTTTTGAAAGTATTGTGCAGATTTCCTTTGAGAATGAGGACTGATAGGTCAGAAATAAAGTGATCACTTTGTGAAAAGTGTTCACCCACAGGTGATACAGTGTTTTTGTCTTTTATCATTTTCCTGTGTGTGTTCATTCGAGAGTGTAGTAATTGTCTGGTATTACCCAGATAGTAGATATTTGGACATTCATGAGGTACACCACATGTTATGACAGGCCTAGGTAGGACCCATGGACCTTGAAAGGTATGTTGTGCGGGGGTGTTGATCATTGTGGCACAGGAGAAGATTGCATCATGGAATGGGCCACCCAAATACCCGAGAGAACCTGCTTCAATACAGAAATGCCCCAACAACAATTGTGTGGGTGAAACCAGACAATTACTACTCTCTCCAATGAACTCACACAGGAAAATGATAAAAGATAAAAACACCATAACTCATTCTGACTCATGCTTAATGGAGATTTTAACTTCCACTGTGGATCTTATTACATCTGGCTAGGTGCTTCAATTGCTTGCTTCAGTCTCTACTAATGATCTCGAGAGTCAGCAAATACAAAGCTATCACTTCCTGATTAGGACATGGAACTTCTACTCATTGCTGGTCCCAATTTTACTCTCCAATAAAGGGCAGGCATGGACTTCAGAGTGGAACCCTGTACCCCAAACAATTAAGATATGGGTGATATTTACCTTCACACAGGTCACAGCCAACAGGATGAGCTGGCTTCCCATACGTGACATTTTGCAAGAGAGGGGTCATGCAGGCCACTGGGTGTTACACCCAAGAAATATCTAAAGATAAAGTGGGAGGCTGGACTTCTTTGGGAGGAGTAGGGGAGTGTCTTAAACTGACTACAGATGTAGTATGAAACTTACGCTATATTTGGGTGAGCACATTTAAGATTCATAATAAATTCCAAACCCAGGCAAGTTTTTCTTATATTTGTTTCTTTACAGGTTTCAGACACCTTTCATCACATCAGGAAAAATGGAAAGAAACCTCAAATATTGTACTATTCAAGTTTGCACTTGCTGGGGTGAAATGCTCCAATGACATGGGGGGAAGAACTTTTAAGTTCTATATAGCTTCTGTAGAAACTAAGGAATTTCCGAGACAAAATCTTTAAGATTGTATTAAAGTTGTAATTAAATATCTTAATTCAAAACAACATTTTAGAACATGGTGATTATAAAAACACGGACGAAATATGTAGTTATGGTTCTACAATCTTAATTCTACCCCATATCCCCACTCAGAAACCCTCTTACATCTACTTGTCCTACTTCATATAATTTCCAGTATGGGCTACAAAGCACCATGAACCAACCAATTATTAACCACAAGTAGCCTACAGTCTAATTGTAGATCACCTTTCAATTCACTTCCTCTTTATACATCAGGGAAATACAACCTAGATGGAGCTATTATAAGATGAGGGTATAACTGGTTGGAACACAGGGAGTAGTCATCAGAGGTTCACAGTCAAGCTGGAAAGGCATATCAAGTGAGGTCCCGCAAGGATCAGGTCTGGATCCGGGTCAGTTCAATCTCTTAATCAATCATTTAGATAATGTCATAGAGAGTACACATAAAGTTTGCAGACAAAACCAAGCTGGGACAGGTTGCAAGTGCTTTGGAGGATAGGATTAAAATTCAAAACGATCTGGACAACCTGGAAAAATGGTCTGAAGTAAATAGGATGAAATTCAATAAGGACAAATGTGAAGTACTCCACTTAGGAAAAAACAATCAGTTGCACATATGCAAAATGGGAATAGACTGTCTAGGAAGGAGTACTGCAAAAAGGGATCTGGGAGTCATAATGGGTTACAATTGTAATGCTGTTGCAAAAAAAGCAAACATTATTCTGGGATGTATTAGCAAGAGTATTGTAATCAAGACACAAGAAGTAATTCTTCCACTCTGCGCAGATTAGGCCTCAACTAGAGTATTGTGTCCAATTCTGGGCAATACATTTCAGAAAAGATGTGGACAAATTGGAGAAAGTCCAGAGAAGAGCAACAAAAACTATTAAAGGTCTAGAAAACATGACCTATGAGGGAAGATTTAAAACACTGGGTTTGTTTAGTCTAGAGAAGAGAAGTCTGAGGGAGGACTTGATAACAGTTTTCAAGTATATAAGAGGTTTTTACAAAGAGAGAGGAAATTTTTCTCAGTAACCTCCGAGGATGGGATCAGAAGACTATAGGCTTAAATTGCAGCAAAGGCGGTATAGGCTGGACATTAGGAAAAACTTCCTAACTGTCACAGTGGTTAAGCACTGGAATAAATTGCTGAGGGAGGCTGTGGAATCTCCATCATTGCAATTTTTAAGTGCAGGTCAGACAGACACCTGTCAGGGATGGTCTAGGTAATGCTTGGTCCTGCCTTGAGTGCAGGGGACTGGACTAGAAGACCTCTTGAGGTCTCTTACAGTCCTATGATTCTATGATCAAAGACAGCAACATCTTACTTCATATTCTCCATAGACAGTTCAGATAGTTGACCATCCCTCATATCAATTTTTCTCTAAGGTCAATAAACCACAAGGATATTACATCTGATTTGTAATATACAGAGAGTACAGCTTATTATATACACCTTACTTGCCATATACAGGTAATAGTATGTGGAATGCCACTTCTGCAACATTTTTTCCTTCCTTTCCCCTTATCTTGTGAAAGCCTCACCCACTGATGCTGGGCTGCCAACAGGCTGGGACGGGAAGAAAGAAGCCTCAGAATCCGTCTAGAGGCACCAGACCCTGTTGTGCACAGACACTACCTTTATTGGATCTTCCAAGACCTGAGACTGATCCCTGCTTCTTCCACAGGAGGAACTGTGGCAAATTCCCTATGCAGGGTTTCCCACATAGGTGATGGTTTTGGATAATACTTAACAGAATAGAGGAAAGCAGTAGATATGTTAGTCACAAATCTGCCCCAGCTACATCTGTGCAGCTCCCATGGAATTCAATAGGGGTTGCACACAGTTTTATTTGAGGGCAGACTTGGACCAGTTATCCAGGATTCAAATTCTAATTACCACATAAAATACAATGTATATCAAACAACAGAAAAGACATTTAAAATGCATTTACACGCACTGTAAATCACAAGAAGTAATTGTTTCCCCACTATATTACTATCTTTTCCTTTCAAATCCACTACTAGGTGTCAATAACTCAAATTAATACTTATATATAATGATCTAACAGTCTGTCTACTGACTTGAGTCTATATTTGAATGTGTTTGCTCCTCAATTCTTTCACGCATGCAAAATTAGGATCTTTGCTGACACAAGCCTTTACTCTTTTTCGCTTACATTCTGACTCTGAGATAAAGTGATACAGATCCACAAAAATGAAAATTTATCTAGTTTTGAATCTGATTGTGGAAACGCCTATTCTTATTTTCCACCAGAGCACAGCATTTTCATTTTCTTCTAAGCTACTAATATTGCATTTCTCAGTTTCTTTTATATTGGTCTACAGGTTACAAAGGCAGCATGGAAAAGTGATTTTACATATTTGCAATAGATAATTGTGAAGGTCATGAGAAGAACCAAATCCTGAGCTACTCTAAATCAGTGTAGTATGGCCTTCACACCTAGCCTCAGCTCGTGCAAGTTATAGCAATGTAATCTGGATGTGCTGAGTGCACGGATTGCATTAGTTAGGTCAACATATGAGAAGCAGGGGGCAAAGTTTGAATTTGGGAAGTAAGCTGAATCCTCAGAGGCTTTTTCTGTCACTAGTGTGTACAATATCATACTGTGAGTGAAGGCAAAATTTATTTCATTATTAATTATGATTATTAATTAGTGAATTAAGTGCTAGCAAAAAGGTCAGGACGGATATCCCCAGAGACCAATGTACTCTATCAACAGAATATATATATATATATATATATTCGTTAATTGCAGCATAAATTTCCTCACAGCGCCCAACAAATATGTCTCATGCTTGGAAAGCAATTGCTATCAGGGGATGGTAACAGAGGGGATTATCCAGTTTTCATTAGTCTAAACCAAAGCCCACCTATAGCAAATTTTGAGGAAAGGGTTCCAAATGTGCTGGTGGTGTTTTGTTTTCTGAATGTATACAGGTATCCTTTAGAAACTGGAGTGAGGCAACCAATTTATATCATGGGCCTCTGAACACCCAATAGATTGTAGTAACTTTTAGTTCATAGAAACCTACATTGAATTTGTGACAAGGATTGAAAAAACTGTCAGGTACAAAACTTCTTTCTCTTAGCTGTTTCTCTCCAAACTAATTATTAATGGCTTAATGCCCCCCAGGGAATCTGGAGGCAGTCCAGTGTTGTTGCTAGAGGCTCCAGGACTAAGCTCCGCCCTTCACCCCAGGCCATAACAAGAGTTCTTCCACAGCTGTGGAAACACTCCAGGAATTGATTATTATCATTAAGAGACTTGCTATAATGTATGAAATTAGCCTGAACACAATATATGCCTAAGTCTCCTTTCAGAGAAAGACTTCAGTTTATATTCTGGTCATTTAACAGCATTTGGGTTGAATTTGGGGAAAAGCTGCTAACAGAAAGAAAATTATGAGGTAAGAAATTTCTCATTCTGTTTCAGAGTAACAGCCGTGTTAGTCTGTATTCGCAAAGAGAAAAGGAGGACTTGTGGCACCTTAGAGACTAACCAATTTATTAGAGCATAAGCTTTCGTGAGCTACAGCTCACTTCTTCAGATGCATATCGTGGAAACTGCAGCAGGCTTTATATATACACAGAGAATATGAAACAATACCTATTCCCACCCCACTGTTCTGTTGTACAGCTTCTCTCCTCATTCATTGCTAATGGGAAGTAGCAAGCAGTGAATCCCAGAAGTAGGGGGGAAAGGATAAAACAGAGTTTAATTATTATAGTAGAATAATAGACAGGAAAAAATGGTTATTAACCTGTTCTGTAACTGTTGTTCTTCAGATGTAGCAATGACATGTCCAGACAAAGAATTTTCTCTTTGCTCTGTGATATCAAGTTGGGAAGTAGAGGAAGGGTGATTGGTGAATGTATTGTGATACAGCATGGCCAGAGGGCAGCAGGAGGGTGATCCTATTGGGGTCCAGGAAGTGGGCAGGATCCACTGCTAAAGGATCCCCCCCCCAGCCTAAGAGGGGGATCCACAGGACCTGGAAGCCAAAAAAATAGGGGGGACAACTAATGAAATAACAGGGACAGGAGTGCGGTCAAAGGGTCAAACGAAGGGAACCAGATGAGGACACTGAGGAGAGAACCCCGGACAGAGCCCACTGCTCCTCGAAGGCGTCAAGGGAATCAGTGGATGCCACCCAGAGGAACTCTGCCCGGATACGTGAACGGACAGAGGATCAGAAATGGGCCCCACAGTCACAGGAGACTCCATCGGCCAACCTTCTAACCCTGGTTTTATAGATGGCCACTTTAGCCAGGGCCAGGAGGAGGTTAGGGTTTGTGGGGCCACGGATAGGGAGTGCATAGATGAGGACGTGAGGGGAAAAGTACAACCAAAAACGTAACAAAATATCCGTGAGGAGCCAGAATAGAGGCTGCAACCTGGCGCACTCCAAGTAAATGTGTGCCAGGGGTTCCTTCATGCCGCAAAAGGGGCAGGTGTCTGGGATAGGGGTGAACCGTGCCAAGTACACGCCTGTGCTCACGGCCCCATGAAGGAGCCACCAACTGATATCCCTGGTGGGCCTCAGGACCAGGGTGGAGTATAGGCTTGCCCACCGGGGCTCCTCACCCTCTAGAGGTGGCAAGGAGGTCCCGCCACTTTGTGTCGGGGTGGGACGCGAGGGTGAGGATGTGAAGGGTGTGGAGCACGAGTGTGTATAGTTGTTTCGTTGGCGTGGTCTGGAAGCAGACTGGCTGCAGATCGTGCAGCCGGCTCACAGTGAAGGGGCGGGGGGGTTGGTTGGGTCCACAGGGTAGGGGCCCAATAAAAAGGTTCAGAGGGCCTGGGGTGGAGGGTGGGCAGGGTGTGCCCTTGTGCAGGACCCGGTCGAGGTAAACCCAAGCAGCGGGTGGCAAAGCGGCCCTCACCTCCTGAAGTACGTGCCAGGGAGTACAAGGCCTGGAGAGCCCCATGCGCTGAGCGAGCATCAGGGTATCCAGCCAGTCTCCCTGGTCGTAGTCCAGGAGGTCTCCGACTCTTGTGACTTCTGCCAAGACAAACCTCTGGCGCACCGAGTGGGACTCCGCCACCTGCACATGGAGCTGGGGATTGTGTAGCAAGGGCTCCGCGAGGAGATCTGTCCCCACGGTAGCTGCCATGGCTTGGTCGCTGAGAACAGTTTCCAGGTCTGGAGGGGGTCCTGGTAGAAGACCAGCAGCCTGGAGAGGTCTCGCGGAAGACCTCTCGGATGGAGAGAAAGGAGCTGCCGGTCGTATCAGAGCCCTCGGAAGCGGCACAGGAAGGCGTGTGCCGGTACGCTCCATTCTGGACTACCTGCACCATAAAGGAGCCTCTGCAGGGCCTGGAGGCAGAAGACATGGACCTGAGTGTGGAGACACTTTAGGCCCTGCCCTCCCTGCTCCAGGGGTAGATGGAGAACCCCCGCAGAGACCCAGTGCAGTCCTGACCAGAAGAACTCCAGAATCGATGTCCAGAGGTTGGCCAGAAAATCTGGGGCCGGGACCAGGGTGTTGAGGCGGTACCAGAGCATGGACAGGACTAGCTGATTAAGCACCAGCGCTCTCCCTCGAAGGGAGAGGCACCAGAGTAGTCCTGTCCATTTCTGGAGCTGCTCTGTCACCCTGCCCTCTAAATTGTGCCAGTTCTCTGGCAGAGATGGATGAGTGGCAGAAAGGTAAACCCCGAGATAGAGCAGCGGACCTGCGCTCCACTGGATGGCCTGAAGCGCGGGTGGGAGGGAGCTCGCCTGCCACCCATCCCCGACCACCAGGCCAGAGCTCTTGACCCAGCTGACCTGGGCGGAGGAGGCTGCCGAATAGATGGTCTAGCAAGCCTCCACCCGCACCAAGTCACCTGGTTCTGGACCACGAGCTGCAGCTCCGGCTCCCGCAGCACATTTATCTGTCCACAAGGGGGTCCTGTGCCTCTAGATGGATTCTGAGGCTTTTTTCTTCCCATCCTAGCCCGTTGGCAGCCCAGCATCAGTGGGAGAAGCTTTCACAAGGGGAAAGGAAGGAAAAAATGTTGCAGAAATGGCATTCCACAAACTATTACCTGTATATGGCAAGTAAGGTGTATATATTAATTATGATTATTAATTAGTGAATTAACTGCTAGCGAAAAGGTCAGGACTGATAGCCCCAGAGACAAAGGTACTCTTATCAACAGAATATATATCAATTTCATAAATCGTGGAGGTCCCCCTTCTTCGGCAATAAGGTGAGCGCGGCTTGCCTGCATGAAAGAGGGAGGACCCCGCTCTGCAAAGATTTAGCCCAGATCGTGACTAGATCTGGGCCAAGGACGTCCCAGAACAAGCAGTAGAACTCCACGGTCAGCCTGTCCATGCCCAGAGATTTATTGGTGGGCATGCAGCAGAGGGCTTCTGAGAACTCGGCCAGAGTAAGAGGCAACTCTAGCCAGTCTTGGTCGCCCGCACTGACCGTAGGGAGTTCGTCCCAGAGCACTCTGCAAGCATTAGGATCGGTCGGATCTGGGGAGAAAAGGCTTGCGTAGAAAGCCCTGGCCCTCCCGCACATCTCCACAGGATCCATGAAGGGGGTGCCGTCCTCTGCCAGAAGGCAGGTGACGTGCTTCTTGGCCCCCCTCCTTTTCTCCAGGGCGTAGAAGAAGTGGGAGCCGCGATCCATCTCCCGAAGGAGATGGATGCGGGATTGAATAAAGGCGCCCCGGGCCCGATGGTCTTCGAGGGCCCGGAGCTCCTTCCGCTTCTCCTGGCACACTCTGCAGAGGGATGGATCCTTGGCGCTGGCAGCCAGATGCCTCTCCAACTCTAAGACCTCACGTTCCAACTGCTCTATCGCCACATTCCTCCATTGGCTGGCGCCCTGGGTGTACTCACGGCAGAAGAGCCGGGCGTGCACCTTCCCCAGGTCCCACCACTGCTGTGCCGAGGGAAAGGCATGCCGCTGCCCTCACCAGGCCAGCCAGAACTCCTGGGAGGACACCACAAAGCCCACATCCTCCAACAAGCTGTTGTTGAAATGCCAATAGGCTGGCCCTGGCCTCTCCATGCAGACAGAAGCCGTCACGGTGGCTAAATGATTATCAGAGAATGGGGCCGGCCGGAAGCTGGAGGAGTGGGCCCGTGAAAGGTGGAAATGTGATAAATAGATGTGGTCCAACCAGGAGTGGCAAGACCGATGGACTTCCACCCGGACAAAGGTGAACATCAAGATGTCGTCCGGGTGGTGGTCACGTCAGACTTCCACCAGGGAGTGGTGTTTGACTATCTCCAAGAGGACGTCCGCAGCGGCCGGGCACTGCTCAGTCCTTGAGCGGTGCCGCTCCTCGAGGGTGGTGTTAAAGTCCTCACGCAGGACCAGGCACTCGCGAGGATCCAAGGTGCCGAGGAAGGCGGATGCCTGCTGATAGAAACACAGCCACTCCAGGCCCGATGTCGGGGCATAGACGTTAACGAGGTTGACTACGAGCCCCTCCATATAGACCCGGAGGTGCAGCAGGTGGCCCGGCATAGCCTCGGCGACCCCCAGCACCTCGGGCCGTAGGTCAGGGGAGAACAGGGTCACCACTCCAGCCGTACGAACTGTGAGATGGCTAAAGTAGACGCTGTCCCCCCATTCCAGCCGTCAGCTGTCTTCGGAGGCCGGATCAGTATGGGTCTCCTTCAGAAAAACCACAAAGTACACCCCTTCCCGAAGGAAGGAGAGCACCTGGGACCTGCGGAGACCCATCCTACAGCCCCAGGTGTTCAACATTGCGATGATGATAGATGCCATGAGGAGGGCTGGGGGGGATCCTTGCCAGCAGGGATGCTTGCAGCCCCTATTGGGCCTTGCAGTAAACTGTGACCTACTCTGTAGGTGAGCAAGGAGTCACAGAAGCGGCAGACCTGCTGGTAGGCTGCGGCGGCCTGCTTGCCGGACCTTTTACCCTCCCCAATAAGGGCCCTTGCGGCCTGGAGAATTTGATGAAAATCCCCCCATCGCTGGATAGCAAGCTTTAGAGGGGAGATATGTAAGCCCCAGGATGATGAGAGCCTTATTCCCTGTAGAGAGAAGAGAGGTTGCTGTAGATTAATTAGAGCACCTGAAGCCAATTACAGCACCTGAAGCCAGTCACCTGATAAAACCCCCCTGCTTCAATCAGTCAGTTGGAGGAGCTGAAGCAGAGTGGGTTGGTGTTGGAGCAGAGAGCAGTTTGGAGGAGAGCAGTTTGGAGGAGTTGAAGCAGAGTGGTTTGGTGTTGGAGCAGAGAGCAGTTTAGAGGGAAGTAGAGGACAGTTTGGAGAAGCACTGTGGTGGGCAAGAAGACCAAGACCCTAGGTAAAGGGAAACCTGGCTTGTGCAGAGCAGAGGGACTCCACAGACACAAGGGATTGGGAGAAACCTGGCCCAAGCAAAGAGAGGGCAGGAAGCCCCACAAGCTGAAGGGCCAGAGAGGGAAGTAGGCCAGGGGAAGGAATCACTAGTTCAAGTGGTTTGATGCTATCCCTAGGGCCCGGGTCCCTCCCTCTCCACTCTCCTTCTCTGGGATACTAGTGGGACAGGTGATACCTCAGATCAGGGGTGAGAAACAGTGCCCTGAACCCCCACCCACAAGAAGAGAAAGCGCGGGACCCATCATACTAGTGCTGGCAATTTGCCACAGTATGGACAATCTGAACAGTTCCAGAAACCAGTACTGTCTTGGCCATGCTGGTGCAATGAGAATCAGCTGAGTCTTGAGTAATGAGTCAATGAGTCAATGAGTAAGCTGAGTCAATGAGTAAGCTGAGTCTTGCTTGAGCTTCACTGAAGTTCTTGGAATCAGTGGAATCTTCATTAAACTTCATTAAAGTTCTTGGAGTCAGCAGAGGATAGGCAAAATGAAGGCCTACAGACCATTAGATAATGAACATGTCAGTTATAGAGCCTGGACTGATCCCTGCTTTTGTGCAATACCTCTGATACTTTTTGTAGCAAGCAGATCCACATGAGGCTGACCTCAATTCTGGAATTCATAAGAGCCACAGATCTCTTCAGAGACCAGTCATGGTCTGATGAAAACTGCTTAGCTGGTCTGTATGAGCATTCAAAAGACCTGGTAGATGAACTGTTTTCAGGGACACCTGATATTGTATACACCATTCCCAAAGTAGATGCACTTCTTGACATAAGAGTTCTGACCTTGTTTCCCTTGACTGTTTATGTTTCTTTGACAGGGTAATAAGGAATGAATTACCAGTGAATGAGGAGAGAAGCTGTACAACAGAATGAGAAATTTCTTACCTCATAACTTTCTTTCTGTTAGCAGCATTTCCCTAAATTCAACCCAAATTCTATTAAATAACCAGAATATAAATTGAAATGATCGGGAGGAAGCAGTAGATGTTGTATATATTGACTTGAGTAAGGCTTTTGTTACAGCCTCACATGACCTTCTCATAAACAAACTAGGGAAATACAACCTAGATGGAGCTATTATAAGATGGGTGCATAACTGGTTGGAAAACCATTCCCAGAGAGTAGTTATCAGTAGTTCACAGTCAAGCTGGAAGGACATATTGAGTGAGGTGCTGCAGGAATCAGTTCTGGGTCTAGTTCTGTTCAATATCTTCATCAATTATTTAGATAATGGCATAGAGAGTACACTGCTAAAGTTTGTGGACAATGCCAAGTTGGGAGGGGTTGCAAGAGTTTTGGAGGATAGGATTAAAATTCAAAATGATCTGCACAACCAGGAGAAATGGAGTGAAGAAAATAGGATAAAATTCAATAAGGATAAATGCAAAGTACTCCACTTAGGAAGGAACAATCAGTTGCATCATACAAAATGGGAAATGACTGCTTAGGAAGGAGTACTGCAGAAAGTGATCTAGGGGTCACAGTGGGTCATAAGCCAAATATGAGTCAACTATGTAATACTATTGCAAAAAAAGCAAACATGCTGGGATGTATTAGTAGGAGTGTTGTAAGCAAGACACAAAAAATATTTCTTCTACTATACTCCATGCTGATTAGGCCTCAACTTGAGTACTGTATCCAATTCTGGTGGCTACATTTCAGGAAAGATGTGGACAAATTGGAGAAAGTCCAGAGAAGAGCAACAAAAATGACTGAAGGTCTAGAAAACATGACCTATGAGGGAAGATTGAAAACACTGTGTTTGTTTAGTCTGGAGAAGAGAAGATTGAGGGGGCACATGAAAATAGTTTTCAAGTATATAAAAGGTTTTTACAAGGAGGGAAAAAGATAGTTCTCCTTGACCTCTGAGGATAGGACAAGAGGCAATAAGCTCAAATTGCAGCAAGGGTGGTTTAGGTTGGACATTAGGAAAAACTTCCTGTCAGGTTGGTTCAGCACTGGAACAAATTGCCCAGGAAGGCTGTGGAATCTCCATCATTGGAGATTTTTAAGAGCAGGTTAGACAAACACCTGTCAGGGATGGTCTAGATAATACTTAGTCATGCTATGAATGCAGAGGACTGGACTAGATGACCTCTCGAGGTCCCATCCAGTCCTACAATTCTATGATTCTATTCTATGATTTTATGTAAAATGGTGGTGGTATTGTTGATGATGACTTGAACAACCTTGTCCTGGCCGGATCAAAGAAAAGAAAAGAAAAGAAAAGAAAAGAAAAGAAAAGAAAAGAAAGATGAATTGCTCACAGTTCCAACATGTTTATATGTAGAAGAGACTCTTTCTGAGACCATAATGCTTGAGTCTGATGATGTAGGAAGTTCACATCTCAACCCAGTTTGGAGGCATCCATTATCCTCATTACAGTTGGTTGAAGAGATACAAACGGAAGGCCCTTGCAAACCTCAGAAGGATTTAACCACTAACGAAGGGGCATCAGAACTCAATGGGGAACTCTGAGTATCATATCTATGCTTTGTGTAAAGATCCACAAGTCTATAAGGAAAGGTTACTCACCCTGTGCAGCAACTGTAGTTCTTCAAGATGTGTGTTCCTATGGGTTCTCCACTTCAGGTGTGCAAGAGTCCCATGCACCGTCAACTGGAGATTTTCATTAGCAGTTTCCATTCAACCTATTCTTATGCCCTACACATCTTTGTGGCCCATGCCGAGGCTATATAGAGCTGCACAGGTGAACTACCCTGTGTTCCTTCTCTAGCACAAAGTCCCACCAAGAAAACTTCAAAGCAGAGGGGAAGGAGGGCAGATAGTTGGACACGCAATAGGGATACACTTCTTGAAGAACTACAGTTACTGCACAGCGGGGGTTCCGTCTTCTTTGAGTAATGTCCCTATGTACACTCCGCTTCAGGTGATTTCCAAGCAGTATCCCCAGGAAGAGGCAGCTTTGGAATAAAGTCTAGTACAGATGAAAGAATTGGGCTGCCCATTGCCACATCAGATCTAGAGGCATGATATAGTGTTTGGAGAAAGTATGTACTGAAGATCATGTAGTGGCCTTCCAAATTTCAAGTACTGGAACGTTCTTAAGTAAGGCCATAGATGTTGATTTTGACCTATTAGTGTGGACCAGAACCCAAGCAGGAGACTAGGTATTGGCAACCTCATAGCAAGTGATGATATATCCCAAAATCCACCTTGATAGTATTTGGGTAGAAACAGTGAAACCCTTAGATCTGTCTTCAGTGGAGACAAATAGTCTAGGACAGTGACTCTCAACTTTTCCAGACTATTGTACCCCTTTCAGGAGTCTGATTTGTCTTGTTTCAGAGTAGCAGCCGTGTTAGTCTGTATTCGCAAAAAGAAAAGGAGGACTTGTGGCACCTTAGAGACTAACCAATTTATTAGAGCATAAGCTTTCGTGAGCTACAGCTCACTTTGTCTTGTGTACCTCCAAGTTTCACCTCACTTAAAAACTACTTGCTTACAAACTCAGACATAAAATACAAAAGTGTCACAGCACAATATTACTGAAAAATTGCTTACGTTCTAATTTTTACCATATAATTATAAAATAAATCAATTGGAATCTAAATATTGTACTTACATTTCAGTGTATAGTACATAGAGCAGTACAAACAAGTCATTGTCTGTATGACATTTTAGTTTGTACTGACTTTGCTAGTGCTTTTTTTATGTAGCCTGTTGTAAAACTTGGCAAATATCTAGATGAATAGATCTCTGGAAGACATCTGAGTACCCCAGGGGTACTTGCACCCTTGGTTAAGAACTACTCATCTAGGAGACTTCTGAAATCGTTTGATCCTATCAAGATAGAAAGACAGTGCTCTTTTGACATCTAAGGTATGGAAAGAAGCTTCCTGACCCGAGTTATGTGGTTTTGGGGGAAAATGGTAAATGTATGGTCTAGGTCATATTAAACTCAGATAAGAACATAAGAACGGCCATACTGGGTCAGACCAAAGGTCCATCTAGCCCAATATCCTGTCTTCTGACATGGCTAATGCCAGGTGCTTCAGAGGGAATGAACAGAACAGGAAATCATCAAATGATCCATCCCCTGTCGTTCATTCCCAGATGGTACTTTAGGAAGGAATTTGGCATGTGGACATAGGGAAACTTTATCCTTGAAGAATACTATAAAGACAGCATCTGCCATTAAGGCCCTTCATGCCAATGCAATGGCTATTAAAAAGGCCATCTTCATGGATAGGTATAGTAATGAGCAGGTCACCATAGGTTAAAAAGGAGGCCCTATGAGACCTCTGAGAACTAGATTAAGATCCCAGACTGGAGCAGGGGCTTTTACTTGAGGGATGAGGTTCCCCAGTCCTTTAATGAACCTTACAGTTGTGGGGTGAGAGAATACTGAGAACCCTTCCACTAGAGAATGGAAGACTGATATTGCAGCTAGATTAATCTTAATAGAATTACTTGTTAAGCCTGTTTTCTTTCTTCACTTGTAGCAGGCAATCCAGGATAAGTGAAAGTGAGGAAGATTCCGGTGCAATTTGCTGTATTCACACCAACAGCTAAATCTGTTCCACTTCTGAAGTACTATGGATAGGTGCTTTCCTGCTGTACCTCTACTGAACAGGTAGACTCTATGTCCATGAACCACTGAGGAACTATGCCCTGAGGTGGAGAATCTTTAGGTTGAAATGAAGCATTTATCCCTCATCTTGAGAGAGAAGATGAGGGAAACATGGAAGATTGATCATCAGACAAAGAAACAATCAAACCATGCTTTTCTCAGTCAAGTAGGGATTATCATGATTACCTTATCCTTGTCCTGCCAAATCTTCTTCAAAGAATGAGAGGTGCTGGGGGAAATGTGTAACACAAGCCCTTTGTCCAAGGAAGGAGAAAGTCATCTCCTGAAGACTGAAAGCCTAGGCCCTCCATTGAGCAGAACAGACAACACTTCCTGTTTGTGGCTGAGACAAAGAGATCCACCTCCAGAGGTCCCCACATTCAAAATATGTCATCTAGGATCCAAGGGTGCAGCTCCCATTCATAGTCCTGGGAGAAGTGTCTGTTGAGAACATCAGCTGTGGAGTTTTGTATTCCAGGAATGCACATTGCCAAAATGTGAATATGATAGGCTATGCACCCATTCTATAACTTTATTGCTTCAACACAGAGAGAGGGGATCTCATGCCACCCTGTCAGTTGATATAAAACATGCAGGCTACTTTGTCAAAATCTTGATTGACTTCCCTCTGATCAGAGGAAGAAAGGAGACAGACATTTCTGACTGCCCTTAGTTCCAGCAGGTGGTTGTGGAGACTGGTCTCCTGAGGTGATCATCTGCCCTGGACTGTATGAACATTGAGATGTTTCCCTCCCCCATTTGAGTAGTGATGCATCTGTCATTATGGTGACCATCAGCATTGACTGAAGGAAGGCAATGCCAACCCCAACATTGTGGTGATCCTTCCACCGGTCTAGGGCATCTTTCATCTGGCATGGAACACAAACTTGTTTGGCTAAGCTGTGTCTGTGTGGTGAATACACTGTCCTGAGGCACCCCTGAAAGTACCAAAGGTGTAATCTTGCACAATCTGTGATGAAAGTGCAAGCCACCATGTAACCCAGGGAGCTGCAAACAGAACCTCACTGAGGACTGACGGCTCACTTGAATAGTCCTAATGAGGTTTGTTAAGATTATGGGAAGATAGGCCCTGGCAGTCAGTGAATCCAAAGATGCCCCAACTAAGTGTATTTTCTGAATAAGGGTCAACACAGACTTCCTGACATTGGGCTGGAAGCCTAATCTCAGGAACAGTGAGAGAGCCCTCTGGGAGGTCAACAGCACTTCCCCGTAAGACTGACACTTGAACAGCCAGTTGCTGAGGTATGGCAATACCACAATTGCCTCTTGACCAAAAGGAAATATATGATATTGGAAGTGATCTTGACCTATCACAAAATGCAAGTATTATCTGTGAGCTGGGTGTATGGAAATATGTGTCTTGTAAGTCAAGGGCTGAAAATCAATCCCCTCAATCTATTGCTGCCAGAGTCACCATCCTGAATTTTTAGCACTTCACAAATTTGTTTAGGAGTCTTAGATCTAAAATCAGTCTCCACCCTCCATTTTTCTTTGGTAAGAGGAAGTAACTTGAGTAGAAACCCTTCCCCTGTGTAGAGCTGGGACAGGCTCTGTTACTCCCAAGCAAAGGAGGTAGTTTATTCCCAGTCTTAGTATGAGCTCATGAGAAGGGTCCTTGAAGAGTGGGGATTTGACAATCTCCAAAACTCATTTTTCTGTGATAATTCACTCCCATGTGTGTCAGAATGGGGAGATGGGAAAACTGTTGTAGCTGGCAGGCTAAAGAATGGGGAGGCTTCAAACCCTTAACCGTCTCTTCAAAACTGATACTTTGATGATGAAGCTGGTTGTGTACTTGAACCAGATGGGTTTGTGTTTCTCTTCCGCTGGAACCTATGCTTCTTTCTCCGGGGTTTGATGGGTCTCTGGTACCTGGAGAAATGTATCAGAGGAAACCTGCTGCTGTATCATAGGAAATGTATGAGGTTGCTCATCAGGGTGACACTCTCTGACTGCTCGGGTGATGGTGACCTTTGCCTTGAATTAGATGAAGTTGGGGTCCTATAGCTCTGATGAAGAATCCAAGGGTACCAATACAGCCACATCTTTGTCCATAAGGAAACTGCATGGCTGCCCAAGGAGAAGGAAACCAGAAGCAAGGAAAGGTTCATAATAATTACAAGAAGATTGCTGCAGTCTGGTTTGAGAATGAACCTCTGATGAGAAATAGACAGGTGAGGAAGAAGGAGATCCCTCCAAACTTGCCTCAGAAGCTGATGAAAATAATACACATTCTTCTGAATAAGGACTTTGAGGAGTCTTCATTAATTGAGTTTCAGACCCTAAAGTTAGAAGTTCAATAGATGGTATTTATGATTCACCCATATACAGTACCAATAGTGGATTTTCAGCATAAGCCACTGGAGGTGATTTTGGATGATCAGATACAACTAAATCTGATGCTATGGTGAATGAAGGACCTGAAATAACTGGTACCAAAGCTGGAGCTGTATCAGTACATGCAGTATTACAGAGAAAAGAGACCTGGATGCAGCATCCTTGACCTTAAATGGCACCTGGGCACTTGGTACTGAATCCATGCACCCTGATGGAGCACATACAGTAGATGGTACCATAACATTCAGAGGTGGTACTGAAGCCTCAGAACGATCAGAAGATTTTCTCTTTAACAATTCTGAGCTCTTAGTAGTATGATTCAGGGCTTCTAAGGGCACTTTTCTATGTCTTGAAGTCCCTTTTGAAGCTTGAGGTGATCTTGCCTTCTTTTTTCTTGAAGGACCAGGAGAATGAAATCTGTGGCTCTCTTCAGCCAAAGATCTTTTAACAACCACAGTAGCACAGCCAAAGATTTTCTAACCACAGGAGCACTTCTTGTTGAGGGAATACTGGAAATAAACTGGTCCGAATGACCAGAATCGGAATCAGGTCTCATGGATCTGCCCTGGAGATATATACTGAGTTTAATCTCCCAGGTCATTTGAAACCAGTGGCTGAAAGAACAGCAGATTGCACATTTACTAGGAATATTCCACCCATCTAGATAGTAAAGACACTTTTCATGTGGCTGGTATAGCAACAATACATGAACGGCATGTTTTGAAACTGGATGATTTAGGAACCAACATAGCTGCTTGTCATCCAGTACCAATACCTAACTAAATGTTAAAACTAATACTAAAATAGTAACAGAAGACCTACTCTAAAGCTAACTGACAAAAAAAAGCTATTTACAAAAGACTGAGCTACCCAAGTTTAAAACATATACAAGTGTGCTTAAATTTGCCAGTATGGCTTAAAAGTTATAAAATGCTCTATTGACAAACACTCCTAATGTACAACTGGTATTTTAATGATCAGCACATGAGGAGCAACAATGTAGAGAAAAGAAAGGTCCCAGATTGTATCATAGAATATCAGGGTTGGAATGGACCTCAGGAGGTCATCTAGTCCAACCCCCTGCTCAAAGCAAGACCAATCCCCAATTTTTGCCCCAGATCCCTAAATGGCCCCCTCAAGGATTAAACTCACAACCCTGGGTTTAGCAGGCCAATGCTCAAACCACTGAGCTATCCCTCCCCCCTAGTAGAGTTCTTGCTAAAAGGAGTACAAAAAAAAGTGAGAGAATCTAGTGAAAAATTGCCAAAAGGGATGAGTTTAAAACTTTTATTATTCTCTCTGTATCAACTCATTTTTCATCAATCCACCACAAAAAAAATCAGAATATAAACTATGAGCACAGTTTATGTTTCATTTGGTGCCATTTCAATGAGACTTTTACAAAACAGGTAGTTAAAGCTCCTGTTAAAACTGAACTCTTAAATGTAACCTTAACTATGGTGCTGTGCAACATAATGAAAACAAAACCATATAAAATATTGTCACTTTACATCTTTAATATTCACACTAGATGGTTGCTTTATTTACTCTTACCCTCATCCCTTCAAACCGTGACAGTGCTCTTAATGGTCTCAAAGCTCGGAGAGTCCTAAGGGATTTCATGGCTCCCATATCGGAATATCCAAGTGAGTTAGCTATGAGAGTTACTAAAGAGACCTGAATGAAGACACAAAGTAAAAGTCCAAAATATTAGTGCAATCCTACCATCTGTTCCTTCTCCTCTTCTTCTTTTTTTTAACTCTTGCTTAAAAAATCTTACCAGTGGAAGTGTGAATAAACAGCCTGTATAGCACAAGTAGAAATGCACCTTAAATGGACACTGACAATTACAAAATAATAGGTGAAATCTTGGTCCTATTGAAGTTAATAGTAAAATACCCATTCTCTTTAGTGGTGCCAAGATTTCACCCAATACATTTTAACAAAACAAACGTACTTACCTGAGTTATTAATGCTACCTGAGATTATTAAAGATGGAGGAATTTTGAGTCCAACATTTTAACAGACTAATGATTTTCATTGCCCAAATTCAGACAACTTGAAGAGTCCTGATTTTCAGATGATGGGCGCTCAGCACTTTCTAAAAATCAGTTCCCCTTCAAAGTACATCCAAAAAAGAAGAGTGAACATTTTGTTGCTGTATCCGGTTCACAGAATTGTTCAAATGCAATACTTACATCTACAATTAGGAAATCAAGCCAACACCAGGCATTGGTGAAATACTTCCTGAAGCCATAAGCCAGCCATTTCAGAAACATTTCGAAGACAAAGATATAAGTGAAGACTTTATCAAGAAATTCCAACATGGTTTTAATGTTTTCTCTTTTTTGAAGATGAATATCTTCAAATGCCTGGAATAATAAAGATTAAATATAATCCCACTCTACAGAGTTTCAGTGGAATATTTTAATGTACTGAGATGAGAGATGTATGCACTTTTCATTATGAAACCACATGAAACCTGGACGTTCATCCTGCAAACAGTTACACATCAGCTTAACTTTACACATGTGAATAGTCCCAATGAAGGTGATCATTACAGATGGCTGAAAATACAGAATTTGTTTTCCATGATTTCGGAAAAGTTTTATTGTTTCACAGAATGGAATCCAGAAAAAGTTTCATTTGAAAAAATGCCAAAATGCTTTGCTAAGACATTTTTTGATCCAGAACAGCAAATGTCCTACTGTTCATTTATTCAGATTTTCACTGCATCATTCAGGGATGGAGGTGGGGAGGGTAAGTGGAGGAGAGAAGGGATCCCCTCAGCATTCCCAAAGTTGCTGCCAACCTCTGTCATACTGGAGTACTTCATTGTGGTGGCACGGCAACTGGATGTGGCTCCCTATCACCACTGTGACAGTGACTCCTTAGAAGCGAGAGAGGGAGTTGGGGACCACCTTTGTGATCCCACCTGAGATGGCAGCACCCAGAGTTGCTGCTCTTCCCAACATCGGGCCAGCAACCTAGTACCCACTCTCTTGCAAGTGAAGTTTACACCACCTTAACCAGCTCCTACTTTGGAGGAGTGGGACCAGGCATAGTATGCCTGTGAGCAGTGCTCAGAAGAAACAGCAGTTGCAGGCTGAGGTTATGGTGCTTGGGGACTGGGAACATGCTCTTGCAGCACAGGAGCTACCAATGGAGGCCTGAGAACACCACCATGCTCAGCTGGAGCAGCAGAGGGAGGAGTTCGTTTGAGGGCAGGCTGAGGCCACAGCCCTGATTCTGGGCACAATGCTGTAAAAAATTTTGGGTTCCCTAAAATTAATTTTTTTGGAGAAAACAAGTTTTGTCAAACATTTTTTCCACCAGCTGTAGTGATAATAGTGAAAAGAACATATTAGATACTGTGGAAGAGCTACAAAATATTACCATATGCAAGGAACAATCCTTGCTCCATATATAGTCAATCTTCATTAAAGCTGTATTTTGTGACACAAAAATCTGTTTGTGGCAAACAAAGTGGTTACAAGCGGTGAGATGTGGGATGAGAAAATGTAAAGATGGATGGTGGAAATGCCAACTCTGATATCTCTTATGCTTCCCCAAATCCTGCATCAGCATAAATAAGTCCTCTAAGTATCAAAGCTGAAAGGACTTGGTATGTGGTCATTGTTTTAATGATGAAATAATCTTACAATTTGTTGCTTGTTTTAAGAAGGGAACAGCAGGTTCTTATTTAGAATTGTGTATGCACTTCAGCTCTAGGAACCTTCCTGGAGAGCTGACATGGTTCTTCACTTAGGGAAGAACATCAAAGAAATCAGGATCTTACAAGCAGAATTTTGAGAGAGATCAGCAGCAGATGTGATGTTCCTCAGCTGCTTTACATGTTACATGTGGAAGTTTGGGAGTTGCATCATCTCTCTCTGTGAAAATCCTAATACAAGTACAAACAGGTGTCCCTGTTACAAATATAGCCCTGTTCTGCACTAACACGGTAAATCAATCTAAATTATGCGAGTTAAGTTATGTAAGAAATGTAATTTAAGTCAACATAGCTTAGATCAATTTACAGTGTTATGTTCACAGCGCTATGTCAATGGGAGATGCTCTCCCACTGACATAGCTTCAGCCTTTTGGGGAGGTGTAGTCCTGAAGTCAACGGGAGAGTGCATTCGCATCGACTTATCATGTCTTCATCAAACCAGCTAAATTGATGCCCGCTACATCAATCACAGCAACACTGATGTATCCCATAGTGAAGACAACGCCATAGACTCAGTCAACTACAGACCTAGATGACTATCACAAAGTTTCATTACAGGCCTAGAAATTTCCTAGATACAATCTGTGAAACAAACAGTAAAATTCCAAGGTGCGTCTAAGAAAATGTAATCCTAGAGGAAAATTAAGTTAGTTAAAGCTACTTAAAGGCCCCTCAATATGTAAGTTACAGAAACTTAGACTCACACTAAACCCATTCAGACTTGCACCAATTTACCAACTTGTAGCTTACAATGACCCATACACATACACACATCATTTCTGTCCCAAGGAATTTTATTTTTGGTGGACTCTAGGTGAAGAATATATTGTCAGATAGGCACAAAATTATGTTCTGGTTTAACTTGGATTTAAACTTGAAGAGTGGTCAGTTTGGATGAGCTATTACCAGCAGGAGAGTGAGTTTGTGTGTGTATGGGGGTGGGGGGGATGTGAGAAAACCTGGATTTGTGCAGGAAATAGCCCAACTTGATTGTCATGCACATTGTGTAAAGAGTTGTCACTTTGGATGGGCTATCACCAGCAGGAGAGTGAATTTGTGTCGGGGGGTGGAGGGTGAGAAAACCTGGATTTGTGCTGGAAATGGCCCACCTGATGATCACTTTAGATAAGCTATTACCAGCAGGACAGTGGGGTGGGAGGAGGTATTGGTTCATATTCTCTGTGTATATATAAAGTCTGCTGCAGTTTCCACGATATGCATCTGATGAAGTGAGCTGTAGCTCACAAAAGCTTATGCTCTAATAAATTGGTTAGTCTCTAAGGTGCCACAAGTACTCCTTTTCTTTTTGCAGTATTGTTGTAACCATGTTGATCTCAGGATATTAGAGAGATAACGTGAATGAGGTAATATCTTTTACTGGACCAACTTATGTTGGTGAGAGAGACTATCACAGAGTCAGGTCTATCCCCCCAGCCTGTCCCAGTTTCCTGGGTGTGACCCCTTCTGTGTGCCAGGCCCCAAGGACCTACACAGTTCCACAGAGGCAGGCCCATGACCTCCAAGACTGGCCCTTTGGCACCAGCATCTCCTGTCTCTCTCCAAGGATCCCTGCAGTGAATCCAGCCAAACCAGAGTTCTGTGGGAGGCTTGTACTGTGCCCCTTCAGGACACGATGCTCTCAGTGAGTATTTACAGTGACACAGGCAGCCTTTTCAAAACAAGGTAACCATTTATTAGTCACTGGCTACAGAATCTGAAAATCCTTTGCTGAACATAGAGAGGTAGAAGTTAAGCCATAGTCCATCCTGACCAAGCCAGTGCCTTGATGAGCCAGCCAAGTTGTGATGAACCCCATCTCTGGATCTCTCCCCTCTTTGTCCTGCAGATCTGGGCTCCCAAGTCCCTCCAAAAAGCCCCCTTCTACCAGTCAGCTGACACATTGTTCTCCAGCTCAGCTCACAAGTCCTGCCTGCTGGGGTTTCCTTTTGTTAGATATGATTGTTCAGTCACTGGGGTATCTCTTTGTCTCGCTGGACCCTCTGTTGATTTGGGTCAGTTTGGGCCAGTTTTTTAATGACTGTATTCATTCCTCCGCAGACAGCAAGGGGACACACACCCATACACCTCCTGCCTCCTGCACTGTTCCATGAGCAGTGTTAACCCTTTTGGACCCACTTGGAACATAAGAACGGCCATAGCGGGTCAGACCAAAGTTCCATCTAGCCCAGTATCCTGTCTTCCCACAGTGGCTAATGTCAGGTGCCCCAGAGGGAATGAACAGAACAGGTAATCATCAAGTGATTCATCCCCTGTTACTATTTTTTTCACACAATGCTCAGTCAACCTGTGGAACTCCTTGCCAGAGGATGTTGTGAAGGCCAAGATTATAACAGGGTTCAAAAAAGAACTAGATAAGTTCATGGAGGATAGGTCCATCAATGGTTATTAGCCAGGATGCACAGGGATGGTGGCCCTAGCCTCCGTTTGCCAGAAGTTGGGAATGGGCAACAGGGGATGGATCACTTGATGTTTGCCTGTTCTGTTCATTCCCTCTGGGGCACCTGGCATCGGCCACTGTCGGAAGACAGGATACTGGGCTAGATGGACCTTTGGTCTGAACCAATATGGCCGTTCGTATGTTTTTATGTTTGATTTTAATGAAGCATCTAAAAATGCTAATCTATACATTTGAAATAACTGCCACAGAAAAGCCACAGCAAAACCAATACACAAGCAGAATGGAAATCATCTGTCATGTGACTTACAGTACTTTATAGTCATTATAAAAAAGAAGTTACCCCATGCTAAGTAATTTTACCCTCTCCCAACACAGTCTGAAACGTCTACCAACCAGTCTGAAAATACATCCTTCTGCCCTAAGCAAAAAAGTCATATCTTGGATCTGAAATTAAAGCTATGTAACACCTCTGCATACAATTATAATTCAACCTGAGATGAGATTAAGTAAAAATTTACCAGTGCACCGCTGCTCAGCAGGATCATGAATATGATAAAGCTTTCAAACCAGCTATGTTCAACAACTTTGAAGCAGGTTTTCCTCAGGTTCCACCACGTTTTGCCTGGAAACTTTGTGGTATTCATCACACAGCAAGGGAAATGTCGAACACAACCTGAAAGAGGGACATGGGTTACATTAGTACCCAGGGCAGCCATGGAAATTTCTGGGTTCAAGGGAAAGTCGTTAGTCCCTCAAACTTGTCTGTCTCCTGTTTCCTCTTTCTCAGTCCTTTATTATTTGAAAGCAAACTACAAAATTATTTTTAAGCAATTAGGAATATCTTGCACCCATTGGTGAGCTACCTTCCAGCTCACTGGAAATTGGTAAGAACATTGGGAATGCTCTCGGAATGCTGATGGCTGGGTTTACAGAACAAAGGCAACACAACAGGATGGACCCTATGGCATTGCAGATTTACCAGCTATCTCAAAGCCATGACAAGCATTGAGAGATGGAAGAATAGCACAACTGGCACAAGGAGTCATTGTATCTTAGAAATTAGAGATAAAGATAATCTGTAGGGTCATCTAGTCCATCCCCTTTGACAGCAGGATTGTTCCCTACCTTTTAATTTCTAGTCATTTATCCATTCTATGTTCAAATGTACAAACTGACTGGGTTTCCACAACATAACTTGTAAGAATAGTCAACTGTCTAGTTGATCTTACAATTTAGGAAAAGTTAGGTTGAATATCAGGAAAAGTTCTCTTTCAATCTCAGCACATTACTCATATACTTTTTAGTACTTATTTAATTATAGCTGGGGCAGGTAGAACTGCCTATTATTAAGGTTGCCGAACACGTCCCATTATAAAACCATGTTTTCAGTTCCCTTATAATTTTGCCAAACTTTAACCATTTGGGCTGAAATTTTCCTTGCTGGGTGTCTGTCACAAGCCTCTGCAACCTTACTTTGGCCCTTTGTGCATATGGACTACGATACAGTCTTTAATTACACAATCACATACTTTTTTTCCCCCCGGGACCCCTGCCTCATTCACTGCATAAGGATGGACCTGCTCTGGGCATGAATAAGGGTTGTGGTAATGAAGAAAAGTGTTATCTGTAGGATCCTTGCCTCATTTATTCCAAAAGCCAAATGTTGTATAGTGCATGAGGCAGTGGACTGCAGGAAGAGAAAGGATGGCCTCATGGTTAAGGCAGGTGAATGATGCCTGGGGAATTCGACTATACCTCTGTCTCTGCCACAGACTTCTTATGTGATGCTAGTCAAGCCACTTAAACCAAACTTTTCACAGGTGGTCACTAATTATATGCTCCTCATTCTCTGGGTGCCTAACTGAAGACTCTGTGGGTCTCATGAGCAGAAGTGCTGAGCACACACAGCCAGTAACTGAAATTAATGTGATCTGTGCTTTGAACATATGAAGTGCTATATAGTGCTAAATACTCTGAAAAATCAGGTCGTAAGTGTCTCAAATTAGGCACCCAAAATTAGTGGATATTTTTTAACTTAATCTCCCTGAGTCTCAGTTTCCTATCTGTGAGATGGGGAAAATACCATCCCCTCACCTTACAGAGGTATTGTGGGGACACATTAACTACTTTTGTGAAGCACTCATGTACTATAGTTGTAAGCACCAGAGAAAAGCCCATGAGGAATTTAATAAGGCTGTCTTCATAGGAGATTTTGAATAGTGTACAGTAAATAAGGCATGGGACCACACACTGATCAACAAAGAGAAAACAAAATATTGAATAGCTGCTTATCAAGTGAGAATCATCCATTCTGTGCACTGAAGGATGCAGGAGTGCTATAGAAAAATAGTATGTAATCATGTAATTAAAGAATGTATTATAATGCATATACACAAAGGGGCCAAGTTAAGGTTGCACAGACAACTTTAGCTCTGCCATGTCCTAACTTTTGAGTGCTTCACTTTGAAACTTTAATAATGTTATTTTAACATCGTTTTTTGTGTGTAATTATTATATAACATGCATATATAATGTCCTAGGTGTGCATGTCATGGATATGTGTGTATAGCCTTGAGGAAGTCCTTATTGTTTACAAACTTCAAATACTTTGAGATGATTACCACATACCTACTTCTAGTGCGTAGGAAGAGGGTAGTATACTTTTAAATAGTTTGAGAGTCCTGTAGTGGTATTCACTGTGTTTTATGTTTTGAGGAGCCACCAGGACTAAGCAGAGCAGGAATATGTGTAGCTAGATCTTACACATTTATAAGTATTTAATAAATGTGGTTATTTGGGACTGAACTGCCAGTGCAGTTTCTTCATATTATTTTTGTTGTGTAAACAGCAAAATACATAACACCACCTTATTTCAAAAAGAAAAGGAGTACTTGTGGCACCTTAGAGACTAACCAATTTATTTGAGCATAAGCTTTCGTGAGCTACAGCTCACTTCATCGGATGCATACTGTGGAAACTGCAGAAGACATTATATACACAGAGACCATGAAACAATACCTCCTCCCACCCCACTCTCCTACTGGTAATAGCTTATTAAAGTGATCATTCTCCTTACAATGTGTATGATAATCAAGTTGGGCCATTTTCAGCACAAATCCAGGTTTTTTCACCCTCCGCCCCCCCCCCCCAACTCACTCTCCTGCTGGTAATAGCCCATCCAAAGCAACCACTCTCTTTACAATGTGTATGATAATCAAGGTGGGCCATTTCCAGCACAAATCCAGGTTTTCTCACCCCCCCCCTTTTTTTAATCATCTTCCTTTCCAAATGCAAACAGATGGACATCGTACCAAAAGGACTGAAGGTAAAAAATCCATTACAATCTACATACCACACAGACTATGCTGACAGCTTGTGCCACACGCTCTCTAAGAAACTGCGGAATCACCTGATCAACATCCTCTACAGCAAACAGGGAAAGATTAAGAATGAGCTCTCAAAACTGGATACTCTCATAAAAAACCAACCTTCCACACAAACTTCCTCGTGGCTGGAATTTACTAAAACTAGACAAGCCATTTACAATCCACACTTTGCTTCTCTACAAAAGAAAAAGGACACTAAACTTTTTAAACTACTACATGCTACAAGGGGCCACAGCAATGGTTCCCTCAACCCACCCAGCAATATTGTTAACCTATCCAACTATACTCTCAGCCCAGCAGAAGAAGCTGTCCTATCTCGGGGCCTCTCCTTCTGCCCCTCCACCCCCACGAACATGATACTGTTCTGTGGTGACCTAGAATCCTATTTTCGACGTTTCCGACTCAAGGAATATTTCCCAAATACCTCTGAACAACATACTAATCCACAGAGGCCTCCCTACCAACATTACAAAAAGAAGGATTCTAGGTGGACTCCTCCTGAAGGTCGAAACAGCAGACTGGACTTCTACATAGAATGCTTCCGCCGACATGCACGGGCTGAAATTGTGGAAAAGCAGCATCACTTGCCCCATAACCTCAGCCGTGCAGAACACAATGCCATCCACAGCCTCAGAAACAACTCTGACATCATAATAAAAAAGGCTGACAAAGGAGGTGCTGTTGTCATCATGAATAGGTCGGAATATGAAAAAGAGGCTGCTCGGCAGCTCTCCAACACGAGTTTCTACAAGCCATTACCCTCTGATCCCACTGAGAGTTACCAAAAGCAACTACAGCATTTGCTCAAGAAACTTCCTGAAAAAGCACAAGATCAAATCCGCACAGACACACCCCTGGAACCCCGACCTGGGATATTCTATCTACTACCTAAGATCCATAAACCTGGAAATCCTGGGCGCCCCATCATCTCAGGCATTGACACCCTGACAGCAGGATTGTCTGGCTATGTAGACTCCCTCCTCAGGCCCTACGCTACCAGCACTCCCAGCTACCTTCGAGACACCACTGACTTCCTGAGGAAACTACAATCCATCGGTGATCTTCCTGATAACACCATCCTGGCCACTATGGATGTAGAAGCCCTTTACACCAACATTCCACACAAAGATGGACTACAAGCCGTCAAGAACACTATCCCCGATAATGTCACGGCTAACCTGGTGGCTGAACTTTGTGACTTTGTCCTTATCCATAACTATTTTACATTTGGGGACAATGTATACCTTCAGATCAGCGGCACTGCTATGGGTACCCGCATGGCCCCACAGTATGCCAACATTTTTATGGCTGATTTAGAACAACGCTTCCTCAGCTCTCGTCCCCTAAAGCCCCTACTCTATTTGCGCTATATTGATGACATCTTCATCATCTGGACCCATGGAAAAGAAGCCCTTGAGGAATTCCACCATGATTTCAACAATTTCCATCCCACCATCAACCTCAGCCTGGTCCAGTCCACACAAGAGATCCACTTCCTGGACACTACAGTGCTAATAAACAATGGTCACATAAACACCACCCTATACCGGAAACCTACTGACCGCTATTCCTACCTACATGCCTCCAGCTTTCACCCTGACCACACCACACGATCCATTGTCTACAGCCAAGCTCTGCGATACAATCGCATTTGCTCCAACCCCTCAGACAGAGACAAACACCTACAAGATCTCTATCAAGCATTCTTACAACTACAATACCCACCTGCGGAAGTGAAGAAACCGATTGATAGAGCCAGAAGAGTTCCCAGAAGTCACCTACTACAGGACAGGCCTAACAAAGAAAATAACAGAACGCCACTAGCCGTCACATTCAGCCCCCAACTAAAACCCCTCCAACGCATTATTAAGGATCTACAACCTATCCTGAAGGATGACCCAACACTCTCACAAATCTTGGGAGACAGGCCAGTCCTTGCCTACAGACAGCCCCCCAACCTGAAGCAAATACTCACCAACAACCACATACCACACAACCACTAACCCAGGAACCTATCCTTGCAACAAAGCCCGTTGCCAACTATGCCCACATATCTATTCAGGGGACACCATCACAGGGCCTAATAACATCAGCCACACTATCAGAGGCTCGTTCACCTGCACATCCACCAATGTGATATATGCCATCATGTGTCAGCAATGCCCTTCTGCCATGTACATTGGTCAAACTGGACAGTCTCTACGTAAAAGAATAAATGGACACAAATCAGATGACAAGAATTATAACATTCATAAACCAGTCAGAGAACACTTCAGTCTCTCTGGTCACACAATTACAGACATGAAGGTCGCTATCTTAAAACAAAAAAACTTCAAATCCAGACTCCAGCGAGAAACTGCTGAATTGGAATTCATTTGCAAATTGGATACTATTAATTTAGGCTTAAATAGAGACTGGGAGTGGCTAAGTCATTATGCAAGGTAGCCTATTTCCCCTTGTTTTTTCCTACCCCCTCCCCCCAGTCAGGCATGCTGGTTAAACTTGGATTTATGCTGGAAATGGCCCACCTTGATTATCATACACATTGTAAGGAGAGTGGTCACTTTGGATAAGCTATTACCAGCAGGAGAGTGAGTTTGTGTGTGTGGTTTTTGGGGAAAAAAAAAAAGGGTGGAGGGGTGGGGGGGTGAGAAAACCTGGATTTGTGCTGGAAATGGCCCACCTTGATTATCATACACATTGTAAAGAGAGTGGTCGCTTTGGATGGGCTATTACCAGCAGGAGAGTGAGTTTGTGTGTGTGTTGGGGGGGGGGGGGGGGCGGAGGGTGAGAAAACCTGGATTTGTGCTGGAAATGGCCCAACTTGATTATCATACACATTGTAAGGAGAGTGATCACTTTGGATAAGCTATTACCAGTAGGAGAGTGGGGTGGGAGGAGGTATTGTTTCATGGTCTCTGTGTATATAATGTCTTCTGCAGTTTCCACAGTATGCATCCGATGAAGTGAGCTGTAGCTCACGAAAGCTTATGCTCAAATAAATTGGTTAGTCTCTAAGGTGCCACAAGTACTCCTTTTCTTTTTGCGAATACAGACTAACACGACTGTTACTCTGACACCCCATTTCAGTGTGTTAATAAACACTCTTTAAAATCTTGTCCCATAAACTCATCCCTACAGACCTTTAACCATGTTTGTTTTTCTCCTTTGAATTCTGTCTAGTTTGTCAACAAGAAATGAAAGCAGTGTTCTAAGAACAGTTTCACCATAAAGAGAGGGGCCATTACTTTCCCTGATCTATAACCAGTTACAGCTCATATATAGGTCCAAAAGTGCATTACACATTGTGCTTGATACAGGGTCTTAGCCAAAGCCCACTGAAAACAATTGGAGACTTTCCACTGGCTTCAGTGGGTTTGGATCACACTCACATTGCATTACAAGTTAAATGTTATTTTTTGTCCAATACCTTGCTTTATTCTCTTTTGAAATGACTGGTTTCAGAGTAACAGCCGTGTTAGTCTGTATTCGCAAAAAGAAAAGGAGTACTTGTGGCACCTTAGAGACTAACCAATTTATTTGAGCACACGAAAGCTCATGCTCAAATAAATTGGTTAGTCTCTAAGGTGCCACAAGTACTCCTTTTCTTTTTGAAATGACTGCTTCCAAAGTTATCTTTATTTTGGATTATTTTTACCCAAGTATCTCAGCTTGTATTTTCTAAGATGAATTTCATTGTATTACTTGCCCCTGTGTTTTAAATCTCCTTTTTATTATTTCTTTGTCAGCATTGGTATTTGCAACACTTCCCAGTTTAGTGACATATACAAACATATACATGTTTAGTTAACATGGTGTTTTTCTTCATTTCAAAATCATTAGTGAAGGTATTAAATAGCACCAGACCCAAAGCTGATCTCTTCAATATCCCCTGTTTATGAATTGTTCACAAGCAGCTTCCAGTTTTTGTAAACGTATTTGCTATTCAAAACTACTAGCTGAATCACTTACAGCAATAATTCTTGGTCTACAGATTGTTTGTGAGCAGGCTATTGTGAGCATTCACTATTCAAAATTCAAACTGTATTGGCTTCACAAGGTGAATAGGTCCCTAGTTAAATGAATGCAAGTATTTCAAACATTCGCAGTATCTGGTATAATTACTCATATTTATGAGTTCAACGTTTTATTTCTGCCAACATTTTCTAATATTCACTTAAATGTCATTGTTTCAACAAACATTCCTGCCATTAAACTGATCTTCTAGGATATTTGCTAGAAAATGAAACAATAGAATGCATAAAATAGATAAATAAAACAGTTCTTAGTTTGACTCTAGCCCTCTTCCTGACAACCTTTGTATGCTGCTTTGGCCCCAATCCTGCAAACACCTTCATACATTCTTAACTGTAAGCAGGTAAGTAGGCTTCAAGGGAGCTACTCCCCTACATCAAATTAAACTCATTCATAAGTTCTTATGATCTTAGATGGTAAACTTTGCAATGCAAGATCTCAAGATCTACATCTGCCTTGTGTGTACAAAGTATCTAGCATACTGTTGGCATGTCCAGAATACAAATCAATAATGAATAATCATAATATTCATTGGATTTTTTGTGCGGAATTTATTTAGCTATTAAGAAAAGGAGTACTTGTGGCACCTTAGAGACTAACCAATTTATTTGAGCATGAGTTTTCGTGAGCTACAACTCACTTAATCGGATGCATCCGATGAAGTGAGCTGTAGCTCACGAAAGCTCATGCTCAAATAAATTGGTTAGTCTCTAAGGTGCCACAAGTACTCCTTTTCTTTTTGCGAATACAGACTAACACGGCTGTTACTCTGAAACTTAGCTATTAAGTTGATCAGTGAACTTTATGATCCTTCAACAAGTTTTTAATCCATGTGATCTCATATACCATGGCATTGAAATTAACATTCCAAGTAGGATTTCATGTCTACTAGATCAATCTCTTAGGAATTCCTTGTAATAACATTATTGATGATGGATTGCTGTGGATTTATGTATACACACTCTCATTACAGTGTGTATGGTAACACCCATTGTTTCATGTTCTTTATGTACATAAATCTCCCCACTGTATTTTCCACTGAATGTATCTGATGAAGTGAGCTGTAGCTCACGAAAGCTTATGCTCAAATAGATTTGTTAGTCTCTAAGGTGCCACAAGTACTCCTTTTCTTTTTGCGAATACAGACTAACACAGCCGCTACTCTGAAACCTGTAATTCCATTGGAATTTAGCAATGATATTTATAGAATGAACTAATTCAACAGAAGCTGTATCCCTGGTATCTAATCAATTTCAGCTTGAAAACAGAAAATTATTACAAACCAGATCCTTAGGTCCAGCTAAGTTACTCTCAGCACAGGACCTTAGATAAACAAGAAAAGGTGGCTGTCCTGGTGGTAGCCAGGGGCCAGTTCTACCTTGATGTAAATTAGACTGGTTTCTAATTTGTTCTAATCTGCAGGCTGCTTTAATCTATGCCAGCAGCAATAGCCTCGAAGGCACTATTCCGCCAAGGCACTATTCTGCTGTCTGGAGATTACTGGAGTGCAAAGCACTCCTCCTACTCCTTATACCTGTCCCAGGTGATGGGGGCAGGATGAGATGGTGCAGAGCTGGCTATGTCACTGCTGCAGGAGACAGGGTTCCTCTAATCTGGGGAAATCCCCAGCTTCTCTGTTAGAGATTGACATAAAGGAACCTGACCAGGGCCAAAGATCTGGCCATACATTTGCAATTCATAGCCAAACAGGGCGTATCAATTCCCATTTAAAGCAGCTTTGGGGAGTAGGAACATTTCCAAATATATCAGACTAGCACATCAAACTATTGACTTTGTCTAAATATTGTATTTTCTTTCTTGTTTTCAGTTATTCCAGTGTAAAACTGTCCCTTCAACAGTTTCTTCAGCCCTCATTTTTTATGCATCTTTCACATACAACCTCATCTCCCTTGCACATTCTACAGCAAGTGTCTCCATTACAGCTATTTCAACTGTATTACAATTAATATAGTAATTTACAGCCTAAAACACATGCATGGCACCACAGTGGTTATCTGCTTCACTTGTATCTACTCCAGGGCTAGTTTATGGAGCCTTTGTTAAAAGCCACAGTAATTTAGTACTAGCAGATACAATGAACCTGCCTCATTCTGAATTTTTGCTCAAAATTCAGAAATGGAAGAGTCGGGGAATCGGAAGTAATTGGGAAGGAAATATAGGTGGGCTGCAGGGGGAGAGGCTAGGTGAAATGATAGAAAGGACCCTGAACAGTGAAGGTAAGGAAAAGTGTGGAGAAGTAGATGGCAGGAGAGATTATGGTAAGGAGGGCCTGTGGGAATCTAGAATGTTGTTATAATGAAAGAAAGTAGCAGGAATGGGGAGCAGGACAGAATCAGGAGAGAGATAGCTGGGGCAGTGAGGAACAGTGGGGAAGAGGCAGTCAGGCAGGGTTAGTAAGTGAAGGAAGAAGCTGGATGGCAGATGCAGATCTGCCACAGATAACTGAGGTCACAAGGTGGATGGGTACAAGAGATAAAGGGAAAACTTAGAAGAAGCGTGGCCAGTTGAACACTAGACTCAAACTGCAACAGCTAATGGCTAGTGGAAGGGCAGAAGGGAGGAGACTTTATGTCTTGTGAGCCAGCTGGTAGGAGGAAAGAGCATGTCAGCTGACGGGAGTAGCATTGTGGGAAAGGAATCTGAATACTGTCCAGCTTTCTAAAATCAGTTAGTTCTCCAGGAACACTGGTCTTTTATAATCATAAGGAATCATAACCAAAGTGGAAATTAATCTAATTGTGAACTGACCCTGATGACATGTTTTACCTGTTACTTCTACTACAGACAGTTCAGGAAGACTACTGTTTGCTCTGAGAAATAACTGATATAAAGTAGGGGTTGGATGAAATGTTAATAAATTTAAATTTTTCTCTAGTGAAAACCATAGTATTCTTAATTTTGGCTAGAAGGAGACAGCTGTGAAAATTAAAATAAGCACTGAGTACAAATATTGGTATGAAGTAAACTTGTAAAGCTGTGCAGCAATTTAAATTGGGCTTCTGGACTTACCATCCTACAGAAATTCAGCTGAATACTAACAAGTTCTCTCTGCCTGTTTCATGTGTGTTTGACTATTATAGAGATCTATGGATCAAAAGTTCTATGCAACTACTCAGTAATTATATTGTTATTAAATACTGTGCAAGTAGACAGAGTGCCTTGGTGTTGAGTGCCTGAGTGTCTCAACATTAAGTAGGAGAAGAGGCTACTTTGGATGGTTTACTTGTGGCACCTTAGAAACTAACCAATTTATTTGAGCATAAGCTTTTGTGAGCTACAGCTCACTTCATCGGATGCATACTGTGGAAAATACAGAAGATGTTCTTATACATACAAACCATGAAAAAATGGGTGTTTACCATTACAAAAGGTTTTCTCTCTCCCCCACCCCACTCTCCTGCTGGTAATAGCTTATCTAAAGTGATCACTCACCTTACAATGTGTATGATAATTAAGGTGGGTCATTTCCAGCACAAATCCAGGGTTTAACAAGAACGTCTGAGGAACCGGGGAGGAGGGGAGTAGGAAAAAACAGGGGGAAATAGGTTACCTTGCATAATGACTTAGCCACTCCCAGTCTCTATTCAAGCCTAAGTTAATTGTATCCAATTTGCAAATGAATTCCAATTCAACAGTCTCTCACTGGAGTCTGGTTTTGAAGTTTTCTGTTGTAATATCGCAACTTTCATGTCTGTAATCGTGTGACCAGAGAGATTGAATTGTTCTCCGACTGGTTTATGAATGTTATAATTCTTGACATCTAATTTGTGTCCATTTATTCTTTTACGTAGAGACTGTCCAGTTTGACCAATGTACATGGCAGAGGGGCATTGCTGGCACATGATGGCATATATCACATTGGTAGATGCGCAGGTGAACGAGCCTCTGATAGTGTGGCTGATGTGATTAGGCCCTGTGATGGTGTCCCCTGAATAGATATGTGGGCATAGTTGGCAACAGGCTTTGTTGCAAGGATAGGCTCCTGGGTTAGTGGTTCTGTTGTGTAGTATGTGGTTGCTGGTGAGTACTCACTTTAGGTTGGGGGGCTGTCTGCAGGCAAGGACTGGCCTGTCTCCCAAGATTTGTGAGAGTGTTGGGTCATCCTTCAGGATAGGTTGTAGATCCTTAATAATGCGTTGGAGGGGTTTTAGTTGGGGGCTGAAGGTGATGGCTAGTGGCGTTCTGTTATTTTCTTTGTTAGGCCTGTCCTGTAGTAGTTGACTTCTGGGAACTCTTCTGGCTCTATCAATCGGTTTCTTCACTTCCGCAGGTGGGTATTGTAGTTGTAAGAATGCTTGATAGAGATCTTGTAGGTGTTTGTCTCTGTCTGAGGGGTTGGAGCAAATGCGGTTGTATCCTCAGACGTTCTTGTTAAACCCTGGATTTGTGCTGGAAATGGCCCACCTTGATTATCATACACATTGTAAGGAGAGTGATCACTTTAGATAAGCTATTACCAACAGGAGAGTGGGGTGGGGGGAGAGAAAACCTTTTGTAGTGGTAAACACCCATTTTTTCACGTTTTGTATTATAAGAACATCTTCTGTATTTTCCACAGTATGCATCTGATGAAGTGAGCTGTAGCTCACGAAAGCTTATGCTCAAATAAATTGGTTAGTCTCTAAGGTGCCACAAGTACTCCTTTTCTTTTTGCGAATACAGACTAACACAGCTGTTACTCTGAAACCTTTGGATTGTTTGTCTCACTTCCTAGTCATCGTGAAATTAGCAGATCCTTACCTTCTGGGAAACAGTTATCAGGTTCTTTTAAGTCTTCAGCCAGCTCAGGGATCTGTTTCAGAAGCTCCTCAGGATTTGTCAGATCCACTGTGCTGCCTTCAGAACAGCTGATGTAATCCAGGTGCTACACAAGAGAAGACAATGTATCATTTTTTTGTTTAGAGTGGTCACTGTGCTTTAAAATAAACTGAATGCTCTTCTTATTACATTCTGTTGCACACCAGAAGCAACTACAACATTACACTGTCATCATCAGGAGGGTGCCTTCTGCTCGTTGGGAAGGAAACTGCAGCCCTCTGCTCATTGGTAAGGGTGCTCTGTACACTGCAGCCCAGGTTGGCTGGGGTTGGTTAATTTCTCGCTAGCCTGGACTTGAGCGGACTGGTTAGTGAAAGGGAGAACCCAGAACCAGGGGGAAGAGGGCATTCCTCTCACCTGAGCTTGGCACTGCAGGGAGCCAAGAAAGTAGATTTAAAACCAAAAATCCGCTAGCCGTACCCCTTCCCCCCGTTTCTAGGGTTTCATTTCTGAAAACAGCTGGGCAGGTAACCTCAGGCCAAGCCAGGGGAAGGAGTAAAGGGGAAACAAAGTCAAGCTAGCTCCATCTTTGATCCTGTAGTAAGGGCTTCATCCCTGGAGGCATGGTGCCTCCCCTCCCCACCCCATTGGGGCACATGGCCCTGTCTTATCCCACCCCACCTTCCATCCGTGCGGCTCTCCTCACTGGCTAACTTGCCTCCCCTGCCCAGCCCGCTTCATTCGCCATCTTTCCCTGCATCATAGGATGTGCTACCTACTATGGAACAGCGAGAAAGAACACATTTGAGTAAAAACAAGCCCTGGCTAATGTGCTGCTCTCTCTAAAGTACACCAGGCTTTAGCAAAGTATTTAATTAGCCTCCACAAATTTCTTTTCCTCACCTGCAGATTATAGTGATATCAGCCCAAGAAGCCCTGGAATGTGATTCCTTCTGTGGACATGTTCAATTGAGACGTAATGACATTGACTTGGTATACAACAGAATGTAGTAAGAAGAGCATAGAATGGATTTTATTAACACTATTGAGCTGCTTGTGAATGATTTTGTAACTATACATATTGGTGACTTCTTTCTCTGAATGTCACTGTAATTGGCAGTGAAAGTCACTCAATTTGTCACTGGTCACTTTGACACTTATTTTCTCACTAGGGAAACCAAAAAGTCTCTAAATCTAGTGACAAAATAGCTAAATTGGCAACATTCTGGTGGAATGGACTTTCTCCCCTGAAATATCTCCACATCAATTTAAAGCCAAAGCTAAATTTAAAGGCACCAGATTAATCACTGTAATAAAACTTGCATATGGGAATGATTCCAACTTTTCTTGAATTAAGTGTATATAGTTCTCAAACACAGACAGGCTTTAAAACATTTAACTAGTTAGAGCTGAAAACAATTAAAACCAGAGCACCCCACCTGGGGAAAAAGAGAGTGAGAGAGAGACAGACAGAGAAATGAAAATATAGTTTATTCAGAGTCCTGTTTGGTAGAGCTTTACAAATTTCTGTTCAGAATGAAAGTACGGTAAAATGCCCTCAACAATTTACATGAATTAGAACATGTAATCACATAAAACATAATGTATTCTCCACTGGCTTAGACTTCCTTGTATTCCAGCATATTTCACACTTCACACCATTAGAGATGTGTGAATAATTCATAACAAATTATTTATTCAGTGAATTCTGCCACTTTTTCTGTTTCCAAATTGCTGATGAACAATTTGTGATTTTCTTGAATATGTTCCTTATTAAAATTATTCTCCAAAGACTTGTGTAAATAATCATGGGATTTTATTTTTTACTTTTTGTGAGCAATTCATTTAAAATATTTTGTATTTGAAATCTGAGCTGTTTTGATTGGACATATAGACAACGTTGTATGTGTCCACTCCCTGACTAGAGGAGTATAACCCTTATATATTCAGCTTGGAAAATTGTTTTTAAGATTACATATACAAAATTCATTTAATGTGTTTTGAAATTATACAGAAAAAAGACTGGACACACCAGAATGGTCCCTGAAACCATTTTCTGGGACAAAACATTTTTGCTAATTCAGATGTCAAGTAGACAATGTTAATTTTTTGGTAATCTTTCTGAATCAAAGGCAACTCAGAACCCAGTTTCTCTTCCTAATAAAGTTTTTAATTAATATTTATAAATACAGCATTTTGCCATTTCCATTCATAGAGATCCAACTATTCCACCCTGAACCAATGACACAGAATACTTCAAGCTAAATATAACTGAGCCAAGTAAATTTATCAGTCATGTCATGATGCAAGTATTAATCCAAAATGGAACTATGATGAACACCTGCATGGCTAAGATATCTGAGGCCTTCCCAATACTTGAAGAAAGAGAGTTCTCGTGCTTTAAACACAAAATAGAATAATAAAGATAAATTTTATTGTACAACATTATTTTTGAGTCATTATCTTTATTAGATTCCAAAAAACAGAAACAGAACATACAGAGATTGGCCAATGTTGGTGATTTCAGGTTAGGTAAGAACATGGTGTTACCTCTTTTTGTCCTTGTGATGGTTCATCCTTCCTTTGTTTACATATGTTAAACTCACTTAAGTCTTCAGAGAAAACCTCAGATCCTTTACTCCAAGTTTCTGGGCTTCTACATTGCTCTCCCCTCTGTCTCAGGTGGTTTTCCTGCTGAAGATAATCTTAGATGGGTATATTTTATTTTCTCTTTTCTTTTTTGTGCCAGAAGGATGGCACACTTAATTTCAAAGTAGAACACTCTAAATGGAACACAAAGCACCTTGAACTACTCACTTATAGTCTTGATCTTTACAGAGAGATACAAAGTGGGAAAAGTTTGCCTTGGTTACCTAAAATAAATTAAGGCCTGATCCAAAGCCCACTGAAATCAATGAGAATCTTTTAATCAGAACGAAGTGAAAAACTCAGGACCTGAAGGGGAGATTTTAGATTCATAGTTAGTCATGACTCCCGTGACGTTCCCATGGGTACCCAGGTTTCTGAGGCACTTCGCTACCACATGCCCTTAGGAAGAGAAAGCCTTGTCAGACCCTGCTGTGGGTCAGCTCACCAACTCCACCGCCCACGGACAACACAAGCACTGCCCTCTACACCTATGCAGGCCCCACACTCTCTCTCTGGCTTAGCAATAGGCATCCTCTAACCCCCAAACCCTCCTAGTATCTCCCTGAGTGTCCAGGCCCTGTTCCACTGTACAATTGCTGTATTCACAGATTTGCAGCTCCCAAAGGCGCATTACACCCAAGATTCACCAGTTATACCTCAGATCAGAACTCCGTTCAATACTCAGCACTTAGATACATTCATAGTGAAAACAAGTAAAAGTTAATTCAACAAACTATAGAGCTTCAAGTGATAGCAAGCTGAAGTATTAGAAACAAATGGCTACATATAAAAGAAAATCATTACATGCGTTCTAGAGCCTGGACTTACTGAACTAGTTACTTTCATAAACTTATCGAGCAATGCCTACCCAAAGTTCTTCCAGAGTTTTACTACCAGACATGGCTGTAATCTGTTCAGGAGACAAGTCTTGCTGTCAGATTGCCTCCGAGGGGAAAGATGCAGGGTATACCTCTGCACCTCCAAGTATATCCCACCATCCATTGTTTTTTACTCATGAACAGGATTCCCTGCTACTGTTTATTTTTCCCTGTAAATTTCCTCTTTTGAAGATTTTGCAATCTCTTCATTAGCATTTGACTCAGTATACAAGGGATACTGACCAGACAGAGGGATAAATGCCATTACTTGCTGCTTGAAAGAAACATTCCTGAGGTATGTCACCGCTGGGTTACCTGCCTTGAGAACCTAATTTTCAGTATAAACACATAACTTCTTAAATATTACCAGCGCACATATTTTCCAGTGATTATGATGTCCAGAAACCTCACATGCCACCATTTAGTGAATCATTATGCATATAACTGACCCAAGGGATCCCTGTAAAACTCTATGAACCACCCATGCCCTCTGCCAGTTGGCATCCAGACGTCCCTATGGATCACAACTCTAGTTAAAGGGGAACTGCAAAAATTCAGACAAACTTAAAAATGTGTTTCTATGCACTATAATATAATAAATATAACTTTGAAAGAGCCATTCCATTCTTAATCCATCCTTCTTTTTGCTGAGATGACAGAAGAGAAAGAGAGGTCTCGTTGTTAAGAGTTCACAGCTTGAGCCCTTGACACTATTTCCTCTCTGCCTGGTTACTGGTGCCAAACATATATTTCAAGGTCAGAATGGACCAATGTGATTAGCTAGTATAAATTCGTCCATAACTCAGGCCGTAGAATTTCACCCAGTAATTCCTGCATCAAGCCCAACAACTTGTGATCTGTATTTCACAAATACATCCAATCTTGATTTAAAGATTCCATGTGATGGAGAATTTACCTAATCCTTGGTAATGGTTCTTCTAATGGTTGATCACCCTAACTTTAAAAAATCTAAACCTTATTTCCAGATGGAACTTTTTAAACTTAAACTTCCTGCAGCTGGATCATGCTTTGCCTTTGTCTGCTAAATTAAAAATCCCATTAGTATCAAACATATTCTCCCTGTACATGCTTCTTACCTGTTTACTGTACTCAGTTTTTGAGAATGTGGTTGGCTTATCATCATCTTCTTCATAATCCTCACTATCAGAATCTGCCTCAGCAATAGGGACACAGACAAACATGTTGGGGTTGGTGATAAAATCTTCAAGAATGCTAACTGAGCATTTGTCCCCAGTTTTCTCAGTTCCATTGTTACTGTGATTTTCTTTACAATTTTGCCCTTCTTTTCCAGCTTCCACACATGTGTTCTTGGCAGCCAATTTATTTTTCTTTTTGGCAGCTTTCTTTGGATGCTGGCACTGGCCACAACAGTAATCCCATGTTGCGTGTTTCACCAGGTGAAGTCCCCTGTGGATCCGAGCAAATGCAATTTTAAGATTGTTCATCTCTCCATCATCTTCGGGTGCTTGGAGGTTGTCAGCACTGAAGGAGTTCAGCAGTAATGCAATGAACAGGTTGAGAACCTGAAAATAATTGGAATAAAAAGAAAATCATGGCAATATAATTTTGAAATGTAAATAACGGCTTGAAGATTAGCTGGTTTCTAAACAATTTGTTCTTAATGCACCAACCTTAACAAGACAAAATGAAATGATTATTTAGCAAGTTATTTTTCATGTAGCATATTTGGCTCTCACAAAGGTATATGTTTCCATGACCCTCAAAAAAAATAAAAAAATAGTAGATTTTGT
The DNA here is from genome assembly GCF_965140285.1 of Lepidochelys kempii. Classification (NCBI taxonomy): domain Eukaryota; kingdom Metazoa; phylum Chordata; order Testudines; family Cheloniidae; genus Lepidochelys; species Lepidochelys kempii. The sequence continues at coordinate 257,465,147 of NC_136381.1, forward strand.
GTAGCATAAAATGACGATCTTATTGCCAATACAGGGATATGTATAAAGATCACACAATTTAACTGAAACACAAAAAAGATTAATAAAAAAAATTGGTGTATCACAGTACTCCATCAATCCCACAAGGAGGAGACAATTACATAAAATTACAGATACACTGATTATGGGGGTGCTGTTCCTTTAACAGGACAATATTGTTAAAACAGTGTTGGAGAGATTTGTGCAATAGAACTATCAGCCTGGATTTTAGAGTAAGGGCACAGTCTGGGCCTTGTACAGGATAATGAAGGTCTGATACTAGTCTCACAACAGTTTTACCTGGGTGTAATTACACCAGACCTGAGTGGAACTGCTTCTGATTTGCATGGATATGAGATCAGAATCAGGCTCAGTGTGTCTATCAACTTTGTAGCATTGTAATGAAGAATATTCTAGGACTGGCTTCCCTTAGGAAGAGTCAATTTGATTGCAGGTGGAACTATAAAGTGTATATCCAGTTAGATGTTGAATATATTGCTTCAAATACAGTGGTGGAGATGATTGAATCAGCAGTTATAGAATCATGGTGTTTTTCCTCCAGGCTTTTCCAAAGGAGGGGGTCAGAAATTTGGGAAGAAAACCTATTTTTATATTCATTTTAAGATAAAAGAGGGATGAAATCGGTACTTACCTTAAAGTAACTGTGGTTCTTTGAGATGAGCTGTCTATTTACATTCCACAGATGGTGTGCACATGCCCTTTGCATTCAAGTCTAGATTCTTTTGGCCTGCAGTGTCCATTGGGGGTCACAACTGTGCTCTGAGTGTTCTCATGCCTCCAAATGAGAGCATAAAGTGTGGAGCGACCCCAACTGCCCCTCAATTCCTTCGCCAATACAGAATCCTAATGCTATAAGGCTGTTGTAGCAGGGAAGGTGGGAGAGGAAAAATGGAAACACTATTCTGATCTTAAAAAGAAAAGGAGTACTTGTGGCACCTTAGAGACTAACCAATTTTTTTGAGCATGAGCTTTCGTGAGCTACAGCTCACTTCATCGGATGCATACCGTGGAAACTGCAGAAGACATTATATACACACAGAGACCATGAAACAATACCTCCTCCCACCCCACTGTCCTGCTGGTAATAGCTTATCTAAAGTGATCATCAAGTTGGGCCATTCCTTATTTCTTATTTCTGCAGGAAATGGCCCAACTTGATTATCATGCACATTGTGTAAAGAGTTGTCACTTTGGATGGGCTATCACCAGCAGGAGAGTGAATTTGTGTGGGGGGGTGGAGGGTGAGAAAACCTGGATTTGTGCTGGAAATGGCCCAACCTGATGATCACTTTAGATAAGCTATTACCAGCAGGACAGTGGGCTGGGAGGAGGTATTGTTTCATATTCTCTGTGTGTATATAAAGTCTGCTGCAGTTTCCACGGTATGCATCCGATGAAGTGAGCTGTAGCTCACGAAAGCTCATGCTCAAATAAATTGGTTAGTCTCTAAGGTGCCACAAGTACTCCTTTAGTGTGAATCAGTGATTCAGCTAGAAATAGAATCCAAATTTCCTGTCTCTTTGCCTTCACTCACCACTAAATCACAATCACAAGATGGGTTGGGTAGGGTGGCGGCATTGGGATAGGGATTTGGAGTAGCAGGGTATGCTGGGGGACAGGCCTGGGACACAATGGAAGGGTTCTGTGTTTTGTGCAGTGAGAAGGGAACACTCATCAGGGAATGCTGCAAGGCTAGTTTGGTTTAGTATCACTGGACTGGTCTACATGAACAGTTAGTTCACAACAAGCTGGGGTGTAAATCTACCCCACATTAGCTTGCTGCTCTTTAAATGTCCATGTGGACCATGTAACTGCATACTAAAAGGTCCATAGTGAGCTTTGATCTAACCTGCTTTGAAACAGACTAAATGTTCTTGTAGACAAATCCACTGACTCTACTTCTGTGACTTTCCTCAAACTCTCCCCTGAAAAGTGCCAGTTCTGGGTGAAACTTTGATTCAGGAAACCCAGCAGCAGAGGAAGAGCAACAGGATTCAGGTAAAAACCCCCTCTCAAAGAGGTTGGCAGGTTCAGGCCAGCTACTGGCAGCTCGTCTCCTAGGGTGGTAGTCTCATTGGCCAACTACCTCACTGTATGCGGACTGTTCAGCTCTTTTGTCACAAGATCAAGGCGGTAGGAGTCCATGATCATTTACGATGCTTCGTATTGGACAAGATAGTTATCCCCAGATGGCTACCCTGTCTCCTGCCACACAAAGGTTTTGACTGCTTTAAATTTTTTCGTTTTATTGCACTAAGCTTCTTACTATAAGAGATCACTGCCAGCTCCAACCTACAAATTTAAAATAACACATATAAGGAGAATCTTTGGTCCTGAGACTCTTATCATTTGCACCGTGTAACTCTGTTAACTCCAATTCAGATATTCCGGATTTATACTGGTGTAAGCAAGAGAAGAATTGGATCTTGTACCCCATGAGTCTTTCACTGTATATATTTAATTTTGCATTGTGTTTTGAAATATGAGACTGGGAGGGGGGTGTGCTATGTAAACATCACAAGCTGATGTTTTTGATTAACTCTGAATGTCCTGGGTTTGCAATGTTTGTTTTAGGGATAATTACAACATCCCTGTAATGTTTGGTACCCTTAAGCTACTCTTAAGTGCTTTTAACCTTAACTCCAACTGAACTTAATTTTTATTCACATCTTAATATTTATTTGTTTGGCTTTTTTTAAATTCCACTAATATGCCGAAAGCAAGTTGGCAATGAAAATGTCATCTCAGAGTTAATGGGCCAGCATTTTCTTTTAGATACGCTACTTATACAGTAGTGTAATTACACTGATTTCCATGTAGTTACTCCTGATTTAGCCTAGTGTAAAAGAGAGGAGAAGTAGAGCCAATGTCTGGCATCTAAAGAGACCTGAACTACGAGCCTGCATTGAGTTATGTACTGACAGAATTCTGATTTCAGTGTGGCTACATATGGGTTCAGGGGCTGATTGCAAAGAACGCGGTGCAGACACAAGTTTTGATAATCATACACTTAGTGATAATTTACACCAAACTCCTGATAAGAAAATAAATTATTGCCAGTATTTTTTTTCCTGTTAGAAAATTATTCCTCCCTGGAATGAACACTATCATGTGAAAGAGTTCATTGCTACACTACTGAAAGTGTCTTACTTTAAATATTAATAGGAGTTCTAAAGGTGAAAGACAAATGGGATTTTCTAGAGCACAACATAGTGTGGCCTCTTTATCAACATCTTTGAGGGACTTACCATTGAGTGATAAAAAGACAAGTCAGTATATTGTATACTATATATGCAATAAGAATAGAAAAATAGCTGGAAACTCACCACTAGGTTTCCTATCACCATGACGAGCAAGAAGACTAGAAGGCATAGTGTTTGCTCAGCTACCACCATACAACCCCACATGGTCTCAATCCATTCTCCACACAGAATTCGGAATATAATAAGGAATGAGTGGAAAAAATCCATAAAATGCCAACGTGGCTTGCAATCCTCACTTATTTTATGGCAATTTTCACCATAGTTTTTCCCAAAAAGTTGCATTCCTACCACGGCGAAAATAAAGACTATGATTGCCAGAACCAGGGTGAGGTTACCCAGGGCACCCACTGAGTTACCAATGATTTTAATGAGGGTATTTAAAGTTGGCCAGGACTTTGCCAGCTTGAAGACCCTCAGCTGTGTAAAAAATAAAACATAGCATTAGATAACAGAAGATTAGATATTCCTCACATTGCATCATTTAAAAATGGTTAAAAACATTATACATACATTTTAAACTATTCAAACACTCTGAAATGTAGGTTTCAGAGTAACAGCCGTGTTAGTCTGTATTCGCAAAAAGAAAAGGAGTACTTGTGGCACCTTAGAGACTAACCAATTTATTTGAGCATGAGCTTTCGTGAGCTACAGCTCACTTCATCGGATGCATACCGTGGAAACTGCAGCAGACTTTATATACACACAGAGAATATGAAACAATACCTCCTCACTGTCCTGCTGGTAATAGCTTATCTAAAGTGATCATCAGGTTGGGCCATTTCCAGCACAAATAGAAAACCTGGATTTGTGCTGGAAATGGCCCAACCTGATGTTCACTTTAGATAAGCTATTACCAGCAGGACAGTGGGGTGGGAGGAGGTATTGTTTCATGATCTCTGTGTGTATATAAAGTCTGCTGCAGTTTCCACGGTATGCATCCGATGAAGTGAGCTGTAGCTCACGAAAGCTCATGCTCAAATAAATTGGTTAGTCTCTAAGGTGCCACAAGTACTCCTTTTCTTTTTTCTGAAATGTAGGATATTTTAAAGTCTATATATGATCAATGCAATATAGACATACTGATTTGCACATGTGTTATATCACTATCCCCTGTTCTTTATCTGTTTGTGTCTTTTTGCTCACAGGCCCTGCAGGGTAATGACTGTTTCTTATCTATCTTTATAGACAGTCCAGTCCAATGAGGCCCCAATCCTGGTTGTTGTCTTTGCACACTTCCATAAACATAAATTACCAACTTGCAATTTGAATTTCTCAGGAAATAATCTTGGGGGACAGCACATTGGCAGATTTCATTCTTCCAATATTTCCATGTCTCCTAGAAACAAAACTTTAATAACCTTCCTGATTAACCTAATTTGTACTTGATTTGCATTTACATTAATCAAACTTTTATATGCAGATGGTCTAAATTTTAGACCCACAACTCCAAGTTATTAGGAGTTATGGGTGTTCAGCACCTCTAGAAATCAGGCCACATATCTATCTTGAGTTTTTTATGCCATCCATCACCATACTATACAGGGCACATAACCTGCTTAATTTTGAACATGTGAATAGTCCTATTGATGCCAAAGTTTCTAGCTAAAAAAAAGACTGATATATATTATATGGATAGATAAACCAGCCACCTCTCTAAAACTCAGGCTAGTAGATGTGCCTAGCGATTATATAATGTAAATGATGCCTATTTTATTACAATTTTTCTCCATCTCCAGCTCTGCTTCTTCTTTCTCAGTTTCTCTGCTTTTGCTTTTCATCTGTTCATTCTCTGCTCCAGCTTTCACTGTATATTAATGTTGGGGGTGTTTTCTATCTCATTCACTCCATATGTTTTTAACCATCTCCAAGTTGAAATACTAATGCTGTATTAGTTTCAGTCAAATCCAAATGGGTTTGAAATCTGGCAAAATGTCTTTCCCATTTCTAGTACTGAGGGTTTACAAATTAATTTTCCTTGCACTGAATGGGGGGCACTGACATCCTCTATTATATTCATGCAAAAGGTTTTATGAGATTGAATCAGTATGAGACATTACCAGTCTGAAAGAACGTAAAACTGATAGGGTTCCTCCTCCTTTACTGCCTTTAGTTCTGGGTAAACCCAATTCAATTAAGCTGAGGGTGACAATTAAGCTGTCAAAAATATTCCAGCGCTGCTGAAAATAGTAATAAGGATCTAGAGCAATGATCTTCAAGATCATTTCTGCAGTAAAAATGCCAGTAAAGACCTGTGACAAAGAAACAGTAAGTCATGTCAGCCAAAAGGGTACTCTTTAGACTACCTTCCTTCAAATATAATAGCATAGCTATAGATAGGTCAATGAAATCTGAACAGCAGATCCTACTTTTATCATGTATTCATATAATGCATTGTCAATAAAAACTCTAAGCTTTTCTGCTGCATTCTAATTGATGTTTAGAATGTCTGAAAACCAAAAGTAACATCTGGGAACCCCATATCCCTGAAGTAGAAAGAAAGAAAGAAAGAAAGAAAGAAAGAAAGAAAGAAAGAAAGAAAGAAAGAAAGAAAGAAAGAAAGAAAGAAAGAAAGAAAGAAAGAAAGAAAGAGAAACTTTCTTTCTTATCAGCATTCTTTGTATTCTGGGTAGAAATATCCATAAATTCATTCTTGATATAGAATGTGACAATTCACTTACCATGTTGCCTACGCGAAGCATGAATTTAAATGTGTTTGTCATGTTATAGTGCTCTAATGCCATGAAGATAGTATTCATCACAATGCAAACAGTGATAGCAAGGTCAGTAAATGGATCCATTACTAAAATTGTCACTTTGTTCTTGATTCTCAACCATACCGGACAACAGTCCCATACAAGATACTTTAGGGCAAAATCTTTCAAGCATGGAGGGTATTTCTGTTGTGATTCTTCAAGTTCTTAATGACAAACAAAAAACAAAGCAATAACCAGGTAATCAGTGGTGAGCCAAGTGGCAAAAGAAGAACTGCAACTAATGAAAGCACAGGAAAAACCCCCCAAATTCCATCACTTCACAAGTGATCAGGGAACTCTTCTGGATACTTTCTGAAATCATATCACTCATTTTCTACAGAGGCACTCCGTCACTCTGCAATCATTTTAAATACACTTCCTAGACCGGAGAATTAGTATTTTAACTCGTTCTCTTCAGATAAGGTTTCATTCAAAACCCACTGAACTTCAGCAGGCATTGGATCAGGCCTTTATTCGTGAGACATACATTTCTACTGTCAACACCCTTAAAAATATGACTGGGGTAAAACCTTGCTCCAGATGCACCAAGGAATATAAAACTTAAAACTACTTTTGTGCTTTCTCCCCACTTACATGTTATAAATCTTGTGTGCCACATTACCAGTGACCATGCTGCATGCAATAAATAGCTCTGAGACTGATTAATGCTGAAGTGAAATGCCTGTACTACACTTAAATTTTGATTAGATCCACTTCGCCTGATATCACACCTGAATCTTGGGAAAGTTTTAGATTCACATAAAGCCAAATCTCAGTAGAGGCAAAACTCAGTACATACACATAGGTAACATTTTTTAGGCTCAAAATTGTCAGTGGATCTGGACAATGCTGGTGGAAACTGTACGGAAGGTTAACAGCTATTTTCAAGGATCTGAGAGTGATGAAAAAAGTGGTGTGATTCTTCCATCTGGTGTATAGAATTTATTTGACTAAAACCATGTAATTTACATTATTTTGGGGAAGACTGGGCAGTGAGTGTATTACCTCTGCAGCAACTGATCATTCTGGATACTTGTAAACTATTTACAGTAGTAGCTGACAGTCTGTGCTGTTGCATAGGTGTAATTCGTAAAATCGTGTATGTAAAAAAAGACGAAAATGGCTGAGAACTTAAAAACTAGACAGTGACAGACTGCAAATCCAAGTGATGATTGAGCCTGGTGATATTCCAAACAAAAAAAGCTCTCAACCATGCTTGTAGCTGTTTCCATTTTTCCACACTGTGTTCCACACTGACTCCACAGACATTCTAGGCTTCAGAATCACGTTTGGGGTTGTTGTGTGGGCTGGGTGGGTGGTTCTGTTCATCTCTGTGTCTGTTGTACTGTGCTGGGAGAGTTTTGTGGATTTGTGTGGGTGCTAGTTAGGCACACAGGTTTGGTAGCTGGGCCAAGAAATCCGCCATCTATGCAGTCTCCCTGATAGCACCAATGAAATTGTTGAATGTAAACTAGCTGTAAAGTAAGGGTGATTTTCTGAATTACCTCTGATATCACAATGGTCTAGGACTCTTGGCATGGCATAGATACATGCCTTACTGTCGCCAAACACAGCATGGGTATAATTCATAAAGTCAAAATGACTGAAAACTTTAAAAGTTTACAGCAAGAGACTGCAAAACCCAGTGATGATTCAACCTGGTGATATTCTGAACAAAAAAGGGTGCTCAGCCATGCTCACACTGACTGTATAGATATTCTAGGCTTCAGAGTAACAACAGAATGACATTCTTGGGATTTTATTATAGAGATTACACACACCAACAAAACAAACAAAAACAATAACCAACAAAACCCTATATTTAAAAAGCATTATTAAAGTTTGCAACGTGAAGCAAAAGTTAGGAAATGCCAGAATTAAAGTTATCTGTGAAACTTTAATTTGGCAACTTTAAACATATGCATAGTTTTTAATTCTATGATTACACGCTTTTTTCCCATAGCACCCGTGCCTCATTCAGTGCACAGGATGGATGGTTCTCACCTAATTAGCAGCTATTCAATATTTTGTTTTCTCCTCATTGATCAAAGTGTGGCCCCATGCCTTGTTTACTGCACACATTCAAACCCTGCTAGGAAGACAAAATTATTAAATTCCTTGTGGGCTTGTCTATGGCTCTCATCATTATAGTATCTGAGTGTTTCACAAACAATTGATTTTTGCAAGATGAGGAGGTATTATATCCACATTTTACAGGTGGGACAAAGACCAGAAAGCACATATGCTGTTGTAGACATAGAAGCTTGGCTCCTGGATGGAAGTTCCACCATTTGGAACTTTGGGGGGTTGAATTTGAAGGATGTTCATTTGGTTACTGGGGGTCAGAAGGAGCAGGATCACAGTGGGGTCATAGAGCTAGACTGTGGTCAGGCAAGGAAGCACACAGCCAGACTCCTATAAGAATAGGTTTCCCCTAGTGGAGTAAGAAGCAGGATGGTTCTGAAAGCTATTGTTATGTTTGTTATGTTTAGTCTGGTGAAATAAAAGTTTAGCGGTTTTTCAAATCCAAAAGTTGGAGGTGTAGTCAACTGGGGGATTCTGAAGAGACCTGCAGGTCCCCTGAAATAGAGGGATCACCTGATATTTACAGGCAAATGTCTGAGAGGAAGATTAGAGAGATAAAAGCATAGGTGCAGGAACTAGAGTTTATAGTTTGGTTGAATGGCTCTTAGCACACACACTATACAAATTGTTCCAGCACCCCTGGGTGAAAGGCCATACTAGCAACCTAGAGATGCTGATGTTGAACAAAGTATGCCACGGAAGGACAGGTCATGACAGTTGCTTTGCAGGTACTGCTTCAAATTTTCACCCCTCCCAATGCTTTTCTTAATGTTATTTATTTACTATCTCTGATAACCTATCAAAAAGTGATTTAAAAGACTGGTAGAACAATGGAGGGAATAGAATGCCTCATGTAGTGGGGGAGAGCCACTATATTTCAAGCTCTTGCTAATGCTACAGTATGACAACTAACAAAGAATGGGTACAAAATTGTTACAAATGTACTCAGCCCAGTCAGTTGGAAATTAATCCTAAAATCCAGGCCACCTCTTATCCCCACACCTGTTTTTTTCATATAACCTACATATCCCCTGCCAAATTTGAAATCTCTGTTCAATGAATGGAGGGCACTAGAGCTTCTCAAATAAAAGGTCTCCAGAATTTTTTAACATGGGCAAAACAAAAGGTTTTTTTCCCTAACCATTTTTTTTCAGAAATGGCTAAACTGTTACAGCTAAAATTTTCCAAAATTGATCAGTCTGAGGTAGACACCCAATATATAGGATTTCAGCCCAAAAGATTAATGTTTGGCAAAGTTATAAGCAGCTGGAACAGAATCTTATAATGAGATTTTTTCTCCTGCTGATAATAGCTCATCTTAATTAATTAGCCTCTTACAGTTTGTATGGCAATTTCCACCTTCTCTGTATGTGTATATATATATCTTCCTATTATATGTTCCATTCTATGCATCCGATGAAGTGGGCTGTGGCCCACGAAAGCTTATGCTCTAATAAATTTGTTAGTCTCTAAGGTGCCACAAGGCCTCCTTTTCTTTTTGCGGATACAGACTAACAAGGCTGCTACTCTGAATCTTATAATGAGATGTGTCAGGTAACCTTAATAATAGGTGACACTAGCAGACCCATCTATAATTATGTATAAAAACTAAATTAAAGGAATTTTAAGATGGCAAAGACAAGTACAGAAAAGTCTGGAAATGACAGAATTAATTTTGCTTGTACAATCTTTATTTGGCTCCCTTGGGCATGTGCCTGTGATAGTCTTTCCCAATATCACAGTCTATGGCAAAGTCAAGAAATAGAACTCAGCTCTCTTGTATCCAGGTCCAATGCCTTAAACACAAAAGAATGTCCTTTCTCCTTCTGTTACTCCTAGTTCATTCCCTGTCCATCCTGTGCACTGAATGAGGTAAGAGTCCTGTAGAATAAAAAGTCTGATCATGTAATTAAAGACTGTTTTATAACACATATTCACAAGATAGCCAAATTAAGGCTGCATAGGCAACATTAATTCTGGAATTTCCTAACTATAGCATCTAAAAGGCTCTATTAGCAACTTTAAATTTTTTACTCTTGACATTTTGATGACATTCTGATCTTTCACATCAACATATGCTTAGGTTTGAATTAAAAAATGATGAGAAATGACTTACCCTCCAGGACACTGGTAATGACACTGACTGCACTTGCTGCCCTTTGTCTTTGAAGTGGCTCATTAAAATAATCCACTGACAGACGAGGGGCCAAATACATCTTGCTCCCCTCATCACATAAAGGGCTCTGCTTAAAGAAGTAAACATGGTTAGTAAAATACCACAAAACAAAGTGAAGTATCAGGCAGTTGGGGTAGCTGTGGAGGTTAATATGAATGAAGACATGCAGTGAATAAATGGGTCTCTTCTGCAGGAAATAGCCATTTAGAATGAGATGTAAAATGAAGGCCCTAATCCATTGTGGCCATTCTAGTTCCCAGAGTATTTGCATTAAGTCTTCTGCACAAATTTCAGTTTGGTTAAAGAGATTCTGCCTTGCTACAATTCCTCTTTTATTGAGCCTTCTGAATTTCCTATCCTGAATTTATCTGTAGTGTTTCTGCACATCATGAAACACCTGGCATGTTGCACACATGTGCCCAAGCAGATAGTCTGTGCTATAATATTCTATTAATTTTGCTATCATGACCTCCCTCTCCTTCCCTCTCTTCATGGATTTGGGTTGGAATTATATAAAAATTTAATGGGTCTGTATGCTTTCAACCAGGGCTAGATAAATGCAATGACCACCCATAAGTCCTAACATTTTGCACATTTTTCCCACTCCCTATCTTCTCAACTCTTTTATCCTACAGAAGGATCAACAGGTTGCAGATCTCCCATTGTGCATATATGATTTTCTTTTTACAGCGCCAGCTCTCCTCAGCCTGTTTTATTGCTTCTTCCTATGTCCTGCATATTCATCTCATCCCCACTGGGAAAATTTTCACACACTCTCCAAAATTTCTGAAATCCCACATAAAACTTTTTCAAAGGATCTAAAATCTAACACACATCCATGTACAGTGCAGCTCTTTGCTTTAGTACAATGAGAGATTATTAAAAATGGTTATATTACAGGCAGACTACAATTTTCAAACCATTATAAATTCTCCAAACAAAAGTGGATTTCCATGGGGATACCAAGGATCACTTATTTTCACTAAGGAGCATTTTCATGCCAAGTTATATCTTTCTATTGCAAACCATTTCAGCACAAGAGCTGCTCAAAAAAGATCATAAAAATTATTTTTCATATTAAAATATAGCTGAACTCATTTTGCTCAAATTTTTCACCACTTGGAAGAGACCAGACCTAGAAACTTTCAGGTTCCTGAAAAGTAAGTTTGCAAAAGTTCCAAACAGGTGAAAAAAGCAGTTTAGAATGGAAATACTTCGACCACTTTTACAACACTTGTCAGTAGCATGAGAACTGTGTTAAACTCATGTGGCCACTTTTTCTGCTGGAGTAAGCAAATGCAGATCCATTTACATCAGTGAAGTTTTATCTTCTTATTCAAGTGATGAATTTGATCCACGATGCTCACACTGGTTCAGATTCTGTTCTCAACTCCACTGGAGTTACTCAAGATTTAAAATAGCATAGCAGAGAGCAGATTTTCCTCAATAGATCCTGCCCTACTGTGTTTTTGTGGATGTTCAATATGTTAAAGTACGTAAAGAAACCACAGAAAACCTTATGCTTCTGGAGGAAAACATAATATGAAGTACATGTTTTTAAAATTGCATTTTTCTTACCAAATCACCTATTCTAGGGTTTTCCATAACTGGGGGGAGCAATAACCCTTCAGGAGCAGATGGTTCTAGACTGTATGCCCTGGTGCTTCCTCCTCCCATTAATGAAACCACGCCATTGTAACCATCTGTGTTGTTGCACTTGCCATTCTGCATGTAGTTTGGAGAAGCAGGATAAGAACTATGGCTCATTTGACTTTGCACACTCAGTTGTCTTCCAGTCCGTGCAACCAACAGTGACCCACGCTGGATTTCATTTTCCCCAGCACTGCTGACCTCATCATAACCAAGATAAGCTTTGGAGCCAACGTCTTTGCCAGATATCTGGAAATTGAATATGCTTCCATGGCTGAGCCTGCGCTTCATTTGATTTGCACTGGCACCATAAGTAAGACCAAGAAGAGCCTAAAAGTCCCAAAAAAGGAAAAAGGCGGAAATGGCACATCAAGCAATACATTTCTTGGGAATGATAAAGAGTTTGAGTTCTCCCATCAACCATGGAAGATCCATAAGTCCCACTTTAGAATCATAGAATATCAGGGTTGGAAGGGAACTCAGGAGGTCATCTAGTCCAACCCCCTGCTCAAAGCAGGGCCAATACCCAATTTTTGCCCCAGATTCCTAAATGGCCCCTTCAAGGATTGAACTGACAACCCTGGGTTTAGCAGGCCATTGCTCAAACCACTGAGCTATTCCCCCCCCCCGAATTTAATATTCACGAGGCATATTTCTTAAAAAACTCTGCAGATTTCAGAAGTCACAGCACATATATGCATCATGGTATGTTTTATATAAGCGGACATGGAGAGGTTCCCTTTGTTATCAGCTAAGAATACCACAAGGATATGACTCTAACCATGCCTGTATCAATACATTGTATTGTAAAGGCTTCTACCAAGTACTTGAATCTGAAAAATTATTTATTTTGGGGAGGGAACAGCAAATTTCCAGTTTGAGCCTCCCTCAGAGAGCTCTCTCTCTCTTCCTCACTAAGGAGCAGCTAGGATTCCAAGTTTCTGCACCTTCATGGCCAAGTCTCCAAGGAGGTAAATATTTAGACACCTAAGAGCATAAGTGATTCCGAACAAAGACAGCCTTGTAATGGAGAAGCTGACCTGATTTGATAGTTCATGCTCCTTAAGCCCTAGTCCGTCTTAATGACACAAAATCAAACCAAGAATGGGACAAAGAAGGGAACTCAGAGGACTACAATCAAGAAGTGAGGGAGCTTCACTCAAGCCAGATAAAGCTATTTTGACACTGAAGGGTCAGGTACCCAAGACACGCCCCGTTAAACAAAACAGAACGAAGAACAAAGGAGTACCTGACCCCCCATCACTGCCACCTCCTTGGAAAGGTGAATGTGGCCCCTATCTCCCCCTCCTTCCCACAGGACAAGGAGAAAATTCAGATGGGCCTCCCCCATCTCTAACCCTCCCAGAGATACACCACCAGGATGGGGGCACCAGGAGTCCACTGCTTGCCGCCTTCATCCTCCCCCCTTAGGGGATCTACGAAAAGCAGGTAATATTTATTCCCCCCTCCAATCCCCAACTTTCTAGGAGGGTTAGAGAGAGGGAAGGTGTTTAAAGTTACTCAAAAAGGATTTAATTTAGATTTTAAATGACAGTTATTGAAATCCTATCAGCTGAAGCAGGAATCTCTGGTAATCCTTGTAACTTCATTTCACTAAATATTGATTTTATTTTTGCAAAAGACTGTTTATGGAATTTTAACTGAATTCTAGTTCCAATGCAGTTTTGTTTCACTTCCTAATATGGCAAGAAATGCTTTTTTTATTTATATTTTTAAATGTTCATGAAACTACTTCTCTTACAGAAAATTCTGCAATGAAGGGTGACACCTCACTTTCATTATACCTTCTCTTTCACACATAACTTTCTCAAAAGTTTAACTTTTGCATTATATGCTTCCTTCCCAACTCAAAAGAGATTTTTTTTTAAAGATTGAAAAAGTGGATGTTAGCTTTTATCTATAAATACAGCCTACTGTTTCTTAATGGGGTTGTATTTGTGTTTTTGAGCAATTCTTGAATTTACACAATGAATTACCGACTTTCGTTGATCGTCACTGGACTGTGATTCGTGTATTTTTTTATCTTCCCCATAATCTTCTGTCTCTAAGGACTTATTTTTCTTTCTCCTGTTGCTTCTATCTTTGACTTCTTTTGAAGGTAAAGGCGAGATTTCAAAAGAGCAAAGTGACATTGTATCATTTCCTTTATCAGCCAATGCCTAAAATTAAACAAACAAAACCATAGCTGATATTATCACTGCACAATTAGCATCTCAGTAAGGGAAAAGATTGCTGTGCTCTGTAATTCTTTCTTGTTAACAATTATCATTTCATATAGATGGTTAAATACCAACACTCCTTGCTTTTGGTGCAAGCTGATCACAGCAGAAATTAGGAAGGATTTCCCACTCCACATAGAGCACTGAACAAGAAGTTACATGCTGTGTTTATGTGCAAACAGGTACTAGTCCCTAGCAGAGACAAAATATAACAGTCTGGACCATTCATGTGGTTCAACTTCCATTTTTGTATACTCACTACATATTTGCTTACTGTAAAAATACTCAATTTTTAACCTGATTCTGCATAATCTATCCACTTCCCAATATGAGGGCTTAAACACTGAAAATCACAATTTGTGTTAAGTTTTCAGTGATATTTTTCTACAAGAATTCTGCTCTCCAGGTGCTTGATCCATTGAAGTCAACTAGAGTCTTTTCATTTACTCCAGTGGGCTTTGGATCTAACTCTAAAGCCGTCAAAGAACAAAATTTATTGTATATTTCAATACAATATTAAATATTTCAATACAAAAAAATATTGTATATTTCAATATATATTCAATCCAGCCTTCTCACAAGCATAGAACAGCACAGCAGAGGAATACAAAAAATGTTCATGTCTGTGGAAACTATAGATTGGTGGAATTTTAGACATACTTTATAATATCAATTTGCTTACAGTACCATGGACTAATGTTATGTTCTGCTGTTCACTCCTCACAGCTACAATTTACCAACCAATAAGGAAACATTCCTATTACTCTCGGCAGCAGTCTGATAATTTTAAATAAGATAGTAGTTGGCACCTCTTCTCATCAGTGACCACAGTGTCATTGTTAATACACACTCAAAGATAGGGAATGAATGATACATTTCACTATCAATATTATATACAGTTGGTGGAAACTGCCTAATTTTAACAAGGGAATAGTTCATGGACCTCTTGCTCTTTTTTTAACAGTTCCATGGCTTCCCGAAACTTCCTTTCCTTTGCCTCAGTTTCAGCAATAGTAGCTTTGTTCTGCTCTTCATATGCCATTGTTACTACAGCCAGGATCAAGTTGACCAGATAAAATGAGCCCAGAAAGATGACCAGCATAAAAAAGAGCATGTAGATCTTCCCAGAAGCTCTGAGAGTCTGTAAGCACAAAGTACACACTAAAGTAAGAAGTCTGAAATGACATTTCAAGTCTAATTAGATTAATTAATATTGAAAAGCACATTGAAGATGTAAAGCACTATATGAAAGTAGTAAACATTATTCTAATTTATTTTTTTAAAGCTTGGTCACATATCCATATTCCTGAATAAAATTCTTGGAAAGAACCTTAAAAGAACCCTGCCCTCTCCTTTGGGAGTTAAGCCATGGCGATAAGGCAAACCCACAGCTGGACCAAGGCTGGTCACTCAGGTATGACTCACCCCTCCAGAAGAGCCTGCAGTGACATACTTATCCTTGGACAGGGTCCAAGTCAGATGAGTCCAGGCACAGATATTTCACTCCAACTACCAAAGCTGTAAGTTCATCTGTCCAATAGCACCACTCAGCTAGGGACCCTCCTGCTGCCTTGCTGTGTTTCAGATTTCCTAGGCTTCCAGACTACAGTCGATCCTGTCCCTATTCCAGCCCCAGCTTTGCCCAAGCCTTGTTCCAGCCCACTCCCACCTTGTCTGTGTCCTATTCTGACCCTGCTCCAGCCCTGTTCCTGACCTCCTTCAGCCATGCACCCACCTCTTGATCCCCAGACCCTTGGACTGATTCCAGCCTTTCGCCGGCTTTCGGACTCTATGATCCTGATTTGGCTTTTCTATGGACTCTGGCCCCGGTTCTGACCCTGAGCCTTTCCCTGGACCCCAGTTTCAGCACTGCCCTCAGCCTGGTCCTGGCTGTCCATCCAACTTTGACACCTGGTATTTGTTCTTGGGCACTGCTCCAATCACGAGGCCTGACTGCCTAGAGCCCACAGTCTGACAATGGCTGTTCTGGCATCGAGGCCTGCTCCTATGAAAGTCAGTCATTGAGTCAGTTTTAATTGAGATTTGTCCAAATTTAATTTCAAGCCCAAATGGGAGAATGTTTGATGTCTAGGGTATCATTTTGGACCCGAGCACTTGATGCTGCCCAGACTAGACAGTCATCCAGATAAGGCAATATTAAATGCCTGTATGATGGAGATGGGCTGCTATCACTGACATGAATTTGGGAAAGATCCTCGGGGCAGATGAGAGACTGAAGAGAAGTACTGCATACTGGTCATGGTTGGTGCTTACCACAAATTGAAGATTCTTCCTGTGAAAAGGATGCATCACCATATGAAAGTATGTGTCTTGTAAATCAAGGGTAGCAGAGCAATCTCCGGAAAGGATAATAGAAGTGAGGGTAACCATCCTGAATCTGATTTTTTGGATGAAATAGTTAAGGTTTCTTAGATATAGAATGGAATGCAGACGCCCAGATTTCTCGAGGACCAGGAAGTACTGAGAATAGAAGCCTTTTCCTCTGTGCTGGTAATGAATTTCCTCTATCACTCCCAATTCTAGAAGGGACCACAGCTCTTGAAGTAACATGGTCTTGTGATAGGAGTCCTCAAAAATGGTTGGGGAAGGTGGGTTGGGAAAAGGGAGAGATGTAAATTGGATGACAGATTCCTCCTTCACTGTTCTGAGTACCCATTTGTCAAAGGTAATCAAGCACAGTAAAAGAGGGATAGGCATTGTCTGAAAGGAGGCAATATTATCAGTGCACTCTCTTCAAGTGAAGAATCAAAATGATTGCTTCAAGGATGCAGTCATCTGGTGAGAAGGGCCTGCCACAGTTGAAGATGGCTGGTGTCTTTGAGAAAATCTTGACCTTCTCTTAGGAGGTATATAGACTGGAGTCTGCCAAAGAGCCTTCTCTGGGTTTAGTAAACTTTGCTGATAGGAAGGGCGACCCTTCCTACAACAGGAGTCTATAAATTGTCCAGGAGAGTGAGCAGGTTCTCCTGCACAATCTCCACCTGGACCTCTACAGAGGTAGCCATGCTCCTCATGAGGTCCTGAAAAACACTGAAATCTTCTGGGTCATGTGGGGAGAGAAGTTGACTCCAGAGTCTAAGCTTCATCTGGCAAACATGAAGAAATGTGACGAGGGTAGAGGAACATCTGGTGACCCCTCCAATTATTCCCCCTCCTCCATAGAAGAAGGACTCCTGCACTATGGAAAGAGGAGACTTTCTCCTAGAAGGTGCATGAGATGGAGGTCTAGAATCTTTTGGAGCATCCAAAGGCCAAGGAGGAAAAGGCATGACCTGAGACATCTATGGTGAGGGACTCCAAGCTGAAACTCCCCTGTAGGGAATACAACCCTATTCTTTTGGCCTGGTATTTGAAGACCTGTAGGGTAATCTAAAAGATCTGGAGGAAGAAACAGAGTCCTCTCTCTCAGAGTCCAAAGAAGAAACAGAAACATCCTCAGGATAGGGAGGAGCAGTTCCAGTCAGAGTTCTAGGAGGTCTGGGTATTGGAGACAGATGAGGTTCAAAAGCAGGCAGAAAAACTTGTCAGTGCCAGTGGTGCCAGTAAATCCAGAGAGTGCATCAACAATGCCACATGCATCATCATTGTCAGTGGAGCCAGCATAGCTGCAGAATACATCAGCAGTGCTGGATGCATGGCTGGTGCTGGCGTAATCAGTGAGAGCATAAACAGAGCTGGCATGACTACAGAGGGCATCAAGGGAGTTAGCAGAGCTGAGATAGCCACAGTGTGCATTGATGGCATCTGTTGCATTGATGGGGCAAGCTGAGGATTCAGCTACACCAACGGGGTGTCAGGTAAGGAAAAGCCAAGGATGGTGCTGAAATAGACTAAACCAGTGGAGAGGAAGACGGATCCAGCATGGGGGAAGACATCGGTTTTGGAAGCCATAACAGAGCCAGAGTCAAGCGTGCTTCCTCAGACAGTACTGGGGAACGCTTAGATTTGTATGGTAAAGAAACAATATCAGAGGACTTATATGAGTTTTTGACAAAGTCAGAGTCTGGAATGCTTCAAATATGATAAAGAAGACAAAGCATGAGGTTTCTCACCCAACTTGTGCTTTGGGTGAGAAATGGCTGGAGGTGTACTGCAGGTTTAATCAGAATCCACTGTGTAACGGTCAGGGCCCAGTTCAGATGCACACTGCATTACCTCCTTTATGAGGTGAAACTTCAAACTACTGTTTGTTTTTTAGTCCTGGTGGGGAAGGAGTTACAAATGGAGCATTTGTCATTCACATGTCCCTCATCTAAACACCTAAACTGATGTGCCTATCCAAGACAGGAAAAACAGCCCTACACCTTGCACACTGATTAAATTCTGGGGAATTTTTATAAAAAATCTCCCAGGAACTTGTAAAACTACAATGACTAACTAACTGAACTATTAAACTATTAAGACACTAACTAACTATATATACTAAGACTCAGAAAGATGGTTAACTGAACCAAAGCAATGGGGAGCTCCAACTGTCACCTTGGGCAGTTAAAAGGAACTGAGAGAGAAACAGCAGTCACACCCTTTATGCCCCCCCTGATAGCA
The DNA here is from genome assembly GCF_965140285.1 of Lepidochelys kempii. Taxonomy (NCBI): domain Eukaryota; kingdom Metazoa; phylum Chordata; order Testudines; family Cheloniidae; genus Lepidochelys; species Lepidochelys kempii. The sequence continues at coordinate 257,483,919 of NC_136381.1, forward strand.
TGAGGGGAGTAGGGGTTCATGTGCCACCTAATGGTATTACCGGCAAAAGTCTCTGACTTGAGGGCACTGGGCGCGCACACATCTATAGTGGCATGTAAATGTGCACAATCACTTGAAGGAGAACTTCTTTTTCTCTCTTTAAATTTTAAATACTTTATACATTTATCCAGTTAGGTTACTGCTTTACTTAGTACAGTAACTCCTCAGTTACCATTGTAGTTATGTTCCTGAAAAATGCTACTTTAAGCTAAATGATGTTAAGTGAATCCAATTTCCCCATAAGAATTAATGTAAATAGAGGGGGTTAAGGCTCCAGGGAAATTTTTTTTCGCCAGACAAAAGACTATATATATATATATATATATACACACACGTATACACAGTATAAGTTTTAAATAAACAATTTAATACTGTACACAGCAATGATGGTTGTGAAGCTTGGTTGAGATGGTGGAGTCAGAGGGTGGTAGAGGGTGGGATATTTCCCAGGGAATGCCTTACTGCTAAATGATGAACTAGCAATCAGCTGAGCCCTCAAGGGTTAACATGTTGTTAATGTAGCCTCACACTCTACAAGGCAGCACGAATGCAGGGAGGGGAGACAGCATGGCAGAGAGAGACAGAGACATACACCATGTGTGTGAGAGAGACACACACATTGCGCCTTAAAGTACGCTGACCCCACTCTAAGTACATTTCCTCTTTAAGTAGATTAGCAAGTTGCGAGAGCAGCTGCTGCCAGCAAGCTCCCTCCGTCCTAAACCCTGTGGTGCCCCCCCTCCTCTGTGGAGATAAGATACAGAAGCGGGGGGGGGGGACATCCTGACATTAGCACCCCTTTTCCCCTCCCCTGCACAGCAAGCAGGAGGCTCCCGGGAGCAGCTCCAAGGCAGATGGCAGGAGCAGCACATGGCAGTGGTGAGAGGGACAGCTTTACTGCCCAGCAATTGACAACCTGCTGGGCTGCTGCCGCACAGGGAACTTAGGGGAGCAGGGAGCTAATAGGGGAGCTGCTGGTCCACCCTAGTTCCAAGCCCCTACCAGCTAGCTCCGACAGGCTGCTCTTCCTGCAAGCAGTGGGCAAAGCAGGCGGCTGCCAAACAACGTTATAGGGGAGCACTGCGCAACTTTAAACGAGCATGTTCCCTAATTGATCAGCAATGTAACAACGAAACAACGTTAACCGGGATGACTTTAAGTGAGGAGTTACTGTATTTGAAATAAGTAAATCTTATACCTGTTGATAGAGACGCTCCCAGTAATCCTGTGTCATCAGGCGGAACAAGGAAAGAAATGCCCAGCCAAATGTATCAAAACTTGTGTAACCATAATCAGGATTTTCCCCGACTTTGAGACATATATATTTATCTGGACAGGTGCTACAGATGATAACAGAAAAGTGATGAAAGCTTAAAATGTGCAAATTTAAAGGGAAGCAGCTTCAATTCATGTGTAAGTTCAGGTTTCAGAGTAGCAGCCGTGTTAGTCTGTATTCACAAAAAGAAAATGAGTACTTGTGGCACCTTAGAGACTAACACATTTATTTGAGCATAAGCTTTCGTGAGCTACAGCTCACTTCATCGAATGCATAAAAGTGGAAAATGCAGTGAAGATATTTTTATACACACAGACCATGAAAAAATGGGTGTTTATCACTTTAAAAGGTTTTCTCCCCCCACCCCACTCTCCTGCTGGTAATAGCTTATCTAAAGTGATCACTCTCCTTACAATGTGTATGATAATCAAGGTGGGCCATTTCCAGCACAAATCCAGGTTTTCTCTCCCCCCACCCCACTCTCCTGCTGGTAATAGCTTATCTAAAGTAATCACTCTCCTTACAATGTGTATGAAATGGCCCACCTTGATTATCATACACATTGTAAGGAGAGTGATCACTTTAGATAAGCTATTACCAGCAGGAGAGTGGGGTGGGGGGAGAAAACCTTTTGAAGTGATAAACACCCATTTTTTCATGGTCTGTGTGTATAAAAACATCCTCACTGCATTTTCCACTTTTATGCATCCGATGAAGTGAGCTGTAGCTCACAAAAGCCTATGATCAAATAAATTAGTTAGTCTCTAAGGTGCCACAAGTACTCCTTTTCTTTTTGTGTAAGTTCAGAATATATTCAACTATATTGAAACTCAAATATAGGGACTCACTTCTTCTGTGAGACCTGCAAACAGTATCCCATGCTATGCAAATGTTCTCCAAAGCCCTGCGATAGTTTGGTGGGGAAGAGGGACACAGAGTGGAAGGGTAGAGACAGTAATACAAAAACAGATGCACACAAGTGCATTTTTAATTATGTATATGTATGTATGTGTGTGTGTATTCTATATAATATTTCCTATTCTAAATTAACACTTTCTCTGAGTCTTCCAGTGTATCCTGTCTTAAAACATAGTCTGACTGAAATCAAAGGGAATATGGGTGCAGGAGTAACTGTTTAGAGGATCGATCTCTACATCTATTTCTGGCACTGTGAGCTAAGATGATTTTTTGATTGTGAATTATAAGACCTTCAAGGCAGAGGCTGACTTTTCTGTGTCTTTCACAGAGCAGAGCACTTGCCAGACTGTGGCCCAGGCTTATTCAGCCACACAAAAACAAAAGGGGAATAAAGATCCTCACTCCCGAAACTCTCTTGCACAGCCTTCCTGTATCTCAACTGCAGGGACAGGGCACTGGGTAGAGAAGGAATCTGGGGCTACATGTTTGGTACTTTCCCCTGCCATACTCAGGCCTTGAAAGCAGGCAGGGAATAGGTGAAGCCTTGGGTTCACAAGCCCACTCGCATCTGAAACTCCCTAGCCTTTTTCTCAGTCTTCTCTTCCTACACCACTGGGGAGGGGAAACGTTTGGGTTAGATTTTTTATGTCTGAAATGATGCACCCATCCTTATTAGAAACACTGAAGTTAATCCTTCTTCCTTCTCCACAGCTCATTCTCTTAAAATATAATTCACTAAATGGAAAGGTATATTAAATGCATTCCTGAGAAGAAAGTTAAAGTAATTGCAAGAACATCTGCCAGGAGGCCTGGAAATAATTTAGACCTGAGTAAGGAAACCACAGGGTTGAACTTTATCCCCTATCCTTCATTAAACTGTTTTATTATTTGTATATATTTTCATTATCCTTCTTCCAATTACTGTTGTTGTTAGGAACCTGAAATCTGCTTTTTTACATTAGTCACTGGTGGACTGAGTTAAGCCAAAAGATATGGAGCAAAGAAAGAAAAGAATCAAGAAAGATTGTAGATTGCACTTACCCAGCATCTGAGCCATTGCCACACAACAAGCTATCACTGGTGCCATTCTTCTTGAGAACATTTTCTACAATAAAAATGAAAGCAGAGTAAATCAAAAATACTTTTAAACATCAACCCACTAGATGAATATGAATTGTAATACACACACACACAGATAAAATTGGCATTTGATTATTAAAAATAGTTATTCATGTGTAGAGTAGCTGGAGTTCTTTAAGATGTTGTTGTTCTTTCCACTCGATGCACCCTATGCACTAGAGATTAGAATCTTTTGGCCAGCAATGTCCATTGTGTCCCTGCATGTACCCTGAATGTCCTTATGCTTCCATACTAAGGGCATAAAAACATGGTGCATGCCCAACTGCCACTCAGTTCCTTTGCCACTGCAGAATCCATATATAACAGGACTCTATAGTTGTGGGGAACAAGGGCAGGTCATGGAATACATATATATGGGCAACATATCTCGAAGAATTCCAGTTACTGTATAGGTAAGTAATTTTTCTGTCTTTGAATTGTTCTCTCTCTCTCTCTATATATATATATATATATTGCATTCTTGATAACTCCCAAGCAGTGATCAGATATGACGAGGTAGGTGCTCAGAGTCTATCTAAATAGAGATTGCAGCAATCTGCGAAAAGAAGTGTCCAACTTGAATGCTTCCATTACGGAAAAATGCTTGGTAATAGTCTATGCTGAACCTCGAGGAGCTGATTTAAACATACCCAAAATGGAGATGGTTTGCAAGGAAGCCTCTTTAGATAATCTCTGGGCAGAAAATGATTGGCCCTTCATTGTCTCAACAAATGATATAGACTGTCTCAGGGAAGCTCTGAAGGGTTTAGTCCTTTGCAGATAAAAGGCTAGGGACCTACAAACATTGAGGGTATGCAATCTGAATTCTCTCTGATTAGAAATGTGGTTTGGGAAAGAATATTGGTAGATGACCAATATTATTCATTTAAACAGAAGTCTGAAACTACCTTGGACAGGGACTTGGAGTTTGGTGTAAGAGATACCTTAGAAATATGAAAAACTGAATACAGACTTCCTGTCATGAATCTCTGTATTTCCCCAGTTCTCCTAGTTGATGCAATTGCTACCATAAAGGAGGTGTCATAGATAAGTTTAATAGTGAACATGTTGCTAGGGGTTCAAATGGAGGGTCCATTAGACCTGCAAACACTGTGTTGAGGTCCAGGGAGAGGGAAAATCCTAGTTAGGTCTCTGAGGAATTCAGACATAGTATGGTAGGAAGAGACTGTACAGACTTCAATAGGAGAATGATATGAAGTGGTGGCTGTAAGGCATACTTTAACAGAAATAATTGAAAGTCCAGATTTCTTTAGATATTGTAAATAGTCCAAGATAGTAGATAGCTGTATGTTAACAGGATGTAACTGGGTATTGTATGTACCTAGTTGTAAATTTTTTCCACTTAGCCGTGTAGGCTTCTCTGGTGGAATCTTTCCTACTATTTATCAGAATAGTCTTGATATCTGAAAAACAAGTCGGACTGTCTCTGGACAGTGAGATGGAGGGGGGATGGGTTCGGATGAAGGATGCTCCCAGTGTCCTGGGATATCAAGTCTGGTGTTACAGGTAAGGGGCTTGGAGTAATAAACCGATGTTGGCCTAGTGGTAGCTATCAAGATGACCCTGTCAGCATCTTGCTCGATTTTCCTGTGTACCCTGGGAATTAAAAGAAATGGTGAGTAAGCGTACATCAGTGTCAAGGATCACCGCATGAGGAATGTATCTGACGGATCGTGGGCTCTGAAACCGTCTGGAACAAAAGGTGAGATACTTGGTTTTTTCTGTCACAAACAGATGTATTGAAGGATGGTCCCATTCCTGGAAAAATGTGTGAATCACAGTCTTTGTCCACTCATGATCTGATGAGAAATGTCTTCTCAAATTATCTGCCAGAGTGTTCTGCAGATCTAGAAGGTGAACTGCTGGGAGAGGTACCTCGGGCCACAGGGACGTGGTGCTGGCCACTTCCAGGAGCGGCGTGGGGCCAGGGCAGGCAGGGAGCCTGCCTTAGTCCCACTGTATGCCACTGCCACCACGGAGCCACTCCAGGTAAGCGCCCCAACCCTCTGCACTGAGTCCCCTGCCGCACCCCTCCTGCACCCCAACCCCCTGCCCTGAGCCCCCTGCCACACCCTGCATCCCTCCTGCACCCCAACCCCTGCCCTGAACCCCCAACCCCCTGCTCTGAGTCCCCCACACACTCTGCACCCCTCCCGCACCCCAACCCCCCACCCTGAGCCCCCTGCCATACTCCGCACCCACTCCTGCACCCTAACCCCCTGCCCTAAGCCCCCTCATACACCCTGCACCCCTCCTGTACCCCAACCCCTTGCCCTGAGTCCCTTCCTGCACACCACACTCCCTCCCACACCTGAACCCCCTGCCCCAGTCCTACATTCATGGCCCTGCATGCAATTTCCTCACCCAGATGTGGCCCTCAGGCCAAAACATTTGCCCACCCCTGTGCTAGACATTAATATCTCATTGGATTGTATGTGCTATCATCCTATGTGAAGTTATGAAGTTTGGCTATGTATGTGTTACTGAAAAATGATGTGAGGTTGAAAACACACACAAGTAGCCTTTCAGGTACAACAGTAAAAAGATGAAACAATGTTCATGGCTCATTGAGGAAAAGCACACAAGCACAAGGCTTACTCCAGGAACTGTGTACCATAGAAACCTCTCACAGATAGCATTACACAATGGGAACTGTTTGACCCAGGTCACAGCAAAAGAGCTTTCCAGCAAGTGGGAAGAAGATATAAAAGAGGGAACTGACATCATGATGGTACCTCACTCTCCCTAAAACAACACACCTGGAAACACCTGAAGAACAAAGACTGAACTGGGGGAACTGATGGTCCCAGGCTAAAGGGATTTCTAGCCTGTGAATGCAAACCTGGGAAACCCAAGTTGCAAAGCAAAGACAGCTTGTACATTAAGAATCTACCAGCATGTTTATCACTCAGGGTGAGAATTTACTAATTCATATTCTATGTATCTAGTATGTTAAGCTCAGTTTGCAGTTTTGTTTATTTACTAGGTAATCTGCTTTGATCTGTTTGCTATCACTTATAATCACTTAAAATCTACCCTTTTGTAGTTAATAAACTTATTTTATGTTTTAATACAAATGAGTGTGTCTTTTTAAAGTGTCTGGGGAAAATCTCAGCTTGGTTATCACAAGTGTGTATGGTCCTCTTCACATTGAAATATCAGGCGGACCAGGTATTAAATCCATATACTGGCCAGATTTTGACCAGTGCAGGACAGTATTGCTCTGGGGTCCTAGGTAGGAGGCTGGTGGTTAGAGAGCCTGCATGTAACTGCAGCTGGGTGTGTCCCTACCTGTGTGAAAGTGAAAGTGCAAGCTTGGAGGACTCTGCAGCTTGACACAGCAACACAGTGTGAGAGGGAGCCCAAGCTGGTGAGTCAGAGGGCTCAGTGGTACCCCAGCTCCAAGTGGCACCCTGGGGGGAACCCATCACACATGCAAACATTTTTTCTGGTATGGTTCCTCTTGTGTATTTTGGGGTATTTCTTCTGCATAAACCTCTTTCTTCCCTTGGTGCATCTAACTAGTGCCTGTCCTCTGAGAATGCTTTGATGTGTTTTCACATACCTCTGTTCTCATCCATACTTTCAGCACTAACTGTGGTCATGACATACATATGGAATAAAGAAATATAGAATGTATTTCAAGGAAAAAAGCAAGCAATTTAGCTGAATCTTTAATAAAACTGTTCAGTCCACTTCAGAACACATAAATGTGTAGCCTACTTAAACATACAGTTTTCTGAATAATTATAACTGTTCAGCACACTGTACAGGGCAGAACTTCTGGGAATTACATCAAAGAATGAGCTAATGTGCATTTCAGTTATTATGCTATCATACTGGGAAACACAGATGAATATTATCAGAAACGTTGGGAACATTATTTCCAATACTTTTGATGGGGAGTGGGGGGAAGAGAGAGAGAGACAGAATTGTATCATGAATAGAAGAAATTATCCCAGGACATTTGCAAACTGCTCTTGCATTTTGATGACTAATGTGTTGTGGTAGCAGTTCATTGGTATTTTCAATATCATTTGCAGGGCAGGATTCTCCATATATATACTACCATTTTAAAAAGAAATAAGAGGACAGTTTACCTGAATCATTAGTAAACAAGTCAAAGGAGTCCCATGACTTATCATCTGAAGTAATAGTTCCGTTGGTGTAGTTAAAATCCCTGACACACTTATGTCTCAAATTGCCCTTAAAGAGCTGGAGGCCTATGAGGGCAAAGACACTCAAGCAGAAAACAGTCAGGATCATCACATCAGTAAGTTTCTTAACAGACTGGATCAGTGCACCTACAATGACCTTCAGTCCTAGAGAGATAAAATTCAACAGTGTATGGACTGAGAAACTGATACACATACAATATACCATTTTTTTGAGATTTAAAACAAGATACAGCAGCCATCGTTTCATATTTACTAGGCCAGTGTTACATGCATCTTTGCAATACAAGCAAAGCCCAGATGAGAGAGAAGTGATCAACATGAGAAATGTAGTTTTTTCCCCTACACACATTTATCCCTAGCACTTTTGCAGGGAAAGCAAGTTGTCTGGAGGGCAGAAGACTTCTTATGTTCTTCCCCCATGTATTGCACCCTCTTCCATGCAAGGATCAGGATAGTTTGTCTTTCATAATCTAGAAAGTGGAATAAGCATCATGCTAATAAAATTTACAGTGATGCTACCTAGGGAGGACCTGTGAACACTAGAGACATACAGAAAATAATACAGACGGACCAGAAAGAGACCAATGGACCAAATTCATCAACCTTATTCAAGTTTTAGACAGCCCTTCCTTAATCAGGCAATACCTAATTGACTTTCCTGATTAAGGAATAAGTAAAAACTGAATAGGATCTGAACCAATAATAATAAATATTAATTATAAAGCACAAGTCTGTTGATGTATTGACATTGCACAGTCAAAACAATGATAAACAAGAACAATTAGAAGGGCTTTTTGTGTAATAGTCATTATAAAGATCAAACAAAATCCTCAAAGACATAAATAAACAAAATAAATTAGATGGCAAATTGTTTCCAGTGCTTAAATGACTGGGCCAACAATCCTGAGACACCATCCATGCCCACAAATTCAGTGGTATCTGTAGCAGCTGAAAGTTATACAGATAAAAAAAGACAAAAGACCTGAAAAAAACAAACAAACCAATAATGAAGTAGTTGGAGGAGAAAATCACTTGTAGTTGGCAGAAAATATTCAAAGATCTGGGCTTCTTACCTGGGACTATTGAAATAGTTTTTAAAGCTCTCAGAACCCTGAATGTGCGAAGGACTGAAACACTGCCTAGATCACTAAACGCCCCTGCATATCTGTAAAATCAAGACGTGACACAACATGCTATTGAATTGAATGAACAAAGCAACTACTTTATATGCGTTTTCCCAACTGCTAACCCTTCTGAGTATATAATATCTTGTGCATTAGTAAACCGCATGTCAAGTTCTCATCCTAAGTGTTATAAATCTATTTCTTGGTTACTTCAATAGAAACTATTTACATGGTAGTGCTTGATTATGCATGTTGCCAACTTCCTACAATACACTTTTAAATTTAAACTAAAATAATACAGAAATTATTCAAAATTATGTATTTCAAGCTGAGGAAGAAGAAAATAATTTCTTTTTGACCAGATCCTCAAGTAAAACTTCAAAGTATGCCTCCTCCCTAACCCCACAATAAAGCTCTCAATTCCCCCTGTGCCACAGGCCTACCTCCTAAAAAAAAAAATCAGTCTATTTTCCTCACTAAAACAAAATGAATCAAATCTATCCTTTAGAACTGTATTCCATATTCCCATAATGCAAACCAATCAGTTCTCCCCCCAAATAGCCCCATTCCACAAAAGAAGCCTAACATCCTCCCATAACACAGAGTCCCCAATAGCTATCAACTACAACCTTTCCTCTTCTCTGCTTCTCAGCTCTATCTGATATTAGCCCTTCCTCCCCCCGCCCCACACACACACGCAGGCACACATACAGACACAGACAGACACACACACACACAGTTCTTTTGGCCAAGCAGGAGGTCAGGGGTGAGACTTTGAGCGAGTCACGACTTCACGGGCAGAGATATTAATGAGGTGACTCAGAATGTTTCTCCTAGTTTATTTTACATGCAATCTGGTTTTTTTGGAGCAAAGATGGAAAAGACCACAGCAAAGCTTCACATACACACACTAACAGAGGCACGTGTAACTCCACATTTCTTTCTTCCTTTAATGGTATCATTTTGATATTCTTTTCCTTAGAACAATAGTGCCACGTGAACTAGTAACAAAAAGGGACCTTTGGATAAGATGGAACTCTAAAGTCCATGGCTGTGTTTAGTCTCTAAGGTGCCACAAGTACTCCTTTTCTTTTTGTGTAAGTTCAGAATATATTCAACTATATTGAAATATATATGTGTTTCAATATATATATTGAAATATATATGTGTGTGGTAGGAAGTTCCTCATCTCCTCTTCATTGACTGGGCTGCAGTCAGTGTGCTGCCACTGGGAGCACAGTGAGTGAGAAGCTGTCCGTGCAGACAGCTCAGTGGAACACTGTAGGGAGTAGCTCCAGCCACTGTTGGTATGGAGTACACTTCGTACTATCTACTACAATGAAATATTTGGAAATGCTATGGATGATAGTATTGCCTGTTTATTGACTTACTGTGATAAAAAGAAACCAAGACAGAAGGAACTAAAAGACCCAGTATCAGGGGGTAGCCGTGTTAGTCTGTATCCACAAAAACAACAGATTTATTTGGGCACCTTAAAGACTAACAGATTTATTTGGGCATAAGCTTTCGTGGGTAAAAACCCCACTCCTTCAGGTGCATGGAGACATGCACTTCTTCCATGCATCTGAAGAAGTGGGTTTTTTACCCACAGAAGCTTATACCCAAATAAATCTGTTAGTCTTTACAGTGCCACCGGACTCCTTGTTGTTTTTAAAAGACCCAGTATCTTTGGAACTCACAACACTCTGGAATGTTTGGAGTAATCAAATAAAACCTGGACTAACAGGTTCTACCTCTGGTTGGTACTTATATTTGAAAGGAAGCTAACATAAAAATGTATATCCCCTGTGAGTCTTGAGCTGTGGATTGCAAATATTCTTGACATGCTTGTGTAACAGTCGGAAGAGTATATAATACAGTGGCTTAATGGGTTTGATTTTATTTCCCTCTTGTGGCTGCCACTGTAATAGCTTTCTAACTTCAGTAGTTCAAGCTCAAATTGTGTTTCTGGTGACAAAATCCCAGATTTGATTCACTGACTACAATGGTGTCTGTACGTACGTGGCCATAGTGCCTTCATACACATGCATTCACACACACACACACACACACTTCATGACACTACAGATATTAAATCTCACTGCCTGTCAGGTCAGATCCTTTTCCTATTTCAAATAAAGGGGTTGCTGGTTTCTATGTGATGGAATACAGCATATCTTACTGCTGTCTTTGCCCTCTGTACAGTCCCTTTTATCCTTTTTTGAGGGATTGGTATACTGTTGCTATCCTCTACACCCTACAACGAAGGGGATTCAGGAGCACTAGATAGCTTTTCCAGATACAGTTATTGTTCCTTAAAATGATTTTGTGTCGTGGGTGCAAAGTAGAACAATTTAGCCACTTCAGTGAAAAGTTAGAGGAAAAAATCAAAACAAGCAAAAATACTTTAATGGCATGATATCCCTTAATCAGATGTGAAAGTAAGCCGGTACGCCCCAGTACAGCATACCGGTAAGAGCCGGTGCACCGTACAGGGGCAGCCCGGCTTCCCCAGGGGGCAATTTAAAGGGCCTGGGGCTCCCAGCAGTGGCTGGAGACCTAGACCCTTTAAATTGCCTCTAGAGCCCCGCTGCTGGAGCCCTGGGGTAGTGGCTGCAGGGCTCCAGCAGCTATTTAAAGGGCCCAGGCCCTTTAAATAGCCGCTGGAGCCCCACTGCAGCTACTCCAGGGCTCCAGCGGCTATTTAAAGGTCCAGAGCGGTAGAAGCAGGGGAGCCGCGGACCCTTTAAATAGCCCCCAGAGCCCTGGGGTAGCAGGGGCTCCAGGGGCTATTTAAAGGGCCAGGGCTCCAGCTGCTTCTGCCGCCCCGGTCCTTTAAATAGCCGCTGGAGCCCCGCTGCTTCCCCAGGGCTCCGGCAGCTCTTTAAAGGGCCAGGGAGGTAGAAGAGGGGAGCCCTGGGCCCTTTAAATAGCCCCTGGAGCCCTGGGCTGCTGCTGCTACCCCGGTGGGGGGGGGCACTTACCTGACAGGATGGGCTGGGGCTGGCTCTGACCCCCTCAACCCCGCCTCTTCCGCCCTAGGCCCCGCCCCTTCTGGGGGCCAGAGCTGGCCCCAGAGTACCGGTAAGTCACTCGACTTACTTTCACACCTGTCCTTAATATATATATACACTCTTACTTACGCCAGAACAATGACACTGAAATCCAACCAGTTCCATGGATCTCGAAGGAAAGTGAATTCATTCAGACAGAATCCTCTTGCCAATATTTTTATCAATGATTCAAAAGTGTAAATGCCAGTGAAAGTGTACCTGGGGAGTAAAGTGTTCAAGAAATGCGAGAACATTAGCAATTAATGGAGGAGGCACATTCAGCGTACGCACTCTGTGAGCTGCCTTAGAGCCCCCAGGAGCTAGTCCAATGGCCCCGCTGACGATAATGGAAAGGCTCCATCGGTTTCGATGGGTGTTCGATCAGGATCTATCTCATAGGCAATTTGAGATATTAGCTGACAGCAGTCTGGATTCAGTTACCAACATCTGTGTCTGCAGCATATTGACTTACCTCTGACAGTTTTCTTTGCTAAAATTTTAAGGTGTCTCGGTTTGGGCAATCCAAATTTGAGGTAACCAAAATCACAGGCCACTTTTAAAATTTGTGAACGTAATTCATATAATCACTTGTCAATGTGCCAAAATAGCTGTATGTTGGTCAGTTTGTGAATCTGGTAACAGGATCTTCATTTTAAAGGCAGCATTGTTTTAAATGGAAATTGTCAGTAAATGCTCTGCTGGCTTTTCTGAGTGCACTTGTCACTTCAGCAAGAACGAGGTCTCCTGCGGGGATTCTAAAAGCATCTGATACACAGAAAATATGTTCAGAAATTATTTAACAGTAATGTAGCCCTTTTCACTGAGAAAAAATATTCTGAAAATACTGTCTGAATTCATTCAAACAGCATTTTCAATTCTCACAGCATATAATATTCTGTCTAAATTCTGACTCCCTTACATAGAAACTTAGGGAGCCACACTATTACAAATGGAGATGCATATTAAAATCATGCCACAATTTTATTCAGATATTACAGTTAGCAAAGTGGATGAGCTGATAGACTAGGGGTGGGCAAATTATGGCATGCGGGCCAGATCTGGAACCTCAGAGCTTTGGATCCGGCCCACAGGATTGCCACCTCCGTGGTGCCATGAGCCCTGCGCTGCTCCGGGAAGCGGCCAGCACCATGTCCCTGCGGCCCCTGGGGGAGGGGGGCAGAGGGCTCTGTGATCTGCCCTTGCCTGTGGGTACCTCCCCCCTAAGCTCCCATTGGCCGTGGTTCTCCATTCCCAGCCAATGGGAGCTTTGGGGAGGTACCTACAGGCAAGGGCAGTGCACAGAGCCCTCTGCCCCCCTCCGCCAGGGGCCACAGGGATGTTTGTGCAGGCTAATTCCCAGAGTGGCATGGGTCCGGGTCCAGGGCCAGGGCAGGCAGGCAGGGAGCCTGCCCTGGCCCTGGTGTGCACCGCTACCACCCCAGAGCCGCTCCAGGTAAGCGGCGTCGGGCCAGAGCCTGCACCCCAAACCTCTCCTGCACCCTGCACCCCAACCCCCTGTCCTGAGCCCCCTGGCACACCCCGCACTCTTCCTGCACCCCAACCCCACCATATCTTGCACCCCTCCTGCACCCCAACCCCGTGCCCTGAGCCCCTGTGTACACTCGCACCCCTCCTGTGCCACAACCCCTTGCCCCGAGCCCCTTCCTGCACACCCCGCACTCCCTCCTGCACCCCAATCCCCTGCCCCAGCCCTACATTCATGGCCCTACATGCAATTTCCCCACCCAGATGTGGCCCTCAAGCCAAAATGTTTGCCCACCCCTGTGATAGACTGAAAGTTGTTAATTTAGATGCTGATCCTGCAATGTGCTCCAAAAGAGCAGGAGATGCAGTGATGTTAATGGGATCTGTGCAGGTGCAGGGATCCAGCTACATAGAGTTCATTACAGGATTGCCAGCAGCAAGTGCTCAAAACTCATAAGCAAGGCCCGAAAAAGTCACACGACTGGCCTAAAAATAATGATGTTTTAGAAATAATACATTTGGGGTTCTTTTTCTTTGCCTTCTGTTGTTGAGGCCATTAGGGTTCACATTTTCAAGTTTTCCTCTACAACTGTGAGGGCTAGAATTGTACCTTTTTTCTGAAATCTGAGATTTTCAGGTTTTAACATGACTCCAGAAGCTGGGGCTTTAAGACAAAATACTAAATATTGTGCTATTTAGTGAAAGTGATAAAATTGCGAGAATTGGCAATGCTGAAGACAAGGGCCTTACTTACTGACAGAGTTCCAAAAGCAAAAAGCATCTAACAGAATATTTTACTAGAGCAAATAGTGCACAAATCAACATTACTGAAAGAATTTTAAAAAGACAAAGGACAACTTCTTGAAATCCTTATTCAATATTGACATTGGTGGGAGACTTGTCTGGGTAAGCATTGAGTAAAAACTGAGGAAGGACTTCAGGGCTTAGAGCAATGAAAGGTGGAGGAAAGGTAAACAATAAAAGAAATTTAGCACTTTTTTTTCCTTCATGGCTCAGATTCTGCTCTCCAATGAGTTACTCTGGATTGACAATGGAGCAAGTGAAAATAGATGATGGCCCTATTTCCACAAAGCAATAATCCTGAAGGTCTAACACAAGCAAAATTCCTACTGACCCCAATATGACATTACCTTGTGAGAGGACTACAAGATTAGGCCAATTAACTAATTAGAACTAGAGAATTAGGAAAAATAAATTCCTACAGAAATACTTACTCAACATACTTGTTCCATACAGGAGATTCAGGTGACTTAGACTTCCCAGGAGTCTCTGATATAGCCATGAAGACACAATTGGTTAAAATAGTGCACATAATAAACATAGTGAACAATGTAAGTAACAGGAGTTAAGGTAAAGAACATTATTGTATAATCAGAAAATGTCACTACACAAAGTGTTTTAACAGTTGTGAATTTAATATTTGACTTCAAAATAAAATTGTTAAGCATGTCATACAATTTGATGTTATTCATTTTAATTAATGTCACCTCATAATACACTATTATTAACATTATTTAAAATACAGTTCCATCTAAGCAACTAAGATTGGGACTTCATTGCACTAGGCATCACATGTAAAACTTAGTAAGAAACAGTTCCTACCTCAAAGGGCTCATGGTCTAAATAGGTAAGAATGACAAAGAGAGGGGAAAGGGATGTATTTTTATCCTCATTTTACAAATGAGAAACTGATGTGCAAAGAGATAAAGGCCCCAGATCCACAAAAGTATTTAGATTTCAGTGGAAGTTAGGAGTCTAAGTAGCTTTGTGGAACTGGGCTGAAGTGACTCGCCCAGGGTGACACAGATAGTTGTGACAGGTGGGAATTGAAGCCAGATGTCAATGCCCCAGGTCAGTGCCTTAGCCACAAGACCATCCTGCCTCACACACAAACCTTTTGTTCAAAAAGATATGTGTAGAAAATAGATCACTGCTTGGCACTACTCTCCTTCTACCCTTCCTCTTCCCTCATATAATTTGTTACACTCATTTGTGGAGTCTCCATCTTAAATTGTATTATAAGCTCTCTAGGGCAGGAACCATGACTTTGTATGTGTTTATACTGCTTCTGGCTGGTGTCCTTGGGCACTAATGCAATAAAAGTAAAGGTAATAACAAGTGAATTCCTCATGAAACTCTGAGGCATGTATTACATTATGCCCTTTTTACAGATGAAGAAACAGAGTGATTAAGTCACTCATCCAAGATCACAAAGAAAAAGCCAGGAACATAATCCAGAGAGCTGATTCTGATATCACTGACACTGATTTTACACTGTAGTAATTATGGGTGTGAGCCTGAAAGCGGTGCCAGGGGTTTCCACTACCACACACACGGGATCTACAAAAGTGCTGAGCACAGCTCAATGGCATCACTGGAGCAGATCCCCACTTGCAACTGGTGCAGAAAGCGAAGCAGATATAGTCACCACATCACAGATGTGATCCATGTGCACCCAGCTCTGGAGGAGTGGGCAGAGGGCAGAAGGGGTGGGACACCACACTCTCTGTGGACATGCAATCCAGGAAGCACGGTTGTGTGCAGAAGATCTTCCCTCCTCAAATTCCCCTATGCCTACCAGCTACAAGTTTAGGAGCCATCCTTTCAGACAGGGACCTCCAGAGACTCAACAGCTGCACCAAAAGCACCATGGACCTGAACGCAGGCAGCCCTGCTGGAGAACTAGGCTTGCCAGCCCAAGCGACCACACTTCAGCATGCTGGAGAGGTGACCCTAGACAAAAATCACCCTCCCTGTACCATTGCAGAGCCATATGCAGCACCCCTCCATCGGAGCCTGTCCCCTGCTGCTAGGGTGGGCTTTGGATTACAGAACATACTTCTCCTCAGGGTGCTCATAACACCTTTGAAGGGCTCCATGTGATTGGTGGCACTCTGAGAGCTGTACAGTGGCAGGATCATGCCCTCTTTGGGGTCTAAGTATCACTGTGGTACTCCAGTGTAACTTCACAATGTAAAACTGGTGAAACATTCTAGTGAACCAAGCACATTGACTTTAATGACATTACTCCCAATTTACACAGGTATAATGAGATCAGAATTGGGCCCTCTGTTACCTGGTTTCCATGGCCATCCTTCCTCTGTACAGATCTATCTATCCCTGTACTTTCCAGTTTCATATACTAATAATAGTCATTTCTAAAATAATTCAAAATTATCTGTGCGCTATCTGGAGCACATGTATTATTGCTTTTAGAAAAAGGCTAGAGCCAACATATGTTCTAAAATATAACAAGCACAGTATAACTATCATTATCTTGTATTATTATTTAAAAAATAGAATGAGTAAAGCCAACTGAAAGGATATTTGTGAACCAAAATTTTAATCACTGCTCTTCTGATTGAATGAAAAGGACTAAATATACACAAGGCACGTGTGGCAGTAAATCGGAAGATTGTTTTTCCTTTGTTCAGTACCATAAATGTCTTTAAAGAAAACAAAAAAATGAGAGATAATATTAAATAAATTAAACTTTTACAGAAATTGAATTGAGGATGTTAATGGTTTGTATTTATGGCCAGAGCTGCAGATTATACGCAAAAGTCTGATGTCTGGACTTGCACTTTGTTTGTTTAAACTGAAAGACTTTTTTGTAAATCTTGTCTATTCCTTTTGATTTCTTATATATTTATACCACACAATTTTCAATGAATCAATAAGAAATATTGTGTACTATGGAGAACACATTACATGTCCTTTTTTTCCCAAGGAAAATTTAGGCTATTAATTAATCAGTTGAAAGATCTCAGTAGGAAACTTTCTTCTTTAGCCCTGGTCTTAAAAAGAATGTCCAAAGAAGTCATTTTACTCATGTCAATATTCATAAATGGGACAACTCATGTGAGAGTCAATCTACATACGCCTGTAAGCATTTGCAGGATCAGGACCTTTATTTACTGAACCACTTTCTCAGAATTCACTAATATTGACATTAGAACTGGTCCAGAATTTTTCAATAAAAGTTTTTCATCAAAAAATACTGATTTGTCAAACCTGAAACTTTTCCCACAAAAGAGATGGTTTTGGTTTGGTTTTGCTGAAATTTTAATCGGGAAGGTTTCTCAGGTCCAGGGTGGAATTTCTGAAAAAACAGGGACCCTGGAATTTCCGCTAAAAACTGGAAAAGGGGAGTGCCCTAACAACTGGGATATACTTCCCTTTCTCAATTTCTTTCCCGCTCTTCTTCCCTTTCTCAATTTCTCCAGTTGGAGGTCTTCCACTTTGAATAAATAACTAAATATTCTTTGGATCAGAGAGAGACTGACTCTATTGCTCAGTTGTTTGGCACTCACCTGGGGATATGGGAGACCGGGGCTCAAGTCCCTGTGCCAATGAATATTTAATTATTTATACAAGATGTAACAACTGCAACAGGAAAGACTTGGAGAAACCCATCCCATTAGCTTGGGGGATAGGTCTCTAACCAGAGTGTGGGAGACGTGGGTTCAAGTCTCAGAATTTCATGTATATTTTAAAGGCTAAAATATATTCTATAGAAAACATTGTCAAAGAACTGGTGGTTTTGTAAAAATATATATATTTATTTTCTGTATTTCCTTATTAAACTTTGTAACATAGGAAAATAGACTGTATTAAGTGATTCTGACTATTAGCAGCCTTTAGAGAGAGGCTACATGTAATGTAGTGTCTTTGATCAGCCTACACATAGGTCTAGTAGGCTACAAGATACTTTAGATAAACCAATAACTCAGTTTTCTGTCATCGTGTAGTAATAGATTTTTATATTGTGTCCCATGTTATATTCAGTGTGGGTGAAATTCATCTTTGTGAAGAGGGCTAACATACACCACCAAAGTCCCACTTGAACCCTATTTGGACGGCTTAAGCAGAAAATAAGTGATGCATATGCCTCGTGCTGATTAATTTCATTCTGTTTGATTAGTAGATTATAAAGTTAAGGTTTTATTATATTATCACTTAGTACTCCAAGTATGTTAGGTACCTGTTTTATTATAACCTGATTTAATACAGCTATCTTAATATAATCATTCAAAGGAAGCACTGCCAAATTTAGCTTTCTGACCCCTAAACCAGAAAAGGCTCTCTACTGATAACTGGTCAAGGAGGCATAAAAATCATACCCCTCGGCATTAGCATTTCTTCTCTGAACTTCTTAATAAAGCAAAGTTAAAACAACAAACTTTTTTGATGGCTCTAACCTTGTGATCACTGTAGTAAGGGTCAAGATCCTCCAGTGGTTCCCCAATGAGCTCCTGAGGGGGAGTTCCATAGAGAGCAGGCAGCTTCTGGAAAGCCTGCAAATCAAGCTGGGGCCGAGGTTTCTCTTCAGGCTTCTGACCTACACATTCCTTCTTGGCAGCGATTCGCTTCTCAATAGCAGCCAAGGATTCACGTGTGAACTTGCAGAAATTGTTAGAACATGGTAGTGAGAAGTCAGCCATCTTTTCATCCTTTTCCTCCTGTGATAGATTGTATCCCTAGTAGTGGAAACAGCTAACAAAAGGTATCAACGTAAGTGACTACCAAAAACCTGTCAAATACAACCAACCACAGTTGGCTTTGCAGTTGTCTTATAACTGCACATGCTTTTGTAGCTGTCAATCTCCTAGGGAAACAAAACAAAACAACCACCACCAAACAGAACTTGCATTACTTATTAAATGAGATGTCTTATGTGACAAAGTCAGGCTGGACAGCTGTAAGAGAGTGGTGGAAGACAGATATTTTAGCCTTTCCCCCTGTAAACTGACAAGAGTTTATCTCAGGTCAATCAGGGGCTTCTGGAGACCTTTACAAAACTCTCTTCTGGTGAGAGAGTGGGAGGAGAGACAAGCTGCTGCAGGGTCAGTGGCAGCAGGGAGAGAGGCTTCTCCAGAGTGAGAGGCTGCTTTCCTCCCTGTTTAGGGGAAGGACTTGCACACCAGAGCCAATTACAAGGCAGCACCCTCCCTCAAAGAGGGGGGTAGGAAAAGATATCCCTTTTATTTTGTGTTGTGAATTTGTTTCTTTTGTTTGATGGAGGAATACTCCTTGAACCTTGAAAATATGGCTAGAGAAATCCCACATGAGAAAACAAACACTCTGCAAAGTCGGAGTGATTTACTCCAGTACCCCCCTCCCACTGCAAGAGGAGGAAGTGCTAAGCCCAGCGAAACGGAGGAGGTGCCCTGCCACATTTGTTTCTTTCTCTTCATTAATTCCATCAAAGAGTAGCAAATTTGCTGTCTTGAAAAATGACAGGTTTCAGAGTATTCGCAAAAAGAAAAGGAGGACTTGTGGCACCTTAGAGACAAACAAATTTATTTGAGCATAAGCTTTCGTGAGTTACAGTGAGCTGTAGGTCACCAAAGCTTATGCTCAAATAAATTTGTTAGTCTCTAAGGTGCCACAAGTACTCCTTCTCTTGAAAAAGGAGATAACAGATTCCTTTCTTGAAGCCTGGAAGTTCCCCCTTGCTGTCCCCTCCCTCCAATCAGTAAGATTCCACTTGCCCCCAAATGGATGGACAGCAGGGGTCCACCATTCTAAGAACTAAGCATTGGAGCTCAACTGCCAAACTCCAACTGCCATGGAACCAGTTGATACCAGTGTTCTATCTCCAGCTCCTGTAAAAGGGGCATGCAAAGCAAAAATGTAAAAGCAACTTAAGCTGCCTGCCGAGAATAGGAGCCCTGCTGGATGACGGCTTCTTGGAGCAGCTAGTCCTGGAACCCTCAAGGGGAGAGGCAATTCTTGATTTAGTCCTCAGTGGCACACAGAATCAGGTCCAAGAGGTGAATATAGCTGAACCATTTGGTCATCACAACCATAATGTAATTTAATTTAACATCCTTGTAGGGAGAAAAATACCAAAGAAACCCAACACAGTAGCATTTAACTTCAAAAAGGTGAATGTGATGGGGTGTTCACCCCACACTAGACTGGAAAGTGTTAATGAGGGTGAGAAGGGCCAGTTAAGTAGCTGGGCTACATCTGAGGGGAATTAGGTGGCCTAAGTAACCCCTGATTGATAATGGAGCCCAGCTGAAAAGGAACAGTAGAGGCCAGTATAAAGCCAGGAAGATGACAGCAAAAAAGGGCTGTAGTGAGTAAGCCTGCAGTCACTCTCTAGGGATTAGATATTTAAAGGAGGAAACCTATTGGAGGAGAGTAGAAACCGCAGGAATCCAAGCCCTGTAGGAAGACTTTACACAGAAGGTGGTGGGGTGGAAGCCTGAGAGAAGGTGTGGGAAAAGATTCAAGGAAACAGCAGCAAAGTGGGACATTGCAGACCTTGGCCACTGAGTAGAGGATCCCTGGGCTGGAAACCAGAGTAGAGGGTAGGCCTAGGTTACCCTCCCAGCGACTGGGAAAGTGGCACAGTCAGGGCAGTCGATATGAAGAGTGCCTGGGATGGTTTATCCTGTGGGATTTTGTCACCACAGGAAGGGGAAAACATATAATGATCTGGCCAGAGGGCCAACACACGAAGAAGGAGCAGATGAATCACAAAAAGGGAACACTGTATGTCTGGAGAATGAGAGGGGATGCAGTGTGAGCAATGGGAAGAAGGGGGCGTATCAGACATGAGGGCAGCAAATCACCAGACATGGCCACCAAGAAACACTAAGCGGTGAGTGCACACTATTACAGGGAACTCCACAAAACTGAGAAGACTACCTTAATGGAAATTAAAAGGAACAGTCTTGAGTGAAATGCTTGCAAGCTTCATGGAAGCTTTTTAAAAACACAAGAACAGTGGCTCAAATTATAGATATACCTCAAATAAAAAAACACTAAGACTACCAAAAAATGCCATCATAGTAAACAATAGAGTAAAAGGGGTAGGTAGACAAAACGACATCCTTTAAAAATTGGAAATCAAATCATACTGAGGAAAACAGAAAGGACCTTTAACTCATTGTAAAGCATAATCCCAAATATACATACAAAATTATGGGGTCTACATTTGTTGTTACCACTCAAGAAAGAAATTTTCAAGTCATCATGGATAGTTCTCTGAAAACATCTGCTCAATGTGCAGCAGTCAAAAAAGCTAACAGAATGATAGGAACAGCTAGAAAAGGGATAGATAATAAAGCAGAAAATATCATAATGCCACTGTAAAATCCATAGTTCACCCATACCTTGAATGCTATCTCAAAATATATATATATTGTGATGGGGCAAGGCCAGATGGCTATAGAAAAGTAGTGGGAGATAGATATATTAGCTCCAGGCTAAACAAATCCCTGGTACCAGGATAAGTGAAATGGCAGCTGCTCCAGGTCAGTTAAGACACCTGGGGCCAATTAAGAACTTTTCAGAAGGCAGGGAGAATGCTAGGTTGATTGGGACACCTGAAGCCAATCAGGGGCTGGCTGAAACTAGTTAAAAGCCTCCCAGTTAGTCAGGTGGGTGTGCATGTCAGGAGCTGTGGGAGGAAGTTGCGCTGTTGGAGAGGCTGAGTAGTACACACCATATCAGGCACTAGGAAGGAGGCCCTGAGGTAAGGGTGAAGTGGAGCTTGAGGAAGTGAGGGCTGCTGTGGGGGAAGTAGCCCAGGGAATTGCACATGTCATGTTTCTAAAAGGTCAGCTACCATAGCTGATACTATTAGGGTCCCTGGGCTGGAGCCCGGAGTAGAGGGTGGGCCCGGGCTCCCTCCCCCCCCCCCCTTTTGCCCCCTGTTTAATCACTGAGACTGGGAGACAACAGAGACTGTGCAAGGAAGGATAACTTCTCCTCACCTCCCTCACTGGCTTATGATGAAAATGGCTCAGTAGACTGTGACCCTTGTCTCTAGAGAGAGAAGGGTTACATGGAAGGTCACAGTGAGCCTCTGAGGCTAGCGAAATCCACCAGGAAACACGCGACCCACGGAGGCAAGGACAGAGCTTTGTCACAATATATATTAGATTTGGGGAAAGTACAGAGAACGACAACAGAAATGATTAGGGGTATGGAACAGCTTCCATATGAGGAGAGATTAAAAAGACTGGACCTGTTAAATTTGCAAAAGAGATGACTGTGGGGAAGATGACAGAGATCTAAAAAAATCATGAATGATGGGGAGAAAGTGAATAAGGACGTGTTATTTACCCATTCACATAACACAAGAACCAGGGACCACCCTCTGAAATGAATAGTCAGCAAGTTTAAAACAAACATAAGGAAGTACTTGCTCACATAGTGCATTGTCTACCTGTGGAACTCATTGCCAGGGGATGTTGTGAAGGCAAAAAGTAGAGCTTAGTTCAAAAAAGAATTAGATAAATTCATTGAGGATAAGTTAATCAATGGATATTAGCCAAGATGGTCAGGATGCAACCCTATGCTCTGAGTATCCCTAAACCTGTGACTGCCAGAAGCTGGGACTGGACAACAGGGGATGGATCACTTGATAATTGTCCTGTTCTGCTCATTCCCTCTGAAGCATCTGGGACCAGCTATTGTTGGAAGACAGGATACTGGACTAGATGGACCATTGATCTGAGCCAGTATGGCTGTTCTTATGGAGGGAAAAGGGCTGCGCTTAAGGGGGAAAAGAGGGCATTTTCACTCCACACATCCAGCTATCCTTTCAGTATCAATTTTAACCTTCCAGGCACTTAAAACAAAACAACAACTACAAAACCAATCACAAACCATGATTTGTGGTAACAGTAACAGAGATAAAGATATATCAGAAAATATATTAAAACTAGAACAAACATGTTCAATACAAAATATTATACACACAACCTCTGTCAATGCTGGTCATACAAATATGAAGGCACTCTCAAGTATTACTTTGTATTCTAAAAGCTAAATTGGAAGCTGTTTAACACACTGTGCCTCTGATTTATGAACCAATAGCTGGACAATACACATGTAACCCTTCTGCCAGGTGGAGCCAGCAGCAACAAGGGGGTTCAGTATCTAGGGGTTCCTTTTCAACAATACAACACAAAACTGTCTTGAGCCCCCACCCAGTGACCTGGGACAATTACACACCACCCCCGGGTGCCTCTAAGAAGCAATACTTCCCCTCTTGAAAGCACAGAGTCTGAGTGTAGCAAAAACTTTTAATAAAAGGAGAGAATTAACTCAGCATTAATTTGGGAAAACACTGCAACTAGGGTTCATAAACACAAACCATGAGCAAAAGACCCACCCCCAAGTAAGTTGGGCAGTGTCCTTTTCCCCTCAGGATCTTAAGTCAAACAACCCAAAAGTCCCTTTAGCATGCCCGTCCCTTCTCTGTACCCCACTCTCAATTGCTGTCCTTGGCCAGTGCAGCCCCAGAGTTCAGAGGTTCATCCTCAGAGTTCTCCTCCCACCCAGTGTGGAAGGCACGATGGGTAAGGAGGCACCTTACATGCTGCATGTCTCAGGCACTCGCTCATCACCCCAACAGCTGATTGCCATGCCTCTGCGGGGCTCTGCTCTGACCCTCTCCACCAGCCACGCTACTAGCCACTTGCCACGCCTCTCCACCGGCTGCCCACTCACCAAGATGTCATCAGCCCCCCTCTCTACACACACAACACAGCTCTCTGTGATTTCAGCTGTTAGTGGGGGACCCTCACTGCTGGTGCACATTGGGCAGTCTCTTGCAATAGAGACACTGTCCCAAAATAAGTCTAATACTTAGACCTAGGTATCAGTGATTTCAGCTCTGCAGCATGTAACAAGACTCTCAATTGAGTCTAAATTAACTCGTTTCTTATACCATGGAGAGAGAAAGGGTCAAATGGTGTCTAGGACCCTTAAACAGGGCCCACACCACTAGGTACAAGTACTGTCCCTACCCTCTCTCAACTCATTGAGCTTTGGAACCCATGTCCCCTGCATAGTGAGTGCTGTTCAGTTGAGGGTGAGTCCCTCCATTGGGGTATGCCAGGTACAGTTCTGCTGCCCTTGGTTCACACAACAAGGATAACAACCTTTATTACTCCTGCCCCAATAACAAAGAGACTGGGGATCCAACACCAGCCACAAGTGATCATTTGGGCAAGCAGTCCCATCATGCTGAGCACCTAGGCCGGGTGGGTATGTCCATGCAAACGAAATCAGCTTCTGAAGTCTTTTTCCACAGCTCACCACTAGATGTCAGAGGAAAGCTCATCCAAACTCTGCTTGCACACATATTTTATGGCGTTTTGCTTAATTAGATTACGTGAGCAAAGAATCGATCAATCGACTATACACAGAAGGCAAAATTTTTGACAGTACCTAAGTGATTTAGGAGCCTATGTCCCATTTTTTTTCAAAAAGGACTTGGGCATCTAGGAACCTAATTTCCATTGACTTTAAATTATTCTTGGGCTCCTAAATATCTAAATAACATCTGAAAATGGGACGTAGGTGCTTTACAAAAATGTTACCCACAATGACAGTACATATTTTAAGCTCAGAGAAGTATAGAAATATTTGGAGGAATGTGATTCAAGACACATGAAATGTATGAAATGGACAGAAGGGAGCTTTGTACTCTTACAGTTTACTGTGTCTCCAGACTGGTCAACATGTTAATGAAGGATAAAGATAGTCTTCTTACCTGCTTATTACTTTTCTTAACCCTTGTTGTAGGCTTGCATTCTGGCTCACAGGAATATGGGAACAATTAGCAAGAGCTTTTATTCAGAAGACAAGACAAAACATATTGTAGCAAAATGAGCAGTAGTCAAGGCTCGCCACTTGCCTTAATGTTATTAAGTATAAGGTGGCAATATTAGGATGGAAGAATCCCATGCACTGCTACAGACTAGGGACCGAGTGGCTAGACAGCAGTTCTGCAGAAAAAGACCTAGGGGTTACAGTGGACGAGAACCTGGATATGAGTCAACAGTGTGCCCTTGTTGCCAAGAAGGCTAACAGCATTTTGGGCTGTATAAGTAGGAACATTGATAGCAGATCAAGGAACGTGATCATTTTGCGCTATTTGGCATTGGTGAGGCCTCATCTGGAGTACTGTGTCCAGTTTTGGGCCCCACACTACAAGAAGGTTGTGGAAAAATTGGAAAACGTCCAGCGGAGGGCAACAAAAATTATTAGGGGGCTGGAGCACATGACTTATGAGGCGAGGCTGTGGGAACTGGGATTATTTAGTCTGCAGAAGAGAAGAATGGGGAGGGGGAGGGTTGATAGCTGCTTTCAACTACCTGAAAGGGGGTTTCAAAGAGAATGGATCCAGACTGTTCTCAGTGGTAGTAGATGACAGAACAAGGAGTAATGGTCTCAAGTTGCAGTGGGGGAGGTTTAGGTTGGATATTAGGAAAAAAAATTTCACTAGGAGGGTGGTGAAGCACTGGAATGGGTTACCTAGGGAGGTGGTGGAATTTCCTTCCTTAGAGGTTTTTAAGGTCAGGCTTGACAAAGCCTTGGCTGGGATGATTTAGTTGGGGATTGGTGCTCCTTTGAGCAGGGGGTTGGACTAAATGACCTCCTGAGGTCCCTTCCAACCCTGATATTCTATGATTCTCTGAATATTCACCAAGACACTCCTCATGGTGTTGCCAGATTGCTTTGGTGAAGAAACTTCAGAGGCCAGGAAGGCAGAATGCAGAATAGTGCGTATGGTCATTCTTAACTTCCCATTTTTTATTTTCAATGTCTTTGAATTTTGACTGAGTTATGTTCTAAAACTGGAGCCTGTAACACCAGGCTAGGAAGAGAAGACTGCTCAGAATGAGTCACAATACCAAAAAAAAAGGAGAAAATAATGAATTCTGGGAAGTAAAATTTGTTTGGTAGTTGATATCACTTTTTTTTAGTAGAAAGGGATGAGTTTGTGCTTTTGACCCCAGTTTAAGAAAATACTTGAGTACATGAGTCAATACATCCCTATTCTGGAAAACATGTCCTTCAGTGCTTTCTTGAATCAGGACCAATATATCTTTGCAATATTTCATTCTTTGCATCTTGATATTACATGCATGTGACTTTGAAATCAGTGCAGCTCATAATATTGTCGTGAAATTAAAATGAAATCTGCTCTAATGTATGAAAGTCCAAACAAATATTTGTTTTTTTGTTGTTTGGGATAATTCAGATGTTGTGGTATTGATAATGAGAGCTGTGAATGATGGATGAAATGATACCCTTTCTGTGCAGTGCACAGAGGGAATACAATAATTGCTCTGCTGTGCTATCTGCCAAATGTTACACAGGTGCTCATCAGCAAAAATGCTTCCATAAAAGACTACCAACCTCAAAAACTCAAGATATTAAAAAAATAATTTAAAACACTTCCTCCCCAGATCTCACCATTCATATTGTTTTGTTGAAGACTTTGTTACAGATTTCTCTCTTCTCCTGCATCAAAAAAATCCTTCAAAATATAAAAGTTCTTCAAATTTAAGTGAAATGTTCCTTGTTTATTCAAAACTCTTCAATAATATCCCATGAAGTAATTTATGTTACCTAAATGGTGCACTTGTGATTATTTTTGCATTTGTATCCAATCAAGGCTAGATTTAGCAATGTCATCCTCTCCTAAGAACTATTAGTAGCTGGTGCCAAAGTTACTCTAATATATAGGCAGGGACTGGGGTGGAGCCTGGCTGGCCCAAATTTGGCTGTAGGGTACACAAGGCACTCTAGAATCCCTTCTGATGGTGACTTTACCAAGCACTCCTTGGCCAGAGCTGGGATTCAGAGCCAGAGTGTGCTTTCTGGTCTAAATATTTGTGCAACTGTCTTGACCTGTGGACAATGGTTAGGTGCTACACAGGAAATAAAGGCTTGATCCTGCTGTCACAGATGTCAATGGCAAAATTCCCATTGACTTAAATGGGAACAGAAGTATTTCTAAAATACACTTTTCAACCACTGAGAGTTGTGAGGTACCTAAACTTTTGCTAATTAACCTTTATAATTATTTAATATACAGGATTCAAGAAAAATGTTCCTTGTTTATTCAGAACTCTTCAGTAGTATCCCATGAAGTCATTTATGTTATCTAAAAGGTACACTTGTGGTTATTTTTGAATTTGTATTGGATCAAGGGTAGATTTAGCAATGTGACCATCTGTGGATTAAATTGTTAATCCAAGGCCAGAAAGAACTTTTTCCCCCTGATATTATGGAGGCAACAACAGCACATAGAAAATATTATGGCCTTTCATAAAATACTTTGCTGGTGTTTAAAATGAAGAGTTTTCTTGTTGGAGACAGTTTCAAGTCCTGAATGCTCAAACTGAGATCAAGAGTCAAAATAATGAGCAAACCACCAAATATATGATTGATGAGCTGAGATTTTAACTTTTTGGTATAATTTTTGTAAATTATTACCTATCAGATGATTACCCAAATGTGTACCTAAAATATTACAGTAAAGGTGTTTTCCCTCACAATTTTTCTTTTTCAGGGATGTTACTTCTGATGTATAAACTAAATTATCGTAGAAGAGATTTTCTCTCTCTTTTTCTTGTAGTGACTATGGTCTGAATTCTGTCTGCCATTGAATCAGTGGAAGTACATCCATTTAACAGAGGTCAGAACTGTGGTTTGAGACCCATTAGGCTGATACTGGGGTGGAGGAGAGGGACAGGATAGATAATTAATGTTAGTGACCAATTTTGTCACTAGTGAATTACATTTCTTAATTCTTGGGTCATTTTCTCCTGACCCTTTTAAACTTTTCTTCTGATCAGTTAAGGACTTTTGTATAATATGTTCATATGTTATATTGTAAGTAACTGGAATTAAGTGTTGTTTAAAGATTTGAAGTGAAAATCCTAGCCCTACTGAAGTCAATTTTAGTTTTATCACCAACTTCAATGTGACCAAGATTTCACCTTTGTTTTCTCCTAGACATATTGATTTTATCCAGCCCATGGAGAAAACCAACTGCAAAGGTGACTGCTCTAAGTTGCACTGACTAGGCCCTAGGCCCTAGGGGGCCATTCTAGCAGCCAGCATAGAATGGTATAGGACCACCCTAGTCATGCCCTTTGCTCTAGCTTCAGGGGAGTCACTATGGTAGGTCTAAGCCAACTGACAGGAATTTTCTGGGAGCTGGGTAAGACAGCATTGGGGCTGGTAGAACAGTTCAAAGCTGCTGCAGATCAGGCCCTTTGTTTTCTCAAATGTGTTGTTATATTCCATGAAACTCTGATAATTTTAAATGAACATATCAAACAGACACGATATTGGTGAATTTTAAAAATATATTTTAAAGAAAACAATGAAATGTGTAAAGACGTATTTTGTACTTCCGTTTCTTAAAAAATGAAAGTGTAATGCAAAAACATTTTATAATAATTTGAAAGGTATAAAGTAAGATGAAAAAACAAAGAAACTAAGAGTCGAAAATATCATACCTCATTTTGCCTACCTATTTATAGCAGTTTACAAGAAGTTTGCTTCTGATCTTATTTACGCTAAAATATAAACCCAGTGTAACTCTATTGTATACTCTATGGAGTTACTCTGGATTTACACTTGTGTGTCTTAAATCTGTATCTATTATATGTGTGAAAGATTTCTCACTGTCCTTAGCCCTGATGCTACTCTGTGCAAAGGGAGGTACCCATTGTATATTGGCTTAATATCAGGAAAGTGACAAGGTGGTTTAAAGCCACCTTTGCATCACCATCCCATCACCATCATGATAATTAGAGGACTGGGGCAAAAGAAATCTGATGAGGTTCAACAAGGACAAGTGCAGAGTCCTGCACTTAAGATGGAAGAATCCCATGCACTGCTACAGACTAGGGACCGAGCGGCTACACAGCAGTTCTGTAGAAAAGGAACCAGGGGTTACAGTGGATGAGAAGTTGGATATGAGTCAACAGTGTGCCCTTGTTGCCAAGAGGGCCAATGGCATTTTGGGATGTATATGTAGGGGCATTGCCAGCAGATCGAGGGACGTGATCGTTCCCCTCTACTCGACACTGGTGAGGCCTCATCTGGAGTACTGTGTCCAGTTTTGGGCCCCACACTACAAGAAGGATGTGGAAAAATTGGAAAATGTCCAGTGGAGGGCAACAAAAATTATTAGGGGGCTGGAGCAAATGATTTATGAGGTGAGGCTGTGGGAACTGGCATTATTTAGTCTGCAGAAGAGAAGAATGAGGGGGGATTTGATAGCTGCTTTCAACTACCTGAAAGGGGGTTCCAAAGAGGATGGATCCAGACTGTTCTCAGTGGTAGCAGATGACAGAACAAGGAGTAATGGTCTCAAGTTGCAGTGGGGGAGGTTTAGGTTGGATATTAGGAAAAACTTTTTCATTAGGAGGGTGGTGAAGCACTGGAATGGGTTACCTAGGGAGGTGGTGGAATCTCCTTCCTTAGAGGTTTTTAAGGTCAGGCTTGACAAAGCCCTGGCTGGGATGGTTTAGCTGGGGATTGGTGCTCCTTTGAGCAGGGGGTTGGACTAGATGACTTCCTGAGGTCCCTTCCAATCCTGATATTCTAGGATTCTATGATCCCCCTTCTGAGCTGATCTGTGCTAAGCACTCCTTGGATGTTCAGAATCTTTCAGATATAACCACTTGCAGTGACACCACAGTGGTTCAGAGAATATTCCATTGAAGGCACTGGATGAGTAAGAGGGTTGATAATAGTATTTGGAACATTTTGGATCTAGCAAAGCAGTTTTAATACAGTCCTGGTTAGTACTGACTAAAAGTTATTACCACCTGACAGTTGTTCAGTGTCTTATTTGAAATTCATTGGTGGTCTGAGTCCAATTCCAAGCTGACTGCTGCCTAAATCACAAAGAGACCATCACAATTTGGACCACTGTTGATGGTCTTAGCAGAGAGACTAAGGACTGAATGTGTATGGAAGCAAATTACACTCTTGCTACTAGCTGTGCTCCCTTTGAGACAGGTTTGACGAACACTGGCAGGTTGGTATGAGGACGCTTAAACCTTCAATGCCTCAATGCCCATGCTGTAATTTTAATGAGGACAGGACTTCTGTCTCTGGCACTCTCAATTATTTATCATGCAATTATTATTTTTCATTGTTTAAGGATACACAAATCCTTTGGACTAGACAAAGTGGTTAAAATC
Source organism: Lepidochelys kempii (assembly GCF_965140285.1). NCBI lineage: Eukaryota > Metazoa > Chordata > Testudines > Cheloniidae > Lepidochelys > Lepidochelys kempii. The sequence goes on from NC_136381.1 coordinate 257,514,141, forward strand.
ATGAACTGTAGAAGACCGTGAAGAGCAATCTTTGCAACATTTAAGGCCACACTGGCAAATGACCAGAAACCTTAGGGGTGCAGGAAATTTGCATATGCATTTATCCACTTTAATTTTGTTTCAGTCTGAACAAAATATGATAAATATTATCAAGCTAAAATGTAACCGTCTTTCTAGCTTAATTAGAAAATCACAAACTGTTCCTAAGATTTTTCCTAAAAATTCTGATTCAATTTATAAGCAGTATATTTAGACAGAATAGTGTATTGAAAATTATAATTAAGATAAATATGAATTTATGTATGTTTCTAGCCCAAAAATTAGCAACATTTTAAATTAGAAACTGGTTATATTTCTACTGTCCATTTAGAAGTTTTGGTTAAAACTGATAAAACTAGATAAAAATCCCACTGAAACAACAATTTAAGATGAGGTTTTTTTATAACATACACACTGAAAATACCACAAACTTGTAATTTTTGAAGTGCTGAAAATTGCTTGCAGATGGTATCTTCCTAGATAGAAAAGGAGTTCACACCCGGAGTACCACGTTTTGGAGTAACAAACTTATAAAAGGATTATTGAAAATCATCCAAAGACTGAAATTTTTGACCTCCAAATCTAAAAAAAATTACAACTTGTATCAAATTCTAGCCTAAAAGTTTTTAATCAGAGAAAGAAGCTGAAACTCATATGTGCAGAATGTAGCTCTGAAGGTCCCATTTTGCATTAAAGTAATCTGAAAAGTCTATCTAGACAATAGAAGTTCCCAGTTTGCCATAATCTGCATCTTCACCTGCCCTGTTTATCCTAGCAAGAAGCCAAGATCAAAAAAATAAGCAGTTTATCTCCCTTACTCATAAAATAGTTTCAGTTCAAATCCTACAATTTAAAAAAAAAAAATTCTACATTACTAAATACTTAGACCTATGAAACAAGCTACTGGAATGCATAGCAGGACCATGGACTGAGCTCCAAAAATGCTCAGAGCTGGGTACACACCTACAGATTTACTTATGAGGATTTACAAAGTCTCTGTATGGCTTCTATTTCATTTTATACCATTTTCCCAGAGATTTACCACAAATGCAATCTTTAGGACCTTTCACTGTCCTAACTGGTCAAAACAAACAGACCTCTGACTCCCATTTAGGTATCTTTAAAAAGTTTATCTTCATTTCCTTAGCCAAATGCCCATCAAATATTTAATCTCAGACACTATTCCCTTTGCTACATCATTCTTTAATTTATTTTCCCACGAACTCTCTCATTGGAGTAATTGCCCTGGTCTTGATAAAACCATGATCACCAAATATCATCTTCCAAGTTTCTCACTGACTTATTTTGGTTACAAATACAAAACGGAGACCTGATTAAGTCTGTGATTAAAAAAAAATCCACTTTAATATAAGACCTATTCTTTTCTTGTTTTCAGAATATAAAGGTTAGTCACAGTCAGCATCTGGTGTTCTTAAATAAAATAAACATTTTCACTTTATGATAAAATAATGAGGTATTAAACTTTCATTTATTGAAATAATTCCAGATTCTAGGGGACCCTTTGGTTTTGAAGAAAAAAATATAACTAAATAGTCTTTATTTTTAACAGTCTTATCTCTGGCATCTCAACATCAAAGCAGATCAAATTTTACTGAACCATATATTATGTCTTACAAATGTTGTTTTGATCCTATCTGAAATCATAGGGATACAATATACTAAAATTGGAGTGAGAGAAACTCCATTTCACTTCTCAGAGAAGTAAACATTCACATTTTCTTTAACTCCTGCCCAATTTTAATGTTCTGTTCAAACCACTCACCTAGATGAAAGATTTTGCTTAGCTTCTCAGATGTCTTTTAAGCAGGTAATACGTCACTGAAGCAAGTAAAAGTTCCCAGCATTAATATTCCTATTCCCAAGAAGAAAAAGAATGCATTAAGTACATAAAACTTACATTCTTTTCCACTCCTTCTAAAGAAAGGCTCCAGAATTCATTTCATTAATTCAAAGAGAAACGAGTTTCAGGCCAGTTATCTCCCAAGGGTTAGAAAATTCTCCTCCGTGTATCACCATCTGTATCTCCCCCTTAAGCAATTCCTCTCCACCCTGGCTAAACTCTTACTCCAGAGACAATGTTATTTGTATGTGGGGTGTGTATATGAGGGAAGGGAGGGAATGAAGGAGGAGTGTGTGTTTGTTTAGATGTGAAAGTAACTAATGTGATTCTACAAGATCTCTTGGGAAAGGCTGTAACTCAAGTAAGCAAAGAATGGGGGAGGCTCCTAGCTGAGTATTCCTTTACAATTTTATTTTATCTCTGCAGAAATAAGAGTATCTTTGACAAAAAAAAACATTGTTTGCACTGAATCTGAACAAAGCAGATAGGAAATACAAAGGCAAAATCTATTTTACAACCTCTTCTCTTCATGTAGTGGACTCTCCACCCTGTCTGTATTGCAAAAACTTTCAGCATAAATACTTTCATATTATTTGAATATTTTTCCATCTCCTTCTAGCGAAATAGTGCAAAATATATATGGTGCTGAGTCTGAGAACTATACCGAAAGGATAAGGTCAAAATTAGAGGAGAAGAAAAGAAAGAAAGGATGTTAATGGAAAAACATGTATAGCTTTTGTGGTAGTGAAAGGTTGCAATCCACCTTCACTAATATGTTTTTGATATTCAGTTACTAGCCCAAAAATCATTAACAAATTCTAATTTTGAGGGCAAAACTTTGTAGCAAATTCAGAATGAATGTTAGAAAGCACAGATTAATCAGATGAACCCATAAAGTGTGTGTGGCAGTGGTGGAGGGCTTCTTCTGCTCGTGAAGTCTCGCCAGTTCTCCAGTGACTGAATACAGCTGTTAAATAAGACTGGAGAAAGAACTGATCATTGTGGGGGCTCTACAAGTAAGGGAGTCTGGTGCGGGAGGTATTGTTTCCTATAACTACCCTATGGAAATGTCCTTCCAGGAAGTATTTAAGCTATTTTAGTGCATTCCTTTGGGCTCCAACACTCCCCTTTCCTGTAATCAGCCATGTTGAATGCTGTGTAGAAGTTCAGGAGTATGAGACTGGAGATCTGACCTCTACCCATCATGATCAAAGGACTGTCCATCAGTCTATCACTGTTTCTGTTGTGTCTTGGCCTGAATTTGGTCTGTGCAGGGTTTAGGATATTGGCTTTAGCTAAATAAGCTTGTAGTTACTTTTGGCCAGTTTCTCAATAAGCTTGATCAGCAATGGAAGGTTTGATAGTGGGCAATAGCTAGCCAGGTCCAGTGCATCCAGAATAGCTTATTTCAGCATTGGTTACTCTGTGACATGTTTTGAGGGGGAAGGAAGATTCCTTCTCCAAATGAGGCGCTTTCTGTCTAAGTCAGAAGAGGCCCCCAGTTGCTCATGAGTCTCTTGTACCAAAAATGACAGGAAGGGGGCTGATTCACAGGTTTTGAATTGTGTCTCCTTCAGGGTGTCTGATAATATTTCCTCTAGTTAGGAAAGGCTGACCTCAAGGGATGAAAGCAATCTGGTAATTGGATATCATCGTAAGGGATTGTATCTGCAGATCCTGAGCAGCTTTTCCAAATGTGAGCAATATTTTTAACTACAGAGGATGATAGCTCTGTGCAATGCTTGCTGCTAAGTTCTACTGTGGACTACAGGCAGTCAGGGCTAATGACACAATTTACCAGAATTTATAGTTCCTTAGAGTGTATTTTGGCAGCTTCTGTGGAAGTGGAGAAGAAAGCTCTCAGGGCTTCTAATATAGCCTTGCAATAGGCTGGGAGAAATTCTGTTTCAATTCCTATTTAAGCCTTAGTTTTCTGTCACTGATGCTCTGTCCTTCTTTCTTAGTCTAGCACATTGTGTCACAAAACCCATGAGATATGTATGAGAGAGGAGGATGAATGGGCCATTTGGGGGCCAGTGTCAACAGTTAAGGCTAACGTATATTCACCACATCCACAACATTTATGTAGTGCTGGTGCACTGCTGTCTTTTGGCAAGTAATGTTTTTTGTTGTTGTATATTTAAAATTTGTTGAGAATCCAGCATTTTCACAAGAAGATGAGTTAAGTCCTGGGTGTGATGGGTTGGGTCACAGTGACGCCCCTTGGGACTGTCACCTGATGTGTTGAGACGACCTCTGAGCCCATTTTCCCCGCCAGTTTGGGCCTCCAGAACCCTGCCTTGTTGAGCCAGACACGCTAGCCTGCTATAACACAGACCCACAGTCTGAAGCACGCGTCTCAAAGCTGCAGACTTAACTGAAAACAGCTTAAGAAGTGCTACTATCTCTAGTACTCAGAGCCCCAACTGCCAATGGGATCCAAACCCCAAATAAATCCATTTTACTCTGTATAAAGTTTATACAGGGTAAACTCATAAATTGTCCACCCTCTATAACACTGATAGAGAGATATGCACAGCTGTTTGCTCCCCCAGGTATTACTTACTTACTCTGGGTTCAATAATAAACAAAAGTGATTTTATTAAGTATAAAAAGTAGGATTTAAGTGGTTCCAACTAATAGACAGAACAGAGTAAGTTACCAAGCAAAATAAAACAGAACACACAAGTCTAAGCCTAATACATTAAGAAACTGATTAGAAGATGAAATCTCACCCCCAGAGATGTTCCAATAAGCTTCTTTCACAGACTGGTCTCCTTCCTAGTCTGGGTCCAGCAATCACTCACACCCTCGTAGTTACTGTCCTTTGTTCCAATTTCTTTCAGGCATCTCTTTGGGGTGGAAAGGCCATCTCTTGAGCCAGCTGAAGATAAAATGGAGGGGTTTCCAGGGCCTTTTATATTTTCTCTTGTGGGAGGAAACCCCTTTGTTTTTCTGTGCAAAGTCACAGCAACAAGATGGAGTTTGTAGCCACATGGGCAAGTCACATGTCCATGAATGATTCAGCTTTTTGCAGGCTGACGCCATTATTTACATGTTAGTTTGAATGTTCCCAGGAAAGCTCAGATGTGGATTGGCGTCTCCTAAAGTCCATTGTCAGTTAAGTGTTTCTTGATTGGGCACTTACTGAGAATAGTCCTTTCTCAAGAATCTGACCAAATGCTTCACTGAGGCTACTTAGAATCAAACACATTGAGATACAAGCACATAGCCAATATTTATAACTTCAAATACAAAAATGATACACACATACAGACAGCATAATCATAACCAGCAAACTACAACCTTGCCATAGACACCCCACTGGACCTTCTCAGTACAAGACCTGGTGCAACCATAGGACCCTGGTTGCAACAATGATTTACATGGTCACAGTTCATGTCAATAACATCACGCTGGATTTGGTTGTCTAGATCTCAAAGGAAAGGATGTTATATCAACTATTTAATTCCATGGGCAAAACATATACTTCTAAAATAGGTTAGTGTGGAAATCCAGGAACAGTTAAAGGAAGTCACATGGTGCTGCTGAACTAGCCACACACACTGCATTTAGAGAGAAACAGCCAAAAGATTTATCCATCCATTTGGTTTCACTTCCTTCACTATTATTTTCAATTAACAGCATAAAGTAAGAGCAGGTTGTACAGATCAATCAAACAAATCTCAGACTTCATAATATAAACTCAAATTATATTATCTTTGTTCCTTTCAATGTCTTATGCTATCGATTTACCTTTGTCCTTACATGGCCCTCATCATCATAGAATCTGACACATCTATTTACTGAACGGTGATTTTGTTCTCTTAGGACTAGCTTGTAACTTGGATTAGATGCCCATGTAGGAGAGTAAAAACCACCTTATCCTTCCTGCATAGGCTATCTGGACCTTGGGTCCAGACACAGAGGAGTAAAAAGGCATTGTGGGCCAGATTTTAAAGATATTTAGGTTCCTAATCATGCAGATAGGTGCCTAGTGTGATTTTCAAAAGTGCATAACTCTCATTGAAATAAACAGCATTTAGACCATGTGCTGGGGTGTTTACCCCACACTTGCCCTGAAAGGGTTAATGAAGACAAAGAAGACCCAGAAGGCCACAGCTGAGAGGAACCAGATGACTAAGTAATCCCCTGACTGAGTGAGGGAGCCCAGCTGAAGAGGAATGAAAAGCAGGAAATTGGCAGCAGAAAGGTCAACTGGGAAACTCAAGGAAGGGGGAAGCCAGGAAGGTAGGACAAGGCTCAGGGAAAAGGCAGTAAGGTCTAGAAGAGAACAGACCTTGACTGCGGGCTAGAGCGTCCCTGAGCTGGAACCTGGAATAGAGGGCAGGCCCAGGTTCCCCTGCCAGCCACTGAGGAAGTGGCACCATGCGGCACTGAATGGGAAGACTGCCCAGGATTGCTGAAGGAAGACTTTGATACCCCTGAAGGGGACAATGCAGATAGTGACCTGGCCGGAACGCTGAGTCACAAAGAGGTGGCAGCAGCAGCTTGTGGAGCTAGAGAGGGGCTGCAGACTCAGAGAGAGAGGTGGAGAGATGGCGTGCAACCATGGGAAGGAGTGTTGACCTGATGATCTATTCCCCAGAGTGACCAGGAGAAGGCACCATCCTAGTGGTGAGTGGAGCACCCCATCACAGGCCACTAGAAACCTTTGAAAATCCCACTAGACATCTTTCTGCATCTTTAGGTGCCTACATACCTATAAATACCTGTCCCTCTGTACCTACTCCCATTCCCTCCAGCTTATGGGTGGCGAGTGGACTGGAGAATAAGAAGTTAGTTCCTGTGTACAGTAACTGAAGTTCTTCAAGGTGTGTTGTCCATATGCACATTCCACTAATGGGTGTGCATGCAACTCATGTGCCAGAAATTGGAGTCTTTTTGGCCAAAAGTATCTGTAGGGAACACATGTGTTTGTCTGTCCTCATGCTCCATGCTGAGAGCACATATGGGTGGAGTGCGCCAGCTGCCATTTGGTTCCTTCTCACTGCAGAATTCCAAAGTGAGGGTGCTGAAGTAAAGAAGATGGAAGTGCAAGTTGTGGATGTGCATATGAAAAACACATCACAAAAAACTCCAGTACGGTAAACTATGAGTAAATTCTCATTCTCCAGTCCACACCACTGGAGCCTTCACATGTAAGAAAGTTACATGTTTGGTTGAAATTACTGGATTCAACAGCCTTCTAATTATTGCCCTCCCTAGTGTAGCAAGAACCTTGGAATACTAAACTGAGATTTTAAAAAGCTTTTATTCTAGTATCAGGAAATTTCAGTTCCTAGTTTTCTTTAAACTGCCAGCTTAATTACTTGTGTTTTCTGATGATTGTATATACAGTTTATCTGTTGTATTATATTATTTTACAGAAATTTAGACACTTTGCAGTATGGATAGAAAGTCACAGTCCCTGCTATGAAGAATTTACAATTTAATTTAGAAGTAACAAAGAGTGGAAATAACAAGACGAGGAATTACACATATATTGCAGCTCCATACACTATCTATCTAGGTTCTTATATGTCTGTCATCACTGTATTAGCTATGTCTAACTGGTCATTTGCTCATGCAGTTACCACATTTGTGAATGCAATTGTGCTAACTGTGAGAGCAAATTAGATATGCATCTCACTGTACATCTGTGCATGCAGTTCTGGAAAGCTGGCATCATCAAAAATATTAAAGATAAACATTTGGTCCTTCCGCATAGTCTAGACCCACGGTTCTTAAACTGTGGGTCGGGACCCCAAAGTGGGTCGGGTTCCCATTTTAATGGGGTGACCAGGGCTGGCACAGACTTGCTGGAACCTGGGACCAAAGCTGAAGCCGAGCCCCACCACCCAGGGCTGAAGCCAAAGCCCAAGGGCTTCAGTCCTGGGTGGTAAGGCTCAGTTTACAGGCCCCTTGCCTGGGGCTGAAGACCTTGGGCTTTGGCTTCTCCCCCCAGGATGGTGGGGCTTGGGCATTAGGCCCTGCCACCTGGGCTCAGGTTTCAGACCCCATCCTGGGGTCATGTAATATTTTTTCTTGTCAGAAAGGGGTTGCGGTGCAATGAAGTTTGAGAACCCCTGGTCCAGACGTTAGCCAGAAACATCACAGTAAATTCCATTCCCGTTTCAATACAATCTGTTTTTAATGATATACAGTGGGGTTGGTAGCACAAACTATATCTGGAAAGATGTGAACTTTCTGATCATGAAATAAAAATACCAAACCACAGTTATGTCATGTTCTTTATCTCACAAAAATGCAACGGTCATAATTAGTGAAATTAGAAATTGTGAGGGAGAGGATGATGTAACATTTGAGAAATGTGATATAGATGGAAAGTTTTAGTAATATGCAAAGTAGGGTTGAATTTCTATAGTAACATGCACTCAGAAAGGGGAGATTTTCAATATGATGTTCTTTCTCTTCCCCTGTTAAGACAAACATTTCAGCTTACAATTCTTCAACAGATTTCAAGCTTTCAATGTGGAATTGTATAATCCTTAATCAAAAAAACCCTTGTATGCTGTAATGGGTTAAACTTAAAATAAAAGTTTCTGAACTTTTTAACTGAAAACTTAACTGAAAACAATAGAATTTCTAATTACAAAGAGATACAGCCTGCAAAAATAGGATTTTGCAACTTCTGTAGACATATATAGGACAGTAGTTGAAATGAACTAGAAAGTACTTCAAACAGTGTTTAATTCACATTTAAAGCAAAGCAAATAAAGGACCAAACTTTCCCCCATGTGGGTTATTCCTTTGTAGGAAAAAGAGATGTCAGTGAGTTTAGTATCAGAGAGGTTCCACCTTATTGGATGTTGTTGCAGGATTTGCTTTCATTCCCATAGAACAGATGGGGATTGCGCCGGAAATACAGTTCTCACATTGTAGGGTAAGGTCTATCCATACATAGATCCAAAGACTCCACATAACTTCTAGCCTCTTCAATGACCTCTGCTGACAATCCAACCCCATGGGGAGAGAGGGCTGCTGTACAGTAAGGAAACTCATAAATCAATGCTGATGTAGAGAACATTAACTTACATGGAGATTCCTCACCCAGTGTAAAGGCTGGGGAATGATCTGAAGTAGTTTTTAGTGATTTGCAGTGCTTTGTAATAACAGAGATTAGAATAGCTCTTACGTTCTATTATATTCAGCTTTCCTTTAAGAGGAAAACCTAAGCCATTTTCTAGTCTCCATAGTAGTGGAGTCTAATTGTACAAAGTAGTTAATTGGCATCTTTGTCAAAATAAAGAGCTAGTATAAAGGTTTCTCATTTCCTTCTATCAGAGAATGAAATAAGAAATGACACTGATGTAAAATCCAAACTCTTTTAAATGGATAATTGGTATTACAGAATAAGAGGAAATGACTTTCATTTTAAGAACATACTGAAACCATTCTGTGGCATACAGTAATCTTCAGATTTCTAAATGGTCTAATGCACATTTCAAACAGCAGGAAAATTTATTTAAGTACTTAAGTAGAGTACTCTGCATTGCTCCATTTTTCTCCTCTGGGTGGTCTAACTACACAATATTAAGAGTTACAGTATTCAGTCAAAGTGAAGTTAAAAAGTGAGCATCGCTAATACTACTTATACCAACCAAGATTAGGTATATCTAGGGGTTTGCCCTGACAATACCAAGCACTTTACCACTCAAAAACACATACAGTAACAATAAATCAGTTTAATACACCCTCTGAAAAAACATATAACCAAACAGTAGAAACATTTTATTATTAATCTCCTTGAAGAAGCAAAGCACATAAACCTGATTCTTTTCTCACATGCACGGAAATCAGGAGTAACTTCAATTAAGTCAAGGGTCTTATATGTCTCTATGATCTTTGTGAGAAGAGAACTGGCTCACAGTATATAATATATGACTTTCATAAAACTATGTGTGGACTTTGATCTTTCTATGAAGTGAGGAGAAGGTGAAAAGAGGAAACACTGTTTGAACTTCACAGCCTGTGAAACTGTTTCACTACTGTGTTACTACAGTTTTCCACCAATGTAACTTAGATAAAATTGACATAAACCTGAAGTAAATAAGTGATTAGGTAAGCGCTGTATATTTAAATTACATGATTTATTCATTCTCTGTTGCATACGTGAGGGAAGAATGGGTCCTCCACTTAACAAAATAATGGACTTGATTTGCTTCTCAATTTCACTAGTTTTACAAGGGTGTAACTCCATTAACTTAAACTCAGTTAATCTTGATGTACACTGAGAGGAAAATAAAGCCAAATAACTCTGAATTCCAAACAATTTTAATCAAGACAGTGGAACCTGGTGCAGAAAGTGCCTGATTCATGTTTCAAAGATGAGGTCAAATCTTCTAGTCTTGTTTATGCTGTAAATTGTATTAAGATTGCTGACTAGACATCTAACTCCGGTGAGGAGGAGGGGGAATTTATAGAGAGGAAAAGCAGATTTAAGAAGAGGAAACAGATGCTTTCATGATCTTACCTAAGAAGGAATACTGTTTATGTTAAATAAGGATGATGATTTACTTTTCACTTATGTTAACCAGCCATGAAAGTAGGTCTCCTCCCTCCTTGAAATACTTTAATTTGTACTAGTGTTCTGCTGCCATGCATACTTTAGGTTTGATTTAGAACTAAATGAAGACATATTCTGTATGACCTCCTCCCACTCAAATGGAAGGACAGTGCTAACATGGGAGAATTGGATGGCATTCAGTATGCTTCTAACCTCTTCATTGCTTGGGTTTTTGGTCACCTTGAGTAAAAACTTTCAACTTCTCACCTGTGCACTTTGGAAATTTTTAAAGCTAAACATATAATAAAATCAAATAATTATACTGCAGCTGCACCCATGCATTCTAAGATGAATGTATTTTGGGAACCACAGTAAGTTCCAATTTACTAGGTAATTATGGCTGGATGTTTGAATGCAGCTAATCTTTTCAGTTCAAGTACTTCTCTGTCTCATATATACATCAACCAGATCCTGCTACCACTGAAATCAGTGGCAAATCTCCCATTGACTTCACTGGAAGGAGGAGCCAACTTGTGATTTGTAACATGCTTGTCCATGATGCCAACTGAGACTTCTTGATTGCAGAAGGGATTCAAGACTGCACAATTCAAGCTGCAAAAAATTATGTTGCAAACACAATTCTTTTTCAGGGGACAAGTTGATCACTGAACATCTATTAGACGTGATGAATTAATCATTGCATAATTGTGATGACATTCTACATGAGCTGTGCTTTTTTTGCCATATTTACACCCCCAGATTGAAATGCCCTGGGTGAAAAAAGGAATTAAAAGGAAAACAAAGATTACTCACCCCCAGTAACTAAGGTTCTTCAAGATGGGTTGTGCACATCACATTCCACTTTGGGGGAGGGGGGAGGTTCCCAATGTACTCATGTCAGAGACTTCTGCTAGGAGTACCACTAGGCGGCACATGTGCCCCTGCTCTCCTCATGCACCCAGCTGAGGGCATAAAAAGGGGGTGTCCACTGCTTGCCTTTCAGCTCCTTCTCCTCACTCATGAAACATTGTCCGAAGTATCAAGGGAGGTGGGAGGGTTGTGGAATGTATATGTACACAACACTTCTCGAAGAACAACAGTTACTGCAGGTGAATAACCACTTTTTCTCCTTCAAGTGATTATGCATGTTAGAGTCCACTTTCGGTGACTCTGTAGCAGTTCCCAAAGATGTGGTGGGACTTTGCAGCATGTGAAGAGAGGCTGCAGCACTAACTTGCTGAGGTTGCAAGAGGCTTGAGTGATGGCATAATGTCTTGAAAAAGTATGCACAGATGACCATATTGCTACTTTGCAAATGTCCATAATTGCTATGAGCATAAGCTTCCGTGAGCTACAGCTCACTTCATCGGATGCATTCAGTGGAAAATACAGTGGGGAGATTTATATACACAGAGAACATGAAACAATGGGTGTTACCATACACACTGTACGGAGAGTGATCACTTAAGATGAGCTAATACCAGCAGGAGAGCGGGGTGGAGCGGGGCAGAAAACCTTTTGTAGTGATAAACAAGGTGGGCCATTTCCAGCAGTTGACAAGAATGTGTGAGGAACGTCTGAGGAGGGTGGGGGGGGGGAAATAGTTTTACTTTCTATAATGACCCATCCACTCCCAGTCTGTATTCAACCCTAAGTTAATTGTAGCCAGTTTGCAAATTAATTCCAATTCAGCAGTCTCTCGTTGGAGTCTGTTTTTGAAGTTTTTTTGTTGAAGAATTGTCACTTTTAGGTCTCTAATCAAGTGACCAGAGAGATTGAAGTGTTCTCCGACTGGTTTTTGAATGTTATAATTCTTGACGTCTGATTTGTGTCCATTTATTCTTTTACGTAGAGACTGTCCAGTTTGACCAATGTACATGGCAGAGGGGCATTGCTGGCACATGATGGCATATATCGCATTGGTGGATGTGCAGATGAACAAGCCTCTGATAGTGTGGCTGATGTGATTAGGCCCTATGATGGTGTCCCCTGAATAGATATGTGGACACAGTTGACAACGGGCTTTGTTGCAAAGATAGGTTCCTGGGTTAGTGGTTCTGTTGTGTGGTTGCTGGTGAGTATTTGCTTCAGGTTGGGGGGCTGTCTGTAGGCAAGGACTGGCCTGTCTCCCAAAATCTGTGAGAGTGATGGTTCGTCCTTCAGGATAGGTTGTAGATCCTGGATGATGCATTGGAGAGGTTTTAGTTGGGGGCCGAAGGTGATGGCTAGTGATGTTCTGTTATTTTCTTTGTTGGGCCTGTCCTGTAGTAGGTGACTTCTGGGTACTCTTCTGGCTCTATCAATCTGTTTCTTCACTTCCGCAGGTGGGTATTGTAGTTGTAAGAATGCTTGATAGAGATCTTGTAGGTGTTTGTCTCTGTCTGAGGGGTTGGAGCAAATGCGGTTGTATTGTAGAGCTTGGCTGTAGACAATGGATCGTGTCACCCTCCGGGCACAGAACTGAAGATGCATGTTCCACCGACTCTTTCCTAGGAGGCTGGGAAAGAGAGGCTGATGGCCATACCGAGGCTCCAGCCACCGAGCGAACCCCCACTGGAGGCTGTGTTGGGGGCCACGGGGGCCATTGGTACCACAGTGCCGGCCAAGGAGCCCAGTGCCACTGCACTTGCTGTGGCACCGGTGGAGCAGGCTGTTCAGCCTCACTGGCCTGTCCCATCGATCGACGGCTACAAAGGGATGTCAGGCTGGCGTATGACCTGTCGCTGACTCAGGACCAGGAGGAGCGGCGGCGGCGGGAACGGTGCTGGCCGTGAGACTCTGATCCCAATGTGCAGGAACAGTACTGCTGGTAGCAGCTGCTCCACGATCGGCTCTGGCGGGCGGATCCACAACGGTGAGATGCTGGCGATTGATGCCCAGAACTGCTGGAGTGAGATGACGAATGGGAACGGCGTCAACATTCTTGTCGCAACTGGCTATGGTAGCCCCTCAGAGATGAGGGCCTTTAGTGACATCTGTCTTGGTCTCAACAGGGCCTGCTCCTCAAGGCGGAGCAGTGCCTGGAGCCCCTGTTAGTTGGAACCCAGCCAGACAACCTGGTAGGGGTCAACGGTGACCGGCATGGACTACGCACTGGATGGTCACTGAGTGGTGAACGGCGTCGGGAACATTCCCTCGACCGTGAACGGTACTGAGCAGGGGGCGACCGCAGAGATCCCAGTGGTGGCTTGCCTCTGGACTGGGGAGACAGCACTGGCAGAGCCCCTGGCACCGGCAGGGACATAACATCCCGGGCCGCTTGCAGGGCCTCTGACACGGAGGGCATCCGGACATCCGGGGAAGCCTGCTCTGAATGGGCCGGGCTACTCTGCTCAACCTGAGTTGGAGGTCTGGAGGCCGATGGGGACCGAGGACTGCCCAACATGGGTCTCGCCTCTCCCTTGGTCTTGCTCTGGTGCCGCGGCGAAGGCCTCTTCTTAGCCTTCTTGGAGTGCCCTGCGGATGGGGAGCGGTGCCAACCGGTAGATGGCTCCAAGGGGTCTCCACACACTGACACAGCGGTACCCGGTGCCGACTCGGAGCGGCGTGCCTGAGTCGGGGTCAAGGCCGACTCCATCAGGATAGCCTGGAGCCGAATGTCTCTTTCTCTCTTGGCCCGAGGCTTGAAAGACTTGCAAATCTTGCAGCGATTGCTGAGATGGGTTTCACCCAGACAGCGTAAACAGACCGCATGTGGATCGCTCACTGGCACTGGCCGCCTACAAGGGTCGCACAACTTAAAGCCCGGGGCATGGGGCATGCCCCGACCCGGGCGCATTAAACTAAACTAATCTAACTACTTCAACTACAGGTACTACTACAATGAATGAACAACAGTTCTGGAGGAAAGCTGCGGAGAAGCTGGAACAGAGCAGTTCCGAAGCACCTTCACTGGTGGCAAGAAGGAACTGAGGGTGGGGGGGAGCGCGCAGCACCACTTACACTGGGCCATAGAGGCGCCACTCCAGCCCGGGAGCATCTGCTAGGTGCAGCCGGCAGCAGAGAGCAGAGCAGAGGGAGGCTGGGCATGCGTGCTTGCATCCATGGTGCTTGCATCCATGGAGAGACCTTAAGGGGGTGGGGCTGGGTGCTTGCCTGCATGAGAATGAGTGAGACAGATTCATTCTGTCATTCTCTTCACTGTTGCTGCATCCTGGGCTTGGAGGTGTAGGGCTGTGTGAAACAGGCTCTGTCCCTGAGGCAGAGCAGAAATGTAACAACTAAAGAGGCAGGCTGCTAATGTTCCAATTGTTAGTTAACTCATGCCATTCTTAGTCAATTAAGGCTCCTTTACCTTGCCAGAGTGGTATAAAGGAGCCTTACTGTAAATGACAGTAACGGAATCATCAGCTAGGAAGGTCTATGTGCTTTCTTGTTTTTTTTTCCTGTGCCAGAGAGGCACAATGGGGTTAGATTACAGCTCAGGATCTATTTAAGAACATAAGAATGGCCATATTGGGTCAGACCAAAGGTCCGTCCAGCCCAGTATCCTGTCTACCAACAGTGGCCAATGCCAGGTGCCCCAGAGGGAGTGAATCTAACACATAATGATCTAGTGATCTCTCTCCTGCCATCCATCTCCACCCTCTGACAAAGAGAGGCTAGGGACACCATTCCTTACCCATCCTGGCTAATAGCCATTAATGGACTTAACCTCCATGAATTTATCTAGTTCTCTTTTAAACCCTGTTATAGTCCTAGCCTTCACAACCTCCTCAGGCAAGGAGTTCAAGTCACCTGGTGACTTGTTACTGTTAAGTTTCTCAACTAATTCCAAAACCTCCTTCAAGTAACAAGTCACCGGGACCAGATGGCATTCACGCAAGAGTTCTGAAAGAACTCAAATGTGAAATTGCAGAACTATTAACTATAGTTTGTAACCTGTCCTTTAAATCAGCTACTGTACCCAGTGACTGGAAGATAGATAATGTAATGCCAATATTTAAGAAGGGCTCTAGGGGTGATCCTGGCAATTACAGACCGGTAAGTCTAACATCAGTACCGGGCAAATTAGCTGAAACAATAGTAAAGAATAAAATTGTCAGACACCTAGAAGAACATAAACTTAACAGTAACAAGTCACCGGGACCAGATGGCATTCACACAAGAGTGAATGCCATCTGGTCCCGGTGACTTGTTACTGTTAAGTTTCTCAATTAATTCCAAAACCTCCTCTACTGTCACTTCAATCTGTGACAATTCCTCAGCTTTGTCACCTACAAAAGACGGCTCAGGTTTGGGAATCTCCTTAACATCCTCAGCAGTGAAGACTGAAGCAAAGAATTCCTTTAGTTTCTCCGCGGTGACTTTATCGTCTTTAAATACTTCTTTTGTATCTCGAACGTCCAGGGGCCCCACTGGTTTTTACTTATCCATTTTAAAAAAAATGCAGGACAATGATTAGCAAAATTGTATGATTTTCTTGTATGAAAGTCTGAGCAATTTAAAGCAACATTCTACTTTACAGAACATCAAACACCAAAATAAAAGTAATGTAATTTAAATGAAAATCCAGTATTATAACTGGAATGCCAGGTCTTGATTACCAGGATTTGTAACTTAATTTTCATGTGTTTAGGAAAAGTTATTTTGAATAGTTATTGTGATTTTTTTCTGTATGGTAGTTTAAATAAATTACCAAAATAAGTGAACTTGGTGTGATTATATTGTGTTATTTTGACAAATAAAATATGCAGAATTTTTTATTTTTGGCACAGAATTCCTTCAGGAGTAGCTCTTTAATGTGTCTCCTGCAGCTCTTTGCAGCACATGATATTAACATTATTACCCCACCAGGATGCTTTTACTATGTTACTAACCAAGTAAATTATCAACTTTCTCTAAGTTATTAACTTAGTTGCTATGAGAATATTTATATATAAAAACTAAATATTTTCCCTTGCATACTGTTTAAATATAAATAGTACTATAGTAAATGAAATAATGAATTCACACTACTGGGGCTTTTTGGGGTAATGTTGATTGCTAATTTGGCTCCTGAACCACTGAGGTGTCCGTATCACTGCCTTAAAAGTCATATTCATCCTGTCCTTTTCTCAAAGCAGGATTGTTCTAACATTAAAATAAAGAAAGATTTTTTTCTGGTAAATAAGAAACTAAATCCATTATAAGAAAGCTACCCAGAATGTTAATAAATTAAAAGAAAAACAAAGTCCTTCAAATCACTGTGTAATTATATTTAATGTTATTAAATACGGTTAATTACTTTGCCAAATAAAAGAGAATGTTTTCTTTTATCAAATGTTTTTTTACAGTTATGGTCCTGTAAAAACTCAGATCTTTTTAATAAAGGGTAATAAGAACTTTATGGAATAACAGGAAATGACTAGTATAAGTACACATTGAAACCATTTGATTACACAAAGGAATTTTCATCTCTTTAATGGACTAATGCGTGCTGAAATGTAATGGGATAATTTGCTCAACACCTACTTAAGTGGAAAACTCTGTGATGCCTGAATCTTCCCTTCTCTGGGGTCTGACGAAGCAATATATTGCATACATGAAAGCATCTGTGACACTTTGATAGATACTGTTAGGCTGATGCCAATGCATAATTGATTTCTGCTAAAAGAAATGTCTACAACTGCCTCTTGGAAAACATACCTAAATATCATATCAAAACCAAAAAAACCATAAAGGAAAATAACTATAATTTGTTCTTTTGTTCATCTTACCCTCGTTTTTTATGATATCCAGAACTTCACTTTCTTCTTTGACTGGTTGCATACATGTATCCCACTCAGGTGTGTGTGCATGTGCACAGAATGTTAAAGCTGGAGAGTTTTCTGTAGCAATACTCGTTGGGGTGGGCCATCATTGTGGCCCCTGCTGAGGCAATATAAGGGTGGGGCTGCCCAGTCCCCGATCATTTCCTTCTCATCACCTGTGGCCCAAGTATGAGCTCCCTGTTCAGTTTACCTCAGATACATTTTCCTCTGTGCAATCTGTGAGTTTAGCTTTCTAACTTTACCCGTAAATAGTTAGCAGCTAGCACCTGTTAGCGAGGTTTTTTTATTGTATTTTAAGTTATTTTAATAGTTTTTGGTGTGGTCACCAGTGGCATGCAGCATTCATTGGGCTTTAAGCACTGCCTATCATATGGGGTGTCTATCCTAAGTAGTGACCCCCATGTGCACTGCCTTTGTGCATCAGCAAGGGACATATGCAGGAGAGGTGTAGCAGCTGCCATTCTTTCAAGAAAAGGATGCAGATTTCCAGAGACTTGTGCCTCAAACATCACCTCAGGGAGCAGGCAAAAAGGCCTGCCTCCAATCCTGGGCCTTAGTAAGCACGCTGCCACCACAGACTGCGACTGTACCTGTAAAAAGAAAAGGAGTACTTGTGGCACCTTAGAGACTAACCAATTTATTTGAGCATAAGCTTTCGTGAGCTACAGCTCACTTCATCGCATGCATCCGATGAAGTGAGCTGTAGCTCACTAAAGCTTATGCTCAAATAAATTGGTTAGTCTCTAAGGTGCCACAAGTACTCCTTTTCTTTTTGCGAATACAGACTAACACGACTGTACCTGTGTTTGTCTTTGACAGACCCAAGAAAGAGGGGACATTCTTCCCCTTCAGGGCCCCCCTGAAAGAGGACTCACAAGACAGACTGGACATCTTGAAGTCGAAAAAAGAGTTCCTCTTCTTCCTTAAAAAAAGACTTGAAACATCATTGGGATTCTTCAGGTACTTAGTAGAGCTGGGACATCTACCCATGTCTCCCGGATATCATGGCAGGAGGATATTAGTTCCATGCCATTGGCTCTGGTACCGTCAGCAGAACAGCTGTTGAGTCTGGTAACAATGGACACTGATTCAGCACTAATGTTATGGTACTAACAACTCCACAAGCTTATAAAGCAACAAACAACTCACTTTGCCTCTCTGTTCCAGACTTTATTGTGGTGCATGAGTCCATTGCATTGGTGGTGCATCCCCCTTTAGGGGCCTGTCGGTCTCAGCTCAGGTGCAGAGACTGTTAGCTGTATTAGTGTCGGCACCAGCTACAAAATATGGCAAGGACTCAGTGCCTTCCACAGTGCCCTCTTTGGCACCAGCACACACAGTGTCATCATAGATTAGACCATCGGTGTTTGTACTAGCCTTTTTCCCTGTCTCAGTACCAACAACCTCAGTACCAGAACAGTTGTCAGAGTGGGTCCTGCCTACATTTTGCACTGAAGCACCAACTAAGAAAGACATGCTTTCAGTGTCTCTGTGCACCACTGTAATACCAACTACCATATCTACCTAAAAAGAAAAGGAGTACTTGTGGCACCTAAGAGACTAACCAATTTATTTGAGCATAAGCTTTTGTGAGCTACTGCTCACTTCATCGGATGCTGTCAGTGGAAAATACCATGCATCCGATGAAGTGAGCTGTAGCTCACGAAAGCTTATGCTCAAATAAATTGGTTAGTCTCTAAGGTGCCACAAGTACTCCTTTTCTTTTTGCGAATATAGACTAACACGGCTGCTCCTCTGAAACATATCTACCTAGGTGCCAATGTTAGTATCTTCACAGTGGGCTATAGATACAACAGATCACCTAGTGGCCCCATCGGGCTTTGCGCCCCTGATGCCCATGGACTACTCAGATGGTTCTTCTCAGTCAAGCTCAGACTTTTACAGTATCTCACCATCCTCTCCTAGATACAGTCACTCTAGCTAATCATCTAGGCTGCCCACAGGAGAACATCAGTACCGGGGGCAGGGCCAATCATTCAGCAGGAACAAGTCATCATGACCTAATACTTTTTGGTTGCCCATGCCTTATGGTCTCCCTCCATGTCCTTATTGGACCCCTTTGGTGTTTCCTGGTCCCCCATGTCTCGATCACTGGCCCAATCTAAGGGAAGGTTGCCACTGCCTTTGGCAAAACAGAGACACCTAAATTGGAAGCACACAGAGATTCTATTCACCCTTGAGCTCCAGGCTTGACAAAGCCCTGGCTGGGATGATTTAGTTAGGGATTGGTCCTGCTTTGAGCCAGGGGGTTAGACTAGATGACCTCCTGTGGTCCCTTCCAACCCTGATATTCTATGATTCTATGATTCCAGTGCTGCAGGAAGAACCACTGCTGATGAACCAGTTCTATCACATAAGCATCCATTGGCTCCTGTTATCCCTTCCTCCTTCTCACCCGATGACTCAGTGATCTTGGACTCTTCTTCTCTGGTAGCAGAGGATTTTAAGTCTCATCAGGCACTGCTGACAAGAATGGCTGGGGCTGAGGCTTCTCCATTATAGAAGCTGAGCTTGTGCAAGAGGACACTTACATGCCAGTTGCCCTCCAAAACAATGAGGTTTTTCTAGAACTGACAAAGACCTTGTGGCATACACGAGTCTCCTTAGCTCCTACAACTAAGCGCACAGATAAATATCATATCCCAGTGCAAAGCTTTGAGTGATTTTATTCCCATCCTGCCTCACTGGTAGTTACATCAACCAATGAGAGATCACATCGGGGAGAATTAAATCAACTCCCACAGAAAAAAGAGCCCCAAAGACTTGATCTATTTGGGAGAAAAAAATCATTCTATTTCCTCTCTCCAAGTGCATATAGTGAATCAGAAGACAGTGTTAGCTAAATGTGACTTTGTAAACTGCGATGCAATGTCCAAGTTTTTGACAAACTACCAAAAAATGCAAGGGAGGAAATTAAAACTTTCCTGGCAGAAAGCTCCATGGTGGCCAGGGTGTCGCTTCACTCCATGCTTGATGTGGCTGATGTTTCTTCTATGGTGATAGCCTCTGCACTAATAGTGAGGAGAGCCTCATGATTACAGAACTGGGGCATAGCTTCTGATATCCAGCAAACTACAAAGGTCATCCTGTTTGTTGATTAACTTTTCTTTTCAGATAAAACCAGTGTAACTTTACATTATTTAGACTCTCATGCTACCCTTTGTTCATTAGAAAGCTATACCCCAGCCATCTGCCATCATTACAGATCCAATATCAACATCAGTATAATAGACAGCCTGTATACCCACCAAGCTAGAAAATTTTTTTGAATAGAAAGCACAAATCACAGAGAAAGAGGCCAAGCTAGAAAATTTTTTTGAATAGAAAGCACAAATCACAGAGAAAGAGGCCCTCAACTCCAGTTCGATAGCATCCTCAGTTGTTAAGAAGCAGCCCATTTGATTTCTTTGAAGATAGCAATATAGTCATCAGTGATCTTCCAGCCATCTCTCCTCTAGGGACAGACTGTCCCGTTTCCTCACTGCTTGGGACTCTATACTGACAGACAAATGGATCCTAAGCACTGTGAGACTGGGATATTCTATCCTATTTCTCTCCGTCTCCCTCTCCTACCCACCTGCCCCATCGCTATTCAGGGACCAATCTCACAGGTCAATGCTCCTTCAAGCAGTTCAGACACTGTTCACTCTAGGAGCCATAGAGGAAGTTCCCCTTCAACATCAGGGAATGAAGTTTAACTGACAATACTTTCTGAACTCCAAGTACAAGGAGTGTGGGGGAGTTCTGAGACCCAGGGTGGACCTTTGAAATCACAGCAAGTTCATCAAGTACATAAGATTTTGTATGGTTTCCCTAGCATCAGTCATTCTTTCCCTAGACTGCAATGACTGGTTTGCTGCCCTCCATCTGCAGGATGCTTACCTCCATGTGACAACACTGCTAACTCACAGGAAGTTTCTAAGATTTCTAACAGCAGCCCAACACTATCAATACTCAATACTTCCCTTTGGCCTGCTGTCAACCCCATATCTATTCACCAAGTACGTGGTGGTCTACTTGAAGAGAAAGGGAATGCTCCTCTCCCCTGACATGGATGTATGGTTAATGCAGGACAGATCCAAACATCAGATTCTCCATTATATCCAGTTCATCTCTTCAACCATCTGAGACTCATGCTGAACAGGGGAAAATCCACATAAGTCCTGCCATGGAAAACCAAGTTCAGTGGAGCCCTACTCAACTCTGCGAATTCAAGGCTTTTCTCCCACTGGAGAGATTTCAGACGATTCATCAACTATGCCTCTCTCTCAAGTCACACACCATCATCACAGTCTTGATGTGTCTAAAGCTATTAGGCAACACGGCCTTAAGTTCTTACATGACCCACAATGTCAGGCTTTGCCTGCGTATCCTTCAAGGGTCACTGAAATCAGTCTGTTGACCAGACAGACATCCTATGGACAAGTTGGTCTGGGTTCATCCTGCATTCCTACAATCTCAACAGTGGTGGACTGATCAGATCAACATATGCAGGGGTGTACCCTTTTCTCGTCCACTTCCATCCAGGACAATTATTACTGATGCCTCTGTGAAAGGGTGGGGTGCTAGAGAACCTGAAAACACAAGCATTATGAAAGGAACACAAAGCAACTCTTCATATCAATGTCCTTTAACTCCAGACAATTCACAGGGCATGCTATGCTTTGATCCCTTGCATCAGAGGCTTGTCAGTCCAAACACTGACGGACAATACAACCGCGATGTACTATCTAAACAGATAGGGAGAGGCAAAGTCCAATCAGCTTTGTCAAGAAGAAATGAAGTGGTGGAACTTTTGTATCAAAGAAGACATTATTCCCATTGCCATGTATTTACCAAGTTCCCAGAATCAGTTGGCAGATCACTTCAGAAGGAGATTTTCCCAAAATCATGAGCAGTCCCTGAAGAAGTGTGTGCTCAGAAATGTTTTTCAGGTTTGGTGTATTCTATCAGTCAATACATTTGTGACAAAGGATAACAGAAAATGTCAAGTCTGTTCCCAAGTGTGTCATAGTCCAGCCTCACTAACCACAGCCTTTTCCTATGGTGGGAACCAAGTCTCGTGTATGCATCTCCCATCAATTCCTCTCATCCTGTAGGTTGTCCTCAGATTGAAATGAGAGAATGCCAAGATAATTATTATAGCATAGCTGAGACAATGCTAGTTCTTGGATTTTCAGTCTCTTGATTCCACCTCTATGGCCTCTGCCTCCTCTCCCAGACCTGCTATCTCAGCAGCATGGATGAATATTGCACCTGGATCCAAACAGTCTGCACCTCATGACACGGCGGTTGAGTGATTAGATAAAGCTGAGAAAGACTTCTCAGTGGCAGTTCAGGAAATATTACTTAATAGTAGAAAACAGTCCACTAAAGCCACTTATTGAGCTAAGTGGAAATGTTTCACCAATTGGTCCATTCTCCAGGGAATATAGCCAACAGAAACTAAGATTCAAGACATTTGAGTACCAGTTACATCTCAAATCCTCAGGACTTTCTCTAAGCTCGGTGAGAGTTCGCTTAGCAATGATCTCAGCTATCCATCCTCCCATTCAAGGGAGACTGGTCTTTTCCAACCCCATGTTCTCTAGATTGTTAAAAGATTATTCAGCTTTTTCCTCCTGTTATAGATACAGTACCACTTTGGAATCTTAACATTGTATTATCTGCCTTGATGGGCCCTCCATGCAAGCATATTGCCACCTGTTCTTGGCCTCACCTGTATCAGAAGGTATCTTTTCTCATTGCCATCATATCAGCCTGAAGAATGAGTAAGCTGCTGGTTCTCATGGCAGGACCTCCACATATGTTATTTTTCAACGATAAAGTAACTTTGAGGCTACATCCACCATTTTTAACTAAAGTGGTATTGGCTTTTCATTTAAACCAGACAATATACTTACCTGTTCTTTTCCCCAAAGCCACATTCAAATAGGGATGAAGAGTGTCTCCATACTTTAGATGTGAGGTGAGCTTTAGCATTCCATCTTGACAGAACTAAGACTTTCAGGCTGTCCCCTCAGCTCTTCATTTTGTATGCAAGACAGAATAAGAGGGCAAGCACTTTCAGCACAGACAGTTTCCAGATGGATTACTTCCTGTATCATGATAGGGGTAGGTCTCCAGAAAATCATGTCAGATGCTAGCGAACTGCTAGTGACTGCAGAAGACCCTCACAATGCTCTTCATCCCTGTTCATGTTTATCAGCTAAATTTTAATTAAGTATTAAAAATTGTAGTATTCAGCTGAATATCAAAGAACAGTGCTCAGCTGAAGAGGAGTTAGAAACTGAACAATGGAAAAAGCAATAAGTAATACAATTGTATCTATTATTTTATCCTTTACTGCAGCAGGATGTTAATAATCAAATCCAATGACTAACATCATATAACAGAATATATGAGTTAGATATTACTTTCCCCATTATGTTTATTAATAGAATGTTATAAAACATTATGAAAAAAGCATTGCAATTAGAACACCTGCTTCTGTATAGACAGGTATAAGCACTGAACCCATAATCATAAATTGAAGGTTATTTTCACTGTCATGGTGGTTAAATGTCTTTTGAAAAATAAACTTTCCTTTCACAAAAGGATTTTTCCCCATCATTGAAAAGTTAAAGACCTTACTCTGAATGCTCCTTTTCTTATACCTTTGACCTAGAGGTATGTTGTTTATTTATACTAATGACACAGATGTAAGTACATCTATATGATGAGGTTCACTCTTTCCTTACTTTAAGCAAACTTAATTGATACTGGCAGAATGACAGATTAATAGCTAAAGTTAGTTACAGGTGGGGAATGGGTAGGAAAGGAACAACAGTAAGATTGTCTTATATAAATGGTCATAAAAGAAGATTCATCTGACGTTACATGGAGGGGCCAGAGAGAGAGGCTCCTGTCTCTGGATTACCCTCAGCCACCATCAGAACTGGCATTCAGAAAAAAAGAGGAGAAGCGCATGAGCTTACCAGGCCACAAATATCATGGGAAGGGAACTGTGTCTCCTAACTATTCAGCTTTGAACAGATACAGGAGATGCCATTTAAAATGCACAGTAGCTGACTATCACAGTACTTGTAGTATTTCCCATTCTAAGTACGGAAACTACTACATGTACTGTAATAAAAGTAAATAACATTGTGATACATTTTCTTTCTTAAAATGATTTCCATTGTATTAAAAAATATTCGGCTAAGGAACAATATTAGAGATTTAGCATCTGAATACTTATATGAAGCCTGAATTTTTGAACATTAGTTAATAAAAAACATCTTATAAAACTGTAAACTTGGTGTCTTTTGGTGATGATTTTGGACCAACATGGTAACCCAGAGGATAGTGACAGAGAATTTGGGCCTTTTAAAAAAAAATATGGACAGTGCTGCCATATTAAAATGTGTAGCCATTTCTTGTAGCTCCTGTTCAGAAAGGACAAAAAGACCAGCAGCAGAATGCAGATTTTGGAGACAGTCAGTGATTTAAGGTTTTGCTTTCTTGTATGACAGACTGAAAGCTCTATCTTCTCCAAAGTGAATGCAGACTCCTGGCTGCAGATTGTAACAAACTTCATTAATAACAGCAGCAAAAAAAACATTCTGAATCAAACCCAGTAGAAATATGTATCCCTGTTTCATACCTGTCTTGATCAGATTGGGATCAGGAAGGACATTATTGCAATAACTGATTCTTCCAGACATAGCCTCATGAAATAAAGAGCTGATTGCAACTGACTTGCCCGGGAAGTTTTTTTCCTGAGGAGTTGCCTAAATATCTTTTTAATACTTTCAAAGGCCCTCTGTAGATCAATAAAAACCACTTATTATGGTTGATATTCTTCACTTATCTTCTCTGGTGCTGGCAAAGAATAAAGATCATACCAGTGTTACCACATCATACTCTGAAACCACTTGATGACACTCTGTCCAAGCATTTATAATGCATTCATCACTGAGGTATCCAAGTGCCTCTCAGAAAGAAATCTGACACAGTGTTGTAGAAGCTGATTGAGGACTCTTGCCAGTGCTTTACCAGGAATAGATAGATGGGAGATCCCTTGGTAATTTCCACACTCTACTCCGTCACCAATTCTATTATATAGAGGGAACAGAATTGCATCTTTTATATCACTTGGAATGGACTCAAACTTCCAATTGGATACAAACAACTGTTGAAGACGGTCACTAAGTGTTGTTTAATAATCATTATTCTTAAATAATTTATTATATGCCTATTGTTATGCATTAGGTGATTATGGTAGGGTGAAGAAGGAAATCAGATGATTTGGGTCCAATTATATCAGCCCTCCTGATGGAGGATGTTCAGCCATTATTTGTTATCAAAGTTTGCAACTCTGGGGTCTGGTTAGATTTCCAGTTATTTCTAGTTGACCAAATAGCAGCAACGGCCAGACCTGTTTCCCTCCCCTCACCATTTATACCTGGCAAGGAGGTTGATGGCTACTGTTATTTTTGCCTTTGTTACTTTTGGTTAAGATAGAATTTAGCATCCTGTTGGTTGAGTGGAGTATCTCACTCTGAGTGTATGATGATAATGTTCTGTAACAGTCTGTAAAAAAAAAGGGGGGGGTGAGGGGCTGATCCAGTGCCTATTGAAGGCAATGGGAGTCCAAAACAAAATTGACAATTTCCTCCTCTCATTGTTGTTCCTATTTCCATCTTCTTCACCTTCACTACTGTTTCCAACCTTTTGCTAGCTGCATCCAACCATCAGCCTGTCCTATTCCTATCCTTTTCCTAACTCCTATTACCTCAGTTAAAGTCTTTCCTTCTTTTGCTAGAAATTCATGAAGCTTCTGAATGAACATAGGGAAGGAGGAGTCACACGGCTTCACCAAAGGTCATCAGAGTCCATGGTGCCTGCTTAGGGTAATTCTTTGGTAGTAGTGGAATACATTGCAGGTTACTAACTCAGAAGTCACAGACAAAGCAGTCACACAGATCTGGACAAAGTAGAAGGCTTTTTCCATTACCGTCACACTTGGTAGGACTTTTACACTTCTGACTACTTCCTCCACCCAGGTGACATCAGCTAATTTGAAGATCCTTCTCACCAGGCTTGTTTTGGTGGAATCTATTCTTCTCTATTTCCCATCTGTCAGGAAAGCTGAATCCATCTTGTTTAGAGGTTCAGAGATCAGTGTGCACACCTGATCACTCACTGTTCCCCAACACTGTTCTCATGCAGTGAAGCCTTCTGAAGACACTAAACAGATACCAGCAGTGTATCCAATATGTAATCTCTATACTACGAAGTGGCACTAGACATTGTGCATTAGTAGGCTGAGTTTGTGAGGTAGGATAGTGCTGACTTGGTTTGTGGCATCATCTGTTTAACAGCAATTAGATGTTCAAAGACTTAACTATTACAAGTACGGCACAAGAAAACACAGTCCCTGCCCCAAAGAGCTTACACTTTGAAAGACAGACATTATTACTAATTATTATATGCTTTGAAAAGTTTGCAGACATGACAAAAATTTAAGCAAACCACCACTAGTTTGTGAATACTGACTGAACTTGAATCAAATTTGATTTTCTATACATTAGTTTTGAGTCAAATATTCCACACACTGCTGCTCCCACAGGACTCTGCTTATCTGCTTCCAATGCTGCTCTGATATCTTATTCAACATTTACATTACACCATTAGTTTACACAGCTGTAGGCGTGCGTGTCTGTCAATGCCTCACTGTCAATCTCTGAGGGTGGCCACTCCTCTGCTGTTATGCACCTCAAACAGCAGTCTGTAAGGGGGAATTAGCTGTCTCTAGGGCTCAAATCCTGAGGCAGGGTAGAGCAGTGAACAGTTCAGGGGCCCAGGCTCTTAGGCAGGGCAGGGCACCAAGCAGTCTAGAAGTCTAGCCCTCAAGCAGGGTATAGCAGGTAAGAGTCTAGGAACCTGGCCTTCAGGCAGCAATGAGCACCATACTCTGTCTAGGGCTCAGGCAGTAGACTGACACAGGCCTCCTGGCCTACGGTGGGGAGGCTGCCACAACAGGAGTGGGGTGACAGAAGGTAGGGGGACGTGGGCCCACCCGACTCCACTGAGTCCCAGCCCAGGACTCTAACAGTGGTGGAGTGGTCCGCCAGTGGGGATCCGCCCGCAACACACTGACCTTGTATCAGGCCAGCACTCAACCAGATGACTGTCTAGTTTCCCTGCACTACTTCCTACTCGCCTCAGGTTTGGTATGTTGGTGTGGTGAGTCTGGTGTCTCCTCAGGGTATACTGCCAGTGGCAACCCCAGCAGCTCCACAGCATTGGTTGGCTCTGGCAGCTCTGGTAGCTTGGGTGAGTCCTCAGGGTCACTGAAGTCTTCTGTGGGTTCCTGCATCAGCAGTGGGGAGAACACATCCGTCTCCTTTGGGAGCTGGTGCTCAACTGAGCTACAGGGCCCACCTTTTATACTTCCCGTTCCTGTCCTGCCCCTCTGCTTCCGGTGTGGTAAGAATGGGCTTCCTGGTTCTGCCAACCAAGGGGCATTTGGCCGTCCCTCCTGGTCAGTCTCTGAGGGTGGCCAGGCCTCTTTGCTACAACAGCAATTTACAAAACATAGACTAAGATACCATCCTTTTACAGAAGAACTTATACTATAGCAGAACCAGCAAACCCCATCAAAAAATAGGAAATAGAACCAAAGGATGATAAATTCTAATCTGAGCTAAAATTTATTTATTTATTTATTTATTTCTATTTACTTATTTATATAAATTTATTTTATTATTTATTTTTTTGTTTGTTATTTATCTATTTATTTATTTATTTTTAAGCAACTTGGACTTTAATAAAAGAAACTCCATACATTTTAAAAGTTGCATCAGGAGGTGAGACTCACTCTTTAACTACATCACTTCTCTCCCTTTCAGCGTTTTTCAAACACTTCATGGTTTTTTTCTCTATTGTATTTAATTATTTAGCGTCCTGTCACAATCTTCTGAACAGTCTCTTTCTGATAGAACCTCTCTTCAACTGCATCATATCCAAATGTCACTGCTAACATTAGTCCCTTCTGGTCCTGACTGGGACATCAACTGTCATTTCATCAATCTAGGTATTTGTGGTCCCAGCTTCTCTTCTGACCCTTCAAGAGCTTTTCCCATTACAACAGATAAAGCTGTTGGTGAATTAGATGCTATTAATTTTCTTTACAAAATAATTACTCTTTGAACCTTCTGGCAGACCTAATGGCCAGATTCTTTGGTCTGGCTAAGCTGTGCTAAGCACAGTACCACAAGGCTGAGGGGGAGAAAGGTGAGTTCCTGCCACTGTTGCAGCTATCCAGTCTTGGGGCCACTTCAGTCACTGGTGGAACTTTGAGCAGCCTCAAGACAGTTGTGCCTGGCTGCCTATGACCCTTAAAGGCTAATGTGGACAGCTGGGGAAAACTGGAGTGCAGAAATAGGGTAGGGACACACCCAGCTGTAGTTACACGCATGCTCTCTAACCACCAGCTTCCCAGTCGAGGACCCCAAATAAGTTCAGTCCTGCCCTAGTCAAATCTGACCAGTATATGGGTTTAATACCCGGTCTACCTGTCCCTCAATGTGAAGAGAACAATGCACACTTGTGATAATCAAGCAGTGATTTTCCCCAAGCACTCCAGTCAAAGCTCACTGGTTTGGATTAAAACATAGAATATATTTTAACTACAAAAGATACATTTTAAGTGATTATAAGTGATAGCAAACAGATTACCTTGTAAATAAACAAAACGTAAACTAAGTCTAAGATACTAGAAAGATAGGATATGAACCAGCAGATTCTCACCCTGAGAAATTATACAAGCAGGCTGCAGATTCTTAAGGGACAAGCTGCACTTGCTTTACAGCTTGGAATCTCCATGTCTTTCATACACTGGCTAGAAATCACTTTCGCCTGGGTCTAGCACTTCCCCCAGTTCAGTCTTTGTTCCTAGGGTGTTTCCAGGTGTCTGCTTGTGTGGGGAGTGAAGAACCACGGATGATGTCATTCCCTGCCTTATATAGCTTCAGCAGATGGCAGGAACCCTTTGTTTCAAAACATGGTTTTGTCGAGGCAGAAGGAAGAGAAACAGTAAAAGGCAGCACTGGTGGCTGAAGAAATAAGATCTGTTGCATAGAAAAGATATACCAAATTGAGGGGACAAGCACCTGCAAAGATTTGTAGCTGGCTTGGGAGCATGTGCAGGAGGAGAGAGACTCATTAGCAAAACTAAAACCGATCATGAGCTCATTCTCATATTTATTAGGCAAATAATTTTAATACCTCCAAAGGGAGATTACAACAAATTTTGCATGTTTTTCAATTAAGTTTAACTACATGTTAAACATGGTAGATGCTGCCATCTAATGGTGTTCAGATGTTGAACAAAAGCTGGAGTAATCATGTAAACACCAATTAAACAAAACAACTTCACATACAAAGTATTAGTTGTTCTTTTTTCCACTTAAAGAAGAAATATAAAGTTGACATTTTTGGATACAAATAGCTTAATGTGTCCTGCAGTGTCTGTGGGGTTAACCAACCAGTGGAACAATTTACCAAGAAATGTGTTGGATTCTCTATCACTTGAAGTCTTTAAATCAAGACTGGATGTCTGTCTAACATATATCCTCTAGCTCAATCAGACGTTATGGGCTTGATTCAGGAATTACTGGATGAATTCTATAACCTATAATATTCAGAATGTGAGACTAGACAATCACAAGTGTCCTTTCTATCTTTAAAATATATGGGTCTATGAATCCACTGATCTTTTCTTGCTGTTTTGTATTTTTAATTCTTTATTCTGTAATCTTTAATAAATCAATCAGGAGAAAGCAGCAGCATCTATCATGCTTTCAGGCTGGCATTTTCAAAGGATTGTAAAGGAGATACATACCCAACTCTCTCTGAATTTCAATGTAATTTGGGCACCTAACTCCCCTAATGCTCTTTACAAAATCCACCGTTAGGTAGTAAGTAAGTAAATATTTTAAACAAGGAGGCAAATTCTTCAATGGGGGTGGCTGCATGGGATGTAATTCAGGGCAAAATTTAGCTTAATATCAGTGTACTTGGAGGATACAGCACTGATATATTGTTATAAGTATTTCCTTTAATACAGACTTGCACAGAAAGTTACCTGAGGTTCTATGGAAGTTCCAAATATATTACAAATGTAACAGCTATATTTCAGTTCTCAAGTTAAAAAAATAAATAGGATAAAAGCCAACCGTACAAAGGTTTTGACACTAATTTTGCAATTTTAGAGAGTTTTGAATGTGTTTAGTTAAGACCTACTTCAGACTCATTTTATTAGAATATTTGAATAAAATGTAACATAGTTTTTAATTGCAATTTGTTTCATAGGGTCTTGCAAAAATAAAATAAATTACGTTTAATCGTGAAGCATTTGGCAGAAAACTATTCTGTATTATCATCAATGGTCACCTCATCTTTTTAGGATATCACTCTATTACATAGCTTCTTTATTTTTATTATATGGAGTTTTCACATTAAGACAAAATATTTTCTAAGTAAAGCAACAAATAATTATAAAGAATTATTTATTACCTTATTATTCCTGTCATTTTTCATCTGTATCTGCAAGTACTGTTCTCACTGCCTGTGACAAGTATTTTCAGATCTCTTATTTGAATAGATAGATATTTTTGCTAAAGTCTTATATTTGTCAGCATTTCTCAAACTGGGGGTAGCAATGGTATTGTATGGGGGGGTCACCATATTGCCATCCTTACTTCTGCGCTGCCTTCAGAGCTGGGCAGTCAGAGAGTGGCAGCTGCTGGCCGGGCGCCCAGCTCTGGAGGCAGTTTTGCCACCAGCAGCAGTGCAGAAGTAAGGGTGGCATGGTATGGGTGGGGAGAATCATCACAGCCCGAAAAAAAAGTTTGAGAACTCCTGGTTATGTGATTGTACTCCTTCTCTAATAAAATGAAAGATGGAAATAGGGGATAGGATAGATTCTGACAAAATAGACAAAGACACCTAGACATCTGAGCTTTTAAATACAAAATCTTAATTAAGCCTCTCTTTCTCAATAATTTTGTGACACCCAGCTTACTTCAGCTGACCAGCCTTATCACAACAAAGCAGTCAAAGCAATGTTGCTACAGACACCCGACAAGTAAACAAGCTGATCTCACAGCCAGTAGGGAAAAACAACTACTCCCAGAATCTTCTGTCTAGATACACATGCCTTGAATTTGTATCAGATTACCAGGTAATATTTTCTGTGACAGGTTGGCTGCAGTATGATGATGAAAAATTGAATATACCACTTTATCTCCAAAGCACTTTAATGGATTCACACAACACCCTATAGCCTTCTTTCTCCCTCCCCTGTCTCCCCCCGTCGTTCCCTCCCACACACCTTTTCTAACAAATTGGGATACAGACACGTTAAGGGCAAATTTTCAAATGTAGATGCTTAAAGTGAGGCACCTAAATAAAAACAGTTTGATCTTCAAAATGTTCTGAGCACCAATAACTCTCTCTGAAGTGAGTGGAAGATGCATGTGCTCTGCAATCTGAAAACCAGGCCACTTTTACTTAGGTGCCTAAATATAAAAATTAGGCAATACCACTCCCAACATATACAGTAAATGTTGCCTTTTACTACAGTAAAACATGTTTTTTTAAACAAACACAAGGTCATATAATGCTATAAACAAACATACTTATATTACTCAAAATAAATTTATACAGCCAGGCTTTATCTGTGGATAGATATCATAGAATCATAGAATATCAGGGTTGGAAGGGACCTCAGAAGGTCATCTAGTCCAACCCCCTGCTCAAAGCAGGACCAATCCCCAACTAAATTATCCCAGCCAGCCCTTTGTCAAGCCTGACCTTAAAAACCTCAAAGGAAGGAGATTCCACCACCTCCCTAGGTAACGCATTCCAGTGTTTCACCACCCTCCTAGTGAAACAGTTTTTTCCTAATATCCAACCTAAACCTCTCCCAGTGCAACATGAGACCATTATTGCTTGCTCTGTCATCTGCTACCATTGAGAACAGTCTAGAGCCATCCTCTTTGGAACCCCCTTTCAGGTAGTTGAAAGCAGCTATCAAATCCCCCCTCATTCTTCTCTTCTGCAGACTAAACAATCCCAGTTCCCACAGCCTCGCCTCATAAGTCATGTGTTCCAGTCCCCTAATCATTTTTGTTGCCCTACGCTGGACGTTTTCGAATTTTTCCACATCCTTCTTGTAGCATGGGGCCCAAAACTGGACACAGTACTCCAGATGAGGCCTCACCAATGTCGAATAGAGGGGAACGATCACATCCCTTGATCTGCTGGCAATGCCCATACTTATACATCCCAAAATGACATTGGCCTTCTTGGCAACAACGGCACACTGTTGACTCATATCCAGCTTCTCATCTACTGTAACCCCTCGGTCCTTTTCTGCAGAACTACTGCCTAGCCATTCGGTCCCTAGTCTGTAGCGGTGCATGGGATTCTTCCGTCCTAAGTGCAGGACTCTGCACTTGTCCTTGTTGAACCTCATCAGATTTCTTTTGGCCCAATCCTCCAATTTGTCTACGGCCTTCTGTATCCTATCCCTACCCTCCAGCATATCTACCTCTCCTCCCAGTTTAGCATCATCTGCAAACTTGCTGAGGGTGCAATCCACACCATCCTCCAGATCATTTATGAAGATATTGAACAAAACCGGCCCGAGGACCGACCCTTGGGGCACTCCACTTGATACCGGCTGCCAACTAGACATGGAGCCATTGATCACTACCCGTTGAGCCCGACAATCTAGCCAACTTTCTGTCCACCTTAGAGTCCATTCATCCAGCCCATAATTCTTTAACTTGCTGGCGAGAATACTGTGGGAGACTGTGCCAAAAGCTTTGCTAAAGTCAAGGAATAACATGTCCACCGCTTTTCCCTCATCCACAGAGCCAGTTATCTCATCATAGAAGGCAATTAGATTAGTCAGGCTTGACTTGCCCTTGGTGAATCCATGCTGACTGTTCCTGATCACTTTCTGTGTTGGTATGAAAAAGAGGCCTGTTTCACAGAACACTGAATCAAATGGGACTGGAAGGCCCTTTGGATAATAATGGCAGAAAGCTCCTTTTGTCTTCTTCTAAGGGTAGTTGTGATTGGTTTATAAGGAAGCTTGGATGGAATGGCAATCTTAAGCTTTTTCTCCATCATTAGTTTGTCCATCTCCCCAGATTCTCCTGTTTGATAAAAGCAAGCAAAATATCCCAGTAGTAGATCCTATCTCCACTAACTATAGGAAGGTCCATTGCTATAAGCTGAATTTTGTTGGGTTCTGATACACGTAAGAGTTTTTCCAAAGCATCTGCAAAGTCTGAAAGTGCAGAATACTCAATAAACTGAGTCGCCTCAGAATCAAACTTCCCCCATATTTCATAAAACATATCAAAGTCATCTTCACATAAAGGCTCCGTACTTTCCTCAGTAGCAACATTCAAGTTCTCTAAAATAACAGCTATATACATGTTTATAACAATAAGAAATGATATAATGACATAACTTACAAAATATATAATTGCTACAGAGCTATTTACACAAGTAGTATTGTCTCTAGGTTGTATCTTTAACTTTCAGAGTAACAGCCGTGTTAGTCTGTATTCGCAAAAAGAAAAGGAGTACTTGTGGCACCTTAGAGACTAACCAATTTATTTGAGCATAAGCTTTCGTGAGCTACAGCTCACTTCGTCGGATGCATTCTGTGGAAAGTGTAGAAGATCTTTTTATATACACACAAAGCATGAAAAAATACCTCCTCCCACCCCACTCTCCTGCTGGTAATAGCTTATCTCAAGTGATCACTCTCCTTACAATGTGTATGATAATCAAGGTGGGCCATTTCCAGCACAAATCCAGGGTTTAACAAGAACGTCTGGGGGGGAGGGTAGGAAAAAACAAGGGGAAATAGGCTACCTTGCATAATGACTTAGACACTCCCAGTCTCTATTCAACCCTAAGTTAATTGTATCCAATTTGCAAATGAATTCCAATTCAGCAGTTTCTCGCTGGAGTCTGGATTTGAAGTTTTTTTTTGTAAAATAGCGACTTTCATGTCTGTAATCGCGTGACCAGAGAGATTGAAGTGTTCTCCGACTGGTTTATGAACGTTATAATTCTTGACATCTGATTTGTGTCCATTTATTCTTTTACATAGAGACTGTCCAGTTTGACCAATGTACATGGCAGAGGGGCATTGATGGCACATGATGGCATATATCACATTGGTGGATGTGCAGGAGAACGAGCCTCTGATAGTGTGGCTGATGTGATTAGGCCCTGTGATGGTGTCCCCTGAATAGATATATGGGCACAGCTGGCAACGGGCTTTGTTGCAAGGATAGGTTCCTGGGTTAGTGGTTCTGTTGTGTGGTATGTGGTTGCTGGTGAGTATTTGCTTCAGGTTGGGGGGCTGTCTGTAGGCAAGGACTGGCCTGTCTCCCAAGATTTGTGAGAGTGTTGGGTCATCCTTCAGGATAGGTTGTAGATCCTTAATAATGCGTTGGAGGGGTTTTAGTTGGGGGCTGAAGGTGACGGCTAGTGGCGTTCTGTTATTTTCTTTGTTAGGCCTGTCCAGTAGTAGGTGACTTCTGGGAACTCTTCTGGCTCTATCAATCTGTTTCTTCACTTCCGCAGGTGGGTATTGTAGTTGTAAGAAAGCTTGACAGAGATCTTGGAGGTGTCTGTCTCTGTCTGAGGGGTTGGAGCAAATGCGGTTGTATCGCAGAGCCTGGCTGTAGGCAATGGATCGTGTGGTGTGGTCAGGGTGAAAGCTGGAGGCATGTAGGTAGGAATAGCGGTCAGTAGGTTTCCGGTATAGGGTGGTGTTTATGTGACCATTGTTTATTAGCACTGTAGTGTCCAGGAAGTGGATCTCTTGTGTGGACTGGATCAGGCTGAGGTTGATGGTGGGATGGAAATTGTTGAAATCATGGTGGAATTCCTCAAGGGCTTCTTTTCCATGGGTCCAGATGATGAAGATGTCATTAATATAGCGCAAGTAGAGTAGAGGTGTTAGGGGACGAGAGCTGAGGAAGCGGTGTTCTAAGTCAGCCATAAAAATGTTGGCATACTGTGGGGCCATGCGGGTACCCATAGCAGTGCCGCTGATCTGAAGGTATACATTGTCCCCAAATGTAAAATAGTTATGGGTAAGGACAAAGTCACAAAGTTCAGCCACCAGGTTAGCCGTGACATTATCGGGGATAGTGTTCTTAACGGCTTGTAGTCCATCTTTGTGTGGAATGTTGGTGTAGAGGGCTTCTACATCCATAGTGGCCAGGATGGTGTTATCAGGAAGATCACCGATGGATTGTAGTTTCCTCGGGAAGTCAGTGGTGTCTCGAAGGTAGCTGGGAGTGCTGGTAGTGTGGGGCCTGAGGAGGGAGTCTACATAGCCAGACAATCCTGCTGTCAGGGTGCCAATGCCTGAGATGATGGGGCGCCCAGGATTTCCAGGTTTATGGATCTTGGGTAGTAGATAGAATATCCCCACAGAATGCATCCGATGAAGTGAGCTGTAGCTCACGAAAGCTTATGCTCAAATAAATTGGTTAGTCTCTAAGGTGCCACAAGTACTCCTTATCTTTAGCTTTGGAGCACAAGAGTCAAATCTTGTCCCTACGAAAGGGTTAAGAAGGCCATCTCAGCCGGCTGACATTGTGATCTGGAAGAGACAGAGCATGCTGCCACCAAAGGTTTGGAAGTTGAAAATGTTATCAATCCCACCCAATTAGCACAGGCAAAGTAAGCCATGCCCAAAATAGCATAAATATACATGATCAGAAAAAGTAGGACACCAATATTGAACAGAGCAGGAAGGGACATCAATAATGTAAAAAGGAGAGTTCTAATTCCTTGGGCTTGCCGTATTAGTCTCAGGATTTGGCTAATCCGCACCAAGCGAATGATTCTCAACAATGACGGAGACTTTAAAACACCGGCAACTCCAACATCTTTAAAATGAAAGAAAAAGAAACACAATGTTAAATTATCAGATCAAGAAGATTTGATATACACTAGATATACATATGTACATTTAATTATCTTTTATGAAATAGCCAGATGAGGTCAGAAAATGTTTAAGGTCTGTTTCTGTGTTAAAAGGGAGAATGATAATGTTCTGTCAATGTCAGGAAAACTGCCAGTGTCCTTGGCACTTAAAGGGAAAGTTACACTGTTAAAAAGGTTATATTATACCTGCAAAAGTCTAGAAACAAGCAAACAAACAAAAGGCCCTTTAAATGTTACAAAATTAAAGTTCCTAGATAAGTAACATGCATCTGTTTTCATACTGTGTACATCATTGTGCTGAGTGCCTATGACTCATGTGGCTTGTTGAAATATACTTCTGTGTGAGATGCAAGATACCTCACTGGATGTAGTACCACAGCAATTGTTGATGTAAATATTTGCAGTTTGAAAAAATCTCTGGACAACATTTTAAAATCTGCATGCCTACCAAGTGCCCTTTTTTGCATCACTAAGATTTTTTTAAAGAAGGCTGATCTTTTCCTTGCAGAGAAAAAAGAAGTTTATCAAAAATGCTAAGCCTTGTCCTTCCTTTTCTGTTTGGGGGATAAGGAAACGATCTAACATAGTCTGGTTTTGGCCAGGATACAGAACAGAAACAGTCCTGTTACTGCTAATGGAAGATCTCTTACTACATATAAAGAACAAATGTCCATTGTCTCACTCCTGGACCTCTCTGCAATATTCATTATGTCTGACTGCAAGACATTATTATCCCATCTGAGGGAAATGACAGTGCTCCAAAGAAATGTTCTCTAATTATATGAATCCTTTCTTGAGAGTCACATACAGAAGCTACCTTTGCTACCAGATTTTTCATTTGTGGAGAACCACATGGATTAATTCTCTCCCCAATTTCAGTAAGTATTTACATTTAGCCAATGGGAGAAATGGGAAGACTTCATGGGCTATAATGTCAACAACATGAAAATGACCCAAATTTGTCATTTTCAACATAGGCTAACAATATGGTCATCCCGTTTTCCCAGTGACTGGCCAATATTAGCACATGGCTCAGGTAGAGCTTATTGAAATTGAATCCCAACAAGACAGAGGTTAACACTTCAAACAGCTAGCCATCAAGTTGCAGCTCTCTCCAGTCGACAATGCATGCCCACAGAACATCAAGACAGTCCACATCTTGGCAGTCTTTCTAGCCTCCTCCCAGACACAAAGTTCTTGCAAAAAAAGCATGTATGACACTTTTTCTATCATCACCAAACAATTAGGAAGATTTTGTCCCATTCTTGCTACCACTGACCTGGTCATAAGAATACCTCCCAAATGGATTATAGCAATGCACTTTACTTGGTCTCAAAAACATAAGCCTTGAGAAAACTGCAGTGGGTAAAGAATGCAACAGCATGCCTCACTGAGGGCACAGATTACCACCAATACAGTATCCTGGTGCTTCAATCTCTTCACTGGCTTCCAATAGAGTATCACATTAAGTTTACAGACTTGGTCCTTATTTCACAGTACTACATGACCTGAGCCCAGGATAATATGAGAGGATGTATGGTTGTAATGAGCACTAGTCTGAAACTTGGGAGATCTGAGCTCAATTCCCTGCTCTGACACAGGCTTCCTGTGTGACCAGGGGAAAGTAACTTGGTATCTTTGTGCCTATCTTTAAAATGGGGATAATAGCACTTTCCTATCTCTCAGAGATGTTGTGACAATAAATACATTAACAGTTGTAAGATGCTCAGATGCTACTGTAATGAGCAACATGTAACTCAACTCAAGATAGGCAATCTTTTAGGTACCAGTCTTATTACCACAACTCCGCCTATGTTTCAAGGCAAATGCAAAGCATGCTTCAACATTGCCTTCCCTAAGAACAGCACATAGCGTATTAATTTACCCTTCATGTGTGGAGCCCCAGTGACGTTTATGGGACTTTGGGCAGGTACAAGGGTGTACATGCATG
Source organism: Lepidochelys kempii (assembly GCF_965140285.1). Classification (NCBI taxonomy): domain Eukaryota; kingdom Metazoa; phylum Chordata; order Testudines; family Cheloniidae; genus Lepidochelys; species Lepidochelys kempii. Next base: position 257,552,336 of record NC_136381.1, read on the forward strand.
TATCTTACTACAGGTTTCAGGTTTTAAACCTTCTAAAAACAGTGCAAAATACAATTTGAATAAGTGTCTTGTTCATGGAGAAATTGCAGGAAAAATCATATATTTATACATTTCAAGGGCAGAACAGACCATTCTAATCATCTAGTCCAGTGGGCTCCAAACTGTGGGGCATACCCCCCTGGGGGATGAGGGGAAACATTCCGGAGGGCACGCACGTAGGCCAGCCCCCATACTGGGTGGGGAGGGTAGTGCTGTGCAAAGACATTCCAAAACTGAAGTTTCAATAAGCATGCCTTATTAAAAAATTCTGGGTGAATAAGGGAAGAGTTTTAAAAACTTATCTTTCACTTTCTGATGTGGCTGTAAATCCAATAGATCTGTCTGTTTTATCTGCAGCTGCTGCTGTTGTGGCCTTTGGGGATGCCCCTCCACACCAGCAGAACACCTGAACCAGAGGAGGAGGAGAAAGAATAGGACTACGGATATGTTTAGTGAGATCCTGCAAGCCAGTTTTGCATTGGACTGTGAACAAAGGGCTGGGCCGGCCAAAAAGGCGGATGGCCTGGAGAGGGACAGAGACTACAGGAGAAAATGAAGACCCAGGAAACCCACAGGAAAAGAAATGGGAGTTGCACCAAGACATAATGGGGCTTCTTAGGCAGCAAATACTAATACTGGAGAGTCTAGTTGAACTACAGGTAAAACAATCATGGACTTGTCACTCTTTACAGTTCCTGGAGAACTCCATGATTGCAGCTCCCTGAACCCCCTCAACATTCCATGTGGTATCATGGATCACACTCCCTACTTCTCCACGCCTGAGGATACTAAGGACAACCAGAGCTTCACATACCCCAACCATGCCTCTCACAGGCCAGTGTAAGTGTAGCCAAAGTGGACTCCATTTGTGCACTGGAATGGACAAAAATGTTTGCTGCCTCTTTAATTTTAAAGTTCCATCCTGTTAATTTACGTTAGAAATTTCTATTGTATTATTCTTTTTCATTTGTACATTGTTCTGTTTTTTCCACTCCTTTTATTACTAAATAACATTTTAATTTTTGAAAATAAATCAATCTTTATTAGTTCACCACAAATATTGCAGAATGTATAGAAGTACTAGAAGCACCCAGTACTTGTAAGTGTACCACATCACAGAACACACAGGTTCAAGAAAACACCTACTCATCTGTAAAAGTTCAGCAAGCACTGCATAATTCATAGGTTCAGTGACACACTTGATATAATAATTATAAATGTACAGCAAGCACCAAATAATTTATAGGTTTATTAAAAGACACAGTATTCTATGTATAAATGTACAACAAGCACTACACAATTCCTCCCAGCCACAACCTTCAGATTCAGAGCACAGTCAAGTATAGTACATTAATGCAGCTGACCATTAAAGGGCTCTTTCAAAGCCTCCCAAAAGCCTCTGACTCTTGTAAAGGCCTTGTGTCTGGTGCTTCAAACTCAGCAGACAGCCACTCCACCGCTGCCTTTCACTCCAGCAGCAACTTTTCTCACTTTCCCTTATAGATATTATGCATGACACAACAGGCAGCTATAACTACTGAGATATTTTTCTCACTGAGAGACAATCTTTTGACTAAACAACACCAGCATCCTTTCACTCTACACATCTATTGTGCACCTCTTGAGCCAGTAGCTGAATCTTTTCTTGGTGCTGTCAAGGTGGCCAGTGTATGGCTTCATGACCCTAGGAAGCAAGAGACAGGATCACTATTGACATTTCAATATTTACTCCTGGGGGAATTCTGTGCCACTGCGTGCGCATAATTCATATGCCACACATATTTTTCTTTCCACAGAAAATAACTTCTGCCAAAAGTTGCTTCAGTTCTATCTTTTGCCCACCAGAGGGTGCTGTGGTGCTGGAACAAAGCAGCTGCTCCCCACCAGCCCCAGTTACCATAGGGAAGAAAAAGAGCTTGCAGTGCCTTCATCACAGAGCCTGTCAAGCCAGGTCAAAAGACAGGGGACATGGTGAGACTGACAGCATGGTGCTGCATGGGGGTCACAGACTGGGGTTCATAAGGGCTAGTGAAGGAAGACAGACTGGGGCAGGGGCGGAATGGGAGTGGAGGCACAGGGCCACAGGGGCGAGGGAGGTGCAGGCCACATGGGGACAGGGGAGGGGGTGCAGGGGACACATGGAGATGAAGGGAGGGGTCTGGCTGAGAGGGTGCAGGGCTACGGGGGGACAAGGTGCAGGGCCACATGGGGAAAAGGGGATAGCTGAGTGGGGGCACAGAGACACATGGGGACGGGGGGAGGGATGAAGGGACACAAGGGGATGGGGGGAACAGGTGTCTGAATCGGGGTGGAGGGACACATGGGTACAGGGGCAGATGTGCCTGACTGAATGCGAGAGGCTAAGGGTCATCTGCATGGGGGAAGCTCCCTAACAATCCCTCCCCACCCGCCTCAAAAGAACTGTCCCATACTTTTCCCACCCATACCCAACAACCCTCCAAGTTCACACCTAGGTTCCTTCCCAGCAATTATTTCCCTCTCTCTCAGCTCCTTTGTTACCCCTGACACCCCTACGCCTTTCCACTGGTTCTGAGAGGTACAGAAAATACAGTTCTGTATTGTAGGTTTAATGAATTATTACTCAGACTTCTGTATTAATATGCCTAGTAAGGAATCTATTGGCCAAAAAACAATTTCTTTAATCTTTTTTGTTGTCTGTATTGTTACAGACATACTTGCTGACAGGTATTTTGAAATAAATTACCAAAATAATTGAAACTGGTGTGATTATATTGTGTTATTTTGACAAATAAAATATGCAGAATTTAAAAATATTGTGTGCAGAATTTTTAACTTTTTGGCGCAGAATTCCCCCAAGAGTAAATATTGCCAATGGTAATCTGCAGTCAGGAAAGAATATCACTGCTTGTTGCTTTCTGAACAGCCCTGTTGTCTTAAAGATACAAGCATTATGCACTTTCCCTAATCAGTCCACACTGCTTTTGGTGAAACATCTCTGGTGCTCCACCAACGCTTGCATAACCACAGAAAAGCAGCCCTTTCTGTTAATGTATTCTGTGGCCAGGTAGTCTGGTGCCAAAATAGGGATATACATGCTGTCTATCCCCCCACTGCAGTTAGGGAATCCCATTATTGCAAATCCATCCACCAGGTCCTGCACACTGCTGAGAGACACAGCCCTGTGCAACAAGACGCTATTAATGGCCGTACACACTTACATGACAATGACCCCCACTGTGGATTTGCCAACTGCAAAATGATTTCCCTCTGATCAGTAGCAATTCAGCACTGCAAGCTTCTAGAATGCAATTGCCACTCATTTCTTAAATCAGTGCAGCTCTCTTTCTGGTGTCCCTGCACTAGAGGGCTACAGCGAGCTTGGAACACTGATGCAGAATTGTGACCTTTCACACCTGAAAATTCTGCAGCCACTACTCATCATCCCAAACCTGCATTACAATGTGATCCATCAAGTCAGTGCTCATTTCTCAAGCCCAATAGCAATGCTCCCACCATCTCCAGCCGCTCTGTGAACACCACCAACAACCTTGAATTGTTTTTCACTGTTTCAACAATCTATCCTCGAAGAACTTGTCATGTCCCCCATTCTTGCGGTTCTTTCTGCAGGTCTACAAATACAGGAGAATTTTTCATCCTGTATTTGCAACTTTCATATGAATAGTGGGCTCCATGCTTATGGCAGAGATGAGATGGCGGCCTCATGGCACTGGGAGTGGGTGGCAGGGGGACTTGGCTTAAGGGCACTGTGATGAGGCTGAAAAGGGGAGGTGATGCAGCCTCGGGGCACCGGGGTGGGGCGAGGCGGGGCAGGGCAGGGCAGGAAGCAAGGCACGCGGCCTTGGGGAAGGAGGCCAGGGCACGGGGCCTCAAAGCACTGGGGCAAAAGGCAGGGCATGCGGCCTTGGGGAAGGAGGCAGGGCAGGGGGCCTCAGAGCACCGGGGCAAAAGGCAGGGCACGCGGCCTTGGGGAAGGAGGCAGGGCACGGGGCCTCAGAGCACTGGGGCAAAAGGCAGGGCACGCGGCCTTGGGGAAGGAGGCAGGGCAGGGGGCCTCAGAGCACTGGGGCAAAAGGCAGGGCACGCGGCCTTGGGGAAGGAGGCAGGGCACGGGGCCTCAGAGCACCGGGGCAAAAGGCAGGGCACGCGGCCTTGGGGAAGGAGGCAGGGCACGGGGCCTCAGAGCACCGGGGCAAAAGGCAGGGCACGCGGCCTTGGGGAAGGAGGCAGGGCACGGGGCCTCAGAGCACCGGGGCAAAAGGCACGGCACGCGGCCTTGGGGAAGGAGGCAGGGCACGGGGCCTCAGAGCACCGGGGCAAAAGGCAGGGCACGCGGCCTTGGGGAAGGAGGCAGGGCACGGGGCCTCAGAGCACCGGGGCAAAAGGCAGGGCACGGGGCCTCAGAGCACCGGGGCAAAAGGCAGGGCACGCGGCCTTGGGGAAGGAGGCAGGGCACGGGGCCTCAGAGCACCGGGGCAAAAGGCAGGGCATGCGGCCTTGGGGAAGGAGGCAGGGTACGGGGCCTCAGAGCACCGGGGCAAAAGGCAGGGCATGCGGCCTTGGGGAAGGAGGCAGGGCACGGGGCCTCAGAGCACCGGGGCAAAAGGCAGGGCATGCGGCCTTGGGGAAGGAGGCAGGGCACGGGGCCTCAGAGCACCGGGGCAAAAGGCAGGGCATGCGGCCTTGGGGAAGGAGGCAGGGCACGGGGCCTCAGAGCACCGGGGCAAAAGGCACGGCACGCGGCCTTGGGGAAGGAGGCAGGGCACGGGGCCTCAGAGCACCGGGGCAAAAGGCAGGGCACGGGGCCTCAGAGCACCGGGGCAAAAGGCAGGGCACGCGGCCTTGGGGAAGGAGGCAGGGCACGGGGCCTCAGAGCACCGGGGCAAAAGGCAGGGCACGGGGCCTCAGAGCACCGGGGCAAAAGGCAGGGCACGCGGCCTTGGGGAAGGAGGCAGGGCACGGGGCCTCAGAGCACCGGGGCAAAAGGCAGGGCACGGGGCCTCAGAGCACCGGGGCAGGAGACGGGGCCCAGTACCTCAGAACACCAAGGCAGGAGGCAGGGCACAGGACGTGGCCTCAGGGACTGTAATGGGCTGGGTTAGGGCGAGAGAAGGCACCGTGGCAGGTCAGGAGGCACGCGGCCTCAAGGCACCGTGACCGGGCGGCGGGAGGGGACGCGGCCTCAGGGCACCGTGACGGGGCGAGTATCTCCTCAGCCCCGTGACTGGCAGCCGGCGGGACAGCTTGACGCCCCCCGAGGCTAGCGGCCAGAGTCCAGTCTACCCACTGAGCTCCCTTAGCAACCGAGCTGCCCCGCGCGGGTCTCGCGGCCAGGGGGCGGGATTTCCGGGCCGGGTCGACCTCTTCGGAAATGACGTGAGAGTGTCAACATGCAAGATGGCGGCGCATCACCGACAGAACGCGGCCGGGCGCCGGAAAGTGCAGGTGAGAGGTCGGTCGGGTTTCCCGCCGGAGCGGGCGTGTGGGGTGGCTGAGGGGCCTGCGGAAGAGGGAGTGGGGAGCCGTTGGAGAAGGCGCAGGGCTGCGGGCGCTGGAGGCGGTTTAGGGGGCTGGGGGCGGGGAGCCGTTGGAGAAGGCGCAGGGCTGCGGGCGCTGGAGGCGGTTTAGGGGGTTGGGAGCCGTTGGAGAAGGCGCAGGGCTGCGGGCGCTGGAGGCGGTTTAGGGGGCTGGGGGCGGGGAGCCGTTGGAGAAGGCGCAGGGCTGCGGGCGCTGGAGGCGGTTTAGGGGGCTGGGGGCGGGGAGCCGTTGGAGAAGGCGCAGGGCTGCGGGCGCTGGAGGCGGTTTAGGGGGTTGGGGCGGTGTGTGTGGGAGGGGCAAAGGGAGTGGGGCGAGGAGAGGAGGCGGTGGGTCTGTGTCGATTGCGGGGGCTCCCCTCTTGCCCTAGGTGTCTCCTGGGGCAGGTGCTGTTGTACCTGGGGAGGGGCGGGGGGAACAAGGCTGCCTCTCTTGCTGCTGCGAGGAGGGAGGGAGAAGCTAGTAGAGACCCTTCGCAACCTCGCCCACGGCCGCTGGGAGTCTCTCGGTGTCTGTCAGTGTTAGACATAAAATAATTAAGAAATAAAATGGAGCTAAAATATATCGCAGGCAGTTGTCAGCCGACAGTCTGCCCTTTGCTCTCACCGTCTACCACTAGGATCTGGGGTTCTGACAGGGTGGGTGCTTTCTTAGGGGAAACGTGTGTCTGGCTTAAATGTGTCAGACTCTCCATATTGAAGAAGCAAAAGTACTTGTTCAGCTGTAATTGCCGTCTTTTCATATTGTTTTTAAAGTGAGAACATGTCTCAACCATCCCTTTGGATCTACGCTTTGTTTCAACTTGGTGTGTTTGGGGCATACAGGGTCTCCTTCAGAGGAGAAATTTATGTGTGTGCGTGAGAGAGAGAGCACGAAATGTTTTGATTATCTTGCTGAAATATATGCAAAAACAGATACTCTTAAACAGTGAAAGTAAAAATAAAACAGGATAATTATGGATAATTATACTTCTGCGTTTTGTTTGCTCTAGTATAAACATTCTTAATTTCATTTTAATTAGACGTGTCCATACAGAGGAGACTAGATGGTTTAGGGGAGCTAGAGAGCTGCTTGTAGTAAGTGGCCAGTTCAAATCTGGCCTGGGTCTATTCACAGTGACCAAAAGTTACCACTGGATGGTGTTGGAAGTGTCAGCTCAGTTCCCAGTGGACAGATGTTCATCTTACAGAAACCACCATGACAATTTACACCTTTGTGTATACAGTCTATGGAAATAGAACTACTCTCATCCCCCCATGAAGTGGGTTATATTTCCAGGTCAGGGCATAATTAGCATAGCGAACCCCAAGGGTTCAAGAATCATGAGTGAGGTCCAAAAAATCATGATCAGAGATAAAAAGAACACTATATATATTTAAAAAAAAGTTGAGCAAATTTATTAACAACTCTGAAGACTAGTTTCAGAGTAACAGCCGTGTTAGTCTGTATTCGCAAAAAGAAAAGGAGTACTTGTGGCACCTTAGAGACTAACCAATTTATTTTAGCATGAGCTTTCGTGAGCTACAGCTCACTTCATCGGATGCATACTGTGGAAACTGCACAAGACATTATATACACAGAGACCATGAAACAATACCTCCTCCCAACCAGCAGGAGAGTGAGTTTGGGGGGGGGGGGGGGGCAGAGGGTGAGAAAACCTGGATTTGTGCTGGAAATGGCCCAACTTGATGATCACTTTAGATAAGCTATTACCAGCAGGAGAGTGGGGTGGGAGGAGGTATTGTTTCATGGTCTCTGTGTATATAATGTCTTCTGCAGTTTCCACAGTATTCTTCCGATGAAGTGAGCTGTAGCTCACGAAAGCTCATGCTCAAATAAATTGGTTAGTCTCTAAGGTGCCACAAGTACTCCTTTTCTTTTTGAGAAGACTAGAAACTTCTAAATTTTCTAAAAGTGTGATTTTTTTTTTCCACGCAACGCCATGATTCTAGGAACTGCAGATTTCAGAAAAACAACAAATATTGTTAGACTCTCAATAAAATCATGAGCTGATAACACTTTGTAAGCACACGGCTGAGGAAGTGTTACTAGGGAAGTTTGCAGTTCTATTACTTTAGTTGTACCTATTCTGTGGATAAACAGAGAACCTTCTAGGGCTGTCAATTGGTGTGCCTTGCATGAGCACTAAATTCAAAGCTAAGGGCTTGCCCATACTGGGAGGGTTTTGAAGGTATAATTATACCAGAATAACTGAATCAGTAAAACCCTCCTAATTTTTATGCAGTTACACCAGTGTAGCTTATATCAGTTTCTGGAACTTGCAAAGTTATAGTGAAAAGGAGTACTAGTGGCACCTTAACCAATTTATTTGAGCATAAGCTTTCGTGAGCTACAGATCACTTCATCGGATGTGTTAGGGGGCTTATTCCTTCACCCACTTACTTCCCTGGTCCTTCTCGCATGAACAGAGAGCAACAATACCCGAAGTCCAAAGGTGCAAACAATTCGATGTTTATTGGGGTGAACTTCCAGCAAGCATGATTCCAGTTTCCTTCCTTAGTATCCTCCTTCCCAGCTCTGACACCACAGAGCCTTACACCTGTGTCCCTGTTCCCATTCCTACCCTTAGCCAAACATGATTCCAACTTCCTTACTCCCATTCCCTGTTCCCATTTCCCCCTTTAGCAAAACATGATTCCAATTTTCTTACCCCCATTCCCTGTTCCCATCTCCTTTACCCCCATGCCCACCCCCACCAACACCCACACCCAGTCACTTCCTCATTGACTACAGATTATTTAGTAAAACTTGAGTTCTGCTTAGCTATACCTTAACCAATCATTTTTCCTGAAATTTAACTAACCAATCCTAACATATTGTAACATGATTATGTAACCAATTATATCCCACCACCTTAATTAGTTTACACCCAGCAAAATTAATTATACAGCAGACAGGAACAATCACAGAACCAGACAGAGATTATACAGACAAACAACAGCAAAGTGGGAACTATAATGACAAGACAATACAGAAGTGAGGATTTCACATCCCAGCTATTGATAAGTGAGTTCTTGCCAGACAGGATGCTATCAAACTAAGTTTCCTTTTACATTTTCTAGGCACTTCCCTTTCTCTGGAGGTGATAGGAACTATCAGGACAGGATTGTATTCCTAACAGCCGAATAGCACCTTATTTACCAGCAGGACAGTGGGGTGGGAATAGGTATTGTTTCATATTCTCTGTGTATATATAAAGCCTGCTGCAGTTTCCACGATATGCATCTGAAGAAGTGAGCTGTAGCTCACGAAAGCTTATGCTCTAATAAATTGGTTAGTCTCTAAGGTGCCACAAGTCCTCCTTTTCTTTTTGCGAATACAGACTAACACGGCTGTTACTCTGAAACCTTATTTCAGTGTGACTAGTTTGGAATGTGAGGATGTGACTGTTTGCTTCCCAGCTTATGGCTGCCTCTGCTGCTTAGCCAAAGGCCTTAGCCTAAGAACAGGGCCTCAGACTGTCACAGTAAGAGAAGGCCCTTACACCAGCAGACAGTGATTTTGATTCTTTCTTTTATACCTCTATCACTAGCCAAGTGATAAGAATACACCTAAATTCTTAGAGTATAGGCCTTTACAGACAGGCCTGAATATCTATATCCTAACAGGATGCATCCGATGAAGTGAGCTGTAGCTCACGAAAGGTTATGCTCAAATAAATTGGTTAGTCTCTAAGGTGCCACAAGTACTCCTTTTCTTTTTGCGAATACAGACTAACATGGCTGCTACTCTGAAACCTGGCAAAGTTATAGTGGTATAAGCACAGTTATATTGATATAACTATGTACACAATAGGGGTTAGTCTACACTTCAAAGGCTTACCTGGGATAGCTATATTGGCAGTGTCCATTTGTGGAGACAGTGTTTACCAACAAAAGAATTGTTTTGCTATTATAGTTAAGCCACCTCCCTGAATGACAAAAATGATTCTCTTGCCTGTACAGTACAGTCTGAGTTACGAACACCTGGGGAATGGAGGTTGTTCATAACTCTAAACAAAACATTATGGTGGTTCTTTCAAAGGTTTACAACTGAACATTGACTTAATACAACTTTGAAACTTTACTATGCAGAAGAAAAATGCTGCTTTCCCTTTTTTTTTAGTAGTTTACGTTTAACACAGTACTGTACTGTATTTGCTTTTTTGTCATCTCTGATGCTGCCTGATTGCGTACTTCTGGTTCCAAATGAGGTGTGTGGTTGACTGTTCAGTTTGTAATTCTGGTGCTCATAATTCTGAGGTTCTGCTGTATAAGCTGCATCAACACAGGGGTTGGGATGGATAGATATGTTGTCTAGGTGAGTGATTTGGGTTTTGGTGGCAAAACTTGTAGGGCGTGTCTAGGGCTTATACTGAAATAGGAATGTTTTAAAACCAAACAACCAAAAAAGGCCCATATCCTTAACAAATAGCTTTATCATTATTACCTTTTAAGTGTAGACCAGGCATAAAATAAAAATGTCCAAATCAAGGCTCTTTCTTCCTCTTAAGTTGCAGCAGAAAGGCTGCTTGAATAGGGATGATGTAATGTGGGAGCTATTTGAAATTAGTGGAATATATTAAAACATTTACATTTAGAAAATATTTTCAGCTAATGATTGCTACTGAAAAAATAAATAAAATGAAGTTTGCTTTTAATAAGTGAAGATTTAGTAAAGGTTGGCAAATAGGATATGTAATTCTTGTGATACCTCGTGGCTTGTCTACACTAGAGTTTTTTTTTTACATCCAGTTAACTGATTGCCAGTTAACTCAAGGTAGCTAATATATTTGTAAAAGCTAGTACAGAAACTCCAGAATGTTTGTTCTGGTGTCCATGGTTAAATTGGCAGTAGATTAACTCATGGTAAAAATTCTGGTGTAGACATACCCTTAGTAAAGAAACCCTGTTAAGGAAAAAATCATTCTGGTATACCCACTAACTGCTAGAGAAAGAATGTTGTTTCCTGATGAACAGGCAGTCTGTCCGGTTGAGTGTAATTTACTGTTGACAAAATTCCTAGTTGATAAATGTCATGAAATCCTCCAGTGGCTGTGAAAGGTATTAATTTTTAAATCATCCATACTGACATGTAGACTCACAAGTGTTTTCTTTGCTTTTTCAAGAACAAAGAATGCCCTGTATCAGAGTTTTGATCTCCACCTTATCCTCCTCTACCATAGCCTTGTACTGGGATTGTTGCTGTCAAAGTAGAAAAGGAGGACTTGTGGCACCTTAGAGACTAACCAATTTATTTGAGCATAAGCTTTCGTGAGCTACAGCTCACTTCGTCGGATGCATGTAGAGTTACAGGGTGGGGGCTCCACTCATCCATTAGAAAAATGTCTGCATTAAGCTGTGTCTTGCAACATGCTCTAAAGGTGGCAAAATTCTCCCTCGGTTGAACTTGAAAAGAATCAGGTTCCACAGCCACAGGCTCCCCTACAAAGAACTCTCTGCCCAACCGCTTAAAAATCTTCCGTGGGCTTTGTCAGTCAAAATGCTCCTGTAAATATAGCTTTAGAGCTAAAGGACATGGGTGGCCACTGAGATAGCTAGGCCCTGTCCATTTAGAACACTGAAGAATACGGTATAAGTTCTTTGGGACAACTTTACTGTTGTGTTTTCACAGTGCCTACCCAGTGGAGTCCTGGTCTGTGACTGTGGCTCCTGAGCACTACTGCAATACTAATGATAAAAGATCCTTGTCATTATATTGTTTTTCAGATGTGGAATTGAATAAGCAAACCAGTGCAAAGCATGAAGTGTTGCTGTGCTATTAGCCTTTCCTGCTTGGCAGATGGGCCACAGCATGATATATCGTATGTAACTTCCAGGTGACCTTAATGGTCAGCCCCAAATATCGGACACTGCAGAAATCTAGCCAAGAGGTGGGAAAGCCATAAATCACTGTGACTCAGTGTTACAAGGACTAACTGTGGTGAATTTTTAAACCACAAAATACAGCATATTACATGAACATTATGTATCATGGCTTATTCAGTGGCATTCCATCCAGAAAAATACTTTCAACACTTCTTTTTATTTACCAGAATTAGGGGTACAGCAAAGTGGTGTTTGTGTTACCAACAGCCCTTCTCTGGTTGTGCTGTGAGAGGTTTAAATGCATTTGTATGCTGTTCCCTTATCTTACTACACAAACTTTGTCATTTCTTTTTATGTATGTCACTGGGATTTTTTTTTCTATTGATCCACTTTGAGTTCTCCAATTTGAGCCTTTTTTTGTTACACATGGATGTCTCGAACACCCCTTGAACTTCTTTTCTGGTATAGATTCAGACAAGCCACTCTTCTGTGTTGTCATGCTTTGGCATGTGAATGTGTAATGTATTTAAAAAAATCTCTGGATGCTTCTGGTTTAAAGCTCTCTTATAGAATGCCCCCACGTGATGTCCAGCAAATAGGTTTTGATGCAAACGTCTTGTGGGGTCACTAATTTTTCTCCAGCAAAATCTTCTGCATGTGTCTTGACATGTTGCTTTCTTGTTTCATACATGTTATTCCTTTCCTTAGTGTTTCCCAAACTGTTCTCTGTGGATCACTTTCTTGTGATCTGCAGGAACTGGCCTGTCACATGACACTGGTTCTTTGCATTGAAAGAAGTTAGAAATGCATGAATTATTTTTCATGTAAGCAGTTGATGTAGTTGCCACAGGGATGTTATTAGGTCATGGTTGTGAATGAAAAAAAGTGTCTGACATTCTCTCCATGGAGAAGTGGTTCATGTATTTGTGAATTCCTGCCTTACCTAATAATAGGAGTAGTGTTTGCCTGAAATATTTTGAATGTTAGAGGATCCCTAGTAAACCTATCCAACACATAAACATTTTCTTTCTTCCTTTACCCCTCCCCCCGTCACCCCCATCCTCTTAACAAGGTCTCTTCAAAAGTGATCACTTAGTACAAGCAATAGTAGGAGAAATACAAGAAGCATTTGCTTTATCTACAGGAATATTATTATTATTATTTATTATTTAAAACATATTATGATAGTTTCTTTTTATGAGAGGCAGAAAGTTATTGCTACAGGTCATTCTTCAGAGGATAACTTTTTTTTTCCTTTCTTACTCCATTCGTCTTAAGCTTAAAATATACTAGTCAGGAATAGCATTCTTTTTAAAGAGGGGAAATCTTACTACAGAGGGATTGTAAAAGTTGTAAAGATTTCTTAGGTGAGACAGAAATGTCTGTTTCAAATTCTACCTTCTGATGGTATCTGAAGAGCATATGACCTATCATAAGCTCTCTTGAGCCTTGTCAACAGTAGCAAAATTACCTGTTGCTGACAGTGGGCTTCAGCAACATGTACCTTTGCTGTTGCTGACAAGGCTTTGCTGGCTGTCTCTCTTTTAAAAAAAAAAAAAAAAAAAAGATAGTTCTTGCTCTAAAAATATTTTATTTACCTGTTAAGTTCACATGACACTACAGTCCCTTTTTTCTAGTTTCAGAGTAGCAGCCGTGTTAGTCTGTATTCACAAGAAGAAAAGGTGCCACAAGTACTCCTTTTCTTTTTTCTAGTTTGACACTGGTCTGTCTAGCCCAGTATCCTGTCCTCTGGCAATGGCCTGTGCCAGATGCTGCAGAGGGAATGAACAGAACAGAGCAATTATCAAATGATCCATTCTCTGTCGTCCGGTCCCAGGATCTAGGAGTCGGAGGCTTTGCAGTCTTGGTTAATAGCCATTGATGTATCGATTCTCCATGAACATATCTAATTATTTTTTTCTTTTTTGAGTCCAGTTATAGTTTTGGCTTTCACAGCATCCCCTGGCAATGAGTTTCACAGGTTGACTGTGTTGTTGTGTGAAGAAATACTTCCTTTTGTTTGTTGTAAATCTGCTGCCTATTAACTTAATTGAGTGACCGTTGATTCTTGTGTTATGTGAAGGGGTAAATAATACTTCCTTATTCACTTTCTCCACACCATTCATGATTTTATAGATGGCTATCATATATATCTCCCCTTAGTCATCTCTTTTCTAAGCTGAACAGTCCCAGTCTTTTGAATCTCTCCTCATATGGAAGCTGTTCCATATCCCTTATCATTTTTGTTGCACTTCTGTACCTTTTCCAATTTTAATATATCTTTTTGAGGTGGTGTAACTAGAATTGCCTGCAGTATTCAAGATGTGGGTATACCATGCATTTATGTAATGACATTATATTTTATGTCGTCTTATCTATCCCTTTCCTAATGGTACCTAACAGTCTGTTAGCATTTTTTGACTCCCACCGCACATTGACCAGATGTTTTTGGAGAACTATGCAAAAAGACAGCACTCGAGATTGTGGAAACAGCTAATCTAGATCCAATCATTTTGTATGTATACTTGGGATTAGGTTTTCCAATGTCCATTACTTTGCATTTATCAACATTGAACTTTGTCTGCCGTTTTGTTACCCAGCCACTCAGTATTGTAAGATCTCTTTGTAACTCTTTGCAATCAGCTTTGGACTTAACCATCTTGAGTAATTTTATATTTTCTGAAAACTTTGCCACTTTGTTGCTTACCCCTTTTTTCCAGATACATTTTTATAAATGTGTTGAATACCACAGGTCCCAGTACAGATCTTTGGGGGACCTCGCTATTTACCTCTTTCCACTGTGAAAATTGACCATTTATTCCTACCATTTGTTTTCTATCTGTTAATCAGTTAACTGATCCATGAGAGGACCTTCCCTCTTACATCATGACTGCTTATTTTGCTTAAAAGTCTTTTGTGAGCAACCTTGTGTAAAGCTTCCTGAAAGTCCAAGTACACGCTATAGCCACTGGATCACCTTGTCCACATTCTTATTGACACTGTCAAAGAATTCTAATAGATTGATGAGGTATGATTTCCTTTTATAAAAGCCATGTTGACTCTTCCTCAACGTATCGTGTTTATCAATGCATCTGATAATTCTGTTCTTTACTATAGTTTCAACCAATTTGCGTGGTACTGAAGTTAGGCTTATCAGCCTGTAATTGCCGGGATCGCCTCTGAAGCCATTTTATAAAAATTGGTATTACATTAGGTATCTGCCAGTCATCTGGTACAGAAGCTGATTTAAGTGATAGGTTACATACAAGAGCTAGCAGTTCTAAAGTTTCATGTTGGAGTTCCTTCAGAACACTTGGGTAAGTACCATGTGCTCCTTGTGATTTATTACTGTTTAATATCACAATTTGTTCCAATACCTCCTCTGCTGACACCTCAATCTGGGACTTCTCCTCAGATTTGTCACCTAAAAAGAAGGGCTCAGGTGTCAAAATGTCCCTCTCATCCTCTGCAGTAAAGACTGATGCAAATAATTAATTTAGCTTCTCCACAATGGTCTTTTCTTCTATGAGTGCTCCTTTAGCATCTTGATTGTCCAGTGGTCCAGCTGATTGTTTGGCAGCCTTCCTGCTTCTGATGTACTTAAAAATTGCCGTTAGTTTTGGTGTTTTGCTAGTTGATCTTCCAGTTATACTTTTACACATGGCTTGCCAGAGTTTGTTCCTTTCTGTTTTACTCATTAGAATATGACTTCCAATTTTTAAAGGATGTCTTTTTTTCTCTAACTGCCTCTATTACTCTTTTCAGAGTAACAGTCGTGTTAGTCTGTATTCGCAAAAAGAAAAGGAGTACTTGTGGCACCCTAGAGACTAACCAATTTATTTGAGCATAAGCTTTCGTGAGCTACAGCTCACTTTAGCAGATGCATCCAATGAAGTGAGCTGTAGCTCACGAAAGCTTATGCTCAAATAAATTGGTTAGTCTCTAAGGTGCCACAAGTACTCCTCTATTACTCTGTTTAGCTATGGTGGCTTTTTTTTTTTTTTTTGGTCCTCTTACTGTTTTTCCTTTTTTATTTACGGTATACATATAGTTTTGAGCCTCTATTATGGTGTTTTTTAAAAGTTTCCATGCAGCTTGAACACATTTCACTATTATGACTGTTCCTTTTAATTTCCATTTAACTAGCCTCCTCATTTTTGTGTAATCCCCCATTTTGAAGTTAAAGGCTACTGTGGTGGGTTTTTTTTTTGTTTGTTTGTTTTTTTGGTATTTTTCTCCCTACAAGGATGTTGAATTTTAATTATATTATGGTCGCTATTACCAAGCAGTTCAGCTGTCAGGTTTCATAGAATCATAGAATATCAGGGTTGGAAGGGACCCCAGAAGGTCATCTAGTCCAACCCCCTGCTCGAAGCAGGACCAATTCCCAGTCATCCCAGCCAGGGCTTTGTCAAGCCTGACCTTAAAAACCTCAAAGGAAGGAGATTCCACCACCTCCCTAGGTAACGCATTCCAGTGTTTCACCACCCTCTTAGTGAAAAAGTTTTTCCTAATATCCAATCTAAACCTCCCCCACTGCAACTTGAGACCATTACTCCTCGTTCTGTCATCTGCTACCATTGAGAACAGTCTAGAGCCAGTTTCAGAGTAACAGCCGTGTTAGTCTGTATTCGCAAAAAGAAAAGGAGTACTTGTGGCAACTTAGAGACTAAGCAATTTCTTTGAGCATAAGCTTTCGTGAGCTACAGCTCACTTCAGCTGTATTCACCTCTTGAACCAGATCTGTGCTCCACTTAGGACTAAATGAAGAATTGCCTCTTCTCTTGTGGATTCCAGGACTACTGCTCCAAGAAGTAGTTACTAATGGTGTCTAAAATTGTTATCTGTGCCTCCCTCCTAGGTGACAAGTACCCAGTCAATATGGGAAGAGTTGAAATCACCCATTATCACTGAGTTTTCTGTTTCTGGAGCCTCTCTAATCTCCCTGAGTATTTCACAATCACTGTCCTTTTAAGAAAAAAGAAAAGGAGTACTTGTGGCACCTTAGAGACTAACCAATTTATTTGAGCATGAGCTTTCGTGAGCTACAGCTCACTTCATCGGAAGTGAGCTGTAGCTCACGAAAGCTCATGCTCAAATAAATTGGTTAGTCTCTAAGGTGCCACAAGTACTCCTTTTCTTTTTGCGAATACAGACTAACACGGCTGTTACTCTGAAACCTATCCTTTTAAGGTGGTCGGTAGTATATTTCTGCTGCTATACTCTTATTATTCATGCCTGGAATTTCTATCCATAGAGATGCTATGTCTTTATTTTCTTTGTTGTTGGTCTCGATTGCTTTAATTGTTGACTTATTCAGGTGTTTTACGATTGTGCAATCTACAGAAAAAGAGGCAATGCTATTCTGTGTTAGTCTGCAGTGGCTTCTTAATAGTATCATGCCTTGGTTTGCCTGAGTTCCCCTGTATTTTCACTTAGAATTTAGATCCATATGTTTTCAGGTCTCATGACTGAAAGGAACTTTAGAGACCCTTATTTAAATCTTTTGATATAGCTGCTATTTTATGAAACCAGGAAACAAGTACAGTCTCTCCCTGATGAACATTCTAGTGAGTCGTTAACAGTTCTCAGTTGTTCCCTAATCAGATGTGCGTTTGCACAATGTGAAAAGCAACTGCTTAGCCAACAACTAATATTTCAAGGACCTCTAGAGCAGAATAATTTAATTGATGTGCCTGATCAGTCACAGAATAAAGCAGAAATGACTGTCTTATTGTCTCCTTTCTGTACGAGATGATTTCACTACCATAGTTTGTCTGTGTCAATAGTATATAAGAATTGTATGTTGGTCAGTGGGGAAACATAGCTGCTTATCTCTTCTCATGCTAGAATATTAAGTTTTGCAAGTTTGCTTGTGTGGGTTTGATCAAGAAATATATGAACCTTTTCTTCACTTAATCCCATAAAAGTCTCACTCATATGCAAAAGTAACCAGTTATCCTCCCACCCCAAACGCTCTTCACAAATAGTGCTACTGAAAGGGGCTATCATTTATTTTTAATTTTAATGTTTAATAAAATTATAGGCGCCCATCAAGTGCTCTGGGTTCCTGTCACATAAATTTAAAAATTACAACATGAGTGTAAACAAAGGACTGCCCACAAACATGTCCACGTCAGCCCATACCCTTCAAAACATCCTTAGTGAAGCGGGAGGTGAGGAAATGATTGGCTTTGCAGTGTGCCTAGAAGGCTAACTAATCTAGGCTGTGAAAGACCCCAACGGAGAAGCAAGTTCCAAAGTCGAGAATGACTTATAGTGGACGCCTTGCCAGCATCTCCCTCTCACTTACATTGAGGTGCTGTAACTTGAGTGCCTCTGCTGATCTCAACTATAGCAGTATGTCACAAGGAGAAAGGACATTTCTTCCTGATGACCATGATCATCTAGTTTGAGCTGCCAGTACCCAGCATCTTGTAGCTAACAGTGTGAGTTGTTTCTACTCTAGTTTTTCAGGAAAGTTGCCTGTCTTCATGGACTGAATACGAATAATCTGAAAACTAGTGCTTTGTCTTGCTATACAGACCAGGCTTTTATTTTATACTGTGTTCTCTTGCACAACCAGTCAAGCAGGGACTGGGAGTGGCTAAGTCATTATGCAAGGTAACCTATCCCCCCCCCCCCCCCCCCCCGTTCTTTTTAAACCCTGGATTTGTGCTGGAAATGGCCCACCTTGATTATCATACACATTGAAAGGAGAGTGATCACTTTAGATAAGCTATTACCAGCAGGAGAGTGGGGTGGGGGGAGAGAAAACCTTTTGTAGTGGTAAACACCCATTTTTTCATGCTTTGTGTGTATAAAAAGATCTTCTATACTTTCCACAGTATGCATCCAATGAAGTGAGCTGTAGCTCACGAGAGCTTATGCTCAAATAAATTGGTTAGTTTCTAAGGTGCCACAAGTACTCCTTTTCTTTCAGTCAAGCAAGGACTCTTAACAATGTAGAGGCAGTGTGTTCAGGCCTTGCTAAGGAGTGGAGTAGCAGCACACTATACAGCCTCCATCTATACTACAAAAATAACTACATAAATGAAACATCATTATGCCCATCTGTGTTTATCAGAAGGCTTTCTGATGCTATAGACAGAAATCTCACATTTTCTTCCCTTTTTTACTTGTTCTCTTACCTGAAGCCGTACACTTTTGTCCGCGTCATCTTTGAAGATAACAAGACACGTCTCCAGATTGACAGCATCTCTCTTCTTAAAATGCTGATTTAGAGCCATAAGAGAATCATAAATACAAACTAGATGGCAGCACATAACTGACAGAACATGGCAGTGTTACCCACACAAAATTCTCTGTTGTTCACACGCTCTATGTCACTCACCTTTACCCAGTTCCTAGGGCTCAGGGCTCAACGTTACGCTCTAGGGTAGGGGTGGGGAACCTTTTTTCTATCAGGGACCATTGACGCACAAAAAAAATCAGTCATGGGCTACATACAGCCCTTGGGGGAGGCATGGAGGCTCAGCGCTTCCCCTAGGCTCCAGGATGGGGCCAGAAATCAGGGGTTCAGGGTGCAGGAGGGGGCTGGGGCAGGGGGTTGGGGTACTGGAGGGAATGAGGGCTCTGGCTGGGGGTGCAGGTTCTGGGGTGGAGCTGGGGATGAGGGGTTTGGGGTGCAGAAGAGGGGTTTGGAGTGCGGGAGCAGGCTCAGGGTTGGGGTGCTGGTGTGGAGTCTGGGATGGAGTTAGGGTGCGGGAGGGGGTTCCGACCTCGAGCAGGGTGTTCAGGGTGCAGGCTCTGGCTGGACAGCGCTTATCTCAGACAGCTCCCGATCAGCAGGGCTAAGGTAGGCTCCCTGCCTGCCCTGGCTCTGCGCTTCTCCCAGAAGCAGCTGACATATCCAGCCTCTTAGTGGAGGGGCCAGGGGGCTCTGCGTGGTGCGCAGTGCCCGCACCCACAGGCACCACTCCCATAGGCCGCGGTTCTCAGCCAGTGGGAGCTGCAGAGCCAGCACAGGGGGCATGGGCAGCACACAGCTTTCCTGATTGCTCCTGTGCCTAGGGGCCACGGGGACATGCTGGTCGCTTCCGGGAGCTGCGCGGAGCTGACCAGATGTAACCCTAGCTTCCTACCGTGGTGGGGTGAGCTGGTGCTTATGGCTTCAGCCCCACAGGGGGGCGCTGAGGTTCAGGGCTTCCGGCACTCAGCGCGGAGACTTGCCACAGGTTGGATGAAATGAAGCAATGAGCCGGATCTGGCCCGCGGGCCGGAGGTTCCTCATCCCTGCTCTAGGGCACCCATCTTTACCCTTCCACAGGCTCAAGGCTTAACCTTACACTCTGCGGATTTGCGGGATCTTTTACTAGTGAAAGAGCCTTACACAGTAATATTCTACTTAATCTCTATTTATTAACAATCACATGCTAAGTATACAATGCTCACACTTCCTGGCTGGCCATCAAGAAAAGTTCATCTGCCTTATTGGATCCGGTCATCTGGGGAACTCCAGCTTCTCCATGGTGTCATTAGCAGAGTATTGAGGTCTGGCAACTCTGATCTTGGGGCTGTGTCCTGGAGTTGGTTCCAAAGAACTTCCTTTTGGACCCCAGTTTATATAGTGAAACTTGAGTCCTTCTTAGCTGTACCTTAACCAATCGTTTTACTAAAATATAACTAAACAATTTTCTAAACAATCCTAACATTGTAAAACGATTTAACCAATCATACCCCACCACCATAGTTGATTTACACCTAGCAAAATTACTTATGCAACAGACAGAAACAATCAAAGAACCAGACAGAGACCATACAGATAAACAATAGAGAAGGAGGGACCATACAGGGAAAACAATAGAAGTATAGATTTTACCATCACAACCGTTGATAAATGATTTCTTGCCAGACAGAATGCTATCAAGCAAAGTTTTCTTTAACCATCTTAAGATGTGTTTCTTTATCTGGTGATGGTGGTTACTATTAAGACAGGATCACCTTAACAGCCCGACATTACATTGTTTTAATATAATTTAGATGGAATGTGAGGATATGACGTTCTGCTTTTTAGCTCATGGCTGCTGCTTTCCTAATCTAGCTGCGGACAAAGGCCTCAGACCTTACAGTATGTCTACAGGAAAAGGCCTTATCCTTACAGCAGGGTGGTAGAAAGTGCAGGTGAGAAGATGGGCCCAGCCCCTGGGAGGAGATGGTGGATTGTTTTGGCAGAGTAAGGAGGTAGGGTATATTGTGGGGACCTTAGTAGGAGGAGCTGAGAGATTGTAGATGGGATTCAAGTAGGTGGGAGAATCTAGCAGTATTGAGAGCCAGGCCACAAAGGATGGAACAAGTGGGAGAGGGGTTTGGGGCTATACAGGGAAGGAGGGTGGCTGATGAACAAGAAGACACTGAGGGGAGGAATGTTTGTTTGTTTTTTGTATTTTTAATAGGTATCTGTTCAACACCTTAGCACAGTGGGGGCTCTGATCTAGTTTTGGGTCTCCTGGGACTCTTGTAATAGATAAGTAATAATTCAGGGACCAAATGTTTACTGCTTGTTAAAAGTTTACAGGTGTTGGAAACACTTGTGTACGCACGTGTTTCTTGCTGTGGCAGGATATATTATAACAGACCTTAAAATCATGTTGTTCCAATTACATCTTGTAGAGATTTTAGAAGACCAAACATGTACGTTTGACTCATTGCTATGCCTGAGTTATGTCATGATAGTGCATAAGACAGGCATACAGCTAATCATCAGCAAAATAGTTTAATGAATAATATGCACAGTGCTGTCAAATGGAAAAGTAATTGGAAAAATAACTATTGTTCGTGTAATCTTATGAGTTCTGTATAACAGCAGACTTTTTCAGAAGGAAATAATTTTCAAGACTGTGTCCCTTTTAAAGCACAGGACTAAGAGTAAGGAGAGTTGGGTTCTTTCAGTCTTAGATATTATAGCCCCCGTTGCCTGAGCACCTCATAATCAAAAATGTTGTGAGGTAAAGAGATACTGTTATCCCCACTTTACAACTGGGGAGCCCAGGCACAGACTAAGTGACTTGCCCGGGGACATATACTATGTCTGTCGCACAACAGGGAATTAAACCCAGGTCTCACAATACCTAGGCTAGCACTTTAACCACTGAACTGTCCTTCCTTTTAGTTTTGTTCCAGACTCTGACAAAGTCATCTATGTGACTTGGAACAAATCTCCTAACCTCTCTGTGCCTCAGTTATTCTATCTGTAAATTGGGAATAATGGCTGTCAGTCTCACAGAGGATGCTGAGACTTGGTTATTTAATGTTTGTAAAGTTCTTTGACATTTTTGAATGGAAGGTGCTATTAAAAATGAAATGGCTATAGAGTCACTTCTTTCATGTAGACTAAATATCTGAATACCATAATCAGATTTGTATAAATATATTTTAGGTCTCCTATGTGATTAGAGATGAGGTAGAGAAGTATAATCGAAATGGTGTAAATGCACTCCAGCTGGATCCTGCATTAAACAGACTCTTCACGGCGGGTCGAGACTCTATAATAAGGATATGGAGTGTCAATCAGCACAAGGTAAGCAAAGAGACGTAGTCTTTTTTATTAATTTAAAAAGTCACTTTTTATATTAGCGGACTCTGTCAGGTGGACTAATTTAAACCAGATTATTACAATGTTGACATTTTTCTAAGGGTTTGTAGCTATCCTTATGCTATTAAAAATGCATGGCATTTTACAGACAAATAGGATGTGATTCATACCCCAAATTGCTTATAGTCTATGTTAAGAGAATACAACAAAAGTAGATAATAAAGGGTATATAGTTGGGGGGGAGGGGAAATTACATCAGGTAAGTCATGGAGTTGCTTTGCTTATTAATGTACTTTATTTTGAAGGATCTGGACTTTTTTCTTAAGTTACTGCTATTTAGGTTGATCTTTTTTTTTTTTTTTTTTGTATCCTAAGGAGACTCCTTTTTCCGCTTTTCCCATTCCCCTTTATTTTATCAGGATCTGTCTCCATTCTTCTCCCCTGGCATGTTATGTTTTACTAACCTGTTGTCTGTCTTAATTAGGGTCAGATCTTGCAATGTGATGAGTGTCCTTAGCTCAGCACCTTTAGGATTTTAGGTTGTGAGCTCCTTTGCTTAGGAATCTTGTCTTAAGTTTACTTGGTGCCTTGCACAGCTGTCATGCTGTACACAAATAAGCATTATAAAATGGTATGAGATTAAACTTCAGTATAACAACTATTCCACATATAAAGTATTTCAAAATATGAGTTTTACTAAAGACCAAATTGTGACCCACTTACTCATATTGCCGGGTGGTAGTTATCACAAGTAGCCCCATTGACTTCGGTGGGACTATTTGAAATAACTGCTAATCAGTATGAGAGGTAGAAGGGGATATCACAACTGAACCCAAAAACCAGTTTAGTCTTTTCCAATGTTGAAGGGACCTCATACAATTTATTTTTAATTCCAGCAAGACCCTTATATAGCATCTATGGAACATCACACTGATTGGGTAAACGATATTGTACTTTGTTGCAATGGTAAAACATGTAAGTATCTCTTTACTTTGTTCAGTATTTAATAGTATAAAATGGGAAAATATGGCATTCAGAAATTTATTAAGTATCTGACTGTTACCAACTGCTTCACTTGCTACAACTTGGGTAACTTTTTGCGTTGTTAGTATATAAAATAAGTTTTGGTAAAGTGTATTGTATGAACAGCAAAGATATACAATTCCTCTAATCTTTGAAGAGAAACTAAAAGATATTAAGAGCTTCACATGCTCTGATGAAATAATCTGTTAAAATGTACCAATCTTTTCCATTTAGTGATATCTGCTTCTTCAGATACTACTGTTAAAGTGTGGAATGCACATAAGGGATTTTGCATGTCAACACTAAGGACACATAAGGTAAAAGGCATGAATTAAAGATGCATAAATGATCATTACTGTTCTAAAAAAATAGTGTACGTATTTAGATGCAGACTTCATACTGAAGGTTATTTGCTGGTTCTGTAATGTCATGTTGCTGTACCCATTTTATTGTAGGATTATGTGAAGGCCTTAGCATATGCAAAAGATAAAGAACTGGTAGCATCTGCCGGGCTGGACAGACAGATATTCCTCTGGGATGTAAATACTCTAACAGCACTGACTGCCTCAAACAACACTGTCACAAGTAGGTACTTGGGAAAAATTAAAATACTGTATAACTCATTTATTAACATTTTCCACTAGTTCAATTTAGGACAGTAAACTTGAGTGTTTGTGTGTGTGTGTATTGTTACATGTTTGAATTTAATAATTTAAATAAATCCATTTGAACCTGTTTTTTAGTAATTTAAATAAAAGATTATGAATTGGAAATTAGTACAGCACTATACAGAAAGAATAGATACATTACCACAGTGGTTCTCAACCAGGGGTATGCCGAGGTCTTCCAGAGGGTACATCAACTCATCTAGATATTTGCCTAATTTTACAATAGGCTACATAAAAAGCACTAGCGAAGTCAGTACAAACTAAAATTTCAAACAGACAATTACTTGTTTATACTGCTGTATATGTAAGTTCAATATTTTTATTTCAGTTGATATATTTTATAATGATATGATAAAAATGAAAAAGTAAGCAATTTTTCAGTAATAGTGCACTGTGACTCTCTCGTATTTTTATGTCTGATTTTGTAAGCAAGTAGTTTTTAAGTGAGGTGGAACTTGGGGGTATGCAAGACAGATCTGACTCCTGAAAGGGATTCAGTAGTCGGGAAAGGTTGAGTGCCACTGCATTACCACGCTTGGTGTAAGGCAAAGAGATGACCTTTGTCTTTCTCTTCTCTGTATCTGGTGAGATGCCAACAATTTTGCATCCTCTACCTAATTCCCAGTACCTCTGTCTTTTTATAGGGTATGAGAAAAAGAAATCCCTTTTGGGGTTGGAAAAATATTTTCCCATGATCGCTTTCTCTATATCTTACGTTTTAATCGTTTTGTTTCTCGTTACTTATGGAATTTCGTTTATGGTATCTTTAGGTTACATGATTGATAAGCAAGAAGGGAATTCTAATCTGGTCATTTATCCCTAACATCTAGGACAACCGACATTTCCCAAAACATCTTTTAATGGATTCCCATTTCATCATTGCAGAAAGCTTCTACAATAACAATTGTTCCTTATCAATCCTGCTTATATCTTAGTAGACCCTTTTGGTAGTTTGAGGAGGACTTTATCCTGGACACCTGCTTTTTCACAGACGTGCAGGTGCCAGCCATGATGGATTATCGTCTAATAATCATAAAAATTCCTGAATATAAGTTATTCACATGTTATGGACCAACACTCTGGCCTTACTATTCAAATACACTTTGCTAATACCTTAAAGATTTTGGGAGAGTAGTTAATATGTAAATTAATTTAATATACTAAAAGCATTAATATTTGCTAAAAAGTACCAATAGTATATATAAAACATTCAGGTAATTCTCATCATTGTTTACTTTTTTATTTTAATCTCAGTTTATTGCCAAACATAATCTTAGCTGAAAAACTAGAGCATCTGATCATTACAGATTCTAGAATACAGGGTAAATCTCTTTGAACATAATGTAATGAGTCTGTATTTCATCTAGACTCAATAGAGCTTTAGCTTCAAAAGCTCTTAGCTCCTCAATTAATACATTGTAGTAGTTTTCCAATGGGATATTAGTTTACTGCTTTTTCGGCATATTGTACTTCCCATCTTCTGTATTTAGGCCGAAGCAGAAATTAATACAATTAATCTTTTAAAGAAGAGCTTGATAAACATACCTAATGCCTACTAATGGAAGGCCTACAGCGATAGGCAGATCTAGATACAAAAGGAGAGGGTGGGGTAAGGTGGGAGTGAACACTAAGGAGGTCTAGGAGCAATGCCCTGGTGAATCCCAGTTAACCCCAGCTACTGGGAAAAGCACTGTCAATACATCCTTTTTTTTTTTTTTTTTTTATCAGAGGGGTAGCCGTGTGAGTACGTTTCCACAAAAACAACGAGGAGTCCGGTGGCACCTTAAAGACTAACGGATTTATTTGGGCATAAGCTTTCATGGGTAAAAAGCCCACTTCTTCAGATGCATGGAGTGAAAATTACAGATGCAGGCATAAATATACTGACATGAAGAGAAGGGAGTTACCTTACAAGTGGAGAACCAGTGTTGACAGGGCCAATTCAATCGGGGTGAGTGTGGTCCACTCCAATAATTGGTGAGGAGGTGTCAATACCAAGAGAGGGAAAGTTGCTTTTGTCGTGAGCCAGCCACTCCCAGTCCCTATTCAAGCCCAAATTAATGGTGGTAATTTCGCAAATAAATTGCGGTTCTGCAGTTTCTCTTTGAAGTCTGTTGTCTACTCTGTCCCCATATCTACTCTAGCGACACCATCAGAGGACCAAACCACATGAGCCACACCATCAGGGGCTCATTCACCTGCACATCTACTAATGTGATAGATACCGTCATTTGCACATCTGCTAGTGCGAGCAATGCCCCTCTGCCATGTACATGGGCCAAACCAGACAGTTTCTACGTAAAAGAATAAATGGACACAAATCAGACATGAGGAATGGTAACATACAAAAGTCAGTAGGAGAACACTTCAATCTCCCTGGACATTCTATTAACAGATTTAAAAGTAGCCATACTTCAACAAAAAAAACTTCAAAAACAGACTTCAAATACAAGAAGTGGGCTTTTTACCCACGAAAGCTTATGCCCAAATAATTCTGTTAGTCTTTAAGGTGCCACTGGACTCCTCTCTGTTTTTGTAGATTTTTTTTTTTGTGAGTTAGTCTTTAATAGCAGCTTCTGTTTAGTAGATGTCTTACATGAAGCACTACAAAGCATCACCTCCTGCACTAAAAAATAAAGTGGTTAAGAGAGAAGCTTTCTCTTTTTCCTCCCTCTAGAGCATTCTGGCTGCTGAGAAGATGGGTGGTTTTCTCTGACATTGTTGCCGTAGGGTTCTGAATAACAGCAACGAAAATGACCCGTTTCGTTAAGTTTACTCCTGCACTGTTTGTTAAAGCTGTGAACAATAGCAGAGACACTGAAGGGGTGTGTGTGTGTGTGTGTGTGTGTAGAATCAGGAAGAACATGTCGCTTTGGTTTATATGTAGTTCACATTGGAAGGTTAGGTTACCATGAGGGGTAGAAACACTTTTTAAAAAAAAAGAAAGCTAATATTCTGCAGAAATGTATGGCTGAGGCTCCGGCTAGAGAAGAGTGTATCATTAATCATTGGTGCGTGGATTTTTCAAGCCCTGTTTTAAAGATTGTGTGCTTGGAATGAATGTAATAGAACATATAAACAGTTTGCAGGAACATTGAAAAGGAGTACTTGTGGCACCTTAGAGACGAACCAATTTATTTGAGCATAAGCTTTCGTGAGCTACAGCTCACTTCATCGGATGCATCCGTAGCTCACGAAAGCTTATGCTCAAATAGGTTAGTCTCTAAGGTGCCACAAGTACTCCTTTTCTTTTTGAGAAAACAGACTAACACGGCTGTTACTCTGAAACAGGAACATTGAGTTTTTTAAAGACAGAGAATGTACACAGTTCTTGGTGTTGTTGCAGATGGATATGTTGTCGTCTTCAAATGTCTGGCAATGTTCTCTTGCTTTTGTTTTTGATGGTTTACTCCAGTAATTCTTTCTGAAACTGGTTATTGTTGAAGTAGTTGGGAGTTTCTATTTCCAAGTAATCTTTTCTGACAACTGTGGATAGGTCATCTTCTAGCCTAATGGGTGCAGATGCAAGAGTAGTTTAGAGATTTACTAGCTGGCTCATAGGAAAACATTGTAAGGCTGTTGTAGATCAAGTGAAGATGGGCTTATTAGAAACTTCTGTAGTGATATTGGGCCAAATTGAAGCAAATGAACATTCCTATAAATAATTCAACGGCCATTTTTTTGACCCGAGATTAAAGAAGGTAGAGAGGATGCCTCAAAGGCAGTAGAAACAAATGTGTGCCTATGGAGTTCAATCACTAAAGAGTCTGAAAAGAAAAAATGCTCTGGTTTTATCACTCTTCTTAAGCACTTGATTGTTCAGTAAACAATGTTCCTAATGGTCTAGAGAAAAACATATTGTATGCCCCAGAGGCTCTTTGAAACATGGGCTAGATGTAGAGCTAAATTCTGCCCTCTCTTCCTGCCTAACTCTACAGACTTCACTAGGTTTTATAAATCTAAATGTGGGCAAAATCTGACCCTTAATTTCTTACCAGACTGAAACAAAACAGTATAAGGAGCCTGACAGTAGACAGACCCTTGTTAAAAGGGTGTATCCATCAGTCTTTCTAGATGTAGGCACTCTAATTCAGAGGGAAAAGTGTTTACTTCTGAAGCAGGCCTCCTTCAAGAGGTTTCAGATGAAGTGAGCTGTAGCTCATGAAAGCTTACGCTCAAATAAATTTGTTAGTCTCTAAGGTTCCACAAGTACTCCTTTTCTTCCTTCAAGAGGGAAGGTGTGAAACTTCTGTTTCTAGGAAGATTTGTACTTTTGGATGCTTTACAATGGAGAGACGCCATATCTCTTAAACTTTGCCCACTTAGGCTCCTTATACTGTTTCCTTTCAGTCTGGTAAGAAATTAAGGGTCAAATTCTGCCCAAATTTACATTTATAAAACCGAGTGAAGTCTGTAGAGTTAGGCAGGAAGAGAGGGCAGAATTTAGCTCTACATCTAGCCCATGTTTCAAAGGGCCTCTTGTAATCAAATGCTGCATATTATGAAACTGGAAGAATAAATTTTCTTTGACTTATAATATCCTACCACAATATGATCATGGCTGCTGAGCAAACAGAACAGTAATTTCCTAATATCCTATAATATAAATATACTTATGCAGTGAAATCAGTGAAATCAGGCATGTTGTTTTGCTATACATATGTGGTATATCTACTCAGCGTTTCTCAAACGCGGCCACTGAGGGTGCTTGCGGCCACCAGGGGCTTTTCTTGCTGCTACAGCCTCGTGGGCAGTGACTGGGGCGAGGAAGGGGTGAAAGCAGTGGACCCTTCCACCAGAGCCACCAGCAGGGGTTGTGCCCTGCCCTCCTCTGGAGCCACAAAGGTCAGAGAAGCAGGCAGCCAATGAGTTACACACTTTCCTGGGTACAGTGAGGCTCTGGCTTCGAGCTTCAGCCCTGGGAGGACAGACAGCAGGCTCCGGTCGTGGGGCTTTGGGCTCCGGCTGTGGATGCCAGGTCTCGGCTCACCACCCCCTGTATGATCCCTGGCCCCTGCTGCCTTCCTGGCTCCCCATCCACCTCCCTTGCCCCCTCTGTCTCCCTACCCACCTCCTCATCCAGGGCTTAATTTGTCTCCTGGCTCAACAGGGCTGAGTAAGTCTGCCGTGACAATTGATATTTGTATGTATGTTAATATCACTCCCAGCTAGCTAGTAAGTCTGCTGTGAAAAGTGATATTAACAAGCTTACAAAACAAGTGTTTTGTTTGTTTCTTTTTTAAAGCAACCTAAAAAGCAAAAGAAGCAACAACAAAAAAAGATGAATGTGCAAAGCACCTTATATGTGTTTTCTATTCTGTATAGGTCCAGTAAAGAAGAGAAACAACTGTACATTATTTTTATCATTGACTCTACCAAAAAGCTCTACACAATTGAATTACAATGATTTGGATATGTATATGTGCATATTTATCTGTTTTTCCTAAAGTTAATTGAGTATTTTAGGAAAAATTGTCAGAGCGGCCACAGGAAAGAGTTGGTGGCCGCGCTCTGAGGCCATCAAAAAGTTTGTTATGAGAACCCCTGATCTATATTATGAATTACATACAAAGCCGGGAGCGTATGAGGGTTTTAATATTAAAGAGAAAAATAGGTGCTACATATGTATAGCAGCTATTCTCGACGTAGAGTAAGACCAGTTTTCATCTAATATAAACTTTAAAATGGCTGAATTGCCAAATCTCATTTTAAGGGGTTTGGTCCTGTTTGTTGATCTTCTATTGGCTCTGCAATAAGAGTCTGAGCCAAAGCATCCTGATGATGAATGACAAAAAAGGCTTCGCATGAAAGGTTACACTTCAGATAACAATACTAGATGATTAGGAGGATACTGAAATGAAGCCACAAGTTTTTCAACTAGACAGAATCTTTATGCTGCTGCATGGTGAGCAATGTGTTAAAAACCTGGTGGAGAATTTATGTACTGTACAGAAGTATCTACAATGCCTTTTGTTGCAAGAAGAACTATGATAATTGTTATCAGTGCCATTACCACCATTCTAGTCGTGCCTACGCCGTAGCTATTGAATTTCTTTCTGAAACTGATGAAGTTTGAGGGATGGTTGACTCTGAACTCCTCTGATATTTTGTGTCCCTACTCCTCCAGTATTGGGGAATGGAACACCTGCAGCCCTCCACTGATGGGATCCTTACAGCCTTCTCCTACACACACTCCTACGTTTTGGAGAAACAGCAAGCCACAAGTTCTCCTTTTCTTTTTGCGGATACAGACTAACACGGCTGCTACTGTGAAACGAGAAACTGCTGAATTGGAATTAATTTGCAAACTAGATACAATTAACTTAGGCTTGAATAAAGACTGGGAGTGGATGGGTCATTACACAAAGTAAAATTATTCCCCCGCCCCCTGCTGTTCCTCAGATGTTCTTGTCAACTGCTGGAAATGGTCCACCTTGATTATCACTACAAAAGGTTCCTCCCCCCACTGATAATAGCTCACCTTACCTGGTTTCAGAGTAGCAGCCGTGTTAGTCTGTATTCGCAAAAAGAAAAGGAGTACTTGTGGCACCTTAGAGACTAACCAATTTATTTGAGCATAAGCTTTCGTGAGCTACAGCTCACTTCATCGGATGCATTCAGTGGAACAACTCTGACATCATAATCAAAAAGGCTGACAAAGGAGGTGCTGTCTTCATCATGAATAGGTCGTAATATGAACAAGAGGCTGCCAGGCAGCTCTCCAACACCACCCTCCACAAGCCATCACCCTCCGATCCCACTGAGGGCCACCAAAAGAAGCCACACCATCTGCCCAAGAAACTCCCCGAAAAACAACAAGAACAAATCCGCACAGACACACGCCTGGAACCCCGACCCGGGACACTCCATCCGCCACCCAAGATCCACAGACCTGGAAATCCCAGACGCCCCATCATCTCAGGCATTGGCACCCTGACAGCAGGATTGTCTGGCCATGTAGACTCCCTCTTCAGGCCCTATGCTACAAGCACTCCCAGCTATCTTTGAGACACCACTGACTTCCTGAGGAAACTACAATCCATCTGTGATCTTCCTGAAAACGCCATCCTGGCCACTATGGATGTAGAAGCCCTGTACACCAACATTCCACACAAAGATGGACTACAAGCCTTCAGGAACAGTATGGTTTGTGGATCTTGGGTGGTGGATGGAGTGCCCCGGGTCAGGGTTCCAGGCGTGTGTCTGTGCGTATTTGTTCTTGTGGTTTTTCGGGGAGTTTCTTGGGCAGATGGTGTGGTTTCTTTTGGTGGCCCTCAGTGGGATCGGAGGGTGATGGCTTGTGGAGGGTGGTGTTGGAGAGCTGCCTGGCAGCCTCTTGTTCATATTCCGATGTATTCATGATGATGACAGCACCTCCTTTGTCAGCCTTTTTGATTATGATGTCAGAGTTGTTCCACTGAATGCATCCGATGAAGTGAGCTGTAGCTCACGAAAGCTTATGCTCAAATAAATTGGTTAGTCTCTAAGGTGCCACAAGTACTCCTTTTCTTTTTATCAAGTTCTGACATACACATCCCTACCCCACACTACGACTTCCCAGATGCACACATCCCTAAGCTAAAAGTTCTAAGTCTGCTCCACAGGACTAAGAAAAAGGTTCCTTAATCTATAAAATACAATTTTAGAAGTGGTGGGACTGAATTTCCATATGCAAAATGTTATAGTCTGTGTTTGCAACACAAACCCAGTGTATTTCAGAGTCTCTTATAAATCCCTCTCTTACAGTGGAGTTAACATAGAGGGCCCGAGAAGAAGCTGCAGATAGCACTCTAACTATCCTAATGCCAATCAATGGTTTTGCAGTGGTACCATGATTATAGTGATTCTTTTACAGAATTGCAAATGAGGAATTGAGAAGGCTTTTTCTAGCAATATGTTATCCAGATTCTTTTTCTATTAAAAGTAATTCTAGATACTTAGGTGAAAGCACTGCTGTTTTTTCACATTGGACCATCATACTGAATCAAAACCTGCAGCTGGCTCTTAAGTGCAGCATTTTCAAGTGCATAGTGTTTGTTTTTTGACAAATGGAGAAAGCAAAGCATTAATACTGTTATCTTACTTTGCACTAGCTTCTTCCCTGAGTGGGAACAAAGATTCCATTTACAGCCTTGCGATGAATCAAATGGGAACAGTAATTGTATCGGGGTCCACTGAAAAGGTAAGCAGGACCTATTAGAACTCTTTCAACCTTAGTAAAATTATTGCTAATTTTTTTTAGACACTGAGTTCTAATCTAATTCTGAATTGACTCTGCAATCAATATCTTCTTGTTTAACTTGTGTCATCATTTGAAGTAAATTGGTCTTGTAAAAACATAACAAAATCCTGCTGCAAATACTCCTGATAGCAGATAACATGTTAGGTGTTTGTGAGTTTAATAAAATATAGGAATCTTGCAAAAGTACCAATTTTTTTTTTTTTACACTTTTGGAAGAATCAGTTATTTGAAAAAATGGGAGTTACTTCAAAGGTATCTTCATATGTAGGCAATGCATGTGTGAAAATGATATATGTAATTATCTTATCTGCTTTGACAGGTTTTAAGGGTATGGGATCCAAGGACTTGTGCAAAGCTGATGAAACTTAAAGGGCACACGGATAACGTAAAAGCTTTGTTGTTGAACAGAGATGGCACACAGGTATGGGTTTTCATTTGAAGCACAAATATCTTTCACTTAGGTTTTTCTTTAGAGCTTTATAAAAAATGTTATACTTTTTCAGTACAGAACAGTTTTTTCCACTTTTTCTCTGTAGAATATTGAAAGTCTTTAAATAAAACTTGGTCTAAAAGTGAGTGCTCTAATCTAAATATATTAAACTAAATTAATAATCTGTAACTTTTCGCTTTACTTTTGAAGCATAGTTGTGACGAGTAGCTAAGAGAATTGCCATAAATATATTGTTAAATGAGCTTGTGATTTCACATCTGAATATTTTATCCTTTATTTTACTTGTAAACTAATATTGGTTAGTTTCTGTTTGGGGAAGGGAGACTTGTGGGAGGGAATAAAACAATACTATTTTTGTCTCTGTCTCTCTTGTTGATGTAATGTACAATATACGCATCGGGTAAAGAAAAATGTGACCAGAATTTTGACTTTGCAATTCTCAGTTTAACACCGTCTTAATGGAAAAATATGAATGTAAGATTTCTAGAGCCTCCATATAAGAACTGCTTTTGTTTTTTGGGGTTTTTTTTAACAGTCACTTTTTTCCAGGTACTTAGTGGTGTAATTTAAATACAATGTTTGTTGCTCAGTGTCTTTCAGGCAGCTCTGATGGAACTATTCGTCTATGGTCCCTTGGCCAGCAGAGATGTATAGCCACATATCGAGTCCACGATGAAGGTGTTTGGGCTCTGCAGGTCAATGAAGCCTTCACTCATGTTTATTCAGGAGGAAGAGACAGGAAGATTTATTGCACAGATTTACGAAATCCTGATATCCGTGTGCTCATCTGTGAAGAAAAGGCACCAGTTCTTAAGGTAATTGATTTACTTAAAAGATTGCTACAAGTTTGATCTTCCATAAGAGCTTTTGGTAGCTCCTAAAATGCAAGATGGTAAATGGAATGACTTGATGTTTAAGGTACACCATCTGATAACATAATAAAGCTGGAATTCCTTTGGACCATTGCAGTTGTTCTTAGGACCAGTAAAATGTTCTAATTACTGGTCCCAAAGAGAGAATTTTGATCCCTGGTAAAATTTTGAATCTAATGATGATTTGCAGATTTTCATTCTTTGAAAAGGACTTTTTAGATCCTTGCATTAGAGAGCAAGTTGCTCTGGGAATTGTTTCCATTAAGAATTATGGAAAGAGAATTAGATTCAATGGTTCAGTACTCATGTGTTTGGAAACAAGCTTGGCTCTCCCCTGGGTGTGTATGTATTTCAACAGCCTTTAGTTACAGGGTTGGTTACGTGCTATTTCTCAAACACGCAAATTGGATGCTTTTTTCTACAATATCAGATGTGGGTAACAACTGGTAGCTTTGTATGCTGCTCAATATTCTAGACCATCCATAACTCACTCATATGAAAAGTGTACACAGTAAAACATAGTTATGCTTAATCTGTGGCATGTTATGTAACAGAACAGCTGCAAATATAACTGTATGTAAGAATATGTGTAAGACAACCAATGTTCACCCCATTAAATTCTTCTTTGAATGTGTGTCTGTGGATCCCACTATAGGGGGGGGGTGTGTGTCATGGACATGAGCTCGAAATCGTTTGAATAGTAGTATCCTTGGGTGCTGTGCATGCACCTTGTTCCTCCTGGTGCTTCCATCCAAGGGCATACAGGGCAGATCAGTGGCAATCCTTCTCAGTTCCCTCTTACTGCCTGTGGCAGCAAGACAGAACTTGGACAGTGTCCAACCCACTATGAGAAAAGGAGTACTTGTGGCACCTTAGAGACTAACCAATTTATTTGAGCATGAGCTTTCGTGAGCTACAGCTCACTTCATCATGCTCAAATAAATTGGTTAGTCTCTAAGGTGCCACAAGTACTCCTTTTCTTTTTGCGAATACAGACTAACACGGCTGTTACTCTGCAACCCACTATAGTTTTTCAAGCTTCAGTCTCAACCCTCTTGTGAAGAAATTCTTCACCGTCATTATCATCTTATTTCTTATTGGATGTTCCAAAGAAAAAGGGATAGGGAGACCCTCTCAACCCTGCTTCACAGCAGGGTGAAGTACTTCACACCAACACCAGCATGGCAGACTGTAAAGCCACAGAGTATCAATCTTGCCCATCATACGATGATCTTATGTCTTTAATGGGCACAATAGATGTTTCTTC
This sequence comes from Lepidochelys kempii, assembly GCF_965140285.1. NCBI lineage: Eukaryota > Metazoa > Chordata > Testudines > Cheloniidae > Lepidochelys > Lepidochelys kempii. Next base: position 257,586,816 of record NC_136381.1, read on the forward strand.
TGACTCAGAGAAGGACACCCCCCCCGCCCCCGACAAGTGCTCCCTCTGCAACTCCTTGTCATTCCACACTTGAATATTGAGAGAGAAGGGACTCAAAGCAATCCATAAAGGTCATGTCCAATCCTGGAGAAGAGACCTCCTCCAAGCTGGAGTTGAGGAAGCTAGCTATGGCAAGTGCCCCGGCACCATACCTCTGATGCCAGCAGGGAGAAGAAGCCCTAAAAGGGTGCCAAGACCGTTGGTGCTAGTGCTGATCCTTCCGGCACTATCAGCACAGACTGCCTCCGCGCCTTAAGTGCATTGGCATCAACCCCAGGGCACCTATGCCAGCCACTTCAGACACGAAGTCATGTACCCACACTGAGCACAATCACAGCTCAGTGCACAGTGGCATCATCCCATAAGGAAGACTCAGAGCGTTCCTCCAAAGGCAAGTCTTCCAAATCCTTTTCAACATGAAGGATTGGAAGCAAGCCATCAGCTACAGAGAAGGTTCAGGAGACAGTTTGGCCAGTAAGGGTACAATTTACCATTGGAGCCTTATTGGCACTATTGGGGCCCACCTTCCCACAGGTCCCAGAGCAGAGCTCCATCAATGTACCAGAAAAGAGGAGGTCTCAGTCACCATGCACATTAGTAGCCAGGCATTCCACACCAGAACCAGAAGAACCTCCCTGTGATGGAACAGATGTGGCTCAGGACACTTCCTAATTGCCTTTCCTATCTAAGGAATCCTTCTGTTAGGTAAATGAGGCTGTCACCTCAGCCCTGACTCATCAATAACTTTAGGGCTGCTCACGATCTGTTTTGGAGGATAGCTGAAACTTTGGATGTTGAGACAATGGTGATTTAAAAGAACAAGCACAGACTGTTCAATTACCTCATTTCCTTGGTGCTGACAAGAATTGTCCTTCCAATCAATGAGAATATATTTGACTCAGCAAAGGGACTGTTGCATGCTGCAGTCTCCCTTTCTCCTACTTCAAAGTGAGTAGAAAAGCTCTATCAAGTCCTGTTCGAGGGCTTCAGACATTTTTATGTGCAACCAACCTGGGGTTCCCTTGTGTTTTCTGCAGGTCCAGGGGGAAAAAACAGGTCCACCAAGGGGATTCTAAAAGATAAGGGCTCCAAGAAATGAATTCTTTGGCCAAAAAGCCTAGTTATCAACCTCCCTCCTATTCAACAGTGTGAACTACCAAGCCCTGTTCGTGAAATGCAGTTCTCTAATGAGGGAAAGGGTGATCTCCTTTCTCTCTAGGCTTCCTCAGGACTTGGGGAGGATGCAAGGTACTCCATCAAGGAGGGTCACATGGTAATGAAAACCACGCTACTATTGGCAGTGGATGAGTCGGTGGCTTCTTGATCCATGGTTACATAAGTTGCAATGTGTCACGTTTCCTAGTTGCAGGTGTCTGGGATTCTGAAAAGTCCTGCTGACAGTAGAGGATGTACCCTTCAAGGGCATGAAGCTCTTCAGCAAGCAGACATACAAGGTGCTCCGTTCCCTCAAGGATTTGGGGGTGTCCTTAGATCTGCAGAATCTATACCCCAGCACCATACCAGAAGCCCTTCTTGTACCAGCCCCCACTCCGACAAAGAACACAGTCTTGTTCCCACAATCACAAACTGGAGTACCTGCCTAGAAAGTGGCCCCATTACACCAGAAGGCACCTGTCACTCTGCTCTGTCATGCACCAGGCTCCTGTCCAGAGGCAGCAGATTTGACTGGAGGTGTGTCAAGAACCACATAAACGCCATTCTACAGCCAGACTTTGGAAGTCACCCTCTCCCACTTCCATCAGGTGTAGTCGGAGATTAGACAAATGCTGGACGTAGCCTATCACTATCCCAGCCATTTTCTTTCCTTGCGTCTTAATCACCCTTGTCCCTCTTTATGGATCCTTCTAATGAGAGTCTTTTACCAAAAGAATTGGCCTCATTGTTTCACATAGGAGATGTAAAAGAGGTCCTGCAGGAGTACAGGTGAAGAGGCTTCTTCTTGCAATATTTTGTTGTTCTGAAAATGCCTACAGTGCCTCATAATTGGGATGGTAACACTTGCTTCATCATTCCACCACTTTAGATTTAGGACTGGTTTGTAACTCATGTTATTAAGGATGCGTACTTTCATCCTGCCATTCACCTGGCTCATAAGAAGTACTTGAGATTTATTCTGGGGTCAAATCATTGCCTGTACAAGATACTGACCCTTGGACTCTCCACAGCACCCAGAGTCTCTGTCAGATGCATCACCATAGGTGCATCTATGTGTATCTGTATATAGATGCCTGGCTGATCAAAGGCAGCATCGCATCAAGGAATTCTGACATGACTCAGCTACACCCTCTCTCTGTTCACCTATCTGGGAGACAGATTCCTCTCCCTTTAGTCATTACTGAACAATGTGAAATCGCAGCCAGCTATGACAGTACGGACTTGTCTCGCATTATTAGGCCATATGTCTGCCTGTACATATGTGAAGCCACTTACCAGACTTGAGAGGAGACTGCTACATCTCTGGCTCAGATGAGCCTACACCCCTGCAAAGTATCCAATTAGCAAGAAAGTCCTAATTCCACTTATGTCTTTGAGCTACTGAACTATTAACTGCATCCTGATAATATGCAAAAAGAGATACAGTTCATGACCTTGTAACCTTCCAGGGCATTAGTCATAGGCACATCTGAGATGGGGGAGTCCTCCTGGACCCATCCACAGATACAAGGGATGTGGGTTTTTTTTGTTTGCTTGCTTGTTTGCTGAATACCTTCCTTCTGCAATGGAATCAAGATGCTGTCCCACTGATTCAGCTAATCAACAAAGTAACTGCCGAAACCAGAGGAAACAAAGTCACACTCAGTCTCATAGCTCCCTTCTGGCCGAGACAGTTGTGGCTGATAGACCACCCAGACTTGCAATCACAGGATCAGGGTTAAGAGTTCCATCCAAACCCAGAGTTACTGCATCTGATGGCCTGAATGTTGTTTGAGCACCCTGGAAAGGGAGTGCTTCTAACATGTTCAGGAAATCCTGGCATGGAGCAGAAAGCTATCCGTGAGAAAGACTTACTTTAAATGGAAACAGCTTTTTCAATATGAGTGGTCCAACAAGGCCTAGATCTAGTGCAAGCCCCAGTGCCAAAGATTGTTTTGAACATTTGCTGTAGTTATAACAATCTGGACTTTAATTTCACGCAGTCAAGGTCTGACTGGCAACAGTATGGGTGTATCATACACTGATGCTGCTGTTCTTGATCTCTCGTTCAGTGGTCTCCAGATTTCTCAACAGCCAGATACGTACATACCCTCTAGTCAGAGAACTTACTCCAGTGTGAAACCTCAATGTCATCCTTTTAAAACTTAGACTGCTCTTAAAGCCCCTTTCAAAATGCTTCATCCATTATCGTACTTGCAAGACTGTCACCTTGGCCAGAAGAGTGAACGAGCTTCACTCAGTCCATTCTATACAAGACAAGGCCCTGGGATGTTTCTGGGTCAGGCCCAGTTCTTGTGCTGGGTCAGGGTAGGGTGCAGCCTCACCGCTGAGTCCGTGTCCCAGGGGGGAACTGCAGAATGATCTCCCACTTACGTACGGCCAGTGGCCTGTGCTCCCCAGTGCAATGCTGAAGCCTCCACGTTTATTTGACAGATAAAATTTGCAGAATTTTTAGAATATTGTACATAGAATTTTTAATTTTTTGGTGCAGAATTTTTAGTGTTTTGGTGCAGAATGCCCTCAGGAGTAGGTAATCTTAACTTACCTGTGTTCTTCCCTAAATGCTTTCTGCACAAAAAAGCTATGCACTCTGAATGTATCCATGTACTTGGTAATGTAATTTTTTTTCCACTTTATGCATCCGATGAAGTGAGCTGTAGCTCACGAAAGCTTATGCTCAAATAAATGGGTTAGTCTCTAAGGTGCCACAAGTACTCCTTTTCTTTTTGCGAATACAGACTAACATGGCTGCTACTCTGAAACTTGGTAATGTAGGTATTCAAGGAGTGGGGGATTACAAAAATTTACAGCAGTGTTTCTAAGTCTGAAGAAAAAATTTTAGTATATTGTATTTGAGAAATAGTATGTGGTTATGTAACTAGACTGTACTGTGATGCATACTCACACGGGAGAGAAGAGTTAAGGTTGTGTAGGGCTTTGGAACATCTAATTTTGCAACACTAACATTCTCTTAATTTAGGAAATTGCATAAAAAAATCTAAGGTCTTGTTTTTTAAAAGAAGGAAAAAAGATGAGGGAGGGAGTGTCATAGCTAGTAACTATTTGGCTATGTACCATTGGAACAGCTAGGACCCCAAGAGGTATATATTCTAGTGCACAGCTAAAATGCATGAGCGGGCTGGTCTTCCTTAGTTGCACGCTTTACTGGCTTAGCAAAAGAACCAAATTCAAAATGTACTGTGCATATCTAAAGTGTAGTTTTGAAGGGGTCAAAACCTGGAAAATTTCAACTGAAAATGAAATTTAAAAAATTGTGATCACACACAGGGCTAGAATAGAAATGTTCTATGATCCTTAACTAGGATGGATCACTACTGCTATAGTAAACCAGCAAGTGAATCTAATTTTCTGAAATTCTACATATTTAGTAGTACTGAACTTTCTTAATTGTATCTTTTTAAAAATGATCATCCTGTCAAATATTAAAATCTTTAGATAATGTATAAAAATACTGTAGTTTTGAAACATTTTAAACCACAGCTGATTAGCTAAAAACAACTCAAACATATTCAATATTTCTAGTCACAATTTCTAAAATGTTTCTAGAGATTTAAAATAGTTTTTATTGTTTGTAATGAAACTTAAAATCACCGATAAAGTTAAAAATTACAATTAGCTATTTAATGTATTGAAACTTGTATTTCTTCAGTAAGCTTGAAGGTAGTGCTGTTTCTGGAGCACATCTGGCAATGACTGGAGGTCACTGGAAAGCAAAAAACTTATTGAAAAGAAAAAAGTTAAACTTGGGGTATCTAAAAGTGTTCTGTGGTTTAATTATTCAGATGGAACTTGATAGATCAGCTGATCCTCCTCCAGCCCTTTGGGTTGCAACAACTAAATCTTCTGTGAATAAGTGGGTGAGTGATTTTCTTTGTCCATTATATGGCTAAAATTTAAGTTCAGTATGAGTTTACTATATGGCTGTCAAACAATTAAAAAAAATCACAATTAATCTCATGATGGAAAAAAAAAGTCTCAATTAACCAGAGTTTTAATCTCACTGTTAAATAATAATAGAATACCAATTTAAATTTATTATAAATATTTTGGATTTTTTTCTACATTTTTCAAATATTGATTTCAGTTACAGCACAGAATACAAAGTGTACGGTGCTCACTTTATATTATTTTTGATTACAAAGATTTGCACTGTAAAAATAAAAGAAATAGTATTTTTCAATTCACCTCATACAAGTATTATAGTGCAATCTCTATCATGAAAGTGCACCTTACAAATGTAGAATTTATTTTTACATAACTGCATTCAAAAACAAAACAATGTAAAAGTTTAGAGCCTACAAGTTGAAGCATGAAGGGGTATCGAAATGTTTAGCATATCTGGCGCATAAATACCTTGCAACACCAGCTACAACAGTGCCATGCGAACGCCTGTTCTCACTTTTTAGGTGACATTATAAATAAGAAGCGGGCAGTATTATCTCCTGTAAATGTAAACAAGCTTGTTTGTCTTAGTGATTGGCTGGACAAGAAGTAGGATTGAGTGGACTTGTATGAGGTGAGAGACGGGCTTTTGAGTTAGCATGAAAGCTTGTCTCTTTCACTGACAGAAGTTGGTCCAATAAAAGATATTACCTCACTCACCTGGGCTAGCTATGTTCATAGGTTTCACTGATCTCTGCAAATTATGACTGTCATGCTTCTGTCTCTTCTTTTAGACTTTGAAGGGAATTCATAATTTTAGAGCTTCTGGGGACTATGACAATGACTGTACCAATCCTATAACACCTCTTTGTACACAGCCTGACCAAGTTATCAAAGGTAAACAGGTCTTTCAGAACATCTCAAAAAATAATTAATATTGTTAGAAAAAATGGCAGGTGAAGAGGGTAGCGTGACAAATACGGGGCCTGTTCCAAAGCTCATAGAATTCTGTTTGAGCCTTTCCACTATGTTCAGGTGGCACTGGATCAGGCCCATATTTATCTGAAAATGCAATGTAAAACATTTGCAGTATAAAAATTTAGTACGGTATATGAACATTTAAATGGAAGAACAACAGAAAATTCCACTAAAAGCACTTAAACTATTCTCTTATAAACTTACTGTGGGGGAATGTGTTGGAATGGGAGGTGTTTGGGAGATGGCTCTTCTAGCTACTACCCGTTCTCCTCACTTGCTCATTCTAACTTTCGTTATCAGAGCTGATGGTCAAGGCCTTTGAGAAAATAAGGGACCAGTCCCGTGGGTTGGATGCTAGCCAGGAATGCTGGAGACTTGGGTACAATTCCCTGCTCCATCACAGACTTCCTGTGAGACCTTGGGCACTTAAGATATGTCTCCACTGCAGAAAAAAGGTGTGGTTTGGGGGTTACCTAACTCAAGTTCTCTAATGCAGTTTAAAAAGCAATGAAGACCTGGCAACCTGGCTTTTAACTTGGGTTAGCAGCTCAAGAAACCTGGGGTTGAACTTGAGCTGCTGACCTAAGTTAAAAGCAGAGCTGCTGTGTCTTCACCACTATTTTAACCTGAGTTAGCTAGCCTCAATTAAGAACACACCTTTTTTTGAAGTGTAGATATACCCTTAGTCTCTATAAAATGGGCATAATACTACTTCCTTACATTACCTCACAGAGATATTGAGGATAAATATATTAAAGATTGAATGCCCTATTTGCATTTGAGTACTTTAGATAAACGATATGACCAAACCACATGTGAAGATGGATAAATATACATGTCGATCATAACCATGACAATTTAGCTAAAAAAAAAATGTTAGCATCTAAAAGGTATTAAGTATTTTTATATTCAGAGTAGACATTTTAATGAAGTTATAATAAATTAAGGGCATGAATGCCTTGGAATTCTCTCTGCTATAACCTGAACTGCAGAAAATAGCATGTTTTGTATAATAGTATCCTACAACTGTGTGTGTCAAGCATATTTTTAGCTTGTGTGGTGAACAGTATAATTTAAAAAAAAAAATTCACTAACCCTTCTCAGCCTTTGATTTTAGGGTTATTCTATTGGTACTTTGTTAACAATGACCATAATGTAAGATCTGTGAGTAATTAAGAGTTGGAAATTGTGATTAGTTATTTCAGATAAATATCAAATACTGCTCCCTGTTAAGTATAATTTCAAAATCATTGTCACAGTTAAAACCTATAAATGACATAAGACCTGATCTAATGCCCACTGAAATCAATGTGGACCTTTCCATTGATTTCAAGGGGCTTTGGATCAAGCCTATATTATAGTCTCTGTTTAGAACCTTTTTCCTGTATTATATTATCACTGCTGTATAGCAGTGGTTCTCAAACTATGGGTTGGAACCCCAAAGTGAGTCACGACCCCATTTTTTAGTAGGGTCACCAGGGCTGGTGTTAGACATGCTGGAGCCAAAGCCTAAGCCCAAACCCCACCTGCCAGGACCAAAGCCCAAGGGCTTCAGCCCTGGGCAGCAGGGCTCAGGTTACAGGCTCCCCACTTCAGCTTTGCCCCCCTCTCTTCCCGGGCAGCGGGGCTTGGGCTTTGGCCCGCCTCCACCTGGAGTGGTGGGGCTCAGGCTTCGGTCTCCCCTCCTGGGGTCATGTAGTAGTTTTTGTTGTCAGAAGGGAGTTTCACTGCAATGAAAGTTGAGAACCCCTGCTGTATAGCAATAAACTTGACCTACATTGGTTATTTTATCTTTTGAGTATATTTCATAACAACCCAAATTGTGGTTAAGCAATTGACTGTACAATATATCAACATCATTGTTGAAACACATGTAGATGTACATATATGCCATATATTCATTATGTGCTGAAATAGCTTCATGCCAAATTGTTGGAGCTGAGGAATAGCTCCTACTTTTGTAGCAGTCTAATGTTGTTGTTGTTGTTTGTTGTTTTAATTAAATGAATGGCATTGCTGACTTTATTTCTTCTTTATAACTGCTAGGGGGTGCTAGTATTATTCAGTGCCACATTCTTAATGACAAGAGACATATATTAACCAAAGATACAAATAATAATGTGGCATACTGGGATGTATTGAAGGTAAGTGTAAAATTTTGGATTAGACATGTATTAATGGATTTCTGGTCTTCTGTTTCCTTTGCTATTTGTCTGCATGTGAGGTGATGATTGGAGAAAATAGGTCCTCATTGTGCCACAAAACATAGTGCAAGTATTTTTAAAGACTCTCATTGATAAGGGACGATATTTGTCTCTTCTGCTGCATTACTGTTCATTCTTACATAAATGTGTTTAAAATTCTGTCTTTAAAATAAAACAATGAACATAATAAGAATGCATGATGGGGAGGGGGACAGATGGATGGACATCAGTCAAAACATTATCATTAAGGCTACGATTTTGGAAGTCACAGAATCTGTGACTTCCAGTGACCTCTGTGACTTCAGCCTGCAGTGGCCAGGAGCTGTGGGGGCCCCCCAAGACTGCCGGCTGCTGCGGGAGCCCTCCCAGACAGTGGGGGACCCTGAGCTCCAAGCCCCCACAGGTGTTGGGGGCCCATGGAGCTCCAAGCGGGCCCCTGCAGCTGCCTAGCCACTCTGGGTGGTGTGTGGATCCCACAGGTGAGCTCCCCATTTTGTCATGGATATTTTTAGTAAAAGTCACAGACAGGTCATGGGCTTCCGTGAATTTTTCTTTATTGCCCGTGACCTGTCTGTGACTTTTACTAAAAATATCCATGACAAAATCTTATCCTTACTTATCAATAAGCAGCACAAATCAAAAAATGCCAGTTCAGGTTGCATATTGGTGCATATATCTTCTAAAAAAATCCTGACTATTGTGGGATCTGCATGGATCTTTGGTAACGTTTTCAAAAATGCCTAAATTCTATTTACAAAAGTGACAGGCACTTAAGCTCCTAAGTCTCTCCAAAAGTCAGTGGGATATGGGCTTTTAAGGCGCTTAAATGCTTTTGAGAAATTGGCCTTTTCTCTTGATACATGGAATGCTCCAGACAAGGTTCTATAACAAAGTATGGTACCCTACAGTGCCTTAGAATCCATTATAGACTGAAGAAACAGGGATGGAGGTTGAAGAGTGTATTCGTAATAACACTCTGCTTGAAGAATTCCAGAGAAAGGTGACAGGTTTCAGAGTAACAGCCGTGTTAGTCTGTATTCACAAAAAGAAAAGGAGTACTTGTGGCACCTTAGAGACTAACCAATTTATTTGAGCATGAGCTTTCGTGAGCTACAGCTCACTTCATCGGATGCATACGATGAAGTGAGCTGTAGCTCACGAAAGCTCATGCTCAAATAAATTGGTTAGTCTCTAAGGTGCCAAAAGTACTCTTTTTTTTTTTTTAGAGAAAGGTGAGTCACTTTTCTTTCTCCCTTTGAATACTGTCAGTACAAATTTGGGAGATTCACTAGCAGTAGGAAACTGATGAGGAGACTATCTAATCGGGCAACTTTAGAAAACTGCTCTCCTGAGGTGGGCATTTGATCTCAAGGCCAAGTCCAGAGATCAATGCTGTGTAAAGGATGAACTGAGCACCTGATAGCATCTTTACATATTTCACTACTGGGACATTCCAAAGGCATGCCCTAGATGCACCTTGCTTTCTGGGACTGGGATACCCACTAGCTCCCAAGTAGTTTCTATATAGATTCAGTCCACTTTAAAACTGGGGATCTGTACTGACTATATTTAAAGGAAAGAGAAGAGTTACTCACCTGTGACTCCACCCTCCATCCCTACTTCCTGGAACCTATATTCGATTCTGAGTGAGTGTAAGGAACTGAGAGTAAATGAAGGTTTTGGTGGAGGGGAGGGTCATGTTTACTTATACCAGAGTTTTCCGTGACTCAAGAGAGTGTCTGAGAGCCATAGCACTGCTCAGTCCTTACTAGAGGTTCCAGGCTTAGCGTGCATGTGTACTCCAGTAGTGGGGGGAGGAGAGGACAATGTCTTTACTGACAACAGTCTAAGAACAGGTAAGTAGTTTTTTCAGATTAAAAAAGTTAAAAATAAAAAGAGCATTTCAAAATCCATTTTTGTATTAATTTGTCAATAGATCAGTAAGTACCACTATCAGAGTAGCATTTTTATAGAACTAGTAGATGTTGAACTTGTAATGAATAGTATTAATATTCATTCTGTTCCTTTTTTCTTTGAATCCATCTGTTTATTTTTTTAAAATGAACTACAGTTCAAGGCAAGGCAAGATTCAACACTGGGGAAGAAGTTTATGTTGCTCTGAAGTAGTGCTTCCATACTTTCTGTTTTAGTGTTTTGGAGGGTAGTGGCATCAAGCTACCAAGAAAAATAAAAAGCTTACTTAGCATACAATTTACTGTACAGCCATTTGAGAATGTGAATCTTCAAGTTGAGTATTGCATTACATAGAGGGTATACACATGAGGGAATACATTTGTTAAAAGTTAATTTTTCTGATATGCAAATTAAAGGTTTTAACAGTGGATATGACTGCTTATTCAGTATTAAGAAACTTGCGTATTTTTTTTTAATATTCTGGTGTACAGGCATGTAAAGTTGAAGACCTTGGGAAAGTAGATTTTGAAGAAGAAATTAAGAAGAGATTTAAAATGGTGTATGTGCCAAACTGGTTCTCAGTAGACTTAAAAACTGGGGTAAGACACAACTTAAATTATTTCCTAATTTGGGCGTTTGTCATTTCATATGACCATTCATGAAAGCATTAATATATACACTTTATTAAGTTAAACTTCTGTGAGCCATATAAAGCTTTGACTCCAAGATTTAATTTAATGTGTGTGGCATAAACTATATTTTGATTATCTGATATAATTTATCTTTCAATCAACATGTCTGTGAATGCTTCTTTGGATCTTGATAACTTGAAGAGTAGTTAATTACAGAATTCTTTGTAAGGAGATAATGTTGGTTTAAACTAATCTTGTACACGGCAATTACTAATGTAATAAAATTTGAGAAATGGAGTGTTTGTAGACAGTCGCTGTATAATCAAATACTACCATATTTTGTAGTTGCAGTTTAGTGTGTCTTCTGTATATGTAAAAGAAACCTGCTGGGTTCTTAATACAATATTCATATGGTCTTCTTTTGACAGATGTTGACAATTACTTTAGATGAGAGTGACTGCTTTGCAGCTTGGGTCTCAGCAAAAGATGCTGGATTTAGCAGTCCAGATGGATCTGATCCAAAATGTGAGTTTTAATTTAAATTAACATTTCATTCAAACAATATAAAACCCCATTACATATTAGTATATTTCTGGCAGATAGTAGTTTTGTGCTTGCTTGGACTTCCCCACTTTTCTTGAGACTAAATCCTCCAAATGACTCTCCAATGAAAATGTACTGAGATGCTTTATAATGGCAATCTTGTATTCACTTTGTCTATTTCATTTGTCCATTTCATTTTCCTTCAAAAAGCAAAATGAAAAATGCTAGACTGGAATTATTATATGAAAGATCTGAACTAGAGAATAATACTGTAATAAACTCATATCTTAAAATATTTGTTAAAAACAATTAAAACTGACTGGAATTATAGCAAAATTAGCTTTTTCTACAAGACTAAAGACAAAGTCCAAATCCACAAAACAACTTAGGCATTGCAACACAGAGCATGGGAGCACCTAACTTCTAGGTGCTTTTGCAACCCAGTGGAATCCATAAACCAGGGTTAGGCACTGGACTCCCTGCTTCGTGCATGGGAAGAGTTAGGTACCTACGGATGGGATCCACTAAAGCCATAGTGCTAGGTGAGGAACTGCCTAAGCTAGCCAGTAGCAGATGCGATGGAGAAGGGTGTGTCCTAAACCCTGTCTCTCACAGGGAATTAGGTGCCTATTTCCACTTAGGATCTATAGCTAGGAATCCTTTCTTGGAGTCAGGCACCTATGCTGTTTCTTGCAAGAAGAAAGGCAGCACACACCTAAGTCCAAGCAAAAGCCCGAGGGGGTGAATGGAGAGGTTGCAGGATGTGGCAGCCTCCCTTGTAACCTTTAGCCCAGTGGTTAGTGAAATCACCCAGGAAATGCGGGACCTCGGTTCAATTCCCCCCTGTGCCTTGACAAGAAGTAGTGTGAGAACCCTGCTCAAATCCTGTCTCATGTGAGTGCCTTAGCCTGCTGGTTCCCAAATGTTTTACAAAGGCAACCCACCAACAGCATTGTCTTTATTTTGTAACCCATCGTTTACCTATATGAACCCTCTGTCCTGTTACCACAACCCTAATCCTGGCCCAGTGTAGAGGGGAGGTCTAGATGGGTGGGGTTGGAGGGCAAGCCCTCCTGCTCTGTGCTACCTCATGTGCAAGGTCTCAGCACCACTCAAGTTTGGCCCGGCTGCCTCTCTTTCATGAGGGAGGGCTAGCCAGACCAAATCTGAGTGGTGCTGCAGCCTCGTGTGCCAGGTTACAACGACCAGAGTGGGGAACTGGGACTAGCCCCACTATGGGATGAGTGCGAGACAGGCTTGCTCACCAAACCCTTCCTCTTCTCCCCTCCACACCCACCTGAGGCTTTACATCCAGGCCAGGTGAAATATATGTTTGCCTAGTTCAGGGTCACGTGATGAGTTCATCTGGCCTTGGACATGGCAACCATCTAAAACTTTCCCACAACACACAGGTGGATTGGGACCAACTATTGGGGAAACACTGTCCTAACCACTGGACTAAAGGTTAGGGAAGTTGCTACAACTGCCTCTTCCTCCTTTCCCTCTCACAGTTTTGTTTGGAATTAGATGTGCTCAGAGCATGCCCACCAGCTTGGGCCCAGCCAGCGAGATAGGCAAAGGAATGCCTAGTTTTACATGGTTCAAAGATCCTTCTGGGGCTTAGGCATGAGATAGGTATTCAAGCTCTTAGAGCGAGGCAGCAGTGCATGTACCTAGAAGCAGAAACTTAGGTGTCATAAGGACTTTATCGGAAATTTAGGTGCCAAAGGATTTTAGGCACCTTCAGGGTTAGTAGCCAGAGTTTTGAGGATCTCAGTGGTGCCTACAGTGGTAGTTAGACACCTAAGTCCATTTGTGGATCTGGGCTGAAGCCCCTGACCCTGAGATGAACTCCACATCAGTAGACCTCAGTGCCAGCAAGGAGTTCATTGCAGGATTGGGACCTAGCATTTTTTTAAATGTTCAGTTTCTCTTGTATTAACTTCTTAAGCTTTGATAAGAAATACAAACAATTCGCTTATATTAACCAGTTGTGAATTAAAAACATGGAGAGTTGTCGTCTTTTTCTAAACTGGCTATATGGGTCAGTGATTTTTACATAATTATATTCTATGTTTTTAATCATGTCTTATAGTGAATCTCGGAGGGCTTCTATTACAAGCTCTTCTAGAGTATTGGCCTAGAACACACATCAATCCAATGGATGAAGAGGAAAATGAAATAAATCATGGTTAGTGTTCACCTGTACAATATAAGAATCTTTAAATCTTTTTGTCTCTAGCATTCATAGCTAGTTTGTTTTATGTGAGGTTTTTAGAGTTGTCTCTACATGTACAATAGCTTTTAATATAACATTGCTTTGTAATGTTTCACGTAGCACTCCTCCACTGACGATAGTGCTGTTTAAAAGCCTTTGGAACTCCACAATAAAGAGAAAACAATTGAAAAGCTAATTCTGCATTGAGGGTGAATTTACAGAAATGCTATTAGTTCGCAATGAAAAAAATTTCTGGTAAAATTAAGAGGCTAGGTTTTTAAGGGAGAGAATAAATTCCTTAAATTCTAGATAGGGCAGAGGAATGGGAGTAATTCAGTTATGCTTTTCTGGGTAAGTGTCCAGGGCACATTGCCTAATTTGCTTGTAAGTATTACTGGGAAGTATACACTAATAAATAGCAGTTATATTTGTTGGAATGTGTTACACTGAATGGATGTTGAAAACAGAATTGTGTACTGACCCAGGAGGCTATCTTCTGAAGTAATCCACAAAGGAAAGGTGAGGTTAACAGTAGGGTTCTGTAAATGGCACACAAGATAGGTGGGTGGATTTGGCAGAAAATAAGAGAAACTATAGCTCAAAGGTTTGGAAGATGATTGGTAGAACCTTTCACTGGGACACAAGTTCACATCCAATCAGGGCCAAAGCAATTCAAAAGTTTTTGGTGTCAATAAAATGAGGTGGTTTAAATTCATATGTCTTGCAGATGTTTACCTTACAAAACTATTAGTTTTGGTAATCTCTTGGCTTTTTTATCAGATTGGCCTTCAGCTGAAATCCTTGTCATGTGTTGGAATAAATTTAGTGTGGAAATTGGAAAAAGTTTTCTAACCATTGGAGGAGTGAAATTCTGGAACAGCCTTCCAATAGGAGTAGTTGGGGGCAAACTAACTAGGTTTAAAATGCAATTTGATAAAATTATGAATGGGATTAATATGATGGAATACCTTTCAATAGCAAGTGACTGGACTCTGTGACCTAGGAGGTCCCTTCCAGTCCTACGTTCCTATGGATTATGTGGGTTTAACTACGTTTTCACTCAGTGTGGTCTCAGAATGGGGTTGAGGCACTCTGTTAGGCTATTTTGGAGGCTCTTGCATTGTTACTTCCTGTGCTGTGCATTTAGAAGGCTTAAGGGCTTGTCTTCACTACCATGCTAAATTGGTGCCGCTGCGATTGATGCAGCCGCGTCAATTTAGCGCATCTGGTGAAGACATGCTACGTCAATGGGAGCATGCTCTCCTGCCAACATAGCGCAGTGTAGACATTGTGTTAAGTCAACGTAAGTTACATTGCTCAGGGAGGTGTTTTTTTCACACCCCTGAGCGACATAACTTCCATCGATTTAAGCGGTAGTGTAGACAAGCCCTTAGTCTTGGGGTGGGAAGAATAAAGAGTGGCAATTTACCAACTTTCCAAGTCATTAGAGACCTGATTCCTCCTATAGACTCGTGAATAGTACTGTACTTTAGTAGAACTGGTCAGGTAAATAAGGATTGTAAAACCAGATTCTAAATTTGCTTTTAAAATATTAAAATTTAACAATACAAAGCAAATACTTAATAGTGGCTTGGGAAATAAAAAGTGCACCGGGGGTCTCTTGGATCAGTGATATTGTTAATAGAGAGCTGAGGGACCATACAAAGATTGTGACTAGGCAAGCTGAATACTAACTGTTTTAGTAATAAAATACTTCATTAATTTTGTAGTCTAGGAAAAAAAACTCGAGGAGAAAAGTGTTCATAGTTTCTCTGGAGTCACCATTATGGAAAATAAGTTGGACGACACAGATTTGAAATCTGCTTATTAACAAAAAGGGATGTCTGTTGGCATCTATGTTATGTTTTTGTAGCATTTGAGAACAGGGTCCTGATACATGCTGAGATAGCACCATTCCCCTACCTTACGTCCAGTGGGATTTTTTTTTAAGCTGAAATTTCCACTGCCTCCAAAAAGGAGAGTTTGATTTTTAAAAAATCAAAAATTCAGGAGGGTAACACCAAAATATTTATTTTAAAGAAATTTCTAAAACCCCAAAATTTCTCCCTTCTAATTTCCAGAATGATTTTATTTTGTTTCTGATGAGCTCCGGGCATGGGAATATACAATAGTCTTATCTCTAGACTGTACTCTTGGCTATGAATTCTGAGCCTCCATTTATTTTATGCTCTGCTCATAAATGAGCTAAGCAATCTTTTTGGAACTCCTATCCCCCACAGGAACCCATATTCAATTATCTGGTATGTTGTAGCATTCGACAGAACATTAAAATTTGTTAATTGGTGGATTTCAGGTGCCACATAGTAAGTCTGGGTTCTTTTCTGACTGAAAGGCATTGCAACCAAACAGTTTTTCCCATATTTTTCAGAGAACTTTACATTGCACTGCAAAATAATTACTATTTATCAAATCGTTTCATTTTGAAAGCTGTAGTCAGTCTAACAAGTGAATCACTGCTCTTTTAATCTGACCCTCTGCATTTGAAATGTCATCAGTCACTTCTAGTTGTATAGTCCATAGACATGAACCTGATCAATAGTTAATGGAATGTACAGTGCAGTGAAATCAAGATGTCTCTGTCAAGTTCTCCTGGTCCTCTGTTTCAGAGTCGGTAGTTAGGTGGGAAAGCAAAGAAGATGCTTGTTAAGATGTTACTTTTGAATGTGAAATAATTGCCTTTGCAGAATTATTCTTTTTCTTGTTCACCTCTAAAGTAAGGGTCATTCAATTCCCCAGATACTTACATCTCTGTATTGCTCAGAAACTGGGGAAAACTGATAGTAAATCAGTGTTCCACTCATGGCCCCTATTCTCATGTACATCAGACATTGAGATCTGCCTCCTACAAAGTTATAATGTGTTAATTCTTTGGTATTTCTCATGAAATATTTAAGTGTTGGAAATTCTGGTTTATGAGAAATCAACATGTCTTCATCTTTGCATCTGTTTTGTTTATTTTCTTTTTTTAATTCACCACTGTATTGGCAAGAGACAATAACTTGTGTTAGTCTGTATACTTGGCTCTAAAACTAGGTATATAGTCTTGATGTATATTTTTCTATAGTGAATGGTGAGCAGGAGAACAGAGTACAGAAAGGAAATGGATACTTTCAGGTACCACCGCATACACCAGTTATCTTTGGTGAAGCTGGAGGACGCACTTTGTTCAGGTACAGAAATTCAGAGAATGCAGTGTGGCTAAAGCAATAGAATTATTTTCTTTTTGGCTCTTGAACAATTTCAGATATTCATCAATGTCCAGGAAATAGAAGCTTGACCATACAAAATTGGTCTGTGGCTGGTAATGTCATTCCATAGTCAGACTAGGAACATCTAGATTCCAAATCATCAAGACATGGTGCATGAATTGTACAGTAACTCTTACAAGGACTTGTTGATTTATAGCTCTGAGGGCACTTCCTGTACACCATCCTTCCATAGACTAATCAACAACAACCTAAAGCTGATCCATTTTCCTTCTAAGACTATTTAATGTACCACTTTAAGTTCAAGCAGAGCTTAATGTATAATTATTGTCTTTTATTATGGTGCTGCAGTGTTAGTCTTCAGGCATTAGACTTTTTTTTTCTGATCCACTGGTATGGGGAACTTCTCCTAAAAGTATATTTGCTGGCCTATCAGAGTGCTTTCAGGTCTGACCAGTCAAGTAGTATGAGATCTTATCATGCCACTCTGATTACCACCCATCTTGCCTTTTACACTACTTTGATTCCAGCATGACTTTATCAGCTAATATATCCAGTGATGAGCTGCCAGAAGCTCAAGAACCGGTTCCTTCACTCGCTCCGGGTCTTCGGCAGCACTGAAGGACCCGCCGCTGAAATGCCGCCGAAGACCCGGAGTGAGTGAAGGACCCGCCGCCGAAGACCCGGAGTGAGTGAAGGACCCGCCGCCGAAGACCCGGAGTGAGTGAAGGGCCTGCTGCCGAAGGGTCAGAGTGCCGCCGGGTCAGTAAAAATTCACATGGGAGCCTCCCTAGCTGAGAGCTCAGGCGGGACTGACAGGACAGTCCCACGGGCCACATCCTGTCTGTCCCGCCTGAGCTTCCCCATCCCTTTAACAGCTGGTTCTAAACTGGCTTCAAAATTTAACAACCGGTTTGTGCGAACCGGCTCCAGTTCACCACTGAATATATCATGATGAATATCCCTGGGATGCCAGGTTTTTGAATGTCATAAAGCATTCACGTTTATCCCTGGTAACTGAATATATCCATTCTTAAATTAAGACTGGTTTTTCAGTCAAGGTTTCTTAGTTTTCCAGAACTGAATATAGCACATCCCAAGCCTGGGAGCAGTGTAACTTTCAGATCACGGGTCATTCAAGTAAAATGAGGCTACATTTTCAATTTAAAATGAACCCCATTCCCACAGCTCTTAATATTTTTGAATTGTAACTGAGGATTCTAGCCCTTCGGTTAGATCTGCATTGGCAGATGCTTATGTCTACAGAAAGTTCCATTCAATCAGTGAGACTCTACACAAGGGCAAGGGTACACCCTCACATATCAAACTTAAAGGATTGGAGTCCACAATTGCTAAAATGTATATACTTTGTTTGGGTTTTTTTAAACAATTTATTTTTAATTTAAAGTTCATTTAAACAGAATTCGTAAAACACTAATCTTGCTTAACTCGTGGTTATGGAATTATTATTCTTTCATCTGATTAACAGATTTATTATTTTAATAATTTCTGGTTTTGCCCATCACTGTGCACACTTTTTTTAATCTTTGCATTTAAGTTCTGTAATTTATGTGCTGTACAGCAATTTTCTTCTCAGTGCTTAAATGTATTATTTATGAAACTCATTTCTATATATTTTAGGTTATTATGTCGGGATTCAGGTGGTGAAACTGAATCTATGCTGCTTAATGAAACTGTGCCACAATGGGTAATTGACATCACTGTGGATGTAAGTGTCATTAGGTATAGACTTTGCCCTTCTTTTAAAGGTGAACTGCAAAGGAATTTAACTAGACTCCAGCATCTCAAGTAACGTATATTGAATATCTTCAGTAATCAGACCTAAAGGGATATTCAAGGCATTACTAGCTCAAAACACTCTTCTCATAAACCCATTGAAATTCAGCCTCCCTACAGGTCACTGGAACCTGCCCATTGTAAATCCCTACTTCCCAGCATGCACTGTGCTTATGTTCCATAAACCAATAGGAACCAGGGTGTTGTATGAGATAGAGGTCTCCTTCAACCTAATTTTAAAGCCTGACCTTGACTCAAACCCAACCCAGGAGTGTCAGTTTGTCATTTTTCAGAACCAACCCAAACCCATGTCAGCATTGTCACATGGGGATTGGCCTAGTGGGGGCTTGCCACTTCCCATGTCTGTGTTCTGACTCCAGCTGCTTTCTGCCTGGGGGCTTCGCATGGCATCAGCTGTGTGCACCACTCCTGCTGGCTGCCGCTACTGTGCAGTGAAGTAAGCATGCTGACAAATCACAGCCTCCAGGTGGTGGTGACGGTGCTGACAGGTTTGTGGGGGGAGTGTTGGGTTCAGGTTGCATCAGTTTTGAAAATGATTCGGCATTGTCAGTTTGGGTCTGGGTCAGGTTTTAAAATTAGGCCTGTGAAGACCTTTATTTTAAACACCACTTTGGCTTCCTTTCAAACAAGCCAGCTTCATTGGGGTCTCCTGGTTGACGGGGAAATGACCAACATAATGTCTACTGTAGTGTTGCTTGCTGGCATACTGAAATATGATGAATTTGGGGGAGTCCAAGAGAAGATAAGGTACATTTTTGAGTTAGAACCATACTAAATATCCCTCATTGCCTGGTTGGGGTGAAGTGTTCTTCACATGTGTCTCGAATTTGATTCCATTCCTTAACAAATCACCTCCTAAGAAACCTGATTTCTGATGCTGTATTCCAGATACTCAAAGTCTTTCTTCTTTAAAACTTGCAGTCATTTTTTAAACAAAATATTCAGTGTTTTGACTTTTTATCATATCGAAGTGCTGTACACTTTTTACACTCACCTGCTTCCGCTGAAATGAGCTCCAACTTCTATAAAAGCTAGGCAAACAAAGGACTTGCATGAGATAGATCTGAGCTCTCCAGAAGCTTAAGCAATTCAAAGAAAACTAGTCCTCAATCATTGTGCTAGAGAAAATCTCATTTTTATTTGATATAATATACATATTAGGTAAACACACTTTCCAATTTGAAACAATGAAGTGAATATAATTTGTGTGATGCCAATTGGTACTAAATGTAACACTTTGTTTCCTTTTAGAAAAATATGCCCAAATTCAATAAGATTCCTTTCTACCTTCAACCTCATTCGTCTTCAGGGGCAAAAACTTTAAAAAAGTACGTATATATTTTTGACTCTTAGTATTTCAGAGATACTGATATTAGCAGACTCGTAAAAGGGTATGCCAAAGAGAATAACGGTACTCTTGGTTAATCCAGAGAACAACATTGGACATGCTATCTCAATTCTTGGGAGAGAAGGTATTTAGTGTTACAGGACAACATCCTGCTACACTGGTTGATATAAAAATATTTTAAAGATCTGGGAGATACTGTAGTTGTAAATGGCAGCGGCTTAAATTAATTGTACTTTAGAAGGTCTTACCTTAGTATTAATAATGAGGTTTGAGTTGGTACCATAACATTTTTGGCTGGATCAAACCTAATGTCTTATCTAATCCTGTATCCTATCTCAAACAGATGCTTCAGTCAGAGAAAGGTGTAAGAAACACCAAAGTAGGCAGGCTTGGGAGAACCTGTCCCTTACATTAGATCCCATCCTGGTTTCTAATCATTAGAGATCGGCTTGAGCCCTGAAGCATGAATTTTTAAAATGTTTGCTGTCTTTTAATTATGACAACTGTGTGTATTCTTGATATTCATATAAACATCCAGTCCCTCTTTGAATCTGGATACGTTCTTGGCCTCAACAACTTCCTGTGGCATGAGTTCCACAGTTTAATTACATGTTGCCCAAAAAAGTATTTCCTTTTATCCGTTTGAATTTCCTACCTTTTTAACTTTTTTGAATGTCTCTTGTGTGATAAGATAGGGAAAACAGAAGTTCCTGACCACCTTTCTGTTTACAAGTCATTATTTATTATACTTATTATCATCTCCCTAGCTTCATCTCCTTTCTAAGGAAAACATTCCAAGTCTTTTCAGTCTCTCTTCATCTGAGTTTTGCCATGCAAGATCTTGATCTTTCTTGTTGCTCTTCTCTGAGCACCCTCTAGTTCTGCAGTATCCTTTTCAGATAAGGTGCCTGGTACTGCACACAGTATTCCAGATGAGTCTTCACCATTGATTTATATAAAGGCATTATTATAAAGATCTTATTTTATATTACAAACAACTGCTATAGCAAACCTTATTGCACATGATACTGTGAAGATAAGTGTTTGAAAGGCTAAATCTGGTGTTTCACAACTTTTAATTAACTTGTACAGAGACCGATTGTCAGCTAGTGACATGCTGCAGGTCAGAAAAGTGATGGAACATGTTTATGAGAAAATCATAAACCTGGATAATGAATCTCAGACAACTAGCTCCTCCAATAATGAAAAAGCTGGAGAACAAGAGAAAGAGGAGGACATTGCTGTGTTAGCAGAAGAAAAGATTGAACTTTTGTGCCAGGACCAGGTAAGTTGGCATAAGCACTCATTTAGGCCTTCTTTCAAAAATATGATGATCAATAGTAAATCATTTGTGAACCTCCAGGTACTGTTCTTAAAATGTGCTACAGGTAAACTATTTTAAAACAGATGCCTTTGAAACTAAATTGTATGTTATGAACTCAATGTTAATGGATAGTAGTACTATTTTTTGCTTTTTGCATATAAAGCGTGGGTGGATATATTGCATTACCAAATGTCTAGATCGCAGAATTTTGGTTGTTGAACTGTATTCTCTTTTGGGGCCTAATACTCCAAACTCTTGCTCATGATAGTAATCTTATTAATCATATACTAGCTATACTGATATGAGCAGTAAACACAGATGACAGTACTTTGTTATTCTCGAAGATCACAGGCTTTAAAGAAGAGCTCCATTGAGGAGGGCCTTAAGCTACTCATGCTTGTTCGATACCAGTATTTACAGTGTTGAGTAGAATATACCTCTCTTCCAGACAAAATTATTTAGAAAGCTGTAAAACCAGACTAGGAACAAATTAGTTTTAAAAATCATTTCCCATTTTCATCTATTGTATGCCTCCTAGAATTTGATATCAATCTGCAATAAATTGTAATCACACTTCTGTATAACATCATTAAGATTAACTTAAGCAAATAAACTGTGGGGTTTAGAATATTGTTACATGTCTGGTCCTGTTCAAAATCTGTCTAACTTCAGAGCATATTTGTATATTGCCTGCTAGGTTTAGTAGTACAATTGTTTAGTGGCAATATGTGCAATAGCACAGCAAGAGGCACTGCTACTTTGGAAGTAGGTTTCAAACTTCCTTGGATCACAAATGAAAGGAGTGTAATAGTCTCAATTATGGGGGGAAAGACAGTAGATGTTCAGATTCAGTAAGTTAAAGCCACTTAAATGGCACCCCTTCTCCAACTCCACTAATACCAGTATTACAGTACACTTTATAGACAGTAAGGTGGGACTCAAGCGGCATTTTTCTTATTTGCCTATCTATACATTTTGATGTTTACTGACATTTACTAATAATCATTCCAAGCCTATATATGCTGCTGTTGGTTCTCTCTAATATATGTTAGCCCCTGGGTACCAGTCCTTATTAGTATGATGTACCACTGTCAGCCTAGAATATGCTTGTCTGAAAATCAAAACTTCCAGCATCGAAAGATTTAACATATCTACCGGTCTTCTGCAATAAAATATAAATCCTCTTACACTGCAGGTTTTGGATCCAAATATGGACCTTCGAACTGTTAAGCACTTCATATGGAAGAGTGGTGGTGATCTGACACTTCACTACCGACAGAAATCAACGTGAAAGGAATGATGGACTCAAATGGTTGTTCATTTACTTGACCTTACTGTACTGGTTCCAAGAGTAGTACTATAGAAGCCCACTGAACCCTAAGGTAGATGAGACTTCTAATGACTCAGTATGGACCAGAGAGTATACATTTAATAATTGAAGTGACTAATAGATCTGTAATATAGAGAAAAAAAATCTATATGACTTAAACTAAAGTCTGTCCTAGCTAAGGCACAGCAAGTGAAATGAGAAGTCCCTAGTGGTTCATGTTATGTGAGGTATACAGAGAACAGATGATAATCCAGTGCAGACTTTTGCTTCCTTCTGGTTTTGTTTTTTCCAGAGCATTAAATTTTCATCTGCTCGGGCTTGATATGAAACACTGTTTTGGCCATATTAGTCACTATGTTCATAATGCATGCACTGTATTTTTTGAATACATTCCATTCATACATTACCTACAATGATTTTTCACAGGTTATTCATAAAAATAATTTTTACCACTTAGAGAAATCTCAAAAAACACCGAATGCTATTGCACACTTGAAAGTAGTAGCCCATTTAATTGTAAGTCAAAGGTTAACATAATTAGAATTGTTTTAATACTGCAGTTCAAACGTTCTTATAGAGAGCTATTGCCATTCAGATTGAGAACACTAGAGAAGTATTATAGCAGGGTCAGTCCAGTGATGCTGTGCATCATAATAGAATAAACATGTTTTGCAAAATTTAATAGATTTTTTAAAAAAATATATAATTCTTCCTGCAATGTGTCCTTGTTTTAAAGACACGCTAGTTGGAATTCCAAGAAACTGTGCTCTATACTTCTGTGGCATTTTGTTAAAAAATTTAAGACCATTCTGAAAATTTAAATTTTATTTGTTGATGTCAGTAGCAAATTTCATATCCATGATATAAAAGCATTTGTATTCTTTTTTCCCAAGTTTTATATGCAGATTTTGTTATAGCTGTACACATCTTCTTTTCCTGTTCTTTCTAAAAATCTAAGGCTTTCATATATTCATAGTAGCCTTGTATAAAGTTTAACTTACTGGGGAGGGGAAAGCATTTCATCTTTTGGCAAGAAAATTTGGGACTGTCCCAAAAGACTATTTGTAGCCAAAACAAATTAAAAATCCTCACCACAAAATTGTGTACAATATGACTCTTGTCTGAAACAGAAGCACAAGTGCCTTCAAAGGGCAGTATATTTATTCAAGTTTCTTCAGGAGACGTGTGCTCTTGCCCTTCCTGTGTTTTGCTATCAGGATTTAGGCTGGGGCCTACAGAAAGTCCCAGATACATTACTGGGATTTTATAGTGATCAAACTACAAAAAAAAAATTTTTTTCCCACTGGCATATGTTAGAAAAATATCCAAATGCATTATGTCCTGGACAAAGTCACCACTTAAACAAGAGGGTATGGTTAAGAATTAAGCTAGCATGTCTTTTTCCCTTCCTTGAAAGGAAGCCCCATTTCTGTGCATACTCCATTTGACACAATTGTGCTATATTGCACATTTTTAGTGATATTTGTGAATTAAATGGTTTAGCAGAACTGTGTAACTTTTATTAATAAATTGTCCTGAATTGTATTTATTAATAGCAGAGGTCTATGCTTTGTTCTAATAGACAGTGATTCTTTCTGGTTGTCTTGCTGTCCCTTTGTATACATTGTAACTGCTCCCAGTTCATTCGTTCATTCGGGGGTTTTTTTGTTTGTTTTTTTTTGTCTGAAATCAGCCAAGGTTACTCTTCCAACCATCCCAATAATGCAGTTTCAGGAGAGATTGAAGGGCGTCTGCAATGCCAAAAGGGTAAATTATCTGTATTTCACAGTTGTACAGAATAAAAGGCTTTAGTTAAAATATTTCAAAGTTGTTTTGATCATTCGTTGGTTCACTTATGCAACCCTGGGGTTGTCATTTTTTTTCACCCTATACACAAAGGGCATATAAATCCTTTGAGCAATTTCTTTAAAAATTAGAAGTCAGGTTCCCAGTAGCTTAAAAATAATTGCAGGGTAGTGTACTAGTGAAATACACACAGTAATTTATGCAGATTTTTGTAGTGTAGCATAAGATAGTTGAATGTGACTACAGGAAAAAATATTTGCTCTTTCTCAAGGGATAATGCTTGCAACAAGAAAACAAAATAAGGGAATGTAAGAAGGAAAATACTCCTCAGCTTGTGGTTCATCCCAGGCTTACTGACCCTGGGAGCAGAGCTCTGTTTTCCCAAAGACATTGTCCCTGCTCTGTTGCCAAAATAGCCCTTTATTCTTGAGCATCTGTACAATGGGAGGAGGCAGCAGAGCTGAATTTAAACTCTCCTTTACCCAAGAATAAGTTTACAAACAAGTTCACTTGCTATAGACCCTGATGGAAGGTAGGGGCCCTAAGGTGGTACTGTATTGTGATTAATCACAGTGTTTACCTTCATTAAAACATGAGGTGTAGCTCATTAGACGAGCAATTCACAATCCTTTTGCTGTCAACATTCATATTTTCACAAACAAGTTTATAGACGAGTGGCTTGTTTTAATTTCCTAGATAGAGGTTCCCAAACCCTGTTCTTTGGACCTCTGGTGAGCCAGCTGAGCAGACTGGTCACATGTTCCCATTTTCAGCTCCTAAATTCCATTAAGACATCTACAAATACACTAAAATCTTCACCTTTTTCATGTAAGCAATGGCTATAGTTGCTGCTTGTTGTGACTAGAAAGACTTCTACTTACCTTATAGCAACTGTACTTCTTCAAGATGTGCTGTCTAAATGTATTCCACTCTTGGTGCCCAACACACCTGAGTTCAGAATCTTCTGCTAGAATTGTCTTTTGGCTAGGACTGAGCCCTGAATGCCCTTGTGTCCCCGAGAGCATAAAGAGCAGAGCAAGGTCAACTGTCTATCAGTGCCTTTGCAAGTACAGAATCCAGGTGTTGTCAGACTCCATATTAGCAGAGAAAAAGCATGGGTCATGGAATATATATGGACAACACATCTCAGACCTTACAGTAATTGTAGTTAAGTAATTGTTTTGAATTCAAGTGATTGTCCATAGGTATTCCTCTCTTGGTGACTTGCAAGCAATAACCTAATGCAGTGGTTCTCAAAGCTGGTCTGCCACTTGTTCAGGGAAAGCCCCTGGCGGGCCGAACCGGTTTGTTTACCTGCCGCGTCCTCCGGTTTGGCCGATCGCGGCTCCCACTGGCCGCGGTTCGCTGCTCCAGGCCAATGGGGGCTGCGGGAAGCGGCGTGGGCCAAGTAACATGCTGGCCACCCTTCCTGCAGCCCCCATTGGCCTGGAGCGGCGAACCGCAGCCAGTGGGAGCCGCGATCGGCCGAACCTGCAGACGCGGTAGGTAAACAAACTGGTCCGGCCCGCCAGGAGCTTTCCCTGAACAAGCGACAGACCAGCTTTGAGAACCACTGACCTAATGTACAGAAGGTGCGTGCTCAGAATCTAAATAACTGAGATGGCTCTGCCAAAACTGGCATCTGACCTAAATAAATGCCTGTACAAGGGAATAGGGTCTTGTAAAGGTATGTGTTGATCCCAGGTAGCTGCCCTACACATTTCAGAGATTGGAGCACCTCTTGGAGAAGCCACAGATGCTGCCTGCACTCTAGCTGAATGAGTTCTGACCTGACTTTGATGTGGAGGTCTAAACTAGCTAGATAATATAGTTTATTGCAATTGGAGACCCATTTTGAAAGTCCTTGGAACAATATAGCCTGGCAGTTAACCCTATCTGCAAAAGAAGTAAACAGTCTAGGTAAGACCCTGAATGTTTGGGTTCTATCAAGACAAAAGGATAGAGCCCAGAGCACATCTGAAGTATGGAGCCTAGCCTCCCATTGATTGCCGTCTGTCTTGGGGAAGAAAACAAGGAGATTATCTGGTTCAGATGAAAGTAGATCTCAAGGTACACAAGGATGGGTGCGAAGGGTAACTTTGTGGAAGACCTTGTATGATGGCTTTGCTGTAAGTGCCTCATCTCCCCTATGCTTTGGGATGATGTGAGTGCCACTGAAAAGGCTGTCTTCATTGAAAGATGATGTAGCCAGCATGATGCCAAGGGCTCAAAGAGGGGGGAGAAAGGGAACCTATCTAGTTAAAAATTACATGAACATCCCAGGAAAGAGGGAGCTCTTAGACTGAAGGAAATACATGAACTAGGCCTTTGAGGAATCTAGCTACTGGTGGATGTGAGAATATCATGTGACCTTGGATTGGAGGATGGTGGGCTGATATTGCTACCAGGTGCACTGTAATAGAATTAATAGACCAGAGTTAAGATGATAGAGTCCAAAACAAAGGGGGTCTGAGTCTCCATGGGAGAAAAGTGCTCTGCCCAAGTAGGGAAATTTTTCCACTTAACTATGTCAGTCATGTGGAGTCTTTTTTGCTTCAAGTTAAAATGTGTTGAACATCAGCATCTTTCCACCTCTGTTAGCCAGCACCCATGCTGTAAGATGCAATAAGATTGGGTCAGAATGAGGAATCTTGTCTATTCTGGGAGATTATAATCTGAAGCAGTGTTACTGTTGGATGGATGGTCTTTTTAGATCTGGACACCAAAATGGTCTGGGCCAGCGTGGTGCTATCAGGATCATTACCACCATGTGGTGCCTGAGTTTATTTTTTCAAGACCTTCAGTAGTAAAGAAATTGGCAAACATGCATATGTTGTCCCAGCATTCAGGGAAGGAGGAAAGGGATTACATAACCCTGGAGCAGAAGTCCTGACCCCACAGGCAAAAGGTTTCCGATCTTGAGCATGTGGACTGTGTGCACACTGAGAATGGAATATGTATGGACAGTCATTTAAAATGAGTTCAAACATGATTCTTAACAATCAACTTAGAAGATATGGTGCTGACCATGTCTGACCACTCCTCAGAGACAAGCACAAGTTGTTGGTAAACTTTAATCAGCATTTACCAATGAGCAGCTGACATGATGCTGAACTTGTCTACACAGCTAGTCAGTCATGATCAGCATGCTGCTTACCTAGACTGTTAAATGTAAGTATTTAAATGAAGTTTCCCAGTGAAGATAAACCCTAACATGTTATCCTGAAGAGGGAGGTGCTCATAATGCAGACTCAAGATTTGATCTACTGTGTGGAAAAAGTTTGAGTACCTCTGTCCTAGCTGAATTTGGGGAGTTAAGGGAGAGCAGTGAATTCTATCTGAAGGGAGCATAAACCCTGTGTGTGCATTAGAAATCCCTGTTTTGTTCCCCTTCCTGCCCCAAGAAAATATTACTGAGCTATTCTGAGGTAATGGAGGGAAAGACATATTGCAAAGACATGGGCTTTACTTTTTATGCTCCAATGTAGCAAGATTCAAGCACATCCTGATTTCTGGTAAAGTAAGTTCCATAGTCAGTTATCTTCCATTGTAAATTTTTAGCCTGCAAGAACTTCAGCCTGTCTGTCAAGTGAAAATCACTAGTCATCTCAGTTGCTGCCTTAGATTGAGAAAGAAGTGTGATCAAAGATAATCAGGCATAGCCAATCAAGGTGAAATAGTCAACTGGTGTAAACCAGCATAGCTCCACTGTAAAGGAGACCTGGAACAGGACAGTGTAGTACATCCCTCTACTGTTCTTCCAGCATTCTACCCTTTCACTGGGGCTCACCAGCATAGCAGAGTATATTTAGCAAGGAAACCTTACCTGATCACTCTTGTTACAGTCTGTATGATAACACCCATTGTTTCATGTTCTCCGTGTATATAAAATCTCACCACTGTATTTTCCACTGCATGCATCCGATGAAGTGAGCTGTAGCTCACAAAAGCTTATGCTCAAATAAATTTGTTCGTCTCTAAGGTGCCACAAGTACTCCTGTTCTTTTTGTGGATACAGACTAATATGGCTGCTACTCTGAAATTTGTAAGACCTAGTGTACTCACAAGGTTAACATTAGCTTCTTGCAACCTCTGCTATTATTTTTACTCATCATCTATTGGTGTAGGTGGCTAAACCTTGCATGAACTTTAATGAGTTTTGCAAGGCTGACTTGACTAGGTATGATTCCCTAGGAATTTTTGCTTATCACTGTATCTTGTAATATCAGTTCTTACCAGAATCAATTCAATCTGGGTTAAATTTGAGTCTCTGCTAATTCCTTTTCTTTGTTTCCACATCTTAGGCCTCACTTGCTATGAGACAAGCCCCAATTTTGTATCACTAGTTGAAGGGATTGGATAAACACTCATCGTAAAGTTAGCAAACATAACTTAGAGCAGGGCTCAAGCAATCTAGAAAGAGCAATGGCTGGAAGTTGAATTCGCACTGGGACTAAGACATACATTTTTAAATGAGGGTAACTAACCATTGGACTTTACCAAGGGATGTGGTGGATTCTCCATCACTTAATTTTTAAATCAAGATTGTACCTCTGTCTAGAAAATACTCTAGTTTAGCCAGCAGTAATAGGGTTGCTGCAGGAATTACTGGGTGAAGTTCTATGGCCTGTGTTAAGCATATCAGACTGACTAAGGCCAGAAAGGACTATAAATGATGAGCAAAAAATTAAATGCTGCGGTCTGAGAAGGAGCTAGTCGATGCATGCACCACCACTTCCTGCAATATTTGCATTGTTTTTCTGATTTTGTAAGAAGTGACATCTGATAGGGAACACCGTCTAGGGGCCTGAGCCAGGCAAAGGGGGAAGAGCTTATGCTACCTGTAATTTCTAATGGGGGACTGTGACATAAGAGGAGTGCAATTCAGAGTTGTGGGGGACTGTCACCCCTGCCTTGCAACCTTGGGTGCCTCACATTGCTCTGCTGTTGTAGCTCTCCATCTGGGCTGCTCAGAAAGGGCATGCAGGCCACACCCTGAGTATCTGAGAATAACTGCAGCCTGCCAGCTACACGTGGGCTCTCAATAGCCTTGGTTATACTACAGGATGACCCCAACACACCCCATATTGACCTGAATTTGATGGGTTAGTTGTGGCTCGCCACTGATCGCATCCGACCAGAATATTTATAGGTTCTTATCCAATTCAGTCTACCGAGTTCAAGAACTCAGAGTTCTATAGCAGGAGAGGAATCTCAGGGTACTTGGCAAGAACACATACACTGAGGACAATATCACATTGATAAAACCTTTATTGAAATTAACAAAAATAAGAAATGCAATGAAACTTATAACTGCAAAACAGTAAAAATTCCAAAACTCCTGGTGGTACCATTTCTATTATAAGTACCTTAACCTAACATACTCACACCCTTCCTTGAGGACCTGGTAATAAGAGATGAAGGACCAGCCTCACTCCTGGCATGCCCAATTATGTGATGGTGCTGGCTTCCCTAATGGTTAGGAATGTTGAGTAGTTATACTGTACTGCACAAGCTGAGCTGATAGCGTGATAGAAGATAGTCTCTAGAGTATAAGAGAACTGGAAAGAACACGCCAAGAAACTGAAGCTTCAGGAGTTAGAAGACGCTGGAACTAAAAAGAGCTCTCTTACAAGGTATTTTATAGGATCCTGACCTATGTAATTAAGGCCTAACCTACTATACCTAAATCTTATTTCTGTACCCTAAGAAATTTATGGGTACCCTTCTCCTATAGGTTAGTGGATTATGACACTTTCTAAATATATTAATAAGGATTATCTCACTCCAAAACTGCCAACCTTGGTCTCTTGGTGACCTCCAAGTTGTGGCGTACCCTGTGGTTACCAACCGGTTGTAGATGCCGGATAAACCTGTGATGTGGATAGTTCCTCCCTTTAGTTCCCCAAAGTTCGGGGACCATTCTTATTTGTGCCAAAGGTTGCCAGCTTTTATGCTGACATATTCATAACTGATTATACTTTTTGCTATATAGCAGATCTTACAGGCCAGTAGGCTTCTTGCATTTCAGCAAAAATTATTAGGAAACACATGTCTCAACACATCCTAAATTCCAAGGAATTAATACTGATAAAATATAAGAATAAAATGGATTAATATCAGAAAAAGAAACATATTAATTGATACTGCCGGCTGGATTAGTAGGATATAATAGCTAGCAAAATAATCCTATGGGCTACACCCTAATCCCAAATCTTCCCCCAGAAATGTATGTCCTGTACTTCTCAGCCCTCTGCTAGACAGTACAAATATATTAAGTCCATTTCTTTAAGGGAATAATATGTGTCATTTTAGCTTAAAGAGCTTCCCAGACACTTCAAATTAAACACGCTGAATTACATAAAACAATAAAACAAGTTTATTAACTGCAAAGAGATTAAGTGCATGTAAGTAATGAGGCATAAAAGTCAGAAATGGTTACAAGAAAAAAAAGTTGTTTTTACTTAGGAAACTAACTTAATTGTAAAGCGAACTTTCTCACCCCATTTCCAGCAAGGTTACTGACCAAACTCTTCAGGTCAGGACCCTGCCCCCAGAGTCCAACAGCTGTTTCCTTTTGTCTTCTCAGGTGCAGAGAATGAGATGGGCAGGGAGAGAGAGGGGTATTTTGAGGCATTTGTTTCTTCTTTTTATAGTTTGTCCCCCTCTTGAAAAACATTGCCAGCTGTGAGAACCAAAAGACAGAGTGGAGGTGGAAGGATGTTCCCTGCTGAGTTTTATTTAACCTGTTTGAACTTCCTTTGTTTTCCCTTCCTGCTTGATGACGGTTTACTGCTTAAATGCAAATGGAGGCAAGCACACATTCCTTTGTTTAGCACAGACCTGTTTGCCAATGTCTGCTTGGGCAGGTCTGTGGGTTTTGGAAGATGTGTTATCATACAGAGGAATCTTATAACTTCACATATAGTGTTGCCACACACATTTATCAGGACTATACTGACCAGCACATTGGGTTTTCAAATGATAGTACAAGGTAGGCCTTGTAAGGTAAGATTATTACAATAGGATGTGAATACAGAGGTGTTCTATCACAGGGACAAAAGCCTCTTCTGTTTGTCATTAAAAACTTAACATTTCCACAACATTTACTACAGGCAGGATTATTTTTAAAGCATGATTCTTCAGGCTAAGGTCTATCTCTAGAATGAAACAGAAGGAATTTACAGCGGATATGTCTCTGAGAGTGCCATAGTTTAAGTCAAAAGCAGGGCTGGAGAGTATTTAAGCATTAGTGGCAATATGAAAGGTAGTCAGACTTGCATCCATTGCATGTGTTACCTTTTATTTGGTGAGTGGCAGGAGGGTTGAGGCTGTACAAGGGACGAAGGCACAGCAAAGCAAACCACCACTGCTTGCTGTAGCAGACAAAAACCACTAACTCCAACTTCAAATCCAAGGAAGTTTGTTGCAGCAAAGGTACAGAATGCCAACCCCCCAGTGATCAATTGAGGGTGATAGGCCAATGGAGTCGTTACATGTACTGTGACAGGGTCAGGCCAGCTGGCTACAGGAGAGTACTAGAACCTGGGTAAGGTAACAGGGAAGGTTTTTTTTTTTTTGAAACAGAAAAGAAGTTTATTTGTAACACTTACAAAGAATTACCAAAGGAAACAAAACAAACTATGCAACAAAACAATGCAAACAGAAGGTATAACACAGCAGCTTTCAGGAGGGAGAAGTGTTCAGGCTAGCCTGGGCCCAGAGCAGGTGGGCTTCCTTGACACTCATGGTCTTCCACCCTCCTGAGTTACCTGGTGGCCTAGAGCGGGAGGGCTTCCTCGACACTCGTGGTCTTCCACCCCCTCGAGTTACCTAGTGCCGCGCCCGGTGTCACCGATCATCCCTCTCATGAGAGTGCCCGGCAAGATGGGCATGGCTGCGGGGTGGGTGGTTTAGGGGTGGGGGGGTAGACACCCATGTAGTATAGGACCCCTCCTAGATGACAGTAATGATGGTATCCACAGTGGCAACGGCTGGGGCTAGCGTCTCTCGCTCTTCCCCTCAATCAAAGGGTCAGACAGAGGGAACCGGACGGGGTCACCGAGTAGAGAACCCCGGACAGCGCCCACCGCTCCTCGAAGGCATCAAGGGAGTCGGTGGACGCCACCCAGAGGAACTCCGCCCGGATACATGAATGTACTGAGGATTGGAAAAGGACGCTTCATGGGCCAACCTCCCCTCTCTGGTTTTATAAATGGCTGTTTTAGCCAAAGCTAGGAGGAGGTTAACCAGGAGGTCTCGCGATTTTGTGGGGCCATGGATGGGGAGTGTATAGATAAAAAGGTGAGGGGAAAAATGAAGCCAAAAGCGCAATAGAATATTTGTGAGGAGCCGGAAAAGGGGCTGCAATCTGGCACACTCTAAATATACGTGCGCCAGGGTTTCCCTCACATTACAAAAAGGGCAAGTATCCGGGATGGGGGTAAACCGTGTCAGAAACACACCCGAGACACAGCTCCGTGAAGGAGCCGCCAACTGATGTCCCCAACGGGCCTCGGGACCAAGGTGGAATACAGGCTGGCCCACCGAGGTTGCTCACCCTCCAAGGGTGGCAGGAGGTCCCACCACTTTGTATCAGGGCGGAACACCAGGGTGTGGGCGTGAAGGGTGTGAAGTGTGAGTGTGTATAAATAATTCCGTGGTGCGATTTGAAAACTGACCGGCTGCAGCTCATGCAGCCGGCTTGCAGTGAAAGGGTGAGGGGTTTGTTGGAATCGGCAGGGTAGGGGCCCAATGGAAAGGTCCGGCGGGCCTGGGGTAGAGGATGGGCGGGGTGCGCCCTCGTGCAAGGCTCGGTTGACATAAGCCCGAGCAGTGGGGGTCAAGGCGGACTTCACCTCCTGAAGTACGCGCCGGGGGGTACGAGGGCTGGAGAGCCCCATGCGCCGAGCGAGCATCAGGGGATCCAGCCAGTCTCTCCGGTCGTAGTCCAGGAGGTCTCCGACCCTCGTGACTTCCGCCAGGACCAACCTCTGGTGCACCGAACGGGACTCCGCCACCTGCACACAGAGTTGGGGATTGTGTAGCAGGGGCTCCGTGAGGAGATCTGCTCCCACGGTGGCCGCCACGGACCTGGTCGTTAGAAATAGTTTCCAGGTCCGGAGGAGGTCCTGGTAGAAGACCGGCAGCCCGGAGAGGTCTCACAGAAAACCTCTCGGACAAAGATAAAAGAGCTGCCGGTCGTATCGGAGCCCTTGGAAGCGGCGCAGGAAGGCGTGCGCCAATATGCTCCACGTTGAACTACCTGCACTATAAAGGAGCTTCTGCAGGGCCTGGAGGCGGAAAACGCGGACCTGAGTGTACAGACACTTCAGGCCCTGCCCTCCTTCCTTCAGGGGTAAATGAAGAACTCCAACAGGGGCCCAGTGCATTCCTGACCAAAAGAACTCTAGAATCAATCTCCGGAGGTGGGTCAGGAAACCCGGGGCCGGGGCCAGGATGTTGAGCCGGTACCAGAGGGTGGACAGGACTAGTTGGTTAAGCACCAGTGCTCTCCCTCGGAGGGAGAGACATTGGAGTAGCCTCGTCCATTTCTGGATCCACTCTATCACCCTGCCCTCTAAATTTTGCCAGTTCTCCGGCGGAGAAGGGTGCGTGGCGGAAAGGTAAACGCCGAGATAGAGCAGTGGACCTGCACTCCACTGGATGGTCTGAAGCGCGGGTGGGAGGGAGCTTACCTGCCGCCAATCCCCCACCACCAAGCCAGAGCTCTTGACCCAGTTGACTCGGGTGGAGGAGGCTGCCGAATAGATGGCCTGGCATGCCTCCACTCGTGCCAAGTCGCCCAGGTCCTGGACCACGAGGAGTACATCATCAGCGTACGCCAACAGGACTAGACGCAGCTCCGGCTCCCGCAGCACCAACCCTGTCATCCTCCTGCAGAGGAGACAGAGGAAAGACTCAATCGCCAGAGCGTACAGCTGGCCCGAGAGGGGGCACCCCTGCCGCACTCCTCGCCTGAAGCTGAGCGGTTCGGTCAGGGTCCAGTTGAGCCTAACCAAACACTCTGCGGAGGCATACAGCACCCGGAGAAAACTCACAAACTGAGGTCCGAATCCAAACGCCTGCAGAGTGCTCAGGAGGTACCCATGGTCTACTCTATTGAATGCCTTCTCCTGATCAAGAGACAGGAGGGCGAACGACAGACCATCTCTCCGCCCGAGTTCCAAAAGGTCTCGGACTAGAAATAGGTTGTCAAAAATGCTGCGACCCAGGACAGTATAGGTCTGGTCTGGGTGGATCACGTCCGCCATCACGAACCCTAGCCGCAGCGAGATTGCTTTCGCTACAATTTTGTAATCCGTGCTAAGGAGTGAGACGGGACGCCAGTTTCGTAAATCACGGAGGTCCCCCTTCTTCGGCAGCAAGGCGAGCACACTCGCCTGCACGACAGAGGGAGGACCCCGCTTTGCAAGGACTCAGTCCAGACGGTGACTAGGTCTGGGCCAAGGATGTCCCAGAACGCGCGGTAAAACTCCACGGTCAGCCCGTCCATGCCCGGAGATTTATTGGTGGGCATGCGACGGAGGGCTTCCGAGAACTCGGCCAGGGTGAGAGGCAGCTCTAGGCGGTCTCGGTCGCCCACGCTGACCGTGAGGAGTTCCTCCCAGAGCACCCGGGGAGAAAAGGCTTGTGTAGAAGTCACGGGCCCTCCCACACATCTCCTCCGGATCCGTGAGGGGGGTGCCGTCTTCCGCAAGAAGGCAGGTGATATGTTTCTTGGCCCCCCTCGTTTTCTCCAGGGCGTAGAAGAAGCGGGAGCCGCGGTCCATCTCCCGAAGGAGGCGGATGCGGGACCGAACGAAGGCACCTCAGGCCCAGTGGTCCTCGAGGGCCCGGAGCTCCTCCCGCTTCTCCTGGCACACTCCGCAGAGGGACAGGTCCTCGGGGTTGGCGGCCAGGCGCCTCTCCATCTCTAAGACCTCCCGTTCCAACTGCTCTATTGCCGTATTTCTCCGTCGGCTGGTGCCCCGAGTGTAGTCACAGCAGAAGAGCTTGGCGTGCACCTTCCCGAGATCCCACCATCGCCGCACTGAGGGAAAGGCACGCCACTGCTCTCGCCAGGCCAGCCAAAACTCCTGGAAGGACGTCACGAAGCTCTCGTCCTCCAACAGGCTGTTGTTAAAGTGCTAATAGGGTGGCCCCAGTCTCTCTGCACGGAGGGAGACCATTATGGTGACTAAATGATGGTCGGAGAATGGGGCCGGCCGAATGGCGGAGGAGTGGGCCTGTGAGAGATGGAAACGGGATAAGTAAATACGGTCCAACCGAGAGTGGTGTGACCGATGGGCCTCCACCCGGACAAAAGTGAACGTGGAAGTGTCATCTGGGTGATGGTCATGCCAGACGTCCACTAGGGAGTGATGTTCAACCATTCCTCGGAGAATGTTCGCGGTGGCCGGGCTCGGCTCGGCCCCTGAGTGCTCCCATTCCTCGAGGGTGGTGTTAAAGTCCCCTCCCAGGACCAGGCACTCGTGCGAATCTAGGGTGCCGATGAAGTCGGACACCCGCTGATAGAATTGTGGCCGCTTTGGGCTCGTTTGCGGGGCATAAATGTTAACAAGGTTGACCACGAGCCCCTCCATACGGACTCGAAGGTGCAGCAGGTGGCCCGGCACGGCCTCAGTGACCCCTAGCACCTCGGGCCGTAGGGTGGGGGAGAACAGGGTCGCCACTCCAGCTTGCCAAGTCGTGAAGTGGCTAAAGTATACCCCGTCCCCCAACTCCAGCCGCCACCTGGCCTCGACGG
The DNA here is from genome assembly GCF_965140285.1 of Lepidochelys kempii. Taxonomy (NCBI): domain Eukaryota; kingdom Metazoa; phylum Chordata; order Testudines; family Cheloniidae; genus Lepidochelys; species Lepidochelys kempii. Next base: position 257,623,046 of record NC_136381.1, read on the forward strand.
TCGGGTCCGTATGGGTCTCCTGCAGGAAAGCAACAGAGTACCCCCCTTCCCGAAGGTAAGAGAGCACCTGGGACCTGCGGAGAGCCATCCTACAGCCCCTGGTATTCAAGGTTGCAATAATGAGAGGTGTCATGCGGAGGGCTGGGGGGTTCTTATTGGTGGGGGTGTTCGTGGCCCCTGCAGGTTGCGCAGCAACCCGTGACCCATCCCGTGGATGAGTAAATCTTTTCAGAAGCCGCGGGCCCGCTCGTAGGCCGCAGCACTGAGCTTTCCTTGCCACCTGCCCTCCTTTATAAGGGCCCTTGTGGCCTGAAGAATTTGATCAAAGTCCCCCCATAGCTGAAGAGCCAGCTGTGCCCTATTGTGGGCACCATGGGTGTGTTCTAGGAACTTCCGTAGTGCATGCTGCAGCTCATGGGGGGGTGGGGTTACGATTTCTGGGGTGTTCCCTGGTGGGGCTCTTAATGCAGCCTCGTGGTCCTCTAAGGCGGGTGGGTGTGGACCACCGGCGGGGCGTCTGACAGGCTGGGGTTATTAAATCCATTTCACGCCTTTTGGTGGAAGGGGATGGCGGGGGAAAAATTGCAACTCCTAATGGGTCGCAACTAGAAAGTGCAAAGACTGCTCCCTGGGGGGAATCTGCGGAAGGCAGGAAAGAAATAACCCCAGGGGCATCAATAGCATTGCAGGAGGAGGTGAATTGGGCAGGGACGGGGTGGGGGCAGGGGCAGAGGTAAGGCTCTGGGCTTCAGGAGGCGAGCAGCTAAAAGAAGGTGCCTCCTGAGCAGAGTCGAGGGTTAAGGGGTAAGGGAGGGGGCTCCCAGTGACGCTAGGCGCTGGCTCCATGGTGGTCTTGGCGGCCATGGCATCAGGTGGTGGACCACCTTCTGCGGGGCGCTTGCCCGCGAAGGCAATTACGGGGAGGGAGCATGGGGAAAGGGGGGCTGCGGTGAGGTTACCCAGATCGAGGCCAGCCGGCAGTAGATCATCCTCTCCCTGGGTGACCGGGGTCAAATCTAGGGCCTCAATCTCCGCATATACGGAGGAGAGGCCAACTCCCGCTACCCAGGGGGCCTCTCCTCTAGGGCCCGCCTCAACGGTTGCCTCGGGGTTCGCGGGGGGTTTGGGTGGTATCCGGGCAGAAGGAGCTTCCTCAGGGGTCTCGGAGGGGAGGGTCTCTCGTGGAGGGGGGATTCTGCCCTCCAATGCCAGTCTGTCTTCCCCTCCCGACACCAGCGGATGGATCTCACTCGTGGCCGTAGCGGAAGGCTCAATATCAGTGCCTCCCTTCCTGGTCTTCCGGGGGGCTTCCGCATCGGATGGGTGCAGCGGAGCTCGAGTCTTCCGCTTGCCTCGCTTCCCCTGGACTAGAGTCCAGCCCTCCATAGTGTCGTCTGGGGGTTGGTTAGCAGGGGTCGTGTCGGGGGGCGGAGGCGATTGTTCAGGGGTTCGGGGGGGTAACGGTGAGGCAGCATGAGGGGCGGGGGGTTCTCCTTGGGGCGGGCCCTCTCCTATACCCGGTAATATCTTGGCCACACCCTCCTCCATAGGCTCTGCCGGATTGGTAATAGCAGGGGTGGGACTCCCTTGCTCACCTGGGCGTTGTAGGGGAGGTGTTTCTTGGGCCCAGACGGGAGCAGCGGCGGGTCGAGTAGGAGGAGGGTTGGTTTCAGGTGCCGGGCGGCCAGGGGCGTCGGCAACGACGGGGCCGATGTCCTGCCGGGTCTCGGGGGTCTCGGGTGCCCCTCCCCCCTGGGCCAAAGGGCAGTCTCTGCGGACATGCCCCGCTGAGCAGCAGAGGTAGCACTGGGCCTCTCCGGTGGAATAAAAGTCCTTATAGTGGGCTCCTTGGTAAGGGACTAGGAAGGACCCCTCGAGCGCCTCTCCATCACGCACCGCCGCCGGCGGTAGAAACTGCACTTGCCGGCGGAATGAAAGGACGTGACGGAGGGTGGGGTCCTTGCAGCCCAACGGGAGAGGGCTGATGACAGAGACAAGTTTCCCCAGGGTGGAGAGAGCGGGTAACAGGGCAGCATTGGGTAAAAAGGGAGGAACGGAGGTGAGGACGAGGCGAACGCTCAGGTCTTCTAGCGGCTCTAGGGGGACAAACACCCCCCACCCCCCACCGCCAGGCCCTTCTCCACCGCCTCCTGGGCGGCAGCCTCTGAAGCTAAGAAAAAAACGACCTTCCCATACATTTTGCAGGCCGCCACAATAGCCGTGGGTCCTACCAGCTTCGCCAACGCCTGCACGTATGCCTCCACGTGGGGCGAGGCAGGCACCAGGAGGCAACGAACACCATGCCTCCTGGTCAAGGTGGGGAAGGGGCCCCGGCTGCTGGTGATGGTAGCAGAGGCAGTGGGTGGACGAGATGACGAGGCGGCAGGCAGGGGGGAGCCTGCCACCGCCCGGGCATATGTCCTGGGGGCCGGGGGAGGGACGTTCACAGAGCTGGTGGAGGGAGCAGCAGGGAGGGACGCCATGATCGATGATGAGGCCACAGCGGTGGGGGCAGCCCCTGCCATGGAGGGCCTAGTGGTTTTAGCGGGGCCCTTTCCTTTCTTCACGCCCTGGCCTTTCTGGCCAACTGGGGGGGGATTCCTAGAATCTGGGGGGGGGGTGGATGTTGCAGCAGCAGTAATCGCCCCGGTGCCTCCTGCTGCCGGTGCTCCAGCAGGGGCGGTGGCAGGTGTTTTGACAGTAGTGGGGGGGGGGCCTTGGGGGTTGGGCAGGGGGGTTGGGGGAAGGACAACTGATTTTGTTGGAGGGGCCTCGCCCCTCTCATTCCCCACCATTGTGAGCAGGGAGAGACGGGGAGACACCAGAAGGAGGAGGGGGGAGGGGGAAGCAGATTAACCGCTCCTCCCTGCTGGGCTGCAGGCCGGGGGGGGGAATGCCGAAGGGGTTGGACTGGGGGGGGGGAACAAATCGGGGTCCAGTAATAGGGGCAAGCTGTGGGATAAGCAATCCGGGGGGGTGGGTGCAGACCCACACACATTTGTCCAAAGAGTCTTGGTTGGTCGGCTGTTATGTCCGGTCCGAAAGGCAAAGTTCAAAGCGAACAGCTGGATCCGAAGATAGATGGCAGGTTGCCAGCAGGGACGGATGGCGGGGGGGGCCGTAACAGTTGTAGTAATGGTGGGGGGTTAGGGGCACCGATGGATCGGGGGGGGGCTCCTTGCCACACCCCCTGTGCCGCCACAAATGCAAGTAAAACACAGTCAAACTCCCCCCCACGAGAGTATAATTCAGAAAATCACTCAGTCTTACGGCCCCCTTCACGATGATTTGTAGCTTCCCTGGGTTATTTCTCCTGTCTTCTGAAATCTTCTTCTCCAGCTGCGTTGGCTGTGTTCCAAGGCTTCCGGCCAGCTGAGAAAAATTACAAAAATAAGCTGACAGCAAAACGGCTGGGTCTGGGAGCTTCCACTCCCCGCTCCGGATAGCAGGTCGGCAATCTTCCCCCCCTCCTCCAGGGATTTCAGCTGAGGCAAATAGCTGCGCCCGGGAGCAGGTGGGGGGGGGGGGGGGTTCTGGCGGCAATTTGGCAGCTGACCAGCACTCAGCAGCAACAGAGAAACGGCAGAAAGACGAAACGAAACAAAAAAGCATCTGGCCCAGTCGGGGGGGGGGGGGGGGGGGAAACTAAGGCAGGGTCCAAAAGTAAGAAAAATCCAGGCCAGGGGGCTTTAGGAAAGAATAGAAAGCAGATAGCTGAGGAGCAAGCAAAGGACGTTCCGTTTCCCAACAGGGAAGGTTCCAGAACAATCAGGAACCTTCTGGAGACAATTAAGACAGGCTGATTAGAACACCTGCAGCCAATCAAGAAGCTGCTTGAATCAATTAAGGCAGGCTAATCAGGGCACCTGGGTTTAAAAAGCTCACTGCAGTTTGTGGTGCATGTGTAAGGAGTTGGGAGTAAGAAGTGCTAGGAGTAAGAATGCATACTGTTGGAGAACTGAGGAGTACAAGCATTATTGGACACAAGGAGGAAGGTCCTATGGTGAGGATATGAAGGTGTTTTTGGAGGAGGCCATGGGGAAGTAGCCCAGGGAGTTGTAGCTGTCACACAGCTGTTCCAGGAGGCACTCTAGACAGCTGCATTCCACAAGGCTCTGGGCTGGAACCCGGAGTAGAGGGCAGGCCCAGGTTTCTCCCAAATCCTCCCAACTCCTGGTCAGACACAGGAGGAGTCAACCTGGACTGTGGGTTCAGAAAAACGGCCAAGCTGAGGGCTGCCGTGAAGCTCCAAGGCGAGCAAATCCACCAATAAGCGCAAGACCCACCAAGGTAGAGGAGGAACTTTGTCACAGTACTCCAACAAGTTTAAGTCTCAGTACAATGTTTTTATACCCAAGATGACCCCCTACTTTTATCACCCTGATTCATTATATGGTAAATTATGACCAAATATGAAAATCCACATTACATGCTAGATTATATAAAATATTTATCTACTTACTAGCAATAACAAGCTAATCCCATTATCTGACAGGGACTTTCCTTGTTTATCCTCACTGTATCTGGCAGGTCACAGTAACTTCATCCTTGTCCTGTACCCAAAGCCGGGATATTCCAAAAACTGAACAGCAGCGTATCTTGTAAACCAAAAATATTTTGTTTGCACTCCTTTCCCCAACCATTATTCAAAGGTCTTATTAACCACAATAAAAACTGGCTAACAATTATATTGCTTATGGATTACTAGCTAATATGTGATATACATAATCCACTAAATACACTAGGTCCTTACCACCTTACATGAGGTAAGTTCACCTAGTCACTGTTTCACTTCCTTACACACCTCACTGTCATCAGCACAAAATTACTTGAGTGTGTACAAATTAAATACACAGAGCAAATGTGGGGAGGGAAGGAAGGAAGATGCTTCTCTCCACTGAAGTAGACCTTTATGTTTGCTTCTACAAGCAGAGATTATTACGGTTGGATTCCCTGCCTCCTGGTTCTTGTACACTGGCACTGTACAACATGTTCCAAGATATTGCAGCAGAATAACTGGGTATATGTTTCAGAAGTTTAAATTTATACAACTTAAACACTGAACCAAATTCACGTGAATGTCTTCCCCATCCCCTTTAAAAAAAAAAAAAAAAAAAAAGCTGGTTTTGGATTCTTCAGGCTTAGGACACAGACTTATACTTTGAAATCATTACTTATTGTAACAACTTTTTCTGCCTTCATAATGAGTTTTAAAACAGACCACTTGCCCCAAAGTACTGTGAATTTGAAAATATATTCCAAGCAAATGATCAAAACTGCAGCTCCACCTCTCTGCAGTCTTCCTAGATTGGTTTCGTTTCACACCTCCTCCTAAAACACTGCAACGCAGAAAGAGTTACCCATACTAATTTAGTAACACAAGGCATTTGAACAAATCAGTGACATGAAACAGACATTTATAAAGGTTTTACAAGAACATGAAAAAAAATTCTAACCAAAACAGGAGAAAAAAGTGAATATTTTATACTGTTTAAGATGTGCATTATAGCAAGTTTAAGCCACCAACCACTCCAGGTGTCATACTTTGATTTTTAGCATCCATATGAAAGCCATTCCCCATTGGTGCTTCCATACACTTAAAAAATTCAGAAGATTAAAACACTCCACTGTTCTTTGATCCAGCTCACACAGTAGGGGAATACACTCATGAATATGTGTGGTGTTTGCTTATCCATGTTATTCAATATCTGGAAGGAACTGCTGTTGTCCTTACGTTAGTTACTGTTGGAGCAGGTATGTCTGAGGTTTCCCTGAAGTCTGATTCCACTACAGAGCCCCGTTTACCTCCCCACCTTAGAGTCCTGCTAATGCTGCAGATGGCCATGGAAATTCCCAACAGCTAAACAGGGACTAAGGTGCTGGGAGATGGGAATTATGAGTGTGAGAGGTGGCAAATACTAGGAGTAGGAAACATTGGTGCTTGTATGAGGATGGACAGTGAGGAGAGTGCTTTAGGACATATAATACAGCGGGAGGAGAAATAGGTTTAGCCCCGCTGATTGAAGAGTCTGAAGGAAAGGGACATAGAATCATAGAATATCAGGGTTGGAAGGGACCTCAGGAGGTCATCTAGTCCAACCCCCTGCTCAGAGCAGGACCAACCCCAACTAAATGATCCCAGCCAGGGCTTTGTCAAGCCTGACCTTAAAAACCTCAAAGGAAGGAGATTCCACCACCTCCCTAGGTAACGCATTCCAGGGTTTCACCACCCTCCTAGTGAAAAAGTTTTTCCTAATATCCAACCTAAACCTCCCCCACTGCAACTTGAGACCATTACTCCTTGTCCCGTCATCTACTACCACTGAGAATAGTCTAGAACCATCCTCTTTGGAACCACCTCTCAGTTAGTTGAAAGCAGCTATCAAATCCCCCCTCATTCTTCTCTTCTGCAGACTAAACAATCCCAGTTCCCTCAGCCTCTCCTCATAAGTCATGTGTTCCAGACCCCTAATCATTTTTGTTGCCCTTCGCTGAACTCTCTCCAATTTTTCCACATCCTTCTTGTAGTGTGGGGCCCAAAACTGGACACAGTACTCCAGATGAACAGAGGGGAACGATCACGTCCCTCGATCTGCTGGCTATGCCCCTACTTATACATCCCAAAATGCCATTGGCCTTCTTGGCAACAAGGGCACACTGTTGACTCATATCCAGCTTCTCGTCCACTGTCACCCCAGATCCTTCTCCGCAGAACTGCTGCCAAGCCATTCGGTCCCTAGTCTGTAGCGGTGCATTGGATTCTTCCGTCCTAATGACATGTAGTCTGGGCAAGTAGTAATGGAGTACAATAAAAGAGGTGTTTTGGTTACATCTCACACTATATATTTGGATTCTGTGGTTTCCCCAGACATTTCACAAATGTGGAAACATAATTGGTTAAACAACTGCACACAGTGTAACTATTAATGGAATGACGTCAGATTGGAAAGGGGTCTCAAGTGCGATTCTACAGGGGTCTGTTCTGGGTCTGGTATTATTTAACATCTTTATTAATGATATGTATGTAGGAAGAGAGCGCATACCGATCAAATCTGCAAATGACACAAAGCTGGGGTGGGGGGTGTTTGCAAACACTTTGGAGGATACAATGAAAATTCAAAGATAAATTGGAGAACTGGGCTATAGACAACAAAGTGAAATTCAACAAAGACAAATGTAAGGTTGTCAAGGTTCCTTCCCCACTCTGAACTCTAGGGTACAGATGTGGGGACCTGTATGAAAAGCCCCCTAAGCTTATTTTTACCAGCTTAGGTTAAAACTTCCCTAAGGTACAAACTATTTTACCTTTTGCCTTTGGACTTTATTGCTGCCACCACCAAGCATCTAACAAATATATAACAGGGAAAGAGCTCGCTTGGAAGTGTCTTTCCCCCCAAAATCCTCCCAAACCCTACATCCCCTTTCCTGGGGAAGGCTTGATAAAAATCCTTACCAATTTGCATTGAAGTGAACACAGACTCAAACCCTTGGATCTTAAGAACAATGACAGGTTTCAGAGAAACAGCCATGTTAGTCTGTATTCGCAAAAAGAAAAGGAGTACTTGTGACACCTTAGAGACTAACCAATTTATTTGAGCATAAGCTTTCGTGAGCTACAGCTCACACAAAAGCTTATGCTCAAATAAATTGGTTAGTCTCTAAGGTGCCACAAGTACTCCTTTTCTTTTTAAGAACAATGAAAAAGCAATCAGGTTCTTAAAAGAAGAATTTTAATTGAAATAAAAGAATCACCTCTGTAAAATCAGGATGGTAAATACCTTACAGGGTAATCAGATTCAAAACATAGAGAATCCCTCTAGGCAAAACCTTAAGTTACAAAAAGACACAAAAACAGGAATATACATTCCATTCAGCACAGCTATTTTACCAGCCATTTAAACAAAACAGAAATCTAATGCATATCTAGCTAGATTACTTACTAAGTTCTAAGACTCCATTCCTTTTCTGTTCCCGGCAAGAGCATCACACAGACAGAGAGAACGTTTGTTTCTTGTCCCCCCCCAGCTTTGAAAGTATCTTGTCTCCTCATTGGTCATTTTGGTCAGGTGCCAGCAAGGTTATCCTAGCTTCTTAACCCTTTACAAGTGAAAGGGTTTTTCCTCTAGCCAGGAGGGATTTAAAGGTGTTTACCCTTCCCTTTATATTTATGACAAAGGTGCTAAACTTAGGGAGGAAAAACCAAATGCACAAATACAGAATGGGGGATAACTGGCTTGGCAGCAGCACTGCTGAGAAGGATCTGGGAGTTGTGGTGGATCACAGCCTCAACATGAGTCAATTATCCGATGCTATTGCAAAAAAAGCAAATGTAATTTTGAGTTGCATTAACAGAGGTAGAGCATGCAAGTCAGAGGAGGTGATAGTACTGTTCTACTTGGCGCTGGTTAGACTTCAGCCGAAGTACTGTGTTCAATTTTGGTCACCACTGTATAGGAAGGATGTAGAGAAACTGGAAAGAATCCAGAGATGAACAACAAGATGATCAAAGGGATGGAATGTGAACCATATGAGAAAAGGCTGAAGGAACTGGATATGTTTAGTTTGAAAAAGAGGAGGTTAAGGGGGCATGATATCGGTCTTCAAATACTTGAAAGGCTGCCATAAGAAAGATGGAGAAAAAATGTTCTCTTTTGCCACAGAGGACAGGACAAGATACAATAGCAGATTTAGGAAGTTTTTTCTGAGATTTAATCTAACTGTAAGAACAGTAGGACAATGGAACAGACTGCCTAGGGAGGTTATGGAAGCTCCTTCACTGGAGGTTTTCAAAAAGAGGCTGGATAGCCAGCTGTCTTGGATGGCTTAGACATAACAAATCCTGCATCTTGGCAGAGGGTTAGGCTAGACAACCCTTGTGGTCCCTTCTAACCCTATGATTCTATGTCAAGTCCTGTCCAGGTGTTTTTCAGCATGGTAATCCTGCCAGGCAGGGCAGTGGGATGAGTAAATGTTTGGCAAGGAACTCTTCTACTGTTACAGAAAAGAGCACTAGAGACGCCCCCAGCTAGCACATCCTACTAGCTCCAGCATTTGTATTAGCCAGGCGGACACATCTTCTATCTGACAGACCACGTGCTCTTGGGACTTGATAGAGCAACAATATAGTATTTTTCAAACTTGATACTTAGACTGCTAAGCCATGCTTCCATCTTTGTGTGCCTTAAGGAAGTTTCCAAGTATTAAGGTCAGAGGAACTTAGGTTCTTGTTTCTCAAATTAAATTCTTCTATGCTGGAAGAGTTAAAATTTTGAAGTCATATTCACAAATATCAATTTAATTTATCTTGCACGAATGTTAGCAGTCTAAATGGTGTTCAGCTGTTCTCAAGAACATAATTCACAGCTTACCTGTTATAAGGAAATCACAAAAACAAGACTTCACATCAGATCTTTCAGCATAAGTGCTTTACAAACAGTGAATGTAGCTTCAACCCACAAATTCTTACAGATGAAGTGCCTGAGGCAGGGGCTAAGATAATCAGTCATTCAGAATGCTAGGGGCTACAGTCCTCTACAGTCAAAGAAAAGTTTGGAGTAGGTCAGAAATTTTCAAAATTCACATTTTAGATAATTTTTCATCAAAAATGAGAAGAATGACAAGATCTTTGTAATTATCAAGTTGCAGTGGGGGAGGTTTAGATTGGATATTAGGAAAAACTTTTTCACTAAGAGGGTGGTGAAACACTGGAATGCGTTGCCCAGGGAGGTGGTGGAATCTCCTTCCTTAGAAGTTTTTAAGGTCAGGCTTGACAAAGCCCTGGCTGGGATGATTTAATTGGGGATTGGTCCTGCTTTGAGCAGGGGGTTGGACTAGATGACCTCCTGAGGTCCCTTCCAACCCTGATATTCTATGATTCTATGATCACAAAAAGTTTAAATTCTGTTTTTCAACCAATCCTAGGTTAGCTAATGTTAAATGCTGTGAACACCCAAAACACCATATAAGTAGCTAAGCTATTTATTACTGTTACATTTGAAATTTAAGATTGGGGTTGATATTTCCTGTTCTGTTTTGGAATTCTTAAAAAGGGGCCTCTTTCTATATCTGGGTGCTAAACAGTAGCTCCAGGTTTGTGAAGGACCTTAAATCCCCACCACTCCTTTAGCTGAACTGCCATTAGCTTAAAAAAACAAAACAAAAAAAAACTACAACCTGTTAATGAGAATATGATGCTTGCCTAACTAGATCCTCCTTTACATAAGGGTGGCTAGTTCTTTCACCATGCTCTGAAAACAGAAGGACTGAACAAGAAAAATAAATTGACCAGTAGCTTAAGTTGTATGATCTCTTCTTTATGAACATTGAATATTCACTCATGTGAGCTTTCACTTTGCACATACAGTATTCTGCTAATATAATGTAGTGAGAAACAAATTACTATCATCTCAAACTGTAACTGCAATCATTTTAATTGCAAATCCCCTGTACTTAATGCTTGATATATTCTTCTCTATAAAGGGTAAAAATATGTTGGCCATCCTGTTTATACAGATACCATATGTCCTGTCAAACAAGAGTTTAATAAGAAATTGCACAGTGATCTAAGGGACCTTGCAGAAGACCTTCAGCTGATGCAAGCTGTCATAGCTCCATTGTGGCTATGACAACCCACACCAGCTCAGAATCTGCCTCCTTGTGTTGTGGCTTCATCTACAACACTCTTCTAAATCCTGATTACTACATGTGAGGACTACAGACAAAGCCATCTGACTAAGACAGCCTGGCTCAAAGACATTATCCTAAATATACTGAAGCCTATGAAATATACAATATCTTATGTAGGATGGTGGAAAAATGCCAGTTAACATTTTCCATTGCTACAAACCGTTTTCCAACTAGGATGCATTTTAGACCTCACTGGACCTCATTCTCTTCATATATATTGGATTTACATCAGCATAAATGACCACAGTGAAGTTATTCCTGATCAACACCTGTATGAGAAGAAGACTGGAACCACTGCATTGTACTTAAAAACGTCAAAGGAGTTGCCACCTAAGTAATGAGAAGGATCCCATGCTGGTAGCTTGACAATTGGCTGAACAGTAATAGCAAATATTCATAAAGTAAAATAAGTGTTTAAAAATATAGGAAGTGTTTGAAAACAAAACAAATCTATAAAAGCAGTACAGATCATTACACTACATATTCTATTCCACTGTTTTAAACCTATAGATTTATATCTAAAATCGTTAAGAAATGGGAAAATACACAATAGATTAATAAAAACCAGTACCAAGGCTATTCACTGTCAGCCCATTACCTCTAACAGAATATTCATTTAAAATTTTAGTCATCCCAGAATCAAACCACATGCTTCATCTTAAAACCATAGTCTGATTAAACAGAAATCAACTTAGTTAATTTTTAACTCCACAAAAACATTTCCCTTACAACTTCATTTAAAAAAGTTCTTTGTAAAAGACCACGATCCAGACCAATGAACAATCTATTGAATGCCAATCACAGCCACTTGCAGTTCTGTATCACCCAGTATATGTTGCACTATCTAATGTGCACTATTTCCTGCAAAAATAACTTTATGGCAACCAGTAAATTTACTCCCATTGACTCCCTAAATGAAAGGCAGTGGAACACTTAGTCAGTTCCAATATATAAAGTTTGCATTACTTTCATGTTAATTAAGAAGTCTGTATAAAACAGTTTATTTTGGAACTACATGATCTACAAATACGTTTGTACGTGTTCAGGAAAATTGGGTCAAGATGTAAAAATTGTTTTCCGGGAAGTCAAAATTATGACTAGCATTTTTCTTAAACACTGTAAAAGATACCAGGGAAATAGTCATTAAAATGTAGCTTAATCTTTACATAAGGCAATTATGCCTTTGGATCAACAAATTAAAAACAAATTGTAATAATGCTTGTTAATAGAAGAAAAATTAGTGAGTTTTTCCAATCTCCAGCAGATCTTTCAAAAAAATATCAATTTTTAAAAATTGAATAGACAAATAGATGCATGATCAATAGACTAATCTGAGTTTGCATAACATTTAAATAAGTTCCATCTATCAAACAATGCTGAGAAGAGATAACAAGAGAACAAGTGCTGCGTACGGGACCTGTATACTCTTACAGCATTGCCTATGCTAACAAAATAGAATAATTGTAATTATCTCTAGAGATCAAAAAGTCAACATTTGAGATGTAGCATGACAGCATATGGCAGACTGCAGATTGACGACATAAGGAAGTGTCCTTTTAGTGCTAGTCTTGTATAGCTTCTTTCAGTTCATGTGTCTTTTCATCGCTGTCAAGTTTCAATGGGTTAGTGGGTGGTGAGCTCTCAAGTAGTTCAGTTTCTTGAGAATCAGAATCTGTTCTTAGTGTTGACTTTGAAGAAATATCATTAGGAAGAGCAAAGGATGGTAAAGGGGACAGTGAAGGAATTAAATGGTCTGACTGTGTAACTGAGCCCTCAGCGTACGTGGTTAGATCTGCAGAGACTGAAGCCGTGGCATGCTCTGAGAAAATAAAAGAGTAAGTTAAACAAACAAACCAAAACTTGTCAGACACCTAGCAGAGACTAATTGTGTGGCTGTATTTCTATAGCATAAGCTTGGGTGCGATGCAGCTGACGGACTACTCTAATACAGAGCAATACAGTGGGTTCCTGATCTATGACTAGAACTCCTCGGCACCAAGGTAATATACAAGGATTGCTTAATGATTCTTCTAAAGCTTTATCATCATCCTTTACAAATCAACAGCTTTTTGTGTTCAGATGTTTAGCACCCACAACTCCCATGAAAGACAAGTGAGCTGAGAATGCTCGTATTTCTGAAATTCAGACACTCAGAAAGTACATCTCAATATTTTAGGATTAGAAGACGAGCTAAATTAAATATTTTAGTTTACTTTTTTGACATTTCAGCCTCACTACAAAGGGCCCAATTTTGTTTTTGTAAGCTAAAATATTGTCTTTATTCTTGGAATGTTCCCCCCCACCTTAAAAAAGGGAACAGTGTCTTCCTACAAAGAAATTTTCCTTTAAAATAAAAAGTGAAATACTCCTGAATATTTTGAGTTACATTTTCTATTATAAATAGACAGCAGCCTTGCTAAAACATCAGTTTTCCAGCTCTGTGAAAACTGGGCTGCATAGTATGAAAATCTCCTTGCAGCAAAATTTACAAGATCTGTATGTTCATTCTTGCATCTGGAGGACCTAAGCGCTTGAATGGGGATCCTCACATTTACCACATTCTGCACATAAATATCTCAAAGAGCAAACCATATTCCGGATATTAAAAAACAAAAATAAAAAACCTTATGACATTGGCCTTATCAAATTTGGAATCCATTAGCTTTAGCTAACCCATTCATTCTTGGCTACCATTTTCCTTGCCTTTTAAATCCTAATTCTACCTCCGTCTCATTTTAGCTGTGCTTTCTGTATGATTTTTCAACTAGCAGGAGGTTTTCCTATGAATAATATACAACACATCCCCAAAAGCATGACTCTGTAGTTCAGTCATGAACCCCACAATCAACTGAGTTGTCACCAATACCAAGCCAACAGGCTAACAACGTTAAACAAACTCACCAAAGTAAGTAGTAGTTCCATCATTAGGTATTAAACTTTCAGTCCCCGCTAAAGATTCTGCAGCTGACATGTTGAAGGGGGCAGAGGAAGGTAAGTTAGGCATTTTCGTTAAGTCAACAATTTCAGGAAATGAAACACCAGACTCATCTAGAAAACCTGAAGGAGGAATCAACAGTGTTGCTTTAAACACAGTATGAAACTCTAGACCATCAAGAAAAATGATACCCAAATTCCTGGAATCAGTGGATTTCTTCCCTCCATACCTCTCTCCCCCACCTCTCCCCCCCGCCCCAGTAATTGCAAGCAATAGAGCTATTAGAGCACCAAGAAAGAATTCACAGAAGATACCATTCTGATATAGGGCTTGCTCCAAAGTCCACTGAAGTTAATGCAGAAACTCCCATTGATTTCAGTGGATTTTGGATCAGGCCCATAATCAACACCTGAGTGTTAAAGTTCTGCCAGATTTCGAGTAAGAACATCAAAAGCCACACTTATTCTATATTTAAATAAAAAATGGTGGACTGGTGGCTAGGGGAAGTGAGAATTAAACTGCAATCACAAATTTAACTGTATGTTCTGAAGATGAATAACTGAAGTGCTTACCTGGATCCATAACTCTCTGGACAGGAGGGGGAGGAGGAGGGAGAAGTGCGTTTTCCATTGAATACATATTCATTTCTTGACCTGTGGATTCATCCAAGTTCATAACTTCTTCAGAGCTGTCCCTTTGGGAATTAGGTGCCAACAATGGAGCCTAAAATAACAGATAAGTATCCCGTTCATACCATCTCTGGTCAATCTGACAAAGGCTTGTCACTGTGAATGCTCTGCCCCGCTGTTCCCAAAAATACAAATTCAGGGGGTGCCAGCTTGAGCATCCCAGCAGCTCTAACTGCTGAGTGATAAAAGAGGAGAGAGATGGGTTCCAACATGCCCCAAAACCATAAAGGGCATTAAATAATCATGATCAGCACCTTGGAGTGCGTTTAGAAACCAACTGGAAGCCAGTGTATTCTCTGGAGAACAGGTATAATATGTAGCACACAAGAAGCATTGCTAAGTGGGCTGAAATTTCTGACAGAATGGTCTTCAGGGGTAGACCCATGTGAAGCACATTAGCCTCAGTTAGATGGATAACTGGTTATGTTTATACCCATAAAGAAAGCTCGCAACCTCTTCACCAACTGCAGATGAAACATGAAGTATTCATAGTACGGTGAATCCAAGAGGATCTCAGCTTGCAATCTTGAGTGATAAAAGGCACAGCTCGATGAAATCTCCTCTGTTGTCATATCCCCCATTCTAGCAGTATCACCTCTCATTTGGCTTGGCCTTCACCAAGCCCACTTTTACTCAAGCCCTTAGCTCATGGAACCTCACCTGTTAGACATTCATAAAAACCCCAAAATAACCTCAAAAGGTACCCTGCAGATATGAACAAATTTCTTACATACCTCTATGTAGCCATTTGTAGATGGCACAGGGGATCTGTCTTCCGACGGCAAAGGTGAAGGTGGTTTGATTTCCTCTTGCTGCTTCTTTGGCATAACAGGCTGTGTTGGAATTCTATGCAAATAGCCATATCCAATACCACATCCTAAACTGCACAACAAAAGCAAAGTACAAGAAACCTGACAGACTATAGTGTACTTTTCTGCAGCTAACTCTGTAAGTGTTTTAAGTTAGGAATCTCTAAGCAGAAGCCTGGTAGAAATTTAGTTTTCTTGACCTATGGGAAGAAATATGGCATTGCAGGAATTGTAGTCATGATTAAGGCCAGATCCACACTACAAACTTACATTGGCGCAGCTGCACTGTTGTAGCACATCTGGTGAAGATGTACGGGGAGATGTCTGCAAACCAGTAAAGTGCCTGAAACCACTATGGCTTATTTCTAAAAGCAGCCAAGTCAGCAGGCTGTAGATTGGCCAAGTCAGCAGGCTTAGCTTAACCAAGGCAGGAGGGGAGGGGGTCTTTGGGTGCCACAGAAAGGGCAGCTTGACCCCTCGTCCTTCCTGATAAGAACTGTGTTGAAATTGCTGATACATGCTATTTAGAAGAGCAGGATGTGCCCCAGGAACATATATTGGGGCCTCAAGGCTGCAAACTCTGGAAAAACCCACACCTGGTTAATCGATAATCAGAAGGAACCTCTTGCTTGACCATTGAAACTGCTTACTTAACAAGTTTTCTTTAAGGGACGTGTCATTCTATTACTAATGTATAAATAAGGGGAAAAGTTTGAGGTAGTTGGATTCTTTTTGGACTCTCCTTCTGGATACATCTTGCAGTCCCCATCAGCAGATGGAAGATTTGGCAGACGGAAGTCTACCGCTGTGTCACTTGAGAGCCACGCTCAGCTTTGGTAATTATCAAGGGTTGGGGTGTTTTGTGTAAGTGCTTGAAACTAAGTAAAGTTTAGCTTTAAGTGAAGGCACTCTTGTGTTGTCCTGTTTGTGCCAGCCATCTATCAGTCGGACAGCCATGTCTCCCCTGATTTATTTTCTGACACCACCTCGCACAGAGTAAATGTTACCAAGAGCTTTGGGTTGAAAGAACCCCGGGTAACAAAGACACTCTGAGCAGATGGGAGAGAGGTCTCCTGTCGGATTAATAACTCCACCTCTGCAAGAGGCAGTAGCTATGTCAGCGGGAGATGCTCTCCCGCCAACATAGCACTGTCTACTCAGGGGGTTACGGTTGGTATAACTGTGTCCCTCAGGATGTGGATTTTTCACACCAACCGGGGCGATATAGTTATACCCAAATTACTATGTAGTGTAGACCAAACCTAACTGTAGCAATACTGAGGCCATGAAGTATTTCGCAGTTCAGCTTTAGCCTTGTGTGACTCAAAAACTTCAAGAGCTTCATTTACACCATCCTTACAAAATGCAGGAAAAACCCCAAATTAATTCCAAATGAGAGACACTATTGCAGGGCATAAAGGGTCCACTCCTGCTACTACTGAAGTCAATGGGAATTTTATCATTGGCTTCTATGGGAGCAGGATTAGACCTACATTATGCCAAATTCACACTCCACAGCTGCTCTCCATTATTTAAAACCTCAGAGCAGAGAAATTTTATGTGAGAATGTTGAGGAAAATAAGACTCAACTGAAAAGTGGAAAGCTATAATAACTGGTGATGTTATTTTACAGAAGAATTTATTTACAAAACATACCCTATAATCAGGCAAAGACTAATCACAAATCAATACCTTCCTTCTCCACCCCAGGCTCCATTGGGAGTGACGAATACCTCTCGGCAGGAATCGGTTTCCGTGTTATACACCATCAGCTTCAATGGCTTCCCCTCATGGGATTCAATCAGTGAGAAGAAATCCTCTGACTGATCAAACAAAGATAGTGTGTTAGCCCTTAAAATATGTTATTTTATCCCAGCTCCCCACTTTACAGATATAAGCAGCTTTCAACGAAGAGAACGATCACATTCACTACTCCAAAGGATTAAAGACGACTACTAAATTGCTGGTGACATTTGATCTTGAAAGGCAGCTAATTTCATTGTCTGGTATAAAGAGGTAATGACTAAGTTGGTCATAAAGAGGTGGCTATCATTGCCTCCTCCCGGAGCTACGTAAATTTGGGGGATGTATACCCAATTAAAGCAGTTACAATTCATACTTCACAGCATACACAAAAAACTGCAATAGTTAAATAAAAAAAAAAGGAAAACTATGTTCTACCTCCTGAAGTATCTGATCTGATCCAACAATGTAGTCCGTGTGGGGCTGCAGACCAGCTAGAGCTGCAGGGGAAGCGGGTTCTACGTCCTGTAAAGGAATGATTCAGGTCACCTGCATTCACAGCTGAATAAACTGTCCAACAATTAGAGAGTGAAAAATTTAACTCAAGAAAAATGCAAGGTAAAATGATTTGTGTTTAGATTAGAAAAATATCTGAGAACGCTGCATTTGAGTAGTTCTTTGTACTCCTGAGTACTCAAGATTCATAAATAAAGACCAAACTTAAATTTCACCAGTTCACAACCCAATCCTTGTTTTAATCCAAGTGCAATCTCTTGCTAACCCTCAACAGACATCTCACCAAGAGAAGTCAAAGATTATGAGATGAAACTAGCTTTTGCTGGGGACCCTTCCCAGTCTCTTTTGGCCTACTCCCTAAACCAATATTAACATTTACTTTAAAAATAAAGCTTTTCTGTGCTCTTCCATCTCCATATTATTTTAATGAAGATCAGTCAAGCTAAAGAGACCAATCCAACTGGAATGCATTTACTTTGCCAGGAATTCTTTACCTGCCAATAAAGTTCAGCATCCAGAAAGAGGATCTTGGGCTAAGACATTAATAACTGCCTACATTCGTGATCCCGAGCTCAAAAGAAGTCCCTTTACTGAAAAATTATATTTGCATAGGCAAATCCTTAGGACAGTTCCTGTTCTTCTCTTAGCTGACTTCAATGGTGTTACTGCTTTGGCATGCAAAAATGAACAGTAAATTAAATGCTCCATGTATCGGGAGTACTAAGACACTAATTGGCAACTC
This sequence comes from Lepidochelys kempii, assembly GCF_965140285.1. Classification (NCBI taxonomy): domain Eukaryota; kingdom Metazoa; phylum Chordata; order Testudines; family Cheloniidae; genus Lepidochelys; species Lepidochelys kempii. The sequence goes on from NC_136381.1 coordinate 257,641,166, forward strand.
CATCATCTCGAGGCTTCACTCTCCTAACGATAGTCGTATGGTCGTGAGCATATTTTACTGCATCTTTCAGGTTGACAATGACACTCACATTCCCATCCAGAGAATGCTCATGAAGAAGCTCCTAACATTTATCAGAACAAGCATTCACTAGGCCCCTAGAAATCAAAGTGGCACGTTTTATCTGAAAGTAAATGAGAAATGATATCACTGCTTTAAAGCAATTCCAGGGATTTGCCATCAGGAAATTAACTCCATTGATGTGAGGAGGGAAACGGACTATGTCAGTGTCTTGCAGAAAGCTTTAAGGCAAAGGTTCTTTAAACTGTGGTACATGAACTTGTAGGAACTGATAGACTGCCCTCTTACAGTGTCTCTCCTTTAAGAGGCTCTGGGACCTAGAGCTGACCAATCTGTGTTCTATAGCATGGCCCCTTTAAGGAAACAGGAATTCAATGGAGCAGTAGGCTAGCTGGTGTTAATCAGGTAGCTACCTCCTTAAAAGGATAAAATCCAGCTGATAGGTGACTCCCAGGAAACAAAGACAGACTGGAAAGGGAATTACAGGGGAGTATCAAGTCAGGAGAGAGGTTCCCTGCGGTGTAAACTAGAACAGAGACTGGTGGGCTGGGGAAGCCTGCCTGAATTACAGCCCAGCCCCAGGAAGGAGGGCTGAGGAGCCCTGGAACCAAGGAGAAGAAGTGTGTGAGTCCAAGGATCAAGGGAGGCTCCATGGAATCAGAACATAAGAATTGCTATACTGGGTCAGACCAATGGTCCATCTAGCCTAGTATCCTGCCTTCTGACAGTAGCCAGTACAAGAGTTTCAGGGAGAGTGTACACACAGGGCAGTTAAGAGTGATCCACCCCTGTCTTCTAGCAAACAGATTTAGGGTCACCTGGAAGCATGGGGTTGCATCCCTGACCATCCTAATAGCCATTAATGGACCTGTACTAGGTAATTTTATGGAGGACTTTTTTGAACCCAGTTACACTTTTGTCCATCACAACATCTCATGGCAATGAGTTCCACAAGTTAATTGTGCATTGTGTGAAAGAGAATGGAGCAAGAACTTGGATTCTGGTGGTCTGGGCTGGCGAAACCTGCTTAAATCATGGCACAGACCCATGAAAGGGCTGAGGAATCCCTTAATCAAGAGGAAAGAGTTGTGAGTCCAGGGGCCGAGGCAGGAAGAGTCCTGTGAGAAAGACTCTCCAGAGGCAAGGGGGTTGCAGTGGGAGTAGTCCCCTGGCTCAGAGGAAACGGGAAGGGCACTGGCAACAAGGGTGAGTTGGTCCTGCTTTGAGCAGGAGGTTGGACTAGATGACCTCCTGAGGTCTCTTCCAATCCTAATCTTCTATGAGATTACGAATTGGAGCTGCCTGGTGCACAAGTTAATCCCCACCCCCATGCAGGAAACGGTTTTTATGTCTCATGAAACTTCTGCATCAGGACAAAATGGAGACATAAATTTTTCCACCTGGGGAAAAGGGGCGTGTGAGCGCGCACGTTCGTGCGTTCGTTCCGAAGCAGGCACAGCAAGGACTTGAATCCATGTCTCTTAAAGCTGGCATGTTCCAGTTTCAAATCAGCATTTTCTGATGAAAACCAGTTTAGTTGAAAAATTCCCACCCTGCTTTAAATATCACGTCCTCTAACCTTCCCACCAAGATTTTCCCAACCAGATTCCCTTCTCTTCTAACTCCCCCAGGCAAAACTCCACCAGCCAAATTCAAAAAACTTATTTTATTCTGAGTCCATAAATACTTAAGTCTATTAAGGCCTCAAATAAATATGCACAAAAAGGAGAAATATGCATGAGGTACTTCAAACATTAATAGCATCTGGGAACTGCTGCATTAAGGTACCAAGTTTATATGCTGAATTGTTTTCATAAAGTAAGTTTTTCAAATGAGTGCACATATCCATGCCACTTCAAGCACGTGTGTGCCCAGTGTACCCGTGCTGGCCTACACTGGTGCTCTGGGCGTGCACACACCTGACGTGGAAGGGACATGCACAACACATCTTGAAGGACAAGTGACAGAACAGGTTAGTAACCATTTTTACTAAGCTAAAGCACACAGCCTGAGTACACAGATGTTTCTCTTGCTCACCAGAACATGCCACACGTGTTCATTGGCTCCTTGGAAAGTGCAGAACCTCACACTGGCTCCGAGAAGCCCTTGTCCTCCCCACATGTTGCTAGGGATCACCTCCACCTCGCGCACTTTCATCGCTTTGATGTTGTACACCTCCAGCTTCACTGCCTTCTCGGCATTTGCCTTCAGCAGATCTTTCAACATGGTGTTTTCTTTATTCTGTGAAACACAGGAAAGGAAAGATTTGTTTCTGACAGTGTGTAGCTGGATCTGGAATGCAAAAACATCAATGAAGAGGCAGATTTTCAATATCTAGAACCAACAAAGGTGGGGACCTAACTTCTACCCTCCATAACAACTCCATCAGCACTACTTTGTTTGGATGCATGAACTAGTGTAACCGATTCTAATCCTGGGTAAGGTTATTCACTACTCACATCCATCAGTATCACTCCCGCCACCCCCTTCTTTTATAATGCTGTTATAACAATTTTGGTCAATTATACTAGTTCTGAACTATGTCTACATTACAATAAATAGCAATACTTTATATGGTGACCTTGATCTTTTTCTTTACCTCACTAATGCAACCATTTTGCAAGTCTTAAAGTAGAATTCTTAAAACAAATTAGTAGTGACTAGTTATAACTTAGCTAAATGTTTACTATAGAACAACAGATGGGCTTTTTAAGAACAGTTTTTAGAAATATCTACCACAATTTCACTATTTCCACATGGTTAATGCAGTACTTGCCCCTCACTGGAAACAGCCATTGTACTGACAGTTTCCAATAGAAGATCCAGTCTGATATAGGTAAGACAGACTTAAAAAACCCCTCAGCTTCTATCTGAATACAAGAAAGCAAAGGATCTTCAAAATTGTGAGGGATTTATTTAAACTTATTTGTTGATTTTAATGGTAAAACTGATTTTAAAAATAGAATTGTCCCCACCACAGCTTTGAAAGTCTCCTCTTTCCTCAGGCATTCAAACAGGAACTGCACTCCCTGCATGAGACTGGCCACATGGCAGCTTCCCACTTGTTAATGATTCATTTTCATGTTCATATGTAACCAAGTGTTTACATTTGTTCAAACAAGTGTCGAGTTCTAACAACCTAAAAACCGGGACTTTCATCTCGTGCCAGAAAAACGCTAGAGGAAATGCCAGAGGATACTCTATCAGTCCTTCAGGGAGTCAAGAGGCATAGAAGTTGGACGACACAGGATCATAGAATCATAGAATCATAGAATATCAGGGTTGGAAGGGACCCCAGAAGGTCATCTAGTCCAACCCCCTGCTCAAAGCAGGACCAATTCCCAGTTAAATCATCCCAGCCAGGGCTTTGTCAAGCCTGACCTTAAAAACCTCTAAGGAAGGAGATTCTACCACCTCCCTAGGTAACGCATTCCAGTGTTTCACCACCCTCTTAGTGAAAAAGTTTTTCCTAATATCCAATCTAAACCTCCCCCACTGCAACTTGAGACCATTACTCCTCGTTCTGTCATCTGCTACCATTGAGAACAGTCTAGAGCCATCCTCTTTGGAACCCCCTTTCAGGTAGTTGAAAGCAGCTATCAAATCCCCCCTCATTCTTCTCTTCTGCAGGCTAAACAATCCCAGCTCCCTCAGCCTCTCCTCATAACTCATGTGTTCCAGTCCCCTAATCATTTTTGTTGCCCTTCGCTGGACTCTCTCCAATTTATCCACATCCTTCTTGAAGTGTGGGGCCCAAAACTGGACACAGTACTCCAGATGAGGCCTCACCAATGTCGAATAGAGGGGAACGATCACGTCCCTCGATCTGCTCGCTATGCCCCTACTTATACATCCCAAAATGCCATTGGCCTTCTTGGCAACAAGGGCACACTGCTGACTCATATCCAGCTTCTCGTCCACTGTCACCCCTAGGTCCTTTCCCGCAGAACTGCTGCCTAGCCATTCGGTCCCTAGTCTGTAGCTGTGCATTGGGTTCTTCCGTCCTAAGTGCAGGACCCTGCACTTATCCTTATTGAACCTCATCAGATTCCTTTTGGCCCAATCTTCCAATTGGTCTAGGTCCTTCTGTATCCTATCCCTCCCCTCCAGCGTATCTACCACTCCTCCCAGTTTAGTATCATCTGCAAATTTGCTGAGAGTGCAATCCACACCATCCTCCAGATCATTTATGAAGATATTGAATAAAACCGGCCCCAGGACCGACCCTTGGGGCACTCCACTTGATACCGGCTGCCAACTAGACATGGAGCCATTGATCACTACCCGTTGAGCCCGACAATCTAGCCAGCTTTCTACCCACCTTATAGTGCATTCATCCAGCCCATACTTCCTTAACTTGGTGACAAGAATACTATGGGAGACCGTGTCAAAAGCTTTGCTAAAGTCAAGAAACAATACATCCACTGCTTTCCCTTCATCCACAGAACCAGTAATCTCATCATAGAAGGCGATTAGATTAGTCAGGCATGACCTTCCCTTGGTGAATCCATGCTGGCTGTTCCTGATCACTTTCCTCTCATGCAAGTGCTTCAGGATTGATTCTTTGAGGACCTGCTCCATGATTTTTCCAGGAACTGAGGTGAGGCTGACTGGCCTGTAGTTCCCAGGATCTTCCTTCTTCCCTTTTTTAAAGATTGGCACTACATTAGCCTTTTTCCAGTCATCCGGGACTTCCCCGGTTCGCCACGAGTTTTCAAAGATAATGGCCAGTGGCTCTGCAATCACAGCCGCCAATTCCTTCAGCACTCTCGGATGCAACTCGTCCGGCCCCATGGACTTGTGCATGTCCAGCTTTTCTAAATAGTCCCTAACCGCCTCTATCTCCACAGAGGGCTGGCCATCTCTTCCGCATTTTGTGATGCCCAGCGCAGCAGTCTGAGAGCTGACCTTGTTAGTGAAAACAGAGGCAAAAAAAGCATTGAGTACATTAGCTTTTTCCACATCCTCTGTCACTAGGTTGCCTCCCTCATTCAGTAAGGGGCCCACACATTCCTTGGCTTTCTTCTTGTTGCCAACATACCTGAAGAAACCCTTCTTGTTACTCTTGACATCTCTGGCTAGCTGCAGCTCCAGGTGCGATTTGGCCCTCCTGATAACATTCCTACATGCCCGAGCAATATTTTTATACTCTTCCCTGGTCATATGTCCAACCTTCCACTTCTTGTAAGCTTCTTTTTTATGTTTAAGATCCGCTAGGATTTCACCATTAAGCCAAGTTGGTCGCCTGCCATATTTACTATTCTTTCGACTCATCGGGATGGTTTGTCCCTGTAACCTCAACAGGGATTCCTTGAAATACAGCCAGCTCTCCTGGACTCCTTTCCCCTTCAAGTTAGTCCCCCAGGGGATCCTGGCCATCTGTTCCCTGAGGGAGTCGAAGTCTGCTTTCCTGAAGTCCAGGGTCCGTATCCTGCTGCTTACCTTTGTTCCCTGCGTCAGGATCCTGAACTCAACCAACTCATGGTCACTGCCTCCCAGATTCCCATCCACTTTTGCTTCCCCCACTAATTCTACCCGGTTTGTGAGCAGCAGGTCAAGAAAAGCACCCCCCCTAGTTGGCTCCTCTAGCACTTGCGCCAGGAAATTGTCCCCTACGCTTTCCAAAAACTTCCTGGATTGTCTATGCAATCCAAGGATCCAAGGGGACAGCTAGAATGTCACATGGGGAAGATTTTTAAATGTTATTTTAACTTTTATGTAGGCTCAGGTTTACAATGTAGGGACTTTGTTAAACAGTTTACTACAGAGGCAGTTAGCATTAGTGACTTATGGGACTTATAGTACAATGAACCACAACTCTATCTCAAAAAGACCCCAGGGTGGAAGGACTCAATAGACACCAAATACGCACACCATGGAGCCAGAGTCCTATAAAATAGGGAAGGGAACAAGAGTAGGAGGCTCTCCTGAGAAGTTATTTTTCTTCATTGTTTTAGAAATATCTGACAGCCTGATCCAAGTCCCATTAAAGTCAAAGGAAAGGGTCCCCTGATTTCAACAGGAGTTTGATCAGGCCTTAACTAAGGCCTGGGTTTGCCTCATGTAGTTCTTCTGACAGTCACTAGGAAAAATAGAGGTTTCTATAAAAAACAGCATGACAAAATAATTCAGGCAAAACCACCCAGTTCCTCTCCTGTTCGCAACTCTAGCAAAAATACACAAACATTTTCGTTGGTTTCTCTTCTGCTCGAGTGAGGATTGCTCAGTGGAGGAACAGTGATAACTCCTCCAGCATCAGCACATTCATTTACTTCCCAGTGCAAGAAAGATTTCACACCTATCACTACGGTGCACCTCAAAACCACTCTGTTAGAAAAGGCAACAGAGATCTGTTCTTTCAAAACAGGAGTTTTTAGGTTCTATCCCTATTGCTGACATCAAGTTTCAGGCAGCCATAAAATATGTAGCCTGGAGGGAAGTGGGAAGTCCAAGGTGATCATAGATTTCTTACAATATTTTCACCCTGCGATTCAGGGTGTATGAGATATTCACATCAGTGTTACAGAAGACACTAATGAATTCAGAAGAAATGAGCTGGATGGTCTCAATCTAGCTTCCCATGGACATGTGTCCACACTGTGAAAAGCAAACCTATTTGCATCAGTTGGCACGCTAAGCATGAAGGCCAAGGATGGAATGAGCCTTCAGATCACAAAATAACTTCACCCACAGCTGATCCCTCTGGGTCAGGGTTTTGGCACACTGGCAAGAAAGTGTAGGGAAGCTTGCATGGCTGCCATTCAGCCTAAAGATAGCATCAATCTCCCAGAGCCAAATAGGCCAGCACCTTTCAAGAGCACAAAATTAAAATAAAACAATTAATTTCTTCTTTGAAAATAACTTGTCTTTAGCCACTTACTAGCCTGGTATGTCCTATTGTGATGATAAAGTCAAAGAAAGGTTCCAACCCGGCCTGCTGAGCGGGAGAGTTTTCTTGAACCTGCAAAATTACATATTTTAAATTACAATAAGAAAAATCTACAATAAATATCACCAAGTGACAGTGTTATAAATACTGGATTCACGAATAAATACATTCAGGATTGAACCAAATGTGGGACACCACTTAAGAGACCTTGGAAGCGTTCTCAGAAATTTGAATTCCCTTTCCTCAATTGTTTGAGCCATGACACCCATATGGGCCATCTGTGGAATAGTCCTACTAGACAACAGGTGTCAATTAAACTTCAGCAGGTGAAACTGAAACATTGTATTTTCTGCAACTTTAATGGCATTGCAGCTGACAAAGTGCAGGTATATTCTGGCCAGCATTCTTCTACGGTGCACACTTTAATCCAGGGGTGGGCAAACTTTTTGGCCCGAGGGCCACGTCTGGATACGAAAATTGTATGGCGGGCCATGAATGCTCACGAAATTGGGGGTCGGGGTGTGGGAGGGGGTGCAGGCTTCGACTGGGGGTGCGGGCTCTGGGGTGGGGCTGGGAATGAGGGGTTGGGGGTACAGGAGGGTACTCTGGGCTGGGACCGAGGGGTTTGGAGGGCGGGAGCGGGATCAGGACTGGGGCAGTGGTGTAGGAGGAGGTCAAGGATGTAGGCTCCGGGCGGCACTTATCTCAAGCAGCTCCCAGAAGCAACGGCATGTCCTCCCTCCAGCTCCTATGTGGAGGCGCAGCCAGGCGGCTGTGCGCGCTGCCCCATCTGCAGGTGCTGCCCCATCAGCTCCCATTGGCTGTGGTTGCCAGCTAATGGGAGCTGCAGGGACAGTGTGTGGAGTCCCCCTGGCTGCCCCTACATGTAGGTGTGTGGGGGTGGGGGACACGAGCTTTTGCTTCTGGGAGCCGAGCGGAACCCCGGCATGTGCAGAGTGGGGCAAGCCCCTGACCCCACACCCTGGCTAGAGCGGGGCAAACCCTTGACCCCACTCCCTAGCTGGAGCTCAGGGGCAATATTAGAGTGTCTGAAGGGCCAGATGCGGCCCCTGGGGCCATAGTTTGCCCACCTCTGCTTTAAACCAAGGGAATGAGAAGATAGTACCAGGTGCATTCAGGAAACATTATCCAGTGCTGGAAAGTACCTGGTGTATCTGCTGTTTGCTGTGAAATGGTTAACAAAGTGCTGAATACAGTGGTGTACACACTACTAAATGAATCCAGTTCTTTAGCTTGTGTTGAGCAGGTCAGACAAGAGGATCTACATTCCTTTTGGTCTTAACATCTATGAATGAAATAATCTTGTTGTAGTATTGATATCTCCACTCACTCAGTGCTTAGGACAACTACATGTTAAGAACTGCATAACCGACATCAATATGTTTAAGTACTGTTAGCTGTCTGTGGTGCTTTCCAGTTGGGTAACATGTCATACAAATGACAGAAACCCTGCCCTAAGAAACTTACAAACTAAGGCCCTGATTCTGCAACTGGATCCATGCAGGGACCCACTGAAGGCAAGGGAGCTCTCAACAGGGGTTTGTCTGCATGGAGCAGGTTGCAGGATCAGCACCTAAGAGCCACTCCTCCAGCCTCTACAGATACCAAGAGCAGGCCCTTTAAGGGCTAACAGTACAGTATACAGAAGTGCCGCAAACGGGAACGAGTGGTACATGGTCACTGAACACTTCACAGAATAAGTTGATGTTCAGTAGTTTTTTTGCAATTAATAGCTTGTGCGTATTAAAAAGTAAGAAAGTCATTAGGTCATGTTCATTCAGCTTTAGATTAGAAACATATGGATAAAGATCAGAGGGGTAGCCGTGTTAGTCTGGATCTGTAAAAGCGGCAAAGAGTCCTGTGGCACCTTATAGACTAACAGACGTCTGTTAGCCTATAAGGTGCCACAGGACTCTTTGCCGCTTTTATGGATAAAGAGATTATCATGGATACATAAGTGCTTATAAGTTCTGACCCACAGAAGTTAATGAATTGCTGTAAGCTATATTAATGAAAGCATGAAAGAAGTCACAGCGTGTTGATTTTCAACAGCTGTACATGTGAGAGAACAAAACAAATGTATAATATAAACCAAAAACGGTATAGAATATTTATCAAAATGCAGTTCAGACAAGGATACAAAAGAGCACAAATTGACATTAAACACAGCATCAAAACCTAGAATATATAGGTACATCAGATTGAAAAAATGTTTCTACTTAGATGTATGATTAGTTCAAGGTAAAAATGCAGTGCCATATCAAGGTTGCCATGCCAATATTGCTTATAAGTGAACAGAAAAGTAAACAGACAGATAAGTCACATGCCCTGTTGATTGTGAGGTCACAATTCCCCTGGAACAAAAATAACTGCCACCCTCCTTACTTTACATTACATCGAAGGCCTGTGAAACCATGATAGCTCTATTTCCTCCCTAAAACAAACACTACCAGGCTGCTTAAGGTAAAACTTAGCTCTAGTCCAGAGGTTCTCAAGCTGTGGTCCGTGAGCTCCATTCAAGTGGTCCAAGGATAGTTCCCTCTAAGGTGCACGCCTGGGCGGCCACACGCGAGAGTGAATGAAGGGCCACTCACCTAATTAGTGGAGCCGCGCAGGCATGGCTCCACTAATTAGGTGCCTGGACCCTGGAGAAGGTGCACATGTAAGGTGAGGTGGTGGCCTTGGGGGGAATAGGGAGTAGGTGGGAGGGGGCAGTGTTGAGAGGAGGGGGTGGGGGGAATTTGGGATGAGCATGGCTGCAGTGGCCAGAGAAAGAGGCGAATTTCCCCAGCTCCAGGGCTGCGGCTGCCGGGGAGAGACGGCCCTCCTTCCCAGCCCCAGCTCAGGAGCTGCCGCGGTGTGGGAGAGAGGGCACATCCATCGCATTACAAAGGCAAGACAACTGATATTAAAATATGAGTCGTGTGCTTTTATTTGTAGAACAAAAAATATTATTATTATTAAGGGTTTTTTTTATATAGCGCTTTTATCCAAAGTGCTTTACAATAGTTAGCTAACGGTACAAACAACATTTGGAAAGATCATTAAGTGGTCTGCCGAGACCCTCAGCAATTTTCAAGTGGTCTGTGGAAAAAAAAGTTTGAGAACCACTGCTCTCATCTACACTTAAAAGTTTTTCAGCTTTAATTCTGCTAGCATAGTAGATGCAGTGATACCACTCAGAAGGTACAGCTTATTCCGGTTCTGTATAACAAAATAAGCTGTACTGATATAAAAGCGCCTTATGTAACTGGGATAAAGTGAGTCTACACCAGGGCTTTTACTGGCATAAGTGTCACTAAAAAAAGCAAGCCATTAGAAACATATATTTTGAATTGATGGCACATTTGTTGGCAGATAGACAACTCAGAGCTGCATTCCCTAGTCTCTGTGGATCAGCTCTCTCATGCCTCATGAACACCCACATGAACCAAAAGATCCATCAGTTACAACAGGATATGTTGTGGTCACAGGCAGTTTAACTTACATTTTTACCATTGGGGCTTTTTGGGCTCCCAATCCTGCCTCTGAGGTGCTCAAGAACAAACAGCGAGCTATCTGGTTATGGATCGTCCTCTTTAACGTCTTGACGGTGGATGTATATTCTTGATGTTTCCGGTGGATGCTGCTGTGGTAGAGTGGCTACATCATTTACCTGGCATCTAATTCATTGCTCGTGCTGTCAGTAGCCATATACCAGAAACAGCAGCAACACAATTATGCAGTAAAACTTCGTAAGCGTAGTTCCCAGCCTTACAAATATGCAATAATTAGCCAAGGTATGTCACTTTTAGCCACCATGACAGCAGAGGAACTAGAAGCCTTCACAATAATGGCAGGGTTTGTTTTCTGCTGAAGTGGGCATGAGGGGTTTCAGTTGTAAATACAGTATAAGGAGTCTTTCAATTAAGGCCCATTCAGCTGGTGTCATATGCTAGCTATTTAACAGTACAGTAAACGTTAAGATGTGCACAGAAGTGCGTAAATGGAAATTTACACATTTCAAGATGCACTGTTCAGCCTGTCACAATGACAAAACTCTACAATATCTATGGGTCAAAAAGGTGCCGTTGTAAAATACATGCCTGTCTTTTTGCTAAAGTTCTGTATGTCCAGCTAGTAGCAGTCACATCAGTACACAGACCAGTGGCGGCTGGTGAACTTTGGGGCCAGTGGGGTGATTTATCAGATCAGCAGGGAGGAGCTGGGAGGAAGATCTAGGCATTAGAGGAGCTGGGGGAGGCCCAGAAGAGCAGGGACCACCCTACAGAGCCCATCCTATTCCCATCCCCTCCTCCCTGTGGGGGGGCCCACTATCTGGCTTCAGCTCCACACCAGCAGTTTTGGCCCCCATATTCCCCTTCCTAGTCTGGGCTCCCTCTGCACTGACCCTCCAGTGAGCGCCCTCTGCCAGGCCCAGCGCCAGGGCCTGGGGGAGTTCCCAGTCAGCCCAAGCCTCTCCAATGGAAGGAGAGGGGAGGGTGAAGTCCCATCTGGGTCCTTTCCCATCAGAAAGACCAGGATTGGATGAGACCTCCACCCCGCCCCCATGCCTGCTATAGCCAAGGAGGGGTCTGCCTCACTACCTTTGTTGTACCACTAGACGCACCCGGGCCATGAAGTCTGTGCTGGTGATTGGACTGTGTACATTATTTACTCCTGAGGGAATTCTGCACCAAAAAAATATAAATTCTGCACACAATATTTTAAAATTCTGCAAATTTTATTTGTCAATAAATAAATGTGGAGGCTCCAGCATGGCAGTAGGTAGCACAGGCCACTGGTTGCACTGAGGTGGGAGATCACCCTGCACCCTTGGGACATGGACTCGGTAGTGAAGCTGTACCCAATCCTGACACAGCACAAAGGCCAGGCCTGCCTCAGAAACACCCCAGGGCCCTATCCCTCTGCGCCAGGAATACTACATGTGAGCTAGCAGGCTTAGGCCAGCAGGATCCAAGTGTAGAGCGGCTTAGTGTGGGGGGACCTACGTGTGGGGTGAGAGGGTTCTGTGTGGGGCAATCTGGGTGTGGGAAGCTCAGTGTGGGGTTCCAGGTACACGGACAATGGGACTCTGCGGGGCGGGGGAGTGTCACGGTGAAGGTGACTGGAGCTCAGTAGGAGGGGGTCTGGGGGGATTGGGCTCTACAAGGGGTCTGGGTGCTGGGGAAGTGGGGCTTGGTGGGGTGGGGGTCTGAGTGCAGCTGGTTGTAGCTCATTAGGGTGCCGGGGGACTCAGCAGGAGGTGGTCTGGGTACAAGGGGGCCTGGTGCATGGTGGTAGGGCTCAAAAAGGGGGGGGCCTGGAGGTGTGAGGTGGGGCCTGGCAGGGGTGTGTGTATTTAGGAATGGGGGGTCCAGATCCACAGGATTTGGGCAGATGGGGGAGCAGCTTCCCATAGTGACCCCTCCCTCCTGTGGCTGAGGAGTGATGGGGCAAGAAGGGGGGGGGGGGTGCAGAGTCAGGGAAGGTTTCTGGGGGGTGGTCTGAGGGGTGGCCCCTCCGTGCAGGGAAGTGCACTCCTTCACCAACCCCAGTCCAGCCAGGACTAGCAGCTGAGTCCGGCGCAGGATAGGAACCACTGGCCTAGACATCCCCAGCCCTGCGTGGGGACATTTTAGCATGTGCTACATTCACCATAGCCTGCAGCTTGGGGTGAGGAATTCTGCCTGTGCCACAAGAACGTCCTGCTGTTAAATATGAATTGCAGCATACTTAGTCTTGCGCTGTCACTCTATAGATAAAATGTGTATGAGAGAATGTGTATGTCACTAAATACGCTGGTGATTCACATGTACACATGTACACACACACATCCATGTATAAATAAATTAAAAAAATACAAAGTGTGTACTTGCCTACTTTGTTGGGGGCAGTGCCATAACACTCTCTACACACCAGTCGCCACTGACACAGACTATTCACAGTAAGGAGCCCTCCTCTTTACCTGCTCTTGATGGTAAAACAACATTGAAAGTTCTGCTCTATTTGTTTCTTGGTGTAGGGACTGCTTTCGTCTCCTCTACAGGGGACAGCACTTTGTTAACAATTAATAAATGATAAACACGTTTGAGATTAGGAGGATAAGAATCACGTTATTCCTCATATAAGGAGGGGTTGAATAAATATACGTGTGTTATTCCATCCAGAAATGTGCTTCAGGAGCCAAGGCCTCTCCAGACTCCATAAACACAGCAGAGAACAAAGGCAAAGCAGATTACATACAGATAATTGATGCACTGGCCTAAAATTGTACCCTATTCCTATTGATACTGTACAGCTTCTTTATTGAGACACATGAACAGCTGATTAACTGTAAAGAAGCATGTAGCAATAATATGTGAACTCTTATATTGTGAGGTTGCCATATACCAATAGTTAAAAGACAGGTGCATTGTTATGCAAATTAGCCTGACATCTATGCTCCAAGACACACATTCAAAACAACCCATGTGCCAGCATCATGCCATACAAAAAGAAAAGGAGTACTTGTGGCACCTTAGAGACTAACCAATTTATTTGAGCATAAGCTTTCGTGAGCTACAGCTCACTTCATCGGATGCATACAATAAATTGGTTAGTCTCTAAGGTGCCACAAGTACTCCTTTTCTTTTTGCGAATACAGACTAACACGGCTGTTACTCTGAAACATGCCATACAAAATAATTGTTAAGGACTGCCGGGAGAAACCAATCTCCCCAAATGTATTATCTTATGGTCTGAGCAGAGATTAATTCCTGTCTAGAATGATGCATCTTTGTAATGTTAAAAATCACCAGACAAAAGTCAAAGCTCATATCAAGGTAATTTTTAAGATTACCTGTAACTCAGAAACCATTTGAAAAAAATTCATCAAAATTTACGTAAACATTCTCCTTCGCTTTCAGTGTAAATCCAACAAATTTCAGGCCAAGCCTATTTTCCAATCCATAGTTATAGGGAAGCAAAACCAGCCGTTTATAATTGAAGTTGATTGCAAGGATAATGGGGAGATGTTACTGCCCCTCGGTATGTAGAGCAACAGATGTGTATGGTGCTTCACAAAACAATTAAGATGTCCTAACTTTGCCAGGAGAGTTAAATAGGAAGATCAGGCCAAACCCCTCCTTTAACTCCAATAAATTTAAGGTGTACAAACATCCAGCTGATGCCTTAAAATTGAGTTAAATGATTGTCATGCTGTTCTTCCTCTTCCTCTGTGTCCTGGCACTTCCAGAGGAAGAAGGGAACAGGTGGAGGGTTGGAAGATGAGGAGGAGACACCAGCATGGCAAATATTTAACACGTATGCAAAGTCTGACAACGTTTAATGCTCAGTAGCATTTTGGGGTGGAACCTGCCTGGGGTATTTCCATCGTCCCCCCGCAGGGGCAGGGCTTATTCCCCATGAACCCTTAATGTGGGGCTGAGCCTTCCCGATACAGAACGTATGTCCAAAAGGGCACTGCATGGCAGGGCGGTCGGACCCTGAAGCCTCGGGGGCGGTGAAGCGGGGACATTTCCCAAAGATCCCGACCATCGAAGCCAGGGAGGCTCCTCATCTCCTTCACCCCTGCCCCAGGGGCTGCACAATGGGAGGGACGTGTCACAGCGCTGATCTCCCCCCCCCTCGATGGGGCTGTGCCCCCCGCCCATCACCCCCAGGGCGGAACCGTGCTCCTCTAGTCCCCCAAGGATCTCGCCTTGGGATGGGTCCCGTCCCAGTCCCCCCCTTAGCCCCTCCCCGGGGCCAGATCCCGGGTCCCCCCTGGCCCCTCCCCGGTGCGAGATCCCGGGGGACTAGATCCCGGCCCCCTCCCAGGTCCCCGGGGCAGATCCCCCGAGCCTTACCCCGTGCACATGAAAGCCCTCAGCGCCCCCGGCGGGGATCTCAGAGCTAGAGCCCAGCCCCATCGCCGCACTCCGGGAGCGGCGGTCGCTCAAGGCTCCGGGGCCGCCACCTCCGCTCCGCCAGCACCACAGACCCGATCAAACGAGTGCCGAACCGACCGCTCTGAGCGGCTGCTCAAGCCTGGGTAAGGGGTGGGGCTATGCTCTGGTAGTTGATAGGCTACGCGCTCGTCACGTGACAGGAGACGCGCTTAGTAACGGGGCGGGGCTCCTTGTAACTCAGGACGCGGCGGGTGTCCGTTGGAGCCGTTGAGGTTCAACTAGTCTCATGCGCCCCGCCGCCCCCCGCGGTTGCCCCAGCCAGGAGCCCGAGCGGCCCCGCCCCCGGCAGTGAGGCGCCCGAGCCGCCGCCATGACCGAGCGCGCCCCCCAGCCCATGGTACAGACCGCGCCGCGGGCGAGGCAGGGGGTACGGGGCGGGGGGCGCACTGGGCCGCGAGCGATGGGGACACGGGAGGGGGCCCGAAGGTGGGCCGGGAACCGGCAACCGGGGAGGCAGCGCTTGCTCTGGGGCACGAGCGAGGCGCGGCTGAGAACGGGAGACAGGCAGGGGCGCGGGTGGTGCTGAGCCCGGTGACGGGGCGGGTGTGGTACGTGGGGCATCGGGCGGGGGCTCGCCCCCGCCGGGCTCTTCCTCCCTCCCCCATCCTAGCTTCTTCCTCCCCCCGCCTCACCTGACCGGCCCGGCCCGGCCCGGCCCGGCCCGGCCCTGCCCTGGTGGTGTGTGCTCCGCACCCGTGTCACGCCGGCCTTGACTCCCCTCCCTGGCAAACTCCCCCTCACATTCACGTTCCTCACCCCCACCTCTAAACCGGCATAACCCTGCGTCCCGCCCCGCCCCACTCCTCCATCCTGCTTCCGCGGGGCTCTCCTTTTCTTTCTCTTCTCTCCCCCTGCCAGCCCGCAGCTGCAGGCTTTCCACCCCGCTGCCCCCAGGGCCGGAGAGAGTGGCGCTGTTCCTGCCGGCGAAATGCTGCTGTCTTCTCTTCCAAACCCCTTCCTAGTGTGCATTTCAGCCGGATTCTTCTCCGCTTAGCCCGGTGTATGTAGTCATAGAAACATAGAAGTGTAGCGCTGGAAGGGACATCAACAGGTCATCTAGTCCAATCCCCTGCAACCAAGGCAGGACTATGTAATAACAGACCATCCCTGGCAGGTGTCCAACCTGTTCTTGGAAAAGCTTCCAGTGATGGAGATTCCACAGCCTACTTAGGTAATTTGTTCCAGGGCTTAACTACCCAGACATTTTTTTTTGAAGATTTTCCTAATATCACACCTAAAGGTCCCTTGTTTCAATTCAAACCCATTGCTTCTTGTCCTATCCTCATAGGTTAGGGAGAACAATTTTGCACCCTTCTCTTTGTAACAACCTTTTACATAGTTGAAAACTGTTGTCAAAACCCCCCTTGGTCTTTTCTCCAGATTAAACAAACCCAGTTTTTTCCATCTCTCCTCATAGGTCATGTTTTCTAGACCTTCAATCATTTTTGTTGCTCTTCTCTGGACTTTCTCCAATTTGTCCACATCTTTCCTGAAATGTGATGCCCAGAACTGGACACACTACTAACGTTGTGGATTTATCAGTGTGGAGTAGAGTGGAAGAATTAATAAGTAATTCCATTTACACACTGAGAGCTGATTAGCTAGTCAACAGAGGAAACTGATGACTTCAGTAGAAATAAATTCAGTGGTTTTTGTCTGGCTTCCAATTGACAGGTGTCATGAAAACCCATTTACACTGTTAGGCTCCTTTTTTGTCAGTCTGATCGGAAACATCAGGGATTAAATGGGCCTGGAGACTCAAATATATCCTCATCCTGGAGAAGGTTTATAATCTGAGAGCCTGATCCAGCATCCACTAAAGTAGATGGAAGGACTCATGTTGACTTCAGCAGAGCTAGATCAGGCTTTAAGCCCACAAACTGGAAGAAAAAAACACAGAGCAATAAGTGTTTTTTGGGTTAGCATTTAGAGTTTCTTGTGTTAACGAATTATGTAAAGTATGACTTTTACAAATATTCTGTGCCCTTTGTAGCCATCTCTCTGCTGTCATACTGATATCTTAATATCTGGTTTTCAGTTTATGAAATAAGGATCATAATATGATCCTCAATCAGCAGCAACTCCCTTTCTTTAGTGAAAGAATTTCCTCATTTCACATATTTTTCAAATTAAAAAGAGTACACTTACTTAAATAAAAATTAATTTTCCTGCTCTCTTCCTCCCTCCAGGCTTATATTATATATTATGCTCAAGAAAAATATTTCAACCATGTAAGGCAATTTGCAAATTTAGAATTGGACAAATACATCAATGATCCAGTGTTTCAGTTTTTCAAGGCATATGGAACCTTACATTTAGGTAAATACAAAGAAGAGATGATTGTTATATTGGTAAGGAAAAGCAACAATTGAATTTACTTTACTTTCCACCTGTGTTTTTTATTCTCTTGTTTAAAACGGATTATTTTACTTCTGCCTTTTACTTTTACTTTTCAATAACAGATATGTTCAGGAAGAGATAGATGGCCCACTGGGTTTAGCTTAAACCACTTCCAAAGTGATAAAGTAAACTAGAAAAAGGTACTATTTATACCGGAATAAGAGTGTCCACACAGGGAGTTATAGAAGTATAACTCTAGTGGCGTAAATTCACACATTGCCTTATATTGCCTTCCTGTGCAGACAATCCCTAAATCTCAAATTCTGTTTCCAGCACAGTCCCAAGCTGGTGTCACTGGGCTGGGCATGTCAGTGGGGTAAGGAGAGAGAACATCTCCTCCCAAGGCAGTCAGTCTGCAGTTGCTACTTCAGCCTTATGGCTGAACAAGGCTCTGTGGTTTCATATATGCGTGGTTTGAATACCAGTTTGTCCATATGGCTCCTACTGTTTCATACGGTACATAATAAAGAGCAGATAGAAAAAAGAGATACTATCCCCAATCAGTATTAAACATATCCTCCCCAGCGCCCAACCATGGGGTCTCCCCGACCTAGATACCCACACCCCTTCTCCCCAAGAGCCCAGGTGCGAGCCCCTGCCATCTCTTGCCCAGACACCCATCCCCCTTCCTACCCAGAGAAACAGCTTCAGGCTGGGTCCCAGGCTTTCACAAAGTTTCCTGTGAGCTGCTCTCACCTTCCCTCTGGGCATGCTGGGAACTACAGCTGCCACAAACCATCTAGCTGCTTTTCCCTCCCCCCAGCAGTGTCTTCTATAGTATGTGTAAGCTAAGCTCTGCCAGGTCCAGTGGCCCATAATGGCAGCTAGCAGCACTGCAGCCCGTTTCTGTAGGGGAAAGGAAATTTGGTGCATACAATGTTAATTTCTGCAAATTCTGCATTGCACAGTGGCGCAGAATTCCCCCAGGAGTAAACAGCAAATCAGGCTAGTAATGAGACACCTGAACCTGGATCACAAAATATATCTCCATAGTACCATATTCCTCAGTGTTCCAATGTTCCCAAAGCTAGTATACATACTAAATATACAGATATAAACGGGGTAGCTCCAGTGCCAAGGACATGTAATTGAAATGTACTGCTCAGTTAGCCTGAGTCTTTGAGCTGGGTATACAGTGAATTCTTTGAGTGATCATTAAAATGTGAAAATTAGTGAATCTGCTATCTGCATTGTCTTTTCAGGTCAAATACAAGATGCTATCTTACAGCTCGAGAATGCCAGGAAATGCCACTCTGATGTTTCATTATGCTGCCTTTTAGCACTCATTTATGCACACAAAATATGTGAAAATGTTGGTGAGTTTTTCTTATCTGTTAAATGTCATTCATCACAAACTTACAAAAATCAGAAAGTTGACCAAATCAGTGGTCTTGTGCTGCATTCACATATTTAGGTCAAATGAGGACCAGAGGGGGAAAGTAGCCTGAGAGTATTTTTATGGAAATATATGCGCTCTAACTGATGTCTATTAAAAGGATTCTAACTGATTGTTAAATGGAATAGCACCAAAAAGAAATATTGCTGCATTAATTGCTAAACTTACTGACAAGGGCAACCTGTCCCCAGCCACTCATTATCTGCCTGACAGGCTGTTTTGAGAATTAATTAGTTAGTTTTTACAGCACTTTGAACTTGTAAAGCGTTATATATGTGCTAGGTATTGGAGAACTTGGGGATTTCACAACCGAACAAGGTGTGTCTTTTGAGATAACTATCTCATTATAAAATCCGCATGAAGACAAGGCAAACAGTAGTTTTACCATGATGTAGCTAGCCGAGATATACCCTAGATCAGGAGTGGGCAAAAGTTTTGGCCCGAGGACCATATCCAGGTATGGAAATTTTATGGGAAGGCCATGAATGCTCACGAAACAGGGGGTTGGGGTGCAGGAGGTGGTGAGGTCTCTGTCTGAGAGTGTGGGCTCTGGGGTGGGGCCAGAAATGAGTTCAGGGTGCGGGAAGGGGCTCTGGGCTGGGACAGGGGGTTGGGGTGTGTGTGTGTGTGTGAGGGCTCTGGCTGGGGATGGGGATGAGGGGTTGGAGGTGCAGGAGGGTGCTCCGGACTGGGACCGAGGGGTTCGGAGGGCAAGAAGGGGGATCAGGGCTGGGGTAGGGGGTTGGGGCCCAGGGAGGGGGTCAAGGGTGCAGGCTCCCGGCGGCACTTACCTCAAGCAGCTCCCAGAAGCAGTGTCATGTCCCGTCTCTGGCTCCTACGTGGAGGTGCAGGCAGGCCCGTTTGCAGGTGCCACCCCTGCAGCTCCGATTGGCCATGGTTCCCGGCCACTGGGAGTTGTAGGGGTGGCACTTGAGGCATGGGCAGCATGTAGAGCCCCCTGGCTGCCCCTACATGTAGGAGCCAGAGTGGGACATGTTGCTGCTTCCGGGAGCTGCATGGAGCCACAAAACGCGCGGAGCGGGGCAAGCCCCCAACCCTGCTCTCTGGCTGGAGCACCAGAGCGGGGCGAGCCCCAGATCCTGCTCCCTGGAGGGAGTTCAAGGGCCAGATTAAAACGTCTGAAGGGCTGGATTCAGCTCCCGGGCCATAGTTTGCCCACCCCTGCCCTAGACAAACCTCCTATGGTATGCCTTGACCAGTTACTTGCCTTGAATTAGCTATCTTATTGTGAACAACACATCTTATTTTACTATTGACAACACATCTTTCAGTCTTCTGAGTTCATGGTGATCTGGTTGTTTAAGCATTAGGCTGGAAATAATTAGACTCTCCAAGAAACACCTAGAAGTTCCCTACATTAAATCCTGCCTAGTTTGACTATACCTTTCACCCTTGCAAATTAGGTGAGTACTTGCAGTTTTTGAGGTGTGGATCTTTCGGATGAAATCTTAAAACCTATATTCTGTCTGCTCTTGTGGACATTACCAGTCCCACGGTACCTTTGCAAGAGTGGGTGGTTGCCTTGGTTTCATTTGCCAGAATAATCCCTCCCTTCTCTCCACACACACATCCCAGCTTCTGTGCAGCATATTGTGCACTCATTATCTGACTAGTAGCTGACCTCTGACCTTAGAAATAGGCTATATAATTGCCATATGAATGTAGTTAATAAAGCACATTGGGATCCTTGGGGATAAAAAGTGCTGTATCAATCTTATAGTAGAACCTCACTAATTCGCAGTTTATTAATATGCAAAACTAATAATTATCCTCCAAATCATAATTTTCATCTGACATCTCAGCAGAGATTTCATAGCAGAACGCAGTAAGGTGACCTCATATTACTATAGCTATTATTACTATAGCTATGTTACTTTATAAAGCACATTGCTGAATATTTTAATATTGATTATTTGCATTATTGCATGCCTGGGAGTCCCAGTCATGGACCAAGACCCCATTGTGCTAGGTGCTGTACAAACACAGAACAAAATACAGTCCCTACCCCTAAGAGTTTACTATCTAAATATAAGACAAGAAACAACAGATGGACAGACAGACAGGGGAGTTCAAAGAAACAATGAGACAATATTGGTCAGCATCATGGGCAGTGGTCTTAGCACACCAGCAACCTAACCACTGTCAAGTTTTTATAGGTCTCACAGGAAAGGAGAGGAGGGGTTTGAATGAGTTAGCTTTGTAGATGTTTATGGGGAGCTTCCCCCAAGTATGAGCAATAGCGTGGGAGAAAGCACAAAGGTATTTGTTTGAAAGTGTAGCAAATGGGTGATTGAGGCTGACTGAAGGCGGGAGTTGCCCTTTCGATACTGAATGAGAGATGATAGGTAGGGTGGGGAATAGGTCATGGAGGGCCTTGAAAATGAAGACTGATCATTTTATGTTGATATGATAGAGAAGAGGAGGCCAGTGATGGGATGCAAAGAGAGGGGAGACGTGGTCAAATCAACGGGATAAAGATCTTTGCATCAACCTTCTGAATGTATATCAGTGGGTAAGACTGCATTTGTCAAGGCCAGAGAAAAAGGTGCTGTAGTAATTGAGACGTGAGATGATGAGAGCCTGGATAAGAGTTGTAGCTGCGTGGATGGATAGGAAGGGCCATGCTATGCAGAAAGAATCATCAATATTTTGACATAGCTTGGACTTGAGGACCTAGAGAGAGGTCCAAATGGAAGATGACATCCAGGTTATGGGCTTGAGTGACAGGTAGAATCGTGGTATTGTCCCCAGTGATCAAGATAGAACGTAGTGAAGAGGGCTTCCAGGGGGAGATTAAGAGCTCTGTTTTAGCTATGTTGAGCTGATGGCTAGACATCCACAAGGAGATGTTAGAGAGACACGCTGAGATTTTTATTTGGATGGAAGCAGACAGGTCTGGAGTAGAGAGGTAGATCTTTGAATAGTCTGCATAGAGATGGTAGTTGAATGTGTGTTCGCAGATGAGATTACCCAAAGAAAAGATGTAGACAGAGAGAAGGATGGGACAAAGAACAGAATTTGTGGAATGCCCCCAGGAAAGCTGAAAGGTGGGGGATGTCCTCCAAAGAACAAGCTGTGAAGTAGGAGACAACCAGGAGAGGATGGAGTCATGAAAGCTGAGGGAGGACAAGATTTTATGAAGTACAGGATCAACGGCATCAAAGGCAGCTGACAGGTCAAGGAACATGAGGCTAGAGTACTGGTTCTAAGATTTGGCTAAGAGAAAGACATTAGCGATTTTTGGCAAGAGTGGTTTCAGTTGAGTGCAAGGGGTGGAAGCTCTATTGGAGACGCTCTTAGATGCAACTCTGGACAGCTGTTGTAAAGAGTGTGTTCAGTTAACTGAGAGGTGAAAAGGAGATGAGACAGTAATGGAGAGGCAAGTAGGGTCAAGAGTGACTCTTTTAAAATGAGATTGACTAAGCATGTTTGTCTTGTGTGGGGAAGAAGCCAGAGGACAGTGAGGGAGATTAAGGAGAAGAGTAGTGTAGGGCAGGGGTTCTTAATCTTTTTCTTTTGGAGGCTCCCCTCAACATGCTATAAAAAGGGTGAGCCCTCCAGGGCTCAGTGGGGGCGGGGAGGACTTGGGGCTCCAGGCCGGCAGGGGCAGTCCTTCATAGGTGTAGTTTGACTTTTATTTTGAGGGGGCAAGGGCCGGCGGGGCTTGGGCCAGCTCTACACAATGTGGTCCAGGGAGGGAGTGACCCCTTCACTCCCTGACTCACCTCAGCAGGCCACCCAGCGGGGACACAACGAAAAAATATAACTCAGAGGGTGGACTCAGTTCAAAAAGTTTGAAAACCATTCAGGGTGCAGGGAGAGGGTTAGCTCTGTGTCAGTAGGGGGTAGCTCAGGGTGCAGGGAGAGGGTAGATAGAAGCTCTGTGCTGGGAGGGCTCCCTATGCAGTGGCTGCTCTCCAAGGGCTCTGCAGCCCTGAAGCCGGGTCCCCCCGCCCAGGCAACTCTTACTGGCTGCATGAGTAGTCAAAGAGGGGTGGGAGCTGAGGAGCAGCCGCAATCCTGGGCACCAGCAGCAAACGTGGGAATGCCACAGCTGTCCACTCCATGGCACCACCAGCCAGAGGAGCAGCTGCTCCACACTGCCTAGCTCTGGCTTCTCACCTACAACCTGGCCAGAGGGGAACTGGGGGAGATGAGGAGGGAGAGGAGAAGCTGGAGCTGCCCCCGGGACTACCCCACTCTGGGTAAAACACTGCAGCTTGGGGGGGCAACACCCTGCCCATGGGCTCAGGGCTTCTGCCCGCGGAAGCGCTAGGGCTCAGGGCTTCAGCCATGCGCTGCTGCTGGCTTCATCCTGGGGGTGCACCCTGAGGGGGGTGATGAGGTGATCCCAGCTTCAGTTGGGGGGGGGGTGCCAGGGCTCCTGACTTTTGTCCTGCACCGTGGCCAGCTTCTGATGGGGTGGGGGGCGCTGGGGCTACCCTGCTACTCCCATCTTCAGCCTTGGGGGAGGGCACTGGTGCTCCCAGCTTCAGACCGGGGGGACACAGAGGGTCCCAGCTTCTGCCCTGCACCGCTGCTGGCTTCAGCTCTTCACTGCACCACTGCAGGCTTCGGAGAGGGCCGGGTGCCAGGGCTTGGGACACCGGGTTTCAGACGGCGGGCCTGTGGCCCCCCTGAAAGGTCTTGCAGACCCTTGGTTGAGATGTAGGGTATGAGAATGTGTGCAAGGGAGGTCAGGAGATGGGGCCACTGGGGTAAGTGGTGGGGTTATAGGAAGAGAGCAGATGAGAAACTTCTGAATCTGTGACCAGGGAGAAGGAGGAGAGAGTTGTAGGGGGCAATACGGGAAAGAAAGGCAAGCCAAGGGGAGAGGCATATTTTGTCAGTTTTCCCTTAAAAG
Source organism: Lepidochelys kempii (assembly GCF_965140285.1). NCBI lineage: Eukaryota > Metazoa > Chordata > Testudines > Cheloniidae > Lepidochelys > Lepidochelys kempii. The sequence continues at coordinate 257,664,766 of NC_136381.1, forward strand.
AAATCAGCCCGTGCAGAGGGAGAAGTGGAATTAGGAAGAGGGAAAGGTTTGAGGAGTGAGTTAAAGGTTGTGAAATGGCAGCTGGGATTGCAGGTGTGAGATTCAGTGAAGTAGAGTTGATTAGCCTGGAAGATGGTAGAACTGAAAAAGGAGAGAACAAAGCTGTAATGGAGGAAGTGGGCCTGGTCACTGCATTTTTGCCAGAGACTCTCCACAGCAGGGAAGCAGGAGTGTAGGAAGTGGTTTTTGGGGGTGAGCCAGGGTTGGGGGCTGGCAAGGCGGACCTTTCAATGGGAGAGGGGGACAAAAGATGCAAGAGTGGAGGAGAGTGAGGAATGGAGTGAATCAGCAATGATATCAGTGGGGAAAAGATATTGTACTATGAAGAATTAAACTACACAAATTAAAATAAATGGGTAAATTTTATTTTATTATGCAGTAGCCTTGATGTTATTAAAATTGATTACTCTCTTATTTGCTTATTTGTAAAATTCTGTAATCCACAATAGGTAGCCCAGTCATTAGTACACATTAGCAAGGTTCTATTCTATTACTGTTAACATCAAACACAAAAATGAGTGGGAGCATTCCACAATGTTAGTACATCATTCAGAGCACTATTTGTTGTTAATTGTTAACATATTTATATAATTGTTAAAGAACAAGAACACAAAGTAGGTGGAACAACTAGAAGGAAAGGAGTAGGGAAAGAAAGAAAATATGGAGAGGGAAAGAGGACTGTTTATAGAAAGATAAGAGGAGAAAATAGAGCGGCATGAGAAAGCCAAGAGAAGGCAAATAGGCTTAGATTATAAAATGATTTCACTAATTGTTTGGACAGTTCCAGGAGTCATTAATCTGTTTTATTGTATTTGGTATCTCCCAAGCAGTGTGCAAGATTATTTCATAATACCAGGGAGAGAAAGGCAGGGAGCTAATATTAAATCTAATTGGAGTTATTTGCAGAAAGATATTGCAAGATATTGAGCACCTTCTATTCATGTTAAAGTGAATGGGATGGGAGTGTACTGTGCTCAGTACCTCCAGGATTGGGCCCAAATCTCACACATGTTGAGGGGAGAATAGAGCCTACAGTAATAGAGAATGGTGTGCTACTTTTTTCAATTTGTCTGTATGCAAAAAAATAACTCCAGTTAAAATATACCAGTTCTAAAAGGAAAACAGCCTGCTATTTTTTGCCCTGATTCTGCAAACCCTTACTTGCATGATTAGCTTTGAGTTCAATGGAACTACCCATGTGAAAAGTTATCCACGTGTATAAGTGTTTGCAGGATTGGGGCCTTTGGTTCATTTGGCTACCAAATACCATATTTTGGCATTATATAAGTTCTATATATGTTTTAAACATTTTTGGTTGGGATATTTGCTTTCAGATCGTGATGCTGTTTTGGAGCTGGAAAACAAATTAAAGGAAACCCGGAAGACCGCAGGAATTAATGCATTATATTATGCAGGAATGTTTCTGTGGCTGATGGGTAAAAATGATAAAGCAAATGAATACATTGACAGAATGCTGAAAATGTCTAATGGATCTAGAGAGGTAATGTATATAAAGGTTTTTCACCCATAAGACAAATGTCTGGCTGAAGTTCTTAATATTTAAAATTAAATGTAATCACAGTTTTAATTAGATGGTAAAAAATAAACCAGCAAAACATAGTCTACTATCCCTAAACTTAGATTTACCTAGATGTAAATATCTTGTCTCATACACAAGCTGAGGTGAGAGCTGTTTGATGCTGTTTTTAGAACAGTTTGAAGTGGATGTCTCCACCTCAATCCAAAGCAATATTTTTTTGCAAAGGAAAATAACTACATGCTGAGTTTCCACCATGAAAAATGGCACTGGCTTTACTCACTGTGTACAAATACATTTGTGTACACTTTGAACAAAAACATTACTACTGTGTGCAAATATATTGTTTGTTGTAAAAACTGATGAAACAATTTTCACAGTACACAGATGATCAAAACACTAGTGTGTGTGTGTGATGCTACTGACTTGAAATGAATGAAGCAAATTGTTTCATCGCAGTGCTGTGGAGTAGGACAACTATCACACAAGTATGCCATGATGGGCCATCTTCTATTGTAAATGTGAGGTCGCTCCACTGACATCAGTGGAGTTAATCGATGTAACTGGGCACAGATTCTGTCCATAATTACACAGCCTTCATGCAGATTACCTTGGACTGTGTGCAATTTCTGGGAAGGCCCAACAGCCTGTGCTATAGAGAGGCAAACCCTATACTTTGATGAAATTTTTTTTGGAGGAATTCAGCCAGGGAAGACTCAAGATTTTTCCTTCTCTTGAATTCCCTCCCATGGATTTCATCACAGAAGAAAGCAGACTGGCCACAGAAGCAATATTGAACATGCAAAAAATTGGACAAGCTGGTCACATCTGTCGCATGTTAACACATGCCACAGGGTGTGGATATTTATATATTGAAGTTTTGATGGATACACAACAACAGGTGGATGACAAATCCAGCCAAATTTCTCAATAAATATAATAGTTGAGGTTTTTTTCTGAAAATTCTCATCCATCTGTTGATGTGTTGCATACGGAGAATTTGATAGTTTTGACTCCTAATTAAATGGTAAGACAACAATTGCGGGGGGGCGGGGAGTGTGTTCTGGTTTTATCCATATATATTGCCAGTGGAGAATGACCCTTCTAACCAAGATTGTGTGCAATGGCTAATTCAAATATTTGCCAGAATACTGACTTTGAGAATGTTTGAGTCTTTCTGCTTTCTGATGTTATACCTCTTGTGGCTTAAAATAATTTTCAAAGGTGGTTAGAGATTGTGAGAGGTATCTTTTTATTATTTTTATGCATTTAAATATTTAAACAAAAATAAATGTACTTGAGACAAGAAATTAGGACTTTTCACTGCATATTATGATTTGCCTATTGTGTAACTTAAAATATATGGATTTTTTTTTTTTTTTACCTTCACAGGGTCTTGTGCTTAAAGGATGGGTGTACTGTACATCTGACAAACAGCATGCTGTTAAGAAATCTATCAAATACCTTGACGAAGGGATACAAGACACCACCGATATATTTGGGATGATGGGAAAGGTATGATTGTTAATTCTTGGGGGCGGGGTTTAACTCTATTTTATATTTTCCTTCTTACTTCACTCATTGTCATTGGACTTCATTTTTGACAGAGAGGACACAAGACAACTTCCTTTTCCTGTGCCCACACATAGCATTGTTGACCCCTAGGTTGCTTTCCAGAAATATACAACCTGTTTTCAAAGTGATTTAGGCACCTAAAATGCAGATCGGTGCCTTGTGAGATTTTCAAAAGTGCCTAAGCAGGTTCAGTGCCTAACTCCCATTAACTTCCAGCTCCTCCCTTGCTAGTCCTGGCCATGAAAGTGGGTAGAGAATGGAAGATGCTGGTATGCAGTTCTCTAAAATGGTTACTGGTGAGTCTTGTAATGACTGTGTGGGGAGGGCTTGGAGGCCCTGAATTTAATCCCCCTTCTTGTTGGCTCCAGTGATAAGTGATCTGGATCTTTTGCTGGTTCAAGTAATGAAGCAGATGGTAATTAGCTACCAATTTAATGATATTCCTTTAGCATATTATTACAATCTGCCACTTTTCTGAATCAATGAGATTGTTTGTTTGTTTTTCTTTTTTTTTCCTCCATAGGCAAGATATTTCATGATGCAACAGAATTATTCAGGTGCTCTGGAAGTAGTTAACCAAATAATAGTCAATTTTTCTGGTTTCATACCAGCATATATCCTCAAGATGAGGCTATTTTTAGCTCAGCAAGACTGGGAGCAAACTTTAGAAACTGCACTAAGGTAGGGGATAATAAAAACCAAACAAACCCAGTACAGACTAAGATATGTGATTTCCTTTCTAAATTCTATTACATGCCTCTATAAAGTTGTAACACATATATTTGTAAAGTAAGAGTATATTTCTTCTTCAAATTCATTTACTCAAAATACATTTAACAACTTAAAATATTTTAAGCAATTTTCTTCCATGAGGTCCCAGACTAATTTTTCCTGATATTAAGCACAGTTTCATGGTAACTGAAGTGTGTGTCCCTGGGACAGCATTTGTTATTTATATCAGAGTGTAAATTCTCAGATTATGTATAATAGCAAAAAAGCCTATCCAGCAGTGTCTCAGAGCTCAGGTCAACTGTCTTAGGCTTGTAGGGCTTGTGATATGGGACTGAAAATAGCCATGTAGACATTCACGCTCAGGCTGCAGCCATGGGCTCTGAGACCCCCCCCCCCCTCAACAGATCTGAGAGCCTGGGCTCCAGCCTGAGCCCGAATGTCTATTCAGCTATTTTTAGCCCCATGGTGTGAGCCCAAGTCAATTTTTGATCTGAGCTCTGAAACTCACTGTCATGGGGTTTTCTTTGCTGTGTAGATGTACCCTTCGGTACTCTAGGGCCACAGTTTTTCCTATTTTCTATTTACCACAATTAGAAATGTATCATTTATGAAGCTTTAACTCAATGATTAGATTATCTTTCAACATCAGAGAACAAGCTGAATCTATTAAAAATAACTGTATGTACTGTATTCTGTTTTGTTTTGTAAAACTTGCAACTTACATATAATACATATAATAATTATTGTTTAAGAATCCTGAGTAAAGATGGGACCAATATAGATGGACTTCAAGCTAGTATTGTAAATGAGCTTTCAAGAACTGGAAACTTGAATGCTGTGAGTATATTCTATATTTACAAGTATTTGAAGTATAAAGTTGAGGCCTTGATTTTTTTGTGATCCTTAAAGACCTCATGGTATTTTTTCAAGAGAAGTGGTATGAAGAGGTTCTAATCCTAGAAGACACCCCAATACTCCATGAATCCCAAAGCATCCTCTGTCACTGTAGGAGCATATCCTTATATTTCCAATATCAGTATTATACTTTCATTCACACTTGATGCTGGAATGAAGTCTTCAAAGCTGACCTGTGTCAATCCCATCTTTAGACTCCTTCCAGGTTTCTGAAGTACAAGGGATGGATTAGATGGCCTTCTAGAGGTGCTTTTTAGCTCAAGTAGTTCTGTGATTTTTAAGAGCAATAAGATGAAATGTAGTTGGTGGGAAGGCATGTGAGCCAGTTTATTGTTAGTATCCTAAACTGTTATAAATGTACTCTGTAAATCACAATGCTAATTTACTTGGCCAAGTGATTTCTGCAGTTAGAATAAAATTCATCCAGCAGCACAATGGTGATGGAAGACTGCAACAGAACATTCGTAATTCCGCTGTAGAACAGAAGTACAGGGAGAGTTCACAACATTGTCCTGTGACATAGCTGATGTAGGCTTTTGTGGAGTAGGGGTTGGAGAAGGCTGATGAAGAGACAGAGGAGAGGTCAGTGGGTTCATGATTATGAAGCCCATGGGCTTGAGTAGCAGCCACTGAGTCCTGTATCTTGCCTGCTGACTTGATGATGGATTCTATACTCCATCCCAACACAGTCCCCTACACAAAATCAGTCTACGCAGACTTCATTTGGTGGTCATGAATTTTACCCTGTGTAACATTCAGAGGACTCTTGTGTAAAGAATGGTAGTATTATCTGAATTATTGTCTCTAATTTTGAAATAAATTCATTAGTTCATTAAATTTTTTTTCTGCAGGCATCATTTCAACTTAGAGATTTTATTCATTCTTTGGAGACTAAGGAACCTCAAAATGCAGACTTACATCTTCGAAAAATCCTTGTGGTCAGTAGATTGGTAAGCATATTTGTTTAAAAACTGATAGTAATTATGCATCTGTGGAAGCAACTACATAGTTGCAGTTGTAACTAGTTTTCCATTATAGGTCTATTCTGGACCTCTCTGAGTCAGTCTCCAAAAAAGAAAAAGAAAAAATCCTTTCCAGCTTAAATGTCCTTTGTGACATCTGATGAAAGTACTTTTTTTTTTTTCCTGTAAAGTTTTGGTGCAATTGCTCAAAACATCTGAGAGAGATGAGAGTTTTGAAAATGTAGGTTTTCACTTTGGCAAAAGTCTTAGCTTTTTTTAAAAAAATCACCTCCAAATGTCTCTGTCTATTAAATTAGTTTGTTTTATTCATCTGCACTCGGTAAGAGCTACTTTCTTTGAGTGCTTTGGGGAACATTACATGGTTAATATTAGAATTACTTGATATGGGCATTATCATGCCACTCTAACTCTCATTGGTTAGAACCTTACTCCACAAATAGTCCTTTTTGCCTCAGTGGTGCATACTCACAGACAAAGGTAGTACTCAACAGCTCAACAGGAGTAATTGTGACAGTATCTGGCCTATGGATTTTAGAACCTGTCCATTATTATGTTTGTTAAACATTTACATTGCTGTAGTGTCTGGAAACCTCAATCAGGTTGTAGTCACATTGTGCTGGGCACTGTCTAAACATAGAGAAAATGACAGTCCTTTCCCCCAGAGAACTTACAAACTTAAAGGTCTGACTTTTCTGCAGAGTTCATAAAATCTACAATGCTAAGAAGTTTGCAGGGATAACTTTGAAGAAATGCTGCAAGCAGAAGACCGAGATTCATTAGTTAGCACAGTGTTATCTGGCATAGCTATTATCTAGAATATGTCAGTCACATATTCAGACAATTTCACAGGAAATAATTGCACATAACAGAGGAACCAGCGTTTTTCCTTGACATCTTCTACCCAGACCTAGAACTCAATGATTCTGGCTTTGTTATAGGTGAAGTGGGTTCACCCTTAATATTGGAGACAAGCTCTATGAATAATACATAATATGTTTGGCCACCCATTGGATATTCCTCAGAAATGAAGTCCCAACCACATTGACTTCAGTAGAGCCGTGATTTCACTCCAAATATTCCATTTGCCGCTTGGTATTCCAAGCCAGTGGGCCTATTTTATTGTTAACTATTTTGTAGATTTGTTATATTTAAGTACTTATTTTCCCTCTATTTTATCTTGACTGAATTGGAATTTCTTGTGAAACTGTTTCTTTATATTCTGTACATTGTTCAGTAGTCCATGTGAATTTTGTTACTTTCAGTGTGGGAAAAATCAGCAAATCTTGAAGCTAATATATGGATTTATTGAACGCTCGTATACAAAATTAAAGTCTTCAGATGCATGTTTTGCTAATGAGCTGGGATATCAACTGATTCTTCAGGGGAAGTGGAAAGATGCTTCTGTGTGGTATAGAAGAGCCATGGAGCTGGATGAAAGCAGTGTAGATGCTCTAACAGGTAGGGTTGGTTTGGTATTTTTAAGAGGACTCTGATAATTTTAAGCTCTTTGGGACAGAGAATTTGCCTTCCTTTATGTTTGGAAAGTGTTAGCACATTGTGGATTCTATTGGAAACAATAATAATATTTCAAGACACCAGCTACTTCAGTTTTTTTTTATTAACAAATATAATATCTGAATGCAACTGGGTTTGATCAATGTTCTTGGTTTTCCTTTTTTGCATTAACATTTGTATTTTTACATACACTCATATATATGGAGTATGTGGGCCAGATCTTTGGGCTGGGCTAAGTCCCTTTTGCACTGCTTCAGTGGTGCAAAAGGGGTTTATAACTGCCCCAAAAAGGGCAGGTGGGGGATTCTTCTACCAAAGGGGAAAATTTGATATTACAAGCCCATAAGGTCTTTTGTATGTTTGCATAGATACTAATGTCATCCACACCAGAAAAATCTGAAAACAAGTCATCCCTATCTACTAACTGCAATAAAGTTTTCAAATGTGCAGGAGTTCTATGAACTTACAGGCTATGAAGGCCTTTACTCATCACTTCAATCACAGCTTGTGTTCACATCCACTGAATCTCCTCATAAAGTCTCTGTTTATTATGCTTCTCACAGTGTTTCTCCATCTCCTCCTGGTAGCTGTACAGTATCTGCAGCTTCTGCATTTCTAAGTGCAACCTTTTCAGTTCCAACTCTGTTGGTGCCATTGTCGCTCATGCATTCCTGCATCTGGGCACTACCTTCCATACTCCTGAACAGCTTTACCTTAACCTGAGAGTTTTTCTGGTTTTGTCCTTGTGGCATCTTCCTCAAGGCACCCAGACGTGTTACCCCAGTGCCTCAGCAAGTAAGAGCTATGCGGCTGCTAAGCTGTGTATCGGCCTCCTGACTCACCAGCTTGTCTGCCTTGCAAGCAAACTCTTCAAGACTATGCCAGGCTAAAATCTTGCCTTGGACTTTCCTGTCCCCAAGTTCCCCAGCAATGTTTCCATGCAGTATCCAGTCCCTCTCAAAAGGGGGACTGAAACTATAAAATCCGGGGCAAACACCCCAAAACATTCCTCTCTCTCCCTCCCCTTTGCATTCACTGTACATGAAGAGACAAAAGAAGCAGCCTTTGGACTTTGGGGGAGGGTTGCTGACCTAAAGAGTTTGGTCGTAAGACTGCTGTTAAAACATGTGGTGAGAAAACTTTGCTTTGAATCTAATATAGTTGGTTAAGTTAGGCACCAGTAAGTGTTTTATCTTTATTTTTCATGTAACCATTTCTAAACTTTCTACCTCATTACATGTACTCACTTAAAATCTATATCTTTGTAGTTAATAAACTTGTAGATATAATACAGTGTGTTCAAGTTGAAGTGTCTGGGTAACTCCTTTTGAGGTAACAAGTTGTGTGCATATTATTCCTTTAAAGGAATAATGGATGTGACATATTTGTACTGTCCAGGAGAGGGCTGGGCCGTACAGAATGTACATTTCTGGGGAAAGATCTGGGTCTGGGAGTGTGTTGGGTCACTCTGCAGCATAACCAAGGCTGGTAAGAGCCAAGGGGTGGCTGGCTGGCTGCAGCGTGCGCGCGCGCACACACACACACACACACACACACACACACACACACACACACACAGAGCTGGGAGTGACTTACATGCTGGAGGCTGTTTGTGAGCAGTCCAGGTTGGAGGCTACAGCAGCAAGGCATTGTGAAGGGCACCCCAGGTTACCGGGCAGGGGTGGTACAGATACTCATTAGTCTGGATTGTACCCTGGTATGTCACACATGCCCAGTGCAGATGGAATCTTTGGGAATTTAGCTGCAAAGTTCTAGTAAGTCACTACTGCACAGGTGTGAACTACAATTTTTCAAAGGCTTATAATTTAACCAAAATTGGGCAGATTTTAACAGGAACAGCAAAAGACGCATCCCAGACACAAAGACCTGCCCCTTGCCAATTTCAAGTCCCTGTTCCAAAGCACAAGCAAGAGCTTCTCAAAGAAAAGGTTGCTATGTTTTTTTAACATTGAGAAAACAGCATATTTTTTCTAGTTTTGCTCTTAAAAATTGTTGACATTTAAATTTTGAAAAAATTCAACTTGAAGTAAACACCCAGAGTGGAAAATTTCAGCCCAAATAGTTAAATTTGGCAAAGTTATAAGCAACTGAAAACAAGAGTCTTAAATTGGGAAGTGTTTGGACAGCCTTAATAACGGGCGGAGCTAGCGGTCTGACTTATAATGCTCTTTTGTTAGAGCTGCAGTCTTGTAAGTGCTGCAAATCTCAAAAAGAAAAGCATGCCTAGGGCCCAATCTTGCAATGTAGTAATAGCTCCTTTATCACTGAAATCAATGTCAGTTGAGGGCACATAACACTTAGTACCTTGCAAGATAGGCCCCAGTTCAGCAAAGCACTTAAACAGTTATTTAACTTTAAACTAGAGCTGTTAATTAATTGCAGCTAACTCACGCGATTAACTCAAAAAAATTAATCGTAGTTTTAATCGCACTGTTAAAAAATAGAATATCAATTGAAATTTATTAAATATTTTGGATGCTTTTCTACATTTTCATATAAATTGTATTCTGTGTTGTAACTGACATAAAAAGTGTACGAAAACAAAACAATGTAAAACTTCAGAGCCTACAAGTCCACTCAGTCCTCCTCATTCAGCCAATTGCTAAGATAAACAAGTTTTTTTACATTTACAGGAGATAATGCTATCCTCTTCTTAGAATCATAGAAGATTAGGGTTGGAAGAGACCTCAGGAGGTCATCTAGTCCAACCCCCTGTTCAAAGCAGGACCAACGCCAACTAAATCATCCCAACTGGGGCTTTGTCAATCCTGACCTTAAAAACCTCTAAGGATGGAGATTCCACCAGCTGCGTAGGTAACCTATTCCAGTGCTTCACCAAGCTCCTAGTAAAATAGTTTTTCCTAATATCCAACCTAGACCTCCCACACTGCAACTTGAGACCACTGCTCCTTGTTCTGTTACCTGCCACCACTGAGAGCAGCTTAGCTCCATCCTCTTTGGAACCCCCCTTCAGGTAATTGAAGGCTGCTGTCAAATCCTCCCTCATTTTTCTCTTCTGCAGACTAAATAAGCCCAATTCCCTCAGCTTCTCCTCATAATTCATGTGCCCCAGCCCCCTAATCATTTTCCTTGCCCTCCGCTGGACTCTCTCCAATTTGTCCCCATCCTTTCTGTAGTGGGGGGGCCAAAACTGGACACAATACTCCAGATGTGGTCTCATCAGTGCCGAATAGAGGGGAATAATCACTTCTCTCGATCTGCTGACAGTGCTCCTACTTTTGTAGCCGACATTGCAAGGTATTTACGTGCCAGATATGCTAAATATTCATTTGTCCCTTTGTGCTTTGGCCACCATTCCAGAGGACATGCTGATGACACTCGTTTTAAAAAAAAAAAAAAAAGTTAATTAAATTTGTGTCTGAACTCCTTGGGGGAGAATTGTATGTCCCCTGCTCTGTTTTACGTGCGTTCTGCCATATATTTCATGTTGTAGCAATCTTGGATGATGACCCAGCACATGTGGTTCATTTTAAGAACACTTTCACTGCAGATTTGACAAAACGCAAAAAAGGTACCAATGTGAGATTTCTAAAGATAACTACAGCACTTGACCCAAGATTTAAGAATCTCAAGTGCCTTCCAAAATCTGATCAGGAGGGGGTCTGGAGCATACTCCACACTCCGGTGCGGAAACTACAGAATCCGAACCATCAAAAAAAAAAATCAACCTTCTGGTGGTGGCATCTGACTCAGATAATGAAAATGAACATGGTCCACACTGCTTTGGATTGTTCTCAAGTAGAACCCATCATCAGCATGGAAGCATGTGCCCTGGAGTGGTGGTTGAAGCATGAAGGGACTTATGAATTTTTAGTGCATATGGCACGTAAATATCTTGCGATGTCAGCTATGACAGTGCCATGAGAACGCCTGTTCTCACTTTCAGGTGACATTGTAAACAAGAAGCGGGCAGCGTTATCTCCTGCAAATGTAAACAAACTTGTTTGTTTGAGTGATTGGCTGTACAAGAAGTAGGACTGAGTGGACTTGCAGGCTCTAAAATTTTACATTGTTTTATTTTTGAATGCAGTTTATTTTGTATATATTCTACTTTTGTAGGTTCAACTTTCATGATAGAGATTGTACTACAGTACCTGTATTAGATGAATTGCAAAATATGATTTCTTTTGGTTTTTTACAGTGCAAATACTTGTAATCAAAAATAAATATTAAGTGAGCAGTGTACACTTTGTATTCTGTGTTGTAATTGAAATCAATATATTTGAAAATCTAGAAAATATCCAAAATATTTAAATAAATGGTATTGTATAATTAATCGTGTGATTAATCGCATTATTCATCGTGATTAATTTTTTAATCGCTTGACAGCCCTACTTTAAACACATTTTAAAATTCCACTGAAGCTAAGATTCAAGCACATGCCTAAAGTTAAGAACATGCAAAAGTGTTTTGGTGATTGTTCAGTTTGGATAATAATGTGGAGCACAGATCAATTTAACATTTTTTTTATCAATTTAGAAAGAACTTTTTTAGTATTTGCCCACACGGACTGTACTATAGGTGTGCATATGCCCCATGCACATCAGATCAGATTTGTTCAGCAGTGGCCTGTAAGTCTACACTTGTGCCCTACATGTCCTCACGCAAGGGCATAAAGGATGGAAAGGGACCATCTGCCACTCAGTTCCTTCTTACAACCTGTGGCAGCAAGATGGAACTTCCTTTGTGTCCTATTTACCCTGTAGCTGTATCTTTCTCATTCTTCTGACCGTTAGTGTTAGTTCTTATAGTTATTAGTACCTAGTTAGGCCATTGGCTCTTTTAACAAAGTTGGGAGGAATTTTAGTTTCCTCACGTTACCTTGGTACTATACTTAGCTTCCATCACAGGGATGGTGCCTAAGTCTCCAGATTTTAAAATCCTTCTAGCCTGTGTGGCAGCTATCCCCTTAAATGATGGGTATGTTAAGTGTGTTTCTGGCTTTAGAGAGGGACACGTCCCTGAAAAATATTTGCTCTGTAGATTTTTTTCAAATGTCACCTAACAGGCTGGAGACGTCTGATTGAAATTATTTTTGTTAAAGTGCTAAATAAAAGGTGTGCCTGGTTCTGAGACCCCTTTGTGAAAAGAAGCTCCTGTTGCTTCAAAACTCTATTTAGCCAGTGGTCCTGGATCCTGAGTTTCCTTGGACTTGAAGACACCTAGCACCTCAACAAAGTCTACTGACATGGTCACACAGATCCCCTTGGGTCAGTCAGTTGCTCCTCCTGCCCATGGTAGGAAAGAGTACTGCTCTAAGACTGTGTCCTGGGACCAATCACTGTCACCAGTTTATAGAGTTGCTTCTTGATTCAAAGTCAGCAAGGGTTTGTCTCCCTCCAGAGTGGTTTGACACCACGAGTCGTCTAATATCAGATCTTAAGATTCAGCCAAGGACATCAGTGAAAGTCTCTCTCAGACTTCTGGGTCATGTGACCTCTTGTACAGACATGACACCGCCGTGTTATGTCTCTGTCCACTCCAGCGATGACTAAAGTTAGTCTATCAGCCAAACAGATGGCGTGAATCTGCAAGTAGTCATACTGAGAATATCCTATCACCACTACTCTGGTGGAAGGATCCACTAAATGTCTGCTACGGTGCCAATCAGAATGAGATCTGTATGAAAAAATACCTTAGAGTAACTGTGGTTCTTCAAGATGTTTTGTCCACATGGATCCCATAACCTGCCCTTCTTGCTAATGCAGAGCTCTTTAAACTTGGGATTCTGTATTGGTGAAGGAACTGAGTGGAAGTTGGGGCTTCGCTGCCCTTTATGCCCTTGAATGAAGGGCTCATGGATACGCAGGGTGCACGAACAGCCCAATGAACATTGCTGGTCCAAAGAATCCAATCTCATGTACACAGGGTGCTTGTGTACCTTTTTTATTGTTGTGGTTAAACGTCCTTTTTATGTATTTCTAAGCACTTGACATGTTGTTGTATTACAGGTATTATTTGGTGCCAGGTGCTGGAAGGGAAGCTGGATGAAGCAGAGCACCAGCTGGAATTCTTAAAGGAAGTTCAGCAGTCCATTGGAAAATCTGCGGTTAGATATAGAAATACAATTGTTTTTCTTTATTTTTGTTCTTCATTTCTACACATGTTCCAGGCACATTGAACACCTTTAAAATTCTGTGCAGTTATGCTGGTGTAAATCCAGATTAACTTCATGGACTGACAGAATCTGTCCCACAAACATTAAGAAAATATATTAAATCAATCTTCAGAACTAGACTGTCTAAAAACTTTCTCAACTCCATTCCCCCACACAATTCGTCCTCCTTGGGAAAAGCAGTCTTGAAGTCTTGCTAAGTCTTGAAGGATGTTCTGAAGGCTACCAAATCTGGGCTCTAGATGATCAAGGTGAGAAAAATGTTCCAGAATCAAGGATCCTGCACAGAAAACACTACTGCCAGCCTCCTTTCATTTAGTCAGGGTTGTTAGCTGCAGCTATGATTGCAATTGCTTTTGTATCACATGGGGAAAGAGACAGTCTTTTAAGCAGATAGTCCCTGCCATTTAGGAATTTATAGGTCAAAATCAATGTCAGTGTTCATCTGGAAATGGATGTGCAGACCCTGGAACACACATGTAATGTGCACCCATTGGGGGATGCTTCTTAACAAGTGGACCACATTCTGCTCTAGCTGTAGTTTCTGAATGCTTCTAAGGTGCAACACCATCTGTGGTTCAGTCATGCAAGATGCTGAGTACTTTACCCCCAGTCTAGCAAAGCACTTAAAGCACATGCTTCTCTTATGATTTAGTAGGGTTTTACACTCATTTGTTACTTATTTGCGTGGATGTAAATGATTATACAAAGCCCTAAAGGTCAAACATTTAGACAAGGGATAGGATAGTTCCCAAAATAAAACACACAATTTGATGTAAACGGATATAAGTAGCCTAAAACTACCTTCAGATGATCACTCTGTGTTTGCCCTGAAATCCACTGGAGTTATGTGCACTTATCTAAAGACAGCATTTGTCCTAATATAGTAAAATATGGGAATTTTCCTTTTCACAGGTTTTAGTTTATCTTCAGGCAGTTATTGCTTCAAAGAAAAACAAGAATGAACCAGTTGCAACTGCCCTTCTGAATGAAGCTGCAGAACTTCATTTTTCTGCTTTGCATGGCCTTCCTCTGAGCATGGAATACTATGAAAAACTAAACCCCATGTTCCTGATTGAAATCGTGAAGGAATATTTAGTCTTCTGTCCCAAACAGGTGGGAATTATTTTAGATTAAATATTTAGTATTGATTTATTATCTGTTTATATTTAACTTTGATATTGTAATTTAGAAATCTAGATGTTTAATTTCTGCAGAATACATGCCCATAACTTTCATTGATCTTATGAGGCGATATATGTAGAAATGGAGGAGAGATTAGACACCAATATATTTTCTTTTGAAATGGTACTCTGTATATTACACTTCTGGAAAATATGTAGTAAGGCCAGTCTAATTCTTAATTTTTCATAGCCTAGGTCACCCGGTCAAATTGTATCTCCTTTTCTTAAACAAGCAGCTGTAATTTTGAATCCAGTGGTTAAAGCTTCTCCTGGTATGCTGGAGCCTCTTTATCTAATGGCACAAGTTAAATATTTATCAGGTAAGACAAGACCATGTTGTTAAATCCAAATAAAAATAAAAATTTACATGCTAAGAAATGATTAAGCTTAAGACTCATTGACTGCTAGAACACATTCTGAAAATTTGGGTTAAACTGAGTTAGTACCTCTTGATGTATGCAGTGTTGTTGTATCCATGTTGGTCCCAGGACATTAGAGAGAAAAGATGGGTGAGGTAATATCTTTTATTGACCCAGCTTCTGTTGGTGAGAGAGACAAGCTTTAGAGCTTACAGACTTCTTCTTCAGGTCTGGGACAATCCCACCAACAGAATTTGGTTCAATAAAAGATATTACCTTGCCCACCTTGTCTCTTAGTACCTTTTGATGTATTATGCTTCTTTGTGTCCCTCAGTTTGTCCAATGAAATTACATTAAACCACAAAATTTGAAACATAGGTGGATTTTGACACTGGCTTATGCAAGTGGCAGTTTTCAAGGGTAGGAGTAGTAAAATATTTAGAAATTTGTCATTAGTTGGTCTCTGATAATGAAACTGAGAGAGAAGAAAATATGATCATTAGGAATATATTAATTATTGGGATTAAACCAGCCATTATCACTATTTCTCAAAAGTGGAAAAAAATGCTAGGATCTGATGAAAATACTACTCCTGTTTCATTTCCAACTAAATATTCCCTTGGCCTTATGGGCACAGATCCAGTCTCCAGAGATTGTAATGAAAGAGCAAAAAATGTAAATGACTGCCAACGGCTATATAAGACATTTGTGCCATTGAGTGTCTGCACTGAATGAGGTGGGTCTCTGTGGGAGCCATTACTAGCCTGGCTGGAACTACACCATCCTTTAATTAAATTATCTGGAAAAATGCCCCTTTATTTAAAATTATTCCAAAGCAGTACTGGAGAACAGAAGAACTGGAGAGCTACTTCATTGTTGAAGTCCAAGTTGTGACACCACCATATAATCACGGTGGGACATCTTTATTTCACACTGTAAACTGAAATGAGATTTTGCACCTATATGTTGTCACTGAGACTCAACATACTCATATATTCCTCCAAAGTATGGGGTTTATATTTGTATAGGCAATAGTTAGAGAGTTCCCCTCTCAAGGGATTTATTATCATTTCTAAATTGATGCCAAGACACTACAGTGATGAATGTTTTGAAGTAAAAATAATAATGTAAAAGCATGAGGCAAAAGTCATAACAATGCCAAGATATCATACCAGAACTATTTTGTGGTTCTCTCCTACTCATTAAACATCGTATTTCCAGTCTTCTCATTTGGGGAAAAAACAGAAGGTTGTTTCTTCTCTCCTTTGTCGTCTCTCCCGTTCTTGGCTGCTGGGAGAGAAGTACAGTAATATTCTGGTGATTCTTACTCCAGGAGTCAGAATGCTATTTCCCTGCGTCACACAGCAGGGCTTCTCTGATTGATGCTCCTTTAACTGCCAGAGATCCAAGCAGAGCAAATGAGTTTTCATCAGATCTGCAAAGTCAGTAAGAACTACATGTAAGACTGTAAAGAATACCACCCAGCTGTAGAATATATTTGACAAACTGGCACTTTGTACATGCTCTGTACATCATGTTTTATTTATGTTATGCTCTCATTCTTAAAGAGGAATTATATGCTTCATAGGTTAAAGGCTCTGGCTCTTTTCTCATACTGACATACTGAGATACTGACAGCATCATGACACATATCAGACATTACATTTGCGGTATATTCACGTTGCTTATTTAAGACAGTTTATAAGAAAAGCAGGTCAAAAACAAAAGAAAATGGTCAGTTGTTTTTCAGGTGAGTTGGAAAATGCACAGGGTACTCTGCAACGTTGTCTAGATTTGGACCCTACATCAGCGGATGTCCATCTTCTAATGGCCCAGATCTATCTGTCTCAAGGAAATTTCAGAGAGTGTTCTCATTCATTGGAGTTGGGGGTCAGCCATAATTTTCAGGTAAGAGCTAGTACTGACTTCAAAAAATCTTTTTACTGGAAGTATTTGTTCACAATATACAATACACTGTGTGAGTTAATCCCTTATATGTTGTACTAAACATTTTCCTCTTAGGAAATATCCTTAACTAACTTACACTCCACAGAAGTGAGAAATGCAGATATACTGATACCAGCTTCAGCAGTGGCATACACCACCATACGCCATTTGTTCACTTTTGTATGTTAGTGCTTTCAGAAGAGTCGGTACTCCCCAGTCAATGATCTTTCATGGCTGTCTCCTTATCACCATATCAAATGTATGGGAGGAGCTACAGTAAAGGGTGTGGTCTAATGTCCTGAGATTGGTCACTTTTATTCTCCCTATCTGTAGTAACAGATGCCTTCTTAACAGACAGGGTTACAACATTTATTATCTTGAGATATTTTCTTAGTTTTATTTTTGAGTGAACATTCTTGAGTTGAGAGCAATTTATCTATATCAGAAGGACATCTATTTAGCGTTCCAAGTCAAAGTTGTTTCAGTGCACTTGACAATTCCACAGTAATGGTTTCTCGACAACCAGCAATTGAGAATAGACTTTTGAGTACTTGCATAAGTAATCATTGCAGGATCAGGCTCTGGTTGCAAAGTAACTGAATTTTTGTCATGAACATACAGCATACACTTACTACTTTTTTCAGGTTCGTGATTATCCACTGTATCACTTCATCAAGGCCAGAGCACTGAATAAAGTAGGAGATTATCCAGAAGCCATAAAAATTTTAAAAATGATTATCAATTTACCTTATATGAAGAAAGGTGAAAGTAAAAGAATCTTTGGTACCAGTATAACAACCGATGAATGGGTGTCCATATATCTGGAACTTGCAGAAGCTCTTCGACTCAATGGGGAACTGGTAAGAAATTGAATGTAAACTACATTTTCAGTAAGGAAAATGTCATAAATTTTAATTAAAAAGTCAGGAGCCATTCTGATTAGGTAAATCTAGAGTAATGAAACTCGGTAAGGAAAACAAAACTGGCCATACATTAATAGAGCACAACAAGAATGATGTTTGTAATCTAGATTAGTTGCTAAAATATCTCTTGAAAGATGTTGCGAAATTCATTAGGCAGATATGATATTTTATGATTGTAAATTGACCCATAGGAGTCTTTTCTGTGTCCGGTCTGTGTCTGTCTGACCTTGTAGGAAAAGGAGACATCTAGAAGAAGGTACAGAATCAATCTTCTTGGGCCTCCCTAAGCAGTTTTGAGGGGGCAGTCACACAGAAACTATACTTTTCTTACACAGTAAAAGAGTCTTAATTTTTCAAACTATAAGGGATTTTGAACCGAACAGCACAGTTCCTCTCCAAAGAAGAAGTCCTTTTGGTATACAGTCCATTTGTTATAGCAAGCTCTGCATATATTTTATATGATGTGACTATACTCTGTACATTTTAAGAATTGTAGAGTTAGTCCAAGTGTCTCATTAGGCTCATAACTTCACTGGGCTATGAAAATTGCCCTGTTCCTTAGCAATGCAATGAAGATGATTCCAAATGTCACTGAGGGGATAGTTAACATTCACTTTATCAATTATCCACTATATATTATGTTATTATTGTATGTAATAATATTGTCCTCTATATACCTGTGAGGTACTTGATGGCAATTAATCTGAAAGCATGTGTTTATACAGAATATGCCAACATTTTAGTGGTTTCCCCTAACAATACTGGGTGAAATTAATGGGAGTTTTGCCATTGACTGCAATGGAGCCAGGATTTCACCCACATTGAGTGTAGTGTACGATACATGCTAAGTACTTCACTACATAGAACAGACAGTATAAAATAACAAGTGGTTTTATATATATGCAAACAAGTTTTATATATGGATCCTACAACTAATAGCTGAGAAGTTGTGTGACTAAAACTTTCCATCTCACCCTCAAAAAGCTATTTAAATATTCCCACAATAAGTAGTCATTCAAAAAAGGCCATTTGTAGTTCTAACTAGAAACAAAAATTGAATGACCTAATAGGTACATTTTAATTCCTAATTTCAAAGTTAAAATACCTATACTATTTGGAAACAGTAGTATAGCTGTCATCTTGTGTATTATGTGTGTATACATTGTCCTCAGCTTAGTCTAGAACCTGATCCTGAGACGTGCCTTTCACTGTAGTGTGAGCTGTAGGCACTCAGTGTTTCTCGGAATCAAGTGATTAGAATGTGCTTTGGGCACAGTCCATAGTGTCCTCTGTAGTGCTCATTAAATTATGTGTAGTAAAACTTGTCATCAGTCATTTAACTGAGATACGTGGCAACTGCAGTAAATCCAAAATGAAGTGCCTTCTGACACACTTAAAAAAATCAGGAGAATAGACAATGAAGAAAGTCTCATGATTTGTTGGTGCCTTTTTTCCTTTGGTAATAATAGCATCAACAGCTTCCAGTGTCATTCTTGTCTCCTCATGGAGAATTAGTCTATGCTGTTCTGAAGTGCTGAACATTCCCTCTCTTGCCAATTAAAATATATATTGCTCATGAGAAAGTTTGCCATTAGAGTTGGGACAAATTGGTTAATTGAAATAAAGCATCTCCAAACAAAAGGGTATTAGGTTGAATATTTTCCCTAAATAACCTACTTTCAAATTGCTGTCTGCTATTCAAAGTTAGATAGCACATATTGTCTGAAATATTTACATAATTTACAAAGGAGATAACTTGCTTATATATAGTAAATTTTAAAAATAGACTATATCACAAACATGCAGGTTACTCAGTTATTAGCTGAATAAAGCCTTAACTTTATCAATAGTTATCTTTTTTGCTTAAGGAAACACTTTTATTCAATGCCAGATATAACACTGCATGCTGTCAGACTTTAAAGCATCACACTATTCTTTATTTGGATTGCAGAAGTGCATAGAGACACCAGTCATAGACTAGAATCCCACTGTAGTAAGCACTATACAAACACACAACCAAAAGACAGTACATGCCATGAGGAGCTTACAATCTAAGTATAAGACTGAACATATGGATACAACAAACAGACAGGGGGAAACACAAGGGAACTGTGAAGGTAACAATGAGACAAAACTGGTTAGCACGAAAAGAAAAGCAATGGTCCCACTGTTTGCAATATTAGGGTTTTGGATTCAATTGAACCTCCAGTTTAATATGAAATGAAAATGGGTTTGGCAAGGCCAACTGCTTTTAAAATGAAATACATTTTGCACTACCTAATCCTTTGATGATAACAGAGTAATTTAGTTAAAAGTTTACTTATTTTTTAATATTCCAGCATGAAGCTACTAAAATTATGCAGGATGCCATTAATGAATTTAGTGGAACTCCAGAGGAAATCCGCATCACTGTTGCTAATGTAGATTTGGCTCTCAGTAAAGGGGAAGTGGAAATAGCGCTAAGCATGCTGAGAAATATCACCCCAAGCCAACCATATTATACTGAGGTTAAAGAAAAGATGGCTCAGATATACCTTCAGATACGGAAGGATAAGAGACTATACATTGGATGTTATTGGTAATATTGTTTAAGATTAAATATGTTAAAAATGTTTACATTTTCAAATATTTTATTTTAAAAAGACAATGGCTTTATATACAGAAAAAAAGCTGACAATATAGAGCAAAACCAATTTCAGAGCTTTTGGAAGCATAGTCTAGGAGTGAAAGTACAGAACTGTGAATCCAGAGAACAAGGTCCATTTCCACAAGTCACGTTTTAATTTCAGTGTTGTTTGTCATAATCATTCATATTTTTGTTAAGATAACAAGACCTCTAAGAATCTTGGGGGAAAGAGAAAAAATTAGAAACAGTTGAGAATCTTAAGGAAATACATTAATATTTAAAAATACCACAACAAACATTGTTATGACATAAAATATTATGCTAAACAGTTGGGGTCAGATTGTGCCACCTTTTTTCAGGTACTACTGAAAACAAAAGGTCAGTTTTTGGAGTAAATTAGTACTCAGTGGGAGTACGGATGGCAGAATTTGCCATTTAATCACTAGCCAAGGGTATATATTTCCCTCAAAATTGGCATTAAGGGTCAGATATTTCTATTTCAGAACTAGTATTTTATTTATTGGAAGAAGCTTTCATCTTCAGCTAAAGAAGACAAAAAAGCTTTTCTGGCATCAGAAACATAAAATACGTACTGATTTTGACTATTGGATAACATTGGTTTTATGGGGAAAAGAACTGAAGTGGGGAAGACTAAATGCCAGATTCTGTCACTCTCACACTGAGTATTTGCCTAGCAGAATTAGACCGTTCAGTCAATAGGACTGCTGACAGAGAGCTCAACTATGTCTTTGCCATTAGCCCTGTGTTATGGGCAGTGCTTTGCTGTGTTGCCCTAGGAGTAGCTTGAGCAGGGAGCAGGAAACAGTGATTCGCAGAGAGAGCATTCTGTGTGGAGGCTGTACCTGATGCAGCATACGCTCCCTGAAGCATCAAGTACACCCACAGTGTTTGGCATGCTGGGAGAACAGAGCTAAGGCTCTGACCTCTCTCTGCTCCCTCTGGCTCACCTGTACGGTTAGCCTGTATCCCCTCCCATGCTAATAATGATGATTAAGGTAAATGGCAAGAGGAGCATCTTGCACTCCCTCATGCCACCCCATTGCCTGGGTCACAGTTTTGAGTAAGATACTACTCAAAATGAGAAAAGGGGACAGAATCTGGACCTACAGAAATAGAAGTAGACGTCATGATTCTATGATTAAATAATTATATATCCCGAGTGATAAATCATTCATTTAAAAGCTTTCTACTGTCACACAAATGGCAAAATCCTCAGTCCAGCACCTCTATAACCGAAAGAGATTTTACATAATCGTTGTAATGAATTTCCATACACATTAAAAGCATTAGAGATATGCACTTAATGATGTTCAGAATATAATTTTTTTCTCTATTGATAACTGAACTTTGGCATGTGGTTTTTCACTGATAATCTAAGTAATACATGTAAACAGGCCACATAATATGTTTGCCCAGATGCACTAGCTTATATTTTCCAAGTTTTAACTCTTTTTGTTGTTTCTTCCTCAGATTCGAAATATGCTGGAATTCTGGTATTATTTTTTGGGGGGCTTGTCTATATGAACAGTTGGTGCAGGTCAAGATGGGATATAAATCTGCTTCACTCTAGATTGCTGCCCATTAACTGTCCATGTGGACCCTGCTGCTGTGGACTAACAGTTCAGTAGTGCACTTTGATACACTGCTTCAAAGCGGGATAGATCAGTGTGCACTAGGGAACTTTTAGGGTGTGGCAGTGAGCGCCACACAGTTAGTGTGCAGCAGGCTGGTGTGGGGTAGATTTATATCCCATCTTACTGCACAATACTGTTAATACAGAAAAGCCCTTATACAGGAAGGAAAGGGGATAGTTGGGATTACTGCTCTTTACTTGCTAAAACTTGTGCTCTATTTTCTCTCTCCACTCCCCTCAATCTAACCTGCTTGTTTGTCTCATCCATCTGTCATGTCTGTCTTTTGAATTGTAAGCTCTGTGGAGCATGGAATATCATTTTCTATATTTGTACAGTGCCTAACCCAATGGGGTCCCAACCTGCTTGGCTTCTATGCACCATAGCAATATGCATATTATTAAGTAGTAATAATTTCTCACTGGTATTGACAATGCCTCCAAGTTTGGTGCCATTTACATTTTTTCCCTCTTCCAGATCCCCATCAGAATATTAAATAAGATAGAACCTAATAAAATTCCTGTGCAGTATGTTCCTAGGCACCTCCCCCGCCCATTACATATTTGATATATTGCTTTTTATCATTTTCCTTTGTTTATGGTCCTTTGGCTATTTTTGAGTGTGCAACAATGTTCAGACAAGCAGAACTGAAATTACTTTTGTGTGTAAGATTTCCTGTATGAAAAAGAGTGGGGGGAATTCTTTTGTTTGGTAATAACAGCACCTTTGCTTTGAGGAGCTCAAACTTCTCTAGGGCTTGGGCCTGCATCATTAGGGGTAATGGAAGTTTTCCCATTGACTTGAATGCAAACAGGATCAAGTCCTTAAAAGCATAGAAATGTTATGTCTATTTTATACCAAGGCACAGAGAAGTAAAGTGATTTCACTCAAGGTTACACTGCAAGGGTATGATACAGTGAGAATGAGAACCCAGACCTCCACACTCCCAGTCCCTTGCTAAGTCACAGTATCTCCTAATATTTGATGTAGATGTCTGCTTTGGTGAGGGAAAAGAATATAAGATCATAGAAGTTAGAGGAGAAAGAACTCTTAAAATCCACCCCCCTTCAAGTGCATGATATTGTTCCGCCTCTAAAGGACAATATCTGATATTAAAATCATCTAACACACTTAATCCTAGCCAGAAGGACAACATACCTTATAAAGAGCCATTATGCACAGCTAGTGTATGCTTTATTCATATCCTCCTTGGACTATCACCAATATTTTCAGCTCCCCAAAAGACTTTTGAGTTTACCAGAGATTGTCAAGTCAGTAAATCCCCCTATCTAGGGCAAAGTGAAAAACAGAGATTTCCCCTCCATTTACCCACTTCGCTTTTTTCCTGCCTTGCCTTGCTCTTTTGTGCTGAGTTTATTTAATTTTCTCAACTAGATATAATAGACTGTCCTCCACAGTAGTGTGGTCTAGCCTGAAGAATAATTATTCTGGAATAACTATTTCAGTATATTTCCAAGTGTAGGCAAGCCCTTAGATTAATCTCTGGGGGATAAACTGCTTGAATTTACCCACTCTGAAGTTTTGTCAAATTCTCCCATTACTGCACTATAGTAGCAGTGCAGCTTCACCAGTGCTATGAATGGTGGGAGCACTAATGTAGTCTGAGCACAGGTGGTTTTTTTACTGCCATGTAGTCTAGATCTGTTCTGTTTAGGGTTAGATGATTTAGTAACAAAAAGACCCACATTTGGTGCATACTATGCTGCCATCCTTGCTAACCCCTGTGAACTTGCCCCAGTGGTAGTGCATTGATGAGAGAATTTGGCAAAAACCTCACAGTAGATACAGTTGGGGAGAGGTTGCCTTTTTCTATTAGTTACTTTTGTGTGTGTGTGTGTGTCAAGAGGGGCTAGAATCAGACTGTGGTGGTGGAAACTTGTTAACAAGTATACTTTTTAAATTCAAAACGTACAAACGTCTTCTAACTATTTTATGTAACCATGAGTTCCTATCACTGTTATCTTCAACTTTCCATCCCAATTCTCTCAGTTTGTTTGCTGCACCAGTGTATTGCATCTTGTCTTCATTCAGATTGCGCAAGCATTTTGGGGCAGTGGCTGTTGAAGTCATTGGAGCTACTCTGACTTACACCGGCTGAAGTTCTAGCTCTGTTTTTTTAAATGACAGAACTGACTTTATTTTCTTGAGGATTCATGTATTTTTCTTACATTTCATCCATTAGATTTCAAAATTTGTTTCTTATTGTCTTGATTCTAAATGTTGTTCTTACTTTTTTGTAGCGAACTATGTGAACAATTGCCAAGTCCTCATACTAGCCTTCTCTTGGGAGATGCCTACATGAATGTTCAAGAGGTTAGTATAAATTTGTTTAATAAATCTGTAGTAATTCAAACAAAAATACATTTAACTGAAAAGCTGGATTTAAATAATAATCAGTTAATAACTAGCACGTATATAGCATACAATAAATGTTGCTGAATCATTGGCAAAAATATTCCTAACTTCTAATGTTACACATGAAAATAACTCCTACTTCTGTCACTTACTTTTAGCCAGAGAAAGCTGTGGAAGTATACGAAGCAGCTCAAAGAAAGAATCCTTTAGATGCAACACTGGCCAGAAAAATTGGACAAGCATATGTGAAAACTCATCAATATAGCAAGGTCTTGAAAACAAAGTATTTATTTTATTCATTGAGCATTTAAATCATAAGAACAAAGAAATAAAGAGAAATAATCAAATAGATGACAGAAGTTATATATGAATGTTTCATTTTGACCTACTGTGTGTAATTCTGTATTTGGGATATTATATTGACCTCTTTAAATTTCCTTGCAGGCTATTAATTATTATGAAGTAGCTCTAAAGATGAGTGAGCAGGACTTCTTGTGCCATGATCTTGCTGAACTCCTCCTCAAACTCAAGAAGTTTAACAAGGCAGAAAGAGTTCTGAATCAAGCTATGAACCATGACTCTGGTAGCATTATTCATCCTTTCTATTAAGTTTGCTCTGTGTAGTATCAAAGCCTGTGAATCATTTTAAAATATACAACATTAATTTCTTCATAAATAATTATTCTAGTTAATTATATTTCTAGACTGAGTACACTTGCGCGAGCATTCAATAAATATTTAAATTGCCTTGCATGAGGGCACTCTCCCAGGCCTTGTTTTACACATTTGTGGGTGACACAAAAATACTTCATTGTGTACTCCAAACATCAATTCTTGTTTCTGATATCCAGAAAAATGTCAGACTAGAAAGATAACATATTACCATTTTAATCTTTCAGTTAATGACTTGCCTTCCATGATGAAGGATGTCAAGAGCCTGATTTTACTAGCAAAGGTTTACAAAAACAATAAAAAAGAAGAAGTGATGGGAATTTTGAACAAGGTAATTCATGAGGTTATACAAGCCATATACAATGCTAGAGATATTCCCTAATCATTTATCAGTAAAAATAGCTTAACTTCTTCTTTGAGTAGATGCAGCTGTGTATCCTATGTAGGGTGCTGAAGCCACAGAATTTTGCCTAGCAGTACCTGTAGGAGCGCAATGCTCACTCTTTGTGGCCTCCAGTTGTCCCATCCAGGTCTGACAGTTCAGGGGCAGAACACATCCCTAGTGCAAGTGACAATCATCATTGTCCCCCGATGATTTGATGGTACCAGGCTCCCCTTTTCCCTCAGTGCCTGAGGACTTCAAGGCTACCAGGACCTTTTGTGTCATGTGGCTGCTATGTTGGGCATCTAGGCAGAGTTCCTGCAGGAGAATATTCACAAACTATTGGATATTCTCCAGCTGTCTGCCCTGGGGACAGTAGCCCTTCCTATTAAAGATATATTTATGAAGCCTGTAAAGGTTCTTTGGAGTAATCCGGTTTTTGTGCTGCCCGCGGTGAAGAGTTCATAGAAATGCTATTTGGTACCTATGCAGGGTTTGGGGGGCTTCTATTCCCACCTGGTCCCCAATTCCCTGGTAGTGACTGTGGTGAATGATAGGACCCAGCAGGATAGGTATAAATCTACCCCCAAGGACAAGGAGTCCAAGAGGCCTGACTTAATGGGTAGAAAAATCTCAACCTCCTCTTCCCTACAAATGCATATTGCAAACCAGCAGGCATTACTGTCAAAATATGATTTCATTAATTGGACAGCTATGTCTAAGTTTGTAGATCAGTTACCTGAAGCCTTCAGGGATACATTTTGAGTGTTTGTAGCTGAGGGCTGTTTGGTGGTCAAGACATCCTTGCAAACTGCTTTGGATGTGGCAGTTACATTGGCCAGAGTTATGGCTTCAGCAGTAACCATGCAAAGGGCATCTTGGCTGCAAAATTCAGGCATTGCACCCAGTGTGCAGCAGGTTACTGAGGACCTGTCCTTTGATTGATCAGTTCACTCACTGATGAAAACTTGAACTCATTTAAAGGTTCAAGTTCTACCCTATGCGCTCTGTGGGTGTATACTCCAGCAGTGCAGAGATGCCATTTCGATAGTTAGCAGCAGCACCAACAGTACCACTTGCAATGCTCCTTCGGGCAGTCCTTCCCTCCCTTGAGGCAGAAAGACTACTCCAGAAGGGGTCATAGATCCCAGAGGCAGAGGCCTTTGGGTCCTTGGTTCGGCCAGTCAACTTGTTCTCCCCCGGTGTCTACCAAGAGTCTGTTTTGACTTCTTTGTCAAGGGCAGTAATCCAGTCGTGACCTCTATATACCCGTCCCCCGCATTTGGGGACCGACTTGCTCATTTTCAAGATGTTTGGCGCTCAACTGCCCTGGCAGCTAGGTCCTAAGCACCATCAGGTTGTGTTATGCTATCCAGTTATGTTATGCTATCCATCCCACCTCTCCGCCCTCCTACCCTGTCCCTCTTCAGAGACCCCTCTCACAAGGCACTACTCCTTGGGCAGATTCAGTCATTACTAGAATTGGGAGCTGTGGAGGAGGTCCCTCTGCAACTCTGGGGCCACTGATTTTATTTCCAGTATTTTCTGGTTCACAAATCTAAAGGCAGGGTGAAACCAATTCTTGACCTCCACAACCTCAACAAATATATCAGATATGTGAGATTCCAGATGATCACTCTATCGACTATCCTCCCGTGTTAAATCAGAATAACTGGTTTGCTGCTCTGGCCTGTCAGGACGATTATTTTCATGTGACAATTCTTCCAAGCCACAGAGAGTTTCTCCAATTCGTTGTGGCACATGGCCATTATCAGTATACCATACTCTGCTTTGGTCTGTCCTCTGCTCCCTGGGTTTTTACCAAATGCATGGTTGTAGTGACAGTGTACCTCAGGAAGAGGGGAATTCGTATCTTCCCATACCAAGATGATTGGTTATTGAGGGGCAAATTGAGGGAAGAATTTCTGTCCCACATACATGTCACACTATGCTTACTTGATTGCCTGGATCTCATTCTCAATGGAAACAGGTCACCGTCGGTCCCCACTCAAAGAATGAATTGGTTGGGGCCTTAACAGAGCTACAAGTCTGAGAGTGCTTCTGCCAATGGACCATTTTCAGATGATTTGTCATCTGTCTCTGAAGCTGCACTCTCAGCCTTTAACTACTACTACTGAGGAAATTCTGCACCAAATAAAAATTATGCGCATGGTATTTTAAAATTCTGCAAATTTTATTTCTCAATAAATAAATGTGGCTCCAGCATGGCAGTGGGAGCACAGGCCACTGGCTGTATTGAGGTGGGAGATCACCCTGAAGTCCCCACTTCCCCCAGTACAGGGACTCGGCAGTGAGTCTGCACCTGACCCTGACACAATGCAAGGGCTGAGCCTGCCCCAGAAATGCCCTGGGGCCCTACCCCTCTGCACCAAGTACACCAGGTGTGGGTGGGCAAGCTCAGCCCAGCAGGATCCAAGTGTGGAGGGGCTTAGTGTGGGGCGATCCATGTGTGGGGTGAGAGGTTTCAGGGTGGGACAATCGGTGTGGGCAGCTCAATGGGAGATCTTGATCCACAGGAGCTCGTTGCAGGGTTCCAGGTGTGGGAGCAGTGGGACTTTTCAGGGGATCCAGGTGAAAGTGGATGGGGTTGGGGTTGGGGTCTGGGTGTGGGGAGATGGGGCTCAACGGGGGGGGGGGTCTGGGTGTGGGGGATCAGTAAGGGATCCAGGTGCTGGGGGAGTGGGGCTTGATAGGGTAAGAGTCCAGTGCAGCTGCTGGTGATCAGTGGGGTGGGGGTCTGGGTGTGGAAGTCTCATCAGAGGGGTCCAGGTATAGGGGGATACGGCTTGTCAGGGTTCAATGGGCCTGCTTAACGGAGAGCCCCAGCTGCTGCCGAGGGGACACTGCATGCCAGGCTCCCACTTCCCCCTGCGATTCCCCGATCCCCTTTTCTTCTCCATCCCCCTCTCACTCCCACATTTCCCTCCCCACTGCCTTTCCTTTCACCCCCTTCCCTCATTTCCCACAGCCCCACTGCGGGCACTCACTGTTCCACAGAAAAAAGGAATAGATTTCAGAGTAGCAGCCGTGTTAGTCTGTATTCGCAAAAAGAAAAGGAGGACTTGTGGCACCTTAGAGACTAACCAATTTATTTGAGCATGAGCTTTCGTGAGCTGTAGCTCATGAAAGCCTACACTCAAATAAATTGGTTAGTCTCTAAGGTGCACAAGTCCTCCTTTTCTTTTTGAGAAAAAAGGAAGGCCCCCAGCACACAGAAGTGCAGCACGACTGGCACTAGGACCTAGGAGGACGCATTCAGCTGCAGAGTCAGCTGGAGCCCAGATGTAGCCTCCTTCAGCTGGGCAGCTCTGTACTTGCAGAAATGAGGGAGCAGTGGCACATAACTCTGTGTGCTCCCCTATGCCTCGCCTCTGTTTGGGGGGGGCAGTCCCCCCTAAATGTGACCATCGTTGGGCCTTCCCCCCAGACAGCATCCCTTTGCTTCCCTGCCATTTTCTGCAGGGAATCACAGGAGTTCTGCAGAGGAGGGGCGTTTTTGTCATGTATGCAGTCACACAGAATACCCCCAGGAGTAAACTACAGCTTGAGGGTGCCTAAGGCTGTTGGGTCACAGGGCTGCTTGCATGCAGGTAGTCCAATTTGCCAAGTTACATCTTCACCCTTTCCAAATGTGGCTGAGGACAGTTTATCATCCACCCATCATCCCTTGGACAGTTTGGTCCAGCTCCCTGTGCCTATCCTGGACTCCTTACAGTGGTGGATAGCTCAATGCAATTAATGCCAGGGTGTTCCCTTTGTTTGGTCCCCACTGACCAGAGCCATTGTCACTGATGCCTCCTTGGTAGGCTGGGGAGCACGTCTGGGGTCACTGAGAGTTCAGGGTCAGAACAGGAAACTACATTTCATATGGAGCTTTGGGCCACTTACAACACTTCATGCCTTTTGAGATCACATTGGGGCTCCATGGTTCACATTCTTATGGACCATACCACCACAATATATTATGACAAAGCCTTGGCTGGGATGATTTAGTTGGTGTTGGTCCTGCTTTGAGCAGGGGATTGGACTAGATGACCTCCTGAGGTCTCTTCGAACCCTAATATTCTGTGTGAACAGACAGAGAGGAGCACACTCAAAAGTGCTGTGTCAGGAAGCAATCAGGCTGCTTCTTCTCCTCTTCCCCCCCCGGGTTGAGAGTGGCTGATCTGGTGGCTGATCACTCACTTGGGGCTGAGAATCAACACACAGATCACCTCAGTGGGAATTTTGCCCTGAGTTGCAAGTGGTCTCTGAAGCCCAGTGTCTTGCGGTCCATCTTTGCAATTTGGGGCATCCCCGCAATACATCTGTTCACTATGAGAAACATCAAGAAATGCTGTCTGTTTTGTTCCTGAGAAGGCCTCAATCCGGGCTCTCTGACTGACTCCTTTCACCTGAGTTGTGAGTGTGCACTCCTATATGCTTTCCCTCTGATTCCAATCATCTTGCAAGTAATCCTCAAGCTGACCCGTGCCAAGGTCATCATCTTCATTGCTCCAGCGTGGCTGAAGAAATATTGATTCTCCAACCTTCTGGTATTGTCAATTTGGCCTTGAGAATATTCACCTGTTGCATAGTAAAAGAGCAGATGCACCAAGCCATTGCCTGCAGTAGCTAATTGTATGCACCAGAATATGAAAAGGTTATAAGAAACAGGAGTAATTTAACCAACTAACCTAAAATCCAATATTGCAAAATATTAAGATAACTTCATTACTTTTAAAAAAGAAAGTAGCTGCAGAGAATGAAATGGAAATTGGACTTACAATATAACAAAAACCTTTTTGAAACATCTTAAGTAATTTAGCAAGTATAAATTTTAGACCTCCTGCTGCATGAAAAACTTTTAAAATAGTTACTCCATTACTGTTTGAGTTATAATCTCTCTTTGTATATTTGTTTATTCAATAAGGCCATTGACATACAGTTGAGAATACTGAAACGTATCCCTCTGGAACAACCTGAATTGATCCCTTCTCAGAAGCAGTTGACATCATTGATCTGTGTACAGTTTGCTGAGCAATACCTAATCGAGAAAGAGTATGTACAGGCCGTTAAATGGTATAAAGACGCACTATCTTATACTCAGACAGATAGTAAAGTAAGTATTGTCTTAAATCCAAGTCAGTATCTATTCAACAGTACTTTAAGTGCACGTTAAGTTGGAAAAATAGTTATGTTAGCCACTTTGTTGTTTGAAGGGTGTGATGAAAATATGTTTGAATATTTAGACTATAAAAAGTACCATGAGTGAATTCTTAAACTTGCATTTCAGCAGAATAGCAGCCAGAAGAAAACAAATCACATCTAAGAAGGAAATATTGGTCCAGGCTCTTACTAGCACTTTTTCATTTATTTATTTTATCAAATTCATCCAGTTACAAAAAAACATGGAGCATATGTACAATAAAAAAAAAAGTGGTTTTTTAAGAGAAATTAAATACCAACCCCTACCTCCAGAAAAAAAGCCCTTTCCTATTATACATTTTTCTTAAACTTCTGAAGCACATATTTCTATTAGCAACAAAGAGAGGGCCCAGCCCTATAAGGTTTACATGTGAAAAACTCCCG
Source organism: Lepidochelys kempii (assembly GCF_965140285.1). Taxonomy (NCBI): domain Eukaryota; kingdom Metazoa; phylum Chordata; order Testudines; family Cheloniidae; genus Lepidochelys; species Lepidochelys kempii. Next base: position 257,695,953 of record NC_136381.1, read on the forward strand.
TTACAGTTTTGGGGGTTAGAGTCTCAGGTCCACTAAGCATTGCAACATGGTCTTGAATATGATGATAAATTCCCCCTGTGCAGGCAGAACCTCAATTGAAGTCCTTGGGAATTTTGCCAAGTTAGATGCCAATGTTCCCTTTCTGCAAGAAGGGTGCAGTAATCAGCACAACTTTGGGATGCTGTACCCTCTCAACTTTATAGTTTCATAGATTCAAGGGCCAGATTAAGAACATAAGAATGGCCCTACTGGGTCAAACCAAAGGTCCATCTAGCCCAGTATCCTGTCTTTTGACAAAAAGAAAAGGAGGACTTGTGGCACCTTAGAGACTAACCAATTTATTTGAGCATAAGCTTTTGTGAGCTACAGCTCACTCCGTTGAAGTGAGCTGTAGCTCACGAAAGCTTATGCTCAAATAAATTGGTTAGTCTCTAAGGTGCCACAAGTCCTCCTTTTCTTTTTGCGAATACAGACTAACACGGCTGCTACTCTGAAACCTGTCTTCTGACAGTGACCAATGCCAGGTGCCCCAGGGGGAATGAACAGAACAGGTAATCATCAAGTGATCCATCCCCTGTCGCTCATTCCCAGCTTCTGGCAAACAGAGGCTAGGGGACCACTAATGGACCACTGTTGTCATCTAGTTTGACCTCCTCTATAACACAGACCATAGAACTTCCCCAAAATAATTCTTATAGCAGATCTCTTAGGAAAAACATCCAATCTTGTTTAAAAATTGCCAGTGATAGCGAATCTACCATGACCCTTGGTGAATTATTCCAGTGATTAATTACTCTCATTTTTAAAAATGCATGCCTTATTTCCAGTCTGAATTTGCCTAGTTTCAGCTTCAGCTTCCAGCCATTGGATCAAGTTAGAGCTTTATCTGCTAGATTTAAAAAACAATTATCAAATATTTGTTCCCCATTTAGGTTCTTATAAACTGTAATCAAGTCACCTCTTAGCCTTCTTCTCTTTGTCACCCCTTCAACGGACTTCACTGAGAGCTGATGGCACTCAGGCATGTCACAGGATCAAGCATCTGCAACTTCCATTTAAATGAGAACAACATTAATCTATGCATGTTTTCCTGGAGTAAATCACACTCATTTCCAAAGGTTACATGGCATGTACTGTGACTTTTCTGTAACTGTTTTGCCCCAAATCAACTGGAGCTGTTTATTTCTAAGAGAAATAATGCTATTCGCATCATTTGGGACAATTAAAATTAGACAAGACAAAGCACTGAAGAGCATACTACTGTTGGAGCATTCCGCTTTATCAGGAGGGTGATGTAAATGTTGTTATGGGACAAATTTATCCCTGAGGTCACTTCACTGAAATCTTTTCCATCTCTAGCCTCTGAGATAGGATTCTCAATCAAGAAAGAAAAAATATATATGACTCTCGATATCAATTACACTGATCATTGAAATATTTCCCTTCTTTAATTACTTGTCCTTATTCTCCCAGGTACTATTGCAGTTGGCTTGCCTTTATTTGACACAAGGCGATATTGAGTCATGTGAACATCATTGTGCTCTGCTTCTTCAAGATGACAATTGCAACGAAATTGCAACAATGGTATAAATGGGTAATAGTTAATCATCTACAGATCAGATTAAAGAATTGTTTTCAATTTTTAGGCTATTCTAAAGACATTCCTCTATGTATTGGCATATGTCTTATGTCCAAGAAGCTACACTGCAATTGGTAGCAAAATAGGTTGCATCTACTAATGAAACTTTTTCCATGAAGAATCAGAGGAAAGGGAGGTAAGGGGAAAGTAAAAGGCAAATGTATACCTCCCAAAAAGCAATCTGCATAAGAGCAGAAAAAATATTAAACATATACTTACCTATGAGTAATGGAAAAGTGTTTGCTTTTTTGAGGGTAATCATGTACTTCTATCAATTTAGCACAGGGCAAAGTTTCTCTGATTGGCAGTTCAGTCCATGTTTCACATGGCACTAAGTGTCATGTCAGTGTTGTATTGCATATAAGTGAGATACAAGGCTTGTTTACATTGTGGAAGAATGTGCTATAGCAGTTGTGATTTCTAAAGTGCACAAATGTGTTGTGCATTAAGTGGTCCATGTATATACCCTGCTGGTGCAAACTAAAGGTTCCTTAGTGTGCTTTAACTGTTTCAAACAGCACTACGTTACTGTGCACCAGCAGGGTCCACACGACCAATTAATGTGAACACATTAGTGTGGTTGAGATACCACACTCCTGTAAAGCCCATTTCCCCACCAGGTAGACAAGCCCTGAGTCATTAGACGAAATGGGACACCTGAAAATGAGTTTGGATCCCCTCCAAAAATGCAGTTTACTGCATGATAAGTCTGTATGATTATTATTACTTGTTTCATTGTGTCTTTTAATTTGTTATGTTGAAAAATACCCTTTGATATTATTCAAAATAACAGTTCAGGAAAAACAAAGCCAGCAGAAAACACTCAGGTAAACATTCACCCTTCTTCTACTCTTTTTCTTTCTACCTTTCCCCATCTCATTCATTTTCAGCCTTCTTCAACTCTGCTAGCTTTATAGGTTCTCTCTGAATCTCAAAACCCTTCCAAGTGGGATTCAATCTAGGAAATAGCAGGGTATACCTTATTACTGAAGTGCATGTTTTAGCCATGTGATGGGTCAATCAGTGCAGTAACTACTTGTACCAGGAATAACTTGCTTGAAGAATTCAGTCCCAACACAGACACTGATCCCATAAACACATACACATGTGAGTTACCTTAATGGAAGTTTTCTTTGAATTAAGTATAATAATGAATAATACAGTAGTAAAGTAGCCATTGTGTTATTTATTACAATATTCAATTCAGGGTTTTTTTTATATTGGCTCCATTACATTTATTACACTTCATTTAGTATGCTGAAAATTTTCACTGTGGCAATACCGAACTGCATGGTGGAAGCTGTCTCTGATGAAGCTAGAGATTTTGGCAGCTTGGGAGGGGACAGCTGGGCATTTGGGCTCTTGGAGAGGCAGCTTGGGGCAGTGGGATAAGAACATAAGAATGGTCATACTGAGTTAGACCAATGGTTCCATCTAGCCCAGTATCCTGTCTTCTGACAGTGGCCAGTGCTAGGCGCTTCAAAAAGGATAAACAGAACAGGGCAATTTCAAGTGATCCATCCCCTGTCAGCGAGTCCCAGCTTGTGGAATTCAGAGGTTTAGGGACACCCGGAGCATAGGGTTATGTCCCTGACCATCTTGGCTAATAGCCATTGACGGACTTATCCTCAATGAATTTATCTAATTATTTTTTGTATGCAGTTATATTTTTGGCCATCACAACATCTCATTGCACAAGTTCCACAGATTGAATATGTACTGAGTGAAGAAGTGCTTCCTTTTGTTTGTTTTAAATCTGCTGCTTATTAATTTCATTGGGTGACCCCTGGTTCTTGTGTTATATGAAGTGATAAATAACACTTCTCCATTCACTTTCTCCATACCATTCATGATTTTATAGATCTCTGTCATATCTCCCCTCACTTGTCTCTTTTCTAAACTGAACAGTTCCAGTCTTTTTAATTTCTCCTCATATGGAAGTTGTTCCATACCCCTAATCATTTTTTTTTTGCCCTTCTCTGTACCTTTTCCAATTGTAATATATCTTTTTAGAGATGGGGCAACCAGAACTGCATTCAGAATTCAAGGTGTGGGCATGCCATGGATTTATATAGTGGCATTATGATATTTTCTGTTTTATTATCTATTCCTTTCCTTATAGTTCCTAACATTCTGTTATTTGTTGTTGTTGTTTTTTACTGCCATTGCATATTGAACAGATGTTTTCAGAGAACTGTCCACGATGACTCCAATATGTCTTTCTTGAGTAGTAACAGCTAATTTAGACCCCATCATTTTGTATGTTTAGTTGGGATATTTTCCCCATGTGCATTACTTTGCACTTATGAACAATGAATTTCATCTGCCATTTTATTGCCCAGCCACCCAGTTTAATGAGCTCCCTCTATAGCTCTTCACATTTAGCTTTGGATTTAACTGTCTTGAGTAATTTTGTATCATCTGCAAATTTTGCCACCAAACTGTTCACCTCCTTTTCCAGATAATTTATGAATATGTTGAACAACACAGGTCCCAGTACAGCTCCTTGGGGGACCCTGCTCTAATGATCTTTGGGTTCATTAAATAGCAAACAAGTGAATGAGAAAGGAATAAAACTTTAATAGAACAAACGGGAAAGCATCTCTGGTGAACTGCTGCACGCAGTCATATGATGTCCCAATCCCCACCTTCAGGGCACATCTCTAAATTCCGGAGAATTTCTAAATTATAATCTTCTACAAACCTATCTCTACACCTGCTATTTACCTCTCTCTCCACTGTGCAGACTGACCATTTATTCCTACCCTTTGCTTCCTATCTTTTAACCAGCTGCTGATCCATGAGAGGATCTTTGCTCTTAACTATGACTGCTTAGTTTTCTTAAGAGCCTTAGGTGAGGGACCTTGTCAAAGGCTTTCTGAATGTCCAAGTAGACTATCTCAACTGTATCACCCTTGTTCACATCCTTGAAATAGATTGCTGATGCATGGTTACCATTTACAAAAGCTGTGTTGACTCTTCTCCAATATATTGTGTTCATCTATGTGTGTGATCATTTTGTTCTTTACTGTAGTTTCAACCAGTTTGCCTGGTACTTAAGTTAGGCTGACTGACCTGTAATTGCAAGGATCGCCTCTGGAGCCTTTTTTTAAAAATCAGCATTACATTAGCTCTCTTTCAATCATCTGGTTCAGAGGCTGATTTAAACAGTTCTGAAATTTCATTTTTCATAAGCATGTCAGTACATATTTCTGCTAAATGACCAGCAGGAAAATAGCTAATACCCTTGACAATGAAATGATCTTATTTATATTTCAGAGTTAAAACAACCTATTTAAATGAAGGGGGCTGTTCACATCTCTCAAAACTACTGTTTCATGTTTGTCTGCAACTAAAAAGGCAGCACCACATCAGTTTACACTTAGTTTGTTTTCTAGATTATTTCAGCAACCATAATTATTAGAAATATTTTTTAACTGAAAGCTTTGATTTTTGGAACATAATTCTTTAGCAAGGGGTGAATTCTATGGTAAAATGCACAGCTGCAGAAACAGAGAATACCCAGGGCCCTAGAAGTACAAATGAGAGAATTGGGCCCAAATCCAACAAGAGGCAACATCTGGTCTTTACATTCAAGTGTCTATCTGAATAGTGCATAGTTATTTTATTGCATATTTCATATTTTCACTTGGTACATTGTTTAATGCTAGTTCATGCTCAGCTATTTTTAAAACATATCCTTTTTTGGTTGTCAGGACTATTTTCAGAAGGATTAAAATAACTTTTACATTTCTGGTTCTTTTCAAGGAATTCAACTCAGTCACTTTTAATGCAGTTTTTTTCTGCTCTGTTAGATGATGGCAGACCTCATGTTTAGAAAACAGAAGTATGAACAAGCTATAAATCTTCACCAAAATGTTCTGGATAAAGCACCAGGTATCTACTTTTAAATAAGGTGGAGTTTTTTTAGATTCACCCTATTTTTATAAGGTTAACTAATGAAAATATGTGACAACTCTGTTGTCTTAATTTCATCTATAAGACTTCCAAGTAGCATGTTCTGTTCATTAAAAGGAGCTTCTATAGTCCCACAACACTTAAAGGAACAAGATGAATGGGTCTGAAGCTTTGGGATGGAGACTATGCCTTGGCACTTCAGAAGAACAGGAAAAGTTGGTGGGGATTGGGTTCTCTTGTGTGTCTTTGAAGCTCTGCCATTTTCCCTTTTGAAAGCCTTAGTCTCTTCCCAGCTTTGAATCCTCCAGGCATCATTGTAGTACCCTACTGATAGCTGCCTACAGCAAAACATGGCCTTTTTTCACATTTTAAACTAAAGTGTAAGCTTAACATGAATTCGGATAGCCTGAGTTTTTTCAATACAAAGGTAAAGTTTACTTTCTTACTTTGTTACATTGTTATGTCATTTTAGATAACTTCTCCGTCATGGAAAGGTTAATAGATTTGCTAAGAAGAAGTGGTAAGCTTGATAAAGCTACATATTTCTTTGAAATGGCTAAGAAAAAGTCAACTCGAGTACTTTTGGAGCCTGGTTATAACTACTGCAAAGGACTTTACTGCTGGTAATTTGTACTGAGTAGTCTTTAGCAATGTTATAGATACCCTGATGAATAAGGCTATGCAACCCCTGTATAGCTTATGTGTGCTGTTTCAGGTTCATTTTGAGAACTGCGCCCTGCAATTTGGTTTGGAAGAACTGGAAGTGAACCAGCATCTCAGGTTTGCTGGGAAGTTAAAGTTCTAATACAAATTCAATTTTCTACTGGGCTCAAGGCTTTTTGTGGGAGAGGGCAATGTTGGAATAGAAAAAGAAACTCAGGTGAACATAGGAAAGTAGTTGGTTGTATGTAAGAACCTGAATAGAATAGAACAAAGTCAGTTGACTTGAATATATCAGACTCAGTACAAGAGAGTTGAGGTTTGATTGTAAATATTTTACATGGCTCTAAAACCAAGGAGTGAAATCTGGCCCCTTTGATGTCAAAGGCAGAAGTCCCATAGACTTCAGTGAGGCCAGGATTTCACCCAAGATATTTGGATATAATATATTAAACTTCATGTTCTGAGGGTCAAATAATGAAGAATAGTTTCTGCTTTATATAACACCTTTTCATTTGGGGATCTCAAAGCACTTTCCAAACATGTGAGCCCCACAAAGCACCTCAGATAGATATTTTACTTGTTTCACAGATTGATAAATCAAAGCAGCACTTAGCCTCCTTACCTTGAGGTCTGTCTCTACTTGAAAATGTGACTCTAAAAATGGCATTGCAGGGTTCCATATATACTATGTTTCAGTGATTCAAGTATCAAACTAGCACAAGTCAAAAGATGTTTTTCTACTAACTGTTAGCCCTGCAGACTTAATCTGGGATCTGGCCGATCAAGCTGGGTTCTTTCCTTCTCATGAATAATAAAGGTTCCATAGGCCGAAATGCTCCTTGTTCACATCTGTGAAAATGTACTGTAGTCAAATTATACCCTCAGTAATATCTGTGCATCCTGATTATCAGAAGGGCGTTCCACAGGTGTAATTGATTGGAACTTAACAAATGTGTTGATGCACAAGTTGGAATACAATGCAAAACTGACTTACTCTTAGCTGTGATGGCTTTGTAGTGCTAAAAGGAAAAAGGCAATAAAAATACTTATTCTGTAGATATCATCTGTGCAGGATTTTCAGTTCCTGGGTCTTGGCTTCTTAATATGATTGTGGTGGAATTTACCTACCTCTCAAGATTTTTTGACCATCATGGACAGCAGTAACAGGGTAGGGCATGAGCCAGGCCCCCTACTAACTGTTGTGCGCTACTCCTTCCCAAGTAAAAATGCTGCCCACCAGTTATTCCAGTCAGCAGTCAGCAAAGGAGGTCCTATTCTTTATTCTGTATAGATTCATATTCCACACTCATCATGGTAGTATCTGACCACCTTCCAGTAGTGCATAAATAAGGTTAAGATTTTGTCACAGATATTTTTAGTAAAGTCACGGACAGGTCACAGGCTTCCGTTAATTTTTCTTTATTGCCTGTGACCTGTCTGTGACTTTTACTAAAAATATCCATGACAAAATGGGGAGCTCAGCTGTGGGGTCCCCCACACCACCCCGCAGCAGCAAGGCAGCTGCAGGGGCCTGCTTGGAGCCGGGGCTCCCACCACCTTGGGGGACTTGGAGCTCCGGGGCCCCCCACTGCCTGTGGCAGCCGGGAGCTGCAAGGTACCCCTGCCACCCACAAGCTCCAGGGTAACCCCACGGCAGCTGGGAGCTCTGGGGTCCTCCCACTGCTGTTGGCAGGGGGACCCTGCAGCTCCCGTCTGCTGCGGGCTGAGGTCACTGGAAGTCACGGATTCTGTGACTTCTGTGACCGCCGTGAAAAAATCGTGAAAAAATTGACTAACATCTTGTATTCTCCCCTAGGGGGAGAATTTTGAGCTCAGTGGAGCGTTTTGTTTCGTTAGGATTTTGTTTCTGGTATTTTTGTTTGTTCATTTTTTAAGTGTACATGGTCTGTGCAACCTCTAGCATTCCAAGATTCCAGCAATGCTCACTGAGGCCCCAGTTCAAGTATGCACCCCTATTCAGGAAAGAATTTAAACACATGCTTAAATCCCACTGAAGTCAATGAGATTAAATATATGCTTAAAGTTAAGCATATGCTCAAGTGGTTTCCTGAAAACGAATTAATTTAAGCACTTTCTTAAGTGCTTTCTTGAACTGAGTATCTTTTAACTTCCCTTTCCTTCTCCTTCATGTTAGGTCTGGTACGGTTGCTATATAATTGAGGCCTTTGCCAGACTCTGATAATATTAGCAAAGAACAGAACCACAACCACATTTAAATAATATATTCATATAACATTTTATATTTATGTGGCTTTCTGTACCGTTAGTTTGATTTTACATTAATATATCAAAAAAAGACAAACACATACAGGAAAACAGGAATATCATCCATAGAACAATAAGTAATAAGAATTAGTATACATTACAGTAAAAGAATCGTCACACACAAGAATATCAGTACACTATAAAGTAAACTAAACAAGTATCTGGTGCAGATTATGCACTTTTTTATTCCTATTTTTCATAGAATCCATATGTAGAAATGTTCTGTACGTATAACAAATATTACAAGATTTTTCCACGCTGACAAAGGCCTTTTTCATTAGTGCTTTTATGTATATAAATATGGAAATGTTATTGTTAAGATTGATGATCACCCTACACTCTTGCAACTGCATATTACGTATTCTCTCCAAACAGGCACATGGGACAGCCCAATCAGGCACTGAAATATTTCAACAAAGCTCGAAAGGATAGTGACTGGGGCCAGAGAGCCATCAACAATATGATTCAGATCTGCCTAAATCCTGATAATGAGATAATAGGAGGAGAAGTGTTTGAAAGCCTCAATGAAGAGAACAGGTAAAAGAGAAACCCAACACTTATGGAAACAGTTTGTAATAGAGATATGTAATAGAATATCAAATTCATTTTCCATTATATGTCTAAGACTAGCATAAAGCTCTGGTAATTTCTTTCCCCGCTACATGTGTAAAGAGAGGCTAAACACAGTATTTCAGTTCAGCTGTGCACTCTATGCTATAGTCACTAACAGAAAATAGAAACATTTGCCATATTTGTGGGTTTAAAAAGAAGGAGATGAATTTTAATGTTCGTGGAAAATACTGGACTGAGAGACCTGGAGGCTGAAGGCCTGTATTTAGACACAGAATAGATACATGGGGAGTCGCAGTTTAAGGTGCTTCAGCTCTGGTCTGGAAGGGTCAATAGTCTGTAATCTAATATGTGTGAATTATGAGGTATTTAGAAGAAGAAATGCAAATCTGCTCTGTTAAATATGGTGCTATTAGAATTAAAAGATATTGCTTTATCATTAGACAGGATTTGACACTCTAGGAATCATCATGTATGATATTCAATGATAATTTTAACAGTAACTTAAAAGAGAAGAGAGAATCTGAGCAACATGGGATACGCACAGCTGAGAAACTGCTTAAAGAGTTTTATCCTCACTCACAAAAGGGACAAAATCAGATGAAGATGTTACAGAACTGCTGTCTGGTGGCCACAAAAGACAAAGTTAATGTGGAGAAAGCCCTCAGTGTATTTGTAGAAATGGCCCAAAATGAGGTAAGAAAATTCTTCAATTCATCTTAGGTTCCCTTCTGTTGTAAAATGCTAATAGATAACATTTTGGTTTTTACTAGGAGTATTTTCAATTGAGTGGCCACCCATTTTCTCCATAATTTTAAAACGATAAGAGCTTTGAAATTAATTTAATAGGCATAATAAGGTGTTACTGTTTAATGTGTGTTTTGTTATTTCCTTGTTAAAGGATCAGTAAGAGAGAGAAAACTGCAAGCTGCAACATCAGCAGGATAGAGATGAAGCTGTAGAATGTCTGCTTAACTTTCTTTTTGTTGTCATTCTGCCAGCATCACTGTACTTTGATCTCAGAAGGAACCGTTTCTACAAAGTCAGTGGTTGAAATCCTAGCCTCACTGAAGTAACAGAGTTTTTCCCATTGACTTCAATAGAGGCAGGATTTTACCCAAAGTTTTGAAAACTTAATGGACTAAATTTTCAAAAGGATATGTTTTATTTGCAAATTGTGGAAAAATAGCTAGTCACTCTTAATAGATGTACAAATGTACAGGCTTTTCAACAACTGGTACTCAGTAGCAAAGCTGCTACAGCCAGAATGGAAATAAGTGGTAGTAGGATATATATTGTACTTTCAACATAGTCTGGAGTTAAGTCAGATCAAGTTATTCTTAATATTATGAAAAGAATATAGCTAAGGTTTTTTCATTTTCATTGATGAATGCTTTAATTATATGAAGTGCATGATTAAATTTGGATTATTGAGGTTTTGGCTAATTAAGGGAATTTTCATTGTAGTCAACTAAGTGTTGGGAACAGGAGTTTGATCCTACATGCTGCTGAGCACTTCGGTCCTAATCAAGTGAATTATTTATGACCTGCTTAATTGTAAACAAATCAGTACTCTTATTGACTTCCCATGCATGCTTAAAGTTTGCTAAATAGGAGGTAAAATGCTCAGCACTTTGCAGAATTGAGCCCCAGACCCTGGTTTGGTTCACAAAGCGCTTTGGATAGTTGGGGGTTGGATAGTCAAAGTTGTGCTGTACTGCACTGCACAACTGTGCTAGCACACTCTGACAACACCCAGCTCCAAGGGACTGCATCATTGCAGTCGTGTGTTTGCTGCCATGGCCTCCTAGGATATGGAATGTTTTTCCCCTTGGTATTTTCTATACTCACTTTTAAGAAAAAACTGAAAACTCTTCTTTTTCAAAGGTTGTTTTTTATTGTGACCACCGTTGGCCTTCATATGTAGAACATTTTCCTTTTACCTTCCTAGCTTTCTGGTTTTGAGTTTACCATTTTGTTTGTTTTTCATTATATTAGTGGGGGGGGTTCTGTTTTGTACTGTGCTTTGTTATTGTACACACCCATCCTAGGTGCTTTCATGGGGACAAAGAGGGGACATTCTTTGTAAACATATTAGAATGTCATAGTTAAATTTGAGGTAGTTTGTTTTTAACAATTACCTTGTCACCCCAAATACCAATACCCCTAGGACCTCAGTTTTACAGTAGGATCCACACATGGATCTTGAGTGTGCTTGGAGTCCCATTGACTTCTCATTCTTAATCATCATCATAATAAAATACTTAACTCTCATATAATGCTTTCATCTGTAGATCCATCTACACTGTATGATCATAATGGTCTGTCTAAATGGATTCAGTTGCAAGTATTGGGGTATTAGATTGTCATCTCTAATTGTTTATGGCAGACTAGATAACGTAAGGGAAATACTAAAGTTTATTTAACAGTCTCTTGACAACCATGTTGTTTTTAATAATCCAAATGAAATTTGGTTTAACAATGAAAGCTGTTAACTTTTAAAGTAAGACAATAAAACCAGTAATGTTTCTAGACCTTGGAAAGAGTGTAATGTTTAAACAATAGTATTTCTGCTTTTATTTCTTAGAGGGAAAATGTTCCAGCTATTTTGGCAATGGCCCAAGCCTATATGATTCTAAAACAGACTCCCAAGGCCAGAACCCAGCTAAAACGGTTAGCCAAAGCTAACTGGACTTTGTCTGATGCTGAAGAGTTAGAAAAAAGTTGGATGTTATTGTCTGATATATACTGCAAAAGCGGAAAGTATGATCTTGCAACTGAACAACTGAAACGCTGCTTACAATATAATAAGGTGAGAGGAAAAGGAGGTGTTTACAAGGAGATCTTGAAAGGTCAGAAAACATTGTGACCGGTTAGGGATTTGAACACAAATAGAGTTTTTCATTAATAGCCATTTACAATAACCCCAAAAGTAACAGCTGTAATTTAGAACCTGATCTACAATAAAAGTAGGTAATGGATAATAATTAATTTAATGATAGTTAATGGCAAAATCTTCATCACATTGAAATTGGTGAGAGTTTCATTATTGATTTTACTATTGTGATCCTAAACACACACACACACAGACAGTTAATGCAACATTAAGGTTGCACATTTTAAATCACAAAAAGCCAGGAAATGCAAAAGTTAAGCTCACAATGGTAATGTTAACTTGGTCATGTTGCACATTCTGTGTTTTAGTACACATCTTGTTATTATCTTAAGAATAAAACATCAAGCTATACATTTAACAAAAAAAACAGATATAGGAAACAGTGCAATTTTACATTTATATTTCAATGGAAAATGTAATTTGAGCCCTGTATTTACAATCTTGATCACAATTTAAATTCACTAAGATATGAAAAATCAATGCTGTTATGACATTTGGGTATGCTAAGTATTCTCAATAATGATGTAACATTTTGTGGTTTTGGTTTTTTTAGTCTTGTTCAAAAGCTTATGAATATATGGGTTTTATCATGGAGAAAGAACAGGCCTATAAGGATGCTGCAACTAATTATGAATTAGCTTGGAAATACAGTAATCAAGCAAATCCTGCTGTTGGTGAGTTGAGAAAGTACTGTTCTAGCTCAAGTTCCACCTGAATATCATCCAGCACATTTATTCCTGAAAGTGTAACAAATTGTGATGATAATATAGATGCTTCTGCCCCCAGTTACACCTATGCAACCAAACTGAAGATAGTGGTGTTACAGAGGTGTAACTAAGGGCAGCATTTGATCCAGAATGCTGTTAAGAGTTTATTGACAGCTAGTTTTAATATTGCATAATAGTGTAAGAACAGTGAAAATCTGTAGAAGGGCTAAGTACAAAATAGTTGCATGTAGAGGAGTGCAAAAGAGATCCATGTAGAGATGGAGGTATTAGCATATTTGGAAAAGATTTCTTATAAGTTGAAAGACTGAAAGGAAGAATCCCTCTTGGTTTCCAGACCTACTGCATATGACTAATGAAAGTTATACACTTTGGGCCAGATCCTGGGCTGCTCATGAGGTGAGTGAAAAGGTAGCTTTAAGACATCTTTTCTCTCTCTCATTCCACAAGTCACCATATACTGGCTCAGTCCCCCAATACAATGTATATTATACCAGTAGCTCACAGCCCCATTGAGTTGTTCCAGCAGCTGAAATCACTAAAGCATAGGGATATATCAGCCATTCCCCTTTTCCCTGGCCACACACTCTATTCCAGGGGCTGAGAAGCTTGTGATATTGAGGCCACTATGCTGGGTTCTCACCACTAGAGGATTCCCTACTAGCTCTTTAAGATGAATTTAAGGCTGTTTTGCACACTATAGGACATGGCTTGAGACTGCAAAGTTCTCCAAATCTTGCAGGATCCAGTCCTCCTTCTTCGAGTGTTTGCTCATGTCCATTCCATGTTAGGTGTGTGCTCACCACATGCACCGGTGCCGGAAGTTTTCCCCTCAGTGGTATCTGTAGGGGACTGGCTCTGGTGCCCCCTACCCTCAGTTCCTTCTTACCTCCAGTGCCAGTGCTGGAAAGTTCCTTTGCTTCGGCAAACCTTTCCTTCTCTAGAAACTGTTTGTTGCGAACTTTCTATCATAAATAGTTATATCATTTAGTATTAGTTCCCTTAGTGTGTTTTTAGTTAGTGTACCAGATGGGACCTAGCCTTGGGATGGGGCATGACCCAGTCCCCGGGTTTTAAGAACTGTGACCGTTATAGGAAAACTATACTGGTCAGTGATCCACACATTAGTTATTTAAGGTATTTAGGGGAGTCTCCTATTAGTGTCAGGTGTCACATCTGCAGGAGCTTTAAGCCTGGCATGAAGAAAGAGTGGGACATCCAACTTAAAGCACTCCTTATGGAGTCGGCACTGACACCGGCACTGGAGCAGCCGAAATCTGACTCCGTGCTCAGCACCGTGGCTTTGGGCGGAGCGCCCTGCTGGTGCCGTCATCCACCTCCCCAGCACCTGCTAGTAAGAAGAGGAAGACTGGGAGAGGTCGGTCTCCTGCTCACAAGGACAAGGAGAGGGCAGGAGGCAAGCCTAGACCCACAAAGTGAGGCTCATCACCTCCAAGTGGGAGTCAGGCCGCAGGTTCTGTTGAGCGGGTTAGCCCATCCTGGGACGCGCCCACTATCCCGGATAGCAGCATGGGAGTCTGGCACCTGGCGATGCCGTTGACCCCAGAGGCCCTGCAGGTGGCACAGGATATCTAACACCGGTAACGGCAGCTCCCAAATCAAGGGGTAAGTCTGCCTTTGGACCACCCCCTCAGTCCCTGTCAGTGTGGCACTGCTCGTCACCCCAGGGAGCATCCTGCCAGCGCTCACCCGCACAGAGCCACTGCGCCTTGGATGTAGGGCTGCCTACTAGTCAGAGCCCTCAGCGCCAGTCTCCGGATTCTGGCTATTGTTCTGCGGGCTCTAAGAATCTGAGTCTGGCAAGGTGGTGTAGACCTACCAAGGCATGCACAACCCTGCGACCCCAGTACCGGGAGCATTGTAGCAGCTCCCCTTTGAAAGCCTCCATTGGGATTCTCAGTACCGGGAGCGTTGTAGCAGCTCCTCTTCAGATCAATGCTGCTTCTGTGAAATCCTCCATCGGGATTCTCAGTACCGGTCACCAGCCTACCGACATAGGTCGCCGTGCCTGTGTCAACACTCATCATCATGGCATCGGTCATGCTCTTGCTCCTGCTCTATAATTCAGCACTGGTCAGGAAGTGTTCAGCGTAGATTTCTGGGGTACTGTTGTGGATCCGCTGAATGCCAATGCCAGTCATCGGGATCTCGACACAGTAGGTTGTCGCCCGCGTAAAGATCCCACTCGGAGCATGACAGTGGGCACAGCTGGAACCGAGACAGCTGGTTGGCCTTGGTAAAGTCCTGGTCTCCAGAACATGGCCCTCCATCCCTGGGCTCAGAGTTGGACCAGGAACCCCTGCAGGTGGGTCAAGATCCTCCACTGGCGGCACCAGTCCTTCCTGCGGCACTGGCGGGACTATCTTGGCCCCAGGGCCAATGGCCTATGCCATGGCACCCTTGAAACCCGTGGGGGTTCCTGCAGCCATCCCAAGGGCATAAATTGGTGTCAGGAGGCTCCGACAAGCCCTCTGCTATGGTCTCCTGCCTGCCTGAGACAGAGGCCACCATGCCTGGGACACCGCATATGCAACAACTGGGGGACGAAGGCCTGGCTGAGCAGGTCATAGAGGTCATGATGTCTGCTGCACCTGCATCATCCTCCTCATCCCCTGATGAGGACATCATGGGGCTTCCACCTACGGTCCCCCAGGACGATGCCAAAGGTGGGTAGCCTCGAGCTTGGGGCTAGAAACCAAGAAGCTGGAGGAGCCCTCGGACACCCTCTTCAACATCTTCAACTTGGCAGCCCTGGCTAGACTCGCACTGCCAGTACATGAGGGGGTGGCCAAGATTACCAAAGCCCTCTGACCCTCTCATCGCTAACCCCAGTTTCCAAGTGTGTGGAGTGCAAGTACTATGTGCCTGCAAGAGGGTATGAATACCTTTATACCCACCCTGCCCCGAACTCATTAGTGGTGTCTGCAGTCAAAGAGCAGGAAAGGCAGGGACAACCGGGGGCTACTCCCAAAAATAAAGAGGTAAAGAAACTGGATCTTTTTGGGAGGAAGGTTTATTCATCATCAAGCCTTCAGCTGAGGGTGGCGAATCATGAGCCATAACAATGAGGAGGGCAGCATGGCTGCAGTCCTCAGGCTTGTCATTAGAGGTCCAACAGTCCATCCAGGACCTCCCCTTCAATGGCCAAGCTCTGTTTGCGGAGAAAACAGATGACAAGCTGCATGGGCTAAGGGACTCACGCAACACACTCAAAACCCTGGGCCTGTACACCCCAGGGCAGCAGAGGAAGCAGTTTAAGCCGCAACCTCCCCACCAGCAGCGTAGCCAGCCTAGGCAGGATTCCTTCCAGAAAAAGGGCCAGGGCTACAAACACCGTCAGGGCCAGCAGCTCTCTACCTCGTCACAGGCTGGCTCTTCCTGCTCCCAGCAGGGGTCAAAGTGGGTATTTTGAGGGTGCACCCAAGGGCGACATTCCAGCCACTGTCCTGTATCCTGCCCCTCTCCACTTCTCCAACCACCTTTATTTTTTCCTCCCAGCCTGGGCCTCTATAACTTCAGACTATTGGGTCCTCAATACTGTGGTGCAGGGCTATACCCTTCAATTTGTTTCTACCCCCTCCTCCCTCCCCGTCCCTCTTCAGCTACCCCCTCACAAGAGTTTACTGCCTCAGGAGGTGCAGGGCCTGCTGCAGGTGGGAGCCATGGAAGAAGTCCTCCTAGACCTCAGGGGCAAGGGGTTATACTCCCGTTACAATACTTTCTGATCCCGAAGGCCAAAGGGGGCCTAAGGCCCATCCTGGAGCTGCAAAACCCCAACAAGTATCTCAAGAGGTTGAAGTTCCGCATGGTCTCCCTGGCCTCCATCATCCCCTCCCTGGATCCAGGAGACTGGTATGCTGCGCTTGACTTGAAGGATACATATTTTCATATAGTGATCTTTCAAGGACACAGACACTTCCTCCACTTCCTGGTGGGATTCACACACTTCCAGTTCGCAGTGCTTCCCTTTGGCCTGGCAACGGCACCAAGGGTGTTTACAAAATGCATGTCAATGGTGGCGGCTTACCTCAGGCGTTGGGTTATCCTGATCTACCTGTACGTCAACAACTGACTGGTCAAGGGTCACTCCAGGTACTAGGTCCAAATCCAGGACACTGTCAAGATGCTGCTGACCACATGCAGGAGGCTAGGCCTGTTGATAAATGAGGAAAATCAACATTAGTCCCTGTACAAAGAATAGAGTTTATCGGAGCAGTCCTTGACTCCACCAGGGCAAAGGTGTTTCTACCACACAACAGGTTCCAGATGATGGGGGACCTCATTGCCGGTGTTTCTGCGTTTCCTCTCATGATGGCCCGGATATGCCTATTGCTGCTGGGCCACGTGGTGGCATGCACGTCTGCCATCCGCCGTGCAAGGCTCTGGATGCAACCTCACCAGCAGTGGCTGGCTACAGTCTATGCCCCATCCAGGGATCACCTGGACAAGGTCATCACCATCCCACCGGAAGTACTCATTGCAGTGGTGAACCAACCCCGGAGCAGACCTCAATGGCGTCCTGTTCAATAGCCCGCGACCTTCGGTATCACTGATATCCAACGACTCAGACCTCGGCTGGGGAGCGCACCTCGGCGCGATGTGGACACAAGGCATGTGATCCGCAGAGGAGATGACGTTGCATATAAATGTCAAAGAGCTCAAGGCAGTTTGCCAAGCCTGCGCGGTTTTTCTCCCAGCCGAGTGGTTTGAGTCCTGACGGCCTCAATGTTTTACATCTAGAGGTAAGAGGGAGTGCGCTCATCGGCCCTTTGTCAAGAGGCACTCTGCCTATGGGATTTCTGCATTCGGCATGCGATCCGCCTGGAAGCCTGTCACCTTCCCAGCATCAGGAACATGCTGTCAGATCACCTTAGCAGATCCTTCTTTTTTCACAAGTGGTCGCGCCACTCAGAAGTGGTCCAGATACTTTTCCAGAGGTGGAGAACTCCCCGAGTAGACCTGTTTGCCACCAGGCAGAACAACGTTTACTCCCTGCAGGGCCTCAGCAAGGATGCTCTCTCGGACGCCTTTCTCCTGTCCTGGTCAGGATTCCTGATGTACGTGTTCCTGCTCGTCAACAGAGTCCTGTCAAAAATCAAAAGGGACAAGGCTCGAGTCATGATCGCCCTGGCATGGGCACGCCAACATTGGTTCAGCACGCTGTTGGATATGGCAGTAGCCTCCCTGTGGCCGCTGCCCAACCGCCCAGACCTTCTCTCGCAAGATCATGGTCACCTCCTGCACCCCAACTTCACCTTTTTTGAAAGTAGAAAACCCTCCACTAACGCGACTTACCTGGCGAAGTGGACAAGGTTCTCCCACTGGGCGTCTGAGCATAGTGTCTCCCCGACGCACTCTTCTCTGTAGTCCATTTTGGAATATCTGCTCCTTCTGAAGAATCGGGGCCTGGCCCTCTCTTCTATCAAGGTTCATCTGGCTGCCATCTTGACTTTTCAGACGTCAATTCAGGGTAAATCGGTGTTCTCGCATGAGATGTCAGTCAGGTTCTTGAAGGGCCTTGAAAGGCTCTTCCCTCCCATTAGGGATCCTGTCCCACAATGGGACCTCAATCTGATTCTCTCCAGACTCACGGGTCCGCCCTTTGAACCCTTAGGCTCTTATTCCCTTTCCCACCTCTCACGGAAAGTTGCCTTCCTTGTGGCAGTGACGTTGGCTAGACGAGTGTTGGAGATTAAAGCCCTGACCTCGGAACTGCCGTATATGGTCTTCTGCAAGGACAAGGTACAGCTGAGACCCCATCCAGCATTCCTGCTGAAAGTGGTGTCTTCCTTCCATATCAACCACGACATATCAACCATATCTTCCTCACGGTGTTCTATCCTAAGCCTCACAAGACCAGAGAGGAGAGGTGATTGCACACCTTGGACGTTCATCGTGCCTTGGCGTTTTACCTGGAGCGCACTAAGCTCTTTCATATGTCAACATAGCTCTTCATCGCGACAGCAGACAGGATGAAGAGCCTTTCCATGTCTTCTCAGAGTATTTCCAACTGGATCACCTCCTGCATCCGGACCTGTTATGAGTTGGCACAGGTCCAACCTCTTCCTCTAGTGAAGGCCCACTCAAAGAGAGTGCAAGCGTCCTCGGCGGCCTTCCTGGCACATGTCCCCATCCAGGACATTTGCAGAGCCATGACGTGGTCTTTGGTTCACATGTTTACGGCACACTACGCCATCACCCAGCAGGCCAAAGATGATGCTGGGTTCAGCAGAGCTGTGTTACAAGCTACACGTCCATGAACTCCTACCCGCTTCCGTTGGTACTGCTTGGGAGTCACCTAACGTGGAATGGGACATGAGCAAGCACTCAAAGAAGAAAAGCCAGTTACCTTTTCCATAACTGGTGTTCTTTGAGATCTGTTGCTCATGTCCATTCCATGACCCGCCCTTCTTCCCTGCTGTTGGAGTTCTGACAAGAAGGAGCTGAGGGTGGGGGGAGCTGGCGGCGCTCCTTATACTTCAGCATACGCACGCCACTCTAGAGGGCGCCAGAGCTGGTCCCCTACGGATACCACTGAGGGAAAAACTTCCAGCACCAGTGCATGTGGCGAGCACACACACCTAACATGGAATGGACATGAGCAACACATCCTGAAGAACACCAGTTATGGAAAAGGTAACTGTTTTTTACTGCAAGCTGAGTTAGGTCCAAAGGGTGTATAAACCCTGTCTACTTACCAGGGACATTTCTTTTAAGGACTTCTGACTTTTCATTTTGCTAACATCATGCATAAATTAATCCAGTTAAAATGCCCTTGTAGAAAATATTTGCACCACAAGTTATAAGTAAATTATTTTGATGCAATTCTATTATATCATATTTTAACATGAGTTCATCAGAGTTATTTGCCTGAAGTGCTATTTAATAAATGTTAAGTCTTAAGACTATCTGTAGTTTTTGTATTCAAATCCAATGAAATCACAACTTTTCCATCCCTTCTGCAGGTTTCAAACTTGCTTTCAATTACCTGAAAGATAAGAAATATGTGGAGGCAATAGAAGTTTGTCATGATGTAAGTTCTACAGAAAACTTTTAATTAGATAATGAAATAGATTGTTCCTAATTTATTGATTTTCCATCTTTTCTTTTTCACTAGGTTTTGAGGATATGCCCAAGTTACCCAAAAATTAGAGAAGAGATTTTGGAAAAGGCTCAAGCAGCTCTCAAACCCTAGAAATAAAAGTCTTGATAATATGAAATGCTTTGATATCAGAAATATGTCAATAAGCACTAGAAATAAAAACATATTGAAAGTAAAGATTATTATGCATTTTAGATGTTCCAATTAGTACAAAACTCAGCCTTGCCTCTTTGCAGAGAGTACGCTGCTGAAACTTGTGGAAATGAACAGCTATTAAGACTCAGGCATGGCCATTAGACTTTGTATATGGACTGACAAAGGAGAATTGTAAATTCAGCAGAAGAGTATATCCTCTTTATCTTATCTACATTATTTACTGGATTCAGTTTAAAAGAAAATAGAGTGGGCCTGATTCTCATTTTTAATAAGGCCCCTTTCTATCGTTCTGTCAGAGTGAAGGAGTCTTAAAGTGAGAGTTAAACTATGTTTACATATACTTTAAGGCTCCTTTACCCTGTCAGAGTGGTGTAAAGAGGCTTTACTGTAAATGGGATTCAGGCTCAATATATTTAATTTACAATATATCCAAGTACTTTAAAAAATATTTTAAGTACAGAGTTTAGGAAAATTTTGAAGGTTCCCATTATGGCATGCCTGTGGGACTCACTTGCCTAGTGAATGTAATATTTAAAGTTCTTTTCAAAGAAGTGTGTATCTCTGTATGTATTAACTCTATAGTGTTTACCCAATGACTGGTTATTCAGATCAGACACCACTTTAGTGTTTTATCAGCAAATGTGGTTTAGACATTTATATTAATAAGACTAAGCCATCCTTTTGAAAAAAAATCTATTAATCTATGCTTTTAAAAAATGAATTAGTTTTGAACTTTATTTTAAAGCTTCTTCATGCATTTATTTTATTTTACTTTTTTTAGTCACTTAATGAGAATTCATTTTAAATATATATATTTTTAGATATTATGTAATTTTTCTCCACAACTTACTCTAATTCAGGAGGAGCATTGGCTGCAAGAGAGAGAAATGTCATTTTTATTCACAGCTTCTTCAAATAATCAAACAATTCAGATCAGTTATATTGAAATAAATAATTCATCCTCCAACAATAAAAGCAGAAGGCGGGACAAGGAAAAGTAATTTGTCCCTTTTCCTTGGTTTATTGATGATTGAGACCAATATATAAAGTAAATTAAACTGATTAAAGTTTTGTCTGTCTTCACTATTATGTATCAACAAACTCTTTTTGCTTATGTAGTTATAGGGTTCTGTTAGAGGTGGATAAACTCATCTTGCGTAATTTGGATCCAACTTTAATATTGAGTTTGAAAGTTCAAACCAAGCTTGACTGATTGTGAGTTTGCATTCCACTTAGATGAGCCTGTGAGAAGAGGGTGCAGAGAAAGAAACTTGAATGAAAAATGAAATGCCAAATGTAGGTTACTTATGTAACTCTAGCTTTTGGCAGGGATCTTCTCTCACTAATACATAATTCTGGATCTGATTTAGGAAAGCAGGTAAACATGTGTTTAAGTTCATCCCTATCAGGACAACACTTAAGCATGTTTAATTCTAGCACGATTAAAGTTAAGTATGTGTTTTAAGTGCTATCTTGAATAGAGACGCTTTACTGAGTTGGGGCCATAAAGAAGGAGAGGAAACAAAGCTTTTACTGCAACATAGAAAAGAGTCTGAACTGCAAAGTTCAAATTCAGACTTTTTGTTCTGTCCATTTTATATTGAGAGGTTTTCTGTGATTATTGGAGTTGGATGTGAGGTTTCCCAAGGTCTGGGGGTATTTGGATCCAAGGTTTTGATTTGAACTTATCTCTAATTGTAGATTATGTACCAATACACTATATCTACTAAAAAAGAAAAGGTGTACTTGTGGAACCTTAGAGACTAACCAATTTATTTGAGCATGAGCTCACGAAAGCTTATGCTCAAATAAATTGGTTAGTCTCTAAGCTGCCACAAGTCCTCCTTTTCTTTTTGTGAATACAGACTAACACAGCTGCTACTCTGAAATATATCTACTAAGAAATTAATGTAATTGACAAAAAATGGTTTATAATGTTGGTAAACTTCAACTAAGAATTATGTATTGAATTATACACAGTAACTACAATGAAGTTATTTTTCATGCACATTGTAACTGTACTGTAAATATAGTCTAGTAAATGTATAGGACTTTGTGGCACATACAAATATCAAAACTACAGTATAGTTATCATGAAATTCATATATCTACAGTATATTAGATGAATGAACTTCAACTTTGGTTTTCTGAATCTTTGTAAACAAATTGTTCAAGACCTACAAAATCTCAAACTCTATTGTGTTCACCCCAGGCTAGTATTTACAGTATTGCATAAGTTATGTTCTATATTTTGATGAGTAGAATTTGACAGCATGGAACTTGTGATGCCCTGGAAATATCCTTTCCATATTCCTGGCCATGAATTTGGCACTAGTGAAGTAGAGACATGCCCCAGAAAATCAATTGCAGGTTTTATTGGAGCCATGGTGTATGATAAGTATCAGGGGGTAGCCATGTTAGTCTGTATCCACAAAAACAACAAGGAGTCCGGTGGCACCTTAAAGACTAACAAATTTATTTGGGCATAAGCTTTGGTGGGTAAAAACTCCACTTCTTCATATGCATGGAGTGAAAATTACAGATGCAGACATAAATATACTGACACATGAACAGAAGGGAGTTACCTCAAAAGTGGAGAACCAGTGTTGACAGGGCCAATTCAATCAGGGTGGATGTAGTCCACTCCCAATAATAGATGAGGAGCTGTCAATTCCAGAAGAGGCAAAGCTGCTTTTGTAATGAGCCAGCCACTCCCAGTCCCTATTCAAGCCCTGATTAATGGTGTTAAATTTACAAATGAATTTTAGTTCTGCTGTTTCTCTTTGAAGTCTGTTTCTGAATTTTTTTTTGTTCAAGTATAGCTACTTTCAAATCTGTTACAGAATGCCCAGGAAGATTAAAGTGTTCTCCTACTGGCTTTTGTATGTTACCATTCCTGATGTCCGATTTGCGTCCATTTATTCTTTTATGTAGGGACCGTCCGGTTTGGCCAATGTACATGGCAGAGATTGCTGGCACATGATGGCATATATCACGTTAGTAGATGTGCAGGTGAATGAGCCTCTGATGGTGTGGCTGATGTGGTTGGGTCCTCTGATGGTGTCGCTAGAGTAGATATGGGGACAGAGTAGGCAACGAGGTTTGCTCCAGGGATTGGTTCCTGGGTTAGTGTTTCTGTGGTGTGGTGTGTAGTTGCTGGTGAGTATTTGCTTCAGGTTGGGGGGCTGTCTGTAAGCGAGGACTGGCCTGTCTCCCAAGGTGTGGGAGAGTGAGGGGTCGTTCTCCAGGATAGGTTGCAGATTGTTGATGCATGATGGAACAGAACACTGTGAGGTTGCTTAGCTCTCTGTAGATGTCTGGGAAAGCTGCTAGTTCTTCCCCTTAATTCTTCAGTGAAAAATCCTCTTCCTGAGCCTACATCTTGTATCTCATAACGGCGAGGCAAGTGGCGAGCTAAGGCTACCCCTTCCTATGCAAAAGGTTCTTGTTTTACTTCTCTTTTCCGGCCACACTCATCCTGTTTGGAGTCTCACCCACTTGCTCCATCTAGATTGTGAACTCTTGTGGGGCCAGGATTGGGTTCTTACTACTTGTTTTTACAGCAATTAGTCCCATGGGGCTCTGGTCTCTGTTTGGAGCCCATAGGCTTTACTACAATACAATACTATACAAACAGTCTTTCACATTCCCCTTCAGCGTCTTCATTCTGCCAGTGACAGCAGTCTCCAGGCTTTTTTTCCTTCCCCCATTATTGACTTTATAACTTCTTCCATGCAACCCTGTGACCAGGGTCCTAGTGGGGAGTCAGCTCTGGTCACTCAGGGTGAACTGCAAAGAATGGGGCAGCCAAGCTCCAAAAAGCTGGTGGATATTCCAATACTTAGATTTACCAAGCCAGCATAAAGTAGCTTCTTTATTACTTCACTGGTTACTCAGAAGTCCAAACACCACAGTTCCCTTAAAGTGATCCAGCCTCAGGCCTCCATCCAGGTACCCATGTCAAATATGATGAAAATTTCTGTAAATCTTATTTCATCATATAAAAGAAAAGGTTCTACCAATCCCAAAGGATCGGACACATCACCTCCCAGGTTAATGAATGTTTCAGATCTTACCCAAAGACACACTACAGCCAATTCTTATGAACTAAACTAAAATTTACTTAAAAACAAAAGAGAGAGAGTATGGTTAAAAGATCAATATACATACAGAAATTAGTTCAATTCATTGAGCTTCAGATTCACAGCAGAGACGGTGAACTTTGTAGTTGCAAAGAGTTCCTTTAGAATTCAGTTCATGGGTCATAGTCAAATGTCCAAATCTCATATTCAGGGCATACCAGCATAAATGGGACCTCAGTCTTATGACTCAAACTTCCCCTGATGAAGTCTAAGCAGACCTGAGATGACAGAATCAGGACCCAAGGATCTTTTATGCAATTTCATGTCTTTTGACAAGTTGGAATTCCTCAGAGAACAAAAGGTAATTAGGGTGACTTTGAAAAAGGTCCATCACGGGTACTTAGCTATATGAATTAACGTAAGGCCATTTGCTTGTTCCTCCATCATTCGCAGTACATTTCAAAGAGAGATGAATACTGAGATATCCCATGTTTACAATTAATTTACATGATAGGATGTTCTTTTGACCTCTGAATGATCAGAATACAGCATAGACAGGGACTGTTGATTTTGTCAACTTTTTGTCCACCCTACTCATACATATGTAAATACACAAAAACACAAACATTATCTCCCCACAGGTCTTTTAAGGGTTATTTATTTTGCAGGATGTTTAACCCTTTCTAGCCATGTGTCACAAACCACGTGTGCATGGAGCAAATTTCCTAGTGCATTAGTTCCACTTCCTCTCTTCATTCAGATACCTCCTCAAGATTCATTTTTTTCACAAGTCCAATAGGTATAGCACAGAACAGAAATCAGACAGTCCTTCAAGAGCTCCACCCTAAAACAGCTAAAGCAGAGGAATGCTGCAAACAGCTGTAGTTCATCAGCAGTGTAATTTATTTCTCCTTTGGTATTACAACATGACATTACATCAAAGCAATTCAGCTGAAAAATGCATATGATACTCTGTGTATTACTGTAAAGTACAGATTATGGACAAACAAGCTAAACAACATGATATTCAAAAGCAAAATATACAAACAACAGTATTTTTCAACCCTGGGAACAAGCACTACCCTTTTGAATAACAAATTAGCAACAGAAACGAAGTGAGTTTGCCAGGCCTAACAAAAATAGGCACTGACTCTGTGGGTGCTCTGGGGCTCAAGCACCCATGCGGCAGGGGGGGGGGGCGGATGAATAGTGGGTGCTCAACACCCAGGAGCCAGAGCTTGCATGTGGAATGTGATGAGTTCTGTGTTGCTAACAACTTCTGCCCGTGGGGCAGGGAGTTTGTTTATAAACAGAGGCAGGGTGAAAAGATAACAAAAAGCTTGTCATTAAATTAAGAATCATTAGATGATCCTGAAAGCATTCCCTGGCACTCCAGTTAAAAGATAGGAATAAATGGTCCATTTTCAGAATGGAGAGAAGTAAATAGTGGTGTCCCCTGAGGGGCTTGTACTGGTCTGGGACCAGTGCTTGTTCAACATATTCATAAATGATCTGCAAAAAGGGGTGAACAGTGAGGTGGCAAAGGTTGCAGATGATACAAAATTACTCTAGATAGCTAAGTCCAAAACAGACTGCAAAGAATTACAAAGGATTTCACAAATCTGGGTGACTTGGCAACAAAATGGCAGATGAAATTCAATGTTAAATGCAAAGTAATGCAC
The DNA here is from genome assembly GCF_965140285.1 of Lepidochelys kempii. NCBI lineage: Eukaryota > Metazoa > Chordata > Testudines > Cheloniidae > Lepidochelys > Lepidochelys kempii. Next base: position 257,721,693 of record NC_136381.1, read on the forward strand.
TTGGCAAAATACAATCCCAACTATACATATAAAATGATGGGTTTCAGAGTAACAGCCATGTTAGTCTGTATTCGCAAAAAGAAAAGGAGAACTTGAGGCACCTTAGAGACTAACCAGTTTATTTGAGCATAAGCTTTCGTGAGCTACAGCTCACTTCTTCCGATGAAGTGAGCTGTAGCTCACGAAAGCTTATGCTCAAATAAATTGGTTAGTCTCTAAGGTGCCACAAGTACTCCTTTTCTTTTTATATAAAATGATGGTGTCTAAATTAGCTGTTACCCATCAAGAAAGAGATCTTGGAGTCATTTGTAGTACTCTGGAAGCACTATGTTTCCAGAGTACTGCAAATTCATAAGAATCCTTCTCACTGTGCCTGTATTATCCTGAACTCATTCTCCAGCTTCAGAAGGCTTAAAAATTACCTCCAGTCATCAATGGGACAGAAGCAACTGAATAATGTAGATACTGAATAATGTAGCTGTTCTTAACGTGCCTCAAAACAATACCAGGGAACCTAGATGTAAATAATATTGCTGACAGTTTCATCCAGAAAGCTACAATGAAACATAATGTCTTTAAACTGGGACACTAATGAAGACAGTTTGTAGGTGACTGCAATGATTTTAATATACTGTACTTCATGATAATGTAATTATTAGGGCTGTCAAGTGATTAAAAAAATTAATTGTGATTAATCACACTGTTAATAATAGAATACCATTTATTTAAATATTTTGGATGTTTTCTTCATTTTCAAATATATTAATTTCAATTTCAACACAGAATACAAAGTGCACTGTGCTCACTTTATATTTATTTTTGATTACAAATATTTGCAATGTAAAAAATCCCAAAGAAATAGTATTTTTCAATTCACCTAATAAAGTACTGTAATGCAATCTCTTTATCCTGAAAGTTGAATTTACAAATGTAAAATTAAGTACAAAAAAACCTGCATTCAACAATAAAATAATGCACATTATTTTGTTTTTGAGTGCGGTTATGTAACAAAAAAGAAATCTACATTTGTAAGTTGCACATTCACGACAAAGAGATTGCACTAGGGTACTTGTATAGGTGAACTGCAAAATACTATTTCTTTTGTTTATCATTTTACATTGCAAATATTTGTAATAAAAAATAATATACACTTGGATTTCAATTACAACACAGAATACAATATATATGAAAATGTAGAAAAACATCCAAAACATTGAATGAGTTTCAATTGGTATTCTATTGTTTAACAGTGCGAGTAGAAGAGCAGTCCCTTAGCCTTAGAGTAGCTGTTATCAGTTAATTTACATACAGATTGTGGACACTTAAGTCATTAGGTGCTTGGAGGCCTCCACCACCTGCCCCAGGCCACGGGGCATGCCGCAGGCCCACGGCTTCAAGGCTTACGCCACGTGCCGCAAACCTATGCCAGTTAGTGTCCCCCATGACTCGTGTCTACGTTGCCTGGGGGATGGACATCAAACTGAAAGGTATAGGATTTGCAAGGCATTTAAGCCCAAGGACAAGGAAAGAAAGAGATTTTCACCTAAAGCAACAGTTGATGGAGGCTGCATTGCAGCAGCCGGGCCTGGAGCACCCGATTCCAGCTCAGGCTTCCTCGCTGCGTAGTGCCCTGGAGCCGTCGAGAGACCTGGCACCGGCTAAGCACTGTAAACTGTCGGCCCTGGAGCACCAGGCTAGGCCCTGGCACCAATCGTCCTCCCCGGTGCGGCCCCCGGCGCAGCCTAAAGGAAGGTGTGGTCATTCCCCCACAGGAGGCTGGCGCCTCCCAAGGCCCCGAGAGCCGACAAGAGCGGGAAGGCCGCGGTACCGGTGCTGACGCAGGCGGTCCTGGCAGCACAAGCCCCACCGAGCCCAGACCTAAGTGAGCTCAGTGTGGACGATGGGCTCGAGGGCATAACGGATCAGCCCTCCACGCCTGGCACCTTTGAGGCTGCAAAGGACCTCGTTGAGCTGTCAGCGGTGAGCCCTCTCCGGTATGGGGAGAACCCTCCGGCGCCCATGCCTCAGATGCCGTTGAGGGGTAAGCCGGCAATGGTGTGCCACTTGAGGACGCTGTCCCGGCAACGCTCCCGGAGTTGGTCCCGGTTGAGCTCCAACTCTGCAGACTTGCACTTGCCAGCAGCCCAGAAGGAGGTTGCGGCACCGGCAGCAGGTCGACGTGAAGAAGCGCTGTAGCCAGACAGCCAGCCCCCCCACCCCTCAGACCAGCATTGCTGGAAACACAGGAGGAAGCCGGAACAGGGCACTTAACATATATTCCAGCACAGCCTTTGAAGCTGTGAAAGCACAGGTGTGCTGCTACAATGTGCCTCTGGGAACAGATACAACGATTAAGCTCACAGCAGGCAGAGGCCCTGGGACAGACATGGCTCTTAGCCCCTACTAAATAGCGTGATGCACTCAACCCAACATCCTAGGTGGGAAAATATTTACCCTGATAAAACAAATGTCCGATAGTCGACACTTATTGTTTCTCTCCCTTGCAAGTGTAAACTACTCTTGCGAAAGCTGGCGTCTCCCCGACAGACCAGCCTCAATTTGGCATAAGAAAGGAGAAAGAGAATAAAGGAGTACAGAGGTATAAGTAGGGGACCTACAGCACCATGATTTTTGAGTGCTTTTCACTATCTATCTGCTGGTCAGATAAGTGACAGCCTCCCAAGGCTTCTGCAGCGAAGAGGGTCCCTACGCCTTGTCCCTTATTCGTCTTTCCGTGGAATTGAGTGACCGATCCTGGCTTGGCACCGCTGGAATCGAGAGATGCAAGGAGGGTAAGAAGCACCCACACCTGATCTCCTACCTTTAGTGTACACATATTTTGAAATAGAGCTCTATACTTTGTTTTCTTTCTTTGGGATTGTGGCTTCAGTTTTGTAACTTGTTTGTGTGTGTAACATCTCTACATTTAAATAAGTAGGCACTAGCAATTTTGTAACCACATGATTAGAATCTAACTTAATAAATTTTGGTAACCATTTATGCATAAGCCTGACTTGTTTTCTCTGGTTTACTGTAAAGCAGCCAACACAATTAAAGAACCTCAGCCGTTTTGGCTCTAAAGCCTGGCCATTAGGTGAGAGTACTAAGAGCCTAGCGTTGAGTTGTGCCGCCTCCACGGGGCAAACTCTTGGGGCACCTGTCAGTCAATCCTGGCTGCCCGCTGCGAAGGAGCTCTGAGCTCTAGCAGTTAAAGTCACGGGTGTGGAGAGGCTCTTAGTGCTGCCATTGGGGCACCTGTCAGTCAGTATTGACTGCCCGCTGCGAAGGAGCTCTGAGCTCTAGCAGTTAAAGTCACGGGTGGTTAGGACCTTGGGGCATCCGTCAGCCTAGCCCGGGCTGCCCGCCGCGAAGGGACAGTGCGTCCTAGCGGTTAAAGTCACGGATGGTATAAACGGGCATAGCTGGCACCTCACCAAACATCCTTGGCCGTCGGCTAACAGAAATTGGCATCACGAACAGGATTGTGATATAGGCTGCACTACAGTAACACAATGAAACCAGTCATGATAAACACCACAGAATTCCCTGAGCTAGAGAAAAGTTTGACCCAAGAGGGATGGGGAAATCCTCTGTGGAGCAAAGAACTGCTGGAGAAATATTGGGGAAAACCAGCAGAGATCTGGCAGCATTTCTGTAACTGGAGAACTGCCTGCAAGATGAAGAAAGGGAAAGGAAAAGGTGCTTGTATATGGCTGCTTACTAACATTTGGCAAGCTGCCTGTAAGGATTATCATAGTCTGGCAATAGAATTTAATAGGCTACAGCAGGAAAGGGACACACTGCGCCAGGAATGCCAGAATTTAGATACCAGAGTAAGAACACTGAATAGGGATATGGTACATCTTCAGAAAAGATTACTTCCCTTAATTGAGAAAGAAGGGATAGAACGAAGGGAAAAGCTGGAGACTAAAACACGCAGTATCAACCGGGCTAAAGTTGAGACTGCTCTCTGGCTAGACCCTGAGGAATGGGATGGAGACATTTGGGATTCAGCAGATGAGTCCCCCTCCTCTGAGGAGGAAGGTCCCTCTGTAAAATTAAGACCAGCTATCACACATCACAAATCAGAAAAACATGAGGAAAATTTGAGTGGGGCAGAGCTGGATGAAGAAGGGGATGACAATTATCCATCCACCTCTTCAAAAACAAAGAAGGGAGGTAAAAAGGGAAAAGGGAGTAAAGCTCCAACACACTTTACCAAAATTACCACCCGCCAATATACTCCCATGGAGATAAAAACAATCCAGGGAGATTTTGCTAAAAAGCCCGAGGAAGGTATAATAGAGTGGCTGGTCCGCCTCTGGGACACTGGGGGTGGATATATACGCCTGACAGCCCAAGAAACTGAGCGCCTTAACTTAGGTGCAGGAATATTCCTGGAACACTCAGAGGGGAACACCCCTAAAACACTTCGGTCTCTGGCTTGTCGATGGGCAAGAGGTATTTACCCAGCAGACCGAGATGAACCCACAGTAATGCACTGGACCAACACAGATGAGGTAAAAACAGCTCTATTAACTGTGGCTGTCATTAGCATGCTTGGCCAAAACCCTCAAGAGTCAGCCTATGAAAGCCCATGGGAGGGTCAGGTAGATGTAGATGATCTCAGACCCCTGCTTAAGGGAGTTCCGAGTAACCACAGGGCTATGGCACTGTCCCTTAGATCAGAAGCTGCAGCACATAACAGTACCTTTCGGGTACTGCTAAACCTTCTGGTGTCATACTTTAGAGAATTCGGAGACATCAGAGCACTGACAGGCAAAGCTAAGATGCGTTCCCTTCAGGGAAACAAGGGGGCACCATCTAAAGGACATAAAAACAAGCGAGAGCCAACCCAGGAGGAAAAGGAGCTTAGAGCCAAGTTGTGGAGACAATGTCTGGCTTTAGGTTATCCCAGAGATGTGATAAATGGACTGCCCACAGAGCGGCTAAAATTATTCACCACCTTTAGAAGAGCTGACTGGGAGACAACTAATGCTACTCCCAGTGCACCTCTGCAGCTCTCTCCTCTTTCCCCACCTGCAGACACCCGGTATACTCCATTGCTGCGGCAACTGCAAGAGTTACCAGAGCAGGGAAACTAGCTTGCGGGGGTCAATCTCCTCTCCTAATAAACCAACTTAAATCCAAAGAGGAGAAAATAACAGCAAAAGACCCCCGGATACATGTAACTGTAAATGACAAACACATTATTCCTTTCTTAATGGACACAGGGGCTCAAAGGTCCATGATTAAGCGAGAAAGTTTTCAGGTCTCGCCACCTACTGGCGGAAAGCAGGTACTTGTTACAGGGGTAAATGGCAGTACCATAACTTACCCATTAGTTAAGATAAAACTGGATATCCCCTTGCAACCCCACCATCAGCCCCGAAAATATGAGGTGATTTTGGGCAATGCCAACATACTGGGCATGGACGGAAGGATTAATGGGGAAAGATGGGCTTTTGGAGTCAGTTCTGTTCCTCATGCCACCCACCTGGAAGAGGAAAGCCCTCCCCACTATTCTGTAAACTTACTTAGCAGCGCGCCTGCTCTCCCGCCCTCAACAGTAACAAACACAAAGCAGTATAATGTCCCAGCTGAGGCCATAAGCCCTGTTACTGACCTGATCAAAGATTTGGAACAGCGAGGAATTTTAATTCGTACCCACTCTCGCTTTAATTCTCCTGTGTGGCCCATCAAGAAACCAAATGGCAAATGGAGACTCACTATAGACTATAGGAAGCTAAACAGTAACACTGGACCATTAACTGCAGCAGTCCCTAGCATAACAGATATTGTAAACACCATACAAACCTGAGATAAACCCTGGCTAGCAGTATTAGATGTAAAGGACATGTTCTTCATGGTCCCTTTGCAACCAGCTGACCAGGAAAGATTTGCTTTTACTTGGAGAGGTGTACAATACACTTTTACCCGAATGCCACAAGGGTTTAAACACTCACCCACTATTTGCCATGGGGCACTGGCAAAGGTCCTAGATGACCTTATACTGCCACCCAATGTACAAACTGTGCAATACATTGATGACATCTTAATAGGTGGGAAAACCTCAGAAGAGGTACAGGAGGCTATGAATCAAATCAAAGGAGCACTAGAAACCCTTAATTTAGAGTTACCAGCTGAGAAATGCCAAGGTCCCTCCCAAGAGATAAAATTCTTAGGTACTGTATGGATGGGAGGTAGGAGGTCTGTGCCTAATGACACTGTGCAAGAGCTAAATCAGGCACCCTCCCCTGAAAGTAAAGATCAATTGAGACAGATTTTGGGAACCCTGGGGTTTTGGAGAAAACATGTACCTGGCTTTGCCATTATAGCCAGACCATTGTACAATTTGTTAAAGAAAAGTGCTGCCTGGGAATGGGCTCCTGCCCATGAGGAAGCCCTCAGGCAACTGATAGGGGAGATACACACCTATCAGGCTCTGGGTCCCATACATCCTGAAGCCCCATTCCATTTGTACCTAACTGTGGGAGCCACTGGAATGTCTTATGCTCTCTGGCAAGAAAGTGACACTGCTCCCAGACGACCAATTCAGTTTGGTTCCAAGTCATGGCAAGGGTCACAGGCTAACTACACGCCTTATGAGAAGGTGCTTCTGGCAGCTTACACAGCCTTGAGAGAAACTGAGGAATTAACTCAGGATAAGGACATCACAATTCACACTCCTCTTCCAATCATTAAACCTATATTGGAAGGGAAAGAGTTACCACCTGGTGTAGCACAAAAGATGACTATCCAAAGATGGGCACTTTACATACACCACAGGGTAGGGAGTGCAGACACTGCACAAAACCCCACTATGATTCAGGAATCCCTATGGAAAGTAGGAATGCCTGATGAATACCGCCTACCTCCACAGCAGTCTCCCATTAAGGATGCTGCCCCATTTGATCCTTCTAAGCCTGAGGGAGTATGGTTCACTGATGGCAGTGCCAGGCTGGTCAAAGGAAAATGGAAGGGAAAAGCTGCAGCAGCGCCTGCAGACCCCTCTGCAGCACCCCTAACTGCTGAAATTGATGGGTCAGCACAACTTGCAGAATTGGCTGCAATTAAACTGGCCTGTGAAGCAGGAGCCACCGCAGTATATACGGACTCCTATGCGGTATGGGCAGGTGCCACTCAGTGGATCACTAACTGGAAAAATAACCACTGGGAAATAGGAGGTAAACCAGTCTGGGGACTGGAATACTGGCAGTGGTTATATCAGCATGCCCTGCAACAACCCCTGTCTATAGGACATGTCTCAGCTCATCAGAGGAATAATACCCCAGCTGCACAGTTAAACGATTTAGCCGATGCAGCTGCCCAGCTCTTTACCACACAAGTAGAATGGGAACGCTTATATTCATAGTTACATGATAATTTAGGACACACAGGAAGTGATGAGTTAGTGCTGCAAGCACATATCAGGGGGTGGCCTATCACCCACAGACAGGCTAGAGACCTGGTGCAAGCCTGCACTATTTGTGCTGAGACTAGAAAACATATAGCAGAAGGACAAAGGTTTGCCAGGCTAAGAGATGGAAAAACACTATGGGCAACCTGGCAGGTCGACTATGTCGGACCACTGCCCACTACAAGGCAGAGGTGGAAATACATCTTGACTGGAGTAGAAATTGTTTCAGGGATTGGTTTTGCATATCCAACCCAATTGGCAACAGGGTTGTCCACAGTTATGGGACTAAACCGCTTAACAGCAATTGTCCCAATGCCTCAAGAAATCCAATCAGATAATGGTTCGCATTTTAAGAATAAACTTGTAAGGGAATGGACCCTTAACCATGGAGTCCAATGGACCTTCCACCTTCCATATCGACCTCAATCTAATGGCATGGTCGAGCGCTGGAATGGGTTGCTAAAGAATCACTTGAAGCCTACTGATGGCACATGGGGAGACAGACTGGACGAAGTGGTGCAGAGATTAAACAACAGACAGACTCCTACAGGAAGTCCAATCAGCAGGGGATTCTTCCCTACAGGGAAAGCTATCTCCCCTGCCAGAACACCACTGCACAGTTCCAAGTATGCTCCCGGAGACACTGTTGTGATTAAACACCCAGCCCTGGGAACCTTTACCTGCGTTTTGCACGCCTATAAAGAGAAAGGTGTATGGAGTGCCTTAAATGCTGATAAAAGGCTAATAACCATTACAGAGGCTTGGATCGCATCCAAGACCGGCTGACCATGTGATTTATTGCAGGAATGGTCCCATGGTTCCGAGCAACCTGCCAGCTAACCTGTCAGCAAAATGGACCATGCAGCAGACCTGTTTGATCACTAGAGACTACTATGGACTGTTGATATATTTGCCATTACTTATAATAGCAGGTGTAATTTTTGCTTTTAGTGTTAAAATAAGTTTTTTAGCTAGAACACGACCCACCAGAGATATGTTCCTGCAAGCCCTCATGATCCTTCTGTTGGCTCCAGTCACCTTGGCAATACCAGAACATCCTCTTCGGGGAGCAATCCAAACCATCGCCTCAGCTGCTGGTGCTACAAATTGCTGGATGTGCACCTTGCTAGATTCAACCAATGGACTGGGAATTGAATTGGTACCACTACACGCAGTGGCTGAGAATGGACAAACCTCATGGATGCAATGGTTAGCTCAACACTTGGGATTCTCCCTCTCCCCGTTTTTACATTCGGTTGTGAATACTGTTTTAACCATTTTAATTATTGTAATTGTTTTTTGTGTAACTTTATGTATTATGAAGCGTTTGATTCAAACTGCTCTTTCTTCCACGCAAATCAGATACCTAGAGCTAAAAAGGGATCCTACCCAATTCCGCGAACCCTCATCCTCTAATTTGGTTGTTGGGTATTTCTAGATTTCCCCAAGGAGGGCAAGAGGTGCTGGCATCACCACCACCTTGCAATCTGGGATGTAGTGTGGTGCATCAGGGGGTGGAATGTAGCCAGACAGCCAGCCCCCCCCCCCCAGACCAGCATTGCTGGAAACATAGGAGGAAGCAGGAACAGGGCACTTAACATATATTCCAGCACAGCCTTTGAAGCTGTGAAAGCACAGGTGTGCTGCTACACTGTGCCTCTGGGAGCAGATACGACGATTAAGCTCACAGCAGGCAGAGGCCCTGGGACAGACATGGCTCTTAGCCCCTACTAAATAGCGTGATGCACACACACCAACATCCTAGGTGGGAAAATATTTACCCTGATAAAAGAAATGTCCAGTAGTCGACACTTATTGTTTCTCTCCCTTGCAAGTGTAAACTACTCTTGCGAAAGCGCGTCTCCCCGACAGACCAGCCTCAATTTGGCATAAGAAAGGAGAAAGAGAATAAAGGAGTACAGAGGTATAAGTAGGGGACCTACAGCACCATGATTTTTGAGTGCTTTTCACTATCTATCTGCTGGTCAGATAAGTGACAGCCTCCCAAGGCTTCTGCAGCTAAGAGGGTCCCTACGCCTTGTCCCTTATTCGTCTTTCCGCGGAATTGAGTGACCGATCCTGGCTTGGCACCGCTGGAATCGAGAGATGCAAGGAGGGTAAGAAGCACCCACACCTGATCTCCTATCTTTAGTGTACACATATTTTGAAATAGAGCTCTATACTTTGTTTTCTTTCTTTGGGATTGTGGCTTCAGTTTTGTAACTTGTTTGTGTGTGTAACATCTCTACATTTAAATAAGTAGGCACTAGCAATTTTGTAACCACATGATTAGAATCTAGCTTAATAAATTTTGGTAACCATTTATGCATAAGCCTGACTTGTTTTCTCTGGTTTACTGTAAAGCAGCCAACACAATTAAAGAACCTCAGCCGTTTTGGCTCTAAAGCCTGGCCATTAGGTGAGAGTACTAAGAGCCTAGCGTTGAGTTGTGCCGCCTCCACGGGGCAAACTCTTGGGGCACCTGTCAGTCAATCCTGGCTGCCCGCTGCGAAGGAGCTCTGAGCTCTAGCAGTTAAAGTCACGGGTGTGGAGAGGCTCTTAGTGCTGCCATTGGGGCACCTGTCAGTCAGTATTGACTGCCCGCTGCGAAGGAGCTCTGAGCTCTAGCAGTTAAAGTCACGGGTGGTTAGGACCTTGGGGCATCCGTCAGCCTAGCCCGGGCTGCCCGCCGCGAAGGGACAGTGCGTCCTAGCGGTTAAAGTCACGGATGGTATAAACGGGCATAGCTGGCACCTCACCAAACATCCTTGGCCGTCGGCTAACAAGCGCCAGAAAGGGCACACCGCTCTCCAGCACTGCCCGGAGACCGGCACTGGGAGGAGTCGAGATGGCCCTCACCAGCAGTCTCCTGCAGACGGTCCTGGTCCAGGGAACGCCGGCACCGGTCCCGATCTCAGTCCCGGGGATACCAGTACAGCTCCCGGTCTCGATCGGCGTTGCTGCAGTCCGGCGCCAGCTTCGGCCGCTATAGCTACCCACACTGGGGACCAGAAAGCAGGGACCCTCAAGGGAGCTGGCAACCTCAATAGGGGCCGCCAGGCCATTGGCCCTTCTGGACCCCCGGGTCTATCAGGAGCGCCAAGGGGCTCCACCCAGGGCAAGTTACTCGGTGCAGCGGTCCCAGTCCCCGCACCAACGCCAGACGGTGCCAGAGGCAACAGTATCCAGGCCTTCAGCATCCCCCCAGCGTAGACCAGAGAGTCCAGCACTGAGCCCGGTGCTGTCCAATGGACTCCTGCCCCTTCCACGGGATATGGGGAGCATGAGGAACAACCAGAGGGGGTCGAGCAGCAGCTAACCTCCTCGTCTTCCCCCGATGAGGCAGAAGCCCACCAGGAACTGTTGTGCAGAGTCGCCCAAAGTTTGAGGTTGCAGGCCAAGGAGACGGTTGAGCAGGAGGACCCCATGGTGGACATTTTGAGCCCCGAAGGTCCATCCAGAATAGTGCTCCCGCTCATTAAGACCATCCAGTCTAACTATAAGACTATATAGCAGACCCCGGCCTCCAGCTCTCCAACAGCTAAAGGAGTGGAGCGTAAATATTTTGCCCCATCTAAGGGCTATGAGTTCCTGTTCTGCCACACGAGTCCATACTCCCTAGTGGTGAATGAAAGAGAGCGCCATCGTCAGCAGGCTCCGGCCCCTAAGGCCAAGGAGGTAAAACGCCTGGACCTTTTTGGTAGAAAGGTGTACTCATCTGGGGGCCTTCAGTTGAGGATTGCTAACCAGCAGGCCATCCTCAACAGGCACAATTTTAGCTCCTGTGCGGCAGTGCGGAAGTTTAAGGACAACCTCCTGCAAGGTTCCCAACAGGAGTTCACGGCCCTGGTAGATGAGGGCAAGGCAGTAGCCAAGACCTCTCTCCAGGCCTCCCTGGATTCGGCAGACACGTTGGCTAGAACAATCACATCAGGGGTGGTCATGAGGCGCCTGGCGTGGCTCCAGGAGTCAGGTCTGCCCCCGGAGGTCCACAATACACTCCAGGACCTCCCCTTCAAAGAGTCCGGCTCTTCTCGGACCAGACAGACGCAAGGCTGCCTAGTCTCAAGGACTCGGGAGCTACGCTCAAGTTGCTGGGTATGCACACCCCGGCGACTCAGAGGAAGCCCTTTAAGCTGTAGCCTCCCCCTCAAGGCCAGTACCAGCCTCATCACAGGCATGAGCCTTACCATAGGCGAGGCAGGGATAACAGGCAATGGCGCGATAATAATAATACGCCGGGCCAGAACCAAGGTCAGCACAAACCCCAGCTGGGCACTAAGCCAGGCTTTTGAAGGTGTGTTTGAGGACAGCGTACTAGACCAGTCACTGGATCCATCCCTTTGTTCCTGAACCGCCTGTCCCGCTTCTCCCGTGTGTGGTCTACCATTACATCAGACCGTTGGGTCTTAAGCACGGTGCAGAACAGGTACTCACTGCAGTTCGCCTCCCTCCCCCCTTCCCACCCCCCTTTTCCGTCCCTCTTCAAGAACCCCTCTCATGAGTATCTCCTAGAGCAGGAAGTTCACTCACTGCTAGAGGCAGGGGCGGTAGAGGCGGTGCCTTATGGCCTAAGGGGAAAGGGGTTCTACTCCTGGTACTTCCTCATCCCCAAGGCCAAAGGGGGCCTTCACCCCATCCTAGACCTGCGCGGGCTCATCAAGTTCCTGATCAAGGTCCGGTTCCTCATAGTCTTTCTGGGCACCATCATCCCTTCCTTGGATCCAGGGGACTGGTACGCCGTCCTCGACATGAAGGACGTGTACTTTCATATCGCCATCTTCCCAGCACACAGACGGTTCCTACGCTTCACCGTGGGCCGAGAACATTATCAGTTTGTGGTTCTCCCGTTTGGTCTAGCCACGGCCCCAAGGGTGTTCACGAAGTGCATGGCAGTGGTGGCGGCCTTCTTACAGAGGCAGAGAATCCGGGTGTACTCATACCTTGACGACTGGCTCCTGGTGAGCTGATCCGAAGCGGAGGTGCTGGGCCATGTGGAGGTGGCCCTGAGATTGTTCCACGAACTGGGGCTCCTGGTCAACGTCCCCAAGTCCACACTTGTACCCAAGCAGAGAGTAGAATTCATAGGGGCGGTCCTCGACTCAGTGCAAGTCAGGGCAAGCCTTCCAGTATCCTGATTCCAGGCTATCCAACAAGCAGTGGCCTCCCTGCACCAGTTTCCAATGACAATGGCCAGGTGCTGCCTGCAGGTGCTGGGCCACATGGCAGCATGCACGCTCGTGGTCAGGCATGCCTGACTAAGACTCAGGACAGTGCAGGCGTGGCTCGCTCAGGTGTACCAGCCAGGCAGCGACCCCCTAGACTTGGTAGTGACAGCCCCAAGGGATGTGCCAGACTCCCTGCTGTGGTGGCAGTCCCAGCCTGTGGTTTGCCAAGGCATCTCCTTTGCCGCCCCACTTCCGGACCTGACGCTGGTAACAGATGTGTCAGACCACGGATGGTGGGCTCATTTGGGGGACCTCATGACGCAGGGGTTGTGGTCCAAGGCAGAGCGGTCGCTCCATATAAATGTGAAGGAGCTCAGGGTGGTTCATCTCACCTGCCAGACCTTTCACACCACTCTGAGGGGTCATAGCATGACAGTTCTGACAGACAACATTACTGCCATGTTTTATATAAACAATTAGGGCGGGGTTCATTCCTCGCCAGTCTGTCGCGAGGCTCTCCTCCTCTGGGACCTTTGCATAGCCCATGCAATTCACCTCGAGGCGTCCTATCTCTCAGAGGTGCGGAACAAGCTGGCGGACTCCTTCAGCAGGTCGTATCACATGCACAAGTGGACGCTCAAAGCGGATGTCGTGCTTTCGCTATTCTGCAGGTGGGGGTTTCCCCGGGTAGACCTGTTTGCCGCCAGGGACAACGCCCAGTGCCCGCGGTTCTGCTCGTTCCCGTGCCATAGCCTGGGCTCACTGGCAGATGCGTTTGCGATCCTGTGGAGAGGGGGCTTGATGTATGCCTTCTCCCCGCTCCCCTTGGTGCACAAGGTCCTGCTCAAGGTGTGCAGGGACAGGGCAGCAGTGATCCTCATCGCTCCAGCCTGGGCCCGCCAACACTGGTACACATCGCTCCTAGAGCTGTCGGTGGAGGCCCCAGTAGTCCTGCCCCTACACCAGGACCTCATTACACAGGACGGCGGGCGGCTTCTCCACCCCAACCTACAGTCACTGCACCTGACGGTGTGGAGGCTCTGTGGCTAAATGCCCTGGAGAGCCAGTGCTCCCTTCCTGTGCAGCAGATTCTGCTTGGCAGTAGAAAGCCCTCTACCAGGGCGGCCTATATGGCCAAGTGGAAAAGGTTCTTGTGTTGGTGTGAACCCCGACAGGTGCAGCCAGGCCAGGCCCCAGTGCAAGCCATTCTGGAGTACCTCCTGCACCTCAAGCAGCAAGGGCTAGCCCGGTCCTTGCTCAGAGTGCACCTGGCGGCCATCTCCCCCTTCCATCCGGGGTTCTTGGGGGGCTCGGTGTTTTCGCACCCAATGGTGGGACTGTTCCTTAAGGGATTGGAGAGGGTGTTCTCGTACTCCCACCCCCCCGGTCCCTCCATGGAACCTTAACCTGGTCCTTTCTAAGCTCATGGGACCCCCTTTTGAGCCCCTCGCTACCTGTTCTCTCCTCCACCTTTCCTGGAAGATGGCATTTCTGGTTGCCGTTACCTCGGCCAGAAGGGTGTCAGAAGTGAGGGCCCTCACCTCTAAACTACCATACACAGTATTTCACAAGGACAAGGTGCAGCTCCGGCCATACCCCAAGTTCCTCCCTAAGGTGGTCTCCCAATTCCATCTGGGCCAGGACTTTTGTCTGCTGGTGTTCTTCCTGAAACCCCATACGGACCCGAGCCACCGCAGCTTGCACACCCTGGATGTGCGTTGAGCACTGGCGTTCTATTTGGAGCTCACCAAGCCCTTTCGCAAATCCGTGCAGCTGTTTGTGGCTGTAGCTGAGAGGATGAAAGGCCTCCCGGTGTCGGCACAGCGGATTTTGTCTTGGATTACAAGATGTATCCGGGCGTGCTATAAGCTCGCAGGTGTTCCGGTCCCAGCGGTCACGGCCCACTTGACCAGGGCGCAGGCAACTTCCCCGGCGTTCCTGTCACAGGTCCCGATCCAGGAGATCTGTAGAGCAGCCACCTGGTCCTTGCTGCACACCTTCACAACCCACTATGAGGTCAACCAGCAGGCCAGAGAGGACGCGGCAGTTGACAGAACTGTCCTCCGAGCAGTTGTTCCTTAACTCCTACCCTCCTTCAGAGGTAAGCTTGTAATTCACCTGGTGTAGAATGGACGGGAACAAGCACTCAAAGAAGAAAAAACGATTACTTACTTTCTCATAACTGTTGTTCTTCGAGATGTGTTGTTCACGTCCATTCCACCACTCACCCTCCTACCCCTCTGTCAGTGTCGCCTGCAAGAAGGTACTTGAGGGGGTCGGGCCGGCAGGGGTATATATGCACAGCACAGTGGTGCCACTCGGGGGGCCTGCCGGCCCGCCAGGAACCACTAAGGGAAAAAGTTTCCGATGCTCGTGCACGCACACCTGATGTGGCATGGACATGAACAACACATCTCGAAGAACAACAGTTACAAGAAAGTAAGTAACTTGTTTTTTTTATGAATGCTGTTAGACAATTGTTATGATTCACCCTGTTGGTGGTTGCATCTCAATAGTGGGTGAAATGCCATTATCAGTGAAAGGGCCAAGTTCTCTCATTTACATGAATGCAAACCCACTGGTTAAATTAATGTTGCACAGGTGTAACTGGGAGAAGAATGAAAAGGAGTACTTGTGGCACCTTAGAGACTAACCAATTTATTAGAGCATAAGCTTTCGTGAGCTACAGCTCACTTCCTCAGATGCATATCGTGGAAACTGCAGCAGGCTTTATATATACACAGAGAATATGAAACAATACCTACTCCCACCCCACTGTCCTGCTGGTAATAGCTTATCTAAAGTGATCATCAGGTGGGCCATTTCCAGCACAAATCCAGGTTTTCTCACCCTCCACCACCCCACACAAATTCACTCTCCTGCTGGTGATAGCCCATCCAAAGTGACAACTCTTTACACAATGTGCATGACAATCAAGTTTCCTGAGGAAACTTCAATCCATCCGTGATCTTCCTGATAACACCATCCTGGCCACTATGGATGTAGAAGCCCTCTACACCAACATTCCACACAAAGATGGACTACAAGCCGTCAAGAACACTATCCCCGATACTGTCACGGCTAACCTGGTAGCTGAACTTTGTGACTTTGTCCTTACCCATAACTACTTCACATTTGGGGACAATGTATACCTTCAGATCAGCGGCACTGCTATGGGTACCCGCATGGCCCCACAGTATGCCAACATTTTTATGGCTGATTTAGAACAACGCTTCCTCAGCTCTCGTCCCCTAAAGCCCCTACTCTACTTGCGCTATATTGATGACATCTTCATCATCTGGACCCATGGAAAAGAAGCCCTTGAGGAATTCCACCATGATTTCAACAATTTCCATCCCACCACCAACCTCAGCCTGGTCCAGTCCACACAAGAGATCCACTTCCTGGACACTACAGTGCTAATAAACAATGGTCACATAAACACCACCCTATACCGGAAACCTACTGACCACTATTCCTACCTGCATGCCTCCAGCTTTCACCCTGAGCACACCACACGATCCATCATCTACAGCCAAGCTCTGCGATACAACCGCATTTGCTCCAACCCCTCAGACAGAGACAAACACCTACAAGATCTCTGTCAAGCTTTCTTACAACTACAATACCCACCTGCAGAAGTAAAGAAACAGATTGATAGAGCCAGAAGAGTTCCCAGAAGTTACCTACTACAGGACAGGCCTAACAAAGAAAATAACAGAACGCCGCTAGCCGTCACCTTCAGCCCCCAACTAAAACCCCTCCAACGCATTATTAAGGATCTACAACCTATCCTAAAGGATGACCCAACACTCTCACAAATCTTGGGAGACAGGCCAGTCCTTGCCTACAGACAGCCCCGCAACCTGAAGCAAATACTCACCAACAATCACATACCACACAACAGAACCACTAACCCAGGAACTTATCCTTGCAACAAAGCCCGTTGCCAATTGTGCCCACATATCTATTCAGGGGACACCATCACAGGGCCTAATAACATCAGCCACACTATCAGAGGCTCGTTCACCTGCACATCCACCAATGTGATATATGCCATCATGTGCCAGCAATGCCCCTCTGCCATATACATTGGTCAAACTGGACAGTCTCTACGTAAAAGAATAAATGGACACAAATCAGATGTCAAGAATTATAACATTCATAAACCAGTCGGAGAACACTTCAATCTCTCTGGTCACGCAATCACAGACATGAAGGTCGCTATCTTAAAACAAAAAAACTTCAAATCCAGACTCCAGCGAGAAACTGCTGAATTGGAATTCATTTGCAAATTGGATACTATTAATTTAGGCTTAAATAGAGACTGGGAGTGGCTAAGTCATTATGCAAGGTAGCCTGTTTCCTCTTGTTTTTTCCTACCCCCCCCCCCCCCAGATGTTCTGGTTTAACTTGGATTTAAACTTGAAGAGTGGTCAGTTTGGATGAGCTATTACCATCAGGAGAGTGAATTTGTGTGTGTATGGGGGTGGGGGGGATGTGAGAAAACCTGGATTTGTGCAGGAAATAGCCCAACTTGATTGTCATGCACATTGTGTAAAGAGTTGTCAGTTTGGATGGGCTATCACCAGCAGGAGAGTGAATTTGTGGGGGCGGGGTGGAGGGTGAGAAAACCTGGATTTGTGCTGGAAATGGCCCACCTGATGATCACTTTAGATAAGCTATTACCAGCAGGACAGTGGGGTGGGAGGAGGTATTGGTTCATATTCTCTGTGTATATATAAAGCCTGCTGCAGTTTCCACGATATGCATCTGAGGAAGTGAGCTGTAGCTCACGAAAGCTTATGCTCTAATAAATTGGTTAGTCTCTAAGGTGCCACAAGTACTCCTTTTCTTTTTGCGAATACAGACTAACACGGCTGTTACTCTGAAACCTGGGAGAAGAATGTGGCTGCTAATTTCCAAAGAATTTTGGGATTAAATGCAGTATATACAGGTAAGGTATTAAATTAATATTATGCAGTGCTGGAATGTTTAGCACAAGTTGGCATAGTTTTCCCCTGTGCTGATAACTTGAGTATCCACTAAATATATCATTGTTTTTTTCAAGTCCATGGGAATTTTGCAGGTGTGAAAGAGTTTATGTAACCTTGTGCTGTGCCATTAGCTGGTTAGTGCTGTGTCATTAGCTGGTTATCATTTTTTCCATCTGTACAAAGACCATTTCCATTTTTATTCCTAGTGGGTTATCATGACACAATGCAGATAAATAATATTAATTACTAGTTCAAACAGAGCTTCTTATCAAATGGTTCAGTATAAAAATGTATCTCATTGGGAAAGTGTTGTCACTGCATTTTAAAAAATGATTCACTATTTGATCCTTCTTAGTTGCCTGGGTAAGTTATAATTAGAGGATTTGAGCTGGGAGAGGGAGGGTGGCTGGTTCTGAACAACTGCTGGAGCCTTAGAGCATCTTGTTTTTTCTTCATAATTTACAACTATCCTATGAGGTTTCAGAGTAGCAGCTGTGTTAGTCTGTATCCGCAAAAAGAACTGGAGTACTTGTGACACCTTAGAGACTAACAAATTTATTTGAGCATAAGCTTTCGTGAGCTACAGCTCACTTCATCGGGTGCATTCAGTGGAAAATACAGTGGGGAGATTTTATATACACAGAGAACATGAAACAATGGGTGTTACCATACACACTGTAAGGAGAGTGATCAGGTAAGGTAAGCTATTACCAGCAGAGAGCAGGGGGGAGTAATAATCAAGGTGATAATCAAGTGATAATTTGTAGTGATAATCAAGGTGGGCCATTTCCAGCAGTTGAGAAGAACATGTGAGTAACAGTGGGGGGATAAACATGGGGAAATAGTTTTACTTTGTGGAATGACATATCCACTCCTAGTCTTTATTCAAGCCTAAGTTAATTGTATCCAGTTTGCAAATTAATTCCAATTTAGCAGTCTCTTGTTGGAGTCTGTTTCTGAAGTTTTTTTTTGAAGAATTGCCACTTTTAGGTCTGTAATCAAGTGACCAGAGAGATTGAAGTGTTCTCCTACTGGTTTTTGAATGTTATAAGTTTTGACGTCTGATTTGTGTCCACTTATTCTTTTACATAGAGACTGTCCAGTTTGGCCAATGTACATGGCAGAGGGGCATTGCTGGCACATGATGGCATATTATCACATTGGTAGATGTGCAGGTGAACGAGCCTCTGATAGTGTGGCTGATGTTATTAGGCCCTATGATGGTGTCCCCTGAATAGATATGTGGACACAGTTGGCAACGGGCTTCCTGGGATAGGTTCCTGGGTTAGTGGTTCTGTTGTGTGGTGTGTGATAGGTAGTGAGTATTTGCTTCAGGTTGGGGAGCTGTCTGTAAGCAAGGACTGGCCTGTCTCCCAAGATCTGTGAGAGTGATGGGTCGTCCTTCAGGATAGGTTGTAGATCCTTGATGGTGCGTTGGAGAGGTTTTAGTTGGGGGCTGAAGGTGATGGCTAGTGGCGTTCTGTTATTTTCTTTGTTGGGCCTGTCCCATAGTAGGTAACTTCTGGGTACTCTTCTGGCTCTGTCAATCTGTTTCTTCACTTCAGCAGGTGGGTATTCTAGTTGTAAGAATGCTTGATAGAGATCTTATAGGTGTTTGTCTCTGAGGGGTTGGCGCAAATGCGGTTGTAGCATAGAGCTTGGCTGTAGACAATGGATCGTGTGGTATGGTCTGGATGAAAGCTATCAGTTTCACATTTTAACTGAGCTGGGCTAGACAAGGATCCCCTCAGAATCTGTCAGACTGGTTATCTACCAGAAAATCTGTCTTTAAGCAAAGGGAGTCTTGCATCCCAAGGGATGAGCATGTTGCTGCTGTAGCATTATGCTGCAGAGGACTGTGCGAGGGAGAGACTGGGAATCAAACCAGGTCTCTTGTACAGGATGTTTATATGATAGAATTGAATTAAAGTGGGATGTACCACACGAAGACACTTTCATTGTGTGAGAAATCTCAGTATATCTGCTCACATTTCATAACTGAAAAAGTTACCTGAGCGTCCGTCTTGCTAACGTGACTGCAATGCACAGCACAGGTTTGTAGCTGACATTAAGCCAAACTGACTGTTCCTGGTTAAGGATCCATATGACGAACTGCATTCATTTCTTTACACTTAGGGGCAATTTCTGGAAGCCCTCTGAACTATGCGGTTCACAATGATATGCTAATGGAGCGAGTAATTGGAGGACAGGAGGCCGTGCAAAACAGCTGGAAGTGGCAGGTAAAATTTGTATTTGAAATCTTTTGCTTAAGAAAAAAAAAGAAAAGAAGAAGGTTTGAGAACATGACAGCAAAGCAGAAATATGAGATATCAGATATGGATGAATTTTCTCTAGTGGTAGTCAAAGCAAACAAACATACAACTTTATTTAAATCTGTCAGTCCAGCACATTAATAAGGAACACAAGCTGTGGTTCACAAACTATCCCTTGACTACACCATCAGGGAGCTTCTTTGCTTGAGGTAGTTTGGTACCAAGAATTTAGAAAAACCATATCTCCAAGATCCCATAATACAAAACTAAAATAATGGAGCTTTCCTTTGACTACGGTGCATTTTCCTAGGAGGGGATATTTTCTTCTTGTTCTTTTTAAAAAATATATGATTCTGATTAGAAGAGCGAGTAGATTAAAAATGGCATCTCCCTACTGACATGTCTGCATCTTGTATATCTCCAAAATAATTTCTGCTTGCTTCATTGTCAAAAATACTTTTTTGCTAAAAAAAATTGATTCTAGTTAGCACCAGAGAATTAATAAAGATATGAAAGAGTTAGCTGGATTCTATTCTGGATTTATGTGCCATCATAATTGTTAGCTACGTTCCAATATCTTTTATTACTCGCAGGCTTTGTCTCCACTAGGGAAAAGATGTATTTTTAACTCATGTTAATAAACACGTTAAAATCCAAGAATAGCCTAAACCCTAGGCTCCACTAATTTACCTCAACACATATTAAACTATTACTGTCTTGTCTATACTAGGGTTCTAACACATGTTAAAAGGCACCTTCTTTTCCCAGTGTGGACATGGCTGCAATTCAAGAAAGATATTGGTACATTTGGAGAGGGTTCAGAGAGGAGCCCCAAGAATGATTACAGGATTAGAAAACATGTTTTCCTGTGATAGACTCAAAGAGTGCTATATATTTATCTTAACAAAGAGAAGGTTAAGGGGTGACTCAATTACATTCTGTAAGTATCCCCTCCAGGTGGGGAGAGGAAGGGGTGGGGCCAGAGCAGGAAGGGAAGGGGCAGGGCCAGAGCTTCTTCCAGCCATGCTGCCTGGGACACTGTCCAGTGCAGTGCAGCGGCTGACTGGGAGAGCGCCTGGCTGCAGCAGCAGCAGGCTGCCCCCCCAATCCCGGCTCAGCTTCTGGGGACAGTGGCCGAGCGAGCTGGAGTGCCCCCACCCTCCCCCATACCCCTCCAGCATGCTCACAGTCAGTTCTGGTCCCCAGAAGTTGAGCCTGGTAACGTGAGGTGGGGAGGGGACAGGGAGAATGAGGGTTGGGCGGGGCGGTGTGGGGAGGAGTCACGTGGGGAGGTCATATGGGGAGGCACCAGTATTCGGGGGCACCAGTCATCTGCTGAAGCTGGACAAATTCAGAGTGGAAATAAGGTGTAAATTTTTGACAAGGAGGGTAATTAACCATTGGAACAATTCACAAGGGTTGTGGTGGAGTCTCCATCACTGACCATTTTTAAATCAAGATTGGATGTTTTCCTAAAAGGTCTGCTCAGGGGACTGTTTTTGGGAAGTTCTCGGGCCTGTATTACACAGGAGGTCAGACTAGATAATCTGAATGATCCCTTCTGGCCTTGGAATCTATTAATCAATGAAAACCAGCATGACTTTAAGATCCCACTTGAATTCACAGGTCCAGCATTTAGAAGAAAATCTTGTTCTTTGTCAACTAAGTTATTTAATATGAAAACCACCGAGAGACAATAATCCTGGAATCTTTTGAAGCCATTTTTACAGTCACTTTTTCAGAATATAGCCGCATTTTAACAAACTTAATTTCTCTTTAACAAACATTTGTGTTCAGTAGAAGGCTGCGACTCCCAACCTTTGTCTACATGCATAAGCTGCACTACTACAATGTGTTTTTAAATCAATTTAGTTAAACTACTACAAACCCCTGTGTGGACATACTGAAATCTATTTAAAACTACCTTATGTCTATTATCTTAATCCAGTAACTAACATAACTAGCCATTTTAGAATATCATCACAGAAATACAGATGAAATAGAACTTCTGGTATTGTGAGGCTGTAGCACTGTATATTCACACAAAAGATAATAGGCATTGTGTACAAATGTGTCTAGTATTTGAAGTGATTAGGTGGCTACCTCTGATATCTCATACCCAGGTGTCACTGACAATATTTAGTCCTAAAATAAAACCAGAATGGGAAATATGTAATGCACTGTAGAAGCCAAAAATCCCCATTTTATCATAGAATCATAGAATAACAGAGTTGGAAGGGACCTCTGGAGGCCATCTAGACCAACCCCCTGCCCAGAGCAGGACCAATCCCAACTAAATCATCCCAGCCAGGGCTTTATCAAGCCTGACCGTAAAAACTTCTAAGGAAGGGGATTCCACCACCTCCCTAGGTAACGCATTCCAGTGTTTCACCACTCTCCTAGTGAAAAAGTTTTTTCTAATATCCAACCTAAACCTCCCCCACTGCAATTTGAGACCATTACTCCTTGTTCTGTCATCTGCTATCACTGAGAATAGACTAGATCCATCCTCTTTGGATCCACCTTTCAGGTAGTTAAAAGCAGCTATCAAATCCCCCCTCACTCTTCTCTTCCATAGACTAAACAATTCCAGTTCCCTCAGCCTCTCCTCATAAATCATGTGTTCCAGTCCCCTAATCATTTTTGTTGCCCTCCGCTGGACTCTTTCCAATTTCTCCACCTCCTTCTTGTAGTGTGGGGCCCAAAACTGGACACTGTACTCCAGATGAGGCCTCACCAATGTCGAATAGAGATGAACGATCACGTCCCTCGATCTGCTGGCAATGCCCCTTCTTATATACCCCAAAATGCCATTGGCCTTCTTGGCAACAAGGGCACGCTGTTGACTCATATCCAGCTTCTTGTCCACTGTCACCCCTAGGTCCTTCTCTGCAGAACTGCTGCCTAGCCATTCGGTCCCTAGTCTGTAGCGGTGCATTGGATTCTTCCGTCCTAAGTGCAGGACTCTGCACTTGTCCTTGTTGAACCTCATCAGATTTCTTTTGGCCCAATCCTCCAATTTCTCTAGGTCCCTCTGTATCCTATCCCTACCCTCCAGCTTATCTACCACTCTTCCCAGTTTATTGTCATCTGCAAACTTGCTGAGGGTGCAATCCACGCTATCCTCCAGATCATTAATGAAGATATTGAACAAAACCGGCCCCAGGACCGACCCTTGGGGCACTCCGCTAGATACCGGCTGCCAACTAGACATGGAGCCATTGATCACTACCCGTTGAGCCTGACAATCTAGCCAGCTTTCTACCCACCTTGTAGTGCATCCATCCAGCCCATACTTCTTTAA
The DNA here is from genome assembly GCF_965140285.1 of Lepidochelys kempii. Lineage (NCBI taxonomy): Eukaryota > Metazoa > Chordata > Testudines > Cheloniidae > Lepidochelys > Lepidochelys kempii. The sequence goes on from NC_136381.1 coordinate 257,744,855, forward strand.
CTTGCTGACAAGAATGCTGTGGAAGACAGTGTCAAAAGCTTTGCTAAAGTCGAGGAATAACACGTCCACTGCTTTCCCTTCATCCACAGAACCAGTTATCTCATCATAGTAGGCAATTAGATTAGTCAGGCGTGACTTGCCCTTGGTGAATCCATGCTGACTGTTCCTGATCACTTTCCTCTCCTCTAAGTGCTTCAGAATTGATTCCTTGAGGACCTGCTCCATGATTTTTCCGGGGACTGAGGTGAGGCTAACCGGCTTGTAGTTCCCAGGATCATCCTTCTTCCCTTTTTTAAAGATGGGCACTACGTTAGCCTTTTTCCAATCTTCCCCTGATCGCCATGAGTTTTCAAAGATAATGGCCAATGGCTCTGCAATCACATCCGCCAATCCCTTTAGCACTCTCGGATGCAACTCATCCGGCCCCATGGACTTGTGCACGTCCAGTTTTTCTAAATAGTCCCGAACCACTTCTACCTTCACAGAGGGCTGGCCACCTCCTCCCCATGCTGTGCTGCCCAGTGCAGTAGTCTGGGAGCTGACCTTGTTCGTGAAGACAGAGGCAAAAAAAGCATTGAGTACATTAGCTTTTTCCACATCCTCTGTCACTAGGTTGCCTTCCTCATTCAGTAAGGGGCCCACACTTTCCTTGGCTTTCTTCTTACTGCCAACATACCTGAAGAAACGCTTCTTGTTACTTTTAACATCCCTCGCTAGCTGCAACTCCAGGTGTGATTTAGCCTTCCTGATTCCATTCCTACACGCCCGAGCAATATTTATATACTCATCCCTGGTCATTTGTCCAATCTTCCACTTCTTGTAAGCCTCTTTTTTGTGTTTAAGATCAGCAAGGATTTCACTGTTAAGCCAAGCTGGTTGCCTGCCATATTTACTATTCTTTCTACACATCGGGATGGTTTGTCCCTGTAACCTCAATAAGGATTCTTTAAAATACAGCCAGCTCTCCTGGACTCCTTTCCCCCTCATGTTATTCTCCCAGGGGATCTTGCCCATCAGTTCCCTGTGGGAGTCAGTCTGCTTTTCTGAAGTCCAGGGTCCGTATTCTGCTGTTTTCCTTTCTTCCTTGTGTCAGGATCCTGAACTCGACCATCTCATGGTCACTGCCTCCCAGGTTCCCATCCACTTTTGCTTCCCCTACTAGTTCTTCCCAGTTTGTGAGCAGCAGGTCAAGAAGAGCTCCACCCCTACTTGGTTCCTCCAGCACTTGCACCAGGAAATTGTCCCTTACAGTTTCCAAAAACTTCCTGGATTGTCTGTCTGTGCACCGCTGTATTGCTCTCCCAGCAGATATCAGGATGATTGAAGTCACCCATGAGAACCAGGGCATGCGATCTAGTAGCTTCTGCGACTTGCCGGAAGAAAGTCTCGTCTACCTCATCCCCCTGGTCTGGTGGTCTATAGCAGACTCCCACCACGACATCACCCTTGTTGCTCAGGCTTCCAAACTTAATCCAGAGACTCTCAGGTTTTTCTGCAGTTTTATATTTGAGCTCTGAGCAGTCATACTGCTCCCTTACATACAGTGCAACTCCCCCACCTTTTCTGGCCTCCCTGAACAGTTTATACCCATCCATGACAGTACTCCAGTCATGCGAGTTATCCCACCAAGTCTCCGTTATTCCAATCACATCATAATTCCCTGACTTTGCCAGGACCTCCAGTTCTCCCTGCTTGTTTCCCAGGCTTTGTGCATTTGTATATAGGCACTTGAGATAACCCGCTGATCGCCCCTTGTTCTCAGTATGAGGCAGGAGCCCTCCCCTCTCACACGCTCCTGCTCGTGCTTCCTCCCGGTATCCCACTTACCTCAGGGCTTTGGTCTCCTTCTCCTGGTGAACCTAGTTTAAAGCCCTCCTCACTAGGTTAGCCAGCCTGCTCGCGAAGATGCTCTTCCCTCTCTTTGTTAAGTGGAGCCTGTCTCTGCCTAGCACTCCTTCTTGGAACACCATCCCACACTTCCACAGTAAAAATAACACAATTAGGAACAAAAAGTGTCAGCAAGTAGTAATTTTCAGTCTCATTTTAAATAAAAATACAATCTGTGAATGTTAAATGGTTAAAGTGTGTTCTGACTTAGGCATTGATACAGCATGGATTATTCTACATTTGAGAAATATAGTTACAGAAAAATTATCCCCATCATTAGAGTAAATTCAGGCAAATAGCTTCCCTTAAAAATACAAGGAAAATATGAAGCAAGATATAAGCACTTACTAAATGATGTTATGGCTTATGATTTCACTCAAGATACTATTCTAACATAAATATTAAATAAACGGATGAATTTTAAATGGAAACTGCACTCTGAAGTTATTGATGATTCACTTTATTGGGCTATTTTGTACATGTTCTACATAATATCTTTTGATATTTTTGTACTCTGGACCTTAGTTATTTGTCCTGTAGTACAACAAAAACAGTTTGCAAGTTTGATATGAGTTAATATAAAGCCTAATCCTACTGAAATTATTTAAAGGGGTACTGTTGAAATTACAGTATTTTAAACCTGCCCTGCAAAACCACAGTTGTTGGTAATCCATCATTGTGAATGACTAACCCATTTGACCATCTCTGGTTTAAAGGTTATTGTGATGGGGTGTGCAGGCCTTCTGTAGTGACTGAAAACTCTACCCTGTCCAGTGGAATCCCCTGTAGGAGACCCGGCTGAGCTAGCCAACAATCTGAGGTTTCATGGGTTAACTTGCAGCCAGGTTTCAGAGCGAGCTCAGGGAGACACTGCTACCTAGGAGCTAATTAAGTACAGCTAAGCCTATTTAGACACATCTTTCGATTAAGGGTGTCTACATCTAGGTGATATCCTTATTTTATTGCTGTACAAAATGAGACGCAAAGAGGTTAAAGTCATGGATGGTTCTCTGCAGACCCATGTGAGGGATTCCCATTACAATCCTCACATGGAAACTGTTGTCCTCCCATGTGTAATTTTTCTTTGAACTTTCATGCCAAATAATGTTTTTCCAACCCCATAAAGTTTATTCACCCCTATTAATTATACACAAGCATATAGATCCTGCATATATTAATGATAAAGATGTTCCACATCCCAACATTTCACCTGCACACTAATCCTGAAGGAGTGGCTTTCTGTAGCATACTACTGTCAAGTGTTCAGATGCTAAAGAGTTAATGGTGGTGTTGTATTGCTCTGGTAATCTGAACCCTCAATCAGGCCTTGCTTCCACAAGGTAAAGTGTTTCTTTCAATCAAGTTAGCTCCTAAAGGTGTTAAACTTGGTCTACATTGGTGGTAAGTAAACAATTGAGTTAAGCCATCTTGATTGATCTGACTCAATTCAAAGAAGTACCTATTCTTCCTAGTTTAGACAAGGCCTTGGAGAAGACTTACTTTCTACCACTGGACTAAGGGCAGCAGACAATTAAGCAGACACAGAAAGCAAGCTCCAGTGAGGGGTTGGGTGGGTTGCAGGGTATGTAACTGATCGAAATAGCACTTGTAAATTGCTGCAGAGTCTGGCATGGAACACTGAGGTTAAATATTTTGCCATTTGATTCAGGTGTCCCTCCAAATATCTGATGCAAATTATCCTGATTATTTTTCTCATATCTGTGGTGGCACCCTTATTCATCCCAGCTGGGTCATGACTGCTGCCCACTGCATTCAAATGTAAGTAAAAATAATATGAGACTTCTAACTCTTGCTACAAATCCCAATCTGCTTCTCACTTTGGACTGCTACCGGGCCTTTCAAACACTCACAGCCCTCAACACATTCATTCTCTGTGAGACAAGCAAGTGTGACTAACCCACAGTTAGTCTGTGACCTATGGTAAATATTATAAGACTGATCCATATTTACCCATTTCTGCCAACTTCCTGGAAGCAAAAAACAGCGGATTGCAGATTTACATAAATGCATATAAATGTGCATACATGTAACTATTTAAAATAAATTTAAATATGCATAAACCTGCACAAAGACAGAGTGAGGAAGGAAACCCTGCCTACCCCCTCTGCATGCCATATCTGCTTATATGATCCGTAAAGCTCCTCGCACATTTTTGACATGCATCTGAAGAAGTGGGTATTCACCCACGAAAGCTTATGCTTCAATACGTCTGTTAGTCTATAAGGTGCCACAGGACTTTTTGCCGCTTTTACAGATCCAGACTAACATGGCTACCCCTCTGATACTCACACATTTTTGACACCATATAAACAATACATTATAATATTAAGAAGAAACATATCTTTAGCTACAGATGCCCTTAGCAAACATATCCTTAAATAAAGTATCCACAATAAACACATCCTTAACATTCCACATATATATTCCATAATTTTATATATTAAACTTTAAGTATAGATGGAACATGAACAATTCCAGATTCTGGTTTGAAAAGGTTATGAGGAGCTGAACAAGGAAGTCAGATACAACAGGTGCAGTTTCCCACATAGTAAAATGAGGATAATACTTCCCGAGCTCACAGGTATAGGGTCTGTTAAAGCACTTTGAAGGTCCTCAGATGAAAGGCGCTGTAGAAATGACTATAACAAGAGAAAGATCCTACTGCTGCAGAAGCTATCATACAAAGGCACCAATGTGGAGCAAAGGGCGTGCTTTATGGTAATTATTTTTCAATTCATTTTCAGGCCAATAGGAGCAACTTACCGAGTGGCTCTGGGCGAGCACAATCTCTTTGAATTGGATGGCACTGAATATTTTATTGGTGTGAACAAAATATTTATTCATGAAGACTGGAACCCCTATGATATTGCAAATGGGTAATTTGTTTTTGAACACGACGTTGGCATGGGAATGAATACTGATGTCCTTACTTAGGGGCCAATCCTGCAGATGTTTATGTACATATTCTATCCATCACCCACTGAGGTTAAGGATGGCCTTGTAGAAAATACTGGACTGGGACTCAGGACATCTGGGCTCAGTTTCTAGTCTGTAGACTTTCCATATGACTAGAGCAAATCACTTAATCCCTCTGCACCTTCAGTTCCCCATCTGTAAAATGGGGTTAACAACACTTCCCTACCTCACAGGGGCATTTTAAGGGTACATTATTAATCTTTGTGAGGTGTCAGATACTATGGCAGTGGAGGCTATATAAGTGCCTAGATAGGTAAGTAAAAAGTGAGCAAGGGTGTTCGGGATTTGGTCATGACTAACTCAAGAATTTTGCCTTGTGGCATCTGAAGGGCTAATCTTTGTGTCCTATTTCAGAAATGACATTGCCCTGCTGTATCTCTCTACACCTGCCTATGCTAATGGCTTTGTTGAGGTAGCCATGCTTCCATCTGAAGGAGACATTTTGCCTAATGATTATCCATGTTATATTACTGGATGGGGACTGGCTAGTGGTAAGTGGGAAAAAGTTGCTCCTCATTCCAGAAAGACTGACCCAGATCAGAGACCCAGCACAACTCTTTTTGTAAATAAAACCTGTGGCTATGCAACATCTTTGACAGCTCACGCAGGATGTAAGTGGTGCCGGGTCTTCTAATGGCTCTCTGCAGGGAGGTGAATGCCGGAATAAGCTCTTGTAATCACAAGATGCATTTTCCCAGAGTAAACATTTCTTAAATAGCATGATGTTTGGCACCATTTAGCACTCAGTGTGGACAAGCACTGTCGTGTTTAACATGTCAGTGATAGTGGTTCATCCTGGGATCCACCCGAGGGTTGACCATGACCAGCTATCATGATTTAAGTGGTAAACACTTATTTTAATCACTAAACTCAGCAGATACGACTGACTAGACATGGAGGAGATCCCACGAGTGAGCAGGGGACATATTACCCTCATCCTGGGCCCAATCCCACTACGGTTCCGTTGGGCTGTACTTTGCTCAGTGAATAGTACTGTTGATCCCGATGGAACTAGTCATGCATAGTTCAGTACTATTCAACGTGAATAAGGGTGGCAGAGGTGGGCCTTTATTTTTAATTCTAGTGTCTCTTTGAGCAGAATATTGCCCTTTCTCCTTTAGCTGGTGGCAGCATTCCCGCTAGACTTCAAGAAGCGATACTCCCAGTGGTTGACCATGCCATCTGCTCTCAGAATCACTGGTGGGGCTCTCAAGCAAAGGAGAACATGGTGTGTGCTGGTGGAGATGGCGTGAGGGCCGGGTGCAGTGTAAGTGCCATATTTTCTCTTTTCCCCCTTAACTCTTTCTTTCTTATACAACCCTGCTCCTACAGGAATTGTGAATTACTTACAACACACTCCCCCAATGCTTGCAACATCTCAGGAGTTCAGGCCTTCCTGACAAGTCAGCTACTTCTTCTTGAGTACCATCCTCTTAATTATTATTGTTCCTGCTTGCCCCCTCCCACAAGAGAGCCCATGGGAAGGGGATAAAGGAGAGGAAAGCTTCAAAGTTCTTCTTCAAGTGCTGTCCCTTTGGGTGTTCCACTTCAGGTGTCAGTGCGTCCTTGTGCCATTGATCAAAGATTTTCAGTAGCAGTGTCCATCAGGGATGTGTGTGCGCAGTAGTTGTCTCACAGCACTGGTGGCGCCTTGACTACTGCGTGCATGACCTGAACCCCTCAATTCTTCTTTGAGTGCTGTCCCTGTGGGTTCTCCACTTTAGGTATCGATGCGCCCCTGCGCTCGTAGCCGGAGATTTATGGTATCAGTGCCTGGTTGGGTCTCTCATGTGTGGTCCCCATCTCGTGCTGTTTCAGGTGTTTAACTGGTGCTGTGCGACCAACCTCCCCTCAGTTCCTTCTCTACCACTGTTGGCTCAAGTTGGAGCACTCAGCAGTGCCTCGCAGCTTAGGAATACCCTTTCTTCAATTAGTCTTAGGTTATAGATTTTAGTGAGAACAGATTCAAATACATAACCTTCCTACTTATCACCATCCCTTTAAAAAGAAATTATTTTAATTCTCCTCCTAGGACTGTAAGTTTCCATTCTGTTCTATCGCAGCAGCATGATATCCGTACCTCTCTCCATCTTACAGAGAGCGTATGCTCCCTAAGGGGCATGCCTGGCTCCCCAGGGTTCAAACACTGCACAATCTTCAAGCTGTCAATACCCCTTTCAGATGGGCATTCTCAGTGCGTCTTCTATCTTGTTGAGGCACATATACCTGAGAAGTGCTCGCACTGTCACAACTTGAAAGCCCGCACCAGAAAGGCAAGAGATCTCCAACTAAAACTTTTCCTCATGGAGAAATCTCTTTGCCAGGCATCTGACCCTGAGGTACGCACCCCTCTTGCCAGTAATCGCCGACTGCAGCCTTGGACAAAGGCCCCTCTTCTATGGAAAGGGCTCCTGACCAACCTGCCAAGAAGGCAGCAAAAAAAATGGGGTACCATGTTCCTGACTCCAGAGTCAACCAAGAAAAGGTGCTCTGATACTGGTCTTCCGGTATCAACCACTCTGGCCATGTCAATGGTTGACAAAATGGGTCCCCCTGGCACCATCGGTACCAAGAAACTGAGAGCTTCTAAGCAACCAAGCTCCACCACAGACACCAAGGGGAAAGTGAAACCCCATGCTGCAGTACCGTCAACTGTGATCAAGCAATCGGTACCAAGTATACCGGTACTTCCGCCTCGAATGCTGCCACCTAGTGCTGGTATTATGCACTCCAGCCACACACTGTCACCAATGAGCACTCTCCAGCACATGGTACTGTTTCCTATCACCCCAATGGTACTGATCCTGGGCACTTCACAACAATTCCTCTCTCACAAAGATCTATCTGTTTCATCAGTACTGGAGTCTCCTCTCCTCGGCACCGATTGTACCTTGGCACCTGTGGTAATCAGCCAGCCCAGCTCCCCACATCTCTCGGCACCACAATTCTCTAGCGAAGAGGAATATAGAGAAGAGAATGTTGGACACTCTTCACAACATTCCTCTCCTGTGGCTACTCCCACCGCACATGCCCTTCCAGGCACGGGCTTCCCTGCAAACCTTCCGAACCAGCCCTGGTATGGGCAACCTTGGATGCCCACAGTGCCCTTCCAACCAAAATGGCCATTCTGGCATCCATGGACTACATACCACAACAGCAGCAACAGGGTGCACCTACTGGTCTGCCCATAACTCGCACACACCAACCACCTATATTAAAATCATAGGCACCGTCTGGCACCTCTGAACATGGGGCTCAAGAACAGGAGGACCCAGAGGATCCAACTGATTTTCATTTCTCATCATCCTCACTGGTTGACACAGTTATACCCCCATCTCCCAACACAGCTGATGATTTAAAACGATTTCAAGATCTCTACAAGAGAGAAGCCACTTCACTAGACATCTCTCTGGAAGAGGTCCAGGAATCTCGACACAAATTAGTGGACAAATTGCACACATCCACTTCTTCCAAAATCACCCTTCCAGTGAATGATGTGATCATGGACCCTGTGAAGTCGCTCTGGCAAACCCCAGCAATGATTCCACCTACCTGTAAGAGGTCTGATGAGAAATATTATGTGCCAGCAAAGGGCACTGAATTCCTCTTCTTGCCTCCAACACTGAATTTACTAGTTATTGATGCAGTCAGCGAACGGGGTAGACAACAATACTACAGGAACACCCCATATGACAAGGACCGGAAATGGCTCGACCTGTTAGGCCAAAAAGCATATTCAGCAGTGACCTTACAATTAAGAATTGCCAACTATGCTGCCCTATTGGCAAAGTATGATCACAATAATTACGCAAGTCTCTCTGAATTTATTAACTTTATTTCAGAAGACAAAAAAGAGCAGTCCAAAGCACTCATCACAGAGGTCCACCTCATCAGCAGAACAGTGCTACAAGCTGCCCTTGAGTCCGCTGATTCCTCAGCAAGATACATAGCAACAGTGGTTGTTATGAGGAGAGCCTCCTGGCTTCACCTATATGGTTTTCCAAAGCCACTACAGTCCACTGTAGAGGACTTACCGTTCGAAGGCTCCAAACTCTTCGCGGACAAAACAGATGAGTCACTGCACACTCTAAAAGACTCGAGGGCCACGTTGCAATCACTGGGCATCCACACACCTAAGAACAAGAGATGGCAGAGCAATTGTCAAACTCCTCAAAGATTCTGACCCCCTCCATACACACAACACAATAGATACTACGATTAACGGGGCGGAAACAGAAAACTTCAAGGAGACGACAATCTGCTCCTTCGCCTACTACCTCTCAGCCATCAACCTCTAGACAACAGATTTGAAACCTTGGTCAAGGGCTTGAGAATCCCATGTCTCTCAGTGTTGGCACCATCTACAACTGGCAAGAATTCTGGAGATTGCCTACTTCCATTCTACCCAATCTGGCAGTCCATTACCACGGGCAGATGGGCATTAGAAATCATCAAAATTGGTTACTCTATCCCCCTTACCTCCAAACCCCCTACCCACCCCACTTCCCTGCCCCTCTTCTGGGACCCCTCTGACGAGCATCTGCTGTGAGAATAGGCAAACCATTTCATATCTCTGGGAGCAGTAGAATCTGTACCAACCAAGTACAGAGGGAAGGGGTTCTATTCCCACTACTTTCTCACACAGAAAAAAACAGGATGTTGGAGACCTATTCTCAATCTCCAGCAATTCAACAAGTTTGTGAAAACACAACTATTCAAAATGGTCACACTAAGCACCATAATCCCAGCATTAGAGACAGGGGACTGATTGTCAGAAGGACACACATTTTCACATATCTATCCATCCCTCACACTGGAAATTCCTATGGTTTACAATAGCACAGGACCATTTCCAGTACAAAGTTCTGCCCTTCAGCCTTTCCACTGTGCTTCAGGTATTTTCAAAAGGTACTAGCTGTAGTAGCTGCCTACCTACGCAGAGAGAGAGAATCATGATATTCCCCTACTTAGACAACTGTCTGCTGAAAGCACCAACACTACAGACAGCCATAGACTCCACCCAATGTACAATAAATCTGTTCACCAGCTTAGGACTTCAAAGAAACATACAAAAGTCTACTCTAAAACCTGTCCAATGCCTGGAATTCATTGGAGTGGACCTCAACTCCCTTGAAGCAACTGCCTTCCTACCAACAAAATTCTTTCTGACTCGAACCACCTTGATCTCAACAGTGCGGAACAGCCTGCAGGTGTCCGCCAGAACTTGTCTACAAACTTCTAAAGAAAAGGAGTACTTGTGGCACCTTAGAGACTAACCAATTTATTTGAGCATAAGCTTTCGTGAGCTACAGCTCACTTAATCAGATGCATACTGTGGAAAGTGTAGAAGATCTTTTTATATACACACAAAGCATGAAAAAATACCTCCTCTCACCCCACTCTCCTGCTGCTAATAGCTTATCTAAAGTGATCACTCTCCTTACAATGTGTACGATAATCAAGTTGGGCCATTTCCAGCACAAATCCAGGGTTTAACAAGAATGTTGGGAGAGTGGGGGTAGGAAAAAACAAGGGGAAATAGGTTACCTTGCATAATGACTTAGCCACTCCCAGTCTCTATTCAAGCCTAAGTTAATTGTATCAAATTTGCAAATGAATTCCAAATCAACAGTTTCTCGCTGGAGTCTGGATTTGAAGTTTTTTGGTTGTAAAATAGCGACTTTCATGTCTGTAATCGCGTGACCAGAGAGATTGAAGTGCTCTCCGACTGGTTTATGAATGTTGTAATTCTTGACATCTGATTTGTGTCCACTTAGTCTTTTACGGAGAGACTGTCCAGTTTGACCAATGTACATGGCAGAGGGGCATTGATGGCACATGATGGCATGTATCACATTGGTGGATGTGCAGGTGAAAGAGCCTCTGATAGTGTGGCTGATGTTATTAGGCCCTGTGATGGTGTCCCCTGAATAGATGTGGGCACAGTTGGCAACGGGCTTTGTTGCAAGGATAGGTTCCTGGGTTAGCGGTTCTGTTGTGTGGTATGTGGTTGCTGGTGAGTATTTGCTTCAGGTTGGGGGGCTGTCTGTAGGCAAGGACTGGCCTGTCTCCCAAGGTTTGAGAGAGTGTTGGGTCATCCTTCAGGATAGGTTGTAGATCCTTAATAATGCGTTGGAGGGGTTTTAGTTGGGGGCTGAAGGTGACGGCTAGTGGCGTCCTGTTATTTTCTTTGTTAGGCCTGTCCTGTAGTAGGAGACTTCTGGGAACTCTTCTGGCTTTATCAATCTGTTTCTTCACTTCCGCAGGTGGGTATTGTAGTTGTAAGAATGCTTGATAGAGCTCTTGTAGGTGTTTGTCTCTGTCTGAGGGGTTGGAGCAAATGCGGTTGTATCGCAGAGCTTGGCTGTAGACGATGGATCGTGTGGTGTGGTCAGGGTGAAAGCTGGAGGCATGTAGGTAGGAATAGCGGTCAGTAGGTTTCCAGTATAGGGTGGTGTTTATGTGACCATCGTTTATTAGCACTGTAGTGTCCAGGAAGTGGATCTCTTGTGTGGACTGGACCAGGCTGAGGTTGATGGTGGGATGGAAATTGTTGAAATCATGGTGGAATTCCTCAAGGGCTTCTTTTCCATGGGTCCAGATGATGAAGATGTCATCAATATAGCGCAAGTAGAGTAGGGGCATTAGGGGATGAGAGCTGAGGAAGTGGTGTTCTAAGTCAGCCATAAAAATGTTGGCATACTGTGGGGCCATGCGGGTAACCATAGCAGTGCCGCTGATCTGAAGGTATACATTGTCCCCAAATGTAAAATAGTTATGGGTAAGGACAAAGTCAAAGTTCAGCCACCAGGTTAGCCGTGACATTATCGGGGATAGTGTTCTTGACAGCTTGTAGTCCATCTTTGTGTGGAATGTTGGTGTAGAGGGCTTCTACATCCATAGTGGGCAGGATGGTGTTATCAGGAAGATCACCGATGGATTGTAGTTTCCTCAGGAAGTCAGTGGTGTCTTGAAGGTAGCTGGGGGTGCTGGTAGCGTAGGGCCTGAGGAGGGAGTCTACATAGCCAGACAATCCTGCTGTCAGGGTGCCAATGCCTGAGATGATGGGGCACCCAGGATTTCCAGGTTTATGGATCTTGGGTAGTAGATAGAATATCCCAGGTCGGGGTTCCAGGGGTGCGTCTGTGCGGATTTGATCTTGTGCTTTTTCAGGGAGTTTCTTGAGCAAATGCTTCTAAAGATCTTCCACATATCTTCTAGGTGCAAGATAGCACTGCCAGTTAATACAATAATGGAGCTGGCAGAAATAGTATTGCAAACACCAGCCACTGTTCCTCCGGCATGTAAAAGAGCTGATAGAAAATATTATGTTCCTACTAAAGGAATGGACTTCCTCTTTTCACTCCCTCCCCTAACTCAATAGTGATAGATGCAGCCAATCACACAGGAAAACAACACCAGTACAGGTCCACCCCACAAGACAAAGACTGGTAGAGGCTAGACTTATTCATCCGCAAAGTATATTCGTCCACAACTCTACAATTCTGCAGAGCTAATTATGCCGTGGTCCTCCAAAACATGACTACGACAATTATTTGAAACTCAATGAGTTCCTTACTGACATCCCCAAAGAGAAGAAGGAACAATTTAAGGCAATCCTTAACAAGGGACAGCTTGTGGCAAGAATAGCACTATAGACATCCTTCAACGTGGCAGACATGGCCACATGAACGACAGCCATAGTGATAGTCATGCGCAGAGCATCATGGCTACATTCATCCAGAATCCTGAAGGACTTACAAACAAAGGTTGAAGATCTTCCCTTTGACAGAGACAAGCTGTTCTTGGCCAAAAAGGATGAGGTCCTTCACTCCATGAAGGACTCCCAGGCAACTCTCCATACCTTAGGCATATACACACCTTCAAATAGGTGGAGAAGACAAAGACAATGACCTTACGACTCCCAGAGACCGAGACAATGCCCACAGAGATGCTGAACCCCACAGTCTCAGCCTACAGTGTCACAGACATCATTGCACAAGACACAATTTTGAAACATTGGCTGAGGGTTTGAACGACCTCCCCTGACAACCAGTGCCATCTGCACATACCCAGGTCTTTGGCCACTGACTGTGTCCATTCTATCACACTTGGGCATCCATCTCCATGGATCAATGAGTCTTGGAAATAATACAATTGGGTTATGCCATCCCCTTTACCTCTAACCCACCCACCCAACCGCCCGCCCAGTACCTCTTCAGGGACTCTCCTCATAAGCACCTTCCACAGCAAGAAGTGAACTATCTTCTACAATTAGGTGCCATGAAGCAAATCGACAGGTAGGAGCCTGTTTTCATTCCCTATGCACAGAGGCTATAAAATTATGGAACTGGTGCATAATTCATGACAGCATCATCACTGCTTCATACCTCCCAGGCTGCCAGAACATGACAGCGGACACATTAAGCAGACACTTTTCCCAAGACCATGAATGGGAACTGAAGAATAGTATCGCACAACGCATCAACCTATTTGTGACAGCACGAAACAATAAATCTCCACAACTCTGTTCACAAACAGGACTGGGAACACGATCCCTTGGAGGCGCCTTTCTCATCAGATGGGACGCTCCTTTCCTGTACGCATTCCCAACGATACCACTAATCTCAGAGTACTACACAATATATGGACTGACAAAGCCAACGTCATACTTATAGTTCTGACATGGCCCAGGCAGACCTGGTACCCATACCTGAGGTGCATGGTGATTTGTGCACCACACAATCTCCCTCTGTGATGGGGATCTCCTCGCACAAGATGGAGGTCAAGTCCTCCACCCAAACCTGGAAAAACTTCATGTGATGGGGCATGACTCACCACTGCAGCACCTCTTGCAGGTTGTGCAGGGAATTAGCACTGCTCCCTCTTCTGGTGGTGTCTCGCCTGCTGTCACCTCTGTTCCTGGTCCCACGTCACTCCCAGGACCACAGCATCCTCTTCAGTGACACTGTCCTCCGGCTGTGCCACACTCTATGTTCCCTGCCTTCTGGAGGGACCTGCAGTCCACTGTCTAGCCACTTCCTTCAGTGACAAACTGCAGTCCACTTCCTTCAGGGGCTCCAGCACCCTCTTTGCCCTTGCATCAGGGCCTCAGTCTGCAGATCCCTGTAGCCTGACAGGAGCTGCCTTTAGCCTCTGAGTCTCTGCCTACAGCACTGCTCAGTCCAGGGTGCTTGCTGCCTTCTGCCGGCAAGGCAGCCAGTCCTCCTCCCTTCTCGAGCTCCAGGGAATGACTCCCATTGTTCTGTTCTGCAGCCCTTCTTATATGGGTCAGCCCGGCCCTGATTGGCTGCTCCTATAAGCCCTTCTGTGATTGGCTGCCTCCTGCGCAGCCTCCCTAGGCCTGCTTTTAACCCCTTTTCTGCCAGTGTGGGACAGATGCCCCATCACGCTTCACCTGAAGGCCTGGCTCCTCCATGGCTCCAGCATTATGAGTTAACCTGCTTGGAACAAGTAAAACAGGTATTAGTAAGCAGCAGAAAACCAATCACATGTACCACTTACCTCCAAAAATGGAAAAGATTCTCCTTATTATGCCAGAACAAGCACGTATCTGCGTTCAAGGCACCACTACAATTGATCTTGGGATACATATTAGAACTAAAGAACTCAGGACTCTCCACAAGCTTGTCTAGAGTACACCTAGCAGCCATTACTGCCTTTCACCATAAGGTCAATGGCGTATCAATATTGGCGCACCCCATGATGAATCCTTTTCTCACGGGCATACAAAATATGTACCCACAAATACATGAACCCACCCCACCATCGGACTTAAACTTGGTGCTCTAAAGCCTTACCAGAGCCCGTGTCATAAATATAAAGGGAAGGGTAAACCCCTTTGAAATCCCTCCTGGCCAGGGGAAAGCTCCTCTCACCTGTAAAGGGTTAAGAAGCTAAAGGTAACCTCACTGGCACCTGACCAAAATGACCAATGAGGAGACAAGATACTTTCAAAAGCTGGGAGGAGGGAGAGAAACAAAGGGTCTGTGTCTGTCTGTATGCTGCTTTTGCCAGGGACAGAACAGGAATGGAGTCTTAGAACTTTTAGTAAGTAATCTAGCTAGGTATGTGTTAGATTATGATTTCTTTAAATGGCTGAGAAAAGAATTGTGCTGAATAGAATAACTATTTCTGTCTGTGTATCTTTTTTGTAACTTAAGGTTTTGCCTAGAGGGGTTCTCTATGTTTTTGAATCTAATTACCCTGTAAGATATCTACCATCCTGATTTTACAGGGGGGATTTCTTTATTTCTATTTACTTCTATTTTTTATTAAAAGTCTTCTTGTAAAAAACTGAATGCTTTTTCATTGTTCTCAGATCCAAGGGTTTGGGTCTGTGGTCACCTATGCAAATTGGTGAGGCTTTTTATCAAGCCTTCCCCAGGAAAGGGGGGGGTGCAAGTGTTGGGAGGATTGTTCATTGTTCTTAAGATCCAAGGGTCTGGGTCTGTAGTCACCTAGGCAAATTGGTGAGGCTTTTTACCAAACCTTGTCCAGGAAGTGGGGTGCAAGGTTTTGGGAAGTATTTTGGGGGGAAGGACGCGTCCAAACAGCTCTTCCCCAGTAACCAGTATTAGTTTGGTGGTGGTAGCGGCCAGTCCAAGGACAACGGGTGTAATATTTTGTACCTTGGGGAAGTTTTGACCTAAGCTGGTAAAGATAAGCTTAGGAGGTTTTTCATGCAGGTCCCCACATCTGTACCCTAGAGTACCTTGACAGCCTGATTCAAGCCACTAGACACCTGCTCCCTTCTTCACTTATCAATGAAGGTGGCGTTCGTGGTCGCAATTACATCCACATGATGAGTAAGCGAACTAGGTGCTCTTGTGGCTCATCCCCTGTACACCATATTCTTCAAGGACAAAGTCACATTGAGACTACATCCAAAATTCATACCAAAAATATCATCCTCTTTCCACCTCAATCAATTGATTCACCTGCCTACATTTTACTCCAAACCTCATGTGAATACACAAGAGACTGCCCGACATACATTGGATGTCCAACACGTGTTAGCATTCTATCTGGACAGAACAAGACCTTTCCGAAAATCCCCAAGGCTTTTTATTTCAATGACAGAGCTTTCCAAGGGGTCTGCAATATCCACACAGAAACGGTCAAAATGGATCTCCAACTGTATCCAGATGTGTTATGAACAACTCAAAACAGCATCCCCATCAGGGATCAGGGCCCATTCAACAACATTAGTATCTACCTCAATAGCCTTCTTAAATAATGTACCAATAATAGACATATGCAGAGCGGCCACCAGGGCCTCTGAACACACATTTACGAACCATTACGCAATTACTCAAGATTTGAGCTCAGACACAATGCTAGGTCTAACAGTGCTAACCTCCATTACGAATGCAACTCCAAAGCCCCTTCCATCCACACAAGGGCACTGCTCTACGATCATCTGAAGTGGAGCACTCACAGAGATAGCTCTCAAAGAAGAGAAGGTTATTCACCTTGTGCAGTAACTGAGGTTCTTCGAGATGTGTGTCCCTGGACGTGCTCCACTACCCACCCTCCTCCCCTCTACTTCAGAGTTTGCGGTCAGGACTCTATGGTAGAGAAGGAACTGAGGGGGTTGGGTTGTGTGTACACTAGTCAAGGCACCAACTGCGCACACACCTGAAGTGGAGCACCCAGAGGGACACACATCTCAAAGAACCTCAATTACTGCACATGGTGAGTAACCTTCTCTTCTCATTGCACATATTTCTCCCCAGCTGTTATCAGGGTGGGCAAGGTTTGCTGTCCCACCAGCAAGCCCCATTGATCAGATCCTGGGAATTAGTGCTAGGCCAGGGCCCCAGGCCGCCATTGCAGCTATGCAGTCAAGTCAAGGAAATGGTGCAAAACCCTAAAAACAAGGGGCAATACATTTGGCTTTGACTATATTTTCAGTATTAATTCATTATAAAGGAACCTGAAAAAACCCAGGGCTTTAAGACCCAGCAGGAGCCCATAGTCTGTTTATCTTTCACTTCTGTTGTTTTAGTTAGAGCCTCTCTTGTGCTGCTATCTCTTTAAATTCATGAGCTGTAGCTTTCAGTGATCCTTTGAATTTGTCTCATCTTGGGAAGAATTAGAACATTCCTGGTTGAATATGGGAGCTGCTAGAAGCTGAAGCTTCCTGCAGGGTCCAAATACCTGAAGAGTGTTCTGATTTATTTAGAGTCTAATCTTTGAATTGAACTCACTAGGAGTCTTTTGATGGACTTCAATAGGCAGTGGATAAGTGCCTTAAACATCTTAAACATATTGAATAGGAGGGGGCAGAAAGAGAGTGTGTTCAGTACTCCTGACAGAATTCTGCACTTCTGCGAGGGCACAGAATCCATATGGCCTGCATATTTCTGTGCCCCACACACACAAAAATACAAAAGAAATCTTTGGGGGGACATGTCTCTTCCCCAGCAGCCCAGGCAGTGCATCTGTTCCAGCATGCCTGGAGCAGCCTCAGAGACACAAATCACTGCAGGGGGAGAGAGGCTGGGTGTACATGCTTGTGGGAGAGACATTGATCACCATCAGGGGGCGGTGCTGGCCAACAAGCAAGAGAGACTCTGTTCCTCTTGCTTGATACTGTGGCTCGAGGAGGGTAGGTCTTTTCGTTACGCAGGAGGAAGGCTCTGTCCCCGAGGCAGAAATGTAGCAGCCGGCCTGCCTAGTAAAATGTCTGTAACTTCTTGAGAATTGTAAAAAAAACTTAATTAAATATTAGTATCATGTTACTGAAAATTTTTTGTTTTCCAGTTAAAGAAAATAGCTTTTGAACAAAACAAAACACATTTTGTTAATGTTGCTGGTTAATTGATTTCATTCTCTGAACAGAAAAGTAGCCGCCTGTCTGCAGAGTAACATTGTTAATGATCTTTTTGTTAGTTAACTGTTCCCATTCTCAGGCTGTTTTAATTTTTTATGTGCAAAATTTTTAATTTTTTGGTGCAGAATCCCCCTGGGAATAGTTCAGAGAACAAATAGTTATGGGCCTGATTCTGTAATATGTCACATACCTTCTGGGAGGTGCTGAGCACTCTTTGCTCCCATTGACTTCAGTAGGCATTGGGAGTACTCAGCATCTCTCAAAAGATCCTCAGCACGTCACAGTATCGGGCCCATTGATTGGAACGTTCATGAATTAATCAGCTGTCACCACTTTTTCCAGTTTTTCTAAACTGCTAAGAAAATTTGGGTGTAACTGTGTGTCACTTCTCTCCACTCTGATTGCAGGGCGATTCAGGGGGCCCTTTGCAGTGTAACAGGTATGGTTCCTGGCAAATTCATGGGATTGTTAGTTTTGGGATTGTCCCCTACTGCAACACCTATCAGAAGCCTACAGTCTTCACACGGGTATCTGCGTACATCAACTGGATTTACAACGTAAGTTCCTCCCAAAGTTAATGGTTTAAATTCATCTTGGATGTACTCCCATACAATTAATGGAGTTATATCAGAGATAAGGTTGACCCAGTACATTCATTTATTATTATACTTATTACATTAAGAACAGAATTAAGAAATGTTGAGAGTTTAAAATCCAAAATGCTTTGGCCTTATTTTTGGCACATTCAAATAAATCTAATGAAGGAGAATGAATGCAGTCACTGTCTGGAAATACTAGGATTGAAGTACAGGAACTCCTCACTTAAAGTTGTCCTAGTTAATGTTGTTTCATTGTTATGTTGCTGATCAATTAGAGAACATGCTCGTTTAAAGTTGTGCAATGCGCCCTTATAATGTTGTTTGGCAGCCACCTGCTTTGTCCACTGCTTGCAGGAAGAGCAGCTCGTTGGAGCTAGCTGGTGGGGGGTGGGAACCAGGGTGGACCGGCAGCCCCCCTATCAGCTCCTGGCTCCCC
Organism: Lepidochelys kempii; assembly: GCF_965140285.1. Taxonomy (NCBI): domain Eukaryota; kingdom Metazoa; phylum Chordata; order Testudines; family Cheloniidae; genus Lepidochelys; species Lepidochelys kempii. Next base: position 257,763,633 of record NC_136381.1, read on the forward strand.
TAAGTTCCCTGTGCGGCAGCCAACCAGCAGGATATCAATTGCCGGGCATTTAGGTGTCCCTCCCCCCACTGCCATGTGCTGCTCCTGCCCTCTGCCTTGGAGCTGCTCCCAGGAGCCTCCTGCTTGCTGTGTAAGGGACGGGGGGAAGAGGGGTGCTAATGTTAGGGTGCCCCCTCACCCCGCTCCTGCCTCCAGCTCCTGTACCCCATTTCCACAGAGCAGAGGGGACACAACATGGCTCAGGAGGGAGAGAGCTTGCTGGCAGCAGCTGCTGTCTCAACTTGCTGATCTACTTAAAAAGGCAATGTACTTAGAGTGGGGTCAGCATACTTAAAGGGCCAATGAGCGTCTCTCACACACACTGTGTGTGTCTCTGTCTCTCTCTGCCATGCTGTCTCCGCTCCCTCCATTCCTGCTTCCTTGTAGAGTGTGAGGCTACATTAACAACAATGTGTTAACCCTTGAGGGCTCAGTCGAGTGCTAGTTTATCATTTAGCAGTAAGGCATTTCCTGGGAAATATCCCACCCTCTGACTTCACCACCTCAACCAAGCTTCACAATCATCATTGCTGTGTACAGTATTAAATTGTTTGTTTAACACTTATACTGTATGTGTGTGTGTGTATATATATAAATATAGTCTTTTGTGTGGTGAAAAAAATTTCCCTGGAATCTAACCCTCCCATTTACATTAATTCTTATGGGGAAATTGGATTTGCTTAACATAGTTTCACTTAAAGTAGCATTTTTCAGGAACATAACTACAATGTTAAGTGGGGAGTTACTGTACAACACGTAAGGCTGACAAATCCGACTTGGCCATAGGTATGAAATCTGATCAGTTAGACTTTTCCTACATAAGGCAAAAAGACACTGCAACAAACCATTGGTGTAATTCTATGGCCTGTGTCATACAGGAGGTTAGATTAGCTGATCATACTGGTCCTTTTTTGCCTTAAAATCTATGAATTACCTGGTATATTTTGAGACTGACACCTGTACAATGCTTTGTGCACACATACAGCAGCTGTCCCAGGTGATTATGACAAGCATGGTTGTACCAGTTGGTTATAATATCTGGGACGATGTCTTTAACTCATGTCCCTCAGGAATCCATGCAGTCTACTATTGTATCTCTGAATCCAATCTGGGGCAACACAGTTGTAGACTGTATCTACAAATGCACAAGTGCGGTAGCTGTCCCAGTTCAGCTGATTCCCACAATGCAGTCAATGCCCAGGGTATGGAAATGTCCAAAGAGCCCTTGCTCCCAGCAACATTGTGCACCACAATGAGGCGTCTGCTTCGGGGGTCACGGGAAAATGCTGTAGTACAATCATGTCTGTAAGATGTGCTGCGTACCAGACTTCCATAGAAACAAGCTAGATGTTCTAAACCATTACGAATAAAAACAGGACAACCATTTCTTCCATGAGATGGCGGTCTCTGCAATGCATCCCTCACCTGGTAAAAATAGGCCCTGGGGAGCCAACTTTCAAAGGGTTTAATGGAGTTTTATGTGCACTACACCAATTACAGTCAACAGGAAATAGGACAAAACCCAATGGATTCATCTGAAGTAACTTACCCTTTAGTTGGAAAGTGCCCATGACTAACCTGAACTCTCTATATTTGGAAAGTTGTTGTCTTATTATCAGATTTTTAGCCCCACCTCAGCTGCAGTTGGAAGCCTGGTGGATCCAGCCAGCTGGGAATTCCCCTAGTATGGGAGAACCCCTTGCTGGTATAAAGCTAGCATAGCTAGCCATCTTCTGGCCTCCCTCAACCCTCTGGCACAGAGGACGTGCCAAAGACATAACTGTGGTGAAGAGGGCATGGCTGAAGTGCTGCTGTACTGAAGCAATTCCCGGCAGATGGAACAGCCCTAAAACTGCTCTAATTTGCACCAGGAGTTGAACCAGCCCCATCAGCTCCGTATGGGGAGAGCCCAGGCATGGAATATAGCCTCGTTTGTTCCCCACTCTCCGGAGCTGTGCTGAATGGAGGTCTGGCACAGCTGAGGATTGGCCTATTCAGTCATTTAAAAATAATGTAAGATCAAAACTGAATATATTCTGTATTGAATCCATTTCTCTGTTGTTTTTCAGATTATAGAGAATAATGGTGGATATTAAGGAAGGATCAGTTTGTCCATGAATATGAACTACTGTTTGAATGAAAAGATATGCCTGTTAATTACATTTCTCTCTCTCTTATGGTCACAACCCATTCTATGGTAATAGAATGGGTTGGCTGCAATAATAATAAGGTGACAATGAATTAAAAACTTGTAGTATTGTGCATTCCATAGTCAATGTTGATAAATGCAAAGTAATGCACATTGGAGAACATAATTCCAACTATACAAATAAAACTAGCTGTTACCATTCAAGAAAGGGATCTTGGAGTCATTGCGGCTAGTTCTCTGAAAACATCCACTCAATCTACAGCGACAGTCAAAAAAGCTAACAGCATGTTGGGAATCATTAAGAAAGGGATAGATAATAAGACAGAAAATATCATATTGCCTCTATTTGAATCCATGGTATGCCCACATCTTGAATACTGTGTGCAGATGTGGTTGTCCCATCTCACAAAAATATATTGGAATTGGAAAAGATTCAGAAAAGGGCAACAGAAATTATTAGGGGTATGGAACAGCTGCCATATGAAGAGAGATTAATAAAACTGGGACTTTTCATCTTGGAAAAGAGATGAGTAAGGGGGGATATGATAGAGGTCTATAAAATCATGACTGGTGTGGAGAAACTAAATAAAGAAGTGTTATTTACTCCCTCTCATAACACAAGAACTAGGGGCCACCAAATGAAATTAATAGTCAGAAGGTTTAAAATAAACAAAAGGAAGTATTTTTTTCACACAACACACAGTCAACCTGTGGAACTCCTTGCCAGAGGATGTTGTGAAGGCCAAGACTATAACAGGGTTCAATAAAGAACTAGATAAATTCATAGAGGATAGATCCATCAATGGCTATGAGCCAGGATGAGCAGGGATGATGTCCCCTGTTTGCCAGAAGCTGGAAATGGGTGATGGGATGGATCACTTGATGATTACCTGTTCTGTTCATTCCCTCCGGGGCACCTGACATTGGCCACTTTCAGAAGACAGGATACTGGGCTAGATGGACCTTTGGTCTGACCCAGTATGGCCATTCTTATATTCTTATGCTCTTATGTCCAAATGTAACCCTTCTTCCCGTCAGAGTTGGCAGCAACAAAGCCCGGGTTCAGTATCTAGGGGTTCCGTTTCAATAACACAATGCAAAACCGGCTCGAGCCCCCACCTAGTGATCTGGGACAATTAGATACCACCCCCCTGGGCACTTCCAAGAGGCAATACTTCCCCTCTTGCAAGCACAGAGTCTGAGTGTAGCACAAGCCTTTTAATAAAGGAGGGAAATAATGCGGCATTATGTTGGGGAAACACCACAAACAGGATTCATAACACCAAGCATGAGCAAAAGTAAGTTTGGCAGTGTCCTTTTCCACTCAGGGTCTTAAGTCCAGCAAGCCAATAGTCATACACACACACCCCACCCACAGTTTCTGTCTTTGGTCAATGCAGCCCCTCAGAGTTCAGAAGTTAATCTGCAGAGTTTACCTCCCAGCCTGGGTGGAAGTGGAGGGAGATATGGGGGGCATCTTACATTCTCCACTGCTCAGGTCAACGGCCAAGTGCCATGCCTCTCCATGGGGTTCTGCTGCAGTCTTCACCACCAGCCTCACCTCTCCATCAGCTGCCCTGCTATCCGCTCCATGCCACTTCCTGCCAGCCACCCACGCTGCTCTAGCCATCCTCCTGTTTGCTCACCAACTCAATGATTTTTAGCTGATAGTAGGGGGAGCCTCAGTGCTGGCGCACCACTAGCCCAAAGTAGGTCTCATGCTTAGACCTAGGTATCAGTGATTTCAGCTCTGCAGCATGTCACAAGGCTTCTAATGGAGCCAAAATTAGCTCTATTATTACACCATGGTGGGGGTGTGTGAAAGTAATATTTGAGGCCTTGAGAAGAGGCCCACATACCCAACCTCTCTCAATTCTCTAGGTTTTGGAATCCATGTCCCTTGCCAAGCAAGTGCTACTTAGTTGAGGGCGAGCCTCTCCATCATAAAATGCCAAGTACAGTTCTACTGTCCTTGATTCACATAACCAGGATAACAACCCTTTATTACTCCTGCCCCAATAGCAGAGAGACTGGGGATCCCACAGCAGCCAAAGTGACCATTGGGCAAGCAGTCCATCATGCTAGGCAGGGTGGGTGTGCCCATGCAAATGAGAGTGCCCATGCAAACAAGATCAGCCCCTGAAGTCCTTTTCCACAGCTCACCACCAGATGTCAGGGTAGAGCTCATTCTGACTGTTTACAACTATATATAGTGAAACCCAAAATAGTGCAGATGGGATGGGATAGGGTAGCTGTTGTACTTGTCACATGGATGTCACATAACTAGACATACATACTAGTGCTTTATTAGGAATACTCATAGCTTAGAGACACTGGATGGTTCCTGGGACTTTCGGAGTAAGGAGGATAGGGCCTGGGGCTAAGGCAGGCTCCCTGCCAGGCCTAGCTCTGCGTGGCTCCCAGAAGCAGCCGCCAGATTCTTGTGGCCCCTATGTACAGGGGCAGCCAGGGTAGCTCTCCGTGCTGCCCCCGCCCTAAGTGCCGGCTCTGCAGCTCCCACTGGCCGTGAACTGTCACAAATGGGAGCTGCAGGGGCTGCTCCTGCTGCAGCTCACGGAGCCTCCCTGACCGCCCACGCACTCGAGGCCGCAAGCACCTGGTGGCCACTTCAGGGAGCCGCAGTAAGCCCTGCCAGGACCCAGCACCCTGTACCCCCTCCCGCACTCCAAACGCCTCATCCTTGGCCCCACCCCAGAACCCTCACCCCCTGCCAGAGCCATCACCCTCCTCCCCCACCCTAACCCCGTGCCCCAGCCCAGTGAAAATCAGTGGGGTGGGGGAGAGCGAGTGACGGAGGGAGGGAGGGGGGATGGAGTGAGGGGGGGCCTCGGAGACGGGGTGGGGCAGGGGTGCACATGGCCCCCAATTTTGGGCAGGCTTTGCTGCCCATGTGTAGAGAGGGTCTCAGGGTATGTCTACACTGCAGTTGGAGGTGTGATTGCAGCACATGTAAATATACTCAAGCTAGCTTTAATCTAGCTAGCTCGGGTACCAATAGCATTGAAGCTACGGCAGCATGGACTTTGGCCCAGGCTAGCCACCCAAGTAGGTTTACCACCTGGCCGGTATTTCCTCGGCCTGGCTGGGTTTTTTATGGATTTGCCAGGTGCCAGAAAAATAATTTAATCTGCCAGGTTTTTTTTTTTTTATGTGGGTGTAAAGATTTGCATTATTATCACAATACACTGGGATATCTAATGTTAAAAGTTCCTGTGTCCAGCTAAAGATCCTGCAGTGTTCCCACTTCCGCAATTTAAGTGATAACAGATCAAAACTGTTGAAAATACAGCAGCTGTCTGCCCATCAACAGGCAAGTGCACCATGCGTGTGTGTGAGAGAGGCTTTGAGTCACACGAGAGTGAGGAGAGATGCCACGTTATGAATCTGTTCTATGTGTTATCTCAACCTGGAGCAGGAGGGGAAACATGACACTGCTTCCAGGGGCTGCTTGAGATAAGCACCAGATGAAGCCTGCACCCCTGAGCCCTGCGCCCCAACCCCCTGCCCTAGCCCTGATTCCCCCTCCCACCCTCTGAACCCCTTGTTCCCAGCCCAGAGCATCCTCCTGCATCCCAAACCCCTCATACCCAGCTCCACCCCAGAGTCTGTGCCCCCAGCCAGAGCCCTCACACACCCCCACCGCAACCCCCTGCCCCAGCCCAGAGCCCCCTCCCATACTCCGAACCCCTCAGCTCCACCTCCCATCCCGGAACCCCCTCCTGCACCCCAAACCCCTCATACCCAGCTCCACCCCAGAGTCTGTGCCCCCAGCCAGAGCCCTCACACACCCCCACCGCAACCCCCTGCCCCAGCCCAGAGCCCCCTCCCATACTCCGAACCCCTCAGCTCCACCTCCCATCCCGGAACCCCCTCCTGCACCCCAAACCCCTCATCCCTGGCACCACCCCAGAGCCCACACCCCCAGCTGGAGTCCTCACCCCCCCTGGCATCCCAACCCACTGCCTCAGCCTGGAGCCCCATCCCCCACTCTGAACTCCTCATTTCTGGCCCCACCCTGGAGCCCGCACCCACAGCTGGAGCGCTCACCAGCCCCCGCACCTGAGCCCTCTGAGCCAGCCTGGTGAAAATGAGTGAGTGAGTGAGGGTGGGGAGAGTGAGTGACAGAGGGAGGCGGGATGGAGTGAGCGGGGGGGTGGGGCCTCGGAGAAGGGGTGGGGCATGGACGGGGCCTTGGAGGAAGGCCAGGGCGGTGGGGGGGTGGGGTGGGAATATTTGTTTTTGCAAGTAGAAACTTAGCAACCCTACCACCATGTAGCAGCTTCATGAGGCAGAGGAACCTGCCTGCTTTCCTGAACACAGATGGACCCTCCAAGGATTCCCAAGGAGAGGGTGAGCTAGTGAGGGGCAGAGCAGTTAGAATGCTTGTTGTTTGTTAAATGATCTATACTCTCTTGTGCTTTCTATGATTAAGCAAAGGAGAAAATGTGTTAGACTTCCTTGCAAAGAATCTGTTCTGTTCTATGTGGGCTTTTCTTACCAGGCTCATCACCATAGTATCTGAGCGTCTTCCAGTACTGCATTAAGCAATGTGGCTATACAACTGTCACATGTTGTTTGTTCTTTCTACCTCGGCCCAGAAGGAGAAGCGTGTGGAGTGGCGTGTCCCACTTTGGTAGGGTTCTGAGGGGTGTGGTTTTTGTGTGTGTTAAATATACCATTTAGAGAAGGCACGGTCAAAGAAATGAGCCTTGCACTTGGGGCGGAAAATAGTGAAGTTTGTGATGGTTCTTAGTTGCCAGCGAAGTTCATTCCACAGTCGCAGATCGCCCCCCCAAAGAAGGTTCTGTCACCTACACATACAAGCTTTACTCTCGTTATTGAGTTCCATTGTGCCAGAGGAGTGAAGTTGTTGACCACAATCTTTGTCCCAGAGCTTGAGATGATCTTCTAGATACCCTGAGCCGAGGCCATTGAGTGCGTTGAAGATAAGGGCCGAGACCTGAAACTTGATTTGACATTCTGTGGGAAGCCAGAGCATGGCGGACAGGTTTGATGTGTAGCCCGTGTTGCTGAGGAGATGCACGGCAACGTTTTGAACTAAGTGGAGTTTCCTAGGTGCTGAAGGCTTCATGCCCAGGTGTATTGCATTGCTGTAGTCCAGCCGAGAGGTGATGAAGGTGTGGCCAAGTCATCACCTGCCGGCAGGGCAGGCTCCAGGCACTAGTGTTCCAAGCAGGTGCGTGGGGCGGCAGTGTTTCCGCGGTGGCAATTCGGCGGCAGCTTCTCTGTTCTGCCGGTCGCGGCGGCAAATCGGTGGCAGCTTCTCCCTTTTGCCGTCCGCGGCGGCAGTTTTTTCACTGCTTGGGGCAGCAAAAACTGTAGAGCCGGCCCTGCCTGCCAGGATGGGATGGAGTCCCCAAGCCAACCAGAGATAGTAGAAGGCATTACTCCTGGCCATCACGATGTGAGAGATCACTGTCAGACTACTGACTGAACTGACCAGTTGTGGATGTGAAGCTTCAATCAAAGGAGATTACACTGGGGTTGCACTGTGGATAGATAGATATGTGTTATATACCTCACCTCTACTAAGTGCCTCCTGAGAGTTAAACTCATAATATAGAGGGCTTGCACCTTCCGGTGGGATTCTGGCAGAGGGTGTGTGTAAGCAACTGGGATATCTTGGGGGTCAGCACTGGTCCTAGGGGCCTAAGGCATGTGGGCTGTAGGGCTCCATTTCTGTGACATAGTAGACTGAGAGTTGGTGCCTAGAAAATGTACCAAAGACCAAGGGAGAGAACTGCTACAGTTTGCTTAGACCAAAGGAGGCTGTCACCATCCAGGGGCTTGGATTCCCCTCACAGCAGTTTAGTGAGAGACCGCAAGGGGGCACTCTACTCAAATCTGTGACAGAAACAAATGAGCATTTTAGAGTATTTTCCCTGAGCTTCCAGTTGATCCTTTCTTAGTGATCATTGAGATTCATTAAAACATGTGAATGTAGGTAGGAATAAACTTCACGTGATGCTTTACTATCAGACTCTGCATAAAACTGCCACTGCTGTTAGAGAACATTCTGTTCGCAGAATTGGGATAGAATATGGTTCCCTTTATGTATTCCCACAGACAAAAAGCTTCATTTAGGTGAAGTTAAAATTGACATGACATGACATGAAGATAAAAATCCTTACAAGAACACTGTAGCTAGTAAAACAAACACACACCATTAAAAAGCCAGGGAATTCAGAGTTAAAGTTCTCTGTCTTGGGTACTTCTATAACCCTCATTACTGGAGTGTCTGAGCACCTGAAAATCTCAAGGTCATTTCTCCTCACAAGACCCCGGTGAGGTAGGGCAGTGCTATTAGCCTGAGGCTCAAAATAACAACTTGATTTGCCCAAGATCACACTGTGGTGAAGCAGGGCATTGAACCTGGGTCTCCCAAGTCCCAGGCTAGGGCCCCCCCAAGTCCCAGGCTAGGGCCCTGATCACTTACAACTAGCATACTCTTAGCTAGATTTACAAGAAACCCAAACATGTGAGAGAAGCCCTGTCCTTGGAGAAAATCTGAAATTCAGACCATTTTACCCACCTCCTCAAAGGCTGGAGCACTTTTCCGTGTCATCACTGAGGTTCCATCCATCAAAGAGACACCTTGAAAACAGCACGGGGTCAATGCCCGCTGCCATCCTGACAGAACCAGTAGCAGCAGATGCGGGCAAGCTACCAGAAAGCACATCTGTGTGCTGGCTATGCGCAGCTGTCCACAGGCTGCTGCTGCTGGTGTTGATGCTCTGGCACAACACAACCCATGTCAGTCCGATGTGTTAACTTAAATCAAGACTTCATGTCTTTCTAAAAAAATAGTCTATCGCTCAAATGGTAGTTGTGGGCTTGACGCAGAAATCAATGGGTGAAGTCCAATGGCACGTGTTAGGCAGGAGATCAGCCTAGATGATCATGACGGTCCCTTCTGGCCTTCACCTCTCTGAAAGTTAGGCCTTGTCTACACTATGGGGGAGATCGATCTAAATTACACAACTTCAGCTACGTGAATAACGTAGCTGAAGTCGATGCACTTAGATCTACTTACTGTGGGGTCCACACTACGCTATGTCGACGGGAGACGCTCTCCCGTTGATTCCCCTTGCACTTGTTCAGGTGGAGTCTGGGAGTCGACGGGGGAGCGATCTGCGGTCGATTTAGCGGGTCTTCACTAGACCCGCTAAATTGACCAGCAATGCATCAATCACCATGTGACGAACCCCCGGTAAGTATAGACAAGCCCTTAGCTGGGATAGGGATCCATTAGAGAGGAGAAAAGTGATCCCTTTCTCTCCCCTTATCTCGTGCACTCATGTTTCTCTGTGAATAGGAACTGATTCCCTTTGTACTCATACTTCTGAAACAATAATGCAGATGAGAAAAACTTTGTGTAGCCTTGGCCAGCCGTTTGTGCCTGTTTTCATGCAATTTATAGACGAGATGTTTTCATCACCAATTTCCATTGCCTTGCCAGTGCAGAATGGCTCCCTACTGGAGTCCGTGGGATCATGCTACTATAACTGAGAACAGAATGTGCCCCCGCCTTTATTCCCAATCAAGTGTGTAGGAGAATGAAACGAGGAGGCATGTCATGCTCACTTACAAATTCAAGCGGTTTAATTTTCTCAGTGGTTCTAGGTTTTAGGAAGGGGATCTTCTTCTAGAGAAGGAGGGTCCAATGGCTAGCATAGTAGTCTGGGGCTCTAAAGACATTTCCTTTGTGACCTTGCACAAGTCATTACTTCTCTCTGCGCCTTAGTTCCCCATCCCCATTTAAATACATTAACTATTGTGAGGTGCTCACGTGCTACAGTAATGCAACCATATAAGTACATTAGATGGACGGCTCTTGATGACAAAGACACATCAGAGATAAATCCAGCTAATTCATCAGTAGAAGAAACACCATTTTTTTTAAACTAGTGAGTTAACATCATGTAGTTCATTATTGAGAACTGAGAATGCAACTTCAGTTACACACGCTAATGCAGAATAAATCAATTTGTCCTTGGTACGGTTTTCAGCCAAATTAAGGTTCATTATAAGTTCTGACAGTGCGCTTGGGGCTGTACAAGACACAAAATGACAATGGTCTCGGCCCCAAAGAGCTTACAATGCAAGCCCCTAGTCCTGCAAAGATTTACACACACGCTTCACTCAAAGATTTACACACATACTTAACTTGACGCACTGGGAACAATTGCATGGGACTCACTGGAGACTACTCACAGCCTGGAAAGTTAAGCATGTCTTTAAGGGGCTGTCTGCACTAGCAAGCTTACAGCAGCAGAGCTGTACCAATGCAGCTGTGCCGCCGTAAGAGTGTCCGTGTAGCCGCTCTGTGCCAGTGGGAAAGAGCTCTCCCGTTGCCATAATGAAACCACCTCCGTGAGTGGTGGGAGCTAGGTCAGTGGGAGAAGCTGTCCCACCAACATAACACAGTGCACTCCGGCGCTTCTGTCGGTAGAATTTATGGGTTTGTTTCCCTCTCTGGCGTGACATTATGTTATACTGAAAAAAGTGGGTGTGTAGACGTGGCCTAAGTCTTTTCAAGATTGGGGCTTAAATCCCCAACCCCACAAACACTTTGGCATATGAGCAACGCTACATCTCGGCATCATCCCTCTGACCCCAACCTGCTTACGTGCCTTGTAAAGTGGTTGCAGGACTGGGCCTTAAAAGGCAGACACAGAAAACTAACTTGGCATTGGGAAATCCAGCAGAAAGAGCTAGCTTGGATTTTTAAAAAATCATTATTAAATCACTTGTTGTGGAAAGGGCAAAAGAGCTCAGATTTAAGGCGGCATTTGAATGAGAAGGTGGTGGCTTGGGGCCTGAGCCTGCTCCACTGAACTCAATGAGAGCTTTGTCACTGATGTCAGCAGGATCAGGCCCTTGCTGAACTGGAATGGAGAGGGAGTTCCATGCAGGAGGGGCATGGTGATAAAAGGTTCAGAGACCAGGGTGACAGAGGGAGACGAATGGCTTCTAGGCTGGAATTGCTGGTGGAGTGGCGAGGGCAGGCCTAGGGCAAAGGCTGCAAGAGAAGCTCTTGTTTCAGTCCTGTGATAATGAATAATACACACTGAGGTGTTGGGATGTGAGAATTCACCATCCCCGATAATAGGAGCTGTGTAACAATATGTATTCTTACCAACACAATACTTCTGTGAACTGCTTTAAACAGCTTAAAGGATGAGTCAGAACCAATCAGGGGTGATATTGAGTTTATGAAACTAGCAGAAAAAAACAATCAAACCCTGTTACTGGAGTTGGAGGTAACAGATTCATTTTCTGATTAATTACACTATAAACAGTGGAGCTTGTTGGAGTATGTGGGGAAGCTACACACCCACCCGTAGCCAAATCCCTTTCTGCTGTATAGGAGAGGAACATTTTAAAACTGCAGAATTGCTGTTTAATTTACCAATACTTCCATTCCAGCTCATTAACTTCTTTGTGCACTCTCCTATTCTGTCCAAATCTCATAGCTGCTTGCGTAGCCCCAGGGCATGATGTGGACCTTTGTGTATTCCACCCAATATCTGCATTAATCATCTGGAACTGTATTACAGCATTTATACTTGTAATTAACCAAACGAGCCACTGAAGGGCACCATTACATCAAAGAAATATTTATTTTTGCTCAACTATACAAAGGCCAAATCTCGAAGAAAATACTTTGGATCTAAATGATGAAACAGTGCATGCATATCCTGCATTTAATTCACTCACAGCTATATAAGGGAGCTGCTTTTTAGATACAATTATTATCAATGAGAGATCATTTCTGATCTGCAAATAGATAAATCTTGTATATTATGGCAAGTACAAATGAAGATGAAGAAGTGAAGAAGTTTTGCAAGAGTTGCAAGAGCACTGGAGAGCATCTGTAGTGATGGATTTTAATTTTAAAATCATGAAGTTATTTGATTGCACTTGATAATATTTTCTAGGTTCTCCCATATATTAACTGAGTCTGATGACCCGGGCTCCGAGACTCACTGCAGCAGGGTTTTTTACCAGGTAGACACACTCACCGTGGTACATTTTTTTTGGTCAGTTATGTCTTTCTAATATAAAGATTAGAGGTGAGAGCCTCCTATAGTCCACATCTAGGTAAAATGTCATACTCATTACTGTATTAAACTGCATGTTTTGCTGTTTTGATCTGGAAACCAATGGGGTTTTCCCCATATGTTTGGCTTTACAAAAATACACTTTAATTTTCTGATTTTTAAAAGGATTTGAAGAGAACTGCAGGACTGTCTTCACCCACCATGTACAGCCACTTCTGGTGAGGAACACAGCAGCTGTTCAACAATCCACACCAACACTGCGCAAGCAATTATATAGGCCCCTCCTACCCAGTGACACCAGCCCCACCCCCACACCATCAGCCCCCACCTAGCAGCACCAGCTCACCCCCATCACACAAGCCCACCTGCAGCTGCATCAGCTTACCCTCCCTCCACAAGTCCATCCCCAGCAACACCAGTTGCCCACCCCACAAGTACCCCATCTGGCATCACTAGTCTCCCCCGCCAACACCCAAAAGCACCAGCTGACAACACCAGTCTCCCCCACCCCACAACTGCCCTACCTGGCAACACCAGCACCCCGCCCAGAAGAACCAACCCTTCACCCCCAAAGCCCACCCACAGCAACACCAGCCCTCCACCATATAAGCACCCCCATCCAACAGCTCCCACATGCCCCTCAACCAGCGGTATCACCAGCCCACCCCAGAATGGCTCAGAAAATCTTGCTGTTACCCAAATCCCACAACCCTTTACAGCTTCTGAGTCATAGGAGGGTTTTTTGGTCTCACTCCTCCTTCACAGAATCATAGAATATCAGGGTCGGAAGGGACCTCAGGAGGTCATCTAGTCCAACCCCCTGCTCACAGCAGGACCAATCCCCAATTAAATCATCCCAGCCAGGGCTTTGTCAAGCCTGACCTTAAAAACCTCTAAGGAAGGAGATTCCACCACCTCCCTAGGTAACGCATTCCAGTGCTTCACCACCCTCTTAGTGAAAAAGTTTTTCCTAATATCCAACCTAAACCTCCCCCACTGCAACTTGAGACCATTACTCCTCGTTCTGTCCTCTTCTACCACTGAGAACAGTCTGGATCCATCCTCTTTGGAACCACCTCTCAGGTAGTTGAAAGCAGCTATCAAATCCCCCCTCATTCTTCTCTTCTGCAGGCTAAACAATCCCAGCTCCCTCAGCCTCTCCTCATAAGTCATGTGTTCCAGTCCCCTAATCATTTTTGTTGCCCTTCGCTGGACTCTTTCCAATTTATCCACATCCTTCTTGTAGTGTGGGGCCCAAAACTGGACACAGTACTCCAGATGAGGCTTCACCAATGTCGAATAGAGGGGGACGATCACGTCCCTCGATCTGCTCGCTATGCCCCTACTTATACACCCCAAAATGCCATTGGCCTTCTTGGCAACAAGGGCACACTGCTGGCACATATCCAGCTTCTCGTCCACTGTCACCCCTAGGTCCTTTTCAGCAGAACTGCTGCTTAGCCGTTCGGTCCCTAGTCTGTAGCGGTGCATTGGGTTCTTCCGTCCTAAGTGCAGGACCCTGCACTTATCCTTATTGAACCTCATCAGATTTCTTTTGGCCCAATCCTCCAATTTGTCTTGGTCCCTCTATATCCTAACCCTGCCCTCCAGCGTATCTACCACTCCTCCCAGTTTAGTATCATCCGCAAATTTGCTGAGAGTGCAATCCACACCATCCTCCAGATCATTTATGAAGATATTGAACAAAACCGGCCCCAGGACCGACCCCTGGGGCACTCCACTTGACACCGGCTGCCAACTAGACATGGAGCCATTGATCACTACCCATTGAGCCCGACAATCTAGCCAACTTTCTACCCACCTTATAGTGCATTCATCCAGCCCATACTTCTTTAACTTGCTGACAAGAATACTGTGGGAGACCGTGTCAAAAGCTTTGCTAAAGTCAAGAAACAATACATCCACTGCTTTCCCTTCATCCACAGAACCAGTAATCTCATCATAGAAGGCGATTAGATTAGTCAGGCATGACCTTCCCTTGGTGAATCCATGCTGACTGTTCTTGATCGCTTTTCTCTCATGTAAGTGCTTGAGGACCTGCTCCATGATTTTTCCAGGGACTGAGGTGAGGCTGACTGGCCTGTAGTTCCCAGGATCTTCCTTCTTCCCTTTTTTAAAGATTGGCACTACATTAGCCTTTTTCCAGTCATCCGGGACTTCCCCCGTTCGCCACGAGTTTTCAAAGATAATGGCCAATGGCTCTGCAATCACAGACACCAATTCCTTTTGCACTCTCGGATGCAACTCGTCCGGCCCTATGGACTTGTGCACGTCCAGCTTTCCTAAATAGTCCCTAACCACCTCTTTCTCCACAGAGGGCTGGCCATCTACTCCCCATGTTGTGATGCCCAGCGCAGCAGTCTGGGAGCTGTCCTTGTTAGTGAAGACAGAGGCAAAAAAAGCATTGAGCACATTAGCTTTTTCCACATCCTCTGTCACTAGGTTGCCTCCCTCATTCAGTAAGGGGCCCACACTTTCCTTGGCTTTCTTCTTGTTGCCAACATACCTGAAGAAACCCTTCTTGTTACTCTTGACATCTCTTGCTAGCTGCAGCTCCAGGTGCGATTTGGCCCTCTTGATTTCATTCCTACATGCCTGAGCAATATTTTTATACTCTTCCCTGGTCATATGTCCAACCTTCCACTTCTTGTAAGCTTCTTTTTTATGTTTAAGACCCACTAGGATTTCACCGTTAAGCCAAGCTGGTCGCCTGCCATATTTACCATTCTTTCGACTCATCGGGATGGTTTGTCCCTGTAACCTCAACAGGGATTCCTTGAAATATGTCCCCTTAAGTATGGTTAAGGCACGTGTCAAAAATACATTGACCATGTTGTGCCCTCTGAAATTTCCAGGGGCTCTGATGATTGCAAACATGCTGACTCTGAGACTTAAGATTTGTCGGCATAGCGATGTTGGCGAGGCAAACAAAAAACCCCACACCTGCTAGCAGGCGTAGCCCGGGCAGCAAAGCCTCCATCGTAGGTGCAACTGTGCTGACACAGAAGAGTGCTTCTCATAGGCTCATAGACTCATAGATATTAAAGTCAGAAGGGACCATTATGACCTCCTGCACAACGCAGGCCACAGACTCTCACCCACCCACTCCTGCGAAAAATCTGTCACCTATGTCTGAGCTATTGAAGTCCTCAGATCATGGTTTAAAGACTTCAAGGTGCAGATAATCCTCCAGCAAGTGACCCATGCGCCATGCTGCAGAGGAAGGCGAAAACCCCCCAGGGCCTCTTCCAATCTGCCCTGGAGGAAAATTCCTTCCCGACCCCAAATATGGCGATCAGCTAAACTCTGAGCATGTGGGCAAGATTCACCAGCCAGATACCCAGGAAAGAATTCTCTGTAGGAACTCAGATCCCACCCCATCTAACATCCCATCACAGGCCATTGGGCCTATTAACCATGAATAGTTAAAGATCAATTAATTGCCAAGATCATATTATCCCATCTTACCATCTCCTTCATAAACTTATCAAGTTTAATCTTGAAGTCAGATAGGTCTTTTGCCCCCACTGCTTCCCTTGGAAGGCTGTTCCAGAACTTCACTCCTCTGATGGTTAGCTAAAGTAGTTCAGGGAGGTGGTATAGCGATGCTATCGAAGGAATTCCTTTTGTCAGCTTATGCTGAGTCTCCACTAGAGCAGTGGTTCTCAAAGCCGGTCTGCCACTTGTTCAGGGAAAGCCCCTGGAGGGCCGGACCGGTTTGTTTAATCTGCCGCGTCCACAGGTTCGGCCGATCGCGGCTCCCACTGGCCGCGGTTTGCTGCTCCAGGTCAATGGGGGCTGCGGGAAGGGAGGCCAGCACGTCCCTTGGCCCGCACCGCTTCCCACAGCCCCCATTGGCCTGGAGCGGCGAACTGCAGCCAGTGGGAGCCGCAATTGGCTGAACCTGTGGATGCGGCAGGTAAACAAACCTGTCCAGCCTGCCAGGGGCTTTCCCTGAACAAGTGATGGACCAGCTTTGAGAACCACTGCACTAGAGGGCTCTCCCGCCATAGCTATGCTGTGAAAGTGAAGTGTAGACAACCCCTATGATACATACAGTTCCAGGCTGACTGAAAGGATCTTAAAGGCACCATATTCTCTGCTCTCTGCTAACTCCTACGCTTCTCACAAAAGGGACCAGTGTTTACAATACGGTTATGCTGGAAGGTTTTAGTAGCTTCCAGCAAGCATGTCTTTCATCTAAGAAATCACAGACCTGGTTAAAGCTGATGGGCAGCATGCTAGTAACCCTTCATTCAAGCTACATGGGAGAAGCAATTAAGCTCCTTCCTGGAATAAGATAGCTGAAACAATAGAAGCCACCTCCCAAGACACTGCACCATGTAAGAAATCCTGAGTAAGAACTAACTCAGGGAAAGTAAGAGAGGGTTCCCTGAGGACTGGAAATGCAGGGGCTGAGGAACTGATTGGTTGCAGCTGTGTTTTGTCTGTGAAGGTTTTGTCTGTCAAAGGCAGAAAGCAACCGGAAAGGGAAGAGAAAATCAGCAGAAAGCCAGAGAAGCAGTTGTGCACGTGGCCCAGAGTGCGAGCTCAGACAGAGCACCTCGGAGCACAGAAATGGCTGGAAAGGCAGGTTTGAAAATTGTGAGCAACTTCCTGCTGTGTTCTGGGAAGCAGGACTTTGTGTACATTCTCTGTAAATAAACAGCATTGCACCAAAGAAATATCTGACTCCATCGCCAATTTCTCCACCTAATGAAAACAACCTGGCAAGACCCTAAATATTGGCCAGCTGCTTAGGTCAGGGGGCATCAATATGCATTGGCTTACAATGATCCCTTGATAATGCCAGCCCCTTGTAATGTCAAGGGAAATGATTGTTATAGTGAAGAGAGAGGTAAAATGGGAAGATGTTCAGGGTGAGCACAGTAAGTTTCCAGAAGACCATTTTCCATGTGTTCAAACAGGACTACTTTTCATGTGGCTCTACATGCGCAAATCTTGGATTTGTGTGCGTGCATTAGCTAGACAGTTGCCCGGCTACCCATGCATGTACACAGAGCAGGGATCTGCTTGCACATGTCTGCTAGTGCATGTGGAAAGTCTATCTGAATGTGCATGCATGCAACTGTGGATCTACGGTGAATGCAAGGCATGCCCCCTGAGCAAGACAGGGCACATGATAACAGGGGCTGGAAAAAGAAGGCCCTGCAGAGTCTGTGTCGGGTTGTAGGACACCAATTCCGCAGTGCATCCGATGAAGTGAGCTGTAGCTCACGAAAGCTCATGCTCAAATAAATTGGTTAGTCTCTAAGGTGCCACAAGTCCTCCTTTTCTTTTTGCGAATACAGACTAACACGGTTGCTACTCTGAAAAGTGCCATATATGAGTCTGTGTGATGTGTTGACATGACAATGCTGGGGCCCTCTGTCTCCATAAGTATCTGACTGCTTGGAAAGTCAGTAATCATGCTACATTTCTGTTGTGTGAGGGCATCCAAGGTTATGTCCTGCCATCTGACAGACTGCCATGTTGTGGAATGCAGATCTGGTTTTCTCCATCTGTTCTTTCCCTTCAGATTGTGGCAGTCTTCTTGCCAAATTGCAGAAAATTATTTTCCCCGGTAGTTGACCAAGCCACCTGTTCTCAGCCTGACTGGTGGAGCTGTTATGCCCAAGGCAATGTGGTGGATAGTGGGAAAGATCGTCTGAAGCCTGGATGCGAAGAAGAACTGCATTTATTGGGCTTTCTTAGCCCCCGGCTATCATTATTGTCCCATATCCACTCCACTTTGTCAGTCACTACTATGGATGAGCTGAAGAGGAGACTTGGGCGTCTCTAAACCAAACTTTTCCTGGGTCCACGTAGGGCCACGTTACACAGGCAGCAGCTTTAAGAGCATCCCCTATGCTCAGCTGGGACAGCAGCAGTGGCAGGGCCAAGTGATTCTCCAGTTGGGCCATGCCCCAGGTCAGCCAGGACAGTTTAAGCCACACTGTCCCTTTAAGGGCACCTCTCCCCTCCCACTGCTGATAGTTGTTACAGAAATCAGGCCAGGAGCTGACACATTAGCATGACTCCTGCCCAGACTGGCTACTCCCTTCCCACCAGCCAAGCAAGTTCTGGGAAGGAGAGTGTCCCTGTAAGGGCATCCTTACTGCCCCGGGTAGCAGCAGCCAAGGGCACCAAAATAGTGAGCACAGGTCCTGAGAGACCTCACTGGAAACCAAGGCAACCATCAGGCAGTCAAGGAAGGTACCTGCAAGTCAATAGAATTCTCGCCCGTTGCCCCTGTTTATTGCTTGAGGCAGAGCTCCTTCTGTCCATTAAGCATCACATTAACATGCAGTACTGTAAAGGGGCAGCAGGCCTGGTGTCATCATGGACAATCTGCATCAGTGCTAGCCCGCTTTTCCTCTCACCTGCTACGACGGGGTAGTCTACATAGGTGGCAGCTAATATGGTGAGTGCATTCACCACACCCCTAATAATGGGTGTAGATCATATGTTCCTTTCACAAAGACTAACAGAGCTACTGGAAGACAAGCTGCTCGACCTAGAGGCTGCCCTTGGTAAGGACATACATTTCCACGTGCTATCTGGTGCAACACAATCCTGGGTGCACCGTTTTCTCGTTGTATACACTAAAAAAGATGATCTGCGAGGATAAAACCAGATTGACTGGTGATACACTGGTGAAAGATGATATACACAAGCCAGAAATCCAACTCATCCCCTCGAAACTGGCCCTCAGTACTTGGTATGGGAGAACATTCATTAAAAAGGGCTGCAAAGCTAATTGTTCAAATCTCTGCAACATCCCATTGGCTGCAGAGAGACCCTTGTTATATCACATCCATAATGTGTCAACTTCAGCTCTGATCACAACCTGCTGCAACGGGCAGGCTGGGGCTTTGCACAACTCCTGCTATGCTTAGGATTACAGAGTTCATCTGACAAATGATCCCTGAATACCAGAGGTGGGATATTCATGGCACAGTGGTAACATGACACCGTTTGACTGTTAAAAAAAAAAAAAAAGAAAGGGCTTGACTTACTAAATAATTAAATGTGGTACAGAGCATTAGTCCTGGAGCCTGACTTTGTGCCCTATAGCATGGGCCAGGCTGCTTAGCCTCGATATGTGGCATGCATAAAGCCTGTCCTATATAGAAAGGAAATCAGATGTTGCTGATGAGGAAGATGTCCCCATTGCCTATAGCAAGGGATTACAGCTCCCAGGAGCCATTCCTTTCTTAAAGGATGGTACAGGATGGAACTCTACCGTTGAAGCTGTTGTGGCTTACATAAGCCCTGGAAGCTGTGCATTTGTTCACGTCCGGGACATGCATGCGTGTTATTCTGCTTCTGTGCTAGCTGCTTGTTTATTTGTTTAGCTCTTAATGTGCTGACAGACAGCTCAGTGGTGTATCGGTGTGATGAGTTACCTCGGAGCCTGCCTAAACCTGAGTCAGGTTACCTCTGAGCTCAAGCTTGTTTAAACCCAATGACAGGTTTCAGAGTAGCAGCCATGTTAGTCTGTATCCGCAAAAAGAACAGGAGTACTTGTGGCACCTTAGAGACTGTTAGGGGGCTTATTCCTTCACCCGCTTACTTCCCTGGTCCTTCTCGCATGAACAGAGAGCAACAATACCCAAAGTCCAAAGGTGCAAACAATTCGATGTTTATTGGGGTGAACTTCCAGCAAGCATGATTCCAGTTTCCTTCCTTAGTGTCCCCCTTCCCAGCTCTGACACCACAGAGCCTTACACCTGTGTCCCTGTTCCAATTCCCCCCCCTTAGCAAAACATGATTCCAATTCCGCACCCCCATCCCCATTCCCATTCCCCCCCACCCACACACTTCCTGATTGACTGCAGACTGTAGAGTAAAACTTGAGTTCTGCTTAGCTATACCTTAACCTATCATTTTACTGAAATTTAACTAACCAATCCTAACATATTGTAACATGATTATGTAACCAGTTATATCCCACCACCTTAATTAGTTTACACCCAGCAAAATTAATTATACAGCAGACAGAAACAATCTCAGAACCAGACAAAGATTATACAGACAAACAATAGCAAAGTGGGAACTATAATGACAAAACAATACAGAAGTGAGGATTTCATATCCCAGCTATTGATAAGTGAGTTCTTGGCAGACAGGATGCTATCAAACTAAGTTTCCTTTTACATTTTCTAGGCACTTCCCTTTCTCTGGAGGCGATAGGCACTATCAGGACAGGATTGTATTCCTAACAGCCCAATAGCACCTTATTTCAATGTGACTAGTTTGGAATGTGAGGATGTGACCGGTCGCTTCCCAGCTTATGGCTGCCTCTGTTGCTTAGCCAAAGGCCTTAGCCTAAGAATAGGGCCTCAGACTGTCACAGTAAGAGAAGGCTCTTACACCGGCAGACAGTGATTTTGATTGTTTCTTTTATACCTCTATAACTAGCCAAGTGATAAGAATACATTTAAATTCTTAGAGTATAGGCCTTTACAGACAGGCCAGAATATCTATATCCTAACAGAGACTAACAAATTTATTTGAGCATAAGCTTTCATGGGCTACAGCCCACTTCATCGGATGCATAGAATGGAACATATAGTAAGAAGATATATATATATATGTACAGAGAACATGAAAAAGTGGAAGTAGCCATACCAACTGTAAGAGGCTAATAATTAAAATGAGCTATTATCAGCAGGAGAAAAAAACTTTTGTAGTGATAATCAAGATGGCCCATTTAGACAGTTGACAAGAAGGTGTGAGGATACTTAACATGGGGAAATAGATTCAATATGTGTAATAACCCAGCCACTCCCAGTCTCTATTCAAGCCCACTTTAATGGTATCTAGTTTGCATATTAATTCAACCTCAGCAGTTTCTTGTTGGAGTCTGTTTTGGAAGCTTTTCTGTTGCAAAATTGCCACCTTTAAGTCTGTTACTGAGTGGCCAGAGAGGTTGAAGTGTTCTCCTACCGATTTTTGAATGTTATGATTCCTGATGTCAGATTTGTGTCCATTTATTCTTTTGCGTAGAGAATTTCTGGTTTGGCCAATGTACATGGCAGAGGGGCATTGCTGGCACATGATGGCATGTATCACATTGGTAGATGTGCTGATGAACGAGCCCCTGATGGGGTGGCTAATATGACTAGGTCCTATGATGGTGTCACTTGCATAAATATGTGGATAGATTTGGCATCGGGCTTTGTTGCAAGGATAGTTTCCTGGGTTAGTGTTTTTGTTGTGTGATGTGTGATTGCTGGAGAGTATTTACTTCAGGTTGGGGGGCTGTCTGTAAGTAAGGACTGGTCTGTCTCCCAAGATCTGTGAGAGTGAGGGATCATTTTTCAGGTTAGGCTGTAGATCTTTGATGATGCGCTGGAGAGGTTTTAGTTGGGGGCTGAAGGTGACAGCTAGTGGCGTTCTATTATTTTCCTTGTTAGGCCTGTCCTGTAGTAGGTGACTTCTGCGTACCCTTCTGGCTCTATCAATCTGTTTCTTCACTTCAGCAGGTGGGTATTGTAGTTTTAAGAATGCTTGATAGAGATCTTGTAGGTGTTTGTCTCTGTCTGAGGGATTGGAGCAAATGCGATTGTATCTTAGAGCTTGGCTGTAGACAATGGATTGTGTGGTGTGTCCTGGATGGAAGCTGGAGTCATGTAGGTAAGTATAGCGGTCAGTAGGTTTCCGGTATAGCATGGTGTTTATGTGACCATCGCTTATTAGCACAGTAGTGTCCAGGAAATGGATGGCTTGTGTGGACTGGTCTAGGCTGAGGTTGATGGTGAGTCATCCCAATGAGTCATCCCTGAGCCAGAGAGTGTGATGAGTCATTAAAGACAATTACCTGCAAGTCTTGCGATAGGCCATTCAACCAGGATTCAGCAAATCCACAGGCGAAGATCCACCCAAGTGATCCCAAGGCACATATAGAGGCTGCTCAGGGAAGGAGTCTCTCCAGTATGTTCAACATCACTACCTGGCCAGGAACACTCTCTTTGCCAGTACTTTCAAAAGCCTGCTCCTGCTTTAGCCCATGGCCGCTTCCACACTAGCCAGCCCCTGTTCCAGCCTCCATCTGCTCCTGCCTCAGCTGTTTGCCCTGCAATTCTGACAATGGAAAACAGAGACAGGCCCTGCCCCGAGGAATTTACAGGCTTAAAAATAAGACTTGTTCTGGACAAAGCATTGACTGAGATTCACTAGGTTCCTGGTCTCCAAGGGTATGTATGTCTACACAGCCTGCAGCAGTGAGCCTCCCAGCCCCGGGGGATAGACTTGGGGTAGTGGGACTCATCCTAGCGCTCTAAACCTAGCTGTGTAGACAGATCTTTGAAGGTGCAGCTCGGGTAGGGTTTCTGAAGCCCACCCAGGCTTCAGAGCCCGAGCTCCAGCCCAAACTGCAACTTCAAAGCACTGCCTACACGGCTATTTTTAAGTGCTAGCGTGAGCCTTACTCCCCCAAGTCTGTCGAGCCGCTAGCTCGATAGACGTACCCCAAGTGCTCCAGTGACCTGCCCTACAAAAGTTTTGCAAAACTGATGCCACTTGGAATCCTTAAAGGAATGAGTTCATTTCTCCCTCCTTCCCTTTGGTCACTTAGGCCCAGATTCAATGGTATTTAGGCACCTGACTCCCGTTGATTTCAATGAAAATTAGGAGCCTAAATACCTTTGAGGATCTGGACCTTAGTGGGTAGATACACTGGTGGAAGGCTGATAGAGAGAGGATGAAACATAATGAATTCCTCTCAGCCCATGCTGAGGCAATATTACAGGCCCAGAGAACCTTCCTCTTAGCCTCCACTGAAGCTGCCAAATCCTGCCCAACGGAGCTAATCAGGATGGTGAACTGTTCCATCAATGCCAAGTGCCTACAGCCTGCAACAGAACCCAGCACCTAGTGAACTGAACCGTTACATTGGCACAGTTACATCTGTCCAGGGGTGTGTGAAAAATCCACATCCCTAGAGGTGTAGCTATGCTGACCTAACCGCCAGTGTAGACAGTACTAGGCTATCAGAAGAATTCTTCTGTCTATCTATGTGCTGCCTCTTGGGGAGGTGGATTAACTACAGCAATGGGAGAACCCATCCCAGTCCTGTAGTGAGTGTCTATGTTGAAGTGCTACAATGGTGTAACTGCAGCTGTGTCACCACAGCATTTTAAGTGTGGACATAGCCTAAAAAGTTCACAGATATTCAGCAAGGCTTCCCAAACAACCTGGATCCACCCTGCCTACTCCCACCAACCCATAGTCTGCCTGTGTTCCCAGAATTCAGTACATTCACTTATCAAGAAGGTCTGAACACCCTAAATGAGTCTCAGTCCAAGATTTACGAACCCAGCTTGGCCCCTTCCTGGCTTGTGAAAGAGAATCATGAGTAACTGGTGAAAACTCCTGACCAAAATAGCCAACATATCATTCAGGGAAAGAATCTTTCATTCCTCCTTCAAACACACAATTGGCCAATAGACACTGAAGAATATGACCTTACATTCATCGGTTCTAGCCAGCTACCGCCCAATGTCAAACCTCCCGTTCCCGAGCACGCTCATAGAGAAGCTAGCAAAAGGGTGACTACAAGCTCATCTAATTGAAGCCAAGACTCTAGAACCAGCATAATCTGGATTCAAGCCACGATATGGAACTGCAACCACTTTACAGGTACTGATGGAGGATCTCCTCCTGTCAATGGACAGAGGGCAGACATCCATGCTCATCCTCCTGACCAAGCTGCAGAAAGCAGCAGTGCTTTCTTGCTTAAAAAAGGTGTCAAGGGTGCAGGGTAATGATCTAAAATGGTTTGAGTCCTTCCGGGAAGGATGCACCCAGTGAGTGGTGATGGGAAACAGCACTTTCATCACTTAGACTCCTCACTTGAGTCCCACAAAGATCAAATCTCTCTCCCATCCTTTTCAACAGCTACATGCAGCTACTAGGTGAACTGGTCAGATGACATGGACTCAAGTGCCAGCAATATGCAGAGGATACACAGCTCTAACTATCCTTCACCACGTATGACCACGTTACTAACGCCAAGACGGCCCTGCTCAGTTCCCCTGGATGCTCTGGAGTTATCTCACAAGCCCTGCAAAATCACCCAGTAGCCATTGGAGCTGAGAGCGGCTCCAGGAGCTTTGGGGGGCTACCTGAAGGGCAGTGCAACTGATTCACTGTAGCTCAGTGCAAGTGAGGATGTGAAGCAGAAGTACAAACCTTCTTAAAGTGAAAGAACCTGGCTAGGCTGGATTAAGGCATAAGGTCTATGCCTAGGGCCCTGGCTCTTGAGCTATGTGATTACCTCAGAATCTCGGCGTTCATTCAAACAAAATTAAGTTTGTAGCTCTCATAGACGTGAACAAATGTGACTCCAGTGTAACCAATGCAGGGACGTCTGCTTGGGTGCAGATAGCCTGAAACAATAGCTCTGAAAAGTGTGAGCTACTTCAATGGGGGATTATCTCCAAGACTCACATCTCTCGGGGTGGGTGGGGAGGGAGCTGAGAACATCACCCCAGCAGAGGACTCCGTGTGGCTGAAAGAGCAGATGGGCAGTAACCTTGGTGTACCCAAGCAATGGCTCCTGAGATAAATACCGGTGCCCACCTTCGCTGCCAATTCTGCTGCTCCTGGCAGATGAGGGGTCCGCCCACTGCCACTGTAGGTAATGGCATGGACATGGGATTGTGTGGGTGGAGCCCTGGGGCATCCTGTGTTTTGGTGTGCCTGAGGCACCAGGTTTCCTTAATCCAGCTCTCAGCCTGGGTAATGTGAACGCATCAGTGCAGTTAGGTTGTGAATGGTTCAGGTTGTTTGGTGTAGACACCCCTCGGTTCTCACATTTTTTTCAGTTCCCCTGTTCCGAGGTGTCAGTGGTTCTGTCTAGTCTAATCTGGTCAGTCTGTCTGCCTATCACTGTGGTATCTAGGTGCTGGCCAAAACAATGGTGCACAAAAGCCCAGAACAAAAAGATCTTTCCCTGTCCCTCTGGGGCTGAGGAGCACAGAATTGTGAGTGTGGAATATTTAGCGCCTTGCTGGCTCTGGGGGAAGGCTTTCCTGAGATGGTATTTTAGGCCTTTCATGGATTTTAAAGCCAGGAGGGACCATTGTAACATCCTGCATCACACACGCCATAGAATTTCACCCAGTGAAAGCATCTAGCCTTCACCTGAACAGTGTTAGACCCCAGGGGGCTCAGGCTCTTTTCTGATGAAGGATCCTATGTGCAGGGCCCAGGGCCAAGAATGCTGTGTTCCCCCAGTGCCTGACAGACTGGGCCTATACCGGCCTGAATAAATTAACGGAAGTCTTGAACCAAAGCCTTGGGTTGGAACCCAGTGAACTCTGGACCTTTCAGATTTGGGGATCTGAATGGTGCACTGTGAGCCTGTCTCTGATATTAGCCTCTCATGACTCCTAACAAGCTCTGTCATCAGCTCGAAATAAGGGTGCCCTGGGACAGCTGTCCCGTAGATATAATGATTGTGATCAGTTTGCTTAGGGCAACAGCCCTGACTGTGCCGTTTTAAACCTGTTATCACAAGTTGCTTTGGATGTTGAGCAAGTTGTTGCTTCTTTAACCCCGACGGTCAGATTCTAATCTCAGTCATGCCGGTGTCAGTGATTGAAGCCAGTGGAGTTATTCCAGACTGACTGAGATCAGAATCAGTCCCTGGAACAGCCAGGAGCAAGTATCACAATGCAAGTTTCATGGCAGAAGAACCAAATGTTGTGAGAAAGTAAACCCTAATTCAGGGCCATTATCTTGTCATCATTACAAAGAGGATCATTGCTTCTCAGGCTCCTTTGACAGGAACATCTTGTGCTACTTTGCCATAGTTTATTACATGGGATAAGAAGAACCATTAGATAAAATTACAGCCTTGCACCGCCTTTGTAAGATGTGCATTATTCTTCATGTTATACGCTTCATATGTCTCTCAGCACTGAAGAGTCTTGTTGGAGCTACAAACCCCTCATCTTTCTACAAGCCCCAATCACAAACCTGTAATCATGTCACTCCCAAATCACAGTTAAGAAAGGCTGTCAAAAAAGCTCATCTAAAGTGACCCTTCTAATCATACTGTGTGATGATACTCTGATGGTGGTAATATCAAGCACCTTTTCCAAAGGTGGCAGACAGTGGGTTGAGATAAAACAGGGGATCCCACTAGATTTTGGAAAGTCTGCACTCCCATCTTGAAGGGGTGTGGCAAGACAATGGCTGGCTTTAAAGAGATGGATCCCCAAGATACCGGACATGCCTGCGAGGAGCTAAACACCCTCCACTCCTGTGGATGTTATTTGGAGCTGACGGCACTCCACACTTCAAAGGAGTGCTCAGCACCTCCCAGCATGAACTCCCTAACTACACAGCACTGTGGAAAGAGCAATGTCCGGCTGCACTGCCTGAAATGCAGTGCCTTAAAGTGCGTGAGGAATATCCTATACTGCCCTGGCTCTGGTCACTTCTGTCCCTGCAGTGTTGTGACTGATTGAATAGCCTTCTGGGTAGGGAGTGGTCTCCAAAGTCTCTAATAAAGTTTGCCTCTTCTTGTTCACCCATCAACCACTGACCAGCAGGCAAAAAAGATGGGCATTAGGAGGGATGAAAATAATAAACTCTGTTCTCCCATGAGAGCAATTCAGTCTTCATTACTGGAAAGCACTTTGGGATACTTTGAGCATGAAAAGTACATAAGGCCCATTAAGTTCTATTCTCTATTAGTCCAAGAAGGTATAATAGTTAATAGTTTGTAATGCATTGCAACCTATTGGACCAGACCTATCTATAATTTAGGCCTGTCTACATTATTCATCATCTTTGTTATGTTCCGGGCATACACACAGGGAAATTAGAAAAACATAAGTACTCTTGCTGGAAGCTTGGACTGCAACACTACTTTATTTCTTAGAATTCAGAATGATAATCTATACAATGAGCAAAAAACAGAGAGAGACAAAACAGGCTGCTCCCTAAAAAACATTAAGGCACAACTTACTTAATATTATTGCACGGTGGCTGAGTGTAGACTGCCTGCTACTAGGCCCAGATTGTACAGAATCCTCTACCCAGCAAACAGCACCAAAAAAACCCTGAAATGTAAAGTGATGATTTACAATTTTAAGTACACCACAATCACTGTTTTACTTTGTAATGCTTTAGGTCCTGCTTCTGCTCCCATTCAAGTTATTGGCATATGCTTATTGACTCGTGGTGCAGGATGAGGTGCTTAGGCCAGGTCTATACTAAACAGTTTGGCTGAATCACTGTCAGGTTCTCTCTGCGTCCAGACTAGTTGCAATGCCCTGTGAGCACCTACTCCACAATTCCTGGCTCAGCTCCTACTCTAGGAGGTTTTTTCATTGGACTGCTGGTAAGCTGTGGGATGGTAACAAGAGGATGAGTTGAACTATTTCAGCTAATCTGCATCCATCCTGGCACTGAACTGGTTGAGCCTTTACCTGTTATTAAATCTGCTGACAGGTGAGCTGTTCTAGACCACTCGACCATTTGGGGCCCTTATGTAAGAACAAAATGTTCTTACCAACATTGCACATCTGTAGCGTAGAACAGGCACCAGGGCTTGTGAAAGGTGACATATCTACTCCTATTGCCAGGTAGCCCACAGAACAGCAGCAGCAGGAGAGTGCTTTCCACCCCTCTCCCCCAGCAGGACTCAACCCTGATCTAGGGACACCCTCTGCCTCAGAAGTATGCAGTTCAGTCTCTACGTCTCTTCAGTCCCTTGCTCTTGTTTGAGACTGCCAACAAGGATGCCAATTAATGCAGTTCTGGGGTGGGTCCTGTGCTCTGACTAATTGCCCACCAAGAACTGGACTGAGACCACTGGACCTCATGTCATACAGTCCCCCCAAACAGCCATCAGCTTCTGACTACCAACAGCCACAACTGGATTTGAACTGTGACCTCAAAGGCAACAGCTCTGTACCCCAATTACCAATGCCCTGAGCCTTCATGAGAGGATCATGCTGGTCCTTTCTGACCTTGAAGGCTCTGAGTCTAATTACCAATGCCCTGCACCTCCAATACACCCAGCACCATTGCATGTCCTACCATAGGGTGTGGTAGAACCCCTCACAGACATCCAGCTTAGGCGGCAAAGGGAAATCGCTCGCTTAGGAGAGGACGGGGTCAGCACACATGTTGCTATTCTTTTAGCTGCAGTCTTCATATCTATACTCGAGATATAAAATAGATCCGTTCAAAAATGTTTTAACATATGTAGAGGCATTCACGTTAAAAAGGTCATCGGAAGAGTTGCTATCTATGAAGGAAACAAGTTAACCCTTCCTATTAATCATTTAAATTGTGATTTCTTCCTTTAGCCTACACTCTGGTAGGTGTGTGATTTTTATCATCTGTTGCAGGGAAAACTCTAAGACCAAAATGCTCCATCTTGGGAGCCTGAATTTCTTCACCCAAATATATATTTAGGGTCCTACATTTTCTGAGGTGCTGAGCACCCACAGCTTCAGTTGACATGCATTGAAGCGGTTGGTGCCTCACACAATTGAAAATCAGGCTGCTTTGATTTAGGTGCCTAATTTTAGACACTCAAATTAGGGGGAAAAAATGTCTTAAGGGTTTGAGCCTGTCTCCCATTGAAATTAATGGAAAAATCTCAAGGATTTCAGTGGGAGGAGAATAAGGTCCAGAATCCTGAACGTAAGTCTCCAGAAGTAAGAAAAGAATGTTTGCTTTAAAATTATACCTGGATCTAAGTTCCCTTTGTGCCTCTAGCCCTTAGTGCTTATCTTGCACTACCTTGAAGTAAAACTGCTCTTTCCTGGGGTGCTTTCCTTCTGATCTTTCTCATTTTGTTTCTTTCTCACCAGAAGATAAAGTCCATCGCTGCTGGCAGGGGGTGTTGGATCCCAGCCAGAATATTTCTGAAATATTTGTGCTGTTCGCTTCACTGTGCAGTTCCAGACCTGTAATCCATGAAAGTGGAATGCTCACTACTCACATTTAACTTAATTGGTAAAATATACCTTAAAATTGATACAGAATAAATTACCAGCATCGCGTTCAGGCTAATGGGCCATCAGGAGCAGGCAAAGACAGACCTGGAGATTCATACATGCAAAGATAAGTTAGGCCCCAATCCTGCAGTGAGTAGTGTGTGTGTGTGCAGACCACTGAACGCTTGCAGGATCAGGCCCTTAGATCATTAGCTCTTTGGGGCAGGGACAGTGTCTTTATATATTTATATACAGTGTCCACAGCAATGGGGACTTGATCTTGATTGTGGCCCGTAGGTCCTACTGTAATACTAATAACAATGCAGAATGAGAGGAGCTAAAATAGCACATTTTTCATCCCTATTTTAAGTGCAGACATTAACTAATTCCTGCTGTAGCTTCTGTTTCCACACAGAGTAAATCTCTGTTCATCTGGAAGTTATCATGAACTATGGCCTGGTCAGAGCAGAATGAACTGGACTGGAACATTTAACTACTGCCTTCCAGGTGAAGCAGTGGATTTTTCAGGTGCCTTTCTGGGACCAGGAAAGGTGCCGGCGTGTTGGTGAGAGGTGGTCGCTGGGGAGAACTATAATGGCTAGGGGTCTACTTAAGTGGCAGAGAAATTACACAATTTTCACAGGTCGGTCATGGCATAAATAGCAAATTTTGTGACTGTGTAACACATCTGTGAAATTTGCTATGTGACCAGCCCATGAAAAATGTGTGATTTCTCTGCAGCGTTTCTCAGACTAGGGGCCCAGGCCCAAAAATGGGGTCACAAGTCTATTAGGGGGTCATGATATTGCCACCCTTCCGTCTGTGCTGCTGCTGGCGGCAGCGCTGCCTGAAGTTGGGTGGCAGGAGGGCAGCAGCTGCTGCCTGGGTGCCCAGCTCTGAAGGCAGCGCCGCCGCCAGCAGCAGCTCAGAAGGCTGACAATACCGTACCCTGCCATTCTTACTTCTCTGCAGCTGCAGGCGGTGACGCCGATTTCAGAGCTGCCACCGCTCTCCGCTTTGCCTTTAGAGCTGGGCAGCTGGAAAGTGGTGGCTGCTGCCCGGGCACCCAGCTGTGAAGGCAGCAGCCCTGCCGCACAGAAGTAAGGGTGACTAGACCCTGACACCCTTACTTCGGCGCTGCTGCTGGCGGGGGTGCTGCCTTCAGAGCTGAGCAGCCGGAGACCATATTTCACAGGGGAGACCGTATTTTATGGGGTAGACCAGATTTCACAGTCTGTGATGTGATTTTCATTGCTGCGAATTTAGTAGATCCCTAACCAGGGCTGCCTCTCTGCGGAGGGGAGGGGCCGCAGAGAAGAAAGAAAATAAAGGTGTAGGTCAGTGGTTCCCAAACTTTAACCACCTGTGAACCTCTTTCACTAAAATGTCAAGTCTCGTGACCCCCTCCTAAAAATGAATATTTCCAGGGATTTTCTCCTTTACCTGAGTATAAATTATAAAAGCAGTGATCTTAGAAATATACAATTTGTTTTTATGACATGCTTATTACACACTATTTATTATTAATTATTATTTATCATTATGAAAACGGCAACACTCTTCCAAGATCTCACTTTGGTAGCTTGTATCACTTTGAATAAGCCTGTTATATGACAAGGCTCCTATGTTTCATCAAGGAGTATCAGATGTGAAACAGCATGAAGGTATTTAAAAAGCCAACTCAAACAGCATTCAGGTCTTGAGCAGTCCAGGCAAACAATGCATGTTACAACAAAGCTTAAACTTGTTCTTCATAATCATTTTAAAAACAATAGTAGCTGCCTATTTAATTTTAAAAACAGCAAAAAATATCCACCTCCCTTTCCATTTCTTATAAGGAGTCTTGAAGTTTAAATCTCCTCAGTGTGATAGATATGCTTGCTTTGATCTGCTTAGCTCTTGGAAGTCCAGGGGCTCCAGGCTGCTGGCCCCTTGCTGCCCGGGTTTCCTAGGTACAGCTCTGTCTGCCATTAGGGAATTTTTTCCTGAGAACCCCCTGTAACATTTCGCGAACCTCCAGGGGTTCATGAACCTCAGTTTGGGAACCCCTGGTGTCGGGGATGGAGGTGATGTCAGTTGTGTAATAAACACCTGGCAGTGGCTGATGTTTCAGGGGCGTATATCAATAGCTACTTGCCCGGCTGTGCAGTACGGTCCATGATGATGGTGGCAGTGAAATGTTTTCCTGAGCGGAGCCGTTGGCACGCTGAATCATGACAGCTGGTCAGCACTCGGTAGGCTGGTTTACATTCTAGTATGGGGCCACACTGGGTACATCTACATAGCAAAGAAATACCCGTGGCGTTGGCCCATGCCAGCTGACTAAGGCTCACAGGGCTCAGGCTGTGGGGCTGTTTCATTGCTGTGTAGACTTCCGGGCTCGGGTTGGAGCCCAAGCTTGGGGACCCTCCCACCCCAGTGGGTCCTCGAACCTGGGCTGCAGCCCGAGCCCAGAACGCCACACAGCAATAAAACAGCTCCGCAGCCCAAGCCCCGTGAGCCCAAGCTGGCTGGCCCAGGGCAGCTGCAGGTTTCTTTTTGCTGTGTAGACACACCCATCCTCATCTGGTGCACACGGGCACTGCTCTGTTGCAGTCAGCGGCGCTACTATGATTTATGGCATTGAGGAACTAGCCTGTCTATTAGCAGAGATGTGTCCAAACCAAAGGCATTGATCCAAACATCCTTGATCTGAACTCGGCGTCTCTGTCCCATGTGTAGTTATTACTGGTCATAAAACGACACAGCCCCTTTTGAAATCCTGCTCTGTGACCTAGAGGAGAAAAGCTCTATAGCCTAGTTGCTAAATGTGCTGTTTAACTCTTGTTTTATAGGCCCGCACAAACTGAATATGAAGAAAGGAGGTGAGAAATCCCATACCTCTGAGTATTAAAAGAAAAACTCACGTGATGGCCATGCCCAGAAAAAGGAAAGCGCTAAAAGCCCTGAGCAAGAGGTGGCTAGACAAGGGAGCTTGCAAAATAGAATGGGGCAGAACAAGAAAGAAGCAAATGCCAGTGATCAAGCACAGCTCTTCCTCCCCACAAGTGACAGTGAAGGCAGCAATGCATTCATTTAACACCCCATCCCAAATTCCAACCAACATGAAGATGAACCTCCTGCTGTCAAATGATGCATAAATTGAGTATGTAGTGGGCTTAGGTGATGTGTGTGAGTTGGTGCGTGTAAGCTGTCATTGGTTCCGATTCTGCTCTCCCTTACACCAGATTAAATCAGGAAGCGCACCAGTGATTTCCATGGCACTTCTTTTCATTTACACCAGAGAAACTGACCTCAGAATCTGGTCTAACGTGTATGAAGCACATGTAACAGGTAATCTAGCATTAATGGCATGGCAGCGTTTGCAGTGGCTCTAATTGACAGCGAGAGACAAGCACTGCAGGACTTTTCCACTAGAATAAAAGACAGAAGGTTGATTCTTTTATTTCAAAGCAGGAGAAATAAAAAAATTAAAATAAAACAGGCAGATTTGTGGCCTTTTAAAATTCAGTCTTATAAAAATTAAGGGTCTGTCACTTTAAAGTTACAGCCTTGCAGAGACATGATACTGAATCCCTGAAGGAAATTCCTCTAGGGCCTTCTCTTGCATGCTATTCAAATCAAACATAAACTTCTCTTGGCACAAAGCAGCTATTATGAAGTCTGCTATTATTCTATATGCTGCCAACTTCTGCTGCCACAGTCTTGGAAGAGTCAGAGAAAGAAGGGGCGGGAGGGACGAGGTTCTGAGAGCATATTTATCATCTGGCATGCCCAAGCCACCCGGTGGCTGACTTTAGGTGGAGCCTGAAGGCCTACAGCCACTGAACAAAATGGCAGTTCTCCCATTAAGTGCAAAGGGAGCAAGATTCGGCCCAGTGCACTCTTCCACACTGTAAAAGAAACTGTAGCTTTGGCCACCTGAAAAGACAGGCAGCACAAGCTGGAATTAGAAGACTGCCTGTGCACCATACTTCTGTGTGATGCCTTTTCACTGGGAGCCAGCCGCAAAGCCCACTGAAATCAACAAGAGCCTTTCCACAGACTTCAATGGGCTTTGGAGCCAGCCTTGGGTCTCTGATACCATGGTGATGGGCATGGCATAAGAACATGAATAGAACAGAATTCTCTCTCAGCTTTAGTGTACACACTGCACTGCACATACCCATCATTACCGTTCTCCAATCCCTTTGGGGTTTAAACCCATTACTCACAGTTCATATGGCTGATGGAGCAATACAATGGGGTCTATTCTTCTCGCAGGGGGAGCACAATCAACCTAACAGGAAATTATATGCATAGATGCAATCAATTAAAATTATGACTAAACAGATCCTTATGCGTAGAGGAAATACATGCCGTCCGCCTAGCTAACTGTGTATTACATAATAGCTATTGGAGGAGGGGGGTTTAAGCAATTACTATTGCTTAAACAGATGAGGAAATAATTCATAACTGTAACCCTTCTGCCCGTCAGAGTTGGCAGCAACAAGGGCCGGGTTCAATATCTAGGGGTTCCATTCCAATAACACAATGCAAACCGGCTCGAGCCCCCACCCAGTGACCTGGGACAAATATATACCACCCCCGCTGGGCGCCTCCAAGAGGCAATACTTCCCCTCTCGCAAGCACATAGTCTGAGTGTAGCAAAAGTCTTTTAATAACAGAGAGAAACAATGTGGCATTATGTTGGGGAAACACCACCAACCGGATTCATAACACAACCCATGAGCAAAAACAACCCCACCCCAGGCAAATTGGGGCATGCCCTTTTCCCTTTGGTTCTTGAGTCCAGCAACCCCAAAAGTCCAATGCCCCAAAAGTCTCTGTCCCTGGTCAGGGCAGCCCCAGAGTTCGAAAGTTTATCGGCGGAGCTTTACCTCCCAACCTGGGTGGAAATGGGACGGGGGTAAGAGGCACCTTACGTGATCTGAAGCTAACCGCCCCATAGCTCCATAGCGGCGCTCCGCTCCGCTCCGCCAGCCGCCCCACAAAACTCCTTCGCGCAGCTGCACTCCGCTCCACCAGCCGCCCCACGAACTCCTTCGCTCAGCTGCGCTCCGCTCCGCCAGCCGCCCCACGAACTCCTTCGCTCAGCTGCGCTCCGCTCCGCCAGCCGCCCCACGAACTCCTTCGCTCAGCTGCGCTCCGCTCCGCCAGCCGCCCCACGAACTCCTTCGCTCAGCTCCACGGCCCACAAGCAACTCCTGCCATCCACACACTGCTCCGTGTCGAACTGCTTCGCCAGCCGTCCCGCAAACTGCTCCACAATATATCTTCAGGCTCCCCAACTACTTAACACAACACTCAGTGATTTCAGCGCTTAGGTGAATTCAGCTTATAATAGGGGAGCCCCAGTGCTGGTGCACTGTCAGCCCAAAGTGAGCTCAGCAGCCTATAACTAGACTTCTAATGAAATCAAAATTAGCTCTGATATTCCACAGTGGAGAGAGGAGGAAGTGCAATTAGCATGTAAGGCCCTCACCAAGGGGCCCATGCCACCAAGTATTAATACTTGTCCCCAGCCTCTCTCCCTTCACACAGTTTTGGAACCCATGACCCTTGCCTAGCGAGTGCTACTTAGATGATGGTGAATCCCTCCATCGTAACAAAAGGCCACGTACAGTTCCAAGCACAGTTCCCATAATCAGGGTAATAACAATTTATTCTTCCTGCCCCAATAACAGAGACACTGGGGATCCCACAGCAGCCAAAGTGACCATTTGGGCAGCTATGGTCTCATTCTAGGCGTGGTGGGTGTGCCTATGCAAATGAGATCGGCCCCTGAAGTTCTTTTCCACAACTTGCCACACCTCACCACCAGATGTCAGGGTGGAGCTCATCCTGACACTGCTTACATCCTCCCCCCAGCCGAGACTTTGTCGTCCCGACAAATCACACTCCCTTTATACCAACTCATTGGTTTCCTCCAAAGGGCCTCAGGAAGCCCACTTTAGCTTCCACAAGCCTGTGTGCTAAATGTATTGGCTCCTCACTAGTCACCCCAGGTGCATCATAAGTTAACCGTTTCACTGGTCTTATCACCCTGTCTCGTCTATTGAGAATCTCTGTTGCCGAAGTAAGGGGAACATCCTCTTGAGTGACGGATGGAGAGGCTTCCCTGGAGGGTCCCTCGGCTACTGGTGTAGGCCCCTGCACTCCTAGTTCTAACGCTGGAGGGTCCAAGGTGCCCAGGACATCCTCTACCTGTCTGTCCCCATTGTCCAATAACCTGTGTGTGTCGTCACAGGGGGGTCTCATCAGCAGCACCGGGGTATCAGAAAGGGGCCTAAATAGTTCCGCCATTGGGTTTAGGGCGGAAGAGGGAAAACTCTCGTTTGGTTCAGCTGATCGAGACTGAAATCTTGTCTCCATCCCAGGATACACCAGGGTTGTGTCTTCCTCCTCAGACTCACTCTCAGATGTGCAGAATAGGGGTAAGTTAGCTGCAGGGGGCCCACTGTCTGTGTTGGATGGCGGCTTTGGTCTAGCACCTCTGTTCTGCCCGGCGGCCCTGCCGTGGCCCATCTCACAAGGGGTGCTTACCAATTCCCCCACAGGGAGCAAAAGGTTTCTATGCACCGTCTTTATTTGCCCTGGACCGTCTTCAGGTTTGATCTTGTAGACCGGCAGATCTCCCAGCTTTTCCATCACCAGGTAAGGTATTGCCTTCCATCTGTCAGCTATCTTGTGTTTGCCAGCAATACCCAAATTTCGCAGCAGGACTCTGTCCCCCGGCTGGAGCTCCTGCGAACGCACTCTAGCATCATATCGATGTTTGTTGCGGTCTGCGTTCTTCCGAGCCGCAGCGGTAGCTAAGCGATAAGCATCCCGCAGCTTTTCTCTTAGTCGGGATACATATTGCTGATGAGTTTCATAGCTATCTCCATCCTCTGATACACCAAAGCACAAGTCTATGGGTAATCTTGGTTCTCGCCCAAACATCAAGAGATATGGGGTGACTCCCGTAGCATCGTTCTTTGTGGCATTGTAGGCATGCACCAGAAATGCGACATGCTGGCTCCAGGTTGCCTTCTGCTCTGGTCGCAAAGTTCCCAACATATCTAATAGGGTTCGATTGAACCTCTCTGGCTGAGGATCACCTTGGGGGTGATAAGGCGTTGTCCTAGACTTTTTAATTCCTGCTATCTTCAGCACCTCCTTCAGAAGGTGACTCTCAAAATCCCGCCCCTGATCAGAGTGTATCCGAGCCGGGAATCCATAGACTGAGAAATATTTGTCCCACAATACTCGAGCAACGGTGGTGGCCCTCTGATCACGTGTGGGATATGCTTGTGCATACCGTGTAAAATGGTCAGTCACTACTAGAATGTTTCCAACATTCCTCTTGTCTACCTCTACAGACAAGAAATCAATGCATACCAACTCCAAAGGTTTGTTGCTGGTGATGTTCTTGAGATATGCAGCCCTCGTGGGCAGAGTTTTCCTTTGAACACATCGAGCGCAAGTCTCACATTTCCTGCGAACATCTTCAGCCATTCGGGGCCAATAGAACCTACTACGAATAAGTTCCAGGGTCCTCTCCATCCCTAAATGCCCAAAGTCATCATGCAGGGCCCTCATGGCCAGGGCTCTGTACTTTTTTGGCAGTACTAGTTGTGCTCGTTGTTTTTGTAAAGGGTCAGTGGTCATTCGGTGTAGCACTCCCTGAATCAGTTTTAGTTTGGTCCATTCTCTCAATAGTAGTTTACCCTCCGGGTTAGGTGGGACAACCGCAGTTGGGCTTCGCCCCTCCCTTTTGGCAAGTAGTGTATCACGAATGTCAATATCTTGCCGCTGGGCTTCTTGCCAGTCAGCCGCATTGAGCATGGGCAAAGGAGATTGGTCTAATGCAATATAGTTCACCGAAGCAGAAGGCATGCATTCAGGGGGCAGGCCCAAAGCTTCTGCAACACATCCCTGAAAGTCTTCACGGGCCTCTGGCTCTCGGCGACTCACACTGCAAATAGCTCTCACTCCACCTGTGGGTATCACAGCAACTTCTGGAGCCTGCGGACGCCTGGACAATGCATCTGCATCTACATTGCTTCTCCCTGATCGGTACTGAATGCTGAACTCATAGCTAGCCAAGGCGGCCACCCATCTCTGCCCTGTAGCATCCAGCTTAGCACTTGTTAACACATAAGTCAGTGGATTGTTGTCTGTCCACACCTGGAACTGAGCACCATACAAGTAGTCTCGAAATTTCTCAGTGATGGCCCATTTCAAGGCCAAAAACTCCAGCTTGTGGGTGGGATAGCGAGTTTCACTATCAGACAATCCTCGGCTGGCAAAGGCTACAGGTTTACATTTGCCTTCCACTTCCTGGTACAGGACTGCTCCCAGACCCTCCAAACTGGCATCAGTATGCAGGATAAATGGTTTGCTTGGGTCAGCAAAAACTAGGACTGGAGCATGAGTTAGGCAAGTAATGATTTCTTGAAAAGCCCTTTCACATCTCTCATCCCACCGTGGCCCAAATGGTGCAAAGGGGCCATTGTGTCTCTGCACAGGAGGCTTTGGGGACCTCCCCTTATTCTTGGACTTAGATTTGTTCTTGCTGGACTGATGTCCCCTGGTAAGATCATTCAGAGGCTTTACAATCGTAGCATAGTTTTTCACAAATCTGCGGTAGTAGCCACTAAATCCAAGGAAGGTCTTGAGTTCTCTGTAGTTATTTGGACGTGGCCATGTAGTGAGTGCTTCTATTTTATCAGGATCAGTACTCACACCTTCTTGGGACACAATGTGACCCACATACTTCACTGAGGTTCTGCAGAACTGGCATTTGTCAATTGAAAGCTTCAGACCATAATCCTCCAACCTATCAAGCACTTTAAGAAGTCTTTCTTCATGCTCCTCTAAGGTTCTTCCAAACACAATCAGGTCATCCAAATAAACTAACACTTGCAGTAAATTCATGTCTCCCACAACTTTCTCCATGAGACGTTGAAAGGTGGCAGGTGCTCCAGAAATCCCTTGGGGCATGCGTTCGAACTGATAAAACCCTAATGGGCAGATGAAGGCTGTCTTCTCCTTATCTTCTTCTCCCAGAGGGATCTGGTAGTATCCACTTCGAAGATCCAACACAGAGAACCACTGGCTTCCCAGCAAACAGTCTAAGGCGTCTTGCACTCGAGGCATAGTGTACTGGTCGACCACTGTACGGCTGTTTAGGGTGCGGTAGTCAATACACATCCGGATTTTCCCATTCTTTTTGCGGACTACCACAATGGGTGAGGCGTATGGGCTGCGGGACTCTGTAATGATGCCATTCGCAGCCAGCTCCTGAAGATGATGTCGCACATCTTCCATCTCAGAGAGAGCAATCTTCCTAGATCTCTCCCTGAAAGGTCGAGAGTCATGTAGTCTGATATTGTGCTCTACTCCTTTTGCACATCCCACATCCCACTCATGCAGTGAGAACACCTTGGATCTTTCACAAAGTTTCTTCCTCAGGCGATCTTTCTAGTCCTCGGACACTGGTGAATCTCCAAAGTCAAACTTTGCTGGGTCTATTGCCGGAACTGGAGTTTCATACTGGGGTTTTACAATCGACTCAGGCTCAAAGAGGTCTGCTATCTTTTGTCCTTGCTTCACAAAAATATCACGACTCGTTTCATTAGCAATCAGTATAGTCACCCTTTCCTGGGCTTCAGCAGGTAGGGTTATGACTCCACTGGGGACCAGCACTCCTTCAGGGAGCTCTCCTCCCATCGGCTGCTCTATCATTGCTAACGTCCCTTTACTGCCTTTCAGACAGGTACTCATGACAAGCACTTCTTGCTCCGTCCTTGCAGGCACTACTAAGGGGGTTGTGCCCGCGTACTTCAGTGCCCCAAGCGGTAGCTCAGATGTGTCCCTTTTAGCGCTCTCAATTTTCCTATAGGCTTCAGCACAAAGCGTATGGATCATCAGGGTATTCAGGTACTGGTCCCCAGCCCGCCTTCTGCAGTAATCCGCGAGTACCTTGAAGAGACTGGAGTTGGTCCCTATTAGCACAGACACATCAGAAGTCCCTTTAGGGTCAGGGCATATTAAGGCAGCTGTGTCTACCTCTTCTCTCACCCCAGCAACCTCCTCTGGGAATTCCAGGTGCACTATGACATACCCTTGATAGGGGTATTCATCCATGCTGAGGCCACATAGGCCAAGGCCAGTCAGTGGCTGTATAGGCAGGTGCCTAAGCATCTGTTGGTAGAATGACTGAAATATAATAGTCACTTGAGATCCAGTGTCAAGCACTGCTTTACACTCCACCCCTTCGATCCTCACCATGACCTCTGCTCGAGGCCCTATCAGTCCTGCAGGGATCCCAGCTGGACAGTCTTTTCTGGGGGAATCTTCAAATCCTGCAGACCTGGGGGGTCCCCGTCCCCAGACCCTCTGGCAGCTACCGGATCTCTCCCAACTGATCCTCAGCTTTCCATACACTAAGGAGGGGTTTTCTTCATTACGGCACTTGGCAGCACTGTGTCCATCCTGACCACATCGGTAGCAGAAGAATTGACCTTTCCCCCTTCGCCTGGGGGGGATGGTGGCTCTAAGTGCGGGCTTTTCAATCGCCACAGTTTGAGGCTTCTTATTCCTAGAAGTCTTAACTCGGTCAACGGTACTTTGCAGCTCAGCTATCCGTTCCGTCAGGACCTGCATTTGTTGGGCAAGTTCCTCTCTGGTGCTCACCATCAGTACACTGGCCATTTGCAGTGGTGTTGTGCTGGCTGGCTCCGATGTTTGGGCTTCCCAAAACTCACTGGCAGCCTGCCTTTCTTCCTCCTCTCGGACCTCTTTTATCAGCTGGGAGTAACTTGGGGGATGTTCCCGTCGTTCTCTTAGCCGGAGATGAAGTAGAATTGGGTTCTGATACTGAGTTCCTCTTACAATTTGAGCCAGTCTGGTCTGATCCATCTGCTCAGCAGTCACTGCTCCCCTCATGACAGCTCTCTGAAGCAGTCTCTCCAGTCTCTGTATGTAGGCTGAAGCCTTCTCGCCCTTTTGTTGTCGGGAATTAAGGAACTTACAGTAGCTGTCTTCAGGGCCCTCTACGCTCCCAAAGTTGTGTTCAAGGGCCTCTAGGCAGTCCTTCACACTGACCCCAGGGTCAATGAGCTTCAGGGTGCGAATCACATCTAATGCTGGGCCGCCAAGGCTCTCTATAAGGCATCTTCGCTTTTCTGCATCTGGTACGGCCCACTCTTGCAGCATTTCAGTGGTATGCTCTAACCAGGGTTCAAACTCCTCCTCCCCAGCAAATAATCTTAACTTACGACAAGAGTCTGACTCAGCATGGGGCAGCACAACCTTTTCCAATATTTGCCCCAGAGCTTTTGTCCAATCATCAGCCGAGGCTGCAGCCTCCGAGCTAGAAGCTGCTGAGCCAGGGCCCAACAAACCTGACATATTAGCCATTATACAAACAGTAATTTCCTCAAAATATAAGCACAAAATATATATATATAAATTGTTTCCCAATGTAGTGGATCACTCAACAGGTGCTTGCGAGGGGTACTGACCCAGGCGATCCCGGACGAGCCCCCAAAACTGTAACCCTTCTGCCCGTCAGAGTTGGCAGCAACAAGGGCCGGGTTCAATATCTAGGGGTTCCATTCCAATAACACAATGCAAACCGGCTCGAGCCCCCACCCAGTGACCTGGGACAAATATATACCACCCCCGCTGGGCGCCTCCAAGAGGCAATACTTCCCCTCTCGCAAGCACAGAGTCTGAGTGTAGCAAAAGTCTTTTAATAACAGAGAGAAACAATGTGGCATTATGTTGGGGAAATACCACCAACCGGATTCATAACACAACCCATGAGCAAAAACAACCCCACCCCAGGCAAATTGGGGCATGCCCTTTTCCCTTTGGTTCTTGAGTCCAGCAACCCCAAAAGTCCAATGCCCCAAAAGTCTCTGTCCCTGGTCAGGGCAGCCCCAGAGTTCGAAAGTTTATCGGCGGAGCTTTACCTCCCAACCTGGGTGGAAATGGGACGGGGGTAAGAGGCACCTTACGTGATCTGAAGCTAACCGCCCCATAGCTCCATAGCGGCGCTCCGCTCCGCTCCGCCAGCCGCCCCACAAAACTCCTTCGCGCAGCTGCACTCCGCTCCACCAGCCGCCCCACGAACTCCTTCGCTCAGCTGCGCTCCGCTCCGCCAGCCGCCCCACGAACTCCTTCGCTCAGCTGCGCTCCGCTCCGCCAGCCGCCCCACGAACTCCTTCGCTCAGCTCCACGGCCCACAAGCAACTCCTGCCATCCACACACTGCTCCGTGTCGAACTGCTTCGCCAGCCGTCCCGCAAACTGCTCCACAATATATCTTCAGGCTCCCCAACTACTTAACACAACACTCAGTGATTTCAGCGCTTAGGTGAATTCAGCTTATAATAGGGGAGCCCCAGTGCTGGTGCACTGTCAGCCCAAAGTGAGCTCAGCAGCCTATAACTAGACTTCTAATGAAATCAAAATTAGCTCTGATATTCCACAGTGGAGAGAGGAGGAAGTGCAATTAGCATGTAAGGCCCTCACCAAGGGGCCCATGCCACCAAGTATTAATACTTGTCCCCAGCCTCTCTCCCTTCACACAGTTTTGGAACCCATGACCCTTGCCTAGCGAGTGCTACTTAGATGATGGTGAATCCCTCCATCGTAACAAAAGGCCACGTACAGTTCCAAGCACAGTTCCCATAATCAGGGTAATAACAATTTATTCTTCCTGCCCCAATAACAGAGACACTGGGGATCCCACAGCAGCCAAAGTGACCATTTGGGCAGCTATGGTCTCATTCTAGGCGTGGTGGGTGTGCCTATGCAAATGAGATCGGCCCCTGAAGTTCTTTTCCACAACTTGCCACACCTCACCACCAGATGTCAGGGTGGAGCTCATCCTGACACTGCTTACATCACAAATAGTTTATTTGGTGAATTTAGCCTCTTCCTCTGTTCTGGCAACTGATCATGTTTGAAATTACGCAATGGAATTTTTCATGAATTTCATTTACTCTCTGGCTTGCTTTTGGATGGTCAATTTTTATTAGTGTTTATTTGTATTGCTGAAGTCCTTAGAGGCACCAAATGAGGACCAAGGCCCATTGTGCTAGGCACTGTATAGACACACAGTAAAGATAGGGTGAGATCTGTATTCCTGCTCCAGACCTGCTAGATAAAAGGACCGAATCAGTGGAAAGGGGCCCTAAAATGTAGATTTTTTTCATATTTAAAGCCAAATCAGCCTTTATTTAATCTAAAAGGTTAAGTGGTGAGGGTGGGGGTGGGGAATGGAATAGATTTGGCAATGGCTCTGATTTCTTGCTGGAATGAGCTGATGTGCATTGTCAGTTACATCTTCAGTACCTGTTCCATCCTGCTGTTTTGTTCAGGGACTTGGACAAAATAGAAGCTGCGGCATGCTCCATTGTACTGCCTGCTGTAATGGCTGGAAGCTAAAGGGTTAAGGGAGTGCTGTGCGTGAAGGGGATCTGCTGTATGTGGTGTAGGGGGGCAATATGGTGCCATTGATTTCAGCATGATTTACACTAGTCGGACACCTTGTACTGGAAATTACACACCCATTAATATAGGAATGGGTTACTGAATTTAGGTTTCTGCTTGAAGGAGCAAATGAAAACATTTGTCAAAGAAAATGATTCATTGGTTCAGAGTTCAAATCTGTGCTTTGCAGCTTGGGTCTAGCTGTATGCTGGTTGTTGGCTTGGTGAGTGTAAACTCTTGATTTCCTTGTCTTTGTCAAGTTAGAACCTAATGTTACTTCAATGTAGTCAGACAGGGACATTTCTGTATCCAACCCCACCTGCAAAACAAGGACACTTTTATTCAGCCTGAGTGAAATTTACCACAGTGCAGAGACCTGGCATAAGGCCTATGTGCCACTAAAGTCCCACTGAGCGCCTCAGATGGGGAAAAAGACAGAACTGATGCCTTTGATGTTCTCTGAGCTAATCTTATTGGTAGGCTTGCTACTGGCCACTTATTCTCCAAGAGTGCTACTTTTCACTTGGTGGCGTCAAGTCATGCCCCTCCATAGCAGAAGTTTGTGTAACCCCTGCTCTGCACCACGCCACCTCATACTTCAGCACATCTGTCAGTCTCTTTGCACAAGGGTGAGCCAGGTTTGGTTGTTGGAGGCCGTGTTCGGGCGAACACCATCAGGCATGTTGTGGTTGTTATTATTTGTATTACAGTAGCACCTCGAGGCCCCAACCAACCTTGAGTTAGGTGCTGTACACGCCATGAGTGAGAGGCAATGCCCCTCCTCAAAGAAGTCACACTCTAAAAAGACAAGACAAACAAAGG
The DNA here is from genome assembly GCF_965140285.1 of Lepidochelys kempii. Lineage (NCBI taxonomy): Eukaryota > Metazoa > Chordata > Testudines > Cheloniidae > Lepidochelys > Lepidochelys kempii. The sequence goes on from NC_136381.1 coordinate 257,807,230, forward strand.
AGGAAAGAAGAAACAAGTGAAGTGACTTGCCTGCAGCCACACAGTAGATCAGTAGCAGAGCTCAGAACACAAACCAGGGTAAAACACTGGCCCCCGCTGAAATCAATGGCAAAACTTCCATTGTGTTAAGTGAGGCCAGAATTTTTTCCCAGGTCTCCTGAGTCCCAGTCTAGTGCCTGACATACTGGGCCTACAATGCCTCTCTGGACAAGTTTCCCCAAGCCTGTCCACACATGTCCCAGTTCTAACTCGTGTCATCCATCCCACATCTCCCGCATGCTTGTTGTCTTCTCCCAGACAAATAATAAATACCTACACCAAAGGCTGGCTCTCTTAGGCTACTATAGTCCAGTCCACATTCAGAGAAACAACCTTTAATTTCCCTTCACTAGATGGTGACCCTAACCCAGCCAAATAACACCAAAGGACAACATTTGATAGAGCGTGGAGCTCGCTGCCTTTCTGCTTTTCACTAGCCGAGGCTACTGTCTTCATGCACTTGCCATTGAATTCTCCTCACTCAGCTGTATGTTTCAGAGCGAGTGCATTTCTCGCCGGCTGCTTTAACCTGCTGCTGGGCCAGACAAGTTTCAGCGAGCTGCCCTGTTCCTAACAGTGCTTTCGGAGAGAAAGCAACACAGTGTGCAGCACATCTGGTCGTGGTTAGTGGATTTCTTCACAGGGCATCATTTAAAAAGAAAATCTTTCGTGATCCTCACAACAGAAGGGTGGGCGTGTCTTAAAGCTCAGCTGGGATTCATCCAGCACTTTACCAGGGTAAGGCTATCAGCAAATATAGCTTGTTCCCATGGTTACTAAACCGAAGAAATGTTTACATAATAGATACAGGAAAGGGTTAAGCCTTGTGTTTGCCAACGTGTACCGCTTCCTGGGCTGTGTATTGTTCGTTAGCACATCTTAGCTAGGTAGAATGAAAAACATATTTGTAAAGAAAATGCATTTATCTCACCTCCAACCCAACGCCTGTGATACCTTTAATCTGTTCAATTAATTTTTTGAATTGGGTGAAGAATGAGCATGATGTGCACATAACAAGAATTACCTCCAGTTGTTCTCTAGCCCCACTGCTCACTCCAGACAAATAACCCACTGATCAGACTGTATTGTGTCCCATTCTGCACCCAATCCACAGCGGGAGAAGACTGTGTGGCTCCTAGCTACAGAGGTAGTGCTTTAGCTTGGTCTACAGGCATCTGGTGTTTCAGTCCTGGAGCTCCCTCATTCAGTTCCCCAGTCATGGCCAGGATGGTGAACATCATACAATCCTCTTCCTTCACCCTTTTCCATCCCTTGTGCTATTACATCCAATTTAGATCGTAAATGCCACAGAGAAGGAATCTAGCATTTTTATTGGTCCATAAAGCCATGCCCCTATCCCCCATCGTGCTTGAGAAGTTGGAGCTCAGATACTAGGGTCATGAGATGCCTTTCCTACGTGGGGAAATTGACCTTAATAGCTAGTCTGGAACAACTCCCTCTATAATGGGGCTTTGCAGAAGTAAAAAGCATTAAAAACTTATTTTTGTCAGTAATTCAACAGATCTGATGCCGAACACAGACACAGAACTGATTGGTTGCATAAGAGGATACTATTTTCATAGTTACTTTTCTGACCAAGCCTTAATGTTACAGTGCTCTGGAGAAAGATGGAACATTTCGCCTACGTGTTTTCTGTCTTTTCCCCCATCAGCACTTGGTTCAGAGGGATTTCTCAACATCAAGCTGAAGATAACATTTCTGCAAAATGTTGGCATTTCTGAAAAGACCTTTTGAGCCATGTAAACTCTTTTCATTTGTATATACTTATTTTTCTAGGATGCTGTTTTCCTTTGGACAGTCACACTACAGAGCACAACTCTCAAACTCAGATGCCTACATCGACCTGCTGCCTTCTGAACTGGCACTGTATATTGGCTCATGCCAAACTCAGGCAATGTGGCAACCTGTAGGCCTAATTCTGCTCTCTCTGACACGGATGCAAATCCTGAGTAACTCCATTGGGCCTGATTGTCTTTTTTCTTACACCAGTGTAAATCAGAAGCAACTTTAATGAAATCAATGGAGTGTAGATATGGGTGTGAAAAAGAGATTCAGGCCCACTGACCTCAGTTTACACTGGTGTAACGTCAAATAGGGTTTTGAACCTTACACTCGTCTGCAGGAGAAAGTTGCACTGATTGAACTTAAGATGCAATCTTAAACATTTGTTTCATTAAGCTAGTGGACAAAGCTGTGTGGACAGTCTTATGTCCATCTAGTTTAAGTCAAGTAGGGATCAGTTTAAGCTAATCCAAAATAAGGTACTCTCAAACCGATATAAACTGCCACCCAGAGATTTGCACCAATTTCACTATGTTTAAAATCACACCCAAGTGTCCCTTTTTGCTGTCTCTTCACTCTAAATGGTGTGTCATTGTATCAGCAGTCCTGTGTGCTGTACACACACACATACAAGTGTGCAACAATTTGGTTACAGTCTGATTTCACACCCTCTCTTCCCAGGCAGCTATTTTGAATCGGGAGGCTGTTACACATTAGCCTTTGAAACGCACAAGCATCGTTTCTGTGATGCATCTTAGGAGACCAGTGAACTTTCCTTAGCACTATATTCCGCTGGCCGCCTTAGTGTTGCTGTATGTCGTTAATCTGTAGCGACCTGAATGCTACATTCTGCGAATCGTCAGAAGGCGCCAGGAAGTTCATACATAAAAAGCTTTGTTAACAGTAATGCTTGTTCTCTGGGACTGGCCACCCAGAAATAATTATAGCAACTGGCTTGCTTTCAAGAAGCTGCCTTCTTGTCTGAATGAAATATGGAGGAAACAGGAGGAGCTTAAATAGGTCCCAAATTCTTCCTTGTTAGGGGAAACCAAAACCTCAGGGGGGTAATCTGAAGCCTCAGCTTTGATTTTTCTCTGCAAAAATCCCACTAAGACTATATTGAAAAACAAACATTTCATGGTGCTGGCCTCCACACCAACCGAACTATTTTTCTTGGGCTGTCACATAGCAGCCTGGTTGTCCCCTAACCTGGCTTTCCTTGTCCAGGAAGCCCGCCCCTAAAGCTTTAGGTTTTGCAAAGCACAGCTCATTCTATTGCACTGCGACTTCTAGGACAATGCTGCAGCCTATGGCAGAACAAGCCAAAAAACGTCCCCTAAGACAGTCTCACTAGGACTGGGTTGGACTTGGACTTCTGGCCGTCAGCATCTGCTTGGTCTTTCACCTTTCCAAAGTTGCTGAGCTGAGTTTCATGCAGTTTACAATGTGCCAATCTTTCAGATGGGATGGTTGGCTCTCTGCCCTATCAACAGAGCAGGGGTTTGGCCTGCTGACCTTGGATCTGTACCCCAGTTGTGTGGAATTCTGCCCTTCGCACAAGTGGCCCCACGGCAGTCACTCACATGGGGACCGTCTACATTAAGATGAGCTCTGTGGAGCTCATTGCCCAAGTGACAGGAGTGAAGATGGCTTTAAGTCACCTGTGCATTCTCCTGAGACTGAGTGGCTCTGTGGCTCCCATATGTCTTAGAGCATCCTGGGGACCCAGGTAAGTTAGTGCAGCTTTCCTGGGCTGCTCTATTGGCCAGAGCAGTGATTCCCAGCATCTCCGCGGCACACCACTTCATCATGCCCCTTCTGCACCCAAAACTAGGGCTTGCGAAGGGTCCTCTGATGGCAGCCTTACAGTATGTCTGTGCTGTGCTAATCCTCCCCTGGTGTGAGGCCTTTAGAGATCCTTTACACTGCTCCAGCCTGCTCCAGTTTACAGGGGCCAGTGTGGGGGTGAGGATCTTACTCCATATGTCTTGCAAATTTTCTTTCACCTAAGGGGCCCTTTGTCCCCAAATGCTTATCAGGTATTGAAGTTAAACAGGCATTAACCACTAAGAACAGTGACTTACCTTACAGTAAATACGATTCATCAAGACGTTTTCTCTGTGTAGAGTTCATTCAGGATACCACGCTCCCCTCCCCCGGCATGCATGAGGGATTGGAATCATTGACTAGTAGTGTCAGCTGAAGCCATGCCTGTACCCAGCATTTCAGCCGGGGCTGTCACTCCGTTCCCTCACTAACTCAGAATCCAGTAAAGAAGGTCTCCAGAGAAGCAGGGGTGGAGGGCAGCTTGTGGGATCCACATGGTTAAAACATCTCGAAGAGCCACAGTTGCTGCAAGGTGGGAGGCATGGAGCAGCATTCATGTCGTGCTCCCCATTAGTACCCAGCCTGGGCCTGGGAAGTCACTGATCCCACCAGCTGCCTAAATTCAGTGACGATTCCTGGTTGGCACGTGGCACGTAAGACTGCAAGGTAAGTAACTGTTCTTTTGTCTTCAAGTCTTTGGATCCCACTTATGATGACTTGCTCGCTACAGCTGGCTAAGTAAGGATTGCAGAACTGCTCACGTGAGTTTGGCATTTGATCTAGTTGCCAAATCAGGGCATAATGCTTAGAAAAGGTTTGGGCGGGGTGCCAACGGGCTGCCCTGCAGCACGCTGACATAGGAATATTTCTTAGTCTGGCTGAAGAAGTCACCTGGGATCTCATGAAGGGAAGGGGCATATCTGCTTGTTGGTTATAGCTTGTAATGCACTGAGTGAGCCACTTGGCTGAACTCTGGGAAGAGGTGACCTGACCTTTCACAGCCTTCCCCGAAGCCACAAATAAATGGGGTGATTGCCGGAATGGCTCTGTCCTGGCTCAGGAATAAAGAAAGGGCTCTGAAAGCATCTGCAGTGTGATGCTTGGGCTCTCCTGGAGCTGAGTGTGGCTTGGTGAAGAAAACAGGGAAGTTGCTGGTTTGGGTCAAGTGAAACAGACACCACCAGGGCGACACATAAGGTCTCAGCCCCAGGAAGGCAGTTTTGAATGTGAGGTGACGAAAACACTTGGATGAGTGCTTAAAAGGAGGAGGGGCTCCCAAAGGCTCGTCAGAACTACATTAACGTCCCTGAGTGCAGGAGGGTCCCCTTCTGAAGGGAGAGTGTGTGCATGGACCAGTCTTTGAGAGGTTTTGGAAAAGTGGGCTGAGAGAACACTGTATGGGGTTGGACAGGAGGGTGGAGCACGGAAAGGGCAGCAAAATGGAACCGGAGAGTACAGCTCCTCAGCTGAAGAAGACCTCCAGCAGCACCTCTCAAAGCCTGGGGTTAACTGCCTTTAGCATGTGGGGCTCAGGCTGTGGGGCTAAAAACATCAGTGTAGACATTTGGGCTTGGGCTGGAGCCCAGGCTTGGAAATTCAGCAAAACAGGGAGGCTCTCAGAGCCCGGGCTTCAGCTGAGCCCAGATGTCTACACTGATATTTTAGCCTGGCTGTGCAAGCCTGAGTCAGTTGACCTGGGCTCTGAGACTCACTGCTGCAGGTTGTTTTGGTTTGTAGCCACTCCCGCGAGAGCTGATGGTGACGCCCCATGACATGAGCGAGAGGACGTAAGCCAGACTCTTGGGAATAGGGTCTTGCACTGGAGCTAGACCATGTGACGCCCAGATGGAAAAGCTCTTCCATGCTGAGCTGGTGGAGGGTTTCCTGCTCCGTATCAGGAGCTGCTGGACAGCCATGGAGCAATCCTGGGCTGTGATGCTCAGCCAGCCAATGTCTGATCAGTCACTTGTAGCACCGTGGGCTCTGGGTGGAGAATTTGTCCTCAGTTCTGGGAGTGTAAAGCTGGTAGATGGGGGAGAGAAGTTAGTGGCTGGGTGGACAAAGGCAGTTAGATCTGGGAGCCAACACCCATTGTCTCATGTTCTCTGTCCACTGTATTTTCCACAGTATGCATCCGATGAAGTGAGCTGTAGCTCACGAAAGCTTATGCTCAAATAAATTGGTTAGTCTCTAAGGTGCCACAAGAACTCCTTTTTTTTTTGCAAATACTATCTGGGGAGCTATCAGAGTCACAGTGGCTGCAATCTGCCTGGTCTTCCTTATCACCCCGTGGGGAGCAGAGAGGTGGGTGGGAAAGCATGCAGGCTTTGGCCTATAGCCTAAAGGTACCATTAAGGCACCAAGGACATTTTCAAAGTCACCTCTCAGTTGCTGCCCGACCCCCTAGGTGCCTTAGGTTCTGCTGCTCAGCATTGACAAAGCCGCCTAAGCCCTGCCCGGCCCCTGCTGCTAATGAGCAGCTCAGAGCCCTCGCGCAAGCTGATGTCCAGGGCATGTCTACATTGTAATCAAACACCCACGGCCTGGCTGTGTCAGCCAGCTCGGATTCAGGCTGCGGGGCTACGAAACTGCGATGCAGATGTTCATGCTTGGGCTGGACCCTGAGCTCTGGCACCCCACAGGCGGGGGAGGGTCTCAGAGCTTGGGCTCCAGCCTGCACAGCTACCCTGCAATTTGACAGCTCCACCCCCTGAGCCTGAATCAGCTGATGTGGGCCAGCTGTGGGTGTGTGGGTGTGGTGCAGACATGTCCCCAAAGCAGGATTCCCAAACGACCTGGGAGGCGGGTCACCAGCAGGGTCTGATCCTGTAGGCATGCTCTGAGCGCACCCAATACCTGCCAGTCCCTGCAGCAGATGGGACATATACATGCCACCAATAGGGTGCGGGGGAGCACAGCACCCTGCACACAAGGCAGCTGGGGGCACAGAGCAACGTCTGCCACATGTGCGCAAGAGACAGCGAGAGCCATCGCTCGGACGCTAGGGCACGGGCTGCCCGCCAACAACCACTTTGGTGCCTACTCCCCTCCCTACTCCCAAGCCCGTTTCTGCAGCATTGCACTCCAAATGCATCTTGCTGGCTTCTGAAAAAATCCCTTCATTAGGCACCCCCTCCCCATACACTGTAGGGGATCCTGGGTACCTAACGCAGGGGTGTGAATTCCACTGGGCGGCAGGGCACCTGGGAGTTAGGTGTTGCACTGCTGAGTGATGCAATGCCTAAGCACCTGGGGCCTTGAGAACAGCCTATGAAGGACCCTGGGCTAGCACCTGCTCTGGAGCAGAAGCAAGGACATTTGCTGTTGGTAAACAGCTCTACGGAGCGGAACCCCCATCTGTGGAATATAGGCTTGAAAGTGTCCGTCAGGGACCATTCATAGGAGAGAGGCATCTTCTGGGCCTTCCTCCTGAGCCTCTGCCTCCTAATGTTATTCTCGCTCTTGTTGCCTTGGGAGGTCTAAAAGTCACAGCTCGGGCAGGGGATCTAGGAGGAGCCACTCCTAGCGGGGCCTGGACCAGGGGGCCCACAATGGCAGGGCTAGAGCTAAAGGGATAGGATAGAGACGGAAATGTCTAACAGGGATATCGGGGGTACTTAGGCATTCTGGAAGGGATCTTAAGGAGGATCCCTAAAGTCTGCTGGTGGTGATCAAGGGTGTGATCTGAGTTGCTCTCTCTGGGGGATCCCTGGGAGAAGGATGGGGATGGATGTCCGGAAAAGGGTCCCTGCTAGATTCTGGAGAGAAAGTGTTGTGGGCAGAGGAGGAGGAGGAATAAGTCTGTTCTGGAGGTGATGCTGACAGACTCTCCTGCTGCTGAAAGTTTTAATTCTTTCTGGTGCCAGAGAAATTGGTGCAGGTGGCATTGGAACCAAGGCTGGTGTCCTGGTATGACTCCGATACCCCTACAAAGCATGTGGGAGCTGGTGAGAAGTCTCTGCCAGTACTGGGCTTCAGTGCTGGAGTGGACTTAGTTCTGCTCACAGCAGGGTGACAAATAATTGGCCCTGCTAGCTTGCCCAGGCTGCTCAGGTCTCAGGGGAAGGGAGCTCTTCTGGTTTAGAAACGTCAGAAGGCCCATGACTCAATTTCTTTGGTATCTACTGTTCAAAGGAAGAGGATCAGCACCATGAGTTTCTCTTAGAATAGTGCTAGCTCTGCCCTGCCTGTGTAACTTCAGTGGGAAGCTCCCAGCTGGTGCCAAATTTGCTGTGAAGGACCAAGTATGTCTGACTGAAAGGGGTTGCAAATCCCCTTCTTGATACCAGCAGTGAACCTTCACATTCCAGTCCCTTCTTACTACTACAGAACATTGTGGTTTACCCTAGAACGAATGTTTGGAGAGTTTCCAGAGTAGCCTTCATAAATGCCAATTAGCTCAAGCTAGTTAACACAATCAATTAGCTAGCGGTAAAAACTCTATCATGGACATACCCATAGGCCTTGTCTTCACTAGAAAAAACAAAGTGAGTTCTTAGTTAACACATGGTTTTAGCTAGTAGGTGGTAACTAACACCAGATTAAGGCAAGGTAGCTTGTAATTTTAACATGTGCTAGCAGGTCAAGATAAACCTGGCTCCCGCCCGTCTTTTACATCAACCTACTCCCTGTTAAAACTACAAACTTCCTGGTCTCCACTAGGATTTTGCCTTGTGTTACCACATTTGCGAACATCAGTTAAGAATGCACCCTTTTTCCTAGTGAGGCTGTATCCTTATTGACACAAGGGTGTTATGAAGGCTAGTTAATATTTATACACTTCAAAGGACCTGCCATTACCTGCAAAGGTTTATCTAATTCTGGACTGTTTTAAGAAAGGTAAGTGACACTGTAGGCCTGGGATTGGCAGCTTTCGCTCACAAACCTTTTGACTGGAACGAGTTAACACATTTCAGCAAACACTTGTATTGAAATAGCCAGGAAAAAAGGCAGAGGCATGACCATATTCAAACAAAATTGTTTTATTGAGCGTGTAAATGGAAATTTCTTCATATTGCTTTGATGAAATGACAGACAGCAGCTGTAGACAAATATGCTTTTTTTTTTTTTTTTAAACAAATGAAAATGGATAAGGTAAAAATAAAGCTTTTTTTACTTGTACCTTTAAGCAACATAATCACAATATATACACAAGGAAAGCTAAAATAAAGCTATGTTGAAACCAAAGCGTTTCAATCAATACATTAGATAATTACAGATTGTGTCAATAAATACCCAGTTTTTAAACTGTTTGATAGGCAACTTTTTACACAGATACGGAGAGGGGGAAAAATATATATATATTTACAGTACAGTGCCCTGAAGGAGGGGAAAAAAAGAATCACTCTCTCTCTCTCTCTTTTTTTTTTGGCACCAACACAAATAAAATGAATAAATTATAGAAAAAAAAATTCATGAAGGCAGGAATCTTTATCCCCATCATTCACTTCTAAAATGATAGATATGCAGAGAAACCTAGGAATGTTCTAAAACATAATCTTACATTAGTGCCAATAAATACAGAATGGTACCGGACACTTTTTGTCAGTATTTTTGATGCCGTCTGAAGAATAGAAACGACCACCAATTAGATAACTGAATGGGATTTTCAGAACAACAAAGAAAAATTCTTGAAATCCTCCATCTGCCAGTAGTTCACGTACAATGGCCCTCCTGCATGGCAGCCAAGTCCCATCCAGCAACTCTCGCTAGGTAAGGCTTGTATGAAAGTGTACCATTGCTCTGCACGGCACAGGACAGGGTCCTCAGTCAGGGTTCCAGTGTGGAAGGAATGGTGGGGGCTCAGTCAGGGTAGCCGGGGCTCCAGGGGCGAAGATGCAGGGAGTCCCAGAGAGGCAAGTGGAGTCTGATGAAGTTAAATCAGACAGCACCAATAGACTCCTGAGCGCTGCAACCTGCAGCTATACTGGAACCCAGCTATTAGTCACAGCTGCAAAGGGTCACAGTTCAATTTGGTTTGTTATAATATGTCCCATTTAAAAGTTGACCAGCTCAGTACAAGAGAAGATCTACAATTGACAAAATAGCTCTTCTGGTATGTGAGAATTTCCTAATCGCTGATCGCTGTGAACAACTTGCCATGCCAATTAGAATACCAAATAATCATTTATTAACGAGCAGGTACAAACCATTGTAATCTCTATAGTCTGCTATATTTATAGTTCAGCCTATGGAAGTGTTTTGCCTCAGCTTTTCATAAGGGTTTTTGTTTTAGCCTAAAATCAGTCAAACTGACACCATCTTTTCTTGCTTGGGAGTCTGCATACGCTGGCCTATTCAGCAAAGCAGACACCGCGGGCTTACATTCAGAATACGGGGTTGCTAATAGGCACAGCTTTTGTTTAAAATAGCTCGAGCAGGACATTTAACTCAATGTACACCAGGCTTTAAAAAGAAAAATGTATTCCCTAGCCCCCCCTTTGGCTATTGCTCAAGTACAGGTATCACTCTGTCACGTACAAGAATTGAATCTTTTAAACCTATTTTTAAAGCTGGTAGATTTATACCATGATATTGGGATATACAAACTAGACCAACACACATCAGTACAGTTGGCATAGGCACTTAGTGTACTGCTAAATTACAGATTATGTCCAATTATACGTAATGGCCAGTGACCTGTTTTCAGACAGATTTAAACACACATGCCTGAGAAGGCCTCTAATACCCCTTAAAATGATACTATTTGATTTCTAATTTATTTCTTAAAAAGTTGCGCCAAGTTATTCAGCTTTAGTTTTTTATTTTAGGGTTTTCTAAAACATATAAAAGCAATAAATAATCCAATACCTTCATTTTCATCTAAATTTACTTCTATCAATTTATCTATAAAATGCATATAAATGGTCTGGCCCGCTGTGTTTCATAATCGTTAGACCCTTTACACTTCAGTGTCCTAAGGAGCACTTAAATCAGGAGCATGAGCAGTGTTGCTCTCATAAAGTTCTACCAGCTGGAAAGGTCCTCATTACATCTGCTGCTGCTAATGGTTCCTCTGCATATTCAGGCACCATAATAGATCACTAAAGATCTCATGGCCAAATCCTTAGGAAATTAAATAAAATTATAAAATAATTTATGAAAAAAGTTTTTTTTAAATATAGTTAGTTCATATTATTTCTTGAATAGTTTAGGGGGGTTGTCTTCCATAGCAGAATTATGGACCTCACACAACATTGTATCATCCCATCCATGAAAGGATTTTTAGCTACCAAGAGGATGTTTTTAATTATGAAAAAAACCCAACACCAACCCTCCCCACCCCCCCGCACAAACTTCACCTGGCTTAGGCTCTTTTAGAAATGTTATACAAAGACAGAAAAGGTATCTGACAATCTCTGAAGTTAACATCTTTCCGTCTCTTTTAAAAAACAGTGTTGTCGTCTTTAGGATCTGTGCTGCTAAAGACTTTATTGCACTTCCAGGTCATTAATAAACCACAGTGCTATTCATGTACTAAAAGGTAAAAAATAAATAAATACAGATATATTATGTAAAAAATATGATTGTACACATAATACATCTGAGGTATTACCAATTTAAATAAGGTTTCATACTAGTTCAAGCTTCGGTGGCTATTTAAATTCTGGAATTTGCAATAAATAGGTGAAAATGATTATGGATATAGTGTATGGATCTTTTCTGTAAACCTCTTCAGATTTAAACATAAGCACATGTCAGGCTCACTCTTATGCAAATCATTTTTCACAATAAATATGGATTCAAAAGTTGTTTTAAAAAGTTTTTGCAACACTGAATAGTTTCTAGAAGGGGCTGTTGTGTATGACTGGCAATGTTAACAAGGAGTATTTATTAATAAGTCTTTTTGTACAAAACACAGGTAAATTCGTACTTGAAAGTCTTCTATTTTTTCCAAATTATGAAAGTTTATAAATTTTGCACAAACAGCAAGAGAACTGATTGTAGCTGCAGTATTTCAAAGTGTCCATGTTCTATAAAGACCAAAAATAATTTGTCTGCTTAGAAAGCTTTTTTTAGTATTTTCTCCTTCCAGTGAAAGTTTGCTCAGTACTTCAGTTTTAATTTCAGTTTTCCTTCTTTTTTTAAACTTTCACTGTTTCCATTAGCGATGACTTAATGGCATCTTCTAAAAGCTGATTGTCTGTGAAAGGGACTGGAGTTTCTGGGACAGATTCAGACAAGCCAATTAGAGACTCCAGGAAACAGGTGCTCTGGTCTCCTGCCTGGGGAAAGCCAGGAAAATTAGGCAACTGAAACTGCAATGCTGAAAAGTTATCAAGGTTCTCATATTCCTTTAACGAGTTATAAAGAGGTCCCAAGTTATAGTCGGAAAATGACTGAAAAAGATCCAAGGAGTCAGAGGAAAGGCTGAGATCTGTGTAGCTCTTTGAGCACTGCTCTGCAGAGGATGACATGCAGCACGAAAGCCCATCACAGTGTGTATCAGCAGTGTCGTCTAGAAAACAACCAGCGTCCTGATTGGCATTTTCATCCAGGCATTCAGAGATGTTTGACAAATGGCCAGAGTAGTTTCCAGTGCTGAGTTTTTCAGCAGCTGTACCACACTGGTCTTCAATGTTAGCACTAAAGAAGTCAGCAGGATGGAAACAGCTTAAGTTGTCTTGGCAATTATTACTGTTGTCTTCGATGTCAGAATCATTGAAATGGAGTATTCTTGCCAGACCGTCGTCATCAATATCAGACTGAGACTTATCTGACGGGACACTCTCGTACTGTTCTTCCGAATCCTCGCTCTGAATGGATGAAATCGAAGAGTCTGTCATATCACTACTACAGCTATTCTCCCCAACTGTCTCCAGGTCCATGTTGAACTGAAATGCTGGAGTCAGTGGGACAGCTCTTTCCTCAAACACATTTTTCCCTGCTGAACAGCCAAATTGATGGAGTCTGTCCCGAAATGATGATTCGGGTTCTACATTCCTTTCACTGCTCTGCTGGTTCTTTTCCAGTTCCAATTTCATGATGGTGTGGATGAAGTGAGTTTGCACTCTAGCCTGGTTGAATTCTATTCTTCCTTCTGTATTTCCACAGCCATCTTTCGTGCAGCCACAAGGGAACGAAGTGTGATCCATCTGCCATGGAGCAAAGAAGACAACAGTGTTAGATCTCTGAGATTCTACATCTGCCTAGGTGCTGTTAGGTGCGGGGCCCATAAACCCCTGCATAATGTGAAAGAAAGTGACTGCAAGCTCTGAAGAAACCCCAAACTTCAGTGATGCTGAGAAACCATCTTCATAACAGAGCATACCAGCTAGTGGGTAAAAACAAACACTCTTTAGAAGAAGGATGGATCTTGGTACAACTTAAGACCAAAGGAGCTGAAAAGGTCTCATAGGTAAAGCATATACCCTTTCAAAGGAAACCTGTGTGGAAAGTTTTGGACAAATAGTATAAATAGTGATATACTGATTATATCATATGCACACGTAACAAGAGCTATCGTGATAGTCACTGGGGACTGCTCCCAGGACCCAGGCTGGTAATAAGCAGAGTTTCTACCGTTTGAAGTAAAGGAGTAACTGCCATAACTGGCACCTGCGGTAGAGTCACCCTCTGAGGACCAGCCACTAGAGGGGGATGTGTAAAACGCGCTGTATAGTAGGTTGCACACACTTCACACACTTCCATCCCCACAGCCATGACATATAATGAATTAACATTTCAAAATCCATGGAATGCATCTTGCAGAACACATTTCGAGAGGCAAGCATCTACAAGAAAAACCTGAACACAAATTCCTAAACGGAATTACACCAAGAGGGTGATACAGGCCAACTCAGTCTGAAGTTACCTACAGGCAGAAACTTGAGGTTGGCATGCCAAACTCATCTCTTGGGGTGGGGGTGCTTAAAAATGGAGGAGGACTCTTTGAAGATTGGGTGAAGCTATGCACGACATCACATGCTATAGACTGTCAGCCCAGCTTGTCATCACTTCAGAATTGGGATACGAACTAAGACAAGCCAAGAAATCCAAAGGGACACGCTCAAGACCTAACATGAGACCTAGAAGCATCGTTTAAGTTTGTGGGCATGTGCCTCTGATGCAGCCCTCCACTCTACCTGCCTGCTCGGTTTTGGCAAGCCAGTGGAACATTAAATATGCATCAGTCCTGCTTTAAGCGATCAGTATGGGAGTATGGATTTCCACACGTGGTGGATTTGCAGAAACATGCAGAACAGAAGGGCACTGGGACATGGACATGACTGCAAAGAAATGCAGCACCCACTGGGCATCCCAAGGTGGGGGCTGTCCAGCAGAGATCCTGGAACTTTATCTACACTGCTACCCTCATTTTATCTTATGTTCTTGAGGAGTAAGAAGGGCCTAATTTTCTATGCTCTGAAATACAGATAAAGTATATGTATACATAGACCATTTTTAAGGCAGGTAGCCAGAGCTTAACCTGTCAATTTCAACCGTGTCCCTTTGACAGTTACAATTTTTTAAATGCAAGTTAGAATTAGCGCATTTTACAATCCGGCTTTGCTAGCAGGAGAATCTAGTCTATATACTGCGCTTGCTCAAAACTAGCTAATCTTCCCTGCCTGCTTTTTTTTCTGCTTGCATCAAGACTGCAGACGCTGCCAAAAAGCCTGGCCATGTACATAGTTCCAATCTGTGCAAGGACCCTTCTGATATTAAGTTTCACCCTTGTCTCAGTCCCAGCCTCGCTCACATATGTCCCGAATGGATGCAAGGCACAATGCACAGCCTGGGTGGCACAGCGAGCCGCACGTACCTGACATTTAATGCCTGCTAAGCTACAGCTGCAGGTCTCTGGATCGCAGAACTCCTGACAGTCACAGCCGCAGTCTTCACGGGACAGGCGGATGCTGTGCAGCTCCCGTTTCTCCTCTCTGTCTATCTTCTTCACCCCCATGTTTTTGAGCAGAGCACGTCTCTTTTTGGCAGGGTAGGGCTGTAGGAAGAAGCCGTCTTCCAGCTCCACACTGCTCACATCCACGTCATCGTCGGATATGTCCTCAGTAGTGAGCTGGCTGGCCTCCTCAGACTCCGCCGTGCCGTTCACGGTCAGCTGTGCCCAAAGAACAGAGGAAGACAGAGTCAGCGGACCACACACACTAAAGAACGCATCTCAACCTGTACCAGCAAACGCACACTTAGAACTAAGCCACAACAACAAATATCCTCCCTCCCCACCCCCCCACCCCCACTATTACTGCACCTTGGCCTTTCCCAAATGGGTGTCTGCCATGTATCTTGGGTAGGGGTGAAGAGACGGCTGTGGGGAAGAGTCAGAGAACAGTGACCTAAAACTGGTGACCATTAAGATCCAGAGGGGCAGAAGCTAAAGGGAGAGAAGGGGACAGGTCTAGTCCTGCTTCTGAAATGCAGCAGCTTCTTGGGTCATGAGGCAGACACCTGGTAAACTGCTCAAGTGGGAAGAGGAACATTTTGGCCAAGGACACCAGGGCAAATCTTTACTCTTCTCAAAAGAGATATGAGACGGCCCTTCAGGAACAAGCAGACAGGAACAAGGTCTCCTCTAAACACTTGGTAAGTTATTAAATTCATGGAATTCAGTTTCTTCACCTTTGGAGAACAGAAAAGCTGAGCTGCTCATCTCTACATTTGAACACATGCTTCCAGAGAATCTGGATATGTCAAAACTGATACTTAGACCTCCGAGATGCCCCGAATGGTAAAGCGGCCAGAAACTAATCATAAGCAAGGCTGCGACTTAGTCACGGAAGTCACCGATTCCATGACTTCCAAAGACTCCGTGACTTCAGCCAGCCCTGGCTGGGATCTGCAGGGTCAGATGGACCTACCACAACTCCCAGCCACCGCAACTGAAAGGGGGGACCCCCGCTCCTCCTCGCAGCCCCAGAGACCACTGCACCTCTCCACTTGAGGGGGGGAAGCAAGAAGGACCCTCAGAGCTCAGAGCCCCCAGTGGAGGGGGACCCTGGAGCTCCTAGCCCACCCGCAGCTGCTCAGGCTCTTCATTTCATGATGGGTGTTTTTAGTAAAAGTCAGGGACAGGTCACGGCTTCCGTGAATTTTTCATTATTGCCCGTGACTTTTACTGAAAATATCCGTGACAAAACCTCAGCCTTAATCATAAGGACTTGCACCAGTTCATGACAAATGATGCCACATGTTACTACTCACCTTCCATTTCAAGGCCTCCAGTTTCTCCTCTTTTAGCCGCTCCTTGAGTTTCTCCCGCCGAACGTTCTCCTGTTCCTTAGAAAAGTCTGCCAGTGTAAACTGCCTGGACGAACTGTGCTTGCTCATCATCCCCAGGGTACAGCCACCACGGCTAGGCACGCTGGTGAACCCCTGGCAGCGTGGAAAGTAAAACACAGTGACCTGGTCGAACTCCACATTGTTCTTCTTTAACCGCTTGGTTTTCTTCAGAATGGATGTAGCTAGAAAGGCAGAAATGAAAAAAGGCACATGACATACCTCTCCTTTGAACAGATGTACGTTCATGTTAAACAGCTGCAAACCACTGTAAGACTTCCAGTTAGTCTACATAAATCAACCAGTTAGTATTAGGCCAGTATCTCAGCAGACAGATCCTCAAGTGCAGCGTGCATACTCATTTCAAGGCAGGTGAAGGTGGTGCAAGAAATCATAGCCAATATTTTTCTGCTAGCAAGGAACATTGATCAGTCTTTCTAAGAAGCAACTGACTATCTCCTCCTCACATGGATTTCCTCAAGGAAATTTACATTTACTTATTCTTCAAGTATAGCAGAGCATAACAAAATTGTGTGTGTGAGCGTGAGAGATTTTAAACACTTGGGTCCTCTCTATATGCTGTTAGCATCACAGCTTTTAGGGTACCTTGCGTTTATTCCTCAGATTCTTTTCTGCAGACCCCCAAATAGTATGCTTGTTGCAGCTTATATGGGAGAGCACACAATTACCAACAGCTGCTTTTATGGTACTTCCTTTTGCATCCACTGGGAGGAACTATGAATCTGTAGTTTATTCTCCGGAGACTAATTTGAGAGCAGCTGCAAAGATGTTAATCTTTGTACAGGTGATCCCAATATAAACATTGGCAACACTACACTGTGGTTTATCTGAAACTGCTATAACATGCTTTATGTATTGAGAAAGTTTAAAAATGTTATCTCTACAGAGATACCTAGTTTTACATTGTCTAGTGTGAATCTATCTATCTATCTAACAGATCGGATTTACAAGTCTACAGGAGTAATTCCAGAATCACTCTGTTGCCCTGCACCTATCAGGACATGTAAAATGGAAGGCAAAATTGTGGCAATATTGGTTTAAGGAACTACTTTTCCTGTAACAGGAACATGTTAGGAAGAAGAGGCAGCAAAAGACAAAATTAGCTTGTTTGCCCACATCTCTGCTGGATTCTCATAGAAGGTGGGGAGAAGTCTTAGTCAGCACAAAGATAATCAAATTTTAGAGCCCAAACCATTGACAATTATATAAACAGACCTCACATGGCAAGTGGAAAGTCTCCAGTTACTGGGGGGGGCCATGTCTTCCCAATGACAATGGCCTCCCATCTCAGCTAAAACAGCAATTTAAAAACTTGCCTTGTCTGTATATGAAAAATTGCGCCAGATTTTATTCTACATCCCTCTAGCTATACTGGTACATGCCCTAGTGCAGACACACTTAAACTGGAGTAACCCTTGTTTACACTGGTTTAGCTTATATCAGTAGTTTACCAAACCCTACCGTGCTAGGAGAACCGTATACACACCGAGTAAGACAGAAAATGTCCTGAAGGAGCTTAGAATCTAACTCCACGAGACAGAAGAAGAATTATCATCCCTATTTTACAGATGGGAAACTGAGGCTGCAGTGACTTGATCTTGCAAAGGGAATCACTGGCAGACTGTTCTGAACTCAGATCTCTGGATCCCAAAGCTCGGTCTGAACCATCTCCTTCCTCTCCTGATTAGTACTACTATGGATATGGAATTGTAATGACCAGCTATAAACTCAAAGGGTGTTTGTAGAGGTGGGGTGGGATCAGGTGCCCCAGAAGCTTAGAGAAATGCAGAACTGGAGTTAGCTAGGCCCACTTTTAACAGTAAGCCTCATTTACCAACATATAAACAAACATTTCTTAGTTTAGTGTAAAGGAGCATTGATGCAGCTATGTTAGCAGCTTCTACTACATGTATCAGCAAAGCTTTCGAGATCTCACACTGGTCATTGTCATCATTTTAATGACATCTTCTCCCTGGGCACAGCATTTTTGTGTAGTCTTGGCTTAAGCATTTAAAAGTATTTATTCTTTACCAGAACACCCCACCCGCAAAAAACAAAATATAAATATACTTTGCTTCCCCCCGCAAAAAAAATTGTATTCTCATTCCTGACACTTTTTAATCGGGCCAGAGCATACAGAAAGTCCATTGTTATTTCACAAAACCCAGAGGACAAAAAAGAATGAGACTCTTTATTATTACAAGACTTCTAATGCCTTTTCAGACCAGTGCATGTTTGTGTATGTCTGCTAAGTGGACTTTAACTGCAAGATATTTGCAGGGCTCTAGTATAATTTACTTGGTAAAGCTATTTCCCTTAGCTGAAGATTGTGCGCATTGTAATTTTTGGATGACAAGTGAGGGAAGAAGTTCTTATGTGTTTCCCCAAAGCAACCCAAACTGGTAGTAGCTGCTAGGAAAACAAAATAGCATTTGTCTGCACCAGCAACAGTGTCAGTGGCAAGTTATCCGGTTTGCTTACGAAACCGTTCTTTGAAATGGTTTGTATTAACTAATTAAGCCATTGGTTAATCACTTGACCCTACTTTTTTTTTTTTTTTTTAAATGGCCACCTATAACTAACATTTAGGCCCCCAGTTGCCCATTTAGATACCTGAAGGTAGATTTAGATACTTAACTTCAGGCTCCTATCTTTGCAAATTGGGGCCTCTATGCAAATTCATAGAGGCCCTAATTGTTATAAAATACTGGGATAAACAGTTGAAGAAAACTATCCTTAAAATGCAGGCTAAGTAAACGGACCAGATTTATAAAATTACATGCACCAGACTTCATAGACTCATTCCATAGTTTACAATGAATAAATCAGTATCTGCCAAGATTTTGGGAGTGACTGTAATAACTATCCACAGAGATGGTGCCATGTTTTAAAAATCCGTTTGCAGAATGTTTGGACACAGCCCCACCATCTAGATATAACAACATATACTGTCAGAGGATACTTACGAGTGAAACTGGAGGGTAAGGCAGTGCTGGGCTTGCTGTCTCCTCGGGAGTTTTCCTCGTCTGTTTCCCAACCTGAGGAGGCTGAAGAAGAGGAGAAAGGCGAGCAGGAGGAAGAGGAGCAGTAGGTGGCATCGTCCTCCAGTTCATCATACTTCCTTTTCAGTACCCCACTCATGGTTATTCGGTATTTTTCATAGAACTGAAAAATAAGGGAGAAAGGAAAAATAAAGCATGGGCAACAATGGATGTTCTTCACTAGGGGTGAAATTCGCTCCTGTACAGGGAGCCAACAAAAATACCAAATACCACTTAAGCCTTATTTTGAGGGCTTCATTGGCATTTCAGTGGCTTCTGTGCCAGCTCTCTGCACGTGGCTAAGATTTACCCCTATGCACCTAAAGATCAGAGGCAGAGATGTTTAGCCACCTACCCATAAGTCACACATTTGCTACCCTCACATTTGCCGGGCTGTTCCCTCACAACCTTGATAGGCGATGGAGCACACCATGATTTCAGTTTCTACATCAACTAATTCCCATCCATGAAAGCTGTCCCCTGATTTCCACCATAATACAAATGGTTACTACTTAAAACTGCTATCGTTTTTGAACACATCCAAGTCTCTCCCCTACTTTTGAGGTTCACATTTTTACCTATTTCACCCTACCTTCAAACCTTATTTCTGACAACTCAACTGAATTCCTTGCAGCATTCCACCCATATTAAGACTGTACAAAAAAGGTGAGTGTAGGTTACTGCACGCACACAAAACAGATGTTCCACACATTCATTCCATCAACAGAAACGTTAATAAATTATAAGTACTACATTTTGTGCACTAAGTCTTTTATGTTAACTCCTTACCTAAATCACTTACTAGGAAGTTACAGCTCTAGCTTCTTGCTAATTACAAAAAGAAGCCAGTTTGTTGGGAACAATCCCTTGCCATGATTTACTTGCTTCAGTCCCCTGGGGGCTTATTAAATGAAGCACTGAAATATAAATATATCAAATGCAAGAAACAACCGTTCCTCTCAGTTTCTTTCAGATCCAGCCCATGTTCACTAAACCATGCGTTTATTTTGTGTTATAGATCAGACAGAGTACCAATTAAAAGCCATCGAGCTAATTAAAAACAAAGTTGTTCCGTACTTGTCTGGATTTCTAAATGTTGTTCATTTCTTTTTCCAACGTTCAACCCACCAAACAACTTCACATTTAATCCTTTAGCATCTTTGGAATAAGAATTTCCTACAACAAAAAGACACTATACTTTTCATATAATATACCAGCTGAATCATATCACTCACTCTACAGCTCAGAATCCACTGAGTCAGAACACTCTTGGGGAGAATGCTGTTTGGACCAAAGACCTTTTCTCCCTGTAAAACCCTAGATACAACATACTGGATGGATGCCTCTCTATTTTAATAGAAATCACCACTGGTCTATTTAGGTTTGAAGCAGGTGAGCATGTAACTAGACATCATGACAAGATTATTACTGGAAGACTGACTCACTATGATTCAAACCAGTGCATTTGTGTATTTATCAGCAATAAACATATGAGGCTACAAATCATGACAACCCAGAGATAGAGTTCAGAAACTTCCTTTGGCAAGGAAATAGGTGCAGTTTATGAGAATCACCCACCCTCTTACTGAGGGAGGGATGATACTGTGGCTCCAGTCACTTGGCATGACACAAGTATGGCTGCTTCTTAGTAAGCAATTTTAGCAGCCAATGAAACTAAGAGGCTATTATCAGAAAGTGTTGCTGAATGATAAGAATGGAACTTGATCCAAAGTCCACACAGCCAAACACAGCTGACATGGGAAGCAAGACAAGCAGAAGGATGCTGCCCCCTCCCCTCCCCTTTTCCAGATGCCTTACAAAAAAAGGTCTACAATTAAAAGGCCTTACAAAAAAAGGTCTACAATTAAAATAAAAAAGAACCATTAGAAAACATCTAGTGAACAAAGCCTGGCCACGGACCAAAGAGTTACTCAGCTGCTTATTACCAAGTTACACAGAACTTCTTGAACTGCACGGAATTCAGGGATCTCACAGGATTGTTCCATTTAACATCCTTAATTCTAAAAAAAACCCAAAGGCATCCTTTAACGCGACACTAAAATCAGAACTCAAGGATGTGTCAGATATGTATTAAAAACAGGCCTGAAATCTTACAAAGCCCAGTGTTGTACTTGACTGCCAGAAACTCTCCTCCCCAATCAAGGTTAGACTTTTCTATTAGCACAAATGCGTTCGTGACCATAATTGTATTACTACCTCTTTCCTTTGCATGGCTAGTCTGTTAATTCTTCTTTAAATGCTCCTGCCAAGTGTGGGCACACAGCAAAAAATGCATATTTCAAAACCTTTTAATGATGGGATTTTAACATTTCAATAGCACTGCATAATAATACTTAGCGCATCTATAGAGCTCTTTCAATCTTCAAAGCTCTATACAAACACTAATTAATTATGTTGACAAACAGCTTTCCATAAGACAATAGTCTCTAAAAGGTTAAAAATTGCTGGCTGTAATGGCCCTTTGGTTATAAGAAAGTTAATCATTTACTGCAGCATGGCTGTATTGGGGCTTCAAAGGCACTAGGCTATGCAACTTTCTAATCTGAAGTTGGGCTCAATAAAGACCATTTTTATGCACTATTTTCATACTAGTGAAAAAGTAACTGGTTCCCCAGCCTCTTTTTATACCCTTTGTTGACAGCTCGAACATGACAAGGAGACAGAACTAACATTGCAGGTGGTTTTGCCACAGTTGTTTTTTTGGCCTTAATCCAAAACAGATGGGGAGGTGGTGGATTTGGATATCTTCCATCAGTAACACCACATGTACCTACCTGACACCTGGCTTAACCCCTTTGTTACTTTCCATTTAGCTCACCAATACGATTCAGCAAGAACTCCCAAGTGACCACAAGGAAGCTCAGCTGTTAGTATAAATTCTCACCGTACTATGTGCTTTCTCCCCCATTTTACAAAATGAACACGAACTCAGTAGTTTAAAAACAAAACAAAACCCCCCCCATCTTCTCAGTGTGGGGGTTGAAACAAGCTCTGTGCAGAAGTCTGAGGCTTTATTCAGCTCAGTTTTACCAGTCTGTTCCAATTATATAGTTGGAAAATTAGGAGTGACTGAGCTAGTTAGTACTCAACTACTCCTTACTTTATTGTTTGTTTGATTTCCCTTCTCCTATTTTGGGAGGGTGGGGGGGTGGGGGAAGGGGGAGTAATTTAAAGCAGCCCCAGTTGCGTTAAGGAGTAATCACTCTTCACTCTCTCATGCTTCTAAGCTTGTGGACAGCTCATTTGTAAAGCATACTTGCATACATGTGTATGTAGCCTGACAGCTGCTCCTTAAGTCACAGTCACCTTCCACCCCAACATGCAGACTTCTGAGCTACAGCATTTGCAAGGGATCCCAGATTTTAAACAAACAGGGATGAAAGTAACCCTCTCTTCGCTTGTGCCATCTCAGCCGGCCCAATGGCTACCATGACAGATGTCAAGCAGCAAACACAGGAAACTTGTAGAAAAGTCAAGGTTGCACTACAAAAAAGATAAATAATAGGGAAAGAACACAGATCATGTCAAGCTCTCTTACAGCAAAGCCCTTCCCCCCCTTGAACAATGTAAACTACTGCTTTGGAAGAGTGTTACCTTTGACATTTGTGCTCACAGGCCACCTACACTGAAATCAACCACAACCATCTTCCAACCCAGCCTAACCAACAGCCAAATTCTGACCTCTCTTCCATCTCCCTGATGGCTCAGTCACTAATTTGTGCCTCAGGAGATATATTTGGCAGTTTGGTGGTACAGATAGGCTACCACTGGCATAAAAGAAAACCAAGACCACAACAGTTTCACTTGCAGGCAAAAAGGTGGCACATTAGAAATACTGAAAGCAAAGGCTACAACAACATACCTGATTGCTAACAAATTACATTTGTTTTTACGTTGTTTAATTGCCCTGTACAGGCTCTTCCAAGATGACACTCAAAGTTGGCTGGCCTAAATGACTGTGTTGACAGTGGTCTCATTATGAAGTGGGAAAGTACCAACATGAAAATCAACACTGATCATAGAAGCACAGAATAAGGCACATACACACTGGTCTGTTTATAAAGACACAGCAAATCATGTCACAGATAAACAGATGGTCTTAATGATTGTTGGACTGAAGCACAAAACCATGATCAAGCTAGGTTATAATTGAGGATTACCTAATGCAATAAAGCCCATTATAAAAGTGCTCACCATGCATAAGGTATTTTCCCCAAGAGTGGGAAGAAGGAAAAAACGTATCACTTCGCTTCATAAGAATGAAGCGAGCTAAACATTTAGGGGGAAAATAACCCACTACAGTATGACAAAGTTATTTCAAATATTTTATTGCACTGTCAGTGCATAAATAGAGATCATGCAAACATAATTCTCGATTAATGGGAAAAGCTTTTACTGAAACTGCTCCCAAAGCATTTTTCCCTTTTCTGTTTTTGATTTTAAGATGGAACATTTCCCCAGGTAGAGTTTTCAAAGCCTTTTCACGAACTATACAGATAAGAGTGAAGCTGAACCCTCAGTGTCTAGCTGTACCCACCCAAAAAGAAAATCCGACAGAATAGAGTTAAACATTTGCGGTAAAGCCAATCACTCTTCCAAGAGAGCAGAATTCGGCCCAGTGATCTGAACACTGCCTTGAAACTCTGATGTCTCTTAGCCTGTTGAATGCTCAGCCAACAAAACCTGAATGCCAATTTATAGCCAGTGAGGATATTTTAATGGCAGTAATTCCACAATTAAAATGTCTATATAGGACATAAATATGATTTTAAGAATAAGCCACCAAAACTGCACAGCAGCTTGAAAAAGGTTCCTATTCTTGCACTCACAAAGTCTGCAAGTACCATATACAAGAGGAGTTTTTTCCCCACTTTTTTTTATATAACCTGAAATAAAATAATCCCATCTCCCTTTTGATTGCCAAAAAAGACATTCTGTTCTTGGCTAAGACTCCTTACTCATCTATTTTACTGAAAACAGCTTTTTGAACAAGTACATAATGCGATGGATCAAACCCGCAGGAATTCCACTAGCACCGCAACTCCCACTATCCTGGGAATACTTTCTAACAAATATTTAGCTCAGATGTGCATTCCTCTCTTCTTTTTTTTTTTTTTGAACATCAAACTTGGGGCAGAGGGGGGATGTCTAGTGGGGGAAGGGGAATTGAAACGGCTAAATCCTATTTCTGGCTCTCAGCAAGTCGCAGGGCAAAGCCCTAGTACACTGGAATGCAAGGAATTAATGTTTTAGCTATCCTACTCTTGGACTACATGTCAACAGTAAATATTTCAAGTAATTTAGATTTAAGAAGATTTGGCATTTATTTAGTCAACCAGAGGAAAAGCAACCAAAAACAATAGTGTTCCTTTAGTCTATTTATAACTAACCCCACAAGACATTATGTTTGTGTATGCAAGTTGCTGGTTGTTTTATTGCAGAATATAAACT
Organism: Lepidochelys kempii; assembly: GCF_965140285.1. Taxonomy (NCBI): domain Eukaryota; kingdom Metazoa; phylum Chordata; order Testudines; family Cheloniidae; genus Lepidochelys; species Lepidochelys kempii. Next base: position 257,831,670 of record NC_136381.1, read on the forward strand.
ATTCGCATTTTTACTTCGTAGCTGTTATATGCAATTGTACAACTGAATGGTTGTAGGGTAATCAATAAAGTCAAACTACAGAAACTTCTTATATTAGATCCAGTTGCTGTAGGTTCTGCATTCACTAGTACTAGGCTGGACATCCACATCCATGCTTATAAAGAGCATCAGAAAGGACATCAGTCTGCAGTGACATTTTGAAGTTTGGTTTCATGGCTGAGGAGCCAATGCATGAAGGAATTCAAGATTTGTGCAAAAGTAATTTAAAGTGCAGCTCTACTCTGAAAAGCAACTTTGTAAAAGTGTTGTTATGGACTTAAATATTTGTTTTTCAGTAACTTTCAGATCAAATCTCCTCCATTTACAAGTAAAAAGATGCCAACTCTGCAAACAACCTGGAATCTGAAAGTCAAGGTGGGTTCTTTCTGGCTCATGGATCAACAACAACAAAGAGTCTGCAACTGGAAATTAAGTTAGCAATTCTGTCGATCCCAGAGTCAGATTAGAATCCAGCTCAGTCCCCCAGGGCTATGGTGGGTTTAAACGCATGTCTGACAAGAGCAAATATTAGTTTAAAAACACCACCATGCATTTTAGTCAGGAAGGACACTGAATACACTCACTGAGCAAGTCTGGAGTAAGACTGCAATTTTTACAGTCTCTCTTCAGACTAGGAGGCACTCATTTACATGCCTCTGTTGACTGCAGGTCAGATGACCTTGGTACTGTATCTAGCATTAACAAAAATTGGTGTAGAGCAGAACTTTTAATTTAACCATCTGAATATCAGATATCTAAAAACAGAGGTGCTTTCACTGAAGCTTCTAGATTACTTAACAATCAGTACTCTGCTGGCCCTGATTCACTGAGCATCCATTCGTTTAACTATTTTAATTCTCTAGATATTTACTTGAGTGGTTTCCATAGCACTACTGTTACATGCTCTAGCCTGACAATATCACCTGGGTTGATGTAGGCATTTTGAGGAAGCTACCATAAAAAGAACTAGCCTAGAAAGGAAAGTGCAAGAAAAAAGGTAGTCTCCCTCCCAGTTTCCTGCTCAAGCATGGAATGTAAAGCAAGGGATAACCAGCATCATAGACAGTATTCCAAGAAACACAAGCCTTGCTTTCCAGTTTAAACTAGATCATTTTAACCCAGCTGGGTATGGTTTCATAACCTTACTCTGGGTAAAAATAGACTCTGCCTACCATGCAACAGCAAAAACTGAACTAGTCAGTGCCACAGAATAAAAGCATGAATCAGTTTATAGTGCAAGTTTATTCCTATGCCAAAATATTTTTCACAGGAAGAATTTAAGTGCTTAACACTTTTCAAAAAGCCAAGAATTAAAATTTGGGTCGGTGCTTTCCCCACCATGCCATTATTTCTTGTTGACAACTGGAAAGATAAACAAAAAACAGCAGAATACATAGGAGATTATCTGATTTGGCTGCTAAGAAATTAAGCTTCCAGGTCTACTTGCCAGGGATCTTACTATAATAAATATGAAAATACAGTGTGCACTTTGTCTAGGAAAATCCTTTATTTGATTACCCCTTATGAATAATTCACAACAGGTTTCCATATTTGTCCTCCAGTAGGTACACACTGTACATTACTTTTTCTCCTATGTGTGCACACTTGTCCTGCACTAAATTATTAAAAAGCTTGCCAGCAGCTGTATGCTCTATTAGAGTGAAACATACATCCACCAGATACTAAAACAAACCTCCCGACCTTGATGGCTTCACTTAAAATTGCTTAGCAAAAAAGCTCCAGTTGTAAAATGTTAGATGACTTGATAGTTCAATGCAACAAATAACTATACCTTTACATTTGTAGATGGCTATAAACATTTTCTGTTGATTTCAACAATTTTTTTTAATTGGACGTTTTAGAAGGCCATCATTACTTTAGAAAAGAGTTTTCATGCATATCACACACACATTAATTATACAGTCTAAAGAAAACCTGTTTGGTTTGAGGAAAAAATACACATTCATGAAACTTTACCATTTTAATCCAGGTGTAAACATATAGAAAAGTCAAATTGTTTACTTAATAAATTAAGACAAGAGCCACTGCTCTGGGAAAACGAAACTGATTTGCATACGGTTCACAGAAGAAGTCACAGGCTGTGGGGTAAAGCACCTTCCTGCCTGGTGTTTGGGCAGCAGGACAATGCAGCTGATCAATTTGTCTCTAAACCAGTAGGTGTTGCTGTGGCAATGGAAAAATACTGTCAGTTTTGCAAATTTGGGCGATATAACTATCAAGTGCCCCCATTTCTTCAAATATCAACAGAAAATTCAAACTGCAGCCTTTAAACATGGAGAGTGCTCGGCTTTTTGTCTTGAGGAAAAGCTGAGTGTCACCACCGAAATAAAAAAGTTATTCTCTGCATTGACATTTGTAGTATGGAACCAGTTTTGATGCATGAGCAGCATTAATAAATCCTTAAGGAATGCCATATAATAAATACTCTGTCCCTTTTTCTCCTGAAGCTATTTCAGACAACACCTGGGCATCTAGAAAAGAACCTGATTTTAATCGTGAGTCACGGGCAGAAAACTACATCCAAAGGCATCTCCACTAGCATGCCTATTGGGAAAGGATCTTATACAGCAGTCTACAGGACAGAATGGAAAACCTTCTGTTTCGTTTCCTCAGTGGAGGAAACAATGTTAGTATCTTCCCTGCACGCCTGGAACCACGGAAGGAAGAAGAAAAGCAGGCATCAAATTCCTTAAAAGCAAAAGAAATCCCCTGCCTTGTTAATTTGCCCAGAGGGAACGTGCATTCCCTTCAGAGGAGATAGCCCAGCATGGGGCCAGAGATCATTATCTCTTCGGGCTGGGGGACCCGGGCTCCTTAATTAACTTCTTTTGAACTGTTTTGGTGCATATCACTCCAGGACATGGGGAGGGGACGGACCAGCTCTCAATGCACCCACTGCGAGCGAGACTCAGCAGCAAAAGTAACAACTTCGGCCAGCTAAACGTTACTGAGCGCGGCCCTGGACACCCCCGCGCCGAGTACCACCAGGGGCTCGGATTATTGGGCGGCCAGCGCGCTCCGCAGTCATGCACTGGGAGCCAGGACCGGGGGAGTCACCCCCGACGGCGCATCCCTCCCCCGGTAACGCCGGGCCCCGAGACCCCCCCACACCCCGGCGAGGGACCCTAGCCGCGCCATCTCGCACGGCGCTCCCCACCCCTACTGGAAGGGGGCGCTACCCCCCAAAGCGCATTTCCGCTCCCGCCCCCATGCCAGCCCCCGACACTGTCCTAGCCCCCCTCCCCTTTCCCATGAGAGATCCCGAGCCGCCACCGGGCGCCCCACTGAGCCGGCGTCTGCTTCACTCCCCCCCTTCCCACTGCCCCCGCCGTGCGCCCAGCTCCTGGAGCGCCCCCACTCCGCTCTCGGGTGCCTGCCTGCCCCCTCCGGCTCCAGGCTAACTGCGCCCCGCTCCCCCTCCAGTCCGGGGCGCCCCGGCTGCGCCCCGCTCCCCCTCCAGTCCGGGGCGCCCCGGCTGCGCCCCGCTCCCCCTCCAGTCCGGGGCGCCCCGGCTGCGCCCCGCTCCCCCTCCAGTCCGGGGCGCCCCGGCTGCGCCCCGCTCCCCCTCCAGTCCGGGGCGCCCCGGCTGCGCCCCGCTCCCCCTCCAGTCCGGGGCGCCCCGGCTGCGCCCCGCTCCCCCTCCAGTCCGGGGCGCCCCGGCTGCGCCCCGCTCCCCCCGCGCCGCCCCCTCTCGCCCTGGGCGCCCCCCTCCCGCTCCGGCGCCTCTGCTGCCCCCCTTTCCTCTCCCCAAGAACTGCAGCTGCGCTGGAGCCAGCCCGAGCCCCACTCACTGCCCGAGCCCCGGAGACCTTCCCCCGCCCCAAAGTCACCCCGACCCCCCCCAGCCGCCCCCTCCGGGGACCGGCACCGGCCGCCCCGAGAGAGCCGGAGACACCTACCTGCGCCTGGGGTCCGGCGGGGGCGGCGAGCGATGGAGACGGAGGGGCGCCGAGCAGGCGCCAGCAGCCCCGGCGAATCGGCTCCGGGCTCCGCAGCTCGCAGGACGGAGCCTTCGCTCAGCCTCGCATCGTCTAGACGAGCGGCTGCGTCTGGAGCTGCGGCCGGACTGGCTGCGCCTGGCTCCGCGCTGCGCCTCCCTCCTCCGCCGGGCGCAGCAGCGCTGCCCTTTTTCGTCAGTGGAAAACTCCTGGGCGCTGACGCAGGCGGTGACAAGGGAGCCGGAGCCAGAGCCCTGCCTGCCTCCAGCCCACACTCTGCTTCCTGCCCCCTCCCCCGGCGCAGCCCGGGAGCGGCGCGAGTCCTGCCTCCCCTCCAGCCGAGAAATTACACGGAGCCGGGAGAGGGGAGCGAATGAGTCAGTGTCTGGCTGCCGGGCGGGAGAGGCCCCGACTCACATCAAGGGCTGCTGTGTTCTGAGGGACAGCAGGGTACACACCTGACAACAATGGGGGCGGGAGGGGGGCGTCAGCCGCGGGACTCCTGGGTTCTAGCTCAGATGCCCTTCGTGATTAACGGAGTGACCTTTGACGTCATGTCACCCAACAGAGCCTTGGTTTGCCCCTGTGTGCGGAATCAGATATCCAGATGCTCGGTTCCCTTCTCTATGGGTCCTTTCATCCCGGCCACTTCATGTCGGCTCCGTGCCTCAGTTTCCCAGTCTGTCATGGGGAGGACAATTATACCTGCCCAGCTTTGTAATAAAGGGATCCAAGATCCTTGTGGCTGAAAAATGGTAAGTGTTACATCAATGAGACCAGTATCTATCCCTGAGTGCTTTGGGCATAGTGTGACCAGGGGTCCTGATTTTATAGGGACAGTCCCGATATTCAGGGCTTTTTCTTATATAGGCGCCTATTCCCCCCACCCAGTCCCGATTTTTCACACTTACTATCTGGTCACCCAATTTGGGCACCACAGGCAAAAGGTGCTATGTGGTATTTTAAAAACAATAGATGTACAATATCTATGAAAGGCAGCCACTTGAGGGGTGGAAAGCAGAGACAACTGGGAGATAAAAGGAAGGAGGACATCTTTAGCCAAGGATGCATAGGCAAGAGAAACAGCACTGTGTATAGAGAATGCACTGCAATCTTTACTGTCCTGGTGGCACAACCAGGTTTTGAAGGCCTCTTCTGAAACCCCCCCACTCCATATGTAGTTCCCTTTATGAAGGGCTGAGTTAAAGCAGTCCAGAGTTGAGCCTTTGGTGTCAGGGAGATTAGGTATGTTCATTGCTTTGAAATACCACTGAGCTATAGGAAGGTTTGTTAAAGGATGACACATTGGGGTTCACTGTATAATAAAGAAAGGGGGAGGTAGGCAGAGGGGTATCACCTTTTCTGTGAAGGTGCTCTCTGCTTGAGATGCATTATTTAGAGGATTCCTAAAGACCAGTTAACAAAGGGGATTGTTCCACTTCAAAGATAAATGACCCTGATAAAAATCATGTGGGCTGGAGTGGAAAGACATTTGCTTGTGCCAGACTACCTTTGTGGGGTAGCATTGAAGTGCTAGATGAGGGTATGAATGCAATTACCATAGATAACCTGAGAGTTTCGGGGGGGGGGGGGGGCTTCAGATTTTTAATCGTGAATTTCATGTTAATGCATATTGCCAGATTGACACTGCTATGAGTACTTGCTCTTGTTGAAGCCTTTCAGTTGGTTCAATGGGGTTGAAACCCCCAACTAACATCTGTTTATCAACAGACCAGATATGCGGACTGGCTGGTCAAACTTGCCCTCCAGCATTGCTCAGCTTTGCCATTATGCCCAACACTTAACCCAGTGTGACAACTTCTGGGGTTAGAATAGTTCACTCCTCTGAGTAGACAGTGCCATGAAGGAAAATTGCTAGTTAGCACCAGGTCTGGTGTCCATTTACTGGGACACCCAATGATAGTCTTGGCCTGTATCCAATCCAATTGAAACAGGATCAAGTACTCATAGCAGTCCTGGCTCTGCAGTCCCATGATGGACCCCAGTACTATCAGGCAGAGGTCTTGCTGACATATCTTGGGATCCAAACTGTGTGGTTCTTTGTGTCCCCTCCTCAGCCCAGGGGTTGCATCCCCGAAACTGTTGTTTCTGCCTTAATTCAACACTGTATCCACCTGTTACCTCTAAAGGAGATGGACAAGAGTCTCACTGGAGCACATCTTAATTTGATTATCCAGCTTTCTTGCATGCAAGAATCATCTGTGAAATACTCAGTGTTGAGAAGCTGCCTTTGCTGTGAATGGGGAAGTTCACACCTCTCCCCAGAGCTATTGTTTCAGACGTAAACACATCAAGGCATTATGTATATGGTGCCTTTTGACTTTGAAGATTTTCTTTACAATCATATAGAGTGGAGAATTGCACTGAGGGAACTTCAAAGCAGTATAGCCTTCTAGACTAGATTGTTTTGAAAATTTTGTGCTTAATTCTTTTCAAAATGAAATCTTAATTTTGGAGCTAAAATGTCAGTCATTTGGGAAAAGTATCTGATCTGGCCTAGTCCATCCGATGAAGTGAGCTGTAGCTCATGAAAGCCTATGCTCTAATAAATTTCTTAGTCTCTAAGCTGCCACAAGTCCTCCTGTTCTTTTTGCAACCATTTCAATTCACAGTCAATTAAAGAGTCAAGAGGTGTGACTGACACTCTTCCGCTCCTGTCCCAGATCAGATTTAGAAGTTAATATTTCTGCATTCTGTTACCTTGAGCCGCACAGCTCAGCACATCCATTGGATCCAGGACGTCCAGTATCCTGATTCCAGCTCTGCACACTATGTAATCTTGGGCAAATAATTAAGGTAAACGTTTTAAAATATGTCCACTAATTTTGGATGCCTACCCTGACATTCTTGATTTTTCAGAACTGCTGAGAACCTGCAGTTGACTTTGAAAATCAGGTTGGGGACCCGAACGTGGAGGCACCCAAAGTCAAAGTCTACTTCAGAAAACGTAGACCTTGCTTCCTGTTCTTCAGTTCTCTCCATGCCCTGAGCCCCTGTCTGTAAAATAAAGATGACAGTTACCTACCTCACAGGAATCTAGTGAGGGTTAGTGTATAGCACTGTGAGAGCGCAAATGTCATACAGGCAATATTTATAGATTCTGAGGCCAGAAGGGACTGTTCTGATCATCTAGTCCAGTGGTTCTCAAACTGTTTTAATTGGGTCACCAGGGCTGGCGTTTAGATTTGCTGGGGTTTGGGGCCAAAGCCTGAGCGCTGCTGCCCGCAGCCGATGCTGAAGCCCGAGCTGCACCACTCAGAGCCAAAGCCCAAAGGCTTCAGCCTGAGAGAGTGGGGCTCAGGCTTCGGCTTTGTCCAGCAAGACTCAGGTTAAAGGCCCCCAGCCTGGGGCTGAAGCCCTTGGGCTTTCATCCGCCCCCACCCACCCTGCCCAGAGCGGCGCAGTTTGGGCTTGGGCTCGGGCTCAAACTTCGGCCCCCCACTCCTGCGGTCATGTAGCAATTTTTGTTGTCAGAAGGGGGTCGCGGTGCAATGAAGTTTGAGAACACCTAATCTAGTCTGACCTCCTGCATAACACAGGCCAGAGAACTTCCCCAAAGTAATTCCTAGAGCAGATCTTTTAGAAAAACCACCCAATCTTGGTTTAAAAATTGTCAGTGATGGAGAATCAACCACAGCCCTTGGTAAACTGTTCCAATGGTTAATTACTCTCACCATTATAAATGTACGCCTTGTGTCCAGTCTGACTTTGTCTAGTTTCCACTTCCAGCCATTAGATCATGTTATACCTTTCTCTCCTAGAGAGCACATTATTAAATATTTGTTCCCCCTGTAGGTACTTATAGACTATAATAACCTCTCTACCCCTACTCCAGATTCCCATTTATGCATCTCAGGATCACATTAGTTCTTTTGGCCACAGCATCATACTGGGAGCTTGTGTTTAGCTGATTAACCACCACGACCACCAAATGTTTGCTGCTTCCCAGGATAGAGCCCCCCATCCTGTATATATGGCCTACTGTGTTTGTCCCAGATGTATACATTTACATTCAGCCATATTAAAGTGCATATTGTTTGCTTGCACCCAGTCTACCACATGGTGGGTGAGGTTATATATTTTAGTGCACTGGATGAGATATACCACATGTTGTGATGGGCATGGGTAGGACCCATAGATTTTGAAGTATGTGTTATGGAGGAGTGAGGGGAGGGGGGAAATTGACCATCATAGCAGTGGAGTTATGGCTGCAGGTTGCATCTGTTATTCTGGCAGGGTCTGGTGCTGCTTTGAGTTGGTGTGTCCTGGTCTGTGGGGAGCTTGCATCTGATGATGATCTTCACAAACTTGGAGGGTTGTTTAAAGGCCAGAAGAGGGAATTTGGAAAGATTTCTTTCAGGACGTGGTTCCCATCAAGCATGGGTTGTAATTATTGGCTGTAACTCCTTAGGGGTTCCAGGGTGGCGTGGCAGGTGACAACTAGGGGTTCACCAAATAACCGCCTTCACCTAACAAGGACACCCCACCAGAGAAGTAGCTCACACATGGAATGGGCCACCCTAATTCCCCGAGAGAACCAGCTTCAGTACAGAAAAAAACAAACCACTGACCGCACACCCCAGTTGTCATTTTGAATGGTTTCTTGCACTATGTATTTACAATCTGTTCCACTACAGATGTCGCTGTGACAAGTACTTTTCCCAGACCTGAAGAGGAGCTCTGTATCAGCTTGAAAGCTTGTCTTTTTTACCAACAGAAGTTGGTCCAATAAAATACACCCCTCCAACCCTTTGTCTTTCTCATATAGGCAATATGTATTTATATAGCTAAACTGATAGTATGCAAATTACTGTTCATTCTTATCAGTAATGTACGTGAGTCTTCCTGAATATGACGGCTTACAGCACTTGATCTTCAAAGGAACGATTTCCTTGAGGTTTCATTTACCATGTTTGGACACAGCTGGGATTAATATTTCCTCACAGGAAATCGTCATGAATGCAGGCTTTCCTGTGCAGGGCTTGGGTCGAGGGCTAGTGAGGCTGGGTTGTACACAGGTTCCTCACTTCCTCCCACTTTGAGACCCACCCCAGACCTCTGGCCGCCTCCCTATCTACTCTGCAGCTTCTGAGGCTCTGATGATACCACGTGCAGAGGGAGGTTTCCCCTACATCAGTGTCTGTGGCTTTGAGTTACTGGGCCCATGCTGTGTCCATTCAAATCTCACCACTCAAAGGGGAGGCTCAGCGCTTAGGAGAATTTAATGTAGTGACACCAGGACAAGGAAAGTTGCAAGTATACTGAGAAGACGTGTTCATGAAATTAAAGATACAGGGCCTAATTTATCATTGCAGCCAGACTGAGTTTGGCACTGGGTTTGGGGTGGGAGGAAGGGACACCCTGGCTTCAGGCAAAATTAGAACTGCCTCAGGAGCTGTTATTTAATTCTGCAACCAGAAGATTGCAGTCCAGCAACAGCCAGAGAACAGTAGCTCTCCACAGCCACCCTCTCTTCCTCCCAGGATTCAACATCCTTACCATGCTGACTATGGTGAGGGTTACTGGGAGAGTTGGCCCAAAGCTAGCTATGCTGGCTGTATGCCATGCTTGTATTCCTCTAATGCCAGGGGGATGCCCTGTTGACCAGTTATGGCAAATTGAAGGGACTTGGTAGAAAGTGGTAATCACAGATCTGGCCCAGCGGAGAAGGGTGCCAAAATCAGGAAACTAAGTTAGGGGAGATAACGGGTGTGAATGATTTGGGTCCAGACGCACAGTTCCAAGGTGCTACTATTCATATTCCTGCAGACTCCATTCTAATCAATGCAGAGCAATCTGTTTTTCAAAATATAAAAGTTCAGTAAGTACTTTCAGAATTAACAAGTTAGGAGAATTTGGTTCTACTTTGTAACATTTTTATGTGCATAGCACTAAACCAGATTTCAAAAGTTAAAAACCCGTATCAGCCTTTTTTATCTCCTTTTATCTTATCGCCCACGTGCTACTGGACGGTGTAGTTACTGATTTCCAAATGAAGATACAGGAGAAAAAGAAACCCTTGGTCAATCACATGTTTGGCAAAGGTGCCAGCTGCCACCCCTGCTCAAACCAGTCACTTTTCACGTTCAGACAAAACGAGTACTTAGCCTTGGTAATGCACTGTGTAACCTGGACAAATTGTGCTGGTTCTGCCCATGAGTTTTCTATGCTTGTACCCCTTCCTCCCCTATCACATCTGAAACAAAAGTAGAACAGAGCCTCAAGTTGTGTCTTTCCTTGTAAAACTTATGTTTAAATAATTGATCAATAAGCTATGTGTAGCTTGCATTCTATTGCAGTCTGTTACACTGTTTTATTCACCCAAGATGTTCATGGGGCGTGGGTCCTGAAGTTGCCAGAATGGTGGGAGAAATGTGTGCAAACAAGGCCATGTCTACCCAACCGAGTTTGGTTGACACAGGTGATATATCCGTTTGCAGTGTTGTTGTAGCATGTTGGTCCCAGCATATGACAGAGACAAGGTAGGTGACGTAACATATTTTATTGGACCATGTGTACAGCTGGCGGCTTTCTGTATATTCCCTCAGATACGTACACACCTGGCTGCTTGTGTTGGTGCAGTGTGTATTCCCCATGAGTGGTTGTGTTGATGGAAACTGGTGTACTACAGATAGGTATCCCAATGAGCTCCTTGCTGCTGTCTGGCTCAGTACCTTATGGGACATCTTTGTGAAATACAGCAATTCACCCTGGGATTTCTGGGAACTAGGGAACAGTTCCTCTCAATGCCATTTTCTCCATCCCACAATGCTTTTCCCATCCTGTATTTTTTGTGCTGGTTTTAAAACTCCCACAGTCCTGTGAACCGCTTTTCGGCCTCTGCCATTGCTCTGGCAGCTGCGTGGACCCTGCAGAGCTCAGCACGATTCTAATGACCATTGCTAACATGGGAAGTATGATTCTCCTGTATTTGCAGAACTTGGACTGCTCAGGGAGGCCTTAAAAGACCATTTTAACCATCAGCCACAGTAGTGTTGTGTGCTGCTTTTATGAACTAGTGAATCTTCATGTATATGGAGCTTAATTATGGATGGGGTATGACTCCCATTATGAATTCTGTAATGCAGCAGTTATGCTTGGTGTAAACTACTGTAATAAACTAATTCTGAGTTTCCAAAAATAGAACTTTATTGTAAGCAAAGAAAGAGGAAATAAAGCTAAAGAACAAATATACATGTTAAAACTATTTTAGCAGCACTGTAAAAGGGTGAGCCGTACTGTAAAAACACAAGTAAACAATAAATGCTTATGTTTATGTTTTAAAAACCATGACAGTGTTTCAGACCTGGTACAAAACACGTTGTTCATTGTGGTTGCTCCTGTGGTTTTTGCAGGTCTGTGTATGTATAGCTACAGATCTCCTTGCTTTTCCCCACTGCATGGAGTGGTTGGGGTAGGGGGTTTGTACCATGCTGCCCCCTGCTATGTGTAGGGAGCAGTGACCGTGGAGTTTTTCATGGCTTGGACAGGCTGCTGTGCCTCTGTGTAGGTGGGTCGATAAATGTGCCTTAGCACTGAGATTATTGCCTGAGTGAACCCACGATGTCCTGATGAAGTGCCCGATGTGCCTTTCAGTCCTCTCTTGTAGCAACCACTCTCTCCATTTTCAGTCCATCTCCCTGGTCACGGTCAGAAAGCCCCTCCAAGCCCTGTGTTCCCAGTCAGTGGCTGTAAAAGCCTGGAGGACAGCGCAGAAAAAAATATATCCTCCCTAGTCTGCTTCTTTCTCCTCTTGATTGGGGGCAAATGTTCAGCAGGCATGGAGGGGGCACCTCTCCGGGCCACCACACAGGTTGCTGATTAAAACAGACAGATCCACCATTAGATTTACAGTCACAACGGAAAGGGAAGGCAAAGCCTCAGAGCCCCCTTACATTATTCCCATGAACACCTGTCATAAGAAATATTAAATGTCACTTTAGTTTTGAAGTCCTTGTTACAGCACTGCTCTGCAGCTCAAACCATGGTGGGTCTGGCCTAGCCTGGTGGGGAGGAGGTGGGATGTTCTGTGGCATAGAAAGTTTAGACACTTGGGCACCAATGGGCACAAGTATCGGGAAAGTGGAGTGAATACAGCCAGCATATTCCCAGGTAGTGGTTATTCTGTCTGAGATCTCACTCCTGAGAGTGACAGACGGAGGCACAGAGAACCCAGCTGTGACTGGCATCCCAAAGCCATATGCTGCTAGCCTGTTTACTGCAATGGTGCCGGTGGAACTCATTGCGGAGTGGCATGGGAAAGTCTTCTCTTGCAGGGGAAGAAACCAGGCTGCCATCCCTAGAAATGTTTGGGAGGGGAGTGCAGAGTATCTCCAGGAAAGTTTTATCGGGATCACTCAATAACGTATCCCTATTCAGATAAACAAAGCACAGTGCATGGCTCCCCGCCTTGCCCAACAAGCCAAAGAATGGAAGAGCGGATGCAGCCTCTACCTACTTCTTCTACGTCTATCTGAGTAGCAATCACTGATCTGATGTGGACTGTGTAATGTGGCCTGCCATGCTCTTTTTAAAATGGATTTTCTAATGTTTTATGAGTGACGTGAGCATTGAAAAGCCAATGCCTTTGTTCTGTAAAGCAGATGGGATGGGTATCATCTTTAAATGAGGAAAAAGAAGCCCCCCCCCCCCAGCCCCGGTTGCATACTGCAGGGGTCTTCATCTCAGACTCCCGCGAAGTGTCCACATTCGAATGTGGGGTGCTTGTGGGGTCCACACCAAGTATGACATGCCGGTCGTTGTAGAAGAGGAAGGTCACGGGTGAAGGGCAGCCTGCCGAAGCTCCTTCGCTTGGATGCAGCACTGCTGCTCATCCCTGGCGTTCCCCAGTTTCAGCATCCCCTGTGCAATCTGCACGTGATGTCTGCGTTCCTTGGACTGCTCCTTAGCTGCGCTCAGACAGACTCTTCTCCTTACAGCCCAGGGAGATCCAAGACTTCTTGCCTGCTCCAGGCAGGGGGTGTGTCTAGTAGCTCTCTATGAGTGGACCTGACATGGTTGGATGCTAACAACAAATTTGAGCTTGCCAAGGTGGGCAATCGGGAACGGGCATTTCAAAAAGACATTGGGAATTTTAAAAGGGGAGGGTGGCCCTTCCCTTCTCTGTAACCTTGGGCAGTGGAGAGCAGCCATTGTTACAGGGACAGGGGCATTGTGGGACAGCTTCTGGAGGACTGTTAAGGTTGACACAGGTCATGCAGCATCTACACTTGTACTGCAGTGGTCTAAGTAGGTCAAACGTGGCTCTGTGTTGTTCAGGGAGGTGGTATTACTGTATTGCTGTAACAGGGTGCTTATGTTGACAGGAGCAGACACACATGCAACCTAACTTCGTAGTGCAGACCAGGCCTAAGGTTACACCATGAAACTGACACATTAGAGGACCTGATTCTCCTCCTTACTTATTTTACACCTGTGTAACTCCAGCAGTTTCAGTGGAGTGACTTCTGATTTAAAATGGCACGAGAAGACAATCAGATCCATAGAGTTTACATTGCATACATGGGATTCTATTACTTTGATCATTATTTATCCATTCATTAAAGCATGTGCCAACCTCTCACCTTCTTTCATATATGCTGTTCCATTAGTCTTTAGGGGTATATACTGTATCAAGCTAGTGAAATGTTCTCCTGCATATAACCACACTGGTAAAACAGGAGAGAGTGGTCTGTTTGCCGGGGTGTGTAGGTATAATTTTTCTGCACTTCACAAACACACCAAATGTGCAATGTGGGCAAGGTTTAGAAAGTTTTGCTTTAAAATCAAGACACAGAAGATGAACTGTGAAAGTGTCAGATAGTTCATTAAACTGCGCATTGGTAGCTGGCTAGTGGCAAGAAAAAAAGAGTAAGGATCAACAAAATGTTACACCGTCACCTGCCTTCGAGTCAGGCAGCCGGGTCCTTAATTAATCGGACCAAAAGCTACCGTCAGTGTCAATAGAAATCCTAACACCAGAAATCAGAGATGGAAAAGATCTGTTTGCACACCATATATTTAGTGTATTGTCTATTTCAGCATTTCAGTGTTTCGACTGATGGATCTGCCACCATATCTCTTTCAAGGTGCTTGCTCTCATGCTAATTAAATCTGTCCCTTCCGAAGAGAGCTACCAATGGCCATGCTTTAGAAGTTGTTCTTTTCACTGAACTGTTCCACCTCTCCACAGAAAGGTGTTCCAAAAAGCTGGTAGAACATTGTTAGTACCAGCAGGGCCAACTAACAGTAGATTGAACTCCAGCCGTCGCCAAAGGTAGCAACAATAAACGATCTATAAGTAGACACCTAGAGCACTTATAATTTGTCATGCTCCTGGATTCTTAGCAGGCCCTGAAGAAAGTGGAAGCCACAATGTGGCTTCTTCATTAACAGGGTGGTTGAAATATGGTAGTTTTTCAGCATTAAAACCTGTCTCCTGCTCCAGGTTTGTAATTGGTGTTGTTGGCAGCGAGCCAGGCACTGCGAGCAGTTCTGTCTCAAAAGGACAAAACCTCCATTACTTTATGCTCTCTAATTCTCACAAGGTATGCTGGTGTCTATCAATAGAGTCGCCATGAGGTAATAGAAATTACAAGCCTCCCCAGACTTATTTGTCTGAAAGCATTTCTTGTAAAAATAATTATGCGAGTCTCCAGAACTGTGATACATGAAAATAGCAGAAGAGAATTTTCACAAATTAAAATGCAACATAAGGTTCTTTATCATAAGCTGAGAGAGAGCAAGAGAGAGAGAGAAGTTTCCATTCTACTGCATGGTAGTAGCTTATGCAAAAAAAAAAAGCAAACCTGCTACCTCTTTCCCTTTGCAGCAGAACTGGTATAGAGACCTGATGCCCAAGTGAGGGTATGATTAAGCAGAGATGGTCTTATGGTGAAGGTAATGGCTTGGGATGCAAAAGAACTGGGTCCAATTCCTCCCTTTGCCACAGATTCCCTGTGTAATCTGAGGCAAGTCACTGTCTGTTTCTGGGCCTCAGTTCAGGGGCCTGTGAAATGGGGATAATGCTGTCTGCCTTGTCTATTTAGGTTGCAGGCTCTTCAGCTCAGGGCCTTTAGCGTTGTCCTCTGCACTAACTAGCACTGGCTTAGTTAACTTGTGGCAAACCTCTGTGTGGTCAGAGTGATTTACTGCTGTTTAATTTAAACCTGTTCCCAATCAATTTAAGCTAAACTGAAATAAAGGATTTAACTAAATTGCTTTAAGTTAAACCAGTGCAACTGTTTCCTGTACAGAAGGTCTTACTCAGGCTGGGTGCTGGGGATCAGATGTCTCCATAGCTGAACAGTTGTCATGACACTTGGCTTGTAGCAAGAGAGCCGCGTTTTTATTATAATTATTATAACCCGATTGCATTAATCCATGGCAAAACGTGCAGTAAAAGCCCTGGTTCTGTGTCACTGACAGATCAAGCATGCTGTGGTGTATATCACTGCAGAGTGCCACACACCACAGCTTAACTCAGAGCTACTCAATGTTAGTGTATCTCAGCGCTGGCAGATAAAACCTACTTAAACAAGGAAAGCAAATAAAACGGCAGCAAATCTCCATTTGGAGATTGGTTTAACTGTGTGCCGATTATCTTAACTCTATTCTTCTGCTGCTCACATGGTGCCTGCCCAGTGTCATTCAGTTTCAGCATCATATGCTGACAGTGCAGAGGCTTTGCTTCAATCAGAGCTCTTAGCTAGGATAAGGGAAAGGCCAGAGCATGGAATGAGGTACAGGAAGTTAATTATTATTTATACATATGGGCTACATTCACATCAGGACTTAGGGAGCCTAGCTGCCCCTTTAGGCACCTAAGTCCCAGACTTGGGGATTCACAAAGCCCCTGCTCAGCTGCCACTGAACGCCGTAGATAGCTAAACTCGCTCGGCGCCCGGAATTTTTGCAGTAGAAGGTCCCTAGGCACCTATGTTTCTGCCACGGAGTGGGCTCACCACAGCCTTACGCCAGGCATCCGGATGCCTGAGCCCCAGATTGATTCATGAAGTGGGGAAAGGCGGGAGAAACAGCTTCAAGAGAAGAGAGTGAGGGAGCCCTACCTCTGACTACTCCATAGACCATAGTGGGTAGGGCACGGCGCTGAGAGGTGGCAGATCCCAGTTCAACTCCTTTCTCGCACTCAGGTGGAGGGGCAGGGGGTTTTAAACCCACATTCCCCCTCCACCCCACCGTTCTTTTGTGTAAGCTCCTCTGTAAGGGCCTGATCCAGCAGGCGAGCTCTGAGCTTGCTTACCCGATTGGGCTCTGCTTGGGTTGCCAACCCTCCAAGATTGTCCTGGAGTCTCCAGGAATTAAAGATTAATCTTTAATGAAAGATTATGTCATGTGAGGAAATCTTCAGGAATTTGTCCAACCAAAGTTGGCTCCCTAGGCTCCACCCGTGAGTGAGGTGGAGGACTACCTGCCTTTGCCCAGCTTGTGAATTGCTCTGGGGCTTAGGCATCTGGACGCCTGGCCTGGGGTTCCTGTGCACATACTCAGAGGCCAGACCGTTGGCACCTAGGGAACTTTTACTGCAAAAATTTAGGAGCCAAGGATGTTTAGGCACCTACAGGGATTAGGGGTAGCTGAACAGAGGCTTTGTGAATCCCAGTGGGGCCTGATTTTGGTATTTAGGTGTCTGAAGAGGCAGTTAGACTCCTTTTGTGAGTCTAGCCCAGAGAGGCTGTGACTTGCCCAAGGTGGATCAGGAAGCTGAACCAAGGTGTCCCAAGTGCTAGGCTAGTGCTCTAACCA
Organism: Lepidochelys kempii; assembly: GCF_965140285.1. NCBI lineage: Eukaryota > Metazoa > Chordata > Testudines > Cheloniidae > Lepidochelys > Lepidochelys kempii. The sequence goes on from NC_136381.1 coordinate 257,848,454, forward strand.
CTGGACCATACTTCTTCTCTGCTGTCTGGTGACTCTTATGGAGCTGTGCCTCTCTCCATCAGGGCTGAATTTTAACCATCCTAACCTGGTGCTTGCCTTGGAAAGAAGGAGCAACCTGCATTTGCACCAGGGTTGCTGATGTTGCAAGGCGTGACTGAAATGCTCTTGGAATTTTTGAGAGGAGGGGAGCTCTCTAAAGAGTGCTCCTAGTGAGCTATTTCAATTTGAAGGTAAGGTACATATAGTACCAGACTCTTTTCATTTCTCTAGGACATTCCCCAGTGCTTGTACACACAACACTTTTCCGGGACTACCAGTAAAACAAAGGGCTCAACTCTGTCTCGAGATCAGCCTCTGAGTAGCTCTCTCAAAAGTGGGATGCACACAGAGAAACTAGCACTCCAGAAATCTGTGCTAAATTAGCAATCTCCCGGTAATTTCAAAAAATTAGCAGAATCCATCAAAACATGTAGGTCATCACTATTTGAGAAGACAGCTCTGCAAAAAGAGGGAGGCTGAGCCTAAAGATGAGCACAATGCACCAGTTCCCAGGCTACCATCTGAAACTAGGAGCTAATTGCATAAGCCAGTTGCAGGACCTTCTACTGTCAAATCCAGTATTGCTAGACTAACCAGTGATTCTCGTGACTCAGCCTAGCCTGCTCCCCACTCAAAGATCCAACTGCGAATGCTAGAATCTATATTACTTTGCACTTAAATTATATCCCTAGATCAATGTGCTTCATAGAGACAGCAGGCACTGGGAAAGTCAATGACTTGCCCATGGTCACACAATGAGTTAGTGCAGTGAGGCAGATCTCCTAGCTCCATACTCCATCTAGACTACAGGAGTCCGTGGGTGTTAAAAGTGCTGGATTGGGAGCACTTGGAAGAGCTGGGTTCTCTTCACAGTTCTGCCATCGACATCTTGCGTGTGCCCCTCCCTCAACTCCCTGCCTGTAAAATGGGGACAAAGTTACTTCTTTTCACCCTGCTTTTGTCTTGTCTATTTGGTCGTTAGCTCTCTGGGGCAGGGATGGAACCTTCCTTTCAGTTTGTACAGAATGTGACCTGGATCTCTGTGGGGTTTTCAGGTGCCACTGCAGTATGCCCAAAAATGATACAGCCCTCAGGACAATGAGATTGCAACCCCGACACTCTTGGTACGGACGTTCTGGATAATCTGATTTGCATATTTTATTGATGTAAGAACACAAAATAGAAATTGCGTCTAGGAAATGTGAGCAGGTGTTTCATCATTCTGTGGCATGTGACATGCTTTCCAGTGGCAGTCCACAGCCAAAATGCTAGCAGTGACGTGCCTTATTACATGGTTGGAGCCCTGCCATGAAATGTAGCACTGCCCTACTGTAAAACAATGCTAAGCAAGTATAATCTCACCAAGGAAGTGGATTGCTGGGCTATTTAAAAATTGAATAATTGCCATTCTGTGGTGTCTGCCATGTAGGGATCTCGAAGCATGTTATATATTATTTGTACTACAGGAGCAGCTATAGGACCCAGCCAGGATCAAGCTGCATGGTATCAGGCCTGACACATGCGCATAGTGTGGGAGTTCTTGGCCCAAAGACTTTCCATCTAAATACACCAGCCCAGCAGCACAAAGGCTGGAAGGGGAAATTAGCGACACAGCAAGGAGAAATGACTTGCCTGTGGGTCACTCAGCATGTCAGTGGCAGAGGCAGGAACAGAAACCGGGTGTGATGATTTGGGGTTCTTAATGTGACGATTTGGGGTTTTGGTTGTATCACTTCTGATTTGTGGATGATTTTATGAAATTGTACCATAGAAAATTACTGTTTCCCCCATTAACAGGGTTGTGTTATGTCTCGGCCAGACCAGAGACAATGATGAGCGATCAGTGCTCAACAATTATCTATTCAAAGTGAAACACCTTGAGGCAATGGGTTTACTCAAGACACTTCCCCCTTGTGTTTGAAGGTGTGCGGTTGAGAGGAATGCAAAGTTACTCTAGAAGGAGAAGCAGGTGACCCCAGCAGGAGTCTCTAAAGGTCCTCACAGGGTGGAACTGGGGGGAAGACCCATTTTGCACCAGCTTAGCCCAGTGAGAAGGGGGCAGCGGACCCTGCCTCACGGAACACAAAGAATCCCCCAAGGGAAGGGTGAGCTAGTGAGGGACATTGCATTTGGGATAGTCTATTGCTTTGTATGATCTGTACACTCCTGTGCTGTATCTGTTAAGTAAAGAACATCAAAGTAAGACTGTGCAAAGTGTGTGTGTGTGTTCAGAGCTGCTGCATTGTGCCCCTGACAAAGTTAAGTTGTAACCAGGGGCTGCGTACCTATGGGGTGGGGAGTTCTGAGGAGGGGATGAGTTTAAGTACTGGGGAGTCTGAAGGGTCAGTGCTGCTACGCTGCTGGACAGCAAGTTCCAACACTCGCAGGAGGGTGGTAGCTAGAAGGGCTGAGCCCTGAGTGTGTACCAAGAGACCCTGAGCATGCGGCAATGGCTGGACTCCATCCAGCTTCCAGGAGCTTGAAACTCCCCAGTGATCCAGAATGGCAGACGCTTGGATTCTCCTCACAGCAGTCCTAGTGGGTGGCCAGGAAGTGGCGCTTGGTAGGATCTGTGATCCCAGGTCTCCTGAATCGCCGTTCACTGGATCACAGCACTTCCCCAGCATTAGTGTATTAAAGGAAGCACCACAACATCACCAGAAGGTACATCTGTTTTACAGACCAGAAAATTGATGTGCCAAGGATTTGTGACTTGTTCAAAGTGACACGACAAATTTATTGTTGAGGAAGGAATAGAACCCAGGTCTTCCGATTCCCAGTCTTCTCTCTTGCCTATGTCTTTCTCCAAATAAAGTAACGTAGAAATAAGATGAGAAGTGTATACATATATACCGTGCTCAGCTTCTTTGTGGTCATTCAAGGAGAAAGAGGCATGTCCGAGTACATGACTAGAATCACAAACTCTCGAGTCTAATCTAAGGCCGGCTCTGACTCATTCCTTGACAGGCCCAACGCCCTCTGCCTCTGTTTCCCAAGCTATAAAATGGGGATGCTAATACTTACCTCCAGGGATTTGTGGGGATTAGGTTGTTTGCAAAGCAGTTTAAAAAGATGAAAAGCACCATAGAGAAGTGCTAAATGCTGCTATTGCGTATGGTGCATACACTGTTTGGACACCGCAGTGTCAGTTTCCTCACATGCTGACAGTCACAGTTACTATGATTTGTGTTGTGTGGTATAGAAGTGACTAAGAAGCCAGCTCTCGATTGGCCATACTGAATGAGGCAAATGCTAGATACAAAACGGCGTAGCCCATATATAGGCAAAGGGTATCGGAAGTGCAGATACGGAAACCCGCCTAACCACAGCCAAATCCACTCCCACCTCTCCCATGAGAGAAGCGAGCAGCAAGAGTTTCCAGCTCTCTCTTGTAGCACAGACACTGCAGAACTTCCTTCTGGCGGGAACAGAGCCAACCGCTACGCTCAGAACCTTTCATACAGCAAAGTCTGAGGGCACCGGGAAGGGAGAACGGGAAAATGGGACTTTTGTCTGACAAATGATTAGCCAGTCTATGGTAGTAGTCAGTATTAAGGATGCAATACAGTACATGCATGGTAGTGGCTGACATCTGTGGGTGTGAAAGACCTGTGTAAGGAAATGACTGACCACAAGATAAACACTTAAGGCTACCCACTTAACTAGCGGCAGAAAGGGAGGGAAGGAGAATGAGTGTTTCTTAACAAGCAGCACAACCCTGCCTTCCTTACTCAGGACAAAACACTCACTGAAGTCACAGATGAATAAGCCCAGCATGACCAGGCCCAAGTTAAGCGTCACTGTGCAGATGGGTGCAGTGTTGCCAGTCCCAAATATTCAAAAATAACGAGCCAGGCCTACCCTCAAAATCATGCAGTTGGTTGAAAAACCAAGAGATTAAAACAAATCTAGCAATCTAGGTTCTTTTAAATTTCCCTCTGGGTTTGGCATCTTTTAAGGGTTCACAGTTTCAAGCTTTTCCCTTCAGCCATCAGGGCGACACACTTACTTTTTGATTTTAAATAAAAACCACAGATTTTTAGGTAATCATTTGACTCCAGGAGCTGAGGCTTTAAGAAAAAAAAAGTCTGTGACACTTGCAATGTAATTGTGTCTGCCCATGTCATCAGTGCACATATGGAAACTGGAACTAAACTATGGCTTTATCACACCAATAGTTTAGGTACATTTCATGCCTTCACTCATCCTTTGATTCCATAAGAAAACCATTAATATTTGTATGTAACTTTGCGTGGTTGATTAGCTCATCTTCTCACGTGTTTATGACCAAATCAGAAACCTACAGAAATGGAATCCCAGTTGCGTTTTAGAGATCTAAAGCTAAATTACAGTGTAATATGCAAGTTATTTCACTAGCTGACTGTATTTATAAACACTTTCCCTAGCTAGGATCCTCTCTCTTGGTGGTTATGAAGTTTTCAGTTGTATCCCTTAGTTATCAGAACATTTGTTATCCTTCTTTAATGGGAAGTTTGAAGGAGCAGTGAGATAGGACTATACCAATGAATTTTATTTTGTCCAACTCTGTAAAAAGTAGCACTATTTATTTTACCAGTGAAATGAAGACCCTGCTTGTAGCCTATGTCATACTCTCACACAGTGTTGTAGCATCATAGCTATAATAACTCAACATAAAAATGCTGCAGGGGAGAAACAGTTCTTAGAGTCACGTGGTATAATTTACTAACAGATGTATTAAAATCTTAAAAACTAAAAGTTCATTTTATGCAGTTGTGCTTTTGCTGCTGTCTAATGCTGTAAAAGCTCATCAAATGAGTCATTGGCACTCACTTTCTATAACACCCTTTTACTATAAACTTGAGTGTGTGTTTGCTTCATAATATCAATGGACCCTTAATTCCATGCACCAATCAAATTCTGAGGCGTTTTGCTGTAGTAGCTTAAGCATTTCAGTGTGGTTTCAGAGTAACAGCCGTGTTAGTCTGTATTCGCAAAAAGAAAAGGAGGACTTGTGTGGTTTCAGTGTGGTTACACTGCATGTTCAGGACCTTACATGCTTATAAACAAGTGAACCAGTTGCTTTAAGTAAGCATCCAGTAGTCCTCCTGTTTCAGAAGAGGGTTTTAGTGTACTTATTAGGGCTTTGTTATATCTTAACCACATTGCAGAGTATTTAGCGTATTTAAAGTATTGGACAAACTACTGTTTTATAGGGATAGGATCAAGCAGTGAACTGCATTGACCTTAGAATCATAGAATCATAGAATATCAGGGTTGGAAGGGACCCCAGAAGGTCATCTAGTCCAACCCACTGCTCGAAGCAGGACCAATTCCCAGTTAAATCATCCCAGCCAGGGCTTTGTCAAGCCTGACCTTAAAAACCTCTAAGGAAGGAGATTCTACCACCTCCCTAGGTAACGCATTCCAGTGTTTCACCACCCTCACCCTCCTTCATTGTTTCTCATGAGCAATGTGCACCAAAGAACACATCTCAGAAAAGACTATGAGGGCTACGAATGGTGTAAATATTTTATATATGTATAGCATTTAAATAGGACTTCAGGCCTTAGCATTCTTCCACTCGGCCATCTCTAAGGGAAAGGGATCACTGATTCCAAAGTCTCACACTAATCGAGAGGAGCAACCACACCAAAAGCATTGAGGGGGCACTATGAGCAAAGACGCATCAATCCCGTAGCTGCGCTCAGGGGAAATCAATGAGATAGTAGTAAAGGTCTGTGCTTATGCTCCAGCCTTTCACACCTCACCTCCTCCACTCCAAGTGACATTCCCCCAAATCCTTCCAGTCAGAGAGCCGCACCATTGCTTTTCTTAGCCCCTACACATTCGACCCTTCACCCTTAAAGGCCCATTTGTGCAGCAAGTGTTCTCTGACTGCTGAGGGCTGAATGCATCTTCCTGCAGTGTTGAGTGATGCTCTTAACCCAGCCAGAGGGACTACTAATGGGCAAAGCGAGGACTCTCCCATTTGTCCAAAGTATGTGCACACTAGACAGTCATGAGGCCATCTTTGTGGCAGTTTGCCCAAGGCTCAGGAGTGAAATATTGCTCTGAATTAGAGCTGTGTGAATAACAGATTGTAATTTTCAGTTCAATTGCTGAACTGAAAAAGCAAAATCAGGTTGGGTCGAACAAAACATTTTGTTCAACACCAAACTAAATGCTTTGTTTAGTTTTGGGGTTTTTTTTAAACCTTCAAAATTAAAATGGAATACTGGCCTGGCACTCAGGGGTGTGACAAATCCACCCCCCTGAGCAGTGTAGTTATACCGCCTTAACCACCTATGTAAACAGTGCTATGTTGGCGGGAGAGCTTCTCCTTTTGGGGAAGTGGACTAACTAAGCCGACATCGGTGTGAGTGTCTTCATTAAAGCGCTACAGTGGTGCAGCTGAGCCGATGCAGCAGAAGTGTAGACTTGCCCTTAGGCCTTGTCTACACTATGGGGGGTAAGTCAACCTAAGTTACGCAACTCCAGCTACATGAATAACGTAGCTGGAGTCGACATAGCTTAGGTTGACTTACTGCAGTGGCTACACCGGGCTGGGTTGACGGGAGACACTCTCCCATCGACTTACCTTATGCTTCTCATGCTGGTGGAGTACTGGAGTCAACAGGAGAGCGATCAGTGGTCGATTTAGCGAGTCTTTACTAGACCCGCTAAATCGACCCCCGTTAAGTGTAGACATGCGCTGAGTCTCACCATCTGTTTAAAATGGGAATAACAAAGCAGCACTCTGTAAAGCACTTTGAGATCTGATGGAAACTGCGATAGAAGAGGTAGGTGTTGTTACTGTTCCTTCTTTGTGGGTGAGGTTTTGAGAATGTGGGTGGAGTACTGAACGTGTGCCCCACGGACCTCTGGGCTTTACAGTTTTTCATACATAAAGTGTCTGATACTAGAGCCCGGTACATGCACTAGTGTAACTAAAGGTGTGATTTAAACTGATTTAGTTAAACTTGTGCACCTTGTGTGTGAACATTCTTATAATGGAATAAATCTGATTTGTAAACCTGTTTAAGGCATTTGCTCCTGTTTAAATTGGATTGTAAGATGATTTAAAGTAACACAGTGCGGCTTATGTGCAGATAAGCCGTGGGTGTGATGATGCTTTGTCATCACAATAACCTTTGCATTTTCATGTGTTATAATTTCATGATCTGGACCTAAGGGGTTGCCTATGGAGACACACTATGTCTGGGGCAACAATGGGATTATAATGGAAACAGTTGCAACCTTGACAAAGGAGCGACTATCACTACTCCTTAATTAGATCGTACCAGTGATTAACCTCAGCATACAAAATAGCTAAGTAAAGAAAGCCAAGTCCCTCGAGCACTAAAAAAAAAAAAAAAATTAATCACAAAAAAGTAACATTAAAGATGATTCCGTTTAGATTCAAGTATTTTATATTTCCAACCCTGTCACACCTGCATGTTCCTTGATAGCTGTGTGAAATAAACAGCTCTTTGTTATAACCCTACTAGTCCACTTCATCTTTATAGATTAATAGGTTATAATCCTCTTGTAGTGAAATCATAAGCATTCCTGCAACTAACAGATTCAGATTTCGCAAGCAGGAGGATTATGACTGCGTAGTCTGAGCAAGGAGAATGAGATGGACTGTCAGGACAAGAGCACTTGTTAAGAAAATCATTGTGAAGCATTTAGGGGAAAAAACACCACCACAAACACATTAAAAAACAGACTTTCGCGATCCAATTTTGCAGAAGCCTCAAATGAAACGACATCATAATCAACTGTTTCATTTTTGGTTTTGACCAATAGAAAATACAGCCTAGTTGGCTGCAGCTACTATACTAGGTAGAAGAAGTATACGTACATTGTAAATGATATGGTTGTCGGTATTAAAGGTTTTGCTAACAGTTACCCCAATTTTCTCCTGTACTTAGAATAGAAAAAGGAACTAAGAGTCGCTGGCTAATCTGGCGATTTTAACGGCAAACACTGCAAATGCTATCTATAAGGCTACGATTTAGTCATGGGTATTTTTAGTAAAAGTCATGGACAGGTCATGGGCAGTAAACAAAAATTCACGGCCTGTGACCTCTCCGTGACTTATACCATAAATATCCTTGACTAAATCTTAGTGGGGAGGCACTGCTGGGGGGAGCCCCAGGGGCTGCTGCTGGGAGGGAGTCCCTGGGGGCCCACTGCTGGAGGTGGGGCTGCCAGCCAGTGGTACCAGCTGCTTGGGGCTGCCAAGCGGCAGCTGCTCCAGCCGCCCTTGAGGACACCTCCCTGCTGCTGCTCCGGCCACCCTGACACTGCTGCTGGGGGCCACCCCCTCACCGCTGCTCCAGCCGCCCTGGGACCGCTGCCCCCAACCACCCCCAGGACTGCTGCTCTGGCGGTCCATGGGGCCAGCCGCATCAGCCGCAGCTCAGGCAGTGTGCCTGGCCCCAGGGCCGCTTCAGCAGTGGCCAGTGTAGCTAACCCCGGGGACACTTGAGCAGCCGAGCCTGGAGCCAGCTGCTTGGGTGGCCCTGGGATCAGCCACACTGGCTGCTGCAGAAGGCGCGGAAGTCACGTCCCCAGCAATCTAGGATCCAGTTTGATGGGATTGTGAGGCTGCCCGCAGTGACTCAAGAGCCTGAGTACCAATCTCAGGGCAGAGAGTTAGGAAACAGGGCATGAACCCTAAACTGGTTGTGAGTCGCATTTCTCTGTTATCATGGTATGTTCTGCTAGGGGCAAGACATGACCCTGGATTTCCACTGGAATGCACTATTTTGTAAGTTAAGTCTGGCAGGTTGAAAAATACCTGCCTGTGGTATTTCAAGAGGGCCAACTTCTCCTGCTTTTGGGTTCGATCCAAACCCTTGCAAATCCAAGAGCTCTCTAGAAGAGATTGTTCCTTACTCTCCCTGACCAAAGCAATTAAAGGGGCAGTAATTGTTCCCTCTTCAGCACAACCAAATTCACCAGGGTCTGACAAGATTTCCCTAGGGGGAAACCTCCTTTGCTAAGAAATGGTAATTAGGGCAATAGCCAAAGTTTCAGCTTCTATATTAGATAGAGCAGTGGCTTCAGGGTACCTAGTGGAGGAATCCACCACAACCAGTAGATACTACTTTCCATTTCTGGAAGATCTGGGTAGGGGTCCCACAATGTCTATAAAAGAAAAGGAGGACTTGTGGCACCTTAGAGACGAACCAATTTATTTGAGCATAAGCTTTCGTGAGCTACAGCTCACTTCATCGGATGCATTCAGTGGAAAATACAGTGGGGAGATTTATATACACAGAGAACATGAAACAATGGGTGTTACCATACACACTGTAAGGAGAGTGATCACTTAAGGTGATCTATTACCAGCAGGAGAGCATGGGGGCGGGGGGGGGGGGGGGAGAGAGAAAACCTTTTGTAGTGATAATCAAGGTGGGCCATTTCTAGCAGTTGACAAGAATGTCAGGAAATGGCCCACCTTGATTATCACTACAAAAGGTTTTCTTCCCCCCCACCCACTCTCCTGCTGGTATTAGCTCATCTTAAGTGATCACTCTCCTTACAGTGTGTAAATTGGTTAGTCTCTAAGGTGCCACAAGTCCTCCTTTTCTTTTTGCGAATACAGACTAACACGGCTGCTACTCTGAAACCTGTCACAATGTCTATAGACACTCGGGCAAACACCACCTTAATGATGGGCAACAGCTGCAGAGCTGCCTTGCACGGTCCCTTTAACCTGTTATGCTTCTGACATAAGACACGACTCGTATAGTAATTTTTTATTGTCTCAAACATGAGGCCAATAAAATCCTGTTTGAGTCTTTCACGGGTTCACTCCACTCCTACATGTCCGGCGAAGGGACAATCATGAGCAACCTGCAGAAACTCTGTCTTGTGCTTATCAGGCATTGCATCTTTGCATTAAGGAGCAGTTTCTGGCAAAGCAATGGAATCTCCAACCTCTTCCTCTTGGGAAAAACTGTTACTTTCAGCTGACAAAGAACTGAGTGTTTTTCCCTCCACCTTGCAGCCCTTCCTGCTGCCCACAGATAAGCCAGGCCTGGCAGGGCTATAGTCTTTATGGCTGTGAGTTAGGTTATTAACCTGATTAGACATGGCTAAAATATTGTTACCAATTCAAATATCAGCGGGAAGTAAATTCCTGCTGCCCACAACAATATCTCCTTTAACATTCTCACACTCAAGATAGGCCTTTGCCAAAGGTACAATTACAGGGGATTTGGCCAAAGCTAATGTATTTAAGCTTTTACCAGAAGGACTGTCTCCCTTCCATACCAAACTTTCCTTGACTAAAATGACACAGGGATGCTGTGTCCCTCCAGACCTTACAAACAATGCCATTTACCTTAGCATTTTTAATAAATTCTTCACTCCGAAGACTCAGTCCTAATATAGGTCATTAGGATTTCCCCCTGCTCTGCCACTGGGTCTGGGCAATGGTAGTGGCACTCACTATGGGAAGTGGGGGTGTGGATTGTAGGGTTACCTTACATTTTGGGTAATTTGGTTTTATATAGCCGGGAGCCCCACAGGGATGGCAGATTACGTGCCTTCCTTTTCGGTAGGGGGCTTTAAAACCTGGACTCCCTTGGGTTTTTTTTATTCAAGTTGGGGTTAGGTTTATATCCAGTCCCCTCTTCCCTCTTAACCTGGTGACATGGGGATTTACCATTCTGCTGGGATTTGCTCCCCCTATGGACCCTTGATTCAAAATATTCATCTGCAATTTCTGCAGCCTCTAAAACTGTGGAAGCTGTTTTGTCATAGATGGCTGCCTTTACCACATCTGTAACTAGTCATAACAATCAGATCAAACAATCACTTTCAGCCCTCCCACCCCCATTACCCATTATCTCGTAGACGTACACATTTTATGTACATATTCAACAGGGGCGACTTTCTCAAACATTCTGAGGTTCTTATACTTCAGTCGACAGGCCTCAGGGGTGATCTTCAATCTTGTCAATACATTTTCTTTAAATTCCTTGTACACCTTAACATCACCCTCCTCCATATCATTAAAAACTTGTCTCACTCTCCCAGTTAATCTACTCACCAGGGTAGTCAGCTGCTTATCCTCTGGAATATTGTGCATCCCACATAGTCTCTCAAAGGTGGACAGGAACTCCACTATACAGTCAGTCTCTATAAATTGGTAACTTTCTCCCTTGTATAGCATGTGTGTGTGTGTGGGGGTACTCACCGGATGGGGATGCCCCTTTTGCTGCTCCACTATTCTGAGCTTCATTGCCCGTGCTTCCACCAGCTTCCTGCGTGCCCTCTCCTCAACGTCTTCATTGGCTTTGACTGTGGCTATTTGGTCCATGTGTCTTGGGGGGCTCTCTCCTCAGCTGCTTTGATCTCTCTGATCTGCAGTCCTGCCATCAGTCTCTTCCTTGGCTCTCAGGCGCTGCAGTCAGGCCAGTTCCCTTGGGATGGTCGCTTCTATGGGGTCTGGGACAGGAGGGTTCTCACCCTCTGGATTGGACTCCATCTCATCTTCTTTTGCACCCAATCAAAATTATGAGCAAAGCTCTCTACTCCTGACCTGGGGTTTTCCTTTTAAAGGATATTCCCCACTGCGAACATAAACTTTCGAGGTCTTTTCTCTCCAGACCATCGTATGACTGTGATTCATGCATTATGTCTATTCTTTAGCCTTTAAAACTCTCAATGGTAAGTTTGAATTTTAACAGCGCTGGAGTTATGATCTATAAGCTAACTGGACCTATGGCATGTGAATCCTTCCATGACGATGCCAGCGTAACACTGCCGGCAGTGACTCAGGAGTGTGAGGACCTTGCCATGAGCCGGACCCTGGTCTGCCAGCATCACAGGGACTATTCTGATAACTAAGCTTTGTGTCCCAGCTCCTCAAAGCTATGTAGGCACCTACCTCCCATTAATGTCATCATCTTGTGGTTGGGACACTGGACTGGGTTTGAGGAGACCTGGGTTCAAGTTTTGGCTCAGCCCCCAGACAACTTGGGTGGCCCTGGGCAAGGGATTTAATCTTAGTTCCTCATGTGTGAACTGGGGACGATAATACTTCATCTTCTCTATTTTGATTGTAAGATCATCCAAGCAGGGAACTGTCTCTTATTATGGGTCTGTACAGCACTTAGCACAATGGACTCCCAATCTTGGCAGGGGCACGTAGGTGCTATGGTGATACTATATTTGGAAGACAACACATAACACACAGGTTGTTTTGCCCATATTTGTAACGTAATCACATTGATGTCAATTTCAGAGCATGCATTAAGGTATTTCAATACCAGTGACACTGAGCATCTTATACATGTTCAGAAATCAGATCCACTGAACAAACCACATCCACCATCCCTCTACTTAGCCTTCTACTGCTCAATTTTTGTTAAAAAAGGTATATTTCCTCTGTTATGCAGTTCCTTAAACTAGGTTTCTCACATCTGTAAAATTCACCACATCTTTTCTGGGATTTCTCTGTCAGCAGGATGTTATGAATCCCAGATGTTAAAATATGGATCTGCTCATAGCTCGTGGATTACAATGGCACACTCATAAAAAGGCACCTTTTTTATTTAAGGAAGTGACAGGTTGGGTTTTTTTGCTACAGTGCATTGAGTTGACTTTGCCCATTTCAGTGTGAGTTAATTAGCACGGTTTTAGGATTGTTGTAAATTAGCTCACAGTCTGCAACGAAATGTCAAGTCTGAGGGCTGAGCAGAGGTTCTACCCATCTGAACAGCAACTGTCACTGCTAAGAGCCTGGGAGTGGGTTGGGGGAGGACAGGCGTGGGTGGAACTAAGCCTCAGGAGTTAGTTCACTGGCAAAGCAGGTGATTGAGCAGGTGAGCAGTTCTGGACACCCAGGAAACTTGGAACCGGAGGTGTTCAGTATCTATTGCTGCCCCTGAGGAAATGGTCTGGTCAATAAAAAACAGCTTCTCACAGCTGGTGACCATTACCCAAACACGGTGTTGGACACACTGCAGGGGCTCTTCATCCAGAAGGTGGAAATGTTTGTGAAAACCAGTTATAAAGCATTCATCCTATTAACACACGTTGTCGTCCCCTGCACCTCATCCTGCCCCTTATCTACCAAGTCACTAAAATAATGCAGTCTGGTAAGTGAGCAGGAAGGTTTTATTTCCCCATGTAGGGCCAACGCTCCTTCCTGCACAGATGCTTTAGGGAACGGGAGGGTGGAAAGGTTCCTTCAGGCTGAAGAGCATTATTATTATTTAGATTACAGTAACACCTAGATGTCCCAGCTGAGATCAGGGCCCTATTGTGCTAAGTGCCATTCACACATGCTATGAGAGACAGTCGCTACCCCAAATACCTTACAATCTAAATAGACCAGACAGGCAAAGGGTAGATGAACGGAATTATGAATGGTCCCATTTTGCAGATAAGGCATAGACAGATTAAGTGACCTGTTTAAGGTCACAGAAGAAAATTATGTCAGAGCATGGAAACCTGAGTTCAGTTCCTGTGTCCCAGCCCACTCAAGGCACTCTCTGGCTGCTATTGCCAGACCCTCTTTAGATGTTGCTTCCCCTTCCATAAAGGCTGGTGGAATTACAAACATGGAGGCACATTGGCGCTCATGGATCTCCTCTTCCATAGCACTTTAGCTGAGTTACCATCTGCTTGTGGCATTTTGCAGAGGGAGTGGGATTTGCCCTTCAGACTTTAGGTTTTATGAGGCAGGTTTCTGCACCTCCTTTCCAAAAACACTATTCAAGGGTAAGCAGCAGTTCTCCAGCTGAAAAGTTCTGTTTTTAAATGGAAAAAGCATTCTTAGCAACTGTAAGGGGTTGTGATTAGGCCCTGTGCTTTGTGGTATGGGAAACCTGAATCCCATTTCCACAGATAAGGCTTACCTCTGAGTGAGCTGGTGCCACAAAAGCCAGGAAATTCAAAGTTAAGGTTGACACTACACTTATCTCGCGCAGCACTGTGAAAAGGAACACAAAGAGTGTGACTGGCAAGAAACAGCCTGAGTGTGGAATTTCCTGGCTGTTGGTAGGCAATCAGCAAAGGACCAGATCCTCAGTGTAAATCTGTGTAGTGCCTTTGTGTTTCAAGAGGAAAAATCTTTGGTGGGTGTTTCTGAGGCATTTACTAGCTTGTAAATATTTCTTGGCATATCAATTTGTGTTTTGAGATTTTTTAAACCCTCATCATTCTAATATTTGCCATCTCACTGGGGAATTGCAATACTCTAATCTGAATATAAAACACACACAACGTTTGCCACTCACTTGTGTTACTGTAACAAAACTTGTTAAATGCCTTACCTAACTACAATATCTTGTATTTGTCCAAACCACATACCTATCTATTACAAGGTCTTTCTGATACAGCTCTAGACAGACTTCAGGTCATGAGATCCTGACCTTGGTGTGTTTTTACTCCTTTCCTTTCATGAATTAACTTCTGAACTATTGACTCTCCCTTGAATGGATAGCAGAATTCAGCCACATTTTGCATGCAGGCTTTTACATCCTGTATCTCACCCATTGTGAACCCCAAGGACGAGTAAATACTTCAACCTCAGCCATAAAACTGACAAGTTGCAAAATGAACAAAATTACTTTAGTAACTTACAAGAGAGATAACATCAAGTCTGTAATGAGCTGGAACTGAATGTCAGCTGTCCCTTCTCTCTGCTTGATGTAGGTGGAATAGTGGGGGCAGATTACCCCTTTCCATCTAGATTGCTTCATTTTCCTCTAAACTGAGTCCTGTTAAGACTTGCCTTCATTTTTTCTGTTTGGATTATGATGGAATTTGTAAGTATTGACAACCCCAAGCATTTGGAAGTCCTGAGTCAGGTCCCAAAAACCATAAGATTGGCTTAGAAAAATAAATAAACTTCAGGATTTTTCTTCTTTTTTTGCCTTCTGGTTTTTGAACCTTTAGAGTTACACTCCAGTCACATTTTCTCCACAATCATGAATGCTAGAAACAATTTTTGAAAAACTGAAAGCTGAAATTCTCACAGATGCATAAGATTCCAGTAGCGGGGGCTTTCAGAAAAAATACCAAGTATCACAAGACTCACCATACAATCACCAGAGATGGTGCCACTGTTGAGACACTGAGGCATTATAAGGATTCTCTTTAGAATCTATAGGACCAGATCCTCAGCTGGTATCAATCAGGATCAATGAAATTCAGTAAACACAAGTCCAAAGTACTACAAGTAGGAAGGAAAAATCAAATACAGAAATACAAAACGGGCAATACCTGATGACGCAGCAGTACTGCAGAAAAGGGTCCGGCGGGAACTGAATATGACCCTCCCCTGTGATGCAGTTGCCAAAACGACTAATATCATTCTGGGGTATATTAGCAGGAGTTTCATATATGGTAAGCTCTCAGATTTGCCTTCTATACAATGGGAACAATATTACTTCCCTACCTTAGAGAGGTTTTAGAAGGAGAGTTCATTACTGTTTGTGAAATGCGCAGCTGCTGTGGTGATGGGGGCCAAGAGGTACCTACATAGCTACCTGGAAAATGAAGTGTTTAGTTACACATCAGTTTCCACATGGCCCCCAATGCCTGGAATCCTCCTTTGCCTAAGTAATGTCATGTGATACGCCCATCCCCTCCTCCAAATCCCTCTTTAAAACAGAGGTCTTCCCCAAGGTCTGTTAACTCTTATCCCCCTCCACCTTTGGTGTTATGATAGGGGAGCAAAAAAGAAACAAACAAAATGGGGTCCCATAAAACATGCACTGGCCATCACCACTCACTCAAACACTCACCTTCGCTGCATCTCATCCCCCAGTCCTCTCCTACTCATCATCTGCTTGAGCCCGGGCCCTTGTCTGTTGCATTTGTGGCGTCCCTAGCACTCTTTGGATGCTATGTAAGGGCCAGGTTTCAGTAGTGCTTTGCTCTACATGCAGCCTCACTGAAACCAGCTGGAATCCTTGAAGACTAAGATACAACTTTGGGTGAGCAGGGATAGCAAAATCTGGCTCTCTGTAGTCATTCCAATGAACTTTTTTGCACTTAATTCCCTGCAAAAGGGATCTAGACAAGAGAGAAAGGTTCATGGACACACATGAGCAAAGACATGATGTACATTGAGCCCTGATTATCATGTAACCAGACAATTTCGAAGTCCTCTAGTTATTACTAAACTGCTATTGATTAGTCTGAGTATCTACTATGAACATCTTACCATACAGAGGGAGAGTGTGCTGTAAAGCTCCTCCAGAGCGGGTTAGCAGTTGCACATGTACAATAGAAGCCTTTCAGACACATCTAGAGCATAAAGCATTTCCTAGATTCCCAAGGCAGATCAAAGAATCCTCCCCGCGTAAAAGGATGGCTCTACAGTACGGGACACCGCAGGACTTCCATAATCCTCCTACAAGGTGCTTATCAAGGCTTGATTTGAAGGTTTCATCTGGCTTTGATTCCATCACCTGCCTTGGAAGCACGTCCTGATGCTCACTTGCTAAAGCTCTTCCAACCAGTTAATCTAAACTTGCCTCCATTCCGCTGAAATCCACTGCCTCAGCTTTCACACAAAGCAGTTCCTCCTTTTCTCTTTTGCAGGCTATTACGGTCTAATTACACCCAGAATGTCCCTCTCTTCAAACTATAGCTGCTGAGTTAGAGTCAGCCCTGGCCCTGGGGTACTGGGCTCTTCATGACTACTGCATGGATTCCATCCAAATCCTGCCTGGCGAGTAAGTGACACAGTGGCCTCTATTCAAAACCTGGCTAGTGTCCTAGGTGAAGTGACTTGGAGAGCTCTCCACAACGGCTTGTATGTAGCACCCTTGCTGTCAGCCTCAGCGGAGAGGGGCCACACCCTAGCTGGGAATGGAGAACTAACCTCGCTCCTAAAGTTGGCCCTTCCAGGTCCAGGCTGGATCCCAGCACGGGCACTGCCCATGCCAGACCAGTGCAGTGGTGACTGAAGTCTTATTTAGCCACAGCACTGTCATGAACACCAGTCACTCCACATACTGATTTTTTAAAGTTAGCTTGCTCTTCCAATGACTCCTGTCTCCCTGTTGGATTGTTTGTGTGCTTTGGGGGTGGATTGTTGTAGAAATCTTGTGCCAGGCCCTCAGCTAGTATAAGTTGGTGTAACGCCATTGATTTTGGTAGAGCTAGACCTGTTTACACCAGCTGAGGATCTAGCCCATCATCTATTTGGGTGCGACAATATTTCCTTCTTGAGCTGCAACAACGAGGCCGAATTGCCAGCATGTGCTCATGCATGTCCACTGGAAGAGGGAGTCCAGAGCCATAATTCTGCAGACTAAAGTTCAGTGTGCAGCTAGTACAATTTTTAGGAATGGAGTTTTTAAATAGTTGAGGAAAGGGGATGAAACACTGGCCATCATGTGCCAGCAATGCCCCTCTGCCAGCAATGCCCCTCTGCCATGTACGTTGGCCAAACCGGACTGTCTCTACGCAAAAGAATAAATGGACACAAATCTGACATCAGGAATTATAACATCCAAAAACCAGTAGGAGAACACTTCAGTCTCCCTGGTCACTCAATACCAGACCTAAAAGTGGCAATTCTTCAACAAAAAAACTTCAAAAACAGACTCCAACGTGAAACTGCAGAACTGGAATTAATTTGCAAACTGGACACTATCAAATAAGGCCTGAATAAAAACTGGGAATGGTTGGGTCATTACAAAACCTAATTTCCCCTATACTAAGCTCCCCCTACTGTTACTCACACCTTCTTGTCAACTGTTTGAAATGGGCCACTCTTATTACCACTACAAAAGTGATTTTCCTCCCTTGGTATTCTACTATTAATTGAATTGTCTCGTTAGGCTGACCTCCCACTTGATATGGCAACTCCTGTCTTTTCATGTGCTGTGTATTTATACCTGCTACTGTATTTTCCTCTCCATACATCTGATGAAGTGGGTTCTAGCCCACGAAAGCTTATGCCCAAATAAATGTGTTAGTCTCTAAGGTGCCACAAGGACTCTTTGTTTTTTTTCTGATAGCTTTACGCTATGCTATAAACTGAAGGCTTATATACTAACATATAGACACCTGCTAGCCCACCTATATGTTAGTATATAAGCCTTCAGTGTAACTTATGCTATTCTGTGGAGTTGGTGCTTTCAGGAATCAGAGCAAAATGTGCTGGATCAGACTATGGGTGGATCCCAGTAGCATAACATGGAGTGAGGCAAGGGGGAGATCTGCAAAGGCAAAAGGGAAAGTCAGGTACCCAAATCCCAGTGGTTTTCATTTGTGCTTTTGAAAATCTCCCCTCTACACAGTATTTTTGCCTGCCAAGGAAAATTGACACAGATTTCTCCATTTGAAAAGAGTCTTGTCAAACTGGTGTATTCCAAAAGAAAAAAAGGAGCCAAATTTTGTTCTCATTTATACCACTATAGCAGCAGGATCTGGATCCAGGAGATTTTCAGATAGCATTTGTAGATAAATGTTTTTGTGCTCTATTGGAAGATTGTCGTTTCCTGGTTCTTATTAAAGTCACATGCCCCATAAAAGGCTTTTTCATTTTCAGATAATTTGCAAGAAATTATATATACTATTTTAAAATGCTGTTTATCACAGCCCCTCCCTGCCCCCAACACAGAACTTAATTGGCTAAATGTAATAAGGGTCTTTGGTGGATTTCTTTATGGGGTTTTTACTTTGATTTCTATCCCATATCCACTTCCAGTTCCCAGTTACTGCTTCAGACATTAACCACACACGAAGCTAAGTGGAAGAACAAAGATTTGTAAGTTCTTAAGAAACAGAACTGTGGGTTAAATAGCTATGAGAATAAAGTAACCAACCAGATTTAAGAAACACCTTTACAGATAACAAGCTACAGGAAGAATAGGACAATTCAGTTATAAATCACTTTGCTTATTGCCTTTACTAGAGTTCTATATTATGAGATCCCAGCCTCTGGTTAGGATTAGAGATCTGGTAGGAGTCATAGCCTTTGCCTCCTAGTACTCTGTAGGTTAGGGCAACTGGTTATTCTGCCTTTAGATCCAGATAGTCATCCATCAGCCCAAAAGCCTCTGCCACCCACCTTCACCCCAGGGAAACTCTAGGCCCAGACTGGCTTTACCAGTTGAGAATGCCAAACAAGAGACACATTCTTTGAAGAGAGACCATGTGGGCCAATAAAGAGGCCACCTCACTTCTATTTTCAGCTCTGCAACTGATTCACTGAATGGCTTTGAGCAAATTTTCCTACTTGGGTGTCTAACTTTAGCCACACAAACATTAATATTTTGACTTTTAACTCTCTGTGCCTCACCCTGCACATACAAGATGACCACAATGGAGCTACTCTGCAGTAGTAGATTCAAAAGCCAGAAGGAACCACTGAGATACTCAAATGAGAAGTTCAGCTGAGGACAGTCATCTCAGGATTGAAACCTATGAATTATAAAGAACGATTAGTCAGAACTGTCCTGCATAGCTTGCAAAGAAAGAAAGAAACCAGAGGCTAACAGGGTCCTAAAGGGAAAAGATTGGATCGAGGTCAAAAAGCAGTCTGAGAACATAATTAATTCTAAAACAAGAAATAAGGAGTGAAGTGGAGCAGATGACCAAGTCTGACTAGGATTTTTAAATCCATTAGGCTAGCTAGAATATGGAATGAACTGCCAGTGTCTAGTGGTCAGAATATAGGACCCAACCTAAATATTCCAGCATTCCTGATCCAGTCTTATCTTCACTTTAATCTTTACAATGAGCAGCTCCAGACGATGGCACTCCTGGGACTCATGCCATACAGCATCATCCAGTTGTTCCTGGAAGGAATGACAAAAAGCAAAGTGGCGGAAGTGCTCACTGGTGGAAGAGGGTAAAGACTAGTAGGCAAAATAGCTGACACACCTGTGAACCTTCAGGTTTCAGAGTAGCAGCCTTGTTAGTCTGTATCCGCAAAAAAAACAGGAGTACTTGTGGCACCTTAGAGACTAACAAATATCCTAAGTTAAAGGTGCTTACTCTGGTCTCTGCCCATTTATCCCCATTCTAGTAGACAGCACATATTGTTTTGTAGCCTTTCATATCTTCAAAATGCAGTAAAAATACTAAGTTCCTAGATTCATAGATTCTAAGGCCAGAAAGTGATAATCAAGTGTGACCTGCATTACACAGACCACAGGAGTTCCCTGAATCAATTCCTGTTTGAACTAGAGCACATCTTTTAGAAAAACATCCAGCCTTGATTTAAAAATTTGTTAGTGATGGAGAAACCACCAACACCCTGGGTAAATTGTTCCAATGGTCATTTACCCTCACTGTTAAAAAAAAAAAAGTGCTTTATTTCTAGTCTGAATTTATCTAGCTTCAACTTCCAGCCATTGGATCTTGTTATATCCTTGTTTGCTAGACCGAAGATCCCTCTATTATGAAATTTGTGTTCCCCATGTAGGTACTTATAAACTGAAATCAAGTCACCCCATAACCTTCTCTTTGCTAAGCTAAATCAATTGAGCTCCTTGAGTCTCTCATGTATTTTCGAATCCTTTAATCGTTGACTCTGGACCCTCTCCAATTTATCAGCATCCATCTTGAATTAGGGACGCCAGAATTGGAAACAGTAGTCCAGCAGCAGTCACATCAGTGCCAAATATAGAGGTACTCAGTTTTTTTACCAGTCCCCCAATCTATATCATTTTCAAACTTTATCAGTGATGATTTGATGTTTGCTTCCAAGTCATTGATAAAAATATTAAACAGCAGAGGGCCAAGAACTAATCCCTGTGGGACCCCACGAGAAACACATCTGCTTAATAACAATTCCCCCTTTTCAATTATATTGAGACCTATCAGTTAGTCAATTTTTAATCCACTGAATGTGTGCTTTGTTGATTTTTTGTCCTTCTAGTTTCTTAATCAAAATGTCTTCTGGTACCTAGTCAAATGCCTTACAGAAGTCTAAGTGTATTACATCAGCACTGTTACCAACCAAACCTGTAATCTCATCAAAAAGATATCAAATTAGTTTGACAAAATCTATTTTCCATAAACCCATGATGAATGTTGTTTGGCATTGATTGTATTACCCTCCCTTAAGTCTTTATAAATTGAGTCCCATATCAACCATTCCATTATTTTGCCCGGGATCTATGTCAGGCTGACAGGTCTATAATTATCCAGGTTGTCCTTACTCTTTTTAAATATTGGCACAACATTAGCTTTCTTCTCGTCCTCTGGAACTATCCCAGTGTTCCAAGATTTATTAAAAACTTAGCATTAACGGTTCAGAGAGCTCCTTGGCTAGTTTTTAAAGCTCTAAGATTAAAGTTATCTGGACCTGCTCATTTTAAAATGTCTGACTTTAATAACTGCTGTTTAACATCCTCCTCCATTACTGTTGGAATGGAAAGTATTTCAGCATCATCATCTGATATGACTGCATCACCTGGCTTCTTCACAAATACAGAACAGAAATATTTAACTTTTCTGGATTATTATTGAAAATTCTACCATTTCCATCAACTAATGGATCATTACCATTGTTAGGAGGGTTTTTTAAAGTATTTTAGGAACAAAAGGAATCCTATCTTCCTTTTGCTTGCTGTTTAGATGACTTTTTTTTGGTCCTTTTGCTTCCCTTATCAATTTTCTACAGTTCCTATATATCACTTCCCCTCTAAGCCAGGTTGTTTTTTTTTTTTTTTACAGTCTGACTGTCTTTCTTGATTGTGGTGTTTTGGACATCTAGTTTAAATGTTCTTGAAGATCTCCCAATTATCATTCACATTTTTCTGTTTAAATTCTCTCCCACCATAATTGTTTTCAGCTTTGTGAAATTGGCCCTTTTAAATCACCAAGTATGTATCATTCTTGTTTGGTAATTGGATATATTACTGGTAAATGAAAAGGTAGCCAGAGGTGTTTTTTGAAGACAAGAGAACAGGGCTGTAGGTGCTGTAAAAGCCATGATCCCATATGGAGGAGTTATAGTAAAGCCTCTCTGAACAGCAGCCAGCCAGGGGTACACTACCTGCAGCTGCTCTCTCTCTCAGCTTGTGGGGAGAGCTTTTGCTCAGAGGCCATTGACTTGGAGATGACTTTCAGATTCTGATGAGGAACTTCAGGATGAGGCCAGGACAACTATGGGACAAGGGCTAAAGAGTCTGTTGGCTTGGTTCTGGGGATGGGAATGAAAGAAGGAAGGAAAAATGCCACACACTGAGAAGTAGCATAAGAGGGAAACCTTCCTTAAGAAGAGTTTAGGGGTGCCTTTCACTTAAGCTTCTCTCAGAAGGATGTGAGTTTTCTAGTTACAGTGTCCTGAGGCAACCAGATGCCTTGCTCAGAACCTTAACTTAGGACTTTAAGCATTCATCAAACTTCTATTAAAGCCAGTTCAAAGAGTACCTCCAACTCTTCAGCTTCTCCAATGGCATTTTCAATAGCGTTCTCTACATGGAAATTGGGCCCTACCACAGAGCACAAGTGATTATCCTATCAATGTTGTCTCATAATCCTCCTGGCAGAAGACAACCTCTGGCACAAATGTAGGTACTAAATCCTTTAAAAGCTCTATAAAAAAGGACTAGCAATAAGTAAACAACTTTGCTTTTACCAAGCCAGAGAAAAGCAGTATTCTAGAACTTGATAGCAAGAGGAAGGATTTGCTTGTGACAGAGGCACTGGAGTGGGATCCAGGAGATCTGGGTTTAGTTCCCAGCTGTTCCACAGACTCTCTGTGTGACTTTGAACAAGTCACTTCATCTCTTTGGGCCTCAGTTCCCATTTATAAAATGCGGATAATAATACTTCCTTTTCCCCAGTCTTAGCTGTTTAGATTGTAAGCTCTTTAGGGCAGGAACTGTCTCTTACCATGTGTGGGTACAGTGCTTTGTACAATAAGGCCCTACTTTTGATTGGGTCCTCTAGCTGCTAGCTACTGCAATACAAATAAATAAGATGGATTATGAACCTTTGCCTTGAATAGGTCACCACTCTCATTGGATCACTTTGCTGGAGGCCTATTGTGCTTCTGAACTTCTTGTCTCTGCCTTCAAGGATCTGCGTCATTCAAACTCATTTTATGTTTCCAACTTTACACACCATTTCCAACGCTGTCAATGGCACCTTTCTCCTAATGACCCTCCTTTCCTCTCATGAACATTCTCCATTCCTTCGTATGCCCCTTGCTCTTGGAATGCCTTCCCCAAGCATATTGGCCAAGTGACCTCTGTCACCTCAGACAAATCCTTCTTAAACACGTCTGCCATCTCACCCATGAGAAGGGATCTCATTGTCACTTTCGGCCTCTCCCCTTCCCACCCCTTTCACCTGTTTATGACCCTCATATTTGTCATGTTGAATCAAGATTTTACAGTTGTCATTGTCCAGAACTAGCTCTCATTAATTTCAGTCACAGTTGGATCAGGGCCTAGGTCTGTGTTTGTTTCATTTTGGGGCAGGCAAGTAAACTCTGCTTCATTTTTGCCAAATATTATGCCTTGAACAGATTTTAGCATCAAGATTTGATGTAACATGTGGAGATACCCTCATTCCACGGTACCCCCTCATAGAAGTATGCTCATAGAAGTAGGCTGTTATGACACAAGTCATGTCTTGTTCAGAGGGTCAGCAAACTTTGCAGGCCAACCTCAAACCACTTTGTGATTGCTCACTATGGACTAATAGTTCCTGTGTTATTAAGGCAGTGATATCTTGACCTGTACGTTATACATTTGTAAAGGTTTGGCTTGAGGAACCTTCCTCTGGCTTTTTCTCTTCCAATTTTTCTTTTCCAGCCACACACAGACAATGTTTGAATTTGCAGAGCGTTCTAGTCTTGCTATAGATCTGATTCCAATACCTGTGTCAAAATAAGCCAGGGAGCTTGAAGCTACTTTTTCATCTGGTATCACTTTCCCTCCTAAGCTGTGCTCACAAGTAGAGACAGTGCATCTGAGGTAAAGATGTTACCTCAAACATCCTCTCTATAAACAGGCCTGGCTGACTTTCTGAGGTGGTTCGTACTGCTGTCAGAGCATGGCTAAAAGACTAATTCCAGCATGTGCCTGATGTAGAGATCACTGCAGCCACCCCAAACAAAGATAAATTCATTTTTCTAGGGCTCTCAGTGTGATTAAAACTGTGATTAATCACACTTAACTCAAGCGATTCACTCAAAAGAAATTAACTCGATTAAAAAAATTAATCGCGATTAATCACAGTTTTAATCGCACTGTTAAACAATAATAAATACCAACTTATATTTATTATAAATATTTGTGGATGTTTCTTGACAAATTTTCAAATATATTGTCATCTCATTCAATTCATCTCATACAAGTACTGTAGTGCAATCTCTTTATCATGAAAGTGCAACTTCCAAATGTAGAATAATTTTTTGTACATAACTTTTGTACTCAAAAACAAAACAATGTAAAACTTTCGAGCCTACAAGTCCCCACTCTGTCCTACTTCTTGTTCAGCCAGTCACTCAGACAAACAAGTTTGTTTACATTTATGGGAGATAACGCTGCCCACTTCTTATTTACAGTGTCACCTAACAGTGAGAACCGGTGTTTGCATGGCACTGTTGTAACCAGCATTGGAAGGTATTTACGTGCTAGATATGCTAAAAAATTCATATGCCCCTTCATGCTTCAACTTGTAGATTGCACTCTCTTTTATCTTTTTTACAGTGCAAATAATTGTAATAAAAAATAATAATATAAAGTGAGCATTGTACACTTTGTATTCTGTGTTGCAATTGAAATCAATATATTTGAAAATGTAGAAAACATCCAAAAATATTTATAATAAATTTAAATTGGTATTCTATTATTGTTTAAAAGTACGATTAAAACAGCAATGAATCACAATTCATTTTTTTATCTTGCGATTAATCATGATTAATTTTTTTAATCATTTGACAACCCTTCAGTTTTTGCAACACATTTTCCTGCTTTCAAACACTGCAAATGTTGATACCTCCTAGTTTTATTAGGCAGAGTGGAAGAATCCTGTTTCTCAAATTGGTGTAAGTATGTCCCGGTGCATGTGCTTCCATGCTTACCTGTACTGAAAAACCACCCTGGGCCATCTCTGATTAAAAAAAAAGAAAAAAAAAGGGTATAACACACCCACTTCAAAACTAAATGAAATTAAGACCCCTGAATATCTGCAGGAAATACTTGGTGTCACAGAAGAACAGGAAGTATACACATAATGAAAGTGAATTAAAATACATAATGAAAGTGATTTTAAACAAGACCTAGTTAGCAGGACTTGATACAAGAGAATGAAATTCTGTGGGTAAAGAGATTACAAAGGGATTTATGAAATATTCCTAAACTGCCAATTTTCTCATCCTAGTTTATTATAACTGAACCAAATGGACATTTATAGTAATAATAATATCTAGCTCTTCTTGCACTTTTCATCGGAGGATCTCACAGTGCTTTTCAAAGGAGATATCATTATACCCATTGTACAGAAAGGGAAACTGAGGCACAAAGCGGTTGCGTGAAATGATAAGTGACGTGACATTGCCCAATATCACACAGCAAGTCGCTGGCAAAGCTTCGAACGGACCTCAGATCTTCTGACCCGCAGACCAGTACCCTATCCATTAGACATGAGGTACCTAAACATGAAGTGAGTCTGAAATAGGCACTCTTTGGGGCTAAGCCAGTCAGGTCCATGCTGGGCTTCCTTTGATTCTCTCAGCTTCCAATAGCACAGGGCTGTATATTTGGGGTCATACATGACTAACCCTGTAAATAACTTTCCCTGTGAGTTCTGAAAGAGTGACTATGAAGCCTGATTAATTCATTTACGGTTGACCAACCACTCACTCTGTCCCAGTGTCTCAGGGAAATACCGGGAACCCACAAGGCAGCTGGCGACCATGGGTCTGGAAACAGCAAGGCAGATGGCATGTTGAAGGTGGTGGGAGAGGACAGTCCCACATGCAAGCCTTGCTTTGGTAGGCATAAGTGATCTGTGGGTGGCCCGGTAGTTATATTCATTTATAAATTATGCCCCACAAAATCCTAAATAGGCCTGATTATTACCCTAGTGCACAGATCTAGATTCTGTGTCCACTGACATCTGAACCTCTTTGGTGGCTCTGTGCTTCACCTCACAGCTACTAAAGGTCCTTACTGTCTGCATTTTCTACAGCCTCTCTGGGTCTCTGAGCTTCTCAGTTACCCTTCTGAGCCTTGCTATGCTCAATTCCCTTTGTGCTTCTCCAGACTGTTGCCTTTGGCTCATCTAGGCCCCTTTCAGCAACCCAGAGCCCTTTGTAATCTGCCAAATCGCCCACTATCCACCTGCAGTAGTGCGCCTTCTCCTTTCTTATCTCTCCATAGCTTCACTTACCTGTGATTTCCTGCAGGACTCATGACAAATATTACCAGAGAAGTCTCTCCACATGCCACACCACCACCACCACTAAGGACCGTTTATCCAGCAGGCGAGAGACAAAACTATTGATTGAAGTGCTAACAGCACAAGGCTGGATTTTAGCCCCCTCTACACCTAGGGTGACCAGATAGCAAGTGTGAAAAATTGGGACGGGGTAGGGGATAATAGGTGCCTATATAAGAAAAAGCTCCAAATATTGGGATTGTCCCTATAAAATCGGGACATCTGGTCACCCTATCTACACCAAAAGCCATTCATATACAGTAGCAGTTGATTCAGCATTAGCTTTGCTGGACCTCAAACACGGGCAAAGACTGTATTCAAGCCCTTTAAAAGATAAAGCACACAAAAAGCTCTCAGGCATTTTAGGAAGGTGACGGTATTAGAGACAAAAAAAACAAACAAACAACCCACATCACCAAGACACCACTGAAATGATCCAGCTAATGCCATCTTTGTGACTTGACCTGGCATGTTCTGATGTGCCCGTTTCCCCCTCCCTGCTGTGGCTGCATTGGTCCCTCATACTAGCCACATTACATGACAGGGAAACCTCAGCTCATGTCTGAGTGTATAAAGTTGGTTTCCTTAATACTGCATGCATTTCCCAGTGACAATGACAGGCTTCCTCAATTTCCTAGCTCTGATGGAGTTTTGTTTTGGAGGTTTTATACAGCCCAGAACTCAGCTAGACCAGGGGGCAGAGCTCTAGTCTCAGAGGTATGGCAACTATCCTTGGTGAAAGAACACTAAGCAATTCTTTCAAGTGAATAAGCAAAGCAGAGGAAGTCATTTGCCACTTGTCTGGCACTAATGCAGGCATCGTTAGCTAACAGTTTTCACTAGAGATCTGTGCACATTAATGGGACAATGTTAGGTTAAAAGTAATTACAAATCTGCCACGTTTAATAATCGGCAGTGATTATAACATGCATACGGGGATTTTTAAAGTTCACTTGACTTTTTCACAATTTATGCTGTTTGCTGACTCTTTGCCTGTCACCTCACTGTACAGTTTCACTTTTGGAGTCTCATGCACTAGGATCCAGTGTTTGGATTGCTAACACTGGAGGAGACTGCTTATTTAAAGGATTTGTGGGAAGATTTCTATTGGTCTTAGGTACTGCATATGCTTTCTTCTCCTCCCAATATGCAACATTTCAATTCAAGTCTACCTTTAACACTACAACTTCAGGACAGTAAGTACTGCAGCAAAGGACCATTTATCAGAGGCTCAGTCTATGCTATGGACTAGGGGTGTGAGTGCTCCTACTCATGTAGACGTGCTCCTGCTAACTCTCAGTAAGCTCGTGTGAGTATAAAGAGCAGTGCAGCTACGGAAGCACAGCTGAGCCCTTCTGAGTACAACCCTGCCTGAAATTGGTGAGTAATACTTGGCATGGCTCAGCAATGCCTCCGCTACCTCTATCCATGCCGCCGTGGCTTTGCTACTATTTATACTTGCTCTAGCTTGCTGAGAGCTAGCACAAGCATGCGTGCACAAGCCGGGCAATCACACCATTTGCTGGTAGTGTAGACACAGGACAAGTCTACACTATATACTTCAGTATCTCACTTAAGCCTGGTCTACACTATGGGGTGGGGCGAGCTAAATCGATCTAAGTTATGGAACTTCAGCTACGAAAATAGCGTAGCTAAAATCTACATACTTAGAGCTACCTACCACGGTGTCTTCACTGCGGTAGGTCGACTGCTGATGCTCACTCGTCGACTCTGCCTACGCCTCTCACTCCAGTGGAGTACCGGAGTCGACGGGAGAGTGCTCGGCTGTCAATTTATCGCGTCTTCACTAGACACGATAAATTGACTCCCACTGGATCGATCGCTCCGGAGGTAAGTGTAGACATGACCTCAGGGTTGTGAAAAATCCACCCCCTGAGTGATATAGTTATACCAGCCGTAACCCGCCATGTCGCCAGTGCTAGGTCGGTGGGAGAGCTTCTCCTGCTGACATAGCTATCACCTCTGATGGAGGTGGCGTTATTAAGCCAACGGGAGAGCTCTCTTCCATCTGCTGAGAGCATCTTCACCAGATGCGCTAGAGCAGCACAGCTGAATTTTATAGTGTAGAGCTGCCCATAGCCAAAGATGGAATGTCAGCACTTCAAAGCAATGGACCGGGCATATGAGGCAGCACATGGACAGATCTGCTCATGCACTAGTGTGATCGAGCAATGTGATATGTGCCAGCAATGCCCCTCTGCCATTTGCATTGGCCAAACTGGACAGTCTTTACGCAAAAGAATAAATGGACACAAATCTGACATCAGGAATTATAACATTCAAAAACCAGTAGGAGAACACTTCAATCTCTCTGGTCACTCAATAAGAGACTTAAAAGTGGCAATTCTTCAACAACAAAAAACTTCAAAAACAGACTCCAATGAGAAACTGCAGAACAGGAATTAATTTGCAAACTGGACACCATCAACTTAAGCCTGAATAAAGACTGGGAGTAGATGGGTCATTACAAAAACTAATTTTCCCCTACTGTTACTCACACCTTCTTGTCAACTGTTTGAAATGGGCCACCCTCATTACCACTACAAAAGTGATTTTTCCTCCCTTGGTGTTCTACTGTTAATTGAATTGTCTCGTTAGCACTGACCCCCCCCACACACACTTGGTAAGGCAACTCCCATCTTTTCATGTACTGTGTATATATACCTGCTACTGTATTTTCCGCTCCATGCATCTGATGAAGTGGGTTTTAGCCCACAAAAGCTTATGCCCAAATAAATGAGTTAGTCTCTATGGTGCCACAAGGACTCCTCGTTGTTTTTGCTGATACAGACTAACATGGCTACCACTCTGAAACCGAGCACTCAAGCAGTTACTCCTACATAGGAGTCACCTGCCCCGCTAACATATCCCAGCTCCGGCATCTCTCCTTGCTTCTTAAAATCTCTCAAACAAAAGGGTTTTAAAATATAACTTACTGTTTCATTTGTAGACGTATTTCTAAATCGGTTCAATATGTCCTGAACCACTAAGCTAAAGTATTTGACTCGCTTCCAAATTGAAGTGTTCATAAAAAAAAGAAAAAGAAAAAATGAAAAAGAAAAGTGCTTTGCTAGTTTAAATCATTCAGTCCTGCACAGTGATTTAAAACCAGTGGAGCACTTCAAGTGTTCATAAGCACTTAGATTTGGAAGTGATCTGAGGCTTGGACACGTGCACTTGTAGAATAATTTACCATTATTATTACAGAGTTTGAATAGTGCTTGAGTTCTTTTCTTCCCTGTTTCCCTTTTAATAATCACTTTAGATCACCTATGATCAGTGAAGCAGGTTTCAAGCATATGTACACACAAAGTTATTATTTTAAAGTGTGCCAGGGCCTGCCCATATCTTGAAAGATCTGAGATTTTTCCAAATTCAGTACCCCTTCAGCTCATTTGACTGGAAACTAATTACCAGAGTTACCCCCAATTCAGTTTACAATATGTGCCACCAGAAGGAATGTGCAACAAGAGCAGATGATCCTGTATTGGATGGGACCTATTATAATTATTTATTATTTGTATTGTGGTAATGCGTCACAGCTCCAGGCATAGACCGAGAACCTATTGTGCTAGGCACTGTACCTAACAGAACTGGAAAGGAGAGATGAGCAAATATTGTACCATTTTTAGTAATCCAAGGCCAAAATCTTACACTGACTTTTAGGGATGTCTACATGTTGAGCTAGAGATGTAAATTCCAGCACAAGGAGACATACCCGCACTAGCATTGATCGAGCTAGTGCGCTAAAAATAGAGGAGGAGTACTTGTGGCACCTTAGAAACTAACCAATTTATTTGAGCATAAGCTTTCGTGAGCTACAGCTTATGCTCAAATAAATTGGTTAGTCTCTAAGGTGCCACAAGTACTCCTTTTCTTTTTGTGAATACAGACTAACACGGCTGTTACTCTGAAACCTAAAAATAGAGGGTAGCCACGGCATTGCAAGAGAACGGAGGGGCTAGTTGCCCTGAGCATGTACTTAAGAGTCCTGGATGGGTATGTACTTGGGGTAGCTAGTCCCTCCTATCACTTGCACCACCACTGCTACACTACATTTAGTGCTCTAGCTCAATCAGAGCGAGTGTGGGTATGTCTTCTTTGAGCTGGAATTTACACCATTCCCTGGTGCTCCAGGGAAAGTTTCTACTATCAAAAACTACGTAATGTAGCCTATGTTTCCAGTGACCAAATTCTTGCATGAAACTAGTAGAGTTTGTGATTTCTATGGTGCAGTCTGCCTCCCTTTATGTAGACACCCACAACTCTACTATCGGGACCATGGTGCTTGAATTAGAAAGGTTGGCAGAAGTTTGAACTTTAGAGAGGGTCCCTAAATTCTTCCATGTGGAAAATCAGAACAATCTGCTGGCAAAGAGGTCAAATTGGAGGCAAGAAGAAAGATAATCCCTCCGCTCCCTCCTCCCAGCCAGCCAGCCAATGGTCTACAAAGACTTGTCAGACTCCAAGGCTCCCCCAACCTGCTTCATGACATCATGAGCTGGCTTGTAAAAAAAGGGAGAGAGAGAGAGGAGGAAGGGAGGGAAGGAGGGAGTTTTCTCTTGAAAACAAATCAGGGAAGTGTGATGCAGGCTCCCTCTGTCTCCAGGAACTCAGTGTCACTGAGCAGAGAGTGCTGAAGTAACAGTGCTGAAACAGAAAGGCTCCTAATGACATGGCAGGGAGGCTGCTTCTCGGAACGTGCAGTTCCAACGCAGGCTTCAGAGTGTCCCACAGGCCCAGCGCAGGCACAGAAGCATGAAACAGAGCTGGAAGAACGCCTACCAGTACACGGCAACAAGCCCAGCGGCCTCCCTACACTGTGTTCCAAAGAGATGGTTTAGTTTGAGAGCCAACTAATGCAAGAGGAGAATGTTAGAGCACCCCTCTGTGTCCCCAGAATGTCCAGAACTTAAAAGGAAATGTAGCATTCAGGAGTGTTAACATTTAAACTGCACTTTTATCTTTAGCATTTCTCACCGGCCTCTCTGTGGGTATGTCCACACTTGGAGCTGGGAGCATCACCCCCGGATGAAGGAGCCATACTCTTGCTACCTCACTGAAAATGGAACGTAGCAGCCCGTGCGGCAGGACAAGCTAGCTGCTTCCAGTACATGCCAGTCAGAGACCCTGCCTATACTGTCAATACAGAGACCAGGTGGGTGAGGTAATATCTTCTATTGGACCAACTTCTCTTGGTGAGAGACAAGCTTTTGAGCTTACCCAGAGCTCTTCTTCAGGTCTGGGAAACTAGCTCAGAGTGTCCCAGCTAAATAGAAGGTGGAACAGATTGTTTAGCATAAGTGCTTAGCACATATTTCAAGAGACCATTCATGACAAATTTAGAGTTAATTTCCCAGACCTGAAGAAGAGTTCTGTGTAGCTCAAAAACTTCTCCCTCTCTCCCCAACAGAAGTTGGTCCATTAAAAGATATTACCTCACCCACCTTGTCTCTCTAATATCTAGCAGCTACCTCTGGGGTGGAATCAGCCAGCTATAGCTATACCATTATATGGAATGAAATGGAATATGGACTATACTATATTCACCTGAAACTGTGCAGCAAATCTGAGGCACAAAGTAATTGGCTGACTATGGCCATGACATGGTGGGGTTAATATCTGAACTATTACTTAATCACCACAGCATCATTTAATTATAATAATCACATTTGTTTTATTTCAAGAATATAGATCAGCTTATGTTCAAATAAATTTGTTAGTCTCTAAGGTGCCACAAGTCCTCCTTTTCTCTTTCTAAAGTTCATTTTCATTTTCTATCACAACCCCACCTCTCTCCCCCTGAATTTCTAATGGCCTGGAAGGTGAAAGTAATTCAAATTATTAAGCTTTTATTTTTATGAAACCATAGCTCATCAGGTTCTCAATAGTGTCAAAAAAGAAAGTGAGATTCCTTAAACCCTTCATTCTTTACAGCAACCAGATGATCATCAATGTTTTGAGGTGCCTGACAGGGCCTCTTTGTTTGAAACAGATGCCTTAAATGACCAACTGGAACCAGCTATGTACCATATTTAACATAGCTTCTATGCCTATCCTTGGAAAACTTGCCTTCTGGGATTTCCTACCTGCCTCCCTCAAAAGACCCTGCATCAAGCAGAGCTGTCATTACCTCTGACAGAAACCTGGATAAAGCTCCAACCTTCTCCTAGGGTTCCTGGAAGAGGTCACACAAGATCTGCCATGCTCCTTTCCATGGGCCTGTGTGTGTATGTTGCCTCAGTGGTCTCAGCCCAAAGGAGCAAGAGAGTGAGCTAGGAACCTGCACTATGTAAAGCTGGCCCAATCATTGTTTAACTATTGACACGACCCGAGGAGTCTCCCTTCTTCTTTTTAACCTTTCCATTAACATAATGCAGATGGGCAAAGTGGTTCGGCTGAAATAAGAACTCGCCAGAGTCTTTGACTTTCCATTAAATCAAATCCCAGGTTTAATTTTCAGCTACTTTTCCCATCGTTTCTCATACTCAAGCACCTCTGCACTTCCGTGCAAAGACACCACCAAGACGGCTGCTGTTCATGGAAATTCCCGGCTTAAAGACAGGTTTCAGATTAGCAGCCGTGTTAGTCTGTATCCACAAAAAGAACAAGGAGTACTTGTGGCACCTTAGAGACTAACAAATTTATTTGAGCATAAGCTTTTGTGAGCTACATTTCGTGAGGGTCATTACAAAAACTAATTTCTCCATACTAATTTCCCCCTACTGTTACTCACACCTTCTTGTCAACTGTTTGAAATGGGCCACCTTCATTACCACTACAAAAGTGATTTTTCCTCCCTTGGTATTCTACTGTTAATTAAATTGTCTCGTTAGCACTGACCCTCCCCCAGGGTAAGGCAACTCCCATCTTTTCATGTACTGTGTATATATACCTGCTACTGTATTTTCCACTGCATGCATCTGATGAAGTGAGCTGTAGCTCACGAAAGCTTATGCTCAAATAAATTTGTTAGTCTCTAAGGTGCCACAAGTACTCCTTTTCTTTTTCCAGCTTAAAGAGTGATTGAGAAACATGCAAACTTGTCATTGCAAAACAAACCTTTTCAGTGTCCCTGTTCATGGCTCTCAGTTCAGATTAATCTGATCCCTTAGCCTTTCTGAAAGCATAACACCCACTAACTTCAGGGGGACCTTTGCAAGGGTCAGGGCCTTAGCTGCTTTATTCATTTATTTTCCCCCCCTCCACAATGTTTATTTCACCTGTCATAGAATATCCGGGTTGGAAGGGATGTCAGGAGGTCATCTAGTCCAATCCCCTGCTCAAAGCAGGGGAAAATCCCCAATTAAATCTTCCCAGCCAGGACTTTGTCAAGCCTGACCTTAAAAGCCTCTAAGGAAGGAGATTCCACCACCTCCCTAGGTAACCCATTCCAGTGCTTCACCACCCTCCCCTAATGAAAAAGTTTTTCCTAATATCCAACTAAACATCCTCCACTGCAACTTGAGACTATTACTCCTTGTTCTGCCATCTAGTACCACTGAGAACAGTCTGGATCCATCCTCTAGTTGCAGTGGGGGAGGTTTAGATTGGATATTAGGAAAAACTTTTTCACTAAGAGGGTGGTGAAACACTGGAATGCGTTACCTAGGGAGGTGGTAGAATCTCCTTCCTTAGAGGTTTTTAAGGTCAGGCTTGACAAAGCCCTGGCTGGGATGATTTAACTGGGAATTGGTCCTGCTTTGAGCAGGGGGTTGGACTAGATGACCTTCTGGGGTCCCTTCCAACCCTGATATTCTATGATTCTATGATTCTTTGGAACCCCCTTTCAGGTAGTTGAAAGCAGCTATCAAATCCCCCCTCATTCTTCTCTTCTGCAGTCTAAATAATCCCAGTTCCCTCAGTCTCTCCTCATAAGTCATGTGCTCCAGTCCCCTAATCATTTTTGTGCCCTCCGCTGGACTCTTTCCAATTTTTCCAAATCCTTCTTGTAGTGTGGGGCCCAAAACTGGACACAGTACTCCAGATGAGGCCTCACCAATGCCGAATAGAGGGGAATGATCACATCCCTCGATCTGCTGGCAATGCTCCTACTTATACAGCCCAAAATGCAGTTAGCCTCCTTGGCAACAAGGGCACACTGAAAACAGGAGCTGAAAGGTTTTCAACAAGTGGATTGAATGTTGGTTGTTTTAGCTAGAACTAGTCAGAAATGGGAAGAAAAAATCTCTAAGGTTTTTTTCGGGGGCAGGAAGGGGAGGAAGAAGAAATTTCAAATTCATTTTTGTTTTGAAAATGGATCAATATAAAAAAACTCGTTATGAAAACCTGGTTTTCTATAAATGAGAAATTTCTATAAAGTTTAACAAAAGCTTTGATAAAAATTGTGTATCCCAGAAAGTAGAGAATTTCAGTAGGGTCCACAATATTTTGTGAAACTTTTCAGTTTAGGAAACAGGTAATTTTTTTTACCCAAAAGACTGTTTGTTTGACACCAAGTTTACCTTCTATTGCAATGTCATTGTATAGCCTGAGTTAAAGCTATATTCCCTAAACCACAACAGAGATCTCTGTGGTCTTTGTAACATCTATATCCTGTCCCCAGTGATGAAACACTGGCATAACAAAATGCCCCCCCCCACCTTCTCTATTGATAGCCGCATGTGGAAAGAAAGTACCTGACGAGACATTTGTTTACAAGGCGCTATCCTGTAAAACCAAATT
Source organism: Lepidochelys kempii (assembly GCF_965140285.1). Taxonomy (NCBI): domain Eukaryota; kingdom Metazoa; phylum Chordata; order Testudines; family Cheloniidae; genus Lepidochelys; species Lepidochelys kempii. The sequence continues at coordinate 257,883,578 of NC_136381.1, forward strand.
TTCCTGAGAAAACAAAACAAAATCTTGCTTGTTGCTCTTTTTCTTCATAAAACCACATCGTTTTAAGTTTCCCAGCTGATGAGTCATGCTCTGTGGACTCCGTCAATTTTTGTGCATCACATCCTGTCTCTCGTACTGAGAATTCAGCATGAAGACTGATGACCCAGTGCATAAGCTAAAGAATTTGAAGAGGTGTTTAACACAGAAATTGTCATTTCCAAGAAAAGAATACTGTATCAAGGTTCTTCTGTGACCCGCCCCTGCGTCACCATAGTACCAGAACACCCCCAAAGGCAGGGAAATGCTATTATCCCCATTTTACAGATGGAGAAGTGGGGCACAGATCTGCAAAGGTATTTAGGCTCCTAAAGTCCTTTGAAATCTGAGCCAGAGAGACTGAGGGTATGTTTACATACCACGGCACAGCTACGGCACTGCCTTGCCAGGAGATGCTGCCTCCCTCGACGGAAGTGTGTTTTCTGCCTGTAGTTAATTCACCTCTCCGAGAGGTGGTAGCTATATCAATGGAAGAATTCTCCCATTGGCCTAGTCACATCTACACCAGGAGTTAGGTCAACCTAACTTCAGCACTCAGGATGTGAAATTTTTCACAGCCCTGAGCAATATAGCCAGGTCAAGCTAATTTTTAAGTGTAGACCAGGCCTAAGTGATTGTCATCTTCATAACAGCCCTTAACATATTTGAAGACTGTGTTTAGGTCTTCCCTCACTCTTCTTTTCTCAAGACCCAACTTGCCCAGTTTTTTTTTAACGCTTCTGCATAGGCAAGAAATGGACACGGAACTCTAGCTGAGGTCTCACCTGTGCTAAGTACAGCAAGACAATTATCTACCATTTCTTACATCTGACGCTCCAGTTAATACACCTCAGAATAACATTGACCTTTTTGAAACTTGCATCACATTGTTGACTCCTTCAATTTGTGATCCATTATAACCCCTGGATCTTTTTCAGCAATACTGCTGCCTAACCGGTCATTCCCCATTTGGTAGTTGTACATTTGATTTTTCATTCCTAAATGAAGTACTTTACACTTGTCTTTATTGAATTTCATCTTGTTGATTTCAGACCAATTCTCTAATTTGGCAAAGTAATTTTGAATTCTAATCCTGTCCTCCAAAGTGCTTGTAACCCCTCCCATCGCGGTGTCATCCACACATTTTATAAGCATACTCTCCACTCCATTATCCAATGCATTAATGAAAATATTCAATAGTACCAGAGTCGGGACAGACCCCTGCGGGACACCACTAAACATGCCCTCCCAGTTTGACAGCGATCCATTCCACCAGTTGTACACCCATCTTATAGTAATTTCATCTAGACCACATTTCCCTAGTTTGCTTATGAGAATGTCATGTGGGATTGTGTCAAAAGCCTTACTAAAACCAAGATATATCACATCTACTGCTTCACCACTAACCACTAGGCCAGTAGCCCTGTCAAAGAAGGAAATCAGGTTGGCTTGGCATGATTTGTTCTTGACAAATCCATGCTGGCTATTCCTTACAGCGTTATTACCCTCTAGGTGCTGAAAAATTGATAGTTTAATAATTTGTTCCAGTATCTTTTCAGGTATCAAAATTAGGCTGGCTGGTGTATAATTCTTTGGGTACTCTTTGTTCCCCTTTTTAAAGATAGGTCCTATGTTTGCCCTCGTCCAGTCCTCTGGGACTTCATATGTCCTCCATGAGTAATTGAATATAAATGCTAATAGTTCTGAGATTGCTTCAGCTAGTTCCTTAAGTACCCTAGGGTGAATTTTGTCAGGTCCTGCTGACTTGAATACATCTAACTTATCTAAATACAGTAGGCTATAATCTTGTTGTTAATATTAATTGGGTTGAGTATCTGGTCACCATTAACCTTCTTAAGTGAAGACTGAAGCAAAATAGGCATTAAATACCTCAGCCTTCTTGAAGTCATCAGTTATTAGCTCTCCTTCCCTGTTAAGTACATGACCTGCACTTTCCTTCATCTTCCTCTTGCACCTAATGTATTTAAAGAACATCATCTTATTCCCTTTTATGTCCCTTGCTAGGTGTTCCTCATTTTGTGCCTTAGGGCACGTCTACACTACAGCCGCTGCAGCTGTCGTACTGTTGTATAGACACTTCCTACAGCAACAGAAGGGGCTTTTCCATCAATCAGTGTAGTTAATCCATTTCTCTGCTGGGTGGTAGCTAGGCTGATGGGAGAATTCTTCACAGCCCTCAGCAATCTAGCTAGGTCAATCTAATTTTAAGGGCAGACCAGGTGTTTGCCTTTCTGAGTTTGTTCCTACATGCTTGTGCTATTCATTCATACTCCCCCTTAGCAACTTGTCCATGCTTCCAATTTTTGTAGGATTCATTTTCTGGTCATTCTGATGGAGCCAGGACTATCCTTCCTGTCTTTCCTTCTCATCAGGATGGTTTGCAGCTTCATCTTTAATATTGTCTCCTGAACTCCTTTTTCCCTTATATTTTCTTCCCAGGAGACCGTACCCATTTGTTCTGAGTTTGTGAAAGTCTTTGAATGACAAAAAGAAAAGGAGTACTTGTGGCACCTTAGAGACTAACCAATTTATTAGAGCATAAGCTTTCGTGAGCTACAGCTCACTTCATCAGATGCATATCGTGGAAACTGCAGCAGACTTTATATAAATACTATATATATATAAAATATATATACTGCTGCAGTTTCCACGATATGCATCTGATGAAGTGAGCTGTAGCTCACGAAAGCTTATGCTCTAATAAATTGGTTAGTCTCTAAGGTGCCACAAGTACTCCTTTTCTTTTTGCGAATACAGACTAACACGGCTGTTACTCTGAAATCTTTGAATGACGTAATTTCATGAAAACATTCCATTAGTAGGTTTTGTTTGTTTGTTTTAAGACTACAACTCTTAATTCTTCTTGAAGGGGGTGGATTGACAGCCCTGTGCAATGGTGTTTCACTTTAAAACAGGCACCTGAAAATACCAGCAGTACTGGGGAAATCCAGCAGAAGTGCACTGGTCCTTTGAGTATGAGCAGGCTGAGGGAGATCTGCCAGCAAACTAACACTGGGCCTATCCCCATGGTACTCAACAGTATACCCTAGAGAACTAAGTACAGAATAGATGGGATACAGATGGTGGCACTGTGAGCTCCCTCCCAGCGCTGCCTGCACCAATACACCCTGAGGTGGGAACACCTTTAAGATGAGAGGGGTGGCCCATTCCGTTCTTTGCCTCTGCTTTGTGTGCCAAGTGTCAGCTGTGGCAGGGATTTACAGCGAACACCTCTGCACCAAGAACTACACTGAGACCTAACTCATTTCCCAAAGGCCACCCCAGCAGCCACCTGATGGTGGCATTTGGTCACCACTGACCTGGCCCTAATTTCCCAAGTCCTTGGATCTGTAGGCGCTGGGAGCATTCTAGATGCAGTACAAGCAACCTGAGGCAGGGGAGAGAGAAGGTCATGCTACCCTTGAGCAAGACACTTCCCCCACAACCGACAGACCTGGCTCACCCAGCAACTGCAGTGGCCAGCTACAAAAAGATTTGGGTCCAGCCCAGGCTTCCAGCACTTTGCTTGCTCAGAGAGAATAAAGGGGGAGGGTGGATGGCTCTTGGTTGATGGGATCCTCAAGATTCCTCTTCCAAATATTCCCCTAGGAAATCAATTCATGCAGCTTAAGCCTGTGCCTGAGAACAGGGCTCTTGCAGCCCAGGGGACAAAGCATTCCCCAGACAGACACTTACTCAACAGGCCACTTTAATGATGTTATTGATTTAACATGCTTTAAATAAACCAGAGTGATCCAGCTCCCCGCTGCCTGGCACTTTGTGCAGCTATTCACACCGGTGGACAGTGACTGCAGCATAGGTCTCAAACCTACCAGATGAGAATGGCAGCATTTTACACCTTCTTTGCAGAGGTGCGCAGCAGAGGAGAATTGGGGCCCAGCTTTTTAGCATCTTCTACCCCTCTCCCTGTTCCACTCCAAGCACTTTAAAGTTGGTGTTCCTACCAGAAGAGATGAAGCTGGAGATTTCCCTGATGCTCTCATGCCTTGACTCGTGGGCTGGCCTGCACAAATAAATCTAATCAATTACACACACAGAGTAGATAATGAACAAGTAACTGGTGTGGGACACAGGGTCCTTCCCTCTACGGATACATAGTCCTTTCCTTATGTGAGTGTCAATGCTGAGCAAAATTAACTGAGCAAAATTCCGATGTAAGTGAATTGCTTGATTAAGGGCTGCAGAACTTGGTCCATAGAGCTGAAGAGGATACGTCACTTGATATTAGGCAAAAGGGCCAAAGAAGATCTACATGCCGATTTTAAGTTTTATAAATTAATTCAGTGTCAAACGTCAGCTGAATAAAACAAACACAGGGTCCCTACCTTCAGCCTGCAAAGAAGAGTGACTTGTAAAGTAAGAGGTTGAAGAGTTCCAAAAGACGGAGTGTCCTTTAAATTCACGGCACAGTGAAATTTGTGACTAATGACTGATTCAAATTGCATAAAGCCTTGAACTAGTAGAGGTCACCTTAATTTCCTCCACCTAAACTAGGGCATCTGTGATAAGCAGCATAGGTATTGGAAGAAGGAGAGTGAGCCAAAACATAACCTTCCTCATCTGAATGCATTCTGCATAGGGGGGGTGGGGGAAACCTCAGAAACGAATATGCCCATAATACCTTTTCCAGAGTGACTCCTGTTCAGACAAGCATAACATTTGCAAATTCCTTTTAACATTTTTCATTTGGGTCAGTCTTAACAAGAATAACTGCTAACCTATTCAGAACACAAGGCTGGGTCTAAATCAGGTTTTGGATAGTCCGCTGCTAGATGTATTTCAGACTAATTTATAATCAACACTATAGCGTTTTAGAGAACAAGAGTAGGGACCTACCAAATTCATCGTCCATTTTGGTCAATTTCACAGTCATAGGATTTTAAAAATGGTAAATTTCATGATTTCAGATATTTAAATCTGAAATGTCACAGTGTTGTAATTGTAGGGGTCTTGACCCAAGAAGGAGTTGTGGGTTGGCCACAAGGTTATTGTAGGGGGGGTTGCAATATTGCTACCCTTACTTCAGCTACATTCAGAGCTGGGCAGCTGGAGAGCAGCGGCGGCTGCAGGCCGGGAGCCCAGCTCTGAAGGCAGAGCCACCACCAGCAGCAGCGCAGCAGTAAGGATGGCAGTCGCCACTCTCCGGCCACCCACCTCTGAAGGCAGAAGTAAAGGTGGTAATACTATACCACGCCATCCTTACTTCTGCGCTGTTGCTGGCAGGGCGCTGCCTTCAGAGCTGGGTGCCTGACCAACAGCCGCCACTCTCCAGCAGCCCAGCTCTGAAGGCAGCACAGAAGTAAGGGTGGCAATACTATGATCCCCCCTAAAATAACCTTGCGACCCCCCCCTGCACCTCCCTTTTCGGTCAGGACCCCCCCATTTAAGAAACTCTAGTCTCCCCTGTGAAATCAGTATAGTATAGAGTAAAAGCACACAAAAGACCAGATTTCATGGGGGGAGACCAGATTTCATGCTCCATGACGAGCTTTTCATGGCCATGAATTTGGTAGGGCTCTAGACAGGAGCAATAGAGGAGATCATTACATGCAATGTCTTAACTTTATTGCACAGCATCGGACCAAAGACCTCACAGCCGGAGGTGTATTTCTTTAGAGGAGCATGATGTTACAAAAATCATGTTTAAAAATTGATATTAAAATAGTAAATTGATGGGAATTGGATTTTCCTGTGGAAAACTCCATGTGTGTTCAGAGTCCTAAGGGTACTGGGCGATAGTTGCCAGAATTCATCATTTTATTTCCAGACAAGTCAGATCATTCCACTCCTCTACATTCCAAGGAGTCTGCCTCAGCCAGAAGTGCCATTTCCCTGTGGTGAGAATGGAATGTTCCCATCTCACAGACACTGGCAGGTAGTGGAATTCAGTAATTAATTCCTCAATCAATGCTTTGGGAGGTCAGACCAGGGTACTTGTTTGAATAACTCCTATGAATGTTAATTGGAGGTACATGTAAATTGTGATCTTAACATGGTATAATTCTGGTTGCCTTAAATCCCCATCTAGCTCACTGTTGGCATTGTGAAAAGAAAAGGAGGACTTGTGGCACCTTAGAGACTAACCAATTTATTTGAGCATAAGCTTTCGTGAGCTACAGCTCACTTCATCGGATGCATACTGTGGAAAGTGTAGAAGATCTTTTTATACACACAAAGCATGAAAAATACCTCCCCCCACCCCACTCTCCTGCTGGCAATAGCTTATCTAAAGTGACCACTCTCCTTACAATGTGTATGATAATCAAGGTGGGCCATTTCCAGCACAAATCCAGGGTTTAACAAGAAAGTCTGAGGGGCGGGGGGCGGGGGGCGGGGTGTTCCTCAGACGTTCTTGTTAAACCCCAGATCCGTGCTGGAACCGGGGTTCAACAAGAACATCTGAGGAACCTCCCCACCCCGACGTTCTTGTTAAACCCTGGATTTGTGCTGGAAATGGCCCACCTTGATTATCATACACATTGTAAGGAGAGTGATCACTTTAGATAAGCTATTGTCAGCAGGAGAGTGGGGTGGAGGGAGGTATTTTTTCATGCTTTGTGTGTATAAAAAGATCTACACTTTCCACAGTATGCATCCGATGAAGTGAGCTGTAGCTCATGAAAGCTTATGCTCAAATAAATTGGTTAGTCTCTAAGGTGCCACAAGTCCTCCTTTTCTTTTTGCGAATACAGACTAACACGGCTGTTACTCTGAAACCTGTCATATTGGCATTGTATAAACACTACATGAATACATTGCCAACAATACATAATACCCTCCAAGGTCAGCTAAGATACTCTGATATTTTGGCCTTGTCTTCAGTGGGAACAAAAGACATGTTCTTAAACTGAGTCAGTCAATCTTTAACTTGACCTGCTAACTTGTGTAGAAACTACAAACTGCCTTGTGTTTGCTAGGACTTTACCTCCAGTTAGCTAAGGCCATGTCTACACTAGCACTTAAGACAGCAAAACTTTTGTCGCAGAGGGGTGTGAACCCCCCACTCCCTTGAGTGACATATATTTTTCTGGCATAAGCGCTCATGTGCACAGTGTTATGTCGGCAGGAGACGCTCTCCCACTGACACAGCTACCTCTGCTTATTGAACTGGTTGTATTATGTCAGTGGGAGAGCTCTCTCCCGTCAGCAAAATGCGTCTACATGAGCGCTCTTAGAGCGGCACAGCACTATCAGTGCAGCTGTCCTGCTGTGAGTGTAGACATAGCCTAACTCAAGAACACATCGTTTTTCATAGAGACGACAAGGCCGCAAACTCTGAGTCCGGTAGCCGGGGGTTTTCACTGAGGGCCCTCAGCTGTGGAATCATATTCTGTTAACTTCACAGCATGATACAAGGCCTGTTGAAAGCCAAGACCTGTTGAACAGGGCTTTCCGCAGTTGGCATTTAACTGGGGAATGGTTTGTTTGCTGCCCAATGTGCTCCTTTTAATATTAATACAAGGTGTTAAAGTCATAAATGCACCTAGAGGCTGCGCAATGAAAGTGTATTTTTTCCAACACAGAATTATGCAGATATATACAATTGCCTTCACAATGATGGGAGAATATATTTTTTTTTACACTCCCCTGGACTCTGATATGTTCTAATATAATAGTGATGTATGGTCTGATATTGGCCTCTTACCAAATTAACTAATTTGGTTATCCTAGTTGTTTCTAAAGGCACCTGTCACTATAATATTTAAGTGCACTGGACAATGGAAATTCCATTTCATGAAGGATTTCAAGATTTTGAAATCTGATTAATTCTGATTTGGAACAAAACCCCCAAATGTTGAAATTCCTCATGAAATACAATTCTGCATCCAGGCAAGACAGCTTGCTAGGTGGAATCCTGGATCCCTGTCAAAACTGTTTTAGTTTCTGATATTTTGATGAAAATTTGGTATTTGCTGCAGAACATTTTGACTCCCCCCCATTTTTGTAAAAAAACGTCTGATCAACTCTATCAACTCAGTCCTTTACCCGCCTCCCCCAAAAAGGAAGAAAATGAACCTTGTAGAAATGGGTGGATAACTACAGGAAAACAATTAACCTTCAGCATGACCATCTCAAAGAACACTAGCATTCCATTCTGGCATGCCAGCTCTCTGCCCATTGCCATCCTGTTTTTCCCCTCTCAACAAGGGTGGAAGTGGCATTGTGAAAATACAGAAGACCAAGAACACCATTGAGCTTCTAGGGAGCCATTGTGTGAGCAATGAGTAATCATGCTATTATATTACTGCACTGTGTAATCACAAAGTTCAGTTTAGCTGATAAGACATGTTAGCACTGAACTCCTGATTAGCAAAAGCATAAATGCTAGAGCTGAGCAACATTTTTCATGCAAAACTTTTTTTTTTTTTGGTCAAAGCATGGCCTTTCCTCCCTTCCCCCACAAACAAACAAAAATCACACAATAATATTTCTTCTCTAAAAGTCAGTTATCCCCAAATAAAAAAAAAAATTCCGTTTTCATTTTTTCCTCCCCATACCATTTATTCAGTGAAAAAAAGAGAGAGAAAAGGGCACATGTGGAAAAAAATGAAAAATTTCAAACAAAAAATTGTTCCTGTTTGAAATGTGAGGAATGAAAAGACTTTTGAAAATGTGTGTTAAAAATCTTTACTTGTTCATAAATCAGCTCTCCATAATAGCTCGTAACTAGAAATTACCATTACAATACAGTCTGCTCAGCCAGTTAGAACAGGCCACATCATTTATGGCATGAGAGTACGAGTGTAGTTATTCTGGCCCAGTCCTCATCAGGATGAGTCCTAGATAGCTATGCACAGGGTTCTTCTAGCATGTTCTCCCTCACCTCCCTGCACATTCTCAGAGCTCAAGCTCCAGCCCAAGGCCAAACATCTACACTGCAATATTATAGCCCGCAGCTGGAGTCCCACGTGCCCAAGTCAGCTGACTCTGGCCACCCACAGGTCTTCTATTGCAATGTAGACGTACCCATAGGTTTCTGTTTGGCCCATTACAGAGCTAAAGCCTAGCTGCGAAGTTTAGATGCAGATTCTTAACTTCCCCCAGGGGCGGGGATATTTTGATCTGAGCACGTGTTTTTCCAGTGTTTCAACATGGTTCTCAGACAGAGGGTGCAAACAATCCCACAGAATTCGCCCGCAGAGGAGATCTTCGACATGCTGATTTCCCAGCTTTTCCATGACCCTCCATGGCACCATCCCTACCCTTCCCTCAGAACCCAGAGAGGTCTTTCCATGTTTTGGGCAAGGAGGGTAGAATTCATGCAGCCCAGGGGTGGAGACATAACCACTGTCCCCACCACCGGGCCCAGGCAGCTAAGGGCACAGAGATAATAAAGACTATTACTATACCACATTCCCGCCTTCTGTGGAAAGGATCCCTGATTAAGGCAGGTCTTGCTGACCACAAAAGCTCTAGCAATAGAGCTCCATTGGTGCAGAATGCCTGGGGGCAGAGGAGTGAGGGCACCGGAGACCCAACTCTGGCATAGGGCCACAGTAACGAGGGGCCTGGCCTCTTACTAAAGAGCCCCGGAGGCCAAAAGGCTTGTGGGAAAGCCCCAAGGCCTGATCTGCAAAAGGGGACAAACCTCATTCCCTTGTCTTGTCTACTTAGGCTTGGCTACAATACAAAGTTAGGTCAACATAAGCTGCCTTGCTTTGACATACGTATGCATGGGTCTACACTTAAATTTGTCTCCCACTGATATAAGTGGCCCATGACGCCGACATAGTAACACCAGCTCCCTGAGTGGCACTGAGTCAAGATCAATGTACAGAGGTCGACACAGTGCGAATGTAGACACTGCATTACCTACGTCAACCCTAACAATCCTCCAGCAGCTGTCCCACAATGCCTGACACTGACTGCTCTGGTCACCATTGTGAATTACAGTGCCCAGAGGTCACGGAGACCATTTAAAACCCCTGTGAATTTGTGAAATGCTTTTTCCTGGTTGTCCAGCTTGGTGAACACACCTATATCAGCTCACCATCATTGTGTGCAACTACCCAGTTGACCATGCCAGCTACATGCTCCAGACGTGCTCCGGCCTGGAATAGACAGGAGATAGTGGATCTCCTAGGCCAGTGGGGAGAAGAGGCTGTGCGGACACAGCTCTGAACCAGTTGTAGAAATGTTGACATCTATGAGCAAATTGTTTGGGGGATGCAGAAGGGACCAGCAGCAGTGCCATGTGAAAGCCAAGGAACCGCAACATGAATACAGAAGGCCAGGGAGGCCAACAATCGATCTGGTGCCAAGACACAGACCTGTTGCTTTTACAAAGAGCTGCATGCCATACTTGGCAGAGACCTCACCACCACCCTCAAGAGTGGGTACTTCCGAGGAGCCTGAGTCACAGGCCCCTGCCAAGAACAGGGAGCAGGAGGAGTTGGACAAGGAAGAGAAAGAGCAGTATGGGGGACAGGCAAGCAGGGTGTCCAGTTGAGCTGCGAGTTGAGGCCTATTTTAGACTCCACCGCAGTCTAGCCAGCCCCAGCAGTCAAGAACAGGCGCACCCGATGCAGGCAAAGGAATCTCGGGAAAGGGTGTAAATAAATTTCCCATTACAGGAACGACTCTCCCAACTTAGCAGGGCACAGCTATTGACTTTTCATTAATTTACTCATACTAGAACAAGTAGCAGTACAACCCCAGGAAGTAGAGTTCCTATCTGCTTTCCATTCATCTCTAGAGTAGGCGGGGATGGGGGCCATGCAGAGCAGATTGTTTATGTACATAAGGATGTCCCTTGAATCCTCCCGAGCGATCTCAATGAAACGTCCATGGAGGTACACTGCAATCCTCTCCCAAAGGTTTCTAGGAATGGCAGCCTTATTTCTTCCTCCGCGGTAGGACACTTTCCCATGCCAGTCGGCAATAACTTTGGCAGGCGCCATTGCAGTAAACAGGCTAGTGGCAGATGGAGATGGGCGACTTCAGGACGCCAGCAACGGCTGTGCTCTCTCTGGAGAGATAGTGCAGATAAAATCCACACTCCCTGTGGAAAATGGTGCCAGCATTCAGTACCAACGCCCTATACTCATAGTTTCATGCAACCGAGTAATACCCTAATTGTTTCCCTTACCACTGGCAGGCCATACTCCCCATGGCTTGAGCTGACAATGGCATGGGGCACAAGCAGGCCAAAGCAGAAGTGTTAATAAGCATGTCTTCTTTAATACTTTAGAGGGGCAAGGGAAGGTGTGTGGTCTGAATCTGATGTTTTGCTTTCCGTTCCTACTACACCAACAATGGTACCTCAGTGTGTTTTAGCCACAGCTGCAGCTGTTGTGGCCTGAGGGCCACCCACTCCACACCAGAGGAAAGACCAACTCAGATAAGGAGGTAAAAAAAAAAGAGGACGAGGGAGGACATGTTCTGGAAGATCCTGCAAGCCAGCACTGAATCAGCCTGTGAGCTGAGGGTCTGGAGAGTGAATATGGCAGACTGTATGGAGAAGGAAAAAGTGGCCTGGTGAAAGGACCCAGAGTCCCAGCAGGAAAAGGAGAGGGAGATGCACCAGAACATAATGGGGTTTCTCCAGCTGCAAATGCAGATGCTGCAGACTCCGGTGGACCTACAGGTTCAACAATCCTGGGCTCAATTCCCATTCTCCCTATGGAGAGTGACATATAGCACCTCTCTACCCTGCCCCGCCAGCATTCCACGTGTCCTCAGGGCCCGCATGCCTACCCCTACCACTCCACACCAGGGGAAAACCAGGACAACCAGAGCTTCTGTCGAGGCTGAATCACGACTCTGTCACTCCGAGTGCAGAAGTGGGGGTCTGCAAGGATTTTAAAAATTAATACTGGCCACACAAGGTTACAGCTTTTCTCTCACCTTGGCTTGGTAAACGCTGCCACCACCCAAATGCAAAAACAAAAAAAAACAAAAAAACCCTTTGAACCCAGGAAGGAGCACTTGGGAATTCCTCCCCGTGGGGTACCCTCAAGTCCTTTCACCCCACACCCCTCGGGGAAGAGCTGAGAAAGAAAACAAAGGAAATTAGCTGTGGCTACCAGCTAATCAAACAACATGCACAAACAAGGACACCAAAAAGCCAATCCTGTTCTTAAAAAAGGTAAATTTTATTAAAAACAAAAGGGAAAAATACATCTTGAACTTAAGCTTTTTACTAGATCTTAAAAGAAAAAATTACAAAAATTAAGCACCCAAAACAGCTTTCTTGGGGATCCAGCTTAAAGGTTACAAGCAAACAAAAGCATTTGGGGGTTAGCACAGAGGAGGTCCACTCCACAAGCCAAAATAAAGAAAATAAACCTGATCGTGTCTCACTAAACATCCCTAATTTACTTACATATTTGGGGGGTTCCAAATAAGTAATTCTAAGTATGATCTGATGAATTTTCATATCTGGTTCAAGCCTTACACAGCATGCCTACTTATTGCATTGCTGCTCTGTTCCTGCAGCCCAGAGAACAACAGAAAAGGGAAAGTTTCTTCCCCCATTTTAAAAAGTCCTAGCCTTCCCATTGGCTCTTTTGGTCAGGTGCCCACTTTTTTTCCTTTATCTGGGGGACTTTTTAACCCTTCACAGGGAAAGCAAGTAGAGAACAGCTACCAAGAGGGACTTTATAGCAAACTAGCTGGCTGGGTGTCCATAAAAGGAACCTACCCCCACCCCCCCGCCTTCATTTATCACAGCTTCCCATATACTGACCTGTCAGAGCCCTGATTTATGTACATGTGGCTACAATGAGCATCAATGTTCCTCCCTCTTGCTTATTTATTAATTTAGCCTACATTACAAGTGTCACATTATTTATTTATTTATCCTACATTTTTAAAAGTTACAGTGTATTTAATTTTAACTTCTTCAGATTGTTTTGTTTTTTAGCTGCTTTTGTAAGTCATGAACATCTTTTGTTGTGAAAGTGATTCATCTCCATCAGTTTACAAACCATGGTGGATAATGCCTACTGGCAGCAAAAGCAGTGCTCTTGTACACTCACAACCCATCAGTGCCGAGCGGGGCAGTCATCATAAATGTTCAGCAAACACTACAACATTAAAAGGCGCACCGTCAGTGATATATGGACAGATGTGCTGCAAGCACCACACAAAATTCCTAACAGCGCCAGGGTGAGCGCAGGACGACACATCACATTACTGTGGCTCGCTGTTAAAGTGCTCTTTCAAAGCCTCCCTAAGCCGTATAGCTCCTTGCTTAGCTCGCCGGATAGACCTTGTGTCTGGCTGTTCAAACTCAGCAGACAGCCACTACACCTCCACCCCTACAGCAAGTTTTCCCTTTTGCTTTAAAAATATTACGCAGGAGACACCAGGCAGCTATAAGCATTGGGATATTTTTCGCACTGAGAGCCAATCTGGTGAGTTAACACCGCCAGCGCCCTCCAATCTACCAGAAGCATGTCCAACTGTCATTCTGCACCTGCTAAGCCAGTAGCTGAATCTTTCCTTGGTGCTGTCGAGATGGATGGTGTATGGCTTCCAGAGTCAGGTAACAAGGGGTAAGCTGGATCCCCAACAATCACTATTAGCATTTAAACATTGCCAGTGGTAATCCACTGGCTGGGAAAGAAGGTTCCTGTGTGTAGCTTTCTGAACAGTCCTGTGGACTTAAAGATGAGAATGTCATGCACCTTCCCTGACCAGCCAACATGGATGACAGTGAAGTGTCCCCAGGGATCCACCAGCGCTTGCATAACTACGGACAAGTAGCCCTTTCTGCTGATGTACTCTGTGGCAAGGGGCTCTGAGGGCAAAATAGGGATGTGTGACACATCTATTGCTCTACCACAGTTTGGAAACCCCATCACTGAAAATCCATCCACTATATCCTGCACACTGCTGAGAGTCACAGGTCTGTGTCGTAGGAGACAGGGAATGACCCTGCATGCTTGCATGACAGTGGACAGCACAATGGATTTTCCACCTCCAAAATGACTTCCCACTGACCGGTAGCAATTGAACATTGCATGTTTCCTCAGGTTATCGCCAGTCACTTCTCCACTGTCAGTGTAGCTTTCAGTTTGGTATCCTGGCACTGGATGGGTAGGGCAAACTCAGCACACAGAGCCAGGAATGTGGCCTTGTGCATCTGAAAGTTCTGCAGCCCCTGCTCATCAGCCCAAACCTGCATTCCTATACGATCCCGCCAGTCAGTGCTCGCTTCTCAGGCCCAGAAGTGGCACTCTGCCATCTGCAGGTGCTCCAACAACCTGGAATTGGTTCTCGCTGTGTCCCACAGCAATCTGTCCTCCGAGAAATCGGTGCTTCTTGCAGCTCTGCAAACACCAGAGGACAGCATGTCCTATGCTTCCAAAGCTCATGACAATAGAGCGGAGCGGCACAGGCTCTGTGCTTCTGTCCGAGATGGCGGACCGTGACAAGTCCTGTAGCGGTTCATGGGAAACTGAAAATTGGCCCGAAAATTATGGTGATATAAGAGATCATATAAAAAGATTGAGAGCACTGCATTATGAGAAGTTGACCCCTTGCTCCCAGTCACCTCTGCAAGAGTCATTTCTGCCCCACCATGCATTGCCAAAACTACCTAAAAGACCACGCACTGGACGATGGCAGGTTGCATACTGGGATATTTACCCATGGTGCACTACACTGTGCATTGACACAACCACTCCTGGTAGGTACGCACAGCGCCGATGCAAGGAGCCACGTATGCACGCACACAAGCAACAGACTAACTGTGGCGGCTATATGCTGACATAACTTGTGTCAGCAAAACTTCGTTGTGTGGACGTGGCCTTAGACTGTAAGGTCTTCAGGGCAGGGACTGACCCATGCTATGTGTCTGTACAGCACCTAGAACAATGGGGGCCAGCATTTTGGTTGGGGCCTGTAGGCGCTACTGTGGTACCAATAATAACTAAGGGTTGGAGGCCTCGGTAAATTAACCAACACTGCTCAAATTGCAAACACATGCACGTGGTGAATTGCTGGTGCACACAAGCTGCAAGATTTATTTCCCCAACATAATTTACTGAATTGTCCGAAATATGAACAAATTTTGGGAAGTGTTCAGATGGTTTGTGAATGAAAAGAAAAGAAAATAAAAGGTCAAATGGATCATATTAGTTGTGCAGCTCTACAAATTAATCAGTGTACACAACTGAAGAGGATTTTCCTGCTCAGTGTATGTTTGTTACAAGGTTCTTGCTGGTCATGCAAAAAAATCTGGCACATGGGTCATTGGTTCATTCGGTTCTTTGTGACTCAGAAACAGAATGAGCAGACTCTTTGTAGGGAAATGCGGTTTTCATTCACACATGCCTACTGCCCTTTTTGTTAGTGAGCCCAATGTTTGTTCAGGAGAGAATTCTTCCTTTGCGTAATTGATATGTTTTTGCTATTTATTGTTTACAGCACCAAAGTTTCAGAATGTGGAAGAAAACACACAACAAGCCTGGCAGCACAAATTGCGACGTTGCTTTGCAGCCCTCCAAAGAAACAGCTCAGCACAGGGTGTACATTCCATTTACAAGCGAAATGGATCATCAGGCAGGAATGACTTCAAAGGAATGTATGCATCATGCCTCTGACATTTCGTTTCAATTCAAACAGGGAGGGAGGGAAAGCTCAGAATTATGGATAAGCAGTTCGCCTGGATCGTACATTTGTTCTTAACTATCAGATCTGGAAGAAGATTTCCACTTGGCATCAGTGTTGGAACCTCAGCTAATCCCTTTCCAAGCCACACATCTGAGAAGCCTCAGAGAGCTTACATTAGGGAGAAGTAGAAGGCAAAGGAAATTGTAATGTTCAGTGAGATGTTACAGTACAGGTTAGAGGCTAAAAAAAGTGGAATGTTATCGCTAAAATCTGGCTCCTTCCAAAAACACATAACATTGTGGAAGCCTTGAGTTTTGTCTGCTGGTTTCAGACATTCCAGCATATGCTTCTGATTTTGCTTTTAATACCTGCAGTCCATCCGGAGACAATTCATGGCAACTGTGGCCACTGTAACACTATATAAAACACTGGGTTTGATGACAAGTGATATGAAGTGTGATTGGAAAAAAAAATAATGCCTCCTGGTAATAATAATATTTCCTGCTCAGATTGGTCTCACAATAATAGGCCTGCTCCTGTGGCGTTCGCAGAGTCATAGACAGGACTGTGGTATTACGTTACAGCTGCGGCCTGGTCAGATATTCACGGGAATGAGAGGGAACGAAGAGTAGATGCAAACACACTGGGAATGTCTGAATGACAATTCATTGCTTGACACCGAGTACAGCCTCTTCCACTGAGACCAGACTGAGTCAGGAAGCACCCCAGCTCAATTTTTTAAAAAAAGTAATCTTTCCAGGATGCTAGACGGCAAGCAATTAAGTGGTGCTGCCCCACCCCACCCCACCCCATGCTGGCTTGGTTTTATGAACTTGGCAGCCTGATTCCAGGAGGTCAGAAATAGATTGGAGCAGGAAGTGCCTCAGAGAGCTTTCCATTGAAAAGGGCGGGTGGAGGAAGAATGAGGGTGGGAGGAGGAGCAGCAGCAGGTCACTCTTACCGAAGTGGGGGAGTGGGTTGCAGATAGGTCACTTCATCCTGTTCCAAGAGGAAACATGTTTGAATTCTTTGTTTTTAACTCAGCTAGCTGTTCTGTTCACTGGCGCAGGGGTTTATTCTTAGGTAGGAGCAGAGGCTTGGCTGGCTTGAGAGGCCTCCTTCAATGCAAGAGTGTTTATCTGGGGCTTCCCATCTCATCCTTCTAACTCAACAGCACCTAATTATGGCAGTGCCATCAGAATTACGCAGGGTGTGTCGTGTCTATTAGCAAGCTGGATTTTTAGGGTTTAAAAACGTCACAATTTCAAGGTAATTCCAGGCTTTTTTTGAGGAGAGCTGGAGGGGAGGAGGGAAAAATGGAGAATCAGCTTCCGAGTCCAGCAATGGTTTCATTTACATTTACAAAAACAAAGCCTCAGAGGTGATGCGTTCCATTGGATATAGGCCACAGGCCTGGTAATTGGGAGAGGTGGTCTAGTCCCAGCTCAGTACCACTGACTCTCATGATTAAAGGCCTTATTCAGACCTGGTATCTGGTAGGCAGGTGTAACTACATTGAGACCCCATGTCTGAATCTGGCCCTGTATATTGTGCTTTATTTTACTTGTACAGCATTAAGGTCTGCTGTAAGGCTGCAGGATAGCCATCTCCGCAAGACCCTCATAAAAAGTCAGCCATGTCTCTCCGGAGGCTACCCCACTGAGCCAGAGTGCTCAATTGAATAGTTGAAGCTAATTCGCCCAGGCTAAGTTTGAGTCCTGAGAGAAATGGTTGGTAAAAGACTGAACTGAGTCCCGCAGATGCCATGCTCAGGATTGTTTGCTATGTATTAATATCAATGGAAACATCAAAGCAACCAGGTGAGATGAGGAACAGCAACATCCCAAAGAAATGACTTTGAAGGCTGAGTAATGTCACCCAGAGGCTGCAATAAGACTGGTGTCCGCCCTCCATTGACATTCCGTACAAGAGGAAGTTACACAACTGTGAAGAGTTTACAAACATGAGTAAAGCCACGTGGAATCTGGGTGTTCTACAATATGACTAAACAAGTCATGCCTTTCGGATGAAACCAACTAAGGTCCTTGTCATGGTCATGACAGAGCCTAGGGATATATATATATTTTTTTGTGGTCAAATTCTGGTGGCCTAGTCTGAATTAGGATTTGTGTTCTGCCTAATTTACAGTCCTACTGCAGTTTCAGATCCAGTGAGTTATTCTTCACTATCCACCTTATGCAACTATCCTTTCCTCCTCCTGCCAAATTGGTGTGGAGGAGCTGCTGCAAAACGGTTGCCCATTCCCACTTCATAAACACCCGTATTTCAGTGGTCACTGTGTGGCGTCTATAGCGGTGTAACCTACAGGACAGGACGTTTTGTTTTCTGTGTATTGCACCTTTAAATGTGGCCTCCCTGTCTACTGCAGGGGTGGTGCTGAGGCACCTGCCATTTTGTATTCTAGTTCAGGTGCAGAATGTTACAGGGTGAATGGCTGGGTTCTCTTTATCATAGAGATGCTACGTTTGTTCTGTGAGGTTTTTCTTTATTAATCTAGTCTGAAAATACACAGTTTGCTCTTTGTTCCTGGGAAAGTAACAGAGTAAACGATGCCTCTTACAAATGCAGAGCTAGATTCTCAACTGGTGTGTAGCTGTGCAGTTCCATCCACTCCAGTGGAGTGGTGCAGATTTGTATCAGCTGAGGATCTGGCCCGAAGTCCTATCTTGGGATTCTTCAGGCGAAAACATGAAATAGAAGTGTAAGTTACTGAACAGAGAGTCAAGAGGTTCATGTTTCACTCCTGACTTCCCCTTTGCCCTTGTTGAACTATGGTACTGTCAGGGAAAATCCTGCACTGGCAGAGGAATGGACTAGGTAGATGACCAATTGTAAATCTCCTCCATAGCTAGATATTATTTGACTCCTACTTCACTAGTTCTTTCACATCACTTCATGCTCCTCTCAATCAATGTATTACTAACCCCTCCCCTTTCTGAAAATCTAGTTGTTCCACGATACGTGCCAAGGAATGGGCACACTGTATTTACTGTGCCCTAAGGCTAAATCAGTCCTCTGGGGTAGAAACTTGGTAACTCACTTAAGGACCTGATCCAAAGCCCACTGAAGTGGATGGAAAGCCTACCCCTGGATTTCAACGGGCTTTGGAGCTGGCCCTTAGTCACAGCGCACTCATTCTATAACCTGTTGATAGATAAATAATAAGAATAATCAAGAGGAAGCCTTGAGAAGAGCTGCCTCTGAGGTGAGGCAGCGTGCCCAACCAATACAGTGCAGCAGGCAGAAAAGAACTGGGAGACAGACTTGCCTTGCAGCAAGATCAAAGAGGAGTTTTGCCACAGGTGGAAACATGCAGCAGCAGGGAACAGAAGTTCCAGGAGCAGAGGGTAGGGCCAGCCCCCAAGGACAGTAAGGTGATCTGCAACAGCCTATGGCTCCTGGATGCAGAGGTCCAAGTATCTGATCTCCTGTGTTCTCCATCTTGTTTAATCACACAATGGGAGACTGAATAAAGCAGAGCGTTCCTGTTGCAGACAAAACTCCTTATCCCTCAAGTGTTTCATGTGGTCCACACCCAGATAGGCTCACGGAGTTTTTTCTTCTAATTCCCCACAGTTGGGTGCAGCTTCACCAGTGATAGCGACTATGGGAGCACTACACGGCACCAGCACTGTCATGCTGGATCATCTGGCCACGATCAGAACAGACCTAGATGGCCTGGTGGTAAAAATGCCCGTGCTTGTCTACCCTAGAGCTCCCACCATTCTACTGCTAGTCACATTGCCCAGGTGAGAAGTGTTAAGAAACAGCTCAGGGGAGACAAGACCACAGGGACCACGGCTGCTGTTACATCCACTCACAGTGGTTTCAGGAAGACCATTTGGCAATCCAGCGCTGCAAATGCGGAGAATAGAGATACCTCCAGCCACGCCATGTGCTCCTCCTGCACGGAGGACAAAGTTGGCAAATGACACTTCTGAGGATATGTCTGCACTGCAGCGGGGAGCAGGCATGCCAGCCTGGGTAGACAGGCTTGTGCTAGCTCCACTCGAGCTAGAGCGCTGAAGACAATAGCAGGGTGGATGTTGCACCATGTATGGCGGCTCAGGCTAGCTACCTGAACTCGGGCCCAGGCAGGCTCAGACTGGGATGGCCAGCCTCAGTTGCCACCCATGCTGCAATGTCCATGCTGCTCTTTTTAGTGTGCTAGCTGGACAAAGCCGTATACCCAGGCTGGGAGGCCACAGTGTGCTTAAGCCACAGCCCTGGAGGGCGAAAACAACCCAATTGCGGGTGTTAGTGAGTCCGTAGTTAACACAAAGTCACAGAAAAGAACATACGTTTGGTAACTTGTGTGATTTTCTTTTCTATCTCACCTTCCTCTCATGATCTCTGTTGCGAGGAAAAGTGCGTCAATTAGAGCCACGTCAGGGAAATCTTACACGGCAGCTAGTGAACAAATGTTTTCATGGCCTTGTAAGCAAGCAAAATGTGTTGCTTTGCCGGGCCAGATTATGATCTTAATTATATTGGCAGAAACCCAGAGGAATTCCACTTAAATTATTGTGTATTTACACCAGTGTAAATTAGATCATAATCTAGCACCTTGTCGTTTTACATTTGTAAGCCACTGGGCACACGTAGGGCACTAAATCATGTGCTCTTGTTTTGTCTCACGTTTTCTGTGAACAAAGTCAGGGGTCACCAAATGGAAAACTCGGTCTTTCACCATCGCAAGCAATTCGCCGTGAAAATTGGGGATTTCAGCTCAAAATGCATGATTTTTCTCAGTGACAAAAATCTGACTATGCTTATCACAAAAATCAGAGTTTATACTGGTGTAATCTAACCATGTATCAAATTGGCCAATATCCAAATAGCTTTGATTTTTCACAATACCCAGATTGGTACCAAGTGAGCGATGCGAGGGAGTTTGGTCTCCAGTTGACTGGTGGGAGTCGGATGTCAATCAGGGAACACTGATCTGGGGCTGCAAAACCAACTCAAAACTAGCAAGCCAGGACTGGCTGCTCATCCCAGCCAGTAACCTGGTCATTGGGAGCATTCAGAGTACATGTGCTAAGATCCAAATGGAGAGATGTGGGAAATCTAATACTAGGCTAGAATTTTAGCTGCTGCACCCAGAGAAGATATTTAAAGAGAACATTTTAAAATTAAATGCAGCTAAAATAGCCTCTATGACCACAGCAAAAGGTTAGCGGTCCTATTAATGGCAGGGCTTGGCGATATGAAGCCGTTTTCATTGAAGCCAGCCTGCTGCGTGCTGGGAGGCATTCATCCCACGGGTGTCCAGGAGGTGTTGCAACCATCACCCTCTGCTGGGGTTTTCTACCAGCTTTAGTGCCTGATCCAAAGCCCTTCAGCGTCTATCAAGAGACTTCCATTGACTTCAAGTGGCTTTGGCTCAGGTCCTTGGGCCTGGTCTACACTACAAAGTTAGGCCAATATAAGCTGTCTTGCGTCAACCCTGGGTATGTATCTACATTTAAAGTTGTCTCCCACCGATGTAAGTGCCCCATTACAGCAGTGCAATAACACCACCTCCCTAAACTTTCTTGCGCTACAGTCGATGGTGTTTCCAGCAGAGCTAGGGAAGGGTTATTACCATTATACAAGGCACTGGTGAGACCTCATCTGGAATACTGTGTGCAATTCTCCCATGTTTAAGAAAGATGAATTCTAACTGGAATGGGTCCAGAGAAGGGCTGTTAGGATGATCAGAGGAATGGAGAACCTGCCATTGAGAGGAGACTCAAAGAGTGTGTCACTGAACAAAGGCTGAGGGGGAACTAGGATTGCTCTCTAGAAATACATCAGAGGGATAAACACCAGGGCGGGAGAGGACTTATTTAAGTGCCAATGTTGACACATGAACAAATGGATATAAACTGACCATCAACAAGTTTAGGCTTGAAATTAGACAAAGCTTTCTAACCATCAGAGGAGTGAAGTTCTGGAGCAGCCTTCCAAGCATGGCGGAGACTGGGGAGGGGCATTGCCTCCCCCCAAATTATATATCAGAGTTTTTCTAACTGTGGAGGGTGGCCCCCTGGGGGGCATGGAGGAACGTTTGTGGGGGTGGTAAAGTGGCGATGCCGGATGGCTCGGGTCAGCCCCATGTGGTGGGACTCTGGGAGAGAGTGCCTCCTCCACCCTGACTCACTCATTAAATACACTGTAATGTAAGTACCACTAACAACTGGTAAATCTGGAAGTTAGACTTATACCTATTATTAATAGTATTAAGTCCTGTGCCCCCACCCCCAAAATATAGAAGTCAAACTACACCTATGCTTCCAAGGGGAGCAGTGGGAGCAAAAAAACCCACCCCTAACTGGCTTCAAGACTGAGCTTGGTAAAGTTTCTGGAGGGGTTGTTATGATGGGACTGCCAATAATGGCATCTGGCCCATCTGCAAATATCCCCAACAGCCAGTGATGGGATGCTAGACAGGGAGGGCTCTGAGTTACTATAGAGAATTCCTTCCCAAGTGTCTGGCTGGTGGGTCTTGTGGACATGCTCAGAGTCCAACTGATCAGAAAGGAATTTCCCCCCAGGTCAGAATGGCAGAGCTCCTGGGTTTTTTTGCCCTCCTCTGCAGCCTGGGACATGGGTCACTTGCAGGTTTAAGCTATAATAAATGGTCGCGTCTCTGTAACTTGAAGTCTTTAAATCATGATTTGAGGACGTCAGTAACTCAGCCAGAGGTTTGTGGCCTGCAATGTGCAGGTCAGACTAGATGATCACGATGGTCTGTTCTAGCCTTAAAGTCTGTGCGTCTGCGTACTGAAGTTGACACAGAGTGAATGTAGATACTATGTTACTTATGTTGACCCTAGCAATCCTCCACCTGGTGTCCCACAATGCCCGACACTGACCGCTCTGGTCACAATTGTGAGCTCCACAGCCCACGGTTCACAGGCACCAGAGGCCCTCACCCCTTTAAAGCCTCATGAATTTTTGAAATTCCTTTTCCTGATTGTCCAGCTTGGCAAGCATACCTACAAGCTCTCCTTTGTTGTGCACTACTGTCCAGCTGACCATGCTATCTGCAAGCTCCAGACACGAGCTGGCTTGCAGCAGGCAGGCTTGGAGTAGATATTGGATCTCCTGGGCCTGTAGTGAGAAAAGGCAGTGCAAGCGCAGCTATACACCAGCGGGTGTCCAGCTTCCTGAGACAGGGGAACAAGGTGTAGGCTGGGTCCCCGAGGATCGTTACTGGCATTTCAACATTGCCAATGATAATCTGCCAGTCGGGAGAGAAAGTCCCAGCTTGCAGCTTTCTGAACAGTCCTGTGTTCTTAAAGATCCTGCATGCTTGCCTGACAACAGCTCCTGAGGTGGATTTTCCAACCCAAAATGATTTCCCACTGATTGGTAGCAATCTGGTGTCACAAGTTTCAACCATACGATCACCACTTGCTTCTCCACGGTCAGTGCAGCTCTCGTTTTGGTGTCCCTGCGCTGGAGGGCTAGGGTGAGCTCAGAGCCCAGATCCAGAAATGTGGCCTTGCACATCCCAAGCCTGCATCATGATGAGATTCCAGCAGTCAGTGTTCGTTTCTCGGGCCCAGAGCAGCACTTCACCATCTGCAGCTGCTCCGCAGCCACCAACCACCTTGAATTGGTTCTCGCTGTGTCCTACAGCCAGAGGTGCCGACTCTCTGATTTTCCAGGGGGTGCTTGAACCCTGTTCCACCCAGGCCCCGCCCCCACTCCACCCTTCCCCAAGGCCCCACCCTTTCCCACCCCTTTCCACCCCTCCCCCAAGCATGCCCTGCCCTCACTCTGCCTCTTCCTGCCCCCACTCCTCCCCCTCCTTCCCAGCACCTCCTGCCCACCGCTGAACAGCTTATCAGCGGTGGGCGGGAGGTGCTGGGGGCGGAGGAGGAGGAGCTGATCGGTGGGGCCCACTGGTGGGTGCTGAGCACCCACTATTTTTTCCCCATGGGTGCTGCAGCCTCAGAGCACTCACCACCTATGCCTACAGTAATCTGTCCTCCAAGAAATCATCGTGTTCCCCACTGATTCGGTTCTTCTTATGGCTCTGCAAACTCTGGAGGCTCATGTGTTCTGTGCTTGCAAAGCTCATGACAATAGTACACAGCAGTGCAGGCTCCAGGCTTGTGTCAGAGATGGTGGGCAGCAAGGAGGGCTGCGCAAGTTTGTGGGATTTTGAAAAAAGTTGTGGAAATTATGAGATCTAGATGACATTATGGGTTGGAGACAGAGCCTGCCACCATGCGGCCGGATCTACTGCCGCCTGCCACCCCAGGGCTGAGCTCCACTGCCCCTAGGAAGGTGGGGAACTCATGCTGGCTGGCTCCACAAGGGAGAGGGCCCAACCCTGCTGGTGGCCCCAGGGGAGGGGCCCCTGCTTTGCTCCCCCCCATCACCACCCAGGAAATGTGGCCGCAAGAAAAGCCCCTGGTGGCTGCATGTGACCATGGGGGCTGCATTTGAGAAATGCCCAAACTAGACACATATAAAGGGGAAGCACTTAAAAGAAGATACTGTTTAGTTGCTACCTTTCTGTTAAAGACGGGGAACAACCTTTATATGAATTTGTTAGTCTCTAAGGTGCCACAAGTACTCCTTTTCTTTTTGCGAATACAGACTAACACGGCTGCTACTCTGAAACCTTTATATGAGCGGCCACTGAACATGGTGGGTTTGGGCTTTTTGTTGGGGTTTTTTTTGAGTCTCTTTGGCCAGATTTACAGAAGTGCTTTGATCCAGTTTACTTTAGCTGGAGTTCACCTCTTGCCATTTCATTAGTAATCTCGCAGTATTTGGGTTTTACTTAAAGCTCCTGGGGAAAGTAATTATGAGAGAATCTCAGTGCTCATTTTTTTGTTTGTTTGTTTTATTAAAGAAAAGTTTCTAGCCCTCATGGCTGTGGAGAAAAACTTGACAATCTGACCCGAGTGCACCCTGAAGACTCCAAAGTTAGAAGCCAAATAAAAATGGAGCCAAAAAAAGTCAAACATTGTTTTGACTCTTACTCTTAAGCCAATCTTGTGATTTTGTGGGGCTCAACATCTGGGGTTGGCAATAGTGAGTTTTAGTGGTTTGCTCCTAGGAGAGTCAGGGCCTAAGTGTTTCAAGAAGGGCTGCCAAAACTGAAACCCCCCCAGATGAAAGGCCACTTTTGAAAATTCAGCCCCTTAAGGGCCTGGTCCATAGCCCAGTCAGTCCCTTTGACTGAATACCCTTACTGACTTCTATGGGCTTTGGATCCAGGCTTACAACCCTCTACTGCCTCAGTTTACCAATCTGTAAAAAGGGTCTGCTTACCTACTTGCATGCTCAGGGGTTCTGTGAGGCTGAATGTTTGTGGAAAGCATGGCAGGAAAAGATTTATACTCATCTCCCAACAGCTGAACAAATGAGAAGGCTAAAGCAGGGAAGACACTGTGAAACACATTTAATGTGGAAAGAGCACCCAGTTCTTTCTGCATAAATAACTGCATAGAAGAAATAATTCAGTGCTTTTTTGTGCATCATTCAATGCACTTATTGGGAGTATTCCATGTTAGGCAGCTTCTGCCTCATGCATGCATCACATCCAATAACACTTAATACAGCCATAGTTAAAACATTGACTTGCAGAATGGCAATGTGCCCACTGGAACAAGGACCTGAAACAAAATACCTTCACCCTATCTCACATGGATTATTTCTTTCTGTAACTATGATATCATTCTGGAAAGCATTGGGATGGATGTGTAGGAAAGATGCTATTTATAAAGTATATTATTAATTTGTCAGTATCATTGCATTATGCTAGTACAAGAAGACAGCACTTATAATAAAATATTGCATGTATACTTATACAAGGTGGCCAAGAGTGCCATGTGAATGTGTGTTGAGCAAGATCTATTAGTAGATTTTAAAACAGAAGAGATCATTCTGATCACCTAGTACTATTTCCTACATAACACAGTCCAGAGAATTCCACCTAGTGATTCTTACATCAAGCCCATAACTTCTGGGTGAGAATTTCCATTGCCACCCGCAGGGCTTCCTCTGGCCAGGGACCTTTCGTCAGCCACGAATGACACATTATACATTAAGCTGCTTTGTATACAGAGATGGACTGGAACAAAAACCCTAGATCCAAAAGCAGCTGAACTTTGGTGAAGCTCATATCTGAATTTGCGGCTTGGGCCCCATCTCCAGCTGAACTGCATATGGCCCATTACTTTTCCACGAAAGACATATATAGGAATAGTAACCAAGTCCCGGTGTCCATTCCATACATGTCTCTTCTCATCCTGTTCATCAGATCCTTTAAAGTAAATTTTCCCACAATGGGCTAGTGGATGACTCAGAGGACTGGCAATGAAATACAATACCTTTTGCCTCTTAGCTCAACTGTTGGAATCCAGCCCAGGTATAGAACCAGTGAGGAATTTTTCAACTGAATTGTTTGGTTGGAAAATGCCATCTTGTCGGAACTGAGACTTTTCATGGGAAAGGGTTGGTTTCAATGAAACCGGGAAGGTTTCTCAGGGCCAGGATGGAATTTCTGGTCAAAATGAGAGAAATACACCTTCCCCACCCCCAGAACAGCCAATAGTGGAGTGGGCAGAGTACTCACCTGAGATGTAGGAGATGGAGGGACTTGATCTTGAATCTCTCATATCTCTGGGGAGTGCCCTGACCCACCATGCTATTGTCTACTTGGTGGGGGTGGGTGCTCTCATTTTGAAAATTTTCGTGGTACAGGAAAACTGTTGCCTACCCAGCTCTACCCAGCTGGGTGATGAAGCGATAAAGTTATCATCCAATGGCTGCTGGGTGGGCTCTGGGAAGTGAACTGGCCTCCACCTTGCTCTCACAGTGGACACGTATCCATAT
Source organism: Lepidochelys kempii (assembly GCF_965140285.1). Taxonomy (NCBI): domain Eukaryota; kingdom Metazoa; phylum Chordata; order Testudines; family Cheloniidae; genus Lepidochelys; species Lepidochelys kempii. The sequence goes on from NC_136381.1 coordinate 257,910,083, forward strand.
CACAATAACCACTGCCCCTTTGGACACTGACTGACATTCTGATGGACACTCTTTGCACGGAAGCCAAGGACTGGATGAGCCCTGGAGACCGAACCACCCTGTTAACCCTAAAGGTTGACCCCTCCAGGTCAGGGGTCAGGCCAGTGATGAGCTGCCAAAATCTTAACAACCGGTTCCCTCCTCACCCCACGAGGGGGTCGTGGCCCGCCCCCGCGCCCCGGGACTCCTGCCCCATCCAACCCCTTGCGTTCCTTGATGCCCCCCTTCCTGGGACCACTGCCCCATCCACCCCCCTCCCCTGTCCCCTGACAGCCCCCAGAACAGGGCAGGAGGGTCTCGTGGGCCACTGTAGTGGGTGCCCACCCTGCTCTGCCTCTAAGAGCCAGAGGCACCTGCTGGGGGGCGAGGTGAGGAGTCCCGGTGGTGCTTACCTGGGGCAGCTCCCAGGAAGCATCCGTCAGGTCCCTCTTGCTCCTAGGGGTGGAGTAGCGTAGCTAGGGAGGGAGCAGGGGGAGCGGCCGCTCCCCCCACTGATCACATGAAAAGTGGCGCCTTAGGCGCCGACTCCCTGGGTGCTCCGGGGCTGGAGACCCCACGGGGAGAATTTGGTGGGTGCAGAGCACCCATCGGCAGCTCCCTGCCCCACTCCCGGCCCCAGCTCACCTCCGCTCCGCCTCTGCCTCCTCCCCTGAACGCGCCGCCCCGCTCTGCTTCTTCACCCCCGCCCCAGCTTCCTGTGAATCAACTGTTCACGCGGGAAACTGGGGAGGGCTGAGATGCAAGCGGCGGCTTCCCGCTCATGTCGAGGGTGGCGGAGGTGAGCTGGGGTGGGGAGCAGTTCCCCTGCCCCCTCTCCCCCCGGGTTACCTGCTGCGGCGCAGGCAGCCCTCCTCGCACCCCCCTGCCCCAGCTCACCTCCGCTCCTCCTCCCTAGGCCTGAGCACGAAGCCACTACTTGCTTCTCAGCGCCCCCCCCCAGGCTTCCCGTGCAAACAGCTGATTCGCGGGAAATGGGGGTGGGGGGAGAAGCAGAGCGGGGCCGCGCGTTCAGGGGCAGAGGTGAGCTGGGGCCGGGCACGGGGTGGGGCGGGGAGCTGCCGGTGGGTGCTCTGCACCCACCAAATTTTCCCCGTGGGTGGTCCGGGGCTGGAGCACCCACAGAGTCGACACCTAAGGCACCACTTTTGGCCGGTTGTTAAATTTAGAAGCCCTTTTAGATCCGGTTGTCCCTCACGGGGACAACCGCAAGGGACAACCGGTTCTATAAGGGCTTCTAAATTTAACAGCCAGTTCCAGTGAACCGGGGCGAACCGGCTCCAGCTCACCACTGGTTCAGGCCCATTGGTAAGATAGTGTAGGGAAGCCAGTACTACTGATGTCTAAGGCTGGGCCTGCTCCGCCCACAGTCTCCAGGGCTGTCAAAGAAGCTCTTCTGAGCATGACATGCAAAACAATTAAACAATCTGCCCAGTGATATTAAAACCACTCATCTCAGCTGCTTTGAAACCTGAAGTGCAGTGTGTGTGGGAGGCGTGTGTCCCTGAGTACTTATGAATCAGACATTTTGCTGCCTGCCTCTCTCTCCCACACGAAGTGTCTCAGTGACTTAAGCATAGTCTCTGGAAACAGGACTTCTTTAGTCAAATGTCTGTGACCCAGATAGTCTATTATTGGAGTGACTTGCATCGAGTACAGCACTGGCTTTCTAGGTTAGGTGTGAAGAGTGTTCATACCATTTCTACTGTTACTGCAGTTCCCACTGCAGGTGCTTTCCAGCTAGATTGGCTCAGAACAGCAACGTTATATTGATTACCCATTAGACACGGTCCTCTTCCAGCATAAGAACAAGCAAACTAGTTACTTTGAATAGCCTGGTTAGACTCCATTAACACGGCACAAAGTTTGGAGCATCTAGCAGAACTCAAAGCTATCGGATCTGATTACATTTGAAGGTTTGCGAGGAAGCCAGAGATTAAGAGAGCTTCCGATTGTTTTGGGGCATCACAGTTTTGCCCAGTTTTTGCAATGCTCGGAACTAGGCAGGGACCCAAATCAAATCCTCTGAGCTGAACTCACGAGAAAGCTCTGAACTAGATCTTACCTGTGGCGTGGGCCCCATTTCTACTTAGAATTATTTCAGGACTTCCCATCCTCATTTAATTGCTAATCAGAGATATTAAATGACTTAAAAAATAATATGTGCTCCTACTGTGCCTACCATCTGAGCTCTCAGAGCAGGACACCAATGCTTACTGTAGTTAAGCCTCACCGTACCCTACTTATAACATTAACTGATCTCTTATTTGACGGTATTAGATGAGGAAGTTGGTGCCCAGAGAGGTTAAGTGACTTGTCTCAGGATCACACAGGAAATCTGTTGCGCAGCTGGGAACAGAATTCATGAATTCGGACCCAAACGACCCGGATCTCTAGCAGTGGCCCCCTGTGTGCGTGGCAGGGATGTTCACACTGTCCCCCACCCCCACAAACGGACATAAGAAAAATGTACGCTATTGCTGGGAACGGACATTAGCACAGGGCTAAAGAGTGCTATTGTATGCTGATCTTTTAAAAAATCTCCTCCTGTCATCTTTTGCAGGCTTCCTAATGGGCTTCCAATAACTAAGCAGAAGGCAGGTTTCTGCCACATCAGCAGAAAGGAAAGAAAATGGAAATAATTTATCTTGGAGTTTTCTTTCCACTATTAAATATATTGTGGGGAAAAAACCTTTAAAAGGCACAGTATATGGTGGAAGCAATGACCCTGCCAACATATGCTACAAATGAGTATCTTCTCCCTTAGTTATTCGGTCTATCTTAGGTTGCACCATCCACCCTAGTATTTAGGTAAAGGGAGATTAACACTGAGCAGGAAGATTTAAGATGAATCAAGAACAATATTTTAGCTTGTTGAGTTTTCCTCTGGGGATTCTTCTTACAGCTCTCTCCCTCCTCCCCCCTGTGCCCCATTTTGTGCATCTTCCCATTTCAAGCACCATCCAATAACTTCTGAGAGACAGGCAGGGCATTTGGAGGAGGGGGCGGGGGGACATTAGATGGGATATTATCCACTGGCTGCTATTTCAGTTCTCGGAAGAAATTTATGATGTGATCATTAAATCCTCAGGAGACAAACCTGAATAGCATTTTCCTCCTTCCAGGCAAGAATGTTGGAACTCTTAAAAAGGAGTTTGATTTCACAGTTCAGCAATCCAATTGCATTTAAAGAACTAGAGACTAAATAAGGATTTTTAAATGGACAGGGTTTGTTTTGTTTTGTTTTAAGATCCCACCCTTTAAAAATATTTTTCAGGAGAAAAAAAAAAGTCTAACATCTGGTAATTAATGGACCATGGCCCTAGGAATATTTCTCGACAGAGCCAGTTCTCCAGGGTACATTTGCTTGTCTTCCTCATTTTCACCGAAGATCGGTGCTCTCTATCTAAAGCAAAAGCCTTCCACAAGCTGCATCTTAAGCAACATTTCTTTAGATTTGATTTCTCTGTGTTAGCAAAACAAACAAGAGCGAGTGCAGCCCACGGGGCCATGGAGGTCCCCACAATGTTCGGATTCTTTGCATCAGCATTCACACAAAATCCAGGAAAATATATGAAGGTTGTGGATCTGATTCACCACTGCATTACTGCAGTTTTACACAGGGGCAACTCCTCTCCAATGCACTCATGCCAACTTACAACTAGAATGACACAGTTGTAAATCAGGCTTCTATCTACTTGTATAGTTCCTCATCTCTTTAGTGTCTGAGCCTCTCACAAATATTAATGGTTTTATCCTCACAAGAGCCCTGTGCTGTGGGGAAAGATTCTCATTTCTATTTCAGAGATGGGGAACAGCGGCACAGAGATTAAGTAACTTGCCCAGGGCACACAGGAAACCTGTGGCATAAAGCCAGGAACTGAAGTTAGATCTCCTGAATTCCAGTCCAGTTCCTTAATCACAAAAATCTCCAGCACCCAAAAGAACTACGCCAAAGAACAAAACCAAACCAATCTGCATCGGCATAATGACTTCACAGAGGAGAGATCAACAGCATTGCAGTTTTGACTCGTCATGACAAACTTGTTCAGGTCCAATGAGGCCCCAGCCCTAAAAACCTTCACACATGTAGAGCTGAACCCTGGAGGTTCTGAGATAAACTTCTCCTGCCCTTTCTGGGTGGGGTCACTCACAGAACTACCAATTATTTTCTTACCAACCCCGGGTAGGACTGTGGGGAAAGCCCCCTGGCTAGGACCCATTCACTAGGTCAGATTGATAGCACAAGACTGGGCCTTCATCCAGAAGCCATCATGTGGGGGGAACTAGGGCCTGCTGGGAAGACGGGCTGGATAGGGACAGATGATGGCAGGAACTCCTCCAAAGCCTTATTATTTATAGATATGTTTATGGCACTCATCACCATAGTATCGGACGGCCTTACAAACCAGCAGCTTTTGAGAAAGGCTGATCTGGTTGTTAGGGCATGAGCTTAGGACTCTGGAGACCTAGGTTCAGTTCCCTGCTCTGTCACAGACTTCCTGTGTGATCTGGGGCAAGTTGTTTGGTCTCTGTTCCTCCTGTCCCTTATGAGGGTATCAGCAGAAGGGTGTGCTGAGGAAAAATAATTTCAAAGATTGTGAGGTACTCAGATACCATGGTAATGGGGGCCATGTGCCACATCTTAAATAGAGGTTTCAGAGTAGCAGCCGTGTTAGTCTGTATCAGCAAAAAGAAAAGGAGGACTTGTGGCACCTTAGAGACTAACAAATTTATTTGAGCATGAGCTTTCGTGAGCTACAGCTCACTTCATTGGAATGCATCCGATGAAGTGCGCTATAGCTCACGAAAGCTTATGCTCAAATAAATTTGTTAGTCTCTAAGGTGCCACAAGTCCTCCTTTTCTTTTATCTTAAATAGACAGATTTTAGCCTCAGCTCCCTGTGAGGTGGGTATTATACCCATTTTATAAATGATGGGGAAACTGAGGCACAGAGCAATTGAATAACACCCAAGGTCACACAGGTGCTCAACTCCTGTCAAAGCTACTGTCACTATGAGGTTTATTGGAGACGTACAGGGGCATTCTAAGTAGACTACTTCAGGGATGGCCAAAATACGGTCCAGAAAGTTTCAACAGGATGTGTGGTACACAGAAGCAGTTCTCCCACCAGGCAGTTTTTTCTTTATGGGAGCAGACAGGCTGTTTGGATCAAGAGGGAGCTGGGAACTCGAGTTTGTGGGCTTCAACTGCATACTGAAGCGGACTACCGCGGCAGTGCCCTATTTGTAACTGAAGGTAGGCAGAGATGCTTTGGCCATGTTGCTACTTCTCCGTGCTGCTGAATGAAACAACGAAGATGAGTGTCAGAGTTGAGCATGCCACAAGTGAGATGGGGGGTATCCCATCACTGCTACTTCAAGCACTGCTAAAATGGGCTCTATTTTGTACCCCTTGTCGTGTGGACTCCTAGTAATCGCTCACTGCTGCCTCCCTTTGGTCAAATTTTGTGGACTTTATCCACGCCCTTGTGTGTGATGTGTGGGTTGAAGGGTCATTTGCTGGAGAGACAGTTAAATGCAATTGCCTTGTAGGAAGAGGAACACCACCAAGTGATATTTACCCAGCTGACATTGAAGACAAAGTTCTAGCACTTTTTGAACTGCTGGATTGCAATTAGGCTGGGGAAAGGACTTTATCCCAGGGAAATAGGAGAGGCAAAGTGGCACTAGCCTTAAATTCATCTAGCCACTGAATGACATGTAGAAAGCTTACATTCCGTGAAGTCACCATTCCCTACAGAGTCAAACCAGTCCGTCGAAGCTACCAGCATACAATGTACCATGCCATTTAATCTCAGAACAAAGGCATTAGGCCGCCAGTTTGACACTGACCTTGAAAATTAGAGACAAATGACTAAGAGCTGATCTCTTTAATTAGCAGACTGGTACATATGGTATATATTCTGCACAGCTGACTGAATGAAATCCCCTTTTTCTCATGAAGTGACTGTCTCTGCCCTTGAAAACCTATCCTGTACATTCATTTCAGTTCGCTTATGAATCTACATATGTTAAAGGACAGCTACGGTAGGTCACTATGCTTAAAAATAATGTTCTTCATGCAGACACTGTAAATGGTGAACATTTTAAATAGTTTCTGAGGACTGGGCCAGGAGACACTGATCTTAACTCACAGATATATTGCTTTAGCTAGATACGTTAGACTACATTTATTTTCAGTGACACCCTGTAAATCCAGAATAGTTCCAATTAAGTGGAGTTACACTGATGCGACAGAAGAATTTGGACACTTTAAAGGACCTGATCAACTTTCATTGAAGTCAGTGGTCAAATTCCCATTAACGTAATAGTGTAGGATGAAGTCCTTATGGTCTGATATCAACCCCATTCAAATCAGTGGGAGTCTTTCCATTGACTTTAATAGGTCTGAACAGGCCCATAATGAGGGTAGTGTGAACTAAAATGGGAAATAGCCTCTCATTCAGACACTCCAAGAAGTATTTTTCACCAATGAAAACGGAGGATTCTGCTAAGTGATTAATAGTCCAGTGTCTGCAAAGCTGAGTTACATACACTAAGCCCTACCAAATACAAAGTTACATACAAAACTATCTCTGGAGTTACTTGTCAGTTATTAATTTATGCACTCTGGCAATAGATCAGTCCAGCTAAAAACTAGTTTAGTAACTTACCTTCAGGGTTGCCTATCTATAAACACTGGATTCCTAAATTAAACAGAAACGGATTGTTTTTCTGTGTGATTGTGGCTAGAGTTTGCTTTACATAGTTACCTTAAATGGTAACGCTTACGTAAAGACTTGAAAAAACACTGTATTATTAAGGTTAATATATGAAATAAGGTGGGAGAATTGCTGTATATTACTTGGTTCAGAAATACGCACTATATGGGAAGTATCAATAAAGCTATGATGAAAGGTATAGCAGTTGCGTATTATCTGTGGTTTCCAGATGGCGTTAGTCCTTGCTGTCTTGCTGGGGTTTCCACGTAGACAGTGTGTTCAGGTGCAATTATGTGATCCAAATGCTTGTCTTTCCAATACCTGGGCAAATCCTAAAATCATTGCTCAGGCAAAACTTCCACTGAAGTCAGGGGGGAGATTTTACTTGACAGAGGACTTCAGGATTTGTCCTGTATTAATAGTAATCATAGTAAAATTTGGGATACAGCAACTTCCATCCATGGCTCATGCAACAAAACATTTTTCACGCCGTGGCATGACTAATTGTTATTTACAGACATCTGTTAGAACTTGTTGAATCTTATCTTCATTTTTAGAGTGTTCTGTTTTGGAATGAAGTTTAATTTAGGAGACCGACTTCTAAAGATTGCTCAAGAGTCACATTACAGGATTAGCCTTCCCGACAAAGGGAAGGAGATGTTTTGTGATTAAGAGCACAGGACTGGGAGTCAGGACACTTCCCCTCTCTGTGGCTGATTTTCTGCATGACCTGAAGCAAGTCACTTAACTCGTGTGGCTAAATTTACTGAAAAGTCTCTGTGCCTCCTCACATGCACAGTGTGAGGCTTAGTTAACATCTGTGAGGCATTTGAGAGACTTTGCTGAAAGGTGCTGGGTGAGTAGTAATAGTGGTCCTCAGCTGCTCACAAGTTGTGCCTTTTCAGGTCTCTGCATTTCCAAACTGAGATCCCCTCTAGCTGTGGAGTTTCACCAGCAAAAGCAGGACCTTTAATTACCTGATGCCAGCTCAAGCATACGTTTTACATGGGCTACAACAGAACCAGCTAATGCCGCAGCCGCCATCCAGGCTGATACACGGGGGACCTCCAGGGCTAAAAGCCTAAGCTGCTAAAGTTTGGGCTGAAAAGCCAAGGCTTCCTAGCAGCGGCTGTAACACACTTATGTTCTCTGCAAATCAGGCACAGAGGAGGACACAACACACACTGACCAGTGGGTTACACTAACAAGAGGTTAAGAGTCTTAACTGTACGTACATGAGCGTTAAGGGGGCTTTCTGATCCTGTCACGCTAATTTAATTTAACTCAATTTTGTAAAAAGCAGAGAGCAACAGTGAGGGTTTGCCATCGAGGGAAGAGCTGTGAAAGCTCAGAGACAATAAACAACCATGTAGGGGGATAGGTTATATGTATACCAGACTGAGGCAAGATGTTAATTTAAACCATTATAGTTAGACCAGTCTAACTCCCACTGGAGACAGTCTTCATCCAGAATAAGAGTGACGTTTTCAGCTTAGTTTTAAATGCTTCCAAAACAACATTAACTGAACTGGGAAAAGCATCTTACATCAGAATCAGTGTCCACATAGCAAGCTATAGCGGTATAACTGTAGAAGTTTAAATTAACAATTTACCTCATGTGGGTATAACTTGTCCATATAGACAAGGCCTGAGACACATGCAGACCACACAGTTCAGAATAAACTACTTAGTAGGGACACTCCAAAAAGCAAACAGCTGAGAATTAATGTTAATCTTCTGTAATCAAAAACATTGCATTATTCCAATAGTTTATTGCCAGGGCAGGTTGAATGATCAAACAGTAAACATGTGCTTTGCTGGTGGTTGACACCAGTGAATCCGGATTCCATTTTAACTTGAAAAATGAATTTTCTTCTGTTTTTTCTTTGCTGTGAGATATTCAACAGAAGCCTCAGTTCATTATTGTCTCTAAAACGCTGGAAGTTAGTGACTGAAATCCATCGAGGCCTAATGTGGTTGAGAGACGAGATTTTTCACCAGTGCTTAAAATGCTCCAATTTGTCACTTCATTCCAAGACATCTAGGGCCAAATTCTACTCTTGGTTACACTGGTGTAAGACCTGAAGTGACTCCAAATTTAGTTACCCTGCATTTGTATCGGTGCAGCTGAGAGTAGAATTTGGGTCTTGTCGTTCCACAATAAATGTACATACACTGAATCCCATGAGGGTGAATGGCAGTTATGCATGTGTACCAAAGGGAATATAACAAAGTCCCAAGGTTACTAGGGGGAGATCACCAAACACAGTTGCTTTGCTTGTCCCATAGGGTGGGAGTTAGACTGCCACTTGAGGCATGTACAACCAACCTTTAGGTGCCACTGGGATTCACAAAACCGTGGCTCAGCTGCTGCGGTGCAAGTACGGTGATATGGTATGGTACGCCGTACCAGGACGATATTTATAGACACAGGAGGAGCAGAACACGGGCAGCTCCCTCGGCGCAGCTGTACCGCCCCCAGCCCCACCCTCAGCCCTTCCATGCAGCTGTGTCTTCTGTCTGGGGTCTGTACAGCAGCTGGGCCGGAGGACAGGGCTGGGGGCAGTACAGCCCGGCCGGAGGAGCTGCTGGCATGGGGCCACTGCTCCTTTCGCTGCTCCGGTTCCGGGGATCCCTGTGATTCAGAAGTCTCCAGCGCACTGGGAGGACGACAGAGCCCTCCCCCCGCCCCCCTGAGGTAATATGGGGTAGATCATGGGGAGGGGACAGGGAGAGCGCAGGGGCCCGGGCTGGTGGCGGGACGAGTCACATGGGGGGGGTCACATGGGGAGGTCTCGTGCCCCCCCTTTAACTGGTGACCCCCTTTGTGTCCCTCCCATGAGTGCAGCGTACCCGTAAGAAATGAATTCCGCTTGCACCACTGCTCAGCTACTGCCTACACCTGTGGATGCCAAAAGTTCCTAGGTGTCCAAGTTTCCACCATTCAAGTTGCCAGGATACCCTAGATTTCAAATGACTGGCTACGCACAATGCTGCCTCCGTCCTGACAGCATCCAGCAACTCAACACCTAGCTCATGCCTAAGCCCCCACAGGATTCACAAAACAGGTGTTTCCCTGTCCAGCTCACCTTCAGAGCCTGAGCCCAAAAATATGCTCTGAGCAGGCCTAAACTCACACAGAAGGGGAGGTGTGGGGGTGTCTTCCTTCCCCCATGACCTTTAGCTTTGTCCTTGAAGCACTCTCCCAGGACATAGGACACCCAGGTTCAAGTCTGTGCCTGATGTGGAGCAGGCAAATGAACTGGGGTCTCCCACTTCTCAGGAGTGCCCTAAGCACTGGGCTATGGAGTAGTCTGGAGCAGGTCTCTCTCAGTCTCTCCTGCTGAAGCTGTTCCACTGTGTATAAACACTCATTAGGCCAGAGAGGGTGTAGAAATGACTCTATAGCTCAGTGGTTAGGGCACTCTCCTGGGAAGTAGGAGACCCTGGTTCCAATGAATCTTTATTTATTTATACACTATGGAGCAGCTTGAACAGGAGAGAGACCTGCCCCAGAGAACCCCACAGGGTACTGAGTAGGGAGGTGGGAGATTCAAGTCCCCGCTCTACATCTGGCACAGGGGGAATTTGAACGTGGGTCTTTCACATCCTGGGTGAGCGCGCTCACCACTTGCCTAAAGGTTCTAAGTAGGGCAGCACTGTCTCCTCCCAGATTTTCCTCCTTGGTTAACTTGGGTCAGGCTCTAACTCTAGGAGAGGGTTCACACATATGAATCCCAAGTGGAGGAAGATGCCTCCCACCAGTCCGAATTTAGGGGTGGGGTTTAGAGCACACCCATCTCTTTAGCATTTCCTATTGGCTAGTTAGGCAGCTCCCAGCTCTCTGTGCTGGCTTTTATGGATCCCATTCTTAAAGTACGTCTACACTAGGCACATACACAGGTCAGCTAACCCTTCCCACACCCCTGCAGCTACACGCTATTTTTAGCACGCTAGTTCGATCAGAGCTAGCATGGGTACATTTCCTTGAGTTGGGAATCACAGCCCAGCTCAAAGTGTAGACATACCTTTAGGCACCTAACTCGCCCCAGAGTTGCACAGGGAGCCTGGGCAGCTCACCTAGGGTTGTTAATTCTACCAGGCGGCAGGGTGCTTAAACAGCTTTTGAATCCCAGCTCGAATCAGGTCTTCAACGGATGTCTGCAAAGGTGAAAGGTTAGTGCTCTAAACCAGCTTGCAACATCAGCCATCGCCATCCTTCATGTCCAGCCACAGTCACCTCACTTTACCCTCTTCTCTATTTCTTGCATTTTGGAGAGGATCTTGATCTTTAGGGTTCGAGGCACAGAAGCTGATTGTTTCTGAGATGTGTGTGGCCAAAAATTACATCAGGCTCTTTTGTGTGTTTCACGGGAAATTCTACTTCTTGTCCCTTCCATGCTCAGAAAAAATGCCCCATCCCCTCCACGCCCAGAAAAAATTGTGTTAGGAAAGTCCCTGTGAGCTAAGAAGGGTGAGAATGTACAACCATAGTTCTATGTACAATCATAGTAAGTGGGTATTAGTGGAAATCAGCTAAGAGCCACGAAGGCTGGTTTGTGGTTAAAGCTCTGCAGGGGGACTTGGGAGAGATAGGTTCAATTTCTAACTCTGCCACAGACTTCCTGTGTGACACACAGCAAATCACTTAGGGCCTGGGTTTTGAAAAGGTATTTAGGCTTCTAGCTTCTTTTGATTTCAATGGGTACTTAAATATCTTTGAAAATCTGGCCCTTGATCCTGCTGTGGCCGAGTTCCCCCATTTGTAAAATGATTATACCAATTTCTTTCCAGCCTTTGTCTTAATGTAGGTTGTAAGTTCTTTGGGAAAGGGACTGTCTCTTACTAGGTGTTTGTGCAGTCACTAGCCTGACCTCAGTTAGGGGCCTCTCAGCACTACTGCCATGCAAATAAAATAATCATTAGAATAAGTCAGCAAGAACAGCACCTGTTAGGTGCAGTGTAAACTGAAGGAAAATTTTGACTTACAAGTTAGCATTTCTAAAGGACAGATTTCCCAAGAAATGAACCCAGCTTCAGAGAAACAACAGGATCGATTCCCTCCATGTCATGACTCTTTCATTCTGAAATGACCTGGGCTATTGTGCTTCTGAATGTCATTTCATCATAACCCTTCATACGCTCAGCGGAGACTGCTTGTCCTAATAAAAATCCATCCCAGAAACATCTAGAGCTGTTTTCTCTTTGATATAACTTTAAGCATTCTAGTTTGGTCTCTCTGAGCCTCAGTTTCCCCATTTATGAAATGAGACAGTGATACTTACTATGCTTCAGAAAGAACTTTGGAATTGACAGATCAAGAAGTGCTTATTAATATTAATACAAGAAGTCTGTTCTAAAGATAGTGAATTTTAGTCTCTTCCCACTGGGGTTTTCCCAAAAGATCTGTACTAGCAGAAGAGACTTGAAGAAGTGGGTTAATCAAATTGTGTGCATGGACATTCATGATTCTCGGACTCAGTAGTGTAACTGTCCTAATTAAAGAAAAATTTTTCCAAGGACAGGAGTGCACTCAGTCTCTGTGTTTTGTTGGCCATTTACTGCACAAAGGGAGTTGTGGCTTCACTTTTCCTTCAACAGTGATAAAAATACACATACTGCACCCTTGTCTGTCAGTAGGGAAGGTATTTTCTCTGCATGCAGCCATTTTCCTCCTCCTTTTAAAAAAAAAAAAGAATTTGATACTGATTGCAGGTGCCAGAGTGACATCCCCTATGCTGAAACCCTCCTTTTATCCACAGGCCAGGAGAACATCATGATTCTCACGAACTGGTGTGAAGTTCATACAACTCATGATTCAGAAGAGCAGCATGGAATAATCTCTCCCTATCCCTGCCAGGCAGTGCAAGACCGCTGCGCACCCATTGCTAGTTTGGCCTGCTGACCTGCACCGTGCTCAGACTGCACAAACAAAGTGCTGATCACAGGAGGAACTCCAGTTCATTCCAGATGCACGGAGCACACTGACCTAATGGACAAAGCAGTGTGGAAGGGGCCTAGTTTCTTTCCGTCCCCCAAAAGGGATCCCCTCCATGAGACTGCTCATTGGTGCCTCTCCGAAGGCGGGGACAGAAAGAAAGAATGGAGCCCCTTTCTTCCCACCAGCCAACCTGAGGCAGATTTCGTACATTTCAGACTAAAAAATAAATACTGTTATTATTATTTTTTGGCACCTTCTGACTTTCACACTCTTGGAGCTGGACAACACTGCAACACATTGTTGATGTGACTCAAAGCAGACCTGGAGTGACCTATTGGAGCTTGAGGTTAGCTCAGTCTCTGTGCTTTGTTCAGTCCCTTCTGCCAGAGAGGGCATCAGCTAATGCCAGCTACGGTGGTGGCTTGTGTGTGATGCAGGAACTAGAGTGAGACCCTCAGGCTCAGCTGGCATAAGCTACTGACTCAGCAAGCTGAATATCGCCCTGCTGCTATTACTATATTGATACCGTGCTCGCATTCCAGGGCCTCCATCAGGATTGGGTCCTCATTGCTCTGGGTGCTGCACAAACGAGGAGCAAAATGCCAAACAGAACGTATCGTAATAAAGGCAACTTATCAGTTCATTCCCCTATTCTTAGCCAACACGCTGGACACGGAAGCTCTGGTGTCACCTGTGGCTGGATGTGATTCCACACCCCACTGTTACTCTCGCTTTAACAAACGCGGTCCGTGTAGAGAGGAGCTGGAAGTGACGACATGTTCTACTGCAGGTGTGTAGAACATTTCAAAGGCACAAAAGGCATTTAGGCACCCAATTTCAAAGTCAATGAGTCGGCTACTTAAAAAATCTCCCCCCTCGCTTTTATATCCTGCCTCTTAATAAGTAATTAAAAGCCAAAAAATCGTGAGTCTGCTGCTTTCATTACGTCATTACTTGAGATATCACCGCCCTATGAACTACTTTGCCTGTACAGCATCCTACTGTAAATATGCCAGACAGTGAAGTGCTTAGCATTACAAAGGCAAAGACATCAAGGAGGCTCTGATAAAATCTGCTGAGCAGACAAGCATCACTTTGGTTGGCACCAACCAGGCTGGGGTTTTATTCCACAATGATTAAAAGCATTTCAAGAGAAGTATGCTAGCACATATTACAGACACAGGACTGGGCTGCCACTAGGTGCCAAAGAGTGAAACCTTTCATTATGGAGAAAGGAGATTAACCCACTCAGTATTCCAGGAAGGAGGCTCTTTGATGGTTAGGTCTGGTCAAAAAAATTGGAACATTAATATTTTTCAATGGGGAAAAAAAGATTTTTCATTCCCCCCCTCCCTAAAGATTGTGTCCCATTTCTCAGCCAGCTCTACTAATGGTATATTGTACAATGGAGACATTTCAGGGGTGGAACACAACAAGTGCACACAGCAACATTATACCATGTTTTAGGGCAAGAAATGAAGAGACAGTGTATCCAGCTGAAATTGCAGGAGGGAATTTAAGGGGACAGAAGCCAGGAATCTCTGAGGTTATATCCACACTACATCTTATGCCAGCATAATTTATGTCATGCAGGGGTGTGAATTTATGTCACTCAGGGGTGTGAATAAACCACCTCCTGTTGGCTTAGTGCATCCGTACTAGTAGCGCTACAGTGGTGCAGCTGCGCCACTGGAAACTCTGTAAAGTAGCCGTAGCCCAGCTGCCCCTAAACTGTGGGGCACGCCCCTGCGAGGGAGGCACAGAGGAACATTTGAGGGGCGCAGCCCTCACACGGGCAGGGAGGCAACACCACCCAGCCCTGCTCTGCTCTGCTCCCGGCTCCACTCCGGCCCCACCTCCAGCCTCAGCTGCAGCTCCAGCCCCGGCCTTGCCCCCCCGCTCCAGCTCCAGCCGCGGCCCCACTCCCCGCCCCAGCTCCGGACTGCAGCTTCTGTCCGGGGCATGTACTGGGTAATGGGGAGGCGCGACCATAAAAGCTTGGGGACCGCTGCCATAGCCTGATTTGGGATTTGATCATGACCCTGGAGCTAACATCCCTACTCTTGTGAAAAGCTTCCTGTTACCTTCCATCTTCTTAAGTGGCCAGGACCCCAATTTTACATAACCGACCATGAGCTTTTTGTGGCAGAGAAAGTTCTTAAAATTTGCATAGCACCCAGCACAGTGAGGTCCTGTTACTGACTGAGGTGTCTGGGCATTTCTGTGATGGGAATAATCACCACATCTGAAAAGCTGCATCCTTAGCAGCACAGTGCCTTCCAACACTGACCGGAGGCACTGGGCTCAGAACTTCCTGAGGGGGACTAGTACCATCTAAGTCACTAACAACACTTCCTGCAGAAACTGGGTTTCCCATTGATTCCTTCTGTCATAATACTGGCAATCCCCAACCTGGCTTAATTTGTCTGATCAAATGAGAACAGAGCCTGGAAGGTGGAAGGCAAAGTGCCAGTTTGGAGTGAAAACACCTGTAAAGAGCATTTTAGTGCGGAACGAAACCAGTTAAAGGTTATTATATCAGAGGGTTTAAGGTGAGAAGAAGGCCAGGATCATCTAGTCTGACCTACTGTCTATCATAGCCCATTAAGTTGCACCCCTATATTAAGCCCAAAGAGTTTAGGGTTAGGCCAAAACATTTCAGTCCTTGGGAAGCTAAACTGTGTGCTACAGACAGAGACCAGGAGAGATCAGCGTTAAATATTCAGACCATCCCATCCTTCACATTGGTCCCACACAGTTAGTCTAATAACGTACGTTTGGCACTTTGGATTTAGGCGGATGTACTTGATTGGAAAGATCTACACTCCTTATACAGATGAAGACTGATCCCCCTGTTCATATCAGGAATTGATTACAGAGACATGTAAGGGACATTTTTCATGGATACCCCCACGGATTGTGATCTCTTTGGGGCAGGGACTGTCTCTTACTATGTGTCTATAGAGTGCCTAGCACAAAAGGGTCCCAGACTTGGGAAGATACCTTTTTATAGTTGGGGTTCTGACAAAATGTCCTCCATGTCTTGTAGCCTCCTCGTCACTACTAAATCCAGAGGCCTAATTCAATTCCTGCAAGAAAACTAGAGAACGGAAAAAGCCATGCTTGAAGTACTGTCAGCCACAAACATTCACAAATCAGGAGGCAGCTCCCTCCACCATATATATATATAAAAAAAGAGTTTGACTTGATTTTAAAGACATTTTTAAATATATAAATTTTGGGTTCTTGGCCTTCTGTTTTTTGAGCCTCTAGTTGCTCTCAGGATACATTTTCAAGCTTTTCCATGAAGCAACCAAGAAGCCTAGAAATTATTTTAATTTTAAAATGAAAGCTGAGATTCTCACACAATCACTTGCCTCCAGGAGCTGGGGATTTAAGTAAAATATCAAATATAATAAGACCCACAGTAAAATTGTAAGTGTTGGCAATGCTGTGATTGTTTGTTAATTGCAGAGTTGTTGTAGCTGTGTTGGTCCCAAGATGAGAGAGACAAGGTGGGTAAAGTAATACATTTTATTGGACCAACTTTTTGTTGGTGGAAGAGACAAGCTTTGAGAGTCACAAAGCTCTTCTTCAGGTCTCTTCTGGCCTTCAAACAATCTCTCAACCTTGCCAAGCTCATCACCAAAAGCTCCCCACAGACCAGGACACACCAAGTCAAATTGGCACCAGTTCTTGCTAGAACAACAGATTAAGTTTTTTAATCGCGATTAATTTTTTTCAGTTAATCGTGTGAGTTAACTGCGATTAATTGACAGCCCTACGACTAACCCTTTTGGTCCTGTGACTGCAGAGGTGTTAATTGTTCATTTCATTTTAAGTGATTTTTTGCAAAATGTGTTATCTCCTTATTCTTAATAATTTATCCCACTTTGTATTTAGATGTCACATTCTGGTTACATTTTCCATTCCAGCCCTGAAGAAGAGCTCTGTATAGCTTGTAAGCTTGTCTCTTCCATGAACAGAAGTTGGTTCAGTAAAAGATACCTTCTCTTTCTCACTGTTTGTTACTGGTTCTTTGGAGTGCAAGGTGCATTTTCCAACTTCAAGCACAGGACGTAAAGAAAATATTCTACTTACCAGCATCTGGTAAGTTGATGTTTTCAGAGACCAGGTCACAGCATGTTAGTGGGGTTAGCAATATTAGGAACAAGAAGCTGCACCCAGCCCATATTTAGAATATTTCTCCACCCTGGTCTAATGACAGACAAATCCTTTTCAATAAAGGGAGGAGTTCTTCCCCCCCTCCCCCCCCATATGTCTTTGTGCAATGCTGATCAAAGTGGTGAACAAGCCCAAATCAGTTTTATCTCCTTGCAAATTAAATAGTAAGAGATCTAAAAAGAACATCTGGGGTGTTTACATATCAATTTCCTGGTTATAGACAATTAATTTAACCCAGTCCAAAAGTGGACTCTTCCAGAGCATGTGTGGTTGTGATGGAGACATTGAATGGGCCCTTTTAAGCTTAGATGCTGTGCAGAGGTTTCATAAATGTGGTGTAGAGCTGTCAGGAGCTGACTGATGGAGGGCTCAATCCTGCTTCTCTTGGCTTCAGCGGGGGCAGGAGGGAGCACATAAGGTCATCAGGACAGATTGTGTCTCCTGCTGATCTCTGAAAGCTGTTCTAGTGGTATACAGAGACCACATAGGAATCAAGTTGGCTGGGGCAGAATTCCCCTGGTGTGGAACGTTTCCCTCTTGCAAGCCCCAGCACAGAGAGTGTGTCAGGAACAGGTCTGGAGGTGGGCCCACAGCGGTGGAAGCAAACAGCAATTCTGGATTGTGCCATAGGTAACCCAGGACAGGCTGCTGTAAGTTAGAATAGCCATGGCACTTTCTGCCCCTGGGAGCAGCCCACAATCGGGAGGGACATAATGGTTTCCCACCCTCAGGCTGTGCCTTGCAAGTGCCTGAATCAGACCCATCTTCTTGTAATGGGGCTACATTTCAGCCTCCAATCAGATACATTTTATCCCTTGTTTTCCTTTTCCCATTCTCTTTTGCAAATAAGAACCTGGGTCTTTTGAGCTGCAATGTTTTGCAACATTTTGCTGAGGGAAACCCCAAATAGTCATGAACAGGAATCAAATGAAGGGGTTAATTCAGTTCTGATTAAAATAAACATTTCCCACAGAAAATAAAAAATAGGTAAACTGATTTAAACATACTGAGAAGTTTAGTCTTTTAGAAAATAAAAAAACAAGTCTCTTGGCGCATTAGGGTTGCTGCCCCATCGTGAGCACCTCCATTATAAATCCCTCACAATGGAATTGGAAGTGTGAAACGTTTAAAACTCCTTTTGTGTGGAGGATAGCAAGGGGAGTTGTGAAATGGACCCAGCTGTGTGCTCTAGATCTGATTGCTCATAAGCAAGCAGCTTTAGTCTGCAGGGAGCTTCATCCCTCCTTCTGGAAGGAATGGATGCATTTCTAAATTCAGGGTTGTCAGTCAGGGGTGTGAAAAAACACCCGCCTGACCGACATATAAGTTACACCAACAGATGTGCTGGTGTGGACAGCGCTATGTTGGTGGGAAACACTCTCCCACCAACGCAGCTACCCCTGCTTGTTGGGGGTGGTTTAATGATGCCAATAGAGACCTGAGGCACAGATGGAGTCAGGTGATTTAGGGTCCCCCAGGAAGGCAGTAGTAGAGCCAAGTACTGAACTCAGATCTCCTATGTCTGCCTTACTTGAAAGGCTAAGTTCCCTTCCAGACCATTAACCCCCTGATAATCCTCTCACACCATCGGAAACTGAGAACAGCTGCACTGAAGCCAGTAGTGTTACCTTGGTGTAAAGGTGATTCTTGACACCTTAAATGATGGCTTCTTGGAGCAGCTAGTCCTGGAACCTACAAGAGGAGAGGCAATTCTTGATTTAGTCCTAAGTGGAGCACAGGATCTGGTTCAAGAGGTGAATAGAGCTGGACTGCTTGCTAATAGTGACCATAACATAATAAAATGTAATATCCCGCGGGGAGGGAGGAAACACCAAAGCAGCCCACCATGGTAGCATTTAATTTCAGAAAGAGGAACTACACAAAAATGAGGAAAACAAGGAAGTTAGTTAAAAAAAAATTAAAAGGTACAGTGCCAAAAGTGAAATCCCTGCAAGCTTCATGGAAACTTTTTAAGGACACCATAATAGAGGCTCAATTTAAAAGTATCCCCCAAATTAAAAGCCACGGTAACAGCACCAAAAAAGTGCCACCGTGCCTAAACAACAAAGTAAAAGAAGTAGTTAGAGGCAAAAAGGCATCCTTTAAAAAGTGGACGTTAAACCCTAGTGAGGAAAATAGAAAGGGCATAAACTCTGGCAAGTGAAGTGTAAAAATATAATTAGGAAGGCCAAAAAGAATTTGAAGAACAGCTAGCCAAAGAGTCAAAAAGTAACAGCAAAAACATTTTTAAGCACACGAGAAGCAGGAAGCCTGCCAAACTATCAGTGGGGCCGCTGGACAATCAAGGTGCTAAAGGAACACTCAAGGAAGATACACGGTCATTGTGGAGAAACTAAACAAATTCTTTACATCGGCTTCAAGGCTGAGGATGTGAGGGAGATCCCCAAAGCTGAACCATTCTTTTTAGGTGACAAACCTGAGGAAATGTCCCAGATTGAGATGTCACAGGATGTTTTTGAACAAATTGATAAATTAAACAGTAATAAGTCACCAGAACCAGATGCTATTCACCCAAGAGTTCTGAAGGAATTCAAATGTGAAATTTCAGAACTACTAACTGTGCTATGTAACCTATCATTTAAATCAGCTTCTGTACCAGACAGAGATTTTGACTTTCTGATTTCCCTGGGGGTGCTCGACCGCTGCTCTGCCCCAGGCCCTGCCCCCACTCCACCCCTTCCCCCAAGGCCTCACCTCGCCCTGCCTATTCCTACCCCACCCTTCCCTCCCCTGCTCTGCCTCTTCCTGCCCCATTCCACCCGCTCTCTCGAGCATGTCCCACCCTTGCTCCACCTCTTCCTGCCCCCGGTTCTCCCCCTCCCTCCCAGCACTTCCTGCCCACAGCTGAATGGCTGATCAGCAGTGGGAGGGAGATGCTGGGGGTAGGGGGGAGCTGATTGATGGGGCCTGCTGGTGGGTGCTGTGCACCCACAATTTTTTTTCTATGGGTGCTCCAGCTCCGGAGCACCCATGGAGTCGGCGTCCATGGTACCAGATGAATGGAGGCTCCAAAGGTAATCCTGACAATTACAGGCTGGTAAGCCTAACTTCAGTACCAGACAAATTGGTTGAAATTATAGTAAAGAACAGAATTACAGATACATAGATGGACACGATTTATTGGAGAAGTGTCAAGTGGTTTTTGTAAAGGGAAATCATACCTCACCAATCTACTAGAATTCTTTGAGGTGGGTCACCAAGCATGTGGACAATGGGGATCCAGTGGGTACTTAGATTTTCAGAACTTTTGTACTGGAAACCCCTTTCATATAGCAAGCCTCTGAGTGTGACTCCCCCTTATAAATTAAAAACATTTTTTAAAATATTTAACACCATTATAAAGGCTGGAGATGAAGCGGGGTTTGGGGTGGAGGCTGACAGCTCGCGACCCACCATGTAACCCCTTGGGGTGTCCCAACCCCCCAGTTTGAGAACCCCTGATCTAAAGGATCAGTAACCAGTTAAAAGATAGGAAACAAAGGGTAGGAATAAATGGTCAGTTGTCAGAATGGAGACAGGTAAATAGTGTGGTCCCCCAAGGATCTGTACTGGGACATGTGGTGTTCAACATATTCATAAATGATCTGGAAAAGAGGGTGAACACTGTGGTGGCAAAATTTGCAAATGATATTAAATTACTCAAGATAGTTAAATTCAAAGCTGACTGCAAAGAGTTACAAAGTGATCTCAAAAAGCTGGGTGACTGGGCAACAAAATGGCAGCTGAAATTCAATGTTGATAAATGCAAAGTAATGCACATTGGAAAACATAACCCCAACTATACATACAAAATGATGGGATCTAAATTAGCTGTTACCACTCAAGAAAGAGATCGTGGAGTCATTGTGGATGGTTCTCTGAAAACATCCACTCAATGGGCAGCAACAATCTGAAGAGCTAACAGAATGCTGGGAATCATTAGGAAAGGGAGAGATAATAAGACAGAAAATATCATATTGCCTCTATATACATCCCGGGTAGTCCCACATCTTGAATATTGCATACAGATCTGGTTGCTGCATCTCAAAAAAGATATATTGGCATTGGAAGAGATACAGAAAAGGAAAACAAAAATGATTAGGGGTATGGAACAGCTTCCATACGAGGAGACATTAATACTGGGATTTTTCAGCTTGGAACATAGACAGCTAAGGGGGGATATGATAGAGATCTATAAAATTCTGACTGGTGTGTAGAAAGTAAATAAGGAGGTGTTATTTACTCCTCATCACACAAGAACTAGGGATCACCAAATGAAATCAATAGGCAGCAGGTTTAATACACACAAAAGGAAGTATTTCTTCACACAATGCACAATCTGTGGAACTCTTTGCCACAGGATGTTGTGAAGGCCAAGACTATAATAGGTTTCAAAAAGAACTAGATAAGTTAATGGAGGATAAGTCCGTCAGTGTCTATTAGCCAGGATGGGAAGGGATGCAAAACCATGCTCTGAAGCGTCCCTAGTCTCTGTTTGCCAGAAGATGGGAATGGGTGGCAGGTGAACTATGGGCTCGGAGAGGCTAGCACCTAGCCCTGCCTGCCCCTTCTGCCCAAGGCCTCGCCCCTCCCACTGAAGCCCAGAGGCCCTTCCCCTGCATGGCTGCCAGCCCCCCTCCAGCCCTGGGCCTCCCGAGCACGCACCCACCTCAATGTGGGCCCCCTCCCCTGGTGCGCCAGGTGGGTGGGTGGGTAGTGCGGTCCCCATCCCCAGAGCACCGAGTGGATGGGTGGCACATCCCCCCCATCACCAGAGCGGATGCCAGCCCCCATTAGCCCCAGCCCCAGCCTGGGGCCCCAGCCATGGGGGGAAGAGCCCCCCACAGCACAGCGCCAGGAAGCAGGAAAGGGCTGGTAGCGGAGCATGGGCGGAGCCATGCAAGGCTGTTTGGGGAGGCTCAGACTTCCCCTGCCTTCTATACCCACTGCCCATAGCGACGGGGGATGGGTCACTTGATGATCACCTGCTCTGTTCATTCCCTCTGAAGCACCTGGCATCAGCCAGTGTCAGAAGACAGGTTTCAGAGGAGCAGCCGTGTTAGTCTGTATTCGCAAAAAGAAAAGGAGGACTTGTGGCACCTTAGAGACGAACCAATTTATTTGTGCATGAGCTTTCCTGAGCTACAGCTGTACTCCTTTTCTTTTTGTCAGAAGACAGGATACTGGGCTAGATGGACCATTGGTCTGACCACTATGGCCGTTCTTATGTTCTTAAGCAAAAGGACAATCAGGCCCTAACTGTATAATTTATTGTACCAAAAACTAGACATATGTGGTTCAGATAAGCACTCACAGGTTAGGATACTGATCCAAGCCTCTTTACAGTGGCACTGGAGTGGGATATAGATCAGAGTACAATTCCTGGCTCTGATACAGACTCCCCTCAAGGCCTTGGGCTAGTCAGTTGGTCTTTCTGTGCCTCAGTTCCCATCTGTAGAATGAGGAGGAAAATAATTCCATGGCTATTTAGAGTGTAAGCTCTGCAGGGCAAGGACAGTCTGTAACTCTGTGTTTATACAGTGCCTAGCACAACGAAAGCCCAGTCTGCACCGGGGCCTTGTGGCATTAATGTAATATAAAAAAAGGCCCATGTTGGGTCTTAATTTACCCTAATTAGTTCATCCCTCCCAAACAGAAACACTTATTATTTTTGTAGGGCTCTGCATTGCTTGTATTCGGGATGGAAACCCTTTCCCGCCGTGCTGAGGAACAGTCAAAATAAGGAATCTTTAATCAAAAGTCAGCTACTGTGGCTCAAAGCCAGGTTTCATTCCCAAGGGGAAATGATCCAATAGCTTTCTAGTACAAATGGACTCGTGCCTCCATTGTTGTGAAGGCAGTTCTCTGGTGGAAGTGGGCCATTTACGAGAACATTTGGTTGTGAATATGTCTCGCTGCAGGCATAAAGGAACAAAGAACTGTACTGTATGATCTTGTACTGATGAATACATTTATCACTTTCCCTAAACTCAGTGGGACCAGCCAGTCCTGTGTACCCTGAGTACTCTTACAACTTGTTTCCCTATGAAATTGGAAAGGGGACAAAATCAGTTACACAACTTTCCAACAACAAACCTCTATGGGATATTAACTTAGCTACTCTACTGACTGTAGTTCAGAGATTCACAAATTAAGCAGCATCCCTCTTGATCAACATTTTTCTTCATTATGGCAACATGATCACAAACACATTTTTAAATCTACCAAAGCAAACACTGACAGGGCTTTTATTCTTTAAAGATCTCCCTGAATAAGAATAAATCAGGAAAGTGCCTTTGCAAGAGCCCGATGAAAGAAGGGTATTCATCTCTGTAAACTCTGTGGGGAAGGAGCTGTCTTTTAATTACATGTTTCTATAGTGCCTAGAGCAATGGGGCCGACTGAAGTAAGGAAGAATGGTCCACTGAAAGGGGACTAGCTAGAGACTCAGGCTGAATTCCCTACTCTGGCACAGACATCCTGAAGGACCTTGGGCAAGTCCCCTAGCCCCAAATCTCCAAATGTATTTAGGCACCTAACTCCCATTGATTTCAATGGGAGTTAGGCATCGCAATACCTTTGAGGATCTGGGCCTTAGCCGCTCCGTGCCTCCCATCTGTAGAATGGGAATAATAGCACTTCCCTACCTCACAGGGGTGTTGTAAGGAGAAATACATTGAAGGTTATAAGGCGCTCAAATATTGTAGTAATGGGTCCAAATTCCTGCCAAGTGCTACTGCAATACAAATCATCATCATTATTATCATCTCCCTAATGAACAAAAGGCCCTTTAAGTAGAAGTTCATATTAGAGAAAATGTTCCTATTTTGGAAGAAAAGCTTCAAAGCACTAGATCAATGAACAGCTTTCAGAATACTTCCAACTGTGTGTTTAAACCAAGGTTTGATCCCTCAGTCATGACACCTGGCAGGGGATTCAAGATGAGCAACCAACAATGGAGGCACTTGAATAAATCCTTACTCTGTCCCTCTGGGAGTCAGCTGAGTATTGTTACGCCCATTTCAGCCACGATGCAGAGGGGTTAGTGGGATGAATCCTACTCATGGTTAACTTAAAGTCAACAGCATTACTCAGGCACACAGAGTTACGCAAATACTTAAGTGTTTGCAGGTTTAAAGCCATAGAAGGCCAGAACCTAGATTAGAACTGAGGTGTTCACAGTACCTGGGCTATGACAACTGGCCCAGTCCTCATCCACAGCTGTTTCTGCCTACCGGTGACTACAGGGAACTCTTCAAGCTGAATGGGTGACATCCCGACAATTTCTCTGACATACTGTGTCCTCACTATACTGAGCAGAGCACAAAAGGCCCTCGGTCATGCAAAGAGCTCTGCATAGGCACAGGTGGGTGCCTGTGAAGAACCCCATGCACAGCGAGGGTTGCCAACTTTCTAATTGCACAAAACTGAACACCCCTGCCCTGCCCCGAGGCCCCACTCTGCCCTGCCCCTTCTCCAACGCCCCGCCCCCGCTCGATCCATTCCCCCCTCCCTCTGTCGCTCGCTCTCCTCCATCCTCACTCACTTTCACCAGGCTGGGGCAGAGGGTTAGGGTGCAGGTGGTGGGCGAGGGCTCCGGCTGGGGGTGCAGACTCTGGGGTGAGGCTGGGGATGAGGAGTTTGGGGTGTGGGAGAGGGCTCTGGGCCGGGGTAGGGGGTTGAGGTTTGGGGGGGGGTATGGGCTCTGGGCTGGGGGTGCAAGCTCTGGGTGGGGTCAGAAATGAGGGGTTCAGGGTGCAGGAGGGGGTTCCAGGCTGGGGCAGGGGGTTGGGGTATGGGAGGGTGATGGCTCTGGCTGGGGGTGTGGGCTCTGGGGTGGGGCCAAGGATGAGGGGTTTGAGGTGCAGGAGCGGGCTCAGGGAAGGAGTTTGGGTGTGGGAAGGGGCTCAGAACTGGGGCACGGGGTTGGGGTGCGGGAGGGGTTCAGGGTGCAGGGTCCCAGTGGGTTTTTCTTTGCAGTGTAGACTTACCCCAAGAGACTCAGGCCAAGATCTTAGGGTCTTAGGCTGAGCATTGCAACACAGAACTTTTAAGGCCTAGAAAATCACAGGAATGACAATGTGATCCAGAAACCCTGAGGTAGGCACCTTTACTCCCTATACAATGCACAGGGAGAGGCAGGTGCCTAAGAATGGAATCCACAAAAGCCAGGGGCTTGAGCTGCAGGGCTAAAAATAGCAGTGTAGACGGTCCCACTCGGGCTGGAGCCTGGGCTCCGAGACCCTTCCCCCCTGGCTGGGTGTCAGAGCCCAAGGTCCTGCCCAAGTGGGTACAGCTATACTGCTATTTGTAGCCCTGCAGCCCAATCCCTGTGAGCCTGAGGCAGCTGACCTGGGCTCTGAGACTCAGCACCACAGGGTTTTCTTTGTAGGGTAGACATGCCCTCGGTGTCATTCCCCATCTGTCAAATGGCGATAATTGCACTTCCCTACTCTAGGGGGGCATTATGGAGATAAGTATATTAAAAATGGCGAGGTGCTTTACTATGGGAATGGGGCTGAAGGAGTATTTATTTTTTGTAGGAATACTCTTTTCCTTTCCCCTCAAGGTTGCTCCAGTGGGTCTCCTCTCCCTTACAATGCCAGTAATGGCAGGCCTTTCACCAATAACCAGCAGTCAATCATTTCCAGCTCCACTCTCTTCTTGTTGCAAGCTCAGCATCGCAATGTTTATATGCACATTTCCCATCCTCACTTAGCCTGGTGGAGAATGAGGTGAGCTTAACAGGTGTAATTGTTGCTTGTTTCCATGAAACCCCACTTACCCAAACACACCCGACAACTAAATAGAAAAATAATAAAAAATGAAAACTCTGCAACGCACACACAAAGACCCCGAAGCATGTTTTTACCCCGTCATGGATCCACAGGATCAGTGCTATGGCCCCAGCTTTCGGAGGAACCCCTTCAGTGTGCCAGACCAGGGGTCTCGCTCTTCTCACGGGGAAAGCCGTGTGGCTTCACCCCCTGCTTAGACTGGACCTCTGGGGGCCTGCTTCACACTGTGAGCTCCATTCAGCGAGTCCAGCTGAGACAGAGCGCGGATGGAGGCTTGTACGCTTTTTAAGGCTCAGTGCACCTCTCCGTGCGTTTGCAGTGTCACTCACACAGCACTGTCAGACAGTCATTTGGAACACAGCATAGGAAGTCCTCAGGTTAACACAGAGTGGTGAAGGTTAAAGCATCGCCCATTCTGGTTAGCTCAGAGCCCAGCCAAGCTATAGTGAATGCCATTGTTCAAGCTCCGTCTCTCTCCGTCTGACCTCCTTCATCAGACTCTCAGGTGTACCCACCTGCTTTCAGCAGCAGCCCACACTTAATGCCCAACTCCCACCCCTCAGTCCTTTGCTCCCCCGCTGAGGAAATGCGGCTCGGCTTCCTGCGGAGACACGGGGCAATCTATGGTCCTTGTTTGCCAGGTATTAATGACTGGTCAATTGGATCTGCCATTGTATTCTCAAGAGGTCCATTGATATGGGACCAAAGTCCCAGACAGCGAGGTGCCATTCACACCTGTGTCTCAGCCTGCCCCTGATAGCAAACAGTCCTTTCCCACCCAAAAGGTAACAGTGCAACATATAGGGGAAACTGAGGCACAAACAGGCCTCCATAAAAATATTAGAGAAAATTCCCACTTTGTCACAACGCAAAAGAGGGAGAAATGCCAGAGACTCCATGAAATCCACTAGAGACCTTGCTATTGCTATTGATTTTATGTGGAAGGTGCTCAGATACTATGGTGACAGGCATCCGTGCAGAACCCAGGTGCTACGTTGATACAAATAATAATAATTAATAATATAAACAGAGACAGATTTTTTCAGCTTTTCGGGCACAGCAGATAATCATGAAGATAAGCCCCATAACATATATTTTATTCTAGGAAAAGTTACTGATGTGGCATTGAAACAATCCTGTCCTAGAGCTTGTGTGATCAGATTGTCTGGAGGTTGCCATGACACAGTGCCCATCAATGTCTAACTGTGACTCATCAGTCCACGGGCCTCCAGGAGCTCAGACTCATCCTTCGCTCTTCGGGTGAGCAACACTTAGGCACCCCTCCCCTAGCAATGGCTATCTGTGTTGTGATCACACCAAGTGGATTCCACTGTGCATACTCAGGCAGTCCCACATGTGGTTGTCCTCCCTGCCTTGCTGATGACTGCTCCTTCGGTGTCTCTTCACTGAAAGCACTGGGAATTGCAAGGTGGTGTTGATCTCTCAGGAGCTGTCCTAAAGCACAGCGCAATACAGATAATAGTTTTCATTTCCATAGTGACTTTCACCCTAAAGGACCCGAATTCTCAAGGCTTCAGAAATGCAACAAGCTGATCAAGTTAGGTTATAAGAACCATTTGGAGTAGCTCTCTTTTTGATCATTATATCCCTAGGGATCTGATACTGCAGCGTTCAGTGGGACCACTCGTGTGAGTAAGAACTGCAGGCTCAGGCTGACATAGCGGGGAACAAAACCAAACGAGATACCTGGGCAGCCTATGGGCGAAGTGACCATAGCAACATACCCATTTGTTGTAAATCAAGCAGTAGGATACCAGTCTGCAACCAAGCCACAAACCAATTTCAGATTCACCATGGTGGTAGATCTTCTTTTAAACCTGGTGATCATTTTTAATGTACATCGCTGGCACCGAGGGTGACCAGATGTCCTGAGTTTATAGGGCCAGTCCCTGTCAAGGTTCCTTCCTCACTCTGAACTCTAGGGTACAGATGTGGGGATCTGCATGAAAACCTCCTAAGCTTACTTTTACCAACTTAGGTTAAAACTTCCCCAAGGTACAAACTATTTTATCTTTTGCCCTTGGACTTTTGCTGCCACCACCAAACGTCTAACCGGGTTTATTATTGGGAAAGAGCCGTTTGGAAACATCTTTCCCCCCAAAATCCTCACCAAAGCCTTGCACCCCCCTTCCTGGGGAAGGTTTGATAAAAATCCTCACCAATTTGCATAGGTGACCACAGACCCAAACCCTTGGATCTAAAGAACAATGAAAAGCATTCAGTTTCTTACAAGAAGAATTTTAATAGAAGAAAAAGTGAAAAGAATCACCTCTGTAAAATCAGGATGCTAAATACCTTACAGGGTAATTAGATTCAAAACATAGAGAATCCCTCTAGGCAAAACCTTAAGTTACAAAAAGACACAAAGACAGGAATATCCATTCTATTCAGCACAGCTTATTTTTCTCAGCCATTTAAAGAAATCATAATCTAACGCATATCTAGCTAGATTATTTACTAAATTCTAAGACTCCATTCCTGTTCTGTCCCCAGCAAAAGCATCACACAGACAGACCCAGACCCTTTGTTTTTCCCCCGCTCCAGCTTTGAAAGTATCTTGTCTCCTCATTGGTCATTTTGGTCAGGTGCCAGCAAGGTTATCCTAGCTTCTTAACCCTTTACAGGTGAAAGGGTTTTTCCTCTGGCCAGGAGGGATTTTAAAGGTGTTTACCCTTCCCTTTATATTTATGACAGTCCCGATATTTGGGGCTTTTTCTAATATAGGCATCTCTTACCCTCCACCCCCATTCCGATTTTTCATACTTGCTCTCTGGCCACCCTACTGCACCTCAGGTGGAACTGCTGTCCACCCATTGTGTGCAACAGACTGTGCATTGGATAAAGTCAGAAGAATTCAGTGTCAGAGCTGTGGAAATGTTTATCATGCAACCAAAAAACCAAACGAAATTTGATGTTTCATTGTAAGCCTGAGTTTCAGCCCAAATCACTGAAAGCTTCAGAGAGGTTCACAAACTTTCTGGGAGGCCATGAGCTGAACTCTGACCATAACCCCTCCTTCCATGCAAGCTTTGGAGAGGGTTTTGATGGAAATCAGGCAAAAGATTGCTAGTTTCAACCCACTTTCACTTCGAGTCTTTGAGTTCAAACCCCCAAACCGAGGTTAAATTCAGGAGATGTGAACCTCTAGGTAACTCGAACAAAGAAAAAACGTCTTGACCCTTCTAGGAATGGAAATGAACAGTTTCCACATGCCTTTTGTTCTTTTCATTCTTCCGTTAAAAATATTGGGGCCAAATCCTGTGCTTCTTACAGGATTTAGTTGGGGATTGGTCCTGCTTTGAGCAGGGGGTTGGACTAGATGACCTCCTGAGGTCCCTTCCAACCCTGATATTCTATGATTCTATGATTCTGTGATAAACAGGTTTCAGAGTAGCAGCCGTGTTAGTCTGTATCCACAAAAGGAAAAGGAGGACTTGTGGCACCTTAGAGACTAATCAATTTATTTGAGCATAAGCTTTCGTGAGCTACAGCTCACTTCATCTGATGCATGCAGTGGAAAATACAGTGGGGAGATTTATATACACAGAGAACATGAAACAATGGGTGTTACCATACACACTGTAACCAGAGTGATGGGGTAAGATGAGCTATTACCAGTGGGGGAGGGGGGGAACCTTTTGTAGTGATAATCCAGGTGGGCCACTTCCAGCAATTGACAAGAACATCTGAGGAACAGCGGGGGCTGGGGGGGGAGAGGGAGGGAATAAACATGGGGAAATAGTTTTACTTTGTGTAATGACCCATCCACTCCCAGTCTTTATTCAAGCCTAAGTTAATTGTATCCAGTTTGCAAATTAATTCCAATTCAGACTCTCGTTGGAGTCTGTTTTTGAAGTTTTTTTGTTGAAGAATTGCCACTTTTAGGTCTGTAATTGAGTGACCAAAGAGATTGAAGTGTTCTCTGACTGGTTTTTGAATGTTATAATTCTTAACGTCTGATTTGTGTCCATTTATTCTTTTACATAGAGACTGTCCAGTTTTGCCAATGTACACTGAATTTTCCACTGAATGCATCCGATGAAGTGAGCTAGCTCACAAAAGCTTATGCTCAAATAAATTTGTTAGTCTCTAAGGTGCCACAAGTCCTCCTTTTCTTTTTACAGAACACAGTTTCTGTCCTTTTACACCAGAACACTGACTGATGGATTTAATCTTCATTTACATTGGTGTAACTGAGAGCAGAATTTGGCCCTCAGTTTTTACTCACTCCTTACTCAGGCACAGCTACTTTAATGGCAGCTTTGCCAGAGTCAGCAAACATTGAACAAAGACCTCAGGATTTGGCCCATAATGTTAGTTAGGACTCTTGCAGGAGTTTAGATCTGAATTCAGACCCAAATCTGAACCTCTATAAAGTTCAAGGTGTTTGGACTTGAGAGTTGTGGTTTAGGCCAGTCACAGAGTCAGGCGTGAATCATGGAATTTCAGTCTGGACTAGTATTTGAATCTGAACTACCCCTAAATTCAGGGATGGTCAGATCTGAGTTTCAATTTTGTTCCTCATTATAAAGACAAACCTGATCCTGGATGTTTGGATCCAGACCCAAAGTTCAGCTGGGAGCAGTGGAGGTATCAGATCAGGAGTTCTGGTTCAGGCTCATCTTTAATAGAGATGCTGCACATTTACCCAATCAGCTATACTGTAGCGAAGCACTTCCCAATGCCCAGCCCTAGTGACAGCAAAAACTGTGGAATGCATTATTGCCATGGAGCAGATGTTGCTAGGAAACCAAACAAGTAACAAGTTTATCTTCAAACCGGGATCCTTGGAAACTGGAATAAGCTGGGAGGAATATTCTTGACTCGGAACCACAGCATCTCATAATTCCTCCCAAACAACATTTTAGGTTCAGCCAAACCAAATAGGTGATGTGTGCACGGGGATTTGGACGCTATAATTTTTTCCAAGAACACTTCATTTGCAAAGAATGCTAATTATTTTAAATACATACAGCTTTAAAAAAAAACCCTAAAAAAAGACCTATAAACAAAGGTTTGTTTGAAATAAAATTTTAAGCAATAAGTCACAGCCAGGCATGGGGTACGGGTGCTCAGCACGCATAACGAAGCATCCCACCCCAGTCCTGATGGGCCTGCTTGTTTTACCTTGTGTTGAGAAACACCAGTCAGCATCACCAAGCAGTTCTCAATTGAATTTTTTTCAATACAAAAGGCAAAGGTTTGTAATGGGACAGCTACACTGGCAGCTGAAAAATCAGAATAGACTAATAGGCATCTTAGGTAATTGAAGCTAACCGAGATAAAAGTCATAATATTTTGTTTGTGATATCACAGTTAGTTGCTTTGGTGACAATTATGATGCATAAACATAGGACTTGTGGCACCTTAGAGACTAACCAATTTATTTGAGCATAGGCTTTCATGAGCTACAGCTCACTTCATTGGATGCTGTAGCTCACGAAAGCTTATGGTCAAATAAATTGGTTAGTCTCTAAAGTGCCACAAGTACTCCTTTTCTTTTTGCAAATACAGACTAACACGGCTGCTACTCTGAAACATAGGACTATGACTCCAAGTAAGAAATAAGATGAAGCTCACGGGAGAGGCAGGATGGGCCAGTTCATAGGGCACTGGACTGGGAGTCAAGACATCTAATAATCAATTATAGTGAACTGGCTGATCACGTGTACCACTGCCCTCTACTGGAGGGAAGCAGAAGTGCTGATGTGTGTCATGTACCCTATGCTGGTAGCAACTAATGGCAACTCTTCTTTCATTCTAGTGCCAGGTGCTTTTCAAACAGGAGGTTCTGAGTTCTATTCCTCCTGGTGATGTGAAGTTGTAAACAGAGCTGAGCGAATAACTGATTTTTAGGTTCAGTGGCTGAACTGAAAAAATCTGGGGGGAAAAATTGGTTCATTTTTGTCTGTTTTGTTTTGGAGTTTGGGTGTTTTAACACTTTTTAAAAAAACAATACATCCAGCTATATTTCAAAATGAACCATCCATTTGAAATGAAAAGTCAACATGTTTCATTTTGAGAACATCAGAATGAAACATGTTGACTTTTTTTTTTTCCTTTTGGGAGTGGCAGAGCGGGAGGGGCTGAAAATACTCACCAAATTTGACCTGAAGTTGTGAATAGCTTTGGTCAACCTGAAACTGCCTTTTTCAGTGAATAAATGATTTCTCTGAGAACTTTCATCCTGCTCTACTTGTCCGTAGCTATGGTATACAGCATGATGACAGCCCTGGGGATCCGAGATGTGGTTGGATTGAACAGAATTAAAAAGAAAAGGAAGATGACAAAAAATGTGCTTTAAAAGATCTGTAGATTGATTGTTTTAGTGTTTCTCCATCCAGTGCCAGTGGCTCTTTAACTGGTTCTGAGCTGCTACTGTGTGTCCTCAGCACTGGCATATTAATCCACGTTTGTATTTAGTATGTAATGATGCTATCGACTGAAAAAGAAGTTCCACAATGTGCCTTGGTGCGAATTATCCTCCATATTCAGTCCTTCCGCAGGCAAACAGCCGGTGGGTTCTGTTGGCATCGGGGGAGTTTGTATGCAGTCCTGCTCTGATGTAAGGCCTTTGGTATTTTCCCCTATCTTTATATGAGTGCTGCTTTCAACCCTTAAAAGAAACAGACCTGACCCACATTCAGCTCTGGGTTCAGAGCTAAAGGTTTGATTGGAGGTCTTGACTCAGGCCCATTTCTAATGTTGAGGATGGCAGAAGTATTTAGACTTTGTCTATACGGGGATTTAGCCCGATTTCAGCCCGGGTGGCCAACCATAGTTTAGCTGCACTGAGCCAAACCAGTAATACAGGCAGGGTACAACAAAATAAGCCACGATTTGCACCTGTGCAGTTTATCCCCATTCCAAACTGGGTAAACTCTACCAGTGCAAACCCAGCGTTTCCTCTCTGCCCTGGATTTGTCAGCTACTCTGATGGCTGGCCACCAATGGCTGCCATTGGAGCAAAGCTCCTGTGCTGTCAAGGCCTTAGCTTCACCTTGCATCAGAAGAAGTTGGGAAAGCAGCAAGCCCAGCGCAGCGACAAACATGCATAATTAAGAGATAATGTCGATGAGGTAGAACATTATCATAGGGTACTGGTCTCCGTCTGCTACATAAATACCACGGCAAAGCTGAGACGTTTATTTGCGAAGAGAGAGACATAACATTGACCCCGTGACAATGGTCTCTTACAATTACCTTAATTCTGTTAGGTCAGTGACTTAAATACTTGTGCAGGTGTCACTGGGGCTGATGGATGCCGGAACAGTAGGCTGGAAGTCACTCATTATTGCCTCCTCATTGGCTTAGAGAACCATGTTATGTCTAAGCTGGGCAGAATTCAACAGATCCATAAACGCACAGGCAGAAAGCACCAGAGGGAGGTGAGAAAGGGTGCTCTTGTGGGGAAAGCATTGATTTGGGCCTGGTGTTCTTTGCTCTGCCTTCATCTGTGACCTTGGGCAAGTCATTCCACCCTTCTGTGGGTGTGTCGGCACCAGGAAAAGAAGATGTGTTTTTACTATATGTTAGCAAAGGTGACAAAATCCTAGTGTAGACAAGGCAGTTGCAGTTTTAACACATTATTAATTATTATTATTAATAATACATTATTATTGGTATTACCATAGGGCCTAGAAACCCTAGTCATGGACCAGGACCCCATTGTGCTCAGCGCTGTATAAACAGAGAGCAAAAAAACAGTCCCTGTTCGCTGGTCGAGGTGCATCAGTGTTTACCCAGGTCAGCAGTGACTGAAAGTTGGTACTATCTGGAGGCCTGTGTGAAATGTCATAGGAGACAGAACCCTTTTTTTTGGCAGTGAAGCCAAGAATGACTAGGCATGGGGAATGAATTATCTATCCTCTTGCTCCTCAATGTGGTCTCCCCGGGTCAGGGATGAGGCACAAGGGTGGGGTAGATGGGCAGTTTAGAAGAAGCTTTTCCTGCTACTCTACATAATATTCAAGGGTGTCAGTGTGGCAAGTTTCACAAGTACCAGATTCATTTTACAGAAAGCACGCTGTGGTTTTACATGTCAACTGCTTTCCCCTGTTGAAATGTGAAAGGCTTTTTCTTTTGGAGAAACTGTTTAAAATTTGCCTGACTAAAGCATCCCCTTGCCTAAATATTACGCTAATCCATAAATAATGTGCCACTTTCCAAAACCACCCATCTCACCAAAATGGTCACGGATGGTCTGGGACTGCCAGAAGCTGGGACTGGACGACAGGGAATGGATCACTTGTTAAATTACCCTGTTCTTTTCGTTCCCTCTGAAGCATGTGTCACCGGCCACTGTCAGAAGACAGGACACTGGGCTAGATGGACCATTGGTCTGACCCAGTATAAGTGTTCTTAAGTTCTGTTTGCTCACACTGTAAGGTCTCCAGTGCACTGCTGGAAAATGTAGCCTTCAAGAACCTTCCCTGCAATTCTGAAAAATAAATAACATTGTCCAAGAGAGAAAGCCTATTTGTTTGTACTGAGAACATTCCTCCCAGTTTATTACTTTATACATTTAAACATGACACCTCAATGCTTACTCGGTCTCTGGCTCTCTGCAGGTCCTGCCGGGACATCCTCCATCACCTTGCTGCAGCTGCCCCCCCCCCCCCAATACTTATTACATCCTCCAGCTGACGCCTTTCTTGCCGAACAAGGACTGAGAACTGAATGGTCATCCCAGCCATAGGTGCTCAACACCCACCAGCCATCTGCTGAACAGCTGCTCGGCAGGCCCCGCCCATCAGCTGTTCGGTGGGTCAGTGGGAAACACTGGAGAGGGGGTAGAGAGGAGTTGGGAAGAGGTGGCGCGAGGGTGCGGCCTTGGGTGAAGGCAGAGAAGGGGTGGAGCACCCACTGGAAAGAAGCAAGTTGGCGCCTGTGATCCTAGCCTCCACTTGAGAAACAGACTAGGCAATGGTCTGGAGAGCCAGGGCCTTATGAGACTTTGAGCTCATTTCCCACAATTCCCTTGGGCTCCCAGAAGGCCTTTTGAAATCTCCCACAAGCCACTCTTCCACAGAGTAGTGCAAAAGCAAAAATATAGTATAGTACAAATGCAGTCTCATCATAAAACTGAAGCTGAAGTTTCTTGACTAGCAAGCACACACGCACTGCATTAGTCGTATTTACACAGGTGTCCTCCCATTGGTTCAGTTCTCTAGGGTACACACAGCCAGAGGATCACACTTTAAAGCAGGTCTCTGATGGCAGGGATTTGACTTAGATAGAATAAAACATGACCATTGCATGACTCAGCTCTGCGTACAACTACCGTTCTGAACTGTCTAATATATTTCCCCTGAACAAGTACAATTCAATAGCTCTAGACATAACAGGGTGTTCTTTTTTACAGATCACGGTGGTAGACAGAAGGACTGAAGCAATGAAGCTAGCTGCCTGGATCCTGTTTTCAGGGAGACCATTTAACTCCCAAGTTCTAGGCAAACAGAGATTCTAAAATCGTGGGCGTGTGCCAGGGGATGGATGGTGCCAACTGTAATATATACTGCTGGCCAGTTCCTGGAGCGACAGTGGAGCTGCCTGTGCCTGCCCTTTGTGGCTGACTAGTGAAACAATACTAGAAGGGTTACCGGAGAGAGGCCAGGCAGAAGTCCCTGCATAGCTGGGATATGGTACCATGAGCAAGGCTAATGTGTGTCTGAGCAGTTCACCATAGACTTGTCTTGGAACGTTGCTCATTCTAAGGGAAAGCTTGAATACATGCAAATTGCTCCCTGTATGCAAACCTGGGAACAAAAGGTACTCAGGCCCAGCTTGCTAAAGGCATTCAGGCACCTAACTCCCCCCCTCAATGGGAGTTAGGCACCTAAATACCTTTAAAAATCTTGCCCTTGGTACATAACAGGAAGTGCCCATCACAGTGAAGTGTTGGCCCCTAAGTCCCTGATGGTTTGCTGCAGCTGAATGGAAATTGGCTGATCCGTGCCTTAAAAAATGCTATTCCACAGAAACCCTTTCACTCTTGCTTTGAGTGTCACCATGAGACATGGAATGGAGGCAGGGAAAATATGGTGACTGGCTCGCTGGGTACCAACTTGCGGCTAGAAGGCCAATGGCCAGTTAGGAAAATAACAACTGGCTTTATTTGGTGTAAGAGACTAATTCCACTGAGTTTAAAGAGCGCGCTGTAGAAGGAGGATTCCACCTCTGTTTGGTTTCACAGAAAACCCACTCACTAAAGCCCCTGGAAATTCAACCACCAGACTGATAGCGTCAGGGGAAAGCTCAGACTGGCTCACCATATACAGACTGTACGCTGGTCATTTCTGCTAGCTGCTTGTGGACGCTGTTACCAGATAAAAAATAATCCTGGCCCTGGGATTGGGGATGGGTGGGAAGCCAGCAACTGGAGGAGGAACCTGGCATCTTTCGTCTCCCCATTGCACTGGGATTCTTATGAGGCAGCAGTGGGCCTTACCTAAAGCCCATTGAAATCAACAAGGGTCTTGCCATTAACTTCAAAGTGCTTTGGCGGCAGAGCCTGGAGAAATAGAATGTTGGGCCAAATGCTCGACTCATGTAAACTGAGTTACACTGAAATCAAAGGAGCTCCGTTGCGTTATCCCAGATGAAGGCATGAAGAGGAGGAGGAGGGGGAGGAATATGTTGACAGATGAGGACTATGTTGGGCCAAATCTTCAGCTAGTCTAAATTGCCTTGGCCCCTAATCAGTGGAGCTACCTTGTTCTGTTGTAGATGAGGAGCTATGTTAGTTCATGCACACAGGACAAAATGGAATTTTTTATGCCACTTAAAAACAGTGATCCACTGGTTAGGGTACTAGCCTAGCACCCTGGAGACCTAGGCTCAAGTCCCTGCTGGAGCCCTGGTTTCTGAGCCACCTTGCACAAGTCATTCTCTCTGTGTCTCAGTTCCCCATCTGTAAATGGGGAAAGCCTACCTCATAGGGTGCAGAAGGGGTAATTCCATTAACGACTGAGAGGCTCAAATACTGTGCTGTTGGTAAGACAGATTTTCCCCTTTTGCCGGGCTCAGCAGCCCTGTAGCTGAAACGGCACTAAATTCTGCTCTCATAGAATCCTAGAATAATAGAACTGGAAGGGATCTCGAGAGCTCATCTAGTCCGGTCCCCTGCACTCGTGGCAGGACTAATTATCTAGACCATGCCTGAAAGGTGTTTGTCTAACCTGCTCTTAAAAATCTCTAATAATGGAGCTTCCACAACCTCCCTGGGTAATTTATTGCAGAGCTTAATCACCCGGAGAGTTAGGAAGTTTTTCCTAATGTCCATTTGGACAAGTCAACTTCTTTAGCTCACTTTTTGAAATTAAAGGCTGAATGTTCCCACTTGGGCACATTGCTTTTGTGACGTTACTTCCCACAAAAGTAGGGCATACGTGGTGCATAGGCCTTATTCTGGTCCCCTGCAAGACGTGAATTTCAGCCCTGTTGTGCCATGTTCTGCTCTTCATATCTGAGGAGTTTTTGAGGAATGAAGAATCTTGCTGACATTTGTGGCCTGATCCAAAGTCCACCAAAGTAAGTGAAGAGACTTCTATCAGCATCAGTGGGCTTTGGACAGCATCGGTCTCTTTATTTTTGTTTGATTGCATTTTTCTTTCTGTTACCGCCACTGCTGTATGGATTGTATTATTAAAGGAACAAGTTCATTCTTTTCCTGCTGCAAAGGAACGATCATCAGGGATTTATAAACTGGGTTGTGGTTGATGACTATTCTGATCACAGAGCTGGCACTGCCAGGGTCCGTCTAGTACCTCAGTATACCCAGTGCTGTCAGGCTATGTGCAGCTAGAGTTATAAATGGGTTATTGGCAGCATTTCTGTTACGAGGTCAACTGGGAAGAATGTCACAGCTCTACAACTGTCATGTCAGGGTCATTCTCTGTAAGCAGAAAGGGCTTGCAATGGGGCATTTAAAAATAAAATGGGTAAGTAACACACAATGCAACTATCCGCATATCAGCACCGAACAGACCAAACTTAACAGCCAGCATATAAAGACTCAGAGCCAGTTCTGCCCTCATTTACACTGGCTATGATCCAGAGTGACTCCGTTAAATCTGCAAATAGAATTTGACCGAGAATTTAACCCAGAGATGGGAACAGAATAGCGGGTGGGAACAGGAGTGAGATTTTCCCAGTATGTGGTTCAGAGCTGAGTTTTTCAGTATTATATGTTGCCTTAGTCCTATGAGAAAAGACAATTTTACATTCCACAGTTAGTTATTTGTGGAGGCCCAAATTCTCAGATGTGGGTGCCTAAAGTTAGGCACCTAAACAGAAGTGGCCTGATTTTCAGAGGGGCTGAGCACCCATAAAATCCACCAAAGTCCATGGGAACAGCAACACTCAGTACCTATGAAAGTTGGAATCCAATTCAGGGGCTTGGTTTTGTACAGTGTTTACCAGCTTCCTCTGCCCCACCGTGAGCAAAGGTCTTCATTTTTACCAGCCTGGGAGGCAGAGAGATGTAGACAGGGCTCCAACAAAATTCAGGTCCCAATTTCCTTTGCTAGAATAGCCAATTACTGTCATTAGTAGAGCTGGTCAACATAGGCCACTTTTCAATTTTTGGATGAAATTTAGATGAAAAAAATGTGAATTGTGAAAAACTGCCCTTTTTCAACCAGCTCAAGTCATTAGCTAATTATGTTAGATTAATCAGAGTGCCCATCTGATGCACTGGATGTACATGAAAAGATGCATCGCTTTCCCTCATTTCCTGTCATTTATTTTTCTTTCCTTCTTTGATTCTTCTCTGAGTTTTCTAACAACACAACACAGAGAAGCAATGTAAAGCATTAGTGTATGATATGATGAGTAAAGCTTCATATTGTCCTTGTATTTTTTCTTATGTCATTGGAATTATTATAGTTCTGTTTGTTTTCCTTCATACAATCAAAAGGGCATGAGAGACCTTAAAAAAATGCCCAACAACATTGCAAGTATTGAGAACCAATACACGCCGTGGTTCAATTAGATTCAGTCTGCTGCAGAACTGCCATGTTCTCAGCACCGTTGATGAGGCTTGGGATTGCAGCTGTCTATACGCAACAAGGAATTTTCTGTCAGCTGGTCAACAGTGTTGCTTCTTAAACCATTGAGAACTCTCGCTCAACCTGTCGCATGCTGCTGGTGTTAGCAAAGTCTCTTGTGTGTGCCAAAAAGGAGAGAGAGCTATTGATGCCACGTGTGCCTTTGCACAGGAAAATGAGAAAGATGAAATGCTATCTCACCCATCTCTTTCATATTCGTATTCCCATGTGGCATGTTCATAGAGAGAACCGAGCAAATTTTCTCCTGAAGACTTAGTGATGAATTTGATTCATGTTGTCACATGTTGTCCCATGTAAACAATAGCTGAAAGCTAATTTCAAAGCCAAGGGTTTGAGGATTAGAGCAGGTTGGGAATTTTTCGATGACATTTTTATTCTGCCCCAAAATGGCGATTTGTTGAAACCCAAACTGCTTGTGAAACACTTGACTCAAAAAATGTTTGCTAAAAAAAGATTCTAGATTTTTGGAATTGCAACACTGTGGAACTGGAAAATATTGGTGTTTTGATCTAAGCCACTTTTTATTTTGAAATTTTAGTAAGTTTATATCCAAAAAAAAGTAAAAAGGCAAAAAAGGTCAAAACTGAATCAAAATGTTTTGAAATGAATGAAACAAAATGTCTTCATTGGCCCAAACCAAAATAATGTTTTTATTTATTTTTGGTTCATGAAAACTTGAGATTTCCACTTTTTGTCCTGATTCATGATGGGGAAAAATGTTTAAATGTTGAAAATTCTTGGCGGATGGGAAAACTATTTCCCACTCAGTCCAAATGAGGATTCATGGAAATTGAATTTGGAACTTCTATCTGAAGTGCTGGCTGGCACACTCCTCTGATCAGGGGACAGAAACAATCCCATGTAACTTGCCAAACCAACAACATCTTAACCAATACTGCTTGGATAACAAAAAATTGAATGTCTCAAAAAACTGTCCTGAAGGTTTAATAACAAAATTAACCAGCAATTAATTGAATAATTTTAAAGCAAAATACATTTGAGAAAATTTCCATCTGTTCACAGATAGTTCATGAGCAGGAAAAGAGGCTAAGTTCATTGTATAAAATTATTTGCTGCAAATTACTCAGCTCTACATAAGGTGATCCAACAGTGATATTTAATCAATAATAGGGAAACAATCTCAGGGGTAGATCCTCAGTCATAGCTCTGAAGCGATGACAATTTACAATACCTGAGGATCCGTCTCCAGTGACAAGAGTGATTACACTGAAACCACAATTTTGTCCAAGCAGCTCTGTAATTAGCTGACTGGCCATTCAGCAACCTCCACCTGTGTCATCCCACTGAAGTTGCCTCTTGACCAGCTCCACCAACTTTCAGATGAAGTTGGGCCCAGCTGTCTCTGTGCTGGGCCTTAGATATGTATAGTACCCTGTTTTTTAGCCAACTTTTTGTTAAATTCAGAGCACTACAAAGGACAGGGCATCCCAGATCACATTCCTTAAACCACTGCCCACAGGGGTGAGTGGGGACTGATTCTCCATTGTCTGCTTTTTGTGAAGTCATTTACACCACTGCATAGCAGGTGGGAAATGGTACCCCAAATCAGAACATGATTGTTTTGCTTCCACATTGCACTGTTGTAAAGGACCACACAGGGTGAAAGGCAGTGGAGAATCAGGCCCTGAGAACCTCATAAAGAGGTGGCCAAGAACCATCTGGGAAGAGGATGCAGAACCAGCCCACCGGAACCAGTTAGGGTGACCAGGTGTCTGGTTTCCAGTCGGACCACCTGGTTAAAAAGGGACCCTGGCGACTCCAGTCAGTACCGCCGACTGGGCCGTTAAAAGTCCGGTCAGCAGTGCTAAGGCAGGCTAGTCCCTACCTGTCCTGACTGGCATCGCGCTGCGTCCTGGAAGCGGCCAGCAGGTTGGCTCCTAGGTGCGGGGGGAGGGGAGGGGGCACAGACTAATCACAACCCCTTAGTCCACATTACGTCTCCATGTAGAGCCCTTAGATACCAGTAACCATTTCTGGTGACTTCACCAGTGTTTATTGCATAAATACCAATTTCAGGGGTTTTTTTTATATTGGGGGTGTTTTATCAGTGTTTATTGGTTAAAACTGAAAATCAGAAGCCCTACTTATACAGGTTTCAGAGTTGTAGCCGTGTTAGTCTGTATCAGCAAAAACAATGAGGAGTCCTTGTGGCACTTTAGAGACTAACAAATTTATTTGGGCATAAGCTTTAGTCCATGAAAGCTTATGCACAAATAAATTTGTTAGTCTCTAAGGTGCCACAAGGACTCCTCATTGTTCCTACCTATACAGTTATTTACATACCCACAGAATTTGACCTAAGAGACATATCCTGCCGAAGACACTCCGGTAAATCAGGAGTAACTCCACTGAAGTCCATGAAGCTACACCACTGCCAGTGAGAGGAGAATCAGTTCCTAGGACACTGGCTCTCTCGCTCTCATTTTGTTCGGGAGCTATCCTAAGAGTCATGAAAAATCAATTTCAATAGTAAGAAATAAGGGAGGGGAGGGAAACAGTTTCTTCCCCAAAGAGGGGATAATTGGTTTATATAAGCCTCATCAGCTCTGACGAAGGAAATCTGTGCCATAAACTGTTCCATGCTGAGCGCTCATTTGGCTCCTTGCATCCAGTACCTATTCATGTGCACATTGCCTTTGAATCCAAATTGCAGTCATTTCCATAAGCCCCTCACCTCAGCCTTTGAACGCTATAGGGAAACAGTGAAATCAAATGCTCTGTGCCTTCCCTCCCTTAATAGCTCTTAGCACGCGTTTCAGCTTTAGTCACAAACCAAACGCTTTCTAAGTCACATTTAATGTTCCCAGTTTTCTGCCAGTCATTCTGACTGTTGATAGCATGGCACGTTTCGATAACTGGGAGCATCAGATTTTACTTCAAAAGCGGCCTGCTCATGACTAGACCGGAAATGTGGGCTAAGTTCTATTAAGGGGTGAAAGTAGAGAGCATTTGATTTCACTGTTGTGTCTACGGACAAACGTTGAACCACTTTAGTCATACCAGTATAGTTAGAGAAGTACTAGCCCTGAGGTGCGGCCACAGGCATAGCTGCATGAAAGTGTTTTACACTGGGACAGCTATTCCCATAGCGGAAGAGGAATGAGCTGTACTGGTATTAGGGGCCGTACTAGTATAACCACACTGGCAATAAATGAACGAATGAATGGTCAGTGCCCCCACCCCTGCACTCAATACAGTTATACCGGTACAAAAACTTGGTAGACCATGCCTAAAGTGTTCCAGAGATAAGGGGTGAAATATATCACTGTGCACAGGGCACAGAAGAAGGCCCATGAAACAGGTAAGTCCTACAGTGGTGGGCAGGCCTCGTGCTGGCACCCTCAGTGAGGAGATTCAAACTCAACAGGGATTGTCAATCAGAACGCTCCTCGACTCCAGTTTATTGAGCTTCAAACGGTGCAAGAGAGCTGGCAAGCCAAGTTCTACTCTCCGGCCCCAGTGTTGATCTGCGCTGACTTCATCAAAGTCAAGGGGGTTCCTGTGGATTTAATCCACGTGGAGCGGATTCTCTGCCCCTTTGCATATTGTGCTAGGCACATGGAACACAGGGACTGGAAACCACCAGCAAGTCTCCTGCTGGGGATTCCCACAGGGCGTGGAAATCCCCCATGGGAATAGAACCAGGACAGCCAACTCCTACATCTCCCATGAGCCAGGGGCTGCAGGGGCATGTTGGAAGTGAAGAGAAAGAGTGGCCAGAGCTCACTGTGTTCTGGCTATCCTCAGCAGGCAAACTGGCTCAGATACTCAAAGATATTTAGGTGCCTCACTCTCACTGATTTCAATGGGAGTGAGGTGCCTAAATACCTTTGATGATCTGGATCATATTCTCCTGGGAACCATAGTCTGCTGGTGCAAATTAGAGCAGCTCCTAGGCTGCTCCAAACCTCTTGGGGCTGGGGCAGTGAGTCAGTAAATTGAACCTGCCTCCCTGCTGCACCTGCACACAGCAGAGACCCTGGCCCTCTAAATGAGCACAGGATTTGGAGTGGTGCATATTCCCTTGTTTACCAGCTCGCTGGCAGTGTCAAGAGGCATCAAAGTGGGTTTACACCCACTTTACATTGCCAGAATGGTGTAAAGTGACATCGTGTAAATGAGAATCAGGCCCAACAAATACAATAGCTAATTTAAGAATGATATAGTGCTGCAGAACAAAGCATCAAGCATTTTACTAATGCATCGCAGGGAGAATAAGCTCACATCTGCATTGTGTGTGAGTGTTTCTCTATTGTATTATTTTCTCCCCAGTTTCTGACCTTGGGACCAGTCCTACTACCATGGAATCCACTGGGAATTTTGCCCACTGACTTCAGTAGGAGGCAGGGTAGGATCCCAGATCTTTTACTGATTCCTACTCTGTATTCTCTTTTCTCCATACGAAGGAAATTCCTAGGGCCTGAAAATTCTCCTTTTTTTAAGTTTGAGAGAACATCCCCCATCGTGCTCAACATTCAGCTACTTAAAAAAACCAACCTCTTGCTGGTTCAGACTCCACCACTGTGAGGACTTCAGATGAACCCGAGCGTGAGAACACAAATCAGAGGGAGGGGTGTCATGTGAGATTGCACTTCTGTGTATTTGTCAGAGCAGATGCACAATCAGAACACTCGCTGTTACATTTTCAGGGCTGTCTCCTTATTAAGGTATAAGTAGCTTATTCTCGCATGTCGAATGCAAAGTCCAGATGGTAGCTGGAAAGGGCAGGCCCATCAGACACATACCAGCTGTCGCTTGTAGCAATCACTCCAACCTCCCCCAGAATAGCCTCTCACTGCATGCAACTTCTTATTTCACACTTTTGGGTTTTTTATTTCTTTATTTTTTTGAGCAATTGAGTCTTGGTCTGAAATTAAGGAATACCATCACCTAAAATATCACACAGATCTAACATCTAGTTTAACAGGAGGAGCTCAACAAGGTTAGAGAAAAATATATAATTCTCTGTTTTTCCCCCGTTTGTGCATTTGATAGCATTCGTTTGCATACAGCCAGTCTCTCTGTTCCCCTGCCTTGCTAGCTAGTCAGGTGGTCCCTGTGCTTATTTCTTCAAATAGCAACAGCAGAGAAAAACATTTTAAAAAATAAGGAAGATGTGACCATAAGGCCACAAAAGCTGAAAGGAAGATTCAGGGCCAAGTGCAAAAGCTGAAATTACTTTCAAGTCATCTTGTTTAA
The DNA here is from genome assembly GCF_965140285.1 of Lepidochelys kempii. Classification (NCBI taxonomy): domain Eukaryota; kingdom Metazoa; phylum Chordata; order Testudines; family Cheloniidae; genus Lepidochelys; species Lepidochelys kempii. The sequence goes on from NC_136381.1 coordinate 257,954,079, forward strand.
ATTAACTATATTTCAAGTTATCTACAGCAGCTTTAGAGAAAATGGTCAAACACTCTGCTGAATAGGAGCCTGATCAAAGCCCATTGACTTTGGGCTTTAGATCAGGCCCCAGGAAAGGCCTTTATGACAATAACAAAGTTACAGGGGTGAACATGACATTTTGATGTCATTGCTCCTTTAGGATTTTTGTGTTTCAGGGGTAAGACAAACGTTTTAAACTCACTTCAACATTTTCTTTGATTTGGTTTAATCTTAACCGATTTAAGCTAAACCCAACCCAACCTGGTGTAAATTGGAATAAGAATGGCCACACAGCCTTTTGCACCGGTTTAACTAAATAGGTTTAAAGTCACCTTAAGTTAAACTGGGTGTAAATTTTTGTGTAGACAAGGCCTCTGTCCCTTTCTCTCTGCTCCACAAAGTTTGAAAAGCTCCCACCTAGAACCTGCGCAGTCTTCCTCCTCCCTGGCTTTCTGCTATAATTTTAAGGGAGCTGTGCATACATCCTTATTTTTGTTGCACAGAAGTTTTTTGTACAAGTTAGATAGTGCTTCCCCTTATCACACAACAGCCATATAAAGAGGTTAGGAGTGACTGGCATGCTTATAACAAGGAATACGTGCATTACTGTGCACTTATCAACACTGAATTTCATCTGCCATTTTGTTGCCCAGTCACCCAGTTTTTGAGATCCCTTTGCAACTCTGTTCAGTCAGCTTTGGATTTAACTATCTTGAGTAATTTAGTATCCTCTGCAAATTTTACCACCACAATGTTCACCCTCTTTTCCTGGTCATTTATGAATATGTTGAACACCACATGTCCCAGTACAGATCCTTGGGGGATCCCACTATTTAACTCTCTCCATTCTGAAAACTGGCCACTTATTCCTACCTTTTGTTTCCTATCTCTTAATCAGTTACTGATTCATGAAAGGACCTTCCCTCTTAACCCATGACTGCTTACTTTGCTTAAGAGCCTTTGGTGAGGGACCTTGTCAAAGACTTTCTGAAAGTCTAAGTACACTATAACCACTGGATCATCCTTGTCCACACTCTCAAAGAATTCTAATAGATTGGTGATGCATGATTTCCCTTTACAAAAGCTGTGATGACTTTTGCCCAACATATCGAGATAATCTATGTGTCTGATCATTCTGTTCTTTCCTATATTGTCAATCAATTTGCCCAGTACTGAAGCCAGACTTACTGGCCTGTAACTACCAGGATCACCTCTGAAGTCTTTTAAAAAAAATCAGTGTTACATTAGCTATCGTCCAGTCCTGGTACAGAGGCAGATTTAAGGGATCTCAGTTAGTAGTTCTGCAATTTCACATTTGAGTTCCTTCAGAACTCTTGGGTGAATGCCATCTGGTCCTGGTGACTTATTGCTGTTTAATTTATCAATTTGTTCCAAAATCCCCTGTAGTGATACTTCAGTCAGGGACAGTTCCTCAGATTTGGCACGTAAAAAGAAGGGCTCGGGTGTGGGAATCTCCTTCATATCCTCTGCACTGAAGACTGATGCAAAGAAGTCATTTAGTTCTCTGTAACGGCCTTATCATCCTTGAGTGCTCCTTTAGCACCTTGATCATCCAGTGGCTGCACTGATAGTTTGGCAGGCTTCCTGCTTCTGGTGTACTGTACTTACTTTTTTTTTGCTGTTAGTCTTTGTGTCTTTTGCTAGTTGCGCTTCAAAATCTTTCTTGACTGGCCTAATTATACTTTTACACTTAATTTGCCAGAGTGTATTCTCCTTTCTATTTTACTTACTAGGATTTAACTTCTAATTTTTCAAGGATGCCTTTTTCCTCTAACCACCTCTTTTACTCTGCAATTTAGCCAGGGTGGCCTTTTTAAAAAAAATAAATAAATTTGATCCTCTTAATGGTGTGTGTGTGTGTGTGTGTGTGTGAGGAGGTTTTTCTTAATTGATTAATTGGCTTAATGCCAGAATGGCACAAAGTGGCTGAAGTGGACCTGAGAATCAGTACTATTAATTGGGAAACGAATGGCTGAATGTCACGAGCAGTAGAATTCTAAGGTTAATTAGGCATCTCCACAAACATTCCTCACAGTAAATGGGCTTGTTCGAATATTTTCAGGGGGTGAATGCAAATGGTGGGGGGGGGGGGGCGGAGGGGTGAGTGCCCCCCCAGATTTTATTTTTTATTGAGAATCTGCAGCACATTTTTGGAGGTGTTTGCCCAACTGTGCAACTGAATCACAATCATGGGCCAGATCTGTTGCTGGTGTAATTCAGTATAGCTCTGTTGAAGCCATTGGAGCGCCACCATTTGATACCAGCTGAGGATAGGGACTACAGATTTTGGGGACCAGGGTGTTGTTTTGTTATTTTCTTCCTCAACCCCCCCCCCCCAAGAATGAAATAAAAATGAAAACATTGATTTAGGGATTTAGGGCCAGATTTTCAAGTGCTCACCACCCAGCAGCTCCTATAGTGAAACTTTTGGCCAGATTTTCAAAAAAGCCCGGCATCCAACATGCTGAGCCCTTTGGGGAATCCAGATGCAATTTTGGGGTGCTGAATCCCTAAATTCTGGCCCCCGTGAAAACTCTTGACAATGCCACAGATCTTGCTGTGCCCCAGAACTAGATCAGGCACAGATCTAGGCATCCTCTAAAATCTGGGGGAAATTCAGATCTCAGATCAGATCCAACTGCCACCTTCTCTACAATGGGCCAGATCAAACCCGAGGTCCAAACACCTGTAACCTTTCTGAGGCCTGAAGTCTGAGTGTGAATAGTGTGCCTTAGCCCCTACTGCTCATGCCCTCATCAGCCTTTATCTATTTAAAGGACACACCTTCAAATTAGGTTCAAGCGACCTATATATCCTGCTATATAAACTAACATTGAACGACACAACCAGACAGGACTCTGCCATTGAGCATTATGACCACTAGCATTTGGTTCACATCAGTAATCTAGTCCACTGAATGCTTATTCATTTTTAATTTTGTTGCTCATATGTTCAGATACACAAACACACACACACCCCTTCATGTGCAATGGAGTTTTACAGCTGGGAGCTTTGAATCGTGTCTGGTCATTGTTCATGATTTACTTCAGCTGGCCTACCAGCATCTTTTATCCCAGGGAAAAGCTGATCTGGGTTTCTAGTTAATAACTTATCTCGACAGCGCAGCTATCAATCTCCCCCCCCACTCCCAAAACTCCCCCAGTGCAGAGACTTAGCAACAGAAACCATTTTGGCTCCATCCTCGCTCCACTAAAGGTCAGAGACTTGTAGTAATTGACAATTAGTGCAGAACTGGATGATAAGTGCAGGTGGGTTTTTTTTTTTACTTCCCCTCGTCTAATTACCGGCGCGAATTCACTTCCCACAGACATATCTGAGTCCTCAGGGATCTCAGCGAGCTGAAGACTACTGATATTTTGATTGATGTTGTGTTTCTTAGATGGATGGAGTTTGTGGAGCATGAGGGAGAGGAAATAAAGGACGGTTGGATTTGTTTCAGAAACTCTGGAGTAAATAAATACTAAAGTGAGAAGACACTGAGTGTCTAATCCCAGCAAATAAAATAATGGTGCCCTAGTACCTTGATCAATATGGTAGTGGTGGATAATTAAGAGTTTTCTGCTTGTTGTGGAAGAAGCTATGAACAGAACCACGCATGCAGTACCTGACCCCAGCCTTTGGCCCAGTTGCTCAGAACAGAAATGGGGGGAGAGTTTACACCACCTTTGCCCTCCCCTATTCTGGGGCTGGCCAGAGGCTTATTCGGCCCCTGAAACAAGTTAGAGCAGCCTCAGGGCTAACATAACTTGCAACTAACTGCCTATCTCCCATTCAGGCAGATGGGAATGCCCAGAGAGCAGTAATGTTCAAGCCATGCCCCCTTTTCTCCACCATGCCTCTGAAATTGCGGGTTACAGCTTGGTGTATATTTAAAAGTTTTGACAGCATAGCTCCTAACTGACATAGCTGTGTCACCGAAAGCTCTAGTGTAGGTGCAGTTACACCAGCAGAAAAGTTCTTTTGCCAGTACAGCTTATTCTGTTTGGGCAACTGGTTTCAGTTACGCCATCAAACACACTTTTTGCCAGTTTAAGCTATATCTCCGCTAGGGAGGCTGTGGGAATTGCTTTCACTGTATATACCAGCAAACCCTTTTAAGTGTAGAGAAGGCCTACGAGAAGGGCTGGTGGAAAATTTTCCATGGAAACTGCTTTTCAATGGAAAACTGAGTTTTCAACTAAGCAAAATTTTTCATGTCAAGTGTCTGCTTTCCATTGAAAACTGCTTTTTCATTGAAAAGCTGAACTCCTGGAAGCCAAAATACATTAGTTTTCAACCAAAATTTATTGGTATTCAAATTTCCACTGAAAATGAAAAAAAAAAAGATGAAAAATTCAGCTGAAATTGAAGTTGTTTTCATTTTTGTTCACATTTCCTGTGGAAAATCATCCCATTGTTTTGGCCAGCTCTTGCTGCCAGCTTGGGGTATGGTGTAGAACTGCTGTGCCAGCTTTGCAGCACTCTGGGATTTCGCCTACACCAAGGAAATTCCTGGGCAGTGCTATGTGTCACTGGAGGTGCTCAGGGAGAGGTAGCCTGGTAACATTAGGAGCTCAGGTGCTGCCTTTGCTTTTGCAATGGTGGTTGTGGATGACTAGCTGTGATGTTATCGGATTAAAATATGACCATATAGATCATTGTTGCAACCACTGTTATACATTTGCAACAAATCTTGTACAAAGGTTATCAAGTGAGGTGTCTATGGAAAGGTTATGAGTTGCTGGTTATGATTATGCTATCTGTATGCATGGATCATGTTTGTATTTGAAGTTATAATTTGAAGCTCTATACCCGGATTTCAAGAGTTTGCTCCTGAGGTACTGCTCACAAGGTAGCTAGCCAGCACATCTTGGAGGGCTATTCAAATTAAGTGGATCATCAAGAAACACTTGGTTGACCATGGACCATGGGTAACACCCATCTGCACTGAGTGAACTGTCTTGTAAACGTGCTGTCTGGAGCATAGGTAAAGGCTTCCTGCAATGACTGAGCGAAATTGGGCATGGACATGTGACTTGCCCACGTGACTCCAGATGCCATCTTGTTGCTGTCATTTTCCACAGTAAGAACATTGGGTGTCTGTTCACATGGCAGAGAATATAAAAGGCTTTGGAAACCCCTCCATTTTGCCTCTGTCCTGCTCCAGCCTCTTTCTTGCCCGAGCCTCTGGACTATGAATTTATACTAATGCGAGCATTCCAGTCAAGGAATTGAGGATCTTCCAATGATTTGGAAGCAATCAGAGACTCATTAAGCCAGCAGTTCATTCCATCATTGCTACAAGCCAGAACCAAGAGCTTTGCCGTTACTGTATGTATTTGATTCCTTTAACCAATTTTAACTCTCACCTTTCTTTCTTGTTATAAATAAACCTTTAGATTTTAGATACTAAAGAACTGGCATCAGCGTGATTTTTGCTTAAGATCTAAGTTATAGATTGACCTGGGTGTGTGGTTGGTCCTTTGGGATCAGAAGAACCTATTATTTGATGTGACTGGTTGTAAAGAACCACTCATCTCTGAATCCAGTGTTTTTGGTGGTGATATAAGAACTGGAATGCCTAAGGAAACTGCCTTTATGTCTTCTTGTTAGCCAGTGTGGTGAAACAGTTTACTTTTGTTGCTGGTTTGGTGTATCCTATGGGGGATTAGCCACCAGTCTTGGGCTGCCCTATTTCTTAGCAGTTCGTCCTGAATTTGGCATCCTCAGTTGTGATCCACTGAGGCACGGTTACACTAGCCAAAGGTCTTTTATGGATGAGCTGGATGACAGTCACAGTGGAAATTCAAGTCACTGGGCTAGGTGGCACGTGGCGCAATGGGCAGAATGCAGTGGAACTGTGCCAGCTTATGGCAGTGGTGGAAGCAGCTCACCATACTTAACAACTGGAGATGCAGGGACTTTTCAAAGAACATCTGACTTTTCTGGGATTAACTTGAATTTTGAAACATGGATTCCCAGAAAGAGCTGGGGACAGCAATGGTGCTTGCTAGACTTTAAACCTAAAGACAGAGCTCCTGCTCATTGCTACACATGTTCAATGGGAGGTAGAAGTTCTAACTGTAACGCTGTTTTACAATGTGCAATGAGAATAATAGCAAGTTAGAAACAAAATAGAAAGGGAAAAGTTCCTGCGTTCTGTTTTGGTAAGTTGCAAAGTCAACTGTCAAGAGATATTGGGTTGTATTACTAATATCCTGCTCCAATAAATGATCAGATGCAACCAGATACAGAAAAACTTCCTGTCAGGGTGGTTAAGCACTGGAATAAATTCCCTAGGGAGGTTGTGGAATCTCCATCATTGGAGATTTTTAAGAGCAGGTTAGACAAACTCCTGTCAGGAATGGGCTAGATAATACTTAGTCCTGCCTTGAGTGCAGGGGGGACTGGGCTAGATGACCTCTCGAGGTCCCTTCCAGTCCTATGATTCTATGAATCCCTGCAACTATCATTTGTTATTCGGTCCATAGCTTAGCTTTGGCTGAACGCCATTTCCAGTTACTTGGTATTCAGCTAAATGCTACAGTTTAGTCATTCAGTACACCCCTTGTAGAGGCATTAATCAAACAAGTCAGGCACAATCATCACAGCCCTGTATGTTATGCCATCATTTACACCAGTGAGAACTGAGATCACAGTGGGAGCCTTTTATGCTTCCTTTGCATTGGTGGAAATGGTGACACAATGTGCAGGGCAATGGCAAATCAGACCCAAAGAGCTTGATTCCCTTCTCACTAATAGTTCTACACTGGTGTCATGTTACTTCTGATTTACATCAGTATGAGAGGAGAATCAGGCGCACGTAGTACAGAGTGGGTCACTCTGAGAGGGAGGTGATGAGCAGATGGATTTGATGGAGAAGAGGTGCAATTCAATAGCTGAAATGCAACCACTCAGAAGTGAACTTTGAGTCGTGTGTGACCTGGAACCTCCCCTTCCCCCAGACAAGCACACCCACAAACACCGAGGACGTTCAGATCCAGAGCTTTGGTTCAACCCATCACAGAGATGAAGCCAGTCATGAAATATGGAGGTGGGTTTGAATTCCAACTGCCCACAGCTTGGCCTGGGTTTAGCCCTTCCAGTTCGTCTTCTTACAGCACATGATGGGTTTGATTCTCTGTTTCTGCTCCATGCATGAGGGCAGTGCGGAAAAAAAGATCAATGGCCGAAGTGGACAAATGAGTCTCTTCTTCAGCATAGTGGAAAGGGACATCTGAGTCCAAATGAGGGTGGGAGGGGCAACAGGATAAGAGCCTACATTAGATGAGGCTGCAGGGGAGTGAAGTAGGCAAGCTATTGACTGCGAAGACAAGACATTTTGATTTGTTGCAGTGGAGAATGAGGAGCAAGTAGAGGGAGTCAAAGAGGGAGGTGATGTGGTTGGATTGATGGGCAAGAAAGATGCATTTGCAGCGGCATTTTGTATGGCTTGGAGAGAGGGATACGGGTATTGGAGAGCCCAGAGAGGAGGAGGCCAAGAAGGGAGATGTCTGGGGCATGACCAAGACTATTAATTCCCATGGGAGCAGGGACTGTGTCTATTCTGTACGGCAATGGTTCTCAAAGCCAGTCCGCTGCTTGTTCAGGGAAAGCCCCTGGCGGGCCGGGCCGGTTTGTTTACCTGCCATGTCCGCAGTTTCAGCCGATCACGGCTCCCACTGGCCGCAGTTCACAGCTCCAGGCTAATGGGGGCTGCGGGAAGTGGCGCGGGCCGAGGGATGTGCTGGCCGCCCTTCCTGAAGCACCCATTGTCCTGGAGCAGTGAACCGCGGCCAGTGGGAGCCGCGATTGGCCAAACCTGCAGACATGGCAGGTAAACAAACCGGTCCGGCCCACCAGGGGCTTTCCCTGAACAAGCGCGGACCGGCTTTGAGAACCGCTGCTGTACGGCATCATATATCTATCTATATGTGTGTGAGTGTGAATTTTCCATAGTATTTTCTGGGTCAAACATTTAATAACTTTGGCCTAACCCTCTCAGTATAAATGAGATCTTTCAGAATTTATTTCCTAAGCATCTTATGTTTGTGAATAATACCACAGTGACCTGAGCAAGATCACTCAGGAAGCTTGTGACAGATGAACCTAGAACTGAGATCTCCTGAATCATAGCTCTGGGTGATTGTACTTGTCACGCACAGCCAGCCAATATATTTACGTATCAACCCAAGAGCGCTTTGGAAGGATTGCCCAATGAGGTCTTTCCTTTTGGCTGTTATGACGGCTCAAGCTGGAATGGAGCTAGTTATTCCACTGGCATAAACTGGCCAATTTACACCCACTGAGGGTCTGGCTTTCAATTTCTAAGGCCTTGTCTACACAGGAAAGTTACACTAATTTAACTTAAATCTGTTTGTAAACCGATACAGTGAAACCGATACAGTGAAACTGATGCAAACTCCTGTGTTGACACAAGTAATGTGGTTTAAAAGCAGCTTATTTTGATTTAACTTAAGCCTGTTTGACTTCAGCTAAACTGAAAAAAGCCACTCATGCTAAAATCAGTGAGTCCACAGGAGACCTTGCTATATGGATTTAAATTCACACCTAAGGTTACACCAGGACAACTGTCGCATGTTGACAGGGCTTTGTTTGATGGTTGGTTGCAAAACGCGCTGTGAAAATTGTTTTAATTGTCTTTGGCTAGAGCCACTAACATTCTGAAATGAAAAGGGAAAACCAGGCATCACGCACTAAGCATGAATATTGTCAAATAGCATGTTTAGATAAGGATTAGTTATGAGTGGATTTCTTTTCATTCCAGGTTTCAGAGTAGCAGCCGTGTTAGTCTGTATCCGCAAAAAGAGAAGGAGTACTTGTGGCACCTTAGAAACTAACAAATTTATTTGAGCATAAGCTTTCGTGAGCTGCAGCTCACTTCCGATGAAGTGAGCTGCAGCTCACGAAAGCTTATGCTCAAATAAATTTGTTAGTCTCTAAGGTGCCACAAGTACTCCTTTTCTTTTCATTCCAGTTTCTCTTCCCTTTTGTATTGGAGGCTGGGCTGTCATAAACTTGCAAAACCAGTTCACATCCTATTTCTGAAGGCTAAATAAAATGGTCATGTGATTTCTTTTTATTTCCATGCTTGTCGCGCTGCCCAGGTATTTACATGACATGTGATTATGAGGAAACTGTTTAATTTCTGCAGAAGTACAACCCAGGATTCCAACTCTTGTGATCTGACTGGGAGTCTCACCATATTTTGTGCTTTTCATATTTCCCCAGTTGCTAGAATTAAGTGACTACATGAGGAGCTCAGCTTTATTTATTTTTAAAGTATATTTTCTAGCCCCCATGGTTAAGACCACCTCTAACAGCTCAGAAACCAGAATGCAAATTAAAAGACGCCAAAATGCATTATTAAAAAAAATCTCCTGATTTCCTGGGAGCCCAACTTGAGATTTTTGAATGCCTGGGGTCAGCAATATGGAGGGACAACTCCATTTCAGACCCGATCTTTCTAGGTGTTGAGCCTTTAAGCCCCCAGGGAGTTCAATGGGAAAACTCAGCACTTAGCAGGAACTGAAAACCTGACAGGATCAGGCTCCATGCACGCAGCTGACAATAACTTTGTTGCAGAAGAGTATCGATCTATCTTGGAAAAAGAAAAGGAGTACTTGTGGCACCTTAGAGACTAACCAATTTATTTGAGCATGAGCTTTCGTGAGCTACAGCTCACTTCATCAGATGTTTACCGTGGAAACTGCAGCAGACTTTATATACACACAGAAATCATGAAACAATACCTCCTCCCACCCCACTGTCCTGCTGGTAATAGCTTATCTAAAGTGATCAACAGGTGGGCCATTTCCAGCACAAATCCAGGTTTTCTCACCCTCCACCCCCCCACACAAATTCACTCTCCTGCTGGTGCTAGCCCATCCAAAGTGACAACTCTTTACATAATCAAGTCGGGCTATTTCCTGCATAGAAATATGTAGCTCACGAAAGCTCATGCTCAAATAAATTGGTTAGTCTCTAAGGTGCCACAAGTACTCCTTTTCTTTTTGCGAATACAGACTAACACGGCTGTTCCTCTGAGATCTATCTTGGGTATTTACATGGCCCCCTTACTGGGGTATCTGAGCATCTCACAGTCTTCAGTGTACTTATCCTCACAACACCTTGTGTGGTAGGGAAGTGCTATTATCCTATATTATAGTTGGGAATCTGAGGCATAGAGACTCTACTGAGTGTCATACAACAGTCTATGGCAGAGGAAAGAACCTGGGTCACCTAAGTCTAGCTTCCTAAGCTTGGACCATCCTTCCTTGCTAGCTACAACTGAAAAGAAGAGCGTAAATGCTGGTGAGATGAATTACCACCTGTTTGCTGCACTTCTGCATCCTAGAAAGCTGAAGGGGGGGGTTATAGGAAATCATTTTTTTTGCAGTTCTCTGTCCAGGGTAGGTTTTTATTTAGCACCTATTGTCATGGTAGCTACATGATGCATTCATTATCTAACCTGGCATAACAGATCTTAGAGGGTGTGTGAACCCTCAGGAATTCCAGGTATTCAGGGCCTGTACCCATTAAAGTCCACCCATTTCCACACTCATTACCAAAGGACCCGAGCACCTTATAGATTCTGGAAAGGATAACATGGCAATATTCCCCATCGACTTCAGAGAGCCAGATTGGGTCCCGGAGGTTGGATTTTAAGAGCTAGTGAACACCGACAGTTCCAACTGAGGTGTTCAGCCCCTCAGCAAATCAGCTCCGAACTATAATCTTCTATCGATTCCTCGCCCCCTCAAAAAATATTCAGCAGAAACAAAGCTTTCATTTTATTTACCAAAATACAGTTTTTAGCCTTTCTGGTTGCAAAGCCTGCCCTGCGAAAGTAAACTGCTGCCTTTAAGTCTGCAGCCAGGCAGACGGCAACAATAACACCGGCAGAAGAGGGAGTTTCCCCTCATTCATCTTCATGGGTTTTCGCTCTGAAATCTGATTACGACCACTGGTGCCAAGAGCACTAACCATTTCACTGCTGCTCATCCCATCAAAAAAATAGTAAAGTCCACATGGCTGGCTGGATTGATCAGACCTGGGCAGGATGCAAATGAGGCAGCCAGTTTTCTGTATGCCAATAGTCTAATATGCTTTGCCTTCTTCTGATAGTCAAGGCCTTTGCTGCAGGGATGTTTATAGTGATATGAGTTAAAACACTTTGGGTCCTTTCTGAGGTATAGCGTGGGGGATGGGCGCCGAGGAATTTGCTGGGTTTTCTCCAAAACATGCTCCAGCAGCCGGGAAGGCTGCTCAGTTTAATCAGCTAAAAACATTTTGTGAAGGACTTTCCCCGAGTTTCTCTGTGATAATAGTATCTAATATTCAAACAATCAGACTATGTCAAAGTAGAAGAGCAAAAAGGGAAGGAAATTGGTGGAAATGCTACAGCTATGGCTAATCCCCACAAATTATTATTTGTATCACCTGGGTTGCATCTTGAGGCCTCAGTCAAGATCAGGGCCCCATTGTGCTAGGCGCTGTACAAAAGCATATTAAGAGACAATCCCTGTCCTGCAGCTCTTACAGTCTAAACAGACAAATGGTGGGAAGGGAAACAGACACACAGAAAGGTGGAGGGACTCACTCAGTCACACAGCAGGTTAGTGGCAGCCTGGGAATAGAACCCAGTCATCCTAGGCCACTGCAAGTCTTTAGCCCTTATTATTGTGAAGAAAACCTTCCAAATGCAAATCAGATGTAAACCAATGCAGGGATATCTGCATGAGCATGCAGACAGTCTGAAGCAATAGCAAGGAGAGGCATGAACTGCTCTCATTCATCTTCCTTGTGCACTAACTCTGAAACCAAACAGTGACATTTACATTGTTGTAGGTGTGTTGGTTCCAGGATATTAGAGGGACCAGGTGGGTGAGGTAATATCTTTGATTGGACCAACTTCTATTGGTGAAAGAGACAAGTTTACACAGACCTGAAGAAGAGCTGTGTGTGAGATCAAAAGCTTATCTCATTCACCAATAGAAGTTGGTCCAATCAAAGATATTACCTCACCCACCCTGTCCCTCTAATTTAAAGGTAAACACTTAACGATTACTGTGATGATCAGAACAGGCAAGCCAGAAGAAGGACGATCATATTATTAGTGGAATCTGGTTTTGGTATCACGAGTGGAGCCTGGGAAAAGAACCACCCCTTACATTTCCCATCCTGACTCCTGAGTGATGGGCTAGGAAAGGTTTCAGGAGTTGGTCCTTGGCTGCAGTGCTGGAGGTATCTGGGGTTGGGTGAGTTTACTTTTCTCTTTCATGGTGAAAGCATTGATACAATTCCCCAAACCTCCTTCCCCAAGCCCCACCAAGAATAGGTATATTTCAGAAAGCCCTGAGCTAGAGTCCGCAGCCAAGAACAAAGTCTTGGCCTAACCCTGCATTTAGGCTACGGTAATAAGAATCAAAGCTATAAGCTGGGGGCTCATCAGGTGGAAACATAAAGGAGGAGTGCATGGGCCAAACACAGGATGATTATGAGTTACTTATATATTAATTCCCACGGGAGCAGGGACTGTGTCTGTACTGTACTTGTACAGCATCATATATATATACACGCACAAGGCATATATATGATGCTGTACAAGTATATATAGGCCTTCCATTCCCCTGGTGAGTCTTCATCTGGAATTGTGTACAATTCTGGTCACCCAGGTTCAAGAAAGGTGAATTCAAATGGGAACAGGTGTAGAGAGGAGCTCTGAAGATGACCAGGGGAATGGAGGGCCTATCTCATGGCAGGAGACTGTAAGACCTTGGCTTGTTTAGCCTCGCCAAAAGAAGGCTGTGAGCAGATACAATGACTCTATAAATACATCAGGGGGTAAATACCACAGAGAGTAAAGAGCTATTTAAGCTAAAGGACAATGTTGGTACAAGAACAAATGGGGATAAACTGGCCATGAACAAATTCAGACTGGAAATGAGAAGATGGTTTCTAGCTATTGGAGGGGTGAGGTTCTGGCACAGTCTCCCAAAGGAGCGTGTGTGTGTCGGGGCAGGGGGAGGAGGGCAAACAACTTCATTAGTTTTAAGAGAGACCTGGACATATTTATGAGTGGGATTGTGTGACGGGGTCGCTTGTGATGGTCGGTGTGTGTGTGTATGTGTGTGTGTGTGAGAGGGCTCTGCAACCCTAAGGGTCCCTTCAGGTTTGTCTATTATGTTCCTAAAGCTCTTGTTTCAGGGCTTCAGCTGATCACCTTCAGGGGGCAGGAAGGGATTTCCCCTCCTCCCCACAATGAATTCAGGGGGGAGGCAGGGCGGGGGTTTGGTCTCTTTCCTCTGAAGCATCAAAGATGGCCCTGGCTGGAGACAGGGGCGCTGGATGTGGAGGGCCAGGGCTCTGAGGTGGCACTGAGCATTCTCTCTCTCTCATGTGCTTAGCTGGCTGGTTCTTGTTCACATGCTCAGGGTCTAACTGATCACCGTATGCGGGATTGGGAAGGAATTCCCCCCTCCCCACCCAGTCAGAATGGCAGTCACCTTGGGGTATTTTCACTTTCTTCTGTTGTGTGTGGTTGCGGGTCACTTGCCAGGATTACCTGGGTGTGTTTCACTTAAGCATTTCCCTGGATGACAGAGGATCTATCATGGGAGAAAGAGCCTTTTGGAAGGCAGTGTGGGCCAGTGGCTAGTGCATCAATTTCCCATCTGTACAATGGGGATAATAGCACTTCCCTACCACACAGGGGAGTTATGAGGAGATACCCATTAGAGATTGTAAGACGCTCAGGCACAGTGATAATGGGAGGCCATACAAATAGCTAAAATAGATAGATTATCATCTTATTTCTAGAGGGCAGTTCCCCTATCTACTGCATGCTTTGTGGAGGACTAGTTGGCTCGAACCTTCAGTGGTGTCCGTCCTGTGAACCTTACACAAACCCTAAATTCACAGTTTTTAAATGTATAAGGGGCGAGTGTAGGTTGAGCACAACTGTATCGCAGGAATTCGTTGCATTAAACTATTGGAGGCAAAGGGAAGGAAATTAATAGTAATAATTAAAAAAACCACCCATATCCAACCTCACAATTACAGCCAGTGCTGGCACTGGCCAGTTAACTCCTATTTGATTTTGGTTTCCTGTTAGCTGTGAAAGGTGGTTTCCTTTCAGTTTCTGCTGTGCTAGCTCAGTTTCCTCTCTCTAATTTTCTCTTTCCTAGCAGCAGGAGGAATGCAGAAGCAGCAGTTGTCCAACTCGCTTTCAATTTCAGACCTACCTTTGTTCGCTTTTAACATTTTTGTCAAAGTGAGTCATGTATAGGACTCCCAGACAAAGCCATTGGGAAGCCAGAGTTATGGTTGGGGCAACAATGCTTGGGACAGATTTAATAATTTTATTCAGATGATGTTGAAGTAAAAAGAAGACGGTACAGAGTTTAGGCATAGAAGTTTCTGGTTATCAGGGAATAAGGTACAGATTATCAAGGGGTGCGAAATTCAGTTTAGGAATGGGTGGCATAAGGATTACATAATCTGCAATCTCCCCAGTTGGGGGTAAAAGTTTAACGGGTCAAAGTACAGACATTGAGATATGGGGGTATGTTGTCCATATAATGGCTATGTTCAGGTGTGGAATATAATGAGCGGATACGATGATGGGGATGGATCTACCCTCATTTGGTGGTATTTAATGTTCAGTGAGTTTATGGTTCCAGTTCATATGGTCCAATGGAAAAAGCCTCTCAGTCCCTTTCCCATAGTGGATGCACAATGTCGTACCGGCTCACACCTCCTGGTACTGTCGGTGGCCGGTGATGTGTTCGATGTCTCTGAACCATCGGATGGTGTCTGAGACATGAGGCGTGGCATGAGCCATGTGTAGCGTTGACCGATCTCACAGGTCCATAGCACACGCTCGTTGCAGGGGTCCCAGGAGCCCAGGGCTCCGACAATCAGGGCATCCATCTGTACCTCCTAGCCCTTTGCTCTCAGGGTGTCAGCCAGAGGGGCATATTTTTCCAGCTTATGAGCTCAGGCTTCTCAGAAGGCCGGGGTCCTGTTCTCGAAGGAGACCGTGATGTTGACGAGGATGATCTTTTTACAACTGCATGCAGTATCTCTGGGGATCACACAGCATTAAGTTTATGTCTCACTGTGGGCCAGGGATTGTATGCAACTCCAGGGGGGAGGGTTCTCACAAGTCCTCCAGGAACCAGAACCAGTGCGGGGTGATTCAGGTGAACCACTTAGGTTGTGAACACTTCCAGAGAGGTACCACCTCCTGGGGAGGCTTGCACAGACTAGTTCAAACTGGATTTTCCAGGGACCAAAAGATGAAGAAAGGGCTTTCGATATAACACGGCTGGGTTTAAACTGACTCAGGACCTCCTTTCTGATCCAGGTAATGGGCATGACCTTCTGTCCAAGACCCCCAATACTTGCAGAAGGGTTGGAAAGACTTCAGCCTGCTAGGGCCCATCGGACTGCTGGGTGACTTTGGGAAACCCCAAGCACGTGTATAGGAACCTTTATTGCATGTTGTATGTTTTCTCTGTAATGCTTTTCCCAGAAACATCAATGAGCTTGCTGAGAAAGAGCTGTGTGGTAAGTGCTGGCATACACAGTTCATAGCCCTTGGACAGAAAGCCAAGGGCCGACGCTGGAGATATCACAGTCTAATGCAGGGAGCTGTGCAGCCTTAAAACCCCCCGGCCTGAATGGGGAGGGACAAAGTTCCCTGCCCAGAGACAGGTGATAGCTGAAGACCTGAGATGTGACTGGGTGCTGCTGGAGGGGAATACAGAGTGGGGTGCGGTCACCCTGAAACAGCGACAGTGCCCTATGAAGCAACATGAGTAGGATGCACTTGTTTGAAAGTGCAATGACACATTAGACACTTCAGTTATATTTCCAGCCCCTAAGTGAGGGGGAGGAGAGTGTTGTGGTTAAAGCACTAGACTGGAATTAATTCCTGCCTTGGCCACAGGCTCCCTGTGTAACCTTGGGCATGTCACTTAGGACTAGATTTTTAAAGGGGTTTAGAGTAGGAGCCATGTTAGTCTGTATCCGTAAAAAAGGAGTACTTGTGGCACCTTAGAGACTAACAAATTGATTAGAGCATAAGCTTTCGTGAGCTACAGCTCACTTCATCGGATGCATACAGTGGAAAATAGAGTGGGGAGATTTTATATACACAGAGAACATGAAACAATGGGTGTTACCATTCAGACTGTAACAAGAGTGATCAAGAAAGGTGAGCTATTACCAGCAGAAGAGCCGGGGGAGGGGAGAGGGAGGAATAAAGACTGGGAGTGGATGTGTCATTACACAAAGTAATATTATTTCCCCTTGTTTATTTCCCCTCCTACTGTTCTTGTAAAGTGCTGGAAATGGCCCACCTTGATTATCACTAAAAAAGGTTCCCCCTCCCCGTCCCTCCCTCTCTCCTGCTGGTAATAGCTCACCTTTCTTGATCACTCTTGTTACAGTCTGTATGGTAACACCCATTGTTTCATGTTCTCTGTGTATATAAAATCTCCCCACTGTATTTTCCACTGAATGCATCCGATGAAGTGAGCTGTAGCTCACGAAAGCTTATGCTCTAATCAATTTGTTAGTCTCTAAGGTGCCACAAGTACTCCTTTTCTTTTTAAATGAGTTTAGGCTCCTACTGATGTAGAGAGGAACCTAGTGGGATTATCAAAAGCACCCAGTTGCCTAAATGCCATTAAAATCAATGGGAGTTAGAAGTCTTGGTGCTTCTGAAACTCTCACGAGGCACCTAGCTACCTATAAATGCCACAATACCTTTACAAATCTGGCCCTCGGTCCTGCTGTGCTGCAGTTTGTCATCTGTAAAATGGAGACAACACTTCCCTTCTCCCACCGTTCTTCTGTCTTGTCTCTCACTATATGAATGTACAGCACCTAGCACAATGAGGCCCTGATCTCAGCGGGGGACCTGTTGACACAACTGCAACACACACAATAATCATTAACACCCAAAGTTCATGGGGTTTAGAATCAGAGACATAATAGGTTTGAGATGCAAACTCAGCTCCAAATGGATCCATAACTAGGACTTTAAAGCAGGGGTTTGCATCGGGCGCACTGTTATTGCAAATGCATTGATTTATAATTTTAACTGGTCTTCTAAGGATTTGATTCCAAATCCTCGAAGACCACTTTAAATTTATAGTATCACACTCTCGACAAGTTACATACAATCCTGGCCCACAATAATCCATAAACCATTCATTTAATACAATTGGCCTGAAAGATACTTACACTTAATTCAAAAAGGTCTCCCAAGGATATATAAACATGCACTTACATATAGCATTTCAGTTCATCTGGCAATGGATGCCCAGGGAGGTGATGGTGCAATTTGATGATGACAAAGTTGTTATTTTTTTCTCCAACTATTAGCCTGGTGGGCTGCCATGGGAATTTGCTTGAATAAAGATTGAGCACTTGTCCCTGTTCCTGTTTAACTCAGTGCAGAACTCCATTGACTTGAATGGGAATAAACCAGCCCTTGGGTGAGAACTGCAGGATGTGACCTATTGGCTATCTAAGCTCTCAAGCTCTCTCTCTCACTCTCTGTGGCTGTCTGCCACCTGCTTATTTCCTTCAATGTTAGGCATTTATGGGGCACTTAAGCCCTGAGGTTGAAATTCATTCCATGCAGAGGCTCAGAACAAGGCCTGTACACCCGTCCAGGCCTTGCCTACTCTAGAACGTTGTACTCCTTTGACAATACTGGTCTAGTTAAGCACAATAGTGCCCCCCACCCGCCATGTGGATGCAGTTTTATTGGCATAAAGGTGCTTTATACTGGTACAGCTATTCCCTTAAGGGATGGGCAATAACTTTACTGGTATAAGGCTCCTTTAGACCAGTACAACTAAGCCACAGTGAGGCTTGTACCGGTACTACTAGTGCTAAAAAAAAAATCGCACCTTCCCCCCCGCCCCACCTGACCATTATATTGCACAATTTTCGAGCGTAAACCGGGCCCAAGTCCTATGTACAGCCCTGATTCTGCAAGCTGCCTCATGTGGATACAGGGGTTCACCCGCCTGCAGCAGGACTGGGGCCTAAGCCCTCAAAATAGGGCCTACGTGGTGCAGATGCCTCATGCTGGACCTCTGGCACAGGGGCTGACTATCAGTTCCCACGGGCCTGTGTTGAGACCCAAGGAGCGTTCTGCTGAAGTACTCATGGCACAATGGCCTGAAATTCACGAACGGTTATGAATTATTTTCCACCCATTAACAAAAAGCGCCTCAGCAATCAGACCCACTGATACATTTCCAGAGAGGGATGTTAACCTTTAAAAGAACAAAACAGAACAACTGAAAACCATCTGCTTGTTCCCTTCCTCGGGATGAATCTGGTTAAATGATGTGAAACTACGACAAAGGCTCTTGTTCGAAGAGATGGGAAATAGTGTTCAGGTTCAGCACCTTGTAAGCGTGCCGCCAACGGTGGCATTTGAGGTGTGAATTTGGCAGACACTGGAACTTGTACAAAATGGAAAGATGTCCATCTCCTGCGGCCAGGTGGAGCTGCTAGCAGCAAAGAGAAGAGAGGTGATTTATTGCGCTTTCGCCATTCTGATCCCTGTGGCCAAAAGCAGCACAAATGCAGGTAGAAAAGGAGGACTTGTGGCACCTTAGAGACTAACCAATTTATTTGAGCATGAGCTTTCGTGAGCTACAGCTCACTTCATCACGAAAGCTCATGCTCAAATAAATTGGTTAGTCTCTAAGGTGCCACAAGTCCTCCTTTTCTTTTTGCGAATACAGACTAACACGGCTGTTACTCTGAAACAAATGCAGGTGGGTTCTTTATTTGTAGTATTAAAAGCACTTCAGAATAGCTATTGAAAAATCCCTGCTGGAGAGAGCTCCTAGGAGCCTTTGGATCAGAACCAACAGAGGACACTTAGACTTTTGGAGGGAGATTTTTAAAGGGCCTGTTGGGTGTTTCGTGCCCAAATCCCATTGGAAATCAATGGGAGTTGAGTGTCTAACTCCCCTTTGTGCCTCTGAGTTTAAGGCCAGAAGGGTCCAGCGATCACCTAGTCTGACCTCCTGCATATCACAGGCCACTAAACACAACCCAGCCCCTTTGCACCAAGCCCAACATCCAGAATTAGACCAAAGTATTACAGCCATCAGAAGACTAGACTATTATCTGCCACAGGCAGGGAACAGGAGGGACCGAGGTGCACCAGTGCCTGAGATCACTGCAATGGCAGGGAATTGATTGGATGAGATATACCCAGATGATGCTAGTAAGTGACCCAGGCCCCGTGCCGCAGCAAAAGGCAACCCCCCCAATGTCCCTGCCTTTTTGACCCAGGGAATCATTCTTTTCCGACTCCCAAGGGGGTGAGTAAGGAGACCCTGGGCATGTGAGAAAGAACTGCCAACTAAGCTCCTGAGAGAGAGAGCACCACTCCCTCTTCTGTTTCTCTGGCCTGGTCTACACTACAGGGTTAAGTCAAGTTTATCCATGTTAGGTCGATTTAAAAATGACTGCGTCCACACAAGTAACCCCGTTCCGTCGACCTGAAGGGCTCTTAAAATCAAATTCTGTACTCCTCCCCGACGAGGGGAGTAGCACTAAAATCGACCTTGCTGGGTCAAATTTGTGGTAGTGCGGACACAAATCGATGGTATTGGCCTCTGGGAGCTATCCCAGAGTGCTCCATTGTGACTGCTCTGGACAGCACTTTGAACTCCGATGCACTAGCCAGGTACACAGGAAAAGCCCTGGGAACTTTTGAATTTCATTTCCTGTTTGGTCAGCGTGGCGAACTCAGCAGCACTCAGCAGCACAGGTGACCATGCAGTCCCCCCAGAATCTGCCAGCAGCACCCAGGAGACGTACAGTGACGGTGAGTGGGCTCCATGCTTGCCGTGGTATAGCGTCTGCATGGGTAACCCAGGAAAAATGGCGCAAAACGATTGTCTGCCGTTGCTTTCACAGAGGAAGGGAGAAAGGGGGGGGCGCCTGACGAGATGTACCCCAAACCACCCGTGACAATGTTTTTGCCCCATCAGGCATTGGGAGCTTAACTCAAAATTCCAACGGGCTGTGGAGACTGTGGGAACTGTGGGATAGCTACCCACAGTGCACCGCTCTGTAAATCGATGCTTACCATGGTATTTAGGACGCATTCCGCCGACTTAATGCACTTAGTGTGGACATACGCAACCGACTGTATAAAATCAGTTTCTAAAAATCGACTTGTATAAAATTGACCTAATTTCGTAGTGTAGCCATACCTTTACTAAGTTGTCTATAAACTGACTCAGAACACAGAGCCCACATGTTTCTCCTTCTGCGCTCACACACCCCTTTCTTGTTGTGGAGCTGGGGAAGTACTGAGCATCTGTAATTTTTTAAAAAAAAGATAAAAGCCCTGAAATTGGTGTAACCCACAAAGAATTACGTGGACTTTGTAAACAATTCAGAAAGAAAAAGTAGGTCACATGCTGAGCTACTGAACTTGGCGGTGTCTTTTTAAGTGCTATTGTGACACAGTCTGTGTGTAATTGAAAGGAGAAGTGTGAATTGCAGATTTCACTCCTGTGCCCAATACAGTCACTGGCAAAACCCTCATTGATTCTAATGGAGCAAGATTGGTCCCTTTGGGTTTGATTTTTCACAGGGGCTGAGCGTCTCAATTCCAGTTGAAGTCAGTGGCAGTTGCAGATGCTCAGCACATCTGGAAAACAGGCCTTGTGAATTTCTGTGGGAAATTCCAACATTTCAAACAAATTCATTCTAAATTGAACAAAAAGTTGACATTTCAGAATTTCCCATAGAACGAAAATTATTTTAGAAAAATCAATTCAGGGCCAACAGAATGTTTCATTTTGATAATATCAAAACATGATAATACAATACAAACTATTACATGTAACACAATATATATATAAATATATTTACAGGAATATTTGACTAAAATATAAATATAGAAAGTAAACAAAACAATAAAGTTGAAACAAAGTTATAGAAACATTTCAACATTATCAAAATGAAACAAAAGTCACAATGATTCCTTTTGATTTTTTCCCATTGAATATGTCATCAAAATGGACACGTTCCTGCAAAATGCTTCAATTTTGATGAAACTGTATTTTCCAACTGAAAACTGTTCCATCAAATTTCACTCGGCCATTTGTACTAAGAAGCATACAACACTACCTGTGTTTGTTTTTAAAGAGAGAGACAATGGCAGTCATTGCAAAGAACTAAGAGAAGTTTGGTGCCTATCCACATTCAGAGCTGGCAGAAACAATTACTCACAGTATCCTTTTAATACAATTCACAATTTCCCCACTATGTGCAGGTACTTTTCAGATGTCGGATGAATTTAAGAATGAGCTGATTTCGTGGAAGGGATGGAGACATTGAGAAGAGGCTCATTCATCCTCAGACATGGAAAATCTAGCTAAGCAACTAGAAGTGTTAGATTCTTTGCCCAAACCAATTGTTGTAGCTACTGTACCCTCACCCCCGCACTCCACATTAACAGATGCACTAACCAGTTATTATACCTCACTCGGTTGTAGTAATCCTTCTGTTGTTCAGTCCTGATGATTAATTGCCCTGATTAGTCATGCCCTAACCCATGCTCATCTAATCGCACATGCTGTATGAAAACACATCCATGCACCCACGTGTGTCTCCCAACACCTCCACTAGTTACAAAGGCCATGTTTTTTTCTGCATACTTTAGAACAGTGGCTCTCAACCTTCCCAGACTACTGTACCCCTTTCAGGAGTCTGATTTGTTTTGCGTACCCCAAGTTTCACCTCACTTAAAAACTACTTGCTTACAAAATCAGACAGAAAATAAAAAAGTGTCCCAGCACACTATTACTGAAAAATTGCTGACTTTCTCATTCATATCATATAACTATAAAATAAATCAGTTGGAATATAAATATTGTACTTACATTTCAGTGTATAGTACATAGAGCAGTATAAATAGGTCATTGTCTGTATGACATTTTAGTTTGTACTGACTTTGCTAGTGCTTTTTATGTAGCCTGTTGTAAAACCAGGCAAATATCTAGATGAGTTGATGTACCCCCGGAAGACCTCTGCGTACCCGTGGTTGAGAACCACTGCTTTAGAATAAAAGCAAAAGTATTTGAGAATAGGAGATGGGGAGCCTGGCTGGCACCACAACAAGACAGGGTCATGTTCTTCTTCCAAACTTCTAACAATAGGAGGCAAGAAAAGAAGGGCTGCTTGCTTTCTGCCCCACGTCCCTGCCTCCTGTCATTAATAGTCATCTGGGGCATATCCATACGCTCTAGGAATTATTTTGGGGAAGTCCTCTGGTCTGTATTATACAAGAGGTCAGACTAGATGATCACAATGGTCCCTTCTGGTCTTGGAATCTATGAATCCACATTATTCAGTCCCATCAGCTGCCCGGTTCACATGTTGTGGTGTTAAATAGCTGTCACCTCCTTTCCAGAGATGGCTTCAGGTGAAGCGATTGCTGTGTGTTTATCCTGGGGAAGAGGGTACGGCATGCTAGGACCAGATTTTCAGAAGGCCTGACCACCACAATTTCCATTGTATTCTGGGGGCCCCGTGCTGCTCAGCAATCTGACAATCAAGCTCCATATAAATAGATATTAGTATTGGCCCCTGTCCATGCACAGATTCATTCCGGGCTTGTCCTCACTGCAAAGTTAACTTGAGTCATAACTTGAGTGTTGTCCCTAACTCCACTCCTGTTCACACACAAAAACCTCTGTGCAGTGGTGCTGGCCCCTCAGGGGGTGTAGGCTAAAGCTCCAATTAGCACAGCTCATCAGCTGCAAACATGACCACCCTATAGAGTGGATGCAAACTAGCCATCTCACTATTCCCCCCATGTGCCCAGAAAGAAGAGACACCCGACTCAACATGCCTCCTCCCCTTTCTCTCTGTGTGAGCCCTGACTCTGCAGAACGCTCTCCATGGGGTCCTGGAAAAGGAGAGAGGGGATGGTGCCTCTTTGCACCTCTCCCCAGGGGAGAGGGGAGTTTTTCACTTGGAGCTAGGAGGCACAATCTGTCCTCTAGTAAGGACTTCAGCATTGGGCCCAGTTCTCAACCCCTAAAGTCAACAGTGAGGTAAGGTGCTGCAGTACAATTAGAAGGGATGTACATTTTCTAAGGTCATTTTCTCAGGGGCTGGTCCATGACTACCAAGCTCACCCCTTCAGAAACTAAGCTACCTCAAATCTCATCCCTTCCTGCTGCGGAGCAGGGTGCCTCTTTCGAACTCACCTTCACGAATACCAGCTCACTGCACATTGCAACAAAATCTGATCCCAGCCTTCCCTCTGGGGAAAGGAACGGAGAGGATATCATGCCTGACATATTCCAGGCACGTCACTAAACGCACTGCTGGAAAGCACTCAGAGACCACTAAGATGGGGGCTGTGTGAGGTAAATGACTGCCCCTTTTGGAATGGCTCCATGAAAAGCACACAACATACACTGAGAAGCTGAGTGTTTTATTTCCCTTTTCAATCTTTTCCCCCTTTCACATGTTTCCACCTCATTTGTCTTTGCTGAAGCACCTTAAATTTGGAGTGCAGTCAGGAAGGAGACATGGCACTCTCCATCTGGAGTACTATACCTTGCCACTGCAAGTATGGACTCCAGGCTGCAGCTTGACTTCCCTCAGCCTCCCACCCCTGGAAAACCCACCCAAGAATGGAGTCAAGTCCTGCTACAACTTGAAGCACCGAGGAACCTGAACATTCCCTGTGATGTTTGAATCCCAGCCAAAACTGAAGGCAAGATCACGTGATGGTCCTAAAGCCTGAAAACATATGGCATTAATTTTGCTTTCCCACAGTCCCTAAAACTGCAATTAAATCAACCCCCACTGCCTGGAACCCCATAACTCAGCCATATGATTGATTGGAATAAAGAAAGTTTGGGGGAAAGTTGGCTAGGTGGAAGAAATGCGCTATACACACAGCCCATACACAGCCAAGTTTATTTTATTAACATGCCACTGGCGGAAGGACAGGATCAAAGAGGATGTTCTTTAGAGAAAGCTTATCTTTGGCACCCATTTGGCTTCTAACAATAAACTCTGCCACAATCTGTGTGGGCTGCAAGGATGTAACTACAAGCACAAAGTGAAAGCTAATCTGCCTGTGTGCTACAGTAGTCCAGTGGGGAAACAAAATGCCTTTGCTTTTCCTTTGGTTACAGATAAATGTGGCCAACGAGGGGTCAAAGATCAAAAGTCATGGAATTGTCGGCGTGGATTACAAATTTCTCACTTGTCAAGAAGACCGCTGGACCACACCGGCTCTCTTGGAGACAGTAGATTTCATTTCTGGACTGTAAACAGAGATGGGCTCCAGCCGTAAGATTTGGATCTGGATTTCAAACATAGCCCAGTAGTTTGAGAGGGAGAGGTGGGGTAGTGTTGCTCTATCTGTGTAATTCATTAGGTAGATTGCTATGTGTCTGTCCATGTCATTGCTATAGCACCTTCCACCACAGTATCTAATTGCTAAAATCCAGTCCCTAACGGTAAATGGGACCAAGTGAATTTCTAGTGGACGTCTAATAATCCTCATCCTCAGTACTTCTGCATTTGGCATACTTTAACCCAATCCATTCTCACAGCCAGGCTGGGGCGATGAGTCCCGTGAGCATTGTCCCCACTTTACAAAAGGAGAAATTGGGATTCTCAGTTCGTTTGCACCTTATGCAGTCGCTTACACCTGTGCAGAGTGGCTATAAAGTGCGACCTACCACTCTGAGCTGGTACGACTATCTATAGACACGCCTTGCACAGATGTAAAATGAAAAGCAGCAGAGACTCAGGAGAACCCATCAAAAGGAATTCCCATTGATTTCAGGTTTCAGAGTAACAGCCGTGTTAGTCTGTATTCGCAAAAAGAAAAGGAGTACTTGTGGTACCTTAGAGACTAACCAATTTATTTGAGCATGAGCTTTCGTGAGCTACAGCTCACTTCATCGGATGCATCCGTGGAAGTGAGCTGTAGCTCACGAAAGCTCATGCTCAAATAAATTGGTTAGTCTCTAAGGTGCCACAAGTACTCCTTTCCATTGATTTCAGGGATCAAGCCCTCACTAGCTTGCCTATGCCTACCCACACAACACATCAGTCAAAAGCTGGATGCATATGTTTCTCTGTTTTCTGCTGAACGACCTGACCTTGGGTGTAGGGGAGTTGGATGGAGAAGATTTGATAGGAAAGAAAAATTCAGCATTCTGTTCCCTCCATGTTGATCTTTTTGACTCCTGCTCCTCCCAAAATCAAACTCATTTTCAAAGAAGTTTCATATAAAGGGTTTCAAATGTAAGCAAACCAACCAAACAAACATTTGCATAACCTGTCCTCTGGGTAGCCAGAGGGCTTCAGTCAGTGCTGGTTGGAGAAACTTTGATGGACCCATATTTCATTAGCGTATGCAGTTCCATTGAAATGGAAATGCTTTACAAAATCAGATCCGTTTGCCAGAGTTTTGTTTTGGAACAAAGCAAGGAAAAAAAATGTTCCAACAATATCAAAATGTCCCATTTTGACATTTCTGGAATAAAACATTTTGATGTTTCATTTTGAAAAGTTTCGAATGTATTATATTATACAGTATTTTGTGAAATGAAAAGTCAAAATCGATTTTGCTGAAACATTGAAAATTCAATCTACCTGAAACTAAAATTGTTTTCAGATTTTTCTTTCAAGGAGGATTCCAAAGCTTTTCAGGTTTTGTTCCAATTTGGGACAAAACCAAACTTTGAAATCTCAAAATCATTTGCGAAATGGAATTTTCATTTTCCACACAGCTCTAGTTTCAGTTTCCACATTGGTCAACACTGAACTTTCCAAGCACATTAATTTTACACCAACTTTTTTCAAAAATCTCTGATTTTTTTTTAAAAAGTGGGCCTGCGTTGGAGCCACGAGGCCGGCTGAGGAGGTAATCCTTATCTGCTCCACTGGGCATTTGCCATTTCACCGGCAGTCACTGTTTTATACGTGCAAAAGCACATTTAGCTCCTGAAGTTTCAGTGTATGCTATTGAAAATGCAGCCCAACAGATTATGGGCCTTATTTAGGGTGACCATATTTCCTTATGCTGAATACGGGACACCTGGTAAAATTACTCATATTCAAGCGAGTTCAACGGCAATCAAGCAGAACTATGCAGTACAAACGCTCAGATTAACATCAAGTTGACTGAGCTCTTGTTAAAAAGAAATACTGCCTAGTTGGAGTCTTTTTATTTACCTTCTTATCTTTAAAGCTTTAGGGTTCCCGAGGGGAGAGGTGACACACATACACCTCTCTCACACAGTGGGGTGACCGACTGACCTGACCCTTCCTGCCCGGCGCTCTCTGCCCTCCATGCCTGGCTCGGCCCCAGGGATGGAACTGCCTCTCCTGGTACCTGGCCTCTGCAGGGTCACATGCCCCCCCACCCCAGATTTCTGCCAGGGTTCACAACAGAATGTGGCCAGCAGCAGCTTTTCGGCCCTGTGCGGGAGGGAAGGGACGGGAGCTGCTTCCAGATGCAGGGGAGGAGAGGGCGGGGAAGGGATGACCTGGCCTATGTCTTTGCAGAGCTCATCTCTTCCCCCCTCCATCCTCCCCTCCTGCCCACACAGTGTCAAAAGGCAGCTAACACCTCCAGGCTGCCGCTGGCCACGGAGATAACCCAGCCACCTCCTATCCCGCGGCTACAGCGTGGGCAGGAAGGAGTTGATCCCTCAGGATGCATTGAGCATCAGGACCCAGGGAACCTGACTGCAGGGGCTTCAGCAAACCTGTCCAGAGAGATGGCTCAACAAGGGAGGGTGCCCAGGGGACGAGCAGCCCCGCACTTCCTGGAGGCAGGACCCAGGGCAATGGATGGGGGCGGAGGGGTGTGAAGAGGATGCTAAGCCCCAGCCCAGAGGGCTGCTGTGGAGCCTGCAGGGTTGGGGCACAAACAGGCTGGAAATTGCTTCCCCCTCCCACTCCAGAGCTTAGCTGAGGGGCGGAGAGGCTTCCCCATGACAGCGCTGTGCGGGGCTTTGGCACACGCAGGGTTGGCTCCTCCTGGCCAGTGCTCCGGGCTGGAGGGTCGTGGGCCTTCCTGGAGCACCGCCAGCCAGAGGCAGTGGGGGAAGGAAGGAGCCTGGTGGCCAGGCTGTTGGTGAGCTGAGCGCTCCGACCAGGGGCTGGTTCTCCGTACAGCGCTGGGAGAGGGATGCGCTCCACCGCGGGGGATATGGAGGAGAAGCAGGGCTGGCTGGGGGGGGAGGTGAAGGGGCAAAGTAGGGAGAGGAAAGTGAGAGGGGGAGCGAGTAAAGGGCCTATGGGTGAGCAGTGGAGGCGACACGTAACTGGCCACTGCCTGGCACCTGCCCACACTCACTGGCCACCGCAGCTCACAGCCAGTGCCGGCCGGAAATGAGACAGTGGGCAAGGCCGTGCTGGCAGAGAGCCAGCACACAGCGGGGGCTGCACTGACGGACCAGCAGGGGGAGCAGCCGGCCCTGAGTGCCGCAGCTTTGCCCCGCCACCAGCCTTGCACCCCCACCCCCACCATCGTCCACTGGACCCTACCACTCACCGCTGGTGGGCGGGCGGCTGGCGAGCAGGGATCCGGCCAGCAGGAGGCCATCAGTATTGATGGGGGGGGGGCAGGGGGAACAGAAAATACAGAAATAGTCGGGACACCTGCAGGAGGGATTAAACAAGGGACTGTCCCTTTAAAAAATGGTTTCAACCCAACTTTCTTTAGAGTATGTGCAATTTTTGAATTTCCAAAGACTGAGTTTTTGCCAAGAACTAACTCATGCACATGGGTGATCAGAACGTTTAGAGATGGTGAAATTCATCTCCAGAGTCCTAGCACACATCTTTGTGTTAACCCCCTGCATGGATCATGGGGTGGCCTCTTCATAAGGTGAATTTCACCCCAAAGGACATCACTTTCTAAACACCAGGTTTGCTAAAAATCTCCAAATGAAATCAACTAGATTGTTTGTAGCTGGGTCCTGCAGGGACCTGTTCTTGGCCCAGTGCTATTCAATAGATCTTTAACAATCATTTGGATGGAAATACAAAACCATTCCTGGCAAAGTCTGCAGATACCACAAAGACGGTGAATTGGTGAATAAGAAAAGAGGCAGATTAATTATACAGAATGATTTGGATCACTTATTATGCTGGGTTCATTTGAATGTGCATTTTAATAAAGCCAAAGGCTAAGTCACATATCTCGGAGCAAAGACTGTTGGTCACACTCACAAAATAGGGACTGTGTCCTAGAAAGCACTGATTCTGAAAAGGACTTCAGGGTCATGGTGTTTCATCAACTGCGCTTGCAGTGTGATGCTGTGGCTAAGAGAGCTAACATGATCATAGAATATCAGGGTTGGAAAGGACCTCAGGAGGTCATTGAGTCCAACCCCCTGCTCAAAGCAGGACCAATTCCCAATTTTTGCACCAGATCCCTAAATGGGCCCCTCAAGGATTGAATTCACAACCCTGGGTTTAGCAGGCCAATGCACAACCCACTGAGCCATCCCGCCCCCCATGATCCTTCAGTGTATAAGGGGAATATCAAGTAGGAGTAGGGAAGTGGTATTGCCCCTGTATGAGGCATTAGTGAGGCCATTACTGGTATACTGTGTCCAGTTCTGGTATCCACACTTTTAAAGGTTTCTTAAAATAGGACAGGATTTAGAAAAGAGCCCAGAAAAGAAATTTGTGCTCTAAAAATCTGCATTGCAGGGAGAGATTAAAGAAGCTCAATCTGTTTAGTTTATCTAAGAGACAGTAAAGAGATGACTTGGTGAGGGTCTATATATACCTATTCCGGGGAAAAAATTCTGATAGTGGAGGACGTTAATTTCGCACACAAACACATAGTAAGATTCAATGGCTAGAAGCTACATTTAAAAAAAAATGAAAACTTAATGGAGAACGTAATTAACTGTTGGCACAGTTTACCTAGGGTTGCTGCATTCCTTGATGTCTTTAAACCAAGGTGGGATATCTTTCTAAATGATGTGCTCTAGTTCAACCAGAAGTTATGGGGCTTCATTCAGGACTTCCTGGGTGAAATTCTGTGGCCTGTGTTATGCAGGAAGCCAGACTAGATGATCAAAATGGTTCCTTCTGGCCTTAAAAATTCATGGACCTATGACTAATGCCAACTTTGGATGACTTATGCATGTTTTTCAGACAGACAAGCGACAAAATCTTAATATATTAGTTCTCATTCTGAGCCTAAAGAAATAAATCAAACCTCTGAATTGTCAGGAACAATCCAATATTAAAAAAATACATCCCCCAGCATATTTTATTAAACATGATTACTATGTTACTTATTTATCGAGCACTGTACATCTCGACAGTGTTTTACAGGCACATAAAAGACCCCCCCGAAGAGTTCAGTTAAATTCAGGCAGACAAATCTGACGCTCTTTGTAGCAGCACTATGGGTTAATGATCGTATTTCCCTTTTTGTTTTCTTGCTTCCTTTTAGATTTTATTGCAGTAAAGTCAGACACATTTTAAACTCTGGACTTCTAGTTAATCTATCTAAGAGACTTATATGGCCCCTGTTACCAGAGCTTCACATTCTTTCATGTATTTATCCTCATCCCACCCATCTTAGGTTTGGAACTGGCACTAAAACTGCTTAGAAATTTTCCGCTGATACGTCTTCCTGATGGAAAATGACTTTTCGATTAAACAGATTTCTCAAACAAATTTCCGTTTTGGTAGAAAAGTTTTGGGGTTCCTGTAAAAAACACCCTCCCCCTGCCCTTTTTTGGTTTTGTTTACACAGAAACTTTTGGTTACAGACATTGGACAGGAGGTGGGGGAGGGGGAGTTCTGGTTTTCTTTTTGGTTCACTTTTTTTTTGGTAGAAAAAAATAAATGTTTTCCTGACCAGCTTTAACTGGCACCCATCGTTGTAGTATGTGACTGCCTCCCAGGTAAACAGATTGGCACGAGAAAGTCCTTAGGTGATTTTTCTATAGGCCCCAACTCAACAGAGCACTTAAGCATCTGCTTTACTTTAAACAGAGGGTAACTTCCTCCTGTGTCCTCTCCTGCCCAGCACAGGGGAAATGGCAGGGGAGGAAAGGGGCATCAGAGAGCTCTGCTCCACCATGCCAATCTTTCACTGGGGGACCTTACCCAAGTGGCATATGTTAGAGCAGCTCCTAGGTTGCTCTAACAGAAGCTGGGCCAGGCAGCACAAAATCAAGGCGCTGTAACTGGCCGCCTGTGCTGAGTCAAGCACCTAGCCCAAGTTTTTTTTTAGTTGTACTTTTGGATGCAAATGAATAAAAAGATCCTGGTGATATAATAACGGGTCCAGGATCCTTCTGGTACCAAATCTCCACCTATTTAATGTCTCATCTTTCAACACATTGTTTGTCTCATAGGAATTGGCCCAGTGCTGTCACAGAGTTCATCCAAGCCTACAGAAGAACTAAAATGCATATGGCATGGTGGGGAGAGAGGACAAAGAGCAGAGAATTATTATGATACGAGATATTACCGTCCCAAGTACAGTGGGGAGGGGAGGCACCATAAAATGACAGATTTAGATAGTGATTGTTCCTCATTCAAATAAAGAACATTTCTCATAATCACCATCAAAACCCATAAACCTGATGTATTTAACTAGAGACAGCTTCTTTCTCCGCCCTGGAAAACCCCATCTCTGGCTGGTGTGCTCAATAGAAGAGGACATTTTACATCCTCCCCAACAGTGATGAGCTGCCAAAATGTTAACAACTGGTTCCCTCCTCACCCCACGAGGGGGTCGCCGACTTCCCGCAAATCAGCTGTTCAGCGGGAAGCCGGGGAGACTGAGAAGCAAGTGGCGGCTTCGCGCTCAGGCCCAGGGAGGCGGAGGTGAGCTGGGGCAGGGAGTGCTTCCCCTGCCCCCCCCCCAGGTTACCTGCTGCGGTGCGGGCAGCCCTCCTCGCGCCCCTCCGCCCCAGCTCCCCTCCGCTCCTCCTCCTTGGGCCAGAGCGCGAAGCCGCCACTTGCTTCTCAGCCCCCATCCCCCCCCCCTCCGGCTTCCCGCACAAACAGCTGATTCACGGGAAGTCGGGGGGGCAGAGAAGCAGAGCGGGGCGGCGCGTAACTCAGGGGCGGAGGCGGAGCGGAGGTGAGCTGGGGACGGGGATGGGGAGGGGAACTGCCAGTGGGTGCGCTGCACCCACCAAATTTTCCCCTTGGGTGCTTCAGCCCCAGAGCACTCACGGAGTCAGCACCTAAGGCACCACTTTTGGCTGGTTGTTAAATTTAGAAGCCCTTTTAGAACCGGTTGTCCCGCTCCCTCGCGGGACAACCGGTTCTAAAAAGGCTTCTAAATTTAACAACCGGTTCCAACGAACAGGTGCAAACCAGCTCCAGCTCACCACTGCTCCCCATTCCATGATTACTAGGCTTCACAACAAGAAGAGATTTCATTCATACA
Source organism: Lepidochelys kempii (assembly GCF_965140285.1). Classification (NCBI taxonomy): domain Eukaryota; kingdom Metazoa; phylum Chordata; order Testudines; family Cheloniidae; genus Lepidochelys; species Lepidochelys kempii. The sequence continues at coordinate 257,985,628 of NC_136381.1, forward strand.
CCAACCCCTAAAGAGTGTTTCTTCTTCTAATGGCAATTCATATCTTATATTAATTAATGTATTGTTAATTATTTCAGAGTCCCAAAGTGTTCTAGACCCCTCTCTCCAGTCCCCATGGTATACATTGGAAATTTGGCCTCTGACTCAAAGAGTTTACAATCAAAGGTCCAGTGGGACTCAACCATGTGGTAACAAAACAGTGGCGAGGGGAAGAAAGAAGTTGATCAATAAAGATGTAAAGCTCCATAGCAAAGGCTAGTGGATAACATGGTAGAGCAAAGAGATTTTTAAAAATAGCATAAATAAGTGTCTTAGCTAATTCATTTCTCGTAGCACCATTATAGAAGGGGGGTTTTGAAGAGGGATTTATATAAGGATAGGGGAGGGGTAATTGCTTGGGAGAGCAGGTCTAAATGAAGTGTGGAAGATGTGAGGAAGGATGGCCTAGTGGTTAGGCACCAGGCAAGGACTTGGGAGCCTTGAATTCAATTCTATTCCACCACAGACTTCCTGTGTGACTTTGGTCAGCCTCTCTGTGTCTCAGCTGTTCCCCAGCTGTAAAGTGCAGATAACAATACTTCCTAGGGGGTGCTGTGATGGTTAAAGGCATTAAATATTGGGGGGCACTCAGCTTCTTCAGTACTAGGGACCAACTAAATACCAAAGATAGATAAAATATTCCCCATGCGAGTTGCGGTGCGGTTCGTAAATCTTGCATTTTCATCATACTTGAAATATTGGCACCTCAAACCTTACCTTAGCCCTGGGGATATAATGCTACCAATAACATAACCTGGGTCCTCCCAGAGCAGGTAATGAGAATGCAAAAAACATATCTGGGATCCACCCTGCTGCCTGTAAGTCATCCAGTGCACTTTAATTTTGTTTGATTGCTTGGACTTACCATATGATTAATTATTATTATTATTGTGTGTGTTCCTGAGGAACCTAGGACCAGAGCCCCATTGTGCTAGGCACTGTACACACACAGAACAAAAAAGACAAAGAGTTTACAAGCTAAGTAATCACATGGCCCTCCGTAGTGATTCCTGTTGGCTGTGGCAGCAACACCCACTCCTGGAGTTAGACTGGAACAGCTGAAGGTCATGCTACTGCTCAGCTCTGCAAACAAGTCAGTCAAGATTCCAGGGAATGAACGCTCCTGATGGAACCCTAATTTCCTCGTGCACTTCAGGATCTCATGACAGATTATGCAAGAGCTGCAAAACTCCTCACCTCAGCAGTATCAGCACCAGGGGCAGCGTATTGTTTTGTGCAGCTTCTCTCTGCCTCATGTGCTGTGAATTGTCATGCTATCCATCATCCCTCTGTTCAGCTGGAGTTATGGGTGTTGCTGAGTTTCATTTTCAGTGCTCTTTAGACCCCAAGTTTCAGGTGTAATTTAATTAGCCTTTTTTTAATAGGTCAGACAAATTGAACGTGGTATCTCAGATCACCGAGATGTGGATTGCTGGATAAATGAACACATGCCACAAGCCCATGTTCAAATACTCTGTGTGAAATTAATAGGAAATGCCTGCATGACCAGACCATGTAACCAAGTCTTTCCTCAGGCTTTGAAACAAGCAACCCAATGTGTACTCTAAAGCCACAACCCTGCAAAGACTTACACCCGTGCTTAATTTTGCTCACACGAGTAGTCCACTGGGTGTGTAAAGTTAGACATGTGCCTAAAGCTTTACAGGATCAAAGACAAGGTTAGCATTTGCAATCTCTCTGCTCTGGTGATAACTGAAGCCAAGACTCTGGTGATAACTCAAGACAGCAGGCAAGCATATGAGTTTAGCTTTACCGTGCTTCCAGCAGGAGGATGCTGAGAAATTTGCTGTCAGGCCCGGCTGATGCTGTATTGATTTTATAGTACTGTGTTAAATATATACCTGTGTTCTTGCTAACATCATCTTTTAGGAAGCAAGCATCCTGACTGTCCCACAGAGGAGTTGTTACAGTGAGGATGAGTGCGTTAAAGAGAAAGGTTGATCTCGTCACTAATGATGAGGTGTTGCATAGCAATCAGCACCCAAGGCCAAAAGCCAGGAACCCCTGGGTTCTAATCTTATCTCTGTTGCTGATACCCTCTTGGGCAAATCAAGTAAGGCAAAGACTGTCTCTCTGCAGCAAGAAGAAAAGGAGTACTTGTGGCACCTTAGAGACTAACCCATTTATTTGAGCATAAGCTTTCGTGAGCTACAGCTCACTTCATCGGATGCAAGTTCGTGTAGTGCCTAGTGTCTGGGGGCTCTGATCTGAGCCTTTGGGTGCTACTGTAACATAAATGGCAAAAAATCGCCCTGCCTCGTTCCCCTCCCCACCTGTAAACTGAAGATAACAACATTTACTAGTGTTACACTTGTTGCGAGTATTAAAGTTAAGTGATGATTCCAAAGTGTTAATACGCTGTATAGTGCGAATATAAATGCTAAGAATTGGGCCAAATCCTAGAGTTCCTCAAGACGTAGTCCTGGGTTATTAAAACCAAATGGGTGTTGCATTTTCGAGGGACTTTAGCACAACTACTGCAGGTGTAACATACGGCACATTCAGCAACCCCAGGGCAATATTGCCCCCAGGAATGCCCTGCCCTGAAATACAGGGTTTTTTTAAATAACTGAGATGATATCAGTGTATTTTAGTAGCAATATTGACATTATTTTCCCATGAGTCATAAAGCGTGACTGGCAGTTGGCACTCCAAAACCATCTACTAATCTTGTACACCATTGAAAAGACATGACCAGACATATTTTAAGGAAGGCACCACCCATACATTATGTGGCAAATGAGACCCAAATTATGTGGCTGGATCTTCTGAATTACGAAGTACTGTCCTTCTTCCTCCTCTGTGTACAAGCCCTCTACCCCTCACCTCTTTCCAACCAGTGCAATCAGGCCAAGATCCCTTGGTATTTACATTGATGTTAAATTCCATTTGTTTTCCCTGCCCCCAAGTTTTCAGTTTTCAACCTGCTGCATGTATTTATATTGAGACATCTGAATTACAAGGCACACGCTGTCAGAGTGAGTGCGGAGGGGTAGAAAGCAGCCGGGAGGGGCAGCTGGCTGCACCACTCTTCACCGTGCCAGATTCACCTGGCTGTAACAGTGGTGAAATGCTGTGTTGTGTTTTAGTATTATCATCACTGTGGAACACATATTTAGTGCCATAAATCTGCATGTTGCTTTCCAAACACAGGGATCAGGTGCTGTGCTGGGCCTCGGGCACACAGAACTTGCAGCCTGGGTGGAAGGTGACTACACTGACTTTTAGCTACCTTTCAGTCCCCCCAGGCCCAGGTTGCATCCGGGGCTTAAGCAGGCCACAATGTAACTTCAGCAGCCTGGGATCTGTACATGTTACAGCAACTTCCCAGTGCTGCAGGCTAAGGCCCCACCCCCTTCATACCCTAGTCCTGCCCTACCTCAGGGCTTGTGAGGGAGTCCTTGGCAGGCAGATCTAGCGCTCTCTCCACAGTGTCTGAGTCAGGGAATCCTTCCCTGATTGGATATGGGATTTCTAGGGCCCCTTTATGCAGCTTTGGTCCTTTTGCCTAGCATAAAGGGGCTAGGGTGGGGATGAGGGTCTCACTCAGGGTCTGATCCTGCAAACACTTAGGCAAATAGGTGACTTTACTCGTGGGAGAAGCCCCTTTAATATCAAAAGTAAGAGTAAAGTTATGTATATGTTTACAGGATCAGGTCCATAGCCATACAGAAATATCCTATAAAACTCTGCCTGTGAAATTCAGCATTCATTCTGGAGCACAAAACAACTCCACCTTTCATTGTTTATTTTTAAGCAACTGAGAATGGTGGATAAAAGCATGGAGTATTTCACATCTTGTGCACACACAGAGTTTGATCCAGTGTAAATGAGAGGACAGCTTGCCTACGGTTCAACAAACACTCCCTGAGCCAAAACAAACTGTGGAAATGTCTTATAATAAAGACCGTGTCATGAGAATCCAGCATTTTCTGCAAGCGTTATGTTACATGTGGGAATTTAGGCTTCCCAGGTATGCCAGCTTTCAGGATTTTATTGTGAACCTCGCCATACTCAGTGTTTTTCCTAAAGCCCCAGGTCCTGGAATCGTGTGATTATATGAGTTTCTCAATTTTCACTTATTTTTAAGGATGTTTCTAACCATGATGGGCAATACAAACCCCACTGGGCTGGAAAGGGTTAACAACTGCGGTTAGCAGGATCAGCCTCACCTGCTACACCTGCAGTGGGTGTCAGGCCTATGGAAAGGCGGTGAAAAGGGAAGACTCAGCCAGTTGTGGCTGATTGGGAAGGAGAGCAGAGCAGCTGCTCTTGGCTGAGGAGAAAAGCTTGGCTGAAGCCAGGGAGGACCGTGGCTGGTCAGAGCCTCCCTGGAGGGAAGCAGGCTTGCTGCTGGACTGTTTGAGTTTATCAGGGACCAGCTGATGGTTGTTAACCCAGGCTATGGCGGGCGGGCGGGGGGGGGGGGGCAGGGAAGGCAGTCCCACTTGAGGGGAAGGGTGGGGACTGAGAACTAAGCCCAGTTGGGATAAGGAAGCCATTATTTTGTGTTTGGTTTGAAATTGGGACTTTGGGACTGCAACCCTGGAAGGGGGTGAACATTTGTAGTGATCTGGTCAGAGAGCTGGGCTATGCCTCTAAACCACCAGAGTGGGCTGGAAATCCTGCTGGGGAAACTGAGGTAGAGCAGCTGCAGCATGGTGCCCTGCCACAAGGAGATGCACAGGGACTGGTGACCCAGCGACACTACCCTTCCCAGTTGTGGAGAAAAGCTTGACAACATGTACCTTAAAGAATCCTAATTTTTAAGCCAGTCTCACGATTTCTTTGGTGGGGGGGTCTGACTCATAATTTTTGAACCTGTTTTGCTAGCAATATGGTGAATGAGCAAAGCATTTGTAGAACTTTAAATCCAAGAGTAGGACCATGTAGGAAGCTGGAAGTTAATGAGATTACTCATGTGCTTACATTTTTACACACGCTTTAAGTGCTTTGTTCAATGGGGACTCAAACCCCATTGTAACGCTACCAAAACAGTCCAGGTAGTGGTGTTCACTTGCCACCATCCTTAACTGTGTTTCTGAGAATGATTTATACCTAAGGATTCAAGAACTTGACAGCAACGATTACAGAGTGAAACAGCCCATCACAGTCCCACAACAAAGGATTCCCATCAACAATGCGTCTTTATGCTCAGCATTTTCTTCAACATATTTTATGGTAACAGTTTTGATCTATGATGCTTGAAACAAATAAGCTTTGGAACAATTGTCCTTTTGTATGCTAGGCACTGACCAATCTGACGCTATTTTGATCCAGCAAAATTTGGAACATGGCTGGCTGCTAATGATCCACCAAAGTCGACCTGGTTTAGCATTACTGAGCCACAGCCTGCATCTACAAAACCCCATAGAATCCCAGCAGAGGGGCTTCGATGGGGTCCCAGGGAAGGTGGCACCAGGCACTAGGGTCAGTGCTGTCCACTTTCCATGACCCAAAGTGGGAGTTATACCTGCACAGAGTCTGTTCAACTCATATAAGTGAAGCAGTCTAGGCCCTAAACAAAAAGCTTAAGGAAGGCAGGTCAGAAACTACGTCAGCATGCTCTTGCAAAAAAAAAAAAAAAAAAAAGCCAAGCTGGAATCACCACTCCACCCCAGGGAGTTACATAGCACACAAAGAGTGCAATTAATAGAACTAGTCAAACTTTGAAATCACATTTTTTTCTGATGGAAACAAAGGGACAAATATTTTGCAGAAATGATTATGAAAAATGCATCCTGGGTTTTGATCTGCTGCAGAGCAGATTGAAAAATCTGCATTTTTTTTTTAAATGAAAAAAGGTGGTTTTCTGACAACCTCTGTTAATGGAGCAGATGGTCAGGTCCCATGTAGCGAGTGGAAAATTCCTGAAGTTCCCACTTAGGGAACGCAATGGTGGAAAATCTGCAAGTGGGAACTTGTAAACCTTCTCTATTTCCTCTATGGGATTTTCCTATACCTGATGTGCCAGGGTCTCAAATTCTTTAGCAGTCACAGGAGGAACAAGAAGAAGAGAAAATACCAAAATGGGTTTCTACTCCTTCACTAGCTGGGTCAAAGTTGGGGTGGATTTGGAAGAGGTGAAGAAAATGAAAGATACAACAAGCTGTTTTAATTAGAAATCCTAAACGAGTAGCTAGTCACAAAATTCCACTTGCATTTCCCTCTCCCACAGAAAATGATAGCGACAGATGATTGCCATATACAGAGAGACCATTTCAAATGGCTGTCAAATGACAAGACTATAAGGAGGGCTGTGTTCTAAATAATGCAAAATTATCTTCTCTCATGAGCCCTAATTGCAGTATTATGAGTGCTTGACGTTAATTAAATTGTTTTCCTGCCTCACTGTTCTCTTCTAAGATGAAAGCACCCGAAATAGGGAATAACACAATATGGTGGTTTGGTGAATTGTGACCACGTGGCCTAGTTAAAGAGCTTTATACGCTGTACCTGTACTCAGATGAAACGCTTCTTGCAGTTGATTTGAAGTGCCTGCGTTCAAGTGACCTACGTACTAGACAAAGTGACACTGCATTGCTGAATCAACACATGTCAGGTCATATTACCTATTATTGATGAATGTAGTTGTTAATCCTAACATATTGTATTGGCAGGTCTTTCACTGTCTCTACTGGTTTTGCTCGACTGAATTGCTTTAAAGGAGAGAGGTATCATTGAGAAATATTCCTTGTAAACTGATCTGAAAATGTACTATGCCACGACAGGGTGTGTACTATGGGCCAGTTCCTGAAGCCCTTTCTTAGAACTTAGCCAAATCCTGGTGCCCCCACGTAAAAGGCTTTACACAGGAGACCGTGGTAGCAGTTTGGGGGTTGTGGAACCCCCTTCCCAGTCCCGTGCACTGGAAGAGCACCTGCTGTTCCTCCTATGCTGCCATGGAAACCATGGACTTCATGGCCAAGTTGCTACCTGTCCTTTTGTCACTCCACTTTCCAACAGCTGCCCTGCCTTGCTGTTGTGGAGCACAGTCCCGTGGTGTGCATGGGGTGTTAGGTCCCCTGGCACAGCTGTAATTTACTGGCTTCTTTGGATGGAATGCGGAATCTTCAGCTATGTGTGTCATAGGCCATATACAGAGGTGCAAGAAGGTGGAGTTCCCACCCTGCTCTGAATAGAGTATTCACACACTGGATAGAGTCCAAACTCACCCTTTTCTATTAGGACTTGGCTTCACTGGTAACTCAGGTAACAACAGAGTAACTCAGATGCCCCCAAAGAACATCAACCTTAGCCTGAGCTTTCTCCCCAATCCTGGGTGTTATGCGGGTTTCCTTCCAAGCCCTTCTTTGGCCCAGCCTCCAATTCCTTCTGCCTCTGAGATGTTCCTACCCCTCTAACCAACTGCTTGAAATTGACAAGATTCATCAGCCACCATGCAGGATTCCAGTATCTGGAACCAGATTCTAGCCCTTGCTGTGGTAACTTGATGCCACAATGGCCCTCAAGGAGCAGGGTAGGGCTGTATCTACTACCCTGAGCACTGGGAGATGAAAGGAGAATGGGGAAGTGACTGGAGTTCTCTGCTGCCTGGCAATTCTAGGCTGCGGGGAAGCTGCCATAAGTTAGAGCAGCCCTGGTGTTGCTCCAACTTGCACTGGAGCTGCTTTAGCCCCCAGCGCAGCCAGAGCCTGAGAAGTACAAAGGTGGCTTAAAATCAGCTTCACCCCCATCCCTGGGGGCTGCAGGCAGGAGACACAACCCAGAATTGGGTCCCTGACATCAGGATGGCTCAGCAGAAGACACCTGCCTCTCGATGTAGGGGTTAGACTCTGCCACCTTTTCGAAAGGGATGACCTTTGCTTTTGGAGCTAGAGGATCCCAGGTCTAGCCCCACTGGCATCTCAAGCGCTCGGTCACATCTCAACTATTCTGTAGTGTCTAGGCTCTCCCTTGACCACAACGCTGGGGGTATTTTGCAGGACTTGGCCCCACAAAATGGTGTTTTATAGTAGAACAGAGCCTTCTGTGCATGTTGACAGGAAAGAGGTAAAACCATTGCAGGTGGGAGAGTCTGGCTTAGCAGTTAAAACTCTGGCCAGGTTTCTGTTGCAGCTGGTTTCAAGGATTCCTCGGTTGCCATCTGTTCTCAGTCAAGGGTGAAGCTGTGTGGTTTCAAAACATATGCACTGACATTAAAAGGCAAAAAACACCCCATACCACTTCAGAAAAAGAGGCAGCAGCCACCCTGCTTGAAATGAGGTAGCATTCAGGGTGATTTATGTTATTTGGTGTAGTCAGAGCCTCATTTGGTTTCGGGGATGGTGCTTAACGTACATTTGTTTCTAACAGTTGTCCTCTTTTGAGCAAAAATGTCAAGCAAAGCAAATCAGGTGAGTGATCCCATTTCCAACTGAAATCAGACAGTGGAAAGATTTTGCAGACTTTATGCCCTGGCTCGTGTGTGGATGGAATCAGAACTGCTCACAGGTGTGTGTCATAAGCCCTATAGTGCCACCAGCTAAGTGAAGTAAAGATTAAGCTCAAATCAAAGGGGACCTGTGTTTTTGGTGCAGGAACAGCTGGGTTTTATGCTTGTGGCTGCCATATAGTGGCCAGCGTGTGCAGCTGTGATGGCCTAGGAGAATCTGATCCACTTTATGTAAAGAGGAAGCAGGAGGGAGGCTCTCATTAAAATAGTAACATTTACACAACACACTCTTTCCTTGCTGAGGCTTCTGCCCAGGGACCAAAGCCCAGGAGATGCTGGATGCCTCCTGTGTGGGGCGGAGCATCTTCTCCTGGGAGTCCAGGACACCCAGCACCTTGCAGGGTCACGCCCCGGGTCAGGTGAGTTAGCCTTGGAAGTTTTTGTTAGTGGGCTATATATTAAGTTAGTATAGAAATGGCTACTGCCTTGCACCTTGCATAGCCATTTAAACTCATGCAGAGTGCTACCAGCTCAGAAAGGCAGTGATTTATTCTGCACAAAGTGGTGATAAACTCAAGTCATTCCCAGCAGCCTTAGCCCTCCCCCACAGTGTGATATTTCTGCATCAGAGCGCTGACTCAAAGCAATCCCTTTGCCTAGCGCTGCTGCTCTTCTGACTCAATCAGCCTGAGCAGCACAGATGGGGAAGGAACAAGGGACAGTAATTTGGGCTGCAGTGAAAGCTGAAGTGGGAAGCACACCTAACTCAACTCAGTCATTCACTCAGCATTTCTGACATACAAGCATTGTCTGGTGGATTGAGCCAAGGGCACTGGTCTTCTTAATGATACTCCATTACCAAGTGGAAGGAATAGAATAGCCGTCTGCAAGTATACACTGGTATAAACACCAAGGAGGTGGAGGTGGGATTGAGTTAGGGGAGCTCCAGGGTAGTTTTACTAAGCACAATAGGATGAAATTAAAGGGGAAATGAAGTTAGAATATCAGGGCAATTTTCTTAATGGTGAAATCTATTAGATCAGTGTTTGTTGAAGTGTGGTGCTTGAAGGGCTAGGCAGGGTGTGTGTGCAGGTGAGTAAGGTAGAAACAGTTCTCCCAGTCATTCTCCAGAGTTAGTTTTCATAGTTAGAAGTAATAAGTCCCTCGCTGTTATGGTTGTGGAGAACGCCTTCTGCATGTGACCCCAGTGCAACTAATACAATGACATCTGCTTGAGTTTGCAGAGAGCCTGAAACAATAGCTCTGAGGTGTGAACTTTCACATTCATCTCAATATTAGTGCCCCAGCCCCAAGACCCTTCTGTGCTCCCTTCTGCCTTCTCCTGCATGCTCTTGCCAGGAAGACAGCTAGGATTCTGCCTGTTAGTACTCTGGGTGCTGATCTGAGCGGTACTTCCAACTTCTTCAGAGAGCTCCCCTCCCAGCCCCTGTCACAACAAAGAAGTGAGGAAGGGGCTGGAAATGACTAAAAATCATCTGAAAATCTCCTCACTTAAATGGTAAGGAGGGGCGGGGAAGGAGACAATTGGGGATTGGTCAACACACAGTACAAGAGCACATGCGGAACAATCCCACACCAGACACGAAGAGATCTGTGCCATCTCTTGCAACTACAGTCAGAGGAATCCTGGAACTGGCAAATACATCATTTTGTGCCAAACCACATTCCGACCAAACTACATTCTTCATTAGTCATCAGTTGCCAATTGTTAGTTGATAAACACAGAGCCAAACATTCCAGCCCCCAACACCCTTGACCTCTGCAGAAGTTTATAGCATACCAAACTGTTACAGTTCAAGATCTGACCCACATGGCTGGATCCCTTATCTTCATAATGGACCAATCCAAAATTCCAGACCCAAACACCCAAGGACTCTGGCTGGTTTATCTGGATCTGCACTTTGCCTGTCTCTGTCATGTAGCTCATTTTACGTAGCGGGTGCTGTGTGGGAGATGACGTACAATGCAGGCATCTGAAACTGCTGTAGCAAAGAGGACACATGTCTACCTGCAGGCTGTTTTAGCCTCTGCAAGGTCACACAGGTTGTGGACTAGGTTGGAGAAACAGCCCAGCAGTTTGAGCCTAGAGGACCAATCCAGATTTATTTAAGAAACAACGAGGGGCTGGTCACACCCACCATAAACCATAGTGACCAAGTGTTGGGAACACTGGGGCATGGCCACACAAGTATTGGCCAGTGTCTCCCATTGCCCCTGCAGGAGTTTGCTTCCAGTCTCTCCAAAACCCACCCACACATCTCACTGCTCCAGCGCTTCCTCTCTGATTGCAATTCCAAACGAGTCAATTACCCCTAGCTGGGTCCTCCCACGCCCATGGCTGGGCTCCTGGGCCATGCTCGCAGGGAGCCCTGGCATCTGTTGAACTTCTCTGCTTGGCCACTTTCTTCTGACAACATGGCACAGTCGCTCCACGTTGTCATAGTGTCAGGGCAGAGAAACATCAGTGGCCGAGTTATTCCGACTGACTGGGCAGAGCGAGGTTATCTTCTCCCTGTCTGACATCATCTCAGCTGGTGCAAGCTAACACTTCCCCATGGTGACAGTCACCAATGAAATCCCTTCCTCCCAGGAATGCCCAGGAGGGGATAGAGTAGGAGGCAGAAGCAAATTACATTCACTTTCTATCCTGGACAAGGGATAATTAATTACCATCAATGTTACAATTACAATTAGTGTTTCAGAAATGGATCTTAGGAAATTAATATGAAAGGGAGATAATGTTCTTTGTTTGAAAGATCTCTGTGTAAAGAGGCACTAAGTATTTCTCTCTCTCTTTCTCTCTAATACCTGTCATCTAGTCCACTGGTTCTCAACCTTCTTCCATACTGGGGTTCCCCCAGGATCTCCCTTCCATCTAACTGGGATCTATCTAGGACCCCTCTTCCCGCTACTGAATAGCGGTCAGTAGGTTTCCGGTATAGGGTGGTGTTTATGTGACCATTGTTTATTAGCACTGTAGTGTCCAGGAAGTGGATCTAAAGAGCGTTGTTCTAAATCAGCCATAAAAACCATCAGCCATCAGTTTCCTCTTCAATTCAACTTCAAATTCAACTTCAATTCAACTTCAATTCAACTTCAATCCATCAGTGATCTTCCTGATAACACCATCCTGGCCACTATGGATGTAGAAGCCCTCTACACCAAAATTCCACACAAAGATGGACTTGAACACTATCCCCGATAATGTCACGGCTAACCTGGTGGTGACTTTGTCCTTACCCATAACTATTTTACATTTGGGGACAATGTATACTTTCAGATCAGCGGCACTGCTATGGGTACCCGCATGGCCCCACAGTATGCCAACATTTTTATGGCTGATTTAGAACAACGCTTCCTCAGCTCTCATCCCCTAAAGCCCCTACTCTACTTGCGCTATATTGATGACATCTTCATCATCTGGACCCATGGAAAAGAAGCTCTTGAGGAATTCCACCATGATTTCAACAACTTCCATCCCACCATCAACCTCAGCCTGGTCCAGTCCACACAAGAGATCCACTTCCTGGACACTACAGTGCTAATAAACAATGGTCACATAAACACCACCCTATACCGGAAACCTACTGACCGCTATTCCTACCTACATGCCTCCAGCTTTCACCCTGACCACACCACACGATCCATCGTCTATAGCCAAGCTCTGCGATACAACTGCATTTGCTCCAACCCCTCAGACAGAGACAAACACCTACAAGATCTCTTTCAAGCTTTCTTACAACTACAATACCCACCTGCGGAAGTGAAGAAACAGATTGATAAAGCCAGAAGAGTTCCCAGAAGTTACCTACTACAGGACAGGCCTAACAAAGAAAATAACAGAATGCCACTAGCCGTCACCTTCAGCCCCCAACTAAAACCCCTCCAACGCATTATTAAGGATCTACAACCTATCCTAAAGGATGACCCAACACTCTCACAAATCTTGGGAGACAGGCCAGTCCTTGCTTACAGACAGCCCCGCAACCTGAAGCAAATACTCACCAACAACCACATACCACACAACAGAACCACTAACCCAGGAACTTATCCTTGCAACAAAGCCCGTTGCCAACTGTGCCCACATATCTATTCAGGGGACACCATCAAAGGGCCTAATAACATCAGCCACACCATCAGAGGCTCGTTCACCTGCACATCCACCAATGTGATATATGCCATCATGTGCCATCAATGCCCCTCTGCCATGTACATTGGTCAAACTGGACAGTCTCTACGTAAAAGAATAAATGGACACAAATCAGATGTCAAGAATTATAACATTCATAAACCAGTCGGAGAACACTTCAATCTCTCTGGTCACGCAATCACAGACATGAAGGTCGCTATCTTAAAACAAAAAAACTTCAAATCCAGACTCCAGCGAGAAACTGCTGAATTGGAATTCATTTGCAAATTGGATAGTATTAATTTAGGCTTAAATAGAGACTGGGAGTGGCTAAGTCATTATGCAAGGTAGCCTATTTCCCCTTGTTTTTTCCTCCCCCCCCCCCCCCCAGACGTTCTGGTTAAACTTGGATTTAAATTTGGAGAGTGGTCAGTTTGGATGAGCTATTGCCAGCAGGAGAGTGAGTTTGTGTGTGTGTGTGTGTGTCCCCGGGAAAAGGGGAGGGGGGTGAGAAAGCCTGGATTTGTGCTGAACATGGCCCACCTTGATTACCATGCACATTGTAGGGAGAGTGGTCACTTTGGATGAGCTATTACCAGCAGGAGAGTGAGTTTGTGTGTGTGTGTTTTTGGAGGGGGATTAGGGGGTGAGAGAACCTGGATTTGTGCAGGAAATGGCCCACCTTGATTATCATGCACATTGTGTAGAGAGTTGTCACTTTGGATGGGCTATTACCAGCAGGAGAGTGAGTTTGTGTGTGGGGGGGTGGAGGGTGAGAAAACCTGGATTTGTGCTGGAAATGGCCCAACTTGATGATCACTTTAGATAAGCTATTACCAGCAGGACAGTGGGGTGGGAGGAGGTATTGTTTCATGATCTCTGTGTGTATATAAAGTCTGCTGCAGTTTCCACGGTATGCATCCGATGAAGTGAGCTATAGCTCACGAAAGCTCATGCTCAAATAAATTGGTTAGTCTCTAAGGTGCCACAAGTACTCCTTTTCTTTTTGCGAATACAGACTAACACGGCTGTTACTCTGAAACCTGGAGTAAATCATGTAATGTTAGAGCCCCAGAATCATTAGAGGGTTGTATCACGGTCCATAAAATAATTGTAACATAAAATCATAGACATAGAGGGTTAGAAGGGACCTCAAAGGGTCATCTAGTCCGGCCTCCTGAGGTGAAGCTGGACCAAGTATATCTAGACTGTGCCTCACAGATGTTTGTCTAATCTGTTCTTAAAAACTTCCAATAATGAGGATTCCACAACTTCCCTTGCAAGCCTGTTTCAGTGCTCCGCTACCCTTATTGTTAGACATTTTTTCCTAATAGCTAATCTAAATCTCTCTAGCTGCAGATTAAACCCATTATTTCTTGCCCTACCTCCGGTGGACATGGAGAACAATTGATCACTATCCTCTTTATAACAGACTATAACATCCTCTTTATATTGGAAGACTGTTATCAGGTCCCTCCTCAGTCTTTTCTCAATATTAATTATGCCCAGTTTTTTTAACCTTTCCTCATAGGCCAGATTTTCTAAACTTTGTATCATTTTTGCTGCTCTTCTCTGGACTCTGCCCAAGTTCACATTTTTCTTATAGTGAGTCGCCCGGAATTGGACACACTTCTCCAGCTGAGGCCTCGCCAATGCCAAGTCGCGCAGGGACAGTTACCTCCCATGTCTTGCATACGACACACCTGTTAACACACCCAGAATGATATTAGCCTTTTTAGCAACTGTATCACATTGTTGATTCAGATTCAATTTGTGATCCACTGTAACCTCCAGATCCATTTTTTAACAGTACTGCTCCTTAGCCCGTTATTCCCCATTGGGTAGCTGTGCATTTGATTTTTCCTTCCTAAGGGAAGTACGTTGCACTTGTCTTTACTGCATTTCATCTTGTTAATTTCAGCCCAATTCTCCAGTTTGTTAAAGTCATTTTGATTTCTAATCCTGTTCTCCAAAGCGCTTGCAACCCCTCCCCGCTTGGAGTCATTCACAAATTTTATCATACTCTCCATGCCATTATTCGAATCATTAATTAAAATATTGAATAGTACCAGAGCCAGGAATGACCCATGTGTGACTCCGCTAAATATGTCCTCCCTGTTTGACAGCAAACCATTGATAACTACTCTTTGAGTAGGTTCTTTCAACCAGTTGGGCACCCACTGATAGTAATTTCATCTAGACCACATAGCACTAGTTTGCTTATGAGAATGTCATATGGGGCTATGTCAAAAGCCTTACTAAAATCAAGATATATCATGTCTTCTGCTCCCCCCCACCACACCCATCCACGAGGCCAGTAGCTCTGTCAAAGACAGAAATTAGGTTGATTTGGCATGATTTGTTCTTGACAAATCCATGTTGGCGATTACTGACCATTCTATTATCCTCTAGGCACTTACTAATGGATTGTTTAATCATTTGTTCCAGTATCTTTACAGGTATCAAAGTTAGGCTGCCTGGACTATAATCCTTGGGTCCTCCTTGTTGCCCTTTTTAAAGAGAGGTGCTACGCTGGCCCTTCTGCAGTCCTCTGGGACCTCACCCCTCCTACAGGAGTTCTCAAAGATAATTGCTAACAGTTCCGAGATTACTTCAGCTAGTGCCTTAAGTGCCCCTGGATTCAGTCACTGCTCCCATTTTTCTGAGTACAGAAGGTGAAGGAAGATCCACATAGACTGCAGCCAACATGAGCAGGATCCCAAATGCACATAACCCAGAACATCCTGGTATTTGCAGAGCTGGGATGGGACCATTGCTCTATCTATCTTAGGTACCAATGACACCATTAGCATAGTACTGGCTCCCAATGTAACTAGTAGAGTACGGTGTGTGGGAGGTGGGGCGGCCACTCAATCCCTATGGGAATGTCACCACCTTTTTCTGAAAATGGGTTTATTTATCACGCCGGAATTATTCAGACCCACAATCCAGACGTAACACGCCTTTGGAAAAACCCTTCCCTTTTAATTACTCGCTTTATTATCCACAGGCCTCTTTTGTGGCACTGTCATTCCCGATCACGAGCAACACCTCCTGACAAGGGCATCGCTTAGGGGAACCCAAATATTGTGACACCAAGGCAAAGGCTCCATTGGCAACTTAATAGAAGCCCCAGGCTGCATTAAATTTACATCAGGGTTTCCATCAGAAATAAAAGCACACAGCCATAATCTTTCTTTGTGTGGGGATGCAGGCAGGAATTCTTTAGTGTCTGGATTCACCTGCAGTCAAATCTCATGGTAATCAGCTTTGCCCATGCCCTGCAGCTACTGGGAGAAGAGGTTTCACAGGCTGCATTTTAGGATGCTGCAGGCTGTATTTTGAACCTTGGGCATAGAATCATAGAATATCAGGGTTGGAAGGGACCCCAGAAGGTCATCTAGTCCAACCCCCTGCTCAAAGCAGGACCAATTCCCAGTTAAATCATCCCAGCCAGGGCTTTGTCAAGCCTGACCTTAAAAACCTCTAAGGAAGGAGATTCTACCACCTCCCTAGGTAACGCATTCCAGTGTTTCACCACCCTCTTAGTGAAAAAGTTTTTCCTAATATCCAATCTAAACCTCCCCCACTGCAACTTGAGACCATTACTCCTCGTTCTGTCATCTGCTACCATTGAGAACAGTCTAGAGCCATCCTCTTTGGAACCCCCTTTCAGGTAGTTGAAAGCAGCTATCAAATCCCCCCTCATTCTTCTCTTCTGCAGGCTAAACAATCCCAGCTCCCTCAGCCTCTCCTCATAACTCATGTGTTCCAGTCCCCTAATCATTTTTGTTGCCCTTCGCTGGACTCTCCAATTTATCCACATCCTTCTTGAAGTGTGGGGCCCAAAACTGGACACAGTACTCCAGATGAGGCCTCACCAATGTCGAATAGAGGGGAACGATCACGTCCCTCGATCTGCTCGCTATGCCCCTACTTATACATCCCAAAATGCCATTGGCCTTCTTGGCAACAAGGGCACACTGCTGACTCATATCCAGCTTCTCGTCCACTGTCACCCCTAGGTCCTTTTCCACAGAACTGCTGCCTAGCCATTCGGTCCCTAGTCTGTAGCTGTGCATTGGGTTCTTCCGTCCTAAGTGCAGGACCCTGCACTTATCCTTATTGAACCTCATCAGATTCCTTTTGGCCCAATCTTCCAATTGGTCTAGGTCCTTCTGTATCCTATCCCTCCCCTCCAGCGTATCTACCACTCCTCCCAGTTTAGTATCATCCGCAAATTTGCTGAGAGTGCAATCCACACCATCCTCCAGATCATTTATGAAGATATTGAATAAAACCGGCCCCAGGACCGACCCTTGGGGCACTCCACTTGATACCGGCTGCCAACTAGACATGGAGCCATTGATCACCACCCGTTGAGCCCGACAATCTAGCCAGCTTTCTACCCACCTTATAGTGCATTCATCCAGCCCATACTTCCTTAACTTGCTGACAAGAATACTATGGGAGACCGTGTCAAAAGCTTTGCTAAAGTCAAGAAACAATACATCCACTGCTTTCCCTTCATCCACAGAACCAGTAATCTCATCATAAAAGGCGATTAGATTAGTCAGGCATGACCTTCCCTTGGTGAATCCATGCTGGCTGTTCCTGATCACTTTCCTCTCATGCAAGTGCTTCAGGATTGATTCTTTGAGGACCTGCTCCATGATTTTTCCAGGGACTGAGGTGAGGCTGACTGGCCTGTAGTTCCCAGGATCTTCCTTCTTCCCTTTTTTAAAGATTGGCACTACATTAGCCTTTTTCCAGTCATCCGGGACTTCCCCGGTTTGCCACGAGTTTTCAAAGATAATGGCCAGTGGCTCTGCAATCACAGCCGCCAATTCCTTCAGCACTCTCGGATGCAACTCGTCCGGCCCCATGGACTTGTGCACGTCCAGCTTTTCTAAATAGCTGATCTCAGTGCAGGTTCCATGCTGCCAGAACTGATTCACACCAGATCTCAGTGCAGGTTCCATGCTGCCAGAACTGATTCACACCATCCGAATGCAAGATCAAGCTAGTTGCAACCCACAGGGCAATTTCCATGAGAAGCAGCTGTGAGGTGGGGGTGGAGAAAGTTCTTGAGGAATTCTTGCAGAATTTCCCTGGAATAGTTATTGTGAGAGTGAGACCAACCTCCTATGGAATGGACAGTAGGTGCTGTGCCTGGACACCAGTGAGGCCAGGGCTACCCACGAGGAGACTGCCCCGCCCCAGCGCCACGTCTGGGGTTCTCTCAGCCCTGTATCTAGGTTCTTACTCCATGGCCCCAGCACGGTGATAACCACAGCAATCCCAGTTCCAGCTCCTGGGTAGAACAGCTCTATTGGAGCTAAGCTGCCACTAAGTCCTGAGACCTCAAGATCCAGGGAGCTTGCCAGGTGCCTTAGGGGAGTTATGTAACAATGAATTGTTTACCCTATCCAGCACCTCAGAGCATCAGGCCCTAAAAACACTCAGGTGTCCCTGTGTTTTAGCAGGACAGGCGTCAGCAAATCAGCCGACGTGGCCTCACTGCTTTGAAGTCCAAATGATATTCTGGGCCAGTATTAATCACAGGCAAAATTTCAAGTAAACAAACATGCTTTAAAATTGGTAGATGGTTTTACTGGCAGGCAATGAAGAGCCAGGATGTGATCCAAAATCTGGCTCCAGTAATAATTAGCCAGGTTTAAGTTATGGGAATTTTGTCCCAGGTGTGAAACTCCCCCGTCTCCTGTCAAGTAGAGTGAGTTTAATATTCCAGCTAAATCATCCCACCAAATTACGCTTCCCTATTTAGAAGGATGATTGTATCATCATGAACCAGTCAGTGTGCAGGTGCACAGCTGCTCTCTACTGGATGGAATCAGAACTGCTCAACTATGTGTCACAAAGCCTATAATGCAAAGAGTGATTCTCCTTCAGCTCATGTAGTAGAGTCCTGCGTTTTCTATCTCCACACTTGCTGTGACACTCCGAGTGACCATAGTGTGCAGAATAGTGACAACCAGGAAGTTTTGGAGAGATTTGGCCAAGAGGACAGCTACAGCAGAGGAATTTAATACAGTGTGCCTGCCATAGGGCTTTCATAGCCCCTGCGACAGAACTGCACTACCATAAGAAGAAGAGGCAAACATCTGCAACAATCCTAAATACAAGGCACTGTTCAGAGCATCCCATTACCCACTGTTCCCAACAGCACACAGACATGGGTAGGGGGCAAATTCTTCCCTTGGATGCCTGCAGCCATCAGTGACAACAGTGCATGGCTCCGAGAGGGGAATTTGGTTGAAGGCTAAATATATTCATGGCCAGTTTATACCCATTTCTTCTTGTGCTAACACTGTCCTTCAGCTCAAACAGCTATTCACCTTCCCTGGTGTTTACCCCTCCCCCTCGATGTATTTATAGATATAAGATTGCACAAGCATAGCCGATGGCAGAAATTGGACCTCATTGCTCTATTGCATTGTTTGCTTATATCATGCATATTCAACATATTCTAAAAGTACAGTTGTATAGAGTACAGTAGTATTAAAATGCTGCTGTGAGTTAGGAGAAAAACTGAAAACTTTGCTGGTAACAGGAGTGTAGGTGAAGAGAAAGGGAAGCATTTTATCGGAGTCCATAATGTGGTATCTGGTTCAAGAGCATGTGCATCCCAGAGTTCAGACCAGAGGAGAGATTCTAGACAGGGACTGCAGAGAATGTCAGCTCAGGTCAGTTTAGGTCACTTCAGTTTAGATCAGCAACTCTGACTTGAAGCTAAGCTTCAGAACCCAAAAGGCACATGTGCCATTATCCTGACAGCTTTCAAAACAGATGCTTTAATTTGAACAGAACGTGGGGAAAAACCTCCAGGTGAGCAATTTCCTTCTTCTTCCAAAACAAGACAAAGCAAAATGCACGAGGCCTGAGCACATAACAACAGCAGGGCTGGCCCTCAGCTGGGGAGGTCCCTGTGCAAAGCAACACGTGGCACCTCACACACAAAGTGGGAAGGGCTCACGTGGAAGAGAGTGTCCCATAATAACAGGGCTCCCAAATGTATGAAGCCAAATGCCATTGACCCCCTTTTTCCTGCTTAGGGCTGGCACTCAAAAAGGAGCTATGCTGGTGAAGCTCTAGTGGGATGGTCCAGTGGTTAGGGCTCTTATCTATGAGTTGGGAGACCTGCATTCAAGTTCCTGCTCTGCCGGTCTCTCTCTGTGATCTTGGGCAAGTCACTTAGCTTCTCTGTATCTCAGTTCCCCAGGTGTGTGTATATTGAATGGATAATTGTCCTCTTCTACCTCCCAGGGGTGCTGAGAGGCTACATACATTAAAGATTGTGGATGCTCAGGTACTATGCTAATGATGTCATTAGTACCTAAGATAGACAGAGCACTGGCACGTGGGGTCCCATCCCAGCTCTGCCATTGAGTCTTTGTGTAACCTTGGATGTTACAAAGACCAGTGTTTTTATATCGGGGCATCTAAAGTTAGGCACCTAAATAGCAGCATCCAGATTTTCTGAGGTGCTGAGCAATCACAATTCCCACTCCCTTCAGGGGGGCAGGACTGGGCCCTTCATCTCCGAGCTCAGCCCTTCCATCTAGGTGGCCAGCAGCTGAACTACGGATAGGGAACTGGGAGCACAGTTTTCCAGCGAGCAGGCCAGTATTTCCACTGCACTTCACAAGTGGGGAGCCTGGGCTGGGGCCATTCAAAGAGGAAGCAGTGGCCTGACCAAACCCATGTCCTGTGAGTTTAAAAGTCCCAGGTTTTTCCCCAGAAACCCCAGCCCTGACCACATCGCCACCCTGTTTGGGGTGGTCTCCTGGAGCTTTGGGATGACAGAACGGTGAAGCTGAGCAGCGCCAGCACCCAGGGGCTGCAGAAGGAGACACATTTGTAAGGAACATGCCCAAGCTTGCCTAGAAAGACTCATCTTCTTCATGCAACAGAGCCCTGTTAAAATGTACAGCTACCCTGTCTCGCTGAGCAGTGCAGAACAACAGTGCAGCTGATTCTCCTCTCCCAGGTGTAAGTCCACTGGCTTCCGCAGAGTTACTCCTGAGTTACACCTGGGTGAGAGCAGAATCAGGCCCATCCTCTTCAGAAAAAATGTCTGTGCCTATGTCCTATTTACTGCTTGTATTTTTCTGCCTTTTAGATTAATAGTAAAGATGGCTCTGGATTTCAAAGCTCCCCCCAGGTTCCAGGTGCTCAGATGCGGCATTTTGGTGCAGGCCCATCTCTCATTAGCAGGGATCTTGGCAGCGGTGGGTCCAGTCCTTCAAGTGGGTGAGCTCCTCTCAGGAATTTCTGAGTGCCCTTTTGATGCTGGCAGGCCAGGTGCCAATTCAGGCCAGGATCCCCAGGCCTCAGCTGAGTATTGACAAACACATAGTTGGAAGCCATCTGGTACACCTGTGTGTTAGTATTGTTAAAATAGGTCTTAGAGGTATAAGAATGTGATTAGTGTTTAGACTCCATTGAATGCTCGTGAGTTGCTGCCCGTATTAATCTCACTCGCAACATCTATACTCCAGATTGCGAGGTAATATCTGAGCATTTGCATTGTAAGCCTCCGTACCTGTGTAAATCACCAGGCAGGAGAGAGACATTAATTAGTGTGAAATGCTGGTCTCCAGCAGAAGGTGTTTTGTCCTGCCCAGCAAGGAAAGCCCATCGACTCCAGACCGACTAGAGTAGAACATCAAAGAGGACAAAAGATTTTGTTGTTTACTCTTCCTACCTCCCCCAGTGAAGATGAGTTTTTGCAAGTGAATTCATCCCGTCGGCAACTGTTGCAACTCAAGCAGAATGGGTGAAAGGTTTAAAGGCCCCTAACAAGGAGGAATGGCACTTTATGCTTCTTGGACTCTGGGGGGGGCAAGGATTACGAGGCATAAGCAAAAGATCTGCAGTGCTTAGGCTGGGTTAGCCCTAAAGGACATATAAAGCTTGCTGATTATAGAAGCTTCTATTACTTTTTGACACTTAAGATTGGCACTCATTTATGGGTATATATGTTTACCTGCTTTAACCTTGTAAGTAGCTCTCTTGTTTCCTTTTCCTATATAATAAATCTTTTGATAGTGTATTATAGATTGGCTCTATGTGCTGTCTTTGGTGTGAGGGCAAAAGTGCAATTGACCTGGGGTAAGTGACTGGTCCCTGAGGACTGGGAGTAACCTGAATATTGGTGGGACACTTGGTGTAAGGGACAATCTATCACAAAGGTATGCTCTCCTGGGTAGCAAGCCAGATCGGAGTATGCAAGGGGACTGCCTATGACTCCGTGTTATAGTACCTGAAGAGTTTACATTTGATAATTGGTTGGTGAAACCTAAGTATAGAGTTCACAACCAATTTGGGGTTTGTGCCCTGGTTCTTAACAGCCTGCCCTGAGGTTTGTACTCATGCTCTTGAGTCACTGCAGGACAGCTTGACAGTCCTCAGTTCCCATTAGGGTGCTCACCATCTCCTGCAGCCAAGCTCTGTGAGTACACAGCAACTCCATGCAACCAGAGATGACTGGTGCCTGCTGATGGGGGGCGAGGGGGAAGAGGTATGGGGGGCAGAGTGAAGGCAGTTGGCTTCAGCAGTGTTACTGAGCATGCTCAGTCCATGTGAACATGCTCACTACAAGCCAAGCAGCAAATCTGGGGGGAGAATGTGACCTCGCATCCCCTCTTCCCCGTCGCCTCTGCATACAACCAATGAGAAGAGGAAGGGAAGGATAGCAGATCCAAATGAAACCACAGGGGCAATTGTGGTTGTTAGAAGGTAATTACCCAAAGTGGAATATGGCCAGGATACTAGCATTAGCATAACGAATATGCTTTCTAAATGGAATAGATGTTGCTGTTTGCCATGAAGAATAAGCACCCGCTCTCTAAAGGCTGTATTTTTAGCACAAATTGATAACGGAACACTCGTCTCTGCTGAAATGGTAGAGTCCACCTGTCAACATTTAGTCAAAGGACAATTTCTTTCCAATGAATCATAGAAGCATAGAATATCAGGGTTGGAAGGGACCTCAGGAGGTCATCTAGTCCAACCCCCTGCTCAAAGCTGTACTATCAATGATGATAATGTTCCCATATTTGGTATCATATCCTTCTGCTCCCTACGAGGGAGGGAGGTATCATTATCCTCATTTCACAAATGAGGAAACTGAGACACAGAGCTGTTAAGTGACTTGCTCAAGGCCACAAAATTAGTCAGTGGCAGAGATGGGTTTAGAACTCAGGAGCTACCTTTGCTTCTAGCTGCTTTGTTCCTGGGCTGTGTCAGAAAATATTATCTTTCTCTGATGCATCCAGATTTTCTTGATGTAAATTGCTGAAATTGCTGAAAGAGGCATTTATTTAAAAGTTCAGCATGTTATGCACAGACATAGCAGTTGAGTAACTGGAAAAATCAACTTAGAATTGCATCACTGGGAGTTAGAATGTTTGCTTGGTCTTCATGTGAGATGAAGCAAGCGCCTGCCTATCCTCATCCAAGTGTGCGTGGTCAAGAGATAAGGAAGGGTTTCTAAAGTGATCCCTTAGAGGTAGAGATTTCAGGCTTGGATGTCCTCAGCAAAACACCCTTCACAATTCAGGGGAAAAAGGGCCTCTCTATACTGATAATTATCCACAAAGATACAAAACACTCAGAGGGCCAGATCCTCAGCTGGTAGAAATTGGCAAGCTTATACTGAAATCAAAGGAGCAATGCCAGTTTGCACCTGCTGAGGATCTGGTCTTCCCCAGTAAAATGTAAAGCCATTATTTTAGTAACATATCTGTGCAGTTCCACTGATGTCAAGGCCCAGCCCTGTAAGATGCAGCTCTTTCATCTCTCATTCCCTTAGGTTAAAATCTTGAGAAAATTATTGTCCTCCTGAGATTTCCAACTGCATTTGGGGCCAATGGGACTGAGCAAGTGTAGGTCCATTAGTCCCTTCCCAGACTGCTCCCCAATGAGAGCCAGGCTTTTTTCCTCTCTGTCTGTCTGCATCTCCCTGCTCCTGACAGGGGACTTAGGAGACAGAGAGTGTTTTCCCTGCCTGATAAATTTCATCCTGTATGCAAGACTTACAGCTGATCTAGGTAGGATTCACCTGCATTCCCTGCTCCGATTCATTTAAAATCTTGCATTACGCACTAAAACATACTGCTCTGTGCTAGCTGCCACACTCAGCCTCTGAAAGGGATTGCCCAGCTGCTAGGGTGACCAGAGGTCCTGATTTTATAGGTACAGTTCCAATATTCAGGGCTCTTTCTTATATTAGACGTCTATTACCCCCCATCCTCTGTCCTGATTTTTCACACTTGCTATCTGGTCACCCTACCAGTTGCCATGTTGTGTGTACAAACCTGCAGAAGTGAAAATACAGCTGTGGAATCTGGAATTTCATGGGTTTTATTTAGTGATGAGCTTTTGCTGCTCTCTACAGAATCCAGCTTCCCCTTTACTCCTCCATCCCAGGTCGGCTTTGCTAAAGGGATGCTGCCTCTCAGAGCATCCGCCTGCAAATGATTTCAAACGGAATTGAGGCCCGAGGTTTGATTCACACTTGCCTTTAGTTTTAAAACACGCGTGAAGAAACTAGTTACTGCCTCACCTATTTATTTGAGCATGAGCTTTCGTGAGCTCATGCTCAAATAAATGGGTTAGTCTCTAAGGTGCCACAAGTACTCCTTTTCTTTTTGCGAATACAGACTAACACGGCTGTTACTCTGAAACTAGTTACTGCCTGTACCCTCAGCTACGGTGAAAACTGAAAGAGTCAGATGGCTGGCTCAGACGCACAATCAGAAGTACAGATGCTTCTCAGGACTGTTTAACCCTTTGGAGTCTGCAGCCTGGAGTTGTGAAAAGAGGGTTTCTGCATGAGTGTTCCAGAACGGCTCACCATCAAGAAAAACAATTTAAAATCATTCAACCCCCAAACTAGATTTTATTTGAATTGTAGAGGAAGGTTCTGGACAGTTTTGTTTTTGTTTTTCTTTTGTTTTTTAAATCCAGACTGGCTCAGTCATCTTGAATTTTGTGATCCAGCAGTCAGAGAACACAGCCAGGAACAATGTACCTGCTAATTCCATCTCTGACACAGTTTCTTTCTTTGAATATAAGTAAGTCACTTTAGGTTTGTCTACACCGGGAGCTATACAGGAACAGCTGTTTCTGAAGAACTCCATGTGTGGACATGTTTATTCTGGAACAGGAGTGCTTTGCTCCTATTTAGACAGACAAGCTGGGTGAGGTAATATCTTTTATTGGACCAACTTCTGCTGGTGAGAGAGACGAGCTCTTGAGTTTACACAGAGCTCCTCCTCAGGTCTGGGCAATGTACTCAGAGTGTCACAAGCTAAATACAAGGTGGAACAGACTGTTTAGCGTAAGTAGTTAACACATATTTCAAGAGACCATTCAAGGTGAAGTGGCCTATTAACACCTCACCAGTCATGGAGGGAAGGGGAAAAAAAACTGGGGTGGTGGGTTATAAATTGTTGTACTAAGCCATAAATCCAGTGTCTCTATTCAGTCCATGATTTTCAGTGTCTAGCAAAGTCATGAATTTAAGATCCTAGGCTCATCTTTTGAAGGTGTTGTGCAGGTTTCCTTTGACAATGAGACCTGAGGCCTGATCTACACTAAAAAGTTAGGTTGACCCAGCTACATTGCTCAGGGGTGTGACCTTAAACTCCCTCCCACCTCCGTGTAGACAGTGCTATGTCAACCAGAGTGCTCTCTCCTGTCAGCTCAGAGAATCTTCATCAAAGCACTACAGCAGGGCAGCTGCATCAGTGCAGGTACGCCGATGCAGTGTTTGTAGTGTAGACCTGCCTCTAGTTAAGCCGACCTAACCCCCAGTGTAGACAGTGCTGGACTGATGGAAGAATTCTTCTGTCGACCTAGTTACTGCCCCTCAGGGAGGTGGATTACTTACACCAATGGGAGAACCCCTCCTCTTGGCATAGGTAGCGTCTACACTGAAGCACCACAGCGGCGTAGATTGGGCACTGCCGCTGTGCCACTGTAGCATTTCAAGTGTAGACGGGCCCTTAGAGGTCAGATATAGAGTGATCGCTTTGTGTTCCTGTTTAGCACAGTGGAAGCTAAAGAAGACAAACTGTATTAGACTAAAATTCAGGCACCCAAATCCATATCCAGTCATCTAAACAAAATGGTCCGATTTTCAGAAGTTCTGAGCATCCACAACTCATGCTAATATCAATGGAGGTACTCCTGGTTTGAGTGAGAAGAAGCTCTGGCCGTAATCCTCATTACTAGAGGCACAGAATATCACCTTTACTGGATACATCCCATCAGACTGACCATCTACCTAGAACTAATTAAACCTTCCAAATGGGCCCAGAAATGTCACGTTGTTTTCACGGGTTGTGAATCAGACCCATATACCGAAATGAGGCAGTCAAAGGGCGGCACTAGGATCAGACAGGCCAAAGTTTCTCAGCTCCCTCTTTCTCCCTGGCTACAGTTCAGAAGCTTAGCTTGAAGGTTAACCAAAGAAACAAAGAGGTTCAGCTACCTTTCACCTGTGGCTCATTCAGCTGCTTTCCACACATGTTCACTCAGCCTTCATGCTGAACATGGGTTCAACATCTCTGAGACTTCCTGGGAAACACATGGTGCTCAATCACTCCCTTCCATGGAAATGCCTCTGGGAGGGCGCTCTGGAAGGAGTTGATGTCCGTGCTGAGTTTTCTGAGGACTGCTCCAGCATGGCTGATTCACTGAGCGTTGTTTAGAGCGGCGCTTTCATCATGCCGCCATCTGAGAATGCCAGGCTGGTGGCTATATTAGAACAGACCACTTTGGATATCTGTGCTGGGGGCTCCCCTAGCTGGTGTTTTGTTCCAAATTCCCACCCCTTCCCTAGGGCTGGAGAACGCCCCTCCGCACCCTAACCCCCATCTTTGGGGAGGCAGGAATTCACCAGAACTCACTCCAACACCTTTATCAGTTCAAATGCCTCCTCCAGCCTCAGACACCAATCAGGGCGCCCCCTTCCCTTCCCTTGGGGTTCTGGGAAGTCTCACATGCAGTGCAAGCAGCAGAACCATGGTCATCCAACCAGGCTGCTCCCTGACCCATCCTGAATCTGGAGCTCAGACTCCTCAGCCTGCTGTGACCCTGCAGCACCACCACCATGTGCCCTCTCCAGCAGTCTGTATGGTTCCTTCTCAACCCCCCCAATCCTATCTTCCAGTCAAAGGAAGCAGGAAAGGGTAAATTCCTGCTTGCTCTCTAGCCAGCCACAGCCACAGAGGGTGTAGACAGGCCAGCTTCTTCTAGCTACCCATCCTCAGGGAGGGACTCCAAGGACAGGACCAGCCTTCACAGCTGATCTATGGAGTCCAGGCTCCACTCTTCATTGGGTACGTCTACGCAGCAATTCAATACCAGTGGTCAGTTTAGCCCAGGTCAGCTGACTCAGGCTTGCGAGGCTTGGGCTGTGGGACTGTAAACTTGCAGTGTAGAAGTTCGGGCTCAGGCTGAAGTTCGAGTTCTGGGAACCTGCATGGGGGGGAGGGTCCCAGAGCGTGGGCTGCAGCCCAAGTCTGAACGTCTACACAGTACTTCTTAGCTCCACAGCCCAAGCCCCATGAGTCCGAGTCAGCTGACCCGGGTCAGCCATGGCCATGCCTCAGCTCTTTTATTCCAGCGTAGATGTACCCATTATTTCTTCTCTTGCTGACACTGTGTGGAAGAGACAAGACTGGCAAGTGCTGATGTCTTGAGGACTGTCCATTACGTAGTACAAGTGATCAGTACATGTGTGTGTCATCACAGTGCTCAGAGAGCAGGCAGGGACTGTGATACTAAATTCTCATTAAAAAAAACTGAAGCTAGTCAAATCCCCCAAACAACTACCTGACTGTGCAGCAGGGACCATGTCTTTGAATGGGTTTGTAGGATGCCTAAGGAATGAGACCCTAACTCTGATTCGAGCTCCCGGCACTAGTGGAATCTAAATATTAAACAACAGTCCTCAGCTGAATTTTTCAAAATTTAAAAAAAAAGAAAGAAAGAAAAATTAGACATTTTGTTTTGCCTCTTTCCCCGCCAGTGGCCCAAATAATTTCAGTTTTGGGGGAGAACTTCCAAACATTTTTTGTAATGTCTGCCCTCTTTTTTAAACAACACCAGCCACCATAAAAGTGTGGTGCTTTGCGGCAGAGTTGCTTGTGCACAAGCTTTAACAAATAATCTCCTCAGGACTGACCAATTTCCACCCAAAAAAGAATTTGGCAACTGGTGACTGTTGTTAGATGCAGGGTTGTTGTAGCCAGATTGGTTCCAGGATATTAGAGAGACAAGGTGGGCGAGGGAATATCTTTGATTGGACCAACTTCTGTCAGAAAGAGAGAGGAGCTTTTGACTTACATAGAGCTCTTCTCCAGGTCTGGGACAATCCCATCAACAGAAGTTGGTCCAATCAAAGATATTACCTCACCCACCTCGACTGCTGTTAGACTAGACCCAGTTTAGACTGGAAGCTTTGGGGCAGGGACTCTTTTTGTTCCTAGCACAAGGAAGTCCTCCTGATCTATGACTGGGGCTGCTAGATGCTACCCCAATATAAATAATCAAAACTAATGTTAATAGAGCATTGTACTGTCTCTCCTTTCAAGCTAGCTCTGCTGATCGTGACCATGGAAAAAGCTGGTTTAAGGTTTTTATGTAGAATCACAGCTGCTGTATCATTATTATCATCTGTACCATCTAGAGGCCCCAACAGAAATCAGGGACCTATTGGACTAAATGCTGTGCATGCACGTTGCTAGACACAGTTCTTGCCTCAGAAAGCTCACAGCCTCTGAATGGATCATAGAATCATAGAATCATAGAATATCAGGGTTGGAAGGGACCCCAGAAGGTCATCTAGTCCAACCCCCTGCTCAAAGCAGGACCAATTCCCAGTTAAATCATCCCAGCCAGGGCTTTGTCAAGCCTGACCTTAAAAACCTCTAAGGAAGGAGATTCTACCACCTCCCTAGGTAATGCATTCCAGTGTTTCACCACCCTCTTAGTGAAAAAGTTTTTCCTAATATCCAATCTAAACCTCCCCCACTGCAACTTGAGACCATTACTCCTCGTTCTGTCATCTGCTACCATTGAGAACAGTCTAGAGCCATCCTCTTTGGAACCCCCTTTCAGGTAGTTGAAAGCAGCTATCAAATCCCCCCTCATTCTTCTCTTCTGCAGGCTAAACAATCCCAGCTCCCTCAGCCTCTCCTCATAACTCATGTGTTCCAGTCCCCTAATCATTTTTGTTGCCCTTCGCTGGACTCTCTCCAATTTATCCACATCCTTCTTGAAGTGTGGGGCCCAAAACTGGACACAGTACTCCAGATGAGGCCTCACCAATGTCGAATAGAGGGGAACGATCACGTCCCTCGATCTGCTCGCTATGCCCCTACTTATACATCCCAAAATGCCATTGGCCTTCTTGGCAACAAGGGCACACTGCTGACTCATATCCAGCTTCTCGTCCACTGTCACCCCTAGGTCCTTTTCTGCAGAACTGCTGCCTAGCCATTCGGTCCCTAGTCTGTAGCTGTGCATTGGGTTCTTCCGTCCTAAGTGCAGGACCCTGCACTTATCCTTATTGAACCTCATCAGATTCCTTTTGGCCCAATCTTCCAATTGGTCTAGGTCCTTCTGTATCCTATCCCTCCCCTCCAGCGTATCTACCACTCCTCCCAGTTTAGTATCATCCGCAAATTTGCTGAGAGTGCAATCCACACCATCCTCCAGATCATTTATGAAGATATTGAATAAAACCGGCCCCAGGACCGACCCCTGGGGCACTCCACTTGATACCGGCTGCCAACTAGACATGGAGCCATTGATCACCACCCGTTGAGCCCGACAATTTAGCCAGCTTTCTACCCACCTTATGGTGCATTCATCCAGCCCATACTTCCTTAACTTGCTGACAAGAATACTATGGGAGACCGTGTCAAAAGCTTTGCTAAAGTCAAGAAACAATACATCCACTGCTTTCCCTTCATCCACAGAACCAGTAATCTCATCATAAAAGGCGATTAGATTAGTCAGGCATGACCTTCCCTTGGTGAATCCATGCTGGCTGTTTCTGATCACTTTCCTCTCATGCAAGTGCTTCAGGATTGATTCTTTGAGGACCTGCTCCATGATTTTTCCAGGGACTGAGGTGAGGCTGACTGGCCTGTAGTTCCCAGGATCTTCCTTCTTCCCTTTTTTAAAGATTGGCACTACATTAGCCTTTTTCCAGTCATCCGGGACTTCCCCGGTTCGCCACGAGTTTTCAAAGATAATGGCCAGTGGCTCTGCAATCACAGCCGCCAATTCCTTCAGCACTCTCGGATGCAACTCGTCCGGCCCCATGGACTTGTGCACGTCCAGCTTTTCTAAATAGTCCCTAACCGCCTCTATCTCCACAGAGGGCTGGCCATCTCTTCCGCATTTTGTGATGCCCAGCGCAGCAGTCTGGGAGCTGACCTTGTTAGTGAAAACAGAGGCAAAAAAAGCATTGAGTACATTAGCTTTTTCCACATCCTCTGTCACTAGGTTGCCTCCCTCATTCAGTAAGGGGCCCACACATTCCTTGGCTTTCTTCTTGTTGCCAACATACCTGAAGAAACCCTTCTTGTTACTCTTGACATCTCTGGCTAGCTGCAGCTCCAGGTGCGATTTGGCCCTCCTGATAACATTCCTACATGCCCGAGCAATATTTTTATACTCTTCCCTGGTCATATGTCCAACCTTCCACTTCTTGTAAGCTTCTTTTTTATGTTTAAGATCCGCTAGGATTTCACCATTAAGCCAAGTTGGTCGCCTGCCATATTTACTATTCTTTCGACTCATCGGGATGGTTTGTTCCTGTAACCTCAACAGGGATTCCTTGAAATACAGCCAGCTCTCCTGGACTCCTTTCCCCTTCAAGTTAGTCCCCCAGGGGATCCTGGCCATCCGTTCCCTGAGGGAGTCGAAGTCTGCTTTCCTGAAGTCCAGGGTCCGTATCCTGCTGCTTACCTTTGTTCCCTGCGTCAGGATCCTGAACTCAACCAACTCATGGTCACTGCCTCCCAGATTCCCATCCACTTTTGCTTCCCCCACTAATTCTACCCGGTTTGTGAGCAGCAGGTCAAGAAAAGCACCCCCCCTAGTTGGCTCCTCTAGCACTTGCGCCAGGAAATTGTCCCCTACGCTTTCCAAAAACTTCCTGGATTGTCTATGCACCGCTGTATTGCTCTCCCAGCAGATATCAGGAAAATTAAAGTCACCCATGAGAATCAGGGCATGCGATCTAGTAGCTTCCGTGAGCTGCCGGAAGAAAGCCTCATCCACCTCATCCCCCTGGTCCGGTGGTCTATAGCAGACTCCCACCACTACATCACTCTTGTTGCACACGCTTCTAAACTTAATCCAGAGACACTCAGGTTTTTCTGCAGTTTCGTACCGGAGCTCTGAGCAGTCATACTGCTCCCTTACATACAGGGCTACTCCCCCACCTTTTCTGCCCTGCCTGTCCTTCCTGAACAGTTTATAACCATCCATGACAGTACTCCAGTCATACGAGTTATCCCACCAAGTCTCTGTTATTCCGATCACGTCATAGTTCCTTGACATCACCAGGACCTCCAGTTCTCCCTGCTTGTTTCCAAGGCTTTGTGCATTTGTATATAAGCACTTGAGATAACCTGTTGATCGCCCCTCATTCCCAGTATGAGGCAGGAGCCCTCCTCTCACAGACATTCCTGCCTGTGCTTCCTCCCGGTATCCCGCTTTCCCACTTACCTCAGGGCTTTGGTCTCCTTCCCCCGGTGAACCTAGTTTAAAGCCCTCCTCACTAGGTTAGCCAGCCTGCTGGCAAAGATGCTCTTCCCTCTCTTCGTAAGATGGAGCCCGTCTCTACCCAGCACTCCTCCTTCATGGAACACCATCCCATGGTCAAAGAAACCAAAGCCTTCTCTCCGACACCATCTGCGTAGCCATTCGTTGACTTCCACGATTCGACGCTCCCTACCTAGGCCTTTTCCTTCCACGGGGAGGATGGACGAGAACACCACTTGCGCCTCCAACTCCTTTATTCTTCTTCCTAGAGCCACATAGTCCGCAGTGATCCGCTCAAGGTCATTCTTGGCAGTATCATTGGTGCCCACGTGGAGAAGCAGGAAGGGGTACCGATCCGAGGGCTTGATGAGTCTCGGCAGTCTCTCCGTCACATCACGAATCTTAGCCCCTGGCAAGCAGCAGACTTCTCGGTTTTCCCGGTCAGGGCGGCAGATAGATGACTCAGTCCCCCGGAGGAGAGAGTCCCCGACCACCACCACCCGCCTTCTCCTCTTGGGGGTGGTGGTCGTGGAACCCCCAACCTCAGGACAGCGCATCTCATGCCTTCCAACCAGCGGAGTCTCCTTCTGCTTTCTCGCCCCAGACATATCATCTGGTCCACTCTCCGCAACGATACCTGTGGAGAGAACATGAAAGCGGTTAGTTACCTGTGTCTGTGCACACGGAAAAATACTTGCTCCAGACAATTTAAAAATCACCCGCTTTGTTTTGTTGCTTAAAACGCAGCGTCAGATTAAAAGTCCCCAGCCCATGTGAATGAAGATCAGACAGCCAACGATTAGGGATTGTTATGAAAGGAAGCTGTGGGAGTGAAATGTTTGTCATCTTGACCTTGGAAGACCTTATTACCTATATTTCTCACTCGGACCTGAATTAGCACCATAACAACACAGGGCTGTAAAATTACACTTCAACCTCCCAGCTACTTCTGGTTTACAGAGCCTCTCTCTTTTTCAGCCTAACCTAGTTTCTCAGTGGAGCCTTCCTAGGATCTACAAAGAGATGTCCCAGTTTTCCTCCCTATGTAATTATATAAAGACAGGCCTATATTTGTGGCCTTTTGCTGCTTTTCTTGTCAGTTAAGGATGCTGTCCCCTTTGGAATAGTAAGGAGCTGGAAAGTGATTGACCTCTGACCCCTGGCATCTGCCCCAAAAGCGAGATGGACGCAGTTTTCTTCTGCGTTCCATGGCACACGAGAGCTTCCTATTTAGCATGTCATTGGATGCTATTTGCATTGTCAAGGTCAAACCCCATTCTGCTGCCCCACAGGCTCAGAAGACCCGACATAGGGCACCTGTCCTTCCTGCTCTGCAGCACTGAGGGGCCAGCTGTGAGAGGCCAAGCAAGACAACTGCAGCCTGAGACAGAGGCTCTGATGGTGAAGGCACTGGATAGGGGTCTTGCCTTCACTACGTGTGTTCTTACAGTAACTATTCAAGGGAAGACAAGGAAGTTTCATGTGAAAACTACAGTTAGCAACTGGGGGAGCCTCGTAAAACTCATGTGAAAAGTGCAAACTGCCTTGCCAGCACTAGGATTGTAACTTCAGCTAGCTCAGCCAAGCTAAGAGCGCACTCTTTTTCTCCCAGTGCTCCAGTTGTGTGGGGTCTTTAGGTGCAATCACGACACCAATAACAACACCTCTGAACCCTATGCTGGGGTGCAGGGCTCCCCGACTGGCTCTCTTGGCAGCAGCACAGAGGATATGGGTGAGAATATTGGTCTCCCCGACTGGCTCTCTTGGCAGCAGCACAGAGGATATGGATGAGAATGTTGGTGTCTGGAGGAAGCAGAAGAGGACCAGAAAGGGAGGCCAGACAGTGTGTACATAGATCAGCTGGCCTCAGGCATCAGAGCTATGTGGTCGGCATGCTATGGGGTAGAGTACCTGCATGACATATTCCCTTAAGGACCATGTAAATTCTTTGCTAGGAACACATAGAAATTCCTCCTTGGGGGACACACCACTGGACAGATTTTGGTTTTGCAAAGCCAGAACCCAGTGGGATCAGACTTGGGTTCCATTTTTTTTGAAAGCTCCAGTGCTAGGATGAAGGTGGGTTTGGATGAATGGTCCCAGTTCTGACCCCTCTGTACAAAAAAGCTCTTTCCAGCTTCAGCCTGGAACACTTGGCCAGTGTGTTCCCATTGATTGTAATGGGCCTTGGATCAATTAAATGCCATCAAGTTTTGCAGATTAGGGTGTGGATGAAGAAGTGGGATTGAGTTGCATGTGAAAAGGCCACATAGCTGGATAGGCCCTGGAAAATGTGACCGGCCATTCCTAAGCTCCGTGGCATGTGTGACATGCACAGTGCCTTGGCTCAACCGGAAACTGAGTGCTGACAGAAAAGCAGCCTGGAAAGGACAAGACTTAGCAAGTTTTGGAGGCTGCTGGTTGGCTCTTCCTGACTGAGCGGTAGGTCTTGGATCAGAAGCTTGGGAGTAGGAGTGAGACAAGCCCTGTGTCAGGAAGTAGAAGCAGGGGGGTGGCGGGGAAGGGGAGAAAGGATGCCTCCTGGACAGATCTGGCAATGCCTGTGGGATATGGAAGGCTTTTCTGGCTCTGAGGTCTCCTGACTCATGCTGTATGAATGTCATAAGTAACAATAACACTGAATCAAAACCACATCCATACACAGCCTTTCCCTGTCTCCAGAAGCTTGGGGTTAAACTCACCCTTGGATCAACCCCACTGAAGTCAGTGTATTTATCCAGGGAGATGAAACTGGCCCTTTTGTTAGTATCACCAACCCCAAAAGTTCAAAAATCATGAATCAGACACCCCACCCCCCCGCCAAATCTTGAGATCAGCCCCCAAATCATGATTAAAACAAGGTTATATTGTGGTTTTTGATCTGTCATCTGATTTTCGAACTCCCCCTGGCCCCTGCCCACTCCTGGTGTGTGTGTGATAATCAGTGTGGCCAACTCTCTAAGCTTCACAGAGAGAGGTGATTTGGGCTTCTTGCTGGAGGACCCAACTGAGATCAAATTTACACAGATTTGTCACTAATGCTGCCTCATAATATAGTGCTTCCAGCTTCTTCCCAACCCCCAACCTTTTAATTCATTCTGTGCCCCCACAGACCCACATCTGCCTAGCCCCAACCCAGCAATTAATTGTGAACCCTCAGCCCTACATCTGCCCATCCCCAGCCACACATCATTTCTACTCCTCACCCCACCTCTCCCACTCCCTCCGTGCAACGCTGCTCCTCCTGCAGATCCAGAAGTTCCTCTTCTCCCTCTGTCAGGCCTAATGGGCAGGGAAGCTCCAGGGCTATTCACCCCCTGATGCCCCTCCCCAGATCTGGTGTTGCAGGAATGGAGAGGGGAAGAGTGACCCATTTTTTCAGAGGAGGGGAAGAAGGCAGCACAGCTGCCCTGAGTTGATTGGCTCTTTCGGCTCCTCTCCTCCCCCTCCCCTCTTGTGAGAATGGGGTCAGATGCTCCTCCCTCCCTCCCCCATGGAACCCAGAGGAGTTTTTGGGTAAGGAGAGGGGCAGAGCTCTGCCTGCCTCCTGAAGTAGCAGATGGCTGCTCTTCCCCAGGAGGTGGGAAAGTTGCAGCCAATCAGATGGGGTCCCCCCCAATTCAGAGATGAAAATCCTGTCAAAGCTGGAGCTTCTGGCATCCTAATGGGGCGGACTCCAGCTGGGGCTAAAATCGCATTAGGTCACAGGAGTTGGCAATATGGCTCACGGATACACTTCATATGGCGAGCGCTCTCTGCACTGGAAGATGAGAAGTCTGTTTACGATGACGGAGGAAGCAGGAGATGGGGAGGGGGCAGGAACAAACACCCCTCCATAATACTTCCGGCACATGGTCATGTATTGAATTTGTTACAGCGACCTGGGCAGTACAAAGGGGTTCTGTCCACGAATGTTCAGTCACCATGCAGCCAATTATCCAAAAAAGCCCTTCCTTGTTTGCCTCTGCCTGAGCAATGGGCTTTACTTACCATCGAAAGGAAGGACGGTGATTTATTTAGATTCCCAGGGTTGGGGAGACAGCCATGCAGATATATTCCTTTGGGCTTTGTGAATATGGTATACTCCTGTTTATCCAAAGTCCTACTATTCGAACCTCCGTATTATCCCAATCCCTTTCTTGTGCCCCACGTATCTCATGCTGGGGGACAAGGAAGGGATTTGGATAATGTGCAGGTTCAGATAATAGAGCAGATGTCCCCAGCCAGGACTGCGAGGAGGAGGATTAGCCCCTGGCCACCCTGCTGCTGAGGGAGCCATAACAGCACAGCTGCAGAGGGCTCCCAGCTGTGCCGCAGGGGCAAGGGAAGGCTGAGGTCATGGCAGGGCAGAGCAGAGTCCTGACCAGGGTCTCTGCTCTGTCCGCACCTTGCGCTTGCAGGGATTGGGCATCACCAGCCCTGCAGCAGTGCAGGGAGCCCTCTGCAGCCTTGCTGTCATGGGAGTGAGTGAGCAGGGCAGAACCAAGACCCCAGGCCAGGACAGTGAGGAACGGGAGGACGAGCCCCTTGCCGTGGGGGTAGGGGGCACCCCACTGCTGTATGGCTCCTGCCCTCGATTATCCAAACTCCTGATTATCTGAACAAAACCCATATTTGGATAATCGGGGGTATGTTGTATTCCACAACGTTCTTCTGTAGACTATAGGCTCATTGGGGCATGGTGGCCTGTCTTATATTAAATGTGTGTATAGTGTTCAGAACAGCTGTGGTCTCTCTTCAGGGCAAGGGATGTCTGTGGCCATTTGTACGGTCCTGGTCCAATGGGTCCCCAGCCTTGGTTGGTTGCTAGGCTCTATCATCATAAATAGGCTAATAATAATATCTCTGAATGGGGCTTCCAGACACTACTGCCGTGCAAATGATGACGATGGTCCCTGTGCGCAAACACCAGATTTCCCCCCGCAGAGGCTTACACTTGGGCAAAGAATTCAAAGGACAAACACAAAAGCTTTGCCTCTTTGCAACCCCAAGAAAACATGACACTCCACCAAAAGTGAGACTCTGTTCATAAAGCTCTCTGCAGGTCTGTCACCTTCCTGGCCTCCTCGAGTTTTAATGAACACTATAAACTTGACTAATGACGGCAGCTGGCAAAGCTGAAGCCACCCAAGAAAAGGAGATTGGCTTGGAAGAGCAAACATCCCTTGCTTGAGAATTCCCTACAGCCCCCGACTCCTGGTGACCTCCTTGTAGGCACTGAGTTTCAATGGGAAGTGGGTATCTATCTTTTCTAAGCACCTTTGAAATTCCCAGCCTGATGGGTTATCAAAGCAGCCAGCTGGTATAATATATTTGCTGGTTCCTATTGGCTCCATATGCAACTGAAGTAGCAAAGAAGAGGGGATGAATATCTTTGTGGTGCAGCCTTCTACCAGTATGGGGAGGCAGAAAGGCTGGGGAATGAGAGGGGGAGCCTGAAAGGAAATGTGATTAACAAAAATAATAGTGAATAAGAGAGGCTGACGTGGGGGCACATTGACTGAAAGCTGAGGTCTGTCTTTTTGAACACAAGAAGCTGTGTTTTGCCTACAACCCACGCATAGTGCCTTTCAGAGCGGGCAACTCACTTTTGTCGCCTTAGCCACTTTGTAGCTTTAGCCAGTGCACTACACATGTACAAATATTCATTGCTAGCCTACTGGCTTTAAAGTCCTCCTCTCTTACATAAGAAGATTTTTTTTTAAAACAGGAACTTAATGTGACCCAATGGAATTCACCCTGCAGGGCACAGAACCTTCAACAGCACAGGTCAAATGTTATGGCTCCAGAAGTGTTCTCTAGAGCAGGTCAGAAATTTCTTTTTCCCCCTGCAGAACATTGAGACTTTTCATCAAAAAATGTTTTCAATCTGTGACTGAAAATAGACAAAATAATCAGACAAATGAAAAATTTTCTAAGAAAGCAGGCACTGCTTGCAAAATTTTCCAGTTTGTCAAAAACCCAGCCTTTCTCTGAAAAAATTTTCAATGGAAAATTTTTGACCAACTCTACTATTTGTTCTGCCCAACGACCCTCTCCAAGATTATGGTTTGGGCTCACCTTTAATTTTTAATGGAGAACCTTCCATTGACCTGGGCTTTGCTAAACTACCATCATCAAAAATTGGCCATCTTTCTCCAATGACCAGCAAAGATCACACAGCAGAGCCTAGGCGCCTACTATGTGGGTGCTCTGGTGTTGGAGCACCCACAGAAAAAATATAGCGGGTGCTCAACACCCACCAGCCCCCTGCCGATCAGCTGTTCAGGAGGAGCGAGGGAGGGGGCGGAGCGGGACAAGGTGGAGTGAGGGTGGGGCACACTCAGGGGAAGGGGCACAGCAGGAGTGGAAAGAGGCGGAGCAGGGGTGGAGCACCCACCCAGAAAGAAGAAAGTCAGTGCCCCTGCAACAGAGGACATAGCCAGTTCTCCTATACAAAGGTTTAATCTTTTATGAAAAATCTACCATAGTCTGTTTAAAGGCATGCCATGAAATTTTACCATAAATAATGACAACGAAAACGATGGCTGGGTTATAAAACTGATCAGCAATCAGAGCAGTAATGACAATTAATCTCATAATTGTGACTTTTTTCCCTCTCCGCTTTGCCCTTTCTTACTCACCTCACTTCTGGCTTACACTGAGCCAGCAGAACAGGATTGTCTTATTGTCTTTACTACAATAAAGGTACTTTCTAAATTCCCTAGACAACAAATTCACATTTATTTGTTGCTTTACAAAAATATATTTTTCGTGAGTTAATAGGAAAGAAGGGCACGTTGTATCCATTTGTCGACTCTTGCCTTACACTAAGATGGCAATCGTCTCCGGACAGGGAAAGTCTTTGTTGTGTGCTTGAATAGCACCTAGTGCAGTGTCTGTGACTGGAGCCTCTAGGACAGCAGTTTTCAAGTCCGCGGACTATTGTCAGGGCTTCCCCTTGCCCTCCCTTGGTTCTTGTCATGCAGACAGAAAGCAGAAGGCCAGAGTCCAAAGCGCAGCCAATGCAATGTTTTGGGGTTACCAAGCAAGCATAATCCACAGCTCTGTACACCAGCAGAGCTGGCTGCCCGGTGCACTGGGGCTGGGGGTGCTGCAGCCACACCGCCTGGATGCCTGGAGCACCGGCCTCACTCCCCGCCTGCTCGGTGCTGGGGCCGGGGGGCCGCGGTGGGGTGCTCTGGGCTCATGCAAGGGAGGGGGGCAGAAGGGGGGGGCAGGGCCTCGGGCACAAGGGGAGGGGCCCAGAGCTAGCGTCCCCCAACAGATGGGTCACCGGCTGCCCATGGTGCCTGCCCCTGGTACCACCCCTTACAATTTATGGTCATGTTCCATTTTGGAGGGTCTAGAGTCTGGGGACTTTGGTACCACCCTTTTTGTACCCCATGGGAGGGGAAGGGAGTAAGGTTGTGTTCTGGCCAAGGACACCTTTTCTTTGGCTTTAGTGTTTCTTACATCTTTCCCCCACAACCCCTTCGCCCCTCCCAACTGGTTCCTTGACCTTGTCTTGAGATAGGAGTAGAGGCAGTCGTATATGTATTACACTCCCACCATGTCCAGCAACTCCTTAGCTCTAGTTCTTATCTTTTCTCATTGTACTAAAAAACCAGTCTGGTTGTAGGCAGAAGCAACACACAGTGTCTTTGTTCACATATGTTAATGAGGATATAAGAATATCAAAAATCAAACAGGCAAACAAAACCCAAAATTCTATCTCAGACTAATAAACAGGCCTAAATACTATATTACCATCACTAACAACTATAGCAGGGATCTGCTCCTCTATTCAAATTTTTTTACGGGTTGGCAAATAACAAAAGGTTGAAAACCACTGCTCTAGGAGCTACCATAATACAAATATGATTGGGGGCTAAGGAACATGACTGATGAGGAGAAGCTGAGGGAACTGGGCTTATTTAGTCTGCAGAAGAGAAGAGTGAAGGGGGATTTGATAGCAGCCTTCAACTACCTGAAGTGGGGTTCCAAAGAGGATGGAGCTAGGCTGTTCTCAGTGGTGGCAGATGACAGAACAAGGAGCAATGGTCTCAAGTTGCAGTGGAGGAGGTCTAAGTTGACTATTAGGAAAAACAATTTCACTGGGAGGGTGGTGAAGCACTGGAATGGGTTACCGAGGGAGGTGGTGGAATCTCCATCCTTAGAGGTTTTTAAGGCCCAGTTTGACAAAGCCCCAGCTGGGATGATTTAGTTGGGGTTGGTCCTGCTTTGAGCAGGGGTTGGACTAGATGACCTCCTGAAGTCTCTTCCAACCCTAATCTTCTATGATAAAAGGGAGATACTTTTGCCATGCTCTCTCTCTTCCACCTCCATCGACAGATACCACCACCAAGCGACTGAAGCGCTGATCAAAGGGGAGAGCCTGGCTGAAGGACACCCAGCCAGCCTGTGCTGAGAAGGATCTAAGTTTGTAAGGGCACTGAAAGTGTTAAGGTCAGCTTAGAATGCATTTTGCTTTTATTTCATTTGATCAAATCTGACTTGTTGTGCTTTGACTTACAATCACTTACAATCTATCTTTTGTAGTTAATAAATTTGTTTGTTTATTCTACCTGAAGCAGTGCATTTGGCTTGAAGTGTGTCAGAGACTCCCCTTGGGATAACAAGCCTGGTACATATCAATTTCTTTGTTAAATTGACAAACCCATATAAGCTTGCAGCATCCAGCGGGCATAACTGGACACTGCAAGACGGAGGTTCCTAGGGTTGTATCTGGGACTGGAGATATTGGCTAGTGTCATTCGGTTGCACAATCCAAGCAGCGTCTGGCCAAAAGTGCTCACTCACGTAGCTGGGAACAGCATACATGCTAGAGGCTGTGTGTGAACAGCCCAGGAGTGGGGGGGTTTCATAGCAGAACAGGGTAAGGCTGGCTCCCAGAGTTGAGGATTGGAGTGACCTAGCAGATCACCGATCCGCATAACACCAGGGGAATGTCACAGTTCCCACTTCTCCTGCATCCCTGCCTTGGCCCAGGCACGGCTAGATCAAAGAGAATGTCTCTATCTCAAGCTGGAGGGGTAATTCCCACCGGAAGGAGACATACCTGTGCTCGTTCTGCTCGAGCTAGCATGCTAAAAATAACAGTGTGGCCATGGCGGCAGGAGGGTCTATCCACCCTGAGTATGATCCTGTCTCAGGCTATAGGGCCATGCTCAGGGCAGTTAGCCCCTCCCACTGCAGTGGCTACACTTCTGGTTTGAGCTCAACCCAACCTAGTGCAGGTATGTCTCCTCCAGCTGGAAATCACACCCTCTGCACAAAATACTGATATTGTCCCTACTACCAGAGGATCCAAGCATCTCACAACCTCCTAATGTATTATCCTCACAACACCCCAGGGAGGCAGGGAAGTGCTGTTAGGCAGAGACACTAGGCGGCTTGCTTAAAAATCACACAAGAAGTCTCTTGCAGAGGAGGAAACTGACCCCTCATCTCCCAAGTCAGCACCATAACCATTGCACCATACTTCCTCTCTTGAAAAAGCACCATAACTGTCCCGTAAACGTAGCTTTGCTGAGGGGATTTGTCATAACTAGGTATCTGCGGTATCCTTCAAACGAGCTTGTTGTAAGGTTCCTCCTTGTGGTTCCTAATCCTAATCCACCTTCTTGTAAAATAAGTAGGAGTGCATTATATGCAAATAGCAGCACTATAGCTTTTAATTGCCTGAAGCCAATAAACAGGTATCGGACAAAAATAATTATTTGTAAATCACATTATTCCATCTCAGGGGAACCCTGGTTACCTTGCAACCTTTTGCTGATGCAGGAGAAAAAGAAAATCTGCCCCGAGGGTAGAAACAACCATCCCAGCTCCTTTTTCCAACCCAGAGCAAGCTCTGAATGAGAACAGCTGCTGAACAGAAGTCTCTCCAAATAAGGACGGTTTAAATTAGTAGGATTTTGGCTAATTAAAAGATCATAAAGACATAATTAAAAAAACGGAGACCAAGTGATATTAAATTAATCCACCAGCCGTCTTCCGAGCCATTGTAGTAAAGTGCAGATTGTTGCCATCACCTACCATATCCAAACCACCTCCACTCTTTGAATATGCAAGCAGGAACGAGGTTTCAGAATTGTGAGGGATTTAGATGGGCGAGGTGGAGGGGGTGGGGGGAGACTCTTCATTCAAATGTGAAAGGGAATCCCCACTGGGCAAGAGAAAGCATAGTGAGAATTTCTCCTGGAATTTCCCCCCAACAATCGTGTGGGAGGTGAGCCTCTCTAGGAAGGTGTGAAATTTAGCAGGCTGTTCAGTCCCCTGGCTAATTTCTTCTCTCACACATCACTGCTCCCCTTGTGCTGCTCTGTTCCCACCAGGCAAGGAGCCGCAATATACACGCGGAATCCTCAATTAAAATGTCCTGGAGTTCACAAATGAACTCAGGGGGCTCTGCCTACCAGAGGGCTCTATCCAAAGCCTATTGAAGTCACCCTTGATGGTGGTGTGCTTTGGAGCAGGCTTCTAGTTAAGAGAGTCTGAGGCAACAGCTTAAAAAAGAGAGGCTGCCCGCAGGATGTTTCCACTGCCTGTGAGGGGTAAATTCCTGACCTCCCGGAGCATCGTTTTCAAAGGCTGCTTTTCTATTTGATAGTCCTGCTGTGAAGTAATGGCAGACCTGGGGTGGAAATGAACCGCGTTTCAAAAGCCCGGTGAGCAGACACTTCAGAGATGAATGACATCGGGGCTGAGAGCTGTATCGAGCTACCATACGCCAAGCAAGGGAGTGCTGGCACCATTTTTCAGGTAGGACTGTGGATTTGTTCAAGCCCAACGAATAAAGAACTGGGGACAACATGGCCACAAGTAAGAAACGCAGAGTGTGGCTGCCAGCAGAGATAAGCGTCACCCAGCACTTATGGGTTTGGCCACGGGTAGGTGCCTTTTCACAGTTCGCCTGGCAAAGCCACTGCCTCCAGACCGTGACTGTCTACAAAATGTAAGGCCCATCTCTTTGCTACAGCTTCCTCAGAATTACAATAATAAAGAGCATTACGGTGGGGGGGGGGGGGGCTGCTCTACCTTATAGCTGCCGCACACAGCCTGCAGCCCAGAATAGCCGGAACACCAGTCACATACTTCCCCGCCCTCAGTACACCCCT
Organism: Lepidochelys kempii; assembly: GCF_965140285.1. NCBI lineage: Eukaryota > Metazoa > Chordata > Testudines > Cheloniidae > Lepidochelys > Lepidochelys kempii. The sequence goes on from NC_136381.1 coordinate 258,028,172, forward strand.
AGCAGGCCCCTACCCTACAATAGGGTGGTAGTATTGAGCTGTCTAAGTTGTCCTCACACCATGCCCTGGGCTTGAAATTCCCAGTAGGGGGAATCTGCATCCCTTTATGCCAGAGTAGCATAACACAGGCCAACCCCTGCTCAGGATGGACCCTCATCAGGACAAAAGAAAAGTGTGTGTGCACACACAAGGGCTCTCTCTCTTTCTTTCAGACATTATGTTCCTGGCTGGCAGCTTGTCAGAAAACTTCCTCCCCACAAGTGAAATGTGTTGCAAGGTATGGATCTGGGTAACAGATGCTTAAACACCATCTGGTGTAAGTCTCCATTTCCAGATGCTTCCCCTGCAAATTCAGGCTGCTTTCTCCTTGTGACTGTTATGGAGAGTACTTAGAACAGCCAAAGGATACCTTACACTTTTCTCCCTACACATCCTCATTTATTTTTATTTGTTAGGAGAAATGATTTATTTTTAAAAGGGAGTGCGTACCTTCTCCCATGAAACTATAAAAGTGAATGATCAGCTGTTCAAAAACTGTCGCTGCCATAAACCATTTCAGTCTAATTCATGCTAGCTACAGCACTGGCAAGGAAAGCAGATGATGAGCAGCGTATTCCAGTCAATGGAATAAAGCAGGATGCTTGTAATGACTCAAAGAGACACAGTCAAGTACTTTAGGGACAAAACAGGGTGTTTCTTAAAAAAAAAAGAAGGGAAGGAGACCTGGAGTGTAAGGAAAGCTTGACTCATGGGAGTGCTGGTAGGACATGTGACTTTACCGGTTCAGTGTAGCACATGATTTGTGGCAATGGTCAATACCCTTGTCATATGACAGTATCTACTGACCTCGCTGGGTGCTGGTTACATTGCATGATTATACCTGTAATGCATTTATTAAAGCCCTCGGTACAATGTTAAAAATGATCAGATGTGACAATTATTTATATTATGGTAGCATTCAGAGGTGCCAGTTGAGATTGGGGTCCATTGTGCAAGGCACTGTACAAATACATAATAAGAGAAATTCCTTGCTCCAAAGAGCTATATTCTAAACAGACAGAAATTAAATGACTTGCCCAAGGTCCCACAGGAAGTCTGTGACAAAACTAGGTGCCCTTCTGAGTCCTAGACCAGTGCCTTAACCATGAGATCATCCAGCCATTCTAGATTAGCTTTGAAATGATTGTCATGCTAAGCACCACACAGCCCACTGAACCCCATCTAACTCATGCAGTCAGAAACTGGCTGGGCAGCTAGTAGCTAGGTTCTTTGGGGTAATCTGTGCCAGCCCTGGTGGCTGCTGGACAGAGGGGAAAAAGAAAGCAGATGGGATGATATGTTCCTGTGAACACAGAATCCTGAGAGAGTCGGCATATTCAGAGCTGACTTACTGCATAATGCAAAGCTATTGAATGGTTCTGTGTTCTGTGGTCTGATGGTGTCTTTGATATTTCAGGGATGAAGGAACTAACCACAGTGATGGAACTCCATGTGATGCAGCCACTTTAAGACTCTCAGAAATATAAGCATTCTGGGAAGTCCAAAAAGTAGTGGAATTCCTGAATACTGATGCTGGATGGTGACAAAATTTGGTTAAGTTAATGAACTTGTGGACCAGCTCCTCAGCTGGTATAATTCAGTATAGTTCCCTGATGTCTGGAGAGCTAAGCCAATGGACCCCAGTTGAGGATCTACATACAGTGCTTCCATAACCTTATGGCCCAGCAGTGAGTCTCATTTCCTAAAAACATTGTGTGTCGAAGCTAGGGATTGGTGTGTAGATTTGAATAAAATATAAACTGACTCAGCCGTACTTCCCAAATACAAACTGAACTGGAGCATAATCTGATATTGATGTTTCAAAAAAATGTGGTTATATTAAAAAACCCCAAACCTTCTATTTATCATGCCGCATCACTTCCGGATTGCATCCAAAAGCAGAAGCACCAAAGTGCTGTGAGAAAGGCTGGAAAGGTGGAACCAGGTAGGACCGTAAATCTTGCTACACAGCCTAATACCAATATTCTTCCTAGCCCAATTTCCAGGCCAAAGAGTTTTGGCTAAGCTTTAAAGAAACATCTGAACTCTTGGATGCTTCTCCAAGCTAAACCTCTCAATCTTTTGAGGGTCACCTATCAGTAGTAGTAAACTTCGCTTGCTGCCCATGTAATTTGTTGATTATGCAAACACACACCCCTTTCATGCAGTCCTCAGAAGCCACCCACCCACTCTATCCGTAGACAATCTGAGGGCGCCGATCTTAAATGAAAGCAGAAAGATGTTTCTCCTTCAGTGCTATAAACTGACAGCTACAGTGAAACTTCCAACCATGCAGATCTCACCTGCAGCTGGACATATCACCAACAAGTAGTTGGAAACTATCAGTGAGAGATACTTTCTAAAAGCCAGCCTAGATGTGAAAAACTTATTTGGGAAGTGGCATTGCCTTATGTCTACAGAGGAGTCTGAGCCTGGTAGTGTGTTGTGTTTTCAAAAAGGTGAACTGGGAGTGGGAAATTTTTTGATTGTTTTTAAGGTCAGAAGCCTCAGTCAAGAAAGAAACAGACCTAGAGGCACAAAGACAGCCAGGGTTCTGAAAATAGGAAAGGATGGTGTGGATGTGCTCTGAGAATCCTGAGAACCAAGAGAGGGACTATTCCTTGAAAACTGACACGGGCCAGACCTGTAAAGATCCGTGACCAAAGGAGCTAACCCTACCTAGCCAGACAGACAGGTGGTGTGCAAAACTTGGTGGGGTTTCACTTCTCAATGCTTTGTACAAATATTGGTTTTGATTTTCAATCTATGTTGGTTTATATTAATCTTCGCTTCCCCCCGCACACATTTCACTTGGAACAGACCCAAAAACTTCATAGCAAACCAAGGGCAAGATGGCCGTGTTCCATCACCATTCTAGCTTAAAGCTGGGTAAAACCACAAGTTTCAAATCATTAGCAAGCAGAAGCAGAAGCTGTGCTGGGGGTTAATGTGAATCTAGGCCCAGGTTTGCTTACAATCTCAGTGAATCTTTGGAGCAACCTGGTCCTTGCTTTGAATTTGTAACAAAACCCCAAAGGAGGAGAATTTAATATGGCATCCGGCTTCTTTGTGGCCAAGCTCTAGCTATGTGGTGGAGACGTTGTTTCAGGATCCCAATGCTACAGACGGACTCTATCTCTAAAATGGGCCTAACCAGACTCTAGGTCCAAACACCTGTGAATCTTGGAGGTGTTCAACATCGGGGTTCATATCCCAGATCTGCAGTTTGGCTGACCTTTATTTTTGATTAAAAGGATGGGGCTCTTTTAAAGTGAGGGAGATGGCACTTTGATCTAGAACTTTGTTTTGTGAGATGCTCGCAGTTGTTGACGAGTCTAGAGATATCTCTAGAAAATATCCTATCTTTTATTTAAAGTAACTTCTGGTCACATCACTCCAGCATATAGATTTTGCCTAGGAGAACTGAAGAGTGGAAATTCCTATGGAGTTTCGTTGTACTTTGGGTTCCAGAGTTGCTGCATAACAGTGTCCTATAATTTTAACTCATCCAGTTTGTGACAGGCTATCAGAACAATACAAATATAGAGCTGCAAGGGACCTCAAGAGGTCAGCTAGTCCAGCCCCTGTTCTGTGGCAGATTAAGTAAACCTAGACCATCCCTGACAGGTGTTTGTCCAACCTGTTCTTAAAAACCTCCAGTGATGGGAATTTCACAACCACTCTAAGTAACCTGTTCTGGGGCTTAATTATTCTTCTAGTTAGAAAGGAATCCTAGTATCTAATTTAAATCTCCCTTGCTGCAAACTAAGCTGATTACTTCTTGTCCTACCTTCGGTGGACATGGAGAACAATTGATCACTGTGCTCTTTATAACACCTTTAACTTATTTTACATACTTGTATATGATCATATCCCCTCCCCCCTCAGCCTTCTCTTCCCTAGACCAAGCCTGGTCTACACTTAAAAATTAGATCTACCTAATTACATCGCTCAAGGCCATCAAAACCTTCACACCCTGAGCACTGTAGTTAGGTCAACCTAATCCCCGCTGTCCGTGCTGCAAGGCTGAAGGAAGAATTCTTCCATTGACCTAGCTGCAGCTTCTTAGAGAGGTGGATTAACTGCATGACAGAAAAACCCCTTCCGTCAGCATATGAAGTGCCTACACGCCGGTGATACAGCAGCGCTTGCAGTGCAGACATAGCCTAAACATGCCCAGTTCTGTCAACCTTTCTGCATAGGCCATGCTTTCTAAACTGCTTATCATTTGTGTTGCTCTTCTCTGGACTCTCTCCAATTTGTCCACATCTTTCTTAAAACTGGGCCCAGTACTCCAGCTGAGGCGTCACCGGTGCTGAGTAGAGCAGAACAGTTACCTCCCATGTCTTGCATACGACACTGCCATTAATACATCCAGAAATGATGTTTGTCTTTTTTGTGACAGCACCATGCTATTGACTCAGATGCAACAGTTACTGCTGAGGATAAGGCCATTTCTTCTCTTAGCTCTTTGAGTTGCTATGGCCTTGTCGGGAACTTTGGGTCTAATGCTGACCTCTCTTCTTCTGGGCTGGGACAGTGTCTTTCTTTGTATTTGTGCAGCGCCTAGCACAATAAGGACCTGCTTCTAATTGGGGCCTCTGGGGGGCTTGGAAAATATAAACAGGATGATCATCTTTTTTACATTACTGTAACCCAGTTGATTTCAATGGTGTTTCGCCTGATATACACTGTTGTAAGCAAGAACAGAATCAGGCCCGCAGACTTTTAAGCATCAGCTCCAAAAGGGGGTAGGTTATGGTGATCAGAACTGATTAGCCAATTTGAAATGCAAAAGCAGCAAAAGCACCAAGTTTAATCATTTCACTTATAGGAAATATCTCATCAATTTGTAATGCAAATCCACTTAAATCGAAGCAGAGCTCAGTACAGCATTCTCCAGGAAAACAAAAGGGAAGAAATTCCCACATGCAACTTGAGCAGCTGCCACTGGCTTCCGAGATAAAGTAACACTCCGTAATACAAGACGCATTATGGGGATAGAATGTCAAAGTGCCATCAGGGGACTGCAACCTATTGTAATAGGAAATTAAAAAAAACACCAACTAGCTTTATTAGTGTAAAATACAAGGTCACTGCACAGCATGATTTAGCCTTTCACCTATTTTGAATAATTCCAAGAGACTGGAACCTAGATTTCCACACTACAATCTCAGTTAAAGACCTGAGTGGCATGAGACCCTGTAGCTTGTCACCATCATAACTGCAAATTGCATGTAATGTTCTACCACTGGGAACTGCTGGTTACTGCCGGCTTCCCAGCTTAGGCCTTAGAGCAGGGGTGCCAAACTCATTCTGAGGAGCGGGCTGGATTCCATGTTTAATTATGATCTATGGACAGGGGTATGAATTCAAGATGGCATAATCCCTTCGATCCATAGCGGAAACCCTACTGCTGTCAGTGGGAGGTTAGCACAGAGATCAAAGGGGAGAACACCGCTTGATGTAGTCACTAAACTCTTATTAATCCCTGTATTTCCTTCTTTGCAGCAACTCTCAATTCAAGGCTTCACTCCCACTCCCTACCCCATTCTATCCACAAAAAGAATCAGCAGTGGAAATTTAGCATTGGCACTGGGGTCAGATCTGGCCTTTATAGCTAATGCCTCCAATTAGATTAATGGGGCAGGTGTCTTTGACTCAAGGTTTCAGGCTGTCTGCAGATTCAGACAGACACCGTGATCTGACCCAGGGGCTACATGTTCCAGACCCCTGCTTTAGTGCCGTGCTTGTCACCATCAGTCCAGTTAATCATAGGCCTGATTCTCCATGGTCTTGCACCTAATGTTGCCATTTTCACCTGTGCAAATTGGACATAAAAGGCTACCAGATGAAAATAGTAGCCTTTTGTACTTGCTATGCAGTCACCAATGACGGTACAAGGTGGGAGATAGTGGAGAATCAGGCTCCAGAACTGGATTCGACTCTCCTCTCACACCAGGGTACATTAAATCAGGAGTAATTTCAAAGGCCAAATGGAGTTACCCCAATGTAAAACCGGTGTGAATAATTAAATTTGGCTCTTACATACTGCTTCTCACACACTGATCTCAAAGCACGACTTTCAAAGAGCAGTGAGTGTCACTACCCCATTTTACATATGGGGAAACTGAGGCACAGTAGGGTGAAACGGCTTGCCTGGTGTCACAGAGCAGATCAAGGATGAAGCTAGGGAAAGAAGCCAGGTCACCTAACTCACAGTGCAGGGTCATATCGCCTGGACCACACTGCCTTGCTTGAAGAGAATCAGTTTCAAAAAGCTTCAGCTCATGTACCAAAATAAGGAGTTTTATACTTGAGTCAAGGGAAGCTGCTGAGTGCTTAGCACCTCTGAAAATCAGGCCAGTTATTCAGGTGCCTCAATTGGATTTAGATGCCTAACTCTAGGCACCCACCCTGGAAAATGTTGTCTTAAGTGACTTGTGTGAAGTCGTTCTCAGGAAGTCTGTGACAGGGCCAGAAATAGAACAGAGATAGCCTGGTTCCTGTGCCCTCACCACAAGCCTGGCCATCCCCCATTCCATACGGTTCTCACATCCTCTTCTGCGGCCCCACAGAGGCGTACGGGTCTGTAAGTCCCTCTCTCCCCACGCCCTGCCTGGGTCACGAGTCTGGATGTGAAGGGAACAGCAGTGTTTGTGGATGGAGCGAGAGGGTAGGGCCTGGGTGGAGTCTTGCTCGGCTCCCTCCCGCCCCCAGCACAGCCAGCAGAGGTGGAAAGTGAGCTTGGCTTTGTAAATACAGTAGCTGCAGTGACTTATTTCCCTCTGGGATAAGGTGACCAGATAGCAAGTGGGGAAAATCAGGACAGGCTGTGGGAGGTAATAGGTGCCTATATAAGAAAAAACCCTGAATATTGGGACTGTCCCTATAAAATCTGGACATCTGGTGACCCTAACCTGGGAGCAAGGGCAGAGTAAAGAAGGATTTGTAACTCAGAGAAGGATTCTAGTATGAGATGCAGCTACACGCTGACCCTCACTGAGGACTAGAAGTTGGGTCCCAATCTTGCCACCCGTTCCAGTCAGACAGGAGACCAAAGCCACCTCTTCCTATTTCAAAACAAGCCTCCCCTTCGAAGTGGCACGTGGAGACAGACGCAGTTGAGGACTCGAACATCTATTCTCCTTGGAGCTTCTTTCAGTCCTGGTGCAGTTTGTGAGGGAGAGGGGAAAAAATTGCCATGCATTTGTGCAATATCTGATATCACCCAGCTAACGAATGGTATGTGGGTTAAATGCATGTAGGAAGCAATATAGGAAAATATCCATTACGTTGCAGGAAAACAACCCCAGCCTTTATCCATCTCTATGTGCCTGAGGAAATACTTTAAGGCAGACGGCATTCTCAAAGAGTTAAATCAGCCAGAGCAGATTGCAAGATGGTGCTTTAGCCATTTGAATAGATAATGGTTAGGTCAAGTCATGAGGCTGGGTTTTCATGATGCTATCAAGCAATCTATAATTTAATATTTAAAATGCAACCTTGGCAATACAATTAATACTATTTTATTAGCCTACAGAGGCTTCATGTAACTACTTAGAGCCATATAACACCATCCGGTATCACAGGACCATATAAATTCATCCAGCAAGATAAACTTTGAGGTCTGCAGTCAGAGACATTGGAAATCTGCAGAGCCAGCACAAAGTAAATGGCTTTCACATTTGATAGAATATCACTTTGTGTGCTCACATCTGTGACTCCTCTGCTGAGAAATGTGATGGTGCCAAGACCTTGGAGGAGAGACAAGTGCAGAACATGCCTAGTAAGTTGTCCTAAATCATCCTCTCTCTCTCTCTCTCTCTCTCTCACACACACACACACACACAGAGTTTTTTTTCTGCCTCATCCCTCCCTCCCAGATCTGAAACAGAAACCCGTATGCACGATGCTCTTCACTGAGTTAGAATCCTTCTGTCTATTTATATGGACCCTGCCACCATGGTATCTGAGAACTGTTGCTCTGTGTACAATGCAGTCTTATGATTGCCAGTGGATAGTTACAGTATAAGGGCCAGATCCTTCCAATCCTTACACCAGTAATCTTTGCTCACAAGAGAGGTCCACTCCTGGGATAAACTGTATGCAGGATCAGGCTCTGCAATCAGTCTGTAAACCTCACAGTATGTCAGACACGGGGCCTGTTCCAAGTCTGTGAAATGAACTCCCCCAGGAATGTAGGACCATCCCAAACCTCTCCACCTTCCACTCTAAGTGCCCGGTGCATTTCTTTGACCGTGCCTCCTGTAACGGGCACACATAGCCATGTATATACGTCTTTAACAAAATACCAAAACAAGAAACCGCCCTGCACGCATTTCTCCTCTGGCAGAGGAGACGAGAGAACAAACAGGTGACACGTTAGTAATGTCGCTTAATGCACTAGTGGAAGGAGCTCGGGTACTACAGGGTGTGAGCACAGGAAAACAACCTAAATAGCGTAGGATAGACCATCTCTGCTGAGACGTCTACAAATCCCTCCCAGCTGGCATAGGTTACGTCGAAGGTGAGCGAGACTTCCTTTATTCTGGTGACCTCTGTTCCCTTTGTGATCCTCCCACCCGCTTGTCTGTTTTGTCCACCTGCCACATCCTCTCTGATACCTAGATCACAAACTCTCTTAGATTATTTGTCTGGAACACCGGGGCCCTGATCTTTGATGGGGGTTCCTATGTGCTGCCATAATAAGCAAAGTTTCAGTACCTTTTGCTTTGCTCAGACACTAGTAACAAAGGACAGGCTCCCCAGTCAGGTTCTGTTACTATTATTTCAAGAGCCAGGGTACCAAGGTACCAAGAGCCAGGAGGGTGCGAGAGGCGACACAGAGAGATTACACCAGTCTAACTCAGCTGGGCCCAACTCCGAGGTAACAACCAGGAGCATCCTGGTCGTGGTGAGAAAGCTGTGTTCCAAAGGCCTGATGCAAAGACCATTCACTGAAGTGAGGGGGAGTCTTTCCATTGTTGGAAATGGGCTACGGATCGGGCCTGTAACTCCTAAACTATACCAAGCTGCCCGGGCTTCAGGTTTCTTTGTAAACTTCAGTCTCAGCCCAAGTTGGCCCATTTGTTTGCAGAGCTTTGAGGTGAATCTGGTTCCAGCTGTGAGTGAAGCTGGGCACACTGAGACCATGTGAAATTGGCGATGAAGCGGAATGCAATTTTCGATGAGTCACTCAGTCTGGGCTTTGATTTTTTTGTTGGCGGGAGCATTTGAATTCACCTCAAAGGTAAACAGCTTAAATAGTGCAAAGCTCCTGGATGCAGATCACAAGAGAGGGCTGGTTCATTTGAGGCCTTGTGAAAGGAAACTGCTGAGCTTTCCCACAGTTTAGCATCCTCAGCCTCTAGAGGCTCAATCAGGGCCCCTTTGTGCTAGGTGCTGTACATATACACAAGAAGAGACTATCCGTGCCCTGCAGCACTTACAGTCTAAATAAACCAGGCAGGCAAAGGCTGGGAGAGAAGAAGTATTAACCACATTTTACAGATAAGGAACTGAGAAATGCAGAGATTAGGTGACTTCATAGAATCATAGAATATCAGGGTTGGAAGGGACCCCAGAAGGTCATCTAGTCCAACCCCCTGCTCAAAGCAGGACCAATTCCCAGTTAAATCATCCCAGCCAGGGCTTTGTCAAGCCTGACCTTAAAAACCTCTAAGGAAGGAGATTCTACCACCTCCCTAGGTAACGCATTCCAGTGTTTCACCACCCTCTTAGTGAAAAAGTTTTTCCTAATATCCAATCTAAACCTCCCCCACTGCAACTTGAGACCATTACTCCTCGTTCTGTCATCTGCTACCATTGAGAACAGTCTAGAGCCATCCTCTTTGGAACCCCCTTTCAGGTAGTTGAAAGCAGCTATCAAATCCCCCCTCATTCTTCTCTTCTGCAGGCTAAACAATCCCAGCTCCCTCAGCCTCTCCTCATAACTCATGTGTTCCAGTCCCCTAATCATTTTTGTTGCCCTTCGCTGGACTCTCTCCAATTTATCCACATCCTTCTTGAAGTGTGGGGCCCAAAACTGGACACAGTACTCCAGATGAGGCCTCACCAATGTCGAATAGAGGGGAACGATCACGTCCCTCGATCTGCTCGCTATGCCCCTACTTATACATCCCAAAATGCCATTGGCCTTCTTGGCAACAAGGGCACACTGCTGACTCATATCCAGCTTCTCGTCCACTGTCACCCCTAGGTCCTTTTCCGCAGAACTGCTGCCTAGCCATTCGGTCCCTAGTCTGTAGCTGTGCATTGGGTTCTTCCGTCCTAAGTGCAGGACCCTGCACTTATCCTTATTGAACCTCATCAGATTCCTTTTGGCCCAATCTTCCAATTGGTCTAGGTCCTTCTGTATCCTATCCCTCCCCTCCAGCGTATCTACCACTCCTCCCAGTTTAGTATCATCCGCAAATTTGCTGAGAGTGCAATCCACACCATCCTCCAGATCATTTATGAAGATATTGAATAAAACCGGCCCCAGGACCGACCCTTGGGGCACTCCACTTGATACCGGCTGCCAACTAGACATGGAGCCATTGATCACCACCCGTTGAGCCCGACAATCTAGCCAGCTTTCTACCCACCTTATAGTGCATTCATCCAGCCCATACTTCCTTAACTTGCTGACAAGAATACTATGGGAGACCGTGTCAAAAGCTTTGCTAAAGTCAAGAAACAATACATCCACTGCTTTCCCTTCATCCACAGAACCAGTAATCTCATCATAAAAGGCGATTAGATTAGTCAGGCATGACCTTCCCTTGGTGAATCCATGCTGGCTGTTCCTGATCACTTTCCTCTCATGCAAGTGCTTCAGGATTGATTCTTTGAGGACCTGCTCCATGATTTTTCCAGGGACTGAGGTGAGGCTGACTGGCCTGTAGTTCCCAGGATCTTCCTTCTTCCCTTTTTTAAAGATTGGCACTACATTAGCCTTTTTCCAGTCATCCGGGACTTCCCCGGTTTGCCACGAGTTTTCAAAGATAATGGCCAGTGGCTCTGCAATCACAGCCGCCAATTCCTTCAGCACTCTCGGATGCAACTCGTCCGGCCCCATGGACTTGTGCACGTCCAGCTTTTCTAAATAGTCCCTAACTGCCTCTATCTCCACAGAGGGCTGGCCATCTCTTCCGCATTTTGTGATGCCCAGCGCAGCAGTCTGGGAGCTGACCTTGTTAGTGAAAACAGAGGCAAAAAAAGCATTGAGTACATTAGCTTTTTCCACATGCTTGCCCTAGATCACACAGGAAGTCTGTGGCAGAGTTTAGAACTCAGATATCTTGAGTCTTCATCTAGTGCCTTAACCACAGGATCACCCTTTCCTCTCTTCAATCACCTGTTCCTGCTTCCATTGACTTCGGTGGCACAGGATCAGCCCCTCATTGCTTGGACACTGGGTTCAGATCTTGATACCCAGCCCCCCAGCACACAAACCCCTGCTTCCTAGCAGCAATAAGGAGCTGACAAATCCACAAATGAACAAAAACCACCAAAAACAAAACAAAAAAAAAAGCAGTCCCAGTGTGGTCAACACTTGCAATTTGACCACAAGTCACTCCATATTTGATTCTTTTCTTAAAGCCCCAGCTCTTGGAGTCAGGTAAATACAAGAGAATCTCAGCTTTCATGTTAAAAAAGTAAGTTGCTAGCCCTCCTGGCAGAGAAAAGCTTTAAAACATGCATTTTCTAAAGGCTCAGAAACCAGAGGGTAAATAAAAAGAGCCTAAACTGTATTTTCTGATTGCATGATTTTTAAGCCAATCTCAGGATTTTTTGGAGTCTGACTCCCGGGTTTTGAGTTCTTTGGTGTGGCAGTAGCATAGTTCAGAGGGCCAGTTTCCATCCTCTCTGACTTTAATGCACCCCACCATGCAAAGTCATTGGTGCAACCAGTGAAGAAACTTGTGCACTGATCTGTGACCCTTGCAAGGCCAGGAATGAGGAGGCTAGTTGAGAAGAGAATGGATGACTTAACCCTGAATTTCCTGGCTTTTGCGGGTTTAGGATGGATTTTGAGCATCATGAGAACCATTTGCGTGGGTGGGAGCACGTGTGTTTGTACGGTTATCGCTGAGCTTATGCAAATGCACCCAACTGCGACGGCACAGCTTCCTGAATAGATTTAATGAACACCCTAGTCTGAGGTGATAATGACAGACGGGAGTCAGAAATGCAGAGTTCTAGGTTAGCTCCCCAAGAAGCTGGAGGACCCGAAAGGTATGAAAAGGCAGAGCCGTTCATAAGAAGCAGTGGAGAGAAAGATCAGAGCAGCTGGAGAGGTAAGGAGTGACGAGCTCAGTATGGAGCACACTTTAAGAAGAGGCGGCATGGAGAGATAACAGACTAAATCTGTCCGATGAGCAACAAGGCTAGCCCAGCACCTGCGCTGGAGTTCGAACTTGCCTGACTGGCTGCTCGTCCACATGGGCAGCATGCTGGGTGCTGGTGGACAAAGGCTTCAGGGGGAAGAGACCCTTCCTTGATCACAGAATCAGTTACTGGGACAAATCCTCCCCTGTCCTTCATGTAATCACTCCTTCTGTTCCACCCACCCCTTCTCCCCTGTAGGAATCATCCCTGGAGGGGAATCACCCACAGTCTGTGCAAAGGCTAGCGCCTCTGGTTTCCCCCTCCGCTCCCACCAGGGCCTTCCTTGCTGAAGTTAAGAGGCAAATCAGGACAGGATCCTCCCTACCTAGACCGAGTTCCTATCCTGCGAGGTGCTGAACGTCCCCAGCTCACACTGACTTGGCGGGAGTCACGGAGCACCCCCAGCCTGGCAGCGGCTGGCTCTTGCTACAGGCCTACCATGGATCGCAATCATCATTCCCCGCGCCTGGCATCATGCACTCCGGTTTTCATGAGCTGCAGGCTATATTTAGTGCTCCACTATCGCATTGAGAAATGCTGCCACACTCCATTTGATGGAGCACATGGCCCACTGGAATCCACCTCTCAGGAGGAACCCCTGCCAGCATGGGGAAAATCCTAAGGCAAGCCTAGGGAGTTTGTCTCCCAAGTGCATTCTATTTTTCCCTCACTGGTTTCCAGCTAGCCCTGGCAGAGCACTTCAGAGCTATGTGGCAGGTGGCCCACGATGCCAGCAGAGGTGACTCTGCACTGTCGCCTGTTTTATCTTCCTCATTGTTAAAACAGTCAGTTCAGCTCAGCCTTCACTATAGTGGGGCTGCCGCTCCACTGGGCTTCTCTCGTAGTCTAGCAGCTCATTATTGTTCTTTGTATTACAGTAGCACCTATAAGGCCCAGCCAAGATCAAAGGCCCATTGTGCTAGGTGCTGTACAAACTCATAGCAGGAAATGGTCCCCGCCCTTGCAATAACACTGTGCTCCATTTAGCACATAGCTGTTAGCAGGGTAGTGTTTAATACAGCACCTTGCACGCCAGAGAGCCACAGCAAGGGGCCCAAGGGGTAAGTTAAAGTAGCACCTGCTATTGTTACTGCTACTCTAGTACCATCTGCAGGCCTCCATGGCGTGCTAGGTGCTGTTCAAATACAAAACATGGGACAGTCCCTGCCCCAAAGAGCTCACCGCCTAAGTCAGCCAGAGAGACAGAGTTGGAGGAACCGAGCACAAGGAGTCCCAGTCGTGCACCGGGACGCCATTGTACTAGGCACTGTACAAACATAGACCATAAAGACAGACCCTGCTCCGAAGCCCTTTCGATCTAAGGCACAGAGCAATTCTGTGACATGCCTAAGGCAACACAGGCCAGTGCTTAGCCACCGGACCATCCTCCTTCCTCCGACCAGCAGCAACCTGGGTTCTCAGGAGAAATATCAGTCCTTCGGAAAAGGAGCACCCGCAATGGCAAAAGTGTTACCTTTGCACCCTCTGAGGCTGGCATGGCCCCTGGCATAAATGAGGCCTCTGTAATTTATGGCACCCTCCCAGGGCTGCCCAGCAACCCAGAACCCCCCCATAACGTTGAGCTCCATGCTACTCCGCCTCTTGTCCCGTCCACACCAGGGACTGCCACGGGGTGTGTGCAGGGCTATTTACACCAGCCCTATGCAACTAGGGTGGCAGGGGGACTTTCCCTCACCCATTTGCAGCTCCTGCATTGCCACCACATAAGCCATCAGAACAGCGTATGGGGCGGAATCAGCCCCTTCATCTGCAAATGCAGACACCAGGCCAGACCCTCAGCCGTGGCTCCAGCCTAGATCTGGCCCAGCACTCAGGCCTGATTCTGCTTTCACCCAGAGAGTAGGAGGACTGACTCCATTCAAGCCAGTGGAATCATACTGGAGTCAACCCAGTGTGAATGAAGATTCAGGCGCGGATAATTCCTACCCTCTCGTGCTGCTTTGTTATCAGGAGGCAGCTTCCTTGTACAATGCATGATGTCCGCTTGCTAAGGAGTAGATGTGATGATCTAATCCAAGAGCAATTACTGTATGTGGTTTGGACACAGTTTCCCAAATCTGCTACCAAATAACAACACACAACGTATAACGATGCAAAATCTGACAACGCCAAAGCGCCATCCAAATATTAGCTAATTAACATTAAATACTGTACCCGCACTCTGCTCTTAGGTGAAGTACCGATGCCAGTGAGGCAAAAATCATGCTCCAAAGCAGGGTTCAAAGTCAGTGTTGGGGTTATTAGGGGCTGACTGAAAGCTCCCTGAAGTCACTAGGTGCTGTTAGTATTTCTGCATATCATGGAGGGATATTTAATTACATCAGGATCAACATGTTTCTCCAGACATCCAAATCAATATTAAAGCAGTACACAAAATGCACCTTAATCAATGTAAGGGCAAAAAGATACTATATGCCATGCAAAGTCTTCGGCACACTTACTCGGTCATTTTTGCTATAAATCCTCGTCTATTACATTCCCATCTTTCATTACTTCTCTGTGGCCCAGCCAATACATCATCTCAATAAATACAATGAATGACTGGTTTGTGAAGCCATCCTTTTGTTAATACCTTTGTACAAGCTCTTAGACAATGTAGATTTGGGAGCAAATTCTGCTCTCAGAGCAAACCTCCGTAGGACCCTGCAAACACCCTGCAGCTGCTGTGGGTCTTCTGCATAAGGCAGGGGGGCGGGGGTGGGGGAGGGATTTGCAGATCTCTTGAAGGGGGAGCAGACACTATGTGTGCAGTGCCGGGTCCAGTTTTGAAGTGCAGTGATTGGCTCAGACTCATAGTCATAGATTCCAAGGTCAGATAGGACCACTGTGATCAGCTAGTCTGACCTCCTGTGTAACACAGGCCAGAGAACTTCCCCCAAACAATTCCCTTTGACCTAGAGCAGGTCTTTTCCAAATATGTCCCTGTCTTGATTTCCAAATGGCCAGCAATGGAGAATCCACCATGACCTTTGGTAAATTGTGTCAAAGGTTAGTTACTCTCCCTTTAAAAAATGTATCCCTTAGTTCCAGTCTGAATTTGTCTAGCTTCAGCTTCCAGCCCTTGGATCGTATTGCAGAGGCCAGAAGATGGATCCTCTGCAGTGTAAATCCTCTGTGCTCTTCCCCCATAGAGAAGAGTCATAGATAGGGCCCTACCAAATTCACAGCCATAAAAAATGCATCACAGACCATGAAATCTGGTCTTCCTCCATGAACTCTGGCCTTTTGTGTGTTTTTACCCTATACTACACAGATTTCACGGGGGAGACCAGCGTTTCTCAAATTGGGGTCCTGACCCAAAAGGGAGTTGCAGGGGGGATCAAAAGGTTGTTTTAGGGGGGTTGCGATACTGTCACCATAACTTCTGTGCTGCCTTCAGAGCTGGGTGGCTGGAGAGCAGCAGCTGTTGGCTGGGTGCTCAGCTCTGAAGGCAGCGCCCTGCCAGCAGCAGCACAGAAGTAAGGGTAGCAGTACCACAACCCCCCCTACAATAACCTTGCAACCCCCCCAACTCCTTTTTGGATCAGGATCCCTACAATTACACTGTGAAATTTCAGATTTAAATAGCTGAAACCGTGAAATTTATGATTTTTAAAATCCTATGACCGTGAAATTGACCAAAATGGTTTCTGAATTTGGTAGGGCCCTAGTCATAGAGTTTAAGACCAGCATGGACCAGCAGATCATCTAGTCTGACCTCCTGTATATCACAGGCCGCCAACTGCACCCAGTGACCACACACTAAACCCAGCAACCGAAATGAGACCAATGTGAGTGCCCACAGAACACTAGACTGCTATGTGCCCCAAGCAGAGCAGGAGGGACCAAGGTGCACCAATGCCCCAGGCCCCTATAATGACAGGGAAATAATTAAGTGAGTTCAGGGCAGGAAGGGGAGGCTAGTGAAGAGGAATGTATTCCAGTGCTTAGGGTGGAGCAGCAGCCGTTCAGCAGCACACTTACCTCTCCCCAGATTCAGGGAGAGGATTCCTCTCCCCTTTTCCCCATGACAATCCCCAGCATCCAGTGGAGTTACTAGAGCTGGATGCAAAGCAGAGGGTTTTCTCCTCTGGCAGTAAAGCTTAGATAGACTCTAACTGGGATTCATACAGGTCACTATGCAACAGCAGAGCTTGTTCCACTGAATTCTTGCTTTCCCAGCTCGGGTTTTAAATAATTTCCTTGTACTGTGTCCTTTTCCCCTTTGCCCCACCATCCTGACTTCACAGTACATGCAAAATGAGAGGGTCTAAATTATCTGTTACCACTCAAACAAGAGATTTTGCAGTCATCATGGATAGTTCTCCGAAAACATCTGCTCAGTGCGCTAACAGACTGTTAGGAATCGTCAAGAAAGGGATAGATAATAAGACAGAAAATATCATAATGCTACTATAGAAATCTATGGTACGCTCACACCTTGAACACTGCGTGCAGCTCTGGTCACCCCCATCTCAAAAAAGATCTATTAGAATTGGAAAAGGTACAGAGCAGGGCAACAAAAATGTTTAGGGGTGTGGAACAGCCTCCATGTGAGGAGAGATTAAAAAGTTTGGGACTGTTCAGCTTGGAAAAGAGACGACTAAGGGGGGATATGACAGAGGTCTACAAAATCATGAATGGTACGAAGAAAGTGAATAGGGAAGTGTTATTTACCCCTTCACATAGCACAAGAACCAGGGGGTCACCCAATGAAATCAATACATAGCAGGTTTAAAACTAACATAAGGAACTACGTATTCACACAATGCACCAACCTGTGGAACTCATTACCTGGGGATGTTGTGAAGGACAAAAGTATAACTGGGTTAAAAAGAGAATTAGATAAGTTCATGGGGGATAGATCCATCAATGACTATTAGCCAAGACAGTCAGGGATGCAACCCCATGCTTTGGGTGTCCCAAAACCTCTGACTGCCAGAAGCTGGGACTGGATAACTGAGGATAGATCACTCGATAAATTGCCCTGTTCTGCTCATTCCCGCTGAAGCACCTGGCACTGGCCACTGTTGGAAGACAGGATACTGGGACAGATGGACCGTTGGTCTGACCCATTGTGGCTATTCCTATGTTCTTAAACTAGTATCCAGGTGTTCAAGGCCAGGACTTCATGTGCAACATCCAATTGCTTTTAACACATGGTTTAACAGTAATGAAAACACACAAAGTGGCCTCAGGAAGTGGAAGGTAAGAACTGTTATCTCATATTACATCATTAACTACTTCACTGCTGGTTCCCTAGATTTCTATCTGCGGTGTGCTAGAGTTCTTTAACATTCCCATGAAATCACAAGGGGATGGTACAATATATCTGGTCCATGGGGAAGCACTGGAAGATCACTTTCTCCTGGCACAATATGGACAGAGGGGAAGTTAATTCCTCTGATACGGTATCCACTGTACCGTATTGGTCACTGTCTGATTATTCAGAGAAAGGTGAACTACATACAATTCTGGAGCTTGTTAATTGTAGAGTGCTGCATATTAGGAAGGGAAATTACTTCCTGACCCCTGCAGATAAGAAATGAACAAAGAGATGAAGACTGACGTCACTGCAGGACCAGAGTTAAGGTAGTTTTGATGGTACATTTCTTTCAGCATGATAGATGATAACATGTGTTGAATGGTGACAGCTCAAGACTCTGCTGTCTGTAGGACACAGTTGATTCGTTGTTTAACATAACCGGATTTCTTAATTTTTTTCACATTTGGGTTGGTGGTTGTAATGAAACAAGCTTAACAGTTATACAACCGTATTTTGTTTTAGGGTTGTCTTCACATCTGCAAATACGACCAAAGCTATTAGCGATCATATTCTGGATAGAACTGTGCTTTTAAAAACCCCACTCATAAACAGATCGGTATAGTATTTCTCATTTAAAATCCCATCCTTTAATAGGACAAGGGTCAGAGGAATCTCCAAAGGTTCGGAAATTTGGTTCCAGTTGAATGAGTCTCACACAGTTTGGCCGCTTATCTGCCATGCAAATCCACCCCTTTGGTATTCAAAACACTTAAGACTGGTTTCTCGTGCATCCTGCTTTTAGCGAGGCTGGAAATGCCCTGGCAATGGCCTTTTTAGCCAGGCACTTTAGTACTTCTGCTTGCAACTGAAAGGAGGAAGTGAGGAAGAGCACTAACATTTTACAACCCACAGGGAATGTAACTTTTGCTAACCTCAGAAAAGTCAGGGGCAGTTCAGTCTGAGCCACATTTTGACACTGACTCAGACTCGGTATTACCTTGTTCCACTCATTCAGATCAGTGGAATGACTCACAGAGAAAGGTACTGGTCAGTGTGAATCAGAGTAACAGAATCTGGCCCCTTGCGATTCAAGTAAGGGCTTCAATCAGTTCCTGGTTTATCTGAACCTGACCACCTACCTGGACTAGGCTGAGAGCTGTAGTCAGTGAAAACTGAAAATAACAGTGATAATAATAAAATAATATCAGACAGCACTTGTCATCAATAGAGCTCAAAGTATTTTGCAAAGAAGGCCAGCACCTTTACCTGTATTTTACAGATGGGGAAACTGAGGCACAGAGAGGTGATGTGACTTGCCCAAGGTCACCCAGCAGGTCAGCGGCAGAACCAGAAATAGAGCCCAGGCCTCCTGAGTCCTAGTGCAGTGCTCTATCCAGGAGGAGGGCAATTAACCACTCGAGCAGATTACCAAGGGAATGTGTTAAGAGTCCATCGCGTGGAGTCTTTAAATGGAGACTCTCTTTTCAAAGCGATACACTCTAGTTCAACCACCAGTTACTGGTATGGATGCAGGAATGACTGGGTGAAGATCTATGGCCTGTATCCAGGAGGTCAGCCTAGAGGACCATAATGGTCCCTTCTGGCCTTAAAATCCATGAATCTAACCAAGGGCCACTCTTCTAATGCTGGAATGTTGCAGCTTGACGTTGTCTTGTATTTTCTGGCATACCCTTCCTTTCTTCTAGAAAAGCCTCCCACTACATGCTTAGGGTCCCGAGCTCCAGTCTAGAGGTGGACTGCTGGGGTTCCTTTCAAAACAATGAACCCGCATTGTTGAAAGCATGAGGCCTTTTCTCCCTACTGAGATTCACCTGCTTGCAAAACTTTCTTTGCTTTCAGTGGGAGCTTCACCTTCAAAAGAACTGCAGGATCAGACCTCATATAGATTATAAAAATAATAGACCAGCCATTTCTTCTGCCAAAAAGACAGAATACCCTAATCCAGGGGTCGGCAACCGTTCAGAAGCGGTGTGCCGAGTCTTCATTTATTCACTCTAATTTAAGGTTTCGCATGCCAGTAATACATTTTAACGTTTTTAGAAGGTCTCTTTCTAGAAGTCTATAATATATAACTAAACCATAGTTGTATGGAAAGTAAATAAGGTTTTTAAAATGTTTAAGAAGCTTCATTTAAAATTAAATTAAAACGCAGAGCCCCCCGGACCAGTGGCCAGGACCCGGGCAGTGTGAGTGTCACTGAAAATCAGCTCACATGCCGCCTTTGACGTGCGTGCCATAGGTTGCCTACCCCTGCCCTAGTCCATGAGATCTAGTCTTGTCAGTTGTTTCATGTCACCGGGCTTAGTGAGTGGAGAAGATCCAGTCAAGGGCAGAGAGTGGGATATCAAATCCGGAGCTTTGGGAATGTGAGGCAGGCATGGAGAGAAGGACACAAGTGCAAAGCCACTGGGGAACCAATAAAGGAAAAAAAATAAAAGAAATCGGGGGGCCTATGTTGCTGTGCTGCATAATAACTGGCACGGGGCCAGTCCCCCCATCCACCCCATCTCATTCAAAGTCAAGCGACAGAGATGCTTTCTCCACAGCGCATAGAGGAGCAAGGTGAAAGATGTGCGAAAGAGTCAAGGTCAGAGCTACTGGATCACTTCCCAAATGACTAGCACAGGCATATAACTGCCAGCTTTGTCGAGCGCGCACACACAGAACATTGTGGACACAAAGCCCACAGCCACAGTCACACTGCAGCTTCGCAGGGCGGGCGCACAATTCTCAG
The DNA here is from genome assembly GCF_965140285.1 of Lepidochelys kempii. Classification (NCBI taxonomy): domain Eukaryota; kingdom Metazoa; phylum Chordata; order Testudines; family Cheloniidae; genus Lepidochelys; species Lepidochelys kempii. The sequence continues at coordinate 258,048,628 of NC_136381.1, forward strand.
GAAGTATGAAATGATATATGCTTGAGGACACAGATTCCAGATGTCCTTGGTATGTCAGATCAAAGCTACGGCGGGACTCCTTTTCTGCTCTGTTTACGGAGTGGTACGGGTAAAGTCAGCGGGGTGAAATGTCGCTTCTGGAACGCGAAGAGAGCATTTGTATTTCAATATGAAAAGCTGAATTGTACAGAGCTGTGATCCAGCAAATTAGGCTGTAGCATTCACAGGCGTGCAGCCCTGGTCTAGAGGATGAAATTAAGGTCATCCCTGCTTTCAAAATGCATTGCTTGACTTGGGGAGAAATTAACACCACCATTCACTTTTCCTATAGCGCCCCCTGTGGGTGACTGTATTGCTACCAGATTTCTGGGCACTAAGTGTTACAAGAAGTGGCTGCATGAGACTTCTATATCAGTTTATGGGGCCAGTCACACATCTCTTAATTCTGCATAATCTTCAGTTCATCCCTGCAGTCTCACTGACTTCAGTGGGACGACTCACAAAGGGTTACTCATGTGATTACAGTTTGCAGGATCCGGTTCTAGCTTTGTAAAGCACCCTGGAGGAATCCTTTGGGGTCGAAGGCAGAGTATAACATAAAGGGCCTGATCTGCTGGTGGTTTAGATTGGCAGAGCCCCATTGATTTCAATGCACTTAGGCTGCTGTTCTCCAGCTGAGCATCTGGCCCATGTTACTGGACCCAGTACTCCCCAAAATGGGAGTTTTGCAATTGATTTCCATGGGAGCAGGAGCGGTCTCATTATTATTTCTGGATTAGCAAGAGACCTGGCCATGTTATTGTAAAAGGCCAGTGTTTTATTTTATATATAAAATTCCTCAATCCTCTTATGGAAATGGTAGCTAGAATTTAATAGGTTTCAGAGTAACAGCCGTGTTAGTCTGTATTCGCAAAAAGAAAAGGAGTACTTGTGGCACCTTAGAGACTAACCAATTTATTTGAGCATGAGCTTTCGTGAGCTGTAGCTCACGAAAGCTCATGCTCAAATAAATTGGTTAGTCTCTAAGGTGCCACAAGTACTCCTTTTCTTTTGAGAATTTAATAGAGATTAAACCAATAAAGGTCTAAAATTGTACAAACAATTTAACAGAAAATGAGATCCTTTCTATGGAATTTTTAAAACCACCTTATGGGATTTAATAGAAAATTATACTGCTACCATACAGTTCTAAGGCTTGGTTTAAAAATTCCATAGTAAGTGTTAGCATTCCCCAATAAATCTGAGAGTACTTTTTCTTAAGGGTCTGAAAAGAATCACCAGCAAAGTCCATTGCTGACCACATGTATTCCCGTAGGCACGTTGCTCTGATCCTCTATTCCAGCCATCTGAATTCGGATTACCCTGTGTGCCATACAAATTACCTCTCATACCATAGAAATGTTTCTTCTTGTTTCCCATTAAAGCACTGTATCACCTTTAATTCTATGAACCGTAGAATGTCTCTCTAATGGTGCAATCCTGCGAGGTGCTTCTGGTGGGACTGCAGGGTGCTCAGCACCTTGCAAGAACGGGGGCTTAATAGCCCCATGCTAGATAGATTGCTGACCTGATACACAATTCTGATTTGCATCTACAATATTAAGGGAAAACGTTGTATCCTATTAAATTAACAAGCTACCACATTCCATCAACCAGTTCTCATGCCCTCAAGGCATCCTCTGGAGATTTTCGCGACATGCCAATGAAACATTCAAGCTACAAGACAGCCCAGTCACTTCCCATCCATTTTTTATGGTCCCATGGAAACAAAGAGTCCCTGCCTGGCAATTGCTTGTTCAAGCTATCAATAAATCATTTTGCAACTAGCAGGGGCACGTGATCTCAGTGTCCTCGCCTATGGGATCAGACAGACTCACATCCCCCTCGCACCATTTACCCTCCCTGCCACCTCCCTTCCAAAAAAAAAAAAAAAAAGTATTTTTGCACAAAGAGTTTGGAAGGGAATCCATTTCTTTCAGGCTTTTTTATTTGCAGATGCTCCTTGGGTTTTGTTTTTGGAACCAGTCCCATACATGTGCTGTGCTGATGCTAAGCCAGAGCCTTAGACAGGGAGGTGGTTTTGCAACAGCTCAGCCAGCCAGAACAGAGACTGAGGGGAGAGGAACAGACACAGTGACTCCTCTGTTGGAAAAGTTACCTTTTGTCCTCTCTCAGGGAATTCTCCCACTCACCCACCACCCCAATCCTGGACTCTAATCTACACGCCAGACCAGACTACTCCTTCTTCCAGTGCTCAAGCAGCTCTCCACTCACAATAAGTGAGCGGGTGATGTTTTCCATTCTATTCAAAACAGCATTGTCCTGAGCAGACATGGGACACGCAGGGCACCCTCCCCCACTCATACGTGCGCTCTCTCTCTCGTCTCATGTAGCTATTACTGCCGTGTTGCCAACTCTCAGGATTTCATCATGAGTCTTATGGTCCTTGGTGTTTTGTTTAAAGCCCCCACCAAGGGCAAGTTGGCAGGTGAAAAACTTAGCTTTCATTTAAAGAAAAAAGTTTCTAGCCCTCCTGGTTTCAGAGGAAAGTTTCAAAACACAACCCGAGAGCATCCAAAAGGCCCAGGAATCAGAAGGCAAATAACCTTCCAGCATGTTATTATTTTTAAAATCTCACCATGTTTAAGCCAATCCCATAATTCAGGGCGTGTCTGATCCACATTGAAACTGGTATAACTGAAATCAGAGTTTGGCCCAGAGGGTCCTACAGGATCTGGAAGCGGTACTAAAGCTAAACAGAACTTTTGGTTCTAGTACCATACACTATAGTTCAAGCAGACTTTACCATCTCCACAACCTCGTTCACAATCTCTCAGTGGTGATGTGAAAGTAACACAAGGGTGCATGCAAAGGCACATCATCTGGAGTATGAGTTTATAATGGTCTTAACGTATTGCATAAAAGCTTCCCCAAATTTCAGGGATGTTCTGATCCAGGTCTTTGATTTGGGCCAATATAAAGAGCTATAGATGAGCCCCAAAGTTTGGCTCCAAATCTGGTTCAAAGCATCACCAAATATGTGTATGTGTACTGAGATCTAGTGTTATGGTTAGAGTCCAACACTGATTCATTCTCGCCCATTAGATACTGCTGTTGCAAACTGGGCCTAATCCAAAGCCCATTGAAGTCAGCGGAAAAACTCCCTTTGACTCCAGGGGCTTTGGATCATGGATGAACATGACATGCATTTGAAATTAAACCACAGACACACAACCGAAGAGGAAGAGGAGAAGTGACCCTTTGGGTGACAATCCAGTATTTTTAGGAAGTGCTGTGATTGGGGGTAATAGGTTTAAGCATGTAATAGTGGTAAAAAAGAATATTTAACTGAAGTTGCCAAAATGATGGCCAGGTACATTTTGATTTGCAGAGGCCCATGCTTGGTCAATCACATTTCATGTTTGATTTTAATTTATCAGTGTAATGGACTGGCTAGTGCATAGGTGTAGCACGACCTCCTACAGCTGGAGTCGGAAGTGTTCAACTCTGTGGCAGCCCTGGAGTCTCTGGAGGCTGGTTCAACTATGTTTGCCCTAAAGACCTGGACTGCAGTGCAGAGAAGATACTACGCAGAGTTCAACACAAATGGATTACACAGTCTCCAAACAGCTAGGTGTAACTCCACAGACTTCAGTGGAGATGCTCTTGATTAATAGTGAGAACAAAATCCAGACTTTGCTGGGTAAAGAGAAGAGAAAGACACGGGCAGGGGCGTGCGGAGGAATTTAAATCTGACCGCTTTTGGAGGGGCATGTTCTGTGCCCCTGCCGGGGGCCGGAGAAGCTCACTCTCCCTGCTGTAGCCCTGAGGTGGGAGGAGCTCTGTGACCCACTGCAGCCCCAGAGCCAAAGGAACTCGGTGACCCTGCTGCAGCCCAGTGGCTGGAGGAGCTCGGTGACCCCGCTGCAGCCCCGGGGCCAGAGGAGCTCGGTGACCCCGCTGCAGCCCCGGGGTTGGAGTAGCTCGGTGTCCCACTGCAGCCCCGGGGCCGGAGGAGCTCGGTGACCAGCTGCAGACGTGGGGCTGGAGGAGCTCAGTGATTCACTGCAGCCCCGGGGTTGGAGTAGCTCAGTGACCCACTGCAGCCCTGTGGCCAGAGGAGCTCGGTGACCCCGCTCAGCCCCGGGGTTGGAGTAGCTCGGTGTCCCACTGGAGCCCTGGGGCCAGAGGAGCTCGGTGACCAGCTGCAGACGCGGGGCCGGAGGAGCTCAGTGACCCACTGCAGCCCCGGGGTTGGAGTAGCTCAGTGACCCACTGCAGCCCTGTGGCCAGAGGAGCTCGGTGACCCCGCTGCAGCACCAGGGACGGAGGAGCTCGGTGACCCCGCTGCAGCCCTGTGGCCAGAGGAGCTCGGTGCCCCCACCAATTATTGGGGGGGGGCTGTGCCCCTGCTTGCCCCCCTTGTGTACGCGCATCTGTATTAACGAGCATCTGTATTAACCCATTTGTTACTGGAAACCTCCGCTCCCAGTGTGCATTTCTTTGCTGATGACTTAAATTAACACCCCATTATATGTACGTAATCAATGAGCTGCCAGGCCACACTCCGCTCTTGTTGGCAGCGTGGAAGGCATGCCTTTGCCAGATAGGCCTGGCACACGCAGCTGCAGTTAGTTGGTTATAGGCACTGGCTTTATTAAACGTTAATGGCTCTGACCTCAGAAAGAGCGACTCTCCTGCAGCTAATAATGAAAGGGATCGTCTAGGCTTATTCTGAAACGAGCAAAGAGCGATTTAGAATGATCTGGACCTTCTTAAACACTCTGGGCCTGAACCTCAGCTCCTGCACTTGGGACAGAGGCAGGAAGGGGGAAGGGTGATAGGTGACTTTAAGCCACCTTTGTGCTCTTGATCTATTGGGGATGCTCTGATCCCCTGGGACACGTCAGGGTTATGCTTGGCTTCCCAGGATCCCCCATAGACCCTAGGACGTCAAGACTAACCACTGTGGAGTGCAGTGCCCAACCCGACCTTAGGGTCTGGGGGTAAGTCTTGCACAGAGTCCTGTATGTTATCCAGCGAAGCCCTTGGGTGGGGAATATTCCAAGGTGGCTTTTATGTCCACTTTAAGCTAGAACTAGTAGAAAATTTTCCCTCTGAACTTTTTTTTGGCGGGGATGGAATTTTTTTCTTCTTCAGCAAAACGTACGATTTCATGGGAAAGACCCTTTTGCATTGAAAGTGGATTTTTCTTTTTCAGTTTGTGAGATTTTGGTGGCTTTTTGACAAAAGCCTGGAAAGTTTTGAGGAAAACTTTCTGATGAAAATAAACACAATCTCCCCCCTCCCCATTTCTTTGTGGGGGCAGGGCATAATTTCCCAACCCGCTCTAATTTAAAGGACACTTTATGCTGTGAGAGGGATGCAAAAGGGACTTTGCTGAAGTGAAAATCAGATGCTACTTCCCTTCCCCCCTACCCCCCCTCCCCGCGCACCCCGGGCTTCAGAAAGTGACCTGCAGCCAGAGGCAGCTCGCTCATTTACTGGTGTGCTGGGCGTTTATCTGCTGGTAGAAATATTTTGTTTGTTTTGGCATAAGCTTTATGGCTCATTTGAAAATGTCACAGAGAACCGAAGGTCGAGGAGGGAGGCAAATGTTTTAGTGAGGACCAGACGATTTTATGAGTGTTAAACCACAGTGTTGCTAAGTACTTATCTATTATTTACTGAAGACAAGGTTGTGCTCGCTTCTAAAAAGCACAAGCCGGGCTCTGTCTAGACTTCCTCACACCAGCGTGGCTTGCCCATCAAGCTAAGTACAGCAAGCCACACTGCACCTGCTTAGGGTTCTCGTTGCAGGCGTCGGTTACTTTCAGCTTTTGGAACCTTGGCTTCAGAGGCTTCTTCCCCTTTTGTAGTTTCAAAAGAACACATCTGCGAAGGAGTCATCACGACATACCTCTGCCAGCGTCTGATCTGTCATGATAACCTGCTCTAATGAACTTATAGCTCCCCTCCCGGCTTGCAAACACTTCGGAGCTGCATGCGACGCGAGGTAATTAGAGTGACGTGCTTTCATGCACAGACAGAATAAAGGAACACGAAGGCAGGGATCTCATTCACTTCACTGTTAATCGATTGTATCTGCGTAGCCCCAGTGCAAACATAATGATAAACTATGAAGAAATATAGATAAACGCCAGGCCTTTAAGTGTTACAAAGCCATGCAAGTACATTCAGGCCAGTATATGATCTAGCTGGACACAGCACAACTTTACTTTCTATTCATACTAGAGCTGGCCTGGGTAACAAAATCTGGATCTAGGATCAAATATTTCCAAAGTTTAAGGGGGGATTGGATCAAGGTCCAAGATTATATCAAGCTCCATCCAGTGTATGGATCACTTGATGACTACCTGTTCTGTTCATTCCCTCTGGGGCACCTGGCACTGGCCACTGTCAGTAGACAGGATATTGGGTTGGATGGGCCTTTGGTCTGACCCAGTATGGCCGTTCTGATGTTCTTAAGGTCCAGATCCAGGTCCAGGGCTTGGCTTGTTATAGAAATAGAAATACCAAGCCACAAAGTTCAAATCCAGATCTAAACTTCCTCAAAATGCAAGGCCCTCAGATTCACTGCTTTGGTTTCTGGCCCACCTCTCATTAATACCTTCTTTACAGTTGACACCCATCTGCTTTGCTTTCCTTTAGTGATGGGGACACAAGAGATGTCATCTTTATGGTCAATGGCAGAAGATCCGGAAAAGGTTGATGTTCTCTCCCATGCTCCCTTTCCCCAGCACTCAGCAAAACCATAGAGTCACATACTGAGGTGCTCACTCAATTTCTATTCAGACAAACTCACACTCACTTCAATGAGAACATGCCTGAATAAAGAATAAATTAAAACTGAGAAGGGAGGCTCAGGATTTGGCTCCAATATGCTGCTTTTCTATGACCTCACTCCCAGTGTGATTGCAGCACATCCCAGTTCACAGGTTACACGATAAACAATGGATCAGATTCCTCGCTGGTTTTAGTTAGCGTCGCTCCATTGATTTCTGTCGAACGAGGCAGATTTACACCAGCTGAGGATCTGGCTCTGTATCCTTGTTTGCAGACAGAAGACTAGGTGCCCGATCGCAGGTGTGTTTACTTTATTCTGTGATCCTGCCAACAAATTAGAAGTTAATGCCATTGTGTCTCTCTCTTCTCTCTCCTCACGTGGAGCTGCCCTGGGATAAGTGGCACCATTATCCCAAGCTAAACCAGCCAGCTAGTGAAGATATGTGATGTCACAGCTTTACACTGCATCAGTGCCATTGCTGGCCTTAATCTATCTCCTTAGCCACAGCTTCACAGCTCAAGGTACGATATTTTACATCCCTTTGTCCTTTAGTGCCCCATTCTCGGGGGTAGCCCAGCCACTTTGCTGAACGAGGTTGCTGCCCCTGAGACCTGGAGATTCACTGCTAATTACCATGCTTGCGACAATCCTTGCTATGATCAGAGGTGACAGGACTGAGGGCCACAGCTGCTGGACTGCACCAGGATCTACCTTATAGCACAATGCACAGAGCCACAGAAAGAGCTCAAGAGTTATCCGAGCTGAATCATGCATGTTCCCCCTCCCAGAAGCACAGCACAATCTCGCCCTCAGACTGCCACGATTTTTTTTTAGAATCTGTGCATTATTTTGGCCTTCTGCGTAACGTTTGATTGTTCTTCTTTCCTTGGGCAAAAATGCTCTTAGCTTCCCAAACAGGTTTGGATGTGTCCAAAAAAAAAAAAAAATCTCTTTGGCCAGACTTACCCTCCTTTCACAACGTGAGCATATTCTGGTCGCTCCTTTGCTGATGGCATCATAGAAGAGGTAACATCCCCATGCCCCAGTCACCATCTGATTTTTGGAGAAATGTAACAATGCAGCCCACCATTCCTCTGCAAAGCGACCACATAACCATCTCTTACAACAAGCACTGTACACAGACAGTGGACAAAACTGACTGGAGTCCTGCATCTCCTTTCTAGTACAAAGCTGGTGGCTGAGGGGACTACTAAGGCTTTCACAGATAGGTCACTGCTCTGACTCTGAGCATGTTGGAAGTGACTGAGGGACAATCCAGGCTCTGTTGGTCAATAAGAGCTTTTCCATTGGCTTCAGTAGTAGCTGTTTTGCGGCCCTGAGCATAAGGCCCTGTGGGTCTAGAAGCCAGGCCTGCAGAGCTGCCAGCTCTAACCAGCTTGTGCTCCACTGCCCACAACCTGCTGTGGACACAGAGCATGGGAAATCTGACCTCAACGGGTCTGACAGACAGCAGCCCCATGGCTCCTGATTGGCTCCCTGCCCTATATAAATCGAAGGGGTGTTCCAGGCGATGTCCAGGCAACAGTGTGGATTCCCTGTAACTGCCATGACTGCTCCTTGCTCCTGAACTCCTCCCTTTGACCTTAGCTTGATATGGACTTCGCCTTCCGACTCGGACCCTGAAACCTGACTCAGACTCCAACCCTTGGTACCAAGCCTGGCCTGGAGCCTGACTATGCACTCCTCCGCTATTGCCCACCTCAGGTTTGCCCTGCTCTGACCTTTGGTTCTGACTGCTTGTGTTGGGGTACTGATCCTGAGTTTGCCATTGGTAACCTATGTGAAATGAATCTGTGGCTCTTAGTTGAGAGAACTCAACTGGTTTCCATACATGGGTAACTGGATTAAATTCTATGGCCTGTGATACACAACAGGTCAGACTAGATGTTCCTTCTGGTCTTAAAAATCTCTGACACTGGTAGAAAAATCAAAATAAAATTTGCACCAGTGCTGAAATGTGTGAAGGCTCTTTTTGTTCTGCTGGGTTTCAAAACAGACCAGTTTTAAAATGTCCTGCCATTTTTAAAAATTCAGATTTGTTCATTTTCAAAAGTTTTCTAAAACAAAAATTTTCAGTTTCAAAACTGGAAATTTTCATGCTAAGAAATCTGTTTATTTTGAAAACCAAATCTCATGTGTGACTAGGCTGCCCAATCAAAATTGGCAACAGAAAAACAACCCAGCCCCTGCACCACAATAAAGGGAGTTTTTGTTGAAACATGGAAAATTTTGAGAAAAATCAAAATGTTTTGGGAAAAAATTCTTTTTTCCAAAAATTTCCAAATTTCCATTGAAAAAATTTATTTTGAACAAAAGTTCAACCAGCTCTGGCAGTAGATGAACATCCATATCAGAAAACCACCATCACAATTAGCAACCTCATCATGAAGATCAAGGATTTAAAACTGGCCTGTATGGTGACCAAACCTCTTGTCTTACCAGATGGATCTTCCCGGTTGGGGTTGAGGCTCATTGTTAGTGCAGGTTTCAGAGTAGCAGCCGTGTTAGTCTGTATTTGCAAAAAGAAAAGGAGTACTTGTGACACCTTAGAAGAGAGTGGGGAGGGGCGCGGGGGGGGGGGGGGGAACCTTTTGTAGTGATAATCAAGGTGGGCCATCAACTGCTGGAAATGTCCCACCTTGATTATCACTACAAAAGGTTCCCTCCCTCTCCCGCTCTCCTGCTGGTAATAGCTCACCTTAAGTGATCACTCTCTTGTTACAGTGTGTCTGGTAACACCTATTGTTTCATGTTCTCTATGTATATAAATCTCCCCACTGTATTTTCCACTGAATGCATCCGATGAAGTGAGCTGTAGCTCACAAAAGCTTACGCTCAAATAAATTTGTTAGTCTCTAAGGTGCCACAAGTCCTCCTTTTCTTATTGTTAGTGCAGTGATTGGAAGCCTGTCCTGCAGCTGTGCTGTGAATATTAATATCCTTCACTTCTAGCACTGTATGTGTAATGTGGTTTACACAACGCAGACTTGTTGGGAAGAAAACTTTGCTCTGCGGCTCTTTCTGCCTACATTGGACTGGCACAAAACAATTAGAAGATAAGACACGAGGGTGGGAGCGAGCAGGGTCATCTTTGATCAGCGATGGAAAGAAAGGAGAAGAGGAGGGTTTTAAGGAGAGATTCAAAGGAGGAGACAGAGGTCTTTGGAGGGCACAGGAAGGAGGAGGTTTCATAAGCAGACTCAGCCATCCGGAACAATGCACCAGCACTAAATTAAACTTATGGGCAACTTTAAAGATGCTCGTGTTGCATCAGCCATCACAAGTCAAAATATAGGGCCTGTTGCACTGCTACCTGGCACCTTGTGTCGTCATTTATGCCAGTGCAAAGTGGGTGCAAAATGGGAGCTCAAGCCTAACTACAGAAGAACTATATATGTGATTGGGCCCACCTTGGTGTAATGCTCAAACAAGTGTGTTACTTGCCCCGTAACTGGCTTGATGTGTGCAAACATGCAAGTGTTTGTAACGTTTACTTATGCTACTTGCCAGATCCTCATCCGGTGTAAATCAGCTTAGCTCCATTCCCATCTCTGGGCTTACACTCATTTAACTCCAGAGAAGGGAATGGAGCTAAGCTGATTTACACCGGACAAGGATCTGGTCCGTGGTGTTTTAAATCACGAACAGGATATAAGTGCAGGCAGAGAAATTACAGGTTCTGCTCTTGCAGAGCAATGTCACTGGCGTCAGAGAATTTACTCCAGGACTACAACAGCATGAGAACACAAAGTAGGCAATGCACATCGGGCCCAGTCCTGAGAGGTGCTGACCGACAATGGGAACAGAAGGGACCTCACAGCACTGGGCCCCTAAAAAGCACTACTAAATTAAAATAAGAAAACCAGCGTACTCTGGTAGCTTTGGCACCATCTTGCCATTTATCCACTGGCCACTGAAGTCTCTATAAAAAGGCACTGGTTTGCTAAAGCAAAACTTTTTTTTAGATCTTCGTACATGGCAGAATTCAGGAGCGATACATACGATGGCATAAGTTAGACTCGCTTATGCTCAGTCTCTCTGAACTTCCACCCCACACGCAAAAGTTGGCCTAATTTACACGCTGAGGAGTCAGAGAGAGAGGTGAGTTGAAGTAAGTGAGGGGCAGGATGGTTTCAGTGGACGGCAGGCCTACCAGCACTCCAGCTCGAGGAGAAGGCTGTTCTTGGGGCTGCACCTAAGAAAGTCAGGAGCTCTGGGTTTGATATTAGGATTTGACGCCCTGCGTGACCTTGAGCAAGTCACTTCATCTTTCTGCCTCAGCTGTATGACCGGGAAAATAACACCTCTTTTCTCCCACCTCTTGTCTATTTACCTTGTAAACTCTTTGGGGCCAGGACCGTGTCTTACTGTATATTGACATTAGAGAGACCAATATGGCTACCAGAGTGCATATATATTTATAGAACAATGGGGTTCAGTGGGGGCTTCTAAGCCTGCCGTAATACAAATAATAAGAGGTGCTCTTATGATGTTTGCCATTTTACACCTTCCTCTGGCAGTTAGGCATCTAAGACGCCAAAGCTGTCAGCAGGTATATGCTAAATGTAGCACAATATTGGAGCAGGTCCTTGGCCCGTCCCCATAACCCTCGCCGCGTTATGCTGGGTGACGGTGAGCCAGCGGCAGGCCCCCCGCCTGCTGAAATCCAACATTCCAAGCGTCAGCGCTCGTGTTTTTAGTAATTATTTGGCAGGAGCATCGAAAGAAGCTCTTCCCCCTGCCATTCATCTAGGAGCACCCCTGCCTACCTAAGGAAGGCCCACCCCTGCCGACAGCGCAAAGGAGACACACTGCAGCTTTCGGTCAGCTGGAGAGTTTACTGACGGTAGCACTTTTCCAGTTGCATGAAGAGTTGCCATTAGATGGCTGATGATCACAGATTGCTAAATTACTTAACAGCTGGAGCCGAGCAGCCTTTGAGTCGGCATCCTTTGTTGTTAGGCTGTGCGTGTGCGTGCGTGCGCCTCCCCGGCCTTTGACTGAAAGAGAAAAGGAAATTCATCGATTTGCTTTGAAGAGCCTGAGCTGCTCAAAAATGATCACAGGTTGCAACATAAAAGAGGGGAGCGAGAAATGGTTAAAACAACCAGCGAGTCCTGCAGTATAGGGCCCAGCCCTGCACAGCCTCTATGACCGTGGGCAAGTCATTTAGTCTCCCAAACTCAACCTCCCCAGCTGGGGATATGACTTACTTACCTCAGAGGGGTATTAGGAGACTTTATTCATTAGGGCCTGACTGTGGCCCTTCCCTACACAGTCACGCAGGGGGAGTAAGGCACTCCCTTACTCTCTGTGTAGCCTCCTTGTCTGTCTGCTGCAGGCAGGAGGTGGGTAGAGAGAAGGACGGAGAGGGGCTGAGCCTTGTCTCTGCCCACTCCAAGGTGCTAGCCAGTGAAGCAGAGCTTTTGAAGGCAGTGGTTGTAGTCTACTTCGGGTCACTTCCCGGCTGGAAGCATGTGGGGAGGGCGGAAGGCACTGGGCTTTGTATGTGTAACCCTTGGGCCAGGATGTCTCAGTGGCGACAAGGGCTGGGTTCATGTAGCTAGGGGTCCCTGTTAAAGCTAACAAACCCTACTCACAAGCACTGGACGTGTCTGAAACAAGGAAAACTATTAGGGGAAAAGGGAACACTGCATCAACGTGGGAACACACAGAGACCATCTAGCTATACCAGTGGCTCTCAACTGTGGTCCACCACTTGTTCAAGGAAAGTCCCTGGCGTGCCAGGCTGGTTTTTTTACCAGCTGCATCTGCAGGTTCGGCCGATTGCGGCTCCCACTGGCCGCGGTTCACCACTCCAGGCCAATGGGGGTTGCAGAAAGCGGTGCGGGCCGAGGGACGTGCTGCCTGCCCTTCCCGCAGCCCACATTAGCCTGGAGTGGTGAACCGCGGCCAGTGGGAGCCGCGATCGGCTGAACCTGCAGATGCAGCAGGTAAACAAACCAGCCCGGTGCGCCATAGGCTTTCCCTGAACAAGTGGTGGACCACAGTTGAGAACCACTGATCTATACGAATAAGTAAAACACACCCCACAGGAACGTTGGCAATAGCCTGTTAATCCGGTTCCCTACCCGTCAGTGTGAATGTCCTGTAGGCAAATGTCTCTACCACATCACTTCCTACTTCCCACTCTGCTAACCCCCACTCAGGGCCTGGGATCAGTGGGCAGGATGGTCCAGAATCCTGAGCTGCCCTTGGCAGGCCTGTCTCCAGTCCCTTGGGACATGCTACCTGGTCTTGTCCCGAAGACTCCCGCACCTACCAGTTACAGTGATGTCAGCGTTATTTAGCTGGAGCTCACTCAACTGAGAAGCTGTCCTTTGCTGCTTCAGCAGAGAGCCCTTTCTGCCTAGCACCATTAAAGATCCACCACTGACTCATCTCCCATTGAAGAATCCGCCCACAGTTTTTCATAGAAATGTCTACACTGGGGGTATTTAGGGCTGTCTCCTAATATGAAAATCCTTCTTTAACATGATCATCCAGTGCTGAGTCAGCTTGCTAGCTGTGAACCGCACATCATTCCCCCTGTAGTCAGAGCTGGTCGCACCTTTTCCTCAGGCCTCCGAGAATCACCCAGCGGGGTGTGCTAAGCAGACAGCAAAGCAGACAGTAAACCATGTAGTCGTAGGGAGAATGTGAGGTACCAGGGGCTGTCCCATGAGATCTATGGCAAAGGAATGACCCCAGGTTATGACCCACCTTGCAGTGGTAAAGTGTGAGTAGGTTAAATGCACCAGTGACACCTGGCTGGGGGAATTAACCGATCATTCAGTGTGACCAAGCCCAGGCCCCTCCTCCTAAATCTCACCCTATCCACTGGCACTAAGGCACTCTTCCAGAAAAGGAGAAACTATCCAATCCTGATCCATTTTACCCCAGGTACTCTTGGATCTTTCCTTAATTTTACTTCTGCTGCCCCATCCTCCTTTTCTCTCTGTGCTTGTCATTCATAGACGATCCCCAGGAAACATTTTCTAAATTACCTCCCTAAACACACACCTGCATCCCAGCCAAATTCCACCACATTTGTCAGTTCTGCCACACCAAAATGCTCACATGGGTGACTTCATTCAGTTCCTGTCAGAGGACCTTAGCTCTTCTGCAGTTAGAGAATTTCCCCTTGCCCACGTGGCTGTTCCTCACATTAAGCATGTGCGTCTTCGCTCAGGTATAAGGTGTGAAGTTGGCCAACTCAAGTTATCTAACAGGAGGTAAAATCCTAGTGAAGACACGGCAGTTTGTAGTTTTCACATGAGTTTGCAGGTCGAGTCTAGCTTGGCTTTGGTTTTCAAAACTCCAACATTTTACCAAAAACAAGCAATCTTTACAGAAAACTGTTCTTTAAAAAAGATTCTTGTTTATGTGGGTTTTTTATACAAACCCCCCCCCCCCACGTTTTCACTGGAAAATCTGAAAGAAACCACACATTTTTAAACTTTCCCCTAGAAAAATAATTTCCCTTTTTTGCACCAGCTCTGTCTATCTCATTGATACAGATGTTTCCTTAACTTTACATTTAGCAAAATTTAGATCCTGAGTAATATTTTCAAAAGCGCCTCTGTGACTAAGGCTTCTAAAGTGCCATTTTCAAAAGTGACCTGGGCCCTTAGGCAGCTAAGTCTCACTGACTTTCAAGAATGCTTAGGCTCCTAAGTGTATAGGGCAGTTTTGAAAATGGCACTTAGAAGCCTCAGTCACAGAGGCGCTTTTGAAAATTTCACCCCCTCTGGGGGAATGAGAGTAGCTGAGTGGGGCAAACACAGGACCTAGAAGACGAAACAATTGATTTGTTGCTGTAAGTACCAGAAGCTGCTGGAAAACACAGCAGAGTGAAGAGGAAGATGGTCCCATTAGCTTTGGGACTGAAAACAAACATTAGTACATTCTCATAAGAGCCAGAGACTGATCAGATCACTTCCATCTCCCTGTAAGTGAGATTTGTTCCTTGTATCGTTATTTGTGTTTGTTTTTATAGGGTCTAGTTTTACTTATGACAAGAGATGGGGTTTCCACCGCTTCCCCCGGGAGATTATTCCATAGGTGTAATGAACACAGACTATCACAGATGTAATACTGAACACTGAGCAGTAACACACGTGCAGGTTGTTGCTCGGAACCTCACAATGTATCCCATGGCTTTACCACCTGTACTGGTCTTTCAGAAGCCTCTTATAAGAGAATATTGGATCTAGCCAAAGTAATGCAATGCACTGATCCAATTAATTCACCACATGGCAGACAGGCACATCCTGATATTTCATTCTCCTCATGACAAAGAGAGCAATAAGAATGGGAATGACAATGAGCCTTAAGACTGTAATTGAGTGGGACTCTTTAGATGTTGTCCTGTTGGTAGGACCCTAGGGATCTCATTTGAGACTCCAGCTTGGAGCCTGGAGCTGTGGAAGCTGAAGACAAGAACTCCCTTTGAATAAAAATGCTCTGGTATTTCTGCGTAGCTCCTCACTGGACTTGACATTCTCATCTACTCTCTGCCCCTGGCAAACTTCTCAAGTGGCGGCTCTTCATCTCTCAGCTCCACACAGGGAAATTAAAAAGCCCCATAATATATTTCTTTAATCTAGTTAGGAAAGGAGCTAGCTGCACTGAGCTATGCTGCACAGGAAACTTTGCAGAGGTCTCCTGCAGTGAAATTCCCTCTCTGTCAAAACTCCTTCAAACATGCAAACAAAGTGAAACTAAAAATAATAATAAATAATAATAATAAGAGGAAATAAAAACACTGCTGGGACTTCCATTTTAGCAGGAAACCCCCTGTGGTCCCACTGTTACTGGCAGTATGCTAAGAAATCGCTCTGCCACACCTCATGCATTTGCAATCGACGGGGCCACTGTCGTAGGAATCCGAAAATGAGCACCAACCTGTTCGGACAACTGCTGCACTTGCAAATTCTCACCTCAAAATAAATTGCTGGCCCAGAAGCAATGCGAACTAAAAGGCATGAGTTTGGATCTCTGGACATCTCAGTTTGACAACCCTCCTTCCCAGCCCAAATTCCTCTGTCTGGTTTCTGTTACAGAGACTGTTGCAGCTCCCCAGCCCTGGAAGTAATGTGGCGATTTGGGCAACGACTCAAGGCAATCTCAATTACAACCTGGCAGCAAACCCTATCCAATAGGCATGTACGAGCTGGGGATTGCTGGAGCCCAGTGGTCTCCAGCCACACACACCCTTTATATACCCTATAATGAGGGCTGAGAGGGGATGGTGTTGGACCATCTACCCCATCTTTATGCCATCTGGGGATCCCCAGCTGGCTGTTTAAGCCTGCGATGCAGTTACTTTGTGTCACCACTCCAAAGCAGGATTGAGCCCTTTGTGCATATTAGCAATGAGAGCAAATATGTCCAAATCGCTCCACGGTCTGGGTTTAACACCAGGTTGTCATACTTATTTAATTCTGTTTTCATTCAACATTTTCAAAATCGAAGGCTGGAACAGATGCACATGAGTATGTTCTTCCCAACAGTTTTACTTAAAAGGCCTAATACAGCATCTCAGAGCTGGCTGAATTACACCAAAAGTGATCCTCAAATGCATCAAATAAATGCATCAAATTTGCTTAGTTGTTACCCACAGTGTCAGATTATTAGATGTTTGTGTATGTTCAAAAAACCACCAATCTAGTCAGGAAAATTGTCCTAAATTCCCAGAATTTAATGGATTATTCTTCCAGAAACACCTAATCATCACACGCTGATCTTCTGTTTGAAAAGTTTCAGCCATCCAATCAGAGAGTAGAAAAAACCACCAATCACACAATATGACTAGCAAATACCTAAAGCAAAGAGTTTGCAAACAACCCATAGCTTGAAACACATTTGCAAAGGCTATTCCATGAGTACTTACTAAAGTAGAGTGAGGTTTAGGGAAGACAAGATCAGACCATGAACAGCAAAAAAGAAAAAGGGCTAAATTCATCGGATATTCATCATCACTCTCAACAAATAAACAGGTGCCAGTCACAGCACATTACCTTCCTGCCCAATAAATCTAAGGATTCACAGACCCATTAACACAGATAGTCTATGGTCAGTGAACAAACAGTTGACTATATGTCAGGAAATATCAGATACCTCCAGCCATTCTCAAAATGCATAATCCAGAGGAAATAAATCAAAACTAAATCTTCCAATAAGTATTCGTTGACATTGTAGTATGCCGCTTTCTCCTTATGTGTTCTGAACAATTGCACAAACATTGTTGGTTGTCAGTACATAGCAGAACTGGTCAAAAACTGTCAACTGAAAAATCCCCCCCCCCCATGAAATTGTGTCAAAATAGCTTTTTTTTTTAATGCTGGAAATGGATTTTGATGCCTTTTTCCGATTTTGAAAGGAAAATTCAAAACGAAATGTTCTGTTGCAATCTAAAATGTTGAAAGTTTTCACTTGGACATTTCCAAATAGAGCTTTTGGGGGGAACTTTCCACTCAGTAAAAGGTTCTGATATTTCATCTTTTCATCCTGTTTCATGATGGAAGCAAATGCTACAACATCAGCATTTTCCGGGGGATGGAAAGTCTGTATTTCCCACCAGCTCCAATAAATAGAAATGATGATTCATAAAATGTTACATAACAATACATAATAATAATACCCGGCTCTTAAACAGTGTTTTCCCTCTGTAGATCTCAAAGCACTTTACAAAGGAGGTCAGTGTCATACTAAGAACTTTCATGTGAAGATTTTGTAAGATACTGTATTATTTGAACTATGGTAGAGCCTGTCATAAATATAAAGGGAAGGGTAAACCCCTTTGAAATCCCTCCTGGCCAGGGGAAAGCTCCTCTCACCTGTAAAGGGTTAAGAAGCTAAAGGTAACCTCGCTGGCACCTGACCAAAATGACCAATGAGGAGACAAGATACTTTCAAAAGCTGGGAGGAGGGAGAGAAACAAAGGGTCTGTGGGTCTGTCTTATGCTGTTTTCTGCCGGGAATAGACCAGGAATGGAGTCTTAGAACTTTTAGTAAGTAATCTAGCTAGGTATGTGTTAGATTATGATTTCTTTAAATGGCTGAGAAAAGAATTGTGCTGAATAGAATAACTATTTCTGTCTGTGTATC
Source organism: Lepidochelys kempii (assembly GCF_965140285.1). Lineage (NCBI taxonomy): Eukaryota > Metazoa > Chordata > Testudines > Cheloniidae > Lepidochelys > Lepidochelys kempii. The sequence continues at coordinate 258,066,569 of NC_136381.1, forward strand.
TTTTTTGTAACTTAAGGTTTTGCCTAGAGGAGTTCTCTATGTTTTTGAATCTAATTACCCTGTAAGATATCTACCATCCTGATTTTACAGGGGGGATTTCTTTATTTCTATTTACTTCTATTTTTTATTAAAAGTCTTCTTGTAAAAAACTGAATGCTTTTTCATTGTTCTCAGATCCAAGGGTTTGGGTCTGTGGTCACCTATGCAAATTGGTGAGGCTTTTTATCCAACATTTCCCAGGAAAGGGGGGGTGCAAGTGTTGGGAGGATTGTTCATTGTTCTTAAGATCCAAGGGTCTGGGTCTGTAGTCACCTAGGCAAATTGGTGAGGCTTTTTACCAAACCTTGTCCAGGAAGTGGGGTGCAAGGTTTTGGGAAGTATTTTGGGGGGAAGGACGCGTCCAAACAGCTCTTCCCCAGTAACCAGTATTAGTTTGGTGGTGGTAGCGGCCAGTCCAAGGACAACGGGTGTAATATTTTGTACCTTGGGGAAGTTTTGACCTAAGCTGGTAAAGATAAGCTTAGGAGGTTTTTTCATGCAGGTCCCCACATCTGTACCCTAGAGTTCAGAGTGGGGGATGAACCTTGACAGAGCCCAAAGTCCCAACTGAGACCAGGGACCCATTTTGCTCACTTTGGACAAACACGTTACAAGAGACACTCTCAATGGACAAGATGAAAGCACCGCTAGGTGAAGTGAAGTGGTTCGCACACGGTCACACCACAGGTCAGTGATGGAGCTGGGAACCCAAGTTTCCTGATTCCCAGTCAGTGACACATCTGCTAGACCTTGTTGCCTCTCTGCAGTTACAATAAAGAATTGGGCAAACTAGCAAGGGGAAAAACATGCGACTAGGGTCATGTCTTCCGCTCAGGAGATGAGCCTTGGTGAAAAGGTCTAACACAGCCCTCTTCTCAGCAATCCTCTTACCATCAGTGGTAGGTTTTCTTGAGGAAGGTGCCTGGCAGTTGTCCTCCAGCACTGGGATCTCACCTTTAAGGAGTGACAAAGGAGGTCTGCTCTCCTGTCACTGAGGTCTTCAAGGGGCAGCCTCACAGGTCCCCTCCACTTCTTCAGAGTCTTCTAAGGGAACATACAGGACTTGCTTATCCCAGGCTCCTGGGGAGGCACCCGCTCTGGAGTCGTTGGGTCTGGGCAACTCTTCCTCTGGGTGCCTTTACTCATGCACCTAAAATTTAAAATGCACTCCAGCGATGTACAATCCCATCTTCCCTTGCAGCAAGCAGTGCTAATAGTTAGGCCTCAGGCTGCAACAAAGCTTCAGTGTCACATTCTGTGTGTGTGTGTGTGTGTACGTGCGTGTCCACAAACACCAGGCACATCCTTTTGTACAGTGTAGTATGGAAAAAGCCAATAATAATTATCACTTATTATTTGCATTGTGGCAGTGCCTAAAAGCCTCCGTCACGGACCAGCACCCTATTGTGCTAGGCACAGTGCAAACAAATGGTCACTGATTTAGCTGCTCCTCAGGTCTACCGAAACAATCTCTCTCACACCTGCTCAGAATAACAGCCTTTGTTCGGTTACTGCAGAAGCTGGGTGCACAGATGTGCCAGATCAACACCCACTGACCTTCACTGTTTCCTTAAGGTTTTCCCAAGTCCCGGTGTTCTGATCTCTCCTATCACGCCTGCAAACAAAACAGCAAAGAATTCACTGCAACCCCTAGGAAGCTCATATATTGGGCTTTTTTGGTATGATTTGTAAGCCGGGTGTGTGAAATGATGAGGTGGGGAATTTGGGGTCAGATTAGAGCCGAAAATGGGCTATGGAAAACTGCAACTTTTCGGCAAAAAAATCAAAAATGGTTCTATGTCAGCTCAAAGGAAAATGTTGCTTGGTTTAGAGGGCAGGTGCTGCTGGCCTGTGATATATACAGGAGGTCAGACTAGGTGGTCCCTTCTGGCCTTCAGTTCTATGACTCTGTTTCACCAGAATATAGTGCTTCAGTCAACACCATTCTCCTCTCCAGTCTGGAATCCCTGCACAGACTTCATCTTCTTTTGTGCACCATAGTCTCCACTTATGGTGAAAGGAGGAAGTTGCCTCAAGACAATCCTTGGCCATGGTACATCAGGGGAGCTGTCTAACTGGGGAGCTGAGCCTATAGAGGAGAATAGGGACATGAGGAAACCAAACTACAACTCACATGAGGCACCATGGTGGGATATCCGAATCAAAACATTTCAGTTTTCAGTTGTCTAGGTTTTTCAACTGAAAATCAAAAGTTTTCACAGATGCTTTGTTGCACTGAAAACCCAATTTTCCACCAAAAAACCATGGAAAGTTTCAGTGGAAAATTTTTGATCAAAACCTCATTCCGATTTTAACCACAATGTTTGGTGAAGATGAACCATGGGGATGGCATCCTGGAGCCCATGGATCTTCGGGGCTGATGTCATGATGCGTATCCGCTCATTTGGCCAGAGTTCAGACCGTTTGGGATCCTTACCCGAAATTTCTGCCCAACAGGAGAGGGAGCATTTCCCCACTTTTAGCCTCTAGCCCTCTAAAGGGTTTGACGTTGCCCTGAAAATAAAAACTGCACCTGCTGTGCGGGAGGAGTGGGAGTTATTCTAGACATGAAAAGTAAAAGAGTGGTACCCAGAATTCCAAGTAGCTGGAATCCCTGAGGACTTAAGTGGGATTTTGGTGGTGCATATACCTTGTGCTGGCTCTTTAGAGCTCAATAAACTTCTGAATGGGACTGTATGGTAGGACTGCCTACACTAGCAAGAGACTGGACTCGATGACTCTGGAAGTCCCGTCCAGACCTATATCCTATGTTCCTTCACACAGGCTGAATTTTACCCCGCTGGATTGTGGTTGCCGTGAGAGGTAGCAATATTCATCCCACCCATAAACCCCAGAAAACCCATATTCTGAATTCTTCTACACTGATTTAGCTCATCTCCACTGGCAAAAGTGAGCACAAAAACTAGAGGAGGGTGATGGAGCCCCACATCGCAATGCTGCAGCGATCAGCACACTGGCACAATTGTGCGAAGCAGGTAATTTCTCAGGACCCTTGAGCCACTAGGGGAAGGCACACCTTGCTTACATCTCCTCAGATAAAACTTGGATCAACTCCCAGATTAGTTCCTTCTCACCCCTTCCAACAATGTTTACAGCTCTCCAGCTTTGATTTAGATCATTTTCTGTGGCTTTCATCTAAGCGCATCAGCATTTGCAAAGTAGTCACAGGTGACTCATAGGATTACAAGAGTGGTGTTAAATTACCAAAAAGAAAAGGAGTACTTGTGGCACCTTAGAGACTAACCAATTTATTTGAGCAAATAAATTGGTTAGTCTCTAAGGTGCCACAAGTACTCATTTTCTTTTTGCGAATACAGACTAACACGGCTGTTACTCTGAAACCTGTCATTAAATTACCAGAGGTACACAGCCCCGATACTTTAGTACCTCATTTCTGTATCTTCTTTATGGCTCGTGATAACAATGACCTTATAGTTGGTGACTGAAAAAACAGTTAAACTTGTTCTCTGCCAAAATAGTAATTAAAAACTTTCCTACAGGATACGAAACAAACCTTTACTCTCCTGCATCTTTCCCTTTCCAGTGACACTCATGAGCAGGGCTTCAAGAGGAACAGAATACAACAGCTAGGCAATATGCAAAAAAAGTCTCCAAAGAACAAACTTAACAGCAGGCAGAGTTCAGTCGTCTGCATTAATATATTAACTATGTATTAGGCTCAATTAAATACAAATTAACCACAGAAAAACACAAAATGCCTCCTCCTTTTGCCACATATTAATACTGAATCTGGTTAAAAATGGTAAATACGTTTAGCAACAATTTGAGTTTTTCCCATTTTTCAGTTAAAAAAAGGAGAACTTGAATATTTCCCCTCTTTTTCCATGTTGCCATTTAAAAAAGGGTGGAGGTGGGGGGTGCAGAGTAAGGCAGAAAAAAAACACCAAGAAATCTCAAACGGAGATGTTTGGGGGGATTTCCTTCCAAATCCTAGCAAATAAAATAGGGGGAAAAAAATCAGACAAAGCCCATTTTTGTTCAAAAAGGTTGCAGCCAACTTGAGTTAACGCTTTCAGGTGGGTGTGTGCTGCCCGTACAGACCTTCTCCCCTGAGGAAGAGCTACTGCATTGCATCACATCCAGGAAAGTTATGTTGGTGCAAGGGGGATCCAACCCTGATCTGGTTCTCTGCTAATGCAAGATTTTGGGTTATGGAAGGACACCAAGGGGGTGCCTGTCAGAGGCCAAGCCAGCTATAAACCTGCCTTCAACTCTTAAAAATGTCCTTTTATTCATCCTACCTCTCCTACTAACTGCCATAACACAACACTCGAAAACTCCATTGGATGCCGGCGGGAGCAAAACCATGTCTTAAATCAGGCAGCTCCTGTGAGTTGCTAATTCAAAGGCTAGACAGTTGAGGTTTGGGTCACAGGATCTGAAGAAAATCTTCAGAGAAGGCAGTGTCTCAAGTGAACAGCTGGTGACATACCTGGATTGCTTCCAACTATGTGTGGACAATTAGTCTACCTGCTTCGGGCAGCACCTCCCACGAACAGCAGCAGGTCCTGTCAGTCATGCCCAAGGCGCAGTAAGCCAGCAGCAGATGCAGAAGCGTGTGAGCAACGCTCTGTAAATCCATCCAAAATGCACACTGAGGTGGGGGGAACGATGGCACTTTAGAAATTTTACTTTTGAGAAACCCAGAGGATGTTCAAACTAGATTATTGGCAAAGCTGCTGTTGCATGGGTGGGCACTGGCTCTGCAGAGAATGTAGATCCACTGTGTATATGGCACAGCCTTTAAGTATGTCCCAAGATCTAGCTACCTGAGGTAGCCACATGGCCCCCTACACTGTAGAATCTGACTGTCTTGTACTTTTTAATGGGCACCCTGGGCAGTGCTGTTATCCCCATGATACAGTGGCAGAGGTGAGAACCAAGAGAGACTAAGTCACTTGCCCAATGTCACACAGGCGATCTGCAGTGCAGGGACTTGAACCCAGGTCTTACAAATTGCACACCAGTGTGCTAGCCACTAGGCCACCCTTCCTCTTCAGGGAAAAGCCTGCAGAATTTCCCATTGATTCTCAGAATGTCTGTGCATTAGGCGGGCCCCACGTCCGATCCATGGCGCGGCAAGACATTCCTCTAGACAACACGGCATTTTGGACACACTTTCGCCTCACTTTTCTGCCTAACTTGGGAGCTCCCCTGTGGTTTCTTCTGATGGGGAAACATGAGAGCTGGGCCTTAGAACAAAAATGGAAATTAAACTTTGACCGCATGGAAAAGAAACTCATGGCAGCTATAATGTTATGTCTCCTTACAGGATATTATTCAACCACCAGATGTGCTGCACAGAGTTCCACAGAGTACGGACGCTGACAAACAAGGCAAACAAAGCTAGACCAAGCTCTGTGGAAGCCTATTTATTTTTCTGTAGTTGTCGCTGCTTTATTTCATAAATGCCTCTTGCTGAAGGTGAACCGTGGATCCATAGAGCATGTCAGCAACAGAGACTCCTGGCAGCAGATTATCTCGCCACTGCCCTTCCCCCTCCTCGCCTTTTTAATATGTACGTTCCTTACATTTAAAGAAAGTGCATTGTTTATTTCAAGGATGAGCAATTATCTCTTGGATAAATGGGTCACGATCCCCAGTGGACAAAAGACAGTTCTATTACCGGTTAAAAACAAAGCCTCAAAAGAAGAACAAGAAACCTCTGGATGTATCACATCCTTCCCCTCTCCGCAACACCCCCAAATTCCCTTTTTTATTGGCGTCCTTTACAGGCTGCTAACCAAATTGAAACATTCAACCTGAAGTCCAACTAGTAAAAAGCAGCTGAGGCATTCAGAGCATGCTTCCCCATGCCATGTTTAAAGTGCGGCACTAAGGAAATGTTCAGAAGAGTGAAGCTTTGCCTTTTATATATCCCAGCAGACCTACACTTCCTAATAGACCCGTCTACATCAACAAAGTATTCCCCGGTCAGGGCCGAGACTCGACAAGAACCACTCTGAGGCAACTGACGCAGCCACAACTTTCCACTAGAAGTTAATGAACTTTTAAAAACATTTTGGAGATTGATATATGCACAAGGCAGCTTGGTGTATCACAGTTAATATAATGGGTTCATTTCCCGGAGGGAGACCCAGTCGGAGCTGCCAGCTGGATGGCTATTCTTCCAGTTCTTTTTGAAAATTCTCTTCCTCCCCTCCCCCTCTGTTCTTGCTGAGGAAGTAAAAGGGAGCCAGGTCCAGCCTGTACTAATGATCCATTTCAACAATTTTAAGGTGAGTGGGAACAAAAATCAGGATCTTAGACTAAGTATAAAAGGATTCTCATTGATGTCTGTGTTTTGATTTGTCCCTGGAAATCAAGGGATTTTGAGAGTGGCTCAATGCCCTATGGATTGATGGATATTCATATGTTTAAGGGTGTGTTCATATGTACACACATGTAGGAGAAAGGTGCTGGCAATCTGATGGCTGTCACTCCTGATCCATCACACTCATTGAGCTTCTCCATTTATGAGATGGAAGATATAGCTATATATATATTTGGCAGAAAAAATGAGGAGGGTGAAATTGTCAGAAAGAACTGAAGGGGCTCGTAGCTCTTGTGTGAGTGCTTTGTATAGCTTTGCAACTGATCTTGCTAAGGGAAAGTTAAGACTTTGGCAAACTGCTGGGAGCTTGCAGTTTTGGAAAGCAGTAACATTTCGCATGCTCAAAATTAATCACAGTGCAGAAAATGGACCACTTAGCCTGCATTCAGCTTCCCTCTTTGCTAAGGAAACAGGCATAGCTAAGAAACATACATTGCAGGGGACGACTTAACAGATCAACGCTAACCACTTTTCATGGGCCAGCAACACAACTCTGAGCGACAGTGTAAGGAGGTTTCAGAGTAACAGCCGTGTTAGTCTGTATTCGCAAAAAGAAAAGGAGTACTTGTGGCACCTTAGAGACTAACCAATTTATTAGAGCATCTGATGCATCTGATGAAGTGAGCTGTAGCTCACGAAAGCTTATGCTCTAATAAATTGGTTAGTCTCTAAGGTGCCACAAGTACTCCTTTTCTTTTTAGTGTAAGGAGGGAAAATGCCCTGCTCGGTGCACTTGGTCTTGTGTTATTTTGAAAAAGAAAACATTTTAAAAAAATTAATAAATAATGAATCAGAAAGAGAATGCAAGCCAGAGGTTGGTATTTTAACCTGAGGCTATGCATGCACTGCCCTGCAGTTCAGTCTGTGAGTCGTGAATAGCAATGTGCTTTACTATGACTCCCTGTGTGAACTCTGCAGGTGCAAACGACAGGGTTCCTAGTTCACATTAATGTAATCCTGTTTGAAGAGGACTACCATTAATGCAAACTAGAAAGCTTTTAGTTTGTGCCTGCGGCATCCACACAGGGGGTTACAGTGGTGCACTTTGGTACACACCGTTATCATGTCCCTATAGTCCAAACTGTGGGGCAGTATAGACAAGCCATATTCCCATCTTCCCATCCATCCACATTCCCAGCATCCTCCCCACAACCACACCCACTTTCCCAGCATTCCCCCCGCCACACATGTCCCCATCCACACACATCACCACCCTCTCTTTGCCTGGCCCTACCATATTTCTTCTTAGGAAATATACATAACATTTTATACCATAATATTTGCAGAAATTGAAGCATTTAAGGGGATATATTATTGTCTGATATTTCATCTTCCAGCAATATTTTGACACTTATAATTTACTAAATTACGTGATTTGTATTTTAATTAAAAACAGTTAATGGAGCTACTACTTCTGGCCAGCATCCAATAACCTTTCAATGTCCAGTGACAATATTTTAACATTAAATATTTCATCTCATTTTGTCTTTAAGTTAACATCTGTTCGACGTAGCTGGAGAAAATATTTTAAGCAAGCTCAAAGATTACTGAGGCAACATCACAACACGCTATGACAGCTCCACTAGATACTGAAAACAAACAAAAAAACCCTATTCCTTTAATAAATATGCAGGTAATAACAACAAGACCAGGAAGAAACCTGCAGTCTGAAGGGTTACGTGAAGTTATTATAACCAGGGCTGCTGCCTGGGTGCCATATGGCCCTCATAATTGCATTGTTACAATGGCAGCTGTTGGGAGGACTGTTATTACAATAGTGGAAATAGCAGTTACCTGGAGTAGCAAACTCAGCTTCTTCTGCAAGTGGCTGTAGAGGAAAATGTGCCATTTGGGGCACTTCTGGCTGCTACTCTGTTCTTATTCTGGGTGTAGAATTTCAGATCTGTTAGAAAGAAGAAGCGGAATAATAGTGTGAAATGCAAGCAACGAAAACTCCATTGTACCAAGCTGTCAGAATGGACACTGGTGCAAACCTGTGTTGAAACGATACAGGACAGCTCTAGTACTGCATATGGTCACTCGATAGAATTTGTGTGACAGAAATGTTTGATCTTGGTGTTTGATTTTCATATCATATGGATGGTTCAAGTCAGCCCATGAGATGGATTTCTCACACAAAGTTTTGTTACCTGTAATAAAGTGAGAGGAAAGGAGTGTATGTCGTGGTTGAAGCATGAACCTGGGAGCCTTAGGAATAAACTTCTACTGTACTAATGACTTCTGGTGTGACATTGGGCAAGTCTACTTTATGTTTCAGTTTGCCCACTTGTATAACAGGGATAAATATTTATCTACCTCTCGGAGGTCCTATGACACGTGTCTAACATGTGTGTTACAGAATGTCCTCCAAACTGTAAACATTTACTTGTGAGGCAGGTAGCAAACCACAACCAATCCTTGACTAATTATTAATTAGTTTTATTCCTGTAGCGCCTAGAGGCTCCAACCAAGATCGGGGCCCTAATGTGCGAGGCTCAGTACAGAAATACAATGAGATAGTCCCTTCTGTTTATTCCTAGAGCATATGGGAACATTTTTGACCAAATCAGATTTCGGTGAAATACGCTGTTTCATTGAAGCCAAAACGTTTCACAGTGATGGTTCAGTTTCAACGAAGACTTTGTCAAAAAATATTTCAGCTCAAGAACCTCTTTCACGCTCTGTAGCCTGAGGGTTAGGGCACTGGCATGGGAAACCAGGTTCGAGTCCCTTCTCCACCCAATTCAGAGTGATCTGGGATGAAGAACTCTTCCTCTAAATTCATGAGGCAGAGAAGAGCCTTGGAACCTGGATCTTCTATATCCCAACCCAGGGTCCAGCTACCAAGCTACAGAACATGAAAACACACACATGTTCAAAAGGTTTCCTTTACAATATGGAACTAAACCAAATTTTGAAAGCTCAAAAGTTGCCACAAAAGGGAATCATCATCCACCGGTCAGCAATGCTTCTTGCACAGGATTTGAGCTATTTCCTACCTGTATGCCTTGATTACTCTTGGGATTCAGCAGTCACTGTCCAGCCCCCAGCATAGCTGCACCAGTGTAAAAAAGGAAAGCCATAATTTGCACTGGTTGAGGTTACTCTGGTTTTAAGCAGAGGTCCATTCCACCAGTCCAATTTTGTCTGTCTGCAGTAGGATTTGCACCGCTGCAGCTGTAACAGTTATTGGCCAACATTGGGGAAAATCACCAGTAAGGACAAGTCCTTAAAGCAGGAGATCTCTGTGGTAAGGGCTGACAAATGCGGACCTTGTAAAGGTTTCCATTATGTTTAATTTCACGAAGGTCTAGTAGAAACTGAATGATTGATTCATCAGCTAATGCCGGTACAGCTCTTTGACAATGTAGTGTTGTAGAAGCGCTAAGTGTCATTATCGATCAACCCTTCCACTTTATACTGTCCCCATAAGGAGAACAAGGGGGTCACTCGATGAAATGAATGGCAGCTGAACTTAAAACAATCACTGCAAAAGACACTGGCTGTGAAATTCACAGCCACAGGAGGTCAGGCTGTCAAAGACTGTAGCTAAATTTTATGACCATAAATACTTGTACTTAAGCCTTCTAAGGCAGAGGCAATCAGATCTCATACCCCAGGGTGCAAGCTGATTGCCCCCAGAGGCCAGGAATTGATTGGCACTCCTTCCATAATTGGTGAATTACATTGTCAGGGGGTTTATGCTCCCCCATGAAGCAGGAGGTCAGACTCGACGGACCAATGGTCCGATCCAATAAGGCAAATCAAAGGCCCACCAAGACTCTGTTTCCTTTGCTGCTGCCATCCACCCAGTTGCGAATGCCAATTCAGATCAGGGCTTACAGCTAGACTGAGAGGGAAAATCATTCCATAGCCATGATAGTGAATTTTTTTGGAAAGCCAGTTAGTGAACCCCATGCTCCTGCTCCACACGTGGAGGCAGAGACACTGGGTGAGAGTCTCCAAGCGGGAGAGCGTTTGCTGCATGGCACTGCCGCGTGCAAACAGGAAGTGGAATTCCAAAAATTCCTGGGCCTTTAAAGGGGGAGGGGCAGATGCCTGTATACCTGGGTGCAGGGCAGCGGAGTTGGAACTGCTGACCAGAGGAGTCAGGATGGGCAACGAGGGACACCCCCTGGAGGCCATTTCCAGTGATGTAACAAAGTGCTTTATCTACACTGACACGCTGTCGATATAACTTTGCTGCAAAAAGCTCTACGCCTCTCGTCGAGATGGTTTAATTTTGTGGGCAAAGCAGGATCGTTTTCCCGGCAGAAGGACCACTCCAGTGTGGACACCTCCACTGTTTTGCCAATGAAACCTGACTTTAGTAGACAAAACTCTGTAGTGTAGACAAGGCCTAAGAGCATGAAATCTTTGAAGCCCTGCTCTGAATTAACAGGCCCCTTCATTCAGGAACGCTGAGCGTTTTATACCCCCCGGCTCGCTCCCAGTGCTATTTTTATTCTGCACACACAGCCCTCACTTGCCACACTCCTGCTTTAGGGAGAGTTAAAGAGCAGCAGGTGCAGAGTCTCCACAAGTGTGTGACAGCTATAGGTAGGTAGATATGGAACTTTGATCACTGTCAGTACCACTGTAGCAGTGGAAGAGGGAGTGGTTTTCCATCATTCACTGCCACTTAAACACACCATCAGCAACAAACTGAGAAAATGCCACGGGCTAACAAACTGTTTCAAATATTGGAAGGCAATTGGCTACCTCAGCAGTTCTCTCCCCTAAATCTGATTTCGTTAAAAAATTGTGTCGAACGTTTTATAGCCAGAGATTTTCAGGGAGATCTAATGATCAGAAATTAGAGCAATGGAGGTTCTCCCTGACCTTTCGAGCCTGGGTAATTGTAGCAGCACCTCTGGGGCTGGATAGAGCCTTACTAGTGATTTTCAGAAATATTCTGCTGATAACAGTGATTGTTGTAAGTTGCTGAATGAACACAAAGCACTGGCTGTCAGGAGATGTCGGGTGCCCTGTTTTCCAGATAAAAAGTGATTAAAGACTCCATAACAGGTTCTAAATCTGTTCTTTAGAAATTCTATTAAGCAATCTAATTAGCTAATTCAATTAACTGATTAGGTGATATTAAATAGTTAATTTAGGGGGGAAATTTATAAAGCTATCACATGAAATAAAAAAAAGCAGGACGACGTTAGGCCAAGAGCTTCCTTTCTTAACTCCTGTAGTGCTTTAATCAGCAATTTAATTGGCCACCTGCTTTGGGCACGGAGTCATTACCTACCACTATGCACCAGTAACCTTTCCCTCCACTCCACTATTGACTGGCATTTCAGTTCAGTGCCCAGAGAAGGTGTGTATGTGAGACGGATGGTACCTAAAGTGATTATGTCAGTACCCTACTGTGACGGGTTGCCCCCCTTCAAGATGGCACCTGATGTGCTGAGATACCACTGAGCGTCTCTGTTCTGCCAGCCTGGGCACCCTTTTCACCTGTCTTGCCTAACCAGGCTCTTAAGCCTCCTCCAGCACACACACAGGCAGGGCCACACCCAACTGTTGAATGAAACAGACACCGAGAACAGGTCTGGGAAGACTCAGTTTAAGGGACTTGCCCCAGCACTCAAGTGCAAACCCAAAAGTATATTATAATATCTGCCTCCTCCCTCAATGTGGAAGAAAGTGTGCACAGCCTCTTCCCCCTCTGACCCCCAATTATGAATTGCACAAATGGGGTTATATTATAAACAAGAAATAAATTTAACTATAAAAGGCAGATTTTAAGTGACTGTAAGAGATAACAGACACAACAAAACAGATTATTAAGCAAACGAAACACGCAACCTAAGCTTGTTTCACTAAAGAAATTGGTTACAAATAGTAATTTCTCACCCTAAATATTGTCACAGGTAGATTACAGAAAGTCTTGAAAGGCAGCTGCGCTGGCCTGCAGCTTGAGACTTCAGGTATTTCCAGTCACAGACTGGACTCACTCCCACCCTGGGTTCAACCCTTCTCCACTCAGTTTACTTCTTGTTTCCAGGTGTTTGTCAGCATCTCTTCGGGTGGGTTTCAGAGTAGCAGCCGCGTTAGTCAGTATCTGCAAAAAGAAAAGGAGTACTTGTGGCACCTTAGAGACTAACAAATTTATTTGAGCATAAGCTTTTTTGAGCTACAGCTCACTTCATCAGATGCATGTAGTGGAAAATACAGTGGGGAGATTTTATATACACAGAGAACATGAAACAATGGGTGTTACCATACAGACTGTAACAAGAGTGATCAGGTAAGGTGAGCTATTACCAGCAGGAGAGTGGGGGAGGTGGGCAAACCTTTTGTAGTGATAATCAAGGTGGGCCATTTCCAGCAGTTGACAAGAACGTGTGAGGAACAGTGGGGAGGGGGGGAGAAATAAACATGTGACAGCAATGCCCCTCTGCCAAGTACATTGGCCAAACTGGACAGTCTCTACGTAAAAGAATAAATGGACACAAATCAGACTTCAAGAATTATAACATTCAAAAACCAGTCGGAGAACAGTTCAATCTCTTTGGTCACTCAATTACAGACCTAAAAGTGGCAATTCTTCAACAAAAAAACTTCAAAAACAGACTCCAACGAGAAACTGCTGAATTGGAATTAATTTGCAAACTGGATACAATTAACTTAGGCTTCAACAAAGACTAGGAGTGGATGTGTCATTACAAAAAGTAAAACTATTTCCCCATGTTTATTTCCTTTCCACCTATTGTTCCTCACACGTTCTTGTCAACTGCTGGAAATGGCCCACCTTGATTATCACTACAAAAGGTCCCCGCTGCCCCAGCTCTCCTGCTGGTAATAACTCACCTTACCTGATCACTCTTGTTACAGTCAGTATGGTAACACCCATTGTTTCATGTTCTCTGTGTATATGAAATCTCCCCACTGTATTTTCCACTACATGTATCTGATGAAGTGAGCTGTAGCTCACAAAAGCTTATGCTCAAACAAATTTGTTAGTCTCTAAGGTGCCACAAGTACTCCTTTTCTTTCTTTGGGTGGGGAGGCAGAGGAGAACCACGATGATGTCACTCCCCTGCCTTATACAGCTCTTGTGTATGGCGGGAACCTTTTGTCTCCCAGTGGAAGAACACTGGCATTCCAAGGGATGGGTCCAGTACCAGGTGACTCAGATCCATGTCTCTGCAGGGCTGTGGCAGCCATTACTTGTAGGCTGTCTGGAGCGTCTACAGGAAGACTGAGTTCTTTCACAGTCCATTGTCTTTGCTAATAGCCCATTAGCCCTGTCTGGCTTTTCCATTTGATGTACCTGAAGGGCTAATTGGGGGTGACACCCAAAATAACACATTTGACATACAGATACATGGTCAATATTCCTAAATTCAGATACAGAAATGATACAGGCATACAAATTGGATAATCACATTCAGTAAATCATAACCTTCCCAATGATATCTTATATGCACCATCTTGCTTAAAGTATATCTCAGTTATGTCATATTCATATCAAGCATATTTTCATAACGAATATGGAGTGAAATGTCACACCTACCTTTCTCCTTGGGAATTTCCCCTTCTCTGCTGCATGAGTATTCCTTGAGCTCCTTTCTATACTTATAGCCTAGGACAGGGAGGTGGGAAGATAAAAATCAATCAATAAGATACAGCAAGAGCCTAAACTGTGAAACACTGGAGCCATCATGTTACAGTAAGACTCAGCACTTACATAGCCTCTTTCATCCTCTAATCTCAAGAGCTCGTTTGCATGGACCCTCTGGGAAACAGACAAATATTCACCCTCCCATTCCACAGATGAATAAATAGAGGCACGGACATCTAGGGATTGATTTTCCATTGCCTTGCACCTTGCATGGTCATTTACATCACTGCAAAGCAAGTCCATATGTGCCAGAGGAGAATGGAAGTGTTGCAGAGGCACCTTGAGCAGGTGTTAACGATGTCAGAGAATGTAAGGTGCAGAAGAACCAGACCCCGAGCATATTGCCCAGCAGCTCAATGGAACAGAGCTCAGCAGGGCCACCTCTCAGCCGCTTGCTCTAATCACTGGCCAACCAGACATAGCTGAAATCTGGCAGGAATCTCTGCATGCAGATTTCTCTCTAGTTAGGCAGACACCAGAGGTTCAGATACCACCATCTGGAAGGATAATGTTTGGATGATCTCAACCAAACTTCCGTGCCTCAGTTTCCCAAGCTGTAAAAAAATGGATGATACTGATACTGACCTCCTTTGCATAGAGCTTTGAATCTATTGATGAGAAGCACCACATAAGAGCTAAGCATTATTAATCTTCTCTGACCCAGACTGAACCTGTGAACCTCGAGAGACCTGCCCTTCATAGTTCATGAGAGTTCCAAATACGACACAGTTAGAGTTAGGAGACAACCTATCACTGTAATCTGTCCCCAGTAAAACATGGAGAAGTCCTTGTGGCACCTGAGAGACTAACGAATCTAATTGGGCATCAGCTTTCTGTTAGTCTCTCAGGTGCAACAAGGACTCCTCATTGTTTTTGCTGATACAGACTAACATGGCTACCACTCTGAAACCAGTAAAACGCTGCATCTGGGGATAGTTGAGAATTATTTTTGTACAGATGTAGTGAGATCTTCTTGCAGATGCCTAAGGGCTGAGTGCAGGGAACAAAATCAGTATTGTTTCCTTGTGTTCCTCTGTCTGTTTGTGTGTATCCACTACAGCCTTACCTCTGTACCTTTTGTCTTCTACTCAAGTTAGGCCTGCTTCTCTCCCCATATAAGTTATACTGATATACTAGACCAGCAGAGTGCTCCTCGTGCGGCTGCCAGTTATACTGGTAAAGCTGCACTTTGTACTGATATATAGCCTCCCCCACCCCCTGAGCAAAACCACCCTATATGGGTAAAAGTGTAGCTGGACCTGTGTAACTGCACCTAAACTAGGGGCTTCTACTGCCACAGCGGTGTCATTCAGGGATCACACCTTCTTTACACCCCTGACCAACATAACTACGCCAAAAGAAGTTTGTAGCATAGACCAGGGCTGGACTTAGGCAACCCAGGCGATCACCTGGGGTGCGGGCTTTGGGGGCACCAGGCTTGCGGGGGGGGGCTCTTTTTGTTTTTAGCGGCAAAAGGGAAAATAGAATCTTTGAAGTAACATGTTTTGGGTGTTCCGTATGTGGAGTCATTTTTCACTAAGCTTCTAGAAGGTTCTGGATCTTTGTAGAATCTCATGGACTCTTCCAGACTTTCTGAGAACTACATTTTCCTTGAACCTCCTAGAATGTTGTCAGCCACGCCCTTGCAGGTATACAAGGGGCAGGGCATCACCAGTCAGTCAGTGAGATATAAGAACAAAGTGAAGTGAGAATCCAGCTGCAATATTGTGATGGAGAGACTGACATCACTTGCTACTTTATTGTTTGAAAATGCCATTGGCCAGTCTTTGGATCTCTCTGATATTTTGCTTCAGTTCGTGAAGGCAAAGGCGAGAAAAGCGCCCTTTTGAACTAAAGGACTAGGGTTAACATTCTAAGGCTGTCACCTACTGTAACACGATTTAATACTGGTCCGTTCAATGTTGGTGCACAGTTCAATTTCGTGATGTTAGTATGTAGAAAATTTAAAAGTTTCTACAAGCTTTGAGGAAACAATTTTTTTATTCACTTATATATGGCATGAATAAATACAGATTTATAGACCCTAGCGTGCAATTTTATCATCTTATATGACAGGGAGAAATCACGTGTGCAAATCGTGCAGCAAAGTTGAGAAATGGGCTACCAATGCAATACAAAATAAGGTATTCAAAAGTTTAACGGAGGGGAGTGGCGCCAAAGATGCTCCTCACCTGGGGCGCCATTTGCTCTAGGGCCAGCCCCGGAGCAGACATAGCCTTCGATGGTAAGTTCCCTGGGGAAGGGACCATCTTTTTGTTCTGTGTTTGTGCAGCACTGAGCAGAACAGGGTCCTGCTCCATGACTGGGGGGTGGGGGGGTCGGGTCATCTCAGGGGCTACTGCAATACAAATAAAGATAAAATACAATATTACCTACTCCCAACATTCAAAAAATCATGAGTCACACCGCTAAAAATTCATGAGATAAAAAAAAAGTGTTGGGGTCTAGTAGATTTCTGCTTTCTGAGCCTTTTGGTAACACCCGGGTCACGTTTTCAAGTTTTTCTCAGCAACCACCAGGGCCAGTGACCTAGCTGGAAAGCAAGCAATCCGGCAAGCCTAGATTCTCACGTATTCCCAAAATTCCAGGAGCTGGGGCTTTAAGAAAAATATCAAATATTGGCAACACTACAAATGTTATCCTAATTATTGCTTTGAGGGTGGCGGGGAGGGGGCTGGCCCACTGTTCACAGCATTCGCAAAGTCTCCTCTGCCACAAATATATTTCCTAGCCCCAGACTTTGTAGCCTTGATCCCAACTGAGTTTTTCATCTGGGTCCACTTGTGATAAGAATCAGGGAAATTCCAAGCAAAAGCTTCAGCTCCTTCTCATATGCACCCCACTGTAGGCCAGTGTGAATTCATATCTATAGTGTACTTGGAAGGCAATAAGCACCGTATAAAGTAAATGCTGATTGTTCTGATTTCTTATCAGATGCACCCAAACCAAAACCTTTTGTTTGAACACGTGTAAACATTTGGACGGGGGTTAGATGAAATGGAGAACAGAGCCAAACCACCCCAGGGGGTTAGTTTTCCCCTAAATGCCCCCATCTCCATTTGAAAAGTAGAAGGGCCAAACCCATTTATCCCAACTGCTTCCCCATCTAAAACTTGGGGTCCCAGATCAAATGGGGACAGGGATCCAAAATACCTTTGGTTTGCTCATCTCCATTTGATCTCATCTGCATCGTTAAAACTTCTGGGGAATGAGCATAGATAGCACAGCACCCCTTTTATATGGGTGTGAAACACGGACAGTTCTCTGTAGACACAAAGCAGCTTGAAAAATGTCACATGCATAGTCTCCGCTCTGTTCTGAAGGTCCATTGGTGAGATAAAGTGTCAAATATTAGCATTCTTGAAAGAGTTCACACAACCAGCATGCACACAATCCAGGCTCAGGTCATGTGATCAGGATGGGCAATGACAGACTCTCAAAAAAGTTTTTCTATGATGAGCTGAAACTCGGAAAGCACAGGAGGGAATCAACAAAAAATGCTTCAAAGACACCCTTCAGCAGAGTCTCATCTCAGGCAGCGTAAATATCAATACCTTCAAAGACATAGCCAAGGACCGACCTGACCGAAGAGCAACTATCAATAAAGGCTGTAAACATTTCGAGAAAGACAGGCGCAAAAAACAAACAAAAAAAGGCCAGGCATCCTGCCAAGTCTTCAGTGGGAGCCTGCACATTGCGGTGTGACATCTGTTTGCAATCTTGTGCCTCACAAATCGGAGGCTAGAGCAACATGAGAAAACACATAATGCCGTGACATCGTGGGACAGCCATACTCTGCACGGCACAGTACAGGTCTAGATGGGGTACGTCTAGCCATGGAGCACAAACGTGTTATGTGGAAGTTCCTCTCTTGCCTGTTAGGCTCATAATAGGAGATTAGACCCTAACTGTGACATTCTGATCTGGAAATTCTTTGAACCCAATTATCCCAAGAATTCAGGGGTATTTAGATCTGTAGTTTCTGTCCAGCCTGTTATGAACTAAGACAAATTGGGATATTCAGCTGTGGTTTTGGTGCTCTGGTCTGGGCCCATCTCTAGTCATGATCATATTGATGTCTCATTAACACAGCTCTTTGTATCCTATAGTTATTTATATCACAGCAGCACCTGAAGGCCCCAGTCAGAGATCAGGGCCCCATTGTTCTAGGCCTTATACACACTCATACTGAAAAGACTGTACGTGCCCTAAAGAGCTCACAGTCTGTGACAGAGACAACAGGTAGATACAAACAGACCAGAGGAGCACAAGGGAACAGTCAGTGAGAAGATTACGATTCATGTCAGTAGCAGCTGTCACAGTACCCAACTCTGAGTGCTTCGGCTGTATTGCAGCAGAGGTGAGATTTGAAGGAAGATAATGTAGTGGCTTAGTGGATTTTTATGGAGAACTCCTCCAATGCATCTTTGATCATTCTACATCGACACCGAGGTATTCACAAGCGCATGTGAACTTTTGAGAGGATCCCTTAGGCCGCAGAAGTTGGTGCTAGAGTTCAGCTGTAACAGGAGCTTTGTTTAGTGGTGCCTCAGAGCAGAAGGTCAACAGCAGCTGCTTTGCCAGGGTTTTTAACGCTTTGTTCACCTCCACACTCTGGTCCACACAGAGGTCTCTGCTCTTTAGTGGATCTGTTTAAGAATAGTTGTTTTGCTAATTGCATTACACATGAATCTTGCAGTAGGACGGAGCGGCCAATCGGGTTGGGGTTCTATTGTGCGAGGTGTTGGACGCTGTAATACATTATCAACGTGATTCATCTGTGTCTTGTCACAATGAGCTCTCAGGAAGCACCAGGATATTTTGCAGCTTGTCGCAAAATAAAAAAACAAAAAATGATGGTACCTTTCAACAGGTGCAATGGAAAAATCTAGGCAAAAGTCAGGACAATTTAAGCTCTGAGACTTACCTTATTCTTAAATAGAGACGTACTGAAAGATTGCAGATGGTGTGACTGTTATTCCGAGAGCGTAAATATCTCTCTCTGAAAAAGCTTCCCTTTGGTTTGCTGCTCCTGAGTAAGTGCAGTACTGAAGGGAGTGCTTCAACCACTGACAAAGTCTAAAGAGCCAAACAATTGTGCTGCATACATGGGCATTGGGTTGATGGGTGAAGGTTCAGAGTTTAGCTTGAATAGGTTTGCTACTGATTTGCTATGTGGCCTTGGGAAAGTCATGGGAATCTCTTTATCTCAGTTCCTTGTCTGTACAGTGGGGAATGATACTTCTCTCCCTCCCCCTTCCCCAACCAGGAGCGTTGCAAGGACTAATTCAATAGTGCTTATACAGGGCTTTGAAGACATCGTGTGATATAATAAAATGACTCTCCCCCCCTGCAGCCTCGCTGACATCAGGATATAAAGCAGCACGGCATATGACCCTACGCAGCAGTATCAAACGTTTCTGTTGTATCAGGCTGGAAGTCTCAGGAGGGATGTTCGCACAGGATTGCTGAGACTTCTGGTTTATGGCCAGATGAAGAATACTGGACAAATAGCCCATCCGATAGTATTCTGACACTTCTTCGAGCCAGAACAGATTGGACCCAGCTAGCTAGCCTTGCTATGCTGGCATCTAGATATTACGGCACTGGGTATTCTAGAAAATTCAAAACTAAGAGCCAGGTTCAAGCTACCAGGTTTAGACCCTGTGTGAGCTTTCCCCTAAATCTGGGCATGCCCACGTGATGAAACATGGTTGCATATGCACAGATACCAAGTTCATCCATGGAGACTGAACATAGGATAGTCAGGCCTTCAGCACACGAGCACTCAGATACTACAGTAATGCTGACCTCCGTAGGTAGCCAGAGCTAAAGAACTCCCTTTGCTGCAAGTAAAAAGCTGCTAGAGTGGCTGGAGCCAGCAGGAACTGTGATCACACCCACTAAGGCAGTATTTCAGACACACCCTGTTAGCCAAGTCCACCATGAGCCTCTCAGATCCACAGGCGTTCAAGTCCGAGCTGCTGACATTTTGCAACACTCTGGACCAAATTCTCCACTGGTGTAACGCCACTGACTTAAATGGAATTACACCAGCAGAGAATATGACCCACCATGTCCATGGAGGGCTGTGGAAGGAGGCAAATGTCCTTACCTGATCTGGACCAGATCACCCACCTCTAGCAGGCACAATGGCAGTGTGCTGTCTTGGACCAATCAGAAGAATCTGATCCCTGATGGGGGTCTCTGTGTGATCCCATAACACACTCAATAAAACCTGCTTAAAGCACTGCCTGTATAATATTATACCATAGCATGCCGTTTGATAGCTCTTGTCATTTCACGTTATACTGTTTGCCAGTTTTAATCATGTTGTCTAGTCTTTTAGGTTTGTTAGCATCCCCTGTACCTTTGTGATTAAACAAACTGCATCCCTGTTAAGACCTTACAAAAGATATTGGCCTCTTGTAGCACTGTATTTTGGATTTAAACGATGACGTGGCTGATAAAAACACCCACCTGAAGATATGCCCCTTGAGATGGTGAAGATGCATAAAAATCTCTGCAACTGCATGAAACCCTCAAGGAGAATCCAGGGTCTACAAGATTGGGCTTTATACCACCTGAGCTGCAATTAGAATTTCCAGGGAAGACTGCTGGGATTCCTCCCACAGCCATCTAGGAACAAGCAGGTAGGGAAATAAAAAAAAATAAGTTTCAGAATCAAGCCTTGCCCTTTCAGGACAATGCTGGGAATGGATTTGTCAGCCTCAAGTGAAGTCACCCAAGAATGTGTTATGCCAACTGCACACACTTGGCAGCCCGGAATCAACATGGTGCAGCTGTTCTTAATGGTAATCCTAACATACCCATTAGGATGGAAAATATGATCTATTACACAGCAGCTGATTAATGATGGGAACAATGCTGGTGAAGGGCCCAGTTCTCTGCCCACCTGCACCAGTGTGACTCCACTGGAGTCAGTGGGGTGACAGCCGTGGAAGGGACAGCAGGGTAGGATTGGGTTCTCTCCCACGGCTCCCCCCAGCACCAGATCAGCATTTCCAGCACCTCTGGATAGCCAGCTGGGAGTTCATTACTAACAGAGGAAGCTGGGCCCACACTTCTGGAGAAACTCCTCCAGAGTCCGAGAGCCATGAGACCAATGAGATTCCAAAGAAGTGACTCAAAGGCTACATACTCCAACAGAGAATGAGCACTTGACTATACTGTTTTTTAGAGCATTCAGTAGACTTGTTGAGCAGGGACATAATTTATTTATTATTTGTCCATTTAATTCACGAGTATGGTTCAAAAACCCTATAGGAAGTTTATCTTCTTTAAATAAATTCTTATGAGCCAGATCCCATTATGGCCCATTAATTAGAGCACTGCAGCCCAAGCCAAACTTGACAGGACACAACTACAAGTGTCGGGTCTGTGTGGGAAAACAACCGGCCCCTCTCAGGCTTGGGTAGGGTCAGCTCTCCTCCTCCTGCCCATGGGGTGGTGCGGTGGCAGCCACATGTCCTGCTCTGACCAGTCACCACCACCTCGCTGCGCTGCGTGTGCCGAAGAGTCACTGTACCTCTCATGGCACAGCGTGGCGGGGAGCAGCAGATGGCAGGAGCAGGGTACCTGGCTGCCACAGCACTGGCCCCATGGGCAGGAAGAGACAGCAGTGACTGGGCTGACCTAGGTTTGGGGAGAAACATTGGATCAGGTCGGGTTGGAAAATGACTTGGACCCTTTGGTGCTTGGGTCAGATCTAGTGGGCTTCGGTCAGGGATGGGTCGGGCCTAAAAGTTAGGCCCAACCATGGATGTTGTAATGACAACACGTTACTTTCATTTCCAACCCCATTATGAGCCGGATTTATCAGTGAAGCTTTCAAAAGTATCTTTGTCTATTCTAGTCTGCACTGCTTCCCACAGCACCCTCACCACTGTAGTATCTGAGTAATGCCTTCCAATAATGGAACTGTCGGATGCTAAATTCTATTCTCTTGAAGCAAAGAGGTGGAGACAAGGTCCCAAATTATACCCCATAGCTCCTGGGTACATGATACACGTGTCCTATACATCCACTCGTGGGTGTCTGCCAGCACATCAGGTCAGACACAACATCAGATGTTTAGCGCAAGTGCATGGCTCCCCATTCAAGGGCACAAAGGGCAGCTAGGAGCCCAGCTCCCAGGGTAAGTCAGTGGAGACTGGGAGCCAAACTGCCATGTGTGCCTGTGACAATCTCCCCCTTTCTCATTCTCCTCCTCTACGTTCTTGGAAAACTCTCAGCCATAGTCCTCATGGGAGCTGAAATATTAGAAATAAGAAGCTGGTGGCTTCGATAATTGAAGGACCCCAGAGCCTCTCCCAACTTCTAATTACCAGTTTCCTGCTTGAGGTACTTCCCTTCCTGGCTCTCCTTTCTTTCAACCAATAGGGTTTTTTTAGTCATATAGTACTTGCCAGTTCCCCCCGCCCCTCATGTGGCATGATGTCAAATCCTCAGCAAGCAGTCCAGGATCAACAAATATTCCAGTTATCCTCAGCACTACAGTAGAAGCTTTCAACACAGCCAGTAAATGCAATCCTCTGCAGGCTGATTCCTTAGCAAGGGTTCTTTCTGCAAGAACGTCACCATGTGCATTGCACAGACCTAGTACTAGACAGAAGGCTCCCATGTTTACCAGAATAAGGTTGGAGAATCATATATATCTTGCCGCTCATTGTAGAAGGGTTTGCTGGAGTGGCAATTCAGAAGATGGGTCCCTGATGCGTAAGGCATGTGTGGACTTTGGATAAGTAATCACAGCAAAGGTACGCGAGCAGCACAATTTGCATTAATATGGATTTCTGTCTGTTGGCAGGGATGCTGTCACCCAGCTGACAGGACAGAACAGACTGAGATCTACAACTGCTTGCCATCTGCAGGCACAGGAAATTGCTCATGTAGCCTTCTTCATTGCTCCAGCAGAAGGGGAATCCCCTGAGGTTCCTGTCAACATGGCCTGAGTGAAAACTCCTTCCTGACACCACACTTCTCTCTAATGCAAGCAAGTGAGAATCACCGTAGTTACTCAGCCAAAGATGGAAGGTTTTCTAAGTTCTTCTGAATCCTGCTAAGCTTTAGGACTCAATACTATCTTGTGGCAATGAGTTCCACAGGCTAAATGTGAATTATGTGAAAAATTAATTGTCTTTATCGGTTCTGAATTTGCTGTTCTCCATTTTTTATCTTCTTGATTTTGCATCATGAGCAAGATGAATAGAAGTGCACCATCTACCTCCTCTCTATTATTCACTAATTTTATATACTACTATCAGGTCCATCTCAGTCATCTCTCTAAGACAAATAATTCCAGTTTTTCTCCATCTTCGGCTGGGCTTTCCCGTAAGATCTCTCATTGAAGCTCTGATCCTCCTGAGTCCTGAGATCCAAAAGCCATCTTCTATTCTACAAATTATTAATACTTGTATTATTTACTGTAATTAATTACCACTGTATCACTATAGATGTGCATGGCACTTTACAAAAGCAGACAAAGTCCCTGCTGCTGCAGAGTTTGCAATGCAAATTAAGAAAAGGGCAAGAGGAGATGAAGTCAGAACGTGGTGCTGTGGTCCAATGGCTAGAGCACTCAACTATAAGTCCAGAAGTCCCTCTTGCTCTGCCACTGACCCACTGTTGGCCATGGGTAAGTCTCTGTGTCTCTGTTTCCTCTCCCACCCTTTGTTTCATCTTGCCTAGCACACCCTTAGAGCAGGGATTATTTAAGCAGTGCGTACCACACTCTGGTGCAATTGTAATATAAATTATGTGCTCACTCAGAGAGTAATGCACATTCCTCTGGTTTGGATTTTTCAGTGAGAGGACAGTTGTTTAAGCACCTCCTGGCAGAAACAGGTTTCAAGAAGCAACTTGAAGTTGGAAAAGCTCTGATCGTGGCAGCCAGGGTCCAGAAAAGATTTCATGGAGCCTCAGCTCTTAGTTTGGACAATAATACCTAGCTCTTATATCCTGCTTTTCATCAATAGATCTCAAAGCACTTTACAAAGGAGGTCAGTATCAATATTCCCATTTTACAGATGGGGAAACTGAGGCACAGAGCAGTGACTCAACTTGCCCAAGGTCATCCAGCAGCCTAGTGGCCAACCCCAAAAATAGAACCCAGCCCTCCTTAGTTCCAGACCAGGGCACTCAGCAACCTCCTGTATCCACAAATAAAACAAACCCTAACCAGCATTTCAAATCAAGTTAATCCAAGTTTCACACGGGGGCATTTTTATTCAGATGCTTGTGGAGTGGGTGTTGCCTTTTCTGGATTGTAAGAGATGGTTCTGAGATGAGTTGTGTGGCACTGCATAGCTGGAAAAAAACCCACAGAGCAGAGTAGATGTTTGCACTAAGAAGCACTGCAAATCCACATCACACAGCTAAGACTGTGTTTCAAAGCCCTCCCGCAGTGAGAGGTCAGAGCAGTCAGCCCACAGGTGCGAATTTTCTTCTGTCTGGGTAAGTGCTTCACCCCCACTCCGCCCTGAGGCCCCACCCCACTCCATCCCTTCCCCCAAGGCCCCACCCTTGCCCCGTCTCTTTCCGCCTCTGCTCCAGCCTCTTCCCTAAGGATCCAACCCCACCCTGCCTCTTCTTGACCCCACTCTGCCCCCGCCCTCAGCACCTCCCGCCCACCACTGAACAGCTGATGGGTGGGGCCCGCAGAGCGACTGATGGTTGGGAATCGGTGGGGCCCGCTGAACAGCTGATCGGCAGGTAGGTGCCGAGCCATGGAGTCGGCGTTTATGATTCAGGAGGTACTTGGCACCACAACACTCAGGGCTTGTCTACACGGCCCTGCAATTTGGATGATGGCGCTGTGAATTGCGGAGTGCACCGAAGTGCTGCACTGTAACGGTGCTGTTAACGTGAACTAGAAGGCACCTCATTTGTCTGAATGCAGGCCAGTTGGAAGAGGATTATGTTAAGATGAACTGGTTGCCTTTTAGTTTGCACCAGCAGCATCCACCCAGGGAAATTACAGCACTTCGGTGTGCACTGTAATTCACACCCTGTAGCCCGCACTGCAGCACAGTGTAGACACAGCCTCGGTTCTAAACTGCCCTCCAGGTCCTGAGTGGTGAGAATCACTCCGATATGCTGGTCATGTATGGATAAATCAGAGAGTGATGGTGCCCTCTGCCGGGGAAGCTCAGAGAATAAAGGGCGACCCGTTTAGCAAGTTCTCACATTCCAGAGGTCTATGCTCTTTGAGCTGAAAGCGGTGTGTGCTAGTCCCAACTCTCTAGTTGTGTGTGTAATCTATATAATAATGTAATGAAAAACTGAGTTAAAAGAACATCAAGGTTGCAAATGCAAGCACTTAAAAGTTAGGATTGGGCATGCCAGAATTAAGGTTGCCTGGGCAACTTTAATACAGCCCCCTTGTGCATATATATTGTGATGCAATCTTACCAAACCTAACATCACATAAGAGGGCTGTAGCATAGCCAGAAACAGAACTGAGCTCTGGGTCCCAGTCCATTGCCTTAAACACAGAGACCTCTGTCTTTCTTGCATCTCTTCATCTCACTGTCCCTCCTGTGCCCTGAATGAGGCTATAGTCCTGTACAAAGTCCATATGTGATCACATCTTTAAAGATTATCATAATGCATAAACACAAGGGTGAACTCAAGTTTCACAGGCAGCAGCCTTAAGTCTGGCATTTCCAAACTCCTGAGTACTTAACTTTGCAACCATAACATTCTATTATCATTGTTTTTTGTAAGGCATTTCCTAGGTTTTTAAAAAAGCAAACTGTAAAAACCAGAAATCCCATCATATGGAGCAGTACGGAACACACACACAGCAATAGATCATGAGCAAAGTCTGAACCCAGGACTTTTAGATCTACAGCACAGATCTCTACCACTTAAATTAAAGGAGTAACTACTAGCAGTAGTAGGCTACTGTCTTCAGTGTGAAATAATCACAAGAGAGCTGCAATATATGCTCTGCCAGTGGTTTACACAGCTACTGGCTAGACAGCAGAGGAATGCTGGAAATCGGGTTTTCTGGGTTCAGTTCCTGGCTCTGGAAAGAAGTATCATCTAGCAGTTACAGGGTAAGTGGTTACACAGGATGCAAAGCAGTGGAGAGTCAAGCCCATTGCGTCTTGCTGACAGCTCATGAAATTTGTAATTCATCTCTGCCTCCGTACCTGCTCACACAGCGCCTCCATTCCTTACCCCGGAGCTCCCCACAACTGGCGGTCCCTCTCACTTGTGCTGCCCCTTCTGTCTCAAACTCCCGCTCTCCCTCCACATCAGTCCCCATCTTTAGGGCTCACTTCCCACCACATCCTTCTTGTTCAGCGTGAAGCCGTGGCTGATCTTAAACTACAGCCCCATGCCCAGCTGCAGTGTAATTAGTCAAGAGGATACCTGCAGCTTTCAATGTAAGGGGCTTTTCCTCTCCTCTACGCCACCTTCATACATCAATTTGCCCCTTACTACCTGAACCCAGCTCCATAAAGCCACCTTCCTTCAGTTCTGCCAGTCACCTTCTGTAAACCATTTAGCGATGCTTTCTACAGCAGATACTCTCCAGGTAAAACTGCATGCTATTCCATTGCGCCTGCCTTGGCAGCAAGAAAAGCAACACCGCCCTGCTCCGACTGTTAGGGTGTTTTATTTTCCCCATACAAGAAGCCTCCCAGTCTGCTCCATTCCACAGCCAGCGTGTCCATTTCTATGGCTTTGGGAGGGTCTGTTTGGAAGCACCCTACTGGGCTGGCAGTGAGAGGGGCCAGCACGGTCAGAAAGGCAGACACGGCACGGTTCAGTAGGATCTGGGAACCTGACCAACAACGCAGGCTGAGGTAGTTAGCGAGAGGCCTCAGTCCCGGGAGAACAGAAGTCAGAACATGGAGGAGGGGGTAGAGAAGACAGAAAAGGATGAGAAATCAGAAGAGGCACCCACCCAGCATGTCCCAACCATTAACGCCGCCCCCCCACCCCCCCTCACACATGCACACACATTAATGGGAAAAGACTTCCTCTGGCTTTTTGAGGGCTGCATATTTAAAAGAGGTTCCTATTCAGTTGGTCCCAATCAAGCATCACTTGGCCACCACTCCAGCTTCTGCAGAACGTGCATAATATTCAGGCAAGCTGCTCTCCACTCCAGTTACCTTCTGCAGGTTTAATAGCAGACATGTTCTCTAGCCGCCCTCATCACGAGCCATTGTCCGCACTAAGGGAGGTGTAAAGGGGCCGCATCATTCCTCCTAGGGGCTCCCCCAGGCAACATATGCTGCTGCACTGGCAGCTCCAGCATCCCTAAGGCGGGGCACCATGGGCTGTCCTCTGTGTCCAGCTAGCTCTTCCAGCTGGGGGTAGGGTCAGAGGGAGCATAGCTCTTCTCCCCCACCCCCGTTCACTCTCATTTGATACAGACGACAGAACACTAGCAAGGATCAGCATCTGCCCCTGGAACCAGGGAAGAAGCCTCTTTATGGCCTTTGTTCCCATTTCATACTGGCCTACTGGGGGTGGCTAAGATTTGTTCTGCTGGCTTGCCCCAGAAACTATAATCCTACTGGTTCCTCACAGCTAAGGGAGCTGTCCTTTTTGCTCATCTAGTCAAGGCCTGTGTTTTTGCTGCCAAAGGTCTCAGGTTCAAACCTCACAGATGACTAATTCACAGCACAAGTCCAGACACAATCAAGCCCTACATTTGCCCAGGGCCAGTTGGGAACAGGAAGGGTAACCTGCTAGAACTTTTGCATCCCTTACTTCTCGGGGTCTGAGTCTCGAGGAGTAGACATCTCTGCATCGAGGACGTGACATGCTGTCTCCAAGCACTGTGCTGACATACACTTCCTCTCCTCGTAGGTGTGAGTTCAAAAGAAACTAGCCTTGTTGACTCACAGGGTCCAACATGCCTTGTTATCCACCAGCTCCAGATGAGTCATCACCATGGGGGAGTAACATCCAGCATCTGCAGTGCATATTTATGGCATCAGCTGTGTCAGCAGGGAAGTTGTTTGTAGGGAGTAACTATGGACAGAGGAAAGCTGGCAAGCACTGAGAGACTAGGGATGGGGGGAAATACCCCACCCCCGCAGCCTCTAAACGCCGCCCCCCCCATTGCTGGAATCCACCCTTTTGTTCGATGAAAGTATTTGAATATGGCTTTTCCTGTTCATTGTGTTTTCCAGCCAGGACTAGAATGGCTGAAATACCAGAATACTCTTGTGGTGTTGCCGGCTGCAGATCCTCTAAGGAAGCAGGATTCCAGGTCGGATTGCAAACCTAAGGGGCCAGTTCCTCAGCTGTGTAAACCGGAGTGGTTCCACTGAAGTCTGCAAAGCTATGCCTGTTTACACACGCCAAGGATTAACATTTATGCTTATTTACACCCACTGAGGCTCTGGCCACTAAGAGCTCTGCATAAGCATCTGGGGCTGAGTTTAGCACTTCTGAGCTGCAAAGCAATTTTTTGCCACTCTTTTCACCCAACACAACTGAGTTTCACCACTGTGATCACAGCACAATGCCCAGGGCTGGGCTCAGGAGTCTGGGCAAGATTAGTGGGACGATCTTTTGGGATACACCCCAAAATGTAACTGAGTCATTTTATATGAAAGTTATCTGTGTGCTGGGGTTGGGGGGTGATATTTGGGCCAGCTTCCTACTGCAGAAACAGAGCCCAGATTCAGCATCTTTTAACTCCAGCAGTCGGGTTTCTATTGTTAAGGCTGCCTTTGCAAGGAACAAGGGCAAGAAATGGGCTCTTTTTAAATGAAAGTTTATCTGAAGTGTTCATTAATAGTTTATAAAGGATTAGTAAATTATTAATAGATATTTTAATTAATGGTTAATCAATTTTTATAGAGTCCTTTAGGTCAATAACTGATAACTATCTATAAAACCTCCCACTGATGGGCTTCTAACTGTCACTAAGACATTCTGCTCAGGCCTACAACATCTATTCATCATTTATCAACCCTTTATAAACTATTTATAAATGTGGCTAGT
This sequence comes from Lepidochelys kempii, assembly GCF_965140285.1. Taxonomy (NCBI): domain Eukaryota; kingdom Metazoa; phylum Chordata; order Testudines; family Cheloniidae; genus Lepidochelys; species Lepidochelys kempii. Next base: position 258,095,641 of record NC_136381.1, read on the forward strand.
TTCCCTTTACGCAGCTGTTCCCCAACTCAGAGGTGCCATAAGCTGGGAGCTTCATAGGGTCCAGAGGTAGAATCTGCTCTGAACTTTTGAGGTTTGTCCATGTCACCAGCAGGGACTTCCCAGCTAAACAAAGAGGAAGTGCAGTTGTGCTGGTAGTGGCTTCAGTTACGCTGTGCCAAGATTGGGCGGCGAAGCAGAAAAGAGCCTCCTTTTCCCAGCTCGGGAAAAACCATGCTACCAGCATGGAAGCTTGCCAGAAGTGGATGCAAGGTCTGTCTCCTCTGACCCCACTATAGAGCAAAACTGCCAGCTTCAGCTATGGTAAAATTCACCTGAAGTCATTCTTTTGGCGATGGTCATTTATAAAGTCACATAGCATACCTAAAGAAGCAAAATAGCATGAGGTGCACGGTGAGTTTACTCAGTATTTCTCTTCCCATAGGCATTGTCTTCAACGCTAAGAACGGTGCCTATTTTACCTCAGTGCAGCTAACACATGGGAGCTATCCTGAGGTAAAAAACACAGTGAAGGCAAGGCACTCTGGTTTTATCATGAGGAAAACTAGGCAAGGTCAGCACTACACCCACACCTGGGGTTGTCCTCGCCTAGTTTGCCTCACAGGAGAACTAAAGTACTTCGTTTCCCTTTGGTTTTACCACAAAATAGTGCCTGCCCATTAGTTACCCTGTGATAAAAAAAAGACACCGTTTTTAGCAGTGCAGCAAAGCCCCCGCTGGTCTTCACTAGACTTTTTTACCTTGAGTTAACTGATAGCCAGTTAACTCTAGGTACTTAGCATGTTCATTAAGACCAGCATGGACACTCCCCAGACATTTGATCTAGAAGCGATCAGCATACTGTTTCCTGAAGTTTGGATCTATGGTTTGGACCCATCATAGAAATACAGGCTTGCAAAAAAATGTTGATCTAGATCAGGACTTGAATTCACTATAGTTTGGGGTGTATTTAGATCTGGGCTTTTCTTCAGGACCATCTCTAATTTGCATCTTTTGTGATGCAGTAACTTAATATGCCCAAAAAATAGAGAAAATTCACTGCAAAGCAGAATTTTATGCAGATTTGGCAGGGAAATGGAATGAAGGGTTTATTCAGAGTTCTTACCTATGACAAGATAGGTGATTAGCAACATTCAAATAACCAGGGTAGATTAGCGCGCCAATGGATAGCTTCAGAGGTGGCTTGGTGTAATTTTGAGATGCCAAGAGCAAGTGATTGAAGTGGGCACTGATTTACAATGTGGTCCATAGTTTTTGACTGCTGTCCACAGTCACATTCTGCATTGTCTCTCATAGTCCAGAGGTAAGAGGTGACAGCATCTGCCATACAATATTCTAAAATGGTTCCATCTGGACCATTGTTTTTGGAGTAGGTTGATGCCTGGACATTCTTTTGAGAGGTCAGCAACCAGGTATTTGTTTGGGACACAAGCATTATCCCAGAATTCTTTCCAGTGTGATTCAGGACTGAATGAGGATGCTTTAGGAGCTTTAGCCCAATCCCAAAAAGGCTTGCGAGATTCCGTATGTGTCTTTGGAAGGTGATGGAGGTCTTCATGAATTGGTAAGTTGAAGCTGGTCATGGTTTGATTTGACTCCCGAACTGCGTGCATATTGTCACTCTGGATTTTGGGTGGGTATATATGTGCCAGAGTGGGCAACCTTTGAACGCGTGTTGATTTCAATATTCCAGTTATAGTTCTTATCGTAGTGTGAAGCTGCACATCCAGGGATTTGGTATGTGAGCTGCCTGCCCAGACCGGTGCACAATATTTAGCAGTCAAGTATACCAGAGCTAGCGTCACCGTATCAAGTGTGTATGCCTCTGCACCGCATGTGTTGCCTGTAAATTTTCAAATGAGATTAGTGCTGGCTTTTACCTTCCAGATGAGCTTTAAAAGTGAAGCTTGTGTCCAAAGTTACATCCAGATACTTCAGGTGAGGCTCAGTTCTGATCTGCTGACTGCAAAAGGTGACATTGAATCAGGAGTGGTGGAAGGTCCCTAAAAGGGGCAGAGGCCACTAGTGCCCCATTATCTTGCAAGTTGTGGAGAGAAGTGATATTGGATGATATCTGGTGGCATCATGCTTGAGAAGGGCAACAACTATCCCCTAATGGCAACTTTCTGGGATCTTCCCATCTAATGTATGGCAGCGAATAGGTCTGCCAACCGTCTGCCCCCCAAAAGAGCTCGCCCTGAACCTTCTGGCAAGTCAGTTTTGGTCTTTGTATTATGGAGAAGATGAGGCAACAGCACTGGCTGACACTTTGGTTGACAGTGTCTTACAAAGACAGTAGCTCCAAGCTTATGGAGGAGTGCCCAGGCTTTGCAACTGGAATAAGTCAAGCCAAGACCCTCTACTGTCTTTTTCCCTCTCTCCAGGCAGGCAGAGTTCAATGACTATTAGTGCTTTTGCTGGGTCAGGATCACTGTTCTTCTCAAACTCTTTGAAGAATGCTTCTGTCTCCAGTTGCCAGCAAGGTGTACAAACCTTGCCATAGCCACGGGGAGTGTATTTCACAGCAGCTTTGTTTAGATGGTGAACAAAGCAGTCATAATTTTCTGGGGCAGGCTTGATACGGTGTATCTTGTCTTCAGCTTCTACAGTCCATGCAGCCCAGTTTTCTCTGCAGAAATTCCAGCCTGGTTTTGGTGTTGATTCAATCAGCGGAACTCCACAGTCGACAGGTAGACTAATGGAAGTTTCCAAGCACAGTTGGCCAGGCTTGCAGAGGAACACCACTATTGTCATGCCACAGAGCTGCAGGTAGTGCTCAGTGTGCCATCTGGCTGGGTGAAAAGTCCCTCATTGTTTGGGGTCGAAAAGAAGGTGGACATTTACGAATGAAGCTCAGTCTGTGAGCTGATCACCAGCTGCATCGTTTCTGTGATAGCCCCATTGTGAGTGGTGGCTATTCAAGTCACCAAGATGCACAGCTGGTGGGAAAATATGGTAACGTAGACTTTGGCCATTCAAAATTTGGAGGTTTGTTGACATTTATTATTGTCAGTTGTCAGATTCTTATTGCAGCAACAGAGATTACCAGGGCTGTGGATTCTTCCAGGACTGAGCCATCTTTAAGACTATGTATGATATCTGTGGTGAGACCATATTTCACATTGTTCACCATGGCAGTAAGTTCACAGCTATGAGTTTTGTATGATACAGCTTGCTCATGATCTGAGGCATGAGTTTTTTGTAGAGCAAGCACATCAATTTCATTCCCCTTGGAGCTCTCGAAAGATAGTTACACTTTGCATGCGACAGACTTTCCACATTAAGTTGGTACCCATGTACATCTGGTCCCACACGTCTTCCATGCTGGCCCCAACAAAGGTTTGCAACAGATTTTGCATTGCCAATCATACTAGGAGATCAGCAAATCAATATCTGGTAGCCTTTTGATGACATTCATTGTGTTAATCAATAACATGTAACCAGAATGCCACATGAAGGCTGTTGTCTTGCTTGCTTATTCTGTATACTGTACACACGGGCATGTTTTTTAGAAATAAGAGATGGACTCAATTGTTTGCAGAGGCACGAAAGAGGAAGCTGAGATTTAACTTAGGCCTGGTCTACACTAGAGGGGGGATCGAGCTAAGATACGCAACTTCAGCTACATGAATAGCGTAGCTGAGTCAACATACTTAGATCTACTTACTGCGGTGTCTTCACTGCGGTAAGTCGATGGTTGACACTCCCCCGTCAACTCCGCCTGCACCTCTCGCTCCAGTGGAGTACCGGCGTGGACGGGAGAGCGCTAGGCGGTCAATTTATCGCCTCTAGACTAGATGCAATAAATCGACCCCTGCTGGATCGATCGCTGCCCATCAATCCAGCCCGTAGTATAGACAAGCCCTATTAAAGCAAACCTCAGGAGAGGATGGAATTAGTCTCTGGTTGAGCCAAATGTTTCCCTCTCAAAAAACCAAATGAATCAAAGCCATGCTAATTTGGTCAAATCACCCAGCCACGTGCCAGCATCACTAGTTTCCCTTGGTTTTATGCCACTTCAGGAGATCCATGCAGCTCTCTCCCTAACTGAGAGGAAAGCATCCTGAAGGGGCTGCCTTTGTAGAGATTCCCAAGTGGGGTTAGACGAACAATTTATTGCTCATCAGCTTCAGAAGCGCTCCACGCACCAAGGATTCGACTTGGATTTCAGTTATGTGTGTGCATGTTGTAAAGACACTTGATTCTCTACTACGTGGCACCTTGGGTAGCCCATTTGCTCCTGGGCGGCCCATTCGCCCTTGTGCAAAGTGTGTGCAAACTGCCATCAAATCAGAATTCCCCTCTCGCGCCGGCGGCAGCATTTAAGACCCACATGGCAAAGACCTGCATTCAGATCTTGCTCTCCGTTTTGCCCCACACTGGTAGCACAAAGCAGGCCGAAATATGTTTAATTAGCTCCCCCAGGATTCTCCCAGTGTGGCAAATCCCCAGATGGCATAGAACTGGTATAGTAGCTCCTACGTTACCCTATCTCTGATCCCCAGCATAGAGGCATGGCTAGGGAGTGGCTACACCTGGCAGATCCTCAGTTGCCGTAATGACCTCTTGGGGGCTATTACCAGCTGAAGCACCTTAGAGCAGCCTTGAAACGGTTCTCATGTCATGCCTTAGGGTTAGACTGGTACTGGGCTGCCCCATGAACAGTAGGGTTGCCAACCGTCCCGGTTTCACCAGGAGTCCCCCGGGATCAGGCGCTACCTCCTGGAGGCTACCAAGCCAATCCAGGAGATTTTTGGCCGCTAGAAGTCCAGCAGCCGGGGTAAAGCCCTGGCCCCACACTGCTCCCAGAAGTGGCCAGCACATCCCTGAGGCCTCTGGGGGGGCAGGGGCTCCACACGCTGCACGCATCCTGAGCACCGACTCCCCAGCTCCCATTGGCCAGGAACTGCGGCTAATGGGATCTGCGGGGCCGTTGCCTGCAGACAGGGGCAGCTTGCAGAGCCCCCGCCCCTCCCCCCAGGTGCCGCAGGGACATGCTGGCCCCTTCCGGGAGTGGCATAAGGAGGGGGCAGCGTGCAGAGCCCCCAGCCTGGCTTACCTCCGGCGGTTCCCGTCCATGGCAGGCTCCACCCACGCAGCTCCCACTGGCCGCAGGAACTGCAGCCAATGGGCACTGCGGAGTCGGTGCTCAGGGTGTGGGCTGCGAGTGGAGATCCCTGCCTCCCCACAGGGACCAGACATGCCAGCTGCTTCTGGGAGCAGTGTGGGGCCAAGGCAGGCAGGAAGCCACTGACTGGGAACTGCCCAAGCTAAGTGGTGTCCAGCAAGAGCTCACACCCCTCACCCCCTCCCACACCCCAAACCCCTGCCCCAGCCCTGAGCCCCCTCCACCACCCAAACTCCCTCCCAGCGCTTGCACCCAAACCCGCTCCTGCACCCGAACCCCCTGCCCCAGGCTCAGCCCGGAGCCTCCGTCCACACTCAGAATCCCTCCGCCCCAGCCCAGAGCCCACACTCCTTCCCGCACCCCAAACCTCTGCCCCAGCCCAGTGAAAGTGAGTGAGGGTGGGGGAGGGCGAGCAACGGAAGGAGGAGGGATGGAGTGAGCAGGGCGGGGCCTTGGAGAAGGGGTGCAGCAGGGGCGGGGCCATGGGGAGCAGGCAAGGCTGGGGTAGGGCAAGAGTGTTTGGGCTTGTGTGTTTAGACAGTTGGCAACCCTAATCAACAGATACACCTGAAAGTGGCTTAAACCCATCTTCACTCCCACCTCCTCTCCCATGCTGCACTGAGCACAAAAGGACCAGTCCCAGGGATCTGGCCTCCTTTCACTCGCTTGCTCTGGGTGAGTCACATCCTCCTTTTCTACCTCGACTGTTTTGTCCAAGGCACACACTTCTTAGCAAATTTAAACTACAGCCAAAACGTTGGAATTTGATGGGGACAGTGGGTGAGAACACCCAAACGTGGCGAGACGTGCCAGAAGACGCCTGATGAACCCAGCTGGTTAATGTGATGCGTTTAGCTTTGTAACCTTTGTTTTCTGGGTCCTGGCCCTTTAAAAATCTAAGGGCTGCTCTCGGCAGAGACAGGTGTCCCTTTTGTGCTCGCTGCAGCGCAGATCGTCAGAGGCTACGCATGCACAAACATACACTGTCTCCCCATGGAGACCTCACTTTTGTTTGTGCTTCTCTTCCTGAATTTAACATGAAAGTCATTCAGACTGAGCGTATACGGTTCTGGTGTACAGACACGCCACCTTTCAGACCTCCTTTGCAGATCTCATCTGAAAGACCGATCTCTAGCAACACCGGAGACCCCTGCCACAGCATCACCCTGGGGCGTCAGTGCAGTATCGACTGTCCTACTGTAAGGAGTGCCACTTTCTGAGTCACCCGTACCACTCCCTGCAGACCCGAGGGTTTCCCTTGGGTTGCCTCCCAGCCAGGTACTGACCAAGCCCAACCTCGCTTTGCCATGGAATCTCATGCCAAAGGTGGGGTGACTGAAGGCTACAGAACGTGAAACTTCAATTGATAATTGCTTCCTTAATGAGTTAGGAACTCAAAGTTAATGGGGAGCTACCCTGGGGAAATTCACTATTCACATCAGTTTGTCACCTCGCCCGGTATCCGAGATGAAAAGGTCATTTTGCTATTTAGTGTATTATGTGGATACCGAGGGCAAGAATCATTTCATCACTGTAGCTGGCCACACATCCAGCCTCCACCAGCTCCTATGTAATAAGCAAGAATGAGGTAGGGGACAGGGATACTCTGCTGGTGGCCTGATTTACAGGGTTTAGATCTCCCCTCCCCAAGAAGTGTAGACTCAGAGGCCAGCCAGTGCCTCTGGGCATGTAGAAACAAATACACCATCACATGATCCGGGAACTGCCTAAGTGGACTCTGCAAGCTCCTGGGGATTTTGAGTTCCCCAGAAGCCCTCTTTATAGGCTCCTCCATTAGTAACAACTGCCTGGATGGATCCGTAAGTCCATTCTCCCCTGAGGTCGCCCTAGCTTCGCTGTAGCCCCCACACCCCCCATGTTCCTCTTTCTGGGGGCGCTGGGACACTGTGCTGGATGATGCACCATGACCCCCTTTGGGGGTGCAGAGACCCAGAACAGAATTCCCACCCAAGCTTCCAAACGTCTCAGGTGACAGGCCTTCAAAATGACTCTTGGAACTGGGAACCGGCTGACTCGCCTGGGGCACGGGCGGCCTGGCAGGTTTCAATCATAGGCTCAGACAAGTCGGAAATGGGAAACCAGCTAGATCATCAATTCTTGCAAGTACAGGATTTCTCCCCTCCCCCATCCCACAAGTGGGGATGTTTAATTACTTAACTAATGCTACCCTTGACCTTACACGACTGCGGAGTGGGGGGTTGGGAAACTGAGGCGGGAGCTGTCTGGGAAGCAGAGTAGTCTAGGGGCTAGGACAGTGGATTGGGAGAGCTAGTCCTAGCTCTGCCACTGACCTCCTGTGTGACTTGGGTGAGTCACTGTATCTCGGTGCCTCTCTTTCTCCTTGTCTGTGTAGAATGTAAGTGCTTCGGGGAAGGGACTGTCTCTTACTAAGAATGTGTACAGCACCTAGCCCAACAGGGTGCTGATCTTGATTGGAGACTCTAGGAAAAACTGCAACAAACAAAGAAATAGGAAGCAATAAGAGCTGCTTCACGGAGGAGCTGCTTTCACAGTGACTTTCAAATCTTGTGGGATTTTGCAGCCCATCAGTGCACCTCTGGGAGCAGTGTGCCCCTCAGGTCCATTGCCAGAAAAAAGGGGAAGTGGTCACTCAGCTGTGGGAAAGTTTTGCAAAGGTTTCTGAGTCTGGAGGGCTCTGACTCAGCACACAAGGGGAAGAAGGGGCCAGCTGATCTGCGTTCCCCACATAGGCTTCATTAGCATCAGTAAACTGCTAAGTCCTAGAACGGAAGCTGGGAAGTCCTAGATATTCTGACAGCATCACAGATAGCCCAGGCAGGGTCTGGAGCTCCCACAGACAGGGAGCTCATGGAGACGACCCTGCCCCCGCAGAGGAAAGCAAAGGCATGGGTTTTCCGCCGCAATTAACCCACTCCCCCCTCCATCCTGCACTGGAGACAAGAGAAGCAACAGTGAAGAGTGGTGCAGAGACTGAGCCAAGAGGGCAGCTGGGAGAGAGAAGGGGAAAGGGATGCAGTGTTTGCAGAGGAGGAAACACTCTGCAGGAGGGTGGGTTGGCTGCCAGGGCCGCCTTGTGCTGTAGCGCAGGGAAGCAATGACGCGGGAGCTGCCCAGCACGGCCGAGGGACTGAAACCACCCAGCGTGGAGCATAAGGTCCCCTCCTCACATGTCCTGCTGGGCTCCACATCCCAGGGAAGAGCCAAGGCAGGAGGGCACCTGGAACATCAGTGTGGTGGGCAGTGCCGACACCTGGCTGCACAGGCTTGCATCAGCACTTGCCAGGCTCTGTAGGCTGGGATCTGCTATCTGGGGTTCCCTACGTGTGGAGGAGAGTCAGATACGGCCCTCGGTTACCCCTGTGCAGAGCCCCACTGACTTCAATTAATTGGCCTCCTGTGGATAAATCATGTTCTGTCTCATAGGGGCAACTTCAGTGCTAGCAGTGGGGTCCCCCCGGATTCAGAGCCATTTCCCTGAGTGTAGTAGGCCATCTCCTGTGTGCAGAGGCCCTTGCTCAAAGCTTCTCTGTGTTCGGTGCATAGAACCGTGGCCGGCTCTGAGGCACCACCGTAACAAACAGGATTAATAGTTGTAACAGAGCCAGCCCTGTGTGTGTACGGAGATCTAGGACCCTGGGGAAGCCAGGCTTCGTCCTGGGGTGCTGTGTGTCCAGCAGTAACACTGGACAATGGCAGATCAGGTTTCTCGCTTGGTCTCTCACAGGCCCAGCAAGGAGGTTGCTTTCCTTCAGGCAGAGAACCACGGGGTGTTGGCTTCAGAGGCGGTCCCACTGGCTCCCAAAGCCCTGCTCCTAGGAGCCAAGAGGCTGTGGCAACAGGCCCTGAAACGGCCCACACCCTGCCCAGCACAGCGAGCCAACTCCTGCGGGCTCCCAGAAGCAACGCCTTGGCCCAGGTCTGCAGAGAGCATGGAAAGGCAGCCCCAGCTCCACAGGGCAGGCCAGAGGAGCTGGGAAGAAGCCTAGCACATTGTCCGCCCCGGAGACGCGGCTCCGCAGGCGTTCCACTCAGGCCAGCCCCTGTCCTCCTTCCACTGCAAACATGGCTTCTCCCCTCTCAGTCTGCTACCATCTCAGTCTCTCCTGGCTCTCCCGGCTGTCAGAGCCAGTCCTCCGAGCTGCTAGGAACAGACACTGGACCAGCTCATCAGCTGGCACAAATCAGCCTAGCTCCATTCCTGACCCCTGCCCACCAGCTTCACACTTTATATATAAATCACTTGATTTGCATGGAGCTATGCCATTTATGCCAGCACCGGCTCTGTCCTTCCATGGTTAAATATGAGCCATTTCCCTCTAGTTCTTATAAATCGACTGTAGTATTCTGCAGTAATCACCCACAATGCTGTAGTAAGGCTATTGTAAGCGCCATTAATCAGGACCATTGCTGGAGTACTTTATAGAGTGTGGAGCTGATTGGCATGAATTGGCAAAGAGATTTTTTTCTGGCATGGTACAGAGCTGGAATTCCGGCACGGTCGTAAATTTCAATACAAATCCTGCGAAGAAGGCTATTTTTATAGCAGTTAGGGGCCCCATTTCCTCCTCTTTCTGGGCAACACACAATACTCCTCTTTCCAGGGCTTCAGCTATCGAAGCATTTATAAGTAGCAGCGCTATGCTTGCCCCTTTGCCAGGATGCAGCAGACTTTGGGGCTGCGAAGTAGGTCAGGTTCCCAAAGAGAGAAAAATCAGTGAGCGAGACTAAAGATATTTGTGAGCGTCATGGGTTTGCAAAACAGACACAGATCCTGGAGTCAAATCTGGATCCAAATCATCCCCGAATTTGGTGCCGGGGTGAAGATGGGCATGGGCAGATGAAGTGTTTAGGCCTATTTCGAGTGGAAAGATGCGAAAAATAAAACTCTGGTTTTGGTGTAAACTGAGGTGAAGGCTGAGTTTCCATCAAAATTCTGACATCCAACAGCCTGAAACCCATCTGGTCCAATGGACAAGCTGTGTAACTGCTCCTCCTGCTGGTATATGTGCTGCATCACATGACTCTGGACAACAGCCCAGTGGATGCTCTAGGTTAAAGTTTTAGGTGGGGAACATAGGAACAGCCATACCAGAGTAGCCAGAAGTCTATCTAGGCCAATACCCAGTGCCCCATCTCTAGTCGTGCCCAGTACTCAGTGCTTCAGAGGAGAGTGGATGAAATCCTCATAGTGTTTCCTTGTGTTCCCTCCCGCCCTGGATTCTCTTCATTCTATTCACTGATGTCTCACCCTATACTTAAAATGTAAGCTCTCAAGAGAGATAATATTCTTGTTCTGTGTTTGTACAGCACCTAGCACAATGGGGCCCTGGTCCTCAACTGGGGATTATGTGTTATTACGATATGTATCTTCTCATTCATAAGTGGACAGATATGGAATAACTTGCCCTGGTGGTAATTTCTCCCCAACTCCTGTCAGTGAGAGATTGGACCATTAAGGCTTATATCTTATTTTCCCCTATCTAGAGTCTCTGTAGATGGTCTCACTATCCATAGTAGTGTCTAACCCTTTTCTGAATTGCCGCTAGCCTTCCAGGGCACTTTTGACCAAAAGCAACCCTACCCCGAGAGATTTCCCACAAAAACTCCCTCAGAACTACCTGGCCTCAACATTGTATCGTCTCCAGCCCCAAATCGTAAATCAGCCCAGGTTCACTTCCATGCCTCATGACACTCAGCAAACCCTTTAAGAGACGTGGGCTATATTTTAAGTTTGCAATAAAACACGTAGCCAGGTGGTTTTGGGGTATGTGGCAACGTTTCACACAGCTGGAGATTTCCAAGACTCGTGCAGATTACAACAGTCAAATAGGTCACGCACTCATATTCTGGCCCTAAACTGCCTGACAGTCATCTGCTAGTGAGATAATTCAGTCTTTTTGCAACCTCAATATCCACAGCTGGTCAATTTACTTCCCAATACCCACTTCCATCTGCATCACAGGGTGCATCACTCACCACTGGTCTGGGGCCTCCTTCTGGTCGCTCTGGGGATTTGCTCTTTAGGTGGACACCCCACCGTTACTCTGTCTCTCATAGAATCATAGAATATCAGGGTTGGAAAGGACCTCAGGAGGTCATCTAGTCCCCCTGCTCAAAGCAGGACCAATCCCCAACTAAATCAAATCTAAACTAAATCTCCTTGTGGTCTGCAGCTCCACTGTCGCTCCAGGAGCCTCAGCCTCTCCTTCATGACTTAGACATCCAGCTAGGTGACACAGAAGTCCCCCTTCCGGGGTACAGTCCATCAGCAGTCCTAGGCAGTCCTCCCTTTCACTGCCTCAGTTCTATGCCATGCCCTCTGTGGCTGTCAGCCCTTTTCTCCTGGTTCCAGTCCAGGGACCCTCAGCTCAGCAGTTCTGAGCTTCCTCTCTGCCCTCCCTGCTCCTTCCCTGGACTGCTTCTTACCACTCTGGTTCCCCTTCTCTCTCTGGGTGCACCAGCTCCAAGAACCTTCTTCCCAAGGAGTGACTGCTGCCTGCCTTCCTGCAGCCTTTCCCAGAAGCGTCTATCTGTTTCCAGCTACCTGGCTTTATAGGCCCTGCCTGTTCCGGCAAAGGTGGGTCTGCTCATAATCACTTAGTTCCCTGCTCCTACGTTCCTCCAGGTGCACCCTGTGAAGTTAACTGGTCTGCGTGCAGCCTTAATCCCTTCCAAACCTCTGTGGGGTGGCCACCCCATCACACCCTGTTTTAAGAGAGGCTCAAGCTACGAAGTTTGGATTGGAGCATTACCGAAATAGAGATCAGTCATGTAGTTCTGATCCAGTCTGAATCCACCCTTCCCCCGCAAATCCAGGGGAGTTTGTATCCAGTGATTTTGTTTGGTCCAAATCTCTTTTTTAATATATATTATTAATGGAACCACAATTTAAATGGTCATGGTCCTGATTTTACTTCTTATTCCCTAAATATGACAAAAAAAGGGTCTTCTGGAAATAAAAGGGAAAATTATACAGCAGCTAAAAATGAGTTCTGAATCTCACCATCCATGGAAAACAACCAGTATTCCCATCCAGTGGGGTCTGCTGATGCTACCACTGATGTTAATGGGAAGTTTGCCATTGACTTCTACAGACGAGAAGACCCTGACTACTATACAAAACAATCAGTTTGGCTGATAACTGAAATACTTTGCAAAGTGAAATAATCCCAGATCTTGTTTCCAAGAACTCCTGGTTAGATGGACAGCCTTGGCGGGGGCTGGTGTATGTGACTCAGGTTTGGGGAAAGGCCCACTGAGACAGACTGTGTTTCAGAGATGAAAGGTTTTAGTTTGGAAGTGGACAGCAGGGAAGGCCTTGCTGCTTCAGAGCCCCCTGCTGCCTGATACTGGAAACAGCAGCAGTGTCGAGTCGAAAGGAATTTCTAACACTCTTTTTCCTGGCATCCCAGTCGCAGGTAAGGAAGTGACAGGATGGCTTTAGCTGCTGACATGAGATGAAGATGTGGAACTGTCAGCAGGTATAGCCAGCAGCAAGCACTCATCATAAATGCAGGGCACCAGGAACACGCCTAGACATTGTAAGAGAACAATCGGATGCGTCACAGATCAGGCGCTTTACCAATGCCTAGTCAGACAAATTCTCAGCGCATGCAATACAGATGTTGAGCCAATTCTCAGCCTTACTGAAAAAGTAGCCTTCAAAGCACTAGAGAAAAGTAGTGTCAGGGACACGACTGGGGTGTGGGGCAGTCAGGTCTAATGGTCCGAGCCATGAGAGTGGCCAAGGCTGGAGGTTATAGCAGAGCTGAGCTGGAGTCCAGAATCAGGACCACGGGACACCTGGGGGCACACTCAAGTAGTAGCTAGCTCCACCCTTCCACCAGTCAGGAAGTGCAATCAATCAGGCAGCCCTTGCCAGGATCAGCTGTGCCCCCTCATGTTGCTAGGAGACTGACTCTGCTGCAGCTGGCTCCCTGAGAAGTTGTTTCACAGACATATGGGATATGGGCCTGGCATACGGGCCTTTGAACACAATTCTTGGCAATTATATAGCACTTTACCCCCAAAGACCTAAGGCTTTACAAAAGTGGCTGCAAATCATTACCCTCATTTTACAGGTGGGGAAACTGAGGCACACAGCAAGTTGAAGGTCACACAGGAGATCAACAGAAAAGGCTAGAATAAAACCCACATCATGTGGCTTCCTGGCCAGTGCCCTGTGTAGTGAATCAAATGGACTGTCTTACTTGCAACATCAGTCCCTGTTGCAGGCCCAAGCTTTTTAAAAACACACTTTTTGCTGAAAAACTCTTTTTTGTAAAATGAAAATTCTTACCAGAAGTGTGCCAGTTTCCTTCAATTTAACCTGAAAATGAAAATGTTTTGACTATTCACTCCCTCCTTCCAAGAGGAGAAAAGGGAAACAACCCCTCCTCTCCAAACCCCCCTCCCCACACATTTTCAAGTACACAAAAATTGTTCCTGTTCATAAGTTTCAGACCTAAACTGGAAAACTTGTAACATATTTACAACCATAAAATCTGTGCCCATTTTTCAACCACCCACCTCTGTTGCCAGCCCTGGAGGAAATGGGTCAACGGAATGCAGTATTGTCAGGCTATTCTACTTCAGGCAAGCAAAATTTTGAGGAGTAAAGGAATCCAGAGAGGAGGGTTAAATAAGGAAAGATTAAAATCCAATAGGGTAGAAGAAGATGGAACGTCCTATGAGGCAGTATAATTAGATTGCAGTTTCACCAGGGACTTTCAGCAATCTGAGGTTTTAAGAAGTAAGACTCCTGGTAGTTTACATGGAAGAAGAGGCAGGAGATCAAACAAAAAATTATAGGCTACAAATATGCTATGATAAAGGAACTATATCGAGGACAAAGGGAATGGATTTGAGAGGGGAAAATTCAATCTGAACAAGAAGAACATCCTGACAGAGGTTTACATTGAGCCTGTCTCTCCCAAGGGAAATGCAGCGGACTGATCAATTGATGTATTTAAAAACTAAATTAGACCCCAAAGTGGTTAATTTACAACAGAAAAATCCTGCAGTAGCAATGGGGTGGGGGGGGAGACACCCAATAGATTTCCCCCTCTTTAGATTTCATTATTAGCATCCCGTGATACCAAGGCCCAGGTCCTCCAACAATCTTGCCAAAGTCTTCCAAGCTTAAAGATTGCAAGGAGGACCTGATTTGCGGTGTCTGGAAAGGAATGCTGGTATTTTTTACCCAGTGCTGGATACAGGGAGGCCCTTGGTTCTATTTCAGGTCTTTAGGAGCGACCATGATATCATCTTCATTGCTATTTTTTCTATGTTCAGAACAAGCAGAAAACAATCCTTTATAAGAAATACCATTTCAAACCTTTCCCAAGGCCATCATCATCCCCTGGAAGAACAGTGCAAGGCACACACTATCATTGTACAGCAAACATCACTTTTCAAACTACTCTTTTGTTGTTTCAGAAAAAAGCACAGTGCTATGGGAGCACTAATTGTCATGACATTTCATATGCTAGTCTGACGGAATGCACTTTATACTTTATTGGCTTGTGTTCAACTTTTAATTATTCGCTTTTTCCTCTTGTAAATTTCAACATGCTCCCATTGTACAATGATGGGACCCTCTCCTAGCTAATTAACACCTTTACACACTGTGGATGGTAGCCAAAGACTCATGTATCCTAACGGATAATAAAATGTCTCCCTTATTTCAAAGGAGATACATTTGCATCTGGTTAGGGTTATACGTTTATTTTAAAAAAGTCTCTTTTTTTTCCCCATCATTGCAATTAGAAATTAATTCTTGCCCATTTTTCTAAAGCAACAAAAAATGTAACACGTTATTTTACGTGTCTCAAAGTCAAGCTAAAAAGAGTAACCACTTAGCCCCATGCAGATGGGATAGATACACCCCCAGCTAAGTTAGAAGAGGTTAGCCATTTAAATGATCATGTTAAACAAGACAAAATATGGCTAATATTGATCATAATCCCACACAAGGGAGCTGTGAATTGGGAAGGGGAATCAAGTTAACTCTGTGTGTGTATTGTTTAACTTGGTAGGTTAGGTTCTGCCTTTTCGAAGGTAGCTATTTTTCTTGGAGCTCATGTATTTCTAAACTGATTTTCTTTTTGATACACATAATGTTTGCAGCTAGACACACATATTGTATAGAAGGTTCCCCTGCAAATGATACCAATCTCGGCATTCCTTTCACAACTCAGACCTTTTTTCTGGCTGCCTGTGACAACCTCATAAAGGGCCCAATCCAAAGCCTATTGAAGTCAATGGAAAGTCTTTGCTTCAGATCAGACCCTAAGCATTCATTCTTGCTGCCATTGAATGCTGGTGGCAAAATTCCCATTGACTTGCAATGGGAGAAGGGTCAGGATCATCCATAACATCCCCCCAAAAATGTGTGCAAAAATGATATCCTACTAGAAAAGACCATTCACCGGGTCCATCCAGGACTCAAACCTCAATTTCACCACTGTCATCCTGATCCTAGGGGCCAGATCCTCAGGTGCACCTGAGCAGTGCTCAGCACACCAGATCAAGAAAGGACAAAGGTGGCTAAGGAGTAGTTCATCTCCAGTGCATATTAGAGTAACCTCAAAGCTGCTCTAAATTGCCCAGGCAATAGGAGCTGTTCCACTGACCCAGGAACACCAGACCACAGTATGATCCCACCATGCCCCCTCCACTAGATAGGGCAGAGCAGGTGGCATAGAGCTGATTGCATCTGCTTTACATCACCCGGGGATTCCCCACTGCAAATTATTTAAACCATCTTTTCATCTTTTTTGCACTGGCAGAGCAGCCCAAAGGGTCTGCCCTTTGATTCAACTCCAAAGTCTCTTTTGTTTCCCACATCCTCCAGGTCCTTTAATCTTCCACCTTGAAACTATCCTCCGCATTCACTGTTATCCTGACCAAGCTGCCAAAACTCTTGTTCATGTTGGGTGCATCTACACTGCAATTAAACACCCACAGCTGGCCGGTGTCAGCTGACTCAGGCTTGTGGAGCTTGGGCTGCAGAACTGTAAACTTGCAGTGTAGATATTCGGGCTTGGGCTGGAGCCCAAGCTCTAGACCCTCCCCCCTTGCGGAGGTTGTGGGGTCCCAGAACCCCAAGGTCTACACTGCAATTTTATAGCCTGCAGCCTGAGCCCTGCAACCCTGAGTCAGCTGACATGGGCCAGCCTTGGGTATTTAGTTGCAGTGTAGACTTACCCCCAGTCCCCTCTCATCTTGAACAGAACAGTTCTGTCCCCTGTTGTGCCCCAAACGGGAAACCCTCCAGATGTCTCTTCAACCAAAGACAGTAGCAGGGAGAGTACATTTAAATCCAGGGATAATCTTGTTCATTTCAGGATCCATTACAAAGTCCTTCTACCCAGTCTTTGGGAACCTGAGCCAAAACCCACTGAAGTCAATGGGATATTTAGGATAACACTGCATAATGCACAAGTAAACCTGCTGTATGAATAATGAAACCTCAGAATGGAAGGGCTTGTAGCAGTACTTGGGCTAGTCAGTCTTTGCTAAGAAGAGTGCAGATGAGAAAGTATGCAAGTTAGAGAGGGTCACTACCCATGACTAAAATACAGCCGCTGAAGGAACTGGCTAGCTCGAGGACTTGCAATGCTCTGGCTATAAAGTCTTTCACTTAGTCACCAGTTCAGATGCAGCCCAGGATAGGAGAGAATTAAAGTTGATTACACAGTGGTTGTTTGGTGGCCTACAAAATATAACGTCAGTGCTTCTGATTCTGCTTATGTGATGGCTACCATCTTGGATGACACACCAGGGATCGAACTGGGGAACCTCCAGAGCTAAAAGCATCAGCTGCTACCATTGAGCCTCTTGGTTAGCTTTAACAGGTTCCTGCCCTCTGGGGATCAGGCACAGAAGGAGGCCAGTAACACATGTTCACCAGTGAGTTACACTTATGGTGCCACACCGTAAAAATCCCTATTGCAAACAGCACTGATGTTCACTATCTCAGCTGAGACAGTAAGGGCTGAATAGGCATGTACAATGAGTTAGTCTTTGTACACAAGAGGAGGTCCTGGGCAGATCAGGATTGAGGAACAGTAGTGGAGAAGGTTGCACTGCAGCTACATCTGTCCTCTCTCTGATGAGAAGATTTCCATCTCCAAGACCACCAATCCAATCCATTACACAACCATAACTAAGTAAAAGTTCAGCCACCTCTGGAGTGAAGCACAGTCGCTGTTTCATAGAGCACAACAACAGTTTGGAGCAAGAAATGAAGAGCACCATCTCCAATTTATATGAAAACAATTTCTGATTGTGTGTGCTCCCATGTGCTCTGTGTGTGTGTCCATCCGTGTCAATGTCCGTGTTCTCTAAAACAGCAGAAGTTATTTGTAACAAATAGTTTGTTCAGTGAATTTCCCCTCTTTTTCTGTTTGCAAATTACCGGATTGTCTTACTAATTTCTCAAATTCATTCTTTTGACAAAATTATTCACCAGATAATTTCTGTGCATAATTTGGGTCTGAAGACTGTTCACAAGCACTTCAAAACTGGAGCTAATGATTGGAGACTGGTATCATTAGGAGTGAATGTTGCCTTAGTTTAGGATTTCCTTGCTCTTTCAGTGTTTGCATTGCTGTGAGGAAATATACTTGAGCAACTTTTTTATGTAAGTTTTTTGTCTGGTCAAAAAAGAATAATTTAAATATCTACAGACAGACACAAATGAATACATAACACCGTGCATTTTTAAGGCACACATACACCCTGTAGAAGTTTTAGTTACAGCTACATAGTTACTATTGAGTTGTATACTTAATACACACACACTCACGGTGAATACTATATATTATAGGATATGTTTACATAATTGTATATATAATACATATAATTAGCACAGAGAAGAGAGGTGTGTTTGCATTCATGCAAGCATCTATGTATACATAAATATTAGAGATGAAGCAAATCTACAAAAATCAGGTTTGAGTCAAAACTCTGGACTACCTTCTGGCTTTATGCATATTTATGATAATCTGGACACTAAAATCAGTGACAGTGACGACTATTTGGTTGTAGGTACAGTATCAGGTTTCCTTTTATGACCTTGCACCCGTTGTGGAAATGTAGTGCATTAGATAAGATCGTTAGTTTACTGTTGACATTTCTGAGATAATCTAAGGATGAATAATGCAAAAAGCTACTTGTCTGAAAAGTGAAGGGGAGAAAAAAATCACCAAGGTAAAGTACAGCATGTCCAGTAGATTCCAGTCCCTTGGCTGCCTGCCCAATGACTTTCCTGAGTTGAGTTCTCCTAGCAACCAGTCCCCAGCCACTTGAATTTTTATGTACCACTATGTCTGTAGTGATGTCACGGTTTCCATAGCTACTATCAGCTGGAGGAACCACGACACTTATGCTGCCAAGTAACTGAGAAAAATTGACCTGACTGAAATATTTCAGGCAACTATCGGAGATGTTTGTTATTCAGCTCACACGCCTGCATTACACAGTGAACGCGGCAATGCTTTTTGCTGACGGAGTCATTCTTCATGAGTGCATGGGCTGCTGTGCACTCACACCTGAAGGCAGACACTTCTGCTGTACCACAGCAGCTGCTGCAGTATTCATTCTTACCTAAATGCTTCACTTTAGAAATTAAATATTGTTATTAATTAAAATCCCCATCCCACACACTGCCTGGCCCCGTCCAGTTAGAACATGCTTGTGCAAGATGAGAGACAATCCATTTGTCATTCGGTGACAACTTTTGGCATCTGGAATGAAGCATTTCAAGAAGAGAAGGCTTTGATCCTATTCATAACACTGTATTAAAATAATTGCTAGCTAGTCCGAGATTGCGTGCTTTTTCAAAGAGTGTGCATCGCGATTGCAAAAGGTTGGACGGAACCTTTGGGGTGGAAGCCAGTTGGGAGGATACTAGTTTGGTTTAGTGATTAGGTTTTAAGCTGTGGCTTTGTTAACAAAGAGTAGGGGAGATGTAAGAAGATGGTCCAATCATGTTTCTCCTGCCCACAAATGGCATGGAACAAACATACAATGTGTTTACAATATTGCAGCAGATATTTTCGCTTGCAGCTGCTTTTCTGCTTACTTGAGTATCTTAGAGATGTACTAAGTACTTTCTATTTCCTAAACGGAGAAAATTCTAGGTCCTCCTCTTACAGTAGGTGTTTATCTCCACAAAACTAAAACAGATATAGAGACACAGTTCTTTCCATTGGGTAAGCATTCTGTGGGTGAAATCCTGCTCCCGTGGAAGTCAATAGCAAACCTACCACTGACTTTAGTGGGATCAGGATTTCACCCAAAAAAATCCACATTTTTACCCCATTCCAGTTCTCCTCTCCAGAGTGTGTCACACAATCCTCTAAGGGATATAGTTGTGGCTACAGTTGGCCAATAAATGGCTTTATCATGGGATTTTGGAAAACACCTAAGTAAATTAGGAGCACAAGCTCCGCTGAAAGTTAATGGGACTTGTGCTCGTAATTCTTTCGAGGCATTTTTTCACTGCAGAGTTAACTCAGGTGGTCAGCACCAGGGGCTGAGTGACCTGAGTTAGCCTAGCCCAGGTGACAGGGGCCATGCTGCAAATCCCTACCTGGGTTACTGATGCCCTCACTGCTGATGCTCTCCCCTGTGTGTGTCACTAGGAATTCTGGGCACACATCCCATGATTCTTAGCACAGCAGTAAGATGAGTCACTCTGAGTCCTTCACAATGAATTATGGGAGAACTTATCTGTTTTTCTGGGCAAACTGGGGGAGTTGTGGGAAGGCACTGGAGGACTCCTATCACTCGATTGGGTTAGCCTGTGTCCTCACTTCAAAGTGGGCAGGCTACCAGCCCAAGTGAAAGCAGGACCCAGTCTCTAACCCACCCCCTCAGCCTGGCCAACTAACACAGGCGGAAAACACCACCTAACTCCAGCGAGAGGTTTACATGTGGAGACAGGGAGCAGTTTTGGAGGCAACACCATGGTAAGAACCCAGATAACTGCAATGAAAACATGCCCACAGGTGCTTCTCCTCTTTGTTCACAAATTGTCTGCAAACAGCTGTTTCTTAGTTATTCCCTGAACCATGTCTCAGATTAATTTTCGGTCTGTAGGCTGATCAGCTCTCGCAGCCCATATAGTTCTTTGATAATCCAGGACTAGCGATGCAACTTCCCAACTCAGCGGCACAGACGCTCTGCACTTAGCTTCAGCCAGCCTCCCTTTCACCTACAAGTTGGCCTTATACAAACGTCACCCCAAAGGGAGCCCAGCCAAAGCTCTAGGCACTCTTGATGTACATTTAACACCCAAAGATACAGTGTGTCCGCAGGCTAGGTCCTCTGGACTCACGGCAGCAGTGCAAGTAGGGCGGTCCGGTACACCGTACCTGCAAGATATTTATAGCTGGTACAGCGGTCCAGAAAGAGTAGGAGCAGAACGTGGGGCCACTGGGTGGCCCCATGCCCACAGCACCTCTGGCACAGCTGTACCATCCCCAGCCCTGTCCTCCGGGGGGCTGGCTGCTGTACAGATGGAGGGGACCCTGCGTGGAAGGGCTGGGGTGGTACAGCAGCCGTGCTAAGAGGAGGACAGAGCCTCCCTCAGGTAAGGGGGGTGGATCATGGGAAGGGACCGGGGAGAGTGTGGGGGCTCTGGGCTGGGGAAGGGGTGGGGAGGAGTCACATGGACGGTCCCTTGAGAAGGTCACGTGCCCGCCGTGGGCGGGGGGTGCCTACCTGTAAGAAATGGAGTCCACTTGCACCACTGAGTCACAGATACATTAGACTCCGATCTAGTTCGACATGTTACACTCTTGAACATGGAAGGTGTACCAGGACCCATTTGCTTATCCCAGTGCTTTCCCATCTCAGTGTGGATTTGTGGGCGAAGCTTGACAACAGTGCTGGAACACAAACACACCACCTCCGTCTGGAGCTTATTAAGAGAGGCCACTGTAATTCTGTCAACCTCTTCTACGTGTAACACTGAGAATTTCTCATGTGATGCACACAGGGACAGAGGCAATCAGTTCTCTGACTCAAACAATGATACAGCTAAGTTTCACTCTCCCAGACTGCTGTTACATGACACCCCTCTGCTAAATCAGATTTCAAGCATCTGTGAACTGCAATATCTCTTGGTTTAAAGTGGAAGCAACATGACTTTTAGCAAAGGCTTAAGCCACAAAATCTTCTTCCACCTTTCATTAATTCCAAAGAGGAGTGTAAATGTGTAGCAATCCCACCTAGCTCTTACATAGCCCTTTTCTTCTGTACAGCTCAAAGCATTTTACTGAGGATGCAGGTATCATTGTCTCCATTTCACAGATGGGGAAATGGAGGCACAGGAGTGACTTGCCCAAGGACTTGCAACATGTCAGTAGCAGAGTCAGGTAAGCGCCCCAGGTCTTCTGAGTCCCAGTCCAATGCCCTAAGCATTGGAAAATACTGCCTCACCAGTGCAAACCCACAATGTAGAGGAACTGCACTGGAGTTGCTATGTAGGTGTAACTGCATCTGTACACATATGCCCCAGCATAGACAAGCCCAGAATCATCACATTCCAGGAAGTGTTGTCCCAGGCCGAGCAGTGAACTGGAAGTTGAGAGACTTGAATTCTTTTACTGATTATGCCATTGGCTCGCAGGGTAGAATCTCGCAGCTGACCTAATTTCCTGTGCCTCTGATTAGCCAACAGTAAAATGGATGTAGCATTTGTGCACTTCCCGGGGAAAGGTGGCTTAATGTTTGTAAAGTGCTACCAGGCATAGATGCTGAAACTGTTATTGTTACTTGTTAGATTCATCACTGAAAATAGAAGTTGAGACATGCATTCAGTTTCTTGTGTTATTTTCCAGGAGGTAACTAGATTTCCTAGAGGGTGCTGCTAACAAGGAATGTAGGCTCTGCTATTTTCAAACATAATTCTGAGTAATTTACAGCAGCAAAAGCATGAATGGTGCTCCCCAGGGACATTGCAAGTCATTTGCAACAGTGCGGTAAAGTTTTTAATGTGCCCTCATTTTGTTTCAGTTGTTAACACAGATGTCTGTTGAAACATAAAATTGCGTATCACTATCTTTCAGACACCAGGGCAAGACTGCTTTCTTAGAGATGTAGTCCCCAGGCAGCATCAGTCACTGACACAACACCATCAGAAGATGTGTGCTCGCATCTCTCTCGTGTCTGACTCTATACCTAGAAAGAAAGGCCCAGCTTGTCAGAATTGCAAGCACCAAAAAAATGAATGCATGTAATTTGTTCAAGAAATTACCATGACTGTACGCATAGTCCCAGCTATTTGTATGTGCAGCAGACCAGCGAGACATCCAGCTGATCATTTGCATAGGCACCTACTATGATTCCATGCAGAATTATGGTAACTGCTTTTACAAACCACCAAAGTGACCAGTGGAAGTCATTGCAAGCTCCTGGGGGCAGGGACTGTCTGTCATGTCTGTGAAGTGCCTAGCACACATGGGGTCACAGTCCAGGATGAGGCCCTACAATAAGGCAAATAAATAACAATAAAGTCACTAGATATTACAAGACCTGGAGTTTACAAGGGTTGTTAAAGGACTGAGTGTTTATAGAGATACCAAGGACATCCAGAATACAAAAATGTGTAAGGGATATAAGCCCTCATGCTTCAGGCCATTAGTCACTAGCTGATGGGAGGTAGGCGGGAAGCTTTCTAATGGACAGGTTATTCTTTAATTGTCCTTACAGGGTTTCTTGCACCTTCCCCTGAAGCATCTGGTACTCCTGCCTGCTGCTTGTGTCCCCCGCTCCTCCTTTAGGTTAGGGAAAAGCCGCGGAGTAGCAGTACACAGCAGAACAGCCTATGGGAAAACGGTCATAGAATTGGCCGTGACAAGCAAGTGGGTGAGTAGCTGGGAAGCCACCAAAGTTGGAAATAACTAACCCCGAGACATCACCATGTTTGTGACGTGCATGGGGAAGACAAGTGGAAGTGCCAGTTGACGCTGTGCCCTGGGTGGATCTACAGCTTGCAGCCACGCCGCTTGGTACTATAATCTATCTGCTTGTACTTCGCCCATCTCTGAGGCACCTGTCAAGTCGTACAGCTCGATCTTGGTCTAGTCAGGTCTATCTGTGGAAGGGGGCCCATAAAGAGACACCAAGGGGTTGCAAGAGGTGGTATTTGTAATTAGTTAGTTGGCGCACTTCCCTCTGAGACAGTGCTGAACTAATGCTTCAGTATGGAGTTAGGGGGACCATCCTGTGAACATGTAGTCAGTTAAGACCCCCGAGCACTTTTCAGAGAGTCAGGGGGTTGGTACCGGTGAGCTAGCTACATTCCCACCCAGGAGATTACATTCCACCAACTGACACTCCCCCTGCAGTTCTATCTGGATTTCACTACCTAGCCATAGACCTGCAGCATAGTGTTGTTGTGCATTGTTAACTAGCTGCCCTATTCTATCCCAGAGGCGG
This sequence comes from Lepidochelys kempii, assembly GCF_965140285.1. Classification (NCBI taxonomy): domain Eukaryota; kingdom Metazoa; phylum Chordata; order Testudines; family Cheloniidae; genus Lepidochelys; species Lepidochelys kempii. Next base: position 258,119,243 of record NC_136381.1, read on the forward strand.
TTGCATTTAGCTGACGAAGGAAGCCATTCCATATTCTTTACCTACCTCACTAGGGCATTGTGGGGTTTAATAAAATGCCAGGAAAGCTGTTTGGAATCCTCAGATGACGGGCACCGAAGAGCTACAAAGCGCTATGACTGTATCTGTGCAAGCCAAGTGATGAACTCCTAGAAGTGACTCAGTCTGAAAGCTTTGAAGGCTTTCAGGAAGGTAGCTGAAAGCTGCTATCAAATCCCCCCACACACACACACTCTTCTCTCTTTGACTGAGAGAGCAGTGTCATTCTGAAGGGTATCCATCATAAACCAAATCAGGGAGTTTGTTCTTACATAACCAGATTTGCAAGGGTGTTCAGCACCCTCCAGCTCCCATAGTCCTGAATGGGAGGGCAGCTCCTTTGAAGATCTGGCTCATAGAGCTAGATAATCCCCACACTCTCATTGCAATATATACATGCATGAACTTGAAAGTTTGCTATTGTCTTGTATTCATATTTGGGACCATTTGTTTAGTTCCCAAGTGGAATGTCTCAATATCTGACACTCAAACCCACACCTCGCCCAGGAATATTCCAAACTGGATAGTGCCTCTGTTCCCCAACTATTAGGACCATATTGTCTGTTTTGAGAGGTGGGCTGTAAAATTGGGGTAGGGGAACAGGAAATAGAAAGTCAATATTGGTGAAGATTCAGGAGAATACATATTGTCCAGAAAGGTCTGAATTCACAAAACAAATTGCAAATAGGGTAATTTACAGTTAATTTTCATCTCCTGTGGATTTATGATAGACTAACAGCCAAATCTAGGTAGACTGTAGCCAGCAGTGGATAGAGCACCACACTGGGACTCAGGAGAAGTGGGTTCTATTCCTGGATCTACCGCTGGGTGATGTTTGGCAAGTCATTTTACAGTGCCTCAGTTTTCTCATCTGTAAAATAGGGATAACAATAGTGAGCGCCTTTGTAAAATGCTTTGAGATCTATGGATGAAAAGTACTATGCAAGAGCTGGGTATTATTGTTACTGAATGGACTTAGTACTTCCAGTTAGAACATACGTGCCCTACTGCTGGAATTACCAGCTGTGCTACTATCTGTCTAGGTATTTATTGTAACAGAATACACCCTACACACTATTATAATGATCTTTGTACAAGGCATGCCTTGTGAAGCATCATTTGAAAACTCATAGTTTGCTGGTCAGTATTGTCCTGATAAAATATGTGTGGCAACCTTGTAATTGAAGTTATGATTCCCCTGTATGATGTTATTAATACATGTTCCAAACCCCACAGCTCTGCCCAAGCAGAAGTGGGCAGACAGGTCTGTTCTAAACAAAGGAATGTGTGCTTGCCTTATCTTGCATTTAAGCAGAAAACAGAGTCATCAAGCAGGAAGGGAAAACAAAAGAAGTTCAAGCAGATGAAAAAAACAACAGGGAACATCCTTCCACATAGACTGTCTGTCTCCTGGTTCTCAGTTGGCAATGTTTTTCAAGAGAGGGGACTGAAACTGCGAAAAGGAGGGACAAACACTCCAAGGCACCCCGCTCTCTCTCTCTGTCTCTCCCTGCCTATCGCATTCACCCCTCCTGAGAAGACAAAAGGAAACAGTCATTGGATTCTGAGGGAGGGGTCCTGACCTGAAGAGGTTGGTCAGTAAGACTCCTGCTAAAACATGTGGTGAGAAAACTGCTTTGAATCTCATAGAGTTTGTTAAGTTTGGCACCAGGAAGTGTTTTCTCTTTATTTTTCTTGTAACCATTTCTGACTTTTGTGCCTCATTACTAGTACTCACTTAAAATCTCTCTCTTTGTAGTTAATTATCTTGTTTTATTGTTTTATGTAATCCAGTGTGTTCACATTGGAGACTCTGGGTATGCTATTTCAAATAATAATCTGGCCAATTTTTCCTTAAAGGAATAACAGATGTGACATATTTGTACAGAGGGCTGGGCAGTACAGGATGTATGTTTCTGGAGGAAGATCTGGGTCTGGGAGTGTGCTGGGTCACTCTGCAGCATAACCAAGGCTGGTAAGAGCCAAGGGGTGGCTGGCTGGCTGCAGCACACACTCAGACGTAGCTGGGAGTGACTTACATGCTTGTGAGCAGTCCGGGTTGGAGGCTACAGCAGCGAGGCATTGTAAAGGACACCCCAGGTTACAGGGCAGGGGTGACACAGATACTCATTAGTCTGGACTGTACCCCTAGTATGTCACACTTATATCATCTCAGTCACTGTGATATTTAAGCACCTGACTAGACCCCTAGGATGTACGGACATGCACTCCCCATTTCACATGAGAAACCAATGCATGGGTGTTAAATCACTCACCTGAGATCACATGGCCAGTCTGCAGCAGAGCTGGGAACTGAATGTCAAACTCCTGAATCCCTTTCCATTGCCTTCACCACAAGACCCTTCTTCCTCTCCTGGCAGTACACCCGGACAGAAGGAATCTGCGATGCTGCTGGATTTGGATGACATTCAAATCTGCAGTACTTTCTATTCATGATTTTTTTTTCTGCTGGTCTCAATGGTCCCTGTGCAATCTGAAAAATCCCTGGAAAGACCATGGTGTGTGTGATGCTGTACGATTGAAATATGACCATATAGAGATCATTGTTACTACCACTGTTACACAGTTGCAACAAATCTTATACAAAGTATGTCATGTAAGGTATCAATGGAAAAGTTACAACCGATTAAATATGGTTATCCTGTTTGTATGCATGTATCATCCTTATATCTGACGTTATGATATTGACTATGTACCTGCATTTCAAATGTGTCTGTTCCTGGGGTAATACTCACTAGGTAAAATCTACATTTGAAGCCAGACAGCTTTGTGTTGATGGCCCATCAAAAGCAATTGATTCTCACAATGGGCCACAGAAGAAGCTCCTCACAGCCCAGTGAGCCTTCCTGTGGATGTTTTAGAAAGAACATGGACAATGGCTGCTCCTGTTAGTCATCAAAGCATGTAAGGGCATGTGACTTGCTTATGTGACCCTGGATTCTATCTTGTGCCTGTAATTTTCCACAAACTGAGACCGAGAGCTTTGTTTTGGACAGTAACATTCCATTCACATGGGAAAGGGTATAAAAGACTTCTGGAAATATCTCCATTTTATCTTCAGTTCCTGCTTCGTTTCTCTGGACTGGATTTCTAACAAGGAAGCTCTAAAGAAGGACTGATGACCCCCAAGCTGTTTGGGTAATTTCCAGAGAGACTTTTTGCAAACTAGCAGTTTATTCCGTCGCTGATTCAAACCTGATACAAGAACTTTGCAATGATTGTATGCATATGGTTTCCTTAACAATTTTAACTCTATTTCTTTCCTCTTAAATACAGACCTTTAGATTTTAGCTATTAAAGGATTGGCAACAGCTTGATTATTGGGTAAGATCTGAGTTAGATATTGACCTGGCTGTGGGGTTGGTCTCTTGAGATCAGAAGCACCCTTTGTTTGATTAAATTGGTTTTCAGTAACCAGTCATCATAAAGACTAGTGGCTGGGTGGTGAAACAAGGGCTGGAATGCCTAGGAGACTGCTTGTTAACCAGTGAGGTGAGATAGAAGTTTACTTTTGTTACCAGCTTGGTATATCTAATGGTAGAATAACCACCAGCTTGGGGTGAGTCTGCCCTGTTTCTCAGCAGTTTGTCCTGAATCTGGCATCCTCAGCTGTGATCCACTGAGGCATGGTGACACTGTGTACAAAGAGTGAACAACCACAGGGAACTGTAGAAAATCCATTGCTACTGTGTGCCATCTCCTACCCCAAAGCCATCTGAAATGTAAAACCTAAACAAAACTTTCTATCATCAGCTCAGCTTCATCAATCACCTGCCAAGGACCAAGCATGGGATGATACAATATTTGGATAGACCCAAAATGAGAGACACACCAAAAAATTATTCATGCGGGAAACCTAAAATTATGTAGGATTCTTTCCTTTAGTCCATCTCCATAATCCATTTCTCTCCTGTTATAGTCTTCCTTCCAGGAGCCTTTATTTCAGATGCAAAGACTTTTGAGTAATACAAAAAGTGAGGAGACACCAAAAGTGGGCGAAATGCAGGAAATTTTGGGACTAACGTTACTGATGCCCCTCGAACTAAGGGACATTTAAAAGGGACAGACACACTCAGCATCATAGACTATTTTAGGGTAAAGAGCCCAGTGAACTTCCAATCCTTGGGTTAGCTATTTCTGTTTAGTGCTGTTTATTTGCTTGTCTCATGTAATCACCTCTGAAATTCATTTCCTATGTAAGTAAGGGAGTTGCTGTGATGAGGTGATAATGGGCTTCTAGGAAAGGCATGGGTTGTGCTACAGGGGTCAAGCTTAGATCAATGACTTTTGTGTATTTTTAATTTATCCTGACTGCACCAGTTCACATCTAGCTTTGCTTCCCAGAGCCTTGATCTGTACTCCTGATTTCACGGATTTAGTTTACACCTTAACATTTTCATTTATATCCTGCTGGTGCAAAGATGCTTGTGAACAGCTAAGCCCACTGACAGCTGCCCATTAATCCTGCATGCCTCTTTCAACTCAGCAACACTGAAATATCCAGAGTGCCCGCAGGAGGTCTATGGGCCTGATGCAAAGCCCACTGAAATCAATGACGGGAGACAGGGCTTTCCAGTGACTTCAATGAACATTGTATCATGTCCCAAGGCATTACTCTCCAATGCCAATTGGTATTACATCAATGTCACACCTCTGCTAAAGGCAGTTGCTGCCCATCCCAAATTGGCATAGGTCTTTTCTGAATCATGAAAGCCTATAATCGGAACAAGACCACACCTTTTGTGTCAGGATACCAAAGTACTTTATAAACCCTAATTCATTTCCACAACCAAGAGGTGGTTTACTGCTAACCTACAACCTGGATTCCTCCAAATTTTGGTGACTTTCTACCCTCAAGGTGCCCACACAAACACTTCCTTCTGATTCACCACCACGACTACGTCCCTCCGTCCCATCTGAATCTGGCCCGCCCTCAGCTGCCTCAGTGCCAGGCACACAGTACACCCTGCCTATCTGCCACCTCCTCCTGGTCAGGGGGCTACCAACTACTCTGTTATGGGGCACTCCATCATGTGCCACATAATGCAGAGCAGGGTAACATGCTTGAGAGGAGCTCCCACAAAGCTACCTCATTATCTTCCTTCAAGTCTCTCCTTAAAACTCTCCTTTGCCATGAGGCCTCAAAACACTGGACAACATGTCAGCTGCCAGTGTGTTCGGATAACTGCCCATCATGCTGACCGATATTGTCTCATTGCTGTTCCCCATCCATCTGTCCCTCTGTTGTCTCTTACCTTGTAGATTGTAAGCTCTTTGGGGGAGGAACTGTCCTTTTTTTCTGTGTTTGTACCGCACCTAGGACAGTGGGGTCTGGTCCATGACCTGGGCTCCTAGGCACTATGGAAATACAAATAAATAATAAAATTCACACAGGGGGGGTGGCAGGATAGGCAAGCAGGGGTCAGAAGCTGTGCAGAGCTTCCGGACCAGCCCCAACCCCTTCTCAGATCAAAGATTGTTGGCTTCTAAAATCCTCGCTCAACCCACCAAGCAGAGAGCCAAGGATCTGCCCTCAGTCTGCTCCTTCTCACACACCCGGCAGGTGGGATTTAGCTGCATTTTACGGATGAGAAAATAGAGACAGGTCAGCAATTTCAGAAGCGGGCACAGCTCTTCTGTATGTCAGCCCCAAGGTGTCTCAAATTGACATCCAAAAACAGAGGCACTCAAAAATCAGTGTCTGCTTTTGAAAACTTCGCTGATGCCTGTGGCTTCCCCAAGGCCACAGAGCAAAGAAGGGAGAGAACCAGGACTAGAGCTTTCTGATTCCTAGCCTCTAACCATTGGACCACATGGTCTCCCTTATCTTTATGATGCTGCAGTGCCACCTCCAGGCCACAGGCTTCAGGAGGGAACAGTTTAGGAATCTAAGTATCAGATTTGATTCCTGCAGGTTTGAACCATGGCAAGGTCACCATGGCTTGCTATCCCTTTGAGGTACCAGGTGGAATTCTGTGCAGTTTACTGGGCAGAAGTCTTTCAGATGAGACCTTAAAAACCCAGCACCCATCAGCTCTGGGTGGATATTAAGGATTCCATGGCATTTTTCATAACAGATTTCAACCCAGGTGCCCTTAGGCCCAAATTGCCCCCAACACACACATATGCCTTGATGCACAGCATGCTTTGCTCTAGCTGCTTACCTAGCTTTCACCCTCCACTCCAGGCGCATGCATGAATGTATTTGATGAGGACCTTTGGGATGGAAGGATGTAGTCTATAAATGCAAAATGGGATTGTCCTGCAAACCAGCCCTGAAGGACGTGGCAGAGATCTGAGACTATTTGGTGCATTTTTGGATTGCAAACCTCTCCAAACCACAACGCTACCTGCAAAGGGAGGAGGGAGGAGTGTGGAAGCCATATCGGAATCCATGTGCATTGCCAGAACAGCTGTTAGTCCCCAGAGTTCCTTTCTTCATTTGCCTATTTCTAGCAGCCCCGTGAGACAGCCACAACCTTCGGGCTACACTTGCAGCAGTTTCTTTTCTTAGGAAGTCAAGAAGTAAGGGCCTTTCCTGTGCAGAGATCTGGAGATTATTTACCAAAATATAGGTGTCACTAAGCTGCACAACTGTTTTCTGTATGTTGCTGATGGGGGAGAATAGCAAGACACTGCTCAGTGGTAGCAGAGCAGCCTGATAAGGTCTGTGGTTCTCTGTGTGCTGCTTGGCAGATAGTCACGGGGACCCTAAAAAGTCATTTCATTTTCTTTTTTCCCCGTCCCAGCTCAGCTGCACATTGCATTAGAGCCTTTCGGCCAAAGCAACCCGTTGCCCAGTGGAAGTGCAATTAGATGATAGACTAGTGCTCTGGGCAGAGGGCTGCAAAGCAAATTTAACCCTTCAACTGGTCTTCCACTGCACCTGCTCTGCCGGCACAATCTAGTGAGGTCAATGGAACTTTTGGACACACCTAGAACATTAATCAGCTCAGCAGGTGCCTCCTATCCAGACTTGCCTTCAGCCCATGTTCACCTGAAGCCAAGGGGCTCAATGAAAGGACCCGCTAGCACCACTTTCAGTTAAAGCCCAAAGTTGTCGTGTCCTAAATCAGCTGCTCTAACAGACATACTACCTGAATAGTGTAAACATAAGCAGAACAGCTGCCTAGTCTACTAGATAGGGCCTGGGGTCAGCACTCAAGGGACCTGGATTCTAGTCCCACCACTGAGCTGCTCCATGTCCTTATACAAGTCACTTCACATCAGCTTCTCTTCCCACCTTCTGTCGATCTTATCCATTTAGATTGTAAGCTGTTTGGGGCAGAACTGTCTCTTCCCATGCGTTGGGGCCCTGATCTCTGCTGGGCCCCTACGTGCTACCTGAATATAAATACACAGTATTTTACATGTGTATAGCACCTTCCGTCCCAAAGAACCCCAGCACTATACAACTGGTTTATATATAATACCACTGAAACGGAGCCAACTCTGAGGTGGGGAGTAGCAGATGGGCAGCGTGCTTTCCAACAATAGGGAACACCTGCTTATGTTCTAAATCTAAATGGACATTTCGAGAGAAAAAACAGGGGCACCTCATTCCCCTCCTAATTAGGAACAATTTTGGATGGGAAGGAGGCAACGCCAGGACAAGGACACAAGGGCAGACCTCTGCTCTGATGATAGAAGCTGTTGGCATGTCAACCTCCATGGAGAGCCGATGGAAGGTGAAATCCTAGCCCAATTGAAGTCAATGGCAAAATTCCCATTTGCCTTCAATGTGACCAGGACTTCATTGTAGGTCTTCAGTTCTAAGGGCCTGTCCAAGTGATTTTCACTTAATAAAATGCTACAGTACCTTGGAAGGATGAAGGAACATTGATTTAATGAGTAGTAGAAACACAGGGCATGCCCCAGTGCTGTCAAACTTCAATGACTTTACAAACAGGGATACCTATAATTCTTCCTGGCTGGATCTTGTTATACAGGAACTTAGTGGTACCCAATGGAAGTCACCTTGCAGGGCAGGAGATCCCCTGTGTTATGCAGGAGGTCAGATTAGATTATTGTAATGGAAATTTCTGGCTTAAAAAACAAAACAACATGATGAATCCATGACGTTGAAGAGTGAAATCTGTCATTCTGGACAATATGTTTGTTACTCACATAGGGCTGGCTGTAATGTCTCTTGAAACGGAGTATTTCCAATCTCCCCAACACCTACCTTCCCCCAACTGTTGCTGAAGGACAGAGATGAAGGGGTTATACCAAAACAGAAGAGGCTGCTTTGAATAACCGCTGTTTGGGCTATTGCTATAGTTGTGGTTGGTTTGCTATTTTAAGCAAGACTCACAAGGGAGGGGCTAAAAAGATAGCACTGGAAGAGCTGCCCAGAAAACAGCATTAGCTTTGGCTGGGGTTTTCAGTTTTATTTTGGTTTTAAAGCGCTCTCGTTGGAAATAGGGAAGTTGTTTGGCCACAACATTCAACTGTCACTTTTGCAGGGCAAAGAGCTTGACCTAAATCTGTCAGGGGTGAGCACAGCTGGGTGGGAAAACAATTCTTCTGCCTGAACCGCTCCCACTCTGCAAGCCCACCATGAGCCATTATCATTTTCACTTGAAAACACTGCGGTAAGATGCTGGACTATAAGCCCTATAGGTTGCAGCCCATCATTCGTCTAGCTGAGAGGTACAGAACAAGCACAACATGGACAGCAAAAGCTCCCCTGCCTGCTCCATCAGTGAAACAGTCCTGTTCTGGAGAGAACACTGCTGGGGCCATAGGCGTGGTAAAATGTCCATAACCATTTAGGGCCTGAGTTGATGCCCACTGAAGCCAATGGGTGTCTTTCCATTGACTTCAGTGAGAGTTGGATCAGCCCTTTGCTCTTCTGCAGTTTGTCAGTGAAGATGGCGAAGATCACTAATTTGCTAGAAAGGATTTTTAGTAAGTCTGTCTAGCCAGAGGTAGTACCAAATGACTGGAGAATAGCTAATGTCATCCCAGTATTTAAGCAAGGGAAACAAAAAATGTGATCTGGACAATTACAGACCTGTTAGTCTGACCTCAGTAGTATGTACGATTTTAGAACAAATTGTGAAGGATAAAATAGTTAACGGATTTTCTTCTTTGAGAAAATAAGTGATTTTTTAGGTAAGGGAAATGCAGTAGATCTAATGTACTTGGACTTCAGGAAAACATCTGACACCGTGGCACATGGGAAATTTTAGGTTAAATTGGGGAAGATAGAGGATCAGTAAAAGGATTGTTAGGTGGGCAAGGAATTGGTTAAAGAGGAGAAGGCAACGGGTAGTGCTGAAAGGTGACTTATCGGACTGGAGGGAGGTGACTAGCGGAATTCCTCAAGGATCAGTCTTGGGACCAACCTTATTCAATATTTTTATTAATGACCTTGGCAAAAAAAAATAGGAGCGTGTTAATGAAATTTGCTAATGATATTAAGTTGGAAGGCATCGTCAATACAGAAGACGACCAGAATGTTCTACGGGAAGATCTGGGTGACCTTGAATAATGGAGTGACAGAAATGAGATGAAATTCAATAGTACAAAGTGCAAGGTCAAACATTTAGGGTCTAATAATAATAATTTCTGCTGCAAGCTGGGAGCTCATCAGTTGGACCTGACAGAGGAGGAGAGAGACCTGAGTGTACAGGTCAATCGCAGGATGACTATGAGCTACCAATGTGATGCAGCCGTGAAAAAAGCAAATGCAATCCAAGGCTGCATTAGGCAAACACAAAGCAAATTCACTTTATTACTCGAGTACCATAGGCATGGAACACGAATATTTTTGAAGGTATTCACCTCGCTCTACAGAAAACCAGCTCCACAGACAAAGGCAACAATTTCTAAGAACACATGCAGCATAACAGAGCATTTCTCAGAGATCTAACTGCCTACCGGCTCAGATAAAAGAAATCTTTCAAGTTCAGATTGTAATCGCATCATCTCGTGACTCCAAGACAATATTACAGTATTACACTGGCACCACCAACTCATTTCTCACAAATCAAAAAACTGTAAGATAGCAACAGGTGAACATAGCGGGATTTGAATTGGTGACACAATGTTGATGAGTTATGTATCCTGTTATCATTTCTGAGTCATCCTTCCTGTGAATATTTATACAGATAAAAATGGCTGCTTCTGGAGACAGAAAAGGGTCATTTTACTGCTAGGAGCACTTTGGGCTGCTAAAATGCTCACATTTATGTGTAAAACATTAAAAATTACCACATAGTGCATGTGTTAAATTTTCCCCACAGGATGGAATTTTGTCACAAGCAGTTGCAGTTACTGGCAGATATGGGGAAGTTTTATTTTAGCTGAGTGGTTCTCCAATTTTTTCCCCCTTTCTGCATGGACCACGTAAGGGGGACATTTTCTCATAGCCCATCTTCCCTGTCACCACTCCAGTCTATCATTGCACAGTTTCTGTAGACTATGCCTTTAGGGTATAGCAAACAATGGTTGCTCGACCACACCTAGAGAGCCCCTGTCTTAGATCAAATCTGCTATCCACTTGAAAATATCACTTTTCTCGTGCAAAATGGGTCAGAAACTAGTGTTCAGTTGGAAAAAATTGAAGGCTAGGGGCTTTAAAAAAAAAAAACCCTGGAAGAAGCTTGCTTTAAAAACAAAACAAAAATAGCTCCTTATATTTGCCAGACTAGTCAGCCCTGTATCAGCCTAATTGAAAAGGACAAAGGACTGTAAAGTAAGGAAGAAATATTAGGGCAACACAAAAACCAAAACCATGTTTGATTCCTAATTACACTGTGGGCTTTTTCTGTCTAACAGATCCCTTGTCTTTCTTTGCCACAGTGTAATGTCGCTGGGATGTAGCATGTGCTGCAGGTGACTCAACAGAGACAGACGGGGCCATGTTTATCTGCTACACAGATGTCTGATTTTGTACCACTCTAGCTAACCAGATTGTTTTTAGGAGGGGGAAGGGTAAAAGCTGTCCTTCAGTACTCATAATTCTCTGTTGCCACAGCTGGCTGAGCGCTTTGAGCAGGAGTCAGCTGCTGACTGGGAGTCATTATCAGATGCTTTTCTCCTCAGTGGTGGAGAAACGCAGATTGCGTACGGGATCGTCTTCATTCTTCTTCGTTCTGCACCAGTTCTCGTCACTGGCGTGCACTCAGTCTGCTCAGAGGAGAACAACAGGCAGGCTGTGGAATGGTGGCACTGCTTCTGTTGCACGGCATTCAGCACTGACACCAGGACGTGCATCCAGGTTTTGAAGGATAGCTGCTCTGTGAGACTGAAAAGGAGTACTGAGTAGAGGGGGAGGCTGGCCCAAAGGCTACCAGCCTGGGAATCAGGCAAGCTGGGGGGAGGGGGGGAGCCAAGCCCTTCTCTGCCACAGATTTTTCTGGGTGACCTTGGGTAAGTCACTTAGTCTCTGCCGCCTTTCTCCATCTGTAACTTGGTAGTTCTTCCTGCCTCCCTCAGAGGGCTGCTGAGGAGATAAATACACTTTAAAGAGATTGTGAGTGCTCAGGTAGTATGATAAGGGGGGCTAGGTAAAGTGCCTATGAAAGGCTGGGCATAGCAGCAGCGTGGGGTCCTCAGCTCTAACTTTGTTGTTGGAATAGGATCCATTTAGTGGCTTTGGCTAGCTGTCTCCTGTGCAATTCTCTCCTTTGTGAGGCTGCTTCGACCAAACCATAGCCTAGACCCGTGGCTCCCAGCACGCACCACTTCAAGGTGACTGTGCATTAAGCAGAAAACGCATGTTCGATTAGGAATTGAAAATGTGTTTCCTGAGCTGCGCTCTATGACATTGAAATGGAAGCGTTTGAATCGGCCTCATCGCTACGAGGAGGCAGATGGCACAGGGCACCACCTTCCCCCGCGCCCACCGTTTCCCCGGCCACCCCAGGAGCGGCTCTGCTGTGAGCCTGGCAGTGCTAGTCTGAGAAGCTGCTGTCCCTGCCCTGCAGCACCTGTTTCCCGCTCTAGCAACTGCTGCATCACAGGGGAGGGAGGAGAGCAGTGGCTCTGGCTACTCCATTGCCTGCTGCCCTGTAACAGCCCCAAGGAGAGCACTGACAGGACCTTGACTGTCTCCGCCTGAGCAGCTAAGAAAGGATGGCTTCCCTCCCTCATACAGCCACCCAGAGCAGCCCAGCAGTGGAGGAATTCTAACTTGCACCAGGTCGCTATACTCCCCTAAGGTCCATAAGGCAGCTGGGGCACAACACTCTCCAGCCACTCCCTCTCTGTGCCCCTCCTCACATGCCCCCGGTGCCAGAGGTTGCAAGAAAGGTGGCTTAGGAGCCAGCTGTGCCGATTCTGTGAGACTCCCATGCTGAGGGAGTCCCCAGAAGTGGGATATAGACTCACAGAAGATTAGGGTTGGAAGAGACCTCAGGAGGTCATGTAGTCCAACTCCCTGCGCAAAGCAGGACCAACCCCGACTAAATCATCCCAGCCAGGGCTTTGTCAAGCTGGGCCTTAAGAACCTCTAAGGATGGAGATTCCACCACCTCCATAGATAACCCATTCCACTGCTTCACCACCCTCCTAGTGAAATAGTGTTTCCTAATATCCAACCGAGACCACCCCCACTGCAACTTGAGACCACTGCTTCTTGTTCTGTCATCCACCACCACTGAGAACAGTCGAGCTCCATCCTCTTTGGAACCCCCCTTCAGGTAGTTGAAGGCTGCTATCAATTCCCCCTTCACTCTTCTCTTCTGCAGACTAAATAAGCCCAGTTCCCTCAGCCTCTCCTCGTAAGTCATGTGCCCCAGGCCCTAATAATTTTCGTTGCCCTGTGGGTGGCTTGTGCCACTGGAGTGCTCTAAAGGTAGCAGAGCAGGCAGAGGATCTGCCCCAACATACTGATTGCGGCCCCTGGACCTTGCTGGAAGATGTCTGACCCTCAGGCTGAAGAGGTTGAATGCCACCGTTCTAGACACACAGGTCTGCAACTCTAAGCCATGGCTGAGCTATTGGAGTGGTTGATGTGGGAGAGCCCCACTGACAGAGTTTGTAACTTCATTGGATTAAAGCAGTTTCACTAGTGGGGTTGATCAACTTCTCCACCACAGTGGAGGAAATTTGCACCCTCCTCGTGCCACAAGGGTTCAGACGGCTGTCTTAAACTCTGTGGCCAGAACCTGTGAGCATCATGGTTTGGGTCTCTTTCAATACAGTGTAGTAGTAAAACACAGCTAGGGTTTCGCTATTTGTCTACAGCAAAGATATTCTGTCCTGGCTTTGTAATAACATATGCTTTGGAAGCAGAGGACGGAGAAAACTGATATGGGTTATCATAGAGCAGATGCCTACCAGCTTTCCTACCATGGATATGGAGGCATCAGAACTTCAGAAAGGAACAATACATTGGAAGACTCTTAGGGCTTGTCTACATAGGCAGTTATACTAATATAACACAGGGTGTGAATTAAGACATTCTAGCTATCCCAGTATAACTCCCTGTGTGGATGCTTTTATTCTGGTACAAGAGGGGTTTTTTTTCTCCCTCCAGTTTAGCTTATGTCGCTTTGGAAGCTAAAACTGCAACAAAACCCCACTTTTATTCTGGGATAAGAGTGTCCACATAGGGTTATACCAGTATAACTACAGCATTGAACTGTACTGGTATAACTGGAAAAATCTCCTATGTACACAAGCCCTTCGCAGTTGAGACAGATGCAAAAGACAAAACCAACAAGAGCTGGGGGCACACGAGAATCAGCTTTGGTTTGAGCAAGAGTTTCTCTGCTCTTACTTAACTCAAACCACTTTTCCCTTCTCTCTCAGGGTCACAGGATCCACACAGGTTTCCACCTCCTCGTGCCTGTACCCTGTGTTGGCCGGCCAAATAAACAGTCCCAATGCCTTCTTTGGGGCTTCACCCTTGTGTCTTTATTTACAGTGCAACCGTGTAGTCCCTTTTATTCCCCCAACAGCTATCCCCATTCAGACCCTTCCCAGGGTCTCCTAGCCCATGAGGCTCCTTGCCTTTGGTGAGGAGACAGAGCTGTAAGCCTCCTGCCTCCTGCCTCCTATCCCCTCCCAGGCTAGCCTCCTGACTGAGTTGTCTCCTGGGCTTTTATAGCCCTTCCCTTCCTCAGCCCAGCTGCCACTACTTAGCTCAAGTCATTGCTGTGAGCCGGCCCTTGTTAGGGCCTGCAGCTGGGATCTCTGCTGGCTGCCTGGGCCCCTGCACCTGGCTTCCCTACCAGAAAGCAGGGCTTAGCCAGCATTTTGGTAGGGCATTCAAGGGGTTTTACCCCTGCCCTGCCACACCCAGTTTTTTTTTTTTAATCAGGCCCCTTTCATGAGTCACTTTGAGCCTGATCCAAGTGCCTCTCAAAGTCAGCTGAAAGCCTCCCATTGACTTCAACAGGCTCCGGATCAGCCTTTTAATGAGGAACAAAGCACTCTACAGAACAGCACAGTGGCTGCTTCTGCAAGCCCCATATACCTTGTTCCCGCAGCTCTCATTTTTCAGCTGTAGTATGCTTCTTGGCAAAGTCAATTCAGCAAATGCCCAGATTTATAGAGTTCAGCCACATGGTGACCTCTTTCAGGGCCACACGAGCAGCTATTATTTAAAGCCTTTTACAGTATATGTATTATGGGACAAAGCGCACTTTTCCAATAAGATTTAAAGCCTCTGTCTAGTGAAGCATATATCACCTTGAAGAACACCTTGGGTCTTGCATATAGATGTTCCTTGTATGACTTCCAGTGCAGGTTCACTTGGCTGGCTTCTTGAAAGGTGTCTTCTCCTGCCAAGTAGGTGAAACTGTAAAATCTCTTTCTTAAGAGATTCTGAAGTGCCTCTCACCCAGGTATCTCCGTGCCAACAGGCTACTTTAAGCGACACTGTATTGACTCATAATTTGAAATCACTAGGAGAAGGTCAGTATCAATAAGAACCTTGTTGCTTGTCTATTAAACATAGTGGGGAAGACCTGCTGTTGGGTACATTGCACATTTCCAGTTTCTGAATGCTTGAAGAGCCTGAGAGTATCAGGACAATGATATTCCTCCTGGGGAAGAGACAAATCATCATCCATATTACTGAGCACTTCCCCTCAGGTAGCAGTTCCAGCTTGAGTTGGCAAAGGGAGGGAAGAGATGGAAAGGGGCAGGGCTAGGAAGAAGGGGAAACCAGAAGCCCAGGATGGATGAAGTAAATGAAGCATCTCATGTCTTGGACAGGGCCAACATTGTATCATTACCTTGTGTTGGTGGGCTTGACTTTCCTCTTGCACACACTGGTGTAATTCTATTAACTTCAGTGCGGTTACTCCTGATTTACAGCAGAGAGAAGACTTAGGCCCATCCTTTGTGTCCTTGCTCCCAGGTGTAGGCAGGTAAAAGGCCCACAAGCATCATTTCCACTTTCTAGTGGTGATATTTTGTATCGAGACTGGTGGGGGCAGGGGAGGGTTGGCTCTTCGTGCAGCTTTTTACTAAGATGCTATTACTTCTCTATTTAACTGCACTGACTGTGCTGTGTTCACAATGTGGAAATGGTATGCCTACTTTGGGAGCTCATTACAAGTGCTCCAGGGTAAGTAGAAGAGAATGCAGCAGCAGCTCAGACAGCGTGTATATGTCTCAACTTAAAATTCCTAGCTGCATCCTGGGTTTGGATGGGAGGGTGAGGGAAAGCTCTCTGTGATACTACACAAAGGCTCCCTGCCATGTAAATAAAACGCCACCAACTGATTCCAGTCGGAGTGCTTTGGTGATTTAAATGATGTACACGGCAGAGAACAGCTTGATTAATTCATAGGAACTTTAACTACTGTACTTAGGGCTCCATTCATCTGGAATGATCTGTAGCCTTCTCTGCCACACGAGTTACAAAATGTCCCAGGCTTCAGTTCCAGGTGATCGATTCGTCACACACCCCAGAAGTCAGCACAGCCACAGAACTCCTTTTGTTTTAAAAATATGTGTGGCTGAGCTATTGTGCTCCAGACAAGAGCAGGGACTTAACCATGCAGCTGGGCAAGAAGAAGGGTGGGTGGGAGTGCATTTCCCTAGACACAGAGGGTGGCCGTGTGGGTAAGGCAAACCATTGGGTAGATGAGAGAGGAATTCTTTACCTGGTACCATAGGGTTTGTAAGTATTTCATTGTCTGTATCTGAAAAATCCTCACCATGGTACACCACATACAAGTGTAATGAGGCACCTGGTCAGATCACCTGCAGGGACTGAACTCAGAGCTTCTGGATCTACACATCAAAATACCTTTTGGGGGGTGTTCACCAAAATTAGAGTTCTCCATTAAAAAAAAATTCACCAGAGTCAAAATTCAATTTTTTTTTTGACAATTTCTGATCACAGGTCACTGTTTGAAAAGGATCCCACTAATGTCTCTGCCTGGCATGAGCTCTGGAGATTTTAACAAGGGTCTCCTGCCTAAATCCCCCTCTCCACATGGCTTGTGATAAAACACTCACACTCTAGTTGTGTGTGGCACAAGGAAGGCTGTGGGACTGGGGAATCTATTCATTTGCTTTCCAGCTTAAACAAACCACTGTCCCAGAAGAGAAACCGAGGTGAGAGGAGACATTTCCTGAAAAATTGTAGAGTGTATGGATAGCACAGGATTCAGCTTATGTCATCCACAAAGAGGATAGGTCAGGCTGTAGGCCGATCTTCAACCAGGAACACTGTTTGGAAATACCTTCCTAAATTTTATCCACGCTAAAACGTGACCTTCAGGAGTCATGTGAACTAACCTATGTTAAACATGACCCTGAAGTCTGCAGAGACAGGTTTAAGTTGTGTATCATCATGTCAGCTGGCTGTTGTTAAACCCTACTAGAACCATAAGCTTTACCACGACAGCTGTTAAATGTGACTTGTCCCTATTGAATGCAAAGTCTTGTTTAAGATCATGCTTGTTAACATGAGTCATCAAGGATGTGATGGCGCAGGTCCACCTTGTGGACTCTGTGAGTATGTAACAGTGAATTGGCTAGAGAGAGACACTGAGATAGAGCTTAAGGGTTCTCTGAGTGAGATATTCAATCTGGCTGGTGCCCTCCATTGTGTTGCTGACATGCTTCTTAAATGGAACCAAACATGCCCTGCTTGCTCAAGAATACTACAGCCACCTCCAGCACATCATGATTTTCTCATGACATAAGCCCTCGGTGAATCCCACAAAGGGAAAATATTTGCTTTTCAAAAGTATTTTTATGAGCCTTATTGATTTGCCATCTCCAGAGGAGGAGATCAAATGCAATGGAGAGCTAGGGGGTTATCCCTACCCCTGAGGGAGGAGGTAGAGTTTCACTGAACTATGGACCATCACAAACCTCACCACCTTGCACTCCAAATGCAAGGAGTACTTAGAATCATAGAAGAATCACAGAAGATCAAGGTTGGAAGAGACCTCAGGAGGTCATCTAGTCCAACCCCCTGCTCAAAGCAGGGCCAATCCCCAACTAAATCATCCCAGCCAGGCCTTTGTCAGGCCAGGCCTTAAAAACCTCTAAGGATGGAGATTCCGCCACCTCCATAGGTAACCCATTCCAGTGCTTCACCACCCTCCTAATGAAATAGTGTTTCCTAATATCCAACCGAGACCTCCCCCACTGCAACTTGAGACCATTGCTTCTTGTTCTGTCATCTGCCACCACTGAGACCAGCCGAGCTCCATCCTCTTTGGAACCCCCCTTCAGGTAGTTGAAGGCTGCTATCAAATCCCCCCTCACTCTTCTCTTCTGCAGGCTAAATAAGCCCAGTTCCCTCAGCCTCTCCTCATAAGTCATGTGTCCCAGCCCCTAATCATTTTCGTTGCCCTCCGCTGGACTCTCTACAATTTGTCCACATACCTTTTGTAGTGGGGGGCCCAAAACTGGATGCAGTCAGGGCCGTCCCTACCCATACGCAAAGTACACAGCTGTGTAGGGCACCAGGAAATTTTGGGCACCACATTTCCTCATGCCGTAGGCAGCTGCGTGCTGCTCCAGCCCCTGCTCCGCCTCTTCCCCATGGCCCCTGCCCCTGCTCCACCTCAGCCCTGCCTCTTACCGCCCCGGCTCCGCCCCAACCCCACCCCCACTCCAGCCAGTCCTTCCCCTGAGGACTGCAGCAGGGGTGGGGCTCCCTGCACTCACCAGTGGCGGTAAGTACAGCGACCGGGCCCCAGCCTGCTCTGCTCCCCTGGCTCCCAGCTGTGCCACCAGCGAGTGCTGGGGGGCGGTTCCCCCCTGCCCTCCAAGCCTGGGAGCCAGGGGAGCAGAGCAGGCTGGGGCCGGGTCACTCCACTGCCCACAGGAAGTGGCCAGCCACACCCCCCCTCCGCCCTGCGGAGGCCTGGGGCCCCACATAGCCCCCCTCAGGGGGGGCTGCGCAGGGCACCAAAATGGGTAGGGACGACCCTGGACGCAGTACTCCAGATGTGGCCTCACCAGTGTCGAATAGAGGGGAATAATCACTTCCCTCGGTCTGCTGGCAATTCTTCTATTAATGCAGCCCAATATGCCATTAACCTTCTTGGCAACAAGGGCACACTGTTGACTGATATCCAGCTTGTCATCCACTGTAATCCCCAGGTCCTTTTCTGCAGAACTGCCGCTTAGCCACTCGGTCCCCAGCCTGTAGCGGTGCATGGGATTCTTCCGTCCTAAGTGCAGGACTCTGCAGTTATCCTTGTTAAACCTCATCACCTTTCTTTTGGCCCAATCCTCCAATTTGTTTAGGTCACTCTGGATCCTATCCCTACCCTCCAGGGTATCTACCTCTCCTCCCAGCTTAGTGTCATCTGCGAACTTGCTGAGGGTGAAAACCATCCCATCATCCAGATCATTAATGAAGATGTTGAACAAAACCGTCCCCAGGACTGACCCCTGAGGCACTCCGCTTGATACTGGCTGCCAACTCAACATCGAGCCTGTTGAGCCCAAAGATCTAGACAGTTTTCTATCCACCTTATAGTCCATTCATCCAATCCACACTTTTTTTAACTTGCTGGCAAGAATACTGTGGGAGACCATATCAAAAGCTTTGCTAAAGTCAGGATATATCACGTCCACTGCTTTCCCCATATCCACAGAGCCAGTTATTTCATCATAGAAATAATGGTCAGGTTGGTCAGCCATGAACTGCCCTTGGTGAATCCATGCTGACTGTTCCTGATCACCTTCCTCTCCTCCAAGTGCTTCAAAATGGATTCCCTGAGGACCTGCTCCATGATTTTTCCTGGTACTGAGTAAGACTGACTGGTCTGTAGTTCCCCGAATTCTCCTTCTTCCCTTTTTTAAAGATGGGCACTATATTTGCCTTTTTCCAGTCATCCCGGACCTCCCCCGATCACCATGAGTTTCAAAGACAATGGCCAATGGCTCTGCAATCACATCAGCCAACTCCTTTGGCACCCCAGGATGCATTAAATCCGGCCCCATGGGCTTGTGCATGTCCAGCTTTCCTAAATAGTCCTTAACCTTTTCTTTTACCACTGATGGCTGCTCACCTCCTCCCCATACTGTGCAGCCCAGTGCAGCAGCCTGGGAGCTGACCTTGTCTGTGAAGACCGAGGCAAAAAAAGCATTGGGTACTTCAGCTTTTTCCACATCATCTGTCACTAGGTTGCCTCCCCTATTCAGTAAGGGTCCCAGACTTTCCCTGACCTTCTTGTTAACATACCTATAGAAACCCTTCTTGTTACCCTTCACATTCCTTGCTAGCTGCAACTCCAATTGTGCTTTGGCCTCCCTGATTACATCCCTGCATGCTCGAGCAATATTTCTGTACTTCTCCCTCGTCATCTGTCCAAGTTTCCACTTCTTGTAAGCTTCCTTTTTGTGTCTGAGCTCACCGAAGCCAAACTGGTCACTTGTCATATTTGCTATTCTTTCTGCACATTGGGATGGTTTGTTCCTGCACCCTCAATAAGGCTTCTTTAAAATACAGCCAGCTCTCCTGGACTCCTTTCCCTCTCATATTAGCCTCCTCTTTGACCTGCTTTCTCTAACACACATAGCATATACATTTAAAAATAAACCCCAAAACCTTACTGAAAGAAGGCACTACACTGCACACATAATTCTTCCCTGGGAAGAGGAAGAGCGAGACTGAACCACAAGTAACAAACGTTAGCCCCATTGCTTAATGCACTGCTTGAGGACACTCTAATGCTATGGTGATGAGCATGGTGTAAGAACCTGTATAGAGTAATTTTAAGAAGAGGTTCCCATTAACCTACTCCTACCCATCTCCACTGCAACCATTGTAACTGTGCAAAATCTTTGCTGGCGCATTAGTTTTCAGGAGAGACTTTTAACACACAATTCAGATAAAGCCATGGGCATAACACCTCCTGGTCACTCAGTACAGTGTTTGGCACCCAGCAACCATGCACAAGAGATGGCCCCGGATTGGAAAAACCCTGCCCTTGGTGGCTTTACTGTGCACGCACAGTGCTAAGTCCTGGTGAACTCACAGACCCAAAGTCTGTAGCTCAGCATTCTTTACAGAACTCACTCCAAATTCACTCCAAGATTGGTCTCCCTGGGGAAAGCTAGGCAGAGATCTAGATCTGTAAATGGCATCAGTGCAATTGTTTTGCTCAGTTCAAATCAATTAAGGTTTTTTAAATAGTAAATTAATAAATCTGCAGGAGCCTCCCTGTTCCCTCTTGTTTTTAATACCCCTTTCTAAAACCCTGCCATCTAAAAGCCAGAATTTAAGCAATTTTCTTTTCCACTAATGTGAGCTGCCTGCAGTGAAATGCATTGGCCTTGTGTGCATGTTAGTAACACTGCCCCCTAGTGGCTGTCCTAAAAAGAGGCTACAGGGCCTACTAGTAGTAGTAGTTTAAAGCAGTGTTACCCAGACCTCAGTGGTTTAGAAGCCAAATTACTGATCAGTTTTACTCGAAAGAGCCACAGAAGCGTGATTTCATTGTTTCATTTACTATAGTACTAGATAGTCATATTAAACAGTATGATGGGAAATATAAAGTGTGTGTGTATATATATATAATTATTATCATCCCAGCCAAATGACCGACCAAGTATCATTATTTTATCCACTACAATTGGTTAATAACATAGTAAAAGCATCCCGACTGGTTAATAACTTAGATTAGTTAGTAATTAAATCACACCGTGTTTTAATATCATGTGCCACACAGAGCCGCAGGAGACACTTTCAAAAGCCACTTGCAGCTTGAAAGCCACAGTCTGGGTATCACTGGTATTAAAGAGTTCTTCAGCACAGGGGTTCTCCATCTTTACCTTTCTGAGGCCCCCCCAACATGCTATAAAAACTCCACGGCCCAGCTGTGCCACAACAACTGGTTTTCTGCATATGAAAGCCAAGTTGCTCGGGCTTTGGCTTCAGCTCTGGGTGGTGGGCCTCGGGGCCCTGGGCTTCTGCCCCACACGGTGGGGCTTCAAGCTTTCCACCCTGGGCCGCAGCGAGTCTAATGCCAACCCTGCTTGAAAGACCACCTGAAAGCTGCTCGCGGCCCCCCTGTGGGCCCCGGACCCCTGGTTGAGAACTGCTGCTTTAGCCATTGGTACAGTCCCAGGTTCATGGAGATGAGAGACCTGTGGTCTACTCCCTAGCAGTGGGAGTATGGCTAGAACAGTAATTGGGTCTCTTGCCCATACCACATGTATTTGTGACAGCAGCTCCCTCCAGAGCCTGTCAACAGGGTTTTAGCTAGAGGGTGTATCTAGAGACTGAAGCAAAATATTCCCTCCCTTAGGGCTGAATGATTGCAGTATTTCCAGCCTGTGCCAGCCAGCTGGCAAGAGACTCAAATCCCCCATGGTGTTGCTCTGCAGCTGAACAAGTGAATCTATGTCAGCCCCCAGTGGAATCTCTGCCCAAGAGCTTTGCTGGGTTTCCCGAGGCTGGGGAACCTCCTGAAGTAATCAGGATGAGTTTTCAGCCATGTGAACCAGATGGTGCTATGTGGAATTGATGCAAAAGCAACCCAGACTCTCTGGTTTCAGCTGCACTGTGTTGAGTTTTTGGATTGCTTTGTAAGCCACACACACTAGTTATACTCTCCCCATGCAGCCTGACTGTCCCTGTGCAGGTGTGAGAGAGGGGGAAGGAGTGGGGGAGAAACGGGGAGAGGGGAAGAGGACAAAGGGAACCTTTCCTTACTTCCCCCCTTTGCATGCCCAATCTTTGTACTCCTTGGGCCAAATTCAGAGCTGGTGTGAACAGGTGCAATTACTGCCCAAATGTAGCCCCTTGAGCACAAGGCGGGAGGGATGGCACCATCAGCAACACTAAACCCACCATGGTTCTCTAGGGCACAATTCCTGCCCTGGCCTCTCTCGTTCAAGTGGGGTCAGAAGATACCGCAGCCCTCAGCAGAGTTCCCCCTACTTCCTGCTCTCGCACCTGCTTAGCTACTCTGGCCAGCAAGCAGCAGGGGCAGACACAAGGCTCCACCCACTCCCCACTACTCTGCCCATTTCCAAGCCACTTCTAATACTCAGCAAGTACGGCTGCACTAACTCAGCCAAGCGGGGTAGGAACAAGCTTATTTTCCTGCAGACATCACAGAGCCATCACTCAAGGCCAGCAGACGTCACAGAGCCATCACCGGGCCAGCAGACATCACAGAGCCATCACGCGGGCCAGCAGACATCACAGAGCCATCACCGGGCCAGCAGACATCACAGAGCCATCACCGGGCCAGCAGACATCACAGAGCCATCACGCGGGCCAGCAGACATCACAGAGCCATCACATGGGCCAGCAGACATCACAGAGCCATCACCAGGCCAGCAAACATCACAGAGCCATCACCGGGCCAGCAGACATCACAGAGCCATCACATGGGCCAGCAGACATCACAGAGCCATCACCAGGCCAGCAAACATCACAGAGCCATCACCGGGCCAGCAGACATCACAGAGCCATCACCGGGCCAGCAGACATCACAGAGCCATCATGTGGGCCAGCAGACATCACAGAGCCATCATCGGGCCAGCAGACATCACAGAGCCATCACATGGGCCAGCAGACATCACAGAGCCATCACCAGGCCAGCAAACATCACAGAGCCATCACCAGGCCAGCAAACATCACAGAGCCATCACCGGGCCAGCAGACATCACAGAGCCATCACCGGGCCAGCAGACATCACAGGCATCACTCAAGAGGGCTCTGTGATGTCTGCTGGCCTTGAGTATGTCTTCAGTATGGCACAATTAACTCAGGGGATCAGCACTCACCTTAGCTTAGCCCAGGTGTGAGAGGCCAAACTGCAAAGCCCTCCTGGAGTTAGTGTGCCCTCACTGGTGCTGCACGTGTGTTATTAAGAGTTCTGGGGGCACATCCTATGGTTCTTAGCATGGCAGTTGCTCTGATTCTTTCCCACTGAACTGTGAGAGAACTTGTCTGTGCTCTGGACACACGGGGGGGATTACAGGAAGGCATTGGAAGATTATCAGCATGTGATTTAGCCTGCATACTCACTGCAAAGTGGGCAGGTTACCATCCCTAGTGAAAGTAGGGTCGCCAGATGTCTCAATTTTATAGGGACAGTCCTGATTTTGGGGGATTTTTCTTATGTAGGCACCTATTACCCCCCACCTCCTGTCCCGATTTTTCACACTTGCTATCTGGTCATCCTAAGTGAAAACCTTGCTTGGGTTTTAGCCTATGGCTCCTCCAAGGCCAGCGAGCCCAGGTTGAAAGCACCACCTAACTTGGGTGAAAGGGTTTTGTGTGTGGACAGGAGGAGTGGAAGGGGCAGCACCTGAGCAAGAGCCCGAGCTAACAGTGGAGACAGACCCTTGCGTAGGTTAGTTTATGCCAGGGCAGTGACACACAAGTGAGCCAGGACATTCCAAAAGTACTTTCTGTGTTTGGAAGAACATGCCACCACTTACAGGATATTTCCAGGATATTCCCAGTAAGTCAGTCCCAGGAATCTGTTCTTCCAGGAGCTAGCCAGCTGATGCTTCTCCCTTGTCCCTTCTCTTCACACTTAGTATATTGCGGCTCAGCTGCGCAAGTGGGATACATGAGAATTGTGCTACGGGGAATTTCACTCATGACTAACGCAGACACTCGAGGTGCTCGCAGCTTCCTCTCTCATTGCTTCTGCCCAGACTGAAATGGAGGTTACCTACCTGTAGCTGGAAGTTCTCTGAGATGTATGGCCCCTATCTGTATTCCACACGTGGGTATGCCTGCGTGCCATGCGCCCACGGCAAGGAAGTCTAATAAGCAGTGTCTGTTGGCTGGCAGATGTGTAATAGATCTCCTCATGCTCCTGACCAAGGACATCAGAGGCAGTGCAAGCCAACGGCTTTCCAGTTCCTCTTCTTACTGTGAATCCAAGAGGGCCCAAAGCAGAAGGAACAGAGGATGGATAGTAGAATACAGATAGGGACCACACATATCAAAGAACTTCCCGTTACAGGTAAGTAACCTGCATTTCTTCTTCAAGTGCTGGGTCCTATGTGTATTCCACACAGGGGTGATTGACAAGCTGTGCTCAGACTGGAGTGGGGTGCAAGAAAGCCGGCAGCAAAGATGCCCACAGTACTGCAGTTCCCACTGCTGTGTCCACAACAGGGGCCTGAACTAGCACGTAACGTCTTGCGAATGTGTGGCTGGAGCTCCAGGTGGCTGCTCTGCATACGTCCAGCATTGGAACGTCCTGCAATGATGCTGTAGCAGCAGCTTGTGCCCTTCTGGCCCTCTATCAGGACGAGGTATGCGTGGTAACCTGTAGCACTTGATGATGCACTCAGAAACCCACTTAAAGATTCTCTGAGAGGATGTTGCTTGGACTCTCAATCTTTCTGAGATGCGAGAAAAAGTCTTGTTGATTTTCTGATAGTTTTGGTCCTCTGCAGGTATACTGCCACGGCCCATCTCATGTTGAGGGACCAAAGTCTTTTCTCTTCAGCAGAACTGAGGGGTTTCAGAAAAGGGGCAGGTGAGTGGACGCTTTGGTTGACACAGAATTCAGAAGTAACTGTGGGGAGGAACTTAGGTTAAAGGTGAAGGATTACCTTTTCCCTGTGGAAAATCCATATAAGGAGGGTCTGCCAGGAGGGCTCCCAACTTGTTCAACACCCTGGCTGAGGTGATAGCAACTAAAAAGGCTGCTTTCATGGATATGTGGGACATCAAGCATGTTGCCAAGAGTTCAAACAGTGGTCTGGTGAGTGTTGACAAGACAAGATTGAGGTCCCACTGAAGTGATGTTTTACCATTGGTGGAAAGGTCCTGACTAGGCCCCTCACAAATCTTATTGTAGTTAGGTGGGTGAAAACAGAAAGTCCGTCTACCAGAGGGAGGAAGGAACTAATCATTGTGAGATGGACTTGCAGCAAGCTAATGGAAGGCCTGGAGTTTTTTAGAGGCAGGAAATAATCTAAAATGACCAAAATATCTGCAGTAGACTGATTACGCTGCACCCAGGTACAGAAACGTCTACATTCAGCTAAGTAGCAGGCTGTAGTTGAATCTTTCCTACTTTGGGTGAGGATAGCCTGAAGAGATACCAAACTGGGGCATTCTATTTCCGATGCCCATCCAAACACTAGGCCGTGAGATGGAGCGAGTCTGGATTGGGCTGTCTGATTCTGCCCTCCACTTAAGTTAGGAGGTCTGGGAAGGGGTGGATCCTCATCAGGGAACGGGCTGATGTTTTCAGGAGCTCTGGGAACCAAAACTGGGAACCTGCCTTTATGATACAGAATTCCCCCAGGAGTAGAAGGAAAGCTCTTGTGGAAACAGAGTTCGGTGTTGCTCTGATGAAGTTTATCATCTGTGTGGGTGATAAAAACAGACTTTTATTTGTTTATACAGATGCTCAGGGCTGCAAGAAGATGAAGAAGAAATCCCATCACCGACTTAAACTTCTGGCAGGATCAAACTACTAAAAGCCAATCATCCGGATATGGGAGAACTGTGTAACTCTGAGATCTTATTTGGGCTCTCATCACAGAGAAAACTTTTGTAAACACTCTGGGTGCTGTTGCTAGCCCAAAGGGAAGGACTCTGAACTGGAAATGTTCTTGGCCCACCATAAACTGCAGGAGCCTTCTTTAGGAGGGATGAATGTCTGCATGAAGGCATGCATCCTTCATGTCAAGACCAACAAACCACATCCCCTCAATTCCTGATGCTGACGTAACCATCCTGAATTTCAACTTTTAAATAAAGATGTTTAATAGCCCAAGGTCCAGAATGTGTCTTTACCCTCCATCTTTTTTTTTTTTTGAGACTATGCAATATGGTGAATAGAATCCTCTCCCTTGATACTGAGATGAGATGCCTATTCCCCCTCATTGTAGGAGGGATTCCGCCCCTTGGAGAATGACCTCCTGAGAGTGGTCTGAAAGGGGAACGGAACTCTATGGAGTATCCTTAATGGGATCATTTTCAAATTTCCTTTAATTTAATGGGAGTCTCAGGTTGTTGAATACTGAGTAAGAAAGTAGTGAGTAAGGACCTCAAATTTGGTCTTAGTTCCTTAGTAATGTGATCCTTGTAGCACCACAATCTGCCCCAAGTAAGGGATTATGCATGGCTATAGTACCATGGAGGAGCAGACTAGAACATGAACTGCATTCCTCCCCTTGCTCTGGGGAGGAGTAAGTGATTCACCCCTTTGTTTGGAGCACCTCTGGTCAGCAAGGAGAGGTGGGGCAGAGCCAGGGTTCCTCTCCTTCCCCACCTCTGCCCATTCCCCACCCACTTGCTTACAGCAGAGGGAATCCCACGACTATTCCCTGCTCTCCTCCCATAACCAGAGTCACACCCTGGCAAGGCGGGGAGCGGGGATTACCTAACTCCCCTGTATAGCCTAGCAAGGGCTGTGATGATCTGGCCCTTCTAATTAATCTTCCCAATTATTCCTCCTAACTAACCACTCACCCTCAACAAGTCATGGAACTAATGACATTTATCACAATCACATTGCTCACTCTGCTTGTATGTTTTCTCTCTTTCCCCTGCCCTGCGGCTATCTTGTCTGCTTAGATTGTGAGCTCTTCAGGGCAGCAGCTGTCTGAGACTGTGTTTATTCAGTGCCTAGCACAAAGGGCCCCCAATTCCCGGTTGGTTCCTAGGCACTACCATAATAAAGAGGATTACTAATTCCTTCCAAGAGACCCTCTTGTTAAAATATTCACCGAACACGAATCAGTATCAAGGATGAAAACCAAACAAGTTCTAAGAGTTTAAAAGCTGTTTGGGGCATTCCTAGTTCTAATTTTCATCAGTCTTGGGGGCATAAATGCAGGCAAAGCAAATCTTTTTTTTTTTTTTTTTTTAGTTACAGGGAAAATTTGTAGAAAGATTTCAGAGGTATTCCCCTAGCTCTGGTAATGTCAATATAATAAATAACAAGTAGACCCAATAAATAAGAACCACAGTATAAATAAAGAGCAGCTCCAATACAGACCATATGCTTTCAAAATAATACTAATTCCTGAGAGCACTTCAGAGAACCTCATGAGGTTCGCCAAGACCCACAGACCAAGAGACTACCTGCATTCCTACATCATAAGCGGTCACGTCCTCCCCGCTCTGATTCACAGGCTTTCCATCTCTCCAGTGCTCAGATCAAGAGACAAGAGTACTGATATATTTTATTAGCAGAAATATGGGCACAAAGCCCACTGACGATCTTAAGGATTTAAGATACTATGAAAACTATTATTCATATGTAACAAGCAATGACAGATTGTACACCAGAAAGTGCCATCAGGCAAGCGAATGACGCAGCCACCTGCTCCTGTCGCTGTTGAGGGGCCTAATTGAAAACGTAAGTGCAGAGAAGCCTGTGTCTATTATTCAAAGGTCTGCATGGCCTTTTGGAAAAGCTGATACCTGTGTAATCGTCAAGGGAAGAAAGGAAGCATCAACTGCCTTACCTAACAAAACACTTGCACAGGCTTGGTGCTAACTTTTGCAAATGTTGGGAGCTACAACACTAATTGCAGTGCTCACAGGCTGTTCCGATGAGGAGCTTGGCAGCCACAACTGCCCCTGAGTTCAATGCACAATGAGTCCATGTAGATGCAACCCGCACTAAAGCAGTGTGGGTCTTTGCTACCCTCTAGTGGGTTTACCAAGTATGAGCCTACTACCACCTTTGAACTTTGCACTAGGTTTAACTTCCTTGAAGGACACCGGAGACGTTTCCTTGGTCATAAGGAATAGCTGTCAACACTGGTCACTTGGTAGAGTCGGTTGAAAAATGCCAATTTCTTTTTGGCAGAAAAGTTTGAAAAATTTTTGTTTTCCTAAACGTCTCGTGATCTTTTAAAAATGTTTTTGTAATGAAAAACCATTTTCTGTAAAAATTAGGTTTTCAAAAATATAGGTGTGAGGGGAGGGGGTTATTGAAAAACCAGGAAATGTTGATAAAAATGAAAATTTTGACCAAAATGCAAATATTTGTGGAGAAAGTATTTCAATAAAAATATTTTGACCAGCTCTGTTGCTTAGTTCTAAGCTAGTTCACAAGTTGTGCTGATCAAATATATGTGACTAATGCATCCAATTATTTTTCCCCCTTTCAATCATTTGCAAACATTCCCCACCCCTTTTTATTTGACCAGGTGTATGGTTAAAATTATAAACCAAATATGTTACTTGTATTTTTCCCCAGCAGTCAGCAAATAATTGACCATTTTTTCCATTATTTAAGCCACTGGTGCTCATAAGCAGTGTGACCCTGGGCAACTGACTACAAGAATGAAAGCTACAGTGAGGCTGAATTTGAAAAAGTGATGGGCAAAACTTTATCAGCATGAGAATTAAGGTCATGGCCTATGAAGGCCAATTTCTGCTTTACTGATTTGTCAGATCCCGTTATCATGACATTTTAATATGGACATTAGTGTCTCTGATCCATCCCAACTCTTTACACACAGTCCTGGAAAAACCAGACTGATGGGGACTTAAGCTCCTCCCCTGATGACATCACTGCTATTTGCATGCGAAGCAGATGCAAATAACATTTCCTCCCGCTCTGTATCATGCTCTGTTCTATAGAGGAGATTTTCAAAGGCATAAAAGGTAGTTAGGCACCCAGCTCATTGACTTTCAATGGGAGCTGGCACCTAGCTGTCCTTTGAAAATTTTATCCCTACGTTGTCTTGGCTAAAGATGCCACATTGCTACTCCCTAGCAGAGAGTGAATGTGTGCGTGTACATGTGGGACGGTAGGGAGGACTCACTGACTGGCTAGAACTCAGATTACAACTTCTTCATTGACCTTGTCCATGGTGTTTGTGAGGTCACTATTTCATAGACGAAGTAACACAAGCTGCTGAGGCTAAAGGGGTGTGTCCAAATGGCAAACTTCCAGGCATTTCCCACTTCCACAAAGGATATTTAAAAGAGCTAAACAAACGGAGGGCTTCAGACACCAGCGTGAACATAGCCCCATTCTTCTAGGAACGGAGAGCTTTGATTAAGCCTGATTTTCTTTCTTAAAAACACAAAGCTACATATTACCGTTGAGCTTTAAATGCCAGGAGAGATTCACCAACACCCGTCACACTGAGTGTATGAGGTACACTTCCTAAATTAAACTCCCTGCTATTGCAAGAGGGCCCCCTTCATGCAGCACATGGCAATAACACTTTATATAAAGGGGAAAAGGATTAGCAGATACTTTGGGGGCTTGATGATTTCAGTGAGAATATGATGGGTTTTCGTTTTAAGAGAACACACCAAGGTGATTGCATGTTGTTTCCAAAGAATCACCACATCCCCTTGTTATATAGCATTGCTTCCAGTGTTCTCTGGGTAGCACTGCTTTAATTTAGTAACTGCCTGTTGGGGACCTACGGTTGTTTTTCTTGGCTTTTCTGCTCTTTTCAATTTTACCTTCTCCCACAATAGCATTCAGAAGGAACCTGAAGTTGCTAGATGAGGCACTGATATTTTTATCCAATTACCCTCTTTTTTTAATAAGTCGCCTTACCCCAGTACAGTGATTTGGAATGACACCAATAATATGAACTTGTTCATTCTGATCACAGGGGAACTTTTTATACTTTTATAACTTTTACTTGCAGCACGTAACTGGACCTGTATGAAACTTATATAATGAAACCCAAACCACCAAGCTTTGTGGAAGTTCAGATTCAAACTTTGTAACTTTTTTATTTTTATTTTTTTATATATTTTTATTATTATTTATCTATAATATATAATATAGTTGTTTGGGTTTTTTTTAATCCCAGAACCAGACTCATCATTATCATGCTGGATTCTGGCCCATGCTGGTGCATTCCTGGACACAGAGAGGGGGAAAGCAGCCAGAGGCAACATGAACATATTGGAGGCTTTGGGGTCCAGCGGCTACAGAACTTGGGGAGGAATCAGGGCAGTTTTGTCAGCACCCCTAGAAAATAAAGATGGGGAGAGCAGGCCAGCTTGCCACCAAATGACAAACATAAAAAGGAGCCATCTAGAATTCCCCAAGGACATATTGGACAGGAAGCAGGGGGAGAAGCAGGGAGAGTTGAGGGGGTCAAGAAGCATGCAGACAAAGAAGATCCAGTGGAATTAGTGTATTTAGATTTTCAGAAAGCCTTTGACAAGGTCCCTCACCAAAGGCTCTTAAGCAAAATAAGCAGTCATGGGATAAGAGGGAAGGTTCTGTCATAGATTGGTAACTGGTTAAAAGATAGGAAACAAAGGGTAGGAATAAATGGTCAGTTTTCAGAATGGAGAGAGGTAAATAGTGATGTCCCCCAGGAATCCGTACTGGGCCCAGTCCTGTTTAACATATTCATAAACGACCTGGAAAAAGGGATAAACAGTGAGGCGGCAAAATTTACAGATGATACAAAACTATTCAAGATAGTTAAGTCCCAGGCAGACAGTGAAGAGCTACAAAAGGATCTCACAAAACTGGGTGACTGGGCAACAAACTGGCACATGAAATTTAATGTTGATAAATGCAAAGTAATGCACATTGGAAAACATAATCCTAACTATACATATACAATGATGGGGTCTAAATTAGCTGTTCCCACTCAAGAAAGATCTTGGAGTCATTGTGGATAGTTCTCTGAAAACATCGACTCAATGCGCAGCGTCAGTCAAAAAAGTGAACAGAATGTTGGGAATCATCAAGAAAGGGATAGATAATAAGACAGAAAATATCATATTGCCTCTATATAAATCCATGAGACCTTGAATACTGTGTGCAGATGTGCTCACTCCATTTAAAAAAAGATAGACTGGAACTGGAAAAGGTTCAGAAAAAGGCAACAAAAATGATTAGAGGTATAGAATGGCTTCCGTATGAGGCGAGATTAATAAGACTGGGACTTTTCAGCTTGGAAAAGAGGCGACTAAGGGGTGGTATGATAGAGGTCTATAAAATCATGAGTGATATAGAGAAAGTAAGTAAGGAAGGGTTATTTACTCCTTCTCATAATACAAGAACAAGGGGCCACCAAATGAAATTAATAGGTAGCAGGTTTAAAACAAACACAAGAAAGTATTTTTTCAGGCAACGCACTGTCAACCTCTGGAACTCCTTGCCAGAGGGTGTTGTGAAGGCCAATACTATAACGGGGTTCAAAAGGGAGCTAGATAGATTCATGGAAGATAGGTCCATCAATGCCTATTAGCCAGGATGGGCAGGAATGGTGTCCCTAGCCTCTGTTTGCCAGAAGCTGGGATTGGGTGACAGGGCATGGATCACTTGATGATAACCTGTCTGTTCATCCCCTTTGGGGCACTTGCCATTGGCCACTGTCCGAGGACAGGATACTGGGCTTGATGAATCTTTGGTCTGACCCAGTATGGCCGTTCTTATGTTCTTATGAGAAATGAGTGAAGAACAGTGAGCAGCCCCAGTCAGATGACGAAAAAGGATACGGGGAATGTCTCCTGCTAGGCCTTCCAAAGATATGAAGTAGGGACATCCTCTCCCCCTATTTCCAATAAGGCCAGGTGAGAGTATGCTCAGAAGAGATGCAAAGGGTTAGGAATAAACTGTACAAGACTTGGCAGTTTAGGCATTACTGTAATCTGAGTTTTCTAGTTTGAAACGTGGAAGAAGGAGACCATATGACCTGAACCCAATGCAAATCAAATCCCCCCTGAGTTTCTTACAGCTACATGCAGTATGTAATTTTTTAGTACTTTAGGGACACACATATTATACATCAGAACCCTCTGTGACAAAGTTACTATGGTTTAGCAGCCTAGGAAGAGACTGGGGATTTTCCAAGAACCTTACCTTTGGCTAGGCTTGACCTGGGTGCAGATTTGTCCTGTATGGCTGGGACTGGCTCTCTAGGGGCCAGCAAGGCAGCTTGTTGCCTCTCTTATGGGATACAACTGGGAGATCCCAGGTGTCCACCCTTAAAAGGGTAAGACTATAAAAATGAGTCATGACATTCTCTCTGAGAGTGAGTGTGAGAAATCTGTCAATCAATGATCAAGGAAGCTTTGGTCTGATAAATTATTAGAGCTTTGACAGTACACTACAGATAATAAAAGAATAACAATAGCCACTTCAGACTAGTGGTCTACCTTGTTTAGTATCCTGCTTCTGACAGTGATCACTGGCAGATGCTTTAGAGGAAGGTGCAAGAAACCCCACAAAGGACAATTATGAAATAAAAAAATAACACACACACACACCCAATAGAGAAAGGTTTTATTCCTAGTCCTGTGCAGTCAGTGGTTGGCACTTATGTCTTGAACCAGAAGGATTTATATCTCTATTCCTCCTGCCACAATCTCAACTCTACTGTGGGCTTGTCTGACTAACTGCTTTTCTTGGAATATATCCTTAAAATGCAACATTTTTAGAACTGGGGATTTAATCTTTAACTAATCTCAGCAGTTGTTTTTTCATCCTGCATTAAACTCTGATGGCCACCACTGTACTCTGCAAATATTGCCTATTGCCTAAGCAATCTTTGCCTTCCAAAGAAACACTTAAAGTAAATCATAAACACGTTAACCTCTTTAAGCCTTATGTTTGGCATTCAATAGGTTGTGAATTTTGCCAGCTTTCAAGCTAAGTGAATCCAAGAAATGTAAATGTATTACTCATGCGCTGGCTAATTTGTATGCTTGTTGCTTCCCAGTCTCCCTGCAAATTCATTTTAAGCTTCTTTATTTAGCCCGTAAGATATTTCCTGGCTGTTCCCCCAGAATGTCATGGACCGACATGATGCCACTAGCTGCCATAGTGTAGTCTGAGAACCAGGCAGTGAGCTGGAGCTCAAGTTCATACATTGCACAATCAGTCACTCAACACAATGAACCGTGAAATTCAGCACAAGGTGTAAGTTTTGCTTGGCAGATGCTCATGTAGACACACTGAAAACAGGGAAGTGGAACTACTGGTGATCGGGGGAGCTTAAAGAACACAAAATGCAGCTAAACCTGGGGCTCAAAGTGGGAAGATGAAAAACCCCATAGTGGAACTCTCAAGTTCCACCCACGCACCAAACTCCACCCACTTGAGATGTCAAAATGAGACTCCAGCCACAGTCAAATGTGCTGATCTTCACATTTTAATTGCCCCTCTCCTTGCTTACATGCTTTGATCAGCAGTGAAATAGGTAATGTCAGCATTTAAATTATTGTCCTGGCACATCCAACTAATGCTGTACTGAAATGACCACTGGCAGTTGGTACTGCTCAAACTTATTGTTTCAGACTTCAGCGGACATTGTAACATTGGTTATACTTGGGGTCATAAGAGCTGCAGACTTGTTTGAAATGAAAGCTGAGATTCTGGAGAAAGGATAGCACCCTCAAAAGAGTGGCAGGTTTCTGAGCCAGAATGATGCAGCCTCATCTGAGTCTCGCAAAAGCCTTCCAAACATCAGTAGCAACACAGACAGCAACAGTAGGACTAACTGGAAACCTGCTCATAGACACAAAGGATCGATGAGCTTTTGGAGAATGAACTGGTCCACTGTCCGGGAAGTGATCCATCCTAAGTAGGGTTAAGGAGCATTGGCAAGGGAAAGCTGGTTTGACAGCTTCTAGTTTGAATGACACAATGGAATTGAACCAGGGACCTCCAAAGGTAGATCCATGAGCCGCTACAGCTTAAACTAAAACTCTTTAACTAATGTAACAGACTCCTAGCCTCAGCCCATCAGGTACACAGGGGGACCCGATAAAACATGCTCACCCATGTATTACATTTGCCCTGTTTCTGTCTAGCCTGTACAGCAGTTGGGTTGTGGATGGAGGACTCCAGCTTCCAAGGCTGTAAAACCGGCTTTTCTCACCAGCCTGTGATGTTTTGTTTTAATTTCGAATAGGGGCTAGAGTCATGGGTACACTCAGGCTTCTCTGTGCCACTTCCACGTTGCAAAGCAGCCGTACACCCACCTTAATTGGACAGGCCCTATAATAAGTCTGCTTAAGCCATGTAATCATGCCTATAGCCAGTATCCCTCCTCATGCCTTCCCTTCCTGCTGTATTCTTACTCATCTGCCAAATCCATCACTTAGGCCTTGATCCTATAACTGGATCCAGGCTAGGGGACATTTACACCAGTATGGAGCCCCACTGACCTCAGAGGTGCTCTTTTGGGTCACTCTGCAAGATTGGACACTAAGATTGTAAACTCTCCATGGCAGGGACCTGTCTTCTAAGGAGGTTTGGAGATGCACCTAGCATACTTGTGGCACGGGTGCTATAAAATAATACGGGATCGTTATTATTGCTGAATGTCTTGATTCTTGTGACTCTCAGTGACTAGGAGTCTGAAAGGTAATCATTGTCCAGCTGAGATGAGAAAAAGAGTCTGGGGGGCGGACCAAGCCATGAAGGTTGGATCCAGATCCAAACTTCCTTGGAGTTCGATGATTCCTTTGATTTGGCAGGTTCCTCAGGAGGAAGCCATCATATTTTGCTAGCAGTCCAGCTCCACATGTGAATGTTGTGTGATTATCAACACACTATTGCAATCTCTACAGGTAACTCGCTCCCTTAAGCCAAGGCTAGGAATCATGCAGCACTCACTCTTGGACCCCACTGGCCATTAGGAGGGTTGTCGGCTTTCTTGGCTTGTTATTGAAAAGCTGTCAGCACTTGTTTTTTGCAAATCCAACTTGGAAGCAAGGCTGGGAACTTGGAGTTGAGCCAGATGTAAAATCCACATATTTTAATAGCATGTCAGGAAGGATTTACCTCAACCTTTAAAGAAGAGTATATTAAAAAAAAAAAAGTACAAATGTGGGGCCTGATCCTCAGATGGTGTAAACTGAGGTATTTCCATTGACGTCAATGTAGCTATGTCAATGTAGCTCACAGCGACTGAGGATCTGGCCCATAGACTTCAATGTGCGCCTATAAAAATCTCTTCACATGAGTCTTTACCTGCTCATATTAGAGGAGATCTTCACCTTCTTCAGAGGGATAAGCTTAATTCTCCCATAGGTACTCATTGTATTCTTCCACAGCCCTCGTTTATGGAGCTACAGTCAGTGACAGGAGGGTTGGCTTGCTTTGTTCTGCTTATTACATTTGGAGGGTAATTTTCTTTGCTTTCAGGGACTGACTCTCACAGTACTTATTCCAGGAAACATTCACAGTACTTCTCTCCTGCCAGCAGTGGACTTTCACCCCATCCCTTGGGAACAATGAGAAATGATGTGTCAGAATGTACAGGCTTCGCAGAGTACTTGGCTCACCACAAGGACCCCAGGGACAAGCGAACACGTAGGTTAATACAATCCACAGCTCTCCGGCTAATCTTCTGCTGTTCTTCACTTCCCCAACTGTGGTATTGGTCATTTTGTCTGGGCCTCTTTCTACTTCAGGAACTGTGTCAGATTAACACCCACCACCCATGAAAAATGGCATGATTTGGAGTCTTACGATGAAATATCACTATGGTGAAATCAGGATTTTACCCTCCTGCTTCTCTCAGGTCCCTGATTTTAAAGCAGTGGCAATTCAGTACAAACTGGCTGTAAGACCCC
This sequence comes from Lepidochelys kempii, assembly GCF_965140285.1. NCBI lineage: Eukaryota > Metazoa > Chordata > Testudines > Cheloniidae > Lepidochelys > Lepidochelys kempii. The sequence goes on from NC_136381.1 coordinate 258,155,232, forward strand.
AGCTTACTAATGCAACCCCCCTTCCTCCACAGTCAACCAAACGAGCCCAGATCTTGGAGCAAGAGCATGGATACTAAGTCAAAGAGCCTTTCCTCACAACCACAACCCTGCTCTCCATTTCCTCCTGTTCACACCACACCTCAAGACACCTTTGCCCACCACCCACACCACTATTCTAATCAGGTTCTCATATGGCTGTCATCACCACGCTATCCAAGTATCTTCCAAAAGTGCACTAAGCAATCTGACGGATATCCAGGACATTTGGGCTATCTCTCCTTCACTTCCCCAGGAAAAATTGGAGGGTGGAATTAATTTCTGGGTGTCTAAAAATAAATGTAGTGTATTATATGTCCACGCAGCTCAAGGAAGCATGCCTTGCTCTTAGAGCAGAAGGTAGTGAGGTTTGTGATGGCTCTTAATTCCCGTGGGAGTTTGTTACACTGGCTAAACCCCATGCACACATGAACAACAATCCAACTAAAGAGTTTTGCAGGGAACAATCAGATTTTCATCTCTTGCTTATTCTTTTCTCCATGTATAGTGTACCACCTATAACCAATGCCCTCTGCCACCCCTAAATCCTTCCAATGAAGTAGCTTGGCTTAAAAAGCCATTTTTTCAATGCCTCTCTTTAAAATCAAGTGAATTTAATGCTAGAAAAGCATGCTACAGTGACAGCTCTGGAGAACGGAACCCTCTGTTTAGCTAAAGAATAGCTATGTCACAAGTAGCAGCACTGAACATCTTACCCACCAAACCTAATCTGGAAGAACCAACTTTGTTGGCAAGACAGTCATACATTTTCCCTGCTCACTCAGTCCTTAGGTTCCCTGATGTGATTCCCAACAAGGGGGGCTGATTAATGCCAATTGTGGCGAGGTGGCAGGGGGTTGTGCTGTGAAGCTTTTTCTTGTAGGAATAGTATTAAGACTACTGAATGCTTTCAATTTGGCCACGCAGATGATAATGACCTTTGGTCATTATTGGCATGAGCTGGATTTGACACCAGAAATAACTATTCTGAATAGATGAGTTGAAATCGTCTGGAGGGGTGGTGGGTGAGGGAGGCAGGATGTGGCAGGGAACTGTTAGAGAGAGGTCTGAGAAATATTGGTTGAGCACTTCCATTTAATTATTCATTCTGCTTAATTTGCTGGTGGACAAGATAAATTGTCCATGGACCACATGTTCTGGAAGCAACTCCTTCCTGACAAAACAGACTCGGCATTAAACATTCAACTAAATAGATACAAGCAAAGAAAATTCCTCCTGTCAGATTGACCATCTCAGCATAGAATTCTTGTATGGATGCCAGAGCCGATAGAAATGTAACCAAAAATGGTGCTATTTCCCAACTTATATTCATTTCCATGGATTTTTCTTTATCCCTGTTGCATGTTTGCTTGGTTTTATTCAGTTAATTTAGTGCTTGTGGAAGATAGCGTAATGACAGTTGTGGGACCTGAAGCGCTCTGCATGACAATGCAATGGATACAGATGGCAGTGTGGTCTAGTGGATAAGGTGCTTGACTTGGAGACTAGTGTTATACGCTCAGCTCTGCTCCTGGGTCATCCTCAATAAGTCACTTCTCTGTTTGGGACACGGGCTACTTAGAATCATAGAATCATAGAATATCAGGGTTGGAAGGGACCTCAGGAGGTCATCTAGTCCAACCCCCTGCTCAAAGCAGGACCAATCCCCAATTAAATCATCCCAGCCAGGGCTTTGTCAAGCCTGACCTTAAAAACTTCTAAGGAAGGAGATTCTACCACCTCCCTAGGTAACGCATTCCAGTGTTTCACCACCCTCATAGTGAAAAAGTTTTTCCTAATATCCAACCTAAACCTCCCCCACTGCAACTTGAGACCATTACTCCTTGTTCTGTCCTCTTCTACCACTGAGAATAGTCTAGAACCATCCTCTCTGGAACCACCTCTCAGGTAGCTGAAAGCAGCTATCAAATCCCCCCTCATTCTTCTCTTCTGCAGACTAAACAATCCCAGTTCCCTCAGCCTCTCCTCATAAGTCATGTGTTCCAGACCCCTAATCATTTTTGTTGCCCTTTGCTGGACTCTCTCCAATTTATCCACATCCTTCTTGTAGTGTGGGGCCCAAAACTGGACACAGTACTCCAGATGAGGCCTCACCAATGTCGAATAGAGGGGAACGATCACGTCCCTCGATCTGCTCGCAATGCCCCTACTTATACATCCCAAAATGCCATTGGCCTTCTTGGCAACAAGGGCACACTGCTGACTCATATCCAGCTTCTCGTCCACTGTCACCCCTAGGTCCTTTTCCGCAGAACTGCTGCCTAGCCATTCGGTCCCTAGTCTGTAGCTGTGCATTGGGTTCTTCCGTCCTAAGTACTTGTTACTGTGTGTTTGCACAATGCCTAGCACAGGACAAAGGGGCTCCAGTTGTAGCTGGAGTCTCTAAGCACTACCCTAATATAAATAATAAACACCATATTGCTGGAATTACACAGGGGTGAAACTGGTATATTGCATCCCATCTTTTTTGAACCATTGGCTGCTGACAAGGACCCTTAGGCAAACAGTGAATATTTTCTCAGTAATCTCAGTCCTTAAACTGGTGATTGTGATTCTAGTTTGGAATCATTTAACCTTGATTGCCAAGATTTTAAAATAAACATGACCCAACATCACTCAACAAAGATGTCACCATTCTTCCAACATGAATGTCTGAGCCTAGCACATGCTACATTAATTTTATTTTCCCTCTTTCATCCTGATTAAACTGTCCACTAGTAATTCTTTGCCTCTAGGCAAAAGCCAGTGCAATTTCGTCACTAATAGGAATTGAGTATGTATGCATAAAAATACAATTAGATTAACAATATACTTCACATTTCATGCCACTCAAATTAGCAAGTGGATGTGTTATTGCAGGAATTCTCAGGCACTGGTCTGATTTTTGCATATACTCTAAATTACAGGTTTCCTTCTAATGTAAAGCTGCAATATACTTTAGATGTGCCATACATTATTTCTATTTGAAATTAAAAATGTTTTCATGCCTTAGCACATCTATATCATGTCCAACTCCGCTCTCATGAGCTAAGCAGGGTCAGGTCTCATCAGTATTTGTACAAGAGGCTGCCAGAAAAAACCCTGGCATATTACGGGGAGTGGCGCTCAGTAGGGTAGCCTAGCAGCTAGCATTCTGGCCAGGGACTCAGCAGAACTAGGTTCTAGCCCTGGCTCTGTCACTTCATCTTCCTGTGCTCTGATTTTCCTACATATAAAATGAGAATAATGTTGTTCCCCTCCTATGTAAAGTGCTTTGACATCTAGAGATGAAAAGCCCTATCTAAGGGCTAGGTAGCATTAAATTATTATTATTTTCTCTCTGAGTTGGGCCCCACTATAGCATTAGGGGGCACTGCGTAGTTGGGTACCGAGCCTGTCTTTCCCCTCATGTAGTCACGTGCACCTGTGTAAAGAGCTCCCATTCTGATTCGATAGCATTTTACACCCACTTGGCAAAGGGCTCAATAACTGCACGGGGCACAGGCCAGGGGAGAATCAGGCCTTCCATCTTTTAGAGGAAATGAGAGGTACTGAGCACTTGGGCTCACAAAGGTGCTCAGGGCACATTCTGCGTGAAGAGGGGAGTTAGGTTGATGGCTTGCCCAAAAATTACCACGTGGCATTTCCACTATATTCCGTACACTTTCAACACCGAAGAATGATATTAAAAGTGTCATTTTAATATGACCCATGCAATGTTTTGTAGTGGCCCATGTCAAATGTATGTATTATTGGACATATTTGCATAAATATGCAACACATTAAAATAATCCCATGACACTACGCACAAGAGACTATTTAACTGTGGAGTCCTGGCTACCTTCCAGTTTGGGTAATTGCATTCCGCCTGCCTAAACTCCACGAGCAGTTTCAACTGGATCTAGCATTCTTCTGCACTTTCCATCCTGAACAGTTTTGTATTGTGCACAACTAAACTGTTGCCGCATCTCACCCTAGAGGTGGCTGCATTTATTAATATTTAGGAGGGGATTTTCGAAGCGGTCTAACAGAACCAGGCACCCAACTCAGTGGGAGCTGAGTGCTTAATTATGTTAGGCCCCTTTGAAAGATCCCAGTATCAGCAATCACGCTACACAGCGCTTTACACATTTGGAGTGCATTACAAACATGAATCCATCCGCCCGGCACCGTGTGAGGCAGAGAACGATTTATGACGTAAATGTTGAGCCTGCTCCATGTCAGAGCAGACCAAAGCCCTAGGCTGCCAGTAGCATGCCAGGTATACGTGACGCGGAGGCAAGCACTCTAGGTGCTTCAGCAGTTAGGCCTTGTAGGCTCTATCCCTGGTGGGTCCCAATAATCACTCAGACACATGGCTAAGGGAAAGAGTATTTTACCAGGGCTGTCAGGAAAGGGAAGGTTGCAAATACCCTGGTACAAAGGCTTAAATAGTTACAGTTCAAAGTGAGCGACAGCGGTTCTTGTTTGGGCCCCTGGGGCAGTCCAGTCAAGAGGCAGGGCTCTTCAGGCCTAGTGCCTGGGGTGCCCTCTCCAGCCCAGTCTCTACTCAAGCAAATAGGAGCCTTTTGGTTTCCAAGCCAGGCGCAGCTAGCATCTCTCACTGGGGCCCCTCTGCACTGGCTCCTTGCTCAACTGCTGCTGCTCCCCCACAAATCCCACACAGACCTGCACCCAGCGTAGGGTCTGGCAGTCAGAGTCTGATCCACACACGGCTCTCCATACAGTTACTGCGGGTTCTTCTCTGCAGCTCCTGGCTAGCCATGTGGCTGCTGCTTCCTAACAGAGCCTGGGCTCTCCCTGGTTCAGCCCCTTTCCCTCATATGGCCAGACAGAAGGGTATATGCATTGGGGAGGGGGCTGATGGGAGTTGTGATCCCCTGCTTAGTAGATCCACCACAGTGATTTCCATCTTGCATCAGAGCTCTGATCTTGCAAGATGAAAGCAGCCAGTTAAAATGTTAAATATTAGTATCATAGGGCTAGGATGTGGCCTGGGCTGTATGTGTGGGGTATAAGCCAGAGTACAACTCCCCCATGTGCCTGCATGGCCTCCTCAGACATTGCACCAGGATAGGGTTGCCAACTTTCTAATTCCAGAAAACTGAACACCCTTGCCCCACCCCTCCCCTTTCCTGAGGTCACGCCCATGCTCCGCCCCTTTCCAAGGCCCCGCCCCCACTCAATGCACCCCTCTCCCTCCGTCACTCGCTCTCCGCCACCCTCGCTCACTCGCTCATTTTCACTGCAAGGCCGAAACCGGCACCAGGAGAAGGCCAGGAGCTGCAGCAGTTTGAATGTGGGAGATGCACACACTTGCCTACACAGAGACTTTTTTTCATACGTTTTCTCGGGGCCCTACAGGAGAGGTGGCGCAGGAGTCCAACAGGGCCCCGAGAGGAGCAGTCTCATGTCAGGGCTGGCCTTAGGGAAAATGGCACCTGGGCAAACTTGCATTTTGGTGCCCCCACCCCAATTGCCCCCATGGGCTCCCCACGCTCCCTTCATCCCTAACCCCTGCACTGTGCTCCCTTCGCCCCTAATCCCTGCATTCCCTTCCTGTTCCCCTAAGCCCTTCACCCTTTCACTCCTATCTCTGCTTCTCCCTCCTGGGCCCCTAACCCCTGCACTATGCCCTCTTCATCCCAATCCCTGCACTCCCCTCCTGCGTCCCTAACCTCTGAACCCTTATACTCCTGTCCCTGTGTGACACTCTGTATCTCAGGGGAACACCCTGAACTCCCATGTTCATCCTCATAATATGATTGTATGGTATCCAATGCCAAGTTTGTCATGTCGGGTGTCTTCGAAAGGCTTATGATGCACTGAGCATTGTTGATATAGTAATGTTATAGGTTATAATTTCACATATATAGTTATGAGGCTGAACATTTGTCCTCATGGCTTAAAACAAGCCCAGGGAAAACTCTCCAGAAACAGAGGGGCAGTTCACACCTCATCAGGGCATGCATGGGACAAACCCAGCCCAGCCTCACATGAACAAAGGACACTGGCCTAGGCAGCAACAAAGGATCTGTTGGACTCTTGAGTGAGTCACCCCCCTTCCCTTGGTCAGTTTGGGACTCTGATGAGGTAATGCTCACCTGACCCTGTACTGTGCCCTCTTCACCCCAACCACTACTGTGCCCCTAACCTCTGCATCCCCCTCCTGCACCAACATGGGAACACTGTCCTGGATGCAGTGATTGAGAAGCTGGCATTGCTGCTCGCTCCCCCCCTGGACTGTTGCTCATCTGCCCCACCCCCATACACCCCCAGGGAGCTGGAGGGGGGGAGCAAGGCGTGAGGTCAGGACTCCCTACATGCAGCAGCTCCGGACCCAGAGAGGCAGCCAGCAGCACACACAAATTCCCCGTGTCCCGTCACCCCAGTTCAGTGGAGACTGGGTACACGGGCAGGTGGACACCCCAACATCAGCCTCCCTCCTGCCCCCGCAGAGCAGATAGGAAGATGCTCCCAGTCTGGAGTGGCCAGGGCTCCGGGGAGAAACGGGGAATGGCGGGGGGACGACAGCAGCAGTGGTGGCCTGCACACAGCAGTGGAGCGGGGGGCAGGAGGGGCACCCCTGCTCCAGAGAAGTCACCTGGCTCACTGCCCTCTGCGGCTCAGGTCCCTCTCCCATCCGCAGGGCCGGCCCTGATCTCGTTCTCCTTCCCTCCCCTCCAGCAGCCCCATTCCCAGCAGTGGGAGACGAGGATACAGACCGTGGGTCACCACAGGGGCACACGCCGCAGCCCAAGCCCAGCCTCAGGAGGAGGAGGAGGAGAAACGGGCCGGCAGCTGCGGGAGAGGCGCACGCCACGACCCCTCAACAGCCACCTGCGGAGCACTCGTCAGTCGAGCTAGTTCGTCCCCTGCCGCGACGCGGCCCAGCCAGTGGGAGCTGGGGTGGGGGCAGCACATGGAGCCCCCTGGCCGCCCCTAAGCATAACAGCCAGACATGCTGGCTGCTTCCCAGGAGCTGCACGGCAGCTAGCAGGGATCCTGCCAGCCCTGCCACGCAGCGCCACCAGCCAGACAATCAACGGCCCGGTGAGCGGTGCTGACCGGAGCCACCAGGATCCCTTTTCGACCGGGCGTTCCAGTCAAAAACCGGACACCTGGTCACCCTCCCAGGAGGACAGGAGTTCGTGCTCCTCATCCTATCCCGAGTGGATGGGGTATGGGCAAAAGAAGCAGTAATGTGCTACTGGTATAGGTAAGCTCACACTGCTACCTCATGGAGCATGGTCTCTGTGGACTGTTTCCTTCCCTGCACTGCCCCTGTCTGTGCCACCCCTTACCCAGGGCACAGCATCAAAGCACAGTCTAACCTGGAGGTGAGCAAACTACGGCCAGCGGGACTGTCCTACCCGGCCCCTGAGCTCCTGGCCAGGGCGGCTGGCCCCCAGCCCCTCCCCCGCTGTCCCCCCTCTCCCGCAGGCATGCCGCCATGTCTGGCTCTGGCCAGGCGGCGCAGCTGCCAGACATGCTGCTCTGAGCAGCATGGTAAGGGGGCCGGGGCTGGGGCGTTGGATATGGGGCAGGAGGTCCCGGGGGGCAGTGAGGGGACTGGGAGCAGGGGGCAGTTGGATGGGGCGGAGGTTCTGGGGGGGGGGCGGTCAGGGGACGGGGAACAGGGGAGGTTGGATAAGCATGGGAGTCCCGGGGGCCTGTCAGGGGGCAGGGGTGTGGATAGGGTCGGGGCAGTCAGGGGACAGGGAGCAGGGGGGATTGGATAGTTGTGGGGTCCTGGGGAGCGGTTAGGGGCAGGGGGTCCTGGGAGGGGGCGGTTAGGGGACAAGGAGCAGGGGGGGTGGATGGGTCGGGGGTTATGAGGTGGGCGGGAAGTGGGAGGGGGCGGATTGGGGGCAGAGGCCAAGCTGTTTGGGGAGGCACAGCCATCCCTACCCGGCCCTCCATATAGTTTTGCAACCCCAGTGTGGCCCTCGGGCCAAACAGTTTGCCCTCCCCTGATCTAACCCATAAGTATAAATGGAGAAGAGCAATCTACAACTGGATTGGACTGGACTAGAAAACCAAGGAAGCGCTAGTTAAATTACTGCAGCAATACAAAATCCTTGCCTCTCATGATAAGGTTAAAACTGAAACCTCAGCACAGAGCAACGGCAACCCAACATGGGAAACACACGACATTTGGAAAAACCTAAAATCTCCAGCCTGGGCTGCATAAAGAAAACATTGCAATAGCTTCTCTCAACTCACACCAAACGACCTTCGACCTGTATTCTATAACCAATTCAATCACTTATTTTATATCTGTTGGAACCCAACTTGTGCAAAACAAAAACAAAAAAAAACCCTCAGTAACCCTTTTCATCGCCTGCCAGCACCTCAACGATCATCATTTTACTTTCCAAAAGACAGTTGAAAACCCTTGGACATCAAAAGCATCCAGCGTGAGATTTACAGATGCTGGGTATTTGCAGATACAGTATTCTGCCAAAATGTTGTCATGCTTCCTAGTTCAGATTTAACTTCCCACTAGTGTGCGGTATTATTTCTTCAAGATGGAAATTGGCCTGTGTCCATCTGTTATCAAAGTTCAGTTCCATAGCTTCTACATATTGCTACCATCCTCCCTACTCCAGCTCTGCTATACCTGAGTAGCAATGGTGGAATATACACTAGTCCTCATCATCACTTGCAAGCCTGTCTAGTGTACAATTGCTTCAGAGATAAATTTCCCTTCTGAGTGCCCTCCTGTAGTTCATAGATCTCAGACTTATCTGGCAGGGGCTTGGTCTGTTTAATAGCGAGCAAAGGAAAGCTTTTGTCATTAAATGATCCCTTGGCTCCTTGCAAGACTCGGAACGATAGCTTGGAAAGCCACTGGGCAAGTAAGGTGCCCCTCAGTCATACAGCAGTGTTTGTGATAGGATAGGATCTTGCAATACCAAAACTTGCCTAGCAACATGTAGCCGTGGATGTCCTTCTGGGCTCTCTCCTTGGCCTACTTCTCTTTGTACTGGGTATAAATAAATGATCTACTGGAAGCTTGTTACAAAATCACAGTCCTGATGTGCCCCAACAGCAGCATCTTAGCATATTGTGTTCCTTCTGCACTCCCGGGTCTGAAACGGCCTTTGCTGAAATATTGGGCCAGATCCTCCACTAGTGAAGCCAATGAAGCTGTGCTGATGTATCCCAGCAGAGGATCTAGACCACTCTATTTAGTTATCTCTTGTTGCCAATCCAGGCACCAGAATGATCACAGCTAATTTTAATGGGGGAAGGGGGGGGGATCAGGGAAGATCCCTCCTCAACCTCTTCATTAATGCATGTTTTGTCCAAAAAGCATGGATAATTTTTACTGAGGATACACCACCAGTAACATTTTCTTGTCTGAGGTTGGAAGTACCACTGTTGACCAATTTCAACAGGGATTGGCAGTCAGGACTCTTGGGTTCTATTACAAACTTTGCATTGGCTCCTTAGGTAACCTTGAGCAAGTCACTTAAAATCTCTGTGCCCAACCTACAAACAATGGGAGCATGAAGCACCCGAATTATAACTCCCATAAGGCACCACAGAAACATTGTCTAATCAAAATATTTCGGGGTTGGGTAGTCCAATTTTAACTTTAAAAAAAAAACAAAATTTTCTATGGAAACCCCTTTATTTTCTGACCAGCTCTAAATTCATTCTCTTCTCTTCCTGGCTGCAAGGGGCTATTCCTCATCTCTCCCTTTCTCCTGAGTGCAGGTGCCACTCTGACCTACAAGGGTTGTTTGGAGAAAGAGCCAACACTACCAGCACCACCCATTCACCACTCCCACCGTTCCTCGTTCACACCGCTCAGGCAGTTTGGTCTGTGCTCCAATGACAAATGCCCTGCAAGGACCCCAGCCAGCATGAATGCAGTTCCAAGCAGCAGCTAGGTCTCCAGAGAGTCACCCAATAGGTCTCGAAGTGCTGCAGGCCGAGGCTCGCTCTTCTCAGTCTTCAGAGTTGCACAAGATCTAGCCTCACAACTCCCACTCAAGTTAGCCAGGGAGAATCCCATCCAATCGTACAAAATTCAAATACGAACAGACCTGAAAAATGCCTGTCAGGAATAGAGAAGGGCTTTCGCTGACACTGAACACACTTGGATGAATGCAGAAGCAAGTCAGAGAGACAAACGCTGGTTACCCTCATAGGTGCTCAGTGATCCATCAGGTTTTACCTAGCTGTGAATTTATTTCTCTATGCTATCCAAAGCCAAACTCACACCTGCTGGAGTGCTTCAGCTTCCCTGTCTTTAAGAAGGGGATAATACTTGTCACAGCGGGGTTGAAAGGAATCAGTGATCAATATTTGTGAAGAGCTCTCAGATCTTTATCTTTAAATCAAGACTGGATGTCTTGCTAAAAGATATTCTATAGGTCAAACGGAAGTTATGGGCCTGAAACAGAAATTACGGGGTGAAGGGCTGTGGCCTGCGTTATGCAGGAGCTCAGTTTAGATTTAGGTCATAGAGTTTATATGCCCAAGGATCACATCTGCCCTCTTTGCCACAGCACTGCATTGGGAACTCATGTCCACTTGCTTCTCCACCATGACCCCTAAATGCTTTTCAGAATCATTGCTTTCCACGCTCCTGTCCCCCATTCTGTAAGTATGGCCTGCAATCTTTGCTCCTAGACATATACCTTTGCATTTGGCTGTATTAAAATGCATTTTATTTGAATGGGCCCAGCTTACAAGCGATCCTTATTGCTCTTTATCACTACCCTTATCCTTATAATTATTTAGCACTCTGCTAATCTTTGTGTCTTCTGTACATTTTATCAGCAATGGTTTTATATTTACTTCCAGGTCATTGAGGAAAATGTTGAATAGCATCGGGCCTAGTTCTGAACTTGGTGGAACCCCACTAGAAACATCCCTTCTCGATGATTTCTCATTGACAACTACTTCTTGTCCATTAGCCAGAATAGGTTATGAAGCATTGCTGGCTCTATCTCCCATGTGGGAGATGTGGGTCATGTGGGAATTTGCAACTGAGCCTGTCCACTATTGAGTTTTGTGTGCCCGGGAGGTAAGCCGCAGATAGTATCCCATTGTGGGAGATACACCAGTTCCATAGTCTCATCGCCTCCGCACAGAGGGAGGGCAACCTGGCTCCACCTTGTCAATTGATGTAGTCCATAAAGGCTATGTTATCTGTTAGGACTCTCATGTGTGATCCTTTGATCAACAGGAGGAAATGGTGCAGGCATTCCTGAACACCCTTAGCACATGGAGATTGATATGAAAGGATGACCACCTGCCTTGTGTTGTTAGGCCATGTAGATGCGCGCCCTACCCTATGAGTGATGCGTCAGTGGTGAGAAGCAACGACGGAGCTCAAGGGGGTTGCAAGAAGGGGATCCCTTTGCAAGCATTCGCCGGCACCAGTCTAAGGAGTTTTTGACCCTGGTGGGTAGTGACAGGGGTTTGTCCAGTCTGTTTCTGTTTGGTTTGTAAACTGAGCTGAACCACATCTGGAGGAACTGCATGTGAAGCGTGGCATGTGGCATCACCGCTGTGCCTGCTGCCATATGCCCCATGTAAAATGGATAGAGCACCCTTGCAAATGATCTCTAAGACACATCGATCTGATGTTATTCATTCCCAGGTGCTGCAGAACTTTGCCAGATGGTGGTCAAATGGGTGAATAGCAATGGTCAGCTGTAGCGGTTCAGGGGGAGTGGTCTATTGATGCCTCGACCAACACATCAAAATTGGTGTTTTGAAGTGGACATCTGGGATATAGAAGATTGCGGGCCAGATGGTTTATGCCTCAGGAACTTAGTTTTCTTTCTCTGTGGCTTGTAGTAGCTCTGGGGTTGTGCTGGGGCTGCAAACTAAATTTCCTCTTTTGTCCTGGCATATAGATGCCCAGTGAATGGAGAGTGGCCCTAGAATCCTTTAGGGTGTGAAGAGAGACATCAGTCTTCTCTGTGAAGAGCTTAGTGCCTGCAAAGAGAAGGTCTTCAATGGTCAACTGCACCTCCTTCGGGAAGCCTGACAGATGTAGCCATGATGCACATTGCATAATCGCTGCTGTAGAGGTAGACCTGTCTGCAGTGCTGGCTGCGTCAAGGGCAGATTGTAGCATTGTCTTGGCCACTAACTCTCCCTCTTGATGGCTTTAAATTGGTCATAGTGCAACTCAGACAGCTGTGCAATAAAGTTGTCCCATTTTGAATAATTTATGTAGTCATATTTCACCATGAGAACTTGTTAACTGGCAATTTGAAACTACAGTGTGGCCGAGTACGCTTTCCTCCCAAAAAGGTTCCAATGCTTCCAGTCCCTTTTGTAGGGAGTGGACCTCCTCTGGTGTTGACGGCCATGGGAATTAACAGCATCCACCATGATGGAGTCAGATGGAGGGTGGAAGAAGAGGAATTCAGTCTCCCTCACTGAGACATAATATTTTTTGTCCACCCACTTGTAGGTAGGTGCCACCGATGCTGGGGTCTGCCAAATGGTTTTTGCGGGGTCCAGAAGAGCCTCTTTCATAGGTAGGGCAATTTTCGAGGATGAGAATGAATGCATTATGTCAAGAAATCTGTGGTGGGTATCCTTGACCTCTTCTAGTGGTATTTGAAGAGTGTCTGCCACTGTCTTCATTAGGTCCTGGAAGATGTGAAAGTCATCAGCCATAGATGGTGGGGGAGGCATGATGGCCTCATCAGGAGGATATGGTCCTCAGGGTTATCTCTTCCTCAACATGGCCCTCTCATTCCTCCATGATTTCTTCTGGAGGTTCTGAAGCTCTGGATGCTGCAGCCAAGGGGGTGCATCTCGAGGGTTCTTGGGTGAGGCTAGAAGCCCAAGAGGCATGGTGACAATATGCAGTCCAAGGGTCCCAGTGTGGCCACTGGGGTGGTGGTGGCATTGAGCTTGGAGGCAGTGTTCATGGTTGCCCATACCGAGATGGTGGTGGTGGGGCCATCTGAGGGTATGCTTGGGGGCCCTGTTGGTATTGGGCACCATAAGGAGTCTGGGAGGAGTACTGTGACACTGATTCCTCTGGTTCAGTATTGGAGTCCTCACTAGAGAATAGGGAAGACTCCCATGCCAGACAAAGACTCGGTGCGGAGATCCCAGTACTGAGAAGAGGAGACTCCAGTACATCAGATAGACGGAGGTCCCTCAAGTACTGGAATTCCAGCAATACTGACAGACTCAGTGCCACTGGTGGTACCGCGGGGGACACGGAGATCTTGCCCACATCAATCGCTTTGGTACTGGATGGGGCATCGATGATGGTACTGATCGACTATCACATATCGGCAACATCTTCTTAGAGGAGTCCTTACTCCTGTCCTTGTCTCTCAGTGCTGTTGACTGGGGCCTGTGCCCATCGAGTCCATAGGCATGTCAATGGTACCTGCCACTGTAGAACGTAAGCTGTGGGTACCACGCTAGGATTGTCTTGCTGCCAACGATACTGAGGATTCAGTGGATACCAAGCATGCCGGAAATCATTTGCGGCTAGCTGGGGCTGACTGTGAGGACTTCCTGCTCTCTTTTTCGATGACTTATGAGAGGGGTCAGTGGCTGGTTTCTTTGACCCACAGCCTTTAGATGTTGATGGCTGTGGGGAAGACTCAAGTCTGCCAGGTGACTCTTGGTGCAGGTCCAGAGAGGGTCAGAGGGCTGTCTCCTGTCTCAGTTCCCTATCCTTGCGAGACCTGGGCCTGGCTTGCTAGCACAGACTACACTTTTGTGAAACGTGGCCTTCCCCAAGGTAGTGTATGTACCAGGAGTGCTTGTCTGCAACAGGGATAGTCTCTTTGCAGGAGAGGCACTTCTTGAAGCCCAGTGACCCAACAAGAAAAAAGTGGGGGGAGCGGTTTTTTTGTTTTGTTTTTTCAGAGAGAAAACTTTAAGAAAGAGGAAAAAAAACTACAACTATGCTAAAAACTAAGTACGAGGAGACTAACTAATGATGGAAATGCAAAAGTGAAAGTGAACCTAACGGACTGTGAATAGCTCCATCTCTAGTCAGGGGTGATTGAGAAGGAACTGAGTGAGCTGGCTAGCCTCGTGGAAGGGCACAAGAAGAGACAGTGCATGTGCGGCCTAATGGAAACTGGTACCAAAGTTCTCAGATCAGCAGCACAGGGATGCAAGCACACCTATACTGGATCACCCATAGGGACACTATTTGAAGTAGAATATCTAGGTTAACATAATGGTTGCTTTTGGCTTTAAAAATCTATGACTCCCTGGATGAGTTAAAGAATTAGTACTATTCAAATATATTGTGAAATTATGCCAGAAATGCAGACTAAAGTGATTGAATAGATGTGACAGTAGCAGGAGTGGGATATTGCAGCTGCACAGCAGGAAGTGGCAATGAAGGGGCCAGGAGAAGGAGAGGTTTCTGGCAGCAGAGAGACAGAAGGAACGGCAGCTGGAAGACAGACTGTGTCCTAGCAGTAATGAAAAAAGAGGGATCTTTTCAGCTTGCACATATTGCCGGTGTGTGCATCCCCATCAATAACAATAAGCTGATGGTGATGGATAGTGCTTGGATATGTATTACACCAACCTGCATGACTTTTTCCTATAAATAATACTAAAAATACTAAAAATGTATCAGGCTTACATAAAATAGCAATTTCTCCAGAATAGAGAGCCAGACTCTCCTCTGTTGTGAATCAGTATAGCCCCATTGAAGTGAACAAAGCTATGGTGATTTACAGCTGAACGTGTATTTGTATTTTAATTCTCCTTTAGCTTGAATAAAATGAACTATAGACTGAAAACTGGTCTCTGGCTTTAACAAATGCTTGCCATTGACCCAACAGATTAAAACAATAAAGTCCACAGGGTATTGTTTGATGAAAAAGACCAAGCAGATTCAACAAAATGATATTCCACTTAAAAAATTAAACATGGAAGTTAGCCCTATCTCATTTACATGGGGCCAGATTCTGATCACTTTTATGCTGAATTTTCACTGGTTGAACTAAGATTAGAATCTGGCCCATAATGAATTACTTTCCTGTGGTAAATTAGTCCATAGCAGTTGGGTTTTAGCCTTTTTAAAAAATTATTTCACAGCAATGGATTATCAAAATAAACTATAACAATCTTCCCATTTTGAGGGAATGTGGAGTAAGAGAAGGCAGAGATGAGGTGAAGAAACATAAAGTACAAAATACTTAAACTCGTGAAACCGCTTCCATACAAGGTATTCACAGCATTTTAGAAGCCTCATAGCAAGCTCAAGGGAAGGTCAATATTATCCTTATGCTACAGCCAGGGAAACTGAGGCACAGACATGTTATGTCTTTCAGGATCCCACATCAGAATGGAACCAATTTCTGCCAACTCTCAGCATATCTTCCCTAACCACTAGACCACACTATTTCTTGTACAGCTGGCTAAGTACTGCAGGCCAAATCCTGAGTGCGTTTAGATGAATTTTCCTCCACCCTTTCTCAAGCAAACTGCTATTTATACTGTAGAGTTTCCTTAATGATGTGGCTTAGGATTTGGCCTGGGATATGCTGTGCCCTGGCTCTGGAGAACAAGAACTGTAGAAGGGTATTAGCAACAGTGTGGGATACAGGGCTCAATCCCCAACCCCAGTTCTGTGGAGACAGACCCAGCTGCTGTAAAAGAATAGAGGATTCTCTCCCACAAGGGAGCCTCAGCTTGCACAATGCTGACAGAGCTAGCCTCTACCCAACCTGCTGCTCCCGGCTCCACACACGGGACATGTCAGAGGTGGGAGCTGGGAGACACATGGTACAGCCGTTCCAGCCCCTGCATGGCCCACGATTTAGAGACTGGAAAGCGTCTCGGTATTGCCAACCTCAAGCAGCCAATAATGGTAAGTCTACCTCCCAATTATATTGTAGTAACAATACTCAGCAGGGTGCCTCGTTATTTCTCTGAAGAGGGACATTTATAACCCTACCTCTCTAAAGCTATCTGTAGGTTGCTCACATTGTTCACCAACAGCTCTAAAATTTGCTCCCTCTATTTTGACACAAATCTTTTCCTTCTGTCTTTGGAATGTTCAGACTCCAAGTTACATAGAAATAAAAGACAACTGCTGAACAAAGACTTGCTTTGCTCTGCTCCCTTCCTGGTGACAGAAATAGACTCGAGAGCTATTTTTATCCTGGAGAACACACAACACATGCCCAAGTTACCACTGCCAGTAATAAATACATCCCTAAGAGGGTCAAGAAGCTACTGTAAACAGTGATTAGTAATGAGACCATTCTGTTCTCTTATTACCATAGAGGCATCATTATCTAGCCTCTAATTTCGTACTTTATGTCTCATCACATAAAAGCCTTTACAGAAAGCAGGCAGGGTTGTATGTCTTGTCAGACTTGACAATTCAGAGCAATAGGAATATAAATAGCTCTTGACCATGTACTCGCTCCCCACCTCCACACTGCACACTGTGAAAAGACAGGTTTCAGAGTGGTAGCTGTGTTAGTCGGTATCCGCAAAAAGAACAAGGAGTACTTGTGGCACCTTAGAGACTAACAAATTTATTTGAGCATAAGCCCACTTCATCAGATGCATGCAGTGGAAAATACAGTAGGAAGAAATATATATACAGAGAACATGAAAAAATGGGTGTTGCCATACCAACTCTAACAAGACTCATCAATTAAGGTGGGCTATTATCAGCAGGAGAAAAAAAACTTTTGTAGTGATAATCAGGATGGCCCATTTCAAACAGTTGACAAGAAGGTATGAGTAACAGTAGGGGAAAAATTAGAATGGGGAAATAGTTTTTAGTTTGTGTAATGATTCATCTACTCCCAGTCTTTATTCAAGCCTAATTTAATGGTGTCCAGTTTGCAAATTAATTCTAGTTCTGCAGTTTCTTGTTGGAGTCTGTTTTTGAAGGTTTTTTTGTTGAAGAATTGCCACTTTTAGGTCTGTAATCGAGAGACCAAAGAGATTGAAGTGTTCTCTGACTGGTTTTTGAACGTTATAATTCTTGACGTCTGATTTGTGTCCATTTATTCTTTTGCGTAGACTGTCCAGTTTGGCCAATGTACATGGCAGAGGGGCATTGCTGGCACATCATGGCATATATCACATGGGTAGATGTGTAGGTGAACAAGCCTCTGATAGCGTGGCTGATGTGATTAGGTCCTATGATGGTGTCACTTAAATAGATATGTGGACAGAGTTGGCAACGGACTTTGTTGCAAGGATAGGTTCCTGGGTTAGTGGTTCTGTTGTGTGGTGTGCAGTTGCTGGGGAGTATTTGCTTCAGGTTGGGGGGCAGTCTGTAAGCGAGGACTGGCCTGTCTCCCAAGATCTGTGAGAGTGAGGGATCGTCCTTCAGGATAGGTTGTAGATCCTTGATGATGTGCTGGAGAGGTTTTAGTTGGGGGCTGAAGGTGATGGCTAGTGGCGTTCTGTTACTTTCTTTGTGGGCCTGTCCTGTAATAGGTGACTTCTGGGTCCTCTTCTGGCTCTGTCAATCTGTTTCTTCACTTCAGCAGGTGGGTATTGTAGTTGTAAGAATGCTTGATAGAGATCTTGTAGGTGTTTGTCTCTGTCTGAGGGGTTGGAGCAAATGTGGTTGTATCTTAGAGCTTCGCTGTAGACAATGGATCGTGTGGTGTAGTCTGGGTGAAAGCTGGAGGCATGTTGGTAAGTATAGCGGTCAGGTTTCCAGTATAGGGTGTTGTTTATGTGACCATCGCTTATTAGCACTGTAGTGTCCAGGAAGTGGATCTCTTGTGTGGACTGGTCCAGACTGAGGTTGATGGTGGGATGGAAATTGTTGAAATCATGGTGGAATTCCTCAAGGGCTTCTTTTCCATGGGTCCAGATGATGAAGATGTCATCAATGTAGCGCAGGTAGAGTAGGGCTGTTAGGGGACGAGAGCTGTGGAAGCCTTGTTCTAAGTCAGCCATAAAAATGTTGGCATACTGTGGGGCCATGTGGGGACCCATAGCAGTGCCGGTGACTTGAAGGTATACATTGTCCCCAAATGTGAAATAGTTATGAGTGAGGACAAAGTCACAAAGTTCAGCCACCAGGTTTGCCGTGACATTATCGGGGATACTGTTCCTGGTGGCTTGTAGTCCATCTTTGTGTGGAATGTTGGTGTAGAGGGCTTCTACATCCATGGTGGCTTGGATGATGTTTTCTGGAAGATCTCCGATGGATTGTAGTTTCCTCAGGAAGTCAGTGGTGTCTCGAAGATAGCTGGGAGTGCTGGTAGTCTGAGGAGAGAGTCTACATAGCCAGACAATCCTGCTGTCAGGGTGCCAATGCCTGAGACAATGGAGCGCCCAGGATTTCCATGTTTATGGATCTTGGGTAACAGATAGAATACCCCTGGTCGTGGTTCTAGGGGTGTGTCTGTGCGGATTTGTTCTTGTGCTTTTTCAGGGAGTTTCTTGAGCAAATGCTGTAGTTTCTTTTGGTAGCCTTCAGTAGGATCAGAGGGTAATGGCCTGTAGAAAGTGGTGTTGGAGAACTGCCTAGCAGCCTCTTGTTCATATTCCGACCTATTCATGATGACAACAGCACCTCCTTTGTCAGCCTTTTTTGATTGTGATGTCAGAGTTGTTTCTGATGCTGTGGATGGCATTGTGTTCTGCACGGCTGAGGTTATGGGGCAAGTGATGCTGCTTTTCCACAATTTCAGCCCATGCACGTCGGCGGAAGCACCCTATGCAGAAGTCTAGTCTGTTGCTTCGACCTTCAGGAGGAGTCAATGCAGAAGCCTTCTTTTTGTAGTGTTGGTAGGAAGGTTTCTGTGGGTTAGTATGCTGTTCAGAGGTGTGTTGGAAATATTCCTTGAGTTGGAGATGTTGAAAGTAGGATTTTAGGTCACCACAGAACTGTATCATGTTCGTGGGGGTGGAGGGACAGAAGGAAAGGCCCGGAGATAGGACAGATTCTTCTGCTGGGCTAAGAGTATAGCTGGATAGATTAACAATATTGTTGAGTGGGTTAAGTGAACCACTGTTGTGGCCCCTTGTGGCATGTAGTAGTTTAGATAGTTTAGTGTCCTTTTTCCTTTGTAGAGAAGCAAAGTGTGTGTTGTAAATGACTTGTCTAGTTTTTGTAAAGTCCAGCCATAAGGAAGTTTGTGTGGAAGGTTGTTTTTTTATGAGAGTATCCAGTTTTGAGAGGTCATTCTTAATCTTTCCCTGTTTTCTGTATAGGATGAAACTGTGAAAATACAGTTTCCAGCGCTCGTACCTCAGCGGTCCCTTCCACTGCCGTTTGTGGCTGACACGTTAGCAGGAGATTTATCTTCCTCATTATTTTTCAAAGGGATGTTCATGCTGCAACACCATTTACAGGAAGTGGTGTTTATAACATGGGATTAAGTCTTTATTTTGTGTCGTCCATCATAAACTGTCGGGTATATTTGTGTGGTTCACTTCCTGGAGCATCATCATCATATCTGAGCATCTCACAAACCTCAATGAATTTCTCATAAGATGATAAGGATGGCCATACTGGGTCAGACCACAGGTCCATCTAGCCTAGTATCCTGTTTTCCGACAGTGGCCAATGCCAGGTGCCCCAGAGAGAATTAACAGAACAGGTAATCATCAAGTGATTCATTCCCCATCACTCATTCCCAGCTTCTGGCAAACAGAGGCTAGGGACACCATCTCCTCATTCCCTATTTGCAGCTGGGAAAACTGAGGCACAAAGATTAAGTGACTTGCCCAAGGTTACATAGGGAGTCTGTGGAGCCAGGCATTGAGCCCAGGTCTTCTTAGTTGTATTGTCATAACCATAAGGCATCCCCTCTCTTCCTCAAGAGCCAACTCAACCACTACTGTGTCTTTCTAACCCCAGACTTGTGTCACAATAATTCGTATCACTTAACAAATGCATGCAAAGTGCTTTGAAGATGGAGGGCCAGATTCATACAAGGGAGGTGTAGACTCCACCTCCCTTTCCAGCTAATCCTCCATCCCACAGGGCCTTCACCCAAGGGAAGGGCAGGGAGTGATGCCACCTTCTGCTCAGGGCCAGACAGTCTATCCCTGCCAGTGCTCTACAGAACAAGCTGGCATCTTCTCACCTCTCACACTCCTCTCAACCACAGAGAGGCACTTTTTGGCTCCACCCTTCCTTTAGAACCCCCTGGCGCCGGGGAGGTTTCAGCCACCATGACCTCCTTCCCTGGTTGACTTTTTCCCTCAGGGACTCTGCACCATAAAACTAGGGTGGATCTCATCTATAAAAGGGACAAGTTTATTACTGCATCAAAACAAGATCCTGAGGTCTTTGCACAGTCCTTGCTCAGGCAAAGTCAGTGGGAGTTTTGTCTGAGTAAAGACTGAATGAAATGCTGTGAGGACCTCAGGATTTGGCCCATACATTGCTGACTAACATAGCAATCTGCCTGGAGCTGGAGAGAGGAGCATAGATGGCAGGTGGAAAGAGTTCAGAGGAGGCACCAGGAAGCCAGTTTGCATGCACATGGCTGGAACGCTAGTTGTGGGTGGAGCACCTCTGGAAATACTTCTCTTAATAAAGAGCCAGTTTAGTTGTGTAAACATGGAGTCCTCTCATGTTATTGCCCAGCACACATAAAACAATTACTATGAATAGGCTGTTGTCTCAGGCATATGGACTTTACTGCACCATGCCGCAGAAGCAGCAAATGCTGTTTTGGAAGAAAGCTCCTGCTTGGACATGGGATCTGCAGAACAAAATTATTCCATTTGGGTAGAAATGACAGATTCGGGCACAAGCAATCGCATTGGATGTGCCATCATTTTGCATGATGGGGCCAACTTTATAGTTAAGAGAGTTGACCTACAATTAAATCATTCTCCTATCCCATTCTTCCACCCAACCCCAGCCCCTAATTTATTTTAGGTGCACTGTTAAACGCTAATGAGAAGTGTCCTGGAAACTGATATCCTCTGTCTATTTGCTGTTTTGTTGTAGCCGTGTTGGTCCCAAGATGTGGGAGAGACAAGATGGGCAAGGTAATATCTTTACTGAACCAACTTCTGTTGGTCAAAGGGACAAGCTCTTTCTCAGACCTGGAAAAGATAAGGAGAGTGTCCAAGCTAAATACAAGGTGAGACAGATTGTTAAACATAAGGGATTTATACATGTTGTAGGAGACCACTTAAAATGAAGTGGGCAATTAACATCTCTGCAATCCTAGGACAAAGGAGAGTAATAGGCAGTAAGGTGTGTTGCAAATTATTGTAATGAGCCACAAAAACCAGTCTCTCTGTTAAATCCATGGTCTTTAGTGTCCACAGAGCTATGAATTTAAATTCCCAATCCCAAACTTGTCTTTTCATGGTGTTGTGCAGGTTTCCTTCGAGGATTAGGAGTGAGAGGTCAGATATGGAGTGATTGTTTTGTGAAAAGTGTTCATCCACGGGTGATAGGGCATTTTTGTCTTTTATCCTTTTTCTGTGTGAGTTCATTCAAGAGCATAATGATTGTCTGGTTTCACCCACATAGTTGTTTTGGGGGCTTTTATTGCATGGGATGCAATACACCCCATATTGTCATAGGCATGTGTGGAACCCATAGATCTTGAAAGGTGTGCTGTGGGAGGTACTGATCATCATAGCAGTGCTGATATGGCTGCAAGTTTTGCACCTGTTGTTCTGGCAGGGTCTCGTGCCACTCTGAGTTGGTGTGTCCTGGTCTGTGGGGAGCTTGCTTCTGATAATGAGCTTGGGAAGATTGATCTGGGGTTATTGGAAGGGCATAAGAGGATGGTTGGGAAAGATTGATTTCAGGATGAGGTCTCCATCAAGAATGGGTTGTAATTATTTAATGATACCCCATATGTGGGGTGGCAGGTGACAACTAGAGGTGTGCAATCAGTGGTTGTTTTTTTTGTTTTGTTTTGTTTTTCTGTATTGAAGCAGGTTGTCTCGGGATATTTGGGTGGCCGTTCCATAGTGAGTTCTACTTCTCTGTCTGATCACAACACAGGAACGGCAGGAGCAGCAGCACCAATGTCCCCAGCTAAATACCTCAATACTTACCTGGAGCGATGGGTTGAGAAAGAAGACCAGTCTCAGGGCACACTGATCAGTGGGATGTATGCTTCTCCTGGACAGAGGGAGCACACCCTGGGCATCTGAAATCCACAGCAGTTCAAATCCCAGATAAGCCCCAGTTTATGTGACAGCTGCCACCCTGGCCAAAACCAGGGATTAAACTGGGGGCTCTCCATAGCTAAAACCTCTCTCTATCCGATCTGAGTTGGAGGCTGTAACAGATTCTCATCCTCTGTGGATCAGGTACAAAGGGGGACATTTAATACACACTGACCAGAGCTGTACATTCAGTCCTTGACCTCTCCTTGCTGAGACTGCCAGCAAGATGGCCAGCTAATGATGGGGCTAGCACCTCATGGTAGAAAAGAGACTGAACTCTGCTAGAATCAATAAAAAGGAAATTCTGTCCTGACAGTGCTGGACACAAACAGGTCCCTCTAGTCCAAATAAACACAGCCTGTGCTACCTAGTATCATCATGCAGGGTCTCCCTAAATCCCGCTGACTACACTGCTGATTATTATCCAGTAGGACCTGAGACAACAGACTCATTTCACACATACAGCAAATATTGCCTTTATATGGTAATGGTTCACCCACTAACTCTGGTTTTACTGGCAACTTCTATTCCCAGATGCAGATTACGGGAATATTTTAATCATGTAATATTTGAGCTATGAGTGATAAAGTCTCTGCAACATCTGGCAGAGGCTGAAGTGACAGAACCCCACAGCTGGCATGCTGGGCGCAATTCAGAGCTTGGGAAGCTAGAGACCTGGGTCCAGGGTTCCTAGCATGATGGTTCCTCTAGCTTTCATTTATCAGCTGTATGGGCACAGTAGGAATGCTTATGGGGGAAATCGTTATTAAAAAACATGGCATTTCAAAAAAATGTACTCAAATGCCTAAAAGATAAATGGGGCCAGCTGCAAAATAATAATTAAAAAGTACTTTGTAGAGTTTCCAGTATATCCTTTGTACTAATAGGGAAGAAGTATATTAAAAGGATTACTATGCCATATTCATACTTTGTCCTGGTATAAATGTATTGTATGTAGGATTGTTGCATGTAGTTATGTAGATGTGCAATGCACAAAAAGGTCCCATGGCACAATTCCAGCCTTGCAAACTTCTACTTGCTTAAGGCATTTTTTTTTTCCTGATGGGTAAAATATCATTCGTTTTTAATTATTGTTAATCATTATGACCAGGACAAGCAAATAGATTTTGGCCTACATTTTCAGAAATGAATTATACTGGTGGGTGCCCAGTTTGAGACCCTGGAATCTCTGCACTTACTGAAAATCAGACCTCTTTAAGGTAACTAAGTTGGACACTCAAAAATAATTTTTGAAACTGGAGATCTGGGCTGGTAAATGTTCATAACATTTTCTACAAGGCTGCACTATACACCAGAGTGGAGGAGTTATCTCCAGTGTCCTGGCCTAATTCTAGTAAGAGTAATATAGCTGGGAGGGAAATGGTTTTCCCACACCGTGAAAATAATTGAGATGTCAAAATATTTCCCATTCTGGATCAGGATGAAATTGTGACCTTTTGAGGTTTTCATGAAAAATGTGAGAAAATGACCCACCCCAGAATAGCCTATAGCCCAGGGATTAGGGCACTCATCTAGGGCATGGGAGACTGAGGTTCAAGCCCAATGTCTGACTCAAACAGAGACTTGAACCTGTGTACTTCAAACACCCCAGCTGAACACACTAATCCTGGGGCTTAGTTTGGGTAGCTTACCCTTGCTCTCTCTCCCTCCCTCTCGGGCTTGGGCATAGAGAACATGAAGCACATGGTGGCTGCTGGAGGTGTGTGTCCCAGACTAGGAGCGACAAATAGCACAAGCATTTGGGGGCATTCAGGGTTATAACACAATTGGTGACACAACCTCTCACTAGTCTGAATTCCACCCCAAAGCATGGTAGTGGCATAGTCAGCAGGATTTACACACAGCTTGCCCGGGGCACCATTTCAGATTGGGGAAGGGGGGGCAACTTTAACCATGATTCAAGGGGCTACTTAGGCACCTGAAAACACTAATATTTTTGCAGATAATGGGGGGGGGCAACCAAAAATTATAACTCAAAGCGGGGCCTCAGCTCAAGAAGTCTGAAAACTACTCAGGGTGCAGGCAGGTGTGTAGCTAGGAGCTATGTGCAGAGAGGGGGTAGCTCAGGGTGCAAGCAACGGGTAGCTAGGGACTGTGTGAAGAGAAGGGGGTAGCTCAGGGTGCAAGCAGGGGGTAGCTAGGGGCTGTGTGCAGAGAGAGGGGTAGCTCAGGGTGCAAGCAGGGGGTAGCTAGGAGCTGTGTGCAGAGAAGGGGGGTAGCTCAGGGTGCAGGCAGGGGGTAGCTAGGGGCTGTGTGCAGAGTGGGGGAGAGCTCAGGGTGCAAGCAGGGGGTAGCTAGGGGCTGTGTGCAAGGGGTTGCTGCTGCTTGAAGGCCAGCCCTGCATTCAGTCCCTAGTTGGTACAGTGGGGGGTAGCCCCACTGGGCAGGGGCTGGGGAAAGGGGCGTGCTCTGCCCACCCGGGGACACGATGGGTTGGGGCAGGGGGTCACCCTGACATCAGTCCCCCCGTTTCCTGGTTGTGCACAGATGATCAGGAGGCAGGCTCCTGGTCCGGAGCAGCGTGGCTAGCAGCGGCTCTATAGCGGTGCGGGGAGAGTGCGGGGGGGCAGGGGCAGCACGGTGGCTGCCGAGGGCAACGGAGCAGGGCAGTGGGGGGACGAGGGGCAGCATCTCCCCTCCTGCTGCAAACTTCACCCACACATGATACATGGCGCCCTTGCAGCTGTTTGCTCTGTTTACACTTCAAGCCGTGGTAAAATCGTTTTAAAGGAGTCTCCAGTTCATAGGCACTGACTGTGTGGGTGCTGCGGAGCTGGAGCACCCACAGGGAAAATACGGTGGGTGCTGAGCACCCACCTGCAGCCCCCCTATCAGCTCCCTCCCACTCCCCAGCGCCTCCTGCCTGCTGGCGGGCCTCGCAGACCAGCGCCTCCCTCTCCCTCCCCCACACCTCCTGCCCACTGCAATCAGCTGTTTCGTGGCATACAGAAGGCTCTGGGGGGAGAGAGGGGAGGAGTGAGGATGTGGCACGCGGGGGAGGGGGTGGATCTCGGTGGGAACAGGTGGGGTGGGGCTTAGGGCAGGGCAGGAAGAGGCAGGGCCTTGGGGGAAGGGGTAGAGTGGGGGCGGGGCCTGGGGCAAAGCCAGGGTTTGAGCCCCCCCCCGCCCCCCGGCGCTTTGGAAAGTCAGCGCCTGTGCTCTTGTTTAATCCAGGCCATAGAAATTCACCCAGTGATTCGTGCACGCAGCTCAGATCTTGTGGCTGAGGAAGAGCATATTATTTTAGAAAAAAATCAGATCCTGGCTTGGAGAATCCACCACCACCCCACTTCTCAAACTCCGCACGAGCACTGTCGGGGGCTGGGAGAGCTGGGGCCAGAGTAAATAAAGCCCAGCTCTGTGCCAGGTTACAGCAATGCAGCTGCTCAAAGCCTAGGGATGTGTGGGTAGTACTAGAACAATCAGGACATGTCCTTATCCTTGGCAAATGTGGACTGCTCTAGGTGGCAAGGGGTTTAGTCGGGCTGCTCTGGTTAAAATGACCAGCAGTTGTGTAGGTATCACTCCACTTCAACCACCAGACCCATTTCTAGCCCAGAGATTAGCAGGGTACATCAGCACCAGAGGTGAGGGCATCCAGCCACCATCATTCCTTGGCCTGTTTGTCTACTGTGAACCTGTCCTCCCCCCAAACCCGTTGGAATCTCCATCCTAGACTTACTTGGAACTATCTGTCTTCTCATGATCAGAGGAAGTGATTAATGCCCTGGTACTCCAAGAAATGCCGCATTGTTTTTATACAAATATCCCTCGGGAATGGAACATCATTTCCCACTACACTATCCCTTGCCTTCAAAATAACCTCAGCAGTAGTGTCTTTACAGACGTCTCCCATCAGTTCTCTCCATCTTATCACCACCATCGTGTCAGAACGCCTCACCGGATTTTCTAAAATCATCCTTTTTACATGTACCTTATATTTTAAGTTCCTCTCCCTCCATACGATCTTATCTTTATTCATAATTATTAATCCTAACCCATGTCTCCCCTAAATGGGTTTTTCTTATGTGACACCTATAAATCTGGACAACAATTTTAATGAAAACACAAATCTTTGTCCTGTGACATCAGGTCAGATTCAACCTTAATGACCCATTTAATGTATCTAATGCTAATACCTTCCATTTACAGTTTATAGCACCTTCCATCCCAAAGTACGCTCCACAGCATTTACCTAATGGGATGGCTGGGGCCACCACTGGGTTAGAAATCCAGCAGGCATTCTGCACAAGTAGATCCATGCAATAGGTTCTTTAATTAATGGAAAAGGAAAGAGCAGTATTTCCAAATAAAGATGCAGCAGAAGCTTCAGCAAAAGGAATGTAGTGGGACTGAGCTGAAGTTTGGCCAGGACATCAACCACAAACAGTCAGGCTTGAGCCTGTAGTCATGGCTTTAGCAGCCCAGGAGCAACACAAACAAAAAGGAAGAAGGACATCTGCTGGGAGAGCAATACAGCAAAGCACAGACAATCCAGGAAGTTTTTGGAAACTGTTGGGGACAACTTCCTGGTGCAAGTGCTGAAGGAACCAACTCGGGACTGCACTCCTCTTGCTCTGCTGCTCACAAACAGAGAAGAATTGGTAGGGGAAGTAGAAGTGGATGGCAACCTGGGCAGCAGTGACCATGAGATGGTCGAGTTCAGGATTCTGAAAAAAGGAAGAAAAGAGAGCAGCAAAATACAGACTCTGGACTTCAGAAAAGCAGACTGACTCCCTCAGGGAATTGATGGTCAGGATCCTCTGGGAGGCTAATATGAGGGAGCAAGGAGTCCAGGAGAGCTGACTGTATTTTAAAGAAGCCTTATTGAGGGCACAGGAACAAACCATCCCAATGTGCAGAAAGAACAGCAAATATGGCAGCTGACCAGCTTGGCTTACCAGAGAGCTTAAACACAAAAAGGAAGTTTACAAGAACTGGAAACTTGGACAGATGACTAGGGAGGAGTACAAAAATATTGCTCAAACAAGCAGGGTTGTAATCAGGGAGGCCAAAGCACAACTGGAGTTGCAGCTAGCAAGGGATGTGAAGGGTAACAAGAAGGGTTTCTACAGGTAATGTTAGCAACAAGGTGGTCAGTGAAAGTGTGGGACCCTTACTGAATGGAGGAGACAACCTAGTGACAGATGATGTGGAAAAAGCTGAAGTACCCAATGCTTTTTTTGCCTCGGTTTTCACAGACGAGGTCAGCTCCCAGACTGCTGCACTGGGCTGCACAGTATGGGGACGAGGTAAGCACTCCTCAGTGGTGAAAGAACAGGTTAAGGACTATTTAGAAAAGCTGGACAAGCACAAGTCCATGGAGCCAGATCTAATGCATCCCAGGGTGCTGAGGGAGTTGGCTGATGGGATTGCAGAGCCATTGGCCATTATCTCAGAAAACTCGTGGCAATCGGGGGAGGTCTGGGACGATTGGAAAAAGGCAAATATAGTGACCATCTTTAAAAAAGGGAAGGAGAATCCAGAGAACTACAGACCGGTCAGCCTCACCTTAATCCCTGGAAAAATCATGGAGCAGGTCCTCAAGGAATCCATTTTGAAGCACTTGGAGGAGAGGAAGGTGATCAGGAATAGTCAACATGGATTCACCAAGGGCAAATCATGGCCTGACCAACCTGATTGCCTTCTATGATGGCTCTGTAGATATGGGGAAAACATATCTGATATATCTTGACTTTAGCAAAGCTTTTGATATGGTCTCCCACAGTTTTCTTGCCAGCAAGTTAAAAAAGTATGGATTGGATGAATGGCCTATAAGGTGGATGGAAAGCTGGCTAGATCGTCAGGCTCAACGGGTAATGATCAATGGCTTGATGTCTAGTTGGCAGCCGGTATCAAGCGGAGTGCCCCTGGGGTCTGTCCTGGGGCCGGTTTTGTTCAACATCTTCATTAATGATCTGGATGATGGGATGGATTGCACCCTCAGCAAATTCGCAGATGACACTAAGCTGGGGAGAGAGGTAGATATGCTGGAGGGTAGGGATAAGGTCCAGAGTGACCTAGACAAATTGGAGGATTGGGCCAAAAGAAATCTGATGAGGTTCAACAAGGACAAGTGCAGAGTCCTGCACTTAGGATGGAAGAATCCCATGTACTGCTACAGGCTGGGGACTGACTGGCTAAGTGGCAGTTCTGCAGAAAAGGACCTGGGGATTACAGTGGACGAGAAGCTGGATGTGAGTCAACAGTGTGCCCTTGTTGCAAAGAAGGCTAAGAGCATATTGGGCTGCATTAGTAGAAGCATTGCCAGCAGATCGAAGGAAGTGATTATTCCCCTCTATTCGGCACTGGTGAGGCCACATCTGGAGTATTGCGTCCAGTTTTGGGCCCCCCACTATAGAAATGATGTGGACAAATTGGAGAAAGTCCAGAGGAGGGCAACAAAAACGATTAGGGGGCTGGGGCACATGACTTATGAGGAGAGGCTGAGGGAACTGGGATTATTTAGTCTGCAGAAGAGAAGAGTGAGGGGGGATTTGATAGCGGCCTTCAACTAACTGAAGGGGGGTTCAAAAGAGGATGGAGCTAGGCTGTTTTCAGTGGTGGCAGATGACCAAACAAGAAGCAATGGTCTCAAGTTGCAGTGGGGGAAAGTCTAGGTTGGATGTTAGAAGAAACTATTTCACTAGGAGCATGGTGAAGAACTGGAATGGGTTACCTAGGGAAGTGGTGGGATCTCCATCCTGAGAGGTTTTTAAGGCCCAGCTTGACAAAGCCCAGGCTATGATGATTTAGTTGGTGTTGGTCCTGCTTTGAGCAGGGGGTTGGACTAGATGACCTCCTGAGGTCTCTTCCAACCTTAGTTTTCTATGATTTCACGTAAGAGGTGTTAGTCCATCTGTACAATTTTCAGAAAGGGATCTCTAAGATTCTCCTGAAGATGCCAGGGCAACCAGATTCGCTGTCTTGCCACGCTGCAGAACACGAGTGAGAGAGATTCAGCTGAAGCAAGTGGCATAGTATCTTGGCTTTCCCCTTGAAATCTCTGGCCTCCACTGGACAGACACTTTCCATCTTCTCTCAGTCAAGAGGCATTGTCCTTACGATTAGACTCAAAGAACAAAACCACTCTCATTAGAGACAGTGTAACTCGCACAGGAATGTTAGCAAAAGTGGCAGTTTTCACCAAGATACATCATGCCAATGTCAATTTATGAGAGAAGGCAGCTGCCCCTTGCTGCAACCTTGTGGTGGTGCTGGCTATAAGTTGCTATCTGGGTTCTGGGGGAGCACCAGCGGAATGTGCTTGATCAGCATACGCCACTAGAAAGCAGGGCCATACACCCTCTCTGACCAATCCACCCACTTTGAAAGCCATGCTGCCTGACTGCTGTCCTGCTGGTGGAAGAAACATCTCAGGCATTTTGTGCTGTCCCAGTCTCCATCCAGATACCGGGCCACATTTTCCAAAGGGCTAAACGACACCCATTGGACAACCTAACCAGAGGCTACCTCTGAAAATCTCGCCTGTATTTTCTATCCTGGGGGACCCAAGCCCTGGACCTAAACTAGTGTGCCCAGGACTAAAGCTGGCCTCCCCATGTTTCATTACTGTTTAATTTGAGAACTACCCAGCATATTCAGCTGTCCTTGTTTTAAAGACAGCTGTTTTCCTAGCTGAGTTTAGCTCTTGCAGTGACAGTCACATACCAGTGATAAATCGGAAGCAGCAGAACTAAATCTCAAAACCTGAGCTTGTTGGCTGGGAGCAATATTCACCCCCTCCCTCCATGTATTCCTCCTCACACACTAGCGGCCAAATGACTTCAGTCAGGATAAGGGAAACACAAGGCCAAGTATGGATCACCCTCATCCCCAAGCCACCCCAGCTAGCCTTCAGGCCCTTCTTCCCAGGCACTGGTGTGCAATTATAGAATGGTAGCAAGTAGAGCTGCTCCAAAACCTGCTCTATATTTCCCACAAAACCTCTTGAACAAACTGAAAAATATGTAGTTTCATTAGTTGTTTATTGTTGTTGAATTTTTCTTTTTTTGATGAAACAATTTTTTTTAAAAACTGTATGTTTTTCATATTCCTCCACCCCCCGACAGTGGAAAAGGAGGGATGACAAAAACATTTGGGGGTGAGAGGGGGTGGAAGGGTGGGGAGAGAATTGTTGAAAAACTGGAAAATATTGACCAACATAAAAGTTTTCCACAAAAATTTCTCATTTTGATCAAAACATCTTTTATCTTAAAAAAAGAAAGTTTTGACCCCAAATCAGAGTCAGCCACCTTTCCGAGCAGCTTTTATCGCAAAAGTTTTCACTGGAAATACAGCCACTTCTGGGCTGAGAGGTTGGCAACCTTTGGATGCAGAGTAGCAAAGGGAGGGGATATTTTGGCCAAGGATGATGGAGCAAACCTTTACTCTGCTTGGACACTGGAGACCTCCTGACACTTCTTTGTCAGAGCAGGCAGGGCTTCTGCTTTCAAGGCCTATCTTTAGAGACCCACACTAAGTAACTGTAGGGTGCTTCCGAACCGCCAAGGGCAATCCTGATATACTTCCAGCCACGGTGAGGGGAGCAGACCCAGCAGGCTGCCTCCTACAGAGGAAGAGCAAGCCCCCCACAAAACTGGAGGGCTAAGCCCACTGCTCCACCCACAAGCTGATACCCTCCAAATGACAGTGGGGGCACAGCTTGAAGGAGGAGGGAGCCCATGGCCGGCAGGCCAAGCTCTTCAGGGCCCCATTGGGCATGATATCCCTTCCCCCAATTTCCCTAATAAAGGGCCCAGTTGCAAGCACTGCCACATGCCCATGCCAAGGAGTGAGGGAATGTAAGGAGCCTCCTTACTCCACTGCATGGGTTACCCACAGTGCCACAGCCTGACTGGGCAGCTATGTTCCTATCCTGCGCAGGTGGGTTGGGGTGGGGAGCTCTCACTATCACTAATAGAGACCTACCCCCTTTTTCCCCCAAAAAAAGAAACTTTCAGAGAAAAGACAGTAGACTAAAGGCAGGCACCCTCCGCTCCCTCTGGAATCCCCCCTCGCCTTGCTGAGCGAAGAATTGAGCCTGTTGCCAGCATTTCCAGCTCATGTGCAAGCCTCCAACTGTGCCCCTGGGCTAATTTTACATTTTCGTTGATGTGATGGATTTACCGGAGGCGGGGGGGGGGGGTGAAAACATGAAGGATGGAGAGAACTGAAGGCCAAAATCTTTTATGCATGAGCCACATCAATGTTAAGCACCAGGTACCTTTCCCACAATCCCAGCTGAGAAACCCCAACAGAGATTTCCAGCCACGAACCCACCTTTTCCGAAGGGCTCTGAGTGCCATGGTGCTAAAGTGAACTCCAACCCAGTGGGGGATGGAAGGATGAGCGCCTCGAAGCCAAGAGGTTTCCTGTAAATATTTCATACAAAGGCTCCCACATATTGAGCGATCTTGCTGGCAGTGGACTCATCCGTTTGCTGCCAATGCAAACATTTGGATCCGGTCTATGACCAATTATTTTCACGGACGTTTCCCATTGTTGCTGCCACCTGCACAGTTCAGTCAGAAGCAGCTGTGTGAGGAATGCTAGTGCAGACTTGCTGCTCGGGCTGAGCCAGGTGAGATGACAGGGTGGTTAAAAGCAGGTGACTCAGCCTTTAGGCCAATCCAAATAGATAACTGGAAAACAGGGTTGTGAGGTCGAGCATCGTGTTCTCTGAGAGCACTTTCGGAGACTCAGGTAGACACATGAAGCATTACCATGGAATCACAGGACTGGCCGGGACCTCGAGAGGTTGTCTAGTCCAGTCCCCTGCACTCAAGGCAGGACTAAGTATTCTTGAGACCATCCCTGACAGGTGTTTGTCTAACCTGTTCTTAAAAATCTCCAATGATGGAGATTCCACAGCGTCCCTGGGCAATGTATTCCAGTGCTTAACCACCCGGTTACATTGCAGCTACTAATACTAGGGGGGGTTGTTTGTAAAAGCTAACTGCATGCCTCCACTTTGCCACACAATGAAGACTTTATAGACCCAAAAGCCCTGATTCGCCATTGCCTTGTATCCTGTGCAGTCACTTGCACATGCGCACTGTGGAAGTAAAACCTTATCGGATCAGAATGGTAGCATAAACTCACAATTTATTCCTAGACTTTGTTTCCTGTCTTTTAATCAGTTATTGATCCATGAGACAACCTACCCTCTTATCCCATGACTGCTGAATTTGTTTAAGAGAGCTTTGGTGAGGGACCCTGTCAAAGACTTTCTGAAAATCTAAGTATACTATATCCACTGGATCACCTTTGTCCACGTTTGTTGACCCCCTCAAAGAATTCTAATAGAGTAGTGAGGCACAATTTCCCTTAAAAAAAGCCATGTTAACTGTTCCACAACAAATTGTGTTCATCTATGCATCTAATAATTCTATTCTATATTACAGTTTCAATCAATTTGCCTGGGACGGAAGTTACACTTACTGGCCTGTAAGGGCCAGGATCACCTCAGGAGCTTTTTTTTTTTTTTTTTTTAATTATTATTTGTTAAAAAAAGCATTGCATTAGCTATTCTCCAGTCATCTGGTACAGAAGTTGATTTAAGGGATAGGTTACATACAACAATTAGTAGTGTTACAGTTTCATATTTGAGTTTATTCAGAACTCTTGGGTTCTATACCATCTGGTCCTGGTGACTTATGACTGTTTAATTTATCAATTTGTTCCAAAACCATCTCCATTGACACTTCAATCTGAGACGGTACCTGAGATTTGTCACCTAAAAAGAATGACTCAGATGTGGGAATCTCCCTCGTGTCCTTGGCAGTGAAGACCAATGCAAAGAATTCATTCAGCTTCTCCGCAGTGACCTTGTCTTCCCGGAGTGCTCCTTTAGCATCTCGATTGTCCCATGGTCCCACTGATTGGTTGGGAGGCTTCCTGCTTCTGGTGTACTTAAAAAAAAATTCTATTAGTTTGAGTCTTTTGCTAGTTGCTCGACAAATTCTATTTTGGCCTGCCTTATTATACTTTTACACTTGACTTGCCAGAGCTTATGCTCCTTTCTATTTTCCTCAGTAGGAATTTACTTCCAATTGTTAAAGGATGCCTTTTTGCCCCAATTGCTTCTTTTACTCTGTTGTTTACCCATAATGGCATTTTTTTGTTCTCTTACTATTCTTTTAAATTTGGGGTATACATTTATTTTGAGCCTGTATTATGGTGTTTTTAAAAAGTTTCCATGGAAGCATTTCACTCTTGTGACTGTTCCTTTTAATTTCCATTTAACTAGCGTCCTCATTTTTGTGTAGTTCCCCTTTCTGAGGCTTCTTTGGTCCCCCCCACTCCCACATACACGGATGTTAAATTTAATTAGATTATGGTCACTATTACCAAGCGGTTCAACTATATTCACCCCTTGGACCAGATCCTTTGCTCTACTTAGGACGAACTCAAGAATTGCTTCTCCCCTTGTGGGTTCCAGGAATAGCTGCTCCAAGAAGTAGACATTAGTGGTGTCTAGAAACTTTCTCTCTGCAACTCATCCTGAGGTGACATGCATAGGCATAGTTTGACTTCAATATTTGGGGGGGCAGCTCCAGTCAGGCAAATGGGGCTGGGAGGGATGACAAATTCCATGCCTGCCCACAGGGGCACCAGTCGAGATTTGGGAGGGTTGGGGGTGCAACTTTAACCATGATTCCAGGGACTACTTAGGTAACTGAAAACGCTAGTGTTTTTTCAGATAATAACTTAGAAATGTCTGACAGGGGCATTGTATCTAATTCCTATATCAAGAAAGAAAATAAAATAAATATTAGACCCACAGCTCTAATACTAACATGTTCTGACATCTTGTGGCAAGTCACTCATAGGACACTGGTTAGGTTAAAAATTGTAATGTATATTCTTACTCAGATACCCTTATTAAAGTCAGAAGGGATCATTGTGATCATCTAGTCGGACCTCCTACATATTGCTGGCCACAGAACCTCACCCACTCACTCCTGTAATAGACCCCTCACCTCTGGCTAAGTTACTAACATCCTCAAATCATGGTTTAAAGACTTCAAGTTACAGAGAATTCACCATTTACACTAGTTCAAAACTGCAAGTGATCCCATGTCCCATGCCGCAGAAGAAGGTGAAAAACCCCCAGGGTCTCTGCCAATCTGACCGAGGGGAAAATTCCTTCCTGACCCCAAATATGGCCATCAGTTAGACCCTGAGCATATGGGAAAGAATTCTCTGTAGTAACTCAGAGCCCTCCCCATCTAGTGTCCCATCACCAGCCATTGGAGATATTTGCTGCTAGCAGTCGCAGCTGGGCCAAATGTCATTGTAGGCAGTCTCATCATACCACCCCTTCCTTATATTTATCAAGCTCAGTCTTGAAGCCCGTTAGGTTTTTTGCCCCCACTGCTCCCCTCGGGAGGCTGCTCCAGAACTTCACTCCTCTGATGGATAGAAACTTTCACCTAATTTCAAGCCTAAACTTGTTGATGGCCAGTTTATATGTATTTGTTCTGGGGTCCACACTGATGCTTAACTTCAATAACTTCTCTCCCTCCCTAGTTTTTATCCCTCTGGTGTATTTATCCAGAGTAATCATACCTCCCCTCAGCCTTCTATTGGTTAGACTAAACAAGCCAAGCTCTTTGAGTCTCCTCTCATAAGTTTTCCATTCCTCACATCATCCTAGTAGCCCTTTTCTGCACCTGTTCCAGTTTGAAGTCATCTTTCTTAAACATGGAAGACTAGAATTGCACACAGTATTCCAGATGAGGTCTCACCAGTGCCTTGTATAATGGTACTAACACTTCCCTGTCGCTACTGGAAATACCTCGCCTGATACACCCCAGGACTGCGTTAGCCTTTTCACGGCCACATCACATTGGCAGCTAATAGTCATTCTGTGATCAACAAATACCCCCAGCTCTTTCTCCTCCACTGTCACTTCCAACTGATAAGTCCCCAGCTTATAGCAAAAATTCTTGTTGTTAGTCCCTAAATGCATGACCTTGCACTTTGCACTATTAAATATCATCCCATTTCTATTACTCCAGTTTACCAGGTAATCCAGATCTTCTTGTATGGTATTCCAGTCCTCCTCCGTACTGGCGATACCTCCCAACTTTGTGTTATCTGCAAATTTTATTAGCACACTCCCACTTTTTGTGCCACGGTCAGTAATAAAAATGTTAAATAAGGTTGGTCCCAAGACTGATCCCAGAGGAATTCTACTAGTAACCTTCCTCTAGCCCAGGGGTCGGCAACCTTTCAGAAATGGTGTGCCGAGTCTTCATTTATTCACTCTAATTTAAGGTTTCGCATGCCAATAATACATTTTAACGTTTTTAGGTCTCTGTCTATACGTCTTTAATATACAACTAAACTATTGTTATATGTAAAGTAAATGAGGTTTTTAAAATGTTTAAGAAGCTTCATTTAAAATTAAATTAAAACGCAGAGCCCCCCGGACCGGTAGCCAGGACCTGGGCAGTGTGAGTGCCACTGAAAATCAGCTCGCATGCCGACTTTGGCACGCGTACCTTAGGTTGCCTACCCCTGCTCTAGCCTGAGAGTTCACCTTTCAGTATGACCTGTTGTAGTCTTCCCTTTAACCAGTTCCTTATCCACCTTTCAGTTCTCATATTAATCCCCATCTTCTCCAATTTAACTAATAATTTCTCATGTAGAACTGTATCAAATGCCTTACCGACAATCAGGTAGATTAGATCTACTGCATTTCCTTTGTCCAAAAAAATCAGTTATCTTCTCAAATAAAGGTATTAGTAACTTTGTTACCACCTCTTGAATACAACAATTGTAGAAACATCTCCAATTACTTTGAGAAAACCTGGATTTGTGCTGGAAATGGCCCACCTTGATTTTCATACACAATGTAAGGAGAGTGGTCACTTTGGATAAGCTATTACCAGCAGGAGAGTGAGTTTGTGTGTGTGGTTTTTGAAGAAAGGGGAGGGGGTGAGAAAACCTGGATTTGTGCTGGAAATAGCCCACCTTGATTATCATACACATTTTAAAGAGAGTGGTCACTTTGGATGGGCTATTACCAGCAGGAGAGTGAGTTTGTGGGGGGGGGGGGGGGAGGGGAAGGGTGAGAAAACCTGGATTTGTGCTGGAAATGGCCCAACTTGATTATCATACACATTGTAAGGAGAGTGATCACTTTAGGTAAGCTATTACCAGCAGGAGAGTGGGGTGGGAGGAGGTATTGTTTCATGATCTCTGTGTGTATATAATGTCTGCTGCAGTTTCCACAGTATGCATCCGATGAAGTGAGCTGTAGCTCACGAAAGCTCATGCTCAAATAAATTGGTTAGTCTCTAAGGTGCCACAAGTACTCCTTTTCTTTTTGCTACTTAGAGTACGTTTTCACTAGCAATGTTAAAGCGCTGCCACGGCAGCACTTTAACGTGGCCGTGTAATCGCAGCAGCAGCGCCAGGAGAGAGAGCTCTCCCAGTGCTATTAAAAAACCCACCTCCACGAGGGGAGTAGCTCCCAGCGCTGGGAGCAAGGTTTTGTCTACAGCGCCACTTTACAGCACGGAAACTTGCCGCGCTCAGGAGGGTGTTTTTTCACACCCCTGAGCGAGACAGTTGCAGTGCTGTAAAGTGGCTCTGTAGACAAGGCCTAACTTTTTTGCAGTGGACCAAGCTTGGAAGAGACAGTTTAACTTTAGGTTTCAGAGTAGCAGCCGTGTTAGTCTGTATCTGCAAAAAGAAAAGGAGTACTTGTGGCACCTTAGAGACTAACCAATTTATCTGAGCATAAGCTTTCGTGAGCTACAGCTCACTTCATCGATGAAGGTGCCACAAGTCCTCCTTTTCTTTTAACTTTAGGGAACATCCTAACCGCCTTATCTTATCTTAATCACCTGTTAATCACTCTGTTTATAAACAAAATTCTGACACTCTGCCTCAGGGGTGCAAACTGGTAGCAGCAAATCTCCTGTCTCTCTGCAGAACTCATTGCATTGCACACTCAGGCTGCCTGCGCAGCCCTGAGGCTTGCAGTTTTGTGGGGGCAAAGCCCTCCCTTGCCCCCCCAAACTCTGCCTATGGATGTACCCAGTCAATATGCAGATAGTTGAAATCCTCCATTATTATTGAGTTTACTAGTTTTATAGGGCCCCTAATCTCCCAGAGCATTTCACAATCACTGTCACCAGCCTGGTCAGGTGATCGGTAGTATATTCCTACTGCTATAATCTTATTCACGCAAGGAATTTCTATCAGTAAAGATTCTGTGGTACAGTTTGATACATTTAAGATTTTTTCTATATTTGACTCTATGCTTTCTTTCACAAAGAGTGCCACTCCCCCACCAGCACAACCTATTCTGTGATTCCTATGTATTTTGTACGCCGGTATTACCATGTCCCACTGATCATCATTGTTCCACCAAGTTTCTGTGATGCCTATTGTATCAATATCCTCATTTAATACCAGGCACTCAAGTTCACCCATATTTCTATTTAGACTTCTAGCATTTGTATACAAACACTTATAGAATTTGTCACTTTTTAGTTGTCTGCCTTCATGTGATGTAACTGAATGGGACTCTTTCATTTGACTGTTTCTCTTCAGTTCCTACCTGCACTCTATCAACTTATATCCTCTTCACTAGGATATAGAGACTCCCCATTAATAGATCCTCCCCATGGGATGTCTCATTCCAAACCATGTGCTCCTCCGCACCCGTCAGCTTTCCCCCAGCCCTCAGTTTAAGAACTCTTCTACAACCTTTTTAATTTAAGATGCCAACAATCTTGTCCCATTGTGGTTTAGGTGGAGCTCATTCTTCCTGAATAGGCTCCCCCTTTCCCAAAAGGTTCCCCATTTCCTAATGAATCTAAATCCCTCCTCCCTACACCATCGTCTCATCCACACATTGACACCCTGCAGTTCTGCTTGTCTAATTGACCCTGTCCATGGAATTCGAAGCCTTTCAGAGAATGCTACCATGGAGGTCCTCATTTTAATCTCCTACCTAGCAGCCTAAATTTGGCCTCCAGGACCTTTCTCCTAGCCTTCTCTATGTCATTGGTACTAATACGTACCACGACCACCAGCTCCTCCCCAGCACTGCGCATAAGTCTGCCTAGATGTCTGAAGATCTACGATCTTTATACCCGGCCAGGCAACTCTCCCATTCATCGCAAACCCAGCTATCTGTATTTCTAATGATCAAATCCC
This sequence comes from Lepidochelys kempii, assembly GCF_965140285.1. Lineage (NCBI taxonomy): Eukaryota > Metazoa > Chordata > Testudines > Cheloniidae > Lepidochelys > Lepidochelys kempii. Next base: position 258,193,581 of record NC_136381.1, read on the forward strand.
TCATTACTATTACCTGTTGCTTCCTAATAACTGGGATTCACTCCTCCGGAGACCTATCTTCAGTGTCAGAGGATACCATGATATCTATGGGATTGTTTCCCTCTGCTACAATTTGATGTTCTTCCCTGAATTTGTCATCCTCCTCAACAGCACAGAGGCTGTCAGACCGGGGGTGGGACCGTTCTACTATGCCACGGAAAGTCTCATCTATGAACCTCTCTGCCTCCCTTAGCTCATCCAGCTCATGAACTGTCATCCAGTTCAGCCACTTTGGTCTCAAGAGCCCTGACTGGGTCTCTAAAGGCCATGAGTTCCTTGCACACGTAAGCCATTTGCCCACAAGGCAGGTAAGCATAAATGCTTCATTCAGTGCAATAAACTGGAGAGCCCCCACTCTGCTGCTGGACTTCTGCCTGCATTCTTTTTACTCCTGCAGCTTGTTTTGTTTTGTCTGGGATTAGGGTGGTCAGGGGAGTGTTTACTGCCCTAAATTTGGAGAATGTTAGGTGTATCTTACTCTCTCGCGCCCTGTCTAAACTCCCTCACAAAATTCTCCTATGCACTGCTCCTGTTCACTAGCTCCTCTGGTCACGTAGGAGTTAGGAGTTGGCTTTTTAAACCCCTGCTCTCCCTGAGTAGCCACACTCCCTGGTTAATGGATCCTACAGGGATTAGGGATCACAGCCTCATTAAGAAACTCTCAGCCAGCCTGGCATCTGCTAGGCTTGGCATACGGCCCCCCAAATAGACCACACAATTTACTACAGTCAAGCAGCAAGCCCATAAACAAAACAAACAACAAACTCATGTAGTCAGTCCTCCTTCACCTGAAGAACTCCCTTGCAAAACTTCCCTGTTCGCTGCTCCTGTTCCCTAGCTCCTCTCGTTGCTTAGGAGCTGACAAATATATGACATACTACAGCATCCATTGCAGCTGGCATGGCTAATGGAGAACAACAAGCAGCTAGCAAGGCAGAGGATGCACTTATTCATAAGATCCCACATACGTGATTAAGCTACTGCTATCTACTCTGTCAATTGTATTTCTAGAGCACTTCTCACTTGCTTGTCTAAGCACTGTTATACAGAGATAGCATTAACACTGGCTTTTTCAGGGCACTAGCACGGGCTCCCTTATCTCTCTGCCAGCTTCCTGCCATACTTGTGCGGTCTTATTTTGAAGGCCCTCAAGCTGGGTGAATCTGAAGTGGCGATGGGCATGGGATTTTGGGCTTGCTTGGCACATCACTTGCTAATGCTAATGCACCTAGCATTTGCGCCCACAGCTGTACTGGATGCATACACACCAGCACCACTGTCATCGGTCCCATGTAATAACCAGAGAGAGAATTCACCACCTTTGGTTCAAAAAAGTGTGACTAAAAGAAACTGCTACCGCTAATGCATCCAGAGGGGACCCCACACCCAGTGGAGCAGCGGTATACAAATACCATTCATCACCCTGGCACCGCTGCCTCTCCAGACTCCTGGCAGTGATGACTCTCTCCTGGCTGCTGGCTCCGACTCTCCTCTCTCTTGGCTCCTCTCCAATGCTGTTAAGTTTCAGCCACAGGCTGGAAGGTGCTTTGATTTTGTATGGGTCTCAGCGGGAAGAGATGAGGGCCTACAATGGAGCCCATATATGGGGGACGCTGATTAGCAGCACCAAGTTCAAGATGTCAAAAAACTGTTACACCTGGATCCAGGGGCAGCCTTAAGGTCAGGTAAGTTACATGGCTGACACCCCCACCCACCACTTCCCTCTCACTCAATGGGCACTCACCTCAAGCTCCCTCTCCTCAATTCCCTGTCCTTGGCCCCACCCGACCCCAAGGCCAGCAACCCAAGGAAGCAAACCAACCATCCCTGGGCTTGATCCTGCCATGTCCTCAGCATTCCTGAATGCCCGCAACTCCCACTGGCCTATGTAGGATCTCTGCTTTACAGAAGCATTCAGCACCTTGCTGATGGGGCTCAGCAGTTCTCTGACAGCACACGGCAAATCCTCACATGATGTGTCGTCATGAAGGGAAGACTACGACCCTCTGTCATTGAATCTGCGGAGGGAACTGAGAAAGGCACAATGGAACTATCACTGTAATGTGACAAGGACACTCGTCACATTAAAACTCACACTCTGCTGTGACACGAAGTATTCAGGAACTTGGTTTGTATTCCATCCAAAAGACACAACCTTACTTTTCCCAAGCCACATTGGTGCATTCATTTGGTACCAACTCAGACACACATAACCCTTGGTTTTCCCTTTCACTTCAGTAGGCTCTGTGCGCGCTTAGCCCTTCTGAAAGATCAGTCCTCAGGTGTGTCCCCAGGGTAAGTGACCCTTCTGAAAACATAGGGCCTGATCTCCAGAGGCCCTGAGCAGCCACAGATCCCACACATTTCAAAATGGAATTGTGAGTGCTCTACCTTGCCCCTGGTTGTTGTTTTTTTAAGTCGGGCCACATGCCTCATCAAAATGGGGTGAGGAGAGCTGTATGGAAAAAGGAATTTCTGTCCCATGGGAAATTCAATGTTTGTTTTCAAGCTGATACAGGGTGCAATAGTCAACACTTTCCTAGCACAGACAGACTTTTGAAAAATTTCAATTTGGAAATGTGGCGGGGGGGCAGAAAACAGGCCCAATTTTGAGGATTTGAAATGCTGCCATTTTTGACAATTCAAATGTCAATCTGGACATTTCAAATCTTCGTGTAAAAAAAAAAACTGGAAAATTTAATCGAAATGGATATTTTCCCACAAAAATATCTCAGCAATACCCCATGTTTTGTCATGAAACTTTTTTGGTGGAAACATTTTGACCAGCTCCAAATATGGGGTTGTGATTATACGCTCCTGGCTCCTCCACCTGCATATAGACAGAGAACCCAACCGTGGATGCCTCTGCCCAGGTCCTGCTGTGGATTTGCAGACTGTGGCCTGCATTTCCCCATCACAGAAAGCCAGGCAGGGGAGACCATCCAGTGTGAGAGGTGCCTACTGGTAGCCTCTTTCAAGAAGCAGGTGTGAGAGCTTCCGGAGGAGGTGACTAGGCTGAGCAGCATCCATGTACACAAGGAATTAATTGAAAATATAAATATGGGGACCTCCAAGTTTGAGGAAGCAATTCAGTTGGACAGGACTGCAGTAGGACCACCAGGGGAGAAGAAAACAGCTCCTTCACAGGGAGGAAGCTAGCTGCTGGTTACTTTTGGCAGCAGGCAGTGCTCCACCTCTGCTCCCAACCCACCACGCATAGAGATTAAAAAAAAAAAAGGTATGCTGTCCTGGCAACAAAAGATGAGGAATCTCCCCCAGAACTGGAGGAGGAGACGCGATATACCCGCATGGCTGGGAGGACTGTGGCCACCACACCCAAGAGGAAACGAAGGGTGGTGGTGGTCGTGACTCCTTTCTAAAGTGGACAGAGGCATCCATCTGCCGGCCTGACCGGGCATCTCAGGTGTGCTGCCTGCCAGGGCTCATATCTGAGATATTATGGAAGGATTGATGAGGCTTCTCCAACCCTCTGACTAGTACCCCATGCACTCAGCCATGTGGGCACTAATGATACTTCAAGCCATGACCCTGAGCAGATCAGAAGCAACTACAGGGCTCAAAAGCAACTGAGGGTGCAGGAGTTGCAGGCACACGTGATGTTTTCATCCATCCTTCCAGTCAAGGTTAGGAGCCCAGGAAGAGACAGACACATCCTGGAGGTAAATGCATGGCTGTGCAGATGTAATCGCCAAGAGGGCTTCGGCTGTCTCAACTATGCAATGCTGTTCCAAGAAGGACTGCTGAGCAGAGATGGGGTCCACCTATTATGGAAGGGGAAGAGCATCTTCGGAGATAGACTGGCTAACCTGGTGAAGCAAGCTTTAACCGAGGTGTTGACGGGGCATCAGACAAAAGCCCACAGGTAAGTCTAAAAACATGGAGACCAAGGTGGAGGGTCAGAATCTGGAGTGGGGGAGAACATGGGTAATCAGAGCAGGGGCAAATGAGAGACAAGAGGGAATAGAGGGGAAATCTAATGAACATCTTAGGTATCTATATCCTAATGCAAGAAGAATGGGGAATAAACAGGAAGCACTAGAAATACTAGTGAATAATCATAATTACAACATCACCGAGATTTGGTGGGACAATCCACATGACTGGCATATTGGCATAGAAGGGTACAGCTTGTTCAGGAAGGACAGGAAGTGTAAGATAGGAGGAGGTGCTGCTTTGTAAATCAAAGATGTAAATCAAACACTTGCACTGAGGTCCAGATAGAAGTAGGAGGAAGACCTATTAAAAACCTCTGGGTGAGGATAAAAGCGATAAAAAAAACAAGGGTGATGTCATGACAGGTGTCCAGTAGAGAACCTAACCAGGGAGAAGAAGCGGATGAGGCTTAAAAATAATAATAATAATAATAATAACAATAATAATAATCCAAAGCACAGAACTTGTTGGTGAAGGGGGACTTCAACTACCCAGATGTCTGTTGGGAAAACAATACAGCAAGGCACAGATTTTCCAGCAAGTTGTTGGAATCCACTGAAGACAACTTTATTACAGAAGGTGGAGAAGGTGATTAGGGGAGAGGCTGCTCTAGATTTGAGTCTGACAAACAGGGAGGAACTGGTTGAGAATTTGAAGGTGGAAGGCAGCATAGATGAATGTGATCATAAAATCACAGAGTTCATGATTCTAAGGAATGGCAGGAGGAAAACAGCAGAATAAAGACGATGGACTTCAAGAAAGCAGACTTCAGCAAACTCTGGGAATTGGTAGGTAAGATCCCGGGGGAAGCAAGTCTAAGGGGAAAAATTGTTTATGAGATTTGGCAGTATTTTAGAGACACATTATTTAGGGCACAAGAGCAAACTCTCCCAATGTGTAGGAAAACTAGGAAGCACAGTAAGAGACTTGGCTTAACCAGGAGCCTGACACTCAAAAGTCACACAAAAGTGGAAACTAGGTCAAATCACTTAGGATGAATATATATGGTATACAAAAAAGCATGCAGGGACAAAATTAGAAATTCCAAGGCACATAACAAATTAAACTAGCTAGAGACATAAAGGGCAACCAGAAAACATTCTACAAATAGATTAGAAGCAAGAGGAAGACCAAGGACAGGGGGAGGCCCATTACTCAGTGAGAAGGAAAGACAACAACAGAAAACCCAGCAATGGCTGAAGCTCTATGTGTCTTTTGCTTCAGTTTTCACCAAAAAGTTAGCAGTAATTGAACTACTAACATAGTGAACATCAGTGTAAGTGGGGTAGGATCTGAGGCTAACATAGGGAAAGAACAAGTAAAGAATTACTTTGACAAATTAGATGTCTTCAAGTTGGTAGGGCCTGATGAAATACACCCTAGAATACTTAAGGAACTAGCTGAAGAGATCTCTGAGCCATTTGCAATTATTTTGGGGCTATCTCTTGTCTTCCACAAGTTCTCAGAGGACTAAAAAAGGTCAAATATACTACTTATATATAAAAAAAGGAGAATAAGGACAACCCAGGGAATTATAGACCGATGGGTTGACTTTGTACCCAAAAAAGATAATGGAGCAAATAATCAAGCAATCCATTTGTAAGCACCTGGAAGATAATAAGGTGATAAGTAACAGTCAACATGGATTTGTCAAGAACAAATCATGTCAAACGAACTTAATATCTTTCTTTGACAGGGTAACAAGCCCTGTGGATGGGGGAAGCAGAAGATGTGATATATCTTGATTTTAGTAAGGCTTTTGATATTGTCTTATATGACCTTTTCATAAACAAATAAGGGAAAATATAGCCTAGATGAACCTACTGTAAGGTGGGTGCACAACTGGTTGGAAAACCATGGTCAAAGTAGTCAGTTATCAATGGTTCTCAGTCAAGCTGGAAAGGCATATCCAACAGGGTCCCACAGGGATCTGCCCTAGGATCGGTTATGTTCAATATCTTCATAAATGATGGCAGAGAGAGTACACTTATAAAGTTTGAAGATGATATGAAGCTTGGAGGGGTTGCAAGTGCTTTGGAGGACAGGATTAGAAATCAAAAGGATCTTGACAAACTGGAGAAATGGGCTGATATAAATAGGATGAAATCTGGTAAGGACAAATGAGAAGTACTACACTTAGAAAGGAATAATCAGTTGCACAAATACAAAATGGGAAATGACTGCCTATGAAGGAGTCCTGGAGAAAAGTATCTGGGGGTTATAGTGGATCACAAACTAAATGAGTCAACAACATAATACAGTTGCAAAAAAACACTAACATCATTCTAGGATGTATTAGCTGGAGTGTTGTAAGCAAGACACAATAAGTAATTCTTCCACTCTAGTCAGCACTGGCAAGGCCTCAGTTGGAGTACTGTGTCCATTTCTGAGCACCATACTTTGGGAAAGATGTGGACAAACTGGATAAAGTCCAGAGGAGAGCAACAAAAATGATGAAAGGTCTAGAAAACATAACCTATGAGGAAAGATTTAAAAAATGGGGTGTGTTTAGTCTGGAGAAGAGAAGACTGAGGGGGCTCATGATAATGGTTTTCAAGTAAATAAAAAGTTGTTAAAAGAAGAGGGTGATAAATTGTTCTCCTTATCCACTGAGGACAGGACAAGAAGTAATGGGTTTAAATTGCAGCTAGGGAGATTTAGGGTAGATATTAGGGAAAATTTCCTTACTGCAAGAGTAGTTAAGCACTGGGACAAATTACCCCAGGTTGTGGAATCTCTATCATTGGTGGTTTTTAAGAACAAGTTAGATAAAATCTGTCAGGGATAGTCTAGATAATACTTAGTCCTGCCTCAGTGTAGGAGGATTTGACTGGATTATCAAGGTCCCTTCCAATCCTACATTTCTGATTCTATAAACTTCTGAGGATAGAAGAAGGAAGCACCAACATCACTAGGTCTTAATAAATAATGTATAGCAATACCAGGCTACAAAAGCCTATTCCAATCACACCGTTACATCAGAGTCACTGCATAAAGCAAATTAAAGTGAGCTGCTTTTCAAAGTCCTGTTAGATTATTCCAGATCTGTGTTTGACATTTCACACCTGAGCAGCAGCCCTCCAGTTAAACTGTAGGCAAAAGCACTTAAATAGGATTAGGACTCCTAAAAGAGATTAACTTTGCCAGGTATCAAAGGGCTCTATTGAGACTAGAGCCTGGCACAAGGCCCAGAGGGATTACTCACAGTTAGGCTTTGATCAATAGCACTGCAAACTACAGGGTGGGCTGTGTCTCCCACACCAAGCAGCCTCTCCAAAACAGCACAGCGTCTGGAAGACAGCACATGCTGTACCACCAAAATAGCTGGCCAGACAGCTCCTGATCCCAGCTGACTGCGTGGCTGATCAAAACGTGCCTTAAAGAAAAATCAACTCCAGGTTAAAAACAAATCATAAAAGAAATAGGAAAGAGGGAACTTTCTTTTATTTCTGAATTAAACCCTCGGGTCTGATACTGCTGGGCATAGGTGTAAATGACGACACAAGGCAGAGAGTGGTTAGATCTGGTAGCATTTTACACCCTCTTTGCTCAGGTTTAAGTGACCACACCTAGTGCAGAGCACAAGAGAATCAGGCCCCTTCTCTTCTGTCAAGTTGACTAGAGCAGGCATATTGAATGGAAGAGATACACACAGGTGCCCTACGCTGATCAAAGCTCCAAGCTTTCATTCCTAGACTGGTGGTGCTGTGTGCAATGAGTTTGATGGCCTCACCTCTAAAGATCGCAGGTAATAAGCAGAGGCCATAGGAATCTTAATGCAAAAATCAAGAATTATATGGAATTTGGCAAATACTTGATGCTTTAGAGAAAGGTGAAGAATCTTCATAAATATGAGTAGCCAGTTATATAATGTATTATAGCATAAGGGGAGTCTGTTACTTCCTGTCTCCCACTGCCTGTCCAAGCATGCCCTAAAACCCACAGGCTGAGGAGAGAGCCCGGGAAACTCTGTGCCCAATTTATTAATGTAGCTGCCAAGGTTGTATTTGTTCATGTAACTATCCAGAACTTATCTTCTCTGTCCATCTGATAGATCAGTGCCCTGGCAACAGAGCAAAACCAACAATGAAAATCCAGTGGGAAAGTGTACACGGGTTGCCTGATAATACCGTGACCCGTATGAGCTATTACACTTGCTTTGACCTTGTTAGGTGGTCAGAGGATGCATTTTAGTCAGCACTCTCAGTCAGTGGTGTTGGCAGGAGATGGATGAGCTGCCCAGAATGACTGTGGTAGAAGGCATCACAAGCGAGGCTGATTTGAGGAACAGCAGTTGAGTGCCTAGCATGAGAAGGAAGCAGTCCTGGATCGGCTACTGCACAGCACTGTGGGAGACAGGGACTGTTCAGGAGAAGGTGAACAGCAGAGAAGGTACTTAGACTAAAAGGTCCTGGGAACAAGAACAATCTCTTTGTTCTGAGTTTGTGCAGCACCCAGCACAACGGGGTCCTAGCTCATCACTAGGGCTGCCCGGGGCTACAACAATGCAAATAAATAAATAAAGTCACTGGGCAAGAGAAGACAGCAACTGAAATATTAGAGCCATGAATATACTTTGGGTGAGAGTTTAGAAGGTGCCTAAGGAAGTCAGGTCCCAGCAGGACTCCCTGTCTGGTCAGTGGAGGAGCAGGGCTCTGGCTCAGTAATGGGCACCAGCCTGGAATGTAAGTAGGCATAGGCAAAGACAGAGAAGGGCTGCAACAGCCTTCACACTCCCACTCAGTAGCACAGCCTGCTCCAGCCTCCTCTCCTCCATGCATGGTGCTGGAGTGGCCTGTGGGGAGCGGGATTGCAGGGACTTAGTGCAGACTGGAAAGGGATGCCCCCTTGGCAGCAGCTGGCACAGCAGGTACGGGTGCATGCCGAGAGAGCTAAAGCACAGCTTTCTGCTTCATCACTTCCCACAACAGACCCTGCGGATGTGCTTCATGCTGACTTACCCTGCACTCATTTATTGGGGGGGGGGGAGCTTTACTCCCATGTGGGTTTTACCCTGGGCTGTAATGCACAGAATGGATTTGGGTAGTTTTCCTTGGCGAGCCCACTGAAGCTGCAGGAATGTTAACTGCGCTTGGACACTACATTTTTAGACCAAGTCTAGAAGTGATACTTTGCTACACCCCAAACACGACCCCGCTCTGTTCCCACCGTAGCGCACAGGGCCAGCCAAAGGATTTGCAGGGAGGAGCCTTTGGGAAACAAAAGCAAATTAACTGTTCTCCTTTCCTATACAAAGGGTGTGTGAGAGAGACAGGGTCTGACCCCTCCCCAGACTCAGATCCTCCTGCTAACCAGCCAGTCTGCAGCAGTTTATCATCTCAAGAACACTGTTGCAAAGAAAAAAGCTGGAGACTCTACCCCTCCCTTTACTGGGCTCTGAGGCTGGTTCTTCCCAAGGGGCTCGGGCAAGTCCCCATGTGCTTCCCACACCTCCTCCAGTTCATCAGTGGAACGTCTGCACAACAGGGCTCCCAACTTTCTGGGACAGCAACTGAGAAAGCTCTCACAGCCTGAGGCACACCCTAGTCACCCATCACTTTTTTTATATCTTGGCTAAGCTAATTGCAATACGTCACTCTGAAAAAATAACCTCTCCGCAAGCTCGAGCCCCTGCAACTCACCCAACATACTGCTGCTAGCAGTGGGACTCCTACAAAGCAGACACTGGGCCACTGCCATTGCAGCGTGGGCATTCCACCTAACCCTAAACAGAACAGGAGGACTTGTGGCACCCTAGAGACTAACCCATTTATTTGAGCATGAGCTTTCGTGAGGCTAACATGGCTGCTACTCTGAAACCCATCTAACCCTGCGCAGCGTCGGAGGAAAATACTACCGTTCCGAGGTGGTAGCATTTCACCTCGTCCGAGTTTAAGGCCAGAAGGGATGACCAGAGTATCTAGTCTCCTCTACTGCGCATCCAAGGCCACGACTGCCACACAGCACCTGCACGCTAAATCCAACAACCAGAATTAGCCCAAAGTATTCCAGTCCACAGGAGACAAAACTATTACATGCCAAGGACATAGACAGAGAATAGCTTCTGCGCCAGTGCTTGAGGCCCCTGCAATGGCAGGGAAAGGATTAAGTGAGGTAACCCCAAGTAATAGCAGCAAGTGACCTACACCTACATGCTGCAAAGGCAGGTGAAAAACCCCCAAGGTGAATCCCAATCTGACCTGGGGGAAAATTCCTTCCCCAATTCACATGTGGTGATCAGCTACACCACGACCATCACAAGTGACCCCATCCTACAATCATACCCAAATTTTCCCAGCTCTCTTACAACTAATAAAGTTGTTTGCCCCCCACAGCTCCTATTGGGAGGCTGTTCCAGAACCTCACCCCTCTGATGGTTAGAAACCTTTTAATGTCCAGCTTGAATTTGCTCATGGCTAGTTTATCCCCATTTCTTTTTGTGCCAACATTGTCCTTTAGCTTCAATAGCTCTTTACCCTCCCTGGTGTTTACTCTCTAAACACATCATACCCTCTCTCAGTATTCTTTTGGCTTGGCCACACAGGCTGAACTCATTCAGCCTCCTCGCCTAAGATAGGCCCTCCATGCCCCAAATCATCCTAGTAGCTCTTTTCTGCACCTGCATTTGGCACAGATGTAGGTAGCTCAGCAAGGCCGTACAGCATCAGGCCCTCAGCATGCCACACCAGTTCAGAAAGTTATACCGCCTCCAAAAAAAAGTAACATTAATTGCTTGTCACATAAGGCGCCAAACTTGCAATGAGTTCCATGCAGCTAGACCCCTGTGCCTGCGAAGAGCCCTATGAAAAGGAAGGATGGTCCAGAGGTTAGGGTACTAGCCATGGACTTGAGACCTTGGGCAAGTCACTTAGAGACTGGGAACTTGGAGACAGTAACCAGGATTGTGAGGTACCTCACCACTACCTGCCCTGAGCGCGAAGCAGTCTTGTCTGGGCCTGCTATAGCTCAACACCATGAAACCAAAAGCCTTTGGCCCACAAGTACGGCCTTCCAGGTCTCTGCAGACCTCCCTCTGTCTGGGCAGGCTAGGCACAGGCCCATCCCTGGAGCAATCCCTCTGCAGCATCCAGCTCCTGTCACGGGACACTCACCGAAGTTACCAGCTGAGCGGCCCTCAAAGGAACAGTGCACACAGAGCTTGACAGGTACAATTCAGGATCAGCTCCTTGATAACAACACGGCAATAATGTATTTATAGTGAAAAACAAACATGAATTTGTTAACAAAGGTTAAGCAATAAGTGAGCAAGGATAATAAGAACAACGGGTTACATATAAAACAAAAGGTATCAAATGCTTCTTAGAGTCTAAACTTAACTTTAACAGGTTAAACCCTTTGACTAAAGCAGTTTCTCACCTAAAGTGAACTCTCAGCCTTACTAACTAACATGGCTAGGGTCCCACTTTCATGAATGCAAAAAACACCGTCCTTTTTGCTTCCACAGTGAAGAATCAAGGAGATGTCCTTTTGCCTTCCATTGACACCCCAGTTCATTGTCTTTATCCCCAGAGTCAGGGTGACCCCTCCACAGTTCCTTTCCTGGGCCGCTGGCTACAAGGTGTCTTCACATACTCCTGTTTGCTCCATATATAAAGGACTTCCATTGCATTGACTTGCAATGCTTAATTTACATCTTAAATACACATTTCCTGTCTGGAAGAAACCTGTTAATCCACTCTGCATGGGGGACAGGTTTTAAAACGTAAATATAGTACATATATACAACAACTTAAATCTTACCCATACGGTGCAGTGATTATGGGAAGCAGTGTGATCCGGGCTCTCATTTCAGATCTCACACACGACTATTTATAGATAAATACCATAACAGCAATGTGTTGAGTGTAGCAAGTTTGTCAGGGCTACTGTTACAGAACCATGAACCCTTTACAAGTCACAGGAACAAAGGCTACACATACCTACCTCACAAGAGGGCTGTGTGGCTCAGACTGCAGGGCTCAGATGCTATGGTAATGAAGGCCACCTAAGTATCTTAGACAGTTTGACTTCAGGGGTCTGCCTGCATGGAGCCCATTGCAGGACTGGGGGCTTATGAAGTGAAACACAACTTAAACATGTCTCTGAATTAGCCTGGTCTTTGCTTGAGCTCCTTCGAAACTTGCCTAGTGTTTTCTTCAAAATGTCTCTTTGGTTATTTTGAAACTCAAGCTAAAGACTTGCAGCATAGGCCCTTTTAGCATAGCGGTGCCATATACAGCCATTGCAGTGCGGGGGTATTTATTCATTCTGTTTTAGAATCACAAAAACAATAGATGAGATTTTCACAGGTGAGTAGTGATTTGGGGCCCCCCAATTCCAATCACCTTAAATATACCCAATTTTGAGAAAGTGCTGGGCACCTGCCCTCTGGAAATTAAGCCCTTTGAAAGGGGTCTTAAGCTGGACACCCAAGAATTGAGGTACGCAAAATAATGAGTCAAATTTGAAAATCTTGCCCAAAGCACTCATCCAAGTTCCTCCATGCACTTTTACAACAATGTGTCAAACCTACACCCCATCAAACAAGAAAAGGATAAAGTGCCCATGTGGCTTAAACATTTACTGCCAAAATCAATCTTCCATAAACCCCACCCCCTCTATACCCTAAAGCCCCTGGTCTGCCGCATCCTCAAATACCTGAGAAGGGACATGCTTTGAGGAACGTACAGAAGGTTAAGAAATCTGGGCCCCAGTGGACCAAGGGGAATACAAGCGCCGATGTTCCTGGGCCTTCTCAGCAAATGCCCTATCAACAGCTCTCTCCAGCCCTACTGATCTCAACTGGAGCAGCACTGAACAGGGAAAGAGGTGGTTTCATAGCTAGTCTAGTCCTGATCCATGTGTGACTTTGTAGGTTCAAATCTACACTCCGAAGTCCACCAGGCATCCAGTGCATTTCACTGAGCACCCGTGTTCTGTGCTCCCACCATGACACACAATGAATGGATGGCTGTATTGGGCACCAGCTTTGCTTTCCACCTCACATTACAATAGGCTAGTCTTTATGTTCACAGCCCTCCACTAGGAGCTAGACTGAGACTGCTTTATATAAGCGACCCTGCAGTGATCACAACAGCTTTCACTAACTAATAGGGGGCAAAACTCCATATCCCATTTCCAAACCCTGAGCCATCCAGCTCCCAGAAGTGCACTGTCAACTCAAATGGATTGGATTCCCCACTGCCGTGCCCCTTGCCTAGACTCTTACACTTGGGCAAACCAGATGTAAACCTAGCATCATGTTTTGTAACCCCTCCCCACGGATGTAAATGACTACACAAGCTGTAAGACAGCTAAGAATCGGGGTCCTAATGTCTTGCCTTTGATCAGATGGCAGACAGTAGCCTGGCTGAGTATGAGAGTACTTCCTTTGATTAAAAGCTAATAAACATTCATCCCTTCTCTGATCCCAACAGACCAAACCTAGACAAGCAAAACTCATCGTTGGTGATATATTCCAGCAATCTGTTCCAAAACATTTCACAGAACAATAACAAAACTGCAAGGACTATGGAGCATCAAGAAATAAGCCAATCATTGCATTTGTTTAAAACAAAACTTAGATCATGGAGGACATATCTGTTATTAATGGCAGGTGTTAGGAAGTTACGTATAAAGTGTACACAGATTCTTATCCTTAGCTGTTCTTCAATAAATTGACAAAGACACATCACCACATGAAGAGCAGGAGACAGAGAGAAATTAGATGTTAACCACGTGTTAGCTTCTTAGAATACAGATGCACCATCAGCCGATGAAAAACTACAGAGCGCAGGGAAGCAGATATATCAATGATGACGCTATCTCCATATAAGGCTAGGAAAACTAAAACACTCACCAAAAGAGAACAAGTTCAAACAGATGGAACGATCATGGTTCAGAGTATTAAACAATGACTGCTGAGCAGAGCTTGAGTGAAATATGAACTAGAAAATAATCTGTCACTGCCCATGAGACGATCGGAGGAGCCAAGGAATTGCTCTGTGGACATATGGTGCTGGAGAGAAACAGTCCTGACACTCTGGAGCTCTGGAGACAGACACCTTGAATGTGCTGAGGTGTCCAAACACATATTTAGGCCATGACCTTGTAAAGGGATCTCTCTGAGACATGTGGACCCCTATATTTTGGTAGAGCACCACTGGGTCTCTAGGTGAGAAAGAGTCTGTATATAGGATGATCCCTTTTCTGGACTGGAGTCTATCCCATTGCCATCTTCATGTTTCCTTTTGCTCCCCCTTCGGTCAGCATCCACCTGTTGTCTCTCATCTTAGATATACATTGCAAGCTCTTTGGGGCAGGGACCATCTTTTTGTTCTGTGTTGGGGCCGCACCTAGTGGTGCCCCGGTGTCCCGGTCCCATGACCGGGGTTGCTAGGCACTACCACAATACAAATAATAAATAGTAGTAGTCTTCAGCCAGAATCACTGGATGAGTCCCCATCCCATGATCTCAGTGTGGCTTGAGCACTGGAGAACCTCCAATTGCTGTACAGCCACAGAGAACCTAAGCGCTGGCATTAGTACTTAGACATCAAGGTGATTAGAGCCTTAGAAATACCTTAGCTATAAGGAGATTAGAGGCTGACAAGTGTTGCAATTGTTTACCTCTCTTGATGTGATCTATCAGTGCTGAGGGGGCTGTTAAACAACAAGCAGCCAGCATCCTTATGCTATTTTAAATATGGCCATTAAGATTGCAAAAGCCTATAATGAAAATAACAAAGAGCCAGATTCTCCGCTGAGCTGAGATTTGCTTGGGGCAGCCATTAGGGAACTGATTATGGCTGTCTGGTTGGATTTGGGCCAGCCCCAGCAGAGCACAGCTAGTAATAGTCCCTCAGGGACCATGCACCACCCGGGAATGGCTGGAAAGCAGGGCACTCTGGCCACACCTTCTCCTAACAGGAGCTACAGAATAAGGGGTGTATCAAGAAAGGTAGGTGGCATTTATATCAGCTTTAAACAGCTGAGAACGTCCTCAGTTTGGGGAAATAAATTCTCAAGTGGCCAGATACAGTCAGATTTTAGTCCTTTTGTGACACCAGAGCAGTACAAAGGAGGTCAGGGGCAGGGGAGAAAATCTGGCCCTGCGTTACAGCTGGTCAAAGGTTTTCGAACAAGAATTTTTTCAAACAAAAAGTTTGCATTAAAAAACCAAAAAGAGTTACCCCCCCAAAAAAAAACTTATCAAAATTGTCAGTATTCTGTAAAAAATTCCCTTCCTCTGCCCCCGTTATTTCACCACACACATACTTTATGAAATCATCATCAAGGCTATTGCATTTTTGTTTACCAAAAATAGGTTCAGTAAACCAAACATTTTGATAAAAATTCCTCCCTGAAAAAGATCTTTTAAAATTGCAGTCTTTTTCAAAACATGGGGAAAAAATGGGTTTGCTTTTGACGCTCCAAAATAAAAACAACTTCAACATTTTTTGGCAAGGATAGATTTTCATTCTTCCTCCCCCAAGTCTTTAGTGTTCCCTACTTCACTTTGGGTGCCCAGGTTTGGTCTGCTCACCAGATCTGGAGGACTGTATCGTGGTCCTACTGTAAATTCCTCCCGCTGTCTTATCTCAAAATGGTTTCTCCTGCCTCAGCCACCAAAGTGAGACTGGGCTGTCAAGCAGGGTTGTTTACCTCTCCCTATCCGCACACACCAGTAGGTCATTATCCATGCCTCTGCTGGCGATGGATTCAGGAGAATCTGGCACTTCTTGGTCTCCTGCATGCGTCCTCCCTTTCTGGGGTAACAAAGAGGTCAACATGTAACAAAAGTCCTTTCCCCCTTTCTCCAGGTCCTTAAGTATCTTGCCTGCAGGGGTTTCCACACTCCCTTTTCCCCTCAGTACAAGTGTTCAGCAGTCCTTTGCCCTCCCCAGGCTAAACAGTCCCATATCCATCCATAATCATTTCACCCCTAGAGGGCAGTGGTTTCCAAAGTCCTTCACACTTCATTGCAGGGGGTCTCTGCACCATCTCCACAGATGAGGCCTTAGGAGACCTGTAGTGGGGTCAGCCACTGCCCGTGTGCTTCCTCTTAGCAGGGGTGGCTCTGCGATGCCCTCCTAACAATTTCTCCCTCAAAGTACTTCTTAAACAAACCCACAAAAGGTTCTCTTGTCCACTCACCCCCTTTTCTCAGGGATCCGAGTTTATTCACATAAATAAAGCGCCAAAATAAACCTCGAAGTCCCAAAACACTGTCCATCACTTTTACCCTCTTTCAAGGTCACTCCCAGGCTTTTCCTGCTTGTAGGCTCAGTAGGGAAACCCCAAGCCCCAGGTAGGGTTGCCTACCCTGCAGGATTGTCCTGGAGTCTCCAGGAATTAAAGATTAATCTTTAATTAAAGATTATGTCATGTGATGAAACTTCCAGAAATACGTCCAAACAAAATTGGCAACCCCAGCCCAGGTCATTCCCAGCAGTCACCAGTTCACCCTACTCCCAGGACTTCCTGCTTGGGGCCTTTCCTGCCTTCAGAGGCCACGCCCTCCCAGGCCTTGCCCTACATTTCTGGCTCCCAACCTGGTATCCGGATTGTCCCTGGGGAAGCCTTTCTTGTTCCTGAGCCTCCCCCTTCATTGCAGCCACCTGCTGCCCTTTATAGGGAATTACCTGATACACACACACACACACCCCACCCCCCCATGTGTCTCTTTAGTAATCTGACTTGGCTCACCCCAGACCCTCCAGCCCATAAGGGTAAACCACCTTGTTACAAGGCCCATATCCTCTCAGTACTACAGGTGCCAGCCATGGGACCCTAAACCACAATGGGACTCCTGCCCTGCACCCAAAACCTCCCTGTTCTCACAGCTTCTTCCTATATTGCCTGTCTCTTTCAAGGCCTGTTCTCTGTCTCATTGCAGATCTTTAACACAGCTGTCTGGGGCTCCTCCCCAGAATTCCTTAGCACAGGCTCCTATCCCAACTCTCTTGCCAGGGGGCAGCAGGAAAGACACCACCCACATCTCTCTGTCTTCCATCTCCAGGTTTCCCCTTAGAGGAGCTGAAAGGAGCCTTGTACAGTCTTTTCCATCTTCCTAGCAGGTTTTGCTGTAGCCTGCAATCACCTGATCTGAGAAAAAAGAAAAGGAGTACTTGTGGCACCTTAGAGACTAACCAATGTATTTGAGCATAAGCTTTCGTGAGCTACAGCTCACTTCATCAGATGCATACTGTGGAAAATACAGAAGATGTTTTTATACACACAAACCATGAAAAAATGGGTGTTTATCACTACAAAAGGTTTTCTCTCCCCCCACCCTACTCTCCTGCTGGTAATAGCTTATCTAAAGTGATCACTCTCCTTACAATCTGATCTGAGAAGAAAGCCAGGCACAGATGGGAGCTGGGCCATGTCTTCAAGGACAGCTCACCCTATGACAGTACAGTAGTAGAGAACAATTAATATAATTATACAACAGATCAGTAATCCTGCCTAAGCAAAAGCAGAGCTCCAGTTGTATCATCTGTGTAAGGGATAGTAGTGTACAAATACAACATCTTTTTCATGAAATTTAACCAAATTATTTTCAGTTTTATTTCAGCCAGTTATGTGGCTCTATTACATGGCATTTTCTGAAAAGGACTGGTTTTCACTGAAAAATGAAAAAAAAGGTTTTTTTTTCAGATGGAAAAATTAATCTAGGATTTGAGATTTTGCTGAAAAACTCACTAATGTTCTAATTTTGGGAGTTTTTTGTTTGTTTTTATAGAAGTCTAGTAATGAAATTTTTGTATATTTTGTATTAAAAGAAGAGTGACTCAGAATAGCATACACAGTGCTGTTGTGCGGTACACGAATAGCACGTTCAATACAGTGGCTCACATTCTGATCTTTAATGGAATTGTTCTGGATTTACACCAGCGTAACTCTGACCAGAATCTGGCTTACTGCTCCCATATGCAAAAATAAGCTTGAAAAATGAATGAACACACAGCCACCTGGCTTCTTTAATTCACAGGAGCGACATCAGGCCCAGGAATGAGGGGAACTTGTACCATAAGAGCCCTCCCCCAGGAAGACTTCCACAGACACAGTCCATCACAGAACAACTATATCAAAGAGACGCTGCTCAGGCACGTTAATCAAAATCTGACACTCACATATCCCTTCATGATACATGTTTGAGATGATGGAACCGGCAAACACAAAGGCCCAGATCCAAAACAGACTGATGTAAATGGAGAGATTCACACTGATTTCAGTGGGGTTAGGATCAGGCTTTGAAGCAAGGACTAATATTCAATCCCTGGCTTATGGGAAATCCAAGCCTATATTTTAGCCCAGCTCCAGAATACCTTGATAGCTGCATCATTTAATTTGTCTGGGTTTATATTAAATGCATCTATCCAGTGCTCTGAGCACATGTATATTCCCATCAATGACGAATCTTACACACAGACGCCGAATAAAAAAATATGAACTCTCCCAGCCCCATCAAGAATCAGTCTCCTTCTCAAAAGCGTCAGACAACACACAGGGGTTGCCAGGGCTACCAAGGTCAGAGCAATATAACTCACTGTTCAGTGTGTGTTATGTGTCCCATTCTGTGCCTGGACTGATCCACAGAAGATACAAGTTTGCTACTGCTCCCAGCTAGGTGATTTAGCTGTATTGGTTTATTATGCTTTAGCGCTGGAGATCCTGGATTTGAGCCAATGACAATAAAATTGACAATTATTACAAAAGTGAGGACTTGTCCAGGGTCAGAAATGCTGTGGGTCTCAGGTGCTCACAACGAGCTGCTTCTATCCAGGGGAAATCTATAAGGCACTGTCCCATGTGTATTACGCATTTCCCTCTAGTGCAGGGGTAATCAATTATTTTTTGTCAAGGTCCAAATTTCTTTGTCAAGTTATAGTCAAGATAAAAATAATACAAAAATAACAATAATTATAATAACAAGTAAATAAAGAGATTTTGTGGTTCGTTCGAAAGCGTCTGGCAGTCCACCTTTGGCCCCCAGTCTGCCTATTGACTACCCCTGCTCTAGTGGCTAGCCCACAGTAGATATGAGTCTGCTACTGCTTCCAATGAGGGGAGCCAGTCCTTTAGCTCAAGCTGTGGGCTTCAGAAGCCATACTCATGTCTTTTTAGGAAGTGGGGGTGGATTACAAAATTCCCCCCACTCTAGGAAATGTGTGGATTTCATTACCAAACATGAGGCTTGGTTCAGCTAATTTGTTCAATGAAGTCTTAATTGGCCACCGTTTGATTTCAGCTTCCTCCTCCACTGGGTCTTGGACTTCCCGATCTCACAGTAGCTGATAGCACGAAGGGGCGAAATGAGTATGTTTGTGCCTGTGCGCGTGTGTGCATAGAACGAATTCACCTAGAAGATTCCAGCAAGTGATCAAGACAGTTCTGGGCAGCATTTCCACTGTAAATAAACTTCAGACCCTTTACTCCACCAAGAGTACTTCATGTGGCCACAGACAGGTGGCATTAAAAATGGCTTTGCATCTTCTAAATTGCAGGAATGCAGAAAAGAAATGTCCTGATGGGACCGGTTACTTTGAAATGGTAAGTTCTTCCCCTTCACAAGACTTTCTGAGTTTGAAAATGCTAGATGTGGCCTCATTATGTAACAATACAATTGATATGAATTGCTTCAAAGGAGCTATTCTGTTCCAGCAAGTACATACCATGTTTCAAACAACCATTTATTATATCATTATATTAGGGCCCAGAACAGCTCTTTAAAAAAACAAACAGATCTGCCATTCCATCAAATACAGATTTCTTTTTTTTCCCCAGTACCTAATTATTAAGGAGCCTGTATTTTTCCCCTACCAGTAATACATATTTTATAAACCTCCAGAAAACATTGGGCCAGATCCTGAGCTGGTGTAAATCAGTGCCATTCTATTGACTTTGGTGGAGCTATTTACACTGTTCTAAATAAGGAATAGCCCCACTGAAGTCAATGGGTTTGAGTCTACTTTAACTTATATTGGTGAAATTAATGTCAATAAGGGTAACATTTGTCAAGCTGAGCTTAATTCATTTTTGCCCGTTCTTACTGCAAGTCTTGTGATTTTTGGTGTATTTCTTAAAGCCCCAGCTTCCATAATCAGGAGATTCCATGGGAATCTCAGCTTTCTTTCTTTTTTTTTAAAGTAAGTTTCTCACCCATGTAGTTGTGGAGAAAAACCTAAAGACATGAAGTGAGAGGAACCGAAAGGCTCAGAAACTAGAAGGCAAAGAAAAAGAACCCCAAATTTATTATTCTGTCAATCTCATGGCCTGACTCATGACTTCTGAATGCTGGAGGATGGCAATATTGCTAATGCATCATTGTCCTCAGGTTAGGTGTAGGGCGGCCTTCAGGCCCAGGAGCATTCTCCTAGCATAGGGGCCTGAATAGCACTAAGGCAGGGGGGTTTTCACGACAAGACGGAGATGAATTGTGGTGCAAGGAAGCATGATTGAGGCAGACATCTGCCTCGATACTTCTGTACCCTTCTATTGAAGCAAGTTAGGATAATCCTCAGAGCTGTACTCGGCTGGGCCAGGGCCAGATTTAGGGGCAGGTGACCCAGGCAACCACCTAAGGTGCCAGACTTGGGGGTGGGGGGCACCAGGCTCAGGTGCTGTTTTTGTTGGGGGGGAATAGAATGTTTGAAGTAAAATGATTCAGGTATTCCATATGTGGATTCATTTTTCACTAACCTCCTAGAATGTTCTGGATCTTTGTAGAATCTCGTGGAACCTTCCACAGATCATGCGTGAGCACCAACATTGAGTAGTTCATAAAAAGGCTATAGAGCATTACTGCAGCAAAACAATCTAAAACAAATTGATTGACTTTATGGCAAGGAAGGTGCTTGATAACATATTGATGTAGCTCAACAAAGTGAAGTACTATGCCGTAATGATGGACTGCAAGCCTGACATTAGTCACAATGAAAATATGTCATTTACAGTAAGATTTGTTGACGATGAGGATGGCTGTATCCAAGTAAAGGAACATTTTATCTGTTTCCGGTTTGTGGACGACTCTCCTGGAAAAGGCCTAACAGTACTGTTTATGAATGTTTTGAATAAAAATAAAATAAAGTTTCAGGACTGCCACTGCCAAGGCTACGACAATAGCATGAAGATGAAAGGAAGAAACAGTGGTATCCAGGCAAGGATCCTTGTGATGAATCCAAGAGTTTTACTCATGCCTTGTGGCTGCCATTCCCTCAACCTGGTTGTGTCAGATGCAGCGTCATCTTCTTTAGATTCAGTATCTCTCTTCGGAATACTGCAAAGGATATACGTCCTGTTTTCAGCATCAACTATCAGCTGCTAAGTGACACTCTCTGGGAGAGCTGCACTGACAGAATAAGGCCAGTGAGGTACCAAGTGACTGAGATTTACGACGCCCTGATGGAACTGGCGCAGTCGAGTAAAGCCAAGGCGGGAATCCGACATGAGGTGCAAAGCCTGGCAAATCAGATTACTGACTTCAAATTTCTGGTCTCAGTTGTGGTTTGGCATGATATCCTGTTCCAAGGAAACGTTGTAAGCAAGGCATTATGAACTCAGTCGATGAACATCGCAATCACTACTACTTTGATGAGAAGCTGCCTTGATTTCATTGTGGCCTACAGAGAAAACAGATTTGAAGATGCCATCACTGCTGCCAAAGAAATGGCTTAAAACTTAGGCATTGAGCCTGTCATCAAGGAAACTCATATTAATTGGAAGAAGAAACAGTTTGGTTCCGAGGGCAGAGATGAGGTGATGGGAAGCTCAGAAGAAAAATTCAAGAGGGAGTTTTTTTGCTCACTCCTTGACATTGCTCAAGTGTCCACCAAAGAAAGGTTTGGACAAATGAAGCACCACAAAAAGACCTGGGGGTGGGGAAGGGTGGGGTTGTATGACCTTAGTAAGCTGACAGTGGACAGGAAAACACTCTTAAACTATTGTATGGACCTTCACCAAATGGCTGACACATTGGGAATTTTCGTATGTCTATGATAAAGACCACTAAGTCAAATTGGACAACATCTGTCACATTTTGCCATATAGGAAGCACTCTCCACTCCAAGTTCTCCAATTCATTCATGATTCAGAGCTGAAGGACACTTTTCCTAATGTGTGGAAAGCTTTGAGGATTCTGCTCATGCTGCCAGTCACAGTTGCGAGCTGAGAGTGGAGCTTTTCAAAGCTCAGGCTTATTAAAACATATCTTTGATCAATGATGGCTAATGAGAGACTGACATTGCTGGCTATTTTATCACTTGAAAATGCCGCTGGCCAGTCTTTGGATCTCTCTGACACTTTGCTTCAGTCGTGAGGGCAAAGGTGAGAAAAAGTGACCTCTTGAACGAAAATACTAGGGATAACATTCTAAGGCTGTCACCTATTGTAACGCTACTTAATACTGGTCCACCCAGCATTGGTGCACAGTTCAGTTTCTTGGTGTTAGCACATTTCAGTTATTCTTAAAGTTAAAAAGTTTCTATAAGCTTAGAGGAAACTAATTTTTCTTATTTGCTTATATATGGCATGAATAAATACAGTTTTACAGATCCTGGCATACAACTTTATTGCCTTATATGACAGGGATAAATCATGAATGTAAATCATGCATCAAAGTAGTGAAATGAGTACAAATGCAATTAAAAATAAGGTATTCAAAAATTTAACAAATGGAGGGGAGGCGCTGAAGACGCTCCTCACTTGGGTTGTCATTTGGTCTAGGGCCGGCCCTGGGCTGGGCCAGCGGCCACCTACAATATGTGCTTCTCGTCTCACTTAGGGTATGTCTATACTGCAACCATAAGGTGTGAGTGCAGCTCAAGTGGACCCACCTGAGCTAGTTTTAATCTAAGGCCAGGTCTACACTACAAACATACATGGGTATAACTAAGTCGCTCAGGGGTGTGAGAATATCAACCCCGCCCCCAAGTATAGATAGCGCTAGGATGATGGGACGGCTTCTCCCATCAACATAGCTACTACCTCTCACAGAGATGGATTAACTAAGCCGATGGGAGAACTAAGTTCTCCCATCGGCATAGTAGAAGCTCTCCCATCGCCGCTCCAAGACTGTACGTGTAAACAAGCCCTAACTGGATTGAGCATTGGAGCAATGAAGCTGCAGCAGCAAGTGCTTCAGTGCAGGCTAGCAGCCTGGTAATTACTCAGGGTTCCAGGCAGGCTTGTACCACTGCTTCAGCTTCACTGCTCAAGTACCCACACTAACTAGGCCAGAGCTAGGCTGGGTATGTCTGCATGAGCTTCCATCAGACCCTATGACTGCAGTATAGACAGACCTGTAGGCCGGTGTCAATCCAGAGTCATTTCACTGGTATCAGTGGAGTTACTCTGGTGTCAAGCCAGTGCAAGTGAGAGGACATGTGTTTGATAATTCATTGTAATGTATTCTTTTGTCTGTCCAAAAGCAGCTTTGCTTTCCTATTCCAGCCACGTCAGAGCCTATCAGACAAGTGAACTTTTTAAACTTTGGTTAAAAGGTTCAGATTGGGCTTTCAGGAATTTTGTAACTTTATCCAGCTCCCTCATCCATCCCTAATTTGAAATGAAAAAGCTTAGCAGTGTTGTGGTTTCCTATTGGTCAAGAAAAAATGAACTCCAGGCTTGGACTGTTCCTTATTTGGGAGAGAATGGGTGGATGCAGATAGCAAACCGCACGGATTTTATCCATGCCTATTTGCACTCTTGAGCGGGAATTTTTAATGGCAAGAGCAGCAGCGAGAAAGCTTTCATTTCACAGGAGCAGCTCCGTTGTCCGGAATGCCACTCAAAACACCTGTGTTTGGGCTCCAGCCAGCCAGCAGGGGATAGAGACACAGAGAGACAAACTGTCTCTGCCACTCCTCCCAAAACTGCTGTCTCTGGCAGAAATCCTGGCACCATTAACAGCAAAACTCCCATTGACTTCAGGAGGACCAGGCGTTCACCCTCTTTCTCTAAACTCTGCCCTCAAGCACAGTTAAAGATCCTGAAGCAGATCCTTAGCTGGGATAAATCAGCAGAGCTATGTTGACCTCCATCAGCTATGCTGATTTACATCAGCTGACCATCGGGCCCAACTTATGTTATGCCTGTCACTCAGCCCTGGTCTGCACTTGGGGGGGATCGACCTAAGATACGCAACTTCAGTTACGCGAATAACATAGCTGAAGTCGGCGTATCTTAGGTCGACTTATGTGGCCGTGAGGATGGCGGTGAGTTGACCGCTGCCGCTCCCTCGTCGACTCCGCTTCCGCCTCTTGCGAGCTGGAGTTCCAGAGTCGATGGGGAGCGCATTCGGGGAACGATAACTACCCGCCAATCCAGCGGGTAGTGAAGACCTGCCCTTAGACCCAGGTCTTCAAAGGTATTTAGGCACCTAACTCCCATTGATTTCAAAGGGAGTTACTCACCTGAAACTACCTTGCTTGAAATGACCTACATATGACATCATTGGCTTTGCCACTTGCATGGGCTGCCGCAAGCGTGCATAAAAATCAATGATTTTAAAAAAATCAGATTTTTTCTATTTAAATTGGATTTTTTGATAAAATGCTTTTTGAGGAAAAAACCTATCTAAAGATAGTTTTAATTAAGATACATTATAGCTCAAAGATATCTCCTCATCAAATAGGGATTATAAATTCTAATTCTATAGTATGAGACAATATATTCATGTAATGTTTAAGAAAAGTTTTGTAAATGAGTTCCAATAATTCAAGGATTAGGGACCCAATTTTATGGGGTTCCACAGGCTTCTGTATAGATTATTTAGGTTAATCTTTGTATCTACCCAATGGGACTCAGTGCTCAGTCTAGTACTCAGAGATGCTTAGTTTTGCAGTTCTCAAACTGTGGATTTGTGGCTCCAGAGATAACATGCTTGTTAACAGCAAAAATGTTTTAACTTAAATAAATAAATAATATATAGAAGTGAGAAATAAAAGACTTCAACCCTATTGTCCCGCTGCAAATTTGTGTACACAGAGTCAATCCCTTACCTCTCTCTAAAAATGCAAAGTTTCAAAAATTCAATGAATAGAAGATTGTTGGGGGCGGAATAGATCTGGACAAGGAGAAGAAGTCTGGCGATAAATGTGAGAAGGGACGGACAGGTAGTAGAAACAAAAGTGAAACTGTTTGAGTGGCATATTCCAGAAATCTTGAGGTCTTTCTAAGTGTGGCCTTCATTATTTTGAGATCTACCATACCATTCTCTCACTAGAAGGAAAACCTATAATGGCAGCAGGCCATAAAAGAGACCCAGTTTGGGAATACTTTAATGAAGTTCCTCTACCTGTGGGTAAGACAGGTATGCGTGCAAAATGTAAACAGTGCAACAAAGAAATGCGAGGCCTGATTGCCCAAATGAAACAACATCATGAGAAGCATTCCTTCTCAGGAGGAAGCTGCCTTGAAGATGATGAAAGGAACACGTCTGAACATGCAGGATCTTCAGGTTAGGAAACTTTTTTATTTCATACTTCTTTCTTAAGGACTGCCTGTCTTCCTTCTGGACTATTCTTGAATTCTCATGTTTGAGCAAAAAATACAGCTGTCATTCTATGGTATTATCATTTTAGATGTAGTTGTGATAAAAAATAAATAGCTGAAATAGGCAGATCTTCCTTTTTCAATTCCACCTTTAAAGTAGTACTGAGTGTCAGTGAATGCACTGAGTAATACTAAATGAGCAGTATGGTAATAATAATTAAATAACTGCATTGACTTATTTTGTTTAGGAGAATCCATCCTCAACATACACGATTCTGAAGACTATCCACCTTCAAGATCATCCTCATTTTCTATAGTTTCAGAATTATCTGCCAATGATAGTGTTTCAGTTACATCATGTATGTCACATAGCCACAGTACATCACCTGTAGCAAAAAGAAAAAAAAATCTCCATCATCCAGAAAGATCAATAGATAAGTTTTTAATAAGAACCAGCAGATTACAAAAAGAGGTAATTGATGAAAAAATTGCCCGGTTTATTTATACAACAAACGCTCCTTTCCAAATGATTGAAAACCCACACTTCATTAACATGGTTCAGTCATTAAGACCAGGATACAGTCCACCCAACAGAGCAGATGTTGCAAGCAAATTGCTGGATAAAGTGTATGAAAAAGAAATTGAGCAGTATGCAAATGGTCTAGAGGGTGAATTTGTTAACCTGAGTCTTGATGGGCGGAGCAATATCCACAATGATTCTGTTGTGTGTGACAACAGAAGAAGGGAATATCTTCCTTACTGAAACAATTGATACATCAGGAAATGCACACACAGCAGAATACTTACAAGAAGTAGCAGTAAAAGCTATAACAAACTGTGAAAAAAAATTCAAATGTCTAGTACGTAGCTTGGTCACAGACAATGCTGCAAATGTATCCAAGATGAGAAGAAATTTAGAAGAGAGTGAAGAGAGTCCCAACCTAACAACATACGGTTGCAGTACTCATCTGCTGCACCTCCTAGCCAAAGACTTCAGTGTTCCAGAAATAAAGTCTAATGTTGTTGAAATTGCAAAATGCTTCCGTACCAACCACTTTGCAGCTGCTGCTCTGAGAAAAGTGGGAGGAACCAAGCTAGCGCTCCCACAAGACATGCAATGGAACTCAGTAGTGGACTGTTTTGAGCACTATATCAAGAACTGGCCTAATCTGGTGACAATTGGTGAACAAAATCAAGAAAAAATAGATGGCACTGTCACAGCCAAAGTGCTCAACGTAGGGCTTAAGAGAAATGTTGAACACATGCCGAGTACCCTGAAGCCTATTTCTGAAGCCTTGAACAAAATGCAGGGAAATAGCTGTTTTATTGCTGATGCTGTTGGAATTTGGAAGGAACTGAGTGAGATCTTAAAAAGAGAAATATGCAATGACAGAGTTAAATTACAAGCATTAAAAAAACGAATGGGACAAGCACTATCTCCAACTCATTTTCTTGCAAATATTCTCAATACTCGGTACCAAGGTCAAACCTTAACTGCTGAAGAAGAGGAGTTGGCTGTGACATGGACATCCAGCAATCATCCCTCCATTATCCCAACCATAATAAACTTCAGAGCTAAGGGTGAACCATTCAAGAAATATATGTTTGCTGATGATGTTTTAAAGAAAGACACACCGGTGAACTGGTGGAAGTCACTTAAGCACTTGGATTCAGAAACTGTTGAAGTGATAATCTCACTTTTAACAGCAGTAACTTCTTCTGCCAGTGTAGAAAGAATATTTTCTTCCTTTGGACTAATTCATTCCAAACTGAGAAATCGTTTGAGACCTGAAAAAGCAGGAAAGCTTGTTCTTCTTTTCCAGATTATGAACAAACAGGAAAATTAAGGTGAAGACGACTGAGTTACCTGCAGAAGACAATATTTTAAGTTTCTCATGTTGACCTGGCTGACACACTCAATTTAATTTTTGTTTTGTTTTTTTAATATTTCATTTAACTATTTTAGTTAAAAACAAGTTTAACCAAAACAAACCTGATTTTAAAAAACTTGAATGTTTACATTCAAAAATTCATATGCTAGTTTTGTTAAAATATTAGGTGTTTGCTGTTGAAGAAAAAAATCCAGAATACATAACATTGTTTTAGTTAAATAAAACAATTAAATGCCCATCTGGTGATGTTCTCCTCCAAATAATGATTAATCTGTTGAATTGGAGATAGTTCACCTCGCAATGTCTTCAGAAATATGTGCTTCAATTACCTTTGGTAAATGAAATAACCAAACAATCATTCATTTTCTGATATAGCTGTAAAACTAATCTGAAAAGTTTTCAAAATAAATCACTTTTAAAATGTATAGTGTGTACCTTCTAAAAATGAAACCAATATCTATCTCTGAGTTGTGAAGAATATGTATTAAGGTTATAACAACCAACAAGAATGCACTTTTATGTAGAAATCCATGATTAAATCGAGTCTTCCTGACTAGTGATTTAAATCATGATTTAAATCAAATTCACCCTGGCTGCCACCATCCCAAATCCATGCTGATAAAAATCTTTGGTACCATTCCATCTTGTATCCTACATTATATACAATCTCAATCCATCTGCTCTCTCTTGCAACAAGAGAGAATCAGGGCTTCATCCAACAGAGAGTGATCTTTGACTGCAAGCAGTCAGTCAGTTTGCACTTGACCTTCATCCCACATCTTCCTGCCAATTCACAGGCACTGCTCTGAAGGGAAGGGAGGCAGACCTGGAAAATATAGCTGTAACATGTTGGTTTACAAAGCTGCTAGGCAAGAGGAATTCCATGGTAACTCCAAGCGTAATCAAGGCCAAACCGCTTGAAGTAGCTGGCTTCCTTGCAAGACAGATGAACAAAGTATCTCTGTAGCTTGGCCAGAGCAGTGAGTTCCAGACAAATGTAAATAGCCTGAGGGGCTTTTGGCACTTTGCATTCTGTCCTGCATGCAGCTGGTAATGTTTTAGGCTTTGTCTATACCACACTGAGGGCGGTCCCATCAAGGGTAGGGCTTCCCAGAACTGAACAGGAAACACTTCAGGTACGGAAATGGGTCTCGGCCAGGATGGATAAAAATTAATGATTTTTTAAAAAATAAAAACATTTTAAAAATCGGGGGGGTTTTAATTTAAATCGGATTTTTTTTTTATAAAATGCTTTTTGAGGAAAAAACTTATCTAAAGATAGTTTGAATTAAGATACATTATAGCTCAAAGATAGCTCCTCATGGAATAGGGATTATAAATTCTAATTCTATAGTATGAGACCATACACCTCCACCCCGATATAACGCGGTCCTCGGGGGCCAAAAAATCTTACCGCGTTATAGGTGGAACCGCGTTATATCGAACTTGCTATGGAGGGCCAGGTAGGGAAGGCTGTGCCTCCCCAAACACCCTGGCCCTGCCCCCTATCTGACCCCCACCTACTTCCCGCCCCCTGACTGACCTCTCAGAACCCCCGACCCATCCAACCCCCCTGCTCCCTGTGCCCTGACCACCCCCCCGAGACCCTCTGCCCCTTATCCAACCCCCGAGCCCAGCCCCCTTAACACGCCGCTCAGAGCAGCATGTCAGAGCCAAACACGCTGCTGCCATAGGTGCCAACTCCGTGGGTGCTCCCCCCAGCAGCTCCCCACCCCAGCTCACCTCCGCTCCGCCTCCACCTCCTCCCCCAAGCATACCGCTGCTCCACTTCTCCCCCCTCCCTCTCTCCCTCCAAGGCTTGCCGCGAATCAGCTGTTTGGCACACCAAGCCTGGGAGGGAGGGGAGAGAAGCGGACCGCCGGCGCACTTGTGGAAGGAGGCGGAGCGGAGATTAGCTGGGGTGGGGAGCAGTTCCTCTGTGGCTCCCCCCTTCCCCCGTTACTTGCTGCGGCCCACCCCGTGCCCTCCCCACCCCAGCTCACCACTGCTCCGCCTCCTCCCCTGAGCGCGCCGCTGCTCCACTTCTCCCTCCTTCCTCCCTCCCAGGCTTTACCACGTTATATCCGAACTCGCGTTATATCGGATCATCTTATATCGGGGTAGAGGTGTATATTCATGCAATGTTTAAGAAAAGTTTTGTAAATGAGTTCCAATACTTCATGGATAAGCGACCCAATCTTATGGGGTTCCACAGGCTTCTGCATAGATTATGTAGGTTAATCTTCTATCTACCCAATAGGACTCAGTGTTCAGTCTAGAAGATACCCTCAAAGATGCTTAGTTTGTTAGTTCTCAAACTGTGGATATGTGTCTCTAGAGGTAACATGCTTGTTAACAGCAAAAAAAAATTAATTAAATAAATAATATAGAGAGGTGAGAAATAACAGACCTCAACTCTATTGTCCCTCTGCAAATTTGTGTACACAGCGTCAATCCCTTGCCTCTCTCTAGAAGTGCAAAGTTTCAGAAAGTTCAATGACTAGAAGACTGTTGGGGGCGGAATAGATCTGGACAAGGAAAAGAAGTATGGAGATAAATGTGAGAAGCGAAGGACATATGTGTTTTGGTAAAATATTAGATGTCTGCTGTTGAAGAAAAACATCCAGAATACATAACATTGTTGTTTTAGTTAAACAAAACAATTTAAATGTCTGTCTGGTGATGTTCTCCTCCTAATACAGCATGGCAAGAAAATCCTCCAAATATTAATGATTAACCTGTTGAATTGGAGATAGTTCACCTCCCAATGACTTCATAAATATCTGCTTCAATTACCTTTGGTAAATGAAATAACCAAACAATCATGCATTTTCTGATATAGCTGTAAAACTAATCTTAAAAGTTTTCAAAATAAATCAGTTTAAAAATGTACATTGCGTACCTTCTAAAAATGAAACCTACATCTATCTCTGAGTTGTGAAGAATATGTATTAAGGTTATAATAACCAACAAGAATGCACTTTTATGTAGAAAACCATGATTAAATCAAGTGTTCCTGGTCTCAGGGGAAATCAGTGAAATCTTAAGCCCTTTGCATTTCTTTTTCCAAGTCAGTGTTCCACTTTTATACTAAAAAATGTCTGGAACTCCACGAAGGCTGTGTATATTTGGAAGCCATATTTAGCACTGCTTCTACTACTATCGGCCTAGATCCTGGATACACTTAGGCACGTGAGTAATTTTATGCCCCAACGAATACATGGGGCCAGATCCTTAGCTGGTATAAAACAGTGTGGCTCCATTGACTTTAATGGAGCTATGACAATTTACACCAGCTGAGGATCAGGCTTGTGGAGTTCAACAGAAATGCTAGTGCTCGTTGCATATGTGTTTGCAGGATCAGGGCCATGTGGTTCTAAGGTCAGATCATATCCACCTGAGCTGTCCCACTGATTTGATTACTCAGGTGAGGAAAGCAAGCAGGATTTGAAGCATAATCATCACTGTAGCACTGGAGGCTGGTTTCACTGGAAAGGAGAAGAGATTAGATATGAAAGGCTTCATGATTTGTCAAAAAAAATCAAACTGATATTTACTCTCTTTTTGAAGATGAGGTTTAATTGTAATTTAGCCTCTTCATTTTTTAACTGTACAGATATCTGTCCAGCCTCCGGGTAATTAATGTACAAAGGACCACAAAGAAAAACCACTCTCCTCCCACCTTGTAGGCTTCACGGATTTCTTTGGCTTCGTTTTGAAATGTAACACATGGTGAATAATTCCAATATTTCTTACAATGGGACCTCATAACAAGATTCTCCCTTTTTGCAGTGTACAGAACTGGAAAGCAAAAGTGTCACAATAAAAAATTCTTGTTGGAATGCCCTTGGTTTTCCATACAGCTGTCAAATGTGACAAATGGCCACACTTGCTATGTCTTTGTATTGCAGCTGCACATTATGGAAAGTCAGAGGGCCTGGCAAAGGTCTAGAAAGTCAGAGAAAAGGTACTGCAAGTAACCAGAGCCAGGCTCATAACAGAAAGTGTGCTGTTAAAAGAAAGAAAGAAAGAAAGAAAGAAAGAAAGAAAGAAAGAAAGAAAGAAAGAAAGAAAGAAAGAAAGAAAGAAAGAAAGAAAGAAAGAAAGAAAGAAAGAAAGAAAGAAAGAAAGAAAGAAAGAAAGAAAGAAAGAAAGAAAGAAAGACCCCAACACACAAGTATATGAGCTCATAAAGGTTCTCTCAGGTTCGGGGTCTGATCCAATTCCCATTATTGACTTTAATGGGAGTTGCATCAGGCCCTTTATGTGCAATATTTAATCTCCTTCATCTCAAAATGCAGTGCCCTCTATACGTGTTGGACCTTCAATGGCTATATAAACTTTTCAGACATTTACAGTTATTTTACAATGGCAGATGCCAAAGAACCAATCTGCCACTAATTACACAACACAAAACATTAGGTTTACATTACAGTGTAAATCAGACTGTTGTCTAGTCACCAGGCTGCAAAGTGTTTGGGTTGGTCTCATGCTGATGACTCAGATGAGCAATGCCAATCTACACCTGCCGAGTGTCTGGCTCAGAATTGATAAATGAGTCTTACATACAGGAATTGGGGTGGAAGAGGCAGAGATCCACAATGGGAGGAGGCAAGAGGCTTGGCACTGGGTTTGGAGTCGCCTCAGAGAGAAGAGGATGAGGAGAACATAATTGTAAAGGCAGCCACTGCATGGCATAGACACAAAGGTGCTGGCATCAGGGCTGCTGGAACAATTTTTATGGAGAGCCATTAAACCAAACTGTAAACCCTGTATATAATGGAAACTACTTCAAGCCAGGAGGT
The DNA here is from genome assembly GCF_965140285.1 of Lepidochelys kempii. NCBI lineage: Eukaryota > Metazoa > Chordata > Testudines > Cheloniidae > Lepidochelys > Lepidochelys kempii. Next base: position 258,225,769 of record NC_136381.1, read on the forward strand.
GTGGCAGCAACCCTAGTTCCAGCACCTATGGCTGGCATCCTTTACCACAGTGTAGGCACTCAGTGTATGTCTCACTGGTTGCTTCCAAAAAATACACACACCCACAGCACGTGGCTCATCAGAGCCATCCCAATCACACATCGTGACATCAGTTGGTTGTAAACTTTTCTTCTGGACAGCTCTTAACCCCATATTAATATTACCATTGTTTTCATGGGCCCAAATTCTGGTCCCCTTTCTCATATGGAATAGCACTTTTCTCCACCAATAGCCTCATTAAAGGCAGTGGGGTGTAAGTTATCACTCAAGGTATCAGAATCCAGCATTTTGTAACTCCAGAAAAAAAGCCAAGCAAGACAAGAAAGCATAAAAAGCTGACAAAGCAAGATAAATCGGTGGCATAAATAAAATATGTGATGGTGCAGGAGGCGGTGCCATAAAGATATTTTTATTGCCACTTGTCTGGAAAGACCAGCATAATTCACTACCTCATCACTGCTCTGTCACTCATCAGTAATGAAGTCACTCACACACATGCTGATAAAAACTTTATAGCAGCCTGGACCATCACATCTGACCTGTAAAATGGGCAAGGAAATAAAAGAGTTGAAGATTGTTAATAAAGATGAGGTTCCCATCTCCATAATCTTGAATAACTGGTATAATTATTGTTTTAATATTAAATTTTTTTATCTCACATACTATCTCACATACCTCAGTCCCTGTCCTGTCTGCCTTAGAGTGATAAGGTGGGTGAGGTAAAATCTTTTATTGGACCAACTTCTATTGGTGAGAGAGACACGCTTTCAAGCTTACAAAGAGCTCTTTTTCAGGTCTTGTCCTGTCTTAGGTACTTTAACAAAGCTGGTCACTATAGTATCTCAACGATCTTGAAGTGAAATCCCAGCCCCATAGAAATTAACAGGAGTTTTGTCATTGATTCAGTGAAGCCAGGATTTCATCTTTATAGTCCAGAAGCCTGTGCCTACACTCGTAGTGTGGACACAGGCTCTGACACATGTTTAAACCCAAAAGCCCTATTATCCACACACAAAGCCAGACACAGATTAAACAGTTCAGTGAACATAGTACACTTGGTAGTGGGAGACAGGGTTTCCAACTTTCTAATCCCTGAAAATTGAACACTCCTGCCCCACCCCATCCCCGAGCCCCTGCCCCACCTCTTCCTCTGAGTCCCTGCCCCCTGCCCGCCTGCCAAATCAGGGCACAGCAGGGCAAAATTGGGGCACAGTGGAGCAAGGGGCCAGTCCTTGGAGCAAAGGGCTGGGGTGCGGAAATCAGGGCACAGCAGGGCGAGGGGGTCAGTGCTGGGAGTGAGGGGCCAGGGAGGGGAATCGGGGCATAGCAGTGAGAGGGGAATCGGGGCCTGGAGCAAGAGGCTGGGGTGGGGAAATCGGGGCACAGCCGGGTGGGGGGGCAGACAAATTACCCCCTCCCCCCCCCGACGGTGCCGGTACCTACTTTGGAGCCTGGTCCGGGAGCCAGCAGTTCTCTCCGCGCAGCTGGGGTGGGGGCAGGAAGAGCAGCGGGTCCTAAGCAGAGTTGCTCCTCTCGCCTCCTGGTGGCAGAGGCCAGTTACTGCAGGTAACCGGACTCTCATAGTCCGGTCAGCTGTGCTGACCTGATGCTGCCAGTTTCCCTTTTGGACCGGACTTGTGTGTGACTGTATGTGCTAGATCAGGAATGAGAGAAATGAATAGTGCATGTCTATGACACAGGTAGCGTGCAACAGAAAAGCAGGTGTATAGATAGTGTACATACACGTCACTTCAGGGATTTGGAATGAGCGCATTTGTAATTGGGCCTTTGAACAACTTCACTCAGAGTTACAGCACTGACAAACCCAAACCCCCAACAATATCCAGCCAAAGTTCATTCCCATCTGCTAATTTATATTATGTTCTGGTAGCTCCGTGGCACCAGCCTGCACTTGGGATTAGGGGAGGCAGAGGGTCTGGAGACCCATGTCACTTTGTTACCCTCCCTTTTCCTGGTGACATTGTGTAACACTTCATATTGTTGCAAAGAGTCAGTTCAATATTGTCTCGTGACACTTTGGCTGTGTTACTACATCACACCCCAATTAAGCTCTAAGGGGATGAAGTACTACAATGAAATATCTCAGTCACCGGTGAGCTATCACCTGACAAAGCAAGGTCAAATCCCCTACAACTCTGCTTGAGTATTTAAATATAAGAGACTGGGTCCTCAGCTAGAATTAATAGGTCTAGCTCTACTGAAGTTGTTATAGCAAATCAAGGACATTGTGAAATCTGTCAAGTAGTCGTGATATACATATAGCTGAGTGGAATTTTTCAGCCAAAACCTTTTTTTCTGTACTAATGCAGATTTGGGTTGACCAAATTTTTCAGAAATTTCTGCCATTGTGGCTAAACACAACATGGGACTGAGGGTTCTCAGTACATCATAGAATCAGACCCTTTGCACTGAGAGGGGAAAGGTTCCATGGACCATTACCTATCCCTTCAGCCATCTTATCCCTGAAACCGCATTTGCTGGATAATTAGGGCATAATCCTCAGCCGACGTCTATTAGTGTTGACTTCAATGGAGCTAATCTGATTTACACCAGCTGAGGATCTGGCCCTCAAAGCTCTGGGCATACAAGCCCATTGCAGAGGGGCTGCTTGTTTATTCCAGAGTAGGGCTGCATGTTAAAGGGTGGTGGGCAGAGTTGAGGACTTTAATATGCGGTTTCTGGAGTTTAATTTCTTGTCTAGGGCAATAAAACTGAAATGGCCACATAAAGTTTAAATAGAAGTTAATGGCATTTAAAGTTAGAAGTGGAACACATCACCTGAGTCATGAGTCACTTCCCAGCTCCCAGCCCTTCAAATCATTTACTGCAGGTGACAAGCATGACAATGAGGAGGTCAGACATGTCCTGGGGAGCATGCAGGGAGACGCCCAATTAACTCTGAGCCACGGACAATAGTTTTTATTAAAAAAAACAACACTGACATTAGTAGCGAGCGGCACTTTGTGTGAGGGGCAGGAATTTGATGAGGGGATTTAACAAGGGCAGTTTGATCATTCTAAGGAGTGGAGTTCTCTCGAAACAGAGCAGATTCAACAACAGTGCAAGCTTCCCTGGCCACCCACTCTCTTGTGTGGATGAGGTCGTAGCTCCATCATTCCTTGGCCTTTCTAGCTGCCTTAGGTACATATATGGCCACTCTCACCACAGTATCTGAATGCCTCACAATCTTCCCTGTATTACCCTCACCACACCCTCGTGAGGTAGGGCAGTGCTGTTATCCCCATTTTACAGAGGGGGAGCTGAAGCACAGAGAGGTTAAACGATTTGCCTAAGGTTATACAGGAAATCTGTGGGCAAGCAGGGGATTAAATATGGGTCTCCTAAGTCCTAGGCTAGCAGCCTTGCCACTGGACCTTTCCACTGCCCACCAGGGTGTAACTAGGTGGGGTTTTTTTTAATAAATTATTTGTATTACAGCAGGCGATTCTGGTACCTAAATCCCATTTTAGGTCACTAATCAGGTTCCTAATGTTTAGTGCCTATCTTCAGACACTCAACTGAGTCTAGAGCCTCATTTTACTATGTGCAGTACAAACACAGGTAAAGACATAGTTCCTGATCCAAACCAGTTATAATCTAAGGGATACTAAACAAATTCCTAACAGGGAGGGTAATTAACCATTGGAACACATTGAAAAGGGATGTGATAAACCCATCAGCACTTGAATACTCTAATTCAGGGGTGGACAAACTGTTTGGCCCGAGGGCCACATCGGGGTTCCAAAACTGTATAGAGGGCCAGGTAGGGAAGGCTGTGCCTCCCCGAACAGCCTGGCCCCTGCCCCCTATGCACCCCGTCCCACTTCCCGCCCCCTGACTGCCCCCCTCAGAATCCCCGACCCATCCAATCTCCCCTGATCCTTGTCCCCAGACCACTCCCTCCTGGGACACCCTAACCCTAATTCTAACTGCCCCCTGGCACCCCATTCCATATCCAACCCCCCCTTCTCCCTGTCCCCTGACTGTCCTGATGTTTATCCACACCCCCGCCCCCTGACAGGCCCCCAGGTCTCCCACGCCTATCCAACCCCCCCTGCTCCCTGTCCCCCTGACTGCCCCCAGGGACCCCTGACCCTTATCCAACCCCACCGCTCCCCGCCCCCTTACCATGCCACTCAGAGCACTGGGACTTGCATCTGCACCACCTAGCAGGAGCCAGCCATGCCACCACACAGTCTAAAGCACCAGGCCAGGCAGGCGGCTCTCACAGCCACGCTGCCCGGCAGAAGCTCACAGCCCCGCTGCCCAGACTGCCGGTGGCACGATGAGCTGAGGCTGCAGAGGAGGGGGACAGCAGGGGAAGGGCTGGGGGCTAGCCTCCCAGGCCAGGAGCTCAAGGGCCGGGCAGGAGGGTCCCACGGGCTGGATGTGGCTGTGGGCCGTAGTTTGCCCACCTCTGCTCTAATTGGAGACTTGCCTCCTCTAATATAAACACACAGCAATAATCATATTAATAAAAAAAAATCCCTTCCAAAACAAGACACTCCACTGTATATGCTTCTCCCTCTGGGGAAAGGATAAGAGAATGAACAACATATGATACATTTTAGTCACGTTGCTTAATGCATTACTGGAAGGCACTCAGACTCTACAGAGATGAGCAGAGTATAAAATCCTATATAGAATAGAAAAAAATAAAATAGATGCCTTTTTAAATGACGTATTCTAGTTCAATAACAAGTTATTGGGCTGGATAGAGCTCATGACGGATATGGCAAATTCCTGCAATATTGTTGGGAGCTCTTACTATATTAAGCTTAGGTATCATCGTGGGCCAGGGACTGTCTGTCATTCCATAGGGACCACAGCCTTCCAGGAACTAAGAACAGCCTGGGGTGATTAGGCAAATTCACTCAGGTTGAAACACCTCCTGAGAAGCACCACCACCTAGACAGACTGGCATATACCTGATTCAGACTGGATTCTCTAGAGGCCAAGAGACCCAGAAAGGACTTTTGAATAAATAGGCTGAGTTTAAGCTGACTCAGGGCCTCCTTTCTGATCCAGCAAACGGATAAGACCTTCTGTCTGAAGGGGGCCCCAATCCATCCTGGGAAGCGTTGGAAGAGGACTAGACTAGGGGGCTTCTTGTTCTGAGCAAAAGGCGTTATGAATTGGTCAGCACAGGAAACACCTGCGGGGGTTGGAATGACAGTTTGCAAGCCAGAGCCCTTGTTGGCATGATCTCTGTTAAGTGTGTTAGCATCCGGGTTAATATGTTTTCTCTGTAATGCTTTTACCTCAAGAATAGATGTGCTTGCTTAGAAAGAGCTGTGAGGTAGCTTAACTGTGGCCTCTGAGGAGAGGGCGAAGCAGGCCTGCTGAGGCAGAATTCACAGTGTAGGCAGTGGGCTGGGCAGCCTAGAAATACCCTGGCCAGGCGGGAGAGAGGAGCATGTCTCAGTCCAAGAGCAGTGATGGCTTGGGAGATGGAAGCCTGAGAGTCGGTGTCCTTGCTGGAGCGGAAATACAGATGCGGTCATGCTGAATTGTGACAAAGCTCATTTAACATAGAGAAAAATAATGCCCTCTGCTGGCAGGAAGCAGGTGAGATTCTATGGCCTCTGTTACTCATGAGGTCAGACTAGATGATCACAGTGGTTCGTTCTGTGGAGGGTAGCTGGGGGAGGGGGTATGGTTAGGAGCTCTTAGCGATATTTTTCATTCAGCATCGATAGCATGAAAGAATAAGAAACCAGCCCCCCATTTCCCTCTGCCCTACCAGCCTTCACCCATTTCTAGAACCAAACTCAAACTCAACTTCAAAGTTCTCAAATGCTCAGATACAGTATTGCCACCACCATCACCCTTCTTTCTGACATGCCTCCATGCTTCCTACTGGGAATGCAAACAAGAAGATATCATAGCATCATAGACATGTAGGGCTGGAAGGGACCTCAAGAGGTCATCTAGTCCATCTACCATCCTAAGGTAGGACAAAGTAAATCTAGCCCAGTGGTTCTCAAACTGTGGGTCAGGACCCCAAAGTGGGTCACAACCCCCTTTGAATGCTAGGGCTGGCTTAGACTTCCTGAGGCCTGGGGCTGAAGCTCAAGCCCCACTGCCCAGGGCCAAAGCCAAAGCCCGAGGGCTTCAGCCATGGGTGGCAGGGCTCAAGTGGCAGACCTCCTGCCCAGGGCTGAAGCCCTTGAACTTCAGCTTTGAAGCCCCCTGCCCAGAGCGATGGGGCTCGGACTTTGGTCCCCCCACCTGAGGCAGTGGGGCTTGGGTGGACTCAGGCTTCAGTCCCCCCTTCTGGGGTTGTGAAGTAATTTTTGTTGATAGAAGGTGGTCATGGTGCAATGACATTTGAGAACCCCTGACCTAGACCATATCTGACAGGTGTCTGTCCAACCTGTTCTTAAAAACCTCCAGTGATGGGCATTTCACAGAGTCCATTGGAAGCCTATTCCAGAGCTTACCTACCCTTATAATATAGAATGCTTTTCTATCCTACATCTCCCTTGCTGCAAATTGAGCTGGTTATTTCTTGTCTCATCTCCAGTGGACATGGAGAACAATTGATCCCTGTCCTCTTTGTAACAAACAAACCTTAATATATTTGAAGACTGTTCTCAGGTTCCCCCCTCAGTCTTCTTCTTCGAGACTAAACACGCCCAGGTTTTTTAACCTTTCCTCATAAGCCACATTTTCTAAACCTTTATTTATTTTTGTTGCTCTCCTCTGGACTCTCTCCAATTTATCCACATCTTCCTTAAAGTGTGGTGCCAAAAACTGCAGAATAATTATTTCCCCATGTCTTACATATGACACTCCTCTTAATATACCCCAGAATGATACTAACCCTATTTTGCAACTGCATCATGCTGTTCACTCATTCAGTTTTCCTGCTGTGCTACCACCTAGCCAGTTATTCCCCATTTTGGAGCTGTGCATTTGATATTTTTGTCCTAATTGTAGACTTTGCACTTGTGTTTATTGAATTTAATCTTATGGATTTCAGAACAATTATCCAATTCATCAAGGTCATTTTGAATTATAATCCTGCTCTCCAAAGCACTTGCAACCCACCCTAGTTTGGTGTCATCTGCAAATTTTATATCATATCATATTTATATCATACTCCATTATCCAAATAATTAATGAATATGTTGAATAGTATCAGACTCAGGTCAGGTCCCTGTGGGACACCAGTAGATGCACCCTCCCAGTTTGACAGCAAACAATTTATAACTATTGTTTGAGGTCAGTTTTTCAATCAGTTGTGCACCCACCTTTTAGTAATTTCATCTAGGTCACATTTCCCTAGTTGGCTTATGAGAATGTCATGTGTGGGACTGTGTCGAACAATTTACTAAAATTAAGATATCATATCTACTGTCCATCCAGTAGGCAAGTAACCCTGTCAAATTAGGTAGGTTTGGCATGATTTGTTCTTGACAAATTCATGTTAACTATTACTAATCACCCTATAATTCTCTAGGTGTTACAAATTTATTGTTTAAACGTTTGTTCTAGTATCTTTTCAGGTACCATAGATTCACAGATTCCAAGGCCAGAAGGGACCATTGTGATCATCTAGTCTGACCTCTCTGTTGCATAACGCAGGCCAGTGAACTGCTCCAAAAATAATTATTAGAGCAGATCTTTTAGAAAAACATCCAATTTTAATTTTAAAAATGGTCAATGACAGAGATTCCACCATGGTACTTGGTAAATTGCTCCAATAGTTAATTAGCCTCACTATCAAAAAGTTACATCTCATTCCAGTCTGAATTTGTTTAGCTTCAACTTCCAGCCATTAGATCATGTTATACCTTTCTTGGGTAGATTGAACAGACCATTATTAAATATTTGTTCCACATGTAGGAATGTATAGACTGTAGTCACCCCTTAATCTTCTCTTTGTTGAGATAAGCTCTAAGAGCTCAATCTATTTATCACTATAAGGCAGGTTTTCTACTCCTTTAATCATTCTTGTGGCTCTTCTCCAAACCCTCTCCAATTTACCAACATCCTTCATGAATTATGGGCACCAGAACTGGACACAGTATTCCAGCAGCGATCACACTAGTGCCAAATACAGGGGTAAAATAACCTCTGTACTCCTACTCAAGATTCCCCTGTTTATGGATCCCAGGATTGCATTACTCTTTTGGCCACAGAGTCACATTGGAAAGTCATGTTCAGATGATTATCCAGCACGTCCCCCAAATCTTTTTCAGAGTCACTGTTTGCCAGGATAGAGTCCCCCATCTTGTAAGTATGGCCTGCATTCTTTGTTCCTAGACGTATACACTTATATTGGCCATATTAAAATACATATTGTTTGCTTGCACCCAGTTTATGAAGCGATCTAGATTGCTCTGAATCAATGAGCTGTCCTCCTCATTATTCATCACTCCCCCAATTTTTGGGTCCTCTACAAACTTTATCCATGATGAATATGTTTTATGTTTTCTTCCAGAGCATTTATAAAAAAGTCATATAGTATAGAGCCAAGAGCTGACCCTGCAGATCAAAGTTAGGCTGACAGGTCTATAATTGGCTGTGTCCTCTGTGTTCTCCTTTTTAAAGATAGATACTATGTTTTCCCTTCTCCAGTCCTCTGGAACCTCACCTATCCTCTGTGAGTTCCCAAAGATAATCATTAATGGTTATGAGATTGCTTCATTTAGTTCCTTAAATACCCCAGGGTGAACTTCGTCAGACCCTGTTTACTTAAATACAACTAACTTATCTAAATAGTCTTCAACCTGTTCTTTCCAGATGCTAGTTTGTGTTCCTTCCCTCTTGTTGTTAATATCAATTGTGTTGAGTATCTATGGTCACAATTAACCTTTTTAGTGAAAACTGAAGAAAACTAGGCTTTGAATACCTCAGCCTTCTTGCACAGAGGAACTTGACCTCAAGGCCTGCTCAGTTGGAAGCTGAAATGCTGGAAGTGTTATCAGAGAACCTAATTCTGTAGACACAAGCAGCCTAGAGAAGCAGCTGTATTTTTAGTACTAATTATTGCAATTTAATAATTGAATTGTGGGAGTTCCCAATAAGTAGGTATCAAGCCCCCATTGGGCTAGGGACTAGATAAACACATAGGAAAATGCTGTCCCTGCCCCCAAAGAGCAAAAATCTGAGGTTTGCCCATTATTGTGATTTACCTATTATTTCAGGGTTATTGTGGCATGGAAGAGAGGCATCACATGCAGAATCTGTTTAAAACTAAGGTGAAGGTGCCCTCTACTGTCCTCCCTTGGAAGCTGAGTTGTTTCATTAGTTGCTTCAACATCTGCGGCTCAGAAAACAGGCCTGCGCTTGTTCCCCCTTGTGTAAGTCTGTAACACCACTGCTGTGTAATGAAAAAAGAAGCATGAACAAGGAGCTCTTACTGTCTGACATGACATGAGTGCACTGGAAAAGCCCTATCTCCTGGTACAAATGCAGTAGGGGGAGGAGTGCTATTCACATAGAGACGTCTCTGCTCCCAAATCAAAAAATAGGCCAGTGAGAAAGCCAAGTGACTTTCGACGGAGCCACAAGGAAACCTTAGTGCTCAAGCAACCTACAGAGCCAACCATCTTTCTGTGAAAGATACAGACAGGGGCTATGGGGAGGATGCTGGAAAGCAGAGGGATTGCGAGCGTCGCTAGGTAAAATAAAGCCATCAGGAGTGAGAAAGACTTGGACAGACACAAGCAGGGAATGGAGATGATTTGGGAAATGGGATGACATGAGTACTATGCAAATAGGGCCAGAGCCAGCTCTAGGCTCGGTGAGGCTTAATGCATAGACCAACATGCAAGGCCCTAGGCATAGGTGCTGGACCTATAGGTGCTGGGGGTGCTATGAAGTGGATTCCCTTATAAAAAGTGTTTACAGTTCGGTTCAATGGCTCTCAGCACCCCCACTCTACAAATTGTTCCCGCACCCCTAGCCCTAGGTAGGCTGAGGTAGCCTGCATGCAGGGCTACCCCTAGAGGGGCGCAGGGCCTGAGACATAGGTGCTGAGTTTAAAATTTGCCAGAGGGTGCTCCCCACCGGCCTCACTCCACCCCCACCTCACCTCTTCCTGCCCCCACCCTGCCTCTGCCCCGCCTCTTCCCGCCCCTGCCGCACCTCTTCCCCGCCCAGTTCCACCCCCACCCCCAAGCGCACTGCGCCCTCGCTCCTCTCCCCTCCCCCCAGCGCCTCCTGACACCACGAAACATCTGATCTGCAGCAGGCGGTAGGTGTTGAGAAGGAGGGGGAGGCGCTAATCGGCGGGGCCCACCAGTGGGCAGGAGGCACTGGGGGAGGGAGACGTTCTGATAGGGGGGCTCCCTCCTCGCCACCCCCACCTGCCTGCCACTCGCCTCCCCATTCACCTCCTCAGCCTGCCTGCCTCCCGCCTCACCTTCCCGCCCACCTCCGCATGATTTTATTGAAGCGTGGGGCCCCGCAAAGTGCAGGGCCTGAGGCTGTTGTCCCAATTCGCCGTACCCAAAGGACGGCTCTGTCTGCATGGCACATGCAGGAGAAGGTTGGACATCTTTAGAAGCACTTGTCATTAGAAGAATGTGGGAGACTAGTGTTTGCTAGGAGGGGAACTGAGGCACAAATTATCCTGGGCAGGTGGTTGCATGGATTGCCCGGGAGAATAGGGGTTAAAGTCAGGGGGAGCAGGTGAGAAGCTCAGCTCCCATCTTGGGCTAAAAGCAGAGGGAAAATCCCCCTGCCTGGCTTTAGTAAGCAGCACTTCTATAACACCCCCTCCTCCTAGGCTGGGGCAGCGAGAATTTTCCCTCCTGGTTCAGTTTACTTTATCCATTGCTGGGGCACCAGGCTGGGTTAAGCTCCAGCAGGTAGGAGATGCAACCAGGGAGAGGTGGGATGGAGTGCTGGAACAAATGGAGACCCTCAGAGTCACTGGATCCTATGAAGACCCTCAGTTGGCAGAGCCTTGAGGTGGTCTGGGTAACCTGAAAGGTGCAGGGGTCATGCTACACAGCAGACATGATGCCCACAGTAAGCGTGAGAGTGGCCCATCTGGCTCCTGTGTACTTCCCCTCATAGACAGGCACCAGCACAGAGGAAGGATGACGGTTCCTGTCCAAGTTCTTTCCGTGCACAAGAGCTGTCCAAAAATGGATGCTATCAAGAGACAAGACTAGCTCTGCTCCCACCAGCTTGGTCAAGGGAAGGCTCCCTTCTGGGTAACCTAGGAGTACTTCTGGCTGTGCACCAAGCCAGTCTCTGTTTGAGTTGAGAAGAATACCAGCCAGTGTGTGTGTGTGAAGTGGAGGGAGGGGGGAATCCACTAATTGGCTAAGCCTGCTATGGCATCTGACCACAAGTTGGCAAGCAGAACAGGCTAAAAAATATGTCTTAAATTCCTCTGAATGGGAGACGAGGAAAGAAAATACCACCCAGGAGCAAGGCAATGACTTGGCAGCCAAAACAGGTGACAGATGCAAGACCAATCCCAAAACAAAATCAAGGTCCTGTGGTGTTTTCCCAGTCCCCAGATGTTTCTGCTGGCAGGACCACTCCCACCGCTTGGCACCTGGCTCCTCTGAGGACGTGAGGAATGTGACGGAGCATGGAGTCCGTGGCATCTGTCCCTAGAATGAGCTCAACACTGGCTACTCCCCCAACACACAAACTCTTGCAAACAGGCCCAAGGCTCAATAGAGAAAACCTCTAACAGGCTCTGTGCTGCTTTGCTTGGCAGGCTGAGGTCGAAAGGCAAGATGGAGCGCTCCTGGATGCAGCAAATACAGGGGCAGGCAGGTCTAATAGACAGAGAGACAGTCCTGCTGTCCAAACCTCTGCAATCGCAAGCAGTGGGGAGGAGAAGGAGCTGCTCTTAAAGGGGCACTTAGGAGGAATTCCAGTTCACTGGGGCCCAAATCTGTGCGATGCTGAGCACCTGCCACTTCCATTGAAGCCCACTGAGAATTACAGATATTCCAGTACCAGGGCTGTTCAAAAAATTTCCATCAAAATTTTTTTCGATGCGAATTTGGGGTTTCATCTAAACAAGTTTTTTTGCTAACAGGTTTTTGTTGTTGGTGTTGTTGCTTTCTTTAGAAAATTTTAACTTTTCATAAAAAAAACCCCACAACACCCGAAAACAGAGAAATGTTGATTTGGAAACGCTGCCACAGTGCCTCATGAGAGTTGTAGTTCCGGTGCCTCATTTCCTCCATTCTACTTTGTAGGCTGAGTTACCCAGCACTACATCTCCCATGATGCACCATGGCTGGAGACTCCCACGATGCACCACATTTTCCCTCTTGCCGAGCCACAGCAGTGCATCATGGTGATCAGAAAAATAGTCTGGTCAGGGAGCCTGGGCCATAATGAGACTATGGGCATGGAGGACCCAAACTACCACTCTCAGGAAGCATCATGGTGACATTTCCGAGTCAAAGTTTTGGAGTGTTGGATGAAAGTTTTCAAGTTTTTCATCAAAAGTCAAAATTTCCAATGGAAATCCCCCACCATTTTCCAACTACACAGCACCTCTCAGAATTTGGCCCCACTGGACTGGGGTCTTTGCTAAAGGGGAAAAGAGCAGAGAGATAACACACCAACTGAAGCTAAACTTACCTGCTAATGTTTACTTAGGATACATGCTCTTGGCTGCATCACACTTTAAAAAGGCCACTGCTGTGGTTGCCAAATGTCTTACAGCCTACTGGAGAAAAATGTTGTCCAGATTATATTTGTCTCCCCAGGTGTGAATTTTGATACAGTGGTCTCCCGTCAGCTTTGGGGCTGCTGCGTTTACCTCTCATTCATACTTGTAAGTGACTAGGACATAGGTGGTTGTGCGTAGTGGTTGGAGCCTGAGTCATGCCTAGTGGTTAGAGCTGCAGTGGGTAGCCAGCAGTGGCAGCCCAGGGTCAGAGCTGAAGTCAGGGGCCAAATGCAAGGGCCAAGAGACAGAGCTGAAGTCAGAAGCCAGAAATCTGAGCCAAGAGTCAGGACTAGGTTACCTGGAGTGAGGTAAGGCAGGGGTGAGGCTGGGACTGTAACCCTTCTGCCCGTCAGAGTTGGCAGCAACAAGGGCCGGGTTCAATATCTAGGGGTTCCATTCCAATAACACAATGCAAACCGGCTCGAGCCCCCACCCAGTGACCTGGGACAAATATATACCACCCCCGCTGGGCGCCTCCAAGAGGCAATACTTCCCCTCTCGCAAGCACATAGTCTGAGTGTAGCAAAAGTCTTTTAATAACAGAGAGAAACAATGTGGCATTATGTTGGGGAAACACCACCAACAGGATTCATAACACAACCCATGAGCAAAAAAAACCCACCCCAGGCAAATTGGGGCATGCCCTTTTCCCTTTGGTTCTTGAGTCCAGCAACCCCAAATCACCCAAAGTCCCAAAAGTCCAATGCCCCAAAAGTCTCTGTCCCTGGTCAGGGCAGCCCCAGAGTTCGAAAGTTTATCTGTGGAGCTTTACCTCCCAACCTGGGTGGAAATGGGACAGGGGTAAGAGGCACCTTACGTGATCTGAAGCTGACCGCCCCATAGCTCCATAGCGGCGCTCCGCTCCGCCAGCTGCCCCACAAACTCCTTCGCTCAGCTGCGCTCCGCTCCGCCAGCCACCCCACGAACTCCTTCGCTCAGCTGCGCTCCGCTCCGCCAGCCGCCCCACGAACTCCTTCGCTCAGCTCCACGGCCCACAAGCAGCTCCTGCCATCCACACACTGCGCCGCGTCGAACTGCTTCACCAGCCGTCCCGCAAACTGCTCCACAATATATCTTCAGGCTCCCCCACTACTTAACACAACACTCAGTGATTTCAGCTCTTAGGCGAATTCAGCTTATAATAGGGGAGCCCCAGTGCTGGTGCACTGTCAGCCCAAAGTAAGCTCAGCAGCCTATAACTAGACTTCTAATGAAATCAAAATTAGCTCTGATATTCCACGGTGGAGAGAGGAGGAAGTGCAATTAGCATGTAAGGCCCTCACCAAGGGGCCCATGCCACCAAGTATTAATACTTGTCCCCAGCCTCTCTCCATTCACACAGTTTTGGAACCCATGACCCTTGCCTAGCGAGTGCTACTTAGTTGATGGTGAATCCCTCCATCATAACAAAAGGCCACGTGCAGTTCCAAGCACAGTTCCCATAATCAGGGTAATAACAATTTATTCTTCCTGCCCCAATAAGAGAGACACTGGGGATCCCACAGCAGCCAAAGTGACCATTTGGGCAGCTATGGTCTCATTCTAGGCGTGGTGGGTGTGCCTATGCAAATGAGATCGGCCCCTGAAGTTCTTTTCCACAACTTGCCACACCTCACCACCAGATGTCAGGGTGGAGCTCATCCTGACACTGCTTACAGGACCAAGCCAGGAGCAGGGCTGGATCCGAGGCAGGAGTGGGGCGAGAACAAACAGATACGGAAGCTATCGCAGCCGTGGCCAAATGCTTTGAACAACCACCAAACTGCTGCTGCTGCAGAGCTTAATATTCATGCTGACTCTTCCAACCACTCAGGTGATGCAGCCCACCAGGCATCTTACTACAGGTCACCTGTGCTTGCTAGAGTGCCCAGAGCCTGGGTCTCTTGCAGAACCTGATTCCTGGCTGACAGTATTGGACAGAGTGGGAATTTGGTTGTAAGACTCAGGGTGGACGCAGGTTGCTTCGAAAAAATCAAAGGAAATAAAAGACGGGAGGGAATCTCGCACCACTCAGCCTCATTTACAGCACTAGTTAAGAACCTAGAGAGAGAGACGACAGAGCTGTCATGGCATTAAACTCAGAGGTGGGCCTGAGCTGCACAATTCAAACTGGGAGCTGAACTTCCCCAGGGTTTGGGGTATTCCGATCCAGGGGCCACTCTCTGATTAAAATGCTTTTCAGAACTTGCTCTTTCTTTGAGATTTTGCTTCTGTGAATGTGCCTGATTTGGGAAATTCAGAGTTTTATGGATCCAGATCTAGGATCTCATATTCATTTACCATCCACATTGCAGAGGGAATACTTCAAGATATTGTTGCATTTGGCATAATCAGTGTTTGGCAACCGTATGATTAGCGAATTGCTAACATAGTTCCTATTTTTAAGAAAGGAAAAAAGTGATCCGGGTAATTTCGGGCCTGTTAGTTTGACATCCGTAGTATGCAAGGTCTTGGAAAAAATTTTGAAGGAGAAAGTAGTTAAGGACATTGAGGTCAATGGTAAATGGAACAAAATACAACATGGTTTTACAAAAGGTAGATCGTGCCAAACCAACCTGATCTCCTTCTTTGAGAAAGTAACATATTTTTTAGACAAAGGAAACACAGTGGATCTAATTTACCTAGATTTCAGTAAGGCGTTTGATACCATGCCACATGGGGAATTATTAGTTAAATTGGAATAGATGGGGATCAAGATGAAAATTGAAAGTTGGATAAGGAATTGGTTAAAAGGGAGACTACAGCAGGTCCTACTGAAAGATGAACTGTCAGGCTAGAGGGAAGTTACCAGTGGAGTTCCTCGGGGATCAGTTTTGGGACCAATCTTATTTAATCTTTTTATTACTGACCTCGGCACAAAAAGTGGGAATGTGCTAATAAAGTTTGCGGATGATACAAAGCTGGGAGGTATTGCCAATTTAGAGAGAGACCGGGAAATCATACAGGAAGATTTGGATGACCTTGTAAACTGGAATAATAGTGATAGGATGAAATTTAATAGTGAGAAGTGTAAGGTCATGCATTTAGGGATCAATAACAAGAATTTTAGTTATAAGCTGGGGATGCATCAATTAGAAGTAACGGAGGAGGAGAAGGACCTTGGAGTATTGGTTGATCATACGATGAAGATGAGCCGCCAATGTGATATGGCTGTGAAAAAAGCTAATGCGGTCTTGGGATGCATCAGGAGAGCTATTTCCAGTAGAGATAAGGAGGTTTTAGTACCGTTATACAAGGCACTGGTGAGACCTCACCTGGAATACTGTGTGCAGTTCTGGTCTCCCATGTTTAAGAAGGATGAATTCAAACTCGAACGGGTACAGAGAAGGGCTACTAGGATGATCTGAGGAATGGAAAACCTGTCTTACGAAAGGAGACTCAAGGAGCTTGGCTTGTTTATCCTAACTAAAAGAAGGTTGAGGGGAGATAGGATTGCTCTCTATAAATATATCAGAGGGATAAATACCGGAGAGGGAGAGGAATTATTTAAGCTCAGTACCAATGTGGACACAAGAACAAATGGATATAAACTGGCCAACGGAAGTTTAGACTTGAAATTAGATGAAGGTTTCTAATCATCAGAGGAGTGAAGTTCGGAATAGTCTTCCTATCTGGCTTTAAGATTAAACTCGATAAATTTATGGAGGAGATGGTATGATGGGATAACATGATTTTGGTAATTAACTGATCTTTAAATATTCATGGTAAATAGGCCCAATGGCCTGTGATGGGATGTTAGATGGGGTGGGATCTGAGTTACTACAGAGAATTCTTTCCTGGGTATCTGGCTGGTGAATCTTGCCCATATACTCAGGGTTTAGCTGATCGCCATATTTGGGGTCGGGAAGGAATTTTCCTCCAGGGCAGATTGGAAGAGGCCCTGGAGGTTTTTCGCCTTCCTCTGTAGCATGGGGCACGGGTCACTTGCTGAAGGATTCTCTGCTCCTTGAAGTCTTTAAACCACGATTTGAGGACTTCAATAGCTCAGACATAGGTGAGAGGTTTTTCGCAGGAGTGGGTGGGTGAGATTTTTGTGGCCTGTGTTGTGCAGGAGGTCGGACTAGATGATCATAATGGTCCCTTCTGACCTTAGTATCTATGAATCTATGCACCTTTTTCTTAAGCATTTTTTAAAAAGCTGGGAGATCATAAGAACAAAAGAGACAAATAAAATGGCACCTAGAATCTTCTCTTTTTCATGAAGGTAAAGAATGGAGCCATTCTCCCCACAGTGCAAAAACCAAACCCAGTCCCATTGAAAGCAGGGCAAAACTCTCATGGATGTCAAAGGACCTGCAGCTATGTCCTTAAGCTGGGATCTTCAAAGGAGCTTAAGGGAGTTAGGTACCCAAATTCCATTGAATATAAATAAGATTTGGGAACCTCTCTCTTAGGGTCCTTTGAAATATTCCAGCCTTAATTTAACTGCGGCTGACCCCTCATGAGAAACTTTTCTCTTTCTATATATTTCTCCATTTGCTTTTACTACTGTGCACATTGGCCTACAAGATAGGATTGGTCTCTTAAGACAATTGCTCCTGAACTCAGGGGCAGATAGTGCAAGGGAAATAAGTCCTAAGCAGGAGGGAACCCAGATGCACAGACAACTTCCTGTTCCTGTGTTTGGTTTAATTGAGAGCTGGGGACCAATCAGGACCCCCAGCGTTCCACCAATCGAATCCCAGGACTAGGAGCAGTGGAAGCTCCCTAAAAGTGGGGGGGCCACCAGTGCCTGAACTGTGGCCCACCCCCTTTCCCTGAGGCCCCACCCCACGCCGCCCCTTGTCCCCGAGCCCCCACCCTTGCACCACCTCCACACCGCCTCTTATCCCCAAGACCCCGCTCGCTCCTCTCCGCCCCTCCCCCTCCCGTCGCTCGCCCTTATGGCCAGTAAAACAGTACAGCAAAGCCCTCCCACTTTTAAAAGTGATGGGGCCGTGTCCCCCTGTCCTCCCCCTCCCACCCCTTTCCGGTGCCCCTGCCCAGGACTTGAATTTCTGTCAGAGTTCAGCTTCCATGCCGGCAGCTGCTTGCAGGTCACTGGGTGGCAGGTTGGAACTGCCTGGCACCCACGGTTCTCCACACTCGTGTAAACTCTTCAGGTTAGGGACCTCATTGGCATAGTTGCCTGTAAACAAGGACTAGTAAAAAGAACTGATAGAATACTCATCCTTAAACACAGAAATAGATAAGGCCTCTGGCTTGTGTCTGCAAAGCTCAGTCCAAAGGTTGCTTGCCCTGAACCCAACAGTGGGTTTGCCAGCAGCCTGTATTCCAGTCTCAGCTGGCTTGCGTCCTCACTCTACTTTGGCTATATCAGAAAAGCAGAACAAGAAAGGGTTGTGACAAAACACCAAGCAGTTACAGCCCTGCTCTTAGCTTATAAGCAGTTGAGCACATGAAGACTGCTGGGCTGGGTCCTCAGATATTCAAGTGATGGGTGCCCCTGCAGACAACACCTACAGGATTAATATTTTTATGGGCGTGGAGGCTATAAAAAGCTGCTCCAGTAGCTAATTTACTCAGCGAGTAGGTTTCCCATACATCCACCCAGCCATAGAACCTTACTCTATGTACTCCTACCTGGTGGTGAGCCGCCAAAATCTTAACAACGGGTTCCCTCCTCACCCCACGAGGGGGTCATTGCCCCCCCCCTGCCCCTGGGACTCCTGCCCCATCCAACCCCCCCCGTGTTCCTTGACGTCCCGCCCCAGGACCCCTGCCCCATCCACCCCCCTTCCCTGTCCCCTGACTGCCCCAGAACCGGGCAGGAGGGTCTCGTGGGCCACCGTAGTGGGTGCCCACCCCACCCCTAAGAGCCAGAGGCACCTGCTGGGGGGGCAAGGTGGGGAGTCCCAGAGGTGCTTACCTAGGGCAGCTCCCAGGAAGCATCTGGCAGGTCCCTCTGGCTCCTAAGGGCGGGGGAGCGTAGCTGGGGGGAGCAGGGGGAGCAGCCGCTCCCCCCACTGATCACATCAGAAGTGGCACCTTAGGCACCGATGCCCTGGGTGCTCCAGGGCTGGAGAACCCATGGGGAAAATTGGTGGGTGCAGAGCCCCCACCGGCAGCTCCCTGCCCTGCACCCAGCCCCAGCTCACCTCCGCTCCGCTCCACCTCCTCCCCTGAACTCACGGCCCCACTCTGCTTCTCCGCCCTCCCCCCCCCCACCGCTTCCTGCGAATCAGCTGTTCGGTGGGAAGCCGGGAAGGGCTGAGAAGCAGGCCGCGGCTTCCCGCTCAGGCCAAGGGTGGCGGAGGTGAGCTGGGGCGGGGAGCGGTTCCCCTGCACGCACCCCCCCCTTCCCCGGGTTACCTGCTGTGGCGCGGGCAGCCCTCCTCGCGCCCCCCCACCCCAGCTCACCTCCGCCTCCCTGGGCCTGAGTGGGAAGCCACCGCTTGCTTCTCAGCCTGCCTGGGCTTCCTGCACGAACAGCTGATTCGCGGGAAGCCTGGGGGGGCGGAGAATCAGAGAGGGGCGGTGTGTTCAGGGGAGGAGGCGGAGGCGGAGCAGAGATGAGCTGAGGCTGGGGGCGGGGCGGAGAGCTGCCGGTGGGTGCTCTGCACCCACCAAATTTTCCCCTTGGGTGCTCCAGGGCTGGAGCAGCCATGGAGTCGGCACCTAAGGCGCCACTTTTGGCCAGTTAAATTTAGAAGCCCTTTTAGAATTGGTTGTTCCTCGCGGAACAACCGGTTCTAAAAGGGCTTCTAAATTTAACAACCGATTCTAGCGGACCAGTGCAAACCAGCTCCAGCTCACCACTGCTCCTACCTCCCGCTATCTAGCCCCTTCACAGTGTCTTCTCTTCTCACGATCAATTTAGGTTGTCAGCTTTTCATGGTAGGGCTTGTATCTTTATTGGCTATGTACACCTCCATGAGTGCCTATGGTGTTATAGACAAACACGTCCTATTTTGATGGGTATATCCCATGAGTGTCTATGATTTTACAGCTGTCTTGAAATATGTTCAGGGCTGATGAGACATTACTCTGTGGGATGGAAGTGGGCAACCTCCAAATCTTTTAAAACACTTTTTGTAGCAGCTGATAGTCCAGTGTTTCCTTTTCAAAACAGATGGCACTCCACTAAATGCTGGATTTCCATCTTCAGGAGCCTTTCTCTTAAATACCAGGAAACAAAGGGTTACTTCTCTCCCCTTGCACGTGTTTAGAAGATGACCCCATACACTGATGACATGGAAAGGATACCTACACCTAACCAGATGCTAGATTGGTGCGGGTACCTCAACAGACAGGCAAACTGACCCTGCTGGGAGAGAACTCCTGACCCCTATGGGATTGTCACCATTTCTCTACATCTATCCCCACATCCGAAAACTGAAAGGATACCCAAAAAAACCCCATGTTAGTTCAGGTAGAAAAGACACATCAACCCTTCTTTTCCCCCAGATTTGCATCCTTCCTAAGCAGCTGGAAAGCACAAGACTGCGAAGTGACAATTCTACGACCTTTAAGATACACTTACCCGGTTCCGCACTGCGCCCTACCAAAGGGGATTCGTGGGCACTGAAACATAATACCTGGGCCCCGGTCCATTTACTTATATTCATGAAATGGCTCCAAGGTTTTTGCTGCCCTAGGCAAAGTGGAAAATATCTGCATTTCAGCCCACAGTCACTCTAGCATTTAGTCTAGAAGGTCAAGCCAGCCCTTTTCATAACCCTGGATGAAGAAACAGAATACCTATTTTATTATGCACTTAATTTCCATTATGCTCTGTATACACTCAGGGCCAGATCCTCAGCTGGTGTAAATTGGGGTAACTCCGCTGAAGTTAATGGAATGACAGAGATTTACACCAGCTGAGAGTCTGCTGCTCAGATTCCCCAGAGTCAGACCCAGGCTAAGCAAGTCTCTCAGTCGTCTTGCCTTATGCTTATTGATAGGGTATTACAGACAGTAATGCTGAGAGGTACGCTCCTTTGGCCTCATGCCCACTTCGCTGAGCACAAAGCACACAGCATCTCTCCCTCACATAGATTTGTACTTACTCTTACTCCCAAGAGGGATCTTAATAGATTTCCTATGAACCTGCTGCAGTGCACTTTATCTTTCTTGGCAGGCAAAAGTGCCTTCAGACTTGCTTCTCCTGAGCCATTGTTCAGCTATCCCTTTTGTCTTAGCAGTTTAAGGTGGAACGGTTTGCGATGCTGGCTAAGAAGAGAGGTTTCCTAATAGTGAAAAACAATAACTGGTGTGTATTCTGAAGGAGCCCAGGACACACTACAAATTCCGTGTGTGTGTGTGTACAGATACTGATTACAGAATATATGCATTATATTCATTCATTCAACATACTAATTTTAGACATGGTCAAAACCCACCAATTGTTTTCTGCAAGAAGATTTGAATGGTTTTTTTTCCCTAAATTTTTAGCAAACCACCTTGGTTTTTCAATGAAAAACTAAATCTGAAACATTTTTTGGTTTGGAGCTTTCCTGAAAAAACAGAAAATTTTAACCAAAATGTTTTGGTTGAAAAATCATTGCTTGTCAAAAAAACAGTTCAAGGTAAGAGGCAACCAGCTCTAATGAATGTATTAATTTGATAGCAGTTAGAGGGAAATACAGTCTCTGCCCCCAAGAATATATAGACTGAGAATACAAAAACAGATGAAGGGTGGGGAAGAGAGATACACAAGCAGGACAATCCGGGTAGTGATAGATGTAGCGCTTGTTAGTTACATGATTGTTCTTTTTTTAAAAAACACCCTACATTCATCTCCTTTCACACACCTTCCAACATTCAGCCCTCTTTCCATCTGCTAGTCCAATCCACAGCTTCAGTTCCAGAGTCCTTACTCCCTCCTGTAGAGGTGAGCAGTTCACTCTTATGATACATAAGTGAAATAGACAGGGAGGTGACTTCACTAGTTTCCTGTAAAGGTCATAGAAGAAGAGGGTCTTCTGGAGAACTTTAAATGAGGAGGGGGTAATTTGCCTTGGGGACCAGCTCAGAAAGGACTGGGACCACTTAACTGCAGCATTACTCTCCATTGAAATGTAGCCATCTCTCTGGGAACGAACAAAGTCGCCAAGCTTTACCTGTTTGTAAAAGCAGATATCATCAGGCTCAAGTGAGAGAACAGGGTACTTACATCAACGCCAGCCCCCGACACCTATAGAAAGGGCCAGGGGTTGAGCACGTTGTGGGTGGGTGCTCGCTCAGTTTGACAGGCCTGGAGGGGGCAAGACTGGATTTAAACCTTACAGGCCACTAGGCACAGCATCTTCAGCACACCGCCCCCCCCCCCCCCCGCCCCGGCCTACAGCTGACCTTTGTGTTTTCTGTAAAAAAAAAAAATGAAACAAAAAGAAATATAAACACAGCCTCCCCGGAAGGCACAATACCCTCCGCCATGCACGGCGCTCCCAGTCCGAGCTGGGGTGCAGCCCTCCCACCCAGGCAAGGCACCGTGGTGAGGGGA
Source organism: Lepidochelys kempii (assembly GCF_965140285.1). Lineage (NCBI taxonomy): Eukaryota > Metazoa > Chordata > Testudines > Cheloniidae > Lepidochelys > Lepidochelys kempii. The sequence continues at coordinate 258,247,938 of NC_136381.1, forward strand.
CTGTACCTCTCCCCACAGTGAGCGGTCCCTAGGTGTCGTCTGTCCCTCCTGCAGCCCGATGCCGCAGCCATGCTCCGGTTCTGCTCGTGCAAGTGTATGGGGCACCGGCCACGCCTCTCCCTCTCCCTTCCTGGCACGGGGTGGAAGCAGCGGGGCGGCTGAGATTGGGAATGGGCTGGGACGCTCCAAGCACCTTCAGCAGCCGCCCCGCCTGGCCGTGGCTCACAGTGCCCCCCGGCTGGCTGACTGGGATGCTCACCCTGCTCCAGCCCCACACCCTGGGGGACCACCAAGCCGTGCCGGGAGCCCAGCCGCCCGCATGGGAGCTGTATGCATTAACTTTTTAACTTTTAGCCCACTTTTGACTTTTAGGTGCCCCTAGGCACTTGCCTACTGTGCTGAATTGGAAATCTGGCCCTCGGGGGAGGGGAGGGGGCGGTCTATTTAAAAAGCAGCAATTTTCTTCTGGTGATACTGACTTCCTCACTTTGGGTTGCAGCACTTTCTTGGTACTAAAGTAGAACATCAGAGTGAGCTGATAACAAATCCCCCCCACCCCAACATAAACCACTCTATCAGTGCTGGCAGCGCAGAGGTGAAGCATGTGAACCAGGTCCTGTGCATGTGTCAGGACATGAACTTGGGAGAAGGTGAGTGCCTGGCCCTGTTGATCCAGGTGCAGTACTTGGCTGGCGTGCAGAGAGCTGTGTGGAAATCTGCCTCTCCTCAGTGTAGGGAGATGTAATGGCATGTCCCTATAAGGCCCCTGTGTGGCTGTAAGCCAAGAACCCGCCCACTGCTGGTACGATCAGTCTGTTGCTGAGTCTAAAGCAGCCAGTGGGAGCTCTGCCAATGCAACACTGTTGAATGTGCTCCCGTGTGCGTGCCTGGATTCATTTCCCACTAGACAACCCGGACTGGATGGATAACAGTGAGCCTCTGCGGTCTGAACCAATTCCTGTAGATAGATGAGCAAGTGCAAAAACCTGTTGGCTTTTATTCGGCTAAACAGTGCAGAATGGCGGAGCGAGGGGGAATAACAGAGAATTTGTGGCAAGCCCCTCCGTTTCCCTCCCCCCAAAATTTGTGATTTGCAGTTATATCTGCCCCACAAAACTCTCTGTTGGGTCAAACTATTCACCCACACTGAACCATGGCCCAGATTTAGGTGCCCAACTCAAGAAAGCTTGTACCCGATCTTCACAGGTGCTTTCAATCCACAAATCCACTGCCTTCAACAGGAGATGCGAGTTCCAGGCGCAGCGCTGAAAATCGGAACCAAAAATGGAGGTGCCCCAAATTAATGACCCGTTCTGAACATGGTGGCCATCGTGCTTTGTGTTTTCAAAGCACAATCTGAAAATTAACAAATTCATCCTCACACCACCCCCTTGACGCAGGTAAGCCTGAGCCTCATTGTACTGATAGTTAAGCTGAGGTGTCCAGAGCCTAATCTAAAGCCCACTGAAGTTAATAGAAAGATCCCCATTGATCCCAGTCTGCTTTGGATCAGGCCTCTGAGATTAAGTAGTTTGCCCAAGGCTCAGCAAGAGCTGGATTGGAAACCAGGAGTTCTTGGCCTTAGTTTCCCATCCAGTGCCCTCTTCCATGCTGCCCCTCTTCAACCAAAACACCAACTGAACCTGAACGTATGGAGTTCAAAAAAGCTTGACTGACTTTTCTAACATGATAAATGACATGCTGTTTTACTTCCTGGCCCTGGCTAGCAAGGACCAAGGTTATTCTTACCAAGGTTATGGAAAGGCAGATCTCGTGCATGATCCCCAAAAGAGAGAAGTTTGGATCAAGAATCTAAAATATCCATTTTGGAACATTCAAACGCAATCTACAAACCCTGAGCCTCTTCCATCGCTTATCCTGGTGTCCTCCACATGCACCCAAACCTGAGGAACATGCACTTGAGGACCAGCACATTTGGAATGCAAGTGGAAACCTGGGCTTTCCAGGACAACCCACTGTTCAGATGAGCAGGGAGCTAGGGTGTGTGCCTGTGAATTTCCTCCATTGCAGATTTTGATGCTGTGGGCACCTAATTAAAATTGACTGCGTGTGATGCAACAACTGTAAACATAAAAATGGGCCTTTCCAAATAAGCCACATTTGTTCCACATGTGCATTTGAGAGATAATTTTTGTCACTTAACATGAAACCCACAATTAGGGAAATGACAGCTAGGGCCAGATTTTCTCCTCTTGAAAACAACACAGAGCTGAGAGAATGGAATTTGAGAGGCAATGCAAGGGATAGTTTTTTCTTTTCTTAAACAGAAATCACCAATAAACTGATAATGCAGAGCTTTATGTTCCAGACCAGAGGAAATAAAGACATCAATTCTGCTAGTATTTGCTCCTGAAGGTTGCACTGTAAGAACACCCCCACCCCCCCGGCCCCTTACATCCCTATACATGCTACCTGGGCCATGAGTCCAGCCAAGCATATATATGTATGGACACCACATACCGGATACTTTCTCCCAGCGCACATGTGTGAGGCGTGGGCAGGGAGTTTGGCTCCACTCTCCACAAAATGCCAGCCAATGCTGCTGAGTCAGCACAGAGGGAGTGTCATAATCTGCAGTGCTGGGACAGGCCGGCTGCAAACTACCACCATACTGGAGCAAGGGATAAGCAGGGAGGGAACTGTGCCTCAGAGCCAGAGGAGCATCTGTAAGGCACAGTTCCTCTCAGACCTGCTCCAGGAGCAGGACAGCTTATGCACCACTACTGTACTAAGGGCTGAAGGCACAGGGTTTGTTTGGGGTTTTGTCCTCCTGTGAAACAACTACGGATACTGTGTCTTGCTCCTATAGATACTGGTAGGGTGAAAAAAGCAGGAACAGTTCCGTTGGGTCATGTCCAGCTCTGCACGTGCATGGTCCAAGTTCACAGTGGCTGTAGCATCAAAGCTCTCAGTGGGGGTGCTACGGGCTATGGGCTCAGTTCTACTCACCCTTGCTCCTAGTGAGCAGTACCACTGAAATGAATGGGGTAGGTACTACTCAAGGTGTGTGAGGGTGGCAAAACGGGGCTGTGGGTAATTAATAATACCTGGTGCTTACATAGCACTTTTCCTACTTTACGGAGAAGGGGATTTGAGGCAAAAAGATGAAGGGAGGTGCCCAAAGCCACAGAGGAGTTGGTGTCAACAGTGGGATTAGCGCTACAGACTGCCACATATCCAGCTCTGTGCTTAAACCACTGGGCCACCCTTTTCTCTCTCAACCTTTCTAAAAACAAACGGGAAGTGGCCAACATAATGGCTAATCTCACTTTACTCATCTGCACAAAAAAGACAAGAGTGAGATTGTCTCTGGCAGAAGTCGACCTTACTACAGGCCTGGAGCATAGAGTATGGAGGAGGGGTGTGGAGAAGGAGACCTGCATACAGAGCCAGACTCAGCCCAATGCCACCTGCAGGACACAATCCAAGAAGAAAAGGCAATATGGTGGTTCAAGCATAGCACCTTTCCCCTTTGGAAGGACACTGGTTATAAATGAACAGGAAGTCCAAAAACATAAATTGGGTGGTTCTGAACTTGCCCCTACATCAGTTGTTGTGACCACATAGCAAATGCAGCCTGGAAGTCTTTGCTTTGAGGAGCAGAAGGAATAGCTTGGCTGATGGCTGCAGAGCAGCATGTGGGGATGCTTGTGTAACCCACAGGGTGAGTTATGGGGCTTCCTTTATGCTGATCCTCACACCATGTGTTATTACAGAACACACATGCACCTTCCTTTCCAGCTCTTTAGCTCAAGTAGGAGCTCATGCTTTTAGCACTGGAGGCCCAGTTCAGTCCCTGTTGTGTTGGCTAAGAGGGCAGCCTTCAAATTTGCAGTGTTGGCTGCCATCAGTAACTGAGATCAGTCACTTCCATCGACCTTAATATCATAGATTTACAGATTTTCAAAGCCAGAAGGAGGCATTAGGTCATCCCACGTGACTTCCTGTATAACCCAGGAAACAGAATTTCACCCACTATTCACCCACTCACCTGTATTGAACCCAATAACTTGTGTTTTGACGAAAGCATCTTCCAGAAAGTTATCCAATCTTGATTTCAAGGCATCGAAAGATGGAGAATCTACCACTCTACCCATATTCTCCTAGTAATTAACACCCAAAGCCCTCTCAGGACAGAATCCAGCTGAGCCTTGAGACAACAAACCTCTCAGCGTCAGATCAGACAGTCCTGGTTTCATGTGATGAGACGCTAGAACCTGGCTTGAAAATAGCACATGACTTTAGGCCTAATTTTCAAAAGAGACTAATGATTTTGGGGGCCTCAGTTTCTCAGGGCCCAGTCTAAGATGCCTTAAACTGGGCCTGATTTTCAGGGTGCCTAGCACTTTCTGAAAATCAGGCCCCATCACATTATCTTGAGGAACCCCCAATATGGAGGTACCGCAGATCACTGGCCACTTCTGAAAGTCTTGGCCTTAATTTCAAAACAGTAGTACAATGATTTGTTTGGTTTTTGATAATTAGTTTTAAAAAGTTCACTCCTGACCTGACGTAGCATGTGGCAACCTTCAGCAAGACTCAGAGACACTAACCCCCGATATAGATTGTTTATAAAGGATGCAGCGGCAGAGTATTAACCGTAGCAGAACTAGATGGAACTGTTGTGAGACAAGTCTTTGAGACCTGTTAGCAGGTTCCATTTTTTGGCTTTACTTTGTTTTCTGTAAAGTAGATGGAATTTTTTTAAAAAAATCTTTGGTGGAACTTAAACAAAACATTCTAAAGCAATTAGAGTTAGAGCAGATCAGACATTTTTCCAGCAAATCTTTTTGTTGTTGTTTTTGCTGAAAAATGCAATTCCTTAAATCCAAAAGTGTTCATGAAACAGGGTGGATTTTGAAGAATCTCCTGACTTGAAAATGTTTTGGCTAAAAAGGTTAAAAATCATCAAGTCCAGAAGGTGGCGCTCTCTACCATGTTCTGTCAAACAGTCTGGTGATGAGGCTTTTGTTACTAACCTGAAAAAAACCCAACCTGCCGGTGCTGATCTCAAAGCCCTGAATCAGCATTCAGTAACAGATTTAAAAATAGCCATCCTTCAACAAAAAAACTTCAAAAATAGACTTCAAAGAGAAACTGCAGAACTACAATTCCTTTGCAAATTTAACATCATTAATTTTGGCTTCAATAGGGACTGGGAGTGGCTGACTCACTACAAAAGCAATTTTTCCTCTATTGGTATTGACCACCTCATCAGTTACTGGGAGTGGACCACATCCACCCTGACTGAATTGGCCTTAACACTGGTTCTCCACTTGTAAGGTAACTCCCTTCTCTTCACTTGCCAGTATATTTATGCCTGTATCTGTAATTTTCACTCCATGTGTCGGAAGAGGTGGATTTTTACTCACAAAAGCTTATGCCCAAATAAATCTGTTAGTCTTTAAGGCATTACCAGACTCCTTGTTGTTTTTGTGGATACAGACTAACACAGCTACTCCTCTGATACTTGAATCAAGTCAGTCACTCCACACATGGGATGTTTGACAACCAAGCCAAGTGGTAAGGAACAAACAACCATTGAACAAACCAACACAAAGCAGTAAAAATTAAGCTGAGCACATGCAATATAAAAAAACACCACACACACACACAGAAACTCACCAGTTTTAATGGGAATACAAGTATCAAAACAACATTATATAACTGCAAAAACAGAGCTCCTCACATAAAATCCTGCCCCCCTGTAGCCTCAGGTCGATCCATCAGACATGCTGCTACAAAAATTATCTGTTGTCCTCTGATCACATCCAGTCCCTCTTCATATCCCCTCACTGGTTCCCTCAGCCAAGGCCCTGCTCAGTCTCATGCCAGGTCTCGGATACCAACCCTCATTCAAGATGGGCTATGTTACTATGACTGGGTATTACGGTACAACATACAGGCGCCAACTCCTACTAACAGGCAGTTCCTGCCCTGAGGAGCTTACACTCTAAGCAGATAAGACAGACAAATAGTGGCAGGGAAAAGAGAGGAGAAGCAACCCACCCAGCGTGAATCCAGCAGGCCAGTGGCAGAGCTAAGACCACAACCCAGCTCTCCTAACTCCCAGGCCACTGCCCTAGGCATTAGACCACATTGCCACTCAACTAAATAAACGCCCCCTTAATTTCTTCTTCCCAGCTCTGTCCATGCCTTTTTCCCATGCAGCTGTTTCCTTCCTACTCTCCTCCCCGGGCCCTGGATCTCTCTCCTACATTGGGCCCTCCATGCTTCTTCATGCTCGACGCAAGAAAATAAAGATTCCAGAGGAGCCTAGCAAGACAGGTGCTAACCCTTCTCTCTCAGTCACCAGCTTTTTGTTGCATACCCCTGTGCCTACCCCTGTCTGTGCCTTTTAAGAGCTGAGCGTCCCGGGCGGACAGAGTCTGGGTGGGTTGCTGTGAAGCTCTTGTAATGCACAACTAGTTGGGACGGGACACAGAATAAAGCAGGGCGCTGAGTGATCACTGAACACCACATGGTACCAGGAGTCAAAAGGAACCAGGAAATAGCCTGAGTGGAAGAACGGAGTAGTTAAAAGCCCCATCAGAGCTGAAACTCTCTGGAAATATGGAAAACATGTAAACAGTGTGATCACTGGTTTCAGAGTAACAGTCGTGTTAGTCTGTATTCGCAAAAAGAAAAGGAGTACTTGTGGCACCTTAGAGACTAACCAATTTATTTGAGCATAAGCTTTCGTGAGCTACAGCTCACTTCATCGGATGCATACTGTGGAAACTGCAGAAGACATTATATACACAGAGACCATGAAACAATACCTCCTCCCACCCCACTCTCCTGCTGGTAATAGCTTACCTAAAGTGATCACTCATTACCAGCAGGAGAGTGGGGTGGGAGGAGGTATTGTTTCATGGTCTCTGTGTATATAATGTCTTCTGCAGTTTCCACAGTATGCATCCGATGAAGTGAGCTGTAGCTCACGAAAGCTTATGCTCAAATAAATTGGTTAGTCTCTAAGGTGCCACAAGTACTCCTTTTCTTTTAGTGTGATCACTGAACACCACTATTCCCCCTCCCCCAACTTATATCTGATCTCAAAGCACATTACAAAGGAGGAGGTATCATTAACCCCATTTTACAGATGGGGAAACTGAGGCACAGAGGGATGATGTGACTTGCCCAAGGCCACCCAGCAGGCCAGTGGCAGAGACAGGGAGGGACTGCACCTCTGTTGAATCTGAGTCCAGTGAGCTATCCACAAGGCCATACTGGCCCTTCTCTCCATGTGAAGCTGATAGTGGTATTAGGGCCTAGCACTGTAAAATTTTCAGAAACAGAAAGTTGTCTTCAGACCACTTCTCCATCAAGTACCCACCTGACTTAGCGGAGCTATGTCAAATAATCTGTAAAATAGGACACATTATTTATATTACAATAGTGCCCGGAGGCCTGAGTCAGAGATTAAGGCCCCATTATGCTAGGCACTGTACATACATGTAATGACAAGACAGTCCCTGTCCAGAGTGTTTACAATCTAACTGTAAGACAAGAGACGATAGACAGATGGGGGAGTACAAGGTAACAGTGAGACAGTTATAAATAATGTAATAGGAACTAATGGGCTAGAAGCTAATGGGCTAGATCTAATAATAACATCTAGCTCTTATATAGTGCTTTTCATCCATATATTGCAAAGGACATCAGTATGATTATCTCATTTTACAGATGGGAAAACTGAGGCACAGAGTTATTAGGCTTCATTACCTATAATAGAGAAGTTAGATTAAAACATAGAATACTCTTGCTGGCAGGTTGAAATGTAACACTACTTATTTCTTAGAATTCAGAATGATAACCCATGTAAGAACTCAAAAAGAGAGAGAGAGACAAAGCAGGCTGCTCCCTAAAAACTGAGCAGCACAACTCATCCCAGCTTACTCTAGATTGGCTGTCTACTAACTGACCACTTTGAGGCCCAAGCAGGGGCTTGCTTTCCTAAAGAGCCCCCTAGCCTGAGAGCAGGACTAGGAACCCCCCTGAAATTTAAAATGACAACCTCCAATTTTAAAATAGGGAAGCAGATTTTACCCTGGACTTTCTCTGCCCTGTGCTGATTGACTGCTTATGCCAATCCTCGTCCAGAGTCTCTTCTCCTCAGCTTCACTCCGCACCTGCCCCCCTGACCCTTTGCTCCCCAGCCCTGTCCCCTCTACCTCTAAAATAACCCGACCAGAAATATATCTTTAAAGTCATGGCACAACACGCCATTTACTGCCACCACATTGATCACTTCTGCAGGTGTGTTCTACCCCTCTCTCTCCCGTGTGTATGGCTGGTCTATTTAGATTGTAAGCGCTTCAGGGCAAGGATTGTCTATTATTCTGTGTTTGCACAACAGGGCCTCATCCTTGGCTGGCCCTTAGGCATTACAGTAATAAACATGATTAGTAATAACAACATACAATGGGTCTCATTATATTTACCTACCTCATGGGAGCTGAGGAGCTAAGTTTATTAATGTTTATAAAGTGTTTTTTTAGATCCTTGGATAGAAGATACATAGGGATCATTTCTATTGACTTCAGTGGGCTTTGGATCAGGCTCTATAGAAATGTACAAAATGTTATTCTATAGAGTAATAACACACAGAGGAAAGAACTGCTCAGCCTCTCAGTTTGGGTCATCTGTCAGTTTATGTACCCAGTTCTCTGATTTGCACTCACTCACTGGCTCAAGCCTGGTGTCAAAGGTTTCTTTTTCAGCGTACACATTTCTGGGTAATGATTTTCCAGCTCAAAGAATCTTTTGATGATAAATGTGGCAATTCTTGGCCATTATAAACTGCCCTTTGCAAATTCAGTATTCACTGTCCTTATTTAAGCACTGACTTTGTTGTTTGTTGATCTCTCCAGACTGAGAAGAATAAACCCACAGAAAGAACTTCACAGAATGTCATTTATATTTTGGGACCAAGGCCCACAGTGTTCATGATCATATGAGATCCCATCTTGCTTCTTGGAAGAGCAGAGATATTACAATTTACAAATTCTGACTTCAGTTGTTATATTTTGTCTACAGTTCCCCATGTGAGAGCCAACTGGAGAGACCACTGCCCTTCCTAAAAGCCCTCACAATTAGTGGATCATTTCAATTAATTCTTTTTGGGCCCAGCCTACCCATAAGGCCTGGTCATCATTTTGTTTTAGACCTGCAAGAGCAATCTATTCACAAGAGTATTTTGCATCATCAAGAGTGGCTCTTCACTGCTGTGCAAAATCTTTCCAGAGAAGCAACAGACCTTGACGTCTGTTGGGACGACGTTGGGAAAACTGGCTGGTTTGGGGCAGGACCGTTCTTGTCGGGTCTTTACTCTTGCAGTACCACAGGGCAGCCGGAGCGGTGGCAGGCTTTGAAGGCCTTGCAAGACATGCCCACTTTTGAACTCCTGCTTGGCGCACTCTGCTCAAAACTGGGCACGGAACTAACCTGGTGTCTATTCCTGCGACATATAGCAATAAATCCAAGAGAGGGAGATTGCTCCTTTGGGCAGCTCAGCAAGCTAGCTATCAAAGAATCAAAGTGAATTTTAAATGCTGCTTGCTGCAATTTCTAGTTAGTTGCAATTCGGTGAGCTATTAAGAGTTACACAACCAGTGAACCCAGCAGATGGAACTCTGCCCTTGATAAGCTTGAGCAGCTCTGAACAGCCCATCTTCTCTGCTCTCACCCTGGCCTCCCACCCCGACCCTTCCATTTCTCACTCACCCAGCTTCTCTCCTCTAAGCTTCTCACCCTCAAATCTCAACTTCCCCCGACGCTTAGACTATAAGGCCAGAAGGGACCATCGTGATCATCTAGTCTGTCCTCCTGCACATTGCAGACCACAGACCTCACCCACCCACTCCTGCTACAGCCCCTAACCTCTGGCTGAGTTACCGGAGCCCTCAAATCCTGATTTAAAGACTTCAGGTAACAGAGAATCTGCCATTTACTCTGGTTCAAACCAGCAAGTGACCCGTGCCCCACGCTGCAGAGAAAAAACAACACTTGTGTTATTTCTGGAGGCTAGACAAAGAGCAGTTTTCCCAAGTGCCATAGCTTGTCCTTAGCAGATCACTCCCCGCACAAGTACACAGCCGGGCAAGTCTTGTACGCAGACCTGAGAAGAAGGATGGTCGTGTGTGTCATGTATTTCTGTACCACATAAGGACAGTCTACAGAGCTTGCGTACACACACATGATGTGTTCATCATAAGATCTTTTAATGCTCTGCTAGGTACGGCTGAGGTTCAGTTAAATAAGGTATTTTACACACAGTGCCAGTTAGTGGCTGAATGGTACAATACAGTTTAACACTCCCTTACAATGGGTTTAAGACACTAGACTGGGACTCAGGAGATGTGGGTTTAAGTCCTGAGTTAGCCACAAATTTCTTGTGCAGCCGTGGGCGGGTCACTCCATCTCTTTGTGCCTCATGTCCCAATCTGTAAAATGGAGATAATGATATTGATCGCCTTTGTAAAGGAGTTTGAGATATACTGATGAAAAGGGCTATATAAGAGCTGGGTATTATCTGTAAAATGGGGATAATATTTCTTCCTTTTCTCCCACAATCCATCTGTCTTGCCTAGACTGCAAGCTCTTCTGGGCAAGAACTATCTCGTAGAGGATGTGTACACTAGATACGCTACAGCAGTACGGCTACAGTGCGGCAGTTGGGCGCTGCTGTGGAGAGTGCGATTACTCCATGATGGAAGGAAGGGGTTCTTCCGTCACTGAAGTAAATCCACCTCTCTGAGGAATTCTTCCGTCAACCAAGCAGTGTCTATCCTGGGGCATAGGTCGGCTTAATTACATCGCACAGGGCGTGAACCCCAACTTTGTCCTCTATACCAGTCCTTACTATATCTATATATAACACAGAGCACTATAGAGGCTCTGATCCCGAGTGGATCCTTAAGTTGCTACTGTAAACAATGGCCAGCGGTTTATTCCCTCCTCATAATCTTTTTAAGACTCTTTCTTTGCTTTGTATGGCAGAGCAAACATCTGTCACCCTCTGGATCAGCCTGTTCTCGGTGCTCTTGTTCCTCCAATAGTAAGCCACCTCTCCTCCGTATGCAATTCGGTACATAACATGTACCCTAGCCACCAGCCTCTAGAGTGGCTGCGTGTATGACTCTGATGCTCAGACTGATACATGGCTGCAAAATGCTTTAACAAGACAGCACGTTTTGGTGAAAATGTTCCAACCAGCTCTGCTGAAATCTGGATTAGCCCCAGTGTTTTTCTAAGTAAAAGACTTTCTGAGGGGGAAACAGCCTCACAAGGACTGGTGGGAGCCATGCTCCTCTGCTCTTTGATGCCAGCTCTCTGAGTCGTGGTGACCCTGTTCTCACCACTTACTTTTAATATTTAATTGGAGTCCTGCTGGGGGACTTTGCCCACCTAAGTTCCTAGCACCAAAGCGAGTGGACAGGAATAAGGAATCAGCTGCATGGTAGCAAGGAACATCAAGGAACAAATTATATGGCAGAGTCATATCCCGGGCTCAGACCAGCATTCTAGCAAGTAAGTGACTTAATTCTGAATTCTCCCGAGAACTATTATTCTGTGCTGTGATGGACTGCAGAAAGCTGAATGCACTCAGCCTAGAAATTACTGTGTACTCTTGTCAGCTGGGGGGCTGCATTGCTCATATGGGAAATGTTTAGGGTGTTCTAGAAAGGTAAGTAATGGGTTGAAATTAAGAAAAGGGAAATATCAGCTGAATCTCAGGAAACCTTTCCCTAATGGTGGGATCCGGCTGTAGAACGATCTTCTAAAGGACCAGCACTGTGAGTCATTTAAAACTAGACATAATGCACTGCAACAGTATACAGTATGGCCTAACCCCAGACTGGCCCACAGCAGATGGGACTAATGATCTGTTAAGTCTTTTCCTTCTCTAACGGTCTATGATTTTCAATTGAAACATCCTTGCCGGTGAAACGGAAAATGTCGTGGCCAAAGGTTTCAAAAGTGACTAGTGCTTTGGGTGCCCCAGTCCTTGGGGACCCAGTTTGAGGGGCCTTGAAGGGGACAGATTTTCAGAAAGTGCTGCGCCACCAAAATCAGGTCCTTTAACGTGTCTTCAGTTGGGCACCCAAAATCACTAGTTTCTTTCGAAAATCTTGGCCAGGCTATTCTTTTGTAGAATGCAAATGGCTACTGAAATACATTTTGCAAACAAAGTGGGGAGTTTTAACGTGAAAATCTAATGTAGGAATGGTTTCAGTTTCTCCACAGTCTCGTATTGTGAATTTTCATTGTAAATAAATAACTTACACACAAACTGCAGCCAGTTATTGTTTCTGTGAGAGCAATGTCCAGAGGACCCATTCAAAAACCAGGGCCCAGTACATATTGAAATATCAGTTTAATGATCTATAGACCAGTGCCTGATACTTTTGCTATTCTTGGGGCTTGAATACAGCCATATCTAGTTAACAGACATTAAACTAGACAGACATATTTATGGCAGCAGAGGCATACAAATGCTAAATATCACCTCCTCCATTTACCACCTCAGTTAAGGAGAGGAAGTTGGAAGTTCACATAACACTGGGACTAAAGGATCCATTGGTACTAGACCAAATTGTGCCCTCTGATACAGACACAAAACTTCCATTAAAGTAGTTTATTTTTGTAATGATAAAGAACTCTCTGTCTTTGGTATGTCTTCATTAGGGGCTCTCTACCCTACTCTGGCAGAGGGATGGACATGAAGATCCAATAGGGTTCCAGTAGCAAGAGACTGAAATGACCTAGCTCCTGCATCAGACTTAAATTTGACGTAAAGAGCACCTTTGAGCTGGATTTTACTTTTTAAAAATTAATGTCGCAAAGAATGAAAAAAGCGAGCACTGTCCTAGTTTAATCAATGTTGCCTCTAACCCTTGCCGTGCCTAGCACACTAGTAGGTACCGTACAAATACTATATTTTTTATTAGTAGCATTTCCCAAAATTTGAAAAACCTTTCCCACATGGATTCAAGAGAGACAGACATAAAGGGGAAAATCCTGGCTCCACTGAAGTCAATGGAGTTTTGCCACCGACTTCAATCGGGCCAGGGCCAGAATTTCAACCCAAATGTCTCCTGGTGGAGAAAACTCCAAGGGTGAGTTATTTTTACTTTCTCCCTGTAATTTACTTTGTAATTTACAAGCAGGCAGCCTGGATAGAGTATGCACAATATCCCAGCCTTTGCCAGGTCTCTCCCTTCTCTGTCAATTCCCTCTTTCCCTGCTCCCTTTAATCTAATTTAAAGTGTAGCTGTTTCTAGTGTAGCTGTTTCTCTAAACACCAGGGGTTGGATGAGGATTCACACTTTGGGGTGCATAGCCAAGTTAGGCAAAGGAACTTTTGTATTTTCCTCCTCATTTCCATGCATCTATAGCCACCCTCAGGCTGTGCACTGAGGCCCCAGTTCAGAAAATCATCCTTCACCAAGGCAGAATTTAAGCAGGCGGAATTAACTTGAAGCACGTGCTTAAGTCATGCTGACCTGCTTTCCTGAATCAGAACTGTAAGCCTGTGATGGGGTGTACAAACCCCACTCTGGGGAACAGGAGGTTAAGGAGCAGATCTGGTCACAGGAAGCTCCACCCAGCCGCGCCTGGTGGGAATGCTCTCACTGGAGGTGTGTTTAAAAGGCGCAGCACACTCAGTCAGAGTGATCATGCAAGCAAGGAGCTCTGCACCACCCTCCACTCAAAGCCGCTAGCCACTGCAGAAGAGACAGTGGAGTAGCTGCTCGTGAGTGGGGAAGGGAATCTCTTAACCCTCTCCTGGGGGGATGCTGTAAGCCAGGCCTGCAGCAGGCCTCAGGAGAGGCCAAGAGATGGTAGTAGGCTGGGTGATACCTTAGCCCAGGTCACATACCTGAACTGCCTGCCCCCAGACCCTGGGTTGGAACCTGCAGGAGTGAGAGGGCCCAGGTTCCCCTACCATCAACTCCCTGGACTTGAACCACTGAGCACTACTGCCAACTATGGCTAGCCAGTGCTCTGACCACTAGCGGACTGGGTCTAACAAGATGGTCCCCATCACAAGCTGCACATACCGTGGTAGTATCAGAGAGCGCTTCATCTTTCCTATGATGTTTCTGCCCTGTGACTGGGGTCCCGGGGGGAGCCAGCTGAGGTCGCTCAATTAGGGTGAACTGCAAAGAATGGGGCAGACAATCCTCCAAAACTGGTGGATAGTCCAATACTTAGATTTACCAAGCCAGCATTAAACAGATTCTTTATTACCCCACTGGTTACTCAGAAGTTAACAACACAGTTCCTTTAAAGTAACTGAGCCTTATGCCTCCACCTAGTTACCCAAGTCAGATATGATGAGGATTAATGAAAATCTTATTCATCACAGAAAAATGTTCTACCAATCCCAAAGGATCGGACACATTAAACCAGATTAATGAATATTCCAGATCTTACCCAAATACACACTTACAGCCAATTCTTATTAACTAAACTAAAATTTATTAAAAAAGAAAAGAGAGAGAGCATGGTTAAAAGATCAATATACATACAGACATGAGTTCAGTTCTTGAGGTTCAGATTCATAGCAGAGATGGTCAGCTTTGTAGTTGCAAAGAGTTCTTTTAGAATTTAGTCCATAGGTTATAGTCCAATGTCCAATATCATATTAAGGGTGTTCGATCTTAAGACTGGGATCTCAATCCTTATAGTTTAGGCTTCCCCTGCATGAAACCTTAAGCAGATCTGAGATGACAGGATCAGGACCCAAGGATCTCTTTTACAGTTTTGCTTGACCACACAGTCCTAGCTAAACAACAGGCTTTTGATGTAATCTTCTGTTTTCTAAACCTCACCGGTAATTAACTACAAGGATTCACATAAGATAATTTATCCATTAAGCAGTCTATCACAAACTTCAAAGAGACATATAGACAATGACATTATTTCACCCAAGATTCATCTGAATGTTAATATTCCCTTTTGATCTCTGAATCAATAGCTATAGAGACAGACAGGAACTGTCGGTTTACATGGCTAACATTTAACAAGATTAATAAGTAAACACATAATTAGTATCACCTTTAATTTCTAACAATATAGGTTTGCATTTCAAGGTTCTAGCCTATCTAACATTGAATGGCCTAATTACCATTCACATACTTTCTAACATGTCTTTAAAGGTCGGCTTTGGGTTAGTTAGCCCGCAAGCTGTTTAATCCTTTCTGACCGTGTGTTATACTTTGTATACGTTGCAATTATATAACAGTGGTAGCAACAATGGTTTGCATAATTATATTTTAATTAGATAACATTACAGGCTCCATCAAATGCCAGAGTATCTATAGAGCCCCATGTTCGACCTTCCGCTGCCCCCATTCAATCCCTCTGATGTAAGGAGTTTGCAGAGGTGTCATGGAAGATAGAGCTTGGCCAACACAATATACACTGCTGCACGGTATAAATGGACTGGAGAGACTTTCAAAGGCTTTCCACAGACTCACAGTGCATTGATTTTGCTTCTTTTCTCTGCTGCCAGCAGATAGAGAGTTGGAGCAGGTACGGAGAGCATGGAAAGGGATGATAAGCCGAGGCAGCCTCAGTCCTTTCACGCTGCCTTTGGCTCTCCAGAGAGCAGGTCAGCTCACAGAGCAGTGGCTCTAAGAAGAAACTCTGTCTCAGCATTAGTGGCCAGGTGAGCAGCTGACTTCCAAATGCCACTAACCATTCTGTATTATTGATGTATTGAGATCCGGACTAACTGCGGCAAAAAACCTCCAGTCCACCCTCAGAGAGTTCTTGACAAACTCTTAAACACACAGTTCATATGCAGCAGACTCTAACCAACAGGGCCAGTTACAACCTATCAAGCCCTAACTGGACACGAGGGCCTCCTACCTCTCTCCCCTGTCATAGCTAAGGTCAGCGGGGCATGCGAGCTGGGTATCCCTCATGAGGCAGCAGCTAACAGGGCATGTTCTGTGAGGACTCTGGGATTCTGGAACTTGCTCCGCACCGTGATCTAAAATAGCCCAGTTTGGTGACCTTCCAGGCACACTGCAAAAGCCCCTTGGTGGAGAGGGTTTTTGGGGAGGGTTAACCATGCGCTTCCCACAAAGAGGAAGGGTTTCTAGGTGACTGGCGGGCCAAGGTCTGTTAAAGTGATCACCATGATGCTGCTGGGATTGTATTAACAATATGCCAGGCAGCTAGAGCCTTGGAGAGGCATCTGTTTATTATTTCAAAATAACACTTGCCCACTCGGAGCACAACCTCAGCAGCAACACTGCTCAGCAACACAACTCAGCTGTCTGGCCTCTGTTGTATATGAGGTTAGACTAGATGATCACAGTGGCTCCTCCTGCCTGTAAAACCTATGAAATCCCATTTCTCCGTACCTCAAATATCAAAATCTCCATGTCATCCCTGTGATGCTTCCCGGGGTACTCAGGGTAGTGAGGTACCTTGCTACCACCTGCCCTTAGCGTGAGGAAGCCTTGTCTGTGCCTGCCAGGGGTCAGCTCCCTGTCACCACCAGCCTAGAGGTAACACAAGCACTGCCTTCTGAGCCTAAGCAGGTTCCACTGTCCCTCTGCAGGTAAGGCAGACTCCAACCTCCAAGCCCTTCGAGCATCCCCCCCACACCCCTGAGTGTCCAGCCTCTGTTCCGCTGGGCACTCACAGAATTCACAGATCCGCTGTTCCCAAAGAAACAGTGTCTCCCAGCTTACCACGCCACCCAACTCACAGCACTTAGATTTGCTTACAGGGAAAACAAGTCAAAGTTTGTTTAACAAAGTCTAGAGATTCTAGAAGTAGCATGCAAAAGATTTGGAAACAGAGGCTTACATGTAAAGTAAAATTATACCCTGCTTTCTAGAGCCTAAACTTAAGACATCCTCCTGTCTCACAAAAGTTAGCTCACCCGAAGTTTCTCTCACGGGGTTAAACAGCCAGACCAGCTGTGATCATCCATTCATAAGATAAGCCAGCTGGCAGCTTGTCCCCTACCTGAAGAATACCTGGGTGTACCTCTGCACCCTCAGATATAGTTCCAGCAATCCACTGTGTTCACTTGTAAACAGGGTACCCCTTGCTGCTTGTTTTTACTGGAAAGACTCTTCCCTGGAGACTTCACAATCTCATGGTTAGCATCTGCTCAGCCTTTAAATAGGTGTTCCTTGTGAAGTATATAGTACTCAGTTTACATATAGCCAGGCAGGTATATAAGCATCTCCCAACTGAAAGAAACTGGTTTATCACCTTTTGGTACCCAGCCCCAACTTTGACCTTAAGAACATATAGATACATGACTCCTTACGAATTATCTGCACATACATTTCACAGCGATTGTGATGACCAGGGTGACAAGCTTTCAGTAGAGACTTTACATGATACCCTTTGAGGAATTATGATGTCAATACCAGACCCAGGGGATCCCTGTAACCCTATGCACCGCTCTGACTTTTGGCACCAGGAGGTCGCAATCCCAAATTCAGACCCATCCCTTTATCCAAAATTCATATCAAAGCCAGAATTAGTTTTTCATGAAACCTGAGTTTCAAAGGTTTCAGAGCCCCTCTGCCCCACCAAGCCCTTTGAAAAACAGGGAATTTCCTGTACAAGAAAAAAATGTATGTATTCAATGCAGTGTATAGAAAGGAAGTAATGTGCCACATTCTGTCTTGTGTAGGTATCAGAACATACTGGATTGTGAAAGTGCCTCGTCAAAGCAAGACAACTGCAAGGTGAGCTACAGGCAAACGGGTTAGTATATGAGGGATAGAAGAGAATACAGGCTGACACAGTGTATTGTCCTAATGAATGAAAATCAAGCAGTTCATAGGAGCTGGCTAGTGCCCTTCTCACGAGGGTTCAGTTCAGTCACATCCTTGGTATGCCCACAGAGAACCAGACACAGGAAAGGACACAGTCGGTACATCTACACCTGAAATGCTCCAGCGGCACAATGGCAACACTGTCGTGTTTCTAGTGTAGATGCTTCCTGCAGCGTCACTGTAGTAAATCCTGCTCTCCAAAAAGCAATAGGTAGGTCGATGGAAGAAGTCTTCTGTTGATCTGGTGGTGTCTACCCCCGGGCTTAGATTGGCTTAATTATATCACACCAGTAGTGAAATTTTTCAGTCTTAAGAGATATAGTTAAGTCAACCTAATTTTCTAGTGTAGACCAGCCCCTAGTATTCTCTATCTATAACATTTTTAAAGGTTCCTTTAATAAAATTCAGTTGATTTTTATTTAATATATAACAGGCTTTAGGACCTTGCTGAATCCTAAAACTATTAGCAGAATTTCCCACTGGCTAGACTGCTGCTTATCATGCTGTGATGAGTACGGTCTCATTGTTGACTTGTACTCCTCCATCTGCCTGTATCTACCTACTGTGTCTCATCTTATACTTAGATTGCAAGCTCCTTTGACCTGTGTTTGTACAGCACCTAGCACAGGGGGGCCCTGATCCATGACTGGGGCCTCTAGGAGCCAGGAATACAAATAATAAACCCACACCAGGGAAAACATTCAACTCCCATTGAAGAGAGAGATATTTAACTAACCTATTTTCACATGACTAAATTCAATGTCTGAAGAAGTTAGTTGCTGATCTTGCAAGCTGATCCATGCAGGAAGACCCCATTGAAATCTGTGGGGCTCTGTGCAGGTGCAATGGTTAGCCTACGCAGACCAGCTTGCAGAAATGGATGCCTAGCATCTTAACCCAATACACCAACTTGGCCTATACCTGTGTGTATCTTTATTTGTTTAGTAACATAAAAAGGAACAAGAACTAAGAGCTTCCCTTCCCTGCTCCCATCAGTCAGCACAATGCACTGGTATTTCTGCATTAGGACGCAAGCAAAGTGTATTTGAACTCAATATTAAACAAACATTTCTGAAATTAATTATACTAATTGTTATTATCAAGCATTTAAACAGTACTGTAGATATAGAGTCTGATTCTCTTCTCACATCAGCCTTATAGCTTTGTAATTTGATTGACTTCAGTGCGACATTCTTGATTGACACCAGTGGAAGAAGGAATAGAATGTGGTCCAAACACAGCACTTTACAGAACGCAGAATAAGACAGTCCTTCCCACAAAAAATTACATTCTAGCATAGACAAGACAAAGCATGGAACCACAGTTCAGGAAAGGGTGAGCCATGCGCAGATCAGTGTCGCTAGAGTTTATGGAAGGAGTGGTTTCTAGGGAGGAGTAGTCAGAAGGGCAGGAGGAGAATGATTGATGGAAGACTGTTCCAAGCCTAGTAACATGACAGAAGACATGAAGTTGAGAGTGGGTGATGGGGATCAGGACTGGGAGTAGAGTATTACAACCACAGTGCACTCCCTATGGAGAGAGCTATGTGGGAGGTAGAGTGAGTCTATTTTGATGCAATTTATAGATCATGGTGAGAAATGTTCTACAGCAGGCTTCGGGGGGGGGAAACTTGCCTCACCTCAAGGCCACGTCAATGATGGGTTGAGGAGCAAATCCATGGAGAACCTCACCTTCCATCAAACCAATAGCACGGCAATGAACTCCAGGAGACTTCAGACCAGCTTCAACACCGGTAAAGCTGCTCCCACTTCACAGCTTACGGCTTTCCCTTTTGCTACACAGCAGACAGCATCTTTCAGTGGCAGTTTTAGGGAGAGTGAAATGGAGTCCAGCATAGTGACAACCACCCAGCCTCTGACCCAGGGAGCTAAACCCTGGACTGAATTGTCCTTCTCGTCATCCCAGAGCAATAGCAGGAGGCAACAATGGAGTGCTGCAACCTCCACAGGGAAGGATTCAGCCAGAAAGGTTGGTGAACTTTCTTCTTCCAAACCTCCCAAGAAATGTATTTCCCTTTGGGATTCAGGACGGAACCCAGCTGCCTTTGAACTAGGTGATGAAATGCCAGTGGTTGTCAATGTGATAGGGAAGCACTACTGTAGAATGGTGAGCGGAACTGAGGAAAGGAGATCAGGTTTCAGGAGGGACAGATATTGGTGTGAGACTAGATGCTCAGAAAAATAGGTCTAGGGCTTGCTCCCGGGTGTGGCTAGGAGACAAAGAGCAGAGCCTAATGCGCGCAACACTGGCTTCTCCGCATGTTCACTTACACCATCTTTCTTATTACTCACAGTGCTTGCTGTGCGAAACAAGCACACTAGCAGCTTCCCAAGCACACACCATGTTTCCTGTGGACCAGTTTTTGCCACCTGTACTTATGTGCTCCATGAGCCGCCCCACTGGGTTCAATGGAACGACTTCTGGAGTAGGGTACTACTTCATGGGAGTAATAGTGGCAGAATCTGGCCCTTCATTAGTAATTGGTGGTGTGTGTAAAGGGAAATGTATTAGATTTTAGCACCAATTCATGTGACCAGTGAATAACACTGAGGAGAGCCAGGAAACAGCCACTGGTGAGAACAAACTCATTTCCACTTGTAGTTTAAACTAAATTTGAACCCTATTCTGCAGAGTGTACAAATTCACTGTGGGACAAAGTCCCCTCCTCCACAGCCTCCTAATCTAAACATGCATCCTTCTGACCCTGAAACACAGCTCAGCCTAGGCCATCCAGGCCTCAGTGATTTCAAACTGGCTGTTACCAGGAACAAGGGGCATGTGGCCCAACGTCTACTAAGTACACTGAAAATCCTTGGGCGATCCAGAAAACACAGTCACACAAACGCACTCAGAGTACCCCCACGACAGTCACAGAATTGAGGCCGTACTGGATCTCGTTGTGCATACTCTTTCTGAGACCAACCAACAAAGACAGGAGAGCTGCTTGCCCTGTTTTCTACAGCTCTTGGCAGCAGAGACAGTGACGGAATCAACTGTAAATCAAAAAGTCTTGGAAGAAGGGAGTTAATGCGCCTTGACACTTTGGAGGAGGGGGTGGAGATGAAGCACAAACCCGTAAGCCCGATGAAGGGAGTCAAACAAGATACTACTGCTAGTCATTAGCATCAAGGTAGATGACTTGCCATAGTACTGCTGGATGAGGCCCTTTTGAGACCCCATCTGGAACAGCATGTAGCACCGCTGTAGTGATCGCGATTCCACAGGGAGGAGAGGATTCAACATGAGGAGGCAACAAAGGACAACAAAGATAATTCCAGGCATGAGAAATCTACATGCTGTAGGGACAGGTTAAAGAAAGGGATGGGCTTACCTCGGTCAGAAAGATAAGACAATGAGGTGATCTTCAAAAAGCTGGCAAAACATTGCCCAGGACTTCGGGTTGATAGGCAAAGAAACCTTTCTGGAAATGGCTAAAAAATAAGGGATATAATTGCCAAGGGCCAGATTTTGATCTCTTTACTTGCATGGAGTAGTACCTTACTCACTATATATGCTATTGAAACCAGTGGGACTACTCCTGGAGTGATTTATTACTTCATGTGAATACGGGGGGCATAACTGAGGCCAAAATTAAGAATAAACCGGGGATTTATTTGGTGACCTGAGTTACCCTGGGGGTTAAGTGGCTCTGGCACATACCTAGATGAAGCTATAACAGTGGAGTGGAATCCTTAGTGCTGGTTAGAAGTGCCTGGAATCAAGACACTGTCAGCTCTCTGGGGCTGGTGCACTCTCCTAATTATAAAACAATTTGGGCTTGACGATGGCACGCCAAAGTGTAATATGCAGTGGGTCTATCAGAACCACAATGGGACAATATACCCTATGGTCTAATGGTCTGATTGCCTTCCATACATGCCAGTGCCTAGCAAGGTTCTTAAAATCTGTTTATGGACGTGTAACTGTTCAGCTAGCACCTCAGACTGTTCTCATTCTCGTACAGGAAGTGAAGCTCTCCGGGAAAAGTAAGACGCCCATCTCTAAAGTGCCAGATACAGCCTATGACTCAGCTGTGGGCAAGCACTGTGAGTCTCTGATTTATTTTGGTTCCTGGGTGATCTCAGCTGTTCTGCTGCCATGTCTCTGATTGCGCCGATCACAAAAGAGGGGTCATCCCCAGCTCTTGTGCAAACCCACTGATATAAGTTAAATCAACCCAGTTTGACCAAGGTCATTCTTGCCAGCATCAGTGGCAGCTTGGATGGCAAGGAGAGGTAGCTTGAGGGTCTGTCTTCCCTAGAGAGATATGAACCCAGTAAAGAGTCACTCTCCAGGAGCCAAAAGAAGAGGGCAAATTATCTAGCAAGTAAGACATACTGCAAGTGACTCAAAGCAAATCAAATGTAAATCTATCATTTCATTGACAGTGAAGTTTTTTTAGCCTGAAAGTGTTAGACATTATTATAGTCCGAGTTTAGAAACTGGGAAACTGAGGCACATTACTGTTAAGTGATTTGCTCATGACCGCACTGAGTCCATGAGAGCAGGGGTTGGAATGCAGGCCAGTGCTCAGTCCACTGGATCATGTTGACTCTCTCTATGCTGGTTAGTCTCGAGGCTAATGGTTAAAAATAGGTGATATCAAATGAGTCCATGTTTAGCCTGGCTGGGTTTGCACTGCATTCAAGATGAAATAATTTTTCCATGCTACTCAGTGAGCTATGCGGTTTATTTTGTACATACCTTATGATTGAACTACAGCACTCTTGGCTTGATTCCATTTCAGACATTGCATAGGTAATTAATCAGACCCAGTCATCATTGGCTTAAGATAGTATATAGAAAGTGATTCCAGTGCTGTGATCTCATTAGAGCCTAGCCATTGCTTTTGTACCATCTTTAGGAATGTACTCAATAGTACAGTTATTTGGGGAAAAAAGCAGCTCAGGAGAACATGGAGGTATCTGGTTCCCACCAGCTTTTTAAACAGAAAGGTGATGGGAATCGTCACCGGACCTTGCTAAATAGGTATTGAGATCTTTGGGATACCATTAAAGTTAGCTACATCATTCATTTTACAATGCCAAGTATAGGAACAAAGCTCATCATCTGGCTGATGAATGATGATACACTATCTATCTTAGGCCCAGTCCAATACTTCTCCTATCAGGAAGCAAATAATGAGTCCTACTTTTGCTCGGTTGATGGTGGGGTAGGACCAGGGGCAGAGCAGAACCAGCAGATGGTATTGGTTAATAAACCCTTGAATTTTTGGCAGTCCCTATTAAAATGTTCTGGGAGGGGTCTGGGTACACAGCTGCAGTGCGTGCCCAGAGAGCAGCATTCTCGTTCTGCAGCCAGGCCACCGCTCTCATAGTATCTGGTTATCTGCAGCGTGCTCCACCAGTGGGGCCTGCAGTGCCATGTTTTCATCATGGAACTGGATGGATTGCCTGCACAGAGCTTGGTTCTCCATTGGGAGCTGTGACACTTGGTCTTGCAGCATGAGGAGCTCCTCCTGGGGGTGGCCAACCATTGAGGCATCTCCAGTATCTTCTGGGGCATGCTGGGCAGGGAACGGCCAGCTGCCTCCATGCTCTCCCAGGGCAGGCCTTAATCACGGGTTAGGGTGGTATGGGCAAACTGTTAAGAACCTGACAAGGGCAGTCAGGACCAAGAGTTAGAGTAGGGCCAAATCTGAGGCTGAGAGTAGCAGAGAAGTTTGTAGTCAAGTTCCAGGCTGTGGTAGATATCAAGAATCAGAGTCCGAGTCAGGTTTCAGGTCCAATTCAAGCCAGGAGTTCAAGAGCAGAGTGCAGGAATGGTCATGGCAGCTGCAGGAGATCCACACAGTTGCCTGGACGCTTCCTGGAATGCCCCTTAGATTTATATAGGATGGGGATCCAATCAGGAGCCATGAGGCTGCTCTCTGTCAGACCCCTTGAGGCGGGACTTCCCATGCTCTGTGTCTATTGTAGGTCATGGGTAGTGGAGCACAAGCTGGTTACTGCTGGGCATTCCACTCGGTGACTGAACAATCCATGTCTGCCTTCTATACCTCAGCTGGGGGTGTTTTCAACATTACCAGTAGGTTGTAATGTGGGCCTCATGCCAAGACTAAGGAGCAGACACATTGGTGAAATACAGCAGTCTAGCTAGGGGAAGACAAAGTCTATTGGATAGTTTGGAGCTGCATGGAGTTAAATTAGCCACTGAATCTGGTACATAATCATCTGGGAGATTTAAATGTTCATGGCATTGTTTGAGATGTTTCCGCTGATCAGCATTTCACTGTCAAATAGATTCACACCCATGCAAACAAACACATACCAAAGGCGAAAAAGGCATCATGCAGGGGGCGGGGGGGGGGGGGATAGGATCAGGGGCAGAGCAGATTACAAAGCAAATGCACCAGTTGTTGCATTACTCTGCAGCCCATCTCTTAGTTTTGTCCTAGACCCCAGCAGCGCATTTAGCCCTTGGCGAGATCGTGTAGTAAACCTCAGCATCATGAGATGACCCTGCCATCACTAGCCAGAAACCAGGCGCTCCAAGGGCTGTTGTGAATGCTCTAGGAGCATGAGTATAGCGAAAGGAGTAAGTGCCAAGGAGGAAGAATGATTCAAAAGGGCATAATTAGGAGTAATGGGATTAAACAGAGCAATGGAAAATTTAGACTTACTGTAAAGAAATATTTCCTAACAGTGAAGTCTGCGGGATCATGGAATAGCCTCCTAAAGGAAATGATGGAAAGCCAGTTGCTTGTGTCATTTAAAATTAAAGTGGGCTACGCCCTGGAGACTACGCTGCAGCTGTGGAGATGGAACAATCTAGGTTAAAGAAGGTTTAAGAATTCAGATCTTCTCCCGGTGGAACCTTGACCACTGGAAAGAAGAGACAGAGCAGTCAGCAGAGGCACACGATACATTGGCTTTTGCGTGTCTGTGCGTTTCACTCCTCTAAAGGACAGAATACACGTATATGTATTTTTTACATTATTCAGGTATTTTTTGGGGGGTGGGAGTTAAATGAAAGGCAAAGTAGGATGTGACATCAGTTCAGTGGAACAAAGCTTAAATTGGTGTCTGATGTGACTACAAATTACAGCATGTTCAGAGCAACTGCGATATAGATATAGATATATAATTTCTTCTCTTTTCCACTCCATTTTGTATTCATTTAAGAATGTATCTACAGGGACTTTTCAAAACGCAAAGTGGGGAAAGAGAGAGAGAAAGTGAGAGAGTGTATAGCTAGATTATATATTTCTTTCCCTGGCGTAAGGTTCACACATCCTCAGTATAGTAGGAACGGACCATAAAATATCCAACAATCACTTTATTTTTATATTTGTTAGCTTATGAAAGCATTTCTGTTAAGGTACCTGTCCTTCTGATCAAGTATCAGGGGACAGCCGTGTTAGTCTGTATCCACAGAAACATCTGGTGGCACCTTAAAGACTAACAGATTTATTTGGGCATAAGCTTTCGTGGGTAAAAAACCCACTTCTTCAGATGCATGGAGTGAAAATTACAGATGCAGGCATTATTATACTGACACATGGCCTTCTGATAGTCTCTCTGATGTGAGTGCTTACACTGCCATCTAGTGGTAGTGTGGTTTCTTCCCTGTACTCCAAATCCTTGGACTGGACCTTCACAATTGCACAAATCACCTGGCAGAGATTTCTGTTGTTCAGTAGTGGAGTGCGGGGGGCGGGGGGAGCTGAGGGAAGTAGTTGCTGTTTAGGAGGGAATATCTCATCTCTTACTCCCTTGGCTGTCTGGCAGAACAGAGGAAACTGTTCTCCAACTTGAGGGAGGTGAGCACCGTGTCACTCTGCAGCAAATTAAGGAGCAATATTGCTGCGCTCTGAAGATGTTGCCAAGTCGTCTTTAGCAAGGAGGATAGTGACTGTGATATGAGGCACTGAAGTGTGGGGAGTGAAAAGGAGAGAAAAATAAGAGATTTCTCTGGGCTGTAACAGGTCAGCACCTAGCACATTGGGGTCCTGGTCTAGACTAGGACTCCTAGACTCCAAGGTGGTGTGCCTCAGCAGCACTCCACTGAAATCAGTTGAGCTACATTAATTTACACCTGCTGAGGATAAAAGCAAAGAATCCTTACTTGTATTACAAATGTCTCTTTAAATGTAATACACTTCTGGTACTTGTAATAGCACAGGTTATTAAAATAGAAATCATTTTGAAAAACTCATGTCCCTTTCACCATTTTTCCTGTGTTTTCCCTGTGCACATCTCTTTCCTTGGAGAATGATAAACTGGTTGGTTTTACAAAGGTAGCTGGTCTGTTTCTAGTCAATTTCACACTCTGATTCTCATGCAGGATGCTTCAATGTTAGGATGGCAAACTCTGCTCTTTTGTTTAAACAAAAGCTGTTTTCTTATGCAGTTGAAACAAAAGGCAATCATGAAAACATTTCTATTGCATTTCTGTTTCGGTTTATAAACCTGTTTTTTTGCACAAATGCTGACCTGTATGAGTCTTTTTCAGTCTGAATATTAGCTTTGTGGATGGATAGATTGAAGATTGGCACCATTTCTGTTAAGGAAACTGTTGCATCATTTCTATTGCTTGAAGAAAATATGTATTTTTAAAAGCCATTTCATATACATATAAAGTTGCCTGATCTGATGATCCATTGTGCAAAAATGTCAGAGGTTTTTGTCGATTGAGTCTTATTGGTCTCTTCCCAGTGAAAGTAAATATATGCGCTGAATGTTGCTGTACATGGACTGGGACACTGTACTTAGTAAAGGCCAGATTGTGATACCTTAACTCACTTACTCTACGAATACAACGGGACTACTAATGCTGTGAGGTACTATTTAGTCATGAGTAAGGGTATCAAACTCTGGCCCTAATTTAGCAGGACAGAAACCTTGGCCAGAGCTTTGGAATGCAGGCAGCTAATCAAATGAGAAGTGCAAGCATTTGTGACTCTCCTTTATACAAGTAGGGCTGTGCATGTGTCCCAGCAAACACAATTACTTTCCTAACATGACAACAGACAACTGAATGCAAAGTCTATTGTAACTAGCCAATAGAGCTGGCTTTCAGTGGTTTGTCTCTCTCACTGTGTCCCAGTTAGCCAGGAACCTAGGTGTTTTAAAATAGGGGATCCAGCTACCTAGCTAAGATATAATGCTGTCTTGTGGCAAAGAAGCGAGGGAGAGTGTAACAGGGTCTTCCCTAAACCCAGCAGACCCTGCCTCTTCTTCAGTTTCCCAACTCTCATCTGAGCTGGCAGGAGGCCAACTCCCCAGCCATTTTGTTAATGAAGCTCCCATCACTGCCAGTATTTCATTCTGTTTTCCCAATGATTCCCTCATTGTTCAAACACAAGCATGGATCAGTAGGAGTCAAGGCAGGTAAACCAGGCCCTGCCCCCTGGTTCGCCTGAGGTTTTGGCCACTGCCTACACAGCTGGTATCCCAGTCAGATTTTTTACCTAGCGTTCCCTGACCAGGATCTCCTGTAGGAACCTCCCTACTTCCTGCAGCTCTCCGCTTAAGTGAGCTGCCTGTTGGCTTTGTATCTCACCAGCTGGGAGGCAGCTAACGAGTGACAGGTAAGGGCTATGCCCAACCCCCTGACTCACCAACTCTTATGGCAGCTACTTTGATTTAGACGTCTCTTCAAAGATGAGCAGTTTCAGAACCATTCTGTTAAACTGCCTTGTTTGTTTTGAATTAATGACTTTTTGTTACTGTGTTTGTGTCTATATAAATAACACATGAATTTCAGGTTCTGATTTGCCAACTGAGGATACACACTTTTTTTTTTTTTTTTTAGCAATTTTGTAAGTTGTGTGTTGTTTAAAGTGCTATTGTGACTTTTCGTTTTAAAATTGATGGTGGTATATTATAGTCACCTAGTGATTGTGGTCTATTATTTGAATGCATGAAAATACTCTAAGCAGAGCCGTATGAAGTTAGCTGAAAAACATCAATTTACATTCGACTTTAACTTAAGCTGATCCAGTATTTAAATCCATGTGAAAATCTCTGGATTTTTAAACTGTTTTTATATTACTTGGAATTCTTCTTCTTTCTCAGGGAACAGATGAATATTAGATTCTTTTCCGTGTATTTAAAACTAATTGTATAATAATAGCTCTTAAATTATGCATTGGGCAGGGACTGAATTAACGATTTGGTGATTTGTGCCCCACCTGTCAAAAAAGTCACAAGCTGCCACTGGTAGACACTCTTACGATGGGATCTCAGCCAAGCTGCTACCAGCTGCTGTCTTCTCCGGCAATGTGGTGCTGCCCCA
This sequence comes from Lepidochelys kempii, assembly GCF_965140285.1. Classification (NCBI taxonomy): domain Eukaryota; kingdom Metazoa; phylum Chordata; order Testudines; family Cheloniidae; genus Lepidochelys; species Lepidochelys kempii. The sequence continues at coordinate 258,276,065 of NC_136381.1, forward strand.
CCCACACCCTGTTGTGCTCTGTCCTTGACCTGGTGCCTTTTCAATGCTCACTGCCTTTTCCTCTTCCCCATCCCTACGAAATGAATAGGCTGCAGCTCCGCCGTGTGTCCTCGGCGTTCCCAAGCTAGCCTGTCACTCCGTTTGCTGACTCTTGCTTGTGATAGAGCTTATGAATAATCTAGTTAGCTGAGCTGGTAAACATATGACAGCCCCTGCCATTCCCATTCCTGAGTCAGAACCTGGCTGGTAATCAATGAAAGGTATATTGCATGCTTACTCAGAGCCCTGGCCTTTCCCCTCTCAGTGTTTGAGAGACCCCGTGTGGGGATATTTTATATGAGACTCTACTACTGCGTAACAGTGCCTTACTCAGAGACCACCCCATGCACGGAGTGCAATGTCTTGTTGACATGGGAGATTAATGACTGTGGTCTCTGCACAATAGTTTCTTCAGGGCTTTTTTTTTTTTTTTTTTTTCCCCTTCAGGTAGTTGGATTTCAATCAGTTCTGAGCGATCTCAACTTTCTTCCCTGATTCTAGTCTATCGAGGGAAACCAAAGAGCAGTTCCTGGAGGGGGCTGTTCTTGTGAGACACAGATCTGAACCCAAACCCCTAGATCTCAGCAAGCAGCTAGTAGGTTGTGGCCTAATTGTGTATTTAAGGCGCTGGGGGTGTTGAGGATTTGAGCCACTCCAGGAACCACAATGGGAAAGGAGAAATATACAGTATTGTAGAGCAGAGATACCCAATGATTGTAAAAAGGGATTGAGCAACATGCACTGAAATAGTAGCATTCTCAAGCTATTTGGCCATTGCCACAAGGAAAATAGGGTGCCCACTAGGGACCAAAATCTGCCCTCGCTACAATTCCCACTGAATTCTTATCCTTATTTATGTTATGCTAGTGCCTGCAGGCCCCTACTGATAGCAGGGCCCCACTGTGCAAGGTGCTGTACAAACACAGTCATGGCCGCAAAGACTTTACCATCTAAATAGTGAAGGAAGACTAAAGAAGTCTGGGGAACTGAGGCCCATAGGATTGAAGTGGCTTCCCCAGTGCCACACAGGAAATCTGTGACAGAGCTGGGAATGGCAGCCATCTTGTTTTCCAATCTGCTGTCTTAAGTGCAAGACCTTCGTAGCCTCTATCTCATCCAAACTTGTCCTTCATCTCTAGCTGGTGGTGGCCTTTCTACTTACGTTTCTAGTGGCCACATTATACGAACAGTCTCCTCTAGAGCAAGCCTACACCTTCTTACAATTCCTCAGCGGATAAATTAGACCAACTTAGACGCCTCTAAGAGATCAGCAGAATGGGTGAAACTAGATCAAAAAGGAATCTGAATGTAAAGGGACTAAACTAGTGCAAGATCTAACTTATACATCACCTCTGAAGCTGGCTGACAGGCATAATCTGAAGGTGGACTGAGACTTGAAGGCACTCAGACCTGCACAGGATTAGCTCCTGTATTTTTCACTCAGGCCAACAGTTCAAAAGAAAGCATGAAACCCACACAGAACACCTAGGTGCAATTTTCTAAGGGGGGAAAATTCCCTAGTAATCAGTTGTGCTCTGAGGTATGAAGTCCGTCCACTCTTGTTGTCTAGGCTAATGATAGGTGCTATTGTTGTTTATGTGTAGCACCCTTCTCCACAGTCTAAGAAGAAGAAAGGAAAAACAAAAGGCAAAAAATATAAACTAAATAAAAAGTAATGCTTTTTAATCAGTGGAACTCATTGTCACATGATATTATGTAATGTAGTGGCCTTATATTATGTTCCTCTGCCATATCTCCTCTTGCTGTTCTCTTTTCTAAACTAAAGAGTTCTAGAAAAAATACACATCCATTTAAAAGCTAATTAGGAATCAGCTTGGGTTAATTAATACTTGTTGCCATTACCAGCTTTTAACATAGTAAAAATCTTGTGACAGTCACAAGGTGCCAATGCCGTGGCCCAAGGACCCTTGAAAATGACTCAGGAAAGTGCCTCTTCTCCAATGCACAATATTTGGAAGCTTACACATCCCTTCACTGAATTACAGTGGGGCACTGCTGAATGAATAAGTCTATCGGCATTGCAAGCTGTTAGTGCCAGCGACAACTCAAGACTCCCCCCCGCCATAGCTGCAGGAACTCTTGATTGACTCAGCCTGATGGAACAGCAACTTCCGTATTCCCTAAAAATAAACCATTTGGCTCATCCTCTCAACTTAGCCCAGCACACTGTGATAAAATCAGCTGTCAGAGACCCATCAGAGGCAGAGAACAGGATCAAGGGACACAGATTGACGCAGGGCTTCTCCATAGGATACACTAAGGGCTGCTTTGTTGTGAATTTCAAAAGCAACCAACTTCTACTGGGATTTTCTACCGAAAAGACACGACTGGCTGGAACTCTCTGTAAGTAATCTTTTGCTTGGTGAGATTCTAGTGAAGATTTGCATGTGTTATGTGAACAATGTACCATTGCAAAAGGCCCAGTCCTGAAGTTCAGTGGGTGCTGAGGGCACTCAGCCCCTCACAGTATGAAGCTCCAAGTGAGTTTGCTGCCATTGGAAAGCAATGAATTTTGTCAGCCTGGAATCTAGTAAATCCAGATCTCTGTGGTCTCTTTTCCTAGGAAGGTTATTGTGTCTGTACCATGGGTTCTATTTTCTGTCTAGTGCAGCAAAATGTTGACTTGAGCATTATGGGATGCTTGAAATGGAGAGAGGGCTTTTAACATGGTGACAAAACCATTCCTCCCTTCCCCCATAACGAAGCAGTCAAGGTTGTCACTATTTCTAGCTTCAGTGCAGCCATTTTAAATTCACTGGGCAAGTTTCTCAACTTCAGTTACTTTAATAGAGCTACATCAATTTATACTAAGGGGCTGTCCCATTGTGGCAGTCAGATCAGGTGTACAATCTGTGCAAGGTCTGTGCATTCTGTACATCAGCTAGCCAGATGGCGGTGGTGATAGATAGATTAGATAGATGATGATATTCTAAGAGGTAACACCGCATGTGACTTGCTAATTTGCATCTATGTGGCATTTGAAGACTGTTCAGGATGAAACAGGTCCCACTTCAATTTACGCCCTTCAGGAGCAAGTGGCAGCATAGATTTGGCTAAGGATAGAATCTGATTCCCCCCTCTATGCTCCCACACATCAAACAATGAAGAAAGCATTTGTGTGTCCCTATCCAGGGATCATTCGAGGGGCCCGCTCTTGAGAGGTGCACAGCTCCTGTCTGAAGTCAATGGGAGCAGCGGTTGCTCAGTACCTCTCAGGATCAGGCTTATAGGTTATAACTTTTGGAAATCCTTTTGTCACTTCTATTCACTTGTCCAGCCCAGTAAGCGCCTTTGGACAAGCCCATAGATCTGTCAGATTCTTTGTACCTTCAGTCTCTCTCCTGCACTGCTGCTTCTCTTTGCTTATTTGTTTAATGGGCACCAGAGTTGCAGCTTTAAGGTGCAGGTGTTGTCTAATGGGTGGAGCAGGACCCTGAGAGTCAGGAATCCTAGGGGTTATTCTTGATTCTGCCACTGATTAACTGCATGACCTTGGACAAGTCCCTTAACCTCTTTGCTCCAGACCCTCAGTTGGTGTAAAATGGCATAGCTCCGCAAACGTCAGTGGATTTACATCAGCCAAAGACCTGGCCCTGTGTCTCTCTAAAAGAGGTATACTACCTTTTATCCTGTGGTCAAGCAGGTTTAAATTGTCAGGTGCTACTGACATGCAAAATATGCTCTTCATTTGTTTATTCTCTTATTTCTTTCTGGGATTTACCCACTGGCATTCTGCCAACTCCTGCAAGGACAAAAGGGCTGATCTTTCCCCTCCCAGTCATTGGCTAAAAACAGCTTCAACAGCTTCTTTTTTAGTAGAAAAATGAGAGAGCGCGAGAGAGAGATATTCCATCTGCTATAACAGCTACTTAAAGAGGGGAACAAAATGAGAAGAAGCTCCCCTGGGCCGACACCAGGTGGTAGATGGTTCGCTAGTCTAAGTAAGAGTAAAGAGAACCTTCGGCTGTGGGTGGGAAATGTTATGATGCACATTCAGGCCCATAAGTGCCTTGAACTATTAGTTATTTCTAAGGAAAGGAAACAGACGAAGCTCAAGATGATTCCCTGAGCACATTCCTGAAAAGCTGCGGGCTCATCTACTCACAGAAGTTGTACCCTGTAACTATCCCGGGATAGCTAAAGCAGTAAAACTGCCCCGAGTGCGGGCATAGGCACATCAGTCTAAAGGTGTTTTATATTGGTACAGCTTACTTTCTACGTGGGACTGGGAATAACCTCTACCAGTATTAGGCACCTTTATACCAGTATAACATGTCCACTCGAGGGGTTGTAATGGTATAAATGTAATCAGTAACACATCAACCGCTAACGGACATAGCTATACCAGTACTAAACCTGCGTGCAGACCACATCTGAGAGACACAGAGATGTCTGGAAAGTAACAAAATAGGATTATAATTAAGCACCCAACAATACCCATACGAAATGGGCTAATGTTGATTTCATTCTGCTGATTTTGTCCTTTAGCTCATCCTCTCAAAGATGTCATAGATGAAATCCCCACAGAGAATTCCATAGTGTCAGCTACTAACCACTAACTCATTCAGTGGTGACTCAAGGTTACTAAGTACCACCCCAACACACACTTACTTCCTGGTCTCTCGAGAGCTCATTGCCTGGCACAGCTCAGATCCTCTTTATTCCGTCCCTACCACAAGGAATGGATTTCCCAGAGGAATTTTTCTCTTTTCCAGGCAGGAGCTCTCAAAACTGCACTGAGAGCAGCTGGCTTTTGAGAAAGGAGATACATTCTGGAAGCTATACATTTGTATAGGGAGCAATAGATCTGTGTGTATGCACCTTCAGATCTCTATGCTTGAGCCCTTTGCAACAACTGCTGTGAGGAATTGGCCAGTTCATGATGCCTCGGTTAAAGGGCAGAATTCCCTTCACATCATGTTTAATTGTAAGCTCTGTAGGGCAGGGGCCATGTCTTTGTATAGCGCCTAGCACAATGATGCCCGAAAATGAGTGGTCCTGTGGTGCTACTGTAATATAAATAAATAACAAATAATAACAATCAGATTTTGTCTGTGGACTTGAAATGGTGCCACAAACTTAACGCTGTTATCAGAGCTGGATGCAAACACATCCCCTGAACTGGGGAGAAGTTTGGGCCTGGATCAAAAAATGTGGAGCTATTCTAGAACACCAACATGAAAATAGTAGGATTTCACTCTTCTGCTCTTTTATAGGCAGTCCTCTTCCCCCCTTCTCCATTCACCCTCCTCCCGCCCCCAAATCCTAGCTAACAGTTTGCCTCTCTTGGGAAGAGTGGGAAATGCTAGTGGAATACAAGGGCTATGCTTGCTTGGTTTTTACAGATATTGTTGGGATTTTTTGAAATAGGGTTAGTTTCTTCAGAGCAGACGCAAGTGCTGGATCTAGGGGTGCTGCCACACCCCCTGGCTTGAAGTGGATCCCATTATATACAGGGTTTACAATTTGATTCAATGGCTCTCAGCACCCCCACTATAAAAATTGTTCCGACACCCCTGAGAGCAGAAGATAGATCTTTTGCCCATTACTGACTAAGAACAGTCTATAGTTTCATGGGTGCATATGATAATTTACCACCGCTAAATTAATAGAAAATATGGGAAAGCTTTGAAGCAATTACTTATGACTTAATTGGTGACAGGCATGCAATAGCAGAGCATAAATCTCCACTCAGCTAACCTGTAAGGTCAACAGCATTGCAAACACTGTTTCAAGGCATACAGTCAGACCCCTTTCTATGGGGCACAGATATTTACTTGTCTTTATGTACTGGGATTCCTTCTGCATCCCAGAAACATACAGTACATGCAGCAAAAGGAGACACATACAGTGCTCAGACCTGTCCTGACATTCTCAGGATGTCACTTCATGGTAATTAGAACAGAGCTGCCTTAAAAGGCATGGCATTCCTAGCACTAAAGCGAGCCTTCTCCGCATTAAAATCTGAAACCAATGGCCAACTCCGTACTACTGTTCCGAGTGCTGTTGTCAGAAGCAAAGATACTGCTACGAGCCTGTCAGCTGTAGTTTGGCCACACACAGGGTGGAAGAACCTTTAGGAATCAACTCTTTGCTCAGCTTCAGGTCACACCAATGAGTCAAAAAGCACCATAGAAGGAGACTATAGGGCTTGTCTACACTTACTGGGGGATCGACGCAAGGCAGTAGATGCATCAGCGGTTGATTTAGCAGGTCTAGTGAAGACCCACTAAATCGCTCCCCCATCGACTCCTGTACTCCACCTGAAGGAGGAGTGCAAGGGGAGTTGATGGGAAAGCATCTCCCATCAACATCGCATTATGTGGACCCCATGGTAAGTAGATCTAAGTACATCAACTTCAGCTAAGTTATTCACGTAGCTGAAGTTGTGTAACTTAGATCGATCTCCCTCCGTAGTATAGACAAGGCCTAAGAGAATAAGTTATCAAAAAAGTCACATCTAAATAAAGATCAGTTTTCCATTGGAAGAATGATCCTGTGTCTGTAGCACTGGATTGGGGCTCAGGAGAGTGAAATTCAGTTCCTAACTCTGTCACAGACTTTCTGCGTGACCTTGGGAACGTCACTTAACCTCTTTTATAACCTGGAGATAATATTCCTTTGTCCGTCTTACTGTTGAGATTGTGAGCTCTTTGGGATGGGAACGGACTCTCCCTGTAGGTAAATACAGCACCTACCACAATGAGGCACTGATCTTGGTTGCAGGGTTTCAGAGCTAAAAACAACAACGATAATAGTTAATAATTGGTAGTTAGATATTAAAGAGATGTGTATGGTAGAAAAGTAGAACAAAAGAGGCAATTTAAATAATAGTCAGAGGATCCATTTGTGATCACATTTTAGACTAAAATTCATAAAGGGTTAAGAGATTATTAATATACGTTACAAGAGTGCTACAGACAAGAGTAGCTCTTGTGGTAGGCTACTAAGCGCATCAGAAGTGTTATAGATGGTTATAAGGCATGGTTATGAGCAACCTATTGACCTGACGGAATCGATAATAATTTATTAAACATTGAATAAAACATCTGCTAATCATTTATTTCAACCCTTTACAAATGGAAGCTGACTACAAAGCGTGACCCCACTGGTAAAACAATTGTGAATCTGCAGCCATAGTTTCATCCATCTAGTCAATTAAATTCAGAATGCCTGGAAGGCTTGCCTGGGCGTGGCTTAAAGCCCTCTCTAAGCATGGATCTTTCTTACCAGTTGCCCCCTTGCCAGCACCCCCCGCCCTTCTCCAGTCAGCAATACCACGAGCAGCTGTTACTTGGGGAAGCGTCTTTGCATTTTTTGCACCCCAGGAATAGTGTCTCTGCATTCCATCGAGCCTGAATTTTTTACAAAGACCAAAAATAACAGCCCAGTGCTTCAAAGTGTCAGTCCAGGGCTGCGTTTTACTGAGTCACCTCGGGACCTCTTTAAATGGCATGAGAGTATTAAATTGTGAGATGCCACCTGCAAAGAACTGTCAGATTCAAGTTATATGGCCAGGATTTTTCAGGAGTGACTAATGACTTGGTTGCCTCAGTTCAAAGGTACCCAACTTGAGACACCTTAAAAGGGACGAGGAGTCCGGTGGCACCTTAAAGACTAACAGATTTATTTGATGTTTTTTATTCACAAAAGCTTATGCCCAGATAAATCTGTTCATCTTTAAGGTGCCACCGGATTCCTCATTGCTTTTGTGACTACAGACTAACACGGCTACCCCTCTGATACCTTAAAAGCGGGCCTGCACGGACAGCACAGGAACTACGGGCTGGGGAGGCTAGCTCCCAGCCCCACCCCTTCTACGCCCCTGGAACCCAGAGCCCCCCCACCATGGCCACCAGCCCCCCCAGCCTGGGAGCACCGGGAGGGAGAGCGTGCAGCGTGGCACCAGCCCCTGGAGCCCAGTGGCAACACAAAGGGGAGCCCAGGGGACGGAGTGTGGGCAGAGCCAAGCCTGGCTGGTTGGGAAGGCACAGCCTCCCCCAGCCTGGCCTCCGCTACCTGCCGCCCAAGGGGCCTGATTTTCAATGGTTGGGGCCTTTCTGAAAGGCAGGCCCATTTAAGGTGCCTCAAACTGAGCACCCAAATTAGTCACTTTTGAAAATCTTGGCCATTTAGAATATATTTAAATCCTAACTTGTTTTGCTCATAACACCTTAGATTATTAAAGCTGAAAGAATTTCCTTTCCACCAGAGCTGCTCTGTATTTACTTGTTTTGCATTTCACTCTGCTCTTTTGTTTATAGTTAGTTTCACTTTCCAGCTGACATGTATTTAGCACAATGTTGCAACAGGATTCTAAGGCACTAATACAAGGTTACTATGCAACAGGTGGGTTGAAACCTCTGCAAGAGGATGTTTAAATCCAAGCTTTTTTTAAAAAAAAGCTGATTTATATTTTATTTTTGGTAAAGATTTGTATTATGATCATTTATTTGCATCTATGACATAAGAACGGCCATACTGGGTCAGACCAAAGGTCCATCAAGCCCAGTATCCTGTCCTCTGACAGTGGCCAATGGCAGGTGCCCCAAAGGGAATGAACAGACAGGTTATCATCAAGTGATCCATGCCCTGTCACCCAATCCCAGCTTCTGGCAAACAGAGGCTAGGGACACCATTCCTGCCCATCCTGGCAAATAGGCATTGATGGACCTATCTTCCATGAATCTATCTAGCTACCTTTTGAACCCTGTTATAATCTTGGCCTTCACAACACCCTCTGGCAAGGAGTTCCAGAGGTTGACAGTGCGTTGCGTGAAAAAATACTTTCTTGTGTTTGTTTTAAACCTGCTACCTATTAATTTCATTTGATGGCCCCTTGTTCTTGTATTATGAGAAGGAGTAAATAACCCTTCCTTATTTACTTTCTCTATAGCACTCATGATTTTATAGACCTCTATCATAGCCCTCCTTAGTCGCCTCTTTTCCAAGCTTTTCCAACCATGACAGAGCTTAGAGACCCAAAAATGGATATCAGAGCCCCATTCTGCTAGTTGCTGTGCACACTCATTATAAAATACAGTCCCTACCCCAAAGAGTTTGCAATCTGAAAACAGCGTTACTAGCTCACTTACTTAGTGTTTTCCTTAAAGCCCCAGTTGCTGGAGTCATGTGAATACATGAGCATCTCAGCTTTCTTTTTTGTTTAAAGGGACATTTCTAGCCCTCATAGCTGTGGAGAAAAGGCTGGAAATGTGACTCAGGTGCACCTGAAGGGTCAAAAACCAGAAAGGAAAAAAAACCCCAAGATATATTTTTTAAAAAAACCACCTCGTGATTTTTAGGCCAATGTCATGATTTTTTGGGAACAGACTCATCATTTTTGACTATTTGTGGTTGGCAATAATGAACTATCCCATGCTTGCCCATCCCTAGAAAGAGCCCAGTTTGAATTTCAGATTCCAACTGTACTTTGCAAAACTGGCAGTTAGAGGGAAACAGGCAGTTTGCAAACCAGCAAAAACCTGATCCAGAAGGCATGGAGCAAGAGAGAATAAATAGGAAGCCTCTGGACATCAGTGTTCCCGATTCTTTCCTGCCAGCAGCCTCACTTTAAGCAGCTGTTTCCTGCCCTCCCCAAATGCTGCCCTTTCTTCTCACATTGGCAAAATCAGCACATGGCCTTTGAATGATTTTTCTCATGTGTCTCCCAAATGCTCAACAGCAAGTTGGAGTTGGGCAGACAAGTCAGAAATAGCTGAAAGGCACTTTTATCCACTGCTGAGCTGCCTGAAGAAAACCTGCCGGTGCCCCCACCTTCACGCCAATAGAAGGTCTATAGCATGTTCCACTTGTTCCAGGGGCGTATCCCCAGGATCACTTCCCCTTCCAGCCCAGCTGTGGAAACTCCTGGTCCTCAGAAAGGGAGAGTGATTTAGTCTGCCTGGTCAGTCCTCTGAGCTTCCCCTGCCCTCCCCCATCTGCTTCCCACATAGTTAGTATTCACCGCATGGATCATTCCATGAGGAATGTGGACCCAGCGCGGGGCTGAACAAGGCCCATCGGCCTTTGCTCAAAGTGATGGGATCAAGGAACTGACAGCAGCACAATGGGCTGTCACAGCACAGAATGGAGGAAGAGATTTGAACTTGTTCCCATTGATTTAACAGGGCCAATGAGCGCCTAGTCTCCCAGATTAAGCTGCCACACTGGCTTCTTCTCCAGCTATTATTAGTGCTTACCCAGCTATGAGGATTCCACAAGACCAGCCACATGAGTGGCGCTCGCATTGAGCGGGCCTTTTGTCAGGGGACTGATTATCTCCCCGTGAAGCAGGGGGAAGGGTGTGATTCAGCACAACTGACTTTCAATGCTAGCGACAGGTACATGATCCATTAAAACTGGGGTGAAGGCAAATTGTGATTCTGATGCACAAACACTGAGGGCTGGGGTCACTGATCGGCGCTGGCTCCATCTCATGGAGGCTGATGGTGAGTTTCCCAGGTTTCACTAACGCACAGGGTGGGTGACCTGGTGAGGTTCGTGGAGATGGAGGTGGGGGCAGTGGCAAAGAACGCTGCAGAACACCCCTCCAGCCGGCCACACAAACACACTGCGGAGGAGTCTGAAGCAGCTCCTTAGTTGGGTGCTCCCCACAGAGGACCTAGCAACTGGGTATCTCCGAGCCCTTCCCATGCAGCAAAGAATAGCTGGGATTCTAGAGATTCTATGCAACAAAACCAGCCAGCTTGGAATAATGCAAAGACCATACAGCCACGTGGGTTACGCTCATTCACTAAACTGCTTAATCCACGGAGTTACCCCACCGCTCGAGGTATTGACAAACAGAGCGGGCAAATGGTAGAAAACATACCATGGAGAACAATCCTGCGTTGGCAGGTAGAGGAAAGAGAGCTCTTTGCCAGCTCTGACTTCCACAGACCTGTGAAAGGGCAGGCTGCTCGTCATAACCACTTCACATTCAGTTTAGTGAGGCACAGTGCATGTCTGCTAGTGACTCATGGTACACTAGTGACTGGCACAAACAGGGCTCCAAAAAGCCCACTGGAAAGAGTAGCCACCTATTTCCCCATGGCTGGGGAAACACCATGCAAGGCGAGGTCTCCAGTGGCTATAATCAGCCACACTTTCAGAGCAAGAAGAGGAAGCTATTTTGCCTGGCATTGCTGGCTTGCGTAGATGTGAGTTTACTGAGCTGAGAGCTCAGTTTCACACTTCACATCACTGGATTTGTAAAAACAAATTGCAAACACATTAGCCCACACGGCAGAGCTCAGATCCCATTACGCCATCCCACTGTACAGTAGCAGGCAGGGAAATACCTGAATCACCACTACTGGGATGGTCAAGGTGGGGTTCAGATGGTGGGACTAAGGGAGTTTGCTTAGCAGCTGTGTTTGTTCAGTGCAGATGATTTCAGGAGCAAAGCTGATGACATGCTGTTAGCCGACCATCTCAGCTAGACTGGGTGCTGAGCTTGCAGCTTCTGGTTTTCACTAGGTGATTCAGTCATTCAGTAATTCACTGGGGACGGTGGTGCTAGCCGGTCTACGAAAAGTCCTACCAAGAAAGATGATGGACACTAACAGGTGGGTGGCATTGTTTCCCTACAGCACATAATGGTTTAATGGCAGGAGAAGCCAATCAGGGTTGCTAGCTTATTTAAAAATAGGTTTTTTTCTCAGTGGCAAAAGAATTTTGTTTTCCTTTACTGGGATTCTGGCTGTTGGAGCTAACATAGTTAAGAAAAAGAAAAAAGAAAAGAGAGAATTTTGAATTGAGTTTTGCATCATCATTACCTTCTTCCTATGTAGCTCTGACGCTTTCTTCATCTTGTAGTGTTACCTTCAATAGAAGGCAGTGTGCTCTGGTGGTTTTAGCTACAGTGTCAAGTGGTTAAATGCCTGTTTGTGTTTACGATTTAGGGCTTATCACTATACCCCCCCCATGAAGTCTAATAACTGATCAATTAATATGAATGAATATGATGCATAATTTCCCAAGCAGGGAAAAGTGTAGGTTTCTCAGGTTCTGTGTTATGCAGCTTTCCAAAATCCTTGTAACATTGGGAGACTCTGAGTCTAGCTTTAGAGACTGAGCACCAGGCTAAAACGTGCTTTAAACACAGGCTTGACAACAGAAATATACAACGCGTCAAACTCTACCCCGGGTGTCATTTAACTGATTTCAGTGGAGTCACACCAGGGATGAATTTGGTCCTCTCTTCTGTACTTTGCGGGGCAGAGTCTCAGCAGCTGTAAATCAGGATCGCTCTGTTAACTTGAATGTGTCTACACTAATTTACACAGCTGAGATTCTGGCCGTAGGCGTGTGTTTTAAGGTAAAGATGAATTAAATAATTGGAAAAGTGACAGACTAATGGCCGCTAGCTGGCGCTGGGCGTAGCTCAGACAGGCACTGTGCAAGCTAACCACTGATACACTTCGCTGATACTCAGCAGGCCTGCAGCACCTCCTGCTATTCCACTGCTGGGCCACTGCAGACTTCTACCCGCTGCATCTCAGCTCATGCCTGCAGCTTTCCTGGGCCTCGATCACTGCTCCAGGCCTCTGTTGAGCTGAGCCCGCCAGCTGGCCCAAGCTGAAGGTTACGGCTAACAGAACTAGATGACTACCCAGAGGTGTTTGCCGGGGTACCGAAACCGTTGCCGCTTCCCAGATTCAATTTTTAAATACTCCACGACATTCCAGCTCCATTGGAGCCAATGGGCATTTTGATGTCATCTACAATGGGAACCAAATCAGAGCTAGATCCTACAATCTTTACTCAGGCAAAATTCCCAGTGAAATCATCAACGGCAGGTTTTCCTAATCAGGACTGACTGCAGGGTGCAGCGGTCACGGAAGCACATTTTAATCAGCCGGCCAGTGAGGGTGGTTGTCGTGATCAGAGTATCAGCTTTTAAATCCCTAGACTCCCTGGGGCCACAGCAGGGTCTGTTTTATTTATGTCAGCATCTGCCCAGTGCTACTGGGATGGCTGTAATAAATAAAACAAACTCTAGAGGTGTCAGCCTGGCCCTTCATCGAGGGAAGGTAGAAAATTGAGTCCCGTACAGTTTACTAGAGCTTTCAGATGAGATGTTGCGATCCAGGGTCTCAAACATTTTAACCAGACCCAAGAGATTCCATGGCAGTTTTTGTGATCAGTAAGGGTTTGCCCCAGAGGTGGCCACGTTGCACTAGGACGATATGTTTATAGTTTGTGAAGCGCTTTGGGATTCCAGTTGCTGTCTGAATGTCAAATAATTAGACCCCGTATAAAATGCTGTTTAATAATTGCAGACAGTTTATAGCCTGGCTTTCTGGTTACCAGGATGAATTGTTGTTCCTCAGCTGTGGGGGCCATTATCTATAATTAGCAATTTAGTGAGTGGCTGCTGTGCCCGAGCTGTCCTGCAAAGCTGTGGGTCATTGCATACTTTCCATGCTTTCAGAGCACACAGCTCATGCTGCTGTTTTTAACTCCCTATATCTAAGGCATGTGATTTTCGGGACGGTGATAAGCAAAGAGCAGGTTTGCAAATCCCAAGCACCGTAGAAGAAAAAGAAAGAAAATGACAGGAAGAGACTTGACTGAAAGTCTTATATCTAACTGTGTCCATCATCCAAAGAGCAGCCCTTTGGTCTTTCATTCAGTGGATCCAAATGCTTGCGGCACTCAGAAAAAGAATTTTGCCACATGCTAGCAATGGAGTCATTCATTTCTGCTAGGCATATGATTTAATCTACTATAAATCTCAGTTAGGTGCTTAAAAAAAAGTTATATCCATAAATTCTCTGGGACAAGGACTATCACTTTGTTCCGTGTTTACACAGCACCTAGCACAATGCTGTCTTGGTCCATTTCTGTGGCTCATAGGCACTCTGGGAATACACATAACAAACAGTACTCTGCAGTACCACCAAAATACAAACCTAGGAGCAGGTCTGCTGAAACAATTTGTGTACTGGGGATACTGAAAGCCATTGAACCAAACTGTAAACGCTGCGTATGATGGAGACCACTTCAAGCCAGGGAATGTAGCTGCACCCCCAGAACCCTTAGTTCCAGCACCTATGTCTAGGGTAACTAATGCAGACAGCACATCCCTGGATGGCTTCAGTATATAGAATATTTATGCAGCTCCATAATATTAATTTCTAAAGTGCCTGGACCCACTAGCTATAGGCCGTATATCTGAATTTCAGGCGGCATTATCAATCCCGCTATTTTTATCTTTTTATCAGTCTGTTTGAATTTATCATTTTCAACTCAGAGATTTCATACATATGTAACTCACTCACCTCCTGGGTGTGGTGTTCTGTTCCATCTAGTGGCACCAAGAACACTTAGAGAGAGATTAATGAGTCTGCTCTACAGCCTGAGCTAAGGGCCACGTGGCTTTACGCTCATGCAGTAGAGGCTCATGCACTAAGCTTCAGAGGTCCCAGGTTCAATCCCACCCACCGACAAACAGTATGTTGGTGTTACACATACATAGACTGTGTTTCTTTGCAAGGGGAGGGGCTGGAGGGAGTGATGAAAATTAAGCTCCACCCCCAGTCCTAAACCCTGCTTGCATACCTAGGTCAGGTCTACATTCCAGAGTTAGGTCAATGCAAGGCAGCTTACATCGACTTAACTCTGTAAGCGTCCACACTACAGCATTGCTCCTGCCTACGTAAGTCCCCCACTACACCAACCTAATAACTCCACCTCCACAAGAGGTGTAGTGCGTAGGTCAATGTAATTAGGATGATGCAGTGTCTATGCAGACACTGCATTGCCTGTGAGCCCCGCTGCCAGGCTGTGGGCTCCTCTGTGGTGCCTTCCCTTTGTTGCGCTAAATGGAGATTGAGCTCCTTGAGTCTATCACTGTAAGACACGTTTTCTAATCCTTTAAGTATTCTTCTGGATCTTCTCTGAACCCTCTCCAATTTGTTGATCCTCCCCTTCCCATTCTCAAATACGGATGTGGTATTGCATAGAAAAGCAATAATTAGATAGATCCCCGTATTTGGAATGTTCTGCTGGTGGTATCTATTTCCTCTCCTCCTCTTATGCGCCAGTGACCCCAGCAGATCCAACTAGGCTCATTCCTCATTGTTTCCAGCTGCTTCCCAGGTACCCAACCTCCTTTCTGCATTGAAAGGCCTGGGCATTTGTAGAAGCAACTGGAAGCAAGGAGGAACACCCGGCACCATGTGACCTACCACCTTCCAATGGACTGCCAAGAAAGGTCACCAATAATCGCAGGGTGAGACACACCATTCGTGTGTGTGTGTATCATTGTCACCAGGTCTCACGATTTTATTGTTAGTCTCATGCTACTTGATGTATTACCTAAAGCCCAATCCCTTGGGGTCATATTATTGTGTGAGATTCTCAGCGTTCCATTGGTTTTGAAAAGTGCATTTTTCGCACTGATGTGAGCAGAGAAAAGCTTGACAATGTGAAATCTGAGGATCAAAATCAAGAAGGCAAAAAAAAAATGACCCTCCAATTTATTATTTTCAATGTGTCGTTATTTTAAGCCAATTGTGTGGTTCTTGGGGACCTGACTCAATGCGTGGGGCTGGCAATGCTGCATAATGAACCAAAAGGATTATTATTATTACTTATTCAGCACCGTCAATATGCATACAGTGGTCATCCTGTAAAAACCAAAGCAACCTTTACTGCACTGCAGAAGTTGGATTTATTGTGGTGTTTCCTATACAGTAGTTCAAGTAGAAAACACTGTAAATACTGCAGTAAATTCCAGTGCCACAAACACTGGGTTTTTTTTCCAGAGGCATGCAGCATCCAGCAAGGTGCTATGGTCCTCTCTTGTACTGAGAGGGGAAATAAAATCTTGACTAGCAAGGAGAGAAAACACATATATCCATATGCATTCATATGTGGACATAGCTGTACATATACAAGTGATGGGCTGTGGCATTTGTGATATTTTGGCGCGCATTTGGGATATCTGCCTTCCTTACTCATGACAAAGCAAAATAGAAATACATTGGCTGGACTAGGGAGTGCTGGATCTCTTTTGGCATGGTCCAATCGGCCACAATAGGTGTATTCATTTCAATATCCATCTGTCTATTAGGGTCTCACCCTGATCTCATCTCAGTCAGTGGCAAAGCTCTCAATGACTTCAGGATCAGGCCCTTAGCTACAAACGCATGCACTGGTTGGGTAACAGTGAGCAGGGGAGAACTAGCTGGAAAAGGAAAGTGGACAAGCGGGCAAGCAACAGACTGTGGCCTTCTCCATAAGGCAATGTTGGAATTATGTTAGCAAATGCTTGGGATGGGTCCGGGCAGCTCAAGGAGAAGAGCAGATATATATCATAAGGGAGGAAGGATGGTCTTGTGGTTAGGGCATTAGGCCACGATCCAAATTCAATTCCCAGCTGTGCCACTGACTTCCCACATGACCTTGGGAAAATCAATTAACCACTCTGTGCCTCAATTCCCCATCTGTAAAATGGGGATTATAATATTTCCCTACCTCACAGGGGAGTTGTGAAGCTAACTACTTGTGAGGGGCACAGGTAGCATAGTGATGGGGCCATAAGAAGGGGGTGTTGATTAAAGTTTCAAGTAAATAAGAGTTTCATTTCCCCTCACCCTCTCATTTCTGGCAGTTGCATTCCAACATCAAGGTGGCATTGCCTTAGCTCTATGAGGTCTGAGGCCGAGCCTTACAGAAATGCAGCTTTGCTGATAAGACAACAGAATGAGGAGACTGTTTGAAAATATGTCTTTTGCTGCTCACAGGTGGCAGCCAGGATGTGGTCTTTTCTTCCAGCACATGGTATGGAACAGGCAGGACCTGGGACTAGATGGCCCAATGCTCCAGTCCAGTATGGCGGTTCCAGCGTCCCCTAGTTTCCGTCTGATCTCTTAGTTCTCCCCAACCCACATCTCAAGTTAATTTTCGTCCCCTTGAGAGTTTGGAAAGTTTCAATGTCTCTTTCATAACCCAGAGGAATCACAGTTAAGAAGGAACCTTGTGATCAGCAGGGCTCCCCATCTGCCACACATTTCACCCTGGGCTGCTTCCCTATCCAGTCCCAGAACATGCAAACAGATCAACGACTTGTCCTTGGAGCAGGGTCCCCTTGCCTCAGTGACTGACCACCCAGTTCCCCCCGCCACTCGAGACCTGAGCAATTGGGACAGGAGTTGCTGAAGCTCCTGTCAGGACCCCATGCAGTCACTTGTCTCACTTGTGCATAAGGCCAGCCCTCTTTGCTGCCTCGGCACTCTGGCGTATATCTAACATACACCTTTGTCCCTGTTTCAGTTGAGAGGACACAGTCAGTTTTAGACAACACTAGACGCATACTGCACCAAGGACACGGGAAACCATCCTCTCCCTCCGTGAAGGAGCGGTCAGCTCTCTATCTGTCTGAGACAGCTGCTCACGCAGTCAGCCTCCCAAAGTCTGTAAGTATCTCATGCTTTTCATTCCTGGCCCTCGTATGAGTCACCAAAAGCATCTCAGCAATGTCTGTTCCCAGCAACTGGCCATAACGAGGGGAAAGAATATGTTTGTTTTATATAGATTTGGAAGAATATGGAATTAATCCTCCAAAAATCGCCATCTTTCTCTTGCCAAGGAGCTGTAAAACATATTAATTTACCATAGATATATATATACATAAGCCCCTGGTAGAAGGGGTGTGTGTTATATTATACATGCATGTACACACACATATATTGTATATACATTATATACACGCAGACACTCATGTGTGTGTGTATACACACACACAATTCTATATCCTGTATATTTAATAACCATCTTCAAGTACAGTGCCTATGTTAAGCATCTACAGTATTCTTGCAGCTTCAGCGGCCTGTGATTTTGTTCACTCCCATCCCTACATTCTTGAGCAGTGTTGCTGCGTGCTGTTAAATTGCTCCTGTATTACACCCCAGAGGTGACTACATTTCAGCAACAAATAAAGTCATCCTCAGCCTTGCTGGTCCGATCCCACTTGCACTGCAGTAAATAGCAAAAGTCCAATAGACTTCAAAAGGGCAGGATCAGGCCCTGTAGGAAACACATAGTAATTTGTAATATGCATTGGGGCTTTCAAAAGGTGCCAGACCCTAGGGTCTGATCCTAACTGAGGCTGAGCACCCGCAGTTCCCGTTGACCTCAAGGGATGTTGTGGATGCTCGGCACCTTTCAGGATCAGGCCCTAGCTAAATCCTAATGGATAAATCAATTTCAGACTGGAAGGGAAAGATTTTCTATGACATTTACTTGGATCTTCTTTCCATGAAGCACCTATATAAAACCACGTCAAGTCATCCTGTGCCGGCAGGGCAGCAGCACGCACAAAGTTGGTGCACTCTAACCCAGTGCGAGGGGAAGTTATCCAGTCAGGCTTCGTCTACATCCGAGCTGGGAGGTGACACGCCTGGCTCATGCAGCTAATCCTCTGCTGGCTCTGCTCAAGCTAGCACCTAAAGTAGCAATGTAGCTGGGATGGCACGGGCAGCTTCTCGAACTCGCCACCTGAATCCAAACCCACCCAGGCCCCCTGGAACCTCAGGGGCGGCTAGCCCAAGCTGCTGTCTCTGCTACCACAGCTCTGCTACGACGGTACATCTACCAAAGCTGGGAATCCCAGCTCCCAGCTCAGATGGGGATGTATCCACAGCCGCGTTAAGCCCTAGGGCAATCGTCCGTACCAAGCGGCATGAAGTCTGAAGCTCTATTCACGTCCAGTTCCCTTATTCACAAATGGGCGGGGTACCAAAAAGGGGCAGGTAAAGAATGGATACAGCTGAGAACAATGGTTTAAATATGAGCTCTCTCAAGTAGCTTAGCTATCTGGTCCACGCTTAGGGCTCACTCCTGCTCCTAAATCAGAGGACAGTATCATTGTAGCCCCACCACAATGCTCTCATCCATGCAGGTTCCAATTCCCATATGCTCCCCGTCCTTTGTACTTATGTATGTAACACTCCATGCCTCTCCTGTGAATCAACCTGTCCACAATGCACTTACCGGTCCACTAGGGCATTCTTGGTTTTCAATTATAACGCCTTCTTCTGGGTTTTGTGTTGGAAAACATAATTCTGAAATAATAAAAAGGTCTAATGTAAGAACTAGTAAGTTACACAGACACACACGCACACAGAGCACATGTGAATGTGTGCAGTTCTATATAATTATGTTTTATTTCTCTTTCAGAATACCACAAAGGAGAGCACTGCTCATCGTCTTGACAGCCAGAAAGCAAGCAAGGTAGGAAATGCTAAGAATACGTGTGGTTGTCTAACCAAGTCTTTGTGGACTGGTGTCTAGTGTGATTTAACTAGCTGTGCTTGACAATGAGGAGCGCTCTCATGCAGAATATGGAGGTCTGACATCTCAACTACCCAGCCGTATTTAGAGCTTGTTTATGGGGTTCAAAAACACCTTACATAAAAAAGGTCCAGGAATTTAGAAATATATCAGCTCATATGAAGTTGCAGTGTTTTGCAACTTGCCATGAAATATACTCATTTTGGTATTTTGTTACTAAGGTTCAATGCATTTTTTTAAAATGGAAGTATTTGTGTGCTTAACCAAGTGACATAACATTGCACATATCCGATCTTGAGTGAAAAAATACACAAAGTTTAATGGCATGCAAAGGTTTCTGCTTGTGTTGAAAGATGGACTGCTAGAATTAGGGTCTCTCCTAGGTAATGATTATTAGCATCAGCTACCTCCCATTGGTAAAATCTCCTATAGATTATAGTAGATATAGTAAATCTCCTATAGAATAGATGCTGTGCATTCAACATAGCATTATGCCATACCACAATCAAACTTCACAAGCTAAAATACTAGGGAGCAAAGTCAGTGTATAAGCAGACAAAATTCTAATGTCACAGAGATGCAACTCCCATTCACTTCAATATCAATGTTTCCATGTAACCAAGAGCAGAATTTGGCCCAATAGGTCTGGAGGGAATCTAGTGGTGTAACTTACACCTTCTCCTGGCCCCTCAAAGTGTGTATGTTACACCTGCTTAGATTTCCTTTCCCCTCCTTATGTATCACCTCTGAATTTGGCCCACCAAGTCTAATTGCATCTTAACTGGTTTAATTCTCATGCTGAGGAGCCAGAAGAGAGGTGAGGACTCATAAGGAAATGCAACGAGGAGAAGGGTTTAAGGCAGTGGAAGTTAAAGGGGACCACACACTACTTTATTGTACACCTTTGTACATTTTCTTCTGGCTCCATGCTGTGTAAGTTACTCTCCCTTACCGATCACAAGTGGGCATGAGGGGCTCTCACTTACACCAACTCTCATCTTGGCCCAATACCTATGTCATTCCAAGTTAAACGTCACTCATCTTAGGTCTCTGATCTGCATTATGTTTTCCAAGCATATTAACTATCGTTGTTTCACCTGGAGCTATGGGACACCTGGTAGAGCCACAACAGAGGAAATCATTAATGCAGTGAAGTTTTTCTTCGTTCTGGAGCTGTAGGTTTGCACAGGTTGTAAGAAAAGGCTTTGGCATAGATAGAGAAAGGCTAGCTCTGATTAAGACGCATCATTCTGACTACTTCATGCAGCGTTCCAGCCACCCAAATATATAGATGGTCTTCACTCATCATCCTAGCCACTGAGTTCTGCCTCCTCACTGGGTCTTCTCCCATCTGATTACCAGGAGGCGGTAGGTCCACCGGCTTCCTTCTGAATCCCTAACTGGGTCTTCATTCCCCAGACCCACTGCAGTACCGTACACCTGGGAGAGATCTAAGCAGGGCATTAGCTCCCTGCTATTCAGACGTGCCCCCGTTAATATTATTCTGATGCTCATCCTCTCTTGCTAACACTATCCAGATCAGGTCTCTTTGTTGCTCTCTAGCTGACTTTAGACGTGGAGATTCCAGACTATAACTGCTAGAAATGTGTGAATTAGAGACCTTGATTTAAACTGCCTGGCTGTGGACACAGATTTAACACCCTAACCCCAAGCCTGGAGAGAGTTTGCTGTGGCGTGATGCTTTTGGGTGCTGTGTGCCGCTGAATCCAAGGTATGGAATTCATATTTGCTAGGTGCATGGGTTTTCCTCACTTGTTTGCTGTACTCACTACTAACCGGGCTAGTGGGGAAAGATAATGCTGATGTTTAAAACTGTTTCCCCAAAGATGGCAGAGCTTCAGAACCAGACGTCATCTAAAGTGAATGGCAAGAAAATGGAAGAGGACTTACCTCCACCTCCCCCTCCCCTGCAAGACTCCTTCCAGGCCTCTACTTCCCTGGTTGGGAGCC
This sequence comes from Lepidochelys kempii, assembly GCF_965140285.1. Classification (NCBI taxonomy): domain Eukaryota; kingdom Metazoa; phylum Chordata; order Testudines; family Cheloniidae; genus Lepidochelys; species Lepidochelys kempii. The sequence goes on from NC_136381.1 coordinate 258,297,401, forward strand.
AGGATTCAAACCCACGGCCGCCCCCAAAGGGATCCTTCTCAAAGTTCTACCAGCAGCGCCAGGTGAATGAGCTGAAGAGGCTCTATAGGCACATGCACCCTGAGCTGAGGAAGAACCTGGAGGAAGCTGTGACCGAGGACCTGGCGGAAATGCTCAGCACGGAAGATCCCAGTGCCCAGGCCTCAGTGAATCTGGATGCCGTGCTCCCGGGGGAGGTTCAGTCCATGCGCTGGATCTTTGAAAACTGGACGCTAGACTCTATTGGGGAGCATCAACCGACCAAGACGTTGGCGGAGGAGGAACCCATCCCAAGCGGGGATGTGAAAAGCACCTCCCGGAGGTTTGAAAGCCAGTCGTTAAACGGAGACAGGCTGTCTGCGTTGACCAAAGTGCCCACGACAGTCCACACCAAAGGGGACGTGCATACAGCCCGGTGGCTATTCGAAACCCAGCCGCTGGACTCATTAAACAAAATGTACTCAGATGAAACAGACGTGCAGGAGGCAGTTCTCAAGGAGCCTGTTCAAAAAGGGGACGTGAAAGGTGCCAAGCAACTCTTTGAAACCTACTCCCTGGAAGCGCTGGGCCACTACAGCTCAGTGGAGGAGCAAAGTATCCTGCAGCTCAAATCAGAAATCCAGGAGCTAAAGGGCAATGTCAAGAAAACCATCAAGCTGTTCCAGACAGAGCCACTCTGTGCCATCAGAGACAAAACTGGCAACATCCACGAGATCAAATCCGTCTGCAGAGAAGAAATACAGAGCAATGCGGTCAGGACCGCTCGCTGGTTGTTTGAGACTCAGCCACTGGATACCATCAACAAGGACACGTCCAAAGTGAAAATTATCCGGGGGATTTCATTAGAAGAGGCAGGAAGGGGGAATGTCAGTGGAGCAAGATGGATGTTTGAAACTCAGCCACTTGATGTGATCAAAGAATTGACAGTGGAAGAAAAGGATTTCAGGGCTTCCATGGATTTCGTTGATGGGGCAGATGTCAGTAAGCAGCGTCTACTTTTTGAGACCCAACCTCTTGACTCTCTGAAAGGAGAAGTCTCAGACAGCAGCCCAGCCAAGGAAGAAGTCATCGGCGGTGACGTGAAATCTACACTCTGGCTGTTTGAAACCCAACCAATGGAAACCCTAAAAGATAATTTTGAAGTGGGTCATTTAAAGAGAGTGGGGATTTTGGAAGAGGAGAGGGGGGATGTGAAACAAAGAAAGCACGTCTTTGAGACCTGTCCCCTCAGCAGCATCTCAAAGGCATCCTCTGAAGACCCCCTCTCAGCCTCTAATGTACAAGAGGTGATGAAGGGGGATGTTAAATCTTTCAAAAACCTCTTTGAGACTCTCCCATTAGACAGCATTAAGCAGTCTGATGCTGAGCCCATCACCAAACAAGAAGAGGAGATACCAGCTGGGAACGTCAAAGCCAACCAGGTCCTGTTTGAGACAATACCTTTGTATGCCATCAAAGACAGCTTCGGAAACTTCCACAAGGTCACCTCTGTAAGCAGAGAGCAGGTCATGAGCGGCGATGTCAAGAACTACAAATGGATGTTTGAAACCAAACCTTTGGACCAGTTTGATGACAGCACCAAGAAGGTGGATATAATCAGAGGGATCACAAAGCAGGAAGTGATAGCTGGTGATGTCAGAACAGCAAAATGGCTCTTTGAAACCCAGCCCATTGATGTCATCCATCACCAAGCCAACCAAGGAGAAGAGCACTCCTCGGTGAAGAGAGAGGTTACCCAGCAGGGTGATGTGAAGACCTGCAGGTGGCTGTTTGAGACACAGCCAATTGACACCCTGTATGAGAAGGTGGAGAAAAAGCAGGAAGGGGAAAGTTCTGTACCACAGGCTGATGTTAAGTCGTACACATGGATGTTTGAGACCCAGCCCCTGGACTCCCTGAAAGGCCAGGAGGAGCAGTTTTTGCAGGTTGGCAAAGCATACTGCCAAGATGACTTACAAGGAGTCAACGTCAAAACTGTCAGACATCTGTTTGAGACTGAACCACTGGTTACCAATGCCTCCAGCGAGACTGACTCAAAGAAAATGGTCAGGTACTCCAGCCACGTGGAAATACAGTCCGGTGAAGTGTCTCGGGTGAAGGAGTTCTTTGAAACCAAACCCTTGGATGTACTGGGTAAATTGGCTGCAGCCACAAAAGAGAATGGTGTCCCTGCAGATGGGAACATTGAAGCTGGATCAGTGCACAAGTTCACCTGGCTCTTTGAGAACTTCCCCATGGATACTTTAAAGAACAACACTGAGGGCATACAAGAAATCCCCCCAGAGAAGGATATCGAGGGGGGGGACATCGGAGGCAAGAGGTTCATTTTTGAGACCTACTCCCTAGACCAGATTCATGACAAGGTGGATGAGACGGAGATCAAGAGGATCCAGGAGGAGACAATGAGCAAAGCCAGCATCAAGTCCTGCACCATGCTCTTTGAGAGCCAGCCCCTATATGCCATCCAGGACAAGGAGGGGGAATACCATGAGGTCACCTCACTGAAGAAGGAAGAAATAATGAAAGGTGACTTGAAAGGTGCCCGGTGGCTCTTCGAAACCAAACCTCTGGATCAGATCAAGAAGGAGGAGGAGGTGTTCGTGATCAGGGCTGTCACCCAAGAGGACATCAAGAAAGGGGATATCCAGTCTGCCCGATGGAGGTTTGAGACGGAGCCTCTCGATTCCTTCTCTGGGGGGAAGAGGTGTGTGGCCAGGACAGTGGATGATGTACAGAAAGGGGATGTCCAGACCAACAAGCAGCTTTTCGAGTCTCAGCCGGTGAGCCAGAAGAAATACGTGAGGATGGTCAGCGTCAGCGATGTCCAGCAGGGCAATGTGAGGACGTCCACCTGGCTTTTTGAGAACCAGCCCATCGATTCCCTGAAGGGAGAGTCTGAAGCGAGCTCCAGCATGACCACTGTGCAGAGAGAAGACAGCCAGAAAGGGGATGTGAAGCGCTGCACATGGCTGTTTGAAACTCAGCCCATGGATAGTCTCAAAGACCCCAAGGGGTCTGCCAGCACCAATGCCCCGGAGGTGGTCCCTCATGCTGATGTGAAGAGCACAACATGGCTGTTTGAAACCACCCCTCTGGATAAACTCAGCTCTTCTAAACACAGAACCGAAACTGAGGTGAAAGAGAGGACAGTGAGGGAGACTTTGGAAGGCCTCTGCGCCTGCCAGGCCATCCAGCATGACGGGATCCTCATAGAAGCCAATGACGTAGGGAGCGTGAGGATGGTGAAGTACCAGTTCAGCAGGCAAACTACTCCAGAGATCCAAAAGGAAGAGATTGTGGGAGGCAATTTGCAAAGGATCATGCTGCAACTACTGCACAGGACCAATGTGGAGGCCCAGGGGATGCTGGTGGAGGAGGACGAGGAGGGCAAGATCAAAGTCAGCCCACTGCAGCTACTGGACCCAAGCGAAGCCGATAAAAGCAAAGAGGAGTTGAGGGATGACGTTGCTAAGGCTCTCCAAAGTCTCCTTAGCCAAGATGCCTCCATCAAAAAGGGAATGGTCATGCAAGAGACAGAGGTGGGGTCGGTGAAGATGACTATCTACTCCCTCCTGCACCACTCCATCCAGCAGGAAGTTGTCAAGGGAGATGTGAAGTCAACCATAGGGAACCTGCTGGCTTCCTCGCAAGAGCAGAGGATGATGGCAACCATCAGACGGGAGGACAACGAGAAGGGGAATGTCCAGCTGTACACCAGCTGCATCGAGAAGGGAGACCTGGACTACCTAAAGAACCTTCAGCGGGAGTCTGAGATAGAGTCCCTCATCTCCTCTCAAGCAGACCAGGAGCCAGCAGAATTCATCCAGCAGGATGTGCAAGGGGCTAATATGCATGCCTTGCAACAGGAAGAGCCAGCAGATAAAGTGACTGAAGATGTGGGGCAAGGGGGCATTAAGGGGACTAAGAGAGTGCTCATGTGTGAAGGTGTAAGCAAAGAGAACATGTTAGAAAGAAAGGCAGTGCATGCAGGTGACACAGACTCCACTGTGCAGTGTCTTGGGCAAAACCTGAGCCGGCCCACAGGGGTGGGAAAGGAAGATATTGTGTGTGGGGATATTCAGGCAACCACACAATCACTGAAAAAGGCTAAGAATGTCAACAAGAAGGCAGAGAGAGAGGAGAGAGTCTCTAGAGATGTGAAGGAAGTGAAGATTGCACCACAGGGAGCAGCCTCCACTAAAGTGGTGGCTCAGAAAGATGACATGGCCAGAAGCCAGCGTTCAGTGGCAGGGGAAACCAGCCAGATGACAAAAAACATGGAGGAGGCGGCCCTTGGAAGTGATCTTCAAGCCGCAATGCAGAGTCTAAGGCTGGCCACAGCTGAGGCAAAAAGCATTCAGCACCAAGTCCAGAGCAAGCTCCACAAGAGCACGGAGCAAATCCATCTCGCCTCTAAGCAGCAGGCACCCAGCATTTCGGGGACAATGACCATGCAATCAACTGTTTGCCAACAGGAATGTGCACCCCCCAAGCAGCATCAAGCCAGCGCCACCATCAGAGACCAGGAGTCATCCAAGTCCCACGCAAGTGCGTCTCAGAAGAGCATGACGTCACACAAAAAGGTCAGTACTTCCGAGGAAGTACAGGGAGGACAGCATTTGTGCCAGGAAAGCCAAGGTGTGCCTAGTGCAGATGTTAGCGTTAAGGATGGTCTGTTTACTGCCAAGCCAGTGAAACCCTATGTAAGCCCTTTTATTGAGTCTGATTACAAAGAGCAATCAGTGCAAGAAGAAAGAGAGCAAGATGTTATGCTCAGAGGGGATGTAAAGACAGCTATCAGAGCACTGCAAAGTGCTGCAACAGAACAGAGACAAGTAGAGAAGGAGGATGTTGTTCGAGGTAACTTAAAGGCCACTCTTCAGTCGCTGGAGAAGTCTAATGTTAATGTCTCCAAAGGGGATTTTAAAGCCGCTATGATATACAGAAATGCAGGGCAGTCATATTCCATATGTAAAAAGGAAAACGATACTCAATCAATTAGTAACCAGACAGCTGTAGTGACTTCAGGGTCCCAGTCTGATAATGACTTTCCTCCTCCTCCCCCAGTTGCTGTGATGAAAACTAAGTGTTGTCCACCCATGACACAAGCAAGAGAATCTGCCCCTTCCCAACCAAGCAAAAAAGATGAAGCCCTGGGATGTTCTGCACCGATGCACAACGCTATCCCTAAGACCCTCACTCTCGCCTCCACCAAAGCCAATGATCAGAGGCCTTCAGAGAAACCAGCGATTCTCCCCAAACCAGAAATTACTGCCCCACCAAGGAGGAAACCCATTCCACCTCCAAAACCTGAGCGCTTCCTGCAGGAGAAACCTTCACGCCCTGCTAGCAACAGTAAAGGGAGGTTGACAAAGCTAGTCCCACCCCCACTGCCTCCTAAACCTTCAGGCCTGAGCGAGCTAAGCAGAGCAAAAACCCCACCCATGAATCAGGCAAAGGACTCGTGTTGCTCTGATGCCTTAGCACAAATGGGATGTGGGGACTGTCAGTCAAAGTGTTGTACCCCTCAATCACCAGTGGCCAATGCTGTTACTGTAAAGAACCAGAACTCTGAGAAGAAAGCACCAAAAGACATCATCAAAACACCTCTTCAGATAGCAGAGGAAAGGTACAAGGCAACCAAGGAAGAACAGGGCAAGCAAGAGTCAGTAGACTCTAAGACGTCAAAGCCACTTAAAAATCGAGTGGCTGTCTCTGAAACAGAACAGGTGATGACCAAAGAGAAGGCAACAGCTCCAAGGAACTGCTGTCCAGCTGAGGAAATTCCGGGACACAGACTTTCATCTGGCCAAGAGAACAGCTGCACATTAACATCAAAACAAGAATGGCTGGATGGGTATCTGATAGGTCTTACTAACCCCGAGAGTGAGAATAAGCCAAGTACCTCTCCTAAGAATCAAGCTACCCTTCTGAGAAAAGGATCTGATACAGCACTAAATGCCTCACCTAAGACAGAAAGTGCAAGCATGTCTAGTACCGATGGGTCATGGGATAATCAGAGCACCACCCAGAAAACAAATCAGAGAAGACAAGAAGAGCCTTCAGCATCTTCCCATCAGCTTTCCAGGGACCTCTTTAAGGAGCAGCAGCAGGTGAACAGTAGACAAGGGGGCAGTCTTGAAGCGAAGAGGGAGCAGTTTGCTCAGAAGCCAGTGGTGGTCATGCGAGAAAAGCCCTGCAGAGAAACGGAGGATGAACGTCTCAAGAGGCTGTCTTTCCACAAGGAGGAGATCATGAAGGGCAGCGTCAAGGAGGCTATGGAGATCTTTGAGAATCTGCGAAGGCAGGAGGAGCTGCAAGAGATCCTGACCCGAGTGAAGGAGTTTGAGGAGGAGACATTTAAGGTGGATGTGAAAGCCCTGAAGAGCTTCTTTGAGAATGTCCCAGAATGGGTGGTGCATCAGAAGGCTCACCAAGTGACGCAGCAGCACAAGGCTGAGAAGGCCGAGCAAACGACGAAGGAAGACTCTGACAGCGTCTCCTCTGTGGAGCTGGCTTTTGAAGACCTGGAGAGGGCAAGTGCTGAGATCATCCACCTGAAGGAGCAGACGTTAGCTAGGTTGCTGGACATTGAGGAGGCCATTAGGAAAGCTCTCTATTCTGTTTCTAATCTAAAGTCAGAATCAGACATAGCTGGGCTCTCTGGGCTCTTCAAGGAGTCTCTGGGGAACGCCCAGAGCCCTACAACCAGCAACAATATCCGTAAGATCAGCATAGTCTCCAGCAAAGCCAAGCAAGAGAAAGCAGCACAAGGGATGCAGAACGCAGCATCTGTGGAAAGTGCAAATGGGTCCGAAAAGACGGAGATGCTCAAAGGAGAGTTAGAGGTCCCCTGCATCATTGAGCAGCGAGTAAATTCTCCATCGTCTCCTTCTTATATCTCCATTGAGTCTGCAGCCAGAAAGCCTGCTGAATCACCCAAGATGGCATATTCCCCCTGGGATGCCCCCTTACAAGATTATCCCGACATGCCAGGAAAAAGGGACACATTCACTCAGAACATCTTTAACTCATTAACTCGCAAATCAGTGGGGTCCGGTGAATGCAATCCAGCTCCCTTGCAGATTGAACAGGAGCCCATCCAGATGAAGATAGGATCAAACTCAATTAGGCAACACTATGTCAGCAACCCCGAGTGTCCGCTTAGTGGCAACAGTGGCAAAGAGGGCTGCGCACTGAACTCATCCAAAGGCAGCTGCCATGGTGCAATCAAAGGAGGCTTTTCTGACTACAAAGCTCCCCTGAACATTTCTAGCCCACAGAATCCAAGGAGGCAGAAAAGCATATTAGAACTGCAGACAGGTCCGGATGGATCCAAGCTTTACGGAGCCACCAGAACTGTGACCGAGCAGTACGAGGAGGTGGATGAGTTCGGAAACAAGATCATCACTTCATCCACCACCGTCACCAAACAATCAGAGACCCAAACCTCCTCCACGTGCAATGTGGTCTCTCCTCCCCGGTATGAGATAACCGCCTCGCCCCTCCTTCGGAGGTACCTAAACAGTCCTGGTGAAGACTTCCACTCCAACGGCAGCTTCCAGGAAACAGGGGTGGTCTTTGTCACTTTTGGCAACTCCAAGCCAAAGAAATAGAAGGCTTTGAATAGTGGGGGATGCTAACCAGGTAAAGAAGAAACAATGAATTCATCGATTTAGCCATGTGACATACAGGAACTCCGCCAAGCCTTGTGATGCTTTTAGAATGTTCTCCTAGAGTTTGGTATACAAATACAATTCAGGGCCAGCACTTGTGGTAAACAACATCCTTCACCTCACTAACCCAACAGACTTGGAGTTACCCCACATCCGAAGATCTGAGTCTTGGATAGCAGCATAAGCAAGAAAATAAACAAATGGGTGTTTTAGATGGTTTCTTCACCTCTGAATAGTGCTTGTGGGTGTGTCCAGGACATCTCTGAACACAGGCAGGAAAAAAGGACAACTAGAGCCAGCCAAAAGAACTAGCCTGTCTGGGTATTTTGGAAACAGACTCATTTATCCTACCTTGTCCATCTCTTTCTGATATCAGCGCAGACCTCATCTCTCTCTCTCTCTCACTCTCACACACACACACACACACACACTCATGGGTGTGTTGAGTAGTTTTCACTTAGCTATTAAAAGAAAGAACATCTTCAAATTGGGGCGGGGGAGAAGGGGGGAGGAGAGATACTTAGCAGAAACCAGTACATAGCAAGTATTCGGTACTACCTAAAATGGTATAAATCAGGATTTCCAGAATATTTGTCAGTGTCATTCTCCCTAAGGTGGACATGAAGAAAGATGCTCTAGTTAAGATTGTATCAAGTTCAACTAAAGAAATAGATGGCTATTGCTTTCCTTTCTTTCTTTGACCTGTAATTTATTATTCATTATATACAAAATATTTTATTTTACTGTCCATGTATTCTTATGTTTAATGTTTAAATCCACTTTGAAACTTTGTAAAGAAATTCTTTTTATTATGAACTTGTTTTGTACATTCTCAATTCAAGATATTAGATATTTTGTGCCCCCTCCCCCTTTTTTTTAATTTTTATTGCTGCATTTTGAAGGTAAACATTACCTCTGAAAATAGACTGGTCTGGTTCTTTTGTTTTGCCACGTGTTTGATTGAGTTCAAAGTATTTAGAATGCCTCTGCTGATGAAGTAGTTGAGTCTTTCAGTGTCACCACCAAGCTTTATCAATGGAAGCTAAAAAGAAAACAGAGCTAGAACTGGTAGAAAAAAACCTGAATTTTCCAACACAAATGTATTTCCAACCAAAAAAAATCCACTCCACATTTTCGCTCTTTTACGGCCATATTTTTTTGAAAATTCAGAATTAAAAGAAAAATTCTATGTATTTTGACCAGCTATAAAAACATGAGCAAAGAATGTGTCTAACGTTTGATTAGTTGATTGGAGTTACTTAGGGCTACCTTGTGATTTGGTCATACAAGAGAACAAGAACACCTCTTGGCTGTCGAGTTCATTTGGGTGATATGCATCCGGTTCTGAGCCAAGCCTGGCAGGAGCAGTCACACTACAAAGCCACATCCCCATCGGTGTGTCCTTACTGATGCTGCGCTCACTCACATGCCTCACTAGGACTTCTGGGGGCATAGCCCGTGGCTTTCAGAGCTACAGTGAATTGAGCTGCTCTGTGATTCTTTTCCAGCGACTTATGGGTGAACTTGTCTGTTTTTCTGGGCACAATTGTGGGAAGGCGTTGGAGGACTATCAGCACTGGAGTGGTTTAGCCTGTGTCCTCACTGCAAAATATGTGGGTTATCTGCCTGAGTGTAAGCAGCATTTGGGTTTTACCCTCTATCCCAGATGAGCCAGCTAGCCCAAGTGTAAAGCACCACCAAACTCAGGCCAGAGGGGTTTGCGTGTGGATTGCAGCTGGATTAGGCACAACACCTATGTAAGAACCTTCTGTTCAGGCTGGTCAAACCTTGAGTTAACAGGCCTTCTCTGGAGTGGCAGGCTCCAGCCCCATTACTCGTTGGCCAACACCAAGGTGTAGCAGTTCACTGCTAGTACAGGCCAGGAGCAAATTACTCCCTCTCCGCCAGAGCATGGAGGAAGCAAAGCTGTTGTGACTCAGCAGGGTGTCTGTGCCCCTCAGGGCTACATATGGGGCAGTGCAGCTGATGACCTCTGCTCGGGCTCTGCCTAAAGTCACAATCTAGCCCTTCCTCTGGAAAGGAGAAGAGTTAGTGGGGATTTTTCTCAAGCTGTGTGAGATCATGGAGGATCTATTAAAAAAAACTAACCCAGCAGTGCGGCGTAGTGGTTAGGGCCCTCTGGATTCTTTTCCCAGCAATGTGAGTGGGCATGTTGGGTGACCTTGGGCAAGTCACTTTGCTGCTCAGTGCCTCTGTTTCCCCTTCTGTAAAATGGAGCTAATGACACTGATTTATTTTGCAAAGCACTTTGAGATCTACTCATGAAAAGCACAGTATAACAGCTGGGAATTATTAATTATTATTGTTATTATTCTTTCTACCAATTCCCCTTTGAGATAGAAGGGGTTCTGACACTTACACTGATGATTAACAAGAAGAAAAAAAAATGAAAGAAAATATCTATTCCTGCCACTTGTAGTTAATATATGGAACCTGCTGCCTCAAGATACCCAAGGGAGTTAAAGTGGCTAGATTCAAAGGGCAGGGTTATTCTATACTTGCCTAGCACTAGGTGAACTCAGATAAGGAGAAAGGTAATCAGACTTCATACTTCAGGACATAAGCTGATCAACTGTGGGGAAGCCAGGAAGAAATCTTGTCTCCCATATACGGTTTTGCATGCATTGGTCAGCTATGTTATGGCTGGTTTATTCCTTCCTTTGAAACATATGGCATTGGTCCCTGCAGAAGGTAGGATGTCACATTGGGTGGACCAAACGATCAGATGCAGAATGGAAACTCGTGGAAGATACATTAAGAAGGAACACAGGAGCTCATCCAGTGAGCTGATATGGTCATGTGGTGGGGATCTGAGTTCACTCCTCACAGAGCAGGGTCTGAGATGGCAAAGCTCTGGAAGGAAGGAGCACCTCACATATAACTCTAGGATGACTCTTCCAGATGACATATGTAGTAGCCCTGATAGGCTCCAGCCAGAGCCCTGATGAGCCTTTCTTGGAGCATAAGAGGACCCTTTGAAATGGAAAAACAAGTATAAGCCAAGAAGAAACAGCTCGACCCCTTAGAAAGAACACACACACACCCAAGAGTGATTTTTAACTGAATGCATCCAATGAACTGAGCTGTAGCTCACGAAAGCTTATGCTCAAATAAATTTGTTAGTCTCTAAGGTGCCACAAGTACTCCTTTTCTTTTTAACAGTGGGAAGATAAGGGATTTGGCTTTGGGCCATGTTAAATTGAAGTTGATGGTGAAACATCCAGGAGGCAAAGTCAGAAAGACAAGAGGCAATAGGGAAGTTTCAATTCTGGCCAGAACCCAGAAGAACAGAGATGCACAAAACAATAAAGAAATGGGCAAAAGCACCTAGGGTCCAGGCAAGACACCATCCATTGAGTGTACTTGATCTTGGGGGATAAAAAGATATCCAAGCATTTTAGCTCCTCCAGCATTGTTTTGTTCAGGATCAATTCTGTAAACAGGACTAAGGGGGTTTATTTTGATTTTTTGGAGTTGCTGTAGAAAATGTTTCCACACTGCTTTACTTATTCCTCCTTGACACCAATATTAATTTGTTTCAAGTTCCCTATGCATCTGCTTTATTTAATTTTAAAGACAGCTGCAAAGCTGCTTTAGCAAACTGCATATTGCTTGCATGGGCTGTGTATTCTGGTTCCACAGGAACTCAGATAAACCCAAATATCTTGCCTGCCAGCACTTAATAAATAATAATCTTATTGTTTGTGTTGCTGTTTTTTATGGGCTTTTCCAGTGCCTCAGTGAGCCATTTATGGCTGAAGTAATTTGAGAGGTCTTCCTTTCACGCTATTTCCATCACCCAGGAAAGGAAATATCATGATAAGATAGATGTTGCATTATTTCAGCTCTGTATGTGGCCTCTTGAAGTGTGAAAAGAGCCAAAGTAAAACAAATGCAAACACCTGCAACACAAATACAAGTTGAAAAATCAACACATTCTCACTGCCTCACCACCATTTGAGACCCTACAACAAACCAGTAGAGGGTTTTTCCTCTCAAATTCCAAGCAAGTTTGTATACTGCTTTCGGGGGGTCTTTGGAGACAATACATTGTATTGTTCAGAACATAGGCACCGACTTCTGCAGGTGCCGGTGGGTGATCGACCTGCCTCTGCCCCCAGCCCCGCCCTGACTCCACTCCTGCCCTGCCCCTCCTGTCCCTGCCCCGCTCCCATTCCAACCCCTTCCCCAAAGTCCCCACCCCAACTCCGCCCCCTCCCTGCCCCATTAGACTCCTTCCCCAAATCCCCACCCCTACCTCCTCCCATGAGTGTGCCGCGTTCCCACTCCTCCCCCCTCCCTCCCGGAGCTTGTTATACCACAAAACAGCTGTTTTGTGGCGGCAAGCACTGGGAGGTATGCGGAGGAGCGGGGACACGGCACACTCAGGGGAGGAGGCAGAGGTGAGATGAGGTGGGGCAGGGAGAGGAGCTTGGCTGCCAGTGGGTGCAGAGCACCTACTAATTTTTCCCCTGTGGGTGCTCCAGCCCCGGAGCACCCAAGGAGTCGGTGCCTATGGTTCAGAATATTTGCCCTGCTGTGTGTCTCTGCAGAGAACGGGGATCATTGTAAACGCATACTTGCAAGAGGAAATTTGAAAAAGACAAGTGCAAATTACTACACTTAGAAAAGAAAAATAAAATGCACAAATACAAAACCATCTTGGCAGTAGTACTGTGAAAAAGGTGTGGGGGTTATAGTGGATCACAAATTGAATATGAGCCAACAATGTGATACAATTACAAAAAAGACTAACAACACTCTGAGGTATATTAACAGGAGTGTCATATGTAAGACACGGGAGGTAATTGTCCCACTCTCCACAGGCAAGGAGGCCTCAGCTGGAGAATTGTATCCAGTTTTGGGCATCACACATTTAAGAAAGATGTGATCAGATAGGAGACAGTCCAGAAGATAGCAACAAAAACGATGAAAGGTTTAGAAAACCTGACCTATAAGGAAAGGTTAAAGAAAACTGGACATGTTTAGTACTGAGAAAGAAGACTGAGAGGGGAATCTGATCACAGTCTTCAGGTATGTTAAGGGGTGTTATAAAGAGGATGGTGATCAGTTGTGCTCCACTGAAAGTAGGGCAAGAAGTAATCAGCTTAATCTGCTGCAAGAGAGATTTAGGTTGGCTATTATGGGGAAAATGTTCTAACTATAAGTGTAGTTAAGCTCTGGAATAAGTTTCCGAAAGGAGGGTGTGGAACCCCCATCATTGGAGGTTTTTAAGAATAGGTTGGACAAACACCTGTCACATATCGACTAGGTTTATTAGGTCCTGCCTCAGCACAGGGGACTGGACTAGAGGACCTCCCAAGGTTCCAGCCCTCCATTTCTATGATTCTATGAAAGCAGATGGGTGGATTGACTGGGGCAGAGGAGGGTATGTATCACACTTATTATGCAGACCCAAAATTTCCAATCATGGCTCTGTCCCTTTAAATAATATCACAGCAATGAAACAACAAAAGGAGAGAGGAATGGACTGAAGTGTCACCCTTTACTCAGCTAGTTAGGCCTACAATGTCTGTAGCAACATGTAGAGTGCATGTCCCATCAACCATTGTTAGGATACTCCTGTCACATTAGGAAACAATAATGTATAGCAGAGGTGGAGCCTTTGCCTGAAATTTGAACCTCCCAATGGTTACCAAGTTGCATCACCACCTCAACTTGAGTTGGCTGGAGTTTGTCATCAGTGAAATAGGCTTGGGGAAAGGAAGGGGGCTTTGAATCAGGCTCTGGCCCCCAAACTCAGGTCTTTCTACTTTGCTCTTCATTACTCAGCCCTTAAGGAAGCCAGGCAGCTTTCACATGTCACTAAGAATGGACATGGCCCCAATCAGAAGCCTCTAGACAAGCTCAATTAAAGAAACATTCTGCATACCTCCCAAATTATTAAAATTACTTCCCAACTCCATTATCCCACCCCCAGACCTTCACCTCTAGCCCAACTAAATATATTTGCTTCAGCCCAAGGGAAAGAGTTGAACATGAGGAGCCTTTCACACTGCAATCAAGTCCATGGGCATTCAGGATTGGGAGGTTCTAAGCGATGGTTCTGTTTCTCACATTCATACCCAGGGGCATTTGTGATTAACTGGGGAGGCCAGTAACTAGTAGAAATACTGGATGGATAATCACAGAATCATAGTAGCTGGAGATGGAAACAACTTACTACTCATTGACTCTGTGCCCTACAAAGAATGGATCTAATCCCCCAATAAAGGAGGTATCAAATAGTAAAGTTATACCACGCTTGAGCTTAGCCAAAAGGCCAAGGCACCTGCAGTGCCGAAGACCATAAAAGCTTTGGGCAATTGCTTTCCTGCTCAGAGCACCTGGTGACAACAAATACTAACGGCAGACTGTAGACTTGAACTAACTGCCCAAACACTTTGATAGCGCAGAATAAAGTTTGCCCAGGACTGCCTTGTGCCCTTTCAGAATGTGGAAAGTGGCTCAACTTAAACCTCTGAAAACCAGGAAATACAAAGTTATGATACATGCCAGCCTCTGACATTTCCTTCAGACCCCTTTTTCCACAAAGACACAGCACTTTGAGGAGTGACATTGATAGGTGAGATCCCTTGGCTCATGTAGATTGGATGAATTATTGTCGAAAGTTGACATTTGTTTTCTGTGTTCATTTTTCAGGATAAACGTAAGTTACTGTGTTGACTGAGGACAATATCCTGGTATCCTGTTAGTCAATGTTGACCATAGGCCAGTTCTAAGGCCATGTCTATGCTACAGACACAACAGCCTAGCGATAGCACTGTAGCTATACCGCTGTAACCCCGTAGTGTAGGCTCAAACTATACCAACAGCAAGGGCTTTTCCATCACTGTAGGAACTCCACCTTGCCGAGCAATGGTAGCTAGGTTGACAGAAGCATTCTTCCATTGACCTATCTGTGTCTACACTGGGGGTTAGGTCAACATAGCTAAAGTGCTCAAGGGTCTACATTTTTCACATCCATGAGCATCTCAGCTATATCAACCTAAATTTTAAGAGTAGACCAAGCCTTAGAAGGCTGTCAGGGTTCCTTCCCCACTCTGAACTCTAGGGTACAGATGTGGGGACCCGCATGAAAGACTCCCTAAGCTTATTCTTACCAGCTTAGGTTAAAAACTTCCCCAAGGTACAAACTTTGCCTTGTCCTTGAACTGTATGCTGCCACCACCAAACGTTTTAAACAAAGAACAGGAAAAGAGACCACTTGGAGACATCTTCCCGCAAAATACCCTCCCAAGCCCTACACACCCCCTTTCCTGGGGAGGCTTGAGAATAATATCCTAACCAATTGGTTACAAAATCATCAAAGACCTAAACCCCTGGATCTTGGTACAATGGAAAAATCAGTCAGGTTCTTAAAAGAAGGATTTTATTAACAAAAAAGAAAAGGTAAAAATCATCTCTGTAAAATCAGGATGGAAAATACTTTACAGGGTATTCAGATTCAAAACACAGAGGATCCCCCTCTGGGCAAAACCTTAAAGTTACAGAAAACAGGAATAAACCTCCCTCTTAAAGGGAAAATTCACATAAAACAAAAGATAAACTAATCCACCTTGCCTGGCTTACCTATGCTGGTTGCAATATTGGAGACTTGGATTAGGATAGGTTGGAGAATATGGATCTCTGTTTGGCCTCTCAGTGCTAAGAGAGAACCACCACATAAACAAAGAGCACAAACAAAAGCCTTCCTCTCCCCCACCAAGATTTGAAAGTACCTTGTCTCCTTATTGCTCCTTTGGGTCAGGTCTCAGCCAGGTTAGCTGAGCTTAAAAGCCCTTTACAGGTAACAGGATGATGCCTCTGGCCCGGAGGGATTTTATAGCACTGTATACAGAAAGGTGATTATCCTTCCCTTTGTATTTATGACAAGGGCTCTCTAGTATGGGCACCTTTCCTAATGTCCAGCAATCCCTTTGATTATACAGCCATGGACAGTCTCTGCTACTTGCTTTTCTTTGATGACACTCAGTCCCATTGTTCAAGAAATGGGTCAGGAGCATGAGTCGTGATTACATTACCCTTACCACATTACCCTTATCACATAGTGTCTTTCATCTTCCCTCTATTTAATTAATGCTATTTTCCTTGACAATTCTTCTAAAGTAAAACTGGAGTCTGTGTGGATTTTAGAGCACTTTGAAATATCAGCTCTTAGGCCAGAAGCAAAGTCTCAGGGCACCTCTACATTTAAAACGCTGCATCAGCACAGCTGCACCATGCAGCTGCGCCACTGTAGCACTTTAATGAAGACACTATGCCGACAGAGAGAGCACTCCCATTGGTGTAGTTAATCCACTACCCAAGATGTGGTAGCTATGTCAACGGGAGAAGCTCTCCTGCTGACATAGTGCTGTCTACATTGGGAGCTAGGTCGGTATAACTGTGTTGTTTGGGGTGTGGATTTTTCACATCCCTGAGCAATGTAGTTATACCAACATAGGTCTGTAGTTTAGACCAGACTTTAGGGAAAAGGCTGCCAGAGAACCCTTGGAACAATTGCTCTCCAGGGCGTGAGAGGACTTCCCTGCCTCCAGTAGCCTTTGATTAAAATTATTCACCCCTTTACCTCCAAACTCTAGGGATGACTTAGCCCTTATGCTCATGAAAATACTTCTGATGAACAATTGTTTGTCCTTTGAAATGCACCAGGTGGCAGGCCCTTAAATTAAGTCCCCTGGGGAAAGATATCCCTGCCCCCCCCAAAACATTCACCCCACTTTATACACATACGATGTGCCCCACTATCCATGTCATTCTGCAGAATTATGTACATACATTTCCAGCAAAAGTCAGATCAAATGTAAGTTTGCTCGCTAAGTGGCATTGCCTCCTTCCTAAGTCATAATTAAGAGAAAGCATTTTGGTTTATATGGGAAAACAAATTAATAGATACCCCTCTTCTCTGCAAGAACGCACACACCCTTCTGATATATGAGGGTTCAGCACCTTTGCGGGAGCACCTTTGCGGGTGTCTAGATGTCACTGTGTTCAGTGTAGAAAAAATAGATCTGTAGCTTAAAAGTACATCTAAGAACATAAGAATGGCCATACTGTGTCAGACCAATGGTCCATCATCCAACAGTGGCCAATACCAGATACTTGAGAGAATGAATAGAATAGACCAACCAGGAATTTGAGAGCTTAAGAAAAAATTAACATCATTTGTAATATGATGAGAAAGTTCAACAAGAGAAGCCAAATCAGCAAAATGATGTTGCATGTTTAATTGCAGGAGTTGGGGTCACAGAGCTATTTAACTTTGGGTTTGTCATTTCAGTCGATGATGAAGGAGGTATGTTCCTCATGCCTCCAGCCTGTCTCTTCTATGGAGTGTGTGGCAGCCAACAAGGTCCTTCTACACCACTCATGCTTCTGCTGCACGCTCTGCAAGAGGAAGCTAAGGTAAGTAGTGGGAGTAGGTGCCATTTACTCCTGAGGGATCTCAAAGTGGTTTACAAAGCATGGGCCCAGCAGTCCCTTTCAGTAACTCTGGTAGGGAAAAGTTCTGCAGTGGTCACAGAAAGGGGAGCAGTGTTTCTGTGATATAATCTCTCTCCCCTTCCCTGGAGCTTGAAGACTGCCCTTCTCAAACCCATGGTGCTAGGGTTCTGTGGATCAGGAATCCTGCTGAAGGCAGTTGGGGCTACAAGCAGAAAGCAGCTGCAACCCCCAGGCATGCTCCCCGCAGACATCTCTGTAAGAATTAATGACATTTCAAGCAGCACGGACTCATACCGGGTCTCCTGAGTACAGCACAGCCATGTGGCGAGGCAATCAGTGATAGTGAGCACTCCCTGCAGCTGCCCTGGGGCGAGGCAGCCAGTGACAGCGTGACTCCCACAGCCGCCATGGGGCGAGGCAGCCAGTGACAGCGTGACTCCCACAGCTGCCATGGGGCGAGGCGGGCAATGATAGCGCGGCCCCCCCAGCAGTCATGCTACCAGGGAGAAGAGACATGCCAACAGGTCAGCACAGAGAGGCACCTATTCCCTGCTGAGGCTGTGGGAACTATGGGGCTTGAAGCAGCGTTCCCAGTGGATCCTAGGCCCTGCAAACATTCCCCCTGCCTTCTTTAAGGCTCCCCAAACTCCTCATCCCTGATGGGAGTATTAGGAGGAAACTGAAGGGCGAACCATGGCATTTCCTGGGCCCTCGCACTCCTGCAGCTGGCTTTATCACAGGAGGACCCTCTGCACTGTTATAATAATACTCAGAATAAAGGAATTATTTTACTTTTGACATGCAGCCACCTCTGGAGTGGAGACTGGCAACCAACCAGCACACAGTGTATTGCACAACAATGGCAAAAAGGGGAAAGGACAACAAGGTGAAACCTTGCAAAAATGTCCTGAGATCTTTAAGAGGTGACAGAGCATCAGCTTTCAATATCTTTCACACACAGTACATTGCTTGTGGCACCTTAGATGCCTGTGGCATCATCAGATGAAGTGAGCTGTAGCTCACAAAAGCTTATGCTCAAATAAATTTGTTAGTCTCTAAGGTGCCACAAGTCCTCCTTTTCTTTTTGCAGATACAGACTAACACGGCTACTACTCTGAAAACAGTACATTGCTTGCCACTCAGTTTATTGACCTAGATTCGTAGATATTAATGCCAGCAGGGGCCATTCTGATAATCTAGTCTGACCTCCTCCACAGGCCACTGAATTTCACCCAGTGATTCCTGCATCAAACCCATATCCTGTGGTTGAGCTAGAACACGTATTTTAGAAAGACACCCGATCTTAATTTAAAGATTTCAAATGAGGGAGAATGCACCACATCCCTCGGTAAACTCCATCCAGCTTACTGTGTGCAAGAGGCCTTCAAAATGGACACCCTCATCAGAAGGGTGAAGGACTTAGCTAAACCAATTGGGATTTGAACCAGTGTTGTCAGGGTGCCATGATATTTCGAAGGCCACTATTTTAGTCCCTCCATCTGGACTTGTTTTCAAGGAACCTGAAGAGCCACTGTGGAGTTAGCTCTGAGATTCCCCAGCCTTAACTCCCATAATAAAAAGTTGCGATAGGAAGAATGAACACTTGGTAGGCGGTATCCTCTCCCAGGCACGTTTTGAAATGACACCTGCTATTTGATGCAACAGGGTCATTCCAAAGGTAAATATACACACATCACTCTTGATGTGTATCGTTAAGCTCTCGGGGCAAGTGTCAATCACAGGTTAGGGTTACCAACTTTCTAATTTCTGAAAACCGGACGCTACAGCAGGAGAGTAGGACCCTCCCACCGCCCATACTCTGCCTCATCATCTGTGGTCCTGCCCCCTGCCCCGTCTCTTCCCCAGGCCCTGCCCCCCTGCTCATTCTTCTCCCCCCCGCCATCACTAGCTGCTCTCCCCCCTCCTCATTCCTTGTTGCTCAATCCTCTACACCTGCTCCCTGCCACCGCAAGCTGACTCCCTCTGCTCCAGAGCTGGGACAGGAACTGCAGCCCCTGGTGCGGAGCCTGCCTGCCCATGAGAGGCACCCCTGGCTGAGCAGGGGCTGGCATGAGTTGATGACCCAGCGCCTCCCTCCCCCCTCTCCCATGGTGACTGGACACTGCACAGGTCCCTTTCGAAAATCAGATACCTGGCAACCCTAGCCACAGTAGGATTGATCTAGCAGTATACAGAGGGGAGGGAGATCACAAACCAGTTTGAACCTCAAGATGGGGATCTGTGGGCCACCTGGGAAATCTCACAGCCATCCAAGAGAGCTGGAGACACCAGTTTGAGAACCTTGTTGACATGGTTAGTGTTTAACACATACACAGTGACAATAGATTCATAGGTTTCAGAGTAGCAGCCGTGTTAGTCTGTATTCGCAAAAAGAAAAGGTGTACTTGTGGCACCTTAGAGACTAACCAATTTATTTGAGCATAAGCTTTCGTGAGCTACAGCTCACTTCATCGGATGCATCCGATGAAGTGAGCCATAGCTCACGAAAGCTTATGCTCAAATAAATTGGTTAGTCTCTAAGGTGCCACAAGTATTCCTTTTCTTTTTGCGAATAGATTCATAGATATTAAGAATCAGAGTTAGTTGGAAAATGGGCTTTTTTCTGTGGAAAATTCGACAAGAATAAAAATCATGTGTTTTCCTCAGAATTTTCCATAGAAAAATTTGGCTTTCTGGTGAAAAATTGAAAAGAGAAATATTTCAATTTGAAAATGCTGCTGTGGCATCTCATGGGAGTTGTTGTTTGGATGCCTCTTGCTCCCATTCTCCTTTGTAGCTGGGCTTCCTGGTCAGACTACAATCTCTCATGATACACCGTGGTCTCCCCTCATGGAGAGGTGAGACATTTGTGTCATGGGAGTCCCCTCTCATGGTGCATCAAGGGAGATTAAGTCTGTCTGGAGAGCCTGACTCTCAGAGGAGAATGGGGACATGAGGAAATGGAACTACGACTCCCATGGTGCACTGCAGCAAGATAGCCAAATAGAAATATTTCGGTTTGCAGGCGTTTGGTTTTTTGACCCCACTACCCCCACAAAAATCCATAGAAACCAGAAACTTCTAGTGAAAATTTTCATTTAATCAAAAACCAAAAATGTCCATCATAAAAGTATTTTGATGCAAACTTTTCAACTAGCACTAATGATAATTCTTTCCCTCACACATAGTACTCAACTGTTATCCTGATGTGTGTTTTACAGCTTGCATAACTCCACTGCCCTCCATGGGGTATTTTACTGCAAAGTCCATTATAAGCAGCTTGCCAAAGCCAGGGGAGGAAGCGAGGAAGAAAAGATTGAATGCAAACAAGACCAGCAGCTACACGCAATGCTAACACCAGGCCAAGGATCAGAGCCTAGGAATAGATATAACAGGGCAGAAAAAAAAATTGTGCAGAGAGAGAAACTGCAACCCAGATCCTTTAATTCACATCCATGTCGCAGCTTGGCGCCACCTGATGGAAGTAGGCAACTAAGCAGTGAGTTTGTCTCGAGAAACCAGCTCAGAACTAGCTGGCCGCCTTTGAAGAAAAGCTCTGCAGAGGCAGCCAGGAACCCGGACAAACCTGGAAAGGGCGAGGGGCGAGACACTGCATTGAGCTTAGAAACCTGTCAGGCCGCAGGCAGCAGAGCCGATGGGGTTATGCTCAGGACGCATGATGGAAAATCAATAGCAGAAATGGCTGTGAAAAAGAAACCGAGCCTGTTACCTGGGGTCACCTTTCTAAAGGAGGAAGGGCAAGGTTTTCCCTGGGTTAAAGCAGCGGGTGGGAAAGGAGAGCTCAGAGATGGTAAAAAGAAACTGGGGTTCATGGAGGGAAAGGTGGCGACAGCGCTGAAAGGAAAGCAAAGGATCGGAGTATCTGAGAAAGTTGCTGGATTCCAGCAGAGTAAATCCAGACCGGAGAGTAAGAGTCTTCCTGCCATCTCACCATTAGCATTGGTGCCTGTGAAACCTCCTGCCCATGGTTCCTTCGTCTCCCATTCAAAAGCACGAAGAGCTACTAATTGGACATCTACAACAGCTGTTCAGGCTGGTGCTCTCCGTACTGCAAAACTCCTGCCCAAGGATAACAAGCTTAGTGTAACTCCCTCCACCGAGGCCCTGTTTAAGGAAGGAAACATAAACCTTAGCATAGAGAGAGCTGGATCTGTTCCCAAAATTACAGTTAATTTGCCTGAACTGACTCTATCCATGAGTTCAAATACACAGGACCAGCAGCATCCTCAGGATCCTGGGTGTGGCCCATTGGCCTCTCACGACCTAGGAGAAGCTGAGATGCACAGCATTCCAAACATGGTACCAGAATGCGGAGCGGGGGGTTACATTTCTTCCCTGCATAAGCCTGAAGCTCAGATGCATCCAGCTGAACATGATGCTCTCAAAGGCAATGAAACAACTTGCCTCCCCAGTGCGTCAATGACATCTTACACAGTGGCTGGCTCACCAGAGCTGGGAGTTTTGGTGCCATTACTCCAGACAGCTGAGCAGGTGAATGAGAATTCAAAGACAGACAGCCAAGAGTTCTCTGGAAACCTAATGCCACTAACTTATGAGGCAAATGTGCAGGGATGTGGAAAAGACCTCAAAAGCAATGGGGCAGAGGTTGAGAAAGTGAAAATAATGCAGCCAGAGAGCAAAGACTGTTATGAATTTGTGGAGCATACTTCTGGACATCTCTCTCAGGAAAGCAAGTCAGAAGGAAGAGCCATCTCTTCAGCTGGACAGGCAGGGAGAACAGATGATCAAACTGGGTCCTACTTACCAGAAATAGAATCTCAAAACATGTATGATCCCCTAGTAACTATCCCACAAGGGGATATTTTGGTAGATAATGTTAAACTATCTACTAAGGACATTTCAGGATCAATGGAGACACATTTGAATACAGCCAGCACTACTGGGATCTCACATGATAAGTCCAGCAGCTCAGA
Organism: Lepidochelys kempii; assembly: GCF_965140285.1. Classification (NCBI taxonomy): domain Eukaryota; kingdom Metazoa; phylum Chordata; order Testudines; family Cheloniidae; genus Lepidochelys; species Lepidochelys kempii. Next base: position 258,319,539 of record NC_136381.1, read on the forward strand.
AGATACTAAACTGAAGTCAATGGGTCAAGATGACACTTTGGGACAGAGCAGCCTTCATATTTCTGAACCACTGGGCAGAAAGTTAGAAGCTTTCAGATCTAATGAATTAGCAGACAAACCTGAAACTCACCTAGCAGGAAATGGGAATGTGGATGTGAAACCCCAACATGAAAGTGAGTCACATGGAACTGCTAGTGCTCCTCAAGGCAAAGGGACTAGAAATGATCATGCCAGGAAAGATACACTCGCAAAAGCTTCCAGTCTTGGGAAAAATCCCTTTGCTAGGCTTTTTGCTTCCGAAAATAAAGGCAGCACCTCAAAGAAAGACCTTGCAGGGAAAAAGAAACCCACGAAGCCCCAATCTGCCTTGGTGACATTATTTGGCTATTCCTCAAATAAAGACAGGAATCCAAAGGAAAGTCTTACAAAACCTTCATCAAAACTTTCAGAGCAAACAAACAATGGAGATCAGCAGGAACCTTCCCAGACTGGAAGCTCCTCAAGCCAGGCAGAGCAACAGGCCAACAAGAAAATGACAGCATCAGATGCTGTTACTCAGATCGGAAGAGCAGAGGCAACCCCACAAGATTCACCGCCGACTTCTGGGTACCACTTGGGAGATGGACAAAGTGAACGTTTTCCACATTTAGACAGCACTGAAGTCTTAGGGTCCAATGTGCTTTTGTTGACTCCTGGTGCAGACAGTTTGAGCAATGCTCGACATTTACATGAGGCACCTAGTCTTGAATTTCATGACCAACCTGATTTAAATGTGCAAACTGCACAACAGGGTGATGCCAATTGCTCATCTTTGATTCCATCAAGGGACTCTCAGGAAGAATCTCCAGCAACCACAGAAGGCAGACAGCCTCCTATGGGACCAACAGCTGCAACAGACACTAGTGTGAGTCTGACCAATGAAGGAAAGCATTATGACACATGTCTACATAAAATGGAAACCCTGGCTGGTTTGGATGATCAAGATTCAAAGATCAAGACTGGAACCTTTTCCACACTAAGTCATTTAGGAGCGTCACACAAAGAAATTGACCTTCCTTTAGAAGACAGAGATCTTTTAGAGTCCAGTACACTTTTGTTGTCTGCAGGGGCCAGTAATTTAAAAAGCACAAGCAAAAACTTTCCTGGCATCAGTGGCACAGATATACAATGCCCAGCTGATTCAGACATGCAAAATTCGCAAGTGAAGGATCAACCTTCCTCCAATTTAAATTCCTCAGAATTATACAATACAAGTCCATGGCGGAGAAATGACCCTCAGCTGTTATTAAAATCCAGCTCCCTTCTCCTGATGGAAGATGACCTTTTAGATATTGATGATACTCATGGAATTTGGAACTCTGAGTTGTTACAGCAGTTTGAGCTAGACTCCCACTCTCAGGTGGACACAGATGATCCTTTTGGACTGGGTCTCGACACTAGACAACCAACTACTGATCATCTGTATACTTTGAGAGACAACTTTCAACCAATGTCCACATCTATTCCCCACGTTGCTAAGCCCCTTAATGATATCCTGGATACCTTGAATACTGAGGCAACAGCAGCACTCCAGCAAGCACTGATGATAGTGGAAAAGAGTGTACAAGCACCAGATCTTCCATAGTATTGCATGATGTCCAGCCCCACGCAAACCTGGCTTTGCTTAATGATGATTTTAAAACCCAAGACTGTTTTTATCGATGTGATTAATGGCTAAAAGCACAAGCACACACACATGCACGTACTATAATTTAGCCAACACTGAATTTGAATGTCTGTGATAATTTTTGAACGGCATGGAGATCAGAGTTGGAGATCACAGCCCAGGTCCTGGTGGATAAGTGCCCGTATCACAAAATCCATGATCACAGCTGGAGACTGCTGACAAGGATCCTCAGAGAATTGGCCACAAGGACTAACCTACCTTTTCTCACCCCTTGAACAGGGCCTCTTCATGTTGGAGCTGAAGCATGACATCAGGACAGCACGGAGAAAGCTTGAACTGCTGTTTTCTATGTTATAGTGGATTCATAGAGGCCTTCAAGCTCCAAAGATGTCACTCTAGTAAGCTTTCATGGGCAACAGATTCAATCAGAAACCAAAAGGGAATAGCACTGTCATTTGAGAATCTACCTCTCCTTAATAAAAATGACAGCAGTGGAGATGCAAACTCTGCAAAGCAACAATTTCCCATCGCTTTTCACCATGTTGTTTGTATAGCACCTAACAATAATCCTTGACTTCCTCCTGCCTTCAACACTGGTGATCTCGCTCCTTCTCCTCCACATCCTGCCCTCCCATTGGCTTTCCTAGCACCTTCCTCCCATAGTTTCCCCTTGTCAGTCTCGCAGCTTTCTCAGCAGTCTTTGGCAGTTCCTCTCCTTTTGGCCCATCTCCCCTTCTCAGAGGGAGTCCCACAAGATTCTTCCTGTGTGCATGCATGCCTGTATATGCATGTATTGCTCCCCTCTACTCAATACTCCATTCTGTGCAATGGGTCCTATATACTGCTAATAGTGATCTTCCCTTTTCTAAAGTGTGGGGGTATGCGGGGGGGGGGGGGGTCCTGTGCTTCTTGAGAGAAGTTCTATCCCCTGCTGCTGCTGTGACGTTGAGCAGGGCCACACTGTGCAACTTAACAATAAATGTCACATCTTTGATATCCATTGATTTGTTTCAGGTGTAACCTGCCTCCCTCCCCTTATGGAGTTTGCCAGCTCCTGGAGCTCTGGACTGAGCCTTTAGAAGATAGCTGTCAAAGCCCACGGACCTCACTCCCAGCATATGTGGAGTCAGGGTTGAAACAGACAAAACTAGAAGCTGCTGCTGGGATCAGTGAGCTTTTATGCAGGGGGTGATTTGGACAAGCAGTCCACTAGACAATGACAACCCAGGGCTTCACAGCCCTCGGCAAGTTAACAGAGGAAGGGCCAACCTGACAAAGAAGGTGTCCCTCCTAACTACGCAGGAGGCTAAAGCGGGATGGGTGGGGAGCCCAGGTGCTGCCCCGGGGGAGTTGTAGACCAAGCTCACCCTGCACTCAACCCTGAGCAGAAGCTGTCCTGCAGGTCTGGCTGGGCTTGCCATTGCAACCCCGGCGCTCGGGGTGGCAGCACTGCTCAGGTTTGGCCCAGCGCCCCCTGATGGCGGGGTTCACAGGCCCACATCTGAGTGAGTGTCGTGTCACAGTGCCACTCACTGACATTTGGCCTTGAGACCCTCTGTCAGACCAAACCTGAGCAGTGCTGCGACCTGGTGCACCGGGAGCTGGGTTACAACACGCAGAGCAGGGAGCCAAGCCCAGCCAGCCCCGTGGGAAGAGGAGCTACGTGAACTGGGACAGGGGATTGTGTGGTTCAAAACAGGCTAGTCCTGCAAAACATGGGGCTGCTGGGAGGTCGGAGAAAGCGAGTTTAAGTTGGGAAGCTGGGAGAGAGAGAGAGAGCAGCTCAGGGCATCCCTGCCACATTCCCACTGCCCCCAAAGGAGTTGGCGCTGCTCTGAAATCTAGTTGCCCGGATCCAGTGGCTCCAGCGATCGGAGACGAACAGTAACTCTTGATGGGGGAGGCACAATTTAAAGGTTTGGGAGGCGCACGGTGACTGCCCCACGCGTCTCCTCTGGCCCCTTTCCCACTTCCCCTGCGCCTCCCACACCCAGCACCACCTCCCCCCCACTCCCCACACAGCTCCTTCCTCACTTACTTCTCCCATCGCCTCCTACTGTGAGCGCAGCACGGGCCAGAGCAGGCTCCAGCCAGCTACTGCCGAGCAGGTAACTGGCTGCAGGTGAGAAAGGGACGAGACTCAGCGGGCTTCCTTGCACCCTCTCTGGCAGAGCTGCACTGCCAGCCCCATCTCTCATCCCAACTCTGGACGCCTTCTAGTAGGGAGTCAGTGGGAGCGCTAGGTGTTGGTGCCTTTCCCAGGCACATCCCCCTCCAGCATGTTCAGCCCAACTCCCACCCTGGCAGAAATCTGGGCGGGCATGTGACCCCAAGTGGCCCCCACACATCTTCTCTGGCAGTGACCAGCATTGAGGGAGAGATCCAACCTGCCACCAGCTATTGAGGGCCAGCCAAGAGCCCAGAATTGCAGACCAGGGAAACCAGCAAGCCCAGCTCCAAGGTACTAAAATCAACAAAGGAATAAAAATTGACAGTTCTACCTCCAGCAAAATGGAATGAATCAGCCATTGCAATTTTATTAGATGTTCCTTTCTGTTGTTTCAATAGAAGGTCCTGAGTCCTTTGATATCACACATGCATGGTTTGGCTGGTGACCATGGTGTTCAACATGGCCAGCCATGAATTTTTTGCCAAGTGCAATGGAAGGTACTTGCAAGTTTCAATTACTTTACTCCTGGGGCAATTCTGCATCACTGTGCAATGCAGAATTTTGCACAGAATTAATGTTCTGCTCAGAATTTCATTTTCCCACCACAACTGATGCTGCAGAGCTGTTGGCTACCCAAGGGGCGGCTGGACCCAAAAGAGTCTGGCTCTCCAGCTCGCAAATACAGGGCGCTGGGGGAGGGGAGGGGCGAGGGGAAGGAGTAACTGGATGGTTCCGGGAAGCTGCAGTTCCCAGCATGTCCTGAAGGAAGGAGGTAGGATGCAGGAAACTCTGTACTCTCTGGATCCCTGGCGGGAAGGGATGGGGGTGTCTGGGCTGGAGGGCGTTCTGCGGCTGGGCTCTGGAGTGTAGGGGGTGTGGGTGGCTGGGCTGTGGAGGGGCGTGCCTGGGCTCTGGGAGGTAGGGGGTGCCGTTGTCTGAGACCATAAGGGCAGAGTTTTCCCCCAAGATGTGGGCTTGACATACCCAGACTGACACACCCAATGAAAGAACAACAGACAAACAGGAACTGGGTTGTTGTAGGGGTTCCTTTAACTTTCTATTCCTGAGGGGAATCTTTTTTGTTGTCAGTATTGTTTCAGACATATTTGCTGACAGGTATTTTGAAGTAAATTACCAAACTAATTGAAAGTGGTGTGATTATATTGTGTTATTTTGACAAATAAAATAAGCAAAATTTTAAAATACTGTGCATAGAATTTTTAATTTTTTAGTGCAGAATTTTTAATTTTTTGGCCAAAATTCCCCCAGGAGAAATGACTTGCAGGACTTTTAAGGACCAGTGCGGTCATGGAGCATCAGCAAATGGCACATCATATGAACACAGCCTCTGAAGTTCTCTCTCCTCTTTTGGCAAACAGGAAAAAATATTAGGAGCTCCTCTGAGCACAACATGAATTCACAAGTGAGGATTGGTTTGCTCATATGAGATTTGAGAATATTAGGATAATTCTGTTTCTGGGGGAGATTTAAAAAAATTCTTAAGGAATTTAGACACCGCAGTCCCACTGACTTGCGACATGTGCACCTAAATCCATTAGGTGCTTTTTAAAATCTCCCCCCTGTATTTTGGGGTGTTTGCTAGAAGACAGAAGGAGAAATTCCCCCAAGAGTTTCTTACCAAAAAAACCTTATTTTACGGTCTAAATAACACTGAAACAATAAGGCCTGAAACTGGATGTTCAGTCCTGGAACACAGTAAAGCGTTATTCACAGGCAGCACAAGAGTCATTAAAAACATTTTAAAGCTATTTATCCACTTATATAAATATTTATCTCTGTTTTACCCCCCAAAAAATTGGTCTCTGAATCTTACACTTATATATATTTTGTAAATACCCCCGTCTCAGGATTTATGACCTGATCAAGCAGTTCTGGAGAGATGGTCCGTTTAGTCACAGATGCTGCTTTTGAATCAATTTTTTGGCTTCCTTTACCTTCTCTTTTGTGTCAGGAGCCACCGAGCAGATTCTGGAAGGACCCTACAAAGCAAGTGAATTCCAAAGAGTTCTTTGCTATCAAAATCCCAGTTACTCACTTAACTTCATCCACTTGATGCATCTTCCATAGCAGTAAAATCTATCCGATGATGTGTGTTTACTATGGGAGATGTAATTCTTCTGAGGTGCTATGGTTTGGGTGTGTGTATATGGGTTGTTTAGTTTCAATAGAAATAATGTTACTGTCATGCCAAGATTTTCAAATCTTGGTGCCTAAAGTTAGGCACCTACATAAAAGTGGCTGATAGCCAAAAATGCTGGGGGCCCAGCAGATCCCATTAACTATGTATAAACCTTTACAAGATATGGGCTATATTGGGAAAGAGCCAACCCTGCAATAAGTAGTTGAATCCACCCTGTAAAGCCCGTGTATAACCTGGATCACAAATAACACTGCAATGCTTGAGAAGAGCTCTCTGGCAAATGCATGCTTACCATATGTAAAAGAAAAGACAAAATACAGGGGCAGGTCCAGCAAACTGCAGCAACCTCTAGTTGCGAACACCATAAGCTAAGCCAGCCAAAACCATCTGTCCAACGGAAAAGCAGAAGTGGGTAACAATTACTGCATGTGACCAGTAGGGGACTCCAACCCATTCAATACCTAGAGACATTAACGCAGATTGAACTGCTGAGAATCCTAATGATTCAGCACCTTTAAAGGATTTTTTTTCTATTCTAAACTAGATCAGCTTTCATTTGGGGAGTGCTATCTAGTAGCTAGAGCAAAGGCTCTGAGGTCAGTACTCTGGGGTTTGGCACTAGGTGACCGTAGATAAATCACATACACCCAGGCTTTCAGAACTGACTAGTGACTTTAGGGGCTTCCATTTCTGACTGTCCAATCAGAGTCATCTTAAAGGGGTCCGATTTTAAGAAACTGTGTGCTTGGCACTTTTTGAAACTCAGGCCTCTTTAAGTTGACTCTTATTGGGCACTCAAGATTCATTGGTCCCTTTTGAAAATTTCTGCCATAATTTCTGGACCTCAGTTTACACATCTGTAAAATGGGTATAAATAATAATTCGCTGCCTCTCAGTACTGCTGAGAGGTTTGACTAAAGAACTTTTGTGACTCTCCAGGGAAAAGTGCTCCATACATGTAAAGTACATTGATAAGAGAGGGGCTTTCCTGTCTGTGTGTAGCCAGTGATCTTAGAGATACGATAGCTAATAGCCACTCATGGGAGATACTCAGGAGTGCAAGTACGGCTGTACCCTCTGGTGCCCCATACCTGCAAGAGATTTCTAGCCAGTACAGGGTACAAGAAAGACGTGGGGCCACCAGATGGCCCCACACTGGCAGCTCCGGCCCCAAACCCACAGAGCTGCGTAGCCCCACCAGAGGACATGGCTGGAGGGGCAGGGCTGCGCTCTGCTCCTTTCCCCTCTGCTGCAGCCAGGAAAGGAGCAGAACACAGCTAGGGCATTTGATGGGAAGGAAGTGGCTTCCCCAGCATCTGTGAATAAGCACATGAATGGGAGGAAAGAGGGTCTCCACCCATTCCCACAGGGGAGGTGTGAATCACACGGGCTCAAGTGTAATCTCCCTGAGGCCAAAGTCGGTGCCCAAAGAAGCCAGTTCACTGCCTGCTCTTATCAAGGAGATTCAGGCAGAGCTGAGCATTACTGTGGCTGAAACTGAGGCACAGCGGAGGCGTGCTGTGTATCACCTTCCATCCAAGACGTGATCGTTCCCCTCTATTCGACATTGGTGAGGCCTCATCTGGAGTACTGTGTCCAGTTTTGGGCCCCACACTTCAAGAAGGATGTGGATAAATTGGAGAGAGTCCAGCGAAGGGCAACAAAAATGATTAGGGGACTGGAACACATGAGTTATGAAGACAGGCTGAGGGAACTGGGATTGTTTAGCCTGCAGAAGAGAAGAATGAGGGGGGATTTGATAGCTGCTTTCAACTACCTGAAAGGGGGTTCCAAAGAGGATGGCTCTAGACTGTTCTCAATGGTAGCAGATGACAGAACGAGGAGTAATGGTCTCAAGTTGCAGTGGGGGAGGTTTAGATTGGATATTAGGAAAAACTTTTTCACTAAGAGGGTGGTGAAACACTGGAATGCGTTACCTAGGGAGGTGGTAGAATCTCCTTCCTTAGAGGTTTTTAAGGTCAGGCTTGACAAAGCCCTGGCTGGGATGATTTAACTGGGAATTGGTCCTGCTTTGAGCAGGGGGTTGGACTAGATGACCTTCTGGGGTCCCTTCCAACCCTGATATTCTATGATTCTATGATTCTAAGAGTGGGGAAACTGAGACAGTTAATGAGTACTGCCAAATATAGAATACCCGTCCAACTGCCCAAGATAGAAGTAAAGCAGATGCTTGGGAGAATGCTGAGAATGGCTGTAGGCCTGTCACTTGAAAGATGCTGCACATAGAGAGACTGGGGGAGACAGATAGGGCAAAGGGACAGTTCACCCCAGAGCCATAACAACACTAATTTAAAATGAGAGAGATGCATATTGTCAGTGAAGAAATACTGCATGACTGAGATTTCAAATTCTGAGTCAGAAATGTGGCTTCTCACAGTTTTTCTGTGTTGGCAGAACATACCGAATGCAAGTTCCCTGCCATTTCACAATCTGTGGGTCTGCAAAACACTCCAGTATAAAATAAATGCTACGCTAATTATATACAGAAGTAAATCACCAAGAAATTAAGTACCTTAAATATTAGAAGAAGAATTAACAATCGAAGTACTAGGTTTCAGAGTAGCAGCAGCGTTAGTCTGTATTCACAAAAAGAAAAGGAGTACTTGTGGCACCTTAGAGACTAACCAATTTATTTATGCTCAGATAAATTGGTTAGTCTCTAAGGTGCCACAAGTAATCAAAGTACTAGTCATCATCCTGGTAATTTATGGGTACACACTAGGGACCCTATCCACGGATGCAGATCCTGGCAGAAGGCTCCGAACAGCGGACAATCCAGCTGGGGAGGATGTGGTTGTAAGCAGTCTGTTGCAGGGGGTGGGAGGGCTGGAGCAGGGGAGCAGTGCCTCAGTAGCTGGCAGGGCTTAGCAGAGAAGGAGAATGACCAGCCTGACTAGGAAATGTTCACTAAATCCGATTCATTCTTAACAGCACAATATGTATGCTAACAAAGGCTTTGTTTAAGCTTGTTGGCATATGTATTGCTGTTTTACATTGATCAGGACCAAGTCAAAGACGCAGTTGTAAAATTTTAAGATGGGTAAGGAGGGTGTTGGAGACAGGGAGAGTGTGGGGGCCCGGGCTGGGGTGGGGAGGAGTCACATGGAGGGTCACGTGGGGAGGTCACGTGCCCCCCTTTGTGTCCCTCCCATGAGTGCAGTACCAGCGAGAAGTGATTTCTACTTGCACCGCTGGAGATACTAATGACAAACCGAGCACAAATAAACCAATATTTCACATTCTCCAACTCACTGAACCTGCTCCTATGCTTTCTGCCTACCTCCCACCAAATATGTAAATACCCAGGCCGGATTCTCCTCTTTCCTTCACTGGTGTCACTCACCTGACTTTAATGTGATTACTCCTGATTTACCCCAGCGTGAGAGGAAGATCAGGCCCACTGTATTTCGAGCTACATTAATTTGGTAGTCAATTTTTAACGCCATGTAACATGTAATTGCACCGAGCGTTTGTCCCTGGAGTCTTTTCATTGCCTTTTGTCAGACCAAATATCCTGTGTAGCTAAAAGATCGAGCAGTGAGAGAGTCTTACCTAAAGCCAGGGCTCCTGTGAAGATTCCAGATGCAGCAGCACCCACAAGACATCTCAAGACGACGTAGACATAGAAATTTGGCACAAAAGCTGCTCCAACACCAAATGCCCCCTTATAAGCATGGGGAGCAAAATGATGGGATGCCGCCCAATCCTAGGGGAGGAAACATTTTCGTAAATCTCTGAGGCTACTAGCAGCTTTCACTCCTAATACAGCAGGTAAGGCACCTGGAAAATGTAGTGATAGTCATCAGTGTCAGAACTTGGCTGGACACGCTAGTTGGTTGATATAGGGCTTAAATAATGTTAAGATTGGAATCCTGTCACATCCGAGTTCTGGCCAAGATGATCAGAAGAGAAGTGACTTTGGGTGCCCAAAGTGGTACACCTTTAAACGGCCCCTTTAAGGTGTGTCAAGCTGGTCACGGAAAACTTGAGGCACTGGAGGAAGTGGGGCCTGGGGGACAGAGCATTGGACTGGCAATCAGGAGCTCTACGTTCTATTCCTGGTTTCAGAGTAACAGCTGTGTTAGTCTGTATTTGCAAAAAGAAAAGGAGTACTTGTGGCACCTTAGAGACTAACCAATTTATTTGAGCATAAGCTTTCGTGAGCTACTGCTCACTTCATCCTGAACTCTGTGACAGGCAGGATGACCTTGGGCAAGTCACTTTCCCAGTCTATATAAAATGGGGAAAATGATCCATAGTTTATATTTACAACACCATCCTCTCCATCAGAAACACATTCACTTCATCCCACTTCTGAGCTCCCCTCTGTGTCGCCTTGTCTTAGAGAAGCTAAACTCTTTAGGGCAGGGGCTGATTTTTATTTTTATGGCAAAGTACACCTTCACCAGTAAATAATAATAAAACTTATGGTAGGTTCTGAACCCCATTCTAAACATAACAAAGGGCCAGATCAGTGAGCACTTTGCCTGCTTTGGGTAGGACAGGAACACAAGTAGAAGAACGGGGATGAGGAAGAATGAGCAGCAGGGAATTGTGAGGAGACAAGGGAGACTGAGGTGTTGGGGGCTGGGGTAGGAAGAAATTCAGAGAATGCCCTCCCCCAGCAGTGGCTAAACAAGGCCCCAAGGGCCCTGGTGCAAGAATAGGTTGGGGGCTCCATTTCCATTTCTAAAATCCATCCCAGTCCAGCTTCCCGCACTCTTGGAGATCTCTCCACAGCCCCAATCCAGCCCTCCGGTCCCCCACCACCTGCCTAGCTCCCCCACAGCCCCAATCCAGCCCTCCCCTCTCCCACTTCCTGCCTAGCTCCCCCACAGCCCCAATCCAGCCCTCCCCTCCTCCACTTCCTCCCTAGCTCCCCCACGGCCCCAATCCAGCCCTCCCATCCCCCACCTCCTCCCTAGCTCCCACACAGCCCCAATCCAGCCCTCCCATCCCCCACCTCCTCCCTAGTTCTCCCACAGCCCCAATCCAGCCCTCCCATTGCCCCAATCCTTCCTAGCTCCCCCACAGCCCCAATCCATCCTTCCCGTCCCCTCTATCCTGCCTAGCTCCCCCATGGCCCCATTCTAGCCCTCCTGTCCCCACCTCCTGCTTATCTCCCCCACTGCCCTAATGCAGCCCTCCCAGCCCCCCAATCCTGCCTAGCTCCCCCACACCCAATCCAGCCCTCCGGTCCCTCAACTCCTGTCTACCTCCCCTACAGCCCCAATCCATCTCTCCCATCCCCCCAATCCTGCCTAGCTCCCCAGAGCCCCAGTCCATCCCTCCCATCCTCATGTTCCTGCCAAGCTCCCCCACAGCCCCAGTTCATCCCTCCCATCCCCCTCGGCCATAATCCAGCCCTCCCATCCCCCACCTCCAGCCTAACTCCCCTACGGTCCCAATCCATCTCTCCCATCCCCGCAATCCTGCCTAGTTCCCCATGAGCCCTAATCCATTCCTCCTGTCCCCCACCTCCTTCCTAGCTCCCCCACAGTGCCAATCCAGCCCTCCCATCTCCCATAGTCCCAATCCAGCCCTCCCATCCCATACCTCATGCCGAGCTTCTCTCTAGATCCTTCATGCCCCCCTCAGCCACACTCTCCAGCCTCCTTCAGTCTAGCTGTCAGCTCCCCCAGTCCCAATCCACTCAGCCTCCCAGGCCCTTTTAGCTGCCTTTCTGGCCCCCATTTCCCTGATCTGCCCTCCCCCCAGCCCCATTTCAGGCCTTCACAAGCCTTCCCCAAGATCCCCCAACTTGGCCTTCTTCAGCTTCATTCCATTACCCTCCACACACCCACAGCCTCCCATGCTCTGATCCAGAACCCCTGAGTCCCGCTCCAACCCCCCTTCCCCAATCCAGCCCTGCAGCTCCACCCAGTTCGGTTTCAACCCTCCTTTCCCACTCCCCCCACACCCTACCTCCCCACGCACAGTAGCTGATGCTTAGACCTTTCACTCCATCTCTGGAGAAGCCACATCTAGCCTACAGGGCACATCAGTGTCAGGGCCTAGAGGTCTGGGCTCCAGTGCTCTAACATCAGCCTTCACCCCAGCCCTGTGGCAGCGAGGCTCCATGCAATACGCCCCCAAGCGAGGTTAAGTTGCTGACTTTGCACAGGTAACTGCAAGTAGATTTTCTCTGTGTTTACCTGTCACTTAAGAAACCAAAGACCATGGCTCCAAGGAGAAGTCCCACCATGTAAATGATTGGGAGATGTCATGTAGCTCTTTTTGGTCACATACCAGGTCAAACTGAAAGAAGGAAACAAAGTAGGTTTCGTTTTAGAGGGGTTTTATTTTGATGGCTGGATTCATGACTTGCTAGCAGCACATATGTTCCCAGAGGGAACTGGAGATTAAGGTACACTGCCTATAAATCCAAACCACCATTCATTCACCTACTATAGCTGAACCACGGGTAGCCGTGCCCATGAGAGCTTTAATCTAGCTAACATAGGTAACAATAGCAGTGAAGATGGGGCAGCATGGACCCTCAGCAACACAAGTACATATCCAGGTTCCCCCAGGGTCTTGTACTGCAGCTCCTAGTCCATGCCACCACTTCTGCTACGCGCACTAGTCAGAGTAAAGCCAGTGCAGGCATGCTTACCCACGCTACAATTACACCCTCATTTGCAGTGTAGACGCACCCTAAGTGCCTTGCACTGGGTCAAACCAGATATTTGCAGTAGAGGAGGAACTGTAGCTAGATCCCCCATGGTCCAGAAGTGCTCTAACCACTGGACAATGCTTCCTCTCTCCTTTCTGCCTGGCTGCTCGCAAGCTGCAAACACTAATGGCTGGTCCACACCTAATAGCTGCACCTGTTTAACAAAAAATTGGCATTTAAAATGACCAGACTAAGCTAAATCAATATAAGTCAACTGTAAAGCAATCTATGTGCATCCACACGGTTGGGCTGGTTTAAACTGATTTAAAATCCAGCATATCCATTATGTGTAGACAATCCCCAGTGTGTGTGTACACTTTCAGATCAGCATGATCCTTAGCAATAAATATAGACTCAAAATGCAGTTACAAACCTGAGTCACCAAACCCAAAACACTGGGTTTTGTCCTGAAGAATAGACCCACCCCTCTTGGCACTTCTAAGTGACATTAAGGCCGTATTCTCCGATGGAGTCAATATCCCAATTCACAGGAGTTTACATGAGGCATTCTTCATAAGATCCCTGTGTGTTCCTAGGGATATTTAGCTTCAGCAGCTGTTCCTCAGTCAGGTTTGGGCTAATGGCATAGATCCAGCTTGTCTTAGAGTGATGAGGCACATCCGGAACCAGGAACACTTGGCCAAACATGGGAAAAGTCATTAGAAAGTTTGCAAGGCTGAGCATCAGCACCAGACATTTTTGAAATGGTCCCAAATCTCCTATTTTGTTGATAATATCTTCAAAGTCTGTCGTTTGCTTGTCCAGTGGTGCAGTGTAGCATGGAAGCTTTTTTTATATGGGCTGAAGTTAATGTTTAAAGCCAATGTGAGTCCAAAAAATAATCAGCTAAGACAACATGAAATGTTGTTGCATGCTCCATGCTTATGTCAGCCTAATGAATTATTTTTTTAATCTTCAAGCATGTACTTCGAAACCCACTAATTACTTTCCACACTCCAGACTTCACGTGCAATAGTAAAGGATCTGTTAGCATTTCCACAGCAAATAAAACCAAGACACACAGAAGTTTCACTTGTCATGACTAACTGGCTTCTGAAGGCAGAAGCCTCAGCAAAATGGATGCAACCGGAAAGCATTGGTTGGGATTTTCAAAGCAGAGCAGGGGATTTAGCCACACATGTGTGGGAGCTTGGATCTAGGCCTTTTTGGGGTCTAACACTGATGTAATTCTAAAGGTTTAAGAGGAGAAAGGAAGGGAAGTCTAGACATTAGGCACTAGCCTAGGACGTGTGAAACCTGGGTTCAAGGCCCTGCTCCGCCACAGAATTCCTGTGTCTCAGGGCAAGTCTACAGTACCAATGCAGCTGTGCCACTGTAGGGTGTCTGGAGAAGACACGTTATGCCAATGGGAGAGGCGGAAGCTATGTTTGTGGAAGAGTGTCTCCCGCCAGCATAGCACGGTGTGGACACTGCTCCGTGTCTAGTTGGCAGCCGGTATCAAGCGGAGTGCCCCAGGGGTCAGTCCTGGGGCCGGTTTTGTTCAATATCTTCATTAATGATCTGGAGGATGGCGTGGATTGCACCCTCAGCAAGCTTGCAGATGACACTAAACTGGGAGGAGTGGTAGATACGCTGGAGGGTAGGGATAGGATACAGAGGAACCTAGACAAATTAGAGGATTGGACCAAAAGAAATCTGATGAGGTTCGACAAGGACAAGTGCAGAGTCCTGCACTTAGGACAGAAGAATCCCATGCACCGCTACAGACTAGGGACCAAATGGCTAGGCAGCAGTTCTGCAGAAAAGGACCCAGGGGTTATGGTGGACTAGAAGCTGGATATGAGTCAGCAGTGTGCCCTCGTTGCCAAGTCGACTAAACGGCATTTTGGGCTGAATAAGTAGGGGCATTGCCAGCAGATCGAGGGAAGTGATCATTCCCCTCTGTTCAACATTGGTGAGGCCTCATCTGGAGTATTGTGTCCAGTTTTGGACCCCACACTACAAGGAGGATGTGGAAAAATTGGAGAGTGTCCAGCAGAGGGCAACAAAAATTATTAGGGACTGGAACACAAGACTTATGAGGAGAGCCTAAGGGAACTGGGATTGTTTAGTTTGCAGAAGAGAAGAATGAGGGGGGATTTGATAGCTGCTTTCAACTACCTGAAGGGGGGTTCCAAAGAAGATGGATCTAGACTGTTCTCAGTTGTAGCAGATGACAGAACGAGGAGTAATGGTGTCAAATTGCAGTGGAGGAGGTTTAGGTTGGATGTTAGGAAAAACTTTTTCCCTAGGAGGGTGGTGAAGCACTAGAATGGGTTGTCTAGGGTGGTGGTGGAATCTCCTTCCTTAGAGGTTTTCAAGGTCAGGCTTGACAAAGCCCTGGCTGGGATGATTTAGCTGGGGATTGGTCCTGCTTTGAGCAGGGGGTTGGATTAGATGACCTCTTGAGGTCCCTTCTAACCCTGGTATTCTATAAGTCTGATTTATTAGCCCAATTAGAATCTGGTTCCCCCATAGATGTCCTGGATCTGCAGAATGAACAGGAGGGAAAACTTATTTTTGGCATTGAAGTCAGCAAATACAACTTGAGACACACACAGGGAGTCAAACCATGGGTAAGAAGGCATCAGTTGTACACAGTCACTTGTCAGACTAGAACCACACTTTACAGAATCCCCAAGGTTTCCAGTGCAACTTCAGCCAATGGCCAAGATCAACATTTATTAGGTGATCAACTGCAGCCACTCCCTGGGATGAGAGCTTGAGATAAGTTACACTGTAATACGCTCTAGGAGCCAGATAGAGAGGTGCAGTGAATCATCCACGGGAAGTCAGCAGAGTTCTGTCAGCCACCAACTTCACTGGATTTACACTAGCGTCAAATTTAGCTCGTGATGCTTCAGAGGGAGATTTTCAAAGGTACAAATAAGAATTATCCCTCAATTCCAATGAACTTTCAGTGGGAGCTGGGTGCAAAACTGTCCTGTGTGTCTTCGAAAATCTTTCCTATTATGTTCTTTTTTCTTATTTTTATGATTATTTATTATTTGTTATTATAGTAGCACCTAGGAGCCCTAGTCATGGACGAGGTGCTGTACAAACACAGAACAAAGTGACAGTCCCTGCCCCACAGACCATACAATCTAAGTACAAGACAAGAGAAAAACAGTGGAGCACAAGGAAACAGTGAGACAATATTGTGTAAACAGACCAGACAGAAACAGGGTGGGAAACAGGGTAGAATATACAAGCAGAGAGATCAATGTGCTGGTGGCTAATTGCACATTAGTGTCACAATTTTGGGGGGGGGGGTGAGGGTTACATAGGAGGTGATTTGCTCCATGAAAAGAAAAGGGAAGGGAATGGGGAGATGGGACCATGCAGGGGTGGAGAGGCATAAGAATGGCCAAAATGGGTCAAGACCAAATGGTCCATCTAGCCCAGTATCCTGTCTTCCGACAGTGGCCAATGCCAGGTGCCCCTGAGGGAATGAACAGACCAGGCACTCATCAAGTGATCCATCCCCTGTCGTCCACTCCCAGCTTCTGGCAAACAGAGGCAGATGTGGAGTAAAGGTGAGGTGAAGAGACTGAGGAGGGATGGGGAGAGTCGAAGCAAACAGCCAGTCAGCACAGAGCAGCGTTAGTCAGAGAACAGTCATACCATTTTGGCTAGAATATCCAGAAGTCAGAAGTCCCCTGCTTGGGTCCTAGGGCACCTGGAGCGAGGGGGTCTGCAGAGTTCTGGGTCCAGAGAGCTGCTGTGGGAGGTGGTAGCCCCTTTTAGTTTAGTTAACTAGCACGGGGTATTCAGATTTTCTAATCTACCTACCCAGATGCCAGCAGGCTATTGTCGCTACTCAAATCTCGGGCTCTGCCACAAACCCCAAGCACTGGCGAAGGCTGAAGGAAGCATGAATCGCACCAGCCTGTTTCAGTCCCTTTGAAAAGCACTAGAACGGAACTATGGCATCAGCGAGTTCAACAGAAATTTGTAACCGGTTTCCTTGCATTTTGTACAGTGCTGAGCACACTGCCGGCACTTCCAGAACAACAACAAGAGAAGGCAGTGAGATCACAGGCAACAGGAGAGAAAAGAAGAGGAAAAAACAAGGAGGGTGGGAGGAAAAGAAAAACACTGCCAGCCCTTTATAACTCCTCCTCGGCCTGCAAGAGGGAAACGTCTCCTTGACAGGCACACCATGTTGTTCCATGGAGCTTGCCTGTGAGACGAGGGGGATTTTAAAGAACCAGGAATGTAAAAAGAGAAGAAAGTAACACTAAGAAAATCCAGAAATTGGTCAGGAATGGAGCCATGTGGGCGGCATCTCTGGAGAAGGTGGCTCAGGCATTGAAATCAAGTGTTAGGAGCCAACAGAGCGGGCCCTAGTCAGCTGAGCTATAGAAGGAAGGAAAATGGAGTACAAAGGAACGTGTCTGGGACTCGACTGCTCCAGGCACCAGGTAGGTTGGGCTGCACTCCAGGGACTTGCCGTGTACCTTTTGGGATGCTGGTGATAAGACACACGGCTCGGCCCAGGAGCAGAAAGAAGCCCTGGCATTTCTTCCTCCCAAACCACTGCAGCAGGAAGATACAGCCGAAGCGAGCTGGTATTTCAACAGCTCCGAACACAAGCTGCATCCGGTAAATGTCCAAGCCAAAACTCCCCACGTTAAGGCTCAGGCCATAGTACACCAGGCTGTTCACAAACCTGAATGCAAAGCAGAGCAGAGTGCATACATCTCCAGGAGTGTGGTTAGCTTTAGGTGACCCCTGTTTCCATGGGGAGGAGAAACATCCACTACTTATGCTACAGAGTAAGTACTCCATGAAAGCCAAGCCATGGAGTGCTGGAAGACCCAGTGAGAGAGGTAACATCAAAATGGCTGCTACTGAGCCTGTATCACTGTAAGCAAATCCTCCAGCAGCTGTGAGAATATGCCTGGGAAAGGTTCAAACAGCAAGTTGTGCTGTATATGAAAGCCACAGGGGCAAATAAACTGGAGAATGAGCAAAAGGTTGCCCTGCTCTTAACAGTAGCAGGCACAGACACCCTAGGCGTATACAATGCATTCCAGGTGGGAAAAGAGAGGAAAGCTTTGCAGAAATAAAGCAAATGTTGGAGCATCATTGTGTCATTAGAAAAAAATGTTACTTGTGAAAGATACGTGTTCAGGATGAGAACATAGAATGAAGGGAAACAATAGAGAAGTTTGTTACAGACTTGCAATGAAACAGGTCTGCCAATGTGGAATATTAAAAGATTCTCTCATTAAAGGCCAGAGTGTCCTGGGGTGTACCAATAAACAAGTCCACTAAGGAAGATGAATCTGACACGAGAAAGGGCAATATGTGTATGGCAAAGAGCAGAACAAATACAAATTAAAACCCTAGAGAAAGTCACAAAGCATATGACCCAGTAGCAGAGCTAAGCCAGCAAGGGAAAGGTTCACAGAAATTAAAATGGAAAACAGGAAACAATGCCAACGATGTGGCAACCAGCATGACCATAGGAAATACCCAGCATTTGGGCAAATGTGTGGAAACTGTAAAAAAAAAAAAACCAACCATTACGCTAAAGTGTGCAGAGAAGCAGGAAAGTGCATGTATTGAATGCAGAATGGGACACCTCATATGAAGAGGAAGATCTGCCCTTATGCACAGTAATGGAGGAGGCTGCAGACTCAAAAGGGTGACTACTTAAAATGTACACAAATGGCACACGTGACATACAAGACAGGCACTGGGGCAAAAGTGAATGTAACAGAAACTGAACAGTGAGATGTAAGGAGAACATAAAAGTGGAAAATTCATAAGTGTTGTGGAAAGACTATAACGGAGGAACTAGTCCAGTGTCGGGACAGTGCACACTGACACTCAAATACAAAGGGAAAACAATAAAATAAGAGTTGTGTGGTGGTACACAGAGAAGCAACCAGTCTTGTGTCTATATACATGTGAGGTGCTTGGTCTCATCAAAGGAATATATACCACAGAGAGCCAAAGACAACACAGAACCAGGTATGAGAGTTTTAAGAGCATCATATAAAGATGTATTTACAGGAAATGGATCCCTCCCAGTAATATACAAGATGGGGTTAAGAGAAGATGTAGAAGCTGTTGAACATGCTACAAGAAAAGTTCCACAAGCTTTAAGAAAGAGGCTAGAAGAAGAGCTGGGAAACTGGAAAGTACATGGTATAATCTGGAGAATGGAAGAACCAATAAACTGGGTTCTCTCCTTTATAATCATAGGAAAAAATGGAGGGGCACCGTGGCTATGCATGTGGAGGGGCACAGTGGCTATGCAAGGAGCTGAACAGAAAAAAATAAAGAGACCACCTTTCCTTTTGCCCAAAAGAAGTGAAATATCATCTCAGGTGGCCAGAGCCAAAGTCTTCAGCAAAGATGCACCAGCAGGATTTTGGCTGATCCGCTTGGACACAGACAGCTCCAAGATCAGCACTTTCAACACACCAGTTGGCAGACACTGCTTCCTAAAACTGTCTTTTGGAATATGTTCAGCTGCAGAAGTACTTCACTGTACAATGAGCTGGATGGTCTAGAGATGTCCATGTGTACGTAGAGGACATCATCATTTGGGGAAGCACTGCCATTGAACATCAGGAACCACTGAGAAGAGTACTGGAAATTGCAAGAGCTAATAATCTTAAACCAAATAAAGCCAAATGTCAATGTTAAACAATGGACATAGTGTACTTGGTAGAGAGACTAATCTTGTCTGATGAATCATCGAGTTAGGCAATGCTGAACATGCCAAGACCTCAAGATAAGAAAGGGAATGCAAAAACTGCTGGATATGTTGAATTATGTCAGCAAGTTCATACCTAATTATGGAGCTCATCTAAGACATCTCCTCTACAATGTCACTGAATGGTCATAGATGCCTGAGCATGAAAGAGCATCCAATGATGTAAAGCACATCCTGATACCAACTAAAATGCTGCCATTTTTTGACATATTGAAAAACATCAAACTCTCCAGAGAAGCTGAGAAAGGAGGGCTGGGTCCAGGACAATTACAGGGTCACAGAACTGGTTAGTTGCTAGTCTGCTATGCATCAATGGCTATGACAACTGCAGAGAAGTAGTACGCACAAACTGAAAAGGACACCAGCTCTGGAGTGCGGAGGTACAAGATTTCATGACTTTCTTTTTGGGCGTAGCTTCAAAGCAGACACTGATGACAAACTACTGATTGCAGTACACAAAAAGGGACTTGGAGAAGTACCATCAAGGATACAGCAAAAGTACAGAAGGAAGTATGGTGTGATCCTTGAGTTCCAACCTGGATGCCACTTAGCAATGGCAGACACATCATCCTCAAGAGAGTATGCTCCATCTGTCAGTACACAGCCTGATGATCTAGAACAAACAGTAAACATACCTGTGAACGTGATAAAAGTATCACGTCTGTATCCCCAGGCATTTGAGATGACTGGGAGACAGACACAGCTAAAGATGAAACAATCTAAGCAGTGATACTAGCTATAAGCCTAGTCTCACTATAAAATGAGCTTTCAGTGATGTCAGGAGTGCTCTTGAAGGGTACACAAATGGTGGTTCCCTCAGTAATGAGAAGGAAAATGTTTGCATGAATGCACGAAGGACACCTTGGGAAGACCAAATCAAAAAGGAGAGCTAGAGAGATTGGTGTCGCTATTTTTCTCTGGCCAGAATACAAAGAAATAGTGAGCAAATGTGGAATATGTCAGACATACAGATATTCCCAGCAGCAAGAATCAATGATATTGCATAAACAACTCACAGTGCCATGGGACAAAGTCAGAATTCACATGTTCAGCCTGAGAAGACAGGATCACTTGCAAATCATGGAAACTGATCAATTTCCCAGAAGCAGTCGCACTCAAAGATACCACACAGCTGCAACAATTGTCAGGAATATTAAACCTGTATTTGCACATCATGGAATTCCAACAATAGTAAACAGAATACAGCCCTGTATTTACAGCCTATACAATACTGTAATCATCTTTCTACCAAGTATGTCTTATAAGGTATCATTTGAAAACTCATAATTTGCTGGTCAGTATTGTCCTGATAAAATATGTGTGGTAATATTGTATGTGAAGTTATAAGATTTCCCTGTATGACATTAAGGGTGCATGTTCAAAACTCACATAACAACAAACTGGTCAAACAGTTCTGTCTTGAACAAAGGAGTGTATGTTTGCCTTAATTTGTATTTAAGTATTGAACAGAGTCATCAAGCAGGAAGGGAAAACAAAGGAAGCTCAAACAGGTGGAAAAAAACAGCAGAGAACATCCTTCCACACAGATGTTGTCTCCTAGTTCCCAGCTGGAAATGTTTTTCGAAAGGGGGACAAACTATAAAAAGCAGGGGCAAACACCCCAAGAGAAACTTCTCTCTCTGACCCTGCCCATCACATTCGCTGCACCTGAGAAGATAAAAGGAAACAGCCATTGTACTCTGGGGAAAGGGTTCTGACCTGAAGAGTTTGGTCAGTAATCTCGCTGGAAGCATGTGGTGAGGAATTTTGCTTTAATCTAATATAGTTTGTTAAGTTAGGCACTAGTAAGCATTTTGTCTTTATTTTACTTGTAACTATTTCTGACTTTTATGTCTCATTACTTGCACTCACTTAAAAGCCACCTCTCTCTTTGTAGTTAATAAACTTGTTTTATTGTTCCATATAATCCAGTGTGTTTAAATTAAAGTGTCTGGGTAACGTCACTTATGATAAGCTGTTGCATATTATTTCCTTAAAGGAATAACTAACTTAATATTTCTGGACTGTCTGGGAGAGGGCTGGACAATGCAGGACATACATTTATGGGGTGATAGTCGAGGACACGGAGTGTGATGGGGTCTGGTATGGTAAAAGTCAGGGTGTGACTGGAAGGCAACAGGAACACAAACACATCTGGGAGTGGCCTGAATGCTGGTGGCTGATTGTGAGCAGTCCAGACTGGAGGCTAGAACAGCAAGGCATTGCAAGGCACCCCAGGTTACAGAGCAGGGGTAACAGCCCTGCACTGGTCTGGATTGTATCCCAGCATGTCACAATTTGCACATCATGGAATTCCAAGAACTCTGGATTTCCTGGACTTTGCTAAAATGTACACTTTTCATCGTGAGACACCAAGTCCCAGATATCCTCCTTGCCAAATGATTAGCTGAATATGGAGTATGTATAGTGAAGAACTTGCTAAAAAATAAAATAATGGATGCAAGAGATGATCCAGATTTGAGCACAATTTGGCTATAGAGCTACAATCTGGAAAGTCACCTGCTGAACTCCTCTACAACAGACGTATAAATACTCAATTACTAAATATGGGACAAAACCAAAGGATGACAAAGGTGTCAGTGATAGCAAGGAACAGACTGGGAAAAAGTTTAAGTACACAAAATATTATAACAATGGAAAAAGATATCTTCCACAGTTCCAAAATAAAGACACAGGGAATTTTGCAAAAGACGGTTACTTACCTTCTCGTAAGTGTTGTTCTTCGAGATGTGTTGTTCACGTCCATCACACATCAGGTGTGCGTGTGCTGCGTGCACGAGCATCGGAAATTTTTTCCCTTAGCGGCTCCCGTTGGGCCGGCAGGGCCCCCCGACTAGCACCACTGCACTGTGCATATATACCCCTGCCGCCCGGCCCCCTCCAGTTCTTTCTTGCAGGCGACTCTGACAGAGGGGTAGGAGGTGAAAAGGACGTGAACAACACATCTCGAAGAACAACACTTACGAGAAGGTAAGTAACCTTTTTTTCTTCAAGTGCTTGTTCACGTCAATTCCACATTAGGTGAATCACAAGCTTACCTCTGGAAGAGGGTAGGAGTCACGGAACAACTGACTGGAGGACTGCTCTGCCAACCGCCGCATCCTCTCTGGCCTGCTGGTTGACCGCGTAGTGGGTCATGGAGGTGTGCACTAAGGACCAGGTGGCTGCTCTGCAGATCTCCTGGATCAGGACCTGTGCCAGGAAAGCAGTGGAAGTCGCTTGCACCCTAGTCGAGTGGGCCATGACCACCGGGGCCGGAACACCTGCTAGCTCATAGCACACCCGGATGCAGCTTGTTATCCAAGACGAGATCCGCTGCGCCGACACTGGGAGGCCTTTCATCCTCTCGGCTACGGCCACAAACAGCTGCGCTGATTCATGAAAGGGTTTGGTGTGCTCCAAATAGAATGCCAGCGCTCGACACGCACCTAGGGTGTGTAGGCTGCGGTGACTCGGGTCCATATGGGATTTTGGAAAAAACACCAGCAGACAAATGTCCTGGCCCAAATGGAATTAAGAGACCACCTTAGAGAGGAACTTGGGGTGTGGTCGGAGCTGCACCTTATCCCTGTGAAACACTGTATACAGTGGCTCAGAGGAGAGAGCCCTCACCTCGGACATCCTTCTGGCCGAAGTAATGGCCACCAGAAATGCCACCTTCCAGGAAAGGTGGAGAAGGGAGCAGGTAGCAAGGGGCTCGAACCAGGGGTCCCATGAGTTTAGAGAGGACCAAGTTAAGGTTCCAAGGAGGGAGTGGGGGGTGTGAGTATGGAAACATCCTCTTCAATCCTTTAGGAAACCATCCCACCATTGGGTCGGAAAACACCGAGCCCCCCAAAAACCCCAGATGGAAGGGGGAGATGGCTGCCAGGTGCACTCTAAGTGAGGACGGGGCCAGCCCCTGCTGCTTGAGGTGCAGGAGGTACTCGAGGATGGCTTGCACGAGGGCCTGGCCCAGCTGCACCTGTCGAGGCTCACACCAACAGGAGAACCTTTTCCACTTGGCCATATAGGTAGCCCTGGTAGAGGGTTTCCTACTGCCAAGTAGAACCTGCTGCACAGGAAGGGAGCACTGGCTCTCCAAGGCGTTTAGCCACAGAGCTTCCACGCCGTCAGGTGTAGTGATTGCAGGTCGCTGTGGAGAAGCCGCCCACCATCCTGCGTGATGAGGTCCCGGTGTAGGGGCAGGACTACCGGGGCCTCCACCGACATCTCTAGGAGTGTTGCGTATCAGTGCCGGGGGGCCACGCCGGGGCGATGAGGACCACCGCCACCCTGTCCCTGCGTACCTTGAGCAGGACCTTGTGTACCAAGGGGAGCGGGGGAAACGCATACATCAAGCCCCCTCTCCACGGGATCGCAAATGCATCCGCAAGTGAGCCCGGGCTGCGGCCCTGGGTGTTGTCCCTGGTGGCAAACAGGTCTACCCGGGGAAAACCCCACCTACAGAAGAGCAAAAGCAAGACATCCGCTCTGAGCGTCCACTCGTGCATGCGATACGACCTGCGGCGGTAGTCCACCAGCTCATTTCGCACCCCCGGGAGATATGACGCCTCGAGAAGAATGGCGTGGGCTATGCAAAGGTCCCAGAGGAGGAGAGCCTCATGACAGAGTGGCAAGGAACAGGCTCCACCCTGCTTGTTTATATAAACCATGGCAGTAGTGTAGTCTGTCAGAACTTTCACACTGTGACCACTCAGAGTGGCATGAAAGGTCTGGCAGGCGAGACGAACCGCCCTGAGCTCCTTCACATCGATATGGAGCGACCGCTCTGCTCCGGACCACAAGCCCTGAGTCCCCCCAGGTGGGCCCCTCAACCGAGATCTGATGCGTCCATCACCAGCGTCAGGTCTGGTTGTGGGGCAACAAAGGGGGTGCCTTCGCAAACCACAGCTTGGGACTGCCACCACCACAGGGAGTCCAGCACGTCCCTTGGGGCTGTCACTACCAAGTCCAGGGGGTCCCTGCCTGGGCGGTACACCCAAGTGAGCCACACCTGCACTGTCCTGAGTCTCAGTCAGGCATGCCCGACCACGTGTGTGCATGCTGCCATGTGGCCCAGCAGCCACAGGCAGCACCTGGCCATTGTCGTTGGAAACTGGCACAGGGAGGCCACCGCTTGCTGGATAGCCAGGAATCGGGATATCGGAAGGCTTGCCCTGGCCTGCACCGCATCCAGGACCTCCCCGATGAATTCCACTCTCTGCGTGGGCACGAGCATGGACTCGGGGACGTTGACCAGGAGCCCCAGCTCACAGAACTATCTCAGGGCCACCTCCACGTGGCCCTGCACTTCCGTTTTGGATCGACCTGCCAGGAGCCAGTCGTCGAGATATGGGTAAACCTGGACCCTCTGCCTCCGTAAGAAGGCTGCCGCCACCGCCATGCACTTTGTGAACACCCTTGGGGCCACGGCTAGACCGAAAGGGAGAAGCGCAAACTGGTAATGTTCTTGGTGAAGCGTAGGAACCGCCGACGTGCTGGGTGGATAGTGATATGAAAGTACGCCTCCTTCATGTCGAGGGCAGCATAGCCGCCTCCCAGATCCAGGGAAGGGATGACGGTGCCCAGAGAGACCATGTGGAACCAGGCCTTGACCAGGAACTTGTTGAGCCCGCGCAGGTCTAAAATGGGACAAAGGCCCCCTTTGGCCTTGGGGATGAGGAAGTACCGGGAGTAGAAACCTTTCCCTATTAAAAAACCACCTCCATGAAGGGAATAGCTTCTAGAGCTGGGAGCGCGGCTCCCTGTTGTGCACGGTCTACCCTGGCGCTTTACAGCGCTGAAACTTGCGGAGCTTAGGGGGGGTGTTTTTTCTCACCCATGAGCGAGAAAGTTGCAGCGCTGGAAAGTGCCAGTGTAGACAAGCCCTTACTCAAGATTTGTAAAGCACCTTGGGATCCCAGGATGAAAGCTGCTTCAGGGTAAAACAGTCAAGAGCATGGACTTCCATGTCCCAGAGGAACTCTTGAAAAGTTTATCCACAGTGTAGAAGCACAACAGAGTTTATTAGTATTAGAACAGTGTTTGTATTTCCATTAAAAAACATTCATTTTCCAAGAGTTTACAACATGGCCAGAGGGGCTGAATCTCTGGCACGGAGGACATTAGCTAGGGAGAAAGTTACTTTAAGTTTACAAACTAACAAAGGGAAAAAATTGTTTTGGTCATTGAGTCACTGGAAACTACTTTTACAGAAGCATAGAGGAAACAGCTGTTTTGAAACAAACGGGTTTAAACAGGAGGTTACTATAGCGGGGTAATTGGTTCCCAGAAATAACATTTGTCGTGAGAATGCTCTGTGCACACGTGGCGTCTGCACTGACCCAATAAGAACAGAGTTGCTGTCCTATACGCGTGCTTCCTAACGCAACAGTGTAGTGAGCTTCCTAACACAACAACCTGAGCAGTGAGACCGGTTTCAATAGCGAGCACAAAGAGGACATTAGAAGACCAAGTGCAGTGTCACAGGGCCTGCTAAATAACTGATCAACTATTTTTTGCATTTATCCAACAGCTGGATGGGTTCTTAATTCTCATATAAATTAAGAGATGCCTTCATGGCCTGCAGCATTAGGCCATTCAGTGACAGTCTTTGCTCTGAACAACTAAGCTACTTGGATTTGGTTTCTCTGCAAACTTTTGACTGGCAAGGGACTGCACAGTTAATACTTGTCTGGTCTGAAGAGAACATTGTTTGGGAGCCTCCTCTGTCCACATTCACCTCTCCTCGCTCCTGCTACTGGGGTCTTTGCTTTTTACACAAGAAAAACAACGTGGAGAAACCACCAGGGCAGGTAAGTCCCAAATAACCATGTTGATTAAATATACCCAAATGTGAGGCCTAGCTTCATGCACCCTGCTGTTCTGGTGGCTTCTAAAACAGAAGAGATTGCGCATTACTAGAGGGCTCAAACATTATTCAAAGGGTACTCCTCTGTTCCTTTGTAATACAGCCCCATGTCCTTTATCCATTCAATGAATCTGATACTTCCTTCATCAGGGAATGCTTCTTCCTGAAGAAACCACTTCAGAATAGCCCTAAGGTTTCAAGTAAAGCTTGGACTAACTGGTCAAAGACCAACCTCTATTAAACAACTAATTTTTGCTGGCATCACTTGTGACTGCATTTCATGCCCTCTCCTTCAGGGGGAGAGACCCTGCTTATTCAATGCCTATATAAATCACAGGTTTCGGAGTAGCAGCTGTGTTCGTTTGTATTCGCAAAAAGAAAAGGAGTACTTGTGGCACCCTAGAGACTAACCAATTTAGTAGAGCATAAGCTTTCATGAGCTACAGCTCACTTCATCGGATGCATAGAATGGAACATATCCGATGAAGTGAGCTGTAGCTCACGAAAGCTCATGCTCAAATAAATTGGTTAGTCTCTAAGGTGCCACAAGTACTCCTTTTCTTTTTGCGAACACAGACTAACACGGCTGTTACTCTGAAACCCATAGTAAGAAGAGAGATTGTGTGTGTGTATATACACAGACACACACACACAAGTTGGAAGCTTCCATACAAACTGTAAGAGGCTAATTAGTTAAGATGAGCTATTATCAGCAGAAGAAACAAAACGTTTGTAGTGATAATCAAGATGGCCCATTTAGACAGTTGACAAGAAGGTGTGAGGAGAATACTTAACATGGGGAAATAGATTCAATATGTGTAATGATCCAACTTCAGCCCCCAACTAAAACCTCTCCAGCGCATCAAAGATTTAGAACCTATCCTGAAAAATGATCCCTCACTCTCACAGCTCTTGGGAGACAGACCAGTCCTCGCTTACAGACAGCCCCCCCAACCTGAAGCAAATACTCACCAGCAACCACACAACAAAAACACTAACCCAGGAACCAATCCCTGCAACAAAGCCCGATGCCAACTCTGTCCACATATTTATTCAAGTGATGCCATCACAGGGCCTAATCACATTAGCCACCCCATCAGGGGCTCATTCACCTGCACATCTACCAGTGTGATACATGCCATCATGTGTCAGCAATGCCCCTCTGCCATGTACATTGGCCAAACCGGACAGTCTCTACGCAAAAGAATAAATGGACACAAATCTGACATCAGAAATCATAACATTCAAAAACCGGTAGAACACTTCAACCTCTCTGGCCACTCAGTAAAAGATTTAAGGGTGGCAATTCTGCAACAGAAAAGCTTCAAAAACAAACTCCAACGAGAAACTGCTGAGCTTGAATTAATTTGCAAACTAGATACCATTAAAGTGGGTTTGAACAGAGACTGGGAGTGGCTGGGTCATTACACATATTGAATCTATTTCCCCATGTTAAGTATCCTCCTCACACCTTCTTGTCAACCGTCTAAATGGGCCGTCTTGATGATCACTACAAACGTTTTTTTCTCCTGCTGATAATAGCGCATCTTAACTAATTAGCCTCTTACAGTTTGTATGGAAACTTCCAACTTCTCTGCATGTCTACATATCTATATCTTCTTACTATATGTTCCATTCTATGCATCTGATGAAGTGAGCTGTAGCCCACGAAAGCTTACACTCAAATTTGTTCGTCTCTAAGGTGCCACAAGTCCTCCTGTTCTTTTTGTATAAATCACCACACCGTTAGTCTAAACTAATGTATCTTACGGCTGGGAGATTCAGGAACGTAGACCCAGCTCTGTGGATAGCTTTTGCTCTTTGGCTCTTTCAGTACCTTATGATAGTTACATATTTGGTTCAGACCAGGACAGGAAGTCAATGAAAGTTATTGTAAGCAAACAGTAGAGATATGGTAAACTTATGACAAATAGTTAGTGTCTAGCAGGATACGGCCATTTTAAGGGAACTAGCTACCTGGAGCTCCATGGATGGTGTAATCAGGCCATTTGCCAAGACCCAGCAGGGGAAGAGAGGAAGGAGAAAGCGTGGTCTGCCCTGAAGGCGTACACAGGTTGCAGTTAGGCTCGGCCTGTGTGGGAAGCTGCAGTCCCACACCTTTCGATATCCCTGGGCGTTTGGAATGTCCGGAAGCCAGAACCACTGCAACCTCCAGGCAGGCTGAGCTGAGTGGGAGGATTGCTGTTAAACCTGTATGGCTACAGGGCCCTTTTCCTAGCTCACTTGTGCCACAAGTTACCCACCAAGCAGAATTCTACTCCTGGGGGAATTCTGCACCAAAAAATAAAAATTCTGTGCACAATGTTTTAAAATTTCTGCAAATTTTGTCAATAAATGTGGAGGCTCCAGCACGGCAGTGGGGAACACAGGCCACTGGCTGCATGGTGGTGGGAGATCACCCTGCACCACTTCCGCCTGGAACGTGGAGTCAGTAGGGAGGCTGCACCCATCTCTGACACAGCGCAAGGACTGGACCTGCCCCAGAAACACCCTGAGGCCCTGCCCCTCTGCGCCAAGCGCACCAGGTGTAAGCAGACAGGCTCAGCCCAGCAGGATCCAAGTGTAGAGGGGCTTAGCATGGGGGGATCCAGGTGTGGGGCAATCTGGGTGTGAGTGGCTCAGTGGGGATCCGGATCCACAGGGTCTCATTGGGGAGTTCCAGGTGAAAGTGGTTGGGGCTCAGCGGAGGGGACTGGGTGCAGAGGAGGCGGGGCTCATCAGGGTGGGGGTCCTGGTGCAGCTGGTTGGGGCTCAATAGGGTTGAGGTCTGGGGGGCTCATCAGGGTGGTCCAGGGGCAGGGGAGGTGGGACTCATTGGGGTGGGGTGGGGTCGATGGGCCTGCTTAACAGGGGAGCCCCAGCTGCAGCTGAGGGAATGTGACATGCCAGGCTCCCGCTCCCCACACCCCACCCCTGATTCCACTATCCCCTTTTCTTCCCCATCCCATGCCCCTTCCCCACGGCACCTTACCCCATCCCACCACCCTTCCTTCCCCACTGCTTCTTTCCCCCAGCCCCACTCGCCCTCCCCCACCATGGGCACTCACTGTTGTAGAGAAAACAGGATGGCTCCCAGGACACAGAAGGGGAACAAAACTGGCTCTAGGACCAAGGAGGTGGTATCCAGCCGCAAAGTCAGTGGAGCGGAGCGGCACTCTTTCAGCCAGGCAGCTCTGCGCTCGCAGAAATGCAGGGGGGTGGCGGCAGTGGCACTTGACCCCATGTGCCCCTCACCTCCATTTGGGGGCAATGCCCCCCCCAAAAACTATGCCCACAGGCATCCCCACCCCCCACCTCAGGCACCTTTGCTTCCCCATCACTTTCTGCAGAGAAGCAAAGCAATCTGCGGGGGAAAATGTTTTCTGAACGTGCAGTGGTGCGGAATTCCCCTAAGAATAAGACTTCCCAGGAGTTCTAACTGTAACCCTTCTGCCCGTCAGAGTTGGCAGCAACAAGGACCGGGTTCAATATCTAGAGGATCCATTCCAATAACACAATGCAAACCGGCTCGAGCCCCCACCCAGTGACCTGGGACAAATATATACCACCCCCGCTGGGCGCCTCCAAGAGGCAATACTTCCTTGCAAGCACATAGTCTGAGTGTAGCAAAAAGCCTTTTAATAACAGAGAAACAATGTGGCATTATGTTGGGGAAACACCACCAAGAGGATTCACAACACAACCCATGAGCTAAAAACCCACCCCAAGCAAATTGGGGCATGCCCTTTCCCTTTGGGTCTTGAGTCCAGCAACCCCAAATCACCCAAAGTCCCAAAAGTCCAATGACCCAAAAGTCTCTGTCCCTGGTCAGGGCAGCCCCAGAGTTCGAAAGTTTATCTGCAGAGCTTTACCTCCCAACCTGGGTGGAGATGGGGGCCGGGGGTAAGAGGCACCTTACATGATCTGACGCTGACCGCCCCACAGCTCCATAGGGCTCCACTCCGCTCCACTCCACCAGCCGTCCCACGAACTGCTTCGCTCAGCTCCACTCCGCTCTGCAGCCCACAAGCAGCTCCCGCTGTCCCACGAACTGCTCCACCAGCCGGTACACAAACCACTCCGCATCCCACCAGCGGCTCCCACCGTCCTATGAACTGCTCCACCAGCCTGTCCACAGGGCACTCCAGCCGTCCCGCAAACTGCTCCACAATATATCTTCAGGCTCCCCCACTACTTAACACAACGCTCAGTGATTTCAGCTCTTAGTCAGTTCAGCTCTTTGGTGAATTCAGCTTATAGTAGGGGAGCCTCAGTGCTGGTGCACCATTAGCCCAAAGTGAGCTCAGCAGCCTGTAACTAGACTTCTAATGAAATCAAAATTAGCTCTGATATTCCACAGTGGAGAGAGGAGGAAGTGCAATTAGCATGTAAGGCCCTCACCAAGGGCCCATGCCACCAAGTATTAATACTTGTCCCCAGCCTCTCTCCATTCACAGAGTTTTGGAACCCATGACCCTTGCCTAGTGAGTGCAACTTAGTTGATGGCGAGTCCCTCCATCATAACAGAAGGCCAAGTACAGTTCCAAGCACAGTTCCCATAATCAGGGTAATAACAATTTATTCTTCCTGCCCCAATAACAGAGACATTGGGGATCCCACAGCAGCCAAAGTGACCATTTGGGCAGCTATGGCCTCATTCTAGGCGGGGTGGGTGTGCCTATGCAAATGAGATCGGCCCCTGAAGTTCTTTTCCACAACTTGCCACACCTCACCACCAGATGTCAGGGTGGAGCTCATCCTGACTCTGCGTACATAACCAACAGCTTTATCAGCCACCAGGACCCAGAGAGAAATAAGAAAAGTATGTCAACCAAAGACAAACAGCAGCTTAGGAATTAACACATATTGAAACAGAGGACGATCCAAGCAGGACAGCACACAGGATAACACAGCTACCAGCCCTGCAAAATTCCATTCACCACGTTAATGTTTTTTTTTAACCGAGTAAAAATTAGTTTATTCATTACCCTGAAAGGTTTAGAAAACCTGACCTGAGGAAAGGTTAAAAAAAACTGGGCATGTTTTGTCTGGAGAAATGAAGACTGAGGGGGACCTGAGAACAGTCTCTTCAGATGTGTAAAGGGCTGTTATAAAGAGGGCAGGGATCAGTCACAAGAGGTAATGGGCCTAATCAGCAGCAAGGAAGTGTTAGAAAGTTTCCCTAATATCTAACCTAACTCTAAGGGTAGTTAAGCTCTGCAACAGGCTTCCAAGGGAAACTATGGAATCCCCACCATTGGAAGTTGTTTTTAAAAACAAGGTTGGACAAACACTTGTCAGGGATGGTCTGAGTTTATTTGGTCCTGCCTCAGCACAGGGGACTGGGTCTCAATGACCTCTCGAGGTCCCTTCTAGCCCTACATTGATTCTCATGGAGAGCGGGAGAGGGGATTTTTCCTGACAGTGATTGCCTACACTGAAGGATTATGTTGTATGTATCACAAAAAAGCAGTGTGCTTCAGTGGGCCTGGACTTGGGAGTCAGGAGGCCAGGGTCCTATTCCTAGCTCTGCTACCGGGCTGCTGGGTGACCCTGGGCATTTCCCCTCCCTCCACTGGTCCGACTTACCTATTGAGACTGCAAGCCTTGCGGAGGCAGGGATTGTCTAACGCACCTGGACAATGCCTAGCACAATGGGGCCTCAACACAAAATAATACAAGTACCACGCAACACTGCAGAAGCCAGATGTACAGCGATATTGAGTGAGAAAGCGGCCGGTAAGATGCCATCTTACAAGGCAGTATGGGAACTAGTTTGTTCTAGCCAGCTTCCATGGCACAGGGTTATGGTCTGATGAGACAAACATTAACATGTTCCTCAAAGAGGCCAAGATGGATATGCGCAGCCTCTTTATATCACTGCTGTATAAGGTTCTAGTTAACCCTTTCTCTTCCCAACGTATTGTGACATTTACACCCCTATCATAGAATATCTTAGTGGGGACATTACAAGGGCCCCTCAAAAAACACGAAGGCATATCTCAGCAAGGCCAACACATTTGCAGCGTACAGGCCACGTCACTTCAACACGAGGAGCCAAACAAAGCCAGGCAGTTTGGAAAGGTTTCAAAAAAGCAATCACCGGAATCTTCGTTAAGTTTTACTTTTTTAACATAACAATTCTATTCATTTTCGAACTCCCTTGTCTTTCCTGCTTACAGTTTTTTTCCAGGAAGATATGAAATTTCAGAGGGACTGGTTTCTTTTTGGGACTATGAGGTTGAATGTTTGAAAAATTAGGTTTATACCATAGGAAGCCAACTGCTATCTCTGTTTCATAATAGGGAGCAATAATGAAATAGGGCAACAATTTTGTGTTTTCAGCCCAGTAGCTATATGATGCAAGATGCTGACTGAATACAATTTATCTACCAACAGACCACTGGGGTGGGATGCTGTTAAAGACTGATCACTTATAGAACTATCCAGTCATTCACTTGACACACTGACTGGTCACTAGTTAATCTTTGGCACAGTGATACGAGTTACATAGGACATCTGTAGTTCAGCACCAGGTTACAGTAAGAGTGTCAAGTACTTACTTTGGAAACCTATTGGTAGCTTGCCACGACTGGTGGCCTCCTTGCATCCTCACATTCCAACAAGGTCTTTAACATGGGGCACATTCCTGTTACAACAGTCAAACAGAAGCAACTGCTAACAAAGAGGGGCTTGGAAGAACCCACGCTATTAGGGTTTAAGAGGATGAGCTGCACAATCAGAGTTAGCTGGAGACATGATACTGCAAGATAAAGAGACTTGTAGCATCTCACTTCTGTCTGGTTTCTGTAAAAAGATTTCAGTGCACTCCTGACTTCTCCTAAAATTTGAAGCAAAGTTCTCACAAATTCCTGAATCAGATCCTCTACGGTGGAGGGTTCCTGATAATATTTTAAGACACAAGAAGAAAAAAATTTGGCTCTTTAAAGTGCTATGCAAGCTTCTAACAGTGGTTGGATAATGGACTTTAAATTTGCAACACTCTTGGCTATTTCAGGACAGGAAACTGATTTTGCCCAGTCACACAGCACTTTTATAAAATAGACCAGTTTTTTATTAAGCATGAGTTCAGACATTTTGGTGTAACCCACTACAAAATGCTAAATCCCAGCTCTGCAGAGGTGAAACCCCAATGCATCCTCCCAATTCTTCACAACCCATCCCCACTATGGTATGTCTACCTGCAGCACAGCTGTGGCTGACCCCAGTCCACTGACTCAGTCTCACAGGGCTTGGTCTAGGAGGCTTTAAAATTGCAGTGTAGACATTCAGGCTCAGGCAGGAGCCTGGGCTCTAAGCCCCCAGAACGGAGAAGGTCTCAGTACCCGAGCTGCAGCCCGAGACCAAACTTCTATGCTGCAATTTTTAGCCCTGCAACCCAAGTCAGCTGACGAGGGCTCTGAGACTCAGTGCTGCAGGTTTTTTATTCCAGTGTAGAGATACCATAATAATTTTTCACTCTGAGACTCAGGTATGGAGCTTCTAAAGTTCAGTTATGTACATGAATTCTGGTATTTGTAACAGCCCCGTATACCAGCTTTCCAATATCAGACCCCAACTCTTAAAACAAAAGGCACCTAAATGCATGGCCATGGACAATTTATTCTTTATTGATTAAAAATTAGAGATACATGCAATAAAATACAAAGTCAAAAGAAAAAAGGCGGAATATTTTACATCTGTCATTATAATCTACAACACAACAAAGTTGTGGAGAGGATCCTGTTTCATTAATGTAGCATTATCCTTAGAGTATCAACTAAATTAAAAAATACCACCTGGTCCTAGGTTCAGACCAGAATTTACCAAAAACCAAATCCATTAATGACATATTAAAAAAAATATTTTTTATGAACAGCATTGGCACTTAGAAACAAAATTATCTAGCACTGTAGTATCCCAAGCAAAATTTTGAATGACTACCAAAAATGTCTAGAGATCTAATCTCAAATACACTCTAGCTGCTTTTTTTAAATTTAAAAAACATAGAAGCCTCAATGTCAGTGCAAACACACTGTCTCTGCTAGTTCTGAATTAGGGAGGGCCAGGGATTATTTAATAAATAGGATACTACATTGTTTCATTTGAGCAGTTTGAGTCTGACATTTCTCAGCAGCAGTGCGCAAATGAACAGTGAGGTATTCATGGCATGCAGGCAGAAGAGAATTAATACTGTACCAAAACTATTTGGTCTCCATATTCTGTCTAAAATTTAAAAATTAGAGTAGTATCACCCACTGGCCTTCATGAATGTACAGATCACAACCAGCTCTTCCAAAGCCAATAAGAACTTTAGAGGATAAGCCATGAGCGTATTTTGCATCACACAACACGAAAAGGTGCCAAAACTTTTCATACATGTTTTAAATGAGAACTAACCACCCTGTTGTATTAAAAATTGTCATGTGCTTTATATTCCTTTATTCGCTCTCATACTCAGCACTTTAACGCTGCTCGAACTCTCTCTCATCCTCTTCTCCCATTCCCTCCCTTTGCACTCATTTAGTGATGGGATTGTGCACAACTGGCAGTCCCAGTAGGAAGATATTAAACTACAGGCTAAAGAAACAAGTGCAGTATAAAACCATGCAAAATTTAGGAAGCTTCCATAGCTGCTCATAGAGAAAAATATATAAATATATATTGTTCATTACAAGACTTAGAAATAAAAAAGTCCTAATTGAACCCAGTTGTCCCATTTTAACACTCCTTTCTGAATGGTATGCAACTGATGGAAACAGAATGTATTTCCATATTTCTGTGTTAAATTACAGGCTTACAATTTAATTGTATAAAACACTTCAAAGCCAATAGAAGATACAAAGGCGAACTGTAAAACAGTAGGAAAAAAATCAACACCATTTATTATTCACATATTGCATTACAAGTGTCTTTTTAAACTAAAAGTATAATTTATATTATTTACGTAGAAATTCAAATTAAACACCACATACTAACGAAACCTAAATGTGAGTTACATGGTTTCAGTGACCTCCTGGATCAAACTTCGACACTTGGGTCGAGAAGACATCTGAAAACCCAAGCAGTTAGTGCAGGATGGACACAAGGTCCAGAGCTTACTTGCCTAGTATACATCTACTGGCAATCCTTTTATTGCTGTAAAACAGAACAGGGACAGTTCCACATGTACCTGTTTGCAAAGCACATAAGGAATGACTCTCTTTCAGCAGGCCAGAGGAATTTGTTTTAAAGAATAATTCAATATGCAGGCTTTCTAAGTGCCAAGCAGCATGGATTTCCTCTCCTTTGTAAAAATGACTATTACTAATCTACCTGAAAGGTCAGTTTCTGGAAAGCCTCCCAGTTCTACTTTAAGAATGGACTACATCTGAGGATGTAGAATCAAAGACCTACTTTAAACAATAACCTGATCAGGGTAAATTAAGAGGTTCTGTCCCAGTGCCACACTTCGCCCTAATGTGGAATAAAGGGGGGACTTGGGGGAAGGCTATTAGCAGTTTACTAAAGGGGCAGGTGATATCAGTTTAAAGGAATCTCTCAGAAATGTGATGAAAGAGAACATTTTGGGCTGTCTTACTGTTAAGACTTGGCTCGCTGTCTGAGGTGCCATCATTCAAATCCATTGAGTTTTAAAAGCACAGCCAAAGATAAGCCAGATTCCCCAGCACGTCAGCTGACCAATCACCATTTCCATTGCTATTTCAGATGCAAGGTGAAAAAGCAGATTCAAGAGCAAAAGAAACAAAAAAGGCCTTTTAAACTTGTGCAAAAACAGCAAGTGAAAGAAATGAAACCCCATGTAAGCAAACATCTAGGCTGGATGATTAGAGTAGTGGAACCCCTGTTTCGTACTCAGTAGTATTTTTTTATTTTTTTTTTTAAGTAAGGCAATAATAAAATGACCATGCAGGCAATGAATTGTTGGATCTGCACATGTGAGATGAAGGAAATATAAAAACTTACAAGAGTTGTTTACAAAAGCAGTAAACGGAATCAGTAATTTCAGGAAGTTGAATAGATTTGTGATCCTATTTAGGAAAAAACTTTAAAGCTCCTAGAAAGTGGGCTGTAGTTCAATTCTTTGGCAGTAGTGGTTTTTGTTTTGTTTGTTTTTCAGGCCAACAGAAGCATGAGGAATATGCACATATAGGTTTTCAGTAAGGAAACCTCTCCTGGGATTGCAGTTTAGCTGATGCTGAGCTGTGCAAATCCTATAAGTTTGCCATCATCAGGAATATCTGAGCCTTCCACACCAGATGCCTGGGAACATAATGGGAAAGAAAAATTCAATAGCACTACGTTATACATTATTTATAGCTTGACCTGCGGGAGTCTAGTTCAGGGAAGGGGCAGGTACAGGACAATTCTGCATTATGCTCAGCAGGTGGCAGTGTCTGAAGTTTACCTATGAGCATTTTTCAGCTATGAAGAGCTGCGCTCAAAAAGTTTCATTAACAACTATTCATTTTATGGCCAGGGTGAACAATACAGTACTCCCTGTCCCAAGATAGGTCTAAATTTATAATGGGACACCTTCAACCCCCTACTGGAAGAAAACATTCTGGGTTTTGCTACTTCTTTGCAGGGCTCCTCTGCCACTGCCACCATGCTTCTTGGGCTCAAGGACACCCTCAGCCTCCCAACTTGTCTTCATTTGGTCTGTCTTCTGCTCCCTCCCCTCTCAAAAAAACCTCCTGTCATCTGGAGCCTCCCTTTCCTCCTCCAGAAAGGAGCCCACGGCACCTCTAAGTCCCCTTACCTGGCCAAAACACTTCTACTCTTGTTGGGTACATGGGGTTTTCAAATCCGGATAACACCACCACACTATTTCAATACTCTTATTGAAAAGTTCAGGAAAGTAAGGAAGGGGTTCAGGAAGCTTGTCACTACATATGCAGTGTTTTATTTACAAAAATGGCAACTTGCTTAACAAGGGAACAGGAATAAATACCAGTTTGAAAGTGACGGATCTGTTTGCCTGGGGTTCTTCCACAATTTTCTGCAAATTAGCTGCAACTGAAATCACACACACACAGGTTACATTAGGACACACTCAATACAGTTAATTCTAAATCCATTAGGCACTTACTTTTTTAAACATTACTCAGAGTACAAGCTTAGAACATTTTACAA
Organism: Lepidochelys kempii; assembly: GCF_965140285.1. Lineage (NCBI taxonomy): Eukaryota > Metazoa > Chordata > Testudines > Cheloniidae > Lepidochelys > Lepidochelys kempii. The sequence goes on from NC_136381.1 coordinate 258,356,976, forward strand.
ATACAGGTTAATGTATGAAATCTTCAGGCACATAACTAGGCAAAATAAAAAGTTATGTTTAATCTACACCTTTAAACTGTGCAAATATTATAGCTTGATTCTGAAAAGCAACCTCTGTTTATGCAGGTGTAGTCTTAAATGCCTGACTGTATTGGTAAATCAGGTTAGCTGCTAGCTGGCACCATTTCTACCTTCTAAGAGGGAGGCTGGGGTGAGCCCCTTTTCAAAACCAGTCTCTATGGAATGCAATTCGACATACTATAGCTGACGAGAAGCGCTAATGCAATGTAGATTGTTGTTAGTTTTAGACCGTTTAAGAGGATGTATTCTTTTAGGGAATGATTGTGGGAGGTGGGGATCTAAGGCTTGGCTATACAAACACTTAGTTCGCAGCAAGCTGGGCTGCAGATGTACCCTGCACTAGCCTGCTGCGCGCTGTCTGCGTGGATCCTGCTACAACCTACTAAGTGTTCTGTAGTGCACTTCGATCTACTCCTGTTTCAAAATGGGACACCAGCCAATGGTCTCCAGAAGTGAAAGGAGGTGAAAGGCAAGTGTATCCACTGCACTCCCTAGATGCTGTTTATTTTAGTTTGTACTACAATTACAGTCAACAGAACCTTTTCTTCACAATTCTTATAAATAGGTCAAGTTCTCTGTGAACTCTGGGGCTCAAATCCTCACACTCAGGCAAAACTCCCAGTGGAATTAATGACAGTTTTGCCCAAGTATGATGTACAGAATCAGGGCCTAAGTGAGCTTTCCCAGAATAACTCAGTACGTAAGGATCTGGCAATTCTCCACATGCTATACAACTAAAGGTGTTTATTGTAAAGCATACATATTCATACAGAGAAATACTATAGCATCACTTGTAATTACCTATTACTAAATCTCTGCCATCAACAAGCCCAGCTGAGATGAGTTCTTGAGACACACCATCAGCAGTATCTGTAGGGGACAAAGATAAGTACTATTAGTTTACATTACAACTAGTCTGGGACAATTTACACTGTGGTCACTCAAACAACAAAGTCATAGGTACAACACTGGACCATCAAGTTTCTCATTAACCCAAATGATTTGGGAATCAGAAATTTGGCAAGGGTAGTTCTTAAAAACAAACAACTAAAACCTGCACAAATTGCATGGATTATAATTTATGATACAATAAAAGTTTGCTGAGCTGGCTGAGCTAGAAAAAATGTCTAAATGGTCACATTAGGATGCAATTATAATATATTTACCAATTACAGTTTTGCTGCTTTTCTACCCTGAGCCTGTATTGACAGGTGGCCAGACAAATTTAAGGCCATTAGAAACTTCTGTAAATATCCTCATCTGCCTCCACCCCCACAAAAATCTAAGAGGTGGACACTATTTAAAATTAGCTACATTGTACCACCTCAGTTATCCAAAGGTCTTGTAGGGACACCCAGAACTTTCGGATTGAAGGAGCTGGTCCAGCAGCCTGCCAATCCTGCATTCATGGATTCATAAATTCCAAGGCCAAAAGGGAGCATTGCGATCATCTAGTCTAACCTCCTGTATAACACAGGCCAGAGAACTTCCCCAAAATAATTCCTTTTGAACTAGAGCATATCTTTAAAAAAGAAAGCATCCAATCTTGAACATCAAGAGACCTTGATGCCATCATATTGAGTATGGAGGCAAGAACCATATAAAATGCAGATCCCAGCATACGTTGTTCCACCTTGAGCCAAGCTGCCTGTCACTTGGAGCATTACATGTTGTGACTTGTATTCTGGAGGCTGTAGACCACACTGTAGAACGCTGAGCTGGACATGGCCTGAGGGCTGCATCTTAGTCCCTCCATTGCTGGTGCTCAGAGCGATATACTTTAAAAGCATGCCCCACTGCCTCAGCACCAAACTTCCAAGAAGGTCTGATGCAGGCAGTTTGCTCTGGATCTCAAACATTTAACGAGTGGAACAAGTACACTCCAGTCGAGCACAGGCCTCAATCTGAACCTTTGCTTGGATCGCCACACATTCATTTCAATTTTTTGCCAAGAAAAAAAGAAACAAGAAACCCACCACAAAGATAGCCACCCCCCCCCCCAATTCAATACATTTAATTTCCACAACTACTCACCTCTCCCTGGGGTAAATTCAAACCGAATATCATTTAGCTCTTTCTTTGAATTCCTGTGGTAAGAATACATAGTTTTAATAAATTAAAATGAAAAAGCAGATGTTGTACAGAGTTTATTTCAGATTGTTTGGGGATTCCAGTGTTCTGGTTGAAGGGGAGTCATTCAAAAATCAGTTTTAAAAAGATAACTGGATCTTAATTTTTAAATACCAGCTACTCTATCCAACAGGGATGCACAGACAGTTCCTGGATTTGCATCTGGGAGGAAAGCTCTCAGTGCAGGGCCATCTACTTAGGAATTTGCTTCCCCCCATTGGTTTGACAGAGCCAGTGCTTGTTGATATTCAGGATACATGAGGCCCATCTATCCAGGAACTTATGAGCGCCTCCCTACCACACACACACACACACACTCCAGTATCTGAGCACCATGCAAACATGAATGGATTTATCCTTGAAGCATCCTTGTGGGGTAGGAAAAGTATCCCCATTTTGCAAATGGGGAACTGAGGCACAGAGATTAACTAACTTGCTTAGGAAGTCTGTGGCAGACCTGTGGAGACACTTGAGAGTTGAATATTCTTTAATGGTACTGCTGATGTTGCCAATTTAGATTGTATTTATAATTGGTTTCTCTTTCTTGTACCTAACTACAGAAGAGCACTATACACAGTGGTAAACCGTTCTAAATAAGCTGATCTCCTTATACAATGAACATTAGGAAGGGCCCCCCTCCCCCATGAAGTTAGCTAAACACAGTCATGCTTAAGAAAGCACAACAGAAGGCCACTCAGTACGACGATGTCAGGTCACTTGTGCAGACCGCTGGCTGCTACTCCATGAGACACTCCCAGCATGCCCACACAGAATCCCATTACAGCTGAGCAAGTCCACAAGAGATCAGGTACCGTAAGTGCTTTTTTGTTGTTTTAAACAACTTAATATCCCTGAACACCCCTGGGAAAAATGGATAATTCATTCTTACCTACTACACAGAGTTTGGCAAGCTTCACACAAAGATTGATACCTTTTAGGATACAGAATTTGCAAAGCTGCAAGGAGGAGTATGAATAAAAGAATTTGGGCCCCCTGGATTTCCTCATGCCCTCCAGTCCCATGGCCAAACATTGCTGGGTTTGGGTCCCAGTTAGGGGGCATAGGATGGAACCTAAACTGGAGTACATGTATGGTCACCATCCCTTCAATACAACAAGGGAGAAGACATGATGATCTATGAAAATAACGACACTTCTAGAACACTCTACAGTCATCCTCACAGCAACCCTCTGAGGTAGGGATAACGTCACCTACTTATCTTACAGATGGGGAAAACTGGTTATATAATTTACTCAAGGAAACAATATTTCAGTGACAAATCCAGGATTACAATTCCAGAGCTCCCTAGTTTAACAGCCCAGGCCCTACCCACTCGTTCACACTGCCTTCCTTTCCAACAGCTGCACAGTAGCACACTTACCTTAACCTTAGCACAAGACTGATGGGGACTTTTATATCCTCCTGAACTGGTGCTGCGGCAGAGGGTGCCTAAAATGGGATTGGATTATTTTAAAATCAACTATCACTAACCCCTTTGCCCCCAGTCTTAAAAACACAAAACACAGATTACAAACAATTGAGTATAAATACAGAATACCATACAACTATCAAATACTATGTAATGTGTGGGCATATAACCACGCATTGGAATTTTGAGAGCACAATGAGAACCCAAATGAGAGGAATATTCATGTCCAGTTGAACTATACTACACAGTAATATTTAGAAAGACAATCCTGTCTGGAATTGTCTCCAGAGAAAATAAATGGTGGAATAGGTATTTGCCTTTTAGAGACACTGGAAACTGGTCAGAGGCTTCAGAAGAGGTTTTCAGTGCATTTATCAAATAATTTTTCAGGCAAATTTGATTTGTTTGGAATCTAAGATATTTGATAGAGAAGATATTTGATAAATCAGGATGGATTTTCTATCCCATGCCTCAAGATATCCTACACAGCTTTCTGAAGATACAGGAAAAAATTTTCAAAAGCATCTAAGTTTTTTAGGAGCCTTAAGCCCCACTGACTTTCAATGGGACTTAGGCGATTTAGAACATTTTAGCCACAATCCATAAAACCATAAATCGGGGGATTTATAGATTAGTAGGGAATTTACCTTTACCTAGACGTACATTCCTGAATGTATGGTTGTTTCAAAGATCCCTAACGCAATGGATTTTAAAAAGTTCTAAAAGGGGTTTATCTACCCATTTTCACTTCTGAATTATGGCTGATTATTTCTGCTTGTAGTTAGGTATTTGTTTCATGCTCTTCAGTAGTACATTTCCAGATCTTTATACTGCTGACGATAGATTTTAGGAAAGGGATATATTGTTTCATCAAAATCTGGCGGGGGATGGAATAGATTGCTCTTTCATTGTCTAAATCTTGGTCTGTATTTCACATGCTGCACAAGAGATTTTAACTTGAAGCAATAGGACAGACCATGTACGAGGCTGACAAAGCATGGAAACTCTACCCAAGACCTTTTTTCATCTGAATCAATCTCTTTTGAGCAACTTAAAAATTAACAGCTTGACTGAGAAATGAGGTATTTCACTCCATTCGATATCAATTTCACTACCTTTTCTGAAAAATCCGGGTCTAAATGCTGACCCTATTTAAAAAAGCATCAAAGATTCTGAGCTATGATTTAATGCAGCTAAGTGAATGTCTACTCCAAACTGTACCATTTCTCTTTAAGACTAGTATGTTGTCAGTAATGGTTATCTTTAAAATGGAAATACGAATTAAGTGCAATGAGATTATATAGAGTTCTACTAAAAAGAGTTTCTAGGAAAAAATGAAGACCAGAGCGTTACTTTTACTAGTAGCGTTGCCAAAACTCTTCCCTATGTGGCTATTAGAAAGAACAAAGCTAACATTGTCTTGTTAATATTAAATGCTTCTCCCCAACTGCAAATATGAACTTTAGTTTATTTTATTTAGAAGTACCATCATTCAGTAGTCTGGCAAATTTAGCAGCACTGTAAGCCAGCCGACTGCAAGACATATTCCAAATATCTCTGGAATGGTTTATTCTGGCAAATTCTGCCCCCACCCCCGCCCTTCAGCATTCACTTCTTTCCCTCCTGGGTAGGCTCTCCTAGCTGGGCTTTCCACTAAAAACAATACAGAACAGAATTAAGTTCTGTACTACTTAGCAAGGTTTTAGGTTTCCTCACACACATCAATTCTCTTCTGCACCAAATGGGAGCCTGTCAAAAAAACAGCCTCAAACTCAAAACCACAGGGAAATCTGATTTCTCTATTAGCCTTTGTTAATACGAAGGCTTTTTCAATGCACGTGTCATACATCCCTTTCAGAGACTGGGGGACCTCCTCCTTCCACCTCCCAGTTTCCTCCTACTTCTCCTTATAGACATACCCTTGAGGCTCTGAAGCTGCTGAGAGGTCTGGCCAGAACCTGCTTGACTGCCCTGTCAATGTTACTCCTTAATCACCTTAAACAAGAAGCTGCTGATCCAACCAAGGCATTCCCCTCTTTCCTTCACCCTTCCCCAGACTCAAGAATGCGCTCCCCGCACAGCACTAAAAGCCACTACTAGTTCGGAGAAAAGAAAACCCAGGAGCAGCAGATCCCTGCAGGACTGTGCAAAGCTAAGCACCCCAAAGCCATTAGGGCCTGCCTACTCCTCTTACTCAATTGGACAATTCACCACACTAATACAAATCATAAGCAGCTTTCCTGGCTTAAGTAAATTCTAGTGTGACTGATACTTTAAGGAGGATCTCCTACAAAACTGGAGATGTGTATAAAGGGTTTCTAGCCTTACCTGCCCTGCTGCTGGAGCTGCTGCAGGAGCCGGAGTGGGTGGAGGGACAGCAATTTGAGAAGGTTGCGCAGATGCCTGTCCTGCTGGCTGAGGTAGTTGAGCCGGAGTCTGTGCTGGAACATGGAGTAAATGACCTGTGGGTTCAGCTGGTGGGAACAGCTACAAAAAACAAGATGTTTTAATGAGAAAAGGAATGTCATTGAAAGCAGGTGGCTGGGCATGAAGTGCATGGTGACCCCGCTTGCCAAAGCACAACTGATAAGTTTACTGCCAGATACATTTCCATCCCCTCAAACCACAAAGTCAGATCAATGTGGGTGTCAAGAGGCTTCAATTTCTCCTTGTTCTGGAAGATGATTCCTCCTCTCCCTCATTATCTCCTGAAATGCTCATCCTCCCTATTACTATGGACGAGAAACTTGTATGGCAGAAGGACTGAATGCTACAAAGTAATACAAACCGAGCTCCTCCCTGGAAGATACAATCACATGCTGTAGTCTCTGTTTTCTTGGAACATGAGCATTATTGACGTCTCATTTGCCAAGTCATCGGGTCAACCTCTCACATTGCTTTATTAAAACTGGCTTGTGATTCCTTTCAGAGGGGAAAGGGACACAACACAGGGAAGAATTAAATCTTTGTAGATAATTATCTGCTTCAAAAGAAATATGATTCCAGGTATTAAGATGTCATTCTTAATGACCCGCAGTCCCGCATTCAATTTTGAGGTAACGCAAACAGAGTGCAAGCTCTTCAAAGCATGTAAGAGCAGCATGTTTGGGACTGGATGTATAGATTTAATGCTCTAGTCTCTGGCTGACCAAAAATATGGAAAAGAAAGAACCTAATCAGTTCTCTAGGGGAGAAGGATGGGTGAAATGTGAGTTATTGCAATTATAAATTTTCTGACCACAATTCTGAGATGGCTCCAGGGAATCTCTCTATAGTTGATCAATTTCTCAGTTGCAAGCTGACGTTAGAACAGGATAGGCTAAGCCTGGTCAGAATTCTACAGGACATGTCGGTTTAACATCCCATGTGTGTCAGGAAGGAAATAAGTAATATCTACACACCAAATCAGAAAGCAACCATATGCTTATATCTAAGATGCACTAATAACATTCTTGTGTAAGATTTGCAGATTGCAAAGAGTTCTGAAGCAAGATTTTAACTGTCATTAAATTCTTGCTCCACTACCAACTATGAAGGACTGCTGAAGGCCTAGGTCAGAGGCTTAGCTGTAGGCTGAGAATAAGTCAGACCAGGTCCTGTAAAATGGGCACTTTGGGTATGTCTACACTGCAATTAAAAGCATGTGGCTGGCCTGTGCCAGATGGCTTAGGCTCACAGGGCTCGGGCTAAGGGGCTGTTTAACTGCAGCGTAGACTTTCGGGCCCCCCTTGTAGGGTCCTAGAGCCCAGGCTCCAGGCCGAGCCCAAATGTCTACACGGCAGTTAAACAGCCTCTTAGTCCGAGCCCACATCATTTGGCACGGGCCAGCTGCGGGTTTTGAATTAGAGTAGACAAAGCTGTAGCTCACGAAAGCTTATGCTCAAATAAATTTGTTAGTCTCTAAGGTGCCACAAGTACTCCTTTTCTTTTAGAGTAGACAAACCCTTTGACTGACTTGTTTGGGGGGAAGGGATGTGAAGAACTTGACAGACTCTGAAATAGTGGATTCAACCTCAAAGCTGAAGAGCAGTAACAATCTTCAGGATTTTATTTGACAAGGAAATCATCAGAGAAGATCCCCACAAGGGATATTCCTGGTATATTATTTTTAGAGCAACTAATTTTAGCAACTAATTCACTACACAGATGAGCCTCTGTCATGATAAGCTAAATTGAAAACAACATTCCCTATAAAGCAGCGGTTCTCAAACTGTGGGTCAGGACCCCAAAGTGGGTCACAAACCATTTTAATGGGGTCGCCAGAGCCCAAGCCCAACTGTCCGGGATCGAAGCCTGAGGGCTTCAGCCCTGGGTGGTGTGACTCAGGTTACAGGCCCCCTGACTGGGGTTGAAGCCCTTGGGCCTGGGCCCCTCACACTCAGGGCCGTAGGGTTTGAGCTTTGGCCCCGCCCGTGGTCATGAGGTTCAGGCAGGCTCAGTCTTTGGTCCCCACTCCTGGGGTCATGTAGTAATTTTTGTTGTCAGAAGGGGGTTGCAGTGCAACGAAGTTTGAGAACCCCTGCTATAAAGGTTTGTTAAGGTTAGTGCTAAGAGGCTCTCTCTAGGTAGTCAATGATTCACCTTCTAGAGAAGGAACTAGCTTCCAAGTCCTGGGATATTATTTTTAGAGGCCAATAAGAACACATTCCTTGCAATATTGGCAATGATTGGGAGTTGTCAAATTCAAAGAGCAACAACTTCCAAAAGGCCCAACTTACCTCAGAATTCTGTAAAGATTCTTTCACTCTGGGAGACTAAAAAACGAAAAAAAGATCAGTTGTTACTATAAGCTGTTTAACAAAACTGAACCTTCTGACTAGCCACGGACTACCTCAATCATGTTAATATTCACTAAATGCACATACACGTCTGGTCTGGTTTGACTGTTATCTACATATTAAAATGCACAATAGCAATCAAACCAGATAATTTCTCAGCAGCCTAGCCATGCTCTATCCCCCGAAAATGCATTGTCATGGCTTGGCTTGGCTTATTACTTACAGTTTCAATTTATGCACAGTAGCATATAATAAGAAATGCTGGAGTTGTTTACTGGCAAAGAAATAGAATATTAATGAGGACTACATTGATCTGATTTGGATTTCATTAACAAGCCGAGACAATAAAATCCGTTTTAAAGCCACTCCAACACAGAATCACAGAATATCAGGGTTGGAAGGGACCTCAGGAGGTCATCTAGTCCAACCCCCTGCTCAAAGCAGGACCAATCCCCAACTAACATAACAGTCTGCAAAACAATTAGAATATTAAAGGTGTCATAAGCATTCGATACATTAGAAAGTTGAAGTCATAAGCAATATACACGACAGTGAAAAACAATTCCCAAGAACGATAAGGTATTTTTTCCTATCTACAGTTGAAACAATGAACAAATAGTCTTTTATTTTATATTTGGGAAACAATACTACCTTTTCCTATTAGTTATAAATTTCTGTTATGGTTATGCCTAGGACCCTCAAAGGTGTCAGAAAAGAAGTGGAAGAGACAGAGTAAAAGGGAATTATTATTCAAATTAACTAGATTTGGGACACTCTGTGTTAGGTGCTATACAAACATGGGACAGTCCCTGCCCCGAAGAATTTATAGCCTAAAACAGTGTTTCTCAACCTTTTTGTGCTGGCGACCCACTTTGGACTTACCCAGATTTGAAAAGGTAGGTAGAGCCCTGCGCGGATACAAAATTTATATCCGTGGATAGAGGTATCTACGGTTATAAAGCAGATATCCACGGAGTTGCAGGGCTCTAGCGACAACGAGAGAGACCAGCAGGGCCATGGACTACAGCGGTGAAAGCAGCAGTATGTTGGGCAGTCGCTTGCAGGAGCCAGTGCCCAGCCTGGGCAGCTCCTCCAGCGTGGCTGTTCCACCCCCAGCCCTACACACTAGAGGGGCACCAGGCTCACCAGCAGCTGTCCCTGGTCATGCTTGTGTGCAATCAGCTTGCACGCTCCCAGATAGGAGTCTTGGTCGTCACTAAAGCTCCGAAACTCCGCAAATATCTGCTTTATATCCACGTGGGGCTCTAACACTGAGGGGCTGAAGCCCCCGGGAGCTGACAGACGAATCCTCAGCCCCGCCACCAGAGGCTAACAGATGGAGCCCGTAACCCCCCCCAAACTTGTCCCACAATCCCCCTGGAGGTCATGACCCCCGCATTGAGAAACAAGAGTCTAAAAAATGGGGCTGAGGTTGGGATAATAACGTAATACTACATGTGGTATTACTGGAAGCAGAGGGTAACAAGGTGACTCTCAGTCCTGGGCCCTCCGTGAACTATCACACTGCCATTTGGATGAGACCCAAAACTGAGATCCTAATCCCTTTCTGGTTGTCAGAGATGCCACCATGTTTTTGGAAGAGTAGATGTTAACCCCCTTATTTTGGCCAAATTGCCACTTCGGGTGATTTAAATTCGGCTTCCTTATATTCCTCATGCAATTTTAACTCGATAAGGTATCTTTACTCCCTGAACTAAGTTGTTCAACAGAATTGCTTCTTTTAAATAGCTGTCACATTTCATTCTGGATATGACTGCCTTTTAATGTTAACATTTTTTAAATAAAGTGACAGCTTGCAAAGTAAAGCAACAGATATGCAGTTTGGGACCCTGTTGGATGAAAGCTTCTACATAAATGAAATTAATCTTGGATATTTTTCTACTTCCATCTTTAAAGAAAACTAAGCTCATTTAATATTTATAGATGTTTTCTACAAATCTGCTTTCTTATTCACCAGCATTACTTATGCTCACACTTCAACAGCAGACAAACTAATGGCATTTCTATTCATTATTAGAAACGAAAACTAATGAAAATTCCAACTACTATCCCATTGAGCAAACTGGCTCAACTTTTACTTTCTGACAGAGATGCTAATTGAGCGGCTTGATTCCTCTGGAGTTTGAAAATTCAAATTAAAGATAAATCACAATGCACATGCTCTTAAAATGATTTACCTTCCACTATAAAATGAATGTATCAGTGTATAATGGCACCCTGCATGTTCACGCTCACTAGTTAATCACAACACTTCAGTAATTACTTTTGCATTCTTTAAGTGAGCTAATACACTTTAAAAACAAACCCAGAGTTGTGTATAACATGATGATATCCTTAACATATAATCCTATTTTTTTAATCCTTGTCCTGCCTCTTCCCTTCTTTGTCTTGTTTGTATTCTTATTGCCCTCACCTGCCCTGTGTTTAGATTGTAAGCTTTGGAGAAGGGACCAGGTCTCCATGCAGTGTCTAGCGTACTTTTGAGCTCTCAGACAAACAGTGCTTCTAAGCTACACCGACTCATTTCTTGGGGTATTCAGACTCTTGGAAATGTGCATTTTAGAACAAATGAAGGGCTACAGTAAAGCTGCGTGCTACAGAGGAAAAGGGTCTGTGGGAATAATGCCAAACAATTTTTCTACATCTTGCTCGGGAACATGTCAAGTGAGGCTTAATGGTGGGATGGATTTCAGATTTTACCTTTCCACCTGGATTACTCTCTTCTCCTGGCGCAGTCAGCATTTGATCACAGTGGAGTTCCTCCTACACAGTATTCTCTGCAACCGACTGGTCTGCAAATAAGACCTTTGTACTTTCTTTGGTGGAGAGGCTCTGGTAGTACGTTACAAATTGGCCAAAGTCAGTCTCGGATATTTGAAAATGGTATCTCCAGACACTGTTGCTACCTTCTGGCATTAGTTAGGCTAGTGGCAAGATGAGCCTTTTGCTCTTATGTTGTACTGTTAATTTTATTATTAGGTGCCCCTCTGAAATCTCCCACCCAAATATTGACCCAGCCTGACCCTGATTCACTTGTGAGATCTGAATGGACCACAGTACAAGGAATAATGTGTTCCGTTTTCAAAGAATCTTTAGCTAGTCCAAACATTTGGAATGGAGATTATAAATGAAGGGCTCAATTTTCTCTCACTCAAAATCAAAACAAATAAGCCATGTTTAAAACACAATAGGGGCCAGTGTTAAATCAGGGTATCGTGATTTCAGAGACAAGATGTATCGGAACAAAATTTTAATTTTCTCTGAAACAAGGTTTGAAATATCAGCCTCCTTTAAAATTAACCTTATAATTTAAAATATAGGGAGAAAGTATTTTATAGCTGAGAGTGTCCTAGATTAAGATTTTCAGAATTATCTATCTTATATGGTAAGATCATCCGTGGATGAGTAGTAACAGTCTGACCATAAAGAGGAAGATAGTCAAATTTGTAACTGGAAAGCTAACATAAAAACAGAGTTACTGTAACCACCAAGCACATTAGAAAAGTGTGTAAAGGTAATATTAACAAGCACCGTTTTTGAAGAATTCCAAGCTTGCGAAAAACAATTTTGCAGAGACTTAAGGAAATTTCTACACAGATCATAAATAGAAGGGATGTAATGAACCAGAAGATGGAAATGAGAAAGATGAAAGGTTTAAAGGGGCAAATGTTCAAACAACACCCCGAGAGAAAATAACTTTAGGACAAGAGTATTTGAAGAAGTCTCCAGAAGCTCATTCTTTGGCTCTCCTTTGTTAAATCTGACAACCGTTAAAATCCACGTGTTGCTATGAAAGGGAAGAATTACATTCAGAAAACATCTTTGAAGTGGTAGTGTTTGGAATGATGAGCATACATATCATTGAAGATTTAAGATCTACAAAGGATTTAACACTTCAAGTTTTACACCTGTTTTTTTAAACATAAAATATAATATTGTAAAATCCGTAGCTACTCAGGACTTCACGGATGCCACTTGATTGCCCACTGGGGCCATGCAAGTCCATGGCAACTGCTGGGATAGAACTGTTCCACCCGTCCAATCACAAGTCCCAATTACTTGAGCTAAGGGAGAAGGTTGGCTGTGCAAGACCGATGATGCTGTTGAGCAGTGCTGATTCTATCATGTAGGAGGCAGTGATATCAATATCAATCAGTTCAATACAGTACTTAAGACAATGTTACAAAAACAATCTCAGGTAGTTTATACTACTGGAGTTTTAAATTAGCCACAAGAATATCCTGATGCTCTGTTAATCCACTGGACTGGAACCCAAAGGATCTGGATTCATATCCCCAGCTCTACTACAGACTTGTGACTTTTCCAAAGTTGCACACAAGCCCTGTGCCTCAGGACTGCATCGTAAAATAGGGATACTACTACTTCTCCCATCCTGTCTCTCTCATGTCTGGTTAGACTGTAAACTCTCCGGGACAAGGACTTGTTAGGATATAGATATTCAGGCCTGTCTGTAAAGGCCAAACTCTAAGAATTTAGGTGTATTCTTATCACTTAGCTAGTTCTAGAGGTATAAAAGAAAGAATCAAAATCACTGACTGTATAAGGCCTTTTCTTACTATGACAGTCTGAAGCCCTGTTCTTAGGCAAAGATCTTTGGCTACGCAGCAGAGGCAGCCATAAGCTGCGAAGCGAATTTTGGTCACATCTTTACATTCCAAACTAGTCTCACTGAAATAAGGTGCTATTGGGCTCTTAGGAATACAATCCTGTCCTGATAGTGCCTATCACCTCCAGAGAAAGGGAAGTGCCTAGAAAATGTAAAAGGAAACTTAGTTTGATAGCATCCTGCCTGGCAAGAACTCAGTGATCAATAGCTGGGATGTGAAATCCTCATTTCTGTGTTCTTCTATCATTGTAGCCCCCTCATCTCCCTATTGTTTGTCTGTATAATCTCGGTCTGGTTCTGTGATTGTTCCTGTCTGCCGTATAATTAATTTTGCTGGGTGTAAACTAATTAAGGTGGTGGGATATAATTGGTTACATAATCATGTTACAATATGTTAGGATTGGTTAGTTAAATTTCAGGAAAATGATTGCTTAAGGTATCACTAAACAGAACTCAAGTTGTACTATACAGTCTGCAGTCAATCAGGAAGTATGGCGGGAGGGGAGGCAATGGGAACAGGAAATGGGGGTGGGGAAATCGGAATCATGTTTTGCTAAGGGGGGGGAATTGGAACAGGGACACAGGTAAGGCTCTGTGGTGCCAGAGCTGGGAAGGGGGACACTAAGGAAGGAAACTGGAATCATGCTTGCTGGAAGTTCACCCCAATAAACATTGAATTGTTTGCACCTTTGGACTTCGGGTATTGTTGCTCTCTGTTCATGCGAGAAGGACCAGGGAAGTAAGCGGGTGAAGGAATAAGCCCCTAACAGGACTGTCTTACTGTGTATGTGTAACATTTCACACAATGTGGTTCTGAAGACTGCTGCAGCATCTAGGCACTACTGCAATACAAATAATACAACTGTTGCAGAACCCAGAGGCTCACCCTGAGCTGTGAAATTGCTGCTCTGCCTTCCTCACTTTCTTCATCTAGTTCATCATCACTCCACTCCCAGCCACCGTCTTCAGTCTTATGAAGACGCCCACTGGAACCTGGGACCCTCCGGACCTGTTCAGCAGAGAGACAAACCAATGCTGTATGAAGCAGATGATTCTAATGGTCTTTTTTAGGAAAAATGTGTCCAAACATCATCTAAGCTGTCATCCTGGAGTCTAACAGGAACTGATAAGAGATCAGTTAGTTTATATCTAGAGGGCATTAGAATATCACAATGCTAACTAAGAATTAGTCCAAAAAATTTTGAGCACAGTTTTAAGCATAAAAAACTAGCAGAACTGTGACATCCATTGTTAAACAAAGGCGGTCACTGTCCATTTGCACAAAGGTGGTCACTGTCCATTTGCATCTTGGTACCTTTTTAGCTCTTTCAGTGATTGTTGGTGCTCTCTGCAACATCTTTTCTTGTAGAAATTCTTTATTCTGGAAAAGAAAAAGATTTTAAGTATCTAATTCACTCTTCTACTGTTGAAAGTCATTTTATGGCTAAAGCATTTTTTGGCCATAAAAACCACTTTCAATCTAATTTTAATAAAACCAGGAAGACACATGCTGTTTGGGAGCCAACATCGTTCTTTCTAAGAACATCTGCGAGATGTAACAAGAAGCAATCCACCATTCATTCCCTGGGACTGCAGTCAGAATTTCTCTAATATGCATGCTAATCCTATATAACTTTTCATCTGTGATAGATTTCCCACTGCAAAATGATATAGGATTAGCAAGCAAGAAGTGGTATACAAGAAACTTTGATTTTCCTTAAAATTCAACTGAATCACTGCAAAATCACTGCCCCCCCCCCCCACCTAAAAGGGTACCTTGACTTAAAGCCTAGAACAAGATAGAAAGAAATACTCTGCCCTGATCCAGTGACAGATTTAAGGTCTGGTATCTTGCAACCCACCCTTTGGGTCTAGAAATGGGAGTTTATACCATTTGGTATGGGAGACGCCCAGCTTTCAAAAGCATACAGCACTTGCTACTAGTTTTGGAGAGCCCTGAAACACTTGACCTTATTTATGGCATAATACAGTAGAACCTCAGATTTACAAACACCTCAGGTATGGAGGTTGTTCGTAACTCTGAACAAAACGTTATGGTTGTTCTTTCAAAAGTTTACAACTGAACATTGACTTAATACAGCTTTGAAACTTTACTACGAAGAAGAAAAATGCTGCTTTTAACCATCTTAATTTAAATGAAATAAGCACAAAAAGTTTCCTTATGTCAATTTTGTTTTAAACTTTCCCTTTATGTTTTTAGTAGTTTATGTTTAACACAGTACTGTACTTGTTTTTTTTTGGGTCTCTGCTGCTACCTGATTGTGTACTTCCAGTTCCAAATGAGATGTGTGGTTGACCAGTCAGTTCATAACTCTGGTGTTCATAACTCTGAGGGTTCTACTGTACACAGAAAGTCTCCCAGATTGTTTTCAGAGGTTTCTAAGATCTTAGTTAGATTTACTCCCTCTGAGACCTCATCTACACTTTTGCCAGCGTGTAGGGTACATGGAGCTACGTGAGATAGTGAAAGGCAGGCTGCATATACACTTACTGTGGAGTATAGCTACGCTTGGCAGTGAAAGGCTCTGGCAGAGGGGAGGCAGTGGGAAAAGTCTCCAGCTGAGCTGCTGGAGCCTTTCACCACTGCCTCCCTCTGCCAGAGCTCTTCTACTTTACTTGCCTAAGCAGTGCCTCACTGTCTACACAGCTACTTTATATCCGTGCTAGCTGGGCATGGAGTAGCTAACTCTCCACATCACTGCAAGTGTAGACATACTTTCAGTTGGCTTTAGAGGTGGAGGGGGAAAAAAAATAAACCCAATGGAAGATGTTAAAAACGCTCCAAGATTTTTAAATAGTCTCTATGAAACACATTTCTGTAACAGAATACATGATTTGATAGCATACAAAGGTTTTATTTCATTAATTTGCAACAAGCAGCTTAACTCAGAGTAGCACTGATGGTAAACAAAACAGCCATTCCAGCTCACACCAGTAAAGCCTTATACCGCCCCACATATTTCATGATACATAATATTTCCCTTCCATACAAGTTTTATCATACCTTTGCTTTTGTGAAAAATTTGTGTCTTAATAGCTCTGCTGCTGTTGGTCTATTAACAGAAGAGGGAGAAAAATAGTTATAATTGTTACTTTGAAATGTCAGGTTTCAGAGTAGCAGCCGTGTTAGTCTGTATCCGCAAAAAGAAAAGGAGGACTTGTGGCACCTTAGAGACGAACCAATTTATTAGAGCATAACCTTATTGAGCTACAGCTCACTTCACCGGATGCATACAGTGGAAAATATAGTGGGGAGATTTTATATACACAGAGAACATGAAACAATCTGTATGTTAACACCCATTGTTTCATGTTCTCTGTGTATATAAAATCTCCCCACTATATTTTCCACTGTATGCATCCGGTGAAGTGAGCTGTAGCTCACGAAAGCTTATGCTTTAATAAATTTGTTAGTCTCTAAGGTGCCACAAGTACTCCTTTTCTTTTTGAAATATAACTTATCCTTCCAAGCTGCTTGTCTCATTCACCGCAACCTGCCTACAACATGAAACTTTGCCACCTGTTTACCCACAACCCGAGACCCCGAGTCAGCTGGCACGGGCCAGCCATGGGTGTCTAGTTGCTATGTAGACATATCCAATAAGGACAGCAAAAGCAATGGCTCTTTTCCAGATGTGATGCACTGCAGTTCACACCTCTGCTTTCAGGCAGATGGTTACTAAATACTAATTGTGCATTAGGTTAGTTATCTTCAGAAAGTGACATATATAGACATTACACATTTAGGAGGTGCACTGATATACCTTTGGTTATCTGCTGGCTCCATTTAGCTGAAACTGGTTTGCGAGCTCTTGTAGATTGTTACTACCTTTGTTTTACTCATCTGCACATTTTCTAGCACAATGGGACCCTGACTGGGGCTTCACGCCCGTACCGTAGAATAAAGACAGAAATAATAATAAATTGGGAACTGCAACGCCATTTGCTTTCTTCCTCCCCCCGCCCCCTGCCAATCACACCCTTAACACTGAACAGATGATCACCTACTTGTAGTGAGAGGATGATTTAAAACTGCTGTATCGGGATATTTTAAAAGGATTTGCATGGATGAGAGAACATGTTATGGGACGTTTACCAATGTTTTATATAGCTGTCCTTAATAAATAGTCCTTATAACCAAATGAGTCAAGATTGCACTAAGAGCCTTCTTATATTTGCAAATTTAAAAACAATGTATATTTTAAAAGCTCCACAGGTAAATACACAGTTCACAACCTATAATTTCTGATGGGCAAAAAACACAGTGCAGCTTGAACCAGAAGCGAGACAAAAATTGCAATTAAGTCTCTGGGAGTACAATACTGAGCTAGTCAGAACCGGTTAATCAGAATGAAAGTTGTGTGTCTTGCCAGTCGTACACAGTATTGAACATTTATCCCTATTTATAAAAAATGACGATGGGCAGGAGAACTAATTGTCAGACACCAGGTCCTCTGCAATCATCTTGGCTCAAAGATTGCAGAGCTAACTAGGACAACTTTTATTTTTAAATTTTGGTGGTAGTTTTACCTTTTTTCAGGGTCTTTCTGTAGGCATGAGGAAATCATCTTTCTAAATGATTTCCCATACTTCTTCAGCATTTCTTTATCTTGGACGCCAGTCTCTAAAGAAGGTGGATCATTCTGTAGTGTCAGCATTAAAACCTGAAAGAATTAAATCCATTGGAAACATCTAGGAAGATCAAAAATTCTTAGAAGTCAGGTCTAGGGAACCCCACACATAGAGCAGCCTGATGCATTCTGGGGACACACATCTTTAACATGTTAGGAGTTGAGATACAGGCTTCAAATTGCAAGTAAGGTCAGATCAAGTTTTCAGGTCAGTCACGCCAGCATAATGCAGCCCCAAAGGGAAGAAAAGGGGCACAGCATTTCTGCCAATCATGTTCATTCTATAGACACTGGTCATATGAGACTTTAGATTCAAATGCTCGGTTCAGATTTCTTTGCAGATATCTTAGACTTGTGGGAAAGAGGGAGTTAGAAAGAAATATGGCTAATTATGAATGTAAAAAACCCCAAGGGTAATTCTCTCTCTCACACACACACACTCTCTCTCTCTCTCTCTCGCACTAAGTGAAGGATTTTTTCTATTCCACTCAACAAAACATTCTGAAGGGGAAAAAAAAAGATTATTCTTGCCACCATCTTACTCTGTCGCTTCGATACAGGTTGCACCAATTTTAGAAGAGGAACCAGCCTGCAGCATAATTTAAAGGTGTCCACTGTTCTAAAAATGCAGTGGTCCATCAATTCATACAGAATTATACAATCCAATGTAAATGGAGGTTAATATTCCCAAGTCACAAATATGAAAACATAATTACAACTTAAGTGACCTTTATAGTCCAGGATCTGAACTTGGAGTTTGAATATAGTAATCGTAGAACTGAGTGCAGACCACAAAACCTACTGTAAAATGCTTTTAAAATTTCATTATCACATAAGAAAGTATTATTGACAACATCATCTACTAAATCAGTGAATATTTGTCTCTTGCTTTGCAGACCAGGGGCATTGTTAACATGATCACTGACTGCATTTAAAACAACTCGGTTGTTCAAGGCTTTGTCTGCAAAGGAAAGTTGCACCAGTTTAACTTATTTCAGTTAAACTTGTGCAAACCTCTGGCTAGACTCTTATTTCAATTTAAGACAAGCTTAATTCAGGTTAGCGTCAGTCAATAAGAAATGTGCTTAAATTAAACCAAAATTTGATACTCAAACTGAAATTATAGGCCACAAAAGGCTTTGCACATGTTCAACTGAACAAGTTTAAAAACTGATTTAAATGAAACTGGTGCAACTTCTGTGCACAGACAAGGCATAAGGCAGGTCTCTTTTCAGACTATTTGTCAAACCCATTAAATTTTTCAGTTTTGAATAAAATATAATTGTTTTCTAGAAAACATGTTTGTTCCATTGATGCTAGCTGGTGAAAACCTACCTTTAATTCCTTAGCGATAAT
This sequence comes from Lepidochelys kempii, assembly GCF_965140285.1. NCBI lineage: Eukaryota > Metazoa > Chordata > Testudines > Cheloniidae > Lepidochelys > Lepidochelys kempii. The sequence continues at coordinate 258,376,050 of NC_136381.1, forward strand.
CAGAGTAAGTGGTTGCAATTTTTTGCAAGAATTTGAATAATATGCAACAGCAACACAAATCTAAAACACCCTATTTAAAAATCTGGAGTACATGAAACAAGTATTTGAAGAGAAAGGATAGGTCTTCTGCACAGCAAATATCTGACAAAACAATTACCATATTAGTCTGGAGTATGTCTGCATAGCAGTGAAGTCTCCAGGTCCCTTAACCCATAACGCTGTGTAGCAAGGAGACAGCTAGTACAGTCACAACACAGCAGACCCGCAATGAAGGGAATTTCCACCCCCTCCCGAGTCCATGTGCTCATTACCTCATTTACTAGAAACAGGTATGTCTGAATATAAGGGCATCTCAACATGTAGAAATAGGTCCTTATTTTCTGAATGTTGAAGTCTTAAAATCCATTGCATCCTATCAACTGAACCACTACGACAGGAGCTGGTTTTCCTTTTTTTAAAATAAAGGTTTTAATACTTAAATTTAAGCGAGGGGTAGAAAGATTTGATGTCTATTATAACAGGAGTTAAAGTATTTTATGTGGTTTAAGCAAGGTTTGTTTTATTCTTTTAATGGTAAAAACTGTGTCTGAATTCCGGATGGATGGATGGATGGATAGATAGATAAGGCTACGAGTCAGTCATGGAGCTCACAGATTCTGTGATTTTAAGAAACCTCTAACTTCCTCAAAATTCCACTAATTCAGCCCCAGGCAGCGGGGCTCAGACTTCAGAGTGAGCCCGAGCCCCATAGCCAAGCCCCACTGCCCGTAACTTATCTTTGCGGGGCCTCCTGTCGAGTAGGGCCCCAGCCAATTGCCCTGCTTGCTACCCCCTAACACTGGCCCTTTGTACATTTCTGCAATTTTATTGTTTATTGCCTGTGTCCCATCTGTGACTTTAAATAAAAATACACATGCCAAAATTTTAGCCATATTTTTATTTATATATATATATTATAAATAAATAAAAAATAGACAGATTTTTTTTTTTTTTTTTAAAGTAGCAGCATGGGGAAATCTGTCTCTCTTGCAGAATCTAAGGTTTTTGCAGGTGGCAGCAGGATAAAAATGGGATTCAAAAAATATCCTGCCCAGGGCTCTAGTTTAGAGCAACAACCCTCCCCAGGCTTCAGTGATGTGCCTTTAAAATGGAAACCTCTGAACTAAACCAACAAAAATACGATATTACACACAAATCCCAGCTCAGTCCCCATAGTTAAAACTCCCTCAAATAGATATCAGGCAGTTAGAGCTGACAAAAACATACGGTGAAACCTACTACCTCTCTGACAGAATGAACCCAATTACATTTCAGGAATACCCAAGGCTGATGCCCTCAATTCATTTTACACAGGCTACTGACCAGCCACCAGATAGCAACTTCCAGTCTCCAGCTGAGCTAACATTCAAACCAGGAGAAGAATGTAGAGCCTCTTACCTCTATTACTAATCCAATGAGGTATCCAAGCCCCCAGTTAAAAACTCACCTGGAACAACTGGTTCCAGATTTTATGAGTAGGTGAATAGAAGGTAGGAGAGGACTGATTATCTCCTTATCCAGGGGTCACTGGATGCCCTATAACCTTTGAACTGCTCGTTTTTCTACAGCTCTAAGAGAAAAGACTGCTATGCGGCTTTTAAAGGATCCAGGTGAGATATCGAGTACTACTCATGAGTATCTGCGCAGGGAAGGGTATAGATTTGAACAGTACTATTCTCTATTTTAAGCACAAACACAAAAAAGGAATGTAACGTTTAAAAGGACTTCCCCATAGAGATTATAAAATGCAATTCTGTGAGTCTGATGGTATTTTACAAATATAATCACAAAGGACAGGCAGCTCTTCGACAAGAGGAAAATTGGACTGACCACATTCTTTCAAATAACCTCAGGAAACACTGTTTAATACTGTTTTTTGTCACCACAAGTATTTGAAGATTACCACTCACCTTCATCGGTGGGTATTTGTGATAAGGAGCTGCCCCAGTAGCCAGTTCTATAGCAGTGATTCCAAAACTCCAGATGTCTGCCTTGAAGTCATAACCTCTGACCTGAAAAGTAACAAGATATTACTCTACATATTTTTCATTATCCCAACTACACCTCTGCCAGCAGGCTTTGAATGGAGCTTGTTAAATGTTTGCATCATTTCTTTACCCTCAAGGACTCTGAAAAACATCTTCCATTAACCTTCGCTGGCATGGCAATTACACCCAGGAAGGAACATGCCTTTCTTTACCTTTCAGTTCCTTCCTGGCTGCAAATCAGAAACCTTAGGTAGAGCAGTCATATCTGAGGAAGACCATATTTGTAGCTTGTACAAGAGTTTTCATATGCCACATTACCAATACAAAGGTTACATCAAGATGGCTACCAGGTATTGGATTCAACCAGGTTTTGGCTTCCATACCAATATGGAAAGTCGGACTGCTTTGGTATGATTGAAATAGTCATAGTAAGGGGATTAATAGACATATGACTGTTTTTGGAGCTGTGCCTAACCAGCTACTTTGTTAAACTAACTGCAATCACGTCCAGTCCTGAAACAGGTTAGCACTCTGCTCTTCGCACTTGGAAGTCCGTGCCAGCCTGGAGTTGAGCCAGGCCACTGACAAACTCCTCATTCCTGCTTATAGAGGCCCATTGCTGACATTTAATATTTTGCTTTCCATTAGATTGTCTTTTGGTTTAATGGGTATTAGTTTCCACATTAGATGGGCAGATTTGTTCACTAAAGCCATATAGCACTTAAACCTCCACTATGCAAAGAAAAAAAAATTCATATGCCAATAAGCCTTTTTCCTCATTAATATTACCTAGTGTTTTGGCATCTGAAATGGAAAATTTACTTTATCCACTGAAGGGAAGAGACACTGTGTACTAACTTTAATGAGAACTACAAACCACAAGTGTTTTGCCAAAATGAAATTTTTCGCGTTTCCTGCTCTCAAGACAAATGGGAGAAGACTGCTAGAGCTGAGTCAGTGCAAATTTAATACCACTATTGCACTAGGTAAGTTAACAGTTAGTTTAGGAGAAGACACTAATTCTGCTGAAGCTAAAAGTTTTGCACAAACTACCTGTGAGGAACAAGACTATTGTTGCATTTTGAAGAACACTTCCAGATTTCAATTTATGGTTCATCTTGTTCTATATTCATATGGTTAAATTAAATTTGATAAGTTTACTATCCTTCGTTTACCTTGTACTAGTTCCTTAAGTTCTGAAGGCAATTTTCTTTTTGTCCATCTCTAGACACTCCATATCTAGCCTACCTGGGATACTCCAGTTTGATGGGATTTAAGTGAGAGAAACCGCTAGAAGTGATCTCCTTTTACTATGTAAACTTGGCTTTCTTGTATTTACATGATTATATTAGTAGAGAAAAAAAATCTGTAAAGTTTAATAAAATTAAGTTGCATCACACTGTACGTAGCTCAACAATGCTGGAGAATAAATTTAAACTATAATCAAAGACAAAAAACAACACTGAAGCACAGTGTTAGTCTTGTAGTAGGTGCATAAATACATCAATAATTTTCTACCGCCTAATCTATAGCTTCCAATTACAGTACAAAATCCTGCTTGTAAATTGAAGTCATCAGGGAAGTTTTCAAATTCCTATAAATTAGTTTAATATAGCTAATGGCTACCCAAAGAGAAAACAGCTCTTCACCTGAATTTTGATCCAGAATATACCAATAACCTTAATTTGTTTATACTTTATGGATTTAGATCAATGACATTTACCTCTTCAATTTGTGCCAAAAGTTGTTTTCCAGTCAAAATGTGCATAGCATTTAGAGAGATAATGGTGGGATAGGGAAGTTTATCCCAAAATTAAGACATGGACTTGGGTCAAAAATTCTTTGATATCTACCTTTTCTATTTATTTATAACTCAACATATAATTGGCTCACAGCAACACCTGCTGGAAGAGAATGGGATGGTATAAACAGCCTTTCAAAATAATTTCTTGTAATAATTCCACACTCACAGTCCTTACGAACTCTTGTATCCCCAGAACATCTGTCTCAATAGAAAATACTAGATATATTTATAATTAAGTCTTTTCATTTTAGTTACATTTCCCTCCTGGTTAAAGATCTTTATAACAACTTTATCCGTTCAGCTTTCCCCTTTCTTTGATCAGTTGGTTTTTCATTGATCTAATCCCCTCTCCTCTTTAGTCACAGACATTCTGGACACGATCAGCCTGGAGAAGTCCAATACAGCCCAGCTCAGTACTGCAACATCATAGAATCATAGGACAGGAAGGGACTTTGAGAGGTCACCTAGTCCAGTCCCCTGCACTCATGGAAGGATTAAGAATTATCTAGACCAGAGGTGGGCAAACTACGGCCTGTGGGCCACATCCGGCCCAAAGGACCGCCCTGCCCAGCCCCAGAGCTCCTTGCCCAGGAGACTAGCCCCCGGACCCTCCCCCGCAGCCTTACCTCACTGTGCCTTTGGCGCAATGCTCTGGGCAGCGTGGCTGCAGAGCCCGGCCTGATCTGGTACTCTGTGCTGCGCGGCTGCCTGTCCCGGGGGGTGGGGTGGGGGGCGGGTCAGGATGGAGAGGAGGGGTTGGATGGGGTGGAGGAGGCAGTCGGGGCAGGGGTTCCAGGGGTAGTCAGGGGACTGGGTGTGGTGGGGGGGGTGGATGAGGCAGGGGTCCGGGAGGGCAGTCAGGAAGGAGGGGGGGGTTGGATGGGGCAGTTAGGGGCGGGGGGTTCCGGGGCAGTCACAGGACCAAGAACAGGGGGGGTGGACGGGGCAGGAGTCCCGGGGCGGGGGGGGGGCATCATGGGGTGAGAAGCAGGTGGTGGGGGGGGTTGGATAGGGCCAGACCATGCCTGGCTGTTGGGGGAGGCACAGCCTCCCCTAACCAGCCCTCCATACAATTTCCGAAATCCAATGCAGCCCTCAGGCCAAAAAGTTTGCCGGCCCCAATCTAGACCATCTCTGACAGGTGTTTGTCTACCCTGCTGCTCTATCCCTTGTGCCTCCATTTACATAAGGCAACAAGAGCAGACACCACTTCCATTCCCAGCTGATTAGCAGGTCAAGGAAGGAAAGAGAACCCAACACCCTAGAGGCAGCCATTCCTTTCCAAGGGATACAAATGCTAACTAAGACTTCAGTAGGGGTGAAAAATTCGGCAGGATAATGAATCGTTCCCCCGATCCCATCTCCCAACCCCCAGTTCTCCTCCACACTAGTTACTGACATTTACATTTGTTTTGCCTTGTTGGGAGTAGTCTGCACTGCATGTTTAAGGAGAAAACATTCTCTTATCCCTCCCATCATCCCCAATATCCTCCATTTTAATGGAGCAAGTAGCTCCACTGAAACAAACTCTGACAACGGTTGCTGCTTAAGAACAATCTTGGATCTCGAGTAGCCTTTTTTCAGAGGCTAGTTGGGATGACAAAGGGTGCTAGAGAAAAACCTAACACATAGAAGGGCCTGAAATTGTGAGTGCTCAAAGCGCTCTGAAATTTTAGAGAAAGGAGCCTGTACTATACTGAGCAGTATGACTATTAAGCTGTCCTCTGGGACCCTCAGAAAGCCACAGTGGGTGGTATGAGGGCTGAGCCACCACAGTGACCAAAGTTTTCATAAACAAACTTCAATGACTTAGCTCGCTTGCCATGTACAATTTTCTAATAAGACACTACCAATTAAACAGTTACCTGTTCCATGACTTCTGGTGCCATCCAGCAAGGGGTGCCCACAAAGGTTTTCCTCACTTTATTTCTGGTAATATCACCACCAGTGGCTAAAAATGCACTAACACCGAAGTCTGAAATAGCAAAAAAAGCCTACAGTGAAGAAAACATCCTGAACATGAAAAAAAAACCAAAACCACAAGAAATCTCAGCTATGCAGCTGATGGTCATGTTTCACATGGGGAAGTTTCTGAAGGACTAAGAATGATCGACTAAGGCAAATTAGTCCTTTGACAATGTCCATAACCATGGATACTATTCAATTATATCAAAGAGGTGTGAAGTGCAGTCCACAGGAAGGACAGAATCCTAATTTTAACAATGGTTTTTGGGGCAGGGTACGAAGGAAGGACTACATACACACTCAACGCACAGCAGATCTCCCACTGACATCAGTGGGAAGTTCGCACAGAGACCAAGGAGAAAATGGTCATTATGTAGTAAGAAACAATAAGAGTTCAGTTAAGTGAGTTACTGTCTCCTTTAGCAACATCCTGGACTTTTATGATCAAAGGCTGGTCTTTCCTCTTCCTCCGCCACAACTCTTTTTTAGTTTCTCTTTTCTTTCAGTATCTGCATCAGTCTTTTCTTCTCTCTGCAGTAACTCCCCACCCACACAGGTTTTACTCACCTCCTTCCCTATCCCATCAGCTAAAATGATTAGCAATAAATGTTCATGTTAATCCCAAAGCTTAACAACAAGCCTAACAACAATGTAAATATCCCAATCAGAAGAGCAGAGGGCAGGCAGGGAGCTCACATCTATCTACCGTCTCACTGACAGATGTAACTCACTTTAGTCCCAAAGTCACCTGCACTCTAACATGAAGAATGTGTCCCATCACTTTTATTTTGCATATAGATAGTTTTCCAACAATAAACAGTTGAAGCTGAAATTATGGAAAGTTGTTTATACTCAAGGGATGAATCCCACAGGATTTTAGGCTTCCTGAAATAATTTGCATCCCTCATTTAGGTCAGCCAAGTTGAGAGATACCACTCAGCCATTATTTCATTCTGTTTGCAGCCTCAGGAAGACAACATTGCACTGATTAGCGCTCTACTCATTAGGAAGACTCTACACCAGAATTAGAGCGGGAGAGTTAGGTGTTTAAATAAAGGATTAGAACTGGTAAAATGTGAGAAGTGTCACGTGGACCACAACTGTTTCATGCAGGTGGGATGGGAAACACCTTAGTTTTCAATACTGTGCTACCAAGTGAAGTATATTCGGTCAATGACCCATGACTAGGTCACACAACACTTTAATTGGGTACCTGAAGTTCACAAGCTATTACTAATCAATGACAAAAAAGTGCTAAAGTTACTGGAATCAAGAATTGTAACTGTTTCCCACTGAAGTAGGAGGCTATGCAGAGGCAATTTGGGACTGGATGTTGATATCTCCATTGTATTAGTGCTTTAAATAAGTCCTCCCCCGCCACTGTGGTCCAGCCTGAACTAGAATTCCTTTGTCAAGCTGAAACATGAGGAATACCTTATTCAAGAAGTACCTCACAATACTACTGTTCTAGTTATTAATTAAATCATGCTTTTAAAGGAAGTTTAAGCCGAGCTTGCAATCACAAAGGTGACATTTTGTGCAACAGATACTGGTGCGGTACAGTGAGTTCATGAAAAGTGACGCTGCCATGCAGGAACGAAGTGTGATACAAGCTCTCTGCTCAGAGTGAGAGGAGCACTTTATAAACAGACATGGTAACACAACAGTCACTGGTCCAAGAGGGAGCCAGGGAGAATTTTTTCATGGGAGGCTTTGAGTGTATGGGCAGAGTAAAGGAAGAGAAAATAACCACAGAAGATGGGAAAGAAATCCTGGCAAGACTGTCCTGATTTGTGCCTCATATCAATGGAAAGATCAAATCAAAATTACCAAAAAATTCAACTGATAATTCTATAAGGTTGCATTTTTTTTTTAAAAGTCTTCTCCAAGTCCTCACCCCTACTCACTTCCATTTATTCCATAATGCCCCAAAATGCCAATATTCTACTCAGACTGCAGTGCTGGATTGCTGAAGGGGACAGGTCTTGCTGGCTGATGGCTCCAGATGTAACCTCTCTAGCTGATAGTTGGTCGTCCCAGATACAATCTGCACTATTTTGTATATAGGCACATTTACACATACAGAGACAGACTTCCTCCAAGCCCTACATACACTTTGGATATCTGGTACCACACCTGCATTAAGCTCCCTTTAGCCCAAAGAATCCCAAATTATTTGACAAACTGGTGTACAAATGATGGGCCTGACTTGCAAGCTCCGACTATGCGAGATTCCAAGTAACTTCAGAGCGAGTGCATGTAGGCTTGGAGGATGAGAACCTAAACACAGAATTATTTCACCCACCAGCGAAGGGCAACCAATCATTTCAGACCTGAACAAACAGCACATGGAAGCAATCGCTGACAGTATAATAGAGGAATTGAAAGAGACCATACCCAATTGTAACTACAGGAAGATTTTTTTCCAGGCAAAACAGTTACCACATAACACCAAGGTTAACAACCATACTCCTATAAAAAGTGACATCTGTTTCATATTCACAAGTTGTCAGGATATGGAGTTCAAGTCTCATTCTGAAGACTGCCCCTCCAGCAGCAGTGCCCTCTAGTGTACAGATTCAGCAAAGACTCTAAGGAAAGAGCACCACCTTCTCCAGGAGCCTTATTCTAGTCAATCGTAGAATAAGACGACACCCAGTTAAATTAAAGGCACGAACATTAGACTGAAAAGTAAACACTTAACACAATACAAAATTAACCTAACTCACTACAATTAGAAGTGAGAGAACAAGAGCTTTGCAGGATTCAGAAAAGGACTGGCCATTTATATGAGCAACAACATCCATGTGTCTATTCATTAGGATAAGTTTTTCTAAAAAAGGACAAACTCACACTTCAGGCCCTAAAGCCACTACTACCAGTTGAGGATTCTGCCTCTATTTATGGCTATTTCATACTTGTTTGTTTGTCATTTTTTGCACCGTCCTCTGAAGAATCTGGTACTGAATAAAGGTCTAGATGGACCATTACCCTGATCCTGTAAAACAGTCCCTGTGTTTCTACAGAATCACCAAAGGTGCAGTGTCAAAGTTTTCCTTTGAGGCCTCCCATCCAAGTATTGACTAGTTTCATTCCTGATTAACTTGTAAGATCTAATGAGGTTCCAAAACAAGGTTTTCTAAAATTAGGTGTATTTAGCTGAAGCCTCAGAATTTGTTTAGATAGAAATCATCCTAGTCATTTCAGGTAAAAATGTTCCAGCATCAAAAATAAAAAAGTCGTTTAATAGCACACACACCACATTTCAGAAAAAGTAAGAATTTTATAAATTCTATCTTGGAATTCTGACAATAAATCCCTTGAGCTCTGCATTTGTCTTGAGGTCACCAGAAAGCCTTGGTGGAATTAAATTGTAGTCCATTACATGGCTGATTTAGTCAATGGTTTTCCAATCCATTTACCGATTTCCAATTTTCTGAAATAGCCCACTGTAACAGTGTGCACTAATGCTTTAAAAAAAGAGGCCTGTTATGTCAATATTTGTAAAAAGCTAAATAAAATGCTGCCCACAAGTTTAAACTTTATTCTTATTGCTGAGGTAGAAGCAGGGAAGCAGCAGTATCATTACACCAGGGTTGGTTCCCCTAACACAGGCTTATGACTGGATTTGTCTGCCGGTATCAAACATGTTGAGAAGGGATGAAATGGAACTTAAGAAATGTTTTCATCAGATAAAATTTTCTAAACTCTGGGAACGTGCATAAAATGTCACAGAATCAGAGGTGCCCTGATAGACAGATACAAAGGACAGATGTAAGGGACAAGATGCATAGTTCTGTGAGTTTGTGCTTTTTTAGAAGAAGGGCAAGTCTAGGCTGCTCATTTCTCCTTTGATTTTAAGTAGTGCTGCTTTTGTGATGAAGAAGTGAATCTGTACAGCTGAAAGTTGCATTCCCAGTTTATTTATTTACACACCTGGATAAATAAGGTCTTCTCCATGCACAGGCCCCCCGTGCCACCTGTGCCATCCATAAATAACCTACTAAGACTCCATAGTCAAGAAAATGCTTAACCAAAGACATGGATCTTCCACTATGAAGGTCAGAAAAGTTGAGCTTCAGAAAGCTCTCTGGCAACCCCCAAAAGCTCAACTTTTCTGACCTTCATAGCTGAAGATCCATCTTTTGGACAAGCATTTTCATGACTACGGAGCTGTAGCAAATGCAACAGTTCACTGCCATTCACTGAAAAACAAAAACTGGATGGGGAGGCACAAGAACTCCCATACAGTAAATGTCAGCAAAAGACTGTAATATTCAGTCCTGGAAGAAGGTGTCCCTAAGGAAGCTTGTTCCCAAACCATGTAGAGTATTGGAAGTTAAGCCAACGTGAACTGTTCTGGCAATGAATGGTAAGTGAATATATTATTTATTGCTGGCATTACCTCACTCTACCAGATCCTGCATAAACTGAACCTACACAGTCTGAAAGGTCTTTAGTAGATTTCACTCAGGTGGCCTAATGGCTGTAAGAGACCTGGGTTGCTGTAAACGGGTCTATATTAAGGAGAAGTCAAAATCTGTCCACTAATTGCTGTCTAATCAGTGGTACGGGCTACCACTGCTCTTGAGGAATCCAGATGTGATTTAGTGGTCCGAGAGTGCTCCAAAGATTCCAAAATTCTGGCAATGACCCCTCTTGCAAGTCATAATCCAAATCTCAAGTACTTCTGGGATCTGTGGATAAAACTAACTGTGAAGACCATTTCTCTCCATCTGTTCAGGTGCTTCTGTGGAAGCAGTATTGGAATTAGCCCAGTCAGACAGATCTAATCAATAATATTGCAGCAAGATATGTTGAACGTGTTATGCAGAAGTGGGTGAAGTAATATCTATTATTGGACCAACTTCTGTGGGTCAGAAATACAAGCTTATATGGAGCTCACTGCTAAATACAAGGTGGAATAGATTGTTTAGCAAAAATAGTTAACACATTTCAAGGGACCATTCAAGGCAAAGTGACTAGTCAGAAAGAGGAAGGGGGAGAGTAGAGTAGCTGGAAGGGGTTGTTAGTGGGTTACAGACTGTTGCAATAAACCATAAATCCAGTGTCTCCATTCAATCCATGATTTTTAGTGTCTAGCAAATTTACGAATTTAAGTTCCCGGGCTCATCTATTGGAAATGTTGTGGAGATTTCCTTTGAGGAGGAGGACTGAGCAGTCAGATACAGAGTGACCACTTTGTGTAAAGTGTTCACCCACAGGTGATATATGTTTTTGTCTTATCTTTGTCCTGTGTGAGTTCATTCAAGAGCATAGTGATTGTCTGGTTATTGGGGCATTTAGTGCACTGGATGTGGTACACCACATACTGTGATGGGGGCAGGGAGGGAGCATTAGAATCATAGAATATCAGGGTTGGAAGGGACCTCAGGAGGTCATCTAGTCCAACCCCCTGCTCAAAGCAGGACCAATCTCCAACTAAATCAATCATTACCCAGATCCATTCCCACGCCTGGCCCTATCTGCCAGCCCCTCTCCCAGCTGTGGCCTCAGACTCCTTCCCGCACCACCACCACCCTCCGGAGCCACAGCCCTGTTCCCAGCCCCGCAGGGAGAGCAGGGCAGGGGTAAGGCGGGGGGCACGAGGTAAAAAGTTTGCAGACCACTGCCTTACAACAGTTACATCTAGACCACATCTCCCTAACTTGCTTATGAACATATCATGTAGGATTGTGTCAAAAGCCTTACTAAAATATAGATATATCACGCCTACTGCTCCCCATCCTCTATCCACTAGGCAAGAACCCCTGGGGGGGAGAAATAATGTGGATTTGGCATAATTTGTTCTTGGCAAATCCATGCTGACTATTTCTTATAATGCTATTATCCTGTAGCTTCTTACAGACTGTTTAATAATTTGTTCCAATATCTTTCTAACTATTGAAGTTAGGCTGACTAGTCTATAATTCACCAACTCCTCTTTCCCCCGTTTTTTAAAGGTAAGTACTACTTTTCCCCTTCTCCAGTCCTCTGGGACCTCACTCTTCCTCCATAAATTCTCAAAGATAATCACTAATGCTTCCATGATTGCTTCAGCTCATTCCTTAAGTTCCCTAGGATGAACTTCATCAGGCTCTGCCAACTTGAAAATATCTAATTTATCTAAACATTCTTTAACCTGTTCTTTCCCCATTTGGGCTTGCGTTCTTTCCCCCTTGCTGTTAATATTAATTGTTTAAGTATCTAGATACAATTAACCTTTTTAATGAAGAATAAATCAAAACAGGCATTAAACACCTCAGCCTTCTTGATGTCATCTGTTAGCTTTCCTGCCCCACTAAGTAGTAGACCTACACTTTCCTTTGTATTTCTCTTTCTCCTATTGTATTTATAAACCACCCCTCCATGCCTTTTATGTCCCTTGCGTGGTGCAACTTACTTTGTGCCTTAGCTTTTCTCATTTTGTCTCCATATGCTTGCCCTATTTTGTATTCATCCTTCGCACTTGTTTCACTTTTGGCGGGATTCCTCTTTTTATTTTCAGGTCATTAAAGAGTTCCTAATGAAACCATATTGGCCTCTTACTATTCTTCCTATCTTTCCTTTGCATCAGGATTCTTTGCTGTTGAGCCTTTAATACGGTCTCTGAGAAACTACCAACTCTCTTCTACTCCTTTTTCCTTTAGATTCCCTTGGGACCTCACCTATAAGTTCTTGGAGACTGTTAAGGCTGCTTTGTGGAAGTCCATTATCCTTATTCCGCTGCTCTCAATCCTTCCCTTCCTTAGAAAAATTAAATCCATCATTTCATGATCACTTTCACTCAAATTGCCTTCTGTTAGTCAGAATCAAGTCTAAAAAGCCTGTCCCTCTGGTTAATTCCTCCACCTTCTGAAACAAAGTGTTGTCCTGAACACATGTAATATGGCAAAACACAAAATCTCCAGTAAGTTATTGACTTTTCCAACTGAGGTCTAGGTAGCTGAAGTCTTCCATTATTACCAGGTCTTGTGTTTGGGTATGTGTTTTTTGTTCTAGAAATGCCTCCTCCACCTTCTCCTCCTGAATTGGTGGTCTATAATGACTTCTACCATTATGTCTTCCCTGCTTTTCCCCCTTTTATCTTCACCCAGAGACATCCAACTGATCTGCCTCGCATTTCCTTCTGGACCTCAGAACAAGTGCATATATTCTTGACGCATTATGCAACACCACCTCCCTTTTCTCACTGCCTGTCCTTGATGAACAAGGTATACTCTATACCAATATTCTAGTAATATCTTTTTAAAAATTAGTGCATCTATTAATTTTAAAAGACTCACAATTGCATTTAACTAGAAATTTAAGTAAATGCTATACTAGCTAACTACCTGGGAGAAAAAACAACAGTCTTAATTATGGACCAGAACCAAACCCCATCAACATAAAAAGACTCCTGTTGAATTTAATGAGCTTTGCATCAGGCCGCATAACAATTCCTACTTCCATGGGGTGGAATAATGAACCAACATATGCTGCCTGCAAACAATCCAGAGCTACTTTTAACTCTGAGAAACCAACGTGTTAGGATTTCCCCAAGCAAAAAAAATGCAGGAGTGCAAATCTAGAAGTGCTATCGTGCAGCTGAAGTGTTTTGAAAGAGGCCATCTGAATGTTTTGTTCTGTGTTGCCTTGCTCTCCCTTCAGTTCTATCACAACCTGTACTAAAAGTTTTCCTGTTGCAAACCACAGAGGTTAATTCACTGGAGATTATTAAACCTGATGAGCAGAAGAGAAAAGCAGCACTAAAAGGAAACTGTCTGAAGGAAAATCAAGTGGAAGATGGCAAAATGCTAAGGAAAATGCAAATAATTTTATATAAAACCCTTTTTCCTGACTCTTGTTTTTAAGTAATGTTGTTTCCTTTACCAAAAAAAGAATAAGAGTGTATAGTAGGATTTGATTTGTAAATATGAACTGAGTTCCCCGATCTCACAGCTGGGGAAGTTGGGAGTTTGCAAGTAGCTATTTCTATCAATTCTCAAAAGCTTGACTCAGCTTCCACCTAACCCGATAAATGCTGATATCCCCATGGCACTAAGTTTCCATCAGTCAACAGGCACAAAACCCCCTAAGTCCCAACACCACAAAGCTGCTTGATGCCCTAGCTCATGCTAAGCCTTGGCAGGATTCTCAAATGAGACAGGCCTCGTCTATCTGGCCTGTGACGCCAGACAGTAAGTGAGCTCGCAACACAAGACTAATCTGCACAAAAGTGCCAATGGTGACCAGACTGGAAATTTCTAGTCTGGGGTGAGAGTGTGCACCAGAATACTCTATAGCCCAGTGGTCAAGGTATCCAGCTGGGATGTTGGAGATCTGTTTTAAAAATCTTTACACTGCTTAATTTGACACACAGACTTGAACCCAGATCTCCCACATCCCAGCTGAGTGCCCTGACCACCCCGCTATTGACTACAATAAGATGGGAGGGTTTTTGAGACAAAGATGACCTGGGCTTAGGCGCCTAACTCCAGGAGAGGGTTCACAGCTGTGAATTCCAAGCAGAGCAAGGCACTTAACCATCTTTGAGGGGCGTGGCCTAATCCCCACCATCTCCTTGGCAATTCCTGCTGGGTAGTTTAGCCAGCTTTTTGACTTCTGAGAATCCCATTCTTAGGGTAGGTCTAAACACTGTTCAGGTGTATATACACATGCTAGCATGGCTAAAAACAGCAGTGTAGATGTGACAATCTGGGCTTCAGCAACACAAGCACATACCCAGGGTCCCTGGTGTGCTTGTACAGCCCGTGCTTGTACAGCCCATGCCGCCGCATCTACACTATTTTTAGCTATGCTCATGCAGGTCAGGAAGGAATTTTCCACCAGGTCAGACTGGCAGAGAACTTGGTGGGGTTTTGCCTCCCTCTGCAGCATGGGGCACGGGTCACTTGCTGGTTTAAAGTAGTATAAATGATGGAATCCCTGTAATTTGCAGTCTTTAAACCATGATTTGAGGACTTCAGTAACTCAAGCCAGACGTTAGGGGTCTATTACAGGAGTGGGTGGGTCAGGTTCTGTGGCCTGCCATGTGCAGGAAGTCAGACAGGATGATATGATGGTCCCTTTTGACCTTGAAGTCTATGAGGTACACCTACCTGAGCTGCCATCGCACCTCAGACTAAAATGTAGAACTCCCCTTTGGCTCCTAACTCTCCCCATGCATTGTACAGGGAGCCTGGACACCTAACTCGGGGCTGCGGATTCTACTGGGCAGCAGGACTCCTACGTCCCTCCGTCCATTTAGCCCTTGCATTCATTTTGCCACAATGAATTAAGAGAAATCAGGAAAAGAATGAACTGGTGAGAAACTGGCATGAATTAGTGGAAAGTTACATACATTTTGTCTGGCCCTAACTATTCCCATTTTATGAATAAAGTAAGGGACATTAGGCAATTTGCTCAGGATTAGTCAGCGAGTCACGGACTCTCCCCAGGTCTTCTGACTTCTAAAACTATTTTAACCACTACACAATGCTGCCTCCCTAGTAAACAGTATGAACCCTAAGCTCAAAAGAAAACAGCATTTGAAAGACTGTTCAAAATACATATTGACCAAAAGTCTTTGTTTACAAACCCTCAACAAGGACAGCACAAGATTTCTGTCACCTCAGTAGCATACACAATGATCCTCCAAATGGCAAGTATGGTAATTTCAACAAACATTTAGCCCTTCAATAGCCTCCTGCTTCTCCACTACAATTCAACATGAAGAAATGTAAAACAGCTTTAAATATGGTAGTGTCACAATGAATAAGAGCAGGATGAGTATTAGCTCTGCACAAAATAGGCCAGGCCAATGTTCCTTTAAAGAAATCAACTTCGGTTTGGATTTAACTGAGCATCTTTGCATCTGTCAGTGGCAATTTTATTACTTAGCCAGGTGGGTATACATTTAGAGGGAAAAAGAGCTATGAAGTTGCTAAAATACACTCTCCATGAGTAAAAATACTGAGTTCTAGCACTTCAGCAGGTCTGTTAAGCTCCACCTTTGTGATGGCTGCCAAGGGAATTTTTAGAATTTGTACTGGCAAATGCTTCTTTAATTCACAGATTATCTCCAGTCTACCTCATGGCCTCATTCCATGACCTCAATTCCTGTCACTCTTGAAGTAGTTTTCAGACAACACAATTTGGCAATTTAAAATTACAAATAGAATCTAATAGTTAAGAGACATCTGGTTTACCTTAAGGATTTTGATCAGTTATATAAACTAAACTGTGCTTCTACTTTTGGCTCCTGATGGGAACTGCTAGAATGTGCTCCTGTGGACTGTTTACAAGATTAAGATGATTGGTAGTTGCATCATGGTAGAGACTAGGAGATTCAAATCAGAATCAGGGCTCAGGTGTGCTTTCCGCATAAGCAGTCTTAGTGATAATTCCTGACCCAAAGAGTTGACAGATCAAATTGTGACAAGATGCAAAAGGAGGGAAGTATGAAGATGAGGATAACAAAGATGTTCCTGATGGTTCAGAGGTTTTTTGGGGGGTGCCTGAGTGGGAATGGGGATTAATTTAAAAATAATTAAGGTCAATATCCCCAAAAGAGACTTATTTTAGGTACTCTGAGCGCCACCTACTTCAATGGAGCTAGGAGCTAAACCAATACTCACCAGCTGAGGATCTGGCCCTGCATGTTTCATTCTAGAGCTGATCAAAAATAATTTTCCAATGGAATAGTTTTCTGTTGGAAAAGGTTGGTTCAACAAAACTGAAATGTTTTATGGCAATGTTTCCCAGGAATTTAACTGAAAATTTCAACAAGGTTTAAGTGCTTTGTTTCAATCAACAAATATATAAGTCAAAATGAAGTGCTTCAATGAGCTGTTTCCATATTTCCAAAAAGAAATTTTTCAGACTGTTTCAGAGGAAATTGACATTTTATTCCAATTTGTAATGAAAGGAAATTTTGAAGTGTTGGAATTTCCTGTAGAATGGAGATTCTAAGTCTTAATCAGCTTTGCTTCATTCAAAGTGTTCCCCCCTGCAGTTTGTGATTTTTAAAAAGATGTTCAAATTAGCAGCTGCTTACACAAAAGGGAACACACTTCCTTTTGAACTTTATGACCTTCATAGTTTAGACATTGCCACCAGCTTACCCTATGAAAGATTCTGAAACTGGTCCTTACATAGAACTTTAGAGCAAAACCACGTATTATGAAGCGTTGAGTTCATGGTGTATATGACTAGCTAGATTCCATTTTTTTAACGCTGGGCGTTGTTTTTGTGGATACAGACTAACACGGCTACCCCCTGATTAGTGTATAGAGTAATCCCACAGATATCCTACCAGTGTGGTTACACCCAGATGTCCCTTGAGATGCAAGACCTTTAATAACCTGGTGTCAACATAAGCAAGAGATTTAATGCACAACTAGGACATTTGATCAAATTACAAGCTTCCTATTGCTCAGTTGAGAACCCTCCAGAGATAACAAATAGGAACATAAAGCACCTATCATCTCAGCAGTTTATAAATGTTGAACCTCAATATCCTTATGAGTTAAGAACATAGAAGTTAAGTGACTTGCTGTTGTGTAACAGAAAACTAACCTAGGTGCAGGAATTAAAACAAAAAACAAACAAAACAACCCAGGAATCATAGCTCATTTCCCTACTGTAACAGCTCTACTAATAGTCTCTCCCTTAAAAAGATCATGTGTTCTACGACGAGCCAAAATACTACATCCTACACTGCTACTGAAGGATATTGTAGGCTTTTATTAATAAATAGCTTGCCCAATTGAGAAATCACATGTTACCTATCAGCTGACACATGCGATGAATTCCTTACACTTCATTAAGTAGCACACTAGCAGGCATTAAGGGCTCTGGCACCATTTAAGGGAAAGTAAATCTATTTTGGGGTTTATACAGAAGCCGGATGTATAAGTGTTGTATTTTTCTGCACAAAGCAAGCAGCATATGCTGTACCTATCATGCCACACTGCGACAAGGAAGATTTTAACACCACTATTCTGGTGAGAACTCATGTATTTCATGGGAGGATGCAAACAGCAGGAAGTTTGTCAGAGGGATGTTACACTCAAAAGAAGTTTTAACATTAAAAAAAAAAAAAAAACCAGGGGCAACCTCTTTCCAGATTGAAAAAATATATAGGATAAGAACCAAATATGTATCCCTCTTTAAAGATTATTCAGGCATCTGACACAAGGAGGTAAGGCAAATGCCAGAAAGTGAACCATTGATAACTACTCTGAGTAGTCTTTCAAACAGCTGTGCACTCACCTTATAGTAATTTCATCTAGAACACGTCTCCCTAGTTTACTAATGTCAACATGGGACTGTGTCAAAACCCTTAACAAAAATCAAGATATATCACTCCTACTGCTCCCCATCCTCTATCCACTATGCCTGTAACCCTGCCAAAAGGAGGAAATTAGGTTGATCTGGCATAACTTGCTCTTGACAAAACCATATTAGCTATTCCTTATAACCCTATTATCCTCTAGATGTTTACAAACTGATTGATGAATAATTTGTTCTAGCATCTTTCCAGATATCAAAGTTACATTGACTGGTCTATAATTCCGCAAGTCCCCTCCCGTGCCCCCTTTTCAAGATAGGTACATTTGCCCTTCTCCAGTTCTCTGGGATCTCACCCATCCTCCATGAGTTCTTAAAGATCATCACTGACAGTTCTGAGATTGTTCAACTAGTTCCTTAAGTACCCCAGGGTGAATTTGATCAGGCCCTGCTCACTTGAATAAATCTAATTTATCTAAATATTTTTTTAACCATTCTTTCCTTATTTGGACTTGCATTCCTTCCCCCTTGATGAGAACTTTAATTGTGTTAAGTACCTGGTCACAACTTACCTTTTCAGTGAAGAAAGAAGCAAAACCGGCATTAAACACCTCAGCCTTTTTGATGTCATCTTTTATTAGCTAGTGGAAGACCTACACTTTCCCCATTAAGAATATGGGCATCAGCAATTTACTTCAAACAATTCTACCCCCTTTCCAGCAGAATGTTACACATCAGTACTGTATGTACTTTATCCAATGTACTCTTCAATCCTGTGAAGCTACTGTTTTATGGTTTTGACTAGCTCTGCTACTTAGTTTAAAAAAATCATTGTCCAACCAACTGATTTAAAGGAGTGGCTTTTGGTTTATGCTGAAATGATTTATTCACATTGATAGAAACCATTTCCAGCACAATAATCTTAAAATATCAAAAGAGTGAGAAAAATAAGCCAAAAGAAAAACTGCTCCTAGAAATCTTGTTTGAAATACGGGACCATCTGACAGCGTGGCATTTTTTAACTGGGTTTCTACGTGCCACTGCAAGCCACTTTGGCCAAACATGAAGCAATACAGTATTCTCCATATTCTCTTTACTCCAAGTTGATAAGAAAGTTACCTGCAATCTGTACTGAGCCATCTTCTCCAAGAAGAATGTTCCCTGCTTTCACATCCCTGCAAAAAATAAAGCAACAATAAGTGTTACTTATTAAGCAAAGCTACTACAAATTATTCCCCCTCCCCCAGATGACACAGGATTGGAATGTGGGTTTGGCTGGGAGAGGGGATGTGTTAGGGCCCTGAAAGTCTCTTTATCCTTCATGACTTCTTCAGGAGCAGCGCCTCTCGTCCTTCTGGAGAAGTCCTGAAAGTGGCAGCAGCTCAGGTGTAGATCAGTTCCAGCGCTGAACTCCACGTGCTCACTCCCAAGTTAATGTTTGCAAAGCTCTTCCAAACACCAGCATGGGATATTTGCTTGACCCCCCACAAAAAAGCACGTATCAGAACAAAATTAGACAAAGACTGCCCATGGATAAGGATTCTAAATACACTTTTAGTAACAGTAAACTGGAGTTGACAGCATCATTTTGAAGAATATCTGAACAACTATTTAACATCCTGCCAATTGTGAATCTGTTTCGAGCAGTGGCCATCTTGAGACATGTATTTACATCAGTAGTGCCAGAGCTAAGTAGAGTGACTAGATTTCAATCTGCCTTAATCTAAGAACTTTAAGGCATATTCAGGGATCACTAATATATTGACATTAATTACTACGGTGCATGTTAAGCCAATTTTATAGCTGAATGGGATTCACATTTATTTAGAGGCATTGTGCAGTATCAGTGACAAAAAATAAAACTTAACTTCTATGAAAGTAGTATACCTCCAGTGTTTACTGAACATCCTCAATACACTAATACAATAGCTTCCCATATATTACAAGCCTGAAATATGTTTGCGATAAACACTTAGTTGCCTATCACTGATGTACACTGAATACTAGAAAAGTTGTAATATTATAGCATGTAAGTGTGACTTGTTGAAAAAGGTCTTTGGGACATGAATTACTTACTTGTAAAGGCTGCTGAATGCACAGGCTTGGATAATCAAATGTTCTAGTTACAGAGGAGGGACAACACAAGGCTGCTACAGTACAAAGATCTGCCACTATGTGACTAAACTCAGACTTGAATAATCCATGGAGAGAACCCATCCAATTTTCAGTGTCTGCTGAGACTGCCCATAAGGGGGCTACATGCATTGTGGTGTAGCTGTGCTGGCCTCAGGATATTAGAGAGACAAGGTGGGTGAAGTAATATCTTTTATTGGACCACCTTCTGCTGGTGAGAGAAGCTTTCAAGCTACGGAGAGCTCTTCTTTAGGTCTGGGAAAGGTACTCAGTCACAGCTAAGTACAAGGTGGAACAGATTGTTTAGCATAAACAAAACCATAACTTTGCTAGACACTAAAATCATGGACTGAGTAGACACACTGGCTTTATGGCTTATTACAACAATCTATAACCCTCTAACAACCCACCCCCAGCTGTCTCCTCCCACCACACACACACACACACTTCCCTTCCCACTATGACTGGAGAGGTGCTAACCAGCCACTTCACCTTGAATGGTCTCTTACAACGTATTGACTCTTACCTCTCACCTACCCTGTCTCCCTAATAAGGGACTAGAGAGACAAGCTGGGTGAGGTCATATCTTTTATTGAACCAACTTCTGTTGCTTAGACACAAGCTTTCAAACTACACAGAGCTCTTCTTCAGGTCTGGAAAAGGTACTGAGTGTCGCTGCTAAACAAAAGCTTATTTAGCATAAATACTTAACTCTTCACCTTGAAAACTCATCTCTTTCACCAACAGAGGTTGGTCCAATAAAAGATTACTTCACCCACCTTGTCCCTCTAATATCCTAGGACCAACACAACTACAACACAACAAACAATAAGGGGGGTGTCATTTATAAATAGGACAACTGTCCACTGCAAGCTAGACAGACCATCGACTCATTTCACCCAGGTCAAAGATCTAAGTTTGTTTGTGTGTGCATACACACACATCCAAAGCTATTATCAAAAAGGAAACCAGTTTTCATAGTGAAGATGGGCATTACTTAGGTACTTTTTCCTATAATTAAGTCTCCACACAACATAGTCAAGAAAGCAGTATCTTGCAAACAGATCAGCTTCTATATGCTATAGATTTTAAGGTCTCATTTTACAAACCAACGTTTATACACTTCCATTAATTCCAAAAAGTATCACAGCACTTTTGGGCAAGGGGAGGGAGGGGACAACAATGGGTTAACAACCACATTAAAAATATAGCTGTCATTTCCTCCCCCAATCCCTTCTTGTAATATTGCAGTAAGAGGACAATATTTAAAATCCCAGTACAATTAGCAGTTGAGAGAGTTGTTTACTCTTTTCTGTTTTTAAAGCAGTAAGAAATGAAGCCTTTCCTGCATTCTGTCACAGGCAAGCCCTCTTGGTTCATATGAGAATAGATTCCACCAGGATTCTGTCCCTAACAGCACCTGTAGCTGGGAAAGTTTAGAAGGTGCTAAAGGCTGGACTGCAAATGCCACCAGTTCGCTAGCTACGGATATAGTCTTTGTTCAGCAAGAAATATGTGCTAGATGTATGCAAAACCAGCTCTAGAAATCCATCCTGGCACTTATCCATGCAGAGGTTGCTCAGTGAAGCCCTCTGGATAACTGGCAGAACAAGTCACTTCCTACAGCAAGTTCTCCAAGCCATTTTCTTCTGGCTGCCCCTTTGTCTCCCCCAAGACATACTGATTTACAAGTTGCAGCTCAAAATGGTGTGGGGGATGGGTAGGAGGGAGAAGGGGAGGGTTGTGTTAGAGAAGAACAGAACGGCATGCATGGAGGGTGGCTGTTGGGGTCCTTGCCTCTCTATGTGGCTGGACCCACCTAATACAGGAAGAACTGGTACTGAATGGCTCTTTCAATTTACTAAGAATCCAGCACTGTATATGAGAGTAGTTTTCAAGGTAAGACTGGTCCATCATGGGCCTGTGCAATGGTACAAAGCCTTTCATAATTCACCCTATGGCTACGGTATATCACAGCTGGCTAACCCACTAAGTGGAATTTGCTGTATATTCAATCAAGTACTAGAGTTAAAACTTGGCTGACATTTACAAAGCAGAGTCAGCGAACGGAGAAATGTTAACTGTCATGCACTCTGTTATATAGAAACCAGTTACATTTCCATTTACACAAACAATTGGGTAACAAGCTCCATGCAGACTCAGAGAATGCCAGACTGCCCCACCCTTGCCAGGGTATGTTGTTGAATAATACTGGGGCATCAAGAGAGTTAAGGCAGGCATTTAGAATACATCTAGTAAAAACATCAGCAGAAAAGTCCTTCTATTCCTTGAATCCCCTAAGTTCTTGTTAAGATGTCTATTAAAATAGTGCTCTCTGCTAGCTCAAAAAAAGAAAAAAAGACCGGTTTTACTGGGGGTTTTAACTGTAAACAACCTATAGTCAGTGCCAAAAATGCAAGTCAAATTTGAGAACTATATCAGTTTGATGTGGCATTTCGTCTCCATAACAAATGTTCTAAGAAGGCTATTACTCATAGTGTGGTATACACTCCACCCCAATAGCAGCAAAATGGTTCAGAGGCAAACAATTATTTCGACATGCTTCCATTTTGGTTTTACTGTACCAGAGAGGCAGGTTCCAACCTTTCCATCATCTTCACCACTGTACATAAAGAGGAAGCTCACTGAAACATCTTCAGAGCTATTATATCATGGCCTTCATGCAGCACTGGAATTTCTGAGATTAATTTGTTGTAATAAGCCATAAATCCAGTGTGTCTACTCAGTCCATTATTTTAGTGTCTAGCAAAGTTATGAATTTGTTTATGCTAAACGATCTGTTCCACCTTGTATTTAGCTGTGACACTTTAAGGCTTCCTTAACGTTAGTGACAAGAAAACAAATGAAAAACAACTTAAAAGTGCTTCCCATTTATAAGCATCTCATAGGTTGAATAAACTCACAAGCTGAACAGTGAGTGGTTTATTTGCCCAGAAGATGGTTATTACCAAGTATAAGAATTTGAAGGTACTTCCTAATAAGACGGTAATAACTATACCCTGGGTTAATACATTCCTCAATATTTATCTGAGTTACTCAGCCCAAGGTATGGTCATTATCCTGGAAAGAAAAAACCTGTAAATGAAGTTACAAAACCTTAAGTGAGCAACATGTGGTTGTGAAACAGGGGAAAGAACAGGAATAGGCCAGCCACTGCTGGGGCAAGCACTCAATGATACTCCTTTGCCTGGGTCCACAGCTGGGTAGGGCTGACTGGATGGATAGCAAGGGTGACTCCTCGGATGACTGAAGTACGACCCAACCTTCGACTCAGACGACGAGCCTTCCTCCAGGGACCATGGAGGTATGGTTCCCACCGGAGCTGGGGCAGAGACACTTGCACGTGGGCCAGGGATGGTACCATGGGGCCTGGACCTGGAGAGCAGTTAGAGGCTACCTGCTTCATCCTGTCCAATGGCACCGACGCCAGACTCTGGTACTGCTGGTGACGACAGTACCGAGAGCGCCCGCAGATCTCCGGCCGCAGCGAACGCCTCCACAGTGGACAGCTCTGCGAGAGCACTGGCATCACGCTGTCCCTTCAGCGTCTACTGCTCATCTAGGACCAGCCTCAACGGTATCTGCGAACGGGCCAGAGGCAATGATGCCACCTGCAACGCTGAGGCAGAGAAGCAGCGTGACTTCAGCCAGGCATGGAATGCAGAGCAGGGTGCAACCTTCGGAGTAGGGGAACGCTTCCTCTTGGCCAGATGCTTCTTTCTCAGCACCAGGGATGGCAAATGGTGCAGGGGCCCCCGTATGACAGGACGAGCACTCCACACGGATGCTGAGATACCATGTGCCAAGTCTGACTGGAAGGTCTGAGAGCTGCGTTCATCAAGAGGAACTTTAACTTGGCCTCCCAGGCCTCCTTCATATGGGGTTTAAACTTGCAGCACAGCTATACAGCGATGCCCAACGTGAGCCTCACCCAAGCACATCAAACAAAAAAAAATGCAGGTCGCTCAAAGGCATAGCTTTGTTGCCGGAGGCACAGGGCTTGAAGCCCAGTGACCAAGGCATGCCTCAGCACTGGAAACAGACGGAACTCTGCTGACAGAGAAGCATTAACTAAACTAACAACTATTTACACTCTCACTACACACAATATGAAGAAACGAAGAAAACAAAGACCACTGGGAACAGCTTGCCGCAGCAAGGAAAGCTGTCCCAGCAACTGTCATAGGCGGTAAGAAGGAATGAGGGGGCGCAGGGTCGGCTAGGCGCCTTATACCAGCGCTATGAGGGCACAGCACCAGGGGGTGCCGGAGACATCCCAATGGGTATCACTGAGGGGAAAATTTCCGGCAACTGAGCTCGGGGTGCACACACCTACAGTGGAATAGACATGTGCAAGCACTTAAAGAGCTTATACATAGAAAGTGTGTTATAAACACACATAGTGATGTAACAGAAAAGCTACGGGGAAAAAGGATTCTTCACTTGCAGCACAACAAGTTATACAAGCCAATCAAATGCTTGGCTTCTTGGCCCCTTCCCTACCCCCACAGACCACAATAGGTAGAGATGAATCAGACCTATCACAAGAAATAATCAAGCCCATCCTCCCTGCAAAAGCAGGTTCTAATCCCAATAGAGGACATACAAGATATTAATATGAAACTAAGTCTTATTTTAGATGAAATGTATCACTTTTCAGTGGATCCATGCTGTGTTGTGCAATTGTCTTTTCTCATACTACACTGAGAGTGAGGTTAGTGCCACAGTTGACTTTTTATTAAATGTTTTAAGTACACACTTCCAGCACAACAGACTTTTCCATCTATCCTTAGTACATAGAATAGGCAGAGGTTATGGAAATTTGAAAAAATAAAATGGAAAGCAGCTGTTCGTACTTTGTACAAAATCAGGTACCAACAGCTGCCCCAGCACGTCTTACGCCTAACAAGGATCTCTAGTCTCAAACTTCTACCTACAAAAGGGAAAAAGTACCAAGCGAATCAGTTCTAGCCCAACTAAAATATGCCCGAAAAGCCAGGCTACACCATCTCAGGATTATTTGAGTCACTATAAGACATACTGAATTGCTCATGTAATGAAAAAAAAAGTTGCAGAAACTGTATTATAATAATTCGCTCTGTGAATGCTGCTGTGTCTGTCAAGCATAGAAGGTGATGCACCGAATGGTCTAGTAGTGTCTACATCAGGAATTCTAGACTAGAATGACTGCCTGGTCTCAAAGGATATATAAAAAGCTGGGGCAATGGGGGGAGGAAAGACAGGTTGCAATTCTACAGTTCAGGATCTTGCTACAATTCCTGCTGTTTTCTACAGAATCTTATTACTCGCTTTTAAAAGTTTAATTTTTCTTCCATGCCACCACTAGCTAGTGGCTAATGCAAGGGACTGGGAGCCCAGAAGCATGGTTTCTATTCCCAGCTCTGAGACCAGGTAGCTGTATGACCTTGGGCAAGTCACAAATCCTTAGTACTCCAGCTATAAAACAGGGTAAG
The DNA here is from genome assembly GCF_965140285.1 of Lepidochelys kempii. Lineage (NCBI taxonomy): Eukaryota > Metazoa > Chordata > Testudines > Cheloniidae > Lepidochelys > Lepidochelys kempii. The sequence continues at coordinate 258,401,747 of NC_136381.1, forward strand.
TTACCTCACAGGGATATTGTGAAGCATAACAGATTAGTGTGAAAAGTGGTGTGTGATGCAAGGACAGAAGACCTATAATTAAGGCTGCAAGCCTGTCATGGAAGTCACAGATTCCATGACTTTCCAGGACCTCTGTGACTTCTGCAGTGGCTAGTGCGGCTGGCTCGGGGCCGCCTGAGCAGCTCAGACAGCGCCTGGGCCAGCCACACAGACTGCTGCTGGGGAAGCGTCGGGCCACCACACCCCTCCCCAGCAGCAGCAGGAGATTGTGTGTGGGAGGGGGCTCAGGGCTGAGGCAGGGAGTTGGGGTGCAGGAAGAGGTGAGAGTTCTGGGCAGCGCTTACCTCGGGGATGGGGGAGGGTTCCCCGGAAGCAGCAACATGTCCCTCCCTTCGTTCCTAGGCAGAGACACGGCCGGGCGGCTCTGCGTGCAGCCTTCACCTGCAGGCACTGCCCCACAAGCTCCCACCGGCCATGGTTCCAGGCCAATGGGAGCTGCGGAGCGGGTGCTCAGGGCGGGGGCAGCATGCAGACACCCCCTGGCTGTACCTCCACCTAAGAGCTGCAGGCACATGCCGGCCACTTCCGGGACCTGGGTAGGGAGCCTGCCAACCCCCTTGCCCCTGGGCCGCCCCCTGCCCCAGGGCACCCAAGTTTTAGTCAGGGGTATAGAGTACAGGTCACGGGCCATGAATTTTTGTTTACAGGCCATGACCTATCCATGATTTTTACTTAAAATACCCGAGACTAAAACATAGCCTTACCTATAATAGACATTTGGCGAGAAACAGAGGAGAAGGGGAGAGGGAAACATGCTTCCACCATCACACCCTACTGGAATAATCAGGCTACTTAAAATGAAAACTTGACTGATACTCTCCCTGCCACCCTGCCCAGGTGTTCCTGAAAGCTGAGTTTCCATGTCACAGTCCAGAAGCTAGAAATAGACTGGGAAATTCTCCTGTGTTCATCCACTGAATTCTTGGATTTCCTCATCTCATTTCCTCTATAGCAATTGCAATAGAGGGCGAGCACAAAACTCCTTTAACAGCTGCTACAAGCTGTTACATAAATCAATGAGAGGGCATACTGTGGAGTCACAAGGTCTGCTTCTTCTCTCTAGGGAGCCAAATAATTTTGCAATGCCCAGTCTCAGGCACTAGTAATAGATGAGAGATTCCAGGTTTGAGCTTGGTTTGCATTTCAAAACCTAATGTCAGATTTAGGTTATGTAAATGGCTGGATATCCTTGCCGATGTGGCAATGCTGATATATACACTACAGGGCTCCAGTTCTTATATACGCTCATTTAAAACACATTCCTAACTCATATGTCTGTTTATCTGTGAAAATTGAGGGACAGAAGCCGGAGGTGGCACTTCCCAGTTCTCAACCTCCTTCCCCAAAAGCTGGAAGTAGCTCTCAGGCTAGGCCAAAGTAGTGAGAGGGGAAGGAAGTTCCCTTGATTTATAATTAAATTGGGTGTTTACACATGTAAAGGGACCTTTAAAATGGAAACAGTCATCCTTTGAGCCACTGATCTTAAATCAGTGTGGCTTACGAGGGTTCCATTGCACATTACATTTCTCACTCTGGTACAACAATCAGACTCACTGACTGCTAAATGTTCTCTCTGGTACGTATAAAGCATTACAATATTTCTGTTTTTAATAGAAGAGGGGCTACAATGTGGCCTAGTATACATTTACTCCTTCTATCCAAAACCATTTCTGTTGCAGGCTTGCAAAATTTAAAGTATATATTACTAAACAAATATCGTAAGTGGCCTATTTCTAATGCTTTAACTGAATTCTGTAATGGATGGAATAAAAATACAAACACCATTTTCCCCATCCTGGAAACCCTATAGTCCAGTAAATATAGAGCCTGGAAAGAATATTAGCCTGGAATAATTCAGGAACTTTAATTGATTTTGGGTTTAAGGGATCTCCAATTAAGTAACTAACTTACATTAAGGAGAGAAAATCTGTTTCATTGTGACGAAACATAGGTATTATCCATCTTAAAATGGTCTTTGAAGTGGTTGATTCACTGTAGACTTGCTGCACTGTAAATGGAAATGAGAAGATTGCTTATTGAATCCACCGCTTTATTGACTAGAATGATGTGGGAAGACTCCTCTGTATTGGGTAGCAGTGCTGACAAATCAGAACGTGCCTTAAATAAGGCAGTGATGACATTCCTGAAGTAAACAATCCCTCCGTTTCTAAAAGTGATTGTGTATTTCACCTGCAATAACTAACAGTTGCTGTGATGCAAGTAGAGGATGGAGATGATCCACTCAGGGTCTCTCCCAACCCCAGATAATTCTAACAACTCAAGAATTGCTAAAAACAACACTAGCTTCATATGTTAGAGTAATCTTTCTACAGATCCCTGAATTCCAAGCCACAATCAGAGCTGAACCCACATAGCAAGTGTGAAAGTTGTCTTGGTTATTATTTCATGCTATATTTTTCTCCATTCATTACTAAGCAGCTTGATTTACCAAGTACTGAGGAGGAAATTCAAACAAGCTTTCTTGCTTTTAAATTTCCCAGCAACAGAAATGACTAAAAAGAACAAAGGAAAGGAGAATCAGTAAGATTAAGATCTTTCATATCTCCTTGAAAGCATCACTCTCAGGCTCATGACAAAGGTCTGAAGTGAAGAACAAAAAAAAAAAAAAAAAAAAAAAACAGTGTAGAGTTCATTTCCTAAACACAAATAAAATGCTTTGATAAATCCAGCACTTACAATAACGGTGAAGCACGTGACACTTAGGTCAGGGATCACAATGGAAAGGTAAACAGCGCTGAAAGTGGTCAGAGCCTGAAGTACCAAAGTGAGATTTATATTGAATAGATTCTCTAGGTTTTACAAATTGCATACACACAGTGGTATCGGATCATCCCTCTTCCTTACATGCTTTTATCAGCAGTGACAATTAATGTCATCATCATTAGCCTTCAGAGCGATCATCACTTCCCTTGAAGTGGATAAGGGCACTCTTCACAGGAACTACTGTTTCTGGCTGTTTGCAGCCTCAGGCAAACTGTTTCAGGTTTACCTATGGTTCATATTTGAAGGTTGTCTTTGCGACCATGCAGGTTAGGCACTTTTTGCAAATGAATTCCAAGGTGATAAAGTATAAATTGCTGCCACCATGACAGAGCACTGGTTTGCTAAGTCACCACAATTTGATCTAAATTGGTTCCTGCTCATAGACACTGATGCAACAGTGCCATGTGCCCTCTTATGCCAGATACTGTGCTAGACACTCTGTGAAGCAAGTTTATTGCTTCCACAGATAAAAAATGCTTGGGATCTGTTCTTCCCTACAACGATTGCTTAAGGCTGTAGACAAAAATTCTCATCATTTTGGATAAAGTTTTCAAATAAAACAGAAATGAGTGACTTATAATGAGCTGTCCCTCATTCTTACTGAGAAAGAAGATGACTAAATCTCATTAGAAGTGTGACAATCCAGTTTTCTGTGAATTTAGAGTCCTTGAAGGGCACCATATTGACAGTACTGGCTACCAGCAACCTGTTTGTCCACAGAACAAATGTTGCTAGAACAACAGCCTTCGCAGGTGGCAAGGTACTTGAGTTTCCATTCCCCTTCAGACACCTGTCTCTTGAGCCCGACTGTGCAGCAGTCGCAGTAGATTTCTATATAGGCACACTTTCCTACTGGATTTTGGCATGATACCAGCTCATTTCCCATAAGCTACAGAATGGCCACAAAATAGCAACAGCTTTCAGCTACCACCAACTTGGCCTGGTTTCAAACTGACAATTAGAGATGAAAGGCTCCATATCGTGTTATCAATCCCTTGAGCTATTCAGTTCCCTTTGGGTTTGTCTTTTTTCAAATACACTCACTAAAACAAATTTGTAGTGCTGAAAAAAAATGTTACACTATTGATATTAAAATAATGAACTGAAGTACTTAGCAGTCTCCATGGCAATTATAAGAATACTGGAATCCAGTTTTGCTGCACCACCTGCCAGCAGACCTGTCAACACATTACTCAGCTACAAGGAAATCAAGTTGGTATACAGAGTTCTGCCAATACACTTCCAGAGCCACCTCACATTACCCCCTACCAGAGCAAGTTTACTGCCATCACCAATAGAGTAGGTATTTGTCCAATTTATTGCAGCTGTATTGACATAGAAAGGTGCAACCTTTGACTACTATTCTCAGCCACAAACCAATTTTTTCAGCTGGGACTTAGTTTAAGTTAGCTGTAATGTAGGCAGGGAAATTAAAAAGTGGATTGTTAACCTCACAGTGTCTCTTTAGCTCCCTCACACGTGTGCATGCCCACAACTTCCACTCTGCTTTCTCCCATTCATCTGGCAAGCACCTATTAAGTCTCTTCGATTTCCTTCACTGTGTTTTTCCTCTTCCCTCTTGCCACCCTCCCCAAGTCAGGAGACCAAGCCACCTTATTTGGTGTGAGTATCAGGAACTGTGTTGTTTCTTCACAACATTCAGTTGGGCATCACGGCACTCTCCCCTAAAAGACTGACAATTTGGAAGAGGTGGAATATTTTCTAGATAAATGATTGCTCTGTATCATTGTACAAGCAGCTTCAACTAAGAACACCACAGGTGCTGCCTCTTCTGGTAAAGATGGGCCAGCAAGTGAATGCCTAAATGTACTGCTGCCTGTTTTCGATGCAAGGCCAGTATTTTCAATATATATAATTTTTAGTCACTTACTGAACCTTTTCATATTTGGAAAACACTATCTGACTAAAGAATTCTGTGATCCTGAAGAGTCTTACTTTACACATGAGTATTTGTGATTTATCATTTCACCTGGGTTGAAATTTCAGTTACACAACAGCTAATCATGAACAGAAAAATAAGCTCAATTAAAATAGGGAGAAAGACAGACCTTGAAGCAATTAATCAGCATGATTCATTTGTCAGGTTGCCATAAAAATCATCACCTGAAAAAGTGCTAACCTTAACTTTGACTAATTCATTGTAAGTTCAGTAATTTCAAAAGCTTTTTGGTTACTTTTGCTTTAGTTACATATTGCATGGAGTCATCCATCAAACTCCTGGACATCTGATAATTCCTGATCAAATACACAGAAGAATCAGAGTCCAAATCATGAGAGGTGCAAAATATCTACCATCATCCTGCCATAGTCAATCATGACAGCATTATCTGGGAGTGACCTGTCAGCTTAGTCATAAAATGGGCTTGTCTCACTTGTTTGACTTCTGTGGAAACGTCATCGGGTGCAATCCTGAAGCCGTGCTCATGAAAGCAAACCCATGGACATCAGATTGCTCACACAACGGCTGCAAGATTTGGTCCTTAATCTTTAGCACACTAGCTAGTTCTCAGGTGTTTAATACTTTAGACACTGGCTAGATTCCTAGTATTTCAGATAGTCACTGGAGTCACTGTGCTAGGAAGGGAGGATTGGCTTCTGGTTATGGAGGTCAGATGAGTAGCATGAGGCCAAACAGTGGATGTATGGAGTAAAACATGGCCAAGTGCAGATGAGTGTATAACATAAGGCTGTCTGCTTCTAGCTCTGGGGTACTGGAGGTGGTGCCTTGTGCTTAAAGAGGCAAACAGGAAGTGTGGCTTCTGCTATTTGAAACCTACAAGGAATTGACAAACTAGTAATGTTAAGGTTGAGAAGCAACTGGAGATAAGCTGTACTTTTAAAACAAATCTTACTAAAGTGCAGCCAACATTTACTGGTATGTACCACTTTTCCCTTTGCTTTTCAGATGGTAAGCTCTGTGGGCAAGGGACTCTACCTAACATATTGTGAGTACTGGTCCCAAGGCCTGCTGGGGACATCAGCTGGCGGCTCCTTCATAGAGCCGTGAGCACGGGCATGTACTTGGCACAGTTCACTCCCCTCCCGGACACCTGTCCCTTTTGCGGCATGAAGGAGACCCTGGCGCACGTGTACCTGGAGTGCACCAGGTTACAGCCCCTATTCCGGCTCCTCCTAGATATTTTATTACGGTTTTGGTTGCACTTTTCCCCTCACCTGTTCATCTATGCACTCCCTATCTGTGGCCCCACAAAGTCACAGGACCTCCTTGACAACCTCCTCCTAGCCCTGGCCAAAATGGGCATCTACAAACCAGGAAGAGGAGGTTGGCCGACAGGGTTTTCTGCGACTCTGGGGCCTATTTCCATTCCTCATTCCTGGACGCCTTCAAGGAGCAGTGGGCACTGTCCAGGGTTCTCTGCTCAGTGTCCCCATCAGGTTCCCTTCGTTTAGCCCTGTAACCTCACTCCTGTTCCTGTTATCTCATTAGTTGTCCCCCGCACTTATTTGGAATCCCGGACTTGTCGATCCTCCCCTTAGGCTGGGGGGAGGTCCTTTAGTAGTGAGCGGGCAGAAGCCCACTCACCTCCTGGATGCCAACAGGACATTGTGAGTACTACTGGATACACACACACACACACACACACACACACACACACACTTCCACTAAGGAAGAGGTGGAGGATTTCAAAGCAGTAGTTCCTGGCTCCATTTTAGGTACTTACATGACTATATATCTGAGCTCACAATTTTAAATGTATTTATCTTCTCAACAGCCCTGTGAGGTAGGGGCAGTGCTATTATTCCCATGGTATACACGGGGAACTAAGGAAAAACAAGACAAAGCAACATGAAGCCTATGGCACAGCAGACAACTTAAGATGGGTCTCCTCAGCTCCATGCTAGCACCCTAACCCTGGGGCATTCTTCTCCCAATCAGGAATCAGAGATAAATATGAAACTTTTCAACAGAGATGCTTGTGCTTCACTTTGGCTGCTAAGGAGGTTAAACAAGAATTTCAGGAAACATTTAAGCCCTCCCTAGATGTTTGACTTGCAAATTCCCCCAAAGAGTACTATCCAATTACTTCTACCTACCCAAAACAGCAACAGACTCACTCTAGTGATAATGAAAAGACGGCTGCCCAAACCTTACTTGGAAGTGACACTGCAACTATGACAAGCTTGTGTGGAGTGAGAAGCAGCAGCAGGATTTCATTAAGCCAGTTTGCCATGTGGTAACTTAATTTCCCATTGAAGGTACATTATTTAAAAAGTACATCATCATCAGCTGCACAAAAGTTCTATTGCCTATATATATATATACATACATACATACACATACACATACACATCACACACACACACTTATATATTTATTTATTTTCAGTCTCACTGCTGATTTTACAGCAATAGCTGTTAGTACTCTGTTCAGGACAAGAGTTCCCATAGTCATCCTTTAGGCTCTGCCAATGGCCTGGTGTCAAGCTTGGCCAGATGTGCTACTTACATTTATTCTACCGTACTGTGATTAACTGTATTCAGCCAGTTTTCTGCTAGGTGTGATATATGACTCAAGTGTTCCAGCTACATTTGTGTAATTGACTGAACAAACATTTCATTGTGCTAGCTATTTGCGCTCTTATTTTTTAAATATCTAACAGAAGGCTTGTACTCCACAGCTCTGACCTCATTTCACCCTGCTTTATACCTGCATTCAGAAACCCCACATTACAAGCATCCTTCAGGTGGTCAGTGATCACCAGATGGATTTCCTCCAGAACCAAGAGATCTTCGGTCAGCTTAAAAAGTGAGTCAAAGTTAGTTACATTAAACACTTCCTATCAGAACTGCAGCCGCAAACCTTTCTTCCCTCATAAGAGCATAACAGCCATAATGGGTCAGACAAAGGTCCATCTAGCCCAGTATCCTGTCTTCCAACAGTGACCAAAGCCAGGGACTTCAGAGGGAATGAACAGAACAGGTAATCATCAAGTGATCTATTCCATATTACCCATTCCTAGATTCTAGCAAAACAGAGGCTAAGGATACTATGATACCTTCCCTGCCCATCCTGGCTAATAGTCACTGATGGACCTATCCTCCATGAACTTGTCTAGTTTCTTTTTGAAAGCTGGTATAATCTTGGCCTTCACAACATCCTCTGGCAAGGAGTTCCACAGGTTGACTCTGTTGTGTGGAGAAATACTTCCTTATGTTTGTTTTAAACCTGCTGCCTATTAATTTCGTGGGGGGAGGGTCACCTAGTTCTTTTGTTTCTCATAGGCACATTGCTTTCTTCCTGCAACCAGTATGAAATCTTTTCCTTACAATGCGGAGTGGACACTCTCTAAAACCTTGCCTTTGTAATAGGATTGGTCAGTCATCCTTCCACCCACCTCTCTGTACAGAAGAACTTCCCAGATTGCTTTTCCCCACATGCTGCTGGCATCACTCTACTTTCAGTCTGTGTATTCTCTTGCTGAGCATTGAGATAGCTGTCCAGATGTTCCCAGAATGCACAGACACAAACCAGATTGTAACTCATGGTTGTGGACTTAAAGATGCAGCAATGACACAGCGCAACAAAGCTGGCTGTATTTAATTCAGGACACTGACCTAATTAGAAAAGTACAATGATATTTGTGGTGTGACTGGATCCAAAATGGATACAGCACGTTTGGCTCCACGTGCTAAAAGTTTTGTGAAAATCAGATTTCTTTCAATTGCACTAAAAATATCCACACAATGCCCCAAATAATCTTTACCACAGTTACTTTCATACTATTTCATTACAAGTCAAATGAAGAGACCATCCTCTCTCTTTAATGCAGAGTACTTCTGTTTGGGACTGGTATGATCGCTGCTGGAATACTGTGTCCAGTTCTGGCACCCATAATTCAAGAATGTTGATAAATTGGAGAAGGTTCAGAGAAGAGCCAAAAGAACGATTAAAGGATTAGAAAACCTGCCTTATAGTGACAGCCTCAAGGAGCTCAATCTATATGTTAAGCTAAAGAGAAGATTAAGGGGTGACTGGATTGCAGTCTATAAATTCCTACATGGGGAACAAATATTTAATAATGGGCTCTTATCTAGCAGAGAAAGGTACAAGATGATCCAATGGATAGAAGAAAAGGAGTACTTGTGGCACCTTAGAGACTAACCAATTTATTTGAGCATAAGTTGAAGCTAGGCAAATTCAGAAACAAGGCATAAATTTTTAAACGGTGAGAGTAATTAACTACTGGAACATTTTACCAAAGGTCAGGGTGGATTCTCTATCATTGATCATTTTTAAATCCAGATTGGATGCTTTTCCTAAAGATCTGTTCTGGGAATTATCTTGGGAAGTTCCATTGCCTGTGTTAAACTGTAGGTCAGACTAGAAGTAGATGATCGTAATAGTACCTTCTGGCCTTAGAATCCGTGAATCTACGAAAAGTAATTCCCATAGAAAAACCTAACTTTAAACAAAGGCAGTGACAACATCAATCATGCATGTCAATAAGATTATACTGAAAAATCATCAGCTTCAAAACACCAGCTAAACAGATCTATTGGAATGCCCAGCAGAGCATGTTTGATATGCCCTTTTGCCCTTATTAAATTCTAGAGACTTTTTCTTTGAAATTCTCTAGCATCTCTATGCTTTGGAGCAGGGATGTGAAATTCAGCAGGGAGTGGCCTTAGCATTAGGTACATGCCTTTGCTACTCCCATGATTACTGGGAGTAATGAACTGCCCTAATTTGACCAAGTTATAAACTTCTGAAAGTCGGTTTGTACATGCTCAGAAGAGACTTGCTAAAGCAGTGATTTTTAACCTTTTCGCATTTGCAGACCCCCTAAAAAATTTCAAGTGGAGGTGGGGACCCCCTTGGAAATCTTAGACAGTCTGTGGACCTCCAGGGATCCCCAGAGCACAGGTTGAAAACCATTGTGCTAAAGCTTGCTACCAGCTAAAGACCATGAAGATTCCATCTGCACTGAGCATGCTCCATCTTCTTGCAGCTCCTACCTGTTACAAGCAGCGCATGTACCAGTCCCACAGAATGACTGAGCATGCTCCAGCCCAAGATGAGGGGTTTAGGATGACTTTTCCTGTAATTGCTGCTCCAGGCCAGAGTTGGGCCAGACACCAGAACTGAGAGCAGGGAGCCTGTCTCTCTTTGTACTCTCAATGACACCATGCTGGCATCCAAGCAGCATGGAGGAGGAAGCAGTCTGACTTAAATGCAGAGGGGACAAAGGCCGGGCCAGGAGAGAGGGAAAGAAATATACTGGGACAAGGAGTCTGGTTAGACTGGGACTGGAGAGCAGAGAAACTGACTGGGAGGGAGGAGGGGGAGGCTGGGACTGGAAGTGGAGGGAGAATACAGGGGAGGGGTGAATTATGACTAGGAGGCAGTGTGGGAAACAGGGTGGGGGGAGGAAACATATGACAAGGGTATTGAAGTGGGGGGCGGGGGGAAAACAGACTGCCTGGGCAAAAAGATTGGAAAAAGCAGTCCCAGGAGGGAAACAGTGTATGACAGCCAGCTGCGGGGAGGTGGGGAGAGACTGGACAAGGAGCCAGGAGGGGAGAACTGGGATGGGCTGGACAAGGAGACAGGGACTGGGTATAAGGGGGAGGAGAGGGAAAAGACTGAGTTGGACAGTGAACCTGGAGGGGGAACTAGGACTGGCTGGGCAAGGAGACTGGAACTGGGATGAGATACGTAAGGAGTGGCGACTGGGACAAAAAGCCAGAGGTGGGGAAGTGACAGGACAGGGACAGATAGCAGGGAATGGGGCAGAGGGGCTGGAAATGGACAGAAGAGTCTGTGACCACTAGAGAACACTCCCTTCCAGAGCTTAAAATGAAACCCGAGATTCCTGAATCTCACCACTCCTCACTTTCACAGATATTTGCCGACAACCACTGGAAAAGTGTTGCATCTCCTCCTCCTCTTGCACTGGTCCACATAGAGGAAGATAACCTACTATTGCTATCACTAATTCAGTTAGTTCATGCGGCAAAGGTCTATGAAATGGATCTAAAAGTTCATATGCGGCTGACGACCCACACGGGTGTCAATATGATGCTATATGACCATTTGTTTTCTCAGTTTGTTTTTTCAATAATCTAGGAACTAACAGCCACATTAAGGATGCAAAATTAAGCACTTAAAAAATTAGGAAACGCCAAAATTATTTATTTACATGATCACACCCTATTTTTTCCACAGGACCCCTACCCCAATCAGTGCAGAGGATGGGCAGTGCTCATTCAATGAGCAGCCACTCAATATTTTGTTTTCATCTCATTGTTCAGTGTGTAGTCCCATGTCTTGTTCACTGCACATTATTCAAACGCTGCTCTGAAGACAGAAGTATTAAATTCCTCATGGTCTTTTCTATAGTGCTCATCTCTATAGTATCCAAGTGATTCACAAATATTCATTAATCAGATCCACAAAACCCATGTGAGATGAGTGGGTATTATTATTCTCACTTTACCAATGGGGAGCTCAGGCACAGAGGGATTACGGACAACAGTATTCATTAATTTTAAGTGCCCAATTTGAGATGTCTACACCACATGATTTTTCAGAGTACTTAGCATTATATAGCACTTTTTGTATTCAAGCACAACTCCCACTCACTTCAGCTGCAGCTGAGAGTGCTCAGCACTTCTGCAAACCAGACCCCATGGTCTCAAGCTGGATAACCAGCAAATGAGGAACACACAATTTGTGACCACCTGCAAAAAGTTTGATTTCATTGGATTTGCCCAGCATCAAACAGGAAGTCTGGTAGAGCCAAGGACAGAATCCAATCTTCCAGGGCAGCATTTGACTGAGTTAAGCATCCTTCTTCAATCCCCTGCCTTGTTCACCATACACCTTCAAACTTCTGTAACAAGTGAGGAGGGGGTTCAACAAACAGTCTCCTTTACTACACAACCCTGATTCATCCCCACAGCAGGTCCATCGGGTGCAGTGAATAAGGCAGAGTCCTGTGGAAAAGTCAATATGTGATCGTGTAATTAAAAACTATATTATATCATATAATGTATATGCACAAGGGGATTTCCTAACTTTTGAGTGCTCAACTTTGCAACCTTAATAATGTTCTTTTAACATACCTTTGTGCATGTAATTCAAATATACTATACCCTTTTGCCTTGCCCCTCAGGCCAAAGTATATGGCAGCCCCTTTCAATACTGTTTTTTTTACCATGGCATACCGTACTGTTCCAATTCCCTCATTTCTGCCAGGCCCTACATATAGCATTACAACTGATTTAAGCCTCGCTCATAAGAAACATTTTCCACATATACGTGTGTGAGCAAGCCAAGAAGCACTTCTACAGTATTGACAAAGCTTTGCACTACAGGAAAGCAAAAAAAGTACCTGTGGATTTGTCCATTTTTATGTAGGTAGTCCAGCCCCTCCAGCACCTCCTTTAGGGTTGTGGCTATACTAGGTTCATCCAGGACTCCATTCTTGTGTTCCCCTTTTGCCACTATGTGTTTAATGACATCCAAAACAGATCCTAGAGAGAAGACAAAAGTTAAACTTGTTCTTTAGCTTCAACTGGAAGGAATTATTCCATGTGATTAAATGCCATCTACACAGCCATCTTGTGGGTAAATCAAGGAAACCGGGAAAATAAGTGGAGGGGTTAGGGTTAGTAGCATCATAAAGTCAGTAGCACCCATTTTATATCCAAACAAAAGGGTACCTTCTCCATTCCAAAGGGGATGCACTGAAAGGACTTTTACTTGCACTTTCTTCATGGTTTTACTGAAAGTGTTTAAGCCCCCCATTTTTATCTGGTCAGTGGTGGGGAAGGTCTTACAGATCCTCAGTAGTACAAACATACACCTCTAGCTTGACTGAAATGTTTGTCAAGAAGTCCAATACCAGGTAAATGCCTTACAGATCAAAGGGCACCTAGTTTGTCAGCTATTTGTAAGAGTTAAAGTTCATTCTGACATTAAAATCACAAAAGACTAATTTGTCAGTTGAAACAGATACTGGAGCACAGATGTTGAGGAGGAGCTGTTTTGGCATTGATTCAACTTAAGAGTGGGGAGAGGAAATGGAGAATTGGGGAGGGAGGGAGTTGCCACTCTTCACAAACTAAAATTTGGTAGAATTTTATTTTCCAGTTTCTAAAGATACACTTGGTACACAGTTGCTAACATTGGTACTATTCCTAACACTTAATGGTGAACATCTCTAACAGATGGAGAAGATATGAATTTAAAACGTTGGTAACAAATTACTTCCTCACTATATGCAGAATTGGAGTACAGTTTAAATCCTTCCGGAGATGGATCAATACAGCTCCTCTTCCTGAAGGGGTGTGAATTACATCATCCTAGATGACAAACCATGCTTTACAAACCAAATCAGCTCTTTGAATTGCACCCAGGAATAAATCGGGAATCAGTTCAGAGACTGCCTCTTCTCATACAACATTGTGACCTGCTGATGTGTTTGTGCCAACATTCTCTGTATTTTCATCTGGGGACTGGAAGGCCATATATTTGGTATTTACTGCTCCCATTGGCCAGACAGCCTGACCTTCAAGGCACGGTGTATAGCCTCTCTCTATTCTCATGGGCTAAACTGTGTTTAGCAGCTCAGTTTGGGGGTTGAGTATCTCCAACCCAGTTTTGTATTGTTTAACCCTTGTATATGCAACTGTAGGAAGCTTTAGTGATACAGGTATAAAACAAGACAACGTCAGCAATGGTGATGGGTTTTGGAAAGAATTAGCTTCGGACCACAGGTTTTCTATTTTAAGTCCCTGAGTATATACTTAGTCAAAGAACATTTCAGTACCAGTTTAGTGAGTTGTAAGAGTTAGAGTTCATTCTGGCTACCTTGTAATTAAAATTACAAAAGAAAACAGAACATGTTTCGACTTGTTAAAGAACAGTGAAAAGCCCAGAAGGGTTTAAAATTGGCATGTATTAAAAACATTAAGACTTAGTCATATGAATTTTGATTACCAATGAATTTCAAGAACGTGCAGGTTAACGTTTCTAAGCAGATAGAAAGCAGAACCTGATGGGAAACACAGGTAAGAATTTTTTTTTAAAAAGTGTGCACACACACACACACACTTACACTTCTGCTGTTATAGACGCGAAGGAAATTCTGAGGGTTTTTTTTAAACTATAATTTAGGGGGAGGGGGTTTTTTTTTCCAGAAATTTTGCATTATTTTGTTATCCATTTTATCCACATGGGGAGGGGAGGTTGGGTCCTGCCCTCAGGCATGGGAGACCTTGGGGGCAGAGGGAAGAGTTGCAGAGCAAATACTCCCTGCATTCACCCTGCAGTGGTGACTGCTGTCCCACGGAGCTGCGCTCGGCTCTCCACTCCAGACATTGCAGCCTGGTGCACAGGGGCACTGTGCTGTTCAGGGTTGGCACAGCCACCCCTCCATCATGATGGAGGTGCATACAAGCCAAATTTGAGTGTATAATCAGCCGAATGTGAGCTCCCAGTGTGACACTGAGGCCAAAGGGTTAAATCAATCCTTGGATGCGTAAAGAGAATCTTGGGTAGGAGCAGAGAGATCATTTTACCTCTGTGACCTGGAATACTGTGTCCAGTTCTGGCACCCACAATTCAAGAAGCATGTTGATAAATCGGAGAGGGTTCAGAGAAGAGCCACAAGAATGGTTAAAGGATTAGAAAACATGTCTTACAGAGTTATTTTGGGGAAATTCTATGGCATGTTACACAGATGGTCAGATTGATTACAATGGTCCTTTGTGGCATTGGAATTTTTGACTCAAAGGAATAGAACAAGACTGAAAACAAGAGTTGTCAGGATCTGCGTCTGCACCTACTGCTTAAATGTTCTAGAGATCAGAACTCAACTATATTCAGTTTCCCCCCACATTCCTAGGACTGCAAAATGCATTTTATAATCAGTATCAGAAGTGTCTAAAGGTACGTCTGTTCTTAGCCAAAGGTCCGCTCTTACAGTAACAACCTGAGTTATAACACATCTACATTTTCTACAAGGAGAGCAACATTTATTGTGTGACAGTGAATGATTGAATGTGACTAATTTCTACTAAAGAAAATTCACAAAACACATACCAAAAAATCAGAGTATGTGCCTCTTCATTTTACCCCAGAATGGCTAGACTCTGAAGTTTTGTCTTTTAGATTCTGAGGTCTTCAGGACAAGGGACGTCTCTTTTGTACATTTTTGTATGACACTTAGCATAACGTGGCCTTGTTTGGGTTCTCTCAGTGCTACTGTGATGTACGTACTAGATTCTTAAGTTTGATTGGACAAAATGTTTGTATTTAGGAAATACCTGATGTGTGCGTATACCTTGATGATCTCTATTTTAGAAGATAGCTTTGTGAGCATATCAGGCACAAAACTTCCACACAGACTGCTTGGTCCTTCCCCCTTAAATACACTTCTATCTGCAGGACCGAATGCAATAAGAAGTCCAATCAAAATATGGTGTTCATGTTCTCATTTCATCCTCCTTCCACCGCCCACTCTGCCAGAAGACTTTGCAAAAAAGGTTTCCTTCTCCTGCAAGAAGTTCTGGAAAACACAGGGGCAGACCATACAGAGTATATACACACAGATTTTGATCATTAAAAAGGTTTAGGTAAGTTCAAGTTTATGTTTAACACAGAAAAACAGCAATTTTGTTTATAGAATAGCTACAGCCAACACAGATCCATGTAGTGTATAACTGGTACAAGGCTAGCTTGTCATTTTAAGTCTGCTAATGTATTTTTAGACTCCACTTTCAGGTGGGGATGTTTAGAACAATGGAGGAATTTGGAAGTGTTCTACAGAAACAACAAACAAAGGAGAAATACAAAGAGCTCTCTCAGCCAATATTTAATGTCGCAGACTGCAGATAAGTGACTAAAATGCCCAGGGCTTAAATTCAGCTGATTTCAACCCCTTTGTAGTTTTTATAGCATGTTTGGGGATGGAGAGTTTGGGACCCTGGGAAATATAAGAATTTAAGCCCTGAAAATGTCACCTTCCTACTGAACTAAGTGTCATCCGAGTCATCCCCACCTTGTCTCTCTCATCCCCACTTAGTTTACTCAAAGAAAAACATGCTTTTACTACTGTCACCATAGCAGTGTAAGAGCTATATTTATTCTACCTCATGCACCAACAAAATTGCTAGTCAAGCTCTGATTCCAGACCCTTGATTGCAACTACATATGACAACACTGGGTGATACAAAGAACTAAACTGAGCTGAGCTGCATTACCATAATAGATTCAGCCTGAAGTTAGAAATCTTACTCCTGACACGTTAGCTAAGCCAGTTTGATATGGAGTGACTAAGAAATAAAAGGATCATACGAAAGAAACTGACAAATCCAGAGCAAAGCCATTCCTGAGCAACTTGAGCCAACTACAGTATATTTATTAGTCCAAGACCACTATTGCTTTAGGATTTAGACAGACTTCTCACTGTCACAGATGAATACTTATAAGATTCTTGTACGTTCAGAGGCCTTTTTACCTTTACGTGAAAGATCCTCCGTCACCTATGGAGTACTATCTTCCTATATGGGCTACATATTTCTAAGTGTGAAATAAAATGGGCACATTCAATTATTTCATCAAAGTCAGTCCTATGGAAGATGGAGAACATGCTCTATAGGTTGGTCACAATATTTTTTTTATATAGCACTATAGTTTGACACAGCTTCTTGGCACAACAGCATGCTCCCAATCCCAAGGGGCTGACAATCTAGAGCAGCGGTTCTCAAACTGTGGGTCGGGACACCAAAGTGGGTCATGACCCCATTTTAATGGGGGTCACCAGGGTTGGCTTAGATTTGCTGGGGCCCAGGGTCAAAGCCTGAGCCCTACTGCCCGGGGCCAAAGCCAGAGTCAGAGGGCTTCAGCCCTGGGTTGCGGGGCTCAGGTTACAGGCCCCAGCCTGGGGCTGAAGCCCTTGGGCTTCAACTTGGGTCCCACTCAGGGCGGTGCGGCTTGGCCGGACTCAGGCTTCAGTCCCTCCTCCTGGGGTCATGTAGTAATTTTTGTTGTCAGAAGGGGGTCACGGTGCAATGAAGTTTGAAAACCCCTGTTCTAGGAGCACAAATGGGAACAGCACATTACACCAAGCCCCTTGTGATCATAGCTCTAAAGGTTCATAAAACTGGTGAGCTGTAAGATGCTCTTTGAAAGAGACAGAAGAAGTTTGGCAAATGTTGAAAGGAAGGCTATTCCAAGTGTTCAGGGCAACATGTAAAGCAGCACAAAGTCAGGAGTGGGCACCCAGCAATTGGAGTCTAAATTTAATTCACTGAAATGTTAAGCATGGGTAGAGAGGAAGCGCTGACGAAGAACCATCAATGGATCAGAGTCAAAGACTATAGCATTCCAATACAAAGAGAGGAGATATACTGTTAAAACAGCATTTTACTGGAAACTGTAATATGAAAAAATGCAACAAATGAGTGTTTCAGTGCATCAAATGCCTGCAAAATAGTATACAAAAAGCTGGTGCAACATACTATGCACTGCGATAAGATGTTCAGAATTACTGTTTATTCCCCTTGAATTCAAAACCTTCGCTATCATTTAGCACCAAACACAACCCATCAACAACTATATTATCTCTATTAAGTACACTCCCATGGTGCGAATTATACTGTAATTAAAAGTTAAGTGGTTTTCTGTTCAAACTTCCATGCTCCATAATTAGCTTTGAAAGATACAAATGCACCAGAGTTTGCAATACTTTCTAACAATAGGTGGTCTTGGAGAGGTCTGCTTTGTAGTACATAGATTTTTTTTCCCCACAGCAGATAATACGGCCTCCAGCCATTACAGGTCAAGTCCAGCACAAGCAAAGCAAATGATTTATTGGGATCCCAACATCCCAGGTTAGCTCTGGAACTGTTCAACTTAGAAGAGAGACAACTAAGGGGTGGAGGGGATATGACAGAAGTCTATAAAATCATGAATGGTGTGGAGAACGTGAATACAGAAGTATTATTTACTCCTTCCCATAACAAGGACCGGGATCTCCTGAAGAAGTTGATAGGCAGCAGATTTAAAAACAAACAAAAGGAAGCCGTTCTTCACAGAACGCACAGTCAACTTCTGGGTCTCCTTGTCAGGAGACGTTGTGAAGGCCAAAAGTACAGTAACTCCCCACTCAACGTCCTCTCGCTTAACATTGTTTTGATGTTACGTCCCTGCTCCATTACAGAACATGCTCGTTTAAAGTTGTGCAATGCTCCCCTGTAACGTCGTTTGGCCGCCTGCTTTGCCCACGGCTGGCAGCCCTCCATCAGTTCCCCTACGCCGCCCCCCACCACCCCCATGGCCTCCTGCCTGCCAGCGGACCACCGCCATCCCCCTGCTCCCCCCACCTCCTGCCTGTGGCAACCAGCTGTCTTGCAGCATTCAGGAGGATGGGGGGAGGAGCAGAGACACAGGGAGAAGCGAGGACATGGCATGCAGCCTCCTGACTGCCGCAAACTAGCTGACTGCAGTGGGCAGGAGCTGCGCGCCGCGTCCTCACTCCTCCCCCAAGCCTCCTGAACGCCACAAACCAGCTGATGGCCACAGACAGGAGGCTGGCGGGAGAGGGGAGGAGCAAGGACATGAGGTGTATAGTAAAGGGGGAGGAGATGGGGGGGAAGAAGAGGTGGGTTATGGGTGGGGGCTTGGGAAGGGATAGAGGTTAAGTGGGGAGTTACTATATTAAATTGTTTCTTTAAAATTGTTTAAAACTTATACCAGTATTAAATTGCTTGTTTAAAATGTATATAATGCCTTTTATCTGGCCAAAAAAAAAGTTTCTGTAGAACCTAACCCCCCCATTTACATTAATTCTTATCTAGTCACACTTAGCAGTAGCGAACAATTTAAAGAGCATCATTATCAGCTCTAAGAATTACATCTACTTGAACTTATCAGCCTCTGACTACCTCGGAGAAATAAACCTCAGAAACATAGATAGATGCTTGGCATTACAGAGTTGAGACAGAATCAGATAAAATAGGGAGATCAACACACTAGAGATACACCAAACAGTGTCCAGAGAAGAGAAAAGGAACAAGCGACACAGAGAACAGAAGAAAACATTTGAATAAGTTCCAAGTTCGTGGATCTGACAATTTAGTCTTGTCACCAGAGACAAGATGTCACTGCAAATGGAAATCTCTTCCTTGAAATTGGCCCTTTTTCTCCAGACTGTGGACCATCTGCATAGAGGTGTAGGTACACAAAAAGCAAGATTAAGACTAGCAGAAGGAAAAAGGGAATAGGTGATGAAAAAGATGACAGATGGTACAGTGTATTCTATTAGGGCTTTTTGTAATTTCCCTCGTCTTTTTAACTTGATCTTTTATATTTAACATATTTGAACTGGACCTATCAAAATGCAAACATGCCTCACACAGAGCAAACATATGGATCTTATCAGATACCCTCTTCCTTTCCCCACCCCATGCCCAAATGTCAACTGTTGTAACTCATTAGTTACTTAACTGGACCCATTTGTTGCATCACTCCACCACATTTGATTATAAATCCTTGGTGATGGAGACTGTTTTCTGTGAAGTACTCTCCGGGACACTATTCATGATTACAGAATAATTCAAATTAAACAAAGATTTCTTAAGGTTTGTTTGTCCATTGATCTTAATTGCTGGTCATTTGGAAGCCTTGCAAGTTGTTAGATCAGTGATTTTTCCAAATAGATTAAATTCCTGAAACGTGACAGAAGCTCAGAGTGCATGACCAGCTCACAGAGTTTCAATACCTCAAAGACTTGCACAATTTAAAAATACATTGGGAAGCTTCTCATGCTGTAGGCTGGAATGGTAAGAATTGCTCTCTACAGTAGAGCTGTCACAGACAGCTGTTTGATGAGCAAGTGTCTTCTGTCACAGGTTCAAATGACGGTTCTTAACTGTGAGCACATTAAAGGAGCTAGCAGATTTGCAAATCAGAGAAGATCTAAGAACAAGGATTACGGCTCCTCGTCTTAACGAACGAGCAAGCCACACAATTTACAGAGCAGAACCGCCAGCAGTTAACTTAGAAAAGGCATAGTTAAAAGTCATGACATGGATGTGTTAGACGGGCCAAATGCAAATCTGCCCCATTTTAGAAATATTGGACACTGCTGATTGCTTTGGAGCAATGTTGCTGCATAAAGGCCAGAATTTCAAGTCTGAATGATTAAAGTAGGTACCTAAGAAAAAGTGGCTTATTACAGGTACAGAGCACCTGCAGCTTCCACTGAACTCAATACCAGCAGCAGATACTCAGCAACTCTGAGAGGAAGGCCACTTGTTTAAGTGACTACATTTCAAAACTGGGTGCCAAAAGTGTTGGCCTAATTGCCCGGAAGAGATTAAACCCTACCAGTGTAGTCAGTTGCCTGTGTATTATCAAAAGAGAATGCTAAAACATAAATAGGTTTTAGACTGTTCCCCTTTAGGATTATTTCTACAGCAGTTGCATTACCGCTCCTTTAAGATTTCAGCAGTACTGGTGCCCCAAGATTAAGAGATTAATCTGTACGGATGTAAATCAGAAAAGAAGTCCCAGTCCTTGCATTCATACTTTGTCTTATTTGTGGGACAAAGTAATGAGGAGCCTGAAGCAGGCTAAAGTTAAGTCAATTTCAACCTGAAAAACAGGTCAGTGGAGATTGATGCTGTTGAAAAAGGAAGCAACAAGAGTGTGTGTTATGTAGAGTCAGTCATCTACTGTTCCAACTAAAAAGCCCATGCTAGGGGCTGTGGGAAAAAGGGAAGAAACTCCTCTGGGAAAGCAACTCTGGGAACTGAGCCTTGCTTTTTAATATGAGTACAGAAATAATACTTCAGAAGACCTCTCACCCAGGAAGCTTTACATTAATCAATTTTCAAAAACAAGCATAAGATAGCTTCAATTACTACGATTTTTATAGTTTGTTATATTTTCCTATTTTTGGTGTGTTTACGTGAATCTTCACATAGCAAAGAGGGATGGGAAGGACAGAAAAATGACTACACTAGGGGAACAGTGACTATATAAAGTGCTCTCAAATGCACAAAATGAAACAAATAATTTTCTCCTCCAATCTTTCAGTTACAGTACTGTGAGTTGCTACTTGTAACAGTAGCAAACAAGTGTTCATACAGAGGCACCATTTTAAATGTGATTGTATTCCTTTAACTTTGGGAAAATAAAAAGGGAATATTTGCAGTGATTTCAGCATCTTTAGCTGCAGATTTGGGGGGGATGCGGGGCGGGGGAGAGAGAAGAGATGGTACAACGGGGAAAGGGCACATTTAATGCCAACCACTTCCCATACTTTTTCCATATGGTTTAGGGTAGATGAAAATAGTACCACTCACCTCCACTAAGTAACTTCATCACTAGCCAGAGCTCGTCTTTCACCACAAATGATGTGTAGTAAGATACAATGTTAGGATGATGGCATTGACTCATGGCTTGAATTTCTTTCTGCAGAGAGGAAAAAAAAAGTTATTTTTAAATGCCTGTTAAATAATCACCATCTACTACTAGTTTATATCAAGACAGGGTGTTCATGAGGCGAAAATAACTCTTGGGAGACAACAGTGAAGATCCAGAAATGTAACAGTTATGTTTGATCTGCTCAGATCAAACTTTGAAATTTTTTCTGAATACAGGATTAAGCTATCTAGTCCTGGCTAGTAGAGAACAAGGTGGAGGACCTCCAGTTACAAGGGTCAAGGGCAACACCCTGGCAAGAACCCAAGCCCCTACTACCGAACTTAGCTAAGATGAAAGGGGAGGTGGCTTCTGGGACTTCTACCAGGTTGTTCCCCCTAGAATTTGCATAGCGGCTCCATCTATCAACCTCTGGTTAATAGGCGTTTCTTCCTTATACACACTATAAAACTTTCAATGCTACTATTGCATTTTGAATCAGTAGAGAATATGGTAGAGCACTTAAAAAAAATTATGAGAAGGAGGAATTCTTCAGAGGATATTACTTCCAGAAGTCAGGGCTGGGCTGCACAGTAAAAAAAACAAAAAAAACAAACGTTTGTCACATGCTTGTGTGAATGTTGAGGAAGAAAAAAGTCACATGCACAACATATGCAATCAAAAAAACTATCAGCTATTTGATTTGTAACATAGGGGGACTAACAAATGTTCCGTTCCTCACACCAGGTGGTGAGGCCATGAATAATTAATGCATGCAACAGCCCTTTCCTTTCAATGCAATTGACCTGTGCAATATTAGAGGTGAGAAAAAACTACTAACAAAAGCAGAGCTTCTTCCCCCAACCTCAACAACCCTCATCTTCTATTCTAATCTCTCATTGGCTATGTAAGGGCTTCTCTTGTGTCCACAGAGGATATCAATATCCTTGGAGGCTTGGCGCACACAACTGTTTTAACTGATCATTGTAAATCACAATGGGCATTGTGGTTAAAAATGCTTCCTCTCATAACTGAAACCAATACAATGTGTACAATAGCTCTGTTAGAGCAATAGAAATGCAGCACAATTGCTGAAGAGCTGTATTTAACAGCCAGGAACCTTGTTTTATAAGCACACTGGATGGGGAGAGGGAGAAATGTGAAAGACTATCCAAAATCCATGTGTATTTATTGCATCCTCGGTTTACAATAATTTTCCAATATCCTCCAGAAATAAATAAGGTTTAAAGAGTGATTTTAAGTGAAGCGACTTCGGAGTACATTGCTAGACAAGGACAGCAGAAGTGAAAGCTGCTACCACCAATGCCCATGCCTTGTGACCCGAGTCACAGAGCAGAGTAATAAGGAGAAAGGCCCTATTTAACCTGTGATATTGCATACTCCACAATGTTAGGCTTCCACCGCAATTTTGACAGTGGGAGCCCCCACTCTCAGCCCCAGGCGGCTGAGAGTGGAAAATCACGGAAAAGTAACAATGGACTTTATTACCACAAATAATAAAGTCCATTATGACTTATCCACAATTTTCCATGGCTTGTCTGCAACTCAGCCAATCTTTTGACAATCATCCTGCAATTCAAGTAAGGCCTTAGTCATGAGTGAATTACACTTGCCATTTGTCATGTTCCTTTTCACTCCTTCCTTCACCTTGGGGAAACCTATGCAGCCACCTGATATCAAGTATCAAGAGGCAGAAACTAGGAGAGCTGCAGAAATTAGTTTCGCACAGTCCTTCTCCTAGAAGCAGGTTCCCATTGCCCTATATTCAGTCTTTGTGGCTATTTTAACTTCAGGTAGAACCTTAAGCTGCATCTTGCCAAAGGTTTCTCAAACTTCAGGTAAAGATAGGACCAGGTACATTTATCTGAACACCCTGAACTAGTTGAAGCTATCTTGAACAGAGACTTATTTCTGATTTATAATTTGGGAAACAATATTTAAAAGTGTTGCCTGTTTAGGTATTGAGGATGAAACACTGACAAAAACATGTTTGAAGACATGCAAGAGTCTTGAAAAAGGCACATTTCCCATGAATTGGGTATTAAAATATCCACATTGCCAGACTCCAAAAGCTTGTATCCAGAGATCAGCTCTAACTGCTCTGATGCCTTCTCATTAAGTGCCATGATGAATACCTTAACCACATCTCTCTACAGTAAATTGAGCATTTGGAAGCTTCTGAAACTCCAATAAAACTACTACAAACTATAATTTAGAATCATAATAGATACTGAATAGACACCTTATGTAAAAAAAGTCAAACGCATCAATGGAAGACCTGGAATAGCATTTTGTTTATTTTGAAAGTGGTCGACTCACCCACTGATGTCTGATTCAGATTTGAGTTAACTGGAGTGGAGATGTGGGAGGCTGGCAGACCAAACACCTGACCCACCAACTGAATTTGACTGCAGGCATATGTAAATATGTTAAACGCACTTTCCTCTGGAAGAATTTTGTCTGGAAGAATTTTACTCCTTAAAACACTGAGCACAGGATCCTGGTAAATTTAGTTTTCCTTCCTACACATTAACTCAATGGACACAGTATGGGGGAAAGCACTGTGCTTACACACAAATACCTCTGCTTTCAGAGAAAACCAGGATGCTGTTTACTTACTGAAAAGTCAAAACCAATGCGAAACAAATATATTCCAATGTTGCAAACCTTATTTGGGTGGCTCAGTCAAGCCACCAGAAGATCTGCGATAAGCAAAAGTAGGTTCAGATGCAGCCTACGCCACTGCCCTGAGTATTGAGGGGAAGAGTTCTCCTCCTTTGGTTGAAATAAAGTCATGTGTTAACTTTTAGAAAACCTCCTTGGTTTTGCTCCATAAAGCATTTATACATAACTGCCTCAGAAGTCACAAAAAGCCATAGCCCTTCAACTTTTCTATTTATTAATTCTAACGTTTAAGTTGAGGCTATGAATTGATAACATGAATGCACATTTTTTAAAAGAAATCTTAAATCCTTCTTCCCTGTATCCCAATCAAACTGGATAAAAGCAGGATATGAAAAAAGGAAGGACAGATATAGAAGCCAGGAACTGTTTTAATCAGAGTTATCAAAAATTAGCCCGTGAAACTCATTACAAGATATTAGAGCAAAAAGCTTGGAAGGATTTAAAAAGCATTAGATATTTATATAGAAAACAAGAAAATCCACACCTACATTAGTAAGGATTAAACAAACAATTTGGAAAGAATATAAGTCTTCATGCTTCAGGGGTTAAGTCAATCTAAAGGGATGGGAAGAAACTGCTCCTATGGGCAAGTCATTGCACATATGCCCACTTTGGCATGTTTTGCACCTTCCTCTGAAGATGCTAGTACTGGCCACTCTCGAAGACTGGATACTAGACTAGGTGGACCACTGGGCTGATCCGGTGTGGCAATTCACATGTTCCTATATGTTACTCTGCTATAAACTCACAGCATGGTCTTGAGAAAAATCACTCAACATCTGCTTCCACTCTCCTCAGCTGCAAACTCAGGACCACACTTGTGTTGTCAGGATTGATGTTTGTAAAGTCCACTGAAGATATAAAGGAGTAAACGCAAGAATACTAAGAGGGTCTTCCAGCAGGTCAATCTCAACCTCAATGCGCCCGCTGCCACCTCCTATGTCAACTACATTGTCACATCCTTCCTTTTGACTACCAGTATTGTTCACCACACTGACAGAAATTTATATAGATTTACATGTACACTCTGAATCAACTTAAATTACACAAGTTAATGCCTTGTAAATAATTATTATGGGAATTTTCTTTAAGATGCCATTTTGACTGGATCAACAGAACAGGGGCAAGTGGATTGCAGTTTTCTTTTAGAAGCCAGGCTTCCACAGTCCCTCAGGAATTGATGTCCAAACTAAACTATAACATGTTCTGACATCAATCAGTAGAGAAATTAAGACTGCTCAGCTTCAGTTCTGATGCTCATGTACTGAGGAATGATATGGCGAGGACTGCAGTAGCCTTAAGGCTTCCATTTTCTGCTAGTTAAGGTCCCACCACATGAGATATTTAAATCAGTCACATACCAACTGTGGTTATTTGGTATGTCAAGTTATAGATTTACATTTCAGAATCTGAAATGCTTTGAGGGTTTTGTAACTTCCCTCCAATCACCCAATTTAAGGGATATTTCCAGTTTCTAGAAACTATCAGAAAATAAGAGTCCCAGTAAGGAAATGGACAATGATGACACATCTGTGCTGACCCTACTGGATCAGTCTGCTGCTTTGATTCTAGCCACCATCTGGTATTGTTAACCCACCTGTGGGACATAGGAATTGGCCTACCAGACCAGATGTTTATCTAGTCCAGTATCCTGCCTGACAGTAGCCAATGTCAGAGCCTTCAAAAGACGGCATAAGAAACCCAATAATGGGCAATTATAGGACAGTCTGCCCATAGGGGAAATTTTCTGACTAAGCCCAGGCAGTTAGAGCAATTGGTTATGCCTTAAGGGATTATAATTTCTCATGCCTTAACCTTGGATATTCTTATCCATGTGTCTGATTTTTTTAAAAAAATCTTTCACAGCTCTTGATCTCAGTATTTTGTGGCAGAAAATGCCACAGGTTAATTTTGTGCAGTGTAAAGATATTTTATCAGGTTTAAACTTCTTCAAAATCACTGCAATTGACTATCTGATTGCTTTAGTATTACAAGAAGAGGTAAACGGGCAACCCAGTTTACATTTTTCTTTGCTATTGATTATTTCTAGTCTGTCATGTCCAGTCTACTCCAACACCTTGCTGAACGAGACAGACCCAGCCATTTCAGTCTCTTCACATGGAAGTCATTCCATGTCTCTAATCATTTGTCACCTATTTCTAAACCTATTCTATTTTTCTGATCTGCAACCTAGAAATCCACAGAATCACTCTCTGAAAGTCATGACAGGCAGCTGCTGCTTCCACCCGGTAGGAACCCTATTTGGAATTCCACAAGCTTAATGATTTCCCCTCAGTTGTTCAACATTTAGACTAACTATTAGAGGGCATTAAGCAGACAATCCATTTCACCCAGCTATCCCAATATCGGTTGGGGGGGGGGGGGGTGAGGAACACGACCAAACAACTGGATGAAAGTTAACTGGCTTACATTTAACCTAAGGAAGATGGAGATGCTGGTGAGTATAGAGGAATAATTAAGGCCTTCTTGACTGTTAGCTCTTCCGAACAAGAATGTGCCTTTTTACTGTTTGTACAAGGTCTGAGATATGGAGGACACTAGTAGAAACAGTTAGAATCCATGACCATTCCCTCAGGATAGCCATCACTGTGATAGACAAGGAGATGCCTGCTCCAGGAGCCACGCAACTCAGCTCTGCACTTGGAAACCAGGTTGTATCATTGGCCAGAAATGCCTATTCCACCTCAAAATGGCAACACTGCACCCATTCCTGGAGGGCAAAGGTCTTGTTACTGTTAATCGCTCTGCACCACACCATGAATGCTATGATCAACAGGGACAATGAAGCTGGAGGATACAAGGTGCAGCACAGGAGGTGGAGGAAAGACATTCACAGTGAACAATGTCCAGCTTGAAATTCTCTGCAGCAGGAAACAGTAACCTTTAATAAAACTGTCAAAAGCACCTAAGTCACTTAACAGCCAAAGCCCCATTCACCTTCAGTTATGCCTAGACTCCTAGGTCACTTTTGAAAATAAGACATAGGTGTTTTTGAAAACTGTAACCCAATTTTTCTTTGCAAATACAATGGTGGACAAGACACTGCTTGACCTTTCCCCTACACACATTTCTTCCACAAGTACTGTGGCAAAAGGTGATTTGAAAAACCATGAAGAATTACTCTGAAATCCTCTGGCAATATATGCTCTAAGTGCAAAGCCTCCAACCCTGCTGGGGAAAGTGAGACACAGAGGTGGCCGTGATTTCTCCACAACCATGCAGAACAGCAGAAGAACAGGAAACAGGCCCCAGGTGCCCTGGTTTCATTCCCGGATTTCGCCACAGACTTCTAGTAATGGCTTTGCTCCCGTGTATTTTCTTTGTGGCAGTTATCACCTTCTGCTAAATAGCCATGGTGTCCTTCTGTAACTTGGTGCATATTTCCATACTAATCCCTAGCATGGTACAATTGGTATTCTAAAATTAACACAGCTACAATGTATGATTTACAATCTATTGCCTTCATCTAGAAGCACACATCTGTTAATTATAAAACACATGACTGTTACAAACAGCTTCCAAAACACCACATGGTGAGGGTTACACCAGGACACCAACATGTCTCAAATGTATTTTGAGACATGAGAATCAAGGTCAAGTACCTTCAACTAGCCAAGTAATACCACTTGTCTTGCTTAGCCACCTTTCTCCTGAAAGGATCCGCCAAGAGTAAGGATCTCTCCCAGCCTCCCTTCCACTTAACCCATTTTCAAAACCCTGTGTCACACCCAACAGCTGCTACAGCCTAAATCAGTGGTTCTCAAACTTTTGTATTGCTGACCCCTTTTAAACCCCTCTGAGTGTGACCCCCCCCTTATAAATGAAAAACACTTTTAAAAATATTTAGCACTATTATAAATGCTGGAGGCGAAGTGGAGGCTGACAGCTCGCAATCCCCCATGTAATAACCTCGCAACCCCATGAAAGGTCACGACCCACAGTTTGAGAATCCCTGGCCTAAATAAAGCTCCTTCCAGAGTTCATGGTCTTCAGCTTGATTCAGCTGACAGTGCTAGAGAGCGCAACATAAGATTTCTCCCTACCCCTCTCCCCCACAATCCCAGGACTCCGCATGTTAGTTCTACAGAAGTCCCCGCCCCCTACTAGCAAGAGTTTGAAACAAATCTCATTATTAACAGGGGAAACATTTCACCACCCAAAATGAGGGTATAGCCCAGAAGTGGGCAAACTATGGCCTGCGGGCCACATCCAGCCCACGGGACTGTCCTGCCCAGCCCCTGAGCTCCTAGCTGGGGAGGCTAGCCCCCAGACCCTCCCCCGCTGTCCCCCCTTCCCCTGCAGCCTCAGCGCTTTGGCCCGCCACTCCTGCTGGGCAGGGTGGCGGCGTGGCTGGCACCGGCAGGGCTGTGAGCTCCTGCTGTTCTGAGCAGCATGATATGGGGCCCGAGAGGGGGAGAGGGGTTGGATAAGGCGCAGGGGGTACTGGGGGCAGTCAGAGCACAGGGAGTGGTTGGATGGGGCGGAGGTTCTGGGGGGATGGCAGTCAAGGAGCAGGGTGCACTGGATAGGTGTGAGAGAGTCCCGGGGAGGGCTGTCAGGGGGGAAGTCAGGGGACAGGGAGCGGTTGGGTCAGGGATTCTGAGGGGGGCAGTCAGGGGGTGGGAGGGGTCAGGAGTCAGGCTGTTTGGGGAGGCACAGCCTTCCCTATCCAGCCCTCCATACAGTTTTGCAACACCGATGTGGCCCTCAGGACAAAAAGTTTGCCTACCCCGGTATAGCCCCTCAGATCTATGCAATTTTAGCCCCTTGACCAAACAAAGTGGGGATAAATATTTCCTACCTCACCCCAAAACAATAATCCCCCCAAAACGTCCACTGGTCTGAAGTGCTGTAGGGAATTAGAGTTGACTGAGCCCCGTATGTCATTTTCTGTCCCAGCTCTTGATGAGTGGGCAGCGTTTTATTACACAAAAGCAAGGATTTTGCTGCCAGGGGACAGAATGGAATGTTTGTTGTCGTAAGCTGACTATTATGCTTGGAGTCCCTGATCAGCACAACAGAGGGATAATGGATCTAGTAAAGCACACTAGTTTATGTTTCTAATGGCATGATATAGGGGTGTACCATACACCAGCGACAATTTCTGGCATTTCTTTTTTAAAATATTTATTCTTGGATTCCATTTTGGCCTTCATCAAAACAAGGTTTTAAAAAAAACCATAAATATAAAGATGAATATTGCAGAACTAGACAGGTTTCATAAAAGCTATTAGAATGATGGCAAAATGCACACAGAGAAATTTAAAAAAAGACTAGGATTCTCTACCTTTGAAAACTGAGGAATAAGGGAACTTGATAAAACTACACAAAATACAAAAATGTTTGGTTCATCCACTGGGCAGGGGCAATGCCATCCTTTGTGCAGCGCATGGAATAAGGGAGCCCCTGAACTTGATTGAGGCCTCCAGTGCTAATGCAACAGAAATAATTGTTGATTTATATCACAGTCATGCTCAATGGCCCAAACCAAGACAGGGGACCCATCATGCTGAGTTGCTGTACAAACTTGAAAAAATAGTCCAAGTCCCAAAGAGCTTAGAGTTTAACAATAGAACAGATGAAGGGTGAAGACAGGTATAACACAACAAATAAGCGAGCATGGCTAAAATAAAGTCAGGCTTATATTTTCACCCAACTAGAGACACTTTAAAGGGTCATGGTTTTCAGAGGATACTGAGCACCACCTTCTGAACAAATCATGTGTCTCCAGTGGGGTGGCAAAAAACGCTAATCAGTTCTGACCATTCAGGCCTCGCTGCGTTAAACAGAAACGGACCATCCTCACACATGCTATTTCATTGCCATGACTGAGCAACAGAGAACTCGACCATATTTTATTCTGATATTAACATAAGAGATTTATTGTTCTCAGTTGGGAAATCAATATTTCTTTTGTTATCTCATGCCCCTTTTGTTCTTGGCCAAATTACTGACACAACCACATTTGAGCAGCAGACACTTCAAGTGCATGGCTGTTTTCATTGGCAGTATCAAAATTAATGTCCATCGGACCCCCTTTAATACATATTTTATTGATTATAATGATCAATTCACTTGGCTTTAGCACTAAAGAAAGTACATCTTCACACAATGCACAGTCAACCTGTGGAACTCATTGCCAGGGGATGTTGTGAAGGCCAAAAGTATAACAGGGTCCAACAGAGAATTACATAAGTTCATGGAGGACAGGTCCATCAATGGCTATTAGCCAAAATGGTCAGGGATGCAACCCCATGCTCTGAGTGTCCATAAGCCTTCAATTGCCAGAAGCAAGGACTGGATCACAGGGGATGTATCACTCAAAATTTCCCTGTTCTGTTCATTCCCTCTGAAGCATGTGGCACGGGCCACTGTTGACAGACAGGATACTGGGCAAGATGGACCATAGGTCCGACCCAGTATGGCTGTTCTTATATTCTGATGTAACCTGTAAGAGTCTACTTTTCAGTTTACAGGTGCAGAAAGACACCCTTTGATTCCTGTCTTTAACCCAAGTATCTGCCCAAGAGATTATTCCTGTATGTTTTATTTTTAAAATGATCATGGTTTAGAGTCATCCTAAAGCATGACTTGACATTTCTTCTTCACAGCAGCCTGTAATCAAGCCTGCAGAAGGGGCCAGCACTAAATCATGTCACATAATTGGGACTTCATGAGAGAAGAAAGCAGCGATTCATTGCAGTCCTATTCATTATGAGATAAAATGGAGGTATTTTGAAGAATGGGTCAGCTGGAGATTAAGATATGTAATTAGTGGACATTTTTATCTAAAATTACATGCCAAGTCTCTACTGCAGAGCTTTCTGAATATAAGCCTTTTAGCTGAAATTGGCAATTGCTCAAATACTGATCTCAGTTTTAGTTTGTGGTAAAGCAGTTAGGAATATAGTGAGGACCGGGGACCACAAACTACACAGAAGGCATTAAAATTGTGACAGGATATGTTGCCAAGAGGAAAGATCATGATTGTGGGAGGGAAGAGAGATCCGGATCCCCCTAGACTAGCTAGAGCCATAATGGTGTTTAGACTCACTTGGTCAGAGACAGGGCTTAAAGCTCCTACAGATACGTTAAAAACAACTGCACTTGTATAGCACATTTTCTCCTCTCTACAAGTACAGATTTACAACACTTGAGAGTCTGACAAGTATTGTAACCACTTAATAGATGACAACCGGAGCTCAGAATTTGAAGTGTTTTGCCCAAATTTGTACAGTAAGAGCTAGAAACAGAACCCACGAGTTCTTGGCTCCCAATCCTGTGTTCTAACCACCAGCCACCAAACCACATTGCCTGTTAGTTCTCTTCATGATGATGCTTCTCTGTTGTCTGATGATTAATAAGGCTACCATTACTGGCTGTCAGGACCCAAAGGGAGGGAAATTCTGGCCAGTATTTAAGTTATAATTAACCCCCACAAAAAGGAGAATAGCTGTTACAGAAGGGAATGTGCCTGGCTAGAAAGCAAGCCCACCACCATGCACACTACAGCAAAGAGGGAATAACCATGAATTATAACAGCAGCCTGACAGAATCAGCAGTTAAAATATTAAAGGGATTTTGGTAAGCCAGCATGTAATGGGAGTAATGTAATGCAATGCTACTGCTACATCTGTCCTGAACAGAGTTGGTGTTATTTACAGGGCTACTAGCTGCCACAAAAGCTGCTACTAGTCGAGAATGAGAAGGCCTGGGGGGAAGTGGAGGAATGTATTCACATACAAGTAATGAATCCCACAGTATTTCCTACAAGAGTAATTATGTCCCTCTCATTTTGGTTCAGATTGTAGAGCCCTCAAAAAACACTGGCTGAGTCCTTACTCATGTGCATTTAGTCCCATCCAAATGAATGGGACTACATGAGTAAATGCTCCGTGTGAATAACGCCTCCATAATTTGACCCGCTGGGTCTTTGGTCACACATTGTGTCCTACACTTGGGATCTTATGGGGGGGGGGGGGGCGCGTCTTTAAACCATGCAACCACAAAGGGGGAGGGAAGGCTCATCATCCTCAAGATCATAACTTTCCAAGAAGGGTTGTTTAAAGGCATCTCAGAACTGAGCAGAAGATTATGCTAACTAGAGTAGTTTTCCCAAACAAAAATTTATATAATTGTGTACCAGGAGTTCATCCATGCTGGTCTGACATTTCTCGAGATTGATCCGTTTAATTGCCACCTTCTCTTTTTTCGGGATACAATAGGCTGCTTGCACCACAGCTGTTGCTCCACTCCCTGGAAGGAAAGAGAAAGAGAAATAATTAACACCAGCTCTTGTAGGACTGTTGCAGGAAGGTAGAGAATTTGGAGAAACCAATATTACAAATCCTGGTGACTGCTAATTGCAAAACCAGGTGAAGGCTTGAGGAATCCAATCCCCTTAAAAAGGGAAAGTTCTACCATACTAAGTTCTGCATAGCTCAGCAAGCCAAATAGAATGCATCTATTGAAGCACAAGGTTAGCAGAACAGAAACAATGCAGATCTTTATGAGAGATCATCAGAACTGGGCAAGCTAAATCTTGCTCTTACTCAATCAGACAGCCCCACTGAAGTCAACAGGACTATTTGGGTGAATGAGAAGAGCAGGATTTGACCCTTGTGGATTGACTGGAGGGAAGGGGAGGAGTAACATGACTAAAATAAGTTATTAACCTGATGCATCTATTCTAATTTTTCAAAAACAAACTGTACCATCTGTTTTGCTACCAACACAGGTTATAACTAAAAAACATTGGAAAGAGTCTAAATAGCTTTTCACATTTCCCTCAGTTTGGAGATGAAGATGCATTAATTGGCTTCATTTGGATCCATTCTTCAGGTGTTCAACTCCAGGTCTCTCATACTAGCACAATACCGCAGCGTCCAACTCATTTTCCTTCTATCCTTAAAACTAGGATCAGCTTTCCCCTTTTCCAGCTTTCAGCCATTTTCCCTCTCCACCCAGGTCCCAAAAGAGATGGGGATCCTGGGTTGAGAAGGCAGGGATAGCTCTCTGTATCTTTCTCCCATAACTGTTGCTCTGTGCAGCGAAACAGCAGGAAGTCAGGAAGAAAGCAGAGAAAGTCAGCAGCTGCGGACTGCCCAGCGGTGGGAGAGAACTGTCTACCAGCAGAGGAAGGCCAAGAAGTTACGAACGGCCTTCAGTCATCTCAACTCTGCCCCTGGGAGAAATCCATTGGTAAAAAAGGACACTTGGCATCTGCAGTTTAAAAGAAGCTTCCAAAAGGTCTCAGCTATGCCATTTATTATTTATACACACCTCCTTTCCCAAGCTAAGTCATCCTAGTGTTTGCAAGCTCTCTTCCCACAAAGCTGCATTCCGAGGCCCTCAGATGCACACGCCCCCGATCACTTTTTGTTGCCCATTTCTGAATCATTGCTATTCCTACCATGTCTAAGAAAAGGCAACAATGCAGCATTGGAGGAGAAGATACAAACTCAAGCTAATGACTCTGTTCTAAACACTATCTAGCAACATTGTCATTCACAAAGATAATGCACATAGCTCCCAAACCTTTACGAAATTTTATCAGGCTGGCAGATAGGGAGGAAGAGGCACTGGTGTTAATTTTTCCTGTTTGCTTGGCTCCTTCATTGCAGACAGAAGAGCTAGAAGTTTCTATTTTTAATATCACAAAATCCACCCCATCATTCTGTGACACCGTTCAAGCACAGTTGGCTTGGTCACCCTCCATTTTTACTTATTTTAATTAATAAGGTTAGAAAGAGAACGGGGGAGAGCTTGACAGTCCAATTTTTAAACAAAGGCTGTTGAAGCTGTACACAAATGGCTAACATCAATATTTTCCTTACAGCAAGTCTTATAAACGAGAAACAAATCTTTAAATAAAAGCATTGGTGGAGAACGAAGAGGTCAGAACACAACCCTGAGGATTTAGAGGGACAGCTGTGATCAAAGTTTGACAAATAAAAGCTCAAAGACCCAACCCAATGATGTCACTCTTCAGATCCTCTTCCAGTATCTAGCAGACCGGAAATGCGAGATCCCCGTTTTCTTTATGTGGTGAGGTACGTGTACTCTGTACAGTGGGTACACTTTGCTAGCAGAGTCCCTTAACTTAAGACAGCAAGGCAGTCTTTTTTTTTTTCCTTAAGGTCCAAATTTCTTGGTCAAGGTCTAGTAAAGGCCCAGACTCCAGAGAAAATAATTTTAAAAATCCCACCCAAAAATGATGAGTAAATAAAAAGATTTTGGGGTCCGTTCAAAAGATCTGGCAGTCTGGATTTGACCCACAGTCTGCCTATTGACAACCACTGGTTACAGTCTAAAGGCACACAATCTAAAAGAGGTGGAATGCAGAACACAAGAGTCTATGGTCATTACAGCTGGACTGTATCATGCAGCAGCTGGCTTCTGAGAAGTTTTGAGGAAGAGGGTCATATATTTCCAGGCATTCATTAATTCACAGACTGTTCCTAGCACAGAGGGCAACACGAAAGCTGCCAGGAAAGGCTTGGGTGGAGCACGGGTAGAGGGGGAAGGGTAAGAAGAACTGCTGTATTAACAGGACTGCCTATCATCCAGTGCTTCAAAAATGAAGCTGTGGAACAGAATCAGGGGATGAACTTGGCGGAGGGGGCATGGAGAATCTGCGCAGACAGTCAGGAAAGAGGAAACATGCTTAGAGATTCAGGAGAGGAAGACCATGATAGCTGTGGCTTTGGCTGGACTAAAGGGAGAAGGGATGTGAGGGTGGGGAGCGCTTAGGAGTTGGATGCAGGAATTAAGAGGAGAAAATTAGCTGTGTGACAGGCTTGCAAGACATAACCACTGTGTTAAAACTGGACATGATTACTATGCCTGCATGGTACCGTGCTCAGGTTATATTCATGCTGAATTCTTATGGGACTCCTTACCCCTGAGGAGTCTTGGTCAGGTTTACTGGGAGGGGGAGGGGGAGTTGTTTTTTTAAGTCTACTTCTTCAGATTTTAGGACTCTGCTGTTCTTGAGAAGCAAACTGAAAAAACAACAAAAACTCAAGGGGACTCAAGATGAAAGGAGCAGAATACGCAGACGTGACAACAAAGGCAAGGAAAGTGCAGTGTTGGCATTTCCTCATACTCCCAGGGTATGTCTACACTACGAAATTAGGTCGAATTTATAGAAGTCGTTTTTTTTAGAAATCAGTTTTATATATTCGAGTGTGTGTCTCCCCACAGAAAATGCTCTAAGTGCATTAAGTGCATTAACTCGGCAGAGTGCTTCCACAGTACCAAGGCTAGAGTAGACTTCCGGAGCGTTGCACTGTGGGTAGCTATCCCACAGTTCCCGCAGTCTCCGCTGCCCATTGGAATTTTGGGTTGAGATCCCAATGCCTGATGGGGCTAAAACATTGTCGCGGGTGGTTCTGGGTACATATCGTCAGGCCCCCGTTCCCTCCCTCCCTCCGTGAAAGCAGCAGCAGAGAATCGTTTTGCACCTTTTTTCCTGAGTTACCTGTGCAGACGCCATACCACGGCAAGCATGGAGCCCGCTCAGCTCACTGTCACCGTATGTCTCCTGGGTGCTGGCAGACTTGGTACTGCATTGCTACACAGCAGCATCAACCCACTGCCTTGTGGCAGCAGACGGTACAGTACGACTGGTAGCCATCATCATCATGTCCGAGGTGCTCCTGGCCACGTCGGCTGGGAGCGCCTAGGCAGACATGGGCGCAGGGACTAAATTTGGAGTGACTTGACCAGGTCATTCTCTTTAGTCCTGCAGTCAGTCCTATTGAACCATCTTATGGTGAGCAGGCAGGCGATACGGATTGCTAGCAGTCTTACTGTACCATCTTCTGCCAGGCAGGCAAGAGATGAGGATGGCTAGCAGTCCTACTGCACCATCTGCTGCCAGCCAAAGATGTAAAAGATAGATGGAGTGGATCAAAACAAGAAATAGACCAGATTTGTTTTGTACTCATTTGCTTCCCCCCTCCCCTGTCTAGGGGACTCATTCCTCTAGGTCACACTGCAGTCACTCACAGAGAAGGTGCAGCGAGGTAAATCTAGCCATGTATCAATCAGAGGCCAGACCAACCTGCTTGTTCCAATAAGAACAATTACTTAGGTGCACCATTTCTTATTGGAACCCTCTGTGAAGTCCTGCCTGAAATACTCATTGATGTAAAGCCACCCCCTTTGTTGATTTTAATTCCCTGTAAGCCAACTCTGTAAGCCATGTCGTCAGTCGCCCCTCCCTCCGTCAGAGCAACGGCAGACAATCGTTCCGTGCCTTTTTTCTGTGCGGATGCCATACCAAGGCAAGCATGGAGGCCGCTCAGCTCACTTTGGCAATTAGGAGCACATTAAACACCACACGCATTATCCAGCAGTATATGCAGCACCAGAACCTGGCACAGCGATACCGGGCGAGGAGGCGACGTCAGCGCCATCACGTGAGTGATCAGAACATGGACACAGATTTCTCTGAAAGCATGGGCCCTGCCAATGCATGCATCATGGTGCTAATGGGTCAGGTTCATGCTGTGGAACGCCGATTCTGGGCTCGGGAAACAAGCACAGACTGGTGGGACCGCACAGCGTTGCGGGTCTGAGACGATTCCCAGTGGCTGCGAAACTTTCGCATGCGTAAGGGCACTTTCAAGTTCTGTTTGTTTCTCCTTGATGAAACCCCCCGCCCCTTGGTTCACTCTACTTCCCTGTAAGTTAACCACCCTCTCCTCCTCCCTTCGATCACCGCCTGCAGAGGCAATAAAGTCATTGTTGCTTCACATTCATGCATTCTTTATTCATTCATCACACAAATAGCAGGATGACTACCAAGGTAGCCCAGGAGGGGTGGTGGAGGAGGGAAGGAAAATGCCACACAGCACTTTAAGCACAGCACTTTAAAAGTTTACAACTTTAAAATTTATTGAATGACAGCCTTCTTTTTTTTGGGCAATCCTCTGTGGTGGAGTGGCTGGTTGGCCGGAGGCCCCCCCACCGCGTTCTTGGGCGTCTGGGTGTGGAGGCTATGGAACTTGGGGAGGAGGGCGGTTGGTTACACAGGGGCTGTAGTGGCAGTCTGTGCTCCAGCTGCCTTTGCTGCAGCTCAACCATACACTGCAGCATACTGGTTTGATCCTCCAACAGCCTCAGCATTGAATTCTGCCTCCTCTCATCACGCTGCCGCCACATTTGAGCTTCAGCCCTGTCTTCAGCCCGCCACTTACTCTCTTCAGCCCGCCACCTCTCCTCCCGGTCATTTTGTGCTTTCCTGCACTCTGACATTATTTGCCTCCACGCATTCGTCTGTGCTCTGTCAGTGTGGGAGGACATGAGCTCGGAGAACATTTAATCATGAGTGCGTTTTTTTTCCTTTCTAATCTTCACTAGCCTCTGGGAAGGAGAAGATCCTGTGATCATTGAAACATATGCAGCTGGTGGAGAAAAAAAAAGGGACAGCGGTATTTAAAAAGACACATTTTATAAAACAGTGGCTACACTCTTTCAGGGTAAACCTTGCTGTTAACATTACATACATAGCACATGTGCGTTCGTTATAAGGTCGCATTTTGCCTCCCCCCACTGCATGGCTACCCCCTCAACCCTCCCCATGGCTAACAGCGGGGAACATTTCTGTTCAGCCACAGGCAAACAGCCCAGCAGGAATGGGCACCTCTGAGTGTCCCCTGAAGAAAAGCACCCTATTTCAACCAGGTGACCATGAATGATATCTCACTCTCCTGAGGATAACACAGAGAGATAAAGAACGGATGTTGTTTGAACGCCAGCAAACATACACTGCAATGCTTTGTTGTACAATGATTCCCGAGTACGTGTTACTGGCCTGGAGTGGTAAAGTGTCCTACCATGGAGGACGCAATAAGGCTGCCCTCCCCAGAAATCTTTTGCAAAGGCTTTGGGAGTACATCCAGGAGAGCCGCAAACGCTAGGGCAAATTAATCCTTTCACATGGTTGCTTTTAAACCATGTATAGTATTTTAAAAAGGTACAGTCACCGGAGGTCCCTTCTCCACCTGCCAGGTCCAGGAGGAGGCCTTGGGTGGGTTCGGGGGGTACTGGCTCCAGGTCCAGGGTGAGAAACAGTTCCTGGCTGTCGGGAAAACCAGTTTCTCCGCTTGCTTGCTGTGAGCTATCTACAACCTCATCATCATCATCCCCAAAACCTGCTTCCGTGTTGCCTCCATCTCCACTGAAGGAGTCAAACACCACGGCTGAGGTAGTGGTGGCTGAACCCCCTAAAATGGCATGCAGCTCATCACAGAAGCTGTATGTTTGGGGCTCTGACCCGGAGCGGCCGTTCGCCTCTCTGGTTTTCTGGTAGGCTTGCCTCAGCTCCTTCAGTTTCACGCGGTACTGCTTCGGGTCCCTGTTATGGCCTCTGTCCTTCATGCCCTGGGAGATTGACAAAGGTTTTGGCATTTCGAAAACTGGAACGGAGTTCTGATAGCATGGATTCCTCTCCCCATACAGCAATCAGATCCCATACCTCGCTTTCGGTCCATGCTGGAGCTCTTTTGTGATTCTGGGATTCCATCATGGTCACCTCTGTTGATGAGCTCTGCATGGTCACCTGCAGCTTGCCACGCTGGCCAAACAGGAAATGAGATTCAAAAGTTCGCAGTTCTTTTCCTGTCTACCTGGCCAGTGCATCTGAGTTGAGAGTGCTGTCCAGAGCGGCCACAATGGAGCACTCTGGGATAGCTCCCGGAGGCCAATACCGTCGAATTGTGTCCACAGTATCCCAAATTTGACCCAGCAAGGCCGATTTAAGAGCTAATCCACTTGTCAGGGGTGGAGTAAGGAAATCAATTTTAAGAGCCCTTTAAGTTGAAATAAAGGGCTTCATCGTGTGGACAGGTGCAGGTTTACATTGATTTAACGCTGCTAAATTCGACCTAAAGTCCTAGTGTAGACCAGGGCCCAGTCTCCCTCGTTAAGCATCTTTTCAGCAGCAAACAACAAAGCACTTTTGTGCCTTCGCTGTTCCTTTAGCAAGTCTGAAGTTCTGAACAAGCTTTTCTTGCTGGCTTCTTACATTTTAGAAATACAAGTGTCTTGACTTCAAGTCCTCCACTAAAGAACAAAAATCACAGCTGAAGGTTGAAAACAATTAGGGTATGTCTACACTGGCAGAGTCACAGCGCCTCTCAGAGAGCACTGAAGGGAAATTGCTGTTGTGCGTTCACAGAGTCAGCCGCCTACACAATAGTGTGTTCATGCTTGCGGCACTTGCGGTGGTCTTTGCGGCACTCTGGGCAGCCATCCAACAGAGTATCTCTTCCTCTTCTGCCGCTAACAATTGTGGGAAGGCAGAGGGCAGTGCAGGGCAGCCTGGGTCATGTCCCTATGCCCCATGATGCATTCCTTCGCATCCCAGCAATCCATGTGCTTCTGCCCACATTTGGAACCCTCCTTCAACGGTTTGTGTACTGCATGTTCTGCTCTGCCTCTTCGGTCTACAAGAATGGGTCCCGCACTGTTGATCAATACGCTGCCTGCACGTCATGAGTAGCAGTGGAGTTATTCCTTAAACTACAACGGCAAGAGCAGTTTGACATAGCTACTATGCATGGCAAGATCAAGGACACAAGATTGCTTGTGGAATTCATGGAGGTGCTGACCACAGTGGAACGCCGCTTTTGCGCTCAGGAAACAAGCACTGAGTGATAGGATCACATTGTCATGCACGTCTGGGATGACGAGCAGTGGCTGCAGTACTTTCAGATGAGAAAAACCACATTGATGGGACTCTGTGATGAGCTTGCCCCAGCCCTGTGGCACAAGAACATGAGAACAAGAGCTGCCCTGCCATTTGAGAAGCGCATGGCGACTGCACTGTGGAAGCTGGCTACTCCAGACTATCGATCGATCACTAACCAGTTCAGAGTGGGAAATTCGACCATTGGACTCATGCTGACGGAAGCGTGCATGGCCATTAATCGCATCCTGCTCCAAAAGACCGTGACTCTGGGCAACATGCGTGACATTGTGGATGGCTTTGCACAAATGGGCTTCCCTAACTGCGGAGGGGCAATAGATGGCACACATTCCAATTCTGGCACCAGACCACCTAGCCACCGAGTACATTAATCGCAAGGGGCATTTCTCAATGGTTCTCCAGGCACTTGTGGATAACCCTGGGCATTTCACAGACATTAAAGCAGGCTAGTCCAGAAAGGTGCATGACGCACACATCTTTCGGAACACTGGCCTGTTCAGGAAGCTGCAAGCAGGGACTTTCTTCCCGGATTAGAAGATCACCATAGGGGAAGTCTAAATGCCCACTGTGATCCTGGGAGACCCTGCCTACCCCTTCCCTTAACGCCATGGCTTATGAAGCCATACACAGGGCACCTTGACAGCAGCAAGGAGCAGTTCAACAACAGGCTGAGCAAGTGCAGAATGACTGAGGAGTGTACTTTTGGCCATTTAAAGGCCCGCTGGTGCTGCCTGCATGGAAGGCTGGACCTAACCAATGACCATATTCCTATGCTTATAGCCATGTGCTGTACACTCCATAATATTTGTGAAGGGAAGGGTGAAAGCTTCACTCAGGGCTGGACCACTGAGGCTCAGCGCCTAAAGGCTGAATTTGAAGAGCCAGAGACCACTGCTATTAGAGGGACGCGGCGCGGGGCCACGAGGATCAGGGATACCATGAGGAAACAATTTTAAGCTGAAAGCCACTAATATTTGTTGCTATGCTCAGGAGTGTAGTGCTTGAAATGCTAGGGGGTGATTGTGACTGGTGCAGACAATGCACTGTCAAGGTTTTAGAAAACTGTCTGTTGCTTTGCAGGGCTCTATTTGCATTCAATTAATGGAATAAAGATCGCTTTCAAACCAAAACAATTCTTTTATTAAAAAAAGACCAACCAGAGGAGAGAGAGAGACAAACAAAAAAAAACACATCAGCAGTGAGGGAATAGGGGAAGGGAGGGTCCCAGGAGGAGGTGGGGTCCCAGGAAGGTTAAAAATTTGTGTATATCCAGGGATCGTATCCAGCCTTCTCCTTTGGAGTATAGTGCAGCGAGTACTGTACTTCAGCAGGGCTAAACTGCAGAGGGAAGAGTGTTGAGTGCAGTGGTGATTGGGAGTCTGCAGGGCTGGACTCTGACAGGAGTGGAATGCAGCGGGTACAGACTGGAGCCAGGAGGTTGATAAGAGTGTGTTGGCTGGGGGGCTCATGGGAAAGAGTTTTGTGACAGGCGCTGCAGGGGACAGCGGACACGGAGCTGCTTCGTTTGCAGTGCTAGTAGCGCCTGGAGCGTGTTTGCTTGGCGCTCCATAACATTTAAGAGCCGCTTTGCGGCTTCCTTCTGGCACGCCGCATTCTCCTTTTGGTCCCTCTTCTTGCCGTCCCGCAGTGCATCATGACATCACACAGAAATTCCTCTTTAATTCTTCGTGGCTGCTTTCTAATTCTGTGTAGCCATTCAGCCAGCGATAAAGAGGGAGGCTGGGCTCCCAAGCAACTTTCCCTCTAATTTTTGACAGGCCGTGTGCGCAAAATATTTCTTCTGTGCAAATTTTTGTGCGCGCAGTGTTTTGCCGTGCACGCAGGCTTTAGGATCTGTGCGCACATGCACACAGCTAAGAGGGAACAGTGCTCCCAAGGTCATATCTGTGATGCCAAAATGCAACATTTTACAGAACCACTATTGTTTGCAACATACAGACGACTGATTCAGTGATTTAAAACAGTCACTATTCATATACCAATCACTAACTGGTTGATCCCAGGCAAGCACACATGAACCACAAGACCCCCAAAATGGTGAGTAACCACAGGGGCAGGGAAAAATCAGTGTTCCAGGACCATACTGTACACTGGGCACATGGCTCTTGGGGAGAGCCAGCACTGTGGGGAGGGTGGGGGGTGGGCTTATAATCATTACTGTCCCCACATTTTCCGAAGGCTGTGTTCATTATGGAAGATACCTTGCTGCTGAGGGTGAGCAGGGAATCAAGGGAGGGTCTTCTCCAAGACTGCGGCTTCCACCCTGGCCCTTATGCAACTTGCCAGTGTGCAGCAACGGTGTCGCCCACTGTGATGGCAGAATGGCACGGGAAAGTTACCCCTTAATGGGGCAAGAAACAAAGCAGCTCTGCAAAAGAACCTGCGGCAGCGGATTGCCTAGTATCTCCATGAGAGTTTCGTGGAGATCTGAGGCAGATTCCCATGAAGTGAGGGAGTCAATCAACACCCTGTTCCACCGCTCAGACTAGGCATGTGGTGGTACCCGCATCATACACACACAAGCCTGCTTTCTGCAACCCTCCTGCCCCCAAACACTCACTTCAGCAATTCCCAAAATCAAAGCCACTTACTCGGGGCCTCCTCTCCTGTTTGCGCTTCACCAAGCTCTGACAGCTGTGATTGACTAGCCTCCTCCAGAGTAGAGAGGAGCACCTGGCTGCATGCATCTCTGACCTCCGGCCTCCAAGTTGTCCTCTGCCTTTGGGTCCCCCTCCACATTCTCATCTAAAATTTCCTCCTCCCGGCTCAGTCCACTCCCGACTGGCATGCAAGCCGCCAAAGTATCCACAGTGGCCTTCGCAGTGGAGGTGGGGTGGCCACCGAATATCACATCCAGCTCTTTGTAGAACCAGCACCTCGTGGGCGCAGCACCGGAGCAGCGGTTTGCCTCCTGCGCCTTGTGGTAGACATTCCACAGCTACTTCATTTTGACATGGCACCGCAGTGTTTCCCCGTCATGGCCCCTTTCCGTCATGCATCATGAAATCTGTCTGTAGGTATCATAATTCCTATGGCAGGAGCGAAGCTTGGACTGGACAGCCTCCTCTCCCCAAATGCTGATGAGGTCCAGCAGCTCGGCATTGCTCCAAGTGGGGGAATCGCCTGGTGCGTGGAACAGTCATGGTCACCTGGAAAGATGCGCTGAGACCACTGCATGCATCACCGAGCGAACAGGAAGGGAACTTTCAAAATTCCCAAGGAATTTAAGGGGTGGGGCTCACAGTTGGTCACCTGAGGACAGGGCAGCGGCGTTCAAACCAATGACTAGAGAGGTGAGAACAGGCATTGTGGGACACCTCCTAGAGGCCAACTGCAGCGCTGTAATCAACTACGGTGTCTACACTGGCACTGCGGTGCTGTAGCCATGGCGCAGAAAGCTGTTTGCCTCTCATCAAGGTGGTTTTTTTTACAGTGCTGCAACTGCACAGTTTCTACGCATTAAGTGGCTTAGCAGTGTGTACACCTCGGGAGTTAAAACACGGAAAGCTGCTTTACTGCGTAGAAACTTACCAGTGTAAACAAGGCCTCAGACTCTACCTGAGTAAACCCCAACATTGCGCTGTACATCCCACCATGGCTACTGCACAGCTCCCACTACACTCTTCACTGGGGCTGGCAGAATTGCAGATGTTTCAGACCATATCACAACTATAAGCCAAATTCTCCAGCAAAAGAGTCAACGCCCATGTGATGCTGTACGGAATCTGGGGGACACTTGAGGATATTATGAATATTAATATTGTAAAATTGCAATGCGTTATACCAGATAGGCCATGTAAGGTACCTGCAAAAATGTTATAATTTGCTAGATATGATCATCTAATTTATGTGTTTAAATCACTTTTGTATTAGGAGTTACAGATATGTCTGTCTGTATTTCAAACTTGTGCTATGCTTCTGGGTGACACCCCCAGACAGTTTGGCATCAGCACTGCCTAGCCTGCTTGATGGCTCATTAATGACCATTGCCTATACAACTGACCCATTGAGAGAAGGCAGATACATCTTATGACTCAGCAAAGCATGCAGGGACATGCCTATGGACAGAACTTTAAGGCTTTCAAGCCATGTGCTGGGCAACTTCTGTTTAAAACAAAGAAAGCACAGGCCGCATGGCAAAAGACTATAAAAAGCCAGCTGCATCTTCTCCATTTTGTCTTCAATCCTGCTTCTTAACTCTACAGGAATTTTCCTACAAACAGAAGCTCTGAACAAAGGACTGAATGACCCATCCAAGCTGTGGATGTGTTCCAGAGGGACTTTCAACTCAGCAAACTCACCAATACTGCTAGAAACCGGATATATGGACTTTGAAGTCTTTGTACATATGTGACTCTTTTCCAATCCTAATATTCTATGTTAAATGGTAAGAGACCTCAGGAGTTCATCTAATCCAATCCCCTTCTCAAAGCAGGACCAACACCAACTAAATCATCCCAGCCAAGACTTTTGTCAAGCCAGGCCTGAAAAACCTCTAAGGATGGAGATTCCACCACCTCCATAGGTAACCCATTCCAGTGCTTCACCACCCTCCTTGTAAAATAGCGTTTCTTAATATCCAACCTAGACCTCCCCCACTGCAACTTGAGACCATTGCTTCTTGTTCTGTCATCTGCCACCACTGAGAACAGCTGAGCTCCATCCTCTTTGGAACCCCTCTTCAGGTAGTTGAAGGCTGCTATCAAATCCCCCCTCACTCTTCTCTTCTGCAGACTAAATAACCGCAGTTCGCTCAGCCTCTCCTCATAAGTCATGTGTCCCAGCCCCCTAATCATTTTCATTGCCCTGTGCTGGACTCTCTCCAATTTGTCCACATGCCTTCTGTAGTGGGGGGGACCAAAACTGGACGCTTGACTCCAGGTGTGGCCTCACCGGTGCTGAATAGAGGGGAATAATCACTTCCCTCGATCTGCTGGCAATGCGCCTACTAATATAGTCCAATATGCCGTTGGCCTTCTTGGCAACAAGGGCACACTGCTGACTCATATCCAGCTTCTTGTCC
The DNA here is from genome assembly GCF_965140285.1 of Lepidochelys kempii. Taxonomy (NCBI): domain Eukaryota; kingdom Metazoa; phylum Chordata; order Testudines; family Cheloniidae; genus Lepidochelys; species Lepidochelys kempii. The sequence continues at coordinate 258,446,498 of NC_136381.1, forward strand.
ATTGTAATCCCCAGGTCCTTTTCTGCAGAGCTGCTGCTCAGCCAGTCGGTCCCCATCCTGTAGCGAGGCATGGGATTCTTCCTTCCTAAGTACAGGACCCTGCACTTGTCCTTGTTGAACCCAAATTAGGTTTCTTTTGGCCCAATCCTCCAGTGTCTAGGTCACTCTGGACCCTATCCCTACCCTCCAGCGTATCTACCTCTCCCCGAGTTTAGTGTCATCTGCAAATTTGCTGAGGGTGCAATTAATCCCATCATCCAGATCATTGATAAAGATGTTGAACAAAACATCTCTCCTTGTTCTTTTTTCTTTATAATAAACCTTTAGTTTTAGACAGTCAAGGATTGGCTCGCAGCGTGGTATTTTCATATTTTGGGTAAGATCCAAACCTATACTGACCTGGTAATAGGTTTCAGAGTAGCAGCCGTGTTAGTCTGTATCAGCAAAAAGAACAGAACAGGAGTACTTGTGGCACCTTAGAGACTAACAAATTTATTTGAGCATAAGCTTTTGTGGGCTACAGCTCACTTCATCGGATGTATAGAATGGAACATACAGTAAGAAGATATATATACACATAAGAGAACATGAAAAGGTGAAAGTTGCCATACCAACTCTAAGAGGCTAATTAATTACGATGAGCTATTATCAAGAGAAAAATAAACATTTGTAGTGATCATCAAGATGGCCCATTTCAGACAGTTGACAAGAAGGTGTGCGGATACTTAACAAGGGGAAATAGATTAAATTTGTGTAATGATCCAGCCACTATGTGGCTGACCCTTTAGGGTCAGAAGAACATTTTGTATATGTGAGCAGAGTTTTTAAAATAAACTTCTCACTGTACTGGACCTAGGTGCTGACTGGGAGCCAAAGACTGGAATGCAATAAAAGGGGCTGTGATTTCTTTTTTACTACTTGATAACCAGCGTGGGGAATCAGAAGCACAGTTTGTGACTGGTTGGGGAGTTTAACTTCAGTGTTACTCACCAGTCTTGGGAGTATCTGCTCTCCCTTTTCAGCCTACCCTGACCCTGGCATTTCCAGTGAGGGCTGCCCCTGGCACCACAGGTCACAGTCCAATGTAATAAAGAGGCAAAAAAAAAAAAAAGCTATTGTGATTTGCATTTCCTCTTTAAGCCATTTTACCAAAAAACCCTGGACGCAGACTAGCCAAAGGCTAAACCATGTATGCAACTATTGTCCCAGCCAATGTCTGACTGGATAGTAAGCTCTTCAGGGTAGGGACCATCTCTCAGTGTGTTTGTCTGTTCAGTGCCTAGTCCAATAGGGACCTGATCTCTATAGGGGTCTTATTGGAATTAGACAGTGAAAATCCAAATCACTTTGAGGCCAGGCAGGAAGGGAATCCTCCAAGTTGAGGACTCTGAGTATAATTCCCTGCCGCTCTCACTGCTCAGTCATCATCTGCTCTTCCGCTACCCCCACCCCAATATTCCTTGCTTCTCCTCTTTCCAGCTCCCACTATAGCAGTTCATTATAGCGAAACAATGAAATATCAACAGCATATCAAGCACGGTTTAAGCCAAGCTGCAACAGGATGTGCCACAAGTGGAGCAGCTCTTTGGTAATGGCAGCAGCATGCCTTACTTTAGAGGCTGAACAAAGACAGGTTTCCAGGCTCCTCTAGAGAGGAGTGAAAACATAGCAACAAAGCCACTTCAGGAATTGCAGCTATGTCAAATTCCTTGGGGGTGGGGGAAGGACGAGAGAGGGGAAGACAAGAGTCTTAAAGCTGTGGATCAAGGTTAATGCAATGCAATATATTTAGCAAATGATACTGAAAGCTACAGATATGGAGGAAGGGAGGCTCAGGAGAGGTGACCTTGCCTGGCTGGGAAGTTACTGAACATTTAGAACCAGGAAACAAAGTTTATGGGGGGAGGGAATTTCCATGGCTATCGGTTACAAATCTCAGACTGGCTAATACTCCAATCCCTTTATGTATGGTCTCAACTGGTCCACTCCAGCCCTCTCAATGGGCATCAGTCTATTGTGAAGAGATATTACCGCTGAATCCCATGTGCTACTAAGCTGCCTAGTTTTGCATAGTGCAGGGGTAGGCAACCTATGGCACGCATGCAAGCTGATTTTCAGTGGCACTCACACTGCCCGGGTCCTGGCCACCAGTCCGGGGGGCTCTGCGTTTTAATTTAAATTTTAAATGAAGCTTCTTAAACATTTTAAAAACCTTATTTACTTTACATACAACAATAGTTTAGTTATATATTAAAGACTTCTAGAAAGAGACCTTCTAAAAATGTTAAAATGTATCACTGGCATGCGAAACCTTAAAATAGAGTGAATAAATGAAGACGCAGCACACCACTTCTGAAAGGTTGCCGACCCCTGGCCTGATCACTGTTGCTAGCTCTGGGTCACTCAGGCACACTCCCCAGGAGCAGACCCCATGACTGACGCCCATTTTCAGCAGCAGGGATGTTCTTTCCTCGACCAGCCTATTACCATTGGTAATACTGAAATGCAAATAGCAATTTGCGGAGGGGCAGCCTACCTTTAGCTCCCCTGGCTCAAAATGCCATACACTGGACACAACAGCACCAAGGAAAGATTCAACTACACACTCAGCAGGTGCAAAATGACTGTCAAATGTGCCTTTGATAGACTGAAGAGACGCTAGTGGTGTTCACTCACTAAACTGGATCTCAGTGAGAAAAATATCCCAATGGTAATATCTGTGAGACAAATGGGGAAAAGCTGCAACCATGACTTTGAACAGCCAGACAAGTGCTATTGCAAGACCCCAGCACAGAGCTATGTGGTGGAGGGAGGCTTTAAGAGCACTTGAATGGTCAGCCAGAGTTTCTCTGGGCCTCGAGCTTTGGTTGTTAAGAACTGTGTAGTGCTTGCCGTACACATTAATGAATATGACTGGTTGTTTTCCTGAAGCTATGAATTTACAATATCATTTGCTTTGGCAACCACTATGCATTCTGCAATATTTGTTCTGAACTAATAAAGAATTTGATTTGCCTAACATAGAACTTTGATTTTTCTGTGCTCTTTTTCTCACTCAACATGTGAAAAACCCCATAGGGAGAGTTATACACATTTTTAACATAACTAAATGGGGGTGGAAATATAAAATTATAAAAAAAATTTATGTCCGTTTGAGTAAACAAATGTAGTCCATTGATGCTATACCTACATGAACCAGGATTCTCACAGATTAGTATATATGGAGCTGTGGTTTTCTTGCATTGAGTGGTAGGGTGCTTAAGGAGTTGCAGCTATTTGATTTATTTGTGAAATTCCTTGGGGATGGGGGAGAGATGGGAGAGGGGAAAGACAAGAATCTTAAAGCAGTGGATCAAGATTTACGTATCAATATATTCAGCAAATGAAACTGCAAACTACAGATATGGAGGAAGGAAGGCTGAGGAGAGGCGACATTGCCTGGCTGGGAAGTTATTGAACATTTAGAACCAGGAAACAAAATTATTTGGGGCAAGGGAATTTCCGTGGCTGCCCATCACAAATCTCACACTGGCTAATAGTCCAATCCCTTTCCATAGGTCCACTCCAGCTCTCTCAATGGGAATCAATCTTATTATGATGAGATCCTACCATTAAATTCCATGAGCTGCTAAGCTTCCTGGATCTGGGTAGTGACTGATCTCTGTTCCTAGCTCTGGGTCACTCAGGCACACTCCCCAAAAGCATACCCCAACATCTGACACCCATTTTTAGCAGCGAGACCCACAATCCAGCCATCTAGACCCTGGAACCAGTGTGCTCCCACACCCCCCAGGTGCTTAGACACATTTCTTCTCTGCCCCCGGCCCCGACGACCTCATTGGGAGAGCTCTAGTTTCTAGTTAACCCAATCAGGGACAGCATGGCAGTAGAAAAAGGAAAAACAGCATTAGCAAGGAATTTCCTAAACAGATACACTTTATTCTACAAGAGCGCAAGAGAGTTATAGATCTATGGAAAAAGCACCCCTGAACACAATCCCCTCCAGCCTGATCTCACCCCTGTTGTAAGTGTCTAGGTTTGGTCCAAGTCCATATGGAAGGCAAAGTCCATCCTGCCTGCATTCCCTCCAGCCTGTCCTCCGTTTCTAGTGATACACCCTGTGAGAACACGTAGTATGTTGGGGAGAGGGATGTAGGAAGCAATGACTATGGAGTTCTCCAAGGAAAACAAAAGATGGAAAGGCTGGGATTTCTAGACTTTTAAGTCCTGCAGCATTTGAGTTTGCTACTTGAGAAGACCCATTATGTCCTGGTGCATTTCCCACTCCTTGTCCTGCTTGGACTCCTGGGCCTTTTTCCTGTCCTCTGTTTTTCTCCATGCTGTTAGCCATATTCACACTGCAAGCCTTTTGACGACAATCCAGGGCAGCATAGGCCTGGAGGGTCTCACAGAACATGTCCTCCCTCATCCTCTTCTATCTCTTCCTCTCCAAAGTCATGCTTCCTGCATGTGTGCAAGGGGTACCCCTTCAGGCCACCACATGAGGAGCTTCTGATAAAAACAGATGTACCATTGGATTGACAGGTTTCAGAGTAACAGCCGTGTTAGTCTGTGTTCGCAAAAAGAAAAGGAGTACTTGTGGCACCTTAGAGACTAACCAATTTATTTGAGCATAAGCTTTCGTGGGCTACAGCTCACTTCATCGGATGCATACTGTGGAAAGTACAGAAGATCTTTTTATACACACAAAGCATGAAAAAATGGGTGTTTACCACTACAAAAGGTTTTCTCTCCCCCCATCCCACTCTCCTGCTGGTAATAGCTTATCTAAAGTGATCACTCTCCTTACAATGTGTATGATAATCAAGTTGGGCCATTTCCAGCATTATGCTGGAAATGGCCCAACATTCCAGCATTGGCCCAGCATTGGCTCAGCATTCCAGCATTGTGCTGGAAATGGCCCAACTTGATTATCATACACATTGTAAGGAGAGTGATCACTTTAGATAAGCTATTACCAGCAGGAGAGTGGGGTGGGGGGAGATAAAACCTTTTGTAGTGGTAAACACCCATTTTTTCATGCTTTGTGTGTATAAAAAGATCTTCTGTACTTTCCACAGTAGGCATCCGATGAAGTGAGCTGTAGCCCACGAAAGCTTATGCTCAAATAAATTGGTTAGTCTCTAAGGTGCCACAAGTACACTTTTTTTTTTATTGGATTGACAGTCGCAATGGCAAAGGAAAGATAAGTTTCAAAATTCTTCCCTCATTCCCACTTTTAATAAGAGATGCTTATTGACATTTTGACTTTGAAGCACCTGGCACAATGCCGCTCTTCATGCCCAGCTGTGGTGAATATAGCCCACCACAAGTATGGGGGAGGGTGGACTTTTTGTTCCATGAAGCTATAAAATTTTCAGCCACTCTTCCCATGGGTCTGAGCATATGGCAATGACACTATTTTCCACAGCTAGTGGTGATTTTAGCTGACATCTCATACATGAAGATCACAAAGGCACAGAACAGCTGCTACTGGTGTCAAAGCCACCCGGGCCTGTATACTGCTGACTGCAATGAGCCTGCCAAAGCCATCAGAGTGGCGTGTGAAAGTATCCTACAGCAGAGAAAAATAAAGCATCCACCCTAGAAACCTTCAGGAGAGGACCATGGAGATCTCAAGAGCACAAATGGAATATCCATATGTGCATAAACCACTCCGCATGCCCTGCATGCCTAACTCTACAAGGGGAATGAGAAGCAAATACCAACTCCATTTATTGCATCTCTACCATTTCTCATATGAGTAAAACGATGAAATGTGTCTTATTAACTTAGGGATGGCCTAGAAGCCCTCTTTAAACGTTAAGATCGTAAGGAAAAATAGGCACACACTCACATTCTCTTCCCCTTCATCAGGCTCATCCATGTTCAGCTGGCAGGACTGGATAGACTGTGGCAGAGTCTCAAACAAGCCCTGGCTTGCAGCTTGACTTGAGTCCCCCAATGTGCACACCCCTACATTTCTCCCCTCCCAGGCTGTTCACAGCAGGAGTTTGTCTCCTCTGAGGTATCAGCAGAGGTCTGTGGAGTGCTGATAGGGTGTCCGCCAAGTATGGTATGCAGCTCTTGTAGAAGTAACAGTGGTAGCACAGCACCAAATCTATTGTTGTGTTTCCTGGCCTTGTGGTATCCCTGATGAAGTTGTGTCACTTTCACTCAGCACTGCTGCTGATCTCTGCATCCCCTGTGCAATCTGCTTGTAGAAAAATGGAGATCTACAGCTGGTCTGTAGCTGTGCTTGCAGTCTCTCCTCCTCACTGGCCCAAGAGATCCAATACTTCCTATGTGCTTCAGGCAGGAGCTTGTCTAGTACCCGTCTGCGTACGCGGAGCCAGCATGGTCGGTTGGGCAGTTGCACACAGCAAAGGTGAGCTGCTAGGTGTGCTTGCCAAGGTAGACAACCAGGAAAAGGCATTCCAAAAAAAACATATGGGGAACTTTAATTGGGCTGGCAGCTTCTGGTCTCCATCACCGGGCACTGGAGTTTAAAATTGTGACCAGCGCAGTCAATGTTGCAGGAAATGGGGCATTGTGGGACAGCTGTTGGAGGACTGTTAGGGTCACCACAGGTCATCCAAGGTCTACACTCTCACTGTCATCTCAGTAGGTCAACCACGGCTTTACACTATTTAGGTATGTGGTTTTACCGCATTGCTGTAACAAGGAACTTTCATCTGCCGGAGACAACAGACTGTAGATGCATGCACATATAGCTCAACATAAGGCAATTTATGTCCATGTAACTTTGTAGTGTAGTGTCTGGTAAATTCAATCCCTGAGTATACCAGGACTGTTTATAATGCTCTGTAAATTGTAGGGCCATTTTATTTGTTTCAGTCACTGTTCCTAAGAGAAAATACTTAAAGTGTCAGGATTCAATTACAAATTTCTAATCTCATATTCCCAAAGCTTGAATAATTTCTCATTTGTTTTATCCCTCACCCATTGTAGTGGCCAACTATCACATTCCAGGGTGCAATCCAGATCAGTGAGGGGCTGTGTCACCACCTGCCCTGCAACTGTGGGTGTCTTGCAATGCTCTGCTGTTGTAACTCTCAGCCTGCAGGTCACACCTTGAGTGTGTGTACAGCTACAGCCCTGGTCCAGCAACTGACTCCAGCAGCCCGTCAGACACACACCAAGCACACTCTGGCTTCCAACAGCCTTGGAATTATTACCTACAGAGTGACCCTAAGACACCCCCAGTCCCATATTTTCCCCAAAAACATGTATTCTGCACTGTCCAGCCCTCTACTAGACAATTATTAGTGGTCTGTTGCCCCTGTAAGGGGTCAATATGCAACAGTTTGCCACTTTAAATGGAGTTACTGAACAGCTAAGTTTAAACACAACAATGGATTCATTTTCATTAAAAAATAAAACTAATTTATTTAACTACTAAGACAGATTTTAAGTGCATACAAGTATTAAAGTCAGAAATTATTACAACAGAAAAAGAAAAACATAGTAGCTAAAACTTAACAAGCTAGACTTGGCTCAAAGTAAAATCCTTAATACATGTTCTCAGCAAAAGGACTGACCAAATTCTCAGTTCAGAACGCCTCCCAACGTCTTATGGCTGGTGTGTGTGTGTGTCCCTCACTTTTAAAAAAAAAGAAAAGGAGTACTTGTGGCACCTTAGAGACTAACCAATTTATCTGAGCATAAGCTTTTGTGAGCTACAGCTCACTTCATCGGATGCATACTGTGGAAATGTCTTCTGCAGTTTCCACAGTATGCATCCAATGAAGCGAGCTGTAGCTCACGAAAGCTTATGTTCAAATAAATTGGTTAGTCTCTAAGGTGCCACAAGTACTCCTTTTCTTTTTGCGAATACAGACTAACACGGCTGTTACTCTGAAATCTCACTTTTAATAGTCCAATCACCCTTTGAAATGCATGTTCCTGAGGGTTACCCCCCCCCCCCCCCCCCGAAAAACTTCCTTCCTACTGTGAAGATGGAGACATGGAGTCTTCTGGTTAAAGAGGTTCCAGGTTGCTGTTTCTTACAATACAGATCGATCTGTTCCTGCCCCCTTTGTTGCCAAAAAATGGCCACGATCAACTCTGATGGCCTCTGCTGGAAGCGTCAGCCTGTCCTTTATCTTTGAGAAATAGATTTACCCCCTTCTGAGACTTGTCTGGTAAACACATTTCAGTCACAATTTAATCATATGTTAATAACTAACTTCACGTATAATGTTGCTATACATTTCACCATATTATTGACCAGTGAGTTATTAGTTTTCAAATGATATCATTACGTCTTGTAAGGTCTTTGTACAAAACATAATAGTCTGTATAGTGTGAATGAAGGCGTGCATTTGGTCACACCAGCAGACAACTACTGTCTCAGTACTGATCCAGTGTGTTCAGAAAAGAAATACACAGAACCAAGCTATGCAGAACTAACAAACAACTATAAAAGATGGGCTATGTGTGAAATATTTGAACTGCATATAAAGTTGCTGGCAGTGAATAATCCACAATTTTGATGAGAGCTTTTGCTGTTTACAGTGCCATTCAAAAAACAAGCACCGAGTTCAGAGCATGGGTGTTTCTGTCCAAGACAATGTTTTAATTCAAGATTCCTGATGTTCAGCACACACAGAGGAAAGTACCAAGAGGACAGCTAAAAATAGTTGGATGTTGTTAACACTCATTTAACCATACTTTCTCTCCAACACCCCCACATCAATACGGGCTCAAGCAGTATTTTACAGACAATTAGAATTACTGCCCAGCTCTGCAATTTATGTAAGCGAGCAGACAACATTTTAACAGTCATTTGGCAAGAGGTCATCTTGTCCTCAAAGGCATCAGCCACCAATAGGCTGCTATAGCTCAGTTTTGGTACACTTCTCCCCTCCCGTTGTACTGTGTGCTATAATTAGAAGGGACTGTTTATTGATGAATTATTGGGAAGCTGAAGTGGTCAATTCACTTCACCAGACAGGTCAGGGCTTTACAGGGAGCAAGAGGAATCTTATTCCCCATTGCTGACCACCCCTACATACACACCTCTTAATATCTTTGCCCACACCTCTTAATATCACTTGAGCATTGCTCCAGGAAAATGTCATCTGTTACCCCATTCCTTCTCTTCCATCCATCCTCAACATCCGAGTGGGCTGGGTCTACAGCAGTCGTTCTCAACCTTTTCCTAGTGGAATCAGATGGTTTGGGGGCAAAGGGGGCTGTGGGTAATCTGCCACCAACACTATGGAACTGCAGGAGCTGCCCTATACTAGAAGAAAAGGAGTACTTGTGGCACCTTAGAGACTAACCAATTTATTTGAGCATAAGCTTTCGTGAGCTACAGCTCACTTCTTCAGATGCATACTGTGGAAACTGCACATTGTAGGGAGAGTGATCACTTTGGATAAGCTATTACCAGCAGGAGAGTGAGTTTGTGCGTGTATGGGGGTGGGAGGGTGAGAAACCCTGGATTTGTGCTGGAAATGGCCCACCTTGATTTTCATACACATTGTAAGGAGAGTGATCACTTTAGATAAGCTATTACCAGCAAGAGAGTGGGGTGGGAAGAGGTATTGTTTCATGGTCTCTGTGTATATAATGTCTTCTGCAGTTTCCACAGTATGCATCCGATGAAGTGAGCTGTAGCTCACGAAAGCTTATGCTCAAATAAATTGGTTAGTCTCTAAGGTGCCACAAGTACTCCTTTTCTTTTTGCGAATACAGACTAACGCGGCTGTTACTCTGAAACCTATACTAGAAGATAATTAAAGTGGAATAGGTGGTAGCCACTCTCATAAATCAATTTAGACGAGTTAGCAGATACATTGCCATTGAGGGACTTGGCTTTCCAACTAGTTTTCCAGGAAGCCACTCTCTCAACAGTTAACCATACCTGACCACCGCACCCGTATTATTTAAATATATAGATATAGATATAGATAGATATAAAGTCCCAGCTAATATCACAGTAAGCTGAGCAGTCTGATTTTTTTAAGTTGGTTTCCTGCCACTTAGAGAGTGTTGTGCAGAGTAGAGCGGACATCTCCCCATCCATCCGCATTCTGCTGGTTAGCCGTGGAAGTTTCAGCCACCGACTATCTCCCCCAGTACTACAATGAGGAGAAAATTGAAGAGGTGCTCCATCTAAAGATGTTTGTGGAAGGAATATGATGCTGACCAATGCTGGAGTTGTTTCCTTGTAATCCCCCATCTGTCTGCATCCATCTGTTGTCTCTTGTCTTATAGAAAGGGAACGTCTATGCTGCCAAAAAAGTGTGTTCTTAACTCAGGTTAAAAGCAGTGAAGACACTGCAACTGAACTTACGGCTGCAGTTTGGGTAAAAACTCGGAGGGCATCTTAAGGTTGCTATTTTAACCTGAGTTAGCTAACCCAAATAAGAATACCGTTTTTGGCAGGTAGACATACCCTTAAATTGCAAGTTCTTTAGGGCAGAGACAGTCTCTGTTTGTCCAGCCTAGCACACTGGGGCTCCTAGGAACTGTGGTAATACAAATAATAAAATAAGGAAGAAGCCTCAGACCCTTCTCCATTCCAAGAGAGACTGATTGAAACACTCTATATCAAGCAGGTACAGGATTTTGTAGGGGATGGTGAACTCAGGGCCTCCACGGGTTTGGATAAGCAAGCCTTCAGAGGTGCTTAGAATAACTCAGGATTCATCACAGGGTGCACAAGACTGTCCAGTACCCCCAAGATGCCAGGGTTATCTGGAGAATTGTCTCTGGGAAAGGTATTCCCCACACTGGCAACCATGGTAAGCACTGAGGGCCAGGTACACAACTCCTTTGCAATCTGCCACATTTACTTAAGATGATAGTAACATATCCACATTAGATTTGCGGTTTGAACCAACTATATGTATTTCATTACTTGCCAGCCTCCTTGGCTAATTTAAAGGACACAAAAGTTATGCAGCATTAAGTCTGCAGGATGGAAGGTAAAGGCAGGCTGAGACATCTTATTTCCGAAGCCAGCAATACATTCACTTCAGCTGTCTTGATGGTATCTGCTGTAACGTATTATGCAGAGGGTTAGACTGGATGACCTCCTGAGGTCTCTTCCAACCCTAATCTTCTATGAACATAAATGTCATGCTTATTGTGTTCCTATTACCACGGCTTAAAAACACAGCCCTGATACATTAGCCAAGCAAGTATTCTCACTCCTCCCCTCTCAACCTCTATCTCTGAATTTTGTCTGGAACAGTATATATCAACTGTAAGGGATTTTATTTGGCTGGAGTTCCACCGAACAAAACAAGCTGTCAGTATACAATGCAGATGTTTGACAGTAAAAGCAGTGGTTATTTTAGTTTTTACATATAGCTGCTTAACCATCTGATATGTCCACTATTGCAGAGGTTCTCAACCAGGGGTCCGCAGCCCCCAGGAGTTTGCAAGCCCTTTCAAGGAGGCTACGGCGCTCCCCACAGGGCTGAAGACCCGATCCCTGCCAGCGCCCCCCATGGGGCTGAAGCCAGGAGGCGCCGGACTGAATCCCCCAGCCCTGGTGCTCCCTATGGGGTAGAAGCCCTGAGCCCACAGGCGAAGTTGGGAACATGGAGGGCACTGCCACACCCAAACTGCAGTGCAAGAGCATGGCAATCCCAGGAGCAGCACAGCTCCGCACCTCTCCCCTGCCCCTAGGACAGGTCGGAGGCAGGAGGCCAGAGCCCGTGTAGTGGCACAAACAGCTTGCTGGCAGAAGAATTTCCTATCTAGGTTGTACTGAGCGTGCTCACCCAAACTGAGCAGGCTCAGTACAGGTAACTGCTATTTGTGGGAAAACGTGCCGGCTGCTGTTTTTGCCGTTACCAGGCTGTGCAGGGAAGCTGATGCTCTGGTTTGTGCCATGGAGCAGGCAGCCGCAGCGTTCCCGCCTCTCCTGCTGGTGCCCCAGGTTGAAGCTGCTCCTCAGCTCCAAGCCCCCTTTGCTCCTGCAGAGGCAGCAGGTAATAGCCACCCGGGTGGGGAGACCCAGCTCCTTGGCTGGCAGATCCCTCCAGGAACATTGACCGCAGGGGAGTCCTACCAGCACACAGCCCCTAGCTACCCCACCCCCTGCACCCTAAGCTCTTTTCAAATTTTTAAGCTAAGCCCCCCACCTTTGAGTTACAATTTTTGGCTGCACGCCCTCCCAAACCCCCACCCCAACCCAGACAGGCTGGGTGGCCTGCTGAGGAGTCAGGGGGTGGAGGTGGCGCTCCCTCCACAGACCCTGCCATGCAGAGCTGGCTTGAGCCCCGCTGCACCCCCCCACCCCCACCCGCAAACAGAAGTCAAACTACACCTCTGCCCAAGGCCCCTGCCCAGAGTCTGCCCCCCCCCCGGGCCCTGGAGTTTTTATAGCATGTTGAAAGGGACCTTAGAGAGAAAAAGCTTGAGAACCCCTGCCCTATTGGAGGCTGCTATCTTGTCATTGCAAGGCATAGGCTGGATGTAATAGGATCTTTTCTGTCTCTATTAGCGGGTTCAGTGCACAAGATTAGTTGAATTGCTAGAAACAGTATTACCAAAGCATGAGTAAGAAGAGTTACTCTGAATCCTGGATCCTATATGCAGAATGAATAATTTTATGTTCAAGATACTTGTCCATCATGCCCTCACAGCTGTTAAAATCAAGGTTTGGGTCCCTGACATGGAGAAATGTCAATCTAATGAGAAAAGGAGTACTTGTGGCACCTTAGAGATTAACCAATTTATTTGAGCATAAGCTTTCGTGAGCTACAGCTACATGCATCTGATGAAGTGAGCTGTAGCTCACGAAAGCTTATGCTCAAATAAATTGGTTAATCTCTAGGGTGCCACAAGTACTCCTTTTCTTTTTGCGAATACAGACGAACACGGCTGTTACTCCGAAACCAATCTAACGAGAATTCTTCTGTTGAAATGCTGTTTGTGGGAGGTTAATGTCAAGGTATTTACTAGACAAGAGTTTGCATCCTCTACTACTCAATTTTAAATCAAGTTCCAATTGCCATCTTTTTAATAGAGCTATTTGGAAATGTTTGGAGAATCTGAAAGGTCAGTGCTGAAATGTCAGTCTGCAGCTCTCCCATCCCCCAAACAAGAGGAGAGTATATTCAGTTGGGTTTAAAAAAAAAGAGCTGCAATATCACCATTCAGATGCTCCAAATATCAACCAACCCTCCAGCAAAGAGGTTGCCAGGACCAGCATCACTAATGTAGAACAAGCAGCAGAAGAAAAGTTGAAGAAACAACAGCATCTCTATACATCATAAAGAGGCAGTAAAGGGCATATTTACTCCCTCCTACAGCAGTTTACCTTTACACGTCTATCAGAAGTATCTGAACAAGCAATAAGAGGGTGAATAGGAGTTCATCCATCGGGGACATACAACACACAGAGAAATCTAACTAACACAGTGGTCTGCAACCTTTACAAACCCAAGATCACTTTTTGAATTTAAGAGCAACACAGGATCTATTCTACCCCTTCCCCAAGGCCCCACCCACTCCATTCCCCCCCCATTAGCACCACCCTTACTCACTTTCACTGGGCTGGGGCAGGGGTTTGGGAGGGGGTACGGGCTCTGGGCTGAGCCTGGGTCAGGAGTTTGGGGTATAGGAGGGGGTTAGGAGTGCAAGCTCTGGGAGGGTGTTGGGATGCAGGAGGGGGTACAGGGTGCTGGCTCTATGAGGGGGCTCAGGAATGGGACAGGGGCTCAGGGTGCAGGAAGGGGTTTGGTGTACAGGCTCCGGGAGGGGGCTCAGGGTTGGGGTGCGGCCTCCCACCAGGTGGCACTTCGCCTTGCTGTGCCTCCAATCGAGGTAAAGCAGGTTCCCCGCCTGCCGTGGCCCCACACCGCTTCCCAAAGGGGCCAACGTGCCCCTGGAGGGGTGGGGGCACATGACTCTGTGCACTGCCCCTCTCTGCAGGCACCGCCCCCAAAACTCCCATTGGCCACAGTTCCCCGTTCCCAGTCAATGGGAGCTGCAGGGGCAGTGCTTGCAGGCAAGAGCACCGCATGGAGACCCCTTCCCCAGGGGCATTCTGGCCACTTCCAAGAGTGGCGTGGGGCCACGGCAGCAGCCCCGTTGTGCCACCGCAGCCAGAGATCACAATCGACTGGGAGAATCCCCAGGATCGACCAGTCGATCACGATCGACAGGTTGGTGACCACTGGACTAACACAATGTACGCATGTAACTCTCACATGCACTTTAGAAAAGATGTACCATGTATTCACTAATCAGCCCTCTTAATTTAACTTAGGCCTTTCCAAACACAGCAGAACCTCAGAGTTACAAACACCAGAGTTATGAACTGACCAGTCAACCACACCTCATTTGGAACCGGAAGTACACAATCAGACCAAAAAAACCCAGATACAGTACAGTACTCTGTTAAATGTAAACTACTACCCCAAAAAAAAAAAATGAAGGGAAAGCAGCATTTTTGTTCTGCATAGTAAAGTTTCAAAGCTGTATTAAGTCAACCTTGAGCTCTAAACTTTTGAAAGAACAACCTTGATGTTTTGTTCAGAGTTATGAACAATTCCATTCCCCAGGTGTTCGTAAAGCTGTGGTTCTATTGTAAAGGATGTTTCCCTTTACTTCAGTTCTGAAAAGCAACTATGAACAGCATCAGAAAGCTCAGTGCCCCATGGAGTCCATGATTCCATAGAGGTTGAATTGGCTGTTACAGAATTGCTTTCACGAATCTAGGCTCTTTTTTAAGCTAAAGAATTGTTTCTAGCCCTCATTGTTGTGAAGAAAACCTTAATCTTGGATTTAACCAATGCTGTCCTGTCTGCATGAGTCTGCAAACATCCTGAAATAATAACTCTGATATCTGAATTGCACCAATCATCTCAATGAGGTTAACGATGAAACCTAGAGATGACAATATCAACATAGCTATTTCACTGCTGATGATTTTAGTAGAAACACCCATCTGATGTGCTTACCACTCCACAATCCTAAATTGGTTCTCAGCTCCCAGAAACCAGAATTCCCTACTGTCAAAACTTCCAGATTTCTTCATAAGAGCTTCTACTCAACTGTCCAGCATCTTCAGTACAAGAATGTACGGCATATTGAAAACTGACAGCATGGCAAGAGCACAAAGTGGCTTGAATATGAAGAACACAACACTACTATACTACTTGCATTTTTTCATTGTTGTGTTTAAACTAAAAAAAATATGCACGGTTTTCAATTATCTAAAACTGCTGCAGAATACCCCCAGGATCTAATGACCTGTGTCAAGCTCACCAGAAATGTCTTTCCATTTGTGTTCCAGCCATTTCCCAGTGACACATATGCGGTTAAGACGACACCGTCTTCCCCCCCACTGGCCAAACTTAGGAACTCACCCTTTGCTCTGAGAGGCAATTAAAATTCTTTCCTCTCACACATCACCTCTAGAAGGAGATACCACACACATGCCAAGTTCTGGACTCAGTTATGTTGTGCAACCCCAAATGCTCAGTTGGGGATAACAGAACAGAATTTGATCCTGCAATCTGAATCTAGTTAACAATTCTGTGGATGGATGAAAAAGTGAAGTGATTTCCCTCCTACATAGATATATTGATAATGAGGCACTAGAAGGAATAAAAAAACTTGTTTGACTAAAGTTATTTATGACTGAGGACAGCAGAACTATAAGCAATAAGCAGCTTGGGTTTATCACAGCAGGAGATACTGCTAGTTTGTATTTCAGTTTGTCATCAATCTCACCTCTTTCATTTGCTCATAACTTTCTGAAGTTTTCACTTATTGGGCTGACACAGGCTTGCTCTCTGATCAAACAGGAGTTTCTTTTGGGAGGTTTCAGTAAAACCAGTTTAGTCCTTTGAGTAGGAAGAGAGTGAAGATGGCTGGGGTAGAAAGCTGAAGTTTGGCCAGAAATTAGGCCCTTGATGAGAAGAGCCTTTATGTATTCCAATGAAAACTCATTTTAATTTGACCGAGTTATGAGCCTTTGAAAGTTGCACTTCATGCATACACAATACAATTGGTATGACTTCCTTTAAGCAGTGTTTGTAGTGAAAGTCAGCTACACTGAGCAGGAGACTGGGACTAACTTAACAGTGTAGCAAAAAAGTAAATGCACAGAGTGAATCCAGAGCTCTTACCTCATTCACTGTGCATCTTGAAAGAAATGATCTGTGCAGCTTTTAAGGCTTGCTGGAGAGAGCTGTCTCCTGCAGACTTCCCAGAGTGCAGAGTAGAAGAGCTCCCTCTAAGAAAACCTTGTAAGGTGTGTGGGATGCAGCATTTGATGTTGTCATGTTGTGTAGCCAAACAGTTCCATATCACAGAATTTCTTTTAATCTCCCTAGGAGATTACAATAAAAGCCACGTTAAACACTCAAAAGTCAGGAAGTGACAAAGTTAAAGGACTTCAAAAAAAGTCATAACTGTCTTAAAGTTACTTTTAGAAGTATTCTATGTTAGATGTAACACCTGATAAGACTACTGTGACCGAGAAATGAAAGATTTCCATTTTCTAATTTGTTCACTTTGTGCACTTGACAACCCTGTGAGTCTAATCTGCTTACTCAGAGGGTACGTCTACACTGCCATTAGACCCCCACAGCTCGCCCATGCCAGCTGACTCGGGCTAAGGGGCTGTTTAACTGTGGTGTAGATGTTCAGACTTAGGCTGGAGCCTGGACTCTAGGACCCTGTGATGTGGGAGGTTCGCAGAGCTGGAACCTGTCCCTGTACAGCTACACTGCAGTTAAACAGCCTGTTAACCCAAGCCAGCTGGCATAGGCCAGCCGCAGGTGGACATATACAGATCATGTGGGTCTGGCATATAGCAACGGGGGAGAGAAAGATGTGTAAAAGATAGCAAAAACTGTCATTTTAAAACCACAGAAGTTGACAGAGCATTTCAGGGCAGGTATAGGACAAAAACTGTTTCAACTGTCTAGATCTTAGGCAGTATCCCTTTATGGTGGCATATGAAGCCTTAGCTCTGCCCCCTGGTGTTTAAGTACTATGGAACACAGCATTTCTCAAAATAATAAGGCTTATATCTGCCACTTTAGATGTACATATCTATAGAATTGGCAGGATTATATAATTTCAACTCATAACATTGATGTATATTTTAAAGCTTTTTTTTTTTTTTAAGATTTTTGTTTAAATGTTTACAGTAGCAAGAAATTACTGGGAGTCAGACAATTGTTTAATGACAGGACACAGATCCAAAATGTTAACGTTTTATAAACTGTTAAAACAAACTGTCCCCCTTACATGTCAAAATATACAAAGTAAATATGCTTAAATCAACGAGTCTTACTGATTTTTACTATTCATTTACTCGTCCTTTTCTAACAAGCTTAATTCAAAAGTCGAACGATGGATTTTGACTCTAATAAGTTCCCAACCAGCATTTTTCTTTCTTTGCCCATCTGTAAATTTCAATTCTCAATGGAAATATTTTTTCCAGCCATTTGTAGGTGTATGGTGAAATCAATGTTTACTGACATTTATGGATACAAATTTCATCCTTCCAAGCTGACATTTTCCATTCAAGTATACTCATACCACTTACTGACGTAATATCCAACTTCATTCACTCAGATTACATTTTTAAAGACATGTTCTCTTCACTAACATAGTTATGACTAAATGTCACCTTCTAAGTAGTCCTTTCAGGCACCGACAGTCTTCTTCAAGTACAATTCAACCGAATGGTTGTCCTGTGGTTAAGGCACTGGATCAGTAGTCAGGAATCTGGGTTTTAGGCCTGACTCTGTCACACATTTCCTGTGTGACCCTGGGCAAGTCACATAAGGCTTGATTTTCTGAAGTGCTGAGCATGGACGGCTCCAACTAAAGTCAAAGGGAGCTACAGCAACTTTGAAAGTTGGAATCTTCGTCTTTGAGCCTCAGTTGCTCAGCTATGACAGGAGTCAGAAAAACGGACTGGGCAGATCACTAGGATGACCTAGTACAGCAATTCCCATTTGCCTAATACGGCAGTCTTTTCTACTGGCAATTATTCCATGGTTATTTTCTATACTCACTTGCTCACAACTTTGTGTCTTCTAAGCTTGCAGGTAAAAAGTCTAAAACTACATTTAGCGTTAGTCACCCTAGTGGCCAAACTGCAAGTGAAATAGTTTGACCAGGGAAAACACTTCACAAAAGATCAAGTTTTAACAGATTACAGTTTCAATACTCATTTGTAATTAAAATACCTAGCTGTAGTTGTTTGCAGCTTTAAAGGCTCAGATATTTAAATTTCAGAAGAACTCAAGTCAACATCTAGAGCCTTAATGGACCAGCTCCTGTTCTCATCAACAGCTCCAGCCTCTGGAATAAAATAGTCACGATGAACTTTAAAAGCTGAACATTCTGGGGAGAATCGATTCTCTCTCTGAGATGCAGTCAGTCACATAAGCAATAACATTCCAGAGTGTGCATTTGTCAGCCAATAAATGCACCCCTCGGGTATGCAGAGAAGCCAAGGACACCCAAGATATTTGACTACTAGCCAAGAAATGCCTAACCCAGAGTGTGTTACTATACTTATAAAATGGCTTATTGACAAACTAAAGTGTGAAATATTAATCTTTCCAAGAAACTAGCTCCACTGGAACTAACTGCCATCCAGGAACAAACCACAGTGGTCTACTTCTATTTACGGCTTCCCTGTGTGTCTCTCACCCCAAAATAGGTGAAGGAAGCAGAAGCAGAGTCCTTTGCCCTCTCCTCAAGTCAGCTGGAAAGGCAGCCAATCTGATTCTATGAGGTTCTCTTTCAGCCCTCCTCTTCAGAAGAGAGGTACTACTGCTGCTTGATTTTATTATTTTTAAATACCCTCAGCCTCCTTCCTCCCTTTTATCTGCCTCCTGTGCCAACTGGAGGTAGCAGGGGCTGTCAATAGAAGCTGGACTGCATTTGTAGAACACCCCTTTTCCTTCATTCCAAGATGATCAGGTAGGAGGAAAGATTCAAGGACAAATGGTTGGCTGTTACTAAGCGATGGTAACAAGGTTCTAAGTATCTAGAAATCCCCACTGTTCAGATGAGTGGATGATTTGGATACGGCAGGGACACTGGACTGCTTAAGTGGGTTTACAGTCTAAGCACTTGCGTTTGGATTTCATAGTGGGGGGCATTAGTTATGGTGATGAGGCCTATGTGCATAGATGCTTAGATAGGCTCAGCACTTTGAATACTCTTTATGTTCCTCTTAAGTTGGTTTTGTAAAAGCTTCAATACAACCTAAGACCAATAGAAAGGTTTCCATTTTAAAAGAACAGATCAAACTTTCTACCGAGTTGTTTATTGGAGAGACATTTCCCTGCAGTGTTTTGAATCTGAACACTGAGAACTTGCAATGGAAATTGACTTAGGTTAGCCAATTAAAACAAATGGAGAAATGCCAGAAACAAATAGCACAAGTAAGAGTGAAAACTGAACTGGATTTTATTACTAATGCTGTACATTGAAAATGAAAGTAACAAAAAAAACTGGTTGTTTAAATTATTTAGGCTTATGCAACTGACTGTAGTTACAACTTGCCTACAGTTACCATACTAGACTCATAGGTGAACCATCAATTCTAGTCCCCAACAGATTCTATACAGCGTATTGCTGGATAAATTTTTCCCATTCCATCTCCTTCTCCCGTTACATAAAAGTGTTTTAACTGCTATTACAGCGTGTAGATACTTATGAGTACTCTTTCTGTACTATGCATTTTTAATTTGTTGGATCGGTCCCTATAGATATTTTGATAACATTCAGAGAACTAGACTGTTTGAGATGCTCTTGGGGGTGCAACAGAATAGTAATCAATCTCTCCCACCTAACCACATTCCCCCTGATCCACAGGACTTGAAAATTTACGACATACCTAAATGCCACAAGATTAAGCTACAAGCTCTACTGTTCAGGGGCAATGCCCATGTAAAACAGCTACCTACATACCCAGCTGCTGGGAAAGAGAAAAACCTTAATATGTATTAACTTTATTTTAGACCATTTCTGGAAGGAACATGCATATTCACCCTTTGTTCCTCCCCTTCTCAACCCAGAGCCTCCTGGCTGCTGTGAAGGCAGGAGTCTTCAGGGGTGGAAGGGAGAGAAGAGGGAGTTCTCTGTTAATTTACCCCCAACCCTGCCTCCGGTTTTACATTCTCCTCCTCCTCAGTTAACAGCTTGCTCCAACGTTACTCTTGGGGGAATTCTGTGCTAAAAAATTTAAAAGTCTGTACACTCTTTTAAAGTTCTGCAAAATTTTGCAAATTTGTCAAAACAACAATATAATCACACCAGTTTCAATTATTTTTGGTCATTTATTTCAAAATACCTGTCAGTAAGTATGTCTGTCACAATACAGACAACAAAAAAGATTCAGGAAATGCTTTTTGACAAATAGATTCCTTACTAGGCATATTAATGCAGAATTTTGAGTAATAGTTCATTTAAACTACAATACAGAACCATACTTACTGCACGCCTCAGAACCAGTGCAAAGGCTTTGGGGAGTCAGGGGTAACGGAGGAGCTAAGAGAGTGGGAAGTAATTGCTGGGAAGAAGCCTGGGTGTGAACTTGGAGGGTTGTTGGGTATGGGTGCGGGAAGGGATTGTTCGGGAGATTCCCCCATGCAGACCCTGGCTGACCCTTAGCTTCTCCCATTCAGTCAGTCACATCAGTCCCTGTCCCCATGTCTCCCTGCACCCGTGTCCCCTTGTACCCCAGCCACGTGCCCCTCCACCCCCACTCAGCAACCCCCCCCATCCCTATGTGGCCCTGCACCCCCTCCCCCATGTGTCTCTGTGCCCCCACTCAACCATCCCCCTTCGGCCCTGTAGCTCTGCACCCCCTTTCCCATTCCCATGTGGCCCTGCGCCTCCCTTGTCCCTAAATGGCCCTGCCTCCCCTCCCCCATCACCATGTGGTCCCGCATCTCCCTCTCCCTGCGGCCCCACATCTCCACTCCCATTCAGCCCCTGCCCCAGTCTGTCGTCCCCCACTAGCCCTTATGAGCCCTGTCTGACCCTTAACAGCCCCACGCTGTCTGTCTCCTGACCTGGCCCAACAGGTGCTGTGAAGAAAGCAGGCACTCTCTCTTCCCTAGCTGGCCAGAAGCTGCTGCTCTGTTCTATCACCACAGCACCCTCTAGTGGGCAAAAGGCAGTACTGCAGCAGCTTTCAAGCAAACGCTTTTTCTGAACAAAAAATTAAACATGTGTAGCTCATTTATTATGCATGCACACAGTGGTACAGAATTCCCCCGGGACGATAGTGTCTACTCCCCATACTGCTCACAGCTTTCTGAAGATGCAGCAGAACCAATATGAGTGAGCTGAGTCTACTTAGTTTCATTGTTGCCCAGAGGTTTCCCCCAATAGCAACTTTGAGAACCCACAGAATTCTATTTGGTCTTCACTCTATGGCAGATTGGGGAAGCTCTGAGAAGCAGCAGCAATGGGGCTATCTTCCTTCAGACTTTAGAAAACAGCTTTGCATTGATTCCCATGCAGTCGACATCTGGAGGGTTATCATTACAACCATAAGAGAGAGAGACTACTTTTTTTTAAAATGAAGCCAGATTCCACAGTAGTTGATGGTCACACAGGAAAGATGCCTACTCACAACAGGCAGACCCTATAACTATTATAATTTCAGTTTGCAGTAAATTTTCGTTTGTTTAAAATTAAGTCAAGTTTTGATCCTGAACAAGACAATTTGCAACATTACACTGAAAAAAGGAATCTGTATTTGAGAATACTCAGCTGTTAGTCACTAAAGCTAACACAGTATAACAAATATAGGCAATAATCTATACCTTTAAAATTGAATGAATCAGATCCACTGCTGACTAACAGGTTTTTAAACCTAGATAGAAACTGTAAGGTGATTTATAAGGGAACTTCTTCCCTGAATCTGGAAGAATGTGTTCTCTCTTAACTGCTGCACTAAGAGGCCACATTGCCCACTGGATTTCTGCATGGATATTTACAGGCAGAGAATTAGTGTGAGGAAATAAGGGATCAGAGAAGAGACTGAAAAACTGATTTCCTTTACCCGGGTATCAAAAATAGCTGAGTATGTAACATACAGAGTGCTAGGCTGAAAACCTAGAGAACTTTTGTCATCCCTGTGGATAAAGTTATGTCACGGAGGTCACAGATTCTGTGACTTTCAGAGATCTCTAACATTTTTGCTTCAGCCCCAGTGTGGCAGGCCCAGAGCTGTCAGACAGCGGGAGACCACAGAGCTCCGCGCTGTGGCGTGGACCCTGCAGCCGTCAGCCACCGCAGCAGCAGGTGCTATCTTCCCCCCTGCTTGGGCTTCAGTCGTCCTCCCCCCCAATTATTTTTAGTAAAAGTCACAGGCTTCCATGAATTTTTGTTTCTTGCCGATAACCTGTCTGTGACGTCTACTAAAAATAATCACGATAAAATCTTAACCTTAGTCATCCATCACAGATCTAGTTAAGTACCTTGAAAGTATAGCTGCAAGGGTTAGCACTTTCCATACTAGATTCCCACTTTGACCATGACCACAAATTGTAAGCCTATAAATCTGGAGTAATGAGAACCCAGCAAGCCCCTGATGAGAGTTAGAGGGTATGTGGAAGCAGGAGGGGAAAAAGTCCAGGTGCTTAGCCAACCGTGGAACATTTTGTCCCTCAAATTAGGTATGTGCTATGAGACTTAAATCACATCTACATCCTAGACATTGGAGGACATTCTAACATTAAGAAGGAATAAGATAAGGGGGGCAATAAAAATGTTTAAACACATTTCAGCATATATTCCACAAAAGTAGGCAATATAGTCCAGAATCCTGATGCAGTCTTTCAGGTAGTAGTTGGCAACCAGAAATTCAGCATACAGATTTTTTGGGGGGTGTGGGGAGGGGGGAGAGGAGAAGAAAAAGGAATTAAAAAGTTTATTCCCCAAGCTCAATATGATACAAGCGGACTACAACGTATCTACGTCCCCCTAGTGATTGTTAGACTATGTGAGGAGTGTCCCTCAGCAGCTCCCTTGAAAGCAGCTGTTGGGAGTTCAAATGTCTCCCTTAGCCCTGTGTAAATTTCATTTTCCCCCCAGCACAGACTAACATCTAATAAAAGTAAATAAGAGAAGAACTTTATAGGGCGAAAAATCCACACACAAGGATTTGGTCTTGTTGCAGGGTGGGGCAGGCACCTCTTAGTAGACTCCCACAAACATAGCACTTCCTAGAGACAGCTGCAATTGCTCTCCAGCTTTAGAGAGACTGGAGCCTAGTGGCAGCTTTTTCTAGCTTTTGCTTCTTCACAGGACAAGCCCAATTTTTGGACACCAGCCTCCCCAGGATGTGTTTTCCTGGAAAGGGTTTAAAAAGTGTTAATTCTCACAATTTAGTTTCCCCAGCCCCTGCTGCAGGCACCAGACTCTCCCCCTTCTACAGTACAGCTGCTCCCAATAGGCTAAGGGAGGGAACAGAACCTGATCTGATGAAGCAATGGGGATTTTCAGTACTTCAAGAAGGATTCCATATCAGCCATAGCTTTAGATCATTCCTACTTTTAAAACAAACAATGCCAAGAATTTAATCTCTGTAACCATGATTTCCCCAAGTTCTCCCACCCTAGCAAAATAAAGCAGCTCTGTTACAGAGATGTAAAGCCTACGCAGGACAGAAACATCTTCATTTATAATCTTTAAAAGATAAAAGTTCCTCAAACATTAATTTTTAATTTAACTGTTCTAAGACCTTGACCAACAACCCCTCCTACACCTCCACTCTCTGCCTCTCTGGTGAAATGGAACATGAGGCACTGACCTTACAGTCACCTGTGGCACTCAATAAGTAATGTGCTAGATACTCAAATATAGCCTTCACACCACCATAGTGATAAAGTGACTAAAAAAAGAAGAAAGACTGAGTGAACTGGTGCAAAGAGATCTACCACAACAACAAGGTTTAAGTCAAGAGAGATTCAGTCATTCATAAAGAGCAAGGGCTGCTGCCTCAAGCTGAAGTGAGAATGAATGAGAGAGATTTCAAATATAAAGACACGCCCAGCAAATTCCTCCTCCCTTAAACAGACCAGTATACAGTGCCTTGAAATTAATTGTCACCATATGGATGGACTCTCCTTTCTGACTGAATACAGCTTGGAGCAGCTGTTCTATAAAAGAAACCGTATATTCCAGACTCTGAAGAGGAACTGCCCTTCATTATTTACCTACACCCAAAACGCCACAACAAACACCTTACATCCTCATCCTTTCCAGCAGCCAAGACAGACCACTCACCATTCGGCATGACATGAGTACCCCTCTTCCAAATCCCAAAGTGGGCAGGCAACTGCCCATAGCAGTTACTTCCAATCCCAAAACAGAGACAGCCTCCAAAAAATCAGAAAAATATAGACAACTCCTTCCCCAAAGGTTAAGCTAGAGAAACACACAGACCCCCAACAGAAGGGGGGAAAAAAACATTTGACCCTAAGATATAATATGCACCTCTCCGGAAAAAAAGAAAGAGAGAGTCCCCTAGAAGGCACTCCCAGAAACGCACGTACCAATTAATTTGGAAATCCATGAACAGACCCTGGAGTAAGTACAACCCTTCCCTTTTCAGTTAAAGCCGAGACACACCCCCACTGCTGAAATCCCTGCACCCCCGGTGTAGAAACACAGACAGCCGAAGGCGCTGCCAGACCCGCCCCCCCAGCTCAAACTCGCCCAGGCCCCAGGAGCAGAAATGCAGCTCTCAGCGCATCGGCAGACACACACACACACCCCCCGGGCCCCGGGACACCTCCACCGAAGACAGACCAGAGTCCCCCCTTTGCCCTCCCATTTCCTGAGCTGTAACAAAGACCCTCAGACGCAAGCACCGCCCGAGGCCCCAAGATCCCCCCCCAGCCCCAGCCCCGGCATCCACCCCCGCCCAGCCCGACTCCAGCGCTCAGCGAGACACACGCCCCGCGGCCGCTACACCCCCGGAGCAGGAACAGAGCCAGCCCCTCTCTCCAGGGCGAGGGCCAGACACACACGTCCCCTGCCCAGCCCGTCCCCAGGGCGAGGGCCGACCCGCCCGCGACGGCTCCTGCCCCCCAGGAGTCAGGCTCCAGAGCTCGCGCAGACCCCCCCCGTCCTGCCCCCCGGGCCGGCCCAGACACCAACGCACCCCGCGCCCCACCCCCATGGAGCCGGGTCCGGCCTCCGGCGCAGCCACCCCCCGCCCGGCCGCAGAGAGCGGGCAGCCCAGGCCCGTGCCCGGCCGGGGGGCTCCCCGCGCGCCCCACTCACCGATCACCTCCTGCAGCTCATAGTCATCCCTGTTGATGGACCAGGGCAGGGAGCTGGGGTCCTCGGCCATGGCGGCGGCGGCGCGTCCCCGGGCACAGCGAGCTCAGCGCCGGGCAGCGGCGAAAGACGAAGAGAGGCGCGCAGCCCCGCGGCCCGACAGCCACCCTGCCCGAGCCCTCCCCGCGCCGCCCCTCTCTCGCCTCCCCATTGGCTGGGGTCTCAGCCCCGGGGGCGCGGTTAGGGAGCGGCGGGGGGCGGGGCGGCCCAGTCATGCTCGGCGAGGCCTAATCACCACCCCCCTCAGCAAAGAGCCCATAGAAGAGGCGGCCTATAGAGTTCAGTAGAAAAACCCACCAAACTCGAATAAGGTAAGCGCTACCATGGCAACCTCTCCCCCCCCCCACGAACATGGGCCGTCCCTCCACCAGCCCACACCGGCGCGGGATGACGTCACTCGCGCACGCCTGCCGACGCCATCTTGAGAGAGAGAGACGCAGTTCATCCGCCATCTTGAGTGAGGCGCTTGCCAGACGCCGTCAGAACTTCACCTTTCTCACATCCCCACCATCGTATGAACGGCTGCCTTTAGCCATACATCCCGTGAAGGGTAAAGATTTGGCTGTAGTATAATCCATCCCGGAGGGAGGCGGAACGAGAACATGCCACACACAAGATGGCTGCCGTTTGCTTCTCACCCGTGCTGTCAGGGAGGAGCGGAAAGGGATTCGCCCCCCAGTCTCTGAGGCCGGTGTTGATTGGTCCTCCGCTATAAGCTCTCCAGCAGTGATTGGCTTCTAAGCCTGTCCATAGCTTGAAGTCCCGGCTCGACCCGTGTGTGCATCATGCTCTTGCATAGGGAGGGGAGAAAAGGGAGGGAAGGAGAAGGGGTCCTTGAAGGGCCTGCATCTGTGTGGGGCCCTGTGCAAAGTGAGCCAGACTCCTGGAGCCTGACCTAGCGTGCAGAGTCCATCTTGGGGGGGAATGGCTGTAGGGAATGCCGGAGGAGCATGGGTTCACGCAGAACGTCCACTTAGTACATTGCCACCTTGTCACTGTCATGTAGCCACGTCACCCTCCTGGTCTGGCCAGGAGCGTTTGATTTTGCTGTGATGATCCCCGCTGCTGCAGGCAATCCTTTGGGATATTAATAATTCCCCAGGGTCACTTTCACACTGCAATGCCATGACATTTTGATGCAGTGTATCAAAACATCACAAACTAGAAGTTTCTGCCAGACTGGAGAATCTCAGAGAAGCAGCCTTCGGGGAGGGTAAGCAGTTGGCACAGAGCCTCTGAAAAAGGGAGGAAAATTTTGGGTAAGGCACAACCTAAACCCGTTAGGAAAAGTGCTGTAATATTTCTAATGCCCACACATATGAGACACCCCTGCCTCTCAATATTAAGTTATGTGAGCACAAACTTACCCATCTTGAAAAGATGAAGGGCTGCAAAATATTTCATCCAGAGAGCATAGGGATTTCAACCCTGAGGTTTAGATTATTGTGTTAAATTAACTAAACCAGTATCTCCAGGCAATAGGGCTCCCTCTTCTTCAATGTATGTATATTTCCAAGGCTTGTCTTAATTTAATGGGCAGGTGCAGTAGTCCACCACAGATGCTTTTGGGCTCCATATTCTGTATTTAACTACAGGGAGAGGTTATGGTGGATGTCATCTGGTGTAGAAGAAAGGTCACTCTTTCTCCTCTCTTCAAGATCTCCTAGTTGCCAAACTCTTCTGCATACTCCCCTCCCTAATTTCAATACTGAGTAATATAGCCAGACTTTCTGATTCAAATACCAGGTCAATCAAGTATTCTGACTGATTACTAACCATGATAAAATCCTGGCAGTATCTTCTGGGTATCTCAGCAAGACATAGCCCCTATAATTATGACATTGTAATAGTGCCCAAAGACAGGATAGGGGAATCATTGTGCTAGGTGCTAATTAACTGCACAGAGGTGCACAGCTGAGCCAGCATGGAGCCCTATTGATCCATGTGTGTGGCAGAAGTAATGCCTAAGGGAAAAAAGATGACTCAGAAGGAATGGAGCAAGGAAGAGGATAACAATAATAACATGAATTTACATACACTAGAGAGACAAGGTGGTTAATATCTTTTGTTTGACCAACTTCTGCTGGTGAGAGAGACAAGCTTTCAAGCTACACAGAGCTCTTCAGATCATACACTCATTATGCACACAGCTAGACGCTTTCAAGGCAGTTTTTAAACACACACAAAATAGATAAAATAGTTTTAGTGTCAAGGACAACCCAAATCAGCTGGGACATTTGGCAAAATCTGTGGAATTTGTGTGTTAGGTTTTATTTTTGCTTTCTACTCTACCTGGAGTGGCCACTATCCAGCTTAATATCAGATATTACAATAAGTCACAAGGAACATCTTCCATTGTTGTATGCAGTGTTGTTGTAGCCCTTTTGGTCCCAGGATCTTAGAGAGACAAGGTGGATGAGGTAATATCTTAGGTGGTACCAACTTCTACTTATTGAAAAAGACAAGCTTTCAAGTTTACACAGAGCTTTTCTTCGGGTCTGGGAAAGGTACTCAGAGTGTCACAGCTAAATATAAGGTGGACCAGATTGTTTAGCATGAGTATTTAACACATATTTCAAGCGACCATTCAAGGTGAAGTGGCCTGTCAACAATGCTCCAGTCATGGGGAGTGGAGAGAATGCTTGGGAAGTCGAGAGAGGTGTTAGTGGGTTATAGAGTGTTGTAGTAAGCCATAAATCCAGTGTCTCTATTCAGTCCATGATTCTTAATGTCTAGCAAAAAGTTCTTCTTCACTTTGTCCAAACCATGGGACAGCCATGGATACTAGGATAGCTTCCCAATATGCCAGCCTCTTCGTGGGCCACCTTGAAGAAGAATTTCTGGATAAGTGCACCACAAAACCAATAATATACCTAAGATTTATCAGTGGTATTTTCATCCTCTGGATAGGTGACCTAAACTCCCTCATAGATTTCCAACACAACTTCAGCAACTGCCACCCATCCATTAAATTCGCTCTAGAACACTCCTCTACTAGCATCAACTTCCTGAACACCATGATCAGCTTCAACAATGGAACCCAACAGACAACTATATACAAGAAACCCACTGATCACCATACCTGCCTTCACAGATCCAGTAACGACCCCAAACACACCAAGACGCCAGGCAGGCACTCAGATATCACAGCATATGCTCCAAATAGAAAGTCTGGGATATACATCTTTACACACTAAAAGCAGCCGTCATCAAACAAGGATGTTTCCCCAGAGAAATAGATTGCATCATGGAGTGGGCCATCCAAATACCCCAAGAGAACTTGCTTCAATACAGAAATGAAACCCTGTCCAACCATACACCTCTAGTTGTCACCTATCATTGGAAGCTGTAGGAGTATCATGAACAACAACAACCCATACTTTATGGGGACCACATCTTGTAAGAAATTTTTCCTCAATCCCTATTCTGGCCTTCAAACAACCCCCCAGCCTCTCCAAACTCATCATCAGAAGCAAGTTCTCCATACACCAGGACGTACCAACTCAAAGCAACACCAGACCCTTCCAGAATAACAGCTGGAAAACCTGTAGACATATCTCCACTGCTCTGATGACCAACACCCCCCATAACATACCTTTCCAGATCCATGTGGCGTACCTCATCCAATGCACTAAATGTCCCAATAACAACTATGTGGGTGAAACCAGACAATCACTACGCTCTCAGATGAACTCACACAGAAAAATGATAAAAGACAAAAACACCACATCACCTGTGAGTGAACATTTCACAAAATGATCACTTCATACCTGACCTCTCAGTTCTCACCCTGAATGGAAACCTACACAATACCTTCAAAAGATGAGCCTGGGAGCTTAAATTAATAACTTTGCTAGACACTGAAAATCATGGACAGAACAGAGACAGTAGATTTATGGT
The DNA here is from genome assembly GCF_965140285.1 of Lepidochelys kempii. Classification (NCBI taxonomy): domain Eukaryota; kingdom Metazoa; phylum Chordata; order Testudines; family Cheloniidae; genus Lepidochelys; species Lepidochelys kempii. Next base: position 258,475,730 of record NC_136381.1, read on the forward strand.
TTATTACAACTATCTATAATCCCCTAACCCTCCCCCTCTCTCATGACTTGAGAGGTGTCGATGGGCCACTTCACTTTGAATGGTCCCTTGAAATACGTTTATGTTAAACAATCTGTTCTACCTTGTAGTTAGCTGTGACATTCTGAGTACATTTCCCAGACCCGAAGAAGAGCTCTGTGTAAGCTCAAAAGCTTGTCTCTCTCACCAACATAAATTGGTCAAATAAAAGATATTACCTCACTGAGCTTGTCCCACAAGGAACACCAGTCATACATTTTTTTTACCTTATTAGAACAAGTTCCCTGAGGTGCAGCTGACAAACCAAGATTCATAGAAGATCCACAAAATCCTGAAAAATTCATGATGTGAGTCCACCATTTTTAGCTGACATCATAATACTGCCTAATGTATTCAACAGCAACCCCCTCCTCTGGTTATATGTATAGACCAGGAATTCGTTATGCCTAGGTGCTGTACAACCACAGAACAAAAAGATTATCCCTGTTCCACAGAACTTACCATCTGAAAACGGATGTTCATTTTACTTCTTTCCTTCGGTTGGTAGAGCGATAACAAAAATAATTGTGCTGTGTAAGTATAATACAGTTATTGCTCCACACTATCTCTTGTGATCAGCTAAATATATTATGGAAGGAATTGTCTGTACCAGGGTATACATTGGTGGAGCTTGTGATGTTTCCTGGAAGTACGAAGGGTTGTGAGGCACCCAGGAGGAAGCCTTGCGTACACCTGCTGTGGGTCAGCTCCCCAATTTCTCTGGCAACACAAGCACTGCCCTTCAGGCCTAAACAGGCTCCATTCCTTCTTTACAGGTTAGCAATAGGCAGACTCCAAGCCTTGAGTCCTCTAAGGGGGTGTTTACACAGCAAAGAAAAACCCATGGCTGGCCTGTGCCAGCCAACTTGGGATCATGGGATTTGGGCTGCAGGGCTGTTTCATTGCTGTGTAGATTTCTGGGCTCAGGCTGGAGCCCAGGCTTTAGGACCCTGCAAGGTGGGAGGCTCCCAGAGCTCAAGCTCCAGCCTAAGCCAGGAAGTCTACACAGCAGTGAAACAGCCCTGCAGCACTAGCGCTGCAAGCCCAAGTTGGCTGGCACGGGCCAGCACTGCAGGTATTTATTTGCTGTGTACAGATACCCTGAGTGTCTCCCTGGAGTGTCTAGCCCGGATCCACTGGACACATGCAGAATCCACAGACTCACTGTTCCCAGAAGAACAGTACACCCCAGCTTGCCAGTCACCTCAAATCACTGCTCCTCTTAAAACACAGCCCTTAGATATGTTTTTAGTGAAAGCAAGAAGATGTTTATTTAACAAAGCTTAGAGAGTCTAGTGATGGCAAGTAGGAGAATTGGAAACAAAAAGTATCATATAAAATAAAACCATAACTCATCTTCTAAAGCCTAAACTTTATTAACAAGTTACCTTTTGTCTATTGAAGTTTAGCTCACCCAAAATCTTTCTTAGAGTGCTTAACAGCCAGACTTAGCTGTGATCTTCTGATCATGAGACAAGTCGTTGGCAGCTTGCCACCTTGGCAAAAGAAGCTCTGTACCCCAAGTTAACCCAAACAATCCATTGACTTTGCTTGTAAATGGGACACCTCACTGCTGCTTCCCTGCAGAGGTCCTTTCCTATAGATTTCTGCAATCTCTTGATTAGCATATTTCCACATTTGATTAGCATTTTGCTCAGACTCAGTGAGGCAGACAATACAGGATTTACACATAGTCAGACAGATAGATAAGCATCTCCTGCCCAAAACAAATTTCTTTATCACCTTTGGTGATCAGCCCCCCTTAAGAGCATATAATTTCCAGTATACATACATAACACCTTACATCTTATCCATACATACATTTTGCAATTATTATAATAACCAGTGTGACACAGGCTTTCAGTACCTTTGGTGAACTATTATATAGATACCAGAATCAGGGGACTCCTGTAATCCATACGCACCCTTTTCCCCTCTGTCATCCTGCCCTAGCTTCTGGCAGTCAGAGGCTTAGGGACACCCAGAGCATGGGGTTGTGTCCCTGACTATCTTGGCTAATAGCCGTTGAACCGATCCTCCATGAATTTATCTAATTCTTTTTTTGAACCCAGATATACTTTTGGGTTTCACAACATCCCATAGTAACAAGTTCCACAGATTAATTGTGCATTGTGTGAAGTAGTACTTCCTTTGGTTTGTTTTAAACCTGCTGCCTATTAAACTCATCAAGTGACCTCTAGTTCTTGTGTTAAGTGAAGGGGTAAATAACACTTACTTTCTTCACACCACTCATGATTTTATAGACCTCTGTCGTATCCCCCCTTAGTCATCTCTTTTCTAAACTGAACAGTCCCACTCTTTTTAATCTCTCCTCACATGGAAGCTGTTCCATATTCCTAACCACTTTTGTTGCCCTTCTCTGTACTTCCTCCAATTGTAATATATTGTTTTTGAGATGGGGTGACCAGAACTGTATGCAGTATTTAAGGTGTGGGAATACCATGGATTTATACAGTGGCATTATGATATTTTCTGTTTTATTAGCTAACCCTTTCCTAATGATGTCCAACATTCTCTGAGCGTCTTTGATTTCCATGGCACATTACATAAGAACACTGGGTCAAACCAATGGACCATCTAGATCAGGGGTTCTCAACCTTTTTCTTTCTGAGCCCCTCCACCCCCACACACGCTATAAAAATGCCACAGCCCACCTGTGTCACGATAACTGGTTTTCTGCATATAAAAGCCAGGGCCGGCATTAGCGGGTAGCAAGCAGGGCAGTTGCCTGCTACATTGCTCAGGCTTCAGCTTCAGACCCAGGTGGCCGGGCTCAGGGACCTGGGCTTCAGCCCCATGCGGTAGGGCTTTGGCTGTCTAATGCTGGCCCTGCTTGGAGGCCCCCCTGAAACCTGCTCGAGGCCCCCTAGGGGGCCCCGGACCCCTGGTTGAGAACCATTGATCTAGACCACAGTCCTGTCTTCCGACAGCGGCCAATGCCAGGTGCTACAGAGTGAATGAACAGAACAGGTAATTATCAAGTGATCCATCCCCTGTCGCCAATTCCCAGCTTCTGGGACACTTCAGATCATGGTTTTGCATCCCTGGCCATCCTAGCTAATAGCCATTGATGGACCTATCCAGCTCTTTTTGAGCTCTTGTATAGTCTTGGCCTTCACAACATCCTCTGGCAAGGAGTTTCACAGGTTGACTGTGCGTTGTGTGAAAAAATACTTTTCCTTGCTTGTTTTAAAACTGCTGTCTTAATTTCATTGGATGACCCCTAGTTCTTGTGTTATGAGAAGGAGTAAATAACACTTCCTTCTTTGCTTTCTTCATACCAGTCATGATTTTATAGATCTCTATCATATCCCCTCTTAGTCATCTTTTCTCCAAGCTGAACAGGCCCAATCTTTTTAATCTCTCCCATACAGAATTTGTTCCATACCCCTCATCATTTTTGTTGCCCTGCTCTGTACCTTTTCCGATTCCAATATAACTTTTTTACGAGGGGGCAATCAGATCTGCACGCAGTATTCAAGATGTGGGCATACCATGGATTTATATAGAGGCAATTTGATATTTTCTGTCTTATTATCCATCCCTTTCCTAATGATTCCCAACATTCTATTATCTTTTTTGACTGTTGCTGCCCATTGAGTGGATGTTTTCAGAGAACTATCCACAGAGACTCCACGATCGCTTTTGTGAGTGGTAACAGCTAATTTAGACCCCATCATTTTAGAGAGAGAGAGAGAGAGTTAGGATTATGTTTTCCAATGTGCATTACTTTGCATTTATCAACGATGAATTTCATCTGCCATTTTGTTCCCAGTCACTCAGTTTTGTGAGATCCCTTTGTAACTCTTCGCAGTCTGCTTTAGACTTAACTATCTTGAGTAGTTTTGTATCATCTGCAAATTTTGCCACCTCACTGTTTATCCCTTTTTCCAAATCATTTATTAATATGTTAAACAGTACTGGTCCCCATACAGACCTCTGGGGGAATACCACTATTTACCGCTCTCCATTCTGAAAAATGATCATTTATTCCTACTCTTTGTTTCCTATCTTTTAACCAGTTACTGATCCAGGAGAGGACATTCCCTCTTCTCCCATGACAAGTTACTTTGCTTAAGAGTCTTTGGGGAGGGACCTTCTCAAAAGCTTTTTGAAAATCTAAGTACGCTATATCCACTGGATCACCCTTGTCGTCATGCTTGTTGGCCCTCTCAAAGAATTCTAGTAGATTGGCAAGACATGATTTCCCTTTACAAAAACCACATTGACTCTTCCCCCAACAAACCATGTTCAGCTATGTATCTGATAATTCTGTTCTTTACTATAGTTTCAATCCAGTTGACTGGTACTGAAGTTAGGCTTACTGGACTGCAATTGTTGGGATCGCCTCTGGAGCCTTTTAAAAAAATTGGGTGGATGTTTTCAAAGAACAATCTACAATGACTCCAAGCTCTCTTTCTTTAACTCCTCAAAAGTCAGAAATTGCAGTGGCATTAGTTCAAATATCTGTTTTTAACCAGAATTGGTACAGTCTAAAAAAAGGAGGGGGAAAATCATAACCCTTATGCAATTTCAAAACTTCAAGCAATGTCCCGACATCTCATCATTAATATTCCCCTTGCTCAACTTCTCCTGAGCTAGTATTCTGTGCTGTGTTTTGTCTGGTCTCGTTTTGATTGTCAGCTCTTGAGGGCAGGGGAAGTGTATTTTATCTCTGTTTGTAAAGCAGCTGGTGAAGTTATGTTGCTGTGTAAATGTTTTGTCATAATAATACCCCTAAATCTTAATAGAAATCTGAAATGGAGTAGTAACCTTCTGCCCCTGAACCTCCATTCTGTGCCAGGCTTTAAGGGATACTCAAGAGTGGTACAGTTCATCCTCCTTGCAAAAGGAGGTCTTATATCTGGGGTTACCATGTTTACCATATGGGGGGGGTCCTATTGTTCAGTGATTAGAGCAGAAGACCAGGAGTCAGGACTTGTGAGTCCTTTCCCTGGTTTTGACACTGACTTAGGGCATGACCTTGGGCAAGACACTTAGTGTCACATGGTGGGTGACCCTTACATAGGTGTACAATAGAGAACAAGGAGCTCCCCTACCACCTGTGTTCTCCTGAATGCCTCCTGCCATTCCCCAAAAGGAGGGACAGTTCCACACTGCCTCATTGCAAGCCTGTGGTTTAATGGCACAATTCAACCCTTCCCCCTCCTTGTGCCTCAGTTTCCCCATCTGTTATAATGATGTTAGACTCCATCGCAGAGATAATATAGTTGTGATATTATAATGATCTTAGTATTTAACACAAGGATGTTGTAAGAATTAATATATGTAGGAACTCTGGGTAGAGAGAACAAGTACAAGGTTTTATTATCACCAGGGGCACTATAGGGATGCAACTTCTAGCATGTACAAAGCTAATTTGATGTAACTCCATCTTGCTAATTCAGGTATTTCCTACATCATCCTACTATTCATGTATACTTTATCCTTTAGCTAGAGTTAAAGAGTTGCTCTTTCAAGACAGCCATACAGAGGTATCTAGTGTTTACAGTTCAGTTGTGGTTTAGGGCCATGGAACTTGCTACCACTTTTCTAGTTAAAAGCTTTTTAAGGGACTATAATCCAGTGTTTATAAGTGACTGTGCATTAGCTACCATGATTCTCACAAACAATAGTAGTTAATGTGCTTACTGAACTGCTCAGTACGGTCATGGTTTACTAAAGCAAGAGGGAAACTAACAATGCCTGTCTTATTGCATTCATAATAGTGCAAGTGTGCATTGGCAAGCAGAATGCCTGACCTTGTTTCAGTACGAAATTTGCATGCTGTTCTTCACTGATGGAAATCCTTTCAGGCTTACTGAAGGGAACTTACTCCCTCAAATTGTGGATGATTATTTAAACAAATTACATTGCAGTTTGCTCTGTAGCCAACAAAGCCAGGAATGCACTTTATCTCCTGGGCTCTCTCGGATCATGTGTGCTTTGTTTGTTCTTGAGAAAATGGTAAGACTCGGATTGGACAGTGCAGCAAAGAGCCTTGCTTTAAAATCCTCCAACCAATGCACTGTTCTTACAATCAGCTCGGCAGAATGTTTTCAAAACATAAGCCAAATGCAAGCCTAAACTACTAAATAGGTTTGCACCGACTATTCTGTGTAATATTGAGTACCCCCAGTCATTCATTGCATTCCATGCTAGTGTACTAAGTACTTTTACATTCACCTTTGAGGTCACTTTGAAGTAGCCAAATGCCAGGTTTGAACAGGTGCATTCTGGTTCTCAGAGTAAGTTTATGGGATCCAGATTTTGCTCTTACTCTGTTCTGCAGTTTCCCCTTATCACATCCCCACCTCCTCCCAGTTAACAAACATTACATTCTCTCTGCCTACTTGCTTCACTGAAAATGCATCCATAGTTTTAAGTGACAGGCGAGGGAGGGACACAAAGGAGGCACCAGCTAAAGTGGGGCACATGACCTCCCCATGTGACCCCCCACGTGACTCTTCCCTCCACGTGACCCCTCATGTGACTCCCTGCCCCGCTCCCCACATGATCCCCACCCCACCCCCAGCCCAGGAGCCCCACGTTCTCCCCATCTCACGTACCTGGCGGTGGAGGCTCTACTCCAGTCCCCCTGGCATGCATGGAGCCACTAATGCTCTCTCCCAGGAAGCCTCTGGCCACGCTGCCTGCCAGGGACGCTACCCATGGCGTGGCACATAGTGGCTGCTCTTTCCCAGGGAGCCTCCTGCCACGCTGCCTGCCGGGGACGCTGCCCGGGGCGCAGCACACAGCAGCTGCTCTCTCCTGGACAGCCTCCCGCCACGCTGTCTGCCTGGGACACTCACTCCCCTGGGATTCCCCCAATGTGAAACATTAATGCAGCGCTTCTCAAACGATAGGTTAGGACCCCAAACAGCGTGGCCAGAGGCTGCCTGGAAGAGTGAAGCCGCTGCATGCTGCACCAGCCAGCATGACCAGAAGAGGAGAGGCTCTGTCCCTGCCCCTTCATCGCCCCAGCTGCTGGCCTTGCCCCCTCACCAACATTTTGGGGAGGGTATTGTGACCCTTCGGGCCCTCCCGCCATGGGTCGCTTCTTCCTGTATGTTCTATTTTGCAGCTGGTGTTCATTTTTCCTTGCTGAGTGTACCAGGTGGAGTAGATTAATCCGCTATGAAAGAGGGAGCCTTACTATTCCCTTCAAATCTGATATTAGATGTCAAATAAGTAAAAAGTCAAAATCTTCCTATCATTCATCCAAACTGCTCTTAAATATAGAGTTTTGATTTTGCATTGGAATAAGAGAATATCTTAGTGACCCATGGCCAGAAAGGGTTAAACATCCTGCAAAATAAATGACTCAAATTCAACCCTTAAAGACATGTGGGGAGACAAAGTTTGTGTTTTTGTGTATTTACATATATATAAATAGGGTCAACAATGTAATCAGTCCTTGTCAGTGCTGTATTCTGATGATCAAATGAACATCCTAGCATTTAAATGAAGTATAAACACGGGATCTCTCTGTATTTATCTCTCTTTGAAATGTATAGCAAATCCCCAGTGAATGGTGGAGGAACAGACAATTGTCTTATGTTAATTCGTATAGCTAAGTACCAGTGATGATCGCCTGATGGATAGACTGCCTTATGTTAATCTGTATGAATAATTAACAACAATGCTAAGGAAATAAGGGTCTGTTATTCCCCAAGGGACTCCAACTTGTCAAAGAAGTCCTGAAATTGTATAAAAGATCCTTGGGTCCTGATCCTTTTTATCTCAGATCTGCTTAAGCTTCATCAGAGGAAGTTTGAGTCACACAATGAGATCCCAGTTAAGCTGGCACACCCTGGATATGATATTGGACATTGGACTATAACCTGTGGACTAAATTCTAAAGGAACTCTTTGCAACTACAAAGCTCACCATCTCTGCTGTGTATCTGAAGCTCAAGAATTGAACTCATGTCTGTATGTATATTGATTTTTTAACCATACTCCCTTTTCTTTTCTAATAAACTTTAGTTGAGTTCATAAGAATTGGCTGTAACATTTATTTGGGTAAGATCTGGAATATTTGTTAGCCTGGGAGGTGATGTGTCCAATCCTTTGGGATTGGTAGAACCTTTTCTTTTATATGATGAAATAAGATTTTCAGAAATCTTCATCATATTTGACTTGGGTACCTGGATGGAGGCCTGAGGCTGGGTTATGTCAAGGGAATGGTGTTGTCTGGACTTCTGAGTAACCAGTAAGGTATAACAAGCTGTTTAGTGCTGGCTTGGTAAATCTAAGTATTGAACTATCCATCAGCTTTGGGGTTTGTCTGCCCCATTCTTTGGGGTTCACTCTAATTGAGTAACCTTGAAGGCTCCCCACTGGGACCCCAGTCACACTTTTATATTAGTTTGTCTTTGAATAAGTCTGTAAAAGACTATCCACATTTATTCCAGCATGGTTTTAACCATTGGGGTATAAAATCTTTGGAACAACTTCCCATTATGTGAGAGACAGGCTTCTCCCAAGCTATTTTCAACAAAGTGGTATTCTTTGTTAAGAAAGGCGTTCTGGACAGGTGAATGGCTCAGAGGGGTTGATAATGGGCTATGAAGCCTTTCACCTCTTGGTCACTTGTATGAATCCAACACTGGCACATATGTTGCTCTTTGATGGCCTATGCGCAAGGAGTTGGATGGCCTCATTCCAGCGTGTAATGGGGAAGTGTGTACACCACAATTGTCATGTCTTTTGTAGTCTAGAGGCCCAAGATGAAATGTCCTGGACTCGGGGGACTGAACTATCATCTCACGCCCCTGGGATTCCCCCAGTGTGAAATATTAGTGCTGCAGTTCTCAAACTGAGCCTTGGCCCCCCGGCCTGGGGAGATGGGTCTTTGGCTTTGCCCCTGCCCCAGCGTAGCAAGGGATGGGTGGGCTCAAGCCTCGGTTCCCTCTCCTGGGGTCCTGTAGTAATTTTTGTTGTCAGAAGGGGGTTGCGGTGCAATGAAGTTTGAGAACTCCTGCATTAGTGGTATAAAGCGTGGGAAGTATGAACTATTGCTGTTAGAACTATATGTTATGTAAATTAAATTAGGTCTGATGGTCCTGGAAAGTGCAATATGCCTCCTTTTACAACCCCTTTGAAACAAAAGAAAAGAATTTTTCATTAGGAAACTCAGAAGGAAGATAAAATTATTTGGGGGGCAGGGGCAATAAAAATAGCTTGGAATAGCAGGATGAAGCAGAAAAAAAGGAAAATTTAATCTCACCATCCGAAAATAAGTAGTGGGAAGAGATATTCTTGTTATCCATAGAAGTGACCAAACTTAGAATGTTACTAAATTGAGGCCAAACTGGCTAATGCCTTAAGATAACAGATTCTGATTATGTGATTTTACAGGAATAGCATAATGGTGCTGTGCAACTGTCTTTCATTCCGTATTACTTTAGACATAGTGCAAAGAGAGCTCCTTTAAAAAAAAAATGCAGTTTGGAAAGTTAACACCCTTTCCTCCCCACTCATGAACTTCTATTTAATTGATTGCTGGTTACAAAAGCTAGGGCAGTTTCTGTGTATATAAAGTCTAGAAAGGACTAGAATCAGAGAGATAGTAGGAGAAGGAAACCAAGTATTTTGTATAGAGAAGAATACAGACTAACATGGCTGTTACTCTGAAACCAGGAACTACTTGTAACTGCAGTCCTCCAAGGGAGTTTAGAAATGTTTCAAACAGATAGGGGCAAACTATAAAGAGTTTCAGTGGGATTATACAGAGAGAAGAATAAATTATACCAGAACCAAGTTTTTACATGTTGAGGCTGCCTTTGGGAGAGAGGATCAGCACTTTGTATTTTACCAAATACAACATGAGTCAGCATTTGCTCCTGTGAGACTCTCCCATCCTGGATCTTGAAATAAATTGCAGGGACTACTGTCCCCAGAAGCCCTGCCAGCTGACAAGAAGCCAGAGGAGAGCACGTAGGCAGCACAGAAATACAAGGCTTCTATTCAGATGGCCATTGTTGTCCAGCAGATTCTCAAGATTCATAAGAATCTCAAGGAATCTTGGGGCCTTAGGCCTGAACCCCCTGATTCTTGCAGTTTAACAGAAAGATTCAGAGGAAACTTCCACAAGAAGCCTCAGTTTTCCTCCCCTTGGCAGTGTCCTGAAGTTGCTTGGATTCTTGGAGCATATAGCAGGAAAAAGGAGCTAGGAAGACGTGAGCATCGTATCTGTGGGTCCCAAAAAAACCCAAACAAACAAAAAAAACCAAAACACTATGCAGACAGCATTGCACATCAGAGGCTAATGGCTAAAATGTGAAGTCATGTGATGGGCAAAGTCGCCACAATGAATCAGAAATGTAATAGACAAAACCAAACTGAATCCTGCATAAATTGTAGGGCTTGCTAGCCAAAATAGCTAGTCACAGCTCTTCATTGCTTAGTTACATTCACCGCTTGGCTGAAAGGTACTAAAAGCAAGATTTCAGAGTCAGTAGATTCTCCGTGGACTGAATGCTTCCTCTTCAATACAGGAGAATGAAAATCAATGAGACAGGATGACAGTAGCAAAGGAGAATGATTGACTGATATGCATGCCTTAGCACAAAAGGAAAACCACAGCCTGCCAACAGCAGCATGCTGGTCAGCAGGGATGGCTGAGAGCCAAGATCTCAAAAGCTTTCATTCCCAATGTGCAGTAAAAAAAGAGCCAAGATGACAGATGCATTGCCAAGGGAGGTTACGTCACAGATAAGAGGCTAAATAATGATGGTATTAGGAATAGGATGTACTCACTGTTAGGGTAACTAACTTAATTGCAGTACCCAAAAAATTATAACTGCACTTCTGTAGTTCCTTTCATTTAAGGAAATCAAAGCATTTTACAAATCCTGATAAATTAGGCCTTAAAATACCCACATGAGTTTGGTTTATTCCCAGTATAGAGACAGGGAAATCAAGGCACAGACATGCTAAAACCAACATTTTCAAAAGCATCCATTAATTCTGGCAACTCAAGACTCTTAAGGTCTCATTTCCAGTCATTCTGAGCCCCCACATCTATTGGTGACATCAGTTGCTTAGCATCTCTGACAATCAAGCACTAAGTCTTACACTGACTTGGGGTCAAATCCTACATCTCAAGTGGACACTTATGAAAAGTTTGGCCTAAGTGGCTTTCTGAATGAAGTATACAAATTCTATTGGAAAACTAGGAATGAAACTAGGTCTTCCGCCTCCCTGGCCTACGCTTTGATCTCTACCCCAGTGAGGAAGCTTGTTATGGTAAACTTGCTCCTGACGCAGCGAAGCATACAATCAAGTGACACAAAAACAGTTTTTAAAGATCTAAGTTATGAGGCAAGGCTGCAGGTCACAATTTAGTTCAGCCAGCTAAGATGAGGAAGAACCTGCCTAAAGTGGCACAAATAACTACAAAAAAGGTTTGTGAATACTCACTCAAATCAATTTCACAGATTTGCTGGGAGAGTATTTGCCAGATGCAAGCAGCTCCCTTTCCCAACCTGTTCTGCAATTATAATCCATGCATTGTGTAAAGTACAAACTCACCCCATCTTGGGTTTGACTTTATTATCAAACGAAATGCAGAAACCATCTTACCAGGCTTAATAGCTGCTCCTAGGATTTCCGCATCCTAAATGCTAGCTCCCTATAAAGCCCATCACGACTCCCTTAGACGCAGGTTGAATAACCTTCACCTGTCTTAGTGAGTCAGCAGACCCCAGTTAACCTTTCCCAGCAGGATCAACACTTGCTAAGGACGTGGGCTGTTTCTAGCAAAAGAGAGGAGAAGAGAGTTGTTTTCAGAAATGCTCCTGAATAAAAGTATTTCAAATGGTTATGCAAGTATGTATTGCATGAAGGTTCATGGCATAAGCATTTAATGGCCATATTTAAATCACTTTGATATCCCACCTCTGGTTTACAGATGTTTTAGTCATCCAGTCAGGCAGCAGAAACAATGTTATGTTGACCAATCGCACACCACCAACGTTCAATGCTACAATTGCAGCGACTATTTCATGTACAACCAATAGTCTGTCAGACCTTCACATCAAATATTTGTTGAGATAAAAATGCAGGTCCCACTCCTGCACTCCTTGGTTAGCAATAGCCACTGCAGTGCCGTTTAATTCACTTCATTTCCAGCCTGCATAAGGAATGCAGGTTTGGGGACTTAACGATAAAAAACAAAAGATTTCCCAGGACAGCTACCTCAAAAAAGGGACAATCCTGGGAAAACCTGGCCAGGTTGCAAACCGAGAGAGTACTGATGTATATCAGCTACCAGTGATACACTGTGACAGTCATGCCCAGGCATAGCCTGGCAGGTATTTTACATCAGTGTCTAACCATTTTCTCCATATTACACCAGAGGGGGTCATGTGTGGCCTCTGCTCAAAGCTAAGAACTAACTTAGTGTCATGGTTATTGTGAGATGTTTGTATGGGAAATAGTTTATGAGAATATAGAATATTAGGTTGCAAAACTGTAATAGTGAGACGTCACCAGAAGCAAGGTAGGGCCTCGGGACTAACTCAATTAACGTTGAGAACAATGGACATCCGTAGAGGCAGTGCTGTGTTTACTGGCTGGTCCAGGTAGAGACTTGAGCATTGACAAAGACAAATGAACTCCTGGAGGGTTCTCTGAAGAGGGGATCCCAAACAGGACAAGCGCTGCAAGAACTGACCCTAAGCTCATCTTGTTAGTCAGGAAAGAAACTCATTAATAAGTATAGGCTATAGTTTGCATCTTATGTTTGTTGTTTACCTGTAACCTTATGTTTCCAAATCCTGATACTTGCTTGTATTTGACTACCTCTGTTAAATAAACTTCAATTTGGTTTTACTATAAATCTGTATTAAGTGATTTGTGTTAAGAAGGTAGAACTGAGGGGAAACCAGCGAATGGGGGTGCACTGGTTCCACAGAAGCAGCAGATAGGTATGTTACAGGTGTCCACAACGTAAAGGACTGGGCATTCCAGTGTAGCAAACTGGGGTGTGTAAATTGCTAGCCTACGTAGAGAGAGAGCAAGGTTTGCGGAGCACAGAGCAGAGCACCGATGGTACTGGAACCGATGGCTAGGGCAAGTTTCCCCAGATGGGCACAGACAGGGCTGTCCCACACTGTAAGCAGGTGATTCATCCTGGGTACCTCACCCCAAAAAGTGTCACACACACCAGAGCACTAAAGCTTACGAAACTACATTACAGCTTCACCTTGACATGGCTCAGTGATGGATCAGCTCCTTCCTGTGCACAGTTCATCCAGCTAGGGAAAAGTTGACCTAAAGTGAACTGGAAAATGAGCTGAGTCCTGCCAGGGCGGAAAGAGGGCCCCCAGAGGGAGTGGGCTGAGGGGACAGGTTCATTAGGGGGACAGGGCCCTGAAATGGGACCAAAGCTCCAATGGGTAACAGACTGGGAAGACAGATCAGGGGCAGGCACTCGCGAGGTGTCCCCAGCTTGCTCCTCTTAGGACCCCAGTCCTTCTTCCCTCCTACTGGCAGGGCCTTGCAGCAGCCATCTGCCTCCTGTTCGCACACCCACCAGGGCTCTGCCAGCAGTGGCGGAGAACCAGCAGTGCTGAGATTGAGAACCAGCAGCAGGGGAGCATTGTGGCAGTTCAGGAAAGACAGTTGCTCTGGCCTCAGAGTCAGCCCCCAGCGACTGCCAGGATGAGTGACTGTGTGTGAACCCCACTCAGTCCCTGCAACCTTTTTGGCATGAATGTACATGTAAAATCTAGAATAAAAAACCCCAACCAACCATTTGCATTATCTTACTTTCTAGGATTGTAAATAAACTATGAGGCCCTGACCCCATTGAGAAAACTCACTTTAAAGGGTTAGATATTGTGGACAATAAGTAATGGGGTGGGGCCCGTTGCCCTGTCTGCAGTGCGCCCTGGGAGTGGAGAGAGGTGGGAAGAACTGGCCTCTAAAGAGGAGCTCGGGCCAGATTGCTAGAGCTGGTGCCCATTAGCTTTTATTCCATGCAGCAGAGGGCAGTGGTGCACATACACACTTGCCGGTACATTACATAGCGATGTTCATTAATACAATCGGTTTTTAAACCAATTGAGTTAAATCATTGCACAAACTGGGTGCAGGCAAAATGTCTCCACCTTTGCACCAGCGTAGGCAAGCTGAGAACCAGCACCAGAGAGTTCTACTCCCACAATACTTACATGGGCAGATCTGTTGACTTCAACCGGTGTTTGAAGTGCAGGTTTATTGCCAGATTGGGTCCTTAGCTGATCACAATTCAGCATGCATTGTTTCGGAGCTTGGAATGTGTTAAAAATGAATTCACTGTAAATCAACTTTTTTTTTTCTTTTTAAACTGAGAGGAGGCAAGCTAGAGGCAGCTTCAGAGCAGACACACAACAATCTGCACTCTGGTGCCTGTGGTTTTGCTACAAAAAGAACAATTTGGTGGGCATGCTTCCAGAGTCCTCCTCAAGCAGTTCCACCAGGCTTTCCTATTACACAAATGTGCTGATGGGATTTGGCGAAAACACAAGTATTTATAATTTAGCCCTGGGAGAACTCTTACCAATGGTGCATTGTTTGAACTACATCCAGGACCGACTGACGGATATCAACTAAAACCTCTGGAGTTCGGCTAGCTCGTTCTCTTTACTAAAGTCTAATAGCATGTTTTCTAGTGATGTAGCCCTTGTACTTGTTTGCTTCCTTTTATTTTCCTAAAGATAATCAAGCAACATTTTTCCTGCTCCTTTTTGTGCATAATAATGCCACCTTTGCCATTTTTCTTCCTGTGAATGTAGGCTCTGGACTAAATTGCTCTTATGCTGAGGCAACTCCATTCATCTCAATGGGGCCATATAGGTATAACTGAAAGCAGAATTTGATTCAGAGAGAACACTACTTTGTGTATCACCTTCCAGCTGAGGAGCTCAGAGCATTGTATACAACCTACTGAATTATGCTGCATAAATATTTGTCAGGTAAATATTGTTCCCATTTAATAGATGAGGAAACTGAGGTGCACAGAGGTTAAGTGACTTACTCAAAGTCACAAAGCAAATCAGAGACAGGACCAGGAATAGCTCTCCTAGCTCCCAGTTTTGCGCCTCAAGCACAAGACGATCTTTTATCAGTCAAGAGACTGAACAGACCTACAAAAAAACCAAGACCCGAAGACCTAATTCTACCCCAAGTTATACTCATCAACCGTCAACCAAGGTCAGAAGTTGTAACCTGAGTGACTTAGGCACCTAAGTCCAATTTTCAAAATGGATTTAGGAGCCAAGTCTCACTGAAAGTCAATGGGACTTGGGCACTTTTGAAAATGTTACCCGCTGTTGGGTTTTGTAAAGGTCTTCATTTCAGTGTTAGCGCCTAAGTCTTTTCAGATATGCTCCCCACAGAACTGTGTGTGTTTTGTATCATCCATTGCTGGGCACTTCATAGCATACAAGTGGAAACTAGACTACATAATAGCATCATGCAAGTACACTGTTTAACCTAGCCTGATATGGAGCAAAACTGCATTCTTCTACTTTACCTTTGGAAGGCAGAGATGATCCTGAGAGGCGTTGTGTTTGCATGTGTAAATTACCTTAAGGGTAGATTGTGCCCTGGTCCTAGGTAGCTGCCCAGGGGTTAAAGCTGGCAAGCCCCCCCAATCCTGTACAGCTGTGTGAGACCTACTTGGACCTCTGGGCATAGAGGGAATGGATGCACAGTGGCTGAATGCCCAATACTCCCCTTGCCCATGAGCCAGTGTGCAGGAAGTACGCAGAGCCCTGGTACCACCCCACAGGCCAGCTAAGAGAGCTGGCTGGATGCAGGCAATGGGAGAGGGAAGAGGCTACATCTTGTCAAGTGAAGAATGAGACCTGGAGAGGAATTGTACCTTTCTGAAGCATAATTTCTTGGTAGCGTTCCTGCTGGGACACAGTGGTGAGCTACACACTGCTGAATACCCAATACCATACTTCCCTATAAAGGCAGGTGTTCTCTGATACAAAAACAGCATGTTCACAAATCCTGCTTTTCTTCAGTCTTTATTTTTGGCACAATTTCAAAAGTAGGAAAACTTTTTAAAAAGAACCAACCAGTGGAACAGTTGATATAAAACACGTATGTCCTTCAAAAGCTGGACATCAGAATGGACAGAAAATAATGCAAATATACAAATAAATGTTTTGATATTAACAAGCACAGCTCTGATTGTTTTAAAGTGAGATAAAAAAATACAATGTAACCAACATCATTTGTGGGTAATTTTTTAAAAACACATTGAGGATTTGGCTCTTCCTCTGCACAGGACGAGGCGGAAGGGCGGAGAAACACTCCATTGCAATTTAATTGCATTTGGGATAAATAACATTTTATGACTTAAGGAGATGTCACACTCAGAACAGATTTATGACAAATTCAGAAGTGCATAGGATCTTGAAGTTACTTTAGCATACAGCAGAAGTCCCCAAACTGTGAGGCGTGCCCATTTAGGGGAGCATGGAGAAACATTCAGGCAGTGCAGCGGGGCCAGGGCCAGCCCCCACAAGGGGTTGGGACGGAGCACCATGCAGCCACGCTCTGCCCCCAGCTCCATTCCAGCCCCAGCTTCGACCCCCCCACCACGGCCTGGCTCCCCTCCCAACCGCATGGCTCCCGCTTCCAGCCCGCCCCCGCTCCCAGCCATGACCCCAGCTGCAGCTCCAACCCCAGCCTTGGCTCCCAGCCCTCAGGAGGGGCATGGACAGATTACATAAGGGACAACATGACATAAAAAGTCTGGGGACACCTGACATACAGTATATTACGGAAGTACCTCTTTAAACCTCCAGACCTTCTATTTCTGGGATTACTACTTCTAACCCCAAGAGCGTTATTGTAGCCTACTTAAGAACTTTTGTCTTGATTTTAAAAAGTTGAGTACATGCACATCCCATTCATTAACAATACTTTGCACTTATAA
Organism: Lepidochelys kempii; assembly: GCF_965140285.1. Lineage (NCBI taxonomy): Eukaryota > Metazoa > Chordata > Testudines > Cheloniidae > Lepidochelys > Lepidochelys kempii. Next base: position 258,492,752 of record NC_136381.1, read on the forward strand.
AGAACAGCAGCTTTCTTCGGAGACACAGAGAAGTTAGGTGACAATATGAGGTCTCTGATGGTTATTAGGAATGGTAAATTCATCTGGGTATGTTTGGATGAACTAGAAATGATGAAGATGCTGCTGTTTGTTTCCTTGCAAAAGCAGCATCTTCTCTATTCAGAGAGCAGAGATATTCATCTATCATTTCATCACCTAGTAAATATGAATACAGTATAGTATCATTTTATTATCTGCATTGCTGTAGCAGCTATAGGTCCAAACCAGAGATCAGGGTCCACCACAGATGGCGCTGTACAAACATGTTGTAAAATTATAGTCTCTGCCAAAGAGTTCAATATCTGTGCTAAACATTTCCTACTTAAAACAGGACACGGGGAGTCAGGGAATGTGGGTTCCAGATGGTGCAATGTTGGATAAGTCACTTAAACTTTCTGTGCCTGTTTCCCCGCTATGAACTGGGGACAAGTTTCCCCTGCCAGCCAGCAGGATTAGGAGGTGTAATTCACTAACAGTCATGTGTGTAAGTGTGGCTCACTGTACTCCCCCCCAGTGGCTAGACCATGAAGAGTTTCGTGTTTCTGCTACAGCCTTCGGAGTTAATAGACCTAGTCATTCAACAGAAGCTCATGCTTTTAGATCCAAACATATCAGGTTCAATCCCACCGCTGGTGTATTCAGGTTTGTAAAACACCAGGGAAGTGCTAATATTCAGCAAAAAAAAAAATCAATCCAATTCCCTACAATGGCTGGGGACCTAGCAGTCCTCAGAACCCCAGGTTATTTATATAATTGACATTTAGAAACGATGCAGGAATCCCAAGATAAGCAGCTGTGCTCCACTTCTGCACCAAGGGCCAGAGGACAAGAGGACTGGGAGATACATTTATATCCATTTAGATCAGTTAAGTTTGGGGGTTTCCCCAGAGTTCTCTCACTAATTCCCACAACATTCTCAGGACAGACCTATGCAGGGTGATCTCATCAGAGTGGTGGAGACCACTATATTAATGGCAGAGATGGCAAAAAGTGTGTTTTGCAGGCCCATCCAAAAGTGTTCCCCATTACTGATGCTAAGAGCTTTAACAAGCTTCAGTTAATTGAGGTTCCCAACAATAGGGTTGGCTTGTCTATTACAAGAGACCTAGTGGGCAAAAAGAAGTTGGTAAAACATATAGCAACAGCTTATGAGTAGACATTAATGTCCTTTAAAGACACTCAGACACAGACATTTCTAACAGAAGAACTCAAAACAGTTAATATTGCAATGAATAGTCAAGAAACTGATGATCGGCTACTGTTTGAAAACGTACACGAGTGACTCCTTTTAAGAAATAAAATCCATAGCAAATCAGTGGCTGAAGGAATGAACCAACCTGCAGCAACTCAAGCAAATAGAGATTTGTAGGCACAGGAAAACCACATTACTTTGGAAAGTAAACATTTACCAAAACCCTGTTTTAAAATAACCTGTCAAACAAACAAAACAGAACAACCCACCCACCCTCCAAGTCTCCATAAGGGCTGGATCATACAGAGCCTCTGAGGTCAAGATCCACACGATGCATACAACTACAGCAACAAGAGTGGTGCGCCTAACCTCATTCATGCAAGCAACTGGGGATTCTTTTAGATTTAAAGTATACGGATTAATTAATCACAGTATCATAATATATTAATTCAAATATACATGTTCATATTAAAACATTACTATTTGTTTTGACGTAGGTCTGATCTATAATGCAAGGCATTCTTTGTCAGACACTTATCCTTTTGGTTTTGAGACATTGTAAAGCCAGTGTGTTCTGCGAGATTCTTAGAGGCCAAATGATTTAGGGGCTGCTCCTAGAAAGTTCTTAGCTCAATTCTCCCATTCAAGTCAATGGAAGCTGACGGTATTCAGCACCTTGTGTGTTAAGGTTCAATCCTACAATACAAATCCAAGACTGAGCCATCGACGTGAGATTGATCTGTTGTAAACATTACAGGATCTATGATTTCCCAGTGCTGATGTAAGAGCGATCACTTAGTTAAATGGGACATGTGCACAGACGGACAGACGGACATGCTACAAGCAGCACCCTCATTATTTAGCATGACTTTCTCTATGGCTTTTGCTTTTAACGAAGAACCAATCGTTGATCAAGGTTGGAAGGCTGTTTCAGAGGATGTCAGCAATAGGGGCGTTACATGAGTAACTAACTCTCTGAATAGGTTGGAATATGACCTAAAATGTTGTAAAAGACCAAAATTGAGAAAAAAATATTAAACAAAAAATAAACTCACTTCAGCCATTTCTCAAGAGTCAGATATTGCTAAAAATAATGGGAGATCAGTTAATTTCTTTTAGATAGTTAAACGATGTTTAAGTAAATGTGCTGCTCATTAAATACAAAGAGTGTCCTGGAGATTGAAGTCCTCCGTACAGCCAGAGAGCAGGTACAATCTGGGCAGCGGCAATGGAACCTGCCCTTCCAGTCTGCTACAACCCGGATCTGGAGGGGTTGCCTTTAGGGAACAAAAGGGTAGTTCAATCCTTGGCCTCTCTCCCAACCAAGGTGCCAGTATCAATGATTTTCATGGCATTTCTCATTTGTCCACTAAAAACCAGACTGAGACCCCCAAACTCATTTCATACAGGTCAGTAACCAGCCATCAGATTTCACCAGGGATTAAAGAGAGAAACTATTCCCCTGACAATCCCCAGATACCACTACGGGAGCCCTGTAACGGTGTTTAAAACCATATAAAAGTTGTGTACAACATCAACGGTTTGTGGCTTTGGTCATTTCAAGTTACCCACCTGGAGAAGTGCATTGTAGTCCTTTTACTGCAATTAACTCCCCATTTAATGCAATTAAGCCCCCCTTCAGATATCACTTGTGTGTCTGTTGCAGGCCCCAGGCATAATATTGCAAGGATCAAAGTTCTGACATGTTGAAAGACTGTATAGACTACACCTGAATGTTAGAGTTTCTTTTTTTCAGAAGGCACAACTGTGCAGGATCAAAAGGCACCTGGCTTATGTAGCTTTGTCTCATGGAAGCAAGAGGGATTTTGCCAGTCTTATCCAGAACCATTTTTTGGTGCAGGGATTAGTGTAGTCACAGACCGTAATGAACCTCAAGATGCTTGGAAACTCATTCTTCATGGATTTGCACTTGACTGGAATCAGCCGTTTGTGGCGTGCACCTGAAAGACAGTCCACCCAGGCATGCGAGTAAAGAAAGTTGCATCGTAACCATAAATCCATTCTTTACATCCCCCATAGAGTGAAAGCAGCAGCACACACGCACAGGTCCATACACCTAGGCCTGACCCCGGTCTCAGTTACACCAGTGTGACTCAACTGGCCATGCTCCTGGACAGCAAGTTCCAGCGTCGAAGGCTCTTTCCCCTAGCCAAACGCACATGGGAACATGCATCTCAAATCTCCCTGAACAGGTTACAACATACACAAGCCAAACCTTGAATGGCTTTTGTCATAAAAATAAAGGGAAGGGTAACCACCTTTCTGTATACAGTGCTATAAAATCCATCCTGGCCAGAGGCAAAATCCTTTCACCTGTAAAGGGTTAAGAAGCTAAGGTAACCTCGCTGGCACCTGACCCAAAATGACCAATGAGGGGACAAGATACTTTCAAATCTGGAGGGGGGGAAAAAGGCTTTTGTCTGTCTGTGTGATACCTTTGCCCGGAACAGATCAAGGATGCAAGCCGTCCATCTCCTGTAAAGTTAGTAAATAATCTAGCTAGAAAATGCATTAGGTTTTCTTTGTTTTGGCTTGTAAATTCACTGTGCTGGAGGAAATGTGTATTCCTGTTTTTGTGTCTTTTTGTAACTTAAGGTTTTGCCTAGAGGGATTCTCTATGTTTTGAATCTGACTGCCTGTAAGATTATCTTCCATTCTGATTTTACAGAGTTATTCTCTTATCTTTTTTTTGTTCTTCTAATAAAGTTCTGATTTTTAAGAATCTGATTGGGTTTTTGGGTCTTAAAAATCCAAGGCTGGTTTGTGCTCATCTTGTTTATTCTCAAGCCTCCCCAGGAAAGGGGGTGTAAGGGCTTAGGGGGATATTTTGGAGAAATAGGAACTCGAAGTGGTCCTTTCCCTGTTCTTTGTCTAAATCACTTGGTGGTGGCAGCATACTGTTCAAGGACAAGGCAAACTTTTTGCCTTGGGAAAGTTTTTAACCTAAGCTGGTAAAAATAAGTGTAGGGGCTTTTCATGCAGGTCCCCACATCTGTACCCCAGAGTTCAGAGTGGGGTGAGAACCCTGACAGCTTTATAAGTCAGTACCATGAACTGCACCAAAAACTCCAACTGGCAACTAATGCAATGTCTGGGGCATGGGTGTGCTGCATTCCATGCAAGACGCACAACATTCTGCACCAGCTGAAGTCTGAGAAGTACAGGGATAGCCCTGACTGAGCAGACTGGATTAATCCAATCTGCCAGTGATGAAGGCATGGAGAATTGCGGTGAAGTCCACCTCTGAAAGAATGTACAATGGAGGGGTGGAAGCGAGAGGACTTGAGAGGCCATCAAGTCCAACACCCTTCACTTAGGCAGGGCCAAGTAAACCTAGACCATCCCTGACAGGTGTTTGTCTAACCGTTCTTAAAAACTTCGCATGATGGGTATTCCACAACCTCCCTTGGAAGCCTGTTTGAGAGCTTAACTGCCTTTACAGTTAGACAGTTTTTCCTAATATCTAACCTAAATCTCCCTTGCCGTAGATTAAGCCCATTACTTCTTGTCCTTCCTTCAGTGGACACGGAGAACAATTGATCTCTGTCCTTTTTATAAGACCCCTGAACATATTAGAAGATTGTCATCAGGCCCCCCTCATTCATCGTTTCTCAAGACTAAACATGCCCAGTTTTTTAACCTTTCCTCATAGGTCAGCTTTTCTAAACCTTTTGTCATTTTTGTTGTTCCCCTTCCAGTTTGTCCACACCTTTCTTAAAGTGTGGCACCCAGAACTGGACACAATACTCCAGCTGAGGCCTCACCAGTGCCAAGCAGAGTGAGACAATTACCTCCCGTGTCTTACACACAACACTTCTGTTAATAAACCCGAGAATGGTATTAGCCTTTTTCACAACTGCATCACATTGACTTGTATTCAGCGCGATCCACTATAGCCCCCAGACCCTTTTCTGCAGTATGACCCCACTAGCCAGTTATTCCCCATTTGGTAGCTTCACATCTGATTTTTCCTTCTTAAGTGAAGTACTTTGCACTTATCTTTACTGAATTTCATCTTGTTGATTTCAGACCAATTCTCCAATTAGTCAAGATCATTTTGAATTCTAGTCCTGTCCTCCTAAGTGCTTGCAACCTCTCCCCGCTGGGTGTTATCCACAAATTTGATAAGCGCTCTCCATTTCATTATTCAACATGCCACAACCTCCTGGCCAGATGCCACTGGAAAGATTTACTCTTGGCAACCTGTGCTGTAGGGATATCCAGATGCAGCTGCAGATCTAAAAAGATACTCAAGTAACCAAAAAACAATGAGTAGACTGATCCTAAACCACTTCCTCCAGATCTTCAGGCTTTTCTAGGTTACCACCATTTCCTTTTCTACGAACATACTTCCCTCAGAACTGTAGGTTGCAGCACCCACTGGTAATTAAAGGGCAGCAAGCAATCACTCTACCAATGTCTGCATAGGATCAGACTCCTACCCGTCTGATTGCCCCTCAAGGAAGCAGTAATGGCTCTCAAGAATGATATCCTTTGGTCTGAGTGAAATCCCTTTCTTTTCCTTTGAACACTGGGCCAGCACTAGCCATGGGGAAGGTTTTCCACACACGAGACAATGTGCTAAGTGGATACAGCACTGGGCTAGGTTTCAGGAAACCTAGGTTCTATTCCTGGCTCTGCCATTGGCAAATCACTTTACTCTTCTGCAGCCCTCCCCACCCCTCGTCTGTTCCAGCTGTTCTCGGCAGGGACTGTCTCCTAGGGCTTGTCCACACTGTGAGTTAGTGTGCAGCAAGCCAGGATGTGAATCTACAGCACACTAGTTTGCTACGCACTGACTCAGCAGATGGAGCCTGCTGCTGTCTACTAAAAGATCCATAGTGTACTTTGATGTAGCGCTGTTTGAAATGGGAGAACATCAAAGCTCCCTACGGATCTTTTAGTGTGTGGTAGCCAGGTTCACCTGGCAAGTTAATGCAGAGCAAGCCGTTACTCTGCATTTGTACAATGCCTTGCTCAATGGGCACCAATCTCAGCTGCGACCTTTAGATGCTACTGTAATACAAATAATTAAGAACAACATTGACTATGCATTGTTGTGGGAAAATGTACCCTTAATGGGCCATCTGAATTCTCTTACCTGGGGAAAGGCTAAGAGCGAATTTGGTCTGGAAATCACATTCATTGCTGTCTAGGTAATCATCTGAAATAACAACCACCATCTTCCTACACCTGGATTTAAACCGAGAGTGGGGAAAAAATGGTTATTAACTGAACGAAAGAGAGATGCTTTTCATGCTTGCTGGAAAAATATATATTTTATAGCACTGTTCTGCTGAAAACATGCAACCATCAACAGTGTTCCAGTTCTAATGTCAATAAAATCTGAAGTGTTTTGATACTTTACTTACATCTGTATATATATTACACACAAAAAATGTACGTAAAAGAAACATTATTGAGATTGCAAAATCAAGTACTCAGAAGTTAGGAATGCCAGAATTAAGGTCACTTGTGCATCCTTAATTCAGCCCCCTTGTACGAATGCATTATGATGCAGTCTTTAACAGTATAATCTCATACTATGATATCAGGTGGGTATCACTGATATTAAGGTATATTTTTGAAGACGTGTTACAATGATTTGGAACCATCAACTTGTGCATTTGCTAACAATAAGCTACAGAACCACAAGACCTCATTACTGTTAGCTGCATCTTCCTTCTACTCACTACTTACACTCATTTGATATGTCTTGTCTTACATTACATGGTGAGTTCTTCAACTCATCATCTGCCTGTGTATTTGTACAGTGCCTTGCACAATAGGGCCCTGATCCTGGCTGGAGCCTAGAGATGCTACCATAACAACCCCCTCTGTCTGAAAGGATCCTTCGGAAATCCAGACAAGTAGCCATTAGCACTGAGCATGTATAAGTTCCCCTGTGCACCACCAGTGTCTTGGGGAGAAGACAGATCTCTCTTCTGAATTCCCTGGCTGCTCCAGGGTGCTCACACTCTGCACAGGTAGCTATGTTAGCTGCCCAGAGAGAGAACTGACATCATAATGTTCCAGTGGGTGGAAAAATCAACTGGATAAAGGAAAAACTACGAGTGCTGGTGCATTCTCCTACACACAGACGCACTGACGCTCTCTCCAGACAGCTCTCCCCTCTGGGCATAAGGAGGGAGGTGGAGGAGTTAACCCTCTGTGGGACAACTCCCCCTTGAACTCTATGAAAAGGGCTCTAAGGAGTCCTGGGGTGAGGGCCAGAGTGACTCTCCACAATACTGTCTCTTGAAAACTTACTGGATTTCTGTGTGGAAATCTGGCTGTGTGGGAGTTGATGCAGCTGGGAGCTGTTTTATCTCCTGTTGGGCCCCCTTCACAGCTGCCTTTGAGCAACCACAGGGTATCTAAACAGCAGAAGAGAGCGCAGAGACCAGTGGTGCCATAAGGAGGGGGTCTTGGTTTGGGACATCTCCCCCCTTCCTTCTTGAGGAGATAGTAAATAGGAAGCTCCACAAACTTCACTGTGGTGTTTCCCTGTCTCTCTATCCCATCCTGCATGCTCCAACAGGAGAGGGCAAATCTGGTCCCAAGGAACCAATTCTCCTTTGGCTTACCCAAAGTCTTACACTGGAAAAATCTAAAAATACTTTCCTTACAGCCAGTTCCCCCCCTGCAAACATTGTTCACTCACCGTCTCTCGATAAGCTCGCTAGTGATGGACCACACACACGATCCTGGCAGGACATCCCGATCAAACACACACAGCTTCAGCTTGAACTCCGTTTGTTCCAGCTCTCTGATCATCTCTTGGACAAAGTGAATGTCTTTCTGACAGTAACAGATGAAGGCATCAAATAGCTCTGGTGTGTTCCCTGAAACCATTCAGAATTATATGCAGACATATTAAATTAATTCAATTCAACCACACGTACTGGAGCCTTGGATTCATAACTTCACCTCACCCATATTAGCACAGTGTGGCTCTCTGTCCCCCTCTAGTGGCTAGCCCTTATACAGAGATTTATGACTGAGTTGGCTGCAGCTTTTGGGCTAATGAATCGGATTGTTTGGTCCAGGCAGTAGAGTCTCCTGCTTCTAAATCCAGAGCTCCAAGGTTCAGTCCCTGCAGATAATTCACGTAAGGGCAACACTACACTCACTATTTACAACAGTATCAGGCAGGCCCTCAGATTTGGGAAATACAAACATATCACAAAGAGAGCTATATGAGAAATAAATCTAATGGGGAGAAGACTGGCCAATATTTTCTGACCTGGGTATCAGACACTTGAATAAGTGACCTAACTGAGTTAGCCACCTACAGCTCTCACTGAGGCCTTCTTTTATTTATTCGGTGCCCAACCACAGATTCAGGTGCCTTATTTTAAGGCTAGCATTTTACACAACTGGGTGCCCAACCTCTACTGGCTCAATTTCTCACTGTGTTAGTCCAGTTTTACACCAGCATGACAACACTGATTTCAGCGGCGTTGTGCCAGCATAAAACTGCATTAATGTAGTGAAGGATCAGGCCCTAAAAGTGGGGTAGGGAAAACATTAGCATTCTATGGCCCAGATACTAAAATCAGATCCACACAGGCAGAACCTTGTACCTGAGGGGAGCCCCACAGGATTCAAATGGTGGGGCTCTGTTTTCAGGCTCAGGGCCTAAACTGGTAAACCGGGCTTCGCGATCACGCTCACCTAAAAAGGTCTCCTTCCAAATGAATGGAAATTTAGATCCATGCAATGAACTCTGACGAGATGAAAGCTTTTTACAGAAAGTGGTCCGGGCACAATATCATGCTGCACTGGCCTTAGGCCTATAAAACTGCACAGAGTTCCACATATTTTACTGCACTACCATTTGCCCTACTGCCCCTCTTCCCTCCCTGAGTATTTCAATCCTATCTCCCTGCTTGGTCAGGATGTCATGTATATGCATAGGTTGAGGGAAGGACAGAGATAGGAAGGGAGGTGAATGATTCTCAGTACTTCTCACAGGGGTCTAATACATAGAAGACAAGCCCTAGCACAGTATATCTATTATTAAATCTATAGATCTATGGCTATTTACCGTAAGGATCATCTCTGGTAGTGATGCCTGACATCTCCAATGTCTTCGGGACACTGCTGTCTACTGCTGGCACCTGAAGAGGCTGCTCTTTCCTCTGTAGGTACTTCTTACAGTCCTCTTCTGCAAGACACAAAAGGCTCACTTGATGCTGATCATGCTGCTGAGGTTCAACACACAGACGAACTCGCTTAGCGGTAACTAAACAAAATACAAACAGCACCCCCAGTCCTTCAGCAACATTCTGACTTGAAAGTAAAAGGGACTTACAACGTTAAGGTGAATTGATTTCGGAGTATTAGTTGTGTGTAGGATGCACTGAGAGACTGGACAAAAGGTGTTATTTAGGTGTTGTTGTTCTCATTGAACAGCACATACAATGTATGCAAATATCACCAGAGCAGTGACTCCATAGGTTTTAACATCTCCATGTTCTCCTTTCATTGTTGCCCATTTTGAGTCTCTAACTAATACTTAACGAAACACCATCAGGTAGTTTGGAGCCAAAATCTAGGGGTTGAGAGACTCGGGAGTTTTGTTTTTTTAAGTCTTCATAAAAATCTAATAATAATAAATGTAATGAACTGACTAGCACATCTGTATACTACTAGCTAAGAATCATAGGGTTAGAAGGGACCACAAGAGTTATCTAGTCTAACCCTTTGCCAAAATGCAAGATTTGTCTAAACCAGAGGTTCTCAAACTGTGGTCCACGGTCCACAAGCTCCATTCAGGTGGTCCGCAGATAGTTCCCTTTAAGGTGCGCGCCTGGGCTGCACACAAGAGAATGAAGGGCCACCCACCTAATTAGTGGAGCCACGCAGGTGTGGCTCCACTAATTAGGTGCCTGGACCCTGGAGAAGACGCACATGTAAGGTGTGGTGGTGGCCTTAGGGGGAAATAGGCAGTAGGTGGGAGGGGGCAGTGGTGAGAGGAGGGGGTGGGGGGGATTTGGGATGTGCAGGGCTGCAGCGGCCAGAGAAAGAGACATTTTTCCACAGCTCCAGGGCTGCAGATGCAGGGGAGAGATGGCCCTCCTTCACAGCCCCAGCTCTGTGGCTGCTGTGGAGGGGGAGAGACCCCCTGCCTTCCCAGCCCCAGCTCAGGAGCTGCCGTGGTGGGGGAGAGAGGGAGAGACCCCTTTCTTCCCAGTCCCAGCTCGGGGGGCACATCCATCCCATTAGAAAGGTAAGACTACTGATATTAAAATATGTGAGTTGTGTGCTTTTATTTGTAGAACAAAAAAAATTAATTATTATTGTTTTTTATATATAGCGCTTTTATCCAAAGCACTTTACAAAAGTTAGCTAACAGTACAAACAACATTTGGAAAGATCATTAAGTGGTCCACCGAGGTCCTCAGCAATTTTCAAGTGGTCCATGAAAAAAAAAGTTTGAGAACCACTGGACTAAACCATCCTTCTAGAAGATGGAATCAGAATTGATGATCAGTCGCAGAATCAGACGTTCAGATACTATAGTGAGGAAGGCCATATAAAAATCTAGACAAACCCACAGCAGAATAGGGCTGATTACAGTAACTGTCAGTGGAGATTCTCCCTTAGCTCAAGTTGTGGTAGTATGTTCTTCTAGAGCAGTAAAATCTGGACTCTGATCCACTGCTGCTATGAAGTTCCCATGAAATCCTGCGTGGATATAGGTTTGTTACAAGTAGAAATATGTTCATTAACTTTATTTTTTAAACAATCTAAATGAAAATAGTAATGATTTGTTTTTTAAAATTTAAAATTTTTAAATTTGTTTTTTAAAATTCCCCTGTAGTGTATACAACCAACCCATTGCAGCACTGTACTAGTGCATGAGAACTAGTGAGTAAGAATAGATCTGAAACTATTAGAAAAAAACAACAGCCTGAAAACTGACTAGTGTTTTTTCCACTTCCCAAGTGGAAGTGCAAAATGCAAACAAAAAGCACAAATGGAGAAAGGCAAACTCTGAAATATTGCTGTGTGTTTTTTTTAATGTATAATTTTTAATCAGACATCATGCAACCCTTTCAGACATCATGTAACCCTCTGGATCTTAGTGATGCTGGTGTGTTGCACAGGCTGGTCTTTGTGATGAGAACAATTGCTGCGGGACTGGAAATAGCAGGAAAGAGAATCTACTGGAAGTAATGACACATTTTAAAATAATAACTGGGTAAAGAAAAACAACAAAAGAGACCAAGAGGAAAAATCAGAGCTATTCAGAGAGCTTAGAGGGGAAGTACCAGGGGCTGGATGAAAACAAGTAATTTGGGTGCATAAGATGGCAAATGAACATTTTAAAAAAACTATATATTTTCCCCCACATTGTATAAATGGAATATACAGTGAGTGGCCTTATCTGAATTTCTCTAGACTGTTTCCCAGTTCCTTATCAGAATTTAATTCAAGGCTCTGACACCATGTTCATGCTCTCCTCATTAGTCTGTTCAGGGTCATACACACTTATTTGAGCACTTCAGATTATTCCATTAATGATGCAAACATGCGCTAATCCTTTTGCCCATCCATCTCCAAGAGTGAAAGCTTCTGACTGAGGCAAAACTTTCAGAATGACACACCAATCCTGGTAAAACCCACATAGTATTGTTACATATACAAAATTGAGGCCAATTTCACTGAAATTGAGATGAGGTTTTCCAGCCAACCTGAGCTGATTAATGGTTTCCAGTAGTTTTGGCATGGGTCAGTCTCCATGCTAGGAAATGTTGAATGAGTTTTGCTTTGAGTCATGTGTTAATTAGGGCACAAAGTCAAAGTGACCATCAAGGGGTCTGAAACCATAAGAACAAAACCAACTAAATGAGAGTGCACAAAGCCTGCAAACGGAAATAGATTAATAGATATTAAGGTCAGAAGGGACCATCATGATCATGTAGTCTGACCTCCTACACAACGCAGGCCACAGAATCTCACCCACCCACTCCTGCCATAAACCTCTCACCTATGGCCGAGTTCCATGCAGTTGTATAAACCCCATCCAGTCTATGCAGATAACCTCAATATAAGGCATATAACATAGCTCTGATCTTGAAATGAATTATGGCTTGCATAAGGGAAGCTGAAGGAGAGGAGTAAAAATTATAAACAAATAAGCCCTACGAGGAAAGGGTAGATGAACTGGGCATGTTCCGAGTAGGGGAAAAAAAGACAACTGAGGGAGATTAATTATTAAGCAGACAAGTACCAGTTTTTGTCACTAGTCAGCAAGAAAGCAATAGAAAGTAATGGGCTTTTGCAAGGAAGATTTAGGACAAACGCACCAAGGTAAAGAGCTTTACAACTCTAAGGACAATCAGGCAATGGAAAGAGCTGCTAAGGAAGGCAGAATTGCCATTGCTGGAATGGGAACTATTAAGGCTAGACTAGACACCACCTCTTTAGGAATGATGATACGTACTGTTGCTATAATTATTGCGTATTGTTGCCATCCATTGGGATGGAACAGTTGACTCACGGCTGCATGGAAAGAGAGGTTGGTTCTGAAGTGCATGCCACAGACCACATGCAGTCTTTGGAATTCTGTGCTATGGATAGGCCCCTTCGGTTTCGGTTTTTATTTGATTTAATTTCCCCCAGAAATTTATAGGTGTTTATTACCACAACAACCAAAACAGGTGAAAAATCAATGCAAAAAACTATTAATTATTTTTCTGGGTAAATATCAGGGTTTATTTTGGTGGACAGAAGGACAGGGGGAAAGTATTCAGTAGATTAATGCTTTGATGAACGGAATTCAATGTGGTTTGCTGCAGGGCTAAAACAGAACTCAAAAAACAATGCCACTTCTGAGTTTAAGAAAACAATAGATCTCTAATTCCCAAATAAAACTTTTTATCTGAATGAACAGTTTACTGTTGAAGACGTAGATCTCTTAGCCTATAAACATTTACATTTAATAATTGGGCCACACCATTTGCAGTGCATACACTCAACTTCATCCTTTTCTCCTATTTTGTTTGTTTTTTAAACTTTTGAATACTTCCTTGTGCTCTGAAACGTATTCTGATACAGATTTCTGTTTCCTTCCCATTTTAGTGTGTCAAATCTTTAAACCATTATCCACTAACAGCACGAAGTGTGCATGTGGTGGGTGTGAGATTCATCAGTACGTTCAACTGTGCACACACTTCAGAGCTTGCGTGTGCCTGGTGGTTTATTATCTGTCTTTTCTAGACTAATACATAGCCTTATTTCAAAAGGCAGCTTGGCATATACACACAGATGCATGATCATAATACATACATCTCATACAAGGTATTGTATTTTCCTAATCAAACAAGTTTTTTAAATATATTTGAATGATACAAAAGTAGGGTGAAAATCGGAAAAAAATGAATAATGCTTTTTGTAAAACTCGGGATTTTTTGGTAAAAATCGGTTTAAATGGAAAACAAAGGGGCTTAGTTATGGATCAGTTATGTGCCTCACAAAGAGTCTTACATCCAAACATATAACACAGCCAGGACACTCAGATCAAGAAGCAGCACTGCTTAAAGCCCAAATTTCAGTACCAACGATATGGGTGGCTGAATCCTCCATTTTTTTTAATGCATGTTAGGGACCTGATCCTGAGGGCAATCATCTCCCACTGACTTTCATGAGAGTTTAGGGTGCTCAGTAAGTAGCATAGGATCAGACCCAAGCTATAGTCTCCAGGCGAACATCTCAATGTGACTCTCAGCTGGGAGCCTCCTCAACCTTCAGGCCCCACCCAGTTAAAACCATTTGGTTCTATATTCCCTTTTTGAAAGGTATTCAGACTCAGTGCCTCTTCCTGAACGAAACTGTACGTGTTAATGTGGCAAGAAGAACTGAAAAGTCAGCTCCTGAATTAAGAGCATCAGTGCCAGAATGAAGAGCTTCTGAAGTGCAGCTTCATTTGGGTTGTAAGTTCAAACCTTCTCACCCAGCCAGAAGTCTCTGCTTCTTGTTATGGACCACAAAAAAAAACAAAAAAAACCAAAACAGACTGAGGCTCATGAGGCATAACACTAATAACAGGTCCCTTAAAAAAAAAAAAAAAGCAGCAGAGGGTCCTCAAAATACATGTGGGAGTAGGAGGGACCCAGTGGGAATCTCTACACTAGATCACTGGTTTATCTATTTGGTGTTTTGCAAGATGCAGCGGTGAAGTTTTCCATCTTGATTTCTCATCAGCAAGTAACAGGAAGTGAGATCTCTCACTTCCCCACCAGTAGCCCAGCAAGTGTACAGCCTGTAGACACTCAGTGTCAAGCATAACTTGTGACTCGAAAGAGACCTGAGAAATATTTAGGTGATAAAACTTCATTTCCAGTTAGTGCCATTTGGGTTCCCGTAAAGCGTGGTTCTATTGTAAATAATGCTTTGTGAAAATGGCTCTGTGGGGTTCTGTATTTATTTATTTATTTATTATTTCTCATGGATTCCTGTATCAAGTTTGCTCAGTTGAAAAATAATTCCCACCCACACAACTACCAGGTCCACAAATTCAGGCTGTGCTCTATCCCATGGATCATCACCAGACCTGAAGATTCTGCCAGCCAAATCAGATTCTCAGTCCAATCCCATTACCTTCAGGTCATGCCCTCCATGAAACCTGGGCAAACTATCTCATGGCTAATGTTGCCAAAGGCATTGTTGGACCTGCAGGATTTATATCACTGGAGATCACATGCAAGACAGAAAGGATGCAGGGTGAATTTGAAGGGCTGGTAACTAGCAGAAATATGAAGCTCTCTCTTTCCATTGAAAACTGAGCAAGTTTACTATGAAAAAAAAATCAGAGAAGCACAGTAAATATGTAACTGCAATGTCAGTTTTCAGAGTAGAACAGCAACAAGCAAAACAAAAAGCATACCACTCAAACTATGGTTAGGCCTCAAAAATTATTTTCATAAAGAAAGCTGTATCTTATGCAGTATCCCTGTATTATTTATAATTCTCTACAGATGCCACACATAGGCTTTAGCTTTCCCAAACAAAGTTAAATTTCAGGACCTAAACAAGCTGACAGTGACTCTTTAACCTATCAGTCTAGATCAGGCTTTGAAATTAACTGGCAAATCTCAAAAGGATGACAAGGATATAAAGGAAGTTAGCCACCAAGAACTGCCAAACTAAACCCACTTCAGGCTAGCAGTTCACACTCAAAACCTAGCCATGCTTACACCAGAGTTTTAACACTGACTAATGTTGAATTTCAGGGGGGAAACCAAACCAAACCTCCCAGAACTTTCTTTTCCAGTTGTCTCTGCAGATCGGTCCCAGCCCCAAGAGAAACTAAACTATTCATTCGGTCTTGGGTGGGGCCTGGGGGGAATCATTAAAATTGCCTCCAGGGTGCTTTTGTTTCTGTACAGCCCATGAAGCAGGTGGCCTATGATGTCACCAGAACCTATTTAGACGGTCATCCAGCGATCAGGCTGAACTGTGCCCCACCAAAGCGCGCAGCCTCGGCCCCCCGCCCCCCCAAGGGCTGTGCCAAAGGCCACTCTCCTCTCTCCCAAGCCCCCCAGGCTCCTACAGCCACCCGGCAGGCCCGGGGAGGAGTCCAGCCCCAGCGGCCCGGCGCAGCTGTCAAACAGAGCGGGCCGAGGGGAGGGGAGCGGCAGAGCCGGACACACGAGGGGGCAGCGGCGGCAGGGCCGGCGAGGGGGGCAGCACCGGGCGGGGGAAGAGGCAATAAGGGGGCGCAGGGGGCGGAGCAGAGCGAGGAGGCGCAGGCGGGAGGAAGCGGCGGGGCCTGGGCCGCGGGTTCAACTCCGGCTCTCACCGATGCGGCCGCCCAGGTCGGCCAGGATGTCTTGGCGGCCCACGGCCCGCAGCAGCGCCAGCAGGCGGCCCACGCTGGCGCCGCCGGGGCAGCGGCCCTGCCAGTCCTCCAGCAGGCGGGCGGTGGGGTCGGGCTGCGCCTCCAGGTGCTTGATCTCCAGGTACTCGTAGCCCAGCTCCTCGGCCAGCGCCGTCCAGTCGGCGGCCACCGGGGCGCGCGGGTTGAGGTAGAGCCCGAGCCGCCGCCGCACCGCGAAGTTCAGCGCCACCAGCGGCACCGCCTCCAGCTCGGGGGCCGCCGGGGAGCCGGAGCCGGAGCCGGCCGGGGCCGTGGCCGCGTCCATGGCTCGCGAGCCGAGCCTGCCGCTTTCGCAACTTCCCGCTCCCGCCCCCGCCCCGGATCCCCGCGGGTTTCGCTTCCCACCCCGCCCCCGCCTGCAAGCCCGCCGCCCGCCCGCCCTGGAGCCTCCCCTGCGGGCGAGAAGGGCCGGGCGGGAGCCCCGCGCCCGCAGCGACAGACACGGCCCGGGGCAGACGGGAGCCCCCGACAGCCACCCCTCCCCCCACGCCCGGGGACAGACAGGAGCCCCCGACAGCCACACACACACCCAGGCCGGGGGACAGACGGAGAGACAGGAGCCCCCGACAGCCACACACACACCCACGCCCGGGGACAGACAGGAGCCCCCGACAGCCACACACACCCAGTCTCAGGGACAGACGGACAGACTGGAGCCCCCGACAGCCACACACACCCCCCAGGCCCAGGGACAGACGGACAGACTGGAGCCCCTGACAGCCACACACACCCCCCAGGCCCAGGGACAGACGGACAGACAGGAGCCCCCGACAGCCACACACACACCCAGGCCGGGGGACAGACGGAGAGACAGGAGCCCCCGACAGCCACCCCTCCCCCCACGCCCGGGGACAGACAGGAGCCCCCGACAGCCACACACACCCAGTCTCAGGGACAGACGGACAGACTGGAGCCCCCGACAGCCACACACACCCCCCAGGCCCAGGGACAGACGGACAGACTGGAGCCCCTGACAGCCACACACACCCCCCAGGCCCAGGGACAGACGGACAGACAGGAGCCCCCGACAGCCACACACACACCCACGCCCGGGGACAGACAGGAACCCCCGACAGCCACACACCCCCCCCCAGGCCCAGGGACAGACGGACAGACAGGAGCCCCCGACAGCCACACACACACCCACGCCCGGGGACAGACAGGAACCCCCGACAGCCACACACCCACCCCCAGGCCCAGGGACAGACGGACAGACAGGAGCCCCCGACAGCCACACACACCCAGGCCCAGGGACAGACGGACAGACAGGAGCCCCCGACAGCCACACCCCCCCCCCCCAGGCCCAGGGACAGACGGACAGACAGGAGCCCCCGACAGCCACACACACACCCACGCCCGGGGACAGACAGGAACCCCCGACAGCCACCCCCCCCCCCAGGCCCAGGGACAGACGGACAGACAGGAGCCCCCAACAGCCACACACACCCAGGCCCAGGGACAGACGGACAGACAGGAGCCCCCGACAGCCACACACACCCCCCAGGCCCAGGGACAGACAGGAGCCCCCGACAGCCACACACACCCCCCAGGCCCAGGGACAGACGGACAGACAGGAGCCCCCGACAGCCACACACACCCCCCAGGCCCAGGGACAGACGGACAGACAGGAGCCCCCGACAGCCACCCCCCACGCCCGGGGACAGACAGGAACCCCCGACAGCCACACACACCCAGTCTCAGGGACAGATGGACAGACAGGAGCCCCTGACAGCCACACACACACTCAGTCCAGGGACAGAGAGACAGACAGGAGCCCCCAACAGCCAGCCATGCCCCCCAGTCCCGGAGGACACCCTAGCAGCCAACCTGTCCCCCACGCACCTTCCCTGGGAGCAAAGGGACAGACACCTATTTCTCAGTGTGGGAGGGGGTCAGGGCCCCCTCTTCCCTGGAGAGGGCATTCTTCTAACTTCCTCCCCTTCCTGCACAAAACCTGACAGAGCTTGGCTCTCCGCTGGCCTAAGAGCCAGACACCCCCATTGCCCCAGCCTGGGAGCAGACACACACCCACACCGTCCTTTCCCCTCGCCTGTCAGGGAGCAGCTGGTGACCCCTCTACCCATCCCCTGAACCCACTTCCCTACCCCCACCTCCATGGAGACAGACACCCCCACCCTTGCACGCAGAGCCTGCATTTCCCATGCCCCAGCCCAAGAGGGATGCAATATGAACACCCCCAAGGCTAGGATGGGGGGAGTGATGCGTTGATGGCATTATTTCTGTTGGGATCAAGCTGAGGCTCCCATTGGGCTGGGTACTGCAAGAACACAGAGAGCGTGTGTGTGAGCTCAGGCAGGTGGTGGGAGAGAGGAAGCATTATTAGCCCCATGTCCCAGAGGGGGCACAGAGAGATGGGGTGACCTACCCAAAATCCCATGGGAAGGCTGCAGCAGAGCTGGGCGTTGAACCAGCGTCTCCTGCTCATCCCAAACCAACGGGCTCCTGCTTAGAGTGCTGGTTTTAGTAGGGGACATCTATACATAAGTCAGTTGAAGGCTCAGCCCCCGCTCTGGTCTACTACTCCGACTTAAGGTTAGCTTGTTTCTGCTCCTATTCACACACACAAGGGACACATTTGCCTTCCCCTGCTGCCATCCCCACAGAGATGTCTGGGTGGAAGGTCCCAACAGTGCCCTCGTTGGGTGGCTGTGCCCATCACAGCAGAGCCCTGGTTTAGGTGGCAGGAAGAGCCCTCCTCTCCCCACCAAAACCCCCCACATTCCTGAAGCAGTGGAGAGCAGAGATTTCCTTCCTCGCCGGGAAACCAGTCAGCTGAGGGCTGAGAAAGAGGGAGGCCCCACCCAGGCTGCAGCCCAGGAGCTGCCAGCATAGAAAAGGACATTTGTACAGGGCACACCCCACCTAGAAGGCGACTCAGTCCAGAAAGCTCAGACCACCAGCTGTACCCTGCACCAGCAGAGCCTGCGGATGGACACCCCTGCTCCATGGGGAGAGGGAAGCCCCCCAAGGAATGCCTGGGGCTAGGCCTGCTCCTGACCAGACAGGCACAGCAACACTGGCTGACCCCCATTTCCTTAGCTACCTGCAGCAGGGCAATGGCCAAGCTCACCCAGCCACTCACTCCCAACACCCTGAAGGGTGGCCGAGGCAGTACCCAAGTGCCTAGCAATACCCATCTTTCATTCTTCCACCCTCCCTTACCTGAGCTGCATCTATGGGGGACCCATGCTGCACCTGGTCTGCCCCACATGGTCGCCTCCAGGCTGCCAGTGATGATGTCACTGACATCACATGACCCCAGAAATCCTCAGCACTCACCTGTTAAATCAGATCTAGGCTGTTCTGCGTTCTTCTTTGTGGATGCTAAATGGCAGTAGTAGAGGGGACTCCAGATTATTTGGCTGCGGGGAGGCGAGGAACTTGACTGGAAGAAAGGAAAAGTTTTTCCCTACAACTACTTTGTCTCATCTTACTTCAGGCAGAGCTTGGGTGTATCACCTTCCCCAAGTCCCCTGCCTAGTATTCTGCTACAGATTTAAAGAAACAGTGCACATACCCTTACAGGAGCAGAAGAGAAGGAAAAAGATGGGGATGTAGGGCAAGAAAGAAGGAAGCCTTAGATACCATGCTGATAAATGCTATCTCATAAAAACCTGAGATCGGAAAAAGCCTGTGTTGTTGTGTGCTAAATCCATCTTCTTGATGCTTTCTATGTCTGAATTACATTGTTGACAGAAAATGCAAGCTCCTTAGGACCAGTACCAGAGTGGAGTCCTCCATAATGAATACACTGTACTTTAATTTAATCAGCATTTAAGATACATTTCAAAGGTTTTTTTGTTTTGTTTTTAGAGCAACTGTGACATTCAGAGCAGCTGGGGGGTTGATTCTGCAACAAGCATCTTCACTAACATCATTTACACTTTGTCTTAACTTTGATTCTTCATCCACTTCTCTTCCTCATCCCCTCCCTACACCTTAGGTTTCTACTAGATTGAAAATGGAGGTTATGTTTGGAACAGACAATCAAATTAACGTTAATGTACATATCCAACAGCTTGTGGTGATAGCATGCCACCGACAAGGCTGCAACTGAAGATACCATACATTCTCCTGCTCATTTGTCAAATAATTTGATTCTCATTTGGGGCCTGTTTCAGCTCCCCTGGATTTTTAAAGGATTGGGTTCCAGCCAATGAGGGGGCACTCTTACATCTATAGCATTAGGCCCCTGTTCAACTCCACTTACTTGAGGCCATGTCTACACTGGAAAAAGGCTTGCCCGGATAGCTATTCCTACACAGCTTTGCTGTCAAAAGATCCTAGGTAGATGCAGCTTATACCCACGAAAGAAAAAAAAACCAAAGGAGTGCCTGTGCCACTACAACATATTGATTTTGCACAGAAAATAAGTTATACCAGCCAAAGCACTTCTGCATTGGTATAACTCTGTCTAAGGTAGGGGCCAGATTTTTAAAGGTATCTAAATGTCTGACTCCCAACCTGATAACCGATGGGTGTTATGCTCCTAAATACCTTTAAGAATCTGGCCCTAGGGCTCTGGCAGGATCAAAATGTCACACACAAAGATTTAAAAAAAATAAATCACCCCTCTCCTTGACATTCCCAGACGAGCAAAAGTTTCTAGCATAGACCTGGCCTCAGACAGAACTTCCCATGAAATCAGCCCCAGACTGGAAAGGTTGGACTCCTCTGCCAGAGGGTAGAGTGCATCAGGTCTTCCTGGGAAAGGAACTAAACTCTCCTCCCCCTCAGATAAAGCCAATTATGCAAGGTTAAACATGACTGGTTACTTCCAGGAGCAATGTTGCAGGAGCCGGTACACAACTCATTTGTTAGGAGGAAGTTTGGGGAAAGAGATGAATTTTGCAATCTGCCCTGAAGGTTACCAGACCAGTATAGTCAAAGCAATTAAGATGTCATTTTTATATCAGCAAATGCCTTAATGCAGATGCAGCTCATACTGGCAAAAGGGTGCTTTTGGTGCTATAGCTTTTTTGATTACAGGAACCAGTATAAGTTATACCGCAAAAGCAATTTTTGCCAGTATGCGCTGCATATCGATTAGAAGGGTTTGCCATTTTGGCTATGTCAAACCTTTTTTGTGTAGACTAGGCCCTAGTTCTTGTCCATACTAGGAAAGTACCCTGGTTTAATTAAGTCAATTTAAAAATTGTTCTAGTTAAACTGGTGCAAGCCTCTAGTGTAGATGCCCATGAACTGGTTTAACCATTGCTAATTATGGAGGTGCAAATCACGGCTCCATAGTTAGGGTTTAATTCCATTTAGCACTTAAAGCAGGGATTCAACCTATGATATGTGTGAAAGATGCATATGGGTTTAAATTAAGTCAGTAATTTACCAATACAAGCTAAACCAGTTTATGCAAGGGCAAGGGCTTCTACATTAGGGGTTTGAACCAGTTTAATAAGATTGATTTTAAACTGACGTGTTTAAACCAGAGCAGTTTCTTTATAGGTAGGGCCTGTGGCTCAACCTGATCCCTGGTGGTAATGAACTCCAGAGTCAATCAAGGGCCCTCCACTGAGAGTACCCTGCTCCCAGACTCAACATGTTTGAATCTGGACTCCTCGGGAAGTGAAGATGCCATGCTAGGGAACAGTGACAGGAAGGATCTCGCTAAAGCCATGGTTCTCAACCAGGGATACAAGTAACCCTGGGTGTACACAGAGGTCCTCCTGGGGATACATCAACTCATCTAGATATTTGCCTACGTTTACAACAGGCTACATAAAAAGCACTGGCCAAGCCAGTGCAAAATAAAACTTCATACAGACAATGACTTGTTTATACTGCTCTATATACTGAAATGTAAGTACAATATTTATATTCTAATTGATTTATTTTATAATTATATGGTAAAAATGAGAAAGCAATTCTTCAGTAATAATGTGCTATAACGATTTTGTATTTTTATGTCTGATTTTATTAGCAAGTAGTTTTTAAGAAAGGTGAAACCGGGGTACGCAAGACAAATCAGACTCCTGAAAGGGGTACAGTAGTCTGGAAAGGTTGAGAGCCACTATTCTAAAGCAACCAAGTCAAACCATTTAAGACGTTTTGGACAAGAACTTGAAGTTCTAAATGGACCCAGAATAGGACTGGTTGCCCTTACTGAGCATAGAGCAATGTTTTGAAACTGATCTGCGTGTGGTATATGGCCTCAAACTTTCAGGCTGATGCCACAGGCAAACAGAACTACCACAGTGACCCCACATCAGATTCCAAGGTGAACCGAAAGCACTATGGAGGATACAGTCAAAGAGAACAGGATCGAGGGACGTGATCGCTCCCCTCTATTCGACATTGGTGTGGCCTCATCTGGAGTAGTGTGTCCAGTTTTGGGCCCCACACTACAAGAAGGAGGTGGAGAAATTGGAAAATGTCCAGTGGAGGGCAACAGAAATGATTAAGGGACTGGAACACATGACTTATGAGGAGAGGCTGAGGGAACTGGGATTGTTTAGTCTGCGGAAGAGAAGAATGAGAGGGGATTTGATAGCTGCTTTCAACTACCTGAAAGGGAGTTCCAAAGAGGATGGATCCAGACTGTTCTCAGTGGCAGCAGATGACAGAAGGAGGAATAATGGTCTCAAGTTGCAGTGGGGGAGGTGTAGGTTGGATATTAGGAAAAACTTTTTCACTAAGTGGGAGGTGAAGCACTGGAATGTGTTACTTAGGGAGGTGATGGAATCTCCTTCCTTAGAAGTTTTTAAGGTCAGGCTTGACAAAGCCCTGGCTGGGATGATTTAGTTGGGGTTGGTCCTGCTTTGAGCAGGGGGTTGGACTAGATGACCTCCTGAGGTCCCTTCCAACCCTGATATTCTATGATTCTGGCACCTCAGATCAGCCATTCTGCCTTCTGATCTCTATCAGAAGAGAGGAAATCAAGAAAGTAAAGACATTCCAATGCAAAGGTTTAAGTTGTACTATGGAACAATGTTTTTAAGTTTTACACCCTAAAGCATGTTAGCGTAAGGAAATTCAGTATATATATTTCCAATGTATAAAAAAGTGAACACCTTCTCCAGTCTGTAATACGAGGTAGAAATCTGGCTACAGCTATAAGCCCCAGTACAAAGCAAAGGCACTGGAAAAGCAGTCTGACCACTTGACAATAACAAGATGACCCTACTGTTACAGTTAATAATTACTTAGTTATGAAGCCCCTTTCAACCAAAAGCACTTTACAAAGTCACTCATCACCCATCTCTGGGATAGAATACATTAGCTGTTTAACAGCTCACAGCAACAGTTTAAAAGCAGGAAGTGAAAAATACCAAGTCAGATTATCAACAGGTGTAAATCAGTGTAGCTTAACTGATTCAATAGAATTATGCTGATTTACACCATCTGAGAATCTGGCCTTAGTACATCCAGTTGATTTTGAGGGGCATTTTGGTGGTGTAATTTCTACCCACTCTAATTTGGCCAGAATACAAGGTTAACACCTCTGTTCTTGTTAAAGGTGTCACGGGATTCTTAAAAGTACAAAGGACAAAGAACTTCAGCTCCCTTCTGAATCCCAATCAGCTGGCTCATTAAGAAAACAATTTCCTAAAGATTAGAGGTCAAAATCTTGATCCAGTTGAAGTCAATGGCAAAACTCCATTGACTTCAATGTGTCTAGGATGTCACCCTTGGTTTTCTTAGATAGTAATGGGAGAGAGAAGTTAGCCATGAATAGTAACCATTGTCAGCTGGAGTTCTCAGCAGGCAGAGTCACTTCTCCAGAAGTGCAGGGACTGCCTTCACGATAAATCTTTGTTGCGAGAGAAGTAAAAGTCCACCCCTCTGTCCTTGTGTTGTCTTGGCGTGTCGGAGGGATCTTTCCTTCCCCTCGGAGGATGGTCTCTCTTGTTCTGTTAATTGAGAGAAGGGCAGCGAAAGTTTTTGATTGAAGCTAAAAGAAAGTCTCGTTTTTATGTTATAAAGCAACCGAGATATCTCACAGCCATCAGAAAAAAGGGTAAGATGTTGCAGTTCTAGCCAGATGAGAAGCAGAGAGGAAGGACGACTCAGTGATTAGGATGCTAGCTTAGGGCTCAGAGACAGGGGTTCAATTCTCTGCTCTGTCAGACTTCTTGTGTGACTTTGGGTAAGTCACTCTGTGCCTCAGTAAAATAGTATTTCCCTACCTCACAGGGGTTTCGTGATTCATAAAATACATTAGTGATTGTGCAGTGCCCAGATACTATGGTGATAGGGGCACAGATGTTCCTGAGATAGCTAGATGCATGCTGAGGAGGGGGAGAGAGCTGAAATGTGACTCCAATCTCACTTTACAAAAAGTTTTAAAAAATTGGATTCAAATGTTCATGCCGAAAAATGATCACTCTTCCCCCCGTCACAAGCAAGGGCCACTAGCCAAGGAGCTATTTACAGTCAGTCACTTTTCTGATCTCGACTGCACACTGAAATAAAAGAACTGATTATTCTAACTCTCAGAGCCAAAGCCAGGGGGCCTTTCTCAGACAAAGGATCTCACTAATGTCATGAGTTTTGCCTGAGTCAGAAATTTGGAGTTGGGCCCTCAGTACCCAAACCCTATATAAAGGCTAGTTTCATCCTTGTACTTGGTTTATTACACTACAGAATCAAACTGTCTTGCGACAAGAGAGATAAGGAGGGGAACAAAGTAATGAAAACTTGTGAGATGAAATATACAGCTATTGGGTGAGAACAGCATCAGCATGGTCAGCAGATGGAAGTTGGCAGTGCTCAATCCTAAGACTGAGCTCTTTATTTGTTAGTTTTGCTGCATTTTCTAAAAGACAAATCCACTCTGAAAAGTGTGTTAGTACCAATGGCCTCCTGTGGTCCCCTGTTTAATGGGTCACTAATTCCAGATCAGATGTGTCTGTTTACAAGTCCAAAAGGTATTTTTGCTAGCTGCCGGCCCCACAAACTCCTCCTGAGATCTGAGGATCAAGCTGGGTTCTTTTCTCCTCATACACAACCACCTGTCATAAGGTGTCTGCAGGCCAAATTAAACGCTCAGAGACACCTGTGAAATCTCATGGCTTTCAATAAAATTGCACAGGTATAGACTGATCAGAATTTAGTAAGCTTTGCTGTGATAGATGCACAAATCAGAATAAAATATAATCCAGCTTCACACTCCAGTTACATGGATATCAAGTGTTCATTCAAAAGTAATGTTGTGCCCAGTCATGGACCCTTTAAATGATGTGGATTAAACCAGTTTTCCAGTTATTTCTCAAATGTAAATGGGAGAGAACTGCAGAATTTACACCCATGTTTAGAGCAAGAAACAACAAACTCCCTAGCTCAGTTGAAACTTCATAGTACTTACAGGCCTCTGCTTGATATGTCTGCTCCATTCCCGGGCCAGGACGACTGGCAGTGGATAGGTCTCCCCTAAAGCTATCCCAGCTTCTGAGAGATCTGTGTTGCTCAGCGCCCAGAGTGTGTGTATCTCCCCTCCCTTTACACACTGTATTTCTGGAACCCACAGTCGGACATAATCTCCCTGCAAATGGAAACAGTGGTATTCAGGGGGATTCACTCAAACCAATATGGCAGGATATAATAATCTGACTTCCTACAGTGCCTTCAAAACAAAGATGGGAAAGCGCTTTATTAACTAAAGAATGAAGCCCCATGAAATGGGGACGCATTAGCCCCATTTTTCAGGTGGGAAAATGGAGGCACTGTTGTGTCAGGGCCAACATTTTCAAACCCTGGAGCTTTCTGTTAGGCCTTCAAATCCATATGCAGGCATCTGAATAGGTGGCCTGATTTACAGAGATGCCAAATACGTGCTTCAACTCGGGGTGCTTAAGAGTCCCTGGGAGCTTTTGTTCCTAAACCAGAAATAAGCCCCACTCCCTGCTTTGACACAGGAGGCAGCAGGGATTGCGACTGTGCAGGACACCACGAAGCTGGGGAATGGAGTGGGGGCTAAATTAATCTCCTCCAAAACTCTGGTTCATTAGGAGGGGGTAGGAGTATGAAAGGGATGACACAAGGTGAAGGTCAGGGGAAAACTGACTGTAAGTGTCCTTTTATCTCATGGCTGTGGGTTTCAACGCACTATGAGGTGCATTACTGTGTTAGGTGATCAATTCCGACCCTCCCATTATTCATTTCTGTGTTTCCCATGCAGCTGGCCTGTGTTTGAGTAACACATTGCACCATGTCTTGATGATATGACAGTTACCTGGGGAAATGGTCATTAAACACAATGCTGGTAACGGGGACAGCCATAGAGGCAGACTTCCCGAGCCAGGTAACAGACTCTGAATGCCATATCTCCTCTTGCCCTTATCACCACTCATCAGGAAAGGCCTGCAGTCCAAGGGATTTTTCTAGCAAAAGCATCTATTGAGTAGCTGCTTCTGCATTTAATTTTCTTCAGTACCCGCCTGAATATAAACAGCTCAGATTGTAACACTGGCGTAGCTGTTTCAATACATGCATTCGCTTTTTTAGGGTTTTATACCGCTGCCTGTCTCCATAGCATTTGAGCAAACGATTAGCTATTCTTTTGTTATAAGCTCATCATGCTCATTTGTCTCCTAGACAGATTTCACTCATCTGTCTCTGCAGCTCCACTCAGCGCAGAAAGCAGCTCTTCAGAGGAGACAGGCTAAGTGGCACTGGGGCTAAAATATCAACATTACAGACTGCCGGATTCCCTGCTGAGGAGAAAAGAGCCCTGAAAAAACAATTCCAGCCAGTAATCATGCCGGTGGGGGTACCCCGGGGGACGAAGACACATTCACACTCTGCAGCATACCCCTATGACTTCACTGCAGCTGCACCTGCTTTTGCCTCTGGCAAACTCAATCTTTGCTCATTAAAGAATGAAGATCAAACTAAATGACCACTGGTTTCAGGGAGCCTAATCTGGCTGCTTTTAAAATAAATAAATAGGATCCACAGATGAGTAGACCCCGATTTTCACACTTGGGAGCCTAAAGTTAAGCACCTACCTCCATATTTAGGTGCCTAAATGAGTGACCTGATTTTCAAGAGTGCTAAGCCCTCAGGCAGCTCCCACTGAAGTCAAGCCCCAAGAAGGGTAACTGCAGGGCCTCACTTGTGAAAATTTGACCCAGGTGACTGTGAAGTCAAATCAAAACCTTATGTGCCATTTCCATAGTTGCTGGAGTTTTGGTTTGTTACCTGCTGGGGCGAAGTGGGAGGGAAGATGAGGAAGAGAACTACAAAGCACTGGGACATTTCACCAGGAGACTTACGTTGCTGTCATAATCCAGGCCTTGTTTAATCATGTTAAACTTCCTGTTTTCTCTTGGATCGTTTCCAATTCCAGCGCTATATAACCAGTTTCCATAATTGCTGCAGACATCATAGTCCACCTTAAACACACACGGAGAACCAGTAAGAAAGGCTGGGTCTGCTGCTCAGCAAGAAAAGGGCAAAGGGAGGAAAATCATGTAGAGACAGCCATTGCTCTGGCATCTGAGACTTGTCTACATACAACACTATGTGGTACCATTAGAGTGGTACAACCACCCCTAATGTGGACATTTATAGCAGTATAAAGGTGCTTGAACCAGTATAGCTATTTCTGTATAGGAAGGGGAACAAGTTATACTGGGGTAAGGCTCCTTTATACCAGTAAAACTGCCTCCACACTAGGAAGTGGGAGAGGATGTACCACTTTAAATATTTGTGGGGTTACACCAGTAAAAAATCTGCACACAGCCCAGGCCTGGTATTGATTGGCCCTATCATAGGGTGTGGCTTCCCCCAGCACTCCCTCTTGGCCAAGCATGGTGCACTTAGCACTGACTGCCTCAGTTTCCCTCTCTGAAGTGAGTCTTAGCTGGGGCACGGGAACCAGGGAGGCCAAAGTGGCCATGGGCCCCCACACTTTAACAAAGGAACCTAAGAGCTGTGCGGAAAACGATTGATTTTGCCAGGGCCAGCCTTAGGGGCGGGCAACGTGGGCAACCAGACCACCCAGGGCACTGTGGTCAGGGGGGTGCCCTGCGCAGTGCAGAGGTATGCACTGCCAGCAGGCAGGGTAGCATCCAGAGCAGTGAGTGATAGCGGGGAGCGCTGCGCTCACCCTGCTCCACAGGGGGCGCAACGGCCTCCAGGACCCACCGCGTCTCTCACTGCCCTTTAGGCAGCATTTAAATCCACCGCTCATCCAAGTCCCTCTGCCCCCATCCCAGCAGACTCTGGTACACCCAGTGCCCAGCAGTTCGCTCCACAGCACCGCTGGAGAGAGGCTGCTCCTGGGCACCCACTCTCTTGTTCTGCCCTTGGTGGCGCTGGGGCTGTGGCTCCCTCCGGTTCTTCTCCCTCTGGCGGCCGGGACAGGACTTTGCAGCAGCTGTCGTGCTGAGTGCAGGGGCCGGAGTTCAGTGAGCCGATCCCAGGGGCTCTGGCAGCCTCCGCCCCACCTCCCCGCACGCTCTGCCCCAGTCCCGCACGGTGAACCGCTGCAGAGTCCAGTATCCCCTGGGACACCCGCCCCCAGGGTCTGGGATCCCCCACGCCAGGGGATACCTTCTCTATGGCCTGGGATCCCACTGTACCCCCAACCCAGAATCCTCCCGCCCCAGAGGATACATTCTCTGTAGACCGGGATCTCCTGGACACATCCAGTCCCCAATCTGGGATCACCCCTGTCTCCTAGGGACACACCCAGAGCCCCCCATTCACCTGGGCTTCCTCCCTTCCCACCACATCTCCCTGGTGTGGTTTAAACTGCCTGCAAGAAGCCATGTCTGCACCCCTCCCCATGTACATCCCCTCTCCAGAGCCCAGGGCACAACATCCTTCTCCCTCCACCCTCTGGTGAAACAGTTTCCCCCAAGACTGTGGAGGGGAGAATCCCCCTTGGCTGGGGCGGCGTGTAGATCTCACACTGCCAGGAAGGTGGCCCCTGGGACTGTTACCCTGCTCTGCACATCTGCAGACCTGTTAAAAGTCTCTGAGTAAGGATAAAAAGGGGTAAAACCACAAGGGTGATGTCATGGTAGATGTCCACTATAGACCACCTAACCAGGAAGAAGTAGTGGATGAGGCTTTTTTAAACAACTAACAAAACAATCCAAAGCACAGGACTTGTTAGTGAAAGGAGATTTCAACTCACCCAGGCATCCATTGGAAAAATACAGCAGGGCACAGATTAGCCAACAAGTTCTTGGAATGCACCGGAGACAGCTTTTTATTACAGAAGGAGAAGAACGTGACTAGGGGAGAGATTATTCCAGATTTGATTCTGACAAACAGGGAGGAACTGGTTAAGAATCTGAAGGTGGAAGGCAGCTTGGGTGAAGGCCATCAAGAAATCACAGAGTTCATGATTCTAAGGAATGGCAGGAGGAACACCAGCAGAATAAAGATGATAAGACTTCAAGAAGGCAGACAATAGCAAACTCAGAGAAGTGGTAGGTAAGATCCCGTGGGAAGCAAGTCTATGGGGGAAAAAGAGTTCAGGAGAGATGGCAGTTTTTTAAAGAGACTTTATTAAGGGCACAAAAGCAAACTATCCCAATGTGTAGGAAAGATACCTAGTATGGTAAGAAAGCACACTGGTTTCACCAGGAGATCTTCAAAGACGTGAAACTTTAAAAAGTCACACAAAAGGTGGAACTAGGTCAAATTACTAAGGATGAATATAAAAAGCATGTAGGGACAAAAATACAGTCCATGGCTCAAAACAAGATTAAGCTAGCTGGAGACATAAAGGGCAACCAGAAAACATTCCACAAATACGTTAGAAGCAAGAGGAAGACCAAGGACAGGGTAGGCCCATTACTCAATAAGGAGGGAAAGACAATAACAGAAAACGCAACAATGGCCGAAGAACTACATGCCATTTTTGTTTCAATTTTCAAAAGAAAGGTTAGCAGTGATCAGAAGGCTTTTGATACTGTCTCACATGACCTTCTCATAAACAAACTAGGGAAATACAGATTAGACAAACCTACTATAAAGATGTGTGTACAACTGGTTGGAAAACCATACTCAGGTAGTAATTATCAATGGTTGGCAGTCAAGCCGGAAGAGCATCTTGAGTCAGGTACTGCAGGGATCTGGCCTGGGTCCAGTTTTATTCAGTATCTTCATAAGTGATTTTGAGAATGGCATTGAGGCTACGTTTATAAAGCTTGTGGATAATACCAAGCTGGGAGGGGTTGCAAAATTTTGTTCCTTGGGGGCACATTATCTATATAAATATCTATATAAACATTTTATCTAAATAAATAAATAAATAAATATAAAATAAATTTAAACAAGTTTAAATCCAAGTTAACCAGAACATCGGGGGGGGGGGGTATCTACAACCTATCCTAAAAGGATGACCCAACACTCTCACAAATCTTGGGAGACAGGCCAGTCCTTGCCTACAGACAGCCCCGCAACCTGAAGCAAATACTCACCAACAACCACATACCACACAACAGAACCACTAACCCAGGAACTTATCCTTGCAACAAAGCCCGTTGCCAATTGTGCCCACATATCTATTCAGGGGACACCATCACAGGGCCTAATAACATCAGCCACACTATCAGAGGCTCGTTCACCTGCACATCCACCAATGTGATATATGCCATCATGTGCCAGCAATGCCCCTCTGCCATGTACATTGGTCAAACTGGACAGTCTCTACGTAAAAGAATAAATGGACACAAATCAGATGTCAAGAATTATAACATTCATAAACCAGTCGGAGAACACTTCAATCTCTCTGGTCACGCAATCACAGACATGAAGGTCGCTATCTTAAAACAAAAAAACTTCAAATCCAGACTCCAGCGAGAAACTGCTGAATTGGAATTCATTTGCAAATTGGATACTATTAATTTAGGCTTAAATAGAGACTGGGAGTGGCTAAGTCATTATGCAAGGTAGCCTATTTCCTCTTGTTTTTTCCTACCCCCCCCCCCCCCAGATGTTCTGGTTTAACTTGGATTTAAACTTGGAGAGTGGTCAGTTTGGATGAGCTATTACCAGCAGGAGAGTGAGTTTGTGTGTGTATGGGGGTGGGGGGGATGTGAGAAAACCTGGATTTGTGCAGGAAATGGCCCAACTTGATTATCATGCACATTGTGTAAAGAGTTGTCACTTTGGATGGGCTATCACCAGCAGGAGAGTGAATTTGGGGGGGGGGGGGGTGGAGGGTGAGAAAACCTGGATTTGTGCTGGAAATGGCCCAACCTGATGATCACTTTAGATAAGCTATTACCAGCAGGACAGTGGGGTGGGAGGAGGTATTGTTTCATATTCTCTGTGTATATATAAAGTCTGCTGCAGTTTCCACGGTATGCATCCGATGAAGTGAGCTGTAGCTCACGAAAGCTCCATGCTCAAATAAATTGGTTAGTCTCTAAGGTGCCACAAGTACTCCTTTTCTTTTTGCGAATACAGACTAACACGGCTGTTACTCTGAAACCTAAACAAATCAAGTTTCCATTGAAGGGAGCCAGTGCTGTCTAGTGGTTATAGCAGGGCGTAGGAGCCAGGACTCCTGAGATCTATTCACCTTTCTCCTACTCACTCACCGTGAGGCCTTGGGTGAGTAACTCATCCACTCTGCATCTGAGCTTCCTGCTCTGTAAAATGGGGATGCCAGGACTTATCCACCCTCATAAAGTGATTTGAGAGCCTCCAATGAAAGGCACTACCGAGTGCCAGAAATCATCAACTATTATTATGATTATTCATTCCATGATTTACGCACAGTACAGTTCTGACCACTAGCTGTGTGGGTATGGGAAATTAGTTATTCTACACCTTTCATAGTAAAGGATCCCAAAATGCATCACGTAATTCACACATTGCATATAAGAATCACGTCATCCATCACTGAAATGCAGCCACCCTGGGGGATAATGAAAATACAGTCCCCATTTTCCACTGCAGTGACTAAGAATGCCAGAATGCCATATATATCCTGAAACTGAAGCAGGAATTTACGCCGACTGTAGTTATTCAAACTGCAATTTGTCCAGGACACCCAGGCTAACACTGCTGCTTTTTCAAAAAAACCGCCAGTTCTTTTAGTGCCAGTTGCTTGGCATCAGGATATGGGTTTTAAGGGTCATCTGAAAGAGGGTGCATCCGCGACACTGGGTCAGCATGGACTTACAGGACAAAAATGTCACCAAACTGAATCACCAACCCCACTTTGTACAGAGTTCCCATCCAAGTGCTGGCCCAGCCCAGCCTCACAGCTCAAGGTGCTGTTGAGTGTTACAAGCCTGAAGCGAGCCGTGGAAATTTAGGCTGCAGCCAAGTTTGTGTCTACTGTAGCTTCAAGCTTCCTGTAAGTCGCTGCGAAGCCAACGGCATTGTGGGGGCCAGCCCCAAGCAAGCACACAGTTGCTGCGTTAGTTAGGAAACTCCTTCTTGATCTGCAGACGACAGGCCAGGAAGCCATGGCTTAGCTTTGTAAGATACCCACAGCCACGCTCTGCCTGGCTAGCGGCAACCATGCTGCCGCCAACATGCCAGATACACGATGCTGGTGGGGTAGGGAAGGAAGGATGACATTAGAACTCCCTTCTCTTTTTTCTTTCCCCCCCGTCCATGCCATTAACTTCTGGGGCCAAAACCAGCGCAGATGAGGTTGGAAACTACCCAGCCCCAGATTTCATAACTCAGCTTGGTGAGAACAAACGTAGATAAGAGACACTGCTACCGAAGTGAAACTGTGCTCTTAGCAATGCCCCCGGAGGATGGGTGAGAGTCGAAGAAAAGCATACCAGGAAATGACTGGGGGGGGGGGGGTGGTATCTGGGAGTTGGCGTTTAGTCATCACCCTTATGCAGTGATGCCAAGGATTCACTAGAACAGGCTAATGCCTTCAGGTGAAGGTGGAGTAGCTGGAAGCTGACAATACTGCCTGGCACGGCTGCCTCTTACTGAGAGCCCACTCGTGGCCAGAGGTCCCCCTGAAGCACCCTCCCTCTGATCTCTTTCTTCAGGGCCCCTCACAAGCTCCACAGTCTCTCTTAAGAGGAGAGCCACCCTCCACTTGGGGCTGACTTAATGACCACAAGCCGTTCCACACAGTCCTTAACATCCCAAAAACTAAACTCTGCATTGCAACCAGAGAGTTCACGCTGACCTTCTGCCACCCACACAGAGCTCAGCCTCTGCCAGCATCTGTCCTTCACAGTCACCCCCCCTAGTCATTTCTACCAGGAGCTCAGGGTACTGGCTCTAGCTTCCCTCTCCTACCACCATCTCACCTGTGCTGAGGGAGAAGGGTGTCTATATACTGCCCTCCTACAGAGAGCGCCTCTCGATTGGCTGGAGAGAAGGGAGCCCTTCCCCCACTTTACTCTACAGGGCTCCTGGTCCAGGGCCCTTAAAGGGACAGTGCCCTGGGTCCCCCCCACTTCCAACTACTAATTCTCCAGGACCACTTCCTCTCTTCCACTACAAGGCCATTTCCTGGATCTTTGTTCATTCCAGCTACCTGGAATGGGCTGTTCTGGTCCCCCTGTGCTCTCAAAGGGCCAGTAGGCCCCATTATAGCCATTGCCTTTTCTCTGTCTAGAAGACTTCAGTAGCCAGAGTTCTCAATATGGACCCCTACACTAACATCAAGTTAACTTGCCAAAAATACATGCTTATTCTATTTCTCTGGTGCCTTTGGCCCAGATCCTCAAACATATTTAGGCACCTATCTACCTTTGAGGATCTGGCTCCTGTCCCTAGAATCTGACCTAAACAAATCAGACAATTGTTAACATTTTATTTTTTTAAAGTTTGCTCAAGTGTGGCAGGGTTCTGGTAAATTCCCACATGGGTAATTGCATTGATGCCTGCTTACTTAACATCCCTTTAGTGCATTCAGCTTTCCCACCTGGTATGCATCATTGCTGGCACAGAACAGCTGCTGTGTTCCACCCAGAGGTGGCTGCATGTCAGCAATGGGGAAGCGAGACAAATATACGAAGGGCAGGTTCTGCTCTTGATTAGGTGGGTGCAACGCCCATTGGCTTCACTCAAGGAGGCGAATAACTCACAGAAAAAGTCATTAAGTAAATTCCAACAGTGAGTCAATGTGAGGAAATCACAACTGCAAACACTTTCCTTGCACACTGTAATGTCTATGGAGCACTGATGTGCTAAAATAGCAATGTGCTGCAGTGAGACTGTGTGGCTCATTAGCTCCCCATGGGATGTCCTGACAAAATCAGGGACAATCTCAGAGAAGATACAAACCTTTGATCACTCCACTGGGGGTTTGGTTAGAGGAAGATACTATCGCCCCACTGTTAGTGTTTTTAATCATAGGCATTAATGCAGTGGTGCTCTCTCTAAGGGCCTAACCCAAAGCCCATTGCATTCAGAGGGAGTCTGTTCATTGACTTCAGTGTGTTATTTATCTGTATTATTTTAACACTAGGAGCCCCACGGGGTGAGGTTTACTTCACAGTCTCAGATTCGGTCTCACGGTGATGAGCCCAGCACAGACAGATACGACTCAGTGTGGTGGGACTTAAGCACTTTTTATCCAGAAACAACCAACGTGGTGGTGAAAAATCACCTTCCCTACTGAATGGTTTACAGCAGCTGCCAAGCTCCGGGTCATGGAAGAGCAGAGGAGGACCAGATAAAGTAGAAAAGCCTCAGTTCAATAAAGCTAGCGAAGGGTTTGGTTCTGGAAATGCTAACTGAGAGAAGCAGAAGCTCCTGTTAAACAGCAAGTGAACCTTCCTGCCTCTGACTATGAATGTCATTGTTTACGTCAAACACGAAGGTCCCTGATACTACAAACATGACCAGGCATAACGCCTACTACCTCGAGTTTCCCACTGATTCTACCAGACTATGCCTGGCTGGCAGTGAGTGTTTACAGGATCAGCCCCTAAGACTAGCTACCTTGTCTAATCTTTCCCTCTCAGGGGCTTTTATAAGGGAACAACATTTTCTACACTATTATTTATCTTGTGGGGCCCCAAACAAGATCAGAGCCCTGTTGTGCCAGATGCTGTACAAACACAAAGTGAAGGACCATCCATGCTCTGAAGAGACAGCAATCTCATTAGACAAGACAGACAAGAGGGGAGAAAAGAAGTATCATCCCCCTGTTACAGAGGGGGAACTGAGATTCGGAGCGTAATTTTTCAGAAGTGCTGAACATTCACAGCTCCCATTGACTTCATCTGGAGCTGTGGGTACTCAGTCCTCCTGACAATCAGGCCCCTTGTGACTTGCCCGCGGTCATTCAGGGAGTCTGTGGTATCGTCACAAACTGAACCCAGCTCTCCTGAGTCCCAATCCAGTGCCTTATCCACAAGGCTACCCTCCCTCTCTCGTTACATTAGAAGATCTGAATTCTCATTGCAGGCATCAGAGCTATATCTCAGTTGATGGCAGCCTTACCATTGCTCTGGGCAACATACCCTTTCCTTATCAAAATCTTTGAATCATATACTGAGAGTGCCCTAAAAAGAGTAGACTAAATTATATGATCTTTCTTCGAGCAAAGCTGCTATTGAACTCAAAGGGAGTTCTGTTCCTTTAAGGCCCATGCAAGATGGCCTGTTGTCAGCCACCTGCAAAGAGAATCACAAACCACTCCAATCACACGCTGAGTTCGGTCTTACCAGCAGGTACTCAAACCACTCTGCCCCCATCCTCCAGTCCAACCCCAGGTCCTTGGTGAGAAAGCTGGCAACATTCTGGCGCCCTCTGTTGGACATGAAGCCCGTCGCTGCTAGCTCTCTCATGTTGGCATCTACAAAAGGAACCCCCGTTCTTCCTTCTGCCAGGACAAGAGAAACAGAGCGGGGATGCAGGATCTTTACTCTTTCAATTGTAGTCAATCTGCAGCTGTGTATATATGGATATCTACTTGGATCAAGTGAGTAGAATCCAAATCCATGTGTAACATGAGGGATGGAACTCTCTCATATGGAACAGCCCCATAAAATTTAATAGAGATGATAACAGTAGGGTTCTATAAAAATTAAATAGGGCTCTGTAGAAAGGAGCCTTGGAATGGGAAGTCGTTATGATGGAGAAAGTGATGGATAGTCTTATACCAGGGTCAATCAGATCTTACAGCATATAGTCACCAGGTTTTGAATTTGGGTAAAATAAAGAGAAAACAATGAGACTGACCAAACACAGATGGTTCTTTTAAAGGTAACAGTATGAAGGGACATATAAGGTAGCTGGTTATATCTTTGAAAGCTAAATCAGGTGATATTAGTAGGAGAGATATATGGAAACTCTTTTATAGTAATGGATACGATTTCTTCTGATTGTGTGGAAATGTGAATTTATTAGGTTAATGTTAAGAAGGACAAACATCGCTATAAGTTCATGAGTTCACAGATTTTAAGTCCTGAACGGATGACTGATCAATTTGAATGATTATATTTTCTATTCATGTACGGTAATGACAAAAAATAAAAAAAGTTTTAACTAAAAGAAATGAAAGGATCCTAAAGGCCTATAGAATTTAATGGCGGATTAGATCTATTTTATAGGTTTGTTCACTTTCATACAGAAATCTATAGCTGGCACAGTAGTATGTAATATTAAACTCTGCAGGAAGGATTAAAAACGTGGCGAGGTTATCGTTGTCTATGGAATTCTATAGGACTTTTCCATAAGGCAGAACTACAGCTCTGATAAGACAGGCCTCTGCCACTTGAGCTGAAGGAGAATCAATGAGTCATATCATCCCCCCACTCAGAGGTGATGGAAGTAAAGGAAATCCCGATACAACGACCCATAGTTAGCATCTTCTCTCTCAAGCCTACCGAACGTCCTCCCCACAGGCACCACGCCGCTGAGCATGGGTGATCAGGGAGGAAAGCAGCTCTGTGCAGCAGCATCCCCTGGCTGACTCTGGTTTTGTCCTGCTCCACACCTCTGAATGCTCTGAGAGGAGGATGCAAGCAGAGTGAGGAACCCAGGGATCAGCATGGGTACCCCAGCACACCATGAGGGGCTTCTGGGAGCTTTTCCCTCCCTTACACTCCCTGAGTCACAGTCAGCAGGTGCAGGCTGCCCTCTGGGCGAGGAAGCAGAGAGGACCATGGGGGCCTAAACATTTCCTCTCTGGTTCGACTATCTAACTAAAACGCATTGCATATATGTGTGCATGTACCTCCAAGGGCAGAACTTGGCCTTTAGCATCTAGTAACTTGGTCCTGCTCCTGGGAGGTGCTCAGCAGCTGCTAGCTATCCTCCACTCACACTGAAGTCAAGATAGGGCTCTTTATTGCTAAACAGAGTCTAAGTTTTGGAGCCTGATTCTGCTCTGCATTACACCAATGTAAATCTGGGCTGACTTTCCTCAAGACTGCGATCACAGTTTCAACTGACCTTTCCAAGCGTCCAATAGCTTGGGATCTTTCTTCCAAGGCACCTCTTTATCCTGCAGTCCTGTTGGGGAAATGAACGAAGTGTCAGGAACACCAGCACTGACATGCATAAGGACTAAACTAAGCCACAATGACAACATGAGATGCTGTAGTCACCACTATAGCTTGGGATCAGGCCAGCTCACCAGCTCTCCTGGTGATCTGCAGGGACCCATGGTGATTACACATTAGAGTCGAAAGCAAAATTCCTGTTATAAATACTTTCTGGGCCTGCTCCTGTTCCCTTGAAGCCAATGGGATCGTCGGCTAGGGGAGCAGGGTCAAGACCTAGATTATTTCAACTGAAAATTTTAAAGAATCAGATTCCCTTTATACTCCGTGCTTGGTTTGCTATTTGCCTTTCTCTCGGCACAGACAAAGAAAACCCACCAGTTAGCGCCGTTCTCTGCTTCTCTTGCCTGACTGGCCTGAGGCTGCAGTGCTGGGAGTGCACAGATGGCAAGGGAACTTTATGCCCAGGCTAATTCCTTTTGCTCATATTGATTTTTTTAAATCTCCCGACGCCATTCTGTAGACTTTGTAAAACCAATTCTTTACATTTAATAAAACCTAAATGTTGGGTTTAAACTAACTGGCAGAGTTGCAAGATGTTCAGGGCAGGAAACTCTCTCTATGTGTTTGTACAGCACCTAACACAATGGGATATCCATTTCAGTTTGGGCCTCTAGATGACAGAACAATAATAATGACCTCACTAAGTGGAAGACAAGGTCGGTTGCCTACGTAAGGCCCACGGTCCAAGCAATCGGATCATAAAACCGCTTTGATATCACCAAGACTATTAAATGGCAACGTGAATGGAAAATGAAATCAACACGCCTTCAAAGCATGCTACTTAAACTCACCTTTCAATAAGAAAATCCTTGTCCCGTACTTCAGGGCGACAAATCGGAAGTAATCCCTCCACAGGAGTTCGAATATGACCCTAAAACACATCAGCCATGTCTCCATTTTTGCCTTTGATCAATATAAATACTGGGTGAAATCCCGACCCCACTGAAATCAATGGGGACTTTGCCACTGACTTCAAACGAGCCAGGATTTCACCTGCTGTTTACCTAATGGAGTCACTAATGACATCCCGTGTTTTATTTAAGTCAGACCACTTTGCAAACATGGTCATGTTAACAGAGGCAAAAAATCTATCGGCCTGACTTTTATCATGAGGATTAAAATAGAAAAAGACCTCACAGAGTGCAGTTTGCAGATCCCTGTCCAAACCCCACTCCAAGGCTTGAACAGCACCACTTCCAATCTGCTCTCCACTGGGGTTCAATTCTTCACTTCTGGGAGGTACTGAAGCCCTGACTTGGCAAAGCACATGCATATTCTTAAGCACAGATTTCAACAAGAGTTGAAGGCACTCAGCACCTTTCAGGAGTGATCACTAACTAGCAGGATCAAGTCTTTGGTGCTCACAGTTGCCTGACATGTAAGGTCAGCTGCTAGCCATGCACAAATGGCTGGTTTTATAGGCCATGGCTCCTGGACGCTGAGACCAGCATCAACCCCTGGCTGGTCACGAATGTTCTGCTCATCTGATGTTTCTGCTCACAAGATCTCTCTGGAAGTCTGGCTTAGGTTATAGGCCAGGACACAGTGCCAAATGTTTTTTAAAAAAAATCACAAAAATAGAAAAAAGATTTTTTTAAAACATCCACAATATTTTTTTTCCAGTCTTCTCAACCACATCTAGTGTTAGGCCCGGATCCTGCAAACACACGTGAGTATACTTAACTTTACAACTGTTAGTAATGCCACTGAAATCCATGGGACTACTCCTGGTGTAATAGCTAAGCAGAGGCATAAGTGTTTGCAGGATCGAAGCCACAGACTGCATGTTAAGGCTCTCAGAAACTTGGGTGATAGGTCTGATAAAGCAGGCAGAACAGACAGATTTTATTTTATCATATTTCAAATATGGGGTCAAATCCTGCCCAGGTTACTGTCATGAGAAATCTCATTTGCTCCAGAATGATCTTGTTCGTTAATCATTATTTGGTCTTACTTCTCTTATTATTTGTACAGCATCTTTGGGAATGATGAAATAATCACGTTATAATTATTACTTCTTATTAGTAAACATTATTTCTAGTATAGTGTGAGTACCTCATTATTTCCTCGTAATAATAATAATTGCTGATCATTTCTACTTACAAGACACCCAATGCCTCTCGGTACCCAGTGCAATCTAACAAAGCCAACTAACCAATATTAGAAACAGAAGCTCAAATGAGGCCCAGCAGCAGTCAGAAGACAGGCGCAGGAAACACTAATGTTAATCAAAAACAGTAGTCCTGACTCCTGAATCATTTCCTCTTATAGTCCCGTCTACAAACTAGATGCAAGTGTACATTTCAAAGAAAGAAAGCCTTGTTGATCTGGTTGTGTCCTACCAGTATGTGCTCTGATTTGCAGTTCTCTCTTTTTCATACTTCCGGATCTGCTCATAAATATATTGGGGTGAAATACAGCCTAACGCCAGCCTATAAACACAAGGAAAACGTGTAAAAAGCCAGAACATTATAAGGGAATGAGATCTTTAAGTACACACAAAGAGAAAGGAAGGATTGCCTTGTGTTTAAGATGCTGGACTAGAACTCAGAACACCTTTGTTAAATTCCCATTTCTGCCACTGACTCTCTGAATGACCTTGGTCAAGTCATGCAATCTCTCTTTGACTCAGCTTCACAGTGGGTGTGATAATCCCTCCCTCACAGGGAGAAACTCATTCATCTCTATGTTCTACAGTGATGGGAGTCATCAAGTACCTAAATGGATAACTTTAGATAGGTAAATTTGAAAATTTTGCCCTAGGTGACTTGCCCAAATTATTCAGTGGTTTAGTGATTTAACTAGTGAAACAGTGACAAAACCAGAAACGGAACCCAGAACGTCAAATTCCCAGTCCTCTGTTCTAGCCATTGGTAAACCCTCCTTTGAATACAAGTCTATCTATGGTACTTATATGGCCACGCTGATTCTGGATACAACAGTGAAAACAGCAGGGATTTGAGAAGTGCTTTTAACCTTGATTTTATATGAATGTTATTCGAATGCATCTTGACTGGGCAGTCATTCCGGGCATTTTCCACCGAGCTAGTGGAAATGTTTAACAAGTTGATGAATTTTGAAAAAATATGGAGAAATTTTCCAAAAAGTTTTCCCAAGTTTTTGACCAGCTCAGTATTTCTATCTGAGAAGTCAATTGGCAGCTGCAGGAAAATGTGACTGGCTGGAATTCTATTTGACCATTATTACTTTATCCTCCAAACACCATTCCACGGCTCTTACATACACAGAGACGTGACTGATGGTTCTCTGGAGCACACAGTTTTGTGTGAACACCTTGGCACATGGACCATCCTTATTCCATTTGGAAAGCGCTTAGCTCATTGTGGACTCTATCAAAAATAAATGAGAATTCATGCGAACAACATCCTGTTACAAAGCAGTGGCCCATTAAAGAGCCACTAGGTGGCACCAGTCTCCACAGACAGAATATAGATCCCAATTTGAAAAGGAGAAATACCAGATTGGAATAACTTCCATTGTTATGTGCAGTGAGGTTATAGCTCGTTTGGTCCCAGGATATTAGAGAGAGTAAGCTTGAAAGCTTGTTTCTTTCACCAACAGAAGTTGGTCCAATGAAAATCATTACCTCTCCCACCTTGCCTCTCTAGATTTTAATAAAACACAAGAACGTTCCTAGTGCGCTGTAGCCCACAAAAGCTTAAATTTGTTAGTCTCTAAGGTGCCACAAGTCCTCCTTTTCTTTTTCCTAGAAAAAAAATGCTCTGATTGCAGTTCAGTCAGGGAAATGGGAGTCTTTAATACAGTGTGATCCTGTACCCGACTGGTTGCTCACTGATCAAATACTTAACATGCCCCCGTCAAAGCCCCGTAAACATTAGGGCAAATTTGGCTCTGTTACGCTAGTGTAAATCTGGAGCTAACTTAGTACCTCCCAGGATTGGGCTTATGGCCCCTACATAAAAAAGTATCATGTCTTTAAAAAAAACCAAAAAACCACAGATCAGATACTCTAATGTCCGCTGGTTGCTTTGCACCACTCCTGCAGTGCAGAGTGGCCATAAACCCAGCAGATCCGGCCAGTTGAAGATGACCTCTGCCGGGCTTCCATGCCACTGCTTGATCCCAGCTTTCAGTGCAGCGGGCCCTGCCCCGGCATTTCCATGCTTCAGCAAGTCCCTGCTGTACCAACAGTCCCTTGGGGGCTGTCAGCAACTGGCATACTCTGATGCAGCCCTGAGGCTATTCAGCTTTGCCCTGGGACACAGAGCCCGCCATAAAGACATGATCAGGGACAGGGGATAAAGGCATTTTACAGCTGCCTTTGCATCCCACCCTCAATAAGCTGTGCCAAGGACATCTCAAACACAGCCACAGATCTAAGCTAACAGAACTTGATGTTTCAACAGCCAAATGAAATCAAGGAAGAATAGTTACCATGGTGCAAACTTGGTTGAATAATCTATTCCTATCAGTCCATTTCGAGTCTCCTTGTAAGATGCCACTAGGTTCTATCCAAGCAATAAAAAAGAAAAAATTAAAACCATTATATGGGCAGCCTGCAACTTATGCTTTCCTGGATGTTTGAGATGGATATTTGTGCAGGGCAGTGCTCCATCCAGTGACTGTCTAGCAGCATTATTCTGCTGTGAAATTATTTCCTCTGATGCACAATATTTAATGGCCCCAGAAGTTTTTATTACAGCTCCTGGATTATGTGTAATAAATTCTACTTCCTGCTTTACTTTGTAGTAGACTTTTACAAGCACAATGGAATATGGTCTAACTGATCCCTACTGGTAGTGATCAATCAATGAATCTGAATCAAGGATTAATTTCCAAAAGCCAGTTCCTGCGATAGCTGATGGGCTGGCCCCTTGATCATTTGGATTTGAGGATCAGACTGGAAGCAATTTATTTTGATTTTTGACTGCCCCGTGGCTGCTGGTAAAGGGTCACATTCTGATCTCCATTACACCCATGCCACCCAGATTTGCACTTCTAGGGCTAGATTCTCTGGTTCCACATCATCAGGTGCAAGGGATCCTGATTTTCTGCCTGGTCCCCAGTTCTCGTGCATGTTACAGCAGCCTATGGGCTGCTCTAACTTGTGCTGGGCTAACACCAGCTACACAAAGGCAGAGTGCATCACGCTCCAGCCACTTCTCCCAACCTGACATGCTCTCTGTGCTGGAGGCTGATGGGGTACAAGGGTCAGCTGTGACAGCTCTACACTATCTGGGAACCCAGCCTGAGTAAGGAGGACACCTAAGGGTTGATCCACAATAAGTAGCACCACCATGATTGTATGAGTGTGAAAAAGACTGAGATTGAGCTAATCTTCTCCGACCTGCACAGGAAACATTAACAGGCTTGCCTATTATTTGTCTCAGAAACACAGCAGCCGCCATCCTGACCAACCCCAGGTTCCTGCTGAGGTGAAAGCACAAACCCCTCCAGCTTGAGCTAAAGACCTAGGTTCCCAAGACGAGAGCTGTAACAGACCTATATCCCTGTGAACTGGGCACAGAGACTGACATCTAACCCACACTCAGCAGTGGGTTAGATAAACATATTCTGTTTTCTTTACCAACTAATCTGTGCTGGGGCCTGGTGCACAGTAGACTGCACAGGAAAATCACCTTGCACCGATGTCATGGAGTACACAGGGCCTTAGTCTAAATCTAGGTAGTGAGGCCTAGTGGATAGGGCACTATTCTCTTCCTGGCTCTGACCTGCTGGGTGACTTCAGGCAAGTCACTGTTTGTCTCCGTGCCTCAGTTTCCTCATCATCATGGAGATGACGATGCTGACCTTCTTTGTAAAGCCTTTTGAGACCTATGGAGGAAGAGTGCCTCACAGGCGCTAAGGAAATCCTAGTGGGAGTTGAAACTGCTGCCGTCCCCGCCAGAGTGTCAATGTGACAGGAGGAGGTGGGGGAGGACACTGGCAAGAAAATGCACACACTTACCGTATCCCAGAAATAATGCTGCAGCCTCATTAAGGCCTGGGTCTCTCCTCCGCTGCAGGGGAAGGCTGTTCGCGGATCCGTCAGGGGATCTGCAGTGGAAAGCACCAGCTTGTCAGCATGAGAACGAGCTCAAAGGTAGGGAGCTCAAAACCCACGGGAGAGTTGCCTTCGGGGCTGCGGGTTTGATTCTTGCCGCGTCAATATGGAAACATTGGTCTCTGTGACAAGTGCATGGGAGCTCTCCTCTATGTAACCCCTTTAAGCAGCAGAGCCACATATGAGGGCTCCGAGTCTCCTAGCACTGGAAGGTGCTCTGTTCCAGGCGGCAGGGACCTATCCTTTTAGAACATGCAAGTCCCACGATCAATGCTCATTGATGGCCCATCCGTGGGGGAGGATGTCACTACACATCCCGAGACGTTGGCAGATGTGACAGTGCTTTGTCCTTCTATCCTGCCACCCAGGGGTCTCCAAGCACTTACCACTGGGAGTGCGAGTTCCATTTCAGCAGCTCATCATACACAGCTTTCCAGGGATTAATGTGAAAGTTCTCTAGCTTATGGCACAGCCATTCTCAGTAATGATGTTAGGCGGGGCTAGTCTCTGCTCTCAGCCAACACACATTCTGCTCCGCGTTCCGATAGATTGCTTTGTGTGTGTATAGGGGAAAGCTAATCAACATTAAGATCTTTCCTTTCAAAACTGAAGTTAATTTCTAAAGTATTTCGTTTTGGGTTCACTGTTTGAAATTGTTGGGCAAATCTGTACATTAATGCATAAGTAGCCAAACCATTTGAAGCTTTTTCCAATTACTTAGATTGTAAATTCCTTCAAGTAGGGACCATCTATTTGTTCTGTGTTTGTACAGTGCCTAGCACAATGGGGTCCTGGTTCTTGCCTAGGGCCCCTAAGTCCACAATACTACTAATATTACTACTAATAAAGTTAATAAATTTAGCTTCAAAACTCTTTACAATTATTCCCTTTTAAAAATAAGTAGACAGAGGCAGAGCCACATGTAGCCCACATTTTCAAGAGTGGTCACGAGTTTGGGATGCTTCCATTTTTGGGTGTCCCCCATGCAACTCCTTGGGATCCGATTAGCAGAGTCGCCGAGCACCCGCAACTCCACCTGAATTCAATGGGAGCACCCGAACTGGTTTGTGTCAAGGTTTTCCTACCCTTCTGTCCAAACTCCTCAGGCAAGGGGATGCATCCGTCTTCTACCCCTGGGGCCAGAGGCTTTAGCTGATCTGCCATCTGCACAGTGGGACGGACTTTGACCTGAGCCTCCACTGCTTTTCGGAACTGGGTATAGACATCAGGCAACCTGCGTGGATTACAGCAGTTAGGACTGCACAGGGAACAGG
Organism: Lepidochelys kempii; assembly: GCF_965140285.1. NCBI lineage: Eukaryota > Metazoa > Chordata > Testudines > Cheloniidae > Lepidochelys > Lepidochelys kempii. The sequence goes on from NC_136381.1 coordinate 258,537,660, forward strand.
CCCTCACAACTTTCCCCACACAGCAATACGCTACCACAGCGCAGTAAGTCTTTGAAGGGGTAGGGTTAATATTTTAACTGTGAGCTCGTGACCTTAGGAACCCCTCAATGCCTAGTTGTAAAGGGTCCAACGTTCTGTAGCAACTCCGATCGGGCCTGACAAACTCACTACACCAAACACATTGCTGTCACCGTATTTATCTATGTAGAATGCTGTGTGAGGTATCAAATGAAAGCTTCTGATACACTGGTCATTAATATCATTGTGAATGGTATGTACAAACACTGTAGGAGGAATTATGGATACTTACTGATATTATGCTATCAAGTCTGCAACCAAACCAAGGGAGAAACTGGTTTCTTCCCGACAGGAGGAAAGGTAGTTATCCCACCATCCCTAATGTACATTAAGGAAGCCCCATTTGGGCTGAGGGCCAATCTCTGTCACCAGAAAAGCAGCTCTGGGGGATACCTTTGGCAGATGTAGTAAAATGGGGGGCGGATGAAATTATCTGGATTTCCTCGGTTCCTCAGCACAGGGGTGTGGGAGGGAAGAAACCCTCAGTGCTGGGCTCAGAGAGCAGGTCTGAAAGAAGCCAGGGCCAGCACTGCCAATGCAGAGTCAGTCTGCTCCTATCTAGCCACTACACTAAATGCAGGGGGCTACTCTGAGCACAGATGGCACTTGCCCCGCTGCCTCATGACCCAGCTGTGAGCAACGGCTCAGCCCTGCCCTGCAGGCACTGCAGTAACCCAGCTGTGTGGGCACCAGGCAGCATGGGACAAACAAAGAAGCAACAGGAGCAAACTGTGCCCTGGGAGGAGGCGAAAACAAATAAATGCCCTCCCATCACTGGTGCACATAGGCCAACAGGCCCCTCCCCTCCTGGTACAGAGGGGCCAACAGGTCCCTCCCCAGAGGTGCTGGTGGGCCAACAGGCCCCGCCCCTGCCCATTGGTGCAGGTGGGCCAACAGGCCCTTCCCCTGCCCCTTCCCTCCTATGTGGTGCAGGTAAGCTAAACAGCCCCCACACACACCCCCTGGTGCATATGAGCCAAGAGGCCCCTGGGGCAAAGCCTCAGCTGGTGTACATTGTTGTCATAAATCCATTAAAGCCAACAGAGCTATGACAATTTATACTGAGGATCCGTCCCCTGAGCTGGCAGTGAACGCAGTGGCAGAGGGAAGAATGGGCAGCATCCCCACGCACAGAGTGAAGGCAGAGATCAGCCTACCTGGAAATGTGGCTGAACGGCAGGTCGTCCCGGTGATAGAGAGTGGATGCCCAGAAGGTCTGGATCTTCACCCCATGCTGAGCGCACACCCGCTGCAGCGCCTTCTCTACGTCCAGCTCCTCTTTCGTCACCTAGCACCAATGGGGACAAAAGCAGAGAGAGGCTCTTCTGTCTGCGCACCCAACGTGCAGCTGAGAGCATCTGGGGTGCCTCATGCACACTGACCTCCCACTCCTATGTCCTCCCCTTTGCCAGATTTGGCTTTGGCCTCAATCCCTCGCACCCCTCCCTTTAAGAGATGAGCACAAGCAAAATGCCAACAATTCCTAGACATTATATCCTGGGTTTCATTTATTAGATCAACACACATCAGCTGTACCCAGCTGCCCCTTGACCTGTCTGCTATTACAGCCTGATCCCGCACTCATGGTAGCCAATGAGAGTCCTGCCATTGACTACACAGGCCTTGCATCAAGCTCTTAGTTGACCAGTTTCTTGTAGGCATCATAAAAGAGTTGGTTGTTGAGAAGGAATTTGAAGGAGAAGAGGAACAGCTCAAGGAGGGTGATTCATGTGCAGAAGGCAATGTGGCAGAAGGCATAAAGGACTGGGTCCATGGCCCACTGATATCCAGGGGCATCTTGCCACTCACTGCAGTGGGCTGTGCATCACGCCCAGACAGAGTTGCAGGATGGATGGTCGAGACAGGTGCCATTGGCGGAGCCAGGAGTCGATGTGACAAGATGGGGTAAGTAGGGAGGGGCACAGCTGTGATGGACCTTAAACGCGGATTAAACTGCTTGTGCTGGGTGGATTAATGGATTTTTAAATCCAGATCAAGGCAAAGGGATGAAGTTCTGGCCTTCCCAAGGGCTGTGGCTAGGGTTGCCAACTCTGACTGAAACTATTCCGGGAGATTTTTTTCCCCAGCATGACGTGGTGTCATTTCCTTAAAATATCCTATTAAAATCTCCCGGATTGCTTTCAACAATCCCCGGGAGATCGATGCTGATTCCAGGAGACTACAGGCCACTCCTGGAGGGTTGGCAACCCTAGCTGTGGCTGTGATTCAGATTGGTGGCTAGGGACATTGCAAGTTTCCAATAGCCACTCACAATTAGCTCGCTGAGAATATGCTGACACAGCCCCCATCACTGCCCCAAACCATACACCTGGCTCCCTCCTCAGTCCTGTTCTGGCCTCTGACACGCAGTTGGGCAGTTCCAATTCCATCCAGAAGAAGGTAGTGGTGGCCCCTACGAGCCAGCCAGTTCATCATCATGACACTTCCACTTCTCTGACTGCAGGAAAATAGCCTGCTTCTCCCTCCTTGCCCCTGCAGCTGCTATATCAGAGCAGTCAATTCCCTAGTTTCCTGGTGAGCTCCTCCTCCAGATCTGCTGTGCAGAAATCGGCGGATCTCCACTTCTGCCAACAGATCGACGTCCCACCAACAGGACAAGTCTATCCTCTTTTGCTTCCTCACCGTTCTCCATCTAACTGCAGGGGCGCCCTCCCTGCCTCCACTTCCCTATACACAGGTAGGCTGGGCTCTTTGCGGCGCCCTCCCTGCCTCCACTTCCCTATACACAGGTAGGCTGGGCTCTTTGCTGGTGCCCCCTTGCTCCCACTGTACTCTGCCTGCTGCTGGCTCCCAGTCTGAGCAAGGAGCCAGGGCGTGGCAGTGTATGCCCATCATTTCTGCAGTTCGAGAGGCACACAGCAGTTTCCAGTTGGAGGGAGAATATTGCTCCACCCTTGAGTCTCAGCCCTCCAGCATCCAGAAACTGCTTTCCTCCAAAGCACAGCGCCCCCGAGTGGCCACTCACAACCAGCAACCTGTACCCTGTACCCACAATTGATTCCCATCAGCCACTCGGACCTAAGACCTCCCTTGGAATTAGCCAGCTCCAAGGGGTTAAGACATGACAGTAGCAGAGAACATAAAGGACTCTGAATTCACAGGCCAGGCAAGTCCACTGCCCTGCACTAAATGTTCTTGCCAACTTTATGCTGAGCCAACATGGTTCAAACCTTTCCTTTACCTCTTCATGGAAAGCCACGGCAGCAACGGTGCCCAGCTGCGTAATAAGATCATGAACCACATCTTCCGGATTCCCTTTCCTTACCACCAAATTACTGCGGATACACAAAGTTGGAAGGAATTAGGCTTTATGCTATTATTTATTATTATTCTTTGTATGACCGTGGCACCTAGGAGCCCCAGTCGTGGACCAGGACCCACAGTGCTAGCACAGAACAAAAAGATGGTCCTGCCCCAAAGAGCCTGCAGAGTAAGTATGAGACAAGAGACACCAGCTGGATACAGCCAGAGAGAGGCAGGGGCATTAAAAAAGAGACAATACTTATTATTGCCTCTCTTGTCCTTTCTTCTCCTTTCCCCCATTTTCATCTGCACATGGACCTCATTGTTTATGACCTGTTGAATGCAGACTGTTTGGGACAGGGGCGGTGTCTGCACTTGTGTTCGTGAGGCACCTATCATGCGTTTGCGTGCGTGGGAGAAAAGATTAATTTATTAACATCAAGCAAAGCAGTGCAGTGACTCTGGGTAGCTCTGCAATAGTTAAAGCCACACTGTCAGGACATAAGAACTTAAGAACAGCCACACTAGGTCAGACCAAAGGTCCATTTAGCCCAGTATCCTGTCTTCCGACAGCGGCCAGTGCCAGGTGCTTCAGAGGGAATGAACAGAACAAGCAATCATCGAGTTTAAATCACCAATTTAAACTCAATACTTAGGACAATTTAAACTCAATGCTTAGTTTATGCAAAAACACTGCTTCAAGAAAGGGCTTGGCTGGGTTTAGGTGGGGGACGTAGAGAGACATGCTGTGGAAACGGTTGTTCCCCTCTACATGCTCACAATGGATGTGAAAGGAGAGTTATGCATGGAGGAGCACCACTATGCATGGATCTAAAGTGAGGGAGAGTTACAATCTGGTCCGTTAATACTACGGCATTGAAAGGACATGCCAAATATTAACAGATGGAGTATAGATCTGAATGATCTTAAAAATCAGAGGTCTTTGCCATTTGAGCTAAAGAAGAATCTCTTATCTGCAGAGATGTTAGGTCTTATATGTGGCCTTTGTGAGTCAGTCGCAAGGCATCACATGTGTTTGAGCAGTTCTGATTCTCTCCAGTACAGGCCAGTGGCACATACTGGCCTGTTCATTACCTTTGTTAGGGATTCAGATTGGTCCTCCTAAATGAGCATAACCCCTTTCATGGACCATAGTGTATTGCAGACCTAAAGGTATTCTTCAGGTGTTGTGATCCACAACCTGTCACCACTGCACCCCCTCAGGAGAGGGGCAAGCCAGCTGCTGCATATTCTGCTACCCAAGGATTAACATTAGCTTGCTGTGATAATAATAAAATGAAGAAAAAGGTGCTTGGAAAATTTTAGATTCTAATAACTTTCCCTGACCAGTATGGACAAGATGATTTTCCTGAGGACTGTATTATCAGTGGTATAACACTGAGCTATGGGCTACACAGAAAGCCACGGCCCCTGTTGGTCTGAGAAAACATCTTTCATACATCAAGGGGGCTCAAGCTAACCACTAGATGAAACTCCCTAGGGATAGGAAGGATGGTCCAGTGGTTGGAGCACTGGCTTGACACTACGGAGACCAGTGTGCAACTCCCTCCTCTACCACAGATTTCCTATTACTTAGCCATTCTGTGCTTCAGTTTCCATCTGTAAAATGGGGATAAAAGTACTTCCCTACCACACAAGGATGTTGTGAGAATAAATACTTTATATAATGTGAGGTGCTGAGATGTTATGGTAATGGAGGCCATACAAGAACCTTAGATAGACAGATATCCCATAATTGCTGACCATGGGGTTTCTTGCATAATCTTCTGAAACATCTGGTGCTGGCTGCTGCCAGAGACAGGCTATTGGGCTAGCATGGGAATTCCTGTGTTTTTATGGTACTAGCAACAGGTGCTCAAACGTGCTTGTCACCAGCATTGCTTGCTCCATAGGACAGACAAGTCTTAAGGAAGAGGAGGTGGGAGAACAAAGTGGGTTAAATAATAAAACAGACTCATGTTTAGGACAAACCCCCCTGTACCTTCCTTTTTTCTTGAGTGTTTGCCTTAGATCCTTCACGCTTTCCAGTAAAAATTTGAGTCGATGCGGCCCAGTCTTTGGGAAACCATAGTAATAGGTTCTTAGGTACTGTCTTGGATCAAAGCAGTAGAGAGGAATGATATAGTCTGCGTTATTCTGAGCCCAGTGTAGTACCTAGAAATACAGAGAGGAGCAGTTAAAGATGTCAGTGCTCCAGGTGTTTTCTTTCTGTACAGCAATTCATAGCACCATTTCAATTTTCCTTTATTCAGACTCATCATGAAAAAGGAAGACATGCAACTGGATATTGTACTATAGCTTTTATTATAGGGTCTCTCTCTTCCAGGGCCTGATCCTGCACAGACTTTGTAGGCAAAACTCCCATTGACTTAAAAGAGACCAGGATCAGAGCCCCAGCGTGTCTATCACCTTGGTATCCAGATGCCAGTTATAAAAATTAGACTTCCTCAAAGGGGCTTATACAGCACCAAGGTGAAAGGTAGGTACGTCCATGTCGATTGAGTCAGTAATCACATCCCCATAGAAGTGCCTCAAGGCTAACCAGGGAATGCTGCTGCTCTTACAGCTGTCCCCTCCAACCTCCCCCTTCCCATGCACAGAGCCGGAACCCTTCATCGCAGTTACCACAGGGCATGGGGGCACTGAGGCAGTGACGGGGCACTCTCCCATGCCATCCCCACTCTTCCCCTAGGCTGGGATCTGCTGGACTCTCAGACCCTCTGCTGGCAGGAGGAGAGATTAAAATGTGGCCCTAGTTTAACGGACTAAAATGTGTGGGCAGCGTCCACAATAAGGGTCAGCGTACAGGGCATGAAAGACCCCATGGCAGTATCTGTAATGGGGTGGTGCTATCCCCAGAGTTCTGGTCAAATTCCAACCTCGGTAATTGCCGCTGGCCTCCCTAAATCTCCCTCTAGTCATGCAGGACACTGGTAGCGTTGCTATGTGCTGCTCAGAGCTCTGCCTTTCACTGCCAAAGATCCCTATAGGTCCCACCCCTACCTCCCAGGGACGATCAGGGTGACCAGATAGTAAGTGTGAAAAATCGGGACGGGGGGATGGGTAATTGGCACCTATATGAGAAAAAGCCCCAAATACCGGGACTGTCCCTGTAAAACTGGGACATCTGGTCACCCTCGGGATGACAGGTTTCAGAGTGGCAGCCGTGTTAGTCTGTATTGGCGAAAAGAAAAGGAGGACTTGTGGCACCTTAGAGACGAACCAATTTATTTGAGCATGAGCTTTCCTGAGCTACAGCTCACTTCCTCGGCTGCATCCCCTGGGGTTAGCAGGCCAGTGCTCAAACCACTGAGCTATCCCGCCCGCCCGCCATCATTCCGGGACACCAGCGAGCCCCTTTCCCCAACCAAAATGGCCCTGCCACCCGCCTCGCTTCCCCCTCTCCAGACCCAGCCGCCGGCTCTGCCCTTGCGGCCCCAGCTCAGGCTAGGGTCCCCCAGCCCGCTCAGGGCCCGGGCTCGGCCCCGCAAGCCCCGGCTCTCAGCAGCGGCCCCGGGGGCGGAGCTCAGAAGCGCCCGGGTTACATAAAGCCACGTGCGGGGCAGCCGGGACAACAACTCCGCAGCGGCCTGGGGCCGGGCTCCCGGCGGGGGCGCGGGGCTCGGCGCCCGGGGACGGCCCGGCCCAGCCCAGCCCGTGCCCCTGACCGCGCCCGGCGCTCCGCGGGCGGCAGCCGCGCCCCGCGCCCCCAGCCCGGCCCGCGCCGCCGCCTGCCCCCACCTGGCTGTCGTGGTAGCGCAGGTCGTGGCGCAGCAGGCAGATCACCGTCCTCGGCCCGGCCCCCGACATGCCGCGGGCAGCCCCCCGCCGCGGCCCGGCTGGGAGGAGCAGGAGGAGCCGCTCCGCCTCCCGCAGCCCCGGCCCGGCCCCCTGCCGCCGCCGTGCTACGCCCAGCCCCGGCCCCGCTGCAGCGACCGGGCAGGGCGACAAAGGCGGGGCCCCGCCCGGCTGCTCAGCCTTCCGTGCCGGCGTCCGGGGCCTGGTTGCCAGCCGGCGTGAAGGTGGGGCCACCTAAAGGCAGATTTAGACACTCTGAGCCCCCTTTTTGGCCTGCAACTACCCCTGTCCCCACAACACTGAAGGTCCACGCAGCAGGGCTGCAGTGTGTCTCTGTCTAAGGGTGATTGGGGTATCTTAAATGTTAACAAACACCACCCCACAAACAAATCGGTCAACTCAAACCAATAGCCCCAGCTGAGATTTCCCCCTGAAAAAGAAGAGCCAGAAATGCCATGAAGTCCACTAGGGGATTTGCTCCTGCTGAGAATTTGGGCAGCGGCATGAAACCTTCAGAGATGGAGAGGGAAATTGTTACCAAAGTGTTCTCTGTCCATGCTGACAGCCTGGAAAATAGACCCAAACTATGTCTACACCGGCACTTCTGTCGGTATAACTTATGTCCCTCAGGGGTGTGAAAAAACACCCTTCTGAGTGACATAAATTACACCGACAGAAGTGCCGGTGTGGACAGCGCTATGTCGGCGGGAGACGCTCTCCCGCTGTTAAGGCTGATTCCCTCCTCTGGCACATTGAGTGCAGAAGGTGGGTGCCCACAAGGACTTTAAAAATTAATACTTACCACTCCAGGCTTTTGTGATGCAGTAGGAAGCAGGGCGGATTGACCTGGGACTGTCGCAGGGGAGTTTTATTGGGACTGTTTGCATATGGGGATGGGGTAGCAGGGGGTGACTTTACTTGAGGGACGATACCTGAGCCTGTAACCTGAGCCAGGAGGGGGTTGGGGCCAGGTGACACCTTTGCCCGGGGAAACTGGACAAAGGCTGGAGGAGGAGCCGGGGGGAGGCTGGGTGAGACTGCTGGAGGCGGTTTCAGTTTGGAGCGGTCTGGGGAATCAGAGGGAGCCCCAGGGCTGGGATCTAAGCTTCCTGCGCCCCCCAGAGGTACCCGACTGAGGGGTCCTGTTTGTACCTACAAGCTCTGTTTGGGACTGTGTTCCTGTCGTCTAATAAACCTTCCATTTTACAGGCTGGCTGTAAGTCATGGAGAATCGCAGGAAGAGGGGGGTGCAGGGCCCTGACTCCACCACACTCCATGACAGCTTGTATTAAACTCCCGAGGTTACAGCTTTTCTCTGACCTTGGATTGGTTGATGCTGCCACCACCCAAGTGCAGAACCCCTTTGAGAACCGAGGAAGGCGCACTTGTAGGGTGACCAGATAGCAACTGTGAAAAAACGGGACGGGGTGGAGGGTAATAGGCGCCAAAAAATGGGATGGTCCCTATAAAAACGGGACAACTGATCACCCTACTCACTTGGGAATTCCTTCCTGTGGGGTCCCTCAAGCCCTTTCACACACACACCCTCCGGGGAAGAGCTGAGAAAGAAAAGGAAAAAAAGAAATCAGCTGTTGCCACCAGCTAATTCAACAACATGGGCACAAACCTCTTAAGACACAGAAATCCAATCCTGTTCTTAAAAAAGGTAAATTTTATTTTAAAAAAAACCCAACATCTGGAACTCAGGTTATTGCTAGATTTTAAAAGAGCAAATACAAGGATTAAGCACCAAGAATAGCTTTCTTGAGGTCCAGCTTAAAGGTTACAAGCAATACAAAAACACCTGGGGTTAGCACAGAGGAATCCACAAGCCATAAAGAAATAAAAGAGATAAATCTAATCGTGTCTTCCTAGACATTTCCTGATTTACTTACATATTTGGGGTTTCCAATGAGTAGTTTCTAGGTATGATATTGATGGTTTTTCATACCTGGCCCAAGCTTTTTACAGCATAGCTGTTGCCCTCTCCGCCTCTCCCCGGGAGAACAACCACAGACAGACAAAAGGAGAGTTTCTTCTCCATTTTAAAAAGTTCTAGCCTTCCCATTGGCTCTTTTGGCCAGGTGTCCACTCACTTCCTTTTACCTATGCATAGCTGTGAGGCTTTTTAACCCCTTTACAGGTAGCACAATTAGAGAACAGCTACTAAGAGGGATTTTATAGCTACTGACTGGCTGGGTGTCCATAAAAGGGAGCTAACCCCCCCACCCCCCATTTCATTTATCACACCCACCAACATAGCTACCACCGCTTGTTGGAGGTGTTTTAATTATGTCAATGGGAGAGCTCTCTCCTGTTGGCAAAGAGCGGCTACACGAGCGATCTTACAGCGGCACAGCTGCATCAGCACAGCTGTGCTGCTGTTAAGCTCACTTGTGTATTCATGGCACCAGAAAGAGAAAATATTGTGCTATCTGGTGGAGAAACAAGGGAAGGAGTCCCTTTTTCTCATCATCTGGGCCCTGCAGTCTCCATATAGACCTCGTCTCCACAGCTCGGAACAGAATGGCTGAAATCTCCTCCGTGGTATGCATATTAGGGAATGCTTTCAGCAGGTTCCTGGCAAGTTTCCAATGGGCAAAGTTTGGGTATCTCTGTGATGGAGCATCCCTTATTAAGGCCCTGTGCAGGGTCACTGAGGACTCTGCTGTGTTATCACTGTGGCCTTCACTTCGGGCCAAACCCGGGAAAGCCAGGCATAGTCTGAGCAGGCAAGCTGCATGCTGACCTTCCAGGAACCTGCAGCTGGTTCTCTCTTGAACCGTGCCAAGAGCACATCTGTATATGCTCATGCTCCATACTCTCCATTTCCTCACCCTTGTGTCCTGCCCTGACACTAAGTGGCGGGACCTATTACCACCTATTGTGGGTGAGGAACCCTGGTGGGCCAGCCTAGATTCCACCTAGGTTCCACGGCCAGCCTGGGATATTAGTTGACGGCTCCTTCATGGAGCCATGAGCCCAGGTGTGTACCTGGCACGGTTCACCCCTGTTCCAGATGCCTGTCCCTTTTGCGGCGTGAGGGAGACCCTGGCGCATATTTACCTTGAGTGCACCAGGTTGCAGCCCCTTTTCCAGGTCCTCCTGGACTTATTTTTGCAGTTTTGGCTGTACATTTCCCCCCATCTTCTCGTATATGCACACCCTATCCATGGCCCCACAAAGTCACGGGACCTCCTCGCCAGCCTCCTTCTAGTGATAGCCAAAGTGGCCATCTACAACTCCAGGGAGAGGATGTTGGCTGAGGGGCTTCTCTGCGACCATGAGTCCTATTTCCAAGTCTCTCTCCGTTCACGCATCCTGAGTTCCTCTGGGCAGCATCCGCTGGCTCCCTTGACACCTTCGAGGAGCAGTGGGCGCTGTCTGTGGTTCTCTGCTCGATGTCCCCTTTAGGTTTTCTACTTTTGACCCTTTGACCTTCACATCTGTCCTTGTTATTTTTTCTGTTGTCCCCCGTAATTATTTGAGTGCTGGGCTCACTGGATCCTCTCCATAGGCTGGGGGAGGGTCCTCTAGCCATGGGTGGGCTTGCGCCCACCCACTTCCCAGAACCCAAGAGGAGGATGGGGAGGAAGCAGGCCACAGAGAGGATGTATAGCTGCTTCAGTCTCCTCCTCCCTTATGGAGAGCAGTGGATCCACATAGCAATAATAGATCCTTGCTCTTCCATCTCTCCTCTCACTCCGAGCTCTCTTTGTTCCACCCCACCCAGAGGTGCATAACAATGGCATGGATTCCCCAAGTCTGGCCTTTGCATGCACAGGACCTTATTGGTTCAGGCTGGGGGGCCTTGATAAAGATTTGCCCTGTAAAGCAGAACCCATTGGTGTATAGGGCAACTTCCTAGGGAACTCACCAACTCATTATTAAAGCTTGTTAAAAGCAACTGGCCGCTACCGAGCAACAGTAGCGTCTTTTATCCCTATCACTAATAACCGTGATTGGAGTCAAAGACTTGCCTCATCCCACTGCTTCTGTAGTTCTACTGTGACACCCATTGGTGACACATCACTTACTCAGAGTCCAGATTATTCACAGAATTGTCCTCAAGGTCCATTTTGCATTCAACATTTATTCTTAGTAACAACAGGATTTGTGCAACACTCCTCACCTACCTCACTGGGTGTTCAGCCAAATTCCTCCCCAGGGGAATTCCACTGGTGCCCAGGGTCAGGATAATAGACTAGGAGGGGGACTGGGATGCAGAATCCAGAAAGTGAATTGCAGCAGTTCACCAGGGCATCTGGCCTTAGTCCTGAAGTTTTGAATGTTCCATTGATTCAGTTTTTCCAGTGGAGCCAGATCCTGATTCCTGGATGCTCCAGAGAAATCCTAGGCTGTTATGACACCCAACACATCATCGAGCAGGGAGTCCTTGTTTTATTTCCATATTGAGCACCAACTCTTCCAGACCCTCAAGATCCTTAAAAAGCTCTTTGCAGTGGCTGGCACAAGGAAATGATACTGATTTTCCATGTGACTCATAATTCCCTGGTTTCCTTCTTTTCCCTTCATTGCCATATTATATCCCTAGATATGAACCACAGTGATTCATCTCCCAAAGCTCACAATGGAGAAAAGAAAGGGAGAGCTGATAGCTAATTTTATAAATTGGCCCATTTAAAGCAACACTGTCAGCTAAGGAATCATGTCTTGTAGACAAGTGCATGTCTCTCCCTATGTTACGAATAGCACCATAGGTATTTAGAAGCGAAGGGGTTTTAAAAATCCAGTGTACAAGTCACTGTTTAGGCTCTGTTTATATTTCCGTCCGTTTGGATAATAACAATAAATGAAATTGGTTTCACATTTGTTTATAGTCCTGTTCTTAGTGCTGCAATGTTTGGGTTGCAAACGTAATAGCCAAGGGAAGGCCAATACTTGTGATCATGACACCACCTAGTGGCTTATGCAAAGTAAGCAGTCACGGGATAAGAGGGAAGTTCCTCTCCTGGATCAGTAACTGGTTAAAAGTCAGGAAATAAAAGGTAGGAATAAACGGTCAATTTTCACAATGGAGAGAGGTAAATAGTGGGGTGCCCCAAGGATTTGTATTGCGATCTGTGCTATTCAACGTATTCATAAATGATCTGGAAAAAGAGGTAAACAGTGAAGTGGCAAAATTTGCTGATGATACAAAATTACGCGATAGTTAAGTCAAAAACTGACTGCAAAGGCTTACAAAGGAATCTCACAGAACTGGGTGACTGGGTGACAAAATGGCAGTTGAAATTCAATGTTGATAAATGCAAAGTAATTCACACTGGAAAATATAACCCAAATTAGACATACAAAATGATAAGGTCTAAATTCGCTCATAACACTCAAGAAAGAGATCTTGGAGTCATTGTGGGTAGTTCTCCAAAAACATCCATTCAATGTGCAACAGCCATCAAAAGAGCTAACAGAATGTTAGGAACCGTTAGGAAAGGGATAGATGAGAAGACAGAAAATATCCTAATGCCACCATATAAATCCATGGTATGCCCACACCTAGAATACTGCATGTAGTTCTGGTTGCCCCATCTCAAAGATAGATTAGAATCAGGAAAGCTACAGAGCAGGGCAACAAGAATGTTTAGGGGTATGGAACACCTCCCATACAAGGAGAAATTAAAAAGACAGAGCCTGTTCACCTTGGAAAAGAGACAAATAAGGCGGGATATGATAGAGATCTAGAAAATCATTAATAGTACAGAGAAAATGAATAGGGAAGTGTTATTTACTCCTTTACATCACCAGACTGTGAATAAGATGGACACCTGAAGGCAAGCGAAAACGAGGCCGCCCGAAAACAACATGGCGAAGAGTTGTGGAAGCCAAGCTGATGGGCACAGCTGGGGAACCATTGAAAGTACTTCTTCACTCAATGCACAATCAACCTGTGGAACTCATTACCACAGGATGTTGTGAAGGCCAAAAGTATAACTGGGTTAAAAAAAGAATTAGATAAGTTCATGGAGGACAGGTCCATCAATGTCTATTAGCCAAGATGATCAGGGATGCAGTCCCATGCTCCTGGTGTCCCCAGACCTCCAACTGCCAAACGCTGGGACTAGACAACTGGGGTTGGATCACTCACAATTGCCCTGTTCTGTTCATTCCCTATGAAGCATCTGTCACTGGCTACTGTCAGAGACAGGAGGATATTGGGCTCGATGGACCATTGGTCTCACTCAGTATGGCTGTTCTTATGTCCCCAGCAGTTATACAGCCTTCCACTTCCTACAGCTCAGGGAGCTCTCCTGTATCTTTGGTGCTACAGGCCTGTATCTTTCTGCTGCGGTTCCAGAGTTCAGTCCCCAGGGATGATGGGTTGCCAGTCTGATAAATATCCCTTTAAGCAAATTGCTCAAAACAAAGGAAATGTCGGTTCACTTGTGCTGAGAGGACAGCTGATTCACAGATAGATGGAAGTCTGTTTCTGTCACCGTGCTAACATGGCACTTAGAGATGCCCGACAAAGAAAAAATGTGCTCTGTAATTAAATATTCTACCCTCTTTTCCTTCAGTTATGGGCTGAGAAAGTTCAGATCTACTCCTTGAAGCTCCTAAAGAGAACTCTCGCAAAAATAAACAAGACAAGACTTGATATGTCCGGGGTTAAAGAAAAGCCAGGAGAAAAAAAATCTAGGCTAATTGTATGCTCCATAAAGAAAAGAATACAAATTTTGTTATATTACTATTTATATTACAGGAGTACCTAGAGGGCCCATTTTAACCACTGTACCTACACGTAGTAAGAAACAATCCCTGCACTGAAACATTTACAATCTAAAGAGACAAGACAGACAAAGGGTGGGAGGGGAAACTGACTTGCCCCACCAAGGAAGCCACACCCCACTCACCCCTGGGCATGCTCCAACTGGAACCAGAGTATAAAAGGGAGTAGCTCAGCTCAGTCTGGGCTGGCCACTTATGGGAGTAAACTTGTGTTGCAGGCTCCTGCTGGAGTGCCAGGACACAGAAGTCAGCTGGGTTAGGGCTGCAGTGGACCCCCAGCCAACTGCTGGTGGAGAGACAGTGGAGGCTGAGACTACTGGCATTGGAAGAAAGGGAAGGAAGCAGCTCAGGGAATGGGACTATAGTAATGGATGACTGGGACTGATCATAGAAGTAGTGGTTCTCTGGGTTGGGACCTGGTGGGAGAAGGGTGGGTTGATGCCTGCAGGGATGATCTTGGCTGCAGAAAGACAGCCTTATTGACTCTGGCCATTGGACCGTACTGCCCTGAGTTGCAGGGCTGATATATAGACCCAGGCCACTTGGACCATTACCCATTTGGCTAACCCCCACAATCTGACACCCCATGATGGGGTGTACCTACCCTGTGACATAGCCAAATACCACTTCACATGCAAATCAGAATTTTCTAAGGCATTAGACACTATTAATAGGCTCCCTTGTTAGTTTCCTGAGTATAACAGTTTGCATTTGGCTAAGTTCTTTTTTTAGGTATGTGGTGGTTTGCTCTCCTTTGGTTCTGTATGTAATTCCCCTCCCCAGACCATGCTCATATGGGTTATTATGAAACCATGCTCTGTAAATGAGTGTATCATAGGTGTGTGCATGAAGTGTGGGGGTGAAAAGCAGCTTGTGCCAAATAGAGAAAGCAAGAGAACTGGCATTGTGATCCTTGGACTGCAGTGTTTTTCATGCCTGGATTTTCTGTTCAGACAGATGCGGACCATAAGAACAAAAGACATTTTGTTCTGCTGACACCTGCCTCTCTGCTCCAAAAGGGATGCCAGTTTTCCATTCTCCCTTTAACAAGCAAAGCCTTCTCACTTTGGTCAGCAATTGCTGCTGCATGGTGGATTCTCTATCACCCGAAGTCTTTAAATCAAAATTGGGTCTCTTTCCAAAAGGTACACTCTGACTCGACTACAAGATACAGTTTTATTGTGGGAATCACAAGGTAAAATTCTATGGCCTGTGTATAGAGGAGAGCAGGCTAGATGTTCATAATGGTCCTTCCGGGCCTTAAAACCTACAAAAGGTGTTCAGGACATTCACACCTGTCTTCCTGCTCTATGATCCAGCAAGGCCATCCACTCTAAGCTTCTGGGTCCCCAGCCATTGTCTCCTGGGAGGAGACATGCTTCTCACCCCAGTCAGAAGGGAGAATTTCCAGGCTCCCGAGCCCCATGATCATACTCTGACTTCACTTGCAAAGCAGACTGTCTAAGCAAGCTTGCTCATTTTATCTTCAGAGAATTGCGCACACCAATTTTTTCTGTGCAAGCACATTTATCCATAGAGTAAAAGCATTACAGAGAAAACGTATTGAAAACAGTAAAAGAACCTTCATATGTGCTAATAAGCTTACCAGAAATCACTCCTACAAGGACTCTGGTTGGTGATTTGCTTTTTAACCACCCCCATCCAGGGGTTTTCCTGTGGTCACCAGTTCCGGTCAAAACAAGCACACCTATGACTCTAAGACTCACTCATTTATTCCTTTAGGCCTTTGAAGAGACATTGAATAGGTAATCACAGACAGTGACTTTATGCTCAAGGTGAAGCTTCAGAAAAGGGAGGTGTCATTTGCATTCCCTTCACCCAAAGTATTTTCTAAGAAACCCACTTCACACGTATTGTTCCTATAGTGGTCTCTCCCACTCGGGAGGCCATTCCGCCTCACTACGGCTGTCACCAATAGTCTGGGTCTGACCCCTCTGGCCAGGCTGAGCGACAAGCAGTTTATGGCCCAGAGCCTCCTGGCTAGGACAGACAACTAATTGTCTGTATGGGTAGGCAGCCGGCCCCGGGGAGGGGGGGGGAAGAGGGAGGGAAGGGGTGGCAGCAGAGAGTATGGGGACCTGGGACCACCCTATTCCACTGGGTCCCAGTCCAGAGCCTTGATAATGGCAGGTGGTGCTGCCCCTGGGTCAGTGGGGATTCACAAACACAATGCCTAGCTTCCCAGCAGCACAGCTGGACCGAAGTCTGGTTCCCTTGGGCTACTTCCTACCCAACTCTGTCGGCATTGCTCTGTCAGGCCTGCGTTCTGTCTTGCCACCTCATAGTCAGGTGGTGTTCCCTCCAGTACCTTTTTAGAACCTTCAGCCTCCTCCATTAATGGGGTGCTGAGCTGCTGGTCCTGAATCCTGCACAGGACTCAGCTCCCTGGAAGTGACATCTGCCCCCTTCCCTGGTCCAGGCCCAACTGAGCTACAGGGCCCTTCCTTTATACTTCCTGTTCCACCCTGATACTTCTGGGAAGCGGGGCAGGGCGGGCTTGGCTCTGCCCACCAGGGGTCTCTCTCCCTCGGGTCCAGAGGGAGACCACTCTGCTTTACTACAGTCCCAAAAAGTCCTTTGAAGTGCCCAATACTTCTCAGAGATGGCATTAGTTGCATCTCCTAAAGAGGTTACATACAATTCTACAATAACACATAAACAAATGTATTTTTAATACAATGGACCTCAAAGGTATTAAACTTAATTCAGTAAGGTTTGTCCAGGATATTTCAAGAAATTACCATAATTGTCACAGGGACGTTTGAAATGTGAGTTTGGGAGGGGGAGGATCAGGCCATACAACCCAGAACTACTTGAATTATAGTCTGGGGACACAAAGATCAGACTGGCAAATTCTCAGTATTTGTTTCATGTGATGTGAATTCAGAGGTCCTCTCTCCAGGCAGCAGGGGGAACCAGGACTTAGACAAACAAGAACTTAAAGTTTATTAATAAGGAATAATTCATTTTGCAAATAAAATAAACAAGTGTGCTGATACCACTGCTTATTACATTATTTATGCTCTCCTCACTCTTGCCTTGTGCATCCCTTCTGTTATTGTACTCACTTGTCTTGTTCCTCAAGTCAGATTTTAAGGCCAGAAGAATCCGTTGTGATCAACTAGTCTGTATCATGCATGAGCTCAGGCCAGAGAACTTCCCCTAGTGATTCCTGCATCAAGCCCATAGCTTGTGATTGAGCTAGAGCATTTCTTTTAGAAAGACATCTAATAATGCTTTAATGTCTGCAAGTGATGAAAAATCCATCACCTCCCAAAGAAAGTTGTCCCAATGATTAATTACCCTCACTGTTAAATGTTTGTACCTTAAGTATCTACTTAGATATACTTAGATTATAAATTCTTCAGGAGGGGGCATCTTTTAGTTAACTGTATACAGTAGGGCTGTGATCCCTGATAAGGGTTCTCTAGGCACTACAATGAATAATGAGGAGGAGGATGGTAATGTTAATTCAGCTACAGTCTCTTCTGTTGTCTCCTCCTTGTTGAGAGCTTCTAAGAGAGATTACACTTTCCGATCCTCCAAGGCACTCAGCACTTTGTTCCTGAACCAATAAAGCTTACGCCTGTGCTTAACTTCAGTACAGGAGTTGTCCCATTGACTTCCATCAGCACGGGATCAGACCCCAGATGAGCTCCTTGCAGATGATGTGTGAAACATACATCAGCCACTGAATAGCATAGAAATACAAAGTTTGTTACCCCAGTAATGCTGGCAAAATTCTATCCTGGCATAAGATCATGTAGGTGAAACTGCAGCTGGTGTAGTTTCATTTTGGTTAAGTGAATAGGCGGTAAAAAACAGGGGCCAGATCTTCAAGTGGTGTAGTTCAATATAGCTCCAATGAAGCGACCCTGACTTACACTCGCTGAAGATTTGCCCCAGCCTTAAAATGGAAAGTTTAAATTCTACAGTTTTGCAAAGTCAGAGAAAGAAGCATGGGCTTGTGGTCAGAAACACAGGATGGAGAACCAGGGCTTTGTCTCTCCAGCTCCATGCTTACTGCGTGGCCTGGGACAAATCCCTTAATCTCTTTATGCCTCCGTTTCCTCTATTCGATTATACAGGTTTTAAACTGCACTCATCACCATAGCATCTGAACGGTTGCCAGGAGTGCATTAAGCAACAAGACTACACATCTGTCACGTGTTTGTTCTCTCATCCTCTCCCTAGAGGGAGAAGAGTATGCAGTGGAGTGTCTTGTTTTTGGTAGGGTGTGGTTGTTGGGTTTTTTAATATATTATCACAGGGTTCACTCACTGCTGGGGTGCCTCCTTATGGCTGGGTCTGGGGATCTGCTCTCATCTGGTCTAGCGCCCTCTTCTATCACTCACTTGCCCTGTGGTTCTTCTCACTCTCCAGGATTCAGGGTGCTCTCTCTACATGACTCTCATCACCTGGCCAGAGGGCTTATAGTTTTCCCCTCCTGGAGCATCTATGTCGTGCCTGACCAACTGACTTGATACCACCTTCACCAGTCCTGTGCCACTTCCCAGTGGCTGGTAGGGGAACCTGGGCCTGCCTGCTACTCCAGGGTCCATGCCAGGCACCCTACAATCAGCACCCAAGGTCTATACAGTCTCAACCCTTGCTGCTCTTTCCCTGAGCTTCTTCCTACTCTGCCTTCCACAGGCTTTCTCCTCCGCAACTCCTCTGGGTAAAACTTTCCTGAAGGGCTAGGATCCCAGGGCTTTTGCTCCCCTCTGAGTTTTCTCCTACCCACCTCTCTGTGCCCAGAGTGCCTGCAGTCTCTTTCCCTGCAGCCCCCTTCTTCTCTCAACTTCCTGGCTTTCTACAAACCCAGCCTGCTGCTGCCTAGCAGCCATTCATCTTCAACTAATACTTATCAATCAGGCCTGATTCTCCCCCATATGCAGCCTATAAGGTTAATTGGCCTCTTCTTAGCCACCTTACCCCTTCAGGGCTGGGGTGGGGCGAACACCCCATCAAACATACCTATACCTGTTGTTATGTGTTTATGTTGAGAAGGCAGGTCAAAGAAATGTGCTGTGCTCTCGAAGTGGAAGATGGTGTGGTTTGTGAGGGCCCTTAGTTTTCAGGGGAGTTCATTCCACAGCCTCAGATCGCCCCTGGAGAAGGTTCTGCCTGTCACACAGACGAGCTCTAGTCCTATGATTGAAAGTTCCACCATGCCAGAGGAGCAAAGTTGTCGACCATGATCTTTGTCCCTGAGCTTTAGACGGTCTTTTAGGTATCCCGGGCCCAAGCCATGAAATGCCTTGAAGATAAGGGCTGAGACCTTTAACTGGGTTTGAAATTCTATGAGAAACACCTGGAGCACCGGTCTGATGTGTTGGCAATAGTCTGCGGTGTTGAGAAGATGTGCTGCAATATTCTGAACTACTTAGTTACCTAGGTGCTGTAGCTTTCCTGGTATATCACACTGTGGTCGTTCAGCCAAGAGGTGACAAAGGCATGAATAACTGAGGCCAAGTCTTCATCGGCCAGGATGGGAAAGTGTTTCCTAGCCAAGAGAAGATGGTAGACAGTGTAACTCAGAGATACGCTGCTATGTGAGAACTTAGCGAGGAATCCCAGAGTATGCCTAGAGTAGGGACTGAAGTGGCCAGCTGTGGGTGTGTGTCTTCAACCAACAGAGATCACACTGTGGCTGCAACCTCTTCAAAGTGCTTTCCTCTGCCCAACAGCATCACCTCGCTCTTACTCGGGTTCAGCTTCAGCCAGCTGATCTCATCCGAGGACTGGGCCATTTTGGTGGTAGTGGCGTGGGCGGATGTGGTGAAGGATCGTCAGAGCTGTGTATCATCTGTGTACTGTTGGCACTTGCGTCTGTTGTCTGACTGGTTCACCTAGTGATTCCACATAAGCAACAAGTACAGCGGGGATGTGGGGGTCAAGTCTCCCCCCTCCAGATTTCTGCTTGGCCTATTGGGGTGGAGGGGGAGAAGGGGGTCTGTCCTTCTGCTGCTGCACCTGCCCCTGGCAGCCAGGCCTGGGTGGGGCAGAAGGGGCGGGACCAGCCTCTTCTCAGACGCAGCTTGGGGTCGCTGCTCTGGGGGCAGCCGCGGCAGCAGACCACCACCACCTGCCATGCCTGGCTGCCGCGGATAGGGGCTGAGCTAGCCAGAGTCCCCCTGGTATGTTTCCAGCTCATTAAGCCCCTGTCCCCGGCAGCCAGGCATGTGGGTGGGGAGGGGTGCAGCCTGCCACCGCCGCCTCCTCAGCCTGGCTCTCGCAGGCAGCTACTGTGGTGCACAGAGCAGCAACCTGGAGTGGCCAGCTTCAGCCGGAAGGACAGAGCCCAAACGTGCCGGGGGGGCAGGCGCAGCCGGAGGACAGAGCCCTCCCCACCTCACTTCAGAAATCTGGTGCGGGGGGAAGGAAGAGCGCAGGGTGGGGGTCACTGGGTAGAAGAGACACATGGAGCCATCGCATGTCTCTCCCCCCACCAGAGTTGAGAAGCACGAGTTGTCTGTGCATGTAGATTTTGAAAAGGACGGGAGAGAACTGACTC
The DNA here is from genome assembly GCF_965140285.1 of Lepidochelys kempii. Lineage (NCBI taxonomy): Eukaryota > Metazoa > Chordata > Testudines > Cheloniidae > Lepidochelys > Lepidochelys kempii. Next base: position 258,558,103 of record NC_136381.1, read on the forward strand.
TTGGGAACTCCCCAAGTGAGGGGACTTGTGATGAAGGCACAGTGTCCCATTACTACTTATTTGGGTGCATCCCTCCAGGAAGGACTGAAACTATTTTAGCACATTATCTTGCCACCTTTCTCAGGGGAGACAACGGAATCTCATGATCAACAGGGTCAAAGTCTGCAGAGAGGTCCAGGAGGATAAGACTGGATGATTGTCCTCAGTCCATTGACTGGAGGAGATCATCCATGAATGCCACTAAAGCAGTTTCAGTTCCATATCCTGGCCTGAATCCAGCTTGTGCCAGGTCTAGAGTGTTGGCTTCAATTTGAGCTTTACAGGCAGCCTTTTGCTAGCTTGTCTATGGGCACGCTCAGGAACCAAAGGTTTGATGCTGGGTAGTAGTTGGCTAGAACTGAAGTATCCAGTGCTGAGTTGTTGTTGTTGTTGTTTTTCAAATAGCCAATGTGCACTATTTCTCTGTAACATGGAGATACTGATATTTCCCTATCTCACAGGGGCCTTACGAGTATTATTTTGTTAGTGCTAGAGGTCCTTGGTTGGAAGGTGCAATTAGAAGTGCAAAGTACTGTGAATGATAAAGTTTATAGGATATTGCAGTCAAATAAACCCATCCTGCATATTTAAAGACAGGTTCAAAGGTTAATATCCATTGGTTTTAATCAATGTGACCAGATTGTTTTTAATGTGTAGACTATGAAGAAGATAGAAATATAGGAATTGCCAAACTAGATCACAGCAACGGTCCATTCAGTCCAGTGTCCTGCCTCTAACCATGGCCAATACAAGATGTTTCACAGGAAGATGCCAGAGCCCTGCAGACGTCAGTCAGAGAAGAACCTTCCCAAAGGGAATGTTTCCCTTCACTCCCCAAACCTCATGCTGGGTTTTGCTTTAGAGTGCAAGGAGTTTATAGCGCGTCATTTCTGGAAATCATGAAAATGGTTTTGCCAGGTGTCACAGAGTCCCCGGGCGATGCTCTGGAACTGCTCCCCACGAAGCCAGTCAGGACTCTGGGGGAGCCACCTCTCTGGGAGTAGACTGTCTTCAAGACACACAGCTCACACAGCTTCCACCTTCCTGGGTCTGACCTCGGAGCATTCAGCATCTTCTGCCCCTCCGTGTGCTTCCCACAGCAAGTCTGCCCAGGTGGGGTCCTGGGGAAACCAGAGGGCCCTGCCCCCCAACTCCGCAGTCAGACCTGACTCTCAGCCAGCCAGTAAAACAGAAGGTTTATTAGACGACAGGAACATGGTCTAAAACAGAGCTTGTAGGTACAGAGAACAGGACCCCTCAGCTGGGTCCATTTTGGGGGGCAGTGAGCCAGACAACCATGTCTGCACTTCACTCCATGTCCCCAGCCAGCCCCAAACTGAAACTCTCTCCAGCCCCTCCTCCTCTGGGCTTTGTCCCTTTCCGGGGCCAGGAGGGCACCTGATTCCTTTGTTCTCCAACCCTTTACCTCTCACCTCGCAGGGGGGAAGGGCCAGGCCATCAGTTGCCAGGAAACAGGGTGTCGGCCATTCTCTGTGTCCAGACCCCTGCACACACCTGCCCTCTAGGGCTCTGCAATGATCATACACCCTTATCCCACCACCTAGATACTTAAGAACTGCCTAGGGGAAACTGAGGCACCCCCACAATATTCAGAGGAAACATTAAGAACAGTCCCGCTTCGTCACACCAGGTAATAATCACTTGGAGGAAATGTCTTTATTAGCATCACTTACACTTTATATGTAACAGGATTTCCACTTAGCGACCAATCCTGAGGTCCTCCCAGAGTTTCACTCAAACTTCCATTGAGGGCAATGGAAGTTTTGCCTAAAAAAAGATGAAAGGAAACACTGAATGCGGATGTTGGTGCTTTGGCCCTGTGTTGGATACAATGAGCCAAATCCTGGTCCCACTGTCTTCAATGGGACTAAGATCTGGTCTCCTGCCTCTAAGAGAAAGCAAATGAAAGGAAAGAAAAATGAGTCAAACTCTTCACTCCTCCTCCTCCCCAAATCAATGCTTAGGTGTAAATAATATTTATTGTGGCCTCTGCCAAAATGTGCCTAAAATAGCTTGCGGCTGTAGCTATTTTGGCTGGGAGATAGCAGCAACTTTAACTTGCCCCTATTGTGCTAGCACGGCTGGATTTTTGCCATTCTATCCTCATGGGTTTTCCACAGATCCATAATTCAAAGTTACAGCTCATGCAAAATGCTACTGTGTGAGCTTAGACAAGCTTAAAAAACATTAGTCATGTTTCCTATGCTGCTTTACTAAGCTTCCTATTTGCAATCAAATTATTTTTAATTTCAACCACATTCCTATTGTTTGCCAGGGAGATAATCATCTTATCTCAGTGGCTGGATAGTTCTCTACTTTCTCATGGAGCTTCAGATGGATTAAATAAATACCCCAAACACAAAACACACCAAGCTGGGTGAAAGGGCACTTCATGGGGTTTGTCTACACTATGAAATCAGGTCGAATTTATAGAAGTCGGTTTTTTAGAAATCGGTTTTATATATTCGAGTGTGTGTGTCCCCACAGAAAATGCTCTAAGTGCATTAAGTGCATTAACTCGGCGGAGCGCTTCCACAGTACCGAGGCAAGCGTCGACTTCCGGAGTGTTGTACTGTGGGTGGCTATCCCACAGTTCCCGCAGTCTCCGCTGCCCATTGGAATTCTGGGTTGAGATCCCAATGCCTGATGGGGCCAAAACATTGTCATGGGTGGTTCTGGGTACATATCATCAGGCCCCCGTTCCCTCCCTCCGTGAAAGCAGCAGCAGACAATCGTTTTGCAGCAGACAATCTTTTTTCTTGAATTACCTGTGCAGACGCCATACCACGGCATTCTTTTCCTGTCTACGTGGCCAGTGCATCTGAGTTGAGAGTTGAGAGTGCTGTCCAGAGCGGTCACAATGGAGCACTCTGGGATAGCTCCCGGAGGCCAATAGAGTCGAATTGTGTCCACAGTACCCCAAATTCGACCCGGCAAGGCCGATTTAAGCGCTAATCCACTTGTCAGGGGTGGAGTAAGGAAATCGATTTTAAGAGCCCTTTAAGTCGAAAAAAAGGGCTTCATCGTGTGGACGGGTGCAGGTTTACATCGATTTAACACTGCTAAATTCGACCTAAAGTCCTAGTGTAGACCAGGGCATGATCACAGGCTGATTGGAAGTTTAGGAAATGTCTTCTTCTATTTTGGGGGGAGAGAGGTATGGGGGAGAAGAGAGGGAAGGACCAAGGTATAGCTGCCATTATGCAATGAGCTAATTTGCATGTCTGCAACTATTTTGCATGGAACACTACACATCTTAATAAAAAATGTGGGTGCATTTAGCGCAGGTGAAAGGCATTGGCCCATCTGATCACCACTAATGAGGAAGGGCCACAGATGAGTGTCCCAAGCCCACAGAAAAAGAAAGCCCATAGAATTTTAGGACTGGAAGGAACCTCAAGAGGTCATCTAGTCCAGTACCCTGCACTCACGCCAGGACTAAGTATTATCAAGACCATCCCTGACAGGTATTTGTCTAACCTGCTCTTAAAAATCCCCAGTGATGGAGATCCCGCAACCTGCCTGGGCATTTTATTCCAGTGCTTAACCACCCTGACAGTTAGGAAGTTTTTCCTAATGTCCAACCTAAACTGCCCTTGCTGCAATTTAAGCCCATTGCTTCTTGTCCTATCCTCTGAGGTTAAGGAGAACAATTTTTCTCCCTCCTTCTTGTAACAATCTTTTATGTACTTGAGAACTGTTATCATGCCCTCTCTGTCTTCTCTTCTCCAAAACTAAACAAACCCAGTTTTTTCAATCTTCCCTCACAGGTCATGTTTTCTAAACCTTTCATCCTTTTTGTTGCTCCTCTCTGGACTTTCTCAACAGGGCCGGCTCTAGGTACCTGCAAACCAAGCAAGTGCATGGAGCGGCACTTTTCAAGGGGTGGCATTCCGCCACCCCTCCCTTTTCTTTTTTTTGCTTCGGTGGCATTCCGCTTGGGGCGGCAAAAAACCTAGACCCGGCCCTGTCTCTCAAAGTCATAAAAAGGAACTGGGGTCAGATGGTTATGTGAAGGTGTGGAGAAAGTAGATAAGGATTAGGGCAACAAAAATTATTAGGGGACTGGAACACATGACTTATGAGGAGAGGCTGAGGGAACTGGGGATGTTTAGTCTTCAGAAGAGAAGAATGAGGGGGGATTTGATAGCTGCTTTCAGCTACCTGAAAGGGGGTTCCAAAGAGGATGGGTCTAGACTGTTCTCAGTGGTAGCAGATGACAGAACAAGGAGTAATGGTCTCAAGTTGCAGTGGGAGAGGTTTAGGTTGGATATTAGGAAAAACTTTTTCACTTGGAGGGTGGTGAAACACTGGAATGCGTTACCTAGGGAGGTGGTGGAATCTCCTTCCTTAGAAGTTTTTAAGGTCAGGCTTGACAAAGCCCTGGCTGGGATGATTTAGTCGGGGATCGGCCCTGCTTGGAGCAGGGGGTTGGACTAGATGACCTCCTGAGGTCCCTTCCAACCCAGATATTCTATGAAGTGTTGTTTACCCCTTCACATAACACAAGAACCCAGAGTCACTCAATTAAATTAATAGGCAGCAAGGTTTTTTTAAAAAGGAAGTACTTCTTCACACAGCGCACGGTCAACCTAGGAAACTCATTGCTAGGGGATATCGCAAAGGTCAAAAGTATAACTGGGTTAAAAAAGGCAATTAAATTCATGGAGGATATGTCCACCAATAGCTATTAGCCAAGATGTCCAGTCCACATGCTCTGAATGTCCCTAGCCTCTGACAGTTAGAAGCTGGGACGGGGGAGGCCAGGGGATGATGGATCCCTTGATGATTGCCTGTTCTGTTCATTCCCTCTGAAGCCCCTAGCCTTGGCCACTGTCAGCAAAGAGGATACTGAGCTAGAATGATCATTGGTCTGACCCAGTATGGCTGCTCTTATGATTGGAGTAAAGTCAAAGGCTGAGCAAAAGAGTGTATCAGAGGGAGCAGTGAGGAGAGAACTCTAGGTAATAGCCACTGCTCTGAGGGAGTCCATGGACAATGGTGTCCTGCTCCTGAACCAGATATGGACTGGCTACAGAGCTAGTTTATACATACCAGATGTGTTCATCATAAGATCCTTCAGTGTTCTATGGCAGAGGCTTGTTTAAATAAGGTATTTTACATGCAGTGCCACCTAATGGCTGACCAGGTTAGCCTTCCATTTCAAGCGGCACTCTGCCCAGATGTGTATGCATGAGTCACAGAGAGCTTTCTTCTCCTAGACTTCTAAATGGCCATCGCCAGGAGATGGGTTATGAGTAGATCTCTGGATTTCAGGGGTGTCACTGTTCTGCAGAGCAGTGCCTATCCCCATCTTTCCCTCTGCCCCAGACAAAACAATCCTGGGTCTGAGTGTATGGCTCAGTACTGAGTCAGGGACCCTGTGGCTAGCAATCTGCGGACTATGATCTCTGATCCATAGGACATGCCCCAGAATGCCCCTCAGCAGCTGCATTCGTGGAAGGCCTTCTCTGCCTCTGCCTGCCTGCAGATTTAAAGGGGAGTTCAAATTGGTTGGACAACTGCCCATAGGATTTGAAATCAGGTAGCCTGGTTTTCAGAGGTGCCGAGTCCCTACAGCTCCCATTTACTTGAAAGAGAGGGACAGCAACTCCACACCTCTAGAAATCAGATTGTAAATTCAGATCCAAATTCAAGTTTTGCAGTTCTGTAACATCTCTAGCAGGACGTTGCTAAGGTATGGGCTTCTGTGACTGGATGTATTGGGCATGACAGCACCCAAATAAGCCTGGCCATCATAGACATCAAAAGGGAAGGGGTCGGATGGGCCTGCCAACAGAGTTGCAGTTCTAGCCACACTGCAAGCTGCAACAGTGGCCTCCCAGCCTAGAGGAACAGCAGCAATGCCTCTTACAGATCCTGCAGAAAAGAAGCAGCAATGGTTACAGGTACTGGGTACACAAGAGAGGTCTAGCTGGATGGAGGCCTGAAGCCTGGCTCAGGAGATGTTATGGATATGGACAGATGGGACACTCAAGAAGGGCTTGCCCACAGGTGAACCAGGGAAGAAGACAGAGTTGCTGGGGTGAACTTCAGGAAGAGCCACAAACTTCTCCAGAGCCTAAGAGGAATGAGGCCCAGTTGAGAACATGCTATGCCTGTGGGTAACTTGGACATATCTGAAGTACCTGCCTCTATATGAACCGTGATGGTAAGGGTGACTCAGGGCATGAGAGGTACTGCACAGGCCCCAAGGGATACTCTGCCCACTGCCAAAGCAAGGGCAGCGGTGGTATGTTTTGCCTGCGGGATGGCAGGGCATTTAAAACCACATTGTCCTCTTAGAGAAATGAGTGGCAACCAGAGAAAAGAAGGGGACCCCAGAAAGATAGAAAAAAGGAGGGGGTGTCTGGAAACTGGAGATTGTCAGGGGAGATGTGGCAGTGATGATCATGGACCTGGCAGGGGGTCATTCCACACTCCCAGTAGTGGCTAGGAAGGAGATAACACATGAAATAACTGGGACAGAGAATGCCCAGGCAGAAATAGGGACAAACACTAAAGTGAATCAGACTGCAGTGGGAACTCAGACCCTGCAGGAAAGGAAAGACTCTCCAGACAAGAGGCCTAGGAGAGAGGACACTGAGAAACCAGGGCAGAGAATACGAATAGCTCTCCAGGTACAGGGGCCTGAGAGGGAGCCCAGACTCAAAGGGGCAATGATTGTTATAAGCTTTCCAGGCACAGAGGCCTCAGAGAGAAGACCCTAAGAAGGGAAAAAGACTGGATAGGAGGGGACGTTACCATCAATAGTACCAAGGGTTGGCAACTCTCCAGGATTGTCCTAGTATCTTTAATTCCTGGAGACTAATCTTTAATTAAAGATTGTCATGTGATGAAACCTCCAAAAAGACATTCAACCAAAATTCGCAACCCCACCCCAATCCTTTCTGAGGTATGTGACGGGTGTTCCAGGTCCTTTGTGACCCCTGGCTGGAGGCCTTGCAGTCCTACCACACCCCTCCCCAGAAAAGGAGCAGTGAAAGGGGCTCCTCCAGGCCTGCCTAGAAAAGCTGCAGGGAAGCAGCCAATCAAAGCATAACAGGCTCAGGTAACAGCTGCTGCAGGGGTTGAGCTAGTCAGTTGCTGGCTGGGATCAGAGGGGTAAGGAAGGAGTGGAAGGCTTTGAAACTCTCCAGGCGAGGAGGCCTGGGAAAGACCCTGCCCAAGCCAGGAACAGACCAAGAACCCAAGGACTGTAACCCTAAGGTAAAGGCTTCGTGGGAAGTGGCCCAGGGAATAGAAGCAGCAACTATTAAAGGAAGCAGCACAAGGCTGCTATTTGTAGGGTCCCTGGATTGGGACCCTGAGTAGTGGGCAGGCCCAGGTCCCCCCCTCCACCCCACCCCACCCCACCCCATCCCATCACGGGCAGAGTGGCCAAAGCCCTGAAAAGGGGACAACGTTTCATTTAGAAGCCCAAGCACAGGGCTGGAATTTACAGGGCTCAAAGACTAGGCTGAAGATGGCTAACCATTCATTTGAACTTTGTTGTTCCTGGAAGGGAACTGAACTTAAAGAAGTGACCTGGCAGGAGAAAGCCCTTGGGCACTGCTCTATGCCAAAGCAGGCATGGACTTAAAAGCTAGCCCAGAAGAGGCTGAGGACTGAGCCCAGCAACAGGCCTGGTTTGACCTTTTCCCCTGGAAGGGGTTTGTTTGTTCACACGTTGAGTGAGTGAGACTTGGCTGGAGGGGGGAGCCACTGAAGACCCACCTGATGTGCTTAATAACCGACCGGGGGCGCTGGGAGCAGAGAGAGCGCAGGTTCGTACCCAAGCGAAAGGAGGCGCTCACGAGAGGTGAGTGTCCCCAGTCACAGCTGCAATTGACTATGCAGTGGAATATCCTGTGGGTGTGTGACACTACAGAGAACAAAACTGTGCTGTATTGAACTGTTGCTTTAACCAAAATCTTTCCTAATGCCGTGTGCTGAGTGGGTTACATCCAGCTTCCTCATGACCAAACTGCTGCTGCTCGTATGTTACCACAGATGAGGAAACCAAGACATATGGCTTTGGTGATAAGAGATCTATGCTCGTCGTCTGTGGAGCAGGGCTGCAACTTTCTATACAAGTCCATTTATAAAACAAAACCTATGTAAACAGTCAGGTTTTCATTGTTTCTGTGATTTCTCTCCCCCTCATGATAGATGCAGAGGAAAACCTGCAGATTTCCATGTGACTGGGTACAGCATGCAGATGGATTTAAAGCCAATAGGACAGGCCCTCGGCTGGTGTAAATCAGCGCAGTTGCAATGACTTCAGTGCGGCCACCTCAGTTCCACTGTGTGAGCCAATGTGCGTGTTTGGGATGAAATAAAAAATGTAGGTCTAGTGGCTGCACTCAAATAACTCACCTCAGGTCAGAAGAATGTGAATGTACCGGACGACCTACATTACCAGCATCCTCGGCAGGAAAAGGGTATTCAGTGCAAAATATTGACCAAAGAGGCAACTAACTCCCGTAAAATAATTATAACAAGTGACTTCAACTAACCTTATGTGAGCTGACTAACTTTCACATCAGGACAAGGTTTGAAGAGACAGGACCAGATTCTCAGCTGTTGTAAATTGGTGTAGCTCCATTTAAGTCAACGGTCAGCTCAACCAAGACATTTAAATCTAGATCTGGACTTTTTCTGCAGTTCCATTGCGAGCCTGGACGCTGTCCAGTTACTACAAGTGATGGGCCAAATTCAAGAGGTTCAAAGTACGTTCAAGAGGTTCAAAGAGGAGGTACGCTAAGGGCTGCACTAAGGAGGCTGTGCTGGTGAGTATCTGAGTGTCTGTTGTGGGGACAGTTTGACCGTGTGCTTGATTGGTGGTTTGAAAAGTGTGAATTGGGAGTGCTTTGTTCCAGGTGAGCCTTGAGTGGGCCTGACTGTTATAAAAAGCCAGTCAGCTGTGAACCAGCTGAGCAGCGAACAGCAGAGAGGCTAACAGAGGGCGTTTGCCTCGGAGTTCGCCTGGGGAGAGCCCACTGAGGCTTATGTCTTGCCGGCTTCTCTGAGTAGTTACTACAACTCCTGAGGAAGCTCGTAGAAGGAAAGTAATATGGATGGGGAGTGTTCAGCTGTTGTGACCTGCACTGGATGTACCATGTTTGTCTTTCTTCCACAGGACAGAAGCAACTTTGTCTGTACAAAGTGCAAGCTGGTCTCCATATTGGAAGAGAAGGTTCAAGGTCTGGAGAAACAGGTATTGACCCTGCGTTGCGTAAGAGAAACTGAAGATTTCCTGGACAGACTTCAGGATATGCTTCTACAGACACAAGGTTCTGAAGATTCAGAGCAGGCTGTGCAGTGGGGACAGGAGGACGGTGAAGAAATTTGGCAGCATGTGACCTCCAGAAGAAGAAGAAAGGGGAGCGTCCATGTACCAGCAACGCAGATACAGGTAAGTAACTGTTTTCATGTTCTCTCCACAGGTACTAATGCGGAGAGTGGACTAGATGATACATCTGAGGGAAGGGAACAGAAGGAGACTCCGCCGATTGGAAGGCATGAGATGCACTGTCCTAGGGTTGGGGGTTCCATGACCACCGCTCCCAAGAGAAGGAGGCGGGTGGTGGTAGTCGGGGACTCTCTCCTCTGGGGGACTGAGTCATCTATCTGCCGCCCTGACCAGGAAAACCGAGACGTCTGCTGCTTTTCAGGAGCTAGGATTCATGATGTGACGGAGAGACTGCCGAGACTCATCAAGTCCTCGGATCGCTACCCCTTCCTGCTTCTCCACGTGGGCACCAATGATACTGCCAAGAATGACCTTGAGCGGATCACTGCAGACTACTTGGCTCTGGGAAGAAGGATAAAGGAGTTTGAGGTGCAAGTGGTCTTCTTGTCCATCCTCCCCGTGGAAGGAAAAGGCCTGGGTAGAGACCATCGAATCGTGGAAGTCAATGAATTGCTACGCAGGTGGTGTCGGAGAGAAGGCTTTGGATTCTTTGACCATGGGATGGCGTTCCAAGAAGGAGGAGTGCTAGGCAGAGACGGGCTCCACCTAACGAAGAGAGGGAAGAGCATCTTCGCAAGCAGGCTGGCTAACCTAGTGAGGAGGGTTTTAAACTAGGTTCACCGGGGGAAGGAGACCAAAGCCCTGAGGTAAGTGGGGAAGTGGGATACCAGGAGGGAGCACGAGCAGGAGCGGGAGGGCAGGGCTCCTGCCTCATACTGAGAAAGAGGGACGATCAGCGAGTTATCTCAAGTGCCTATACACAAATGCAAGAAACCTGGGAAACAAGCAGGGAGAACTGGAAGTCCTGGAACAGCGAAGGAATTATGATGTGATTGGAATAACAGAGACTTGGTGGGATAACTCACATGACTGGAGTACTGTCATGGATGGATATAAACTGTTCAGGAAGGACAGGCAGGGCAGAAGGTGGGGGAGTTGCACTGTATGTAAGGGAGCAGTATGACTGCTCAGAGCTCAAGTATGAAACTGCAGAAAAACCTGAGAGTCTCTGGATTAAGTTTAGAAGTGTGAGCAACAAGGGTGATGTCGTGGTGGGAGTCTGCTATAGACCACCGGACCAGGGGGAGGAGGTGGACGAGGCTTTCTTCCGGCAAGTCACAGAAGTTACTAGATTGCAGGCCCTGGTTCTCATGGGAGACTTCAATCACCCTGATATCTGCTGGGAGAGCAATACAGTGGTGCACAGACAATCCAGGAAGTTTTTGGAAACTGTAAGGGACAATTTCCTGGTGCAAGTGCTGGAGGAACCAACTAGGGGCAGAGCTCTTCTTGACCTGCTGCTCACAAACCAGGAAGAATTAGTAGGGGAAGCAAAAGTGGATGGGAACCTGGGAGGCAGTGACCATGAGATGGTCAAGTTCAGGATCCTGACACGGAAGAAAGGAGAGCAGCAGAATACGGACCCTGGACTTCAGAAAAGCAGACTTTGACTCCCTCAGGGAACTGATGGGCAGGATCCCCTGGGAGAATAACATGAGGGGGAAGGAGTCCAGGAGAGCTGGCTGTATTTTAAAGAATCCTTACTGAGGTTACAGGGACAAACCATCCCGATGTGTAGAAAGAATAGTAAATATGGCAGGCGACCAGCTTGGCTTAACAGTGAAATCCTTGCTGATCTTAAACACAAAAAAGAAGCTTACAAGAAGTGGAAGATTGGACAAATGACCAGGGAAGAGTACAAAAATATTGCTCGGGCATGCAGGAGTGAAATCAGGAAGGCCAAATCACACCTGGAGTTGCAGCTAGCAAGAGATGTTAAGAGTAACAAGAAGGGTTTCTTCAGGTATGTTAGCAACAAGAAGTTGGTCAAAGAAAGTGTGGGCCCCTTACTGAATGAGGGAGGCAACCTAGTGACAGAGGATGTGGAAAAAGCTAGTATACTCAATGCTTTTTTTGCCTCTGTCTTCACGAACAAGGTCAGCTCCCAGACTGCTGCACTGGGCAGCACAGCATGGGGAGGAGGTGACCAGCCCTCTGTGGAGAAAGAAGTGGTTCGGGACTATTTAGAAAAGCTGGACGAGCACAAGTCCATGGGACCAGATGCACTGCATCCGAGAGTGCTAAAGGAGTTGGCGGAGGTGATTGCAGAGCCATTGGCCATTATCCTTGAAAACTCATGGCGATCTGGGGAAGTCCCGGACTACTGGAAAAAGGCTGATGTAGTGCCCATCTTTAAAAAAGGGAAGAAGGAGGATCCTGGGAACTACAGGCCAGTCAGCCTCACCTCAGTCCCTGGAAAAATCATGGAGCAGGTCCTCAAGGAATCAATTCTGAAGCACTTAGAGGAGAGGAAAGTGGTCAGGAACAGTCAGCATGGATTCACCAAGGGCAAGTCATACCTGACTAATCTAATTGCCTTCTATGATGAGATAACTGACTTTGTGGATGACGGGAAAGCAGTGGACATGTTGTTCCTTGACTTTAGCGAAGCTTTTGACACGGTCTCCCACAGTATTCTTGCCAGCAAGTTAAAGAAGTATGGGCTGGATGAATGGACTATAAGGTGGATAGAAAGTTGGCTAGATTGTCACGCTCAATGGGTAGTGATCAATGGCTCCATGTCTAGTTGGCAGCCGGTATCAAGTGAAGTGCCCCAAGGGTCGATCCTCAGGCCGGTTTTGTTCAATATCTTCATAAATGATCTGGAGGATGGTGTGGATTGCACCCTCAGCAAGTTTGCAGATGACACCAAACTGGGAGGAGAGGTAGATACGCTGGAGGGTAGGGATAGGATACAGAGGGACCTAGACAAATTAGAGGATTGGACCAAAAGAAATCTGATGAGGTTCAACAAGGACAAGTGCAGAGTCCTGCACTTAGGACAGAAGAATCCCATGCACCGCTACAGACTAGGGACCGAATGGCTCGGCAGCAGTTCTTCAGAAAAGGACCTGGGGTTACAGTGGATAAGAAGCTGGATATGAGTCAACAGTGTGCCCTTGTAGCCAAGAAGGCCAATGCATTTTGGGATGTATAAGTAGGGGCATTGCCAGCAGATCGGGGGACGTGATCGTTCCCCTCTATTCGACATTGGTGAGGCCTCATCCGGAGTACTGTGTCCAGTTTTGGGCCCCACACTACAAGAAGGATGTGGAAAAATTGGAAAGAGTCCAGCGGAGAGCAACAAAAATGATTAGGGGACTGGAACACGTGACTTATGAGGAGAGGCTGAGGGAACTGGGATTGTTTAGTCTGCAGAAGAGAAGAATGAGGGGGGATTTGATAGCTGCTTTCAGCTACCTGAAAGGGGGTTCCAAAGAGGATGGCTCTAGACTGTTCTCAGTGGTAGCAGATGACAGAACAAGGAGTAATGGTCTCAAGTTGCAGTGGGAGAGGTTTAGGTTGGATATTAGGAAAAACTTTTTCACTTGGAGGGTGGTGAAACACTGGAATGCGTTACCTAGGGAGGTGGTGAAATCTCCTTCCTTAGAAGTTTTTAAGGTCAGGCTTGACAAAGCCCTGGCTGGGATGATTTAGTTGAGGATTGGTCCTGCTTTGAGCAGGGGTTGGATTAGATGACTTCCTGAGGTCACTTCCAACCCTGATATTCTATGAAAGTTTGGGGCTTTGTTTAGAAAAGTGTTCAGATGCTTCTCTGAACTTCCTGGGGAGCTGTAAACTCAGGCTAGAAATCCAGGCTATTCCCTGGCTTTTGGGCCTCTTTGCACATAATCCCGGCTGCAATTGCCACAAGGAGAGTCTTCCTTGTGGTATTTCCATACGCTAGTTCTGGCCCTGGCTAAAATCCATAGTGTTCTGAGCTAGACCTGGCCCTGGCTGAAAGGTCCATGCTGTACCTGCTTTGTGCCTAGAGAGGTCGATCATATAATGACCTAGGGCTTTCAGTCCAGCACATTTTTACCAGCAGAACTCTTGACTAATACATAAAATGATGCCCTTGTAAGCGTTCTTCAAAGGATTCTGCTGTGTGTGGGAGGGTCTTTGAAAAATGATTCCTTATGCTGTTAGTTTAGCAGTCCCCAGTGGACAAGCTCTTCCCATTTTCGCTCTGCTCCTTTTGGCATTGAATTCCCTCATGGTTGGTCCATGCAGATAAGTGGTTTGCAAGTCGTGGACCAGAGGCAGCATGGAATGCTAGTCTCAGCCCTTATTGCATGTGCAGTATGCACATGGGAGCAAATCCCTTCGTTGTAGTCATGCAGTCGATTTCAGGGGAGTTACACCCAGCGTGGGTGAATTTGACCCAGGGCATTGGAGATAATGGAAATGGACTAAAGAGCTGAGCTGTTGGAGCTGGTTCATAGCTATTGGCGATTACCTTTTTGTTATCTTCCTGTACGTGTCACATTAATCCCTCCGGGTTTTGTATCTTGACACCTACAGGAGCTCAGCTTTCTACTGTTAATGGGAAGGTGGGTGAATGCATACAGTAAATAGAATGAAGAGTCTATACTGAGGCTGACTGATGCAAACAGGACCCTGTAATGCTAACTGAACACACCCCATGCTGCTGGGTATCTTCCTAACTCCTGGACTGGATTATATGGCCATGGAAGGGATAGCAACTACACCACAGTGAGAGAATTTAGAATTTACTATCTAAAATCTCACTTCAAGCTGTGTTTTCACTCAGAAATACTGTCCTGTGAAATAAATACTTCTGTATTTTAAAAAAAATCAAGGTAACTGAAAGTTTCCTCCAATAGACTTACTTACTAAGTGATAACATATTATAACAGGTATACAGCATCATTTGCAACAGAGAAATTCAAGGCACTTTACAACCTAAGTCTAGGGAGGATTTCACCCACCACTGACACACAGCACCCTCTATGGAAGAAAGCCTGGCAGCTGTCCAACAGCCAGAGCTGCACCATGCCACAGTTTAGGACAGGAGTTGAAAACGGATATTGTATTCAATGGGAAAATTTTAGGTTAGGCTGAGTGTATTTAGGGTCACCGGAATCTGGTCAGTGATCTCTGGGCCATGTATTCATGTCACACAGAAACCCAAATATAGCCTAAAATAGTAGGAGTCAGATAAAGTTGAATAAAACCAAATATCTACCCCCCAATGTAGTTTAATGTTAACGGTCACATCAAAAAGGGGGGAAGTATAAATAAAACAATGTAGCTGTTCTCAACAACACTGCCAGTCCAATGTTTGTAATATTATCCTCTCCATGTAAATGTGGAGAAGGCTATTAATGCTGATTAATGTGAATCAGTGGTATTGCACGTCAACTGCACCGAAACATTTTAATTAACCTACATATTAAGCCTTTGTATTTGTGTTTATGCTTCTTCCAGGCTTTATAAATCCCACAAAGAGCAATTAATGGGCACAGAATAACACTAGAGCTGAGGCCAGCTCCTCAGTTGGTGAAAATCAGCACAGCTCCATTGATCCGCTGGAGTGATGCTGAAGTTGTTATCACCTAGAACTACTGATGAAAAACACCACACAGGAGCACAAACCATTTTACAAAGGAGGTCAGAATCATTACCCTCATTGTACAGATGGGGGAATTGAGGCACAGAGCAGAGCAGTGACTGGCCCAGGGTCACCCTGCAGAAGCAGGAATAGGGGCCCCAGCCCAGTGCTCTGTCCATTAAGCCACACTGCCTCCATACTGATTTACACCAGCGAAGCACTGGATGCTGGTCGTCTTGTGGTACTTCCACCATCCAGGAACTGAAATGCCCTAATCTTGCGTTGTGTCATGCCCCTAGGTGCATTTTCAAAGCATTAAAGAAGCTCCCAAGAGAATAATCACCTGGGTGGGATTTTCAGCCATACTCAGTGCTGGCCTAACTCCACTTCCAGTGAAGTCAATGGTAAAACTCCCATTGATGTCAACGATAGCAGAGTTAGGATCATGCTGAAAGTAATTCCAGATCAGAGCAGCCAATAAGATTCCCTGAATCCAGTGGCTGGCCATAATGCCCTGTCTTCATGTATGTGAGAGGCTGACAGAATGCTGTTTAACTCTCTAGTGGCTAAATCCCAACAAGACTAAAGGACCTCCTGCTGCTACTAGCTGAGGGAGATCTTTTTGCTTAGTGGCTTATGTCTCTGAAGCTCAAGAACCAGGATTCTATGCCTAGCTCCAAAGGTTTGTGTGTGATCTATGTAATAAATGTGTGTATCTGCAGAACATGAATTCCTCACACACATCCCCGATGGATGGGAGCCAAACCATTTGAAATGTAACATTCTAATAACTCAACAGTAGAAGCTGCAGGCGTGAGAGCAAAGGCGCAGATTGGGGCAATCTCCTTCCCAAAGCCAGGTGGTTTAGGAGATTCTTACATCACTGCTCAAGCTGACAGGGCAAGCTGGAGTCAGGGTTGACTCCAGCAACAGTTCAGTCTCACTGGAAATCTCCCCCATAAGCTCCATAAATACTGTGCAAGTGGGAAAAACTATGTGATTACCCTGAGACCTCACTTGGTCTAGTAAAATCCTTTATGGAGTGAGGAAACACAGTGATTTGGGCTGGAGCCAGGCACTGTTGTTTGGTATACAAAAAAGGGTTTCTATGGATTCTATGAATAGGTCATGGTAATTATACACTAGGTTGTGAGATGTGAATCTCTCCGGAGAGCTCCTTGGTTTGTGCTTCTATTACCTTTACAGACAATGACACTTACCTTCTCTCAGCAACTAATCATTTAAAAACCTAAGGAAAATGGGGCCAGCTTTAGGATTTTGCCAGGGTGGTGGGAAGGAGGGTGGCTGGGAAGTGATCAGCAAGCGTATTTTTAGAAGCTCTATCCCTTACATTTGTCCTTTCTCTCCCTCATCCATCCAGTTAGAGTGAAATTGAGTCCAAAGACTTCACCTCACTGAAGTCCTTCTTTAACTCAGAGGTCTTAGGTGGGATTTAAACCCATAGGCTTTGTGGTAGCCGCTCTGTACAGGGGTGAATTTCACCCTTAAACAACAGCAGACTCTGTAGGCCCACGTAAAATTGCCTTTAAATGGGGGGCCACAAGGGAGCCCAGGGAAGCACAGTGTAAGTTTGAGCAGCCTCGAGGCTGCTCTGACTTACACCTGGGCCAGGCAAGCCCTGCAATAGCCCCAGAATACTGGTTATGCAGCAGGGTGTTAAAGCAACCTGTGACACCCCCTCCTTGCTGCAAGTACCAGGACAGGATAACCGAGAATCAGGCCGCAAAGAAAGTGAACCAAAAGCAAAGCAAATTAAACAACCCAACCCCAACAACTTCTGGCATTTGTCATGCAGAAAAGCCTGGTTACAGAAGTGAGTTATAATGATGCCAACTGCTTGGGGTGATGAACAGTTTATATGTTGCAGCATTGCCAACTCTTGCAATATTTGGTGTCTTTCTTAAAGCCCCAACACCTGGAGTCAGGTGATCGCACCAGAATCTCAGCTTTCCTCCTTCCCCCTTCCCGCTAATAAAAAGAAGTATGGGTGAAATCCTGGTCCCCTTTAAATCAAGGGCAGCCTAAAGTTTCTAGCCTTAATGGCTGCAGAGAAAAGTTGGGAAATGCCACCTCTAAAGGCTCAAAACCCAGAGGGCAAAAATATATCCCTCACATTGCTAATTTTTAAACCCATCTCATAATTGTCATCACCTGGTCTGGCTTGTGACATTTCAACATTTAGGGTTGGCAAGCCTGATGAGGCAAGATTCATCCTTTACTACACTGATCAGTACTTCCAAATGAATTAAATCCAGTCCAATGATGGGGGGAGGGAGGAGGAAGAGGGAGGAAATTCTCAGCTTTTAAGAAGACTACTTTAAAAAACAAGTTAACCTGGAAAGCTCTTATTGGGCCTGATGCCGGAAGTGCTGGGGTCAGTCTTACGGTCTATGTTGTGCCCGACAGACCAGATGCTCAAGGTGGTCCCTGTGATAGAGAAAGCTGACTTTAACACCACCTTTGACATTAATAAAGCTATCAGAATCATTACCCTCATTGTACAGATGGGGGAATTGAGGCACAGAGCAGAGCAGTGACTGGCCCAGGGTTACCCTGCAGAAGCAGGAATAGGGGCCCCAGCCCAGTGCTCTGTCCATTAAGCCACACTGCCTCCATACTGATTTACAGGTTGAGAAAAGAGTGTCTGTACATCTGGTGCTTAGATTATCCACAAATACAAAGTTTGTTTTTAAAGTTATAAGATACAGATAGTGCATAATCAGCAGTAACCCAAATTTAGGTGAGTAAATTTAAGAATACTGTTTAGATATTAGCATCCAAGTAGTCAGGTACGTCGCTCATGAAACGGTATAAAGAGAGTTGGTTGTGGAAAGCACATATATCAATGAGTGGAGGGTGGGTAATTGAGTATATAATAAATAATCTCAGTAATAATATAATAAATATAAATAATATAATAAATAATCTCAGTAATTGAGAACGAGGGTGGGTTGTCCATTTAGAAACATTCTGCACTGCATTGTAAGCCCAGGGATGCAGGGTTAGAGACGCCCTGTTTCCAAGCCTGTGTTGAGCAACCAGGTTGCATTGCAAACCCCGGTTCACAATTGCTGGAGCCGGGCCTCCTAGCCGTGCTAACGTGTCCATCCTGCAGGGCCCAGACCTTCTGACTCAGGCCAGTGGCTGGAGCTGAATCCACACTGGTCTGGACCAGGGCCACAGGGCGACTTGGGCTCTGACCCCCAGCAGGCTCCTAGGACCCGGGTCCTGAGCGCTTGCTGACCCGAGTGGGCCTGATTTGTGTGCGGAGGGGGCTTGGGTTCCAACCTAAGCCCGGGTCAGGCTTGGCCTGCAGCGTGGCCACCCCAGGGCCCACAGGGCGGCGCTCGGCTGCCGCGGCCCCCGCCCCCTGACTGCAAGGGGGGGCAGCCCTCAGGCGGGACCGAACTCCCGGAGGCGGAGCCCGCCGGGCTCCCCGCCTCCGCCCCATTGGCCAGGGCCGCCCGGCGTCACCGCTTCCGGCCCCGCCCCCGCGGGCAGCTGTGCCAGACCTGGCTGCAAAGTTTCCTCGCCCGCCGCGACTTGTCCTGTCCCGTCCCGTGCGTGCGAGCGGAGCCCGCGGGCGCGACTCCTCCTGCGGCGGCCTCCGCCCCTTGCCCCCGGGGATTACAGCAGGAGCGGCCCCGGGGCCGTCTGTGGCGTGGGCGCTGGCCCGGGGGAGGCATGGTCTGATCCGGAGCCCGGGCGCCGCTTTGGGTCCGTTGCAGCCGCAGCAGGCGGTGCCCGCGATGGCGCGCCAGGTGTGAGGGAGGCGCGAGAAGAGGTAAGGCCCCCTCCCCGCCCCCCCCAGGTCCTTGCATGGGTCCGCTCCTGTGTCTCTTTCTCCTCCGCCCCCCTACATTCCGCCCCAGCCATGGGTTTTCCGTTCATGTGTCATTATTCAAAGTTGTGGTGTTATTTCCCCCCCCCCCTCCCCACGCACGCACCTAAACACACACCTACGCACACTTGGATTGCCGGCCTGCGGCGTGGCTGTGTCCCCTGGGAGGGAACTGGCTGCACGAATAATGAAAAGCAGCGGCTGCTGGAAGGCCTGGGGCGCATTCGGGAGCACTCGGGGCGCTTGTTCGGTCCCGAGCCGCGGTGACCCTGACGATGAGAAGTGCATCTCCGCGTGTTCTGCGGGGCAGGGCTGTTAAACTTCTGGAGCTCTGCGGAGCCTTTCAGGTGGGCGCCTCTGATGGAGGCAGGGCGCAGTTCTCCATCCACCGAAGTTTCCCACCCCTCCTTTCTTCCAAGAGCGGCGTAGGGTTTGGTGATGAGATGTTGCTTTAATTTTTCCAGTCTTGCTAGTGAGATCACTGTATATTTTCCCCTATAAGTAACTTAATTTTTTTTTTAATCTGTTCGATCTATCTGAAAAGTTGTGTGGAATCTGCAAAGCGCTGCTAAGACTGTCAGAGGTCTGGGGGGAGTGGAGAAAGGCACAGAAATGCCCATGTAAAATTGCGTTCTCTTTCTGTATACAAGCCTGGCTGGTCTGATCTCTTTGTTGCAGGGACCCTATCTTTGTTTTGTGTTTTGTACAGCGCCTAGCACTATGGGATCCTGATCCATAACTGATCTTTCCCTGTTTGGAGACGTCGAAAATAGGATTCTAGGTCACCACAGAACTGTATCATGTTCGTGGGGGTGGAGGGGCAGAAGGAGAGGCCCCGAGATAGAACAGCTGCTTCTGCTGGGCTGAGAGTATAGTTGGATAGGTTAACAATATTGCTAGGTGATCTGATGAAGTGAGCTGTAGCTCACGAAAGCTTATGCTCTAATAAATTGGTTAGTCTCTAAGGTGCCACAAGTACTCCTTTTCTTGATCCATAACTGGGGCTTCTAGGCTCTACTGAAATAGGAATAATAATTCATGAGCCATAGGCCAAATTAATCTATTTTAGGCAACAACAGGATTGTTAGAGGAATGTATGCAATCATTGGGCCAAATGCAACCCCAGTGTAACTCTATTACCCTTTGCAGTCATTTGGTCCCTGATGATTTATCATAATAAGTGTACAAGTCCCTTTGTAAAGCATGCGAGCAGGCAGGGCTCCCTGCTCCAAACACCTGTTAATGTAAAGGTCTGATTCCTCAAGTCCAATGTGTGTGTGTAAAGTCCATTGACATCAGAGAGCATTCCCCATGCAGAGGGCTTGCAGAGTCTGACAAGTTCAGTGCAGCTACAGTTCAGCCACAGAAGAAGCTCTGAGGTATAGTCAATGAGAGGGGTCAGTGGAGGAGGATTTGCGGCAGGCGTGGGTTTGAAGGAGGGATTTGTAGGAAGACAGGCTATTTGGCACAAGGGAAACTGTTCCAAGTGTGGGGGTGTGGCTTGAGCGAAAGTCATTGCAAGCGAGTAGAGCTGGGAAATATGACATGGGTTTCCCTCTCCACCCAGTTATATTTGAGCAGATTACAGCACAGAATCACTGTAGAATCATGAGTTGTGCCATGTTACAACATACAGGTTGATGTTGCAGGAGAGTTTATTTTGCTAGCACCAAACTTGAGACAGACTGGGCTGGACTGAGAGACGATGTGTGAGGGGCTAGAAGTTCATGCCAATACGTAGGTGTGAGTCTGAGGAAATATAAATTGGTGTATTATGTAAATAGAATAAGGTGTATATCTCACCAGCTAGATAAACCTCTGAATTTGTCCCACCTTCACTGAGTTTTCTGATGAGGTCCTCTTCCTCCTTATGTTTTAAAAGGGATCATTATCTGGTGTTATTTTGCACATAGACCTGACCCTAGTTCATTGCAAGTCAGAGATTGCCTGCAGGAGGAGTTTTGCCTGAGTAAGGACAGAAAGCCAAATGCTCCCTTCCCCTTTTGCAAGTGCAGAGCAGAGGATGTGGCTGAGGATTGCGGAGCTGTGCAGTCCTAGAAGGAAGCAGGGTCCTGGAAGTATTGTAGAGGAACAAGACTTGGCCTCCGGCAGAGTTCCTAGGGTCTGTGAAGATTTTGGGTGATCCAAGGTTTTTTTCCTGGGTTAACCCACCTGCCTGGTCCATGGAGGACAAGGAGTAGTATCCTGGCTGAATGGGTGGTAACTTGCTGAGTTTCCAGTCCCCTATACACAGCTTGCCACAGCTCTAGGCGGGAGCTTAGTTTAGGCAAAGAGAAGCGTAGAACTGATGCCTAAGAACGTTTCTGCATTCTCAAGTTCTGCAGGAGTTGAACTCCTCTGCAGCTTTGCAGATGCTTAGCTGTATTCATAAGGAATTTAGGGCTGAGGCGCTGTGTTATCCAGACCCCTGGATTTTATACTGGTTTCAGGTCTGCCCTGAGCCATTTGCAGAACTGGAGTTCATCTGTACAGTACTGCACAGTCTATTGCATTTACAGAGGCTTGATCACTTCTGAAAGAACCTCTGTTGGTGCTAGAATGCATGGTTGGGTTGGCCAGTCTGTTAGGTTGTGGATTTAAAGGCTCTTTTATATGTTTCATCTCTAAAATGGTTTCAGTGCCTTTAGGTTTTTCCATGCGACTTAGTTTCCCATTCGAAACCCACAGCCACACTGTGTAAACATCCTAATAGGAGGGCTTGGTTTTTTTCTTTCCCTTTAAGGCAGTGAGAGGAGGTGCATCCTCCCATACAGACACAGCCTGGAACCTGGACTGGGGGGACTGCCAGCCGGGCAAGTGGGTCTACTTTGCTAGTAGCCAGTAGATTAGGGTAAAGCCTAAGGAATGTGCTGCCTCCTCTATCCCGTCCAAAGTGCTCATGTTGTCTGCTGCTGACGGGCATTATTGTGTTGTTTGACAGGCTTGAAATAAGTCCTGAATCTGCACTCAAAGCTTGCCCCCCACCCCAAGGCAATGAGGTATGAAGGGTTATTCTACCTATCTGGGCCTCCCCAGGACTCTGCGTGCTGACTCTGGGGACACAGAGAAGAGACAGACTCACCCCTCCTTCCTACTCCTGTGCGGGTTAGCAGGACGCAGGGACCAGGCAGGAAGGGGTTAAGGGCTTTGAGTTCCAGTTGACTTGCCCCTCCACCCACGACACACCCTAGGTTCTTAACTCTTTACTGACCAGTGCTTGAAACCTGCTGCAAACCCCAGAAGGGGTGGGGTTTTAAAGCCACTCTTCTCCAGTGACTTCAGCAGCCTCTTGCCACCTCTGGGTGGGGGGGTTTCAAAGTGGGACCAGGATTTGGGTGTAATGTTGTCAAGCCTCGGTGTGAGTATACTCGGTCCAAGTATCTCAGTGTCTTTTTTCCCCCCACCTACCTCCCAGATACCTATTAAATTACAAACTTAGAACAAAAAAAAATGTACAGAATGTCTGCTGTGTACCACACAGATGGAAAAATCATTTATGTAAGGATGAAGAGTGGAAAATATGGAATTCAGCTTGGATACTTTTTATTTCTCTCTGAGACCTCAAACACTATTCAGGCTTCCCAGAAAACTATACATGACCTACTTATCCTGAGTCTAGCGGTGTATGGATTTACTGTGAACCTCTGCTTTTTTTTTGTTTAAAGCAGCACAAGATGAAATGACTAATCCTGCTGTCTTTGTGAATCCCTTAAGGAAAGCATCAAAGGAATAATATGGCTTGCAGCTGTAAGGCCTGAGTTACACGTTGTGGCCGAGCAGTTAGTTGGCTACAGGACTTCACACCTGCTGCTCAGCAGTGCTTGCCAGCCAAGCTTGTGTTTCTTTTGTTGCAATCATCTGTATTGAACAAGTGTCGGTTTTCAGAGCTCTCCACATGGCTTAAGTGCTGCCATAAAAAATAAGATGGCGGAAAGCTCTGTGTTCCTGCCGCTCACCCCCGCACGACTTGACAGATATTTGAGCCTGCACCTAGTATTACATACTGTAAAGAGATCGGGATGGTGAGCCAATGGGATTGTCAGACTGGCTGACCTTTACTAAGGGGCTGTATAAGGAGTGGGAGTGGGGACGCCTGGGTTCTCGTCTTGAGTGTGCCATTTAGTGACAGCTCTTCTGTGGCTTAGTTTCCCTCTCTTTAAAATGGTAATGGTGATACTTAGCACAGGGTGCTGCGAGGCTCAGCTAGAGAAAGTTGCAAAACGCTCTGAGATCCTTGGATGAAAGTCCCCATAGGAGTGCAAAATATTCTCTGTCCTGTAGAGTAAAATCTCTTCTATTTGTGGTCTGAGACAGTGCCCATGAGTGTGGAATCAGTGTGGCTTCTAGTGATGCCTAAAGCATTCTGACTGACTAAGTTGTATATAGAAAAGGAGTACTTGTGGCACCTTAGAGACTAACCAATTTATTAGAGCATAAGCTTTCGTGAGCTACAGCTCACTTCATCAGATGCATATCGTGGAAACTGCAGCAGACCTGATGAATGCATCTGATGAAGTGAGCTGTAGCTCACGAAAGCTTATGCTCTAATAAATTGGTTAGTCTCTAAGGTGCCACAAGTACTCCTTTTCTTTTTGCGAATACAGACTAACACGGCTGTTACTCTGAAATCTGTAAGTTGTATATGTGGTTCAGTCTCCATTCCTTTCCCTAGAAGGGAAAAGAAGATTCCTCTTCTGTTTGGGAGGGCAGTTGTCTGTGTTTGTTTGGGTGGTTTTTTTTTAATCTCTGCCTGCTCCTGTGGCTCTCTTAAAGTCTAACATTGCGATTGGATAACAGTGTGATGTTAATAATGCTCAACCACCAAATCACTGTGATCCCACTCTGACCTTTAGTAATAATACAAGGACTTTAACTGGTTAAGACCTTTTAAATCGGTACCCAGGGCTGCTTCTGTTGGAGTCGGTGACAAAGTGCTGATTGCAGAAGTGCAGTCACCCTAGAGACTGGAGGGGCAGGGAGGCTGGCAGGAGTGCAAATGCTTGAGCTTTGTAAGAGCAATACGAGACATCAGTTGGATAGTGAGCAGTTGGTGGGGGACGTATGCTCCCCACTCCCCATTAGCTGCATCTATGGCTCACTGATTTCAGTGGGAGTAGGATTGGACCCTAGGAATGCAGCATGCAAATTGTCACATTTTATTATAAGGTTGGCCGAGCTGTGCCTGATGTCGCTCAGTGAGTTCCTTTCCTGGGGGAATACAGACAATCCTCATTGATACACACGGCTTGTTACTCGCAGGGCCAGCTGGGTGAACAGCTCCTTGTGCAAGGAGTCCCACTGAAGTCAACGGCAGTACTGGTGTGAGGAATTGCCCTGCTGTTGAGGGAAGGGCTTCACCATCTGGCCTTAAAACTTCCCACTGGCTCATCTTCCCCAGCAGCCGCGGTGGCAGGATCACAGATGCAGACAAGATGCTGGTGGCGGCTGGCATTTTAAGCACCATCTCACCTCGACCTGCTCTAAAAATGCTGGACGACGTGGTGTCGGGAGCCCGGTGTACAGTAGCACTACTGCTGTGGTACCACTAAAACAGAGACTGCAGCAGTAGGAAAACTTGGGGCAAAAAACAGTCTGACCTCCTTGTCCAGTTCTTACTCAGCAAATCGCCCTGGAGCAGTCCGGACGGAGCAAGGATTCCACACTGGGGCTGTCGTAGTTAGAATGAGGAGAAGTTTGTCAGTTGAATTTAAGCCCTCCCATTCTACATGCTGTGGACTGGGGAGATAGAGGTAGCCCAAGGAGGAGAAGCAGTGGCAGTGAGGAAGGAGGGTGGAGCTGAGCTGGGAGTTTGGCTCAGTGCCCCACGCAGCTGCCCAGGCTAGGTTCAACTGGTAGCGTGTGCAGAGGGTAGTGAAAAAGGACCTGATTCTGGAAAGGGTGGGGCCACATATGGTATTAAGCAGGCATGACACCCAGTAATAAGTGTATGCAGGATCAGGCCCTACGAAGGGATGGACAAATCTGCCCAGCCCCGGGAGGGGATTGGAGGCCAAATGATTCTGTCCAGGGGCAGGCAGCCTGGAGTGTTTTATAGCTATTGGGGCATGGAAGTTGCACCTTTAAAATAAGGAAAGAGGGGAGGTGTCCATGGACTAGGCAATGTAGCTAGTAGTGTGAGATTTTCTAGTTGTTAGGAAAGGGGCATCTTATGATCCTGGACCTACCTGCTCTGGGAAAGGGGTCAGTGCTTTGACAAGTCCTCTTACAAACCTCACAGAACCCAGCACTGATGAAATGTGCTAGCCTGACGGTGGCAGAGAGGGAAGCCTCTGGAGTATCCAGAGACCAATAGGTCTAGGATGGGTAGCAGCTGTGCAAGCTTTCCCCACGGTGACCCTTACCCCTGCCCTGGAGGGACTGTTGTGTGAAGGTGAGTTGAGGTGCCACATCCCAGCCTTTGTACTTGGACCCTTGCTAGCACTCTTAGCTACTAGTTAGTCCCAGTTGGGGTAGGTCTGTTGGGGCCACTTGTTCACTGGGAGATTTGTTGAGACCTACCAGACTCATCATAGTACATGTAAGCTACTGAATAGTGAGTTGTTTTGATATTGCTGTGTGTGTTGGTTACACAGTGCAAGAGTAGTGCATGGCACTTGGCACACCATGGGTCAGCTACTCAGATGGTGTAAATCATTATAGCTCCTTTGATTTACACCACGACTTACACTGAGGATCTGAATCCAGACAGATTCCCTGCCCTAAGCAGCTTACAATGGAAGTTAGGACTAGAACAACCATGGGAGATGATAATGCAGAGATGTGACTGTCCTGGCTTTCAGAGGTGCTACCTCTCCTCTTACCCCCCACTTGGTCTCTGAGTACACTGCAGGGGGCTAGTTTTTGATCTGTTAAAGTCCAATGAATTGAGGCCTGGTTACCTCCAAGATCATCTCTTGTGATCAGCAGAGGTGCTTGAGCTAACAGCCTTCTTTAAAAGAGAAAAGGTTGCTTGCTAGAAGAGAGTTCTTGATTCTGGAACTTGCCCTGATAACCTTTAGGGCATGCTACAAAGTCTTATTTTTCACCACTGCCCCCCGCACAGCCTCTCTGCAGGGGATGAGCTGGATGATACAGGTTGGCCAAATTGGAGATAGTGCCAATAAGCCTCCAAATCTGGGAACGTGCCACTCTGAGTGGTTTTTGCGGGCTGCTTAGATTGAACACAAACCATAGATGAGACACAGAGTCCTTGGGGAAAGGCCCATTGAATAAATCAATGCACAGATAGATAGTTGCCATTGTGCATGACCCAGATTCTGTCTTTGCATTTGCATGGTTCCCATGGACTTGCTGAATGTGCCCAGCCCTTTCTGTTTTATATTGTACGGGTTCCTATACCATGCTCATCAGTGTATATCTGAGTGCCTTCCAGCCGTGTAATGAGCCACGTGAGTAACATCTGTCCCGTGTTTGGTCTCTCCCCCACTGCCCAGGGGGAGAAGTACGTGCAGAGGTGTGTCTTGTTTTTCAGTTTTTAAATCTGTTTGCCAGGACGGAATGGAGTCTCCTAGCCAACCAGAGATGGTAGGGAGCGTTGCCTACACTTTTGTGGGAGCCCACGCCCCAACACACATGCCTCCAAAGGCAGCGTCTGTGGCAAATTTCCAGAGAGCTCAGCAGTGGGGACTGGCAGAAGCCCGCCCTTCTAAGCTGTGTCACTGAACATCCCCTCAACTTCCCCTCCCCTCTTTGGCCAGATTCAGGTGTGTCGTTGGTAGGCTATGAAGGAGTCCTCTTCTGCAGCCCCTCTCATTCAGAGATGGGAAGAGGGAAGACTTCATGCAAAGACGGACTGACCCCTGAGGGGCACAGGCAAAACGTCTGCGTATCTCTGCTGTTTATCTCTAGTTTGAGTCTGGGAAGCATCAGTAGATGGAATCTAGTTCTTTCTAAGCCCACGGTGTGGGAAGCTTATGGCCATTTGCCGCAACATTGCGGGGCTTGACAAATTTATGAGATCTTTGCTAGTCAGAAGAATAAATCTGCTAGCCAGGGACTGATTAAACAATAGTGTGTGAGTCGGGGGGCCACCGGTGAGGTTCATAGGTCGTGCCCTGTTGAGAGGCCCGTTTCACCAACAGCAGCTGATGGGAAGGTGCTGAGATTCCTACAAGGCTGATGCCTCTGGTCTCTGCTTTTGAATCAGGTTCAGGCTAGCAGGAGTCTGGTAACGTGGAGCCATACTCCGGCTTGTGGAATAGGATATGGTATTGTCTCTTTCCTTCTCCTCCTCCCCATCCTTAGCCTCCCCTCGGCTGCTACGGAAGGTGATGTTTGGGTCTGGACTGGGTATGGACTTGGGTTTTGTGCTCAGCTTTGAGGGTAAATCAAGGCTAACGTTCAGGTCTGGCTATCCGGGTGAGGCTTGAACCAGCACCAGGAAATGACACTGCTCCCTGTTTAGGATCTATCCTGGAGCCAGAACTGATGGGGCAGGAATGGATCTGGGATGCTAGGGTATTTGGGCCAAAATTCTGTTTTTGTTTCTAAACAGATGGTCCAATTTGCTTTTTTAAAAATAAAATGTAGAGAATCCATGTGTGTGTGTGTGTGTGTGTGTGTGTGTGTGAAAAGTCAGTTGCTTACCTGGCATTACCAAAGCAAGGAGATGTTGCTTCCCCTGACTCATGAAATGCACTGTAGGCTCTTCTAAGAATGGGTGAGCTCATTATTTTGGCTTGGACTTGGCATCTGGTTTCCTTGGCAATCTTGGTGGGCGGGGAGAGGGGAGACTTCTAGGGAGGATGGGGCTGCAGGAATGGATTTCCAAAGTTGTTTCTTTGCATGAGTGTTGTAAAATCTTGGACTTGGCTAGGGTAAAACACAGAAGGTTTTGTGCATCACTAACTTTATGGAAAGGCTTGTAGATTTCAGATCTCTAGATTTCTTAGGGTTTGTCTACATTTAAAATACTACAGCAGCACCCCTGTAGTGTTTCAGTGTAGACACTACCTATGCCGATGAGGAGAGAGTCTCTCTTGTTGACATAGGTAATCCACCTCCCCGCGAGGTGGTAGTTAAGTTGAGAGAAGAACTCTTCCATTGACCTTGTGCTGCCTACACAGAGAGTTAGGTGAAAAATCCACACCCCAAAGAGATATAGCTCTACCAATGTAAATTCCTAGTGTAGACCAGTGTGTCTTATTTATTGACGCTGTGTCTTACTCGGCAGGGGGCTAATACTAGATAACATGATGGAACTGGATCCCGTATGTTCCAAACAGTTGTTGTGATTTAGGCAATTAATTGAAGAAAGGTAGAGAAGCAATTTTTATTTCTTTATTTAGAAAATCTACCAATCGCAGATCATGCGGAAACAGCAAATAAAATCCCAGCAGTATGGATTCAAATAAAATGTTTGCTGAAATATGAGATGGCTGGTTTTAGCAGATTGTAAGAAGAAGCTGTATCAACACACAGTATGGGAGACTAGCAAAAGGATTTAGTTTATTTTCTGCAGTGTTGGGTTAGTACATTGCTCAGTTCCTTCTCTGTGAGTATATAAGGCCTGATTTTCTTTAGTATAAATCAAAAGTGACACCACTGCAGTCAGGCAAGTTAAACTGGAGTAAGACTAGCATGAGAGGAGAATCAAGGCTATAATATTTGCATGATATTCTGGACTGTGAAGAGTCCCAAAATTCTTTATGAACCTTACAAACTGGATTCTCTTCAGCAGCCAGCGGACTGCAGCTACCTCTGGAGTGGAAGATCAGCTGGTTAACAGAGCCTAGCAACACATCTTAGGGCTGGAAGTGAGGCTAAAATAGGGAAAGAAGAAGTTAAAAATTACTTAGACAAGTTAGAGGTCTTTGTCATCAGGGCCTGATGAAATACATCCTACTCGAGGAACTGATTGAGGAGGTATCTGAGCCATTAGTGATCCTCTTTGAAAAGTTGTGGAAGATGGGAGAGATTCCAGAGGACTGGAAAAGGGCAAATGTAGTGCCCAGCTATAAAAAGGGAAATAAGGACAACCCAGGGAATTACAGACCAGTCATCTTAACTTTCTTAATCTGGAAAGATAATGGAGCGAATAATTAAGCAATCTATTTGTAAACATCTAGAAAATAAGTCAGCATGGATTTCTCAAGAACAAATCATGTCAAACCAACCTAGTAGCTTTCTTTGACAGGTAACAAGCCTTATGGGTTGGGGAGGGGGGAGGAGGAGGAAGTGGTAGATATGGTATATCTTGACTTTAATAAGTCTTCTGATACTGTCTCGCATGACCTTCTCATAAACAAACTAGGGAAATGCAACCTAGACGGAGCTACTATAAGGTGCATGCATAGGTGGTTGGAAAACTGTTCCCAGAGGGTAGTTATCAGTGGTTCACAGTCAAGCTGGAAGGGCATATTGAGCAGGGTCCTGCAGAGATCAGTTCTGGGTCCGGTTCTGTTCAATATCTTCATCAATGATTTAGATAATGGCATAGAGAGTAAGCTGATAAAATTTGCGGATGATACCGAGCCGGGAGGGGTTGCAAATGCTTTGGAAGACAGGATTAAAGCTCAAAATGATCTGGACAAACTGGAGAAGTGGTCTGAAGAAAACAAGATGAAATTCGATAAGGACAAATGCAAAGTACTCCGCTTAGGAAGGAACAATCAGTTAAGACAAAATGGGAAATGGCTGTCTAGGAAGGAGTGCTGTAGAAGGGGATCGGGGGGGGGGGGCATAGTGAATCGCAAACTAAATATGAGTCAAGTGTAAAACCATTGTTTTTTAAAAAAAAAAAAAAAAAAAGCAAACCTAATTCTTGGATGTATTAGCAGGAGTGTTGTAAGCATAGGCGCCAACTCCTGAGCACCCACGGGAAAAAAATGGTGTGTGCTAAGCACCCACCAGCAGCCCCCCTATCAGTGCCTCCTACCCGCTGGTGGCCCCACCGATCAGCGTCTTCACCCTCTCTCCCAGCGCCTCTCCTGGCTGCAGATCAGCTGAGCCACAGTGTGCAGTAGGTGCTGGGGGAGGGGAGAGGATGAGAAGAGGCTGGGCAGAGTGGGGATGGGAAGAGGTGGGGTGGGAGCTTGGAGGAAGGGGTGGGAGCAGGGCAGGGCCTGAGGTGGAGCCAGAGGGGGAGCACTCCCTGGCACATTAGAAAGTCGGCACCTATGGTTGTAAGCAAGACACGAGAAATAATTCTTCCACTCTACTCTGTGCTGATTAGGTCTCAGCTGGAGTATTGTGTCCAGTTCTGGGCGCCACATTTCAGGAAAGATGTGGACAAATTGGAGAAAGTCCAGAGAAGAGCAACAAAAATGATTAGAAGTCTAGAAAGCATGATTGAAAAAATTGTTTGTTTAGTTTGGAAAAGAGAAGACTGAGCAGGGACATATCAGTTTTCAAGTACATAAAAGGTTGTTATGAGGAGGGAGAGAAATTATTCTCCTTAACCTCAGAGGATAGGGTAAGAAGCAATGGGCTTAACTTGCAGCAAGGGTGGTTTAGGTTGGACATTAGGAAAAACTTCCTGTCAGGGTGGTTAAGCACTGGAATAAATTGCCTAGGGAGGTTGTGGAATCTCCATCACTGGAGATTTTTAAGAGCAGTTTAGATAAATGCCTGTCCGGGATGTTCAAGGCTAGGTAATATTTAGTCGTGCCGGGGAGCGGACTAGATGACCTCTCAAGGTCCCTTCCAGTCCTATGATTATGAAGATGTCTTCCCAGGGGCAATTCTAGGTAGATAGAGTGCAACTGGGATATATCCAGACCATTGGGTTTAGTGCTCCTGTCTCTTGCTGGAGATTGAAAAATGGTGGCAGCATTTAAACCATGCTTGAGGTAGGACTTGTAAAGATCCATGTATGTTAGTGTTTGATGCCAGGTAGTGTTACTAATCAGCATTGATGGAAATCTTCTTCTGTGCATGTATTCTGCTAGCCCTTTGTCTGTGGCTAAACATCCCAGGTATGACTGGTAGAAACATGCCCAATGTGTTGGTGAAACTCTGGCTCTCTACTGAGTACAGGAGATCCTTTGTGGAACAGCAGAAACACAGCAAGGTAACTGGCCAACCAGCAGGCAAGGAGTTAACAGTGAACAATGTTACTGAACAGGTTTATATTTACTTCCTTGTGATCCTAAAGATGAGAGAATTTCAAAATCTGACTGCATTTGCCATCAAAGAATGAGGCTTCCTTTTCATGCTTAAGTGAATATCATGCAAGACAGGAACAGCTGACTTGTTATCTCAGCCTGGGCAGTGAGTGGAAAGCAAAATTTTTGTGCCTTAAAAACTGGCACGGCCAGATTCTCAGCTGGTATAAATTGGTGTAGCTCATTGAAGAGACTGGTACTATATTCACTTACATCAACTGGATCTGGGTCTGAAGATGTTGCCTTAAAATACACTGCTCAAGAAGAACACTTAAGAACATAAAGCTATCTTTTTAAATCCCCCAAATTGCTTTTTAAGCTGAGGTTTTTCATGGCTGCCCCCAAATATATAGTTTTTGAAAAATACGAGGATCTCGGTGATTTACAAATCTTGTTGAATTAAGCCTCGCAATAACCTAGTGAAGGAAAGAAGTAAAATCTTGTTTGGCAGCTGCTGTTCATTTGTATTGTGGTAGCACCTACCAGCCACCGCCACGAGCAAGGCCTCATTGTGCTCGGTGCAGCACAAACCCAGTACAGAAAGAGGGTCCCTGCCCCAAGGAATTTACAATCCAAGCTGTTCCTGTGTTCTTCCAATCCTGGGAATATTTTCACCAGTTAAAAGCATTTTAAGTGCTTTATTTGTGCTCAGAGCACCCAAGCTGGCTGGCTTCTTGAAAGCTGTGGAGTCCGGTGTCACATACGCTGGTGTAAATATAGAGTAACCCCAATGAAGTCAGAGTTACAAGCGCATGATGCGTTGCAGCCCTCTTGTATCACCTATGTGACTAACCCTGTTGGGCTAGACCCTGAGCTGTTGCCGAGGAGAAGGAGGTGGATAGGGTTGCAAAAGTGGTTTCGAGCCACCTGTGTGCTCCCCCAATCCAATGTAGCACAGCCCCGGGGCCCAGATCCCTTCTATTCTGTTCTGGCACTTACTAGGTTATGAAGAGCATATATCTGAGTGCTTCATGCCAGCAGCCTCTGGCCCCAGTGGACCATCCTGGCAGCCCGAGATCACTAAGACGCAGGGATATCCAAGCCACACTCCCTTACCCTCCCTGCAGTCAGTATGGCCAGGGCATCAGTGTAAAAGTTACTGTGCCAGCTCTCTGCCACCCAAAATTCTGATCTAGAGCCCTGAAGCGGAACCCGGAACCTGCGAGTTCCACAGGACCCACTGCCATAATAGCAGGAGCAGGTAACATGTACTTTGCAGGCAGGAATAGATGGGGGGGAAAAAAAACCCAGACTGCAGTAATTTGTGGAAAACACTAAATCTCTCGTCAGTTTGTCCTAAATAGAATTTCAGCAATGGAAAGCAAGTCCCCGTCCCTCCCACTTTTTTTTTATAAAGGTTTTAATACTTGAGTGAGGATAGAAAGAGATTTGATGTCTTATTAACAGGCATTCAAGTATTTTTCAAGCAAGATTTGTTTTATTGGTAAAAATTCTGTGGGTTTTTTAAAAATAATAATATAAATATATATATGCCAATGGTGGGTGGGTGTGTTTTCTTTTTATAGTAGCATAGGGGAATCTGTGTCTCTTGCGGGATCTAAGGCTTTTGCAGGTGGGAGCGAGATAAAAATGCAAGAAATAATGTGGGAGTGGGATTAAAAAAAAAAAATAGTCAAGCGCAGAGCTCTCGTCTAACCCTGAGATGGCCAGGTAAGCCAGTGCTTTGCACTGGTAGCGCAGTACAGGGCTGTTCTAATCCAGCCCATTGGGTTTCATTCAATTTCACCTCCATTGAAATCAATGTGCCTGATTTCTCCACTGCCCAGAATCTTGCATAGTTATTTACACCTGGACAAAGTAGGTGCAGACCACTTACCTAATCAGAAGGGTAATGTTTTTACACCCACTGTACCTAGATATAAATGACCTACTCAAAGGGCAGGGGAAATGGAGGATCAAGGCTGTAGAATTTCAGAACAGCCAGGAAGTAAATATAACCTCCCATGCTAATGACACTCACAGGTTTGAGGCAAAGTTCTCCTTTTTTAGAGCCTTAAACCTACTGGGAAGTACATAATAATTAAAACAGAAAATCCCAACTCCTGCAAACCTTACTCAGATGAGTAGTTTTTACTATGGTGGCTAGTTGTATGACCGAAGTTTAAAGGATCAGGGCCTACCTTGAGATTTTTAAGCATAAAAAAATACACAAAGCAATGGCCAGTCCCATTCTAGGTGCTCATTGTACTGAATTGAACAGGCTGGGTGTCGGTGTGCCATTACTGGACCGATTCAGAAATATTCAACTGTGTGCTGTAGGTGATCTGTGGCTAGCAACTAAAGCAGATTCTTAAGGGATTAAGTCCTATGCTTTTTGCTGCTGCTCTTTTGCTGCTGCTGTGAAGTTGTGAGTGGCCGTGGCCTGCAGCATAGTTACAATAGTGAAGACCACCGATATTTTGTCATATAAATGGATTAAACGGAATATGTCTCATACAGGCTGAGAAGTACACATAGGGTCTCCTGCTTGCAAATCGGAGAGGACCACATCTCTCACTAACTCCAGTTCTGCTCAGCAATCCTACTCCTGTTTCCAGCAATGTCTCTCCCTAGTGTACCGTCCCCGATCCTGTATTCCTTACACGCTCAGAACTCCCACCGACTTCAGCGGGAATGAAGTTTGTGCACACTTTAGCATGTGGCTTCTTGAACATTCTAGGAATAAACTAATTTTGATGAAGTAGGTGGCTTTAAAAAATAGAAAGCCTTTCAATAGTGAAGGGTCAGCTAAAGCTAACTAGCCATGTGCCTGGCTGGCCCAGATTCCATTTGGTGTGATCTATGATGATGGTATATGAAGGCTCTCGAAGGACACGGTGGAAAGGTGCTAGTGGAAAAGCTGTTGCTATGACAAATGGCTCAGTGCTGGAATTCGAACTGTCAACTTTGAAACTATCAGCGCTACCTCATTTATTCCCTTGCTTAGAATGCTGAACGGCCGTAGGGCCTCTTGTTTTAATTTTTCCTCCTTACTGACGTTACCAAAAAAAAATTGTAATTCCACAGTCTGAGCTGGCTCCAGCGAGGTGCCAAAAACCCTCATTTCCCACTGATGTCAGTGATGGTAGAGTGTAGGACTGAACCATGCAGGACTGAACTCACTAGCATTTGTACAGAAGGGGGCTGATACAGGAAAGAACTTGGGCATATGCCTAACTCCCACAATAGGATTTATGTGCATGCCTAAACTTAAGCACTTGCTTATGTGCATTCTTGCATCAGGATTTTCCATTGGGTTTTTGCAGTAGTGTAGCTCAATTGGCTTCATTGGAGACCCACCTAGTTTACACCCGTGTAAATGAGATTAAATTTGAGTTTAAAAGCTTTGCCTGCAATATAGATAGTAATCAGTGGCATAAACAAGCGATAGTTTTATACCGATTGTTCAACCACTAACCGTGTGTGCCCTCACGGGTGATGCTCAACCAACCGAAGGGCCCATTTTGCATTGCATGGACTTCGATGCACAGTTTAATCTTGTCTGTGTCTGCTATATAACTACTTGGAACCTGGAAAATAATCCTTAGAACTGTACTTGTCAAAGCACAGTACAAAGAGTAACTGACCAATTCTCACCTCTCTCTAAGTGGCCTAGTTTTTCAGAGGTGCTAAGTACCTGCTGCTCCCATTGACTTCACTGATAGGACTTATGGGTGCTATTCAGAGCCTCTGAAAATCAAGGACTCTCTCCATCTATTACATTGGGCTTTGGATCAAGCTTTTACTGAGGTATTTGAACATGTCTAACACTAGGCAGCCTGACAACATGTAGCCTTAGTATCTCTTAAGAGTAGAATGATGGCACTTCTAGGGCATTTTTAAACACAAAACTCCATGTCTTTTGTCCTGGGAAAAGGTCTATAAAGGGTTTATGATGGGGTTCCCTTCCTCCCTGCCCACCCAATTTCTGAGCTCAGTTCAGCTATGTTGGCATTCGCGTCCTAGAGAAGCATTCAGCATGTAGCCAGCACATTGCACGGCTTCCTGTGTTTGTATGGGCAGCCTGCCAGAAAGCAAGGGCACTCTCTCCTGGCGCTGTCACTGGCGTTGCAGAAGAAAATGGAAACCTTGGTGAAATTCATCCTTTGGGTTAGTGAGACACTTTCCGGAGTATCTTGATTATTTAAGACCCTTTGTTTGCTGCCAGAGCTTTAAATCGAGCCCAGGAAGGAAACCCTCGGAGTGCAGTTTCCCCACCATATACCCTTGGGGTCTCAGTGCAAGACGTCAGTCCCCGGAAGGGAGCAGAAGTGATCTCCTTGGGTCCTTTTTGTCTGCTGAAGGAAACGGCCCTCCTTTCTCCCCGAATCACATGGTCTCCAAGTACTTAGCCAACAAATAGGGAGAGGGAGCATTCTGAGTGGTTAAAGTACAGGACTGGGAGTCAGGTGATCGCTAGAGGACGGTTGAATTTGTAGTTAAGGCCCTGGTTTGGGACATCTAGGTGTGGGACATACTACAGTCACAGGAGCCATGTAGCTGAGTACCTCCCACCCTTTTTAATATATTGATCCTCACCCTTGTCAGGCAGGGCGGTGCTGTTATCACCATTATATGGAAGGGGACCCAAGGCCCAGATTGGTTAAGTGACTTGCCTAGATCACACAGGAAGTCTGTAGCAGAACAGGGAGTTGAACCTAAGTCTTCTGAGTCTGCTAACCACAGGACCATCCTTTCTTTCCAGGAGATCTAGGTTCTGTTCCTCACCTCTAGTGCAGTGTCCTCGAGCAAACCGTTTTTAATCTATCTTGTTCCTAAATTGCCTGGCCGTAGCATGGAGAGAATAATACTCCTTCCATCACAGGGCTTTTGTGAGAATAAATTCATTGAGGCTGATGTGGTGCTTAGGTACTACCTCAGTAGATCTGGTACCCCAGAGAAATGTGGTCAGTAGATGAGGCCCTAGACTGGGGCTCAGATGCTATGGATTCACTGTCTGACTTTGGGCAAGTCCCTTCAGTGTCCCCCATCACTAAAGTGGGAATAACAATCCTTACGCCCTTTTATCAGAACACACATATCTGGATGAAATGTGCTATGTATTATCTGCATTCTGTTCCTGGCATTGCCATGGATTGTCTAGATGGCCTTGTGCGAGTCACAGGCCGTCGCTTTTAAAAGCAGCTCCTGATTTTGGGTGCCTGGTATTTTGACCAGAGGAGCCTCAAGCAGAGCATGTGAAAAATTCCAACGCCCACAACTCTTGCTGAGGTTAGTGTGGGAGTTGTGGTGCTGAGAGCCTCTGACAAGCAGTCCCTAGGGATTCTCCAATTGGGTACTCAAAAATGGAGGCATCCCAAAATGCCTACTCACTTCTCGGCCTCTCTCTGCTTGTTTACCCATCTGTAAAATGGAGAGCACATTCCCCATAGGCATGTTGGGAGGCTTCTTTCATTCATATTTGTAAAGCAAAGCATCTTGGGATGGATGGCAATGGACAGTGTGACGATTGCTAGACTAGGTTACCTGCCCTCCCTAGAGTTTCAAAACATCTCATTAGGTAAAGCTATCATGGAGCACTGATAGTTCCAAATAGCGTCTACAGTGGTTGGGTGCTTGGTATAGCCACTTCTGTGACATGTGTTGCCTCCTTAGCCTGTAACCTTCCATTCTGACAGACCATTGAGGTATGTGCGGTACTGGGTCAAAGTGTGTTCTTTTCTTTTCGTAACTTGTAGACCATGCTGAGTTAACGTACTGTATGTGTCTACTGGGTCGTGCTCGCGTGTCCCACGGTTCCACCCAGGCTTGGTGTTTAATCATATATGGCATATTTTTGTTATGTTTCTTCATATGCCAAAAGCAAACTGATACTTTGAGACTGAAGGGTCAAGAGGACCTATTTTAGGTCAAGAGGAGAACAAAAATTAGTCTTGATGAAAGAGCAGAATCTGTGTGTCTTCTATAGTAATCTGTGATGGGATGAGCATGCAGCCTAGCTGTCCATCTCAGCAGACAGCAGAATATTTAGTAGCATTGCCAGGTGTCCGGTTTAACATCTGGTCAAAAAGGGACCCTGGTAGCTCTGGTCAGCACCGTTGACTGGGCTGTTAAAAGTCTGGTTGGTGAGGGGCCGGCAGGCTCCCTACTGGGCTCCCTTGGGCTCACCGGAAACGGCAACATGTCCCTAGGCACAGGGGCCGCCACGTAGGCTCTGTGCGCTGCCTCCTCCCCAAGCTCCGGCTCCGCAGCTCCCCTTGGCTGGGAACCGCAGCCCGAGGGACATGTTGCCACTTCCGAGGAGCTGCCCGAGGTTAGCGCTGCCAGGTGCCTGCATCCCGAACCTCCTCCCATGCCCCAGCTTGGAATCCCCTCCCACGTGGACCCCTTGGCCCCAGCCTGGAGCCCCCTTCTGGACTGCATCGCCCCCCCCCTCCCCCAGCCCAGAGCCCATACCCCCTCCCATGAGTGAGCGAGTGAGGGTGGAGGAGAGCGAGTGCCAGAGGGAGGGGGGATGGAGTGAGCAGGGGGTGGGGCCTTGGGGAAGGGGTGGGGCAAGAGCATTCGGTCTTGTGCAGTTAGAAAGTTGGCAATCCTAATGCTTAGAGATTTAAAGATGCAGCATGCAAGAGCAGAGTCCTACGAGCAAAATACACCACATTTTTGCCATCGGCATTTAACAAATGATTTTTCTCTCATTTACTTTCATGTAAATCTGGCTTAACTCCGCTACAGTTGATATTGCAAACATGAGAAGAATCGCTCCTGTTCTTTGGTAATTAACTGTTGATCAGCGTGTGTGCCATGAAGTGTTTTTCCTTGTTTTGCAAGAAAGAATTAAAAACAAAACAACAAAAACCCCATCTGACTCATGCCAGTGTCTTTTTCAAGTGTGCTGAGCAAGATGCAGCCGCCAACAGTCTGACCTGTCTGACCTTTCCAGTCAATTGGAAAGGAACATGGTGATCAACCCAATCTGAAAAGACTAGAGAATTGAAACTGTAGCTCACTAAAACGGATGCTGTTGTAAGATACAAAATGGGATGCCACCAAGAGGGACTATTGATTTAGGGGGAGGAGGGTGTTAATGAAGGATGACTGTGTTAAAAAAGGAAGATGGCTGGCGTGAGAAATCGTTTGCAGTATTTGAGCTTTTCCTCCAAGTCCTGTCAGCAAGATATTGAAGAAGGGAAGAGAAAGTGGGTCAGTTAACAAACGCACTGATCTTGTGAGATAACATCAGATACTGAAAGTTGTTTGCTAACTGAGAGCAACTACCGCTGAGGCCATGTTCTTTCTTTCAATTGCTAAGAGCCTATTGTCTTAAATGAGGATTGTTTCAGAGTAGCAGCCTGTTAGTCTGTATTCGCAAAAAGGAAAGGAGGACTTGTGGTGCCTTAGAGACTGACAAATTTATTTGAGCATAAGCTTTCCTGAGCTATTGTGACTGCCAGCTCTCCACCCCCAGCCTCACACGTTCTTGTCAACTGCTGGAAATAGCCCACCTTGATTATCACTACAAAAGGTTTTTTTTTCCTCTCCTGATGGTAATAGCTCACCTTACCTGATCACTCTCGTTACAGTCTGTATGGTAACACCCATTGTTTCATGTTCTCTGTGTATATAAAATCTCCCCACTGTATTTTCCACTGTATGCATCCGATGAAGTGAGCTGTAGCTCACGAAAGCTTATGCTCAAATAAATTGGTTAGTCTCTAAGGTGCCACAAGTACTCCTTTTTTTTTTAGGTTTCAGGGAGTCACCATCACCCCTCTTTTCCTTATGGCTAGATGGGGCGGGGTGGGGCGGGGCAGGTCTTGAACTTTTTAGACGATGAGTCTCAAAACCCTTCTGTTGTAACATAAGGTCGCTGTATGGAAATGGCTGAGACCCACTGACCTAAGTTATAAGCTCTTCAGGGCAGAGATAGTGTTTGTAGAGCATCTAGTACAATGGAGCCCTGATCCGCGAATGTGGGATTGCTAGGAGCGATTGAAGAAATAATAAGACCCTTCTGGAATTTCAGCAAGTGCAAACTGCAGCTGTCCACATTCATAGTAGAGACCATTGCCCCACAGCCACGTTACACCCATGTACTGGGTATTCATGGAGCTACTGAGCCTGATCCCATTCAGATCGATGGGAGTCTTTCCACTGATTTCAGCGGGTACTAAATGAGGCTCATAAAGCCCCATATTGCTTGGATCGTAGCGTTCTTAGAGACCAGGCTGAGATGGTCAAAACTGGGTAGGGGATATGGATGCCTACTTCCCATTAATTTCATTGGGAGTTGGGCATCAAAATCCCTTTGATAAGCTCAGCTCACAGGCCTGATTCTGCATTCTGTTACATCAGTTTGGTGCTGTTTTGGAGGCAATGGAATTACATCAGCATAGAATTGGTGCCCTAAAGTAGAGATGCAGGCTCTAACTTTCTCTCTGGGACCATTTCTGGCCCCCATGAGAAGTGAAAGTTGGGAGGTGCTCTCACTGAAATGTCATTGTCAGTGTCTGATCAAAAAAGACTTTTGGAAGGATACAAAAAGCTTTGTGGGGACACTTTTTTGTATCTTGAACAAATTTAATTCAGAATGGGAATTTTAGTGTGTGGGTTGCTGTATGTATTTTTTTTTA
This sequence comes from Lepidochelys kempii, assembly GCF_965140285.1. Taxonomy (NCBI): domain Eukaryota; kingdom Metazoa; phylum Chordata; order Testudines; family Cheloniidae; genus Lepidochelys; species Lepidochelys kempii. Next base: position 258,597,635 of record NC_136381.1, read on the forward strand.
AGTGCCCATCTCCCCTTTTCCTGTGGAGAACAAGAGTTAGAAGGGGGGGGGGAATTCCTGAAAGACACCTGCCCCTCCCTCCAAAATAAAATTTCAAATTGAAATGAATAAACCTTTTTTGATTTAAAAAAAAAAAAACCCTAAAAAGTGTTTTTGGTTTTGTTTGTTTTTATGGGGAGAGGGAGATGACCATTTTATTTATTATTTTTTTTGCAGACTATCTTTTTTTTTTTTTTTTTTTTTCAGTGAGCCTTAGTTGGGAGTGCCTCCATTCCAGTCAGTGGGGATATTCTCAATTTCCCCTGATGTAGCTCACATCTGCACTGTACCCCTTCTGTGACATCTACACAAATATTCATCTGAGGGCACAATCTGGCCCTATGTGAAAGCGAAAAAAAAACAACAACAAAGCAGCATTCTTCATCGGCATTAGGCTTTCTTCCTGAGAAGTTCTCTTTCTGAGCCAATTACAAATCTTCCAGATCCTCAGCTGGTATAAATGGATTGAACTTGATTGATGTCAAAGGAGCTGTGCCAGGTTACACCTGCTGAGGATCTGGTTCATGTGTACGTAGTCGCTTTAGCATTTAAAGTGTGCGTAACTGAGCTGCTTCTTAGAAGCAGCCTTTTTATGAGTCCCACTTAAGTGTATAATTAGCGTTTGTAAATTAGTTCAGTTTGGTTGGCCATTCAGGGTAACCATTTCCGTGTAACAAATGAAAGAACTCTGAGAACTAAATTGTACATTATGAAAGGTATAATGCAAGCGAAAAGCCCAGCATGTGTCAGACCTGTGGCCTGAAACATCACTTGCCTTAGTTTATTTGTTCCTTTTTGTTTTTCATCAGCCTTGACCTGAGAGGTCCTTGGAATTTTTCATTCCTGTTGAATCTAGAGACCGGGTCTGCCTTTTGTTATCTATGGCTCTGATTTCCAGAAATTACTGATCTCTGTGGAACCACAAGAGCTGTCTCATACACCAATGTGAGTTAGTTATTACTCTTAAGTTACTAAAGTTATTATTACTAACCATTCAACCAAAGTTAATGGAGTTACACTAGCGTAAGAGGAAATTCAGGCTGAACATAATTTATTGGAACAGTTTCTACTACTTCTCTTATAAATATGCACGCAGAGGGGGGAAGTTCAATGGTTTGGAAAAGGCCATGACTTGACAGTGATATAATGTCCTTTGTCTACTGTTGCCTGTTAAAGCTCTCACTTTATGCCCACAGTGTGAAGTAGTCAGCAGGGTGGTTTATGTACTGGGTTTCTCTATCTGAGTCACTGAAGCCATAGCTTTGATTTCTGGTAGAGTTGCGTCATTCTCTGGAGGAGGTAGATGGAGTCCCATGCAGTTGCAATGTGTGTGTCATTTGAAACATGTCATTTTAAAAACAAAGCATCAGTCCATCTGAAGTAGCACATTTGAAATTTTTGTCATGTGTACTTCCAGGTAGCTAAGAGCTTGAATGGTTAAATACAAGCAAGCAGGCTGCCCTGGTGCAAGCAGGCTGCTAAGGGTATGTCTACACTACGAAATTAGGTTGATTTTATAGAAGTCGTTGTTTTAGAAATCTGTTTTATATATTCGGGTGTGTGTGTCCCCACAGAAAATGCTCTAAGCGCATTAAGTGCGTTAACTTGGCGGAGTGCTTCCACAGTACCGAGGCAAGCGTCGACTTCCAGAGTGTTGCACTGTGGGTAGCTATCCCACAGTTCCCGCAGTCTCCGGAAGTGAGATTCAAAAGTTCGCAGTTCTTTTCCTGTCTACCTGGCCAGTGAATCTGAGTTGAGAGCACTGTCCAGAGCGATCACAATGGAGCACTCTGGGATAGCTCCCGGAGGCCAATACCGTCGAATTGTGTCCACAGCACCCCAAATTCGACCTGGCAAGGCCGATTTAAGCGCTAATCCACTTGTCAGGGGTGGAGTGAGGAAATCGATTTTAAGAGCCCTTTAAGTCGAAAAAAAGGGCTTCATCATGTGTACGGGTGCACATCGATTTAACGCTGCTAAATTCGACCTAAAGTCCTAGTGTAGACCAGGGCTAAGCTATACACATGCAACCTGATCTGTGAGCCCAACTGCAATGCTTTATCTTGTAACCCTGTGTCATGCAAATAATTCTTACTTGTGTGAGTAATCCCACAGAGGTCAGTGGGTTTGCTCATATGAGTCAGGCTTGCAAGACTGGGCTCAGTTTGCATGCAGACGTTCAGTGCTGAAGAAAACATAGACCTACAACCCCCAAAAGCCCATAACTCCATGCTCAAAAATACAGGTGCATCATTTTGGGCTCACCCATCTGGAAGCTGCTTTGGAAAACATGAGCAGCATGTTCCATGAGAGAAGGAATTTGCACCAGTGAGCTTTGCCAAAATGTACTCCCTTCCCTGAGTGTAGCACAACCTGCTGTGCGCCAGGCTGCTGCCCTCCACCCCAGAGGTGGCTGCATTTCCATGAGGCTGTGTGCACTGTAGTTTGTAGAACAAAACTAGATTGTTATAGGTATTAGGCTGGAAAGAAGATATACATTATTAACAGGGAGGGTAATTAACCACTAGAACAATTTACAAGGGTTGTGGTGGATTCACAATCCCAGGCAATTTTAAAATTAAGATTGGATGCTTTTCTAAAAGATCTGCTCTAGGAAACTTTCAGGGAAGTTCTCTGGCCTGTGTTACACAGGAGGTCAGATTAGATGAGCGCACTGGTCCCTTTGGGCCTTGGAGTTGTGAAACCTGCAGAATTGTTATACTTTTCATTGTTTGACTTTCTCTCAAGCCACTCCTGCAGGTTGTATAAATATACGTTCATGTTGTTGGATGTTAAAGTTAGCACCATTTCTCCATTCATCGCTGCTGTTTTGAACACTGCCCCAGCCCTGGCCCCCAAAGCTTATGAAAATAACATTTACAATAATATTTTTAACAGTTCCGTAGTATACAAAACTCCAGCATCCTGGCAGGCTGCCCGGAAACTTTTGGAAAGTTAATGTTGTTGACTCTTTAAAAGGAGAGATGATTTTTCCGCTTGACTCCTTTTGCTTGTTAAGCTCTCCAGGCCCAACGTGTTGCTCCCTGCTGCTTGAAAAACAAGGAAAGTCCAAATTTTAGCAAAGTTAGTTAGGGTGGTTTTCTAACTTGGCCACATTTCGGGGGGGACCAGTGATTTGTATGTGGGTTAATTACACCGTTTCAGCGTATATATGGGCTAAGTTCAACATGGAAAAAGAGGGTGAAGCTCCTCTTGGAGATCTGTGGCCGGCATGCAGTGGTGCAGTAAATAATTATTTGTATTGCAAGTAGTGCCTAGAATCTCCAACTGAGTTTGAGGCCTTGGTGTACTTGGTGCATGCCCACCCCGGAAGAAGAGATGGTCCCAGCCCTGAAGAGCTGATGATCTAAATAAACGAGACAAAGGGTGAGTGGGAAAGTGTTGCTAAGAGAGAGATGCAAGTGACACACTATTGCAACACGCACTAGTTTGATGTTCACTCGGGGCCTGATCCTGCACTTTCTCCTATTGGCCTCCGTGGAAATTGGTGGTGCTTGTCCCCTTGCAGGAAACATCCAGCCCCTTGTGAAGTCAAGCCCTGGGTGTGCAAAATGGTCACGATTCTGATGTCCGCTACAGTGCAAATCCAGAGTTGTTGCATCTAAGCCAGGGCTCACCATTGTGAAGTTACTTCTGGTTTACACTGAGCTGAATCAGACCCTCACATATTGCACCAGGGGCTGAAGGATGGTGGTTTACGACCACAGTGTTGCTGAAAAGCTGACCCTTCCCTGAGCTGAAGGAGGGAAGAGTTCACGCTGCTGTTGCTTTTACTGCTTGGCAGGAGGCTTTTCTCCAAGGCTGGGTTATAGGCCAGTAGTTTGTGAAGTGTGCTGCAAGAGATTTACAGTGCAGGCAGCATTCACTGGTCGTCGGAACGGTGCAGTGGGAGTCAGGAGACCTGGGGTCTATTCCAAATGCTAGCTGACTTTGTTAAAAAAAAAAAAACAAGGAGTACTTGTGGCACCTTAGAGACTAAAATTTGTTTGGGCATAAGCTTTCATGGGCTAAAACCCACTTCATCGGATGCATGCAGTGGAAAATACAGTAGGAAGATATATACACGGAGAACATGGAAAAAAAGGCTGTTGCCATACCAACTGGAACGAACACCTTCTTGTCAACTGTTTGAAATGGGCCATCCTGATTATCACTACAAAAGTTTTGTTTTGCTCCTGCTGATAATAGCCCACCTTAATTAATTGGTCTCGTTACAGTTGATATGGCAACACCCATTTTTTCATGTTCTCTGTGTATATATATCTTCCTACTGTATTTTCCATTGCATGCATCCGATGAAGTGGGTTTTAGCCCACAAAAGCTTATGCCCAAATCAACGTTAGTCTCTAAGATGCCACAAGTACGCCTCGTTTGTTTGTTTTGTGCTGTTACAGACTAATACGGCTACCCCTCTGAAAGCTGACATTGTGTAACCTACCAGCACTTGAAAGCTCTAAGGAGGGACTCTGGTGAGAGGTCTGGGGAAATACATTGGAATAGGAGAGATGTGTAAAAGGCCACTGTAAAATAGTAATATTGTGCTAAAAGACAGGGATTGGGTGCTCCTCAACTGGGACAGCTAGAATGTATTGCTGGGAATCTGGCCAAAAAAACAACAACAGAATTTGCAATCCAATTCTAAGGGCATCCATTTTCATAGTTAAAAAAATGTTAAAGTAGAAAACATGAAACCCATATATGTTTGCATTGCTATTTACTCCATTGCACATGGATGCTGGCTTGTTATTGTAGGGTTGCTTGTGAAAACTAAACTGTGGGAGCTTGATGGTTTGTATTCGAGGAAAGACTATATAAAACATACATGTAATTTCTCAAAGAGAAAGGTCACAGGATCACATTTTCAGGCATACATCTGAATGAGTTACTTGCATGCGCAGGTGTTGTACAAATTGCGTATTTGCATGGGCAGATGTCCAGTTGTGTGTCTAGCTGACCATTCAGACAGATGACAATGCTTTACATGCAATTGTGGTACTTGTGTGCACAAACTAGGCACACAACTTCATTTCTGAAAGTGTGACATGGAATTTGAAAACAGAAGCAAAAAGGAAGTACCCGTACATACTTGATCATAAGCCGGTTTGTTTATAAGCCGAACCCCCCCAAGGTGGATAAGTGTAAATGGTAAAAACTGTATGACCCTTTCATAAGCAGACCCTATATTTCAGGGATTGGCCAACTTTGGCTCTCAGCCCGTCAGGGTAAGCCGCTGGCGGATCAGGACATTTTGTTTACCTGGAGCATTCGCAGGCATGGAGCCCCTCAGCTCCCAGTGGCTGCGATTTGCCATTCCCGGCCAATGGGAGCTGCGGGAAGTGGCTCACAGGGATGTTGTGAGCTACATTCAGTATGGTGAGGTGCTCTTATGCTACAGTGAGTACAATAGATAGGTAGTCTGCACTCGGTGGAAGAGGGTTGCTTTGAGGCCTGTGGGTGAGAAGTATGTTACAAAGTGGGTAGGTGGTATGTCCATTTTACAGGTGAGGAAATAGAGACACAAGGTGAGTAAAGTTTGTGTACAAAGTTGAGACTATACCTCTAGGTAGGGCAGAGGAGTCTAGACTGCTTGTCCGATTGCTATCAAAATAAATTGCCTGCATAAACAGGGCAAAAATGGAAACCTGTTTGATAAAGAGCAATCAGATCAAATAATCTGCACCGATAGCTGTGTTGGAGTTCACCTGTAAATTCTGTTTGTATTATTGTTGCAGGGTGGACACTTGTGAGTGGAGGACGAGGTGTGAGTGTCCATGACTGCTGGAGTGGAGGCCTGATGTAAATGCAAACATGGGTAAGGAGTGCATCCCACTGGAGCAATTGAGCCTCTCTCTAATAGGTTATTGTGTCTTGTACCTGACAAAACAGCCCACAGCAGGAAAATCTGCAGAAATAGCTTTGCTCAACATTAAATTTGTTTGTTCTCTTGCCTTCCAGTCAAGAAAAGAGTCCCAAGTGAAACACCACTTTTGGTGTCTTTGTGGTATCGTGGACAAGTCACTTCAGCTTTCTGTGCCACAGTTTATAATGCAAGCTCTTGGGGCAGGGAACTTTCTTGCTGTATACCTGTATGACACCTAGCACAATGGAGTCCTGATGTCAGATGGGGCCTCTCAGCCCTATTGTAGTACTAAAAAAAAAAAAGAAAAAAACATGAATTGGCTAGTGAATATGTGCCTCACTGCCCTCTACTGGATGGAATCTGCTCAGTTGTGTGCCCTAAGCCCTTTATTGCTAATGGCGATCTGCCTTTGCTCAGATAGTAGGAGTCTATAATTTTGGAGGCGGAGGATGATTCCAGTTTTATATATGTTGTAGCCATGAAGTTCCAAGTGGCCTGGACTTGTGACACAGTGAAATTCAAGGCAGCCAGGATTTTGTTACTCTGATACATTGCGTACTGACCACGTGCTTGGTGCTGTATGGATGACATTTTAAAAATGCTTAAGGGAGTTGGGCACCTGGTTCCCACTCACTTTCGGGGGCATTAATCTAACTCCCTTAGTCTCCTTGGAAATCTCTACCGTCCATTTAGAGAAAAATCACAGCATCTCCACTGAGGAGCTTGCAATCTAAAATCATTGCAGGGAACTGAGACAGAGCTAGAACACTCAATATTCTTGTGGCACCAATGTGTGTATCTGTCTGTCTGGGCAGTCAACCACTCAACGGCTTCCCAAATCAAAACAGTTCAATGCAGATCAAGCACCTAAACCAGGTTCTGTCTTCTGCGAGTCACATTTTTCTAATTGACCTTTGGCTGTCCTTAATATTTCCCGAGTGGACTGGTTCTGAGTCATATGCTCCCATCATGTGACCTCTGGAATCATTCCCTTCACCTAGGGAGGTGGGTTATACTTGGCTCAGGTGAGGCTGAGCTCCACTTCCTAAAGGGCTAGCTCACCCAATGACAAAATGATCTAACTAATGTGGGGGAGTAGAGGTCCTAGGAGGTTATGACTGGCCTTTCATTTGTAAATCTTCACTGTCTATCTAATCCAGCCCAGGACAGAATTGGGAGTGATAGAAAATCATTAGAAAATCATCAGGGCTGGTTGAAATTTGAAAAATATTTCATTTGTCTCCTTTCTCTCTTCCCACCGCCTCCTTCATGTGGGGTGGGGGGAGAAAGCAAAAAATTCAAACAAAAATGAAAATGTTCATTCTTTGCTATATTTAAAAAAAAAAAAAAGTAGACAAAAAATGTTGACCGACTGTAGTTCTTACTTTCTGATATTTTTTATGCAGTGAGTTAGCGCCTTCAATCCAAGTCTTAATTGGCCAGCTATTTGACTGCTTCCCCTTTTACTGGAATTTTGGGGCGGGAAAGGTGTGGGCTAACCCTGGGATTAGATCCCTCTTCAGTGTGCGAATGTGGCTGGGTTACATTTCACAGTGCCCTTCAGCACTCCGCTGGGTGTTCTGTGCCTATGACTGCTTTGATCTCTCTGCCTGGGTCTGTGCACAACTCTCGTGCGTCTGAACTTTATTGTAACATAGGTGCACACAAAGGCAGCTAGAACTGCCAGGCTGCAGTGGACAAGAACACAATGTGAGCATAACTCTGGTCTAAGTGGCCCAGTTATTTGGGCTAGATGGGTACAGGATGTACAGTATATATTACTGCCTCGCTGAGATGCTACTTTCACTGCCCCATTTACTTCCCTCTGAGAGTCGCTAGACTAAAGGAGCTTACGTGAGGATGCACTGAAACTGCAGAGAGGTGAAGGGAAGATTCGTGTTTAATCTACAATGGTGGGTTTGGTTTTTTGGTGGGGGGGTTGTTTTTTTTTTTTCTCAAGTCTTTTTGGTCTACAGCAGGTGGGGTTTTAATGAATAACTGTAAAAAACACTGCTTATTACCCAGGGTATGAGCATTGTGATCAGACCCCAGTGGTGCTGTTTAACACAGCCACATCTCCAAAATCGTGACTTGGATTTGTTCTCAATTTAAAAGAAACAACCACCCCAGATCCCTTACAAGGACAAATGAGGTATTCACAATGTGATCAGTAACTCAGATTTCACCATAACCCCATTTTCCTTGGGGAGGTGCTTCAAAGAAGCAGCATGGCCCTGTAAATAGAGCAGAGGGCGCGAAGTCGGAAGATCTGGTTTCTCTTTTGGCTTTGCCATGTTTGTATTGTGTGACCTTGGGTATGTTACTTAATGTTTGTGCCCCATTTAGCGCCATGCTAACGATATTTGTGAAGAATGGATAGTTGCATAGATGGCAGAATAAAAATATGATGTATCATTAGTTATTAACCTTTCAGCGGCATTTCAAAGACAATGTGGCCTAGCAGTTAAAGCAGGACTCGGGGGACTGGCACTGGAAATGCACTTGTTCAACTCAGGCCAGAAATGTTTATTTCCAGTTCTTACTCTGGACAGGTCACTCAGGTCCTGATTCGTCATTGCCCTATGACCCCTCCGCACCAGGTAGCGTAACCCACAGACTTTTACTGCAGCATTTTATTTTGTTTGTTTTTATTTTCAAAGCCAAAGAGCTGGAGAGAAGCAGTGGGAAGGGCACATGAACATAAAAACTGCGTCAGATGGGTCAGACCATAGGTCCATGTAGCCCAGTATCCTGTCTTCCAACAGTGGCAAATGCCAGGTGCTTCAGAGGGAATGAATAGAACAGGTGATCATCAAGTGATCCATCCCCTGTCACCCATCCCAGCTTCTGGTAAACAGAGTGCCAGCAGTCTGGTTCCACTTTGGTTTAGGTGGCGCCCGTCCTTCTTGAATAGGCTCCCCCTTTCCCAAAAGTTTCCCCAGTTCCTAATAAATCTAAACTCCTCCTCCCTACACCATTGTCTCATCCACACAATGAGACCCTGCAATTCTGCCTGTCTAACTGGCCCTGTGCGTGGAACCGGAAGCATTTCAGAGAATGCTACCATGGAGGTCCTGGACTTCAATCTCTTACCTGGCAGCCTAAATTGGCCTCCAGGACCTCTCTCCTATCCTTCCCTATGTCACTGGTACTTACATGTACCACGACCACCAGCTCCTCCCCAGCCCTACGCATATGTCTATCTAGATGTCTTGAGATCTGCAACCTTCACACTAGGCAGGCAAGTCACCATGTGGTTCTCCTGGTCATCTCCTACCCAGCTATCTGGGGTTTCTAATGATCAAATCCTCCATAACTATTACCTGTCTCTTCCTAATACCTGGAGTTCCCTCCCCCGGAGAGGCATCCTCAGTGCCAGAGGATACCATGACACTATCTGGAAGGAGGGTCCCAACTATGGGATCGTTTCCCTCTGCTCCAGTTGGATGCTCTTCTTCCCTGAGACTTTCATCCTCCTCAACAGCACAGCGGCTGTCAGACGGGGAGTGGGAACTTTCTACTTTGTCCTGGAAAGTCTCATCTATGTACCTCTGTCTCCTGTAATTCCTCCAGTTCAGCCAGTCTGGTCTCCAAAGCCCGTACAAGGTCTTGGAGAGCCAGGTAATTTATACATACTGCATTGAGTGCAATAAACTGGATAACCCCCACTCTGTTGCTGGACTTCTGCCTGCATTCTCTTATTACTCCTGCAGCTTGTTCCTTTGTTGATGTTTTGTTTTTATCAGGGGGTGTTTTTTGTCTTAAGTTTAAGGAATGTTAAGTGTATCTAGCCCCCCTCACAAAACTCCTCTGTTAGCTGCTCCTGTTCGCTAGCTCTTCTGGTCACTTAGGAGCTGGCTTTTTAAAGCCCTGGTCTTCCTGAGTAGCCCTGCCCCCCTGGTTAAGGATTGATGGGTGCTAAAGGGCTTAGGGATCAAAGCCTCCTTAAGAAGCTCTCAGCCTTGCCTAGCAGGCCGCTAGGCTCAGCACATGGTTCCCCAAACAGACAGACCACATGGTATATTTCAGTCAAGCAGCAGGCATACCAGGAACACACAAAGTAATTACACAAAGTAAAACTATTTCCCCTTGTTTTTCCCCTCCTACTGTTCTTGTAAAGTGCTGGAAATGGCCCACCTTGATTATCCCTACAAAAGGTCCCCCCCCCCGCCCCCTCCCTCCTGCTGGTAATAGTTCACCTTTCCTGATCACTCTTGTTACAGTCTGTATGGTAACACCCATTGTTTCATGTTCTCTGTGTATATAAAATCTCCCCACTGTATTTTCCACTGTATGCATCCAATGAAGTGAGCTGTAGCTCACGAAAACTTATGCTCTAATAAATTTGTTAGTCTCTAAGGTGCCACAAGTACTCCTTTTCTTTTCACAAACACATACATGCTTACAGACAACAAATTTACCCCAAGGATCACGTAATCGCTCCTCCTTCACCTGGAGAACTCCCTCTCTAAACTCCCCCCATTAGCTGCTCCTGTTCGCTTGCTCCATGGATTTTTGACAGCTCTGTGTCACTGCACATGTGCAGGACAGGGTAACCGAGTTAAATGGTCCCAGTGACATCACAAGGAGTGGGAGTGATAGTTACTGGACATGCTTCATAGCTGTTTCTGAAGTGGTGAGGATGGGTTTCTGTGGAGGATAAGCACTATAGCAGGTTCCACACATTCACCACCTCACAGCTGAGCAGTCTGAGAGGGGGAGGCTACAGATATAGGTGTTCAGCAGGGCTGGTCTTAGGGGTGGGCCATTCTGGTGACCACCCAGGCTGCTGTGGTCGGTGGGGGGAGGGTTAAGCAGCGCAGAGCTGGCGGGGTAACGCTGCAAACTTGTAGAGGCAACATGGGTGGGGTGCCCAGATTTCTTCCTGGTTCCTTCCAACAGAGGCAGGGCAAGAGGGGCGACACACAGCGTTCTTCCGCACCCCCGTAAGGGGTTGTGAGGTGGGGGGAAGCAAGGAGTCTCACAAAGTGCTTCATGCATCCAGGTCACTGTCCCCACCTGAGCTGTGCTGTGAGGCGAACCTCCGGAGCTGCTGCTCTCCTGCCTTTCCCTTACACGGCCCAGGTGGGGGAGCCATCCTCGTCCTCTAGGGGGGCACGGAGGAGCTGTGTGCGAGGAGGGGAATGAGCAGCAGTACCAGCTGCTCCATGCATCCTGGTCAGTTTCCGCAGGTGGGTGCAGAAGGGGGTACAGGGGTTAGGGGTGAAGCAAGTAAGGGTGGCATGGTATATGGTGTATTGCCACCCTTACTTCTCTGGTGCTGCTGGTGGCAGAGCTGCCTTCAGAGCTAGGAGTCCAGCCAGCAGCTGTCACTCTTCTGCTGCCCAGCCAGTGCTTAATTTGTGGGGGGGCTTGCTGGGGCTGAACCCTGGCAACTCTTTCAATACAAATTAAGCACTGCGGGGGTGGGGGGGGACAGCCTGTGGGGGTCAGGAGCAATGGGGGGGGAGTACCGTACCTATAAGGGCCAGGGGCACCAAAATAGAAGTTTGTCCAGGGTGCCATTTTCCCTCAGCATAAAACCAAAAGGTGTCTGCTGCAAGGGCTGCGTCTCCATACCTTTTCCGACTTGTCTACCGGCAGCCGTTTCCTAATGCCCACTGGAATCCACGGAGAGAGTTGGCTGTTGGCTCAGGGCCTGTAACTGCTGCTGGTCAGGAGATCAGACTGTGGAGATTCTGAGGTGTTTGCAGGGTACTGAAGGGCTGCCATTCTCCTTGGTTTCAGGAGAATGGAGGACACACACACCCCTTTTTGAAGGCATGTGGTAGGACTGAGACCTCATCTGTGTGAGAAGATCAGAGAGGAGTGGGTCTGTTCGTGCATCCTAAAATATAGAAGTGTGTGTTCTCTGTTGGAACCTTGCACTGAAGTGCACGTAATAGCATCAAATGGGGAAGTCCATAGAAAGAACACCAACCAACTTACTGCTTCATAGCTTTTGGTTAACAGTTATTCATAAGTTTCCAAATACACACAAACCCCACTGTAAATAGTATGTAGGTACTTAATTTTGTTTACTAAGAAACTGTATCTCTTTGAAGCTGACTGGGAACTGTCCACCCCCTCCAGTCAGGGTTTTGCATATCATAGCTCAGAGGTTGAACTCTGTGTAGGTCTGCCTTCCTGAAAAGGCCGAACTCTGGCCTTGTGCTTCAGCAGAGAGATGAGCTGAGGCGCAGAAAAAGGGAGCGGAACAGTTATTAATCATATTACCCAAATAGCCCCTTGCCACTTACAGGAAGGTGGCACAGAATGGGTGTGGTCAGGTAGAAGTCTCTCCCTCTGCTACTGCTAGGGGATGTCCTTGGTACAGGAGAGACCCTCTGAGTTGACTCTGTCAGCTCCATGCCAGTTTTGGGTGCAGGGGGTTTTCCATGGTGGGCTGGCAGATGGTGAGTAGGTAGGGGTGGGACTGAGAGCAGCAGCTGGTTGATTTCGTCCCCTTACAAAGCTCTTTAGGGTCTGTTGAAGCAGGATGGAATCTGAGGGTTGAATCCTGTGGCAATGAATAAAGCAGGCACAAAATACCTGCCCTTGTCCCTGTATCAGAGCCCACAGCAGTGCAGGCATGAATCTATCCCTTCATTTTTCTGAGCTTCATTTTCTCCATTTTTAAAATCAAGGCCATACCTGTTTTTTGAAAAGGGCTTATTGATCCTCCTGTGGCTGGAGCTATAAAAGTGCAGGGGGGTTGTGGTATTGTTCCACATGTCCCGTAAGTTTTCTTGCCCTGTTTGCAAATTACAATATTTATTTGTGTTTAGACAAGCACTTCCCCCCCCTCCCAGATCCTGCACTCCTGAGTCATCCCCCATGTCTCGTTCACGCCAGACTCCCCTGACTTCAACTAGGAGTCCGGGGTACCCAAGCAATGCAAGATCAGCCCAATAATGCTGTATCTGGGACATCACAGCCATTGCCCTGGCAACAGACTATGAACTCACAGACCCAGGACTGTGGCTTCGCTGTAGCATTGAGCATTAGGGGAAGGAGGTCTGTGAGGGAGAAAGAACCCTTTATGAGAGCACAGAAACCTTCAATGGTATCAGAGAGAGGCAGGAAAATAACCAGCCAGCTATATTTCTATGTAAACATTTTCTTCTTTCAGGTTTACTCCAGTGTCACATTCTTTCCTTAAGCGCCTGATCCTACCTTCATCCCCCACTCAGAGCTCCCACAGAAGCCTGAAGGGTCTAACTTGAACCTACAAAAGATAAAGACTATTGCAAACTTGTCCATTAGGCCCTGATCCAGCAGGTTACTTGAGTAAGGGTGTAAATCCTATAGGGTCCCTTAACTTTTATAGAGTAGTCCTTAGCTTTTATAGAGTAGTCCTGAGTGCCATTTGAAGTCTTTTCCTGTGTTTCTAGCAGGGCTGTTGATTAATCACAGTTGACTGATGCAGTTAACTCAAAAAAAAAAATCACGATTAATTGCAGTTTTAATCGCTCTGTTAAACAATAGAATCCCAGTAGAAATTTATTAAATATTTTTCTTTTTCTACCTTTTCAAATATAATTGACTTCAATTACAACACAGAATACCAAGTGTATAGTGCTCAAGTTATATTATTTTTGATTACAAATCATAGAATCATAGAATATCAGGGTTGGAAGGGACCCCTGAAGGTCATCTAGTCCAACCCCCTGCTCGAAGCAGGACCAATTCCCAGTTAAATCATCCCAGCCAGGGCTTTGTCAAGCCTGACCTTAAAAACCTCTAAGGAAGGAGATTCTACCACCTCCCTAGGTAACGCATTCCAGTGTTTTACCACCCTCTTAGTGAAAAAGTTTTTCCTAATATCCAATCTAAACCTCCCCCACTGCAACTTGAGACCATTACTCCTCGTTCTGTCATCTGCTACCATTGAGAACAGTCTAGAGCCATCCTCTTTGGAACCCCCTTTCAGGTAGTTGAAAGCAGCTATCAAATCCCCCCTCATTCTTCTCTTCTGCAGGCTAAACAATCCCAGCTCCCTCAGCCTCTCCTCATAACTCATGTGTTCCAGTCCCCTAATCATTTTTGTTGCCCTTCGCTGGACTCTCTCCAATTTATCCACATCCTTCTTGAAGTGTGGGGCCCAAAACTGGACACAGTACTCCAGATGAGGCCTCACCAATGTCGAATAGAGGGGAACGATCACGTCCCTCGATCTGTTCGCTATGCCCCTACTTATACATCCCAAAATGCCATTGGCCTTCTTGGCAACAAGGGCACACTGCTGACTCATATCCAGCTTCTCGTCCACTGTCACCCCTAGGTCCTTTTCTGCAGAACTGCTGCCTAGCCATTCGGTCCCTAGTCTGTAGCTGTGCATTGGGTTCTTCCGTCCTAAGTGCAGGACCCTGCACTTATCCTTATTGAACCTCATCAGATTCCTTTTGGCCCAATCTTCCAATTGGTCTAGGTCCTTCTGTATCCTATCCCTCCCCTCCAGCGTATCTACCACTCCTCCCAGTTTAGTATCATCCGCAAATTTGCTGAGAGTGCAATCCACACCATCCTCCAGATCATTTATGAAGATATTGAATAAAACCGGCCCCAGGACCGACCCTTGGGGCACTCCACTTGATACCGGCTGCCAACTAGACATGGAGCCATTGATCACTATGAAGTAGCATTTTTCAATTCACCTCATACAAGTACTGAAGTGCGATTTCTTTATTGTGAAAGTGAAATTTACAAATGTAGATTTTTTTTGTTATATAACTGCACTCGAATACAAAACAGTGTAAAACTTTAGAGCCTACAAGTCCACTCAGTCCTATTTCCTGTTCAGCCAACCACTAAGACAAACAAGTTTGTTTCCATTTACGGGAGATCATGCTGCCTGCTTCTTATTTACAATATCACCTGAAAGTGAGAACAAGCATTCGCATGGCACTTTGTGTCCAGCATTGCAAGGTATTTTCATGCCAGATATGCTAAACATTCATATGCCCCTTCATGCTTCGGCCACCATTCCCGAGCACATGCTTCCCTGCTGATGATGCTCGTTTAAAAAAAAAGTGTTAATTAAATTTGTGACTGAACTCCTTGGGGGAGAATTGTATGCCTCTTCTCTATTTTATCCGCATTCTGCCATATATTTTATGTTATAGCAGCCACAGATGATGACCCCAGCACATGTTGTTCATTTTGAGAACATTTTGCTGCAGATTTGACAAAACACAAAGAAGGTACCAATGTGAGATTTCTAAGGAGAGATACATCACTCGACCCAAGGTTTAAGAATCTGAAGTGCCTTCCAAAATCTAAGAGGGACGAGGTGTGGAGCATGCTTTCTGAAGTCTTTAAAGAGCAACACTCCGATGCAGAAACTACAGAACCTGAACCACCCAAAAAGAAAATCAGCCTTCTCTTGGTGGCATCTGACTTGGTTGATGAAAATGAACATGAGTGGGTCCACACTGTTTTGAATAGTTATCGAGCAGAACCCCTTATCAGCATGGAACCATGTCCTCTGAAATGGTGGTTGAAGCATAAAGGGACATATGACTCTTTAGCGCATCTGGCATGTAAATATTTTGTGACACCGGCTACGACAGTGCCATGAGAACGCCTGTTCTCACTTTCAGGTGACATTGTAAACAAGAAGCAGGCAGCATTATCTCCTGAAAATGTAAACAAACTTGTTTGTCTGAGCGATTGGCTGAACAAGAAGTAGAACTGAGTGGACTTGTAGGCTCTAAAGTTTTACCTTTTTAATGCAGGTTTCTTTGTACATAATTCT
The DNA here is from genome assembly GCF_965140285.1 of Lepidochelys kempii. Classification (NCBI taxonomy): domain Eukaryota; kingdom Metazoa; phylum Chordata; order Testudines; family Cheloniidae; genus Lepidochelys; species Lepidochelys kempii. Next base: position 258,613,312 of record NC_136381.1, read on the forward strand.
ACATTTGAAAGTTTAACTTTAGAATCATAGAATATCAGAGTTGGAAGGGACCTCAGGAGATCATCCACCGAGCTATCCCTCCCACTTTCATGATAGAGATTGCACTACAGTACTTGTAATGGGAGAAGCGAAAAATACTATTTATTTGTTTACAATGCAAATATTTGTAATAAAAAATAAATATAAAGTAAGCACTGTACGTTTTGTATTCTGTGTTGTAATTGAAATTGATATATTTGAAAATGTAGAAAACATCCACGATATTTAAATAAATCGTATTCTGTTATTGTTTAACAGTGTGATTAATCACAATTAATTTTTTTACTTGCTTGACAGCCCTAGTTTCTAGATATGCCTCCAATCCTCATGGTCTGGTCCTCTCTGTATGCTAGCTTTGTGTACCTCCACGTGGGCAGGCATTCACTCTGTGTTGTTAATGTTTAACTGAGTTGGAGAGATGAACGCTGGGTTATCTGTCATTTCAGTTCCTTGAAACTTTCGCTCTGTGCAGAGGGATTCCAAATAGGGTTGCCCTGCGGTATAACTACTGCTTTTTCATATAGAGATTTGGTAATCTGATTGTCTCTAGGTCATTTTACAGATTTTTGAGGTGGGGGTGGGTGTACTGAAGTAGTGAATAGGTATTTTTATTTAGAGAAATGAAGCTCTCTCTTTATCTGTACATTTCAAAGTGCTTTACAAAGGAAGTCAAGTATCACTAATCCCCATTTTACAGATGGGGAAACTGAGGCACAGGTTGGTGACGTGACTTGCCCAAGGTCACCCAGCAGGCCAGTGGCAGAGCTGAGAATAGAACCTGATCTCTTGAGTCCCCGTCTAGGGCCCCTAGGCCATCCCCCATAATTAATAGTTACTAATTAATACTACTATTAATAAACTAGAGAACAATAACTGAAGTAGCATCCATGTAAGTTAGAGCGAATGACCTTCTAATGGGACTAGTACCTCAGCAGCTGAAGGCAGAATTGAGCCTTATGTATGTAATTGTTGTTTTGAAATATTCAACAGTAAATTGAGCAGAAAGAGGCATCTTTAGCGAGTAGACGTAGCTGTGCAATGATATGCTGCAATGTGTGGATTATTTCACAACCCTGTTTTGAATCAGATAGCGTAATGAATGTGACCTAATAATATACATAGCAAAGTTGTTGCCAGCTAAGCCCCTGGTGCTGGAGGATTTAGACTTGACGAGTGGAGCTACAATCATCTAAACCTGCAGTAACAAGGTGCTGAATGGGTCCTTTGGGCCACAGTGGATTATTACAGTTTTTACTTCCTGTACCTGGGTCCAAGTTTATGTGCCCTGGTGTTCACCTCCTGGTTTGTTTGCGCAGAAGTGTCTGCTACATTTGTATTGATGTTGTCTCCCTGCTGAGATCAGTACAGTAGAGATTTTATTATTTTTCCCCCTGAACGTTTTCAAATCAAGTGTCTGTATTTATGAGCATGATTTTGTGCCCACAGTAAATTGCTCCCGCAGATTTGTGCCACCTATTGTATTCCTGGCTCTTTCCTGGCAATTCAGTGATGGGGGGAGGGTAGGGGGGTTAATTTATGGGAGGCAAAACTGCACCTTCGAAAATGGGGGCATCTCCAGCTCCAACAGTGCCAATGGGAGGGATGAATATCTAATCCTACAACCTTAGAAAAAGGATCTTTTACTGTCTAGAAGGAGGCACCTTTGTTCTTTTTACCCTGCCCTATGTTTGCTGTGTAAGGGTTTTCTTAATGTGAGGGTGAGGAAAGAGAAATGGGGGGGGGGGGTTGTGACTAGTTTTGTAAGCTGTACGGTGCCGTCAGTGGGTGTGCAAGGAAGAGTCGGGCTTCTGTGTTCAGGAAATGCGTCCTTGAAGGACAAAGGGCCAAGTTTTATGCTGCGCCTCTCGGGAGGCAGAGCACAAAAGGCTCAACCCAGAAAAGGTGGGGAGCCAATTTTATTTATTATTTTATTTTGTTTTCCCTGTAGTGGAAAAATGGTATGTGCAGTTGGTTGCTTGTCAGATTGGTGTTCCTAAAATTGGGGCTCTACCATATTAAGATCCTCATCAAGCAAATGCTTAAGTGTTTGCATAACTTTATGCACTAATTCCCTTGAAGTCAATGACACTATTCATGGGCATAAGTGTTTGGATTGTTGCCTTGCTCTTCCACACAGTTAGGTGATCGGAATATCTTATGTGCTACACTACCGTTATTTACTTAAGATAAAAATCCACTTTAAGCGGAAAGAAGCTTTCTGACTGAAGAAACGACTTTTAACCTTCAACACCTCCCTGGAGATGGGGCCTTAAATGTTCTCCGGATTGGTCATATTCCTGGGTTATAGTGAATATGCAGTCAAGAGCCTGTAGTACCTTAGAAAGAGAAGGAGGACTAGTGGCATCTTAGAGACTAACCAGTTTATTTGAGCGTGAGCTTTCGTGAGCTACAGCTCACTTCATCGGCTGCATTCAGTGGAAAATACAGTGAGGCGATTTATACACACACAGAACATGATACAATGGGTGTTATCATACACACTGTAAGGAGAGTGGTCACTTAAGATGAGCGATTACCAGCAGGAGAGCGGGGGGGGGGAGAAAACCTTTTGTGGTGATAATCAAGGTGGGCCATTTCCAGCAGTTAAGAGGAACATCCGAGGAGCGGTGAGGCGGGGGGGGGGGGGGGAATAAACATGGGGAAAATATTCTTGAATAGAGACTGGGAGTGGATGTGTCATTACACAAGGTAAAACTAAGTTAATTGTATCCAGTTTGCAAATTAATTCCAATTCAGCAATCTTTCGTTGGAGTCTGTTTTTGAAATCTTTTTGTGGAAGAATTGTCACTTTTAGGTCTCTAATCGAGTGACCAGGGAGATTGAAGTGTTCTCCAACTGGTTTATGAATGTTATAATTCTTGACATCTGATTTGTGCCCATTTACTCTTTTACGTAGAGACTGTCCAGTTTGACCAATGTACATGGCAGAGGGACATTGCTGGCACATGATGGCATATATCACATTGGTAGATGCTCAGGTGAATGAGCCTCTGATAGTGTGGCTGATGTGATTAGGCCCTATGATGGTGTCCCCTGAATAGATATGTGGACACAGTTGGCAACGGGCTTTGTTGCAAGTATAGGTTCCTGGATTAGTGGTTCTGTTGTGTGGTGTGTGTGGTTGCTGGTGAGTATTTGCTTCAGGTTGGGGGGCTGTCTGTAGGCAAGGACTGGCCTGTCTCCCAAGATCTGTGAGAGTGGTGGGTCGTCCTTCAGGATAGGTTGTAGATCCTTGATGATGCGTTGGAGAGGTTTTAGTTGGGGGCTGAAGGTGATGGCTAGTGGCGTTCTGTTATTATCTTTGTTGGGCCTGTCCTGTAGCAGGTGACTTCTGGGTACTCTTCTGGCTCTGTCAATCTGTTTCTTCACTTCAGCAGGTGGGTATTGTAGTTGTAAGAATGCTTGATAGAGATCTTGTAGGTGTTTGTTTCTGTCTGAGGGGTTGGAGCAAATGCAGTTGTATCGCAGAGCTTGGCTATAGATGATGGATCGTGTGGTGTGGTCAGGGTGAAAGCTGGAGGCACGTAGGTAGGAATAGCAGTCAATAGGTTTCTGGTGTAGGGTGGTGTTTATGTCACCATCGCTTATTAGCACCATAGTGTCCAGGAAGTGGATCTCTTGTGTAGACTGGTCCAGGCTACATTTGGGGGCCATTTGGGTCAAAAATTGGGGATTGGTCCTGCTTTGAGCAGGGGGTTGGACTAGATGACCTCCTGAGGTCCCTTCCAACCCTGATATTCTAGGATTCTAGGCTGAGATTGATGTTGGCATGGAAATTGTTGAAATCATGGTGGAATTCCTCAAGGGCTTCTTTTCCATGGGTCCAGATGTTGGTTAGTCTCTAAGGTGCCACAAGTACTCCTTTTCTTTTTGCGAATACAGACTAACACGGCTGCTACTCTGAAACCTGTAGTACCTTAGTTTTTTCCTGTACAGCAATTCCCGAGTTGCTTAGACCATCAATGAACAAATTTTCAAAGAGGCTTCAGAAACCCTGTATCACAATAGGGTCTCTCATTACCTGATCGCATACCGGTGGTCCTTGTGACATTCCGAGCTACATTCTTCCCACAGTTACATCATTGTAACCTCATTGACCCCTCTTATGGGGTTGAATGAAGGTGAATGACAGCAGAATGTGGCTCGTGAGTCATAAGCAATGACACTAAAGAAGTGTGCTTTGATGGTAACCAGTTTCAGCACAGTATGCAGCAGTCTGCATGACTGGGTTTTTTAAGCTGAAATGTAATACTGCTCCTCCAGTGTGACTGGGTAAATGAGATTAATTGTGCACTGCTGGCTTACGTTTAGATGGAAGGTTCTCTATTTATCGAATACTAGATGGACATTTATAACATTCTCTATTGCTGCAGACAAGAGAACTTGCTGCTAGAAAGAATAGGAGGAAGGCCGGAGAATTGCACCAACACCAGGAAGAGGCAGGTCTACTCCCTACTAAGAAGAATGGACAGGCCTGTCACCAGAGCTGATCCAGAGAACAGAAGGATGTGCTCTTTGCTGGGAGTTAAGATCTGGGATGTGGACCCGAGGCTGAAGAGGATTCTAGTGGGAGTGGGAAACAATCTACCGATTGTTCTTCACGTAGGAACAAATGATGCTGTCAGATTGTTGCTGGAATGCATCAAGGGAGACTATGCTAGACTGGGAAAGATGCTTAAAGAAATGGAGGCTCAGGTGATCTTCAGGGGAATTTTACTTGTCCCTAGAGGAGGAGAGCGAAGGCGAGACGAGATTATAATGATCAACAGATGGCTCAGGCAGTGGTGCTATGGGAGGGCTTTGGGATGTTCAACCATGGGAAGGCATTCACAGACAGAAGACTGTTCTCATGGGATGGACTCCAGTTTGGGATGGAGGTTGGCACAGCTGATTAAAAGAGTTCTAAACTAGGAATTTGGGGGAGACCTTTCGGAGATGCTCATGTAATCTCCATGCCTGATTCTAATATGGAGTGGGAGGAAAATCAAGTAAGGGAGGATACAGCAGTGGAGAAAGGAACAACAGAGGGTAGGAGAATGAACTTCAAGAGGAAATTCCCAATACCAATGATGCTAATAGTCAGGTAGGCAACACTGGCAATTGAATGACTGTGCCTATTGGGCGAGGAATCTGTCTGAAGCCAAGCAGAAGCAGCAAAGATGTCTGTACACCAATGCAACAGCCTGGGTAACAAAATGGAGGAAGTAGAACTACGGGTGCAGGAAGTGAAACCAGACATTATAGGGGTAACAGAAACATGGTGGAGTCCTGACTGGAGTATGGGTATTGAAGGGTATAACCTGTGCTGTTCAGGAAGGATGGAAGTAAATGTGATAGAATAGCATTGTATATCGATGAGAGAGACTGCAAAGAAATCAGAAGTGATGGAGTGGATAAAATGGACTCTGTTCGGGTCAAAATCACTTTGGGGAAGAAAGCTAACAGAGGCTCTACTGGGATAGTGCTTGGAGTGTGCTACAGACCCTGAGAGTCCAATCTGGATATGGATAGAGACCTGCTATTGGAGTTGCTCAGGGATTGATCTTGGGACCAATTTTATTTAACATTTTCATTAATGACGTTGGCACAAAAAGTGGGAGTGTGCTAATAATATTTGCAGATGACACAAAGTTGGGAGTTGTCAGTATGGAAGAGAATCAGAATGTCATACAATAAGATCTGGACAATCTTGAAAACTGGAGTAATAGAAATGGAGTGAAATTTAATAGTGCAAAGTGAAAGGTCATGCACTTAGGGACTGACTAACAAGAATGTTTGCTATAAGATGGGGAAGTATTAGTTGGAAGTGACCGTGGAGGAGAAAGACCTGGGGTCTGGTTGATCACATTATGACTATGAGCTGCCAAAGTGATGTCTGAAAAAGGCTAATGTAATCCTAGTATGCATCAGGTGAGGTATTTCCAGCAGAGAGAGGGAAATATTAGTACCTCTACACAAGGCACTGGTGAGACCTCATCTGGAATACTGTGTGCAATTCTGGTGTTTAATGTTTTAGAAAGATGAATTCAAACTGGAACAGGTGTAGAGAAGGGATGCTTGGATGATCTGAGGACTGGAGAACCTACCTTACAAGAGGAGACTTAAGGAACTTAGCTGGTTTAGCTTAACCAAACAAGGGCTGAGGGGAGACATGGCTGCGCTCTCCTATTTATCCCTCTGTTATATTTAGAGAGAGGGAGAGGAGTTATTTAAGTCAAGCGCCTAGGTTGACACAAGATCAAATGACCATCAACAAGTTTAGGCTTGAAATTAACCATTGTAACCATGAGATGAGTGACATTCTGGAACAGCCTTCCAAGAGGAGCAGTGGGGGCAAAACACCTAGGTGGCTTCAAGACTGAGCTTGTTAAATTTATGGAGGGGATGGTATGATGAGGTTGCCTACGATGGCATTTGGCCCAGCAGCGACTGCTAGTAGCAAGTATCACCAACAGCCAGTGATGGGACACTAGATGGGGAGGGATACTACAGAGAATTCTTTCCCAGGTGTCTGGCTGGTGGGTCTTGCCAACATGCTCAGAGTCTTACTGATCACCATATTTGGGGTCGAGAAGGAATTTCCCCCAGGTTAGATTGGCAGAGACCCTGGAGGGGTTTTGCCTTCCTTTGCAGCATGAGGCCTAGCTCACTTGCAGGTTTAAACTAGTGTAAATGGTGGATTCTCTATAACCTGAGTTCTTTAAATCATGATTTGAGGACTTCAGTAGTTCAGCCAGAGGTTAGGAGTCTATTACAGGAGTGCGTGGGAGAGGTTCTATGGCCTGTGATGTACAGGAGGTCCGACTAGATGGTCACAGTGGTCCCTTTAGACATTAAAGTCTGTGAGGTACCATTAACACTTATATAGTGCTTGATATTTTTCAGAGGGGACAGATCCCAGAGGAATGCTTGTATAGCCTACTGCTGAGTGTGTATTGCAGGACCCCCAATCCCCATGCCTGATCCACAACAGATAGGAGTCTGTCACAGCCCTAGCTGGAGAGTCTGGGCTCTTTGGCTCGAGCTGCAGCAGTTTCCAGCTCTGATAATCTCCAGTTCATCCCCCCCTCCACCCCCCCAGTGTGTTGGCCAAGATAGCAGCCATTGTATTTGTTACCCGTGCACTCCCCTCTGCTGTCTACTCTTAGCCTTACTAGGGATTTTGCTGATATAAAAAGTCGCACCCCTAAGTGACATTGCTATACTGGCAAAGGTTTCTAGTATAGACCTGGTCTATGTCTCGGTTCCCCATCTGTAAAACGGGGATAATTCATTTCTCCCACCCTTTGTCTGTTTAGATGGTAGGCCCTTGAGGGTAGGGAGCATCTTTCTCACCATGTGTTCGTGTAATGCTGAGGACAGTGGGTCCCTGACCCCAGCTGGGACTTCTAGGCGGAACCATCAGGCAAATGATAAATAGTGAACGAGCTGCAAAATGAATTGAACCCCTTGATCAGAAATACCACATCTTACAAAGTAGGTCTGTCAAGGTTCCTTCCCCACTCTGAACTCTAGGGTACAGATGTGGGGACCTGCATGAAAACCCCCCAAGCTTACTTTTACCAGCTTAGGTTAAAACTTCCCCAAGGTACAAACTATTTTACCCTTTGCCCTTGGACTTCCACTACCAAACGTTTATCTGGGTTTATTGGGAAAACGTTGTTTGGAAACGTCTTCCCCCCCAAAATCCTCCCAACCCTTGCACCCCACTTCCTGGGGAAGGTTTGGTAAAAATCCTCACCAATTTGCATAGGTGACCACAGACCCAAACCCTTGGATCTTAGAACAATGAAAAAAGTATTCAGTTCTTGAAAAGAAACATTTTAATAGAAGATACAGTAAAAAGAATCACCTCTGTAAAATCAGGATGTTAAATACCTTACAGGGTAATTAGATTCAAAACATAGAGAATCCCTCTAGGCAAAACCTTAAGGTTACAAAAAGGACACAGACAGGAATATTCATTCTATTCAGCACAACTTAATTTCTCAGCCATTTAAAGAAATCATAATCTAATGCATATCTAGCTAGATTACTTACTAAGTTATAAGACTCCATTCCTGTTCTGTCCCTGGCAAAAGTATCTCACAGACAGACACAGACCCTTTGTTTTTCTCCCTCCTCCCAGCTTTTGGAAGTATCTTGTCTCCTCATTGGTCATTTTGGTTAGGTGCCAGTGAGGTTATCCTAGCTTCTTAACCCTTTACAAGTGAAAGGATTTTTCCTCTGGCCAGGAGGGATTTTAAAAGTGTTTACCCTTCCCTTTATATTTATGACAAGGTCTGACAGGAGCAAGGAGGGAAAGATGAAGGCTGAATTCACTCTAGGAGCAGAGCTAAGGTCGTTCGGGTCTTGTAGCTGTGCATCGGCCTGTTTCCATATATTTGGATTTCTTTTACCTATAACCTTAACTACTCAGCCTGGGTTTCAAATGGCAGGTTTTGATAACTGAAGTGTGTTTGGTCAGGTTTCTTTTCTGTTTTTAATACTCCTCTGTTACTGATCTGCACCATCAGCCTACATGTAACTCTCTTCTTTGTCGGGGAGCGTACACAGGAGTTACGTCCCTGCCTACGTGCCCTGGGGTGGAGTGTAGCCAATGAGAGGGCGTGTGGAATTTACATGGGCTGGGCTAACAGCACTAGTCTTGCAGAAAGCACTGTGGGATATTTGATGACTGCAAATGGTCAGGAGTGTGGTTTTGCATTTTATCCATTAGAGAGCCCGTTAGCAGCATGCTGAGGTGTTGGTTGTCAGGCTGGAGGGAGGTTACTAGTGGAGTTCCTTAGGGGTTGCCATAGTTGGGGTTGAGAAAAAAATTTCCCCTAGGTTAAATTGGCAGACCCTGGGGGTTTTTTTTGCCTTCCTCTGCAGCGTGGGACACGGGTCACTGGCAGGTTTAAACTAGTGTAAATGGTGGATTCTCTGTAACTTGAAGTTTTTGAATCATGATCTGAGGATTTCAGTAACTCAGCCAAAGGTTATGGGCCTATTACAGACGGGGTGGGTGAGGTTCTGTGGCCTGCAATGTGCAGGGGGGTCAGACTAGATGAACATGATGGTCCCTTCTAGTGTTAAAGTATGAGTCTGTGGTTCAGTAATGACTCAGCAGCTGATATTCTTCTCTTCTGCAGCACCCTGGGTTTTTCCTAGATCTTTGTCCCATCCTGTTTAGCTAGTGAGAGCTGATGAGATCATAGTCTGCATTGCATATAACTCTTCACAAGATCCTATTTTACTTTTGCTTCCTTTCTGTCCTTACTAAATGCAGCTGTTCAAGCCACATCAATGCTTGCATGTTGATGGAAGCAGATCCACGGATCTACCATTAGCTGTGCTTCGTAATGACCTATTAGTGAAGCCAACAATAACAGAACTGTCTAGACTCTAGCCCATCTGAACCCTACTAAGTTATTCCTTTGTCTTGTCTTCATTTTCTGTGTCTCTTCACAGCTGGATCATTTTGGGTGGTCTGTTGTGACCTTCAAACTCTCAATTTCTGCTGTCATTTTTCTCATGCAGAAGCTTACTTATCACATCAGGATTGAAATTTAAAATCTCCTAGTCCCTCTATCTGTTGCACTAGCTGTAGAACTAAAGTGGTATAGCAGGCCTTTGAAGTGTGAACCTGATGCAGGGAGAGAGACATCAAATTGCAGCAATGGCTTTAAATGGATTTCACTTTCTACCTGGTCCTGCAGCGTGCTGAGTATCCTAAACTCCCAGTGGTAATCAGCAGAGGCTGTGGGTGCCCAGCACCTCGCAGGATTCATTTGAGATCTTGCTGATATGGATAGGGAGGTTTGCTTTCTTTAAGAATACAAAACTGCCCCCTTACCCACCCACCCACCCACCCAACAATTCTTGTAGGAAAAAAGACAATAGATTTGGTAGAAAAAGGTATGTAGAAAGATGCCTGATAGTCAGAGATACTGTGCATCTGTAGCACATAGTGAGTCTGATGCAAAGTCCACTGAAGTTAGTGGGTGTCCTTTCCTTTTTCCTCATTGCCTTTAATAGGAGTTTGGATCAGGCCCAGTGAGTTCATTTAGTGTTGCAGGCTCTGAGCGCTTTTGAAAATCAGGCCCATTTCCTTTGAAATTATATCAGACCGTGGCAATTTCAAATGGGAACCCCCCCCCCCCCCGTCCCTGATGTGTTTTTAAAAGTCTCCAATGTGTGTTAGCGATTCAGTAATAAAAAGGAACAGGGCACGGGGACAGTCAACTAAATTCAGCAGAAATGCTTAAAAGGAGTTGATGATGAATGTGATATGAAAGGGGCAGGGTGGTGTGGGAAGGAGGAACTGGAGACAAAGGCAACAGATAATACAAAACAAAACATACTTAGGCACAGATCCACAAGGGTATTTAGGCTTCTGAAGTCCATTGAAATAAGTGGAAGTTAGGAGCCTAAATACCTTTTTTTTTCTTTTCCTGTGTTGTTGTTGCTGTCATAACCACCTTCTCTGGTCCCTGATCCTGTGTGAGCAGGGAAGCCTATGTTACACATGTTCTGTGGATAAGTAGTGGACTTAGCTCCTCCGGGAATTCATCCTAGTACATTTCACCAATGCTGAATTAACTGGTGCAGAGAACAAAAGGAGTGGAGGTGTAAGGGGATTTAGGGGACTGATTCCTTTCACCAGCTGTGAAGGGAAAGCCAGCTTTGAGAGCATCTGGGTACCTCCTAGTACTTCCTTTGCAGTGTGTAACTTGCAGTTGTTTTGCTCTGGATCTGTGATGGAACAGGGAGGTATGTTTGCCATGAAGTCTTTGCTGCTTGTTCGTAAGCCTGCAGCGTACGAGCAAAGAACTTGATCTTGCAAGTCCCCTGCGTGCATGGGCTTTCCGTTGCTTCCATTGGGTTTTCTGCCCATGGAGGGCTCACCAGCGTACACCCCAAAATTTTTGTTTTTAACGCAGCCAAGTAAAGAACAGCAAAGGATGACTCATCTTTAGCAGAAGACTCTTGGGAGTAGCATTTGGTTTTGATTATCCAATAGGTTCCACTCCTTGTTTGACTCTTGATAGAACTAGCTGAGCTGGCTGCTCATTTCCATGAAACAAAGTTCCCCGCCCTTCAGTCTGCTCAGAGATCCCAGGAGCTGCAATTAGGACAGGCCTGAGAGTTAGTCTGGGCAATGTCAACCCTACGCAAGAACTTTGTAAACAGGTCTGTGAAAGGACAGTTTTGCAACCGGTGATGTAAATGCTGCATCTGTGCTGGTTGCAGCTGAAATCCTGATGCTTGGAGTGTTTGCTATTAAGCTGGGTGATCGAGAGTCGACGTCTATCTATGTTTTAACCTCTGAAGCTACTCTTGATGCTGAGAAATGCACAGGCTTTTCGAGGAAGTAATTTACGTCTATTTTCATCTGCAGAGTTTAGAAAGGGGTTCCTGAAATGCAAATGTTTCAGGTTTGAGTGGAGGAAGAGGGCTTTTCACACTCATAACAAAAAGAAAGTCATCTTTATAGGGCTTCGCTGGCTCATCTTGTAGCAATAGTGAGATTTGTATCATGCTTTTGTATCGTGCTTAATGCAGCTGCTAATACTTTGCAATTGTTTATGGCTTTTCATTTAAGAATCTCAAAGTGCTTTCCAAGATGGGTATTATTTACCTCTTCAATAGATGGAGACATCAAGTTATAGAGAGTTTAAGGCCTAAATGTTTCAAGTGTCTACTAATTTTGGTGTCTCCTTTTCCAGGAGCCCAACTTGAGACCACTAGGCCCGGACTTGTTAGATTGCTTAACGCCTGCTTTGCATGTTGATGTCAGTCAGAACTTCGGGGGGCCGGGCACTTCTGAAAATCAGCTGATTCAAGTTGGACACCCAAAACTATCAGAGGCTTTTAGCATAAGTGACTTGACCAACATCACAAAGCAAGGCATTGGCAGAGTCAGCAGCAGAACCAGGATCTCCTGATTCCTGCTCTAACCACTGGACAATGCTGCTGGAGGAACGTTCCATTTGAGGAATGCTCTGTTGCTGTGAGCCATGTGGGGCTCGGTCTGGTAGACTAATGATTAGCTCTCTGTGTGGTTGTGCTGTAGAGTCTAGGGCTGCTGGAACTTCTGCTGTCCCTTTTCTGGGGTTGCAGAAAGATACGGTTCCATGCAGAGCCTGTCAGGAGATGGGGAGACTTGTGCAGAATTGCCTCTGGAGCTGTGTAGGGCTGGACTGTGAAACAGTAGGCAGTCACCACTCACCCCTGTGGTCACGGTGGGTCAGGACAGCGCAGTGACACTTCAAGCAGGAACAGCAGCAGAAGTGACCTGCCCTCGTGCTGCTCTGGATTTTTTTTAGGTTTAATGTAAAAGGAAGTATTTGGAGTATGTGACCATATTGCCGCTCATTTTGGGAGCGGGGTCTGATCCAAGTGTAATCAAACCACTGACGTGATCCAATCTGGCTTGCAAATCAGCCATCAGTTTAGTGGAAAGGCAGCATAGTGAAGCCATTTTTTATGTATTAATGGGAGGGGGCTCAAGATATGAGTTATCCATGACTCCATTACCCCGAGCAAAATCGCGACATGTGCCAAGGAAACCCTCACTTCCCCCAAGCTTTGCTGTTGTCACTAGGATTTTAGCCAATAAAGTGGAGAACTTCAGGGATTTCATCTCTCCTCTTCATTATGGGTAGCCGTCTTCCTTTTATGACCTCATCTCATCTTTCGTGCACCACAACTGTATCATCCTAAATGTCGTGTTGATGGCTCTAATTGGCTTGGTATTGTCCATTACCCTCCAGCCAGCAGAGTTCTGTTTTGTTGTTAGTTTGTTTAACTTGTGTCTGGATTTGCTGGCATTCCAAATTAAATTCCATGGCTTGTGTCCAGAAACCTATTTGGGGTCAGGGGAAACCAGTGCAAGTGTCCAGGTTGCCAGTGAACGCTACAGATGTTCAGTTGTTTCTCAGCCTCTTTGCATTTTGCATGGTTGGTCAGCTCCAGCTTCCTTCCAGTTAGTTGCCTTGCAAGCTTTTTTTGGTTTACCGTCCCTGAAGACCACTGGGGTCAGTGCTTACAGTGTGCACGGAGGGAGGGGGTTTCAAATTTAAAATTAGAACTCGAGGCAGGTAGTTGAGGGGTGCACTTTCAGCACTGCCTTACCAATGATGCTGACCCAGATTATACTATAACCCCTCATTTTTTTTTCAAACCACTTTAATGGTGGATTCTCTGTAACTTGAAGTCTTTAAACCATGATTTGAGGACTTCAGTAACTCTGCCAGAGGTTAGGGGTCTGTTACAGGAGTGGGTGAGAGAGGTACTGTAGCCGGCACTGTGCAGGAGGTCAGACTAGATGATCAGGATGGTCCTTTTTGACCTTAAAGTCTGAGAGTCTAAACCCTGACTGGGATTGTGGTAACTACTCATTTGGGAACAAAACTGAAGCCCTGATCCTGATCAGGCTAATGGGGGCTGCGGGAAGCGGCGGTCAACACATCCCTCAGCCCACGCAGCCATTGGCCTGGGACGGCAAACCGCGGCCAGTGGGAGCTGCTATCGGCCGAATCTGCAGACTCTGCAGGTAAACAAACCGTCCCGGCCCATCAGTGGATTTCCCTGATGGGCCGCGTGCCAAAGGTTGCCGATCCCTGTCCTAGGCTAACACCTTAAGCACTGGACTGGCCTTTCTCTGATTGGTTTTACACTGGTGTTATTCCATGAACTTCATTGGAGTTCTGGGTTTACCCTGGTGTAACTGAAAACAGAAACTAGCCTTTTGTGTAGTGCATTAATTCCAGGCTTACTCTGATTTAGGAAACTGCAATTGGTTTGCGGTGGGAGAGGGAAGAAAATAATCACTCTTGGCAGAAAAACAACCACAAAGTCTCTCTCAATTCCCTGCTAGTTCCATTTGTGCACAGTCACATACAGAAAGTGGTCTGCCCAAGGAGTAAAGGGTTAGATAAATTGCTGCTGTGGTTATAGACGGAGAGGTGGATCCACGCAGGTGCCTGCACCCAGGTTTTTCTAAAGACTTGGTGCCTTTTGGGTGGCGAATTTTCAGATTTTAATTAGTGCTAAATATGGCCCTCATCCTCAGCACTTAAGCAGGTGTGGGTCCTATGGGGGCAGATCCTCAGCTGCTGTAAAATTATTGTCGTTCCATTGAAGTCAAAGGTAGCGTTAAGCACGTGCTTAAATGCTTTGCTGGATTGGCCCCTGAGTGTCTGGAGTAGGCACTTCCTTCTTAGAGGAACTACACCAGCCTGATCCAAAACCCATTGAGTTCGATGAGAGTCTTTCAGATGATTGTGGCCCAGACTCCTTGCAGACTGTTGAAGTGTACTCGCTCTGAGTAAACCCCACAGTCGATGGTGCACTTGGTCTGCTCCTCATCAGCTCACCACACTACTTCGCTCTTCACCTCTGTGTTGCAAGAAGCATTCTAGATTTTTGTTCCAAAATCCACTTGTTCCTCACAGGAGGAAGAGCAATAAGGAAATGGCTTGCACGTGGGAGCAGCACAGCGTTGCTTTTTGACTTGCTGGCTGCTGTATGAGTCATTTCAGAACTTCTTAAATGTTAGGCTGTTCCTGTTTGTTGGTGTATTTTGCGCTGTGGCAAGCTTCCCTAAAACAGCCTTGCCAACGTGCGTCAATCCTGATCTGCAGCAACGTCTTACAGGCCTCTTCGGAGCAGACGCGGTTGATAGTGCTGACACTTGCATGGTTCTGTGATATGAACAAATGTCCTTTGGAGCTTAGGAAGAGACAGGTCTTCTCTTGGAACTGCAGATGCATTTACAGCGCTGTCTCCACTGGTGGAAGGTTCGTAGTGCATTTTGTGTTCTCCTAGGGTAACCCGCTGGGGAGGGTGTATTACATGGTTCAACTCTGTGCTCCATTCACAGAGAATATGTGTCAGTTAGAGCCCTCAGCTAGAGAGCCGTGGCTCTTTAGTTCGTGTTTCTAGGTCTGGAGGACTCTGGTTCAGTCCCTGATGTGTCAGCCAAAAGGGCAGCCACCATCACACTAGCAAAAATTGGACTCCACCATTCCACATTTAAGCCCTGTTTGTCTGTGGTGGTGGTTGTTATTATTGCCCACAGTGCACATTAGCAGGTTTGTAGTAGGGCTGGTTGAAATATGTTGAATGAAACTTCTTGTTTTTGTTGGTGGGGGAAAAGGTGATTTTTTTGTTTGCTTGTTTTTAAGAAATCGGAGGGTTTTTGTGAAAAATACCTGGTATTTTTTTTTTCAAAATTTTCTGTTTATTTTTTTAATGAATCTGGAAAACTAGTCATCCTTTTTTGTTGTAAAAAAATAAAAATCATGAAAAGTCCTTTTCATTCTAAAGGTTTAGAAAAGAACAATTTTTCAGTGACTTGAAATTTTATTTTGAAAATTTCAGTTTTCACTCGTGCCCCCCCCCCAGTAATTTCTCCAACCACCCCACTTCCCTTTTTCAATGGCAACACAGAAGAAGGGTGTGTAGGGGGTTAAAAATGAATTTTTAATATAATCTGAATAGGTATTTCTTTTCTAAACCTACAGAATGAAAATCATGGAATTTTTCCTTCCCATTTTTGACTGCTCTGCTGAGGAGGCATGGCCGCCGCAGAGGTTAGGACATACTGCATGTTTAGAAGAATCCCTCCAGACCCTTCCTGTTGCAGGATTGCTCATCATAAAATCCAGCCCCACACAGTGTTTGGGAGAGGAGCCAGTGCTGGTTTTGAGCTTAGTCCCCAAATCCCACTGGATTCAATGAAAAGATTCCCAGGGTCTTAGTAGTGTTTGGACCAGCAACTACATGATTTCACGCTGTTTTCTGTGTGCCCATTTCTTGCCTCTTTCTTCTCAGCACTGCAGATAATGTCTCAGTATTTTCTCATAGCGTTAGGGTGCTGCGTGCTGGACCTTTCACACCTTCACAGTTGAGTGGGTTTCTTAGTACAATTTCTTTCTTGCTTGCAGTGTTTGACTCTTGTTGGGGGAGTTTGGAGGTTTGTTGGAGGCACTTGCTTATTCTAAAGAACTTTCCAAGAACCTACCTTCATCCAGTCTCTCTGGTTTTAATAGCTGGAATTTTGCCAGTGGAAGAACCTGTAGCCGGATTCAGAGGATATGATAATAGGTTTAAGCACTTAAAAAAGGATAAGGGTGGTTTCAGACTAAACAGGGCTTGGAGCCACCAAAATCCCCTCCCCTCCATCTGCCCCAGACAAGCAGTTTATTTCCCCCGTCCTCAGTGGATTCCGTGGACTTTCGCTTCCAGGCTACCTGGATAGAACTCTGGTTGCCCAGTGACTCTAGCTCCCCTCCAGCCACCAGTCGTGGACCCTAAAGAATCCTGCCTTAAAACATCTCTGAAAAGAAATTAGGACACATGCATGTGTGTGTGATGGGGAGTAAGAGTCTGGTCCAAACCACTGATGCCGACAGAGACTCCCACTGAACTCAGTGAGCTTTGGATCAGGCTCGAAAGGCTAATATTTTGAGGCAGTTTGCCCTCTGCACAGAGTTAAGTGGGAACACCCTATGAAAAACAGGGAGAAGGGAATCCTCCTCCATGCTGGGGAGCTAAGGGGAGAAGCCTGTGCTGTACAATACTCAGCTTGAAAAAGAGCATCTGTGCTGTGAATGCTTTGCATTTCTATCCTCTGCTCCACCGTGTACACAACGGTGCTTCAGGGTAGAAGTTCCTCCTCATGCTACACTCATCCTCTTCTTTTGCAGATGAAGAGGAAGCGCTTAACTCTATTATGAAGGATCTGGCCGCATTGGGCAAATGCGGGGGACTGCTGGACAGCAACAGGAACAAAACCAGCATTCACTCCAACAAACAGGTGAGCTACCTCCGGAATCCCATCTGCATGGCTGGCTCAGTCAGAGTTCTGGAGTTCCACATAGAAATCTGGGCCTTGCTTCAGTCACTGCATGGAGAAATGTGATATTCATTCAGGTGCCATAGGAAGGCATAGCTCTCTATGGACAGTTAAAGAGAAAACAGGCTCCCTGCTTCAGAATTTGTGCCGTCTAATGCAATAACTGGCAACTCCCACCAGAACAGGAAGGTAAGAGCTATGGGCCTGATTCTCAGAGGTGCTGAGTACCTGCACATACAGTTAATGGTAGTAGTGGGTGCTCAGCACCTCTGAAAATCAAATCACTTTACCTAGGTGCCAACAATCAACGAATGCATTAGATGTTAAACCAGTGATCTAAGTACCTGGTACATCATAAAACTGTGTGCTGTTTAAAACAATAACTCTTCACTGAGAAGTTGAGCGCAGCTGAATTCAGTCTGCAGCTCTTAGGTGATAGGATACTCTGTCTTGTTAAAATTGGGCAGGGTTATTGCAATTCTGTTTCAAAAAGAAGGTAAATATGAGGCCTAATTCTAAAGCTCCCGTGGACTTTCAGGGCAGGCATATATTGATTAATTTTACTTATTAATAATATTTGTATTACTGTAGAGCTTAGGAGCCCAAGTCATGGACCAGGACCCTATTGTGCTAGGCACTGTACAAATAAAGAGCCAAGAGATGGTCCCTGCCCCACAAGATTCTCTTATTTGTGATATGAGAGTGTGGAGTGAGCCAGTGCTATACAGACACATGGTAGGAGTCATTGCCTGCCCCAAGGAGCTCTCAGAGTAAACAGGCAGGACCGACTAAGAGTAGGAGAAAGGAATGTTAGCCCCATTTTACAGAAGTGGAAACTAAGGCACAGAGATTAAGTAATCTTTTTCTCCCAAGGTCTCGCGCACATACTGTGGCATAGCTAGAAATTGGGCCTAGATCACATGCGTCCTAGCCAAACGCATTAACCACAAGACCAATCTTCCATCCCTTTGTTAATATTGTGTTGAATAAAACGGTTGCTTACCAGGTTACGATGCTGTAATTCTGAAAAGATGAACCAGTCAAGTAAGTTGAGTTCAGGATATCAGCTAGCTGTGCCATGTGTCATAGACATGTTCTACCTCAGATATTTTTTTAAGGGCTGAAATAAAAGCACAGGAGTGACAGATATTCAGCACCCTTTTAGAAGAAAAGGCCATTTTTATATGGGTGCCTGAAGATGGATGTAGGTATCTAAGTTTAGGCTCCTAATTCTAAGGTAGATCTAATGCTATTTGTTCTGTATGCAGAATATACAGCAGAGATTTCTCAAACTGCAGTATGGACAAGAGAGGAAATTTTTTTGCACTCAGTTTATACAATTGTCTAAATAACTAGAAGTCAAAAGAAATGGACAGCCATGGAAGAAATACTTCAGCAAATCCACACGGTTGTCCATTTCTTCTAGTGCTGTGACCAGGCAGTAGGTTGTAATTAATTTCATGCTGATTGAGTGGCTATCAAGTAAGGAGAGAAAAAATCATCATTTACAATTTTCATGCGTGTTTTCATGACGTTGGTACCTATACAAATGTTTGTGAATTCATTAGAGAAAAATCCTTTCCAGTAGTCCCTCTAGAGTTTGAAACAGACATACACATGTGCATCTGCGTATATCTATAAAGTGCAGCCTGGGTGTAAGAGCTGTCCAAGTGAATCACTGAAGTTGTTCAGCTTGTATTGAAGAGTCCAAGATGTTTACAAAAGTGACCGGGAAACTCAGAGTTGGGTCCCTACAGCTGCAATAGAATCAGAAGATCCAGCACAGGTCAGGATGGCTTGGAGTTGAACATTTTACGCACGATGATGGGTGGAGAGCATAGCAAACCATGCTGGGACGTGAGCCTAGATTCAGAGGATTTTTCTTAAGTAACGTATTTCTTCTACAAAGGCAGAAAATTCTCAGCTGTCTTTGAGGCTGTGGACATACACAGTGTATACAAGTGTATAGTAAAAAGAAAAGGAGTACTTGTGGCACCTTAGAGACTAACCAATTTATTTGAGCATGAGCTTTCGTGAGCTACAGCTCACTTCATCGGATGCATACCGTGGAAACTGCAGCAGACATTATATACACACAGAGATCATGAAACAATACCTCCTCCCACCCCACTGTCCTGCTGGTAATAGCTTATCTAAAGTGATCATCAAGTTGGGCCATTTCCAGCACAAATCCAGGTTTTCTCACCCTCCACCCCACCACACACAAACTCACTCTCCTGCTGGTAATAACCCATCCAAAGTGACAACTCTCTTCACAATGTGCATGATAATCAAGGTGGGCCATTTCCTGCACAAATCCAGGTTCTCTCACCCCCTCATCCCCCTCCAAAAACCACACACACAAACTCACTCTCCTGCTGGTAATAGCTCATCCAAAGTGACCACTCTCCCTACAGTGTGCATGATAATCAAGGTGGGCCATGTCCAGCACAAATCCAGGCTCTCTCACCCCCCCCCTTTTTTTTTCCTCCCGGGGACACACACACACACACAAACTCACTCTCCTGCTGGCAGTAGCTCATCCAAACTGACCACTCTCCAAGTTTAAATCCAAGTTTAACCAGAACGTCTGGGGGTGGGAGGGTAGGAAAAAACAAGGGGAAATAGGTTACCTTGCATAATGACTTCACAGACAAGAAGGTCGCTATCTTAAAACAAAAAAACTTCAAATCCAGACTCCAGCGAGAAACTGCTGAATTGGAATTCATTTGCAAATTGGATACTATTAATTTAGGCTTAAATAGAGACTGGGAGTGGCTAAGTCATTATGCAAGGTAGCCTATTTCCCCTTGTTTTTTCCTACCCCGCACCCCCAAGACGTTCTGGTTAAACTTGGATTTAAACTTGGAGAGTGGTCAGTTTGGATGAGCTATTGCCAGCAGGAGAGTGAGTTTGTGTGTGTATGTGGGTGGGGGGGGTGAGAAAACCTGGATTTGTGCTGGAAATGGCCCAACTTGATGATCACTTTAGATAAGCTATTACCAGCAGGACAGTGGGGGGGAGGAGGTATTGTTCCATGATCTCTGTGTGTATATAATGTCTGCTGCAGTTTCCACAGTATGCATCCGATGAAGTGAACTATAGCTCACGAAAGCTCATGCTCAAATAAATTGGTTAGTCTCCAAGGTGCCACAAGTACTCCTTTTCTTTTTGCGAATACAGACTAACATGGCTGTTACTCTGAAAAGTGTATAGTAGTATTCGCCCAGTTGAAAGCAAGGAGAATACCAGTAGTTGGTGGGTGAATACTGAAAAACAGAAGTTATACAACAGAGCGAGAATCTTTCACGTGTGCTTGTATATATGCACACACACCCCCTACCTTAATTTATAACGCAGTCTGCTTATATCAGGTGTGGGCAAAATTTTTGGCCCAAGGGCCACATCTGGGTATGGAAATTGTATGGTGGGCCATGAATGCTCATGAAATTGGGAGTTGGGGTGCGGGAGGGATTAGGGCTCTGGGGCTGGGCCAGAAATTAGGAGTTCAGGGTGTGGGAAGGGGCAGGAGGGTTGGGGTGTGTGGGGGGGGTGAGGACTCTGGGATGGGGCTGAGGATGAGGGTTTGGGGGTGCAGGAGGGTGCTCTGGATTGGGACCAAGGGGCTCAGAGGGCAGGAGGGGGATCAGGGCTAGGGCAGGGGGTTGGGGCAAAGGAGGGGGTCAGGGGCGCAGACTCCAGGCGGCGCTTACCTCAAGCAGCTCCCGGAAGCAGCGGCATGTCTCCTCTCTGGCTCCTACGCATAGGGGCAGCCAGGGGGCTCTGCACACTGCCCCGTCTACAGGCACCAGCCCTGCAGTTCCTATTGACTGCAGTTTCTAGCTAATGGGAGCTGAGTGGGTGGTGCTTGGGGCAGGGGCAGCTTGCTGAGCCCCCTGGCTGCCCCTATGCCTAGGAGCCAGAGTGGGACATGCCGCTGCTTCCAGGAGCCACGTGGAGCCGGGCAAACCCCAGCCCCCGCTCTCCAGCGGGAGCTTGAGGGCTAGATTAAAACATCCAAAGGGCCAGATGTTGCCCCCGGGCCGTAGTTTGCCCACCCCTGGTTTATACTGTATCATTCTCTGATATCTGCCCTCTTTCCTGAAACCTTATTATGGCAGGATCCGTGTTTTCTTTCTTTGAGTATTGCACTAATTCTTGGAAAAGCTTCCTGGAATCATTTGGACCAGCCCACCAATTGTGTCCCATGTGATTTTTAGCTGTCATGATGACAGACCAGAGACATGTGCTAAGTGGTATGGCCACTTAGAACCTTGTGCTTCTGAGTGGTCAGATGGTCAGCACTCCCTTCTCTTCACACTCCTCTGGCTGAGAACTTCACACCAACTGAGCCCAGCCCCACAAGATGAAGGGCGTTGGAGCCCTGAATTATTGCTTCAGTTACTGGACTAGTTGGAACACGTCAGGTTTCTGTACCGGCAAAACTTAGTTTGTGAAGCACAGAATGGCAAGCCATGTGGATAAATTCTGATGGGCAGGGTGCAAAAATTTGAAAACAAACATTTTGGCCGAAAACCAAAATATTTCGATTTGGGTGTGCTGCTGCAGGGCCTTATGGGCATTGTAGTTCTGGTGCCTCAGGTCTCTGTTTTCCTCTATGAGCGAGGCTTACTGGCCAGATTTCAGAGTGGCAGCCGTGTCAGTCTGTATTCGCAAAAAGAAAAGGAGGACTTGTGGCACCTTAGAGACTAACCCATTTATTTGAGCATAAGCTTTCGTGAGCTACAGCTCACTTCATCGGATGCATACTGTGGAAAGTGTAGAAGATCTTTTTATATACACACAAAGCATGAAAAAATACCTCCTCCCACCCCACTCTCCTGCTGGTAATAGCTTATCTAAAGTGATCACTCTCCTTACAATGTGTATGATAATCAAGGTGGGCCATTTCCAGCACAAATCCAGGGTTTAACAAGAACGTCTGGGGGTGGAGGGTAGGAAAAAACAAAGGGAAATAGGTTACCTTGCATAATGACTTAGCCACTCCCAGTCTCTATTCAAGCCTAAATTAATTGTATCCAATTTGCAAATGAATTCCAATTCAACAGTTTCTCTCTGGAGTCTGGATTTGAAGTTTTTTTGTTGTAATATAGCAACTTTCATGTCTGTAATCGCGTGACCAGAGAGATTGAAATGTTCTCCGACTGGTTTATCAATGTTATAATTCTTGACATCTGATTTGTGTCCATTTATTTTATGTAGAGACTGTCCAGTTTGACCAATGTACAGGGCAGAGGGGCATTGCTGGCACATGATGGCATATATCACATTGGTGGATGTGCAGGTGAACGAGCCTCTGATAGTATGGGTGATGTTATTAGGCCCTGTGATGGTGTCCCCTGAATAGATATGTGGGCACAGTTGGTAACGGGCTTTGTTGCAAGGATAGGTTCCTGGGTTAGTGGTTCTGTTATGTGGTGTGTGGTTGCTGGTGAGTATTTGCTTCAGGATGGGGGGCTGTCTGTAGGCAAGAACTGGCCTGTCTCCCAAGATTTGTGAGAGTTGGGTCATCCTTCAGGATAGGTTGTAGATCCTTAATAATGCGTTGGAGGGGTTTTAGTTGGGGGCTGAAGGTGACGGCTAGTGGCGTTCTGTTATTATCTTTGTTAGGCCTGTCCTGTAGTAGGTGACTTCTGGGAACTCTTCTGGCTCTATCAATCTGTTTCTTCACTTCCGCAGGTGGGTATTGTAGTTGTAAGAATGCTTGACAGAGATCTTGTAGGTGTTTGTCTCTGTCTGAGGGGTTGGAGCAAATGCTGTTGTATCGCAGAGCTTGGCTATAGATGATGGATCGTGTGGTGTGGTCAGGGTGAAAGCTGGAGGCATGTAGGTAGGAATAGCGGTCAGTAGGTTTCCAGTATAGGCTGTTGTTTATGTGACCGTCGTTTATTAGCACTGTAGTGTCCAGGAAGTGGATCTCTTGTGTGGACTGGACCAGGCTGAGGTTGACGGTGGGATGGAAATTGTTGAAATCATGGTGGAATTCCTCAAGGGCTTCTTTTCCATGGGTCCAGATGATAAGGATGTCATCAATATAGCGCAAGTAGAGTAGGGGCGTTAGGGGACGAGAGCTGAGGAAGCGTTGTTCTAAGTCAGCCATAAAAATGTTGGCATACTGTGGGGCCATGCGGGTACCCATAGCAGTGCCGCTGATCTGAAGGTATACATTGTCCCCAAATGCCATCATGTGCCAGCAATGCCCCTCTGCCATGTACATTAGTCAAACTGGACAGTCTCTACGTAAAAGAATAAATGGACACAAATCAGATGTCAAGAATTATAACATTCATAAACCAGTTGGAGAACACTTCAATCTCTCTGGTCACGCGATTACAGACATGAAAGTTGCTATATTACAACAAAAAAACTTCAAATCCAGACTCCAGAGAGAAACTGTTGAATTGGAATTCATTTGCAAATTGGATACAATTAACTTAGGCTTGAATAGAGACTGGGAGTGGCTAAATCATTATGCAAGGTAACCTATTTCCCCTTGTTTTTTTCCTACCCCTCCACCCCCAGACGTTCTTGTTAAACCCTGGATTTGTGCTGGAAATGGCCCACCTTGATTATCATACACATTGTAAGGAGAGTGATCACTTTAGATAAGCTATTACCAGCAGGAGAGTGGGGTGGGAGGAGGTATTTTTTCATGCTTTGTGTGTATATAAAAAGATCTTCTACACTTTCCACAGTATGCATCCGATGAAGTGAGCTGTAGCTCACGAAAGCTTATGCTCAAATTGGTTAGTCTCTAAGGTGCCACAAGTACTCCTTTTCTTTTTACTGGCCAGACTACATCTCCCATAATGCACTGGCTTCTCTCACCGAAAGGGAGACTGTGGTGCATCGTGAGAAACAGTCCACGGTCGTCATCTAGCAAGGGAACCTGACCTAGAGCGGAGAATGGGGACATCCGGCAACTGAACTGCACAAGGCGCTCTATAGCAGCACATCCAGATATAAATGTTTCCGTTTTCGAGTGTGTGTTTGTTGTTTTTTAAGTCAGATTTTCCATGGAAAGTAAACATTTTTTAACTAATTTTATTTAGTCAGCAACACATTGTTCCATTTAAAACCAACAGTTTGAGTGAAAAACTTTCACCTTTTTCTGTGTCTTTCGCAAGGCAGGAGTGCTTTGTTGGTGGAAGAAACATGACAGGAAAGGATGCTATAACGTTTGTACACCCCTCCCCCCACACACACCCATTCCACAGAGCTCTCTTGACACCTTTCATCCCAGTTCCTCTGACATTAGCTAAACTCATTCCATAGCTGACATTAGCTTAATTCCAGAACCTGCCTGATATAATGACTATTAAGATTGTGCAAAAATGGGAAGTCATGTGTGCCAGTAAGTCCATGTGCATTTTCATGTGCGCAACACAAAATTTAATCTTTAAAATAC
This sequence comes from Lepidochelys kempii, assembly GCF_965140285.1. Lineage (NCBI taxonomy): Eukaryota > Metazoa > Chordata > Testudines > Cheloniidae > Lepidochelys > Lepidochelys kempii. Next base: position 258,637,647 of record NC_136381.1, read on the forward strand.
TCAGATTTTTGTTCCAGAGCCTTTCACAGGGAGAAATTTTCTGGAGACCAAATGTTCATAGATTGCTGGTTTTCCCATCAAACCACGTGAAATGTGCTGGCTTTTTTACATGTTTCTATGTGAATATGTATCTTGGTGCAGCACTAAATTTTGAATTTCAAATGCTGTGCTGATGGGATGATAAGCTATAAATAGCTCTTATCCTTTCCAGCTATAGAGCTCATTATCCCTATTTTTCAGATGAGGAAACTGAGGCATGTGAATGGGAAGTGGCTTGCCCAAGGTCATCCACAAGCAGCAGAGCTGGGAATTGAACCCAGGTCTCTTGAGACCTAATTCAGTGCTTTTATCCACTAGGTTGCACTACCGCATTGGTTTATAGGAGAAGTAAGGTAAAGACATTTTGAGAGAAGAAGAAACATAAGGAGGCAAGGGATAGGGAACATAAAATTAAAAAAGATATTTTGGAAAGGATACAGACCAGGGGTGGGCAAACTTTTTGGGCCGAGGGCCACATCTGGGTGGGGAATTTGTATGCAGGGCCAGGGCAGAGGGTTCGGGTGTAGGAGGGAGTGCGGTGTAGGGCGGGTGTGGTGTGCAGGAATGGGCAAGGGATTGGGGCAGAGGAAGGCTGCGGGTTGAATGAGGGGGCTCAGGGAAGGGGGTTGGGGGTGCAGGAGGGGTGTGGGGTGCAGCAGGGGGCTCAGGGCAGGGAGTTGGGGTGCAGCAGGGGGGTTGGAGGATGTGGGGTGGGGCAAGGGACTGGGGGTGTATGGGGATGTGGGGTGCAGCAGGGGGTTGGGGTGCAGGAGGGGTGTGGGGTGCAGGCAGGGAGTTGGGGCGCAGGATGCAGGAGGGGTTCGGGCTCCGACCCGGCGCCACTTACCTAAAGCGCCTCCGGGGTGGCAGAGGCATGCACCAGGGCCAGGGCAGGCTGCCTGCCTGCCTGCCCTGGGCCCATGCCGCGCTGCTCCGGGAAGTGGCCGGAACCACATCCCTGCGCAGCCCCTGGGGGTGGGCAGGCACAGGGCTCCACGCGCTGCTCTTGCCACACCTCCAGGTGCCTCCCCTGAAGCTCCCATGTGGGGCGGTGCCTGGAGGCAAGGGCAATCAATGCACGGAGCCCTCTGCCCCCCCCACCGGGGCCCCAGGGACGTGGTGCTGGCCTCTTCTGAGAGCGGCGCGAGGCCTGCGGCACCACGGAGGGTAATCCCGTGGGTCAGATCTAAAGCCCTGATGGGCTGGATCTGGCCCGCGGGCCGTAGTTTGCACACCCCTGATACAGACCTTTCTTGCTTCTGGGTTTAACCCCCAACCTCTAACAAATTGGGGATTTAGAAGAAACTTTCCCTGGGGACAGGTTTCCCTTTTAACTACTGCTAAATGGTTTCATCCTCTGAAGCAGCTAATATTGGCTACTGCCAGGCGTGATGCTGGACCACTGGTCTGATCCAGTCTGGTGACTCCTGTGTTCGTGTAACATAGGGAAGGAGAGTGAGAGAAGGAAAAGAGGAAAGAGTAATAGAAAATAATGTGGAGAAAGATGCACGGTGATCTGTTATAGGGGAAAAAAATGGGGTAAAGCCAGAAGGGGAAGGAAGGTTAAAACAAAGCAAGGGGGAGAGAGAATGAGTTTTATATGATTTTAAAAAGCGATTATTTGTGGATTGCCATTGTTATAATTCAGTACAACAGATGATACACACTTATAATAACAATAACCTCTGCAGTAGAACCTCAGAGTTACAAACTGAGCAGTAACCCCATACCCCATTTGGAACCGGAAGTACAGAGTCAGGCAGTAGCAGAGCTCTCCCCCCCTCAAAAAAAGCAAATACAGTACAGTACTGTGTTAAACTTAAACTACTGAAAAAATAAAGGGAAAGTGATTTAATACAGCTTTGAAACTAAATGCTAGTGTTCAGCTGCAAACTTTTGAAAGAACAACCATAATGTTTTGTTCAGAGTTACGAACAACCTCCATTCCCTAGGTGTTCGTAACTCTGAGGTTCTACTGTACTTCTTACATAGTGCTTTTCAACAATAGATCTCAAAGCATGTTACAAAGGAGGTTGGTCTGTTATCCCCATTTTACAGATGGGGAAAGTGAGGCACGTGACAATGAAGTGACTTGCCCAAGTTCACCTCAGAATCCAGTGGCAAAGGTGGGAATAGAACCCAGGCCTCCTTGGTCCCAGTCTGGTGCTCTAGCCACTAGCTGTCACTGGCCCATACACGTCAGATTGTGCCTTCCTTTAAACTGCAAAGCTTTGGGAGAGGTATGGATACATGACAGTCTTGCACCCTGACCTAGTGGGTGTAGTCTATGGGGTTGGAGGTGTTGGGAACAATTTTCCAAGCCCAGATCTTAGTGCTTTGTGCTGCATAATTCTAAAATACCAGGATAGTACAGAGAGGCTAACCCACTATCTGCCTTTCTCCAAGCAGGACACTTCCAGTAGACATCGTCTTACCATGGGCTTCTGAGCTAACCACACATTGTGCCTTCCCATGTGGAGGGAAAGGGATGAGATGAACAGGGAGAGATGAAAAAAACTAAATTGTTGAAGAGCCTGGCAACTAGACATGCTGGGGATCCATGCAGATAATTTCTAATGCCAAGGATTAGTCATGTCCTATTGTGGTTTAGGGACATGGTCCAGATGTCTGGATTATAACATTTTGTTGCTAAAAACAGGGGTAAGGGTAGAACAAATCCAAGCAAAGTGTAAGTGAATGAAGTAGTTGAGGAGCCCCCTTGTCTGTGTTGGAAGACCGAGGTCAGTTTGTTTGGGGTTAGAGGTTTAGAAGTGAACCCATCACGTCTCGGATTTACAAAGTGTAACTAGAACTGTACCAGTCGAATGCAGCAGTGCCCAGTGAACTCCTGAACTAGTGAATGGAAAGAGAGGAGAACAATATGCCCTGCTCCCTATCCTATAGTACATGAAGGAGCCACCCACCAACTAATAGGGAAACTACCACAAGGGAAAAGGCACAGAAATCAGACTGGAACTTTGGGCAGAGCAATAACAGAGCTTTTACAGAGAGTTTTTCGTCTGGACATTTCAAGTGCTTTCCAAACATGGGTCAGTGTCATTATCACCATTTGATAGAATGGGAAACTGAGGCAGAGTAACCTGTCCTAGGTCCCACAGCAGGGCAGTGGCACAGCTGGCAATAGAATGCTGGTCTCCCAGGCCAGCACAACAGTGTACAGTAAGGGGAAGAGAATTCCAGAGTTCTGGGGCTTTAACGGTGATGGTCCTGCCTCTTGTCTGTCTGAAATTTTAACACCAAAGAGTCGGCAGCACCATACCCATTAATCTTGTTTGCCACAATGGGGTGTGAAGCAAGAGGCACTCCCTACTGTGGCCTAAATTATTGAAGGTTTTAGGCCAAGATTGTCAAAAGACTCATGATTTTGGGTGCCCAACTTCTGATGCCTTTAAAGGGTCCAGATGTTCAGATGCTGGGACTCTCTGTAAAATGCAATCCAGATCACTGGTCACTTTTATGAATAGTGGCTTTAAAAAATAGCAGTACATATAGGATCAGACGAAACACCCTACTTCCGAACAATGCCAAACTTTGTGGTGGTGGTGGTGGTGGCTGGCTTGAAATCTGAACCGAAGGGTGGTTCAGAATTTTGCACATGGCACTGTTAGAACGGGTTGGTCCAACACCTTTGAATATGCCTAAATTTGTGGGGGAGGGAGCAATTGGAAAATTTGCAAAATGGGGAGCCCCTGTTGGCTGAACCAAACCCTCACTTCTGAACGTTCTTAAACTTCAGGGTGTTTGAAACTCAACCCAGATCTACCTTAAGTCCATTTAAAGCTTATTACTGTAGTATCTGAGCACCTCACAATCTTTAATGGGTTTATCCCCCAATATCCTGGGAGACAGGGAAGTGCTATTATTCCTATTTTACAGATGGAGAATTGAATTACAGACAGGGTAATGATGAGATTCACTTAGGCACCTTACTCCCATTGAAATCAAGGGGACTTAGGTGCCTAAATACCTTTGTGAATCTCACCCTCAGTGATTTGCCGCAGGTCTCATCGGAAGTCCAGTGCTAGAGCGTGGAACTGAATCTAGGTCTGACTCCTGGGCCAGTACACTAACACTGGACCATTCTTCCTTCGAGCTTTGATCTTGGACCCATCTCTGACTTAGAGTAAGACTAAATCGTGCTCACTGCGCTATTTGCTTCATGCTTCTTAGTACAGTTATCTGTATTTCTGTACCTGTCCATAGTAAACTGCACTCAGCTGCTGTAGAGGAACGCATTAGTCTATGGTCTAATGCAACGACCAGACCTTTCCACTCTTCATTAGACATTGCACCTCCCAGCTTCCGCTCCACTTTGGACATGCGCCCCAGCCCGATTTGTCTCCCAGCTCTGAGTGAGACCTCTCTAAATGGGAGCTGAGAGTGCTCAGTGTAGCCCGCCAGGATCTGCATGATCTATTCTTTCTAAGCTGTTTCCATTTCAGGCTTAACTGCGTGGTGTGGTGAGAATATGTGTTTTTATTACGAAAGCAGTCTGCTCTTTAGGGAACTCTGCATAAGATCATGATTCACCTCCTTTGGAAGCACTTTTTCCATTTCCCAACATTTCTTCTAATCTAAAACAGTGAGCGTGGCTGCTTTTCCCAATTTCACAGTGAAAAGCAGGGGGAAAGGGAAGCAAAGCAGAGTTTGGCTAACCTCACAGGGTGTGTGTGTGTTCTTTAGCTGGACAAGTTCTAGTTAGAAGCAGTTAGAAGCAGTTGATCCATTTACCCCTCACTGGTCCGAAGGAGCTGGAGTGGAGGAGACTTCACAGTCCTTGCTGATCGTTTCCTTTCCGACCTGCTATGGGCTGCGGCTAGATTTGCTTTGGTTTCAGAGTAGCAGCCATGTTAGTCTGTATTCGCAAAAAGAAAAGGAGTACTTGTGGCACCTTAGAGACTAACCAATTTATTTGAGCATAAACTTTCGTGAGCTACAGCTCACTTCCTCGGATGCATTTGCTTCAACAGGAGGTTTCAGCCCTCTCTTTAATTAGCATTTTTAAGGAAGAGGCCAACAAAAAAATGAAAAGTTGGTGACGTGCTTGTGGTTGCCACGGTGGCTTGATTTTATTTTTCCTTTTAAGGCATTCCGAAGGTAGCAATTGAAATATCAGAAGGCATTTGTTATCTAGGCTCTGGGGAAACACCAATAGCAATCCCTAGGAGGAGAGGGGTCAGAAATTAAGAGAATTTGGTGGTATTTCCTGTCACTTTTATTTACATGTTTATTATTATTGTTAATAATAATAATTATTGTATATTAAAATAGAGCCTAGAGGCTCCATCCAAGTTCAGGGCCCCATTCTGTTAGGTGCTGTACAAACACTTAGAGCTTGTCTGTACCAGGGTAAAAGGTGTCTTTTAAAACTCTAATGTAGACGTGGCAGATTAGATTTTATGTCTAAGGTGACCAGTGACACACCAGATGAAGGAGGGTTGAGTGACTAGGGTGCTTAGGACATGGGACACCTAGTTTCCAGTCTTTGCTCTGCCACAGATTTTCCTGTGTGACTTCAGGCAACTTATGCCTACACTGCCATCAGGGATGTGATTGCAGCTCCCATTGACATACCTGAGCTGGCTTTGATCTAGCTAACGTGGGTGCCAGTAGTTGTAACAGCAGCAGCAAAGGCTAGTCTCATGAATACAGCCCTGTCCGGTCTCATGAATACCGCCCTGCCCAGGACTCTTAAACAGCTGCCACAGCTATGCTGTTTGTTACCTGAGCTAGCTTTGATCTAGTTACACACCCCCTGACTGCAGCGTGGACTTGACCAATGTCTCTTTGTGCCTCAGTCCTCTGTCTGTAAAATGGGGATAATAGCACTGCCCTACCTCACAGACTAAGTACACTGTGAAGTGCTCAGACGCTGCAATATAAATACTTTATATAGATGGGGCTATAGGAATATAACTGGAGCTGTACTTTTTTTTATACCTATTTATAATATTGATCATTATTATAAACAGCTAAAGTAAGTGTTAGCTGTCCTCTCTACCTTCACTGACTGACTGAATTCTTAGGTGCCAGAAGCCAGATCTTGAGGAAGGGGGAAAGCCTTGTGATGCAGAGGACAGCTTGTCACTTACCGGATTAGCGGGGTGAACTGGTGTTGTCAGTTGCTTTTGTGTGTGTATGTGTCCTTTCCGTGTGCTTTCCCAGCTCTGTGCAAATAGCTGGTTCCGCAGACCTTGATAGTACTACCCAGTGTGGTTAAGTGCTGGAGGCTGGAATGTCATTGTCTCCATAGCGCTGTTTAGGCCGCTCGGTGCTTTTGTTCTTGGAACTTCCCTGGTATTAGTAGATAATGCAGAAGACCTCAGTGTTACTCATAGAGAAAGACGACAGGTACGGCTCAGTGACACAGTCATCTGGCCAGGCTTATTGCCACCTAGACATAGTCGCTCCCTGGCTCCGTAGTTACAGGTACACTGGCACGAGTTTCTAGTAGCAAGGAATGGCTCAGTTGGCAGCAGGACTTTCTGCCATCTCTTAGGCCATGCAGAGAATTAAGGTAAAGAAGACTGACATTTATAGGCTAAGAAAAACAGCTAAAATACCCAACCAATACACCGCCTTATGATGTATTTTGTGACTTCTGTTCATTACTTCCCCGTGTTCCTAATATCTTGGACAAAACATCCCGATTCATTATGTTGTCAAGCCATCTTATCTTGTACTCGAATGGGATGTAGCTGTACTTGCTGGAATATATTTACATAAATATCTAGTGCCTAGCACACTAGCAACAACTTTGCCAAGATCATGTACAGGACAGTGAACTTGTAAGCATTTGCTTTAATACCTGGCGTGACTGGTTCACAGCCTCTGGTTCAGGCCTTGGATCTTACACCAAATACAGAGAGCTTGGTGTATGTGTGTGGTGGGGGTGTCTGAAAACGTTTGTGCTACAGGAATACATGGGACATATGAGAATGATTTTAATCTTAGCCCTGTAAAGATCAACTGCCTGCTACAGCGATAGGCAGCTTAGAGTGTGAGAGAAAAGATAGGACTGTGGACTGGGAGTCAAAAGACCTGCATTCTGTGCCACTGACCTGCTGTATGACCTAAGGCCAGTCATTTTGTCATCTGTGTCTCAATTTCCCGATCTTTAAAATTGAGATAATAATACTTAATAGTATTAATAACCAGAGTATTTTTGTAAATGATTGAGTGGTATTTTGGTCAAAATCAATTTTTTGATTGAAAAAAAAATCAGAAATTTTGTCCTGCTCTAATTCCTGCCCACGTTGTAAAGTGATTTGAACTCTATGGGTGAAGCACTCAAGAGCTAAATAATATTAGTTAGCATGTCCCAGCATGGCCACCTCGTGTTTCACTAAATGTATCACTTGCTTTTCTGCCACCTCTCTACCTTTTCTCCTGCACTGCCCAATACCTCCCATTGAAAGGAAGAAAGTAAATTAAGATGGAATACCTGGCACATGTGTAGCCCAATTCATCAGGAAATCTCAAAGTGCTTTCCAAAGGAGGCTGTCGTTACCCTCTCTGGGCCTCAGTTGTAAAAGGGGGCTAAGTGGCCAGGATTATGTAGCATCCCATGGCACAGGTGCTTGCTGTTGTGTAGCTTCATAAGAGAGTGGTAGGCTTCTTGCATGGCCCCTCAGCTACATGCAAGAGTCTCTTATGATCTGCCCCTTAATATTTGCAGAGTGCTTTGAGATCCTTGTATGAATGGTGCTGTAATTGCTCATGTCTTGGTCTTGTAGTTGGGGCCCTGAACTAGGATTTGTGAGATTTGGGTTCAGTGCTTGGCTGTGCCACAGCCTTCTCTGTGATGTTGGGTAAATCACCCAGGATCAGATTTCCAAGTTTGCAACTTGGGCTTGATTTTCAGAGGTGCTTAGCACCCAGCATTGTCTTGGGGAATCTGTGCCCAAATTTTCAAGAGCTGATCATGCAGTATGCTGAGCAGTTGTGAAAATCTGGCCGTTAGTCTCTTTGTACCTCCACTTCTACCTGCACAATGAGGATGATAATAATAGCACTTCCTTTGTCCCTTTTGTCTAATTAGACTAAAAGCTCTTTAAGGCAGGGACTGTCTTTTGCTGTGTGTCGATACAGCACCTCACTTGGGGCTTTGATCTTCATTGGGACCTCTAAGCAGTACCAAAATTCGAAAGGTTAATAATAATAATAATGTACTGACAAAGTAGAAAGCATTGTGAATTAAATATTATTAGCTACAGATTTAATAACTTTATGTAAAGTGAGGGAAGGATTCAAAACAAGAAGCTTCCAGTTTGTTTTCTCCCTCCCAAATAAGGGTTTTAAAACCCCTATTTTATGTTTTAGTGTTTTTTTTATATATATATTTACATTCAAAGTGTTTTTCTCCAATGTACCCTGCTTGTTTATGTTTCTCTCCTCACAAGTGGAGCGCAATTATGTGGGGCAGCTGGTGTATTTTTGTTGGCCGCTGTCTGCGGAAGATCTGCCTTGTTGTTGTTAATGTAGAAGAAAAGGATGCAGCAGGGTTCTTTTTTTTCTTTTCCCCCTCTGGAGTTTTTACAAGTGTGTTTGACATTTTCCAGCAACGAGCTGTTTTTAACTTATTTGTCTGAGAAACTGTTTTGCTCAGCATAAATCTGCAATGCGTTTAAGCTTGTATTTGCTAAGATGGGGCAAACGTTGCATGTGGGCTTTCCATGGTACGCCCGCATCTTGAAGGCTGCGTACAGATGTGGTCTCCTCATCTCAAAAAAGATATACTGGCATTAGAAAAGGTTCAGAAAAGGGCAACTAAAATGATTAGGAGTTTGGAACGGGTCACAATATGAGGAGAGATTAAAGAGGCTAGGACTTTTCAGCTTGGAACAGAGACTAAGGGGGGGATATGATCGAGGTATATATAATCATGAGTGGTGTGGAGAAAGTGAATAAGGAAAAGTTATTTACTTGTTCCCATAATATAAGAACTAGGGGCCAGCAAATGAAATTAATGGGTAGCAGGTTTCAAACAAATAAAAGGAAGTTCGTCTTCACTCAGCGCACAGTCAAGCTGTGGAACTCCTTGCCTGAAGAGGTTGTGAAGGCTAGGACTATAACGGGGTTTAAAAGAGAACTCGATAAGTTCATGGAGGTTGAGTCCATTAATGGCTATTAGCCAGGATGGGTGAGGAATGGTGTCCCTAGGCTCTGTTTGTCAGAGAGTGGAGATGGATGGCAGGCAGTGGCGTATTAACACCTAGGCCGACAAAACTGCAGGGGCGGCGAATTTATAATAGCAGCCAGAGGCTGCTTCCCCCGGTGCCAGTTTGCGTACTCTGCCCTTTCCCTGCCCCCTCTCTGCCTCTATTGGTCCCCTTCCCCAAATCCCTGGCCCCGCCTCCTCTCCTGTGCACCCCGCGTTCCTCCCCCCCTTCCCCCTCCTTCGTGAAGCTGTTTCACCCACAAGCACTGGCAGGGAGCGGGGAGAAGCAGGACCTGGCAGCACGCTCAGGGGAGGAGGCGGAGCGGAGGTGAGCTGGGGTGGGCTAGGGCAGGGAGCTGCTGTGAGGGTGGGGCGCGGCAATTATTTCAGGGCCTAGGGCGGCAAAATCATTAATCCGCCACTGATGGCAGGAGAGAGATCACTAGATCATTACCTGTTAGGTTCACTCCCTCTGGAGCACCTGGCATCGGCCACTGTCAGTAGACAGGATACTGGGCTGGATGGACCTTTGGTCTGACCCAGTATGGCCATTCTTATGTTCACTCACAGCGTAATGATCAGGAGCTGTTCACAGTGCATAGCAACATAGGTAAGGAAATAAACCAAACTGGACTCAGTACTATTTTGGAACTGAGCTTGTAACATCCACCCAACTCTCGCTGATGGTGTTAGCTTTTATTAATTACGGTATAACCTACAGAATCCAATCAAAACCGCAATCCCATTGCACTGGGCACTGTACATACACATACAGAAGTGACCTTGGCTTCCACCTAGAGGGCCCAGCTGAGATCAAGGACCCGTTAGACTAGGAGTCAGAGACAGTCCCCACCCTAAAACAGCTCACAAACAAGGCATACAAAGGGTGGAGGAAAGGGAGTATTCGCCTCACTCCACAGCTGGGGAAGCAAGGCAAACTGTCCTAACCATGTAGTTCTTGAAAGTGGGTCTGCAGATTTCCTAGTCAACAGTTGCTGCCCTGCTCCTACCCTGTGGCCCATTACTAGCCAACTGAGTAGGAGAAACCATGAAACCTGAAGTTACATCAAGCCATGCTTCCCTGGCCCTGGTGGGAGGAGCATGTGAACTCGAATTGGTCGAGGCTTCCTACTGAAACCTAAAGAGGGGCACAGGAAGTTGTCTGCACATATGGGCTCTACCTGGCTGCTATGTTGGGCCCTGCCTTCTTGCTTGGCTCCTGCACTATGCCTACACTGGCAATTAAACAACAAAACTTTTGTCTTTCAGAGGTGTTTAAACCTGCCCCTGAAAGACAAAAATTTTGCTGAGACAAGTGCCAGTGTGAACAGCATGTTGTCAGCAGGAGCACTTTCCTGCAGACAAAGCTAACCCTGCTCATTGGGGTGGAAGTTTTTTGTTGGCAGGAGAGCCAACAAACAGCGGCTGCGTTGCACGACTTTTAGCGGCATGGCTGTAGTGACACACTAAAAGTTGTGTAGTATAGACCAAGCCCTGGATGCTGCTTTCATGACCTGTTCCTGATCCTTGCCTATGGTCTCTGAATCTGGTTCCAACCCTTGACACGACTCTCTAACTTCAGCTCTAACCCCAACCCTCGACCTGACTCTCTGTCTCCAGCTCTGACCCTTGGCCCGACTTCCAACTCCGACTCCTGCTCTAATCACCAGACCCAGTCACCTCCGTCTCGGCCCCAGCACACAGAGAGAGTAAGTGACTTGGCCAAGGCTGCACAGGGAGTCTATTGCAGAGCAGGCAACTCACCCTGGCCATAGCCCCATCACTTTTTACCAGCCATAAGCCCGAGCTACAGGAGGGAAGGGGTGGGGAGGAGCAAGCAGGGGTGGGGCTCAGCGGAAAAAGGGGCATGATGGTAGGAGTTTAGGGGGAAGGGGCAGTGCAAGGAGGTGGGGCCACGGTTTGGGTGCTGGTGGCCCCCGCACTTTTAGGGACCTTCCACTGCCCCAAATCTCCGCAGTTCTGGTACAGAGCGCAAAGCATACTGTCATCCTGCTCCCCTCCCCCTCTCTCACCCTGTTGCACTTGAACCACTTGGGTTCAAAGGGGGAACCAATTAACGAGGGGAGTTTTAGTCCTATCCTCCCCTCCCCCTATACACACTAAACTAGTTATTTTCTTTCCATTAGCAACAAACGTATTCCCCCACCTCCCTTCCAGCACAGGCTGTGAGTGGGCGGAGCACTGATGAAGAATCAGTCGCATACTCCCTGCATCTGAAAAGGATAACTCCTGAATGGGTGGGTGACAACACTTCCTGAGCGTGTTTCTTATCTCTAACCCTGCATTTCCAGAGCATGAAGGCACAGTTTCCATACTCTCACCCTTCAGAAGGAAGGCAGGGCTAAAATGGCTGTGTCTTGGATGGGGGACCAGGAGCTAGCTACTCATTAGGATCATTTTTAAAAGGCCAGATCCTGAGAGGTTCTGAGTAATGCAACACACACTGAAGTCCAGGGATATTGCAGAGCTGAGGATTGGCCCCTAAAAGCCATGCCTGAAGAGCGAACTTACAGCATAGGGAGAGGTGAGCCAGTTTAGAATAATAAAGACCACCAGCCACCAATTTTTGGTGCTTCAGGAAAAGAGGGTATTTTTCCAGTTTTGAACCTTAAGTGCTAAAATATCCCAAGAAGGCCTCTTCTCCTAGTAAGTGCACTGGCTCCAGCCAGCACTGGAAGGAAAAGCATCAGAAATGCATGAGGAAGTGTGTTCCCACAAGAATTCCAGGTCTGTGCTATTCAGGTGCTTACATCAGAGTGCAGCCCGTTTGGAAAGCTTTGGATCAGCATCCACATTAAAGACAGGTCTAAGTGGTGAAGTATTGAACCGGATTTCAAACATCCCAAAATTCAGAGGGAGGAAGGGAGACTGTTTCGGGTCCAAGGGTTCTGGTTCAGAACCTTTCTAGAGGTAGCAGCCAGCTGCAAAATATGGATATGGATCTGGGCTTGGATTATGCAGTCCTCTGCTTCTTGGGGAGCATTTGGCCGAGGAGAAATGGGGTGGGTCAGGGCATTCCCAGTCAAAACTTTTGGATGCTCATTTGACGTGAACCCAAATCGCTGAGTCACTTCTCACAGACACCAGGATTCACTCCCTCAAAATCAGTGGATATTTACACTGTATAAATGAGAGGCAAATCAGGGCCAGAAATTTTTGAGATTCACCTCACTGGTGAAGCAGGAAACGCAGGAAGAACATAAGAACGGCCATACTGGGTCAGACCAAAGGTCCATCCAGCCCAGTATCCTGTCTACTAGCAGTAACCAATGCCAGGTGCCCCAGAGGGAGTGAACCTAACAGGTAATGATCAAGTGATCTCTCTCCTGCCATCCATCTCCACCCTCTGACAGACAGACAGCCTAGGGACACCATTCCTTATCCATCCTGGCTAATAGCCATTAATGGACTCAACCTCCATGAACTTATCGAGTTCTCTTTTAAATCCTATTATAGTCCTAGCCTTCACAACTTCCTCAGGCAAGGAGTTCCACAGGTTGACTGTGTGCTGAGTGAAGAAGAACTTCCTTTTATTTGTTTTAAACCTGCTACCCATTAATTTCATTTGCTGGCCCCTAGTTCTTATATTATGGGAACAAGTAAATATCTTTTTCTTATTCACTTTCTCCACACCACTCATGATTTTATATACCTCTATCATATCCCTCCCTTAGTCTCCTCTGTTCCAAGCTGAAAAGTCCTAGCCTCTTTAATCTCTCCTCATATTGTGACCCGTTCCAAACCCCTAATCATTTTAGTTGCCCTTTTCTGAACCTTTTCTAATGCCAGTATATCTTTTCTGAGATGAGGGGACCACGTCTGTATGCAGTATTCAAGTTGTGGGCATACCATGGATTTATATAAGGGCAATAAGATATTCTCCATCTTATTCTCTATCCCTTTTTTAATGATTCCTGACATCCCATTTGCTTTTTTGATTGTCGCTGCACACTGCGTGGACGTCTTCAGAGAACTATCCACAATGACTCCAACATCTTTCTCCTGATTAGTTGTAGCTAAATTAGCCCCCATCATATTTGTATTTATAGTGGGGGTTATTTTTTTCCAATGTGCATTACTTTACATTTATCCACATTAAATTTCATTTGCCATTTTGTTGCCCAATCTCTTAGTTTTGTAAGATCTTTTTGAAGTTCTCCGCAGTCTTCTTTGGTCTTAACTATCTTGAGCACTTTAGTATCATCTGCAAACTTTGCCACCTTGCTGTTTACCCTTTTCTCCAGATCATTTATGAATAGGTTGAATAGGATTAGTCCTAGGTCTGACCCTTTGGGAACACCAGTAGTTAGCCCTCTCCGTTTATTCCTACCCTTTGTTCCCTGTCTTTTAACCAGTTCTCAGTCCATGAAAGGATCTTCCCTCTTACCCCATGATAACTTAATTTACGTAAGAGCCTTTGCTGAGGGACCTTGTCAAAGGCTTTCTGGAAATCTAAGTATATTATGTCCACTGGTTCCCCCTTGTCCACATGTTTGTTGACCCCCTCAAAGAACTGTAACAGATTAGTAAGACATGACCTCCCTTTACAGAAACCATGTCGACTTTTGCCCAACAATTCATATTCTTCTATGTGTCTGACAATTTTATTCTTTAGTATTGTTTCAACTAATTTCCCCGGTACTGATGTTAGACTTACCGGTCTGTAATTGCCAGGATCACCTCTAGAGCCTTTCTTAAATATTGGCGGTACAATAGCTGATTTAAAGGACAGGTTACAAACCATAGTTAATAGTTCCGCAATTTCACATTTGAGTGCTTTCAGAACTTTTGGGTGAATGCCATCTGGTCCCGGTGACTTGTTACTGTTAAGTTTCCCAATTAATTCCAAAACCTCCTCACTTCAATCTCAATTCCTCAGATTTGTCACCTACAAAAGATGGCTCAGGTTTGGGAATCTCCCTAACACCCTCAGCTGTGAAGACTGAAGCAGAGAATTCATTTAGTTTCTCTGCGATGACTTAATCGTCTTTAAGTGCTCCTTTTGTATCTCGATCATCCAGGGGCCCCACTGGTTGTTGTAGCAGGCTTAAAAAACATTTTGTTGTTAGCTTTTGAGTTTTTGGCTAGTTGTTCTTCAAACTCCTTTTTGGCTTTTCTTATTGCATTTTTACATTTAATTTGGCAGTGTTCATGCTCCTTTCTGTTTACCTCACTAGGATTTGACTTCTACTTTTTAAAAGATGCCTTTTTATCTCTCACTGCTTCTTTTACATGGTGGTTAAGCCACGGTGGCTCTTCTTTAGTTCTTTTACTGTGTTTTTTAATTTGGGATATACATTTAAGCTGAGCCTCTATTATGGTGTATTTGAAAAGAGTCCATGCAGCTTGCAGGGCTTTATTTCAGTTGATGAAGGGCTCTGAGAACTTCTGCTGAGAGAGACACTATGCGTAAAACTTTCCAAAGCACTTGAATGACTTAGGAGCTGAAGTCCCATTTACTTTCAATCAGACTTAAGTCATTTTTGAAAATGAGATTTCGTTGCCAAAGTCATTTAAGTGCTTTTGCAAGTTTCACCCTGCATAAATGTAACTTGTTGTTAAACTATGTTTATCAATGATGTAGCTTTAGAGGGTGAGTAGTTAACAGTTAGTGGAGGTGCCATTTATTTATGCAGAAGTTTATTTTTATCACAATATGGACCAAGTACAGTTTTCAAGTAGGTGAGCACAGAGCTCCCATTGATACACTTGGCTTCTATTGAGTTTACAATCAGAAGGCAATGTGGCCCTAAATGGACCTGATCTGAAGACCACTGAAGTTAGTGGGAGCCTTTCCAATGACTGCAGTGGGATTTGGATCAGATCCATTTCAATTAGACTCTCAGGATCTTGGGAGCTAACTGATTTTCTCTCTTTCAGCAGCGGAATGCCAGGATCAAGTTTGAATATGATGGAGAGAAAAGGTGCGTTCCTGACCCGTTCCTGCATTTCCCTTGGCGCAGGGGGGAAAGGGCCCTTGCTTTCCCTCACCTGCAAATGTAACTCCCATTGTAAGCAATGAGAGCTTGGCATGGGAGAGGCCTGTGAATTCAGCCATAAGTATTTCTTGGGACTAGTGCACAGGCAAATTGGTTCTAACTGTGATTCATTAAATGCCACTCACCAGTAGCTCTATTCTCAAACCGGTGAACTTAGCTGGACTTCAGGCCTCCCACATGAGTTTGTTCTTTGATTAGTAGCCTGTGACATTTACTTGAGATAACCAGGTTCTGGGCATGGGTCCCATAATAACAGAGCTGTCATTTGAAGGCAGCCTGCCCTCCCTGCTTGACATTGATGTGGAAGGCTCTCAGCTTGTTGGAGGGTCCAGTGACCGTGGCAGAGCAGGACACTTCGGAGAGTCAGGATCTCTCAGGCTGAGATGCATGATAACTAGTGCACTATGAGTAGGGCTCTGTGTCTGTCACGGAGGTCGTGGAAGTCACAGATTCCATGACTTTCTGCAACTTCAGTGACTTCTGCAGTGGCCAGTGTGGCTGACCCCAGGGCCGCCCAAGCAGATAACCCCGGGGACAGCCACACCAGCCATTGCTGGAGCGGCTCTGCAGCCAGCCACTCGGGCGGCCCTGCAGCCAGCCACACCGGCCACTGCTCGGGCAGTGTGGCTGGCTCTGGGGACTGCCCGAGCAGCAGTCCCTGTGGCAGCCAGAGCAGCCGCTGCTCCAGTGGTCCCCAGCAATGGCCCCCTGGGGCGACCCCCACAACAGCATTCCCCCTCCCCACAGGTACCCCCTCAGCAGCACGCCCTCTGACCCCAGATTTAGTCAGGGGTGTTCAAAGAAACACCACTAGATCACAAAGAAAACTGGACAATGCCCCGTGGGTGGCACCTTTGCTAAATCTAGGTGATGTGCTGCTGGGCTAGATCCTGCCGGTTTTAGCACCCGTACACCATGGAGAGGGCAGAGGGTCTAGGCTGCTGCTGGAAGCCTCCGAAGGATCTTGGTGGGGTCAGCCAGAATTCTTTCTGGGCAGCACAGACAGCTTGCACCACATTAGCAAAGAGCAGGGTCTGTGCTCCCCAGCCACCTGTAGCTGTTCTGTGGGAGGGAAGGGAAGCTACTTGTGGGTTCACTGCCATGAACTACTCCATGCTTATTGATCACTGTTATTTATTAACATGGCACTTATGGCATAAGAATACAGGTCCTTGCTCCAAAACGTTGGCCAATACCATGGCACCCATATACCCACATGACACCTGTGCTGTTCATTTTCTGTATGTACGTACAGGATTCTCCAGTTTCCAAGACCAGTCAAATTCAAAGAAGTGCTACAGAAAGTCATGGATGCTTTTGGACAGATGATGGATTTGCACTATGCAAACAATGAGGTACTAAGCTGTTTGTGTTTACAGCCTGGCAGTGTCCCAGTTTCAGACTTAAACAGTGGTTTATTCCTAATCCTCTAATTTGGGGACAGAACATACGGATGGGGAAGAGGACAATCCTTCCTGATGTTTTCTGTCCTACTTAGCGTGCAATAGGTCTTTGTTACGACCCTGACTGAACTGTGTCTAGACACCGAAACAGGGAGCAGTTGCTAACTTGGCTCTCTCAGAGCGACTTTAGTACAGGTATGGGATGGTGGGTGAAGCCCCAGAACAAACGGTCCACCCCCTCAGATGCGGGAGGGTCCACAAAACACAGAACTTGACTGACTGACAGCTTTGGAGAATTAAGCCCTCTGCTTATCTACAGGACGGGTACAGCACAATTGGCAGCAGTACAGCCTTCTCTGCCAACGCGCTTGGTCCGATAGGGGCAGCTGTAGGAGTGGTTGGTTCACTGAATCCCAGGGGCCACTGCTGCGGCTGCCAACAAACATTATTTGTATGTAACGTATTAACCAAGGCTGCCAGTTCATACCCGCTTTTTTCGAGGCTGCAATGTGGGGTTCTCACTAGGAACTGGGCTGAAGCCACTATACTAGTTTCATATGCTCCGCTGAAGGGGGCCTCAGATGGGATTGATGTGAGGTCATTGCTGATCTGGGCTGACTTGAACCCACGCCCTGACAGCTAAAGTGATAGGGAAGCTTGTACTTTCACCCCTTGTGCTGCCCTCGTTCAGTGGCTAAGTGTACCCTAATGCCCTCCAGTGCCAGCACGGAATTCATTTTAATGTAGCATCCCAGTTCCAAGCCATGTTAGCTTAGCATTTGAACTGAACGCTCTCCCCGTATGTTTCTGTGGCAGACGCAGTGGCCCCATGCAAGCTTCAGCACGCTCATCCTCAGCCATCAGTGTGTGGAGTCATGGATTTCTAAGGACTGAAGGAACGGACCCCGTGCTTAATTTGTTACTAAAGCGATGCCGGGGCTCAAACAATTTTTTTTTTTTTTTACTTTCATAACTGATGCGGCAAGCCCCAGAGGTGCCAGGGCTACGAACCGCCAAGCCTAGAGGTGCAGGGGCTCAGCCTTTGAAAGCATTGGCACAAATTAAGCCTTGCGTGTACCAGGATGAGGCTCTGTGTTTGTCACTGAGGTCGCGGACGTCACAGATTAGGTGACTTTCCATGACCGCCGTGACTTTGGCGGCGGCCAATGTGGCTGACCCCAGGGCTGCCCAAGCGGCTGGCTCCGGGTCCAGCTGCTCAGATGGCCCTGGGGACAGCCACACCGGCCACTTCTGGAGTGGCCCCGCAGCTGGAGCAGGCCCAGAGCCAGTTGCACTGGCCGCTGCTCAGGTGGTCCCAGGCAGCTGGCCCCGGGGACCATCCGAGAAGTGACCTGTGCAGCTGGCTCTGGGGACTGCCTGAGCAGCGGTCCTGGGGGCGGTCGGAGCTACTGGACCAAGCCCACTCCCCAGCAGCGGCCCTCAGGGTGCCCCCAGTAGTGTTTCTCTCCCCCCAAGATTTAGGAATGGGTATTTTTAGTAGAAGTCACGGACAGGTCACAGGGTGTGATTTTTTTTGTTTATTGCACGTGACCTGTCCATGACTTCTACTAAAAATACCTGTGACTAAATCATAGGCTTAACCATGGTCATCTTGTCATCTACAATCCTGCGAACCAGGGCATTATTTACATACCACTGCATACCGTGATTTGTGGGGTCCTACCAAGAGCTCAGAAGGGGCAGGCTATGAGTTGTCTTCCTATCTGGTCCCTCTGTTGAAGGCAGAATCAGACCGTGGGGTTGATCATACAGCCTCAGACACTGGTGGTTTGTGCTTATGGCAAAGTCTGCCCTGCTTGTATAGTGGAGCTGGTCAGAGTTTTTGTTCAAAACTTAATTTTGATGAAAAATTGCCTTTTAGTTAATAAAAAATCTGTGGGAAATGACCAATTTCAATGAAAGTTTTCAGGATTCTGTTGGAAAAACTTTCGCCGTTTCCAGTTTTTTGACAAAACCCCAAAAACTTGTGAAGAAAAAGTTGACCTAAAAGCTTTTTGTTTTCATGGAAACTTTCTGCAAGACTATCAAAAACAACCAGCTCTACTAGACAGTCTGGTTCATATCCCATTGGCTTGAAATGGAAAGCAAAAGAAACCCACGGCCTGCTTGCTCATGTATAAAACAATCATTAGGGGCCTTAATTAAAGTACAAATGAAAAACACATTTCCTCCTTTTTTTTGCAGAGTGGGGTTGGACCAACAAATAGAAACCCCCCATCGTTTAGAGCCATGTCTTTGAAGGGATTTCTGCCAGGATTCTATTTGCATAGGCACAGTTTTACATACATAAATGACTTGCATATGTGTTTTCTGTGGTCAGATAACAGAACAGACTTGTGCAGAACCCATTTGAACTTGCCATGCCACTTGGGTTTTGCAAGTGCAAATCCTGCAAGCGATGCTGCTGCTATTGCTCATCATAAATGTCTAACACTACGGCAGAATTGGCCCTCTAGGCTGTAGCTTTGACTGTAGCCAGAAATGTTACACATTTTCTAATCTTGGGTATTCTCTGATAGTCCCTGCTGGAAAAACCCTGCATGGAATTCTCTGGGAGTGAGTCACTTCATTCCAGGTTTCTTTCCAGTGAAAGATTCTTCCAACAAGAACAAATCGAAGTTTATGTAATATACTGTACCCTCTGCTAGGGAATGCTTGCCTGTGCATTTGCAGAGCACCTAGCACGATCCTGAGTAGGCCACAGGGTGCTGCTGTTTTAGAACCAATAAATAATTATAAGCATAAGAATGGGCTTAAATTTTTTTTCTTTCCGTAAATAGTCTCTGTGTCTGAGAATCTGCACCTATTGATATACAGGGCATTAGGCATCCGAGAACATTATCATGGAAATAGTACAAACCAATGAAACAGAACTTACAGAAAGGCAACTTGCGTGTCCATGGCATACTGTATTTGGGCTAATAGTTTATTCTGGACCAAATTCTGTTCTCGATTACACCAGTGTAAATCTAGAGTAACTCCGCTCCATTGAGAGCAGCCTTTGGCCTTTTCTTCATACGCAGACAGAACCTTGCCTTTATTATATGTTGTTAGTATTTAATGTTTGTATTGTGGTAGCATCTAAAGGCCAAAAACAGGTTGGCCTTTTATGGTGCTAAGCACTGTACAAACACATAGTAAATGACAAGACATAATAGACACATGAGACAAGCAGGCTGCTTTGGAGATATGTATCCCTTTGAAAGGCCTGTGGACACAGGAACAATGAAATCAATTGAATTGCGCTGGGAGTGCTGCAGATGCATCAGAGGGGTTGGCCCAATGCATGCAGAGTGGTGTGGGGATCTAACGTCATGTCGGGGCTGATCCCAATGTAGTGCTACGGGGTGTTGTGTTACTAGAAATGCCATCGGTCAGATGAGATGCAGAAGCCACATCTGTGGCCATTGACTGGCACTTTTTGCCAGGGTAGGGACGTTATCCTGGTTGAACTCTGACATGGATGAGACCATTCTGTCTGAGTTCCTCCTGTGGTTTCAGCTGGATGCAGTAGTCTGTCCTCATCTGAGCTGTGACATATCTGAGCATTGTTAAACAGCTGCTTCAGTCCTCACTGGAGGTGGCCGCATTTCACCTGGGTTCTGTTCCTGGCTCTGCCACTGTCCTGTTGTGTGACTTTGGGCAAATTGCTTCACCTCGCTGTGCCACTGTTTCCACTTTGATCCCCTTTTGTATGTCTCCTCAATTTAAATCGGGGCAAGGACTGTCTGTCCCCATGTGTGTGCACTGCACTTTGCACAACAGGGTCCCAAGGTTCTACTGTAGTATAAATAATACGTGAATAGTCTCACCCTTTTTCATTTATTTTTTTAGATCTGTGTAAGCTGCAATGGATTGGCCAGTAGCTCCCACAGTAGAAAATGAGGCATGCCATCCACAAGTGTAGAAGGGAGGACTTGCAAGCTCGCAAACGTCACTCAGCGACGTTTCCCTCTCTTTCCTACCTGTCATCGTAATTACTCAGTTTATAGACAGAAGAAGCAAAGCTGTAGCTCAGTTGTGGAGTGTGCAACCTGCCAATTAGTGCCTAGGCTGTGTGCGTGTGTGTGTGTGTGTGGCTATATTTAGTGTCTAGTAGAACCCTGTTCCCAGAATCTATGTATACAGCAGCCTGGATGCCAGATGGAGCAAAATCCACTTGCCAGACGTGGGTGATCGGTAAAGCCAAACTAAATACTGCATTCCCTCTGTTCCAGAGGAGGGCAATTTCAGCTTGATGCTTTTGGCGTCCCCAGGCTGGTCTGTGAATGGATTAATGATGTGGTAGTGGAAGGAGACACGGTGACCTACAGAACATTTTGTTCAAAGCAGCGGCCGAGGGAATGCAGTTTGGAAAATATGTGAGGAGCTGGGTGAAGCGGGGGTTGTGGAATTACCCAATGGTTTCAGGGCCAAATTCCGCTTCTGGAGGAAACCAGGGGGAGTGTAAGGACGGAAGGTTGCCCTGTGCATTTTGCAATGAGGTAGCCTCAAGTGTCATAAAGCAGAAGTTAAACGTGAGGCAGATTCTGCTCCTAGCTACACAGCTGCATTGAAGTCAGCAAACCTGCATGCACCCACAACTGAGAGCAGGATTTGGCTTTATTATAATCAGTGTTTTGGGATTACAAGAGACTATAGATATCTTTTCCACTGGACACACATGCAGAATTCCCATTGACTTCAGTGAGGTTAAGCAATGTATTGGATCGATCTAGCCATCCCAGCTAGAATCTGTAAGGAATGATGGTCCAGGGGTTAGGTCACAAGCCTGGAATGTGGAAGATCTGGGCTCGGTTCCTTGCTCTAAAGTCTATCACAAACTTCCTGTGTGACCTTGGGCAAGTCATTTAGGCCTAGATTTTGAATGGGAATTAGATGCCTAAATACCTCTAAAAATCTGGCTCTTAGCGTCTCTCTGATTCACGTCCCCATCTGTACTATGGTAACGAGGGCCATATAAGTACCTAAGATAGATAATTACGTAGCAAAGCTGTGGTTCTTGGCCTCTTGCTGCAACTCTAGCAGTTTCTCATACTGAGATCTTAGCTGTATTGGCCAGTGCCTACAGCTTCCCATTCCCCAGTGTGTGCCCTAGCACCTTTATCTCGGACTGCACACACTCAGGCACACAATCCGTAATGTATTTACCTGTGGGCCAGACCCCAAGGCAACAGGACATAAGGCTGGGGGAAGCAGATGTTTAGCTTTGGTCCAGGGTAACAGAAAGGGGCACTAACCAGGCACCTTTGAAATGCAGCTACTTTAGGGGTTGGAGTGTAGCAGCTGACCTGCACAGCATGACACGCCACATAGCAATGTGAGAGAGCAGAAATATTGGTTAAAGACACCAGGGTAAAATCAGGCTCCTACCAAAAAAAAACAAACAAACATGGGACTTTTACCTGTGTCACACAGACAGGGCTTTGTCTTTCCCACAGCAAACTCAGTGGGTTTGCTTCAGCTGAAAGGCTAAATGGAGCCCACTGGGAGTTGAACCCGTGGCTCTGGTGGGGAGAGGTATTTTAGTAATTCAAATGTAGAAGCTAGGCCTTGTCTACACGTGGGATTTGTCCTGATCCCATTTGTGCCCAGCTGCAAGGCTAGCTGCACCAGTGCAAACTCTTAGTGTGCACAGGCTAGGATGATATAAACTCAGTTTGTATCTGTGCAGTTTATACCTGCTTGAGACCAGAGTAAACTGTGTTGATGCAAATCGCAGCTTATATTGGCTGTGCCTGTATACATGTGGGGTTTGTACTGATGCAGCTACTTTGGCATCACTGATGAAAAATTGCCCAGTGTAGATAAGGCCTTAGGTCACTAAGACTGAGCAGCATCCACCCATAGCTTTGTCCCCATGAGCAGCCCAAGCTCTGTAGCTGGTTAGCGTATGCACAGTTGACTTGAAGATGAGTATCAGAAGCATGTGGGGGTCCAACGACTCATAGAGAAGGGGAGTCAGGAAGATCACCCCCAACAGCCAGGGGTCTCTGTAATGCTAGCAGTTTGGAGCCACTGATGACTGGTAAGCTTTTTTCTTAGCTCTCTGGTCTTCTCACTGGCTGGATCATTGATGCCGCTTTCAGGCGTTCTTTGTGGGCATTGTTGTAATTTTATCCTGTTCCTCCATGGATGATATCTTGGAAGAAGAGGTTAAAGCCCCTGAATGCTCAGGGGTGCTTGAGTTTTGTTTTCCATCCATACTCTCCATTCCCTCCCAAGCCTTCTGTGAGCGGTGTGAAGTTTCTGCTTTCTTTGTTTACCCACTTTGTGACTCTGCCGTGCTGTGGGTGTTCGTTCAATCCCTTCCAGCTCCTGATCCCACTGAAATCCCAGGAAGACTTGGACCGAGCGGTGGAGCACTTGGACCTTAGCCCTTCTCTGAAGAGCCTGAGGGTGTTTGTGAAGGCTCCAAGGAAAGCAAATGTGAGCCCTTTAGCTTTGTTCTTTTGTCTGCAGAGTGAGTCGCGCTGTTATTTTATAGGGGGGAATGGAAAGGAGAAACGCTGTCCTAGGGGTGTCTGCTCGTAGCTGTCTGAGTTGGCACTAGACCATCTTCCGCTTGTACACCTCTGCTCTGAAATCCGCCCTGTTGGCAGCTCGGTGTAAATGCTGTTGCCGGCACAGCTGTTGAATTTAATTTAGTGCTTTCTGCGAGGCAGGATTGGCCACTATGGCAATAGGTGCCTTATAGATTCCTGAGAGAGACGGCAAGTGTATATCCTGTGAGAGGACATCCACACCGTGCATCTTCCAGGGGACTCCTGTGTGGCCCAGAGGGATGTGTTTGTGGCAGGCCATTTATCCTGCGAGCGGACCCTGGGATAGCAGTGTCGCTCTATGGTCATACAGGGCCAGATTGTCATGGCCATTGCATGGGTTTTCAGAGAGAGCAAAATAAATTCTCTCCCAACCTTACGTACCCTGCACATCAGCCAGGGCAATTGCAGCCTCTGCACTTGGGACAGAAATGGGACTGTTCCCTCTGTGTGATCCAGGATGGCACCCCGAAGGCAGGGTGAGGAGCAGGTGCTCCATCCTACCGGATACTGCCGACTGCACAGTCCCCCTGCACACCAGGCTGCTCAGGTGTGCAGCAGCCCTCCCTGGGGCAGGGTGGCTCTATACTTCTCCCTACACTGAACCTACGCACTCTGGGTGTACTTCCGAGGAGAACGGTCTGGCTCTCTAGGTGTGTGCAGGTGCATCCTGCCAAAGCATGTGCTGTGCTGCCCTAAGCATGTTCTCTGTGCATTATGTCCAGGGGCAGCTATGCAGTCATAGGACACGCTGCATTTCATAAAGGGCCTGATCCTGTGGCAGGTGCTGATTGCTCTCAGCTCCCATTGACTTGGAGGGCACCTGAGAGTGCTCTGTAGCTTTTGCAAGTACTCAAACCTTGCTGGATAGAAACCATAAAAAGGGAATTCAGCGGAGATTTGAACTGGGTCTGTGAAGTCCTAAGCTAAGCACCCTAGCCATTGGACCTTCCTTCCTCATATCATTCCTGGGCACCTCCTGCTGGCCAGCCCAGAGACGCGCATGACTGCAGGAGCATTGCAGCTTCAGAAGTCGCTGCTGGTAGGCCAGGGCAGCTGAGTCAGAGAGGGAGACAGGTGCACTCCAATGTGGAACAGAGTTGGCCAATGGCTTGTACTCCAGCACCTTCTGGGAGTACTGAGAAGAAAACATAATATATAATTGTACATACTCAGATCTAACTGCATGTCAGGGCCATGGATTTCTGGAGCAGTCTACGTATTTTACCAAAAAGCCTCACCAGCACGGTGTTGTTAAAGCACCATATTGCCCAGATGTGGCAGTTACCACCTTACTCACTGGGTATACTGTTCCCCTTTCCATTACCCCTTTGTCTGTCAGTTTTCCTTTCACGGCCCAGTCCTGCAACTGGATCGAGATGGATGGGCCCTTACACTGCACAGAGTTTCATTAAAATCCATGGTGTTTGCAGGGGTCTGGATCTGACTGAAGGATTGGGGCCTGAGACAAGGGCGCTTGGAGCCTTCCCAAAAGTGGGGAGGTCGGGAGTCCCTTCTCCCCAAAGCCCCTCCTCTTCCCCTGGAGGCCCCACCCCGGCCAAGCCAGAGCAGGGCTGGGGAGCCCCACACACACGCTGCCTGAGGTGAGGGTGGGCCGAAAGCAGCCCCCTGCCTATGTCCCTGCCCCCAGAGTCTTGTGTCGTCCCCCCCGAGGGCAGGTGGAGTGACCCCCCCGCCCCCGGCCATCATTTGGTAACGAGAAAACATAATGATAGTCACCAAATGTCATTTTCATGGGAATGTCTGGAAAGGTACAAACCCCTGCCCTAGAGTGTAACAGCTTCCTTTGCTTCGCAGTTCCTCCAGCCCAACAACAGTAAGCAGCATGAGATGAGAATATCCAAGTCCATGGGTGACATCATGGGGTCCCTGTATAAAGACGCTGAAAGGACGCGGAAGTATTCAACAGGTGAGTGAAATGCGATGCGCTCAGGTTCGCTGCACACCAGTGCTGGTTCTTTGCAGGCTGGCCATACCCGACCCCATCCCTGTGGTTCATTCTTGTCTCCTGACACCTTTACATCTGGCCAGCGCACTGAAGGCTCAGTGTGGCTAGTGTCTGGGTCTTGGCCCAGAGGAAAGGTTGTTCCCGCTGAGCTCACATGCTCGTTGCTGGCTTGCCTGGATCCAAGAGAAGCGCTGTCAGTTATCTTCCTTAAGAGCCAGGGTTAAGTGCAGAGGTTCCTGGTCTCAGACTTGAAGGGAAAACGTGTCTAGTTGTAGAGGATTCAAATGAATTCAGTGCTGCTGAGTTTGATCAAGGCTTGGGACAGTGCAGAACCCGAGGAAGCCAGATCCTCTCAAACCTTTGCATAAATTGTTCTCTCCCATTTTCTTTACTTTTGCCTTCTGCTCCACTCTCTTCTGTCAGCAAGAAGGAAATAACATGGCTGAGTGAACTGGGATTCGGCAGCTCCTGTGTTCTAATCCCAGCTCTGCCCCGGGAGGAAACCAATAATTCTTTTCTCACGTCTTCTGGCTTCAGTGCAGTCGCTCCAGATTTTCACCAGTGTGAGAGGAGAATCTGTGTCCTTTTGTTACTCTGGATGTGCCTCTGAACCTCTCTTGTTCCACGTGGTAAAAGAGGATTCCTGGTACGGTACTTACCCCCATGGAGTGTTGTGAGAATGAATGTGTGTGAAGTGCTACTCAAATGAAACAGAACATCCTTTACACTCCAAAGTGCTAGTCTTCAGCCAGTGCTGAGGTCCTACTCCCTCTGAACACTAGGCCCTGATGCTTCTGGCCCTCAGTCCACATGTGCAGTGCCTACTGGGCCCGGTTTCTGTTCCTGGCTCTGCCACAGACTTGTGTAGCCTTGGGCAAGTCTCTTCATCTCTTTCTACCTTGGTTTCTGTCTGTGAAATGACTCCTCTTTTTAAGTACTTTGAGATCGTTGGTGAAAAGTGGCATTGTTAGACTCCTCTTGATGGTTAATAAGAAAATTTATGGAAAATCTGGTAGGATTTAATAGAGGATGGTATACTTTGTATAGATCTATTAAACCACCACAGAGAATTTTATACCAGGAATATAATTCTCTATTACATTCTATAGGCTGTCTTAAAATTCTGTGCAGAGAAGAGCATTCTCCACTACATTCTATGGGTTACTTTATAATATAATTTCTAGAGAGCCATATTGGTTTCATCCAAATGATTATTTAATATGTATAGAAGTAGTGCCAGAATCCCAGTCTGGATCAGGGCCCCACTGTGCTAGGACCCCACCCCCCTGCTCCAGAGAACTTGCAATATTATGAGCTAAAGGATTTTACCATTGCAACAAAGGGATTTCTTTTCCTGTGGATTTACCATTTCTCACTCACGTGGTATGTGCTGTCAGACAATATAGGCTGCAGCTTGTTGAAATATTGCACAGTGATTTATTTGAGCTGTTCTCCTATATTGGGTCAAATTCCACCCCGGGACAGCCATGCACAATGCCTGTGGAAGTCAAGGGAGCCGTGTGTGCATATACAAGATCTGTATTTGGCTGTGTTATGTTTATTTGCCAAGGTTCTTTTAGCTCACGCTGCTCTTGAGTGTTTGCCCAAAGCTTGGCAGAGTCTCTGGATGAATCTGAATGAAACACATGTGTTAATACATGTTATTGCACAAAGCCTCAGTAGGAACTTTTTGTACTTAAACAGAATAACATCTCTGCTTCTTTTCTTGGGGCATGTTAAACTGTTAACACATGCCCATAAACTCCAGTGATGGCATTGGGATTCAATGTGTGCGTGCAGATGGCAGAATTGATCCCAGATGTAGCTGCACTAATGGGAGGATTCTAGTTATGTGGGGTACTCACTCAGATTTGAGGCCATACCACCTTGAGCTTTTATTATTATTATTTGTATTGCACTAGCATCTACAGGCCATAACCAAGATGGGGTTCCACTGTGCATACATATAATAAGAGACCACACCAGTCTTTGCCCTGAAAAGCTTAATCTAAATAGACAAGACAGGCAAAGGTCTGCAGGAATAAAGGCACGGAGAGAGTCCGTGTATAGCCTATAGCAGCGGTTCTCAACCCAGCTGACTGCCCAGTGCCACAGGGTCCAAGCTGCCTGGCTGGGTAGGGGGTAGCACGGCGGGGTTGGGGACACTAGCTGGCCCCACTTGGCGGGCTCTGGGGCTGCCAGCCCCGCAAAGGGTCTGGCGGGCTCTGGGGCTGCTGATCTGGCCGGCCCCACAGAGAGTCCGGGGTTGGTGTTGGGGCTGCTAGCTGGCCCTGGGGTCGGGGTCCAGGCTGCTGCCCCAGCCCTGTGTTGGGGCTGCTGCCTGGCCCCGCACAACAGGGCCCAGGGTCCCTGCCACCGGGCCCCCCCGCCCAAGGCTCCACTCCTGCCCCCACTTTGTAGAGGGGTCTCTGGGTGGGAGGCGCTGGGCATAGGGCATGTGGGGGGTGTCTGAGGGCAGCGTGCTGTGGTTCTCAATCTATGGCCCAGGTAACACGTTGTAGGCTGCATATGCGACCCACAATGATAAATTGGTCAAGAACCACTGGCTTATAGTCTGTTGCAGAACCGGCATTGGAACCCAGTTCCTCTGAGAACCAGGCCTCTGCTTTACCAGAAGGTCATCCTAACTCTGTTTGAAACTTTCAGTTTCTGGGTCAATACAGGTGTAAAGGGACCTCTTGCTGCAGCACCTGGGTCTTCCCTGGAGGTGTTAGCAATATAGCAATACAGCAGGTTGCTCTTTTCCTTCTGAGTCAGTATGCGCCAATGGGGGTAGGAGTCCCTGAGCGGATGGAGGGGCTGTTTTTTCCGATGAGGTGTAACCCTGGCATTCTGATCATCCCGGGTCATTAACAACTCCATGGTATTTTCCATGAGTAGGAATATTACTGAGCCTGGTGCCCTGGCCAAATCCCAGCTTAGATAATTGGCATTTCACTTGGCTACGTTGTCCTTCACTTCCAGCTGCAAAACGTTGCCTTGTGTTTGCTTCAGCGTTGACTGAAGTGAGTGAGGTTAAGGGGAAATCTCACCTCAGCCTTAATTGCGGAGCTGCAAGTTGCAGAGCCAGGTATATTTTCAAGGGAGGTTCTGTTCTGCAAAGCAACTCTGTGAAAATGGCAACTTAGGGGCGGGGGGTGTTCTGAATGATTCTGTCTCCAAAAATTGCTCAATGTACTGGTTTTGCGGGGGGGGGAGATGGGAAGGTGTTTTCTGTCCGCTTTGCAGAGTCAGCCTGACCTCTGTGAGTCAAGTCTGAGCATATCCCTCTTTGCAGGTCATTGTCAGTGACAAAGGAGCCAGAGGTCCAGTCCTGGCCTGGCTTCCATCTGTGCAACCCCACGGCTGTTAACAGGGAGATGTGGTTGATTGGAGCTTAGTAAACGATTCTGTTGATACACAAGCGCCCTCTCCTATCGCTGTGCTGGCTCTGCTATATTAACGGGAGTAAGCAGAAGGGAGTCTGAATCCACCCAGAGGGAGCAGATCTGCTGAGGAAAAGGGACTAGTTCCTCCACAGCTGGACAGAAAATACTCTCTTGCTCCTGAAAATTTCAGTGAAAACAGATTTTGTTGTTTTCATTGCAATTTTCTGTGGAAAACTTTGACCTGACCCCCCCCCCCCCGAAATAGCAAATGTTAAAAATGGACCACCTCTGAGGAGAGCAGATGCCTTTTGGAAAAAACATTGTCCAAAATCCAATTGTTTGTCCTAAAAAAAAAAAAAAAAGGTGAACGGAAAAGTTTCCAACCAGTTCTGATTTTTCACATAGTCCTTTTCCAGAGATAAAGAGCATTTTTAAGCCACAGATACCTTAGAGGAGCTGCAGAGCTTCACCACGCCAGCAGCAGGCATTCTACATGCCAAAAGCTGACCCAGGCAGGCTGCCTCCTGAGGTGCTGGAAGGACGGCCCAGCACAGTTCTTTCCAGGTGCAGCTTGAACTCTCCATGCTGTCCGCCTTGGATTGTCAGGCTGCCTGACTTTCTTGCAGATGGTAGGGGCCTGGCCATCTCCCAGCCCCCCTTTGGAGTATGTAACATCCTAGCCAGCATGCCAATCATCTTACGATCCAGAAAGCAGACTGCAGGTTCCATGCAGGTGTCGGACAGCTACTATCTTTGCTGACGCACTGGGGATTTCAGAGCTGGAAGCGTAAGGCTCTGTAGCTTGAACTGAAGAGCCAAGACACTCTAGTTGGGGCTGCGACAGACTCAGTCCTCTGTGGATTGGCACTGAGAGGGATACGTCGGGCATGCTACATGATCCATCTAGCCCAGTATCCTGTCTTCTGACAGTGGCCAATGCCAGGTACTTCAGAGGGAACGAACGGAACAGGTAATCATCAAGTGATCCATTCCCCGTTGCCCATTCCCAGCTTCTGGCAAACAAATGCTAGGGAAACCATCCCTGTCCATCCTGGCTAATAGCCATTGATGGGCCTGTTCTCCATGAACTTACCTAGTTATTTTTTGAACCCTGTTAGTGTCTTGGCCTTCACCACATCCTCTGGCAGAGAGTTCCACGGGTTGACTGTGCATTGTATGAAGAAATACTGCCTTATGTTTGTTTTAAATCTGCTGCCTGTTAATTTTATTTGATGATCCCCTTATTCCTGGGTTACGAGAAGGGGTAAATAACACTTCCTTATTTACTTTGTCCACACCAGTCATGATTTCATAGACCTCTATCGTATCCCCCCTCAGTTGTCTCTTTTCCAAGCTGAAAAGTCCAGTCTTATTAATTTCAGCATATCCTCATTCTCCTTAAACCCTGGACTCCTTTGCTGCTGCATCCCAAGCCCCTGAGTCACAGCCAGGACTCTAATGAACATCAGATCTTTGCATAACGTCCCTTGTTTTGCGGTGACATCGGGCCAGGGCTGGGCCCTCAGCTTCTGGAGCTTGCAGCTGTGAGCGTAGGCAGCGCTTGATGACCCCTTCGCAATCACGACCCATGTTTTTATAAACGAATAGGAACACACTTTTCTGGATCTCTGCTTAGCCAGGGGAGGGTGCGTTGTCAGATAAGCAGTTGGTAAAGATTTGGGACCTGCTTAAGCAGAGGGAGAATTAAACCAGAGAACATTTAGGCAGAGGGGAGCCAAGCCTGGCACTGGGGGATCTAGCTGTACGTGCAACACCACAAACTTTCTGCACATGCTGTATGAAAACTTCTTAAAAAAAAAAAAAATGAATGGAAAGGAACATGGAAGATCCCTGCAAATGCCAGGAGTGGCTGTCAGAATCTCCCTGCTGGCTTGGCTGGCCCTGCTCAGGACACGATGTACTCTAGCCCCGAGGTAATGGTCTTGTGTTGTGTTGTGTGTAAAACAGAGGGAGATCCTAGCTCACTCTCCTCTCTGCTTAGCTCAACTGAGCTGAATATTCAGGGCCAAATCCTCAGTGGGTGCAACTTGACGGTTGACTTGAGTGGTGCTGCACTGATTTACACCCGCTGAGGATCGGGCCCCAGGAGTTCAGCTTTCGTTATCAGCTAATGTTTCAGAGAGCCGGCTCCTTCCCGTTGTATCTGAGCGGGGCAGAGACGGAATTAGTGCTTCAAGTTCAAGAGGTAGAGGAAAAGCCTGGTAGGGTGGTTTCTAATCTCTGTCCCTGGCACTGCTGCGTTTCTTCAGCACCCGAAATCCAGTGCAAAGAGTATTGGTACTGCACCCTCCACCTTGCCCTTTACAGGTGTATGGTTTATTGAGCAACCTGTACAGGTGGACAGGGCCAGCCCGAGGCCAGAGTTATCTATCCATCTATCTGCCCCTCCCTCTCGGTCTCTCTGGATGAAGGTTAGGTTACCTAATCTGGCTCAGACGCCTGTCGCTGTACTATCTGAATCCTATAAAGACATTTAGGCAACATCATTTCTGTTGTTAGTGGATCACAACCCAGCTGCCTCCATTTCCATCCTCGTCCCATGCTGAATGAAGTGCGGTGATGCTGAGCGGCACTCTAGCTTCGTTAACGGGGGAAGTGCTGGGGGGCTGCACTGTGCTCTGAAGGTGGCTGGATCAGGCTCCACCTGATCCTTGGGAGTAGTGAGTTTGACACTGCAGGACCCTCCCTCTGCCCAGAATGTCCTACTCCCAAGCCTTGATCCACTTCTCCAATTCAGCCAAAGAAGGAGGTGTAGGGACACCAGAGCAAGGGCTGCCTTGGAATACATACCACCACTGTAGGTGTCAGACTATGAGCCGTTCCTGTCAGCTCCTCTGAACTTTATCCACTGGGCCAGTCTTGCCATAAAGGGTCCCTAGCCCAATCGGTACCAAGCTCCTCTTCACTGAGAGGCCCTTCCTTCCGAATTACTGCCTATCCTGGAAGAGAGTGTCAGGATTCTTATCCCCCTTGAATCTGATGGCAGAAGGCATAACCCTGGACGGTCAAACAAAGCTGACCTATGTCAATAGGAGTGTAGCAGGTTTCACTCAGAGGCCAGCATGCCTATTGGGCAGGCCATGGCTTGACAGTCCTTCCACCCTGTAGTGAGTTGCACTCAGGTCTGCAGGCTGTGGCTTGTCAATTTCCCAGTGCTCAGGAGTTCTCCCAGACAGATGTAGGGAGAGTGAGTAGTAGGGGAACCCAGGCCACCTCCCCACCAGGGCCAATGGGGGAGAGACCTGGAATGTCTTGATCACCTCTTCCTGGTGCACCTGACCAGCCTCTCTGAGGTGCTCTCTCTTGCTTTCTCAGCAGTCTCAGCCTGCTTTCCTCAAGCCAGGAGTCCCCAATCAGTCCCAGCAGCTCAGTCAGTTAACTGAGCGTTCATGAGCCCTCCAGAGGGAGGGATAGCATAGTGGTTTGAGCATTGACCTGCTAAAAACCCACGGTTGTGAGTTCAATCCTTGAGGGGGCCATTTAGGGATGTGTGGCAAAAATTGGGGATTGGTCCTGCTTTGAGGAGGGGGTTGGACTAGATGATCTCCTGAGGTCCCTTCCAGCCCTGATATTTTATGATTCTCTTAGTGTCCAGTTATTCTCCCTCAGTGGGGAGGGGAAAGGGTCCTGCCTGGTTGAGTTTTATCCCCCAGTCCAGACCCTCTCTTGTGGATCGCTTTGTCCCCAGAAGATGCAAACTGCATACCTCCTGTTAGCCCGCTTCTCCTTCACTTTCCCTCCCTGCTTGACTGGAGTCCCCTTCTGTGCAGATCCTCTACTTGGAGCATAATCTGCTGCTTCCGAGGGGCGGGGCCCTTTTGGCCCGGCACTGCTCGATCACTCCCTTAGTCTCCGTGTGGGGTCTGTAAACGCCATCGCAAGGAATAGTTATACAGACTAGAGCCATGATCCTACAAAGACTTGTATGCAATCATGCAAAGACTTTATACTTGCAAGCAGTCCTGTTTAGCTCAATGGGGGCTACTCCTATGTTTAAAGTTAAACTCAGGGTATGTAAATCTTTGCAGGATCAGGTCCTTAGACTCTTTTTGAAAGAACCATGTAGGAGAGAGAGAGATGGTAGCAACAGCACAAAGCCCTATCTCGCAATAGGCGTAATAAAAGAAATTCCCAACATAATTGAGACACAACAATCACTGTGTGTGAAATCTATACACTTTTCAGGGCAGGGACTGCCTTTATTTCTCTGTTTGCTACAGCAGTGCTAAACAAATAATTGACTAATACTGTGAACCTGGTTTATTCAAGGAAACTGAGATCTTAAATGGTTACATTCTTGTTTTTAAAGAGAAAAAAGACTGCGTTGTACTTCCCATTTGTTTTTGTTATTAGGGCTGGTTTGAAGCCAGTTCAATAGGAGATCTGTAATAATTGGAGGTGTTTTTCTCTCCTGGGTCTTGGCATTAGTTCTTTCTTGGTTGGTTTGGGGTTTTTTCCACTGTGTACTTCTCCTGTAGGAAATCTGTGAGGGGAAAAGAAGGGGTGAAAAAGAAATGTCTCAAAACCATATGACTCTTTTTCAAATCCTAGTAAGGGATCTGGACTGGCTCCCCAAGCCCCCACCCTCTCCGGTGCTGCTTTTACTATGGAACAAATGTATCCCAGATGTAAATGCAATGAACCTGATCTGGTGATCTCTAGCACTTCAGGGGAGTGACTCCTGATTTACATCCGTTTAAAACAAAGGAGGAGGACATCCAAAGACTGAGAGTTCCTGAAGTCAGTGGGGTTACAGCAGAGATGAAGGTGGCCCATTATGAAACACCAGTGGATTATTACAGATTTTATATGAAATCGGCTTCGAATTAGCCCTGATAACAAAGACCAGTGCAGTTTTGGGATACATTGGCATCACATCTGGGGACAGGGATGGGATAGATCCTCCTCTGATGCATTACGCTTGGAATATTCATTCAGCCCTGGGCGTCTCGTTACCAGAAAGATATTGATGGTCTGGAGGGAGTTCTGTGGAATGCGACGAAGATAGGAAAGGAGCTGGAAGGAGTGAGGACAGATTTAAAGAGCTACATCTGTGCAGCTTGGCCAAGTGATGGCTAAGCCAGGGTACATAAGAATAGTCTGCAGATATTGGAATGATGTGAGCGAGCACTAAGCTGTGGAGGGACTGCTTACCATGACTCAGGAAACAATGAGACAAAATGGAAAACTGACAGCGAGATCTGTGAAGCTTTGGAGTTTGTCTCCCAGGGGGAAAGGGAAAAGGTCCATCACCTGGGACATTTAAAATTAGATTGGCCCAAACACTGCAGCCCTGATCCTGCAATGAGATGCATGCAGGTGGATTCTGTGCTAGTGAGGAGCCCCACTGGTTTCAGTGTGGGACCATGTGGCTGCAGAGATTTGAGAGTGCAGAGTCAATCATGGTATTGGGATCTAATAAGTAGACAGAAGGGGGAAGCCCTGCATCAAGTAGGAGATGGACTAGGTACCTATTCATAGAGCCACAGATCCATAGCCAGAAGGGGCCACTCTGATCATCTATCTGGGTCTTTTCCATCTCAAAGTTCTTTTGGTTCTAGGATCTCTGAGCTCAGGGAAACATCAGGAGGGAGAGGTCAGCAGGAGAGGGGCTGGGTATTTTTTTAGCTGTTTTTTAACGTACATCTCATTGGTGAATTGGGCTGTCCAGTGTTGCACAGCAAACACATACAAAGCAGAGAGTGGGTCGATTTTTCCAAGAGCATCAGACTTTTCCTATTGTAGAAGATCTGGGCCTTAGCCACCATAACTCAATCCAGGGATGAACTGCCCCAAAGTTCAGGGGACCTCTGTGGGTCAGAGGTTTGGGTTTGTGCTCATCTCTGGGTATTACAGCCAAGCTTTAGAAAACTATTCCTTTAGTATTATGTTAGTAGTATTGTTTGTACTGCAGTTGCATGTGAGGGTGCCAGCAAGGGAATGGGGCCCCATACCAGTAGGCATTGTTCAACCCCACACAGCTAAAAAGACAGTGCCCGCTCAGAAAGCCTTTGACCCCATGATCTGAATGGCAGCATGGATTCTCCCGGCCCTGCCTCCCTTCCTCCCCAGAGATCAGTCAACTCTGGAGTCCTAGCTCAGGCTTGGTCTAGCAAAAAGCACCCATGCTATGGAACAGCCTCCTTTCCGGGGACAGGCAGTGGTGGTTCCTTCTCTTCTTTACAAGCGATTCTGTCTGTGTTTGTAGGTTCGCTGCACACGGGCCGGAGTTCTCCACCCCCGGGGAGTGTTCCTGAAGAACAGCAGCAGATTGCTCGGCAGGGCTCCTACACCAGTATTAACAGTGAAGGGGAGTTCATCCCTGAGACTATGGACCAGAATGTAAGTGGAGCTGAGTATCGCCAGCATTAGGCAAATCAGATCGTTACAACCCCCAGGGCAAGCTCCATTACTCCAGAGCTGGAGCAGTGGAGAGTTACTAGGTGTTGACCTGTGACCCAGGACCTGATCCAGTAGGGGCAAGCAGAGTTTATATTTTATGTGCAAGGTTGCTTTTAGTGATGTAAGACGCTGAAACGCAAGTCAGAGGACATTTCAACTTGTCAACAGGCTGAGGTCTAAGCAAGGCCTAGTAGAAAGTTTAGCTTAGGACAACTGCTTGACCTGAGGTTATAAGATTTTTTGCAATACGTAGCATGTGATAAGCAAGTACCTCACAGAAGCTTATAGGCCACTGGGGGCATATGTAACCATGGAGAAACCACACTTACATATCCAAACCATTAGGAAATATATGGTGCAAATAGCTTTTGCTAGCAATCAGAACCTTAATTATGGGCCCCCAGAATGACACACATGGGCCAGGGGCTGAGACAATGTGAGAGCATCCCAGTCCGTTCCCTGTGATTGCAGAGCGGGTAGAAGTGCTGAGCTGTCCTCCCTGCTTCCCACATCCGGGTTAGCTCCAGCTATGGTTCCTGGCCCCACTATTTTCAACTGTAGTGAAACTGGAGGGGAAAGCAACTTATGCCCCACTCCTTCCCTCTCCATTTGCTCTACCCCAATCCTGCAAGTTTCCCCATGCAGATGGATCCTGGGGCCCAAGTGAAGTCAATGGGACGGTCTGTGGGTGCTCACATGGAGCACCTCACAGGGTCAGGGCCTTAGAGCCCTGCAAACTGAAAACGCAGCCCTGGTGAGCACTGGACACGTGGGAGGGATGCGGTGCTGCCCTTTCTTATCACGCGTTCTGGACAACGTTCACAATGTCAAGAAGGGGATAAAAGCCTTAAAAAATAGGCTGCTCTTACTCTGCCACCAAAGAGGATGTAGGGGAAGAAGTGTGTCTGCTGCGTTATCGTGGCCCTTGCTAGCAACACAGACGGGAAGGCTGGGCCAGGGTTTCCATGACAAAGTTATGTTTTCAGAGGTTTGTTACATGGCCATTAATAAACTGAACACTCCCTCTGGAGGAGCCTTGGCAGCAGCTGAGCGCAGATGTCTTGTGCACCTAGCAGCCAAATGCTGGGCTTGGACTATTTGTAAATGGTTTCTGAGCTGCATTCATTAGGGTTAGATAAAGCGAAGGGAGGCGCTAGATCCTCAGCACATGCAAGTCGGCATGTGGCCATTGACTTTAATTTATGCCTGATTTATGCCAGCTGAGGATCTGGCCCCATGCTTTCACTGCTTAGCTGAGGACTTCTAGGTTCTAGTCTTGGCTCTCACTAGCAGTGTACAGTGGACTGGCCACTGCCCCTCTCCCACCTCCCTGACCCCCAAGAGGTGGCTGCACTCTAGTGACTTGGCTACCTGTAGCTGTTCCCCCCAGGGCCAGCCCAGGAGACATGGGGGTTGTAACTCCGGGGGAAGCTGGCCTACTAGTGGTGGGAGTTTGGGGATCCAGAGAATGACAGACCGCACACTCAGCCGCTGCTGGGGTCTTTCCCGTTGCTCTCCACTGACCTTCTGTGGCCATCACGTGGGGTGGCAACTATGGGCCCCAAGGGATGGAGATCTCCTCGTTGGCTGGATTGCTGCAATGCATCAGTCTTTGGGGTAGAAGTGTGAAGAGGGAGAAGTTACGGTTTCCACTGGGACTCTCCTACCCAAACAAATGAGTGTTGCTATGGCAGCCAGTTAAATAGCTGTAACCATAGAAACATCACAGGGACAGAGAAGCACACTCTAGTACCCTGAGCATAGCACAGGGAGTGAGGATCTCCTTGGCTTCTAATCCCGGCTCCAAGCCTGCTATACTCCATGGCTCTGGCCAAGTTCCTCCTCGGAAAGCTGGGCTTAGCACCGACCCCACAGGGGTGCTGTGGGGTGTCAGTTAATTGTTAGTTGTGAAGTGTCTTGTAGATGAAAAGGGCTAAGTGGGATTGTTGTTATAACACCGTTGGGTGGCATGGGGAAAACGCCATGGTAGTGGAAGTGTGGGTAGCCTTGTGGTTCCCTATGCCACCTAGGAGAACAACTCTGTTGTTTCAGAGTAACAGCTGTGTTAGTCTGTATTCGCAAAAAGAAAAAACTCTGTTAACAATCAGATATAATTAACACAGTCTAGTAAAATGTGTCATCCAGGAGCCCACACAATTACAGCATTTATTGACTTGCTGAGCTGGGGAGAGCAGAGTAAATTCCTTGATCTAACCTCCTTGTTAGCCCTTTACCAACAGAGGCGAAGAGCGGGCTTGTGGTTAAAGGTAGCGACCAGGCAGTCAGGAGGCCAGAGTTCTATTCCTGGGTGTGCCCCAGGTTAACAGGTGGCCTTGGGCAAGTCTCGTATGCCCTGGCTTTCAAAAGCACTGAAAATGTGGAGCTGACTCTGTGCACATTCAGAACTCAGGACGTTAGCCTCCGTGCCTCGATTTCCCTATAGGTAAATAATAATTGAGAAGAAAAAGAGTCCATCCCTACTGTGTCAGAGGATATAAAGAATTTGTTTGCAAAATGCTTTGAGATCCCCTATTGAACGGGGTAACAGATGTACAGGGCCAGACCCTCCACTGCTGGAAGTCACTGATTTACACCTGCTGAGGATCTGGAGGATTGTCGAAGCCAGACTATTAGGATTTTCCGATTCAGGGTTTACAGCACGTTGTGTCAATGTTTTCCCTTTTCCTTGCTGTCCAAAGATGCTTGAACCTTTCATCAGCCCTGATGAGTCACTCTCTGGGAGCTGCCAGTCCCTGGACAGATCTATAGACAGGTAAGTCAGATACATCACCGTGGGCTTGCCTGCATAAATAAAACCACCACCCCTTCCTATGCAAGTGTCTGAAGGAGGGAAAGGAACTGTTTAAGATGTCCTGCGGGGGTTATGACTAGGAGGAATGGGCCGCACCTAAGCAAAGTGAAATTTAGACTGAATACCAAGAAATAAATCTTAACAGGAGAGAGCCGTTAGCCTGCGGAATAGTCTACCTCTGGAAGTTATGGAAGCACCATGCATTGAGTCATGTAATACTGGACTGGGCAAAGGATGGATGGGAACAGTCCTGCACTAGCAAGGGATTAGATAACCTATCTGACCTTTTCCCTGTCCAGTTTCTCTGATTCTTGGAAGATCTTTTTCCCCTTTCATCCCTCTGGATTTCTATATCACTGGATCGATAACGCCTTAGCTGCTCCCTATTTCCGCTCTACCCATAGTGTATGTTCTCAATTGAGCCTGGTAAATTGAGCAGACAGACATCCACACCTCCACAGGTGCTAAGGATACCAGAGGAAAAACAACTAAGCTCCTCTGCAAGAAGCAACTAAGACACATTGTGCTAAGTGACTACAGGTCAATCTTTAGTGCTGCCAGTTAAATCCAGACCTGCCAGTGCATTTGTGACAGCAAACTTTCCCCAGTGCAGGTTAGTGTCTCAGATACAATGTCTTTTTCTTTTGGGAAGCCATTTATTTTCCTTATCACTGATTTTCTTTCTTCCCCCATTGCTGTTTTGACTATATTATACTAGCATCGCATTAGAGCAGGTTCGATTTGTATAGATCCGATCCTTACGTGCACTCCAACTTTGCACATTTCATCTCTCTCAGTCCAACACTCCATTGCCTTTTTGTGCCTTGTAATAATTTCCACTCACACAATCACTCTTCATCAAATGTACATGAAACGTGGGCTCCCTTCCTCCCAGCCCATCCGCTCCTCCTTGATTTTGCAGTGAAGTCTAAATAGCGTTCACCTGGAATAACAGCACAGTGAACACAGCCCAGTTGCTCCTCCGAACCCTTAGAGTGACCTAGGGCCTGATCCAAAGTCCAGTGGAGACTCCCATCAACTTCAGTGGGCTTTGGGTCAGGCCATACTCAGTTAAACTCCACACCACCCTTACTCAGTTCACTGAGTCTAAGGGCGTCTGAGCTGGTGCAGCTTGCATGGTGCGGGGACAGAAGGGAGCAGCACTTCAAGGAATGCAGCTAATAGGAGGGTGTAGGAAGGTGTCTGTTAAAGCAGATCATCTGGCTCCTTTATACTCGCATATTGGCAAGCTGGTGCAAATAAGACGTAAGGTGCTTGGCTCCTTTAGGATCTCCTTTAATTTGGCCCAGGGACTTCTGTGAGGAACGGCTGCAGAACTGGACCCTTCACTAGGTGCTGCAGATGTTATTTCCAATT
The DNA here is from genome assembly GCF_965140285.1 of Lepidochelys kempii. Classification (NCBI taxonomy): domain Eukaryota; kingdom Metazoa; phylum Chordata; order Testudines; family Cheloniidae; genus Lepidochelys; species Lepidochelys kempii. The sequence continues at coordinate 258,676,823 of NC_136381.1, forward strand.
GTCTGGTATTGGCCGAGAGGACAACCTGCACGTGTGGGCAAAAAGAGTAGAAAATTGAAACGTGGGGGCTCTTTCTGTGGGTTACCCAATTCTGTGCCAGCATGTTCTGTACATTAACACCTGACCAGCTCCAGCTGTGCCGGCCCACCTGTCTTTGAGTTAGGAGAGAGCAAAGGCTGGTGTAAAGACTCTTCTCCAAACAGCCGAACCTGTCCTTGCTAGAGCCCCATAACTCAAAGCCATCTTGTCTCAGTTCCTTCCAGGTAACTTCACCTCAGAGGGATTTTTTCTGAGGACCTTATGAGGCTGTCCAAAATAAGGTTTAGAATGAAAACTCAGTCTGAACTCAGCAGTCACCACCGATCAAAGTCCCAATACGCTGTCATTCTGCATCGCCTTTTTTACATCAACTGTACCTCAAACTGCTTCATGGAGCTGTAATCTGTTCCCCCCCGCTAGCCATATCAGCTGCTCCGTTATCTCGCCTGGGATCAATATCCGGCTGAGAGAGTAAACATTTTTACAGTTATAGAGCAAATACTTTAAAGGAGGGTAATGTGCATAATGCAAATCAACACTACACAACATTGTGAGTAAAAATTAGAATGATATAAAATTAACGTCACATGTTAAATGGATTCAGAAGTGTCTAAAGAATCGTCATCAAGTGAGTCTGTTTCCAGTGGGCTCCTGCAGGGATTTGTTCTGGGCCATAAGCTACTTAACATTTTTATCAATTATCTGGAAGGAAACATAAAACCATCACTGATAAAGTTTGCAGATGACACACAAATTGGGGGAGCGCTAAATAATGACGAGCACAGGTCACTGACTCCGAGTGAGCTAGATCACTTGGTGCAAGCAAACAATGTACATTTTAATATGGCTAAGTGTATACATCTGGGAACAAAGAATGCAAGCCATACTTACAGGATGGGGGACTCTATCCTGGGAAGCAGTGACTCTGAAAAAGATTTGGGGGTTGTGGTGTGTAATCTGCTGAACATGAGCTCCCAATGTGGTGCTGTGGCCAAAAGAGTGGAATGAGATCCTACAGCACATAAGCACACGAACCTCAAATAGGAGCAGAAAGGTTATTTTACCTCTCTTTTGGGCACTGGTGTGACTGCTGCTAGAATATTGTGTTCAGTTCTGGTGCCCATAAGTCAAGAAGGATGTTGGTAAATTGGAGAGGGTTCCGAGAAGAGGCATGAGAATGATTAAAGGATTAGAAAACCTGCCTTAGACATGGTAGACTCAAGGAGCTCAATATATTGAGCTCCTTAACAAAGACAAGGTTAGGGGCTGACTTCATCACCCTCTAGAAGTACCTACCTGGGGAACAAATGTTTAATAATGGGCTCGTCAGTCTAGCAGAGAATGGTCTAACACAATCCAATGGCTGGAAGTTGGAGCTAGACAAAGTCAGACTAGAAATAAGGTGTACATTTTTAACAGTGAGAGTAATTAAGCATTGGAACAATTTACCAATGCCCATGGTGGATCCAGCATCATTGACCATTTTAAAATCAAGATTGGATGTTTTTCTGAAAGATCTTCTCTGGGAATTATTGTGGGGAAGTTCTGCAGCCTGTGTTACACAGGAGGTCAGACTAGATGAGCACAACTTCAGTTCTGGCTTTGGAATCTGAGACAATGTTTGTTTTTATTCCGGAGGTGGTAAGGCAGGCTAACCGATGCGGGGAAGAGAGGAAAGCTTATCATGGGCTGTTATGAAAATTGCCATTTTTCTCCATAGCAAAAACGTTGTTAATACCTAGTATTATGTAGTGCTTTTCATCATTAGATCTCAAAGTGCTTTATGAAGCAGGTCTCTATCATTATCCCCATTTTACAAATGGGGAAATTGAGGCAGAGAGAGGGGATGCGACTCGGCCAAGGCCAATGGCAGAGCCAGGACTAGAACCCAGGAAGCCTGAATCCCTGTCCAGTGATCTGTTCTCTGGGCTTAGCTTAAAGGCCTGATTCTGTAACATACTGAGCTCCCTCCACTCTCCAGTAGACTCAGTGGAGTTGTCGGTGCTCAGCACCTCATGGGATTCTCCATAATGCAGGGAGCAAGTAGCTTATTCCCAGCTTTACAGCAAAAGGGAGCCCCTACAGGTTCATATGTACAAAGTGTGGCTGATGGGGGTGTCAGTGTGTGATTCCATGCCAATCAAGTGATGTTAAAAGACCAGGAAAGTTGCAAAGTTGAGCACTCACTTGTCAAGAAATGAGGACTTCAGTTCTGCTCCCTCGTGCATATACGTCACTGTGGTACAGTCTATAATTACAGGATCCTGTGCTTGTCTTTCCACAGGGTCCCTGCCTCATTCAGTGCACAGAGAGTTCTCCAGCAAAGCACATGCTTAACTTTAAGCACATGAGTGTTCCCGCTGAGTGCCCCTCGTTAAAGTTAAGCACCTGCTTAAGTATTATGCTGGATCTGGGCCTGAATGAAAGAAGCTTGCATAGTAAATTTGTCTGGAGTTCAGTGCATTCTGCCTCGTTCTGTGTAAAAGTAGAATGTAATATTATCCATGTATAATGAATGCAGACGCGATTCTGGTCACTGGATCTGTTTGAAACAATAAGGTGTTTCTGTCTCTTCCCACAGCCCGCCCTTTACCCAAACCCCTGTTCCCAGAAGGAAGAGCCAACCCAAAGACAGTCTTGATTGCCTGGGTAAGGATACTTGGGGTTTAGTGTCAAAGTAACAGCACAGCCATGCAGCAGTAATGTGGGCTTTCAAAATAGTGCTGTGTGAATCAGACATAATAACGGAATGCTACTGGGTTAAATCATTCAAAACAAACAAACCAGCTTCACTGCTTGTGTTATAAGTAGCCACTGCAATTCTTAAACCTAGAAAGAAAAGGAGTACTTGTGGCACCTTAGAGACTAACCAATTTATCTGAGCATAAGCTTTTGTGAGCTACAGCTCACTTCATTGGATGCATACTGTGGAAAATACAGAAGAAGAATTCTTAAACCTAGAGACATTTTAAAATCTCAGGTCCCAGTGCTGCAAACAGATACTGCCAAGCTTAATGATCACTGTAACCCTTTTGAAGTGAACAGGACAAATGAGGATCCAAAATGCTATGGGGCCTGATTCCACTCCTCTTTGGCTGATTCTGAAATCAGTTTCCTCCTTCTCCCACCCCCAGTCTAAATCAGGAGTAACTCCACTGAAGTTAATGGAGATACACCAATGTAAGCTGATCTGAGATCAGAATCAGGCCCTTTGCCTAGTAGTAAGCGCTTGCAGGATTGGGCCCTCCTGCTTATTCTGTTTACTTCTTGCCTTTCTCTCATTTGGGAAGAAGAAAATAAGCTACTCAGTTTCACCTTTGTTTATAGTCAGATTCTACTCAGTCTCACTTCCAGATTCTTATGTCCTGTGTTGCTATTGGATTGCAAAATACTGCAAAGGGGAAAAAATTCTCAATTTGCATTAATAAGAAATACAATCAATACCATTGGAAACGCCATTACGGAAAGTGTATTGGTAACTTGCAAGGATCTTAGCTTAATGCTCAGCTGAGCATAAATGTCCAACTGGTTAAGTCATGGAAACTTCATAGTATTGTGATGGCTTTTGCCACTAAAAGAGGGACACATGGCTGTCTGCCGATAGCTGATAACACACTTTTGGCTTGTGGCAGCACTTAGAGATCGAAACCACAGAACTTGAGCTTTAAGTCAATACTTGCAGTGAAGTTTTAATAAGTCCCCGGTGACGGTGAATTCATTTCACTTGAAAACACGACTCCGCATCGCTGCTCACGGATGGCTTGTCGTTAACCTCGTGACCTGGCCTTGTTGCTTTTCTTGCTGCCCAAGCCATTGTGTGCTCTGCCCAAGCACTAGAGTAATGCTAAAATCATGCTGAAGTCAGGCGGATGCCAGGAACAGCCTCCAAGGAGCAGCTCCTGGCTTGGGGCTAAGACAAACAATCCTTCAGAATAAGCTGTTTAGTCAGGATTTGATCAGGGAAAAACAGGAGGTGAAAGATGTGGGGGAGGGAATTGAAGATATTTTAATCTAATGTTGTTCTGTGCTACCAGTGATGGCATCCTGTATGTCTCATTATAAATGTTTCTATCCCTGTCCATCCATCCATCCCTTTCTCTCTCATGTAATCTCATTTTAACTCAAATTTTAGCTCTTTTACCCAATGTAATCTCTTGTATCTAACCTAATTTTCTCTCTCTAGTGTTGTTCTGATTATATAAAACCTCATGCTCCAGGAATTAAACTAATCAAACATTTGTGGCTCAGCATGACCCCTTAATGAGGGGCAGATTATTTTACATCTGCCTGCTCTGGGGTTCTTGCACTTTCCTCTGAAGCATCTGGCACTGGCCACTGTCAGTGATGGGATACTGGACTAGATACACCTTGGGTCTGATCCAGTATGGAAGTTCATTAGTTTCCTAACAGAGAGATTTATAACCCTGAATAGAACCAGGCATAGTTCCGTGTAAATTCCCTAACTAATGAGGTGGAGAAACTAGCTGTGGTGTGGGTTAGGACCATGGCAAAGGGGTTAGGAAAGACTGGGAAAATGTGTGGGGTCGAGCAGAGAGAAAAGGGAATGGAGGCAACCAGAAACAATGGGAGGAGGAGGAAAGTAGAGAGATGAAAAGAGAAAACAAGAGAGAGAGATGTAAGAAAATGTACCCCATTGCAGAACAATGGCTCTTCTCAGTCACGTACAAGAAGTTATGGCTCCAAGAAAGCCAGGTCTAGCTTAGAAAGAGGCAGGAGCAATTGTGATGGGGCCAAACCATCTGAAGAAATAAATATGAACTGGGTTGCTGAGCCTTTCTTTAAATATTGTGGCCCATAGCCTGCTCCTATTGAAGTCCCTGGCAAAGCTTGCGTTGGCTTCTTGGGGCCAAGATCAGTCCCCTTTGACCCCAGCCTTCTATCTGCGATGGGCAGATTTCAGAAATGAGCCATAGAGAATGTTCCATCTTGGGAATGAACAATCTTCTGCCTGGTCTCTCCATTGCATTTCATGTAAAGAACAGAACTTCCAACAAGAAATGCTCCAGGAGTTCCTCACGGAGCTGATCTAACCGAGACTTTTCTCATTCTCTCCTGTCAGATTTCGATATTCCGTTTTGTGAGCGATTCGGGAAAGGTGGAACCTTCCCCAGGCAATATCACCTTTCCCAGAGCCGCAAGGACTATAGTGACGGTGAGACAATGACCAGTGCATGCAGGCTTGGGGGAAAGGCTCGCTGATGGCCTAAGCCAAGGAATAGGGCATTGGCCCGGACAGGAGCAACTTGACTTCAGTTCTTGGCTCTGCCGCAGACTTCCTGTGTAACCGTGGGCAAGTCATTTGAACTGCTCTGGGCCCATGTGGGAACTGCTGGCACACATTGTAAGTTCCCTAGTGCGTGTTAATGTAGTTACTCTTTGAAATGGGACTGTTAACACAAACTAGGGAACTTTTAGTGCACACCAGTAGGGTCCACATGGGCCAATTAGTGCGCAACACGCTACTGTGCGCTAGAATTTGCACCCTTCTGGCGTGGACTAAAGCACTGCGCAGACACCCCCTAACTCCCGTTCTCTCAGATGACCCTTTCCATGGGCGCTGACTTACACTCTACCTGGGGGGGTGCTCGACGCCCCCACTCCACCCGTGCCCCCAAACCCCTGCCCCGCCTCTTCCTCACCTCTTTCCGCCCCCTCCCCGCTCCTCCCTCTCCCTCCTGGAGCCGACCTGCATGCTGTGAAACAGCTGTTCACGGAGTGGGGGGAGTGATCAGCAGGAGGAGGTGCTGGAGGGGAGGAAGGAGGAAGCCTTGGCTGCTGGTGGGTGCTACGCACGCGCTAATTTTTCTCCGTGCGTGCTCCAGCTCTGCCTCAAAGAACTTTGAGTGAATACTAGGAATTAGACTCCAAGTTGCACTGTGATTTCTTTTTTTTTAATTTTTTTTTTTTTTTTTGTAAATATGTATAGCTGGTGGAAACTAGTGTGTGGCCACTCTTACTTTGATTTAAACCTGGCTTTTGTTGATTTACTTTAAATTGATTCCTTGACGAGTTAACCTAAGGTTTTAATCAACTTAAAAATGCCTTCGCAGGGTTTTGCATCAGTTTAACCAAGGGCTTGTCTACACTGTGGTGCAGTATGGACTAAGGGGGTATGAATTGCAGAGTGCACCGGACACTTAGGCTCTCACTGCCCTGTGTGAACACTACAGCAGCGTCTCAATGGGACAGTTAGAGCACAATGCTTTGGTGCGCTCTGCAATTTACACCTCCATAGCAAAGCAATTGAAACAGGTTCACTTTGAATTCAGACAGGGTCTGAGTGTATGACAAGACGTTGCATGTCCTTGTCAGTAATTCTCCTGCTTTCCTCACAAAGGCCGAAGGACTTTCCCAAGGAGTTACGCCCCTCAGGAGAATCGGTTTCAGCTCGTCCCTTCCAGCAGGACAAAGAGCTTCAATGGGGACAGCAAGCTCCTCACCTTACAGTACGAGGAACACAGGACCAAATGGTGGATTGACTGTGACAAGGGACTGCAGGTTTTCAGCACGTCCCCCAGCAAGTCCAGGAACTGTGAGTGAATTTCAACAGGTTGCTGTTTAGAATCTCAGGCTGTGATCTTGTCTTCTAAGTATGATCAGGCGGCGCTGGTGTAGGTGAAGTGTCCAAGGAGAACTCAGGGGCTGGGGTGGTTAAGCAGATGGCACTTCCCTCTCAGTCCTGAGTCAGTACTGAACCAGTGCCGCAGCATGGTGTTCCGAGGCGCTGTGCTCCCGGGATACGGCTCGAAGAGAAAGCCCCGACGTCTCATGGTCATTGAAGATCTCCTGGCACTTTCCATAAAGATAGGGGTGTTCTGGGCAAATTCAATCCTGGGCAATTACATTCCACCTGCAGCTACAGTGGGATAAATGATTCTCCACTTTCTGCTCTGAACTGCCGAATAGCAGTGCGGTGTCCTGTTAACCAGTGCTCGTGTTCCACTCCAGCAATGGCTGCACGTCAGTGAGGGGCGCAGACGGGACTCCCACCATTACACAGCAAAGCATTCTCAGCCCTTGCAGGAGAGAAGGCGCTGTATCAATGTACATCCTTGGGCCTGATCCCGCTCTCACTTACACTGGTGTAAATCAGGGGTAAGCCAGTGGGGTGAATGGGATGGGAATCAGGCTCTAAGCGTTGCTCTTTGTGGTAGGTGCCCCCACCCATTGCATAGCAGATTAGATCTGCATTGCAAAGGGTCTGGTGAAGCATATGCTGTGTCTTGACTGTGCCATCCATGTCCTTCCTGCAGCCCTGCAGGCGCCAGTGAACTGGAGGTTGGGGAAGCTCCTTGGCAGAGGGGCCTTCGGAGAGGTTTATCTCTGCTATGATGCAGACACTGGCAGGGAGCTGTCGGTGAAGCAGGTGCCCTTTGACCCAGACAGTCAAGAGACAAGCAAGGTGAGTGTGAGGGCTGGACTGAGCCTTCCTGAAGAGCTTATGGAGTTGTTCGAACAGCGGGTCACAATTGGGGGCGAGGGAGTCGCCACCAGGTGGTCTTTTGGTGCCGGGGGTTCGGGGACACAATTATCCTGCCCTTCCCATATTGCTGAGTGGGATGGAGGTCCTGAGATGGGGTCTACTGGCATCTGTTGTCACCCATGTCACCACTAGGTGATGGATGAATGCCGTGCGTACTTCCTGTATGTGCTGTGCTGGCCATCCTGGCTCAGAGCTGTTCATAACTTGCCACAGAGCCATGGGCAGCTGCCATGGCCTAAGCCATCCAGTGACCACTCTTCCTCCACTCCAGGACCTGCATGATGCTAGCCCAGCCTACGTTGCCAGTCTCCTTTCTGCTCTTCTGTGATGCCAGCCCCAGGGCTCCATTCACCACCCTCCACTCCCATCTCTGGATAGTCCATTTGCCCAGCCTCTGCTTTTCCCTCATGCCCACCCCTCCTGAAAGCTTGGTGCTGCCCATATGAAACAAGGGAATAAGTACATCTCTGCCTGCCTGCATCTCTCTCTAACAATCCCAAGCAGAGTCCCTGCTCTGCCTTTCCCAGTGCATCCTGTCTGTCTTTTAGGCTGTAACCTCCTTGGGAGAGCAGCCATCTTTCTTCTTGGGTCTTGTACAGTGCTAGGGATATAGTCAGTGCTTCAGAAATCCTCTAGGAGAGGAAGCTTGAATGTGGCTGTATTTCTGTGGCGATAAGACGTTTGTAGGTCTTTCTTTTCATCGTGTAACGTTCTGTATCGTCGCAGGAGGTAAATGCCTTAGAATGTGAGATCCAGCTGTTGAAGACCCTCCGCCATGACAGGATAGTCCAGTATTACGGTTGCTTGCGGGACCCAGAGGAGAGGAAGTTGTCTATCTTTGTGGAATACATGCCAGGGGTAAGTGTGACTGCAGCCAACCCATGTGGTTATTTATAGAGATGGACCTGAACCAGAGAGCTGAATCCAAACACCTCCCAGCTCGGATGAAGTTTGGATCTGAAAGTCAAATTTCGCAACTTGGCCCTTGTCTAAAATGGGCCAAATCAAAATCCTGATTCCAAACGCCCCTGAAATTTGGGGCAGTCAGATCCTGATTTGAACATTGCAGAAGGGCCCTATCTGTGTGACACAGCCTGGAATGTGAACACTGCCGAATTTGGGATTGGATCCAGATCTGGATCCAATCTCTGCGGCTTGGGCCCATCCCTTGTTATTTATTACAAAGCACTCTGGGAAAGGTTAATTGTAGTACGATCTGCACACAGCTATCATGGGTTATTTATTTATTCTGATACGTGCACTTTGAAAACACAACATTGCTAATTATCTGGTCCTTGGAGACCAAGTCATCTCGTGGTGATGCTGTTTTATCATGTCAGGACGTCACCAGGTCACGACTCTGTTCGTGCAGAGTGAAATATTTCCAGGGGCCATATAAAATCAAGATGTTTTGATGTTCTGCTAAGTGGCGCAGGGGATGTAACTTATATCTTTTCTTACTACTTTAGCACGTAAGTTAAACCAGCGTAAAGTCCCTGGAGTAGAGCTTCACCTAATGTAAACAGAGCAGTGCTGATTTACACTGGGTGAGGATCTGGCTCCCTCAGCCCCACCTACCCATGTGGTACTTACACCTTCTTACACATCATCTCTGGATTTGTCCTCTAGGCTGTGAGGGAGCAAACCTGTGTTTATTCATAGATCTTTAAGGCCGGAAGGGACCATTCGATTATATAGTCACAAATAGCTTTGGTATTTGGCAAACATGGTAGAAAATGCCCCATCAGAACGACATGAATGACCATTTGAACTCGCCCCCTAGCACAATCCCCTCTTTCTAACCACAGCCCCGTGAGCCCATTTTGTTTCTGGAGGCTATCTTTCTGATCCCCGACATAAACCCCCATGCACGGGACCAAAAGGAAAAGCCCAGTGCAGTGTAATCAGTCCCCTCGCTGTTTGTTCTACAACACGTTCATGTCTGTTGCTTGCCAGGAAGCCAGCATTTGTGCCGGGGTTGTTTCCTGTTCCTGGATCGGAATGTTTGTTTTCCTTCTGATAAACTAGCGCTCTGGCCAATTAAAGATTGACTTTCACTTTTCGGCAACAGCTTATTTCACAACATCAGTCCAGGGCTCTGCTTTTTCTGTACTGTTGGTGGAAGAGGACCAACTCCCAAGCTGTACAGAGCAGCAGTTCTGAAGTGCTACATCTGGCTGAGATTCTGATTTAATGCAGCTGGCTAGGCAAGAGCTGTGTGGGGTCTGCGTGGGGCCTTCTGCACCATGCCTGGCTCTAGTAGGCATCGACAGCCTGTCCGTTTGTAATTCACCCATTTAAACAATTGTTGGAGTGTCTTCCGCATACACACAACCCGCATCCTCCTTTAAATTATCTGAGGGTGAAAGGGGCTGGTCTATTTGATTCTAGTACAAGATGAGATCCTTAAAAGGGCCCTGCCTCAGTGCAACCTTCATGTCCAGTGCCCACCCCACCGACTGAGATCCACAGAAGGTCGAAAAGTGGAGGGCTCAAATGCCTAAGCAAAGATTTTCCATCAGAGGACATTTACAGAACCCCAGATGATATCCAGCTGTAGGGGGGAGGGCCCCTGATAGGTTCCTCCCACTGGAAGGCCATTGACCACTCCCTTTAAAGTGGGAAGGAGCAAAATAGGAACCCAGGGCTAAGCAAGAGCTCAGGCTGCAGGGTGGTGAGGTCAGGGACAATAAGAATGTCAGTGAGAGACTCTGAGCGAGAACCCAGACAACCGCTGCTGCTCCCTGGTGGGTAAAAGGTGCCAGACTGACAGCTCTGGAGACTGTTTATCCATAAAACAGGGGCCAGGACAAGCTTCCCTCAGACAGGATGGAATCCTTCCCCAGCATTTGGAGTCCTGTAGCTGGGTAGCTCCTTCAGTGTAAATCTTCTCTGTGGAACAACCACTCTCGCTGGCTTGCCTGGAGATTGAGCCAGGGAGCTGTAGACCTAAAAGCCTGAGCACCTGTTGCTTGAGCTAAAGAATCCATTTCATTACCTTCAGCAGTAAAAACTCATGCTTTGAGATCCAACCTTCCTAGGATCAATCCTGGCAGTGGATCCAACCAGGGATGTTGTCACATCTGGTTGCCCATATAGGCCTGTGGATATCGGTAGCTCCAGCTGAGCTTCCCCAGCCTGGGGAAATGTGATGCTAAGAGAAGGTGTCTCTTTGTCCTGCTTCAGTGTCTAGGCAATGTGTAGAAGTCTCTGAGTCCGCTCCAAACTAATGGATGTGTTCCTTTCGCTCAAGCAGTGGAGAGGATCATGGTTATACAGACAAATTTCCCATAAACACACTGACCAATGACATGATCCAGCCACTAGAGGGGGATAGAGAACTGTACTGAGATAGCAAGGGTTATGTGTACAGTACTGACCCTTTCTCATCTGTCCCGTGGGGATATTGTAGTCCAGGCGTGATCCTTGCTCCGTTATGTTTATCAGTGTCTCTGATTTCGTATATTCCTTTTTTATAGCTCAATGTTAGATTCAGTAAAGCTTTTATAAACCAGCAAATAAACCAGAAAACCTTGAAATGTGTTAACTATTTACGCTAAACGATCTGTTCCACCTTGTTTTTAGCTGACATTCTGAGTACATTTCCTAGACCTGAAGAAGAGCGGTGTGTAGCTCAAAAGTGTGTCTCTCGGACCAACTTCTGTTGGTGAAATACAAGATATTACCTCAACCAGCTTGTCTCTCAGAAAATGGTCACTGAAATATAAAAGCCTACGTGACACAATACGCATCATTCACTCCTTTGGTTTGTGTATGTGTTTTGTTTCCAATAGGGTTCCATAAAGGACCAATTAAAAGCATATGGTGCGCTGACCGAGAACGTCACCCGGAAGTACACCAGGCAGATTCTGCAGGGAGTCTTCTACTTACACAGCAACATGATTGTTCACCGGGATATTAAAGGTAAAGTGGATTGCACTGCGAGATCACCACCTTGCTCTCATCTAGTAGCATCGTAAGTAGGATTCTGTGCCTTATGGTCAGAGCACAGCTCTAGAGGCTAAGACATGTGGTTTCTAGCCCTGGCTCTGCCTAAGACCTGCTGTGTGGTTTTGAACAAGTTCCTTAGGTCAGAATTTTCAAAAGTGACCTCTGACTTGGGAGGGGTGTGTATGCCCCAAATATTGAGTGTCCAGTTGGAAATACTCATTTTGAGAGCCCCCATTGGCTTCTGTTTCAATTGTATGAGCTCAGCACCAGGCCTGAGGTAATGGACATTCAAGTTGAGTTGCCATAAATCAGAAAAAAGAAAAGGAGTACTTGTGGCACCTTCGAGACGAACAAATTTATTAGAGCATAAGCTTTCGTGAGCTACAGCACGCTTCATCGGATGCAGCTTATGCTCTAATAAATTTGTTCGTCTCGAAGGTGCCACAAGTACTCCTTTTCTTTTTACAGATACAGACTAACAGGGCTGCTACTCTGAAACCTGTCATAAATCAGAAGCCACTTTTGGAAGATATTGGCCGTACCTTTTCTGTGACTTAGCTTAACTTCCTGTTAATTATTTACTATCTCCCAGGGGTGCTGTGGAGTTTACTAATGTCTGTAAAGTGCTTTGAGTGGGATTTTCAGGGAACTAAGAGAGAGGCCTCTTTGCAAATTCCAGTAAAAAAAAAAAAGGGGGGGGGGGAGGGGTCCCTAGCACAGTGCCTTCATGTAGCTAAATGTCATCTTTTCCAACTCTGAAAATGCTGGCCAGTTGCCTGAGCCTTCCCATGCTGGAGCTGCTTTGACCCAGGTTGCAATTCTATCTCTTGGGTTTTTGTGCTTGACCCTTAGGTGCCAACATTTTGCGAGATTCTGTTGGGAATGTGAAACTAGGCGATTTTGGAGCCAGCAAACGCATCCAGACCATCTGCATGTCTGGAACTGGAATTAAATCTGTCACCGGAACACCGTACTGGATGAGCCCAGAGGTGATCAGTGGAGAAGGCTATGGAAGGAAAGCTGATGTGTGGTAAGAAACAAAGTAATCCCAGGGCAGAATTTCCACCGCAGTGGGTCAGCACTGCAATTTTCTAATGTCGCCTGTATCTGTTCATCCCTTCGAGAATTACAGTGGTTGATTTTCCAAAGCCAACCAGTATGACTAGCATTTGCAAGACACTATGGGTTAGTGGCTGGAATAGTGTGCTTATAGTTAGAACTGACTACCAAGATTTTCAGTAGCGATTAGTGATTTTTTTTTTTTTTAGATGCTTAACTTGAGACCCCTTAAAAAGGGTCTGATTTCCAGAGGGTGGGTGCTGACCACCTACTGAAATTCAGGCTCCTTTTAGGTGTTTCAGACTGAACACCCAAAAATGGAAGCACCCCAAATCCCTACTCACTTTTGGAAATTTCCAACCTGGATGCTGATTTTGGGTGCCCCAATTGTTTTGGATGTCCAGCTGGAGATTCCTTGAACCTGCCTTGAAGTAACAGAGCCACCCTCCCTTCCCTGGGAACTGCAGGAGCTCTGAAAAACTGGCTGTCAAGGTTTGCAGGTGGGATCTCAAAACTGGAGGCATCCAATATTGCTGGCGACTCTTGACATTTTGGATACTTGAGCTTTGCAGGATTGGGCCCTGAGTCTGAACAGCTGGAATAACAGTAATCATCCTAATGAACTACAGAAATACTGTATGCACAGCACATATTCTCTTGACTCTTCCAACAACCAGGCTCAGTGGAAACCAGCCATTGTAACTGCTTTGCACTGGGAAGCCTGGGGAGAATGCCTGAGAAGTTGTTGGCAGACAGCCTTACTGCCACCTGTTGATAGGTGGGAAGTGCAGCTACGTTTTATTCATTGTGATTACAAGCCAAGGTTGCCAAGCTGGTGTAAATGAGGCCTGAGGAAATGCCGCGCTGCTAGGATTCCACCCCAAGGGCTGGGCAGCCGTCCTGCTTTTTTCTGCCTCTGCCCTTTTTTATTATTCAGGCTGCTTTTTCTGGACTCCTCCTTCCCAGATGCAAATGAGAGATGAAGCGAGACAGGGAGCAAAGCCTTGTTTGGCTGCAGATGTCTTTGGTAGTAAACATAATGTGCAAGGTAGATAGGCGGTTGCCAATGAATATGGGTACAAAATGTCCCCGAGCTGGCCTCCCTCTTTGGGGATGTTTACACTGCAATTAAAAACCTGCAGCTGGCCTGTGCCAATGGGCTTGGGTTAAGGGGCTGTTTAATTGCAGTGTAAATGTCCAGGCTCGGGTTGCAGCCTGAGCTCTGCTACAGTGCAGGGTCCTAGAGCTCAGGCTGTGAGGTGGGAGGGTCCCAGAGCTTGGGCTGCAGCCTGAGCCCAAACATGTACACCGCAAATGAACAGCCCCTTAGCCCGAGCCCTATGAGCCCAAGTCAGCTGGCACAGTCCAGCCGTCAGTGTCTAATTGCAGTGTAGACGTACCCTTTAAGGCCTGTATACTTCGCTTTGTTAAGGGGGGAAATTCACCCCTTTGAAGAGGACCAGCACAAATCTGTGAATCAGTTAAGCAAGGCCCTGGGGAACTCCATGGCAAGTGGGACCTTAATTCTGCAGCAAGGCCCCTGGAAGAAAGGATGGCCCAATGGTTAGGGTTCTAACCCGGGATTGGAGATGGCTGGGTTCAAGTCAGACTCTTTGACCTTGGGCAAGACCCGTAACGCCTGATTTTCAAAGGTATTTAGGTATCTAAAGCTGCAGGTAGGTGCTTAGCATGGCTTTCAAAGGTGCCTAACTCATTTTACCCATTTAGACGCTTTTGAAAATCCCACTAGGCACGTCTCTGCACGTCCAGACATTAATAAAATCTGACTCTTAGTCTGTCTGGCTCTGACTTTGAAAGGTATTCAGGCATTGCTCCCTCTGTGTTGACTTTCAGTGAGGCTCAGGCTCCTAAGTCATTTTTGAAAATGGGACTTAGGCTCTGTCTACACTAGGGAGTTTACAGCAGCACAACTGTACCAATGCAGCTGCGCTACTGTAAGATCGCTCGTGTAGCCACTCTGTGCCAACAGAAGAGAGCTCTCCTGTCGGCATAATAAAACCGCCTCCATGAGCGGCCGTAGTTACGTCGGTGGGAGAAGCTCTCCCACCGACATAGCGCTGTGCACACCGGCGCTTCTGTCAGTGCGACTTATGTCGCTCAGAGGGGTGTTTTTTCACACTCCTGTGCGACTTAAGTTATATTGGCAAAAGTGGTATTGTAGAGATGGCCTTAGCCATCTAAGTCATTTAGGCCTTGCAGTGCTGAGCAGAGCAACACTGCTGGACCTCAGTGCGCCAGCTGTAAAATGGGTATAATAGCACTGCCTTACCTCATGTGGGAGATGAGGATAAATGCATTAAAGATCATGATGTACTCCGATAATGGGGACCATATAGAGATGCTGCAGCATTCTGGTGGGAAGCCTGCATCTGTTTTAAAAGTGGAGGGTTGACTGAATTTACTGTGAAGTTGTATAATGCAATCACTACAATTGCTCTGGTTTTATTTTTTACGGTTAAATTGAATTTATTTTGTTTTGTCCCAGTTCTAGATTTCAGTGTACCACAGATTGGAGTTAACAATCCGTTAAAGTGCCTGAAACAAGTCACACCTTTCAGATCTGTTGTTTGTCTCTCTGCAATACAAGCAGACGTCACTGGGTCTCTTAACCTTGACAACATGCTTCGCATCTATCTGCACAACAGGGCTAGAAACATGGTTTCAAAATGAGAGCTGAAAGTGTGGAGCAAATTCTGCAGCAAGGGGCAAATCCTACAGCAGAATCTGCTGAATCGCAGAATATACACTGGGCCCTGTTCTTACGTCCCTCTTGAACTTAGGCCTTCACTGGGACTTAAGTACCTGCACGTGTGCTGGCCCTCTGCAATTTCTACGAATTTCACGTAAATAGAGGACTTCCATTTCCAAAGTGATATGTCTGTGGTATCTTTATAGCCCTAAATTTAGGGAATTTCACATCTAGGGGATAGTTTTGGGTGAAAGGTTTAGGGGCAGGGAGTGAGCCAGGACAATGGCTGGATGAAAGTCTTGCTCTTTCCTTTTTTCTAATCCTCTGTTCTCCATTGCAGGAGCGTGGGCTGCACCGTGGTGGAGATGTTAACAGAAAAGCCACCCTGGGCGGAATTTGAAGCCATGGCGGCCATTTTCAAAATTGCCACCCAGCCGACCAAGCCCCAGCTCCCAGACGGCGTCTCGGACTCCTGTCGCAACTTCCTCAAGCAGATCTTTGTGGAGGAGAAGCGGAGGCCCACAGCAGAGGACCTGCTGAGACATCCATTCATGAACTGCAGCCTCTAGTCCCTTGCGGCGGGTTAGGGGAAATGCAGGTGGAAAATAAAAGGATATGGGGGGGCGGGGTGTTTAAAAAACAGACCCACAGAGCTTTGCACTCTGAAATGCAGACCTCAGTCTGGGTTGGGATCCTTCACTCCTCATTGTTAGCTAGGGGGCCAGTGTGGGCTTTCCTTTCTAAGCTGCACTTATGACCATCTGACTGTGGAGATAGGTGGCTGTCACCACGCTTGGGGCTGGAGGGAGTTCGAAATTGGGGGTCACCCTTGGAACACATCGGCATCGATGATCGTGGCAAACTCACCCACCCCGTTATTGATTGGATGCCTGGTAGTGGAAGAGCTTGGGGTAGTAACTCACTTGCCTCAGAGGAATGATGTGAGCGAACTCTGGCGCCCGCTGCTGGCCCTGAAAGCAGCACTGTCAACATCCCACAAGGAAGCCGTCTCCTCAGCACAAGAGAAAGATGCTGTGTAGCCGTGGAAGCCATTTACAGCTTGACAGACACCAAGAGGGATTCAGGCGTGAAGCAAAGGGAAACAAACCCAGGACCAAAGAACAATCGGCATAGGTGTCTCGTTCATGTCAAAGGGGGAAAGCAATCCTGTTGTGGGGGTGGAGATGGGAGGCAAAGTCCATAGCAACATCTCCAGCTCTTCAGAGGGGTGGATTGTTTTGTGCCTTAGATGGTTACAGTCAAGGAGTGAAAGCCTGATTCAGCACAAGGTATCCAGTCAAGGACGTGACTACAATGCAGCCATGCTGGGTTGGCGTTCTTGTACCTGTAAAATAGTGTAAGTGCAAGGCATTCTTCTTCTCTGGATACAGTAAGGTCCCTGCAGAGCATCAAGGGTAGAAAAGCCATGCGTGAGGTGGAATTCACCCCAGCGCACAAGACTAGCACGAGGGCTGTGCACCTCTCAAGGCCTCAAAAGGGGTCATTGTGGGACTTCATTGATACAGAGACTCTGTGCAGGTGCTGTATGCAGGGGCGAAGTTCATCCTGAGCTCGTCCAGGGCTAGACTACAGACCGATATTATTATAACTACGTCGCACAGGGGTGTGAGAAATCCATACCCCTGAGAGATGTAGTTATACTGACCTAACCCCCTCATGTGGACGGTGGTAGGTCTAGGGGAGAGCTTCTCCCACCAGCATAGCCATGAGGTGGATTAACTACGCCAACGGGACAAGCTCTCCTGTCGGCACAGTAGCATCTGCACTAAAGTGCTGCAGGGGTGCAGCTGCTTTGGGTTTTATAGAAATGTAATGGGGATCCGTACAAAGGACTCTGAATGCTCCTAGAGCCCGATTCTTACCAGAGCCCGATTCTTACCAGGAACAAAGTCCAGAGAAGTCAATGAAGTTACACCAGAGTGACACCGGTGGGAGTGCAGAATCCTGCCCATAGAATTGAACAGAGAATATCAGGGGGGAGGAATAGCTTAGTGGTTTGAGCATTGGCCTGCTAAACCGAGGGTTGTGAGTTTAATCCTTGAGGGGGCCATTTGGGATCTGGGGCAAAAATTGAGGCTTGCTCCTGCTTTGAGCAGGGGTTGGACTAGATGACCTCCTGAGGTCCCTTCCAACCCTGATATTCTATGATTCTGGAGGCTTCTGCAGGAGGAATTTAGGCCCTGATTCTGCACCACAGAAATCAGGGAGAGTTGTGCTGTTTACTTTAATGGGCATGGGATCAAGCCCATAGTTCTCTGTTAAATTCTGTCAGATGGCTCAAAAAACCTTTATTATTATTATTATTATTTATTTATTTGTATTCCCATAGACCTCAGGAGCTCCACTCATGAGTCAGGGTCCCGTTGTGCTAGGTGTTTTTATCACTCTGTTATAGTCAGTAGGACTTTCCATGAAGAAAGAGTTCTAAGGGTTATTAGGAAAATGTAAAAATGTTTTAAATTATTTTGAATCTGACAACTTCCCCATTCACTGGCCTGATTTTAAAAACAAACTGTCCTCAATCACTTTTTTAATTAATTAAGAACAAAATCTGACTCCCAGCCAATCCATCTGGATTTGATTCTCAGTCTCTGAGGGCCAGTGGGGTAATGTTGACCATAGGCGCTGAACAATGAGCAACATGAGGCCGTGCATGGGTAGGGCTGAAATGTGACCTACTTTTCAAGATCTGTTGGCAAGGTTCATGGAACTCCTTCTAGAGGCTGTTTCTAAACAAATTCCTCCATGTTCCAAGTCCATTCCAGGGCCCAGTGCTTTGACTGGTACTTTGCAGCCTGCCCTAAGTGGCAGCACATGGCTGAGTTGCTCCGGAAGCAGTCACAAGTTGGTCCCACCTTAAGGTGACCGTATTTCTCAAAGGGAAAATGGGACATTGCATGGGGCTAGACCCGAGACCTCCCCCCCGACCCCTCCCCAAGTGAGGCTAGGGCTGGCGTTGGTGCTCACCCAAGCCCTGCCTCCCCCCGCAGCTGATCAAGTTGACGAGCAAATGGGACAAATGCCCCTTTTTGTCAAAAAAAAAAAAAAAAGGCAGGATGGCTGGGACAGGGCTTAAACAGGGGTCTGTCCCGGCCAAAACAGGACATATGGTCACCCTATCCCTCTTTGGCCCATAAGGGAAGTGAGCCGTGCCAGCCCTTTTCCTGGCACAGTTGCCTTCCCCCTCCACGTTGGCTCAGTAGTGTTTCAGGGAGTGGAGTCAAGTCTCTGCCCACCTGTGTGGGAGGGGGAGGAGCAGCCCCTCAGCAGCTCCTCTGCAGGGATGTAAGGAGGCATCTGGCACACACATATTTACCTGCATGGGTGCATGGATCAGCTCGCCTGAGCCCTATGAGAACAAACCTGGGCGTACATCCAAGAAGGGGATGACAGACCCCTCGTTCCACTGCAGGCTGCTGAGAGGCTTATTATAAATAGTGAGGGGGAAGGGAGAGCTTTTGAAACATTAAGAAGAACTACCCTGACAGTAGCCAAATTGTGCAGGTTCGCCCTGCTTCTGCTGAGATAGATCCCTAGGCTTGGAGGGCAGTTTTCTCTCCCGCTCTCCTTAAATGATTTTGCGTGGTGCCACTGTGATGCCATAGGGAAACCTGGTCTTGCCTCTTTGTTTGATTTTTGCAGTCACGAGGCTGTGTCATCCTGGGGCTGGCAGGGTTTCAGGTGCAGGAATGCCAGTGGGCTCGATCCTACAGGCCTTGTGCAAACAGAAACTGCCAGTAACTTCCCTAGGAGCGATGTATGCAAGGGCCTGATCCTGGATCTCTTATGCAGTGCTGCCCTTAGGTTTAGTTCTGCAAGTGGAGAAGCTATCTAACTCTAAATGCAGCTATGTCATGTAAGGCAACAGCCCCAAGGGGCGAACTCCGCCCCCTGGACTGAGGGAGAGCCCAGAAGCGTTCTCACCACCTCACTCCATGAAGGGTTTATGTGGTGCGTGGCCCTGCACAGGAGTGAATTTCACCAGAGTGCCCTTCCTGAAGCATGCACAGCCCTGGTCATTGGGACCTTCCTCTACCTTCCCTTCCGAGGGTGTGGGTGAAATCACTCCTCAGGTGCCTTTGCCTGCAGTGTTTTGCTGTATAAAATAGAATGAGGGAAAGAATGTAATACGATTCCATGGATATTTTTTTTACCTGTAGGGTATTGGAAAGTACATTCATCTAATGTATAGTAGAAGCACTTTGCTTACATCAAATCTTGCTGCTGCTTTTTTTTGTAATATTATCAATCCTGTATCCTGTAGATGTAATTTTTTCCCTTATTTAGGGAAGAGGCTCAAGTGTGATATTGTGTATCATCAGACTTCATATTGTAGCCTATAAATCTCTCTATAATTCCTTCACACCAGGCCAAATATCATTAGCCAGCAAATTGTACATAAGAGAACAGAGTTTTTGGGATCTAGAAAGCTGACTCCTGGAGGGTAAGATTGAGGCCCTAATTGGAACCAGAGGCCTTGTATGATTCAGCCTGCAGGGACAGCTATATTTTTTTTATTCTTGAAAAAAATAACTTTATGAGAGACTGTTTAAGCCAATGATTACTGGCTTTTGCTAGAAATAATGTATTTGTTAAGGTCTGAGACTTGAAATGTATATGCATCATTCTGTCCAGTGCTTGGCCGTTCCTGCAGTATGGTGTGTCCTACCTTGCCCTATATGTACTAGTCCAGTTAGGGTTATTGGATGGGCAGGTCATGATCAAACCAGAGCTGGGAGACTAGGCTTTACTGGAAAGCATCATGCAGGGTGGAGTTTGGGAACAGGGGATTGTACTGTCCATACAAGGACCAGAACTGAGACACTGTAACTACACCTGTGTTTAAATGCGTTGGGAGCAAATCCTGTTCTCCATTATGCTGCTGTGAATCCAGTCAGATGCTTTGTAACTGAGAACTGCATGTGGTCCATTTACTCTAGCCTCTTTGTTCCATATCTGCCTGCTCCAGTGGATGTATTTTCCAAACCAGCCCCTCTTCAAGGGCTACAAACTGACTTTAGAAATAGCCCTGAGCAAAGGCTGGTCCCTAAACTGCATGCCCCCAGCAGTAGCTCCAGGAGGCAAGGTGACTCAGAGACATGATGCTGAGTCACAGTTCCTCCCCTGCTTGCTCCCAGTTGGCAGTGATTTCTGTGGGCCACACCTACAATAAAGGACTGCACACAACCCTCTACCCATGCTGGTGTGGCTTCTCTAGCCAGAGTAAGGGAAGAAGGGGAGGCAAGACTCAGCCCTTTCCCTGCCCACCTGCTCCAGGAAGGGAGAAAGCAGGTGAATCAGGCCCCTCAATCTTACTGCTGGCAACTCCGATGAAACAGCGATGTTTTATTCACTGGAAACGACACAGCATGGGTTTTTATAATCCCAGTCAATGCAACAGAGTTCTTCTTCCTTATGCAGTGGGCTAGGCCCTGATTCTGTAAATATAATGACCCCTCCACATGGGCCATCGTTCACTGGTAAATGCGTGAGTTGCTGCTGCCTGAGTTGAAGTACTAACTCTATTAGCAGTCAGCTGTAGTAGACGTTCATCTTCTTTTGTGCACCAGCTGCTAGGGCAGTGGTTCTCAAACTTTTCTACTGGTGACCCCTTTCACATAGCAAGCCTCTGAGTGCGACCCCCTCTAATAAATTAAAAACACTTCTATATATATTTAACACCATTATAAATGCAGGAGGCAAAGCGGGGTTTGGGGTGGAGGCTGACAGCTTGTGACCACCCCCATGTAATAACCTCGCAACCCCCAAGGGGTCCCAACCCCCAGTATGAGAACCCCTGCACTAGAGGGAGACAAAGACCCACACTCTCCAAGTGTGGGGTACTCACTCCTGCTACACAGTTCCCAAATCAGCAAAACAGAAACTAATCATGTGCTTTATGTTAAGTACATGCTTACATGCTTTGTTGAATTGGCTCCATGAGTAACTTTACACATGTAAGTAATCCTATTAAATAAGACCACTCGTGCCTAATGTTACTCACATATTTAAGTGTTTGCAGGATTGGGGCCAGTGTTAGAAAGCAAATGCTTCAGGAGGCCAAGTGGTGTAATGAAACACATTTGCAACTTCCTGCCTTTTCACTAGTCTGATCAAAGCTGCTATCACTGGTATAGCACTCTTGGCCGGAAACATCGATACTCACTATAGTATCAGTGCATCAAGTGTCTTAAAATCATTTCTACTTCGGAAGAATTAGCCCATATGAAACAGAAGATAATACTGCAGGTTTGGAAAGCAGGACACCTTATCGAATGTACTTTGTAAAATGCTGTAAATGCTTTTTCCCCCCCACGCATGAAATTAAATATTTTTTAACTTTGTGGTATTGTGAAACCAATTTTCCTGTTTTCTTGGTTGGGGGGGGTGGGAGTAAGAGAAGTATGTTCATTATGAGGTGAAATGTTTCATCTTAAAGTGCAGCATTATAGTATGCACGCACACACACACACACACGTGCGCTATTAATAGAGATGCATGCTCTGTCATATATAGTATTTTATCTATTCTGTTCCAGCCACTTTGTGCTACTCAGAAATCTGGCCCTAACTGGTTGGATGAGAATTGCCCTAGTGCAGAGGAGCTTAACTGCTAGAAACCAGTGTAACCAGGTCCTACGGCAATTGACACCCTTCCCTCCCATACGCGCGTACACAAACACCGAGGTTGGCCTAGGGATGGTGTCAGGAGCAAGACACAGCACACTTGCGCTCAGCCAATGCTCAACAAGTATACAGAGCTGTAGCGAGCCAGCGTAAGTTAAAGCAGCCCCTAGCTGACTGACCCGTCTCTCCATTTCGTGTGGAGATTCCTGCTCAGGAGACAATCTGAGGCTGAGTCCTCAACTGAATGGAAGGGCAGACTCTCAAGAGTGGCTGTGGCCCCAATCCTGAACCTGGATTATGTAGGCAAGTAACACACTCATGTGAGTGGCCACGTTGACTTCAATTGGACTGCTCACGTCAGTCTTTTAGGACTGAGGCCTAAATCACCCTTAGGTTGCTGCAGCCTTCAGAGTATAAGGGAAATGCTACCACAGCTAACAGAGATTATATTTCAGATGGGAGTGGGGGAGGGGGAAACTGTGTTTGGGGTTTTTTGACCAGAAAACGTTCAGTTCTGTTTCCAATGCCATGCGTGCAGTTAACTGGCCATTATGGTGTCTGTTTGCAAGCACAAATCTTTTGTGCCAGGAAGCATAAAGCAACCCAACCACTAATAGAATCATGATTATTCTGAAACTTGAAAAATACTCATATGATCGGGGAATGCAAGTGCATAAGATGAGTATTTATAAGGGGGCTCTCCCTGACATCCAGTTTGCTCTCACTGCTAGTGACTGAGCTCTAACATTCCCCTGCACAACTCTCCATTCCTTTTCTAGGTGGCATGAAAGATGCGTTCAAACTGGGCTTCAGAAGCAGCAGGCTTGTGGTGATAGTTTTTGCTACCTGAGTTCGCTCCTTGGCACTAAGAAGGTGAGCAGAGCCATGCCTTCTGTGTCTAACTCTAATCTATTGCCCACAGCCCCAACCATGTGGCAGCTGCTATGGGAGAGCTGCTAGCAGCCCAGAGCACAGTTGAGTTGATTATACAGCCAGCTCCATGTGTAAAATGCTTTTGTTCTTCAGCATGGAGTTGCCTTGTGACTGTTACTGGACTGGAAGATGGTGTGATGTGTTCTTTGACTGCTAGTCCCTATTGTTCACAGTGGGATGCACATGTGCCCAAGACTGGAACCTCTTCAATAGCCATGAGTGCTCATATGAACAGTCTAGTTGAAGTCAACACCTGCATCCTCCATCTCCTCATGCTCTGAACCAAGGGCATAAGCTGTGGTGCACACCAACTGCCTGGCCTGTTCCTTTCTACCGCTCATGGTCTGGGACAGAACCCTTCAGTGTACGTAGCCTCTCTACCATTCTGCTCAGACTTCAGTTCTGAATAATTTGTAATAGTTTTATCTTAGTTTGAGAATTGGGGGTCATTCCCCCACATTGCTCCTGAACTGTTTGGGGGCACCTCCCCAGATTCCAGTCTTCCCAAGATTCCAGGTTTCACTGGTCCTGAACACCTGCCATGTTCTGGATGCTCTGACATTATCAGGGAGCTATTCACCGGTTCCTGTTTCAGTCCTGCTGCCACAAGACAGACTGTACCCTCAGACAACTCCTGTGCCTTGGACAAACAGGAGGTGGCACTGATGGTTTCCCTGTTGTTCCAGACATGAAACATCAGCCAGTACAGGGCTTCCAGATCCTCCTGGAGGCCTCTATGTCCCCGTGAACTGTGCTATTGGGGGATCAATTATACACACACACAGCCCAGGGCCTGTGTCTGTACCCTTATGATCTCACCCACTGCCCATACTGAGACTCCTGAGAGTCATATTTTTGGGCCCCAGACTAGAAGGACTTTGGGCACTGTTTTCAGCAGAGATAATCTTCTAGACAGGAATCTCAGTTGTCCCCCATGCCACCACCCCAGGCGTACTTTATTGAGCAGGAACAACTGGTCTCACCAGATCATAGAATATCAGGGTTGGAAGGAGTTCGCCAATAAACTACACAGGAATGTAGGACCTTAGACCTGGACAAAGGGAAATGGGTTGCCAGATCGTCCGTTCAGGCATCACTTGATGCAGCAGGTTTCCAGTCCCGTGGTGACCTCGGTACTTATGAGTGGGGCCTCTTGGTTGCAGTCATCAAGATTTCCCAAGGAGGTCCAGGCAACAGCAGAAATCTCCCCTTCAAGGATAATGTAGCCCAGAGTAATGGGTCTGGGGAAAAGGGGAGCCAAGCTTGTTGCCGGACTGATAACAGATGGGGAAGACAGCAGTGGGCTCACCTCGCCAATAGAAGGGGGCAGAGGAGTGTTGAGCCTTGTGAGTGGGCAAACCGTGTGGGATGGACAGTTGACTAAGCCAATCGGAGGCAAGATGAGAAGAGGCTAACCCTGCCTGAGGAAGTGCAGGCGATCCCCTGACTATCTCCCCCATCGGAGGGAGTGCAAGCAATCCTCGTAGACTCATAGACTCTGAGGCCAGAAGGGACCATCATGATCATCTAGTCTGATCTCCTGCACACTGCAGGCCACAGCTCCTCGCCCACTCACTCCTGTAATAGACCCCTAGCCTCTGGCTGAGTTACTGAAGTCCTCAAATCATGATTTAAAGACTTCAGATTACAGAGAATCCACCATTTACACTAGCTAAAACCTGCAAGTAAGCCTGGCCCCATGCTGCAGAAGAAGGCAGGAAGACCCCAGTGTCTCTGCCAATCTGACCTGGGGAAAAATTGCTTCCTGATCCCACATATGGCCACCAGTTGGACCAGGAGCATGTCAGCAAGACCCAAGAGCCGGACACCTACAAAAAAAATCCTGTGTAGTAACTCAGAGCCTTCCCCATCTAGTGTCCCATCACCGGCCGTTAGGGATATTTGCTACTAGCAGTCTCTGATCAGCTACATGCCATTGTAGCCAGTTTCATCATACCATCCCCTTCATAAATTTATCGAGCTCAGTCTTGAAGCCAATTAGGTTTTTTGCTCCTACTTCTCCCCTTGGAAGGCTGTTCCAGAATTTCACTGTAACAATGATTGCCCAGGTTGTAATCTGGGCTGCTGAACAGCTGTGTCCCCTCATACTCCAGTCTGCAATGCCTTTTATCAGGGGTGCCATTTCAGATTTTGGTAGGGTGGGGTTATTTTAGCTGTGATTCCAGGGGTTATTTAGGTACCTGAAAACTCTAGTTTTTCTGGCCAATAACTTAAAGCAATTAGCTGACAGGACAGAAGCCCTATATCTAATTCTTATATACAAGAAATTTAAATAAATATTAGACCGTCTCAGCTCTAATACTAACACGCTCTGACATCTTGTGGCAAGTCACTCAAGGAATACTGGTTAGGTTTAAAATGTTAATTTATATTCTTACGTTGTTACTAACTCTGCGGAGAGAGAGAGACCCTGTTAGGACACTTGGGTTCTATCTCCGCTCTGGAAGGGGAGGGGAGGGGAGTCTAGTGGGTTACAGTGGGGGAAGAAGATACATCTGGATTTTATATATAAGAACATCAGAATGGCCATACGGGGTAAGACCAATGGTCCATCTAGCCCAGTATCCTGTCTTCCAACAGTGGCCAGTACCAAGTGCTCCAGAGGGAATGAACAGAATAGGCAATCAAGTGATGCGTCCCCTATTGCCCACTCCCAGCTTCTGGCAAACAGAGATTAGGGACACGCAGAACATAGTGTTGCATCCCTGCCCATCCTGGCTAATAGCCATCGATGGACCTATCCTCCATGAACTTATCTAGCTCTTTTTTTAACCTTGTTATAGTTTTGGCCTTCACAACATCCCCTGGCAAAGAGTACCACAGGTTGACTGTGAAAAAATACTTTCTTTTGTTTGTTTTAAATCTGCTGCCTATTAATTTAATTGCGTGACCCCTAGTTTTTGTGTTATGTGAAGGAGTAACTAACATTTCCTTATTCAATTTTTCCTGCCATTCATGATTTTATAGACCACTATCATATCCCTCCTTAGTCATCTCTTTTCCAAGATGAAAAGTCAGTCTTTTTAATCTCTCCTCATACAGAAGCTGTTCCATACCCTTAATCATTTTTGTTGCCCTTCTCTGTACCGTTTCCAAATCCAGTATATCTTTTTTGAGATCAATATGTGGGCATACCATGGATTTATATAGAGGCAGTATGATATTTTCTGTCTTATTATCCATCCCTTTCCTAATGATTCCCAACATTCTATTATCTTTTTTGACTGATGCTGCCCATTGAGTGGATGTTTTCAGAGGACTATCCACAGAGACTCCACGATCGCTTTTGTGAGTGGTAACAGCTAATTTAGACCCCATCATTTGAGAGAGAGAGAGAGAGAGAGAGAGAGAGTTAGGATTATGTTTATTATCCCTTTCTTAATGATTCCCAATACTCTGTTAGCTTTTTTGATTGCCACTGCACATTGAGAAGCTGTTTTCAGAGAACTATCCATAATAACTCCAAGATCTCTTTTGTGACGGTTAACAACTAATTTAGACCCCATCATTTTGTATGTATAGTTGGGATTATATTTTGCCATGTCCATTACGTTGCATTTATCAACATTTTCATCAGCCATTTTGTTGTCCAGTCAACCAGTTTTGTGAGATCCCGTTGTAACTCTTTGCAGTCAGGTTTGGACTTACCTGTCTTATATCATCTGCAATTTTGCCACCCCACCATTTACTCCTTTTTCCAGATCATTTATGAATAAACTGAACAGCACTTGTCCCAGTACAGACCCCTGGGAGACACCACTATTTACCTCTCTCCATTCTGAAAACTGACCATTTAGTCCTACCCTTTGTTTCCTATCTTTTAACTAGAGTGCCTGGCAGTGCTTTCAGTATCATCTAATGACCCTTAATTTAATTTAATGACAAGCCTTTTGTTATCTTAATCACCTTGCCTCAGTTTATAAACAAACTCCTTGCCCTCAGGGCGGAAGCTTGGAGCAGCACAGAATTCATAGGTTTCAGAGTAACAGCCGTGTTAGTCTGTATTCGCAAAAAGAAAAGGAGTACTTGTGGCACCTTAGATACTAACCAATTTATTTGAGCATGAGCTTTCGTGAGCTACAGCTCACTTAATTGGATGCATACTGTGGAAACTGCAGAAGACATTATATACACAGAGGTGAGAAAACCTGGATTTGTGCTGGAAATGGCCCAACTTGATCATCACTTTAGATAAGCTATTACCAGCTGCAGAGTGGGGTGGGAGGAGGTATTGTTTCATGGTCTCTGTGTATATGTCTTCTGCAGTTTCTACAGTATGCATCTGATGAAGTGAGCTGTAGCTCACGAAAGCTTATGCTCAAATAAATTGGTTAGTCTCTAAGGTGCCACAAGTACTCCTTTTCTTTTTACAGAATTCATAACATATCATACTCAAGCTGTGTTGGAGTTAAGAGCTCCATCTGGGGCTAGGGCATGAGCTGTAAGCAGACCTCGGGTACAAAATTGGGGGGAGGGAGAAGTCCCCTGTTCCCCCTAAATGGCACCCCTGCCTTTTACACTGCTTTGCTATGAGAGCAACCACTCCTGGTCCTGCTCACATACTGGGCGACACCAGCAACTTTCCAGTCTCAAAAAGAAAAGGAGTACTTGTGGCACCTTAGAGACTAACCAATTTATTTGAGCATGAGCTTTCGTGAGCACGAAAGCTCATGCTCAAATAAATTGGTTAGTCTCTAAGGTGCCACAAGTACTCCTTTTCTTTTTGCGAATACAGACTAACACGGCTGTTACTCTGAAACCTGTTTCCAGTCTCAGGCATTCTCCCAGAAATGTGCCCCTTGTACTGAACAGTGCCTTCAGTCAAGGAATATCACAACTGAACCATCAGAGAATAACAGAGAAAATAATAATAATAAATAGTATTAATAAGAATAATAATACCTTCTTAGTGGGCACCACCGATGGGGCAGTAGCAATAATGGTTCATTTGTGACATTGCTTGGCTGGAGGCACCGTTCAATTCTTCTCCAGCAAAAAGGTCCAAGATCCTTATTACTATTCTTTGTGATCCAACAGAGTGTTTCCCTGAGATGCAGGTTGAGATTTCTTCTGAGCAACAGTGTTACAAGGAAATATCTAGGGAGGAGTGTGGACATATATACAATCCGGTTATTTTCTCAGTTTGTGAAAAATCCTTATAGGATTTAATAGAAAATGAAAATATTTATATTTTTATAACTATCATATAGACTTTAAATAAGAATTGAGCCCCCCCCCCCGACACTATTATAGGATGTTCGTTCAAACAAAACAAACTCACTCAAAAAAACCACAACCAAACTAAACTAAAAAGTGTAGAGGCAGGCTCTTATTCTCTGTTAGAGTCATTTCTACAGAACCCTTTCAAATTTCCATAGGGCTCTACTTGTCTCATCCCTGTTAAATTCTATCAGACATTTCCATAACGGGACAATAGATGCTTTTCCTTGACAGCCTGCTCTAGCAAACCTGGGCGCTGTGACATTCGTGTGGAAGGATGGGTTTGACGGTAGTGGGGTTGTGTCTGACTCTAGGTCAAGCTGGGAGGAAGAAGGAATAGGCCCAAAATTGACCTAGGAGGGGACCCTATCTAAGTGGGCTTAGGCTATGCCTCCACACTAGGCAGTAGCTACACTGTCTCATGCACAAGGCCGGCAGGACAGTGTCAGCAGTAGGTCAGGGTCCATTGCGAGGGTAACTGAACCGGTTGGACACAGCACTCAACTGGGAGGATGGAAGACTACAGGCCCCAGCAGGCAAAGCGCCAAAAGTCTGTCCACTCGCGGTGGCGCGTTGCATCCTGGGGCCTGTAGTCTCCCAGGAGCCCAGCCCTTCAAAGTAGGGAATTGTCACCGGGCGCCATGTTATGCAAATCAGGGGGCGGCCCCTCACTCGCTCGCCCTTGGCCCCGCCCGCAGGGCCGGGGCGGGGCGGGCCGGCTCTGTCCCAGAGTCCCGCGCGGCCGCAGGCTCCGGGAGGCCGCCGGCCGGGACGCGCGATGCAGCGGGTGACGGTGGTGCTGGGGCACCTGGCGGCTAGGCCTGCCGGGGGGCCGGCGCTGCGGGCGGCTCAGTGCGGGGGGGTAGCGACGGCGCCCGGCCACGACGGGGAGCAGGACGACGTGGTGGTGGTGCACGGGCGGCGGACCCCCATCGCCAAAGCCAAGCGGGGCGGCTTCAAGGTAACCCCGGTTGGGGGAATCCCAAGGGGGCCCCGGGGGTGCGGGCTGGGGGGCCAGCCCCTAGAGCCGCAGTGGTTGGCTGGGGCGGGGGAGCCCTGAGGGGAGGAGGGGTTTTGGGGTAGGGGGCTGGGGGGGGAGCCCTGAGGGGTTTTGGGGGAGGCCTGAGGGGGTAGAATTTGGGATTGGGGGGTTGGGAAATTCAGGGGAGTAGGGGTTGGGGCCGGAGCCCCCACGGTAAAGGGTTTTCCCTCTCTGCTCTTACCATGTGTGCCCTCATCTCCCCTGCTTTAAAGGGGGCTCTGCACTTCTTTCTCTGCACCTGTGTGTCCCCTTCCCCTGTGTTCTCGGGCTCTCCCCTCTCTGCACCAGGGTGGCTAGATGAGGGCAAATCCCCAGTGTAGACCTGCTGCACGGGTATTAGAAGCGTGCAAGTGACTTTATTGGTGCGAGTCGCTTTCTGCACTAGTGCAGTGTCTGAGGGCACAGACGCTGCTGCTGCAGTGCAGCTGCGCCACTGAAGCGTGCCTGGTGAAGACACTCTATGCCGACGGGAGAGCTCTCCTGTCAGCATAATAAAACATCCTCTGCAAATGGCAGAAGCTACGTCAGCGGGAGAATGGGCAGTGGTAAGAGCCACCCAGGGAGCCCAGGCTGCTTTGGGGAACCCTGGACCCTCCACCTGCCCTGGGCAGGGGCTAGGGTGCCTGAGAGCGGCCCCCAGACCATGTTCCCGCCTCCAAGGGCACACCGCTGCCCATGGGCCCTGGTGACAAGCTGCACCTGCTGCCAACTGTGCTTTGTGCCTGTCAAAGTCAGATTCAGTACTCGCATAATTTGTCAGACCACTCTGTTTATTGGCAAAGCACTTTGCCAATGCACCCAGATATGTGAGCCCCTCTCTGAGGCTCAAGCTAACTTATTTATACAGATAAGCCAAAGCCAATTTAACATAAGAGATAAAAGGAAGCAGAAACTGACAAATATACATACATATCTTATTTGCATACTAATGTTTACCAATCTTCTAGCTCAGTAGGAGCTCTAAGTTAATTAGTTTGAGGACCCATTGTCTCACACTCCTTAATGTTTCTCTTCCTGACAACTATATTTCAACAAACCCTTCAAGTAGCATTTCTTTAATGAATTATAATTTCAATATAATTCATTCTACTTTCACATGCCGAAGGCAGCCATTACGTGCAGCAGTGCGCCTCCTGTTGCCTCTGGCCTTCCCAAATTGCAAGCCTCGGACAACGCCCCCCCTCCATTTCCCAAACTATGCCCATGCCACTGCTGCTCCATGCCTGCCTGAGGCTACTATGCTGATGTTAAAAAATGGGCGGGCATGACCCTCCACCTTTTGAAAGCGTTGGGGCCCTGGCTTCCCTGGTTCTGGGCTTGCAGGATGTGGGGGGCCCAAATGTTCTTTTTGCCCAGGCCCCCAATAAATCTTAATTCACCTCTGATTCATAACTCTGAGAGACACAAGTTATGCCAACATAAACTGTAGTGTAGACATAGTCTAAGGCATGGAACCAGTGGATCTAAACTGATAAATCCCCAATGTGTTGTGCGCAAACTTCTGCCCTGAAGCCCCGGCCTGGCTATCCCTGTCTGCAGGAGGTCTCTTGCCTACTGTAGATTTGTGACCTGAAAAGCTGCTCTGTTTCCTCTTAAACAGTGTATGGAAAGAAGATTGATGTAGTCATTAAATAAAACTAGTTGGCTAGGTTGCAAAGGCCTTGCACTCAACTTGCAGCTGTTTGCCTGAATAATGTGAAGAAGAGCTCTGTGTAAGCTGGGAAGCTTGTCTTTCTCACCAACAGACATTGGTGTAATAAAAGACATTGTCTCATCCACCTTGTCTCTCTAACATCCTAGGACTGACACAGCTACAACAACACTGCTTACATTAGTAATGTGATAACATTTGAACACTGCATCTGATCAATTCCAAAATTTTAGAGAATATTCTGGGCATCAGTGGTCAAAACCCTACTGATTTTGAGGAAAACTGGGGAACTGAAAAGGGGGGAAATTGAAGACACACGAAGCCTCTGCCTGCTCTTTTGCAGAGGGTCTCAAGACTGTGTTATCTATAGATAGGGCTTCTTATTTTAAGCTTTAACTGATAAACACCCTGTAGTGAGGCGGAATAGCCTCCCTCCAGACTTGAGAGCGAAGGACCACTACGCTCCCCCTGGTGGGCAAAGCCGAATCTGCCCCGCCACTCTTCCTGGAAGTACCAGAGCGGGACAGGAAGTATAAAGGGAGGACTGTGCATCTCAGTTGAGCAGAAGCCAAGGAAGGAGATGGATGCCTCCACTCTGCTGTGGCACCCTGGAACGGAACATGCACTCTGCAGCACCTGCCCTCAGAGAAGACTGACCCTGAAGAGGAGTTGCCGGGACTGCTGTCCACTGCGTACCCAGAGGAGCCCGAGGACCTGTGGACTACAGAGGTACCAAACTCTGGGGAGATAGGAAGTAGCCCAGGGATAGCCGACTACTGTCTGGCTATGTTGCTGGCTGACTCAATGTGTTGCTGCTGGATCCCCGCTGACCCAGTGGCGGACCACTCCGCCATTGTTAGGGCCCTGGGCTGGAACGCCATGGAGTCAGGCGGGCCCGCATTCCCCTGCCACCCTAACCTTGGGCCAGGAGGCCTATGTAAGTCTACTGTCTGCCAAGCTAGGATTGTAAGCTTGGCTGGCTCTCCCCCCAATGGAAGCCCCTAGACTGTCGGGACGCTCACCCCTGCCAGAGCCTGGACTGTGGGCTAGTCTACACTGGCAACATTAAAGTGCTGCTGCAGCAGTGCTTTAACGTAGCTTGTGTAGTCGTGGCAAAGCACTGGGAGAGAGCTCTCCCGGTGTTCTAAAAAAACCACCTCCACAAGGGGCGTAGCTCCCAGCACTGGCAGCATGGCTCCCAGTGCTGGTGCACTGTCTATACCGGCACTTTACAGCACAGAAACTTGCTGCACTCAGGGAATGAAATGAGCGCTTATCCAATAAACACTGGAAAAACAACAGAAATGGCTACTTGTTTCTAAGGGCTTGTCTATGTGGAGCAGTAATGTGCACTATGGGACGGGGGCGGTGATTTCTAAAGCTCGCTAATATGTTGCAAATGAATTAATCCTTGTAGACCCTCTTGGTGGGCACTAAAGGTTCCCTAGTGCACTTTAATGTACTACTGTTTGAAACGGTACCATATTAAAGCACCCCAGGGAACATTACAAAGACTAGTCATTACAGTATATGCTATTGTAATGGTACATACAAAAAGCCCTGAAAACCCCTGCGTTTTGGACATTTACATAAAACACAAATGCTGCTCTCCCCTCCTACCCTCTGACAAATATAATTTATAAACCCTCAAAACCAGAAGTCCTATCTATAGAGTAAATAACTGGTTGATCGCACCCATTATGCCTTTTAGCCTAACAGTTACCCTATCTCATTTCTGTTCATCTTCCCAAAGGAGTTTAATAGATTGACATTCAGAATGTCAGTCTCCTAGACAAATAATAATGTGGGTTGGGGGGAAAGGAATGATGGTACATGTATTGCTCCTGGTATGGGGGAGTAGGATGGGGGGACTGTGATATGTAGGAAGGGGGACCCACAGAACCTCTGGCAGGGGGGAAGGTGGAAATGGGGGGGGGGACATACACCCAATGGCATAGGAGGAATGGGGAGGTGTATACACAGTGGCATGGGGAGAAGGGGAGGCCCTGGTATAGGAGGAATGGGGGCACACAGAATCTCTGGCAGGAGAGAGAATGGGTGGAGTTGGGAGTTCCTGAAAGAGAGAGGGATGGGAGAGTGGCACACAGGGAACTTGGGGGAAGGGGAGGGGTGCAAGAAGCCCCAGGTGTGGTGCAAGTAAGGCTATGAAGTGTGAGACCTCATAGCTAAATGAGGATTTTAACTGTATGTTGCGATTTGGAAATTGAGAGGAATTGAAGCAGTAGACAGAGGTTAATAGGAATTAATCTCTATACTGAACTGGATATTAAATAAAAAGAATTATAATGGAATGGCAGCTTCGTTATAAAAGACTACTATTGTAAGCATTCTAAAATATACATGGTGACTCAGATTGTCTTGAAATTTGCTGTGCCTCGCAATTTGGGGATAGGTTAGAGGTCCAAAGTTGGGTCATATGAGCTAGATATTCCCAAGATAAAGCCCCTTAATTCATGAGTTTACAAAATCGTTTAGTTCTTATAATGTTTTTGTGCACATCCAAGGCTCAGACTAAGGTTCTGAGCCTCTCCAAACTGATATTGTTCTGGATTAATCTCAGATAGTGCATGGCATGTTTTTTCACACCCCTGACAGACAAAAATTTTACCGACAAAAGTGCTTTTGTAGACAAAGCCTCAGTTTGTGGAACTCCAGCTCAGCTTGAACCAAACTGATGCTTCAAAGGAACTGAAGCGTATGTGTGCAAAGATAGAGCTCCTGTTGCAAGCTGGCAGGTTTGCTGGCAGCCAGTTGTCACAGTAATTGAGTTGCTCAACATGAACATGCTGTTGCCGTTGGCACTGCCACTGAGCTACACCTATGTATTGAGTTGGAGCGCTATTCTTGGCCTCTTTCAGAGAATGTGTCGTATGCATGTTCCTGGCTCTGCCTGCATTCTGCAGGAGCTACTTTTGGAAGCTTTATCCTGAGACCAAAATTTCTGGTTTAACAGTGATATTAAGTGTTCTAAAATCCACGTACAGATTCTGATTTTCAAGGAAATTAATGCTAATTAGAGGGAAGATGGAAGACTCTAGTAAGCAGTTAGGGTAATGTAATCCTGCCTCATTCTCCTCAACCTTATCTATCCACATTGAGGATGCCCCAACATGCTATAATACACATACTAGTGCAGTGGATTAGGAAGTACTGAATTGGGTGTGATGGGTTGGACCCCCGCCCATCCGGGATGCCACATGATGTACTGGAGTTTCTCTGAGCCCTCCTGCTCCACCAGCCTGGATTCCCTCTCCCTGTTTTGCTTAATTAGGCTCTCTGGCCTCTTGCAGCGCACACACACACAGGTAGAACCACACCCATCTGCAGACACAGACTGAAGTCAGCTCTGTGTGAGTGGACTTATCCAGCATTCATGTGCACACCCCTCAGCCCTGGTCTACACTAGGACGTTAGGTCGAATTTAGCAGCGTTAAATCGATGTAAACCTGCACCCGTCCACACAATGAAGCCCTTTATTTCTACTTAAAGGGCTCTTAAAATCGATTTCCTTACTCCACCCCTGACAAGTGGATTAGCGCTTAAATAGACATTGCCGGGTCGAATTCGGGGTACTGTGGACACAATTCGATGGTATTGGCCTCCGGGAGCTATCCCAGAGTGCTCCATTCTGACCGCTCTGGACAGCACTCTCAACTCAGATGCACTGGCCAGGTAGACAGGAAAAGAACCGCGAACTTTTGAATCTCATTTCCTGTTTGGCCAGCGTGGCAAGCTGCAGGTGACCATGCAGAGCTCATCAGCACAGGTGACCATGATGGAGTCCCAGAATCGCAAAAGAGCTCCAGCATGGACCGAACGGGAGGTACGGGATCTGATCGCTGTTTGGGGAGAGGAATCCGTGCTATCAGAACTCCGTTCCAGTTTTCGAAATGCCAAAACCTTTGTGAAAATCTCCCAGGGCATGAAGGACAGAGGCCATAACAGGGACCCGAAGCAGTGCCGCGTGAAACTGAAGGAGCTGAGGCAAGCCTACCAGAAAACCAGAGAGGCGAACAGCCGCTCTGGGTCAGAGCCCCAAACATGCCGCTTCTATGATGAGCTGCATGCCATTTTAGGGGGTTCAGCCACAACTACCCCAGCTGTGTTGTTTGACTCCTTCAATGGAGATGGAGGCAATACGGAAGCAGGTTTTGGGGACGAAGAAGATGATAGCTCACAGCAAGCAAGCGGAGAAACCGGTTTTCCCGACAGCCAGGAACTGTTTCTCACCCTAGACCTGGAGCCAGTACCCCCCGAACCCACCCAAGGCTGCCTCCTGGACCCAGCAGGCGGAGAAGGGACCTCTGGTGAGTGTACCTTTTAAAATACTATACATGGTTTAAAAGCAAGCATGTGAAAGGATTACTTTGCCCTGGCATTTGCGGTTCTCCTAGATGTAGTCCTAAAGCCTTTGCAAAAGGTTTCTGGGGAGGGCAGCCTTATTGCGTCCTTCATGGTAGGACACTTTACCACTCCAGGCCAGTAACACGTACTCGGGAATCATTGTAGAACAAAGCATTGCAGTGTATGTTTGCTGGCATTCAAACAACATCCGTTCTTTATCTCTCTGTGTTATCCTCAGGAGAGTGAGATATAATTCATGGTCACCTGGTTGAAATAGAGTGCTTTTCTTCAGGGGACACTCAGAGGTGCCCATTCCTGCTGGGCTGTTTGCCTGTGGCTAAACAGAAATGTTCCCCGCTGTTAGCCACAGGGAGGGGGGAAGGTTGAGGGGGTAGTCATGCGGTGGGAGGAGGCAAAATGCGACCTTGTAACGAAAGCACATGTGCTATGTATGTAATGTTAAAGGCAAGGTTTACCCTGAAAGAGTGTAGCCACTGTTTTATAAAATGTGTCTTTTTAAATACCAATGTCCCTTTTTTTTTCTCCACCAGCTGCATGTGTTTCAATGATCACAGGATCTTCTCCTTCCCAGAGGCTAGTGAAGCTTAGAAAGAAAAAAAAACGCACTCGCGATGAAATGTTCTCCGAGCTCATGCTGTCCTCCCACACTGACAGAGCACAGACGAATGCGTGGAGGCAAATAATGTCAGAGTGCAGGAAAGCACAAAATGACCGGGAGGAGGGGTGGCGGGCTGAAGAGAGTAAGTGGCGGGCTGAAGACAGGGCTGAAGCTCAAATGTGGCGGCAGCGTGATGAGAGGAGGCAGAATTCAATGCTGAGGCTGCTGCAGGACCAAATCAGTATGCTCCAGTGTATGGTTGAGCTGCAGCAAAGGCAGCTGGAGCACAGACTGCCACTGCTGCCCCTCTGTAACCAACCGCCCTCCTCCCCAAGTTCCATAGCCTCCACACCCAGACGCCCAAGAACGCGATGGGGGGGCCTCCGGCCAACCAGCCACTCCACCACAGAGGATTGCCCAAAAAACAGAAGGCTGTCATTCAATAAATTTTAAAGTTGTAAACTTTTAAAGTGCTGTGCTTAAAGTGCTGTGTGGCATTTTCCTTCCCTCCTCCACCACCCCTCCTGGGCTACCTTGGTAGTCATCCCCCTATTTGTGTGATGAATGAATAAAGAATGCATGAATGTGAAGCAACAATGACTTTATTGCCTCTGCAAGCGGTGATTGAAGGGAGGAGGGGCGGGTGGTTAGCTTACAGGGAAGTAGAGTGAACCAAGGGGCGGGGGGTTTCATCAAGGAGAAACAAACAGAACTTTCACACCGTAGCCTGGCCAGTCATGAAACTGGTTTTCAAAGCTTCTCTGATGCGTACCGCGCCCTCCTGTGCTCTTCTAACCGCCCTGGTGTCTGGCTGCGCGTAACCAGCAGCCAGGCAATTTGCCTCAACCTCCCACCCCGCCATAAACGTCTCCCCCTTACTCTCACAGATATTGTGGAGCACACAGCAAGCAGTAATAACAGTGGGAATATTGGTTTCGCTGAGGTCTAAGCGAGTCAGTAAACTGCGCCAGCGCGCCTTTAAACGTCCAAATGCACATTCTACCACCATTCTGCACTTGCTCAGCCTGTAGTTGAACAGCTCCTGCCTACTGTCCAGGCTGCCTGTGTACGGCTTCATGAGCCATGGCATTAAGGGGTAGGCTGGGTCCCCAAGGATACATATAGGCATTTCAACATCCCCAACAGTTATTTTCTGGTCTGGGAATAAAGTCCCTTCCTGCAGCTTTTGAAACAGACCAGAGTTCCTGAAGATGCGAGCATCATGCACCTTTCCCGGCCATCCCACGTTGATGTTGGTGAAACGTCCCTTGTGATCCACCAGAGCTTGCAGCACTATTGAAAAGTACCCCTTGCGGTTTATGTACTCGGCGGCTTGGTGCTCCGGTGCCAAGATAGGGATATGGGTTCCGTCTATAGCCCCACCACAGTTAGGGAATCCTATTGCAGCAAAGCCATCCACTATGACCTGCACATTTCCCAGGGTCACTACCCTTGATATCAGCAGATCTTTGATTGCGTGGGCTACTTGCATCACAGCAGCCTCCACAGTAGATTTGCCCACTCCAAATTGATTCCCAACTGACCGGTAGCTGTCTGGCGTTGCAAGCTTCCACAGGGCTATCGCCACTCGCTTCTCAACTGTGAGGGCTGCTCTCATCTTGGTATTCATGCGCCTCAGGGCAGGGGAAAGCAAGTCACAAAGTTCCATGGAAGTGCCCTTACGCATGCGAAAGTTTCGCAGCCACTGGGAATCGTCCCAGACCTGCAACACTATGCGGTCCCACCAGTCTGTGCTTGTTTCCCGAGCCCAGAATCGGCGTTCCACAGCATGAACCTGCCCCATTAGCACCATGATGCATGCATTGGGCAGGGCCCATGCTTTCAGAGAAATCTCTGTCCATGTCCTGATCACTCACGTGACCGCGCTGACGTCGCCTCCTCGCCCGGTATCGCTTTGCCAGGTTCTGGTGCTGCATATACTGCTGTATAATGCGTGTGGTGTTTAATGGGCTCCTAATTGCCAAAGTGAGCTGAGCGGCCTCCATGCTTGCCTTGGTATGGCGTCCGCACAGAAAAAAGGTGTGGAACGATTGTCTGCCGTTGCTCTGACAGAGGGAGGGGCGACTGATGACACGGCTTACAGGGTTGGCTTCAGGGAGCTAAAATCAACAAAGTGGGTGTCTTTACATCAAGGAGTATTTCAGGCAGGATTTCATGGAGGGTTCCAATAAGAAATGGTGCACCTAAGTTATCGTTCTTATTGGAACAAGGAGGTTAGCCTGGCCTCTGATTGATACATGGCTAGATTTACCTCGCTGCACCTTGTCTGTGAGTGACTGCAGTGTGACCTAGAGGAATGAGTCCCCTAGACAGGGGAGGAGGCAAATGAGTACAAAACAAATCTGGTCTATTTCTTGTTTTGACCCACTCCATCTATCTTTTACATCTTTGGCTGGCAGCAGACGGTGCAGAAGGACTGCATGCCATCCACATCTCATGGCTGCTCGGCAGAAGATGGTACAGTACGACTGCTAGCCATCCTCATCTCTTGCCTGCCTGGCAGAAGATGGTACAATACGACTACTAGCAATCCTCATCTCTTGCCTGCCTGGCAAAAGATGGTACAGTACGACTGCTAGCAGTCCGTATCGCCTGCCCGCTCACCATAAGACGGTTCAATAGGACTGACTGCAGGACTAAAGAGAATGACCTGGTCAAGTCACTCCAAATTTAGTCCCTGCGCCCATGTCTCCCCAGGCGCTCCCAGCCGACGTGGCCAGGAGCACCTCGGACACGACGAGGACGACTACCAATCGTATTGCACTGTCTGCTGCCAGAAGGCAATGGGTTGCTGCTACTGTGCAGCAAAGCCGTACCGCGTCTGCCAGCACCCAGGAGACATAGGGTGACGGTTACCTGAGTGGGCTCCATGCTTGCCGTGGTATGGCGTCTGCACAGGTAACTCAGGAAAAAAGGTGCGAAATGATTGTCTGCCCTTGCTTTCACGGAGGGAGGGAGGGAACGGGGGCCTGACGATACGTACCCAGAACCACCCGCGACAATGTTTTAGCCCCATCAGGCATTGGAATCTCAACCCAGAATTCCAATGGGCAGCAGAGACTGCGGGAACTGTGGGATAGCTACCCACAGTGCAACGCTCCGGAAGTCGACTCTAGCCTCGGTACTGTGGAAGCGCTCCGCCGAGTTAATGCACTTAGAGCAGTTAATGCACTTAGAGCATTTTCTGTGGGGACACGCACACTCGAATATATAAAACCGATTTCTAAAAAACCGACTTCTATAAATTCGACCTTATTCCGTAGTGTAGACATACCCTCAGTGTGAAGAGAGATATGCACATCTTCTTGCCCCTTCAGTTAGAAAGTTTACAAACTGGGTTTAATAATAAACAAAACAAATTTATTAACTATAAAAGGCAGATTTTAAGTAGTTAAAGGAATAGCAAAAAGAACAAAGCAGGTCTACTAAGCAAATAAAACAAAACACGCAAACGAAGCTTGATTCACTAAAGAAATTAGCTACAAATAGTAATTTCTCACCATAAATATTGTCACAGGCAGATTACAGAGAGTTTTGAAAGTCGGCAATAATTCCAAAAGTTCCATCACCAGCATCCAGCAAGAAGTCCACAGCCTGGATTCAAAGTCACACAGGTTCTGGGATGGGTTCTCATGGCGGACACGCCTTCGTCCTCTGTTGTTCACTACTGAATCCGTAGGATTGTCTCAAACTCCCCTATTTATAACCATTCATACCCAGCTCTGACTGGCTTAGTCATGTATGCCACCAGACTGCAGGCAGTCCCTGTGACAACAAAACCCCTGTGCACTGTTACTGACATGTACAGAACTCAGTACTGAAATGATGGGTACTTGATCCCTCAAAGTACATCTGCACTTCTTATATCAACTCTTCCAGTCTGCTCCAACTGATCCCTCTACAATTCAGTACAGCTACACTAAACACAGCTGGAGTGCATGCAAATAAATACTACAAGAATACAAGACACACAATGGCACATTTTCTTAGTTGTCCTGTACATCTACATATTATGGCACTACCCTTACTGAACCATTCCCAGTGGCTATTACCAGCTTAATGGGATAGGTCAAGATTGCATTGTGGGGTGGCGTTTTTCTTAACTCTACATTTCCTGGTTGTCAGACTTTTGAGTGTAGTTGAATTCGAGGTTCTGGAAGGGCACAAGGCACCACCAGGCAGGGCTGAATTACCCAACAGGCAGACTAAACATGTGCTTAGGGCACCAGCAGAGTAGGGGGCACCAAAACAATGA
Organism: Lepidochelys kempii; assembly: GCF_965140285.1. Taxonomy (NCBI): domain Eukaryota; kingdom Metazoa; phylum Chordata; order Testudines; family Cheloniidae; genus Lepidochelys; species Lepidochelys kempii. Next base: position 258,716,860 of record NC_136381.1, read on the forward strand.
GTGTTTTTTTTTTAAGTTTGATATTTGATATTTCAAAAAAAGCATCGAAGTAGACATCATGGGGAAAAATCAGAACTTTGTTAGACTTTCTTACATGCCACTACACACTCTTCTCCCATTTTTCTGTTCTCTTTTTATTACTTATCCCCACCTACCATGTGCTGCGCACTCTCTCAATCTTGTTGGCCGCAGTGCTGTTGGTTGTTGTCCGGTGGCAGTACGTTTTTTCTCAACAGTCCAGTTACTTTATACATTTTTCTCTGCCCCAACACTCCAGTGGGCAGTTCTTAAACCATATTTGGGCAATGATTGTGTGTTGAAATCTCTTTCTAATACTCGCTGGGAGGCACATGCAGTGGCAACAAGTACAATTCTGGAGTCCTACTCAAAGATTGTGGATGCATTAGAAAGTATAGCTGAAGACCAATCACAAAAGGGAGAAATTATACGAGAGGCAGAAAACATTGCAAGCAAGATGCAAGAACTAGAGTTTGTATTCATGTTGACCATGTGGAATGAAATTTTACAACACTTTTACCACACAAATCAAGCTCTCCAAGAAAGAGAATTGGATTTGAAAACGTGTGCAGACCTCTGTCAGTCATTAGCAGACCACTTACACACTTTGAGGAATGACTTCGAAAGATTTGAAGACATATCAAAAGATCTCTTGCCTGGTACTACCTACAAAGAAGCCCAGTCCCGCAAGCGAATCGGGGAAAAAACAAGCAAATGATAGCTGTGCAACAGAAACAGCATTGAATCTTAGAGACAAATTTCACGTATCTACCTACTACACTATAATTGATACACTTGAAGCTCATATGAAGAGGAGAGGTGAAGTGTACAAAGAAGTATCAAGTAGATTTTCTTTTCTAAACAGTATGGACTTATCTGACCAACTATATTCGCAAGTTTTCCAAAAGCTAGTTGACTCATACCCTGTTGGCTTGAACATGAATCTCTGTGGAGAATTGCGGCAGTTCCACTGTGATATGCGCGCAAAGTTTAATGAAACAGGAAAAATGAAATTCAGTCACATTGATCTTCATGACACAATACTGAAAGACGGAATACAGTGTGTATTTCCAAATGCAGAGATTGCACTACGTATTTGTCTAACATTGATGATTACTAACTGCTCTGCAGAACGCTCTTTCTCAGCTGAAAAGAATAAAAAACTCTCAGAACAACAATGTGTCAGCACAGACTTGATTCACTTTCTCTATTGTGTATTGAAGCAGACATGTTTTCGTCGAGTCAGCTTCAATGAACTTATCCAGAATTTTGCAATCAGAAAATCTAGAAAGAAGCTATTTTAATTTCAGCATACATGTAAATTTTGTGTCATTTCGAAAAATAAAATTTTATTTTACGGTATGGTATTGTTTTTATTTTGAATTACATATGGGGGGCACCATAATCTTTTCAGTGCTTAGGGCCTCTAAAGGTCTTAATCCAGCCCTGCCACCAGGCAACCTTATTTCTGCATTAGTGAAGCTTTTGGACTAAGGTTTAAACAACAAAGGCTCTTTCTGGGTCGATTTAGTATAGCATCAATCCTGTGAAGCACCAAGCTCCTTCAACTCAAGTATATCAGCTTGTGGGATCTGGCCATATATCTTCCCAGTGACCTCTTTCTTTTGCCAAAGTAAACCCAGGAACCATAGAATCTAGTTTGAAATGCTGGGCTGTTGTGCACTGTTATGGCTAACAAACTGGAGCTGCTTTTGAATTGGAAAGATTTACAACAGCACTATTTCTTGTACTTACCAAAGCAGAATGGAAGGCAGTGTGTTGTCACAGGGCTTGAAAAATCCACAATGTAACATGGACAATATACAAATGTTGCTCTAAATTGCAGAACATGTGGTTAGTTACTGGTATATTGGCTGGTAGGATTAATAGATCTGCAAATTTTTCAAGCCCTGTATTAACATAAATCAGTTGGCCATTAAAATAGTATGGGGGCAAGTCAGTGGGAGGGCATTGTTTCTAATTTCCCCTTAAAGCAACATTCACTCTCTTAAATGCTCTTCATAGCATGTTTTATTGGACTGAGTTCTGTTGGTGAGAGATCCAAGCTTACACAGAGTTCTTCAGGAATCAGGTCTGGGAAAGGTACTCGGAATGTCACAGATGAATACAAGGTGGAAGAGATTGTTTAGCATAAGTAAAAAGAAAAGGAGTACTTGTGGCACCTTAGAGACTAACCAATTTATAAGAGCATAAGCTTTCGTGAGCTACAGCTCACTTCATCAGATGCATATCGTGGAAACTGCAGCAGACTTTATATATACACAGAGAATATGAACCAATACCTCCTCCCACCCCACTGTCCTGCTGGTAATAGCTTATCTAAAGTGATCATCAGGTGGGCCATTTCCAGCACAAATCCAGGTTTTCTCACCCTCCACCCCCCCACACAAATTCACTCTCCTGCTGGTGATAGCCCATCCAAAGTGACAACTCTTTACACAATGTGCATGACAATCAAGTTGGGCTATTTCCTGCACAAATCCAGGTTTTCTCACATCCCCCCCACCCCCATACACACACAAACTCACTCTCCTGCTGGTAATAGCTCATCCAAACTGACCACTCTTCAAGTTTAAATCCAAGTTAAACCAGAACATCTGGGGGGGGGGGGTAGGAAAAAACAAGAGGAAACAGGCTACCTTGCATAATGACTTAGCCACTCCAAGTCTCTAGTTAAGCCTAAATTAATAGTATCCAATTTGCAAATGAATTCCAATTCAGCAGTTTCTCGCTGGAGTCTGGATTTGAAGTTTTTTTGTTTTAAGAAAGCGACCTTCATGTCTGTGATTGCGTGACCAGAGAGATTGAAGTGTTCTCCGACTGGTTTATGAATGTTATAATTCTTGACATCTGATTTGTGTCCATTTATTCTTTTACGTAGAGACTGTCCAGTTTGACCAATGTACATGGCAGAGGGGCATTGCTGGCACATGATGGCATATATCACATTGGTGGATGTGCAGGTGAACGAGCCTCTGATAGTGTGGCTGATGTTATTAGGCCCTGTGATGGTGTCCCCTGAATAGATATGTGGGCACAATTGGCAACGGGCTTTGTTGCAAGGATAAGTTCCTGGGTTAGTGGTTCTGTTGTGTGGTATGTGGTTGTTGGTGAGTATTTGCTTCAGGTTGCGGGGCTGTCTGTAGGCAAGGACTGGCCTGTCTCCCAAGATTTGTGAGAGTGTTGGGTCATCCTTCAGGATAGGTTGTAGATCCTTAATAATGCGTTGGAGGGGTTTTAGTTGGGGGCTGAAGGTGACGGCTAGTGGCGTTCTGTTATTTTCTTTGTTAGGCCTGTCCTGTAGTAGGTAACTTGTGGGAACTCTTCTGGCTCTATCAATCTGTTTCTTTACTTCTGCAGGTGGGTATTGTAGTTGTAAGAAAGCTTGACAGAGATCTTGTAGGTGTTTGTCTCTGTCTGAGGGGTTGGAGCAAATGCGGTTGTATCACAGAGCTTGGCTGTAGACGATGGATCGTGTGGTGTGGTCAGGGTGAAAGCTGGAGGCATGCAGGTAGGAATAGCGGTCAGTAGGTTTCCGGTATAGGGTGGTGTTTATGCGGTTCATATTCTCTGTGTATATATAAAGTCTGCTGCAGTTTCCACGATATGCATCTGATGAAGTTAGCTGTAGCTCACGAAAGCTTATGCTCTAATAAATTGGTTAGTCTCTAAGGTGCCACAAGTACTCCTTTTCTTTTTGCGAATACAGACTAACACGGCTGTTACTCTGAAACCTGTCTTTAGCATAAGTAGTTAACATGTATTTCAAGGGACCATTCAAGGTGAAGTGGCCTGTTAACAGCCCTCTAGTCATAGGGAGGAAAGAAATGGGTGTCGGGGGGGGGGGGGAGACGATGACGACACAAAGGCAGCTGGGCGGGGTTGTTAGTGAGTTATAGATTGGATTTATGGCTTATTACCACAATGTCTATATTCAGTCCATGGTTTTTAGTGTCTAGCAAAGTTACTAATTTAAGCTCGCAGGCTGTCTTTTGAAAGTGTTGTGCAGATTTCCTTTGAGGATGAGAACTGAAAGGTCAGATATAGAGTGATTGCTTTGTGAAAAGTGTTCAGCCACAGGGGATGTGGTGTTTTTCTCTTTTATCATTTTCCTGTGAGTTCATCTGAGAGCATAGTGATTGTCTGGTTTTACCCACATAGTTGTTGTTGGGGCTTTTATTGCATGGGATGAGATACACAACATGTGATAGGCATGTGTATGACCCATAGATCTTGAAAGGTGTTTTGTGGGGGGTGTTGATCATTGTAGTAGTGGAGATATGTCTGCAGGTTTTGCATCTGTTGTTCTGGAAGGATCTGGTGCCACTTTGAGTTGGTGTATCCTAGTCCCTGGAGAGCTTGCTTCTGATGATGAGCTTTGGAGAGGTTTGGTGGGTTGTTTGAAGGCCAGAAGATGGGGTTTAGGAAAGATTTCTTGGAAGATGGAGTCGCCATTGAGTACAGGTTGTAGTTGCTTGATGATGCCCTCTATGGATTCCAGTGTGGGGTGGTAGGTGAAAATTAGGGGTGTGTAGTTGGAGAGGGTTTTAATTCTGTACTGAACAGGTTCTCTGTGGATATTTGGGTGCCCTTTCCATGATGCTTCTACTTCTCTGGTAATGTCCTTTTTTGTTGAAGGTGGTTTTGAGTGTGTTACGGTGTATATCACAGACTTTCTCCTCAGAACATATTTTGTGGTATCTGAGTGCCTGGCTGTAGATAACAGATTTCCTGGTGTGTTTGGAGCGGTTACTGGATTTATTAAGTTAGGTGTAAAAAGAAAAGGAGTACTTGTGGCACTTTAGAGACTAACCAGTTTATTTGAGCATAAGCTTTCGTGAGCAACCGCTCACTTCATCGGATGCGATCATCTATGGCTTTTTTGTATATAGTTGTCTGTCAGGTTCCAGTGCTGAAGCTGATTGTGGTGTTCAGGAAGTTGATGCTAGTCTGGGAATGTTCCGGAGAGAGTTTAATGGATGGGTGATGGTTGCTGAAGTACATGCCTCAATACAGAAATAACCCACACTTTGGCTGCACACCTCTTTGCTTGAAAGTTTCTCTTTCTCTCACTAACAGAAGTTCATCCAATAAAAGATATTACCTCACTCACCATGCCTCCCTAATATCCTGGGACCCACACAGCTACAACAACACTGCATACTTCACAGGATGTGCCGTTTTTCCTTTCAGGATACTACTCCTGATGAGCTGCTATCTGCTGTTATGACAGCTGTCCTTACAGATGTCAGTCTGAGTCCTGAGAAAGTGGGAGATATCTGTGTTGGTAAGTGAGCCCTCTTCATTCTGAACTTAAACTTCCAGTCTTGGGCCTCTCTCTGAAAACAAGAGTGCCCTTTGTGGCCAATGGATGCCATCTAGGCAGAGCTCTGAAATCAGCAGGGTGTTAACACTACACTAGAATAGTATTAGCTTAATCTCCAGTGTGTCCTCTGCCGGGGGGCTGTTTCCTCTTCTGTCAGGGGTATGGGCTCTGATTTAAGAGTTCTTCTAAAACGTTGACTGTCGTGATCTTAATATTAAGATCTTAATACGCTCAAGCGTCTACAGAGTGTTAAATAGCCAGGGTAAAGAAAATGCAGCTAATCAATTGGAATTACATGTCTTTGCATGCAGGGAATGTGCTGCAACCTGGAGCTGGGGCTTTCACTGCAAGAATTTCCCAATTTCTAAGGTAAATTTTCTTTCTCCTTGAGTGAGACTCCTTTCATTGTGTTCTCTGGCACTGAGTTCTCCTGGGTACTGAGAGAAAAGTGGAGATGTGACTCTTGAACTCTTCCAAAGCCAATGTCCCCTAATCTTTAAACTAGAAGTTAAACCTTGACTCACAGTTCAAAGTCCCTGCTTATTTTATATTGTCTCACACATTTCAGACTGGGAGGAGCAAGCTCTATTGCATAATATATTGTTAGCTTTTAATATATTCTCTTACATGTAGTTACCAATTTCTAGCAAAACTAGCAAAAATGAGGTAGAAAAATAATTTTGGAAGTCAGGAAGGAAATTGGTAATGGTATGAACAGCTTTTCACCCGTAGAGGTAAAGTCAGGTTGGGTTGGTAGTAACTAAGTCACTACTGCACAAATGATTAGTGGCTCTTGTGAAATGATTTGTTGGCTCTGCCCAATACCTCGTGAATCATTGTCTCAGTTTCTTGCACCAGCACAACTGGCAATGATAACAGAGAGGTTAAGGACTGAATTCTCTTCTCACTGCTAGTTGGGTTCACTGGATGCCAGGGCTGTGACATGGGTGCTGTGTGACTAAACGCTTTCTCCAGGGACTTACTGTACCTGCTGCTGTTTGTACCACAATACAGATCACTGAGTAGTCTAAAGGTCTTTTCTACACTACACAGTCAGGTTTCGTCGACAAAACAGCGGAGGTGTACACGCTTTAGTGTGCCTTCCACCGATTTAACTCTCCTGCTACACCAACGTAATTAAACCATCTCAATGAGTGGCATAGAGCTTTCGGTGACCAAGTGAGAGCGACACACTGTAAGTGTAGACACTGATCTCCAGGAGGTATCCCACAATGCCCATCGTGACCACTCTGGTCAGTAATTTGAACTCCACTGCCGTGCAGCCAGTAACACAGGCATGCGCCCCTCCCCCTTTAAAGCCCCAGGAATTTTTGAAATTCTACTTTCTGTTTGCTTGATGTGGACATTTCACATAACATATTTCCAGCTGGCCATGCTGACTTTTCACAGCAAACACGCTCCAATCTGGAGTACACTGGAGTTGTTGGGTCTATGAGGAGAGGAGGCTGTGCAGTCGCAGCTCCGATGCAGCCGTAGGAACGTTGACATCTACGAGCAGATTGCTCATGGCATGGAGGAGAAGGGGTACGAAGGGGACATGCAGCAGTGCCATGCTAAGATCAAGGAGCTGAGGCAGGCATACCAGAAGGCAAGGGAGGCCATCGGTTGCTTTGGTGTGGCACCAAAAGCATGCCACTTCTACAAGGAGCTGCACGCCATCCTCGGCAGTGACCTTACCTCCCCCACCCAGAGCCTGTGGATGCTTCAGGGGGACTGGAGGCAGCAGCCAGCGGAGTCCACCCCGAGGGTGAAGTGGTGGACAAGGAGGTAGAGTTGGAGGAGGATGTGGGACAGGCAACAGGGGCATCCGGTGGTGTGGCAAGCCAGGACCTCTTTTTGACTCTGGAGCGGTCTAGCCAGTCCCAGTGCTTTGGCCTCCCTGAAGCAGAAGGGGGAGCACTGGTAAGTACTCGTTTTGATACTACACGGTTACATGAGGTAGAGATGTCCTTAATTTTGTTATACGCTGCACGTGGGAGAAGGGATAGAAACTAACAACACTAGCTACCGTTTTCATCTGCTTCTCATTCCCCTATGCAGCTGTACAATGTGGGCCCTGCAAAAAAAAGTTTAATGCACACCGGGATCACCTGGGAATCCTCCATAGAGATCTCTAGGAAACTTTCCTGAAGTTACTCTGCAATCCTCTGCCAAATGTTCCTTGGCAGAGCTGTTTTGTTTCTTCCCTCCATTGTAGGAAACTTTGCCATGACAGTCAGCAATTACTTCTGCAGGAACCAAAGCAGCACACTGGCAAGTGTGTCTGAAGTCACACACGTGCAGGAGATGCACCCTTGCATCCTCGATTACCCTCAGTAGTGAGATATCCACTTCAATCACCCACATCTGTGGAAAACGGTGCCAGTATTCAGAATAGTGTCCTAGTGTTTCTAGGCACTTGTACTGATCCCCTTCTGAAACCACCCAGACCCTTTGTATCATCCTGCACTCCCTAGGCCAAACTCATCATATTTAGTGTTCTGGCCATGCTGTGTGCTTGCCAAGGGAAAGTGAGAAAGACATGTATGTAACTTTTATGATTCAAGATTGCGAGTGCACACACAATACTGACACTGTGTATTGTTTCTTTTGTTTCTGCAGAGGTGCCCTTTAGGACCAGCTCCTACACACCAGTGTAGCGCCTCCATCAAACAAGCAGGCAAATGAGGAGTAAGGAGGACATGTTTCAAGAAGTGGTGCAATTGTCAGATCATACAGATAGCGAACACAGACCGTAGAGAGAGACAATAAATGACAAACTAGAAATGGATACCCAGGAGAGGAGACAGGGGCAGGAGCGGATAATAGAGAGTCAAAGGAGCAGATGGTAAAGCTCACAGAGAAGCAAACAGCTGCTCAGGTCCCTGATTGTGCTGCAGTTGAAACATATTCATGCTAGAGTTCCCTGGCAGCCCATACAGAACTGCGTTCCATGCCCTCCAAAAACTCTCTTCCCCCCTCCCCCGCATTCCTCTCATGGCCCTGGCACTCACCCCCTAGGGACATGTTCCATAATGACAGCTGGACTTACACACAGCTGTGGAATCTCATTTCAGAGAGTGCTGCTCAGTGTCATGTTTCCTGTAAGAAATGTAAATCTGTGTATTGCTGTCTTGTAAAACTGAGTTTTTATTAAACAGTGGTTCTTTATTTGTGTCCTACACGCAGTGGTTGCAGCAGAAATTCATACCCAGTGGCAACTGGCACATTTGCAGACTACAGTTGACATTCAGGTAGCAATCATTACAAGGGTCGTTCAAGGTGGCAAGTAAACAATGACTGGCTGAATGCTTTACAGAAAGATACATTACTGGAGCTCTCTATCAAAATGCAGCTTCAAAGCCTCCCTGATTTGAATAGCCTCCCTGTTGAGTCCCTCTAATAGCCATGGTGTCTGGCTGCTCAAAATGAACTGCCAGGTGATCCACCTCAATGCTCCACTTGTGGGGAAACTTTCTCCTTTGGCTTCACAAATATTATGCGAAGCAGAGCAGGCTGCTATGACCATGAGAATATTTTCCTCATTGAGGTCTAAATAGCCAAAAGGACAGTGCTGCGACCCTTTCATCTGCCAAACACACATTCTGCCATCATTCTGCACCTGCTGAGCCTGTTGTTGAAGCAAACCTTGCTGCTGGGAAGATTTCCAGTGTAAGGCTTCATGAGCCACGGGAGTCAGGGATAGGCTCGGTCTCCCAGGATCACAATGGGCATTTAAACATCCTCTATTGGAATCTTCTGGTCTGGAAAGAAAGTCCCTGCATGCAGCTTTCTGTATAGACCAGTGTTCCTGAAGATGTGTGCGTCATGCACCTTCCCTGACCACCCTACATTGATGTCAGTGAAATGCCCATGGTGATCCACAAGCGCCTGGAATACCATAGAGAAGTAGCCCTTTCTGTTGATGTACTCCCTCACAAGATGGTCTGGGGCCAAAATTGGGATATGCATGCCATCTATTGCCCCACCTCAGCCATCCACCATTTCCTGCACGTTGCCCAGAGTTACAGTCCTTTATAGCAGAAGGTGATTAATGGTCCTGCATACTTGTATCACTGCAACCCCCACAGTGGACTTCCTAACCCCAAACTGATTCACGACTGACAGGTAGCAATCTGGAATTGCCAGCTTCCACACAATGATTGCCACATGCTTTTCCAGCTTGAGGGCAACTCTCATTTTAGTGTCTGTGCACCACAGGGCAGGGGCAAGCTCTGTACACAGTTCAAGGAAGGTGGCTTTGCACAGCCACTGCTTGCCATCCCATACTTGCATCACAATCCAGTCCCACCAGTGGGTGCTTGTTTCCTGAGCCCAGTAGCAATGGTTCACTGTATACAGCTGCTCCGTGAATGCCAATATCAATCTTGAATTGCTTCTTTCCATGGTACATAGCAGGGCAGGTACCACGAATTCCTGTTCAGATTTGCAGCTCATGAAATACTGCAGGATCAGTTGCGTTGTGTTCGTAACACTCATCACAAGACTGGAGAGCAGTGCAGGATCCATGCTTTCAGGCAGAGATGGCAGGTGCAAAATTTACAGGGGCATTTGAAAAACAGTGCAATACATATTTGGAGTCCCATGGGATGATGGGATTTAGAAAACTGCATCATGGGGCTGTGAGCCCACCCCATGATGCACTACAATCCATTCCCAGAAATCCAAATGGCAGAAGGTGGCGATTTGCACAGTAGGATAGTTACCCACAATGCACTGCTCTCCCTGTCATGCTACTGCACCAACTGCGAACAGGCTTCGCCAAAAGAAGGAGCGTTTTGTGAACATGCACAAGTGATGTAATTACAGTGGTTTATGATCGTTGATGTAATTTAAGTCGACTTAACTCTGTAGTGTAGACATGGCCTTAGAGGAGTCTGACAACAGGTATGTCTGTTATTGTGTTAGAATTGACTGAGTTAAAGATAATTTAAGAGATTAGTTTCCTCTTTAAATTTGTTGTTGTTTTGGTATGTGGTGTCTTTCACTCTGTGCCTTTTCTGTTGTGTCTTCTGTTCTAGTGGCATTCCAGAGACTGTACCCATATCATGTGTTAACAGACAATGTTCCTCTGGGTTGCAAGCTGTGATCAATATAGCTGGTAAGCATGTAATGAGCCTTATGGGCAGTCAGAGAATCAGAATTTTCCTTTATTGATGGTGATTTAGACTGCTGGAGCCAGACTCTGAAATAATGATTTGATCCCTAATTCTCTCTCCCCTATGAATTTCTTATACTTTTGTGTGACTGAATATAGCCTTTACGTCTGAAAGAAACTTTCTGTGAAGATCCCATAATTCTACTCTGTAGAAATGGTAGCTAAAGGAACTCAATATACTCCTAACAGTCCTCTCTGAAAATTATCACTGTCCTTGAAAGAGTGGGCTACCTTATTCCAGGAAAATATGATCTTCTGAGTAACAAGATGCTGAACAAATATTTACTGCTAAGTGGTGGTAAAAATGTTTACACAGTACTTTTGTTGCAGGTGGCATCAGAAATGGGTCTTATGACATTGGTTTGGCCTGTGGGTAAGAAAATTTCTATATACACATTTACTCCTGTAGACTTCTAGATAGTACTTTGCCTTCTATAACATCTCTCATATGAGAATCTCAAAGTGCTCTCCAAACAAACTTCAGAACTCCCTTGAGGTAGGCATTATCCCTGTATTACAGATGGGTGAACAGAGTCTCTGAGATTAAGGTCTGGACTTTTTAAAAGTGACTAGTGATTTTTGGGTGCCTCATAGGAGACGTTTTAAAGTGGCCTGACTCTTTCAGAAAGTTTGAGAACCCACACCCTGAAAACCAGGCTCTCTTAAGGTGTGTCAAGCAGGGCACTCAGTGTACCTAGTTTCTCTTGGAAAATGTAGGCCACAGTTACTTGTCCACAGGGTCACAACAAGGCAGTGAGTAATCTGAGAATGGAACCCAAGAACAGAGTGCTAGTTAGTCATCCATCCCTTATAAGCCTTTTTTTAAAGAATTGGTTTGTTAGGCCCCTCTGGTGCCCTGCCATCATGTGCACTTTTTGTGTGTGGAGATCTAAGGACCTGAAAAAATGCCATCTGTGATTGGCTTTTTATAAGCCTCTGGTCAGTTTGTGTTGATCTCAGATCCCAGTTGTCTCATATTTGGAAATGAACATCTCATCTGTTCTAGTCACTGATGTTCCAAAGGAGTGTAACAGATATTTCTTTGTGCACTGTTATAAATGCAGTTGAATTAATACATGGTGCTTCTCTTAGTGCTGGTGACTTTACTGGAACAGTGAGTGGGATGAAATGTACTAATGCTGTACAGGGTAATGAAATCATGAGCTGGGATGTAACACATTTCAGAAGAATCTGAATTATACAGAAGCAAAATATTTTAGATTAAAGTGGTGAGTGTGTGTTTACCTCTGAAGTTTCCAATCTGGCTTGGGTTACTAACTTAAATCAGTAAGGAGATCAATTTGTAACCTTCAGTGACAATCTGTTACCCTAATCATTGCTCTTATAATTCAGCATCATAGAAAATCTCATCTTATGAGAAGATTTAAGAGTTAGGGTATGTCTGCAGAGTAGTGGGGTGGCATAATTCTCCACTCACATAGACATACATGTACTAGCTTTGCTCGAGCTAGTGCGCTAAAAATAGCTCTGTGGCAATGGCTACTCGGGCTAGCTGCCCAACGAATACAGTCCCACTGGAGCCCCTAGATATGACTCCCTAGGTATAGCCTAAGCTCCTGACTGTGCTGCCATGGCCACACCGCTAGTTTTTAGGCACTAATTTGAGCCAGACTAGGGTGTGGATATCTACTTGAGCTGGGAATTGCACCCCTTGACTGCTGTGTAGCTGTACCCTCAGACAAGAGAACTAGTCACTACCCTTCTTAGGACTGCTGTGAAGTAACTAGCATAGCAAGGTAACAAGTCTGTCTCATGGCTGGATGCATAGCAATTGGCATGTACCTGGAACAGCCTTGTGCTGGCCGAACACTTGGTACTCTGTTATCATTCAAATTCACTTCTGTTAACATGCTTGTTCCAGGAAGTCTTTCAACAGTAACCCACTGAGTTGATGCAATTTAAAGGCCCTGGATGGCTCATGGCACTGGATCCAGTCCTTTCACCTCCTGATCCACAAGTTGTTGGGCTCAGTGCAGGCAGGAGTCGCTGAGTGAAATTCTACAGCCTGTGTTATGTGGGAGGTCAGGCTGGATGATCACAATGGTCCCTTCACATCTTGTGTTTAGTAACTTTATGGATATTAATGAACAAATGTTAAACAAAACAGCTTTTATGTGCTGATCCCTTTACGAAACCAGACACTACCTGTGGCAGTATTCCCCCTCCCACTTGTCTCCCTTTACCTTAATCATGCTCAATTGTTGTTGTTCACTCTAATTTAGGGCCTGAGTTTTGCCACCTTACTCTGAGTAGTTTCAGTGGAGTCAATTTAAGTAAAGAATAAGATACTACTTAGAGTAAAGGTGCAGGATTAGACCTCTAAATTGTAGGCTCCTTGGGTTGGGGGCTTGTTTTTCTGCTTGCCTGATGGTGGTATGTAAATAATATGGCTGGAAAACAGATACACAGATGGCATAGAATATAAAAACAAACCCTTATCCCGTCTTAGGACTCATGGCTTGATTTAACTTTACATTAACTTATTAGTGTAATAAATGGCTTCATAATCATGGAATTGATATTTTCATTTCTTAATCTGTTAACTCACTTCTAGGACAAAGGCTGCAGCTCTTTGTTGGATAGCAATCCTTTCTTGTTTATCTTGTGCAATACAAGACAAATGACACCACTTCCATGAAGTCTCTCTGTAGTGGTTTCCTTATCACTTGCCCTGTTAGGATCCTAGCCAGCTTTTTTTAAGATGCAACTCTTGTATTTTTATTGCTTTTGTTTATATTTTACCCGTGGAAACTCCTGCCCAGAAACCTTTGCTTTCCCCATATGTTTACTGCAGAGAAGGGCTCCAAGAATGACCAGTAAACTCTCCTTCCCATGCTGTGAAAACACTAGAAATGAACTGACACTGTGATATTCTTCCCTAGAAAAATAACAGGCACCTTAATCTGTAGGGAGGTGGTTTTATTGCTTTACATTTATGTTGCAGATTGAAACCAGAGTGAGGCACAGGTTAGGTGCCGGATGCTTCTGCAGTATGATGTACAAGGTTTTTATTAGGGTTCTGAGCTTTTGACTGTGCAAATGGTACTAAATTTGCATGAATTCTTCTAAGGCAAACAGTGGTAGTAAATTCTAACTTTTCTTCCTGTCCAGAGTGGAAACAATGTCCCTCAGAAATGTAGACACCCCTGGTGATGTTAGCTCACGTATGATGGACAATAGTAAAGCCAGAGATTGCCTTATTCCTATGGGGTAAGTATTATTTTCCTTCCTAGAACTTAGTGATTTTGTTGACTGTGTATCTCATAAGACAATGTTTTGTTGTATTTTAAAATGCACCAAACTTATTGTCTCAAACTCACTCTCTTTAATGGTTGACCTTTAGATTCGCTACTGAATTTCTGTGCACTTCAGCGTTTCCTGTGGTTATGGTAGAAGATTAATTGTATAAGGACTGGTAGTAGTCCAGACCTTTTGAAATCAGTCGTCGTTGTCTTACAGTAAAGATCAATGGCTTAATTAGCAGGAGTAGGAGAACATTTTGAGGGGCTCAGAACTGCATATTCTACCTTTTTAATGTTTCTAGAAATTTTGCTGCATTTCACAAACGCTGAAGTTTCTATTGCTTTCCATTGTGGAGATGTAGCCAGAATCACATTAGAGGCTACCTCTGCACTCCCCTTCCCCCCAAGGGCTGCGTGTGGGGCCTCTGCATCTGTCCCAGCCCCTCTTCATTTGGAAAGCAAGTGAGCGGATTTGAAACGTGACATAATTCTGTCATGTGGTACTGCAGAACACTAAGCCCACGGAGGGATCAGTCAACTTGAGAGTAGAGCTTGCACTCTTCCCTCTCTGCTTGTCTTTGATGGCAAATGGAATTTTAATAAAATTCTGTCTCGGTAGATTAATACCAGTGGTATTTTTTCCCAGAATGACCTCAGAAAATGTGGCAGAAAGGTTCGGCATTTCCCGAAAGAAGCAAGATGACTTTGCCATGGCTTCTCAGCAAAAGTAAATACATGGGTTTTATTTATGTGCCAAGGAAATAAAAATTACATAGATAATCTAAAATGCTTGATTTCTATAGAGAAAACTTTCCTATTTCCCGTTAACAGTTTTTGTGTTATCCAGTGGTAAAGGCTTAAAATGTAACATTTCAAATAACAGCAATGTAGTGAAGTGTAAATAGGCGACTGCCAAGAGAATGAGGATCCTGGAGGTGGAGGTGGGGGTAGCTGTGACTCCTGAACTGTAATGGGAGTCACATGACTAAACCCCCTTCTTCTTAGCATATACACAACATGCCTGAGTTGACACGTGACCAGGATTCATCACCAAATTTGGTCTGCTGGTTGGATCATTAGCTTCCCTGGCTCAGGCCAGGTACTGACAGGGAGTGCAACGTGAATGCTGATCCAAGCCCCCCACTAAGCCCACTGTGTACATATCGCTAGAAAACTTAGTCAAGAGTGTTTAAAGTATCTGTAGTTGAGCTCAGGCTTTCTATATTTCCCACCACTCAAATGGGTCACAGCTTTCATGGTTTCTCTGAAACCCAAAATACAGTTGAATGCGCTTTAGCTAGATAGCTTGAGATCCCCTTGGTCTGAAGTCTAATGCTGTGGTAGGAGGAGGCTTTTCTGGAAGGAAAAGTGTGGGTGCAGACACAAAATATGTCACTTCTAGAGAAGCCCTAAACTTGTGAGTGTAGCTGGCGGTCATTGCCGTGGATGTTTTGCTTCATATGAGCCCAGTACAAACTCTAGTAATCTATCCTTTCCTTAGATTAAATTATTGCAAAACCTAGATTGATTGATTTCCTGGTGACAATAGAACTGTTCTGATAGATAATCCATTGCTGACTATAGATTATCTGCAACAATTGGTACCAAGGAGTTAAACTAAATTACAGTAACAGTCTAATCCAGTGGTTTTCAAACTTTTTTTCTGGGGACCCAGTTGAAAAATATTGTTGATGCCTGCGACCCAACGGAACTGGGGATGAGGGGCTCAGGGCCGGAGCAGAGGGTTGGGGTGCGAGGCTAAGGGCTGCGGGGTGGGGCCAGAAATGAGGGGTTCAGGAAGTGGGAGGGGGCTCTGGGATGGCGTAGGGGGTTGCGGTGTGGGAGGGGGTCAGGGCTCTGGGCTGGGGATGAGGGGTTGGGGTGGAGGGGCTCTGGGTTTGGGGGGGGGTTCAGGGCTGGGGCAGGGGGTTTGGGTGCAGGAGGGGTGCAGGCTCTTGGGTGGGGCCAGGGATAAGGGGTTTGGGGTGGAAGGAGGGGTTCCAGGTTTGAGGGGGGCTCAGGGCTGGGGGAGGGGATTGGGGCGTGGGGTTGGGGCAGGGACTTACCTCCTGCGGCTCCCAGTAAGCTGCTCAGCCAGGGTGCAGAGGCTGGCTTCCCGCCTGTCCTGACACCGCAGACCACGTTGCACCCTGGAAGCAGGTTTGGCTCCTAGGCAGAGGCGCGTAAGCAGCTCCAAGTGGCTCTTGCCCACTGGCACCACGCCCTGGGAACTGGCCAATGGGAGTGCGGAGCCGGTGCTTGGGGCGGGGGCAGCACGCAGAACCCTGTGGTCCACCTGCCTAGAAGCAGGACCTGCTGCTGGCTGCTTCCAGGGTAGAAGTGCAGTGTGGGAACAGGTAGGCACGGAAACAGGTAGGCACTAGCCTGCCTTAGATGGTCAGCACCGCTGACGGGAGTTTTATGTCCTGGTTGGCAGTGCTGACCAGAGCCGCTAGGGTCCCTGGGTGCTGAGCAAGGCGACCCAGTGGCTTATGTGGCCCAAACTTTGAAAAACACAGATCTAATCAAGTGTTGCCTGGTCCAGCTATTTATGTAATACAGGAAGCCACTGCACAAGCTAGTTAACCTTTAGATTTTGGCCCTGCTCCTAGAAAACTTGGTGTGGTAACTTTTCTTATTGATATTGGACCAGTAACGTAAAAAGGTATGTGTACACACACATCGCTGTGAGCAGGAGAAGTGGGTGCTGCTCTGTCCTTGGTCTTGGAGTATCTGCGACTGTATTGGCTCATCCTACAGCATTTCACTCTTATCTTTCACTTTCCTGAACCATTACATTTGTTTAAGCATCAATTCACTTTTTGAATGAAAGCATGAAGTGGTGGGGTTGTATTTGAGCAACTCTTAACAGTCACCTATTCAGTAGATGGCACTCTTCTCCGACCCATAGGAATAGGAGCATGTGCTGTTGGAGGTGCCATTTCTCAAATCAGATGTCCAGTAGGGGTCCTTAACACCCTTGTTGGTGTAAAAGAGCCCTTCTTACTTTCTGAAACAGAGTATTGCATCATAGTGTCAAAATCAGATTCCAGTTTGGTTAATTGCATTCAGCCCCTCCTAAACAGGACCAGTAATTTTAGTTCAATACGGTATTTTTATTTTCTGTCCCAGACTTAATATTTCTCTGTGCTGAAATAGCTGCCACACTCCACTCCACCTGCATTTTGGTGCTAGGTGAAGTGATTCTGGTGTATGTAGTTCGATAAATTATGTCACGTGCTCTGGAATCCTTCTGGGATGAAATTAGATATTTAAATGTTAGTGCATTATGCCAATAGATTTCAACACCCCAGCATAAAGTTCAACTTCTCTTTATTGGAAGGCAGACGAGTGGGAGAAACTTGATGCATTCTGTGGTAACTAGCAGGAAAACGTAACTGTCATCATGCTGCTTAGCTTGCTCAGCCTGTACTTAAACTCTTAAAGAATGAAAGCGTCCAACCGTATGTTTTGTTTTGACATTTTTGAAATATTTTGATTTTAGATTTGAAGTGACCTTTTGGTTCAGAATTTCCTTTAATTTTATTTAAATAATTAAAAGTAAGCGTGTGTGTGTGTGTGTGTTTGAATTGCCAGATAATCAAAAAAATCCATTATTCACCCAGCTCTAGTGATAGCAGGGGTAGAACCTGGCTCTTCCTGCTTCAGAAACATGGCCTCCTACCACTTATGCTAAAGGAGAATTTTCATTATGTTAGCAGTATAGGGCCCATTGCACACAGTTGTACAGTTCTATTTCTATTTGTTAAAGAACAACACTACACATACTCGACTATTTTTAAGCAATGAATGATGCATCTGTAAACCAATCCCTTCATAATTTATGTTGTCATTAATTAGCTCTGGTGATTTTAGAAGCATTTGGTACAGTCCTACTCCAGATTTTTAACCATTCATGCATTTTATACTAATAGAGCTGCGAGAGCTCAGCAGATGGGATTGTTTAAAAATGAAATCATTCCAGTGAGGACCACTGTTAAGGATGACCAGGGCAATCAGAAAACTATCACTGTACTCCAAGATGAAGGGATCAGACCTAGTACAACTCTGGAAGGCTTGGCAAAACTGAAGCCTGCCTTCAAGGAAAATGGCTCCACTACAGCTGGTAAGCACTCTCAGTAGATGAATAGTTATTTGTGAATCCGTGTTCTGTTGGCATGTACTATTAGCCATTTTGTTATCCTCCCAGTCCCAGCTGCATTACTGGTAACTAAACATGCCCCAGGCAAAGGTGATATTGTCTGTGAAATCTCTCTCGACAGGGAACTCCAGTCAGGTCAGCGATGGAGCTGCTGCAGTTCTACTGGCAAAACGCTCTAAAGCAACGCAGTTGGGGCTTCCAGTCCTAGGGGTGTTAAAATCTTATGCTGTGGTTGGAGTCCCACCCGATGTCATGGGCATAGGGCCAGCCTTTGCCATTCCAGTAGCTTTGGAGAAGGCTGGTAAGGTATCATGTTTTTTGTTCTGTTATACTGTGACAAGCAAAATGGGGTCCTGGCCCATGAGTAGGGGTCCTAAGTGCTGCAGTATTATAAATTATAATGTGATCTCGATCACTTCAGCTCATGGAGTTATTTAGCAGCAGTGGGAATACTGATTAATTAAATTTATAATCTTAGAAGAAATTCTGCCTAGGATTATTGTAAGATTCTATTCACATGCATTACAAAATATAAATAATAATTTCATTTGTATGTGCTCAGAAACTTGCCTTGAAACCTTTTACAGTTCCAGCAAAGCATTAATAAGTGTAGTACATGATTTGTTCTCTGATGTTGTGCTTCTCTCATCTTAATATGGGTGAGACACTCCAGTCTGAAATCACATGCCTGTAAATTAAGCTCATTATTAATGAATACTCTTCTAGGAGAGGCCAGTTCAGAATGACAACTACTTATATTCTGTAAATAAGCATAGTATTTTACATGTTTTATCCATGGAATTTGAGCTGTTTCTGTAATTCCTTTCATACTCCAGGAGTCTCACAGAATGAGTTTGGCAATGAGTTAGGTAAATTTAACAGCAGTTCTTTTGTTCTCACATCCTCTCTGAAAATATCCTAAGATCTTTAACCTCTACAAGGGTTGGGTGGAAGGGAATTTTGTTTATATCTTATCCAAAAGTCTAGTAGTGATACTTAAATCATTATACATAATTTTAAGTTTTATGACCTTTGATATCCAACTATGCTGCAATTACCCATATATGCCCTCATTCCTGTGAGGGGGAAGTGGAAATGTTTCATTGAAAGCCTTCTATTTAGGAATATTTTCTTTCAGACACTATTTTTCAGTTATTAAATCTTCTTTTAACTTCTGGTCTCTCTCTAACACACAGGTTTGACTGTGAATGATATTGATATATATGAAATTAATGAAGCCTTTGCTAGTCAGGTGAGACTGCCCATCTTGTTTAATTTTGGATTTCTACGTTGCCTGGTGACTGAGCAGAATTACATAGTGGTTACAACTATAAATGTAACGGATCTAGTAAGAGGGGTGTTTAATAAAAACCCAGATGGAATCTTCACTATAGTGTCTTCTGCTCTAGAAACCAAACTCAGGTGTGTTTAAAATCTCCCTAATTGTATCTTATGGCTTATTTTATAAAGGTGAATTTATAAATGTATCAGTCTAGCTCAGTTTCCCATGTGTCTTAGGTACACAATGTAGTTCCAGTGTCTTTCATAGAGATGCATGTAGATGCTGAAGACAGACCTACGAATATCTTCACTCTCAGTATGCAAGACACATCATGTAGGCTCAGTTACTAACACAAATTTATTTTAAATACTTATTTGGAGTGGTAAATCTGAATGCCATGCTTTTCCTTAAATTATATATCTTGAGCTAAATTCATCCGTGATGTAAATCCACTGAAGACAACAGACTTACACTGGGAATGCACGTAGCCAGTTGGGTTCAGTATTCCATTGAATGTACAGACCTGAGTTTACTTATAAGCTTTGCAACTGTATACAAATGCAAGGTGCCTAATACTAAGATGGGTGAACTTGAGTGCCTGCTATTAAATGAGGATATTGATATAACAGGCATCACAGAAAGCCTCCAGCTTTCACCCTGACCACACCACACGATCCATCGTCTACAGCCAAGCTCTGCGATACAACTGCATTTGCTCCAACCCCTCAGACAGAGACAGACACCTACAAGATCTCTATCAAGTATTCTTACAACTACAATACCCACCTGCGGAAGTGAAGAAACAGATTGATAGAGCCAGAAGAGTTCCCAGAAGTCACCTACTACAGGACAGGCCTAACAAAGAAAATAACAGAACGCCACTAGCCGTCACCTTCAGCCCCCAACTAAAACCCCTCCAACGCATTATTAAGGATCTACAACCTATCCTGAAGGATGACCCAACACTCTCACAAATCTTGGGAGACAGGCCAGTCCTTGCCTGCAGACAGCCCCCCAACCTGAAGCAAATACTCACCAGCAACCACATACCACACAACAGAACCACTAACCCAGGAACCCTTGCAACAAAGCCCGTTGCCAACTGTGCCCACATATCTATTCAGGGGACACCATCACAGGGCCTAATAACATCAGCCACACTATCAGAGGCTCGTTCACCTGCACATCCACCAATGTGTTATATGCCATCATGTGCCAGCAATGCCCCTCTGCCATGTACATTGGTCAAACTGGACAGTCTCTACGTAAAAGAGTAAATGGGCACAAATCAGATGTCAAGAATTATAACATTCATAAACCAGTCGGAGAACACTTCAATCTCTCTGATCACGCGATTACAGACATGAAAGTCGCTATTTTACAACAAAAAAACTTCAAATCCAGACTCCAGCGAGAAACTGCTGAATTGGAATTCATTTGCAAATTGGATACAATTAACTTAGGCTACCTTGCATAATGACTAAGCCACTCCCAGTCTCTATTCAAGCCTATTTCCCCTTGTTTTTTCCTACCACCCTCCTCCCCCCCCCAGACGTTCTTGTTAAACCCTGGATTTGTGCTGGAAATGGCCCACCTTGATTATCATACACAATATAAGGAGAGTGGTCACTTTGGATAAGCTATTACCAGTAGGAGAGTGAGTTTGTGTGTGTGTGTGGGGGGGGGGGGGTGAGAAAACCTGGATTTGTGCTGGAAATGGCCCAACTTGATTATCATACACATTGTAAAGAGAGTGATCACTTTAGATAAGCTATTACCAGCAGGAGAGTGGGGTGGGAGGAGGTATTTTTTCATGCTTTGTGTGTATATAATAAGATCTTCTAAACTTTCCACAGTATGCATCCGATGAAGTGAGCTGTAGCTCACGAAAGCTTATGCTCAAATAAATTGGTTAGTCTCTCAGGTGCCACAAGTACTCCTTTTCTTTTTGGTGGAATGATGATAATCATTGGGACATGGTAAAGTCAGGGTATAAAATAAATAGCAATCACAGTATAGGTCGTACTGGTGGGGGAATGGCACTATATGTGAAAGAAAACATAGTCCAATAGCGTAAAAATCTTAAATGAATCAAACAGTACCATAAAAACTCTATGGGTAGAAATTCCACGCTTGAATAATAAGTGTATAGCAGTAGGAATATATTACCAACCTGACTGGCATGATGATGATGATTGTGAAGAGCTCAGGGAGATTAGAGAGGCTTGAAAAACAGAAAACCTAATAATAATGGGGGATTTCAACTATCCTCATATTGACTAGGCACATGTCACCGCAGAATGGGTTTCAGAGATAAAATTTCTAGATACCATTAATGGATGCTTCTTGGAGCTAGTCCTGGAATGCCCAATGGGAGAGGCAATTCTTGATTTAGTCCTAAGTGCCGTACAGGATCTGGTCCAAGAAGTGAATATAGCTGAATTGCTAGGTAAAAGCAACCATAATGTAATTACATTTAACATCCTTGTAGGGTGGAAAATACCCCAAAAACCAAACCATCGTAACATTTAGCTTCAGAAAGGGGAACTATGCAAAAATGAGGAGGCTAGTTAAATGGAAATTAAAAGGAACAGTCACAAGAGTGAAATGCCTGCAAGCTGCATGGAAACTTTTTAAAAACACCAGAGAAGAGGCTCAAACTACATATAAACCACAACTAAAAGTTAATAGTAACAGGTCAAAAAATGCCACCATGGATAAACAGCGGAGTTAGAGAGGCAGTTAGAGACAAAAAGACATCTTTTAAAAATTGGAAGACAAATTCTACTGAGCATAAACTCTGGCAAGTCAAGTGTAAAAGTATAATGAGGCAGGCCAAAAAAGGATTTGAAGAGCAACTAGCAAAAGACACAAAAACTAACAGCAAATTTGTTTTAAGTACATCAGAAGCAGGAAGCCTGTGACAAAATCAGTGGGGCCACTGTCTGATTGAGGTGCCAGTGGAGCATCAAGGTAGACAAGGCCGTTGCAGAGGATGTGCTGGAGATTCCCACACCTGAGCCATTCTTTTTAGGTAATAAATCTGAGGAACTGTCCCAGATTAAGTTGTCAGGATAGGTGGTTTTGGAGCAAATTGATAAATTAAACAATCATAAATCACCACAACCAAGTGGTATGCACCAAAGAGTTCTGAAGGAACTTAAATATGAAACTGCAGAACTACTAACTGTGCTATGTAATCTGTCATTTAAATCAGCCTCTGTATCAGATGATTGCAGAATAGCTAATGTAACACTGATTTTTTTAAAAAAGAAAAGGAGTACTTGTGGCACCTTAGAGACTAACCAATTTATTAGAGCATAAGCTTTCGTGAGCTACAGCTCACTTCATCAGATGCATATCGTGGAAACTGCAGCAGACTATATATATACACAGAGAATATGAACCAATACCTCCTCCCACCCCACTGTCCTGCTGGTAATAGCTTATCTAAAGTGATCATCAGGTGGGCCATTTCCAGCACAAATCCAGGTTTTCTCACCCTCCACCCCCCCACACAAATTCACTCTCCTGCTGGTGATAGCCCATCCAAAGTGACAACTCTTTACACAATGTGCATGACAATCAAGTTGGGCTATTTCCTGCACAAATCCAGGTTTTCTCACATCCCCCCCACCCCCATACACACACAAACTCACTCTCCTGCTGGTAATAGCTCATCCAAACTGACCACTCTTCAAGTTTAAATCCAAGTTAAACCAGAACATCTGGGGGGGGGGGGGTAGGAAAAAACAAGAGGAAACAGGCTACCTTGCATAATGACTTAGCCACTCCAAGTCTCTAGTTAAGCCTAAATTAATAGTATCCAATTTGCAAATGAATTCCAATTCAGCAGTTTCTCGCTGGAGTCTGGATTTGAAGTTTTTTTGTTTTAAGATAGCGACCTTCATGTCTGTGATTGCGTGACCAGAGAGATTGAAGTGTTCTCCGACTGGTTTATGAATGTTATAATTCTTGACATCTGATTTGTGTCCATTTATTCTTTTACGTAGAGACTGTCCAGTTTGACCAATGTACATGGCAGAGGGGCATTGCTGGCACATGATGGCATATATCACATTGGTGGATGTGCAGGTGAACGAGCCTCTGATAGTGTGGCTGATGTTATTAGGCCCTGTGATGGTGTCCCCTGAATAGATATGTGGGCACAGTTGGCAACGGGCTTTGTTGCAAGGGTAGGTTCCTGGGTTAGTGGTTCTGTTGTGTGGTATGTGGTTGTTGGTGAGTATTTGCTTCAGGTTGCGGGGCTGTCTGTAGGCAAGGACTGGCCTGTCTCCCAAGATTTGTGAGAGTGTTGGGTCATCCTTCAGGATAGGTTGTAGATCCTTAATAATGCGTTGGAGGGGTTTTAGTTGGGGGCTGAAGGTGACGGCTAGTGGCGTTCTGTTATTTTCTTTGTTAGGCCTGTCCTGTAGTAGGTAACTTGTGGGAACTCTTCTGGCTCTATCAATCTGTTTCTTTACTTCTGCAGGTGGGTATTGTAGTTGTAAGAAAGCTTGACAGAGATCTTGTAGGTGTTTGTCTCTGTCTGAGGGGTTGGAGCAAATGCGGTTGTATCGCAGAGCTTGGCTGTAGACGATGGATCGTGTGGTGTGGTCAGGGTGAAAGCTGGAGGCATGCAGGTAGGAATAGCGGTCAGTAGGTTTCCGGTATAGGGTGGTGTTTATGTGACCATTGTTTATTAGCACTGTAGTGTCCAGGAAGTGGATCTCTTGTGTGGACTGGACCAGGCTGAGGTTGGTGGTGGGATGGAAATTGTTGAAATCATGGTGGAATTCCTCAAGGGCTTCTTTTCCATGGGTCCAGATGATGAAGATGTCATCAATATAGCGCAAGTAGAGTAGGGGCTTTAGGGGACGAGAGCTGAGGAAGCGTTGTTCTAAATCAGCCATAAAAATGTTGGGTTTCAGAGGAACAGCCGTGTTAGTCTGTATTCGCAAAAAGAAAAGGAGTACTTGTGGCACCTTAGAGACTAACCAATTTATTTGAGCATGAGCTTTCGTGAGCTACAGCTCACTTCATCAGATGTTTACCGTGGAAACTGCAGCAGACTTTATATACACACAGAAATCATGAAACAATACCTCCTCCCACCCCACTGTCCTGCTGGTAATAGCTTAGCTATTACCAGCAGGACAGTGGGGTGGGAGGAGGTATTGTTTCATGATTTCTGTGTGTATATAAAGTCTGCTGCAGTTTCCACGGTAAACATCTGATGAAGTGAGCTGTAGCTCACGAAAGCTCATGCTCAAATAAATTGGTTAGTCTCTAAGGTGCCACAAGTACTCCTTTTCTTTTTTCATAAAAATGTTGGCATACTGTGGGGCCATGCGGGTACCCATAGCATTGCCGCTGATCTGAAGGTATACATTGTCCCCAAATGTGAAGTAGTTATGGGTAAGGACAAAGTCACAAAGTTCAGCCACCAGGTTAGCCGTGACATTATCGGGGATAGTGTTCTTGACGGCTTGTAGTCCATCTTTGTGTGGAATGTTGGTGTAGAGGGCTTCTACATCCATAGTGGCCAGGGTGGTGTTATCAGGAAGATCACCGATGGATTGTAGTTTCCTCAGGAAGTCAGTGGTGTCTCGAAGGTAGCTGGGAGTGCTGGTAGCGTAGGGCCTGAGGAGGGAGTCTACATAGCCAGACAATCCTGCTGTCAGGGTGCCAATGCCTGAGATGAGGGGGCGCCCAGGATTTCCAGGTTTATGGATCTTGGGTAGTAGATAGAATATCCCAGGTCGGGGTTCCAGGGGTGTGTCTGTGCGGATTTGATCTTGTGCTTTTTCAGGAAGTTTCTTGAGCAAATGCTGTAGTTGCTTTTGGTAACTCTCAGTGGGATCAGAGGGTAATGGCTTGTAGAAACTCGTGTTGGAGAGCTGCCGAGCAGCCTCTTGTTCATATTCCGACCTATTCATGATGACAACAGCACCTCCTTTGTCAGCCTTTTTGATTATGATGTCAGAGTTGTTTCTGAGGCTGTGGATGGCATTGCGTTCCGCATGGCTGAGGTTATGGGGCAAGTGATGCTTCTTTTCCACAATTTCAGCCCGTGCACGTCGGCGGAAGCACTCTATGTAGAAGTCCAGTCTGCTGTTTCGACCTTCAGGAGGAGTCCACCTAGAATCCCTCTTTCTGTAGTGTTGGTAGGGAGACCTCTGTGGATTAGTATGCTGTTCAGAGGTATTTTGGAAATATTCCTTGAGTCGGAGACGTCGAAAATAGGATTCTAGGTCACCACAGAACTGTATCATGTTCGTGGGGGTGGAGGGGCAGAAGGAGAGGCCCCGAGATAGAACAGCTGCTTCTGCTGGGCTGAGAGTATAGTTGGATAGGTTAACAATATTGCTAGGTGGGTTGAGGGAACCATTGCTGTGGCCCCTTGTAGCATGTAGTAGTTTAGAAAGTTTAGTGTCCTTTTTCTTTTGTAGAGAAGCAAAGTGTGCGTTGTAAATGGCTTGCCTAGTTTTAGTAAAATCCAGCCACGAGGAAGCTTGTGTGAAAGGTTGGTTTTTTATGAGAGTATCCATTTTTGAGAGCTCATTCTTAATCTTTCCCTGTTTGCTGTAGAGGATGTTGATCAGGTGATTCCGCAGTTTCTTTGAGAGCGTGTGGCACAAGCTGTCAGCATAGTCTGTGTGGTATGTAGATTGTAATGGATTTTTTACCTTCAGTCCTTTTGGTACGATGTCCATCTGTTTGCATTTGGAAAGGAAGATGATGTCTGTCTGTATCTGTACAAGTTTTTTCATGCAGTTTTTTCATGATTTTTTTAAAAGCCTTGAGAGGTGATCCTGGCAATTACAGGCCAGTAAGCCTAATTTCAATACCAGGCAAATTGGTTGACACTGTAGTAAAGGACAGAATTATTAGACATACAGATAAAACACAATTTGTTGGGGAATCCCTGGCTTTTGTAAAGGGAAATCATGCTTCCTAATCTATTAGAATTCTTTGAGGAGGTCAACAAATGTGAACAAGGATAATCCAATGGATATAGTGTACTTGGACTTTCAGAAAGTCTTTGACCAGATCCCTCACAAAAGGTTCTTTAGCAAAGTATAGGCAGTCATGGGATAAGAGAGAAGGTCCTCTCATGGATCAGTAACTGGTTAAAAGATAAGAAACAAAGGGTAGGAATAAATGGTCAGTTTTCAGAATGAAGAGGGGTAAATAGCATTGCCCCCCTGGGATCTGTACTAGGACCAGTGCTGTTCACCATATTTATAAATTATCTGGAAAAAGGGGTAAGCAGTGAGGAGCTAAAATTTGGAGATGATATAAAATTATTCAAGATAGTGAAGTCTAAATCTGACTGCAAAGAGTTACAAAGGGATCTAACCAAACTGGGTGACTGGGCAACAAAATGGCAGATGAAATTCAGTGTTGATAAATGTAAAGTAATGCACATTGGAAAACATAATCCCAACTATATAAACAAAATGATGGTGTCTAAATTAGCTGTTACCACTCAAGCAAGGGATCTTGGAGTAATCATGGATAGTTCTCTGAAAACATCCACTCAATGTGGATGTCAAAGAAGCTAGCAGAATGTTAGGAACTATTAGGAAAGGGATAGATAAAAAGACACACAAAATCATAATGCTACTACATAAATCCATGGTATGCCCAATCCTTGAATACTACGTGCAGTCCTGGGGGCCCCATCTCAAAAAAGATATATTAGAATCGGAAAAAGTACAGAGAAGGACAGCAGAAATGTCTTGGGGAATGGAACAGCTTCCGTATGAGGAGAGATTAAGAAGACTGGGACTGCTCTGTTTAGAAAAGAGACGACTAGCGGGAGATATGATAGAGGTCTATAAAATCATTAATGGTGTGGAGCAAGTGAATAAAAAAATGTTATTTACCCCTTCACATAACACAAGAGCCGGGGGACCTGATGAAATAAATAGGCAGCTGGTTTAAAGCAAAAGGCAGTAATTCTTCACACAAGGCACAGTCAACCTGTGGAATTCGTTACCAGGGAATGTTGGGAATGTTAAAAGTGTAACTAGGTTCAAGAAAGAATTAGGTTCAAGGAGGATAGGTCAATCAATGGCTATTAGCCAAGATGGTCAGGGATGCAATCCCATGCTCTGGATGTCCGTAAACCTCTGACTGCCAGAAGCTGGGACTGGAGAACAGTGTGGATCATTTGATAGATTGCCCTGTTCTGCTCATTCCCTCTGAAGCGTCTGGCATTGGACACTGTCAGAAGACAGGATACTGGGCTATATGGACCATTGGTCTGCCCCAGTCTGGCCATTCTTGTGGCAATCCAGGCTGTTCCCCAGTATAGGATACATGCTGAGAACTGACACATAACGTGATTAATTTCACAAGGACATTCTTGGTATGTCTTTCTAGGTTGTGTATTGTGTTGAGAAACTGGGGATCCCAAAGGAGAAGGTCAACCCCCTTGGAGGAGCTATAGCATTGGGTCACCCACTAGGCTGTACTGGGGCTCGTCAAGTTGTCACTTTGCTCAATGAACTGAAGCGAAGGGGAAAACGGTGAGCATTTAAAATAATGTGGTAAATGGTGGTTTCTGTAAAGTATCTACAAGGTAATGGTCAAAGCTTGTGATGTCCCTTCCTTAAAATGGAGCATTCATGTTTCTGCCATAGCCTGGAGGACAGTAGGAGATGGCAGGATATTATCGCTAAACAAATTGAGTAAGAGCGACTCAGGTATCTTCAGAGTAGAGAAACTTAGTTTAGAGTTTCCTGGTGGATTTACACACACCGTATTTCCCCACAAATTCTGATGAACAGCATGAGAGTTTCATTGTACACCTGGAGTAGATCATAGCTGAGCATTCTGAAGAGTAGTAGAGGGAGGCAGTGTGGTGGTTTTCTTATGGCAGTATTCTGAACTGATCCCATCCCTTCGTCTCAGAGGGTGAGTTTCTTCTTCAACACGACCTCAATCAAAGCAGAGTCCTAAAGCTCACCCCCTCTATAACCCACGTCCCCAGTTAATTTATCTTCTTTGATCGCTGAGGGGCACAGTTCTTACAGTGTGCCACTCCTGGGAGAGTGGATATATCTGTGATGCCATGGGGCATAGAAGAGTTGGCTGAAAGGAAACTTGTATAAGGAATCTCTCTTTCCCACTTTAGGGAAATAGGCACCAGAGACTGTTCCTGAATTAGAATCTTTTTGTATCTAAGCCAACCTTTAGGTTTGTGGGCAGTATAAGTTAACTTTATTCACTGATTTTTTTCAGGCAATCTAGAACCAGGGTTGTTGTTTCTAACCACACACTAACTTGTTTTGTTCCAGAGCGTATGGTGTGGTATCCATGTGCATTGGAACTGGTATGGGAGCTGCAGCAGTATTTGAATACCCAGGGAAGTGAATTCCATTGTACAAGAGAAGCACCGCATCTGACTCTTCATTTTCCAATGATGATGAATAATTTGCACTGTAAAAATGCAAGTGGGTTCAGGAATTTGTTTAATGGAACTTAAAGGGTAT
This sequence comes from Lepidochelys kempii, assembly GCF_965140285.1. Taxonomy (NCBI): domain Eukaryota; kingdom Metazoa; phylum Chordata; order Testudines; family Cheloniidae; genus Lepidochelys; species Lepidochelys kempii. The sequence continues at coordinate 258,745,614 of NC_136381.1, forward strand.
AAATGTCTGTGCACTGTATACTGAAATACTTCGGGGTGGGAGGAAATGAGCTTGGTGGCTGCCTCAAAGCTAAGGTATGCTAATGCCAGGGGACATAGATGAGCTCAGTTCAGTCAGTTTTGATCTTAAAAATAGAGGCCTCAATTCACATGCATATTAGTAATCCCACTGGAGTCAATGGTACTCATAGGTAAAATTACTCGTGTGGAACCAGGGGATCAGGGCTGTAATTCAGAAAGATGAAGTTCATGTGGATCTTGGTTTTTTTAATGACAGATGTTAAGGTACAGTTGCATAGGCAACTGAATGTTGATGCACATGGAGCAATTTTTCCAACACACGACATACGTAGATTTTTTACTACCTAACGATAATGTTTTTAAGGGATCATCCTAGGATGATTGATTAAATCAGCAGCAACAATGAAAATGTTTTTTTAAAGTGGTTAAGCCCTGGTATTTCAACAACAGCCTGAGTGATTACATTCAGGTTATAACGATCCTTTATGGCTCATCTAATTTGTCCACTTGCCCAGTATGTGTGGTGGTTTTGTTGTTTTTTTTATTAAAAAACTCCCATGTTTTTCTGTTAAACAAATTTGGGCAGAGTAGATGGAATTGTATGCAAGTTTGTCCATTCACGAATAAGATTTCTCTTGTAAATGAGAGGAGTGAAATAAAAGGCAGAGAAGGGCTGAGCAGGCTATGCAAACTAGTAATTGTAAAATAAAAGCTGACCATTCCATCCTTAACTTTATAGCGTTTTTACTTAATGTTAGCTTGTTTTGTGACTTCTACAAAAATCAGCCTTTTTTCTGAATTAACATTTAATAAAAGCTTATTTTGTATCTCACTACCCTAATATAGGACTGATTTTGCCCCCCCCCTTTTTTTTTCTGTTAACTCTACATGAATATCAGTAGCATTCTCCCTGAATCAGTATGGTTTTATTACCAGTGCAAAGACATACTTTTTGTATTGTACAACCATTTCGCTTCTTCAGTAGCAAGCTAATATACTTTGGTCACATTAGGCGTAGAGTTGGAGATAACCTTGAGACAGTTATTATGGAAGGAATGGTGGAGGGTTATCGTAGTAGGGATGACCAGAGAGGAAATGGATGGTGTGGGGCAGATCACCGGAAGGTTAGCTGCTAGAAGTTAGTGATAGATTGTGAAGGCTTCCAAAATTTCTGCTGTGATGTCACTGGTATTCAGACATGAATAAATGGATTTAGTTACTACCTTCAAAAGACCATTTAAACTCCTAATGCTAACTATTTTAAAAGGAAATGTACTTATTGTCATCTGACAAGCTGAAAAGTTGTGTCCTGTTTCTTTGTTATGCACTTAACATAATTGGGTACTTGAATGTAATTGCTATGTTCTAAAAATCGGGATCAGTAATTAAAGGCCACAGTTAAAGATGGGCTGATTTTTTATATTCTTTCCCTACGAATGGGGAAAAAACCCACTAAACTAGTCACACTTATTCAAGTGGTATGTGAGCAGCATGCTAGAGTTCCAAGGCAGAAGTCTGAGGTAGGGCTGCAAAGTGAGATGCTGAAATCAGAGGGACAGGGAGGCCTCCAGTTCCTATCTCTGGAAAAATTAGACTGTTTTGATTTAGATGAGTTACTACAGAGAGAATTCTTTCCCAGGTGTCTGGCTGGTGGTCTTGCTGACATACTCATAGTTCAACTGATCACCATGTTTTGGGTCAGGAAGGAATTTTCTTCCAGGTCAGATTGGCAGAGACCCTGGGGCGTGGGTGAAGGGGGTTGCCTTCTTCTGCAGCATAGGGAAGGGGCCACTTTCTGGTTTACACTAGAGTAAATGGTGGCTTCTCCATAACTTGAAGTCTTTCACTCATTAGTAGAGGACTTCAGTAGCTCAGCCAGGGGTTATGGGTCTATTACAGTAGGGTGTGGGTGAGGTTCTGTGACCTGTGATATGCAGGAGGTCAGCCTAGATGATCGCAATCAGCCCTTCTGGCCTTAAAGTCTGTGAGTCTATGAGATGCCTCACTTTGCATGCCCACATTTGAAAATTCTGGCCCAGGCTTTTATGGATACAGGGGATTGACTGGTTGAACAAATCTGTCTGACGCTTGCTAAAACTACTTCTGTTTCTGCTCTTTGCTAGCAAAGATTCCTCACACACTGTCTGCAAAATACTTCTGTTGCAGGATGAGGGTGGGAAACTGTTATGCTCTCAGAAATGGGAACATCAGAGTGACTTTCAGTTTTGTTGGTATTACTGTAAACAGGAAAGTGTGAGTAGGTGGGAACCAAGGGAGCGCAAGAACATGAAGTGGGGTGGAATCCCCCTTCTATAGTTGCAGGGGTAGGGGACCATGACCAACTCCCAGACACTTACTACTTAAAAAATACCAACCTAAATGTTTAAAGGTGCCTAAGGGATATAGATACCCAGCTCCCATTGACTTTTATATTCCAAGGCACTGAAAGAAACTGAGGCAGTCAGAATGATGGTCTTGTTCGCTATTTCTAAGTCTCTAGTTTGCACCTAACTATTATTATGTGGAATTAATGGCTGACTTTCCACGATATGCATCTGAGGAAGTGAGCTGTAGCTCACGAAAGCTTATGCTCTAATAAATTGGTTAGTCTCTAAGGTGCCACAAGTACTCCTTTTCTTTTTTTAAACCAAGGAGCAAACTAAACTGTTACAGGAGCCTCCTTCTACAAAGCAGGGCAATTTTAAAAGAACTGTGAAACAGATACCTTGGAAGTATCAATGGGCATATGCCAATAAAAGGTAACTATAAAATTCAACACATACTAAACACCTGTTGAATGGGATTTGTCCAGTAGACAATTATCCTAGTTCAGTAAAATTCTTTGTTATACACTACTTGGAATTTATTTTAAAACTACAATTTTTATTTAAATCTTAAGTACATGAAAATATGGGCAATGTAGTTTAAATAGTGGCATTCAGTATACATATGTAACTTCTAGTGACTTCAATAGCCAAGAATGTGATCTTGACACCTAATCTATACCATCTCTCTTATATTAAGCGGAGATCTTCATATTTCTCATCATAAGATCCTCTGCCTCTGATCTGTAGTTTGCAGGGCTTTTCTCCCAGCATTCCAGAAACAGTCACTGTAGTTTCATATTGCACATTACTCCTAAAATACAAAGGGAGAAGACATTCAGTTAGTTTGCCATTCTACTACGTGCAAGAATACAGCACAGTTCTATAAGGGGGCTGGGAGGGGGAGAATGATGCTGTTCTCTGACATTTGTTGTGCTGGCCAGCTATCTGATACTGCGGAAGTTAACTTTGCTTTCCTTATGGGTGAGTTTTGACTACTGTAGCCTGGCCCAGTTTCATGTACCATCACATCACATGTAGTAACTGGGTACCAGTATGCTTTTTAACAGTGTCTTACCTAATGGTATATATGATGTTGAATGTGTTAATGTGGTGTTTGGAAGGAAAGCTTCAATGTTCTTTTTGTTGTGTAGTTGTATTTTTATAAATATCTAAATGACAGGTATTATTGTGATGGCAGGGAATGACGCTGAGCTTTCTCCAGGGGACAGCTATTGTCCTATGGAAAAGGCAGGTTAGATGAGAAAATTTTCCCATTGGTTCTAATAGGGCAGGAGGCAGTCAACTGAATGTTAGCTTTAGGCAAACATTTACAGTAAGTGTAGTTTTGGTTAACTTGTGACGTGTGAATTCTAGATCTAGAGCAGGAGTCGCCAACCTTCAGCAAGTGGCCCGTCAGGGTAGTCCACTAGTGGGCCACGAGACATTTTGTTTACGTTGGCAGTCCACAGGCATGGCCCCTTGCAGCTCCCCGTGGCCGCAATTCGCCATTCCTGGCTAGTTCAGCGTGTAGAGACAGTGTGGTAAGCTTCTTAGTGTGACTTCACAGAATACTATGTGGAACAGCAAGGGTTCAACTTTCCTGAGCACTTGTTGGGCACCATGGGCAGGATATGAGCCCTATGATAAGGAATTTAAAATCTAAGGAGACAACCAGAGGGCTCGGACATTGGCCATGCACAGCAGTTTGTAGTACCAGCACAGAAACAGTAGCTGTAAGAGCTTCATCTCAGCGGGGTGCCTCTGAACTCTAATGATAAACTCATGGTAATATTTCCAAAACGTCATTGCCTAAGGTTTGCATGAAAAAGCATGTACCTTGATTTGGGCATTTACTGTACCCTGACTCTTGTGTGCATGCTGTGGAAATGTATGGGCAAATGGGAATTAAGATGTCTAAATCCCCTTTGTCCGGGTACATGCAGGAACTGCGCAGTACAGCCATGTTAAAATGCATTCCCATGTGTAAATGGGCCTCTATTGACTGAATATGTCTCAATAATTCAGCTACATAATGGCTGATAATTTTAGCAGAAGCATTTGTTCTTGGATTATGAGGGAAGCAAAACCACTTTTATTCTCTTCTCATAGACAACACTGTAGCCCAGAGAACTGGGCAGCTGTTTGGTGGAGGCACACACTGTGGTAACAGTTAATTTCTGTTTTAACTACTCCTTACACCATAGCAGTCTGCAAGGCCGTTCTTAGTCAACTCCAAAGACAGCAAAACTTCTGTTCTCTTACTCTACCTTGCGGTAAAACTGATCTTTAAAGCTGCTTTGGTGGGTAAGCTGCCTTCAGGTGCCTCAAGAATTCCGTGAGTGGGGCAGATGGAAAATACTGCCATGCTCTTATGCTCTTCCTGTTGGTCTGCAGCAAAGTATGAAAATATCAATTGACATGATATAAGAGCCTTGTGTATAACACAGTATTCATGCAAGTAAACAAAACATCTCCTGACTTGCCAATGAAAAAGTGTCTGGTATTGTCACATTTGACTTGTCTACATTTTCATTTGCAGGGCAAGCTGGGGTAGTGGGAGTTGTAAATGGCAAAATAAAATGGTCTAGTCCTGCTCCCACTGAAATAAACGGGCATTTTACATGAACCTCATTAGAAGCAAGCTCAGGCTGAAGTCAATGGGAGTTCCTGGTGCTCACTTCCTCTTAGGATCAGGCCTTAAGTTAGAAAAGAGAGATCAATAAATATGGTGGGTCTGATTCTATTCTCTGGTGTACATCTGAAGTAATTACTGAAGTCAGCGAAGAAACATTGGAGTAAAAATAGTGAGATCAGAACCTGACCTGCTTCTTACTGAATGGTTGTCATCATGTCGTATGTATTGACTAGATGTGTGTGCTCATCTTACTAAAACAGAACACAAAGTGTTAGCCTAGCCTCTTATAACAAAGGGAATCTATTGCACAGGCTTAATACCCAGTAAAGCAGTCCAGTAACTTCTGCATCTGCTCCTGTTTAACAGGAAGACATCTTCTGTCCTAGTTTGGTCTACAAAGCAGGTCTCAAAAGCAACTGTCTCACAAGAGAGCTCCAATAGTGGGACAGTAAGGTATGCAGTCACTGGCACGAGCTGGAAGAATACAAGAGAGGAAGGGAGTTAAAAAAAACAACAATCCATAACTTTGTCCAAAAAGTAACAAGCACTGAAGTCTTTAAACCACGATTTGAGGACTTCAGTAGCTCAGACATAAGTTAGGGGTTTCTTACAGGAGTGGGTGGGTGAGGTTCTGTGGCCTGCGTTGTGCCAGAGATGATCATAATGGTCCCTTCTGACCTTAAAATCTATGATTCTGTGATTATTTAGGGCAAGCCCACACTTAAAACACTGCATTGGCACAGCTGTGCTACTGTAGCGCTTTAATGAAGATGCTTTAAGCTGCCAGGAGAGAGCTCGTCTGTCAGCAGAGTTAATCCACCTCCTGAGAGATGGTAGCTATGTCGGTGGCAGAAGCTCTTCTGCTGACATAACGCTGTATACAAGGGGGATTAGGTTGCTATAACTACGTTGCTCTGTGATGTGGATTTTTCACACCCCTGAATGACGTAATTATACCAGTATAGGTCTAGTGTAGACCAGACCTTAGTTTCTCAGATGTTGGCTTAGGCAAGAGAAGAGAGATTACACTCTATAGTTCAGACTTTGTTTAAGCCTGTGGCCTATTACGACAGTTAAGGGTGCTGTGTTGCTTTTTCAGGGAGGTTTTCAGAACAGCAACGTTATATGTCCTCAGCAAGGTAATGTTCATTGTACATTCTGATGTATGAAGACACAGACATTCTAGTTTCTCTTCCTTCTTTAGAGCTGTATCTGGCACATAGTTGCAAATTGTTTTTTTACACAGGCTGTCTACAGTTATTATTATGTTGTCCATATCTTAGATACCACAGTGAGCAAAACTTTAGAAATACCTTGAATGAAAAAATTCTGCACAGCACTGAAACTGCTGATTTTATAGCCTTCAGTCTGGAAGAGGTCAGTTTCAAACTGTGGGGGCTGTGATCATATCCCATCCCATCCCATCCCATCAGCTAAGCAGCCACAAGAGACCTCCAAGGAATATTGCTGCAGGAGGTGATGCTGGTAACTCAGTCCCTAGCACTCTCGCTGAGTCAGTACTGAGCAAATGCCTCAGCATGGTGTCAAGGGGCAAAGTCTCATGGGAGGGTGCTGTCTTTTGGCTGAAATCTAGGCCTTCCTATTGTACAATCAAAGAACCTATGGGACTTTGAATTAGGCCGCCACACTGAGATTAACCGTCTGTTATCCTGAGAGTCCCCTGCAGTTTCAGTTGAAAGCTATTACTTTTGTGCAGTGCTGCTGTTCATTATTGGTTAGTTGGCATACTTTACCCTAGAAGCAGCTGCATTTCAGTGGTGGGTAAGTTATGAAAAATAACTGATCATTCTGTATTAAAGGTCCATCATGAACATAAGTTTTTAGAGTTACTTTTGTTCTTCAGTGCTTGTTACCTGGGTCGTTCTGTTACTGTATTCAATAACCAGATTTTGACTGAATTCCACTTTCCTGTCTCCATTCTCAAACTGGAGCACTTTGATTCCTGAGAGCAGCTGGTCAGCTGGCAGATTCTGATATGTAAGTAACTCCAGAGTTGTGTGAAATGACACTTTCACCTGGGGGGAAATTCAGATGAAAATGTGTGAAGTAACTGTAGGAAATCCACAGCTCTGCCCCAGAGCGCAGATTTCCATCATAACCCAAAAGAATCATGCCAGTGCCCAAAATCCCATGGGATCCTGTACAACAAGGCAAAGGTTTAAAAAAAATCTTGACATTTTTTTCAAAATCCAGAACTATTTCCTAAAGGCGAGTGCAGTGAAACAGAGGGCGAAAGGTGAACTGTAATGCTTTAAAATATGAGGAGAAAAACCCGCAAGTTGAAGATTGTGAATTCTCCAGATTCTCCTCTCCCTAATTGCACTTTTACAGAAGTAATTCTATTGACTTCCGTGGAGTTGTTAGTTTTGCTGTCAGAATCAAGCCCCGTGTGCCCATGTTGAAGTGTAGTTATTTCATTCTTTGCTGAGTGACTATTCCCTGACACCAACAGATACACCTAAAATGAAACAGGATTCTTCTGCCTTCCCCTGTCATCTAACATAGGAGTTAGCAGATGGGAAGCTCAGGCCTTGAAAGGAAGAGTGGAAAGCCAAATATTTTCTTTTACATTGTAAATACATCTATCATTATGATATTCTGATACTGATTTAGTGCTTCCTGCAAAGTGACTTCAGTGGGACATTGCCAATAAGAAAAGCATAACAAGCACCATTGTACAATTATGTTTTTCCTTCCTCCCCAAAGCTTTGCAGTTCACCTAGGCCATGTTTGTATACTAATTACTAAGGGCTTGTCTACATGGAGGATTAATCTGCACTAGAGAGGTGTAAATTCTAGTGGGTACCAGAGTGGACACCAGTCCCTGCTGAAATAGTACTGCATGCCAGCAGGGTCCATGTGGGCCAGTTAGTGTGCAATAGAATTGACACCCCTTTAGTGCGGACTAATGCACTGGGTTGACAAGCCTTAAACTGTCCTGGCCCGAGGGGCTTTTTTGAACCTACCAGCACATTTTGCTGTGGATGAAGTAGAAATTGCTTCCCTTGCTCCTCCCTGTCGCTGTGGGATGTTTTCAGGCTCCTGTTGGGGTCGATACTGGACACAGCGAAGGGCACAGATAGAAGGATCCTGAAGTGCAGGGGAGCCTCTGTGGAATTGGTGAGTTTCAGGTTGTGAGTAAGGACTGAATCTGTCAAAACCTGAAGGAGAATGTATTTATTAAACTACTTTCAATCTGAATTCCCTCCAGAGGCTTGAAGGCTATCTAGTCTCTCGAGCCATTCCATAGCATCTGAGATTTGGAGGATCCTTCCCCAAACCACTTTCTTTTTTCTCGGTGTGGGTGCTTCAGAATCTCTTGATTAAAATGTAAAATAAAGATATAATAAAAGGTTTAAAAACAAAATTTGATAGAACTTTGTGAATCACCAAAATTCACAGACATGCTGGGAGCTAAATCACCTTCATTCTGCTCCAGAATCTTTTAAAATCTGAAAATGAATAATTGTTTTGATACTTAAAAGATCACTACGGTAAATTAACCTAACACAGAATAGCCGTCTTCCTGAAATAACATCTCCCTTCTTGACTTACAGGTAATTATACTCTAGTCTCCTCTGGCCTAGTTTGTAGTCTACCAAAAAAAATAAAGGTATTGCGTTGTGGGTAAACAATTTAACACTGCATCACCAGGACGTGGTCAGTAAAACATTATTTTACAGCAATGTGAGTGTTGCCATGAATGATCTTAACAGCTGAGCAGTATATTTAAATACACCTTAATACAGTAATATGTTAGATACTCACTCCAGAAAGGGGTTGATTTGGTATGAGATCACTTGCCATGGAATGAAACACCATTCCTCCATCATGATCCATTTCTATAGTTAACCTGAACGTAAGGAATCACAGGCTGTTAGAACCCTTTCCTTAGTCTCTGATTTCATTTAGTTGTTTACTGTAAGTTTATGACCTGTCGGAGCTGTTGTACTCACAAAGCAGGCTTTACAGAAGCTTGCAAGTCCATTCGGAACGGTGCAACTCCATAGCCATATGAACGAGTCACCTTGCCAGGTATCCCTTGTGCAAGCTGATAAGAAAAGGAAGAATACATGAGGATCAAACTAATGTGTCAAAGCTGAAGCACTAACTTCAATCTGAGAGGGTGTTTCTCAAAGCTGTCAGCCATAGATGAACTCTGGCAGTGTTTGGCCTATTCTTTGTAGTAAATTATGCTACCTCTATAAAAATTCTGTGAATAGCAGAATCTGAGCTATATTTGCATTTTGAATGCAAACAAAAATTCTTAATAAATTAGGTGAAAGCCTCTCATTAATATGGGGGCAACTCATATGTTCTAAAATTTTATAAAATTTCTTTACTAAATATTTTATTATAGTTAATAACACTTTGTGCTTCACAGCTGAGGATCTCAAAGTTCTTTACAAACATTATTTAAGCTTTGCAGCAGCCTGTAACTTGTACTCCAACTTCACCAGGGAAGAGTCTGATAGAAGATAGGTGACTTGTCCAAATTCACACAGTGAATGAGAGGGAGAGCTGGGAATAGCACTCAGGAGTCTAAGTCCTAATTCCCTGTTCCCTTATTAAAAACGGTTTTAGTATAAATTAGCTGTGTGTGCAGTTATTAGCTAATCAGTAGCAGAAATCACCATTCACCACCTGCTCCCCATGTTGTAAGGAATAAATAATAAAATAGCTTCACTGTTACTGATCAGCATTCAGCGCAGAAAGAAGCAAACAGAAGTGACAATACCACTTAGCTAAATACTTAGCTGTGCTAGTACATTTACCTTGCTGTCTAGACTCATGAAACCCAATGCAAACCCCTCACATTCCGTTTTGTTAATGAGCTTTGGTAACGTGAGTGGAGTGAAGGAAATATGGATGGAGGCACTGCCACCTGCAGGAACAACCTGGAATCAAAATATTATACAGGCATTTAGCTAAAGCAAATGAGCAGTTTTGCATTATGGAGGCACCTTAACAGATCTACATCTAAGGTTGCATTGAGCTTTGCAGTTAAAGCATACATAAAAATCATACAAGGACACATAAGAGCCACAGCTTACGATTTGTGTAGGAGTTATACAGTAGGGATAGTCGGAAGGAAACCCTTCATGAGCTTGTACAAGGACAGAGATTATTTTCTTTTGATTATTTACTGGTCTCCAGACTTCAGAATCACTCCTTCCTTTCTCTTCCTTGTTGTCTACATCTGACTCCTACAGGTACGAAAGGGTAAGGAATGTTACATATTCAGCACAGGACTATGGGAAGGCAGAACCATCATTCTCAAAACAAAAGGAGAGAGCAAAAATAGCTAATATCATTTTGTCTCACTTTCCAGCATAAACCCTGGTTTCTCCCATTAAACACTGTGACTCGGGGTAACTCCTGCGGACGCTGGATGCCCTGACCTCCCACTGAAATCAATGGAAGGTCAGGTACCCCAATGCTGTTCAGATGACAGCAAGACTGAGCCTTAGGAGTGTCTTGCTCATCATGCAAAGCAGCATTCCAGCCCATGGCTTCCTAGATTAATGTTTTCAAAACAAAAAATAGTGTTGGTTTAATACCGATACATAGATTCTAAGAACAGAAATTACCATTATGATCATCTAGTCTGACCTCCTGTATAACACAGGCCAGAGAACTTCTCCAAAATAATTCCTAGGGTAGATCACTTAGAAAAACATCCCATCCTGATTGATTTTAAAATGGTCAGTGATGCAGGATCCACCATGACCCTTGATAAATTGTTAACAATTTTTAATTACTCTTACCATTAAAAATTTATTAATTTCCAGTCTGATTTTGTCTAGCTTCATCTTCCAGCCATTGGATCATGTTATATCTTTCTCTGCTAGACTGAAGTGCCACTTATTTAATATTTGCTCCCCATGTAGGTACTTATAGTCTAATCAAGTCACCCCTTAACCTCTTTTAAAAAAATGACACATTAGCTCCCTTCCAATCTTCTGGAACTTCCCCTGTGGCCTCCACAACATCCTCTGGCAAGGAGTTCCACAGGTTGACTGTGCCTTGTGTGAAGAAATACTTCCTTTTGTTTGTTTTAAACCTGCTGCCTATTAATTTCATTTGGTGACCCCCTAGTTCTTCTGTTACGAGAAGGAGTAAATAACACTTCCATATTTACTTTCTATACACCTGTCATGATTTTATAGACCTCTATTATATCCCCCTTAATCATCTCTTTTCCAAGCTGAAAAGTTCCAGTCTTATTCATCTCTCCTCATATGGAAGCTGTTATATACTTCTAACCATTGTTGTTGCCCTTTTCTGCACCTTTCAAATTGCAGTGTATCTTTTGAAATGGGGCAGCCACATCTGCCCGCAGCATTCAAAATATGGATGTAGCATGGATTTATACAGAGGCAGTATGATATTTTCTGTCTTATCATCCAGCCCTTTCCTAATGATTCCCAGCATTCTGTTCGCTTTTCTGATAATGGGGTTTAGAAAACCAGGCTGCCATGACCTTACATCATCTGTCACGAAGGAGGCTGGAGAAATGGTGTCTGGGCTGCTTGGAATTTTATCCCAGTTTAACACAATTTCAGTCTCTGAGGCGCTCGCAGTTGACTCAATCTCATTCTCCTCTACGTTCTTCATAGGAAAGTGAGGGCCATAAAACAGCAAGAGGTCCACCAGCTTCTCATGATCTTTTTCTTGATTGTAAGTTTTCCAGTCCATGCGAATGTCTGAATGAAAAAGGAAAGAACTATTAATCTTAGTCAGGCCAACAATAACATAGCTTTTTTGGCCCTTGAGAAAAAGTGGACTAGTTTGACAATGGCACACGGACGCCAAGCGCACTTAAGTGGAAGTTTTTTACTCTCAGGACCAGTCAGGGATTCCTCAAAGATCAGAAGAGCGTAAATGTGACTTAAACCCATCTTCGCCTGTCACTGGTCTTGCACTAGACACAGTCTAGCCAGGTCCAAGGATCCCAGCCTAGCTCGTATATCTTAGAATATGAAACCAGCCTTACCACAGGGAGTGGGGTTGTTGAGTCTGATGCAGCGGGTGACAGTATCCCCACCAGAGACATGAGCACCAAACCTGGAAAGGAGGAATAAGTTAATATTACAATGTGCAATTGTTAAGTCAACTCCTAAGAATTTTTCTTTTAAATGAGTCATTAACAAAGTGGAAACAGATCAGCTTAAAGAGTTACTGTTGGCAGTTTGTTGTATTGGAAACCAGATAATCTACAGTAAATCTAGGAAACAAAGTTATTTTGTACATTCAGATTACATTCCATTATCCATTCCCTCCATATTCTGATGACATAGTTGTCTCAAACTCGTGTGTGTGAGCAAATGTGCTTATGAAAGATGGTGGATAAAGAAGTCAATAGAAGCGTTGGAGTGGCAGAGGCTACCTCCTCAGTGACAGGAGTAGCAGGACTTTTTCCACCATTGGTACTGGCATGCCAGTGATCTCTGTCCATGCTGGCCCTGAATCAATTGAGCCTGGAATGACTGAAATTCAATCAGTATTAAACCCCGAGAAAACAGTCTGGAAGAATGGTTGGTAGCATGGTTGATGAAGGATTTAGGAGATGTTGTATATGGAAACAGGGCATTTTACAGTCATGCTAGGAAACACAAACAAAGCGGTAAGCTAAACTTATCTACATCAGATAAGGCCTTAGTGTAATGTTTGACTGTCTAAACAAAATAAAGCACACACTGTATTTTGACAAATATACCATTGAACATTGTCTGCCTTCTTACTGAACAACAGCAAATGACCAAAAATGAACACTGTAGGCATAGTCTAATGGCATTTGAAACGTCTGACGTCCTTACAAACAGCATTTGGGGGGCTATACCTGATTATTGGTATCTTTGTTTGGTGTTCAGTCTGGGGTCCTGTCATCTGCAAGAAGATTGGGCAACCTTTCACAGTCATTTGCATAGGAATTAATGTAGGCCGTAAGTCTCCCACCTAAGAAAAAACAATGCATCTTGGCAATTAGAATTAAATGCTACCTTAGAACGTGGGTTACTAAATTATATCATAGCCTTTGAGCCAAATGGATTTTCAGTTTTTTTTAACTCTCTCTTTTAAAGGACATTAGTGAAGCAAGAGATCTAATGAGGACTCTTGTCACCAGAAAAGTCCTGTACCTAATCTATTGGTCATTCTGCTTAATGCCTTTCTAAGGCTATGGCTACACTACGAGGCTTTTAGCAACACGGTTTTGCCGCTACAGCCGTGCCGCTAAAAGGCACGCCATGTAGCTGCTGTTTGTCAGCAAGAGAGAGCTCTCCTGCTGACAAAAAACTTCCAGCCCCCACGAGATGCAGTGGCTTTGTCGGCAGAAGAGCGCCCCCTGGTGACAAAGTGCTGTTCACAACAGTGCTTTTTGTCGGTAAAACATTCGGGGTGTGTGTGTGTGGTTTTTTAACACCCCGGAATGACAAAAGTTTTGCCGACAAAGTGCCAGTGTAGACAAAGCCTAAGAGCCCTTCCACCAGGCACAACAGCACAACATATTGGGTTGGTGGAGCCGAGTAGCGACTGTTACAACTGGATTTTGTAGATGGAACAAAACTATGTTGTGGAACTCTGTTACAGCCTTCTGAAAAAAAAGGCCTTCGACATGTGGCCAAAACCAGATCCATACATTTTAACAGGAGAGGACAATTGTCAACTAAACCTTGTCAGAAGAAACAGTCTAGAAAAAGCTACTCTGAATCTTTATTGAAATCCTGACAAGCAGAAGAATGTGTTTTAGCAAAGAGGAATTTGGGGAAAGACAATTGGCCCCAAACTGACCATGCAGATTTGGTTATCAGAAGAAAAAGCCTCACCTACCCTACAGATGAGATCATCATGGTACTCTCCCCACATGTTGTTATAAGCTGTTATTTCTATAATTAGCTGCTGGAAGGCTTTCAGAGTTCCTGTGGAAGGTTGGGCATGGAAAGCCACTCCTCTCCCATGAGACAGTAATGCCAGCATAAATGCTGAAAGAATAGAAGAGCATTTGATAAGATTTCTAGGAAATGGAATAAGGTTTGTTTTTCAAACAAAATACATGTTCAGATCATCAGCTGGTATTAATCAGGGTAGTTCCACTGGCTTCAGTGAAGCTATGCCTATTTACAAAGTTGAGAATTCAGCCTCTAGAATAGTTTCCCAAACTTTTCCTATTGTATACCCCCTTCCAGAGCTGCCAGCAGTCCACATACCCCCTTCCAGATCTACCAGCTGCCCATGTACCCCTACCCTTCTTATCACTGATACTTTGTGTGTTCTTCTTAACACTATTTGTCTTTAGCCATCTGTCTGTATTTCACTGTTATATACGGATATAGGTATAGTGCAATGTATACAACCGAAAAAAACCCTAAGTTCTGAGCTCAGATAGACTAGACTGGACAGTTGCTGGGCAACTGAACCTGCGCTGTACAGTGATTGGAGGTGAGGGCTCTGTACGTCAGCATCTCTGTGTATTTGTGTTCTCACTGGTACATCTTGAAGTAAATTAACTACCGTACTTTATATAACAAATTCCCACAGAATTTTAAAGCTTCGTCTGAGTAGCCTATTATGAAAATGCAATAAATAAAATAATAAATAAAATCCACCATTACACAATTTCTCCTGCATACCCCCCAGTGGTGTCTCACATACCCCAGGGGTACATGTACCACAGTTTGGGAACCACTGCTCTAGAATCAAATCATTTTCACTCCAGCTTCCTATTCAGTGGTTCTCAATCTGTTTTTATATTACGGATCACTTGTTAAGACAAAGATTCTTCCAAGGACAACCTCCCCTGCCAGCCTCCTAGTTCTGCACTTTTCTGTCACAAATGTAATGCTTGATTACATGAAAAAGCAATATTGGTAAGATGAAAGTAAATTGACTCCAATGGGATTGGAGTGACTGATTGGTTAACTTCGTGATCTATGCTATTTATTTATTTCTAGATGTCTGCTAGCCCTCTAGTTGTGGTAGCGTCTGGAAATCTAAACATCTAACAAACACCTGACTAAGATATTTAGCAAGCACTCCAGATGTAGATAAGGACTTGTTTGTTTACTTGATCAAAAAAATGTCCCAGAAACCCCAAGACGGTCCTGACTGGATAATACGTGGCAGGAGGCATCACTTCTTGAAAACAGAGATGCTCTGCTATTGACATAGATGCAGCTCCATGGACCACGTGGAAGTGCATCACAGGATACAACGTGAGAACTAATGTTAGGCATTTACTTCTGGGGAAATTCTGCGCCAAAAAATTAAAAATTATGCAAAATTCTGCATATTTTATTTGTCAAAATAAAACAATATAATCACACCAGTTTCCATTATTTTTGGTACTTTATTTCAAAATTCCTGTCAGTCAGTCAGTATGTCTGTAACAATACAGACAATGAAAAAGATTCAGGAAATGTTTTTTGACAAATAGATTCCTTACTAGGCATATAAATACAGAACTCTGAGTAATTAATTTAAACGACAATACAGACCCTATTTCCCACACCCCTCAGAAGCAGGGCAAAGGCTTGGGGGAGTCAGAGGTACCAGAGGAGCTGAGGAAAAAAGGATCCTGGGAGTGTACCTGGAGGGTTGTTGGTGGGAGAAATATGAAACAGGGTTTTTTGGGGGAGGAAGGGCAGGATTGTTAGGCAGTTGGGGCCTCTCCCCCAGACAGACCCTGGCTGACTCCTAGCCTCTCCCATTCAGTCAGGCACATCTATCCCTGTCCCCACGTGGTCCTGCGCCTGTCTGTCCTGCCCCACTAGCCCTGAGTCTGTGATGCCCCCACCAGCCCCGTGTGCCCCTCGCTGCCTGTCCACCCGTATCCCCTGTCTTCTGTCTTGGCCCCACAGGCAGGGCGCTGCAAGGAACACAGTGTTTTCTCTTCCCTATAGCAGCAGGGGAGGGCCCCAGAGTGTCTGCTCTATTCTAGAGCCACAGCGGACCCTGGTGGGCAAAAGGTGTAACTGCAGCAACTTTCCGGCAGAAGTTATTCTCTGTGGCACATGAATTATGCGCATGCGCACTGGTACAGAATTCCCCTGGGAGTAGACCTTCTATTGCATCTTTTAAATTACGTTTTATTTGCTATTGGCTAGATTCTGATATCACTACTCACTCATAGCACCTTACTTTATAAGTAGTCTCAATGGCTACTTGTGAAGTAAGGTGCTCCTCTAGATGAATAAGGGTATCAGCGTCTGATTCTTTGTACTGGTATAATACCTTGCACAACGGAGCTGTGAACCTTCCTGATTAGGACCTCTGGGAGCTACTGCAATATAAATAATAAACAACAAAGGATCAAATCCTGTCTGGTCAGTCCATCCAACCCTACTAAAATCAATGAGGCTGCAGGGGATGGAAATCAGCTTGGAATTTGGCCTAATTTTTTTAAATTTTAGAGCTTGTAAAAAGGACCAGATTGACTGCCCTGGGGCCTGGACTCCTCTATCTACAGACTAGACACTGAATGCTGTGGGCAAGCCCCACAACGTCCACCAGTATGTTTCAGTCCTGTCCTGGAGGCCCAAACTCTAATATAAAGGGATTTCCATTTCCATTCAGCCCTCTTTCCATAAATGCTGTTGCTGAGTGTGCCAATTGTGAGGAGATATCTTTCTGGCCAATAAAAATAGCTTTTCTCATACCTGATTGTGCTCTCTTGGCTCCATGTCTTCTGGTATGTGCTGTTCTTTTCACCAGGCTGGCTGTGGAGCTTGTAAAAGGAAAAGACTCAATGATAAGTCTGTGAGCTGCACAAGTCTTTGCTAACTTTACAAGCTAGTTCAACCAAACTCCTAGATTGTGGGTAACTATTGCTCAAAGACAGACCTCCTAGAATCACCTGATAAATGAATTTTTAAAATAGCTTCTTTATATGTGAAGCCATTTAAATGCCAAGACACAAGTTCAGGATTCCGTAAGCCAGATCCTCAGCTGGTGTAAATCAGCATAGCTCCACTAATGTCAATAGTGCAATGCTATTTACACCAAATGAGAATCCTGCCCTTTGTGTTTCCTGCAAAAGTTGATGGCCTGCAACCATAGTACCTCAGCCAGAGGATTCATCATTTCTCATAAGCAAAGCAAAGACAACTCAAGAAACACCCAGTATTGCACGAAGTGGCCTGGCAATAGGGGATTGTCCCCTCACACCAGTATACCTCCATTTCAATGAAATTATTCCAAATTTACACAGCAACATGAAAGGAAAATCAGGCCGAGAATCTGATTCATTAGCAAAAAAGGCACAACTTACAGACTGTTTCCTTGTTCCTCTGTGGTAACTGGACAGCTACTGAAATATTCAGCTTCTAGTGTGAATGGAGCATCGATTCCAGTATGATTGGTAAGTATTAGTTGGCGTGTTACTATGCTCTTCAATGCAACTTCAGATCCAAAGTCCAACAGAAGATCTTGAGGACTTCGTAACATTTGCTTCTCATCACTAAAGATAAAAGTGACGTCAGATATTAAAGCTAGCACTCCTCTTTCTTCATAGCATAGAAACAGTTTAGGCAGAGTTGAGATTTCCAACATAAGGCAATTTTGATGTCCCTTGTTAAAATGACCAGCTAGCCTAAGATTTATACCACCAGCATTTGCCAGTATTGGTTTCCCTCAATTATATTCCTGTAGGAATTTATTTCAGGTGTAGTGATTATGCTGATCTGCCAAATTAAAACTATTTCTGGCTCACCTGAAAAAAAGAAACAGCAAGGACTTAAAGTACATCCTGAAACAGAGTAGTCATGTTAGGTATCACAAGGATACAATTAAAAATACCAGGCAGACGTAGGCTTTGAAATTATCAAGGACAGTTGCATTTGTTACATACCAGATTTGGCAATGTGGCAGGAAAACTTCGAAACAGCCCAGGATATTTGATCTTAAATTGTATGGTATAGAACTCAATACTTTAATATCCATATCTGAGAGTTAAATTTACATATTTTAAACATTGCAGACAGTTACTTTGGCTTGTAAAGGTATGATGGGCATAGGATCCCCATCCCTTGGCTGGCAGCGAGAGGGCTAATTCTTTCACTCCAAGCAGAGAAAGCAAAGATATTCAATCAGAATATAGATGGACTATTACAGTGTATTAGATGTTAAAAACCAACAAACAAGTCTGGGTGATTATTTTATAACACCTTCATTTACCTGGTAACTTTACTGTCACAAGGTATCAAGTATGTGACATGCAGTCCCTTTACTTGGCCAGAAATGCCCATAAAAAGAGGTTCAATCATATCTTCTATGCTACAGCAGAGGGTAAGGTCATTCAGCTCATCCTAACAGGAGAAAGTCACATCTTCTTTGTAAATGGAGTCAAACATACAGACGAAAGATGTCATCATCAAAAATGTATTAGTAAAACAGGTAAAAATCTTACTGGATTAAAAAAACCAACAGAATTGCAGGGGAAGACTGAGAAGTTTTACAGGTTGCTTGTCATGGATTTCCTACCAAAACACTGCATCAGATTTGTTTGGTAGTAGATACCAAATTAAAAATTTGCTGATGTTACTGTATGTTTTGCATCAACATCAAATACTGTAAACCTAAAAATGCACCATTACTGATTTTTGCCACATTTTCTGGTAGAAGCCTGTCTTTTCAGTGCAGGACTGCTTGTGGAAATGGAGCTCATTGTCTGGACACATTAATTCTGACCTCCCTCCTTTAAGTTTTTCCAGGTAAGGAAGAGTTAGGATATGTCTACACTACAGATGCTACAGTGGCATAGTTATGGCGCTGCAGCTGCACAGCTGTAGCACCGTAGTGTAGACACTTGCTACAGTGACGGAAGGGGTTTTCCCATTTCTCTCAAGAGGATGAGAGGTGGTAGGCAGGTCGACAGAAGAATTTTTCTGTCAACCTAATGGTGTCTATAGCAGGGTTTAGGGTGACAATTATGTCTCTCGGAGGGGTGAATTTTTCACACCCCTGAGAAATGAGCTAGATTGACCTAAGTTTTAGGTGTAGCCAAGCCTTAGAATGAGAGAGAAAAATGGTGAGAATTAATGTAAGGAAGATGTTTTCAGGACCATAAAGTAAAATTTAATCAATTTAATATGTATTAAGAATAAAGGTCAATAATAGTTTTGTATATTACAAAAGCAGCATTAATCATTAAGTGTAAACAAAAGAGCATAGTAGAAAAAAAAATAAAACAAAGCAGCAAGCAAGCCGACTACAAAGTCAATTTAAGGTGCCTATAGTTTAAATCATATTATCTTCTGTCTTCAATCATGTTAGTCTATAAAGCATATCTGAAAGGCAGTTTGAGACAGATTTTATGCACAATTGCATTGTACTGTCCTTGCAAATACTGTTTTTGCCACATAGTCCTGAAATAAGAATCCCAGTGTTCTCTGTGCTATTAAAATTAGACCAGTTTTTAAACTTACCATAATATTAGCTGTTAGCTCTATACACAATTCTTTTTCTTCATGTGGGCCCAAAGTGCCACTTCTTGGGGAGACACTGGCAGAGCAGAAAGCTGACTGACTTCCGATAAGCTATCAAGTAGGATAAACACTTGAACATTCAGTTAACTGTGATGAAATCTACACCATTAAAAATTAATCTCCAAATTGGAAATGATTATCAGGATGAAGCAACACAGAGAATCTATATGTTTCAGGAAAATGATAGATCTGATATGTAGAGTCTGGACACGCTTTAATTCCACTACGTTAAGTTACTTAGATGCTTTTGTCCATTACTTTTTTTTTTTAATAGTAATTAGGGCTGTCAATTAATCACAGTTAATTCATGCAATTAACTCAATTTTTTTATCACAATTAATCGCACTTTTAAACAATAGAATACCAATTGAAATGTATTAAATATTTTTGGATATATTTCTACATTTTCAAATATATTAATTTAAATTACAACACAGAATACAAAGTGTACAGTGCTAACCTTATATTATTGTTTTTATTACAAATATTTGCACTGTAAAAATGATAAACAAAGAAATTGTATTTTTCAATTCACCTCACACATGTACTGAAGTGCAATCTCTTTATCGTGAAAGTGCAACTTACAAATAAAGGGTTTTTTTGTTACATAACTGCACTCAAACAACAAAACAATGTAAAGCTGTAGAGCCTACAAGTCCACTCAGTTCTACTTCTTGTTCAGCCAATCGCTAAGACAAACAAGTTTGTTTACATTTACGGGACATAATGTTTCCTGCTTATTTACAATGTCACCTTAAAGTGAGAACAGGCGTTTGCATGGCACTTTTGTAGCCGGCATTGCAAGGTATTTACGTGCCAGATGTGCTAAACATTCGTATGCCCCTTCATTCTTTGGTCACCATTCCAGAGGGCATGCTTCCATGCTGATGACTTTCGTTAAAAAAAAAAAAGCAAATTTGTGACTGAACTCCTTGGGGGAGAACTGTATGTCTCCTGCTCTGTTTTACCCACATTCTACCATATATTTCATGTTATAGCAATCTTGGATGATGACCCAGCACATGTTGTTCATTTTAAGAACACTTTCACTTCAGGTTTGACAAAATGCAAAGAAGGTTCCAATGTGAGATTTCTAAAGATAGCTACAGCACTCAACCCAAGGTTTAAGAATCTGAAGAGGGACGAGGTGTGGAGCATGCTTTCAGAAGTCTTAAAAGAGCAACACTCCGATGCGGAATCTACAGAACTGAACCACCAAAAAAGAAAATCAACCTTCTGCTGGTGGCATCTGACTGAGATGGTGAAAATGAATATGCGTCAGTCCGCATTGCTTTGGATTATTATCGAGCAGAACCCGTCATTGGCATGGACGCATGTCCTCTGGAAGGATAGTTGAAGCATGAAAGGACATTTTTAACGCATCTGGCATGTGAATATCTTGCAACGCTGGCTACAAACAGTGCCACACAAACACCTGTTGTCATTTTCAGGTGACACGTAAACAAGAAGTGGGCAGCATTATCTCCTGCACATGTAAACAAACCTGTTTGTTTGAGCGACTGGCTGAACAAGTAAGACTGAGTGGACTTGTAGGCTCTAACGTTTTACATTGTTTTATTTTTGAGTGCAGTTATTTTTTTTTACATAATTCTACATTTGTAAGTTCAGCTTTCATGATAAAGAGATTGCACTACATTATTTGTATTAGGTGAATTGAAAAATACTATTTCTTTTGTTTTTTTACTGTGCAAATATTTGTATATTTATAATAATAATGTAATATTATAATATATATAACAAAAATAATAATATAAAGTGAGCACTGTACACTTTGTATTCTGTGTGGTAATTGAAATCAATATATTTGAAAATATAGAAAACATCCAAAATATTTAAATGAATGCTCTTCTATTATTCTCGAACAATGCAATTAATCGTGATTAATTTTTGTAATCACTTGACAGCCCTAATAGTAATTATTATTATATGTACACTTTTCCCACACAAATCTGCCTCCAAAGCCCAAATGTGGTATAAAAGTCCAGAATGAGGGATTTCTCAGTTACCTCATAATATAATCACAGAATCATAAATTAATTCCAACAAATCAATGGAATTCCTGACACAGCACAATACGTTGTGTAACACGCAGGCTAAGTGTGTCCTGTCGCTTCTCTAGTGGCCAGTCAACATAGAGAATAAGATAGATCTACTGCTCCCAGTTAACAGAGTTACTCCTTTAGCTGAAGGGGAAAGGATTGTGCCTTAGTCCAGGGGTTCTCAACCCTTTTCCTGCTGAGGCCCCCCTCAACATGCTATAAAAACTCCAGGGCAAAGCGGGGGGTGGGAAGGGGACCCTTGGGCATAGGCATAGTTTGACTTCTATTTTGGGAGGTGAGGGCTGGTGGGGC
Source organism: Lepidochelys kempii (assembly GCF_965140285.1). NCBI lineage: Eukaryota > Metazoa > Chordata > Testudines > Cheloniidae > Lepidochelys > Lepidochelys kempii. The sequence continues at coordinate 258,767,472 of NC_136381.1, forward strand.
TCGGGCCAGCTCCGCACAGGGGAGTCCAGGGAGGGAGCACCACCTCCACCCCGTGACTCACCTCAGCAGGCCACCTAGCCTGTCTGGGTTGTGGAGGACCGCAACCAAAAAATATAACTCAAAGGGGGGACTCAGCTCAAAAAGTTTGAAAACCACTCAGGGTGCAGGCAGGGGGGCACCTACGGGCTGTGTGCAGTGAGGGCTGTGGTTCAGGGTGCAGGGAGGGCATAGCTAGGGGCTGTGTGTGGGCAGGGAAGTAGCTCAGGGTGCAGGCAAGGGATAGCCCCGTGCCGCTCCTGGCTGGGGAAGGGGGATGCTGGCTTCAGCCCCGCACCGCTCCCAGCTTCAGCCCCACGTGCGGCTAGGGGCACCGGGTTTCAGCTGCGGGACCGTGCGGCCCCCCTGAAAGGGCTCACAGACTGCCAGGGGACCACAGACCCCTGGTTGAGTACCGCTGCTTTAGAGCAAGCGTTCCCAGATTTAATTCCTGCTGATGACCCAATCAAGGGGTGACTACACATAGGACACATCGCAGAAGTTATCTTATTATTATTTTTTATTATTTGTATTGTGATAGCAACTACAGAGCTCAGCCCCTATCTTGTGTCATAGAATCACAGAATTCAGAGTTGGAAGAGACCTCAGGAGATCATCTAGTCCAACCCCTTGCTCAAAGCAGGACCAATCCCCAACTAAATCATCCCAGCCAGGGCTTTGTCAAGCCTGACCTTGAAAACCTCTAAGGAAGGAGATTCAACCATCTCCCTAGGTAACCCATTCCAGTGCTTCACCACCCTCCGAGTGAAAAAGTTTTTCCTAACATCCAACCTAAACCTCCCCCGCTGCAACTTGAGACCATTACTCCTTGTTCTGTCATCTGGTACCACTGAGAACAGCCTAGATTCATCCTCTTTGGAACCCCCCCTTCAGGGAGTTGAAAGCAGCTATCAAATCCCACCTCATTCTTCTCTTCTGCAGACTAAACAATCCCAGTTTCCTCAGCCTTGCCTCATAAGTCATGTGCTCCAGCCCCTAATTATTTTTGTTGCCCTCCACTGGACTCTTTCCAATTTTTCCACATCCTTCTTGTAGTGTGGGGCCCAAAACTGGACACAGTACTCCAGATGAGGCCTCACCAATGTCGAATAGAGGGGAATAATCACTTCCCTCGATCTGCTGGCAATGCCCCTACTTATACAGCTCAAAATGCTGTTAGCCTTCTTGGCAATAAGGGCACACTGTCGACTCATATCCAGCTTCTCATCCACTGTAACCCCTAGGTCCTTTTCTGCAGAACTGCTGCCTAGTCATTTGGTCCCTAGTCTGTAGCAGTACATGGGATTCTTCTGTCCTAATTGCAGGACTCTGCACTTGTCCTTGTTGAACCTCATCAGATTTCTTTTGGCCCAATCCTCTATTTTGTCTAGGTCCCTCTGTATCCTATCCCTACCTCCCAGCGTATCTACCACTCCTCCCAGTTTAGTGTCACTACTAACTGTCACAGTAGAAAGTCACTTACCTCTTCCCAAAAGTATTTTGCTGGCAGCAGTGTCTGGTTAAAGAGTTTGACAGTAGCTTGTGCTGGAACTCCAATATAAATTTCACTGAACACCAAGTGACTAGACATCAGACATGCTTGGGGGGTCTGAACTTCAACAAAAACAGGAAGATGACTGGAAATAGACCCAGAAATGGCCCAGTTTTACTGTTGCGTAGTTAGTGAATTTACACAGACATTCTGGGAAGCATGAGGGTAGTGTTAATTTAGCAATATGTGTAATTGAGCAGCTTATTGATATATTATACTATTCTGAGTGCTGCAGGTGTGGGTCATTGTCCGTGGTGTTTCAGGAGACAAAAATATCAAAACTAAAATATGGCTTAAAGGAAAACTTCCATTTTTTTCCTCACCTTCCTTCTCCATTTTCGACATCTAGCTCTAATACTGTCTGGAGACGTTGACATAGCAAGGACCTGAACAGAACTGACACGCTGCATTTGCCCAAAGGAGGTAATTCTCCATCAGATGGCTGAATCGTGAATGGGGATGCCTAGGTGATAGAGAAACAAATGTGAATGTCACTCAAAACCTTGCTAGGCAATGTAAAATGCTGAACCCAAGTTCTCAGTTTGGTAAGCGCTTTGCATACCATGCAGCTAAAGACCCAAACTGAAGAACTCAGGATATCGATCAGGAGACTGAGAATACAGCACATGACATTGTGGATCTTCCACTGTTTAAGGTAAGAAGTAACTTTTAATTAACTAGATAGGGTCCCTCATTTAGTTCTGCTAGCCTGACCCATTCTGTCCAAGAAAGCTGTGCTTACAAAATGTCTTTAGACCAAATTTTGGCCAACAATCATGTCCAACTTTTACTGACTACAGTAGGAATTACATGAACAACTTGAAGGGCAGAATTTTGCCTTCTTTGTTTTAGAGATATGGACCTACAATGATTCTTTATATAAAAATAAAAAGCATCTATCCCAGATTCTAGGTGTCCTAGACATTTATTTTAAAACACAAAGCATGACAAATCCAGCCACAAATGCAACCATATGCTAGCAATAATCAGATATCCGATACAGCTCCCTATGCTCCTCAGAGTCAACCCTCTGCCACCAGCCTCCCTACCCGCAAAATCCTGGATTTGTAGCATGCTCTGAAGGTCAACATATTCTGGCTATCACAGACCAAAGTGGGGAGTGTGTTCCAAAACAAACAGGCCCTCCTGGGAAACACCCTGCCAGCAGCCCCTTCTCTTTTAAACAAGAAACCTCCATCTTGCTTCCGCTGACCTTAACTGCAACTGTATAATATGAAGAGAGACATGATCTTTCAAAGTAAGTAAGTTTCAGGCCTCTATATGTCAAAGACAATCTTCATCATCATCTTAATCCAGAAACTCATGGGCAGCCAACTCAGATTACAAAGGACCAATGTAATGTACTTGCTTAACAAATTTCCAGCATCAGGCTCCAAAGAGATTTAATATGTACCCCAGGCAGAGTATGACAGTGGCATGAATCACTATGTCCAGATCTTTCCCTTGAAAGAACATGGGACCAAATCTGGTTTTCAGTGAGGGTGGCAGAGATACACCTTCCTGTTCATAATAGTTCTCTGTTCATAACAGCTACGAATGTACCAAGTGGACAGTGCCAAAATATTCTGGGGAGCGGGACAGATAAATCTGGCACTGGGGACAGGTACACAAGAACATTAGTGTGACCACCATTTTAAACCATGTCTAAGCCAGTTCTTGGCCAACAGATACTATCTAAGAGAAGAAAGATTTCCTCGACAAACAATGGGGTCAAGAATGTGGATGGAATATATTTGATACGTAACATTCTAGGTGATCGTAAACAATGCTTTTGGTATTTTGTTGGGTATGAAGTTTTATAGTTGTTTTTGTGACAAATTTGCACTTTTTCAAATGTATTGTTTAATAACCATAAGGCCCAATCCTTCAAGGTGCTGATATCCTTCCAGGAGGCTCCTATTAACAGCAGTGGGAGTTGAGGTCATTCACTGCCCCTGAGGATATGTTCAGCATATCACAGAATTAGGCCAGCAGGGAATTTGTCCTAGGCACATTATAAATAGAAACAAAGAAAAATAGCTAAACATTATTGCACTTAATAAAACTTGTGCTGTACTTTCTTGATGTGCAAAAATCAGTTTGTTCATCATCATAAGAAAACTGAAAATTACTTTTCTGATTTGGGGGATGAAATTTAGTGCCCTGGGAGCTGAGACACAAATGATAAAGAAGATAGTGTAGCTGGTTCTGGGCAGAGTCTTACAGAACTATATTACCAGTCTTATAAAGAACCTCTTGGAACGACTTACATCTTCGTTCCTTTCAGCTAAGCAAGCTTGACTTTCTTGCATTCTCCACCATGCTGGCAATTGACTTAGGTTTTGAATCTCAAAGGTACTTAACACATTTTCTCCCAATTTAATCAAACCTAAATGGAGTGATGGAACATCAATAGAGAGAGCTGGACCCTAGGACACCAAGAAATATACATTAAAATGGATATCAATATCGAAATTGCCTGATTAAAAAGCATACATTAGCTAAGATTTGTGTTTATATTAACTTATAACAGAAAGCAAAGGTTCAGTTTCTAATACAGAAGAGATCATAAAATCATCAATATCCTTCTTCTGATTAATACATCGCACTACACTTAGATTTCATTTGTGGCCCGGGAGTCCCTCAATGCTAACAGGCAGAGGGCACCCCATACCATAACTCACCTCTGGCCTGATACAAACACATTCCCCCAAAACACTGTTGGCATAATCTGTATCTAAAAGGTGTCATGTAAGATATGCAAACCAATAACATGCTGGTCATTAATATTATGGATGATGAATGTACAGGTGGTGTATAAAGAAATATAAATGTGTGCTAGAAATACGTTCTTAAAAGGTGTTTTGGAAACAGTCTGTCCTAGACAGGCCTAGACCCTAAGCCCAGCCTGTCCTAGACAGGCCTGTCCTGGCCTGTTTTCCTGTGTCTCCAGTGTACACTGAGCCAGGTAATACCTCAGAAGACAATGAAGATTACATCTACATATACATCCACATAAAAAAGCCATCAAGCTAAATGCATGGGGTGGGGGAGAAGACAACTTAATGATTATGATGCAGCCTTCCTGGCTCTTGAAAGGGTGACAGTCGACCTTGGTAAATATAAGCAGAAAGAGAGTGACAGTTTGGCATCCATCACCTGGCAGATAAAGGGGAAGCAGCACCTTCTGAGTTCCTGAAGAGTGGATCCTCTTGGCCTGCACACCAAGAGTAGCTGGAAATGACTTTTGGTGAGAAACCTGCTTCAACAAAATTGTAACTTGCTGAAGTTAAGTTTTAGTCACTAGAAAGTGTGTTTTGTTTTATTTGTAATCATATCCGTGTCTTCTATTCTTACTTATTATCATTTAAATACGTTCCTTTTAATAGACAATCCATCTCAGTGCTGTGTATTAAACAGAAGGGTAAAGTCCTCAGCTAAACTAACAGCTCTTTGCTCTTTGGAGGCAGCAAGCTTAACAACCTCTGTCAGTATCCAGTGAAAGGTATTGGATACTGCAGGTCCAGGTCAGATGGTTTTGGGGGAAACTCGGGACTGGAAGAGCTGTTGGTGTTATCCTGCAAGGAGTAACCAGGCTGAGGTCATTGTGCAGTGAGCATGCTTCTGGTGTCAGGGCTCTCAGCCAAAACTGCACAGTACAGAAGCATTTAGGGTTACAGGACAGGTGGTGACAGAATCGTTACTATCTGGGTGACATTCATGCCAGTACTTTTATGTGAATTTAGTATTCCTGCAAAGGCTTCTGATAACCCTAAAGACTGAAATCCTCTTTTCGGGCCTGATCCAAAGCCCACTAAAGTCAATGGGAGTCTTTCCATTTACTTCAGTGGGTTTTAGATTAGGCCCTTTCTGCAAAGAACATATACAGCACAGGGAGCAGCAGAGGAAGCCTGCCCATACTGCCTCACCTGTATCTTCCCTGTGCTGTGGGCCAGACTTCTCGAAGGCCCAGGCTACCTGTCTGTAGCAGCAATTTGCAGCCACACAATTTGGACCTGCAAAAATGAACTGCGGGCACAAACTGCACCCACAACTCAAATGTGCCCTACCTACCCAATTGTGGGCACAAACTAGATTACTCCGATTTCTCTTCATCATTTATTTGAGGGGTACAAACTGTATGCACAAAAAGGAGGCAGGCCCTTTAAAAACTTTAGCCCCTTGAAAATCTAGCCTTGTACTTCAACCCGAGGATTATCTCAGAGCACTGCCTATACCCTAGAAAAATTACTAATTAATTATAAGAGTGTCAGCCCTGGGTCCTGTCTCTGTTCCCTCAGAACAAGGTTGAAGAGAGTTTGGCTGCCTGCGTAGACAGTGCCATATACATTTGGCTTACACTCAACTTGATGGCATTTATCTGTTTCTGTGTATGAAACACAATAACACCTAATTAATTTCAAAATGTCCAAAAATGTTTTAGGCAGCAATGGGCAGAAACCTATTGACTCTGGTGAAAATTGGAAGAGGGAAAAGGGGGACACATGAAGCCCCTGGCATCTGGTTAGCGGAACAGCAGCTTTAGCCACCTCTGTAATTGTCTCAGAGAAAAATGGAAGAACTGGTTGATGGCAACCATTAACACCTTCCAGCATAAAAATACCCCCCATTTCAGTTCTGCTTATTGTCCCAATACAGTGTAAAATGCTGAATGACTTATCTTCCAGACAGAAAGAAAAGAAATACGATGGGAGGGAATGGGGGGGCATACACACAGCCCCTAGCATGGGTCGGGGAGAAGAATGCAGGGATCTTGGCATGGGGGGAAGGATACAGAGGTACTGGCATGAGAAGACAGGGGTAGGTACACAAATACACAGTGTGACACTGCACCCCATAATCTTCACAGTGATATTATTATGATATGATTATGGCATAATTATGATGCATTTTATGCAAGATGGGTTATGTGAGATGTCATTGGAAAGGTTATGATTTGCTGTACATGATTATCCTATTTGTATGCATGTATCATTTTTGAATACATTGGAAGGGCCAATTCAGAGCAATGGGCCATCAGGAAAAAACAACAGGCCTTAGGAGAAGCTTATCCCCCACCTGGTAAACCTTCCTGTCAACGCTCCAAATAGGCTGTGAACGATGGCTGCTATGACTCTACAAGGACATGTGATGAGACCACGTCTCTAGACTCCATCTTGGGATGTCAGTATTTTTCCACAGACCAGTCTGGAAACCAAGCTTTGGGAACAAAGGATTCCCACCATATGCAAAAGTTATACAAGGCAGGTAGTGACATCATCTGGTGTTCTTCGCTCTCCACACAAGAAAACTCCTGAAAAGACCTGAGGAATAAAGACTGAACTGGGAGAAGTGCTGGACCCAGACTAAAGGGATTTTTAGCCTGTGAATGAAACACCTGGGGATTCCAAGCTGTAAAGCAAGTGCAGCTTGCCCCTTAAGAAACTACAGCCTGCTTGTATCATCTCTTAGGGTGAGAATCTGCTATTCATATCTAATCCATTTAGTATATTACGTTTAGTTTGCGGTTTTGTTTATTTGCTAGGTAATCTGATTTGATCTATTTGCTATCACTTAAAATCTATCTTTTGTAGTTAATAAACTTCTTTTTGCTTTATCTAAACGAGTGAGTTGGAGTGAAGTGTGTGGGAATCATAACTCAGGGGCTGTTGCGTAACAAAAGCTGTTGCATATTCCTCTCCCCATTGAGGGAGGGGGGTGAATTTTATGAGCTTACGCTGTACAGTTCCCTGTGCAATGCAAGACAGTATAATTTTGGGTTTACACTTCAGAGGAGGTGCATGCCTGAGTAGCTGAGAGTAGCCTTCCCATGCAGGGGCTGGTCAGAGAGCCTGCTTGTAACTGCAGCTGGGTGTGTCCCTACCTGTTTGTATGCTGGTGAAAGTGCACGCTGGAGTGCTTTGTAGCTTGTCACAGCAGTACAGTGTGAGAGGGAGTCCAAGCTGGTGGGTCAGGGGGCTCAGTGGTACCCCAGTTCCAGGTGGAGAGCCCAGGAAGAACCCGTCACACATAGATCCTATGGCATGGGCAACCCTGGTATGGAAGGCATAACACGGAGCACAAGAGCTCCTGACATCACAAGGGGAGAATGGGGGACAGTGGTATAGGGGGAGGGAGGAATGGAGGACACACATCCCCTGGAATGTGGCAGAGGGGGCAATGAAGGGGCATACAGAGCCTCTGTAATTGGGAGGGAGAATGGGAGACGCTGGAATGGAGGGAATGGGATAGGGTGCAAACAGAACCCCTGGCATGGGGTAGGTGGAAGTGGGTTACAAGGAGTCCCTGAAATAGAGGAGGAAGTTAGGGTAGCATAAAGGGACCTTGTGGTGGGGAATGGAAGAATGCAAGGAGCCCCAATGTGTGCCATGAGCTCAGCCTATAGAAGCAACAAATTGTGCAGCCCTCTAGTTTATGTACACCTATTACAATAAGAGTTCTAACTAGTGATGAAATAAGGGATTTCTTCTAGGTATTGGACTGAGACCACCAACTCATTTCACATAGGCCACTCACCAACCATTAGATAGTACCAAACGTCAGACACCCAAAAGGTGAAAGGTTATATTTATACATATATCATTATCAGCTCTCTCAGCCAGCCCATCCTCCTGAAATGTTGTATGTATTGTCACCTTAAAAGCAGCCTCCACATGCAGCACAACTGGCTCCACAGAGTGCTCGATTTTACAATGCAGGTTATGGCTGGCATATCCAGGTTTGCTTCCAGTAAAATTCAATTCAAATTCACAGAATTCATTGGCTTCTAGAAAAGAAAAATTCAGTTTCTTCATAATCATCATCTTTCCCCTCCTCCCCACTTTACACGGCTAAATCCCCAAAGCCTTTGAACGTCAATGGGAAGACTCCCATTGACTTCCATCTGCTTTGGATCAGGCCCTAATTTCACAAACGTGTTGACAACATCACACTCTACCATTTCTTTCTTAATGTAACACTCAACAATTTAAATATTTCTACTAATAATTATTTACAAAGCACAGAAACTTTACCTAACACTCCAGTATAAGGTTCAACTTCAACTATATCATGTGCACTGATTTTTCCCCATGTATATTTGATGGATGATTTGCTGTTATTCCACATCTAAAACAATTGAAAAATTAATGAGCTAAATAATGCACTTTATGCTTTCACGGGAGTCTGCAAAATGCCAATATGTTGTCAATAGTGCTGCCTTAGAAACAAGGTATTTCAGTGTTTGCACTGTTTCAATTTTATCTTCAACAGTGAACTCATGTCAAAACCATTCTACTATAAACATGCTAAGATCAGTTTTAGGATGTGACAGGTCTATCTAGTTATTTGCATGGCCTGTATCACCATAGTACTTGAACCCCTTCCCTGAAATGAATCAAGAACAAACAAAAAACATAAAACCCAAGAGTTTAAAGCAACATTGACGGTTAAAGTTAAATCCAGAAAAATGTGGCTAACCAAAGCTACTGTTAGAATACAGCAATATATGCGCTCCCATTACGCCCATGAAGCCTAGTTACATGCACTGAACAACAACATAAAGGTAGAAGCAAACAAACCTTAAATGTTTTTTTTACATTTACGCCAATAAAGTTTTCTCCAGGGATGATAATGATATAGGGTTCCAAAAGGAGTTGAAATGGTTCCGTTGAACCTTTAACTTCTATTTCCAGTGCAATCACATCATCTGTTTTGGATTCTGAATTTCCAAGCATCACCTGCTTTTCTGAGCTGTGTGAGGAAATCATTAGAATTACTGAGCAGATTTTGCATTTATATATGATCTGATCTAGTGTGATATAGGGGGTTTGATTTGCCTTTAACTTACACTGAAGTGAATCAGCTGTAACTTTACTGAAGCCATGAAATAAAACTGGAATGACAGGAGAATCAGACCCAGGGTATCTAGTGGTTAGAATAGGACACTGGGAGTCAAGACTCCAGTGACCTATTGCCTGGTCTGCTACCATATTGCCTTTTGATAATGGGAAAATGCTTAGATTCAAATTTTTAAATTGTGTGTCTCCATATTGGGGTGTTTTAGACACCTAAGATCAGGTTCCCCACTCAGTTATATCCAGAATAAATCTGTTGGCTTCTGAATATACACCAGTGTAATTAAAAGCAGAATTTGACCTCTAGGATGTGACCTTCAGAAGTATTGAGCACTCTTAGCTCCCAGTGACTTCAGCTGAAGTTGAAGGTGCTCACCACCTCTGAACATCAGGTGTCTAAAACTGGACACTTAAAAATCAAAGCTCCTAAAATTACAGGCCACTTGTGGAATTGTGGGCCTGTAATGTGCCTCAGCTAAAAATCATGATAACAACATTACTTTCCTTATGGAGATGTTGTGAGAATTAATATTCGTAAAGCACTTTGAGCTCCACAGATGAAAAGCGCAGTACAAATACAGAGGGTTACTGATGGGTGAGAGCAGCGTGCACTACAGTTAAACTTTACTACTGCCAATTCCCATAACAGGTCTCTTTTGCAACTGCTCATAACCTTCTCAAGCAAACTGAGTCTGAAAGGAAGTTTTCCATGACAGGCCTCAACCCTGGCAATAAATATTTTTTGGCTGATCTTTTTTTGAATGATACAAATGTGGAAAATATAATCGTCCTTCCTTCTACATGAAACGAGTTTAGTCATCCCAGTTCAATTTCTACTGAGCAGGTATCCATATCACAAAGACCACTATGACAACTGGTAATAATTGGCAAACTTGTTGGTAGTCTCAGCAGAAAGGCCACGGAATTAATGGGCATGGAGACTGAATTACCTCTTGCCCACATAGGTGGTCCCTCTGGGAAGTACTAAAGCATGTGGGAAAGCTTGCAATGATGCTGTCTGCTATCTATTCTGTGGATAAATTATGTAGCGTTGTCGATCCAGGACCATTCACAAGCATTACAATCACTACAGAAATAAACCACCACCAATAAACTTAATGCTAATAATTTAATTACACTATTATGTGTCTGTTGCATGTCACTACTGCTTCTCAGCTTACCTAGGTGGCTCTGGGATGTCCCTCAGTACAATTTGAATCACACTGTGATAATCTTTCAGCTATATGAAAGAGGACATAATTTAAATCATTTATGCTGAGGTATCCATCTCCCCCCCCCCTGCAATCAAGAACATTTAAAATGGGGAAAAGTGGATGCAAAATAATCTATAATTAAAAGTTAAAGGACTACAACTATATTGCATGGTTACAAGAAAAATACTCGTTACAGTAGAACCTCAGAATTAGGAACAGCTTGGGAATGGAGGCTGTTCGTAATTCTGAAATGTTCATAACTCTGAACAAAGCGTTATGGTTGTTCTTTCAAAAGTGTATAACTGAACATTGGACTTAATATAGCTTTGAAACTTTACTATGCAGAAGAAAAATGCTGCTTTTAACCATCTTAAATGAAACAAGCACAGAAACAGTTTCCTTACCTTGTCAAATCTTTTTTTTAAACTTTCCCTTTATTTTTTTAGTAGTGTATATTTAATACAGTACTGTACTGTATTTACTTTTTTTTTTTTAGGTTTCTGCTGCTGCCTGATTGCATACGTCCAGTTCCAAATGAGGTGTGTGTGGTTGACCAGTCAGTTTGTAACTTTGGTGTTCGTAACTCTGAGGTTCTACTGTAATTCAGACTTTTTCCTTTAATTTGCCCTAGTATATTACATACTGTAGACAAATATCTGCGAGATTTCCCTAAATCAAGAATAAAATTACTTTAATGCCTTAACAGCTGAAGTATTTGTCTATCCATCCCACTAATATAAAAATTCAGAGGTCATCAAACTCCAAACTGTGCTTGAAAAAGAGGCACTGTTGTACCCGTTGGCAGTACTAAATTTAAAGATGGCTCTTCTTTTATGCTAATAGTGTGAAGGAATGACATACAGTCGGACCTTAATACTGTAATGTGTTACAAAGAGCTCACTTATTTATAAATACCAGTAATCTGAATAATGCAATATGTGTCATTTTATGTTTTCACTAATGAAACATTTATTAATTCAGTTTTCTATTAACCTGTATTAAGATCTTTCTTAAACCACTCCTGTTTCGGCAGTTATGTGACCCTAATCACCCTCAACTCTGTAATCTGTTTGGATCAAGTCTTTTTAAATACACTAACCCAATTCTGCTCTGATGCCACTGTAAATCTCAAGCATCTCAGATGAAGTTAATGGAGCTGAATCAGTATAAAACTGAGATCAGAATCAGGCTCGATATTTTGCAACCAAAACATATTTTCCTTTAATAACGCTGTAGATTTTTAATACTATGTATCCCAGCATCACAACAGTTGATTAAACTTAATTCAAAAATCTCTACAGCAAGGTTTTTATGACTTGCATAAAAATACACAGCTGGAATTTATAGGAAATAAGAAATCTTGACCCGTACCTCCTGCGGAGCATAAGTGAGAATAAACTCGTGATCAGTGTGGGGCTGCAGAATTCCCAGGTTAGGATTTATAGAGAAAGCTGACTCTACATCTAGATGGTACTTGACCTTTGCAAGGTCCCCAGTTTCTTCAGGCATTAATGGTTGCAGATTAGGCTTCATTATCTGCCAGTAGAAAGGAAGTTCCACATGACTGGAAATAGATTAATAAACAGAAAAAGACTATAATACCAAATATTTAGATAGATTTTTTTCTGTAAGATCATAGTATAAAATTGTACCACAGTCCACAATATCCTTTTCCTTAAAGATCATAAGAAAATCTCTACTAGTCACAAAACTGATAGAGTTGTGTAGGAAGATTGTTACAGTATAAAAATACAAGGAAGCTGCGATAAACTATATAACTATTGAAAAGCTATTAGCACAAGATGTGGACAAACTGGAGAGAGACCAGAGGAGAGCAAAAAAAATCGTAAAAGGTTTAGAAAACTTGACCTATGAGGAAACGTTAAAAAACTGGCCATGTTGAGTCCTGAGAAAAGAAAACTGAGAAGGGACCTGATAACAGTCTTCAGATATGTTAAGGGCTGTTATAAAGAGGACTGTGATCAATAGTTCTCCATGTCCATTGAAGGTACGACAAGAAGTAATGAGCTTAATCTGCTGCAAGGGAGATTTAGGTTAGATATTAGGAAAAACTTTTAAACTATAAGAATAATTAAGAGCTAGAATAGGTTAGTAAAGGAGGTTGTGGAATCTCCATCATTGGAGGCTTTTAAGAACAGGTTAGACAAACACCTACCGGGGTGGTCTGAGTATACTTAATCCTGCCTCAGCACAGGAGGATGGATTAAATGACATTTTAAGATCCTTTCCACCCCTACATTTCTATGATTCTAGCCTTCTTAACCTATAATGTAGTGCAGCATTTAGGTAACAGAAGTAGCCTTTGCTGACATCAAACTTTTCCCTTTCTGGAATTTCATCCAAAGCCCACTGAAATCAATGGAAACACTCCCATTGACTTCAGTGGGTTTGGACTGTACTGCTAGCTATTATGTAGGTAGGTTTCTATATTTAATTGTAAAATGAGGTCAGGCTTAGACTCTTGACATGTAAGTAAATGATTATGCATTGTTAGCCAGTCATGCCACTTAACTAGAAAACAGTCAATAAGAATGCTTGCTTAATTGAGTTGCTTCATGGGGAATTTTGTGTAATTTAATAGGCTTTAAAATCCACTTCACTGTGACATCTAAAACCTCACACTACACAATAGGTATGGCAGGAAGCTGATATTCTAATTTCTGTGTGCAAATGAGGTGAAACTAAAAGAACAAGTGCAATTTTTATACTGCCTGGTATGACAGAAACTATAAAACTATTCTTGATAGTCACCTGTTTACTACTGCATTGTATGCAAGTTTGTTTCACAAAGTACAGGTTTGTTTCATACAAATGCTTTACAATAAAAGTGTAGTGACCATGCCAGTGCAATTAAAATGTACAGAAAATGTGATGCTGGATCCTCAACAGGCGGGAATCACAATAGCAATGGAGCTCCGCCAATTTACCCTAGTTGAGAATCTGACCCGTCGTTTATAAATCCAAACACAATTCTCTGTCACTTTTCATTTTGCTGTATACAGTTTCCATGTCAGGTTCTGCACTCCAGTGAAGTCAATACAGTCAGTAAGGATTTATATTAATGTAATCAAGGTAAGTATCTGGCCCATTGATGCTTTGGTTATCTGCAAACCTCTAACTTCAGTTATCAGAGATATTGAACTTATTGTTAATTATATTGTTAATTATTATTAGTGTTACAGCAAAGCCCAGTGGTCTCAATCAGGATCAGGGTACCATTGTACTAGGCACAATATAAATGCACTTTAAGATGTGGTCCTTATCCCAAAGAGAGTTTATAATTTAATCTATTAGATTTAGGTGTTCCCACTAAGGGCATTTTGTCCCCAACTCCCCCATTTACAAATCTTCTGGGGCTGGAGGGATACAGTATAAAGAGCTGAAAATGTATCAAAATATGGCAGCAGATCAGCCATTCAGTCAGGAGTGTGATCTGTGGCTGCCTTTAGCACTCTGATATATGTATATTGTGCCCATGGCTGCTATTGCAAACAAGAATAACATTTATCCATATTGCTGATTAATTGCATGAATATTTCCCCAACCCAGGGGATTCTTGCTGTCCCAGTCTAACAGAAGAGTGTAGCACATATTAGGTCATAAAACAACACTCTACAGTCCTAACGTGCTATTATATTACTAGCAGCTACGTACGTAGAGTTTCTTATAAGGAGTTTCTTCTCTGTTGTTGCATGTGGATTTTGAGGGTCAAAACGTATGAGGTGCTGTGCTGCTATGTCTGTAGGCTCACCAGGGGCTGGGTGGCTTTCTCCACCAGTGACAGATAAAAGCTCTAAAGCTATCAGCTGTCCACTTCCTGCAAGAAAATAAATATGAATCGCTGTTTACCATATGGCAGTTAAGTTTATTCACACTGCTTGCTTATTCATGACCATACCTATAGCAATGGACACTACTGATAAATCTGGGTTTTCCTCAGCCTTCTGCGCTCCAACGTGCTAAGACTACAGTACCTTCATGATATCATTTCACTGCCAATCTACACCAATATATACAGATAGTTTCCTTATGTATTTAACACATTTTGGGGTTGCAAGGCCAGCTCATCAGCTAGTATAAACAGATATGATTTGATGTAAACTGGCATAGTTCCACTGAAGTCAATTGAGCTATGAGAATTCAATTGAGAATCTGACCCCCAATCTTTATCACAGAAAATAACCAATTAAAAAAAAGAGTTGTATATTAACAACTACAGCAAACAGTAAAAACCTTTGCACTGCTGCAAATTTTTCAATAAAATTATTAGGAAGCCTGGAAATTATATATAATTTCTTAAGTATTTACAAGTCCTTGGTAAGAAAAGCATTTAGGTTAAAAATCAAAAGGTTAAATTAGCAAGCATAACACAATTGCCTACATAGCTTAAGACTGGGTATGCCACAACACGTTTCAAACCCAAATGCATGTCTTTCCCACAAAAACTGGAATTTTACAATTTGTCACCGTATATTCTTGATATCATAAATATCAAATCTTGAGTCAATGCAAAATGGTATAAGGCCAATGAAATGAATCACACATTATTTTAAGTTTTCTCCCTTGCTAATTCCCCTCATTGGCCACCTAATTCATACTGAGAAAGTAGGGCAATCAGCTAGTTATCTTGGATGCCTGTAAAACAAACACCAGAAGCTTTGAAACAAGCAGGAAGAATTGGAAGTCCTGGCACGGTCAAGGAACTATGATGTGATTGGAATAACAGAGACTTGATGGGGTAAATCACATGACTGGAGCACTATCATGGATGGGTATAAACTATTCAGGAAGGACAGGAAGAGGAGAAAGGGTGGAGAAGTTGCACTCTATGTAAGAGAGCAGTATGATTGCTCAGAGCTCCAGTATGAAACTGGAGAAAAGCCTGTTGAGAGTCTTTGGATTAAGTTTCGAGGTGAGAGCAACAAGGATGATGTCATGGTGGGTATCTACTACAGACCACCAGACCAGGAGGATGAGGTAGGCAAGGCTTTCTTCGGACAACTAACAGAAGTTTCCAGATCACAGGCCCTGGTTGTCATGGGGGACTTATAATCACCCTGACATCTGCTGGGAGAGCAATACAGCAGTGCACAGAAAATCCAGGAAGTTTTGGGAGAGTGTTGGGGACAACTTCCTGGTGCAACTACTGGAGACCCTGAACTTCAGAAAAGCAGACTTTGACTCCCTCAGGGAACTGATGGGCAGGATCCCTGGGAGGCTAATATGAGGAGGAAAGGAAGCCAGGAGAGCAGGCTATATTTTAAAGAAGCCTTATTGAGGACACAGGAACAAACCATCCTGAGGTGCAGAAAAAATAGCAAATATGGCAGGCGACCAGCTTGGCTTAACAGAGAAATCTTTGGTGAGCTTAAACATAAAAAGGACACTTACAAGAAGTGGAAACCTAGACAGATGACTAGGGAGGAGTATACAAATATTGCTCAAGCATGCAGGGGCGTAATCAGAAAGGCCAAAGCACAATTCGAGTTGCAGCTAGCAAGGGATGTGAAGGGTAACAAGAAGGGTTTCTACAGGTATGTTAGTAACAAGAAGTTGGTCAAGGAAAGTGTGGGACCCTTACTGAATGGGGGAGGCAACCTAGTGACAGATGATGTGGGAAAAGCTGAAGTACTCAATGCTTTTTTTTGCCTCAGTCTTCACAGACAAGGTCAGCTCCCAGACTGCTGCACTGGGCTGCACAGTATGGCGAGGAGGTGAGCAGCCCTCAGTGGTGAAAGAACAGGTTAAGAACTATATAGAAAAGCTGGACATGCACAAGTCCATGGGGCCAGATGCAACGCATCCGAGGGTGCCGAGGGAGCTGGCTGATGTGATTGCAGAGCCATTGGCCATTATTTCTAAAACTCGTGGGAATCATGAGAGGTCCCGGACGATTGGAAAAAAGCAAATATATTGCCCATCTTTGAAAAAGGAGAATCCGGGGAACTATAGACTGGTCAGCCTCACCTCAGTTCCCAGAAAAAATCATGCAGCAAGTCCTCAAGGAATCCATTTTGAAGCACTTGGAGGAGAGGAAGATGATCAGAAACAGTCAACATGGATTCACCAAGGGCAAGTCATGCCTGACCAACCTGATTGCCTTCTATGATGAGATAACTGGCTCTGTGGATATGGGGAAAGCGGTGGATGTGGTATACCTTGACTTTAGCAAAGCTTTTGATACGGTCTCCCATAGTATTCTTGCCAGCAAGTTAAAAAAGTATGGATTGGATGAATGGACTATAAGGTGGATAGAAAGCTGGCTAGATCGTTGGGCTCAATGGGTAGTGATCAACGGCTCGATGTCTAGTTGGCAGCCAGTATCAAGGGAAGTGCCCCAGGGGGTGGTCCTTTTCAACATCTTCATTAATGATCTAGATGATGGGATGGATTGCACCCTCAGAAAGTTTGCAGATGACACTAAGCTGGGGGGAGAGGTAGATATGCTGGAGGGTAGGGATAGGGTCCAGAGTGACCTAGACAAATTGGAGGATTGGGCCAAAAGAAATCTGATGAGGTTCAACAAGGACAAGTGCAGAGTCCTGCACTTAGGACGAAAGAATCCCATGCACTGCTACAGACTGGGGACCGACTGGCTAAGCGGCAGTTCTGCAGAAAAGGATCTGGGGATTACAGCGGATGAGAAGCTGGATATGAGACAGTAGTGTGCTCTTGTTGCCAAGAAGGCTAACAGCATATTGGGCTGCATTAGTACGAGCATTGCCAGCAGATCGAGGGAAGTGATTATTCCCCTCTATTCGGCACTGGTAAAGCCACATCTGGAGTATTGCGTCCAGTTTTGGGCCCCCCACTACAGAAATGATGTGGACAAATTGGAGCGAGTGTAGCGTAGGGCATCTAAAATGATTAGGGGGCTGGGGCACATGACTTATGAGGAGAGGCTGAGGGAACTGGGCTTATTTAGTCTGCAGAAGAGAAGACTGAGGGGGGATTTGGTAGCAGCCTTCAACTACCTGAAGGGGGGGTGCCAAAGAGGATGGAGCTCGGCTGTTCTCAGTGGTGGCAGATGACAGAACAAGAAGCAATGGTCTCAAGTTACAGTGGGGGAGGTCTAGTTGGACATTAGGAAACACTATTTCACTAGGAGGGTGGTGAAGCACTGGAAAGGGTTACCTAGGGAGGTGGCGGAATCTCCATCCTTAAAGGTTTTTAAGGCCCGACTTGACAAAGCCCTGGCTGGGATGATTTAGTTGGGGTTGGTCCTGCTTTGAGCAGGGGGTTAGACTAGATGACCTCCTGAGGTCTCTTCCAACCCTAATCTTCTATGATTCATTATAGGACTTTCTCACATAGTTTAAAGGCCAGCATCATGCATCAAGTTAAGAGGTATGTTTCTAGTGCAGTTGGGATTCCAAATGTTTCATTTAGTAGAATAATGTAACAATAATAACATACATTGAACATTGACGTTAACATCTTCAAAATGCTTTGCAAACACTGATTAATCCATTGATTTAAAAATGTTTAAAACACCTTGTACTTTCCGCTTTATACAATATCTCAAAACACATTAGAAACAAACCTGTAACTGTGATGTCATTGATCTGGCAATTATCACAAACAATAGTGAATGTCTGCTTCAGGTTTTCAGGAGACGAGGGGGAAAACAGTATCTAAAAGAGACGATTGCACACAGTGAAATAGCAGTGCCCATAATTAATTTCATACAATTCTTAGACTTCTATACAGAGATGTTCATTACAAAAAAACTCTAGCGATCAATTAATCAATTATAAAACCTTACATATGTCATAAAAAGTCTTTAATGTTCAGAGTCTGCTCTCAGTTACTTTGAGGTAAATCAAGAGTAGGCCTTCTGAATTCACTGGTGTTCCACCAATGTAACTGAGGGCAGAATCAAGTCTTAAATATGGGATAAATATACTGCAAAAGAGTGTGGATAGCATGTAGAGATCATTATCAACGTTATTCATCCATCCCTATGCATCCTTCAACCAATCAGCACTCTGCAGAAGATCTCTGTGTAATCTGGATCTGAGAAAATGGGAAAGGACAGCAAAGAAAGCAGTACAGATCAGCAAGATCTACACATTAATTGGAGTGTCCCTCTTCAAAAAGAGCACAACTGGCATCCAAAATGGAGCATAAGCATCTGCAGGCATGCAACAAAGGAATTTATGCAGGCATGCAACAAAGGAATTTATGCAGGCATGCAACAAAGGAATTTATGCTCCAAAAGGAAAGAGGAGGAGAGATTGCCCTTCCTTCCCAAGGAAATCTGTGAAGGAAAGTGCTTTCTTGGATTTGACTCTCTCCATTACAGTAAGGGATGTACTCCTGTGATCTCAAACTGTTGTTGTCTCTGGCTTCACACAGGATCCCTTGATTAGGGTCAGACTGGGCTTGTCCCCTGGACATGTGAGCAGAGCTGGAAGGGCACAGGAGCCTTCTCCCCTTACAAGCACCTATAATTGCAGTCTCTATGCTCTCAAATGCTACTCACTAGCACCTCCTGGAGTACAAGCCTCCCCAAAGGCATAGAAAGGTGATAGGGCCATGGCACCACTCCCCTCACCACTGTCCACATACGTGAAAGAAAGGAGTGTACACTACAGCCTCCTAATGGGTGGCTTAGTGAGTGCATTCTTCCTATGCATGGGAGACCTCCAAGAGGCATGTATGTACATGTATATGTACAGGTGATATACAAAAAATTATAAATATGGGCTGGAAATACGTTCTTAAAATGTGTTTGGCAAGTAAGGCTTAAATCATCCTGCCCTAGACAAAGGAATATGGTTGCACCTGCTTGAATGTGTCTCCAACGTAAACTGAGCAAAGAGAAAGCCTACAGAAGTATATTTACATAAAAGATAAACAAAGCCATCAAATTAACGAGTGGGGGCGATAACCATTTAACTATCATGATGGTGGTGGAGACTATAAAAATTAATGTGGCGTCAACTCCATGGTGGATGCAGGAGGGCTTCTTGACTTTGAAAACAAAGATAAACTTTGAGGATATAGGCAGAGAGAAAAAGCCAATTTCTCACACTTCACCTGAGGAGACAAAGAAATCAAGAGCTTGAGCTCTGTTGGATCCTGGCTAAAGACTGGCCAGCCATGCTGAAAGACCAGCTGTGGTGAGAAATCTACTTTGAACAGAAGACTCTAGTTTGTTGAGTTAGGTTTTAGTCTTAGAAGCGTATTTTTACTTTTGTTTATTTGTAACCATTTCTATCTCAATTCCTTACTTGGTATCACTTAAATATCTGTTCTTCGTTAATATATAATCTTCTTTTATTACACAAACATCAAAGTGCAGTGTTTCAAACTGAAGAGTAAAATCCTCAGCCA
This sequence comes from Lepidochelys kempii, assembly GCF_965140285.1. Classification (NCBI taxonomy): domain Eukaryota; kingdom Metazoa; phylum Chordata; order Testudines; family Cheloniidae; genus Lepidochelys; species Lepidochelys kempii. Next base: position 258,787,490 of record NC_136381.1, read on the forward strand.
AACTTACAGGCTGGAAGTGCGTACTGCCTCTTTAAAGGAGCAGCAACTTGATAAGATTTTGTTAGTGCTACAGTGAGAGGGGCTGCACACTGCAGAGGAGATGGTTTTAGGTAGACTTGGGACTGGAAGGGCTCTTGGTGTCACCCTGGAAGGAGTAACCAGGCTGCTGGAAGCCAGGGGGAGGCCACTGTGCTGTAAGCAGGCTGCTGGTGTCAGGACTCTGAGCCAAAGCTGCACAGCACAGAAGCAGCCAAGGCTATAGGGCAGGCAGTGACACAACCCCTTACTGGTCTGGGTGAACCCCCCAAGCATCACACTTCGGGATTTTAAAATGGCCTATATTGCTCATATATTTGGTAAAGTACAAAATATTAAACACTAATTACTGACCTCTAAGAACATAGCTTGATCTGGACCTAGCTCAAAAACAGCAGGTCGGATCCCAAACGGACCTTGCTCCACAAAACCAATAGTTGCAACAGCCTTGAAGTGAAAAAAGAACAAACAAAATAAATTGATCATGTTGGGTTTTTGTAGCCAGCTATTTAGAGTAGGTGACATCCTGTGACAATTAAAGTTTTTTCTTTCCATATAATTCTTCTTCTTCTTCAATAAATCTCAAAGGTATATACCATTGCTTAATTGACAGAAAATCCTCATGGTTTTCTGGGTTACCTGGGGGGAGCAGAGGGCAGGAAGGGTGCTGTTGTCACAATCAAGTGGCAGATACAAAGGGCCTTTTTTGAAGTTTACAGAGGAGCATGTATGACTTCAGGCCAGCCCTGCTGATTGTCATGGCCCACAAAGTCTTTATACTTTGAGATACCTAAACTGTGTCCAATGGTTCCTCCCAATCACTTACCCTGAAATTAGGAGGTGGCCATACTTTCTTTGGCATAATACAGAACTTTCCATTACTGGACCCTTCATTTCTGCACACAAATTCTGTCATTTTTACTCCCCCCACAAGGCAGGAACCACAATTGATGATGCGAGGCACTGCAACAAACAATACAACAAGGAAAATACGCATGTAGTGAAAGCTAACTGCAGGAAAAATAGTTATTTAATCAATTACTCTTTAAACATGGACTCATTGAATATGAATTATTAAGACTCTAAAGATGCTAAACACTTTAAATGGTTACTTTAAAGGTGCAGCAGTTTGAGCTGTAACTTGCTATAACTCTCCCATATTAAATGATGCTTCCAGCTCCAAGTACTCAAGGATTGTGTCAAACTTTGATAACAATAAAGAAGATTTTGTAAAAGAGCTTTGTGCTGGGGGAAAGCAAATTACTGATGGCTAACAAAAACAGCACATCTTCAGCTCGTATAAATAGGCATAACTCCATTGAGCTATGCAGATTTATGCCAGTTGAGATTGTGATTTGAGATATTACAGGCTGGGCTAGATATTTTCAGAGGAGAGTTTTGCAGTAAACAGCACCCTAGATATTTAATGTTTAACAATTGAGGAAGTGATGGACATAGCAAATATATAGAATCTGAATTTCAAAAGTGGCTTCAGATTTTTGGGCCTCTGGCTCTGCACCCTGAAAATAACTGTTGGCACAATTTGGCAGATACAAATAATTAAGGGAGTATTTTACAGCATTTAAATGCCTATTAATCAGATTATGCATGTAAATCAGACAGTTAGACACGTAAGTGGTATGAAATGCACCTGCAACATTATTCTACAATCCTCCATAAAGTTGGAGACAGTCAAGGCCCTTTAAAAATCAGAGACCTAAAGCTTAACAGAAACTATTGAGTGCTTGCACCTACATGTTAATACAGGAGGTGGTCTCCTAGCTTCTATAGGGATTAGGAGAGAGTATGGTGCTTGCGTCTCCACTAGAATATAATCTTCATAATTAGCTAAATATTCAGGAATAAACTGAATTGTGTACTGGCAAGTCATCCCAGGAGCGACAAGTCCACCCTCTCCTGGAAATTTTCCTAGGAAAGAAAATGCAGGTGATTTAAAATTTCAAATACAAAAGTTGTTCTATGCTTTCATGACCATATTCTGCCCTTTGAAAGCTGCTCTTAGTGAACTCTTAATATGTGCTATCTTAGATAATTTGCCATAAATGGTGTGACCATAAGAGAGCCTGACCCTGCAGTCCTTATATATCCATGGCTCCCTCTGAAGTCAATGGGCAGTAAGGGACTCTTTACACTGATTTCAATGGGCATTGAATCAGGACCTAGATGAGTTTTTGCAGTCTCAGGGCAGGGATCAATGCTACTACGGCAGGGATCAATGCTCTGAGATCGATCCACTGGCGGTTGATCTAGCGGGTCTAGCAAAGACCCGCCAAATCAACTGCAGATCGCTCTCCAGTCAATCCCTGTATTCTACCCCCGACAAAAAGAGTAAGGTAAGTCAATGGGAGATTTTTTCCTGTCGACCACCCGCGGCGTAGACCACGCGGTAACTCGATCTAAGGAACGTCGACTCCAGCTACGTTGTTCACGTAGCTGGAGTTGCGTAGTGTAGATCGATTTACCACAGTAGTGTAGACATAGCCTACGTCTAGATGTGTTATGCATACCATTTCTTTTGTTTCAGTCTGATCTCCCTACATTTCATTTTTAATTAGACCACTAGAGTCTCAGACTTCTGTCTGGGAGTTTCATGTAGACTGTCCTAGACAGGTAAGACAACCTCTAACTTCTAAGAAGTGATATGAGACTCTATGGGATTAAGGATCTGCCCACCTGGATTGCATTGTAGATGGGACGCACACAAAAATCAATGTATTATATTCAAGTAGACAAATTAGTTCTTGTACAATTTTGCATCTTCAGAGCTAGTAATAGCAACTTACCCAGCCCAATGGCAAAGGCTGAAGTAGATGGAGGAATGACTCTTACATGGCGACACACTGAAGTCAGGTTCTGCAGCTCTATAGTCATCTTTGTTTAAAAAAGAATAGAATACCAAATAACACTTATGCACTGTTCATTTTCATAATACTCTGCATACAGCAGTGAATTACTTCTCACAACACGCCTAGGAGGTAGGTATTTTGTAAATGGGAAAACTGAACATTTCTGTCAGCATCTGAAGTAAAGGACATGTCACACAAAAGCAACCTGAGGTTGAAAAGGACACACTTAGTACTCCTTGCGGGAAGTTCTGCTGATGATTGAAAGAGAGAGGAAAATGAGGCTCAGGAGAGTTTAGTTAGCTATGTGGAAGTCTGCATGGGGTGGGGGAACTATGAAAGTCATGGAGAGACATCAAGTTTCTCAGAGGTAGAATAAATTCTTTGTAGATGAAAAAGCTGTTACCTCATAAACCTGACCAACTTCATACTCAGAAAACAAAACAGCGGGCGGGGTAGCTAGAAATACAGGAACAGACTGAGGATCACTGAAATAAAATAATGGGAGAAACTTTGAGAAATATTCAGTGAGCTCTTACACTGTCAGTTATTTATCTATGCCTTAAGAATGTCCTGATTGCATCCATAAGCATGAATAACAAAAATTATAAAAACCTTGCAAGATATTATTTCTGAATGATTATAATTAAGATACACAGGAGAAAATACTGTTTTGGCTAAACTGGTATAAAACCAGAATAACTCCAAAGCAAAACTCTCTGCAGGATCAAGAGTCAAGGTACGTACCTTTTATCAAATGTCACTTTTCTTCCTGTTATCATTCGATCTACCTTCTTCTGAGGAAAAATAAGAGATTTTCCTCCATTAAGAGTATTTGGTGGGAAAAAGCGGGGATTCTTCAGGCAATTATGTCGGTTCTCAAGTCTGGCAAGGTAAATGCGGTCTTGTTCTCTATCCGCTTTGTACATATCATCTTTCCAGACTGATTTGTGAGAGGAGCTAGATTTCTTTGAAACAAACAGAGAGTGTGATGCAAAATTCAGTGTCAAATACAGCAGCTTTGGGGGGGGGGGGGGGTTATATAAAATACCTATTCCTGATTACTTAGGCTTTATGTAACAGTAAAGAATTTCACCCTCAGCAAACTACTGTATTTTTCTCTTCTCCAACATGGAAAGCAACAACTTACACTAAAATAGCAATGTGCTAGGACTTGCCTCTTTCTACAGGGATAGCAATAAGTCCTAAACTGTTTGACGGGCTAAAAAGAGTGCATCTCTGAAATATACCTTACTTGATGGTTTCTTAGTCTGATGTCTAGGCTCAGGAGTTGAAGACAGCGTTAAGGTGGATAAAGATACATCTGGCAGACTATCTAATGTTTTCCTCAAGTGTGGGATTTCTGTATGTTTCTGATCCCGTGGACTTTTAGAAATGAGTTGTTTAAAACTAAGCGTCTCCTTGATATAGTCAGGCTCTTTTTTTCCTGCAGTTCAAAGAAAAGTATTGACATTTTCTGAGCAATAGGGAGAAAAGTATTCATTTTAGAAACTTATTGTAAGCAGAGAAACATTAATAGGGCTGTAAATTAATTGCCGTTAACTCATGCAATTAACTCGAAAAAATTAATTGCGATTAATCTCAGTTTTAATCAAACTGTTAAACGATAGACTACCAATTGAAATGTATTAAATATTTTGGTGTTTTTCTAGATTTTCATATACATTGTATTCTGTGTTGTAATTGAAATCAAAGTGTATATTATTTTTACTACAAATATTTTCACTGTAAAAATGATAAACAAAAGAAATAGTATTTTTCAATTCACCTCATACAAGTACTGTAGTGCAATCTCGTTATCGTGAAAGTGCAATTTACAAATGTAGATTTTTTTTGTTACATAACTGCACTCAAAAATAAAACAATGTAAAACTTTAGAGCCCGCAAGTCCACTCAGTCCTACTTCTTGTTCAGCCAATTGCTAAGACAAACAAGTTTGTTTACATTTACAGGAGATAATGCTGTCCTCTTCTTATTTACAATGTCACCTGAAAGTGAGAACAGGCATTTGCATGGCACTTTTGTAGCTGGCATTGCAAGGTATTTACGTACCAGATATGCTAAACATTCGTATGCCTCTTCATGCTTCAGCCACCATTCCAGAGCACATGCTTCCATGCTGATGACACTTGTTAAAAAAATAACGTGTTAATTAAATTTGTGACTGAACTTTTTTGGGGAGAATTGTATGTCCCCTGGTCTGTGTTTTACCTGCATTCTGCCACATATTTCATGGTATAGTCGTCTCGGATGATGACCCAGCACATGTTATTTGTTTTAAGAACACTTTCACCGCAGATTTGACAAAACGCAAAGAAGAAACCAATGTGAGATTTCTAAAGATAGCCACAGCACTTGAACCAAGGTTTAAGAATCTGAAGTGCTTTCCAAAATCTGAGTGGGACGAGGTGTGGAGCATACTTTCAGAAGTCTTAAAAGAGCAACACTCCAATGCGGAAATTACAGAACCCGAACGACTAAAAAAGAAAATCAACCTTCTGCTGGTGGCATCTGACATAGATAATGAAAATGAGCATGCGTGGGTCAATACTGCTTTGGATTGTTATGCAGCAGAACCCATCATAAGCATGGATGCATGTCCCCTGGAATGGTGGTTGAAGCATGAAGGGACATGAATCTTCAGTGCATTTGGCACGTAAATATCTTGCGACGCCAGCTACAACAGTGCGACAAGAACACCTGTTCTCACTTTCAGGTGACATTGTAATCAAGAAGCGGGCAGCATTATATCTCCTGCAAATGTAAACAAATTTGATTGGCTGAACAAGAAGTAGGACTGAGTGGACTTGCAGGCTCTAAAATTTTACATTGTTTTATTTTTGAATGCAGGTTTTTTTGTACATAATTCTACATTTGTAAATTCAACTTTCATGATAAAGAGATTGCACTACAGTACTTGTATTAGGTGAACTGAATACTACGATTTCTTTTTTTTTATAATTCAAATACTTGTAATCAAAAATAAATATAAAGTGAGCACTGTACACTTTGTATTCTGTGTTGTAATTGAAATCAATATATTTGAAAATGTAGAAAACATCCAAAAATATTTAAATAAATGGTATTCAATTATTGTTTAACAGTGCGATTAATTGCACTATTAATCACGATTAATTTTTTTAATTGCTTGAGAGCCCTAATTATTAATAATACAAGATTGGTCTTGGAGTTAGCAAAACAACTAAATATTTAAGTGCTCTAGTGTTTCCGCCATATTTACAGTTTATTTTGTTACAAGTAGGTTAATCTGTTTCAATCACAAATCATACTGATAACATTTAGGACAAACTTACAATGATCAAAATACAATAATAATAAAATAATAAATAAATAAATAAATAAATAAAGATATTACCTCACCTACCTTGTCTCTCTAATACCCTGGGACCAACACAGTTACAACAACACTGCATTCAACTTCTTTAACACCCTTTATTTGAGGATCTTAATATGATCTAAAAACAGTTAATTAAGCCTTATAACTCCTCTCTGAGGTAGATAAGTTACTATCTCCACTTTACAAATGGATAAACAGAGTTGATAAAAAATGGAATTCTCACACTGAAGAAATTCCAAGATTTGAAATTTCATATCATCCTTAATTTGGACAAAAAGTAGAAACCACGGATTTTTTTGCAAAATGAAATGTTCTGAAATATTTCATTTTGACCGTATTGAAATGTTTTGTTTATATATGTGTGTGTGTGAAAATGATAAAATCAAAGTGGAACATTTCACCTTATTGAAAAAAAGTTTTGATAAAGTAAAAATGAAATATTTTGACATTATCAAAAACGATTTGATACTTTCCCATAAAAATTTCAGACAAAATTAATATGTTCTCATAACACATTTCAATTTAATCAAATCAGCATTTTAGATGGAAAAACATTCTGTTAGAAAATTTTTGATCAGCTCTAAAACAAAGGCACAGAGATTAATCAGAACAAATTTTTAAAATAAAAACTGCTTTCATTTAAATAATTTAATTATTTGTCTGCTCTGTTTATCACATAAATACTGCTGCATTTGCTAATGCAGAAGAATCACAGGGTGAAACTGACCACCACAGATTCGCTGTCTAAAGTGAGTGAGCTGAAAAAAATAAACAAACAGCATTGGTAATGAAAAGTAAATTTGATATTTAAAACAAATTGCAGTTTTAGTAATTTATTAGTTACACAGAAAGGAGAATTTTTGTAATATATTACAAATGTAATATCTTTACTGTGTCCTTTAAGCTAATTCTTAGTACTTTAAATGTTAGGGCTTGTCTATATAAACACTTAGTTCACAACAAGCTGGTTGCAAATCTACCTCACACTAGCCTGCAGCACACAACATCTCTGTGTGGAGCCGGTTGCCATAGACTAAACAGTTTATCGTCCTCCTTAATCTATTCCCATTTCAAAGCAGGGTACATTAAAGTGCACTAGAGAACTGTTAGTGCTCAGCAACATGGTCTACATGGACACCTAGTGCACAACAGGCTACAGCACAGTCAATTTACACCCCAGCTTGCCACGAACTAAGTGTTCATATGGTAAAGCCCTTCGTGATTCTGCTCATTAGGCAGAAGTACAGAGCATTATGCGCAGGCTATCCATGTCTAATTCTTCAGAGCATTATCAGAAATCCGTATTAGTCTCTACTTTAAAAGTTACCTTTAGGTGCTTTGGTAATGGGTATTCTATCAGTGATGTAATCTTCAGGGCAGATTAAATTATGTTTTTTGAGAAGGTCATTATCCACACACCATCGAAAGGAGGACTTCACTACAATATTAAAAAAAAACAAAAACAAATAAAAGATTGGTGTTTTAAGATACACTAACAATGGTCAGTCCACATTTCTGTTGTTTCTCCTTCACATCACTACAATGAAGTATTTTGGAGAGAAATATGGTCTGTAAACTGAGCACAGAACTTAACTCAAACAACTCCAGAATTCTAAATTCAGTTCTGATTCATGGCTCTGGGGCCTTGGACCAATCACTTAATCTCTGTGTCAGTTTCCCTGCCTGTAATAACACTTATCAACAGGGCAATTGTGAAGACATTTGTATTAATGATTTTTGTACAGCTGTTTATATATGCTTGCAACAAAGTTAAGGTATAGAACCATTAATGGCAGGTTTCAGGCATTGAAAATGACCTGTCCAATTAGTTTCTTATTATGTAAGATTAATTTTTTTCTTTTTGATTCTCTCCTTACAGTTTCTCAGATCTCTCTTTTAGTATAAGTGGTATTAAACCCTGGCATTATGATCAAAAGTTCACTGAAGTCAATGGGAGTCTTTCCATTGACTTAAATAAGCATTGAATTTGGTTCCAGATCCCATAAATGTGTACTGGGATAGGTAACATTCCCAGAAACCTCACCTGGTGGCAATCCAATGTTGTGGAAGTCCTCCCCAACATCTATCTTCAACATGTTCAGAGCCCTTTCTTCTGCTGCTGTTGCTCGAGCTCTTGCCTGAATGATGTGCTTTTCTACTATGTCAATTTCTGTCAGTCGATGGTTATATTCAGTATGAATCTGGCAAGTAGATTGGTGAATGTAAATAAATAAATATATTTTTAGCTATCACAAATTATTACTAATTTCAGTACATGTAATAGAAAAATAAATATTTTCTGTTTCTTTCTGAAGTCTTGCTAGAATGTTTTTGCTTTACAAGAATAAACTCTCAGAATAGAATGCATTATTTTCTAACATTTAACTTGTGGTGGGGCTTGAAACATTTACCAGATGCCTACCAGTCAGATCACTAAACTTTATAACCAGAGGCAGATATGACGAAAGGGGCCCCTTTACCAATGAATTCCAGGGGCAATACCCTACTGAGAAGCCTGACCTTCAACCTCTGCTACTGGAAAGAGGGAAGGTGCTATGCTTGGACCCTACTTGTGTTCCAGATACTATATCAGGTATATGATTAAATTTAAAGTGTTCTCTCTCCCCTAGTTACTAGAAAGTTTTTTAATTCACTGATTCAGAGCAGGGATTTGAACCAAGTCTCCCACATCCCAGGTGAGTGTCCTAAATAGTAGGCTATTGACTATTCTTCTCTCTGTGTCCTTCTTCCCTGATCCCCCAATTCCATCTTGGATCTGAGAAAATTTCAGTTTCAACAAAATAGCATTCATCATCAATTTTTTCCTACTGGTTTTGAATATCAGCCGTGAAAATGACCAAAGTCTTGTTGATTTCATTCCACAGCTGCTCCAACAAGAGAGGTTTTAAGATTACCTGTCTACAGACTCAGAAAGACTGCACATCTGTTCAGATTTAGGACTAAAAACAACTTTTAAAAACCCTTCAAAACCTGAAAGCTTAAAATCTGCAGTTAAAAGTGAATTGATAGCTCAGTTTCACCCACCTCTAACTTGTAAGTTTTCTGTTCTCCAATAGCAAGCTGGAAAGTGGATTTTGTAAAGCTCTGATTTGCACTGACTATACAGCACATATTGTACCCATTCCTCAGATGGATAGAGCACCACCCACTTTAAAAGAAAATCTAAATAAATTTCTGATAACATGGTTTATCTTAATGCTAACTACCGCATATACTCGATCATAAGCCGGTTCGTTTATAAGCAGACACCTCCTCCCCAAGAGGGATAAGTAAAAATGGTAAAAACTGTATGACCCTTTCATAAGCCGACCCTATATTTCAGGGGCTGGCAAACTTTGGCTCCCGGCCCATCAGGGTAAGCCGCTGGAGGGTCAGGATGTTTTGTTTACCTGGAGCGTCTGCAGGCATGGAGCCCCTCAGCTCCCAGTGGCCATGGTTTGCCATTCCCAGCCAATGGGAGCTACGGGAAGTGGCGCCACTTCCCGCAGTTCCCATTGGCTGGGAACGGCAAACCGCAGCCACAGGGAACTGAGGGGCTCCGTGCCTGCAGACGCTCCAGGTAAACAAAACAACAATGTATTAGATATTCAATTCAATGATTTCATAGAGTTTTAAATCATCAAATTTTGGTGTAGACCCGTTTATAAGCCGACCCCTACTCTTTGATGTGTCACTTTTTTACCAAAAATATTCGGCTTCTGAACGAGTATATATGGTACTTCTTTTGGGAAGCATCTTACTTTAAATGACAAGATGTCAATGTTTGAGGAGAGATCATTCAAACACACTACTCAGATATTGTCAAGAAAAAGCAGACTCCATTCACTGGTACCTTCTTAAGAAACTCAACTCAGGAGAAAAATATAGAATCTGAAATTCATGCTTGTCTGTCTTGCAGTCTGTGCATAGGTGATGCGTTGTGGGGTATGCAGGGTCAGGTGCCACACCAGATTTCTGCATGGGCTGCCAGCATGGGGAAGGAGAGGGGCTCTATCCTTCTCCCACTGCCCCTGTCCCCTGGCATGCTCGGCCTCTGACTGTGGCTGCCGGGCCTGGGCAGGAAGCAGAAGGGGCAGAACTAGCCACTTCTTATGCCAGCCATTCAGGGTCACTGCTCTGTGCGGCATAGTGGCTGCCTGAGAGAGCCTGGTTGGGAAGGTGGCAGGCCGCCCCCCAGCTAGGCCCAGCTGCTAGGGACAGGGGCCAAGTGAGCCAGAATCCCCTCTCCCCCCAGGCACATTTCCAGCTCACTCATCCCCTATCCCCAGCAGTCGGGCCCAGGTGCCACCATCTCCCCAGCCAGGATCTCTCGGGCAGTTGCTGCGCTGCACAGAGTCAGCGACCCTCAGTAGCCAGCTTCAGCTGCGTGAGAAATGGCTCCGTCCTGCTCCCCGCCTGGGGCCGGCTCCCAGGGAAAGCAGCCGAACATGCTGGGGAGGGGGGAAGGCACAGCGGGGGAAGGACAGAGTCCCCCCCTGCAGATAATGTTGGTGGGGCGGGGAGAGTGCAGAGGTCCCAGGCTGGGCACAGGGCTTGGGGCACCAAGCAGGGGAGACACATGGTGCGGTCATGTCTCTTTCCCTTTAGATTTGTGCCCCCCCAATATGGGGAGGCACGAGTCATCTATGAGTCTGTGAACAGTACGAAGAGATAGATGGTGCCTACAAAATTAACATCTGTTGCCAAAATCAGAATATCTGTTCATTTTAACAGTGATCTCGTCTCCTATTCTCGCTCAGCACCTACTGAAGCAATAGGATTACAAAAAATACTTTGCACTTCTATAGCTTTTTTCATCATTTTTGTCTCAAAAGTGCTTTGCAAACATTAATGAATTATGTATCACAACCCACCAGTGAGGTAGGAAATGGTTATATAAGGATCACTTCACTCCATTCAGCAGCTCCTTAAGAGCATACAACAACACTACACAACAATTTATTGAAGGATAGTAAGAAGACTATCACATCCACTTGAAACTGCAGGGAGAATGTAGGGTAAAAGCAGATAGTGCTTTAGGAACTTTAAAGAGAATTGTTTTTTACTTCACATCTGAAAAAACTCCCAGAACAACAGTTAGGAGCATCAGGTGGCATTTGAGATGAGAGGCTCCACAAGCAAAATTGGTCTTAAGAAGGGTATTTGCCACTAGCATTCAAACTGCTCATGAAAATCTCGTTGCGATTCTAGGAAACCATTGTGAAAAAAAATCCTGGGAGGTCTGAATTAACATTGACAAACATTTTGCTAAATCTCAGAACAGCTCTGAAAATTGCCTCTGTTTTTTGTTTATTTGCTTTACCTTTTGCAGCTCCTCCACAAACTTCTCATGATAGAGATTGTCTCCTCCACGGGACTTGATCAGATTTGTTCCAGTGTCCATCCCTATAACATCTGCAGTATAAGTGCTCTTAAAGACGCTAGTCAACAAATGAGAAATGTCCTGAAGGGGAAAAATTTAGGGTGAGAAATTGTTAATCTTTAGAAACAGAGACAGGATTGAGAGTGAGGGGCATGAATATTAAACCATACATGCAACAGTGATTAAATCAGTTTGCAGAGTAACAGCCGTGTTAGTCTGTATTCGCAAAAAGAAAAGGAGTACTTGTGGCACCCTAGAGACTAACCAATTTATTTGAGCATAAGCTTTCATGAGCTACAGCTCACTTCATCGGATGCATACTGTGGAAAGTTTAGCAGATCTTATTATATACACACAAAGCATGAAAAAATACCTCCTCCCACCCCACTCTCCTGCTGGTAATAGCTTATCTAAAGTGATCACTCTCCTTCCAATGTGTATGATAATCAAGGTGGGCCATTTCCAACACAAATCCAGGTTTTCTCACCCCCCCCCACACACACAAACTCACTCTCCTGATGATAATCAAGGCAATGGCCCACCTTGATTATCATCCACATTGTAAGGAGAGTGATCACTTTAGATAAGCTATTACCAGCAGGAGAGTGGGGTGGGAGGAGGTATTTTTTCATGCTTTGTGTGTATATAATAAGATCTGCTAAACTTTCCACAGTATGCATCCGATGAAATGAGCTGTAGCTCACGAAAGCTTATGCTCAAATAAATTGGTTAGTCTCTAGGGTGCCACAAGTACTCCTTTTCTTTTTGTAAATCAGTTTGGTTCCACAGCAGTAGCTTCAGATTACCAGTGCTTTGGTAAGAAAGGGGACTATGTACATAATGTTCTGGATATAGAAGCTCTGTGTATCTATTTGCTTTATAGAAATCTGGGTTATATAAAGATATAGGCTGCAAAAGCAAATTCCATTCAGATCCTCCAGAGAATGGCTGGGTGGGTGGCTAGGTGTGGACTTTCTAGGGCTGGAAGGCTCTGTCTGTAAAGGACTATCTGCAGGGGGAATTGGGGTCTGCCAGAGAGGGGACTTAGGAGGTAGAGGAAATGTCAGATGGTGGTGGAAAGGGGGTCCTGTCTGCAGTGGATACTATAGGGGCACAGAAGGGGGGTTCACAGGAAGGTCCAAGAGAGGCGTGTCTGAGAGGGAGTGTGTGTACAGGGGTGTCTTTCTGGATAGGCTGGTGGGTGTCTCTCCAAGTGGGGCAAAGAGGCTCCCTGCTGGAGCTCTGAATGGGTTGGGGTATCCGGGCACAGTGAATGGGCTGCTGGGGTGTGTGTGTGTGTCTCTCTCTTTGTGATTCATAGATCCCTAGCCCAGAAGGGACCATTGTGATCATCTGGTTTGACTTCCTGTATATCACAGGCCACAGAAATCCCCCCCCCAGCAAATCCCAAGAGCAGATATTTTAGAAAAACATTCCATCTTGATTTTATAATGGTCAGTGATGGAGACCCCACCATGACCCTTGGTAAATTGTTTCAATGTTTTATTACCCTGTTAAAAATCTACACCATGTTTCTAGTCTGAATTTGCCTAGCTTCAACTTCCAGCCATTGGATCATGGGTGGAGGGGTGTCTCTGAGGGTGGAGGTAGCATCGGGGTGTGGTTGCAGGAGGTATCTCTGTGGAAGGGTCTCCAGCGGGGCAGGGGGGGGTGTCTCTAAGGCAGAGGGGAGTCTGGGAAGTGTTGGTCTGGAGGGGGGAAGGCCCTGGGGGGAGGGGGGGAAGTATTGGAGGGTGAGAGAGGGAGGTTTGTGTGTGTGGAGGGCCCTGCAGGGGCGGGGGAATCAGTTTTTGAGGGCAGGGGAAGGACCAGGCAGGAGCATTGGTCTTTGAGTGCAGGGTAGGGGGTTGATCTCTGAAGGCAGGGGAGGACTTGGGGGGGGGGAAGAGGAGGTTCTGAGGAGGGAGGGCCCTACGGGGCGGGGGGGGGGGTCGGTCTCTGAGGGGGGAGGGCCCAGCTGGCCTGGTGGGGTCGGTCTTGGAGGGGCCTGCTGCGGGGGGGTTGGTCTCGGAGGGAGAAGGGTCCTGGGGGGTCGGTCTCAAAGAGGGGAGGGTCTGTCTCGGGGCGGGGGGGAGGTCCTGCTGGCCTGGGGGTCTGTCTAGGAGGGGAGGGGGTTGGTCTCAGAGGGGGGAGGACCCTGCTGGTGGGTCAGTCTCAGTGGGGGGGGCCCTGCTGGCCTGGGGGGGGTCGGTCTTGGAGGGGGGGGTCAGTCCCGGGGGGCACCCTGCTGGCCTGGGGGGGGCCTTGCTGGCCTGCGGGGGTTGGTCTCGGGGGGGGGCGGGGGGCCCTGCTGGCCTAGGGAGTCGGTCTTGGGGGGGGTCCTACTGGCCTGGGGGGTCGGTCTCGGGGGGGGCACCCTGCTGGCCTGGGGGGGGCCTTGCTGGCCTGCGGGGGTCGGTCTCGGGGCGGAGGCCCTGCTAGCCTGGGGGGGGTCGGTCTCGGAGGGGGGCTCAGTCTCGGGGGGGGCGGTCTCTGAGGGTGGCTCAGTCTCGGGGGGGGCTCCTGCTGGCCTGGGGGGGCTCGGTCTCGGAGGGGGGCTCAGTCTCGGGGGGGCGGTCTCTGAGGGGGGCTCAGTCTCGGGGGGGCTCCTGCTGGCCGGGGGGGGGTCGGTCTCGGGGGGGGGGCCGGTCTCTGAGGGGGGCTCGGTCTCGGAGGGGGGCTCAGTCTCGGGGGGGGCGGTCTCTGAGGGGGGCTCAGTCTCGGGGGGGCTCCTGCTGGCCGGGGGGGGGTCGGTCTCCGGGGGGGGGGCCGGTCTCTGAGAGGGGGCTCAGTCTCGGGGGGGCTCCTGCTGGCCTGGGGGGGGTCGGTCTCGGAGGGGGGCTCAGTCTCGGGGGGGGGCCGGTCTCTGAGGGGGGCTCAGTCTCGGGGGGGCTCCTGCTGGCCTGGGGGGGCTCGGTCTCGGAGGGGGGCTCAGTCTCGGGGGGGGCGGTCTCTGAGGGGGGCTCAGTCTCGGGGGGGCTCCTGCTGGCCGGGGGGGGGTCGGTCTCGGGGGGGGGCCGGTCTCTGAGGGGGGCTCAGTCTCGGGGGGGCTCCTGCTGGCCTGGGGGGGGGTCGGTCTCGGAGGGGGGCTCAGTCTCGGGGGGGGGCCGGTCTCTGAGGGGGGGCTCAGTCTCGGGGGGGCTCCTGCTGGCCTGGGGGGGTCGGTCTCGGGGGGGGGGGGCCTGCTGGCCTGGGGAGGGGGTCGGTCTCGGAGGCGGGGAAGGGCCATGCCGGGGCCGTTACCTGAGTCCGCTCGGAGGCGGGTCTGTGTCTGTCCATGGAGGGCTCAGGGCTGCTGGGGGCCCCGCCCGCCGCCATCCCCCACGCGGGGCCCGGAGGCCAGGGCAGCCCCGGCCCCGCCGCTCGCACCGGGCGGGCTCGGCCGGAGCCTGTCGCTAGGGGAGCGGCCGGCTCAGTTTACCAGCGCCCTGCCCTAGCGACGGCGCCTCCTCCCAGCCAGCAGCGGGTTCCTCCCGCGCCGGGGCTGGCGAGCGCCTGGGCCGCCATCGCGCCCCTTCCTTGGGGAGACCGCCCCGGGGGCCGCAGGGAGCGCAGAGCTGGGGCTGGGCGGGTAGCAGTGTTTGTAGCCCCCGCGCCCCGTCCCCTTTGTGGAGGTGCGCTGTGGTCGTCGCTTAGCGGTAGTCACCCTCTCCCTCCTCTCTGTGACATCGCCCCTGTCCCCTCGCAGGCTGCCCCACAGCCTGAGATCTAGCCCTGGGCTTATGACCCCGGATTTCGCTGCCCACCAGGCCACACTTCCAGCTCTGGGGGCGCCTGGTAGCCTTTGATTTTCCTGTCTCAGTTCACTCTAGGTCAGTGGGTCCCAAACTTTAACAGCCTGTGAACCCCTTTCAGAAAACCTCAAGTCCGGCGAACCCAAAGCTCCTAAAAAATGAATGTTTCCGGGGATTTTCTCCTTTACCTGAGTATAAATTATAAAAGCGGTGATCTTGGAAATATACAATTTGTTTTTATGACATGCTTATTACACACGATTTATTATTAATTATTTATCATTACAGTAGTTTTATTACATTATGAAAACGGCAACACTCTTCCAAGATCTCACTTTGGTATCTTGTATCACTTTGAATAAGCCTGTAATAAGACAAGGCTCCTATGCTTCATCAAGGAATATCCCATGTGAAACAGCATGAAGGTATTTAAGAAGCCAACGCAAACAGTTTCTCCTCCACAAGCATTCAGGTCTTGAGCAGTCCAGATAAACGACACATTAAAACAAAGCTTCAACCTGTTCTTCATAATCATTTTAAAAACAATACTAGCTGCCTATTTAATTTTAAAAACAGCAAAAAATATCCACCTCCCTTTCCATTTCTTATAAGGAGTCTTGAAGTTAAAATCTCCTCAGTGTGATAGATATGCTTGCTTTGATCTGCTTCGCTCTTGGAAGTCCAGGGGCTCCAGGCTGCTGGCCCCATGCTGCCTGGGGTCTCTAAGGACAGCTCTGTCCGCCATTAGGGAATTTTTCCCTGAGAACCCCCTGTAACATTTCGTGAACCCCAGTTTGGGAACCACTGCTCTAATGCATCACAGCTGGGCTAATATCCCATTTCAACCCCCTCTCCCCTCTTTTCCCCCTCAATAATGGAGAAACTATGAGGCTTCCTGACACCATCCCACTATGTAATTATTATTAATAATAAAAGTAATTGGAACTGGTCAACAATGCAGCAAAACAATTCTGAAAAAATGTGAAATTTCAAAGAAGTTTTTTTTTTCTTTTGCAGGGCTTAACAGGGATCCTTTTGTCATTTTTTGCAATATTTTTATCAAAGTAGTTATGTAAATTAATAAGCACTTTGATTAAATGATTTAAAATGGCAAAAAATAAAAAAAATGGAGAAGGTTGATAGTTTTGCAAAAAAAAAAGGGGGGGGGTTTCAACAAAAAAAAACATTTCATTCAGAACATTTCAGCCAGCTCTAATATTGGTTTATTAACCTGCTCCTACTAAAGTCATTGGGAAAGCCCCTACTGAGTTGAATGGGAGCAGGGCATTTGGAGCACTGCCCTGAAGAATTTACATGGTCATTATGAATAGCGTAATCCTGATAATAATGAGAACCTCAGTGCTCAACACCTCTTAGAATTAGGCCTAAAACAAACATAAAACCAGACAAGGTAGGAACCTCAGATCTGACTTGGAGGGAACACATCTAGGGATAATTAAATAATACAGTTGACTTGATCACTCACTTCTTGCCCTTTCTGTTGAGACGACCAGCAAGTGCTAGTAGCAATAGTAGATTTTGTAGTAATGGACTGAAATCATCATCTCCTGACATATAAGCAGTCAAAAAGCCATACACTGTTCCCTCTAAGCTGTGTGCGTGTGCACGCACACGCAGATCCTAAACCCCGCGCACACGGTGAAACACCGTGTGCACAAAACTTTGCACAGAAGCACAAAATTTTGCCCAGAAGAAATTTTTTGCACACATGGCCTGTCAAAAATTAGAGGGAACATTGGATGGGAATGACTTTTACTCACTACCATTATAGGTGGAATATAAACTGGTTCCCTAGAAGTGAAAGGCTTCTTAATTCAGTCCTCCCTTTTTTCTGTTCCTATCTAATTGTATAAGCTCGGAACATGTTTATAGTGGTTGTACTGGCAGTCTTATTTTGGTGGTAAAATATGACAGTGCTGTTTGCCATAACTACATTCCCAGTATTTTTTATTTTGCCACCCCCCCACACTTTTTTCTGCTTCTGACTTAGACTGAGAGAGCTGCACTGTAATTCATATCACTTTTCTACAACCACCAAGGTAGTTAACCAGCATGAAGGCCTCTTCAGATATGGCTTGGGGCAGAAAAATACATGATGGTGTCAAATACTGGCTAAGGTGCATGCATGCTTCTGCCCCTTGGTGACTGCTGTAGCTCACGAAAGCTTGTGCTCAAATAAATTTGTTAGTGTCTAAGGTGCCACAAGTACTCCTTTTCTTTTTGCAGATACAGAGTAGCACGGGTGCTACTCTGAAACCTTAATTTGCAGAAAATAGCCCACCTACAGAAGCTACTCCTAGCTAGTGGGCATTCGTTCATTCAGGGTGAGCAAAAAAGTCCTGGGTTCTTTTCTCTCTACTCTTGTGCAATGTTGGGTGACCAGATAGCAAGTGTGAAAAATTGGGACGGGGGTGGGAGGTAATTGGCACCTATATAAGAAAAAGCTGCAAATATCAGAATTGTCTCCATAAAATCGGGACATCTGGTCACCCTAGCGCAATGTAGCTAACAATAGTTGTGTTTATATGTATGCAGTGCATGGATTAATTACAATAGGATAAATGGAACAATCCTTCCTACATCAGGCCATTAAACTCTGCATTTCCCTTGTATAATATGTTATCAAATGAGATTCTTAGAAATCTAGAGATCACATAGTTTACTAGGAAATGAAAATGCCATAGTTTCTTATCGCGTGCAGGGGAAGTTCAGGGTTTCTAAAATATCCTGCTTAGGAGACTAAGGCCAATCAGAGAAATTGCTGTCATCTGGCACCAGTTTCAGTTTTCATCTAGTATTGCCAGGTGCAAATGTTTTCCCATAAAAAAGGATTATGACTATTCTTTCTGATGGCACCCTGTGAATTTACATATGTTCTTGCCTTTAAAACTGGCCCTGCGTGTCAGCATGCAGATGTGTCAGTCCTTCAAGATTCCAAGTTTTTTAGTCATCTGTTGTTACAGTTGACTATAACATCTATGGACTTACCTGGAAAGTCAATAAAATCCAATATTCTTTTAGCAGTTCTTTCCGGTGGACCAAAATAAGCTCAGATAGAGTAGTGGCAATCGGAAAGATGTTTTTGTTTAAAATAATGTGTGATTCAACACTGAAAAGTGTCTATCAAAATAGCTTTGTGGGGTTTCATATTTCTTGTCTCACAATTACTTATAAATCAGGTCTGTTCAGTTTTTATAGGTAAAAATGTTTTTTTCTAACTTCTGCCTTGAAAACTCACCCTGGAATCTGAAAGTCAAGGTGGAGTCTTTCCGTTCACTAATCAAATAAGGAACCTGCAGTCAGAATTTAAGGACTGATTCAAAGCTGACTGAAGTAAGTTGAAAGTCTCCCACTGACTTCAGAGATTTTAGATTAGGCCTACTTTCCACCCCCCCATTATTAACATATGTAAACTGAATATATATATATAGTTTCAAATGAGCCAGATGTTTCTCATTAACATGAATCTAATAAATTCACATTCCCACACAAGTACAGTATTACAAATCTTATTAATAACACACATACCTCACCTTCTAATTCTACCTTATTTAGCTATCAAAGAAACAAGAGGGTTCTCAGAGCTCTAGCTTATGACAACACGAATACCAGTTTAGAAAGCACTGTCTAAAGTACACATTGTCCAGATATAAATAGTTACTCTTACTTCCAATGTATGAGATCTTCCAGAAACGTTTCCCTTCTTCTGGCATTTTTCCTCTGTATATTATGTAAGTCATAACCAGCTGCTATCTATTGTCCTTCATATATGAGTCATTTGCCCTGTTTCTCTTCTGGTTATTCCACCTTTAAAAGACCCATTTCTGTCTGATCACCCTTATATCATTGTCTGTATATTTATTTTGTTCAAACTCCAGAAATGGTAACCACACATTATAAAATGTGCTTGATCCTAATAGAAGATGATAATTTTTTTTCTTTTGCAATAATTTCCCATGTCTTATTTCTCCATGCCATATAGATCATTGTTGCAACCACTGTTATATATTTGCAACAAATCTTGTACAAAGGTTATCAAGTGAGGTGTCTATGAAAAAGTTATGATTTGCTGCTTATGATTATGCTATCTGTATGCATGGATAATTTTTGTATTTGAAGTTATGAATATTGGCTCTATACCTGGATTTCAAATATTTGCTCCTAAAGTAACACCCAGGAAGTAGTTAGCCAGTACATCTTGGAGGAACTATTCAAATTGAGTGGTCCATCAAAAGAACAATGGACCATAGGAGACACCTATTTACACTTAATGGAATTTCCTGCAATGACTAGGTGAAATGCGTGGACATGTGACTTGCCCATGTGACTCCAAACTCCATCTTGTTGCTGTAATCTTGTTGCTGTAAGAACAATGGGTTTCCCTCCACATGGCAGAGGATATAAAAGGACCTGGAAACCCCTCCATTTTGCCTCTATTTTGCTCCAGCTCAAACCTCTGGACTATGAACTTATATTAATGGGAGCATTCTAACCAATGGACTGAGGACCTTCCAATGATTTCGAAACAGCCAGAGACTTGACTTAAGCCAGCAGTTTACTCCATCACTGCTACAAGCCTGAACCAAGAACTTTGCAATTACTGTATGTATTTGATTCCTTAAACCAATTTTAACTCTCACCTTTCTTTCTTTCTTTCTTTCTTTCTTTCTTTCTTTCTTTCTTTCTTTCTTTCTTTCTTTCTTTCTTTCTTTCTTTCTTTCTTTCTTTCTACAAATATACTTTTAGATACTAAAGGATTGGCATCAGCATGATTTTTGGGTAAGAACTGGGTTATATATTGACCTGGGTGTGTGGCTAGTCCTTTGGGATCAGAAGAACCTATTATTTGATGAGAGAGGGCCGGCTCCAGGCACCAACGAAGGAAGCAGATGCCTGGGGCTGCCAATAGAAAGTGGCGGCACTCCGTCCATTATTGGGGCGGCACGTCCGGGTCTTCGGCAGCAATTCGGCGGCAGGTCCTTCATTCCCTCCCTCCCTCTTCAGCGGCAGCTCAATTGGGTTTTGTTTTTTTTTTCTTCGCCACCCCTTCCCCATCATGGGAATGCCTTTGGGTTGAGGGGGAGGTTCGGGGAGAAGAGAGCTCTTCCTTCCTCTTCTGATTGGTTGCACAGCTCCAAGAGGCATGGCAGTAGGGAAGGCAGCCAATGAGAAGGGGTTCCCCCAGGCAGGACTCATATTCGCTACAGGGCTGGAGCTTCTCACATCTGTGACACTCTCCAGGGGTACCCAGGGTTGTGAGATGTCTGCCCACTACCTGCCCTTACTGTAAAGCAATCTGATGTAGGCTTGCTATGGGTCAGCTCCCAGAAATGAACAGCCTCTGGTAACACAAGCACTGCCTTCCAGGCCTCCGCAGGCCTCGCTTGCTCGGTGCAGGCTAGGAGCAGGCACACACTAATCCCTGAGTCCTCTGAGTATTCTCTGTAGCATCCAGCCCCTTTTTTCACTGAACTCTCACAGAATGACCAGGCCTGCTGTTCCCAAAGGAGCAGTACACACCAGCTTGTAAGATTCAACTCAAGATCACCACTTAGCTTAACACCACAGCACTGAGATCTATTTATAGCTAAAAGCAAAATAAATGTTTATTATCAAAGAAGAGAGATTCCAGTGATAGCGAGTAAGACTATTGGAAACAAACAGTTACGTATAAAAAGAATTCATAACACACTTTCGAGAGACTAAACTCAATGTACAGGTTACCCTCCTATCTAAAGAAGCTTATCTCACCCAAAGTTCTCCAGAATTTTCAACCAAGCCTGGTTGAGACCCCTTTTTCATGAAGCAAACTCGCTGTCCTTTTACTTGGTCAGTGAAGAGTGAGCTGGTGTCTTCTTTTCCCTCCAAATATAGTGGAGCAAACCTTTGATCTGCACCCGCCAGACAGGGTTCTTTCCCTCGCCCCCTGTTTTTGTCTTCGTATTAGTTTCCTTCTTTGAAGTTCTCCCAATCCTTCATTTGCATTCATTTCAGACTGGTGATAAGGGACCCCCTATGAACAAGACAGTACTCAATTTGCATATAAATATGAATAGATAGACAAACATCTCTTGTCTGACAGAAATCCTGTTTTTCACCTTTGCTGGTGACCAGTCCCTAGACACACTTTAAGAACCTATTTTCAGTGTATATACATAACTCCTCAGATAGTATCTTTACGTACATTTCACAATGATATTGATGACTCATGTGACACCGGCTTTTATTTCAGACTTCACAAGATGTTCTTTGGTGAGCTGGAATGCACATACCAGACTCAGGAGATTCTTGTAACCCCTGTGCACCTCCTCTGTGCCCCATGCCAGATTGGCACTAAGAGGTTCTTGGGTAACAGCATCATTGCCAGTCTGGGCTCCTGCCTCAGCTGAAATCCTATCATAATTGTCTATGGGGATTCACAAACCGATACAATTACTAGTCTCTACTACACTGAGCTTCTTAAATTAGACTAAAGGGAGAGAGAGAGAGAGTAAGAGCAAAGGATGCGAGAGCAAAAGGTGCTGTGATGGGCATAGGCAGAGGTAACACGTAACTGTGGCTAGTGGCGGGGGGGGGAGGGGAGCGCATGACCCCCAGAACCTTTCAAGATTTCTTGGGACACCTCTGGCACAGATGTCCAGTTGTGAGGAGGCACCAGTCCCACTGGTAGTGGCACTCTCAGTGTGTCCATGCAACAAGGGGATGGAGGAAGCAGTAGGCCAGCTGGCTGCCGGCTGAGCTCCTTCCCTGCCACATGGGCTGCTTCGCCTTCTCTGCTGCTGGAGTCCTATGTGTTGCCTCTGCCTCCATCCCCCAACTCAGTGGACGGTCTGCAAAGCAAGCAGCAGCGCTGGGACAGCACAAGCAGGGAAGGAGAAGCAGCCCAATGTGGCGGAAAGGAGCTCAGTTAGCAGCCAGCCACTCTTGCCAGGGGAAGCGCTGCCTCCTCGCTGCTGGGTGTCCCTGCCAGAGGTATCCTAAAAAATCTTGGGGGGCATGTGACCCTGCATGCTCCCACCCACGCGCTGCCTCTGTGCACAGGTGCAAGAACCATCTTTAGCCCCTCCTGCTTAGCTTCCTGCTACAGATTTAAAGAGAGTAAACATATCATTACACCAGGAATATATACTAGGGCTGTCAAGCGATTAAAAAAATTAATCGCACTGTTAAACAATAATTGAATACTATTTATTTAAATATTTTTGGATGTTTTCTACATTTTCAAATATATTGATTTCAATTACAACACAGAATACAAAGTGTACAGTGCTCACTTTTTATTTATTTTTGATTACAAGTATTTGCGCTGTAAAAACCCAAAGAAATAGTATTTTTCAATTCACCTAATACAAGAACTATAGTGCAGTCTCAAACAACATGTGCTGGGTCATCATCTGAGACTGCTATAACATGAAATATATGGCAGAATGCAGGTAAAAAAGAGCAGGGGACATAAAATTCTCCCCCAAGGAGTTCAGTCCCAAATTAATTAACACATTATTTTTTTAACGAGCATTATCAGCATGGAAGCATGTCCTCTGGAATGGTGGCCGAAGCATGAAGGGGCATACGAATGTTTAGCACATCTGGCATGTAAATCCCATGCAATGCCGGCTACAAAAGTGCCATGCAAATGCCTGTTCTCACTTTCTAGTGACATTGTAAATAAGAAGTGGGCAGCATTATCTCCTGTAAATGGAAACAAACTTGTTTGTCTTAGCGATTTGCTGAACAAGAAGTAGGACTGAGTGGACTTGTAGGCTCTGAAGTTTTACATTGTTTTGTTTTTGACTGCAGTTATGTAGCAAAAAAAATCTGCATTTCTAAATTGCACTTTTACGACAAAGAGATTGCACTACAGTACTTGTATGAGGTGAATTGAAAAATACTAGTTCTTTTGTCTATCATTTTTACAGTGAAAATATTTGTAGTAAAAATAATATACACTTTGATTTCAATTACAACACAGAATACAATGTATATGAAAATCTAGAAAAACACCCAAAATATTTAATACATTTCAATTGGTAGTCTATTGTTTAACAGTTTGATTAAAACTGAGATTAATCGCAATTAATTTTTTCGAGTTAATTGCATGAGTTAACGGCAATTAATTGACAGCCCTATTAATGTTTCTCTGTTTACAGTAAGTTTCTAAAATGAATACTTTTCTCCCTATTGCTCAGAAAATGTCAATACTTTTCTTTGAACTGCAGGAAAAAAAGTGTGAGTTAACTGTGATTAATTGACAGCCCTAATATGTAGTATATCTTAATGAGGGCTGACAGCAAATTTAAACATCCTTGTGCCAGTCTGAAGCTATATGATGAATCTCTACCACTACAGTCAGACTAGATTAGTAGATTCCAAGGCCAAAAGGGATCATCTAGTCTGACCTGTATGACACAGGCCATAGAACTTCCCCAAAGTAATTCCTAGTGCATATGTTTTAGGAAAACATCCAATCTTGAAGTAAATATTGTCAGTGATGGAGAATCCACCACAACCCTTGGTAAGTTGTTCCAATTTTTAATTGCCCTTAATGTTAAAAATGTATGCCTTATTTCTAATCTGAATTTGTCTAGCTTCAACTTCAACTGGATCATGTTATACTTTTCTCTGCTAGACTGAACAGCCCTGTAATGGGGCCGTTGCCCAACTTTGGCAGACAAAGGATTGATAGCAGTCCTTGAAGCATCTGCGCAGAACCCAGCCAATCAGAGAACGTCAGAAAGGCAGCCAATCAGGGCCAGGCTGGGCCCTATATAAAGGCTGCAAAGCAGAAGCGACAGGGTCTCTCCCTGACCAGCAAGGGAGGAGGCCTGGCTTCTAGAGGATAGCACCTTATATAGAGCAGCGCTGGGCAGGCTCAGGGGAGCAGAGGGAAAGCTCCAGGCTGAGGCCCCTGAAAGAAAGGGCTGAGAAGGTGCAAGGGCCAAAGGGGAAGTGGCCCAGGGAGCACAAGCAGTAGAGGAGAGACAAGGAGGGCAGGACATGGCTGATGCCAGAAGGTCCCTGGACCGGGACCCAGAGTAGTAGGTGGGCCTGGGTCTCTCCCTCCCCCTTACACTGCACCTGGCCGTGGAGGAGCATGGCCCGACACAGACTGTGGCTTGCCCTTGAGGCAAGGGGTTAGACTTTGGTGCTGCAGCTGACTATGAGGGCAGGTGCAGACTGAGGACTATGGATTCCCCCGGAAGGGGAGAAAACTGAGTGGGGTACTGTGTCCAGAAGAGGATGCCACAAACCAGGGAGCAATGCAGGTCCCAGACAGCAGAGCAGACAATGGGTGAGATATCACCTGCAGATGGTGCTCCACAGCTGGACAGAGCTAATTCCCAGAGCTACCAGCAGCAGGTGCTGCAGTTGTGAGTCTGTAACCCATCACAAGCCCCTTATTAAATATTTGTTTCTCATGTAGGTATTTATAGATGGTCATCAAGACACCTCTTACCCTTCTCTGTTTTAAACTGAATAGATTGAGTTCCTTGAGTCTAATCTGTTTATCATTCTCGTGGCTCTTCTTTGTACCCTTTCCAATTTATCAACGTCCTTCTTGAACTGTGGGCACCAGAACTGGACACAGGATTCCAGCAGCGGTTGCAGCAGTGCCAAATACAGAAGTAAAATAACCTCTTTACTTCTACTCAAGATTCCCCTGTTTATGCATCCGAGGACTGCATTAGCCATTGTGGCCAGTGTCGCATTGGGAGCTCATGTTCAGTTTATTATCCACCACAACCTCAATCTCTTTCAGAGTCACTGCTTCCTAGGATAGAGTTCCCCCATCAGGTAAGTATGGCCTACATTCTTTATTCCTAGATGTATACATTTACTTTTAGCCATATTAAAACACACATTGTTTCCTTGTGCCCACTTGCCAAGTGATCCAGGTCACTCTGCATCAGTGACCTGTCCTCTTTATTATTTACCACTTCCCCCAATTTTGAGTCATTTACAAACTTTATCACTGGTGGTTTTGTTTTCTTCCAGGTCACAGATAAAAAAGGTTAAATAGCATTGGGCCAAGAACTGATCCCTGTGGACCCCACTAGAAACATACCCATTTGATGTTGATTTCCCACTTACAATTATATTTTGAGACCTATCAGTTAGCCAGTTTAAGCATTTAATATGTGCCATATTCTAGTTTTGTAATTAAAATGTCCTGTGTCGCCCAGTCAAATGCCTTACAGAATTTTAAGTATAATACATCCCCACTATTACCGTTATCAGCCAAACTTGTAATCTCATAAAAAGAAAATCAAGTTCATTTGAGAGGATCTCAGTTTTCCATAAACCTGTACTGATTGGCATTAATTATATTACCCTCTTTTAATTCTTTATTAATTTAGTCCCGTATCAGCTATTCCATTATCTTGCCTGGGATTGATGTCAGACTGACAGGCCTATAATTACCCAGTTCATCTCATTTACTGTTTTTAAATATTTGCACAATATTTTTTTCCAGTCTTCTGGAACCTCCCTGGTGTTTCAAGGCTTATTGAAAATCAACATTAATGATCCAGAGAGATCCTTAGCCAGCTCTTTTAAAAATCTTGGATGCAAGTTATCAGGACCTGCTGGTTTAAAAATGTCTAATTGTAGTAGCTAATGTTTAACATCCTCCTGAGATACTAGTGGAATGGCAAGTGTTACCATATGATATGACTATATCATCAATTTTCTCCAAATATAGAACAGAAATATTTATTTAACACTTTGCCTTTTTTGCATTATTATTGATAATCTAGTAATGGATCAGTACTATTGTTAAGATTCTTTTTGCCCTTAACACTGCTGGCCATAGATTTCCCCTTGTGTCTCTTTGCTTCTCTTATGAATTTTTTACAGTTCCTAGCTTCTGATTTATATTTATTACTATCTACATCCACTTTCCTCCATTTGTTTGTTTATTTACTTATTTATTGCTGATTTCACTTTCCTTCTAAACCAGGTCAGTTATTTAACCAGTATGGCCTTCTTCCTTGATTGTGGGACTGTGCCTTTTGGGGCATATAGTAAGGTGTTCAACAAATTCCTAATTTTCATTCACATCTTTCTGATTAAATTCTTTCTCCCCGTTGATTTGGCTCATCATTGTTTTCAGCTTTGTGAAATTGATCCTTGTAAAGCATCAAGTATATAAATCACTGGTCTGGACTTTATTCTCTTTGCACTTGTATCTAATTTTTAGTTCTGTGATCAGTTGCTCTTTATCTGCCAAGATGAGGTCTAATATAGAATTCTCCCTTCTTAGATGCAACACTTTTTGAGTTAGGAAATTGTCATCTATGATATTTAGAAATTCCAAGATGGTTTAGTACTGGCAGAATGAAACCTCCAGCATATGTTACTCAAATTGAATTCCCTCATGATCATGCAGCTTTTTCCCCTACACATAATAGATAGGTGCGTAAGGAGTGTGATTTGGTGGTCTGTAGCAGATACCAGCGAGTATACCATCTTATGCTTTATCTGTTAGGACATTCATCCACAAGCACTTCAAGAACGTAAGAACGGCCATACTGGGTCAGACCAAAGGTCCATCCAGCCCTGTTGCGGTCCAAATACAAGACAGCACAAAGCTTTAAGCAAGCAAGCAGGCTGGTCTGCCAACAGGCTGGTCCTGTCAGCTTTCCACCCTCTCCTTTTTTCTTTCTCTCCCCCCGCGCATTACATTCTCCAACAGATAAAAGGAATACACTGGCTTTGTTTAACATTCTTATTTACCAATTTCTATCTACCGCATTCCTTGCTCTCGGGCCTTGAGCCCAGTCCTGGGAGGCTTCCCACGGTTCATGTCATCTGGGCGAGATTCCAAGGTTCATGCCCTTGAGAGGAGCCGTGTGTGCACTGCTCCTACACAACACTCCGGGTGTGCCCTGAATGTTGCCAAGTGCATGAACCTTGTCTGAATGCTACATCCCCTCCTTTTTTGTTTATTTGTGTTCGGCCATCTCATGGTAGCCATCAATTTGCTTTTGCAAGCCAATTAACTCCCGGACAAACAAGGTCATAACTCGTGGAGCCTGCCAGGGTGGGTCTCGACAAAGCCTTAACAAAAAGGAAATACATTGCACACAGCAACAGCAAAAAATAAGCCCAAGAAGGTAAAGTGTAATTGGCTGGGCCCCAGTTAGCCATGCTAGAGTACTGGGAAGAGAGGTTCGCATAAGCAGCAAGCATCATCTCATTCCCTATTTCCTCAGGGTGACAACATACTGGAATAAGGCACGTACCTAACAATTCTTCAGCTACTACAAAATCAGATAAACAAAAGTGGGTAACATTTACTATTAAAGCCAATCTTTCCCATAGGTTATATGTCATTCGGGCCTGTAACGGAGGAGGCGCTCCCGAGTAAACCCCTACAGGGAATAGCAGGCACATAAGGCACACTATCAATACAGAATTAGTAGTAATTTGGGCGAGAATGGCCACAAACAGAGTCTCAGGAGTCTCTGACTGTTGGTTTGCTGCCAGTCTTCGTTGAGCCGCGGTGACCAATGCTTTCACTGCTCCCCATGTCACGGGCTGGCTTGGGACGCTACGTCTCCTCCGTCTCCGTCCCACCATTGTCGACCCGGGAGGCACCGTGTTCTCCTCCAAGGTCAGCTGAAACTCCGGTATGGGGTTCGACAGCCCCTGGTGCCACGCCATGCTGTTTCAGTGTCGGTCACACACACCGGGCCGGAACCCACAACGGTCCTGCAGGGAGAGACACAGCAGCATATCCCCGACCCCAAGTGATTAAAGGTACTGGGCCCAACCATTGCTGATCAGGCAGCTGACGGTAATAGACACGCGGTCTTTCCAGTACCTCGGACTTATGAAAATGCCAATCCGCGGGGGTCTGCTGATCTGTATTCAGTGTTAAATTATTTAAAGTAAACAAAAGGACATGCAATTGTTGCTGAATGTCTCCTAAGGTTCGGAGACGCAGCTCCCCTTGTTTTAATTGTTTGTCAAGCAAGGTTTTTAGCGTGCGATTTGCACGTTCAACAATAGCTTGGCCTGTGGAATTATAAGGGATCCCGTGTTTGAGACGGACGTCCCATTGAGCACAAAAGGTAGAGAGGGCTGTGAAGCAATAGGCTGGGGCATTATCTGTTTTTATCTGGCTCGCGCGACCCATAACAACAAAACAGGCTAGCAAATGGTGAATAACTTTGGGAGTGGCTTCCCCACGCTGTGGGGTCGCCCAGAGGAATCCCGAATAGGTATCAATGGAAACATGTAAAAACGAATAGGGGCAGAATTGTGGCACGTGAGTGACATCCATTTGCCACAGCCGATTCGCTGCGGTACCTCTGGGGTTAACGGCATAAGAAAAGGTAGGGGCAGCAGCGGCACAGTGGGGGCAGGAACGAACAATAGAACGTGCATGATCAGCAGGAATGTGAAATTGTCGGGCCAAAACGGAGGCAGACTGATGAAAAAAGGAGTGGCTTTCGATGGGGTCAGAAAAAAGGGAATTTACCTAACCACGTAATGCGTGATCAGCGCGCGCATTGCCCTCAGTGAGTATCCCAGGCAGAGGGGTATGACTGCGAATATGAGCAACAAAATAAGGGAAATTACGAGTGGTGATGAGATACTGTAAGGACAAAAACAGGCGGAGGAGGTCCGCATCAATCTGAGGGGTAATGAGGGCAAGGGGCAAGCGATCGATTACCTGATTAACATAATGGGTGTCCACAATTAAATTAAAGGGACAATCAGCAAAAAGTTGAAAGGCCAAAATAACAGCAGCCAGTTCTGAGCGCTGCGCGGAACGCTGAGGCAGCGTAAAACAAGAATGCCAACAAGGGGGGTTACCTAATTGATAGGTGACAACACCGCGATGTGGAGAGCCATCAGTAAAAAGAGTGATAGCTGAAACAATAGGTCGAGAGCGGCTAAGACGATGTACGATTAGTGGCACCTTTTGTGTAATCACCAAACGAGGATCTTTCGGGGGATTATAAGAGAGCTCTCCCACATAATCACAAAGAGCAACCTGCCAGGCCAAGGAGGTGTGGTACAAGGAATCAAATTCACTACGTGACAAGGGGAACACAATGGCAACTAAATCAGTGCCCGTGAGTTGCACTGCACGGTGGCGGGCTTTACGAACAAGGTCGGACAGGGTGTCTAAATAAGGATAAATGTTCCGAGGAGGAGTGGAAGACAAATATATCCACTCTATAATAGAGACGGCTGTGTCTGTACGAGGTACAAACAGAGCCGCAGTAGGCGTATGAGGGGTGGCAAGGAGAACTAACCACAGGGGACGAACCTCAGTGAGTCTATCCACAAACTGCTGACTCAACACTGCATTGATCTGTCGAATGCAGGCAATGTGCTCCTCAGTGATGGCAATAACTGCGCCCGGTGCCTGAGCTCCACGTAGGAGCTCGATCAACGGCCGCAGCATCGATGTGGGGAGATGGAAGTAGGGTCGAATCCAATTTAAATGACCCAAAATTTGTTGTAATTTAACGAGGGTTAGGGGTTGGGGTAGGACCACTTCCGGGCGAACAGGGGCAGCATAGGTTTGTAAAACCTTATGCCCAAGATATTGGTAGGGATAAGAGCGTTGAATTTTTTCTGGTGCCACTAACAGGCCATTTTGGCCAAGAATCTGAGACAAATATTCAAGCTGTTGTGCCGTAACCTGGGGACCGCTAAGCAAAATATCATCCATATAATGGTAGACCTTTAGTGTGGGGTATCGGGCACGAAAAGGGGCGAGGGCCCGATCCACAAAAAATTGACACAAGGTTGGACTATTTTGCATTCCCTGGGGCAAGACCTTCCACTGATACCTTTGAGAGGGTCGCTGATTATTATATCTGGCACTGTAAACGCGAATTTTTCGCGATCTTGTGGGCAAAGGGGGATGGTGAAGAAACAATCTTTTAAATCTAACACACAAAGCTGATCGGTTTGAGGAATTAAATTCGGGTTTGGCAACCCAAACTGCAAGGGGCCCATGGGTTGGATGCGTTTATTTATTTCCCTTAAATCGTGTAACAGCCGCCATGCACCCGATTTTTTCTTAATAACGAACACTGGGGTGTTCCAAGGACTAGTGGAGCTCTCCAAGCGCTGCGCATGCAAATATTGTTGCACAAGCGAATGAAGCGCTTTCAGTTTTTCTGGGGGAGGGGCCCACTGGTCAATCCATACGGGCTCTAAGGATTGCCATACCAATGTGGAGGGCAAGGTGGGTGGGGGAGGGTTTTGGGCCATTATATATTAATATCGAGGGTGGTGTCCAGCTTTACAAGTAAGTCACGGCCCCAAATATTGAGGTGGACAGGGAGCACAAAAGGGCGGATCGTAGCAAGGACACGGCCTCCTGGTTTAGAGACCGTGACCCAAGACAAACTTTGGCACCCGGGTTTGCTATCCCCGATTCCCCACAACTCTTTAGAAGGAACTGTTGGCCATCTGACCGGCCAGTCCTGATCACAAATCACCGTAACGTCAGCTCCAGAGTCCACCAGCCCTATAAAAGGAACATTATTTCAGAGAAGTGTTAACTGAGGTTTCGAGGGGCGGAGCGACATTGTTAGAGCAACAAGTGGAGAGGACGTGTTGTGAGACGGCAACTGAGACAGCGTCGATCCAAAGCCGTTCCCACCCCGGGCTCAATCCTCTGTGGCTGGCACCTGATAGGGGACTAAAATCAATTGTGCAATTGACCGTCCACGCGGGAGCGACTGTGGAAGATGGGTCCACACCTGAACCTTAATAACGCCGGTGTAATCGGCATCAATGACCCCTGGGATGACAAAAAAACCCTGTTTCCCAGCGTGTGAGCAAGGGGGAACCAGACCCACAAATCCGGCAGGGAGAAGTCCCATCACCTGTGTAGGTATGGCGCAAACCTCCCCCGGCAACCGAAAATCAGTGTCCTCCTGCATAATCAAATCAAGCCCTGCACTTCCGGCAGTCGACGCCCTCATGGAGTCTATGGATTTTAAGGCAGAGGAACAGTTGTCTGAGTGGGAAACACCCCCGTTTGGCCCTGGGTTCGGGGGGGACCCGTCGTGCGGTTTCCCGACCAGCTACGACACTGATTAGCCCAGTGATAGCCCTTCCGACACTTGGGGCACTTCTTTGAGGGGCGGGCGGGCGCCGTCGATGAGCGGCACTCCTGCTGAAAGTGACCCTCCTTACCACAGCGGTAACAACGCTTTCCCTCCTTCCCGCTTTTCCGCAGGGCGGCGGCCAGAACCCCAGCTTTATGTGCTTGTGTGCCGATGTTTTGGCACGCCCGCAGCATGTCCAACAGCTCTAGAACGCCAGCGGCTTGTGCCGCCTGGAGAGCACGGCGGCAATCCTCGTTCACATTTTCAACCGCCATTTTTAACAGGATCTCCTGAGCTGCTGCAGGGTTATCCACCTGTCGGAGGATAGCCTCCTGCAATCTGTTGGTAAAATCCATAAAGGACTCTGATGCACCCTGACGGATACTGGCAAAGCTTTTGGTAGGCTTGCCTGAATCCGGGACCTTCCGGAAAGCATGCTGGACGCAGGCAGAAATAATGGGGAAGACAGCCTGAGGGAGTTGAGATTGCATCTGAATGGTAGCAAACTGGCCCTCCCCTGCCAAGTGCTCATAAATGACACCTTGCTCTCTATATACCTGGGCTTGGCGTTCCGCCATCTGCCGATACTCACTAAGCCAAATAACATACTGACTGGGCGTCAGCATCATGCGCAACAGCGCTTTCCAGTCTTCCGGGACCAGGGTGTACCCAGTACCTAGCCCTTCAATGAGACCATGCACATACGTGCTAGTGAGGCCGAACTCGCGAATCGCTTTCTTTACGTCTCTGATCACCGAGTAAGGCAAACTGACCCAGTTTGCAAGCTGGTTGCCCTGGCCATCATCCTGCCAGGTTGCCGGGCAAACTGAGACCAGATCAGCTAATTCCTCTGCTGTAAGATCTGGGCGAGTCCTCGCTGCGTAAACCATTTGTTGCACCAGCGAAAGCCCCTGAGCAGACGCGGATGACCCCCCAGGGGGCCTCAGAGCATGGGGCCCCACGGGGGGATGGTGACCACTCACCGGCTCCAAAGGAGGCGGCAGTAATTGAGGCACTGGGGGCGAAGCAGGGGGAGGGATGGCTGCAGGAGTGGACGGGGGTGGCGAGATCAGCAGCCCCTCTATTGGCGCAGGAGAGGGTCTTTCCGAGGCGACACGCTGTGTTGCATTGCCAGGAGGGGGGATGGCTGCAGGAGCGGACGGGAGTGGCAAGATCACCAGCCTCTCTATTGGCACGAGGGAGGGCCTGTCCGAGGCGACACGCTGTATCGCGTCGCGGCAGAGGTGCCAGGCATGTAAAGCCTGCACGGGCGCCCGAGGCTCTTTGTGCAATGTCTGGCCCAACCGCTCCCAGTCCGCTAGCTTAAGGGTTCCGGCTTCAGGGTACCACGGGCATTGGGCACTCACTTCCTGTAGCAGGAGAGTGAGTTCTCAAGTGGGGCAGTCATGCTGAGCCTTACGCAGCAAATACTGTAGCTCATTGCGGTGTTGCATTTGCAAAGCAGAGAGGGAGCTTCCCATACTTACCACAATGAAAAATACTCACCGGGATCCGCGAAGCGGATGAGTGACGCGTCTGAAACCCTTGCCGGGCGAGGTGAGTGCTGAGGGCCCCACGTTTGGGCGCCAGTTGTTGCGGTCCAAATACAAGACAGCACAAAGCTTTAAGCAAGCAAGCAGGCTGGTCTGCCAACGGGCTGGTCCTGTCAGCTTTCCACCCTCTCCTTTATTCTTTCTCTCCCCCCGCGCATTACATTCTCCAACAGATAAAAGGATACACTGGCTTTGTTTAACATTCTTATTTACCAATTTCTATCTACCGCATTCCTTGCTCTCGGGCCTTGAGCCCAGTCCTGGGAGGCTTCCCACGGTTCATGTCATCTGGGCGAGATTCCAAGGTTCATGCCCTTGTGAGGAGCCGTGTGTGCACTGCTCCTACACAACACTCCGGGTGTGCCCTGAATGTTGCCAAGTGCATGAACCTTGTCTGAATGCTACACAGTCCAGTATCCTATACTCTGACAGTGGCCAATGGCAGGTGCCCCACAGGGAATGAACAGACAAGTTATCATAAAGTGATCCATGCCCTGTCAACCAGTCCCAGCTTCTGGCAAACAGAGGCTAGGGACACCATCCCTGCCCATCCTGGCTAAAAGCCATTGATGGACCTACCTTCCATAAATCTATCTAGCTCCCTTTTGAACCCTGTTATAGTATTGGCCTTCACAACACTCTCTGGCAGAGAGTACCAGAGGTTGACTGTGCATTGCGAGAAAAAAAAAATTCTTATTTGTTTTAAACCTGCTACCTACCAATTTCATTTGGTGCCCCTTGTTCTTGTATTATGAGAAGGAGTAAATAACCCTTCCTTATTTACTTTCTCTATACCACTCGTGATTTTATAGACCTCTATCATATCCCCCCCTTAGTCGCCTCTTTACCAAGCTGAAAACTCCAAGTCTTATTAATCTCTCCTCATACGGAAGCTGTTCTATACCCCTAATCATTTTTGTTGCCCTTTACTGAACCTTTTCCAATTCCAGTATATCTTTTTTGAGATGAGGCGACCACATCTGCACGCAGTATTCAAGGTGTGGGCATACCATGGATTGATATAGAGGCAATATGATATTTTCTGTCTTCTTATCTATCCCTTTCTTGATTATTCCCAACATTCTGTTCGCTTTTTTGACTGCCGCTGCACATTGAGTGGATGATTTCAGAGAACTATCCACAAAGACTCCAAGATCTCTTTCTTGAGTGGTAACAACTAATTTAGACCCCATCATTTTTTGCGTTTAGTTGGGATTATGTTTTCTAATGTGTGTTACTTTGTATTTATCAACATAGAATTTCATCTGCCATTTTGTTGCCCAGTCACCCAGTTTTGTGAGATCCTTCTGTAGCTCTTCGCTGTCTGCCTGTGACTTAAGTATCTTGAGTAGTTTTGTATCATCTGCAAATTTTGCCACCTACTGTTTACCCCTTTTTCCAGATCGTTTTTTGAATATGTTAAATAGGACTGGGCCCAGTACAGATCCGTGAGGGACACCACTATTTACCTCTCTCCATTCTGAAAACTGACCATTTATTCCTACCCTTTGTTTCCTATGTTTTAACCAGTTACCAATCCACGAGAGAACCTTCCCTCTTATCCCATGGCTACTTAAGAGCTTTGCTTAAGAGCCTTTGGTGAGGGACCTTGTCAAAGGCTTTCTGAAAATCTAAATACACTCTATCCACTGGATCTCCTTTGTCCGCATGCTTGTTGACCCCCTCAAGGAATTCTAGTAGATTGGTGAGGCATGATTTCCCTTTAAAAAAACCATGTTGACTATTTCCCAACAAATTATGTTCATATATGTGTCTGACAATTTTACAATAGTTTCAACCAATTTACCCAGTACTGAAGTGAGGCTTACTGGCCTGTAGTTGCCATGGTCACCTCTGGAGCCCTTTTTAAAAATTGGCATCACATTAGCTATCCTCCAGTCATTTGGTATAGAAGCTGATTTAAATGGTAGGTTACAGATGACAGTTAGTAGTCCTGCAATTTCACGTTTGAGTTCCTTCAGAACTCTTGGGTGAATACCATCAGGTCCTGGAAACTTATTACTATTTAGTTTATCAATTTATTCCAAAACCTCCTCTAATGACACCTCAATTTGGAACAGTTCCTCAGATCTGTCACCCAAAAAGAATGGCTTTTCTTCCAAGATTATTTTCTTCCAAGATATCAGTGACTTGGAAACATGAAATGCCATATTTGATATAAAATGCCACTCTCTTCCCTTTTGTCCACTCAATCCTTCCTAAATAGGTTATAACCATTGATTTTAACATATCAATCATGGGAATTATCCCACCAGGTTTCAGTAATCCCAACTAAATCAATGCTCATAAATGAGTAATTCCAAGTCCTTTTGTTTGTTACTCAGGCTCCTGGCATTGGTATACAGATAATTAAAGAATTTCTTCTTTTCACGTCCTTTGGGTCCTTGATTTAGTTTTGTTCTTAACATCTCAATTTTGTGCTGTGTAGAACAGATGTACTGTACAGACCAAGTACAGAAAAGTTTGAGGAATTGTCCAAAGTCTCAAAAAAATTAATGGCACAGCCAGAAATACAATGCAGGAATCATAGAATATTAGGGTTGGAAGAGACCTCAGGAGGTTTTCTAGTTCAATCCCCTGCTCAAAGCAGGACCAACTGCCAATAAATCATCTCAGCCAGGGCTTTGTCAAGACGGGCCTTAAAAACATCTAAGGATGGAGATTCCACCACCGCCCTAGGTAACCCATTCCAGTGCTTCACCACCCTCCTAGTGAAATAATTTCCTAATATCCATCCTAGACCTCCCCCAATGCAATCTGAGACCTTTGCTGCTGCTTCTGTCATCTGCCACCACTGAGAACAGCCTAGCTCCATCTTCTTTGGAACACCCCTTCAGGCAGTTGAAGGCTGCTATCAAATCCCCCCTCACTCTTCTCTTCTGCAGACTAAGTAACCCCAGTTCCCTCAGCCTCTCCTTGTAAGTCATGTGCCCGAGCCCCCTAATAATTTTTGTTGCCCTCCACTGGACTCTCTCCAAATTGTCCACATCCCTTCTGTAGTGGGGGGAGCAAAACTGGACACAATACTCCAGGTGTGGCCTCACCAGTGCCAAATATCGAGGGAAGTGATTATTCTCCTCTCTACTGGCAATGCTCCTACTAAGACACTCCAATATGCTGTTGGCCTTCTTGGCAACAGGGGCACACTGCTGACTCATATCCAGCTTCTCGTTCACTGTAATCCCCAGGTCCTTTTCTGCAGAACTGCTGCTTAGCTAGTCAGTCCCCATCTGTAGCGGTGCATGGGATTCTTCCTTCCTAAGTGCAGGACTCTGCACTTGTCCTTGTTGAACTTCATCAGATTTCTTTTGGACCTATCCTCCAATTTGTCTAGATTGCTCTGGACCCTATCCCTACCCTCCAGTGTATCTACCTCTCCCCTCAGCTTAGTGTCACCTGCGAACTTGCTGAGGGTGCAATTAATCCCATCATCTAGATCATTAACAAAGATGTTGAACAAAACCGGCCCCAGGACCCACCCCGGGGCACACCGTTTGATACCAGCTGCCAACTAGACATTGAGCTGTTGATCACTACCCGTTGAGCCCAACGATCTAGCCAGCTTTCTATCCACCTTATAATCCATTCATCCAATCCATACTTTTTTAACTTGCTGGCAAGAATACTGTGGGAGACTGTATCAAAACCTTTGCTAAAGTCAAGATATATCACATCCACCACTTTCCCCATATCCACAGTGCCAGTTATCTCATCATAGTCTACCTCATCCTTCTGATCCAGTGGTCTATAGCACACACCCACCACAACATCAATTCTGACTCCCTCTTCTAACCAATAGACCACTCACTTAGCTGGCATTGTAGTTGCTTTATGTTAATAGCAGCCTCATGGTTTCTTGTTTCAATCTCTGAGTATTGTTTCCATAGACACAATTTCCCCCAAGTTGCTTATATCCACTTCCCCTCCATTAACATCTGTGGGAAGTGTACATGTGTATCTGAGGGCTCTTATTACTTGAGAATCCTGCAAACAGGAGAGAGAAGGAAATGAATCATTTCAACAATAAGCTTTGACTGTATTGAGGCTGCAGATCTCATGCGGATGTGCCAAAAGATACAAACTCCTTATAAAACTAATGAAACTACTTCCTCAATGGGCAACCTTCAGGTTTCTTTCTACATTCTTTAACCATCATAGTAAGTTTCACTTCCACAAATCCATAGAAGCAACAGCATAGTTTGCTCTACTTGATCTTGCCATGATTACAGAAAATATAAGAGCATAATTATGGATGTTGCTTGTGCCTCCATTGTTAAGTTCCATTTTCCTCTTAAAGCAAGGATTCATCATCTTTGTTGTGTATGAAAAATACAGTATATGCTCCCCAAATTTACCGCACTTACTCTTTGAGTCTAGAACAGTGTCGCCGAGGCAGCGGTGTGCCAATGCACTTGGTTATGCCAGCACTGAATTTGGCTCTATACCTGCAATACCAGTTTTCTACTCCTATTGTCAGAATTTGCTCTCCATTACAGAGACATAAATGTGGAATAACGGTGCTGGAGTCAATGGATTAACTTCAGATTTATGGCTGTATTGAGCACTGGAAGCTCCCATTGACTTGCAAGCCTGCTTCTTTCTTAGGACCCAGTACTGTAACTGACTCCAGATAGGCAGAGCCCTGTGCTCTGACAGAGGTGCCATTGATGTCAGCTAGGCTTCATCTATGTGAACAGGTCCGACAGAGTAGATCCAGTGGCAGGATTTGTCCTTAGATTCTAAGGTCTTATAGGCAGCGAATGCATCTTATTTATTCTCTGATGTGCTATGTCCCTTTAAGGAGATATAATCATAATATGCAAAATAAGGCCAAATGTAAGGGGACTGTTGCCCCCTTACTAACATTCAGTGGGGGTGTTTTAGTTGCTAGCTCCCAGTACTAAAAGGGGAAGGGTCTATGGGAAATCAGGACCCTGAGACTTATAGTCCCCAGGAACAATGGGGAGAGGCCAATGCTCCAGGTCAGCCTGAATGACAGGGCGGGCAGGCTAATCAGGGAGTCAGGAGGCCAGGGAGGTCCCGTCGTCCTCCGTGTGAGCTGGAATTGCCTGGGTCAGACAGAGTGGGGCCGAGCTAAGGAGAAAGCCGGTGCCTGAGCTGAGCTGGGGAGCAGAGCTGGCCCAGATCCAGAGGGACCAGAAAAGCAGCCCAGAGAGAGCAGACCCTGTCCTGGGAGCAGAGCTGCAGCCCCAAAGCCAGAGGCACAGCCCAGAGAGAGCAGACTTGCCCTGGGAGCAGAGCTGCAGCAACCAGAGCCAGAGGGGCCAGAAAATCAGCCCACGAAGCAGGTCAGTGCTGGGAGCAGAGCCACAGAAGCAGCCTGCAGAGCAGACCTGTCCTGGGAGCAGAGCTGCAGCAACCAGAGCGGCCAAAGAAGCAGCCCAGGGAGCTGGAGGCAGAGCAGCAGCAGCCGTGCAGAGACAAGAGTGGTGCAGCTGGGGCTGGAGCAGACCGAAGCTGGGTGTGGTGAGCAGCTGGGGAGAGCAAGGGGGACCCTGGGAAGCGGGCCCAGCACAGGGAGACACCTCAGCCAAGAGGCTCTGCAGGCCAGGCTTGGATCGTAGCCCCGACAGGGCTGGGGCGACACTGGGTAGAAGGGTCCTAACACTTAGAGCCTGAGAGCGTGTGGCCACCACCAGAGCAAGTGTCCAACCCACAGCATCCCTGCAGCACAGCCAGGGCCTGAGCAGGGGGCCTGGGACTTACCAGGAACAGACTGTGAACTGCCCTGACATTCCAGAGACACTGTTTGTGATGTTCCCTGCCACAGAGCGGGTTGATGTGTTTCCTTTAACCTTTCCCATTTTTCCTTATTCTTTTTAAAATTAATTGTTCATTAAATAACTTGTATTTGCTTTAACTTGTATGTAATGGTCAGTGAGTCAGAGAAGTGCCTAGTGCAGAGAGAGTACCCCGGAGTGGGGACACCCTAGCCCCTATCCTAGGTGACCACAGCAGGGTTGGGGGTCGAGCCCCCCCGGAATCCTGGGCCCAGCCTTGTTGGGGTTACGAGGACTCTGCCAGACAGGAGAGGGGAAGGGGAGTCCTCAAGGGCAGGGAGGCCACTGGGTAAAGGAAGGTTTCAGAGTAGCAGCCGTGTTAGTCTGTATTTGCAAAAAGAAAAGGAGTACTTGTGGCACCTTAGAGACTAAGCCATTTATTTGAGCATAAGCTTTCGTGAGCTACAGCTCACTTCATCGGATGCATAAAATGGAAAATACAGTGAGGAGATTTATATACACACAGACCATGAAAAAATGGGTGTTTATCATACACATTGTAAGGAGAGTGATCACTTAAGATGAGCTATTATCAGCAGGAGAGTGCGGTGGGGGGAGAGAAAACCTTTTGAAGTGATAATCAAGGTGGGCCATTTCCAGTCCATTTCCAGGAGTTAACAAGAACGTCTGAGGAATAGTGGGGGGAAGGGAGGGGGAAGGAATAGACAAGGGGAAATAGTTTTACTTTGTATAATGACTCAACCACTCCCAATCTCTATTCAACCCTAAGTTAATTATATCCAATTTGCAAATTAATTCCAATTCAGCAGTCTCTCGTTGGAGTCTGTTTTCAAAGTTTTTTTTGTTGAAGAATAGTCACTTTTAGATCAGAAATTGAGTGACCAGAGAGATTGAAGTGTTCTCCGACTGGTTTATGAATGTTATAATTCTTGACATCTGATTTGTGTCCATTTATTCTTTTACATAGAGATTGTCCAGTTTGACCAATGTACAGGGCAGAGGGGCATTGCTGGCACATGATGGCATATATCACATTGGTGGATGTGCAGGTGAACGAGCCTCCAGCTTTCACCCAGACCACACCACACGATCCATTGTCTACAGCCAAGCTCTACGATACAACCGCATTTGCTCCAACCCCTCAGACAGAGACAAACACCTACAAGATCTCTATCAAGCATTCTTACAACTACAATACCCACCTGCTGAAGTGAAGAAACAGATTGACAGAGCCAGAAGAGTACCCAGAAGTCACCTACTACAGGACAGGCCCAACAAAGAAAATAACAGAACGCCACTAGCCATCACCTTCAGCCCCCAACTAAACCTCTCCAACGCATTATCAGGGATCTACATCCTATCCTGAAGGACGACCCATCACTCTCACAAATCTTGGGAGACAGGCCAGTCCTTGCCTACAGACAGCTCCCCAACCTGACGCAAATACTCACCAGCAACCACACACCACACAACAGAACCACTAACCCAGGAACCTATCCTTGTAACAAAGCCTGTTGCCAACTGTGCCCACATATCTATTCAGGGTACACCATCATAGGGCCTAATCACATCAGCCACACTATCAGAGGCTTGTTCACCTGCACATCTACCGATGTGATATATGCCATCATGTGCCAGCAATGCCCCTCTGCCATGTACATCGGTCAAACTGGACAGTCTCTATGTAAAAGAATAAATGGACACAAATCAGATGTCAAGAATTATAACATTCATAAACCAGTCGGAGAACACTTCAATCTCTCTGGTCACTCGATTTCTGATCTAAAAGTGACTATTCTTCAACAAAAAAAACTTTGAAAACAGACTCCAACGAGAGACTGCTGAATTGGAATTAATTTGCAAATTGGATACAATTAACTTAGGGTTGAATAGAGATTGGGAGTGGTTGAGTCATTATACAAAGTAAAACTATTTCCCCTTGTTTATTCCTCTCCCCCACCCCCAACTATTCCTCAGATGTTCTTGTTAACTCCTGGAAATGGCCCACCTTGATTATCACTTCAAAAGGTTTTCTCTCCCCCCACCCCACTCTCCTGCTGGTAATAGCTCATCTTAAGTGATCACTCTCCTTACAATGTGTATGATAAACACCCATTTTTTCATGGTCTGTGTGTATATAAATTTCCTCACTGTATTTTCCACTTTATGCATCCGATGAAGTGAGCTGTAGCTCACGAAAGCTTATGCTCAAATAAATGGCTTAGTCTCTAAGGTGCCACAAGTACTCCTTTTCTTTTTGGGTAAAGGAAGTGGGAGCGAGGACTCAGACCCTTTCTCTAGCCCACTTCATCGGGGTAGTGCAGAAGCCAGGAAAGTTCCCCACAATAGCGGGACTATTTCCCCGCTTACACAAGGTTTTCATATTTGTGTGCCTGAAGTTAGGTTTCTAAATCTACATTCAGATACCTAAATAAGTGGCCTCAGCAGCTCCTAAAATGAGAAACGCTATTGACATGTGAAAGTTTTGCGATTTTTTTATCATATTATTTATATTACCATAGCTCCTAGAGAGCCCACCTGAGATGGGGCCGCTATTGTGCGAGGACCACACATACATAATAAATGACAGTCCCTGCCCTAAAGAACTTAAAATCAAAGTAGACACAGAGTGGGAGGAAAAGATTCCACATACCAGCAGGAATGGTTGGCAAACAAAGGTCCATGTTCTGCATAAGAAGTGACCTTGGCCTTGATATAACCCTTTCTTTTACTTTGGCTTCAGTATCATTTCCTCTGCCATTCATATGAAAAATGGCACAGGCTAAACCTGGGAATCAAACCACTGAATATGGGCTACGTTCCTTGCATCCTTGCTGTAGCATAAACCCCGAGCCCTTCATGCAGATGTAAGGAGACTGTTGGCCCCTTACTGAACCGTAGTGAGGTATTTTTGGTTGGCTAGCTCCTAGTACCAAAAGAAACGGGAAGGTACAATGAGAAATTGGGACTCTGAGACTGAGAGTCCTCTGGGGCATTGGGGAGAGGCCCACGCTTCAGGTCACCCTGATTGGCCTGCCTCCCCTGTCAATGAGGGAGTCAGGATGCCAGGGGGTCCTGGCTGTCCTCCATGTGAGCTGGAGCTGCCTGGGCCAGAGTGAGACTGAGCTAAGGAGAGAGCAGGAGCCTGGGCTGAGCTGGAGAGCAGAGCAGAACTGTACCAGCCAGAGGGGCCCAAGAAGCAGCCCAGGGAGCAGATCCATGCTGGGAGCAGAGCTGCAGCAACCAGAGCCAGAGGGGCAGTCCAGGGAGCTGTGCTGGAGGCAGAGCAGCAGCAGCCCTGAGGCAGAGTGGGGCTGGAGCAGTCTGGAGCTAGGTGTGGTGAGCAGCTGGGGAGAGCGAGGGGCACTCTGGGCGCAGGGTGGCCAGGTGCCTGGTTTTCGACTGAAAAGTCCGGTCAAAAAGAGGACTCAACAGTGTCTGGTCAGATCTACTGACCGGACACCCAATGTCCAGTTGCTGCAGGTGGGAGAGGCAGAGAGGTGCTGGGTCATCACCCATGCCAGCCCCTACTGAGTTGGGGCTGCCTCCTGCCTGGGCTGGGCGGCTGCAGCTCCCAGCCCTGGCTCTGCAGGCGTGTCCCTCCTAACACAGGTGGTGGGGGTGGGAGGGGAAAAGCAGCAAGCAACAAAAAAAAGGAATGGATGGGGGCGGGGCCTTGGGCAGGAAGAGGCAGGGCAGGAGGGGTTCTGGCACTCTTGGTGGAGTGGCTGGTGTTTAAATATTACCAAGTTGGCAAGCCTACCTGGGCAGAGGGCTCAGCGCAGGGAGACGCCATCAGCCAAGAGGTCTTGCAGGCCAGACTTGGAGGGGGATCATAACCCCGATCGGAGGGCAGACACTGGGAAGAAGAGTCCTGCCATTTAGAGCCTGAGGGTGTGTGGCCACCACCAGAACAAGTGTCCGACCCATGCAGCATCCCTGCAGTACAGCCAGGACCTGGGAGGAAGGCCTGGCACATGCGAGGACTAGACCGTGAGCTTCCCTTATATTCCAGAGACAGCAGTTTGTGATGTCCCTGTGCCCACAGTGTGGGGTTACGTGTTTTCCGTTA
This sequence comes from Lepidochelys kempii, assembly GCF_965140285.1. NCBI lineage: Eukaryota > Metazoa > Chordata > Testudines > Cheloniidae > Lepidochelys > Lepidochelys kempii. The sequence goes on from NC_136381.1 coordinate 258,830,397, forward strand.
ACCTTTTCCATTTTTTCCTTATTTTTTTTTAATTGGTTGCTGTTTAATAAATTGTATTTGCTTGAACTATATGCAATGATCAGTGGGTCAGGGAAGAGTCCAGTGCTGAGAGAGTACCCCAGAGTGGGGACTCCCTGGCCTAAGTGACCATGACAAGATTGGGGGTTGTCGAGCACCTCTGCAATCCTGGGCCCAGCTCTACCACATAGGAGAGTGGAAGGGGAGTCCTTGAGGTCAGGCAGACCTCAGGGTAAAAGGAGTGGGAGAGAGGACTCAGATCCTTTCCCTGGCCAATTTCACCCGGGTAGTTCATAAGCCAGGAAAGTTCTGCACAATAGCGGGACCATTCCCCCACTTACACAGAGAAAAGAAAGCTTCACCACAAACTTTGGAAGAGGTAACAGAGAACTTTTTCTTTGGTGAGGGTGTGTGGGCAACAATGAGGGGCGGGCAGAGACAGCCAGGAGGCACCTTCTCCTTAGGAAATACCTGGTAATCCTGAAATGTCACATTCCTTTGAGGTGATAAAGAACTTCTTCCTGTAAGTGTCATTCAACAAACACATTCCTCAGGCCTTCATTAGAAGATCAGCACATCCATCTCTGCTTAATTTGAGTTTCATTGTAGTTGAGTTTGCCTCTAAGTAAAAGCACAACAACCCTTCTTCCCTTTAAATTCCATAAGCATCTGGCTTCCCATGGATGGATTGTCCCTGATTTAACCTGTGTTTACATGGAATGTGCCAGGGGGGGTGGGGTTAGCTGTCCTTTACCCTACCCATTTCCTATTCTGTTGAGGAATTTATCATTACAGTGAGTATGGAAAGCTAGGTGGGTGGTGGGGGCACTTTACACAGATCTCCACAGAGGTTACTCTGGTCTCCTTTCCACCCCACATGTCAGGCTAATCAAGGTTTAGAACTTTACCCTTAGTAAAATTTGTAGCACTGTCCTCAGAGTCTTTGGGGTTGCAGTAGAATTTGCTTGGGCAGCCAACTGTAAACCTACACTATATGTTAACCAGGCACTGCAAATACCCTGATCTTCCCTCCTAATCACATTGGGGAAAAGAGTCAATTTCTACACTGGTAACTGGGAAGTTAAGGTTCAAACTGGATGTTTTTAAACCTCTGTTTTTGCAAATTCCTTTCTGAGCATCTTAAATTGGCAGATGAAATTGAGCAAGAAAAGCAGTCTATTAGAGCTCACAGTAAGCTCTTTGGCTGATTACACAATGGCTGAGATAAATCTGAGCTCCATTCATGCTCTGAAATAGCAATGCTTAAACACAATAAGTCAGATTCTGATCTGAGTTACACTGGTTAAAATCTGGAATAACTCCACTGATTTCTGTGGAGTGACTCTGGATTGACACTATTGTAAATGAGATCAGAATCTGGCCCACTCACTATGGTGTATGAGCTATGTCATCAAAAGGAGATGGTGTCTTTCTGTTTCCTATGTATTGCACCTTCCAATGTACAGAATTCCCTGCTGCCATTTTGTGCTTCGCTCCAGATGGAGATTATTATTGAGCGAGTCACTATTTTCTCTTTTTGTCTCTGTCTTGGAATCTTTAGCCCTAACTCTGCGCTGTGGATGAACTGAGCCACGGAATATATGGGGACAAGAATAGCTGTGTGCCACCTTTATGCCTCCTTGATTCTGGAGACAGCTGGGGGAATGGGGCTGTCCCCAGCAAAAGCCAGAAGCTCTGGATGTAGACATAGCCTGTTTGTGAGAATCAAGGAGAGCACTGTGCTTGAAGACCAGTGTGTGTTACGGCATTTATTATGAATGTTGAAGACCAATGCCCCTCTCCACCTCCAGAAATGTTCCCTGGGGAGCACAGCCCCTTAGCACTCAGCATCGAGTGAATACATTCCAGGGTTTGTGCAGGAACTGTTTTTGTACAGGATTCAGAACCAGGTCCGGGTGATAGAGCTGAGATTTTAAGGACATGAACATCTGAAAAATCAAGGCGATGGTTTCCACAGAAGCTGTAAGCCCTGCCCAATCGGACAGTGGGCCAGATTTTGGCTGGCGGCTGGTGACCCTGGTGACCCAGTGCCCAATGTGGGGCTGAGGAGTGCAGGCCTTGCTCTTCCCTTAGCAACTTTGTGGCTCCTACCTATGTGAAAGGGATGGGAAGAGGTGGTGTGAAGGTGGAGCCATGACCACTTCCCCTGTCTCATCTTTGGTCAGCAGAGCTAGCCAGGCAGAGAGAGGAAAGTATGTGGCACCATTTCTAAAGTTGGTGAAGCTATCATGCTGGTGTGTGTTGTCTGGGCACGCTGGCTGTATACGCCTTAGTACACAGTGTGTGTTCAGCGTGTCAGTGAGATCTGTTAGACCATGGGGTAGTCTCTCAAGAGTGGGAATGGAAGGTCTATTGCCTGAGTCATTTAAAACCGGATTGGAATACTGGAAGGAACTATCCTGCCCTGGCAGAGGATGGATACGCAGCCTATTACTATGCGTCTTCTGTAACTGGGATGGGTTCTATTAATGCTCACTTTAATATAAGGCAAAGAAGGGTAGAAGGGTAATGCCGTATATGGACATTATTTACGAGGGGAGGATTGCATAATTCATGATGAATGACTGAGTGAAACCTGTCATTGTATGATGATCCCTAAGAAAAGCAGTGATGTACTTAATCCATCTCTCCTCCTCTTGTTGTGTGTTTCACTGCCCAATTTATTCAGCAGAGAGCTGGAAAACACAATAGTGATGTGATGCACAGAGAACAAGCATAAATGTGTGATGACTAGGGCCCTACCAAATTCACGGTCCATTTTGATCAATTTCACGGTCATAGGATTTTTAAAATGGTAAATTTCAGGATTTCCGCTATTTAATTTTAGCTGAAATGTCGCAGCGCTGTTATGGTAGGGGTCCTCACCCAAAAAGGAGTTATGGAGGGGGTCCCAAGGTTATTGTAGATGGGGCATTGCAGTATTGCTACTCTTCCTTCTGTGCTGCTGCTGGCAGCGGCGCTGCCTTCAGAGCTGGGCAGCTGGAGAGCGGCGGCTGCGGGCTGGGAACCCAGCCCTGAAGGCAGCGCGGCTGGCAGCAGCAGCTCAGAAGTAAGGATGGCATGGTATGGTATTGCCACCCTACTTCTGTTCTGGTGCCTGCAGTGATGGGCCCTCAGTTAGCAGCCACCACTCTCCGGCCACCCAGCTCTAAAGGCAGGAGTGCAGAAGTAAAGGGTGGTGTGGTCTGGTGCTGCTACCTTTACTTCTGTGCTGCTGCTGGCAGGGCGCTGCCTTCTGAGCTGGGCGCCTGGCCAACAGCTGCCACTCTCCAGCCACCCAGCTCTGCAGGCAGCGCAGAAGTCAGGGTGGCAATACCACAACCCCCCTAAAATAACATTGCGACCTCCATGCACCTCCCTTTTAGGTCAGGACCCCCAATTTGAGAAACGCTGGTCTCCCCTGTGAAATCTGTATCGTATAAGGAAAAACACACACAAGACCAGATTTCATGGTCCGTGACGTTTTTCATGGCTGTGAATTTGGTAGGGCCCTAGTGATGACCAGAAGATATGGAGAGTGTAAATGATTGGTTCCTGGTCCATCAATGTAGTATTTTGAGTCCTGATCCGGCAGCCCTTATCCTTGTGCGTAAAGATTGCAGAATCTTGTATTAGATAGAGAATGAAGAATCACATAAGAACTGCCTGCAAAGAGCTTTCCTCTCTTTGATTTAGGTGCCATTACTCAGTTGCTGTTGTCATTTTTATTGTTACTATATTTCTTTCTTCTTCCTCCTCTCCAGCCCAGCCCTTCTTATTGACAAAGGGTGGGAGGGAAGGGATGGATCTTACATGAAGCTCTGGAGATGGGTCAATGTGAGACAGGTATGTTGCAGGGTTCAATCACCGACTCCAGAGCTGGCAGAGTAGGAAGTGCCATGAAGGCAGAGCACACAGCCTTGAGTGGGGGGATGGGGATGCAGTTTGATTAGCACTGCTGGAGAATTCCATACCTTCCTCTTTGGCCAGGAAAAATGATTCTGGGACTAAATACCATGGCAACAAAGGGCGGGAAGGAAGGTCACTTCACAGCCATAGAATGCCAGCTCACTGGGATTTATTAAATAGAGTGCCCTAAAATGCACATAAAACACTGTGGTGAGAGGCGTAGCTGCACTCAGCCTTAAGGCCGTCACCCACCATGAGGTATCGGGTGCATGTGGAATGTGCACAGGACACCGGAGCGAACAAATGTAGCTCCCCAAAGTGAATTATTGAAGTATTTGTGGAATTCTGGATTTTCATCTTATTGACAGATCTGGTGCCTAGAACGGCTTCATCTGCCATTCCATAGTGGTGTCAGGAACAATCCACTCTGTGTAAACTGCAGCACTCAGCAGCCATTCAGATCTGCTACTTAAACCCTGATACCCTCTCTGGCACCTGCTCTGCCATCATAGCTTGTGTTAGAAAATACGAGGTGCAGGGCAGGACTGCTGTTTACTTTCAATAATATTAGTAACTGAAAACAACATGATGCAAGTTGCAAGTCTGGTGCCACTGTAAGCAGTGTCAGGATGAGCTCCGCCCTGACATCTGGTGGTGAGGTGTGGCAAGTTGTAGAAAAGAACTTCAGGGGCTGATCTCATTTGCATAGGCACACCCACCCCGCCTAGAATGAGGCCATAGCTGCCCAAATGGTCACTTTGGCTGCTGTGGGATCCCCAGTGTCTCTGTTATTGGGGCAGGAAGAATAAATTGTTATTACCCTGATTATGGGAACTGTGCTTGGAACTGTACTTGGCCTTTTGTTATGATGGAGGGACTCACCATCAACTAAGTAGCACTCGCTAGGCAAGGGTCATGGGTTCCAAAACTGTGTGAATTGAGAGAGGCTGGGGACAAGTATTAATACTTGGTGGCATGGGCCCTTGGTGAGGGCCTTACATGCTAATTGCACTTCCTCCTCTCTCCACTGTGGAATATCAGAGCTAATTTTGATTTCATTAGAAGTCTAGTTACAGGCTGCCGAGCTCACTTTGGGCTAATAGTGCACTGAGGCTCCCCTACTATAAGCTGAATTCACCAAAGAGGTGAACTGACTAGGAGCTGAAATCACTGAGTGTTGTGTTAAGTAGTGGGGGAGCCTGAAGATATATTGTGGAGCAGTTCATAGGACGGTGGAAGCTGCTGGTGGGACATGGAGCAGTTTGTGGACTGGCTGGTGGGGCAGTTTGTGGGACGGCGGGAGCTGCTTGTGGGCCACAGAGTGGAGCTGAGTGAAGCAGTTCATGGGGGCGGCTGGCGGAGCGGAGCCCTATGGAGCTGTGGGGTGGTCAGCTTCAGATCATTTAAGGTGCCTCTTACCCCCGCCCCCATCTCCACCCAGGTCGGTAGCTAAAAGCTCTGCAGATAAACTTTCGAACTCTGGGGCTGCCCTGACCAGGGACAGAGACTTTTGGGTCATTGGACTTTTGGGACTTTGGGTGATTTGGGGTTGCTAGACTCAAGAACCAAAGGGAAAGGGCATGCCCCAATTTGCTTGGGGTGGGTTTTTTTTTTGCTCATGGGTTGTGTTATGAATCCTGTTGGTGGTGTTTCCCCAACATAATGCCACATTGTTTCTCTCTGTTATTAAAAGGCTTTTTGCTACACTCAGACTCTGTGCTTGCGAGAAGGGAAGTATCGCCTCTTGGAGGCGCCCAGCAGGGGTGGTATATATTTGTCCCAGGACACTGGGTGGGGGCTCGAGCCGGTTTGCATTGTGTTATTGGAATGGATCCCCTAGATATTGAACCCGGCCCTTGTTGCTGCCAACTCTGACGGGCAGAAGGGTTACACCACAAAGCTGGCTGAGCAAGGCAGAGCAGGGCAGGGCAGGGCTGGGCTGGGCCTATGTTGGTAGAGAGGCCCAACTATGTCAACTTTTCATTTTTGCCTGGTTGCAGTAGGAAGGAGACCTCCATGCCCAGAGGATTCTTCTCATATCCTCCCTCTCCCTCCACTATGGCATAGTGCCCCACCTTTTGGCCGGAGGAAAATCCCTCCTAAGTCCACATAGCAACCCTCCAGTTAGCCCAAGAGAGATCACTAGACCAGGGGTCTCAACCTCTTTCTTTCTGAGCCCCCCCCAACATGCTATTAAAACTCCACCTGTGCCACAACAACTGGTTTTCTGCATATAAAAGCCAGAGCTGGCATTAAGGGGTCACAAGCAGGGCAATTGTCTGGGGCCCCATGCCACAGGGGCCCCCGTGAAGCTAAGTTTGGCTTTAGCCTTGAGTGGCAGGGCTCAGGGCCCTGGACTTCAGCCCCATGTGGTGAGGCTTCGGCTTGCTGCCCTGGGCCCCAGCAAGTCTAACATTGGCCCTGCTTGGCGGCCCCCCTGAAACCTGCCCATGGCCCCCCAGGAGGCCCCAGACTCCTGGTTGAGAACCACTGCACTAGAGAGCAATGCCAGGTGCTTTCTCAGTGCTCCTCCCCAGTTCCCTGTAAGTCGGACCAGAGCAATCCTGCATGGGTGGGAGATGGACCCGATGACCAACCTAGCGTGTCTTTTCCATTTCTATCTTCTATGATTCTATGAAGATGGAAGCTTCCTAGAAAGCAATGATGTGTGGTGATGTGGAGTTTGTATGGTGGAACTGAAACAAAGGTCACACATATATACACTTCTGAGACTGCCAGCATGTAACTCAGTGCTGATTGTGGTGGTGACGTTTTGTGATCTAGACATTTGAGACCTAACTCTCCAGAGGTGTAGTGACTACCCATAACTCCAGCGGAAGACACGGGGAGGAGGAGGCGCTCAGCCGCTCTGAAAATCAGGTCCGTGTTGCTCCTCAGGAAAAGGACTGAAACTACAAGTTCATTTCAATGAAACAAGCCATTGAGTGGCTGTCTGGTGGGAATGAATGACTTTTGGTTGCTACTAACTTGTTCTGTATTTGAGGAGTCTATCCAGGGGTAAAATAATCTTCATCCAATTACCACCCCTGTGATCCATTCATTCTTCTTGAAGATGGACATGCCTGATCTCTCAGATGATGACCCATCTCCACAACTAGTGCTGCCTTCTGGCTCATTCAAGAAAGTACACTGGTGCTGGTTTCTGTGAATGTTACCAATGGCATTGCTCTGTTAATGGATGAAGCTTAGTCTTTACCTATCTACCTTGCTAGGTATTTATGTGAGTCACAGCATAGGAGCTGGGTATTTGAGCACCTAATATCTTTAGAGAGTGGAAAGGTTAGCACAGGAGCCAACTTTAACTGCATTCAGAATGGGGCTAGAAGTTTGAAGATGAAGCACAGCACTCAGCACCCAGTGGGAAACATTGCTCAGCCTCTGTTAACTGTGAATTGAAATGAATTGTGAAAAACAAACACATTCTCTTGGAGCTTTCTGGTGACGGCTGTCATTGCGCTAATGTGTCGGTGACATTAAATTGGCTCCCATCCTGTTCTAATACAGGTTCAGCCAGATGAAGAACGGTGTTCTCAATGTTTCATTGTGTTCTTAAATTCGCCCCTCTTCACCAGCCAAAGCCCAAATGTGGGACACAATGTGTGACAAAAACCCAAAATGAGGGTGTCACAGACTTCATTCATGGAGGAATCTTAAATTGCTGTGGGATTCCTCCCTTTAGTGTAAATGATTCCTTCCATCTCCTCAGTTTCCTAATTCTTTATTTCTGGCATAAATTATTTTCAACAAACAAAGGAGGGGAACCCCATACGTGCATGGAATGTAAGTAATGGTGGGACTAAAAGGAGAGCTCTCTCTTGAAATGAGGGCCAGCTGAGAGGTACGCAGCATCCCATATGCTTGCAATCAGCTGTAAGGCTCAATTATGTAAGTTTATTGTCCCAGCTTCTGAAGTTTGGATACCATAGGCCTATCCTCTAGATATACAGGTACAACTCCCATTGATTTCCTTTATCTGAGGTCAGAACTTGGGTCCTAAGTGGGTTATTTTCTTGTTGGTCTATTTTGCCCTGAGTTTGCATGTATAACTCCTGCTAACATCACAATGTTATGTTTGTGTTCACCAAGGAGACAAAGCACACCCATAAGGCTGTGAGTTAGTGAATTGGCTGATTCATGCACACAGTTTAATCTTCTCCTTTCTGTTTCTGGTACCACTGGTTCCTGAAGCCTTTCAAAGTGCCGGGCATCCTCCATTCATCTCAAGGGATGAGAGCACAGAAACTCAAACAGTTTCATTCATGTACATGAATTCTCCTGAGCTTGAGAGGGCCAGGAGCATGTGGGCTGGATCTGAGGGAGCCCTACCCCAAACATAATAATTCTCTGCACTGCTGTGGTGCGACTATTTCTGGAATACTGTTTTGGGTTCTGGGCACTACTTTACCAGAGATATAGTGGTAACTGGAGAGAAACAGAGAAGAACAAAATGATGACAACATTTAAGTTTCGTGTGACCACTCTGAAATAACTCTGCCCCTCTTCACTTATCCCATCTTGTCAAGATTAGGGTTACCAGACAGCAACTGTGAAAAAACGGGACAGGAGGTGAGGGGGTAATAGGTGCCTATATAAGAAAAAGTGCCAAAAAATGGGTCTGTCCCTTTAAAAATGGGACATCTGGTCATCCTAGTCAAGATCGTGTTGCCCCCATCACTTCAGCTCCACTAATGTTCCCAAGCTTCTTTGCCCATTTGCCAGTTTCTTGTACAATCACCTCTATGCTTTCTTCCACAGGGCCCACTAATATGTGAGGAGGGATAGCTCAGTGGTTTGAGCATTGGCCTGCTAAACCCAGGGTTGCAAGTTCAATCCTTGAGGTGACCATTTAGGGATCTGGGGCAAAAATTGGGGAGTGGTCCTGCTTTGTGCAGGGGGTTGGACTAGATGACCTCCTGAGGTCCAAACCAACCCTGATATTCTATGTGTGATAGAACTTCCCTGAGCACATCTGTAAAGCCCCTACCCTGTCTATGTCAAGACCTATGTCCGCTACCTTCCCTATGATGAAACTAGTTGACTTGTATATAAATTGCCTGTTCCCTTCCCCAGCCAATGTCTCCATGTTTGTCGTGAAACAGTGAGGTCCTCAGACCAGAGACAGTCCTCCTTGAGTATTTGGAAAGTGTCTGGCAAATGGTGGGCGTATAGATGTTAATAAATAATAATAATAGTAACAACAGCAAGGGGGACTGGTTTGTAGAAAGGCAGTGAAAGAGCGGTCTACAGCTTGGTTAAGATTTTAGATTGTAATAGGGTGACCAAATAGCAAGTGTGAAAAATCAGGACAGAGGGTGGGGCGGGGTAATAGGAGTCTATATAAGAAAAAGCCCCAAATATCGGGACTGTCCCTATAAAATCGGGACATCTGGTCACCCTCGATTGTAAATTCTTTGCGGCAGGACTTTCTTTGTGTTCTGTGTCTGTGTAGTACCTAGCACAATGGGCTGGGTGCGACTGCAGGACAAAGACAAATAATAACGATTCAAAGAGCTGGTTGAAAATGTTTCATCGAAAAGGTTTTTTTTTTTTTTTTTACAAAAAATGACTTTTTGACCAAAATGAAAAATTTCAATTTGCTTAAAATTTTTTATCTTCTTGACCAAAAAAAAAAGAAAAAAAAGTAAACAGAAAGGAGAATACTGTACTCATTTTGTTTTGAAAACTTTTTCTTTTTGTGTTTTATTTTTTGGCTGGGCTTTGCTACTTTTTTACTTTGATCCTCTTTCCCAGTAGACAATAGCAAAACTGGGAGTTGAAGGGACTAGGTGAGCTAATATCACTTGTTTTCAACATCTGTGCCCCAGATCTTCAGCTGCGGCAAACTGGCAAAGTTCCACTGATGGCTATAAATCTATGCCGATTTATACCAGCTGAGTCTCTTGCACTGTATCTCTTCTAGTTTTGTATCCAAATGCCCCTGATTAAAAAACAATTAGTTTTTTGGGGGAGGTTTTTTCCCCAAACTGGAGCACTCTACTCCCACCATGCAAGCAGTCAGCAGTGCCTTTCTGTTGTAGACCAAAATGTAACTCAAGAACAGGGAAAGGCGTCTGTAGAAAATCAATTTAACAGAGTAAAATTTTGGGGCAGGGCAGAGTTCTTTTACATTCCACCTCTGTGTCTAGAATTTATAGCCTGTAAATTCTCCCCTCTCTAAGTTCCTGTGTCTATTCTGAGTGTGCTTGTGGTTTGCAGATTCTATTTCTGCTCTTGGCAATTTGTTCCACACACATTTACTCCCTTTGCAGAATGCAATTTCTCCTGACAAGCCATTTAGTCTTACTGCCCAGGCTGTGGCTTCTGTAAGTGTCTCTCTGAATTGGGGGCTTCTTACCCTCTGGGATAGTTTTGTGGCATCCACTTTCTTCTGTGAACCGTAAATGTCTCTGAAAAGAGCAGACAGTGAATGAAAGGGTGTTTCTGCCAATCTCAGCCACAGCAGAAACAGGGTTGGGATGAACCAATGGGCGGAGGCCTAGATTTCCACTGCAGGCAGGGACATGAGAGCTGGGAGGGGTCTGTGCTGTGGGCAGAGCAGGCAGTTGGGCTCTTGGCCTCTCATAATTAGTCTCTGTGTTGTGGCTGTAGCAGCTCTCGGCTGCAACAGAGAAATAAATGAGTCACCAGCCCAGAGGAATACGTCCACGCAAAGTGAGGGTCCAGCGATACCAACCAGCCTGGCTAACAGACTTGTCAGTAGGACAGAAAACAGAGTGAGCCTGGCACGTCAGGCTCCCACACCAAGTCACATTCCAACATCTGGGCATATCTGTTCCAGGAGCTCTTTGCTGCTGCTTCACATCTGCACTTTTCCCCACAATGGAATACAGTGGCAGTTTCTTTCCTTGCAACAGTAAGTCAATAGTGGGGACTATAAATATCTATGCATTTGCCTGGCTTTTTCTAACTCCTCCAGAAGGGAGTGTGGGCGTGCGTGTAAAACTTTATATAGAACCATTGCAGGGAGTAATGTTACAGGGATGTGTCACTGGTCAAACCTTGCACCAAGGAAACAACTGATATTTCTTTTTCATTGGGATTATTTGTGTGTGTCGGAATGTGTTTCAAGGCTGTGGAGTTGTGATAATATGAATGGAAGATTCCAAAAAGTTATGCTTCAACTATCCTTTTGAAACACACTAAAATTTCTTCATGATGAGACTGAGGCTTTGTCTACACTGCACTTTTGTCCATAAAACTTTTGTCATTCAGGGGTGTGAAACCACTCCCACCCCGACATCAAAAGTTTTACCAAAGAAAAGCACCGGTGTGGACCCTTGTTGGGGGTGGATTTATTTTGTCGGCGGGAGACCTCTCTCCTGCTGACAAAGAGCGACTACACTGCACACCTTTTAGCGGCACGGCTGGAGCGGCACAGCTGTGTCACTAAAAGATGCGTAGTGTAGACATAGCCTGAGACAATGGGACAGGACAGATCCTCAGCTGGTGTAAACTGTCCTAGCCCCTTTGAAATCACTGGCGCTATGACAGTTCACACCACCTGAGGAGCTGCTTCCCAGACACGATAAAAGCTACTTTAAAAATGTATCTGAAATGAAGAAATCTCCTCTTCCTTTCCAGTGAGGGAGACTTGTGTGGTCTGAATCCATGTATTTACAACGACTAGGACACTTGATAACAGGAAGAGGAGTTAATCAGATCTCCCTTATTCCCTTCCTCAACTTTACTATGTTATTATGTTACCACTTCATGTTATTTTATTCTCTTTAATGAGCAGAAACAGATAAGCACCATGCATACCTATGGTTTATGTACTATAATGGGATATTATGATGTTGAAAGAGTGTGTTCAAAGTGCCTATTCTTTTTCAGAGGCATCTGTTTAGGTGATCTCTTGTTATAGAGGCAATTTAAACTGAAATATATAGATAGATAAATGAATAAGTGCCATGCATATCTGTGGCACTAAATATAATCAGCCATTTTCAACGAGAGAAATGGGGGCGGGGGGTAAGCTCCCACATGCTCAGGATATCTTTCCTCCAGGTTTGTCAGATGTTAGAAATCCGTCTGTGGGGTGAAATTGGGGTTAATATTAGTCATTGCAGGGGAATTATTCATTATTTTCATTATTCATCAGGGAAAAGAAAGGCGAGAAAGGCATCTGAAACTGTGAGGAATCATTCCCATTCTGACTTCTAGGTCATTTTTAAGTGGATACTATTGAGTCTTGGGAACTGGCTAGTTGTTAGACAGGATTTCAGTGGCTGTTTGTATTCTTCACTGTTTGTCTGAAGCAAAAAAGTAAATACTGCATAATCTTAGAACTTTTTTTTAAAATGGCAATTTTAAAGATTAGAGCCCTTTCATGCACACACACAAGCACAGCAGTACCTTCACATGCCAAACTGCTCAGGTGAGCAGCGTTACTACTCACATGCTTACCTATGTGCAGGATCAGGGGAAATATGGACCCATCATGTATGTCAAAGTGTCTAAACCGCACAGATTCTCTGGTGATAGGTGCATTGTAAAATGGGTGGGCAGTGTGGCAGATAGACGTTGAGGCTCCTTCTGTTTCTAAATCTGGGTCTAGTGGAGATATAATAATTAATGTATATTACAAAATTAATTAACAAAGAGAAGAACATCAGAAGAAACAACAAGCACAGAATAATTCTGAGCTTAATGAATCCGGTGGTTCTTAAAAAATTATCTGGGTATATTTTACTTAATCAGTTCTCTACCTGCGGCATACAATAGTTTAATCTCCTATGGGCTGTAATACGTTGGTACTAAACGGTAGCTAGCAGGTACTGGGTGGTGTTGGTAGCCTGTTATATACAGGAGGTCAGATTGGATGATATGGGGGGTCTCGTCTGGCCTTAAACACTATGACTCTAAAGACATTAAAGGGATCGTACAGACTAAAAAGCCATAAGAGTCCAATACGTGTATTGCAAGCTAGTGAAAGTGCGCTCAGTGAATTTGTAGGCTGGTTTGTTAAAGAGAGATGGGCGGAGAGCTGGACTGGTCAAGTTTTGCCAGTTACACCAGTACAGCTCCAATCAATTAACTTTTCTGTGCCTCATGTCTGGATTTGTTTGGTTCAACTGTAGGCACCTCAAGGCTCAGATCTTATCTTATTATTTGTTCTGTAAAATGCCATCTCCATTTATTGGGCAAGAAATCAGCCGGATTCTGCAGTCCGTTAATTGTTTCTCTTCTGCCTCTACCTGGCGTTTCTATCACAGTTCATCAGTTAAAACATGGCCTATACGGTGTGCGAAGGGCCACAGCCACATTTAAGGAAGGCTACTGCATTCTGCTGCAGCAAAAATACTGGAGCGGGAGTCAACAGTAAAGGGGTTAGAAGTATTCATAAAATCCTTATTGAATGATTCACTTTCTTGTTTCCCATGTCCCCATCAGGGTCCTGAGGATTGTCCCCTTCCCCTCCCTGAATTAAACCCTTGAAGCCATATGTCATAGTCCTCTATCTTTTCTACCTGGGGCACTGGACCAGCTCTGTTTGGAATCTAACACTGTTAGGCAGAGAGGGGTTCCTGTTGAGTCGTCTGCAGCCATCTCTTCACCTCCCCAAAGGTTTGGCACTGTGCTGATCTTTGCAGCACAGTTAATTCCTGATAGGGAAAGGCAGGGACCAGGACTCTCGGTTACACTGGAGAGGATTCCTAACCCACACATAACTAACCTCAGGGGTTGAATAGTGATGGTAGCACCCAAAGCCCCGAGTTGGGATTGGGACCCTGTTGTGCTGGGTGCTGAAATGCACATGGACCCCAGGGTGAAGACCAGGCCCAAGCACAGACAAAAATAATATGTGGGGCAACAGTTCAGGCATGCCAGCATGTGGAGGCAGAGCTGTAGGGTGGATTTGTGCGGGGATGGGCCTTCATGAGGAACTTGAAGAGGAAGAAGGAGCACACTTGGCAAGTCGGGAGGCTGCTCCATGCAAAGGGGCAGGGATAAAGCTGAGAGTGGGAGAGGGCAATGAGGGGAGGTGAAAAGTTTGGAAGGGGTGCAAGGAATGGGGGAGAGGGGGAAGGGAGAGCAGAGATAGAGCTGAGATTGTGCGGGGCAAGGAAGGCCAGGATGAGGATCTTCAACTGCTGACCTTGAATGCACAGCACTGGCAGGCAGGGCCGGCCTTACGGGTGGGCAGTGTGGCAGACTGCCCTGGGTGCTGTGGTCGAGGGGAGGGGTGCCGTGGAGGCAAGGAGCAGGGCAAGGCTGGGGTGTGAGGCTGTGGAAGGGAGCTTGGGGCAATGTGGGGGAGAGGCAGCAGATCCTGGGGGCAATGGAGGGTGGGGAGCCTGGTGAGGCAACACGGGCCAGGGGTGCCAAAATACAAGTTCTCCCAGGGCGACATTTTCCCCAAGGCCAGCCCAGCTGGCAGGCATCATTGCAAATGATGTGGGGAGCAAAGAATAATTCCACCTAACACACCGATGAAAGAGATGTAACCAAGTGTGGCTGCAGGAAAGCCACAGAGAAGTATGATGTGCTTGTAGATAACCCTGTCTCCTGTGACCGTGCAATTTCACACGATTCCCAGTTAACACCATACATAGGTCCCAACTTGCTGGAAACTCAGGCCCCAGGTTCACTGAAGGGCTTCTGAACCTTTCTGCAAACAAGGGCTATATTTTGAATTGGTAGCAAACCCCCCAAAGCTGGGAAATTCTCCCTGCTTTTCAGCTTCACTCTGAAGCTCGGAACCATAGCCCGGTCCATGCTAGCAATAATCTAACCAGGTTTGGGGGAGAATTATTACACGGACCAGGACCCCATTGTACTAGGTGCTGTACAAACACAGAACAAAAAGAGTCCCTGCCTCCAAGAACTTACAATCCAAATTTAAGAGAAGTTTCAGTAATGTGGTTTCGTCAACGGAAGTGAAATATTGTTACATGAAACAGCTTTCCTAACTGGTTTAGTGGTTCCACATTACTTCTCCAACAACACCATCAGATGCACTCAACCATGTCAAGTGAGAACAGGATTCAAAACCCAGTCCCCGAGCAGCATTCAAACACTGCTCTGAAATGCAGTTTTTGAATGGCTGAAAAATTACTTATTGCAGGCAGACCCCATGCTAGTATTTGAAAGTGGCAGCGTGGCCACAGATTCAGAGAGATCCCTGGAACGGCCTGGCAGGGGTTTAAAGTGAACATCCGTGGCTCAACAGGTAAACTTCAAAGCCCTCACAAGACAAAATGGATCAGTGCTAACACCAGTAAAAGGATCTCTCAAGCACATTCGCTGTTGTGAAGGGAGGAGTGGAGCAGGCAGAGAAATTCTAAGTCTAAGCAAACCTGCAGTGAAATATGAGGCTAGAAACCACATTGCCTGCTTTGTGAATTAGCTTATTCCTAGCGTCACCACAAGGTGGAACTTGTTACATATTCTATGTACTAGACGATGCAAAACTAAATGCAAACAACTGTGAAGCGGCAGAATCATAGGCCTGGAAGTCACTACTTTCCTTGGAAGCATGGGACACACTGGACAAGCCAAGGGTATTGTTGATGAGGAATTTCTTTGTTCTTCTGCCGCGGGTTCTTTTAAACTTATAGAGATATGTAAGTAACATAAATGCTTAGCTAGAAGATGGTGTGTAGGGCCATGGAGAGCAATTCTGCACTTCTCACCAGCAGTAAATTCACTAAGAAAAATGAAATCTACCCCCAGGAAGTGTCACCTTCGGTCTCTCTTAGATTCCTTCCTCAACACAGTTTGAAAGCTCTAGTGCAGATTATGGTGTGTAGAGAATGATGGCTGATTAGAAGGGAAGTTAGCCCTCTAACACTGAGACGACCTGGGAATTACTTACAATGGCTAAGAGTGTCTGAAGTGCTGTTACATGCATCTTGACTGTCTCAGTTGCTGTAATAGGCATATTGCATACATAGTTTCGCCTCACAACAGTTTTACACTGGTATAACTCCATTGACTTCAACAGAGTTACTCCAGATCTACACTGGAGTAACAGAGCACAGAATCTGTCCTCAAGGGTGGCAAAGTGATGTCTCGCCGGGCAGTCTGAATAGCAGTAATAATGTAGGTTTCAGAGTGGTAGCCGTGTTAGTTTGTATCAGCAAAAAGAAGGAGGAGGACTTGTGGCACCTTAGAGACAAACAAATTTATTTGAGCATAAGCTTTCGTGGGCTAAAGCCCACTTATACTCAAATAAATTTGTAATATTGCAGTGACCCTGCCTGACACATACTAAGAGCTGGTCTACACTGAAAACTTTCATAGCTACATATCTTAGGATTAGAACGAAAAATCCACACCCCTGAGAGACATAGTTAAACCAATCTAACCCCAGTGTAGACAGCATGAGGTCGATGGAAGAATTCTTCTGTCAACCTAGAAACTGTCTCTTGGGGAAGTGGATTAATTACAGGGGTGGGAGAATCCCCCTCACTGTTGTAGTGTCAACACTGAAGTGGTCCAGTGGCACAGCTGGAGTGTTTTCAGTGTAGACATGGCCTCTGATTAACCTTGAAAGGAACCATAGTCAAGGGAAAGGAGTGCTGTGAAAGCTGAGCGCTCCCCCTTCCCACGGTTCTCATTCCCTTTGACAAATGCTTCTCTATAGAGATTGGTTTCCACAGTGATGTCTTAGGGCCAGATCCTCCTACCCTCACTCACATCAGGCCTGATTCTCAGTTTCTAGTCTCCTTGGGACTGTCCTAGTAGTGTAAAGGGGCCTTAGTGCAGCTGAGAAGTAGCTTATTCTGGGAGTGGTCCCATTGGTTTCAGTAGGGCTAGTCACAAAGAAAGGTGCTGCTCAGCCGGATGAAGAGTATCTGAATCTGGCATTTAATGAATGTTGCCTGGAGGGATTTTTTCAGGGGGTGGATCTGAGTCCTTGCTTTCTCCTCCTGTTTTTAGTTTCTGGAATGCACGTCTACGCTTTGCATTACATGGTTTAGGCCCCATGCAGGAGGAGATGTAACAGTTTGGCTATGGCTGCACTAGAGAGCTTACAGTGGCGCAGTTGCACTGATGCAGCTGTGCTGTTGTAAGCTCTCTGTGTGGCTGCTCTAAGCCGACGGGAGAGAGGTCTCTCTCTCGTTGGCTTAATTTACTCCAGCCCCTGCGAGTGGCAGCAGCTATGTTGGCAGGAGAAGCTCTCCCACCGACACAGTTGCGGTCCACTCCAGCACTTAAATTGGCATCAGTTATGTCACTTGGGAGGGGATGGCTAATTCACACCCTTGAACGGCATAACTTACGTTGACTTCAGCTGTAGTGTAGCTATCGCCTTAGTTCAGTAAACTATGAGTATATCAACATCCCAAATGAAGGCGTGATTGCAGTGCAGGGAGGCATAACTACACAAGCTTTAATCTAGCTGGCAGAGGTAACAGTGGTAGTCAGGATGTGGTGGCATAGCCTTCAGTGTGAACTATCCACCCAGGACAAACCTGCTGGGGATCCTGGACGTGAACTCGGGTTGCTGGCTCACACCAGGGTCTGTGCTGCCGTGTCTTCGCTGTTATCCGTGCTAGCTAGATTAAAGCTTGTACAGGAACACCTACCTGCATTACAATTACATCCTAATTTGCCATAGACCAGGGGAAGTCAATTATTTTTTGTCAAGATCCAAATTTGTTGGTCAAGGTATAGTCAAGATCCAAACTCCAGAGAAAAATAATAAAAAAATAATAACAATAATGATAATGAGTAAATAAAAAGATTTTTGGGGTCCCTTCAAAAGCGTCTGGTGGTCTGGTTTTGGCCCGCCGTCCACTATTGACTACCCCTGCTATAGATGTATGTACTCATAGGGTTGAATTAGAATCGCGGAGCCAATTTTGATTGTGGATCTGGATTTAAATTTTGCAGCATGGTCCCTTCTTTGTATTTTGATGTGAATAGCATATTGTTGTTTTCCCTTGTGTGAAACATAGGTTTGAGTGCAGTTCCTGAGTACCTCGCCCAATGGGCTCATTCCAGCCCCTCCTGAGAGAAGGGAATTAGGAAACTTTTCCCACTTCACCTTTAGACATTCACATTCTTGCAATTCAAGTTCTTTGGAGATCGTATCAGGGGTTTGGGAAGGTACGAGAGGAAACGTAGCGCTGGTTCTTTTCACTATTGTTCAGTACGTTTCTCCAAGGAGCAGTCGGTATCTAATGATGGAGGTGTTGTGCTCATTTTCCAAAAGACAATACAGTGAATGTTCTATTTGCACTAGGCTTATAATTCTGCGGAATAACATTATTCCTATTTTACGTACCATAATGACAGAAAATTTAGCAGACCCCAGTTTTGGGAATATTGTCAGAGTTTGATGCTATTGCCATTTTGTAAGGAATTCTGACATTAACAGGGCAAGCACAGGAAGTGGAGGTGAGGTTACAGTGTCATTTGAAAGATGTATTTTCCTATGTTTACAGGTGTAGGACCTGTAATGTGTGACCTTTGCCTTCTGGGGAAAATTCCCATTGACATCAGCAGGTGTTACATAATGGGCATGTGCTATATAGTCATGATTATTCATGGTACAGGATCTTGCATCTCTTACATAAGAATGAGTGACAGCATCTTAGGTCACCAAAAGGCCTTGTGCTCTGGTTGTGTGAGCATGGGGCTAGGAGCCAAGCATTCCTGTGTTCTAATCCCAAATCAGTCATGAATTTGGGCAAATCAATTAACTTTTCTGTTATTTGTATTACAGTAGTAATCAGTAATCAGACCCCCTTCAAGATCACAGGCCCATTGTGTTAGATGCTGTACAGATGGAGAGTAGAAGGCCAGTTCCTGCCCCCAAAAGCTCAAAAATTGATCTGCTTCCTGTAAAATAATAGTGCTCCCTTGCCTGCCTTTAATAGGAGTGTGGTGGAGAGTAATTACTATATTTGGAAAATGCTTTGAAGCTGTGAACTGTATGTATAATTATTGTTATACATATATATACTCCTTTTCATTCCAAAGAATCCCTAGATGGTTTCCTTTTTACTGTCCCTAGGATCCCCACCTTTCTCTCCATCCAAAGTGCCCACTTCCTTGGCATCTAAGGCCCAGATCCTCAAAGGTATTTAGGCACCTAACTTCCTTTGAAATAAGGCACCTAGGCCTGAGGATCTGGGCCTAAGTACTTCGCTAACTTTGGGACAAGATTCTGCCATCCTTACAATGAGTAGTGCCTTACTGCATGAGTAACCCTATTGAAATCAGTGGGACTGCTCACTAAGGCCCTGATCCTGCAAACACTTATGTACAGGGAAAACTGTAGTCATACGAGTAATCTCATGTGATTTCAATGAGATTGCTCATATGGGTAAAGTTGCATGGTTGAGGAAGCATTCAGAGGACTGGCATCCAAGCAAGGTACTATCCAGTGTGAGTAAGGGTAGGAGAATCTGGCCTGTAACATATACTCGCTGAAGTGTAGCCAGCTCTGGAATGTAACATGATATCCTGTAACACATATTGTGATTAGGTAATACTGTATAACACATAATATCATCCTCTCACCATCAGGAAGATATACGCATCGTTTGTAAAATATGTCACCTTTATGTAACCCCAAACTCCAATGAAATAAAGATCTGTTGTTTCCCAAAGCAAGGCTTTCTGGCTCAAAGCCTTCACCTTTGTTTTAAAACCAAACAGAGTTTCCTGTCTCCAAAGCCCCAAAGTAAAATCTAGCTTGCACATTGCTGTGTTTGTGATCCGCCTAACCTGGATAAATGCCCGTACTGCTCCAGAAGGTTTGTCCAACTTCAGTGAAGGGGGACAAGTCTTTACTCAGAACAATATTGAAGATCAGGTAGCTCTTGCACTTGAGCAACCTGCATTGTTTAAAAATGAATTAGTACTGGTAAGAACAGTAAGCAGAGATGTTCTGTGTGCTCCAAGGTGGAACCCTAGGGGAGTGACACTAGCTGCTGCCAGGTCAGCAAGACATGTTAAAGGAAGCAAACTGCCAGTGTTGCCAGGTGATTGACGCTATGCTATGGTGCTTTGTTTTTCTGTTTAATTAGGCTGGTATCCAGTGCCATGCTGTGTGAATTCCAAGTGCTGTTTAGAGCCCAGTCTTGCAGTCCATAGATATTATAAGACCTATTAGATCATCCAGTCCATCTCCAGCCAAGGTAGGATTGCTCCCTAGAGTCCATAACTCCCAATGGGAGCCTTGCCAGAGAACACTCTGCAGGAGCAGGCCCTTACACATCTGTGAAGAAGTCCCCCCCCCCCCCCAGTGATTTACTTATAAGTGAGAAATTTCCCCCTCTAACCTGTCTACTCCCTGGTTAAAATGGTCAGTAACTTCCTAGCCAGAGAATGCATTTCCCCTATCCTCTAGTTATTTGTCTGTGGTTTGCAATCACATTGGCTAAATATGACAACATCTTGTTTGTTTACTGCAGTTCCAAGATCCATCAGTGGCTCACACTGATCCCCGAGGCATTTCACTATTAAACTCTGCAGAGGGCAGTGGCAAATTATTCTGATCATGTCCTCGGGTTTGATCAAAGGAACCAGATTCTCAGTGCTGACGCATGAGTTTTGATTTATGGTTTCCATGAAAGGTGTAGTGAGAATGGACAGAGTGTAGTGGCACTAGATTAAAGTGCCCCCCCCCACCCCTCCGCGTACTAAAGAAACTCTTTTCTCTGCCACTTGGAGTTTTGATCTAAAAACCAATGACTAGCTTAGACTCCTTATGGAGAGACTAAAACCAGGGTTAGAAATAAATAGTAGCTTACTCTTATCACCGCTAGATCTCAAAGCCTGAAAGGAAGGAGGTCAGTAGCATTGCCCTCACTTTACAACTGGGGGAAGTGAAGATGCAGAGAGGTGAAGTAACTTCCCCAAAGTTACCCAGCAGGACAGTGACAGAACCCAGCTCTCCTGAGTCCCAGTCGGTTCTCTGTCCACTAGGCAGCACTGCTCCTCTCCTTGTTACCCACACAAGAAGTGCGCATGGGGCAGGAACTGTAGGAAATTTTAGGGAAACAAGGCTAGTGTAGCGAAGACCTCACCTCTAAAAGTGGCAGCCAGGATTTAGAAAAGAAAGATGCTCTGCTCTTTTGGAGCTTGTCTTATGCCTTATATTTCAGTAGTCTTTAGAGGCCCCAGCTAGATCATGGCTCCATTGTGCTGGGCCAGGGGCCCCCAACGTCGTGCCTGCGGGCGCAATGGTGCCTGCCGAGGCAGTTGTGTGCACCCGCAGGACACCGCGGTGCCGAAATGCGGCCGCCGAGCACGGCTGCCGTACAGCCGCCCACCGAAATGTTTCTCGGAGGCATTTCAGCGGCGGGGTGTCTTCTGGGAATAGGAATATGCTATTCCCACAGAAAGGATGGGGACCACTGTGCTAGTGACCCAAAGAACTCCCAGTACAAGTAGATAAGACAGACAAAGGGCGGGAGAAGGGAAATATTATCCCAGTTTTGCAGATGGGGAAGGGAGCCACAGAGTAAGTGACTTGCCTGGGGTCACACAGGAAATCTTTGGCAGAACTGGGCCCTGGACCCAGATGCCCAGTCCAGCGCATGCACCACAACGGATGCAAACGCAGGGGTGCTGGGGGTACGGTAGCACCCTGGGGCTTGAAGTGCTTTCCATCACAGGCAGGGCTTACAGTTTTGTTCAGTGGGTCTCAGCACCCCCCCCCCCCCCCGCTATCCAAACTGTTCCGGTTCCACTGCACAAAATGCACAGGTCTCGGGCGCACTGGGGCTCTCGTACCCCTATTTTCACGCGCTGAAGGATGCGCTTTAGCCCCTCTGCCCCCCCAGGGGCTGCTAGCCTACGACCAGCCGCGCTGGCGACGTTGTCAGGCTGGCTCCAAACCATCCTTTGCGGCCGGTGCCTCTCTGAGCCCGCTGAGCCGACACGCCCCGAGCAGCGGCGGGGGGCGGGGGGGCGGGCAGCTGGGAATTTTATTGCCCCTGGCGGTGGCGCGCAAAGAGTTTAATTGCGGGGCGACTTGGCCCTTCGCCACCGCGGGAGCTGCTGCGACTTCTCCTCCAATCTCTGCTGCCTGCGAGCAAGCCGGGAGGAGAGACATGCCCAGCGCCACACCCCCAGCCTGCCTCCTCCCTCTCCTGCCGCTGGTGCTTCCTGAAGCTTGGGACGTTGTTTAATAACAATCTCTGGGGGCTCGGGGGGGGGGGACGGACTTGCCGGATCAGAGCAGGACAAGGGCGGCTGACTGCTCCCCAGTCCGCTCCAGCAGCCCCGTGCCTCTCCCTGGATCCCAGGCTGGACCATGCAGTGCTTCTGGAGACAGCCCAAGCAGAGCAAATCCCAGGACAGCGTCTCGCAGGAGCAGAGCAAGAGAGTGGCAAGGCAGAATGGCATCCGGCTGGGTAAGGGGCGAGTCAGAGCCAATTCCTCGGTGCTGGGTTCCTGGCGGCCACTCTAAATCTGGTCTTTGGCACTCTCTTCCTAGCGGTGGCAGGGGCCCTGGTCTCGACCCCACCCAAAAGTAAGCCCCCGAAACTATTTTTAAACTCCGGAGGTTTCTTTTCGCTAACCACCGGCCTCCAGATGTGCAAGCTGGTTGGTTTCAGGCATGGAGGAAGATTGGATCTTTTGGGCAAAGAGGCCATTTCGAAATCACTTCTTGTTCCCCTTATGCTGAAATATAACTGAGCTGTTGATGGCTATACGGTGGATGTATAGGGCACAGTGATTTTCCACTCTGGTTTTAGTACTTATCAGGACTACATTATTAATTATTATTATTTTCTTATTATTTATTATTATTACTATGGAGTCTAAAGTTGCATTCAAGGGTCTGAATTAGATTGATTACAAAAAACCGGAGGAAATTCAGAGCAAGTTTCCTAACCTCTACGTTATTCACCGATCACTGATTAATGTTGTGTGAATTTACACCAGGGATGATTTTGTTCTTAGCGTCTTTCCTCTCAGCAGATATACCCTGGCTACAAGGGTGCTGGTGGAAGTTGGAGGAGTTTCAGAATTTACTGCAGCATTGCTCTGAATTTTATCCAAAAGACCTGTTTGCTTTTTTAAACTAACACCATTAGATCTGAGCTACTGCAGATAGTAGACACAGGGTGTGGGTGTGTTACAGTAGTTGAAATTTAAAATAGTGTCAAAGCATATAAATCTTACTCATCTGTAGACGATATGGAGATGCCTATTGTTACAGTCTCATGTACACATCTCATGAGTGCCTCTGTCTTCTGGGTCTCTATTTCAGCGCCATCACTGAAATTTTCACTGTAAGGTTGGGACCGATCATGTGTTGGGGTTACAAAGGGTGTCATTTTTAGGGTCTTTAAATTGTAATCCTTCCTGGTCAGGGACTTTGTTTGTGAAGGCTCATCTACTCTGTAGTATTGTATGTTGTCGGGACACTATTTTACCATTATTAAATATGACACATTTCACTCTAAATATTGTACATTAAATAGCCCAGGATTATGTGGTTGGTATTTACTGGGGAGAGGGGAATAGTATCACGGGGTTGGAAGGGACCTCAGGAAGTCATCTAGTCCAACCCCCTGCTCAAAGCAGGACCAATCCCCAACTAAATCAGAAGGTGGCTGCCTTTCTGAAACCATATTTAGGGAGATTTAAAAATTTTTTTTTTGACCCATACAAAGATATGTGGATAATTTGAGGGTCAAAATATATTTTGTATAATGCAGAGGCTGCTAACTAAGTAAGGCCCCAGTCCTGCAGCCTAATCTTTGCAGGTTTAGGACCTAAGGTGGAAATCGACCAGTGTGGAGGGCTTGGTAAAGGCCCTCAATGCGAAGTATGCCTACTATTTTCCCAATTTAAGTTCTGTTATTATCATATAACTGGAAAGAAATGTCCTTAGCATACTCTGTAATGTTCGCAAGATCTTTAAATAACCTGGTAATAAAACTGGTGTGTATTGTGACTGTGGTTTCTTTCATGCAAAAACTTCTGAAGCCACAGTGGATGGATCTCCCATTGATGCAGAAAGTAGATATTCAAAGCAAGTCCCATTAGCTCCAAACAGGATATTAGACAAGAAAATCTTGTCAATGGGAAAATCAAGTCTGAGATAAAGAGCCTGCTAAGAAAAGATTTGTTTATAGAAAGTAGTTCAAATAAACGCCTAGGAGCGTTGTCCCATTGGCATTGCTGTCTCTCTCTGGTATTTATCTGGGATCTATTACCATAATATCTGAGGACCTCACAGTCTCTGATGTATTTATCTTTGTGGCATCCCTGTGGGGTAGGGAGGGACTGTTATTCCCATTTTACAGAGGGGGAACTGAGGCACAGAAGAGTGACGTGACTTGCCTAAGCAGGGTTGCTGGAACAGTTTGTATAGTGGGGGTGCTGAGAACCATTGAACCAAACTGTAAACCCTGTATATGATGGAAATCATGTCAAGCCCGGGGATACCAGAGCACCGCCAGCTCCAGCACCTATGTACCTAAGGTTACATAGGAAGTCTGTGATGGAAGAGGGACTCAAACGTAGGTCTCCTAACGCCTAGGCTAGGGCCCTAACCACTGGACCATCCTTCTTCTGGAGAGCAAAACCCACAGTTATCCTCAGAGCAGTTATACCGCAGACAGTGCCCGCTCATCTATACCAGTGTGCTTTCACACTTTGGAAAGAGGGTAGCTCACTCTGGACTTCGTGTCACTATTGGTATGGCTGAGATTTGAACAACTATTCTCTAGCCAAAAGGACCTGTGTCAATATAGAATCATAAAAGCGTAGGACTGGAAGGGACCTTGAGAGGTCTTCTAGGCAGTCCCCTGCACTCAAGACCAGAGTAAACGTTATCAGTCATTCTAGACCATCCCTGACAGGTGTTTGTTTAACCTGCTCTTAAAAACCTCCAGTGATGGAGATTCCACAACCTGCCTAGGCAATTTATTCCAGTGCTTAACCACCCTGACAGGCGTTTTTCCTAATGTCCAACCTCTAAGCCTCCCTTGCTAGAATTTAAGCCCATTGCTTCTTGTCCTATCCTCAGAGATTAACAAGAATAAGTTTTGTCCCTCCTCCTTGTAAACAACCTTTTATGTACTTGAAAACTGTTATGTCCCCTCTGGACTCTCCAGACTAAACAAACCCAATTTTTCCAATCTTCCCTCATAGGTCACGTCTTCTAGACCTTTAATCATTTTTGTTGCTCCTCTCTGGACTTTCTCCAATTTGTCCATATCTTTCCTGAAATGTGGCTCCCAGAACTGGATGCAATATTCTAGATGAGGCCTAATCAGCGCAGAGTAGAGGAGAAGAATTACTTCTTGGGTTTTGCTTACAACACTCCTGCTAATACATCCCAGAAGAATGTTTGCTTTTTTTGTGTGCAAGTGTTACGCTGTTGACTCATATTTAGCTTGTGATACACTGTGACCCCCAGATCCCTTTCTGCAGTGCTCCTTCCTATACCAGCCTCCAGTGCCCATGGGGGGCAGGAGAAGGGAGCTAGTCACACCCCTCTATCAGCTTCCCCTTTCTTTCCTGAAGTTCTCAGCCTTGCCTTTTCCCTGTCCACTGGTCCTGCCCTCTCTGCTCTCATTTCCTCCTAGCTTCCCTGCCTCCTTGCTCTCTCCCATCCTGTTCCTTGCAGACTCTTTCCCTGGAACCGCCCTCTGCCCAGGTCATCCAAGGTGACTGCTTTCTTGGTTCAGATTCCTCCTAAAGTCCATATGTCTTCTGCCCAGCCTCTCAGTGTTAGTTGGAAGAGCTGTGATGCACCTACTAGCAAACCATGCAGGGCTCTGTAGCCTCTCTCTGGCCACCCAGGTCATGTGTGTCCGTAGAGACTTGTGTCCTCACATGCAATTTGGTGTTCCGTGATCCCGCTGGAAGCAGCGGGAGTATTCGCTAGGCTGTCGGATCAGGCCCTTAGTCTTCAAGCTCCTTGGGACAGGGATCGTGTCTTCCACTGGGTTTCGTACAGCGCCAAGCGTATTGTCAGCACTTGACATTATTTTCCCATTGATGCCCGTGTTTAATGTATTGTGGCAGCAGGATGTAAAGTTTGTGCATAACACAGTGCATGTGTGTAATGGAACATGTTACGGTTAATGGGTGTTACTCACTACGCATTCATGTACTGATCAGTTCCTTTCACGCTCAGATCTGCATTATCTTCTCCACTGTGTGAAATCCCTTCCCACCCATTTCATAGTGACAGAGGCAGCAGTGGAGCTGGAAGCAGGGCCAAGAGCTGTGCTGGGGTGGAGGCACAATACCTCCACCTGGCTGATGCTGGGCTTCCGTAGATTCTCCCCGGAGCTGCATGAATCTCATCCATCTGTGAGCCTGGGGGATCTCGGCAATTGCTGGTTCCATGAGTAGAGTGAACCCTACCCAGGAATGATCTGAGGGGAAAGGCTCATGTTCTCCCCCAAACCCAGAACTTTCCTGTGGGAGTTTCCTAGAAGAAGAAAGTGATCAGCAGGTATCCTAGAAATCATTTTCCCATGAAAAAATGCAGAATTTGCTTTTTTACAGAAGATCTTTAGTTTTTACATTTTGTGAAAAAAATAAAAACACCTATTAACTATGAACTAAATTTTACTGAAAGTACCAGTGACGCTTGTTCAGTGCGTGCGACCTCCTCCACTGGTGGTTGATTGTTGAATGGCTTTAAATTTACAGTGGAACCCCATTTATCTGATTTAATTGGGACTGGAGCCAGATCGGATAATCAAAAATTGGGATGATTAGGAGAACTGGCAAAGAGCTTTCTATCCCTTATTTTAAGATGGGAGAGGGGCTCGAGCGGTCATTCCCTTGCCGTGCTGACAGCTGGAGCCCACTCACCTGGGGCTGACCACCTGAATCCTGCCCTGTCAGACTGATGGTTCTGTTAATGGAGAACTTGGATAAATGAGGTTCAACTGAATATCAATAAAACATTGTGTTCAGCTGATACCTGTATATATTGTGGCCTGGGAAACAAAAGTTCAGCGTTTCGTTTTAATCACAGAAAAATGCTGATTTTTATGGGTTTTTTTATCACGGTGATCCCTGGTGATCAGGTCCTAGTTTAATTAACTTTGATCACCACCCAATGAGAGAAAGCTCAGAGGCCCAGTGGTGCTCTCAGACAGAGAGGTGTGTAACAAATGTAATATCCAAGGCAGTGCTGGGGAAAGAGAGACCTCGATAACCTTGCCAGGATCTCCATCTCATTTCTCATCTCCTCTAATACCCTTTGCCTCTGACTCCTTGAGCCAGCCTGAGGATCTCGGCCTACTTCTCGGCTTCTTTAAAGTAATCTAGTGCTGGTGAAATCTATTACAAGGAAAACGCCTGGAGAGTGAAGTCTGCTGTCTTTCCACAGGGCAACAGGCAACATGACAGAGGTGGATGGAGGAAGTGTTCAGGTGCTGTGCCCTGGAGGAGATCACCGAGCAATGACTTGGTGGGATCCCGGAGAGATTAAGGCCCAGGGCTCCTGGACCGTGTTCCCACTTAGCTATAAACTCCCAGGGTGATATTGGACAAGTTGCGCGTTAACGTCCCAAGGCCTGAGTTTCTGTGTAAAGTGGCTATGATAATACTCACCCATTTCACAGAGTGTGGTGAGGTTAGTTACTTAATGTTTGTAAGGTGTTGTGAGAGCCTTGCTAGGAAGGTACTTGAAATCCCAAAATCCAGAGTTATTTTTACCCAGATTTCGGGCTGTGCTTAGGAACCTAAAATGTTACCTTTGGTCTGATCCACTACAGCACAATCTTTCTGCCTCTTCTCTAGCCTACAAGCACACACCGGTGCAGTTGTCCGCATACTCCTGGCCCTGCTGTTGTTGTTATTATATATTACTTGTATTACCATGACATCTACGAGTCCCAGTGATGGACCAGGGCACCCCTGTGCTAGTAGCTTTACAAACACAGAACAAAAAAGACAGCTATCTCAAGCTGGCCACACCAGTTTTGGGGGCTGGCTCATAAACTCTGAATGTTTGGGGTTGGCAACACTGACTCAGGTGATCAGCTGTTCCTCCCCCTATCCCCAGCTCAGCCTGTAGCTTAAAGACACATTTCAGCTCTAAGTATGATGCTGTTATACCTCCTTCAGTTGTAGCTAAGCCTAGTTAGGTTTCCTGTCTGACCCGTCAGGTGTTTGCTGTTGATGTGTCACAGGAGGTTCTTAGCTGCAGACAAACTAGGTACTAATCAGCTGTGGATTTTCATGCCTGAAATGGTGCCTAAGTAGCCTGTTACCAGCCCCTTCCAGATGGTAGCGGCTCACATCAGCTGTATGTTTAAAGCAGGAATGAAATAAATGACACAATGGAAATCTGCACAACAATCACATTACTATCCCCTAGCCCAGCTCAAATTCCTTTTATCTGTTATGAATCACACTGCAGGAATGACCTTTATGCTGCATTATGTAACACTGGGAAGTGTCCTAGGGAACTGAATTATCCTGATGACTGTGAATACCAATGCGTGCTGCTTAATCAGGAAGATGTTGGCAAAAATTCCACTTAATGGGGTGCATTTGACTAGTGCCAAGGAGTTAAGTGGTGTTTAACCAGCTCTGGATTGTGGCTTTTTATATAGGGCAAGAGGTGTGCATGATACCTCAAAACTGACACATACTGTGTCTGGAGAAGTAAGACGTTATTGTCATCATCTCCCATTCCTATGTTCTTCCCAGCACATGCTCCATATTGTTCATTATAATGTTCTGCCATCTGGTTTCCCCCAAAGGAAATAGCTTAGTGGTCAAAGCATTAAGTTGAGAATTTCTACTGTCTCTGGAACCCCAGGTTCAGATTATTATGACTTTCATTTACAATGTTCACTACGTGTCCCAACCACAATCAGGGCTCCACTGTGCTAGGCACTGCACAAACAAAGACAGGGTGTTTCCTGCTCAATCTTCATATGAATGTTGCTGTCCATTACTATAATATCTCAGTATGTCATAGTCTTCATTGTACAGTAGAAGAAGAGCTGTAAAGCAATTAAAAAAGTTAATTGCGATTGATTGCACTTGTTACTAATAGAATGCTATTTATATAAATATTTTTGATGTTTTCCACATTTTCCAATATATTGATTTCAATTACAACACAGAATACAAAGTGTACAGTGCTCACTTTATATTTTTTAATATTTGCACTGTAAAAATAAAATAGTATTTTTCAATTCTCTTAATACTGTAGTGCAATCTCTTTATCATGCAAGTTGAACTTACAAATGTAGAACTATGTACAAAAAATAACTGCATTCAAAAATAAAAAAAAATGTAAAACTTTAGAGCCTACAAGTCCACTCAGTCGTACTTCTTGTTCAGCCAATCGCTCAGACAAACAAGTTTGTTTACATTTGCAGGAGATAATGCTGCCTCTTATTATTTATAATGTCACCTGGAAAGAGAGCAGACGTTCGCATAGCACTGTTGTAGCTGGTATTGCAAGATATTTATATGCCAGATGGGTTAAAGATTGATATGTCCCTCAAGCTTCAACCACCATTCCAGAGGACATGCATCCATGCTGATGATGGGTTCTGCTCAATAACGATCCAAAGCAGTGCAGACCAGTGCATGTTAATTTTCATCATCGGAGTCAGATGCCACCAGCAGAAGGTTGATTTTCTTTTTGGTGGTTCGGGTTGTGTAGTTTCCACATCGAAGTGTTGCTCTTTTAAGACTTCTGAAAGCATACTCCACACCCTGTCCCGATCAGATTTTGGAAGGCACTTCAGATTCTTAAATCTTGGGTTGAGTGCTGTAGCTATCTTTAGAAATCTCACATTGGTACCTTCTTTGCGTTTTGTGAAATCTGCAGTGAAAATGTTCTTTAAACGAACAACATGCTAGGTCATCATCCAAGATGGCTATAACATGAAATACATGGCAGAATGCGGGTAGAACACAGAGCAGGGGACATACAAGTCTCCCCCAAGGAGTTCAGGCTCTAAAGTTTTAAATTTTTTTTTTTGAGTGCAGTTATGTAACAAAACAAAACAAAAATCTACATTCGTAAGTTGTGCTTTCATGATAAAGAGACTGCCGTATGGTACTTGTATGAGGTAAACTGAAAAATACTATTTATTTTGTCATTTTTACAGTGCAAATAATTGTAATAAAAATAATATAAAGTGAGCACTGTATACTCTGTATTCTGTGTTGTAATTTAAATCAATATAGTTGAAAATGTAGAAAGCATCCAAAATATTTAATACATTTCAATCAGTGTTCTATTGTTTAACAGTGCGATTAAAACTGTGTTTAATCGTGATTAATTTTTTTAATCACGATTAATTTTTTTGAGTTAAATCGCATGAATTAACTGTGATGAATCGACAGCCTTAAGTAGAACCTCTGAGTTACAAACAGTTCGGGAGTGGAGGTTGTTTGTAATTCTGAAGTGTTCGTAACTCTGAACAAAGCGTTATGGTTCTTCTTTCAAAAGTTTATAACTGAACATTGACTTAATATAGCTTTGAAACTTTACTATGCAGAAGAAAAATGCTGCTTTTAGCCATCTTAATGTAAATTAAACAAGCACAGAAACAGTTTCCTACCTTGTTAAATCTTTTTTATTTTTAAAACCTTTCCCCCCCCTTTTTTTTTAGTAGTTTACGTTTAACGCAGTACCGTACTGTATTTTTATTTTTTTATTTTTTTGGTTTCTGCTCCTGCCTGATTGAGCATTTGCAGTTCAAAATGAGGTGTGTGGTTGACCTGTCAGTTTGTAACTCTGAGGTTCTACTGTATTGATTTTCACACCACCACATGAGGGACAGCAATGCTATCATCCCCATTGCATAGCAGGGGAGTTGAGGCGCAGAGAGATTAAGTGAGTTGCCCAAGTTCACACAGGAAGAGTGGCGGAGTGGGGTTTTGAACCAGAGTCTCAGGTCTGTGCCTGAACCACAAGACCCTACTTCCGCTTCTATACTAGTGGATCCCAATACCTCCCCTGTTTGGATGCTAATCACTGGCTTTTTAAGATCTAAACTGCATTAACACAACTCTTATGAAGAACATAATTTGTGTATCACGGGGTTTACTATGTGGTGATCTTTTGGACAAGACCATAAAAGCAAGGGTCCAGTCTCTCTGTCTGGGAAAGAAAAAAAGATCCTGGAGATTTTTGTTTTGTAAGGGAGGAGTTTGCCCCAGTGTTTTGCAAAATGCTCTCTCCCTCTACATTGTGCTAATTATCCTCTGGTGTCCAGCCCAGAGCTGGCTGCATTTCATTGGTGTATGTATATGACTTGGCGACTCTGCTGGATGGAAAGGTCTGTATAAATAGACATTAATTATTATACTAATGCTAATGCTCTTCTGTGCAGGTCTGCAAGATGACAGGGATCTGTTATTCCTCCTCAAGGGGAGCCAGCTGCTGAAAGTGAAGTCCAGCTCTTGGAGAAAGGAGAGGTTTTACAAGCTCCAGGAAGACTGCAAAACCATATGGCAGGAATCCAAAAAGATGTTGAGGTCTCCGGAATCACAGCTCTGTAAGTGACCGTCCCCTTATCCTAGGGGCAGCATAATGTCCAGTGGTACGGTGTCTGGAGAGGTGATTGGTTGGGAGTGTAGGCCCAGGAGACAGGAAAGTAAAAGCAGGAAGTAGGCATTCCACGTACAGTCAGTGAGTCTGATCCAGTGCTCAGACTCCTGGTGTCTTTAAGCCAACTTTATGCCTTCTAGATTCAAGGCTACTTGAGGGGCTGAAATGGCCCTGGCATAACCTAGGCAGCTCTGAGGGCTGCTTGCGTCCCCCAGTACTGCCCTGTGCTTGAGAGGCAGGCCAGTGTAGGAACTCTCCCTTAGGCCTCGTGGGCTGTTGATGGTTGCTGTATGCGCCCAGAGTGGTGTAAAACAACTGTTTCAGAATGACGGGCTGCAGCCCCTCCACCTACACCAAGCCCACCTAAGCAAGCAAAGGCTGCAGCCAGTGAGGACAGGCAGAGATGCTTCTGGGTATGGACCGGGTCACACACACACAGACAAGGGAAAACCCAGCACAAAACTGAAGGGGCTCCCTTTTCCTGCAGCTGTTGAGAATTGCAGCATCTCCATGGGAAAGCAGAGCGAGGGGCAGAGGAGATAGTGGGAGCTGCTGGCTCAGAGTCAGGCCCCAGAACGAAAGGGAGAGCTGCAGGGATCAAAGGGAAAGGGCAGGTGGCAGGTGTGCATTGTTGTTCCTCTGGCTTTGCGAGGCTGAGGTTGTTCTCATGACTGATTTAGAAACATGAATCCTGCCCATCATTGTCCGTAATAAAACACCCCAGCACCACAATTGGTATTGAATGAGTGCAGGGAAAACCTAGCTGTGTCACAATCACCCTGCCAACATCGTTATTCATTATTTGTATAACTGTAGCGCCTATGAGGCCCAGACCCCATTGTGCTAGGAGCTATACCAACATAGAACAAAAGACAGTCCCTGCCCGCCAGAGTTTACAATCTAAGTAATCTCCTGCCCACAGATAATAAATGCTGTCCTGGACCTTGAGCCTATAAGGAAGAGGCTCAAACAGTTGCCCTCCGCCTCCACTCTAACATCTGCCACATGCCCAGGGGCCTGAATTGCAAGAGCTCCACTGCGTGGGGACAAATGTGGCTAGAAAGGCCATAGTGGAGAGAGAGAAACTCTGAGTTTGTCAGGTCATGGGCCAGTCTGGGCTTCACCGCTCAGAACACACACCTGAGGGTGACCAGAGATCCTGAACTACTACATGCTGTAACAAGTGAGGGTGACGAGCCCTGGCAGAGGCTGGGTGGGGAAAAAGGTGGCTGGTTGTTAACAACTGTAAGCTCGCATGCCTGTGCTTGGAGGAGTGCATCAGGCATGTGTGTTTACTGGCTCACCCGGCAATTTGTGTTTTGTTTTTTTTTTATCTCCTTCTCAGCTGGCCATGGGTTTGTCTGATACAATTCTCCTGCACGGATCTTTGTTTTATAAGCTGCTAGGTGAATAATACCAAATATAGATTTATAGTGTGCGGCAGTGCAAGGTCACATTGCCCAGGTTGTTTGTAGAACGTTTGACCTTTACAGTTGAAACTAACCAAGCTAAGGGCCCAGACCTTCAAACTCAGGTGAGTAGTTGTTACTCCTGTGAGCAGTGTCTGGGATTACACCCGGGGTAAGGGCTACGCACCTGAGTGAGGGTTCAAATAGGACTGGGGTCTGGAGAGGAAGGGTGGTCTTGTTTAAGAACTGGATTAGCACTCAAGCAATCTAGCTTCAATTCCTGGCTCTGCCAGAGACGCCTTGTGTGTATCTCAATCTCTCTGTGCTTCCATTCCCATCTGTAATGGGGGATTATAATATTCCCTCTCCTACCCTGTTTATGCTGTAAACGCTTCAGAATAGGAACTGTCTCATTAGGTGTTTGCACAGTGTCTAGCATAACAGGGCCCCAGACTCAATGGAAGCTTCCAACCATCACTGTAATTGAAATAATAATAAAGGCCCTAGCTAACTCTCTCTCTCTCCAGTTAAGTCCCATTCTATATAGGTTATGGACGCGAATGAAAGTAACTATCAAAGTCCTTGCCCAGATAACGTCTACTTTGAAAACAAACAAGGGTGTGAATTAAAATAGCACACCGTTCAAACAGGAAAAAAAAAAAAGGAAATGGCAAATGTAATGTGTGTGAGTATTCTCCAGGCTTGCTGAGGCCCTGAATGCACTGGCCTTTTAAGGGTTTTAGGGAACTGTATTATAATTTGATCTATTGATTTACTTGTGTTTAGTTTCTTTAATGTTGTAAGCCACCACCATAATATCTGGACACATGACACAGGTTACCAAACCATCCACAATATTATATGATATATTCAGGTAACATCTCAGTGGGTCTCTCTAGATCAGGTCCCCATATACTAGCTGTTTGTAGCAGATCGCTGACTCACCACTGCAGTGCCTCCTGCTGGTCATCTGGGACTTAGCTTGATTCCAGCACTCAGAGCACCTCCTGTTGGCTGTGTCTCTCCTTCCTCAGGCCCCCGGGTCTCTCCCAGACCCCAGTGCCCCTTACCTTGAGGTGCTGCCCCACAGCAGTGCCCCCACACTCTGGGTCTCCCTTCCCAGGGGAACCCCCTTCCTCTATGCCCACCTTGCCTCAGTGGCTACTGCCAGTCATCATCTAGCCCCCTTTCTCCGGGGCAAACTGCAGTCTGTAATGGCCACTCATCATTGGCAAGGGGGTTGGACCAGCTACCTCTGCCTATCCCTGGGCTTCACCTCTGCAGCCCCAGTACCTCCTTAGGCCTTTAACAAGGCCCCAGCCTGGGGAGTTGCCCAGCTGGAGCTCCCTAGCACTGCTCTGCTTCAGGTACCCTGTGCTCCCAGGCAGCCAGGTCCTTCGTACTCCAAGCTGGAGTGAGACTAACCCAGCCCCTCCCTTTAGCCCTTATATCAGGGCCAGCTGTGGCCGCTTCCCCAGTCAGCCTACCTTTTCTCCCAGGAGCAGGGTAACTGCCCCGCTACAGTGCTGAACACGCATTTAGTAAGAGATGTCCTTGACCCAAGGAGCTTAAATAGACATGGCAAGGGAGAGCTCAGGCACAGACAGATTCAGCGGCTTGCCCAAAATCATACTGGAAGTTTGCAGCAGAGCTGGGATCTGGACTGAGAATTCCGGAATTCCAGTCTGGAGCCATAACCAGAAGCCCAGTTCCGTCTTTGTGTTCAGCGTTCGCATTCCATCCCAGGGGGTTCAGAATGATTACCTCGTGGTGCTGGCTGGGTTAGAGCTAGTAATGGTTTGAGTTTGATTAACCATCTGTGTGCATCTGGGCTTGAACAAGCATATCAATGTACATTTTCCTGATCACAGCATAAACTAGCTTTAGTTTTAAGGCCCTGGGAATATAGTGGATTACACTTAGCTGGTGTAGTTTCCCTGTACCAGGCATTGTGCTACAGCTGTCTTCTTTCCCTGGTCTTGTATTGGTAAGCATTCAACAGCAAGGAAGTGCATAATAGGGTCATCGTTTAAAATATAACATAATGGAACATAGAAAGCTAACAAGGAGCACAAGAGTAAACGTGTTATGTCAGGTGCTTGACATTTTGCTTTTAGGTGACTGTTACTTTGGATTTTAGTTTGGGACCTCTATAAAATCCCAGGATTAGCATCCATACAAGCAGACTCCATTTTCCAGGCGGAAAAAAGAATCAATCCTGTGAAAGCTGTGAAGTGGGAGCATAGCTAAGCAGAGTGAGATAGAGGAACCGCAGCACAATAACCTCTCATGAGGGCACAGGTCGTATTTCTGATTTGAGAGATTTCCTGCTAGAGTGGCTACTGGATGTATAGTCACACAGAACTAATTTTGTTTTAAGCCATTGTGTGGTGGCCACCAATGGTGAACAACATGAGTCTCGACAGCTTGAGCTGCAAAGCCAAGCTGTAGCTGAGGGCTGTAACAGACTCACATCCTCTATGTGGGTCAGGCACAGCGGGGGATCTGTAACACACATCAGTGGGTTATAATTGCTCCTCCTGGTCACGAAGAATAATATTGGATTTCAAACCAAACACTTGTTATCGACCAAGGACCTTATGGTCTTTTATATTTTAAATGTTCTGATTATACATTTAAAATAGTTGTGAATTATGGGCACTTGAAAGATTCTGGCTTGACATCCTGGGAGACTGATGTCTCTGTTTACAGAACTCATCTTGGATCTAATCTGCCCTCCCTGCGGAGCCAGCTAGTATAGAAGCCCATTGATTTTTGTGATTCTGGCATGGTTCAGTGAGGCCTACAGGACCAGATGTTCCAAGGAGCATAGTACATTGGGTGCACATTGGATGCTTGGCTCTTTTGGAAACCTGGTCATGAGTGTTGCAATGGGAGCTGACTAGTGCCGAGCGCCTTTGAAAAACTGGCCCTAATTGTGGGTGAAAATGTGGCCCGTAATGCCCAAGCCCTTTTGCTCTGCCAGGCATTCTGGTTCACCTGTTTTTGCTTTTAAGCTGGAATGATTACATTGCAATCACCCTCTCATTCGTTTCTGTAACAGCAATCATAAAAGTCAAAGCCACAGAGGCCTAGTAAATTCATACAGACATGTGACCAGTGAGAGCTCTCATGGGAGAGAGATGGAAGCAGGAGTGAAAATCCTGAATGTTGTTAATCTTCTGTAGTCAGCTGCTACTCAGATATTTTGACACCAGTGTATGTTTCATAGCACATTGAAACACTGTACGCAGCCATCTAGGACGAGAAGTGAAGGGGAATATCCTATCCAGTCCAAGGTACAGCAGGAATTCAGAAAGTTGGGCCCAGATCTTCAAACATATTCAGGCTCCTAACTCTCATTGATTTCAATGGAAGTTAGGCGCCTAAGTCCCTTTGAGAATCTGGGCCCTGGATCCACATCAGGATTTGGGAAGATCTCTGGGACTAGTCCTTATGCTTTTCTTAAAGTGTTCATGGGGCCTGACACTGCTCTCCCTGAATTTTGCCTCTGATTTCAGTGCTAGCGGGATCAGGCCCTAAATGGCCACGATCTCAGCTTTTATGTCTCCCTACCCTCTGTTGATCCTAGGCCTAGCACCATAATGAGGCATCAG
The DNA here is from genome assembly GCF_965140285.1 of Lepidochelys kempii. NCBI lineage: Eukaryota > Metazoa > Chordata > Testudines > Cheloniidae > Lepidochelys > Lepidochelys kempii. The sequence continues at coordinate 258,866,867 of NC_136381.1, forward strand.
TTTAGTGCTGGCCCAGCCCAGCACCACTTCCTGCAGCACACTGAGTTTCTCTTGGACTTGTCCCGGCACTGCCCCAGCCTGGTGCTGCTAGGCCCACGAGAGCTGGCTCACAGCCTGAAGGCGGTGTGGCTCCAGAACTCCTCTCCTGCTCGTTCACTACAAAATCTCACTGGAAAGGAGCTCTGGTGATTTCCTGCGCACTGCCCTGTACAAGGGCGAGCCGCAGAGCCGCAGCAGGCATCAGAAACATTGCCCCCCAGTGCAGCAGGGAGAGGGAGTTGGGAGTTGTGTCTTCTCAGTATGATACACAGCTTTGAAAGCAAACAGATGTACATGTTGGATGGCAGAAATGAGAGAGAGTTTAGAAAGCTCCCTGCAGCCTGTTCCTGGAATGGAGAGAAAAACCCTTGACCCTATGGGACTGTATTTCTAGTTACCACCATCCCCCCTTCATATAATGAATTGGCAGAAATTCCTCTTCGTTAGTAGCAAGCATAATAAATTCATAGATTTCAAGGCCTGAAGGAACCATTGTGATCATCTAGTCCAGGTGTTCTCAAACTTCATTGCACCGTTTGACAATAAAATTACTACTTGACCCCTGGGGTAGGGGAGCTCAGAGCCTGAGCCCTGCTGCCCTGGGTTGAGGGAGAGGGGGCTGTAGCCCGAGCCCCATTGCCCCAGGTGCAGGTGGAGCTAAGGCTTCAGGTTCAGCCCTGGGTCCCAGCAAGTCTAATGCTGGCTCTGGCGACCCCATTAAAATGGGGTCACGACCCACTTTGGCGTCCTGACCCACAGTTTGAGAACCACTAATCTGACCTCCTGTACAACACAGGCCATGGAATCTTCCCAAGATAATTTCTAGACCATATCTTATAGAAAAACATCCAGTCTTGATTTAAAAATTGTCGCTGATGGAGACTCCACTTTGACCCTTGATAGGTTGTTCCAATGATCAGTTTCTCTGCCTTTAAAAAGTTGGGCCCTATGTCCAGTCTGAATTTGTCTAGCTTCAGCTTCCAGACAGTGGAACATGTTATATCTTTCTCTGCTAGACGGAAGAGCCCATTATTAAATATTTGTTCCCAGGTAAATTCTTATAGAATGTGTTTAAGTAAGGCCTTAACCTTCTCTTTGGTAAACTAAATAGATTGAGCTCAGGGAGTCTATTGCTATAAGGTAGGTTTTCTAATCTTTTAATCATTCTCATGGCTCTTCTCTGAACCCGTTCCAATTTATCAACATCCTTCTGGAATTGTGGGCGTCAGAACTGGACGCAGCATTCGAGCATAGTGGATGGCAGTGGGTAATTGTTCAGAATTAAAAACAAACGCTGGGCTGGAGTGACAGCATTGAGTTCAGCTATTTACCTAGAAAGGGTGAGTTCACTCCGCTCATATAAAGCCCAAGTTTTTGGGCCCTTTGAGTGTGGGAGATCCAGGAGCTGACCTCTACCTTCCAAACCCAGGGCCAGGTGTGGGGCTGCAAAAAATCTGAATGTGAGTGACTTGGCCCAAGTGCCAGAGGAAGCCTGTGGCGGAAGCAGGGGGACTGCCCTGATGGTCAAACCCCTAGGTGTGAGCTTAGTCCTGCAAGGCCGTCCTTCTCTTCAACCAGAGATGTTTCCTCAGGAATTAGTGTTCCAGGTTTAGGTGCATTATAAGGTTTTACATCCTCTGAATCATCGTCCCAGTCTGAGACTGGTCTGTGCTACATTGATCTGTGGTGACCCTGATGAGCCCTGACACCAGGCTCATCCTAGCCTTGTCACAGCTTTTGCTGCGCTGTCTCAAGCCCACTGCACTTGGGGCCAGATGGTCGCAGTGGTAAACTGCCCTGCAGTTGGGTTGGTCTGAAGCCACATGGTTCTGACAGGAGTAGGGAATGGTTCAGCACTTCAGGCCGTGCACAGATGGAACAGGCCTGCTGCATGATTTCTTAGGATAGTGCATTCTTTGCACTCCTTTGCAGCATGTCTGATCCACTGGTCGATTTGGATTGGTAGAGCCACATTGCCTGCCCCCATTGGGGTGGCTTGTGTCCTGGGAGCACTAGCTGGGAGCAGTCGCTGCTCTTGAACCCAGCACAGGGGTGGGAATGTGATGAGAAGGAAGGGTCTTTGCACCTTTCCTGCCCTGTGAGTGCACCCATCCACAGGGCTGTCACAGTCCGGCCTCTTGATGTGCAGCCTGCATTAGATATAACAGAGAGAGCAGGACTCCTTGTTTATACCTTAGAGATGGAACACAGATGCAGGGCCAATATGGTGTATCCAGGCCTCCACACTACTCCAGTAGGCTCCAGGCCTCCACACGCAGCACATAGCATGGGGGCTTCTTGTTTGTACACTTTGGAAGTTGCCAGGTCGGCCAGGCGTCCCCTGTGTGCTTTATTCACTCCAGAGAGGTCAGGTCTATAGACCTGGTACTCTGTGTTGTGTTACTTGTCATTCAGCTACAGCGGCAGCGTGGAGCCTGTGTTGTTGCTGCCACTTATCTTCTCCCACAGGCTTTCTGCTCATGAGAAGGCTTTCTGTCTGGGAACAAAAAAACCCCAAACATCGGCTCCCAGCTTTCAATGGAAAAGGGAGAGAGATTATGCTGGCCTCTCGATAACAGGTCATTGAAGTGACTGGATTAACAGATGGCCAAGAGGAAATGTCTGCTTTGGGAAGCTGGCAAATAGCCAGTCAGAGCAATACCTCGCGCTTTCCGTCGTCAAAGCACGTTACAGACCGCACCGCACTGAATGGAGGAGGTAGTGTGTTCCTCAGGTGAAGGCCTCAGGACATATTCGTTCTATTGCTAGCTCTGATTCTGTCCTGTCATTAAACTAGGGCCAAATCACGTAGCCCTTGGCCGTACTAAAAGTTGCAGTTCTTTAACTACAATTGATTTTTAATCCATCTAGGTACGCCAGTGGAAATCCCTAAGGTAGACTCACCTAAACCAGTGTAGTCGCTGCTTAGCTTGGTTTAGATTAATTCAGTAAGGCCTTGTCTAAACAGGGCTGGTCGAAAACTTGACAGTGAAATTGTTTTCTGAGTAAATGATATTTTTCATGAAAAGTGTCTGCTTTTCGTGGAAAATGGCTTTTTGTGAACACCCCAAAACTAAAAATTTTTGGCTGAAAAATTTTGATCAAAAAATGACACTGCAGTGCCTCATGGGAGTTGCAGTTCAGGTACCTTATTCCCCCATTCTCCTCTATGGGTTGGATTCCCCAGCTGGACTACATCTCCCATGATGCAACACGACCAGGGACTCCTATGATACACTGCAGCGGCTCAGCCAGATGGGAAATGTAGTCCAGGTAGGGAGCCCAGCTCAAAAAAGAAAACCAGGGCATGGAGCACATGAACTATAACTCCCATGAGCCATCATGACAGCATTTTCAAATCAAATTGTTTGGGTATTGACTGAAAAATTTTAATTTTGGCTTAACAGTTTTAGCTTTCAATTTTTTTGATGAAACGTTTTAATTTTTCACAGAAAAAAAAAGCCCGTTTCCAATCAGCTCTAGTACATCAGTTTAATGGACTGGATTGAAAAAGTAACTTACTGATACAGGCTAAACCGACTTAAGCACAGCTTAAAACATTTTAAGTGCATCTACCATAGGAATTTGTGCCAGTTTAACTAGATCAAATTTAAATCAGTTTACTTCAACCAGAGCAACTCTTTGAGTATAGACAAGGCATTAACCTCTTCATGTCTCAGTTCCGTCTTCTATAAAATAGGAATAATAACAGGGGTATTGTGGGGATTCAGGTCTCTAAGGCATTTTGCAGTCTTCAGTTGGAAGGTATTCTACAAGTCCAGAGTAGTATTACTCATTAATCCTCTCAACACTCTTGTGTAGTAGATAGATATTATCCCTACTTACCCTCACTGAAAAGCCCTATAGAATTGAATACAAAATGGTAACTTTCCTGTAGAAGGTTTGAGCTGTTCTTTAGACTGGCTACTGAATCCCATGCATGGTTTACAACCTACTGAAAAGATCTAATTCCTTTTCAAATTCTATAGGTATGCAGAATAATTCTAAAGAGCCCTATTATTTTCCTTGTTTTCTGTTTAGTCCCTGTTAATTTCTACAGGATTTTTCCATATGGGTTTGTTGGGAACACTGGGGCATGGCCACTAGGTAACTCGAGGGGATGGAAGACCACGAGTGTCGATGAAGCCCCCTCGCACTAGGCCCCTGTGTCCTTGCCCCCCCCCCCCGTCCTGCCTGGAGGCACTCGCAGCAGCTCTGTGTGCTAGGCCCAAGTGTCCTTGGCCCCCCCGCCTGGAGGCACACACAGCAGTTATGCTGAGAATCTGCAACAGTATGTTGCAGAGTCAGACTGCCTGAAACTAAGCAAGGCCAAACAGGGGAGATATGGAAGAACAATGCTGAATAAAGCAGCTTTATGTATAGTTTAACAAATGATACAGAGAATCAGGGAACTAGCTGGGAACTGGATTGGCTGGCTATATGGATACTTGGAGCAGCTTGCTATTGGATAAGTATGCTGGAAAAAAGGATGTATAAAAGCCTGTGTAACTTCCTGCTCTGGTGTGCAGGATTTGAGATTTTATTCTCCCTGTACCTTTTTGCAGCTGCAAATAAACTTTTCTGCTTCTCCACCCCGTTGTGATTATTGGGTGCAGCACACTGGGTAACGAACCAACTCAAGCTGTTGTTCAGCCTCTCGGCACTGGGTGCCGGCAACAGGTTTGCAGAAGATTTAGCCCAAAATTTGGTGAAAATGTGGCTGCCCATGTTTAGGCACCTAAATATAAGTGTCCTAATTTTCAAAGTTCCTGAGTCTCTACAGTTGCCATTAATTCCACTGGGAGTAACACACAAAGAACCAGATTCTTAGCTGGTGTAAATCAGGATAGTTCCTGTGAGGTCAGTTTATACCAGCCATTAGAAGTGATAGATTTTAAGACCAGAAGGGACCATTATAATCAGCTAGCCCAGTGAGTCTCAAACTTTTGTACTGGTGACCCCTTTCAAATGGCAAGCCTCTGAGTGCGACCCCCCCTTATAAATGAAAAACACTTTTTTATATATTTAACACTATTATAAATGCTGGAGGCAAAGCGGGGTTTTGGGTGGAGGCTGACAGCTCCCAACTCCCCATGTAATAACCTCACAACCCCCTGAGGGGTCCCGACCCCCAGTTTGAGAACCCCTGAACTAGCCTGACCTCCTGCATAGCACAGGCCAAAGAATTTCACCCGATGATTTCTACATCTAGCTCAATAACTTGTGGTTAAAATAGAGTGTATGCTTCAGAAGAACATCCCGTCCTGATTTAAAGATTCCAAAGGATGGAGAATCAACCATATCCCTGGGGAATCTGTTCTAACAGCTAATTATCCCCACTGTTTAAAAAATGCCTCATTTCCAACTCAACTTTGCTGACTTCAACTTCCAGCTGTATAAAGGATGTTTTTTTATATAGTTTGGGCACAGTGCATGATTAGTGCAAAACCTGTTCCATTGATGGACTGAATGATCAGTAAAAAGAAAAGGAGGACTTGTGGCACCTTAGAGAAAGTGTTTATCAGAAAGCCAGTCATGACTGAGTTATTATGGGGGTTTAGGCATTTCCTTTAAAATGCTTGTGTAAAGTTAAAAGGGTTACAAATCAGGGTTTCTGATTTTACCAAGTGAGTGGATGCAACGTTTGAATCTCCGATGCATCAACCCAGCTAAATTTACTGTAGAAAGAAAGGAAAGGGTGTGATATGGTGCCAAGCTTACTCTTTGCCAGTCAATGAATGAAATGCTTAGGACAATGAAGTCAACATAATTATTAATTACTATTATTTATTATTTCTATTATTCTAGCACCTATTAGCCCCAGTCATGTACTGGGACTCTACTGTGCTAGGCACTGTACACAAACAGAACAAAAAGAGCTTACAACGCAAGTACTGTATAAGACAAGAGACAACAAACAGATAGCTACAGACAGAGGAGAGAGGACAAGGAAACAGTGAGATAATATTGGTCAGCATGATGCACAGTGGACTCGGAATACTAGCAGCCTAACTGTTGTCAAGATCTTTGTAGGGTTTACAGAAAAGAAGAGCTTAAAGGAGGGTTTTGAAAGAGGATCATGCATTCGTTTTACAGATGTTTACAGGAAGCTCCTCTCAAGCATGTTGGGCAGCAGAGGAGAAAGCACCAAGGTGCTTGATTGAACATTTAACAAGTGGGTGATGGAAGCTGGCATGAGGGATTCAGAGGCAGTAGTTGACCTTTCAGTACTGAATAAGAGCTGAGAGGTAGGGTGGGGTTAGGCTGTGAAGGGCCTTAAAAATGAAGAGAAGTAGCTCATGCTTACTGTGATCGATAAGAGGGAGCCAGTGGAGAGATGCAAAGAGAGGGGTGACATGGCAAAACTATACACCCAACAACCAGTCCATTGAAATGACCACTTCTCCCCCCTGATTGGCTGTACAGTTTTTCAGGAATTTTGGCTCCACAGCCGGATGTCTTTGTCTCTGAAAATATGTGCTGATGGGAATGTATTATGCAAGGCTCAAGTCACTGTGAAAACAAAACCACCTGACTAATAAGTCTGTTGATAATGAGTAGGAGTACTTGTGGCACCTTAGAGACTAACCAATTTATTTGAGCATGAGCTTTCGTGAGCTACAACTCACTTCATCGGATGCATACCGTGGCGGGGTGGAGGGTGAGAAAACCTGGATTTGTGCTGGAAATGGCCCAACTTGATGATCACTTTAGATAAGTTATTACCAGCAGGACAGTGGGGTGGGAGGAGGTATTGTTTCATGATCTCTGTGTGTATATAATGTCTGCTGCAGTTTCCACGGTATGCATCCGATGAAGTGAGCTGTAGCTCATGAAAGCTCATGCTCAAATAAATTGGTTAGTCTCTAAGGTGCCACAAGTACTCCTTTTCTTTTTGCGAATACAGACTAACACGGCTGTTACTCTGAAACTTGATAATGAGTGTTTATCAAAGTCTCTTAAGTTTTATCAAATGCGGACCTGCCCAGCTTTGCACTTTAAACCAGCCTGTTGCGTATCTCGGGCTATTTGCCTGCTGGGCGGTCTGCAAGATATCCCTATTCTCCACAGCACATGTTCTGCGTGGATTGTGACAGGCCCCACATGTCATGTTTTAGGGCCAAATTCAGAGGTTATGTGTAAGGGGCAGTAGTGGTAAGTGGGTGTGAGCCTCAAACTAGATCTAAGATATTCTAAAGGCAGTCTAAACAGTTCTTCATACCATGGTGTTGAGTATGACATAAAAATCTAGATGAATGGATTATAGAGGGAATCTTATAATATGCTTAAAATTTATGCACCAGATTCTTGTAAAACGTGTGTATATCTTAGATGATCCCACAATGAGGAGCAGCGTTTTACAACCCTGGACCTTCCCTGTGAAGGGAGATTTGTTGAATTCTAGACTGAATTGGTACAGAAGTCATAATCATTTTAGCTTTTAGCCCTTAATTGTTAATCACCTGTAGTGCAGCTGAAAGAAACTATGTTACCCTGTTAAACAAACAAAATAATGTTGATGCTTGTTGTGCCCAGCACGTTGTGTTTATTGTGATATGGAGGCTCTCTCACTGCAGATGTCCTAGCTGATGCTGTGGCTTTGTGGTTGGATAGTGTCTGTTGTCTGCTCTTGACAGTCTGCCAGACAGATCTTGCAGAGTTTAAACTGAAAGGCAGCTGGATAGAGAACTGTGAGCTCTACCTTGACAGACAGTTCTGTATGCAAATATGGCGGCTAGCTATTAGCATGTGGCTAAACCTCTCATTTACATTTTCTGGCAGTAAACAGATCTGATTCATTGAGTCAATTACAGTGTGTGAGAATAACTCAATGTCACTGAGTACCACATAGTACTGTCAGCTAATTAATAGGGAGAGGAATGGTGTCTGGCAGCTACAGCAGGTGACTCCTGGTTTCCATTTCCAACCCTCACACTAATGTGTCGTGTGATTGTACCGAATCACTTAACTTTTCTGTTCCTTAGGTTAGCCACCTGAAAAGAAGGGATAATAAAGCCTGGTGCACAGGGATGTTTGAAGACTAAGGGCTTGTCTACACATGAACGTTAATCTGTAGAAAGGTAGGGTGTACATTTAAGGCAGATTATCTGTTTGAACTGATGTCCCGGGGCCAGGACCGGATTAACCTTTTGTGGGCCTGGCTCCAAACATATTTGTGGGCCCCCGTGGGGGCAGTGGAGACTGGCGCGGTGGAGTCGGTCTCAGGAGCGAGGGGCTGGACAGGGACGTGGTGTGGGAGGGGCAGCCCTGCTCCGCCAAGCCCAGTGGGAGGTGACTGTTTACAAACCGGCAGTTGCCAGACGCACAGTGGCCTGCCTGGCCCTGTGCTGCCAGCATGCCCCTTCCCCTCAGGGGCAGGCCGTGCCGTGCCACATATTCCCCCCTGCCCAACACTGGAAACCCCCACCCCTCCCCCGATTCCCTAAGACCAGAGCCCCCCCCCCAAGACCCACTATGCCCATCACACACACCTCAGATCCTGCCACAAATGCACAGTGCCCTGGCCAACACCACCCCTGCCCAGCGCCCCCCTGCCCACAGCCCCACCACAACTGCCCAGTGCCCCACTCAGAACCTCCACTCCCTAGTGCCCCAATACACACAGATCTTTCCCGCCTCCTCGCAGCCCAGCACCACCCCCCGACCCTCCAGAGACCCACTCAATCACGCCCTGCCTCCTGGCTGCACTCACTGGCCCTCTGCGAGGCGACTGTGTCTGCCGGGCTGTGCTGCCAGCTGCAGCCAGGGTTGGTCCCGGGGTGGGGAATCGCTCCGGCCCCTCGGGAGTGGTGTGATCAGCCAGGCCAGGGCCTGTCCCGGATGGGCTCCCTCAGGACCCACTTGCCTGGAGGGGCCCAGCCAAGCCCCCCAAACTCCCTCCCCACCACAACTGGCTGAGACTTGCCAGGCTTCTGCACCAGTCCCAGGCAGCTCAGCTCCGGGGAGACAGGGGGGCCCCACAGATGATGGGAAGCAGAGACTGCCCAGAGTCGGAGGTGCACTGGAGTCTGGCCAGAGGGCAGGGAGGAGCCGGCGGGTGGGGCCAAGGGGTGAAGAGGAGCCCTCGGCTGGCCAGCAGGTAGGTCGAGAGGAGCAAGGGGTAGGGGGGAGGTAGGGTGGGAGCCTGCAGGCTGGTGGGGTCTCAGAGCACAGTGCAAGCAGAGCAGGCCGGGGTCCCTTCTGAGCATGGGCCCAGCTCCATGGCGCCATTGTAAACCCGGCACTGCCCGGGGCCAGAACTATACAAGTCTCCCTGTGTTTTGCTGCAGGCATTTGCCTATATACAAATCAACTCCTTAGCAGATATTAACATCCAGGCAAAGCAGGAAGCAGAGATAAACTTTCTGTTCTGTTCTCAGTTACACCCATGCAGCTCCATGAACTTTCATTGGGTCGATCTGTTTGCTAAATTTGTCCCATTTTTGTTCCTCTGCTATAAAAGTCTTTGTTTCTGATTCCTTTTCACTGTCAGCTGATCTGTGTGTCCCTGCTATACAGTGTTTGCTTAGTTTGGGGCTCAGCCTTAGCTGTTCATGTACAGTAGCCTCCCTATTCTGTGGCAGCAGATAATGTTTTTGCACTAGGCCTGATCCCAGATTTTCCAATGGAAGCAAAGAGATAATGTTTGGAAATAGACCAGCCCAGTTGCTTTGCTTCAGCTCTTGTCTTTAGAGATGAATGCATTCTTTGAGCTGTATAAAGCTTTTTAAAAAATCCCCATCCACCCAATAAATGTCTTTTAAAAATCTCCACACTCCCAAGCTCTCTTGAGCTCTTGCTTAATTAGTTACTCCTGAGGGAATTCTGCACCAAAAACTTAAAAATTCTGCGCACAATATTGTAAAATTCTGCAAATGTTATATGTCAGTAAATAAATGTGGAAGCTCCAGCGTGGCAGTGGGGAGAACAGGTGACTGGCTACACAGAGGTGGGAGATCTCTGCTGGCTGCTCCGGGCGCCCAAAACAACGGGCCCGTGCTGCTGGGGAGGGGCATGTGGCTGCTCTTGCAGCTTCCCTTAGCTTCACTGTCAGAAAGTCATTTTTCTGCATGGAAGCAAAGAAATCTGCTCGGGACATGAATTCTGTGCACTCAAAAGTGGTGCAGAATTCCTTCAGGAGTAATGAGTTTATATGCTGACCAGTATCCTGTCCCCAGCCTCCCACTTACCTTCTCTAACCAGAGCAACTCTTTTGACCCCACCCCCCCTCCCGGAACATGGACTCAGCAGTGAGGCTGCGCCCAACCCTGACACAGGGCAAGTGCTGGGCCTGCCTCAGAGGCCTGTGTCTGGGGAGGGGGTGGCTGGGGATGGGGGGGCTGCAGAATGATCTCCCACCTCTGTGCAGCCAGTTGCCTGTGCTCCCCACTGCCATGCTGGAGCCTCCACATTTATTTATTGACAAATAAAGTTTGCAGATTTTTGCAAAATTTTAAAACATTATGTACAGAATGTTATTTTTTTGGTACAGAATTCCCTCAGGAGTAGCCGGTGAAGCAACTCACCAGGGTTAGCAGCGCCACACCAGGTGTATCAGGTGTGCGCAGGCAGGCACAGCCCGGCAGGATCCAAGTGTGGAGGGGCTTAGTGTGGGGGGATCCAGGTGTGGGGTGAGAGGGTTCTGGGTGGGGAATCTGGATGTGGACAGCTCAGTGCGTGGAGGGTCTGGGTGCGGGGGGATGTGGATGCACAGAGGCTCACTGGGGTGGGTTCCAGGTGCAGGGGCAATGGACTCTGCAGGGGGGTCCAGTTGAAGGTGGTTGGGGCTCAGCAGAGGGGTCCGGATGGGGGATGATTGGGCTCGGCAGGGGGGATCTGGGTGCTGGGGAAGTGGGGCTTGGTGGGGGTCTGACTGCAGCTGGTTGGGGCTCAGTGGGGTTGGGGTCTGGGTGTGGGGCGGGGCTTGTGGGGTGGTCCAGGTGCATGGGGGTGGTGCTCATCAGTATAGGGGTTCTAGTATGGAGAACTCAGTGGGTGGTGGTCTCTGAGGGTCCAGATGCAAGGGGGAGGGACTCAGCAGAGGGTGGTCTGGGTGCAGGGGTGGAGGTCCAGAGGCAGGGAAATTGGGGCTCGGTGTGGGGATCTGAGTATGGGGGGATACAGATGCCCAGGGGTTGGGCAGACGGAGGAGCAGCTTCCCGTACAGTGACCCCTCGTCCCGTGGCTGAGGACCAATGGGGGCAGGAAGTGTGGGCGAGTGCGGAGCCGGGGTAGGTTTCTGGAGGTGGATGCTCAATGTAGGGGAAGAGTGCTTCTTCCCCACCCCAGCCCAGCCGGAACTAGCAGCTGAGCCCGCTGTGGTTCTGTTATTACTTGCAAACCTTCCGGGGTACGTGCGGGCCAGCCCTGGTAGGAGCCAATGGCCGGGGTGGGGCTGGGGAGGGCCAGGTGTGGGGGGAGGGGCTTGGTGGGTTGGGGGTTCAGGTCTGAGGGTTCGTTGTGGGGTTCTGGGTGCGGGGAGTGAGGCTTGTATGGGGGGTTGGGCGGACAGGAGATGGGTCTGGCCTGGACCAGCTGCAGCGTCTCCAGCCTCCCCCCCGGCAGTGATTTACTTCTCTGCTGACAGCTCCGGGCACCCAAAATGACAGACCCGCGCTGCTAGGGCGGGGCGTGTGACTGCTCTTGCAGCTTCCCTTAGCTTTGCTGTCAGAAAATCATTTTTCTGCATGGAAGCAAAAAAATCTGTGTGGGACATACATTCTGTGCACGCACAGTGGTGCAGAATTCCTTCAGGAGTAATCAGTTTATATGCTGTCTCCAGCCTCCCACTTACCTTCTCTAACCATAACAGCTCTCTCTACCCAATCCCCCTTGTCTCAGCAGTAGCCCTTGCAGTGTACCATAGAGTCTTTTCAGGGACAGTTTTTAAGTCCTTCACCTGTGTCCTTCCCCAATGGACTCATCTTGTTAGACCAGTGGTCTCCAACCTTTTACGCCCAAGATCCCTTTTTGAATTTAAGGGCAACCCAGGATCTACCCCGCCCCTTCCCCAAAGCCCTACCCCACTCACTCCATTCCCCCCTTTCTCCGTTGCTTGCTCTCCCCGACCCTCACTCACTGTCACTGGGCTGGGGTTCGTGGGGTTCTGGGCTGAGCCTGGGGCAGGGGATTGGAGTGCAGGAAGGGGTGAGGGGTGCAAGGTCTCGGAGGGAGTTTGGGTGCAGGAGGGTGCTCCGGGCTGGGGCAGAGTGTTGGGGTGCGGGGGATTGTGGTGTGCTGGCTCTGGGATGGGGGGTCAGGGCTGGGGCAGGGTGTAGGAGGGGGTACAGGGTGCTGGCTCTGGAAGGGGGCTCAGGGCTGGGGCTTGGGGTGCAGGAGGGGGTTCCGGGTGTAGGAGGGGGTATGGGGTGCTGGCTCCAGGAAGGGGCTCAGGACTAGGGGTTGGGGTGCAGCTAACGTGGCTGCTGCTAAGGCAGGCTCCCTGCCTACCCCAGCCCCACACTGCTCCCAGAAGGGGCCAACGTGCCCCTGCAGCCCCTGGGGGGGGTAGGGGGCATGTGGCTCCACGTGCTGCCCCTTTCTGCAAACACCACCCCCACAGCTCCCATTGGCCACAGCTCCCTATTCCTGGCCAATGGGAGCTGTGGGGGCGGTGCTTGCAGGAAGAAGCAGCGTGCAGAGGGAGACCCCCTGCCCCTCCCAGGGCTATGAGACCACGCTGGCCACTTCTAGGAGCGGCGTGGGGCCGGGGCAGGCAGGGAGCCTGCCTTAGCAGCAGCCCCGCTACACCACCAGAGATCGCCATTGACTGGGAGATCCTCTAGGATTGACCAGTCGATTACGATCAACCGGTTGGTGACCACTGTGCTAGACCATGGTGTGACATTGCACTACATATGCTTTATAAAAATATGTTTATAAGTGTGAATATGATGTAACTGGAATATGCTTTATGCAAAAGGTGCCTTGTAAGGTATCATCACAAAGCTTATAATCTACTGAGTGTGTTCATCCTATTTCTATGAATGTATCATTCTTGTATCTGAAACTAGGAATATGAAATATTACTCTGAGGTCCTATTGTAATTGTGCAAAGTGTGGGCCATTCATGGTGGTTTAGAATCTTGATGGCTCACATTGACTAGGACAATGAAGTGAGCTGTAGCTCACGAAAGCTTATGCTCAAATAAATTTGTTAGTCTGCAAGGTGCCACAAGTACTCCTTTTCTTTTTGTGAATACAGACTAACACGGCTGCTACTCTGAAAATTGACTAGGACAATTGATTGTAAATGGCTCTGTTTACTTGCAAACCTTCTGGGGTACATGCGGGCCAGCCCTGGAAGAATGGAGACTAGGGGTCTCACAGGACATGTGAACATGTCACGTGATACTGGAATCCATTTTAAACCTGGTGCCTTTCCATTTAGAAGGAGGGGTGGGGACCCAGAAAGACAAAGGATTCCTGCCTTGTGCCAAAGCTATAAAAGGGGGTGGAACAGAACAAAGGGAGTCCCAGTCATGAGAAAAGCCCTGCTTTTCATCTGCAATGCCTGCTGGAACTAACAAGGACTGTACCAGGGGAAAGGTTTGGGCCCAGACTGGAAGGAGTCTAGTTTGTGAAAGAAGCTTATTGGAACATCTCTGAGGGTGAGATCAGAGGCTGTAATCAGTTCCTTAATGTATTAGGCTTAGACTTGCGTGTTTAGTTTTATTCTGTTGAGTAACTTACTTTGTTCTGTCTGTTATTACTTGGAACCACTTAAATCCTACTTTTTATACTTAATAAAATCACTTTTGTTTATTGATAAACCCAGAGTGATTAATACCTGGGGGAGCAAACAGCTGTGCATATCTCTCTATTAGTGTAGTAGAGGGCAGACAATTTATGAGTTTACCCTGTATAAGCTTTATACAGCGTAAAATAGATTTATTTGCGGTTTGGATCCCATTGGGAACTGGGTGTCGGGGTGCTGGAGATAGGTAACCTGCTGAGCAATTTTTGGTTAAAGTCTGCAGCTTTGGGGGCGTGGACCAGACCTGGGTCTGGGTTGCAGCAGGCTAGCGTGTCTGGCTCAACAAGACAGGGTTCTGGAATCCCAAGCTGGCAGAGAAAATGGGCTCAGAGGTAATCTCAGCTCGTCAGGTGACAGTCCCAAGGGGGTCTCTGTGATGATTGACTGGTCGATTCTCTACGATCGACCAGTCAATCGTGATCGACCGGTTGGTGACCACTGTGCTATACCATGGGTTCTGGACCATGGGTTCCAGAGAATCAGTTCTAGATTTCCTATTGGATTAAAAACTTCTGAAGTTTTATTTATTGTTTGCACAAGCAGCCATCCTTTCCAAAGTCGTAACCATCTAGGAATCGACAGTTAAAACTTCTGCAGTGACACATTAGGAGTAAGTGTGTTCTGTGTTCTACTGCTGTCCAGCCACTGGTTCATATGGGGTGGAGTGGCTGGGGACATAGCTAAGTGGTAGGGCACAGGCTTAGTGCATATGAAGCCCGAGATTTAATCCATGGCATTTCCTCCACATATTCACTGGTGGGCCAACTCACGAGCCAGCGTATCAAATAAATCTCCTAATAGCAGCAGAATGTCAGCTCCTTTCTTCAGGATGGGTTTATTTCTCCAAACCAAAAGAGTCCAGCATAAATAAAACAGATAAACTAGGTCCTTTCCTCTGACCCAGCATCCTCTGCAGGTCTCTCCCTCCCTACTGAGAAGCTACTCAGCGCTTAGGGCCTCAAGTTACACAGATTTGCTTAATAATGTGTGTTTCTGTCCACATATTGAACAGGCATCTGTGTCTCTGTTTATTTAGGTTTTCTCCAATATCCACCTTGATTATTTGGCATGGATTTAGCTTCTACAGCTGGGGCCAATTTCCCCCAGATGATGCCACACAGATCAGATTGTGTGGTTTATATTTGAACTGGGTGGCCTGATTCCCTACAGCAAATGGGATCAAATCTGCCCTCAATGATGGATTTGGAGTAGCATGGGTGTAGCTGAGGCCCGTAGTTTGGCCTGTTATTGCCCGTTTTGGCCAACTGTTTTGACTCTTTATCTTGAACAAACAAGAAAGTGGGCCTGATTCTCCTCCCCCTTATACCAGTTTAACACGAGTTTGACTCTTGATTTACATCAGTGTGAGAAGAGAATCTGGGCCAAAACACTTGCCCTTTTCATAGCCTTCAAACAGAAGGCAGACGGTGTTAACAGAAGGGACCAGTGTTCTGGCCCTGATCCTGCTCCCATTAAAGATTAGACCCTCTGTTTTTATTAGGGTTGTTTTTTTTAATCAGTTCTTCTGTGATAAGAATAGATGAAGCTGATATGATTAGCAGGCTGAGATATTGTTATACACTGAGGTAACACTTGCCCAACATTTGTTAAATATACTGCACCTAACTCTATGTACACATCAGAATAGTCTAGCTGTTCCAAATAGCTGAAGCCCTCAAAGCATTTGACAGATGGGGTATCAAAGGCCATATTAGTGATTTTGCATGTTTGTTTCTGGGCACCATTTGAGACAGCTAAAGAGTAATCTTCAGAATGTGATGAGCGCCTTCTCTCTGAAAATTAGCCCCTGTAAATGTATTTCAAGCTGTGCACCCAAAATAATTAGTTTTGTTTGAAAAATCTTGGCCTTAATGACAAGATCCCACATCAAGTCAATAGCAGAGTCATATTAGACCCCAGGCCTCCTGACAGTCAGTCCGGGGCTCTATACAGTAGACATTGCTAGTCTCACGTTGCTACTTCCAGTATGAGTCCTGTTTATTTGTTAAAATGGTGATAAAAGTGAAGAACAAAGGAGAGCTTCCTCCTCTCTTGATACTGCTGCTTCCTCCTTTTGATCATTCTGTTTGCGAGAGGTGGGGGGAAAAGTCCTTCGGGCCTTGCAGGGAGCAGTTATTGGAAAAGAAAAATAAAGAGTTACTTGTTAATATCCGCCTCAGAGCAAAGATAAGACTGGCTAACCCCCCCATTGATAGCAGGAGCCTTTGTTTCCACAGTCTCCATTGAAGATATTCGGGATGTGAGGCCCGGTCACCAGACAGAGGGGATGGAAAAGTATGCCAAAGATGTCCCTGAGCATCGCTGTTTTTCCATCATCTTTAAAGACCAGCGGAAAAACCTGGATCTCATTGCCAGTTCTGAAGATGATGCCAGCCACTGGATTGCAGGCCTGAGGAAAATCATAGCCAAGAGCAATTCCATGAGCCAGAGGCAGAAACTCCAACAGTATCCTTTGCATTTTAAAAGTGATCAATTATCTAACCACAACAAAGATGCACTTGTCTTTCTCAGTTGGGGTATTTGTATGTGTGTGCGGGGTTGTAAAACTGCACTATGAACAGGGCACTGTGTCTCCTCTGACACTGACTTTACATCTCTATGACTCCATGGACTTTCTCCTGATTTACACTGATGTCCTTTCAACAAAGAATTGTCTCACTGAGGACTTAAGATAAAAAATCCATTAGTTCCTAGATTCTTCAGGGATTTGTTTCATTCACCATGATCTCCAGGTTGGGAATTTCTTGGCAATTAATGAAAGGCTTGTCGTGTTTATGATGTTTTATAGAAAGGTAATGCATTTCCCTCTCTTGTGCACCAATTTTACATCAGTGTAGTTCCACTGACTTTAATGGAATTACTCCTCATTTACGCCAGCATGGGAGGAATACCTCTCCCTGAAGAGCTTGCTCGCTATGTCGACACACTACAGACAAGGAGAGGGGGAAAGGAATGCAACAGAGAAGCAAAGCCAGTGAGTCATTGGCTGAAATCCTGGCCCAGCTGAAGTCAATGGGAGTTTTCCCCCTGGCTTCAATGGAGCCAGGATTTCATGCACTGGGCTGTAGATCCTTGCGCATCCATAGGCTTCGCTGTTGGGCTGCATTTTTTAAACTATTTGAACCACATTTGGCCTTTTGGATGCTCTGTGGGTCTCCCTGCTGTTAAAGCAACCTGCCTGAATCGGCACTGGGATTCTTGAGAGGCGCTGACCTACTGGTTGTCTTGTGAGTGCCAAGCGTACTAACCTGGATGGACTTTACAGATATCGCACCATCCCTTGTCTTTTTATACGTTATTCCACACACTTATGCATGCTGTGGTCTAACACTCTGTCAGGGAGAGGGGGACAGGTTTTTCTCCCCACAGAGGTCCCTCGGTACCACCAGCAGGACGGTCAAGTTGAATTAGGCATTAGTCAGCCTGCCACATCCCTCCCTCCCCTAGGTTGTGCTTTGACTAGCACCTGGGGTGTTAAGTCTATGGAAGCTGTATTTCTCACTGGAACCAGCATTGTCTTTTAACTGAAGACAGGGCATCCCCGGAAGCTCATGACAGAAGCTTTTGGTAAGACACAGAATTTCCCACGAACCCTTACTGCATTTAAACTGTGGGTGACTCGGCGTCCTAGTTCCACTGTTATTGTGTGGCAAGCGCAGACTCTGGTTGCCATTCAGAAACAAACACCAGCTCTGGAGAGATAAAAAGGAGCCAGCACTTCTTATCTGGTGGCAAAACAGTGGCAGACAGAGGTTTTATTGTCGTTTTCTGCCACTAGTGAGAGTTGGTTGGAAAATTTTACTCTAGAAGGGAGAGGCTTAAATATTCTTGGAGTGGCAAAACAGTCATCAGGAACAGGGAAGTTTGCCATTCATCTCTCTCATTTTTGCATCTATTGCTGCAGACCAGTGCATGCAAGCTAGTGACTTGCAGATCACGAGGGATCCCGTGCCCTTGTCTGATAGCAGTCTGCGGTTGTGGCTGAAAAGCGTGATACTTCAAGAGGGTGAGATGCAACCAAATAGCTTTTGCTTACCACCAGCTCCAAGGTCCTTAAAGCCTCTAGGAGATTGTGTGTTTTTTCAACACTTCGGCCCAGATTCTGCCCTCAGATCTATGCAGGCATGTCTGGCTGAAGTTACTGGCTTGACCAGCACTGACCAAACAATGCAGAATTGTTGCCAGAGTGCCAGTTGAGTGAATGATGTAGCTCATCCTCTTGGGAGGAGCCTCACTCTTTGGGTCAACAAAGCTCAAATTTAGCTCCCTCCTTATTTAAGTTCAGCCTCTCCTCTCGCACTGTGCCTTGGGCTCCCATCTGGACCCAACCCACGGCTGGGTCAGTACTTCCTCCTCTGTCGCTACCACCTTGCTACATTAGCTCCTCTGTGCCTTGTTGTCACTCATGGGTGGGGGACCTTCACTAGGTCTTTCTACTACTTCATAACCTCTGGATATACCAGAGGTTCTGCTGCTGGCCCCAGCATCTTCAGCTGGAGGACTCTGTACCTGGATGTTAGCTAGTCTGTCCCAGTGCTCACAGTCTGGGGACTATTTTTCCTGTAAGTAAAGTTCTGGTCTTCTCGTCACAGTGCAGCACCCCTGCCTGGCTTTCTTCTGACATTGCTCTGAATCTGCCTGTCTCTGGCGCTGAGGTGTTTGCTGAGCCTAATTAGGGGTTTAGTGCTTGCCACTGGCACTTCCCTAATCCAGTTAGCCCTTGATAATGAGGGACCTCCCTGACTCCTATCCTGCTAAGGTCATTCATTTTCTTGTGACCTTCACAGTAGATAGGGATCTATTAAGTACAAATTCCTCCAGCTTTTAATACCATGTATTCCTCTCCCATGCCTTCGCTGGTTTACGGTGACTTTCCATCCCCTCCTACTTTACCTCCCTTTGGCTTTCATTAGGAACATACCTATAGGAATTGCCATAGTGGACCAGACAAAATTTCCTGTCTTCAACAGCAACCAAGGCCAGATGTTTCAGAGGCAGATGGAAACCCCAAGCTGCACCTAACTGCAATATTGTAGAATATCATAGCATAGGGAGAGGGAATTTACTGTACTGTATCATGTAATACGGGATCACCAGAATTTCTTCCTGAGCCCAGCTAGTGATCAGGGCATGCTTAGTCTCGAGCACTTATACACACGTCTGTAACAGGTTAGTAAAACACCCCCAACCCTTGATAATTATCAAAGCTGAGTGTGGCTCTCGAGTGGCACAGCGGCAGCGCCGCTGGGGAACACAAGATGCACCCAGAGGGAGAGTCCAGTCCTGAGGAGTCCAACTACCTCAAACTTTTCCCCCTTATTTATACATTAGTAATAGAATGACATGTCCCTTAAAGCAAACTTGTTAAGTAAGCAGTTTCAATGGTCAAGCGAGAGGTTCTTTCTGATTATCGATTAACCAGGTGTGGGTTTTTCCAGAGTTTGCAGCCTTGAGGCCTCAATAGACATTCCTGGGGCACATCCTGCTCTTCTAAGATGCATGTATCAGCAACTTCAACACAATGCTTATCAGGAAGGACGCGGGGTCAAGCTGCCCTCTCTGTGGCTCCCAAAACTCCCCCCCCCCACCTCAGCTCGTGCCTTGGTCAAAGTGAGAGTGCTGAATGGCCAATTTACAGCCTGCTGACTTGGCTGCTTTTATCAATAAGCCATAGTGGTTTCAGGCACTTTACTGGTTTGCTACTTCATTTGAGACTTTCCTCACCGCTTGGGCTGACCCCCAAATTTAGCTCAGTTCAGCCCCTCCTCTTGCACTGTGCCTCATGCTCCCACCTGCAGCCAAACCACCATCTCGCTGCTAGGTTTCACTTCGGCGGCCACCATCTTGCTACACTGGCTCCTCTATGCCTTGTTGGTACTCATGGGTGGGGTGGGGTGGGGCCTTCACTAGGGGTCATGAAGGTTATTGCCTTCTAGAGCCCTCCTTTCTGGAGAAACCCATGGCCATGCCAGAAATAATATTTGCCTGACTGTTTTCATTCTAGTTAACATTTGTGATGACTGCACCCCTCCACCACCACCTCTGTGGGTGTCTCGGCTACAAAAAGCCACCTCTGGAGCATGTCCAATTTAAACCACTGAACAATTTCCATCAAAGAGTAGAGATGATTGTATCTAAATAACAATAACATTTGTTTGGGGCAAAGGCTGTAATTTCCAAAGTGGAAACATGCCTCTCTCTCTCTTTAACTCCTAGTCAGAATCCAAGTTAAATGGGGTGGGGAGGCAAACAGTATTTCTGGAAGACTAATTATGGTGCCTGTTGGCGTCCAGTCTGGAACAGTTACTATCAGTCTAACCCAACCTGGAATTACAGAACAGCAAGATTCTCATTTTAGGTTTGCTGATGTTTAATTAAAGCCTGGAGTTTAAACTTAGTCTTTCTTCAGTGGATGTGCCTGGAAGTGTGGTTTGATGTGAAAGTTTCTTGAAAAGAAATGTGCATCATATATGAATACAGATAGATAGGAAAGAAGTGTTGGGGGCTCTTGGTCCATTCTTCTCCCTAGCAGGGCAGGGTTGTTCTCTGCAGTACATTTTCCTGTGCTTGCCACCCTAGTTTAAAGAAATGAACATGGAATAAAGTCAGGCATTTGACAGATGTTTTTTGATGCTTCTGTATATACGGTAGTGCCCAACTAACAGTCCAGTTCAGCTCTAGAGCAAGCAGGCATAGCTTCAATGATTTCACACACAGTGTTGGGCACAGTTTTGCCAGGGATGACTTTGGTCCATAGAATTCATAGGAACTTTCAATCTAAGCTGTGAGAAATGCAGCAGCTTTGCTTTTGGGTTTGTTTTTTTTTCTGCTTTGAAATCACATCCCCTGAATTTCTAATTTGAACAAACTCACTAGATGCCTTAGAATTATTCTTCAGTCATTTTTCCTTAGTTTCTAGTGGAAGATGGTAGCTTCAGGAGCCAGCAGATTCTTTAAAACAGCAGTGAGACAATATTGTCTCCCTGTTCAGACAGGAATGAAAGCCATAGCTTTCCATCAATCGTAGATACTTAAATGGTCCCCATTACCATTGTGTTTGAGCACTTCATTCTTTATCATATGTATCCTCACAACATTACTGTGAGGTTAGGGCAATGCAATACGCCCCATTTCACAGATGGGGAATTGAGGCCCAGAATGGCTAAGTGATCTGCCCAAGGTCACACAGAAGTATGTGGCAGAGCAGGAAATCAAATCCAGGTCTCTCAAGTCACAGGCTAGTGCCCCAACCACTCGAGCAGCCTATTCTCAACCTGCTAAGGCCCAACCTAGGATGCAGTGTGCGACAAAGATCCAAAATGAGGAGCACAAACCATTAGCCGTGCAGGACACTTCTAATGTTGTAGGATTCATCCCGTTAGCATGAGTGATGGTTTCTATATGATCTCTCTGATCCTCGATTCTTTATTTCTGATGTAAATAGTTTTTAACAACAGAAGTGAGGGGACATTAGTTAACCTTGGGACTGAAATGAGGGATATGTCAGAGGTAGGATGATGCCCAGGAAATCTTCAGTTGTGTTTGAGGCTCTACTGTTAAATGGTTGTGTGACCATTGTGGTTAGATAGCTAGCTGTGTCTCTGCCCTCTTTCTGGTCTCTCTGAGTGTTTGGCCTCTTGTCCTCACCTCTCTCACGGTGGAATTTTGTGAATCTTCTACTTTTGGGCGGGGACTCAGGTACTGTGATGGGGTGCACCTTCCCATGGTCGCATGCTGTCACACCGTCTCTCTCTCTCATCCCAGTGTCCTCTTCAGCTAGGTCACTCAGTGTCCCCCCTTCTGGGATATATAAAAGTCTTTCCTTCAGCAGTCCTAGGTAGTCTTCCCATTCACTGCCTCAGGTGCCACTCCTTCAGTGGCTGGTAGGGGAAGCCAGGCCCACCCTCTACTCCAGGTTCCAGTCCAGGGACCCTCAGCCTAGCAGTTCTGTGCATTACCCTCCCAGCCCTCACTGCTCCTTCCCTGGATGGCTTCCTACCACTCCTGGTTCCCCCCCTTTCTCTAGGAGTACTAGCTCCAAACCCTCCTCCCTCTTCCCAGGGAGTGACTGCTCTTTCCCAGTCCAGTTTCCTGTCTTTGTAGTCCCTGCCTGTACCTGCACAGCTGAACCTGCTTCCTATCAATACCCTGCTCCCTGGCTCTCATTCCAGGTGCAGCCTTACAGTTAATAGACCGTAACCCCTTCCAATCCTGTGTGGGGTGAACACCCCATCACAGGTACACTGCCCTGTGTATACCAATCGCTTATTGCCCTGCGGGTCTGACTGGGTTTCGGGTACTTGCATTTCCTCCCTTCAGAAATATGTGATCAGTGATATAGTGAGCAATGGCCTTCTGAAAAAGACAGTATTTTTATTTAGCAGTTGGAACTAAGCATTTTAGAAAAAAGGGATTTGAAAGTAAAAAATAACAGACGTAGTTCCTTTCATTTAACCTTATGCTGCGCTAGCATCTAAATTAGACAGGATTTGTTCCAGGAGGAGAACAAAAGTAATTCATAATCTCTTGCATTCCCAGATCCTCCTGTAGGTCTGGGTTGTGACCCAAGGTGTGTAGGGTAGCCCACACTGAAAATGCCAAGGTGTGGGCAGGCTGCAAAAAAGAGAGCAGATTCTCCCAAAACTGGTGGTTAACACTGTAGTTCACCAACCAGTCACCAACTGTGCTCCTGATCCCCCACACTGGTTATCAGAAGAAATCACACAGCTCTCTTTATTGCATTCCAGTCTCTGGCTCCCAATCAGCACCTAGGTCTAGTAAAGTGAGAAGTTATTTAAAACTCTATTCACTGTACAAAATGTTCTTCTGATCCCCAAAGGGCCAGCCACATTACCAGATCAATACTAGTTTGGATCTTACCCAAAATACCACACTGCCAGCCAATCCTTTAGTATCTAAAACTAAGGGTTTATTATAAAAGCAAAGAAAAGAATGAAAAGAGAGCTGTTAAATGGTCAAAGCAATAAGATACATACATGTGACTTCAGAGTCCATATATCAGGTTCTTAGCAACACTGGTGAGTTTGCTGGCTTGTAAAGTCCCTTTGGAACACATCCAATGCTTGGATGGTTCTGTCAGTCCTTTGTTCAAAGCTTCAGTTTGTAGAGAAGTTACTTCTGAGGTGGGAAGCAGGATTGAAGACAAAATGGAGATGATGTAGCTGCCTTTTTATATCCTTTGGTATGTGGCGTGTACATCCTCTGTCCCAAACACAAGCTCACAGCACATGGGCATGGAAAAGCACTTGGAGTCCGCTGGCCACAAGGCATGTCTCTACATGTCCAACTGACTCGTAGGCGTAGCCTCTGGCTTCTCTTAATGGGTTCTTTGTACAACTGATTGCCCTTGATGGGCCAGTAAGCAGGCTGGATAGTGCTGAAACCCAGAAACCCAGCACAGGCTTGAGATGCAGATATAGTGCACACATTTAGTTGGGGTTAGTCCTGCTTTGAGCAGGGGCTTGGACTAGATGACCTCCAGTGGTCTCTTCTATGTTTCTATGATTTATAACTCACGATACAAAGACGATACACATAATAAATATGCTTATCATATTTAGCAAATCATAACTTTTCCACTGATACCTTACATGGCATATTTTGGCATATGACTCATTGCAATTTTGTAATATTGGTATCCATAATATTATAAATGGTCACCCATATTCCATATGGCATCACATGGTTGACTCCTTGTCTGAGTCTCTCAGGCCAGGTCGACACCTAAAACTTAGGTCTACCTAGCTACATCACTCAGAGCTGTGAAAAATGTCGTGCCGTGTGTGATGTAGTTGGGTCAACCTAATCCCCGTTTTAGACGCAGATGGAAGAATTCTTCTGTCAACCTAGCTACTGCCTCTTGAGGGCGTAGGTTTACTGCAGTGATAGAAAAACCCCTCCTGTCGACGTAGCAAGTGTCCACAGTACAGCACTACAGTGGCATAGCTGCAGTGCTACAGCCGTGCCTTTGTAGCATAGAGATATACCCTCAGTCTCACTGACCTGTTCAGACTCGGTGCTTCCCAGGAGAGTGGGTGAGAGCCATTCACGCTACTTACTCTGGCATTGTCCCTGGCATATTGAGGGGCCATGCGGGTACCCATAGCAGTCCCACTGACTTGAAGGTATAAATTGTCCCCAAATGTGAAATAGTTATGGGTGAGGACAAAGTCACAAAGTTCAGCCACCAGGTTTGCTGTGACATTATCGGGGATATTGTTCCTGACGGCTTGTAGTCCGTCTTTGTGTGGAATGTTGGTGTAGAAGGCTTCTACATCCACAGTGGCTAGGATGGTGTTTTCTGGAAGATCCAGGGCTGCCCAGGGGATTCAGGGGGCCTGGGGTCTTCAGCAGCAGGGGTCCTTCCGCTCCGGGTCTTCGGATGTGGTGTGTTCGGCGGCACTGAAGGCCCCCCCGCTGCCGAAGTGCTGCCAAAAACTCTCGTGGGGGCCCCTGTGGGGCCCTGGGCCTGGGGCAAATTGCCCCACTCCCTCCCCCCCCCGGGCGGCCCTGGGAAGATCATCAAAGGATTGTAGTTTCCTCAGGAAGTCAGTGGTGTCTCGAAGATAGCTGGTAGTGCTGGTAGTGTAGGGCCTGAGGAGGGAGTCTACATAGCCAGACAATCCTGCTGTCAGGGTGCCAATGCCTGAGATGATGAGGCGTCCAGGATTTCCAGGTTTATGGATCTTGGGTAGCAGATAGAATGCCCCATGTCGGGGTTCCAGGGGTGTGTCTGTGCGGATTTGTTCTTGTGCTTTTTCAAGGAGTTTCTTGAGCAAATGCTGTAGTTTCTTTTGGTAACCCTCAGTGGGATCGGAGGGTGATGGCTTGTAGAAAGTGGTGTTGGAGAGCTGCCTAGCAGCCTCTTGTTCATATTCTGACCTATTCATGATGACGACAGGATCTCCTTTGTCAGCCTTTTTGATTGTGATGTCAGAGTTGTTTCTGAGGCTGTGGATGGCATTGTGTTCTGCACGGCTGAGGTTATGGGGCAAGTGATGCTGCTTTCCACAATTTCAGCTCGTGCACATCGATGGAAGCACTCTATGTAGAAGTCCAGTCTGTTGTTTCGATCTTCAGGAGGAATCCACGCAGAATCCTTCTTTTTGTAGTGTTGGTAGGAAGCTTCCTGTGTGTTAGTGTGCTTTTCAGTGGTGTGTTGGAAATATTCCTTGAGTCGGAGATGTCGAAAGTAGGATTCTAGGTCACCGCAGAACTGTATCATGTTTATGGGGGTGGAGGGGCAGAAGGAGAGACCCCGAGATAGGACAGACTTTTCTGCTGGGCTAAGAGTATAGCTGGATAGATTAACAATATTGTTAGGTGAGTTAAGGGAAGCACTGTTGTGGTCCCTTGTGGCATTTAGGAGTTTAAATAGTTTAGTGTCCTTCTTCCTCTGTAGAGATGCAAAGTGTGTGTTGTAAATGGCTTGTCTAGTTTTTGTAAAGTCCAGCCACGAGAGCGTTTGTGTGAATGGTTGGTTTTTTAAGAGAGTTTCCAGTTTTGAGAGTTCATTCTTAATCTTCTCTTGTTTGCTGTATAGGATGTTGATCAGGTGGTTCTGCGGTTTCTTTGCATGTGTGTGGCATAATCTCTCATTATAATCTGTATGGTATGTTGATTGTAATGGATTTTTTACCTTCAGTCCTTTTGGTATTATGTCCATCTGTTTGCATTGGGAAAGGAAGAAGATGTCTGTCTGTATCTGCACAAGTTTTTTCATGAAGTTGATGGATTTCCACTTCATACGGCTAAATTCAGTGCCTTTTATGGTGACAGGTTTCTGCCGTGTTAGTCTGTATCAGCAAAAAAAACCGAGGAGTCCTTGTGGCACCTTAGAGACTAGTGCTATAATGCTAAAGGAGTTGAGAACCACTGCTTTAGATACACATGTGGCAATTGTAGGTAAATATTCACATATTAAGGGTTACCACTGCGGATGCTAATGGTATCTGTAAACATCTTTTTTCTCAGGGAAAATATGATGGGTTCAGTTAAAATATTGTGTATTGTCCCTTAGGGTCAGTTATATATATTCTAGCTCACGCCCTCATCTCCCAGAATGGGCATTTTTTAGTCTTTTTGGAATGATTTTTGAAACAGTGCCTTCTGCCCTAGACCCGCTTATGGCAGTGAGGACTACGTCCATAGAGATTTGATGACCTGATCTTAGTTTGATGATTTTCCTAGTTTAAAAGTAGAATGCTTTCCCTGAAGACCTCATTCATTTGATGATTAAACGAGCAGAAAGAAAGAGGGTGCTCTGCTGCAGTAATAGCCATTCCTATTTTGAAAAAAAACGCCAAGATATTTAACAGTCTGACGTGATCTTCCAGAAAAGACATAGGAATGCCAGTGGAATCAATGACAGATATTTTATTGTAATCGGCTGAAACAGTACAGTAACATCGTAAGCTGTAATGTTAGGGCATGGCAGAATACAGTGATATATAACTTATGTGTTTTACAAGGGAACGTTGGAACCTACCAGCAACACCAGTTCTACTTTTAAAAAAAATGATAAGAAATATAGGAACAGATCCTCAAATATATACTAGAGTAGAATCACAGAATCCTAGAATATCAGGGTTGGGAGGGACCTCAGGAGGTCATCTAGTCCCACCCCCTGCTCAGAGCAGGACCAATCCCCAATTTTTGCCACAGATCCCAAATGTCCCCCTCAAGGATTGAACTCACAACCCTGGGTTTAGCAGGCCAATGCTCAAACCATTAGACAGCGTATAGCTTTCACAAGATGAACAGTAATGTTTCTGCTGGGGAATCTTTTCCCAATATCCAGGCTGGGTTCTTTAGTGTCTTCCCCAGCTCCAGTCAAATGCTAGTTGATATACTGGATCTCGATCAAATCCCGCCTATCCATGTAGGAAACCATCAGTTTTGCCTTCTGGGAGCTCTTTGCCCTCCTTCCCTCACCCCCAATCCCCTGTTAATGGCCTTGAATGCAATGCTCATTCTCTTGCAAAAATGTTTTGTGATTCAGCTGGGGCAAGAAGCTAATAATGGGGCAAATAATGTTTTTCTCACTCCCAGTGGGTGAAAGAGCTCTCCTCGGCCGGGGACTCTTATGTGACAGAGCGCTCTGCTGCCACCGAAGCAACCCTTAACATTCTCTTTAAAAACAGAGGGCCAGATCCTCAGCTGGCGTAAATTGGCTTGATGGCACTATGCTGATTTACACCAGCTGAAGACATGCCCAGAATCTCTAGTTGAGTTTTTTTTCCCGGGGGGAGGGATGATAGATGGGGGAAGGAATCGATCTGGAGTGATTTCCTTACATCAGCTTGCAGCTGGATTCACTCCTGCTTGCAGAAAGCCGATAAGAACAAAGACAACAAGATGAGCTTTAAAGAGCTCAAGAACTTCCTGAAAGAAGTGAACATTCAAATGGATGACAGTTATGCCAAGCAGATCTTTCAGGTAAGGAGAATTCACAATTAGCATGGCAGCGAATGGCCTGGCTTGGGGTCACAGTCCCTGACCTTCACACCAACTGAGCTGGAGACAAACGCTCAACATGCTGACTGAGCCCTAGGATTGTGCATGTGCCTTAGGATCTTCAAAGTGCTCACTGTTGGCCTAACTGGGCTCCCAGTTAAATCAATGGTCAAACTCCCATTGACTCCAGTAGGAGCAGAGCTGGGCCAATCTTGAGTGCGTTTTGAAAACTCCATCCATGGTGAATTGGGGACCCAATGTGAGAGCTGCCGTGTCCCAAAGGTATAAATGAGTCCAAGAACCGAGGGGGATGGAGAAAAGGATCAGTCACTGATATGGATAATGCAAGATAAATGGATAAGATCAGTGAGAGAGCAGGTACCCTTGGGCATTGGTGGATCAGGACTTCAGAGTGTAATGACTACATGCTGAAAAGTTAAGTCCCCCCTGGAATAAGTTCTGCTATAGTCACTTACCCTAACACAGTGGAGTAAAATGCCAAGTGGCTTCTGTAAAATCAAGGAAAGTTATACAAGATAGGGGAAAGCGTGAATTAAAGGAATACAATCATAATAGTTATGCAACACTGCACACTGGCAAGGAGCAATTATGGTGCTTTAATGACCCAAGACACACGAATTCCGCTCAGGGATATGCACTACTAATTTCTTGTGCTTCGACTTGCTGGCAGAGCCAGTGGGAAGGTAATGACGGTGACAAGAAGTCCTTAGTTGTTGAGTTTTTAGTGTTCCTGAAACCCAGCCTTCCTGCTTGCATGAGATAAAGCCCATTGGATTGATTTGTAGGCCCTCATCACATCTGTCACTTAACTTCACTGAAGTGGGCAGTGTTGGAAAGAACTGTTCTTTTCTCTTCAGAGTGCTACTAGATGGTAAAAGCACACGCAGTTGTCAAAACCCAGTAGTGGTTCTCATGCTCCCCTCTGCTTCTGCAAGTGGAGGGCTGGGGGGTAGAGCCCTGCTTAGGGCTATTTTTTAAATCCTGCGCCCATCCCGCAATACCCACTCCCGCATCGTCTCTTGCATTTTTATCCCACTCCCACCCACGGAAACCTTAGATCCCGCAAATCCCGCAAGAGAGACAGACTCTCCCACGCTACTAAAAACAAAACAAAACAAACACAAAACCACAGATTGGTTAATATATATTATATATAAATGGAATTCAGACACAGTTTTTACCACTAAAAGAATAAAACAAATCTTGCTTACACCATGTAAAAAAATATTTTAACTCCTGTTATAAGACATCAGATCTCTTTCTGTCCCTTGCTTAAAGTTAAGTATTAAAACCTTTATTAAAACAACAACAACAAAAAACAAACTTGCTGAATTTCTATTATGGCAAACTGGCGAGAGATTTAGTATTGTCCCACAAATGACCACAGTCAGGTTTTTTTGCCCACCCAATCCCAACCGCAACAAAGTACATTTTACCTGCTCCCACTCTTATGGCAGCGGGTCCTGCGGGACCCCAGTCCCGCTGCAGGGCTCTTCTGGGGAGCCTCAGACTGCAGGTCCTAGCTGGGGATTGCATAGAAGGGAGGCATGCCAGCTCTTTGTGTTCCCCTAACCCTAGATCTGTGGAGACCTCTCTGTGTGGGAGCTCCACATGGATTCGAGGGGAGGTTGGCCAGCATATCTCTACTGATTTCCTTCTGCAGAAGCCCCAGAATAAAGCTGCATAAACACAAGCTCTGTCTGCAGTAACATGTACTTCCTTCCTTTTCCACACAGTCGAACAGGCCTGCTCCTCTGAGGGGACTCCTCTTGGAGCAGCTGCAGTCAAGGAGCACCCAGAAGAACAGCTTTCAGACTGTGAGCTCTGTGGGGTATACAGCACCTAGCCCGGGGACCTAACCTGGGGCCTGTAGGTGCAGCTGAAATGCAAATTACAGTAATGATAACGAGCTGCTCTTACAGAGGCTGTGCTCTGTGGGGGGTCCAGGGGAATAGAGAGAGGTGGGGAAGGGTTGGCAGTGGAGAAGTGAGAGACCGCAGTGTCGGTTCATGTAGCAGTGAGCTGTTCTTCATACAGGCACAGTAATGACGGATGATAGATCAATCAGACTGTGGCTATAAGGGTGTTTTCCTAAATTAGTCCTGTTTTCCATCAAGGTGGCCTCCCATACCTGTGTGGTCCCGCTATAAGTTCTAAGTAGACCTGGGTACAATGTCTCCAATGAAACCAGAAGCCACATAAAACTCACCTGGTTGGGCATTTCATTTCAAACTTGATCTCAGCTCTGTTCCATCACGAAGTTTCCCCACGCTTTCTGGCAAACTCAGTCTGATTCAGGGTATCAGGATGCATCAAAGCCAGGTAAAACCCAGCAGTTTGGACCAAGATTCTCTCTGTGATTTAGGGCTCATTCAAACCCAAAGTGAATCTCAGAGGGGACCACGCCATACAGGTCAAACTCAGAGAACATGTTCACACACACAGAGCAACCCAAACTGGAATCTGGCCACGATGGCAGCACTTACACCCCTGTTCTTTTGGAACGGGCAGCGAAGTCTGTGTAATGGCCACTAAGGGCCAGGCTTCCAAGAGGTGGCCCTTACAAGAGCACAGGCCTCCATACAGCTGTACTGGGGTATTGTCTCAGTTCTGTCTCAAAGGAAAGAGCGTCATTGGCCAAATCCCCACTATCGCCAGTCTGCCTTTGTGCTTCTTCTCCAAGAATTAAGCAAATCAGACACTGCTGAGGTGACAAGCTTTACCAAGGTGACATCACAGGATGGTATAGACACAGACAGCAGCAAGCAAAATAATTGCTTCAAGAGTGTAGAAAACGATCTTGTTGGATTAAAATTGTTATTGTTTTTGTGCTTTTCGATACACACATCTGAATACAGAAAGAAAATGAAAAACATTATAAATTTGTAACGACACCATCTGTACCATACAGCATAGTGTTAACATGCACCTGCAAAATCCATTTAACAACCTTAATATTACACTATAAAAGCAACTAAGTTGAAACCTATGTAGAGGGTGACCTTTTAAATGACTAAGCATGTCAGGAGAAACAACTGAGCGGGTAAATAGGCCACTTTCTCAGCTTCTCTCAGCATTAAGGTGAATAAATGCCACCTCTGTCACTTTGAGCATGCCAGTTGTGAGATCATAGTTTTGACTTGTGGAATGCAACGAGCCACCAGATAGTTTAGGTTGGTTCATAACTAGGCAGCCCAATGGCTCCCAAAGTGTTCCAGCAGTGACTTTCCATAGGGAGCAATGATATCAGTGCCCCAAAGACCTCATTATCATCTTGCTAGAGGAAACCTCAGGGGCATCATGATTGTCTTCTGTGTGATTAGCACTGCTTGGCTTGCGTCCTAATAAGATGGTTGGTTAAATTAAAATGTGCATTTTTTTCTAGGAATCAGGAATATAACCATATCTTGCATTTATACCATGTCTACCATCCTAGGGATCCCAGAGCCAGTTATACACTATGCACGTACAGAACCCCTGAAAGGTTGCCACCTCTGCAGTGGGTGGTGACCACCAAATGGCACACAGCATGGTCTACAGCACTCAGGGCTGGGGGATGGGACCTTTTTTGGCCAAGTACCTCGGGGCAAACCAAGTGCTATGGGAATTTTGAGATCTGTGCAGAGAGGGCAGGACTTAGTTTTCAGAGTCCCACCTGAAAGACCATCTAGACTTAATTGAACTCAGTGGGCCAGATCCTCAGCTATGGAAGAGCTGGCTGTCTATATTAGATATTTATAGAGAGCCAGTCATCAAAATATCTAGGCATCAACTGATAAGATAGGTACAGAGAAACCTGCACCAAAAATCCCTCAATCCTAATAAGAGACTCTGTGTCTTAAGCGACCACTTTGACATATGCCCATGTTTTCCATTACAGTTTGTTTTGTTTGACCTTTAGTTAATTAAAATGTTTACCAACAAAAATCCTACCAAAGTAATTAACATTAGGGCAGGATAGGGAAAACGGTTGTAATACTGCTTGCAGATGCAACATTGTGAAGATTGCGGGGGCAACCATTATATCACATCTAGTCAGCTGCTAACTATAGCTAGTAGGAAAAATGGCTTTTTCCCCATTGGAAATGTTGATGAAAACTCATTCATTCTCATGGAAAAGTTTGACTTTTAATAAACCATCAAAAACTGAAGTATTTGAGCCAGAAATTGAAACGTTTCCATTCAGAAATTCTGCTGTAGTGCCTCAAAGGTGCTGTAGTTTGAGTGCCTTATGTGCCCATTCTCCTTAATGAGCTAGGCTTCTGGAAGGACTACATCTTCCATAATGCATCCTGGTCTCCCCTTATGGGAGGTGGCGGCCTCATGGGAGTCTCTGGTTGTGATGCATCATGGGAGACATAGTTTAGCTGGGGAGCCCAACCCATATTGGAGACTGGGGACGCAAGGAAACTGAACTACAGTGCCCCTGAGGCACCAAGGTAGGATATCTGGATCAAAATATTTGGGTGTGGGGGCATTTGTTTTTCTGAGGAGAAATTAAAACTTTCCACAGAACGCAGGAACTTTTCACAAAAGAATTCATTTTGCTGAAAAACCCAAATTTTCCATCCAAAAGCAGTTTTTATGGACTATCTTCAACCAGCATTTCTGCCAGTGCTTGCTAGTCTCTTAGTGCCGAATCCCAAACCCATTAAAGTGAATGGAAGTCTTTCCATTGACTTTAATTGGCTGTACATCAGTCTCTTCATTACTTGCTTAACACAGGTTTCACTTACTGTTTCCTTGTACTCCCTGGTCTGTCTATCTCCATCTGTTGTATCTTAGATTGTAAGCTATTTGGGGCAGAGACTGTCTTTTTGCTCTGTGTTTGTACAGCACCTAGCGCAATAGGGTCCTGTTCTATGATTAGTGCTTTTAGGTGCTACAGTAATAAAAATAATAAATAATAATAACTGTTGATGTTGCAGCGCTAGAAAATGACCCTGGACAGGTCAGTAAGAGCCATCAATCAAGGGCTTCTCATTAGGCGGGAAATAACTTTCCAATTATTTTGTGTTCTACACTGTTTAGAGCTGGTGCAGATTATGGCTGGAATATGCTATAAGGAAAGAAGGTTTTCACTCCTTCTCCCCTCTACGTTTACAGCAGTGTGACAAATCCAAGACAGAGACCTTGGAAGATGAGGAGATAGAGACATTTTACAAGATGCTGACTGAGCGGGTGGAGATAGACGAGATCTTCAAAAAATACTCCAGTGCTGAAGGGATCATGTCCAGGGACAACCTGCTGAGGTTCCTCCGAGAAAAGCAGCAGGAGGAGCATGCTGTCCCTGAATCTGCACTCTCCCTGATTGAGAGATATGAACCCAACGAAAAAGGTGAGTTGGCAGCACTGGCTGCTGTTTGGGTGAGAGTCTAAAATGCTTGCTCTGGGTAGAGCAATTCCTTGAACTATTTTGCTACTGTTTCCTTCTGCAGCCTTGCATGACCTTGTATTGCAGCAGCCATCTCTAATGTGTCAATATTCCAGAAGAATGTTAGCAGCTCCACAAGGATGTGTTGGGTGGACTGGAAAGTGTCTTTTTTCTCAGGTCTTTCCTCTGATCCAGTACCCAGCAGGAAAGTGGTTGATATATAGAGTTTTAAGGGTTGCTGTAGTCCTTGTGGGGAAGCGACAGATGGTTTATTTAATAATAGTCCTTGCATAATATTTAGCACCACTATAGCACCTGTCATCTGATGGTCTCAAAGCACTTTGCAAAGGCAGATTTGTATTGTCATTTCCATTTTCCAGATGGGGAAACTGAGTCACAAAGAGCTAGATTCATAATAGGATTTAGGCACCTAACTGCCACTTTAGGCTCCTAAATCCCAGAATCAGGCCCCACTGGGATTCACAAAGCTCCTTCTCAGCTGCCACCAAACCCTGTAGACACCTAAGCTCACTCGGAGCCTAAATTTTTGGAGTAAAAGTTCCCTAGGTGCCTATGTTCCTGCCTCTGAGCATGCCCACGGCAGCCCCAGGCCAGGCGTCTGGATAATACACATGACTGAACTATTGGTATAGAAGGGTACAGCTTGCTCAGGAAGGACGGGTAGGGAGAAAAGGGAGGAGGGGTTGCCTTGTATATCAAAGATGTATACACTTGTGCTGAGGTTGAGATGGAAATAGGAGACAGACTTCTTAAAAGTTTTCTGGGTAAGGATAAAAGGGGTAAAAAAGAAGTGTGATGTCATGGTAGATGTCTATTATAGGCCACCTAACCAGGAAGAAAAGGTGGGTGAAGCTTTTTTTAAACAACTAACAAAATCATCCCAAGCACAGGACTTGGTGGTGATGGTGGACTTTAACTACCCAGAGATGTGTTGGGAAAATAGTACAGTGGGACACAGATTATGCATCAAGTTCTTGGAATACATTGGAGATAATTTTTTATTACAGAGGGTGGAGAAAGTGATTAGGGGAGAGGCTGTTCCAGATTTGATTCTGACGAATAGGGAGGAACTGGTTGAGAATTGGAAGGTGGAAGGCAGCTTGAGTGACAGTGGATCATGAAATGACAGAGCTCATGATTCTAAGGAATGTCAGGAGGAAGACAGCAAAAGAAAGACAATGGACTTCAAGAAGGCAGATGTTAGCAAACTCGGACAATTGCTAGGTAAGATCCTGTGGGGCAAACCAAGTACTATGGGAATTTTGAGATCTGTGCAGAGTGGGCAGAATTTAGGTTTTCAGAGTCCCACCTGAAAGACCATCTAGACTTAAAGAAAAGGAGTACTTGTGGCACCTTAGAGACTAACCAATTTATTTGAGCATAAGCTTTCGTGAGCTACAGCTCACTTCATCGTGCCCCATACTACAGAGGAAGGCAAAAAAAACCCCAGGGCCTCTTCCAATCTGCCCTGGAGGAAAATTTCTTCCCGACCCCAAATATGGCGGTCAGCTGAAAACCCTGAGCATATGGGCAAGATTCACCAGCCAGATGCCCAGGAAAGAATTCTCTGTAGTAACTCAGATCCTACCCCATCTAACATCCCATCACAGGCCATTGGGCCTATTTACCATGAATATTTAAAGATCAATTAATTGCCAAAATCATGTTATCCCATCATACCATCTCCTCCATAAACTTATCGAGTCTAATCTTAAAGCAAGATAGGTCTTTTGCCCCCACAAGTCTCAGAATGACTCCGTAACCTGGCAGTTGGAGCACTCCCCTGGGAGGTGAGCGACCTGGGATCCAGTCCCCCTGCCCCAATGGCTTTTTATATGATTTATCCACTGAGGAACTGCTTCAGCGGGAGAGACTGAGTGAGCCCCGCTTCAGAATATCCCAGAGCTCAGTTAGGACACTCCCCAGAGAGGTGGCAGATCCTTGTTCAAATCCCTGTACTCCCTTCATGAGGAAGGGAGATTTGAGCTAGGGTCTTCCAAATCCCATATGAGTATACTAACCACTGGGCTAAAAGTTAGGCGGGAGTTGACTCTGGTCCTCCCCTGGCCGCCTGCAAAAACAGCATAGATGCCACATGCCAAGAGAGGGTTCACAGCTGAGAATCCCAAGCAGAGGGAGGTGCCTTTCTGCAGCCTGCACTTAGGGCCCATCTCTGTGAGAGCAGAGGGGCTTAGGACACACTCCTGTTGCTGGCATCTCCCATTGGCTTGTATAGCTGAAGTAGGTTTGCCACATTTCTAATGGCTGGTAACCAGACCCCTGTGGTGCTGCCCCCTGCTCAGCCTCTTCCCCGAAGGCCCTGCCCCCTTCTCCATCTCTTCTTCCCAAGGCCCCGCCCCTGCTCCGCTTCTTCCCCCACAGATCAAAAGAACTGGACATCAGGGTTTGTCAAATGGCACCCGGACACACAAGCCAAAACTTGGATTGTCCAGGTGAAAACTGGACGGGGGCAACCCTAAGGTGAGTAGCCACCTAGCATGCTGGCTTTTGTGAATCCCATTCTGAGGCCCCACTGCCTAGCCCTCCTTAGTCATTGCATAGGGCGCTTAGGCTCCTCAACTCAGCCTTTGTGAATCCCAGTGATTTTCCAAGCCCCTGAAAAACTCGGTAACACTCAATGTCGCCACGTCTGCATTTCTTATCCAATCTAGCCCAAGGAGAACTTTTTGAAACTTGGGTACCTAAAAATAGTTAGGCACCTAAATCCATATTTAGGCGGCCAGTTAAGTGACCTGCATTTCAATAGAGCAAATGCAGAATTATTTTATTTCTGCTCGGAGATGAAATGAGTAACCACCGTGCAGCCTCTTAGATGGAATGTTCAAGACAGCTGAAAGGCCATGTTCCTGGGCTGTGTCTCTGCTGCCATTGGCACAGCTCAAGAATGGGGTGGGGATGAAAGTAGCTGTGCAGTTCCCTGGTTTGGGGCCTGGCCTGGGGACCAGTTCAGTTTCCAGCATAAGTTAGAGCACCCTCTAGTCAAGCCAGTACAGCTGTACGTCGTTGGCTTTTGCCTTTTGCAAATCTTGGTTTGCTCAGACGATACATTATTAGTGTTTGCTAGGGAATTTGAGGGATGTGAAGGGGTTATGTTTGGGAGAGAAGATCTGTCATCCTTCACCTAGGACAGGGGTGGCAAACTATGGCCCGGGGGCTGCATCCAGCCCTTCAGACGTTTTAATCAGGCCCTCGAGCTCTCACTGGGGAGCAAGGTCCAGGGCTTTCCCCACTCTGGTGCTGCAGCCAGGGAGTGGGGTCAAGGGCTTGCCTCACTCCGCGCAGCTCCTAGAAGCAGCGGCATGCCTCCCCTCCAGCTCCTACACGAAGGGGCAGCCAGGGGGCTCTGAATGCTGCCTCTGCTGCAAGCACTGCCTCCACAGCTCCCATTGGCCAGGAACCATGGCGAATGGGAGCTGCAGGGGCGGCACCTGCGGATGGGGCAGGGTGCAGAGCTGCCTGGCTGCGCCTCCATGTAGGAGCCAGTGGGGGGACTTGCCGGGGGGACATGCCGTGTAGGAGCCAGCTGGGTGACATGCTGCTGCTCCTGGGAGCTGCTTGAGGTAAGCATCACCCGGAGCCTGCCCCACTGCCCCCCTCCCGTGTCCCAACCCCCTGCCCCAGCCCTGATCCCCCTCCAAACCCCTTAGTCCCAACCTGAAGCACCCTCCTGCACCCTCAACCTCTCATTCCCAGCTCTGCCTAGAGCCCGCACACCCAGCTGGAGACACACCCCAACCTCCTGCCCCATCCTGGAGCCTCCTCCTGCACTCTGAACTCCTCATTTCTGGCCCCACCCCAGAGCCCGCACCCCCAGCTGGAGCCCTCACCCCCTCCCACACCCCAACCCCCAATTTTGTGAGCATTCATGGCCCACCATACAATTTCCATACCCAGATGTGGCCCTCAGGTCAAAATGTTTGCCCACCCCTGACCTAGGACATAGACAGCAAGTTTGCTTCATGAAAGTGGAGTCTCAGTCAGGCTTGGTTGAAACCACTGGAGATAACTTTTGGTGAGATAAGCTTCTTTAAACAGGAGGGTAATTTGTTAAGTTGAGTCTCTAGAAAGCATGTTATGATTTTGTTTTATATGTAACCATTTGTTTCCAGTGTTCTTACTCATTATTGCTGGAATGTCTGTATTTGAGAATGAACTTATTCTTGTTTTCACTGTAAATACATCTCAGTGCTGTGGTGTTAAGCAAAGTGGTGATCCGGAGTTGAATCTTACAAGGTGGTGAGTACTGCTGTTTTGGGAACAGCAGGCCTGGGCATTAGGAGGGGCTGGACACTACAAGGAGTGCTCTGAAGACTCAGGGGTTGGTGTGTGCCTTTAGCTAACCTGTTCAGAGAGAGTGGAGGCATGGAAGGCAGTGTTTGTGTAGCCAGAACCTAGTGGTGTCAGAGTGCTGACCCACAGCAAGGCACAGATAAAACTTCCTCACACTAGGGCAGGTGGTGTTGAGGGGCCTCACAGCTCACGGTGTTTCACATTCTTCCAGTACCAAGGTGTCATATTTTCACTGCTGGTTTATGTTTCTTTTATCTGGTAGCCAAGAAGCAACAGATCATGACCAAAGATGGTTTCCTGATGTATCTGCTGTCTGCAGAGGGGAACATATTCAACTCCTCTCACAGTAAAGTTTATCAGGACATGACTCAGCCCCTCAGTCACTACTTGGTGTCATCTTCGCACAATACCTATTTAATGGAAGACCAGCTCAGAGGGCCCAGTAGCACAGAGGCCTATATCAGGTAAAGGGGGATCTCTCAACACAGATTGTACAAGGATACAGAACACATACAGGCAGACTTGACCCTTGAATGTTCAGTTCCACCCTGGCCTGAACTGACCCTAACCTTATTGCTGATTGTTGTGTCTGCCAGCTAGTAGCCAGATGTTGAAGTGGCCTCAAACAGCTGCAAACAAACCAGCAACAAGATACTTCCCTGTAGCTGACAGTATTGCCAACCCTAAGCGTGCAATAATCCTGAGTCAGGCCCCCAGAGGAATGAGATTTAAAAACTAATAAATGTAACATGCTTTGCATTTGTCTTCTGGTGTTGGGGACTTCACGGGTCATGTTTTCAAGCTTTTCTTTGCAGCCAGGAGGGCTGGACATTTACTCTTTTTTCAGTGAAAGCTGAATTCTCAGGCAATAGCATGATTCCAGGAGGAAACCCCCCAAGTCACGTGAGTCATGATCAAAGTGTGAGCCCTAGTTCCACTGAGCAGGTGCTCTGCTACCATGGCTCCTTGCCTACCCGATGGAATTGTTGGGGAGTAGCAGCTAGCGAGTCAAAAGCGACAGGGAGGGGCAGAGGGTTTAGCTCGGTGAATTGCTTTCATTAGTTATTTGAGTGCATTTTGCAATATCAGGAAATTACTTAATCCTGTTTCCATTGGGGTTAACTCGGTGGTTCCCACAAGTCTCGTAGCAGTGCTTATAGGAGATGGGTCTCTTTAGGCATATGGGGGAATTACTCTACACACGGCCTACTGTACACATATGCCTCTGTAGAGAAAAGTGGAAAGATCATCTTCAGAAGCCTACAGTGATGAATATATAGACAAGAACTTACGTTTGAAGGCAGGAAATGACTGAACCAGACAATGCAGGGCAGGGGCTTTCTGAGCATACATTCAAGATGTATAATCTGTGGGGTGAACTTTCTAAAGGGGATTTAGTCTCATTAAATGACAGTGAAGTTCGCATAGCTATGTCAGTGAGCACAACTTTGAAAATGCATCCCCAATTCCTTGTCAAATCTGCATGAAGAATGCACATGGTCTAGGCCTCTCTGATTGTGGCAGCTACTCATGGCTTCTTTGATCCACTCTTTTTATGCCCAGTCAGCCTTTCCTGATCTGCTCTTCGCCATCTCAAGGCTTCCCTAATCTCCCTTCTCTCCAACCCCCGCCTGTGCTTTTCAGATCCCCGTTATCTTCAGGTGCCCTGAGCTTTTCCCATCTCCCTTCTCCTCAGATTCCTTTATGCATTTCTGAGCTTGCTCATCAGTTTCTCTGAGCTCCTCTCCTTTCAGTTGCTCTGATCTCTCTTGAGCTCCCCGCTCCTCAGTCCCACTGCACTTTTTACAGGTTCCCCTTTTTTCACTTACTGTGCACTTGTCAAAGCCATCCATGAGCGTATATTGAAATGCTCATGTACAATATCGTCCCATTTTTGGAGGGGAGCGGGGAGAAAAACCAGAATGCCTCCATTCTTTGTTTCCAGAGCCCTGACCAAAGGCTGCCGCTGTGTGGAGCTGGACTGCTGGGATGGTCCTAACTCAGAGCCTGTTATTTATCATGGCTACACACTCACCTCCAAGATCCTCTTCAGTGATGCCATAAAGGCCATCAAGAACTATGCTTTCAAAGTAAGAACAAAGGATGGGGGGGGTGTTTATCCTGCAGCTTCATTTCTTTTCCCTGAGAACAAACAGGCAGACGTTCCGCTTCAGTGAAATAATCAGCTTTCCATTGTGCGTACAGAATGAAACCTGCATACTTGCATTTCTCATTGGTCCCTTTCTGGGCTGCCATACTTGTGCCTTGCCCTCTGCAGTGAGCAGCACCTGAGGGTTATTGAAATGCTGAGCCCTTTGGGGCAGGGATTGTCTTTGCATTGTCCATGGGCGCAGCACTTAGCGTGATGGGATCTGGACCCCTACCACAGTGAAGACAGTAACCAGAAATTAGAACAATAATGCATGTAGGCAATGGGAAATGTAGGCAGTCCAATTAACTCAGCTGTTCATTTCATGATTAGCTTGGCTGTGATGTCTGATGGCTCAGCCTTATTTATCCAGAGGTTTTAGAGAAATCCATGTGTGTGCATGTGAGGGACTGATGGGAGATATTCCCTCTCTCTTCCTACTGGGAGTAAATTACAGGATGTAGCAATCAAACCTGGGTGCCTTGAATAGCAGCCCCGGGCTGTCATCCTTTATATCAAGACTGTTGTTCTTCCAGACTCACTGGGGACTCAGGCTTGCTCCTTCTTCTTCAGTTAAATTGCCTTTAGAGCCAACATCCTGTTTTCCCCAGGATTTTAGGATGCAGAAATCAGAAGCCTACATTGCAAGGAAATATCCATGGGGGTGTACAGTGGGTAGCACTTTCCTAGGGTCCTAAAACCCGTTAGATGCATCATCAGGAAAGGAAGAAATGACTCGATGATATAGGATCTGTCTCGCCCTTGTCACACTAGTATCTGAGCATCTCACAGGCATTAATGGATGTTACTTTCAGAACACCCTCTGAGGTCAGGAAGCATTATCTCCATTTTACAGATGGGGAACTGAGGCACAGGGAAAGTTAAGTGACTCAAGGTCTGTGGACCAGTTGAGCTGGGAATTGAGCCCCTGCCTCCCAGTCCAGCGTCCTAGCCTCTAGATTACGTTTCCTGGGAGGCTTCAGTAGATGGCTACCAAAATAGTGCTATTAATGTGTAATGTTAAATAGTGTAGAGTTACTGTGCATTTGAACTCATCTGTGTTAACGGCCCGGTTTCCAATGAGATGTGCCTTTTGAAAACTGCGCAGCACATTGGTTTTATAACACCCGGAGGGAAGCGATTGCCAGAGTTAAACCATGATGTATGTTGCTGTCCTACCACAGACCTCTCCATACCCAGTAATCATTTCCTTGGAGAACCACTGTAGCCTGGAACAGCAGAAGATGATGGCTCAGCACATGAAGACGATCCTAGGGGACATGCTGCTGGTAATGCCACTTGATGGAAATACATCAGACTTCCCCTCGCCGGAGGTGAGTGGAGCTACTTTACTGCTTTGTGTGTTGTTACACTGCCTGTGTTCTTATCAGACTCATGTAATATCACTCACCGTGATAAGGAGAGTCACTGAGGAGTCTCACGTGAAGACCGGCTCTGTGGAACTCAGGGAATTTCTGATCCAGAGGCCAGACAATGTCTTCAGCCCTGTTAGCAATTGCTTTCTCACAGGGCACGTCCAGTTAGCTGGATATTACAGGTCTGTTTTGTATATGCTCACCTTACACAGAACTTGGTTAATATGACCTTCCGGGGCCTAAAGTCCTCTGGATGCTGGAGTTATCCTAATTAGTTTTAGTGTAGATGAGGGGCAGACTAGCTCCTTGGGAGAAGTAGCTAGGGGATTTGTCTCCATGTTTCTGAATAGGCAGAATTGACCACTGCTTGATTATAATATAGAGGAGCAGCACTGTTCTGTACTGAAAGAGGAAGGAAGCTGTCACTGGCTTGTTTTCCGCTGCCCTTCAGTCCCTGGGAAGCTATTCCATGAGGATTCTGGCCCGTTCCCAGGGAATAGACAGAGTAACTGAGACAGCCATGCTGCACTGATTTCCCCTACCCCTTCCCTACCTCAACGTGATTGGGGAAAATCAGTGCAGGTTACTGCAAACCATGTCATATTGCAGACTCTCTTCCCACTGAAAGAGATTCTGAGGGCAGTGGTAGCTTGAGGAGTAATAGAGAGCATGGGAGCTGCCTTGTCAAGGGATTGTGAGGAGGGGGAGAGCTGGGTGGCAATGCAGAGGCAAGGGACCCTTGCATGGAGGCTCCTTGCCAGTGGCATGTGCCTAGAGATCCTTGCACATCAGTGCAGCCAATGAGTTTGGGGAGCTGACCCCCAGGCCTGATAGGAGAGGGAGGGACCCAGCAGACTGATGAGGTAACTCAGTGAGTTAACACTTGTGAGCCCTTGGTTGGCTACTATCCATGCTGCTAATAAATTCAATACAGATTTGAACTCATTAGGACTGTTGCAGTAAATTAGCCAGAGTTTCATTCAGCTGGGAGTGAAGCAGCGTAGCTCCCTGGATGCCAATGACACCGATCTATACCAGCTGAGAATCTGTCCCGCTCTATGATACTTCAGCCTGATTCCAAAATAGCAGCACGTGGAGGAGAAGATACAGCGACAAAAATGACCTTGGATTAACTAGGGCATTCTGAATGCTTTTTAAAATTCTTATTTTTACCCAAAGCTTCATTGGCCCAGGAAGTGCTGGTAGGAGTTTGTGGATGGGGAAAATCCGATGGTCAGTGCGGGAGAGAGGGGAGGGGGAAAAGCAGTCAAAAATATCATAGGAATTTGGCGTCTCTCATGTTCTGCTGTATTTTAAGGCATTTGGGAGTGTTACCTTGTGTTTGTACAGTGCTTAACAAAATGGGGCCCTGTTCTTGGTTGATCCCTAGGCATTGCTATAATAAACAGGATTTATTATTATGAATAAATGCACCACTGCTCCACTAGGACCTTTGCATTAGGGAAAAGAATTTCACTCCATAGTTAAGCACTGACTGTGCTATGGCTCGTGCAGGAATAGGACACACCCCAAGGCTGGGGATTGAATAAGATTTTGCTGAGTTGGACAAGCAAGCTCTTATGAGATCGTGTTACTGACTTTCCCCTCACTTCCTCGTCTTGTTTGCCCTCAGTGAAAAATCCTGAAATCAGCTGATTGCTTTTCAAAGGGCTGTTAACTCTTTGTAGCCCAGTAAAATTATATATATATAAATCTTTAAAAATCATTGAAAAATAAAATGGGAAATAATAAATCAAACAAAAACCAACGAGATTTTGCACATTTTTGTTTCCTGCTATCTATTTGATATGCCCTCTGGCTCCTCCGATAGCCAGTGGGCCAGCTCCTCAGCTGGTGTAAATCAGTGTCGCTGCATTAAAGTCAATGGAGCTAGGCTGATTTATATCAGCTAAAGATCTGGTCGAGTCAGCTTTTTAAAAAAGGGAAAAAATAGTGATATAAAAATAATTCCTCACTTTTTCCCTCCTGTACTATTCCTCCATCTGCCTAACATGTGTGCCTAGTAGAATCTTTTCTCAAGACCAAATTGTTGACTGTTGTAGATACTTTCATTTATAATTTATACGTAAAACACCATCCTTGATTTTCCACTTCCTAGTAAAGCTGATGAGGGAAGAGGGAGGGGGCAATGAATTTTTTATGAGAAAAAAGTGTGTCCATTTATTTTCTCAGTTTGGAATCCAGCCCTGGCAAGCTGCTGGAAGGCGGTAAACAAAATGCAAAGCAGGAGAAGCATCATTATGGAGTCTGTTGGCTGGGTAGTTTTAGGACTTAAAGAAATATACCGCACTGCAGGAAAAGGGAAGTTGACACAGTTCAGATTCACACTAATAAATTATGGTGCTGTCTAGGGTGTGTATCTTTTTTGGTAGGTCCTAATCCTGCAAACCGTTACTGCTGTGAGAAGTCCTTATGCACGTGAGTAATCTCATTGCCTACTCACATCAGGGGCAATTAACCCGGTTGCCGAGGGACAGCAAAAGCCTGTGAACCACTTAAGCTACGCCCAGGGTTGCCCAGGGAGGTCCACTGGCAGATGGCTGCATGGGTGCCAGGGCACTCCCACGGGCCATGGAACCAGTCTGTGTAACATCCCTGCATAGGCCAGCATAGAAGGCTGCTGAGGGGCTGGGAGGAGAAAGGAGAGGCTAGAGTTACACATATGGGGCCGGGGGGGATTGACCTCCTCAGCCACTCTTCACTCCACCATCCCGGAGCACAGACAGCCTCCTAGCAGGCTTTATACAGATGGATGGCTGATTTGCATTGCTGGGCACATGGTATGTCTGATCCCATCCCATCCCCACTAGTTCACCCTCCATGGAAACTTCCTTCTCCATGAAACCATCTTCCCCTGGAGGTTTCCCTGGTAAGGCTGTCTAAGTTTGTCTCTCTTGTTCTTTATCACATTGCACGTGATCCAGTCACTTCACTGCCATTCTGAAAGGCACCTGGCCTTTTATTTCCCCCCGTCTCTGAGAAAGCTCATTCGGGAGCCAAGTGGAAGAAATAATTAGATCAGAATGGAACAATAACTCACGGGTGGGTGATCCTAACTACAGAGCATGCAGAAAATAGCCTAGCCAGCCCAGCACTGGAATTGAAATAAAGCGCTCGTTAAAGTTGTTGGTGACTAGAGGAATCAGATGGGTTAAATATTAGAGTCCTCATAAAACACTCCAGATAGATAGAGTGGATAGCTCTTGCTGTGACCCTGACATCCACATTCAGGCATTTAATCAATGGCTTCTCACCTTGACTACCGCATCTCCCTTCTCAGTGGCTGCCCTGATGCCATTGCTGTATGGGCTGGTGTGCCAAGAGTGTTGCTGCCCATCATCTCACATA
Organism: Lepidochelys kempii; assembly: GCF_965140285.1. Taxonomy (NCBI): domain Eukaryota; kingdom Metazoa; phylum Chordata; order Testudines; family Cheloniidae; genus Lepidochelys; species Lepidochelys kempii. The sequence goes on from NC_136381.1 coordinate 258,910,780, forward strand.
CAGTAAGACGTGACCATGTCCCCCTGGCCTCTTAACACTTCAGAGTTGCTAACTCTCCATGGAGTGGCCCCCTGCCCATCTCACCTTCCTTGGGCTCGATTCACTCCTCAGTGGCAGAAAGTCTGCCTGAGTCAGAGCCATCATTGCACAAGTCTGCTGCAATCCCCCGTCTGCTGTGGGTGTGTCTGCACTGCAATAAAAAACCCGCAGATGGTCCATGCCAGCTGACTTGGGCTCAGATCTAAGGGGCAGTTTGTGATTTTGGCGCTCGGGCTGGAGCCCCAGGCTCTAGGCCCCTGCAAGGTGGCAGGGTCCCAAAGCTCGGGCTGCAGCCCAAGCTGGAACGTTTGCACCGCAATTAAACAGCCCGTTAGGCCGAGCCCCGCAAGGCTGGGTCAGCAGACATGGGCCAGCTGGGGGTTTTAATTCCAGTGCAGACATAGCCTGTGAGACCTGGAGTGAGCTTTTGCCATCCATAGAGTAGCGGTGCTGCCCCGAAAGACGCAGGACCAGGGCCATTTGGAAGATACACTGAGTCAAGCAACTTACCCTGAAAGCCTCTGCCATCAGTGTTTCTTTTGGGTCCTGCCCCCACTGCATGTATACTGGAGCGCAAATTGCTCCCTACTAGTGAATCTAGGTCTGGTCCTCTGCCTCCTCCCCCAGGTTCTCTTCTGTGTCTTTTTCCATAGTTATTCCAGTGTTGGAGGGAGCTGCCTTTGCAGCCCCTCCTTTCTGGGATAGCTTTCCTCTCTCTCTGCCTCTCTTAATAACCTCACTGGAAAATGTCTCTTCTCCTCTCTTGCTGGGGCCCCTTAATTTTTCCCATCCTCTGCCATCGTTTCTCCTTTAACGTCATTGTTCAGTTATTGCTATTTCACCCTGCAAAGCAGCTCGGGAGACAGTTGCCCTGAAAGACATTGTACAAAATAAGGGTGTAATAAGTATTAGTGTGTTGGATCTTCAGAGCCCTTGACAAGCATTAACTCAGTAACCCTCACAGCTTCCCCGTCAGATAGGTAGGAAAGTATCCTTATTCTGCACACTGTGGAAACTGGGACATGGTGCTGAGCCCTTTTAATTCGCACCTGAATTCAGCCCCTACCAGGATCCTGCCCACAGAGAGGTTAAGTAAAGTGCCCAAGGCTATGTATCAAGTCAGTGGCAGAACTGTATAAAGCTCTTTGACCTGTGCTATACAGAAGCTCAGACTTAATGATCTAATGGTCCCTATGAATCTATGAAACTGTGTGTGATGCATTTGGAGCTATTCTGTAATAACTTACGAATACTGTGTGTCGACCGCGTAATTGGGATGTTTACTTTGTGCATAGACTGGTTGAGTTTAAAAGGGGCTGTTGCGAAAAAACAAGCAGGATGGAAACAAATGGCTGAAGATAAGACACTTCTCAGCACACTGGAGAGTTGTTAAGAGACAATACCATGGCAGGGGAAGGCTGGGACCACAGGAGATCAGAAGAAGCCGGGCAAGTTTTTTTTCACTAAGAGGGTGGTGAAACACTGGAATGCGTTACCTAGGGAGGTGGTAGAATCTCCTTCCTTAGAGGTTTTTAAGGTCAGGCTTGACAAAGCCCTGGCTGGGATGATTTAACTGGGAATTGGTCCTGCTTTGAGCAGGGGGTTGGACTAGATGACCTTCTGGGGTCCCTTCCAACCCTGATATTCTATGATTCTATGATTCTAAGTTTAAAAGGGAGCACTCTGTCAAAGGGGGTGAGGAGCGATATTTGGGGGGGTGTTTGAGGGCACCAGACTGAGACACCAGGGACCTGCTAGGGAGTCTGAAGAAGTTAGGGCTGCCTAAATGACCATCAGGGGATGATAGGGCTTTACGTAAGATGGATATGCGTGTAGACTGTTTAGAGAAAAAGGGTTTTAAGACAACAAATGCTTTGTTCCTGTTGTTAAAATAATCAGTACTTTGGTTCGAAAAGGCTGTCTGGTCATGTATGCCACTGGTCACAGACTCCCACAGGGTAGAACCGCTGGTGCCTGAAGTCCGTTGGACCTGCTGGCTCAGCATCGTGGATAGGCAGGGTATCGCAGCACGCAGCCTGGTCTGAGAGCGGGAGAATCACAGGATTCCACCCTAGGGAAGGCTAAAGGCATGAGGGCTGAGACGGGCAGGGCTGCACTCGGAGAGACCAGAAGGCAGGCAGAGATGTGGCTAGCTCTGCAACCGTGACTCTCTATCCCTGGCTTCTAGTCCAGAGTTCCATCTACTCCCAGTCCTGCTGCCTCTCAGGATATATTGTGTTGTATTCGCCCTTGTGCTTCCCACAGGTAAATGAAGTGGGTTTTGTGGTCAAGTCTTGCCAGTTGCCGTTACTTACTGAGGCATTTCAGGAACTCTGGGGCTTCTACACAGCACAAAGGACGTGCTCAGCAGAGCTGAAGTAAAGAGTGGATTCTCTTTCCCCTCAGGCGTAGTTTGGCAGGAACTACTTAGTATCACATGGAGGGAAACCGAGACTGCCATAACGAGAGTTTAGTTTTTTAAACTTCATCCTGGGGGAAAGCCACTGAAAATCAGGGTGTCAGCATCTCTTGTTCCAGATAGCCATACTGACTGATGGGTGCCAATGCTCAGCCCACGAGCCTCATGGAAATAAGGTTCAATGCAACTTTTATTGTAGTACAGCAGTGGTCACCAACCGGTCGATTGTGATGAACTGGTTGATCCTAGATCTCCCAGTCAATCGCAATCCTATTGACTGGGAATGGGGAGCTGTGGCCAACAGGAGCTACGGGGGCGGTGCTTGCAGAGAGGGGCAGCACACGGAGCCACATGCTGCCCGCCCCTGCCCCCCAGGGGCTGCAGGGGCATGTTGGCCCCTTCTGGGAGCGGCATTGGGCCAGGGTAGGCAGGGAGCCTGCCTTAGCGGCAGCCATGTTTCGCCACAACTGGGAGTCGTCGCAGGTATGTGCTGCCTGGTGGGAGGGCGCACCCCAGCCCTGAGCTCCCTCCCAGAGCCAGCACTCCAAACCCCCTCCTGCACCCCAAGCCCCAGCCCTAAGCTCCCTTCCAGCGCCAGTACCCCAAACTAGCCCTGAGCCCCCTCCCGGAGCCAGCACCCTATACCCCCTCCTGTGCCCCGAACCCCCTTCTGCACCCCAAGCCCCAGCCCTGGGCCCCCTCCCAGAGCCAGCACCCCCACTTCCTCCTGCACCCCACCCCCCTGACCCAGCCAGGAGCCCCCTCCCAGAGCCAGCACCTCGCACCCACTCCTGCACCCCAATGCTCTGGCCCAGCCCAGAGCCCTGTCCTGCACCCAAACTCCCTCCCAGAGCTTGCACGCCTCACCCTTTCCTGCACCTCAACCCCCTGCCCCAGGCTCAGCCCAGAGCCCTATCCCACACTCCAAACCCCTCAGCTCCAGCCTAGAACCCGCACCCCCTCTCAAACCCCAACCCCGTGAAAGTGAAAGTGAGTGAGGGTGGGGGAGAGCGAGTGACGGAGAGAGGGGGGGATGGGGTGAGTGCGGTGGGGCTTTGGGGAAGGGGCGGGGTAGATCCTGGGTTGCCCTTAAATTCAAAAAGTGATCTTGGGCATAAAAAGGTTGAAGACCACTGTAGTACAGCATCTTCTACAGAAACTGGAGCCTGAAACTCTTCACACAGCTCAGTTATGAACCTCATCCCGTGCAAGAGGGTCGCATCAAGACCAGTGTGCCACTTAAGCTCTCAGAATAGGATTTAAGATTGACCTACCAATGAATTTCACCCTCACTGATAAATACTAAATCACAGCAGAATTAGAAAGAAATCAAGAGGTATAGGCAAGGGGGGGGGTGGGGCGGACAGTATTCATAGGCCAAAAGGGACCATTGTCTGGCGTCCTGTATAACACAGGCCAGAGAGCTTCATTGATCCTGGCATCAGCCCATAACTTCTGTTTGAGGTTCAGCGTATCTTTTAGAAAGACCATCCAGTCTTGATTTAAAGACTCAAAAAATGGGAAAAGATTACTTGTCTGTTCTTGCCGGCGGAGAGCTGAGGAGTTAAGTGATTTGCCTAAGGTGTCATGCAAAGTCAGTGGCAAAGATGGGAATTAAATCTAGATCTCCTACGTTTTATGCCATGGCCCATTCATTTTCTTTCTTCTGGGCCCAGAAATGAGGCGGTGGCAAGGAGGTCTGAAGTGCCCTTCCCTAGAGAGCTCTGTGATAAAAAGGCAGCGTCACAGAGATAAAGTACCAATGAGGCGGAGACGTAATAACTAATAGCAACACACAGCTTTTATATGCAGTAGATACAGGAAAGGCTGGTCCAGAATCTGCCTGGGAGAAGGCTCTTGCGCTAGTGAGATGAAGTTTCTCCACCCCTGTGGAGAGTGCCAGCATGAGGCCTGACAGTCCCTCTGTTTGAAGGCTTGAGTGGGATGTAAGTGGTGCATAGGCCTCTATGCAGGGATGAATTTCTCCTGCAAGGTCTAGATGTTATGGAAGGACAGAGAGGAACAGGGGGATGCTAAAGTACTGCAGGGCATAGGGAAGGTGTAAAGAGAGGGCAGCTCTATGGAGAGTGTTTAAAAAAAGGGGGACGGTTTTCAACTGGCTCCTGAAATGAATGCAGAGAAATGAAAGGATCACCAGCTCATTTAGTCTGACCTCTTGTATACCACAGGCCACCAGCACCCGCATACGCACTCCAACAACTGCAATTAGACCAAAGTATTGCACCCCTACGGAGACAAAACTATTTTATGCCCGAGGCAAAGAATAGGAGGGGCTGGGGTGCACCAATCCCTGAGGCCCCGGCAGTGGCAGGAAATTAAGTGAGATATACCCAGATGAGGACTGGCGATGTCTGTTCCTGCCATATGTTGCCTCATAATTGGTACCCTCCTGCTGGCAGCTTTTGTGCACTCTGAGTGCCAGGGGAGTTGTTCCAAAGTAAACAGCTTATTTGTGATATCTTAAGGGGGAAAAAAAAAAAAGCTTGGCTCCTTTATCAGGTTCTAATGGCAAATTTCAGTTCAAGCCAGACTTTGCGGTGAGGCCAGCAAAATCTACTGCAACTTGACTGCATGATGTGTCAGGCTGGTCTCTGCTGAGACTCGTTACAATGTGCTGTCACCCAGAAAGAGAGTATAATATTCTTTGAAAACTGCTTGATTGCTTTAAAATCTCCCTGGTTTACTACAGCCCTGTCATTTAAGAACAGCATGACTGTTGCCTCTCCCATTACAGCACTCAGAAATATAGAGGAAGGATTGTTCAGTGGTTAGGGCATTAGCTGAGGCTTTGGGAGACCCAAGTTCAATTCTTTGCTCCACCACAATCATCCCGTGTGACCACGGGCAAGACACGTAGCCCCTTAGTTCCCCCGCTGTAAAATGGGGATACGAGCACTGCCCTGCCTCAGAGGGGTGTTGAGAGAATAAATACATTAAAGATTGTGGGTGCTTGGCAGGATCTAAAAGAGTGCGGGAGTGCATGTCATACCAAAGCAAAGCAAGTAGAGTGGTTAATTTGCAGATTCCATCTTTCCTTGGGAAGATAAGGACAGTGCTGTGCACTATGGGTAGGATTTTTCTAACACTCAGCACTGACTTAAGCACCCAGGCTGGAGTCAATGCTACATCTCCGACCGTGTTCGCTGGAAGCAGAGGTGGGCCGGTGCTAAGTGATTTTGAAAATCCCAGCCCACTGGAGTAAAAAAGTAACAAGCCGCAGTCATCTAGCCTGCCCTCCAGCATAACACAGGCCAGAGAGTGGCACACAGCGATCCCTGCATCAGGCCCATAACTTCTGTTTGAGCCATAAGAGAACTTGTAAAAAGATGTCCAGTCTTGGTTTTAAGACAGCAAGTGATGGAGATTCCACCACATCCCTAAGTAAATAGTTCCAATGGTTCATTACCCTCACTGTTAAATGTTAGCCACTTGTTTCTCGTCTAAATATATCTAGCTTCAACTTCCGACCCTAAAGCGCCCTCTACTATCAGAAATCTTTCCCCCGTATTGGTACTTGTAGACCATGGTCAAGTCACCCGGGACCTTCTCATGGATTGTGATAAGCCATATAATACAAAAATTGAATGTCTTGGGCCAGCTCCTCAGCTGGTGCAAATTGGCATTGCTGTATTGGAGGATGCTGATTTGTTCCAGTGGGGGATCTGGCACCTAATCTTTTTGTTTTGCTTATAAAGAGTATGTCTCTGAGATGTGCTAAAAGCCCAGAGCTCTCCTTGAGTTTGAGCACAGAATATTTTCAAAGCGGGCCCTGAACATTGTCCAAGATACTGACCAGTGCATAGTGATCATGTGGAATCCTTTGGACAAATACATGCTGTCACTTACTGGCATATAGCAGTTTTCAACCATGGCTCTCAAGCGGTTTTCAAAATGGTGTAAGTTTCCCTATCCACATTTTACAGATGAGGAAACAGAGGCTGAAGGAGCTTAAGTGACTTGCATAAGGTCACTCAGCGAGGCAGTAACAGAGCCAGGAATACATCCCGTCTGTCCTAACTCTCAGTCTTGTTCTGTGGCCATTGGGAGATGTTAGATATTTAAAAAGAGTTGGATAATTTTGTAGCCTTTGATAGGACTCGTAGTTATGTCTGGTAATTTAAGGTGGATCACACTACATGTTTCAGAGAGCGTGCTGATTACCTGGGGCACTCAGACAGGAGCTTTTTCTTATCATCGGTTTTTGCAGATGGGCTGGGAGGTGGTTGCCATTCTTTGAAATCTCAGGCATTGGCCACTGCAGGGAGTAGGGTACAGCCTTGGTGGGCTGATGGCTTTGTCCATTAACTGGATTCCTTTGGCTAATAACCGGTGACTGGTGAAGCTCAAATGGGCCTTGGTCCTGCCAAGCATCCTTCTGATTTATTACAGATCAGGCCAGATTCTGCTCTGACTTACACCCGTTTTTCACAACCCCTTTTGCAGCAATTAAAGGGGAAGATCCTTGTGAAGGGAAAGAAGTTGAACAGCCTGGAGGACACCATAGGGATGAACGGGAACAGTAGCACAGAGGCTGAAGATGTCTCTGATGAGGATGAAGCAGCCGAAATGGAAGATGAGTCTGTGAAGAAGGAGGTAGAGCAAAAGAGGACAGTAAGTCAAAGCTCTGACCAGATCACTGAATGGGAAGAATTATGTGGAGAGGGAAAGGGCATAAGCTAGATCCTGGCTGTCCAGCCTGCAGAAGGCCTTGACATTTTATTAAAGCTGATGTTAAAATTATGTAATACACAGGTTGAGAAAAGAGTGTCTGTACATCTGGGTATAGTGCTTAGATGATCCACAATACAAAGTTTGTTTTAAAAAGACATAAAATACATATAGTGCATAATCAGCAATAACCCAAATTAAGGTGAATAAATTACATTAGCGCTTTATCCCATTGCACCATTCATAGGGCTGTGAAAAGTCGACCCTTCTACATGGGGCTTTGAACGTAGTGTAGGTCCAACGAACCCACTTTCTAATACGTGACCAGGTCCTCAACTGGTATGAATTAGTGTCGCTCCAATGGAGCTCTGCTGATTTACACCAAGGGGCATGGTCTGATCTGTTCAGGCGAGCAGGGCCAAACTATAAGAATCTTGGTCCTTCCCTAGACTCAAACATAGCTTTTGAAAGCTCTGCCCTTAGACACATGCGCTTAACTCACTGAAGCATCCACGTGCAGAATTTGGCCCTTTATCTTAGACCACTGATGTTTCCCAGCCTCCAGGTGTGTGTGAATGTCCCTATGCACTATGGGCCAGATTCACTATGGGTGTATAACAGTGTAGCTCCACTGAAGATGAACACCCGCTGTGGATCTGGTCCATCATGTGTTTTCCCTAGTTTCCAGAGGTTTATATTTCATGTCTAGTCTGGAATCAAGCAGGTGTTTCCTTGGACTTTGGTTATTTTTCTTTCCTGCTTCCTTCCCTCACCGGAGCTGCTTGCTCCTGTTAAATCCCTGACGTAATTAAGGTGGCTGTGGCAGCAACAGGGGCCAAAGCATCACATGACAAAATCAGAACCCGTCTATCCCAGAATGAAGAGCTCCAAGCTTTGTGGAGCCGGGAATCCTGCCCTCTCTGTTCCCTTATTCCCAGCCAGGGTAGATCTTCCGGTTTGCACAGCTGGCTCTGAGACAATCAATTTCTGAGATTCAACTGAAAAGTCTGAATGCTGGAGTCAAGGGCTGAGGCTGAGAGTGCAAACAAAACATTTTTGGTCCTGCGCTGCAGAAAGCCTTGCGCAGAGCTTTCCACCTGCATAATGTGGGGGTCCATCATGCTGTGACACTGAGCAACAATGGGACTTGGCCGACAAAGCAGCTGCTGCATGAAACCCAGTTAGAGCTCACACACACAGCCCAGATCTTTCCCAGACCTCCTGCCACTAGCAGCCTGTGAGCCAGAAGGGTGAGCTGGGTAACAGCATGCAAACACCAATCCCACAGCCATCCCAAGTCTTTTCTTAACCGGGATAGGGTTTGCCTAGACCAAATGTGCAACCAGGAATCCGCCTGTTCATGTGGTCAGCGTTGAAAGCAACCTGTTCTGGGAAAGGAGGGGAAGCTGGGTACAGCCCAGTTGCACGAAAGGTTCTGGGTGCTAAAAACTGGGGGATCCCTCTGTGAAGGAGACAGGAATGAGGCCCTGGTGTCCTTCCCCGGTGATCACTAGAGTGCATACTCTGCACAGTTGTGAGGGGGTTTGTGGAGGGAAGGCCAAACCTATTGCTTTCTTGTCTCCAGAGCACCAAATTAAAGCTGGCCAAGGAGTTATCGGACATCATCATCTACTGCAAGAGCGTCCACTTCCAGGGCTTCGACAGCGCCACCTCTCCCCTTGCCTTCTATGAGATGTCGTCCTTCACCGAGAGCAAAGCCCAGAAACTGGCGCAGGAGTCTGGTACGTGCCTCCGGCCTTGTCAACAGGCTTTGCTAGTCCCCTTGTCCGTGAACCCACACATTCGGTGCTCACTTCCTTCTCTAGTCTTTCCATGCGAAGATTCACTTTTAAAGGCAAGATGTCCAGAAGAAGAGAGCACCTTAGAATCTAAAAACAACTTTGCATTGTCTCTCTATGTATAAATGGCAACTTCCCTCCCTACCCCACCATTAAGTATTTGTGCTGCGTTCAGTGCTGTCTCCTGGATCTCTTTTGTAATCCACAACTGGTACCTTAAGGGTATTTTAGCCAGAGCAGCATTTTACATGCTTTAAGCATGGTAGTAAATATCATGAACAGATATTGTAATGTGGTGAATTTTGTGTGTGTGTGTAATGTATGTACCCCACTGCAGTTTGCTGGACAGAATTATTTCAGCTATGTCTCACAGATGGGTTTCATAGGCCCTATACTGCATGCATCCAATAGAGAGTCCCATTTAGGCTGAAGCAGAACGAGCCTGTTCCTTTAGAGTAGGAGGCTCTTGGTTCTATCCCTTTGTCACTGTGAAATACTGAGCATACAGCATAGTGGTCATTGTGTACAACGCAGTAACACCCAAGAAGCTTCGAGGTGGCCAGAGATTTATTATAATATCTTCTTGCACTGAACTGTAGAACTTCCTGCTCCATTAATATCCCTTCATATTAATGTGGGAGCAGAAATGGTGTCGTTATGGCATATGCTGTTCAAGCAGTTTTGAATGGACACATAGGTCACAGGGGCTGTTTCTGTTGCCTGATTGGATGAGTTTAGCTCTCAGAATCAAGTTTCTTGTGTGAATAGTTGCTCTTTGAATTCTGCTTTTTGTGAATGTTCTGCATTATCCCTGTCACATTAACTATTTCGGTCAGCATTCCTGCCAGAATATTCATCTGCTTTAGTATTCACAAGGCAGAACCACTTCATTGAAAAATTCGAATACTTGCTCTGCTCTAGTTCCCAGCAATGGTGGCTCAGGATGGGAACTGTATGCAAAGTGACTGCAGGTTTGGGTGAGGGTTCAATTTACTTAGTAAATGAGAGTCCACTTTGGAGTGATCACCACCAGATTAGTGATCAAATGTGGATGAGGAGGCACCTAAAAGGTTTGGTCTCTTTGGCTGGGTATGTCACCGAAAGAAGCAGTGGAAGTGATTTTGTGACAGTGTGTCTGATAAAGGGAAAGAAGTGGTGACAGAATATACTCCTGTGTTCACACTCTATACACCATTGTAATAACGTTTGTACAAGGTGTGCCGCATGAGGAATCATTTAAAAACACATAATTTGCTGGTCAGTATTGCCCTGGTAAAGTATGTGTGGCAACATTGAGAAGTGATAAGATTTCCCTCTATGATGTTATTAACACACGTTCCAAAGCCCACAGCCCTGCCCATGCAGAAGTCAGGTCAGTCCTAAACAAAGGAATATGTGCTTGCCTTAATATGTATTTTAGCAGTAAGCTGAGTCATCAAGCAGGGAGGGACAGCAAAGGAAGTTCAACCAGGTGAAAAAACCCAGCAGGGAATATCCTTCCACATAGGCTCTGTGTTTCCTGGGTCTCAGCTGGCAATGTTTTTCAAGAAATTATAAAAAGGAGGGACAAACACCCCAAGGCACTCCTTTCTTTCTCTCCCTACCCATCCCATTCACTGCACCTGAAGAGATAAAGGAAGCCACCATGGGACTCTGGGGGAGGGGTCCTGACCTGAAGAGTTTGGTCGGTAAGACTGCTGCTAAAACATGTGGTGAGAAAACTCTGCTTCGAATCTAACAGAATACGTTAAGTTTGGCACCAGGAAGTGTTTTCTCTTTATTTTTCTGGTAGCCATTTCTGGCTTGTGTGCCTCATTACTTGGACTCACTTAAAATCTATCTCCTTATCATTAATAAACTTGTTTTATTGTTTTATCTAATCCAGTGTGTTCAAGTTGAAGTGTCTGGGTAACTCCTTGTGGGGTAACAAGTTGTGTGCATATTATTCCCTTAAAGGAATAATGGACTCAGAATATTTGTACTGTCCAGGCGAGGGCTGGGCCGTACAGGACATACATTTTTTGGGGGAAATCCAGGATGGTGGGGGGGGTGTTGGGGTCACCCTGCAATATAATCAGGCTGGTAAGAGCCATTGTTTGGTTGGCTGCAGCGCACACACAGATGTAACTGGGCGTGACTTACATGCTGGAGGCTGTTTCTGAGCAGTCTAGGTTGGAGGCTACAGCAGCGAGGCATTGTAAAGGGCACCCCAGGTTACAGGGTGGGGTGACGCAGCTGCTCATTAGTCTGGATTGTACCCTGGTATGTCACAGAAGAGTTCTATGCAAAGTTAAAAGACAGGCTAAGTAGGCAGGTAAAGGGGCTGCATATCATTAAAAAGGAATAGAAATAGCACAAATCACTCAAAAGGGTGTTTGTATCTGTTTCTCTAGGAACCAGTTTTATTCATCATAACATCAGGCATTTGAGCCGGGTCTATCCTGCTGGCTGGAGGACAGATTCTTCCAACTATAACCCAGTTGACTTGTGGAACGTTGGCTGTCAGATCAGTAAGTGCAATTGAAAGCTACCAGGTTGAAAATCGGAACCAGATCAACAGGGACCTAAATGTTGTTAGTATTTGATTGACCTGTGTGTGGCCTCAGTCCCTGAAGAGAGGACCTCCCGCCCCAAACCGCCCCCCCCCCGGGATCCCACCCCCTATCCAACCCTGCCTGCTCCCTGTCCCCTGACTTCCCCGACCTATCCACACCTCTGCCCCCTGACAGGCCCCCTGGGACTCCCATGCCCTATCCAAACCCCCCTGTTCCCCGACCCCTGACTGCCCCAGAACCTCCACCCCATCCAACCGCCCCCTGCACCCTGTCCCCTGACTGCCCCCCAGGACTCCCCACCCTAACCACTCCATGTCCCCTGACTGCCCCCCGGGACTCCCTACCCAACCCCCCACTGCCCCTCGCGCCGCTGCCACCCCCTTACCATGCCGCTCAGAATGGCAGGAGCTCGCAGCCCCACTGCCCGCGCGGCGGCGTAACTATGTGGGAGGGGCTGGGGGCGAGCCTCCCGAGACAGGAGCTCAGGGGCCGGCCTGGATGTGGCCTGCGGGCCGTAGTTTGCCCACCTCTGCTCTAGTATACTACGCTATGCTGTGCTATGCAGGTTCTTATACTGTGCTTATCGCTGCAGTATCTGAGCACATTCTAGCAATGCATTAAACAACCATGATTCATATCTGTCGTGAGTTGTTTGTTTTCTGTGAGATAGTGAACTCTTGGTATTCGTGTTTAACAAATGGAGAACTGAGAGTCAGAAGATACGCGCCCAAGGTCAGACGGAAAACCTGTAGCTAGCTAGGAGTGAATGTAGATCCCCTGAGTCCCAGTGTTGTGCTGTCACTCTGAAGCTCCATACTTCCTCATTTCCTGTAGCTGCTTCTTGTATTCAAAGCGTAATGTAGGTAATAAGAACAGGAGGACTTGTGGCACCTTAGAGACTAACCAATTTATTTGAGCATAAGCTTTCGTGAGCAACCGCTGTACTGTAGCCCACGAAAGCTCATGCTCAAATGAATTGGTTAGTCTCTAAGGTGCCACAAGTCCTCCTGTTCTTATTACCTTTTCTTTGTGCGGATACAGGCTAACACGGCTGCTACTCTGAAACCTAATGTAGGTAATGTAATTGTGCATGTTCCATGCCTAACTGATAGAACAGTATTTCTCAATGACCGGTTCCCGGACTGGCATCGGTTCCTGAGATCTCCCTGACACAGTTCAGGAAGGCAGCAAGCCAGTCCCTGGTGTCAGAAAGGTTGAGAAACACTGCACTAGACTGCACCAGTATGGTTCAAGACCCACAGTAGTGGAGGAATATAGTGTGGCAGAGTAAGCAGCAACAGCAGCTGAATAAGCAAGCTGGTTATTTAGCCCGTTGTCTGTGCCTTAGCTGGTGAGTTCCTGGGTCCAAACGTAGCAGATCTAACACAAAGTAACACTCTTTTAAAATTCGTGGAACACTGAAACTTTGAGGAGATACGAATGTTTCAAAAACAAATTGTGAAAACAAGGGCTCCATGAAGCTACTCGTGAAATAAAGTATTTTTGCCCATTCCCCACCCCCCTGGGGGGAAGATGGTCCAATGGTTAGAAAAAGTGCTTGAGGGTCTGGCATTCTGGGTTCTATTCCCAAATACCACTGTGACCTTGGAGAATTCACTGAGACCAACATGGGTGCTGAAAATTAGGCACCTACATCCATATTTGGGAACCTGAGTAAGTGGGCAGATTTCAAAGGTGCTGAGCGTGCACACAGCTCTCTCTGAAATCTGTATTAATTTATTTATCAGAGGAAAAATAGAGGTGTGAATGAGAGGATCATTTTTGTCTTTAATTTTTGTAGGGCACTTAGGACTTAGTGGTCATGGTGGAAAACCAGCTAAACATGAGCTCCCACTACCATGTGGTGGCAAGGAGCGTTAAGACGATCCTCGGATGTATAAGCAGAGGAATATCGAGTCGAAGCAGAGGAGTCGTATTGCCTCTGTGTACGGCACTTGTGAGGCCACTACTGGATAGGGTGTACACACTTCAGAAAAGGTGTTGAGAACATGGAGAGGGGCTCGGAAAAGAGCTACCACAATCATTCAAGGTCTGGAAAACATGCCGTATAGTGAGAGAGTAAAGAAGTTCAGTCTATTTAGTCTAGCCAAGAGAAGGTTGAGAGGTGATTTGATCAGTCTATAAGGCTCAGATCCCCAAAGGTGTCTAAATACCTTTGAAGATCTGGGTCTAAGTAATTACATGGAGATTTCTGAAAATACAGAGCTTCTTTATCTAGCAGACAAAGGCCTAAAAATCTCCAATGGCTGGAAACTGATGCTGGATGCATTCAGACTGGAAGAAAAATACAGTTTTCAGTGAGTTAATTAGCCATTCAAACAACTTACCTATGGATGTGGTGGGTTCTTCAGCACTGGAAGTCTTTTAACCAGTATTGAATGTCTTTCTAAAAGATACACTCCATTTCAACCTGACGGTGTAGTCTCAGTTTAGGAATCACTGGGTGAAATTCTGTGTTATGCAGGAGGTCAGACTAGATGGTCAGGATGGTCCCTTTAAAATCTGTGAAATCCTCATGTGAAAAGGGCTGTAGGAAGCGAAGTTTATCACTATTGTGCTGCAGATCACGAAGGCAAATCTTTATATGTATGAAGGTAGCTGTATTGTGTGAAAAATCACTAGAAAACCACTTGTGCTGGCTTACAGGAAGGTGAATTTTATTTTTTTGTTCCAGTTGCCTTGAATTTCCAGACGCCAGGCCCAGAAATGGATGTTTACCAGGGTCGATTCCAGGACAATGGGTTTTCTGGGTATGTCTTAAAGCCAGAATTCCTTCGGGACAAGCAATCCAAGTTCAATCCAAAATCCATCACAGAAGGAGTCTGGTGGATGCGGAAGAAACTCCAGATTAAAGTAAGAATTGGAGTAGGAAAATTGTAACAGCAACGCCAACTTTGTGTGCTTCTACAGATCTAAATTCTGCCACCTCTACCGACACTGAGCAGTACCTTCACAGCCCCGATTCACCAAGTTTGAAACTCCTGCTTAAATCCAGCGCGTCATCAAAGTTGTTAATCATGTACATGAATCCCATTGACTTCAGTCTGAATTGGGGCCTCTGCGAGAATTCCTTTCAAAGCCAAAGGGACTACTCAGAAAGTAAGGCCCCAGTTCAGCAAAGACTCACGCACATGCTTAACGTGATGCACAGAGTAGTCATTGGGATTATTCAGTGTTCATAAAGGGAAGAAGATATGTAAATCTTGGTAGGATTGGGGCCTATGGTACTATAAGGTCTTTGGGGCAGGGGCTGTCTTGTTCTGTGTTTGAACAGTGCCTAACACAGTGGGGTCTTGATCTGTGACTGCAGCTGCTAAGACGATCACAATTCAAATAATAAATTATAATAATAATGCGTTGGGGTGGCAGAGCCCAGCTCACAGAAAGCACTCTCTTTTCATGACTTCACCTTCTTGGTTTAGTATAAAACGTGTGAAAAGGATAAAACAAGGGTAGTCCAGGCTCATATGTCATTATTTATTGTTATGGTTACAAGCATTTATTTGGCAAACATCCTTCAGTATTAGTTCAGGGTATAAACCGCTCATCAGCAGGGGTCCATTAGGAATTCCTTCTCCCTGCCCCTTGCCAGGGCTATTGGAGCATTGCACAGTTGACCAAGAATACTGTGGCCGTTTCACACCTTTCCCCGAAGCATCAGGTGCTGGAGTCAGGATGCAAGTTTTGAGAGAACTGTGGTCTGACTTGCTATGGCAGACCCTGTGTTCCCAAAGGATATTGCCTGGAGAAAAGAGATGACAGTTCTGAAAATCAAGTCTCATCCTGAACGTGTGCTACTGTCCCCTCTGCTTCCTCTGCAGATCATCTCCGGCCAGCAGCTGCCCAAGGTGAACAAAAGCAAAAACTCCATCGTTGATGCAAGGGTGACAGTCGAGATCCATGGGGTCCAGCGGGACAATGACAAGAAACAAACCAAAGTAATTGAAAACAACGGTAAGAGGGATTTCTGTATCACAGCTTAGCTTCACACGCCATCAGAGCATCCCAAGACCTTGCTGGCATGGTTTCACTCTGTACACAAGTAATGTCATGTAATTCACACTCTAACATGCTTTCATGTGATGACATGCTCCAAAGTGCAGCTAATCGTGGCCTCCCCTAACCAGAACAGCTCATGGTACAGAACAGCAGGCTCAGATCTGGGCCTGCTGCCATGCCTAAGCTCCTGGTTATGGACAGTGGGCCAGATCCTGAGCTCATTAACACTGGTGCAAATACAGGATAAGTTCATGGATTTGTTTCCATTGGGCTCAGGCCTCAATAGCTTTTCAGAAGGAAAGAAATTTCCTCTGGCGGGATCAGCCTGTCCTTTGCAAGGAAGCTACTGTGCGGCCTGCTCTCAAGCCCGGAGAGGATTCATGAGAGGCCACAGTCGTATGTTTCTGCACTGGCTATGCCACTGTTTCCCTTGCCCCTGGACTTGTCTGCTGGGATCTGTCCCCTCTGTACACGAGTCTGGTGTCACCCATTCAATGGGCTGTGTGGACTGAACCACCCTCCTCATAGCACGGAGCTTACACTCTTTGATGGGACAGGGTGGGGAAGCTTCGTATCTGTCCTGTGGATAAATACAGGACTTAATTCACCAGGGAAGCCAAACTGGCACCTTTCACTGGTGCTAAATTCACATACATCATGGATGTCTAGGAGGAAGGATGAAAAGCCTTGTGGTTACAGCCTGTGACCCTGGAGAGCTGGGTTCAATTCCTGCTCTGCCACAGACTTCCTCAGAGCCTTGGGCAAGTCACTTATTCTCTCCTACATGCAGTTCCCCATCAGCAAAATGGAGACGATAATACTTCTTTCCTCACGGGCTGTTGTGATGATGGATCATTAGTAACAGTGAGGCTATCTGATACTGCACTGAGGAGGGCCATATAAATACCTAGAGCAAGAAATAACTTAGGTTCCTTTCCTGCAAGACTGATCCAGGCAGTAAATAGCTGTCAAATCAACATACACATTCCTCACAGAGATAGGGAAATATGCCGCTCACAACACACACAGAGACTACATTATTGTGTGGGATCAAAGCCAAGTGCATATAAACACCGTGTACATTTTCTCCAGGGCTAGCGGTGTTTCCCTTTTCCTCCTTTCCTTTCTTCCTGGTTTAGATTTCAGTTAGTAAAACGTGGCCCCGCTGCAAAAGTTCTTGTCCGTTTCCTTTCAGGCACATGGCTGTGAGTTTAGAACCACGTCAGTAACTTTCCCACCAAACTCTGCACTGTGCTGTTATCTGCACTGTGCATATAACATCACAAGGTCTGGATCTACAGAGCTGCTGTGCGCCCCCCCCTGCTCCCGGTGACTTCGGGGAGGTTACTGGCAGGAATGTTTACAGAAACAGGGACTTTTAAGTGAATGTTGCAAAATGGGATGGGAATTCCACATTTGTTATTGTCACTATTTGAGCTGGAAACCTGATACGAGTTACATCAAGGGCTATGTCCTGCATGGCCCTGAGGCCCAGATCCTCAAAGGTATTTGGGCACCTAACCCCCATCAGAACTTAAACACCTCTGCGGATCTGAGCCTGAGTGCCCTCAGCTTCCACTGAAGTCAGTGGGGTATTCTCACCTTGCAGGAACAAATCCCAAATCAGGGAACAGATTCAATGGGAGCTGGGAATGCTCGGGATTTCTGAGTATTAGGCTGTTACCAGGTAGGGGCCATAGAGTACAATGCTGAGCTATTGCTTTGCACGTGCAAATCCCCTAGTGACAAAAGCATAGTCCTGGGGCTAATGCTGTCACATCCGCCCATCGCTGACTATCTTGCCTTCCCACAAAATCTAAATGGACCGAATGCCATAGATGAGACCTTAATTGTTAACACTGCCCTGTCTTATGCACCTTGCTAGGAGGCAACCACACTGCTGAGGCATGATTCCCTCTCTGCTTCCCTCTAGCTTTGGGGGTACAGCCATGTGCTGCTGACCCAAACCAGCAGCAAATTCTGACACCCCCTGCACCAGCACAGCTGTGCTGGTCAGCGCTTTATGGGTGGAGCCAAAGCTCACTCCATTCACCATCTACTTGCTCCTGGGTCTGGGTAGCTGATCTGAGTATCGCGCGCAGGGGAGTTCGTACTGCCTCTTATCCCACAGCATAGATGTGTTGTCCAAGTCACAAGGTAGCCTCAGTGATTTACTTAAAGTCAGACAGTGAGTCAGTATCAGAGCTGGGCAGGAAGCTTCTGACTGTCAGCCTAGGTCCCTATGCACTCGGCCACACTTCCTCATCTCCAGCTGACCCAGACCTTTACAACAGATCAGACTGGGCTGGAGATCTTGTGGGATCTCTTACCAGATCCCCAGACATTGCTGCTTTTGCTCAGGCTGCAATATGGCCAGAGCAGCCTCTATTCTTCTTTTTGGCATTTCCTGGATGGAACCAGAGGCCTGAGTCAAACAAAGGGTAACGTGTGGTTTGAGTTTGACGCTGGGAATGATCAGTGATCCAAAAGAGGGGGTGGCTCTTGTGTCCCTCACAACCAGATTGTCCAATCCCTTGAAGATAGAGAGAAACCCCAGAGGTACCACCTTTGGCTCCAGATCCACTGTTCAGATCTGGGGTTTGTTCCAGCTCTCTGGGCCAGTTTTGAACTCCAGACCTGGATCTCAGGTCAGCTAGTGACCAGCCCACTCTCAGGGTGTAGGTGGGGGCCCAGAGCTGTGTTTATGGTAGGGCTCCTCTCTGTGAAAAGCTGACGCTGTTTTATCACTGGAGAGGGGAGATGACGATAATCCCTTCCAGCTGCGCTATTTCTTTTACTAACTGGTGAATGAAACTTCAGCAGTTCTTTCTGTTAAAAAGGGTCTAACAAAGAAAAGCTGCAGCAGATCTCACTCGGTTTCATCACTGACAAAGTGGTATTGTCCGTATGCAGAAAAGAAATCCCGAATCAAAACTATAAACCAGTTGGACAGAGACCTAATCCTACCTCGGGCAGAACTGCTTACTCAGTCAGTTGGAGCTTTGCCTGAATCAAGACTGCAGGGCTGTGCCTGTTGAATTCTCCCTGGCACTCAGGGCTGTTCTCCTGAACTGTTGCACTTGTTCCTGTTCGTCTTAGACTTAACCCCATATGGGACAACTGTTTTGCTGATTTCAGCTGCAATTTGCATCTGAACCACCCACTACATCATTGGAGAAGTATCCTGCTGCTTCTAAAAAGACACACTATGAACCACAGTTTGTGCTAAGTCAGGTAGCCGTGCCATGTACTCACAACAGGTAGGCAGGGAATTTTGGATGAAAGAGGGATTTTCTCTTTCCCCTTAAGATTTATCTGTTGAATTCATGGGGTCAATTCAGAGAATACTTGTGCAGCACTGGATCCTGCAGATCTCTGCTCACCTTGGTGACCTACTTGACATCAACACTCAACCGGAGTCACTGTTGGTTATTCCTAAATGGGAATTTACAGCCTCCGAGTTAGTTCACCATGGAAGGGCTTCTGCAGAGTACCAAGAGGAGAAGGCAAATCCCCCACAACTAGAAGAGAGCCACTGGGTCTTGTGGCAGAAGAGGGGACCCCATGAGCTAAAGTATGGTCAGAAATGCCCCAGTAGAGTGAAAACGCTTATTTCAGTCAGATTATTTTGTGGTTCACATTGTTCCAATCAGTTCATAGATTTCTAGGGTGAAATCTGGGCCTCACTGAGGTCAGTGGCAAAACGCTCATTGATTTCTGTGGGACTGAGATTTCATGCATGAATTTTAAGGCCAGAAGAGACGGTTCAGATCATCTGGTCTGACCTCCTGCACAATGCAGGCCAGAGAATTTCACCCCGTGTTAGCTTGTGGCTGAGCGGGAGCATATCTCCCAGCATGACAGCCCATCTTTATTTCAACTTGGCATGACTGTTTTTATTTTTCTGCTCCCTTGCTCAGGGTTTAACCCAAACTGGGATGAAGAGTTTGAATTTGACATTGATGTCCCCGAACTTGCTCTGGTCCGTTTTGTGGTGGAAGACTTCGATGTATCAACCAAAAATGACTTCATTGGACAGTACACCATCCCCTTTACTTGTCTAAAACAAGGTAAGGAGCTTTGTCTGTAGCAGAGCAAGCCACACTGGCTCGGCCCTTTAAAAACAAGCGGTGCCCTAGAGAGGCTAACGGCCTGGATTTTCCCACACGACCAGCTGTTACCCTGGGACCACTTGCTCGTTCAGTGACTGCCTGAGTCTTTGTTAGGATTAGGGTAACGTGGCCTCCAGAGACTTCCCTTAAAGGCCCAGCATAAGCCAGTACATTGGCCACTACGGAATGGTGTCATTGTGTTGGAGACCCGAGTAATACATTGTAACAAAGGAAAACACGCACAGTGGATTCACTCGCATTCATTCAGCAGGAAACAGGATGTGGTTTGAGCATACTCTGAAATAAAGCAGCCTCACTTCAGCATGGTTTCAGCCTGCCTCCGAAAGGCCAGGTACTACAGGAAGCAGTGGTGTTAATTCAGAAGGCAGTTCACTCCCGTCAGGGTCAGGCACAATACGAAATCAAGCGTCTGAACACTTGTGATCATGAGTGATCTATTGTAAGCGTAGTGGGATCAGACCCAGTTTCTGGTCATATGTGAACTCTGCCCATTGTATTCCTAGCAACTTAATAACTACTGTAATTAGGGTTGGATAAATAGGGACCTTTAAAAACAATCAGCATATATTGTTTATGGAGTAGCATCTATAGGGAAGCAGTGATTAGGGCAGGATGGCAGTAGTAGGATTCCTGGTTCCTATTCTTGGCTCTCCCACTGCCTGTGAGCTGCTGGGCAAGTCACTTAAACCTAACGTATTCACTGATCCTCAGATGGAAAGAGCTGTAGAAGTGGCGTAAAGTGTAATTGTGGAGCCATACCATATCACCTGTGCACTATTGTACCTATTATATATGGCCCAAAGTTACAGGTCAGGGAAGGAGAGGACTCGAGCGTAGGAAATGGAAGTGATGTGGGACAGTCACTCTTTAGCATTGCAGTAGAAATGCCCCTACTCCTGCGTATGAAAAATAAGCAGCTTTCTCACGTCTTTACATCCAATCCCATGTTGTTGCATGTAAAACATTCAGAGTAGCAACCACATCAGGACTTGAAACTGAACGCTCGTGTCTGTGTATTTACTCATTCCAGGCTACCGCCACATTCATCTTTTGACCAAGAATGGGGACCCGTATCCATCAGCCATGCTTTTTGTGCACATCAATATTCTGGACAATAATTAGAAACAGCAGAGAAACCCATCTTTCAAGAATCAATGGACACTGCTACAGACTAAAAATGAACTGAAATCTGTCCTCATCCCTACCCTGTGCAATCCCCAGTGCCTTCTCTGGGCTTGGAAGAGGTATAAGTCAGTGCAGCCTGACTCCCATGCTGCTAAAAATACCTTTTATTCTGTACACACCCTCCATTCATTATGCTGAAAATATTCTGACCTTGCTGTTGAGATTTTGTTAATAAGACTATTCAACACATTTTGATTTTTAATGAATGGTAATTCTAATTACTTTACTTCTGTTTTTATAGAGCAGTTTAGGGATTTTAAATGGAATTTAGATTTAGTTAAGGGTATTGTGTTTGTTCAATGGAGGGCAGATGTGACCCTTGCATCCTTGCCATTGTAAGGGTGCACATCGAAACTTTGTATAAGCAATATAC
Source organism: Lepidochelys kempii (assembly GCF_965140285.1). Classification (NCBI taxonomy): domain Eukaryota; kingdom Metazoa; phylum Chordata; order Testudines; family Cheloniidae; genus Lepidochelys; species Lepidochelys kempii. The sequence continues at coordinate 258,931,992 of NC_136381.1, forward strand.
GGTGGACAAATAAGCCCTGATCCAAAGGCCAATGAAGTCAGTTGTCTTCAGATCAGGCCTGTCCTTCACTCTTTTAAATCCTAAATTGAGACACAGTTCTGTCCTCTTTACTACAGTATAAAAAGCTACACTACAAAGATCACTTTTATTTTGTAATATGATGAAAAAATATGTGAACACTACTCCACGGATGTGCTATTTGCATCCAGCATGAACAGGGCTGAGTCACATTCTTCAAAGGAAAGAAGAAGTTGTAAGTGGGGGGAGTCTTTTTTAAACACAGGATGACCACAGAGACTTAATTTCACAAAAGACAATGTAAGTGTATTAAAGTGAAGGTATGGAAGGTTGTTTTTAAATACAGTAAGTTAAACATTTTCAGTGTGTATGGAAAACATCTTTTTGAATAAGGAGATGCTGAGAAAAAGGCAGTAGAAAGAATAATTTTAAATGTTTATCTGGTTATTATTTCACTGGTTGGAACCGAACATCATAGGACAGTAAAAAGAGGTGGCAGGTCTCTGAAAATGAAAGCAGGAAGGTGTGTGGGTTGTTTTGTTTTTTCCAAAATACAGCTACAGAGCTAGAGGAATAACGTAGAGAGAAAATAATATATTTTCAAAAATTGTCCACACTTGAGTTACTGATCATACTTCAGACTATTAAAAATGGAAGCATTCTGAAAAATACCTGATTTATTTTTCATCCTTTCTCCTCTTTTGTTACTTCTTGCAATGCACGCCCGAAGATTGTAAGCCTTATCTGTTTCATCGTTCATATTCAGTCAGCTTCACTTTGTGCTAATGCATGACACAATAAGAGGCACAAAACGATTGGGTGAAGGAAAGATGTCAGTGTCTCTTTGCGTCCTGTTCCACTCACACCCCCACACGCCCTTGGCCCAAAATAGCCCAGGTGAGTGCCCTTTAGCCAACACAACAAAACCCCTCTATTCATTAGGGTTTCTGGTGGAAAATGTATTTTGCTGCAGTGTTTGCTAGCAGATATGTTAACCGTTCTTCTGGACACTGCTGTTGGCTGGTGTTCTAAACAATTAGCTGTTTAATTGTTGTTTGGGGACTTCGGATTTGTGTCTAATCATTAAAAATACCCAGCCAAACCCTTACTTTAAATTAGTTACTGGCAGCTAAGGGAGCATAAGTGCTCGTGCCAGCCGTACAAGCAGGTAAGCTATATTTCAGCATAGCCTTGTTTCCTACAAACGTCATCTATTGCTACACGAGCTAACAGCTTCTTCGCACTAGGTCTCTTTAATAGCATGCACCCAAGCTATAGAGCACTCCCTGTTCAGGAGTACCCTGATCGCTCACTCTGCTTTCCCTAGCTGCTTACCAAAATTGCCCAAAGCATAGGCCCATGATTCATTTTTATAGTCTTGCGGCAATCACGAGGGCCCACCTGGGTTTCCCAGGTGCCTCTTATAAAAGAGGCTGCAAAGTGCCTGCTCAGGTCTTTGGCATCAATCTTAGCCCTAACCAACCCCACCAGAGCATAATCTTTCCTTTTAGCCAGAGGACAAATAGTTGTTTTTGGAGCAGATAGAGCAGGACTTTCATGCTGGCATCCTGTAGCGTATGGATTTGTTATAAACTGGCAGCCAACGCATGTGTTTGACTGCTTAGGAAGTGCAGCTTCCAGGTGGGTGTTGTGTAACTGCTGGGGAGCAGGAGTGCGGGGTCAGAAAAAAATTAGTGGCGAGCCAAAGCTACAACCGAATCCCTGCTTTCGCCTGCCTGCTGAGGCTGTGGCTGCTTGTGAGGGGCTAGTCCCATCCTAGAGGGGGGCCAGGATAAGGGGTGGCTCACCAATAGCCAACCTGGGGCATCCCTGCTTTCTCTGCACTCAGCATTGGCCCAGGCTGTGGTGGCTACTTTCTATTTGGCTGGCCAGCGGCTGCTTGAGGCAATCTGCCGGCCCCATCGTCATAGGCTTGGGGCAGCGCATTTGGCATGGTTTGCCCCCCTAGCATGAGGCCAAAAATTTGCCAGGCCAAATCTGAGTGAGTGGCGTTGCGACCTGGTGCACAGGGTCACAGCACCTTGCAAATTTGGCCCTGCTGCCTCTGTCTTGTTGGAGAGGAAACCAGGCCAAATCTGCTGCTTATAGCAGCTGCCTAAAAGTCAGAGGGGAACCAAGGTCCTGGGTGGGGCAACTGCTCCCTTGTGCCACAGCAAATGAGGCTCCTATTGGGGAGCGAGTAATGTACTGGCACTGGGTATGGTTATGATGGTTCGTGGTAGTGACGTGTGAGAAAACCGCATGGCCTCTCTGTGCCTCAGTTTCTCATTTATAAAACATGGCTCATGAGACTTTACCTTGGTTGTAAAGTGCTGTGAGCTGATGAGTGCTCTGTAAGCACAACGTGGTGGTGTTATGCAGAGCCTGTATCTGTGTGCCCTCACCCTGCAAACTCTCCTTCATTACAGGAACTCGTACTCACACAAGCCATACCATGGACTTCAGTGGAGTGACGCGTGTGAGGCAGACGTTGCAAGATCTGGCCCCAATGAATAAATTTTAGATGTATAGTGGGGGCTAGACTCCCAAGGGAGTCCCGCCTAGTGGAATTTGCAACCCCAAGTCAGGCACCCAGGCTCCCTATACCATGCATGGGGGACAGTGAGGTACCTAAAAGGGATTCACAGATGCCAGCTTGCTGAGGGGGGAGCTGCCGAAGCTAGCTAATAGGAAGTGCTGAGGAGAGGGAAGTGGCTGAAGCCCTGCCCCTCAACTAACTCCAGGCCAGAGGGAGGTGTCTACCTCTGCTAAACCAGGTTAGTCCTTTATCAAGGCAAACCAAGGAGATCATAGAGGTGCCCCCATACCTAATGCCCCACTGACTAGAGCACTCAGCCGGGAAGTGGGAGCCCCAAGTTCAAATCCCAGCTTTGTCGGACTCTGAGCAGGGACTTGAAGCCAGGTCTCCTATCTCCCAGGTGAGGGCCCTGACCACTGGGCTGTAAAGTTGGTCTTGGACCCCGCTGGCTATTGAATTGTTTATATAAAGTGGAACAGCTTCAGCAGGAGAACTTGAGAGACCCACCGCAGAATGCCCTGCTACAGCCACCACAGCTGTGGTTTGTGGGGGCCCCAATCCAGTCGCTGTGCTCTGACACTGCCTGAGACGACCCGCCCCGGCAAAGGCAGTCTGTGGGGGGGAGAAGCCTCCTTTGAGCATCCCGCTGGGGCTTAGAGGTGAGCTGGGCACTGAGCTGCCAGGTGGTTTCGCACCTGCCCACCAGCAGAATAGTAGGCACCATGGGGACTTTACTGACAGAAACGTAAGTGCCGTGATGGGGACTTCAGACAACTAGAGGGTTAGGCGGCAGCTCAGCGGTGGTGTAGTGAAAGAACAGGATGCCTGAATGTTGGACTTAGGTGCCTACATCCCCCTTGTGAATCTAGCCCGAAGGGTGAAAACTGCTGTGGAAGTTAAGGGTACAGCTGCACTGCGGCTGGGCCGGGCTGGGCTGGGCAGCCCGGGCAGCCAGACTTGAGCTCGCGTGGCTAAAAGTAGCAGCATGGACACTGTTGCTTGGGCTGCCACCCACGCTTGGACCCAACAAGGGGGCAGGCGGGCTTGGGCTTGAGGGGCTTCCTTAGCCGCCGCCCGTGCAGCAACGAGCCGAGTTAGCGCATGTCTGGCTCTGCGAGGGTGGCCACGGACGCATTCCCAGAATACCAGACGTTCCAGGATATCTGGGGACAGCAGGCCCCCGCCCCCCGACTGGCATGATGGTGCGTGCGAGGCTGGGCCACATGGGGGAATGCCATTTTGAAGAGCATGCCCATGCATGCATGGTGTGTGTGAGTGTACGTGATTGTGAGGTTCTCAGATTAAAATATGACCATATAAATCATTGTTGCACCCACGGTTATATATTTGCAGCAAATCTTGTACAAAGGTTGTCGAGTGAGGTGTCTATGAAAAGGTTATGAGTTGCTGGTTATGATTATGCTATCTGTATGCATGGATCATGTTTGTATTTGAAGTGATAAAAGTGATAAAAGTAAAATCCAGCTCTATACCTGGATTTCAAATGTTGGCTCCTGAGGTACCGCCCACAAGGAAGCTAGCCAGCACATCTCGGAGGGCTATTCAAATTAAGTGGCTCATCAAGAGACACTTGGTTGACAATGGACCATGCGAGACGCCAGTCTGCACTGAGTGAACTGTCATGTAAACGTGCTGTCTGGAGCGAAGGGAAAGGCTTCCTGAAAGGACTGAGCGAAATTGGGAATGGACATGTGACTTGCCCATGTGACTCCAAACGCCATCTTGTTGCGGTCATTTTCCACAGTAAGAACAATGGGATGCCCACCACATGGCACAAGCTATAAAAGGCCCTGGAAACACCTCCACTTTGTCTTCAATCCTGCTTCTTACCTCTGGAGGACCTTTGCTACAAACTGAAGCTCTGAACAAAGGACTGACTGACCCATCCCAGCTGTGGATGTTCTCCAGAGACTGGACTTCAGCCAGCAGTTTATTCCATCGCTGATACAAGCCTGAACCGAGAACTTTGCCATTACTGTATGTAACTGATTTCTTTAACCAATTTTAACTCTCACCTTTCTTCCTTTTTATAAATAAACCGTTAGATTTTAGATACTAAAAGATTGTCATCAGCGTGATTTTTGGGTAAGAGCTAAGTTATATATTGACCTGGGCGTGTGGCTGGTCCTTTGGGATCAGAGGAACCTTTTATTTGACGAGACTGGTTGTAAAGAACCACTCATCTCTGAATCCAGTGTTTTTGGTGGTGATATAAGAACTGGAATGCCTGAGGAAACTGCCTTTGTTTTCTTCTTAGGCAGTGTGGTGAAACAGGAGTTTACTTTTGTGGCTGGTTTGGGATATCTTATAAAAGAATAACCACCAGTTTTGGGTTGTGTTTGCCCTGTTTCTCAGCAGTTTGTCCTGAATTTGACATCCTCAGTTGTGACCCACTAAGGCACGGGTACCGTCGCACTGGCTGGGTTGGAGCGGCATGCTCCTCAAAATGGGGTCCCCTGTCCAATACCAGACAAAACCATGTCTGGTTTGTTTCAGTACCGGATGTGGGACAAATCACCCACAAAGAGGACTGTCTGATTTAAAATAGGCAAGTGGCCTCTCTAGTTGATGCATGCTGGGAATCGTACCTCCCTTCTGCAGTGCAGACACCCTAAGTCTCAGGCCAAAGGCAGTGATCTCTCAGCTGGTGGATCATTTCTCTTCAGCCAGATGAGAGGGTGAGGCGGTGCCGGTTCTTTCTGAAATCACTCGGTGGTTCAGCTGTTTCTGATTGATCCTTATCCTGACAAACTCCAAAATGAAATCAAAAGCATTCGAATGAGGTAGCTAGACTTAATTGGGTCCACAGCAAGGAGGGGCTTGAAAGGAATGACTGCGGCTTCCATAGAGCTATGGCTAATCCAGGCATCTGAGCACACTTCAAACACCCTGATGTAACTATGGTCAGCAGTGAAGGATCATAGTAACTGAAGCACTGATGTCATCCCCACACTCCCACCAATAGGGTGGCTGGTTCAGGACAACATTTACCCAAGAGAGAAAGGGGTGATCTGTGAAATACCCTCCACACACATGGTGGTGTCCATTAGTTAGCTTCATATGCGGGGGGAAATGTCATTAAAGAGAAACAGGCAGCTAGCAAGCTGGGCTGTGTTCAAACTAGCGATGTAAGGATCAAGGCAATCTAGCCAAAAGCCGGTCCTTAAGGCCATGTGGCTCTTTGATGAGATACACAGATACTCTCGGCATATAAGTCTTAATAGACACTGTATTTGTAACTCACTGAGCACAAAGCGGCCTCATACCACGCTAATAGGGGCAATGAAAATAGTCAACTTAGTTGGAGGAAGGAACATGGCTGCTGGTGGCTTGTTCTTCTCTGATCTAGGGGGACTGCATCATTTTTCGGCTGTTTATAGAGATGCAGCATATGGCACTGAACCTGCCTCCCCAGGAGGGTGTAAGCTTTTAGCTAGGACATGGGACTACCTGGAGCGTCTCTCTGTTCCACTCAGCGTGTCCCAAGTAACACACAAATACTGCTGCTGCCTTTGCCCCTAAAAATGCAAAAGGAAATGCAGACTCTCAGCCATATGGAAATCATAACTAGCATGGCAGTACATTGGGGACTGCAACACAGGGCCAGAGGGTTGCAGCTCTGACAACGGCCACCTGGAATCTGCTGATTGAACCTGGGACCTCCCAAGCTAAGCCATGAGCTGCTACAGTTTAAGCTAAAAAAGCCAAGGCTCTGTAGCTGGGGCTGCCACATTCACTGTCTGTGGACCGGGCACAGAGCAGGATGCGTAACACACACTGACCAGTGGGTTACACAGCCCCCAGCCCTTTCTTTAAGGCTAGTTTCAGGGGGCTCCTGAAACTTTGTGCTGGTGTCTGGTTAAGGTTGAGATTAGACCCGCTGCAGTAACATTCTGGTTGAGAGACTCACTGTACTCTCCGGTTTGCTTGTGCAGCCTGTGTTCTGCAAGTTCTGTGGATAAACAGGGGAGGAAGTGACAACCCATCTCAAGGGTAAGGGACAGCGAGCCGCTTGGGTAGGGGAGATGTTACACCAGTGTCCTACTCACCTGGGGTTGTTAAAGACCGCACTGATTTTCTTAAGAGTAAGGGTATTAGGGCAGGGATTAACAGCCTGATCCTGTTCCCCTTTGCGTGGGTTGTTCATTCCCTCCCCTAAAGCTGTTCAGAAGCATGGCCGTGCACTGTTCGACGGCTGCTGCAGTTCAGCCTGGTGATGAAGGAAGTAATCGCTGGCTAATTTTCAGGGTGTTTTGTGAAGCTCTCTTGATTCTTTGTGATGACAAGCGCCATATGAATGTCAGCTCAGCACCGCTGGGCTAGCAGCAGGAAAGTGGAACGCTTCGTCAGACACTGCTGGGAAGTGTTATAAAGTCTAGATGCATGTCAATGAAGGACTATTTCTCTCTGCATTTATGAACTACATACAGCTGAGTAAGCCACTCAAGCTACAAAGGAGACAAGAACAATGTTTCTGCAATGAGCTAAAATATCTCTTTGATTTATTGTTTGTAAAAATCTCCTACCAGCTTTTGAGTGACAGCAATAACCCTCTCACTGGGATTTTCCTGTGTGTTACAAGAGCGAGAGTGCAGGTGACCTGCAGTGAAATAGACTGATCTCCCAAATCCTATTGCATGTCTATCTCTCCTGACTCAATCAGATGATATACTTATGGCCCACAAGCAAAGCTTTTAGGCAAGATTCATTGCATTCTATTGAGCAGCAATGTGTAATTGATTAATTGTGGAGCTGCAAAGGGCAAGTCACACACGTGTATAGGAGGGGAATACATTGGGCATAGCCGGCTGACCACTTTTCCGGGATGAAACACACTGATCATATTTGGTGTTCAAAATAGATATGATTGTGCAATAAAAATTGGATTATACAGCTGGGTGACTTGTGCCTCTGTTTCATCTGCTTCCTTATTCATGCATCAGTAGCTGTCCCCACATCCTTGTTGCCATTTCTTCTTGGTCTAGCTGATGCGGCTCCTTATTTGCTGCTTGCGTAAACTGTCTCTCTCGCTTTGCTTCCCCAATAGATTCTTCTGGGGAATCGTCTGTGCTCTTCCTCCTACTCTGCTTGGGACGTTGTTTAGATCCTGATCAAGTTCCTATTGGCTTTGGTGCTGGGCACTTAAGACGAGACTTACAAAAGTATTTAGGTGCTGAAAGTCAAGGGGAGTTGGTTACCAAATGCAGGTATTTTCATAAGACCTGCTCAGCCCCTGTTTCTATTTTTAGGTGCCTAAATACCTTTGTACATCTGGCCCTTAGAGCTCAGCTCTGGGTGATGCTGATTTGGATGTCAAAACATGAACCTGGATGTGGTTTTAGACATGTCTAACTGTAAAGGGGTGATATACACATGGCTATCAGCGAGGATGGGACCTTCACGGCAAGACACCTCAACACCCTCTGATCTAAAGGAGAGGGCATTAGGGGTGAGTAAATAGCAGGCTTCTAGCGTTGCTGGAGTCAGGCACTGGAAGGAGACATGATCATCCAGTGTATTATACAGCCACACTTTCATCATCCTGATAAAGCTGCGTAAGCGTGATGGAAAGGGGCAGTTGTGATCCACTGGAATGAACCAGTGTTGAGAGTCAAAGTAGGGCTCTTATACCCAACTCTCACTCTGACCCTTTGTGTCTCCATTAACCTTGCTGGAAGATGGAGAATGACGATCACCCTTTTTGCAACATGCTGTGAGGTCTCCAGCTGACACTGTATTATAGAGAATGTGGGTGCTGTGGGCTGCAAACAGGATGAGCTCCCTCACTCAGCCCCCACCCCTGTGCCCGAGCTCTGACCTAGAGGGACTCCCTCCAGGTGCAATTTAGTAGTTCCATTACCACAGTACATTCAATGCTGGGCCTGCCAGCGGGAACTGTCAATATTGATGCCAACCATGGTGTACAGATGTCAGCAGGAATGGGATTGGAACCCCCAATGGCAACACCTTTTGCTCACTCCTGCCAAGAGCTGGATTTGAACCAGTGACTGAGAGCTATTTGGGAAGGTTCTTTTGTTGGTGTTGTTCCCATTAAAAGGGTCAGGCTTTGGTTGGAAAAACCAAGACTCTCTTGGTCTTCAGGTGCTGAAAAACTTTGTTTTCACAGAAACGTAGAGGTGGAGGGACCCCTGAGAGGTCATCTAGGCCAACCCTGTGTCCTGAGGCAGGACCCAGTGTACCTAGACCACCCCTGGCAGATGGGTGGTTGACCTCAGTTCTGCCCATGAAAAGCCCAACTTTTTCATCAAAAATGAATTTTCTTTTAATGTCTTCAGTGAAACACTGTTTTTTGAACCAAGAAACACTGACATTTTCAACCAGCTCCAGAGAAGCTCTAGAAATTTCTCTAACAATCACAGGAGCCAGCCAATCCCCTTGTTACTTAATAATTTGGATTTTTTTCTTTAGCCACAAGCTAAAACACAAAAAACTGAGGTAAGCGTTACCGAGTTAGAAAGTGTTAGTATAACGAACACTGTAGCTCTGTCGCCCTCTAGGGGCTGGAACATGTAACAGTTGAGTCGGTTACAGCTCTCATGCTAACTAACCATGTCGCTCAAGCAGTAGAGGCTTATGGTCTGAGGGAGGTCGCTGGTATGAGCCCCACCTATGTCCCAGCCAGGGGAGATTTTACATAGGTAGATGCTAGGTCGATTTGATCAGTTCCTCTGAGGTGAGCACTATACAGCAGGTTTGACAAGGGGTCAAAAGTTCCTTTCTATCCTGTTCTGAGCCCCCTTGCTGATGATTACCTGCCGTTCTGATTGACCATAGCATTCAATGAGATGAAGTGAGTGAGTAGCTAAAACACCCATTAACTTCCATTATTTGAACTGTCAGACAATGTCTGGAGTCCTGGCATACGTGATGGAAGCGCTGCCCACTCTAAATACATCAGAAAAGTTAGATTCCATCATCTAAAAACAAGTATGGGGTTTAGCCTCTAGTGAGGCAGAGTTGCTTGTGATTCACAGCAGGTATCAAAAAGCAATGAGAAAAAACAGTGGGAGAAAGGGGAAACAGTCTCATGCTCGGTAGCAACCTGCCATGCGATCAGGAAGGGGAATTGCTGACATATGACCACAGGGAATCACACCTTAAACACACACATCCTTGGTGAACCAGAGCCACCTCCGAGTCTGGCTTTCTTCTTACAGCCTGGCAACACCCACAGAACTTTTCATGCCAATATGGTGTCGTGGAAGCAGAACATCAGAAGCAGGAAGCCTGCTACATAATCAGTGGGGCCACTGAATGAGCAAGGTGGTAAAGGAGCGCTCACAGAAGACAAGGCCATTGTAGACAAGCTAAATGAATTCTTTGCCACAGTCTTCACTGCAGAGGGTATGAGGGACATTCCTACCCTGAGCCATTCTTTTTAAGTTACAAATGTGAGGAACTGCCCTAGATTGAGATGGCAGTAGAGGTGGTTTTGAAAAAAATTGATAAATTGAACAGTAGTAAGTCACCAAGGTCAGATGGCATTCACCCAAGTGCTCTGAAGGAACTCAAATACGAAATTGCAGTATGTGGTATGTAACCGATCCCTTAAATCAGCCTCTGTACCAGATGATTAGAGAATAGCTCTTGTAATGCCCATTTCTAAAAAAAGTCTCCAGGGCTAATCCTGGCAATTACTAGCTGGCAAACCTAGCTTCAGTATCAGGCAAATTGGCTGAAACTATAGTAAAGAACAGAATGATCAGACACATTGCCAAACACAGTATGTTGGGGAGGCATCAACACAGCTTTTGTAAAGGGAAATCAAGCCTTGCCAATCTATTAGAATTCTTTGAGGGTGTCAACAAACATGTGGACAAGGGTGATCCAGTTGGTCCAGTGCCCTTGAACTTTCAGAAAGCCTTTGACAAGATCCCTCATCAAAGGCTCTTAGACAAAGTAAGCCATAATGGGATGAGAGGGAAGGTCTTCTCATGGATCAGTAACTGGTTAAAAAATAGGAAACAAAGGGTAGGAATAAATGGTCAGTTTTCACAATGGAGAGAGGTGAACAGAAGAGTCTTCCAAGCATCTGTCCTAGGACTAGTGCTGTTCATAAATGAGCTGTAAAAAGGGAAAGCAGTGAGGTAGCAAAGTTTGCAGATGATACAAAATTACTCAAGATAGTTAAGTCCAAAGCTGATTGGGAAGTTACAAAGAAATCTCACAAAACTGGATGACTGGGCAACAAAATGGCAGATGAAATTCAATGTTGATAAATGTGAAATAATGTTCACTGGAAAACATAATCCCAAATACACATACCAAGTGAAGAGGTATAAATGAGCTTTTACCACTCAAGAAAGAGATCTTGGAGTCACTGTGGATAGTTCTCTGAAAACATCTGCTCAATGTACAGTGGCCATCAAAAAAGCTAGTAGAATGTTAGGAACCATTACAAAAGGGATAGACAATAAGACCAAAAATATCATAATACCACTCTATAAATCCATCGCACACCCACACCTTGAATACTGTGTGTAGCTCTGATCGCCCCATCTCCAAAAAGATATAATAGAATTGGAAAAAGTAGAGAGAAAGGCAACAAAAATGATTAGGGGTAGGGAACAGCTTCCATACAAGGAGAGATTTAAAAGTCTGTGACTGTTCACCTTAGAAAAGAGACGACTAAAGGGGAGATTTGATAGAGGTTTATTCAATCATGAATGATGTCAAGCAAGTGAATAAGGAAGAATAGTTTACCCCTTCACTTAGCACCAAAACCAGGGGTCACCCAATCAAATTAATAGACAGTGGGTTTAAAAACAAACATCTTCACACAATGCATTGTCAACCTGTGGAATTCATTGCCAGGGAACATTGTGAAGGCCCAAAGTATAACTGGGCTCAAGAAAGAGTTAAATAAGTTCATGGAGGATAGATCCATCACTTGTTATTAGCCAAGATGGTCAGGGATGCAACCCCCATGCTCTGGGCATCCATAAACCTCTGACTGTCAGAAGCTGGGACTGGATGACAGGATGGATCACTTGATAAATTTCCCTGTTCTGTTCATTCCCTTTGAAGCATCTGGCACCAGCCACTAATGGAAGACAGGATACTGGGCTAGATGGACCATTGGTTTGATCCAGTGTGGCCATTTGTATGTCAATTGTCTGATGCCTGAATATGCAGTATTGTTGTAGCCCTGCTGGCTTTGCCCTGTGCATCATAGATCCCCCCCTCCCATTGACTTCGATGATCTTTGGATCAGGCTTTTAAAGCAAAACAGGGACAGCACTAATACAGAAAATAAATATTCAGGTATTGAGTATGAAACCAGAATGAAGAATGTTACCACTTCTTAAATACAAGACTGTTTAGAACCTATCACCAATTCCAATCCAGCGTAGCTCCGCAGCAACCAAAATTTGTTACCATCTGTTGGCTAGTTGGTGGCCTATATGATATGAGTTGTTGGCCTAAAGGATTGTCTACACTGTACACCAATGCACACTATGATTTCTAAAGTGCACCATGTTGCACACTAATTGACCCATGTAGACCCTGCTGGTGTGCACTAAAAATTCCTTAGCGGCCTTAGTCCAGTTCTAAAATGGACAAGGGTCCAGAGCACCTGGTGCTATGTTACTACAAATAATAAGAAAACTTGTTAAATAAAAAATGATTAAAATCACTCATATTTTGTACAGATGCAGAAGCCAGGTGTGGCATGCTGTACCTCAAAGCAACACCCTGGAAACCCCCTATTCACCACTGTCATATAATTAATGATATATTTTGTACAAAGTGCACCTTGTGAGGTACCATTTGACATCTGTATCTGTTGAACGTTAATATCCTGTTGGATTGTATGTACAACAGTTGTATGGGAAGTTATGAAGTTTTATGTGCATGTTACTGAACTACATAATGAGGTTGGGTACACCCACAACCAGCCTTTCAGATACAACAATGGAGGAGCCAGATGCTCTGATGGCCCATTAAAGAGAATCCATGCTCCCAATGACCATCCCAGAAGACTCCACAGATAGCACACATAGGATTCTCCATTATCTATGACGAAGGGGGGGCGGACTCACACGTCACAAGCATAGGTCTTTCCAGCAAACTGGAAGAAATTATAAAGCGGGGAAGTGACATCATGACTGGGCCTTACTCCCCCCATAACTCAACACCTGGGAACACATCAGGAGGATAAAGACTTTGAACTGGGGAGGGTGGTCCCGGACTGGAGGAGAGAGTTCAAGCCTGTGTATTGAAGTTCTGTGACCTGTTTGTACCATCTGTCAGGGTAAGGCACGGCTTGATTCAAGTCTTGTTCAGTTTAGAGAACTCAGACTGCAAATTAATTTTTATTTCTTAGGTAGCCAACATTGATCTCTATGCTTACTACTTACAATCACTTAAAATCTACCTTTCTGTAGTTAATGTGTTTTATATTTTACCTGAAACCGTGGGTTTTGGTTGAAGTGCTTGGGAAATCTCATCTCAGTTTACAAAGGCTAGTGTGTGTCCTCTCCACATCGAGGGAGGGGGTTGACTGGGTAATGAACTTATACTGGTCAGGCTTCTGACTGGGGCAAGGCAGCACAACTCTGAGGTGCAAGGCTGGGGAGTGGAGGGGAATTGGCTGAAGCCTCTCTATTGTTAGTTCATGAGTGGCTGGGAAAAGCATTCATGTAACTCAGTTGGGCGTGTCCCTGCCTGAGGATGTCTGTGTAACACCCTTAAAGCATGACTTTTGGTTGTTTATGTGCAATCACTGCTTGGGTTTGAACGGAACAAAGCTGAAACTGGAGCCATGGTCACACTGATTTTTTTACAGCTGGATCCATTAAATTGTAATCACCCATGTGCCCCAAATCAAAATTCAAAAAGTGATATGGAATGTGCTCTTTGTACCCAGAGCAGAATGTGGGGGCAGAGAGATCGAGGGAGGCCCTGTGGAGACAAAAGGACCACTTTCTGCTGTTGGTTATACCAGTGAAAACCTAATAGCTTCCCTAAGACTCCAATCCTGCAATCCGATGCACATGGGCAGACCCTTATATCAGCGTGAATCCAGGACGTGAATCCACTGGTGTCAATAGGGCTCTGTATGGAGCAAGGATTCAGCACACAGCTCTGATGGTAAAAGTCAGGCCCTGACCCAGCTCTGGAAATTGACAGCAGCCCCTGGCTCTCTGTCTCTGCTTTCTTTTCAAATTTAAGTCATTTAATAAATTAAAAATTATTTTTTGAGCCAGGTTCTGATGAATTTTACTCAAACATTTATTATCCTTATTCCTTACTGGGAAAAAGCCACTTGTGGGAGCTGGAAGTTGTCAATCTGAAAGTATCACTCATCTACTCTACTTTGGCTACTCCGTTCCCACTACATCTTTGTATTTGTCCTGCCTCATCTCAAACCTGACAATTGAGGTCTACCATGCAGTATTTATATTCCACAATGAAAATGTGGCAACTGTCACACTGTGTACAATGCACTAATTCTACACTGACAGGTCTTTGCAGCTACTGGCAATAATGGTACAAAACTGGCAAGCAAATATCAAAGCATTGAGTCAAATCTTCAGGAGATGGCTCTCTAATTTCCACTGTTTGCTGGGAGGAAGGAAGAGCAGTTCAGTGAAGCTTGTCTGACTCTAGAGGTTGCAGCTGTGCTTGGCTTGGTTTGGGTGGATTGGTTTTGGTTTTTGCATAGGTTTTTTTGACAAGTATCTGCATTCCCCTCCTGTGGCTACAGAAATCATGATTTCATTCCACAGCCAGCAGGTGCAGGACAGTCTCTGCTTCAAAACAGTCCATGCTGTTTCTTCTCGTTCTGCTGCTTCCATCTGGGCATCTGGTAGAACTCATCCTTGGATTTCCCAAAGATATCGTGGAAGTCTGCATCAGATAGATAGAACTGCAGAGGAAAACAGTCACCCTCAGTTAGTATCTTTTGTATAGGATGAAGTTTACACCCCCTTGCAGAATCCTAAAATTGAAGTGGTGCATAGTCCTTGTGGTGCCCTCCACAGTGCTACTGATGTACACAGCACCACACAAGGAGAGAAGGGCGACAAGCACATACTTCCTTGCCCCACTGAGTTTACAGCCTAAAGACATGTGATGGGCTGAATAGAGTAGAATTATGACATGCCCAGAAGCGTGAGGTGGAGCTAGTAATTTGGAATGTTCACACACTCCATTACTGCTTCCTTATGCACAATGCACCCAGAACAACCATTATGCAAAGTGGGCGAAATTCATCCCTTTGCAGAAGTTCATACAAGGCCTATGTACCACTTAGGTCCTGACTGACCGCTCAAATAGGACTTAATTGGTGCATAGATCTCACGCCAGCCCTTTGCACCCAGCTAAATGTCCCCCATGGCTGAAATGTTTCCATTAAAGTTCATTGTTGTTTTTTTTTTTTTAAACGGAAAATGGCTATTTTGTCAAAATAGAAATTTCTACAGGACAACATTTTGGGGAGGTTTACACTTGCACTGTGGCGCTAAAAGTTCAGATGAAGATGGATACCCCTTTCCGACACTGTCAATTGCTATCAGACATGCTGTCCCCAGATGATTAGGCCCTTGTTGAGCCTGGATCATGCAGGGATGGTGCACAAACATTAGGGCCAGAAGAAAAATTTTGAATGCAACCTTTGCCCATCCGAGAATGGGGTTTCATTACCATCTGTTTTCGAAGGGAAGAGATCGAATTTTGCAGAATTTTCTGCGGCGGAAAATCTAAATGAAACATTTGATTTGTCAACACAAAACAAAACTCTTCATTTCATTTGGGGTCAACCTTAATCTCTGTGCCATAGCACCTCCTGGGAGTTGTAGTCCTGGATCCCTGGTGCCCATGTCCAATATGGGCCTTGTACCCTTGCTGGACTATAGACATACAGAAATCTTTTATTTCAACTGAAAGTGTCCAAATGAAACATTTACATATTTCTGAATCAATGAGTTTTGGAAACGTTTCTTCCAAGGAAAGTTTCAATATTTCACCTTTTTGTCCCAATCTGGGATGAAAACAAGTATAGAGTTATTAGAATTTCCCATGAGACAGAAAGCCCAGCTTTTAATCAGCGTTACTGAACAATCACCCTTGTGTTTAGTATGATGACCACCCTAATTCTGATGAAGTGAGCTGTAGCTCACGAAAGCTTATGCTCTAATAAATTGGTTAGTCTCTAAGGTGCCACAAGTCCTCCTTTTCTTTTTCCTAATTCTATTGTCTATCCTTTCCTTGGTTATCCAGTGAACTCCCTTAGCCTGAAGCAAAGCTTAATAAACCTAGAGAGCAATAGGTCTCACGTAGCCGATCATTTCAACTAAGTTCAATGTGCAACTGGAATGACATCAACTCAAAGCTCAGACAATTCTCTCACCTCTTTTTTAGCGGGGTCCACAGCTTCTGGAAGTTCATCCACTGTCTTGTTGATCAGCACCTCTCTGGGATAGGCTTCATTTCCATTTGTTACTGCTGAAACTATCGAAGGGGCATTGTTGTTCTGACAGTTACTGGTGCTGTTGACGCTGCTGTTGGGGTGTCGTTTATGTGCAGGTGAAGTTCTCTCCATTCTTGAACCAGTGGGGCTGGCAGATTTACTGTTTGCATTTCTCTTGTTCAGACTGGCATTGTTAAGATCCTGCGGGGTACAGGAAAGCCTGTCAGTACAGTGACATTGGGCAGGTGCAATAGACCTGTGGATGACTTTGTGATTTCCTGGAATGTTTATTCCTGCCTGGGGCTGGTGGGTCTTTTCTTAGCAGGCGATAAGTTGGGTTAAAATATCAAAGGGGAGCGGTCAGGACCTATTGGTCCATTGCTAAGGACCCTCAAGCTGCAGAGAGAACTGGTAGCCCATAATATTATTCAATATAGCAGCTTCCCCTCAATCATCAGACATTATGTCATGGTGTTAGAACCCAGATGCCATGGTGATTGTAAACTTTATAAATATCCGGTCAATACCGCTTACAGCAGCCTGGCTTTTCTACTCATGACGCCTTGGCAAAGGCCTGCGTAAGCCGTCAAGGAAAAGGTCGGAAGTTTTCTAAATTGTCATGCTCATCTACTTCCTCTCCCCAGACTGCTGTCTCTCCCTGTGTGGCTCAAAACTGGCTGGCCAGTAGCGTCTCCCTGCCCTCCTTCTAAAAGTCACACTGATCCAATCAGGGGATGGAAACAATACCATGTGACCAATCACAGCTAACCAATCCAGCTAAAATTTTGAATACCGTAATCCTATTTTTATTTATTTTTTTGTTTTGCAGTCGCACCCAGGAGCCCGTCACAGACCAGGACCCATAGCGCCAGGTGCTGTACAAATATAGAACAAGACTGTCCCCGTTGAATCCATACATTTATCATTGGTATTCACCATCATTAATAGCAGTGCATAGTGCTGAGA
The DNA here is from genome assembly GCF_965140285.1 of Lepidochelys kempii. Lineage (NCBI taxonomy): Eukaryota > Metazoa > Chordata > Testudines > Cheloniidae > Lepidochelys > Lepidochelys kempii. The sequence goes on from NC_136381.1 coordinate 258,948,971, forward strand.
TTGCACTGCCAGTACAAACTGCTCCACCAAAGATCCCTGCCCATTGATTTTTTTTTTTGTATATGTAACTTATATAGCAGCTGTCCAGAAGGCCAAGCCATGCCATCAGATGCCTTTGTGCAGCTGTGGTTGAAGCTTATGGGAGCTATGTGTAGTACAGAAGGTACAGATCATTATACCTATTTCACTGAGAGTTACACAAAGACACACGGATAATACTTTGAGACCATACAATAACCTAGACACTGTGGCTTCACATTTACTGCTCTAACCAGTGCATTACATTATAAAACCCCAATAAAAATAAAGAATATAACAAATAGAAGAAAGGGGAACTTGATAGTAATGAGTATAAATGACATGTTAGAAACTGTAGAAAATTGATAAGGGAAGCAAAGGGACACTAGGAGAAATTTATGGCCAGCGGAGTTAAGGCCAACAAGAAGTTTTTAAAATATATTAGGAACAAAAAAAATCCTGTCAATGATACAGGTCCATTACAAGATGGAAATGGTATATTTATCACTAATAATTCAAAAAAGGCAGAAGTGTTCAATAAATATTTTGGTTCTGTATTTGGCGGGAAAAGGATGATATACTCTCATCATATGATGATGATAATACTCTTTCCATTTTGCTAGTATCTCTGTAGGATGTAAGACAAAAAACTACTGCAGTTAGATATTTTAAAATCAGCAGGTCCAAATAACTTGCATCCAAGAATTTTAAAAGAACTAACCAAGGAGCTCACTGGACCACTAATGCTGATTTTCAGTAAGCCTTGGAGTACTAGGTACGTTCCAAAAGATTGGAAGAATGTTAATGCTGAGCCAATATTTGACAACGGTAAATGGAATGACCTGGGTAAGCTGCAGCCTGACATCGATCTTAGGCAAGATAATGGAGCAAATGATGCAGGACTCAATTAATAAAGAATTAAAGGAGGGTAATGTAATTAATGCCAATCAACATGGATTGATGGAAAATAGATTCTGTCAAACTAACTTGATATCTTTTTTGATCAGATCACGTTTGGTTGATAAAGGTAATAGTGTTGACAAAATAGACTTCTGTAAGGCATTTGAGTTGGTACCACAGGACATTTTGCTTAAAAGCTAGAATGATATGAAATTAACATGACACACATTAAATGGATTAAAAGCTGACTAACTGATAGGTGGCAAAATTAACTGTAAATGGGGAACTGCCATTAAGCGGTTGTTTTTCCAGTGGGATCTCGCAGGGATCAGTTCTTGGCCCTATGCTATTTAACATTTTTATCAATGACCTGCAAGAAAACAAAATGATTACTAATAATGTTTGCAGATGACACAAAAATTGGGGGAGTGGTAAATAACGAAGAGTACAAGTCACTGATTCAGAGCTATGCAGATCGCTTGGTAAACTGGGTGCAAGCAAATAGTATGCATTTTAATATAGCTAAATGTAAATGTATACATTTAGGAACAAAGACAGTAGGTCGTACTTATAAGATGAGGGACTATCAGTGACTCTGAAAAAGATTCGAGGGTTATGGTGGATAATCAAGTGAACATGAACTCCCACTGTGACTCTGTGGCCAAAGAATCTAATGTGATCCAGGGATGTATAAATTAGGAAACCTTGAGTAGGAGTAGACAGGTTATTTTACCTCTGTATTGGGCACTGGTGCGACTGCTTCTGGAATACTGTGTCCAGTTCTGGTGTCCACAATTCAAGAAGGATGTTGATAAATTAGAGACGGTTCAGAGACGAGCCGTGAGAATGATTAAAAAGGATATAAAACCTGTCTTATAGTGACTGACTCAAAGAGCTCAATTTATTTAGCTTAATAAAGAGAAGTTTAAGGGGTGACTTGATTACAGTCTGTAGCTACCTACATGGGGAACAAATATTTAATAACGAGCTCTTCAGACTAGTAGAGAAAGGTCTAACACAATCCAGTGGCTGGAAGTTGAAGCTAGACAAATTCAGACTGGAAACAAGGTGCAAATTTTCACAGTGAGAGTAATTAACTATTGAAATAATTTACCAAGGCTCATGGTGGATTCTCTATCACTGACAATTTTTAAATCAAGATTGGACGTTTTTCTAAAAGATCTGCTCTAGAAATTATTTTGGGGAAGTTCTCTGGCCTGTGTTACACAGGAGGTCAGACTAGATAATCACAATGGTCCCCTTCTGGCCTTGGAATCTATGAATCTTTTGTTTACCAACAGCAACTGGTCCTTTTTACTCAGGTAATAGAAACAAGCTTTTAGCCAGGGTAGCACAGGTAAAATCTAGATGTTCCAGCTACAAGTTCTGTGTCCACTCACCACTGTGATCTCTGATATAGCAGACACATCTCCTAAGCTATTCTTCATCTCCTCGTAGGACTTGCCATCCTAAAGGTAAAGAGAGTTATGAGAATCAGACTCCGCGAAAAGGCCACTTTTATTTCAGTGAGCAAGTTCAAACTGCAGTTACAATGTACTCCTGCTCCTCAAACCAGCATCTAGGTCAATACCACATGAGTTGGGATGCAGAATCCCAGGAACTGCTGCTGCAAGATAGGAACCACATGCAACTTTGAGATCTGCATCAGTCTCCGAGTGAATTAAGAGCTAATGCTGCATCACTGGGTGCATTAGTATGGAGGGAAAGGCATGGCTCTGGTGCAGAATGCACTTTATACCTTTGCTATGGCCTCCATTTATCTCCTGCCTATCTGTCAGGGGATGGGTGGGATCTGGGAACAAACACAATGCACAGGTCCTCTGCACTGCCTCTGGGGGTTCCCTGGGACCTGCTAGTTATGGGATCCTAATCACCTGTCCCTTTTGCAAGGGTGGGCAAATCCCACCCCCACTGAAGAGAGAATTTGTAGTAATCCCCCACAGTGCAGAATTGCAGCAATTCCCTGTCCCCTGGACAGGAATAACCAGTGTAGGGGAACCACATGGCCCTGAAAGCCATAGGGATGCCAACTCTTATGACATCTGGTGTTTTCCTTAAAGCCCCAGCTCCTGGAGTCATGGGATTATGTGAGAATCTCAGCTGTCATTGAAAAACAAAGTTGTTAGCCTTTGTGGTTGCAAGGAAAAGCTTGAAAATAGATGATTCCTAAAGACTCCAACACCAGAAGGCAAATAAAAAGAACCCAAGATTTATTACTTTTTACAATCCTATGATTTTTAAGCCAATCTCATAGAATCATAGAATATCAGGGTTGGAAGGGACCCCAGAAGGTCATCTAGTCCAACCCCCTGCTCAAAGCAGGACCAATTACCAGTTAAATCATCCCAGCCAGGGCTTTGTCAAGCCTGACCTTAAAAACCTCTAAGGAAGGAGATTCTACCACCTCCCTAGGTAACGCATTCCAGTGTTTCACCACCCTCTTAGTGAAAAAGTTTTTCCTAATATCCAATCTAAACCTTCCCCACTGCAACTTGAGACCATTACTCCTCGTTCTGTCATCTGCTACCATTGAGAACAGTCTAGAGCCATCCTCTTTGGAACCCCCTTTCAGGTAGTTGAAAGCAGCTATCAAATCCCCCCTCATTCTTCTCTTCTGCAGGCTAAACAATCCCAGCTCCCTCAGCCTCTCCTCATAACTCATGTGTTCCAGTCCCCTAATCATTTTTGTTTCCCTTCGCTGGACTCTCTCCAATTTATCCACATCCTTCTTGAAGTGTGGGGCCCAAAACTGGACACAGTACTCCAGATGAGGCCTCACCAATATCGAATAGAGGGGAACGATCACGTCCCTCGATCTGCTCGCTATGCCCCTACTTATACATCCCAAAATGCCATTGGCCTTCTTGGCAACAAGGGCACACTGCTGACTCATATCCAGCTTCTCGTCCACTGTCACCCCTAGGTCCTTTTCTGCAGAACTGCTGCCTAGCCATTCGGTCCCTAGTCTGTAGCTGTGCATTGGGTTCTTCCATCCTAAATGCAGGACCCTGCACTTATCCTTATTGAACCTCATCAGATTTCTTTTGGCCCAATCCTCCAATTTGTCTAGGTCTTTCTGTATCCTATCCCTCCCCTCCAGCGTATCTACCACTCCTCCCAGTTTAGTATCATTCGCAAATTTGCTGAGAGTGCAATCCACACCATCCTCCAGATCATTTATGAAGATATTGAACAAAACCGGCCCCAGGACCGACCCTTGGGGTACTCCACTTGATACCGGCTGCCAACTAGATATGGAGCCATTGATCACTACCCGTTGAGCCCGACAATCTAGCCAGCTTTCTACCCACCTTGTAGTGCATTCATCCAGCCCATACTTCCTTAACTTGCTGACAAGAATACTGTGGGAGACCGTGTCAAAAGCTTTGCTAAAGTCAAGAAACAATACATCCACTGCTTTCCCTTCATCCACAGAACCAGTAATCTCATCATAAAAGGCAATTAGATTAGTCAGGCATGACCTTCCCTTGGTGAATCCATGCTGGCTGTTCCTGATCACTTTCCTCTCATGCAAGTGCTTCAGGATTGATTCTTTGAGGACCTGTTCCATGATTTTTCCAGGGACTGAAGTGAGGCTGACTGGCCTGTAGTTCCCAGGATCCTCCTTCTTCCCTTTTTTAAAGATTGGCACTACATTAGCCTTTTTCCAGTCATCCGGGACTTCCCCGGTTCGCCACGAGTTTTCAAAGATAATGGCCAATGGCTCTGCAATCACAGCCGCCAATTCCTTCAGCACTCTTGGATGCAACTCGTCCGGCCCCATGGACTTGTGCACGTCCAGCTTTTCTAAATAGTCCCTAACCGCCTCTATCTCCACAGAGGGCTGGCCATCTCTTCCCCATTTTGTGATGCCCAGCGCAGCAGTCTGGGAGCTGACCTTGTTAGTGAAAACAGAGGCAAAAAAAGCATTGAGTACATTAGCTTTTTCCACATCCTCTGTCACTAGGTTGCCTCCCTCATTCAGTAAGGGGCCCACACATTCCTTGGCTTTCTTCTTGTTGCCAACATACCTGAAGAAACCCTTCTTGTTACTCTTGACATCTCTGGCTAGCTGCAGCTCCAGGTGCGATTTGGCCCTCCTGATAGCATTCCTACATGCCCGAGCAATATTTTTATACTCTTCCCTGGTCATATGTCCAACCTTCCACTTCTTGTAAGCTTCTTTTTTATGTTTAAGATTCGCTAGGATTTCACCATTAAGCCAAGCTGGTCGCCTGCCATATTTACTATTCTTTCGACTCATCGGGATGGTTTGTCCCTGTAACCTCAACAGGGATTCCTTGAAATACAGCCAGCTCTCCTGGACTCCTTTCCCCTTCAAGTTAGTCCCCCAGGGGATCCTGGCCATCTGTTCCCTGAGGGAGTCGAAGTCTGCTTTCCTGAAGTCCAGGGTCCGTATCCTGCTGCTTACCTTTCTTCCCTGCGTCAGGATCCTGAACTCAACCAACTCATGGTCACTGCCTCCCAGATTCCCATCCACTTTTGCTTCCCCCACTAATTCTACCCGGTTTGTGAGCAGGTCAAGAAAAGCGCCCCCCCTAGTTGGCTCCTCTAGCACTTGCGCCAGGAAATTGTCCCCTACGCTTTCCAAAAACTTCCTGGATTGTCTATGCGCCGCTGTATTGCTCTCCCAGCAGATATCAGGAAAATTAAAGTCACCCATGAGAATCAGGGCATGCGATCTAGTAGCTTCCGTGAGCTGCTGGAAGAAAGCCTCATCTACCTCATCCCCCTGGTCCGGTGGTCTATAGCAGACTCCCACCACTACATCACTCTTGTTGCACACACTTCTAAACTTAATCCAGAGACACTCAGGTTTTTCTGCAGTTTCGTACCGGAGCTCTGAGCAGTCATACTGCTCCCTTACATACAGGGCTACTCCCCCACCTTTTCTGCCCTGCCTGTCCTTCCTGAACAGTTTATAACCATCCATGACAGTACTCCAGTCATGTGAGTTATCCCACCAAGTCTCTGTTATTCCGATCACGTCATAGTTCCTTGACATCACCAGGACCTCCAGTTCTCCCTGCTTGTTTCCAAGGCTTTGTGCATTTGTATATAAGCACTTGAGATAACCTGTTGATCGCCCCTCATTCCCAGTATGAGGCAGGAGCCCTCCCCTCAGAGACATTCCTGCCTGTGCTTCCTCCTGGTATCCCCCTTTCCCACTTACCTCAGGGCTTTGGTCTCCTTCCCCCGGTGAACTTAGTTTAAAGCCCTCCTCACTAGGTTAGTCAGCCTGCTGGCAAAGATGCTCTTCCCTCTCTTCGTAAGATGGAGCCCGTCTCTGCCCAGCACTCCTCCTTCATAGAACACCATCCCATGGTCAAAGAAACCAAAGCCTTCTCTCCGACACCACCTGCGTAGCCATTCGTTGACTTCCACGATTCGACGCTCCCTTCCTAGGCCTTTTCCTTCCACGGGGAGGATGGACGAGAACACCACTTGCGCCTCCAACTCCTTTATCCTTCTTCCTAGAGCCACATAGTCCACAGTGATCCGCTCAAGGTCATTCTTGGCAGTATCATTGGTGCCCACGTGGAGAAGCAGGAAGGGGTAGCGATCCGAGGGCTTGATGAGTCAATCACCCATCATGATTTTGAATGCTTGGGTTTAGCTGAAGCTATTTGTAGGGTATGTCTGTGACAACTGTGAAGTTGTCAACAAAACTTTTGTCTTTCCTGGGGGCTTAAAAAAGCCCCCCTGGGAAAGACAAAAGTTTTGTCGATGCAAGTGGTAGTGTGAACACAGTTTTGTGGCAGGAGCACTCTCCTGCCGACTAAGCTAATGCCACTTGCAGGGCTGGAAGTATTTTGTTGGCAAAAGTGCCGACAAAGTACCGACAAAGAGCATTTACACACACACTGACTTTTAGCGACAAGGCTATGTCGACACAGCCTTGTCACTAAAAGCTGCATGGTGTAGACAAGCCCATAGTTTTCCCCCATTTCACTTACCAATATCTCTTCAACACTACTCAATTTCACTTGCTATTTCTATGCCATTCATTTGCACTCTAGCGCCATCAGGTGGCTGGAGTCTGGCTTCACAGCACTGGAGGACAGTGTTTCAGTAAGATTGTGTTCAATTAATTAAAAAGTCGAAACAATCTGATTTTATGAAAACTTAAAGACACAACCACATACAATCCTCTGAACAATCTAGATGTTGGGCCTAAACTGCTGGTCTCTAACTAGAGTTAGGTAAGCTTGGAATCCAGGTTTCAGGGTTTGATTAAAATATTCAGATTTTCAGATTATACATGTGTGTGTGTGTGTGTCAAAAAATGGCGTTTAATTGAAATTTTTTTATTAAAGCAACTGTTTCACTTAGTTCTATTTGTGATGCAATCCAAATGATGTTCTCACTAGTTTTTACTCTACACACCGTAGAGAATATGTAGACCCCTACCCACTGAACTTCTATGCAATATCTCTCTCTCTCTATATATATATTTATCTATATCTATGTATCTATATTCAGACAGACAAGACAAGACACGACACGACACTCAGATTTCCCAGTAACTTACGCTCCACTTATATGGATCCCAAGCACTGAACCAGCCAGTGAAGGTGAGTGGTTCATAGCCTTGCTTCACCATTATTATTGGAGTTGCTAAATCTCTTCCAGCTGGATGGGTCTTCAGATAGTCTTTGGCTGAGGAAATAGACTCATTTCTTTCATATGTATTGGAGGTTTTGCCAATCCAAAGGAAAATCTACAGTGGGAGAAGACAAGAGAATGGTAAAAGCCACTGGAGACCTGGATGGTTAGTCCTAGGTTGCAGAGGAAGGCAAAACCCCTCCAGGGTCTTGGCTAATCTGACCCAGCCAAAAATTCCTTCCCAACCCCAAATATGCCCATCAGTTAGACTCTGAGCACGTGGGCAAGACCCACCAGCCAGCCACCAGGGAAAGAATTCTCTGTAGTAACTCAGAGCCCTCCCCATCTAGTGTCCCATCATCGGCCGTTGGAGATATTTGCTGCTAGCAGTCGCGGATCAGCTATATGCCATTGTAGACCATCTCACAGCATACCATCCCCACCAAAAACTTATCAAACTCAGTTTTGAAGCCAGTTAGGTGTTTTGCCCCAACTGCTCCCCTTGCAAGGCTGTTGCAGAACTTCACTGCTCTGATGGTTAGAAACCTTCGTCTAATTTCAAGCCTAAACTTGTTGATGTCTACTTGAGTCTACCTGCTCTTGTCCCAGCGGCAGTGGAGACATCCCCTAGTGTCCAGTGCAGTCAAACCCAAATCCTAGTGCTAGTCTGGCATAGAACTCAAACCTAATCTGGAGCCAGAGCTGAGTTTTCAGTTTAACTCTACTCCCTTCTGTCCCCTAAAATTTGGAGCAGGCTTCGAACACTGACTGTAGCACATGGAAGAGAATTGGGGCGTAGGGCTAGCACATCAGTGACACTAACTGCTTACCAGTGTGACAAAGAGAACACGTCCCTTTACATGTGTTAGCGAAGCCATATCCTAATACTCTGGCTATGGGGCACCGGAGCCATCATCCAGCCCGGCTGGGAATAGCGGCTTGTATATGCTCACTGCAATCCCCCAGTAGGAAAAAGGTTCTCAGAATTGCAATGTAATTCCCTCCCTTCTGGCAGGGCACTTAGGAAGCTGCAAGAGCAACATCTCGCCAAACCGCCAGAGCCTGAGCTCAGTGGAGCTGACACGCACTGCTTAGAGTGAGAGGTCAGACTAGATGGTCTAATGGATCCATCTGGCCTTAAAATCTACCGGATTCTGGTATGGGCTTTGCCACTGATCTCAACGAATTTGGGAGTTGAGCTCACTCAGACCCCTTTTGAAAATCCCAAGCATGGTGCCTGTTTCTTATCTGCCAAATGGATCTAACACTGTAATTTCTCTTCAGGGCAGCGTTGCCTAGTGGCTAGAGCACTGCCCTGGGACTCAGGAGACCTGGGTTGTATTCCCAGCCTGCTGGCTGACTTTGGGCAAGTCACTTTGCCTCTCCATGCCTCAGTTTCCCCATCCAATCTTCTAATGAGACTGAACTCCTTTGTAAAGCACTTTGATATGTCCTGCTGGAAAGTGGTGTAAAAGAGCTAGGTATTATTAATTACACTGGCCTGCATTACTGGGGTCTTGTGTAAATATTGGCAAAGCACTTTGGGTGGAAGATACTGTTCTGAATTTCATGCTGAATACTGCATTAAAATAAGTCAAGCCAACAAAACTGCACAGCTCCCATTACAAAGGGTTGAAGGGGGAGGAGGGAATTCCACTGACCTCTTCCCAAGTGTCCAGTAACATGACATCATCTTCATCCAAGTCATCCTGGCAGAAGCCCACCACTTCTGTCATGATAAACCGCCCTGTCTGGTTGGAGCACTCGAATAGGCGGGGCTGGTATCGGACAGTTGGCTCTTGGAATCTTGGCAGGACGAGAAGAACCAGGAAATGTGAAATCTTTTCCCACGTTTGGGTCTAACATGCATTGTAGACACTAGTTGTGGCCACTAGGGGTCAGACTTGTACATGGCAGCACCCATCAGCTGTGATCATAGAATCATAGAATATCAGGGTTGGAAAGGCCCTCAGAAGGTCATCAAGTCCAACCCCCTGCTCAAAGCAGGACCAATCCCCAATTTTTGCCCCAGATCCCTAAATGGCCTCCTCAAGGACTGAACTCTGAACGCTGGCAGGTTGGGGTAGGGGTGGGGAGAGTTGCTGGAATCTTTTTGGGAGTTGATCCCAAGGGTTCAGAACCCCTCTCGCCCCCACCAAAAGTCAAAGTAAAATTCCACCCGAACCACCAAGATTTGCCTGCTTTCAAGTTGAAGCCACATTAGCCCACCAGGTTTTAAATGGCTCCCGCAGAGACCTGTTACCTTGCCCAGACTCAGCTTAGGAGGAATGGGGAGGTCAAGTTGGCTCCAAACAGGTTTAGCTTCCTGAAACTTCCCGTGTCCCAGGCCCACTTTTGTAACAAACAAACCGATCGGAGCGTTCACACAGCCCTTCTTCTCAGCTCCGACAGAAGAGCCCAAGCCTCAGACCAGTTCAGATCTGGATTTCAACCTCCACTCCCCAAGAAGGGCCAGACCCAGTGCCCATGGGGGTGAACGGAAGCCTTTGCGTGGACTTCACCGGGCATTGGGTCACATCCAGGGCGTGGGGATGCTCTCACTGCAGCCCTTAATGAATTACCTCTTGTCACTGGCATAGGGGGCTTTTCCTCCCAGTGCTGCCCAGAACTCCACCGGCTCTTGCCCCTCCAGAACGGTCTGCTTGTCCCGTTTGGAGACGATGTTGGCCACTATCTTCGCCATCTCTCTCTCATCCCCGCTGCAGCCCTGCATTCACGGCACAAGATCAGAGGGGTTCAGGAGGGGCCTGGCAGAATAGGTCTGTGACCAGATGGTCAGTAAACCACGTGTCTGTACATCACTGCCCTCTGCTGGAGAGAACTAGAGCTGCCCAAATGTTTGGGATTATGTCTTCCCCTCCAGTGGCTGGGCCAATAAGGGGATGTGTTAATTCTGCAGGGAGAATTGCAAACAGCAGAGATGTCAGTCGTTATGACTCATTTGCAGTCATCTAGGCCCAGACCTCAAAGGCATTTAGGCACCTAACTCCCATTGATTTCTCAGTACCTCTGAGGTTCTGGGCCCTAGGGACTGATTCTCCCAGTGGACCCATTGAAACTGATGGGACTACTCGCGTAACGAGGTAACAGTCAACAGGAGTGAGGGTGGCGGAATTGGGCCTTGTGTAAACATTGTGGTGGTCCTTTCATCCTCTTGCTTACCTTCCCACACCACAGGTAGCAGACCTGGCTGGTCGTGAGCAGGAAGACGTCATTGGAGTTGAGGGAGGAGGCCCGGGCTGGCACCTCGATGGTTTTGGTGTTGATCTCATCAGTGCCTCTCACTTGGAAGAGACGGACCATGGGCTCGGGCTCGTTATTCTGTGTGCGACTTGTGCCTCCCTGCAAAAATCCAGATCACGTCACGAGGCGTGATGGGTGTGAAAGCCCAGGAGGCCTCTGGTGAGAAGAGCACACTCGGGCGTCGTGCCCTTCAAGCTGCCAGAATGGAGGGATCAAGGGTCCGATCCAAAGCCCACTGGACTCCCTGGGAGCCTCTCCACTCCTTCAGTGGTCTTTGACCCGGGCCCCAAATCTCCCACCAGGAAGACAGCCAGCATGCTACACGCCTGCTCAAGGCATTTGCCAGTAACACAGGGGTAGGAATGGGGAAGGCCGAGGAGGGAGTCTCCAGCCTGCCTTGCAGAGCAGGAAGAAGCTGTTTCCCCAACTAAGCACCCTGTGCAGAAGGCAGTACCCCAAGCACGGTGCTCTGTGCCACAGGTCAGTGCAGGTGCTTTCTTCAAAGTGAAGCTGCTCATCTTTCCCTTGCCCCCTCCCTCTTGCTTTCCCTGGCCCTGTGCTATTGACCATACGAATGGAGCTAATTCACCCTACAATGGCTGTACAGCGCTGATTTGAAAGGGAAGCCATAGCTAGTGGCTAAAGGCCCGGTCTGGTGTCAGATCTGAGCGGAGGCTGTACCGGGCCAGTATAAGGACCCCGATCAGGTCAGTATAAGGACCCCGATCGTTCTAGTTTCAGCTATGCCAGTGGCTCTCAACCTGTCCAGACTACTTACCCTTTCTGGAGTCTGATTTGTCTTGCGTACCCCCAAGTTTCACCTCATTTAAAAACTACTTGCTTCCAAAATCAGAGATGAAAATACAACAGTGTCACAACACGCTAGTACTGAAAAATTGCTGACTTCCTCGTTTTTACCATACAATTATAAAATAAATAGATTGGAATATAAATACAGAACAGACCCGTTTACGCACGGATGTCGAGAGTCAAGCCATCACGACTGCATGTTAACAGACCGTGAGTTAAGAGGGCCATGCTGAAAAAAGTGTTTATGATTCACTATGAAAAAAACGCTGTTATTTTCTGCGCTTTCTGGCTTGCATTTTTTTTTCTGTCTTATGAAATCTGTCATTCGCCGCAAATGAATGATTTTGATATTTTCTGCACATTGCTCCTCTATAAATCTTACAGTTTCTACAGCACTAAGAGCTTCTGTGGGTGAAATTTTGACCTTTTCAATGACATCCTCACCATCACTTTCATAGGCCGATGTAGCCTCGCAGCCTGTTAATATTTCTTCCTCTGACAGAAATTCTGAAGTCGGGCAATCTTCATCCATCTCCAGCCACTTGGTAATGATTTCCGGCGACGTAGCCAAACTAAAATCTTCTATCATTTGAAAGAGAAGTTTACCTTTATCCTCTTTTGTCTGCGTGCGTGTTTGTAGGACATCTCCTTCCGAAAATCCTTCAAAGTCTGGCTCTGAATCAGGGCCACTGCTGGAGTTTTCCGAGTCTGAGCCATCTTTGACGGAAAAGGCATCGCCGAGAGCCTTCATTCAGCAGTTTTCAATGGACTTTTGTTTCACTCCGTCCCAAGCTTTTTTAACTAAATAAATAATTTCCTTCATGTTTAACTGTTTCAGGAATTCGGAAATGCCTGAAGATGTGCATGACACTATTGCCGAAATCAGCTCCCATCGATAATTGTTTTTAAAATTCTGAATAATGCCCTGGTCTAAAGGTTGAATTTTTATGTTGTGTTGAATGGTAGGTATAGTACTCAAATTTTTCCATCGCTCGATACCAGTGATTCGGCTGGAGGATGGGCTGGACAATTGTCAAGTAGCAAAAGTGCTTTGGCTTAGAGTTTCTTCGACCGCAGATGCTTACGAACAACTGGAACAAAGCAGTTGTGGAACCAGTTGTCGAAAATATGTCTTGTCATCCAAGCAGTTTTGCTGTTAGCGTATATTACTGGCAGTTTCGCTCTATTGAGGTGATTAAAGCAGCGAGGGTTATGAAAGCGGCCAATGAGAAGAGGGGAGAGCTTATGGCTGCCTGTCTTATTACTACAAAGAAGAGGAGCCACACGACCTTTTATCCTTTTAAATCCTGGCCCAACTTGATGATCACTTTAGATAAGCTATTACCAGCAGGACTGTGGGGTGGGAGGAGGTATTGTTTCATGATCTCTGTGTGTATATAATGTCTGCTACAGTTTCCACGGTATGCATCCGATGAAGTGAGCTGTAGCTCACGAAAGCTCATGCTCAAATAAATTGGTTAGTCTCTAAGGTGCCACAAGTACTCCTTTTCTTTCAGCTGTTTTCTGTATCTCGTAATTACAGGCTAAAGTCTAATCAGGTAGCAGTTTTGCAAATAAAGCTGTTTCATCACCATTATAAAGTTGTTCTTTGTGGTAGTCTTCATTTTGTAAAATAGATTTTAACTCGGCGGGAAACAGGTTCGCAGCCGATTCATCGGCTTTCTCCAGAAATCGATACCTTCGCTATGCCATGATGCTTTTTAAAATGACTTATAAACCCCTTGCTGGCTTGCAATGATTCATCCCCCGTTAAATTTCCAAACTGTGTCACTTGGGCTTGAAGCATTGGTCCACTGAGCGGCACTCCTTTCAGCCTTTTCCGAGCAAACCCCGTGCACGTGGCTTTGTCTACTGTGGGTTTTCCTGAATAGCGCACATGTTTTCGCTTACGCCCCGTGGCAGAATCGATATTTCGTACAAAGCCGTTCAGTTTAGATTAGGTTTTTAGCCATCCTCGGACAGTAGATTCGGCAATCCCAATAGCTTTTGAAACTTTGGCCTGGGTTTCTCCGCTATTTACTCGATCTGTTGCAGCTAGCTTTTCTTCTACAGTGTAGGAATGCTGACGCTTGCCCTCTACCATTATTTTAGGCCTACGGTTAAAATTTTCTAATGTAGTGTATATATTACTCTGTAACTACTATATATTATCTCTCCCTCTAGCATGACAATGACTAAGCGTGCCTGATACGTCTTTACCAATATCGGTGAAGACGTACAACATGTTTCCCCTCCACACTTCCTGTCGATTTCTGTGTCAGTGAGCTGGTGAGCAAATCTGTAGCGCTACGTAGCAAGTTCCTGTACCGCACGTTAACGAGTCTCGCGTGTTAAATAGGTAGCACTGGGAGGCATGGCGCTACTGCGTGTTAAGTGGATTTGCACGTAAATGGGTCTGTACTGTATTGTACTTACACTTCAGTATATCATACAGAGAGCAGTATAAACAAGTCACTGTCTGTAGGAAATTTTAGTTTGCACTGACTTCGCTAGTGCTTTTTACGTAGCCTGTTGTAAAACTAGGCAAATCTCTAGTTGAGTTGTAGTAGCCCCTGGAAGATCTCTACATACCCCTAGTTGAGAACCACTGAGCCATGCCACAGACTTGCTGTGTAACCAGGGACAAGCCACCTGGGTGGGCTAATGAGCAATGCTCAGTGTTGGCTGAACTCTGCTCCCACGAAGCCAAGCGTTAGGCCAGCACTGAGCTACCTTGGGCTCTCCCCGTGCCTCCATTTCATCTGTCACTTGTGACACAGGGTCCAGGAACCCCAAGCAGGCATAGCTGTAACTAGAGAGCCTATGAAACAGGCGACCACTCCGCAGTCACGTGGCCGGGACAAGGCTTGCAGGGGATTTTGAGGCTGGATACTGGAAGATGACAGCCTACGAACATTTGCTGTGATTTACGGCATAATGTCTTGTGTTTAATTCTGCAGAGCATCCAGGGATAGAATTTGAATGCAAGACGCTGTACAAAACAATTAGACTTTAGAGATGGAAAAGATCTGAGGGCTTAAACTAGTCTAGTCTAGGCCCATTCCCTAGGAGATATTTACTAGTGCTTTGCTCAGCCTCGTTTGAAGTGTGCCAGGTGGAGAGGGGAAGCATTGCCCAGCGGTTTTTCAGTTCCCAGCTCTGTCACAGACTTCTTGCGTGTGACCTTGGGCAAGTCACTTATCCTCTGTGCCTCAGTTGCCCCTCTGCAAAATGAAGATAATAGCCCTGCCCTGCCTCCTCACCAGGAGGTTGTGAGGCTAAATCCATTAACGACTGAGCGGGGCTAAGATATTATGGCAACAGGGGCTGAATAAGTTCCTATGACAGAAGTATGGGTTTCCAGCACTTCTCTTGGGAGATTGACACAGCCCAAATAGACCTAACTGTCAGGCTATTTCAGCCTAAACAGTCCCATTTCTCCTCAGGATACCCCCATCTACCACCCTAAACAGTTCCTCTTCCTTCCTGGTGTAAGCTATGCCTACACAGCATGGTACTTGGTCCCACTCTTAGTGACAGCTAGGCCAGTTAGAAATTGATCAGCAAGCTGCAGGTTTGGCTAACAGAGGTGTGTCTTTCAGCTCAGGCAGCAGTGGATCGTGCACTATGATCCAGAGGTCCCAGGTGTGATCCTCACCACTGACCATCAATCTAGGGGCATCAGCGTTACCCTGGTGTTTACACACTTCAGCTATTTCTGGAGTCAAAGCCATTATTACCTCATAAATAATCAGGCTGCCCTTAAAGATGGCAAGGAAGTGCTGAGGCTCCCTGCCCATCGTCACTCGAATCTGCACCGGCTCATTCCCGTACTTTTTGTCCAGCTCCACGGCATTGAACGCACAGGCAGTGACTTCATCCACGGAGGCATGGCGGCCCTAGGATCGAACGAGAGATACCTAGTATCGCAGTTCAGGAGAGGCATTTCAGGAGATGCTAAACGCATGGAATGTTTCATGGTTACAAACTGCCCCAGGCAGTCAAACAATGAGGCAGAACCCCAATTAATAACAAGAATTTTAGTTATAAGCTGGGGACGCATCAATTAGAAGTAACAGAGGAGGAGAAGGACCTCAGAGTATTGGTTGATCACAGGATGGCTATGAGCCCCCAATGTGATATGGCTGTGAAAAAAGCTAATGGGGTCTTGGGATGCTTCAGGCGAGGTATTTCTAGTAGAGATAAGGAGGTGTTAGTACTGTTATACAAGGCACTGGTGAGACCTCACCTGGAATACTCTGTGCAGTTCTGGTCTCCCAGGTTTAAGAAGGATGAATTCAAACTCAAACAGGTACAGAGAAGGGCTACTAGGATGATCCGAGGAATGGAAAACCTGTCTTATGAAAGGAGACTCAAGGAGCTTGACTTGTTTAGCCTAACCAAAAGAAGGTTGAGGGGAGATATGATTGCTCTCTATAAATATGTCAGAGGGATAAATACTGGAGAGGGAAAGGAATTATTTAAGCTCAGTACCAATGTGGACACAAGAACAAATGGATATAAACTGGCCAACGGAAAGTTTAGACTTGAAATTAGATGAAGGTTTCTAACCATCAGAGGAGTGAAGTTCTGGAATAGTCTTCCAAGGGAAGCAGTGGGGGCAAAAGACCTATCTGGCTTCAAGATTAAACTCAATAAGTTTATGGAGGAGATGGTATGATGGAATAACATGATTTTGGCAATTAATTGATCTTTAACTATTCTTGGTAAATAGGCCCAATGGCCTGTGATGGGATGTTAGATGGGGTGGGATCTGAGTTACTACAGAGAACTCTTTCCTGGGTATCTGGCTGGTGAATCTTGCCCACATGCTCAGGGTTTCAGCTGATCGCCTATTTGTGGTCGGGAAGGAATTTTCCTCCAGGGCAGATTGGAAGAGGCCCTGGGTTTTTTTTTTTTTGCCTTCCTCTGTAGCATGGGGCACTGGTCACTTGCTGGAGGATTCTTTACACCTTGAAGTCTTTAAACCATGCTTTGAGGACTTCAATAGCTCAGACATAGGTGAGAGGTTTATTGCAGGAGTGGGTGGGTGAGATTCGGCGGCCTGCATTGTTCAGGAGGTCAGACTAGATGATCACAATGGTCCCTTCTGACCTTAATATCTATGAGTCTATGTATCATGAGATTTTAAAAATAATCTATGAGGGATTCTTTTATTTGGTTTTTGGTCATAGAGCCTTTAGAGTTCATGTTTTCATTCTTTTCTCCAGAACCATGAGCGATAGAAAATATTTTTTTTAAAAAGGGATAGCGGAGATTCACGTTCCCATGACTCATGCACTGGGGCTGCGAAGAACAACATGAAATATTGCAAGATTCGCTATCAAATCATGAGAATCAGCAACACTGCCACTGTGGGTTGTGGGCTGTGGAGAAAAACCACAGGCCCGAGTCTCCGCTTCCTTGCATCTTGTATCATCATGTACCTCTCTGCAAAGTGAGGGTGCCTGCAGCCACCTCTGGGGTGGAGCGCGGCAGCTGGCCATACGCTCTGCATTCATTTGGCGCACAAAGGGTTATATAAGGTGCCAGGTCCCCCAGGTTTATGAAAAGCGTGTGTGTGTTGGGGAATGGTAATTTTTTTTTGGTCAATCCTTGCTGTTGCTTAGACAAAATGCAGGTCATGCAAGTGAAACCCTCTGCCCCACCTGCCAGAGGAAAACATCTGTAGTCCCCTCAGGCCCAGGACTGAACAGAACATTCTCTGATGGGCAGCATGGTGGGGAATGGGCCTGCTATGCCTCCAAAGCGTAGCATGCCCACCCCTTTCCAAGCTCTACCATGCTCTTCAGCAGCCTCTGATTGTCTCAGGGAAGCAGTGCATTCATGGCTTCCTTTCAGATAGCCTCGGCTGGTCTTGCATTCTGAGGAACTGCAGTAGAAGCCAGTGCTGCCACTTGCAGCCTGATTTGATCATACCCTTCAGTGAAACGCACTAGACCTCCATGTGGAAGGACGCAGAAGGTCACACGGCTGGCTCAACTGGGGTTCGAAAGTGCAAGACAGAGCCAAAGATACTGGGCTTTCCAAAGAGCGAGTGAGCATTTGGGGTTGGGTTATTTTTGCATTTTCTTCGGTTCTGAGCTTCAATCAAATTATATCCAGCCCTTTCCTGCTTGCCTTTTACTTACTTGCCACATATAGATCATGTAATGAGGTCTGCCCGATTTCAGGTATGTATAGAGGATCAGGTAACAATCTCCTCCGTAGAACTGCCCATAAGTCTTGGGATCCACTGGTTGCATGTGCAGATCCTCAATCCGCCACACCTGCATAGAAACTTCCTGGTCAGAAAGGTGGGATTTTGGGTGTGCAAATGTGAGCATGTGTAAATATACACGAGCCACCTCTTCAGGGGCCCACTGAAGTTCAGGCCTGTAGGCTCAATATCAAATGCCCACTTCTCCGCTGTGTTACTCCAGTTTTGCTGCATGGGTCCACTGATTTCCACAGCCTATTCTATCAGCGCGTTCTCGGCTGCTAACAACGCGCAGTGCCTTACCTGAGATAGACGAACAAACCTGCTGACTCTTTTGCCTCACTGATCAAAGACCATAGGATAAGATGTCCCTCCTCTCCCAAAAGAATATTTGGGGGAGAGGGGATTTATAATAGCTCTTCTGAATAGTCACAGCATTCTGGGAGTTCATTCTGGCTGCAGCCACACTGACTTAGTGCAGAACCTCATGAGATCTGCACAGCAGCTGCACATAAAAATGGAAGCAGTTTGGAAATATGTCAAGGGCTGCAACCTAAGTAAAAGAAAAATGATTTGGAAAGTGATTGCTCACCTCAACTTTCCCAGAGGCATCATCTGCCATTCTCTGTTCTGCAGCTAGCTCTGGTCTGGCATGTAACTGAGAGACATCAAATTTCACTTGCTCCACCTTGGCTGTACACATAAGCAGAATACACATTAATCAAACCATATAAACATACAGTTTAAGTACTGTACAGTGCCTCATATCTACACACAATTAGCAAATACATGAGAAAAATCCTGGCTTGTAATGATCTGAAAACCATCATATCATGAGTAAGTAGACACAACAAATCCTGCATCTTGGCAGGGGTTAGACTAGATGACCCTTGTGGTCCCTTCTAAACCTATGGTTCTATGATTCAAAGTAAACGTCTGTTGTTGATGGAGCTGGGGGTTCTATTTGTTGACCTCCTCAGAGGCCAATAATAATAGAATTACAGACCAGTATTACTCAATCACATTGTATATTCAAAAAGTACACCCTAATTGGCTCTAATGAGTTCCATTCAAAGTATTATTCACCTCCCAAACAAACAATTCATGATTATTTCCTCCTTTTAAATGTTCTTTTCAAAAGGAAAAATGGTTAAATTTCTGAAGGTAATGAGAGAGAGAGAGAGAGAGAGAGAGAGAGATGGACTATGAAGATGACATTCAATATCTATGTAACTATTCACATATTCACTTCATGTTTCTGTCCACATCTAGGTCTGTTGTTCCAAAAGGGAAAACGTTGAGCTGAGGGACAACTCACTGTAATTAATATTCATGTCAACAAAAGCCAGTGAGCCAAATTCTGCTTTTGCTTATACTAGTGTAAATCCAGAATGAGCCCATTGACTTCAGCGGAATCAGATTTATGCCAGTATAAATGAAAGCAGATTTTCATCCAAAGTTTGCTTATTAGATTCATAGATACTGATTTCTGAAGATAAAAGGTTTTTTTTTTGTAAATTTTTATGATTCGTTTCCTAACTGATTTCTTGATTGCCACAATTTACATTTGACGTAGCTGACGGTTTTGCTATTTTATTATGTAAGCCCTGGTCTACACTAGGACTTTAGGTCGAATTTAGCAGCGTTAAATCGATTTAAACCTGCACCCGTCCACACAATGAAGCCCTTTATTTCGACTTAAAGGGCTCTTAAAATAGATTTCCTTACTCCACCCCTGACAAGTGGATTAGCGCTTAAATCGATGTTGCCGGCTCGAATTTGGGGTACTGTGGACACAATTCGATGGTATTGGCCTCCGGGAGCTATCCCAGAGTGCTCCATTCTGACCGCTCTGGACAGCACTCTCAACTCAGATGCACTGGCCAGGTAGACAGGAAAAGAACCGCGAACTTTTGAATCTCATTTCCTGTTTGGCCAGTGTGGCAAGCTGCAGGTGACCATGCAGAGCTCATCAGCACAGGTGACCATGATGGAGTCCCAGAATCGCAAAAGAGCTCCAGCATGGACCGAACGGGAGGTACGGGATCTGATCGCTGTTTGGGGAGAGGAATACGTGCTATCAGAACTCCGTTCCAGTTTTCGAAATGCCAAAACCTTTGTCAAAATCTCCCAGGGCATGAAGGACAGAGGCCATAACAGGGACCCGAAGCAGTGCCGCGTGAAACTGAAGGAGCTGAGGCAAGCCTACCAGAAAACCAGAGAGGCGAACAGCCGCTCTGGGTCAGAGCCCCAAACATGCTGCTTCTATGATGAGCTGCATGCCATTTTAGGGGGTTCAGCTACCACTACCCCAGCCGTGTTGTTTGACTCCTTCAATGGAGATGGAGGCAATACGGAAGTAGGTTTTGGGGACAAAGAAGATGATGATGATGAGGAGGTTGTAGATAGCTCACAGCAAGCAAGCGGAGAAACCGGTTTTCCCGACAGCCAGGAACTGTTTCTCACCCTAGACCTGGAGCCAGTACCCCCCGAACCCACCCAAGGCTGCCTCCTGGACCCAGCAGGCGGAGAAGGGACCTCTGGTGAGTGTACCTTTTAAAATGCTATACATGGTTTAAAAGCAAGCATGTGAAAGGATTACTTTGCCCTGGCATTTGCGGTTCTCCTAGATGTAGTCCTAAAGCCTTTGCAAAAGGTTTCTGGGGAGGGCAGCCTTATTTCGTCCTTCATGGTAGGACACTTTACCACTCCAGGCCAGTAACACGTACTCGGGAATCACTGTAGAACAAAGCATTGCAGTGTATGTTTGCTGGCATTCAACCAAAATCCGTTCTTTATCTCTCTGTGTTATCCTCAGGAGAGTGAGATATAATTCATGGTCACCTGGTTGAAATAGAGTGCTTTTCTTCAGGGGACACTCAGAGGAGCCCATTCCTGCTGGGCTGTTTGCCTGTGGCTAAACAGAAATGTTCCCCGCTGTTAGCCACAGGGAGGGGGGAAGGTTGAGGGGGTAGTCACGCGGTGGGAGGAGGCAAAATGCAACCTTGTAACGAAAGCACATGTGCTATGTATGTAATGTTAACAGCAAGGTTTACCCTGAAAGAGTGTAGCGACTGTTTTATAAAATGTGTCTTTTTAAATACCGCTGTCCCTTTTTTTTTCTCCACCAGCTGCATGTGTTTCAATGATCACAGGATCTTCTCCTTCCCAGAGGCTAGTGAAGCTTAGAAAGAAAAAAAAACGCACTCGCGATGAAATGTTCTCCGAGCTCATGCTGTCCTCCCACACTGACAGAGCACAGACGAATGCGTGGAGGCAAATAATGTCAGAGTGCAGGAAAGCACAAAATGACCGGGAGGAGAGGTGGAGGGCTGAAGAGAGTAAGTGGCGGGCTGAAGAGAGTAAGTGGCGGGCTGAAGACAGGGCTGAAGCTCAAATGTGGCGGCAGCGTGATGAGAGGAGGCAGGATTCAATGCTGAGGCTGCTGCAGGACCAAACCAGTATGCTCCAGTGTATGGTTGAGCTGCAGCAAAGGCAGCTGGAGCACAGACTGCCACTGCTGCCCCTCTGTAACCAACCGCCCTCCTCCCCAAATTCCATAGCCTCCACACCCAGACGCCCAAGAACGCGGTGGGGGGGCCTCCGGCCAACCAGCCACTCCACTACAGAGGATTGCCCAAAAAAAAGAAGGCTGTCATTCAATAAATTTTAAAGTTGTAAACTTTTAAAGTGCTGTGCTTAAAGTGCTGTGTGGCATTTTCCTTCCCTCCTCCACCACCCCTCCTGGGCTACCTTGGTAGTCATCCCCCTATTTGTGTGATGAATGAATAAAGAATGCATGACTGTGAAGCAGCAATGACTTTATTGCCTCTGCAAGCAATGATTAAAGGGAGGAGGGGAGGGTGGTTAGCTTACAGGGAAGTAGAGTGAACCAAGGGGCGGGGGGTTTCATCAAGGAGAAACAAACAGAACTTTCACACCGTAGCCTGGCCAGTCATGAAACTGGTTTTCAAAGCTTCTCTGATGCGTACCGCGCCCTCCTGTGCTCTTCTAACCGCCCTGGTGTCTGGCTGCGCGTAACCAGCAGCTAGGCGATTTGCCTCAACCTCCCACCCCGCCATAAACGTCTCCCCCTTACTCTCACAGATATTGTGGAGCACACAGCAAGCAGTAATAACAGTGGGAATATTGGTTTTGCTGAGGTCTAAGCGAGTCAGTAAACTGCGCCAGCGCGCCTTTAAACATCCAAATGCACATTCTACCACCATTCTGCACTTGCTCAGCCTGTAGTTGAACAGCTCCTGACTACTGTCCAGGCTGCCTGTGTACGGCTTCATGAGCCATGGCATTAAGGGGTAGGCTGGGTCCCCAAGGATACATATAGGCATTTCAACATCCCCAACAGTTATTTTCTGGTCTGGGAATAAAGTCCCTTCCTGCAGCTTTTGAAACAGACCAGAGTTCCTGAAGATGCGAGCATCATGCACCTTTCCCGGCCATCCCACGTTGATGTTGGTGAAACGTCCCTTGTGATCCACCAGAGCTTGCAGCATGATCGAAAAGTACCCCTTGCGGTTTATGTACTCGGCGGCTTGGTGCTGCGGTGCCAAGATAGGGATATGGGTTCCGTCTATAGCCCCACCACAGTTAGGGAATCCCATTGCAGCAAAGCCATCCACTATGACCTGCACATTTCCCAGGGTCACTACCCTTGATATCAGCAGATCTTTGATTGTGTGAGCTACTTGCATCACAGCAGCCCCCACAGTAGATTTGCCCACTCCAAATTGATTCCCAACTGACCGGTAGCTGTCTGGCGTTGCAAGCTTCCACAGGGCTATCGCCACTCGCTTCTCAACTGTGAGGGCTGCTCTCATCTTGGTATTCATGCGCTTCAGGGCAGGGGAAAGCAAGTCACAAAGTTCCACGAAAGTGCCCCTACGCATGCGAAAGTTTCGCAGCCACTGGGAATCGTCCCAGACCTGCAACACTATGCGGTCCCACCAGTCTGTGCTTGTTTCCTGAGCCCAGGATCGGCGTTCCACAGCATGAACCTGCCCCATTAGCACCATGATGCATGCATTGTCAGGGCCCATGCTTTCAGAGAAATCTGTGTCCATGTCCTGATCACTCACAGGACCGCGCTGACGTCGCCTCCTCGCCCGGTATCGCGTTGCCATGTTCTGGTGCTGCATATACTGCTGGATAATGCGTGTGGTGGTTAATGTGCTCCTAATTGCCAAAATGAGCTCAGCGGCCTCCATGCTTGCCTTGGTATGGCGTCCGCACAGAAAAAAGGCGCGGAACGATTGTCTGCCGTTGCTCTGACGGAGGGAGGGGCGACTGACGACACGGCTTACAGGGTTGGCTTCAGGGAGCTAAAATCAACAAAGGGTGTGCCTGTACATCAAGGAGTATTTCAGGCAGGACTGCACGGAGGGTTCCAATAAGAAATGGTGCACCTAAGTTATCGTTCTTATTGGAACAAGGAGGTTAGCCTGGCCTCTGATTGATACATGGCTAGATTTACCTCGCTGCACCTTCTCTGTGAGTGACTGCAGTGTGATCTAGACAGGGGAGGAGGCAAATGAGTACAAAACAAATCTGGTCTATTTCTTGTTCTGACCCACTCCATCTATCTTTTACATCTTTGGCTGGCAGCAGACGGTGCAGAAGGACTGCATGCCATCCACATCTCATGGCTGCTCGGCAGAAGATGGTACAGTACGACTGCTAGCCATCTTCATCTCTTGCCTGCCTGGCATAAGATGGTACAATACGACTGCTAGCAATCCTCATCTCTTGCCTGCCTGGCAGAAGATGGTACAGTACGACTGCTAGCAGTCCGTATCGCCTGCCCGCTCACCATAAGACGGTTCAATAGGACTGCAGGACTAAAGAGAATGACCTGGTCAAGTCACTCCAAATTTAGTCCCTGCGCCAATGTCTGCCCAGGCGCTCCCAGCCGACGTGGCCAGGAGAACCTCGGACACGACGAGGACGACTACCAATCGTATTGCACCGTCTGCTGCCAGAAGGCAATGGGTTGCTGCTACTGTGCAGCAAAGCCGTACCGCGTCTGCCAGCACCCAGGAGACATAGGGTGACGGTTACCTGAGCTGGCTCCATGCTTGCCGTGGTATGGCGTCTGCACAGGTAACTCATGAAAAAAGGCGCGAAATGATTGTCTGCCCTTGCTTTCACGGAGGGAGGGAGGGAATGGGGGCCTGACGACACGTACCCAGAACCACCCGCGACAATGTTTTAGCCCCATCAGAGTGCTCCATTGTGAGTGCTCTGGACAGCACTCTCAGATGCCCGACTGTTTGCCATTGCTCTGACTCTGGGAGGAGCGCTTACAGGGTTGGCTTCAGGGAGCTAAAATCAACAAAGGGGGTGGCTTTACATCAAGGAGTATTTCAGGCAGGACTTCACGGAGGGTTCCAATAAGAAATGGTGCACCTAAGTTATTGTCCTTATTGGAACAAGAAGGTTAGCCTGGCCTCTGATTGATACATGGCTAGATTTACCTCGCTGCACCTTCTCTGTAAGTGACTGCAGTGTGATCTAGAAGAATGAGTCCCCTAGACAGGGGAGGGGGGGAAGCAAATGAGTACAAAACAAATCTGGTCTATTTCTTGTTTTGATCCACTCCATCTATCTTTTACATCTTTGGCTGGCAGCAGACGGTGCAGAAGGACTGCATGCCATCCACATCTCATGGCTGCTCGGCAGAAGATGGTACAGTACGACTGCTAGCAGTCCGTATCGCCTGCCCGCTCACCATAAGACGGTTCAATAGGACTGACTGCAGGACTAAAGAGAATGACCTGCTCAAGTCACTCCAAATTTAGTCCCTGCGCCCATGTCTGCCCAGGCGCTCCTGATCGACCTCACAGAGGCGACCAGGAGCACCTCAGACATGACGATGACGGCTACCAGTTGTACTGTACCGTCTGCTGCCACAAGGCAAGGGGTTGCTGCTACTGTGTAGCAATGCCGTACCGCGTCTGCCAGCACCCAGGAGACATAGGGTGACGGTTACCTGAGCGGGCTCCATGCTTGCCGTGGTATGGCGTCTGCACAGGTAACTCAGGAAAAAAGGCGCGAAATGATTGTCTGCCCTTGCTTTCACGGGGGGAGGGAGGGAGGGAACGGGGGCCTGACGATATGTACCCAGAACCACCCGCGACAATGTTTTAGCCCCATCAGGCATTGGGATCTCAACCCAGAATTCCAATGGGCAGCGGAGACTGCGGGAACTGTGGGATAGCTACCCACAGTGCAATGCTCCGGAAGTCGACGCTTGCCTCGGTACTGTGGAAGCGCTCCGCCGAGTTAATGCACTTAATGCACTTAGAGCATTTTCTGTGGGGACACACACACTCGAATATATAAAACCGATTTCTAAAAAACCGACTTCTATAAATTCGACCTAATTTCGTAGTGTAGACATACCCTAAGCATGCAGTATCAGCAATTTTTGTTATTGCTAAATTGCTGAATCCTTTGTATTTTACCAAAGATGGAAGATATGTGGTTATGGAAGAACGGGCAATAAGGCTTTAAAGCTACTGAAGGTTTGAAACAATCAGTGTAAAAGATATTCCTCGGGCCTCATTTTTCATAAGGAAAGCAGACAGAACTCAAAATCAATGACAATAAAGTAAGCTAAAGATCAGCCACTGCTGGCTTGGAGGATTCACAGATCCAAGGCCACAGAGAACCATTGTGATCATCTGGTCTGGCCTCCTCTATAACGCAGGCCAGAGAACCTCCCCAAAATAATTTCCAGAGCATCTCTTTCAAAAACATCCAATCTTGATTTTAACATGATCAGTGATGGAGAAGCCACCATGACCTTACATAAATTATTCCAATGGTTAATTACCCTCACTGTTAAAAACTTATGCCTTATTTCCAGTCTGAATTTCTCTAGCTACAATTTCCAGCCATTGGACCATGTTAGATCTTTCTCTGCTAGATTGATGAGCTCATTATCAAATATTGTTCTCCAGGGAGGTACTTATAGACTGTAATAAAGTCATCCCTTAACCGTCTCTTTGTTAAGCTACATAGATTGAGCTCTGGGAGTCTATAGCTACAAGGCATGTTGTCTAATCCTTTAATTATTCTTATGGCTCTTCTCTGAACTCTCGCCAGTTTATCAGCATCATTCTTGATGATCTCACCAATCTTGTTAGTTGTGTAGACTTTGCCAAGACCTTGAGTTTCCTCCTTTTCTGTCCACCTTTTGAAGAGCTGTTTAAACATTGCTGACTCTGCGCCGTCATTCACCACCTCCACATTGGTGGTAGCAGAATAACTCTTGGCTTGGATAAAACCCTATGGGGGGGGATTCCAAAAGGACTTCACTTAGCTCATACCAATCTCTGTACAGAAGTACAACTGG
The DNA here is from genome assembly GCF_965140285.1 of Lepidochelys kempii. Classification (NCBI taxonomy): domain Eukaryota; kingdom Metazoa; phylum Chordata; order Testudines; family Cheloniidae; genus Lepidochelys; species Lepidochelys kempii. The sequence continues at coordinate 258,975,205 of NC_136381.1, forward strand.
ACTGAATGTTGCCTGGACCTACACCAACCCTGATGATCCAAATACCCCCAAAACCCTTAAGAAGTTTGGAATGTGAATCCCTGAGCTAGACCTAAATTTTGTAACTGGCCTTTATAATACAAGGCTGCGCCAAAAACCCATACCTAGACACCCACAAACTCTTGAGATGTACAATATCCAGGGCTGACCAGGGCATCATGGGCCCATGTCCGGTTAGGAATGCCCCCCTTTTTCCCCTGCTTCATAGACATATAGAGCTCCTGATGAGCCACCAGGAGTTGAGAGGAAGAATGATCCAGCGGTTTGGGTGTCAGCCTAGTGCTTGGTAGCCCCAGGTTCAATTCTTTGCCCTACTACGGATTTCCGGTGTGACCCTGGGTGAGTCACTTAGCCTCTCTGCTGCAGTTCCTCATGTACTAATTTGTGTGAAAACTACAAACTGTCTTGTCTTCAGTAGGATTTCACTTCAAGTTCATGAACTCATGAATACACCTTCTTCCCCAGCGAAGACAAAGCCCTAAATCCCTTAGCTACTTTGAAAATGTCAACTACAAATTCCCATTTAAGGCCTATTCCAAAGCCCACTGAAGTCAATGGAAAAAACTCTTTGCGACTGCAGTGGGCTTTGGATTGGGCTCTTAGGTACCTAAATAAGTGGCCTCATCCCCACAGCTCCCATTTATTTCATCCAGTTAATATGCGAGAAAACAGGCCAGCTCCCATCAATCAATGCTCCATTGTAATTATCAGCAACTGGGCTAGTTCTTAGCTACTTCCCCTGGCAGATTGTTTTAAATACAGGGCTCACCACAGCTCGGCTGAATGCGGCTTTCTTTTCCTCCTTGCTGGAGTCTTTTCCTCTCCAAACATAGATCTTAAAACCACCTTGGTCTAAAATGTGACAGTCCTGAAGTGAAGCACAGGAAATAGATAGATCAAAAATCCTGCTGGGGCCAGGTTTCTCCCCTTATCCAAAGGGTCCCCAGCACTCACGTCTAGACTAGGAAATGTTTTGCCCCTTTTCCTCAAGTGGGTCGGGTGCACAGTTGCTAGCGGTGGTTGAGAGCTAGTATAGGCAGCTGCACTATTCCCAGAAAATGGGTACAATGTTTTCTGCCCTAGACCCAGCTTGAATTGATCCCGAGAGTATCTGACACTTGTTCCAAACCCAGCAATGAGTCCTTTGCACACATCAGCAACCAATGGGTCCGTTCCCAAAAGCATGGGGTGAGAGAGACTAGAACTACAGGCCCTGAAAGTTCAACCCTCAGCCCACTGTGCTAGACTAATGAGTGGTATTGATTTGTAGAGTGCCTGCTGGGAGCTAGAGGAGTACGAAGCAATGACTGACTTAGACCTTTCTTGCACCAGTGTAGGTCTGGAGTGACTTCCCTGAAGCCAGAGGAGTACACTGGTGTAAAATCAGTGTAACATCAGAACCAAGCTGTGCCAGATCAGAACTGGGCCATGTAACTCTACCTCAAATCCCTGACAGTCTAACTGCATCCTGGTACCATACCAGGTAACAATGACGGAGAACTGAGCTTCTTGTTTTTAAAGGAAAAGCGAAACAACCCAGAAGCAAGCAGAACCTTTCAGTCAGTGCTTAATTTGTGCCAGGGCTGAGCCCTGGCACCTCTAGGCTTGGCATTTCATAGCCCTGGCGCCTGGCACTTCTGGGCTTGCTGCATCAGTTATGAAAGTAAAAAAATTGCTTGAGCCCCAGCACCTCTTTCATTACAAATTAAGCACTGCTTATTTCTATTCAGAGGTGACATGTACACTGATCTACCCTCGATAACACCTTACGCTTCTACGGCTAGAAACAGAGGGAGGGAGGGAGGCGAGAACCCTGGTTAGTCAGAGGGGTTGGTGGCAGCTGACAGACATATTGGTTTCCCTCATGGTAACCCCCACATCTTGTGGGCTGGTTTCTGCGTGAAGAAATTAGTGGCGACAAATTCACTATCATATTTTAGTCAGATCCTCCCTCACGTCTACGAACACAAGCTATTAATCATCTCTCTTCTGACAATGCCTTGAGACACTTGACTGTTCCTTTAGTGACTGCCGAGGTAACAGGTCCTTGGGCTGCGAGGGCGGGCAGGTCATCAACTGCCATACTCCGCCTTCATTATTATTTGTACGATCATTTAACTTACAGGCCTCAGGCAAGGACCCAGGTACCACTGTGCAGGTGCTGTGCATGCAGAGGACAAGAAGTGACAGTTCTTATCACAAAGAGCCGACAACCTTAGCATCTCCCCCCATTTCCCTGCACCTTACCTCATGCTGGAGGAGATCTTGTGTGAGGGGCCGGGTGGCTATTTCCTGCACCACCAAGTCGTCGTTGTTTTCGTAGACACTAGAGGAAGCAATGGGCAGAGAAAGATTCACAGAGGGCTGGGGGAGAAGGGACTATCCTCCTGGGGGACACACACTCATTCCCAGGGCTTGGGTTTGGAGACCTAATCCAGACTTACTGGTAGAGCCGGACGTTTGCTTTCTGCAGCTCATCGGCTTTCTCATCGGGGGTGGTGGCCCGGAGCGCCCCACGTCTCTCCCCGAGCACTGTTTTCATGATCTGCATGAGGTCTGGGGAGTCCTTCTCATTGTCAATGATGCCAATCTGGGCCCGGCCGCCTCTCTCGCCATCCCTGATGCTACGAGCCAGAGCCAGTCCCTGCAAGAGATGGGTCCTGATTTAGCCAATGAAAAGACTCGCCTTTCACCTCTGCAGGTGCCGGGTCAGGACAGACTTTCAATGCTCACACAGGACATTTCAGTCCAATTTATTATCTTGGTCAATGCAGTCTGCCTGGGCAGCCCTAGCCCATAAAGGAGAATGGGGGCACGAGGCACCCAAACTACAACTCCCATGATGCACCACGACAGCATTTCCAAATGGAAATGTTTCGGTTTTTAACCAAATCTTTACATTCTCTGTGGAAAGACTTTTTTTGTGTGAAAAAAGCTGTTGAGTTGAAAACCCAATTTTCCATTGCAAAACAGCTTAAACCTAATGTTTTCAAGCAGCCTTGGAATTCTAGCATCAAAGGAAATCTGGACATCATCTCTCACTGCAAACCCTCCTCCTGCTGCCACCTTTCCCATGCCTGCAGATCTGCCCTGCAGCCCTTCTTCCCCTTTGCTCCTGGGGGAACCTGCCTCCTCTCCACCTCTGCTGAAAGCATCAGCGGCTCGCCTTACCCTGACCATGCTGCTATCTTCTCCATGGTGTCCCCAAGGCCCAGTTCTCTGGGTACCACAACATGCAGAAAGATGCTGCCTGCCTTTTCATACATATAAAGGGGTGCCATGAGTTCACCCACAACCTCAGGCACCTCCCCTATGCACCCTAAACCTGGTTCATAATTGCCCTTCTAGTTTTTGATGGCCTTCCATGGCATTGTCCCTGACAACCACAGAGAGGCAATGTGGGGTCCAGTGGGACACGACACACTGGACAGGAATTCAGGGAAGACGAAGTTCTACTCCTAACATTGCCACAGCCCTGCAGGGTGATCATGGCCATGTCACATCACCGCTCTGTGCCTCAGTTTCCCCATCTGTAAAATGGGGATAATGATACTTTTGTAAAATATTTTGAGATCTATGGAGGAAAGCTGATACGTAAGAGCTTGGTATTCTTATTTCTGCTTCTGCTTTTCCTCTGCTACTGGTCACTTTGTACTAGTCCACAGTACCTTTTTTTTAATACAAATTTCCCCACCCCTGAGATCTCTAGTGTAGACAAAGCTTCTGTCTTTTTAAGTACTATGTCACATAGCCTCTCTATACATCATTTAGGTTTAAGTGATTTGCCCAAGGCCACACACAGAATCTGGAGCAGAACCAGGAACTGAACCCACATCCCCTGAACCCGTCCTATGTCATAACTGCAACACTGTTCTTCCACTCCTGTAGCAGTTGTTAATGGGAAAATAGCCCTCTGCTAGGGTTTTATACTCATCAGTGTATCACTCATTTTGTGCTGGGGAGGCTGCTATTTTGCAATCATCATCTGTCATATTTCTCTTCGTTTTTCAGGCTTTCAAAATGCCCCAAATAAATCCAATGGCATTTTCCACACTGACCCTGGATTTCTCTGCAATGTTGCTTTCGGGACCATTCCACTGGATCAGCACTTTCCCAAGGTCCATCAGGAACACATCCCCCTTATTGAAGCTGTCCCACGAAAGCTCCACCTGTCATGAGATAGCGAAACAGTGCATGTTACCAGGGAACAACGATCGTCAAAGAAAACTGGCTCTTGGGGAAGGAACAACACTCTGATATTAACAACATGCTTGTTTTCCTCTGCAAATTCATTAACTATCCATAACATGATCAGGGATTTATCATTTATTATCCTGTTTGAACGGATAGGAACACCAGACATTTTTTAAAATTCAAGGAAGAATGTGTTGTGCAGGCCCATGTGCGGATCTCCTTGTTCTTCTTTTAAAAGTCTAGTTTTGTGGTAACAACAATAACCTCTGTGCAGGACACTGCATGGGAATAAATGATTAGCTGGGCCTAATGGCCAACAGCTTAGAATCATAGAAGATTAGTGTTGGAAGAGACCTCAGGAGGTCATCTAGTGCAACCCCCTGCTCAAAGCAGGACCAACACCAACTAAATCATCCCCAGCCAGGGATTTATCAAGCCGGGCCTTAAAAACCGCTAAGGATGGAGATTCCACCACCTCTCTAGGTAACCCATTCCAGTGCTTCCCCACCCTCCAAGTGAAATAGCGTTTCCTAATATCCAACCTAGACCTCCCGCACTGCAACTTGAGACCACTGCTTGTTCTGTCATCTGCCACCACTGAGAACAGCTGAGCTCCATCCTCTTTGGAACCCCCCTTCAGGTAGTTGAAGGCTGCTATCAAATCCCCCCTCACTCTTCTTTTCTGCAGACTAAATAAGCCCAGTTCCCTCAGCCTCTCCTCATAAGTCATGTGCCCCAGCCCCCTAATCATTTTCGTTGCCCTCTGCGGGACTCTCTCCAACTTGTCCACATCATTTCTGTAGTGGAGGGCCCAAAAATGGACGCAATACTCCAGATGTGGCCTCACCAGTGCCGAATAGAGGGGAATAATCACTTCCCTCGGTCTGCTGGCAACGCTCCTACTAATACAGCCCAATATGCCGTTAGCCTTCTTGGCAATAAGAGCACACTGCTGACTCATATCCAGCTTCTCTCTCTCTCTCTGCAGGATAGCAAAATCCACTGTAAGTTATTGAATGTTGTTTATTCTGTAAGGCAGGGATTTGCAAATGGTGATGATCAGTTGAGTAGAGTTGATCGGAAAATGGATTCGCCCCGCCCCCATGGAAAAGTTTCAGGACTAATAGAAAGAGCACGGTCCCTGACCCAAGGAGCTTACAGTGGGGATGAGCAATAACGCTGCTGCTTGAAAGAGACCCTTTATATTCAGTGCTGCAGTCCCAGCTGCCTCTGCATAACAGAGCATGGGCTTCTATAGCACGGGCTTCCACAGAACTCCTCCCCCAGGCTCCCTGTCTGGGAAGCTCACCCATTTAAGAGTGCAGTGCCCAACAGCACATATACAAGCCAAGGTCTCGATCCTGCATAAAGCAGGGTCAGAAGCTCTGCGTGTACTGTGTGAGTTGGTGCCAATGAGACTCCTAGCACAGCACAAGGGTAAGCATGTGTGCAAGCCTCTGAAGGATCAGGGCCGAATATTAGCGCTGAGTGGGGGAGGGAAGGGACAGCCAGGGTTACAGCAATGCAGCAGTGTGGTGACTCAGCTTAGACATGTGCATGTCTTGGCAAGCCAATGCGGTCTTAAAAATACAATAATATTACAGTATTGAATAATATGTTAATCATACATAATGAAACATGATAGCATCGTATGTAATCATTATTATTACAACCACCTGCAGTAGGCCCTAAGGAAATGCATAGAAAAACCGGAACCATTTTTCTCCAGCTTCAGATGACAAGGCAGCTACAAAATCAAGTTAATCGTTGGCTTGGTTTTAATTGTGTAAGAAATCCGTGACTTCGGCTGGAAGGATTGCAAGTCTGATTCTGCTTCCACTTATACCAGTGTCACTCCATTGTCTTCAACATCAAGTTACACTGGTGTAAAGATGATGAGAATGAGGCTCTGCATTTGCAGCCATTGCTCAGAGGGCTTGATTTGGATCTCACACTGGTGTAAGACGTAAATCCACTGAAATCTATGGCCCAGATAGTCAGCTGGTTCAAACTGATGCAGCGCCATTGGCTTCATTGGAATCAGAGTGATTTACACCAGTTGAGGATTTGGTCCTATTGAGTGACATGGGTATAAAACCGAAGCGAGGTCAGAATCGGACCACTGGAAAGCCATATGGTATGCCAGACCATTACCCAACAGCATTGCTCCTATGAAATTCACCACGAGTGACTAATACGAATCAAGCGCTTCTGCCCTTACCTCTGTGGCTGACACATGCTTCTTCCCCTTGACATGAAGGAGGCGTCTGATGTTGTACATATTGATCTCCACATGCTTGAATCCTGAAGCTACGCCTCCCTTCTTGTAGCTGTTGGGTAACAGGGAATCGAGGGTTAAAATTAGAGCAGGTAAGAAAATGAGGGTTTTTTTCCAGGAAAATGTCAAGTTTTTGGCAAAAAACCCCCAAAATCCAAAATATCCAGAAGTTTGTATTTGAAAATGCTGCCACAGTGCCTCAGGGGAGTTGTAGTTTGTGATCCTCATGCTCCCATTCTCCTCGACAGGCCAGGTTCTCTGGTCAGATTACATCTCCCATGATGCACCATGATCTTCCCTCTTGTATCCTAGGGCTCACGTGGCTGCAGGGCTGTCCCTAGCTATTCTGGGGCCCTACGCAGCTCCCCTGCGGGGGGGTGGTGGGGCAGGCCTCTGCGGGGGGGGGCAGGGCTGGCTTGGGGGGCAGGGAGAACCACCCCCCAGCACTCACTGGCGGTGTGGCTGGGTCTGTGTCTGCACTTCCCGCCACCGGTGAGTGCAGGCCCGGCCCTGCTGCAGAGCTCAGGGGAGTGGGAGAGGGGCTGGGGCAGAGCAGGGGCAGGAAGAGCCAGGGCAGGGGCTGGGGCAGCACGCAGCTACGCAGGGCACCAGGAAATGTGGTGCCCCAAATTTCCAGGTGCCCTGCACAGCTGCGTACTTTGCATATGGGTAAGGACGGTCCTGCGTGGCTGTGGTGCATCATGGGAGGTGGCATCCATATGGCGAACCTGGCCCATAGAGGAGAATAGGCTCATGACCACTTGAAGTGTCTCTCCCATGAGGCACTGCAGGGGCATTTCGGAATTGAAATATTTCAGTTCCCAGGCGCTTTTTGCAAATAGAAAACATTGTATTGAAAAAAATCTAATTTTCCATCAAAAAATAGTTTTGATGGAAAAATTTTGACCATCCCTAATTAAAACAGCATTCTGCAGGGACTCAGGATGCCACCCTCCTCTCTGACGTAAGCTATTTGTGCTTGTGCTGTGGGACATGTGAATCACAATGTTTGACTGCAGGTCCTAGTGTGACCCTAGAACCACTGAATGCCCAGGGCATATAGGGTACAAGGATCCACTGGGTTCACTAGAAGAATGTCATGTAAGGTTTCCAATTAAATCCTGTGTCACACTGGTCATCATAACCATTGTGAGGTGTACGTATGGATGTTGGGTAAGGTGTTACATATATAAACTGACAATTACATACTTAAAGTCTGTGACAAAGGGACTGGTCATCAGGAAGGTGAAAAGCAGTTGTGTTTTTTCAGGCAAGAAATGTTTCTCGGTCTGTTTACATGTAAATTAAATGTTGTACAGTTCACATCCATTTACAGTCTGAGCAAAATTCTAACCAATAGATTACGGAGGTTGCAGGAAAGAACAAGCCCAGCCAGGGTTTATCCTGTTTTGAAGACAGACAATGAACTTTTGAAACTCGATCTGGGGATGCAGGTGGAAGCCCTCCCCCCGAGTTATTCCTTTCAATGTGTGATGACAAGCCATCAGCAAACTTGATCTTATGAGAGCTGGCTGGGAAAAGGAATTTGGGGAAGCCACCCTGTAGGAGACAGGGAATGTCTTGTGAGTTAAGTTTAGGCTCTGGAAAGCGTGTTATGATTTTTTTCTAAGCAACCATTTGTTTCCAATATTCTTACTTTCTACCACTTGAATCTCTGTTCTTTGAAAAGTTTATCAATATATGGAGAGCTGGGTGTAAAGTAAATGGTGATGCTGAGTTGAACCTTGCAAGCTTGGTGTACTACTTCTCTGGGAGTAGTAAATCTGAGACTTCTATGCGTGCTCCATGGAACAGGGGCTGAGCACTTCAGTGGGATGCTCGGACGACTTGGAGGTTGGTGTGTGCCTACCGCTAACCTGTACTGCGAGAGAGGGGCCTGGAGGGAAGTGCTTGTGTTGACAGAAACTGGTGGATTTAGGTTGCTGATACACAGCAACTGCCGGATGCTGGGACTGGACGACAGACGATGGATCACTTGATAATTGCCCTGTTCTGTTCATTCTCGTTGAAGCACCTGGCATTGGCCATTGTCGGAAGACAGGATACTGGGCTAGGTGGACCATTGGTCTGACCCAGTATGGCCGTTCCTATTTTGTTGTTGACTGCTTCTTGCTTCTTCTTCTTCTTCTTCTTCTTCTTCGTGTATGCGCAACGCGCCTCAGTTGGCACGCGACCAGGATTCATCACTGAATTTGGTCCACTAGTTGAACCATTAGCTTCCCCGGCTCAGGCCAGATACTGACCGGGAGTGTGACTTGAACGCTGATCCATGCTCCTGGGCAGGTGGTAGCGAGGTGCCTCATGACACTGGGGTACCCTTGCCCCACACCTTTGTCACGAGGCATGATGTCATTAGTTCCTTCCAACACAAAGTGAGCTGTAGCTCATGAAAGCTCATGCTCAAATAAATTGGTTAGTCTCTAAGGTGCCACAAGTCCTCCTTTTCTTTCTGCAAATACAGACTAACACGGCTGTTACTCTGAAACTTTATGATGAAGACCCAGACGCATCCCAAGATGACAAAGCAATCAGAAACAATTCCTGAGCTGTTTTCCTGGCTTGTGGGGTGCACCAGCATGGAATGGGATGGGTGGCACCCTATCATGATCACCATGCATTTTGCACAACCTAACACCTCACATACATGTATCAGGCCTTGCACTAAGTCTCAGCAATGTACATGCCTGTGTTGGAAAGAAAAGATGTAGCTTTGGGGTTTTATAATAGTTCTAGCCCCGTTGGGAACACACCAGTAACATAATATTTCAACTTGGTCCACAAATTTAATAATAATTAATAACATTTAATAATAGTTATTAACATAGTTAATAACATGCTATCAGCAATGTGAGCGGGAATTCAGATTTCATAGCATTTTAGCCCAGCTTTGCACAGGTATGGCTAACTACACAAGGTATGCGGCAGTCCCGGAGAGAAAGGTTGGTCCACTGGTCTAAATACATTAGAGATTGTAAAGCTTTCATATACTGTGGTAATGGAGGTCACAAAGAAGCCTAAAATAGACAGAGATTGACTCCAATGGAGTTACTCCTGATTACTGCCAATGTGAAATTAGAATCTTGTCCCTTGTGCTGAGTTTGTTTTATGAAGGTCCTAACGATGTGTTCTGGTTAGCTAAGATGAGACTCAGGCCTGCTGGGGTTTAATAAAGAGGTAGTTTTGGCCCATCCAATTTTTACCCTGCGTGTACAGTAAAGATTCAAAGGATTTAGTAGAGATGGGGGAAATGTTTCCCATTCCAAAATAAAAAAACTGGGGAGAAAAATTTGAGGAAGGAGTTTATGAAAATTTCCCCTGATTTTGACCAGCTCTGAGGCTGGCCAAAATGTTTCAGATTTTAAAATGGTGATTAAATTTTTTGAAAATTTGGAACAAAACAGGGGAAAAAAATAAAAAAAAAATGTTTTTGACCAGACCTACAGCCTAGCCTGCGTGCTTGGACCAGCCTGGCAGTCTCCATTTATTTCCACTCACATAATGCCGCTTTTGAAGTAGCTTTTGAAGACCTCAGACTCATGTCCCTCCACTTCTCGATGTTGCACTGGGCTCCCCCCAAGCATGTCATCGATCTGGGTGACATAGAAGGCCGCAGCGCCCTGTTCATCCTGAGATGAATCCTTCCCAATCCAGTAGTGCAGGTCCATCATGAAGCCGTTTGAGGTCTTCTTATTCTTGGAAAGACAAAAGCGGTATAAAGAGGAGGTCAGGGTGAGATTCATTGCACTGAGAGGCTTCACTCAGTGGAATCATGCAGATCTGCTTAGATCTGCAATCCAGGAACCAAGCCAGCTTGAAAGTGTGATTGGCATCTTGTGAATAATACCTCTGACAGAAGAGAACTGGTATAAACTAGAGAGCCAGATCGCGGCGCTCTTACTCAGGCCAAACTCCCGTGCAATCAGTGAAGTTTCCCCGAGCAAGGGAAACAGGATTTACCCTTAATATTCTGCATGCAAAAACCTGCCTGAGGTCAAGCTGTCCTTCTAGGGCCCAGCCCTGTGCTACAGAAGCTCCTGGGAATTTTGCCAGTGATTTCAATGGGAGCAGGATTTGAGCCATAAAGAACGCTGGAAGGCCCTGATTCAGGCAAGCACTTAATGGGACTTAGGCACATGCCTACATTTTTAGCATGTGCTTACTGGTTATGTCTCAGGTAGATATATGGCCCCATTACCATAGTAACGGAGTGCTTCAAAATCTTCAATTTATTTGTTCTCACAACACTCCTGCTAGGTAGGGAGGTGCTATTATCCCCATTTCATGGAGGCACAGGCTCAGTGACTTGCCTACATTCACGCAGGAAGCCTGTGACAGAACAATGCCTTGATTCCAGGTTTCCCATGCCCCAGACCAATACTAACTACTAGACCCACCCTTTCCCTCCCTATCCTAGATCAGGGCCTGAGAGCGGCAACTTGCGAGCTGCCCTTACTCTCATGTTTGGTGAGTGTTCTATTGGTTATTTAATGAATGTTCCTACGTGCTTTTGGATCCCTGGACAAAACGCTCTTACACATGTGCATTATGAGGATACAGTCTTCAATTACATGATCACCCACTGTTTTTCCCCACAGGATCCCTGGCTCATCGAGTACAAGGTGGCAGACTGACAGTTGCAGGGGCATCTGTACATCTGGCATTTCCTAATTTTTGAGTGATTGATTTTGCAGCCTAAATAACATTCACTGAATGCAGTTTTTTGTACACAATATAGATCATCGGGCTCAACAGGTGGTGATCAATGGCTCAATGTCTCTGCAGAAGAGAAGAGTGAGGGGGGATTTGATAGCAGCCTTCAACTACCTGAAGGGGGGTTCCAAAGAGGATGGAGCTCGGCTGTTCTCAGTGGTGGCAGATGACAGAACAAGGAGCAATGTTCTCAAGTTGCAGTGGGGGAGGTCCAACCCTAATCTTCTATGATTCTATTCACATATATATTATACACACACAATAAATACAAAGTGACTACAAATGGTGTGTGAAACCCTGCTGACTCTCAAACACAGGTCTAGCTCCATGTGGTTTGAGGTCCATACAGCTCCTATTGTGATTCCTGGTGTGTGAAGCCAAATACCCTAAAGAGAAAAGGCAAGCCCTCTGAAGGCAGGTGTTTTGTGAATGGTGCCGGCATTTCTCATCTAAACTCCATCATCCACTGTACAGGAAAGCTAATAGAGACTCATTTTATAAAATGGTTTGAAGCTAAGTTCTGTTGATCTGTTTTGTTCTGTGGAAAGTGCTCAGATAACACTGGTGAGCACCGGTTTAAGAGCCCAAATAGAGAAGAACTTGATTTCTTTAGATATAGCTGCTTAATGTGCAATGAAATCACTCCATTTAATGTGCAATCCTGCAAGCAGCTCAGAGCTTCATTGCTCTAGAGACAATCCGTACCCAGTTTGCGACCTCCATACCCAAGACAAAGGGAAGTAATAGCGTGATTACACTTGGAGGTACAGTGAGATTAAGTGACTTGCCCAGGATCACAGAGCTTTGTCCCCATGAAGAACAGGAACATTTTTGTGGGAGAGAAAAACCATTTCCTGCCCAGCTCGAGGCTTGAGTCTTAGTCTACTGCCCATCTGTATGTCTACACTGCAGTTAAAAAACCTGCCGCTGGCCTGTGCCAGTGGACTCGGGCTTGTGGGGCTCAGGTTAAGGGGCTGTTTAATTGCAGTGTAGACATTCGGGCCCATACTGGTGCCCCGGCTCTAGGACCCTGTGAGGTAAGAGGGTCCCAAACGTCTATATCATTAAGCAGCCCCTTAGCCTGAATCACCTGGCATGGGCCAGCCGTAGGTGTCTAACTGCAGTGTAGACAAACTCTTCAACACAACCCCACTTTCCCCCCTAGCCCTGTCTAAGGGCTAAGTTCTGTTTCCTCATGCAGAATTTCCATTCAAGTCAATGGCAGCTGGGTGCTTTCATTTCCGAGCACACATGGCTGTGTTTGAGATTTAGCCAGCCTTGCTGTTTGCTTTCATAAAGCATCTGCTTGAGAAATATGATTAGCTGCAGGGCACAGTGGGCCTTCCCTTTTGTTAAAGATCCCAAGGGTGCCACCCTATGAGTCACTGAGCAGCAGGCAGGCTGTATTCAGGCAATGTCTGGCCAGGAAAGCGAAACATGTCCCAGCACGAACAAACTGATTCTTCTAATGCTGGAGTGACAAACACTCCTCCATCGAATAAACCTGGGCTTAGTCCATGTGCAGCTGCATCAGCCTGACGGGTGGGAAGAAGAGACCCATTTGAGTCCACCCCCAGCCCTGAATAAACCAAAGGAATAATTCTGCTTCCCCTCCATAAGGAAGGCAGGGCAGGATCTGGGGGAAAACACGGCTCTGTCTGAGCTGCTCATGTACCAGTGCAATGTGAGCAGGACTTGGCAGAGAAGGGGTGGATCCAGTGATGAGCTGCCAAAATCTTAACTGGTTCCCCCCTCACCCCACGAGGGGGTCTCAGTCCTCCCCTCCCCCTGGGATCCCTGCCCCATCCACCCCCCTCACCTGACTGCCCCCGGAACGGGGCAGGAGGGTCTCGTGAGCCACAGTAGTGGGTGCCCACTCCGCCCCGCCCCGCCCCCAAGAGCCAGAGGGACCTGCCGGGGGGCGAGGTGAGGAGTCCTGACGGTGCTTACCTGGGGCAGCTCCCAGGAAGCATTTGGCAGGTCCCTCTGGCTCCTAGGGGCGGGGTAGCAAAGCTAGCGGGGGAGCAGGGGGAGCGGCCGCTCCCCCCACCGATCACATCAAAAGTGGCACCTTAGACGCCGACTCCGTTGGTGCTCCGGGGCTGGAGCCCCCACGGGGAGAATTTGGTGGGTGCGGAGCCCCCACTGGCAGGTCCCCCCCCACCCTGCCCCTGGCCCCAGCTCGCCTCTGCCCCTGAATGTGCCGCCCCGCTTTGCTTTTCCGGCCCCCCCCCCCCGTCTCACGAATCAGCCGTTCGTGCGGGAAGCCTGGGAGGGCTGAGAAGCAGGTGGCGGCTTCGTGCTCAGGCCCAGGGAGGCGGAGGTGAGCTGGGGCGGGGAGCGGTTCCTCTGTGCGCCCCCTGAGTTACCTGCTGTGGTGCGGGCGGCCCTCCTCGTGCCCCCCCGCCCAAGCTCCCCTCCCCTCCCTGCCTCCTTGGGCCTGAGCGCGAAGCTGCCACTTGCTTCTCAGCCGCCCCCCGGCTTCCCACGCGAACAGCTGATTCGCGGGAAGTCGGGGGGGCGGAGAAGCGGGGCGGAGAAGCACAGCGAGGCAGTGCGTAACACAGGGGCGGAGCGGAGGTGAGCTGGGGACGGGGACAAGGGGAGCTGCCGGTGGGTGCTCTGCACCCACCAAATTTTCCCCTTGGGTGCTCCAGCCCCGGAGCACCCATGGAGTCAGCACCTAAGGCACCACTTTTGGCTGGTTGTTAAATTTAGAAGCCCTTTTAGAACCGGTTGCCCCACGTGGGACAACCGGTTCTAAAAAGGCTTCTAAATTTAACCACCGGTTCCAGGAAACCAGTGCGAACCGGCTCCAGCTCACCACTGGGTGGGTCTGTGGCCCACTGACCATGAGGGTCTACCAGCAATTCCCCCAGTATGGAGGGTGGAAGACCTGAGTTGCAGGGGTGATGGAGGAAGGAGAGAAGTTACCCCCCCCCCCCCCCACACACACACCCGCTTTAGGACGTGAGCTAAGTCCATCAAAGAGGCTTTCATCCCTTTGCAACCTGGTGCACTGCTCAGAACAGCTGCCAAATGGAAAAGTGAACCCAAGGAGGCCTCTGAACTGGGGGTGCTGGAACAATGTGTATGGCCGGGGAGTTGAGAGAATTGTGAACCAAACTGTAAACACTGTTTTATGACGGAAACCACTGGGCTGTCCCCCCAGCACCTATGCTCTGAACCTGGAATGGTCTATGCAAATGAAGAAGAGTTGGGGAGATATTAAAGAAGCCCCAGTACAGCACATTACCCTGGAATATCACCCTGGGAACGCAGGGCACTTCTGCTGCTACACGCCAGCTGCTCAGCCTAGGTTCTCTGAAGTGCCTCAGCCTTTGAGGTCAAATTGCAAGCGAGCCTGGCTCAAGTTCTGAGTGAACTCATGAGCTCTCCTCACGCCCCTTCCAGTTTTCTTACCACTACACAATACTGTGGTTACAGCACAGGACGGGATGCAGGAGACCTGGCTTCTATTCCCAGCTCTGCTATGGACTGTGTGAGAGACCGTGGACAAGTCACGAAGGCCTACTTTTGCAAAAACCACCAGTGATTTTGGCTGCCTGAATTTCTAGGAACCCAACTTGAGACACCTTAGAGGGGCCTGATTCTCAAGAAAAGGGCTGATCACCCGACCCCTGAAAACCAGCTCCTTTTTAAGGTAGCCAAAACCGGGCCCTTGGCACACCCAAAATCCAGTTCGTCCATTTTCAATCTATAGGCCTTCGCCTTCGCGATCCCTGGAGGTGGGGTGGGGGAGTGGAATGCACCGCAGGAGCGCAGAGCATGAGGGTTATTTCAAGAGGCCATAACAGAGATGATCGTCTCTTTCATGCACTTCCCCCTCTTGTTGCTTCTCTGGCCTCTCTCATACTGAATATGCAATTTCAGGCATTAAAATCAGGCGGTTGATGGGCTGGCGAATAGGTTACGTTTTAGAACGGTGCTGCTGGAACCAGGCAAAGGAGTGACTTGAGCTCCAGTCCAAGGGAGGTTAATGAAACAGTGCAGAGCATTTCCAAACCTACCAACATCTGCTTGACTGACTTACATATAATATGATGTAACAGTCTCCTTTGAAAAAGCTCCCGTAAGCCTTTTCGGGAATGGGAACCATTTTCATTTTCTGCAAGAAATCGGAGAAAGCAACAGTAAAAAAAAGGCCTGGACAAGAGACAACAGTGAGTTTGCTGCGGTAACAAATGGGGCATCCTCTTCTCCTCTGTATATGCCATAAGCCTGGCTCAAAAGAGGGAAGCAGCAAAGATGCAAAATCCAGGCCCCACTGAAATCAATGGGGATTTCGCCATTGACTTCAGGGGAGCCAGGATTTCACACTAAGCACCCAAGAGTCTTGCTCCAAGAACCATCATGTCTTTCTGCTGTTTACGGCCTGTGCCATTGAGTTCACCTTTGCAGAAAGACCATATTGCTGCTACACTGAGACTCCAGCCACCTACCCAGCCACCCCAGCAGGTTCCCACACCCCAGAATATAAATTCTTTGATGCTTCCAGACCAGTTGTTGTACTCTAGACACAAGCTGGGTAAACCACGTGCGAACAAAACAAACACCTTTTGAAAATATTAGGCTCTAAGATTTTGCATAGTGCTAGCAACAGGTGCCGAACTGGAGACTCTATTCACAGCACGTCTCTAACGTGCAGAGCAGAGCAAGCCAAAGGACTTCATCTCTGAACTGGAGGGTGGGTGAATGACTCATGCCTTGGCCTCTGTTTCTAAGTTCTTACACGCCACCCATCGCTATACGATCAGAGAGCAACTGAAAATTTGTTAGGTCTCCTAGCTGGGAAAATCCATCCCTAAATTTGTCAAGGATTAATAAAGATGGACTGCTAACTTAACTCAGTTTTAGCTGAAGCCCAGAAGTACAGGCTGAATTCTCCCTCTATGATTTAATGGACCTTTAAAATAGATCTCTCTATCTGTTTTGAGCCTCTGTTGAAGTACACCGCTTCCCTTCGGGGGCAGCGTGGTCTAGTGGGACGAGTGCTAGACTAGTATTTGGGACACCTGGGTTCTATTCCCGACTGTGCCCCTGAGTTGCTGTTGCTAAGTTCTTTAGTGCAAGGACTGTCTCATTAGCTGTTTGTACAGTGCCCAGCCCAGGGAGGCGCCTGGGGAATGAATAAATAACAAAGCAACCCAATGCGCAGTGTATGTCTCATCTTATCTATGATTATCAGCAGAAGTAAAGGTCTCCTACTGCTTAAAGCCTGGGACAAATCCCATGTGATTCAACAGGCATTGACTCAGGCCCTTAGTCTGTTAAATCAAGTGACAGAGCTTCATACTTTTACGGCTGAAAGACTTGAGTCCAAACCCAGCTGTTGGCCTGAGCAGCATCCAGGCTCACCATTACCAGAGGATTTGACTGCTGCAGTTGACCTCTTGGGGCAGTGCCGGCCCAGAATGGAGCATTCCTGGCACCTACCTAGTTAACACTGAAGAGACAGAGGGCTTCATAGAGGCAGAGAATTAGCATCTGGAAGGTCAGTAAGCCACATGCTGAGAGCCCCCTTGTGTCCTCTCACTCAGATGAGCAGAGAACAGGCAGCATGGCTTTCTGGGCTCCATTCAAATTTGCATTGAATTTTCCAGTTCACTTCGAACAAGAATATGAAACTGGGCAAACTCACTGGGCAGAAATTCAGACCAGTGATGTGTGGTTTATGACTCACTCGCTATTTATAGAGCACAGTCCTGGGCTAGCTTGATTTCTGTGTGCTATGGGTGTAGGCAGATATTGACCACGTACACTGTACATACTGCATACTATGTACACAAGGGTATATTACTGTAATTTCCCAAACAAATGTTCTGGTTTGGTTTGTTCCATATCACGCCTTTTATTAACACAGTGCTAGACAATCAAGAGGGGATCACACTCAAGTTAGAAAGAAGGCACACATTTTTACAACTGCGAGGGTGATGCACCCTTAGACCAGGCTACCCAGGGAAGCAGTGGTTTCTCTCTCTTGGAGTCTTCACAGCAAGACTGGATGCCCTTCTGGAAGAGTTTAGCCAAACACAAGTGACTGGGCTCAGTGCAGGGGCACTGGGTGAAAGGCTATGGCCTGTAGATAAGTTGAGGCAATATACTAGTTGCTTCTGGTCTTAAGTTCTATGAATCAATGAACCACAAGGGATTCAAAACAATGATCAATGAGCAGGGGCGGCAGGTTTGTATAATTTTTGGTGTTGCCCAAAATGGGTCCAAGTCCTGCTACCCTCCCCCCACACCTACCTAAGGCTCTAGGAGGGAGTTTGGGTGTGGGAGGGTGTTTGGGGTGCGAGCTCTGGGCTTGGGCAGGGAGATGGGGGGCAGGAGGGGGTGTGGGGTGCGGGCTCTGGGAGGGAGTTTGGGTGCAGGAGGAGTGAAGGGTCAGGCTCTGGGAGTGAGGGCTCTGGGAGGGAGTTTGGGTGTGGGGTGCGGGCTCTGGACTGGGGCAGGGGGTTGGGGTGCAGGAGGGGATGTGGGGGACAGGCTCTGGGAGGGAGTTTGGGTGTGGGGTGCAGGCTCTGGGCTGGGGCAGGGGGTTGGGGTGAGGGAGAGGGTGAGGGATGTGGTGCTTATCTCGGGCAGCTCCTGAAAACGACCTTCACACCGTTCTGGCAGCGGCTCCGGCAGAGGGGCTGGGGGGTCTCCATGCCCCGCTGCCTGCAGGCACCGCCCCTGCAGCTCCCCTTGGCTGCAGTTCTAGGGCAATGGGAGCTGCGGGGTCGGCGCTCAGGGCAGGGGGCAGCACGTGGAGTCACCCTGCTCCCCCTGGGCCGCAGGGACGTGCCGGCTGCTTCCGGGAGTGGTGCGGACCGAGGGCGGACAGAAAGCTGCCTTAGCCCCGCTGCGCTGCCGGTGGTGGTGGCTGGGGGCTGCTGGGGCTTTTTAAATTGCCTGGGGGCAGCAAGTGGGGCCAGGAGAGGTGCACGGGGATGGTGGGTGGGGCCGGGAGAGAGACCCGGCCCCACACATTGGTGGACCTGGACCCCTTGGCCCTGAATATTCCAGGAGCACGGGCACCATGGTCCACATAACTCGCCTCCCCCGTCAACCAGTATCTAAAGGGTGAAAGTGACCTATTCAGGGCAATACAAGCGTGTCTAACGAGAAGGAATGCAATGAAGTTCAGAAAGGAAGGACTGGGGTGAATACCAGGAGAAAGGGCCTGACAATGTGATCCACTAAGTATTCTGTGCGGAAACGGTGGAGACTCCATTGCTTGGGACATTTTAAAGCCAAATGAATGAATAGAATCATAGAATCATAGAATATCAGGGTTGGAAGGGACCCCAGAAGGTCATCTAGTCCAACCCCCTGCTTGAAGCAGGACCAATTCCCAGTTAAATCATCCCAGCCAGGGCTTTGTCAAGCCTGACCTTAAAAACCTCTAAGGAAGGAGATTCTACCACCTCCCTAGGTAACGCATTCCAGTGTTTCACCACCCTCCTAGTGAAAAAGTTTTTCCTAATATCCAATCTAAACCTCCCCCACTGCAATAACCAAGCCTGCATGGGGTTGGGGGTGGGGGGGAAGGGGTGTGGTGGTTGGACTGGATGATTTAAGAGGCATTTCCATCTCCAATTTCTCTGATCTAAATCTCTTCTGCTCACGGTATGTAGCCTGGAAATTATGAGCGTACTAAAGGTGGGGATGGGCGAGGCAGCGGAGGGATCAGTGCGTGTACATACTTCAGAGCGTTAGTTACACCTCCTGCTCCAAGCTGCCTCTTGAATCTCACAGCTCTGTGACAGGGTGATCTGAGGGTCAAGGCAGGAGTCGGTCGCTTCCCGCATTTGCGTGGGCCCTGGCCTACGTTCAGTTCTGGTGGTGGGAGAGGGGGTTGAACAAGCAGCTTTGGTGGGCACTACAACATGACTTACACACACACACACACACACACACACACACACACGGCTGTGCTGAGCTGCTCCATGAGCCTGCAGCTCACACCGGTTCCGTGGCATTCAAGCCATACATTTTTCTGCTGGCCCAACTGGTTTCCCCTCATACCAGCATGTCCCTAGGGAACAGACTTGCTTTTAATTACAGTTCCCCTGGAAAGTGGCGCAATGCCACGTGAACAAACAGGGAACTGCAATGACTTTCGATCATTCCCAGTGGCAACATCGTCACCAAGTAGGTTTCACTGCACAGTCCCTGCCAGCGAGAGTCACACGACTAAGTCTCTGCTCAGCTCCTTGGGCTCTGCTCTCTAAGCCTGGGGCTGGGCTCCTGTTTGGGGCATGCTCAGCAGCAGCAAGCCAGCCGTGGAACACCCTTCTGGGGAAAACAGGCCGAGCCAGGCACTAGCCATGTTCAGAACTGAATGCAAGGCCTTTGGTCAGGCCTGCCCGCTATCTGCAGCATCTCCCTAGCACCTGTCTTACCGTCACAGCTGGCAACAGGCCGTCGGTACCAAGGCTAAGCCACTAGTGCAGACAGGGCTCAGGCATGTCTACAGTCATATCAGTGCTGCTGTGAACAACAGTATTTGCTCTGGAGAGGAAAGATAGTCTTGTGGTCTCAGAAGAGCTGGGCTCAGTCTTTGACTCTGCCACTGACTCACTATGGGACCTTGGGCAAGTCACTTAAATCCTCTATTTCTCAGCTGTAATGTGGGAATAGTAATGCTTCCTTTCTCCCACCCATGGTCTCGTCTATTTAGATTGAAAGCTGTACAAGGCTGGGACTGTTTATTACAGAGTGTACCAGCAGCATCTAGTGCAGTGGAGTCTCTGGTTGCTATGGTAATAAAGTATCAACTTTAGTCCCACAACATTCCTGTTTCCTAAGTCAGTATTATCCCTGTTTTACAGATGGGGAAACTGAGGCCCAGAGCCGTTGCGTGAGTTGAACGTTGCACACTGAGTGGGATAAAGCTGGGAATAGAATTTGGGGCTCCTGATTCCTAGTCTTCCTTTGTCTTTAACTACAAGACCATCTTTCCTCTCTCACCAAGCAATTTTCACAGCATCTCTTTCTTGTAAAACACCCCCATACACCCCCAGTCTGCAAAGGATGCGCTCCTCTCACCGTACCTCAATGGTCCATATCTGCAGCCCCGGCTTTCTCTCGATAGTGGGGAGGCCCAGGTCAGTCTCTGTCATTCTGCTGGTTGAACTGAAGGGGAGAAAGACGAAGAGTGGAGTAACTATCCAGTTTGATAAAACTCCAAGCCAAGTGGCAGCGAGGCTCCTATAACATAGATTCATCCATAAGAACAAAAGTCTCTGCAGACTTTTGCTGGATTTAGCCATTCAAACAACAGATTGTGGCTCTGATTCCTCACCTTGTGGTGTCATTTCAAATGGGGATAGATAAAATGCTGCCCCACGCTCAGATTTGGCCCCACACTGAACAGGGCCAAAGGGTCAGACAAGATGCCAGGCACAACATGAGCAGGGGATCGTACCCACAAATGCACAATGAGGAGTTTGGAGCAGAACGCTGGCCCTGCCTACAAGTCGTCATGCTTCTTACAAAAAGAAAAGGAGTACTTGTGGCACCTTAGAGACTAACCAATTTATTTGAGCATGAGCTTTCGTGAGCTACAGCTCACTTCATCGGATGCATACCGTGGAAACTGCAGCAGACTTTATATACACACAGAGATCATGAAACAATACCTCCTCTCACCCCACTGTCCTGCTGGTAATAGCTTATCTAAAGTGATCATCAAGTTGGGCCATTTCCAGCACAAACCCAGGTTTTCTCACCCTCCACCCCCCCCCCACACAAACTCACTCTCCTGCTGGTAATAGCCCATCCAAAGTGACAACTCTCTACACAATGTGCATGGTAATCAAGGTGGGCCATTTCCTGCACAAATCCAGGTTCTCTCACCCCCTCACCCCCCTCCAAAAACCACACACACAAACTCACTCTCCTGCTGGTAATAGCTCATCCAAAGTGACCACTCTCCTTACACTCTCCTGTGTGTATGGGGGTGGGGCGGATGTGAGAAAACCTGGATTTGAGACTACAGTGACATGCAGCCACCTCTGGGGTAGGACCCAACAGCTAATCAACCGTTCAGCATTGCAGAACAGTTTAAGCAGCAAGCAAACAGGGATACAAGAGCCAGTAGACACTGCAGGGGGAAGTTAGAATGCAATTTGGCCAGGGTACTGGGGCTAACCCCCCACTTATTTCAAGTAATACCTGAGCTGGAACATTGTAACAAACCCAGACACCTGCGAACTTTATTGCCATCATCGTTGTTATTCAGAACATCCAAGCAGCAGGAGGCAGAGAATGTAGATCCTCCTGCTCTGTAAGCACAGGCTACTACCACGGAGTTAAAACAAACGGTGTCGTATCAGTATAAGATCTATGACACGCAGGTGACCAGTTCTCAGGCTCTCCAGTAGATGGCAGTAGAATGCACATGCACCAGCCAATTCATTACTGTATTTACAATCTTTGGGACAAATTCTCCGCTCAATTAAGTTATTGGGGTTGAACAGGACTAACGCAGGGTATAATGTGGCTCACTGATTTTCTCTTTTCATTCATATGCCAAAGCACTGTGGTGGTGTCATTCTCTAGCTCCCAAATTGTGTTTGCTTACAACATAGTTAATTATTATATTAGTTTAAAAAAAAATACCTTGACTGCATTTTATTCTCTGCCTATCTTCCTGCCGAATGAAAGGCCTGCATTGACTACAGCCAGCCAGTCCTGCCCCTGGTGTGCTTCCTGGTCTTTTGTTAAGCTGCATGTATTATATATCAGATCACAGAATATTGTTGTTGGATCTGAATTTGGCAGAGCATCAAATGTTTTACCTTATAGGCCACAGAGCTCACAGCAGAACTCAGGTGTTTGGACAATATTCACTTCTCTTTAGCAAACGGGTTAGCTCAGAAGATCTCAGGCGTCAGCTGAGCTCAGATAATCAGCTTGAACTAGCATCCAGAAGCTTAGATGCTTATTAAAAACTATAATCCAAATCTCTGGTTTAAAACAAAAAGAAAAGGAGTACTAGTGGCACTTTAGAGACTAACCAATTTCTTTGAGCATAAGCTTTCGCGAGCTACAGCTCACTTCATCACGAAAGCTTATGCTCAAAGAAATTGGTTAGTCTCTAAGTTGCCACTAGTACTCCTTTTCTTTTTGCAAATACAGACTAACACGGCTGCTACTCTGAAACCTGGTTTAAAACAGTGATGCTTAATCTTTACCACACCAAGAACCTCCCTTCCTAAACTGAGCCCCTCTGTTATTCCCTGCTCCCTGCCCCTATTAAGACCAGAGCAAACACAACCCCCTGGTCTAGAAAACAGTGATGAGATAGCAACCTCACTGAAGATCAGCTGTTTTCATGAGATTTCAGGTTTATTTCTGCTTATGGTCAGGCTTGAAATACCATGAAAACAACCTTCTGTCCTTGGGCTTGTCTTCACTAGTGATTTAATGTGAGTTGTAGTGTGAGTGTTCCCATTAACTCAACCCCTGTCCAGACACAAAAACCAGTTGCTTGTGTCTTGTCTTTGCCACAAGCAGGAAGTATGGAAACATTTATAAAGTTCTAGACATTTGGCTTAATTGTGAGGATTGAGGGAAGATGCAAGTTGGTTCTTACTGTATCCCAAACTGGTTTTGCCCAATGCTAGATGAAACACAAACTGAGAACTGCATCCGACGAAGTGAGTATTCACCCACGAAAGCTTATGCTCCAGTATGTCTTTTAGTCTATAAGGTGCCACAGGACTCTTTGCCGCTTTTACAGATCCAGACTAACACGGCTGCTCCTCTGAAACTGAGAAGAGACATGAGTAAACTCCACTAGGAAAAAGTATCCCTCATAAAGCCCTGAGCATTTTCACCTGTTCAAGGGCAAAAGCCAGTCACTGAGAAGGGCATGCATCCGATGAAGTGAGCTGTAGCTCATGAAAGCTTATGCTCAGATAAATTTGTTAGTCTCTAAGGTGCCACAAGTACTCCTTTTCTTTTTGAGAACGGCTGGGCACTTCTGCCACAGATATTGCAACCCCAGGCAATATCTTTGAGGACCACTGTATTCAATGTATTGATGTTTTCTGTGTGATTGTCTGCTGCGGAATGCGCAAAGTGGGGGGCAAGTAGGGGCACGGGCCCCTCAATCAGTGGGGGCACAGAACCCCTCCAGGGCCAGGGCAGAGAGAGTGAGGGGGAGGGGGAGAACCAGCCCCTCTGGCTGCTGGGGAGCACAGAAAGTGCCCCTCCAAAAGCAGTGAAATTTTTATTCCTGTGAATGGCCTGGATTGTATATGGAAGCAGGGGCTTACCACAGCTCCTACAGGAACGAAAAACAGTAGGGGGTGATGACCCCTGAGATCTTAAACAGCTCCAGAGCCGTTCCACCCCCTGGGCGATTTGCATGCGTTTTGAAGCCTAAGAAATGTAGAAAGGGCTTTTGGGGGCATAGAACGGCTGAATGTGGGGAGACTCAGAGTCTGTCTTTTCATTCAGCAGACAGGACCTTCTGTCCAAGGAAAGGCCCCCAGCCTTGAGGAAAGGGATGTTAGCCTACCAGACTCCCACTGTGGAGGATGGACAATTTCTGATCTGTGGAGTGAGCGTGTCAATGCTTTTCGTGCTTTATGTTTTATCCTGACGAAATACACTTTGCTGAGCAAGAGCCGTATGGTGACTGGTAACAGCTGGCGCACTGTTCATAGCCCTTGGAGAGAAAGCAATGCACAGGGACTGGTCGTGAGGCAGACTGGCTTGCTGGGGACACCACAATGTATGGTAGAGGGCTGTGCGGCCTTAAGCCCCCCGCAGCAGAGTGGAGTGGGACATGGGTCCTTGGCCAGAGACAGGTGACGTCTGGAGGCTCTGACCTGACTAGGCACTCCTGGCATGGATGATGGAGGAGGGATCCAGGTGCAGCTGGGACAGCTTCCTCACAGGCATATACAATCCCCACAGATGGGTGGTTTGTGTGAATGCACAGAGAGGAGACGTGTCCTGTAAACGCCACAGTGACAGTAGCAATGGCAGGAGGCTGGCGATACAAGTTGAAGAAATGGACTGTAGCAGAGAAGAGGGGATGGCCACCACAACCAGCTCCAAATTGCAAGGCAAGGGCTGGGAAGTTGAGTCACTCCCCCCTGAGCAGCACCAGTACACCCACCATCCAATAGCAGCTGTCCTTGGTCAACCCCAGCTCTTCTAAGTGGCGCAGGGATTGTTCAAGCATTGAGGGGCCAGCCATAAAAGGCAGAAGCAGATGAGAGTCTCCTCTTGCTCCGCCCACAGGAAGCTTCAGCCACTTGGCCAAAAATTCTGTTTTAGCCTCATTGTTCCACTGCCATTTGGCATAGTGAGCGGCACTCACCACCCCACCTACATACCAACAACCCCTGCAGATAGTAGAGAATAAGTAAATTCAACAGAAAATTGCAGAACACTTCTCGGGCTGAGGCCGCAGATTCTGGAAACCTTAATGCTCCTCCGGCCACTGCCTTGTTGGCCAACACACGGGGGATTGCATGGGCGACCGCCAGAATTAAACGACTGAGCGGCTACAGCTTGAGCTAAACAGCCCAAACCCCTTAGCTGTGGGCTGCAGAAACTTGCATCCTCTGCCGATCAGCCCAGCGGGGGACCTGTAATGCACACGTCTCAGCAGAGTACACTCCCATCGTACAACATCAGAACCACAGCAGTACTCATCGCTGTGTGCGCCAGATTCAGTGCCTCCCTTGTGTGGGGGTGTGATTTTACTCCAGGAAGGAGCAGATGACTAACCTGTCAGGGTCACTCCCAAGAACGGTGAATAAATAACAGTTCAATGGACATGCCGGCAGTCACTTTTTCATTTTGGGAGGCGTATTACTTGGTAAAAACATAGAGACAGTCTCAAATCCTACACATTCTCCAGGGTTCATGGAATGCTGGGGGAATGAAAACCCCAGAAAGGTGTCTGGGCTTCATGTCAAACACCCAAAGAACAGTCTGAATTGACGGCGACTTGGCTTTTCTGTATTTCAACAGCACTCGGACAATAAGAGCCCCAAACAAAATGACTAACGTGCCGTAAAGCCTTAGGAAACTATGACATGGGCGTGCTTTTTGACAGGCTGTGCCAATTTGAAAGCTAGGATTATAGGTAATATTTGAGTTGGTATTGGATATTCTTGTCTTCGGCTGTTGAACTGCTTACGCCCTGTCTATGCTGGTTGGCCACTAACCCTCGATCCTACACTCACATATATGTGTTATGCACCTGAGCACTCCTATATAAATCAGAGTCTGCTGAATACACCGGTGCTGATGTCGAGTGAACGAGCCCCAGCCCGCCAGCACACTGTGGAGCACCGTCCCCCCTCAGACCACCCTCTTTGCGCCTCGTCTAGCTTTTAGCATGTCCCAGAAGGAGACAAAGCAGCCTGCAGTCCAAATGGAAATGTTCTGCACAAAAGTCCAGCAATGGGTTTGTCTGCTTTGTTTGGGGCTCTGGTCAATGTCTACTCCTGACTCGAACAACAATTCTTCCCCGAGGCTATTTTTTTTTGCCTGACCCCTTCAAAAAGAAAGCAGATACACAAAAAGGAGGGAGTACTTCTGGCACCTTAGAGACTAACAAATTTATTTGAGCATAAGCTTTCATGGGCTACAGCCCACTTCATCGGATGCATGCCATGTCTGTCTGTATCTGTACAGAGTTTTTTCATGAAATTGATGGATTTCCACTCCATACGGCTAAATTCAGTGCCTTGCATAATGACAGGTTTCAGAGTAGCGGCTGTGTTAGTCTGTATCTGCAAAAAGAACAGGAGTATTTGTGGCACCTTAGAGACTAACAAATTTATTTGAGCATAAGCTTTCGTGGGCTACAGCTCACTTCATCGGATGTTGAGGAGGATGGTTGCAGGGGGTGGGAAAACAGAAGGTACCTATATAATAGGCACCTTTTGGAGGCCTCATATCTTCTCCCACAGGCAAGGCAAATACTCACACCAAAGCACACTGGACCTTAACATACTCCCAAACCACACTGCAATGTGATGATTAAAGCTGGGCGAATAGACTTTTTTTGGCGGGGGGGAAGGGGTGGTTTGCAGTATTTGCCAGTAAAGCATTTCTTTGAATGAAAACTACAGATGATGGTATTTGTGACCCATTTTTCTGGCTTCCCGAAAACACTCCTATAGAAACATTTTTGTACATAAGATGTTTGAGGGAAAAGGTAAGAGCTGGAAATGTTCTTACAGATTGACACTAGACATGCTAATGTGGCCATTCTGAGGATCTGGAGAAGATTGGACACCATCCTGTCAGAAAGCAGGAACCCTACCATGTGACTTGGGTGATTCCCCATTGCACCAATAATGAGTTATAACTCGTGAGTACTTGCAGCAATAGCCCTGGCCAATAGCCTGTGTTGGAGCCATTCTACAGGCTCAGAGGTGTTGGTAGCCACTATTCAGTATCGTCAAAGAATGAACCAACTATTAGCAGCCTGACCTAGTCTAGTCGTGAACAGACAAAGGAGCTATAGGTCTCAAATAACGAGTTTGCCCAGCTCTGGCAATCAGTGACATTGTGTGGAGACACCATACCATTAACCATCAGTATGTCCTGAAGCTGGCGAGGTAGAGCCCAGGGTGGAGCACAGGCTGGAGCGCAGCTGGGATGAGAGCACCAGTGACAAGGAGAGAAGCAGTTGATCCTCCCTGCAACCCAGGGAAGGAGGCAGAGAGACCATGCTCTCCTTGGTTGGGGGTTCCTCCCCATGACCATCCCTGCCCCTGGCCACCCACGCTCCCGGGGGATCTCTGGGCATGCTAGGCCCTTGTGGGGTGGTGACAAGTAACTGCAAGAAGTGACATGGGCTCTCCGGATGTCAAAGCAGACAGAAGCAGCAGACAAGGCTGGGGTGTGTTCAGAACAGGGACACATTTTTCTCTAGGCCTGCCTCTGACAAGATTGGCACTGAGAGCCACTGGCAAGAATCTGCCTTGTGCAAACTCTGTGTCAACATTTGTACTGGTGTGAGGACTCTCCAGGCCTTTTGCTGGGTGCATTGTTTTCAAATGCACAGAGAGATGAAGATTGACTTAACCTCTAATAAGGGTAGGGTAGCGGCCCCTTTGTGGCGTCTAATGAAGAAATTATTGATTCAGTAACAGGATACAGATCAGTTCCAGGGGAGCAGCAAACTCGGAGATGAATAAAGCTGCCAATTTATCATGAACAAATTTTTCCTTCTCTCAATTCCTTCCTACTCTGCTGTAATGGAACGGGTTCTGCCGAAGTACCCGGACTGAATCTGGAGGCAGAACTACATGGCACATTACAGGCTGGAAGAATCACCCGAGTTATGCAGCAAGAAACACAACTGGATTCTTTTTAACTCCACTTCCTCCTTTCCTCGGAAGCCGTTCTGGTTAGAATTATTCCCAGCAGCCTCTTATCAGAGCGGCAGCGTGCACAGCCTAGGGGAAAAGGCTGTATCCCTCGACCACCTTGGTGAGATTTGTGTATATTGTTACTGAGCCGAACGGCCAAAGGTTATTGCCACCCAGGGCTGAGCCATTCGGGAGTGCAGTGGGTGAGAGGGGGAGGGAGAGAGAGTGAGCATGAGCAAGTGCTTCCTGCTCACCGTGAATACACTGAGCCTCCTTCAGAAGCTCGAGCAGAGCCACGTCCCTCTAAAACAAGGCATCATGGTCACAGCCAAAATAGAGGGCCTGGTTTTTCAGTCCCTGCCAATCTCACTGCCTTCCCCTGGAGCTGCGTGCCGCTGAAGATCAGGCTGTTAAAAGAGAGCAGGTGAAATAGTCCCACTAGAAGCAAGGCTGGGAAAAGGATTTCGAGTTACCCGAGCATAACGTCCCACAAGGCTTCTTCAGAAGGAAATGAGCCAAGTAACAAATAGGCAACAGCCAAGCTCTCTGCAGGCTGTATAAGATTTAACTTCATTTCTTTTATGCCGTTGGGGTTCTGCATTAAAATTAAAAGACATTTTGCACCACGCAGATCTCTGCTCTGGAGTTCCCCCTTCTAAACCATTCAAGGCCAGATTTTCAAAAGTGGCTTTTAATTTGGGGCTCCTCAAGGTGGGGGCCCAATTTACAGGTTTTAGCTGTAGTGTCTAGACAGCAAGCACCTAAATGGGTGGCCTGATTGTTAGAGGTACCGAGGCTGGATTGCTCGGTTCCTCTGCTTATCTGGGTGTCTAAATATCGATTTAGGTAGTTATCGTCCCCCCGTGAAAGCAGATAGGCCTTATCCTCAACTCTGCTCCCTTGACTTCACACAGCGGGCTGCAAGGACTGGGTCCATGCTGTTAGCTTTCAAATGGCAAACAGAGAGATTAATGTTTATTCCAACTCTCGAACTTAGCTCAGAATGAGTTCATCAGACATTCCAGAGGCGAGGGCAGGCAGTTCTATAGGGCTGCCCATTTCTCGCTGAAGAGCTGGTGCATGGCTGAGGTCACAGGTGAAATGAGCTTGGACACTGGTGTTGAAATTCCCGCACGGCTTGTAACAGGTGTCCATCTCTGGCCAGGAATGGCAGTTTTAGTCAGGACTCAGGTGCACGGCCGTCGCTGCAGAGGGAAGCTCGCCCTTTGTCTGGTTATCATGCCCTTGGACGCAGCGTGGTCACACACAACAGAACGAAAGTAGCAGCACGACTGGCGAGAGATAAGCAGCTTCCGACCAACCAGATCCAACTCCCGCTCCTTCCAGTCGCTTTCATGCAGCATGGGGAGGATCTAAGCTCTGAGGTCCCCGAAACAGAGCCAGACTTCAAGGTGATCTTCCCTTGGGAGAATATTACCAGGACCCTGCAGGGGCACGGTCAGTGCCAGCCGTGTGGTAGAGGTTTATCCTGTCGTCTCTGACCGTGCTGTAGGGAACATCCAGAGAGCTGCTGGCAACACTGTCACCCCTCACCAATGCATATATCCTGTTACTAAATAGGAGCGCTCTGTAAGCCATCGGCAGCATGCGATGCATACATTGCACCCTCCGTGCTGTATCCACAGAGGAGATGAGTTCGCTACAGCTCTCGGCGCATCGATTTAATCCTTTAGCTCAAAGCGCAGAGCCTCATGGTCCTAGCTCTGGGACTCCTGCATGCAACAGGTGGGGACAGTCCAGCAGTGCAGGGGCAGTGCAGAGCATGCCACTCGCCTCGGTAACAGCAGCTGAGTTGTTATGGTCGTCGGTGCCGAGCTGGGGTTACAGCAACGCCCCGTGCTAATTCAATGGGATGGTTTGCACCAGGCGAGCAAGTGGGTGCAGAAGGCCTGACCCCAGCCCCTCCTCTCCCCTCCCCTCTCCTAGTACTAACCAGTGGAATTGAATGAGCACAAGGAGGGTGGAATAAATTAACCCTCACAAAGGAATGGAGTAAGTGATGCTCCACCAAGAGTGACGGGAGCAGGGAAGGAATGGGTCCTCCCTGAGACAGTATCACCTAGGAAGCTCCAGTCACGTTGGGGCGGGGAGCAATTTATACTTTGCCCCTTACCCCGGGCTCAGCCTAGTGACCCACTTTAACTCATGAAGGATGAGGGGTCTGAAACAACCTGCCACTGACACAGCTTTACAGGAAAAGACCAGTTTGGGCTCATTAACAGCAAGGGGTATTTTGTTTCTCGCTGTACCTTGCAGGCCGAGCAGACCCAGTATCCTGTCCAAACACACGACTCTGCCAAAAAGGCTCCTGTCTGTGCACCGGCAGGACCGCAACACTGAGTGATGCAGAAAAGGAGCGTCTGGTCCAGGAGTACAGGATTAACCACACACATCAGTGTTATTTTACCACCCACTGGAATGCAGCCACCTCTGGGGCTGAACATGGCAGCTGTTTCGCCAGAAGACGGCCGCACAATATAAGAATTTAGGAGAGGAAATAAAGATACAAGATGAAAAAGTCAGCCTCCATCAACAGTTACCGCATAGAACTACACACCTTGGTTTTGTTATCTCCAATTCCACTGCATGGCAAAGACTGAATTTTAATGTCGATGCGTGTGTGTACACCCGTGGTTAAAATAGGATAGATACACTCACAGCTATAGATATATGCCTGTATGTAGGGTGACAAGATGTACTGTTTTTAAAGAGACAGTCCAGTTTTTTGGGACTTTTTCTTACATATGCACCTATTACCCCCCATCCCCTGTCCTGTTTTTTCACAGTTGCTATCTGGTCACCCTACCTGTACATATCTTATTTAAATGCTGATGAAACCTTAACAACACACATTCCCTACTGGGAGATAGCTATAGATATCTACTGTCTAGCTAACACATAGCTCCATAGAATCCAGCTTCTAGGGAGGCATATGTTGTATCATGTCTGGTTGCTTTCAGAAGAGCTGTTTTAAAGAAACAGGAACCAGAAGCCTAGACTTCATGCTCATGACATGCCAAAGGAGCATATTTAGGCTGTGGGGGCCTGAAGCTTGAAACACATTCCACTGTAAAGGCCCAGGACGGATGGCGCTCAAACATACAATTTAGCATCCCCAATATATCAAATCTCTTTGAGGTGGGTAGAGAGCAGCAGAGAAGCTTGTTATTACACAACAAAGTGCTGAGCCAGGAGAATGAGAGCGAGAATGAAGGGGAGAATGAAGGGCAAAAAATCCCAGGAAGGGAAGTTGTTTTGAAGGCACTTGGCCTGAATAGTCCCATACAGGCCATGGAAGTAATCACATTGTTTTGTGCTGGAAACAGGATGTGCCTATGAGCCGTGAAAATCACTGGTATGTGTCTCCTATTTGCCACTAACCCCATCTCCTGGGGGGGGGGGAGGGTTATGGGGCTCCACGGGACTAGGGGGAGATGTGTTTTTGTGTGAGAGTGTCAGGTATGGATTCCTCTGTGATTGAGGGTGATGGAAGGGCATGTATGTGGGTGGCTGTCGGGTCAGGAAGGGGATGTGAAACCCTGGGATAAGAGATGCTCTCTAACTAGAATTGGGACCAAGCCATGAAGTTTGGATCCCAATATGGATCTGAATGTCCCCGAAAGCTGGATTCAATGTTCCAGTTTGGGCTTCGTCTCCAGTGACCATCCAGAACACTAAGAAGATCACTGCAAATGCTGAAGCGTGAGGTATACACTGTGCTCGTCTCTTGATGCGCTAACTCCCATAACCTGGGAGTGAGTGTTACTTTCCCGAGAGGGAGGAGTTTGCTGGGGCAAGATGGCAGTGAGAGCCAGTAGAGAATCTATTAGTAAGCTGGAAACGATGCAATTGGGTGAACTCTCTGTGAGGAGATGAACACAGCAAGTTCTGCTGGGAAAATTAATGGATATTGAGAAGTCAGATTTTAGAGGGCTGCAAAATGTAATGGAACAGTAGGGCCAAATCTACATGACAATTACAGGTCCCCTGCTATTGTGTATGCAGCATAAAGAGCCAAGACAGTGCAACCTTCCGGCTTCGTTCCTTCCTCCACATGTAATGTTCTGTCTCAACAAGCACTTCCTGAAAGTAGAGTTCTTCAAGGGCTTGTCTACACTCAGAAAAATTAATCAAAATACACTAAAGATGTGAATTTAAGGTGGATTGATTAAACTGCATTAAACCCCCATGTGGACATTCTTATTCAGGCTAATTTGGTTTAGCTTACAAAGTGAATTAAGATAAAAACTTATTAATTCTGAATAAGAATGTCCACATGGGGGTTTAATGCAGATTAACCAACCCACTTTAAATTCACACCTTTAGTTACTTTGGATTAATTTTTTTGAATATCCCCAAGTAGACAAACCCTAAGTTCCTGTACGTGATTGCACAATATCCCCCCATTATGGGAATCTATTTATTGTAACACCCAATATGGCATTTTATGACACGGATGCTCCATAGACTCGGTGAAAGTGTGGCCCTCCCATTTTGGTAGCAGATAAGACCTTAATCGTGTCCCTGAACTGTGGTAAAATGTAGGACTGTCCACTTCATTGGACAGGACGCTTCGGAAGTATGGTGTGAACACGGACACAATCCAGCTTCATTGCACCCAATGGGAGCTGGGCAGGCAGCACTGGCTAGGCCCCAACTACATAGGACAGAGCCCCCATCAGGAACCAGCTGCATTTGAACCAGGCCACCTAACGTGGTTAATGGCGCAGCACAGATGGATGCTTAAGTGGCCACTTCTCCGGAGGTGGCTGTGGATCCGTGCACTAGCAGGTCTGGAGACGGACACCCTCTCTCCGCAGCACAGATACCATGTGGGCAATAGCCACAAAACCTTCTTTTTACCACCGCTCCCCTCCTGCCTGGAGCACTGCCTTCTTCCCTCCTCAGGTGCCTGCCTCAGAACAAACCTAGTGGCTCTGCCTCAAAGCATGGCAAGAGGCCGCCATTCCCATTTGGGAAGCCTTAGCAACAGTTGCCACAAAGTCCTTCTTAGCAAATAATGTCATGAGACCTACATCACTGCTGGCGGGAGGGGAAGGGGGGGAGGGGAGGAAGGCAGCTTGTTTGTGCAAAGTCAAAACAGGCTCACCTGCCTTTGCTGAGTGCCCGCAGCAAGGCATGGAAATACAGGCAATGGTTTTGTGGTCTGGATTGGGCTCTCCGGTACTGCCCACGTACTTTGAAAGCAAGCAGCATCCACCATACAGTGGATCCCAACTGGAAAGGCCTTGTAAAACCCCCAGGGAATGCTAGGAAGGAGGCTGCTCCTAGCAGTGACCTACTGCCACATCCTTTGCAAGGTCGGAGCCACACCTAGCTACTCTGTGTAAAGACAGCATAGAGCTTCATCACGGTGTAGTTCCACTCCCCACAGAGCAAGTTTGCTTCAGTTACCGTAGGCTTTGTTTGCATCTTTCGCCAGTATATTGCTTAAGGAATGCAAATCTCCCACAGATGCTAATTCACATGGTTTCTCCTTCACATTATTAATGTTATGTCCCTAGGAGACGTGCCTAAGAAAAATACCAGCAAATAAGCCTGAAGCTGAACTCCATTACAGACCAATTTCTCCTTAGTGTAATTTGCCTCTCAAATGAACAGGGCGAACTTGGGAGGTAACAAAGCACAAACAGATTACATACAACAGAGCCTTTGCTTCCTTTTAAGCAGCAAACTGCTGCGTATTCAGACTTTTAGCAGATCTATACTGATGAGGCCATGAGAATAGTGTGTTCTGTTGATCTAGACCATCCAGATCATTTGTTTTTGCCCTCCCGTGTAACAACGGAACGAAAAATTCAACCTTAAACAAATTCCCACTCAGCAGAAAGTCAAATGAGGGGTGTCAAACAAAACAGAGTTGATTACGTGTTGCATGAAAATAAAGGCAAGCCTGGGGTGATAACCAGT
Organism: Lepidochelys kempii; assembly: GCF_965140285.1. NCBI lineage: Eukaryota > Metazoa > Chordata > Testudines > Cheloniidae > Lepidochelys > Lepidochelys kempii. The sequence goes on from NC_136381.1 coordinate 259,008,763, forward strand.
CCAAAAGCCTATGTTTCCTCAGAGCAGAGGTGTTAGGCAGATTTGCCAGATTCTCAGAAATCTGAGACGAAAGGTTTGTGTGTGCATGAAATTCTCAGTCCAGACCCTTCAGTTGTGTAAATGGAGCTACCCTGGTTGACATCAGCTGAGGATCTGGCCCCATTTTTGTTTTAAATACAACTGATAAGACATTGACAGGGCTTTGTTCTCCCACGCAGTTGGAGTGCTCATGCCGCAGCTTCGACATTTAGAAATGAAATGAAGAGGATTAAAAAAGAAGCTTACCTTGCTATAAAGTGTGAGGTCTCCTCAAAGTTTCTGCCTTTCCAGCTACACCCACAAGCTGCGTTCTCACCCCTTCGGCAAGCTAGAGTCAGACACTGTTTGCTGCTCCGCCACCTCTGTCAGCAGGGGAACTGCAGAAATCAGTAATTTAATACTGTACTTAACTACAGGGAACCTCCTCCTAAGAGATCACACCCATTCCCTTCAATGAGACTTGCTAAGAGACAGACCCAGGAAGCCACGTGCTTCTACCCAAGGTTTTCTGGGCTCATTGTCAGGGCTCAGCAGACACTGGCTTTTCTGTAATATCCATGTTACAAATTCAATGGGCATTAATGATTACAAGCTGCTTTGCTAGAGAGCTGTTTTGCTGGCATTTACAGAGTGGGTGTTGGATTTTTTTCATAGGTTTATGGGGGCAGTGGAATGCAGTGATGTTTGGATGACATGGTCACATGACAGAGCATCAGATCATCCAACAAGGCTGACCCGCTGTAAAATAACTTGCCAGGCCCCATCCTGCTCAATTTCCCCATCTCCTAGCCACATCCCGCCAGCCTGTAACTTCTCTCCTCAGTCCATGGTGCACAAGCAGGGAACTGCCGGAGCTGATGGGCAGAAGCTCTGACTGGCATCTCAGAGGTGGATCATTGAATAATTTAAATTGTAAACGCCTATGTCCAGGAACCATGCTCGGGCTTATCCATGAAAAGTCAAAGGTGCTCCTGGAGGTCAATATTTAATATGATGGAAGGTAGCAGCATCCATTAGCCTCTCTCTATCTTACTTCCTCATCTGTAAAATGGAAATAGGACCGCCCTACCTCTCAGAAGTGTGGTGAGATCCATATGAGAGCCATACAAGCACCCTAAGGGCACACAGCTCTTAGAGACCGGTAACAAACCTATGGTCAATTCATCCTGCCTGTTAGGCTTTCATTGATTTGTTCTTTGCAGTATTCCTAGCCCTTTAGGGTTGACCCACACCCACCACTATGGGCCAGACCCTCAGCTAGTATGCATTGGCCTGACAGCAATGGAACTACACCGGCCCAGACCATCTAAGGGTCTTGCCCACAGATGTTTATTTTTAAAGGTCATTTGAAAGACTGACACATTTCAGAGACCACAGCACATAACGCCGTAGGAACAGGAATTCATTTGCTAACCTGACCCCAAATTAACGCAAAGCTCCTTAGTTTCTGACTATTACATCTCATTTTCCATTTAATAATGGCTCCAGTTCGGTTGTGAGGGTTCTATCTTCAGCCCTTACAAAATAAGACCTGTACAAATATTTATGTCAGACCTTAATAATGGTTACATTATACTGGTGGTGGCATACAGGGATGTGGGAAAGGCCTTTTGTGGTCACTAGAACGCACATTATCTGTGAAACTTTAGACACCGGTGCACAAATTTTTGGACACAGCGTAACCTTCCTGTTGCCCTTCACATAAAGTAGTGCAGGGTTTTATTTTAAGTGGAGCATTGGGTATTCATTTCTCAAAGTAGCCCCATATCTTTTAGTGGGACAGTGAGGAAAAGCCTGGTCTTGCGGTTTTCTCCTAGGGCAGTAGATTTGGGTTCTATTTCTGGCTCTGTGACCTGGGGCAGTCTTCAAACGTGGCCTCTGATTTTAGGTAGACCAGTTTCTGGGTGCCCTGCTTGGCACACATGGGGCAGCTCTTCAGGGATACAGAGCTCCGGTCAGCAATTAGTCAGTGGGTGTGTTACTGAGGCAGAGAATATTACAGATCCTGGATCATTAGTTCAAGTGATGGAGATTCATACTTCTAGCTCCGGTTCAGTCTCTAATCTGTCAGCCAAGATAGTGGCCACTACATGAATGGGGTCCTGTCTGGAATTTGAGCCACTGTGGGGCTTGGGATGAGCATCGCCTTCCAGGAGAATGTAATCCACTGGTGAACGTGTTGTCGTCTCCCCCCTGTGCCCAATCCACAGAGGATTTGGCTCTGTTACAGTTCCCGGTGCAAAGCCTGCTTTTACTTCAAGCTCGAGAGACTTGCGCTTTTCATTCTGAAGGTCCTCTGTCCAGGCCTGGTGTACTGGTTAGGAACAGTGGCTGTCACAGCCCCACAACTCCAGCTGAAGTCCACGGAAACTGGGGACACTCAGCCCCTCTGAAAGGCAGCCCATTAGGGATGAAAGTTGGGCACCCAACATTAAAGAACACTTTTGAAAATTTGGTCCATTCTCTGTGGTAACATGAGGTTGAATTTGTTAATATTTACATGTGCTTAGGGCCAAATCCTACTCATTGACATGGGTGTAAATCAGGAATGCATTCATTGGCTTCCATGCTCCCATCAATGTGGGGAGAAAGCAGACTTTGGCTTTTGAAAACCTAGCTGGAAGGTGCTGTAGAAGATCCAAGTGCTATGGGGTACAACACGATGGGTGTGCACAAGATCTCCCACGTGGCTGTAGGATGGTGTTTAAACTCACACACCTGTCATGCCCTAAACCACCCCCATGCCAGCTCAGTGTGAGATGTGTGCTGTACATGTGTGATTTGGGTTGAGTTTGATCCAACCTGCAACACCTGAGCCTTCTGGACAGAGGGTAATCCTTCTTAGAACCACCCTCTAAGACCTCCATGTTCCAGGCTGTCGTGGGATAACCTCAGGTTCTTATTTTGAATTGAGTTTAGACTGGAGGACATCAGGGTGAAAACCAGAAGTGCCATTAAACTGCATTTCTGGCACTCAATGTCACATACCCAGTGACCACACAGCCTTGATTTGCTCATCACTGGAGAGGAGGAGTGAATATACACCATATTCTCCCAGTGAGATTGTGGCCTTTACCCTCAAACACACCACTGCCTACTTCACTGAAGATCTGTTGGAAGGGGCAGGGACAATCCCTCCTTTCTGGATGCTCTGTTAAATGAACAGAAGTGCCCAGGCAATAGGGATAGATGGGCAGGTTGGCTACAATGGATCTACATGGACACACATCAACTGAAGGTGGTCTGCTCGCTTGCTTGTGCATAAGCCTGTCTACACAGGCAACCTAACCTCTCCAGGGACTGGGTCATGCCAGAATAGTACCCTGACCCATATTCTAACATCGGTTACTCTTGGCCACCTAGCTGGGAGCAAGCCTAAAGTCTGGCAGTAATACGGCTTAACCATACAGTTTGGTTCCATCCATCCAGACAAGATCAAGCTACGTAATAAGAAGGATAGGCGAGTACTGCCTTTAACCAGGAGATTATGGCGGGCAGGGAGGGCTTTGTACCCTACTGTATAAAGCACTGCCTCCCCCCAGTCTTTGTCATGTCCCTTCAGCTCTGGATGAGCCTAATGGGCCTGACTTAGAGTGATGCTGAATGGTAACAGCAGGTGCTCAGCACGTTTGAAAACCAGGTCCAGTCTCATCAGATCCAGCTCACAAGGGTGACTCATGCTTGCGTCACTTGTGCCAACGATGGGGGTACTGCTCCCCACTGTTCAGCAGGGAACCACATGCACAGTGCATGGGCCAGCATGCTCTTTAGCGTTAGAGCTGTCTGAAAATGTGCTTTTCCCACTGAAAATTTAAATAAAAATAAAATAAAAAATAATCTTCTATATTTTCCATGGGAAAAAAATTGATTTTTTGGTAGACAATCCACACCTGAAATATTTTGATTCTGAAATGCTATCCTGGTGCCTCATGGGGGTGGTAGGATGGGTGCCTCATACTCCCTTTCTCTTCACTAGACTGGGTGCCTTAGTTGGACTTCATCTCCCATGATGCATCACGGTCTCCCCCTTATCGTGAGAGGAGGTACAGTGTAGTTGCATCATGGCAGTCTCTGACTGTGGTGCATTATGGGAGATAAAGTCTGATTGGGGCAACTGGCCCAGAGAGAAGAATGCGGAAACTGAACTACAGCTCCCGTGAGGCATCATGGTGGGATAGCTGAAACAAAGCATTTCAACATTTGGCTAAGACATTTCAATTTTTGGATTTTTTTTTTTAAATGAAAATTCAAATTTTTCCACAGAAAGAAATTTTGATGAAAAATTTAATTCAGTCAACCCCCCCAGTTTCCCAGCAAAGAACAGTTTTGATGGACACATTTTGAGCAGCCCTCTGGACAATATTAAGGAACGGCTTCTGAGATGAAGCTGCATTGATGGAGGAGGAGTGTTTTAGGGCCAAATCCTGAGCTTCTTAGTCAGTTCGTACTCAGTCCTTTCTGAGCCAAAACTCCCATGAAAACCAAGAAAGAAATGAGCCTCTAGTGTCTGTGCATATCAGTGGTAATTAGCCCAAGTAGGGATGGATCGAGTACTAACCTGGGGACTGAGCCCCGCTGCCTTCAGGGTATGTTTTGCTGGAGTAAGGAATTGGCCCACTGAGCACAGTGATAGTTACTTCGCTCTCTAGCAATGTTTGTACATGGAACAGCTTGGCAGGTGAGAACCCTCTCTGGAAACAGCAGCTGTCCTGGAGTTCTTTTGTGCGAATGGATGGCATACTGGTATGTAGCTGCCTCTGGCTGGCAATTGTGTTCCGGTTAATGGTTAACACGACTGCACAAAATGGAACTGCCTTGAAATGAATAACATGCCCACAAGGCTATGGGCTGAATGCTCCATTGCCTAGACTCCTCGTTACCTTGATGTAATCCCATACCTTGAGCAGCCCATAATACTAATAGTCAACTACCATACAGAAGCGGCCTCACTTCACCCGACAGCACAGCTGTTTGCAGTTGTGTCATGTGGCCGGGCTGATGCTAGCGGTGAGTAATCATTAATACTTTACCTCCTGTGGCATCTTTCATGCAAGGAACTCAAAGTTCTTTTGCAAATATTAACTGTGACTCCTCGCACCTGGTGAAGGAAGGAAATGCCCCACCCGAGCTGAGGCCCAGAGGTTCAAGCCACATTGTCAGAAATGGACTCTGATTTTGGATGCTTTTGTTTTTGGGTGTCCAGCTTGAGAAACTGAAGGCTTGATTTGCAGATCGGCTGAAGTACGTGGGAGCAGCGGGGGCTCAAGCACCTCTAAAATCAGCCCCATTGGGGTCTACAGGTGGGTACCCCAAAAACTGCGGCGGTCAAACTTTTCAAAATTCAGGCCTAGGAGACGTGCTTGAAGTTGCACAGTGAGTTAGTGGTAGAGGGCCGGGAGCAGAACCCAGGATTCCTGACTCGGTCTCTTGCTCTACTCACTAGGCACTCACTCATCACACGGATGTTGCCTCAGAAATGACCGAGCTGACCTCAGATCCTTGAGAGGAATCTAAGGTTGCCATTTGGGCACCTCTATCAGAAATTGTTAGGCTCAGCTGCATTAACTTCTTTGGGGGCTTTCCATCCCCCAAGCAAAACTCTCTGCATTCCAGAGTCCCGGGATGGGGAGGGAATGGAACTGGTCCTGCCTGAATCTGTACCTTCAAAAGTCCCTGGGAGTTACCTGCATAAGCCTGGGTATAGCAAACCCGCTAAGATCAAAGCTGGGGCCACCACACACAATTGCTGTTGCAGTCAGACTCTCCTGGAGGGCCAGTCAATGTGGAGGAGGAGGAGGAGGAGAAAGAAGGTGTACTGAACAGCACAGGAGGGCTTGCAAAGCTTTTAACTATGTATTTGATACAATCTAACTGGACAACTGAGGCTGAAACTCCTAGTTGGGTGGAGTGCCCTGTAGGGGTGCGAGGGATGCATTTTCCTACAGAGACTGGCCCTGTGCAATGGTCAGTGCTTAGCTAAGGAGTGAAGTGCTCTGCACCAGTGCAAAGCGTTCACTGAAAGCAGAAGGATCCACTCCTGAGCTTGTTTTGTACCACCGGGTTTTTTTCCCCCCTTAGAGCATTCCCACCGTTGTGGTTGGAGAGTCAGATCTGTGAGGAGCAAGCTTGCAAATGGATGTCACACAGGAATGTGCAGGCTCCCACTGAAGACTTGGCAGGATGCTTGGCCCTTTTTTCAAACCAGTTTTTCTTGTGTGTCTTCCTCAAAGTGTTTATAACCTTTAGGGAAAGTCACTTTCCATTCAGGTCTGCCCTTGTCTAAGTCTTCAAAGTTATCAGGATTCATGCTGCACGAGGCGAGATTCTGCTTAAAAGTGTCTGTGAGGCATTTTCGTTGACCACGCCTATTGTGCTTTCCAAGTTTCAGCTTGCCAAAGAAAACACTTACCAAACACACAATGAGGGACATTAAACTAGAGGTAGAAGCCATAGTAGAGTGTAAACAGACAGCAACTGTGCAGCCAACGTGACAAAGGAGAGATGGAAAGAATTCTGGTTTCACTCCAATGTCCAAACTAGAAGGGAGTAAGATATTTCCTTGGGAAACTTTCCATGTTAAGACCAATGAGGAAAAAACAAACCCAAACCTTGGGCGAGAGGGATGGAAGGTTGGCTCTGTGGTTTGGCCACTAGCCTGGACTTGGGAGACCTGGTTCATGTTCCAGTTCCACCACAGACTTCCTGTGTGACCTTGGGCAAGCCTCTTAGCCTCTCTGTGCCTCAGTTCCTGATCTGTACAATGGGGATAATAGCCCTGCCCTGAATCATAGGGGTGCTGTGAACAAATACATTAAAAATGGTGAGGTGCTCTTATACTACAGTGATGGGACCACAAAAGCACCTTAGGCAGACAGCTAGACAGGGACTGACCTTAGACAGATTCATGCTCGTTATATTTTAGGCTGAAAAGAGCAAATCCTTTAATGACTAAAATGTCACATAGGAACTAATGGGCTACAATTATACAAGGCCATAGAAACTGCCATACCAAAGCTAGTCTTACAAACTGTATCCAATGGTGGCCAACGTAGGACACTTTAGAAGCAAACCTAATCCTCATTCTGTAATGCACCCAATTTTTCAATACTACCCCATGAAGGGGAAATTTCCTCCTGACTCCAGTTGCCCTGAAGCATGATGGTTGCCATAACCTTGATGAGTTTCTTCCTAATTAACATACCTGCACGTGCTATTCTTACACAGCTAATCCTCATAACCCGCATGCCTCAGGAATAGGGTGACCAGATGTCCTGATTTTACAGGGACAGTCCTGATATTTGGGGCTTTTTCTTATATAGGCTCCTATTACCCACCCCCCATCCTGATTTTTCACACCTGCTATCTGGTCACCCTGCTCAGGAAGGTCACTCGTGCTGCTTGCACTGTAGGTGTGAATCCATGCTGCTGTGCGGCTCTCTGCTTGCTCACTGTTTACTCACTTGCACTACAGCCAGATATTAGCAAGTGTGGAGAGCAGGCAAGAGATTCAGGCAGGGAGAACGATGTGGCATTTGTCAATAACCCAGTTCTGGTTTTATATATAGCCAAATTGAGACTGTGGCACTCAGAGTCCCGGAGCCTGCTCCCATTAGAGTCAAGGAGACTTTTACCCCAGGTCACTACATAAAAGCCACCATCAGACACATGGTCTCTTCTGCACTCCATTGGGAGTGAATGGGGAGTGGGGAATTGGAGTCCTTTCCTCCCATGGAAATCAGGGCTTGGGCATTCTGCGTCTTAACAGCCGTTCACTGCAGAAGAGAGCTCTCCTGTGAGCCAGAGCAGGTAGAAAAAGCGTGTTTTCTACAAGACAGCTAGAATTCCCCATTGCGCTGCCTGATGGGCCTGACCCTTGTGGGGAGCTCCTGGGAGGTACGGATGCCAGTGGGCCTTCAGAATTTGGCAGGAGTGAGAAGGGATTGAGGTGCTGCCCAGTGACCTTCGAGGCAGTAGAGGCTAGGTGTCACCGTCTTGAATTTTGGGATGAGGAAGAGGCAATCCACATGCGGCGTTGGCTCCAGATCCTGAGTGTACACTGGCTGGACTTGGTGCAAATCTATGTGGTCTCGCAGAGATCTGACCTTCCTACGGTCGCTCGTTATATTGTGAAGTGGTGTCGCGTGCTCTTCTGCAGGTTGCCAGGATGGACAAAACCAGCCCAGCTCTCCAACTGTCCCCCGACACACACAGGGTGCATGCCCTGACCCTACCTGGCACTGCCTGCAGGGCTACCCTGGAGATTGGTGGATTTGCAGGATTGAGTCAGATCTAGGAACTTCACTCCATAATGCCTGGCACCATCAACCGTCATCACGCACAACGGCCCATAATAGGCTATATGCATTTGAGGAGGAGGAGATGGCGGAGGAACATTCTGATCACAGGGACTGTTTTCTTTATTTTTGTCAGTGAGCTACAATGTGTTAACCCCCTGAGGGTCTGGATCATTGACTGGTTATTACACAGCGTCTTTTGTGCCAAAGATCCCAAAGCCTGCTCCAGCCTTTACAAATTGATAGTACATTACACGCTGAAACAGAAATGCAGCCCCTGTTAAGGTGAGACATCACAGCCTTGAGACCGTGTCCAGCGACACCACACACAACAGTTCGGGATGGGCCGTGAAGGACACTTTGTCTGAAAAGGCAGACCTGTGAAGGACGTAGTTACCTGACTAGAATTTAGAAGATCACTATTCCCATTTAATAGATAGCACTCAGATTAAATGATCTGGCCAAGTTAACATGGGAAATTTGGAGAAAAAGCAGGAATTGAACCAAATCTCTTGAGCACCAAGCCAACACCTTACCCACAAGAACAACCTTCCTTTCTCAAGGAGAGGTAGTTTATAGGTTATTTATAGTTTTCCCCTCGACACCCAGCACAGGCTGATCCTCTGTCCTCAGTAGACACAGCTACTTCCCTGTGCTAGAGAAATATTTCACCCTTGAAGAGTTAAAAATGGGTCAGCAGTTCAGTAACAACATGTTCATGGACTTGACCTACTTTTGCAACCCCCCCAAAATTGTTTAGGAGTTTCACAAAACCTCAAGCTGCAGGAGGGGCTCCCATCTCTAATGAAAACCTTATGAAAAACCAGTAACCACATGTGCACAATGCTTAATTCATAATGGAAGAGGTGCCGGGACTCAAGGAATTAGGTGCTGGGGCTCAAGCAATTGTGTGGTTTTTTTAAACTTTCATAACTGACACGGCAAGCACAGAGGCACCGGGGCTCAGCCCTGGCACAAATTAAGCACTGCATGTACACAGAATGCCAGCACATGCCAACACTGTCATTAAATAATAGCCTTGTTATTTACAAGGTCAGCTGACTCTAGAGAAGTCTGACCAGAGAAGAATACATTTTACAGCTATGGCCCAACTACAGGGGGGACTGATTAGCACTAGTCACTGTTCAGGAGCGGCTAACAACATAACCTGGCACAGGCAAACAGCAGAATATCCCATGAAGTTCACTAGAGTTACTGGAGTGCCATGTTTCAGAGTAGCAGCCGTGTTAGTCTGTATTCGCAAAAAGAAAAGGAGGACTTGTGGCACCTTAGAGACTAACACATTTATTTGAGCATGAGCTTTCGTGGGCTACAGCATCCGATGAAGTGAGCTGTGGCTCACGAAAGCTCATGCTCAAATAAATGGGTTAGTCTCTAAGGTGTCACAAGTCCTCCTTTTCTTGTAGTGCCATGCTGGTTTTTACTATGGTAGTGCCTTGACATACCTAGTGAGGTTCCTGAGGTCCCTGCACCTCTGAACCCTTTGTGGCCTTCTTGAGGACACTCCACTGAGGTCTCAGGCCTCTAGCCATCACCATGGGGAGGAGTCCTGCAACCCTCTCCCTCTAGACCAGAGATTTAGGCTGCAATTCACTGTGATTGCCTCAGCAAGTCTGACTTTAGTTCAGCACCTGTGGTCCTGTTCTTTTGGGCGCAATGACAGGGTTAACCAGAGACCTGCCAGCCTTCCCACAGCCAAGTAGTACGTATTCACAACAAACGCTTTACAGAGAAAACACACATATACGCTCTTCGTTGTTTTTAAGGTATGTCTAGCTCACCAGGCATCACCATCTTCCACACGGAAACCCTGCTTGGGATTAAGTACTTCAAACCCTTCCCACCTCTTGGGCGCAGGGTCATGTCAGGTCCCGGATGAAGGGACAGTAGGGGTCAATTTATATCCTTTTCCATTTTTTCTTTGCCAGTTTTCTTCAATCAGCTGAAACTAGTCTATGCGATTTCCCGCAGGGGGTGAAGGCATCTCCAGACTTGTTTACCCACCTAGGGATTTGCATTAATTGCTCCCGGTAATTTTAGTTCTTGAAGGAAACTCCTGTAACTCCTCCCTGGAGCTAGAATATGACCCCTGGCCAATAGAGATATGTATCTCATTTATAAAGTTGATGCAATGGCCTTGAAGATATTCCACATGTCTCTGGCATCTGGCACAATCCTATCTGAGGTCAGAGCCCCCTTGTGCTAGGTGCTGTACACGCACACAGTGCTAGATGATCCATGCCCCCAAAGAACCTGCCATTTAAATAGATAAGCCAGGCAAAGGGTGGGAGAAAAGTATTATCCCCATGTCGCAGATGGGGAACTGAAGCACAAAGAGTAAGTGACCTGACCAGGGAGTCAAAGTCTGTGCCAGAGCCAGGAATCGAAGTCTGGTCTCCCAGGTGCCATCTCACATAGTGCTTTAACCAGCCTTCCCCGCAGATCTAGTTCACCCATGCAGGGTTAGGAGCTGTGTTGCCGATGAGCACAATGGAAGTCCCTCAAACTGAGTAGAGTAATAGAACGAAAACAAAGAGTGCAAGAGAAAGACACCGACCGACAGCTCGTGGGGAGAGCTGGTTAGGATGCCGCCATAACAGAGGATGCTTGAGTTCCCCACGTGGTGGCCCAGTGCCCCATGGGGGAGGCTGCATGAAGCCAGGCATGGCAGCCGCGGCACCGGGCTCAGTGATGGATGTACAATTCCATTTCAAAACAAGGGGACGTCCCCGCGCCCAGGAACACGGGCGATGCAGAACTGCGTCGGCAGTGAACTCAAATTGCTGCAGGTCCAACGGCAGCGTTTGCTCTCGGCTGAGACAACACTGGCTCTCCTGTGCTTGGGAAGGTACCGCAGAGACCACCTGACTGCATCACGAGGCATCCGGGCTGAGATTTCGTTCTTCGTTTCTTATCCTTTGCTGACGAGAACAGAGGTGAGGGATTAAAATCAGAGTGTGGAATTGTCTCGATTGTAAAGGATCGGTAATGCTGGTATGAAAGCCTCCGGTCGCTCCCAGCAGCCGCAGCAGCGCAAGCTTTCCTGCACCGGCCTGTCAACCTTCAGGTCTCAGTCAGATGGGGATAAACAGCACTTCCCTGCCTCCCAGGGCCAGGAGGATAAATACACGTGCAAGGGATGGGAGCCAGCCATATCAGGACATTAAATAACCCGGCTCATCCCGCAACCCGGTCCTGAGGGGATCGTCGCTAGAGGTGAGGGTTGTTTCAGACTCCCTGGCCCAGTCGGTCCGTAGCCTCCCACTGAGGCTACCAGTCAAAACGCTCACGAGTACCAGGGGTGATGGCACCTTTCCCACCGGCACTTATTTCACTCAAGCCACCAGAGCCTAGCAACTTGCTGTGGCTGCCCGCGGGGTCTGAATTTGACCCAGCAGCCTCTGAGGTACAAGGCTCTGTTGCTCCTCTCCTGAGCCATCCGGCACTGAGCTGGGGGGGCACAGAGACAGCTGATGCCTGCTCCTGCTGCAGAACGGAGGCGCTGTCTATCGCAGCTTTGTTTGCAGAAGGAGGCCAAGCCCTGGTGCTGACTTGGCATAGAATTATTGTCCACAGGAATGTAGCTGTGAGTGTGCCAACCAGGAAAGAGAAAAGTCAATCGTTAGAAAAGCTGGGGAAATGCCACAAAATCCTCCCCTGCCCTGTTTTTCATAGGCCCAGATCCTGAGAGGTACAGGGCACCTTCACTTCCCAGATTTCACCCAGACATACCCACTGGCCCTGCTACCCACAGGTAACAGATGCTGAGTGCACTCCGGGAAGGCACTAGATACACGGTGATGGGCAGGATGGAAGAACCTGGATAGAACAGCACAGACACCCCTCTGTTCGGCAGAGGTACGGAGATCAGCTGGTTGCTGAACACGCTGCAGATTTCTCTGCACTCTACAGAAGCTCTGAGCACGGCGGATACGGCTCCCCGCACACCTGACAGCCAGCCTGTGTAGCAGGACCGAGCCTGGTGTTCAGTGTTTCCATCACGACTACACAGCCTTGACAGGGCCATGGACTTGGACGTCCTAATAGGCCTTGAGCGTCTCCAACTGATTGCTTCAATGACTGAAGCGAAACGATAATGGAGATGACAGCTGGGAGTGTGCAGACAGTTTGAGACACATACACTGATTGCCCCAGTTTGGTTTATGGCAGCGTTTCTCAAACTAGGGTCTGCGGATACCTGGGGTCCCCAAGGGTTCGGGCTCTGCTGATCAGCTCCTCCCCCTCCCTCCACTCCTTCCCCTCCCTCTATCTCCTGGAAGGTTACTGAAGCCAAACCGGGAGATTTTAGGCGCTAAAAGTCTGGCGGCACAGCAGGGCTAAGGCAGGCTCCCTACCTGCCCTGGCTCTGCAACGCTCCTGGAAGTGGCCTGCACATCCCTGCGACCCCTGGGGGGTGGGGAGGGGCAGAGTTTCTCCGTGTACTGCCCCTGCCCCGAGCACTGACTAAACTGCTCCCATTGGCTGGGAACTGGCCCCCCGCCTAGGAGCTGCTGCCAGAGGGACGTGCTGGTCGCTTTCAGGAGCTCCCCAAGGTAAGCGCCTCCTGGCTGGAGCCTGCACCCCTCACCCCTTCCTCCTGCACCCCAATCCCCTGCCCCAGCCCAGAACCTGCACCCTGAATCGCCTCCCATGTCAAACTCCCTCCCAGAGCCCACACCCCACATGCCCTCCTGCCACCCAACCTCCTGCCCCAGCCTGATGCAAGCGAGTGAGGGTGGGGGAGAGCGAGTGATGGAGGGAGGGGTATGTGGGAAGAGATGGGGTGGGGCCTTGGGGGAAGGGGTAGAGTGGGGGTGGGGGCTGGGGCTGAGTGGGGGAACTTGGGGGTCCCTGAAAAATTTTACATTAAAATGGCGGTCCTCAGGTGGCTAAAGTTTGAGAACGGCTGGTTTATGGGATTACTGATGTTTCAATGACTTGAGAATTAGTGTAACAATTTCACAAGCAACATCCCTGGCGTACTGTCAGGTCTTAGCTACAAAATGCTGCTTCCATAACTGTCTTTTTTTTTTTTTAAAAGATGATGCTCAGTTCTCAACAGAAAGCAGCAATGAAGCCTGGGGAAATCTTTCCAAACGTCATGCAAAGTTACTGGAAATTGAAGGGTTTTCACATTTCAGGATGAACTTGAAAAGGAGCCCAGTGTTCTAGAAAGTTTCACAAGGTGTTGGAGTTTTTTTTCGGAGGCAGAAAAAGGGTTTGGGCATGAAAAAAATCACAAGAAAGAAATGCTCCTTCTGAGGGGGCTGAGTAAAACAAAGTCTCTCAGGACAAGTCTACACTACTGCATTACACCAGTGCAGCTGGACTGCCAAGACGCACCTGGTGAAGATGCGCTATGCCAACTGGAGATGAATTACTCCACCACAGCGGGAGGCAGAAGCCATGGCAGTGAGAGAGCGTCTCCCGCTGACAGACCGCGGTGTGGACACCGCTTTAAGATGATGAAACTTATGTCTCTCAGAGCGATGGCATTTTCACACCCCTGAGTGACCTAAGTTACATCAACCTAAGCAGTAGTGTAGACCAGCCCTCAGAAGGTCACCGCATAGGAGGGAGAATGGGCTGTTGGCTGTAGCAAGAAATTCATGGGCTTGTTTAAAGTTTATGAAAAAGTCAGTGTATGAGCCACAATCTTGACTGACACTAGCATTGGACCTAGGACCTCCAGTGCTAAAACTAAGATCCAGCAGGCCCCCAAACGAGATCATCCTCTGAGACAAGAGGGCAGGCTGGGGTAGGCTTATGAAAGTACAGTTCTTCTCTGACAGCTGACTAAGGCTTGGGGGATTTTAGCCATTGGTAGAGCCACCGGCACCAAACCCCCAGTGTGGCCAGGCAAAGCCAATAAATGCTGAGATTTGCACTAGGGCAGTTCGCCTGGCTTGAAATGAAGGTAAGCTGTGCTAAGAGCTCAAGTTTACAAGTAAAAAGGAGGTTTTTTTCCCCCAACTGCCAGTTTCACAAACTCAGTCTGGGAACTGGGGGTCAAGCTGGTTCCTTTCCAAGGACAGAAATTTTGCTAATTACTCCCCCTTCTCACCTCTTTAGCTAGGAATTAATATGGACCCCAGCACTGCAGCCTCTGAGCGTGATGGCCGCCATCTTGGCTGACACACAAAGGACTTCCAGAGCTGGAAACATGAGTCTTTGGAACTTGAGCTACAGAACCAAGCTCTGTAGCTGGGACCATCGGCGCTGACTCCGTGGGTGCTCAGGGACTCAAGTATCCATGGAGGAAAAATAAGGGGTGTTCAGCACCAAAAGGGCTGGCCGGGGCTGCTACTCTGGCGGTCCTGCCCCTGTGCTCTCTTCAACTGTTGAGCGGGGCTGCCCCACACCTGGCTCCTCTCTGCCTCCTCCTCGCCTCACTGCCCTTAAGGCAGGAGGAGGAAGAAAGGAGCGAGTGGGGGGTGCTCAGGAGAGGGGTTTTTGGGGGAGGGGATGGAACGGGGGCAGGAAGAGGTGGAGTGGGGAAGGGTGGAGCCAGCGTGGGGCACCCACTGGCAAAACCAAAAGTCAGTGCCTATGGCTGGGACCATCACAGACTTGCATTCTATGGATCAGGCCCAGAGCAGTAACTCTAACTCACACTGATCAGTGGGTTATTTGAGCATCTCACAAATCACCAAGGCATGTTACCCTCAAGACTCCTGGGAGGTAGGGAGGTATTATCCTATTTTACAGAAGGGGACATGAGGCTAAGTTTAGACTAAGTAACGTGCCCAAGGATACCCAGGAAGTCTGTGGTAGAACCAGAAGTTGAACCCAGGTCTTGGTCCAGTGACTGAACCACTAGACCTTCCTTCCTCTCTCAAATCAAACACTGACAATTCAGGTGCAAGCTGGATTCTATTCTGGAGCCAATGGGTGTTGAGTCTTACTCAAAGACTTGCCCTTGGATCGACTCTTTAATGGGCTCTATTAAAGAAGCTGTGAACTGGACTTCGGCCCACATTCCTTTCTGCAGGCATCTTTTACTCAGTTTCAGATTTATAGGCACAATTCCTTATTGGAGTTGCTTCTGTTATTCCTCTGTGCAAATATTGACATTCTTATTGCTTGCAAGGGATTAACCAAAGCGGGGGGAGGGGTTGTCACCTTAGCTAGAACGCTATTTAGTGCGGTCTGGTTGGAACGTTTAACACCAGGCACCGGAAGCAAAGGGTTTTGGTAAAACAGTTTGATCTTTCCTCTAGGAGTGTGTGCGGGGGGTTCTTTATGGAAGGACCCTGTGCAGTGACAAAGAGCGAGAGAGCGTGTAATGAGCGCCTGGGAGAGGAGAAGAGATACTATCAACCTCCACTCACGTATAAACATTCTGGCCACTGCCCCATGGGCTTTATCTATGCCTTGCCCAGAGCTGTTCTGAAACGACATCCTGTAAGAATGGAAAGCAGCGCCAGCAGGAGGAAGAGGAGAGGGTACGAGCAGGAACGTGGGAAGGGTGGTTCATTCTCACTTACAGTCGGGACCAGTGTGTCAGGCCCTGTGATTCCCCAGCAGCAACACGTAAGCACTATGAAACAACAGGCATGGCGCTGTGGCTGACGATGACCCTGGGCAACACTACGATGCGAGGTATCAGACAAGAGGGGGTGCCTGCAGCCACCCCAGGTGCTGGGATCCCAGGCAGCATTCCCCACCCTGTGCTGCATTATTGTGCTTGTAACATGCCGCATTCGGGCATTGCCCTTTTGTTTTTGGTTCACAGAAAAATTCCACAGCCCTGTAGCCCTATTCCCTAAGGGCCGTCATCACTGTCTGTTTCCAGGGTCTCCCCTCTGGCTCACGTGCTCTAGGTTGCATGCCCTGCTGAGTTCCCCAGGTGAACACAAGCCCTGCTATTCTGGCTCCATTCTGTACACGTGCACGTAGGAGGAAGAGAAATTTCTTAACTGGCCCACCCACCTGGGATCACTCCGGAAGCAATCAAGAGACCAGAGATGGGCAGTAGGAGAATCTGATCAGAACAGATGACGTCACATCTCAGCAGCTGCAGAGCAAAATGCAATCACTTTTTTTCCCAGCCAAGTCTTCCCATAACACCACCAGCCCTTCATTCCCTGCAGATTTGAGTTAGTGAGGAAAAGGGGAGTGACCTTAACAGCTGCATTTTGTATGGAACAGAGGGAGAATAACTCTCTATAGAAGCTGTTATGGCTGAATCCCCACTCTGGCATTTCGAGTGCAGAAGGTGGGGGCCTGCAAGGATTTTAAAAATTAATACTGGCCACTCCAGGCTTGTATTAAACTCCCCAAGGTTACAGCTTTTCTCTGACCTTGGCTTGGTAAACGCTGCCACCACCCAAATGCAAAGAAACCCCTTTGACCCAGGAAGGAGCACTTGGGAATTTCTCCCTGTGGGGTACCCTCTGCCCTTTTACCCCCTCTCCAAAGAAGAGCTGAGAAGAAAAAGGAAATTAGCTGTTGCCACCAGCTAATTAAACAGCATAGGCACAAACCTCTTAGGACACAACAATTTAAATCCTGTTTTTTAAAAAAGGTAAATTTTATTAAATACAAAAAGAAAGAAAATACATCTGGAACTTAGGCTTTTGCTAGATTTTAAGAGAACAATTCCAAAAATTAAGCACCCAAAATAGCTTTCTTGAGGGTTCAGCTTAAATGTTACAAGCAAACAAAAGCATCAGGGGTTAGCACAGAGGAGATCCACAAGCCAAAATAAAGAAATAAACCTGATCACATTTATCTAAACATTCCCTATCCAAATGATTCCTTCTAGGTATGGAAGATAATTTTTCATACCTGGTTCAAACCTTACCAGCATTCCTGCTTATTGCATTGCTGCTCCGTCCCTGCAGCCCAGAGAGAAAAGACAAAGGGAAAGTTTCTTTCCCAATTTTAAAAAAGTTTGGCTCTTTTGGTCAAATGCCCGCTTTTTTTCCCCTTTACCTGGGGGCCTTTTTAACCCTTTACAGGTAAGGAAGTAGAGAACAGCTACCAAGAGGGATTTTACAGCTAACTGGATGGCTGGGTGTCCATCAAAGGGAACTACCCCCCTCCCCTCCGTTTATTTATCACAGAAGCAAACCAGTACTGGGCCTAGAATAAAGCTACAAATACACCCCACCCCCCCAATCCACACTGCAGCATTCCCCTATGGTCTGGACCAGAGGTTCTCAGACTGTGGTCCGTGGTCCACCAGTGGTCCATGAGCGCCATTCAGGTGGTCCGTGGATAGCTCCCTTTAAGGTGCGTGCCTGGGCAGCCGGATGTGAGAGAATGAAGGGCCACCCGCCTAACCAGTGGAGCCACGGTGGCATGGCTCTGTGGCTGCTGTGGTGGGGGAGACCCCCCGCTCCTTCCCAGCCCAGTTCAGGGGCTGCCGTGGGGGAGGAGACCCCCCCCCCTTCCCAGCCCCGCTCAGCTAGGGGACTGCTGCGGCAGGGGAGAGAGGGAGAGACCCATCCTCCTTCCCAGCCCCAGCTCGGGGACTGCCACAGTGGGGGAGAGAGGGCCATCCAGTGCACTGGAAAGGTGAGACTACTGGTATTTTAATATGAGTTGTGTGCTTTTATTTCTAGAACAAAACACATTAACTATTAAGGTTTTTTCAATATAACGCTTTTATCCAAAGTGCTTTACAGTAGTTAGCTAACGGTACAAACACCATTTGGAAAGATCATTAAGTGGTCCGCCGAGACCCTCAGCAATTTTCAAGTGGTCTGCAAAAAAAAAAAAAAAAAAGTTTGAGAACCACTGGTCTAGACACAGGACCTGGAAAACCCCAGCCATTCCTCTCAGGGTAGATTATTATACTGGCCTACACCCTGAGAAGGCTTCCAAATCCCACTGGTATCAGGGAGGATCTGTATAAACAGGGATTTACTCCTCTTTGTCTAGAGACATATTAGCAGTAATTCTTTCCATGCACAGTCCTGCCACCCACCTACTGAAAAAGAACACCCACACCCACACAGAAATCAAACTCCAATCAACATTCCTAGTTGCAACCCCAAGAGATGCCTTCAGAACTTTCATTTCTAGTTTGACAGGAGACTCATGTTCCAAGCACATGGATAAAACCCCATCTCTCTATGTAGTCAAGTAGTGAAAAGCAGTGATCTTGAAAGAGATTGTAACAGGACAGACTGGTTTCCACATTTCAGGCCATAAGCTTTAAATGTATATATAGCCGAGTAGTTGAGACATCTGGATTCATGCAGTGTTGACTCAGATTGCCATGAAATCTATTCGACTTCTGATTGCTATTAGCACTCTATAGGAGGCTGACACTATGCAAGCGATAGCTGTCTCAGTTTACTGTCACGTACAGACAACTTGTTACTCACTGCAGAACAAGGAACAGCCTATCACTCCAGAACTGCTACTTCACGTATAAATTAGGGCAGGTCGAAAATTTTCCATCTAACTGTTTTTGGACCTAAAGAAATTTTTCATGAAAAGCGTCTGCTTTCCACACAAAAAATTGGTTACTCACCTTTTTGTAACGGTGGTTCTTTGAGATGTGTTGTTCGTCGTGTCCATTCCAATCAGGTGTGCGTGCGCTGCGTGCATGATGTCCAGAAGATTTTTCCCCTAGCAGTATCCGTAGGGTCAGCCTGGGTGCCCCCTGGAGTCGCGCTTTCATGGCACCCGATATAGGGCCCTGTTGACCTGACTCCCCCTCAGTTCCTACTTGCCGGCTATTCCAGGGGTAGGAGGGCGGATATTAGAATGGACAAGAACACCACATCTCGAAGAACAACAGTCCCGAGAAGGTGAGTAACCATTTTTCTTCGAGTTCTTGTTCATTTCCATTCCAATCAGGTGACTCAAGACTAAACTTAGGAGGTGGGGTCGGAGTTGTCTGTTGATTGGAGCACCGCTCATCTGAAGGCTGCATCGTCCCTGGCTGGCTGCGTGATGGTGTAGTGAGTGGTGAAAGTGTGTACGGAGGACCACGTCGCTGCTCTGCATATTTCCTGGGTGGGAACTTGCACCAGGAACGCTGCTGAAGAAGCCTGTGCCCTAGTGGAGTGCGCAGTGAGCGGAGGGGCAAGCACTCGTGCCAGGTTGTAGCACTCTTGGATGCAGGACGTGACCCACGAAGAAATTCATTATGAGACGAGACAGGAAGACCCTTCATTCTGTCTGCCACAGCCACAAATAGTTGCAAGAACCTTTGGAAGAGGTTAATTCTCTCAATGTAGAAGGCTAGCGCTCTGTGGACATCCAATGAGTGAAGACTCTGCTGCCTGCTGCTCGAGTGCGGCTTAGGATAGAACACTGGGAGGAAGATGTCCTGGTTGATGAGAAACGTGGAGACAACCTTTGGGAGAAAAGCTGGGTGGGGCCTGAGATTAACCTTGTCCTTATAAAAACAAACAAACAAAGAGTCCTTGTGGCATCTTAGAGACTAACACATCTATTTGGGCATAAGCTTTCGTGGGCTAAAACCCACATCATCAGATGCATGGAGCGGAAAATACAGTAGCAGATATATATACACAGTACATGAAAAGATGGGAGTTGCCTTACCAAGTGGGGAGTCAGTGCTAATAAGACAATTCAATTAAAGTGGAAGTAGGCTATTCTCAACAGTAGAATACCAAGGGAGGAAAAATCACTTTTGTAGTGGTAATGAGGGTGGCCAATTTCAAACAGCCCACAAAAGCTTATGCCCAAGTACGTTTGTTAGTCTCTAAGGTGCCACAAGGACTCCTCGTTGTTTTTGCCGATACAGACTAACACTGCTACCGCTCTGAAACTTGTCCTTATAGAAGACCATGTAAGGAGGCTGTGATGTCAGGGCCTTGAGCTCAGAGAACCTCCTGGCTGAGGTTATGGCCACCAGAAACGCCACCTTGTATGAGAGGCGGAGCAGCGAGCACGTCCCTAGTGGTTCAAAGGGTGGCCCCGTCAGTCTGGAAAGGACCATGTTGAGGTCCCAGGCTGGAACTGGCTTTCGAACGTGTGTATATAGCCTGTCGAGACCTTTGAGGAAATGGCTGACCATAGGGTTGGCGAAGACTGACTGGCCCTCGGCACCTGGATGGAAGGCAGAGATGGCAACCAAGTGAACCATTATTGACAACATGGACAGTCCCTGCTGTCCCCTGCTGCATGAGATGGAGAAGGTAGCCCCTAAAGTTTCTCCCCGAGACACTTCAAGCACAAAGTTGTTCAGGTCACTTCTCTGCATAAACCTGCCGCAGTCAGAGCATGGCTTAAAGCCTGGGGACCGAGGCTGGGGAGAAGTGTGTGTGTGTGTGTGGGGGGGAACCCCCAAAGTAAAATTATGAGAGAAAACTATCTACAGTAACTAAACTACTACTAAACCTAACTATACACACATGACACTGCGAAGCAGGTGCTTGCCGAGGCAAGAGCAACGGGGAGTTCCAGCTAGCCGTCACAGGCGGTCAGAAGGAACTGAGTGTGCGGGGGGTCGGGTCGGGTCTGTAGGGCCCCATATTGGACACCATGAGGGCAGAACTCCAGGGGGCACCCAGGAGAACCCTATGGATACTGCTGGGGGAAAATCTTCCGGCTGTCCTGCATGTGGTGTGCACACATCTGATTGGAATTTACATGAACAAGCACTTGCAGAATTTAGACTTTTCATCAAAAAAACATATGCCCCCAAATTTAACTATTTTAGCCCAAAACCCCAAAATATTGCAATTTGGATATCCCGCCAAGGTGATTCATGGAAACTGTAGTTGTTCCCTCATGTCCCAATTTCCCCTTATGGGCCAGGATTCCCAGCTAGATTACATCTCCCATAATGCACCATGCCCAGGGACTCTCACGATGCATCACAAGGTGAAACCGTGGTGCATCATGGGATATGTAGTGCAGGCAGCCCAGCCTAGAGAGAGAACAAAGCATGATGCAACCAACTTAAAACTCCCCTGCAGCACCACAGCTGTATTTCTGAATGAATATTTCAGGGTTCTGGCAAAATATTTCCGTTTTCTTTTTTGCCAAAAAGTTGACATTCCCCCCCCAGGCCATTTTCCAACTAGCTCTAGTATCAATGCAAAATCCTTCAGCAGAAGCCTAGGCAGCTGGTGTGCTGGGGCCACTGCTTATTATATTCATGTTAAGTTTCGCTGTCACCTTGTGCTCCCTCTATCTGGTATTCCCTCTTGTCTACAGCATGCTTAGGGTATGTCTGCATTGCAATACAAGACCCGCGGTGCCGAGTCTCAGAGCCCGGCTCAATGAACTCCAGCTTGCTGGGCTCAGACTGCGGGGCTAAAAATATCAGTGTAGCAGTTTGGGCTGGAGCCCCGGCCCTGAAGCCCCGCTCCAACCTGAGCGTCTACACTGTTAGTTTCACCCCCTTAGCCCGAGCCTTAGGCCTGTTGACCTGGGCTCAGAGTTGGTGCCCTGGGCTCTTCTTGGCAAGGTGGATGTACCTTCAGATCGTTAGCTCTTTGGGGCAGGGACTGTTTTCTCACTGGGTGTGTTTACAGGGCTGAGCATAGTGGGGCCCTCTGGAGTTATCACAATACAAAATTATTATCATTTGTATTACAGCAGCACCTAGAAGCCCTGACTGAGACGAGGGCCCCGTTGTGGTAGGTGCTGTAGAGACACAGTGACAGACAATCTCTATCCTGGGGACTTTACAGGCTAAGGAGACAAGACACAGAGTGAACGGAAAGCAGGACAGAGAGGGGAAAGGACTGGAACATGGTCATGGAGCAGGTCACAGTGGCAGAACTGGGAATAGGCTTCCCCGAGAGCTAGCTAGACTATACACTAGTCCACATTTCCTCTAAAGAAGGAAAATTCCTATAAAATACAGTTTGAAAGCCCCTTAAGTGAAAAGTTGAAAGGCTATTGAGATCCATACAGTCTTACTGCTTCCCTCTGCTCCTTGTCTGCCAGTTATACCCAGCTCGTCCTTAATCCTAGCTTGAGAGTTCTCCTAGACAGGGAACCTCTCTGCTTGTAGTGAACTTGAGGGCCTCTGGGTCCTACCTCAGTACAGCGAATAAATAAACCTTCCCAACGATGGTGTTAAAACTGTGCTCAGGCCTCTCGCCATCTTCATTTTTAACAGCTACTGGAAGCATCTCTTTTGAGGACACAGTATTATTTCACTCATTAGATTCTCTTCTTGAAATCCATTCTGAAAAAAACACTCAGTGTTTGCCCACAAGATGCGTCTCAGGACACCTAACCCATGAGGTAATTGCAGGTGTATCGGTATGCAATATTCAAACCATCACAGCACTTACCTCTGACACTCTTGTTTTTCCCGAGCACGTGGGCGGTGGTGTGTACCAGTGACACTCACAGATGTGCCGCAGTGAGCAGCCACAGGCAGAATCGTTTAGTGTGTGACGACCCACTGGCCCATGCAGCAAACAACAAGACAGACATTTTCACTTGAATGTCATTCCTAATATAGCAACTATTCCTGGACCATATAAAATGACAGCTCTATTTTGTCTCCACTCCGAGAGCACAATCATTGTACTGAGCTTGCCACAACACGACTCCATTGAAGAGCCAGCCCCCCCAGCATACGCTGTGAAAAGCTCTGTAAAAACCAGATGCATATGAAAAGCCCAGAAAGCAGCTGGTTTAAAAGGCAACATTAGAACAGGGCAGGCTGAGCAGTGCCTTCCCACAAAGTGTCATGCGTGGCTAAGATGCTTTCAACTTCAATGTTCTATTCAACAAGATAATTGGATCACAAGATGGGTGTGCACAGGGGCACAACAGGAAGTCCCAAAGCTCTGGCCATGGGGAGGGGGAAGTGTGCTGAAAGAAGGAGAATCAGCATGCAGGGTGGTGGGGCTCAGGGAAAATAGTGATTTCCTAGCCATTGGCATTCAACTGGCCCCATTGCTGCCTACCCCTGCCAACTGAAGTCCATGATTGTTCATTGCTTGTCATGGATCATGCTAGGCACCATTCATACATGTAACAGCAGTGACAGTCCGTGCCACCAACCCATTTATAATCTTGGATCAGGCCCATAAAGAAAAGATCTCTCTCCTTCCCTTTCCACAAAACAGCAGCTATGGAAGGCAGAATTTTGTTTCCATGGAGTTATAAGATTCCAGTCCTACTTGTATCTTTGTTGTCACTTAAAGAAGTTCCGTTTTCTGCCTAGAATTACCATAACATACCTTCTACATGCATGGATTTACCTAGCTTTCAGTTTAGAAGAGTAGCTAATGAGCTCTCTAGAATAAGCCCTATGCCTTTGGAAATGCTCACTGGATTGTAAATAGCGCAGGGCTTCTGATTTTTGGTTTTAACTGATAAACACCCATAAAACACTCTGATGTAAAAAATGAAATAGGTGTTTATCCAGTAAACACTAGAAAAACACCGGAAATGGTTACTTGTATCTAAGGCTTGTCTATGTGGAGCAGAAATGTGCACTACAGGATGTAATTCCTAAAGTACACTAAAGTGTTGCACATTAATTGGCCTGAGTAGACCCCACAGGCGCGCACTAAAGGTTTCCTAGTGCGCTTTAACACGGTGCTCTCTAAAACAGTACTACATTAAAGCACATTAGGGAACATTACAAATGTATGTAACATGTTGATAATCAAACTGTTCCATGAAATCTCTATGGACAGAAATTCCATGCTTGAGTAATAAGTGTACAGCAGAAGGAATATACTACTGACCACCTGACCAAGATGGTGACCGTCATCGTGAAATGCTAAAGGGAAGTGACTACAAAACCAGAAATGCAACAATAACGGGAGATTTTAACTATCCTCATATTGGCTGGGTAAAAGTCATCTCAGAACATGATACAGAGATAACGTTTCTAGATACCATGAATGACTGCTTCTTGGAGCAGCTAGTTCTGGAACCCACAATGGGAGAGGCAATTTTTAGTCTTAAGTGGAACAGAGGATCTGGTCCAAGTAGTGAATATAGCTGAACCACTTGGAAATGGCTTTCATCTGGCTGATGAATCTTGCCCATATGCTCAGGGTTTAGCTGATCGCCATGTTTGAGGTCGGGAAGGAATTTTCCTCCAGGGCAGATTGGAAGAGGCCCTGGAGGTTTTTTGCCTTCCTCTGTAGCATGGGGCACGGGTCACTTGCTGGAGGATTCTCTGCTCCTTGAAGTCTTTAAACTACGATTTGAGGACTTCAATAGCACAGATATAGGTGTGAGGTTTTATTTTTTTTGGGAGTGATAGGTGAAATTCTGTGGCCTGCATTGTGCAGGAGGTCAGAAGAGATGATCATAATGGTCCCTTCTGACCTAAATATCTATGAATCTATGAAATAGTGACCATAATATAATGAAATTTAGAATCCTTGTGTGTGTGTTTGCGGGGCAGAAATACCAACCACCCTCCAGTAACATTTAACTTTAAAAGGGGGAACTACACAAGAAGGACTATGCTAGTTAGAGGGAAATTAAAAAGAACAGTCACAAGGTAAAATGCCTGCAAGTTGCATGGAGACTACTTACAAACACCATCAGAGAGACTCAGGGTAAGTGTATACCCCCAAAGGAAAAAAGTCAGTAGGAGGCTCGGAAGAACCCCACCACGAGTAAACAGCTGAGTAATGGAGGCCATTAGAGGCAGAACAGCATCCTCTAAAATTTGGAAGTCAAATCCTAGTGAGGAAAATAGAAAGAAACACAAAACTCTGGCAAGTAAAAAGTAGACATGGAAGGCTGGCCAAAAAGGAATTTGAGAAGCAACTTGCTAAAGATAAAAAAAAAATAAATGCTGTCAGTTTGTGTAAGTACATCAGAAACAGGAGGTCTGCAAAACAGGTTCTGGGGCCACGAGATGACAAAGGTGTTCTAGGAGCACTCAAGGAAGACCAGGCCATAGCAGAGAAGCTAAATGAATTCTTTGCATCCATCTTCACTGCAGAAGATGTGGGGGAGAGTCCCACATCAGAGCTATTCTTTTTGGGTGACAAATCTGAAGTACTGTCCCAAACGGTTGTGCCAATAGAGGAATTTTAGAACAAACTGATAAACTAAACAGTAATAAATCACCAGGTCAGATGATATTCTCCCGAGAGTTCTGAAGGAACTCATATATGAAGTGGCAGAATTACTAACTGTAATATGTAACCTATTACTAAAATCAGCCTCTGTAGCAGATGGCTGGAAGGTAGCTAATGTAGCACTGATTTTTAAAGAGGGCTCCAGAGGAGATCCTGGCAATTACAGGCAAATTGGCAGAAACTACTGTAAAGAAAAGAATTATCAGACATCTAGATAAACACGATTTGTTGGGGAAAAGTCAACACAGCTTTTGTAAAGGGAAATCGTGCCTCACCAATCTACTAGAATTCTTTGGGGGAGTGAACTAACATCCAGTCCATATAGTGAACTTGGATTTTCAGAAAGCTTTTGATAAGGTTCCTCACCAAAGGCTCTGAAGGAAATTAAGTAATCATGGGATAAGAGGGAAGGTCCTCTCACAGATCAGTATCTGTTTGAAAGACAGGAAACAAATGGTAGGAAGAAATACCAGGTTTCATAACAGAGAAAGTTAGATAACGGGGGCCCCCCAAGGATCTGTGCTGTTCAAAAAATTCATTAATGTTCTGGAAAAGGGGGTGAACAGTGAAGTGGCACAGTTTGCAGACAATGCAAACTATTAATTAACTTTATTATTATAGTCAGAGCAGTTCTTAGGGGATGGCGAACTGGGGTGACCGCTTCGGGCCCTGCGCTCTGTGGGGGGCCCCCCCGCAGGACAGCTCAATTGGCCGACGCCACATGGGTGGGGGGTGAACCACTGGCTGGGAGATGCTAGCTCCCAGTCCTGCCTCTTCCACCCAAGGGAGTGCGCGCTGGGAAGGCAGGTGGTGTGGCTCCAGCCCCCTGGAGCACAGCGGCACCACCAAAGCAGGGCCCTTGGGGGGTGGGGGAGGAGAGGAGGGCTGAGTGTGGGCGGTGCCTTGTCTGGCTGTTTGGAGAGGCATCACCTCCCCCCAGCCACCCCTGGTGCGGTCAGTCCTGGAAGTGACGTCACTTCTGCCTGGGCCCCGCACCCCGATAGGGACGGCCCTGATTATAGTTAAGCCCAAAGCAGATTGCGAGGAGTTACAGAGTGATCTCACAAAACCAGCTGACTGGGCAACAAAATCGCATCCGAAATTCAACACTGATAAGTGCAAAGTAAAGCACATTGCAAAACAATAATCCCAACGACACATATACAATGATAGTTTCTACATTAGCTGTTACCACCCAAGAAAGATCTTGGCGTCACCGTACATAGTTCTCTGAAAACTTCTGCTCAATGCGCAGCAGTGGTCAAAAAAAGGCTAAAGGTGTGTTAGTAACTATCAGGAGAGGGATAGATAAGATGACAAAATATCATAATGCCACTCTATAAATCCATGGTGCACCCACACCTTGAATACTGTGTCCTGGTCTGGTCTCCCCATCACAGGGAAAGGCTAGAGTGGAACTGGAAGTTGTTCAGAGAAGGGCAAAGATGATCAAGTGTATGGAATGGCTTCCATACGAGGAGATTAAGGCTTTTCAGCTTAGAAAACAGACAATTAAAGGGGGCGGCTTTGACAGGTCTATAAAATCGTGATTGGTGTGGGAAAAGTGATTAGAGGAGCGTTATTTACCTTTTTACACAATACAAAAACCAGGGGTCACCCAATGAAATTATTAAGCAGCAGGATTAATACAAACAAGAGGAAGTACTTTTTCTCACGATGTACAATTACCCTGTGGTGCTCCTTGCCAGGGGATGTCATGAAGGCCAGAAAGTATAACAGGTTCAAAAAAGAATTAGGTAAGTTCATGGAGGACAGGTCCATCAATGGTTATTAGCCAAGATGGTCACTGATGTAACCCCATGCTTGGAGCAACCCTAAACCTCTGGCTACCAGACGTGACAGTGGTGGATCATTCCATAATTACTCTGTTCTGTACACTCCCTCGGAAGCTCTGGTACAAACCACTGTCAATGACAGGACACTGGGCAAGATGGACCATGGTCTGATTCAGTACAGCAGCTCTCATGTTCTTACCTACATTACTCATTACAGTACATAAAGAAAGCCTCAATTCCCAGCCCACCCCAGGTTTGGGGGACAGCTACATAAAATTCAAAAATTGGTAAACAACCCCCCAAAATGAAATTGAGTAAACTCCAAAATATAGAAACCCTAAAATAGCTAATTGGAAAAAAAAAGGGGGAGGGGAATCAGGGGTGCAGAAAATTCATGAAAATTGGCAATAAGTTGGCAGTTTGTTTTTCAAATTTCAATATTTTGTCAATGTAAATTTGAAAGATTTTCAACCAGCTCCATTTGTAAGATCTGCAGGGTGGGTTACCTTGTCTTCTTCGCTGTCCAGAGTGCCAAGCGCACTGCTGACATGATTCAAACAAGAATGGTCTTCTCCCACATCTTCTCCAGTAGTGGATTTCTCAACAATACAGTAGTGGCCTTAGATTCCCAGTCTCACGCTAAACTTTTGAAATCTCTCACTGATATAATTGGACAGTGAACTGCAGTGCATCTTTTCCAGACTGCCAGGCCTCATGACAATGGCATGCGAGTGGCTTGCTTTTGGCACCCAGGAAGCACTTGGCTATTTTGAAATCTCTCATGTAGTAACTTGCTAGAAGCAAACACTCCTCTCTGTTCTACATAAACAGGCCTACCATTTTGATGGTGACCAGGTGTTGCATGGGTGATGTGTTTTTCTATGGTGAGAGTTTTGCTACTGCTACCATGTCATGTTGAGACAATTATATAGCCCAGATCCTCCACTGGTGTTCGTCTGCATAATCCTAAATCAAAGTCCAGATCAGTTCTCATCTCACTGATTTCAATGGGACTATTTCTGTGGGTAAGGACTTGCAGGGTCAGGCTTTATCTCTTTCTTTTGAAAGTGGCCTAGATTAATTCTTTTCAACATCCAGGGTTTCATTTTGATGGACTTCAGTGGCAGCAGAGTTCTGTGTATCTAAGATACTTACATGGCTCCCATTACTATGGTATCTGAGCACCTCACAGTTAGTGTGGGGTTAGGCAAGTATCCTCATTTTACAGATGGGGAACTGAGGAACAGAGAGACTAAAGCCCAGATCCTCAAAGGTATGTAGGCACCAATCTCCCATTACGATCAACAGGAGTTAGGCACTTAACTGGGCCAAAGTGACTTGCCCAAGGTCACACAGGCAATATGTGGCAGAGCAGGGGGCTTGAACCCATGTCTCCTGACCCACAGGATAGTGCTCTAACCACTTGGCCATCCTTCCTCCCTACTTAGGACAACACCAAGCATGTTAGAAAATCTTCACCCTTCATGTTTTGTTTATTTTTTCCTTCTAGATTCTTACCTCATCTCATAAGAACGGCCATATTGAGTCAGACCAATGGTCCATCTAGCCCAGTATCCTGTCTTCCCACAGTGGCCGGTGCCAGAAGCTTCAGAGGGAATGAACAGAACAGGGCAATTTATCAAGTGATCCATTCCCTGTTGTCCAGATCCAGCTTTGGTTTAGGGGCATCCAGAGCTTGGGGTTGCATCCCTGACCATCTTGGCTAATAGCCATAGATGGACCTATCCTCCATGAACTTCGCATTCTTTTTTGAACCCAGTTATAGTTTTGACCTTCACAACATCCTCTGGCAACGAGTTCCACTATAAAGTGTCATCTCTTCCCCACCTCCCTGAAAATTGGGGGAATGGAAAGCTAGGTTGGCCCTACCTACACGGAAAGTCAACTAAGACTTAGACTGCAAGCGTATTTTCTTACATTCCCCCACACCAAAACTTGCCTCAGCTACTGCCCTATGATCTTATCAACAGAACTTACTGGGTATACCAGACCACCATACTGTGAACACCGGAGTTTGTTCAGAAAAAAAGAACGAGGTGTACTTGTGGCACCTTAGAGACTAACAAATTTATTTGGGCATTAGCTTTCGTGGGCTAAAACCCACTTCATCGGATGCATGCAGTGGAAAATACAGTAGAAAGATATACACACAAACACACACACACACAGAACATGAAAAAATGGGTGTTGCCATACCAACTGTAACGAGACCAATTGTCATAAATATACAGCTAAGAGTAGCATAAAAATCCCTCTTTTACTTGTAAAGGGTTAAGAAACTCAAATAACCTGGTTGGCACCTGACCAAAAGGACCAATAAGGGGAGAAGATACTTTCAAATCTGTGGGGGAAGGTTTTGTTTTGTGTGTCTTTGTGTTCTCTCCGGGTCAGCGAGGAACCAGGGCACGGAAAATACATCTCCTAAAGCCATATCTGAACTAAGCATCTAAGATTACAAATTGTAAGTAATAGGAAGGAAATCCGTTAGATTATCTTTTGTTTTAGCCCGTGAATTTTCCCTAGGCTAAGAGGGAGGTTTATTCCTGGGTTTTTTTTTTTTTTTTGTAACTTTGAAGTTTTGCCTAGAGGGGAAGATGTTTTAAATCTTATAGCCCTATAAAATTACCTTCCATCCTGATTTTACAAAGGTGTTTATTATAAAGAAAAAAAGTAAAAAAGTTCTGTTTAAGAATCTGACGGGTTTTTAGTGTCCTAAAAACCCAAGGGCTGGTCTGTGCTCACCTGGTTTACCTATTTGGTTGGTAGATTATTCTCAAGCCTCCCCAGGAAAGGAGGTGAAAGGGTTTGGGGGGATATTTTGGGGAAACAGGAACTCCAAGTGGTCCTTTTCCTGAATCTTTGTCTAACTTACTTGGTGGTGGCAGCAGTACCCATCCAAGGATAAGGAAGGATTTGTGCCTTGGAGAAGTTTTTAACCTAAACTGGTAGAAATAAGCTTAGGGGGTCTTTCATGCGGGTCCCCACACCTGTACCCCAGAGTTCAGAGTGGGGAAGGAACCCTGACACCAATTAATTAAGGTGGGCTATTATCGGCAGGAGAAGAAAAAAGGAATGGCCCATTTCAAACAGTTGACAAGAAGGTGTGAGGAACAGTGGGGGGGAGGGGGAATAGTTTTTAGTTTATGTAATGACCCATCCACTCCCAGTCTTTATTCAAGCCTAATTTAATGGTGTCCAGTTTGCTAATTAATTCCAATTCTGCAGTTTCTCGTCGGAGTCTAGTTTTGAAGTTTTTCTGTCGGAGAATTGCGACTTTTAGGTCTGAAATGAAGTGATCAGGGAGGTTGAAGTGTTCTCCGACTGGTTTTTGATGTCTGATTTGTGTCCAGTTATTCTTTTGTGTAGAGATTGTCTGGTTTGGCCAATGTTCAGTTTCCAGTGCATTGTATCTACTAGGGCTGGTTGAACAAATAAAAAAAAAAGCCAAAATATTCAGTAATTTTGAGTTTTGATTCTGAAATTTTGACTAAACATTTCAATGAAAAAAACCCCTGATTTTTGGAAAATTGCAGCCGGCTGTATTATTTATAGATTTCCCATAATCTGAAAAAAGAAAAGGAGTACTTGTGGCACCTTAAATTGGTTAGTCTCTAAGGTGCCACAAGTACTCCTTTTCTTTTTGCGATTACAGACTAACACGGCTGTTACTCTGAAACCTGTCATAATCTGAAAGCATCACTTGCGAAATCATCCCAGTGCCTCAGAGACCCATTGCCTGCAGGTGAACACTGTTAATTAGTGAACTAACAAGCAATTAAAGCACACCAGGGCATTTCATCACAAATGCTACTTGGTTCATTTATTTTGTAATTTAGTTTTAATTTAGACTTCAGAGGCTGCTAGTAAAGTATATCACGTAAAAATAACAAAATTCTGATATTACTTAGCATGCCGATTATACGCCAAGTACCATCACAGCTCACTTAAGCCCGAGAGGTGAGAGGGCTAGTTTTTGTTTAGATTGTAAAGCATGTGGTTGCAGAAACAGGGGTTAGCAGGCTCCTAGATGGAGGATAGTTATGGTTGAAGCACTGGCCTGGGAATCAAGGGGCCCTGCTCTGAAACAGGTTTCCGGTATGATTTGGGACAATCCCTCTGTGCCTTTGTTTCCCCATGAGTAAAACAGGGATATATCACTACTTCCCTACTCCCAAGACCCCTGCCCCCTGTAGTAAGGGACTTCCACTCACACATTACGTTTCTTATACAACTTTTTCTTACCTCCTTCCACTGCAAAGGGAAAGCCTCAACTCCCACCTCCACATTTTTGATTTCACGCTCCATTGCATCAAGTAGTGAGCGGAGCACCATCTCACCACTCCCTGAGTTAAGCTTCGCAGCGGTTCAGAATCTGGGGAAGTGCTCCTATGTGGGTTTATCAAACTGATTGTCTTGTGGCTGCGGTGGCGGAGGAGGGGGGGCATCTTGGTGTTTCTCTTCCTGTTATTTAGGCCCATTCATAATGAATCAACACTGATTTAGAGGATACCAACCAAGATCAAGGCTCTGTGTAGGCACCTCTTAAAGTCACACAGGAAGTCTGTGGAAGCCAGGAATTGAATCATAGAATCATAGAATATCAAGGTTGGAAGGGACCTCAGGAGGTCATCTAGTCCAACCCCTGCTCAAAGCAGGACCAATCCCCCAATTTTTGACCCAGATCCCTAAATGGCCCCCTCAAGGATTGAACTCACAACCCTGGGTTTAGCAGGCCAATGCTCAAACCACTGAGCTATCCCTCTAGAACTCCCGAGGCCCACTTCGATGCCTTAACTGCAAGACCACCCTCTCTCTCACAATGGAAAGGCCTGGAGAATTGATGCTATCACCACATTCCGGGGTGCAATCCAGATCAGTGAGGGGTTGTGTCACCACCTTCCCTGCAACCTTGGGGGGAATTGAGGCTATAGTGTATTTTAACAGAATCAAGTCATTAAAATTCCATAAACTGCCCTTTCACCCTTGGCAAAGGCAGTTTCTAAATAAAAGGAAACTGAATTTAGGCTAAGATACTTTCTCCCATCAAATCTCTGACCTCCGTAAGAGAAGGAATGGACCCTTAGATGATTACCAGTGATTTGCCTTCCCATGGATATTGCTCCAAGGGAGTAGTGCAATTCACTGACAGCACACCCTTCTCTTGCACTTATGTCTTGAGACACCTGTAAACCTCTCCTCTGCCCTCGCCCACAGAACTCATTGCCCCCTGATTTCCACCTACAGTAAAAGAGTCCATATAAAACCAGCAGGACAGCCTGAATAGAATAAGTTATTATTACCCATCGACTCTGGAATGCACAAACCTCCCTCAGTCGGCAGGATTAAAAATGAACAGATTTGTAAGGGTTAGAAAAATCCGCCAGGCAACTGAGCCGGTATTTGTGCACTCAAGCGCAGGAAAGGGCAATGGGATTGTGTGCCTCTGTCAGGTTACTGTCAATACTAGGTAAAGTCCCACCCCTATTTTGTTTGCTACCCCACCTTTGCCAGTTGCTTAGATGCATCTGTTTGGGAACACCCAGTTCAGATGACTTGAAACTAAAACTGCCCAGTGATACTGGTTGAGCTGCTAAGTATTCACTGTGTTAATGTTTAGCTTTAAGAGTAATGGGAACGCAGGGAGGAGCACGGCAAGAGACTTGGAGTGGATTGTCTGTGTTCTCTACAGCAGAGAACACTTGTCACAGCTTAATACTTCCTAATAAGGACATTGTAGTGTTCAGAGGACTAAAGGAATCCAGTTAAGGAGGAAGGGATTAGAAGAGCGACAGCAACTACTTAGTTGTGGTTCTAAGCTGATGGGAGAGAGCTCTCCGGTAGGCTGAACTCCACCTCTGTGAGAGGCGGCAGCGATGTGGGCGAGAGAAGCTCTTGTGCCAACATAGCACTGTCCACACTAGCACTTAGATTGGTATAACTACATCACGCGGGGGTGTGGATTATTCACACCTCTGAGCGACACGGCTGTACTGAAGTAATTCTGCAGTGTAGACCCGGGCTTAGCGATCACTAATTGGGGGTGGAGGGGAGGAAGAAACATGAATTACATGTAGTAGAGTAGCACCTAGAGGCGTGAACTGAGATCAAGGCCCCATTGTAAATGTAAGGTGCTACCGTTAGGGAAGAAAAATCAAATGCCCAAATACAGAATGGGGGATAACTGGCTTGGCGGCAGCACGGCTGAAGAGGATCTGAGAGTTGTGGTAGATCACAGCCGCAACAGGAGTCAGCAATGCAATGCTGGTATTAAAGAAAAAAAAGCACAATGCAATTTTAGGTTGCAACACCACAGAGGCATAGCAGGCAAGTCACAGGAGATGATAATACCACTCCATTTTGGGCTGGTTCCGCCTCAGCTGGAGTACTGGGTCCAATTTTGGCCACCAATGTATAGAAAGGATGTGGAGAAATGGAAAGGATCCAGAGGCGGGCGACAAAGATGATCAAAGGGATGTAATTTAAGGCATAAGCGCAAAGGCGGAGGGAACTGGGTTTGTTTAGTTTGGAAAAGAGGAGATTGAGGGAGGATATGATAGTGGTTTTCAAATACGTGAAAGGCTGCCATAAAAAAGATGGAGTAGAGTTGTTCTCTCTTGTCACAGAGGGCAGGACAAGAGGCAGTGGGTTCAAACTACAGCACAGCAGATTTAGATTAAATCTTAGGAAAAACGTCCCAATTGTAAGAACAGCAGGACAATGGAACAGGCTGCCTTGGGAGGTTGTGGAAGCTCCTTCCCTGGAGGTTGTGAAAAGGAGGCTGGAGAGCCACCTGTCTCGGATGGTTTAGACACAACAAATTCTCCATCTTGGCAAGGGGTTAGACCACATGACCCTTGCGGTCTCTTCTTATCCTATGGTTCTATGATTGTACCAGGTGTTTTGCAAACCAATAGTGAGAATGCCAGTGCTCTGTTTACAACTAAAAACAGATAAGACAGACAAAGGCACAGAGTTGCAGTAACTTGCCCAGGGTCACACTCCAGAGCAGTGGCAGAGCTGGGGAATGGAATCTAGGTCTCCGAACTCCCAGTCCAGTGCTCCATCCACTTCTGTGAAAAATGTTGCCAAGAACAATTTGTCTTATGAGCTAAGGCCGTGAAGCCCCAGGCTCCAGAGGGCAGCACAGGTGAGTTTCAGGGTATGTCCTTTATAGAAAAACGAGGAAGCCAACAAAAACCACCTAACATGTCCGCAGGATGCGCCCCCACCCAGTGCCCCAGGGATGTGCAAATTCTCTTGAAAACATTTTGCTCCTCCTTTTTGCCCCTTTTTTTCTCTTCCATTCTTCTCATCTTCTCCCTGCGCTACTGGGACCGACCTTTCAAGGTGGAGCGCAGGCGTCTCTGTTCTTCAGCTGAGAGAGCTACGCAGGAAAGGAGGTGGAGATGCCTGCGGAGGAAAGTCTCCCAGCCGGGGTCTGGCTCAGCCACCAGGAGTGAACAACAGTCCTACAGCTCCTGCCAGAGCTCTTCCCACACACACACATGCATCAACTCATTTGCTGCTTCCCCTCTAGGGAATCATCTTTCCTCTTTGGGGCAGGGACCTTCTGTGTCTGTACATAGCCTAGCACAATGGGGCCCTGATCTTGCCTGTGGCACTGAGGAGCACACAAATAATTTAGGTTTCAGAGTAGCAGCCGTGTTAGTCTGTATCCGCAAAAAGAACAGGAGGACTTGTGGCACCTTAGAGACTAACAAATTTATTTGCGCATAAGCATAATTTAGTGGCTCCTATGCCGAGCAGAGCTGCCAGTTATTCTCTGGGTAGACAGAGTGGGCAGAGCCCAGCAATTCCAACTTCTCCTTTGCCCCAGTTTCAACTCCCTGGGCCGGGTGAGGAGTAGACTGAGTGAGCGAGAACTGAGGTCACACCTGTAAGGTCCCAGCTGAAAGCCTCTATCTTGCTGAATGGATCTGGAGATTTTTCACATGAAAGGAAGAGATCCTGTACATGTGGCCTGAAACATGCTCCTGCAGATGGTGAGCATTTTGGCCTAGCTTGTACTCCAGGGCTTTTTCTAGTATTCTAGTATTCATGGTGCAAAGTTTAAACATTACAAACCGAGTGCTGTGCAAAGAACTGCAGGGAAAGGGAAGAATTGAAGAAAAGGCACTGGGAGCTCTTAACATGTTATAATACACGCTGAAGATTGGCATTGCATTTTTGCAAAGGTTTATCATTTATCCTTAGCTCTTTCAATGTATTTCAGCCAAGTCCAAAAGGAGTTACAATTTCCTTGCTTAGAAAGGTTAGGCGCAGAACTTTTGGAGGGGGGGAAAAAAAATGTCCATAGAAGAATGTGTAACTTAAATACATTAAAAACTAAAATCTTTTCAAGAGATACTGATTCCTACTTTTCAAGTGGTGATGTGAAGATTCTTCATGTTGCCTGAGAGATTTAATATTCCCACCTATTTACAGATATTTGTCTGGCCCAGTTGGTGAGGTCAAATTTTTACAGGGGAAATGCAGAATTTATGAGTTAATGACTTACCTGGTAAATGAAAGAACTGCCTCAAGTATTGAGCCAGATCCTCCACTGGTAGACCTATTTACACCAGCTGGGGATCTGGTGCCTTGAGCTTTTTTAAGGTGCAGTGACTTGTGGGGTATACGTGTGTATTTTTTTTTTTAAAAGCAGCTCGTCAATTCACCTTTAAAGGCAAAACAACTCAATTGCACCACCTAGTGGGCTAACAAAAGTTCTGCATGAATAAGTAGCTTATGTCTCCCATCACTTTAAAATAGTGACAGGTTTCAGAATGGTAGTCGTGTTAGTCTGTATCAGCAAAAAAACCGAGTACTTGTGGCACCTTGGAGACGAACACATTTAGTTAGTCTCTAAGTACTCCTCGTTTTTTTTTTTAAAAATAGTGGTTGTCCTGAACTGTGTGTGCACTCATGTATATGCCCGCCCTCCCACGGCAGTGGTGTCCTTGTGATAAATTGCTATCACACACTTTTTACCATTTTACCTACTCTCTGTTCCCCAGTCCATCTCCCCAGGACTTATTCTAACATTCCAATTTCATAGGAAGCTTCAAACTAATATTAAAAAACAAACAAGCAAACTTGCCGTGTTTCTTCCTCCCCGCTAAAATTTAATTCCCTTTAAAAAAAATCACACGTGCCTAAGGCCCAGGACAGACAAGTGATAGAACTAATTTTTAAAATTATTTGTATTACCATAGTCCCTAGGAGTCCTAGCCATGGACCAGGACCCCATTGTGCTAGGCACTGTACAAACACAGAACCACAAAAGATGGTCCTTGACTCAAAGAGCTTACAATCTAAAGTAGCACCTAGAGGTCCCAGCTAAGGTCAGGACTCCATTATGGTAGGTGCTGTACATACACACAGTAAAAGACCCATGTGTCCTGAATCCCAGTCTGGTGCCCCACCCACTTGCTCTTCAATAGTGTCACAACTTAAGCCATCTTGTGGACTTCCTGGGCTAGAAACGAGCTTTCAACTCTTGGCAAAAAAGGATTTCTCTAACCCCCTCTGTGAAGGGACACAGCATTTTCTCCACTAGGCATGAAATGACCTGAAACATCACACTATAGATCTTGACATTTTTAGGACTCAAAAAAAAAAAAAAAAAACTATTTTTGATCATTTGTACATGTTCTTGTGGCTCTCTGAACCCTGCACAGTCAGACAGATTAACTAGGGCATCTGGCTTTACAGGTGGAGTGATACAAGAGAGAGTCTGAATTCTTCCTTTTAAAACTAAAACATTCCTAAAACTGTTTCCCTGTGACAAATGAAGGATACACAGAATATGTAATGGTGCAGTGACATCAAGGTTTCATCAGCACTCATTTGGGGTGACCTGCCTAATGTACTTATGAACAAAATGACCATTCCAACTGCAAGCTGATAAAACCCCTTTCAATGCCACAAACACGATTACTCTCACATACATACACGTACTAATTTGTCTTTAGTCTTACCAGGTCAAGATCGGAGAGTTGGGAGCTAGGTGATTCTTGGAGTTTGTGCCTTTCATCTCTGGAGGAGATCTTGGTGCTGGGTCTCACCCTAGCTCATTGCTGAGACATATCTACATCACAAGAACACATATTGTGGTAGGAACTAGTAACCGCAAATCAAGGATTGGGGCCAATTTGTGCTAGACTCTGTAGAGAGAAGTTGCACTATGCACCAATATGTAATTGATTCAATCTACAGTCTACTCACTGGACTGCTACAGGAAGAATAGTGCAAGACGGGAAGCAAGATGCACTGAATTGTATGGGAAAGCAAGCACAGCTTGCATCATGGCTATCTTAAGCCAGTGTCTCATCTTAAAAAGCGAAGAGCTAATCCCTTTCTCCTGGTCATCATTCACCCAGACCCAGAGGCAGCTTTGGAAGCAGAAGGAATTGTTTTAATCCCCTCTGTAAGTCTTACAGCAAAAAAAGTGGGAGCTGAACTTGGCAGAGTTGCCAACAGGGACCCTGACCCTTGGTGCCTTAATGCTGCTTAATTTACCTGAGCTAGCAGCCAAGCTTATAAAGGTGCACCAAATCCAACATAAAACGATAAATAAGAAATAAGAATGAGAAATTTGCTTACGAATGGAGCTCTGGAAGCCTTTGCAGACAGAGAATTCTAGGGGTGGGTATACCAGGGAGTTGTGCTTAGGCTCATTAACAGGAAGAGGTTCTATTCTCGGCTCCCACTTGTCACAAGCAGCAGGAAAAGTCAGTGTGGATTATCAGGCATGAACAGGATAAAGACAGTATCTAATCTGCATTCAGTGCAAACACATCAGTTTATGAATGTCCTGAGTTGAGGCATAAATTGATAGCCAATTTACAGTAAATTGCTCTTTAAACAAGTTTAGTCTGAATCACAAAATACCACAAATAAAGCAAACCTTTGTGAAATAATTAACTCTTGAATGAGCAGTCAGGGATTCCCGAGTGTAAAGCATTTACCTCAGTGCTGGGAATTCCTGGCTCTTGTACAATCCTCTTTGGAAAGATGAAATAATCAAGCCTAATTATCCAGAACAGTGGTTCTCAACACACATATGGCAGAAATGCTTCTGGCACAAGGGTGAATCACCCTTCAGTCTTCAAGTAGGGCCATGTCCAGGACTGCAAGAATTATTTTAAACCAGGTAACATGGAACAAGCAAGCAGTTCTGTGCGCTCTGCATAAATACTCCATATTTATTTGTCCATTTGCATAAATTAAATCTGGATGACATTTATGTACACCACCAAAATCAGAGGGATAGTAAAGACCATCGATGACAGAGTAACAGATTAAAACAGTGGATGATACAAGCAGCAGAGGTTCTAACGGTGCGTCTGTGAGGGATTTGAACAAGTAAACATAGCCACCATCACCATAAAGCAAATTCAGCATGTTATCTAAATACTGCCCAAATCTTACCTTTTCAATGTAACTAAATGCTCCAGATGTGCAGGGAAAGTATATGATCTGGAACATAGGAACTGCCACACAGATCATGCCACTGCTCACTCCATCTGTCACTAACAGGGGATGGTACAGGCTCTTCAGAGGAAGGTGTGAGAAACCCTGTAGTAGGTTGTTCTAGGACGACCTGCCTGCCAAAATAGTTTCCTTCCAATTCCCATTAGAGGTTGTCTCAAGCCCTGAAAGCAGGAGGGCTTATACTCGCCCTAGTTGGAAAAAATTCTGATAAAACTCTTTTTGGGGTCAGAATTTGCAGATATGTTGAAATCAAAATGTTTCGCAGAGACCGCTCAATTTTGATGAAGTTCCAGTGGAACCCAGGCAAGATTTTGACAGAACTCTGCCTGCCTGGTGCCGCTCCATGCCTTTTTGGGGAGAACTTTTTAAATTTTGGTGGTTTGCTCTGAATCAGAATGAAATATTGAACTCCTCAGTGAAATGGAATTCCCTATTTCCACACAGATCTAGTTTATATTCCTTCCAAAATTCTTTCTTGTTCTCTTCATATTTACTGCAAGAACTTTGGATGTTCTTGTTACCTGAATCAACATCTAATACTTTTCTGAACCTCGCTAAGCTCCGGGCTCAATTTTTGGAAGAGGAGGTCATCTCTGCCCTAAGAACTGGTCCTAAGAAATATGTGAGGAAACATTTTAAACCCTGGACATAACAATGTTAACATCAGGAGCATTATTCTGCACACATGAGCCAAAGCTCTTGATCTTAAAACACAGGTCATTTTGTACACAGTAAAGTGAAAAAGTTGGAGGAAAAATAAAATCAATCTATAAAATTTAAAAATTTACCATACAGACAGGGATGTGAAATGGCTACAGAAATGAACCAGGAGTCAGGAAAACAGGATTCTATTCCTAATTGCAGTTGCTTGCTGTATAACCTTGGATAAGCTATTTAACCTGTGTATGCCTAAGAGTTTAAAACGTTAATAATACATACCACCCAAGCTATACACAACACTTTCCTTGGAGGAAAGGTTCTATAGAAAGTTAGTTTCTAATGAATCAGAGTAGATTGTTCAACTGGATATAGTACGTAATTTAATGAGATTTTTCTTAAACTATGGCAAATACTGTAAAAAACCCCATTATTCAAGCAGCTGAATTGAGAATCCTCCAAAAATAAGTTACATCTTTAAGACCTGAACAAGTTATAGTATGCTCTCATCCAAGAGATCTAAATAGCAGGAACATCTGCCGGAATCACCATCAATTTATTCAGCAGAGTTCATCAGCTCTTGTCTGCACAAGCAGGTGCCAAGGTATTCCGTAAGAACTACAATATATGCTTTTAAAAAAAAAAAAAAGGAGGGGGGGATGATTCTACCCATCTACAGAGGAACCACACACAGAGGGAATAAAGACCCTGACAGTGGCAATAAGAGGACAGAATTTTTCTCAGAGAAGTATTACATGCACAAGTATCTAAATTGTTAAAAACTTTTATTTGTGACAGTAAAGAAACCATTCAATATCTGATTGACAACACTTCTCTCCCCTCAAAACACTCACACTGTATATGTAGTGTTTCTCAAGTATTGCTGGATTGTTCATTGCATTAAAGTGTAAACAGCTCCATTATTAGACAAACAAGCAATATGTCCATTGCTTACTCCTCTTAATTTCCCAGAAGAGTTTTAACAAAAAGCCAGACAGCTGGATTTTTACAATAAAATATGAACAGAAAACGAACAGCTCTTTTTGCATAGTTATCCTATAGAATTTCAAGCAATTCCCCAACCCTAGTCTTACCTGCCCTCCTCACCACACAAAGGCATACATCACAGCATCTTTGAAATCAGAGCCACAAACATTTTTTTTCTTTTACAATAGGGCTGTGCGGTTCTGTGTTTTATTAGTAAAAAAATTCTGTAAAACATAGGATCGTGTGTTTTTGTAAATTATATTGCTACAGACTTTTTACATTGAAATTTCAAAGCAGCAACCCCAGTACAAGCGAGTGTAATTTAGGTATTTTATTGTCCCCCCCAACCACTCTAATCAAAATCATGCCGTGATAAAGTGACTGAACACACTGATAACCAAGCTCTTCAGGTGACGGGTTTCTTCCATGTATAACTTCACTGGTTTTTAAAAAGGAATTAAAGGGAAAAACAAGAAACAGTTTTTGTTTTTTTCCAAAGCTACCTAAATGAATACAGTAGTATTGTACATTTGCTAAAATCTTCCATTCAAAACTTCCGGGTGTTTAACAAATATTCTGCGCACAGCCCTAGTTTACAGATGGCAATTTAATCATAACATTTTAGTTGAATTTCAAGAATTTATGGCACTCTGCCTTACATTTTAAATTAAAAAATATATATATATATATATAATATATATCCCTATGCAGGGAAATAACCTTTTTTTAACCCAACACAGAAAGGACAACGGAACTTTGGGTAGCATTTCTTTAGCTGAACTGAATGATCCACTGGGAAAGACTTTTTAATAGTTTTGCGATAATATCTGGGAATTATAATTGAAAGACAAGGTTTCTAACAGTCTTGGTGACCCACATGCACCATGCACTACTGCACTTTTAAATATGGAAGAACTTTGGGAAATAATTTGATTTTCTGTTTTG
Source organism: Lepidochelys kempii (assembly GCF_965140285.1). Classification (NCBI taxonomy): domain Eukaryota; kingdom Metazoa; phylum Chordata; order Testudines; family Cheloniidae; genus Lepidochelys; species Lepidochelys kempii. Next base: position 259,050,031 of record NC_136381.1, read on the forward strand.
ATTTTCAAAATCTCATTTAATTAAAGTAAAACCAAAATAATCATATTGCAATTTTTACAAACATTCTACTTCTTTTTCTGGCATTATGTTGAGATCTATATTGCTTTGTTAAAATCTAGGTGCTTCAAATATATAGTTATATATAAACTAAAAGAGCTTATAAAAATCTGGATTTTTAAGTGTGGGAAAATAAAGTGCAAAAAGGTATATATGATAGTTGCTCACATACTGTAAAAAATCCAAACACTTAGGAAACCCAAAACTTGATCTTAAACAACCACCCCATTTGAGGTCAGAAGAAATCGGGTATTATCCAAAAATATTCTCACATTCTAGAGTGAAACTTACCATGATTAGAACTAAAACAAAAATCATATATAAAATGCACTTACAATATTAGCATGGATCAGAAATGTTACTATGTTATACCCCTGATTTTGTCATTTTTTGAGCGCTGTGTGTTATTTTGTATGCTTTATCAGTTGAAATTATAAAGCCAATTTTTTCTGGAACTCTGTGGATTACAAAAGCCCAAAACAGCATTAAAACTGTACAGAAACAACACAAAGACAGTGATTGTACAGTATTAGTTGTTAAAATGGTTTCAGATGTGGGAACAGAAGTTCAGTTGTCCATTACATGTTGATTTCAAAACAATACAGGTCACTTTAATATCAACATTCATTCACAGACATTTAAGGCAACTGGGTTCATGAAATCACTGCTTTTATAAGTGTGAACAGCTGATGACTTGGTTTGTCTTATGTACAACAGATCACAACTGTCTAAATGGTAATGTCTCATGAAGGGGTTATTCACTGTCTAATTGGTAAGACTGTTTGGTCTAATACTTGTGTGAAAATCTTTGAACTTTTTTCAGCCATTCTCATCACACCTGCACAATAAACTACAACCTGAATATTTCCCTGCAGACTGTATCTGAGGCACAGAGGTCACAAATACAGTTAAAAATACTGCTCAGAGAACAACTTTTTGGCAGTTTACGGTTTCATTACTCAGTATTCAAAAACAAAACTAAAGATCTTAGATTGAACGCAAATGTAATGGACTAACCAGAATCCGTATGTCCTTTTAAGCCATCTAGATTTGTTTTTTTTTTAATTGTCAGGATTTAGTTCTGGCACAGAAACATACAGTACTAAGGTAATGACAACTGGTAAGAGAACAAAAGAGTGCCTTAAATGTCATGGTACTGCTTAGAACACCCTCACTGAGAAACACTGTGAGCACAGTGCAAAGCTGCACTGCAAGGAGACAAGTCCTCTCTCAGTCTTATACTGCCCCTGTGATAATCTATTCCATGACTGTGTAGGCTGGCCCACCCTTTTAGGAATGAATTTATTAAGCTGCTTAGTAAATGTTTTAGCCAAGGATGACAATCTAGGTCAGCTTCTTGTAATTCCTATTGGTCATACCTGTAAAAAAGGCAACTTGTATCTACCCTGTGACATTTGACAGTAGGCTAATTAAAGCACCAAATTATTAGTTTAACTTTGTTTGATGCCTGCCAATAATGGCTAATTTGTATGATTAGATTTCTACTGGTGTAAAAATGGTTAAACGGTGACCTGGGAAAGGAAAAAAAGGGCTGTGCCTTTTTGCTTCAAAAGGCTTAAAAACAACAGTTACACGTGTTTTTAGCATCAGAAATTCAGGTCTTGTCTACCCTGGATGAAGAACTAGTGTAATTATGACATCACAAATGAATGAAAGCCAAGTGAACTGAGAAGACAGGATTTTTAGTAGATTTTTATATTGTTTTTAATATTCTAAGTTAACACCTATTTAACTCCAAAGCCTAAAGAGTACGTTAGAGAAAGGAATTCTGAGTTAAACGCACCTCCAGCAGGGGTTATATGGCTCCCAATCTACATCTGAGACTCTCAGCAAGTGTTCAGCAAAAACCAGGAAAGTTCAGTTAACATTCCTGACATTTCTAAGGAAAAACACAAACAGGAAAAAAAAAGCCCCCACTTTAAAATAAATTGGGCTCATACCTCCATTTTGCTTCTTTACGGTGCATAAAGCAGCAAAAGGCATTTTTCAAAGTCCTTTGCAGGTCACCTTTAACTGAGTATGTGGGATGTCATATACCACAAGTTTACTACATAAGGGTGGGGTATATCACCTGCATTTCATTTATTGCCCAAATTTGCAGCTTACAGCAAATGTTTTTGTAGCGCAGGCACAGTGGCAAAGAACAGTATAACAGCCAATGGTCAGCTCCATTTGGTGAGTATACAGTAGCAATGATTAAGAGAAAAAATACTCTTAACAGCTCAGCACACATCCAGCTTACCCAGATGGGTTTTTGTAAGAATGTAGATCAATAAATAGATTCTCCCTCCTTCCCCCCCAATAGAATGGGTTTCTCATTATGATGTTTTAAAAAATTGGAGAGGCATGGCAGTTGTGCGCAAGCAGAGTTAACAGAACTTGATCCATCTAGCACAAAAGGTGCTTGAGATCTATTTCCCACCATATTTTCCCAATTCTATCATACCCTAATACCCAAACTGCAGATATGTTCAAACGGTGTCCAAAATGAGTAAGACCATAGTGACACAAACCTGTAACCGAAATCACCCCTCCCCAAACTCCTAAACCTTCTGAGCATGACAAAATGTAATGAATGCAACTTAACATCACCATGGAGACAGGACCCCAGCGTATTTGTTTCAACTTTTTCCTTTGTTACCATATATTACAGTGCTCTATAAAAAAATCCTTTTTCCTTTTTAAAGCGTTTAGACAATACAAGACTAAAAGATGTCTGGAAATACACCTTATACAAAATGAACTTTTATCTTAAAATAACATTCAAAAAGGCACTTCATTCTGTAAAAAAAAAAATTCAGAGTCAGGTCAACTGCTCTAAGCAGAGGGGGGGAACTGTCTGCATAGTGGGAGGGGGCAGAAATTTGACCGCTGAAATACGACAAGCTTCTTTTTTTGGCATGTTTTAAGAAAAGCTGATCCAGTAAAATATGTCCACTTACGAAAGTCATTAAAAGAGTCCCATTTAAAATAGCTTCTTTTTTTCTTTTTTAAAAAAAGTAGTCGGAACATGTGACCTTAGGGTGTCAGGCTTCTGAAGGCTCACTAGCATCACTCATGATTGTCCTTCGTGTACAATGTAACAGGAAGATCAAGAGTAGCATGTCTGACAGGAGCAGCCTCCTCAAAGCTTAGTTTGAAAGAGCTGAGAGATGGAGAAAGAGTCTGTAGCAACTGACATCAACCAGAAGCAGTCAGATTTAAGGGCTACCTGTTGCAAAGTTTGTGAAGCATACTGTAAACTTCTTCCTCTCTGCTTAGTCCTTCAAAGAAAGGAATAAGATCTAGCAGCTCTGTGTCTGTCATGTCATCAAACCAGGATTGCACAGGCACCTGAAACAGAGGAAGAGAAAAATAGAAGAGACTTTGCTACATCAAGAACACATGCACAATTTCCATCTACCTCAGAACCTTAGCTTACAGCACCTACTGGCAGGCATCCTACCGGCAGCTAATGACCATGATAAAGAAAAGTTACTCACCTGTAACTGAGGTTCAAGTACATTGCCAGTTCAGACCCACATCCTTAAGATATACTTGCACACCCACATCAAGACTGGAAGCTCTGGAAAGCTAACTGCAGACTCTTTCCAGATGTGGAATGTTCCAAGCAAGGTTACATGAGGCACGGCACATCTCCCCTTCAATGTCTTCTGCCTCCTTAGAATCCAGAATAGCCTGAAGTAGGGTGCAGACTATGACTCTACACCGATAATCTAGTTGGAGAAACTCCAATTACAGGTGAGTCTCTTTTCTTTCTCCTTAGAGTAGTCAATACAGATGCCTATGCACAGAGCAAGAAACCCTCACGGAAGTGTAACTGAGGAGGAAATATTTGAACAATGAATACTCAACTGCTCTATACTGTACATCAGATTTTGAGGCAAGGTTCAGAGAATAATGCTTCATAAAGGAGTAGAGTGGCTCTAAGGAAGAATATTGTGTATTTTCACTATGGGATCTTACTGAAGTAATGCATTAGAGTCTGTTTTGGATCTAGTTTCATTCTGTGGTCCTCCAGGGACTGGAACTGCCACTAGCTTTTAGCGCTTTTCCACACAGGATTTAATAACGCAGATAACTTCTTAGCAATGGATTTTATAACATCCAAAAGTGGTCTGGAGCTTGCTTTGATTTTTAACTTTCAGCATGGATTAGATTTGTGGCTCCTGATCCTTGCACGCAGAGCTGGTAAAATGAGGTAAACTGAAGCCTTATGTGGCACTAAACAGGTAAGGTCTCTCACTCAAGCATCCAAGGCATCAGGATTTGAGGGCCTGAGTTCAGAAATTCCATGTTTTAAGAAGCTTTCCTTAAACCTTCACTTTTTACCATATCAGCTAAAAGCTACACTAAATCTAACAACTGACAGTAAAATAATCCTCAAAAACAAAGAAAATGCCTGATGGGCAACTTAATGTTTCAAGGGAACTAGAGGGAGTCCCAGCTTGCTAGGTGACTAGCAAGAGAAGTGTATGCGTGTATATTGAGAGTGGTGGTTGATGGAGAGGTCTCTGTTTGTGTAACCCCCGAGTGCAAAAGCTTTCCAATGGGTTCCAGGCTTCATGTGGATTGCACATCCCAAAAGCAAGGATCTCTACTCTCAATCGCCAAAGGGAAATATGAAAAAATTCCTTGAGTGAGAAATATCTGTATTACTGGCATTTATACTACCACCAAAACCCACCCTCTTCCCTTCGCTTTATTTCTAAAGCTGGATAAGCTGGTTGACTAGTATTCCTAATCACAGAATGACCCGTAACAGAAATTCTAATTAGCAGATAAGGAAAGGAGGGAAGGAAGCAGCATCAGGTCTGCCAATTCTCCTCAAATATAATCTTAATTCACAATAAAGGAAAATCTATAAATAAAAAAACACAGACAGGTATTCAACTTGTGCCAGTAAAAATAGTTATTAGCTTGTCTATTAAAATAACTTCACTCATGTGAAACAAAGTCAGAGTACCCATTAAAAAAATAAAAATCGTTTTGAGGGTTTTGGGTGAATATCCCCTCTTCTACCAGCCTGTATAAGGAGTGGTTATAAAGACATCACACTGTTTGGTGTTTTTCTGCACAATTAGCAGTTTCTTCAGAAGATGCCCAAAGCTAAAAATTGAAGGAGAGCTAGGCATGAGAAAGATGAATTGGCAGAGTAGCACGGAGAAGCTTGGCCTATATCTAACTTCGTAATAGCTAGCACTAGAACCTGATCTTCTACTTAACATTTCAGAGGATGACGATGCTGTTGACACCAGTTAACACTTTAAAAGTAAATCTGAGTACTTAATATTGTTTGAATGTGGAAACCAGACCATGGAAGAGAGGAAGTTATTCCTTGGGACTACTTACTGCATTTTCAGGATGGAAGATGTAAGACGCAGGAGAGTTATCCACTATAATAACTTTACTCAGCTCTCTTCCCAGTCGACTCAGATCCTTCACATAATTTCCTCTGTGGAAAACACAGGATTCTCTGAAGAGTCTTGCCCTGAACACACCCCAGCGATCCAACAAGTCTGCTACTGGATCCGCATACTTAAAGACAGAAGTTAATATGATTCAGAAGTTTAAAAAACGGAAATTGCACGTCTGCAGGTACAGCAATGTTTCCTAGAACTAAATATTAAGGACAAATAAAAAGGACAATTATAGAAAGAACTACAATCTGCTTTGCTTCAGCTTTTTCTCCTTAATATTAATTTATGTGCTAGCAAAGCTAAAATTATTACTAAATGGGTAACAGGACTGCAGTACAGTTATCTTTCAGAAAGAAAATAACTTGCATTGTAAAGCTTGCTATGATTTACTAATTATCTTAACACATCTCAACATGGGCTCTTTACATTTGTCCTTTAAGTCCTAGAAGCTGATGAGTTCAGAGATCTCACTTAACACGACTGTAAAAATGCATGAAAAAGTAATGGTAAACCTAGAGCACAAGATGCCACTTCTGCAGTTACTCGTACCAAATTCAATTCCATGTACCTGTGAAGTCAAGGGTAATGGAGGAGGCATCTGACTCAGCCTAATTCATGATGTGCCTTTGTCAATAATGCATTTTGTCTTTTGATGTCAGCAAGGGATCTGAAGATCCCCAAAACATGCACACTCCAATCGTGAGAGGACAGGCAAAAACATCTAATACAAATATCCATTTGTAACATTCTGTGTTGGCATTATTCAAAGGAAAGGAGTGCTACATATCACACCTCAAAGATAATGTAAGTACCATAGCACATGATGGCATGAATTTTGACTCAAGAATTGATAGTAATAGCCCAAGAGGGTGGGCCGGGAGAGACACCTAGATAGGAAACCAGATTGTAAGAGCAGATATCCTCGACAATTATAGTTAGCACATATTCTTTGAAAGATATGATTGATCATTTGATGGGACTTTTCTAAATTGAACAGCAAGCAAAATAGATCTTGCTATCAATAAACCTTTCCTTTTATTAAGGCTTTTTCAATAGAAAAAGTGCAAATCCCCTGCTTTGGGATTTAGAACTTGACTGGACACAATATTGGTAAACACACAATCCTGCGCTCACAAGGAGATGAACTAGATGATTTAACAGGTCTTTCCCATCTCTAGAGTCTACGGAAAGCCACAAAAAGATTAGAATTTAACTTGCTTTACTAAACTTAAGATATTTAAATAAAATGAATTAAAAAATTACCAATCAACTGATTTCACTTCAAAATCAAAACCACAAAGACAAATCCACCAAAAATATTGCAGAACTAAAGCTGCACTGTCCACTACAAAACTACCTACATAAGATGCTATTTCACCAAAGCTAAAAGGGCACAAAATATTGCATTTCAGATGCTAAATATATCAAGCTTTACGAACAGCATTCAATAGTCTCAACCAAAATTATAATTGCACATCCACATCTCAGCCATCTGTGTCCTATGTTTTTGCACCAAAGTACTTTCTGAACTATTGGCTGATTTCATAGCTTAGATATAGCGCACCTTATTTCACGCCCAGCTTTAATATACTGCTTCATGTAGTACACTATTTGTTCTAATTTCCCACTATAACCATGGTAACTTGTAAGCCTTTCATATTGGCATCATGAGCAATGCATGGAGGCTACATTATGAGACAAGCCCATATGTGATATTGTTACCATGGAAACACTTACCCACACACTAGCAGACAAAGTACACACTGTCAGGCAAAGAAGCAGAAAAGGGGAAAAATTAACATCATACCGAGTGAGGAAAACAATCATCCACAGAAAACCCAACCAAAATGTCCACTAACCAGCATTAAAAATACTAAAGAGAAGGAAGAGACACACGACAAACCTTGGCTAGACTAGCTGTGAAGAGTACACACTCAAAGAGCTCTCCCATCCTCTGGAGAAACTCATCCACATGTGGTCGTTTCAATACATAAACCTGAAATGACAATAACTGTTTAGGTCAAATGAGGCTTAAGCCAAAAAGGCTGGAGTTAGCCTAAAATTGGTAGGTAGGACTAATATGTGACACAGGAGGCTCAGATGAAGGAAAAGGCTGGTAAACAAAGCATAGTATTAAATAATGAAATATTTGAACATATGTACTTGATAGCCCCATGCTGACTGCACACTGGTAGTACTGTGTCCTGCTGGAAAGATACATTCTTAAAATTGAAAAGACAGACAGACATGCAATGGGGCATCAAAGCAATAAAAACTGCGACCCACATTTTTAAAGGTATTTAGACATTGTTAGGCTCAGTGTTGCCATGCCTAACTAATTTAGGAGACTAAATTTAGGAGACTAAATCCCATCTTCAAAAGAGATCTAGACACTCAGGAGCCAAAATCCCATTGACAGTTAATTAGATTTAGGTTCCTAAGTGCCTAAATCCTTTTTGAAAATGAGATCTAGGCTCCTAAATCAGTTAGGCATTGCTAACGGATCATAGCAACTCCTGAATACCTTTAAAAATCTGGGCCTGAGAGCCTTTAAGTAGCATGACTCTTTGATGCTTATGTTTCTTCAATTCTTGAACAGTATGAGAGGAAACAAAATCTGAGGGAAAGTTTTATCCTGTGTTGGGAGGAGTTTTGAAATGTATTGACTACTTCCTTTTCTTCTGTAAATAAAATACTTTTCCTCAATTTTTGTTTCTGGATGTCAGATAACACACTCTATTGCTGTTTTTTATTGATTTTCCAAACCCATTAATAAAATACAAGCTTCCACCTCTTCAATGGAAAAATGAGTTTCCAGTATATATTTTGAGTTGTACTGAGCATGTAAAATCTCTTCAGTTGAGGCTTTGTCATAAATACAGTAAATCTTCTGGGTTTTCCTCCTTTCAGGCAGCAGTAGCTCCAGCAAAGGAGCCATGCTGCCATTTTGCAGCAAGAACCAGTTGTTTATTGCAATTGATACAGCTACTAAAAATATTTGTTAAGCACCAACAATGTGCTTAGTGTTCATATAAGATACCAAGATAAAGACAGTCCCTATCCAGGAAGCTTACAATTGGGTAAAAACAATAAACTGGGGGGATGGGAAGGGGTGTGTCTGTGTTAAATGGTTACTTTAAAAAATTATGTTATTTATCTTGCTTGATAGCATTTGATAAAGGTTCTTGATAGAACTAAATTAGGAATTCCTACTTTTGCATTTAAGAGAATTTCAGCATTGTAGATTTCTTGCTAAAGCCTGGTAAATTAAATAGGTTTCTCTATCATAAGGTAAAACACGCAAAACTGAACTTGTTTAATGCCTTGTATGTTATTTAAGGGAGTTTTACTGGCTAACATATTATTTTCATTAGGTTAACAGTGATATTAAAAGGCAAAAGTGCAGTGAGCCCATACATATACACAGTGAAAGAGAAAGTTATGGAAACACCAGTTTGAACTTAATAATGTAAAAATTAAATGCAGTAAGGGAAGAGAAGGGACACTGCATGTTCAGGGCTTAAACATTACCCGATTTATATTAAAAGAATGTACATGCAAAGCACTATAATCTAAAGGCCAAAGCGGTCAGATCAAAATGCTATGTACTTTCCACTCTGGGTAGTCATGTGACAAGCTACATGGACCTCAAAACCAGTCTTCTGGATTAGATTATTCTTATTAAATCAGAACTAAACTTTACTTTTGCCACTGGAGCTGACTCTCAGTACATTCATACTTGGAAGGGGAGGACAATATGTAGCCTGGTTTTCATTTTGATTCCCTATTTTTTAATATTATTGTGGCAAGCACCTGATCCTACTTAATCAAATAACTCTAACTTCAGGAACTAAGTTTACAATAGATTATATTAGGAACAGGTTTATTTAATTGCTGCTCTCTTTTCCCAGAGAACTGCACTATAGTTTCTTGGATTTCAATAAGACTGTGGCAAATAATTCTCTCTCCCCTTTTAAGATAACCGTTAGTTTTTCATTAAAAGCTGGACTCACTGAGAGATACTTTGTTGACTAGGGTTTACCTTCCAAATGCAACTTTTACAACACATAGTAATAGAAAACAGCAAGGCACATTACTCATCAACTGTTTGTAAACATTCAAGTTCTAAATTCTTTAGCTTTATATCCTCCTCCCGCCACACTTAGGTACATATAAACTGTGGGTGCTTGCAATATAAAATGTTCTCCCATGTACCAAGGCAGCCATATCCAACCTACAGTAAAACCATTTCTTGATTACAAACTCACTGATGAAGATTGGTTGACATAGAAATACAGTTTGAAATCAGTTCCTTTATGTTTCCTTTGCAGAGCTTCTGTGGCAGGCAGCAGGTAGTTGACCTGAACTGGAACTAGGCAGCCTCACATTATGCCATGGTACTCCAGGCCTTCTCATGCCTCCCTAGTTCAGTTTCTTCTCTTTTATGCTACCTGGGCACCTGCCACTAGATTTTCGCCTCATCACTAATTCAGATGCCTTGTTGTGTATGCCAGTTCTTAGTACATGCTACAGAACCACTTCCAATTTCTGGATAAAGCCTAACCATTTCCTGCTTGCGAGCGCACGCACGCACATACACTTCCTCCAACAGTGCCTCAATGTTTTTCTAAACAAGGTTTCTGAGCGCTTGGTGGGGGCAGGGGGAAGTGAGAGGGAGGCGTTCCCCACAGAAGTTGCTTTCTGAAAAGTTATCACCAGGTGTAAAGGTGAACAGGTGTCCGTTTTTTGACCGGAATACCCGGTCGAAAAGGGACCCTGGCAGCTCTGGTCAGCACCGGTCCAGTCAGCAGTGCTGCAGGACTAAGGCAGGCTAGTCCCTACCTGTCCTGGTACTGCGCTGCACTCCGGAAGCGACCAGCAGGTTCAGCTCCTAGGCGGAGGGGCCCATGGGGTTCTGCACGCTGCCCCCGCCTTGAGCACCAGTTCCCAGCCAACGGGAGCTGGTGAGGGGTGTGTGTGCGTGCCTGCGGAAGGCAAGAGCAGCGTATGGAGCCTCCTGCCCCCCTGCCTACTAGCGTTGGACTTGCTGGCCGCTTCTCTGGCGCATGCAACACAGTGTTAGGACAGGCAGGCAGCCTGCCTTTAGCCACAATGACCAGGAGCCACCCGAGGTAAGCCTACGCCCCAACCCCGAGCCCCAACCCCCTTCCACAGGCCTGGGCCCCTCCAAACCTGAGCGCCCTCCTGCACCCCAAAGCCTTCATCCCCAGCCCCATCCCAGAGCCCACACCCCCAGACCAGAACCCTCACCTCCTCCTGCACCCCAATCCCATGCCTCAACCCGCAGCCCCCTCCCGCACGCTGAATCCCTCAGCCCCACCCCAGAACCCGCACCCCCAGCCAGAGTCCTCACCCCCTCCTACACCCCAAGCCCTTGCCCTAGCTCACTGAAAGTGAGTGAGGGTGAGGACAGCGAGTCACCGAGGGAGGGGGAATGTAGTGAGCGGGGGCAGGGCCTCAGGGACAGTGCATGTCTAGGGTGTTCAGTTTGGTGTCGTTAGAAAGTTGGCAACCCTACAAGGTGTTGGTAGCAACTGCAAGTGTGTTGATAATGCTGAACTACAAAATCCCTTGATCTACTTTACATGAACCTTTTCTCCATTTGACAGTGCAGTTCTTTTCTCCTCTGCCTCCTTACATTCTCATTTACTGTATTATTTTCTTTGCTTCATTAGTTACTGGACTTGAATCTCAATGCTGCATGCTTATTTGTGGCTTGGCTTTTTTCTGTTATATGATGTCTTCAGTTCAAGTCTCTAGACTGACTGACTCCTGGCTTTTCTCTCAGCTTTACATACTGTCTTCAGGGCAGGAACCCCTCCCCCCTTTTTTTTTTCATATCTGTACTTCTTGGGATGCATGCTTTGCTAATTACCGCTCTATTCTGGTAACAGTTTAAAGGAATATCATCGCTTTTTATTAACCTTCTCTTGGACATTAACATTTAAATGGTATTTTCCGGCTTTAGGCAAGCTCTTACAATACTGCATATATTTGTCAGTTTTTAGTTTAGAACTGTTATAAGTGGCATCACCCAAATTAAGTGCAACTGTTTTAGAAAACTTATCTGTAAATATACTCTATGTCATATGAAAGTGTCAGTTTTGGAGAATAAAGTATTTGTACACAGAACAGCAAGCTTTAGTGTAATGTTAGAAATAGGACCATATAGTTGGTTTTTAAAATATCAGTTTTAGAATTTTAGAATCTTTATGCAATAGCAGAACAGTCTGACCAAGACAACCCAAGCACCTGTAATCTTCATTTGACCGCGTATGCACTTCCTATTAACAGAAAGGAGGGGAAATAATGTGGATTCTTGAGTCTTCACATATCTGGTTCGTTTGTCGTGGTTGCCTCCCAGTGCAAGTAATCAAGAATAGGCCAATTAGATTGCACACAGCCTATCCTGGATTACTTGAACCAGGTCACAGCCTTTTCCAGGAGAATAATTGAGGAACTTGGTCCTTTATGAAGAGAAAGTTTGTATTTAAATTTGTTCCCCACTGAAAAAAAATAATCACATACAATATTCTAAATAAACTTCATAAACATTTCTCTTATTTTCATTGGCTAAAAATAATTTTTTCCTTATTAATATACTGTTAAAACACTGAACAACCAATAGCAGTGTTCACTACAAAGTATGGCAACTTTAGATCAAAGTCCTAGTAAGGAACAAGAACTCAGTCCAAAACCACGCCAAATCAAACTGTTGCTGGCTGCCTTTTCTGCTCCTAATCATTCAAGTGTAAGACATGAATCAAGTTAGGTAAGGCAACCTGGATAATAGACCAAGAACTACCTAAACTAAGGATCCTTACACTCATCATATGGGGGGATTGGAGCTGAGTCAGTGTCAATAGTCTCTTCTATAGAGACGATATAAAGCAAGTTATCAAAAGCTACCATACAATATTGTCAAGTGCACGGAACATTCCAAAGAACAACTCCAAACTTCTGAGTCACTTCATTTAAAATGTTATCCACCTTTTAGTAGCCAAATGAGTGTACCCTACTGATGCTCTTGGGAACTAGAATTAAAACTTTCTAATGCATGGCTTCTCAACCTCGGTGTCACAACCACCTGGCCCTTCCCATGCTCTTAAACGGGAAACGAGTTCCAGGGCGAGATGGTCCTGCTATGGAAAATGTCAAAGTTGCAGTATGGAAAAGGTTGAGAAACAACGATTTATTGTATTGAGTGGGCCCACCTCAAGCCTTGATAAACCTCCTCAAAACAAACTTCATGAATTCTAACAAATGTGTTTCATTGATCTTGATTTCTGATGAACAATTTGGTAGGGAACAAGATTACTTTGATTGACTCTCTCAATTGTAGGGACAGAAATTTTGGTGACTAGAAACTAGAAACTAGTGAAAAGGACCACGCTATTATCTAGCCAGTACAGCATCTGCTTGGACTGGAGTGGTCCTCCTAGGTATTTGTTCCCATAAACATGCTATGGGATGTGCCACTGACAGGATAATTAAGCTCTTAGTGTGTCACTTGGAGATTACAATGTAAAGAGAGTAACAGCTTACTAGATGTGTTATATTGCTATACTTTCCAAGAGAATTCAAGGTATTTCATAGCCAAATGCACATTAATAAATTTTATACTGATATTTAAAGAAAATCAGAAAGAGTTAAGTTGTTGTATTTAAAAAGACATGAAATGTGTTTCAGATAGGGCACTTCAGAAAATTACAGAGCAGCACAAAAATGCAACTTTGGGTATGTCTACACTGCAATTAAACACCCGTAGCTGGCCCGTGACAGCTAACTTGGGATATAAAATTGCAATGCAGATGCTTAGGCTTGGGCCCAAGCTCTGGGACCCTCTGTGTATGTTTAAACTGCAATTAATAACTCTCAAATGGCCCCTGCCAGCTGACTCGGGCTTGCTGGGCTTGGGCTAAGGGGCTGTTTCACTGCAGTATAGACTTCCAGGGTTGTGCTGCAGCCTGAGCTCTGGGGCCCTCCCACCTTGGAGAGTCCTAGACCCTGGGCTCCAGCCCAAGCCCAGAATTCTACCCTGCAATGAAACAGCCCCTTAGCCCAAGCCCTGCAAACCTGAGTCAGGTGGCATGGGCCAGCCACGGGTTCTTAATTGCATCAGAGACTTACCCTCTTCCATTTAAAGGTCCCCTAGGTCAGGCTCCAGACTGAGCCTGAACCTCTAGACTGCAACTTTATAAACCTGCAGCCAGAGCCCCATGAACCCGAGTCAGCTAACAAAGTCCAGCTGTGGGTGTTTAATTGCACATACCCTTTGCTTGTTTACCTTGCAAAGAAAAACCAGCAGCACGGAGTCTTATCGCCCGGGGCAACTGACTTGGACTTGTGGGCTCAGGCTGAGGGGCTAAAACCAGCCGTGTAGATGTTCCCACTTGGGCGGGAGCTCAGACTCTAAGACCCTCCCTACTTGCCAGGCTCCAGCCCAAGCAGGACTGTCTACAAGGCTATTTTTAGCCCCATAGCCTGAGCCCAGGCTTTCAGACTTGGTGCTGTTGGTTTTTTCCCCCACCGTGTAGACGCTACCTAAAACAGACCCCTTTAGTGTAAGATCAGGCAAGGTAATATTTTTTCAGACAAAAGTTCTACTGCTTTCTGACACAGCAGATTTAACTATTGTTTGTATAGCTTCATAACATTTCAGAGCTTCTATCATATTTAAAATGGGTATAAAATACTTCCCAATTGCTCAATGATCTTTCTGTTTTAAGGAGTTTATACATAATACAAGGATGGCAGATTCAGACAAACAACTAAGGAACCACCTGGTGAAATTCTATGGCCTGTGCTATGCAAGAGGTCACACTGGATCATAAAGGTCCCTCTCATACAGCCTTGGCATCTATTAATTGGATTCCCCCCCGTCCCCAAATATTATTAGACAGACAATACTTACATATTACTTTTCCCCGACAGATGATTACTTTTACATCACATGAACTGCACAGAATACCTCTATACTGAGTACCATATTGCTCATCTTTTCTTCAAGGAAAGGAGCTGGAATGGAGTTGAATGAGGCTTCATGTGGCCCCTGCTCCAGATTAAATCCCTGGATCTGGGGATGATGGCCAATCAGCATCCCTCCCCCACAACTGGCCAATGGGTGCTAGAGACATCTCGGGGGCAGGAGCTACTTGGTGTCCCTCAGAAACTGTCTCCCTTCCTCAATGCTGGGGCTGTCACCTTCCATTGCTAGCCCCATCAAGTTCATCCTCCCCACTGAGGCAAGTTGGTGGCTCCCCCCGATCCCCATTTTTTCAGACAAGTTGCTGCTTGACAAAATTCTACTGCTTTCTGACACAGCAGATTTAACTATTGTTTGTATAGCTTCATAACATTTCAGAGCTCATATGCTTTACAATTAATTAACTATTGTCTGTCCCCAGATCTCAAATGCTTTTTACAATTAATTTTTTTAACAATCTGGTAGGAATGGAAGTATTATCCCCATTTTACAAATGAAGAAATGGAAATTCACAGTGTTTAAATTACTTGCCCAATAAAACACAGGAAGTCTCTGGAAGGGCCAATTACCCTTCATATTATTTATCATACACATGAAAAAACCCACCCTATGGACACAGTTTTTCAGAACTTCACATGCATTCACCAGATCTTGGTGCTTAACTGCAGTAAATTGTTGCAGAAGTTGAAAGGTGTGTAGTGAATGAAGAAGGGGACTGAATAGGCAACCTTAATTCTGGTATTTCTTAATTTCTGAGTGTTTGATTTTTCAAATGTAACATTCTTTTAGTGTAGTTTGTTTTGGTATGTAATGCAATGTATGCGACTCTGATCTTATTGTTAATCTACTATGTTTCCTCCTACTGTTTGTCACACTCACTCCTGACATCTTGCTTCAAAATTAGACTGTATACTCTTGGGGCAGACATTGAGTCTACCTGTGTGTTCGTACAGTTCCTAGCACAATGAAATCCTAATCCTTACGTAGGCCTTTGGACAGGACAACGCAAAAATAAAAAAAATAAAAAAATAAAATAATAAATATACAGCTCTTGTCCCTTGTAAGTGAATGTAGTGCTGACGAAAGATTAATAATCCTAAAAACTGACGTTCTCCACCACAGAACAGGCATACAATCATTGCTGGCAGAAGGACCACCATTCTAAAGGAAAGGAGTACTTGTGGTACCTTAGAGACTAACCAATTTATTTGAGCATAAGCTTTTGTGAGCTACAGCTCGCTCCACTGAATGCATCCGATGAAGTGAGCTGTAGCTCACGAAAGCTTATGCTCAAATAAATTGGTTAGTCTCTAAGGTACCACAAGTACTCCTTTTCTTTTTGCGAATACAGACTAACACGGCTGTTACTCTGAAACCTGTCATTCTAAAGGATATTTCAGTTCATTGCCCATTTAATCTTTGGTCTCTAAGATGTTTAACAAGTGTGTCAAGTGGTGACAACTGTGTGGATAGTTTTCACAATGTATACACTCATTTTAGGAATCAAACTAAGACTACTAACTTATTTTACAGGCTACTGAACAGTTTTCAGATAAGTAGTGACAGGACAATATTTGTGCCGGCAATAACTAAACTGATTACTCAAAGACTGCTTGCAGTGGTGTTGTAGCCATGTTGTTTCTACTATTCTGGGACCAAGGTGGGTGACGTAATATCTTTTATTGGACCAAATTCTGCTGGTGAAAGAGATGAGCTTTTGAGCTACACAGAGCTCTTCAGGTTGATTTATTTATATATATATATATATATATATACATACACACACACACACACACCCCCCTAAATTATATACAGCTAAGAAATGTAATCAGTTATTTTTACAATCTAGCATATAACCTATTCTAACCAACAAAAGATATTTTAACCAATTAGCAGGCTCAATTCATCAGAAAATTAGGATCCAAGTTTATAGTACCTAGTGCAGGCTAGTTTTAACAAACACTGCAATGTTTGAGCTTGTCTGGAGGGAGAAACTTATGAGTATTATTTATGTGGACCAAGATTTGAAAAAGTGATTAGTGATTCTGAATGCCTCCATTTTTGGATGCCCAATCTGAGATCCTTTAAAGGGGCCTGATTTTCAGAGAGTACATATTCACCATGTTTTGAAAATCAATCTCACTTAAGGCGTCTGATGTAGAAGTCCCAAAAACTGAGGTACCCAAAACCACGAGTCACTTTTGAAAATTTTGTCCATATTATCCTAAACAGACTACGTACTTGAAAGACATATAAGACTACAAGGAACCCTGACTTGAAGAGCTTAAAATCTAAATACAGACAAAAGGTGAAGGGCGAGAGGAAGGAATGTAAAGGCATGAATGCTTGGCACACATCTTTAATTCTATTTTGCATAGTTGAGTGTTTTTACAAAATGTTTGTTTATATGGAATTTCAGTTTATAATCTGCCTCTGCTGGTCAGTGCTTTTAGGGAATGATAAATGTCTTAGAAATAGCTGTTACCTGGACAGACAATGTTTGTAAATGTGGCGTTAGATCACTTCATGCTTGGAGAAGCTTAGAATCCACAAGAGGAGTCAGAAATTGATATCAAAGTCCTGAGGAGAAGATTCTAGAAAGAGTTTTGAAGTAGTTAGAGGGACACTGGCAGTCAGACACAACTCATCAGGTAGGCCATTAACCGGCCTGAGAAGATAAAAACCTCCATTTTGGCAACTGTAAATCTATGTCAAATAACTGAAAATCATCATCTATTTTTTGTATTAAAATATTCCCATATCTCTGACAATCCTTTAAAATTAAGAACTGACAGTAATAAATGATGAATAAAGAGTAAGATTGAGGAAAATATTCCAACATGCAGAAACCAAGGTCCAAAACACCAGGACTACAATATAATGCAGTATGTCACCCAAAAGGCTTAAAGTGACTTTTTTCTGAAGTTATGATAACTGAACTGTATTAGTGCAATTATAGAAACACACACATTTACTCAAAACAATGCCATATAAAACAAGAAGTGTGAGTTGCAACCCTGCTTCTTACAAGCTTCAGGTGTGTTGTGAGCAACTGACAAACCAGACAGCTGCTTTATTCTATGTAGAGGTGAGAACATATCCTTTGCACACAGCAATTCAGTTTTTATTTTAGCCAAAGTTTGGCGGTATCAATTCCTTCTGGACTTAGTCATTCCAAAATACTTGCTATTTAGGGATATTATAGGTTACTGAATAATGTGCTTAATGTCAGATTATTTTTAGCTTTTAAAATAAGCAGAAGAGTTATATTTAACTAATTTTTGATGTGTAAATTCCTGTATGTCAAAACACTGAGGAACTGTATGCAATACAAAGTAAATATAAAATCATTGCTGATAAAATCTGCAGATGACAAAGATTGGCAGAGTATTAAATAATGATGAGGACACACAGTCATACAGAGCTATCTGGATTGTGCACTAATTCAGCCAAATGCAAAGTTATACATCTAGGAACAAAGAATAAGACCATTCCTACAGAATGGGGAACTACACCCTGGAAAAGAGTGACTCTCAAAAAATCAAGGGATCATTGTGTACAAGATATTGGCCTGTGACATAAAAGTCCCTTCTGGCCTTAAACTCCATGAACAAATTAGAGCCCAATTTAAGAGCAATGCTTACCTGATGTATGGTTCCATCAATTTCAACAGGAACAATGAAGTCAGCATTACTAATTGGCTAGAAAGAATGACAACAAAGTCAGATAATATTTTCGAAAAACAAGTGTAAATACCATTACAGGGGGAGCTTTTCAAAGGCACCAACAGCAGTCAGGCTCCTAATTTCCACCAAAAGTCCCAATATGAGCCTTTGGAAATCTCTTCCCCACAGTGAATATAAAAAGCTGGAAACATTGCCTATTTTGATATTGAAAAGAAAAAACTTCATAGAGCATAGATTGAATAATACACTTCACAGCAATTTTTCAATGTGACTAAACTCAGATTTTGCATAGGACCTAGGATTGTTTTACAGAAGGATGGTGAGAGAATGCGAAGGATCTCCCTGATTCAATAGTCTGATTTTAATATTTGTTTCTATTGTCTCATGATGGGGATTTGTCATTAAACTACTGAACTATCATTTCTGATGACGCTTTCCACCCTTATAAAACACGCTTCCCTTCCCCCATCCTTCAGGTGTGTATTTAACACAATAGACTAGCTGCACCAAAGGCTGCTCAAATACGCTGAAGAAGTAAACAGGGAAAATGAGAAATATTCCCTCAGGAAGCTGTCTTCAAAAAAGAGCACCAAAATAAATAAAAAGTTTAGCTCTAGGTGCTTCTAAATACAAGCATCTGCAGCTATCTGAAACTATTTCATTGCAAAATTACTGTTATGTACTTTTAAAGTATATTAATTCCTTTTATGTAATGTATTTCATATTGAAGGGCCTCAACATATTTTTATGCTGTCACACACGACCTCCCCACTTAAAAGTAGCCAACCCTTGGGGTAGAATGCAATAATTGTGAAACAGAGCACACTGCCATAGGGCACTTTAGTGAAGAATACCACAACTAAAGGAAACTGCAGAAGGAATTTAAGTAGTTGGAATTCAATTATTCAAATAGGTAGTCGGCTTGGACATCCAGCAGTTGTTAACTCTACCCTTGTGAAAATTATCACGAGCTCTTTAGTGACCAGAAGCAGGCAAGGGCCTCATCTCGGATGAAAGACAGCACAAAGCTCACCCGTACCACTGAGATGCACTGGAAAGAGTGCCAGCTAGAGAATAACTAAAGTCATTTACTTTAGCATCTGGTTTTCCCCTTACAGACTCCCATTGTCAACTTTGAAAATGAATGCAAGGGAGCACGAAACCTTTTCAGTATGTGCAAACCTCTACTCTGGACAAGGGATTTTGGTGATGTCAATTGTTGAGGAGATGATATACTCTTTCAAATTATTTTAAATTAACTGGCTAGAATAACCTAAAGAGATATAGATTTTATTTTCACTAAGGAACCACAGAACTCACAATTTAAGGAGCGTTCAGTTAACACTGATTTTTCACACTGTGGATTGATACTGATTCTCTGATTTTGTGGATGCCATGCAACCTTTCTTGAATATTCTTCATTTTCTCCCCTGCTATTTTGGCCTCCCTCTGTAAATAATTTAATAGCTTTACAAAAAGTAAGTATTTTCCCCCCTCAGAAGTCCAAATGAGTGTCTACCTTGATAGAACACTAAGAAAATTCCCAAGTATAACTTCAGGAGTGACTACAAAAATCAGGGATTTGGCACTGAAGTCTATAACAGTTTGCAAATCTATACAATCCTACAATTTCATCCTGACTTTGTATCATGAGTGTAGGCATAACCATATATCCATATACGGTCCTTTTAAAGTCAACCAAGAAAAATGGTTTCCAGATTCAGACCACTAATGAACTATGGTTTACAACATCAAGTGTCTGGCAACTGAATATTTACTAGGATTAAAATAAAAGATTTATGTTTGTAATGAAAAATATAGTATAGCCAAAATTGAAAGTACTACAACATTACTGGAAATTGCTCCTGTTAATTGCTTAACCATCTTCCTATAAAGTGAGATGCTTTATAATGCCTCAGATTTACAGAACATGAAGGATGATCTCATTTCTGAGCCAATTTGAAATGGTCACTGCTCCTGTCCTAATGCTACATCCTATCTGAACAATAAACACACTCCAGCACAGAAATTTTTAAAACTCTTCAAGATTCTGCTTCAAAACGACTGACTCACCAGCAATAGCCTTATACCACCCACCTTCCTGTAATGGAGGCTGTATACTTAATGTGCTGACTAGAGTAGAGGTGGTGACAAACCTATTTACTGAACCCTATGACATTGGGAGCAATCTTTTCTGGCACAGAACACAGTTCTTACGGGCACCAAAGATTTATTAATGTAATATTCACAATCTCTTCTAGCAGAATTATACACCCACCTAGCATACAGAGGCCCTGAAATTCCATTTTCCACAGCTATGATTTCTAGACTCAACTGCAGCAGAATTTACATTTCAGAAAATGAAAGTCAGTTTTTTTCAGGACAGCAAAGTTCTACGTATGTTAAATACTGAACCCTGCTGGAATATTTAGCTACTGAAGTGACAGGACTGAGTGATCATTCAGTTAGTGTCTTGTTTCCCTAGAGATAGGGCTTTCTCTTGCAACAAGAAGTATTCATTACTTTATCAATGTTCATTCTATCCTCCTTGTCCCCCACCACAACCAATAAGAACAGGAAAATAATTGTAGGAACTGGACGATGGAACAGCTCCCAAAGGAGGCAGAATATCTGTCGTCTCTGTAGAGGGAGAGAGATTACACAAGAGGTTTATCTGGAACGACAGACTAATTTTGAAAATTTTCCTACAACAACGCATAGTGATGGAGATGACTGAAAAGGCTCCTTTCAAGGTCTATCTGTTAGAAAACCAAACCCAAAACCCTAATAAGGAAATGGTCTACAGGGCATCTTTTTTCTATGAAGACAGGTCTATACTGAATCAAGAAAATGATCCAATTACCAGAACATTCATGGGTGGCTTGTAAGATTAGTTAATATATTAAGAAGATTACTGTCTCTGTTGTGTTCACTAACATTCATATGATCAAGTAGCAAAGACCACTTCAGAGTATATTTACCTTAAATGAACTGTGTACTAATGTTTCATCTAAATCAATAACCACACATTTCTTCCCATAGTCCAATACTGTCAGTTCTGGCAGGAGGTATTTAGCTGGTGGCTAAAGAAAAAAAACAGCACAATGAAAAACGTAAATTTCTGTGCATTAACCACAGGTACACCCCCCCCAGCATTACTCACTAGCAGTTAGCAACAGGAAGTCACATATGTATAAGTCATAAGGTTGAATAGGTTTTTTCCTGCCAGTTTACAATACACAGCTGGAAATGAAAGCTCTCATGCAATACACAAACTGCTTTCTGTATTTTTATTTCTTGAATGAATATCAAATGCTCTGGAGATGAATTTAAGCAATACAGATGAACGCAGCAAAACAATTTTGATAGCTCAAGTCAGTGGTGGAAATGAGACTCAATTAGTAGCACTGACCTTCTTTACTGGCCTGCTTTCTCATGCCTCAGAATATGGGCTAGACAGCTGCAGTCCCATTTTGTTCTCCATTTCAGAGTCCAAAGCAGCAACTGGAAGCATAAACTTCTGGCCACAGCATGCAAGAGTGACTGTGAAACTTACATAAATCAATGCTTCCATTTGCCACAATGCACACTGAGATGAAGCCCCAATTCTGAAGTCAAATGAGATTACAGTGATGGTCATTTCCAGAACGGGGCTCTGAACTACGTCAAGTGTTGAATTAATGCTTTTGCATGGATTACATGTTCAGAATCACAAGAATAAAAATGCTGTAAATGAAAATTCCATCAAACTTAGCTCTGTTATAGCCAGTACCCATTACAAAGGTGGGACTCAAAATATAATGGGGAGCTCCACAAACTTCCTCCTGCAGCAGTCTATAAATGGTGCAATATCTTGGGGAACACAGACTTCAGCTGGGGCAGGAGAAGGTAGAGTGGGCACAGTTTTTGGGCCCACTGCCTGACCTAGCATCCTGAGTTGCAACATTCACTGTATTCTTCTTTGACATTGGTACCAGGTGTCCTTTACCACAGCAGCACTATGAGGGAACTGGAAGGGGAGGATACATCTTTTGGATGCTTAAAGAAGCTGAGATACTGCTATGCTACCACACTCTTAAGGGCGTCTTTAATGTTTAAAGAAATGGGTTAGTTCTGAAAGGGAGGGAAAACTGGAGTTGGGTATAAAGTGAGGAGATGTTCAATATGGATAGGAAATTAAATATTTTAATGGGTTAAAGCCCACAGGTAGGGGGTTAAAAACAATACAATACTGAAATCACAATAGGAGAGGGCGAAGTCTCCATATTGCACACTACAGTAGGATGGCTATCTGAATGAGATTACATCTGTGTGCACTATAATAAAAAGGGTATCAATCACTGCTTTATTTCTGGTGTTTGCCAGAGAGTGGCAAAATATTTTCCATAATTTTTAAAATAATGTTTATAACCACCAATTAGAAATATGAAAACAAATTATATTTTCTTACCACATTTTATTTCTATCAGAACATTTCTCATATATGTAGGAAAAAGGTTCCCAAGCTCACAAAGAGCCCATATTGACTTTACCAATGGACAAATGAAAAATAATTCCCAAGCTAGGCTATTCAATAATATTAAGTCATGAAGTCAAACACTTAAGTGCAGCCTCTGTAAGAAGCCCAAATTTGTTAAATTTGTGTAAATTCTCCCCAGTAAATTTTAGTTTTAATTCAATAACTAAGTGTTCTTAAAAGAAATACTGTTAAGATTTAAATAATATGACAATCTTCAGCTACTTTACGTATCCTGGATAGGATTTTCAGAAGTGCTCAGTGTTGAGCTAACTCTGATTCTATGGAAGTCAGTGACAGTTTCTTGATATATCAAAATTGAAAACCACTTAATCTACTGATCTCTCATTTTCTTTTTAATTCTATTTGATCCTTAGATTAGTGCTGAGTGAAACTGAGATAAAGCATTGTATTGCAGTTGATAAGGCCTGCTCAGCGTGTAGGCTGTCAGTCTAGATGTTATACACAGGATTTGACAATAGTCAAACACAATGAGGTCAGTTAAGGGTATAGTAAAAAGTTGCTTTACTGCTGTGGATATATTTATTATTTGTATTATGGAAACACCTAGAGGCTAAGCCAGGGCCCAAGGTTACTAGGCACTGTATAAACTCAGAACGACAGTCCTTACTCCAAACAGCTTACAATCTAAATAGACAAGACAGGGAGGGAAAAAGTATTATCCTCATTTTACAAATGAGAAACTGAGGCAAAGAGATTCAGTATCTTAGCTACAAGACCATCCTGCCTCTCAAGGTAGTATGTTTTTTCATGTTAAGGAGTGTTAGTATATTTTTTTTCATTTAATAGTAGCACAATGTGTATAAGCAGTTCAAAGTGCATCATCATAGGACTGGAAGGGACCTCAAGAGGTCATTTAGTCCAGTCCCCTGCACTCATGGCAGGACTAAGTATTATCTAGACCATCCCTGACAGTAGTTTGTCTAACCTGCTCTTAAAAATCCCCAATGATGGAGATTCCACAACCTCCCTAGGCAATTTATTCCAGTGCTTAACCACCCTGACAGTTAGGAAATTTTTCCTGATGTCCAACCAAAACCTCCCTTGCTGCAATTTGAGCCCATTGCTTCTTGTCCTATCCTCAGTGGTTAAGAATAACAATTTTTCTCCCTCCTCCTTGTAACAACCTTGGTTACAAGGTTACATGGTAACATTAACTACATAGCAATTTCTTCTGCTATATGAAGAGCGTTTTTACTAACAGTGGTAAAGGATCCAAAACACCATTAAGATATAAATGACATGATACCACCCTCAAGTGTTCCATTATATATGAAACAGGATCTAATTTCTTACTTTTTTTAAAAAAAAAAGATAGATAGTGCTATTTATCTTTAGGGTACCACCAGGAAAAAAGTCATGAAAAGAATGCACTATGTCCAGTTTTTTCAAAATTAAATATCTGAGGAAAAATATATGCTAATAGCATTCCTCGACCCTCAGTAATGAGTAGTAGCACTGAATGAATATATTATTCAGGTGGAATTTGGAACAGCTGAGGTAACTACTTCAGACTAAAAACAAACCAGGGATTGTTACAAAGACTGACATTGCTATGTATGGTGCATTAATGGCATGATAAAAAAAATCCAGGACAAGACTGGCTGTACAATATGCATCATCACACAGAACCAATAACTGCTTCCTGGCAGCTGATCAAACCAAAACCAGGAAGGGAATGAACATCTCTGAAAATATTACAAGACTCAAGGGCCTTAGACTGAAAGAGGCTAACTGCCTTTGACTCTGGGCCAAGTAGTATTGTATTCCCTTCTCTCTCCATTTGAGGCTTTGCTTTCACTAAGCAGCAGTGATGAGGGGAACAAGTGTATCTCCATCCTTCTCGCTCCATTCAGTATATTCACATATCTGGTTAACATCCAGAAATCTCCTGCTACCTAGAGTTTTGCCTTAACTCAAGAAATGCTACACACAAATCTGAGACTAAGCTTTCCCAAAGCTTGCCTTTATCTAGGGTTTTCCTTGAAGGATCCCCTCTGTCTCAGCCCCAAGTTTCCTCTTCAGAGAGAGACGCCGGCCTTTCTTGTTCCCTGGTTGGTGTTAATTGGACCAACTTGCTAGTATGATGTAGCAGTAGATATACTATATCTTCATACAGCATCTGAGTGCATGATGAAAGTGTTGCATTCTCAGACAGGGTCCTAGGACTTGCCATTCAAGTCCCTGCCACAAGGCACAATTCATCTGATTCTGCCTGAAAAGTAGAATGCCAAAAGGGACCCCATGCTAAACACCAAATTTTCTCAATAGTTTGCATGTCTGAAGATCAGAGGAAACAAGCAACTGGCTTTTGGTTCCTAGTCCATTAGTTCTTCACATGCAATGCCATTTCTGTGCTGACATCTAACATGTGAAGACTTTTCTCTCTCCTGCAGATCTGAAGGAGCGTGGAAAATATGAATTACGAAGGAAAAGGTTTCACAATTCATGTGGAAACTAAGTATCTTGAGTAGGAATTTAGTGTTAGGGTGACACGTAGATGGTTTAAGGAACGTAAGGGATGTGTGTATCTGACAGTAACTCATTTATGCTGACATCCAAGCCTTCTAACTGGAGCACTTTCTACCCAATTGTAGCAAAGCTTGTAACAAGGAATAGGGAACGTTAATTTCTGTAGTATCAATTTTTAAATGCATTCCAATAGATCATAGAATAATAGAATATCAGGGTTGGAAGGGACCTCAGGAAGAAGTCATCTAGTCCAACTCCCTGCTCAAAGCAGGACCAATCCCCAACTAAATCATCCCAGCCAGGGCTTTGTCAAGCCTGACCTTAAAAACTTCTAGGGAAGGAGATTCCACCACCTCCCTAGATAACGCATTCCAGTGTTTCACCACCCTCCTAGTGAAAAAGTTTTTCCTAATATCCAACCTAAACCTCCCCCACTGCAACTTGAGACCATTACTCCTCGTTCTGTCATCTGCTACCACTGAGAACAGTCTAGATCCATCCTCTTTGGAACCCCCTTTCAGGTAGTTGATCTAAATGAAGACACTGGAGAAATTGCCTAGAAAAGTCATAATTAGTAGATATTTCATCACAGTTAGTCAATGAAGGTAAAATATTTATGGTGATTAAAATGAGATCTCAAACTCATTACCTGTTTTCTTTAAAAAAAAATCAAGCTTTTTAGTAATTAAAAAAAGTATAACAAATGGTGGTCACCATTAATAAATCAACAATGATTCACACTTACTACACAGCAATATCTGAAATACTACAGTATTTCCCTAGAACAAAGTAGAAAAATAACTTGTGGTTCTCAGATATTACTGTGTGGACAGTATGGATCAAATGTTGACTTTTTAAATACAAGCACCAGGTAAGTACTTGCTGAGCCTTTTGTTCAATCAAGATGAAAACTTTATGCATATTACAATAGACATTGTGTCTTTAGAAGTTATTAAACTAATCACCATTCAAGGCTTATGCATTCATCTCAGGTTTCCATGCTGTTAATTAGCATAACAGCCTTCAAAAAGCAATGATCGATCAAAAGTGTCTCAAGTGAGTTGAAGAAATACTACATTCTCTGATGGAGTAAGCAGGAATTCTGGTTTTCTGTTTGAAGTCTCAACAAATGGCAAGCAACCATTTTTTAGGAATTCACTATATAAAGCAACAACAGCCTCCACAAAATGACAAGGTTAAAAGTGAAATTCAATGTAATTCACATCTTGTTAATGTTAAGTGTTGTAAGAAAGACACTAGAAGTAATTCTTTCACTCTATTCTGCACTGATAAGGCCTCAGTGGGAATAGTGTGTTCAGTTCTGGGCTTCACATTTCAGAAAAGATGTGGACAAATTAAATACAGTCCAGAGAACAAAAATGATTAAAGGTGAAGAAAACATGACCTAGGAGGAAAGATTGAAAAAATTGGGTTTGTTTAGTCTGGAGAAGAGAAGACTGAGGGGGGACATGATAAGAAAGATCTTGGAGTCATTGTGGATAGTTCTCTGAAAACATCCACTCAACGTGCAGCGGCAGTCAAAAAAGCTAACAATGTTGGGAATCATTAGGAAAGGGATAGATAAGACAGAAAATATCATAATGCCTCTATATCAGCAGTTCTCAAACTGTGGGATGGGACCCCAAAGTGGGTCATGAGCCCATTGTAATGGGGTCACCAGGGCTTGCTGGTGGCCCAGGGCCAAAGACTGAGCCCCACTGCCTGGGGCCGAAGCCCAAGGGCTTCAGCCCTGGGTGATGGGGCTTGGTTTTGGTTTTAGCCCCCCTGCCCAGGGCGGTGGGACTCGGGAGGGCTCAGACTTCCGTCCCCTCTCCTGGGATTGTGTAGTCATTTTTGTTGTCAGAAGGGAGTCATGGTGCAACAAGTTTGAGAACCCCTGCTCTATGTAAATCCATGGTACACCCACATCTTGTGCAGATATTGGAATTGGAAAAGGTACAGAGAAGGGCAACAAAATTATTAGGGGTACGGAACAGCTTCTGTATGAGAAGAGATTAAAAAGACAGACTTTTCAGTTTGTAAAAAGGACGACTAAAGGTGGGATACAATAGAGGTCTAAAAAATCATGACTGGTGTACACCGGAGAAAGTAAATAAGGAAATGTTATTTACCCCCTCACATAAACATGAGCCGGGGTCACCCAATGAAATTAATATGCAACATATATTAAACAAACAAAAGGAAGTACTTCTTCACACAGTGCACAGTCAGCCTGGGGAACTCTCTGCCTGGGGATGTTATGAAGGCCAAAAGTATAACAGGGTTAAAAAAACTAGATAAGTTCATGGAAGATAGATCCACGAATGACCATTTGGCAGTACGGGCAGGGATGCAACACCATGCTTTGAATGTCCCTAGCCTTTGTTTGCCAGAAGGTGGGAATGTATGACAGGGGATGGATCACTTGATGATTCTCTGCTCTGTTCATTGCCTCTGAAGCACCTGGCATTGGCCACTGTCAGAAGACAGGATTCTGGGCTAGATGGATTATTGGTCTGACCCAGTATGGCCATTCTTATAATAGTTTTTAAGTATGTGGAAGGTTGTTACAGGGAGGGCGAAAAATTGTTCTTGTTAACCTCCGAGGACAAAACAAGGAGCAATGGGGCTTAAACCACAGCAAGGAAGGTTTAGGTTGGACATTAGAAAATCTTCCTAATTGTCAGGGTAGTTAAGCACTGGAATGAATTGCCTAGGGAGACTGTGGAATCTCCATCTGTCATAAAAATAAAGGGAAGGGTAACCACCTTTCTGTATACAATGCTATAAAATCCCTCCTGGCCAGAGGCAAAACCCTTTCACCTGTAAAGGGTTAAGAAGTTCAGCTAACCTCACTGGCACCTGACCAAAATGACCAATGAGGAGACAAGATACTTTCAAAGCTGGGGGGGGGGTGGGGTGGGGGGGAGGGGGGGACAAAGGGTTCGTCTGACTGTGTGATGCTTTTGCCGGAAACAGATCAGGAATGCAGTCTCAGAACTTCTGTTAGTAAGTAATCTAACTAGAAATGCGTTAGATTTCCTTTTGTTTAATGGCTGGTAAAATAAGCTGTGCTGTATATTCCTGTTTTTGTGTCTTTTTATAACTTAAGGTTTTGCCTAGAGGGATTCTCTATGTTTTGAATCTGATTACCCTGTAAGGTATTTACCATCCTGATTTTACAGAGGTGATTCTTTTACCTTTTCTTTAATTAAAATTCTTCTTTTAAGAACCTGATTGATTTTCCATTGTTAAGATCCAAGGGTTTGGGTCTGTGTTCACCTTTACAAATTGGTGAGGATTTTTATCAAGCCTTCCCCAGGAAAGGGGGTGTAGGGCTTAGGGGGATATTTTGGGGGAAGATGTCTCCAAGTGGGCTCTTTCCCTGTTCTTTGTTTAACACGCTTGGTGGTGGCAGCATACGGTTCAAGGACAAGGCAAAGTTTGTACCTTGGGGAAGTTTTTAACCTACGTTGGTAAAAATAAGCTTAGGGGTCTTTCATGCAAGTGCCCACATCTGTACCCTAGAGTTCAGAGTGGGGAAGGAACCTTGACACCATCATTGGAGATTTTTAAAAACAGGTCAGACAAACACCTGTCAGCAATGGTCTAGCTATTGCGTAGTCCTGTCTTGAGTAGAAGGGACTGGACTGGAGGTCCCTTCCCGTTCTACATTTCTATCTACACTTCTATCTGATCTATGGTAAAGTGTTTCTTTCCTGTTCATTCTCCCTGCAGTTTACTGCTTGAGCATGCACCACGGCAGCATGCTGAGTAGTCTTCTTAGTGCAGTTACACACCATGTGTGAACATAGGACACAAACAATAAATGAGATTTTAAAAGACTTCAAAATTGTATTTAGCTCACTGCCAATGAAACCAATTTCTGTTGAAAAGTATGCAGTCAGTTCAAACAAACCTGTAAACAAACCAAAACGCTTTTTTTCCCCCCTAGAAGTTACAAAAGCATTAAATTGGCCAAAAGTAAAGAAAAAAATGAGTAAAGACAGGAAGTGAAAATCAGATGCTCTGTGCATAAGATTTCACTTACATGGGGATTGGGAATATGATTTTCTGTGCCACTTACTTTCTAAAGAATACTGGGATTCTGAGTGAATGGAAGAAATGGATACAGCAATTTGAAGTCTTAAACAACTACATAACCAGTGCTGAATATTCACCTATGCTTTCACTCAAAGAAGACAACAGCCAACTGCTGAAATCACTATGATTCTGCTTTATTACTTAGAAAGAAAGACACTAGAAGAATCAAGCTGACAGAAATCCAAGAAAGCAAGGATATTCTGAACTACAGTTAAAACAACACCTTTAATTTACTGACTCCATTTCACCTGGAAATTTTCCATATCTCAAACTGGTCTTCTGGGGGGGACGGGTGGGAAGCAAGCTCTTTTTTGTTTATTCACAGCACCATCAAAAATTACTAAAATCAGTTTACAATATTAGGAAAAAAATGAATTACTTTCTTGCTGCTCAACACACCTCCCCTGCAAATTCAAATGTAACATTCTACATTATACAGAAAGCAGAAATGCTTTCTCATTAACACTTTTTTTATTTTAATTTTTTTAAAAGTAAGGCTCTTCTGCAGGTGCTGATGAAAACTTGAAATCTGACAGGGATGTGATCTCTGGCTGACAGACATGCCTTTCCGGGATCAGGAGGAAATCTGTAAATTTGCCATGTCCTGCGTGTTGAAATAAAACATACTTCATAGAGGTAAATTGTTTTTGACACAATAAAGCTAATTATCTGTTGATGTTTCACCGGTGTTATGCACACATGCGAAAAGCAATTGGAAATTTTCACAGAACAGATGATCTCTCTAGATTTATACATATATGCTCAATAAAACTGAATGGATTTTCAATTTTAATATATAGGGACTTGTGCAATCTAGCGAGGCTCTGTTTTCAGAAATCTAGGAAATTTAAAAAATATTAAAAATCTAATATACTATATGATTAAATATGCAAAGTAAAGTGTATAAAAGTCAAAAACAAAATTAAGGTTGCTTAAGTAACTTTAGTTCTATATCCTCATGGTACATATTAGGGTGAAACCTTTAGGTACATAATCACATGGTATTTCACCCAAAGGAAATCTTCCTCATTCAGGCCCCAATTCGGCAAGCATTTAATTTAAGCATGTGCTTAAGACTCACTGACTTCAATGGGTCTTAATCAGATGCTTACATGCTTTACAGACTGAACCTCAGGATCTCAGTGCTCAGGATGGATGGTGCATTAAGAGTAGAAAGGGGGGCATAAAAAACCTTAACTCTGGCCCTTTATATATAGGTATTATGATTCAGTCTTTATTTACATGACCATATACCGATACTTTCCCACCTCACTGGGATATTCTGAAGATAAGTTCAGAAATGTTTGTTAACTCTGATACTGTACTATAACAGGGAATCTCACAGAAAAGCCTATTAATAAAGAAAAAGTTCTTCCTTCAGAGAAGTGGTTAGGTGCTGTGCAGTGCAACAAGCATGCCACACATCTAAACAATGAGAATATTGAACAGCTGCCTCATTTACTGAGCACCATCCACACTTAGCATCAAATTCACCATTTAATTCTGCTATTTCTTTAACATTTGGAGAATTTGAAATTTCTGAGTAATATTTTTATAGACTTACAAGGATATTCTTCTTAACAGGTAAATACAAACAGTGGTAGAATACTGACAGTGCACAGTTTAACAAGTCTCAAACACCATACTTCTTTGGAAGGATGTCTAATTTCTTATAAAAAGGGTTTGCTGTTTCTGTTAAGATGTTTCAGTTTGGAATGAGTGTGCTGAATGAGTTCATAGCCATAGTTAACAGCCAAGCTTTACTACATTCCTCTGTCATTTGCAGTGCTGTGGTTATATTTTACTAATAGTAAAATCTCATCTTAAACTGTTGCTTTATTTCATTTAAAGCTGGGTGCCAGGTTTGATATGGTAAGACAGCTACAGCACTGGTTTCTAGCTCTAGTGGTTGTCAGTGCTGCTAAAATGATGAGAACTGAAGTTGGAAGGGATGGGAAAGCAAGATAGTAATCTAGTAGTGAATGTTGCACACCACTAAAAGTTGATATTTTCAGGTTTCTAGTGTTATACACCTTCTGCTTCTAGCCCTGATGATCTGAGAGATATCAAGTTTTAAAACTGTCACTGTTCCTTCAGGACAATGCTTTTTTGCCACTGGTCCAGGACTACGGAACAGGAAGCAATGGTCCTGGAACAAGTATAATTTCCAACAGTTTTTCAGCTCCAAGAAAAGAAGGTGATTGAGAGAAGAAATCTGTGTGGTTGAAATACTAATCTTGACACTATTAAGCTGCAGCATTAATGGGGTCCAAAAAGACATTGGTTTCAATGTTGGGCCTTACGGAGCTGGGGTATAAAAGAAAAATAGGAGAATCGTCAGGGAAATATTCCAATCTTCAGAGATTTAGGACACCTGCAGGAGGGGGAACATATCAGTGCCCGCACAGACTTGCACTGATATTGCTTTAAGAATTTTGCTGTGGCAAATCTCAATAAGGTACTGTAAATGGTGAAGGGGTATTGGCACATACAGTGCTGAAAAGTATATCTGCAATTTAAAAAACATTAAAAAAAACCCCAAGTCCATATTAAAAGCAGTCTAAGCATTATCAGTTCTTTGGCAAAAAAGCTTAAGTCCAAACGACTTTTAAAATCTCTAGGTCAAAGAGTGTCAAATGTTTTTATTTGGTTTTGAATAACTCCAACCTGGCAACTTGTATTCCAAGTTTGAACCAGGTGACATCGACCTACTAAGCCCAGAAAACTATGATTCATAAAAAAACCACTACCTTAAACAACTACAGTAGCATGACTGGGGTTGCTGTTATACTCTTGACTGGATTGCACCAAGAAAACTAAAGCCTCATTTTACAGGTTCTAATCTCCAACAGACCAGCTTAAATAATTGGGGCATGTGGAAATAGAAGTAGTAAAGTTCACAGAATCATAGGGTAAGAAGGGACCGCAAGGGTCATGTAGTTTAACCCCCTGTCAAGATGCAGGATTTGTTGAGTCATATGCCTACCCATTTAGTACCAGTGAGTTGTCTTTTGTCCCCAATGTGACTTAAATAAATTCAGCATATTGGCTTTTGAGTACCTCTTTATACATTTTCAAAGTGAAAAATCAGCGTTTAGTTACATGATAGATAAATGACAGGTTTAGAAAGCTGGACTGTCCTTTTGTTCCTATTAGTTAGTTTTATCTGTATACCTTATATGCACATTTAAGGTAATTTATCTCACAACTTTATACAACGTTACAGATTAGAAAACAAAAGTCTTATAACATGCAACACAGAGCAGATCCAGTCAACTCCAACGTAATATAAAATGAACCAAAGCAAAAACTATGAAAATTATTAAAATAAAAGGGATAAAAATACATACACTTGGTATGGGAATGACCTGCATCTGGTCACCCTGGGGGAAAAGAAAAAAAATTCATTGTAAGGGCTTTTGAAAGGGTGGAACAGAAAGATTTGAGACATTAAATTTGGCAATCAAACATTTTAACAAAAAAGCTCCAAGTATTCAAGAACTCAACAAAAAATAATCAAACAGGTCCTTGCATTTTAGCTACTAAAATGATTGGTTAGTATAACACAGTGATAGTATTAGTATTAGATAGTGATAGTATTTTTTTAGACCAGAAACTAATAAATCCCATGCTTTAATTAATAAGAGGAAGTAGGCAAATGTATCCATGTTCACGTCAAGATTTCCTTTCTTCAGTAATAAAGTCCACAGATCAGTTACAACGAGTGTGCCAGTCTGACTGATTCTGCCCAGAAGCTTCAGACTTGTCACTCACTGGCAGCAGTGGAATGCCCTGCCCCCTGAATTTCCCTCCAGTTGAGGTGACTTTCAGAGCCAAGTTCATTCAAAACTACTTTCCTAAATTACAGATTGTGTTAAATATAGTTTAAGGAAAAAGAATTTCCAGAGCATGGTAAATTTAATCTAACAAACCTACAACCTTGCGTGTCAATTTCCATCTCTATTCTAGATGAGCCACCTGTCTCCAGGATGATCCTGATGTGTGGACCTGATTGCTTGAAGACAAGACATTTTCAGGTAGCATAAATAAAATTTCCTATTCTTCTTTGTCCTAAAGTCCACAGATTGGTTACAATGAGATTTTCATAGCAATGTGTGTCCAGGGTGGGAAGCAGGATCGTCTTTTAAATATGGACATCCAAAATGAAAAAATATTATATAAAAATATTTCTTCTACCATTCCTTGGGCATTAAGGCATGGAAATGACCAATATGCAGGATTTGTTGAAGTAGGCCTTCTGGCAGATCTCAATTATAGGAGACATGGCTACTTTCCTCTGAGAATGTCAGTGCTAAGGATTGGACTACGATACCTAACCGAAGGAGGAATATTTCTTGAATGCCATGACAGTTCTGAGGACTACCCGTCTTAATTAAAAGTACAATACTAGATCTCAGAGAAAGCTCTCAATTTCAAATAACTCATCTGATTGAATATGTAAGCCTTGGGAGGCCTACCCCAGTTGGTAGGAAGTATACCACTACTTACTGCCAGGGTTCAATCTGGGTAGTGCTGTAAGGAGCAGAATGAGGTTTCAAGGTTGTCCTCTAGGACTGTGCAGGGTTGGAATAAGGTTGATGCCCCAAAGACGCATTTAATGTTGGAAGCTGTGTACAAAACTTCCTTGCTTTTAACATGTTGAGAACATTATACTACACCCACTTGACCTTTTCGCTTATACGTCACGATAAAGTCATACTATGGGAACTCAAGGCTGTGTTTCACTGATTGGAAGCGGTAGTTAAAACTATGGACTTTGCATCAGGCAGTAGAATAAGTTATATTTCTTGACTTCTGTTTTGGGATCCTTTAGAGCAGTAATCACTTCATCCAGTTATTCATTTTAAATCTGTCTGGGCCAAGATAGAGGATTGAACTTACAACAGCAGATCCCCTGAGACAGAGGCATCCCAAAAGGCAATGCTAGGTTAATCAATTCTGAGAGCCATAGCTTCTTCAGCCAGAAGTACAAAAACAGAATCATAACCACACTCTAGCTCAGTGCTTCTCAAACTTTTGTACTGGTGACCCTTTCACATAGCAAGCCTCTGAGTGCGACCCCCCCCTATAAATTAAAAACACATTTTAATATATTTAACACCATTATAACTGCTGGAGGGAAAGTGGGGTTGGGGTGGAGGCTGACAGCTCGCGACCCTCCATATAATAACCTCATGGCCCCCTGAGAGGTCCCAACCCCCAGTTTGAGAACCTCTGCTCTAGCTCTTATCTTCTGTATAATCCTGGGAAGCAGTAAAAAGCATGGAAAGACCTATAGCATGAACCCTACCCAGCTTTCCACGAAGACCTCACTGGGTCCAGAGTGCAGGGAACTTTATTTACTGGTTCCAGATGCAAAGAGGTCTATCACCAGCCCAACAAATTGACTCATGCTGATTAAGATATTTCTGGGTGCAACCACAGCTTTGCTAAACTGACTTCTGCCATGTAAATCTTGGGGTTCCATCTCCTTGGTGAGCAGTGCACAGAGAGATAAGAAACGTTGCTCCACCCAGCACAGGAGAATTTCTCTTGGGCATGGGGCTGATCACGTTCTTCATAGTTATTCTGAAAACTCTATCAGACATGTTGACTGTCACAAGAACAGGTCTTTTCCACTTAATGCATCCGATGAAGTGAGCTATAGCTCACGAAAGCTCATGCTCAAATAAATGTGTTAGTCTCTAAGGTGCCACAAGTCCTCCTTTTCTTTTTGCGAATACAGACTAACATGGCTGCTACTCTGAAAAAAGAACAGGTCTGTTATCCATTGAAAAATCAGTGCTCTGAGACCTCAATGAATCATTGTGTTCCACCTCATTTCCATTCCCTGATCTGAATCAGGAAAAACCCTTAAAAAAAAAAATCTGACTCGCTGCATTCACCACCTATAGAAGCAGAGAATGTACAACTGGAGCTAGAACTCTGCCGACTGATGAGACTGGTGAGACGCAGAAGGTATACCAACCCAGTAATTCTGTGTATTATGTGAACTGTGCATCACTTGAGCATGCCTGTGTATTAGACCACAATTCCTAATAGCCTCCAATAAGAATTGAATTTTTGTTTATGACACCACTTGTTTTCCATTATGACCATCTTTATAGTCTGTTAATCTTCCTCTGACACGAGACATTGTATCTGACAGTATTCATCCTCAGCCCAGGGCTATGACGGACTCTCCTGGAATGATGTGTCTGTGTTTGTCCTGAATTCGAGATACATCAGGAAGCCCATGTATCAGTGTGTGCGTGCTTCAGGTTATTCCTCAGTGCTCTATACTACAGCCAGCTTCTGGAGGGAGGAGGTGAAGGTGAGGCCAGGCATGGTAACCTGCAATGGCAGCTGGGATCAAAAAAGCAACACTTTCTCAGTCCTTCAGGTGTGGCAGGAAATCCCTATCCTATTATACCTTCATAGGGTTCAGGAGAACAGATATACAGCCATAGCTTACCTAGGGCAACTGCAGACCTCTTAAGTGTAATTTCACTATACCGAGTACTTTTTTGCCTGGATTTTTTTTTTTTAATGTATATGTTTTACTACTCAATTTTTTAGCTCTGATTCAGACTGCTGGCCTTCCTCCACTAAGGAAGAAGAATTCCCTTAGTGGGTGTATGTGCATGCATGCCTTGAGGAATCAGCACATATCTAACATTTTTATCTATAACCTGGAAGAAAACATCAAATCATCACTAATAAAGTTTATAGATGACACAAAATTGGGGGAGTATAATGAAGAGAAGTCGCTGATTCAGAGCAATCTGGATTGCTTGGTAAACTGGGCGCAAGCAAACCATATGCATTTTAATATGATTAAGTGTAAATGTATACATCTAGAAACAGTGCAGGCCATAGTTACAGGATGGGGAACTATCACAGAAAGCAGTGATTCTAAAAAAAGATTTGGGGGTCATGGTGGATAAGTCAGCTGAACATGAGCTCCTAGTACAATGCTGTAGCTAGAAGGACTAATGTGATCATTGGATGCATAAACAGGAAATCTCGAGTAGGAGTAGAGAAGTTATGTTATCTCTGTATTTGGCACTGGTGCCACTGATGCAGGAATACAGCGTTCAGTTGGGGTGTCCACAATCCCAGAAGGATGTTGATAACTTGGAGAGAGTTCAGAGAAGAGCCACTGGAATGATTAAAAGATTAGAAGACATGACTTATACTGATAGAGTCGAGGAGCTCAATCTATTTAGCTCAACAAAGAGAAGACTAAGGGGTGATTTGATTATAGTCTACCTACCTCCCTGAGGAGCAAATATTTAATAATGGGCTCTTCAATCTAGCAGAGAAAGGTAAACCATGATCCAATGGCTGGAAGTTGAAGCCAAACAAATTCAGAATGGAAATAAGCCGAAAAATTTTAAATGAGAGTAATTAACCATTGGAACAATTTACAAAGGGTTGTGGTGGATTCACCATCACTGAATTTTTAAATGCTCTAAGGAATTATTTTGGGGAAGTTCTATGGTCTATGTTCTACTTGAAGTCATACTAGATCATCACAATAGTCCCTTCTGGCCTTGGTATCTATGAAGCAGTGGCCTGATCTTTTCTGCACTGATCTGCCATGCTGCACTCTGTAATGGTGAGCAGAGGAACCCAAAACGGATGATTAATTCCTATGATGCACTTCATGAAGGTATCCATGAGAATCAGACATTGAGGATTGCCCACGCTACTACACTCTGTGAAGGAGAGCAGGGGAAACAGCACTGATTATTCATTTATTTCCCCTTTGGGAATTTGCCCCTTTAATCCTGCTTCAGAAGTGGGAGTGAAACTGTGCTCAGGGATTGCTCCGAAAATAAGTCACATGGCTAGTGATCTCCCTGTCCTATAAAAGGTTGGGTGTTTTTTTCTCCCCTTCCTCATATGGACCCTTTCTGGGTCTCTCAAGGAAGGTACTGGCTTGGGGCTCAAGGATGGGCTCACCAGAAGCTGTCCCCGCTCTATTGCATGGGATCTACATGGGCCAGATTGGTCTGTGTTTCTCCTGGAGGTCTCAGCCTGTGACATGAGAAGTTCTGGGGAAGGAAGGCTGTTACATAGGTGGAAGCAGGGGGAGAGAGCTCTCTCCAGCATTGGCAACATCTGTGCTGTGACAAGGGCCCTCCACCTATGACTCCTGGGGAAGTGGAGCTGGAGGAGGTGGCTGAATTCTGCAATCTGGGGCATGGCTGCTGGTGCAAGCTACAGGGACTCAGGAGCAATCTTTACTCCTGGGGAATTCTGTGCCATTGCGCAATGAAGAATTTTGCAGAGATTAATGTTGTGTTTGCAGAATTTCCTTCCCCCCCACAAAACAGGCTGCAGAGATGTTGACCGCCTCTAGGGGCTGCTGGATCCAACAGAGCCCAGTCTGCAAACAGAAGACAAGGTGAGTGGGAGGGAACTGGAGGGCTCCCAGCAGCTGCAGTTCCCAGCACTCCTTGAAGGAAAGATGCGGGAGTGTGCAGGAAACTCTGTGTAAGCACGGGACCCAGCATCAGGGATCTTCCTCTGGATCCCTGGGCTCTAGGAGGGTAGGCGGTGTGAGTGTCTTGGCTGGGAGGCCCGTGGCTTGGCTCTGGTGGGGAAAGGGGTGTGAGTTTCTGGGCTGGGGGAGCCCCATGGCTGGACTCTGAAAGAAAGGGGACAGAGAAACAGGAACTGGGTTGTCATAGGGGTTTCTTTAACTCTACTCCTGGGGAAATTTTTTGTTGTTGTGTTTGTATTGTTACAGACAGGTATTTTGAAATAAATTACCAAAATAATTGAAACTGGTGTGATTATATAGTGTTCTTTTGACAAATAAAATTTGCAGAATTTTAAAGTTGTGTGCAGATGTCATAAATATAAAGGGAAGGGTAAACCCCTTTGAAATCCCTCCTGGCCAGGGGAAAGCTCCTCTCACCTGTAAAGGGTTAAGAAGCTAAAGGTAACCTCGCTGGCACCTGACCAAAATGACCAATGAGGAGACAAGATATTTTCAAAAGCTGGGAGGAGGGAGAGAAACAAAGGGTCTGTGTCTGTCTGTTGCTGGTTTCTGCCAGGGATAGACCAGGAATGGAGCCTTAGAACTTTTAGTAAGTAATCTAGCTAGGTATGTGTTAGATTATGATTTCTTTAAATGGCTGAGAAAAGAATTGTGCTGAATAGAATAACTATTTCTGTCTATGTATCTTTTTTGTAACTTCAGGTTTTGCCTAGAGGGGTTCTCTATGTTTTTGAATCTAATTACCCTGTAAGATATCTACCATCCTGATTTTACAGGGGGGATTTCTTTATTTCTATTTACTTCTATTTTTTATTAAAAGTCTTCTTGTAAAAAACGGCATGCTTTTTCATTGTTCTCAGATCCAAGGGGTTGGGTCTGTGGTCACCTATGCAAATTGGTGAGGCTTTTTATCCAACATTTCCCAGGAAAGGGGGGGTGCAAGTGTTGGGAGGATTGTTCATTGTTCTTAAGATCCAAGGGTCTGGGTCTGTAGTCACCTAGGCAAATTGGTGAGGCTTTTTACCAAACCTTGTCCAGGAAGTGGGGTGCAAGGTTTTGGGAAGTATTTTGGGGGGAAGGACGCGTCCAAACAGCTCTTCCCCAGTAACCAGTATTAGTTTGGTGGTGGTAGCGGCCAGTCCAAGGATAACGGGTGTAATATTTTATACCTTGGGGAAGTTTTGACCTAAGCTGGTAAAGATAAGCTTAGGAGGTTTTTCATGCAGGTCCCCACATCTGTACCCTAGAGTTCAGAGTGGGGGAGGAACCTTGACAGCAGAATTTTTAACTTTTTTGGTGCAGAATTCTTCCAGGAGTAAATCTCCATCTGGTACGCTGCCCTTCTGGCTTCACCTCCATTCATGAAGATTGGGGGGAGGGGCTGCTTGTCTCAGAGCCGGTTCTTCTCCAATTCCGCACACCTCCTTTCCTGCCAGGGGAGGGGGGATAGGCAATGTTGCCCTGTCTGGACTTCATCTTGCCAAGCACAGCTGGTCTCCCCTACCCTGCCTGGAAGAAGGGGTCAAGGCAAATGGGATATTTTTGTAGGTGACAAATTAGAGGAATTGTTACAGATTGAAGTGTCACTAGAGGTGGTTTTGGAATTAATTGAGAAACTGAACAGTAACAAATCACCAGGACCAGATGGCATTCACCCAAGAGTTCTGAAAGAACTCAAATGTGAAATTGTGGACCTATTAACTATGGTTTGTAACCTGTCCTTTAAATCAGCTACCGTACCCAGTGACTGGAAAATAGTTAATGTAACGCCAATATTTAAGAAGGGCTCTAGAGGTGATCCTGGCAATTACAGACTGGTAAGTCTAACCTCAGTACTGGGCAAATTAGTTGAAACAATAGTAAAGAATAAAATTGTCAGACACATAGAAGAACATAAATTGTTGGGCAAAAGTCAACATGGTTTCTGTAAAGGGAGATCATGTCTTACTAATCTATTAGAGTTCTTTGAGGGGGTCAACAAACGTGGACAAGGGGGATCCAGTGGACATATTGTACTTAGATTTCCAGAAAGCCCTTGACAAGGTCCCTCACCAAAGGCTCTTACATAAATTAAGTTGTCATGGGATAAGAGGGAAGATCCTTTCATGGATTGAGAACTGGTTAAAAGACAGGGAACAAAGGGTAGGAATAAATGGTAAATTTTCAGAATGGAGATGGGTAACTAGTGGTGTTCCCCAAGGGTCACTCCTACGACCAATCCTATTCAACTTATTCACAAATGATCTGGAGAAAGGGGTAAACAATGAGGTGGCAAAGTTTGCAGATGATACTAAACTGCTCAAGACAGTTAAGACCAAAGCAGACTGCGAAGAACTTCAAAAGATCTCACAAAACTAAGTGACTGGGCAACAAAATGGCAAATGAAATTTAATGTGGTAAATGTAAAGTAATGCACATTGGAAAAAATAACCCCACTTATACATACAATATGATGGGGGCTAATTTAGCTACAACTAATCAGGAGAAAGATCTTGGAGTCATCGTGGATAGTTCTCTGAAGATATCCACACAGTGTGCAGCGGCAGTCAAAAAAGCAAATGCGATGTTAGGAATCATTAAAAAAGGGATAGAGAATAAGATGGAAAATATTTTATTGCCCTTATATAAATCCATGGTATGCCCACAATTTGAATACTGCGTACAGACGTGGTCCCCTCATCTCAAAAAGATACACTCGCATTAGAAAAGGTTCAGAGAAGGGCAACTAAAGTGATTAGGGGTTTGGAACAGGTCCTATATGAGGAGAGATTAAAGAGGCTAGGACTTTTCAGCTTGGAAAAGAGGAGACTAAGGGGGGATATGATAGAGGTATATAAAATCATCAGTGGTGCAGAGAAAGTGAATAAGGAAAGGTATTTACTTGTTCCCACAGTATAAGAACTAGGGGCCACCAAATTAAATTAGTGGGCAGCAGGTTTAAAACAAATAAAAGGAAGGTTTCAGAGTAGCAGCCGTGTTAGTCTGTATTCGCAAAAAGAAAAGGAGTACTAGTGGCACCTTAGAGACTAACCAATTTATTTCAGACCTAAAGGTTGCAATATTAGAACAAAAAGACTTCAAAACAGACTCCAATGAGAGACTGCTGAATTGGAATTAATTTGCAAACTGGATACAATTAACTTAGGCTTGAATAGAGACTGGGAGTGGATGTGTCGTTACACAAAGTAAAACTATTTCCCCATGTTTATTTCCCCCACCCCCCACTGCTCCTCGGACGTTCCTGTTAACTGCTGGAAATGGCCCACCTTGATTATCACTACAAAAGGTTTTCTCCTCCCCACTCTCCTGCTGGTAATCCCTCATTTTAAGTGATCATTCTCCTTACAGTGTGTATGATAACACCCATTTTTTCATGTTGTGTGTATATAAATCTCCTCACTGTATTTTCCACTGAATGCATCCGATGAAGTGAGCTGTAGCTGAAAGTTTATGCTCAAATAAATTGGTTAGTCTCTAAGGTGCCACTAGTACTCCTTTTCTTTTTGCAAATAAAAGGAAGTTCTTCTTCACACAGTGCACAGTTAACCTGTGGAACTCCTTGCCTGAAGAAGTTGTGAAGGCTAGGACTATAAAAGGGTTTAAAAGAGAACTGGATAAATTCATGGAGGTTAAGTTCATTAATGGCTATTAGCCAGGATGGGTAAGGAATGGTGTCCCTAGCCTCTGTTTGTCAGAGGGTGGAGATGGATGGCAGGAGAGAGATCACTTGATCATTACATGTTAGGTTCACTCCCTCTGAGGCACCTGCCATTGGCCACTGTCGGTAGACAGGATACTGGGCTGGATGGACCTTTGGTCTGACCTAGTATGGCCGTTCTTATGTTACGCTGTGAATGAAACTGCACTCTAGCCAGAGTCATCTGAACTCCCCGATGACACAGCTGATAAGGGGGGAGCACTCAAAAGACCTTCCTTTTGCCTATACAGCCAGGAGGATTGGTTGACTCTGTTTGCCATTGGGGAGGAAGAAAAAATGGAGGGAACTTCAAGAGGAAGGGCATTCCCTTGCTGCCATACTGACAGGTCTGGTTCTGCACCTAAGGTGCAAGCAGGATGATGTACCCATTATAACAGATCTGTGGGCCACAGCACAAAGGTTTGTTCTGCATTAAGGGGCACTGTAGCTAAATGGACAAATAACAGAAAAAAGTTTGCATTATAATTTCAGCTGTGCTGCAAATTAACTATTTTACAGAATGGACTGCTCAGAACTCAACATATAAGGCACACGTTGCAAAGAGACTGTTCTGAGTAGAACTTTAAAAAATAGCTTCATACTTTTTAGAGAGTATCAAAGTTTCTTTTTTTAAAATGCAATAGTAATCACTGCTATAAAATTGTGGTTATGCAATATCATCCTCAGCTGTGCACTTCTTCCAACCCTATAAACCAGTAAGGGGTCACTCAGGTAGCCAGACTGCAATGCTTGGTAAAATTCAAACACCACATTTGCTGTATGTTCTGAAAAATATTTTTCAGAGTAAACCAAAAAGATTAAATAGCAACAGAATTATTTAACACAAGAATGTTAGAAGATCTGTCTTATTTCACTTAGTTTTGGAGACATGTATTTTATAAAAATGTAGTTGTTGCTTTCCATTTTGCTTAACAACAAGCTGTTAATGCTGAAACGGATTAAAAACTAACTCCTAAACCAATTCAAACTAAACCTATTAGATCAATTTCAAGAACGTTCTTTAACAGTTTTAGAATGGCTTACACTAAATTGCTATAAAATCACAATGTGCTTTCCCCATGTCTACTTCCTTCTCTCAATTTGTTTTTCTTATCTTTATCATCAGCATCCATATAGCAACAACCCTAAAAGACAGATGGTGAAATACATAGACCATTTTATACTACAGCTCCTGATAGGGACGAACACCATAATTGCTTAATGCCCTTCCTCTGTTTTTCAGGGAAATAGGTCACAAAAACTTTTGCCTGATGAAACATGACTTGAGAGCTGCAAATTCAAAGCATCTTCTGAAAAACTGCATTATCCCATACAACGTGACACTGAATGTTCAATTATTTATCATTCCAAATTACTTATGCAATTATCAACTTTAAATTCTCTGACAGTGTTATTTCAAATTTAAAATAAAGGCAGCATATACATTACCACTGCAACTAAGCTCCTATCTACGACACATTCATACAGCTTTCACTTATTTTCATCAAGGTTCAAGACCTCCATCTCCTTTCAATAACTTTCATAGAATCACAGAATATCAAGGTTGGAAGGGACCTCAGGAGGTCATCTAGTCCAACCCCCTGCTCAAAGCAGGACCAATCCCCAATTTTTGCCCCAGATCCCTAAATGGCCCCCTCAAGGATTGAACTTGCAACCCTGGATTTAGCAGGCCAATACTCAAACCACTGAGCTATCCCTCTACTTTACAGGCTTAGTTAAGTGGTTT
Source organism: Lepidochelys kempii (assembly GCF_965140285.1). NCBI lineage: Eukaryota > Metazoa > Chordata > Testudines > Cheloniidae > Lepidochelys > Lepidochelys kempii. Next base: position 259,093,291 of record NC_136381.1, read on the forward strand.
AAGGATTTGACACTTTTTACTACCAAGTACTCTAAAGCTTTGTTGAAACTGGCCTTTTTACAAATTAAAATATGTCTGCCTCACTCTTTAGTCTATTCATAGTTATGAAAAATTTAATCCTTCCTAAGCATTCTTTTGATTGTTAATTATTCACTGAATACTTCTACTGAATTCACTGAAAACTGTTGTCTAATTTTAAAATGTGAACCTTGTGACATTTGTTTCTGACTATATGAATTTGGATGAACATTCATTTCTGAATTTTACAAATTGGAGTCAACAATTTAATATTAATATTATATTAATACAGATTAACATGAGGACAATATCTAGTATTTACATAGCATATGTGGTGGGTCCCTCAAGGCATAATGTACATCTGTCAGAGTTATCTGTATATTATGATGCCTTATGAACATTTCTATTTTGGATAATCACACTAAGAGTAATTATTCTATCCCATAAAAATTGAATTATAAGATATTTTCTAGAGATTTGAGGATACCACATACATTAAAAAGTGAGAGAATATTTAGGGGTACTTTACATTTTGAAGTTTTTGGCATCAATCCAAAGAACTTAGATCATTTTATCAGTTTGGTCTCCCAATACAATACCACTACTAAAACTCAAATATTTAACATTTATCTCTTTCTCTGGATCTTTTTCTTCCTCTGGAATTTATTCATTTTTTTTTCACCCCTTATTTTGCCAATAATCTTATCTCCTTGCAACCTTCACACATCCTGTTATTTTGTAAGGGACAGAGCTTTGTTAATTCCCCGTTCCTCCCATATTACTACGTTTTTGCACACACTCCCTGCAGTAGACTAGAAGTCTGAGACTCTCCCTTTATCCATGGAAGACTAGATTTTGCTCACTCCACAATTAGTCAATAATGCAGCTAGGCAAAGAGGTCTACTAGACAGAGATGCAATTCCACCTCTTCTCCGGGTACAGCATACACACTGCAGTGCACCTAACCTACTGGCCCCATGGGCAATGGACCAAATTCAGTCCCAGACTAGTGTGCACTATTCCAATTCAACACTCCAACCTTCCACTTAGTTTCCCTGCCATCCTGATCTGCTTATCCTTTCTTCCTTCCCCTGAATAGCGCCTGTGCCACTGCTCCAGCGTTTCAAAGTCCACGAAGCATTTACAAAAGCAGAAAAGTGACATGAACTGCGTCAAGATTCTGAACTGCGAGAAGTGGAAGGGGGTGGGGGGAAGGAATTCCTTTATTTCGATTGCTCTTGCTCACATCAGCAGCAAAGGCTCACCTCTGTTCTTCTGAGGCTCCCATGCTTAAAGGAACAGATGGGAAGTTGCTCTGGATAACAGTATAATACAATTCTGCCATGGCGAGTTCTGAAAATATAGCATGGCTTTGGGAAAAAGATAGGATGCCTATGATCCCCATGCCAAACTAAGTCTTTGGTCAAGCAAGGCAAGTTGCCTCCATGTTATCAGTTTAAAAGATGTACAGAGTTATCATTATATGCTATAGTTATATAGCTATGTAACCCTCTGGATTTCATAGCCACTGATTTTCATTTAAAGATTAGAAATGTTAAGGGGTTACTCAATTTAAATTACCCACTGTTCAATTACTATTTTGAACCTCAAAATAAGCAAGCACAACACAACCTGCAATCTCGGAAAATAATCACTCTAAATTGACATCTCTGGGGTGGTCTCATGGCAGCACAATACCTATGAGGTGAGGTGTGATTGAAAGAATCGGAATGTGAATCTCTCCCTTGCCCTACCGCATGCTAGGAATGCCTCATATCACTTAAAAAGCTATTTCAACTGAAGCTCAAAGTAGTGCTAATTGGCTCCAGAAGGAACAATATCTAACCCTCTTTAGTTGGAGATTAACAATGGAGGGGAAGGAGATAGATTGGGGGAAGGAAAAGTAAGAGTCCTTTTCCTATGTCAACACAAGTCTAGATTTTGGGGTTCCTTGAGGTTTTACATAGGCCTGGTCCACAAATTAGCTCGATCTAGCCACGTAGCTTAGGGCTGTGAAAAATTTCACATTCTGAGTGTTGCAGTTAGGTCAACCTAACCCCTGGTGTAGAGGCAGCTAGATTGACAAAAGAATTCTTCTGTTGACCTAGCTGCTGCCTCTTGGAGAGATGGATTAACTATATCACTGGAAAAACCTCTTCCATCGACACAGAAAGTGTCTACATTATACTGCTACAGGAACGCAGCTGCAGCGCCATAGCAACTGTATTGCAGACATATCCATATTATTTGCATATACCGTTATTTTCTTCAGAGCTGCAGTACTAGTACCTTGTCTTAAATTAGGACTACCTTTTTAAAGAAAAATGAAAATATTTTAAATTGGTGTCTCAACGGGTGCTATTTGCTACTTTTTCACGATGTTCACACTATTTGAGTTACAGTAAAGTTGAGCCTTTCACATGGGAAACATACCATGCAATTTGAGACTGCCAATTTATTTACAAGGATCTAAAGGCAAAAAAAATGGTACAAGTCACTCACCTTCTGAAGTCCTCCATTCTCCTCCACCAATGGAGGAAGAGTACTAGTGCTATTGATAGATGGTGGTTCCACATTGTAGTCACGAAAACAGCAGAATAAGGTGCTAAAGATACTTCGACTCCTTTGCTTCTTCAAGCTGATATTACATTGAGACACTATAAAATGGGGGGGGAAAGAAATCATGCTTTAAGTTTTCCAGATATAAAATGGTTATATTTTATTTGAAAATTCCTGCTGTTCATCCACTTTACACCACATCCTTCACTGTCAAACTTACACACACAGGTCTGTAGATACATATTAGCTTTGGCTCTCCGCACAATTCAAGCTCTTGTGATACCATACTGAGATCTTACTTTGATAGATGCTCTAGAACAGTGGTTCTCAAACTAGGGCCACCGCTTGTTCAGGGAAAGCCCCTGGCAGGCTGGGCCGGTTTGTTTACCTGCTGCATCCACAGGTTCGGCTGATCGCGACTCCCACTGGCCGCAGTTCGCTGCCCCAGGCCAATGGGGGCTGCGGGAAGTGGTGCGGGCTGAGGGATGTGCTGGCCACCCTTCCTACAGCCCCCATTGGCCTGCAGCAGCCTGCCAGGGGCTGTCGCTGAACAAGTGGCGGCCCTAGTTTGAGAACCACTGCTCTAGAAATACCTAAAACAGATACTGTGACCTACATCCAGTAATTTGCTGCCAAAATCTGACTCTGAAATGGGACTCTGCTCTACAACAGAATGTCATCAGGAGAAGTCAACTGATCCCTGGGCATATTTTGGGCAAAACACTTTACTGTTTGAGACACAAACTCATTCCACACAGAATTTTTTTTTTATTCTCCTGCTGCTTATGCCTTGACAGCTATGTTATAGCACATGAAAAAGCACAATAAACAAACAATTCTTGTAGCATAGAGAATTAAATGAAACGTTAGAAGGAAAGGAAGGCTGCCATTCTTACTGTGGAACAGATTTACATGGCCCTGTGTGCTGATACAGGGTAACTGAAGCTGCAGCAGCATAAGGGAGGCAGAGAAACGTTTTTGAAAGATATAATAAAACATACGGACTATGAGCTATCACTCATTAGGTACACAAAGGACCTGCAGTAGGCCCAAATGCTTTCAGCCCATAGTTTTAGCAACTAGCTTTTACTATTACTCCTTTTCAAGGACTCCGACAACTGTTATCCAAATATTCACTACAAACTTCAGTGTCAGGTTATCAGATACATGTTAGAAAAGCAACATTTTCTGAATTTCCTTAGGACTAATCCTGATGACAATAAGTATTTAGAAATATTTTATTTACCGCTACTTGACATATTGATCAATACAATCCACATTACCTCTCCTGGAAAGATAACTAATAATGGTGCACTACTTCACACCATATGATTCTCACACAATCTTCTCTATTTCACTGCACAATTGTTAGTGACACTGAACATATACCATGGTAATATAATGTAAATTTAAAATATATTACGTGCATTTTTTGGTAAAAACAAGGCTTTAATATACTTACTAATGTTAATGCAATCAGAGGATATTTATATAGCATGTATGAACAAAAATATGACAAGATTACTGCTAGATACTCGCATGCTTTGGATGCTGTTGTGAGACATGAGATCCAGACTATATTACCTTAAAATCACTTGAGAAGAGTATACCTACTCTTCTCAAGTGATTTTAAGGTAATATAGTCGGGGGGGCATGACCACCTTGCCCTTCCCATTACATGGAGCGGAAGGGGTCCCAATAAGCAAAGGACTAATTACCTTCACTTTTTGATCCTGTTATAATTTAATAAAAATAATCTTTTAAACAAAGTCTGAGCAAGCAACCATTTTATACCTACCCTCTTTTCAATTATAATACAGATTTAAATTAAAGGCACAGAGAGAACCACTTCAAATCAGAAGCTGCTGACTTAAGGATTTCATTGACTCCTAAACATTTTGCTGTGACAGACGGAATGAAAAAAGTTGTTAAGCTATTTCCCTCAATTTCCTCTGTCCTTTCACAGGTGCAGGACTACTGAAGGTAACGTATACACAACCGCCACCCAGATCCAGAATAGTAATCAACACCTTAGATTTCAATTTTTTACAATGTCTTTTCTAAACACATTAGCTCAGCCTTGCAAAATTCTAATTGACTACTAAGAGTGATTTTTTTTTTAAACAAGTAAATAAAACATCTAGTTTATTTCATCATCACCATGGTCAAGTGTGGGAAGTAGTTTTTTGTGGCTCGCCTGGTAGTCTATTTTCCTGACAATTTCACAAAGATGCATTATAAAAACATGGCAATAAAACAGTACATATCACCTCATTCATTTTCCCCCCTCAAAAATATTGTCCAACTTATCACAGATAGTTTTTCTCCTCATACGTTAAAGTTTTAAATCTGATCAAAGCAACAGATCTATCCAGGAAATGAAAATCCTTAAGAAAGATACAATAAAATTAATCCACAATAAAAAGGAGCAACATAACTCTTTCTCTACCACACAGGGCACAAACACACAATAGCGGATAGAGATAAAGCATCACTCTACACTCGTCATAGAACTGAATGGTCTTTTAAATAAATTCATTGCTGTGTGAAAATAAAATTATTATTTTAATGTTGAACAGTCATTGTACAAATTATGCTTTCATAACATTTTCTCCTCCCCATCATTTGCAAAATTCTAGTACAGGTCTAAGAGTAATATCTCTGTCCCCAGTATTTCATTTGGTAAACATTTTCTCCCTTTTAAAAAAACAGCAGCAGAACTCAACATGGTTCCTTTTGGTTTACTGCCACAAAGTGGAAACACTCACAGTATCCAAAAGCAAATGGATTTGTACATGTATATCCTCTTAAATCTAGGTTATTTTTAGCTAACATGGTAAATTTTACATTAAGAGAAACTGAACCTATGTTGCTTAAGGCAGTACTCTGAAAGTTCATACAATGAAACATTTTTTTGTATAAAATCCATTTTATTTATTTACTTTGATTTATACATTAACAACGTTCTAAATGCTTCTGACATATTAAAAACCACAACTATAAATGAAGGACAACGTTCTCTAAATTGTGTGAACATTTTCGGTTACACCCAATTTGCATATACACAATGCCTGGTGCCTAGGGCCCTACCAAATTCAAGGTCCATTTTGGTCAATTTCAGTCATAAGATTTTAAAAATTGTAAATTTCATGATTTCAGCTATTTAAATCTGAAATTTCATGGTCTTGTAATTGTAGGGGTCCTGAACCAAAAAGGAGCTGTGTGATTGTGTGTGGGGGTGTCGCAATGTTATTGTAGGGAGGGTTGCAGTACTGCTACCCTTACTTCTACACGTGTAGCCTTCACTGAGCAGCTGGAGAGTGGCGGCTGCAGGCTGGGAGCCCAGCTCTGAAGGTAGAGTCGCCACCAGCAGCAGCGTAGATAGAAGAATGGCATGGTATGGTACTGCCACCCTTACTCCTGTGCTGATGCTGGCAGGACGCTGCCTTCAGAACTGGGTGCCCGGCCAGTCATCGCCGCTCTCCGGCTGCCCGGCTCTAAAGTCAGCGCAGAAGTAAGGGTGGCAATATCATGACCGCCCTAAAATAATCTGGTGACCCCCTGCAACTCCCTTTTGGGGCAGGACCCCCAATTTGAGAAACCCTGGTTTCCCCTCTAAAATCTGTATAGTATAGGGTAAAAGCACACAAAAGACCAGATTTCATGGTCCATGATGCATTTGTCATGGCTGTGAATTTGGTAGGGCCCTACTTATGCCTGCATGAACATCATGAATTTGCATGCCGACACACTAACATTTGAAGGTCCCATAACCTCAGCCGTGCAGAACACAATGCCATCCACAGCCTCAGAAACAACTCTGACATCATAATCAAAAAGGCTGACAAAGGAGGTGCTGTTGTCATAAATAGGTCAGAATATGAACAAGAGGCTGCTCAGCAGCTCTCCAACACCACTTTCTACAAGCCATTACCCTCTGATCCCACTGAGGGTTACCAAAAGAAACTACAGCATTTGCTCAAGAAACTCCCTGAAAAAGCACAAGAACAAATCCGCACAGACACACCCCTGGAACCCCGACCTGGGGTATTCTATCTGCTACCAAAGATCCATAAACCTGGAAATCCTGGGCGCCTGATCATCTCAGGCATTGGCACCCTGACGGCAGGATTGTCTGGCTATTTAGACTCCCTCCTCAGGCCCTACGCTACCAGCAGTCCCAGCTATCTTCGAGACACCACTGACTTCCTGAGGAAACTACAATCCATCTGTGATCTTCCTGAAAACACCACCCTGGCCACTATGGATGTAGAAGCCCTCTACACCAACATTCCACACAAAGATGGACTACAAGCTGTCAAGAACACTATCTCCAATAATGTCACGGCAAACCTGGTGGCTGAACTTTGTGACTTTGTCCTCACTCATAACTATTTCACATTTGGGGACAATGTATACCTTCAAATCAGCGGCACTACAATGGGTACCTGCATGGCCCCACAATATGCCAACATTTTTATGGCTGACTTAGAACAACTCTTCCTCAGCTCTCGTTCCCTAATGCCCCTACTCTACTTGCGCTACATTGATGACATCTTCATCATCTGGACCCATAGAAAAGAAGCTCTTGAGGAATTCCACCATGATTTCAACAATTTCCATCCCACCATCAACCTCAGTCTGGACCAGTCCACACAAGAGATCCTACTTCCTGGACACTACAGTACTAATAAGTGATGGTCACATAAACACCACCCTATACCAGAAACCTACTGACCGCTATTCCTACCTACATGCCTCCAGCTTTCACCCAGACCACACCACACAATCCATTGTCTACAGCCAAGCTCTACGATACAACCACATTTGCTCCAACCCCCCAGACAGAGACAAACACCTACAAGATCTCTATCAAGCATTCTTACAACTACAATATCCACCTGCTGAAGTGAAGAAACAGATTGACAGAGCCAGAAGAGGACCCAGAAGTCACCTACTACGGGACAGGCCTAACAAAGAAAATAACAGAACGCCACTAGCCGTCACCTTCAGCCCCCAACTAAAACCTCCCCAACGCATTATCAAGGATCTACAACCTACCCTGAAGGAAGACCCATCACTCTCACAGATCTTGGGAGACAGCCCAGTCCTTGCCTACAGACAGCCCCCCAACCTGAAGCAAATACTCACCAGCAACCACACACCACACAACAGAACCACTAACCCAGGAACCTATCCTTGCAACAAAGCCCGTTGCCAACTGTGCCCATCTATCTATTCAGGGGACACCATCATAGGGCCTAATGACATCAGCCACACTATCAGAGGCTCATTCACCTGCACATCTACCAATGTGATATATGCCATCATATGCCAGCAATGCCTCTCTGCCATGTACATTGGTCAAACTGGACAGTCTCTATGTAAAAGAATAAATGGACACAAATCAGATGTTGAGAATTATAACACTCATAAACCAGTTGGAGAACACTTCAATCTCTCTGGTCACTTGATTTCTGACCTAAAAGTGACTATTCTTCAACAAAAAATACTTCGAAAACAGACTCCAAGGAGAGACTGCTGAATTGGAATTAATTTGCAAATTGGATACAATTAACTTAGGCTTGAACAGAGACTGGGAGTGGTTGAGTCATTATACAAAGTAAAACTATTTCCCCTTGACAGGTTTCAGAGTAACAGCCGTGTTAGTCTGTATTCGCAAAAAGAAAAGGAGTACTTGTGGCACCTTAGAGACTAACCAATTTATTTGAGCATGAGCTTTTGTGAGCTACAGCTCACTTCATCAGATGCATACCGTGGAAACTGCAGCAGACTTTATATACCCACAGAGATCATGAAACAATACCTCCTCTCACCCCACTGTCCTGCTGGTAATAGCTTATCTAAAGTGATCATCAAGTTGGGCCATTTCCAGCACAAATCCAGGTTTTCTCACCCTCCCCACCCCCATACACACACAAACTCACTCTCCTGCTGGTAATAGCCCATCCAAAATGACAACTCTCTACACAATGTGCATGATAATCAAGGTGGGCCATTTCCTGCACAAATCCAGGTTCCCTCACCCCCCTCCAAAAAACACGCACACAAACTCACTCTCCTGCTGGTAATAGCTCATCCAAAGTGACCACTTTCCCTACAATGTGCATGATAATCAAGGTGGGCCATTTCCAGCACAAATCCAGGTTTTCTCACCCCCACACCCCCATACACACACAAACTCACTCTCCTGCTGGTAATAGCTCATCCAAAGTGACCACTCTCCCTGCAATGTGCATGGTAATCAAGGTGGGCCATGTCCAGCACAAATCCAGGCTCTCTCACCCCCCACCTTTTTTTTTCCCCGGACACACACACACACACACACAAACTCACTCTCCTGCTGGCAAAAGCTCATCCAAACTGACCACTCTCCAAGTTTAAATCCAAGTTTAACCAGAACGTCTGGGGGGGGGGGGGGTAGGAAAAAACAAGGGGAAATAGGCTACCTTGCATAATGACTTAGCCACTCCCAGTCTCTATTTAAGCCTAAATTAATAGTATCCAATTTGCAAATGAATTCCAATTCAGCAGTTTCTCGCTGGAGTCTGGATTTGAAGTTTTTTTGTTTTAAGATAGCGACCTTCATGTCTGTGATTCCGTTTATTGTTTATTCCTCTCCCCGCTTCCTCGCCCCCCACTGTTCCTCAGATGTTCTTGTTAACTCCTGCAAATGTGCTAGAAATGGCCCACCTTGATTATCACTTCAAAAGGTTCTCTCTCCCCCCACCCCACTCTCCTGCTGGTAACAGCTCATCTTAAGTGATCACTCTCCTTACAATGTGTATGATAAACACCCATTTTTTCATGGTCTGTGTGTATATAAATCTCCTTACTGTATTTTCCACTTTATGCATCCGATGAAGTGAGCCGTAGCTCACGAAAGCTTATGCTCAAATAAACTCAAATAAACTAGTCTAAGGTGCCACAAGTACTCCTTTTCTTTTTGCGAACACTTGAAGGATTTCCACATGTGCACTTTTGAGCATTTGGGCTAATGTTTATTAAAAATGGACATTTTTGAAATGATTTTTTTTTCCCAAAGCAGATGCCTAGGAAAACACAGTGTCAGCAAATGTAAAACACTTAATCTTGCTTTTCTATTAATTTATCAATCATGAAACTCTTCTTTGTCTTAATACAAACTTCATTTTTCCTACATTTAAATATTAAACAAGTATCAAATCTGTATGGGGACTACAGGTAGTTTACAGTCCCTTACATTCTACTCTCTTACACTCAGCGTCACGAACATTTGTCCACCTTGCATTTTGTTCATTTTGCTTTCTCATCTCTGAATTCATAAATCTTCATTTGGAGGTCAAATGCTGATCTTAGCTACACCTGTGTAAATCTGAAATACCTACTTAATTCTTCATTTTCCTCCAAATCCTTCCTATAAGCCCATTTCAACTTAGTTTTTCATTGTTTATTTGCACTCCTTTGCTGTCTGATCTCACACTCCCCAGTCTCAGTCTCTACTTAAAAATCTGAAAATTTACATGATTAGCTTGTTACGTAAAGTGACACTTATTTGTTTGAACACTTCTTTTATTACATCTTTCCTGTCCATGCGCTTCATGGTTATTTCAGGTAGACCATGATCCTGCAAACAATTACGTATGTGAATAGCCCCCATTTGAAGTTAATGGATCTGTGCATGTAAAGTTATACATATGCATAAATATTTGCAAGATTGGGGCATTTTGATGTAAACTCCTCAGGGCAGTGACAATCTCTAAAAAGAAAAGGAGTACTTGCGTCACCTTAGAGATTAACAAATTTATTTGAGCATAAGCTTTCGTGAGCTACAGCTCACTTCATCGGATGCACTTCATCCGGCGTGCAGGGAAGGCAGGTTAGCCTCCCCAAATGGGGGGTTCACCCGCTGCCCACGACTGAACGTAAAGGAGATATTAATGTGCCAAAAATTTCATCATCTGTGCTACAGCACTTTCATCCTTGAGTCTCAGACACCAGAAACTGTGCATTCAGTCATGGTTCTTATAATTATTATTATCTATCATTTGTGTTACGGTAGCATCTTGAAACCCTAGTCATGGACCGGGACTCCATCGTGCTAAGTGCTGTACAAACACAGAACAGCAAGACACTCCCTGCCCCAAAAAGCTTACAAATCTAGATATAAGAGAAGAGAAACTGAATGGATAGACTGATGTGGGAGTACAAGGAAACAATCAGACAATATCAATCAGCAGGACAGACTGGATAGGCAACAGAGGCTTAGTCAACCTTTCAATAGTGAATGAAATGAGAGGTAGGGTGGGGATAGGTCACGAAAGGCCTTAATAGTGAAAACAAGTAGCATATGTTTGGTGGATAAAGAAGAGGGAGCCAGTACAGGCATGCAAAGAGATGGCTCATGTGACTAGGTAGGAAAGTGATCTTTCCAGCAGCATTCTGAATGGGTGTGAACAGGGAAAAATTGCACTTGGCAAAGCCAGAGGAAAGGATGTTGCAGTAAGCAAAATGCAAGATGAGGAGAACCTGATTGAGAGTTTTAACTGCGTGAATGGACAGGGAAAGCCAGTATCTTAGAGATGTAACATAAGAATCTGCAAGACAGATGTAGCCTGGACATGAGAATCTAGAGAAGGTTTAAGTTGAAAATGATACTCAGGGTACAGGCCTTAGTAAAAGGCAGGATGGTGGCACTGTCCGCAGTGATTGAAAAGGAGCTAGTGTGAAGAGCTTGGGGGGGAAGATTAAGATGTTTTAGCCATGTTAAGCTTGAACTGACCACTAGACTTTCACAAGGAGATGTGAGAGAGAGAGAGAGAGAGAGGCTGAGCTTTTTGTTTGGACAGGAAAGAGACAGGTAGATCTGCATATTGTTCACATGCAGTTTAAATGTGGAGACATTAGTTTATCAGAGTTTAAGGGATTGTCCTTCACTACAGTGTTAGCTGAAGATACAAATTGAGTGTTGCCCCTAACCTGACTCCTTTGTGCACATAAAAATCTCTAGCTTGAGCTCAGTGGTGGTTTGCACTCGAGCTAGCTGACCTGGCAGGATGCATGGGTTGATGCTTGAATGGTGCTGATGCTCAAGCTAGCAATGCAGTGGGGGTGCAGCTACAGGCTAGAGTTTGAATTGGCACAACTCATCAGCTGTGAATCCAGTCTTTCTGTGTAGCTTGACTGTTTTGCAGTGTGGCCACTCTCACTCAAGTGGAATAACTTGAGCTAACTGTTGCAATGAAGATAAGCTCTGCACCTGAAATATCGCGGGGGAGGCGGGACAGGGAGGAGAGAGTGTGGAAATCGCTGCACAACACTAATTTAGGTACTCACAATGAGCTGACATAGAAAACATGACTGCAAGGGACAAAGCTATAATTGTCTCTGTAATACAGAAACTTTAAAAATAAGGTGCATGGCCAGAAGAACAATGTGGAATACTTGACCCTCTCATGATTTATCAGATCTTCTAGTGTCTTGTTTATCCCAGAGCTCCTCCTAGGTAATTGCTAGCCTTTGAATAGAGAAGTATGACGTACAGGAAATTTCTTTCATATTAGTAATAATACAGACTTTGCTTGACAGCAGATGGACTGGAGTGCCAGTGAATATTTAAGAACTACATTTTCAAGTGAGACTAATAATTTTGGGTGTTTAGAAAGTTCTGAGCATCATTCCTCTGAAAATCAGACCTCTGCGACTCCCAAAATCACTAGTCACTTTTGAAAATTTAGGCCTTAAGTTTCCATAGCAGGCATATATTTTAACTATTAGTAGCCTCTGACAGTATTTGCTTTTAACTTCCCAGGAGACATGTGACCTATTCTTGCATACTGAGCTCTACTGGAAACTAATGTTAATAGTTTTCTATTGCAGATAATGACGTTTTTGTTTACCATTTTATCCTATTCAATATAAAAACTAACACTGCTACCATTAAACACATTCAAAAGTCACGAAGTGAAAAAGATAGCTCTCTCACAATAACCCTAACCTCACCTACACTGCAAACAGTAAGTCCAATTCTACCATCAAATGCACCCAAACACTGACCTGGAGAGTAACCCTCAAGAGACAAGTACTTACCCAAAGTTTGAGATTTGAGTTCTGCCCTTTGATTTACACTTACCAAGAGTCTTCATTTTACAACAAGAAAATTACTTTTTACATCTCACCTGAAAAATGGGTGAACAGATTTTGTTCAAACTTTACCAAAAAAAAATCTTTTGACTGAGAAAAAAATAGGGTATTTTCAGCCAAAAGGGTGAATATTTTCAAATGCTATAGGCAACAGTAAATAGGAGATAATATTGAAAGCCCAGACATCACCTCAAGCATAGTGTTCTCTACCAAGAAAACCACATGATTTGCTCATTCTAAATAAATGACAGGGTACAAAACTAAGTATTAACAGTCCCCAACGCTTAAAAAAAATATCAAGTTAGGTCCCAAAAATCAGGTGGTTAGCCTAAAAATCCAGAGGTTTTTAAATAAAATGAACCCAAATGTTTTTTTATCTCCTGGTTTCTAGGCTTTCAGGGTACATTCACATCACATTTGTAAACTTTTCTCTGCAATCATCAGAAAATTCCTTCTTTTTTTAAAATGAAAGCAGAGATCTCATGTCATCTCTTGACTCCAGAAGTCAGACTTTTAAGAAAAATACAGTAGATCTTCAGAGCTATGAACACCAAAGTTATGAACTGACCAGTCAACAGCACACCTCATTTGAACTGGAAGTACACAGGTATCAGAGTAGCAGCCGTGTTCGTCTGTATTCGCAAAAAGAAAAGGAGGACTTGTGGCACCTTAGAGACTAACCAATTTATTTGAGCATAAGCTTTTGTGAGCTACAGCTGACTTCATCGGATGCATTCAGTGGAAAATACAGTGGGGAGATTTATATACATAGAGAACATGAGACAATGGGTGTTACCATACACACTGTAACCAGAGTGATCACTTAAGGTGAGCTATTACTAGCAGGATGGGGGGGGGGGGAACCTTTTGTAGTGATAATCAAGGTGGGCCATTTCCAGTAGTTGACAAGAATGTCTGAGGAACAGTGGCAGGTTGGGGGGGGGGGGGGGGATAAACATGGGGAAATAGTTTTACTTTGTGTAATGACCCATCCACTCCCAGTCTCTATTCAAGCCTAAGTTAATTGTATCCAGTTTGCAAATTAATTCCAATTCAGCAGTCTCTCGCTGGAGTCTGTTTTTGAAGGTTTTTTGTTGAAGTATTGCCACTTTTAGGTCTGTAATCGAGCGACAAGAGAGATTGAAGTGTTCTCCAACTGGTTTTTGAATGTTATAATTCTTGTCGTTTGATTTGTGTCCATTTATTCTTTTACGTAGAGACTGTCCAGTTTGACCAATGGACATGGCAGAGGGGCATTGCTGGCACATGATGGCATATATCACATTGGTAGATGTGCAGGTGAATGAGCCTCTGATAGGGCCTAATCACATCAGCCGCAATATGATGGTGTCCCTTAAATAGATGTGTGGACACAGTTGGCAATGGGCTTTGTTGCAAGGATAGGTTCCTGGGTTAGTGTAAAAGAATAAATGGACACAACACAGACATCAAGAATTATAACATTCAAAAACCAGTTTCGTGAGCTATAGCTCATGAAAGCTTATGCTCAAATAAATTGGTTAGTCTCTAAGGTGCCACAAGTACTCCTTTTCTTTTTGCATAATAATTTCGCAATTTGTAACTTAACTGTTCTCCAAACAGATACATTCACTAATTTATATGCTATTCATAGGGATTTTATGCCTTATATCCTTATTTGTTTTTTATGGGATTTTATGAGTGAAAGGTATTTCTTTTGGGTGTCTTACGTGTACTTATCTGTAGAATTACCATCCCTGTTTACATCTGTCTATAGTGTCTGTATTAGTCTTGTACATTGTGGGTACTTGGTTTCAGTACAGGGGACTGTTTGCTTGAGACCCCAATGGCAGTCTTTTGCTTCAAAGGAAGTACTTTCGCTGCTGATCAAATTCACATGGCACAGTATTCCAGCTGTCTGCTTCATTTGTTTTTGTGTAAAGTGCTTAGGTTACATTTGTGGAACAGATAAAAAAACTTTGGGACTGACTCAGTGTCAACATTTCCCCAAGACTTACAATTTGTTTATTACGGGTGCTGGCTTTTATTTTAAAGAAAGGAGGATGACAACTTGTTTTGGCTTCTTTTAAAGCAAATAGATCAGATTAGCAAAGAAAACAGGTCATTAGAAATATATGCTCAATGCGCTAAATAATAAGGTTAGAAGCAGCTCTCAGCATGTGGACTTTAGAGAAGTATTTTTCCAATTTCAGGAAATCATCAGTTGACGGAGCACAAGACTGGGACTTGAGAGACGTGGATTCTATTCCTGGCTCTTCCACTGGTCTGCTGGGTGACCTTGGGCAAGTCACTTGACCTCTGTCAGCCTCAATTTCCCCATCTGTAAAATGGGGATACTAATGCTGACCTCCTTTGTAAAGAGCTCTTATATAGTGCTTTTTTATTGTTCAATCTCAAAGCTAGGTATTATTATGGATTTCTGAATGGTGTGCCATATGATATTCAATTAGAACTATGCTGGTGATCAATTTATCTGCGGAAGAGTGAAGGCAACCTATGTGGTCATGCAACAACATTTTACAGTTTTGTATGGTTTCCTTTGGCATGAATATGCAAATTTATTTTAAAATGAGAGCATAAATATAAATATAAACATATATAATTAAATCTAGATCAGTGAGGGTGTGGAAGACCTGTCTGCCTAAAACCTGCAGCAAATTATCCTGGGATTAGGGTTGTTTGGCTATATGAAAAAATACCACGTATCAGGGAAAGGAAAGAGAAAGATTGCTCAAAAAGAATAAAGTTAATATTTCGTATTGCAAATCCACAGTGTGGAGGAGGTAACTGGAAGAATAATTAAGAAAAGCACACAGCCCTGTGTTCTACATGTAAGTTAATTATAAACTCTCAATGACATACAAGTTTGTTGAAAGCCACCCCCTATGTTCATTACTCTTTTCAACTGGTATTAAAACAAAATAGAAAAAAAATTAGCACAGATGGCACCAGAAGCAAAGCAAAGAAGAATGAAGTACTAAATGTGAATTTTGAAAAACCCAATAACTACAACTATAGTATCAATAACTTTTATCCTTCAGAGAGAATAATGTGTCTATTGCCATGCTTTTTGTAGCAAGGCAGAAAGATACCTTAGAATCATAGAATCATAGAATATCAGGGTTGGAAGGGACCCCAGAAGGTCATCTAGTCCAACCCCCTGCTCAAAGCAGGACCAATTCCCAGTTAAATCATCCCAGCCAGGGCTTTGTCAAGCCTGACCTTAAAAACCTCTAAGGAAGGAGATTCTACCACCTCCCTAGGTAACGCATTCCAGTGTTTCACCACCCTCTTAGTGAAAAAGTTTTTCCTAATATCCAATCTAAACCTCCCCCACTGCAACTTGAGACCATTACTCCTCGTTCTGTCATCTGCTACAATTGAGAACAGTCTAGAGCCATCCTCTTTGGAACCCCCTTTCAGGTAGTTGAAAGCAGCTATCAAATCCCCCCTCATTCTTCTCTTCTGCAGGCTAAACAATCCCAGCTCCCTCAGCCTCTCCTCATAACTCATGTGTTCCAGTCCCCTAATCATTTTTGTTGCCCTTCGCTGGACTCTCTCCAATTTATCCACATCCTTCTTGAAGTGTGGGGCCCAAAACTGGACACAGTACTCCAGATGAGGCCTCACCAATGTCGAATAGAGGGGAACGATCATCCCTCGATCTGCTCGCTATGCCCCTACTTATACATCCCAAAATGCCATTGGCCTTCTTGGCAACAAGGGCACACTGCTGACTCATATCCAGCTTCATCCAGAAACTTAGAGGGCATCTCCTAAGAGACCCACCACAGTACAGCAAAAGCTGTTTTATCCGGCACATTGGAGGAATAGGTGGATCCAGAGGGGGTGTGGAGTGCGGGCTCTAGGAGAGAGTCTGGGTGCAAGAGAAGTCTTGGGAGGAGGTGCAGAGTGCCGGATCCAGGGGCCGCTCACCTCGGGAGGCTCTCCGCAAGCGGCGACCTGTCCTGGCTGCTCCTAGGCGGAGGCACAGTGGACAGCTGTGTGTGCTGCCTCCGCCTGCAGGTACCGCGCCCGCAGCTCCCATTGGTTCCATCCAATGGGAGCTGTGTTGCTAGCACTCAGGGCCATGTGGGGGCAGCATGCAGAACTGCCTGCCGCGCCTCTGCCTAGGAGCAGCCAGGACAAGTCGCTGCTTGCGGGGAACCTTCTGAGGGGAGCGGCCCCTGGATCCGGCACCCTGCACCCCCTCCTAAGTCCCCTCCTGAACCCAAACTCTCTTCTAGAGCCCTCACTCCACACCCACTCCTGCATCCCAACCCCCTGCCAGCCTCGCACCAACTGGACTATAAACCCGAATTTCAATGAAGATCAGAAATGCCGGTTTAGTGGAGCTTTCTGGTTGGTGAAGTGCCAGATAAAACAGCTTTTACTGGAGTTAACTCTACTCCACTGTGGCCTTCCCTCCCTGGGGCTCAGCCTACTCCAGTCCTTTCTCCCCCTAAGTTGCCTACTAGCAGCCCTTTATAGGCCCAGGTATAGCCCAGCCCTCTTTAATTAGCTGGATTGGGCTCACCTGCTTCAGTGCAGGGGCCCTAGGCCCAGTCTATCCACAGAGATCAGCTACCCTGTGACACAAAATAACAGAAAGCCACTGAAAGGTGGGTGCAGAACTGGTTGGAAAACCATTCCCAGAGAGTAGTTATCAGTCATTCACAATCAAGCTGGAAGGGCATATTGAGTGAGGTCCTGCAGGGATCAGTTCTGGGCCTGGTTTTGTTCAATACCTTCATCAGTGATTTAGATAATGGAATAGAGAGTACACTGATAAAGTTTGTGGACGATACCTAGCTGGGAGGCTTTCAAGCGTTTGAAGATAAGATTAACATTCAAAATGATCCGGACAAACTGGAGAAATGGTCTGAAGTAAATAGGATGAAATTCAACAGGGACACATGCAAAGTACTCCACTTAGGAAGGAACAATCAGTTGTACACATACAAAATGGGAAATGACTGTCTAGGAAGGAATACTGCAGAAAGAGATCTGGGGGTCATAATGGATTACAAGCTAAATATGAGTCAACAGTGTAACACTGTTGCGAAAAAAAAGAAAAAAAAAAGAAAAAGAAAAAGAGCAAACATCATTTTGGGATGTATTATCAGGAGTGTTGTAAGACAGACATGAGAAGTAATCCTTCCGCTCTATTCCGCACTGATTAGGCCTTAACTGGAATATGGTGCCACATTTCAGGAAACATGTGGATAAATTGGAGAAAGTCCCGAGAAGAGCAACAAAAATTATTAAGGATCTAGAAAACATGACCTACGAGGAAAGATTGAAAGAATTGGGTTTCTTTAGTCTGGAGAAGAGAAGACTGACGGGGAACACGATAAAAGTTTCCAAGTACATAAAAGGTTGTTACAAGGAGGGAGGAAAATTGTTCTCCATAACCTCTGAGGATAGAAGAAACAGCAATGGGCTTAAATTGCAGCAAGGGTGGTTTAAATGGGACATTAGGAAAAACTTCCTGTCAGCACTGGAATAAATTACCTAGGGAGATCGTGGAATCTCCATCATGGAGATTTTTAAGAGCAGGTTAGACAAAACACCTGTCAGGGATGGTCTAGGTCAGTGGTTCTCAAAGCAGCTTGTTCAGGGAAAGCCCCTGGCGCACCAGACCAGTCTGTTTACCTGCCACGTCCGCAGGTTCGGCCGATCGTGGCTCCCACTGGCCGCGGTTCGCTGCTCCAGGCCAATGGGGGCTGCGGGAAGCGGCGTGGGCCAAGGGACGTTCACCATTTGGCAAAGTAGCTGAAATTTTGAAAGTCAGTTCCTACAATCTGATTCATCTGGTGTAATAACTGAACCCAAAGGCCCTTGGGTTCAACTACTCTAAGAAATGGACTACCTTCAAGTCGATCATTATGCCCCTGTTAACTGGCATATAGCTTTGCTTGTTCCTTACAGGTTTTTGCGGTTTTACAAGCCATGAAGGCTGCACTGTTAGAATTCAGTCTTATGAGCTTGTACCTTTGAATACCATTTTCAAGGTCAATGAACAAAGTGTATAACAGCCCTCCATCTCCAGTGGACTATTATTCCATTTCTGATCCAGGAGGGAACTAACATCCACCACACCCACTACTAAACAATAGCTGCCACAGGGAAAGTGTAGGAATAGAAGACTGGGAAGAGAAGAGGCCCACAATGTAGTATAAAAAAAAGAGAGAGAATTAGAAGACACTAAGTTTCTCAGATCTGGCTCTGGTGGCACTCCAGCACAACACTGATTGCCTGAGGGATCTACTGTACCCTCTTCTTTGGCTGAGTACTTGGAAGAGTACCTGTAGATGAACCATTGACTGAACAGGTTGAGTTCCTGACAAGCTTTTGGAGACCCTGAAACATGGCTGGTTATGGGCTGCACTGACGTCTGTCTCCCAGAACAGAGCTAAAAGTAGGAGGGCTAAGCTTGGCCTTCAAGGAGGTTTCTTAGGCTAAGGATCATATAAGCTTGACACTATAAATTAGGGTGTTAAACAAGATCTTTAAGACCTCTGCAAGCAGCCTATCCTGCCAATCCCATGTTTATTCTTCACCACTGATTTTGAGTAGGCCTGGCTGAAAAATGGGGAGGCTAGTTCACAGAGTACCCTAATCTTTAACATACAAGCTTACTGCTTTTGAATTCTAGGGGCTTACAATTCAATTTATGTTGATTGAGCTCTGAAGGCAGCTCTACTAAGACACAAAAGTTATCTGTAAAACTAAAAGAGGCACCTAGTGGTAGAATTACAGTATTTAACTTATAATAATGAAGTGTTAAAACTTTTAATGCACCAAGGAAAACGGGTATTTAGGAATATACCAAAAGTGAGATTGCTGATCCTGCTTGAAACATCTTATTACGTTCCTGCTTTCTTTCCTCCTCAGTCTATAAGTCTATGAGCTGGAATGAAGCTCTGAAAACAGTGCCATAGAGAGAGATGGCTCCCAGAAATAGATATTCTGGAATTCAGGGACAGTCCTATATATGCTCACATCCCTCTTACACATCACTGAAGAAAGGATCTCAGGTATTTTCTTTTTTAAAACCTTAAATATTTGGAAATTTACATACTCTTCATAATAGGATTCATTTCAGGTATTCCCCTCTCCTGTGCAGACAGGACTGCAGCAGTACAGCTTCTCTTAGCTTCAGGTACTTTTGAATTTAATTAAGTGTAAAAGTCTGCAGCATTAGCTGGTTTTAGTGTAGGGAAACACTCTATCTTCCCATCGGCAGTATGCACCTCCATTTCCCCTGAGAAGAGATCTTCCGTAGAAATGGGTGCCAGGTTTTGTCAGCCCTTGGACGATCTCTTCATTACTCCTGCAGTATTTTAGAAACACTGAAGCATTTTTGGACAGTAGCACGCTTCTCTTTGCAGAATCCATCTTCCTATCTTCCTCCAGTAAGCCGTCAGGTGTAGACAAACTTCATTAACTATAAAGGGTCCTTTGGTACCCTAACTTACTAATTGGCCAACCATAGGGCTAAATAATAAGTGCCAAGATGAAAACTTTAAAAAAAAAACTTTAAACAAATCTACTAGTTCTCTAAATAAGGGGAAGTCCAAGACTTGTTCATCTGCTGGACACAATCAACCCACTCCTGAAAAAGGGAGGTAGACCAAAATCATTGTCTGTTCCTAATTTGTTTGAGATTTTTTTGTTCACCATATTGCCTCACCCTCTGGGAGGTTAGCCACTTGCAGTGGATTAGAAATGCCCCAGGAAGAAAGCCAAAACACAGAAAATAATATTGATGCCATTCTTGAGAACTCACAAGCATGTATCCATCCATGAATGAGATGCAACTATACAATACCCTTTTAGTTTGTGTCTAAGTAGCGGAATTATCACAATCTCTTCTTTCTACAAGATACAGGTGCCGCTACCACAATACATTACTCCCGAACACCCTGTGGAAACAAGCTCTCGCTCATAGAAATTAGACATAGAAAAGACCATGGTCAACTTATTCCATTCCCTATGTCAATGCAAGAGATAATCAACTGGAAAATCAAGGGCCATAGCAGAGTTGTCACATTTACATAGGGTTGAAGATGTCACAGAATAATACTGTGGGTGAAAGTTTCCTTATCACAATTTCATAGCACACATGAACTAGAAGTTCCATCTTTGGAAATTAGGACCCTCTTGGCAGATACTCCAGGACCTACAGCTAGTCTTTTAAATTCTGCTATACTGATTTAAAACGGATATATAATTTAAGTGAAATATTTACAATACAAAATTGACACTTTAAAACACAGTTGAGGGCTTAATAAATAAAAAGTGAATAATGCAAGATAATTCTAGCAAAACAAAATAAGATCTTTGTTTGTGTCAAATGCCAGATTTTTCCCCTTCTAAATGGCAGTTTATTGGTTCTCTGTCCCATTCAAATCTCTGTGCTGCTACATGAAGGCAAAATGAGCTATGTGAGAACTAACTATGTGAACGGGAAATATTATTTAGATGTATTTTTGTCACAGAACTAACATAACAGAGCTCCATCATTATACTGTTGTTAGATGTTAACATTTGAGTACCAGTAGTAACAAGTTAATAATGTTTTTGTGTCATTCACTGTGGAATCAATGTGTAATCTGTAAAGGGTCAGATGATATATATGATACTCCATGGAGCCTGTGGTTGTAAATAATGAAGGACTGATTTTTTTTTAATTTTATTTTTTGTGTTTCCTATAAAATCTAAATATTTAAATAGATGCATCATTCCTTCATTTTAGAACAAGGATTTAGTTGCCCTGTTTGGAATTCTTCCCAGCACAGTGGTTTGGAATGGGATTTTAACAGGAAATACTGTGCAGTCTGTGCATGCATTACATTCCTTTCCTGCCCTGAGAGAGTGGCCAACAAACAAACCTTTCTTCTAGTAAGAGAGGAAAAAAAAAAAAAAAAAGACAGACTGCACAAAGTTCAACAGCAGATGCGGTCTATGAATCCAAACATCCTTTTCTGTTGAGAAAAAGAATTCAATGTATTTGCAATGTCAAAGAAGCATCACCATTTTGAGATGCTAAGTCAGTAAAGACAAGTTTTTTCATGATGCAAAAACCTCATTTGTAAGTCTCCTCGGAGCCGTCTTCCATACAAATGATTTGTCAAATACTAGTAGAGACTGCCACAATCAAATACAGCTTGTATGAAAAACTTGGCAGTGCAAAAATAGTAAGAAAAATGAAAAATTTTTCTATGAACATTGAGTTTTACTCAGATTTTACTCAGTACTCTCAAGAAGGAGCAACATACAAGTTCTGGATTTTGTCTGTTTCTTAAGTGTATAGTAAGGAACAGAATGAGACACATGCACCAAATGTTCAAGTTACTTTCTCTTTCAAATTGCCTCTAAATTGGTTTCTTAACTTCTGGAACATATTAAATAATAATTTGTTAACTACTTGAGAGGAAAGATGAAGCAAAAATAAATAAATGGGAATGAGCAGTACACAGGGCCAAAATACCAATATCTCATGAAGTACTTTTAGTCAGCCCTGACACCCTGCACTGCTGGAATGGGATTAGAGAAAGTCAGAGCATGCTCAGAATGGCGGTGAAACAAATGTTTAAACAAACACGTATTTATAGAACAAAAATATGTATCTGATTTGCAGTGCTTTACATCTAATTTAAATGAAAGACTGTGGGAAAGAAAAGGAAATTAGAGTTGAGCTAGGAGTTAGCTCTCAAGTGGTAAAAATATACTCTGCAATAGAAAGGTGACTTTGAAGTGGTTGCACAACCAGGCTAGCCAGAACTCTTCTCCCACACACCTCTTTTGAAATATAATTTATACTTCGTTTTGTTTTTCGACTGAGGAGTCTAACGCAATTCTGACTACACACAAGGGTGAAAAACTAGAACCATCAGCACTCAAAATATTTAGTCATATTTTATGTATGTCTACACACTAATACCTATGTA
The DNA here is from genome assembly GCF_965140285.1 of Lepidochelys kempii. Classification (NCBI taxonomy): domain Eukaryota; kingdom Metazoa; phylum Chordata; order Testudines; family Cheloniidae; genus Lepidochelys; species Lepidochelys kempii. The sequence goes on from NC_136381.1 coordinate 259,115,967, forward strand.
TGTATTTCCTCCACAATACAAGGTACAAAGACGTCGAAATACTATAAAAAAATCTCTTCCCTCCATTCCATAAACATTGTGCAATGTTTAAACCATTATACTAGCCAAGTGTCTTTAAATATTTTTACCTAGCTGATGAAACTTCACGCTGGAAGTGCAGTTCTATCTTTAAAAAAAAACAAACCCTGTAAAAGAGGCAGCATGGGGTTCTGCATTCACCAGGTCTTACAGATTTTCATATCAAATTTGTTCAGTTGATCAGAAAATGTGTTTTCTTAACTGCCAAACCCACAAACTCAGACAAGGCTCTGAAAGTCAAGCTGAGTTCTTTCCATCTCACATATCAAACATACAAGTAGTTTACTCATCTGAACAGCATTTAGCACCCATTTCTCAGCTTGAAGAATTCCATACCAGTGGTCAAGGCCACCTGATCTGAGAAGATATACTCTCCTTTCCCTCCAACTGCCCCTCCCCAAATACTTATTCCACTCCTCAAACATACAAGCTTTAATTTATTTGTCCTGAATATAGCAAGAAGGTACACTACCATATAAACACAGAGGTTATGATGGTATTCAGCTCTACATGGCGATGATTTACAATCCTCTGATGGGGGATACCAAAGTTAAACCATTTAAGAACTATTAACTTTCCCACTCTACTTAGAGGATAACCCTGGACTGAAGGACAGAATATCTCCTTCTCCAATCTGATATTTGCTAGAACAAAGGTGCATCATTGCTACAAAATTCCCTTTATCAAGGAAGGTTAAGTTTCTCCACCCAAACCTACTGTTCCCTCAGTCTGTCTCCGGAGGATATTTTGGGACAAGCCAAAGATGAGAAGCCCTCATTTTGGAAAAAGAAAAGGAGTACTTGTGGCACCTTATAGACTAACAAAGGTGCCACAAGTACTCCTTTTCTTATTGCGAATACACACTAAGACGACTGCTACTCTGAAACCTGTCATTTTGGAAAGAATCTTCAGTGGAAAATTTGTGAGTTCAGATCCCTAACGTGATGCTATAATCACCTGATATTAAATTGGTCAATCCTCTACAGTTCTGTTCTGAAAGGAATGACACTGCTCTACTAAAAACTTCCATTTATAGAACAGAGGTCAAACCGGGACATAGAGGTAGGCATCCTAAAAAACCCTAACCAATCTCCAATTAGAATTCAGGGTTATTGGATTTTTTTTTAATTGGTAGGCCCTAGCAAATCTCAGCTGCATTATAGTTAATCTTCCTCTATATCCCTACAGCTTCTTCTCATGAAATAACTAGTTTGGTTTGCTTTGTAGTGAGGCATAGGTCCAAAAAATCTTTCAAGTAACATGTTTTCTGTTTTGTGATGCCCACCCTTTGCCTATCAACTTATCCTTGTTATGACACCGTCTTTGAAGAACATCCCAGTTTTATATAAAGGCAGAAACATGCATGGAACTGTAGAAATAGCAACTAGTGTTCCTTTCTCCAAATATCTTACAATCTAATTTCACAAAAAGTCTAACTTCAAGAATAGATCTACATTTCTTACAGAGTAAATATTCTGATCTGAAAGATTTTCTCTTTTCTCTCTCTCCCTGTCACCCCTGCCTCCCCCCTTGCCCCCCCCCACTCCACTCTTAAAGAGCCAGAGGACACCTACTCAGAGGATACCATGAATTTAAATGTCTGTAACCTCTGCAGGTATTGCCATTGTGACTCATGCCTTTGTGACTTCTACATTAGATTACTGTAATGTGCTCTACACAGTATTACCTCTGAAAACCACTCAGAAGTTGCTGCTGATGCAGAATGAGGCCGATATTAGCTCGGAAAAACGCATTACATCAGTTCTTTGACAACTATTCTGGATTTCCGTATTTTTTGAGAAAAAAATCAAGGTGTTTGATTTCAGTCTGTAACACCCTAAATGATCTGGGTCCTGGCTAAGAGATCGCTGCTTTTGTTGTGAGCTGCCAGAGGAAGTGAGGCTAGTTGGACACTTCAAACAAAAGTACTTACATATTTAATTGTGTGGCATTCTTAAGAAAGGGTAACACAAATTAATCTGTTCTGATAGAGCCTGACTTCAGGGAGTGTTGCAAGAGCCACCTCTTCTTTAGCTTTTGCCTCAGAGGGGGTAGATGGTAGCTGTCTTTGGGGTTTGTCCTTTTTTGTCTGTGTGTATATATGTTTTAAAATTATATTCAGGCATATAATTGAGTGCAATTTATAAATCAAACAGCAAACACATTTTAAAACACTCTATTCTGACCTGCTTTTAAAAGATGTTTTATTTTAAACAATCATTGAAAGAGAGGACAATTGTTTATTATTCCCCTATGCTAAGCAAGGACATAACCCAAAAAGATAACATTCAGACATCAGCTAAGGCCATCTTATTCAGGTGTTGGAATACAAGGTTACAGTAAAGAAAAGGCTACAATAAAATCCAGTGTGATTAAAAACCAAAAAGAGGCTGTTCCCCTATTGAAAGGCTGCTCTAAGTTCAGAAGATGTGCAAGGAAACAGCAAGCATAGACTGGGGGAATGGGTGTATTCTATCTGCTGGCAGAACAGAGTAAACCTAGCTATCTCAGACGGAAAGAAGACAGGACAGCTTATGTCGAGAGCTGTTAGAATGAGACAAAGATCAACTCAAGGTAACTGATATGTACTAAACAGAAGTAGATATGAAAGATTTTTGGAGGTGGTGGGAAATGAACAGCCTACCAGAAAGACCCAGGGGGAACATTGTTTTAAGAATCCCAGCTCTCCGTGACACCAACAGCGAAGACTGGAAAGAATGCTCAGACTTCACTGGGGTGCATTCTCTGGCTGTGAAAGGCTGTGCCTCCCATACCAACTTTTGGCTAATAAGTGTCTGATAAATCTGAGGTGTCATAACCCCCTTAACTGCAGGAAGGAAGGAGAGTTCCCTGACTGCGGCAAGGAATGGATCTCCATTGCCCTACCTCAACCTCTTTTTTTGGGTCCTCATCCCTCAGTGATTGCTTTTCCTAGTGCTCATGGCTTTCCCATGCAATACCATGAAATTAACATATTTCTTAACTTCCCTTGTACTACATTATTGCTTCATATATTTTCCCCAAGAGCTTTCCTTGCTATGAATGTTCATTTTCCCATGCGGCTGCTCTCTGCTGTCTTTTTTATTGGGCTACAAACAGACTTCATGTTTTCCCTAGGCTTTCCTCAAACCTGATCCGTAGGCTGCAAAACACTGCCATAATCACTTCATATTTCAGGAATGATCAAAAGGGAGCTTTTTTTAGCCCATCTACACATCAGGTGGGATTCTTCTGCTATAGCACAAGTCAGAGCAGTCTGATATCCTTGGTATCCTCCTTGTACGGTACTGCCACACTCATGAGTTCAAAAAATCATGTGACAAAAAATCATGGGTTTAAAAAACAAAACTTATTTTAAGCCTCACACTGTCTTTTGATGCAGGTTCCTTTTCACCCTCACCCAGGAGCAGCGAAAGCTCAAGGGCATGGCTACACTTGCAGATGTAGAGCGCTGAGTTAAACCAGCCCTTGGAGAGCGCAGTAGGGAAAGCGCTGCAGTGTGTCCACAATGTCACATTCAAGCGCACTGGCGTGGCCACATTAGCCGCTCTTGCAACACCACAGAGAGCAGTGCATTGTGGTAGCTATCCCAGCACGCAAGTGGCTGCAAAGTGCTTTTCAAATGTGGGGGTGGGGTGGAGTGGGACAGGGAGTGTGTTGTATGTGGGGGGAGAGAGTGGGTTGTGGGGGGGCTGAGAGCATGTCAGCATGTTGTCTTGCAAGTTCAGACAGCAGCAGACCCCCCTCCCCACCACCTCTCTCACACACACTCATAGCAAGCAACATTCCACACTAGTGGTTGCTTTGTCCCAGAGCAGATAAGCAGCCGGCTGACAGAAATGGAGCTTTGAAAGGGCATATCCCCATTCCTACAGCCGAGTTCAAAACAATGAGAAGAGTGGCCACTTGACTTAAGGGGATTATGGGATGTTTCCGGAGGCCGATCAGAGTGCAGTAATGCAATACCTTGTTCACACTGATGCTGGGGCGTTTCAGCCGAGGTGCAGCAAGCGTTATGCTTCTTATGGAGGTGGATTACCAGGAGCGCTCCAGCTGCAGAGTCCAGGCGCTCTAAGCGCCCTGCCAGCGTGGACGGGTCGGGAGTTGGGGCGCCCGGGGCTGCTTTAATGCGCTCTAACTTGCAAGTTTAGCCAAGCCCTAAAAGTGTGTGTGTGGGGGGGGGCACTGACACCCAAACTGAGGCCCTGCCCCCCTGTGCTGCTCCTTCCCCTGAGGCCTTTCCGCCACTCCGGCCCTGCCCCCAAGGTCATGCCTCCTGCTTGCTCCTCTCTGCTCCCTCCCCCCATCACTCACCCTTACGGTCAGTAAAATGTGATGGGGCCATGGCTCCTGGGCCCCCCCGTTCCAACACCCCGCCCCCATCTTCCTGCTCACTTTTGTTTCTCTCATCTCCACTTAGTGCTGCACAGAGAGAGGGGACAGGTAAGAGCTGACCTTGAGCCAGCTCCGTGCTTCTCCACTTGAAGCACAGGCTAACGTTCCCATGGACAGTACAGGCAGCACAGGCAAGGGAGCAGCAAGACACCTAGTAAAGCAGCAGTCTCTGCTGGTGGCAGCTGGAAATGGGATCAAAGCCTGAAACCTGGTCTCCCAACAACAAACTCTGGTGGCTGCAGTCAGAATTGCAGTATCCTTTACAGTTCATGCAGAAATCCTGCACTATCGGGAAAGTCTCATAAGATCACAACTCAAGTCTAATGGCACAAAATCATGGCACTCAAAAATGTCAACACTTGGCCATTCTGTCTACAGAGTAAGTATTAAATTCAAGGTGGAATGATTTAAATCAGATTTTAATTTTGTTTTGTATTTTTATGTTTTAGTTATTTTCCTAAAGGAAGGTTCTCATCGGTTGGTAACCGGTAAAAACATGTTGATTTGCCACTAAATATAGCCTTTTCACTAAATTTGGTACTACTTTCTGCAGAAGGATACACTACATATATATACACACACATTTAAGCAATCGTGTAGCTTAACATTTATTCAGATTCTTAATTTTTACATTTTTATTAAATTAGAAAAGTATTAATTGCAATTTTATTTACCAGATTAATTTTTACATGTGTGTGGATGAAAATTAGCATTCAATTAAAATGCACAAAAACATTTTAAAATGTGCTGGATATATGAAAAAAGTATTTAAAATGTTTTGCATTTAAAATGGACAGATTTATTAAACTAGTGAACTGAACTATTTGTTTCTGGTTACCATGTCCCTGAAGATTTTAGAACTAGAAGATCTCATCCTCTCACACCGTTTTTATTCACAGATTGGAAGAGAAAAACAAGCTCTCCTGCTTTTTCAACTCCCAATCAGTTCCTCAACTTTGAATGGACCAGCTACTGAACTGATCTAGCTGAATAAACTGAAATAAAGAAATTACTATTTCTGCACCTGCAGAAGCAGCTACTGTTTGCAAAAACTGGTTTAGTACCTCAACAAACTGGTTCCATGAGCCTAACTAGAAACTTCCACCAGTTCAGAGGTTTGACTCTCTTTAAAATTTTGGCTCTAAACATGTATTGCTTTAATATATTTTTTATTTAATTTAAATTTTAGTAGATTATAGTAAATTTAGGCCTTAGTTTCAATTTTAAATAACATTTTCAAAAGGATTTAACTTAAATCAAAAAGATTATTTAAATCAAAGTCTGATTTAAATAATCCAATTTTAAAAATATTTTTTCAATGATTTTCATCCACTCCAATGAAACCTGTATACTATGTGATGAATTTTTAAATGTCATTAAAATCTCATATTCTGAATTATTTTATAACGAATACTCTTACTATTATTGCAGATTTTTCAGTTTGGTGCAAAACGTAGCATTGCTGTGCTGCAGAGGCCAGGGGGCCGTGATGAGGATTTTAGGCAGTATATTGTAGCAAGATACACGGAGCCCTCGTTATTGCTGTACTCAAAGTTAAGACAGAGTGGATCTACACTTCAAACGCTGCAGCTGCACCTCCACAGCACTTCAGCAAAGATGCTACTATGCCAACAAGAGAGCTTCTCCCATCAGCGTAGTTAATCCACCTCTGTGAGAGTTAGTAGCTATGTCGACGGGAGGAGCCTTCCCGTTGACATAGTGCTGTCTACACCGGGGGTGGGTGGGTGTGTGTGTGTGTTAAGTCAGTATAATTGCGTTGGTCAGGAGCATGGATTTTTCAAACCCGAGTGACGTAGTTATACTGATATAAGTTTATAGTGTAGACCTGGCTTATGCCAAAATAGCAATACAGAGCAGCAGGGCATGTTTTAGTGATCTGCTAATATACATAGCAAATATGCTGTTGAAGCAGAAGGCCTCTCCCTCGTGCTTTCAACAGTCGCTTTCTCTAGGGTGTGATTTAAAGGCCCAGTAGGATATGTAATGTCATTTTTGAATGACAGATGTAATAAGCCCATTGTAAGTTTAACACACCTAAATGTTTATTGCTGTCTAGTGTAATCACTGCTCAACTAACTGTTCATGGAGGAAGAGAAAGGAGCCAGAGATATGTCTGCCATTTCAAAACTGTGATTAATATTTTGATTTACAGACTTTTCTTTTGTCTCTGGTCAGTTGTGTAGGCAGCATCAAAGCACAATAAGGGAAAAATACCCAAATAAGCTCAGATAAAGTGATCAGTTGACTTGCTGCATTTCATGAATCCTGAGAAAACTCTACAGTAAAACATTCTATACGATATTGCTTTACATCAAAATGCATAACACCACATCTTTAATTTACCTACATTAAATTTATCTACAGTCAGTGACAGCAGCACTTCCAACCTAAATATAACAGAAGGTAAAATCTGCTTAATATTTAGTACTTTTTTCAGCAACCGTCAAACCTTTTCAGCTGGTCCCCAGGAGGAAACTTCCAGAATGTTAATATCCAGATCTTCTGACTGGATGCTTGGGATTAAAGAATACCCAATCCCTTTCAACTCCTTGGACTTGTAGCATTCTCAATACAGAATGGGTTATACAGTGAATGTCAAGCGGATACTGCCAAAACTGAATCAACAAGCAGGACAGGACAAAGAACAACAAGATTTACATAACTTTTAGGAATCCTTTTCCAAACTGGAAGGAGCATGTTTTAATAATTCCTGATATTTTTTTCTCCCTCTTATGTGGTTGTCTGTATTTGTTTTCATTATACATAATAAGGCAGTTAAAAGGGGGGCAGGGAAATCTGATTTCAGTGAAGCTGTTCAAGGCTCCAAAACATTTCCTTTGGTTCACAGCTGTTTTTGTTACACTGACAATTCAGATGCAGGCAAGAACAGCTGCAAAACATGCCTGTGTTTCTCCAAGACAGCCAGCACATCAAGCTCTTTTGACCTGTTAGAAATATCCTCAACTTTAGCCTCAGAGGACTGTAGAAGATTTAATACCAGCACTCAAGCTTCTACTGGGTGACAAGTAATGCAGGAGGTTAGCCACTTACTAAGAAAATACTGTTTTATTCACAACTATGTACAGTATCATTGCTTGCTTTTTTCTTAATTAAAATATTAAATAATAATAGTTGCCACCAACACTGTAGCTCCAAATGAAAACATCCTATTCTGCTTAATTCTGTCCAGGAAGACAATCAATAGTATGTAAAAGATACAGCATTTTAACTTAAAAGTGATCATGTTTAAATTAAAAAAAAAATACCCATGCATCTACAGAAAGTTTATCTTATTGGAGAAAAAAGGAAAACATATTTGGTTACAGATATGTTAATGTCACCAAAAGTGGAGTCCATGAAGGACAAAATACTATCTGATCTAAAGGGTGAAACTCAAATCATCACGCACATGACTTTTGCAGTGTGTCATTACACTAAATGTTCCTTAAAAACTAATATAACAACACTTCCCAATTAAGTCTGAAGGTCACTGCAACACGTATTACTGTATCATTACCAAAGCAACTTTTTAATAAAATCCATCATTTATCTGAAACTCCTACTACTAAAGATGAGACAAGATCTCTAATTCATTAATGTACAAAGTATCAGTGATATTTCCTGAAAATAAGACTAATGAAGTTCATAAAATACTGAAAAGACATTATGCAACAGGAACTATACTTCCCTTAAAGTTACCATCCTCAGAGAATTCCCAATAGTGGCTCTCAAACTTTCTATAAATCCACCACATTAACGAAGTAAAGGGCCACCAGACCATATCTCCTGCGTTAGAAAGCCCTGATGATGAGGGAATGGGCTCTGCCCCACAAAATATTCCCGCTCACTACTAAGGCTGTAGAGAATTGCAGACTTAGTACCAGACCACAAGTAGTTCCTGTATCAATGAGTGCTAGATTCAATCTTTCTTACAATATTAAACAGAACTGGATTTCTTCTATTCATAAAGAAGCTGCTACTAGCCTTCCATTCATGGCATCAGAAAGAGCCAGCTCTAGCACGGAAGTACAGCACAGCTTCATCCACTGTGGAGGATTCCATTAACCCATGAAGCTGAGAATCTAGCCACGTATGACTCTGAACCAGGGCACTTTGCTCCTTCTCTGCTCAGAAAGTCACTAGGAGCTGCTGTGGGTGCTCAGGCACTTTTAGATTTTAGGCCACTAATTTAAAGATCATATTGAAGCACTTATGACCCTAACTCTAAATTCTTATTTTGAAAAATTTGATGTATGGCATTATAGTACAGCAGTCACCATTTGATTAGAATAACCCATTTAAATTATTTAATGTTTCCCATATGGCATTTTGATAACAGAATCAAACTTTCCAGTTTGCAGTTAAGATTCTACTTCAGTTTTTTAGCAGGTGTTCATACCACAAAGACTTAACATGCAATGTAGGTCACACAGAATCCAACTGGTAAACAAGATCCAAGTGAGATGATGAAGTTATTTTGAACTGAAAATAGAATTGCAGCATAAAGAGCATTGAGTGTATACATCAAAACCTTCACTGAGAAACAAAAATTAAAAGGCAGTAGCTTTAACCCACAGCTGTAAATTTTTTCGATCCTTATAGATTTGAAAAGCCCTCTTCGCCAGAAGCTCCTGCCAAAGGGAGCACTGCTTGTAAGTATTATGTGCTGTATTACAATACGTATGTATAGAGCAGCAGTTCTCAACGACGGGGTAATAGTTCTTAATGACGTGAATGTGTCAAGGGAGGTGCCAGCTGTGTGCCTTTTTGTTTTTTAAAGAGCTCTGGCTCTCAGCCCCAGGTGGCTGGGAGTCGTGCAGAAGGGCTGTGCACACCCAGGAGGCGATAAAGGGGACAGATGGAGCCTGCCGCTCAGGCTCTTCGCCACCCCCACCCCCTCACCTAGAGGCAGCAGCAGCACAGAAGTAAGGGTGGTAATGGGGTACTAACTCTGCTGTGAAAACTGATATTGACAAATATTACTTTCCACATTGCCACTCTTTTGTGATGCTGGTGGCATGGCGTTGCCTTCAAAGTTGGGGGCTCAACCAGCAGCCACTGCTCTCCGCTCTGCCTTCAGAGCTGGGTGGCAGTATACATACTTGGGGGGCATAAACGACTACAAAGAAGGAGGGCCTGATCAAATAAGTTTGAGAACTACTGGTGTAGAGCGATTTCACTTTGTTCTGGGTGGGTACTGTCTGAGCGCCCCATTTGGGGAAAAGCCACTTGCCGTCCGCTCAGCTTACCACCTTAGTATTCTCAAAATGGCATCTGTGTCAGAGACTTTAAGCTCTAAAGAGTTTATTTCCCTGAAGTATGAAGTCCCACAACCATTGGCTAAACGTGTGCCCTGCCATCACCACTCCATGCCTCATGATTCTTCCTCTCCCTGCCTGTCGACTGCCGTCCCTGGTTCAAGATGGTGGCATCACAGGGGTTAAAAATCAAATACACTGCAATATAGGCATATTTACTGTAAAGAAAGATACTGAAGGAGAGCAACAGAAAGAGCTTGCAGTTTGATCAGTGCCCCAAGCTGTTAGCTACCTTTACATTTTATGAGGTAAATTGCCTAAGTTAGGCTACATACACATTTCAAAATGCATAGAGATAAGGCATGTGTGTCTATTTTTAATCAGACTCTGTGCATTGTTAACGCCTTGGGTTCAAGACACTTCTGAAAAAGTCTATTTTGTAGTACATTTTGTATTGATCTGAAGGAGTTTTAAAAAGACTTTATGGTGAAGATGGCACTATTTTGGCATGCACGTTGCAAGGCAGCTTTCCCAGGGTAGCCAAGATAGGCAGTGCTTCCCTTCCCACTCCTGAACAAGCTGAGAGGGATTGGGGGGGGCACACCCTGGCAAATAGTAACTATGCATATCTTCCCATTTTGTCTACTACTTTCTCTGCCTCTTGGGGACATGCTTCAGAATGACAGCCTCCAAAAACATGGACAGGCTGCATAGGTGCACATGGAATTACTAACCTGGCCCCTGCTACTCCTCTCCCACACCCAATCCAATAACCGGTGCCCCAGTGAGCATTGGTACAGTGGTCCTACAGAAGAGCATTCCAAAATTAAAAAACGAAACAAAAAAACCCAACAACTTTTTATCACTGTTGCCATGGAGACTACTATTGCAACACTAAAATTTGTGCTGTTTGTCAGTTCTCTTGGCACCTGAAATGCCACAAACATTGTAAACAGGAAGGTTATCATCTGCTATGTCTCTGAAAAATCTCTGGATGAAGTGGAAGGCCAAAGAAGGAGATGTCGGCACATCTCAGCACAGGGCCCAGGAAGCAGAAGAGTGGAGGAAAGGATTCTTGCAGCAGTCTGAGCAGCTTTCAAGGAAGTGCCTGGACTCAGAAGAGGACATGGAGGAAAGCTCATGAAGAGCACTCCAATCTAGTCATGTCCTACACGCTGTGGAGAACACAAGGTACTGAGACCTGTACTTTAGTGCTAAAAATTTCAGGATGAAATCCATTTTTTAACCCCAAATGTTAGACTCTTCCTATGCCACACTGCCCCCAGGACAAGAAGAACAGTTTTGATCTCCGCTACCTCCGCACATTTGAGAGAGTATCTATAGCATACAGATATGCAAACACTTCAGGAATGTTCTGACACTGTTCCACAAGTTTTAAGATTGTATTGTTACACTGAATCAACACAGGTTTTCATTATGAAAAACTTGACTGAGAAACGTCATTGAAGTTCTACTCCTCCCCGCTCCACATCATCATCTATTTCTAATAAAATATTTATACACACACACATTTCATTCATTTTCTTGGCTACAGTTTATTCATTTTCTATCCATTGCAGTCTTTCCCTGATCCGTTAGGGCACTTTGTAAATGCACCCTCTCTTGCTGTTCATAACATACATAAACTCTCTCCATCTCTACGTCCCAGTCATTAGTGATGATCTCTCCCTTGTTCGCACAGATGCTATACAAAACACAACAAGCACCTATCCCAAGAGGCAGATATTGCTCATATTCATCTTGTCGTGTCATGAGACACCTCCACCTTCCCTTCAGTTTTCCAAACACCCACTGTCATTCTGCAGCTGGTATAGTGAAACTATAGTGAAACTATCCTTTGCCCTGTCCAAACATCCAGTGAAAGGCTTCATAAGCTATGGCAGCAGAGGGTAAGGTGGGTTTCCCTGAATGACAGTAATCACACCACCATTTAATGTCCACAGTGATCCTGGGAGCAAAAAAGTTCCCTTTTTTATTGCAGTAAATAGGGGCAAACTCCTACAGATCCTGGCATCGTAGACCTTTCTAGACTACTCCACAAGAATCTTCCATGATGATCAACCTTGCCACACCATGGAAAAATACCGCTTTGGGCAATGAATAGGTAAATGGGTCGCAATACATTTCAGGAACTCCATTCACACAAATTCATCAATAATCTCCTGTGCATTGCCAAGCTTTATGACTCAGCCCAGCATCACCCTATCAATACCAGCACACAACTTCATGAGAACAGCCTCAACAGTTAAATTACCCGCAGCCCCCATTGCCCTGGAGTGGCAAACCACGGCCAGTGCGAGCTGAAATGGGCCGAACTTGCGGACGTAGCAGGTAAACAAATGGGTCCGGCCCGCCAGGGGGCTTACCCTGGTGGGCCATGTGCCAAAGGTTGCCAATCCCTGCATTAGAGACTTGGACCAAGATCCTCAAAAGATATTTAGGTTCCTAACTTCCAGTGGAGCCTATATACCTTTGAAAATCTGTGCCTTAGCTATTGCCAATCTATTTGATGCAGAAGATGCTCAGATACTAGAGTGATCAGTGGAAATACAAAACTCTTCAACAGATAATGCCAGACGATACTTACTGCTCTGAGCTGATGACAACCAAGACACAGAACTAAAAGTTCTTTCTTTGTTGAAAATCTTAGGGTCAAATGAGAAACTGAACTTGTGCATTGTTCTTTTCAAGACTTTACATAGATAGAAGAACAAAGAGAAAGGCGAGTTCAGTGGTTACAGTATTACCCTGGGACTTGGGAAACCTGAGTTCAACTCCCTGCTCTCCCACAGACTTCCTATGTGCCTTGGGGACAGCCTCTCTGTGCCCCAGTTCAACTTCCCTACCTGACAGGAGTGTGGAGGATAAATACACTGAAAATGGTGAGGTGCTCCAATATGGCAGCCCCTTACTGTAGTATAAGTACCTAAAATAGAATATACTTGCTTTTTCCTCGTTAACACTGACCAATTAACTATGGGATTTACCGTGCAAGGTTTTCTCCAATGTACTGCAGTTCTCTCACTGAGCTAAGAGTATAGGAGCGAATGCTGTGATGAGCTACTTACCATTCAAGAGTAAATAAAAGTAAGGGTTTAGGTAATGTTTCCACAATCCACTGATGTTTTTAAGACACTTGTGCATTACTAGTTACCTGTTTTCTCCCATTAGCTCTTACACAATATTTTCCAGTCAGCTACTCTAAATACCTTGAAGTCTACTTGCCTGTGCATGCAACATTCCATTTTTTCTTGAGTAAATTCAGGCAACTGAATCAAATGTAATCTAAGTGAAATTACACATAAACTTAACATGGAAAGCATAACTGAACAGGATATTCAGAATATCTGTTCTATTTTACCTCCATCCTAGGTAAACTGGAAACTAGCATGACTAGCAGACTGCATGCGCCTGGTTTAAAACAAATTTTAAAAATGAATTTTGCTTTCCATACTACATAACACTAAGTAACTTGAAAGAATTTTCGGAATGACAAGCTAGAAAACCTTCTGAAAAAAGGAGCAAATGACAATTTCATACATGATCCCTTCACCTATTTTAACAGGCTCTGATGCTAGCAAAAATAATTTTCAGAAATCTGTTCAGAAATTTTGCAAACAAGGGAAAAATTATTTATCTACCCCAATCCTGTACGCAAAACAAAGGAAAGGTAATCCAGGGTCAGCAATGAAATTTTAAGTAATTTCATGAATGGGATAGATTACTTCCTTTCATCAAAGCGCATTCTAAACAAGACTATCCAGCTCTCCTGCAGAACTGAAATCCTAACAAGTACAGTATTTAAATTATGGAGAGGAAGTACATACCTCATTCATTGCTCAAATCACACATTTTTTCCAAAGAAATTCTATTTCCTCCAACTTGAGTGACGACCAATGGTACAAACATTCAATAAGAGGTATCTTTAGCAGTATGAATACCAACAGAATATTTTTTGCAACATCCATATATAGAACAAAAAACATTTGCCTCTTTCATTTCTGGTTTAAAGAAAGCTTTCAGCTTTGCCTTCCTTCCATGAATCCATTTTAATAATGTATTAAAATAAAGGGCAGACACCAGAAACAGTCAGTATGTGCCAGAATACTCCAGAAAAGATTCAGGTAGCCATTTGAATACTTTAAGGGTAAAATTGAAAGTCTAAAATTATACACTTCTGCTGTGAATGCACACTTTTCATTTTTAACATCCATTCCTCCCCAATGTTGGTGCACAGGTCTGAAACCAACCTCTTCCATTCCTCTCTGTCATTTGCTCTCTGATGTTGACACAGACCAGTGGTTCTCAACCTATTTATCATGGTGAGCCGCATATGCAGCTCTCTGCGTGTTTTGTAGCCTGCATCCACACAATACATATATTACTTGTGTGGCCCTGAGGATGTCACAAGGGCTGCAGCTGTGCACTGATTGGGCCACACGCGGCCTCCATGCCGCGGGTTGAGAACCACTGAGATAGACTATTTTTCTCTCTCTGCTAAGTGTGCTTCTTAAGGTTTCTCTTGGGTGTCCTTGGTTCCTCCCACAAGTTGGTTTCCACTTCACTACTTGACTTGGGAGTCTGGGTGTTGGCATCTGGAGTACATGTCCCAAATATGTCCAGCACTTCCTTTTCATATGGTGAAAATGAGCTGCTGGTTGGTTATTTCTCAGATCTCTTCATTGGCTCTGGGCAGGGAAGGGGATGTGGGTGTCTGGCCCCGTGGTTTGGCTCTGGGTGAGAGGGGACAGAGAAACAGAACTGGGTTGTCAGGGGTCTCTTTAACTCTCTACTCCTGGGTGAATCTTTTTTGTTGTCTACATTATTAGAGTCATAGCTGCTGACAAATATTTTGAAATAAATTACCAAAATAATTGAAACTGGTGTGATTATACTGTTATTTTGACAAATAAAATATGCAGAATTTTAACACAGTACATGCAGAATTTTTAATTTTTTGGTGCAGAATTTCCTCAAGAGTAGCTCTTGCAGCCAGATGTTAGCACCAAGATTATGTTTGAATTGAAAATCTTGTGTGTGTGTTTCCATACATGATTGAGTTTAGTAAGTGCTGTGTGTGACGGTGCCCCCCATAAGGCTTTATGGAAATATGCTTATGAATATATATATATATATATATATATATATATATATATATATATATATATATATATATATATATATATATATATATATATATGACATAACTGGAATATGTTTTATGCTACATATGCCATTAACATATCTCTGCAGAGGTTATGATCTGCTAATCTATTAATCCTATTTGTATGCATGTACCATTTTTCTATTCGAAGTTATGAATATTGGCTGTATACTTGTCTGATTCCAAGTAGGTTTTGGTGAAGCAGTTGGTCAGTTTCCTGAGAAAAGACTGTTCTCAGTAAGTGCCCAATCAAGAAGCCCTTAAGCCAACAATGAACTTGGAGACGCCAATCCACATCTGAGCTTTCCCAGGAATGTGGCTTGGCTGGTAAGGAACTCAGTCATGCATGGATATGTGACTTGCCCAGATGACTCCAAAACTCCATTTTGTAGCTGGACCTTGCATAGGAAAGTGGAAGGGGTCTCCACCCACAAGAGAAAGTCTATTTAAACCCCTGGGAGACCCCTCCATTTGGTGTTCAGCTGGCTAAAGTGAGAGCCTCTCCACCCCCAAAGATACCTGAAAGAAACTGGAACAAAGGACAGTAACTACGGGGCGGAGGGAGGGGGCGAGTGACTGCTGGACCCAGACTAGAAGGAGACTAGTCTGTAAAAAAGTTTACTGGAACTGGTGAGGTTTTTATCTGTATTCAGTTTTATTACCATACCAGACAGACTTGCGTGTTTTATTTTATTTTGCTTGGTAATTCACTTTGCTCTGTCTGTTACTACTTGGAACCACTTAAATCGTACTTTCTGTATTTAATAAAATCACTTTTTACTTATTAATTAACCCAGAGTATGTATTAATATTGGGGGGGGGGCAAATCTCTCTATCAGTGTTATAGAGGGCAAACAATTTATGAGTTTACCTTGTATAAGCTTTATACAGGATAAAACGGATTTATTTAGGGTTTGGACCCCATTGGAAGTTGGGCATCTGAGTGTTAAAGGCAGGAACACTTCCTAAGTTGCTTTCAATTAAGCCTGCAGCTGTTAGGGGACATGGTTCAGACCTGGGTCTGGGTTTGCAGCAAGCTAGTGGGTCTGGCTCAGCCCAGGCAGGGCACTGAAGTCCTAAGCTGACAGAGCAGGAAAACAGGAGCAGAAGTAGTCTTGGGACATCAGGTGGCAACCCCCAGGGGGTTTCTGTGAACCAACCGGTCACATTGTGGATACCTTTTCTATACTTGATGTCATCTCCTCCTTGAGGTCTGTTGGCTAATATGGTGCTGTCCAGGTAGATGAACTATTCTACTCTTTGCAGAATAGCAGCCGTGTTAGTCTGTGTTCGCAAAAAGAAAAGGAGTACTAGTGGTACCTTAGAGACTAACAAATTTATTTGAGCATAAGCTTTCGTGAGCTACAGCTCACTTCATCGGATGCATTCAGTGGAAAATACAGTGGGGAGATTTATATACACACAGAACATGAAACAATGGGTGTTATCATACACACTGTAACCAGAGTGATCACTTAAGGTGAGCTATTACCAGCTATTCAATCCCCCCCCCCCACCCGTTCCTCAGACGTTCTTGTCAACTGCTGGAAATGGCCCACCTTGATTATCACTACAAAAGGTTCCCCCCCCGCCTGCTGGTCATAGCTCACCTTAAGTGATCACTCTCGTTACAGTGTGTATGGTAACACCCATTGTTTCATGTTCTGTGTGTATATAAATCTCCTCACTGTATTTTCCACTGAATGCATCCAATGAAGTGAGCTGTGGCTCACGAAAGGCTTATGCTCAAATAAATTTTTTAGTCTCTAAGGTGCCACAAGTACTCCTTTTCTTTATTCTCCTCTTAATATTTTTGTGTTCTAACTTGATGTTACTGCTTGACATCTGAGTTTCAAGGAAGTTTGTTTTAGCATAACTAATTTTGAGCGTCACTTAGCTTGCTATTTTTACCAAGTCACCCGTCTTTGTTTGCAACTAGTTAGGAGTGTCCTTAAGTAATGCAATATCATCAGCAAAGTCTAGCTGTTCTAGGCATTTACCATCTACCCATGCTGTACTGGTGTTTGTATTGCTAATACACTTCTTCATTATCCAGTCTCTGGCAGCAGCAAACAACAGAGGAGGTAAAATGCAACTCTGTTTCATGCGAGTGTCCACACTGAGCCACTCTGTTGTCTGGCTGTTCACCCTTACATAACACTTCACATTTATGTACATAGCCTTGATGACGACTTTAGCTGGAATTCCACAGGATTGAAGAATATTCCACAAAGTATGTCTGGGCAGACTGTCAAATGTCTTTTGAAAAAGCAATGAAACTGACGGAAAGGAGCTTGCCATATTATACATTCTTCTATAATGGTCCCTACTGTGAATATCTGATCTACACAGGACTCTTGGGCTTGATTCAAGCCTGTTCTTCTTTAATGCCAGGTCTAAACCAGGAATTTAGATTGGCATAGCTACATCTCTTAGGGGTGTGAAAAATTTACACCTGAGAGGTGTAGCTATACTGACCTATCCCCCAGCATAGCCATGGCTAGGTCAAAGAAAGCATTCTTCCGTCAATGCTACTGCCTCTCAGGGAGGTAGATTACCTGTCAGCATAGATAGTGTCTACACTGAAGTGCTAGAAGCTGCACTTCTGTAGAGTTAAGTGGAGACAAACCCTATCTAAGCCCTGGTCTACACTGGGAAGGGGTAGGGGTCGACCTAAGACACACAACTTCAGCTACTTACCTAATCTAGACGAGACGCGATAAATCGATCCCCGATAGATCAATCACTACCCGCCGATCTGGCAGGTAGTGAAGACCTGTCCTAAGCTTTGCATCCACTGCCTCTTTCATCCTGAGAGAAACAATATGGGTCTGGTAATATCTTTTATTGGACCAATTTCTGTTGCTGAAAGAAACAAGCTTTGGAGTTTACCCAGAGCTCTTCTTCAGGTCTGGGAAAGATAATCAGAGTGTCACAGATGAATACAAGGTGGAACAGATTGTTTAGCACAAGTCACTAACACATACTGTAAGAAACCATTCAAGGTAAAGTGGCCTGTTAACATCTCTGCAGTCACAGGGAAAAAAATGGGGTGTTAGCGAGTAACAAATTGTTGTAATAAGCTATAAATCCAGTGTCTTTTTCCCCAAACTTCATTGTGGAGCTGGTTGGGCTGTAAGTATCACAGCTGATACATTTCCCCATTTAACATACCACAGCTAACATTATAAATATATATGGCCTTCCCATTTCCAAAGACACGCATTCCATTTCAGTCACTGTGTTACATACTACAGGTTTACACTGTGCTATGTTCCATTTTGAATTATAACATTTACTCAGCACTGTGACAGTCTGTACCCCTATATTCACCCCTTTTACAAGACTTCGTTAAATTTTGTACAAAACATACTGTATAAGGTATCATTTGAAAACTCATGATTTGTTGATCATTGTTGTCCTGGTAAAATATGTGTGGCAACATTGTAAAGATAAGATTCCACTGTATGGTATTACCAAAGACATGTTCCAACATGTTCTGGAGGGCAGTCACAAACAAGTTCCCCAGAGACAAAAGGCTAGCCAGCACCTCAGCCAGTTGTCAATGAGATCAAATGGACCACCACCTGACTAAGTGGCCTCTCTTCAGCAGGAGAGAGAGAGAGGGTCGGGGGTGGAATCCTACATTTTGACAAAGAAGCAGTTTAAGGTTCCTGACCACACATCAACTGGAGATGATTCTTGTGCAAGAGAAAGGGCTATTAGAAGAGAGGGAAGATGCCCCAAATCATGTCTCATTTGCTTTCTACCCACAACATCATCCACCCCTGAACAAAGAAAGCAGCACTGGACTCCCCGTGAGTGAGATACTGACTGAAAGAGGTTCAGCCAGTAAAACTGTCAACCTAGTGACAGAGGATGTGGAAAAAGCTAATGTACTCAATGCTTTTTTTGCCTCTGTCTTCATGAACAAGGTCAACTCCCAGATTCCTGAACTGGGCAGCACAGCATGGGGACGAGGTGACCAGCCCTCTGTGAAGAAAGAAGTGGTTCGGGACTATTTAGAAAAGCTGGACGAGCACAAGTCCATGGGGCTGGATGCGCTGCATCCGAGAGTGCTAAAGGAGTTGGCGGATGTGATTGCAGAGCCACTGGGCATTATCTTTGAAAACTCCTGGCAATCGGGGGAGGTCCCGGACAACTGGAAAAAGGCTAATGTAGTGCCCATCTTTAAAAAAGGGAAGAAGGAGGATCCTGGGAACTACAGGCCGTCAGCCTCACCTCAGTCCCTGGAAAAATCATGGAGCAGGTCCTCAAGGAATCAATTCTGAAGCACTTAGAGGAGAGGAAAGTGATCAGGAACAGTCAGCATGGATTCACCAAGGGCAAGTCATGCCTGACTAATCTAATTGCCTTCTATGACGAGATAACTGGCTCTGTGGATGAGGGGAAAGCAGTGGACATCTTGTTCCTTGACTTTAGCAAAGCTTTTGACACAGTATCCCACAGTATTCTTGCCAGCAAGTTAAAGAAGTATGGGCTGGATGAATGGACGATAAGGTAGATAGAAAGCTGGCTAGATTGTCGGGCTCAACGGGTAGTGATCAATGGCTCCATGTCTAGTTGGCAGCCGATATCAAGAGGAGTGCCCCAAGGGTCGGTCCTCGGGCCGGTTTTGTTCAATATCTTCATAAATGATCTGGAGGATAGTGTGGATTGCACCTTCAGCAACTTTGCAGATGACACTAAACTGGGAGGAGAGGTAGATACGCTGGAGGGTAGGGATAGGATACAGAGGGCCCTAGACAAATTAGAGGACTGGGCCAAAAGAAATCTGATGAGGTTCAACAAGGACAAGTGCAGAGTCTTGCACTTAGGAAGGAAAAATTCCATGTACCGCTACAGACTAGGGACCGAATGGTTAGGCAGCAGTTCTGCAGAAAAGGACGTAGGGGTGACAGTGGACGAGAAGCTGGATACGAGTCAATAGTGTGCCCTTGTTGCCAAGAAGGCCAATGGCATTGTGGGATGTATAAGTAGGGGCACTGCCAGCAGATCGAGGGACGTGATCGTTCCCCTCTATTCGACATTGGTGAGGCCTCATCTGGAGTACTGTGTCCAGTTTTGGGCCCCACACTACAAGAAGGATGTGGAAAAATTGGAAAACGTCCAGCGCAGGACAACAAAAATGATCAGAGGACTGGAACACATGATTTATGAGGAGAGGCTGAGGGAACTAGGGATGTTTAGTCTATGGAAGAGAAGAATGAGGGGTGATTTGATAGCTGCTTTCAACTACCTGAAAGGGGGTTCCAAAGAGGATGGATCTAGACTGTTCTCAGTGGTAGCAGATGACAGAACGAGGAGTAATGGTCTCTAGTTGCAGTGGGGGAGGTTTAGGTTGGATATTAGGAAAAACTTTTTCAGTAGGAGGGTGGTGAAACACTGGAATGCGTTACCTAGGGAGGTGGTGGAATTGCCTTCCTTAGAAGTTTTTAAGGTCAGGCTTGACAAAGCCCTGGCTGGGATGATTTAGTTGGGGATTGGTCCTGCTTTGAGCAAGGGGTTGGACTAGATGACCTCCTGAGGTCCCTTCCAACCCTGATATTCTATGAGTCTATGACTGTTGGAACACATGGTGAAAGAGACCTTTGCTTTGTATTCACTTAGCTTGTTAAGTTAGGGGTCAGTGCGTTTTACCTTTTATTTCCTTATAAGCAATTCTGACTTATATGCCTCATTACTTGTAGCCACTTAAAATCTATCTTACTCGTTTAGGTAAAACAACAAAACAAACTGGTTAACTACAGAGAGTTGGAATTGCAGTGTTTGGGGAAACTTCATTTGGGATAACAAGATTTGTGCATATCATTTTCTATTAATAAATGATGGATATTATATGAGCTTGTATTGTCTGGAAGAGTGCCGGGAAGTACCAGACACATATTACTGGGGGAAAGTCTGGACTGGGAATTTGCTGGTGTTTTCCTGCAATGTAATTCACGAGTGATTGGCCATAGATCTCACAGTATAGCTGGGATTGATTTACATGCTGGAGGCTGTGTGATAGCAGACCAGGAGTGGCTGCTTTCAACAGCAACACAGTGTAAAAGGCACCCCAACTTGGGGAATTGAGAGGACACAGTTGTCCATCAGTCCAGATTGTACCCTAGGTAATGTCACAAGCACCTCCATAAAATTATAACACAAGCAACACCAAATAAAATTATGGGGCCTCAGAAATAAAGCAAACCAAACAGAACCACTCTGACCGAGAAATCACTCGCTAGACCACATGGGGCAAAACAACTGTAACTGGAAATGGGTTGGAAATCTGTAGAGCAACGAAGAGTCCTATAGGAGGAAAAAGAGTCCTCAGCAGTGTTGCTAACTCTTGTGATTTTCATCTCGAAATAGTTGTGTTTTTCTTACAAACATAAATCCTGCAGTCATGTAACTTCACCAGAAATCTCAGCTTTCATTTTAAAAAGTTTTCTAACCCTCATGGTTGTGGAAATAAACATGAATCCTAAAGATTCAAAAACCAGAAAGTAGATAAAATGAACTGCTAATAAAATGAACCCTCAACATAGTTTTTTTAAAATCTCATCATTTTTAAACAAGACTCATTATTTTTGAACTCTTGTGGTTGGAAATACTACATTAGGAATCTGAGAATAGTGGAACGGTGTTCAATTCTAAGGAATCTTTGAATACCTTTTCCAGAGACTCACCAGGAGGTTCACATTATTGAAGGGAACTGGAATGAGGTTGCCCCTCGACAAGGGGACTACATGGAGAGGTATGAGCTAGGTATTGCACAGAAAACTTGATTTATCAGACACTATGGCCTAGACAAAGGAGATAGCTGTTTCTATGTTTTTGAGAAGCTGTTTAATTATTATTTTTTTTTGGTCTTGTGTCTGGAACTCTTCTTTTTGGGGTGATAATGGGAATGTACTATCAACAAAATAACGTGGGCTGTAACTGCAGGGCCTGCTCTCAGCTCAATAGCTAATTGAGTGAAATACCACTCAAGGGAGTTTCTCTCTTCATCCTATTTCTTTACCTGTTCCATCCACAAAAATCAGAATATTCTATTCTTGTTGGTGGACCTTCCTGAATACAAGAGTCAGGCTCCAGGGAAACAGAGAAGAATCTTTCATTCTTAGCAAGTTTATCACTGAGGCCTTGTTTATAAGGATGTCTGCACTCAGCAAGATTCTATTCTTGGTCTACAGTTTTGAAAAGATTTAGCAACAGGGAAAACCAACACACCTTTTTAGTGTGAGAGGCTCTTGCTTTGTCTGGGGAGATGAAATTCTTCAGTGTCAGATATGGAATTAATTACTTTGACTAAATGGTCTAGATCATTAGTATCAAATAGCCTTCCTGAGTTGTTTGATTTTGGCTCTCATGAGACTGGAAGAAAAAACCTGCCCCTCACGGTAGGAGCTGTGCCTTTATTTGAAGTATCTCTGGCAATGAGAGGGGAGAGGAACATTTGACGGAAGAGGAAGATGCTGAAGGGTCAGGAAAGGACTGGGGGAAGTAAGCAAGCGGACAATCCTGAACTTCCATTTGGGTGGGAAGGTGAGAGACGTACACTGAGTATAACTGCATTGATTTCTTTTGTTTAGGAGAATCCATCCTCAACATACAGGATTCTGAAGACTATCCACCTTCAAGATCACCATCATTTTCTATAGTTTCAGAGTTATCTGGCAATGATAGTGTTTCAGTCACATCATGTTTGTCACATAGCCACAACAGATCACCTGCAGCAAAAAGAAAAAAAAACTCCATCATCCAGAAACAACCAGCAGATTACAAAAAGAGGTAATTGATGAAAAAATTGCTTGGTTTGTTTATGCAACAAACTCTCCTTTCCGTATGATTGAGAACCCACACTTTGTTAATATAGTTCAGTCATTAAGACCAGGATACAGTCTACCCAACAGAGCAATGTCGCAGGGAAATTGCTGGATAAAGTGTATGAAAGAGAAATTGAGCAGTGTGCAAAAGGTATAGAGGGTGAAATTGTCAAACTGAGTCTTGATGGGTGGAGCAATAACCACGATTGTGTTGTATGTGCTTGTGTGACAACAGAAGGGAATGTCTTCCTTACAGAAACAATTGATACACCATGAAATGCACACGCAACAGAATATTTACAAGCAGTGGCAGTAAAAGCTATAACAAACTGTGAAAAAAAATTCAAATGTCTAGTACATAGCTTGGTCACAGACAATGCTGCAAATGTATTCAAGATGAGAAGAAATTTAGAAGAGAGTCCCAACCTAACAACATACGGTTGCAGTACTCATCTGCTGCACCTCCTAGCCAAAGACTTCAGTGTTCCAGAAATAAAGGCTAATGTTGTTGAAATTGCAAAATGCTTCCGTACCAACCACTTTGCAGCTGCTGCTCTGAGAAAAGTGGGAGGAACCAAGCTAGCTCTCCCACAAGACATGCAATGGAACTCAGTAGTGGACTGTTTTGAGCACTATATCAAGAACTGGCCTAATCTGGTGACAATTGGTGAACAAAATCAAGAAAAAATAGATGGCACGGTCACAGCCAAAGCGCTCAACACTGGGCTTAAGAGAAATGTTGAACACATGCCGAGTACCCTGAAGCCTATTTCTGAAGCCTTGAACAAAATGCAGGGAAATAGCTGTTTTATTGCTGACGTTGTTGAAATTTGGAAGGAACTGAGTGAGATCTTAAAAAGAGAAATATGCAATGACCGAGTTAAATTACAAGCATTAAAAAAAACGAATGGGACAAGCACTATCTCCAGCTCATTTTCTTGCAAATATTCTCAGTACTCGGTACCAGGGTCAAACCTTAACTGCTGAAGAGCAGTTGGCTGTGACATGGACATCCAGCAATCATCCCTCCATTATGCCAACTATAATAAACTTCAGAGCTAAGGGTGAACCATTCAAGAAATATATGTTTGCTGATGTTTTAAAGAAAGTCTCACCAGTGAACTGGTGGAAGTCACTTAAGCACTTGGATTCAGAGACTGCTGAAATGAATCTCACTTAACAGCAGTAGCTTCTTCTGCCAGTGTAGGAAGAATATTTTCTTCCTTTGGACTAATTCATTCCAAATTGAGAAATTGTTTGGGACCTGAAAAAGCAGGAAAACTTGTTTTTCTTTTCCAGATTATGAACAAACAGAAACATGAAGGTGAAGACAACTGAGTTAGCTGCAGAAGACAATATTTTAAGTTTCTCATGTTGACCTGGCTGACGTAGTCGATTTACTTTTTTTTTTTAATATTTCATTTAACTATTTTAGTTTAAAACAATTTTAACAAAAACAAACCTGATTTTAAAAAACTTGAATGTTTAACTAAAAATTCAAAAATTCATATGCTTGTTTTGTTAAAATATTATATGTTTGCTGTTGAAGAAAAAAATCCAGTATACATAACGTTGTTGTTTTAGTTAAAACAAAACAATGTCTGTCTGGTGATGTTCTCCTCCTAATACAGCATGGCAAGAAAATTCTCCAAATATTAATGATTAACCAGATGAACTGGAGAGAGTTCACCTCCCAATGACTTCATAAATATCTGCTTCAATTACCTTGAATTAACCAAACAATCATGCATTTTCTGATATAGATGTAAAACTAATCTGAAAAGTTTTCAAAAATAAATCATTTAAAAAATGTATAGCGTGTCCCTTCTAAAAATGAAACCTACATCTGAGTTGTGAAGAATATGTATTAAGGTTATAACAACCAACAAGAATGCACTTCTATGTCGAAATCCATGATTAAATTGAATCTTCCTGACTAGTGATTTAAATCATGATTTAAATCAAACCGATTTAAATCAAATCCACCCTGTGATTCACCAGTTCAGGGGAAAATGGTAAGAAAACTTATAGTTCTCAAACTAAAAGCCACCCATTCCTTATGTCATTTCAGTAACTTCCATTTTCCTACATTTCAATTTTTTCCTTAATTAGAATAATGATTTTACACAAAGAATTAACAGAAATTTTTAATGAACAATCATGTAAGCAGCTCTCTTGCCCAACCCCTTTTTAAAATGTAAAAGCAGATTGCTTTTAGAAGTGTTAAAATCATGATAAATTGCCAAACAATTTTATTAACTGGCCTTTGTCATCTAAACAACAGCTGTTTTCAGTGTAGTTAAAGGGCAACTTCACACAGACAGAGACTGCCCAAAATGTCAGCCTTATCCCAAAGCAGGAAGTCCACTCAGCAGTTGCTGGCAGATGCCAGAGTAAACTGAATATTCTATGTTTGTCCAATTACTCTTTTTTCCTTTTGGCAAGTCTACACTGTTCATAAATGCTCTGTTTCCCCTACACAGGAAGTCAGGGCCTCAAATTTAATCCTGAACATTCAGTTCTGCTCTATTACAGCGATCACTACAAAAAGTATTCTCACAGCACATAATCTAGTTCTTGCTTCTGCTGGTACTGCAATTGCTTATGAATTTCAGTACTGACTTTAGGAGGAGGAAAAAAAATCTCTGATTATGCAGTTCGAACAGTATTACAGAATCCCAATGGAATTATCATGTCGCTAAAACAGGGTAATAGCAAGTTTTCCCCAACCCTTCCCCACCTACTTAACCTCTCCCCAGGGAAAAAAAGAAAGAAAGAAAGAAGAAAAAAAAAGACAAAAATCCACCACTTCTTTCCTGAGGGCGGGAGGAAGAAAGATGAAAAAAGTTGAACAAAAATCACTAAACAATCATTCATCAAGCATAAAGAGACAAACATTGCTCAAAGTGAATTGCTTTCTATTCTGCATGTAAAACACAACACCACAATAACCGAGGCCCCAGTCTATTAACTAAATTGGGCCTAACATTCTTTTGCATCTGCTCTTAGACACATTTTTACCAATGTATTTGCTTTCTCAGCATCAACCCTACCACAAAGATTTGACCAAACCAATCTGAATGAATTAACATTCTTGACTCATGCTAAACTGTCTGAACAGGATAGCAGATCCTTGATTCCATTGCCTTGGTTTTGCATTATTTTATTTTCACAGTGTTCCATTTTGATGAAACAATCTGTCAACCTCATTTACAAACAAATTTGGTATAGAAAGCTGGATCTTCCATTTTAAATACTAGAAGGGCAGGAAGAATTCAAGATTATATTCCATGTTACAACATCTTCCTTCCTGTTGTGGATTCCACCTGTGGCCTTTGTATAATGGATTAGCATGCTGACTAAGCAAAAGAAGGTTCTATAGCTTCTCTGTTCTTCAGTTTTGTCAATGTGTGGTTTTAGTTAATTAGACAAAGCCAAAGAAGAAGAGTGGATTCCAGAGTTCGGCCTTCCATTCCTTTATTCTAGCATTTGCACTAACGAGTCTCCTTTCCCTCAGCCACCGATGGGGAATTCCCACCGTGAATTGGTTTACCTTCAGATTCCATGCCAGTCCCCAGAATCTGCTGCCCAACCTCTAAACCCTTGGCAGGATGCCAAAGATAGGATTAGGAGAAAGTCTGATTATCTCTTCCCTCTGTCTTCTGGACCTATTTTAAATCAGATTGGACAGGCCTGTTACTACCCTGATTGCCCCTACATGGTGCCCTCACAGACCCTGTCCTCCAAGCTTCAAGTTCTTGCAGTGTAGCATTTATATATTCTCCTAATCATACTTGCTCTTCTCCAAAGTCAAGGTCCCCTTTCCTCAATTCCATCTTCCTGAACCTTATGCCCTAGAAGATGACAAAGGGTATGTCTACAAAAAAACCCCGCAGCTGGCCCATTGTGTCACACTGTACCCCATGTAACACCCCCATACCCAAAAATTCTACTCCTGGCCTCGGGGAATTCTGTGCCAAAAAATTAAAAATTCTACACACAATATTTTAAAATTCTGCATATATTGTGTTATTTTGACAAAATAATCACATCAGTTTCGATTACTTTTGGTCATTTATTTCAAAATACCTGTCAGCAAGTATGTCTGTAACAATACAGACAACAAAAAAGATTCAGGAAATGTTTTCTGACAAATAGATTCCTTACTAGGCATATTAATACAGAACTTTGAATAATTCATTTAAACTACAATACAGAACCATACTCCCTGCACCCCTCAGCAGCAGTGCAAAGGCTCGGGGGAGTCAGGGGTAACATCATTGTCCTGTTAGCGTGTATCAACGTTATACATGAAGTAACGAGATTTTGCTATATGATTGTTTCTGAAATGTGCTGTAATTCTGGATAATACCCACAAGCCAATTTCTCAGAGACAAATGCACGCTGGCTCGCCAGCAAAGTATTAGAGCCATTACCTGTTTAATCAGACATTCAAGAGAAAAAGGGAAGGTATAGACAAAAGAATTTACAATTCATATGAAGGACAGTTTGCAGAGCATGAACACCATGGAACTACATGATCTCATGACCCAGCAAGGACTTTTCCAGTGAAAAGGGTGAGGATATAAGGAGGAGGGAAAAAAAGACCTCTGGCCATGTTTCCTCCCCTCATCTCTCCAAACTGTAGCAAGGCTGTCTTTCAAACTAAGAACCATCATTGAACTGGAAGGACTGGTCCGAACTGGAAGGCTTTCCAGTTAGCATGGACTACTGCAGGATTTTGGGTGAGAGACACCTTTTTGCTTTATAATGGTATTTAGCTGGGTACAATTTAGGAATTAGATTGCGGTTTTGTCTTTTATTTCTTTTGTAACCAATTCTGACTTTTATGCCTTAGCCACTTCTAATTTAAATTCTATCTTTCTATAGTTAATAAACTTGTTTTATTGTCTTATCTAAACCAGTGTGTTTTGGTTGAAGTGTTTGGGGAATCTCCACTCAGGGTAACAAAGGCTAGAGCATAAATTTTCTTTGATAAAATGACACAGTTTGCTCTGTGCAGTAGTGTGCTGGACAGTACAAAATGCACAGTTCTGGGGTGCAAGACTGGGGCCAAGAATTTGTGGGCATTACACTTTGTATATAGCTCATGAGTGGCTGAAAGGGCATTCATGTAACCTTGCTGGGTGTGCCTTTACCATGCCAATGACTGTGTGAGCTGAGCCTGGAGATGCTACTTTTCACTAGTAAAGCAGTGTAAGAGGCATCCTGGGCTGGATATATAAGGGGACACAGTGGCTCAACAGTCCAGATTGTACCCTGGGAGATGTCACACCAGTGCTAGCTGACTCAGGTTCGCGGGGCTTGGGCTGCTTCATTGCTGTGTAGAATTCCAGGCTCAGGCTGGAGGGTCCTAGAGCCTGGGCACCTGCCCAAACCTGGAAGGCTACACAGCAGTGAAACAGCCCCACAGCCCGAGTTTGCAAGCCCAAGTCAGCTGACACAAACAAGCTGTGGGTTTTTCTTTGCTGTGTAGACATACCCAGAGGAAGGTTTTGCCTGTAAGGCTGCAAGTACATTGGCTAGTAGCCACAAGCTCTTAATCAAGAAGCTTAATTGCTGGTCTGGATAACCTTTGTGTATGTTCAGGCATAACACTTCAGAAGTTGTTTCTTACGAGATGTCTTATGAGAATCTCCTTCCTTAGAAGTTTTTAAGGTCAGGCTTGACAAAGCCCTGGCTGGGATGATTTAATTGGGGATGGGTCCTGCTTTTGAGCAGGGGGTTGGACTAGATGACCTCCTGAGGTCCCTTCCAACCCTGATATTCTATGATTCTATGTCCGAGTTGATTTTAACTAGGTTAAATAGAGGGGTTTGAAATTTGCCTTCCTAAATTCAGGTTTCAGCTATTCTGGCCTTCAGAGGACTGATGAGTTTTTATGTTATTTGTAATACCATTGCCACAAAGCCATCAGTTATGTCTTGCACATTACCCAGATTTACAGTCCTTCATAGCAGGAGGTGATGAACAGTCCTGCATACTTGCATCACCACAACTCCCTGACGCCCCCCCTCCCGGTGGACTTTCCAACTCCAAACTGATTCACGACTGACCGGCAGCAGTCTGGACTCGCCAGCTTCTGCACAGCGATCGCCACTCGCTTTTCCACTGCGAGGGCAGCTCTCACTCTGGTATCCTTGAGCCACAGGGCAGGGGTGAGCTCCACGCACAATTCCAGGAAGGTGGCTTTGCACACCCAAAAATTCTGCAGCCACTGCTCATCATCCCATACATGCATCATGATACGATCCCATCACTCAGTGCTTGTTTACCGAGTCCAGTACGGACGGTCCACCATGTACAGCTACTCCATGAATGCCAGCAGCAATCTTGAATTGTTTCTTTCAATTGCACACAGCAAGGCAAGCGCCACAGATTCACTTTCTGTTTCCCAGCTCATGAAATGCTACAGGACTAACCATGTTGCGGTTCATAATACTTATCACTAGATTGGTCAGCAGTTTAGGATCCATGTTTTCAGGCAGAGACAACGGAAGCACAGTTTACAGGGGCTGTTCAAAAAGGCATGAAATGAAGTCAGAAGCCACGGGAATGATGAGATAGAAAGCACGACACCATGGGATGGTGAGCATGCTGCTACGATGCACTACAATCTGTTCCCAGATCTCTGAGCGGCAGAGGGTGGAGAGTTGCACAGTGGGGGCTACCCATGATGCAACACGCTCTCTGTTGATGCAAGAACACCGACTGTGGATGCACTCTGCTGACATAAGGGACATTGTGTGGAGATGCACAGCGGATGTAATTAAAGCGGCATGCGATTGTTGACATAATTTAAATCAATTTAACTCTGTAATGTAGATAAGGCCTTATGGATTTTCTCTCTAATTGTCACATCCTGACAAGAAGAGGCTTGCCTGCCCTGACACTTCCCCTGTATCTAACTATACCGGCTACACAGAGTGTCTCAATTCTAAGTCCCAGAAGAGGAAAGCAGAGCAACATCCTTCAGGGAGTCAATGTCATTGGGCCCAAATATTTCCACATGTCCAACCACAAAGGACTCTCAGCAGCACCTTAACTTCAGTGTTTTCTGGGGCAGGAGACTGGAGATTCAAGAGTCCAGAAAAAAAATATAATGCAATTTTGTTGCTCAACGCATCTCCAAAGTCAAATTAGCACCTTACTCAAAATACAATCGATGCCCACACTGGTGGAATAGTTCATAATTCAGTGGCCTTCTCTACATACATTTCTCTAAAATTTCTCCACTGTTGCAGCTCCATTAGTGGTAATGCAAATGTAGGCAGAGCACTAGGCTGCCACCAGCATTTTAACCAATGTTATATAAACTTACTCAGAACACGTCTAGATCAGTGGAGACCCATCGTTTCTCAAATTGGGGGTCCTGACACAAAAAGGAGTTGCGGGGGGGAGAGAGGGGTGTCATCACAAGATTATTTTAGGGGAGTTGTGGTATTGCCACCTTTACTTCTGTGCTGCCATCAGAGCTGGGCGGCCGGAGAGTGGTGGCTGCTGGCTGGGCGCCTAGCTCTGAAGGCAGTGCCCCACCAGCAGCGGCGCAGAAGTAAGGGTGGCTATACCGTGCCATCCTCATTTCTGCGCTGCTGCTGGCGATGGCTCTGCCATCAGAGCTGGGCGCCCGGCCAGCAGCCGCCGCTCTCCGGCCGCAGCAGTGCAGAAGTAATGGTAGTAGTACTGCAACCTCCCCTACTTAACTCCTTTCTGGGTCAGGACCCCTACAATTACAACACCATAACATTTCAAATTGAAATAGCTGAAATCATGAAATTTACTATTTTTAAAACCCTATGACAGTGAAATTGACCAAAATGGACCATGAATTTGATGTGGCCCTAATTATGGTTCATTTGATAGGGTCTTGATACACATACCACCACTGCTCATCCCAAAATTTCTCAATGCAGATCCTCTTAAAAATCGGTGGTATCAACCAATACATTTGCTGCCTTTTGCACTTCCTTTCACAAGTAACTCAGTAAGCCAAGAAAGAATGAAAGGAGGAAGAAATTGGTCCTGCTTCGAGCAGGGGGTTGGACTAGATGACCTTCTGGGGTCCCTTCCAACCCTGATATTCTATGATTCTATGAAATATGAGCATGAATCATAAAATACTGTTACTTGGAGGATTCCAGGGATTTAGAAGAATCTCTGGAGACATTCTCCAGATACAAAAGAAAAAAAAATCTACTGACTTGCCTCAAAGATCTGAGTTTCCTCTCTATTTGTAGAGAAAATTGCTAACAGCCATATTCCTCATTCTTCTAGGAGATGAATTTAAAAAATCCCTATTTGTGTAAGAAATTGACACCTAGTTGCAATTCAAGGTCCTTTTTAACAACGTAAAACTTTAGGGCAAAAAAATCAGAACCTAATGTTACCTGTGAACTGCACGGCCAAACCTCAATCTTATACATGCTGCCCAGGTTAGAAACTGCCACTCATCTCCTCTGTGCAGCCCCAGCAGGTATATGTGGTGCCATTTAAACGCCTGCTGTATCCTGCTCACCAACCACCTTTCATGACAGGGCGAATGCGGCCCTGCCTCCTCACTGCAGGGGGAGTGGGAATGCTGCTGGTTTCGGGGACACACTCAGCCTAGTCAGGAGGTGGCAGCAGCCCTGGGACACTTCTACACATCACTCAACCCTACACATACACACGTCCATCCACTCACCTCTAGCCCCTGAACCCACAACTTGTAGGGAAGAAAGTGAAAACCCCCTCTGTATACATCCCTTCCACCCCCCACAACTCCCCTCACTCATTTTGTCCTGGGCAATTATAAACTTGCCCAAGGACAAAAATGTAGTTCTCAGTGGAGTCTGTAGCCTGTTCAGTACAAAGAAAATGTAAAGGGAACATTGCCGGAACCACAAAAATTCTCAAAATGTGTACACTTGTAAGCTGAAAAAAAGCAGTCTTTTATATGTATTGGTATTTGCTGGTATCAGCCCAACCCATACCCCAAGCACATTACTCCTTCCAGGAGCAAAAAATCTGCACCGAGCAGTCATTCGTCATAGCCGCTGGCTAGTCAAGGAGCACAAATATGTGGACTACATCCTGACACATATTCCATGCCAAAATGCCTCTCTGCAAACTCTTGAAGAAGCTGAAGAGCAGCTAATCATTCAATTTTGAAGTAATCTAGAGTAGAACACTTCCACACTATGATCCTGTTGCTAGATCGGTTTATGCAGTGCCTGTCAGAATTTGGCCCAATGTCTGGCCCCGCCCTGACCACTGGTCTGGGAAGACATTAACCACTTTCACTGATGATCAAAGCACACAAGCAACTTGGAGAATCATAATTAGAATATCCGCATGATCTACTCCGAGTAGCATCTCATTTTGGAACCTCAAGTGGGTAGAGGTGGATTTACTGAGGGAGCTTGAGAAAATATCACTATTTTCTCCTGATTCCAATTTGATCCCTGGTTTAAACTGTGTCCATAGCAGAGCCATGTATGTATGAGGAAACAGATTAGATGTGCTCAGCCAACTCACATCACATACTTTAAAGTTCTTTCGAAAGGTCTCTCTCTACTTAACATTTTAAAGGCTATTTACACTGAGCACTTCTCAATAATTCATCAACAGCAATTTCAATCATCATTTTTACCACAGAAAAACTATTACTGACAATGGTTTTCCAGCAAAGAGCTCCCCCTGAATCAGCACTGAAAACTAAGTAGCAGCATCAACTGGATAAAAATCTTCATTACCATATCAGAAAGCGCGCTTTCTGATTAGATTTAGCTTACTGATGTGGCAGCACACTCCTCGATGCTAGTTTACTGAGCTTGCCTACTAAAACCATTTTTAAAAAAAAAAACAACACAACAATCTGATTTGAATAAGTAATTTTAATTATACATGGGTGACCAAGCATAACATATTGCAGAACTGCACTAAAAATTCCTTAGTAAATCAGAAAATCCTCCCTACAAACTGTTTGCAACTAAACATTGCTGATTTATGGATTACCATAGCATAGGTGGGGGGGGGGGGGGGTGGAGGGTGAGAAAACCTGGATTTGTGCTGGAAATCACTTTAGATAAGCTATTACCAGCAGGACAGTGGGGTGGGAATAGGTATTGTTTCATATTCTCTGTGTATATATAAAGCCTGCTGCAGTTTCCACGATATGCATCTGAGGAAGTGAGCTGTAGCTCACGAAAGCTTATGCTCTAATAAATTGGTTAGTATCTAAGGTGCCACAAGTCCTCCTTTTCTTTTTGCGAATACAGACTAACACGGCTGTTACTCTGAAACATAGCATAGGTGTTTTATAAAAATGCTTTGAAGAAAGAAAAGAAGTGTGTAAGTGTGTGTATATATATATAAAAAAAATCGGTCTGCCAACTAGTAGCTATGTGTGGTGCTAGTTAAATGGCTATTTCACCTTTGGAGAAACATCTCCTTAGGTTGAGTACACCGGTCGTAAAGATAATGATAATGATAATCAAATTTGGATTTTTTCCTAAAAGACATACTCTAAGAATTATTTTGGGGAAGTTCTATGCCCTGTGTTATACAGAAAGTCAGACTAGATGATCACAATGGTTCCTTCTGGCCTTGGAATCTATTAATAGTTATAACACTACATGCTGCTATAAAAACTACCCACTGCAATCACTTGTCACCAACCTATAGAGCATTTTGGTATGGTATCGTATTACACAGATTAAAAATATGTTAATCTAAAACCAACCACAGCATCATAACAAAGAACAAATATTGTAAGGAAAATATATGTAGAAATATGCCACCGATTCCATAGTAGGGATGACTCCTACATAATGCAGGAAACATATAAAAAGCACAATATCTTAACTCTTGGATAAGGTGAGTCTTTTGTAACTGGTTGTAGTAATGCAGTTTAGCCAGAGCAAAAGGCAGAGCATTGTCTTAAGAATTCATTAGTATTGCAGTAATAAAATGAAGATCACTGCAACAGAGGACTGTAAATTTAGGTCCAAAAGAATAAAAAGTCTAATCAGCACTTTGTCAGGAAGGTAAGTTATCTACATGTCTCTATATTTGTTTGAATAAATACTTTTGACTATGGTCTTAAACGGGTAAGGAAATCTTTTAAAAAGAGAGAACATCTGTAATATCTGGAAACTTCTACTTTGAAAATTACTGTTGAAACATTGAGTATCAAGTAAATAAAAACGTAGGTATCTGTATTCTTGTGAGGTTTCTGGCAAGCAAAAGTTCTTCTGAAATTGTATAAAACAATTTTCCTTCTCACTTTGCCTGTAGCTCCACAGCTATAATAAATTAGGGAAAAACTTGTGGCTAAAACTGGTTTTGGAGTTGATAGACTTGTAAGAAAAGGTTTACAATAGCAAAGATACTGACTCTGCTTTCACAACTTTAACACCTTTAAAGTATTAGCTCTTATACCAACAAAAATGCTTAAAATCCATATCCATAACAAGAATTTATTTGAATAATTGTTTCTGCAACCTCTGGATGACAATTTGCAAGTAACAGATTAAGGTAGGAGAAAACATTTACCTTTAAGCTCCTAATCTTCACTACCATTCAGTTAAGACAATATTGCTAATTAACTTTTTTGGGTGAGGAAAGTAGACAAAAGGGAAGCACAATGTCGATAACACAGTAACCATTATGTCAATGACAAAATATCCTCATGCTGTCAGTCCAAGAAATAAAATTAAGATCAGTATTGAAAGATGCCGCTCCACGCCTTTTTGGGAGCACACGACTCTTAGACAATGTAAAACGGGGTGACTAAAAAGAAAAATGATAAAGAAAATGTGGGGTTAAAGAAAGCCTTACATTAAAATACACCAAATGACCTCAGTCCTGAGATATTATACCATGAGTCTTTAAAATTATCTACCATAAAAAGAACGTGTAGAAAAAAAGGCAAAAGGACAAACTTCAAGCCCACATAAATACCGTTATATATTGTGATCCTGTCAGATCTCTCATACTAAGTAAGGCTGAGTCATAGTCTACACATGGATGGAAGACCTTAAAAAACATCTAGATAATGCACAAAGTGGTATGACAGCAATTCATTAATCTGAATCATAGCTGAACCAATGCTTCAGCATGGTGTTAGGGGGTCACTGTGCTACTGTCTTTTGGAGAAGTTCAAACAGAGGTCATCATGACTACTTGTCATCCTTAAAAATTCCAAGGGAATTTTTTCAAGGGCACTGGTAGTTAAAATTGGCCAGGATGTCATAGTTAATATCTCATCTAATTACAACACTGTAATTGCTGCCTATTTAAATTCTGTAGTTTCAACAGGATGTTTTTTTCCTTCCATGTCTTAAACTACTGTGTAAAACTGCTGTCAAAAAAGCTACTATATTTCACCCCAGAGAGAACTGTGTTTCAATGGTGAAAGCAGCAATTTTCAGGTAGTGCTTACATTTCAACTTGTGCACTCTAGAATCTTTTAAGATGGAATATGATATAAACACAGATTAGTTTTTAACTGATAGTGCTCCCATGTAGGAAGAAAAGGATAGACACTGCATTTTCGGGGCTAAATTTGTCAACCAGGACCTAAAAGGAATATATTAACACAGACTATAAAGCAGCAAAAGAAGGACACAGATGCCCAGTTAGTGTCCCTATGCAGGTCTCCTTTCATGGATGGACTTGGGACAATTCATGACTATTTCCATTTTTATATATATATATATATATTTTTAAATACGACCTGAACTCCAACTACAGGTAGTAAGCAATGCCAGCTATGCTGTAGTGCTGCTTCCTGTCATGTAATAAGTGATAAAGTGTTCAAAGTCCACATACTGTAGCTCTTAAGCGAATGACAAGTCAATGACCTTTCTCTTTAAATAACCCTATCATTTAAGTTCACTTCCTCCAACCATTCCTGGGGACCAGGTTTTCAGACTGCCTGGGCTTATACCATCATGATCCGGTACAGCAATAGCAGTCTCCTAAGTTCATGCTTCTGTCCTTGTCTTGTCTTCACCCTTACCATTTTTATTTATTTTTTCAAGCTGTTTTCTGAATCAGTCATTAGGAGAAAACTAAATCTATAACAACCTAATGAGAAACTCGATCAGAACACCAACCTTACATTGTCTCAGGAGCTAGAATGTCAAATTCCACTAACAAAACAATACTGAAAAACAGAAGAGGGGCAATATTTTCAGAAGAGATTTACAAGCCTAGACTCCAATTTCACTGACTTTGATTCTTAAGTCTCTTTTGAAAATAATACCTAGGTGCTTTTGAAAATTTTACCTGAGCTCTGAATACACATTAACATGCAAATACATCTAACAAGCCATATTTGGCCTCCATTACACCACTAAGGAAATCCAAGTGAACATGTTACGTTCAAAGCTCTAACAAAATCCCTTTCCTTCATATTGCACTATGTCTATAGCTACCGATTTTTAAAGGCAGTTTAGGAAATAAATATGACATTGTGGGGAAAAACAAAAATAAATGTGCAGATTAATGCGTAATCTTTAAAAAAAGTTTTTTTTAAAGAAAAATGTTCAAGTGAACTCTCAACTAGGACCAATTTTTCCTAATTGTTTTAAGTAGAACCATTACACTCAAATCTTAATATATTTACTATAAAGCAGAAAGACACAGCCAAACAATATCCAAAATATTAGTTAAAATGCAACTATGTAAATATGTTCAGCAAATACTTACATACCTATACTTATTTATATGGGAACACACTGTAATTAAGGCCACAAACACACTGTTAAAAATGATCTGCTAGTATTTACAAAATTAAGTGTTCACATACCTCAAGAGGTTAAAGAAAAGCAACTTTTAACAAAAATTCCTACATCTGAAATTTAATTCATTATGAAAGCAGAGCAAAAACATCTTTTTTAAATATTCATTTCACACCACCTTCTGTACTGTCATTCTCCCTTTTATGTTCCTTTACACAGCATCAGAGGAGAGAATATTTTTTAAAAAGTTATTTTAAAACTAGGACAGTGTGGTTCCCAAACCACAAAAACCGGCAAGTGGATTCAGGGGCAGGTGTAGAACCTGAATTTGTTTTTTTAAATTGATTAGATTTTCAAGTTTAAGGGAATTTTTCCTCCAAATTTTTAATTTAGTTATTTTACTCGTCTTTTTTAATTTTGTGCATAGTATCAGCAAGTGTCCTTTTTCCAGGCCCTTGATATTCAGACACTACAGCCACTTCAATCACCTTCTGGGTACAGCATCAACAGCAGAGTGCCATACCAAGCAGTAACCAATGGTTAATCAGGGGACATGTCTTTGTCACAGAGAAAAGGGGAAGCGTACATTAACTTTAGAAATTTGCTAAATGCTCTCTATCTTCTAAGCTAGCTGCAGACCTCATCCTTCATCTTATAGTGTATCGATTTGACAGTAGGCAAAGATGTATCAAAATATGACAGTATGTAATACACCTCTACCCCGATATAACGCGACCCGATATAACACAAATTCAGGTATAACGTGGTAAAGCAGTGCTCCTGGGGGGCGGGGCTGCGAGCTCCGGTGGACCAAAGCAAGTTCGATATAACGCGGTTTCATCTATAACACGGTAAGATTCTTTGGCTCCTGAGGACAGCGTTATATCGTGGTAGAGGTATATATGTTCATTTAATCATACACAAGTGTTAGCACATGGCTGTATTTATGGTTTGGTTTTCATCCTGCAGGCATCTATTTTACTTACAGTACTCAAGTACATTTTGAAATGGTAGACAGTGAAATTTTAGTAAGCTGTAAATTCCACTGTGTAGTAGCAAGTGCCTATACTGTATTAAATATTTTATTATCTTGAGCTTAGTTTTTTAAGCTTATATACAGGCACTAAATCCTTATCAAGCAGTTACCAAATCATGTATACTAGCAAAAAGTGAGCCAATATTCCAAAACATTACAACCTGAACAGTTACTTCAGTCCTTAATCTTATTAAAGAAGGTTTTACAGAAATATAAAGCCAGCATTGTTGAGGTTTACAAGTAAAAGCGGCAAAGAGTTCTGTGGCACCTTATAGACTAACAGACGTATTGGAGCATAAGCTTCTGTGGGTGAATACCCACTTCGTCAGATGGGATTCTTTGCCGCTTTTACAGATCCAGACTAACACGGCTACCCCTCTGAAGTTTACAAGTGTAAACAATTTTTGTAGTTGTCCTTGCCATTAAACCTGGAAGTGCCCTTCAAAGAAAAAAATAAATGGGTGTACCTTTCTCACTTCTTTATGAAGCAGGCCCAAAAAGCTTTTTTAAAAGAAAGAACATTCAGATCTCACCTGCGCAGGAATATTCTAACTTTATCTACGCTAGGAATTTCTCTCCTAAAATGTATAATATTGCTACCACAGGTTAAGCTGCATCAGATAGCAACAGTAGGAGCTCTAACATAGAAGAGCACCAGCATTTTAACCATAGTATCATCCAGACCACCTCCTTTGAGCAGGGTTATATGACACTATATCAAAGCTTCTGAAAGCAGCTGGTGGCCCATCTACACTAGAGATCTTAGTGTTGCTGTCATCAGTGCAGCCAAAATGATGTTAGCAAATGAGAAGACAGGACCTAAGCGGCTGAAATTGAAAGTCAAGAACAACCACTGAAGATGTACACAAACATGCACATTAAGGGCTTGTCTTCACTACTGGGGAGACTGACACCGCTGCAATGTATGCAGCCGGTGTCGATTCAGCGGGTCTAGTGAAGATCTGCTAAATGGATGGTAAAGTACTCTGTGGTTGACTCCAGTACTCCAGCTCCCCAAGTCGACAGGAGAGCATCTTCTGACAACACAGAGCAGTGATGACACCGGGGTAAATTGACTTAAGCTATATCAACTCCAGTTACATTATTCACGTAGCTGGAGTAGCTTAACTTAGGTTGACTTACCCGGGTAGTGAAGACATGCCCTAAACATATACCAACAGTAGTTAAATACCAATTTTACAGGGAATGTTACAGCTATTCTCTTTCCCACAGGTAAAGTAATTCACAGCTTCAAAGTATAACAATTAGGATGAAAGGAGATGTTTCTCTTACATTTGTGTTAGCTTTAATTATAAGGTTTAGTCAAATATGTAAAATATCCTTTCAGTTACTAACTATATCCCATTAAAGATTTTAAATAGTTTTGTAGGTAAGCAGTAAAACAGCATATCATATACAAGGTAATTATATCAGTGTACAAGTGTGTGCTAGGTGTCTCACAAATAAAAACACATGTTTCCTTTCAAGTAGAAAGTCTAAAGATTTAGAGTATACAGTCTAAATATAAGAAAAGGTGCAATCAGAGAGAGCAAAACAAACAAGTGGGATGCTGGAGGTTGAAAGGTAGGTTTCTTGCTAACCATTTGTCCAGCAACCTTGGGAGTCCTAGGGTATGACTGCACTGCAGTTAAAAACCCATGTCTGGCCTGTGCCAGCTGACTCAGGCTCCTGGGGCTCAGGCTAAGGGGCTGTTTAACTGCTGTGTAGACGTTGGGGCAGAAGCCCAAGTTTTAGGACCCTGCAAGAGCTTGGGATGCAGCCAGACCTCAAATGTCTACTCCACAATTAAACAGCCCCTTAGCCCAAGCCAGTTAACGCAGGCCAGCTGTGGATGTCTAATTGCACTGTAGATATATTCTTAGTACACACAGGTTACCAGTATTTTAAGTACCGTGTCATCTAATCCTGCTCAGAGCAGTGTCAACACAGTGCTTAAAACAGCAGCAGCCCACTGGCACTTGGGCCCCCAATACATATAATGCAGTGCATGCCATATTGAAAATCGTGGTCTAATTATTGTTGCTACTATGATGCCTGTCACCAAAAATAGTGCTTTGAAGAGAAGTTGTCCCAGGCAGATTTAGTAAAGACAACATACATGCTTATGGATCTCTTGCCACCTATTATAGAGCTTGTTTTTCAAAACACAGGCTCTGAACATTGCAAGTATATAGTTATCAGCAGGTCATTTTCTCAGGCCTAGAAAAAAAGTTTAATTGGCAATTATCTTAGAGTAGGAGGCTTTCAAACTCATGAAATAAACTTTAGGTTGCCTTACATGATGAAATGGAAAAAAGCTCCTTTTCAGGGGCACCCATTCTCTACAGGGAAAGAGAGATATGGTGTCCATAAAGTGGTTTTACTAGCTATTTAACTGATAATTTAAAATGTAGGATCCCAGACAATGACAGTGAAGTCCTGTATGCATGTGTACATGGAACGAAACACTACGAAACTAGGAAAACTCATTAGAGGGCTAATAAATGAGTTACATAAGGAAAGTTCTGCAGATTTAAGTTTGCCTGCCCTACTCATGCTGCCTCCGTTTATGAATATAACAGCCACGTTGAGTCAGACCAGTGGTCCATCTAGTCCAATATTCTGTCTTCCAACAGTGGCCTATGATAGATGCTTCAGAGGGAATGAACAGAACAGGGCAATTATCGAATGATCCATCCTCTGTTGTCCACTCCCAGCTTCTGGCAGTTAGAGGCTAGGGGCACCCAGAGCCTGGTGCCGTATCCCTAACCATATTGGCTAACAGCCGTTGATGGACCTATCCTCCACAAACTTTTCTAATTCTTTTTTGAGCCCGGTTATAGTTTTGGCCTTCACAACATCCCCCGGCAATGTGTTCCACAGGTTGACAGTGCTTTGTGTGAAGAAGTATTTCCTTTTAATTATTTTAAAACTGCTGCCTGTTAATTTCAATGTTATGTGAAGGAGTAAATAACACTTCCTTATTCTCTTTTTTCATACCATTCATGATTTTATAGACCTCTATAATATTCCCCACTTTAGTCATCTCTTTTCCAAGCTGAAAAGTCTCAGTCTTTTTAATTTCTCCTCATATGGAAGCTGTTCCATACCCTTCATTGTTTTTGTTGCCCTTCTCTGTACCTTTTCCAATTCTAATCTATCTTTTTTGAGATGGGGTGACCAGAACTGCACACAGTATTCAGGGTGTGAGCATAGGATAGATTTATATAGTGGCATTATGATATTTTCTGCCTCCCTATCTATACCTTCCCTAATTGTTACCTTTTTTGACTGTTCCTACACACTGAACAGATGTTTTCAGACAACTACCCACAATAAATCCAAGATCTTTCTTGACTGGTAACAGCTAATTAAGACACCACCATTTTGTGAGTATAGTTGGGATTATGTTTTCCACAGTTCATTACTTTGCATTTATCAACACTGAATTTCACCTGCCATTTTGTTGCCAAGACACCCAATTTTGTGAGTTCCCTTTGTAATTCTTCGCAGTTATCTTTGGACTTAACTACCTTGAGTACTTTTGTATCATCTGCAAATGTTAACACATCACTGTTGACCATTTTTTCCAGATAATTTACGAATATGTTGAACAGTACTGGTCCCAATACAGATCCTTGGAGGACACCACAATTTACCTCTCTCCATTCCGAAAACAGACCAATTATTCCTAGCCTATCTGTCCTATCAGTTACTGACACATGAGAGAACCTTCTCTCTTACCTCATGACTGCTTACTTTGCTTAAGAGCCTGTGGTGAGGGACCTTGTTAAAGGCTTTCTGAAAGTCCAAGTACACTATATCCACTGGATCATCCTTGTCCACATGTTTGTGGACCCCCCTCAAAGAATTCTAATAGTTTAGTGAGGCATGATTTCCCTTTACAAAAGCTATGTTGAGTCTTCCCCAACAAATTGTGTTTATCTATGTGTTTGATAATTCTGTTCTACACTTCAGTGTCAACCAGTTTGCCTGGTACTGAAGTTAGGCTTACTGGCCTGTAACTGCCAGGATTGCCTCTGTGAAGGTTGCTATACAAAATGAGAGAAACTTTAGCTCTCAAAACCTAATTACAAGTAGTTTTATCTAAGAAAGACTACAACCATCGATGGTATATGATCCGATTCCCATTTCACTTTAGGGGCAAGATGATGCCAAAAATATTTTATTTTATTACAACCCTGAAGAGAGAGAAAAGGAAAAAAGGAGTCTTCTAGTAATCAGTAGGTGTTTAATACTACTGATACCTGGATAATTAACATGTTTTACATATCTTGTTTGTAAAATACTTAGAAGACGTAAAGCACTTGTCAAACATTTTGCAAAAATAAAGAGACCAAATTAAAAAAAAGAATTTTACAGTTACATTTCAGGTGGTCTCATGTATTTATCTGTCTAAGGTTATCTATTACGAAGTTTTTGTCTTAATGTATTTGGCCATGACGCAGCATAATTACATTTTGACCCATATTTTCTGTCATTGTAAGGCTACTGAATCAAGTCAAGAAATTTCCAAAATGAAACATACATCAGACCTGACCTCTTAATCTGGGACATTATCAGATTATATGAACATGGTTCCCTATACTATGGCATCCTCCTTTATCATTCTGTTATGAAATTTGTGTGTTTATTTTTTTTCTTTTGTGGGACTAGAATGCAAAACTATATATCCAAACTTTTCCATTAGTACCTTCTCCCAGAGTGGCAATCTATTTAGAATTTTTTCCTTCCAATACTTCTTGGAGATTTGTTAGTTAATTTCCTTTTTACAGCCTGTCTTCTTGTTAATGTTGCCCTGTTAAAAAAAGTGTACTTATTTTAAAAAAAAACAAAAACAGATCTCATTATGTTGTAATTTCTTTACATGATCCCCCTGAACCTGTAATCTGTTTAACTACACAGTTTAAGTGCTAGCTGAATAAGTAAAGTAAAAAATAGAGTTTAGCGAACTAGCAAAATTTTTGGAAGTACTGTTAAACACATGACAAAAAATCAAGGACATGACTAAAAGTATCCAAACTCACATCAAACTAAGAAACAAACCAATGAATGGTCAGGTCATTTTAGTGTTGCACTTCCTGCACTTCTAGTACCATACATATCACTACCTTAAAATGATACTGTTTGATTTTATTTTTTTTTCCAAAATTTAACATACATTTTCAGGAAGGACACTTGGAATGGAAATGCTAAAGGAGAGCTTCCTGTTAGTCTCTTCTCATCCTGTTTGCTTGTATCTTGGAATTATTAACCACAATCTCTTGCCACTGGTTTCAATGGCATTAGGTTCTTGGGGACTAGTGAAAAAAAGTACTATGTATTATCGAGGGTGGCAGTGGGTAGGTTTTTATTTTTTAACTACTGAATTTTCCTTTTCTGATCATACAGTTTCAATATACTGTGGATAGTACTTTACTGCTTAATGTGACTCTTCTTTAGGAGGTGAAGCTCCCAATAGGCAAGTGCATCTGACCACATACCCACCAGGATTATGCTCAAAGTGACACAGTCAAGCTTTTTTTTTTTTTTTTTTTTTTTTAAAAGGGAGTTAGAAGTGGTTTTTTTTAGGTACAATTACTCCTGCCCTGTTGATTTTTGCAGTTTTACGATCACAATTTCCTATTTTGTTTTAATGCTTATTCTCTATCCTGTTGCCATATGAAAGACACACACAAGCAAAAGAGGAAAACTGAATAGTGATTCAAGGGAAATCATGAAAACCACTAGACACTAAAGCCTTGTCTACCCTATGAAGGGTTTGCTGGTAATACTATACTGGTACACCCTTCTAATGGGAACACAGCTTATACCAGCAAAAGAGTTCTTTGCTGGTGTAAGTTATGCAAGTTCCCCTTACAACAAAGTCCTTAATTGCATATACAATTGGGGCTTTTGCTGGAATAGCTATGTTGGTTACAGGTGTGATGTTTTCATACTCTTAACCAACACAGCTATGCCAGCAAAATTTTTAAATGTATACCAGACCTAAGTGAGTCTAATGCACACAAAAAAACCTGAAAAAATACAGAAAAACAACATTTTCTATAATCTGTCACTTTTAGTAATCTGTTGAATTATTTTTAACAGTAGGAAATCTTAAATTACTACTGTCCTTTTAAAAGAAGCTGTCTTAAATACAGGCCAACTTAGGTGTTCAAATTTTTGTCGCACTTTCACAGTCAAAGACAAGGCTTTAGAATTTCAGGGTTGCATTTAACTATCAATTTAGTTACCACCATTAACTGGAAACAAAAACACACAAGTATAATCTCCATCCTGCAATTAAGCAAGTCATTCTCTTCCTATGTTTCTCTCTCTCCCCCACCCTCTTTATGAAATCCCTCTATACAGGCTCCCCAGCCATTCTGAAATTCAATGCAAAATTAGAGTACCTTCAAAAAATGGAGGAAATTGGGAAGTGCTGAGAAAATGCAGGATTCCCACAACCTTGCACTCAGGTTAAATCTGAGTTTAAATGGAAACTAAAAACATTCAGCCCTATGTTGGGAAGCTGTTTACATCCTAACTAAAAAATGATTCTGTGTAAAATGTTATAAAGCCCCTTCTTGGGCTTTACAACATAGGTTAACAAGTTTAACTAGCATGAGTGAAATGAATGGCATAGGAGATCGGTAACTGGAAATGAAAGTTTTCATTCCTTACCCCATGTCAAAAATGAACAGTCATTTTCAGCTACTGACTATTAATAGCTTCCATCAAATAGCCTGGGGTTCAGTTCTCAGAAAACCAGTGTCCACGTCACAAAAACAATCCGCACAAACAGCATACCTGGCTAGCAGTTTCAGCAGAGGCCTATAACTGACTTAACATATAGACTGAACTTCTAGGAACACCAATATTACAATGGAT
The DNA here is from genome assembly GCF_965140285.1 of Lepidochelys kempii. NCBI lineage: Eukaryota > Metazoa > Chordata > Testudines > Cheloniidae > Lepidochelys > Lepidochelys kempii. The sequence goes on from NC_136381.1 coordinate 259,160,417, forward strand.
CCAACCACCAATTTTTCTGATAAAACTGCAGGCCACTGCAGAGGCTTCAGGAGAAGATATAATGCACCCAACTGTGCACTTTACCAAAGGGAGATATTTTGCCTGACTCCAGATGATCATTGATTTATTCCTTGAAATATGATTAATATAACCTGGTCATTTCATCCTAGTTAGTGTAACTGCAGATATGCATAAACATCAATTCTTTTTAACAATACCTATCGATTTTTTGCAATGTTATCCTCTGGCACTGATTTACACAGGTTAATTGTATGCTGCATAAAACTATACTTTCTTTTACCTATTCCAAACATGTTGCCTTTTAATTCTAAATGTCTTGTTGTATTATGAGAAAAACTAACAAGAGGCCTTTCTTGGCCTCTTCTATACCAATTGTTATTTTGTGCGTCTATATCTCGTCTTATTTTTCTCCTTTCCTTTCGTAGTTTTTAATCTCAAATAGAATTCTTTCTAGGCTTTTAATCATTTTGTTGTTTTTAAAACCTCTTCTGTTTCCATTACGTCTTGTCTTTCTTAAGATGAAAGGACCAAAACTTCCCACATTGTTTGAGAAGTGGACTCATCATTGGATTTTACGATAGTATTACCTTATTTTCTGCATTATTCACTTCCTAATTTAATCCAGCGTATTATCTGCTTTTTGGATTGCTGCTATACCTTATGAAGATATCTTCACTGAGCAGTCCACAAAGATGCCTCACTAATCGAGAAACCACTGGTGTGTAATGAGTGAGTTTAACTGTTCCTTCCAATATGCAATACAGTACAATTATGTACATTGAATTATCTACCATTGTTACATACCCTCTACCAATTCCTCAGTTTTGTTGGCTGTTTCCATGAAATGTCTCTCATACCTCCTTTCCCTTTAATTTAGGTAGCTGTGCTCTTAACAAGTTTTGCTACCTCACCATTCACCCATCCCTCCAAGTGGTTGGCATGATCCAGCAAAGCATCCTGCAGGATCAGGAATTAAAATGCTCAGTACCTTCCAGGGCCAAGCCCATTCTGACCATCACTGGACACAGTACTAATACTTGGGACACCATACTATTAACTTCTCTCCACTAGAAAAATTGGCCATAACCATTTTCTATCTCGTGGACTGTTTTAATGATGGTCCTTATCATTCATCCTCAAAAAGTGTTTTTCAAAAACAAACTATGTCCTTCACTATTCCTTTATCCACTACATTTACTATTCCAACAGGTTAGAAAAACAGGATCCCAAATACTCATGCATGTGCATTTCTGCATACCCATTGTAGTGTGCATATACTCCGATATGCAAAGACAAGTCTGCTCTGCGTGTCCACAAACCCTATGTGCACTTATTGCATTCCATGGACTCATGCATGTGAAAATTCTTCACAATTTACTTTAACAGAAGTCATATTTGTCTATCCTGGTTCTTTTACTATGACAAATGATGTGGCAGAGTCATGCCACTAACAACTATGAGATCTTAAACTGAGATCCATCTTCTCAGCACGCTATGGCACTATGGCACTTTCAGTAAGATTAGGGATTTACTCCTATGCCCTTGACAAAACTCTCTCCTTCCTTCCCACTGTTGCACAGCTCCCCTCTTCTGGTTGTTGAAAGTGAGGGTGGAGTCCATGGCTTTGCCTAGCACCATCATAACAAAAACACTATTTACAGTTTTGCTGCTGATTAATAGCTAGGAACAGCAGTCATAAAACTGAAAGATTGCTATCAAGTTTCATTGCGCTGCTTCTGGGAACTCTGAAGGAACACGGGGGAGAAAGGGAGACAATCCTCCACTGTTGAGTCACTCTGCCCAGAAAGTGGAAGAGCCTCTGAAGGAGCAGCAGAAGAATGAAACTGACAAGACCAACCAGTTTCACAGGTGCTATTAATAAGCTACTGGACCACCATGAAAGTGATCCAAAACATATTCAGTTTTACCATGCAACTATGTGGGCTCAACTTTCTGGCTTACAGCTGCATATTACTAAAGTTTTGTTTTGAACATTTTTTAATATATCTGTATCTATATTGTTTTTCCAGGTATGCCTCTGTAGGGCTCTGTAGTATTATGTATGATACAGAGTTTCATTCCTGCTCCTAATGCTCACTGAAGCCTTGGGAACTCAAGCAATCAGCATCACCAATACTGCCATGAGCTGGAACCATGTCAGATCTCACAGGCATAAAAAAATGGTCTGGTCAGTGGGTGGACAAGACCTCTAAGATGAAAGAATATGGAATATACATAATGTATCTTTTGTATGCCACATTAGCTGCTACTTCATCTCCTACATACCTCTTCCAGAAGTTTCAGTTTACCCTTTAAAAAATTATACATTCAGTAAATTTTGGCACATTGGACATTTTTCACCTGAGGGTGGGTCATCCCTGTGTTATGCAGAAAGTAGACTAGATGACTATTTCTGGCCTTCAAATCTACTTATAAAGACTTTGTAATTGTTAGGAAAGAGGCGGTGGCTCTTCAGGCTTGTTTGTTTTTTAAAAACTGAGGAAACGGTCTTGTTTTAAAATAATTATCTGACTTTTGATTCACCCGCTGTGTAAAGCATTTTATCATGTGGTATACTTAAAGATGCATTTTACTGCATCTGTTCTGTCGATAAAAGACATCAGTTTCCAGTGCTGTCAATCTATTACGCTCAAGAACCCTAAAAAAAAAACAACACTGCAGTAGTATGAACTGTGGTAAAATACTAGACACTACTGCATTCATGTAAAAGCTACTTTGATAAAATTTTGAATAAGGCCTAAGAACATAGACTAGTCCTGACATCACTAATGTGGTTTTTCCTCCCCATCTGAGTGAAGCTGGAAATTTCACTGTAAACATTAATATTACATTACTCTATACTAACTAGTACTGAAAGCCACAGTTTATTTAGCAGTCATTCTGATCTGAAAATATTTTGATTTGTCCTGTAACAAACAGATTTTAGTACTTGCAAAAACTATTGCCATGCAATATTAAAACTGCACAGATAAAAATCTTATGTCATCAAGAAATGTATAAGAAACTGAAACCTACACAATTAACATGGCAAACAGCTTTTGTTGCTGTTTTGCCTTTATAAAAGGCAGAAATGACAAGCTCCAGAGATTTCAGCAAAGGGGAACACTTTAGCTTACTGAAAGTCTATCAAAGAGTTAAAAGCATTTGCTAGCTTTCTGCTTAAAAATATTTGTAAATAGCCATCCAGTCTTTTAAATTTGCAGGGACAAAGCAGCAAAAAGGGCTTTCTTTTTCCCACTTGACTGAGCCTTCTGGTCAGCTTTTGCCAGGTAAGGAGAAAGTATACAATAATGTCATTAAATGGGAACAGCTTCATCAGGTTTCACTTAAAAAGATACCTACTGAGCAGACTCAAGTGATTTTTTCCAGTGAACTTTCGCCCCATCCATAAACCAAACAAATCACACACTCCTCAATGAGAATTTAGGGCTTCATATTTCATATACTATTTTTATAGTTCAGATTAGTGTTAGCACTAACGTGATGAGCAATTTCCATGCACACACAAATTACTTGGAAACATTTATGATGTTTATTAGTGTGAATCTCAGCACAGATTAAATTCAGAAGGCTAAAATATAGTGCATGACAGATCACACTGTGTTTTACTGACTCATTAGAAATGTGTTTCAATCTGCATTTTTGAATGCCAGATTGACAAAATGTAGTCCAAACTTGCTGTTTAAGGCACGTTAATTTCTGAAAGCTTACATTAAATCACCACATTAAGACAAGTCTGAATTCAAAGAGACCACCATTAAATAAAATGGCAGCTTCAGAGCCCTCAGATATGGTTTGAATACCAGATATTTGTATAAACTATCATTCAGATCACCAAAAAAACCCAACAAAAAAACACATCCCAGTTTGTTGAGTTTTAACTGCAACTTTAAACCAAATCTTAGGTTACCATGGGTTATTACAGTGTACCTAGAACGCAAAACTTACTGTATGGTTGCTCTGGTTTCATATAACAATTACGTCACTAGTTAACGTTTTAGAATTTACCCTCTGTAATGAACCACATTCCAATGCAGAGCTAGAGGTGACTTCTACATTTTCTTCTTAATGTTACTTTCTACTTCATGTTACTTATTGTGTTTTGGTGAATATAAAAAAAATTGTTACATCGATACTTTATTTTAAAATATTAGTGTGTGCTGAAATGTTCATGAAGCACTAAAAATCCTATTGAAATCACAATGATAAAGAGGAAATGAAATATTCCAAATATTAGACACTTAAGTTGTGATTAAATCACGTTAACATTAAAATTCAAGAACACTGTACTTCAGTTCTACTCCATATGTGTGCTTTTAGGTGAAGATCTTTTGAAATGCTTATTACTTCAAATTAAAAAAAGACCTGAAGAAGCACTCTGTGTAGCTCAAAAGCTTGTATCTTCCACCAACAGAAGTTGGCCCAAAAAATATATATTACCTCACCTACCTTGTCTCTCTCATATATCCTGGGCCAAACACAGCTATAATGGTACTGCAAACATATTGCCTCAAATGACAATGAACACTCTTTGTAAAAAAGGAGGGAAATGAAGCTCCTCAAGACTTTTATATTTTCATAAAGTACTAAAGGTCATACTTTATTCAAAATACGGTTACTGGTTTTATGTTCCAGGCCTGAAATTTTCCCCCAAAATAACTGCTTTTACACATACAATAGAAGACATTCATGAAGACAACATGCAGGAATTCCAAATTACTGAATGGGAGCTTTGCTCACGGTCAAATTTTAGAACAAGTTAGGAAAGATGTGTCTGAACTGAGAAAAGCAGCCAAACATCAAAGATTTCAGAGTAGCAGCCATGTTAGTCTGTATCCATAAAAAGAAAGGGAGTACTTGTGGCACTTTAGAGACTAACAAATTTATTAGAGCATAAGCTTTCGTGAGCTACAGCTCACTTCATCAGGCTGTAGCTCACAAAAGCTTATGCTCTAATAAATTTGTTAGTCTCTAAAGTGCCACACGTACTCCTTTTCTTTTTACAAACATCAAAGAGAATCTGGAGAGCAATGTACTTACTAACTGGACTAGAATTTCATGCCACTGCTACATACAAGTTAATTTATGACTATTTAAGCAGCCTAATACCTCTGCACTGATGAAGATTAAAATATAAATTAGCTTGTCTGCCTACACAATATTCAATGCTAAAATCTATCATCACTGCTCTCTTTTCAAGACATGAAGCATTTACCTAGTATATCAAGAAGTAACTGATCAGTACATAAATATAAATAATTCAGTTAAAATAAATGTGTCTACTTTCATCTGTACCATGAAGATCTAAATTTTGAATAAAAACTAAGATAAAATTTGTCCATCTTTCCGTCACCCACACCAAGAAATTTTACCTCTCTCATTCTTACAAGTATTTCCATTTTAATTGCTAGCTACAGCTTTTGTTGCTGTTTTGTGTTTATAAAAGGCAGAAATGACAAGCTCCAGAGATTTCAGCAAAGGGGAACACTTTAGCTTACTGAAAGTCTATCAAAGAATTAAAAGCATTTGTTAGCTTTCTGCTTGAAAATATTTTTAAATAGCCATCCAATCTTCTAAATTTGCACAAGAGATTTATATTTCCAAGCACTGATTGTTTTACAGTTACATCAGCAAATACCAATATTAGCTGAAAGTGTAACAACTTATAGAAAAGAAACTATTTCAGGACAAATATTAAATGAAATCATGAAAAATGTAGTTGTTACAACTTTCAGTAGCTGGCCTTCATTTTGACTGGCAGAACTAAATGTAGTGCACCATCATGTGGCAGTCAGTCATTGAATAATTCATATAAAAATGTCAACTTTTTTCATGGCTTTGATCCAATTATTAGAATTAAATATTTGTTAACTGTGCCACTGTAATACTGATCGTTAAAAAACTTTAATGGGAAGTTCCGTGACCATAGAATCTAATTTTTTAAGGATTTTTTTGGACTAACAAGAAAATATTTTGACTTTTTTAATGTTTACTTGAAGACAACTGCCCCCAGTGCCTATTAAGTAGGTCTTTATTTTGCTAGCCTACATCATGGCACATTGCGGTGGTAAAATATATAAATATTAAACATTTTCAGAGTTTGAGCATATATACTGTGTACTAAATAGCTAAAAAATTATTTCTGAAAACCCTATACGACAAGTTATATCCTAAAGCACATTTTCACCGCCAAATCCTAAAATCATACAGGAAGTGGACAGACTAAACTGAAGCAATAGAAACAGTGCTTTGATAATTACAGAACAATTTCAGAAAACATTATGTACTAAAAACAAAATCTGAAACTGATTGCTTAAAGAGATAAATCAGCATACATTAAAAACATGCATGTTAGAGAACCACTGTATACACGTCAATTTAACACAAACAAGTTACTGAAGATTAATCTTGACGCCCTGATTTATACAGCCGGGTTGCCTCCCACCAGAAGTTCGAGTTCCCCACAGCCACATGTATACTGCACGTTAAGGTTTAGGCTCTGCTTTAGCATACACCATCTTAAAGCTTTGCTTGAACTCTAAGGAATCCGCAAGTTACAAAAAAGCCTTACCATAACCTGAAGTCACTAAAGTGAGGTATGCAAATAAACTTAAGACAACATACAAACCCTGAAAAATAGAAAATCCTCTAACCATACCTAGATTTTAAGGATGGTCAGTGTTTTCATTACAAAACCCAGCAGACTGGCAATTTATAACTCTTTACCTTAACAATTTGCATAGGAATGACACCTGACAAAACCTCAGAGCATATATTATTTTGTTACCAATTTTGAAACAAATTCAGTCTAAAATTCACTTATTTAAAACGTTTCTCTACATGCTTACCTAACAAAAATCCATTAAAAATGAAGTTTTAAAGACCAATAACCTATATTGCAAGTTAGTTAATTCTGGGTTTTATTTTTCGAAAGCTGTAAAAATTCCAAGGTTTAAAAAACCAACTACTATGCAGGTGAACACTGGCTAATTTTCCATTATTTTTACTTTTAGACTAGAATGGGTAATAATATGAATATACAACATGCAAATACATACCACAAATATATAATCAACACAGAATAATGACTTTGAAGACATTTATGTTTACTGCAAATGCATATATTTACTACAAGCTGTACTCTATCAGATGTGCCTTGACTATTTTGTCTACTCTAAAATTCTCACTGCTGATAACACCAGTACACCTTCACCAGTAATAACAGCAATAATGGGAGCTTCAATATAAACAGGCCTCTGGGTGTCACTGATGTTTTAACTACTGTTATCACCTAACCCTACTCCAAAGATGTCTGAGACCCCCTGTATAAAACGTCAATGACAAGTGCCTTGTATACAGTAGCACACCCCAAACCAATCACTGCTACCACCAGTGGGAAATATTAGAAGTCTATATACACAAGACCTCATACTAAATGTGTCATTTCACAATTGGTTGGATAAGAGAAGAGTGATTGTAGTATTCATATTCCAAAGGAGAAAATGCTCCTTTATAACAACCACCTCTAATGGCCTGGATTAATTTCTTATATATCACTGTACTTTCTTACAAATAGCCTTCCTGGTATGGGATGACAATCAGTGGTTGGGTGTGGAGTGTTTTGCTCTAAAACACTGTTATAATGAAACAGGGACCAAGCCCTCTAACTAGTCAGAATTCCTTACCATTACAAGAACCTTCACACTTAGCAAAAAAAGGAAGAGTGCTGCAGCACACCGGAAAACGATGCATATTGATCACAGGGAAATGAGAATACTGAGTTATTTAATAAAAAAGAATAGTGCTAATCTATTAACAGATGTTACTTTCATATATGCATATTTCTGTCCCTTTTGCCTTGTTTTCACCTATTCTACCAAAAAACGCCCCCCACATTTATGCACGCAATAACTTTCAAGATCTGTAATGCTCTCAAAAAAATTCCAGTGACCCTGGACTCTGTTAAAGATGGTCTTTTATTCACCCTGTAGTGCCTACCTCTATCACAACAGACACCTTGCCACCCACAATTCAACACCCCTACAACATCCCAGAAGGGCACAAGGGTAAGGGTAACTTTCAATGTTTTAACTTTTGAGCAATGGAGGCTCCCGAGGGCAGGCTTTTGTCAACCCTATTTTGGGTCAGGGCACAATATAATCTTTACATGATGCTGTAAGTAGCCTAATGATTGTATATTTACAGATCAGTTTTGCCTGCCGACTTTCAGATGCTAAGTAGCCTCTGTTTCTTTTGCAAGGTCAAGGCAGAATCCTTCAACAAGATCTGAAGATAAATTTTCTGTTTTAAATTAGGGTTCGGAGAATCACAACCCTCTTTCACCCTAAAACGTCTCTCTGCCCCAGAATGAGATTTCAAAATTTTCTAACAAGTCAGACAGAGGTCTGTGTCTGGAGTGTATATTATTATTGCATGCATCTTTAGAGTGCCCATCACTTTAGTATAATCTGAAAGGAACGCTTACCTTTATCCTGAGTGCAGGACAGTATTTCCTCCTCTTTGGGGTTAGTCACCTGGGTGATAATGGACGGGTTGTCCATGGAAACAGAGTGCGATTTCACCTGGCTATTTCCCTCCCAGGGGCAGGTTTGTGTGCGTTTGTTTTTAGGGATCAATAGGCAGATTTCTCTCTAAAAACTCCTTCAGGAACGAAACCAGCCAGAAAAACCACACACACCCCCCAAAAACGCGCGCACAGGGGACCCCTCCTATAGTGCCACCTCCTCCTCCTCTAGTAATTCCCAGTATGGGGGGGGGAGGAGGGGAAGGAGGGAACAATCACCCCACCAAAACAAAAACACGAACAAAAATCCCGTAGCACTCCCCCGCCGAATCACCACCCCTAGAACGTCCAAAATATATCACCCCAAAAAACACGCTGCCTAGGAAACCTCTTTCCTGACCCTGTACCACCCCGAAATATGTACCAGCCCGCCCTAGCCTGTATCACCCCGAAATCAGCCCAGCCCCCAATGACTATCTGAGCCTATCGACCCCCTCAATAACTCTCCCCCGCAGCTTCGATCGCCCCCAAATCAACCCAGCCCCCCAACAACAAACGGATCCCCCCACCTCCTCACCTGTATCACCCCCAAATCAACCCAGCCCCCAACAACAAACGGATCCCCCCCTCCTCCTCACCTGTATCACCCCCAAATCAACCCAGCCCCCAACAACAAACGGATCCCCCCCTCCTCCTCACCTGTATCACCCCCAAATCAACCCAGCCCCCAACAACAAACGGATCCCCCCTCCTCCTCACCTGTATCACCCCCAAATCAACCCAGCCCCCAACAACAAACGGATCCCCCCTCCTCCTCACCTGTATCACCCCCAAATCAACCCAGCCCCCAACAACAAACGGACCCCCCTCCTCCTCACCTGTATCACCCCCAAATCAACCCAGCCCCCAACAACAAACGGACCCCCCTCCTCCTCACCTGTATCACCCCCAAATCAACCCAGTCCCCCAAAACGGTCTGATCCTACCCAGCCCCCAAAACCCTCTCCCCTCCCTCACCCCCGAGCCCACCCTCCCGAAGAAGCCTGTAAGACCCCCCGACACGCAATCGCTACATGCCCCCCCACAACGCCCGGATCCAGAACCCGCCCCCGGAGCGCTCCCCCAGCCCAGGCCCCCGCCCGCCGCCCGCGGCAGCGTTGCGGGCTCCGCCGAGACACCAGCTCCAGGGGCAGGAGCCACCGCCGCCCTGGGAGGAGGAGGAGGAGGAGGAAGAACCGGGGTTGCGGGGGCCGGGCCGGGCTCCAGTCCGGGTCTCCGCGCTGCGCCACTGCCAGCCGCCCCCCCGCCGCCGCCGCGCTCAGAGCCTGTCAGTGCGCGCCCCGCCTCCCTCCCCTCACAGCCAGGCCACAGGCGCCTCCCCCGCCCCCTGCTTCCCCGCCGCGCCGCGAACAGCGGGACGCTCCAACATGGAGATGGAGGCGGTGGCAGCAGCCTGCCGGCCGAGCGAGCGGTAAACAACGGGGCGTGGCCTCCGCCGCCAGGCGGGAAACGCCCCGCTCCGCCCGCTTAGGGGGCGGGACCAACTCCGAGGGGCGGGGCTGGCCCAGGAGGTGTGGTTGAGCGGCACGTGACGTCCAGAACCGGGCGCGGTTATTCATTTGGGGCGGGGCTGGCCCAGGAGGTGTGGTTGAGCGGCATGTGACGTCCACAACTGGGCGCGGTTATTCATTAGGGGCGGGGCTAACACGCCAGGGAGAGGGGGTATCACGCGATGGGCGGGATCAACTTTAAAAGTGGGCGTGGTTATTCCTTAGGAGGCAGGGTAACACACCTGGGGGCCTGAAGCTGTCCCACACTGAGTGGGTCAACTTCAAAAGTAGGTGTGACTATTCCTTAGGGGCGGGGCTAACACACGAGGGTGGGGCTATCCCACAAGGGGCAGGGTCAACTTCAAAAGTGGGAGTGGTTATTCCTGGGGGGGCGGAGGCACAAGAGGAGGAACTAGCCACAAGGGAGCAGTCAACTTCAAAAGCCGGGGGGGGGGGGGGTCATTTGTTAGGGGGCACGGCTAACACCTGAGGGGGAGGGGCTAGCCCACAAGGGAGCGGGTCAACTCCAAAAATGGGCTGTGCCATTTCATAGGGGTGGGACCAACCCTCTCACACAAAGGGGGGGGGGGGTAACCTTCAAAAGTGGGAGTCCTTGTTCTGTAGGAGGTGGAACTGACATGGAGGAGGGGAGGGCCATCCCACAAGGTGGGGGGCGGGCTAACACATAGAAGTAGGAAGGGTTGTGCGATAAGGGCTGGGGAGCGCTAATACACATTGATAGTGGGGCTAGCCAGTGGGGTGTGCTACAAAGGGGAGGAGGCATCCCAAAGGCAGTAGTTTCTTTATGCCAACAGGAGAGGTGTCTTCCCTCCGAACAGAGCGTCTTCAGCAGATGTGATGCGGTGGCTCAGCTGTATTGGAGCAGCTGCAGCACTGTATGTATAGACATGGCCTGAGACAGTGTAGTCAAAGGCTTGGTCTACACTACAGTTAGGTCAACATAAGGCAATTTATGTCAATCTAACTATGTCAGTTTGTACGCTACCGCCTTGCTCCCGCTAATGTAAGTGCCCTGCTACGCCTTATAATAACTGCACCTCCACAAGAGGCATAGGGCTTATGTTGGTGGTGACGCAGTGTCTGTGTAGACACTGCATTCCTTACCTGGGCTGTTGGCTGTCTTGTCAGAGCCCTGACATTGGCAAAAAAGCTGGCTCCTGGCTCTCCAGCTAGGATGCTGTTGGGTCTCTGCTACAAGCCAGGCTGCCACTCAGGCTCCCGGCTTGGGCTGATGCCTGGGCTCCCCGCTCCACACAAGGAGCCCTGGGGTCCCAGCTCCCTACTCCCCACTGGGAGAAGGGCAGCCGACTGGACTCCGATTGCAGATCTCCCCGCTAGAGGAAAGAAGCCCTGGGAGGCTGCCCCACTGCTTCCGGCTGGGAGCAGGGAGGTGAGAAGCCCTGGGGGCAGCTGGGCTCCCGGCAGGGAGCTGTGCAGACCTGGGAGCCCTGGCTCTCACCCTGTCCCCTCTCCACTGCCCCTCTTCAGTCCGTGGAAGTGCTCCTGGTGAGGACGCACACCATCGAGGGTAGTGTGGCCATCAGCCACTGGAGTAATTACTGTGTTGGCTGTAAATTGACCTAACATAGAGTGATTTAAGATTGTAGTATAGACATGCTCAAAGGTACAGAATGTTTGGAACTCACATCCACTCAGTAAAGTGGGAAGTGATCAAATACCTCCAGGTTTAACATGTCCTGTTTCTTGTATGTACATATATTTCAAAGGAGAATTATACTCTGTTTTGCTTTGGTGAGAACAGGGCCCTAGTAGACTTGCATTAAGATGTTTTCTCAACATAATCTCTTGTAAAGTATCAGAATGGGGTTTTCAAGCAGTTGCATTGAAATTACAATTGCATCTCAGCTACATCACATTTACACCATGGAAGCATCATAAAATAAGGACTCTGTAACTTTATATTGACACTCTTTCACTACTATAATCTGCCATTGTAATGGCACTATTTAGGAAACAATGAATGAATTGCAATGAGATAATTAAGGGATAATCTCTGTTCTTTTGAAGTACACAAAGCAATAAACAGCTGCTGTAACTGATTAATAGCTGAAGTGAAGTTGAGACATTTAATCAATCTATCAAGCCATTTATTGCAAGAATACAGTAGTTTACATTAATTTCACAGTATTTATTTTAATGAGATAAACTGCAGTATTTTCCTTTCCTTACAATGTAGTATCATGAGATCTTAATCCTTCCTTCACGGAAGTCAAGTGTAAAATTCCCCTAGCGGGAGTACGATGGGCCCTCATTGAGCTGATAGCAGCAAAAGTAAATGCTTTCTTTTTAACATAGAACACTTTGCTACAAAACAAGTTTTTTCCCATTTGAAAACATCCCTTGGAATTGAAAGGGACATGATCTAGTGACAAGACCACATGATTGGGAGTTAGGAAAAAGAGCTGATCTTGATCTGTGATTTTGAGCAAATTACCTAGCAGCTCTGTGCCTTAGTCTTCCCATCTGTAAAATGGAGATAGTACTACCCACCTGCCATACCAGGTTTTCTTGAGGCTTAATTAATGATTGTAAAGCACAGGAGCACAGGATAAAAGGTGCTGTGTAAATGTAAGAGTATTTTAAGAGCAAAGTTGGAAAACAATGTATTGCCCCCAATTCTGTTACATGGCTCTGAACTCAGCACTGGAAAGGGAAAGGGACTGGAGGATGTGGGGTCAGTGATCAAAGGCAATTTTAAACACTTCCCAAATTGTGGGACTGCCTGCCCCACCTCCGGTATAAGGAATAGCAACTCCAGGGCTGCTTAAAGTCACATTCTGTTCCCCATGGACCCCTAAAAATAGCCAATGTGCATGTACTTTCTCTATCTCTGCTTGCTACTCACATATCTCCTCTGCATACCTTATCCCAAAGGCTGGCAGCCAAGTGAGCTGTAGCTCACAAAAGCTCATGCTCAAATAAATTGGTTAGTCTCTAAGGTGCCACAAGTACTCCTTTTCTTTTTGCGAATACAGACTAACACGGCTGTTACTCTGAAACCTGTCAAAAAGATCTGTGATGACAGGGGAACCCCATTTAATTGATAAGTTTCATGTTCGTCTGTATTCACAAAAAGAAAAGGAGTACTTGTGGCACCTTAGAGACTAACCAATTTATTTGAGCATAAGCTTTTGTGAGCTACAGCTCGCTCCACTGAATGCATCCGATGAAGTGAGCTGTAGCTCACGAAACCTTATGCTTAAATAAATTTGTTAGACTCTAAGGTGCCACAAGTACTCCATTTAATTGAGTGTATTCTCCCAGGGCCATTTCTGTCCCCTTTACCTCAATCCAGTAAGAGATTTCAGCACTTGATCCATGATGCCATGAAAGTTCTTTTCCTGACCCCAGATACAATTACTTCAAGAACTGGGACCAAATAAAGATAAATAAGTAAACAAATTAGTTTTTGGTCTGGAGCTTTGCAGCACCAACACCCCTGCACCCCCCCCCTCACATCCAGGTGAATCTCTAATTTATTTGCCCAATTTCAGCTAATGATCTTAAATGGACAAGATCTTTATTTCCCCTTATATTTGTCTATGGGAGAAATATTTCTCCAACCAAAATGTATAGCTGATATCCTTCTGGCTTCCATTGTAATGACCCTCTGGATGTATAGGAATGGATTTGTTTTAGGACTGGTTTACGCACAAACTTGCATTGGAAGTCTATGTGCAGACACTTTTATTTCAAAACAAGTGTCCACACCCAAACTAGCACCAAAATAACAGAAGGCATGGATTAATTAGTTATTTCAGGGAAAGTATGTGCGTAGACCAGCCTTAGATAATTAAAAATGCCCTCAGTGCTTGGGAGGGTGCGAGATGAAGTACTCAAAGGATTGCAACATAACCAGCACTGTGATAAAGCTGAATAATGCTTAGAGCAGTGGTTACCAGGGCCGGCTCCTGCGTTTTTGCTGCCTTAAGTAGCAAAAAGAACAAAACAAAAAAAACCCTTCCACCTCAGGTGTTAGCAGTGCCCCCTAAAAAATCTTTCCGCCAAACACAGAGGCGGAGTGATGGTGCAGCCGCCGAATTGTTGCTGGCGACCAAAGAAGAGTCGCATCCCCACCGCTGAATTGCCACCGAGCGCGAAACGTGCTGTGACGGAGCGGATTGCCGCCCGGAGCGGATTGACCTCCTGCTGCCCCTTTACATTTGCTGCCCCAGGCACCTACTTGGTTCGCTGGTGCTTGGAGCCGGCCCTGATGGTTACCATCTTTTCTGGGCAACTGCACGATTTATTACAAAAAGAAAAGGAGGACTTGTGGCACCTTAGAGACTAACCAATTTATTTGAGCATAAGCTTTCGTGAGCGACAGCTCACTTCATCGGATGCATCCGATGCATCCGATGAAGTGAGCTGTCGCTCACGAAAGCTCATGCTCAAATAAATTGGTTAGTCTCTAAGGTGCCACAAGTCCTCCTTTTCTTTTTGCGAATACAGACTAACACGGCTGCTACTCTGAAACCGATTTATTACAGCTCGCACACATCACACCAATTCGTCTGATTTAGTTGGGGATTGGTCCTGCTTTGAGCAGGGGATTGGACTAGATGGCCTCCTGAGGTCCCTTCCAACCCTGATATTCTATGATTCTATGATCTGTTCCTGCCCTAACCTGTAATGAGCTTTTAGCAGTTGCAAGATGCTTGTTTTGGGATGCCAACGCTGTACTGCAGGTTGAAACTTGCACAACTGGATGGGAGGCAAGCAGTAGTAGCACTAGCTCTTGGTACAAAGGCTCCTCATTAAAATAGGAGAGGAGAGCCCCAAAAACAAGTGATAAAAGCATGAAGTATTGGTACCTCTATATGCAGCATTGCTCGGCAAACCCTGGCTTTATGAGAGAAGATAAATCTCTCTTTTGAAGGACTTTAGTGCATTAAGATGTGCGCAGTAACTCAGAATGGCCCTCTTGTAGATTTCAAGCTCCTCATAACAGGGCCTGCCCTCTTAATTTTCTACAAAAGGCCATAATAAGAATGGCCACAAACCTCACTGCATCCCGAACTAAATACAGTACTCATTTCTTCTAGCTGGTTTTCGCATACCAAGTATTTCTCTCTCACATGCACCAAGGGGCTGTCTATATTAGCCTTATTTCCCACCATTGCTGCAACTCCTCACCCCTCTCCGTGAAGTCCACTGTGTCTAGCGCTGACATTTGAACCATCTACATCTAACCCTGTTCAGAGCGAGTCTAGATAGCACAGGCTGTGTCTTCCCTAGGGAAAAAGGTATATTTTTCATCAGTATTAAGCAAATTCATATGAACTAACCCACATTAATTAATATAGGAATTTCATCAACCAGCTGAAGTAAAATTACACCTGTCTTGTCTTCAGTAGGAGTGTAACATGGGTTAGTAAATGTAGTAAAAGACTTTTTTCTCCCTAGTGAAGACCAAGCCACAGTGGTTAACACTCTGGTGATTGCCAGAGCCATGTCTACAGTAAGATTATGTCTTTACTGCAAAAAGGTATGTTTTTCACATTGAGACTAACTGAATCAAGATACTTTAGTTATTACATCCATGGAGCTAATCAAGGAAAACCTCAGGTTTAGTGTTGTCTTTGACTAGCTATATTGACAAAAAAAAAACAAAAAAACTACAGTGTCTTGTTTCCACTACAATTTTACACTGAGACAGCTACCTGAATGTTAAAACCCCCCCCACCTTTTTTGCATGCAAGACATAGGTTAGAGCACCTTCTAAATCTAGGAACTTGGAACTTGCTAAGGTGAATCGCACCCAAGGTCCACCTAGGCCAGGATCCTGTCTTTGAAAGTGGCCCGTGCCAGACGCTTCAAAAGAACATGTAAGAACCCTGCAGTAGGCAAATGTGAGATAATCTGTTGTCCCCAGATTAGGCTTCATCTTGGTCTCTAATGATTAGAGGTTGGTTTAAATCCTGAAGCTTGAGGTTTACATCCTCTTCAAAATTTTGTTATTAATTATAATGCTGGATAGTCTTGTTCTAGTGTAAAAAAGGACGCACACAAACAAACCTTAATTCAACCCAACATTTACTCCTCCCTGCAGAGATGGAAGAGAGAGAGAGATGTTATATCTTTTTTAACTATGGTGATGGAGAGCAATATAAGAACCAGGATGGGTAGATATACACGCTCTAGAAATAATAAAATATTTTTTCTATTAGAGGCCTTTGAATTTTGTAGGTTATGCTGTGAGAATCTATGGAAAATACTGTACAGATGCAGCCAACCACTGTCATAAACCACTCCCAGAAACCCAGTACAAATGATAAAAATGCAAAAGTAAAATAAATATCAGCACAACATCCAAATACAATATTTAACAATATAAAATAATTCCAACAATTACTCTAGGATTGTTACTGTAACTTTCATACCTATGTGTTTCGTGTTTTTACACGTACAACAGTTCATCAGTAGGGTGTGAATCTACAATATTCAGTACAGACCTTTTCCACTTCAGCAATAGGAGTAACTGGTAGGTGAAAGCATTCTGCTACCCTGTGTGGATTAGCTCTCTGTGGATTAGGGAGACACAACACACACATTGCCAATGGGCTGCAAGACTATTTGCATGACAGCAGAAGAATGCTGGGCATCAGGATTCTTGGTTTCTATTCCTGGCTCTGGAAGCAGGTTTGTGGTCTTGTGATTACAGTCCGCATAGGGAAATGTATCAACACCCATTTGGTTCATCCAGAACGATTGAATCAGGACCCCAGATGTGAGAGTATGAGCATCTACCAATTCAACTACAAAACCCCAAAAAGAAAAGGAGTACTAGTGGCACCTTAGAGACTAACCAATTTATTTGAGCATAAACTTTTGTGAGCTACAGCTTATGCTCAAATAAATTGGTTAGTCTCTAAGGTGCCACAAGTACTCCTTTTCTTTTTGCGAATACAGACTAACACGGCTGCTACTCTAAAACCCCAAAAGATTTCTGAGAAGTGCTAGATAAGAGCCAGGGGTGCCAGAACAGGGCGGGCCAAGGGGCCATGTCCCCCCCCCCCCCCCTTTTAAAAGTGGGAGGGTTATGGCCTCCCACTTTTTACCGGCCATAAGGGCGAGCGACTGGGGCAGGGGGTGGAGAACAGGGGTGCTGGAACAATTTTTATAGTGGGGGTGCTGAGAGCCATTGAACCAAACTGTATACCCTGTGTTGTGTATAATGGACTCCACTTCAAGTCATGATGTGCGGCCGCACCCCCAGAACCCTTAGTTTTAGCACCTATGGTGGACAGGAGCAAGTGGGAGGGCAGGGTCATGGGGGAGAAGAGGTGGTGAGGGAGTGGGGCAGCGGGAGAAGAGACAGTGCAGGGGCAGGGTCTTGGGGGAAGGGGCATTATGGAGGTGAGGGGCTTGGGGACAAGGGACGTTGTGGGCGCGGAGCCTTGGGGAGAAGGGGTGGCATGGCACAGGGGGCGGGGGCCACAGTTCAGGTGCCTGTAGCCCCCCTCCCTCCCACAGGGCATTTCCGACGCTCCTGATAAGAGCTAGTATCATTTATGTGGAAGTAGTAGCAGAGTCCTCAGTCTCTATATTAAGACCATGGCTACACTATGATGGGATGTTAGATGGAGTGGGATCTGAGTTACCCAGGAAAGAATTTCCTGTAGTATCTGGCTGGTGAATCTTGCCCATATGCTCAGGGTTTAGCTGATCGCCATATTTGGGGTCCGGAAGGAATTTTCCTCCAGGGCAGATTGAAAGAGGCCCTGGAGGTTTTTCGCCTTCCTCTGTAGCACAGGGCACGGGTCACTTGCTGGAGGATTCTCTGCTCCTTGAAGTCTTTAAACCATGATTTGAGGACTTCAATAGCTCTGACATAGGTGAGGTTTTTCGCACGAGTGGGTGGGTGAGATTCTGTGGCCTGCATTGTGCAGGAGGTCAGACTAGATGATCATAATGGTCCCTTCTGACTTTAGTATCTATGTATCTATGTATGTAACAGAATTAAGTTTGCACAAGCAAATTTAATTCTGGCTTTTCCTAACTTTTGAGTGTTTGATTTTACAACCTTAATGTTCTTTTAACATGGGGTTTTTGGATATCACTATTGATTTAGATCAGTATTTCCCAAACTTGTTCCGCTGCTTGTTCAGGGAAAGCCCCTGGTGGGCCGGGCCGGTTTGTTTACCTGCCGCGTCCGCAGGTTCAGCTGATGGGGGCTGCAGGAAGCGGCAGCCAGTACGTCCCATTGGCCTGCAGCGGCGAACCGCAGGACCCAAGATCGGCCGAACCTGCGGACACAGCAGGTAAACAAACTGGCCCAGCCGGCCAGGGGCTTTCCCTGAACAAGGGGCGTCCCAACTTTGGGAAACACTGATTTAGATTATGGTGAGCACCCAAAATGTGCAAAGTGCTTTCCAAACATACAGGATGACGGTCCCTGCCCAGGACCACTTACAATCTAAAAGACAGATGAAGGGTGGGGAAGTGGATGTGAAATACAAACAGAGACCTGGATTCAACAGCTTACTTAAGCACATACTTAACTTAAAGCACATAAATGAATTGCCCCATAAAAGTGGGGCTACTCATTATTAAGGGCGGGCACATTTTTAGGTTCCAAGCCTGATCAGGGCTAGAGTAACCAGAGTGATGACAGGCACATGGCTTGTTAATTACAAGGTTTTGTTTTTAAGTTAAACATGCTGAATCCTGATGCAGCACAAAGTATGAGGTCTGAGGGAAAGGAGCATGTTACTGTAGAGATGGATAAACTTCCTTGCTACATAGTATAGGGGAATTGGTCGGTTGTGTGTGTGATTTCACCATGTCTGGTCACGGTAAGTGTGGTAAAGGCTTGGGGAAGGGAGGTGCCAAGCGCCATCATAAAGTGCTTTGGGATAACATCCAAGGTACTACTATTCGTCGCTTGGCTCGATGCGGCGGGGTGAAACATATTTCGGGGTTGATCTACGAAGAGACCCGTGGAGTGCTGAAGGTGTTCTTGGAGAATGTGGTCCGCAATGCTGTCCCTTACACTGAACATGCCAAGCGAAAGACTGTAACAGCTATGGATGTGGTTTATGCTCTGAAGCACCTGGGTTGTACTCTCTATGGTTTTGGTGGCTAATCGGGTCACTAAAGTCAACAGGTTAGGGAATCTGTGGGAAGGAGATCTGCATTCAGAGGGATCATAGAGGTCTGGTTGGGCCCTGAATAAGGACTTCAGGTAGATTCTGCACACATTACATAGTACCTTCCTCAGGCCACCATTCCGCTGAAACCAGTAAGGTGACTTGTGAAATGGAGGAAAACTCAGCGCAAGCAAGGTAATACAATTTCATATAATTTTGGTCTTTAGGTTGAAAAGAGAGTTAGAAAAACCCCACACTGAAGATCTCTTTAATGTATTATTTTGTGCTACTCTTTGAGCGAACTATTATTAATGGTGGATGGTATCTAATTAAAAAGAGTGGTTCTCCGAAGAAAATCATGCTGAGTATCAGAAAAATAAAACCAAAACCATTAAGATTTGCAGCAAGAATTCTAGCCAGTGCATTAGTCTATAGCAATTCATTTCAAATTGTGTAGGTAGCACGTAGGTGCTTTTCTAGGCGTTAAGCCAAAACCTGAGAACACATTACTACATCATAATTCGCAGCCTATCAGGCCTTATTGCTTAATTATGTGATGGCTTTTGAAAAATGAAGTGATTTGATTGGCTAAGGATGGTGCTATGTCTATTAACTGGAGATGGACGAATACTGCAAAAATATTTGAATTAGAAGAAATGAATTTCCTTTGATGGTATTTGTAACCCACTTTTCTTTGCCTTTTTGGGAGCATTCATGTGAGGGAAGTTGTATTTGCAAGGATGTTCGTGAAACAGGACAGTGTCATGAATGCTTTTGTGAATTCACAAGTTTCCAAGTTGGGAGGGCTTATAGGGCAGAATGTAGAGGAAGAGGGTGGATGGAAGAGGAGGAAGTGGGAAGAAGTGGGAAGAAGAGTGAGAGGCGTAGAATCCACTGAAGGAGAGACAGCCCTGAGCAGGTGTGAATTACATGCTGTGGCTTGGAGGGAGAAAAAGAGTGTGATGGGGGAAGGGAGAAAAAAGTGATGAGGGAGAGTAGAGGAAGACCAGGAATGGGAGAGAGGTGATTATAGAAACCTCATTAAGGATGGCGCCTGACAACATCCGCATTTCAGTCTAGGCACTCATTCACACTCAGAAGGGTTCACTATCAAAGCAGCATCTGTTTCTATGGGTTTCTGGTGAGACAGTCCTCAGCACCTGATTGCTGGAAAAATGCAACAGAGTAGGTGGAGTTCTGAGTGGAGCAACAAAATGACTTAGGGCTTGGCTACACTTGCAGATGTAGAGGGCTGGGAGTTAAACCAGCCTTCAGAGACCGCAGCAGGGAAAACGCTGCCGTGTGTTTACGCTGTCAGATTCAAGCGCACTGGCGTGGCCACATTAGCAGCTCTTGCAGCACCACAAAGAGCAGTGCATTGTGGTAGCTATCCCAGTGTGCAGGTGGCTGCAGCGTTCTTTTCAAATGGGGGGCGGGGGGGGGCGTGGAGTGTGACAGGGAGTGTGTTGTGTGTATGTGGGGGGAGAGACAGTGTCTTTTGGGGGGCATAGAGTGTGTCAGCATGCTGCCTTGTAACTTCAGACAGCAGCAGACCCCCCTCCCCCCGCCTGTCTCTCTCTCACACACTCACAGCAGCAGTAATGGTTGCTTTGTCCCAGAGCAGATAAGCACGCTGGCTGTCAGACACGGCGCCTTGAAAGGGGATATCCGCATGCCTGCAGCCGAGTTCGAAACAACGAGAAGAGCAGCCACGTGACTTCAGGGGATTATGGGATGTTTCCGGGGGCCAATCAGAGCGCAGTAATGCCACACCTCGTCCACACTGACGCCGGGGCGTTTCAGCCGGGGCACAGCAAGCGTTATGCCTCTCGTGGGGGTGGATTACCAGGAGCGCTCCAGCTGCAGAGTCCAGGCGCTCTAAGTGCCTTGCCGGCGTGGACAGGTTGTGAGTTGGGGCGCCCGGGGCTGCTTTAATGCACGCTACCTTGCAAGTGTAGCCAAGCCCTAAAGGGCAGTGCTTAATTTGTAATGAAAGCGGTGCCGGGGCTCAAGCAATTAGGTGCTGCAGCTCAAGCAATTTTTTTTACATTTATACCCTACGCAGCAAGCCCAAAGGTGCCAGGGCTCAGCCCTAGCACAAATTAAGCACTGCTAAACGGGCTGGGACTGTGAGGGAAAACTAAATGAATTAGGTAATATAGTGTATAGGAGGAGTCCCATCCTCCTTGCCAATTGTTTATTTTGCTCTGTACACAACAAAAACAATAAAGGCACGGGCACAATTGTGCCCCAGCGACACCCTGTACCTCAAAGTAGCACCCTGGAACCCCCATATTCACAACTGTCATGTGATTGTGATCTATTTTGTACAAAGTACTCCTTGTGAGGCATCATTTAAAAAGTCTTCATCTGTTGAACCTTAATATCCTGTGGAACTGTATGTACTATCGTTGTACGTGAAGTTGTGAAGTGTTGCTATATGTGTTACTGAAATATGTGGTGAGGTTGGGAATGCTCAGGGCTGACCTTTCAGTTGCAACAAAGGAGCAGCCATCACTGGCCAGACAGGCGCTAAGCCCATCAAGAAGAATCCACTATCCCAGAGGCTCCTTGGAGAGGGCGCACACACAGTGGGGACTGCCTGACCCCTACGTCACAGCAAGGATCTTTCTCGCAGCTGGAAGAAAGTATAAAAAGAGAAACAGTGACATCATTACTTGGCCTCCCCACAACCTTATCTCAACACCTGGAAGATTCTCTGGAAGACCAAGACTTTGAACTAGGGAGATTGATCCCAGGCTGGAAGGGAGTTCAGTCTGAGTATTGAGAACTACAACTATCTGTAACATCTATTAAGGTGAGAGACTGTTTGATTCAAATCCTGCTTAGTCGGTTAAAGTTAGAATTTAGACTGCATATCTATTTTTATTTCTTAGGTTACCACTTTTGACTCTATGCCTGCTACTTATAATCACTGAAATTCTCTCTTTCTGTAGCTAATAAATCTGTTTTATATTTTACCTAAAACAGTGTGGTTTTGGTTGAGGGGCGTGGAGAGTCTCAGCTCAGATTATAAAGGCTGGTGAGTGTCCACTTTCCTATGAAGAAGTGGCAAACTAATTAATGAGCTTGCACTGCCCAAGAAAGTCTTGAGCAGTGTAAGACGGTATATTTCTGGAGTGCAAGGCTGGGGTGGTTGGCTGGAGCCTCTCTCTGTATGATTCCTGAGTGGCTCAGGGAGCATTCATGTAACACAGCTAGGTGTGGGTCTCCACATGCTGATGGCTGAATGATCACAGTGCTTGGAGGGGTGTTGCAGTTTGTCACTGGCATAGCTTTGTGTGAGACAATCCAGGGCTAAAGAATTAAGGGAGTATAGTGGTCCCACAGTTCCAGGTTGTTGCCTGGGGATCCTGTCACAGTCCCAGATAACCATGTTTGCTAAATACACACAAACATGCCTGGCCTGGCTGCATATTCTCTGCTTCTCTGGTTGGTTTCTGGCAACTTCTGGAACTAGTGTGCTCACCAGCTATTTAAAGGGATAATACCTTCTTCCTATACATTACAGATATGTATGTCTTGGCTAACCGACTATGAAGCAGAGACTATAATATGTATCTATAGATATCTGGAGAGCCTAAACGTCAAGGAAATGTATTATATAGGGTTGTACAAAGGGGTGTATAAATAGGAGTGGAATGAAATTAATAAAAGGAGAATTTAGATTAAATATCAGGGTAATTTAGATTAAATAACAAGAAACACTTTGATTGTGTGATTATTATTAATTATTTATTATTACAGCAGCATCTAGAGGTCTCAGCTACGATCAGGGCCCCACTGTGCTCACATAGTAAGCACATAGTAAGAAGCAGTCCATATCCTGAAAGACAAACCAAAGGGTGGGAGAAAGGAAATATTATCCCCATTTTACAGATGGAGACCTGAGGCCCAGAGATATTAAGTGACTTGCCCTTGGTCACACAGGGAGTCTGTGACATGGATGGGAACTAAGCCCATCTTTCCTGAGTCCTAGTCTGGTGCTATCCTTCCTTTCTCAAATGAGATCAAACCATTAACCTGGTCAAGGCACAAGAAAAAGTCCTGTGGGGAAAATTCTGCCCTGCTAGCCAGTAGATGGACTAGAGCCATGATTTCCAGTTTTACGATTTATCTGTCACAAATATAGGTACTGGAACTCACCCAGTATTATGAACATACACAAAACAGGCTTAGTGTGTATCCTATTGTCATCAGGCGAGTGTGGTATAATGAAATAATAAACTCAGCACTTAATAAAGTACCAATTGTAAAACGTAACTGGTGCATTCAATCAGTGAGAAATCTGTGCTTGTTTATTTTGAAGATCGCATCACAGCAGGGCGTCACTGAGCCTTTTCCAACCGAAAGCCCGTTCCAAGCCTCCAACTTAATGGCTGTCATTTCTGAGATTTCCAGCACACAAAGACATATGGTTGTAAATGGAAGTAAGTAGATCATGGCCTTATTAGCTAGAGATGGTTATGCAGTTCTGTCAGAACTCCAAAATTCAAACAATGGGACAGTGTTGAGCTGGCTTTTGAGCCTGGTATCACACGTTAATTCAATTAATCGGGTCTTTAGCTCTGTGGCGAGATCAACACATGAAATATAGGTGTCCCAATCCAATCAGATCCTGCCTGTCTGTCATCTGTAAAGCACTCCACAAATTATTGTCTTTGGAACACTTGGCTGTGATAGGAAACATGTGTAGCCTGACATTTTCAGCCTACTTTTCCCCCCCACAAGACTTCTTTTTTTCTTGACAGGCAATATACAAATATATATTTTCCCCCATGGCCAGAGACAAAGAAGCAGTTTCCCCTGCATGCTTGCATTAAGCTTATTTGGAGGAGAAAATATACCACTAGGTACAAGTAGAACTTGTCTTCAAAGAACATAATTAAACTGGAAGACTGTGTTGCAATATCCTGGTTCAATCAAGGTTTGCAATGTTTTGCCGCCTGTTAATTTGCCTACTTCTGGGCATAGCAGAAGTGTAATGTACTTGGTTCCCATTTGTACGCACAACTGTCTAGCATTATGGGTGAAATTCACCCCTGGCCAAAGGCCCACCCCAAGACCTGTGCACCACTTAAGTGCACTAGGTTTTACTAGAGCTGGTTAATAATGAAGAGAACAGGTTGGCCAATCAGTCAGCAGATCAATGGCTGCTTCAATTTGCTGCTGTTTATGTGGCTGTGCTGTTCATTATTTGCAACTATGCATGTGGCCAGTGGTATTTGTGAAAGTGTTTATATCACTGGGTGGGATGGCCCTTTAAGGGAGTTGGACTTAGGCCCCCACCTATAACTAATGAGCTGTCTCCCATGTGATAGATCAGGTGACAGTCTGCTGGTCACCGGGTCCTCATATAAAAGTTCAGCAAGCAGCTTAGTCAAAGAGTGGGACCTGCAGAAGACTCTGGGTCAGGGGAAGGAACTTGGTTTATCTTTGAGTTATGCGGACTTTTTTTTTTTAATTTGGAGAACTACAATTCAACCCTGAAGAGTTGAAGTCCTGCTGCTCTTGGGAGGCTATCTGGTGCACTGCTAGCATGTTGGCCTACTGGTTTACAGTTTGCAAATCCTGGCATTTTTGTGAGTTTGCACTGGAAACACACTGTTTATTATTAGGCATTCATTGTTCTCCTGTTAGTGTTTCAGTCATCCTATCAGGGAGCAGCAAATCATAGAATCATAGAATATCAGGGTTGGAAGGGACCCCAGAAGGTCATCTAGTCCAACCCCCTGCTCAAAGCAGGACCAATTCCCAGTTAAATCATCCCAGCCAGGGCTTTGTCAAGCCTGACCTTAAAAACCTCGAAGGAAGGAGATTCTACCACCTCCCTAGGTAACGCATTCCAGTGTTTCACCACCCTCTTAGTGAAAAAGTTTTTCCTAATATCCAATCTAAACCTCCCCCACTGCAACTTGAGACCATTACTCCTCGTTCTGTCATCTGCTACCATTGAGAACAGTCTAGAGCCATCCTCTTTGGAACCCCCTTTCAGGTAGTTGAAAGCAGCTATCAAATCCCCCCTCATTCTTCTCTTCTGTAGGCTAAACAATCCCAGCTCCCTCAGCCTCTCCTCATAACTCATGTGTTCCAGTCCCCTAATCATTTTTGTTGCCCTTCGCTGGACTCTCTCCAATTTATCCACATCCTTCTTGAAGTGTGGGGCCCAAAACTGGACACAGTACTCCAGATGAGGCCTCACCAATGTCGAATAGAGGGGAATGATCACGTCCCTCGATCTGCTCGCTATGCCCCTACTTATACATCCCAAAATGCCATTGGCCTTCTTGGCAACAAGGGCACACTGCTGACTCATATCCAGCTTCTCGTCCACTGTCACCCCTAGGTCCTTTTCCGCAGAACTGCTGCCTAGCCATTTGGTCCCTAGTCTGTAGCTGTGCATTGGGTTCTTCCGTCCTAAGTGCAGGACCCTGCACTTATCCTTATTGAACCTCATCAGATTTCTTTTGGCCCAATCCTCCAATTTGTCTAGGTCCTTCTGTATCCTATCCCTCCCCTCCAGCGTATCTACCACTCCTCCCAGTTTAGTATCATCCGCAAATTTGCTGAGAGTGCAATCCACACCATCCTCCAGATCATTTATGAAGATATTGAACAAAACTGGCCCCAGGACCGACCCTTGGGGTACTCCACTTGATACCGGCTGCCAACTAGATATGGAGCCATTGATCACTACCCATTGAGCCCGACAATCTAGCCAGCTTTCTACCCACCTTGTAGTGCATTCATCCAGCCCATACTTCCTTAACTTGCTGACAAGAATACTGTGGGAGACCGTGTCAAAAGCTTTGCTAAAGTCAAGAAACAATACATCCACTGCTTTCCCTTCATCCACAGAACCAGTAATCTCATCATAAAAGGCGATTAGATTAGTCAGGCATGACCTTCCCTTGGTGAATCCATGCTGGCTGTTCCTGATCACTTTCCTCTCATGCAAGTGCTTCAGGATTGATTCTTTGAGGACCTGCTCCATGATTTTTCCAGGGACTGAAGTGACATGTGACCAATCACAGGCCATAAACTAAATGAACAGCGCAGAAATATCAGAGGGGTAGCCATGTTAGTCTGGATCTGTGAAAGCGGCAAAGAGTCCTGTAGCACCTTATAGACTAACAGACGTATTGGAGCATCAGCTTTCATGGATGAATACATGGGTGACATTCGTGGGTGACATGCATCTGACGAAGTGGGTATTCACCCACAAAAGCTTATGCTCCAATACATCTGTTAGTCTATAAGTTGCCGCAGGACTCTTTGCTGCTAGCTCAGAAATAGCTCTCTAGTGAGCCAGTCTGAAATATTTGTTGAAATTATTCGGAATCAGATAGTTGGAACCCACCTTTCTGTGGAGTGGTACCTTTCTGCACAAGTAGTCCCGCTGGTTTGGTTGGATTTTTGCTTTGACCAATACTGTTATTCAACCAACGTGGATTTTGGTTTATAGCTTTACCTGCTGTCTTCGGGACACCATGCAGTCCAGCATACAAGCTAGTGCTTTCCACTACAAAAAAATGGCAACCCCATGACACTGATTGCTCCTGTACATTCTTGGCGGTGTCTGTGGCTTTGTGTTCACTGCTAAAAAAAAAAGGCATATTACCATTGGCTAACCAATGCACATTAACTATCCTGAGATGTACACCAATAAAATAGCATGAAATTGCAAGGTTTATACTCTGTTTTACTCAATCTATCAACTGAAGCTTAAAATCTTCAGCTCTCTCATCAGTTTTTCTGTGTACTATGAAACATGCTTCCCCAGTTCACTGGAAAGTGGAGCACACATCAATTATTTGCAATAGAATCCCCAAGCAATTCTCTACAAGTGATAATAGCAGCTGGTAGCACCGACTTCCCCTCAGTCATAGGAGGCGTCTTACATTTTGCAGTTCTGTACGGTGCCAAAGAAGAAGCTGGTATTTTGTTTCCAGAAGCAGGAATCGATGAAGTTAGACCTTGCTTTTCTTTCCAAAACTGACATTTTTGGGGAGGGCAAGGGATGTTTTTCTAAAAATATTAAACTGTAGGAGGCTGGTTGAGTGCTCTGGGCCGGCAGTGCCACCTAATGGTGACACTTCAGGATATACTGCTTAGGGCTGGGGTGAGAGTCCAAAGGCAGCTTTCCCTAGTGGCAATATTCCAGGGTAGTGTTGCCCGCTGGTGAGCGTCCCAAAGCCGCTCCATGTAGTGGCTACAGTTCAGGGATAGTGTTGCCAAGTAGTTGAGCGGGGAAGGTAGAGGAACCCGGGCCTGCCCTACTCCATCAGGTTCTGACCCAGGGCCCTCTGAAACAGTGGACCCTGACACAGGGTTCAGGTCCCAATACTCCCAAGCACGTTCCCCGGGTTGCTTCCTACCTTCGTTTCAGCCACTCCAGCATTGTCTTGGGGTTGGACATGGGATCCCTCTTGTGTTCCCTCTGATTCTTCTCCACAGTCTGCTCTGCTGGCAACAGTGAGTTGTCCTCTTTGGTTGAGTGGCTTCTTCTGGTGCGGCCAGGAGGCTCGACCCTGGCAGCTTTCATGTCCCAGCAGGAGACTGCTGCATCCAACCGCTCCCCTCCTCAGGCCCTTTTGAATGGTCCCTCCACTAGGAGAATGCCCAGCAGGGACAAGGGGGCAGGGCTTCTTGGGCCCAGAGCAGTTTAACCCTCACCTCTCCATTGTGCGGTTGGTACACTCTGTCACATCAACTGATCTTTATCTTCATACTATGTTGGCTTTCTCAGGGCCAGATTCTGCCATCATTATACCCATTGAGTGGTACCTTACTCCTAAAATGAGCCCACTGAAGAAACAGGCACTATTTCCAGACCATGGGATTACTCAACGTGAGTAAAGTTGGCAGAATCTGTCCCAAAATATCTTGGAATTTAATGGCTTCATGCTCTCACCATCCAATATGCTTTGGCTGAGATTGTCTAAGGGATTTAGGCAGCCAACTGAAATAGAGCTCTGTTATGACTTTTGTGATCTGGATTCAGTCTCTTTTCCCATGTGTGTAACTTGTGACATTTAATGGGACCATATTTTTGCTGTACAAGACCTTTCAGTACCTGATTCATCTCCCTTAGCATCACATTTTTGCGGCCGCAGTAACCGTTGTTTCCTCTGATGGACTTCCACATGAGCGTAAATCAGTGAATTTTTACATGCAAGTCAATGCTCAAGATGAGAAAAATGAGCACAAGAGTCACATCACTGGATCCCGCGATCAGCAACGGCTGGTGCAGAGGAGGCACAGCTTGCTCTGGGCTTTTTCCGTCAGATTACAGGCTGAGGCATCAGCCACACTGAGTGAGGGGGAGGGAAAGAGAAAAAGAGGAGGAAGAATAGGCCCCATCTACCGATCAACCATCTTTCCTTTCCTTTCTCCCACCTGCCCTGCTCCCCTTCCACCAGCTTGTCTTGGTCTCTCCCTGCCTCCGGACCTTTAAATTTGGGTAGCTGAGAGAAGATGGGAACAGACCATCTAGAGCTACAGGGTAGAGCTGGGCAGGAAACGCGGGTTTTCTCCTCCAGGGAAATCTTGACGAGCCACCCGCTCCTCGCCAAAAAACAAACAAACCACAGAAACCCCAGAACATATTCTGGGTTTTCACTGAAAACCCTCAAAATACACTGAAAATGTTCAACCAGTTTTGCAGCAAAACACTCCCAAAGCTTAATGGAAAATGGACATTTCCCACAAAGCTTCCATTTCTGGACAAAAGCAGTTTTTCATCAAAAAATGTTTCGTCTGAAACATTGCAGCCAGGTCTGTTGTAGGGCTGGAGGGAAAAGGGGAGAACAGTGGAAAGAGAGAGAAGAAAAAAATCCAGCCCACAGAGAAACCTGTGTTGCTTAAATTTAATGGGGTAGAATCTCAGCTGGTGCAAATTGGCATAATGCCATGGAATACAACCAGCCAATCAACTGGAGTCAGTGGAGCTATGCTAATTTACACTTGTTGAGGATCTGGCCCATATATCTTAAGAGAAACAGACTAGCATGCAGCTCCTCTAGTCTCCCATTACTTTTCTCTCTCTCCTCTTCATCCCAGCCCCCAGTCACGTGCCACATCCCGCTCCTTAGCGACCAGAGGAGCTAGTGAACAGGAGTAGCTAACAGGGGAGTTTTGTGAGGCAGTTTACAGAGGGAGTGGGTCGGGGGAGTACGTACACTTAACATTCCTTAAACTTCTTTAAACTTAAGCCAAAAAACACCCCCTGATAAAAACAAAACAACAAAGGAACCAGCTGCAGGAGTAAAAAGAGAATGCAGGCAGAAGTCCGGCAACAGAGTGGGGGCCACCCAATTTATTGCACCCAATGCAACATGCATGATTAACAGCCCTATGGGAAGGTGGCGTATGTGTGCATTCAGTGCAAGGAGCTCTTGGCCCTCAGAGACCATGTAGGGGCTTTGGAGACCATGGTGGCTGAGCTGGAGGAGTTAAGGGAGACAGAGAGGTACACAGATGAGACTTTCTGGGACACAGGAGAATGGTCCCACCCTCTGTCTGACAGCCACTGGGCTGCTGAGGAGGATGAAAGTCTCAGGGAAGGAGAACATCCAACTGGAGCAGAGGGAAATTATCCCATAGTTGGGACCCTCCTTCCAGATGATGATGTGGTATCCTCTCGCATTGAGGATACCTCTCCAGGAGAGGGAATTCCAGATATTAGGAAGAGGCAAATATTAGTAATGAGCGATTTGATCATTAGAAACATAGGTAGCTGGGTTTGCAATGACTGGGAGAACCGCATGGTGACTTGCCTGCCTGGTGGGAAGGTTGCAGATCTCTCGAGACATCTAGATAGATTTATGTGTTGTGCTGGGGAGGAGCGGGTGGTCATGGTACATGTAGGTACCAGTGACATAGGGAAGGATAGGAGAGAGATCCTGGAAGCCAAATTTAGGTTGCTAGGTAAGAGATTGAAGTCCAGGACCTCCATGGTAGCATTTTCTGAAATGCTTCCGGTTCCATGCACAGGGCCAGTTAGACAGGCAGAACTGCAGGGTCTCAATGTGTGGATGAGACAAAGGTATAGGGAGGGGGTTTAGATTTATAAGGAGCTGGGAAAACTTTTGGGAAAGGGGGAGCCTATTCAGGAAGGATGGGCTCCACCTAAACCAAAATGGAACGAGATTGCTGGTACTTAAAATCAAAAAGGTCGTAGAGCAATTTTTAAACTAAGGGCTGGGGGAAAGCCGACAGGTGTGGAGGAGCACATGGTTCGGACAGACACATCCCTTAGGGGAGGATCTACTAATGGAGATTCTCTATGTCCTAGTAAGGAGGAGAGTATGGAAGATAATATACAGGTAGTGTAGGGGAAAAACGTTGGTGCCTAACATCATAGGTGCGCCAACTTGAAATGCCCAAACAACAACTAGGAATCCATCTTGGCTGCCCTTCTTCCCCCTCCTCAGGTATAGTTTCCCGCCCTTTCTACTGAAAGGCGGGAAACCAAGCAAACCATGTGACCAGTGACCTGCCCAGTAACAGCAGGGAATACAAGGGCTAACACGTCAGAAGGAAGGGGCTGCCTTTCTGAGTGGCAGAGTCTGGAGGTACTGCTGCTGCAACTGTTGGAAAGAACAGCAGACATCTCAGCTCTCTAGATTGCCTCAGAGGAGTATGCTGAACACTGCGCTCATCCATCTGGCTGCGGGAGAGTAGTTCTCACTTGCATACAGGGAGTGTGTCACCAGCTGCCATCTTTCACTGAGGACAAACACACCCCCACAATGTCTCAGGGGGAGTAAAAGCCAAGTCATCGCTGGGGCAGAGCTGTCATTGCCTGATCCTGAGGTTCACTCCTTACTTGTGGGTTCCATCTACCTGGACGGAGTCCGGAGCTGTCCTGTTGTCGCATGGGTCCTCAGAGCTGCAAGACATCGTCGTGGTCCATTGATCCTTCATCCTCTTACCTGGGTCACACCCTAGGGGAGGGAACTTATCCTCAGTCACAGTCAGTTTACTACCGGTCCTTTACTTACCTTTATATCATCTGTTGTGGGGGTCCTTGCTTTACCTGTGTTCCTATTCATTTGGTTTACCTCTGGTTTACCTTGTTTAGAACTGTTGATGGTTTAATAAATACCTTGGTTGTTTACACCCACACATCCTTCTTGGTTTACCTTTTTTTTAAGGGGCTAACAACAAACCCTAATGATAGATGTGGGTAGTGGGACATTCCTCTAGACTGGTTCAACAGGTAGGATCTGAGGAGAAACAGTCAAATGAAAAAAAAGTCTCATTCAATTACATCATGTAATGGGAGACAGCTAAAAAGAGACAAGTTTTTAAAGTGCTTATATACCAATCCTAGGAGGCTAAATAATAAGATGGGTGAACTTGAGTGCTTCGTATTAAATGAGGATATTGCTATAATAGGCATCACAGAAATTTGGTGGAATGAGGATAAACAATGGGACACAGTAATACCAGGTACAAAATATATCAGAAGGACAGAACAGGTCGTGCTGGTGGGGGCATGGCACTTTATGTGAAAGAAAACATAGAATCAAATGAAGTACAATCTTAAGTGAACCAAACTGTACTATAGAATCTCTATGGATAGTAATTTCATGCTTGAATAATAAGAATATATCAGGAGGGATATATTACCAACAACATGACCAGGATGGTGATAGTGACAGTGAAATGCTCAGGGAGATTAGAGAGGTTATTAAAATAAAAAACTCAATAATAATGAGGGATTTCAACTATCCCCATATTGACTGGGTACATATTCCCTCAGGATGGGATGCAGAGATAACGTTTCTTGACACCTTAAATGACTGCTTCTTGGAGAAGCTAGTCCTGGAACCCGCATGAGGAGAGGCAATTCTTGATTTAGTCCTAAGTGGAGCACAGGATCAGGTCCAAGAGGTGCATAGAGCTGGACAGCTTGGTAATAGTGACCATAATTTAATTAAATTTAACATCCCTGTTAACACTACAGGGGCCCAACACTGTAGTAATTAATTTCAGAAAGGGGAACTACTCAAAAATGAGGTTAGTTAAACGGAAATTAAAAGGTACAGCATCACAAGTAAAATCCCTGCAAGCTGCATGGCAACTTTTTAAAGACACCATAATAGAGGCTCAACTTAAATGTATACCCCAAATTAAAAAAACATGGTAAGAGAACCAAAAAAGAGCCACTGCAGCTAAACAACAAAGTAAAAGAAGCAGTGAAAGGCAAAAAGGCATCCTTTAAAAAGTGGAAGTTAAATTCTAGTGAGGAAAATAGAAAGGAGCATAAACTCTGGCAAATTAAGTGTAAAAATATAATTAGGAAGGCCAAAAAAGAATTTGAAGAACAGCTAGCCAAAGACTCAAAAAGTAATAGCAAATTTTTTTCAAGTACATCAGAAGCAGGAAGCCTGCTAAATAACCAGTGGGGCCACGGACGATCAAGATGCTAAAGGAGCATTCAAGGATGATAAGGCCGTTGCGGAGAAACTAAATAAATTCTTTGCATTAGTCTTCATGGCTGAGGATGTGAGGGAGATTCCCAAACCTGAACCATTCTTTTTAGATGACAAATCTGAGGAACTGTTCCAGATTGAGGTATCAGTAGAGGAGGTTTTGGAACAAATTGATAAACTAATCAGTAATAAGTCACCAAAACCAGATGGTATTCACCCAAGAGTTCTGAGGAACTCAGATGTGAAATTGCAGAACTACTAACTGTAGTTTGTAACCTGCCATTTAAATCAGTTTCTGTACCAAATGACTGGAGGATCGCTAAAGTGATGCCAATTTTTAAAAAGGGCTATAGTAAACTATAGTAAAGAACAAAATTGTTAGACACATAGAGGAACATAATTTGTTGGTGAATAGTCAACATGTTTTTTGTAAAGGGAAATCATGCCTCACCAATCTACTAGAATTCTTTGAGGGGGTCAACAAGCATGGGGACAAAGGGGATCCAGTGGATAGAGTTTATTTAGATTTTCAGAAAGCTTTTGACAGGGTCCCTCACCAAAGGCTCTTAAGCAAAGTAAGCAGGCATGGGATAAGAGGGAAGGTTCTCTCATGGATTGGCAATTGGTTAAAAGGTAGGAAACAAAGGGTAGGAATAAATGGTCAGTTTTCAGAATGGAGAAGGTAAATAGTAGTGTCCCTCAGGGATCTGTGCTGGGCCCAGTCCTATTTAACATATTCATAAACAATCTGGAAAAAGGGGTAAACAGTGAGGTGGCAAAATTTGCAGATGATACAAAACTTCTCAAGATACTTAAGTCCCAGGCAGACTGCGAAGAGCTACAAAAGGATCTCTCAAAACTGGGTGACTGGGCAACAAAATGGAAGATGAAATTCAATGTCGATAAATACAAAGTAACATACATTGGAAAACATAATCCCAACTAAACACAAAAAATGATGGGGTCTAAATTAGTTGTTACCACTCAAGAAAGAGATCTTGGAGTCATTGTGGATAGTTGTCTGAAGACATCCACTCAATGCGCAGTGTCAGTCAAAAAAGCGAACAGAATGTTGGCAATCATAAAGAAAGGGATAGATAATAAGACAGAAAATATCATTTTGCTTCTATATAAATCCATGGTACACCCACATCTTGAATACTGCGTACAGATGTGGTCACCCCATTTCAAAACAGATACATCAGAATTGGAAAAGGTTTAGAAAAGGGCAGAAATTATTAGGGGTATGGAACGGCTGCTTTATGAGGAGAGATTAATAAGACTGGGACTTTTCAGCTGGGAAAAGAGACGACTAAGGGGGGATGTGATAGAGGTTCATAAAATGGTAACTGATGTGGAGAAAGTAAAAAAGGAAGTGTTATTTACTCCTTCTCATAACACAAGAACTAGGGGCCACCAAATAAAATTAATAGGCAGCAGGTTTAAAACAAACAAAAGGAAGTATTTCTTCATACAACATGCAGTCAACCTGTGGAACTCATCGTCAGAGGATGTTGTGAAGACCAAGACTATAACAGGGTTCAAAAAAGAACTAGATAAATTCATGGAGGATAGGCCCATCAATAGCTATTAGCCAGGATGTGCAGGATGGTGTCCCTAGCCTCTGTTTGCCAGAAGCTGGGAATGGGTGAGCGATGGCTTCTGGGGCACCTGGCATTGGCCACTATCGGAAGATAGGATACTGGGCTAGATGGACCTTTGGTCTGACCCAGTATGGCCGTTCTTATGTTCACATGGCCCCTAAGGTGTAGCTATCTCACCACATGATCTCTCTCTCTCTGGAAATCAGGCCAGTATTATTTTCTGCTTGTTTCAGAACCTTGTGGGGACACAAGAATACGCCAGACCCCACTGGCTAAGAACTCCTGGGCCAGATGAATTAACAAGACTGTTCTGCCTTGTCTCTGGGCTAAGTCCTGAGGTCTCTACTCAGTTTTTATTTGGCCCATACTCAGCAAATGCCCAGTGACTTCAAGAATATTGCAGTATGTATAGGGCTTGCTGCTGCGAAACACTCAGCTCCCAGCCACTTCAGTTGTAAATTTGGGTGCTTAGTACAAAATTCTGAAAAAATTAAGCCTACAGCTTATGCTCAGATAAATTGGTTAGTCTCTAAGGTGCCACACATCCTCCTTTTCTTTTTGCGGATACAGACTAACACAGCTGCTACTCTTAAGCCTAGAGTGTATCTCTGTGAAGTGATCACAAGGTGTTTTACCAGTTATAGTGATTGCTCGTTTGCTGCTGAAAATGCAGCTCCTTCTGAGCTGGCGAGTAACCAAGCCACATGTGCCAAGAATATCCATGAAGCAGACAGGACCTCAGTTAAAGCATTCATGGCAGCCCAAACAGAGAAAAGGCACATCCATCCTGTCTTCTTATAAACAGAAAAGAGATGCCCCTCCTCTGCCAGGGACTTTATTGCAACCTGCTGAACAAAGCAGTACAAAATATCCAAGGTGCTCTTTGAAGCTGATTAAGATGCTCCTCAGAGACGTCTGCCTCAAAACCACTGTAAAAGGAAACAAACAATGGAAAGTAGCTTCATTTGCTTATAAATGTCAGGAGAGGCCCTGACTCATCGTTCTCTCTGCATTTGTGGAAGGGCAGGGTTTATTACCCCAGACTAGGACTACATTCTAGATGCCCTGGGAACTACGTTTCCCAACAATCCTGCTCCCCCGGATCTCTGAGAGAGGTGAGATGGGAACCATCCTGAGCAAGCTTTTCCCCTCATTGCAGAGCGGGGAAAGGGAATTTCAGCCCAACTCAATGAACACTAACCCCAGGCCCTACAGCATGGACTGTGTCAAACTGTACACTGCTTCCCTTAGACCATCAGCTCAGTGACCCTTGTCCCTCAGACATTTTTCTTAAGCAGCAAACCTGGAATGAGGAAGTTCAGGCCCAGTAGCATCATTAGCCTTAAAAGTCCTGTAGACCCAGTTACAGGGGTTCTTTGGAAACTCGCACACAAAGCACTCAGTGTATCTACTACAGAAGGAAGAAGAGCTGAGTCTTCCGTGTTGGAGTTTGAACATGAATGTAGACTCACTGCTTAGCTTAGCTCACTAGGAAAGGCAAGACACACCCTAGTCCTACTGTTAAGTGGAGACACCATACAAGAGGTTCTTTCTTTATTGTCTTGGCTGAAGCACGTTGCACAAAGCTACTCCTTTTCAGTGCCTTTCCAGAGCAGTTGAAATGCTGGTTGATTGCACCAGGTACTGAGAGGGCAAATGCATCTACTTCAGAAACGAAGGCTAAAGTGTGTATATGGGTCCCAGACAGAAAACCCACAGACCCTGGATTGATTATACCAGCCCTACAAACAGTGAAAGCATGATTGATGCCACTTCACAGAATCATAGAATATCAAGGTTGGAAGGGACCTCAGGAGGTCATGTAGTCCAACCCCTGTCTCAAAGCAGGACCAATCCCCAATTTTTGCCCCATCCCTAAATGGCCCCCTCAAGGATTGAACTCACAACCCTGGGTTTAGCAGGCCAACGCTCAAACCACTGAGCTATCCCTCCCCCCCTAAAAGTCAGTCTCCTTCGAGCCGGAATCAAACCAGCGACCTAAGGATTCCCGCAAGCAGCTCCTTTACAGTCCTCCGCTCTACCAGCTGAGCTATCAAAGGGAATTGTAGCCCAGTGCCTTGATTGGCATTCTTGTTCAGTGACTTTTCAGTATTTGTTAAATTTAGTTGATGATTAAATGTCTTTCTAAAGAACATTCCTCTAACTAAAAATCCTGGCTACATGTAAAATTAATATTCACCATGTATATGGCACAGAAGGATATGTGGTTACTGTAGAAAGAGAAAGAATAATTAGTAGCTGTAGGAGGAGAACATGGGAGGAAGATGATTAAGCAAATGTAATGGAGGAAGTAGACTACAAGGAAATTAAACAGAGAAATTTATGAGCAAATAATTGACCTATGTGTAAATGCAATAATTCTCTCAGTCACTTGACATACAGTTAAGAGGCTTGACATACAGCCTCTTAGAACTTTTACCACCCTTTTAAACTAACAGCCCTTAACTGTTGGCAATGACTTATTCCCTGGAGTTGTTATTTTCCTATTTTACATGATAACTATTTATTTGCCTAGTGTGTCAAATAAATATGAGCTTCCCTTCCCCCAAAGGGAAAATAAAAAATACAGCCTAAGGTGGAGGTCTTCAAAGGCCCTCTGGGATTTGGATGCCCATCTAGGTGTCCCCTAAATGGCTTTATCTCAGCCTAAGGTTTCAAGGCTGCTGCCATGAAAAAAAATCAAATTGACTTCTATAGGAGCAAGAGCCAGCCATATCGGCACAAGCTGGTGCAGTATGAATTCAATGGAAAAACAAAGAGGGGGTGGTAGGGGATAACTGAGGGCTTGATCTAGAGATGGACTGAACATCTGCAGCTCCCATTGCAGACTGTGCCCTGTAGCTGGAACGTATTACCAGACAAGTGGGTTCAAGGAATTTTGGAAGGAAGACAGGAAGGGTACATGGGGGGGGTATCAGATATCGTGTGATAGACAAAATGGAAGGAGTATGTTAATTAGGAAGGTCGTACAGTTACAAGGGGGCATGTGGAGTAAAGCAGGGGTGAATGAGACAGACAAAGGGAAGTGGTCTATTTCTAGGAGTGGAGCGGAGAGGGGATATTCATTCTTATTGTTCATGGACCTGATTCACTGCTGCATTATCTCCAGGTTCACCCCAATGTAACTGTTAAAAGAGGGAGGCTTGAAATCAATGCCTAGTGATTTTTATGTAGCCTGTTGTAAAACGAGGCAAATATCTAGATGAATTTATGTACCCTCTGGAAGACCTCTGTGTACCCCTGATTGAGAACCACTGTTCCGGACATTCCAGAAGGGACAGGGCTGCCCTGTGATACCAGTGGTCAGAGGAAGGGGACAACAGAGATCTTTTATACAAGTCATATAGGTTCATCATGGCAGAAATGGGTCTCAAAGAGGAACTTAAATGTTCATGGAGGGTGAAGGGCCC
Source organism: Lepidochelys kempii (assembly GCF_965140285.1). NCBI lineage: Eukaryota > Metazoa > Chordata > Testudines > Cheloniidae > Lepidochelys > Lepidochelys kempii. The sequence continues at coordinate 259,198,165 of NC_136381.1, forward strand.
TGTGAATATGCTGAGGGCGTTTGTACATGGGAACAGGAGGCTGTTCCAAGCACTAGTGGCTGCATTAAAAAGAAAAAAAATGAAAAACAAAAGTTCAAAAGGGAGCAACAAAGTTAGAAGAAAGAAAAGGAGTACTTGTGGCACCTTAGAGACTAACCAATTTATTTGAGCATGACCAATTTATTTGTTAGAAGAGTGGACTAAGATCAAGGCACAAGCAGAGGGAGTTGAGATGCAGAGCTTCCATTCAAGAAAGTAGTCAGAGCAGAGCTAAGGCTGATGCTTAATAATAAGTGTTAATTGCTTACGTGTTGGCCTGCATAGGGCTGGATTTAAGCGTGTGCTTAAACACTTTTCTGAATTGGGGCTCAGGTCAGGACAGGGCCACGAAGAGCTTGAAATAAAATACAGAACATGTTTGAACTTGTTGCAGGAGCCAAAGATCCAGTGACAGGAAGATTATTTTAGGTGAAGCATATTAGATTGCCAGGGAAGAGGCAGGAAGGTTACAGAATTCCAGGCAAGAGCTGCCAAGAATTTAGCCATGAGAAAAGAGAGAGGAAAAGGCAGAGCTTTGCTATGTTAATCAGAGTTCAGAGCTTCTAAAGATTTAGAAATGTTAGAGGTTTTAAAGCAGTACGTACCATTATTCAAGTCATAGGGCCTGATTCTTCTCTCAGTCCCACTGGTAGAAGTCAGGAATAACCTCACTGAAGTCAGCAAAGCTTCTAGTGTGAGATCAAAATTTGGCCCAGAAGCATTTAGAGTTTCAAAGACATGTTTTTGTTTTGATGTCTGTTTTTGCTGGCTATTAGAGCAGACACAGTGGGGAACGGAAGTGAAAGCCACCTCTCTGAAGAGATGAATTTCTCTCGGTCAGTCTTGCTACCCTAATGGACTTTAAATGCACCATCAGCACTAGTCACACAGTGGACCAAATTCCATTAACTTCACCAGGACCTCAGGGCTGAATTTAGCTTATTACAGCTGAGTGACAGTAACAGTGGAATCTATTGTAGTATATAGGCAAGACCTGGGCGGGATTGTCAAAAGCACCTAAGGGATTTAGGAACACAAGGCCCATCTACTTTCAATGGGAGTTGGGCTCTTTAAGTGCTTTATGTGCTAAGTGGATAATATACACTGAATATTTTCCAGTGGAATACAGCATCACAGAATAGTCAGGGGCATTATGTGCTATGGGAAAGGCTAAGATTTTGTCACGGATATTTTTAGTAAAAGTCAGGGACAGACCACAGGCAAAAAAGAAAAATTAATGGAAGCTGTGACCTGTCCATGACTTTTACAAAAAATATCCTGGACAAAGTGGGGATCTGTGAGTTCCCCCGGCAGCCAGGAGCTCTGAGTTCTGCCGCTGCCCTGGTGGTCGAGAGCTTGGGGCTCCCGCTCGAGGTTCCCCTGCTACTCTGCCTGCGGTGGCCAGGAGCTGGGGGTTCCCCCGCCGCCCGAGGCAGCTGGGAGCTCAGAGGTTTCCCCACCACTGGCAGCTCTGGTGATCCTCGCCACCAGCAGAGGACGGGAGCAAGGGGGTTTCCCTGCTGCCTGTGGGGGCCAGGAGCTGTGGGGACCGCCAGAGGCAGCGGGGTACCTGGCAACTCCCGACCACCGCAGGCTGAAGACACGGAGGTCGGTGGAAGTCACAGATTCCATGACCTCTGCGACCTCCGTGACTAAATCGTAGCCTTAGCTATGGGGCAAGTGGGGCACCCCACCCCCTGACTTTTTCATAGGTCTATTCGCTCCGTTATATCTTCCATTCCACCCCCCTCTGACTTTGCAGGATATAATATCATCACCTAGAATGTTCTATACTCTGACACAACTTTGCCCCCGCCGTCCCCCGGAATTTTTCTGAAATGACTCCCCTGAGGATAATGGGTTTACTTCTTCAGCCAAGGGACTTAGTTTGAAGGTGAAAGGTGTGCTGGTCATGTGACAATAATCGGCCATGCTGTTGTCACGTGACAATGTTCCACTGTACTGTGACCTTATTCCTGTTGTATCAAGTGATCACTGCCGATGCAGCACCCTGGCCTGATGAACCCCAATGCAGCTGCAGACTGGCATCAGCTCACTTTACAAGTGTTGAATAACTGTCCTCAGGCAGGGGCATACAGACTCCAGCCATTCAGAGACCAGTAAAGAATCCTGTCCTTAAGGGGTGAGAGGAACAAGCAAATGCATTTCTAAGTAATTATCCAGCATTCCTGAGGTAGCATTACAGGCAAAAGAGCAAAGGTCAAGTGACCTTACCCATCTGAGGTGTGGTAAAGTCCCTGCCTTGAATGGAATGTCCATTTGCTCTGGAATGCATAAGACAAACAAATCTGTCAGACCTCCATTGCCACTGTGGGCATGGGTTTAAGACAGGCCACATCTAATCAAAGAAAAATTCCACTTTTTGTCCCAAGGCCTAATGGCCTGATCCAAAGCCCACTGAAGTCAGTGGAAAGAGTCACCCCGATTTTGAATCATGTCCTACAAGAGCATATTCTTAAATCTATTTTGTCCTGCCATTATCATTAAGGTTAAGATTTTGTCACAGTTATTTTTAGTAAAAGTCACGGACAGGTGGTGGGCATTGGGCAATAAACAAAAACTCACAGAAGCCCGTGACCTGGGGCTGACGGCTGGGTGTGTGTGTGTGAAATGACAGCTCCAGCCCCCGCCACCAATGGTGGTCGCTTACAGCTGCCGAGTGCCCCTCCCCAGTGGCTGACAGCTCTGGGGACCCTGCCACCCATGGTGGCTCAGAGCTCCAGGGCTGGTGGCTTGGAGCTGTGGGGTCCCCCACCCTGGCAGCTGGCAGCTCAGGCCCCACCGCCCCAGGGCTCGGGGCTGAAGCTGAAGAAAATGTCAAGAAGGTCTCTGAAAGTCTCGGAAGCTGTGACCTCCATGACCAAATCTTATCCTTAGTTATCATTCATGTAGGTGATGGTTATTTGAAATCCATCCTGGACTGAGACTGATCTTACTGTTTTGGAAGCCTATAAACTTCTCTCTAATTTGTTAAAGAGGCAGTTTACAGCCAGCGTGTAATTCTAAGGCTCTTGTGATGACCCCCAAAGCCAGTTCATGTTCAAAGGGTTAATCTCATCCCAATGCCATCCGCTCCCTTTTTAGTTCAGGTTTGAAATGCCTACATAACCTCAGAACCACCAGGTCCACTGCTCACAGCTTCTCCACTGACCTCCGTGTGCTGGGGTAAATAACATGAGTACCATTCTCATTATTGTGTGTGCTGAGGGTGGGGACATCAGGCCATGGCCATCTCCACTGGCTCAACACCAACTCTCCCATAGCATTTTTTGTAGAACAAGACTTTTGGTTCAGTGTTCTGCCTTGCACTCAAGAGCCCTACTCAGGCTATTTCCATTTATGGGAGAGTTTCTGACTCCTCTGGGGAGCTGGCGTTTTTCTCCCTCCCTGCTGTGGTGTGAATTTGGATCCTAAAAAACACATGGATCTTGGGAGACCCTCTGGAGCCCTGAGCCCTGCAACACAGGGGCCTTGTGCCTCCACATAGCTCCTCTCATCTTCCTGCTCCTGTGAGAGCCTGGCTTGGCACAGAAGATGTGATTTTATGAGCTCCATATGCTGGGATGTGTCCCTGACCCAAGCCACCCAGGAACCCCAATGGTATTGAGAGAAGGAGAACTCCAAGAAAACCACATGTCCTTCACTGGCCCTGTCCCCGCCCACCCCCAGCCCTAGCCTTTCAATCCCCATTATGGAACGGTGGCTGCATGGAAACCCAGGAAGGAGCCTCCATGAGGTCAGGGGAGCTTGGGCTGCCTCTTTCCATGCACTCACCTCTGTTGAGACCTGCTTCTTTTTGGTCCCATCCACTCATGGAAGAGGAATGATGCATTAATCCATAATTTGTAAAGTGTTTTGGGATCCTTGAGGAAGAAAGGAGCTATACAAAACAATCGATCAGGACCGGTTACAGATAGGCTAGTAGGCACAGTTGGTGTAGAGGGGTCATGCATAATAGGAAACAATGGCAGCACTGCTGTAAGATCAGGTAACTAGGATACTCGACAGATGTTACCAGAGTTGACCTGTGTCACTCACTCTCCATAACACCTTTCAGGCAGTCTGGGAGGGGGACTTTTCACAAGGAGATCTGCAAGTCCATGTGAATTTTTCCCATCGAGATAAAAAAGCCGTGTGGAAGCTGCTGACATAATGTATTCATCTCTTCTGGGCAGACTGTATAACAGCAGGAGTGACGCACTCACTTCCTAGCCTGGTGCACACCTGCATTGCAATTTGGAATGATGCGTTTCCGCAGTGCAAGGAGAGTGATCACCAGCCTCGAATCCACAATGATTCCAGGGGAGGTGACGGGAGGATGGAGATACCTTCTGACCGATAGAGTGACGTATTGTAGACACCAGCAATTCCTCCTCCTGCCATTGTATGTGTTGTGTACACTCACAGGAGACACCCCCCGACCCCCAGGGACCACTGTGGCCAGATTTTCAAGAGGGCTCAGAATGCTAGGTTACTGAGCTGTCTTGAAAATCTGACCGTGAGGGTCACACTGGAAGCTGCTCATAGTGCTCATGAAAATCCTGTCCCACTTGTGGATGCTGAGCACTTGTAAATCTGGCCCTGGGCTCCTTTGAAATTCTGAATCACAGGAGCATGGAGTTTGATTCTCCTTTTGTTTATGTGTGTTTTACAGCAGCAAAACCTCAATCAGCTTAAATGTGTTTTTTCTTGATCTACAGCCGTGTAGGTGACAGGAGAATCAGACCCACTGTTAAATAGTTTATGCCCAACATATAGATTCTGGCAGACAGAACAGAACTAATAGTCACAGTAATGTTTTCATGGCTGTTTTAAAATACGTTTTAATGAAGAGTCTCGTGCCTGGATTTAAGCCATGCTGCGTATTTGTTAACAAGGGGCTCCCGGGATGAGTGAGGAATCTGGAAAAGGCAGGGAAATCATCCCAACCCTCCCGTCAGGATGGTGGCAGAATTTTAACACGGGGCGTCTGGGAGCCTACCTTCCGCAGCATTCCTGGGAGGTCGGCATTCCCCTCCCATGTAGGCAACCCAGCAGCACATTGCTCTAGTGCCTGAGACCCAGACAGTGAAACTGAGTGTAAATCGAAGATGAAATGGACCATCCTCGTCCATCTTAATTCTATAGCTTGGGAATTTTGTCATGAAAAATGCAGTTTTTGCAAACATCAAAGTTTTCCATGGGGAAAAAGAAAAAAAAACCCCTCCGTTTTGCCCAATTTGATTGATTTTTTTTTTTTTTTTTGGTTGGGAAAATCAAAATGAAATCTTTTCTTTCCAGACAGTTTGACCCAAATCAGAATAGTTCATCTTGTTGAACTGACCCACTATGGGCAAAAACCAGATGTTGAAATATCGGAACTTCCTGTGGGACGGAGATGAGACGTTTTGCTCAGCTCCAGTTATTTCTCAGGCAGAAATGGCCTAAACCAAACAAACAGCAAAAGTGGTACAAGGAGGTTGCTGCTGCTTTTTCAGTGCAGACGTGGAGGCCCGGCGGAGAGGCAGATGCATTTGGAAGTGGGTCTCCAGTGAGAGCTCCTCTTTCTCCCCTCCCACCTGGAGATAGCTCCCTGCTGGAGAGAGGAGTAAAATCAGTTACACAGAGAAGGAGCGATCCGCTTACATGCAGGCCCCTCAGCTGGTAAATTATAAATATGTAAACCAGAGGATCCATTCATGGGAGAGTCAATTACATTACAAAGGCCGCATCTGCAGCTGAGGTAAATCAACACAGCTCCATTTATCTCTATGGAACTACACTAGCTTACCCCTGCTGAGGATCAGCTCTATAGGTGCATCTATACAGTACTTTGACAAACCTGAGCCCACCTGGGAATTTCACGATAATGTCCCTGTTGGAACATTATGATGACAAGAGATCTGACTGCTGCAAAAGCACAGGCCCTGCCACTTGAACTTAAAGAGTATCTCCTTTAATAGACAGCTGTAAAGGCTGTATGCCACACAGCGGAACAGTTCTGATGCCAACCAGGAGAGGGCAGTGACAGGCATGCCCACTGGCCTGTTCATTGCAGTAGAACACTATGGGGGTAGTAAGTCAGCTTTTGCTTTAAATTCCTCTTGTGCTGGGTTTCAGTCTTACCCTTATCACACAGTAACTAGCCTTTTCACACCTATTCCGCCTTCCAGCTGAAGATCACAAAGCCCTTTGCAATAAAGTCTCACAATACCCCTGTGAGCTAGGAAGAATGCTCTCTTTTTTTCAGGCAGGTGAAAATGAGACACTCTGATAGGCCGGGCCCTTCTCGGCGGTCACACTCAGGCGCTTTGAAGGGCTTTCACCCTTTCAAAGATCTTTCTGGGTTTTTGGTTAGTCTTTGTGGGCGGCAGAGGCTTGTCAGCGGTTTCCCTCTCCGCTCGCTCTCCGCTACTCTGTAACTAGAGTCAGCCTCTTCCAAGGAGCAGCAGCAGCCTTCCTCCTGTTTGCTGCCCCTTCCTCTGACCATCTTGCCTTTTTAAGCTTGCCTCCTCGTGCTGGAGCAGGTTCTGCCACTGTGTCTATTTGGTAGGGAATGAGCCCAGAGGGGCTCGTTAGCCTTCCCCTGATTGGGATGGGGGACATGCCCCATCACAGACACAGATTAATTGACTTGTCCCAGGTCAAGCAGCGGATTAGTGGCAGATCTGAGAATGGGACCCAGGAGTCCTGATTCCCTCTAACCCCTAGATACGCTACATCAATTGATAGAGAGATTGTTGTTATTCTTTTTGATTTGATTAATTTGTTACAATTTTGTTTGGCTTCTCCCAGATACTGGCACATGAACAAAACAATCCACTAAGAAAATCCACGAATAAATTATGCATTAATGCCTGGATGGGCAGAGCTATGGACAGACCTTTTCGTATCATGATCATTTCTAGAAAACAGTGGATTTGCTGTACACTGTTAACACTGATGGGGCCAGATCCACAGAGCTAGGCCAGTTTACATCAGCGGAGGATGTGGCCCATGCAGTTTGCATGGGGCAGCTATTGGTGAGGAAGAATGTGAGGTGTCGCTGCAGGGTTAAAGGGATTACCCGCCATGTTGAAAGGTGGGGCTTCAGACTGCAGAGACAGTGAGCTGCAGGCTGGAGCTTAGAGCGGTCTCTTGCTGCTGGGTTATGCAATGTTTAAATACGAGCTCTCTTCGCTGGAAGAACAAAGTCCATGGAGAATTTAGGGCATGATTGTCTCTTGCTTGATGTGCCCATGCAGGACAGTAAGAGAGCGCACGCAGGGAGCGAGAGGGCATCTGCCCCCCTGGAGTCACTCACAGCCCGGGAAGTAGAGCAGCCTCCACAGACCTTCTCCCCCCACCTTCCACGCGGTGTGAGTGGGAAGCATGTGAGGGTAGGGACCCTTGGTTCTACACCCACTCCTCCCAATGCACCAGCCAGAAGAGCTGAGCTAGTGCAGAATGGGAAGTTACCTGCTCTTGGGGATAATCCAGTAGCAATTTACTTCCCCCACTGGAGCAAGAGGGAAACCACAGCAGGTATTGTCACAACTCATTCTCTGCTCTTCTCCTGGGGCAGCATAACTACCCCCCCCCCTTACTCAGGGCAGGTTGTTAGGTCACAATCTAGCTCTGAATCTGTTCTTGCCTCTGGAGAGGCTTCATCCCAAGAAATCACTGCTCCAGACAGAACCCAGGCTTTCATTCTAGTAGGCTCGCTGTCTCCCTCTCGTGATTTATGGAGTCATCTACAGCCTTTAAGGTACAGAAACCCATTTCAAAAAGCTTATGCCTTTTGATCCAGAGGTCCCCAGTTCAGTGGTGCTACTGACAACTCATCGAGAGGTATTGGGTGTTGTGTTTTACAGATAGTACCCTAATGCCCCCCCCCTCCTCCCCCCAGTCACAGAAATGCAAACCGAACTGCTGAGCACGCTCCTATCTGGGTTGACTCTCTGTTGCTCCAGTAGCTGACACTCCAGTGCAGGATGTGACTGTCAGCAGCTTGATCTGTCATTTTATTCACTTCCTTATGTGCCCATTCTCTTTTTCCCTCCAGTTCTTTTAGCTCCTGCCTATCATGTTGAGTTTGGCCCTGAGAATCCTGCTTGCTGTTTAACGGAGGGACCAGTGAACAGGTTGTCAGGAGCAGGGATGAACTTAACACACCAGTCTAGAACGAATAGGGCCACTTGTTCTAGTTTTAGGTGGGATTTAGTGTCGGTGAGAGGGGCCAGATTAACAGCCAGAGAGACCTAGCTTCTCTCTCTATCTGCAGAAGAGTACAGGGGCCTGAAGATGGGGGGAAAGGGGGGGTGGAACCTTCTCCCAGCACTTCTCGAGCTGTGTTCCTGCTTGGCCAAACATCTCTGGGCAAAGTCCTGACTTTAAGGTCAATTGCAAAACTCCCACTGACTTTTCAAGGGCCAGGATCTCATCTCTGTGTCTGCAGCATTGGCTCAAAATATCATGAAAGCAGCCATATTATGACCCCCTTTATTCTCGATGGGGAGGAGTTATTCACCCAAGGAATCCCATTCACTCCGAGCCTAGCCCTACCTAATTATTATTTTACTTTATTTATTATATTACAGCAGCCCCTGCTGTCTTCCAACAAGGTCAAGGTCCCATGGTGCTAGAATCTGCACAAATACAGAGTGGAAAGAGTCCCGACACCAAAGATCCTTTCAGGTAGTATTGCACTTCTGTTCTAAGCTAGAATCTCCACCACCGAACCTGGGAAAGCTCTCGTGAGTGCAGACTGGAGAATAACGTCAGCCTCCCTACCCAAGAATAATGCTGGGTTTGATTTAGTTCTGGGCAAAAATTCAGGAGTGCTCTTTTATTCTTTGAACTGGCTCCTGAATGGGAGCAGTGAAGAATGTAGACGTGCAGGGATAATTTCCGCTCTGTCACACTGACGTGAGTCTGAAATAATTGTACTGAAGTTCTTAATGCATGGCAGTGTTACAGGGGTGCTGTGAGGCGTAACTGATTAGCATTTGTGATATGTTTTGACATGCTCCCGTAAGACCTGCAACAGGTAAAATTCAGCCCTGCGCCGAGGACTAACATAAACACCACTGAGAAGCTCTGCAAATGGGACATCAGGGGGGAGCAGACACAGGGGTGACGTTCACCCTTTGGAAGTACGAATGATTTATGAGGATGCTTATTGCAACACTGGAAAAGTAAATACAATTGAAAAAGCCAGCTGTGAGTATGGGGCCGTTAAACCAGTACCACAAATTACTGGCTGCATTTCATGCAGGTCAACATACGGCACAACCTGTGCCTCTTGAGGGGGCCTAATAGTCCCAGTGGATGTGGATTGTGTGTTGTGTAACTGACCGCTGGCTCTGGCCGCCTGTGAGCATGGGGCCCTGTGCTGTGGAGCAGCTTATCTTGTAAGGTGTCATGAGTGAAATGCAACAAGTGGTTTACAACTCTCACACAGCTAGTTTGTTAAATTTTCCCTGTAATGCAATAAACATCATCCTCCTTATAAATCATTTGCCCTTTTATAGTGCCTTATCGGAGGATTGCAAAGTCCCTTGCAAACATGAATGAATGAATGAAGCCTACACAGAACACTCTGCGAGGTAGGTAAGGGGTATTCATGGACTTTCATGCTCAAAAGGAACCAGTAGATCACTTAGGGATCTAGTCTGACCTCTTGTATGCTACAGGCCATGGAATTTCATCCAGTTAACCTGCATGGAGCACAGTAACTTGAGACTGGCTAAGGTACATGGCACCGGATAGCTGGTCCCTGTAAGCAGAGCAGGTCCAGCTCTCCACATCAGAGCAGACGTGCCCAGTTCACAGACTCAAAGATTCCAAGGCTAGACTAGAAGGGACCATTGAGATCATCTGATCTGACCTCCTGTCTAACACAAGCCAGAGAATCTCTCCCAAATAATTCCTAGAGCACAGCTTTTAGAAAAACATCTGATCTTGATCTAAAAATTGTCAGTGATGGAGAACCCACCACAACCCTTGGTAAACTGTTCCAATGGTTAATTCCCCCTTGTTATAAGTTTATACCTTATTTCCAGGCTGAATGTGTCTAGCTTCAGCTTCCAGCCACTGGATTGTGTTTCTGTGCTAGACTGAACTATTTGTTCCCCATGGAGGTGCTTACAGTATAATCAAGTCACCCCTTAACCTTCTCTTTGTTAACTTAAATAGATATAGTAGTCGAGTCCTTGAGTCTGAGGCATGTTTTCTAATTCTTTAATCCTTCTTGTGGCTCTTCTCTGAACCCTCTCCAGTGTATCAACTTCCTCCTTGAACTGTGGGCACCAGAACTGGACACAGGATTCCAGCAGTGATCACACCAGTGCCAAATACAGAGGTAAAGTAACCTGTCTATTCTCACTTGAGATTCCCTGTTTATGCCTCCAAGGACTGCACTAGCCCTTTTGGCCACAGTGTCACACTGGGCACTCATGTTCAGCTGATTATGCACCATGGCCCCCAAATCTTTTTCAGAGTCACTGCTTCCCAGGAGAGAATCCCACATCCTGTAATTATGGCCTATGGTCTTTGTTGATCCAGTTCAAAGAGGCAGGGCTACAACGGGGCTATAAAGGCCTGACAGAGGGCAGGAAGAGGAGGAGTGATTGGGGTCTGCACCTGGGGAAGAGGAATCATGGTGGGCCCCTGGAGCAAAGGGCCAAGAAGGTTGCACTGGACCTGCAGTTCCAGAAGAGCAACAGAGCTGACTGAATGGTACTGGCAAACTGCAGGAAGCAGGATTATTACCACAGACCCCTGGGTAGGGAGGCTGTAAAAGCCTCGGACAAAGGGTGAGTTAAGGGATTGTTTTGTCAATTTATTTGCTTATGTTTGGGTAATCAACCTACTTAAAGGAGATTGGGTGTGGCTGTGTATGCTTGTCAGGCTGGGGACCAGCCCTGCCCTGTCCTAGCATATCATCTTCCAGAAAGGCATCCAGACCTATCTGAAGACATCATGACATAGAGAATCCACCATGGTCGTATTCCAGTGGTTAATCACCCTCCCTGTTAAAAATCTGCACCTAATTTCTAATTTGACTTTGTCTGGCTTCAGCTTCCAGCCATTGGTTCTTGTTCTGCCTTTCTCTGCTAGATTAAAGTGCCCTTTGATACCCAGTGTATTCACCTCATGGGACACTTCTGCAGCTTTTGTTCTTCTTTTTGACAGACTCAACAGAGTGAGCTCTTCATGTCACTTGTCAGAATCTCTTCACCCACCACAGTAATGCAGCCATCACTGGGGCGGGGGGTGGGGTAACCTGGCAGCTGTTGGATAGCAGAGGATGATTTAGAATAGGAAGTGAAGAAGAACATTTGAAAGTGCAGGGGGCCCTGCTCCCAATGGAAGCTTGTGGGTGCTAGGGCAAGATAATTAGTATCTCTCTCATATTTGTATATCATCAAGATTTAACACTCATATCATGGTAGCAGCAAGAGTCCTCACCCAAGTTGGAGCCCCATTACCCTAGGCTCTGTACAAACGTGTCATCGGTGATACTCTCTGCTCCAAACTCCGGCCAATGGGTAGAGCTCATCACCATGATAACTGATCGTCTTGCATGGTACAAATTCTCAGTAGTCACGTTTTATTACCAGACACCAACTGGAGAGCAACACAGCATCTTCGGTTTCTTAATGAGCCAGAGCCCTTAACAGATGAATAGACAGTTCATAGAATCATAGAATCATAGAATATCAGGGTTGGAAGGGACCTCAGGAGGTCATCTAGTCCAACCCCCTGCTCAAAGCAGGACCAATCCTCAACTAAATCATCCCAGCCAGGGCTTTGTCAAGCCTGACCTTAAAAATTTCTAAGGAAGGCGATTCCACCACCTCCCCAGGTAACGCATTCCAGTGCTTCACCTCCCACCTAGTGAAAAAGTTTTTCCTAATATCCAACCTAAACCTCCCCCACTGCAACTTGAGACCATTACTCCTTGTTCTGTCATTTGCTATCACTGAGAACAGTCTAGATCCATTCTCTTTGGAACCCCCTTTCAAGTAGTTGAAAGCAGCTATCAAATCCCCCCTCATTCTTCTCTTCTGCAGGCTAAACAATCCCAACTCCCTCAGCCTCTCCTCATAAGTCATGTGTTCCAGTCCCCTAATCATTTTTGTTGCCCTCCGCTGGATGTTTTCCAATTTTTCCACATCCTTCTTGTAGTGTGGGGCCCAAAACTGGACACAGTACTCCAGATGAGGCCTCACCAATGTCGAATAGAGGGGAATGATCACGTCCCTTGATCTGCTGGCAATGCCCCTACTTATACATCCCAAAATGCCATTGGCCTTCTTGGCAACAAGGGCACACTGCTGACTCATATCCAGCTTCTTGTCCACTGTAATCCCCAGGTCCTTTTCTGCAGAACTGTCACTTAGTCAGTCGGTCCCTAGTTCTTGAGTTCCACGTTCAGCCTGGCCCAGAGAACAGTAAACAGAGACAATTTCTTTTTTCCAAAAGCTTATTTTCTACTAATTACATTTTCTCATTTATTTGTGGCCTCTACGCTTTGTCTGGTTTGCACCTTTTAGATCCTGAGCAGGGATTGTCTGTTATCTATATCTGGAGAATGGCCACCACAAGGGTCCTCTGATCTCAGCTGGGACCTTGGTGCACACCATACTATGAATATTGTCTACTACTAGTAGTAAGGGAGAAGAAGATTCTGTTATGGCCAAACCATGGGAGCGCTCAGTTCTATTCTTGACTTCTGTGTGACACTCGGAAAATTACATGACCTCACTGTGCCTGAGTTTCCCCATTTGTAAAGTGAGGCTTTGGCAGTTCACTTCAGGTCTCATAACACATTATTACTTTGGCTTTGGTAGGGTCTAACCCTTATTGCAGGCAGTTTCCTCTCCAAGGAACCAGGCAAGGGGCTGTTGGTTCATAGAATCATAGAATATCAGGGTCGGAAGGGACCTCAGGAGGTCATCTAGTCCAACCCCCTGCTCAAAAGCAGGACCAATCCCCAATTAAATCATCCCAGCCAGGGCTTTGTCAAGCCTGACCTTAAAAACTTCTAAGGAAGGAGATTCCACCACCTCCCTAGGCAACGCATTCCAGTGTTTCACCACCTCCTAGTGAAAAAGTTTTTCCTAATATCCAATCTAAACCTCCCCCACTGCAACTTGAGACCATTACTCCTTGTCCTGTCCTCTTCTACCACTGAGAATAGTCTAGAACCATCCTCTCTGGAACCACCTCTCAGGTAGTTGAAAGCAGCTATCAAATCCCCCCTCATTCTTCTCTTCTGCAGGCTAAACAATCCCAACTCCCTCAGCCTCTCCTCATAAGTCATGTGTTCCAGACCCCTAATAATTTTTGTTGCCCTTCGCTGGACTCTTTCCAATTTATCTACATCCTTCTTGTAGTGTGGGGCCCAAAACTGGACACAGTACTCCAGATGAGGCCTCACCAATGTCGCATAGAGGGGGACGATCACGTCCCTCGATCTGCTTGCTATGCCCCTACTTATACATCCCAAAATGCCATTGGCCTTCTTGGCAACAAGGGCACACTGCTGACTCATATCCAGCTTCTCGTCCACTGTCACCCCTAGGTCCTTTTCCGCAGAACTGCTGCCTAGCCATTCGGTCCCTAGTCTGTAGCTGTGCATTGGGTTCTTCTGTCCTAAGTGCAGGACCCTGCACTTATCCTTGTTGAACCTCATCAGATTTCTTTTGGCCCAATCCTCCAATTTGTCTAGGTCCCTCTGTATCCTATCCCTGCCCTCCAGCATATCTACCACTCCTCCCAGTTTAGTATCATTCACAAATTTGCTGAGAGTGCAATCCCCACATCCTCCAGATCATTTATGAAGATATTGAACAAAACTGGCCCCAGGACTGACCTCTGGGGCACTCCACTTGACACCAGCTGCCAACTAGACATGGAGCCATTAATCACTACCCGTTGAGCCCGACAATCTAGCCAACTTTCTACCCACCTTATAATGCATTCATCCAGCCCATACTTCTTTAACTTGCTGGTTATCATGGTCATCCTCCGACCTTAAGCAGGGCAACAAACTCAGACTCCCAAGTTAAAAAATAAAACACACTGGCTACCAGAAACAAAGCAAATATAAAAGTCCTAGGCCAGGCCTACTTGCCCCAAGGAGGCTCTGGTGTGTCACACTCTCTGCATAGACCCTTACACCAGCCACGCCATCTTTTAAGGAGCAAGAGTATTGCACCACTAGAGGCCCCAAACAAGATCAGGGCCCCATTGTAAATGATACTTACCTGTCTTTTTAAAGTGCTTTCAGATTTACTCATGGAAAGCACTGTATAAGAGCTAGGTATTATTATTGTGCTTGGCGCTGTACAGATACCTAGCAAGAGACAGATCATGCCCTGAATAGCTTACAACCGAAACAGACAAATGATGAGAGAATGGACATATATTACATTCCCCACCTGTAAAATGAGGATCTGAGGCCTCAAAGATATTTAGGCTCCTAATTTCCAGTGCAAGAGGACTATGTGACTTGCCCAAGGTCACACAGGAAGTCTGTAGCAGAGCAGGGACTTGAATATAAATTTCCTGAGCCCCAAGCCAGTGCTCTACACAAAAAGAGCAATTCTTTACTCTAGAGGTGCATGGCACTACTACCAACACAAGGGCCCTGTATCCCACTTAGCTATGTGCAGAGAGTTGACAATATAGATCAGTGAGGATACATGTGGTTAACCACCATTTATTATTATTCTGAATACTTTTCACTTCTCTAGCACATTCAGAAACACCAGGTAGCAAATCCTCACATAGCAGGTAAATATTATTAGGACCAGTCAGAAAATTTCCATCAAACCTGTTTTTGAACAGAAAAATGGGTTATCAACTACGCAACATTTTCCCCAAGAAGTGTCTACTTTCCAGGGAAAACGTCAAGTATTTGCTGAGAAAGCCAAAACCAGAAAGTTTTTGGTTTGCAGCCCCAAATCTGGAATTGGATAAAGTGAGTCTGAGTAACTCACCCAAAGTCTCCCAATGAGTGAGGACCAGGACCAAAGAGTCCTGACTCCCATGACTAAAAACACCAGACACCTTGGGCCAAACTCTGCACTCAGTTCCACCGGTTAAAATGGATAATGATTCAGTTTATGTAAACAGGATTACACCACAGGTCTACTGGGCCTCATGTGTACCATTTCAGGCCTGATCTTGCTCCCATTGAAATCACTGGGCGTTTCCTCATTGACTCCATGGAGAGCGGAATCAGGCCCATAATGAAAGCGGTACGACTGTAAGCTCTTTCTCTTTGAAAAGAGAGTCTTTTTGCTATTTCTTCTGCAGGTGAATCCCTTCAAGGGATATTTATTAATTGTTGCCTTGCTGCGGGGTTGGGAGGGGGGAAGGGGAAAAGAAAGCACCCTAGATCTCTGGGTTAGACCTGGACGGTGGGTGAATCTCCCACCCCTTCAGAGAAGCTAGCCCCTGGCCCTGCCTCTTCTGCCCAAGGCCCTGCCCCTCTGCCTCCCGAGCCTCCCCAACCCCGGGCCGGAGGAGCCCTGGCCGGCATCCCTGAACTGCCCCAACTGGCCCAAATAGCCCTGGGGCGCTGGCCTGACCCCTGGGCCGACCTGAGCGCCGGTCTGAGCTGCCCCTGGCCATTCCAGCCCCCGCTACTGGCCCAAGCCCCAAGCTCCAGGCCACCAGCTGGAGCTGAGCCTCCTGCCAGCTTCAGGGAGAGGGGGAGCGTGGGCAGGATCTTGGGGCGGATCGTGGATGGGGCCATGACTTGGGTTAGGAGAGGTTTAGCCTCCCCTGGCCTTCAATACCTGCCACCCATGGGATTAGATGCAATCAAATGCACTGAACATTCCAGGATAATCCTCTTTGCATCTCTGTCCAGCTCTGTGCTTTTAATACTCCTCATTGTTCCATGGAAATGGCTCTCAATGGGTTGGCTTCGATAAAAGATCATCTGTGTATGACTTTGGGTATGGATTTATTTATTTTTCCTTATACGAAGCTAAAACCAGGGGTATAGACAGCTGCTTAATAAGTTATTATTAAAACAATGGCAAATATAATCCCCCAGTGGAAAGATGTGGCATATGAGCAGATTGTCCAATTTTTCTTAGAACATCGTCGTAATGTGTGTCATTAATAAAACATCTTGTTATATGGCTTTTAATTATTTTCTCATAGCAGTTTCGCCAAGATCATTATCCCTTCTTACACGGAAGAGCAGATGCCTTGATGAAGCATCTGATGATAAGCATGGTTAGCATCATCATCTGTTGGAATATCACAGTAATTAATGGTTTGTTTAAATTCCAGCTCAGAACTGTTTCGCTTTCACTACTTCGACTGCTGCCTGGATACTAATGGGACAGTGGCAGAGAAAACCGGAGCGAAGGAATTGCTACATTAATCACAAGTATTCACAAGTCAGATCAGGTGTGTTTGACTAGTGGTATTTGCCCATATGCAATAGTTCAGTATTTATGGTATCTCTTTAAGGATGGTCCCTAGAGTTAAACAAATCTCCTTCTTGGGCAGCTACACTGATCTTTATGGCATTTTTTTATATGAATTTGACAACTGACTTTATGAATGGAGTCTCACAAAGAAATATATTCTGCGTGCTGTGGATGTGAACCCAAGCCCATTCAAATCAACGGAGCCTGTCTATTAGCTTCAATTGGATGAAATCTTGTGTGAGGGGATGTGCTTTAGGGACACTGTTCAGTTAAGAATAGTAGCATCCAA
Source organism: Lepidochelys kempii (assembly GCF_965140285.1). NCBI lineage: Eukaryota > Metazoa > Chordata > Testudines > Cheloniidae > Lepidochelys > Lepidochelys kempii. The sequence continues at coordinate 259,214,935 of NC_136381.1, forward strand.
TCCCTTATATTATGAAGAACAGTGTTGCCACCTCTTATGATTTTACCATACGACTTGCGAAATTTAGTGTTTTTTCTTAAATCCCCAGCTGCTGGAATCAAGAGGCGGTTGCGTGAAAATCTCAGCGTATTCTTTTTTTGAAAAAGTAAGACTATCCCTACACTGGCCCTGATTTTTGGCTCAGTCTGATGACTTTCAGGGGCCTGATTCATGATTTTTGAAGGCTTGGGATTCGCAATGCTGTTACCACCACCGTAGGTTAGGAATACCAAAAGGTTTTTTAAAATCTAGTCAGCGTTTCATCGGGCTGCCTATTTACTGGCAAAACACCTCGGGGCAGAATCTGAGCTGGGGTAAATTGTCATAATTCTACTGACTTCCATGGAGTCATGAGAATCTACCCCAAGCTGAGGATCTGCGATGGAAGGTGACACATTGACTTCACTGGGATCAGGATCGGGCCCTTTTCAAATAGTAAGAGATTTTGTAACATTTTGTTTTGACGCATCCTAAATTTGGGAGCTAATTTGAATGGACAGTGTCCCTTTAAATTTTGATCGATGATGCGAACGTGTGTGTGTGTGTCTTAAATGCAGAGGTTTAACATAAGAGAGGCAAGGTGGAAGGGACAACAGCTTTTATTAGACCAGCTTCTGTTGGTGAGAGAGACGAGCTTTTGAGCTTATCCAGAGCTCTTCCTCAGGTCTGGGAAATGTATTCAGAGTGTCACAGCTAAATAGGAGGTGGAACAGATTGCTTAGCATGAGTAGTAAAACACATACTGTAAGAGACCATTCAAGGTGAAGTGGCCAGCTAACACCTCTGCAGTCATTAGACAAAAGAAAGCGGGAGATTAGTTGGTTACACATTGTTGCAATAAACCATAAATCCAGCATCTTTATGAAGTCCATGATTTTTAGTGTCTAGAAAAGGTATGAATTGAAGTTCCCAGGTGTATCTTTTGAAGGCATTCTGCGGGTTCCCTTTGAGGATGAGAACCAAGAGGTCAGATATAGTGATCCCTTTGTGAAAAGTGTTCACCCACAGGTGATAGGGTGTTTTTGTCTTTTATCATTTTTCTGTGTGAGTTCATTTGAGAGTCTAGTGATTGTCTGGTTTCACACACATAGTTGTTATCAGGACATTTAGTGAATGGGATGATACACCTGGTTGTGATAGGCATGTGTATGGCCCATGGATCTTGAAAGGTGTGTTGTGGGGGGTGCTGATCATTGTAGCAGGAGAGATATGTCTGTCAAATAATAGTCTAAAGCCACAAATTTCAAGTGTCTACTAATTAATGATTACCGATTAATCAACTAGTAACTATTAATGTTGGGGGGTGTAACTCGGAGGCTGCTGCGATGGGGTACGAAGGAACCTTGATCGGTTGATAAGGCTAATTTGGGTGCTTCAAGTGCTGGGTGCCCAACTTGACACCCTTAGGGCCCAGTTTTCAGAAATGCTGAACCCCCACAGATCCCATTGATTTGACTGGAGTTGCTGCTGTGAAGCACCAGGTCCTGGTAGATGCTTGGAGATGGGCATCCAAAAAATGGAGGCTCCCAATTTAGGAGCTCATGTTGGAGAATTTGGGCCTGAAAGCCCAATCTGGAGCTCCTCGAGCACCCAAAGTCCCATTACAGGACCCAATGGCCCAATCCATCTTAATGAACCTTATGTCCCTGTACCTAATGTAATCAGAGATTATGAAACACCTCCTTGAAAGCCAGCACTGATATTAACATCCTGAAGCTGGATCTGTGCTGCTTTCTTCTGGAGCGTTCACATCACACACACACACACACACACACACACACAGAGAAGCTCCAACACCCACAGCTTTTCTCCTGTGTTAACTGTCATCTTCCTCCCGTTCCTGCAAGTGCTGTAACCTGAAAATAGAAAAGGAGAAGAACGAAACAAAACAATTGCTTAAAAAGCCCCATGAAAAGGAGAACCTGAGATATAATTATGCCTCCAGGATGATATTTTCCCCTGATAACACTGGAAAAAACTAAATATGGTCATGTGCAGTGCTAGTGAACAAGTTCCAGGAGGAAATCTCTATTTTAGGGACAGCCACAGTCTCAAGTGACACACCTAGAGATGGGTTAGATCTGGGTTTGGAACATCCCCGCATTCCAGTGCAGGGGTTTGAACCAGTCCAGGATAGCCACTGGGCCCAGCTGCAAAATTTGAATCCAGAGTCACATTCAAATTTCCGAATCTTCTTTCTGCAATGTGTGGGAGTGGCCCCACATTGTCATCCTTCCCTACCCCAACCAGACCTCTCGGAATTGCGGTGCTGAGCCACTGTCCTGCAGCCTATCCTAAACCAGCACTGCCTCCTCCTTATTCCCCCCACCGCTCTGTCCTGGGATGTCGTCAGTTAGTGCAGGAGGGCTGAGAAGCCAGACGCTGACATTTTCCAAAGGCTGTTTGTGCCGCTGAGGCAATCAGTAGCTCTGAGAGGTTTCCTGTGTGCTGGAGGAACTGCCTTGAAATGGCAAGAAATGCACCTGTGAGGCTGCTCTGCGCGACAGTGGTATCTCCTCTCTGCAACTGAGGGCTTGGCTACACTTGCGAGTTACAGCACAATAAAGGAGCCCCGGGCGCACTAGCTCACTCCCCGTCCACCCTGGCAAGGCACGTAGAGCGCTCTGACTCCGCGGCTGCAGCACTGCTGGTCTCCACCTCAGCGAGTGGAAGAACGTTTGCTGCGCCCCCGCTGGAGCGCCACAGCGCCAGTGTGGACGAGGTGTTGCATTACTGCGCTCTGATCGGCCTCCGGAAACATCCCATAATCCCCTTAAGTCACGTGGCCACTCTTGTCATTGTTTTTGAATCGCTGTAGGAATGCGGCTATGCCCTTTGAAAGCTCCGTTTCTGACAGCCGGCTGCTTATCTGCTCCGAGACAAAGCAAGCATTAGTGTGGAATGCTGGGTGTGAGAGAGAGAGAGAGGCGGGGAGGGGGGTCTGCTGCTGTCTGAACTTACAAGACAACATGCTGACATGCTCTCAGCCCCCCAAAACCCACTCTCTCTCCCCCCCACATACACACAACACACTCCCTGTCACACTCCACCCTGCCATTTGAAAAGCGCATTGCAGCCACTTGCATGCTGGGATAGCTGCCCACAATGCACTGCTCCCAATGCCGCTGCAAGTGCTGCAAATGTGGCCCCACCAGTGCACTCAAAGCTGTCAGTGTGGACAGACTGCAACGCTTTCCCTGCTGCGCTCTCCGAAGGCTGGTTTAACTCACAGCTCTCTACATCTGCAAGTATAGCCATGCCCTGAGAGATGTCAGGAGTTAGAGCCCAAAAGCCCACGCCCGCCCCATCCGGTCACAAGAGTTGGCACCTCCTTAAACCATGGCCATATACTGATTACTGGGAGCTCCTAAAATCTAGGCAGCTTGTACAGCTGGTTGAATGGTTCTTTCTGAGAGATCTAGCCCTTCGTCCTGTTTGTGGATTACTCATGAAGAGGCCGCGATCTACTTGTTTGCGAGGGTTTGAATAGTTTGTAGCAAATAAGCCTCCAGTTCTTTTTCAAACTGGCTGCTATTATTCACTAACCCCTCTATCTTTGCCACAGAGCAGCCCTCAAAAACAAGGCAACTGGCTGATGATGAACCCGGGGAAGAAAGAGCCGATCTTGGTGGGCAGATGTGAAGTGTTTTGAATACCTATCGCCTCGTTCTCCATCTAAGGGGCTGGTCCCATGTTAACAGGCTGATCCATAACCTAAGGCTTCCTGCTCCTGTTGGGCACGTGGCAACACAAAAAGCTATCTTTCTTTCATATCCAGCAAGGCAGAAGACTGCACTCCACATCTTATCGAACATGGAACTGGCCATGCTGGCGATCATCTTTATGACCTTTGAGCTGGGCTACCCCAATTCACTGTCCATAGGGATGAACACTTCGTCGTTTAAAAACAAAGCTTCCATTAGCCCCTGCTCTGCCTCCCTTTACAAGACCAGGCCAAATGCAATGTCTTGGCATTAATCTGCAAGGCCCTCCCTGGAGGCAATCCAGGTTAATGCAGCACCAACCTCACCTGATCACCCATGTTCCTCAGAAAGATGGTGCTCGCCACTCAGGAGCGAAGCGCGTGACAGGGGGAAGCAGGATGTTCTGAGCCAAGGGGCCAGTGGTTTGGTGCTCACTCCTGCCAATGATTACAATCACCCACAAATCTGACCGGGGGGCAGCGGGGGACGGGAATCTTCGTCCCATTAATGTCAGTGGCAAAACTTCCATTAGCTTCAATGGGGCCAGGGCTTTACCCGCTTTCTTCAGTTCAGCTCTTGCACGGACACAATCCAAAAGAGCAGAGAAGAACAGAGGAGAGAGAAGAAGGAAAGAAGAGGAGGGAATGATTTTCCATTGGCTCCTAGTCTAGCTGTCACGCTCTTGACAAGACCCTTGCCCTACAAATCCCCAGTAACTCTCTGCCATCCCTCGCCACGTAAGGAATTTGGGGAGATTCTGAGTGGAAACCAGGGAGCTGCTAGCAGCCTTTGGAAATGAATTCACGAGCTATTCCCAGCTCTATCGTCAGCTGCTGCAATTCAAGGTCCCCTGCACTACTGCACTTCCAGTAATTAACATCAGTCTTGACTTCTTGCTTGGTGTGCGGCGTGATGCAGACTCTCTGTTACGCTATTTCAGTGCTAGGTCTCCAGAGGAGAGACTGCGAAACACTGCAGATTTGACATGATTTGTGATCATAGCTCGTCTCCGCTGAGGACTGGCCACTTGAAATTAAGGTAATTGGCAACAGTGGTTCAGAACTGAGTATGGAAAGCGGAGCGACTTTAACGGTCAAGTTGTGCGTTGAATCTGGGAACAGGCAGCTTCCCGTGTAGCTGGCGTGCAATAGGCAACAAATAATGTCTCCATCCAGGAGAAATGCTGAAGTGAAGCGTGACAAGTGAATCCAGCCATGGTGACTGGGTAGCTGGAGTGGCTGACTTCTGAGGAAGAGATAAATACATATAGCTTTGCTAATGGACAGCCACAGGGGCGTGGAGCATAATAACCCTCTACATACCCTTCAAGGGTGTAACACAAAGGACGGGGAGAATTTAGGGTCATGGAAGGGCAGTGCTCATTTGAGGTATTGAAGGTTTTTTGTTTTTTTTTTAAATTTCTCTTTAGTAAGAAAAACAGAGAAAGTTTATATGGTCTGGAAGTGATAAAGATCAAGTAAGGGAATGCCTGACAATCTTAACACAAACCAACTGCCAGTATAGAAATCATAAGTCCTAGGGCACTGTGAAAAGAATGGGCTAACTGACCAAACTAATGCCAATTAATACTGAACAGTTCTAGGACTGCGGTGGTACCAGAAGATGGGCTGGGAGGAACGAGAGGTGATACCAGTCTTCCTAAAATGAAAGGCTGGCAACTCTTTAATGGCAGTTGTCACCCAGTAGGGATCAGTCTTTCCTGAGTTCCAGCCCCTACCTCTCCTCTCTTACCGAGTAGAACAAATACCAAGAGACAAACAATCGCTAAGAGCTCTACCCAGACCCAGGCTTGTGGCTGGGAGCGGTGAGGCACTGTATTGCCAAGGCAAGTATCGCAGGGTAGCATTGGGCCTCCTGAAGTACAATCTCTTCTGGAGCTCCCGGCATGTAGGGGGAGTGTATGCTGTACCACCTTCTCAGCCAGGGCTTGGAAAAGCAGAGGGGATTGGCTGCAGCCCTGTCTCCTCTTCCGCCTCCTCCTCCTCCTCGCACCCCTGCCCAGCTGCAGCTACCGGGACTAAAAGCCTGGTTGTGGTCACAGCGAGGTAAGCAGATATGACTTGGAGATGCAGATATGCTGACTACGAAGGTGCCATTGTCCCTTATGTCACAACTAGCCCAGCCTTCCTGTCTGGATGGACTCTAGTCTGTTGTGAGTGGACCCAGCTGCTGCATCCCACAGGCTTCTCAGCCCCCTGGGTCTGGGTAGAGCCCGGCTAGTGTCCCTAGCTTTGAAGATCTCCAAGGCACACTCCCAGGGGCAGACCTCGTGTCTGCCTCTTTCCTTAGGACATGAGACTCTGCAGTCTGGCTGCCTTAGACCCCAAAACCAGTGTCTAACCCCTGCCAAGCCCCCCCTGAGTTTGATACTGCCCCTTCTGTGAGTCTGAGGTCTGGTGAGTGTTTCAGGCAAGGCAAAGTCCCTCTCTCTCTTCAGCCTGGGCTTCTGGCATGTGGCAGTGGAGGGCCTCATGCTCAGAGAAACCTCCCGTTAAATACAGTCTCTGTCCCTTTTTTGCCCACATGTTCCAGCGGAGAAATATCCATCCCTCCCTTCAGCCAGGTGCAGCGGAGAGTCCCTAGTTCCATGGCGATGGGCCAGTAGTTGAGAGACAATCCAAGTCAATGGCCTGAGATTGCTCCATGATGGCTTCTCAGCTCCACTCATTCCACCAGGTGCTGGGAGCCTGTCCAGAATGGATGCTCTAATCCCACATGGGAGGTTTGGCTATTAAACGAAGGACACAGTCTGAGATGGAGGACTGCCATGCTGCAGTCACTTTGGTGAGGCAGTCAGCAACTCTGACTTACTTTCTGCCCCACCCACCCTCAAAGAGGCAGCTCTGTCCTCTGCCAGAGAGAACTGAACTAAAGCGCTGGGTCGGGCGGCACCAAAGCCACCTGCAGGATGGCGTGACACTAAGGAGTCATTTAGCCTTGCTGGCATCTCAGATGCCAAGAATTGAATGGGTCTGAAGAATGGACTCGTATATCCAGGTACCTCTCCCATGTTGCTTCCCTTGACATAACTACTCTGCTTCCTTTTCCCCATCACTCCTCCATGCTCCCATGCACTCAACTCACTGACAGCCACTCTGCATTTGGAGTCTTCCTGCCTGAATCTTGCCAGGCCCTTTTGGAGAACTCACTGAATTCGATGTGATGAGCTAGGGATTCTTTACATGTAGCTCAGAGATGGGCTATAGCCATTCGCCATACCCCAGGAGTGTTCTGATCTGGCATCTAGTCTAGGCATGTCTCTCATTCGGATGCATAAACGCTACTGTAGCTCCTTCAGTCCCTCCTCAGTTATCACAATAGGATTCATCACTATGCTGTCTCGCCATCCTGCACCTGCTTTAGAATATTCATAAGGGCTGGGAAAAACACATGGTTTAGTGTACAGATGTGATATCCTTTGAAATCCAGGCCACTGCCTGCAGTGTCCGCTGTGCTAAATTGCAGCATCTGTCATTCTGCGGGGGGGACCCCACTGCTTGAGCTCCATGCTGAACCAAACTTCCTTCTCGACTGCAACCTTTCTTGGGCTCCTGCTAGCTCAGAGACTTCCACATTAGCCTGGGCTGTAATACATGGATCCTGCACAGACATGCTGGAAACATTAACAGTGCGAAACCTGGTCTCCACGTTAAAGCTGTGTGTGCACGCTTTGACCTTTCTTTTGCATTGTTTATAAGGGCTTGGGGAAGGAAAGGTACTTGATCAGCTGGTAGCAGGGCTGGATTAAAGCATATGTCTTCGATCCTTGTGGTCTGTTGAGTAAAGGTGTAGCGCATAAGATTCCCAGGTGTTCAGTTTTCGACCGGAAGGTCTGGTCAAAAGGGGACCTGTGCAGTGTCTGGTCAGATGTAGTGACGGGACACCAAAAGTTCAGTTACTGTGGGCATGGGTGGGGAGGCACCGGGTCATCAACCCACACCAGCCCCTGCTCAGTCAGGCTTCGCATCAGAGGCTGCAGCTCCCATCCCAGCCCTGGACCAGAGGGAGCCCAGATGGGGGTGGAGGGAGAACAGTGACTGAGGGGTGGAGGGGGGAAGAGGAGTGTGCAGGGGGCAGGCCCTAGGGGCAAGAGGCAGGGAAGGGGGCAAGGCCTTGGGGGAAGAGTCGGGGCAGGTGGGTCCAGTTTTCAGCAGTTAGAAAGTTGGCAACCCTAGTACAGCATCTGGTCCTTGTGGTCCATGCATGGAGATGTAGCGCATCTGACTGCTGCCAGGTGTTTGTCATTTGGGGTTAGTGGGCTGTCCTATTTAGGAGGAAACCCTAGGATTCGGGAGTGGGAGAAAGACCAGGCAGGGGGCACTCCGAGGTAGAGTCCAGTTGTAGTGGTATGTAGATACCGCAGGCTAAGGTAAGCGGGGAAAGTGAGGCTCTAGAACTGCACTACGACCGCTGGGATGAAGTTTAGAAGTATCAACATGTCACTGGGCAAGCAGCAGAGGGGTGACATATCTTGCCTGATGCAGACATTCTGGTATCACAGGTGTGTCGGAAGCATCTTTCCAGAATATCAAGATGCACCAATGGCAGCAGGAGACCAGCCAGGAGTCTTCTCCTTAGGTGATGAATAGTAGCCATCCAATGTGCTTTCTTCCTTAACCGGTGAACAAGCTTTACACTGATGAGAGGAGCAGCTTGAGTGGACATTTTACATCATATATATATATATATATATATATATATATATATATATATATATATATATATATATATATATATATATATATATATATATATATATATTACATTGTAATATGATGTTTGCTGATCTGGATGATGGGATGGATTGCACCCTCAGTAAGTTCACGAATGACACTAAGCTAGGGGGAGAGATAGGGTTCACAGTGACCTAGACAAATTGGAGGATTTGGCCAAAAGAAATCTGATGAGGTTCAACAAGGATAAGTGCAGAGTCCTGCACTTAGGACAGAAGAGTCCCATGCACCGCTACAGGCTGGGGACCGACTGACTAAGCGGGAGTTCTGCAGAAAAGGACCTGCAGATTACAGTGGACGAGAAGCTGGATATGAGTCAGCAGTGTGCCCTTGTAGCCAAGAAGGCTAATGGCATATTGGGCTGCATTAGTAGGAGCATTGCCAGCAGATCGAGGGAAGTGATTATTCCCCTCTATTCAGCACTAGTGAGTCCACATCTGGAGTACTGCCTTCAGTTTTGGGCCCCCATTACAGAAAGGATGTGGACAAATTGGAGAGAGTCCAGCGGAGGGCAATGAAAATGATCAGGGGGCTGGGGCATATGATTTACGAGGAGAGGCTGAGGGAACTAGGATTATTTAATCTGTGAAGAGAAGAGTGAGGGGGGATTTGACAGCAGCCTTCAACTACCTGAAGGGGGATTCCAAAGAGGATGGAGCTCAGCTGTTCTCAGTGGTGGCAGATGACACAACAAGGAACAATGGTCTCAAGTTGCAGTGGGGGACGTCTAGGTTGCATATTAAGAAACACTATTTCACTAGGAGGGTGGTGAAGCACTGGAATGGGTTACCTAGGGAGGTGGTGGAATCTCCATCCTTAGAGGTCTTTAAGATCCTGCTTGACAAAGCCCTGGCTGGGATGATTTAGTTGGTGTTTGTCCTGCTTTGAGCAGGGGGTTGGACTAGATGACTTCCTGAGGTCTCTTCCAACCCTAATCTTCTATGATTACGGAAATGAAGACAAAGAATCCCTGCAACCATTGCAAAGTAGATTAAAGTCAGAGGCAGGTGAGGTTCCTATTCAATCACAGAAGCATTTGCAGTTCACTCTCTCAGTACCCTCAGGGACAGAAGTCCCTGCAAGTCACTAAATGTCACCTACAATAAAGTGGTGTTAAACACAAGTGGATGATGAAGGCCAAATCCGGCCCTCACTTACTCCAGAGTGACTTTTGTTTTCTCAGTGGGTTTACTCAGGATTTACCCTAGTGTGGGAGCAGAACTGACCTCAGTGACTGCTGCTCCCTGGCGCCCACTTGAAGATCCCTGCAAAAAGACCCAAAACTAACTAGGTCGGGTGCCTGCACGGCTATTTCCTCTAGTAGAAGACATACCATTGGTGGGATAAGATGAGAATCTTGCACTGCTGCTGCCTGTCACATGTGTTCCATGGATAAATAAGTTGTCTTCCAGGCTGCCTACTTCGTGCCTCTCATGAGCAATGCATTAATTTAACAGAAAACCAAGGAGTGGCTGGCAGTTCCATTTTCATCATTGCCATATCGGGGCAGTCTAATTCCCAAGAATGGATGTCTCAACTCTTTCATTCAGCTCATGCCTCTGTTAGACTATATGGAACACAGTGTGGTCCAGAAGCTAGGGCCTGGGCCTTAGAGTTAGGAGGGCATGGGTTCTGTTCCTAGCGATGCTATTCCCTTGTTGTCTGACTTTGGGTAATTCACATAATCTCTGCCTCAATTTCCCCCTCTACCAAATGGGCCTGATATCTACCCACCTCTTGTAAGGCACTTTGAGGTAAAAGTGGTGTAGAATTGTTGCACAATATTACATTTTTAAAAAAAAGTTCAGCAATACGTAACCTGGATCTTTGTTTGTCCAGCTTGAACACTGATAATACAAGAGGAAGAAAGATGTCCAGAGGAGACAGGAATTTTAAGCAAATCCCAAACCCCACAGCTATACAATCGCATTTGATTTCCACCGACTGGGACACTGTTACGTTTTCTGTGCACAAACAGAGACGTTAGATAAAAACATAAAATACTCGCTGGATGGTTGAAACGGGACATTACTTTATTTCTTTGACTCCAGAACCCTAACACACAAGAACCGAAAACAGAGAGACAAAGCAGACTGCTCCCTAGGGCAGGGAGGCAGAACTCAATCCGCCTAGCTCTGGGCTGGCTCTTTACAGCTGACAGCTGAGGAGCCAGATCGCATGCCTCCCTATAGGGCCCACTAGCCTGCAAGCAGGACCAAGAAACCCTTCACACCTAAGTGATAGCTTGTAATTTCAGCATAGTTTTCAATTCACCAGAGACAATGTTTAGTGAGGAACTTAATAGGTATTTTGTTCCGTGATAACTTCAAAAGACAAGGGAGCCGAATATACTAAAAGAAAGGGAAAGAAAATCTGAAAAGGGAAAGAAAAAGAAAATCTCACAGTCTCTATTGGCTGAATCCTGCATCACTGAATCCAGTGGAAGCTTTGCCATCGACTTCATTGGGCTTTGGCACTGGCTCTAAGGCCTGCATTCAGTAAAGCATCTAAGCACATGCTTTAGTCCCAAATAGAATTTATGCAATTTCAGACCTGTCATTCAAAGATGGATTTGAGTTGATGGGACTTAAGCACATCTTTAAGTGCTTTGCTGATAGGGATGGACTTAAGCACAAGCTTAAGTGCTTTTCAGAGTCACGATCTATGGGATTTTTATTGTTGTGGTTTGTTTCTTGGCTAGAATCCAGCACTCCTCTTCAGAGGCCAGGCAGCTTGTAACAGTGCTATAACAGCAGCTAACCAGGCAGTGCAGTATACTCTGACCGACTTTACGTTCACATCTGATTTTTTTTCTTTCCTGTTTTGCACATGCTTTGGCAAGGATGAATTTACAATCCCCTATTTCTAATTTCCTCTCCTTTTGGTAAAAATCACCTGTATAGTCTCTTGTTTAATCTGTTGTTGGACTGTTACTTCCTGCGCCATTCGTGGTTGTCCTTGTTGCAGGGGAAGAAACTCTAACTGGCAAAGAACCTGAGAAAAATGAGGACAACTATCTGGGTACTGGATCGAAGGAACAGGTAAAGTTGGAATTTACCTATAGAGTAGGGCTAGAGGGAGCACACAGTGGACCAAACAAACTACGGGATACAAGGCTTCTGGCACAGTAGAAACTTTGCAGAGAACTGCTCCTTCTCCCCTTTCTCTTTCACTCAGTCTCAGTCCCTCTGTACCAGAATGACAGTACTTTGCTGGTACACGTTATAGAGAACTATCCAGTCTCTTGTCCTGATATCTTATTTCTGAACCATTGCAACCCTACCTTGCTTGTGTGAACAATCCTAGCACCATCCTTTGTTTGTAACGTCCTCAGCAGCAGATCTCCCTGCACCATAGGCCACTTTGGCAGAGTGGTCTTGCCTATGACTTTAGCTGTTGCTGCTACAGTTCCTCTCTGGTCCAAAGCCCCGCCTTGGAAACTTTACACTCTGCTCAGTCTTCCTTAAGGGGAAACCTGAAGTCAGTCACTGCCTTCCTGACTGGGAATATCTTAATAAAGGGTGCCCCAGACACTGCTGAAATGTTAATGCTCCTATTAACACATTTTATTAACTCATTTTTCACACCACATCTGGCTTCTCAAGAACATAGTCTTGACTAAATAACAACCCTGCTTTTTAAAGCTTGAATTAAGGTCTGGTCTATGCTACAGAGTTGGGTCGAGGCAAGGCAGCTCATGTCAACCTAACTACAGATGCATCTGTGCTAAAATTTCCTTCCTGCCGACTTAACTACCCTGCAACGCCGATTTAATAACTTCACCTCCACGAGTGGCGTAGAATCAAAGTTGACGTAGTTAGGTCGATGTAGTGTCAGTGTAGACCCTACATTAATTACCTCGACTGTTACTGGCTTTCAGGAGCCATCCCACAATGCCCTGCATGAGAGTACAATCCCGGTGAGGATGCGCACCGCCCACACAAGGAGCAAAGCGTAGACACGCACAAGTGATCTAATTACCATGGTGGCTGTCTGCCGATGTAAGTTAGGTCGACTTAATTTTGTAGCGTAGACATGGCCTAAGAAAAGGGTCTAAGCTGCAGATTGTAGATCTAGGTCCAGATCTTCCCCAAAGTTCAGGGAGGGCAGAAACTTCCTATCTCTTGATATGTAGTAGCAGTGGATCTGGAGTTTTCCTCGGAGATTCTGGTGTGATCCACTAGAGAGAAGGGAAGCCCACAAAGCTGGGAGCCCAGCCTCAGTCAGAGTAAAGATGGGTGTGGAGGGGTACTTGATTCCACCCTGCCTCTAGCATTAAGTTGTGACTGTCACGAGGCTCATGGGAAATATATACAGTAGGGCCCAAATGGAGCACCAAACCCAGCCTTTAGCTTAGATCAAATCTTTATGGCCTCTTACGGTTGTTGGTGAAGAATTGAAATCACTAGGTTGCAAAGCAACAGGCCCATGAGTACCAAATTCAGCGTCCATTCTGGTCAATTTCATGGCCAGAGGGTTTTAAAATTTGTCAATTTCCCGATTTCAGATGTTTACATCTGAAATTTCATGGTGTTGTAACTGTGGAGGTGCCAACCCAAAAGGGTATCTTGAGGGGGTGGGGTCACAGAATTGCCAGCCTGACTTCTTTGCTGCCTTCAGAACTGGCCTTAAAGCACTTAAAGATGTGCAGTCTCCAGTTTCCTGCAGCTAGAGGAGGTTCCCAGAGGTGAAGGTGGGTACCATCTCCCCTCTGCTGCTGGGAGTGCCCCAGCCAGGGGCTCCTAGCTGCTAGTCCCAGCCAGTGGCAGATTAAAGCAGGGGCCCCTGGCCTATTTGGGGACCCCCTGGAAAAATGGGTGCCCCAGCCCTGGAAAAAACCTTGCTGGCGGAAGCTCCGAGCCCGGGTGGCTCTGGCTGAAGTGGCAGGGGGCGAAAGTGCCAAGCCTGGCACTTGGAGCCGTGGCCGGAGCCGCAGGGGGCGGGGGCGAGTGGAAGCCCAGAGCCCAGCTCTGGGGTGGCGCAGAAGTGAGGGTGTGCCACTCTCATTTCTGTGCTGCCTCTGGAGGTGGGTCTGATCTCCCCACCAAGAGCTGTAGTACAGGGGAAGGACAACTCCTGTCCCTCCCCAACCCCCTGGAGTAGCAGCTAGGAGCCCCTGGCACCCAGCAACAGGGGGAGATCAGATTTCACACAGAAGGGCTGATTTCATGGTCCACGACACAATTTTCACAGCCGTGAAATTGGTGGGGCCCTACCCATGAGAATGTAGCTTGACCCATCACATTCCTCCCCACACAAATACAATTGCCCCCAGGATCAGTTTGCAGCACGACCAGTCTTCCTAAAGCTCCGTCTCTCAGCTAAACATTATACATTACAGCTGGAAACAATCCCATTCTCTTTGCTGTGTCAACCCTACCTCTCATTACCTCTCATCTCCAAGATCTAAATATAGCGGATGGCATTTCAATGAAGTCAGTTCAGAGGAACGTGGCAAAGCAGGCAGGAATTCTTCCTCCCCCCGCTCGCAAAAAACAGTAAAAGGAGGCATGTTTTCACTTTGCAGCCACACGTGAAGGGAAAGTGAATTAGTTTCTTCTTGCACCTTCATAGGCAGGGGCCATGACTTACAGCAGGGTCAGCTGTGGCTCCCACCAGCACAGAACTGGGCGGGTGAAAAATCTGTTTGATGAAGGCTGCAATGGTGGAAAACTGCAGCAACCCAGCACAGGGAGCATGGGCCCAGCACACCCCCAGAAGCAGACAAAGCTGGCTGGGAGGAGGCCCAGCCCAGCAAGTTGCACTGCTTCAACCTAAGTAGGGGCTACAGTGGAATCTGTTCTCGGTACTTATCTGCCCCCCATTGCCATGGTATCCGAGCACCACACAATCTTTATCATGTGTATCCTCACACACCCCTGTGGGGTACAGCCTTGCTATTTTCCCGCTGGGGAACTGAAGCACTCAGTGACTCATCCCAAGTCACACAAGAAGCCTGTGATGGAGCAGGGACTTGAATCTACACCCCTCAAGTCCTGGGCTAGCCCCATAACCACTGGACCATCCTGCCTCTTGTTACTAAAGGCTTGTACCTTTACAGCTGTCCTCTCCTGCCTGATTTCCCCAAGGCCAGGCAACAGGCTGTAACCCCATTGGTCCTCAGTTGGGTCGAACCTCACCCCCAGGGCACTGATTTACTGCAGTTGGTGTCTGCTGGGTTGAATCCGGCCCTACGTTTCCAACAACGCAAGGCTCAAACCGGGTTTGAGGAAAAGCCATCTCACTCTCATTCAGAGACTCCATCAAAGCAGCCGAGACACTGCATCCATCACAGCATGCTCGGCCATTCACAACTTCCCCAGACACACCCGCTTAGCAATTCCACCGCTGCAGCTGTGAGCGCAAGCTTTCCTCCCCTGTTTTATCTGCAGACCAGTCAGCACACTAAGCCCTTGTGCTGTCACGCAAAACCGTGTGGAATGAATCGAGCGATAAAGCCGCCAAAGCTGATGCACTGAGGCCGCTAACCCTCTGTTAAGAATGTGGAGCCATAAATTAAATCTTCAGAAACGGGTTAAGTGGGTCATTAAAAAGGAAAACACTAGGAAAAAAAAATCCCTATGTGCAAGGGGAGCTAAATCACAGCCTCGTTACCTGTGTCCCTGAAAGATGTGATTTATGCCAAATATTTTTAGCATTGCCTCTGCTCTGATGCTATGTTTTATTGCCCCGGCTGAGCTGAAAGCCTTCCAGTAGGGCTTGTTCCAAGTGATAAATTGAGTTACCATGGTGCAGAGGGGATGGGACGCGAGACTGGGGCCTCTGCGGCTGTGTTCGCTGTATTAGCTCTAGTTGAAAAACAGATGTGTAGTCTTGTGTTCGGCTGTTTTCATTTCCATAGTAGCAGTCAAGCCGAGAGGCACATCTGCCCAACTAGAAGGGAGAGAGAACAGAGTCACAGGGCCCTTAAGGTCTGTCTACACAGCAAAGACAAACCTGCAGCTGGCCCGTGCCAGGCAACTTGGGTTCACGGGACTCTTTTACTGTGGTGTAGACTTCCAGGCTCGGGCTGACCCTAGACCCTGGGACCCTCTACAGGGACCTAGAACCTGGGGTCGAGCCCAAGCCCGGAAGTCCACACAGCCGTGGAACAGCCCCACAGCCTGAGTCTGAGTCAGCTGGCACGGGCCAGTCGCAGACCCTTAGTTATCCCTTAGACAGACCCGTAGTTATCACATGAGGGCCACAAGCATCTCACTGCACAAAGCCCTCAGGCTAGTGTTGTGCAGCCAGGCTGTGACTACACAGGCAATACTACTGGCCCAGGGGACCAGGAGGACCATGGCCCCACCACTTTTAAAAGTGGGAGCCCTATGCCCTCCCACCTTTTACCCTCCGTAAGGGCAAGTGATGGGGCAGAGAGGGCGGAGAGGAGCAAATGGGGAACAGCCAGGGCCTCGCGGGAAGGGGTGGCATGGGGGCGGGGGCTCTGTTACCTAGCAGCTCTGTGTTCTTGGGGAAACAGAGCGCAGTACCCAGCCTGTCTGACTCACGAAAGACCTTCCCCGCCCCCAGCCTCTGCTTGAACCAAATCTGCATCAGAAGAAAGACTTACAAAAAGCAATGAAAAGGCAGTGGGAGACACACCTACACCCCTGGGATAAGGATGACAGGATTAAGGAAACTCCCATAGCCTCATTTGCACCGAAGATGGGACAAGGAGGCATCTCCATTAGCAGACAGAATGGAGAACAGAGATTCCCAGGCAAGAACAGCAAGAACTCTGGGACCAGAAAAGCAGGGAAGCACTGCATGATGGGGGATCTCTGCTCCAGATGTTAATGAACCCATGCCTGCACACACCCAGCTCAGTAGTTTTCAGATCAATTCTAGTAATAAATCCTTCATTGGTATCCAAAATACTGAAGCTCCCTAATTGCATTGTGAGCTCCCTCCAAGGAACATGGCCCAAAGCCAGGAATTATCAGCTTCCTTTGTCTAACCTGAACAAAACAACTTTGGTATTTTCCCTTTGCTTACACATAAACAAATCTAGTGTTCTCCCTTGAACCACTGTTGTTTCTCTACAAAACCCCCTACCCACGCTCAGGTAAGTGTTCTGATGCCTGGATCCAAAATCTGTATCAGTTTGACTGGGACTTCGTCTTCTCTTGACTGATCGTGCTGGGGGCTCTGCCTGTCTCCAGCACTCCGGACCCTCAGCTACCACCACCACCTGGGATCCTTGATCGATTCAAGCTTCATGGAGTGGTGAGAACCCAGCTCTCTCTCTCTCTCTCTCTCTCAGTATAGCCTTCTGACCCTGACCTGTGTGATCAGTTATAGTTTTCTAAACCTGACTTTTATAATCAAGTTTAAATTAGATTTAATATTATAACTCTTTTGTATGTTTGGCTCCCCTATGGTTATTACCCCTGGGAGGCTAATATGAGGGGGCAAGGAGTCCAGGAGAGCTGGCTGAATTTTAAAGAAGTCTTATTGAGGGCACAGGAACAAATCATCCCGATGTGCAGAAAGAATAGCAAATATGGCAGGCAACCAGCTAGGCTTAACAGAGAAAACTTTGGTGAGCTTAAACTCAAAAAGGAAGCTTACAAGAAGTGGAAACTTGGACAGATGACTAGGGAGGAGTATACAAATATTGCTCGAGCATGCAGGGGTGTAATCAGGAAGGCCAAAACACAACTGGAGTTGCAGTTAGCAAGGGATCTGAAGGGTAACAAGAAGGGTTTCTACAGGTATGTTAGCAACAAGAAGTTGGTCAAGGAAAGTGTGGGGCCCTTATTGAATGGGGGAGGCAACCTAGTGACAGATGATGTGGAAAAAGTTGAAGTAGTCAATGCTTTTTTTGCCTCAGTCTTCACAGACAAGGTCAGCTCCCAGACTGCTGCACTGGGCTACACAGTATGGCGAGGAGGTGAGCAGCCCTCAGTGGTAAAAAAACAGATTAAGGACTATTTAGAAAAGCTGGACGTGCACAAGTCCATGGTGCCAGATCTAATGCATCCAAGGATGCTGAGGGAATTGGCTGATGTGATTGCAGAGCCTTTGGCCATTATCTTTGAAAACTCGTGGTGATCAGGGAAGGTCCAGGACAACTGGAAAAAGGCAAATATAGTGCCCATATTTAAAAAAGGGAACAAAGAGAACCCGGTGAACTACAGACTGGTCAGCCTCACTTTAGTCCCTGGAAAAATCATGGAGCAGGTCCTCAGGGAATCCATTTTGAAGCACTTGGAGGAGAGGAAGGTGATCAGGAACAGTCAGCATGGATTCACCAAGGGCAATTCATGCCTGACCAACCTGATTGCTTTCTATGATGAAATAACTGGCTCTGTGGATATGGGGAAAGTGGTGGACGTGATATATCCTGACTTTAGCAAAGCTTTTGATATGGTCTCTCACAGTATTCTTGCCAGCAAGTTAAAAAAAGTATGGATTGGATGAATGGACTATAAGGTGGATAGAAAACTGGCTAGATCTTCAGGCTCAACAGGTAGTGGTCTACGGCTCGATGTCTAGTTGGCAGCCGGTATCAAGCGGAGTACCCCAGGGGTCGGTCCTGGGGCAGGTTTTGTTCAACATCTTCATTAATGATCTAGATGATGGGATGGATTGCACCCTCAGCAAGTTTGCAGATGACACTAAGCTGGGGGGAGAGGTAGATACACTGGAGGGTAGCGATAGGGTCCCGAGTGACCTAGACAAATTGGAGGATTGGGCCAAAAGAAATCTGATGAGGTTTAACAAGGACAAGTGCAGAGGCCTGCACTTAGGCAGGAAGAATCCCATGCACCCCTATCGGCTGGGGACTGAGTAGCTAAGCAGCAGTTCTGCAGAAAAGGACCTGGGGATTACAGTGGACGAGAAGTTGGATATGAGTCAGCAGTGTGCCCTTGTAGCCAAGAAGGCTAACGGCATATTGGGCTGCATTAGTAGGAGCATTGCCAGCAGATGGAGGGAAGTGATTATTCCCCTCTATTCGGCACTGGTGAGGCCACACCTGGAGTATTGTGTCCCGTTTTGGGCCCCCCACTACAGAAAGGATGTGGAAAAATTGGAGAGTCCAGCAGTAGGCAACGAAAATGATTAGGGGGCTGGGGCACATGACTTACGAGGAGAAGCTGAGGGAACTGGGCTTATTTAGTCTGCAGAAAAGAAGAGTGAGGGGGGATTTGATAGCAGCCTTCAGCTACCTGAAGGGGGGTTCCAAAGAGGACGGAGCTCGGCTGTTCTCAGTGGTAGCAGATGACAGAACAAGAAACAATGGTCTTAAGTTGCAATAGGGGAAGTCTAGGTTGGATATTAGGAAACACTATTTCACTAGGAGGGTGGTGAAGCACTGGAATGGGTTACCTGTGGAGGTGGTGGAATCTCCTTCCTTAGAGGTTTTTAAGGCCCAGCTTAACAGAGCCCTGGCTGGGATGATTTAGTTGGGGGTTGGTCCTGCTTTGAGCAGGGGGTTGGACTAGATGACCTCCTGAGGTCTCTTCTAACCCTAATCTTCTATGATTCTGTGGTCACCTGGCAATAAATAACTTTCCTGATTAAGCTGGTTGCTTCTCTCTCTCTCTTTCTCTCTCTCTCTCTTTCTCTCTCTCTCTTTGCCTTTACCCCCCATGGGTGTTTTTTAGTTTCCTCATTCACTCTGCAGCAATGCTCCTCAGACCTAAGCTAAAAGATCCCTGCAGCACCGAAATATCCTGTGGGTTTTGCTCATCAGGTGGGTTACTACCAGAACAATTGCAATGTGAAAGTGGGGGTAAAGACGTGCATTGCCCATGGCATATGAGGGTGGCAGCTTGGAGGTGCTGCTCGACCCAGCCTATTGGGTCCAGGGACATATAAGGGGTCAGCTTGGGAGTGCTGATTAACCCGGTCCTCTCAGACGCACTCTGTTAGTGTGTGTGTGTATTCGTCTGATTCTGGGGCTGGAGGAACCCAGCCTGGGGAACCAAGGTCCTGCAGGAGGGCTCCATTGTGAGGGAACTTGCAGCAGGGAGAAGTAGAGCTCCATATGAGAATACAAGGGACACAGGCAGTGCATGTATAGACATACAGAACCCCCACACCCAGAAGAGTAACCCTAATAAATGAGCGTACCCCAAAGTAACGGGCAAAGCTGGTAACACTCGGGGACAAGCGGTGACAGGGGGCCTCAGGGAGAGGGGCATCATGGGGGCACAGGACCATGGTTTATGCGCTGGTGGCCCCTCCACTTTTAGGGAGCATCTGACATTCCTGACTGCTGGCCTGCCCTAGCCCTAGCCCCAGCCCCAATCCCTGCCCCTGCCTGCTTTGGGGAAGAGGAGCAGCCTGGGCTGGGGCCACGGGGGAAGAGCTGGAAGCAGGAGGGAGCCTCAGGGCGGAGCGTGGGGGAGGCCACTCCTGGCTGTTTGGGGAGGGTTAGCCTCCCCTGGCCTGCGACATCCACCGCCCATGAGCTGCACCCCTGTAGCACTGCAGTGTAGACACTAAAGTGACAGAAGGGGTTGCTCCAACACTGTAGTAAATCCACCTCTCCAAAAGGCAGTAGCTACCTCAATGGAAGAATTCTTCTGACGACCAAGTACTGTCTACACCAGGGCTATGGTCAGCTTAACTACCTCCCTGAGTGACATAGGTGGGTCGACCTAAAATTCTAGTGCAGACGAGCCCTAAGCCTTGCCTTATAATAAATGGCTTACAGCCACATGGTGGAAGTACATGGATTGATTCTGTATACAGTATGCAGATTCTATTTGTATTAACTACAAAAGTTTCTTGCACCAGTGTAAATCAAAGTAAGAGGATACTCTAATAGTAAGGTCCTTCTCCCCATTGGGGTTACTCGAGGAGTAAGGTACTACTTAATATTAGTAAGATTGGAAGAATCTGGCCCTAAATTATTAGAGCAGCAAAAAAAAGTGAACATTTTCCTCAACGGTTCCTTTTTCATTTCAAATGTTCAAGTTTTTGTCCAGCTCCGTAATTTATATGCTCCCTCCTGCCCCAATCATCTACATCGACAAGTGAATGACATTTCAGTAGAGTGACATTGTAGCAGTATATAAATAAAGGCTTTATCCATTCTTGGAAGTGGTTTGCATCTTTTTGAGTTCTTGGAACTTGAGCTGAAGCTGCAAAAAAAAAACAAAAAAAAAACCAACCCACCCTTTTACATAACAGATGCTCTATGCAAATGTTGAAATACTTGTATTAATATCAAACTCTGCCATCTGTTTAAATAATTTATCAGGAAAAAGTAAATGCAGCAAGTGTAAAGCGAAATAGAGATGTGTAGCAGGTTTCAATGGGGTATTCACTGTGTGCCGGTGCTTCAGAATATTTTAAAGCCTTTCACTAAGTCATGGAGTGAAATAATGAATCACACAGCTATTGTTCCAACATTTGCTCCAACCCCTCAGACAGAGACAAACACTTACAAGATCTCTATCAAGCTTTCTTACAACTACAATACCCACCTGCAGAAGTGAAGAAACAGATTGATAGAGCCAGAAGAGTTCCCAGAAGTTACCTACTACAGGACAGGCCTAACAAAGAAAATAACAGAACGCCACTAGCCATCACCTTAAGCCCCCAACTAAAACCCCTCCAACGCATTATTAAGGATCTACAACCTATCCTGAAGGACGACGCATCACTCTCTCAAATCTTGGGAAACAGGCCAGTCCTTGCCTACAGACAGCCCCCCAACCTGAAGCAAATACTCACCAGCAACCACACACACCACACAACAGAACCACTAACCCAGGAACCTACCCTTGCAACAAAGCCCGTTGCCAACTGTGCCCACATATCTATTCAGGGGACACCATCACAGGGCCTAATCACATCAGCCACACTATCAGAGGCTCGTTCACCTGCACATCCACCAATGTGATATATGCCATCATGTGCCAGCAATGCCCCTCTGCCATGTACATTGGTCAAACTGGACAGTCTCTACGTAAAAGAATAAATGGACACAAATAAGATATCAAGAATTATAACATTCATAAACCAGTCGGAGAACACTTCAATCTCTCTGGTCACGCAATTACAGACATGAAGGTCGCTATCTTAAAACAAAAAAACTTCAAATCCAGACTCCAGCGAGAAACTGTTGAATGGAATTCATTTGCAAATTGGATACTATTAATTTAGGCTTGAATAGAGACTGGGAGTGGCTAAGTCATTATGCAAGGTAGCCTATTTCCCCTTGTTTTTTCCTACCCTCTCCCCGCCCCCCCCAGACGTTCTGGTTAAACTTGGATTTATGCTGGAAATGGCCCACCTTGATTATCATACACATTGTAAGGAGAGTGGTCAGTTTGGATAAGCTATTACCAGCAGGAGAGTGAGTTTGTGTGTGTGGTTTTTGGAAAAAGGGGTGTGTGTGTGTGAGAAAACCTGGATTTGTGCTGGAAATGGCCCAACTTGATTATCATACACATTGTAAGGAGAGTGATCGCTTTAGATAAGCTATTACCAGCAGGAGAGTGGGGTGGGAGGAGGTATTGTTTCATGGTCTCTGTGTATATAATGTCTTCTGCAGTTTCCACAGCATGCATCCAATGAAGTGAGCTGTAGCTCACGAAAGCTCATGCTCAAATAAATTGGTTCGTCTCTAAGGTGCCACAAGTCCTCCTTTTCTTTTGGTGAATACAGACTAACACGGCTGCTCCTCTGAAACAGCTATTGTATGGAATGGCCCGTATAAAATAAAGCACTGCAGTATTCCAACGATTATCTGAGCTGTGGCAACTTGCAATAGTAGCCCCTCTCCCGAGGTATGACTTAAGCCTCTTCATTTCTCTCTCCCTGGTGCTGCTACTCCCCTCTCTTTGCATGGTTTGTGTCTTACATTCTGTTCTGGCACCTGGTGCCTCCCCCTCAAGGTGACTCCTCACTGTGCTGGACACACAGAGGTGCTGTCCCTTGAGAAAATCACTTCTACTACCAGCTGGCAGGGAGTGTAAAGCCCAGTGTACAGGGGACGATGATGTAAATAAAGCGTACCCCAGCAAGGGAATGACACATCCAAAATAACAGAGGGGGTACTTTATTGGGAACAGGAGAATCGGATCGGGGGAAGGAAGGGGTTAAGGTTAGCCAATACATTAATAACCTAATCCCCCACACCCCCAGTGCTCACAACCTCCTCCAACCATAGTTGGCACCTCCCGAAGGCGGACGGCATGGCCGAGGTTGTGTGGCCTGAGATGGAGTGTTGCAGCTCTGTGGCATGGGTCATCTTAAACAAAAGTCACCTTGACTTTATCTTCACCCCTGGATGGGGCAGGGACCTCTCCTGACTCTCTGGTTCTCCAGGTCTGCAGTCCTGCTGCGGTCTGGGGCTGGGCTGGCTCTCTCCGTCTCCAGACACTGGTCACTGCCATGCTGGAGCTGCCTGGTCCATGAATCTGGATCTCCCAGCAGGGCCACACTTCCCTGTGGGGGGAGTGGGAGTTTAGCAGGGATGCTGTGAGGTTGCCAAATGGAAATGGCTCTCCCTCTCTGTGAAGGCAGACTGTCCCCTCCCTGGGTGCTGTGCATTGGCTTGTGGCTTGTCATTGGTCCCATGAACTGCTGGTCCAGATCACCTCCTATTGACCTGTGACAGGCTCTGTAGTTTTTTGCCCCCAAGGGCAAAAAGGGGGCTCCAGGAGCTGGCAAACCCCAAGTGGGGTCACCCAATACTGTTACCTAAAGGTCTTGGGCTATTACTGGGGGCTTTTCTGTAAGGCTCAAATCCTGTTAAATTAACCTGTGTGCTTAGGGCCTGATCCAGTGACTATGGAAAGCAATGGGAACCTTTCCATTGACTTCAGTGGGCATTGGATCAGGCCTAGGGGTTGCCAGCCCTTCAGGATTGTCCTGGAGTCTCCAGAGATTAAAGATTAATCTTTAATTAAAGATTATATCATGTGATGAAACCTCCAGGAATACGTCCAGCCAAAACTGGCAACCTTAATCAGGCCTATACTGCCCCAAATGTGGCTTAGAGAGCTGGCAAGGACAGATTTAAGGCTGGCCCATTGTGGTACATTAGAGGGTTAAGGGAGCCTTCTCCTGCTAACCATAATGGACCCACCCTGGAGGCAGCCATAATCTTGCTGCGGCCAGCTGATGATGATGTAGGCAACACTCCATGCTCCAATGGCCCTGTGACTTCCTGGACTGGGGCCGCTGGCCTGTGCATTGCCTAGACTCAGCAGGGCAAGTCTAGAGGGAGCACTGGGCAGCCCCTTTCTAAGGGCGTTGTAGCCCTGGTTCCTCGAGACTCATGCCTGATGCTGGGAATGGACTGGATCCATTTGTAACGTGGGCAAGGCATTTATTCCCTGAGTTTGCTGTATCTCACTATAAGTTGCTTCTCTCCGCTGCCATGTGACTGATGGTAGCATATGGGCCACTGTAAACCTTCCTCCCTGATGGTGGCTCTGAGATTGCCCACGCAATAAATACAAAGCAAACCGCACGAAAATAAAAACTCATTAAAAATAAGCAGCCCTGTTCAAAAGCCAGGAAGCACAGTTTGTGAGTGGAGCTCAGTTGCCTGAATATATTGAATGAAAGGAACACCTGTGCTAAGCACTCTGTGTTGCTCGTTGCAGACTCTACAATTTTACCACCTTCTCCATTTAGACTTGTGGACTAGTGGATAGAGCACTGGGCTGGAACTCAGGAGAGCTATTCGTGGGTGTTATTCCTGGCCTGGCCACTAGGCTGCTGTGAGACATTTGGCAAGTCAGTTCTGTGGTCTGTGCCTCAGTTTCACTATCTGTAAACTGGGAATAATGATACCTCGTCTTGTAAAGTGCTTTGAGATCTACTGATGATGAGCACTATATGAGAGCTAGACAAGGTGGGTGAGATCATATCTTTTACTGGAATAGCTTCTCTTGGTGGCAGAGACAGAGACAAGCTTTCAATCTTACGCAGAGCTCATTCTTCAGGTCTGGGAAAGGTCACAAAACTTCATTTTGAATGGTCCTTTGCACCACATGTTAACTCCTACGCTTAACGATCTGTTCCACCTTCATGGGCAGCATGTGAAGCCCTCCTTGGGGAGGCTAGCCCCATGATCCTGCTTCTTCTGCCTGAGGCCCACCCCTATCCTGCCCCATCTCACCAGAGGCCTGAGTTCCTCCGCCCCCATGGCCGGAGGAGTCCCGGCTGAACTGCCCCGAGCACCGGCCTGTCCGCCTCAGCCACCCCAAGGTCCAGGTTGCTGGTTGGCCTGCCCTAGCTGCACTGGCCTCCTCAAGTCCCAGGCTGCCGGCCCCAGCCGCCCCAAGCACTGGCCCACCCTGGCTTCCTGGCTGCCAGCCGGCCCCAGCCACCCTGGGACCCCAGCTGGCCGAGCCCTGAGGTTAGCCTCTGCCGGCTTCGGGGAAGAGGGGGAGCGAGGGTGGGGCCTCGGGTGAGGAGCATGGGCAGGGCCATGGCTTGGGTTCGGGGAGGCTTAGCCTCCCCTGGCCGGTTATACCCACTGCCCATGTCCACCTTGTATGTAGCTGTGACACTCTTTGTACGTTTCCCAGACCTGAAAAAGAGCTTTGTGTAGCTCAAAAGCTTGTCTCTGTCTCTCCCACCAACAGAAGTTGTTCCAGTGAAAGATATGATCTCACCCATCTTGTCTCTCTCATATCCTGGGACCAACATAACTATGACAACACTGCAAACAACCTATAAGACCTAGGTATTTAACAGGAATAATAGTATGTCTTCACCTGCTGTTTCCTTATGTTTAGCATGTCTCCTCCAAGTCCTAGAGTTTAACATCAGACCAAAGTGATTTATCTGCATTCTTGGTTAGGTCATCGAAGTGGGGATGGGGGAAGTAAGAACGCTGGCAAGATGTGGATTTGAATTTGATTCCAAAAACTCTCTAGATCCGCTCTCTTAAAACACGGAGGAAAGGAATAAACAAACAGATTTTTTTTTCTTCAAAATTTGCATCAGAAAGAAGGAATGCTCTAACGATGAGATCGTGCAGTGGTGCAGGGGTATAAAGGTCTTTCCATATCTCTGCTGGTGTCAGGGTCAGTCAGGCCTGCACCATTGGTAGCTCCCTGAACAGGGGGGTGGAGAGTGGGAAGAGACGAATGAGTGGAGCCTATGGGGTTGCGGGGCACAGGAGGTAGCATAGGAGTGGGGCTAGCGACCTGCTACTGGTATGAATTAACAGCAGATAACTTGGTAAGCATCGTATCTCTTTGTGAGCCATGCTTTGGCTGGGGCACTCCTGGGGAACTGCTGGTTGTATAAGCACACTCTGGCCCTAGTCAGGGTAGTTAAACTCTTGTTTTGGGGGGCAGGAGAGGGTCCTGCCAAGAACAACAATTTCAAAAGGAGCATTAGTAGAGCTCAGCAACATAGGGTGACCAGGTGTCCAGTTTTAGACTGGAACTCCTGGTCGAAAAGGGACCCTGGTGGCTCCGGTCAGCACCGCTAACTGGACTGTTAAAGGTCCAGTCGGCGGTGCTGCGGGGCTAAGGCAGGCTAGCCACTACCTGTCCTGGTACTGCGCTGAGCCCGGGAAGCAGGCAGCAGGTCCGGCTCCTAGGCGGTGGGGCCACGGGGCTCTGCGAGCTGCCCCCACCCCGAGCACCGGCTCTGCAGTCCCATTACAGAAATAGTGGTGTAAAAGTGACAAAGCAGATAGTACTTCTAATGTGAGAGCGATGGGGGGATTTTGAATGAACAAGCCCTGAGAGAAGAAGGAAGATCTATAAGAAAGGTCCAAGGCTATGAGGTAGGAAAGGGAGCTCTACTCCTTGCACCAATTTCTTTGGGCAAGTCGCTCAACCGCCCTTCTCAATTTCCTCACCGTAAAATGCTGATGATCCCCTCACAGGGGACTTGTGCGGCTCACTCATGTACAGTCACTGGGTCTGACTCTGATCTTAGTTTGACATCAGTGTAACTGCAGTGGAATTATCCTGGATTTAAACCAGATGTAAGTGAGATAAGGTTCTCATTATAAACCAAATGCTGACTCCCTAGGCCTTTGCTAAAACCCACCAAATCTGCCAGCAGTTACACATGATGGGTCTCCCCCTTGGGGATAATTTTTCTGAAACATTCTGGGCAACTTGGACAAGGCAGTAGGAAGATAATGGGGGTTGAACAATTCAGCTGGGTTTGGCTTCTGGGATATTTTCCTAATTTACTTTCATCTTGGCTCTAATCTCCTGAAATGGCTTGGCCTATAAACCCCAAACATTCTTAAATCTGTCAAGTTTTGGGAGGAGTGGTGCCTTTGGCTAGCTGTGGTGCGTAAATTATTGATTCTCTAGTAGATGTTTCTGGAATCCCTTGGGTCCCTCTGATCTCAGTGTGCGTGCACGGTCCAGTCCAAAGCCCACTGAAGTCAATAGGGAAAGACACCTTTAATAAATGTAGCAACCTGCCTGGAACTTGGAGGGAGGAGCACAGGTTGCAGGAGAGAAGAGTTTGAGGAGGCAGGAGGAAGTCAGTCTGTGGGCACATGGTCTGGAATGCTAGCAGCTCTGTAAACAGCTCTCTTAACAAAGAGCCCATTTGGTTTTACAGGCATGGAGTTCTTTCCTGTTATTACCCAGGTAAAGGGATTAAGAGGTGTATGGGGTTTTGTTCAGGGAACCAATAGGGCCCTTAGTGGTACTCGAGATCTATGCTGTCATCACTGTGTGAATTTCACCCACATGAAAGGAAATGGTGGTCTCAGCCCAGTCCCTGATACATACTGTAGTGTCCACAGCATAACTGGTACAGCGCCCAGAGACCGAACGGACAGGGAGATGATAGATTTTTAAGCCCAGAAGGGACACGTTGATCAGGTAGTCTGACCTCCTGGGGGTTAGATCACTAACGGACTCTTGCAGTCCCTTCTAACCCTATGATTCTATGATTCTGAGATAACATAGGCCATAGAACCTCATCCAGTAATTCGGGCATCAAGGCTCATCTTCTGTTTGAGCTACAGCATATCTTTTAATAAGACATCCAGTCTTGATTTAAAGACTTCAAGTGATGGAGAATCCACCATGTCCCTTGGGATGGTGTCTCTGTGACACTAGCAACCCAAGGATGTAGATGTCAGCTGAGCACTGACAAATTCATAGCTGCAAGCCAGACAAGCTCACCTGTATATTAGTATTGTTCAAGATCGGTGTTAGACTTGTAAGACTGTGTTTAGTGTTTAGACTCTACAAAACGCTTGTAAGTTGCTGCATGCGTTAATTTTACTCGTCATCTCTGTATCCCGTGCTGCAAGGTAAAAGATAAATTTGCTTAATAACCCTAAAAGTGCCTGCTCTGAACTTGTGAACCTAGGCAGGAGGAGTGGTTCTCCCGCCCATCAAGAAGGACTATCAAAACGAAATGGGCCATTGTAGGACAAAAATGTTGTTGATTGCCCCATCCACCCACGAAGGAGTTATGGGCAGGAGCGCTCACCCAATTGGTTTGAACTCTCGGGGAAGGGCATATATAGATATTCGCAGGAAGAAATAGTTACCGCTTTGCTGTTTGAAATCTCTCAGAGCCAGAGACACTAAACTGAAGCAGAGGTCCCCAGGGTTAGCCCTGGGTCCACCATGAAAGACATTTTGAATCGACAGATTACTACAACTTTGTCATTTTTTGGAACCATGGACTGTAACTAATTTTTGTGTGTATGTTGGCTTGCTTTAATCTGTATATCTCTCTCTCATTTCTTGTCTTAGCTGGTAAATCCATAGTTAGTTTAGTATAGGATTGGCCACCAGCATTGTCTTTGGTGTGAGATTTGAGGTACAAATTGATCTGGGGTAAGTGACTGGTCTTTTGGGACTGGAAGCAACCTGAATATTTAGTGATTGCTGGTGTAAGTGACCATTTATCACTAAGTCCAGCTTGCCTGGAGGGCGGTATAGACTGGAGTGCCCAAGGGGACTGTCTGTGACTCAATGGTAAGACTGGTAGAGTGCTTCAGGAGTTCACCTTTGTTACTGGGTTGGTGAACTCTAATTATAGAACACACCCCAGTTTGGGGGTTTCTGCTCTGTTTTCTGACAATCTGACATTGGCATTCATGGTCGTGAACCAGTCCAGACAGCGTCACAGTCCCATTGGTTAAAAATGTGCCCCCTATTTCTAGTCTGCATGTACCTTCAGGTTAAGATAGGATAGGTTGGTGAGGAAAATATGCTTGTAGCTGCCAATGCTGTATAGGTAAGTACATTATTTTAGCCTGCAAGGGTGTGAAGCTTGCTGCTTTCATAAGCTGTGTTTAAACCCACACAAAACACCCCTCACTGGGAGGGCTGAAACCTCTGTTTTGTTTGTTTGAATGATCACTCTGCAGCACTGACTTCAACTAACCCACTCGAGTGGCATCAGAAATGAGTAAGTGACCTTTAGTGCTTGGGTTAACAGGGCGTCAGAGGGACCTTACAAAGCATTCAAGTCACATGTTGGAAGAAACGGACTCACAGCACAAGAGAATTAAGCTGACAATGCCCTGGCAATGCCGTTTCCCTCTGTGCTGCTGTTAAAGACAGGTGTTCAATATTATTTATTCATTGCCCGAAGTGTGCTAGGGACCCTATATCTGGAAGGGAGGCAAAGTGTATGACAGCCCTGGCTGAGCCCTGGTCTACACTACAAACGTGGGGAGGTATAACTTCATCCCTCAGGGGTGTGGAAAATCCACACCCCGAGTGATGCAGTTATACTGACCAAACTCCAGGTGTAGACAATGCCATGTCGACAGGACGGTTTCTCCCGTTGACCTAGCTACCGCCTCTCGGGGAAGTAGAGGGCCTACGCTGATGGAGAAGCTCTCCTTTGGTGTAGATAGCATCTTCACCAAGCGCTACAGCAGTGGTAGCATCTTCACTAAGTGCTACAGTGATGCAGCTGCCTTGGTGCAGCACTGTACGTGTTGACAAGCCCTGAGTTCCCCCTTGTGGGTGGTC
Source organism: Lepidochelys kempii (assembly GCF_965140285.1). NCBI lineage: Eukaryota > Metazoa > Chordata > Testudines > Cheloniidae > Lepidochelys > Lepidochelys kempii. The sequence goes on from NC_136381.1 coordinate 259,244,344, forward strand.
ACCAGGCTGCTGTGTTGGACCCAGCCTCTGGATCCCACATGCTTCCGAGCTTTCTGGGTCTCAGCCGTGTCTTGACGCTATCTCTGAGTCTGGTCCCTCCGGCATGCTCCCAGGCTGTGAATTTCCTAGTCTGGTACCCCTTCTCAGGCTGTGGGTCGCTGTGGTCCGGCTGCCCTAAGCCCCAAGACCAGACCACAAGTCTCCCCAATAGCTTATGCATGCTGGCCCCAGAGCCGCACCCTTGTGGGCACTCCAGTTTAGTTTAACCCATTGGGAACTGCACAATAGTTACAGTAAAGAAGAGGCAAGCTTTGAAAAGGAACTTCTTAAACACATACACATTTGACTCATAGAAAAGCACCAGAGAGTTATAGATCTATGGAAAAAACAATGAACACCTACATGCCAACCCCTCTCTCCATTTCCTCCTCACTCGTGAGAGCCTGTTAGGTCTTGGGCAATGTCCTTCAAAGTGTCCAGTCTCCTCTCCTCCTGCTCAGTTGCCCTTCTGGCAATGCTATGCCCCCACCCCCCCGCTGGGGATCATGTCTCTTTTTAAAAGCAGCCTGTAATACAGAGGTCCCCAAACTGTGGGGCACACCCCCCTGGGGGGGTGCAGAGGACCTTTGGAGGGGTGCGGCTGGGGCCTGGGCTAGCCCTCACAGGGGGCGGGGAGTGAGTGCCACCCAGCTCCGCTCCTGGCCCCTGCTGCTGACTCCGCCTGCTGGCCCTGTGCCAGGGCCCCCAGCTTCCTGCCTCAACCCCCAGATGGGGCTCCGCTCCCAGCCCCACCCCCAACTGTGGCACCAGCCTTGGTCCCATCTCGGTGATGGAGTCAGGCAATGCTGTTTGTTTACGCAGAATGGACGAAGTCGCGTTTCCCTGAGGACAGCAGGAATCGAACAAGAGACAGTGTCTTTGCTCACAGTGACCAGCCCCTTTTCCAGTCAGCACTTAGCCTAAAAGCTCTCTTAGCTTTTCTCAACGCCACCTTCCTAGTGCTTGTTCTGACTGTGTCCTTGGCTTTTCTACCTCCGCGCTCTGGTGTTTGCTCCTGTTGCTCTCAAACACATGGGCACACAGCTCCACCAGTCAATGTCCTAGCCCGTGTCTGAGTCCCTGGGAAATGCTCTGGCTTTTGCTCAGCCTTGCCACGCAGGTCTGCACTTTGGATGCTGGACTCTGTTGTTTCAGCTGTTCCTAAAGAAAGGGGCATTTAGCCTGAAGGGAAGGGGGGCTGTGCTGCTGATCAGGTTCAAGGGGGTTTAAACCAGAACAGGACAATGACTGTTACACACAAAATGGAGGCTGAAAAACAACATGTCTTCCACAAAATCAGCCTGGGACACAGCCCTAACCCCCACCTGTCACAACGTCCCTGGCCCACAGAGCTTACGCTCACAGAGGTTACAATCCAAACAAAATGGTAGCAAGGTGCTGGTCTCATGAGTCACCATGGCCATGAGGTATATTAAATGCTGACATTCTGCAGCTCAATGCGAACTTAATGTGAGGCAGGGAACGTCTCGGGTCTGAGGCTTGAGCTACACTACAGCGTTAGGTCGACGTAAGGCCACTTACTTCGACTTAATTATGCCAGTGTACACACTACAGCCTTGCTCCTGCCAGTGTAAGAGCCCTACTCCACCAACATAACTCCACCTCCAGGAGAGGGGCAGGGCTTATGGCGGTGTCCCTGCAGACTTATATCAGTGGGCTGTCATTTCTTGTCAGTTTCACGGTTCCATGCTGGAGCCCTGAAATTGACAAGAAAGCCAGGCTGTCACCTGGGGTGGTTGCGGGGCTCCAGCTAGAGCTTGGCTGCCCCGGGCTCCCTGCTCCTCGCTTGTCTGTCCCCTGGGTCCCAGCTCCCCCAGCCTGGCTGCTGCCTGAGCTCCCCGCTCCCAGCACCCCACTTCCTGCGACCGGATGGGCTGTGCCCTGAGCTCCTCTGGGAGCCTAGGTGCTGTGCTGAGGCTCCCAGGAGGGATAGCTGAGTTCCCGGAGGTGGGCAGCAGGAAGCCAATAGCCTTGGGGGGCAGCCAGGCTCCAGGCAGGGAGCTGAGGGCCAGGCTCTCAGTCCCCAGGCCCCTGCCCCTCTTCAGTTGGTTGAAGTGCTCCTGGTAAGGACGTGCACGACCAGCAAAAGGGTGGTAGTGTGGACATGAATCAGTTGCAAGGAGGTCATTAAAGAACCTTACCCACTTCTTGAACGAGGTAGAAGAGATATTAGCCCCTGCATCCTGGCCAAATTTCAATATGGGGGTTTACCTACTTGCTTCCTTAAATTCTCCCTGTAAATTAACTTGCATACAGTATTCTTTTTTACTTCCTGGACCTGGCACTCCTCTTTTACACTGGAGTGTAACACCAATGGAAGGGGACAATCAGGGCCTCTGTCTTCTAAGTGTTGTTGCTTAAGAATTCCTGTGCAGCATTGAACAGCTGCTGCATCCTGCCCCAAAGGTGGCTGCATGTCAGTGATGAGTAGAAGCAATGCCTTTGGAAAGAAAGATGTAACTGTAATTGATTTTAATAAATTATTAAGCGAGCTAACAAAAAATAACACCATTTTCAGGTTTGGTACCTGATTTGGGGCTTTATTGGATGCTGGTCAAGCTGCGATATAGCCCTGCTCCTTATCCTATCTTGCTAAGGGAAAGGAGAAATCTGGAAAAGGTCAAAAAGAGGCAGGCTCCTTATAATTAAAAGGTTCCATAGCTCCTTATGGACGGTTCAGAGGGCAGGCTATTTTGGTGCTTTTCACTCCCAGCCTGGGAGGGCCTGAAATCCAGAGGGAAGCTCTGAATCAGCCGACAGAGTGAGCGTTGAACAATAGCGCAAGCCAACCTCCCCGCCCCCTCCATCATCGCAGGGGGTGTGGGTGGGAAGAGTTAATGTCATATCATGGCTAAAGAGTAACACTTTCAAAGTGAGGAAATACATTTGCCGCTGCTGCTCCTTGTTCCTGAACTACCTGTTCCTGATGAGACCAGCAGATTGGCACTAAAGCTGTCCTTGCTCACCAGGCTCTAGAGGGCTTGACAATGGGGGTCATTCGCAACCTTTGCCTCAGCCTCCTATGAGTCATGTCCACTTCTGGTTTGTTTTTTGTTAAACCCAGCACAGAGGTTGTCAGGCTGTAGGCAGTACAACGTGGTTTGCAGTAACAAGACGAAATAACTCCTCTAATATTCACCACAGGCGATGGATTTGCAGTCACTGCGCTGCTTTTTTCCCTTCCCGCCCTTTGCCAATGCGTCTCTAGTGCCTTAAATAAAAAAAAAATACAACCCATTATACTTGATGAAGAAAAAAATAGCAAAGGAAGTCTTGAACAGAAGCCCTATTATGCTTGGAGCAGTTTTCTTCAGCGAGGCGCGATGTGACATTCCGTTCTAAGGCTCTGAGTCTTTCCAGAAACATGCGTCCTTTCTGCAAACACTGGGGGTGATGGCCTGAGACGGGAACGTTTTGCCAGGGACTGAACAAAGGCGCCGTGCAAAGCTTGCGGGTTGTGGACCATGCGTGATGCACATAGGCTCCTGGCGAGATGCTCAGGCTCAGAGTTTTGCTGTTACTGAGACTGTTCTGTCCCTCCTTTTCCACTAGAGAAGGATCAAATGCCAGCTGCTGCAGTAAACAAGGAGAGACGGGCTGGCCTAGAACTAAACCCCTGTTTTGGAATCGCCTGGATCCAGAACTGGCTATGGCACTGGATGCAGATGTTCAGATAGCAGAGTGGGGCTCACAGCTAGAGCTGCTTGAGACAGGATGTCCTTGTCATTCAAACACAGGACCAGGACTCAGGAGATCTGTGTTCAATTCCTGTGTCTGCCACCGACTGCCTGTGTGACCATTCACAAGTCATTCAGGGCCAGATTTTCAAACGGATTTTAGATGCCTCAAGATGCAGACAGACCAGATCCTCAAAGTTTCCTAATTCCCATTGAAATAATAAATATCAATGGGTGTTAGGTGCCTGAATACCTGTGAAGATCTGGGCTATAGTGGAATTTTTGAAAGCCCCAAAGCCAGTTATGTGACTAACTCCCATTGATTTCAATGTCAATTAGGTAACTATCTGTATCTTTAAGTGCCTCAATACCTTTGGAAAATCTGGCCCAGCATCTCTCTGTATTTCAGTTACCTCTGAGGATGATAATACTTCCCTTGTCTAGTTAGCTTGTAAATCTTTCTGTCTCTTCCTATGTGTTTGTACAGTGCCTAGCAGAGTGGTGTCATGATCTCAATTGGAGCCTGTAGGCCCTACAATAATATAGGCAGAGAAAAGGTATAACATGATCCAATGGCTGGAAGTAGAAGCTAGACAAATTCAGACTGGAAATTAGGTGTACATTTCTAATGATGAGAGTAATTAACCACTGGAACAATAGTGGATTTTCCATCACTGACAATTTTTAAATCAAGATGGGATATTTTTCTAAAAGATCTGCTCTAGGAATTATTTTGGGGAAGTTCTCTGGCCTGTGTTATACAGGAGGTCAGACTAGATGATCACAATAGCCCCTTCTGGCCTTGGAATCTATGAGATTAACAATAGATCTGAACTTTGCAGCTGTCTCCCATCTCTACAGTGGGCTGAACCAAAACTCTAAGAAAGCTGCAGGTCCAAATATCACATCTTAGGCTTGTAGTGTTTATGAAAGGGATAAAGTATGAGTCTCCCAGTGAGTGCCCTGCTATGGTGATGTCACTTGTAGCGACAATCTTAGAAGGCATACAATGGAGACATTACACATCAGACATCTCCATATCAGCTTGACGGCAAATGATACAATTTCAGCTACAGCTAGCATACTGTGATCTAACAGACGCATATCAATATGTGCTTATTCAACACAGTTACTTATGCAGCGGCCTAACATCTCAATTGGCAGTGAAGAGAGAAGAAAATATTGATTAAACAAAAGTAAAAAACAGCTCCAAGTTTAACCTACCAGTTGATCATTCAGATAAGTCACAGAAAGGCTTATGTGATATTTCTATAGAATATAAGAATGGCCATACAGTGGTCCATCTAGCCCAGTATTCTGTCTTTCATCAGTAGCCAATGCCAGATGTTTCAGAGGGAACAAACAGAACAGGGCAATTATGAAATGATTCATTCCCTGTTATCCAGTCCCAGCATCTGGCAGTCAGAGGCTTAGGGACATCCAGAGCATGGATTGCATCCCTCACCATCTTGGCTAATAGCCATTGATGGACCTATCCTCCTTGAACTTATCTAAATTGTTTTTTGAATCCAGATATACTTTTGCCCTTCATAACATCCCCTGGCAATGAGTTCCACAGGGTGACTGTGTTGTGTGAACAAGTACTTCCTTTTGTTTGTTTTAACCTGCTGCCTATTAATTTCATTGTGTGACCCCTGGTTCTTGTGTTATGTGAGGGGTAAATAACACTGCCTTATTCACATTCTCCACACCATTCATGATTTTATAGACCTCTATCATATCCCTCTCCTCTTATTTATCTCTTTTCCAAGCTGAAAAATCCCAGTCTTTTAAATCTCTCCTCATGGAAGCTGTTCCATACCCCTAAACATTTTTGCTGCCCTTCTCTGTACCCTTTCCATTTCTAATATCTATCTTGGGAAAAGGTGACCAGAACTGCAAGCGGTATTCAAGCTGTACCATGGCTTTATATTGTGGAATTATGATATTTTCTGTTTTATCATCTATCCCTTTCCTAATTGTTCCTAACATTCTGTTAGCTTTTTTGACTGCTGTTGCACATTGAGCGGATGTTTTCAGAGAACCATCTTATCCAATGCAATGTAAGGATGAGTCTGGAATACATTATATATTGTATTCAAACAAAGTCCCACCAGACTAAATGGAAAACAAACTAGTTGAGAAATGGACACCCTGCCAGAAGCTTTTCTTGTTTTTTCACAGTTAAGACAATGACCCTGCTATATAGCAAGAATTAACATAACAGAGCATATGGGCAACACTGGAGTACTTCTGTGTAGGCACACACTGTGCATTAAATATACCTAATTCCAAACGTAAAGGGCCTGTCCAGTGACATGATGTACTAGAATTCCAACCTCTCCTCAGTGGTGAGCCAAAGATGGCTCTTAGTAGTTCTCAGCTGGCTTCTCTTGGCTAGCTCGGACAGCAAAGCAGTCTGGGAACTGTAGTTCATGGTGGCAGCCATTTTTCTGGTCAGAGCTTTTGACCAGGCCTTCTGGGTAATCAGAGGTGTATATAAATAGTACCCTACTCACAGAGTAGGTAGAGACCTAGAATGTGGGAGGCCGACTGGGGTAGCCTGTTGTAGAAGGAGAAGCAAGTCAATCCATTTTCTTATGTTGCATTTTCTAACCTCCTGCCCCGCCCCCCTCCATCTATAATGATTTCTCTGAAGAGTGTCTGGAACAACCCATGAGCTTTGCTGGCTTTGAGAGCAGGTTAAATAAAATAATGCGGACAGAAAATGTTCTGATAACATGTTCCAATGACTTACCCTGCCATAGGGTGGCTTGCAGGGCCATCATAATCCTTTGGGATCCCCCTTATAAGGAGGAGCATGGAGCCACTCCATTGAGTCCTGGGAGGTGTGTGGGTCAGAACAGCCCCTTATCGTTGAGAGTGTGTAAGACCCACTGACTGTGCCAGAAGCCTGAGTGGTAGGGCCTCAGGGCATTAGCAGAAGACAAGTAACAATGGAATTTGTTTGCTACAACGTGTTCTGTGATTGGAGACAGGGTGGTACTCCAACTAGGTTACTGACCTGTGTCAGTGGATCTGTGATTACTGCTCTAGGAGTGGGGCTGGGATTGTCCGTGACACTGGGATTTAGGTGGTAGCTGTACTGGCAGATTGACGCATTGAAGATGTTGCCAGCCTGGGTCCCAGGTGTTGCAGTTTCTCACACAGAAGTATCTCCAATGCTCCATGGACTCTCGCACTATTGTAAAGGCAGGTTTGTATTGGACACTGGTGTGAAAGACCAACAACTTCTTTAGATTGGGAAAACGAGTGATGGGCACAGTGACATGCTGGGTTGGCCCTGTAGGTGAGGGTGTGTGTGTGATGCATACCATTTTCAGTTATCTGAGAGGTTGTCTAGCTCCAGGTGTGTGCAGACATCTCTGCGCTGAATCTCTGACACCAGCATGGTGTTGCATTGAAGCCAGATGATCAGCACACTCACCAACCTGCAGCCCACAGCAAAAGGGCAGTGAGTGAGCTACAGTAAGTTATTTTTTTACATGTTAAAATGTATTGGACCAAGTCTGGAGGCCCTTAATCAAGCTATATGGTCCCATGGGCCCAGATTCCCAACTGGCATAAATCAGCATTATACCACTGAAATTCAGGGGAGTTACACCAACATACACCATCTGAGATTCTGACCCAGTACTTGTTGTGGCTCAGTAATGACTGGGCTTGTGCCTCAGGATCTGGCCCTCTGTTGGTTAACTTCCCCTGATATCAACAAACGCCAAAAACATTGAGGTAGCCAAATGCCATCACACTCACTCAGTAAGTCAGTAACCATGGCAAGGTCCCTCCTGCTGCTCTATAGATTTTGGCTAATAAAAAAGCTGATTCTATTTTCCCCACAATAAACTATTTGGCTTATTAAAGTAGTTCTCCAGTGGCTAACTCCAGAATGATATCTATAGCTCTTTGCCTGCTTTTCAGAGGGCAACGCTGCCAAGCTACATTAACATATTAATATACATTGGTATTGCATAATCTGTTGCATCTTCTATGAGAAAGTGATCTGAATTATATAGTCCCCCACATCAGGATGCCGGGAAACAATGAAGCTTTTCAGAAGAAGTATTGTAATAAAAAAAAATCCCATACGATGAATCAGAAATGGCATAAAAATTGTCATCACCTGCAGGAAAGGAGTGACATGCAGTAAAGAAGCCTATAGATCATAGACTTCTCTTTGTAATTGCAAAAATGAAGGTGATCTCGTCTTACTTTCATGTGTTTCTTATTGTTGAAATTGGACAGGCTTGTTCCTGCTGTCAATGCAGCCAATATCAAAACCCCCATTAACTTCAAAGGGAGCAGGATTGAGCCCTTGGGGAATGTGTCACTTATTGCCATCCTGCAGGTTTGGGAAATGAAAATGCACACACATTTAGCCATAGGAGTACATGCCTCAATTTCAGGACGGACAACCCATGGGACGTGTACTAGCCTGTGTTGTTGGAGACCTCGGATCAAGTCCCTGCTCTACCTTAGATTTTCTGTGTGACCCTGGGCAAGTCACTTAGACCAAAAGTGCCTAAGCAGTCAGTTTTTTTTTTCTGGAGGGGGACCACCCAGCCTGAGAAATCTTGGGTCTGTTTTTTTTCCAGAGGTACTGACCACCTGCAGCTCCCGATGGAAGGTAGTGAGAGCTGCAGGTGCCCAGCGCTTGTGAACGTGAGGCCACTGGGGTCCCTTATTATTTTATTTACTCGTTACTACTTGTATTGCAGCAACATCTGGCGCATGGCCCCATTGTGCCAGGTGTTGAACACACAGAGTAATAATCTCGGTCCCTCAGAACTCAACATGTTTATTCTATTTTGGTCAGGTTTGCTAATGATCTGTATGGGTATCTAGGGCAGAGAGACTCAGAGAAATCAAACTCTGAGAAGAGAAGGCTTTCTATTAAAATCAGATGGGCTCCTGTGCCAGGGAATGTCCATGGGTGGTTGGGTGGGTGGACACCTTATGCGTCCTGGCAAGCCAGGACTCCAAACGCTGGCTCCTTTTGTCAGCTGATAGCAACCAAGCTTCTCAAGCTTCCATTCAGGAAAGACCTACTGATGTATGTGGGGAGAGAGATGTGTTCCCTGATGGGGAGGATATAAACCCAGAAGTAAGATCATGGAGTTCTTCCTGCTAGGATCCTGAAGAGGCCAGAGAGGTGTATTTTTAACCAATTATATTCAGGTGGGAGAAGCTCATCCAACTCGGTGTGATCATCAGGAACCACAAGCCTTTAGGTTTCCCCTTGAGGCCTGGCTGACACAAGCCTTCACTCTACGTGGTGAATTGAAATGAATTGTACAGCTTGCTTTACCCCAACCATGGGCCAGACTCTGATATCTTTAGCCACCCCAAACCTTACCTCATGAATGGCCCCATTGAAGTCAATGAGCATCTGAGAGATGGTTGCCCTGCCAAAACCCATGGAGTCAAACTTCTGATTGCATCAAAATCAAAATAGTTGGTGCATATAAAGCCACATTCCTGCTGCATTTCCATCTTCTCCCATGGCCCAGTCACATTTAAATGTAAGGCAGGAGGGTACAATATTCCCACCTGAAAGATCTTTAACTTAATTTCTTTCTTTGTGCTTGAAATGTCAAGTCAATGACTGGAAATACAGCTAAGAAAGGTATTAATCTCAAACCATTAAGTGTTGAAATCTGACAAATATAATGATTGATAATGCCATGTAAAAGGCTCCTTAATTTCATTATGGTTGCAAGTTATAACAGCTTTTCAGCTCTGATTTTTATAATGGCTCTTTTGAATCAAGGAGCACCTGGGCCCCCCATCATTGCTGATACTCAGCTCCGGTCAACCCATATGCTGGCATCACTGGATGTCTCATATAGTCCTCCAGCCACTAAATTACCCAAATTTTAAAGCTATAACCCATATGAGGGACGTGTGCATATTCCAACCTACTGTTGCCATTAATTATTATTATTAAGCTTTTATATTTGTGTTGGAAGTGTGCACAGCTCCTTGTAAAATGTATTTCCATCTGCAGGGCTTGTATTTCCTCCTCCGGCTGACTTTCTTTTCCCTACATAATGTAAAGGAAATGGTTTCCAACAGCACATACTGTCTGATGAGAGGATGGGTTTTGTGAAGTAGACCAGACTGTTGGGCCATCAAGTCAGGTGTCCTGCTTTGCAAGTGGCCAGTACATGTTGCTTCAAAGGTGAAGATCCACCACAATATAGTTGAGCAATTAATTGTCTAATGCAGGGTGCAGGTTTAAAAAAAAATTACTGCCTGACCCCTTCAGCTCTCAGCTTATGTCCTGAAGCATGATATTTGGCCAGTGCTGTCTTAGCACATACCACAATAAATAGCTTTGTTGCTGGTCATAAAGGTATCCAGTTGAATCCACCCACAGTGTTTAATCACATTCAGCCCTTGTATAATGCTTATCAGTGGCAGATTTCAAAGAACTTTACATAGTTTCGTAATCATTGCTACTCCCAATTTATAGATAGGGGAAACCAAGGCACAAAACTTAAGTGAGTCAGTAGAGAAGCTAGGAATAGAACTCAGGTCCCCCAACTCCCATTGTGGTGCTCCCTGGTGCACGACTGAGGGTTCTATTCATCGCTTTGCTGAAGAATCTCCCCTCAAGGCAGACTAACTGAATTAACAGTGGGATGTAACTTTCCCATCATGCCACCAAGAAGCCTTGCTCTGGTTTATGTGACCAAGTGGGCTCTGAACTCAGAACTGGAAATGAACAATGTCTAACATCTGGATTCAAGACTGACCTCCGACTCCCCCAAAGTTATTCTTTGGATCGTGTGTCTGATTTGGCCCTTTTAAAGAAAGGGAAGCCCAATTTGCCAAGTCCCTCTCTGGACCCAAGCGTCCACAGAGCCCAGGGATTGGGATCATGTATACAGTCTTCTAACCAGAATCAGACAGGTCCTGCTGGCTAATAAAAACACACTATAGCCCAGACCCAAACCCCTTTGAATAGTCTCTCATTGATTTCAGAGGGCTTTGGCTCACACACCCTGTATGAAATATCTATCACAAAGTCTCTGGGCACCTACTGTCTCCCCTGCCTTTCTTCTTCACTTATTTGTAACAACACCAACGAGGGAAGCGAGGAGGAAAGGAAAAAACTCACAGCTCTGCCTCACCCCCATTATTCCTTTTGTTTGTTTAAATCTTTCAAAAAGCGTGGAAATGGTTTGTGATGTGAAAGATTAATTGGCAAACTCGCGACGTTCAACATCCTGCAGGTATCAATCACACTTTCCTTTCATTCCGTCCTCTTGTTCTCATTGGTTGTTGGTGCTCTCCTGGCTGACTGAATCTGGATCAAAGGCCCAGTCTAGGTTACCACCCAGCTACGTAGGAGAGAGGCCAAAAAGAGCTAAATGTATTCTTTGTTTGATTTTAAAAGAAACTGAGTCAGGGAAAGTTTTGAAAAACCCTGGCTTACTCCAAATGGGAGATGGAAATTCTTTGAAACCCCATTGAGAACTAGGCTACAGTGCTCTGGGCCAGGTTTCAGCTGGTGTGAACAGATTAGGGTCTTACTTGTGGTTCTGTCCGCAGCAGAGAGGGGGCTGGGAGCAGGTTGGCCCATTGCACCCCTGCTCCATGGCATCCCTGCTCCAGGCAGAGGGGCCTCACAATAACAATTAATACCTAGCTCTTATACAGAGTACTTCATGTGCCTTACAGAGGGGTCTGTGTCATTAGCCACAGCCTGGCCTCGTGTACATAAGCGCAGACTTCCCGTCTACCTGGTGAGGGGGCTCGACCCCCCCTGAGGCCCCGCCCCCACTCCACCCCTTCCCCCAAGCTCCCGCCCTGCCTCTTCCTGCCTCTGCTCCATCCCTGCTCTGCCCCTACTCCACCCCTTCCCCCAACCCCACGCTCCACCTCTTCCCACCCCTTCCCCGCCCCCCCCCTTGCTCTGCCCCACCTCTTCCTGCCCCTGCTTTGCTCCACCCCGCCTCTTCCCCGCCTCTTTCTACCACCCCGAGCACACCCCATCCCCGCCCCTCCTTCTCCCTCCTGGAGCCAACCTGCACACCGTGAAACAGCTGTTTGTGGTGAGTGGGAGGTGCTGGGAGGGAGGGGGAGGAGTGATCAGTGGGGCTGCTGCCAGGGGAAAGGTGCTCGGGGGTCGGGAGGCACAGGGGGGAGCTTGGCTACCGGTGGGTGCTGAGCACCCACTAATTTTATTCTGTAGGTGTTCAGCCCTGGAGCACCCACGGAGTCAGAGCCCATGCTGGTGTATGTGGATGATGTTCAATCTCTTTGTGAATAAGGCCATGTCTACGCTCCAGAGTTAAATTCACTTAAGTTACATTGACGATCATAAACTCCTGTAATTACATCACTTGTGCATGTTCACATACCGCTCCTTGTGTCAGTGGAGTGTGTCCACAGTTGGTGCTCTAGCACCAACAGAGAGAGCAGTGCACCATGGGTAGCTAGCCCACTGTGCAAATCGCCACCTTCTCCTGCTGGGAGTTCTGGGAATGGATCGCAGTACATCATTGGGGTGGGCTCACCACCCCATGACGCAGGTTTCTCCATAGCATAATTCCAAGGGCTTCCGACTATGTTTCGCACTGTTTTTCAACTGCCCCTGTAAACTTTGCGCCCGCCATCTCTGCCTGAAAGCATGGATCCTGCGCTGCTCTCCAGTCTTGTGAGGAGCGTTAGGAACACAACATCGAGTGGTGGGATCAAATTGTGATGCAGGCATGGGATGATGAGCAGTGGCTGCAGAACTTTCGTATGTGCAAAGTCACCTACCTTAAACTGTGTGTGGAGCATCTGCCCCCTTTTCCCCGGAGGCACAAGGACACCGAAATGAGAGCTTCCGTCATCCTGGAAAAGCATGAGGCAATTGCTGTGTGGAAGCTGGCAACTCCAGATTGCTACGAGTCAGTCGTGAATCAGTTTGGGGTTAGGAAATCCACTGTGGGGGTTTCAGTAATGCAAGTGTGAAGGGCCATTAATCGCCTCTTGCTACAGAGAACTGTGATCCTGGGAAACGTGCAGGAAATAGTGGATGGCTTTGTGGCAATGGGATTCTCTAACTGAGGTGGGGTGATAGATGGCCCCAGACCATCTTGCGAGGGAGTACATCAACAGAAAGGGCTACTTCTCTATGGTATTGCAGCGGCTGGTGGATCACTGGTGTCATTTCACTGACATCAACGTGGGGTGGTCAGGCAAGGTCCATGATGAATGCATCTTCAGTAACACTGGTCTGTGTAGAAAGCTGCATGCAGGGACTTTCATTCCAGACCAGAAGATTCCAACAGGGGATGTGAAAATGCTCATAATGATCCTGGGAGACTCCACCTACCTCTTACTCTCATGGTTCATGAAGCCTTACAGAGGAAATCTTCCCAGCAGCAAGGTTCGCTTCAACAACAAGCTCAGCAGGTGCAGAATGACCGTGGAATGTGTGTTTGGCAGATTAAAGCGTCACCGGCGCTGCCTTTTTGGCAGACTAGACCTCAATGAGGAAAATATTTCCATGGTTATAGCAGTCTGTTCTGCTCCGCATAACATTTGTGAAGCCAAAGGAGAAAAGTTTCCCTAGGGTGGAGAGTTGAGGTAGATCATCTGGTGGCTGATTTTGAGCAGCCAGACACCATGGTTATTAGAGGGGTTCAACCAGGGGCTATTCAAATCAGAGAGGCTTTGAAGCAGCATTTTAACTATGAGCCCCAGTAATGCATCTTTCTGTAAAGCATTCAGCCAGACATTGTTTACTTGCCACCTTGAATGACCCCTGCAATGATTCCTGTCTAAGCATTAATTGTAGTCTGCAAATGTTTCTCATTTATTGTCTCTCTCTAAGTTCTGTGCTTGCTATCTGCATGATCTGACAATTCCAGCACTTCTCGAAACATGTCCTTCTTACTCCTCCTCGTTTGCCTCCTTATCTGAAGGAGGCACTATGCCAGTGTGTAGGAGCTGGTACTCAAGGGCACATCTGCAGAAGCAAAAGAAACAATACACGGAATCAGTATTGTGTGTGCACTCACAGTCTTGAATCATAAAAATTACACACACTTCTTTCTCGCTTTCCCTTGGCAAGCACGTAGCCCGGTGAGAGCACTAAACATGGTGAGTTTGGCCCGGGGGGTGGGGGGGGCAGCGGTGCAGCATGAGTCAAAGGGTCTGGGTGGTTTCAGAAGGGGACCAGTACAAGTGCCTAGGGACACTATTCTGAATACTGGCACCGTTTTCCACAGATGTGGGTGATTGAAGCTGATATCTTACTACTGAGGATAACCGAGGATGCAAGGGTGCATCTCCTGCATGTGTGTGATTTCAGACTGAGTCCGCATGTTGCTTGCCAGTGTGCTGCTTTGGTTCCTGCAGAAGTAATTGCTGACTGTCATGGCAAAGTTTCCTACGGGGGGAGGGGGAAACAAAGCAGCTCTGCCAAGGAACATTTGGCAGAGGATTGCAGAGTACCTTCAGGAAAGTTTCCTAGAGATCTTTATGGAGGATTCCCAGGTGATCCTGGTGTGCATTAACAAACTTTTTTTTGCAGGGCCCACATTGTATAGCCGCATAGGGGAATGAGAAGCAGATGAAAACGGTAGCTAGTGTTGTTAGTTTCTATCCCTTCTCCCACGTGCAGCGTATAACAAAATTAAGGACACCTCTACCTCATGTAACCGTGTAGTAACAAAATGAGTACTTACCTGTGCCCCCCTCTCCTGCTTCAGGGAGGCCAGAGCACTGGGACTGGCTAGACCCCTCCGGAGTCAAAAAGAGATCCTGGCTTGCCACATCACCGGATGCCCCTGTCGCCTGTCCCACATCCTCCTCCAATTCTACCTCCTCATCCACCACTTCACTCCGCTGGCTGCTACCTCCAGTCCCCCTGAAGTATCCACAGGCTCTGGGTGGTGGAGGTGGAGTCGCTGCCGAGGATGGATTGCAGCTCCTTGTAGAAGCGGCATGCTTTTGGTACCGCATCAAAACAACCGATGGCCTCCCTTGCCTTCTGGTATGCCTGCCTCAGCTCCTTGATCTTAGCATGGCACTGCTGCGTGTCCCTTTCGTGCCCCTTCTCCTCCATGCCATGAGCAATCTGCTCGTAGGTGTCAACGTTCCTACGGCTGGATCGGAGCTGCGACTGCACAGCCTCGTCTCCTCACAGACCCAACAAATCCAGCAACTCTGGTGTACTCCAGGCAGGGAATTTGCTGCAGAAAGCCGACATGGCCAGCTGGGAAGGTATGACGTGAGCTGTCCACGCTGAGCAAACAGAAAGTGGAATTTCCAAAATTCCCAAGGCTTTAAAGCCTGTGTACCTGGCTGCAGGGCAGCAGAGTAGAAACTGCTGACTAGAGTGGTCATGATGGACATTGTGGGACACCTCCTGGAGGCCACTTAGGGCGACATAAGCAAGTGCACTGACACGGACATTGTGTTGCTCCAACTTTGTCACAAAAGCTTTATGCTGCTCATCAAAGTGGTTTTATGATGTCGGTGTAGGAGCGTTGTTGTGTGCACACCTCCGCTGTTTTGTCAATGAAACCTGACTTTTGTAGACAAGGCCTGGGTGTCAATCTCACATTTATTCTAGTGAGTGTGCTCTCAGAAACCTTTGATCTACCACTCCAGATGGCTTGGACTTGTTCATCCAAGGTGTGAGTAAACAATGTATTCTGGGAGGGCGCTGGAGCGGGGAGAGGGTAAATACACACACACACACACACACACACACACACACACACAGCAGATCCCTCATGCCATCTTTATAACACCATTTCCTCTCCTCTTGGTCTTTGTTTTGCTCATGCTGAGGATCTAAAATTCCATGGTGAGTTGGCTTTCCAGCCTCCTCAAATGAGGGGGATGGGAGAATCTCTTACTCTCTCATGTATCAGTTGCCTACACAATATATCAGGTGGCTTTCTCTCTCCCGTCTCAGGAATGGCATAATAAAGGAAATCAGATTTACCTTCACCTTATTTAACATCATCATCTCCACCTTCACCCTTTCAGAGATTTACGTCCGTCACCACTATTGCTCCCTAGATCTCCCCCAGGAAGCATGGCACTGTACTTTATTATTCCTTCATGCCAGATGCCTCTAATATATTCTTATAACAAGACCGCTCTGCAGGCACCGCCAACTACCGTCTCAGTTGTGGAGGCTAAGTCTTCGCCCTCATCTTCTTATAGCTTTTCTCTCTGCTGTTCATCCTGGGCAGAATTGTATTTTTTTTTTTTTTTGGCCCTGGTATAGCTTTGAAAAAAATGGGCCAGGTCCTCAGCTGGTGTAGGTGAGTGGAACTCTATTGAAAGACGTTGGCATAGCCAGTTTACACCAGTTGAGGATCTGGCTCTGTACCTGTATTTTTACCCTGTACAGAGGTCATGGTCCCCTATGCCAAGGTCTTGATTTCGACACATTGTACTAGGATGGTGTATATCTGACAGCTTATTTAAGAATTTGAAAGTGGTGTTATACCATCCTGGCCGTTCTCTCTTTATTTTGTATGTGTGTGTGTGTGTGTGTGGGTGTGGGGGGGTATTGCAATTCCCGTCTCTGTGATTGCAGCTGTCGGCTGTAGCACTTTGAAAGGGATGTTGTATGCACTGGAAAGCAGACAAAGAAGCATGCCCACAGCACTCCCCTACCTAAATGGCTCTACTGCTGCCTATTTATTTCAGGATCCAATTCTTTGTTTGTTATTTAAACCTTTCAGAGACTTGCTTCAACCCACTGTTAAATCTCTCTCTTCTCTTTTCTCTGGAGCCTACTCCAGCCATGGACCCAGCCTGGCTTCCTCTGTCCCTGCACGCCATCTCACCAGTGTTATTGCAAGACCCATCTCCCACTGCAGATCTGGCAGTCTGGAACAGCCTTCCTGGAGGCTAGATTCAGCCTAGGGTCTACATTCATGGAAACTGGCTTGGCCCGTAGTGGTGGAAGGCTTGATGGGGGAATTTGTGGTGGTACAAAGCAGTCATAAACCCAGCATTGACGGGAGCAGGGCCTTAGCCATGGTGGTAAAGGGAGATCCTGACTCACCATCTCTGCTGACAGGGCCCTCTATGGAGCTGCTACTTCTCCTATCCAGTGGAAATCCCAAGAGATCAGGTGGCAGAAATACCTCGAGTTCAGAGGCTGGCAAAGGTGGTGAATGGAAGTGTACAATTTTGAATGAATCGGCATGGAGCTGCCCTTTCCTCCCCATAACTATCCTAGGGCTTGTCTACATGAACGTTTAGTTCATGGCAAGCTGGGGTGTGAAGCTACACCACACTAACCTGCCACTGTCTAACTGGCCACTGGACCCTACTCACATGCACTAAATCTTTGTTAATGCACTTTCATCTAGTCCTGTTTCAAAGCGGACTGGCTCAAAGCCCATTAATGACCTGTTAAAGTGCCTCGGCAGGATCCACACAGCTAGACTATCTGGAGGAGGCTAGTGCAGGGTAGATTCACATCTCAGTTTGCTACGAACTAATTGTTTGTTTAAACCAGGCCCTTAATCTCCTCTCAAATCTGAGTGGAAACCCCATTTTTCTCCATTGTCTATTCTACTTTCATTTCTCTCTCCCTCAGCTATTAACTTTTGCAATTATACTATTTTGACTAGCACAGATCACTGTTTTCTCTGCTATTTTATTAAATCCAAACCTAAAAATTAAATTCCATCCCATTACATTACAGTAGCTTTCAGAGACTCCAGATGAGATTGGGGGTCCAATTGTACAGATTCCTAATAGAATCATAGAATATCAGGGTTGGAAAGGACCTCAGGAGGTCATCTAGTCCAACCCCCTGCTCAAAGCAGGACCAATCTCCAACTAAATCATCCCAGCCAGGGCTTTGTCAAGCCAGGCCTTAAAAACAATAATAAGAACCAGTCCCTTCCCCCAAAGAGCTTACAGTCTAAATGTGAGACAAAGGAAGAATCCTATTATCCCTCTTACAGATGGGGAACCGAGGCACAGAGAGGTAAAGTGACTTATTCAAGGTCATATGGGGAATCTCTGTTCAGTTCCCAGCACTACCAAAGATCGTCTGCCTCCCCATGAAACACTTGAACCACAAGACCATCCTTTGCCCTTGAGAAAACATATAACTGCAGTGGTCTCTCTTCCTGCACCTTGGCCCCCCAACTGGGTCATGCTTTAGTCCATCCCTTCTGGGGTAACAGCGAGTCCAACCCAGCAATAGTCCAATGACCTTGCAGCAGGTCTTCCGTCTGTCTCTAGGCTCCGTGGTCCTTACAACCCTTATCTCATGTTCCTCAGTGGCTGTAAGGGAACCCAAACCTTCTTTGTCCCTTGCAGGGACCCCAAGGTCTACTCCTTACTGCCTCCCTGGACCTCTTCCTACTCTTCTGTCTCCCGAGGAGTGACTACAGACTCTACTACAAACTTCCTGGCTTCATAATCACCACCCAGCCCCAGCCCAGCTGGGCTTCGTTATCAATGGAGCCTGGCTTTCTCTCTCACAGGTGCTGCTAGGTATGTTAACTGGCCTCTCAGGCCCGTATTCACCCCTTCAGAGCCTGCGTGGTGTACACACCCCATCACACTAGGCATTCACCCCATGACCCTCCCAAATAATAAGCTTGACTCAACAGACCCAGAAACTCTCCTGACATGGTCACGGAAGCTGTTCGTAGCTTTGCAGTCATTCCAGCCTGGAGCCCCATGGCATGAGGTGCAAGCTACCATTTAGACCAGGGGTTGGCAACCTTTCAGAGGCGGTGTGCCGAGTCTTCATTTATTCACTCTAATTTAGGGTTTCGCGTGCCAGTGATACGTTTTAATGGTTTAAGAAGGTCTCTCTCTATAAGTCTATATTATGTAACTAAACTATTGTTGTATGTAAAGTAAACAAGGTTTTTAAAATGTTTAAGAAGCTTCATTTAAAATTAAATTAAATTGCAGATCTTCTCAGTTTAGTGCAGTGGTTCTTAACCTGAGGTGCACACACCCTCTGGGGGTGCGAGGTGCCCTTTCTCGGGGTGCGAGACATGCGAGTTTTTTTTAGAAGGTAAATCATCGAAAACACAAATTAAGCACAGGCACATAAGTACAACTACTTTGTTTCATCAAACCTATGTATTTATTAACATGATACATTTTTAACGATTTCTGTAATATACAGACAAAGTTTTTAAGTTTTCAAGTTTTTAAGCTAATTGTAGTGTAATTTTTGATAAGGGGTGAGAGAACATATTTTGAGAACTCCAGGCCGTCAGCGGGCTGAGCGGGGGCAGGTGGAGTGTATTAAATTGCTCCCCATGGGAATGTGCTACTTACGGTTACCGCTTACAGCTTCCAGTCCTGATGCTCTGAGCGGCATGGTAAGGGGACAGGGAACAGGGGCGGTTGGATGGGCATGGGAGTCCCGGGGGCCTGTCGGGGTCGGGGGTGTGGATAGGGGTCGGGACAGTCAGGGGACAGGGAGCAGGGGGGCTTGGATGGAGGGATGGGGTCCTGGGAGTGGGCAGTCAGGAGACAAGGAGCAGGGGCGGTTTGGATGGGTGGAGGGTTCTGAGGGGGGCAGACAGGGGGCGGGGGGGTCCCAGGAGGGGGTGGTCAGGAGACAAGGAGCGGGGGGAGGCAGGTTGGATGGGTCAGGGGTTATGAGGGGGGCAGTCAGGGGGTGGGAAGTGGGCCAGCTGTTTGGGGAAGCACAGTCTTCCCTACAATGGTGTAGTGTATTAAATTTCTCCCTGTAGGAATGTGCTACTTGCGGGGTACTACTTACGGCTGCCAGTCCTGGTGCTTCACAAGTAGCAAATTTCTGTGGGGAGAAATTTAATACACTACACCAGCTCCTGCCAGCCGGGGTCCCGGCCGCCTGCCCCGCTCAGCCCGCCGCCCGTCTGGGGTTCCGTCCGCCGGCTCCTGCCAGCCGGGGTCCCGGCCGCCCGCCCCGCTCAGCCCGCTGCCCGTCTGGGGTTCCGTCCGCTGGCTCCTGCTGGCCGGGGTCCCGGCCGCCCGCCCCGCTCAGCCCGCTGCCCGTCTGGGGTTCCGTCCGCTGGCTCCTGCTGGCCGGGGTCCCGGCCGCCCGCCCCGCTCAGCCCGCTGCCCGGCTGGGGTTCCGTCCGCTGTCTCCTGCTGGCCGGGGTCCCGGCCGCCCGCCCCGCTCAGCCCGCTGCCTGTCTGGGGTTCCGTCCGCCGGCTCCTGCCGGCCGGGGTCCCAGCCGCCCGCCCCGCTCAGCCCGCTGCCTGTCTGGGGTTCCGTCCGCTGGCTCCTGCTGGCCGGGGTCCCAGCCGCCCGCCCCGCTCAGCCCGCTGCCTGTCTGGGGTTCCGTCCGCCGGCTCCTGCCGGCCGGGGTCCCGGCCGCCCGCCCTGCTCAGCCCGCTGCCCGTCTGGGGTTCTGTCCGCCGGCTCCTGCTGGCCGGGGTCCCGGCCGCCCGCCCCGCTCAGCCCGCGGCCAGTCTGGGGTTCCGTCCGCCGGCTCCTGCCGGCCGGGGTCCCGGCCGCCCGCCCTGCTCAGCCCGCTGCCCGTCTGGGGTTCTGTCCGCCGGCTCCTGCTGGCCGGGGTCCCGGCCGCCCGCCCCGCTCAGCCCGCTGCCCGTCTGGGGTTCCGTCCGCCGGCCCGCTCAGCCCGGGGTTCCGTTCACCCAGGCCAGCAGCGGGCTGAGCGGGGCCAATGGCTGGGACCCCGGCTGGCAGCAGCGTGCCGGTAAAAATCGGCTCATGCGCCGCCTTTGGCACGAGTGCCGTGGGTTGCCGACCCCTGATTTAGACATTCATGGACAGCCACCTGAGGCCTCCTTCCCAACTCCGGCCCTCAAAGGAGAGGTGCATGCCCTTCCTCTGGCACGCCAACACTAACCACCATCTGTCACAGTGGCAGGGTGCCTGGTCTCTAATTACATGCCGGTTTGCACAGAGTAGCGGTGCCAAGCCAGTGTATTATAAATCAGGAAGGAAGGCCTGCAGAACGCCACACAACCCTCCCATCTGCAACCAGATCCTCCAGCTGGAAAACAGTCCCAAATCAGGCCCACATGCTTTGTTCTGAGGGACTGCATCTTGCAGACACTTGTGGGCACTTTACCAACAATAGATTGTAAAGTTTTCCTAGGTGTCTCTCCTCCCCCGTGTGCACATACACTCTCCCTCATTGCTGAGAACTCTGCCTGTCAAGGAGGAAAAGTGCACGCAGCTCCTAAACAAAGGCCATGCTCTGTTGGATATAACTACCCTTTCCTTGGCGGTTTCCTTCTTTGGATCCTTCCTTCCTCCCATCATTTACAATGTTGCATCCTTGCACACGGTCAGGCTAAGTCACTCAGAATATGCACAATATTTTTAGAAGACTGCACTGCCAGAGACACCCTTTCATTTGCCAACATCAGAGGATACCAAATAGTGCTGACCTTTATCTCCAAGGCCCTGTACTGGGAAAATGTCTTGAGCAGAGCTGAGGAAATTCTATTAAAACAAATGGATTTGAGACTGTTTGTTTGACTGAGTTCTTGTCCGAGGAATTCATGTTTACGGAGAGAGTGCGTGTGACAAAATCAGGTGTGAATGCATCTTGCACTAGTGGTCAGGCCAGTCATTTTTGCATGGCCATCTCAGGGCTGCCAGAGCTTATGTTTTGTTTTTCACAAGTTTTGCAATATGTGGCCTTTTCCTTAAAGCCCCAGCCTAAGGAGAGATATGATGACATGAGAATCTCAGCTGTCATTCAAAGACCGTTAGGTTCTAGCCTCATGGTTGTAGAGAAAATGTTGGAAATGTGAGGCCTGAAAGCGCGATAACCAGGAGGCAAAGAAGAAGCCCCCCCCCCCCATGTATTATTTTTTTTAACATCGTAAAATTTTTAAACTTTTGGGCGCTTGACTCACCGTTTTTTGAAGAGTCGGGGCTGGCAATGCCCCTGCTCTAAACATAGGTGCTGATTCCATGGGTGCGCCAGGGCTCAAGTACTCACTGAAAAAAAAAAAAAGGGGGGAGGGGGTGCTCTGCACTTGCGGCGCCGGATTAATCTTTTGTGGGCCCCGGCACCTGGACCGTGGCCCTGTCTCCTGCTCCGCCCATGCTCTGCCCTAGGGCCCCAGCCCCCTGAGGCCTCTTCCCCCCGAGGCCTGGCCCGTTGCTTGGATTGGGGGGAGGGGACAGAGAGGAGCACCCACCGGCAAAAGCAAAAGTCAGCCCCCGTGGCTCTGTGTTTCACACTGCTTCTACTCATTCGTCACCTCTGTTATCCTCGTAGGGGCCACAGCGTCACAGAGAGAATCACATGGGTTCTGTCTAACTCGTGTCACCCATCTCCCCTCCCACTGGCAATTCAAAGAGAGGAAAGCTCATCTTGTGATTAAAGCGCTGATTTGGGCCTTCGGGAACTGAGTTCAGTTCCTGTCTCAACCATAGAACGTCTGTTCCTCAATGCCTCAGCTATAAAATGGGCATAATTACATTGTTTGTATGACAGTAGCCCTTAGTCACCCCAGCCCTGTGTCAGGACCCTATTGTGCTAGGCGCTGTACAATCACAGGAAGATCCGTGTCCCACAAAGCTTGCAATTTAAGCATAAGAGAAAAGACAACAGGTGGCTACATTAAGCAGACAGGAGAACACAAGGGAACAGTGATACCTCCTTTGTCTTTTCTATTTAGAGCGTAACCGCTGTAGCTCACGAAAGCTCATGCTCAAATAAATTGGTTAGTCTCTAAGGTGCCACAAGTCCTCCTTTTCTTTTTGCGAATACAGACTAACACGGCTGTTACTCTGATACCTGGTGAATGTGCACCACCCAGCATAATGGGGCACTAAGCTCAGGTGAGGCTGTTAGGCCCTACCATAATGCAAATAATTAATCACAACAGCATCCCTTGTCAGCCCCAGCAATGGCTGGCATCTGAAAGGAACATTTGGAAAGCATTTAACATATTTTTAATTGCCATTAGCACAACGAAAAGGCTGGATCTCCACAGAGGCAGCTGGAAGCAAAGAAAGGGACTCAGCATCCTACGATCCGTCAGCTCTCCACAGACTTCTGCTTTGTGTGGATTATGCACAGCCTCACCTTACACACAAGGTGGGACCAATGGGGTCTCGGAAGCTGGAATTTTCAAATAGTTTCCAAATCAGCAGATTGCAGAGGAGGGACGGCAAATCCCTGGATCTGTCAATGCTGAAATATCCATGTTTAAAGTGTGTAAAATAGTGCCCTGGCCAGGATCAGAAGTCTGCATGTAAACAGGAGCATCTACTACATATGCTCAGGAACGTCTAAAGACTGAGGTAAGTGCCTTCCCTAACTGTGTTTGGCACAGTCAGCAGAGTTATAAGTAACTGCGCTTCTGTGTGTATGTCCAGACTCGTATCGGGCATGCACTGAAGGGGTTTGAATAAGCTGAGAATATCAAATGCAGAGGGTGGAACTGCCCGTTCCAACTGACAAGCAACGTGTTTGCCTCTGGGGACTTCCGTTCACAGAAGTGTTGGCTGTGAACCTCGACGGGCCCTCCTCCTTGTGGGTCCCATTTCTGGGTGTGTGCCATTAAATTCTATCCACATCATCCACTTGTGCTACCATCTACAAACGAGTCCCGGGCAGGGGTCTTCCTGTCACTAGGCAGTTCAGCAGATGTCGCCAACACTCAGAGCAGGAGCTCTCACAGCAAAGAGCATCGTCCAGCCTCGATCTCTTTGGCACAGCTATGTCAGAATAAACCATGTCCTTAACCAACCTAGCTATGCCCACACATAGGCGCTGACTCCACCCCTTCCCTCAAGGCTCCACCCCCACCCCGCCGCTTCCTGCCCAGTTCTGCCCCTTCCCCAAAGCGTGCTGCATCCTCTTTCCTTCCCCTGCCCCCCCCGCCCACCCCCCGAGCCTCCTGGATGCCACGAAACAGCTGATCGCAGCGGGCGGGAGGCGTGGGGAGGGAGGTGGTGGCACTGATCTGCAGGGCCCGCTGGTGGGTGGGAGCCACTGGGGGATGGGCGGAGCTGATGGGGGGCTGCTGGTGGGTGCTCATCACCCACAAGTTTATCCCCGTGGGTGCCCCAGCCCTAAAGCACCCACGGAGTTGGCGCCTATATGCCCACGTAACTCCCAGTGCAGACGCAGCTATGTCCATGAGGGGCAGCCGGACCCGGCTGGGGAGCGGGACAGAACCACTTCTCACGTTGGCTGAAGGTGGCTGCTCCAGGTCACTGCCTCTGTGCCTGAAAGAGAGAACCAGGCTGCGGAGGTGGTGGCGGCCCGCTCTCTCCTCTCCTCTCCCTGCCCGGGCCCGGCTGCTGGGGATAGGGGCCCGAGCGAGCCAGAAACATGCCGGACGGGGCTTGGTTTCCCGTCTCCAGTATGGACTTAGAAACCTCCAGAATTTTTGCAGTTTAACCTTTGGCTCTAACGTTCACTCAGCAGCGGAATGGGTTCGAATTTTTCTCAAATGTTGACACCATTTTGAAATTTTAAAAAAGGGAACATTTGCCTCTGTTTTTCAGCCAATCATAGAGCTGGTTGAAAGTTATTTGAGTTTTGCAATTTCATCAAAATTTGGAGGTGAGGGATTGAGAATTTTTTGGGGGCCAAAATCTCTGAGAAAGTTCCCCTCTCCTCTGCTGCCTTATTGACAATCATGGCTGTTCAGTGAGTGAAAAAGCATACAGGGCACCTTTTCTTCCATACAGATAGCTGGGTAATAACGATCAGCGAAGGGAAAGGAGAGGCAATGAGCCCTTCACTAGAGCGTGTGCCAATACTTACTGCCTTCAAAAATAATTCTGTGTGCGCTGATCATTGTCCTTATCTAAACCAGGCTCACGTTGCCTACCGTCAACCAGAAGGACCAAGCTATTGCTGATTCGGGTCCAAGATCCTAGATCAGTGAATGGCACATCTGGGCATAAGTGAAATAAGCTTTTGTAGGTAAGCTCAACGGTGGGAACAAACAGGACTATTTGTGAAGGTACTGCAGCTGGGGAGCGCACTCTGGGGCTTAATGGATCTGAGGATGCCCAAATCACACGAAGTAGCACCCCAAAAACTGAGCATGCAGGTTTCCCATTGAACTCAATGGGTGTTGCATGTGGGGAGCAACTCTAGAGGCACGCAGGTAACTATTAACCTCCTGCTTGCACAAGGAAAGAGAAAGGCTGGAAGCATTTCTGTTGGTGTCCAGTGATGTACAAGCCCCTTCTTGATGGGCAGTAAGGGCGTGTCTTTCAGTCAAGGGAGCTTAGCACCACTGAAAACCCTCATTAAGATGCAGGCTAACATGTCTGAAGCCATGTTACCTGGCCATGTTGGGGCCTCTAAGCTAAAACATGGTGAGCTAACATGGCGTCAGACATGTTAGCCTGCATCTCGCTGAGGTGTTTCACTACCTCGGCCGAAAGACACACCCTTTTTGCACATCAAGACATTCCCCCAGAGAGAGAGAAAATTCTTGGGGCCTTCTCCAATGGAGCTTGTATAACCCACACACTTCCTGGGTGTGGTGTTTTGTCCCCTCTAGTGGCACCGAGACCACTTAGAGATTAATGAGTCTGCTACAGCCTTAGCTAAGGGGCATGGGGCTTTTAGCTCATGCATTAGAGGCTCATGCATTTAGCTCCAAGGTTTCAGGTTCAATCCTGCCCGCTGCCGACCGGGGTCTGTCAGTGTTAGACTTTCACTGGGGGTGAATTCAGCTTGTTATAGAGAGTTTTCATGAGAGTTGGTTGGAAAATAAGATGTTCAAAATTTTGAGGTTTTTTTTTTTTGCTCACTAAGATTCAAAATAAACTAATCCCGCCCCCCCCCCACATTTGAGAAGGTTTTCAAAATCAATATTAAAATGGCTTGCCAACTTTTCATTAAAACATTCACTGTCAAATATTTCCAAAAAAGTCAACAGTGAAGGAAATTTAAGCCAATGGGATGTGCTTAAACACTGTCTTGAAGAGGGAGGGGGTTAAGGAAGGATGGTCCAGTGGTGCAGCTCAAGTGACTTGAACTGCTTGTCCCAAACTCCCTGTGTCTGACCTTGGGCAAGTCACTTAGGCCAAGATCCTTGAAGGTATTTAGGTTCATCATTTCCTTCGGTAGAAACCTTCGAAGATGTGAGCCTTACTCTCTCTGTGCCTCAGTTCCCAATCAGTAAAATGTAATGTAAAAATTCATTTGGATCCTGTGATCCAAAACTGCCTGATTTTGACCTGAGCCTGAAGGATGCTGAATGAATTAAGCACAGGATCAGTTAAATCAGGGATTATGTCTAGGGGACACCACTGTAATAAGGTAGCAGGAGTTTCCTGCAGAATGTTGACAAGCATAATTAACATCAGGACTCTGATAACACTTTGCACTTCTAGAGCATTGATACAAGACAAGAGTCGTCAGCCAAGAAAGGACAATCCTAGTATTTACATGTTAAAAGTGAAAAAGTCATTGCAGGAGACTGACAAGATACAGAGAAGGGGGCCAAACACCATACTCAGTTACGCCAGTATGCCCTTTTGACTTCAAGGGGATGAACAGGTGTAGCTGAGAGCAGACTATGGCCCAACACACATCATGGATAGGGCACTGAACTGACACCTAGGAGAGCTGGGATCTATTCCCAGCTCTGCCCCTGGCCTGCTGGGCAACCTTGGGCAAGTCACTTCACTGCCATATGCCTCAGTTTCTCCATCTGTCAAATGAAGATAATGATACTAGGTTGTATCTAGAAATGGCCCTGAACCAAAACCTTATGATTTTTAAGCCAAATAAAATTTGGGGTTCTTTTTATTTGCTTTCTAGTTGGAGTCTTTTGGCTTCTTTTGTTTTCAGGCTTTTCTCCACAGCCAGGGGGGCTAGAAACTTTAAAAAGTGAAGGCTGAGATTCTTGAATAATTGTATTCCTCCAGGGGCTGGAGCTTGAAGAAAAACCAACTATCGAAGACTCACAATATGATCAGGAGAGCTGGCAACACCATCACTGAATTGGACACAGTAGATGTCATGTGTACATCCCAGAAAGACAAGGACACGGGGTCACAATGGGGATTGCCTCCAGAAGCAGTAAGGAAAATCAAGAGAGAGGCTGCATGGGGATTGGCTTGTCTTAGGCAAAACCCCCATGTCTCCTAAATATGTGCTTCAGGACTGAGCCCACTGTCCGGCTATTACTTTGGTTCTGGAGGAATACTTGGAGAGATACAATCTCATTTACCCGAGTGGCATTTCACCTGTTTATCATTAATGCTCACGAAAAATCACACAGTGCATGCACTAGCCAGTAACTCTTAAGGGTTATTCCTACCATGCAGCCACTGAGCTGAGTGAGGGGGAGGGGCAGGGCCTGAGATACTAGACTTTAACGTGGTGACCATTTTAATTCTAGAAAAGTGATCTGGGTTATTTTTAGAGATTTATAAGGCTCCCTCTGAGCCTGGTCCAGTCGAACGAATGGTAACGCAAGCATCTGGCTTTTTAATAGTCCCAGTAAAAAAGATTTTAAAAACCTCAAAGATTCCCGGAACAGTTTCTTTAACATGTGGCCTTTGCGGAACACATGATGGAGTGGGATAGAATTCCAACTAGGTATGGGGAGGGAGAGCAGGGACTAGAAGGTTTTATCAGCATTCATTTAGAGTGAGTCACATTAGTCTCTGCTTTACCACTGGTGAGTAATGAACCTTTCTCAACCCTAAACGCATGCTAATAAAGCTATTATACTATCAAGTATATGCTTGATATACTCTCAAGTGTGCCACACTATTATACATCCACACACACTGCTATGGAAAGCCTCTTTCAGGATCTTAAGTTAAGCTCCTCCCCTTCTTATCGATAATCAGTAAGATAATAGAGAAAGGAGCTGATCTTGCTGGTAAAGGAACAGCTGCAAGAGACAGCAGATCTGGGTTCTTCTCCTAGGTCTGCCACATGTTTCCTGTGTGACCTTGGGCAAGTCAATTAACCTTTCATCTCCAGTTCCCCCATCAGTGAATTGTGGCTAACAACAGTCCTCTAAAGGAAGGAAGTGCAAAGACTCATCTGTTAATACATGTAAAACATTCAGGGGGTATGTTGATGAGACCCATAAAAGTGCTTAAAATAATGAGAAATATTTCTCCAGACACATCTCTGACTCAGCAAAGGCCAGTGGTGTTCCCTGTTGGGAGCCCAGCGTCTGGAATGCTCTCTCCACCAATAAAGACAGAGAGGATTTTGGTATTAGAAAAGTCTGAGCCTGTTACTCCTAGGGTGTAAACCTTCAACTCCCACACGCATTCCAAACCCACAGGAGTTTTTACTGCTGGGTTTATTTTCAATTACTTCCTGAGAGCGTCACTTTCGCTGCAGTTTTCTTGATTATAGCACAAAAGACAGCTTTTAAATATTCCCTTTCTGGTTCCAGTAGCTTTAGCTGAAGTGTCTAAACTCTGGAGAAGTTTCTGCAGCAGCTTCGACTTTTTACACAGTCCTGAGGCCCCCCCAGTGTATAATTGTAAATCTGTAGTAAGCCAATGGACATTAATGGGGAAATTCCCAATTTACACTGGTGTAACAGAACCGTTCACTCCAAAGCCTCCAACTTCACTTTAGCACTTTTGACTGTATTGTAAAGGGCCAGATCCTCAGCCTCAGATGCTGCTGACAGAGCAAGACAGCCGCATAGCCAGCTTCCTGGGGATTTCCCATGACATGTGGGGGAGGTGGCTCATGCAGTCACTTATGAGAGGTGACAGGTTTCAGAGTAGCAGCCGTGTTAGTCTGTATCCGCAAAAAGAAAAGGAGGACTTGTGGCACCTTAGAGACTAACCAATTTATTTGAGCATGAGCTTTCGTGAGCTATAGCTCACTTCATCGGATGCATTCAGTGGAAAATACAGTGGGGAGATTTATATACACAGAGAACATGAAACAATGGGTGTTACCATACACACTGTAACCAGAGTGATCACTTAAGGTGAGCTATTACCAGCAGGAGAGCGGGGGGGTGGGGGGGTGGCGGGGGGGACTTTTTTGTAGTGATAATCAAGGCGGGCCATTTCCAGCAGTTGACAAGAACGTCTGAGGAGCAGTGGCGGGGGGGGGGGGATAAACAAGGGGAAATAGTTTTACTTTGTATAATGACCCATCCACTCCCAGTCTCTATTCAAGCCTAAGTTAATTGTATCCAGTTTGCAAATTAATTCCAATTCAGCAGTCTCTCGTTGGAGTCTGTTTCTGAAGTTTTTTTGTTGAAGTATTGCCACTTTTAGGTCTGTAATCAAGTGACCAGAGAGACTGAAGTGTTCTCCGACTGGTTTTTGAATGTTATAATTCTTGACGTCTGATTTGTGTCCATTTATTCTTTTACGTAGAGACTGTCCAGTTTGACCAATGTACATGGCAGAGGGGCATTGCTGGCACATGATGGCATATATCACATTGGTAGATGTGCAGGTGAATGAGCCTCTGATAGTGTGGCTGATGTGATAAGGCACTTTGATGGTGTCCCCTGAATAGATATGTGGACACAGTTGGCAACGGGCTTTGTTGCAAGGATAGGCTCCTGGGTTAGTGGTTCTGTTGTGTGGTGTGCGGGTCATTACACAAAGTAAAACTATTTCCCCTTGTTTATTCCCCCCCTGACCCCCCACTGTTCCTCAGACGTTCTTGTCAACTGCTGGAAATTGCCCACCTTGATTATCACTACAAAAGGTTCCCCCCCACCCCTACTCCTCACCCCCGCTCTCCTGCTGGTAATAGCTCACCTTAAGTGATCACTCTGGTTACAGTGTGTATGGTAACACCCATTGTTTCATGTTCTCTCTGTATATAAATCTCCCCACTGTATTTTCCGCTGAATGCATCCGCTGACATGAGCTGTAGCTCACGAAAGCTTATGCTCAGACAAATTTGTTAGTCTCTAAGGTGCCACAAGTCCTCCTTTTCTTTTTATGAGACGTGAGGTATCCATCAGACAGTCTATGAAGGTGTGGCTCATGCTAGGAAAGCACTGGAAAAGCCCTGATCTGTAATAAGGAGCTCCAGTGTTTTCTACGTTGTGGTTGCAGTATCACTGTGCCCTGTGAAGCCATGCGAACTTGCCTGGACATACAATCCCATGTACAGCAGTGGACTCGTCATCCTAGAGGCTGAGGAAGTCATCTCCCCTTTTATCCTGAACCGATTAGACGTCCAGTGCCGGGGACAATGCGATTGTTTGCATGAAGGTTGGTAGAGTTCATTAGGGCCAGTCCGCCACCCATCCTCACTCCAGTTAGCACATTCCTCTGCAAGTAGCCCCGTTTATTTCAGGGAGGCGACTCTTGCAGTAAGGACCTGTTCAGTGTGAGTAAGGGAGGCAGAATCGAGCCCCAGTATTTTTTGTGTGTGAAGTTATGAGGCAGCACAACGCGAAGTTCAGAAAACAGCGACTTTGCCCATACAGCAGCAAGAAGCATTTTCTAAATGCTAAAAGAAGGATGGGCTGTCACCACAGATGGCTCATAATTGCACTTCTCCCCCCTCTTGTAGAAGAAGAAAGCCAAGAATCAGAGTGTCATTTGTTCATTTTCTACCCTGTTTGCATCTGAATGTCTTGCAGGACTCGTGTAAGATTTCACGTCTAGTCTGATTCCTAGGTAGAATCCGCTGACTGAAAAGGGATACAAAGAGAACAGCGCTGGTGAGAACACAATGCTCATTTCAACGTCTGATCACTCCAAGCTCTATTCTTGGAATATCTTCTCTGATCCTCAGACAACTATGACATAGACATTTGTCCCAGCATGGATTCTGGTGAGCCTCAAGAGGCTTAGGTCCGGCTTTCCCCTTTACAGAGTCAGAAATAAGGCAGAACTAGTTGCGCATGCATTGGGTTATATTTAGATTCATAAAATGTGCCCATCGTGCATTCACTCAGAGCGTTTGCATGGTTTGAAATCAAAATACAAAACCAACATCTGCCTTAGATAGAATTCCCCAGGGTATGAGACACCTACTCCCCAGGCCCTCAGGAGAGAGCATAAGAAAACAGATGTACTCTGACAGAGCCGGATCTTTAGACCAATGGGGGAGGGATGCGAATTCCAGGGTAGTGGTCCATTCACTAAGACCAACCTGGTTCTAGATATTCACTCTTGACCCTGCACTGAACGTGACCCAGCTGATTAAAAGGTGTATACAGCATTGGTGAGATCGATACCAGAATACTGTATCCAGCTCTGGTGTCCACATTTAAAGAGGGTGCAGAACAGAGCCATGACAATGATAGAAGGACTAGAGAAAATGCCTTACAGCAGAGACTAAGAGTATGTCCGTGCTGCAGTTAGAGGTGTGAGTGCAGCTTGGGGACGCATATCTGTGCTAGCTTTCATCTAGCTAGCATGGCTAAAAGTAGTAATGGAGACATGGTGGCATGGACTAGTAAAATGCAAGTACAGAGCCAGGGCTCCAGTTGGGCTTGTACAACCTGTGCTGAAGCCCATGTCACTGCATCTTCACTGCTGTCTCTAGCCGTGCTAGCTAGATTACAGCTAGCTCAGGTAGACATAACTGTGCTGCAATCACACCTCCGTTTGCAGTGCACACTGGAGTACGGCATGCAGATCTGGTGGCCACATCTCAAAAAAGATAGGTTGGAATTGGAAAATGAACAGAGAAGGGCAACAAAAATGATTGGGGGTATGAGGAGAGACTGGGACTTTTCAGTTGGGAAAAGGGGGAATATGATAGAGGTCTATAAAATCATGACTGGTGTGGAGGAAGTAAATGTTATTTACTCCTTCTCATCACACAAGAACTAGGGGTCACCAAATGAAATTAATAGGCAGCAGGTTTAAAACAAACATAAGGCAGTATTTCTTCACACGACGCACAGTCAACCTGTGGAACTACTTGCCAGAGGATATTGTGAAGGCCAAGACTATAACAGCGTTCAAAAAAGAACTAGATAAGTTCCTGGAGGATAGGTCCATCAATGGCTATTAGCCAGGATGGGCTGGGATGGTGTCCCTAGCCTCTTTTTGCCAGAAGCTGGGAATGGGCAACAAGGGATGGATCACTTGATGATGACCTGTTCTGTTCATGCCCTCTGAAGCACCTGGCATTGGCGACTGTCGGAAGACAGGATACTGGGCTTGATGGACCCTTGGTCTGACCCAGTATGGCCATTCTTATATACCTTTCAAAGAGCTCAATCTATTTAGTTTATCCAAAAGAAGACTGAGATGTGACTTGATTACAGTGTCTAAGTACTTTCAGAGGGACAAAATACCAGGTACTAAAGGGCTCTTTAATCCTAGCTGAGAAAGACATACCAGGAAGCAATGGCTGGAAGCTGAAGCCCAGGAAATAAGGCATTGATTTTTAACAGTGAGGGTGATTCACCACTAGAACAAACTGCCAAGGACAGTGATGGAGTCTCCATCTCTGGAGGTCTTCAAATGAAGATGGATTGCTTTCTGGACGATATGCTTTACTCAAGCAAAAAACCAAAGTGCACGATTTAGCATTTCCAAAGCTATGTTCGCAAAAAGAAAAGGAGGACTTGTGGCACCTTAGAGACTAACCAATTTATTAGAGCATAAGCTTTCGTGAGCTACAGCTCACTTCCTCAGATGCATTTCCAAAGCGCAAGCCAAACATGCATCCAATAGAAGAGAAGCCCCCAGAAGTAGTCAAGGAACATGAGCTTTTCTATACATACTGACACAGTGCAGCTTTGCAGTAAAGGGACTTCTAACTACCCCACTAAATGTTAATACAAGAACGGGGAAGTTAATGCATGGAAAGTCAGAATCCCAATGAGCCTGATTCTACGCTGTGTGGTATAATTTGCAGCTGTGCAATGAAGGTATAACACATTACCACGGCTGAATGGTAGCTTTTTTGTTGTTACATCCATGCCGCATGGGTGTGAGTGACTGCAAGGTACAAGAGAATGGAGATGCCAGCCTTCAGTGTCTCAACACTCCAAAATGAACCATGTGCACCAGGAATCCTAGTGTTTGTCTGGACTGGCACCTGGCCTCTACGACCTTGTGAGGTGGGAGGATCCCAGAGATCGGGCTGCAGCCCAAGCCTGAACACCTACACCACAATTAAACAGCCCCTTTGCCCGAGCCCCAGGTGCCCCAGTCAGCTGGCCTGGGCCAGCCACAGGTATCCAGTTGCAATGTAGACATACCCCTCGTGATCTCTTTGGCAGAGTTGCATATATCAGCAAGCTAGCCTCAGATCTGGCACAGTCGTGCAACTGACTAATAGTGAGCAAACACCGTATTAAAGACAAACTAAGGTATCAACTGAATAGAGTTAAAAAAAATGTTTTGCTCATGTAGATGCTTAGTCATTTGCCCTGTGTGCCGTTTTGAGATCAAACGAGCCGACGAGCCACCAAGTCCCTTTTAAATTCACTGGTCGCATTAGACAAGTAATTATTTAGCGAAGGTCTTATGTAAATTATACATGTCATAGGACCAGCCCCTGCCAATAGCCATTTGTTTATTTCACCTTGAGGATTATGGTGCAGGAACAGACTTGTTTGCTCAAGAAATGTTCGCTGTAGCCGAGCGAGAGGAAGCATAGCTCTTCTGCTTCTATGAGGAAGGCATCTCCTGACTGCTTCCAATAAACACAAGTGTGAGTTTGTTATTGGAGAGGGGCCCAAGCAAAACAGGCCCTGGGTTCAGAGTCTGTAGCATTCAAAATCCAGGCGAGGCTTTGGCAGTCTGGGTCCATAATGCCAATATAGGGCCCTGAACTGGTGTCCTTACTTAGGCCAGGCTCCATGGAAGTCAGGATTGGACCTTAATGAGGTAATGGAGACTTGCTGCCGGGGAATCCAAAGTTTTCCTTCTAATTCAGTCACAGGAACCTATCGCTGCGATTGGGATTTGGAGTGGGTGTTTTAGCAAGGCCACGGTGCAGCTGGTCCTCCAGCCCTTGTGTGAGTTGCATGCCCCCACTACATCAAGTGGGGCGACGGGCAATGCTCTGCCGCACCTCTTCCCTCCCCCGCCCCCCCTGCTCCTGTGCAGCGTCCCCACCCTTCTTGCCCCTTGCAATGGAACAGCATCTATTCCACGGCACCCACAGGACTCTGTGTCAGTACAGGGGCGGGACTTGCCCCTTCATGTGCAGCACGGACACCACAGGCATGTCTCTGCAGCCCCTGGCAGCAAGCCTCCGGGCCCAGGTCAACAGAGACGTGCTCCTGCGACTGTGCTAAGAAGAGACGTTGTGGCTTGAGATGGAGATGGGGCTCTGACGCCCACCCTGCTCCCCAGGCTTCAGAGCCCGAGCTCCAGCCCGAGCTGCAACCTGAAAGCACTGTCTACACAGCTATTTTTAATGCAGTACTGGGGTGTGAACCGCACATCTGTCAACGAGGCTTGCCAGGCGTCCGGTTTTCGACCGGAACACCCGGTCGAAAAGGGACCCTGGCAACTCCGGCACTGCTGACTGGGCCGTTAAAAGTCCGGCCGGCGGCGTAGTGGGGGCCCGGGGCTAAGGCAGGCTCCCTCCCGGCCCTAGCTCCGCACGGCTCCCGGAAGCGGCCATCAGGTCCCTGTGGCCCTGAGGCGCCAGGGTGGCCAGGAACTGGGAGGCTCCGCATGCTGCCCCCACCCTTAGTACCGGCTCTGCAGCTCCCATTGGTCAGAAACTGTGACCAATGGGAGCTGTGGGGGGTGGTGCCTGCGGGCGCAAAGGCAGCGGGCACTGCACAGAGCCGCCTGGCCGCCGATGCACCTAGAGGCAGTAGGGACCTGGCAGCCACTTCCTCGGAGGCAAGGTAAGCCCCCCAACCCCCTGGCCCAGCCCAGAGCCCCCTCCTGCACCCCAAACCCCTCATCCCTGGCCCCACCCCCCCTTTGCACCCCAACCCTCTGGCTCAGCCCAGAGTCCCCCCGCCCCAAACCCCTCGATCCCAAGCCGGAGCACCCTCCTGCACCCTAAACCCCTCATCCCCGGCCCCACACCAGAGACCACACCCCCAGCCAGAGCCCTCACCCCCCACACCCCAACCCCCTGCCCCGGCCCAGAGCCCCCCCCACACCCTGAACCCCTCATTGCTGGCCCCACCCCAGAAACCACACCTCCAGCCTAGAGCCCGTACCCTCTCCCACACCCAACCCCCCTGCCTCAGCTCGGAGCCCCCTCCCATACTCAGAACCGCTTGGCTCCACCCCCAGCCCGGAGCCCCCTCCCACACCCTGAACTCCTCATTTCTGGCCCACCCCAGAGCCTGCACCCTCAGCCAGTGCCCTGACCCCCCTCCTGCACCCCAACCTCCTGAGCCAGCCCGGTGAAAATGAGCGAGTGAGTGAGGGTGGGGCGAGAGAGCGACAGAGGGAGGGGGCATGGAGTGAGCGGGGCGCGAGGCCTCGGAGAAGGGGCAGGGGCGGGGCCTTGGAGGAGGGGTGGGGCAGGGGTGGGGCCTCAGAGGAGGGGCGGGGCGGGGCCTCAGAGAAGGGGCGGGGCAAGGGTGTTGGGTTTTGTGCAAGTAGAAAGTTGGCAACCCTAGCTGCCAGGACTCCTGCGAAAGCAGGAGAGTGCCCCAGCCCCTGGACTGGGGGGTTGTTGGAGGCATGAGGAAAGATTAGAGGCTGGGAGGTAGAAGGGGCCTGCTGAGCCTGGCCGGGCTGAAGGTTTGTCTGTTTTCATAGGTTTGGCTGGACTTCGGTAAAAGCCTAAGGCCCTGGACTCTGTACAATGGCCTGGCCGCTCCCGTGGCAGGCATTAGACCAAAGGACTGTGGGGGAAACCGAAGCAAAAGGTGCAGCAACACCATATCCAGCTAGTAGGGGTGTGTTGGGGCAGCAACTCTGCCACCGCCAGATTATGCCTGGGTGTGCACCGATGCGTTAGACTTTGGGGAAGATGCCCTGACCCCCAGTGCTCCTGGGCAGGGAAGAGACAGGTTGGCTGGGGAAGCTCTCGCTGTGCCTCAGGGGAGGGCTGGCTCGTGTTGCTGGCGTGTCTTACTGCACCCAGAAGGAACCTGTCTCACTGACTCATGCTCTGATAAGAGCTGTCCGTAAAGCCCTGGGAGGAGCACAGGACAAGCCTTTTAAGAGTTCCCCAGCACCGCTGGAGGCATTATGCCTTTTACGTACAGATTCCTCCCTCTGCTGTCTTGCGAGACAGGTTCCCTAACCCTCGCCCTCCAGCCGCTCACACGACCATGGTTTTGGCCTAATGTGTCACCTGGACTGTACCATGAGGAAAGCTCCTCTATCTAGGCATTTTGTGGGCATCCATTACTGTTGTCTCTATTAAGGCTTCGTGTCCCATTTAGTCCTTAGCCTCTCTGCTGAGTACGCCAACACAGGTATCATAGGTCATGGTGTGCTGGTTTTCTTGAGGTGGCCAGCTGTCTTTTGGGAACAGAACTGGGCACCAACCTTTTCCCACACCGGCCACGAAAAAGCCATCAGCTGCTACCTGTCCCTGTGGAGCTCAGCTAGATCTGGACCAGGGACCTAGGTGAAGGACTCTGTGTTTCCATGTCACATCACCAATACACTTTGTGGATGTCCTAGTCAATCAACCTGTATAGAGCAACCTGCTCTTTCCCTAGGGATATCTAATTTTGCCTTGAACATTTCCTAGCAACAGAAATAGTGGTGCCCAACAAAATAGTAAACACAACAGATGGAGCGAGATGGATTCAGAGCCAGGATATCTGAAAGAGGGGGCTCAGTTTACCAAGCCAGTTTTTGACTTGGAATGACTTTGTGTGCAGAACAAGACAACATATGTCTTCCTCTTCCTTTGCAGAGTTGCAAGGGGGTGGGGGCTGGGGTTGGGAAGGCAGGATTCAGCCTCTAACTTTAACCTATCACTTGTCAGACTCTTGCACTTGCAATTCGTCATTCTTACGTTTGGGTTTTTAAAGGGCGTGTTCAAGAAAGCCCAGCCAGAGCTTGGAATTGATGCCTTTTAATGTTCTCAAGTCCAGTTCCATTAAAAAAATACAGCTCTTGGACAAATTGAAATGCAAAATTCATATGTTTGATTTTTAGAGCTATGTAATGGACCCTGTCTCAGGGCACAGGTGTGAGTTTGGCATACAATGCTAGATACTGGTATCTAAAGAGGGCCCAACTGTGCCTTCCGTACTCAGAGGAAAATCCTGTTGTCTTCACTGGGAATGTATGTTCCCTAGTTTAAAGGAGTGTAGAACAGGCCTCAATACCCAAGTCCCATGTAAACCAGTGTGACTCACTAATTTATAGATGGGGAGCCTGGTTTGCACCCTGGGATGCTGTGTGGCTGCACTGTGTATCAAGTGTTTTGTACAGCTCTGCTGAAGAACATGAAAATACAATACGAAGCTAGTGTCAAAATAAAAAGTCTCAAGCAAACTTTAGGCAGCTATTCCAGTGATCCCAAAGCTTTCCCTCCCCATGTAGTCAGATCTGCTTTTGTCCACCTGCATTTCTAAAGTAGCACCTAGGGTTTGGGCCACAGACAAACACACTCCAAATCAGGCAGCCAATTACATCTTTCCCCATTCTCAAAATGAATCTGCATGGCGCTAAACCTCAGTGTAGGTTACAGCAACCTGGGAGCTGCTCTAACTTATACCAGCTGAGATCAGCCATTTCCCTTAACACACTCTGAGTCAGAGATCAGTTGACAGAGGGGACGGGTTGCCAGCTCTGCAGCATTTGAGAGCTCCCCGTGCTGGCGGGGAAAATTCTCATCTGGCTAGATCCAGCTGCTTTCTGGCCCCTTTATGCAGCACAAAGGGCAGGAATACAACCCAGTATCTGGGCTGGAGTATCTAACTACCATAGTATCCATGAGCCTCTTGTCCCCAGATAGCCCTCATTTACACCATTGCCTGTGTCATTTCTTTGAAATGTTCTAAGAAATTACTTAATGAGCCATGGAGGTCTCTATTTTGGGCGACTCCACCCCTTTAAGATTGTGGATGTAAAATGAGGAAGTTAGCAACTTGGCTTCATTTAAAGGAACTACATTTGGCTAATGCCTTAAACTGGCCAGTATATTCCTTAGACTAGTGCCTAATCTGGTTGTGTTCCCAGTCTGGTACATACAGTATCCTTGGACCCAGTTCTGATCTCACTTACTCCTGATCCACACCAGTGGAATTCCAGGGCAGACAATAAAGTTCCATTTTTAAAAGGAAGTGCACATGGAATCAGAAGCAGGTCCAGGTCCAACTTCTCAGCCTTCGTCCATTCAAGAGTGTTAATGCTGTGATCATATTATATGCCCTGTGGCAGTTTACAGATGCAAGCATCACCATTGCCATTTTTACAGGTGAGGAAACATAGGTTAACTAATTGCCTATGGACACAATAGCACAGCAGGGAATAGCAGTTGGGTCTCCCAACTCCCAGGCTGCTATGCGTTTCACAGTGCCACAGGGCCTGCCAGTTTCTGCTGTACCCACGAATCTGAGTCCTTTGTGCTCAGCAACAACCCATGCAATTCACTTCACCTTCTCGTGTCTGAGTTAAGTCTAAACGTCCATTATTTGCAATTTATGCTATGGTAATCTGTAATCAGAAGACCAGTAAATTCATTCTCCCACTGCAGGTATTAAAAGCTTTCTAACTTTTCTATCTAATTGGCAGGGGTTATATGCATGTTTCTGAAAAGGGTAAATCACTTTGTAATCTCATGCCTCCGTAGTCAGTTATAGATTCAACAGACTGCATCACTGAACACGAAAGGGGGAAGCTGGGTTTTTACCTCATGTCTTTGCCAGAGGTCAGCCCAAACCAGAACCCTACATCTGAAGCCATACCCCAGTTTTGAGAGAGTTCAGAGTTGGTCTCTGCCTCTGAACTACACAGTTTGGGCCTCGTCTCTCGTTTTTGCTGGGCAAGCACCCTGATCTTCTAGTGTAGTCAGTTTGCTTTGCACTGGTCTCCAGGCATAAAGCAGATTTAAATCAAGTGCTTCCAGCCCCTGAAGGAAGTGCCCCCCATAGGAAGATTCTAAGGTGGAGTGGAGTCACCATGATGGCTACCTACGCAACCCTCCATAGGCCTGCCCATCCCTGTATCCCCAGTAGGTAAGCCACCCTCCATGCTACTCTTTGACTGTGGAGGGCACAGCTGGCCCCGCAGTTATTTGTGTTTTCCAGAGTGGCCCCTAGGTGCTGTTGGCAGACGTTATAGTTTAGAAGCGCCCTCTAGCTGCTTCAGTAACTGCTGGGATGCAAACATTTGCCACGTGTGTTACAGCTCAGCCTCCAATAAGCCACAAAGGGTCGTGTCCCAGAACAAACGTTTGTGGAGTGTCTAGATGAACACTGACAAAGGTGCTAGTTCACTCCATTGTCAAATGAATTCACAGCCGGAGCACCAATTCTAGTCTAGACAAGAGCCAGCAACCACACACGGTGCAGAGCAGCAGAAAATCTGGCACCGACCTAGGAAACTAGAGATGGTTCCATAATATGGGGGTCTCTTTGGCTTCTATTTTGCAATTAGAAAAGGAGGACTTGTGGCACCTTAGAAACTAACCAATTTATTTCAGCATGAGCTTTCGTGAGCTACAGCTCACTTCATCGGATGCATACTGTGGAAAATACAGAAGATGTTCTTATACATACAAACCATGAGAGTTTGCTTGGCTGTATGTTACGTATCCTGCTGCTGCCTTACATGGAGCAGAAACTGACCTACCTTCACAAGCTCAGAATACGCTACTCTTTGAAGGTAGATCTCAAGGAAAATTATGGTCGTGCATAGGGTGACCTGATAGCAAGTGTGAAAAATTGGGACGGGGGTAATAGGCACCTATATTAGACAAAGCCCTGAATATCAGGTCCGTCCCTATAAAATCGGGACATCTGGTCACCCTAGTAGTTGAGGAAGTGGCTAAGTAGTCCAGCAAGTAGCACTCTTCCCTTTGAGTCAGTGTTGAATCGCTCGCACAGCGCTATGGGATATCACGCTTCTGGATGTACCGCTCACGATGGGAGCTGTCCCCTGGTGCCTCCAAACCAGAGGAAGGAGGGAAATTCATCCGAGCCTGTGTCTTGGTGTTCTAATCCCGGGACACAGCAGCAGTCTGCCCTTCCCAACTTCCTGTACTCCCAAGACTACTTCCTCTTTCCCTAATCACCACATGCTCAGTTTAGTAGGGGAGGCCCCAGATACAGCACCGGTTACAATCATTTGTCACAACCCCAGCTCCCAGAGTCTTTTCCTTTAAGGAGGATATTTAAAGCCCTCATAGGCTGGAAAATGGCCACAGCCCTCGGGTCTTCACCTCGAAGAACAGCACTGCACCCTAGGGCAGGCTAAATACGCAAAACTAAAGGACACACCTGCTCAGTCCCTGGACAGAACCAAAGCCCAGTCTTTAGGACAGTCTGTCAATCCCTCTGTGCCCTAGAACAGAAATAGAGACGTAAGAAAACCAGTCTATTGGATTTAACCAAGAGATGGTTAAGAAGTAATTAAATCATGAGTTATGAGGAGAGGCTGAGGGAGCTGGGATTGTTTAGTCTGTGGAAGAGAAGAATGAGGGGGGATTTGATAGCTGCTTTCAACTACCTGAAAGGGGGTTCCAAAGAGGATGGCTCTAGACTGTTCTCAGTGGTGGCAGATGGCAGAACGAGGAGTAATGGTCTCAAGTTGCAGTGGGGGAGGTTCAGGTTGGATATTAGGAAAAACTTTTTCACTAGGAGGGTGGTGAAACACTGGAATGCGTTGCCTAGGGAGGTGGTGGAATCTCCTTCCTTAGAAGTTTTTAAGGTCAGGCTTGACAAAGCCCTGGCTGGGATGATTTAATTGGGGATCGGTCCTGCTTTGAGCAGGGGGTTGGACTAGATGGCCTCCTGAGGTCCCTTCCAACCCTGATACTCTATGATTCTATGATTCTATGAAATAGTCTACGAGAACCTACATCGGGGAGAGATTTCTGATAGCAGACAGCTCTTTAATCTAGCGGGAAAAGGTATAATGTGCAAATGGCTAAAAGCTGAATCTAGACAAATCCAGACTAGAAATACGGTGCAAGCTTTTAACAGCGAGAGTAATTAACTACTGGACCAACTTACATAGGGATCTGATGGATTCTCCATTCCTGTAAATCAGGACTTTCTAAAAGATAAGCTACCACTCAAATAGAAGCTCTGGCCTTGATGCAGAAGTTATTGGGTGAAAATCTACAGCCTGTAGTATGCCGGAGGCCAGCCTAGGAAATCATGATGGTCCCTTCTGGCCTTAAAATCTATGGAAGCCATAGGGTGGTGTTTACTGATACAGTGCTTTACAAACTTAGGCCTAGATGCTGCAAAGACTTGCACGTAACTGTAGATGCACAAGCGGTCCCACTGGAGTCAGTCATGTGCCTCAAGTGAAGCAGGTGCGTGAGTCTTTGAGGATCGAGGCCACAGCTAGTATTCCCTGCCCTGAAGAGCTGACAATCTAAGGCCCTGATCCTGCAAACAATTACGCATGTGCTCCACTGTACGCCCGCCAGTAGTTCTGTTGAAGTCAGTGGCACTGCTGGTGGCAGTAAAGTTGAGCAGGTGCCCAGGTGTTGCAGCCCTGAGGCCTAATTAAGGCAAGACAAACAAACACAAAGAGAGGCAGTGTGGTCCAGTGGTAAAGCACTGGCTTAGGACTTGGGGGCTGGGCCGGATTAACATTTTGTGGGCCTAATGCCAAACACATTTGTGGGCCCCCAAAGGGGCAATGGAGCATGGCGCAGGGAGGTCAGTCCCCAGAGAGAGGGGCCAGCCAGGGGCAAAGGGCCCCGCTCTGCCCAGCCCAGTATGAGGGCACTATTTACAAACCGGCAGTTGCCAGACGCACAGTGGCCCGCCCAGCCCTGTGCTGCCAGCATGCCCCTTCCCCTCGGGGGTGGTCCCATGCCATGCCACACAGCCCCCCTGTGCTCAGCACCCACCAGCAGCCCCACCGATCAGCTCCTTCCCCTCGTCCCCAGCGCCTCCTGCCCGCTGCTGATCAGCTGTTCAGCAGCAGGCGGGAGGCGCTGGGGGTGGGGACAGGGGGAGGAGCAGGGGCAGGAAGAGGCAGGGGCACTCTGGGGAGGGTGCGGAATGGGGCAGGAAGAGACAGGGCGGGTGTGGAGCAGGGGCAGGAAGAGGTGGGTGGCAGGGCCTTGGGGAAAAGGGTGGCGTGGGGGTGGGGCTTGGGACAGAGCTGGGGTCAAGCACCCAGGGGGAAATCAAAAATTCAGCACCTCTGCAACCCACACCCACACCCTGACTTCCTATGGCCAGAGCCCCCCAACCTCTCCCACACAAATGCAGAGCGCCCTGCACAGCCCTGCAGGCTGAGAGGAGCAAGCTGTGGGCGGTGGGGAGCCAGCAAGCAGAGCAGGTCGGGGCCCCTTCTGAGCATGGGCCCGGCTCCACGGCACCGCCGGTGCCATTGTAAACCCAGCCCTGCTTGGGGGTTGCTGTGGTCTCTCCCCAGCTTTGCCAGTGATGTGACCGTCCCCCTGTCCTTTCCAATCCCATCCTTTGCTTATCTTGTCTATGTAGACGGTGAGCTCTTTGGGGCAGGGACTGTCTCTTGCTATCTGTGTGCACTGGGGCTAGCATCTTGGTTTGAGCCTCTAAATGCTACTCTGACACAAATCAATAATACTGATAAATGCCCAAGAAGACAACTGAGGTGTACACCATGTTCCCCTCATTCAGTCTACCCACAAAGGTCTATACATCTCAAATGAGGATTACAAAGCGATCTGTGTAAATTCCAAACGAATGATTATGGTGTGTATTACCCCCCTCCTAGAGATGAGAATAGAACCTAAAACATCCCATAATAGGAACATCTTATTGTACCTTTGACTTTAAACCTTGCTCCTGAGTTATTTTGCTAGGCCAGCTGATGTTGATCTATTTCAAAAGTAATTAACAGCCCTCATGAAAGTAAGAAAAACATTCCCTTTCATCTCCAAGGAAAGGGTTTTTTCAAGAGAGATTAATACTAAACCAGCCAAGTCCCATCAGGCTGATACAGGATTATTTGTATATATTATTTATACCATGCCATAGGTGTGCGTGGGACATTACAGGCAAATGCATTTTTAATTCCAAAGTATTAAAATATCCTGTTGGTTTAGGAACTGTAATAAAACACAAGATGTGGTGAAAACACTTGTGGTTCTCTGAGTGGGGGAATATAGCGAGTCCTTGTGGGTTGTGTGGGGAAGATGCCATAGCAATGAGCACAGTATAAATGCCTAAATCAGACAGACAGAGAGGAGATGGACTTGATCTAAGTTGTCTCTCCTAGTTCAGACTAC
This sequence comes from Lepidochelys kempii, assembly GCF_965140285.1. NCBI lineage: Eukaryota > Metazoa > Chordata > Testudines > Cheloniidae > Lepidochelys > Lepidochelys kempii. Next base: position 259,287,287 of record NC_136381.1, read on the forward strand.
TGTGATCTGCGGGCAATACACCCGAACCTGACTGCCTAAAGTCAGGTTCCCCCAGCCATAGTTAGGCTGCTAAATATTAACTGGCCTAATTTTCAGAACATCCACAAAACGTCCACAAATCCCACTGACTGGGACTGGGAAGTACACAGCAAGTCACTTCTATCCCCCAGACCAAGTAGCCTAAGTAAGGTTATGTCTACACTGTGCACCTTTTAGGGACACAGCTGTGCCGCTCCAGCCATGGTGCTGAAAGGTGCGCAGCATAGCCGCTGTTTGTGGGCAGGAGAGAGCTCTCCCGCCGACATACAACTTCCAGCCCCAACGAGCGGCAGTAGCTTTGTCCGCAGGAGCACTCTCCCGCTGGCAAACCGCTGTTCACCCCGGCTCTTTTCATCGCCAAACTTTGTCGTTCGGGGGCGGGTGTTTTTTTTCACATCCCTGAATGACAACAGTTTTACCGACGAAAGTCCAGGGTAGAGAAACCCTAAGTGGTAGCTGTTAGTTATGTCTGGCTTCAGACACAGGCTTCTCAGCCAACCAGCAATCTAATACAAGGACTGACCAGCACTTTATTGCATCCTGGGGTAAATGAATCTTTGCACATGCATGATGCCTTCATTTATTTATTTTAGGAAGAGAGTCGTGCCCGGAACGGGGAAGAAATCTGCTAGGGAATTTTTTCTTTTAATGAGATTTCCCCCTTTCTCCCTGCAGCAAAGTACAAGTAAAAAGGAGCTTATATTTGTAAGTACAGCTCCTGCTTGGTTTAATCCGATGGCATCAGGTAGTTTAAGACTTTATTTTTTTAACACATTATTTATTTAAGATGTTTTTGCTGACTATTCTAGCCACCAAAGGCATTTCCTAAGGTTCTCGGCACAGGCCTATCACAATGCACAAAACAATCTACAGCACAACAAGGGAACATAGATACAATAAATAGGCAGGCTGAGCCACAAGATGTTGCCATGTAATTTCCTTATCTTTTAATATTATGAAATGAAAGTATCGGCACTAGGATTTGTATTTATTTATTTATTTATTACAAAGTTGCCGCACTAAAGGATATGGCTCAGTTGTGTGTCACTTTCTACATGCCTGTACCTTCCGTGAAACGCTCATGTACTCTTATGATACTTGGTGTTTTTCATAAAGTCCCAGCACCTGGCGTCCTGTGATGATGTGGCTTCCAGCCCTCCTGGTTGCAGAAGAAAGCATGAAAACCTGAGCTCTGAGGCTCAACTGTCGAAAAGAACCCACAGTCCGTTATTTTTAAAACTCCTTGTGATTTTTTGACCCAGTCTTGTGATTTTGGGGGCCTGAGGCTTGATTTTTGAATGCTTGAGGGAGGCAATATTGTGATGGGCGTTACAGGGCATATCCTCAGCTGGTGTAAATGGAACGTAGTTCCCTTGTTTATACTGAATTTTCACACACTGAATGTATTTGGAGGCACTTTTGCCAGGTCTGGGCAGCAGCTCTGTTAACCCTGGCGGGCAGCAAAAAAAGCCATGTGGCCACCTGTTTATTTGCAGGAATCCCACACTGGCAGTGTCCCTGGGTTTGCCTATTTGTGTAAACTGATGGGGGACCTTTTCTGCATCTCAGGACAGATGCACAGAACATGGCTACCGCCCCGGCCTTCCCCTTCTGGTTCGAATGCTGAACCAAGAAGCCCCCGGTGGGCAAGCTGTGCCAGCGCAGGACTGGTGGAGTCACCCAGCCAGGTCTTAGTATACAAGGTCAGGCTCTCATACAAATGCAAGTCTTGGGTGACAGTAATTTTGCTGACAACCAATCCCTCCTTCCAAAGTAGTTCCATGGCCACCATTACCGTAGTATCTGAGCGCCTCATAATCTTCAATATAGTTTTGCTCACAGCATCCTTGGGAGGCTGGGCAGTGCTATTATCCCCATTACAGATGGGGAACTAAGGCACAAAGAAGCTAAGTGCCTTGCCCAAGGTCATACAGGAAGCCTGTGTCAGAGCAGGGAATTTGAACCTAGGTCTCCTAAGTCCAAGGTAGATTCATTTCAGGTCCACCTCTCATAAGAGCTTCAAATGTCTCTATGTTGTATGTTCAGGACCTAGCCTCTACTGCCTACTTCCTTGGTGGTTGCTTCACTTTCTCTGTAAAGCAAAAATGAAGGACTTCAGGAGAAGAAAGCACCAGGCGCCTGCAAACCAATAATTATGGACAAAATATGGTTATAAGAACAGCGAGTTAGAAAATGGAATTTTCATCCCGTGGGAAAAGTCGATATTTCAGTGTTTGTTTCTGTCCCAAGCCAGTCCAGAAACTTGAAATATAAAACTTCTTGCAAATAAAAAAAAGTTCAGAAACACTGAGAATTGGAAACGTAGAAATGAAGTGTTTCAACATTTTGCATTTTGATTTTTGGAAGTGGAAAAAAGGCAGAAAAGATAAAAAGGTTTCCAAAAACTAAAACAAAACCATGAAAAGTCAAAATGTATCCTGCAGAAAGTCTCAAACTCAGCATGCCCCTGTGGACAATTTCAGCTTCAGCAAAACCCCAGCTTCCAATTGGAAAATTTTTCATTCAAAAAACGGGACCGGCTCTAGTTCAAAGTAATAGTTCATAAGGTTGTTGACTGACTGGTCAGAGTGTACCTGTTTAGTGACCTTAAACGATTGTCCTCTATTTTATTCCATATAAGTTTTTATACCATGCTTATCCCCCTAGTATGTGAGCGCATCACAATAATTCCTGGGTATTATCCTCACAGCACCCCTGTGACTAAAGGACCGGCCACCCCCACTGTATAGATGGGGACCTGGTGCACAGTGTAGACAAAGCAATGTTCCTAAGGGATCTGGACCCATGTCTCCTAAATCCCAGCTAAGTGCCTTAACTACAGGACCTTCCTGTTTACTCTATAGGGCCAGGATTTGCCCTCCATTACTTCAGGGTGCACAGAGTTAAACCATTGACCCTGCAGCTCCTGCTGCCTTGTGTGGTGCCCAGTATGTCCCGCTGGTGTAACTGGGGGCAGAGTGTGGCTCATGGAATGCGGACAAAGGCTTCCATTGAACAGAGGATCCTCCTCACTGCAGGGTGCAGGCAGTTAACCCTGCACTCCCCGCGGGCTAGCAGCTCTTCTCAGTTTACGTGTGGCAACAGTGGACCCCGTCAGCCACATACCCACAACCAGGCCTTTTAATCTTCCCTCATAAATCAATACCACCAGCTGGGCTGGCACAGCTCTATTTATGGCCCTGACTAGGAAATCCCTGAACAAGTCCCATCCTGGCCCAGGTATAACTGTAACCCCTGCTGTGGCTGGAATTCAGGTCTGGAGTGCTTTTATCAGTCTCCCTGGCGAGGAATGGCCAGCAGCAAGAGCAGATGAGATAAATGAGGGCAAGAAATCTTATCTGCTCTTGCTGCTGGCCATTCCTCGCCAGGGAGACTGATAAAAGCACTCCAGACCTGTCAGATCTTTCACAAGAAGTAAAACTCTGAGGGAGTAAACACTGACACCTCCCTGTCTAGCCCTGTGCGTAAGGGAGACACTCAACTTTAGGGAGACACTCAACGTTAGCTGGGAGTTAAAGAAACTCAAAGGTATTTTCTGTGTTGGAAACAATCTCAGGTCCTCAAATGACAGAATTAAATATTGGTCTAGAGTGCTGATTTAACCTGACAATTAAAGGGGGAATGTCTCGTCTAGCTCCTTTCCAATGGGATACATTTCCTGGCCAGCTCATCCGCCCCTATAAATGGGCATAGCACATTGAAGTCAGTGTGTTATATCAATAAAATAAAAACCAGCAGGACATTATTAAAGGGAAAAAGGCAAAATACCACATTTATTGTGAATACAGAAAGAATCATAGTAAGCAGTTAGTTATAGCTAAACATTCCATTCAATCTCATATTTAATCACACATTCATTCATACACACACACACACATACAAACACACACACACAGGTTCTGCAAGGCTGTTATCATAGTTACCAGCCTTAGAGTTGCTCATGCCAAGCCACTGGCCAGGTGGCCTGAACATGAGGAGGGAGCAGGGCCTTGTCAGTTGCTCATCTGATGCTCCTAGAAGTTGGTTTGCAGAATCAGACCCCAAAGTTCTCACTTTCCAGAGTCCATTTTTATAGGAATTTCTTCCTATGCCAGTCTATGGGAATTGCTTCATCATGCGGTTGCTGAATCAATCAGCAGATAGCACATTCCTGAAAGCTCCGTGCTGCTAGTTGTTATCTTGTTCTTTGGTTCTCCCATTCTTGAGGCTGTTGGGTGGATTCCAGTCTGCCCTCCGGGGGTCCTCTGGTTATTTCCACTTGACGCCTTCTTCAGCCGATGGACACTGGAATCTTAGGCTGGCACCTCCCCGATCATTCAGTTATTATCCACACCAAGCATCCATCCACATACATCCTCTATCTCTATTTTAATCACGATTGTTAATACAACAAAAGGGCGGGGAGTCTCTGGGTGCTGTTTCTGTTGTTACAGAGTATTGCTTTGAGTCTCTCTCTGTGTGAATTGCTTTGAGAACAGACTCTGTCTTAGAATGTACTAACGCAATTAGCAGCTTGCAAGTTTCACACATAGAGAGAGAGAAACAGCACCAAAAACCAAGAGACCTCTTAATTAGTAATACCCTGGAATTTAAACTGTGGGGAATCAAACTCATTTGTGATTTTAATACAGAACTTCTTTAATATGATCGAACAAATGGAGCAGCTCCGTTGATTTACACCATCTAATGGTCTGTACCCTCATAGCATGCCAGAGCCCATGCCTTCAACTTGTCACTGAAGCAGGGCTGAACATTGCTCATTCTGCACAAACGACCCAGTTTAATTTTTTGGGGGGGAGGGGATTCTAGATTTGAATGGGGGTGGGAAGCAATATATAGTGTTCTGTTTTTAATACCCCTGGCCTACCTGAAAACAGGTTATAGGTGTTTGCAGCATTAGCAGTTGTCCCTGCAAAATGTAGTAGCAGAGCTGGCCAAAGGAGCACGACAAATGTTATTGTATCCCATGTTTCAGAGTAACAGCCGTGTTAGTCTGTATTCGCAAAAAGAAAAGGAGGACTTGTGGCACCTTAGAGACTAACCAATTTTAAATTGGTTAGTCTCTAAGGTGCCACAAGTCCTCCTTTTCTTATTGTATCCCATGAGTCTCTAATTTATCAAACAACTCCACAGCCTAGTATGGGGCCTGATTCACTCTAGTTCTACACCACTGTGACTCCACTGATTTTAATAGTTACAGCAATATCAACCTGGGACCATATAGAGGTGGATAAGGCCCATGGCATAGGCGTGTGTGTTCTCTCTAGCCTACCTACTCACTGCACACACAGTGACGCACAGTGGCCCAATTCTCATCACACACTGACTTGAATGCAATTGATCATGATTTATAAATGTGTAAGGGATATCAGAAGCAGGCCTGTTGTTTTCAATGGGCTTGCACAGGGTGCAAACCAAACTAAGATTTGGCTCACACTTACCTCGTGCAAAAACGGTGCAAATGTTCATGCTAAGATTTTAACCCTTGAGAAGGCAGGAACTTCAGAAGTAAGATTCCCACAGCAACCTTGACCCTTCCAATTTGCATACGTCCAGTAAGGGTCTCTCACTACCTTATTACGTAACACTAGTAGGCACAACCTTCTCCTCTGACCAAAGAGCATATACAAATTGGGCCTAACCCTGAGTGGTGCTGAGCACCTACAAATCCCAATGACTTTAGTGGGCACTCAGAATCCTGTGGGATCAGCCCCACTAAGCTCTGTGGGCCTCATTTGCAGAGGTACTGAATTCTTGAAGCTCCACTTGACTTCAGTGGAAACTGCAGTTGTCCGGCAGCATTGAAAAAAACAGACTTTGCAGTCTTCACCCTGTGCTTTAGCAGATTCAAGCTTAAGGTCACAGGTAAGGGACTGTGACTTTACTGTGCACACTGAGCAGAAAGGCGGGTATAACCGAGGGGGCATTATTTTTCATCATTAACTCACATTCTTTCAATGCCATGCTAATAACAAATGCATCCCCAGTACATTCAGGAGGACAAATAAAGGTTGATGTCTCTTCTAAATGCAGCTTTGCAGCAGGATGGGATCGTATAGTGTAGATTTATTTTTTTGTAAAAAACCTTTTTACTTTAATTGCCAGTTGTGATGGGAGAAAAAAAATACTTAAAAAAGTGAGAATAGCTAAAAATAGGTCCGATAAAAGACAGCCTATCTAGCCATAAATTATCCAGAGCCCAATAAAAGCTCAGCGAATGAGACAGTTGGAATGTGTGAGGGCATGAAGACATAATGATATTAAATTAGAGCTTGCCTTCAGAACTGAAGAGGGTTGTGAATTACTCTCATGTAAGAGCCTTGCAGGAATCGATAGCCATCTTTGCTGCCTGTGGACAAAACCCCCCTACATTTCATTTTATTTCTGTTGTCAGCCAGAGCGGAATGCGTGTCATTGTGCTGCTTTTTCTGCCTTCAGAAATGATTGTGCTGATCCCGCCAGTACATGGACTTTTGATTTTTAAATCTGCCTCTCTCCTCCTTACCCCTTTGTTCTTATAGGAGGAGCAGGGCACTCACAGCCTGATATGTTTAGAGTTTGCTAAGACATTGATTCACTAATGCGTTGTCAGCTTGCCTCTGTTTCCATAGCTTCCTGGGAACCCTGTGTCTAAACTGAATATACAGATCCATCACAGAATATCAGAGTTGGAAGGGACCTCAGGAGGTCATCGAGTCCAACCCCCTGCTCAAAGCAGGACCAATCCCCATTTTTTGCCCCAGATCAACTTAACAGCCCCCTCAAGGACTGAACTCACAACCCTGGGTTTAGCAGGCCAATGCTCAAACCACTGAACTATCCCACCACCACCCATCAGATTCTATGGCAGGACTCAATTCTCCTCTCATGCTATATCCATGCCTGGGTAACTGTAGGGAGTAGGAATTGGGTAGTGGCCCTTCAAACAGTTTGGGAGCCCTCTAGTGGACTTCCATGTCTTCTACTGCAGTAGCCACTAGAACCCAAGAGAACAGCAGTGTAGCTGTGTAGCTAGGCCTGGTATGTCAGTAACTGGGGTTATGGAATTCAGCTGTGCCAGGGTGGCTTCCTCGTGTTCTTAATGTTGTGCAGAGAGCAAAGACCGCAACAGTAATTCCATGGGCTTCAGTGGAACTGCTTCTGATTTACACGGGTGGGAGCGGAGAATCAGGTCCAAAGTGGACCAAGTTTCACCGCCAGCTAGTGATATTTAAGCAGTCTCCCTGGGATTTTGGTTAATGGTTAAACAGCCTGACAGTTATCTTGAAACTCTCAGCAAGGCCATTATATTGTATCCAGAGGGTATTGCACATCCCCCTGATGAATGCTAGTAAACATACCTGGACAATGAATACACTATGCCAGGGGGAAGCTAGCATGGACAGGGATAAACACAGCCCTTGGGGAGGAAAAAGCCTTCCTTTAGATGAATGCTATTGGCTGGGATGTTGGCCAAGGGAGAGCTCATGCTCATGGGATGTTTGGCAGGAAGTTGTTCCTCCAAGAAACCCGATGTCCCTTAGACATACGTGTCAGTCATGAGTAATCAGCTCACAAGGCAAAGCACTGGCCATTTAGCCCCATGGCTGAGAAAGCTGTGGGCAGTCAGCGATGTGCATTCTTTTCATTCCACCAAAAAATTCTCCCTGAGGTTCATTTCCTCTGGAAGGTGCTAGGGAATATTAAGGGGATAGGAATCTGCTCATTAAAGACAAGCCCAGTAGAGCTCTCTCACTCTGCAGGAAAGACTGCAGGGCTTAATTTACTTAATCAATGTTGATCAGTTAGCAAGACTGTTTCAAAATGCTTTTGATCCCAGGTACCCGCTACCTACACTGCCTGGATTAAAGTGTTGGATTAGTCCCAAAAAAATCATGGAGGCTGAGCTGGCTCTGAACATGCTTGTATTAATATTCAGCTCAAACAGTATGAAGGAACAGATGAATAAAAGCACTGAAGGCATTTTGAGATATTACACTTACGGGCTCAGGTTTTCAACAAAGTCCAAGCCTGTTTGCTTGTGCCGCTGTATGGCTAATTTAGAATCATAGACGATCAGGGCTGGAAGGGACCTCAGGAGGCCATCGAGTCCAACCCCCTGCCCAGAGCGGGACCGATCCCCAACTAAATTTGCCTGTACGGTTACTGCAGCCGCATACACAAACCTGGCAATTACATGCCATCAGCTGGGCATGCAAATGACCATTTGTGTGTGCAGCTGCCATGCCACCATGTGTCATTGCACTAACTGTGCACGCAACTTAGCCACACAGTTGCACTCACGTCTTTTGAACGTGAGATGCTTGTCTGAAACTCTGGACCATGCTGTATATTTTCAGGAGACCATGTTCATCTGGGTAGACTAGGACAGATCTGCTTCTGAATGGCTAGAGCCTTATGCTGTAAATAATGTCTTATGTGAGTATCTTTGGGTTATTAATTAACATTTTATGTCTCTTACGGTAAAACAGAGAAGCAATTCAGCACAACAACCACAGGGTCGGCCTGTCAATCCTTTTTTCCAGGCAGCGCTTTCTCTCTTCAGCAGAGTCTGCAAACACTTCAGCATACGAGTAACTTTATGCACACTAGGTGTCCCATTGAACTCAACGGGGACAGGTGCTGAAGGCAGAGAAGAAATGGTGTCGTTCTGAGTCCTGCTGCCAGAGGAGACGGGGCTTAGCAGCTGGTCTGTGTGATACAGTCTGCATGGAGCAGTCACTTGCATTTCTCCCTTGTGCTTCAGGCTATCCATGGACCATACCCAGTACTAACATGCTTCCAGGTCTGAGACCCACAATTGGAGGCCAGGCTTTACAACATTCTGGGGTTAAACCATGAGCCAGCGGCTGTTGAGAGGAGTGAACTGAGGGCTCACACATCCTGCCATATGGTTTTCGCGCTCAGCCTGGCTTCCTGGTGGTAGCAAGCTGTTCAAACGGGTTCACTTCCACCCACGGGAGTTCTTTGAGTTCTGACAGCTGCCTGCTTGAATGCCGGCGTGAGTTATACTCAGGGCAGCCTCTCATTCATTCAAGGGTTTATGGGTGGAAATGGTTTAATACTCAGCTCAAACATGACATCAGTGGGGTGGACCCTCTAACAGTAACCTGCGGAAGCCAGTGGATACTGACCCTTGTTACATAACAAAGGTATTTAGCTTTGGGGCCCTCCTGTTTTTCAGCAGGTGAATCATTGGTCTACATTGATACTGTAATTTCTAGATCCTCCTATAGGAGCTAGTACCAGATTATCTGCTTTTGAAATCTCTGGGAAGCAACTGCACCAAAAGAAGGACCAGGCACCCAACATGCTCTGAACAAATTTTGCAAAGCCACAGCGTATCCTAAAGAGAAAAAAAGTGGTGGTTCTTGTCAGTCTTTGCTCAGCCTGGTCGGGGGTTCTACAATAACTACAAATGGCGAATGTGTGAACTCCATCCTGATCAGCAGATAGCAAAGTACTGACCATTCCACCTTCAGGGGCATGGTGTCAACAACAGGGGCTGCTGCCCAGGATGGCACGTCCAGAAAAGAGACATAATGGTCTTTGGCAGAGTCATCAGCTGGCAGGGACCTGATGGTCTTAAGGAGAATTTTGGACCCTCACCCATCACTGCCAGGGCTGAAATTGTTATGATCATTTCCTGTAGCTTAGTAGAGTTTTAGCAATGAACAACTCGGTATTATTTGTATTCTAGTAGCACCTGGAAGCACTAGTCCTGGACCAGGACCCCATTGTGCTAGGTGCTGTACAAACAGATGGCCCATGGGGCAAAAAGCTTAAAACGTTTATTGCACATTTTTGCCCTGTGAACTTTTGTTCCTTGCTAGTAGCCAGATATTGATTCTGAAGGTCCTTAGCTAACATCCAGCCATAGAGAGCGTCTTCACCTACGGGCCCAATTAGCGCCCTACCAATATGGCGTCAAGATGCAGCCTCCTGTGCACTTGCTGGGCTGCAATGTAGACTCCAAAGATGATCTATGCTGGATGAATGTCACCAGCTTCTCAGACAAATGGCTCAATCCCATATCAGCTCAGGGCTTACTCCTAGGAAGCACTATGAGACCTTAACAGACATTGAAGTGTGTACCACAGTGTAACAGGGTGTGCTCTTCACTTTGGCGCCTCCTGCTGGCTGTCTTGGGAATTAGCTCTGCACGTTAGTGCGCCCTCTTCAGGTGGTGCCTTGCTGCCATTACTCCTGCTCTAGGACACAAGTCTCTCCAAGGACCGCAGCGTCCTCTTCAGTGACACAGCCCGCTGGCCAGGCCACACTCTGTGCTCCCCCCTTCTGGGGGACCTGTAGTCCGCTGTTCAGCCACTTCCCTTAGTGGCTACTGCAGCAAATTGTCTGGTCACTTCCTTGTGGCCCCAGCTTCCTCTTTGCCCTTGCCTCTGGGCCTCTGCCAGCAAACCCCAGCAGCTGGCTGGGAGCTGTCTCTTGCTCCCCCAGTCCTTGCTAGCAGCACTACTCTGTCCAGGGTGCTGGCAGTTCTCTCAGCCCTCCAGAGACACAGTCTTTCTTCCCTGGGCTCCCAGCAGAGAACTGCCTTCCTCTGCCCTGCAGTTCCCTTTTCATATGGCCCTGCTTGGCCCTGCTTGACTGCTCGCTTCTCTCTGATACTTGACTTGCTAGGTGCTGAGTGGGACTCCTGGTGCAGTTTATAGCAGCCTAAATGCTGCTGTAAACAGTGCCAGTTGCCAATAATCCAGTCGGACCAATAAAATATATTACCTCACGCACTTTGTCTCCGATATCCTGGAACCAACACGGCTACAACACCACCACATACAGTAGTCCCCCGGGGACTGTTTCAGCAACTAGGAATTGCCAGAGGGCAGGGATACCTGCTACATCCCTTTTCTCCAAACACATCTCCTAAGCTAAGGGCAAGAAGGGATGAGGCTATTGTGGCTTTACAGCACTGGAGAGACCCCCGCAATAAAGGATTGGCTTCGTCTCCTGGCATTAGGGTAGCTTTGTTTCTGTTTCTGCTCTAGGAGTCCTTCATGCCAACCTCAGTTAGCAGGGACAGATTCCACAGGAATCTCTTTCTGCAGTAAGCCTTGTTTACATATATATATATATATATATATATATGAAAAAGTACTTTTTGACAGTTATAAGACCCGAGCCTTATCTGTGCAGCCTAGAATGATCTGAAACGGCAAAGCTATGGAAAGCCATTCTGTGAATTACAGAAATAGCATGATGATTAGCTGATGTAGAGCTGAATTGTGAGCTGGTGCCTGCGGGAAATTAATGCACCATTTAATCTCGGCAATTAAAGTGAAGGGACTGGAAATGCAAAATAAAGAACATGCATTCTTGTCAAGTCTCACGAGGTACAGAACCAACAGGTAACTTGGAAAGAAGGGGCTATTGACAAGAGGGACCAAGATACAGTGCAGGAGCCAAAAGTCTTTTGGTTTCTTCATTCAGGAGTGCAGGCGTGCTTTCTAAGGAAGGGACTTAAGTCAAGTGTCCTTCTACAGTACAGCAGGATAGTGTGTGGCAGTGGTACCATTGGATCCGAAGCCTTTTCATCCAATAAACTGCATTATCCTAATTTAGTTGATGAATAATCCATATTAGGGAACACAGGGAAAAAGTCCCCACCCCACTCATCCAACCTGCATTTGTCAGCATAGACCCCATACCCTCTCCTAAATAGAGACCTACACACCTCCTGATGTGCGCTCAGGCTTGAGGCATGGCAGGCTAGCCAAAATAGGGAAGGATTCAGCCCTCCTAGCTGGAGTTTAAACACCTTTGTGGGGGTGGTTTTTATTCAAAAAGCAAAAATCTGTGTTGGTGGCCTGGCCCTTTAAGAGGCTTCCAGCAGCCAGGTTCAAAGCACAGGTCTGAAGTGGGGCTCCATGCAGCCACAGTCCAGTGAGGAAGGGGAGGTGCAGGAAGATGAGCCCTACTTCTCCTTTCAGTTCTGGAATATCCCCTCCTGGGGCCAGGCTCAGCCCACTGTTCCCAGCACGTCTCTTGCATATTGTGCTGGGGTGGGGAGATACTAATCACAGCATTACCACTTGCCTGTGTCTGCTGCCCTTTCAATCTTATGGCAGACCACTGTGGACCTTTTAGCCAAAGGTGGAGACTTAACCCCTTCCTGCCTACCTCTAATTTCCCCCATTACAGGGGGATAGCAAGTTAGTGACCCCATTCAGGATCAGGGCCCCACTGTGTGCAGCTTTTTTCAAGCATACTGCAAAAGACAGTCCCTGCCCCAATGAGTTTGCAGTCTAGACACTACAAATGGATACAGGCTACCCATAGGAAGGGTGCTTTGGGGGTTAAGTCACTCACATAGGACTTGGGTAAGCTGGTTTCAATTCCTGCCCCTGTTACAGTCTCTTGACCTTCGGCAAGTTACATAGTCTCTGTGTCTCAGTTCCCCCTCTGCAATATAGGGATAATAATATTTCTCTCTATCACAGTTGATGCCTAAGTACTTGAGAATTGGTCAGACACAGCAATGCCTAAACAGATTGAATGGGTGGTTACATCGGCCATGTGCTTAAATTGAGGGTTCTGTGTCAAAAAAAGGGTTTTGTTTGTGTATTTTTACTCTAGGGTATAAACAGACACATAAATAATTTGCCATGTGGGCCAGGAGACAACTCAGCACTTAAAACAGTTCCACTCCTTCCCCCGCTGTGTCTTTCTGAGCCCTGCTCAGTGTCTGAAAGAGACAGGCAGGGGAGCCCTTGTAAATGTATTATACAACTCTGTGCTGTTGAAAGCAAACTCATTTTTGCTGAGAGCGAAGAGGAGACCAAACACAACACTTTTAATTGCCCAGTTGCTACAGTAAGGGAATATCCCATGTGCTGTCTGTGTTCCCTGGAAGCAGCGAAGGGGTAGAGACAGTCTGAATTCAGACTAGGGTTCCGAGCGTGGATTTGAGGCTGACTCCAGGTGAGCCTTTGGCTTCTGATCATACGGCACCGATTACAGGGTGACCCCATCAGACTTCCGCCCCTAAAGCCAGCCCGTTTAGCACTGGAGCCTGCTTTTCAAAAGAACTCAGCGCCCTTGTGGGAGCCTATGTGAATGGTGAGAGTTTAAGTGGTGCTCAGTATCCAGGAGTTTCAGCTGAGAACTGGAATGGGAGCAGTTGGGTGCCGAACTCATTTGAAAATCTGGCCAAGCAGACTTTCTTTGGAAAGGCTGGCCCTGTGCGATGGAAATCTCAGGAGACCAACTGTTCTTGTAAAATGTCAGCCACGTAGGAATTGCCAGATTGGATCTGAGCCAACGTGTAGATGTAGCCTGTAGAGAAGGATTATGTTTTTGAACCAAAACCAGAAACTAGGTGCTTAGTTTTGCAGTTGCTAACACTGTGGGTGCAATCAAGAGTGGGTGCAAAATTAGGCCCAAAAAATAGAGAGCAATTTCATTCTGAAAATCAGGCCCCTTGGGAACAAGGTTCTAAACCTGATGACAACTACTGCAAGGAAAAATCCACATGGAACTTATTAGTAATACAGAGGGAAGTAAAAGGCCTATTCACGCTTTGGGGGGTCACAAGGTGCACAATCATTAAGTGCAAATATATGCTCGGGTGGGCTGAATTGCTCTTCACCTTTGGTTAACCAGTTACAAGAACATGTTGTTAGCAGTCGCCTTTGGGCAAATTTGGTAAAAGAGGTTTCGTTTTTTCTAACCTAGATCAGAAATCTCCTCTCAGCTGGGAAGAAATAGACGGACGATTGCAGCTATTTCTGATGCAATCTCCCACTCTGGGGCCCAGAGCCTGGCCTGAGAGAAAGTAGTGGCTTGCAAGGTCAGGTCTGCCAGGAGGCTCTTAGGAAGGGCCAAATCACTATTGTCCACTGCATTTGACAGCAGATTTTGCAGCGGTTGAAAGCTGTGTGATACTTCTCTACCTCAGGGCAGGTTCAGCTGAGGGCCTGGAGAGAATCAGCTCTGATTTAGGTAGAAATCATGTAACACTCCAACGGGTTTGCGTGGTTCAAGCCCTGAGCCACGGAAAATGTGGACATTTTGCTTTGAGTTTTAGCATTTGTTCAAACTCAGGCCAGTGAAACAGAGGAAAAAAGCACTCCCCCCCCGCCACTTCCCTGCCGCACTTTGGAAAGGGAGGACTCGGTTTTCTTTGCCAAGAGCCAGATTCTGCTCTTGGAGGTATATGTGCAGCTCACACACGGAAGACAGCCTTCGCTGATCTGCTGGGCTCTAACAGCTGCTGAATACTGGCGTCTCCCATGCTTTGGGATAGGCAATGCCCTCTGAAGCATGTACTGCTGGAGAGTGTGAACGTTCAAGCTCCGGTAAGTGGGCCCCACAGAGATCCGGCCAGGGGCCTGCCGCTGCCATGAAAATGGGGCGGATTGCATCCCTCCAGGATCCCCAAAGAGGAGGGGTTGCTGGTTGGTTGAGAAACAGGAGCTAAGGCTGAAAAAAGAGAAAACGCCCCTCTGGAGCACATCCAGGGGTAGCATTTCCCTCTGTGCTAAGGGTCACCCTGAAGAGTTGGGAGATCCAAAACGTGACCTTCCTTTTTTAACACTTATCTGACCACCTCCTCAGTGATACTTTAAGTACTGGGATAGATTCTACCCCAAGGACCAAACAGGACTTGAGGGGGAGCCTCACGCCTCCTATCTAGGTACCCATTACCACAGTAAGCATCCAAGGGCACAGGAAAGCACATTGCTTGCTATACATAATATCAGCCCTGTGGCTTATATGATCTAACTCAGAGCTACTGGCATGGCCAGGTGTAGACTGAGTGATGATGGCTGCTCATCTAGTTTTTAATTGGGCAGTGGACTGATACCTAATGAACCAGGCATACTCAGAGGAACACCTCCCTACACTGTACTGACTTCAATGGCTGAATGCTCTGGCCCAGCAGCTGGAGGGAAAGAGCAGCAGCAACGCTAGCCACATTGCCATTCATGTCCAGAATTAAACCCCGTCTCGCCCCAAACATCTGAACGCCGAACAGCATCATCACCTGTGATGGGAGGGGGTGGGGTGGAAATCTAGGCAGCTTTGTTTTTCCAGTGTTACACAAAGTATTTCCTTCCTCCGGCAGATGTGCAGCTAAGCATTGGAAACAGTTACCCGTCGAGTTCAAACAGCTGCGCTTTGTATCGCTAGTCAGTGTAACTCCAGGCTCAAGCTGTCAGTTACACAATTGAAATTTATGGGCCATGCAGCTTGTATTAATGGAAATCAGCACGTATATATGTATATATATATAGGGCAGAGGGAGAAGAGAAAGAAATAAACTAAGGCTAATTATCCGCAAGTCCTTTCTTTGTCTGCTGGAGAATACAGTTCAATCCAATATATGTGAGCCTTTCCTGATGGTACAGCATGAATGAATTTGCCTAACCACCTGCCATTAGTCTTAGTTCCTGGAAGGCTGTGGTCACTTTCCCCCATGGAATTATAGACAGTCCCTGGCCCACAATATGGCAGAACCTTAATACGGTGGGATCTCCCAAAGATATTGCAGGAAATTGCCATTGCTGTCAGAGTGCCCCTTACTCCCGGCAAGTGGAAAAGCCACAGCTGAGCCCTGCGTTTATAAAGCCCTGAGACGTCATGGTGATGGGTTCGGTATAAGAACACAGATTTGATTCCAGCATGATGGATTTGGGGGCATCTTATGACCACAGAAAAGCTGGTGGAGAAATTCATGGAGAATTTTCAAGAGACTTTCACTCAAAGGCAAATTAAAACATATTTCTGCTCAGATTGCCTCCCATTTAGTCCATTGTGTGGGACTCGTTCCACCCCGTGGTGGTTCACCTTTCAATCAGTGCCATTATCTCCTCTCATTATTTAAATATTGCTGATTATCTTTGCTTTCCCTGACCACAAAGCAAACAATGAGTTTGGATGCTCGTTCCTTCCCATCTGCCTAAAAATTTGCTGTCACCTCTTCAAATCTTTGAGGAGTCCTTGTGGCATCTTAGAGACTAACAAATTTATTTGGGCATAAGCTGAAACCTATCTTCAAATCTTTGTGACCCTTGGAATTATTTAACCAAACTAACCTTTGTTTTGATGATTAGGACATTGATGTGGCTCCCCACAGGATTAATTCTTACGTGAATGGCAGCTATCAATCTATCTGTCTCACAATCGTCACCATGATATCTGATTGCCTCTTGGTTTTTCTCAAATTTGCTTTCATTAAATTAATATTGTCCTCTCCCCGATGTACTCTTTTTTTCCTCTCAAAGATTTTCCCTTTCTGTACTCTGTTGGCTGACGCAGGGCCTGCTGTCTGATCCAGCAAATGAACAGGATGTTCTGTCCAAGGGGGGCCCCAAAACTTCCTAGGAAGGGTTGGATGGACTTTGGGTCATTTCCTACTGTCTGCTGTTCTCTCCCAGCTTCCAGTCCAATATAAGGTAGAAAGAAAAGGCAATCAAACTATGAGCCCCAACTGGGCTCAGCATACAGTCTCACTCCCACAGGGAGACGTCTCCGGCATCCTTCTCAGGAGCCTTCAGAGTAAATCTGTCCTCCTTCCCCACAGCCTCCCCATTCTGAGCTGGGTTGCTCCCTTTTCAACCCCTTGTCCCGCTGGCCCATGCTCTGCAGAGCTGGAGGGGCAGGGCTACCTGAGCCCAGTGCTGTCCTTTAACCCCTTCTGGTCCAGTGCAGGGTTTGTATACCCCATAACACAGGGTTTTTTAAACAGGACATTTTTTATGGGAAATATTTGTTTCATTCAAAATGTTCCTGTTTTTTTAATACAAAAATTTGTCTTTTGTGGATTTTGGTCGAAAAAAAATGTTTTTTCTTAAAAAATCCCCTTGGTATTTTTGAAGCAGCTCTGTTTTCTGTTAAACGTTTCCTGTCACTCCCTAATTACTAGGCTATTCAGCAGAGGAATCTGGGCGGAACTCAGTGTCGACTTTCACTTTGCCATTCACCTTTAATGCAACATTTCAAGGAAAATATCAATGATTCAAAAGTTAAATATGTAACAATGTGACGAAGACATCGGCCTAATTTAAATGTGCAAGCCTGCAATTCCAGGGGCATGTAAATGAAATATTCCAGAAGGGCCTAGGCCATCAGCGCTGATCTGTGCTCTTGGGTCACGTGAGATCGGAGCTGCTGCCACCTGAATATGAGTGGCATGATATGAAACAGGGGCCTCTATTATCTTATAAAATATTAATGGTACAAGAGCATCTCATCAATAAAACATGGAAATTGCAATCCTGTTTTGTAAATGAGTTTCTCCAAAGGTGAGAATCCAGCAAGCCTCAAATCCCTCATGAAAAGGTGGCATAATTACTATAATTTTGATGTATATCAAGAGGATTAAGGTATACTTAGTATACTAAAAATACGCTGCTTTTTCAAAGGTTGTGTGGCTTCTTGAGCTAACACTGCCGGAGAATTGCTAACGCTTCACTGCCAGGCCTGAACTGCACATCAGGGCTTTTCAAACGGTATCATGGCCTTTGTTAATTCCTTTCCCTCTTCTTAGGGAAAGGTGTTTGACACCTTCATTTTGCAGACCTCTGCTTCAGAAGAGTGCTGTTATTCCTACTTTATTACAGAGACCAAGCATGGAACTACATATCCCATGATCCCGCCTGAGGATCAGAAAGGAAATGGAGGAAGGAGAACAGGAAGTTAAGGGAGAGAGGAAGAGAGCTGGTAAGGTGAACGTTTTTTACAGAGCTCGGAAACCACAATGAAGGAAGTTCACCACGTTATGTTTGTCAGGTACAGACGGTATCACCAGGTCCTAGCATTCAAAAGGCATGAGCGGAGCCCTCCAAAAATCATGAGACTGGCATAACGCCCATAAGATTTTAAAATAATAAATGTACGTGGGAGGGTCATTTGCCTTGACTCCAAGAGCTGAGCCTATAAAAAAACTCATCAAATATCATGAATCTCAATAAAAAGGCAAGTGTTGGCAACACTGCGACAACAACCAATCATATAGGTTTAGCCTCAAATAGCTTTTGTTTTCGGTTAAGGGAAATAACAGTGAAAACGAATCTTGTTCTTCCTTGCTCCCTGTGCTGGGTTTACAATGGCGCCGGTGGCGCCATGGAGCTGGGCCCATGCCCAGAAGGGTCCCCGACCTGCTCTGCTTGCACAGCACCCCGAGACCCCGTGAGCCCCCTGACTCCCCCGCTACCTTCCACCCAGCCCTTGCTCCTCTCAGCCTGCCTGCCGGCCAGCCGAGGACTCTTCTCCACCCCTTGGCCCAACCCACTGGCTTCTCTCTGCCTCCTGGCTGGATCCCAGTGCACCTCCGACTCTGGGCAGTCTCTGCTTCCCATCAACTGTGGGGCCCCCCCGTCTCCCCGGAGCTGAGCTGCCTGGGACTGGTGCAGAAGCCTGGCGAGTCTCAGCCAGTTTGGGAGGAACGACAGTGCGGGGGGCTTGGCTGGGCCCCTCCAGGCAAGTGGGTCCTGAGGGAGCCCAGCCAGGGCAGGCCCTAGCCTGGCTGATCGCGCCACTCCCGAGGGGCCGGAGCGATTCTCCGTCCTGGGACTAGCCCTGGCTGTGCTGCCAGCACCCGGCAGACGCAGTCGCCTCGCAGAGGGCTGGTGAGTGCGGCCGGGAGACAGGGCGTGGGGGAGGGGGTCTCTGTAGGGCCTGGGTGGGGGTGCTGGGCTGCGAGAGAGTGGGAAAAATCTCTGTGTGTTGGGGCACTGGGGAGTGGGGGTTCTGTGTGGGGTGCTGGGCAGTTGTGGTGGGGCTGAGGGCAGGGGGGCTCTGGGCAGAGGTGGTGGTGTGCAAGGTGGTGTGCAGACCCTGCATTTGTGGCAGGGTCGGGGGGGGCCTCTGGCCATAGGGAATCATGGGTGTGTTCTTATGTTGGGTGAGGGGCGGGGGGGGGGAGATGTGTGGCGCGGCATGGGCCCACCCCTGAGGGGAAGTTGTGCGTTGTGCGTCTGACAACTGCCGGTTTGTAAATAGTGCCCTCGCTCCGGAGACCAATCTTCCCGTGTCATGCTCCATTGCCCCCATGGGAGCTCACAAATCTGTTTGGGGCTGGGCCCACAAAAGGTTAATCCGGCTTTGCTTGTTCCTTTACTGACGTCTCCATGAGGCAGCACAGTGCATGGGTATCTGCTCTCTGATGGGCTCCAGGAACTCCAAGAACAAATTGGCTGCTCTGTATGCACATGAGCGGAGTTCTTAGAATTGGAAAGGTGAGTAGCTGAAAATAAAAGCAATGCAATTTCATAGCTACACTCACCATACTTAATTATGATTATTGTGTGCAGCTTAGTTAACGAAACCAGAGGAAACCTGCCTGTTTTAGTGACAAATCTGAAACTTGACATAGGCTTCCAGAATGTTTCGCAGAGTTTCACAAAGCTTTCAATGAGTCTGGACTGAGCTTTGAACAAGGCTATGATGATTTATGGTTTTGGTTGGGAAATGGGTGATTTTGCCTTGTTTTCTCTCAATAAGTAGGGCAAACTTGGCAGTTTGTGATGAATTTTTGCATTGAGTTTTTGGGTTCTTTTGCATGCAAAATGCAAAGCAAAATTAAAGTCAACTCACACAAATGGAAACAAAAGATGCCATGAACCCCAGTGATCTGAAACTGATGGCTGTTGGACAGTTTCTAGTGTGACCATTGTGTGGTCATTATTGCAGAGATAAGCATTATAATTTTTCGGTCTGGCTTTTTTCCTAGATCCTGCTTAATAGCATCTCTTGGCATTTTCTTGGATGCCTTCTAGAGCTGGCATAACTCCTGGAACTGTCGCAATTAACAGCATTAATATTCTCCTTTTAAAATTAGAGGTGGGCCTGAACCAAAACTCCTCATCTGAATCCTGTTGAACCCTGGGGCATTTTGTAGTCAGATCCGATGTAGATCTGAACTACGTGAATGGTGTGTACTTCTATATTGGGCCAAACCAAAATTCCCCATATCCA
This sequence comes from Lepidochelys kempii, assembly GCF_965140285.1. NCBI lineage: Eukaryota > Metazoa > Chordata > Testudines > Cheloniidae > Lepidochelys > Lepidochelys kempii. The sequence goes on from NC_136381.1 coordinate 259,307,285, forward strand.
AGACTTTGAGGGAGTTCCGATTTGTATGCAAACTTTGCAGCTCTGGCTCATTTATATTGAAAATGCTGGATTACAAAGAATCTTTTCCTTTTAAATAATCTTAGTGATGGTATTTAGGCCATTTGGGTTAAGTGACTTGCATGTGACACCTTATGCAGGATGCCTCAGTGTCAATCAACCCATTGAACTGGGAAGAAAAAAAAAATCCTCCCTTCCTTCCCTGCTTGAGTCCTGACATCTTGAAAGCACCTGGCTGTTAATTCTGTGTTAAGCTTGCTTGGCTGAGCCTCTGGGTGTATCCATAATTGCAAGGAATACTTTGTTCTCTCCATGAGTGGAGAGCTGCACAGGAGGAGACTATACCCCCCAGGAGCTGCATTTGTATCTCTGCTTCTCTCTCTTTTTGCATTTCGCCCACCAAGGGGTTGTTTTGTCAGCAATAAGCGATGCAGCGAGCAGGCAGGAGCACACATAGGATCTAGTGGTACATGCTGAGAGGCCTGTGCTTGTCAGGTGGCAGCCAGCAGCAGCCTGCGTTGCTGAGCCCCTAGTGTCACACCAAACTGGGTTCCTCCTACACTTAGCCCACATCGTGCTATAAAAGGGACTATTTGCTTTCTTTGCAGAAGCTCTCGCCATCACTGTGGGCGGCTCCAGTCCCATTTAGAACAATGCCATCATAATCTGCATGTCCGTTGCTTTGTTCTCCTGTTCCTCACATTTCAGGATGACCCATTGGGTTGGGGCAGGGCCACGGGTGGGGCAGAGACCTAGGTAACAGAGGGCATGGTGTGTGACCTGTAGCAACTAGGGAAACAAAAGTGGCTGCATAGGTAGGAGTTTGAGACCTGGTTGCGATAGGAGGGCAGCAACTGAGGACCTGGTATGTGGACTGTGTGGGGAAGTTTGGGGTGGAAGGAGCAGGCCCTGGAAGCTGGGTAGAGTTGTTGCTGGCACGCAGTGCTGAGAGGCTGAACAACAGCTTGAGTGGTTTGTTACCCGGTGTGCTACACCCAATAATCACAACGGGGTGGAGAAGCAGAAAAGTTTATTTGAAGCTTCAAATAGGTACAGGGAGATTTGAATCTCAAATCCTGTACACAGAGCAGGAAGTCACACAGGCTTTTATACATCCTTTTTCCCAGCATACTTATCCAATAGCAAGCTGCCCCAAGTATCCATATAGCTAGCCAATCCAGTTCCCAGCTAGTTCCCTAGTTCTCTGTATCATTTGTTAAACTATACATAAAGCTGCTTTATTCAGCATTGTTCTTCCATATCTGCCCTGTTTGGCCTTGCTTAGTTTCAGGCAGTCTGACTCTGCAGCATATTGTTGCAGATCCTCAGCATAACTGCTGTGTGTGCCTCCAGGTGGGGGGGCCAAGGACACTTGGGCCTAGTACGCAGAGCTGCTGCGAGTGCCTCCAGGCGGGAGGGGGGGCCAAGGACACCTGGGCCTAGTGCGAGGGGGCTTCATCGACACTCGTGGTCTTCCATCCCCTCGAGTTACCTCGTGGCCATGCCCCAGTGTCCCCAACAAAGTGACTGTGAGTTGGACAAGTGCAGAGCTGGGAAGAGGAGAAGAGCCTAGCAGGGAGCAACCTGTGCAGCCACATGGCCTTGCAGAGACAGACCCAAGGAGCAAACTAATGTCTAATGAGACAGCTGAACAGCTGCAAGAGGGGGCATAAAGAGCCTCTGAATCTCCAGGGGAGGAGCCGGGCAGCACCAGCTGGAGGACGGGGCAGCCTGAGCAGAGGCTGGGAGGGCAGAGGACAGACGTTCAAGAGGATAGAGTCAAATGGTGCAGGCAAAAGGGAGGTGAGGCTCTAGAGCAGGGACAGCCCCCTGCAGCCCCTTTAAAGGGCCAGGAGCTGGGAGGATCCATAAAGGAGCAGGAATTGCAGGAGTCTTGTTGGCTTTTGAATAGACCAGGCCTGTGATACAGAGACTATGTCAGCTGAGGAGCAGAGTCCCAGCACAGAGGGGAACTGGAATTGAACCGCACACCAGTGAGCTCGAGGGAGCTATTTCATATAGGGAGGCCTGGCGGGCGATACCTCGAAGGGCAAGAATAGTCCTGCAGCCTCTCACTGGACTGCTCCACAGGGACAAGGGGCCTTTGCCCCCTTTCCTTGCTGCCAGCTCTAGGCAGTCCCCTTATCCCTACATGTTAGTGAGTGTTTATTAGGAAATCAGCCCGGGCTAGAGTTGCCTATTGGGCCAGTTGTTTTTATGCCTCAGGGGACATCATTTCAAAACATTTGGGGGTGTGGGGAAGTTGTGTCAGCATCCGTAACCCTATGTGTGATTATATTGTATACTGAAAAGTGGGGGAGGGGGGCCACAAAGCAGAGCATATCGACCTATGAAAAGTTGTGGGGATGTACAAGCCAAGGTCGGGGGGCTTGTCACAGCAAATGACACCTCTGGTAGGGCTTGTGAGCTCGCAGTACATCTGGCACACTGCCATTTAATATGAAAGGATTTGGCCTGTTGCCACATAGCTGCTCCCTGCATAGGGCTGGCTTATGATGTCTCTCCCTCTGATACCCTCTTGCCAGTCCTGTGTCGGATCACAATCGGGGTATAAAGCAAAACATGGAGGACAAGTACCAAGAAATTACAATACATTAGCTTAAATTATTGTAGTGACGCTGGCAAACTCAGTGCCAGCTCAGGTCAGAACCCGAGGCCAATTCACTGGTGTATTAGTATAGATCAAAGTGAGTAATGTATAAAGAAAAGGAGGACTTGTGGCACCTTAGAGACTAACCAATTTATTTGAGCATGAGCTTTCGTGAGCTACAGCTCAGTGTTTCCACGGCATGCATCTGATGAAGTGAGCTGTAGCTCACGAAAGCTCATGCTCAAATAAATTGGTTAGTCTCTAAGGTGCCACAAGTCCTCCTTTTCTTTTTGCGAATACAGATTAACACGGCTGTTACTCTGAAACCAGTAATGTATAAGTGTTCTGTTCAGATGTTTAAACTTCATGAGAACTAGTGGAATGGTACTTGTATTGTTTTCACTTATCTGTTCCTGTTGTAATGTAACAGCAAACATTTGCACTGTGTATAGCCAAAAAGAAAAGGAGTACTTGTGGCACCTTAGAGACTAACAAATTAAGTACTCCTTTTCTTCTTGCGAATACAGACTAACACGGCTGCTACTCTGAATACTGTGTATACCCAGGTCAGTAAGCAAAACATCGAAGAAATCTTGTGAAATGCTAATGAAGGGCGTAAGGACTTTAACAGAAAATGATAATTTCAAAGCAAGTGGCCATTATGCATGGTGGTCAGACATTAGGAGGTTTTACTTGTCTTTTGCTGCTCTGTGAACCTAGAGGAGATTTAATAAATTAAGGGTGGTTACAGTGGTGACTCATGCAGGAAATTTCCAGTCTCTTCTCTCCCACACCTCTCCTGCAGAAAGCTGTTAAGGGCCAATATGCTTATCCCTTGCATTTGGAACCGTTTCCTGTTGAGCAGTCAACATATGAAATGCCGTGGTGTTTCACTCTGTGCTGTTTCAGAATGTCACCTAATTTGTATGTGGTTGTCATCTGTACGGCAAAGTCCACATGAATAAATGTTATAGTTTAGTTACATCTGTATTAAAAACACATTCATACTAGTGATGGGAAGACCCCAAAACTGATCCAAAGGTAACCACATTTTTCTACCTTAGTAGACCTTAGGAGCAACTCAGCACCACCAGCATTAAAAAAACCAACCGGTTGCATTTAGAAACTACCTGTGTAAGAAGAAGAGTGAGAAAGTCTAGATCTTCATGCTTTTCCACTCCTGTATTGCCCACAACTGCCAGATTCTTTTTCAGGATAAAGAAAAGGAGGACTTGTGGCACCTTAGAGACTAACCAATTTATTTGAGCATAAGCTTTCGTGAGCTACAGCTCACTTCATCGGATGCTTATGCTCAAATAAATTGGTTAGTCTCTAAGGTGCCACAAGTACTCCTTTTCTTTTTCCAATACAGACTAACACGGCTGTTACTCTGAAACCTGTCATTTTTCAGGATAGTTCATTTTCCATATTCTCTGTTCTTCTCACCATGAAGGTAGAATACATCCCCAACAACATCCACTCCAGAACCCATTCTGCGGGACTAGCTTTATTTTAGCAAAGACTAAACAAAGCCACTCAGAGCAATAGGTCCCAACCGCCAGAGACTTTTGCAGCTTCACTCCACTGTTGCAGTTCTGGGCACCACACTTCAGGAAAGATGTGGACAAACTGGAGAAAGTATAGAAAAGAATAGCAAAAATGATTAAAGGTCTAGAAATCATGACCTATGAGGGAAGACTGAAAAAATTGGATTTGTTTAGTCTGGAAAAGAGAAGACTGAGAGGGGACATGACAACAGTTTTCAAGTACATAAAAGATTGTTACAAGGAAGAGGGAGAAAAATTGTTCTTCTTAACCACTGAGGATAGGACAAGAAGCAATGGGCTTAAATTGCAGCAAGGATTAGGCTGGACATTAGGAAAAACTTCCTAACTGTCAGGGTGGTTAAGCACTGGAATAAATTGCCCAGGGAGGTTGTGGAATCTGCATCATTGGTGATTTTTAAGAGCAGGTTAGACAACCACCTGTCAGGGATGGTCCAGACCAACTCTATGGGATAAGCTAAACAGGAACATGTTCTGGAGCAAAAGGGTCCACACTTGGAGTTAGTCAGGAATAGCTATTCAGGAATAACTCCATGTGTAGACAAGCCCATGCTCACCAAACATGTGCAACCCATTCACTGTTGTTTTCAGGGTTTGATACCAACCTAGGTCCATTTTTGAGTGAAATTGTTTTCATTGGGACAACATGAACCAGTTTCTGATCTTGTATACTTTTGCAGCCAAATTACCATGTTCACAGAATTACACTGAAATATGAAACACAGATGGAATGAGAAAATGGGCAAACTGGAATTGCAGAAGGAGTCACAAAACATCTATAGAAAAATTGCCTAAAGTTTTGCCCAGTGATATAAAATGCAATATCAAAATTAAAATACTAATTCTATTTTGATAGAAAATATAATACAACCAACTGTATAGAAAGAAAACGTTTTGCAAAAATAATTAAAGAAATAAAATTAAAATAAATATATAACCTCTTTGTTAATGGCCTGACTCCCCACTGCCTTCCATGCTGAGGAGTTATTTTGATCTGTGCAAAGTGGATCTAAAGTATAATCATTATGGCTTGGTCGTATTCTCTGCCCACATTGCAGTCACATATCTCAGCTATCAATGACAACACACGGTGCAAGGGAGTGGAGAATCACGGTCATTAATCTTCTGGATCTATAATAGTTGCCACTAAAAAGTTTTGGCATAGCACAGCGCACTATCTGAGATATCACAGCAACTTCCTGCGCAAAGCAGAGGGGGGAAAACTGCCATCATTTAGGCCCGGATTCTGCTTCGGGATCCCGTAGTATGGATCCCTGTAGCTGCGAGAAGTCCTGTTGACTCCTATCAAGAGTTAAAGTCAGCAACGTTCTCAAAAGAAATAAGATGCAAGGAGGATGATCCACCACTGCAAGATTACTGGGAGATGCGGTAAATTCTCTAACACACAGTCCTTAAATCAAGACTGGATGTCCTTCTGAAAGATATGTTCCAGTCCAACCACAGGTTGCTGGGCTCGGTGCAAGAGTCACTGGGTGAGATTCTGTAAAAAGAAAAGGAGGACTTGTGGCACCTTAGAGACTAACAAATTTATTAGAGCATAAGCTTTTGTGAGCTACAGCTCCCTTCGTCAGATGCAAATTCTATGGCCTGTGCTATGCAGGAGGTCATATGAGATAATCATGGTCCCTTCTGGCCTTAAAAAAATCTATCAGTGACTTCAGTGGGACTCCACGGACCTGTTTGCATGATCAGGACCTTAAGTACCATTATCAGGTAACTGTGGGCAATATTGACTCTTTAATGGTGACCACTGCATCTGCCTTCTGCTTACTGTGTTTACCTGGCCATTTTTCAAGCTACCTGCCGTAAGCAGTCATGCTACAAAGTAATATGATGAGACACTAACAACTTCCCCTCCCTATCTCCTTCCCTGAAACGAGGCTGCTGCACAAAGGCATTGAAACAAATGTGTCTGGAAATCTCCCGAGACCCATCCCGCACTGGCTGGTAATGAGAGGGGGCTCTGTTGTCATTTTGCCCTCCAGTGCTCTCTTGCTTTATGCATAAAATCCTGCTAAACAGAACCAATCCCCTGGGCTCCATGTGCGAGCTGCAGCAGCATTGAGGAGGCTTGGCACCGGAGTGTGTTTAAAGGTTGCCGTAGTGATCGTAACAATGGCATTTAAAAATGGCTCAGGCAGTCACTTAATGCCACATGGCTAGAGAGTCCATGGACGCTCAAGCTGTGACCTGATCTGATCTGTTATGGATACACAACAAATGCCTAAAGGGGGATTCTTACATTGATAGGTACGTGTGTGTATATGTGGGTGTGATGTATAGTAATAGCATGGCTGGGGTAGCGGCTCCTTGTGGACCTTCTCAGCACCCTGGCATGGGCGTGGGGCTCCTGGGCGTAGGGAGAGGGACGTCTCTGTCTCATGTGTCCAGGGTGTGGCTCCTGCAGGCTTAACCCCTTTAGGGGCTGGGCGGCTGGGGGGGCTTAGCCCCAAAATGTTCCCAAGACAAAAAGTAAAGTCAGCTCCCTACTAAGTCATCCCTGGTCTCCTGAACAGTTTCTTAGTTGAGTGTTGCTCTCTCCTGGGGGCTGAGTACTTCTCTCCCAGTGGCTACCCTGGCTAACAGGCCTGTTTCTCCACCAGCAAAGCTCCCTTCACTCAGAGAGGCAGAGCTCTGTCCTCCTTCCTCACCAGTCAGCCCTGAACTGAGCCAGGCTCTCCTTTTATTCCCCCTCCAGGCTTGGTATTGGCCACAGGCCTGGGTGCTGACTCCAGGAGTGCTCCAGGGCTAGAGCATTCACCGGCAAAAAAATGGTGGATGCTAAGCACCCACCTTATCAGTGCCTCCTCCTCCCCCCAGCGCCTCCCGCCCGCACGGTCAGCTGTTCTGTAGCGTGCAGGAGGCGCTGGTTGGGGGAAGGAGGGAGGAGCGAGGGCCGGGCGTGCTTGGCGGAGGGGGAAGGAAGAGGTGGGATAGGGGGTGGAACAGGGGCGGGAAGAGGCAGGGTGGGGGCGGAGCCGTGGGGAGCACCCCCCGGAACATTAGAAACTCAACACGTACGGCCACAGGCATAGCGGGGTGGGGCTAGCTGGGCCCATAGGCTCTCTTTAACCTCTTTTCAGCTGGTCTTTTCTGCTGGTCTAGGGCCTCTCTGCTCCATCTCATATATTATATGGTATGCCAGTAGCTGAGGAGTCAGAGTTAGGCTAAGTGTAATTTTAGGTTTGGAGTAAATTCCCCAAGTAAACTAGAGGCACTCTATAAACTACTGGACATTCACTGGGGTAATTGACTATGGTTTTGAAGAAGGGTAAGATTTTTTTCTCTGACAGCCAGAGTAACGTGTGATCACCCGTAGGCAGTAATCAGGGAAGTAGAAATTGGCATTACACAGAGAAGTCAGAGCCCTGACAGAATTAGCTTACCACCTCCTGAGTCAGTCATTATTTTAGGGCAGGTGAGGCTCCCTGGTAGGTAACATGGGGGAGAGGGAAGAAAGTAAGGGTGTTCAAGTTGCAGTCCTCTTTCACCACACCCACAATCCCAGCAGTCCCTAGTCACGATGCCTGCTTTGTCAGGGCTTTCTTAAAGAGGACATGCTGTAAAACTCTCGGACTGTTCTAAAAGGTGGTTTATTAATAAAGCATGTCTCAAAAATAGTAGTAGGTGATTGGTATTTAATTCTGGTAATGTTGCAATGTGTAGTTCACAGGGATTTTTTCTGTCCAATGTCACGTTATTAGTAAATGTGCATAAGTCTCCTGATATTCAGCTCTCTGGTGGTCACAGCCAGTGGTGTCCCCAGGAATTGAAATTAGGGGGAGTGTTCGAATGTATGGGGGGTGTGTGTCAGGGCCGATGAGGGGTGAGACTGTGAGGGTGAAGGTGGGCTGTATGGCACCATAGTAAAAACTGAAAAATGTTTCATGACCATTTTATTAGATTTAACTCATGTTTTACAATCATCACACAAATTAAAGTTGGCTACTCAAGCCTTCTATGAAGCACTACGTCTACATCCTTCTTGGTTTCTTGTTATAATTTTGCACAACTCTGTTAATGAACTTCTTGAATGCAATGCGTTCATCTTTGGTGGCTTTTCGCCTGTCTGGTACTTCCATTCCTTCAATTGATATGCGTATTAGTTCATTCACATGATCAGGCAGAAGGCGACTTCTTTCAGAACACAAAATTCTATTCAATGATGAAAAAGAATGCTCACCTGTAGCTGTTGTGACTAGGAGTAGCAAGAGATGAATTTCTACTTCTTTCAGCCCAGGAAACATAGCACAAAGATCGGGTTGAGCCACTAGCGATGATAAAAAAGAAGTTGAAGTCAAATCTTCATTCATTCGTCGTATGATATTCCACTCTGTGTTCAAATTCTCTATTCTGTCCTGATCACATGGCAGCCCCATTGCTGGTAGTGCCTCACTCCACTCAACTCTTGGTGTTTTATAGGACAGGCATCTGTAAAAGCTACGTAGAGGTTGAGAAGAATCTAGAAGTCGCTGTTGTAGTTTTTTAAGAATCAAGTCTGTGTAATTTTTCAGTTGTCTTAACAAACACTTCTTGTCCTCTTCACTTAAGGATTCGATATAAATGTCTTCATTAGTCAACTTCTGGACTGAAATCTTTGCTTCTTCCAGTACTTTTTCAATGGCTAGCTCTCTGATTGATCCAAATGTAGCTTCTATTGCTGGACAAAGATCTACTACTGTTGTAGCAGATGCCTGGATGGCATTGTTTAATGACCCAAGTGGTTTCAACAGTGTACTTATAAGAGAGATTTCAGAGTAACAGCCGTGTTAGTCTGTATTCGCAAAAAGAAAAGGAGTACTTGTGGCACCTTAGAGACTAACCAATTTATTTGAGCATAAGCTTTCGTGAGCTACAGCTCACTTCGAAAGCTTATGCTCAAATAAATTGGTTAGTCTCTAAGGTGCCACAAGTCCTCCTTTTCTTTTTACGAGAGAGAGAATGGCAATAGTCTTCTCTGAAGGTAATAGCACATTATTTGAGCTTATGCTTAAATAAATTGGTTAGTCTCTAGGGTGCCACAAGTACTCCTTTTCTTTTTGCGGATACAGACTAACACGGCTGCTACTCTGAAACTTTTCTCTGAGCAAAGCTTGTACTCCACCATGGCTTCCAGAGAAGTTTGCAGCTCCATCAAATGCACAAGCAGCCATCTGTTTGGGGTCCAACTGACAAGAATTTAATTCTTCTACGATGTGGGTTGTCACAGATGCAGCCAATGTGTCTTCTATAACTTGAACATCTAGAAATGCATCTACTGTCTTACCACTGACATCAAGATAACGTACACAATGACTTAATACTTGATGCCCATTTGCGTCGGTGCATTCATCAGCCATGTATGCAATTTTTTTGAATGTGGTGAGAGAGTTCTTCACTTTTTCAACTGTTGAGTCTTTCACTGTTGCACCACGTGCTTCTAGCCAGTCAGTTAAGTTTCTTGCAGAAAGATAGCGAGCATTTGCTGGTCTTGTTCAGAACCAGTGTTCAGCTACAGGATGAACAAGTGACAATGCACTTACCATTGGCCTGCAATTTGTCGTGCGTGGTATCTCTTGCTTAAATAGAAAGTATGATGCCACAGCCATGTTTCTTTGCATGAACTGTGTTGTGTTTCCAGCATTCTTAACAGCCTCATTAAGTACTTTTAAACTTGGCTTTGAAAGTGGGCTTATAAGGCTTTCTGCAGCCCAGAGGCCTGGTGTTTTGCTGCCTTTTCATGTAGTTTGTCAGCATTGGCTTTGCTGATCAGTCTGACAAACCTAGCTCCTCCACTTTTACCAATCGTAGCATTGGGAAGCTTTCCTTCTTCGTAAGTTTTTTTGCAAGAGGTGGACCAGTAGCCGTCTTTTGTAACTTCAATAAATGGGAACACTTTGACTGACAAACATCGGGAATTGCCTTTAGGTTTTGGAGACACTGTTTCTTCAGTAGGTAGGTGTATTTGTGCTTCGGGCTGGTTGGATGTAGATAGACCACTTGAACCTTCAGATGACATGTTGATATATTCTTGGTTCTTGATGTGTTCTTCACCTTGCTTAGTTTTTGAGGCCTTTGAGTGGAAAAATTGTTGTATTGTTTTTTGTCTTTTCATTTTCACTTTGACCTGCAACATATAAAAGAGATATGAATAAATTAAATGTTTTGTTAGGATAATGCAAATTTAACATAAGTAAAATGCAAAATACTCCAAAATACCTAACAGGTCTAGATTTCCAAAAAAATATAAATGTTTAAAAAAATGTATTTAATTTAAATTGACTTTTGAAAAGTAAGCCATCATGGGATAAGAGGGAAGTCCTCTCATGGATTGGTAACTGGTTAAAAGATAGGAAACAAAGGGTAGGAATAAATTATCAGTTTTCAGAATGGAGAGAAATAAATAATGGTATCCCTGAGGGGTCGGTACTGGGACCATTACTATTCAACATATTCATAAATGATCTGGAAAAATGGGTAAACAGTGAGGTGGCAAAATTTGTAGATGATACAAAACTATTCAAGATAGTTAAGTCCAAAGCAGACTGCAAAGAGATACAAAGGGATCTCACAAAACTGGGTGACTGGGCAACAAAATGGCAGATGAAATTCAATGTTGATAAATGCAAAGTAATACACGTTGGAAAACAATCTCAACTATACATACAAAATGATGGGGTCTAAATTAGCTGTTAACACTCAAGAAAGAGATCTTGGAGTCATTGTGGATGGTTCTCTGAAAATATCCATTCAATGTGCAGCGGCAGTCAACAAAGCAAACAGAATGTTGGGAATCATTAAGAAAGGGATAGATAATAAGACAGAAAATATCATATTGCCTCTGTATAAATCCATGGTACGTGTGCACACCTTGAATACTGTGTGCAAATCTGGTCACCCCATCCCAAAAAAGATATATTGGAATTGGAAAAGGTACAGAGATTGGCAACTAAAATGATTAGGGGTATAAAACAAGAGGAGAGATTAAAATGACTGGGAATTTTCATTTTAGAAAAGAGACGACTAATGGGGAATATGATAGAGGTCTATAAAATCATGACTGGTGTGAAGAAAGTGAATAAGGAAATGTTATTTAATCCTTCACATAACACAAGAACTAGCAGTCACCCAATGAAATTAATAGGCAGCAGGTTTTAAAAAAACAAAAGGAAGTATTTCTTCACACAACATAAAGTCAACCTGTGGCACTCTTTGCCAGGGGATGCTGTGAAGACCAAAACTATAAAAGGATTTTAAAAAAGAACTAGATAAATTCCTGAAGAATATTAGCCAGGATGGGGAGGGATGCAACACCATGCTCTGAGCATCCCTAGACTGTTTGCCAGTAGCTGGGAATGGGCGACAGGGGATGGAGCGCTTGATGATTACCTGTTCTATTCATTCTCTCTGAAGCATCTGGCCTTGACCACTGTCAGAAGACAGGATCCTGGGCTATATGGACCATTGGTCTGACCCAGTATGACCATTCTTATATAGAAATTAATTATAATAATAAAAATGTTTAGTACAGAAACTCCCCAACATAATGACCTCAAGATAGCAATGATGTGAGATAACAACCTTGGCAAATAATGCATTTTAAAAATCTTGGTCTACTAGGAAACATATGTATATAAGTTTCCATTCCCAGTCACAAATCTAGCATTCTGGAGCAAAGTCACTAAAATATAGTCCAACAAACAAATGTTTATTTAACGTGCCCTTCACTTTTCCCTCCATTGCACCCCACTCACCGGTGTTGTCCTTGGTCAGTAGAGACTCAGAGTTCAGAGGTGCTTTCACATGAGTTCATCTCCCAGGTGGGGGGCAAGAAGGCACCTTGTTTGTTCCTCCAGCTGCTCACTGTTCGCTCTAGCCAGTGTTGTTCGTTGTGCCACCGTTGACTCCACTGCTCTGTTGCCAATGGCCCTGCGCCGTCACCTTCTGCTGCCACCTGCCACTGTGACCTCTGTGAGTTGGTCTCTTGAGGTTCCATCCAGCTCTCAGTGGGGAAACCTTGCTGCTAGTGCGGACTGGGCCATCTCTTCCACAGAAACACTGTCCCCACAGCAGGATTAAGCACTTAGACCTGATTTTCAGTGATTTCAGCTGTAGTGGTCACTTAACAAAACAAAAGACTATCTATGGAGCCTAATCAGCTCTGTCTTTAAACAGTGGAGAGGGGCAGGTCAAATCATACTTGTGACTCAGACAGACCATCAAGCAAAACACCTGTCCCCACCCTCTCACTTGATGTGCTCAATCAACACAGGCTAAGTACAGTTCTACTGGCCTTTACTCATACAATAAGAATAACATTTCATTACACTCCCCCCCCCCCCCCCCCACATTCAAGTGATTTGTAACCCAACCCCAGCCAAAATTTATCACTTGGGCAACAGAGCTCTGTTTGCTGGATACCTAGGTAGATTAGATGTGAATGTAAATACAATCTGGTCCTGAAGCCTTTCCCCCCAGCTCATCACTAGCTGCCAGGGAGAGCTCATGTAGACTTTGCTGACAAATCATATTTTGAAATTATTAGGTTGGCCAACATCGCTGAAATGAATGCACTGACATTGTCATAAAAAACAACAGCTGTATAAGGAAGCTAGTCTGTGTTCATACTTTTCAAATCTATTATACTTTTTCAGATACATGTATTTTATCATACACTTTATATGCTTTTAAAGTGTGTATTAATGTTTCAATTTCAATTCAAATTTCCAAACAGTCACTAAATTGGCATGTAACTATTTCACAAAACTGGGGGGGGATGGTATTGGGAAAATTCAGGGGTGGTGTAGGGAAATCACTGGTCACACCCATTTTGCACACCTGTGTGTATCTGCAAATCCCTAGTTATGTATGCGCATGGCTATACACACACAACTACCTAGCCATGGGTGCATACGGATCAGGAATTCATGTGCATGTTCAGGCCTATTCAGGGACCAAAAATCTGTTCCTTAAATTACTAATTGTCTATTTTTTTAATTTTAAATTTTAAATTCACCCAGCCATTCTCTGATGGTTCCCTCTTTCCCGCTCTTGCCTGGTATGCCCTCCTCTTTAAGTTCTTCCGTGTTCCCTAGATGCTTTCCTTTTCCTTTTTCCTTGTGGATCCCATCTTGGGCCTGCTCTAATTTCAGCCAGTGCTGATCCAACCCTCTAGCTTGCCTCTGGATTGGAGAACCAAGAAAGCATAAAGCTTCCTTTATTCCCCTGTTGGGTCCTTAGCAGACCCCAGCATGACCAGACCCAAGAATCAGGAAGCATGTTTGGGGGAATTTTGTCTTGCCTTTCCTCAGCAGTCTTCTCCCTGGGCCAGATGGACAGAAGAACTATTCAAGGAGCCAGCCTAACCCAATTCGTAGTGAGGGCCTGACCAAAGTGCCTGGATTCCAGAGGGTTTTGGATCAGTCCCTCAGTCAGTAGCTCATTTAGTTTGAGTAGAGCCACCCTAATCCTCCATCTGGCTTTCTGAGTGCCACCCAGGACAGCCAAGATACCTCTCCGGCTCCTTGGCAGTTGACTTTACTTGTCTCTGTCAGCCATTTCTTAATTGGTAGTAAACCTCATTCTGAATTAGAGCTTCCAGCATTTCTCTTCTGATTAACAACATGCAGCATAATGAAAGAACTTGGTAATAAACAATTCCAGAAGCAGTCAAGTTACCAGAGTTTGACCTATTTTTTTAAAACTAAAAATAACATTTAGCATCTATATTCTTCCAAAGCACAGTACAAACACGAGCTAATCCACACCACTTCCCAAGGGGACTAGGAATAATTATTATCCACTTTGTAAAGGCAGGGAATTCAGGATAGACTAGCCCAAGGCCATGCAGCAAGTAAGCAGCAAAGCCAGGCTGAGAACTCAAGCAGTTCTGGCGCCTCACCCCAAACACAGACCACCAGACCACAGCTGCCTCTGAAAACCACACATTCTTCTGTTAAAATAATTTAAAGAAATTAAGAGCTCTTGAGCTCTTGATCTTGCAGTCTTTGCTCAGGTCAAATTTCCATTAAAATAAAGTACTGCAAAATGGGGCCCTAAGGAAACAAATTACTGTCTTCTGTTTAAAAAAACCCACAAGACTCCAACAGCAAACAATTGTCCCAAATCAAATTTATCACATTTTCAGGAAGAGAACTTTATAAATGTTTCCTATGACTTTTTAGCCCAGCTCTGTAATTTTTCCCTTTGGAATTTCTGACACACTTAAGCTGAGAATTTTTTAACCATATCTCCTATAAAACAGTGTGACTTTTAATTTCCAAACTAGAAGGTTAAAAAGAAATCCACATGGGCTGATAAACTTTGAATATCTATTCCAATCCTCTTTAGTGCTATACCAAAAAAGCTTTACAGTTGAGGACAGATAGGTCCTTAATTAAAAGTATTAAAAAATTTGCAAGTGAAGAAGAAAAAAATACAGCCTCTCTAATAACTAAATTCTATGTGTTACAATGTATTTTTGGAGTTGAAAGGAAATGTTTAAAAAATAATTGCACTTTTAGAACAGCTGTAATGAAATACATAAAACCATGATGTTAAGCAGTGAAATTCTGATAGAATTACTATTCCCAAGCTTGCAGCTGAACCATAAATTGATAATGCAGGCCCATGAAGTATCACAATATTGCACTGTGCAATTCATTGCATGGGCAGATACAACCTTTTTTGTCACAGAGGAATATGTCAAAGAACACAGGCCATTTTGTTACATAATATTTATGACCAGAGTCATATTTTTAGGACCGTGCCCACGGCAACAGCCCAAATCAGTGTCATGCAGTATCTTTAATTCTCATGGAGAAGCAACAGAAACCTGCAGACACTTGTGCCTGGTGAGGATCATAAAGACAAAAGGCCTGATTCTCCATTTAGTTGTACTGGTGTAAATCAGGATTAATTCCATTCAAGTCCATGGCATTGCACCACTATCCCACCAGAGTGACAGTCTTATCGAGGGAAAATTACATTGCTGGACCTGATTATCCTCTCACACTCATGTAAACGAGATGCTGCTCAGTTCAAGTTAGTGGATATAAAGTGGTGCTCAGCCAGTAGGAGAGGGGAATTAACTGTATTTCGTTACTTCCTGCTTCAGAAGCCTTTGGTCTTTTGGCACAGCCTGGTGTAAGAATTTCCTTCCTTGCTCCCTGTAATGATATAGGTTTACTTGCAGCTTATTAGTCAACCACTAGGTGTCTCTGTCTGCGGTATAAAGTCCCTGGTAAACAAGGGAGCCAAAGCTGGAACTCAAGCTATGTGGGAGCCTGTTTGTGTCTGTTGTAGCTGTTTAGGACTGTTTACATATATCATGACCCTTCCTGGGGGAAAGCAACCTACAAATTACTAGTACCCTACCCCATATGGAGCTTAACTATCTTGGCTAGCTCATAAGAGGCAAAACCAGGGTTCTCTCCCACTATACATGGGGTGGAGAAGCAGCAGCCATGTTCTTCAGGATCTTAAGGTTGATAGCTGTACTCTAGTAAAAAGGTACCAGAGGATCTTTGACCCATTACAGACAGGGTAGTAAATTCACATTTCATCAGAAAGATGGCACCTTTTCACAAATGCTTCCTAACTATGCTGGGGTACTGACCAAGTACCGAAATGGGGGAAATCAGTTGTGACTCCTGGCAAGTCTCCTATCCAAGCACTGACCCACCCTGGCTTGTAAAATGGGGTTACAGCTGGTATGAAACTGTACAGTCATTTAGAAGAGTGACTGCAGTTGCTAAGCAGGCTATTTCTTTACTATAAATCATTTGGGGATTGAAAAAAATAGTGGTCTTATCTTTTAATTAAGGATCAGTTTAGTTTCAGAGAGAAGCACAATTTTAGTTATTCAGGCCATCACCACCATTAATTGGCATCATCCCGAATCCAGCTGCATTTTCTGTTTCGTTGTGTTTGGGGTGCGGTGTCACAAAATGGCTCTCAGCCCAGCGAGCACGGATGCATTAATGAGAGATCAGTCATGCCAAAGGGCTTGATCCTGCCTGGAGCAAAGTACCCTTCACTCCCACTGATTTCAAGGGGATTGCAAAGCACTCAACACATTGCAGGATGGGGGCCTCACAAAACAGAACCTGTTGATGTCAATGCAGAATTCTGCCTTTAAATTCAGAGGGCGCTGGAGCGGCTGCAAAGAACCTAGTGCAGAAGCCATGAAGAAAAGAAAACTGTAACTTTAGGAAGCCACTGCACAGAAGCCTAAGCAGGCTGCAAAGTCAGGAAGTGTGGTAGATATGGGGGTTGGGGAAATGGAGTGGCTGAAGAGTTGATGTGGCCCCCCTGAGGAGGTGCAAAGATGTCTTCAAGTCATCTGTCCCTCTCCACCCAACCTCCTGTCCGGGGCAGGGAGGGGCACTGAATTTAGATGAGTCTACACTGTAAGCTGTGCTCAGAGGAGCTGGAAGAAGGGGTAAATTGAGTAGGGGCTGATTGGCCTTTAATGTAACTGACCCTTCCTTGCATCCTCCTGTTTGTTGTTTTGCTCTCTTCTGGCCCTTTGGCATGGACAATCCAGCTGCTTAGATTCCCTGCCTGTGGGTTCGCCAGGGTGGGCCAAACACAGGCGCGATGTGCATGAGGCTGTGGGTTACATGTAGTTGGAGTGGGGTGAGTCTGAGGGAAAAGTAAATCTTCTCCCTGACCTGCCCCCTCTCCAGGAGAGTTTTTAACCCGAGCGCCTCCCTGGTGCTGCCAACTAGCCGCCATCCCCGAGCTGGTGCCAGTGCGCCTGGGTGGGATGTCCTGGTAGCTCCAGCTGTGCTCCCATAAGGCATCCGTCCCACGGTGCACTAGGCCACCTGCTGTTTATTCACAACATGTAGGAATGTAAAGAGCGTATCAACAGGCAGGGAGCGAGGTGAGTGACTCAGCCGGGCTGAAGGGATGCCAGCGCTCTGTGCAGGATCTAGCAGTGGGACACAAGCGGCCGGAGGGTGGGCAGCATTGCCCCTGTGGAGTCTGAACTGCTGGGGCAAGGCTGCAGTTAAACCAGGGCTGCATGACTTTGTCACTGGGCGTCAGGACCCTTTCTGGCCCCGATTCCCCATCGCCCTGAACCTCGTGCACAGTGGGAATAAAATACTTCTCCATCAGAATGGAAGCATTTTACATTTTGCACTGGTGTAAATGACTGTCAAAGCCCCTGGTTTCCATTCCCTGCTGACTCGTTCTAGGACTGTGGGCACGTCGCTTCACTTTACTTGAGGGCAGGGCCGGCTTTCCAAGGAGGTGCTTGGGGCGGCATTCAGAATGGGGCAGCCGGCCGTGTCCCACGGCGGCAATTCGGTGGCTGCTCCGCTGCTCTTCCCGCGGCGGTGGCTTTCAGCAGCAGCCCCGCCGCTATTTTGGCAACGGCACTTTGGCGGCGACTGTGTGACGCGGCAAAATTGGTCGAGCCGCCCCTGCTTGAGGGTAGGCACACATCAGAATCTTTCCCCAGTACTAATAACTTATTTCAATCGGGGAACCAGGATAACCAGAGTCAGCAAAAGCAGTTTTTTACTGGTATAATCCACTACAAGGAGTTGCTGCCGTAGCTATACAGGCAAACCTTTTCTAGTGTAGACCTGGCCTCAGCTTGCCGGTATGTAAAATGGGGATACTACCACTGCCTTAGCCCTATGCATCCATCTTCTTATCTTATCATGATGTCAACCCCTGCCCGGGGTCTGCAGCAATTCCAGCTTCGATTGTCCCGCCTGTTTGCTTCTCCTGCTGCCACCTCGCACTTTCTCCTATACCCCTCCAATATATAGGAAAGAACCTCCCCGTCAATATCTGTAATGCCACTAGTTCATCATTAGCATTTCATATTTGTAGTGCGGGAGCCACACCTGACTAGGAGCCCCAGTCGTGGACCAGGGTCCTATTGTGCTAAGCACGGTACAAACACAGACTAAACAGATGGTCCCTGCCCCAAAGAGCTTGTGATCTAAGTATAAGACAAGACACAACAGTTGGATGCAAGCAGACTGGAGAGCACCAGGAAACGTCTGGCACAAGACCAAATGGGGATAAACAGATCATGAGTAAACTCAACTGCAAATTAGAAGAAGGTTTCTAACCATCAGAGGCTTGAGATGTTCTGGAACAGCCTCCTAATAGCAGTACTGGGGGCAAGAAGCCAGACTAGTTTGAAGATGGAGATTGGTACATTTATGAATGGGATTGTATGCCAGGGATGCTGGGGACTGGTTTCAGTGACCCAGGAGGTCTCTTCCAGCCCTGTGCTCTAATGAGATTACACGGGTCAGCGCAGGACCATCCTTACCCATATGCAAAGTACGCAGCTGCGGAGGGCACCAGGAAATTTGAGGCACCACATTTCCTGGTGCCCTGTGCAGATGCGTGCTGCTCCAGCCCCTGCCCTGGCTCTTCCCCAGGGCCCCCGCCCCGCCCCCCCTGAGGACTGAAGCAGGGCCAGGCCTGCACTCACCGGCAGCGGGAAGTGCAGTGATCCGGCCCCAGCCGCACCGCCGGCGAGTGCTGGTTCCCCCCTGTTCCCCAAGCCAGTGCCCCCCCCCAGCAGAGGCCTGGGACCCACACCCCCCCAGCGGTGTGTGTATGTGGGGGGGGGGGCTGCGTAGGGCCCCAGAATAGCTAGGGACGGCCCTGGGTCAGGGTGACAGGCAGTCGTTCAGCCCAGCAACTGCCCAACATTTGTGGAGTTGTATCCTCCTCTCAGTCCCTCTTTACAAATTGTCTCTCTCCAGAGTTTAAGGTAAGGAGGAGCACACCTGAAAGCAGAGGGAGACCACTCCCTCCACGCTCTCCTTCGGTAATAGTAACGCCGACAGTTGTCGGCGGGTGGGATTGAACCTGGGACCTCTGGAGCTTAGTGCCTGAGCCTCTACAGCATGAGCTAAAAGCCACCTTCGTGGCTGGGGCTGGGAGAGCTCCCCCTTCAATCTACTTCAACTACTGCCTTTCTCATGATGCCTACAGGAAACGGCCACCTGACAAAGTCTAGGCAGAGGGTGAGCTGTGACTGCTACTGATTGGCTACGCAGCTGGACTGTGCTAAAACATCCCGTCCTTACTGCTGTCCCCCTGTCCCGGGCCACGAGTTTGTGTGCTTGGTTTTTACATCTTGCTGCTTAGATTCTTACCTCCTTGAGGCAGAGACCATCATTTACTCTGTGTCTGTACCGTGCCTCTTGCAGTGAGATCCTGGCTGGGTTGAGGCCTCTGAGTGCTACCATAATACAAATGTTCACTGATAATCGGATGGTCTGTCTCAAGCCACTCGCGACTGATACAAACTCTCAGATGAAATTCAAGCTTTCCAGAGCGGTTCAGAAAAGGTTTAAAGCTGTATTATGGAAAAACAACTGTTGGATTTTGGCCTTTTTTGGGTGGAAGGCTGCAGGAAATATTTTCTGGTGTGGGGGAGTAGCTGGGAGGATGTGTAATACATTTTCTATGCAAACGTTCCATCCCGCTTTGTTGCTCAGCGGCTGCAGGAATGCAAGGCCAGCAGGAAAGTGCAGCTGGGAATCTGCAATGAAAAATTCTGCAGACGCTTCAAAGAGCCGCTCCTTTCTAATCTGTTTCACAGGCTACATCTGAGACATGGTCAGTGGTGGGACAGGCCACGGGCTTTCAGGGCAGCTGTCTCAGTGGGAAAGCGCCACAGGGGTAACTGGGAATAGGGAGGAAGATGGCGAGGGAACCCTGAAGCTGCTGGGAAGGATGCAAAGCCTGGAAGATGTGATCTCCAGGAACAGGAATTGGAGAAGCCATTGGTTAATAAGGACACATTGGTAATGTTTTATGCTCTAGTTCAAAGGATGCCACAGCCTCATGTTTGTATGCATCTGTAGTGGTTCCTTGCTCTCGAGTGGAGAGGGAGGCTGCCCCGCCTCACTACAGGCAGACAGCAAGGAATAGTCTATAGGGGAATCTACAGCCCTCTGGATGGGGCTGAACTACAAATAGTTTTTATCCTGCAGCCACCTGGTGGGGGCAAACAGTAATTAACTTTCTATAGGGGAGCTCTGGCCCTCTCGGTGGGGCAGAGCACAAACAGTCTATGGCTCCAGCCGTCTGGCTGGGGGTGAGCTCACAACACAGCCCTGGCCTTCTGGCCCAAAAGAGGGGGTTTGGCTGCCACCCTGGGGTGGAGTCAGTGGCAGGGAGAGTAGGGAGACCTGGGCCCACCCTACTCCACTGGGTCCCCTCCTAGTCCAGGGCCCTAAGAGTGGTGGATGGGTCCTCCACTGTGTTATTAGGGATTCTCCCAAAACAGGCTGACTCACTCTCCAGCAGCAGAACTGGACTAAAGTCTGGTTCCCCTGGGCTACTTCCTACCACAGTGTGGGTGTTGGGCTCCCTCGTTCAAAGGTCCTCTGTCTCCTCGGGGTGCCCACAGCTCCTCGGGGCATTCATCTGATGACGGTCCTGGCAGCTCCTCCACGGAGCCACTCTGGGCTGTTTCTTGCCTGCTTTTCCCTACATCCCCAAACCCAGCCTCTGCTGCTGAAGCCCACCCACTGCATCTTTCTGGCAATTGGGCAGGAGAAGACCCAACCATGGGAGGATGCTGGGAACAATAAGGGGATAGGCTGGAAGGAGGAGCCGATAGGGCCTGACAGTATGCACTGCAGGCAAGAATCCGTATCTGGGGCTCCCTCTCAGAGTCCCGGGTCCTCACTTCTGCCTGCTACAGCCCAGCCAAGTGGCCACCCAGCCTCAGAAAACTAGCCAGTCCCTGGGTGACAGCCCATGGGGATTAGCCAGTTCCCTGTGGGCTCTGGAGATCTAGGGAGGGGATACAGTGGGAGGTAAAATTCACATCTTTGCTGCTGCCTTTAATGAATGTGGCAAGCGATTTCTGCAAGGCTGGACCTATGGCTCAGTAACACCCCAGGAACATCGGTCTAGGGAGGGAAGGTGACTCCTTGCAACAGAAAGGCCAGAAAAGTCTATGAGCCAAATGACTCACATCCCACTCCAGGTGAGTTGCCCCAAGGGTAAATTTGGCTCCATGTTTTTAGAAGTAAAATCAACACCATAGAGAAAAGGTTTAGGTTGGATATTAGGAAAAACTTTTTCACTAGGAGGGTGGTGAAACACTGGAATGCGTTGCCTAGGGAGGTGGTGGAATCTCCTTCCTTAGAAGTTTTTAAGGTCAGGCTTGACAAAGCCCTGGGTGGGATGATTTAATTGGGGATGGGTCCTGCTTTTGAGCAGGGGGTTGGACTAGATGACCTCCTGAGGTCCCTTCCAACCCTGATATTCTATGATTCTATGATTCTATGAAAAGAGCAGTGGAAGCTTTCCCAGATTGAGTCCAAGTGCATACTTATTTCTCAAATTAATATTAAAAATAACATTAATTTCCTAGGCACTGAACGTTAGCAAGGCTGGAAGTCACCCAAATAAAGACTCCAGCATCTAATTCACGCATGTGCAGTGGACCAGAACTAGACACGTAAGATCCTAAGAATGGCCACATCTGGTCAGATCAGTGCTATCTCTAGCCAATCTCTTGTGCCCATCAGTGGCCTGAACCAGTTGCTTTAGAGGCAGGTGCAAACAAAGTTGCAGGAGACAGTTATGGGATAACCTGCCTACACTCTGGATATTCTTGCTATCCAAACAAATATCCAATTCTTTTTGGAATCCAGCTAAGCTGTTGGCTTCAATCTCTTGTGACAATGAGTTCTGCAGGCTGATTCTGCTTTTAGTAAAACATATATCCTTTGATCAGTATTTTGAGGATTTAAGTAGGACTTATGTGGTGCATGGGCCTCAGAGCTGCCCCTTTCTGTCAAGAATCAGAGCCTGCAGCCAAACCTGGGACCCATTAATTGAGCTATCTCTGAACACCTTGAACAGTCACATGTGAATTTTTTATTGAAGTGAGAAGATGGAGGCTTGGGCCTTCCAAAAGCCAGGTGGTCTAGTTGATTAAGTACCAGCCTAGCAGCTATGAAGTCATGAATTCCTCTGCCACTGGTATTATAATACTTTGCGCTGACATCCTATTTGTACAAACATTACTTAGCTACAATGATTGTAAATATAAACAGCCCCATTTTACTGCTGGGAAAAGGGATGCTCACAAGAGCTTAAAGGGTCAGTTTCCAAACCTGATCTCCTAAACTTGGGCACCCTATTGTGTGTGTCTAAATACTGAGATAGGAGCCTAGCTTTGATAATGGGGTTCTACCCCTTTATGGAACAGTCCTATAGAATTTTCAAGACATTAAACCAATAGGATTCTGTAACAATTAGTCTAAAAATATAGAATGTAACCGAACGATTTCTCTTCCGCGGGATTCTATAAATTGTTTAAAAAAATAAGAGAATAATGTAACAACCCCCTGCCCCGCCCTTCCAGCAAAGCTTCATATATGATGCTGCTCAGCTCCTCTAGCTAACCAGCCTTTTCACATGGGATTACCCATGAGCAGATCGAGGGACGTGATCGTTCCCCTCTATTCGACATTGGTGAGGCCTCATCTGGAGTACTGTGTCCAGTTTTGGGCCCCACACTTCAAGAAGGATGTGGATAAATTGGAGAGAGTCCAGCGAAGGGCAACAAAAATTATTAGGGGACTGGAACACATGAGTTATGAAGAGAGGCTGAGGGAGCTGGGATTGTTTAGCCTGCAGAAGAGAAGAATGAGGGGGGATTTGATAGCTGCTTTGAACTACCTGAAAGGGGGTTCCAAAGAGGATGGCTCTAGACTGTTCTCAATGGTAGCAGATGACAGAACGAGGAGTAATGGTCTCAAGTTGCAGTGGGGGAGGTTTAGATTGGATATTAGGAAAAACTTTTTCACTAAGAGGGTGGTGAAACACTGGAATGTATTACCTAGGGAGGTGGTAGAATCTCCTTCCTTAGAGGTTTTTAAGGTCAGGCTTGACAAAGCCCTTCCAACCTCCCAACAAAGCCCTGGCTGGGATGATTTAATTGGGGATGGGTCCTGCTTTGAGCAGGGGGTTGGACTAGATGACCTTCTGGGGTCCCTTCCAACCCTGATATTCTATGATTCTATGATTCTATGATGGGGGATCAATAGGGACATTCACTTTGGAGGGAACTTATTCACAAAATAACAGCTTGAATCTCTGATGGAGTTAAACTTTTCCATCCTAACAATTTATGACAGCACCTGGGACTAGACTACTAACGCCCTATTCACTGCTATCCTGGCCCCAGGGAAATATTTTCAAAAGCTGGGGCGTGGTCAGCCATGGCTTCTCAAGCTCACTTGTCCAAAACTTTTTGAAGTCTGTTTACTACGGGTCAGCCGCTGTACTACTGCACAAACTAGAACCTTTCTAGAAATCTCAGAGCTCAATCTGCTAAACAAAACTGCACCAAAGACAACTGAGGAAATCTTCTCTGGAAGAGGAGAGGGGCAACTGAGATTCAGGGAATGAGCAGAGGTGAGTATGCTTATGGAAAGTGGCCACAGTTATGCCAACTCTTGTGATTTTTATCATGAATTTTGTGATATTTATGGTGATATCCCAGCCCCATTGACTTCACTCAAGTTAGGGTTTCACCGTTGGTGTTTTCTTAAAGCCCCTGCTCCTGGAGTCTTATGATCACATGAGAATCTCAGGTTTCCATTTGTAAATGAAAGTAAGTTTCTAGTGGTCGAAGTTGTGGAGAAAAGCTTGAAAACATGAACCCTAAGACGAGAAATCAAAGAAAAAGCACCCTACATTCTTTATTTTTTAAAATCTCACAATTTTTTAAAGACTAACTCCTGATTTTGGGGTGCTTGTTGTCAATATCGTATAGAGATTCTTGTTCTTTCATCTGTAGAGATCTGGGGCCTGATTCAAAATTGCCACTAAGGCCTCTCTGGCAGTGTAAAGGGACCTTAGACTGATGGAAGTTTATGCTAGGGTGGTGGTGAGGAGATTTAGGGTATGTTGACACCGCAGGTAGGCGTACTTGTGCAAGCTTTAATCTAGCAAACATGGCTAAAAATAGCAGTGAAGATGCGATGACACGGACCCTGGCATGGGCTAGCAACACAAGTACTTATCCAGGGTCCCGGCCATGATTGAACAGCCCACACAGATGCCTACACTGCCATGTTTTCATTGGTACTTGTAACCACACTAGCTAGATAAATGTCTACCCCGTCTGCAGTCACACCTCCGATTGCACTATAAACAGATTCATGGATTCCAAGGCCAGGAGAGATCATTGTGATCACCTAATCTGATCTCCTATATAACACAGGCCAGAGAACTGCCCCCAAATAATTCCTAGAGCAGATTTTTTAGGAAAAAAAATCTAATCTGGATTTAAAAATTCAGTGATGGAAAATCCACCTTGACCAATGGTAAATGTTTCCAATTTATGGTTCATTACTCTCACTGTTAAAAATTTATACCTTATTTCCCATCCTAATTTGTTCTCCATGTAGATACTTATTGACTGTAATTAAGTCACCTCATAATCTTCTCTTTGTTAAGGAAAATAGATTGCGCTCCTTGAATCTATCAGTATAAGGCATGTTTTCTAATCCTTTAATCATTCTTGTGGCTCTTCTCTGAAACCTCTGCAATTTATCAACTTCCTTCTTGAATTATGGGCACCAGAACTGGACTCAGAAGTCCAGCTGTGGTTGCACAAGTGCTAAATACAGGGGTAGGTTCCCCTGTTTATTCATCCTGGGATCGCATTAATCCTTTTGGCCACAGCGTCACACTGAGAGCTCATGTTCAGATGATTATCCATCATGGCCCCAAATCTTTTTCAGGCCCCAAATCACTTCTTCCCACAATAGAGTGTCCCATCCTGTAAGTGTGGCCTATGATCTTTGTTCCTAGATACATACATTTACATTTAGAGTTATTAAAACATATGTTATTTGCTTGTGCCCAGTTTACCAAGCTATCCAGATCGCTCTAAATCAGTGATCTGTCCTCATCATTATTTACCACTCCCCCAATTTTTGTGTCCTCTGCAAACTTTATCAGGGATGATTTTATGTTTTCTTCCAGGTCACTGATAAAAATGTTAAATAGCCTAGGGCCAAATACTAATCCTTGCGGAACCCCACTAGAAACAGACCCTCTTGATGACGATTCCCCATTTACAGTTACATTTTGAGACCTATCGGCTAGCCAATGGTTAATTAATTTAATGTGAGCCATGTAAATTATATATAGTCCTAGTTTTTTAATCAAAATGTCATGGGGTACCATGACAAATGCCTTATATACGCTTAGTGTCAATGAGACTTCAGTATGCCCCCTAGTGGTGATAGAAGGAGGAATTTCTGGGTATGTCATGAAGCATGACCATCTGCATGACAGGGTCTGTTCAAACGTCTCAGGGTTATATGTAAACAACTCAGGGATCTTTAAGTCTTTACAGAGATCTGGACATCAAAAAAAGCTGGACACCTCTTTTGCCGTTGAGAGTTCACTTTCTGCAATTGATGTAAAACATTCCTGCCTTAACCCCTTCCCCTAAGGGCGATGGCAAACATCCTTCACAGCATATCCGGGGTGGGGGGCGTGCGTATGATTCACAGATCAGGGATGCCCCGGTGTGAATGGCACCACCTGAGCAATAAATAGCTTACAATGCTAGAACCTGAATGATTTCAAAGCACATTGCAAACTTTCACATGCAAAGCTCTTTACCCACCACTGGAGTGCAGCTCTCTCTGGAGTGGGACCTGGCCGTTGTCTAGCACCTTTATGCAATCCTTTAGATTGCGAGGTGCAGAAGAATACAGAATCTGATGAAAGCAGTGAAGGGGGGATTAAGTAGCCAGGATATAACTGCCAAAGCAGCAATTTGGCCAGAACAGTGAGGATTAACATTCTGCTCTTGCAAAAAGTGCCAGGGGCTCCTTAGTGACCACAGTTGGTCAGGAGCTGGGTTTTGCAGCTCATCAGAAAGACGGGGTTGTGCTCCTCACCAGGTCTGGAGCAGTCTGGCAGGACCTGGGCCCCACCTAGTCCACTGATTTTGGTGGGACACTTCCCAGCCAGAGGCAGCACTCAGCACAAGCAATGGGGTCACAATCTAGACTGCAGTGAGGAACAGCTAAAATCGCCAACACTTTCCTATGAATCCACTCTGCCCTTTCAGGTTCCTGCCAGCTGTAAACTCTCCTTCTCCCTCTCGTTCCATCTCTTGTAATTATTTCATCAAATCAGCCTCTTTTTTTTTCCTGACTGTGAGTTTCAAGCCGTCCAACTCTGCTCTGTGATAAATCTTCCTAAAAGGACAGCTGCTTCCTCCTCCCCCGCTGGCTGGGTGGGTTCTTGTGTTTTCTTTTACACACATCCCCACTATATCAATATATATATTTTTAACGTAGCCTTCTTTTCCTCTCAGTGATATTTCCTGTCCGCCCTCTCCCCTCTCCCTCTTGCTCCCCGTCTCACTCTGTGCTTCCTCTCTCTCCGCCCCCGCTCGGCAATTTGTCACTGCTCGAGTGTATTTTTCTTTTTTAGAACTGCGTTCGCATGGCTGTCTCCCACCAACACAAAGTGCCTGGCCCATTAACTTCAACTGGCAACCTGAACGTCGAGTCACATTGCCTAGTGATATACAATGCCTTTGAGCTGCCGGAACTGGCCGGGAAAGCATTCCAGGCCTTGCTTCACCCACATCCACTAGGAGAAAAAATTACTCGTGAGGGAGGGGAAATACGCTCTGCTTGGATCTTTAATTTTTTTTTCTCGTTCATGAATTATAATCTTTTACTTATTAAAGTTTTACTGTTTCCTAATGGGTGTTTTACTGCAGGATTTATAGCGGTTTGCAAAGGGTGATAACTATCCCACGAGCGCTCCAGCTCTGCTCAGTAGGGTTGGATCAATCATGCTGGCAAAGTTCAATCCAGTCGTGTTGCCGTATTATTAACTCAGATGGAGGCAATATTACATGGATACCATGAATTGCCCATATTTAAATGAACAAGTGTGCATTGGAGGATTCATTAGGCATCACTGCTCATTGCACATTGCCAATGATCAGACCGTTTTACTTTGCTGTTGCTCCCGCCATCTTTTAAATGACAATTTAAGACATCTTAAAGGACAGCCAGCAAGGAGGCAGGATGACTCCAGAGGTTGTTAATAGACTTTGGCGCTCGTGCTGCTCTCAGTTACAGGTTTGATTCCAGCTTCAGAGATGTCTGGGTAACAGAGATCATTACCTGAGTTGACGGCTTGTAAAGAGCTACCAGAGGAGGCCGTTTGCAGGGCACAACAAAGAGTTTTATTGGTCCAACACCAACCCAAGAAGTATGCTACATATTCTTACGCACCATTTGCTTGCTCCTTATTTATGTATGTACTCACAGATGTAGAGCGCTCTTGTAACAACCAGAGGACAAAGATTGGATGGGTCCTGGTAATCCACACCAGGAAAGTGAGTCTTTGTCCCCCCTCTGGTGGCTACTCACATAGCAGTCAATGAGTCTGCTTTGGCTACTAAGTAAAGCTCTTTAACTGGAGTGGTAGAGGCTTATGCTTTTTGCTCTGACGGTGCCAGGTTCAAACCCCACTCATGTCCTCAGTGGAGTCAGTTACACATACACAGGGAACTATTCTGTCCCCTGTAGAGTGCTCCCTCTACTTTACGGTAGAACCCGGGGGAACCTGAATGGCCCTTGTTTCTGCTGTGGTGCAGTGACTCTAAAGGCCTGACTGGCACCAACACAGTGATTCATTCCTGCAGGGAAAGGCTGTGCAGGTGCATTGCTAACAGTTTGGCTCACTGGCTGGGCGATGTTGTAACTCCCTTCCATGTCACTTTTGTGAAGGAAAATAGGACGCCCCTCAGAGTAAGGGTACTGTAATGATAGTGTAGTTAATTGCAATTATACTGTGGTTATCCTATTTGCTACCTGTAATTACCACTAATTCATAGAATCACTACATGATTACACTGCATACAATGTAGTTAGTATACCTGGATTCTAACAGCTTCCCCCAACCTCCATGTGCAGGGAACATAAAAGGCAGCCTGCTCTGAGTAGATGTAGGGCTGGGCGGAGCAGCATTGAGCTAGGAAAGGAGTACTTGTGGCACCTTAGAGACTAACCAATTTATTTGAGCATGAGCTTTCGTGAGCTACAGCTCACTTCATCGGATGCATGCCGTGGAAACTGCAGCAGACTTGAGCTAGGAGGTTATCTAGACACAGGGATCTGCAGAAGGCCTGGTTAGTGGTTCCCGTACTGAGATGGAGAAGGAGAAGGCATCATCAAAGAGCCAAAGAATTTGCCTAGAGGCAGGCTACAGAAGGACTCTATGAGGAGGGGCTTGTGTAGGGGCAGCCAGAGAAGACGGCCTGACAAGTGCCAAGCACTGTAAAAAGTGGCTTAAGGAAACAGTGGAGCAGAGCAGTCTTGGGCTGAGGGCAGAGTGCTGTGCTGTGCACAAGTTAGGGCATCAGCCCTGGGATCCATAGTGCAGGCAGGCTGTGCCACCCACAGAAGTGCTGTAGCAGCCGGTGCACCACGGGAAAGGAGTGTTTAACCCAGGGAGTGCTGATGATGAAGAATCTGTTTGGTTTGTTGTTTGGACTTTGGCATTGGCTGGAGAGTCAAAAGCACTAAAAGTTACTAAGGGGAGACTATAGACTAGACCAGAGGTTCTCAGACTGTGGTCCACAAGCTCCATTCAGGTGGTCTGCGGATAGTTCCCTCTAAGATGCACCCCTGGGTGGTCGCACACGGGAGAATGAAGGGCCACCCGTCTAATTAGTGGAGCCATGCAGGGGGTAGGTGGGAGGGATAGTGGGGTGAGAAGACGGGGTGGGGGGAATTTGGGATGTGCAGAGCTGTGGTGGCCAAAGAAAGAGGTGACTTTCCCCAGCTCCAGGGCTGTGGCTGCCAGGGAGAGATGGCCCTCCTTCCCAGTCCCAGCTCAGGGGCTGCCGCAGCAGGGGGGAGAGGGAGAGATCCCCCTTCTTCCCAGCCCCAGCTTGGGGGCTGCTGCAGTGGGGGAAATTGGGAGAGACCCCCCCTCCTTCCCAGCCCCAGCTCAGGGGCTGCTGCGGCGGGGGAGAGAGGGCACATCCATCGCATTAGAAAGTTAAGACTACTGATATTAAAATATGAGTTGTGTGCTTTTATTTGTAGAACAGAAAAAGTTAATTATTATGGTTTTTTTTATATAGCTCTTTTAACCAAAGCGCTTTACAGTAGTTAGCTATTGGTAGAAACAACATTTGGAAAGATCATTAAGTGGTCCGCTGAGACCCTCAGCAATTTTCAAGTGGTCTGCGAAGAAAAATGTTTGAGAACCACTGGACTAGACCAAAAAATGTGAGCAGGTGGGGAAACTGCGGCAGTAGGTCTAGTGATGTAAGAACCCATTACTAGTCCCCTTCTGACAAACTGTGACTGTGTAAAATAGCCAGAGTATCAAGTGTTGCAAGCCTGAGGGCGAAGGTACGTTGGCCCGAGAAATGTGAGCTTTGGCGTAGAGCACAAACCAGGGAGAAGAAAGACCCGCAGGTTCTGGTTTTGCTCATTACCACTAAACCATAAAGGTGGAAGTTTTAACGACCTGACTCATTTTCAGATAAACAATTCGGCATCACAGATACTTTTTCTTTCATGAAATGACACGTCTTCCCCGCCCCTCCTCAATACCAGCCAAAGATATGGCTTGAGTGCACTCAAACGCACATAACTATTTATTCAGAACCGATTTCATTTTGCATGTATTTTGGGTTGGCAGGAGCCACATGTGGCCTAGTTATTTTTCGGAAGTGACGAGTGATTTGGGGTGCCACAGTTTTCAGGACCCAACTTGGGAAGCCTTAAAAGGGCCTGAGTTTTTTAGAGGACAGGTTCTCGGCACTCTCTGAAAATCCAGCTCAAGACGTCTCAAGTTGGGCATCTGACAGGACTAGTCACATCGGAAAGTGTCGGTCCTGTATGTCTCTTTATCAGCAGGTCACCACAAGCTCCGCCCCACTCCACCTCCACTGCTTTGTTTCCCTGTCTTTCTTGACATGAATGGGTCACCAGGATACTTCTGTCTCCCGGACTGCTGAAAGAATGCCGGCAGGGGGTCAAAATCGCTCCTACTCTGCTGCAAGCAGGACCTAAATTCTGCAGCAAGAATGCCTGTCGACAGTGCAACAGACAGGAAATGCTGTGGCAGCTGCAGGAAAGTTGGAGGATGGAGGTTTTTAGTGAATGAAATATGAAAATGAATGACGCAATCAGCACCGTGCGCCTTGCTTTACTTAGTTTGAGACTGAATTCAAGTTATTTTATCCTGCCCCTGCAGTCTCTACATTGTGCTGATTTTTGTGTCAGCTGCACATAATTGCATTTGCATTGTAGAAGTTGTTGGGGACACAGGGAGAAAAGGGAAGAAATAGGACTGTGGGACAGCACCCCAAACTAAGCCACTTCGTATGGCTTCTCAAGTGCCAAACACACCAGCTGGACATTTCTGCTGCCTGATCACCAGGCAAAGTTGCTGGCTAATGCTGACATTTTAGCGGCCATCGTTAGGTTTCAGAGTATAATGCGATGGCCGCCACTCATGTGTCCCCTTATGGCCAGGGGTGCCTCTGCAGTGCCCTGCCCCTATTTTCCCCTTCTTCAGGACTCCTTAAACAAATCTCCACACAGTCTTGCTTGTTCAATCACAGCCTTTCTTGGGGTCTGGCGTCTTTATTAACACAAAGTTCCAAAAAGCGACCATAAAAACAAATCTTCTAGCCAGCCTTGAGCTGGGCACAGCGCCTCCTCCCTATGGCACTATCCCTTCCTGCTGTCTGAGCAGATAGAGTAGATACCAGTCCTGGCCTGCCTTCGTCCAAAGCAAAAACAAAGCTTGCAGCTGGGTCTTCTTACCCAGCTCCACCTCCTTCTTCAGGGACCACTGCAGGAGCCCGCTCCCTGCAGCTTCACTCTGCAGTCCTCCCTTCTCACCGGCCGCGTAGCCAGGTGGAGGGAACAGAGGGAGCAATGCAAACAAAAGGCACCACTCACTGCGGCGCTTTTACTCACCCAGCGGCGCTCCGGCGGCCAGGCCTCACTCGCTCCAGGTGTCTTCGGTGGCACTGAAGGTCCCGCCGCCGAGGTGCCACCGAAGACCCGGAGCGCCGCCGGGTGAGTAAAAGTGGGGGTGGCGCCTTTTTTTTGGATCGCTCCCCTTGTTCCCTCAACAGGGGAAAATTTAAAAGGCTCCAAGACATAGACAAGGCGCCACTTGTGCTCAGTGGGGGGCGGCCGCTGCCCTGCTCCCCCCCTAGCTACACCACTGCTTCTCACTCTGCCCTCACTGAGTGACCTCGGAGACTTTATAGCCCAGGCGCAGCGTGAGCACCCGCCCTGGCACTGGGCGCTGGACCTATTTCAGTCATCGCAGCCCATGACACAGAGTCATCATTCCCTTGAGGTGACTGGGGCAGCTCACACCTCTGCTGGGATGACTGCAAATTCCAGAAGGCATAGATTCATAGAATCATAGAATATCATGGTTGGAAGGGACCTCAGGAGGCCATCTAGTCCAACCCCCCTGCTCAAAACAGGACCCATCCCCAATTAAATCATCCCAGCCAGGGCTTTGTCAAGCCTGACCTTAAAAACCTCTAAGGAAGGAGAATCCACCACCTCCCTAGGTAACCCATTCCAGTGCTTCACCATCCTCCTAGTGAAAAAGTTTTTCCTAATATCCAACCTAAACCTCCCCCACTGAAACTTGAGACCATTACTCCTCGTTCTGTCATTTGCTACTGCTGAGAACAGCCTAGATCCATCCTCTTTGGAACCCCCTTTCAGGTAGTTGAAAGCAGCTATCAAATCCCCCCCCCCCCCATTCTTGTCTTCAGCAAACTAAACAATCCCAGTTCCCTCGGCCTCTCCTCATAAGTCATGTGTTCCGGTCCCCTAATCATTTTTGTTGCCCTCAGCTGGACGTTTTCCAATTTTTTCACATCCTTCTTGTAGTGTGGGACCCAAAACTGGACACAGTACTCCAGATGAGGCCTCACCAATGTTGAATAGAGGGGAATGATCACATCCCTCGATCTGCTGGCAATGCCCCTACTTATACATCCCAAAATGCCATTGGCCTTCTTGGCAACAAGGGCACACTGTTGACTCATATCCAGCTTCTCATCCACTGTAACCCCTAGGTCCTTTTCTGCAGAACTACTGCCTAGCTGCTCGGTCCCTAGTCTGTAGCAGTGCATGGGATTCTTCCATCCTAAGTGCAGGACTCTGCACTTGTCCTTGTTGAACCTCATCAGATTTCTTTTGGCCCAATCCTCTAATTTGTCTAGGTCCCTCTGTATCCTATCCCTACCCTCCAGCGTATCTACCTCTCCTCCCAGTTTAGTGTCATCTGCAAACTTGCTGAGGGTGCAATCCATGCCATCCTCCAGATCATCACTGCATCGGTTATATCTGGTTTGCCTTTTTTAAAAGCTTGTCTATGTAACCATAAGAACTAGAAACAGAGTTTCCTATGATAAAATAGAGCTCAGATTCTGTAGCACAATTTTGCAACCGGGAGGATTCTGCTGCAAATTCAGCAGCTGCAGAATATTTGAATATGAATGGTCCTGACCATGGCGGTGGCAGTCATGTGCACAAGTGTGCAGTAGAAAATGGACTGAGGCCATCATGGACCATGTGTCAAATGATAACTTGCAAACATTTCCAATCTGTGTTGGGTGCCAACCAAGGGCCTAAGCCAGCTATCCAGGCCCATTCTTTCTGAGCCTTAACTCCATCTTCTTTACATCCCACAGAGCAAGTATCCTCTGCTAGTCTACTATAGCACGGCATTGACATCCAGGGTCTATTTCATTTCCTATTGGGATAATCCCAGTTGAGTTTTCCTGCTGGTACCCAAAAGCATATGTGTCTGATCCAAAGCATGGAAGTGCATGGAAAGTTTCCACTGATTTCAACAGGCTTTGAATCTGGTCCTTTTGTTCCATTTTTTTAATAACACAAATGAAATTTAATGTGATTATAGCTTCTGACAGCTTTTTTTTTTATGTGCGTCATAGAAGAGTGACACTAAGTTCTCTTTCAGTTCAATATGATAATGCAGGTTTGCACACTAAGCCTCTCCCACCGGAAATCATCATCTCCAGCAGAACAATGAGTGGCAGCATTAGTGCCCGTGTACACGTGTGGCTCCCGCTTTATTTTACCATATGGAAAGGAGAGGCATCACACCCCTACAGGTGGGTCTTTGGGCACAGAAAAAGCAGGTGGGCTGACAGTGACGTAGGCCTGGTCTAAGCTAGGAAATTAGGTCTCTCAAGGGTGTGAAAAATCTATACCCTGAGTGATGCAGTTAAACCATCCTAACCTCTGGTGTAGACACTGTTAGGTTGATGGGAGAATTCTCCTGTTGACCTAGCTGCCACCGCTTGGGGACATGAATTACCTCCGCCAACAGGAGAGCCATCCCATCAGCATAGGTAATGTCTTCACTGAAGTGCCACAGTGGCACTTTAAGTGTAGACAAGCCATTAATGCTGTGCGTGGATCACTTAACACCCTCTTTGTGATGTATATATGTGTCCATGGAGAGTATTACGATTGTGCTAACTGTCTCTGAAAGTTCATTGATTCATATTGTTTAGGGCCGGAAAGGACCAGTATGATCATTTAGTCTGAACTCCTGCATAATACAGGCCAGAGAACCGCACCTAGTAATTTCATCATGTCCATAGCTTCTGTTTGACCTAGATCAAGAGAGATTAGAAAGACATCCAGTCTTTAAATTAATACTTCAAGTGATGGAGAATTCATCACATCCCTTGGTAAGTTGTTCCAATGGTTAATTACACTCACTATTAAAAATGTGCCCCTTATTTCTAGTCTGAATTTGTCTAGCTTCAGCTTCCAACTGATGGATCTCATTATGTCCTTTCCTGCTAGTTTAAAGAGTCCTGTACTATCAGAAATCTCTTCCCCTTGTAGGTGTTAGTAGACTGTGATCAAATCACCTCTTAACCTTCTCTTGGATAGACTAAATAGATTGAGCTTCTTATGTCTCACTGTAAGGCAAGTTTTCCAGATGTCCAATCATTCTGGTAGCTCTTTTCTGATCCCTTTAAAAAAATTTATTGCCCTGTTTTGAAGTGTGGGCACCAGAACTGGACACAGTATGCAATAATGATCTCATCAATGCTATATTGCAGTGGGGGAGATTTAGGTTGGATATTAGGAAAATCTTTTTCACTAGGAGGGTGGTGAAACACTGGAATGGCTTACCTACGGAGGTGGTGGAATCTCCTTCCTTAGAAATTGTTAAGGTCAGGCTTGACAAAGCCCTGGCTGGGATGATTTAGTTGGGGATTGGTCCTGCTTTGAGCAGGGGGTTGGACTAGATGACCTCCTGAGGTCCCTTCCAACCCTGATATTCTATGATTCTATGATATATATTGGTAGTACTACCTCCCTACTCCTACTTTATGTTCCTGTGTATACACCCAAGCAGGGCCGGATTAAGACCTTTAGAGGCCCTAAGCACTGAAAAGATTATGGTGCCCCCCCATATGTAATTCAAATTAAAAACAATACTATACCGTAAAATAAAATTTTATTTTTCTAAATGACACAAAAAACTTACATGTATGCTGAAATTAAAATAGCTTCTTTCTAGCTTCTTTCTGATTGCAAAATTCTGGATAAGTTCATCGAAGCTGACTTGACGAAGCATGTCCGCTTCCATACACAATAGGGAAAGTGAATCAAGTCTGTCCTGACATATTGTTGTTCTCTGAGAGTTTTTTATTCTTTTCAGCTGAGAAATAGAGCGTTCTGCGGAGCAGTTAGTAATCATCAATGTTAGAAAAACACGCAGTGCGATCTCTGCATTTGGAAATACACACTGTATTCCGTCTTTCAGTATTGTGTCATGAAGATCAATGTGACTGAATTTCATTTTTCCTGTTTCATTAAACTTTGCGCGCATATCACAGTGGAACTGCCGCAATTCTCCACAGAGATTCATGTTCAAGCCAACAGGGTATGAGACAACTAGCTTTTGGGAACCTTGTGACTATTGTCAGTCAGATAAGCCCATATCGTTCAGAAGAGAAAATCTACTTGATACTTCTTTGTTCACTTCACCTCTCCTCTTCATATGAGCTTCAAGTGTATCAATTATGGCATAGTAAGTAGATACGCGAAATTTGTCTCTAGGATTCAATTCTGTTTCTGTTTCTGTTGCACAGCTATCATTTGCTTGTTTTTCCCTGATTCGCTTGCGGGACTGGACTTCTTTGTAGTTAGTATCAGGCAAGATCTCTTTTGATATGTCTTCAAATCTTTCAAAATCATTCCTCAAAGTGTGTAAGTGGTCTGCTAATGATTGACAGAGGTCTGCACATGTTTTGAAATCCAATTCTTTTTCTTGGAGAGCTTGACTTGTGTGGTAAAAGTGTTGTAAAATTTCGTTCCACATGGTCAACATGAATACAAACTAGTTCTTGCATCTTGTTTGCAATGTTTTCTGCCGCTTGTATAGTTTCTCCCTTTTGTGATTGGTCTTCAGCTTTTGTGATTGGTCTTCAGCTATACTTTCGAATGCATCCACAATCTTTGAGTAGGCCTCCGGGATTGCACTTGTTGCGACTGCATGTACCTCCCCGCGAGTATTAGAAAGAGATTTCAAGACATGATCATGGCCCAAATATGTTTTAAGAACTGCCCATTGGAGTGTTGGGGCAGAGAAAAACGTATAAAGTAACTGGACTGTTGAGAAAAAACGTGCTGCCACCGGACAACAATCAGCAGCACTGCGGCCAACAAGATTGAGAGAGTGTGCATCACATGGTATGAATATGGCATATTTGTTCTGTTCTAAAAGCTTCTTTTTGTGGACAATATCTTGTTTGTTTGCCATTGGTAAAAATCCGACTTCTCAATTTGATTTCTCAAATGGCTCAGTGTGGTGTTGACAGTCATTTGGTCCACGATCTATCCAGTCACCTACATCATCGGTACTGAAATCAACCCACATACCAGGATCTTTTCTCCTATTATTTACAGCATGAGCAGGTTCAGTCTCTGACACATCCACACCTTCTAGAACAGTGTCTGTTTTACCACCAGGAGTAGGATGATCAGTTGCAGTCTCTGACAACTCCACATGTTCTGGAACGGTGTTTGTTTCACCAATAGAAGAAGGGTCAGTCTCTGAAACACCTACAGGTTTTGGAAGGATGTCTGTGCTACTGAGGCAAGATGTTGCTTCAGATGGATTCACTTTGAAAAATGATGTCAGCTTTGGAAGATTTTGGAAAATTTCACTGGTTTTTTGTTTCTTTTCTTCCGCCAGTTTACGTTTCTGTGCTCCACTCAGTTGGTTACGTTTCATCCTGCCCGCTATCTCAGTTATCTGAACTTAAAACCCCCCCAAATTACACAACGTACACTATTTTTATGTCTATATATATAATATATATATGAGAAAAAAAAACAAATCAAGTATGTATAACTCAGAAGAATATATCAATAATAAAACATAAATTTATTGCAATACATGACAGGATCTGATTTCCTCGCATTATTTCGATCTGTGTTAGTAGGACGCCCCCCTGGTTTAGGTGGGGATAAATAATAAAAAGAGACCAGAAAAACAGGGGAAAGAGTGTGTAATGGAGTGTAAGGAAATCTAACAAAGTTCTGATTTTTCCCATGATGACTACTTCAATGCTTTTTTTGAAATATCAAATTTTTTCAAAAAAAATCTCATTTTTTTTTGGTGCCCCTGCTTTGCTGGTGCCCTAAGCACGTGCTTCATCTACCTATTGGCACCCAGCCCTGCACCCAAGGACTGTGTTTTCCCTCTTGGCTACAAGATTGCACTGGGAGCTCATGTTCAACTGGTTATCTACCATATGTCCTTTTCTGAGTCACTCTTCTCCAGAATACAGTCCCCCTTCGTATAAGTGTGACCTACATTCTTTGTTCCACAATGTATGACCTTGCATTGGGCTGTGTTGAACTGCATATTCAACAAAGGAGCCCACTTTACCAAGTAATCTAGATTATTCTGCATAATTTACCTATCTCCATCATTATTCATAATTCCACCCATTTTTGGGTTGTCTGCAAATTTTTCCAGAAACATGCCATCTCTCTGAAAGTTTTCCTTAACATTCATACAAGAGATGAGACTATGGGTCTGCAAATATTATAATGTTCTCTGGCTATTTGCTCTTCCAACTCTTTCTTACCTAGGCCCTCCTAACTCCCATTTTACATTTCACCTTCCAGACCTTTTTCCTTTTATTGGCTTCATTTGGCTTGGATTTCTGTTTTCTGAAGGATACTTCTTGGCTTGAACAACTGGACAAAATGGCTGGACCTTGGTCCAAAGCCCTTTGAAGGCAATGGAAGAGCTGCCATAGGTTTCGTATTAGGTCTAGAACACTTGTAACAGGTATGAGTCCCGCACTAGCCCAGAGAGGGACTAAATGGACTGCAACACAGTGGCAGTACTCAAAAAAAATTCTCTCATTCTACCCATTTCAGTGACATTCCCTACACTTAGAATGGGGAGCTGGTAATCTCTGAAAATAGAAGAAACTTTTCAAGGGCAACCACTGGACGTTAGTCTCCCGTGTCCGTGCTTCCTAGCAATGGGAAGTTTTCCTGATAGTCAAGCAACTGTCTTTTAAAAGTGTTTTCTCACTATTCCATGTTGTTGGCAAATAGGTAGGCTTGGTAAAAGTCGTTAGACATTTGTACACACACAAACGGACAGAAAAATATTTCCATCAAGAATAATTGAAATTTACAGATAGGCAAAGTAAGAAAAATGCTTCTTGAGAGTTTATTAGAGTTTGATTTAAGGCTCTTTACTTTGTATATTTTGACATGTGATGTTGACAATTTGTGTTTTTACAGTTATAAAACTTAAATTTTTTGAATCTCAACATCTATTGGAATTAAATAATTAGTGTGCTATCCCCCCCATAATCACCTGCAAGTTTGAAAATGAATATAGATAAAAATTGAAAAAAGGCTTAAAATAAATATCAATATTATTAACTGAAATTATGAAAAGTAAATCGAATTAGGTAGCAAGGGAATTGAACAGCTGCAGACTAAACTAAAATACAACAGAAACTTTTTGTATAGATGGGTCTGAGAGGCAACTTGGGATGTGGGTCTGTTTATCATAAGTTTGGAAGTAGAGGCATTATTGGGAATAGAACTGAACAATTGTAGAAGAAACTGACAGCAAAAGGTGATGTTTCTAATCTTGTACCCTCAATCCTGGGGTGGAAAATAGTGGGCAGTAATGAATTGCCCAAATAGGAAAAATAGACAAGAGATGACTGTGTATAAGTAAAGTCCTGTGAAAATTGTGATTTTTATGCCTCTGTGGAAATTGTGAAATTAGCCCAATACCACAATTTTCCCAATATTATTTTTTTTAAAAAGAAAGAAATGGAGACCATGGTCACATGATCTTGTTGCTTTCTTTCCGTCTGCTATTTTAGGTTGCATCTGTGACGGCACCATTATAGCAAGAGAAGGAGGCACAGTAGCCAATCGCTGCTGTCACTTGGACCATGAGTAGCCGTGGCCTCAATGAGGAGACGAAAATGGGTATTTGTGTGCACCGGTCCCCCACTGCCACCACTCCGCACATTAGTGGCCGCGGCCCCAGCGGGGAGGCAGAAACGGGCATCCTCGCATACTGGTCTGCCACTGCCACTTGGAACGTGAGCAGCCACAGCCTCAGGAGGGAAGCGGAAACGGGCATCTGCACACCCTGATACAGTTCTCAGCATGGCTCGTGGCATGTGGCAGCATCATGTTGGAGCAGCGGTTTGTGGGGGGACTTGCCACTCAGTTTTATGCAAAGGAATGCAGCAGTGACCTTTTGCTGACTACATTCCATGCATATTGTGTGAAACTTCAATACTTTACTCATGATACTGCTTTGAATTTTTTAAAAAAAATCCACACTTTTCACAGGGCCTTATATATAAGTAATAGAGAGTCTCAGTATATTTCCAGCCCAGGTGGAAACAGGAAGTACCAAGCATCTTGCAAGAGCCAGTTCTTGAAAAATTTCCAGGCTACTTTTGTAGACCCAAGAGGTTCATATAGATAGTTTTGATTTCATCATAGATTCATGGTTTCCAAAGCCAGAAGGGACCATTGTGATCACCTGGCCTACCCTCCTGTATAACACAGGCCAGAGAATTTCCTGAAAAAAGTCCTAGATCCTACTTTTTAGAAAAACATCCAATCTTGATTTTAAAATTGCCACTGATGGAAAATCCAACACAATTCTTGGTAAGTTGTTTTAATGGTTAATTACTCTCACTGTTAAAAATTCATACCTTATTTTCAGTCTGAATTTGTCTAGCTACAACTTCCAGCCATTGGATTGTGGTTTACCTTTTCTGTGCTAGATTGAAGAGCTCATTATTTATTCCCCACGTAGGTACCTATAGACTATGATCAAGTCACCCCTTAACCATCATTTGTTAAGCTAAATAGATTGAGCTCTGTGAGTCTATCCGTGTAAGGCAGGTTTTCTAATCCTTTAATCATTCTCATGGCTCTTCTCTGAACCCTCTCCAGTTCATCAGCATTCTTCTGGAATTGTGGACACCAGAAATAGACACAGTATTCCAGCAGCAGTCACACAGTGCCAAATATAGAGGTAGATTCTCTTGTTTATGCATCCAAGGATTGCGCTAGCCCTTTTGGCTGCCACAGCATCACACTGGGAACTCATGTCCAGCTGGTTATCCACCATAGTCCCAAATTTTTTTCAGAGTCACTGCTTCCCAGGAGAGAGTCCCCCATCCTGTAAGTATGACCTATGTTCTTTGTTCCTAGAAGTATACATGTACATTTAGCTGTATTAAAACACCTCACAATCTTTAATGTATTCATCCTCAGAGCAGCTCTGTGAGCCAGGGCAGTGCTATTATCTCCTTAATACAGATGGGGAACTGAGACACTAAGAGAGTCTAAGTGACACGCCTAAGGACACACAGGAAGTCTCTGGCAGAGCAGGGACTTGAATCCCAATCGCCGGTTAGTCCCCTAACCATTGGAACTGCCTTCTTCTCTTCAGGCCATATGATTGGACATCTATGTCACATGATGTGATTTCTGTTCTCCCGACTGGAAGACCTAAGATAATAGGTATATTATATAGATAATATAAAGAGAATGCTACTTGGTTTGCAAATGATTTGTGAACCTTCATCATTGTTTGGATCTATTGTGCAAATAATAAAGAGCTTTTCAAAGTGGCCAGAATGAATGGTCTCATGCATATTTATTTGCATTAGTATTTGTTCTCCATGAAAATAAAAATCAGCTCACCTGAATAAAAGAGACTTTTTTTTGGCAAGGATATTTTCTTGTTTGTATCTAGCACTAGACACAATATATTCCATTTGAGATAGTAACTTCCATGTAACTAGAGTCTCTGTTGTAATGCCCTAAGTAAGCATGAATATGTCTCCCTTTTTTAGCTGTAACAATCTGCTCCTTAGTAGAGTTTGCATTTGGCTCCAGGGGTGGTGGCCTGTGGTTTTGCTGATGAAGATCCTGAATTGTATTTATACAAACAACCACAGTATCTACATATTATGGCCATAGTGCATTACAGAGATTTACAATGGGATAGAGCTGAGGTTCTAACTAGTTATGTATATGGCCCCTGATGCAGTAATAGCTCATTGCCTTGCAAACATTGAATAATTTATCCTCACGTCCCTGTGAATGAGGTAAACACTATTTTCCCCTTTCACAGATGGGGAACCAAGGCACAGAAGGATTAAGTGATTTGTCCAAGGTCACACTGGAAACTTGTAGCAGAGGCAGGAATTGAACTTACATCTCTTCTATCCCACTGCCACCGTCATGACCACAACCTCGCCTGTCCGCTCTGTGTGAGCTGAACTTCCAGCCCAGTGCCTTAGCTAAAAGGCTGTCCTGAACTGGAATTTCCTGGCTTTGGAAATTTTGGCTTTTGATGGCTTTTGGTGTTTAACTCTGCTACCTTAACAGTCACTGAGAGGCTTGTTTTGTTTGTCTGCCGTTTTGCATGGTGAAAGAGGTTTCTGGTGATATTATTCTAACCCATCCATCAGACAGCAGACAATAATATTTAGTTGCTTTGATCAATTTATTGTTACAGTCTATTTAGACAGCTTGCTGCAAATTCCCCAGCAGAAGCAGCAGCTGTTAGCAACGTGGTGTGTGAGGCAGCGCCCAAACTCAAAAGGATTCTTAAGTGCTCTGGAGTGGCGCTCGAGCCTCAGCCAGGCAGCATGACGTCACCGCTCCTTTAATTTGTTTTCCAGAAAATTCATTTCGAAAAGTGCTCCATGAATCACTTGGCAGCGGCAATGGGCTTGTAAGTACTTCAACTGCCATGCTCCTCTTAAGCTGCAGTATTCATCCGGGGCCAGATCCTCAAGTTCAATCGCAGGGTTTATGTAGGTCAGGCTAGATTGTAAGCTTTTGGGGGCAGGGACTATCCTTTTGTTCTGTGTTTGTACAGTGCCTAGCACAGAGGTGGGCAAACTACGGCCCGCGGGTCACATCCAGCCTGCAGGACCCTCCTGCCCGGCCCATGAGCTCCTGGCCCAGGAGGCTAGCCCCTGGCCCCTCCCCTGCTGTTCCCCCTTCCCTGCAGCCACAGCACGCCCCTCCACGGGCGCAACGCTCTGAGCGGCAGGGCAGCACAGTTGTAGAGCCACTGACTGACCCAGTGCTCTGGGTGGCGCGGAAAGGGGGCAAGGAGGAGTGGGGGTGGATAGAGAGCAGGGGAGTTCGGGGGTGTGGTCAGGGGTCAGGGGTGTGGATAGGGGTCGAGGCAGTCAGAGAGCAGGGAACAGGGGGGTTGGATGGGGCAGGAGTCCCGGGGGGGGCAGTCAGGAATGAGAAGGGGGGTTGGATGGGGCAGCAGGGGGCAGTCAGGGGTGGGGAGTCCAGGGGTGGTCAGGAAGCAGGGGTGGTGGATGGGCCAGGAGTCCCGGGGCCATCAGGGGACAGGGAACAGGGGGGTTGGATGGGACAGGAGTCCCAGGGGAGCCGTCAGGGGGCGAGAAGCAGGGGGGCCGGATAGGAGGAAGGGGCCGGGCCACGCCTGGCTGTTTGGGGAGACACAGTCTCCCCTAACCGGCCCTCCATACAATTTTGGAAACCCAATGTGGCCCTCAGGCCAAAAAGTTTGCCCGCCCCGGCCTAGCAGAACAACAGCCTGGTCTGTGACTGGGGTTCCTAGTACAAACAATAAATAAGTCAATGGCTCTGTAGAAGCCGATGAGAGTTTGGTTTGTGTAAGGAATGGATAAACAAAACACACTGTATAAAGATGTCAGAATTAAGCCCTGATGTCTTTTCTGTCCTCTCTGGACCTGGGGAGGAACAGCTCTCCATCTCACCTATATGGTCCTCATCCCCCACAGACTCTGTGCACCCAGCACTATCCAGTCTCCTCCAGCTACCCAGCTCCAAACCATTCGTAACAGGTGAAAGGATGTGCCGTGTGCACTGGACCAGGAGATATGGAAGAGGAAAGAGATGGGCAAAGTGACTCCCCCAGCAGACTTGTCGGTGGTAGCTTGGTGAGTGGTTTATCTGTCCCTCGGCACCCATGGAGGGGGTAATGGGCCCTTCTTTCTTGTGGGAGGGAATTTCTTCCTTCAGCCACGTGGTAATCAGTTCCTTCCTACCTGCACTGCTATTGGTAATGTGTATTATGACGGTGCCCACAGTCCCACACTGAGACCTGGGACCCTTACACTTTCCATACACACAATAAGACGGTCCCTGCCTCAAAGAGTTTACAATCTACTTCACCAAGACTGACAAAGGAAGACATGCTAGGGAGCTGAAATGGAGAGGGAGGAAAGTGACTTGCCCAACGCTACATGGGAAATCTGTGATATAGGCAGGAACTGAACCCATATCTCCTGAGCCACCTCCTGCCTTACCATAGCAGCCCTTCTTTCCCATAGCAGGTGTAGGCTCTCCCTCCTTTCCTCTCCAAGGCAGGGATAACCCCCTTCTTCCCTCTCTTGGAAGGACAGTGGAAGAAAAGCTGCTTCTTCCCATGCAAGGTCTTTGACCTAAGTGTTGTGTCTAGCTGTCTGGTGTCACACGGGAAATGTGCTGTACGAATCTAGAATGCATTGATAATGAATGTCTTTGGCCTTTCCTGGGAGGAT
This sequence comes from Lepidochelys kempii, assembly GCF_965140285.1. Lineage (NCBI taxonomy): Eukaryota > Metazoa > Chordata > Testudines > Cheloniidae > Lepidochelys > Lepidochelys kempii. The sequence continues at coordinate 259,350,675 of NC_136381.1, forward strand.
GGGAGCTTCATTGTGTCCATCATGTTTTATCCATAGGGTACCTTCCATTCTGCCTCCTTAGGGAAAGAGGCTAGCCTTATGGATCTGGGAATTGGGATTCAAATCCCAGCCCTGCCACAGACTTTCTCGATGACCCTTGATCACATGGGCACCTGGCCAGCAAAGCACGTCTACCTGGGTGGAAGCAGAAGCATGTGAGCAGTCCCATTGACATCAGTGGGATTTAACATGTGAGTCCAGTTACGCACGTGCTTAAGTGCTTCGACGGAGAGGGACCGTGGTTGCCTAACACTAGGCACCTAAATAAGAGGCCTGATTATTGTAAAGTGTAGGGCACCCACTGCCCCCATTAATGCAATCAGCTCTCAAAGTCAGCCTCATTAGGCTTGAACCTGGGTCTGTAGGGACTCATCGTGGGACCCGACAGCTTGCTGGCATTACCTAGAACCAGAGCTCCTTGAAGCCCAGCCAGTGCTTAATTTGTAATGAAAGAGGTACCAGGGCTCAAGCAATTAGATGCCGGGACTCAAGCAATTTTTCTACATTCATAACTAATACCGCAAGCCCAGAGGTGCCAGGGCTATGAACTGCCAAGCCCAGAGGTGCCGGAGCTCAGCCCTGGCAAGCCCTGGAACAAATTAAGCACTGAGCCTAGCTCAGATAGGAGGCTCCACTCCTGGGCCCCAACTGGTGTAACACTGGTGCTCAGACAGACCTGCTTCCCCGATGTAAGCCAGAAGGAGGAACAGGAAGTTGTCTGTACAGCCGGGCTCCATCCTGCTTTGGACTGTTCACCCAGCACTACCTGCTCTTGTATCTTGGTCCTGATCTCTTGGTGTCCTGACTTGACCTGATTCCTGATATCTGAATCAAGGCTCTTCACCTGGTCCTGAAGCTTGGCTGGTGTGGGGGCCCAGCCCCCTACCCTAAACTAACAATTAGCCCTGGCCCTGCCAGTCAGGCTATCATTATTTAGGCTCCTAAATGATGGATTTAAGTGCCTAGGTGTAGGCACTTAAATCTTTGGCCTAAATTTCCCTGGTCTTCAATTTCTCCTTCCCCAACGTGGGACTAGTAGCACTTACTTCACAGCGCTGCTGTCCAACTGAGCACATTAGCATTCATAAAGCACGTGGAGATCCTCATCTGGACGGTACAAGAGCAGAGCCTGACCCAAAGCCCCTTGACTTCAATGACAAGACTCCCAATGACTCCCAAGGGCTTTGGATTGTGCCCAAGTGCCACGTATTAAGGCTTCCTGCTGTAGGTGATTGGAAGGGCAGTGCATTCATTCCAGCTACCTTTCTGCAAGTCACCTTGCCCATAATTCACCCAAGTCATTTGCTGGTGTGGGCGGAAGGGGATATTTGAAGAATTCAGTTGGCCGGAATTGGGGTTTTGTCCATTTGGAAAAATAATGACATAGCGATTCTTTCACTTGCCCTCTCCTCTGCTGCACCGGTAGCTGTGCTGGCAGCATCTGAAGCTGATTGATTAGTTTAATAACAGGCAGTTGATATGCAGCCATAAAATTATGCACTTTTACTCATCAGCCTGATTGAACTCCTCTGCTGCTGACAGACCAGGAGCAGAACAGCAGGGTTATAATAATGAGGGAGACAGCCAGGGGAAAGGCTAGGGTGTGGTATTTTGTTGTTGTTTTTTCAAGCCAAGGAAGAAAATGACCCTGAGGAACTGTCTTTGGAAAATAAGTACCCAAATACACAAGGAGATGTTCAGATGCAATTAGCACTGGAGTGCCACTAAAAATGCACAGAGCTGTGAGGCATCAGCGTGGCTTCTTTTGTACAAACCTTGCCTCTGACTTCCAAAGGTTGTGGGGCCTGATCTTGCGAAGTGCTGAGCCTGCACCTGCAAACAGCTGAGCCCTCTCCATTCCCACGGATGCCGGTGGAAGTCATGGGTGCTCAGCGCCATGCAGGATCAGGCAGATTCAAGTTGGTTGCCATATCTGCTGGGACATGAATATGGGGTGCTGGACAACGTGGGCTTCCGTTCTTGCAGACTCCTAGCAAGGAGGAAGGGATAGCAGAGTGGGTTGGGGGGGGGGGGGAACAAGTGTCTGCAGTGTGAAGTGCTTCCTCCATGGCAGTGCTAAAGCGGGTGATTGCTAGAGCCCAAGTGGAGAGAGAATGGAGTAATGAGATCCTGGGAAGATATTCAGTGGGACTAATTACTAGGGCTCATGCTGTCTGGCCTGTGCCATGTGTGAATCTTCCCCAGCCCACTGCTTATGCTCTTCAGGCTGAGCTCTGCTCTCAACATCACTGGAGCACCCCAGATTTACACCAGTGGAACTGAGATCAGATTCTGGCCCTTATAAATTACAGCATGCAAATGTAAAGCAGCCACGGGGGAAAGAGAGGCTTTATTTGGCAGCAGATCAATGTGCCGGGGGAGGGAGAGAGCTTTCTGATGGAAACCAGTGCTCCTCCCCGATCTTGCATGGATGGGCTCTTAAGCGTTTATTTCCCTTTTACTTATTTTTCAGCACTATGTTCCCCGCTTGGGTCTGCAGCACTGACTGTCAGGCACGGTGACTATTGCACATTTTGTTTATAAGATTGATTTGTCTCCGAGCAAGGCAGCTGCTTGTTATATCTGGGATCCCTGTTTGTCTCACTGCCACTAAATGTTTTAACGGAAGGTAATCCTGTGCTGCATTTCCAACAGGTGTATCGAATGAGAGCAGGGGCTGACAGGCAGGCATGGGCACAGCAGAACTTAGGGTCTGATCCAAAGCCCCTACCAGACTTCCCATTGACTTCAATGGGCTTTTGGATCAGGCCCTAGGTTGTATGTGCAGCGCGGTTGGACGTTCTACATAGCAGCAATATGTGTCCCCTCTCAAATCCATGTCAGTGGGGTGTTTCTTCTTCTCCTCCACCTCCCATTTACCCCAATTATTATGGGTTCTGTCTCCTGTGATTCTGATCTGTTCTCAGGGGTGGCGCGTAATGGAGGCTGGGGGAGGATAAGCCACCCCAAACCTCGCACTGCTGGGGGCGGGAGGTTGGGGAGGGCAGTGGCGGATTTGGGGCCCCCAGAAAAATCGCCCCCTGCCACGGCCCTGGAGCTGGAGGAGCTCTCCCTCCCTCCCATGGCAATGGGGCCACAGCGGGGTCTTGAGTCCGCAGTGGGGAGGGAAGGAGTCAGCAGGGGGTGGGGCTTCGGGAGAAGAGGTTCAGTGGGGATGGACCGGGGGCGGGGCCACAGGGAAATGGGCAGAATGGCGTGGGGCCACGGGCAGGGCCATGGGCAGAGGTGGTGAAATGGGGGAAGGACTCTGGGCTCAGAGCTCCAGCCAGAGCTGAGAGCTCCACCACGGTCCTGAGTGTGGCTGAAAGCTTGACCCTGGCCAGGGCCGAGCTCTCAGCACCTCCCTCCATGGCACCGACTGAGCTCTCAGCCCCCTGTCGTCCGCCCCAGCCAGGGCCACCTGGGCTGCGAGCAGTGAGGGGGCTGTGGCCTCGGCTGGAAGAGGCAGGGCAGGGGGCTAGTGTCCCCAAGGGGAAGCCTCACCCGCTGCCCATGCCCGTTCTCATTCTCCGCTTGTCATCCATGGTCTCGCTATGTGTCCACGGGCTACCACTGAACCTACTGGCTACCACTATTTCTATGTATAATAGAGATCTGGATGCTTTTGTTGCAGACATAGGTCTGTAGTGTGGACCCGGCCTAAGTCTGAGGGGGTTTATAAGTTGATGGAGTCCACAATAAGATTCCAGCACTCAGCGTAAATAGGTTAGGGGGGCGTGACTAACATTACATGAAACCCAGCCTAAGCCTTCTCCCCAGGCATTGTTGCCACTGCTCTCAGAGCTGTCTGTCCCCCTGTCTCCCCCATACTCTTCCAACCAGCTACTTCCACCCCCTTTGTCTAATGGGCCACATCTGCTTTGAGTCAAGCATAATTACCATGCAGCTCCCTACGGGGTCCCAGCACCTGCTTTAGCACATCCTTCCTAGTCTCTCTCCAGTTTCTACCCTTAACGCTGGGCCTAGTCCAGTGCCGACTGAAATCAGTGGGAGGCTTTCTGTTGACTTCAGTAGGAGTTGGGTCAGATCTGAAGAGGGGTATTCCTGTCTGATCCCAAGAATTGGGGGAATGGGATCCTAGGCCTAGAGGTGAATTAAGATTTATTGGGGCTCTGGACACAAAGAACACTTGGGCCCCCCACATCCCGGGGACCCAGGGGCACCTGAACTGGGGAGCCATTCCCCCCTCTTTTTAACATGCATAGTAATCTTGCACAGGCTCAGAGTGGTGGTGGCAGGGGCTGTGCTTTCAGGCAGGGGAGCTGATAAGATGATCAGCTCCCTCACCACAAATCACAGCCCCTGCTAGCAGCACCAGACTCTTCCCAGTGGGGGGCTGAGGTGGGCCTTAGTCCCCCCTCGCCCCAGGGCCCTGCCCTTGCTCCTCCTCTTGCCCCTGAGGCCCTGCCCCCAGGCCAGGCAAGAAGCCAGAGCCGGGCTGTGTTAGGAGCTGTCCAGGGAGCCCGGGCTGCTGTTGAGAACTCTGGATGGTGTGCCCCAGGGGATGGGGACACTAGCCGGGGGCTGCTCTCAGCCCCCTGGCCCTCCACCCAGGGCAGATGGAGGAGGGGCCGGGCCCTGGGGAGAAGAGGAGGAGAAGGGGGCAGAGACCCCCCGCACACACTTCTACACAGTTTCCGGCACTCCCGAGGCCTCCAAATTGGCTGGGACCCCTGGACACAAGTTCCATGGGCCCATGCATTAATCTGCCACTGAGCCCAGACCACAGAAATAGAAGTCAGAACTCCTGGATTTAGTTTCTATCTCTGCCAATGAATTCTTGTGTTGTTTCTAGACACAAGCTCTCTGTCCCTTAGAGGAATGATTTAGGATGGTCCAAGAGGAAAGTAATGGCATGGAATGTCATTGCCGAAGATACTCTTCAGTGTTTATTATTTAAATAACACCGTATCTTTTCATGGCTTGTCACAGAGATAAATATGTGCTTCCTGTCACAAACAGCCTATTGTCTATGTTACACCACATAAGAAAAGGAAGACATGGTATATGTAACTGAAACTGTTGTGCTGTTGTTTTCAGAGGACTGCACCTTTCGAAGTCTAAGAACTCTGCCTATAGGCAGCCATCTTTCTCTCAGAGCTGTTGCAGCCTGTTACAAGGGTACGTTCTTACATACACTGTGCTCTCTGACAAAGACTTTGCTTTTGTTCTTTCTTAATATAAAATGAAAGTAGAGCTCTTCAAAACTTTTCAAACAAAAATTAGTGCAGTTGAAAAGTGACTTCTTTTTTAAAGAGGTGACCTGTGCAAAAAAGCTTTAGGTTTGTCTGTTTGTTTTTAAACAAAATCAGAAAACAAATTTAGCTGGTGTCTCAAGGTCCATTTCCTCCCTCAACTTTTCAGGAGTGAATTGTGGAAAAAAATAAAATTACCAAAATGACAAATTTTCACTATGCAAATTTTTCATGAATTTTTAAAGCAAAAAAAAAATCACTCCTTTTCAAAGCCTATGGAACAAAAATAACTTTTAAATTCTTTGTGGAAGTTTCCTCCTCCTTTTTTTCCCCAACCAACCCTAAATGTCAGTTCAGATGGAAACAATATAATGACACGTATATGGAAAGCATAAGAGAATGACAAGGCAGGTGAACGTAACATATGGAGAGGGGCTATGACCAATAAAGATCAACTGAGTCAAAGGATGTTGCACAGAAATCTTATAAACTCAGCTGTATTTTTAAGCAGAGGGGGCAAAAGGGGAGGGGTAGATAGCACAGGAGCGGAGGGCAAAGAATACAGGGTTTGAGTTGGGAATTCAAAGAGTGAGGATTAGTAATAGCTCAGAGGAAGAGGGTTATTCTTTCAGGGCTGGGTACAGCATGAAAAGAGGTGTGGGCGGAGAACACAAGGGAGCGTTGAGATAGGAGAATGGACAGAGGTGACACAAGGAAACTGTTTTGGGGGCCTACGGTGTGGCCTGAGATACCTAACTCTAGGCACCCAATTTTGGCCTTAGTGAAGTTGCCAACTATGCCATCATAATAGTGTATTCCTGTGGGACGGGGCACGTCAGGCAGATAACAGCTCGGACTACTGACTTCGCAAAGACACCTATCACCAGTGCACTCCTCGTTTGACTCTCTGTTCACCTCTTACACTAGGGTTTAGATAACAGTTAAGTCACGCCCACTCAGTGTGGTGCTCTGTCCCCTCATATCAGCTGGGCCACAGAGATTGCTGAGTCTGCTGCAGCCTTGGCTAACAGAGCTGGGGTCTTTTAGTTCAAGCAGTAGAGGCTCATGCATTTAGATCCAGAGTCCTCAGGCCCAATCCCTGTTATGGTGTTGCACTAGATTGTTAGCTCACTGGGCCAGGGATTGTCTGTTTGGACAAAAACAACGAGGAGTCCTTGTGGCACCTTAGAGACTAACACATTTATTTGAGCATATTGTCTCATTAGACTGACCTCCCACTTGGTAAGGCAACTCCCATCTTTTCATGTGCTGGGTATTTATACCTGCTACTGTATTTTCCACTCCATGCATCTGATGAAGTGGGTTCTAGCCCACAAAAGCTTATGCCCAAATAAATGTGTTAGTCTCTAAGGTGCCACAAGGACTCCTCGTTGTTTTTGCTGATACAGACTAACACGGCTGCCACTCTGAAATCTGTTTGGACAAGGGCCCTGAACCCTGTTTAGGATCCTTAGGCATGATCACAATAGTAATCATAAATGATGACTCCTGCACATCAGGCTTATCAACTGTGAGGAGGAATGCCACCAAACACCATGTCTCTGATTTTAATTTAATCAGATTCATTTTATTTATTGGTGTTGAGGGTCAGCAGTATAATGCCGTAGGGAAAGTTCCGAGAGAATTTAATAGTAAATGATCATCTTTCCCTAGAGTTTTAAAAGTCTCTAGGATTTTGGAGTAGTTCCTGCAGAATCCAATTTTATTTCTATAAAGTCCTAGCCATTTCATCCCTTATTTTTTCCCTAGGACTTTCCCCAGAAGGATAGAACAACTCGCTCAGCTTGAGACAAGTGAACAGCACACCCAGCCAGCATATAGTTACATAAGAGCTTTCAGTCTTGCTGTTTGTCTCAAGCTCTTCACCATTTTGTTTTCCTTCATTAGGCCCCTGCTGCCCTTTCTCAGAACTCCCCCTCCTCTCTGTAACACAAACACCAACTGCAATCCAGCCAGAGCTGACAGGCCGCTTCCTCTCAGAGCTGAAAGGTCAGGCCTCCTCGCTGCAGCCCGAGTTCCTGAGCCCAGCCACCTTCTCAGATTCAGAGACGTCAGTTCTTTATTTTTCCTCCTGCACCAGAAGAGCCCTGTGTTTGCCAGGGAATTTGGAAAGTTGCATGGTAAGTGGGAGGGAAAGTGCCCTGTGGTGAAATACAGCTGCGGGTGTGTGTTGTCACCGCTATTTTTTCAGCACTGTTAATGAGGGTGAATGTTATAGAATTGTCCCTGGTTTTGCTTTTTTCTGGCTGGTTACTGTACTGCATGCCATGGCCACTTGCATCTTCAGCACTGGAAACAGAATTCAGACCCTCGTTCGTGCTCCCCTTGAGAAGGCTCTGCCTGCCCATGAAGAGAGCCTCCATTAGCAGATGAGAAGTTCCATTAGAGAGTAGAAACAACACGGGACCTAACCAGATCAGCCACACCATCACCGGTTCATTCACTTGCACGTCCACCAATGTAATCTACGCCATCATGTGCCAGCAATGCCCCTCTTGCTATGTACATCAGCCAAACTGGACAGTCCCTACGTAAAAGGATAAATGGACACAAATCGGATATTAGGAATGGCAATATACAAAAACCTGTAGGAGAACACTTCAACCTCCCTGGACACACACTAGCAGATGTAAAGGTAGCCATCCTGCAGCAAAAAAACTTCAGGACCAGACTTCAAAGAGAAACTGCTGAGCTTCAGTTCATTTGCAAATTTGACACCATCAGCTCAGGATTAAACACAGACTGTGACTTGCTCGCCAAGGACAAAAGCAGTTTCTCCTCCCTTGGTGTTCACACCTCAATTGTGAGAAGAAGGCCTCATCCTCCCTGATTGAACTAACCTTGTTATCCCTAGCTTGATTCTTGCTTGCATATTTATACCTGCCATTGGAAATTTCCACTACATGCATCCGACGAAGTGGGTATTCACCCACGAAAGCTTATGCTCCAATACGTCTGTTAGTCTATAAGGAGCCACAGGACTCTTTGCCGCTCTAACATAGGATGGGATTTTCAGATGCACTCCGTGTTGGCCTGGCTTTGCTCCCATGGAAATTGATAGTAAAACTCCCATGGTCATCAACAGGAGTAAAGTGAGGCCAAACGTAAATAGTGCAGATGGAGCCTATGGCACGCAGCCAACCAAGTTGATTGCCCTTAAAAATAGTGAGGGCCTCTTTGCTCTTCATGAAGGCTATATATCCCGTGTGGCACTTTCAATAGAAGTCCAGAGGCAGCAAAAAACCTAACTGTATTGAGGAGTCATCTTTCCCCATTCCCCTAGTAAAAAAGGCAGAAGAATCATTCTCCAGGGCAGTCCTTACATATACGCAAACTACGCACCTGCGTAGGGCAGCAGGAAATTTGGAGCACCAAATTGCCCCAAATTTCCTGGTGCCCTATGCAGCTGCGTGCTGCTCCAGCGGCCAGCCCAGTCCCCCAGCCGGCTGAGCTGGCCAGGAAAGCTGCCCCCGCCCCTGCTCCACCTCTTCCCCAAAGCCCCTGCCCCTGGTATGCCCCCACCCCGCCTCTTCCCACCCCTGCTCCGTCCCTGCCCTCACTCCACCCCTCCCCAAAGCCCCCACTCCACTTTTTCCCCTGAGCTACATCCCAGGGGACTGCAGCAGGGAGCGACCTGGAGCGACCCAGCCCCAGCCCGCTCTGCTCTGCCGGCTCGTGCTGGGGGGCGGTTTCCTGCCTGCTCCTGCTCCCCACATGGAGGCCTGGGGCCGTGTCCCACCCTCCCACGGGGGGGGGTGTGCTGTGTAGGGCACCAAAATGTCTAGGGAGGGCCCTGTCATTCTCCATGGGTCAGTTTTAAAAAGAAAGGAATCTACTAAGTCCAAGTCGTGGAATCAAGGTGTGACAGACAGCTGGATCCTTGTATGCAGTGTTGTAGCCATGTCGGTCCCAGGATATTAGAGAGACAAACTGGGTGAGGTAATATCTTTTATTGGACCACCTTTTGTTGGTCAGAGAGACAAGCTTTCGAGCTGACACAGAGCTCTTCTTCAGGTCTGCAAAACTTACTCAAAAAGAAAAGGAGTCCTTGTGGCAAACCCACTCTCCTGTTGGTAATAGCTTATCTAAAGTGATCACTCTCCTTACAATGTGTATGATAATCAAGGTGGGCCATTTCCAGCACAAATCCAGGGTTTAACAAGAACGTCTGAGGAAGGGGGTGGGGGGGGGTAGGAAAAAACAAGGGGAAATGGGTTACCTTGCAAAATGACTTAGCCACTCCCAGTCTCTATTCAAGCCTAAGTTAATTGTATCCAATTTGCAAATGTATTCCAATTCAGCAGTCTCTCGCTGGAGTCTGGTCACGCGATTACAGACATGAAAGTTGCGATATTACAACAGAAAAACTTCAAAACCTGAGTCTAGCAAGAGACTGCTATTACCAACAGGAGAGTGGGTTTGTTGGGGAGGGTGGGGAGAAAACCTGGATTTGTGCTGGAAATTGCCCACCTTGATTATCATACACATTGTAAGAAGAGTGATCACTTTAGATAAGCTATTACCAACGGTGGGGGGAGAGAAAACCTTTTGTAGTGATAAACACCCATTTTTTCATGGTTTGTGTGTATAAAAACATCTTCTGTATTTTCCACAGTATGCATCCGATGAAGTGAGCTGTAGCTCACGAAAGCTTATGCTCAAATAAATTGGTTAGTCTCTAAGGTGCCACAAGTCCTCCTTTTCTTTTTGCGAATACAGACTAACACGGCTGTAACTCTGAAAACTTACTCAAGAGTGTCACAGTTAAATACATGATGGAACAAATTGTTTAACATAAGTAGTTAACACATATTTCAAGGGACCATTCAAGGTGAAGTGGCCCATTAACAAACAGCTATAGGGTAAAAAGAAAAGGAGTACTTGTGGCACCTTAGAGACTAACCAATTTATTTGAGCATGAGCTTTCGTGAGCTACAGCTCACTTCATCGGATGCATACCGTGGAAACTGCAGCAGACTTTATATACACACAGAGAATATGAAACAATACCTCCTCCCACCCCACTGTCCTGCTGGTAATAGCTTATCTAAAGTGATCATCAGGTTGGGCCATTTCCAGCACCTGATGATCACTTTAGATAAGCTATTACCAGCAGGACAGTGGGGTGGGAGGAGGTATTGTTTCATATTCTCTGTGTGTATATAAAGTCTGCTGCAGTTTCCACGGTATGCATCCGATGAAGTGAGCTGTAGCTCACGAAAGCTCATGCTCAAATAAATTGGTTAGTCTCTAAGGTGCCACAAGTACTCCTTTTCTTTTTGCGAATACAGACTAACACGGCTGTTACTCTGAAACCAGCTATAGGGTAATTCTTCATTTGGTACCTAGCTACCACAGAGATGCACACATTAAAAATAATGACAGGTTTCAGAGTAGCAGCCGTGTTAGTCTGTATTCACAAAAAGAACAGGAGTACTTGTGGCACCTTAGAGACTAAAAAATTTATTTGAGCATAAGCTTTCATGAGCTACCGCTGCATCCGATGAAGTGAGCTGTAGCTCATGAAAGCTTATGCTCAAATAAATTTTAGTTAGTCTCTAAGGTGCCACAAGTACATTAAAAATAACTAGATCAAAAGACAAAAGTTTGCCCAAGGCCAGGAGCTCAAGTGTAGATAAAATGCCAGTGGCCACCGTGTTTCTAACACCACATTGATTAGATTAATAGGCGTCATATGTTTAAGGCCAGAAAAATATGAATTATAACTGTGCTAAGTATGTTTAAGAACAATTTACTAGATGCCCAAAAAGCCACAGCCCCACAATTAAGAAAGAAGGCCATACTGGTTAAAAAATCCAACCTGCCTTAGAGAGGAAATGAAGGGAGCTCTAAAAAATAAACTAACAGTATATAGCCCATTGAAGAATGAAGAAATTGATAGTAATGAATATAAATCAGAAGCTAGGAATTGTAGAAAATTGATAAGGAAAGCAAAAGGACACAAAAGGACAAAAGGAAAGCAAAAGGACAAGGAGAAATCTATGGCCAGCGGAGTTAAGGACAATAGGAAGGAGTTTTAAAAGTATATTAGGAACAAAAAGAATCCTAACAATGGTATTGATACATTGCTAGATGGGAATGGTAGAATTACCAATAATAATGCAGCCCAGTAACTCATTCATCTTTATCCATCATAATGAGGTCCAAAATAGAGTTGCCTTATGTTGGGTACAATACCTTTTGTGTTAGAAAAATCATCTATAATTTTTTAAAACTCTAATGATATTTTACTACTGGCTGCCTGCATCTTCAAGCATATGTCTCCCAAAATGAAGTTCCCCAGAACAGCACAGTGTTTCCTTCCACACATAACAGACAGATGCTTAGGCAATAACTCATCCTGGTTTGATTCAGTGGTCTGTAACAGACCTCCACAATTACCGCCTCCTGGGCTTTGTTAGTTAGCACACTGATCTGTATGCATTCAAGATCCTGCACTTCTGAGCTAACTCTAAAACAGGGAATGGTGTCTTTAATGTAGAGCACTACCCCCCACCTCTGTTATGCTCTCTATCCTTGCTGAGCGGGTTATAACGAGTGATTTTGGCATTCTAATGTTACGAGTCGTCCCACCAAGTTTCAGTAATGCCCGCTTACCCAGGCTCCTAGCTTCGATATATAAACAGTTGGAAAAATTTCCTGTGTCGCACATTTCTCCCGTCAATACCCCCTCTTGTGTTGTTAGTTTAACGTCCTCCTGTCTGCTCCAGCTAGCCTCCAGCTGAGAAGATTAGCCCGTTGTTTGTGAGATGCCATCCTGTTCCTACAGCCCCCTCTCCCACTGGAATGTGGCCCAAAGCATCACAAAACCAAAATCTTCAGCTTCACACCGGTCGTGCTACCACCAGTGGTTCACATCCAGTATTTTCTGCCTTCTCTCGCTCATGAGACCGGAAGGATATTTGAAGATATCACTTGGACTTTCCTCTTCTTCATCTGCCTTCTAAAATCCTGAATCTCTCCCGAATCTGTGTAATTCCACATGGTGTCAAGTCATTGGTTCCAATGTGTATCATCACCAGTGGAGATTTGCCAGGTGTCTTCATAATCCTGCCCAACCTTGAAGTGATATCTTGTAATTCAATCTATTCTGAGCAGAGTACTACCTGCATTACTCTCAAGCCTGCCCTGGACTGGTTGTAGGGGAATGGGCAGACATGAGTCCAGCCAAGAATACCCCATCTGCTGTTCTTCACCTGGCATGCATGCAGCTTTCTGAACAGGTGATAAAGCTGGTTCCCTCACCTGCCAAAGCTGTTTCTGAAGTGTAGCACGGTAGGATCGCACCAGTGCTAGCTGTCTGCAGTACATGGTAATGGAGGACACAGTGCCTGTCCGCACTGGGTGCATCTTCACTCACCACCAGTGAGAGCAGCAGCAGCAGAAACTGTACGGTTGAGCGGTATATACAGCCTGGGGTCTAACCCTCAGAGTTGGCGGAGCTGTGCTGCTAGTCTATGATGTGTCCTGCCTCATGCAAGCAAAGCCCCCTCGTTGTCCACCTTCAGATCCCTCCTCAACATTCTCCTTTGCTGTGATGCCTAAAAAAACAACGACAGTGATTAGGCTGCTGGTGCCTACCACGCTGACCAATATTGTCTCATTGTTTCTTGGTACTGCCTTGTCTGACTCTGTCTGTTGTCTCCTGAATTACACTGTAAACTCCCTTGCAGCAAGGACTGTATTTTTGTTCAGTCTTCGTACAGCACCTAGCACAGTTGGATTCTGGTCCACGACTGGGGCTCCTAGGTGCCATTGCAATGCAAGTACTAAATAAATATACGTAAAAGTGAGCACAATCCCACGGGAGGTGTGATCGCCAAGGCACTATCATCCGAAATGTCATGTTTGGATGTGTATTGTGTGGTGTCTCAGGCGCGTTCGGCCATAATTCTCTGGTGTATATAAGTCCAATGAGGTGGGGAAAGAAAGACAGCTTATTGCAGAATTAGCACCGCTTTTCCTGGCAGAGGAAAACAGTTTCACTTATTTTCTGCATAACTTTTATTTTGGGTTCAGCGAGGCAAAATGCCAGGGAGCAACAGCATGTTTACCTAAGAGCAGCTAAAAGAGCCATGTAGCAATCAAGGTATTGAGTGGGTAAGGCTGAAAATAGATCAGCTTGGAAAGGCTTTGATCAAAAGCGATCAGCGGGGGACTGGATGGCTCAGAGCACTGGTAATGAGATACGGTGACTTTCGCACTCAGGAGGCAGGCTCCCGACTAGCCCAGGCTAATGAGTAGGCCGGGTGAACTAAACTGGTGATCTCAGTCTAGTTCCTTGTGAGCTGCTGCCCACCGCATGGTTGGAAGGCCCAGGATGAAATGGGCCCTGGAGACTGAATTACCCTCTCTGCCCATACTGGATATAACCATTCAGCCTCTAGGACTGTCGGGGGGTATTTTTCACTGTGCCCAATGACAGAGTCTCTCTCTTTTCTAATAGTCAGTAAAGATGGGCAGGGAATGAGTTATCAGCATCTGTGCAGGCTAGGGGAGCAGGGAAGAATGCTGAGACAGGGCGACATGGACAGGCCACAGACCCTGCCATCAGCTGAGGTAGTGCCGGAACGTGCAGCTGCCATTATGATTGAAACAGACACAGAACAAGGAGTTACAGGCATAACGTAAAGCTGACTTGAGGAAGCCTGAGGGACAGATGCAGGTAAGAACCTCCATGGAGATCAAATAGTTGATAATGGGCTCTTCAGTCTAGTAGAAAAAGGTCTAACATGATCCAATGGGTGAAAGCTAAAGCTAGACAAATTCAGACTGGAAATACAGGGTACATTTTTAACAGTGAGGGTAAATAGTCATTGGAACAATTTACTTAGAGTTCTGGTGGATTCTCCACCAGTGAAAAGAAAAGGAGTACTTGTGGCACCTTAGAGACTAACAGATTTATTTGAGCGTACTCCTTTTCTTTTTGCGAATACAGACAAACACGGCTGCTACTCTCCACCAGTGGTAACTTTTAAATCAAGAGTAGGTGTTTTTCTGAAAGATCTGCTCTAAGGATGATTTTGGGGGCAGTTCTCTGGCCTGTGTTATACAGGAGAGCAGACTAGATAATCACAATGATCCCTTCTGGCCTTGGAATCTGTGAATCTATTAATCATAGATAGTGTATAAGAATAGATGGGTTGTGGGTCTGTTCCACATTATGTAATTCCTGGGTTCTTTGCCTTTAGGGGTTTCCAAAAGCTGTCTAGGAGATTTAGATGCCTGGTTCCTATGTGAAATTTATGGGAACTGGGCATCCAGCTCTCTCAGATGACCTTGAAAATCTCAGCCTCATTCTCCACATCGTTTCTCTCGTGGCTCAGTGAACAATATTGGTTGACCTCACTGTGCAGATTTCTTTTGTGTGTGTGTGTGTGGCGTTTAAGGCCAGATGGGGCCGCAAGATCATCTAGTCTGACCTCCTTTATATCACAGGCCACCAACACCACCACATCCCCTCACACTAACCCAACAATCAAAATTAGTCCAAAATATTCCAGCCCACAGGAGATTCAACTATTATGTACCACAGTGTCGTTGCAGCCACGTTGGTCCCAGAATACTAGAGAGACAAGGCGGGTGAGGTAATATCTTGTATGGGACCAACTTCTGTTGGTGAGAAAGACAAGCTTTCTCTGAAGAAAGCTCTGTGTAGCTCGAAAGCTTGTCTCTTTCACCAACAGACATTGGTCCGATAAAAGGTATCGGGAGGTATTGCCTCACCCACTTTGTCTCTCTGTTATGGGCCACAGGCAGAGAAAAGGAGGGACTGAGGTGCACCAGTGCCTGAGGCCCCCGCCATGGCAAAGAAATGATTAAAAACTACAAACTGCAAAACTACAACAGTGAGCAACTCAGAGAAAACTGCCAGATGTCTGGGCTTTCCCACAGCTTCTGTGCTTAGTTAGAGAAATCTGAATGGAAAATAAAAATAACAAATCCTTGCAGTGTGGCTATTTTTGCCCTGGGATCATGACGCCTTTCCGGTCTCCTGCTCTCAGATAAAACTGAGTGGATCTCCAAATGCACTAACTGTACAAATATTGGCAGCCCTCAGGCTGGCGTTTCATCACCAGCCAAATCTGCGGATGGCAGTGAGTGCATGACATCTCTTATGTGAGCTTAAATGGGGTTGTTGAATACTCCGGCACACAGCTCGCTGCAGCTCTGCAGAGAACAAGAGAGCAATAAAATGGTGTGACCTTCCGACTTCATTTGAAGGCCTTTCCTGCGTGCTGGAGGAGGGGCGTGCTGGCTGTGTATGTCTGTCCACCAGGCAGTTGCATATGTAGCTGTGCTCCCTCCCCTTGGGTTTCTTTAGCTAGTGGTGAATGTGAAAATGAATTTCAAACATGGGGGTGGAGGCAAGACTTCCTTTAGCAGATCACACCTGAGCATTTAGTAATAATTGGCATGCAGCACAAAACACCCTTAATACAGTGCTCTTCCACAAGGAGTGGAACCCAGTGAAATGGAAATCTAGCTTGGAGGGATGCAGCCCTGTCAGAGATCCACAGGTCCGGTGCTCTGGGAAGACCCCCTCGGTGTGCCAGATGCCCTTAGGGTCTCACTCTTTCACTTGGACTGCACCTCGGTGCCTTCATAGAATCATAGAATATCAGGGTTGGAAGGGACCCCAGAAGGTCATCTAGTCCAACCCCCTGCTCGAAGCAGGACCAATTCCCAGTTAAATCATCCCAGCCAGGGCTTTGTCAAGCCTGACCTTAAAAACCTCTAAGGAAGGAGATTCTACCACCTCCCTAGGTAACGCATTCCAGTGTTTCACCACCCTCTTAGTGAAAAAGTTTTTCCTAATATCCAATCTAAACCTCTCCCACTGCAACTTGAGACCATTACTCCTCATTCTGTCATCTGCTACCATTGAGAACAGTCTAGAGCCATCCTCTTTGGAACCACCTCTCAGGTAGATGAAAGCAGCTATCAAATCCCCCCTCATTCTTCTCTTCTGCAGGCTAAACAATCCCAGCTCCCTTAGCCTCTCCTCATAAGTCATGTGTTCTAGACCCCTAATCATTTTTGTTGCCCTCAGCTGGACTCTCTCCAATTTATCCACATCCTTCTTGTAGTGTGGGGCCCAAAACTGGACACAGTACTCCAGATGAGGCCTCACCAATGTCGAATAGAGGGGAATGATCACATCCCTCGATCTGCTCGCTATGCCCCTACTTATACATCCCAAAATGCCATTGGCCTTCTTGGCAACAAGAGCAGACTGCTGACTCATATCCAGCTTCTCATCCACTGTCACCCCTAGGTCCTTTTCCGCAGAACTGCTGCCTAGCCATTCGGTCCCTAGTCTGTAGCGGTGCATTGGATTCTTCCATCCTAAGTGCAGAACCCTGCACTTATCCTTATTGAACCTCATCAGATTTCTTTTGGCCCAATCCTCCAATTTGTCTAGGTCCTTCTGTATCCTATCCCTCCCCTCCAGCGTATCTACCACTCCTCCCAGTTTAGTATCATCCGCAAATTTGCTGAGAGTGCAATCCACACCATCCTCCAGATCATTTATGAAGATATTGAACAAAACCGGCCTCAGGACTGACCCTTGGGGCACTCCACTTGATACCGGCTGCCAACTAGACATGGAGTACCCCTGCTTCACGCTGTGAGCTCCCTTCAGTGAGTCCACCTGAGTGGGACACCTGAGGGAGACTTGTATCCCCAAAGGGAGCAATGCACCCCCACTTTCAGCATCTGCAGTGACTCTCAGCCAGTCTTGTAAAAGCAGTAGGGTTTATTAGCTGTCTGGAACACAGTGTAGAAAGTCCTTGGTTAGCATAGAGAACAGAAAAAATGTCCTGGTCTGTTCTGGTTACCCAGAGCCCTTGCCATGTGGTGTCCACCCCTGGCTCCCATTCTGTCTTTCTCTGTCTTCTTTGTTCAAGTTCCTGATCAGTCCTTTGTTGTCCAGCTGGTCAAATACAGGTGGCTTTCTGTCGAGGGACGGGCCATCTCTGGTCACTAGTTGATTGGTACAGCAGAACCTCAGAGTT
Organism: Lepidochelys kempii; assembly: GCF_965140285.1. Taxonomy (NCBI): domain Eukaryota; kingdom Metazoa; phylum Chordata; order Testudines; family Cheloniidae; genus Lepidochelys; species Lepidochelys kempii. The sequence goes on from NC_136381.1 coordinate 259,367,992, forward strand.
ATGAACACCTTGGGAATGGAGGTTGTCCGTAACTCTGAAATGTCTGTAACTCTGAACAAAACATTATGGTTGTTCTTTCAAAAGTTTACAACTGAACATGGAGTTAATACAGCTTTGAAACGCTACTCTGCAGAAGAAAAATGCTGCTTTCTCTTTATTTTGTTTAGTAGTTTATGTTTAACACAGTACTGTACTGTATTTGCTTCTTCTTTGTTTGGTCTCTGCTGCTGCTTGATTGTGTACTTCTGGTTCCAAATGAGGTGTGTGGTTGAGGGGTCAGTTCGTAACTCTGGTGTTCATAACTCTGAGGTTCTACTGTAGTAAGTGTCCTGATGATTGGATTTGCCATTGTCTTCACGGACTCTAATGACCTGGGCCCCCAAACCTGAGACAAGTAGGTGCCATTCACACCTTCGTCGTAACCTGCCCAACCTAATTAACCATGCAGCATATAGGGGAAACTGAGGCACACACAGTATTCATACTAAATATTTAGAGAAAATGCCAGCTCTGTCACAGGCCCATCCTCTGTGACAGCAGTGGTCAGTCTTGACCAGCTAGTGTACCACACCTAAAACACAACAGTACATGGCGTGCCACCTCAGTAACATAACCTGTGTAATTACGAGGGATTTTTATTTTCATTAAACTCATCCAGGAACCACCTGATGGCAGCCTACATACCATGATTTGAAAACCACTACTCTAGGGTACACAGCACATAAGATACACAAGATAAAACGAGGACGTAATAGCAACAAATATCTTTATATAATATATCATAGGCAGAAGCAGAGGTACAGTATTTCCAGTTATATGCCACCACGCAGCAGCCGTTTTGGTTTCCTGGGGATAAAGCATCCAAGCAAGCGCGCAGCTGAGGGATCTCTGCACCTCTTGGGAGGTGAATGAAAGTGATGTTGTGGGGTTCATTCTTCCGCAGTGGGTACCAGACAAGAGTGGCTGAGTGCCCAAGTCAAGAGATTTTTTAAAATCAATTAGTTAACCCTTCCTGTCCATTCACAGGTTGTGCAATCAGAATTCAGCTGATAGCTCTGTTGATGAGAGGGGAGGGGAAAGAGATTCCAATTGGCTTTGCACATCTGTATGGGCAGTGCAGGTGCAGAGTAAAAAACCCAGGAGATCTGCAATTCAAACCATCAGCTATGGCTGCAAGACACCCAAGGAAGGAGCAGATACTTTGGGCGCTCTTCCGTGTTTGGTTTCTGATTGTGAGTGCACTTTAACTGGAAATGAAATACGCTATTGTGGTGTTGGGGTCGGAGCGAGGTGGCATGAGATGTGGGGAGAGAAGACATGTATGTCTGAGCTGTAGCGAGGTGCACTTAGGGGCCCGCATGTCTAGTGGGCAGGCCACGGCTCAGCAGGTGGCTTTGTGGGGCAATCTGACAGCCTGGCAGCCAAGTTACAGGCTGTCCTTCTCTCGGTTTCCCCGGTCAGACAAGGGGCAGAGGGAAAGGTACAGGGACCACCCCCCTTCCCCAGCCCTCCCTCTCCACTGGGTCCAAGAAAGGAGGGGTGAGGAAAGTCAGGCCCCTCTAGCTGAATCCCCAGACCCACCTCCGCTGGGCCACTTCCAACTTCCCCTGTGCTCTTCAGTCTGGGGCGCGGTCACAGCTCTCTGCTTCCCTCCCCATGGAGGGCTGCTCAAGCAAACTCAAATAGTCAGTAGGAGCTTTTCAGCTCCCTTCACAGTATCCAGTTTTCCCCCTTGTCAGGGCGATGGGGAGAGAAACAGGAGTCAGGCCCCTGGCTGTCCGGCCACAGTCCAGGCCCTTCCCCTGTGGATTCCTCTGGCCCAGGAGATACTAGCTGGCATCCTTCCAGCAGATGGCCCCTCTTTCACTGTCCACCTGCTCGATTTCCAGAGCCCCCTTGTAAACAGGTCACCCTGAGTGGCAGGGCCATCTTGGCCCAGTCCTGCGCCATCACTGCTCTAGGCTTAGTGAAAGGTCTGAAAAGCTCATCACGGGGGGGAAGGAAACAAGTCAGCAGCTGCCAGTACATTGAAGATCACTCCTTGTATCTAAAAACTGCAGCTTCTGTTGTGATGCTTCTAAGGATCCCAAGGCTGATAGTGATTTCAACAGCATTGCGGTCCCCAAGCATTCACAAATCACAAGTCAGGCCCCCGAAAATCATGAGATTGGTTTAAAAAGCCATAAGATTTACTTTTTAATAATAACTTTTGTATTTTCCTTTGCCTTCTAGTTTCTGCATCTTTAGGGTGCACCTGGGTCATGTTTTCAAGCTTTTCTCTGCCACGATGAGGGCTAGAAACGTCCTTTTCAAAAGGAAAGTTGGGATTATCACCTAATCACATGACTCCAGTAGCTGGAGCTTTAAGAGAAACACCAACTATCTCCAGCCTGGGGATAAAATTGCAAGAGCTGGCAATGTTGCTTCAGTAGGAGTAAGGACTGTGAGATAATCTCACGGTTACCTTGTGCCCTCAAATTCCACCGTGACCCTCAGTTTGTTGTATCCACTTGTTGTTTCTCATCTTATACTGTAAGTTTTTTGGGACTGTCTATGTATAGCACATAACACAGTGGGGCCCTGACTTCTGACTGGGACCTGTAGGTGTTACTGCAACACCAATGACTAATAATTTTAATTAAGTGTTGGATATTTAGCTTCAAATTATGTATCCAATTACATTTTCCATGATTTTTTAAAAAAACCAACAGTTATGAACCAGAATATATTTAATTTGGGGCAGCGCTCTCCCCTGTTCTCTCACACCGTGTGTGTGTGTTGCTACTCTGCCACCTACTGGTATGGATGTTTCAGACCCAATACATACAGTTGGCTGACTAACAAGAAGGCTCTGCTTGTGTCTCTGTGGTGTGAGTGGGAGTAAGAATTTTGTCAGAAAACAGAGGCACTTCGCCCATCTATGCGTTGAAGGGTCAGTAAATTAAAGAGGCCCTACAGACCACTAATTATATCTATACCTCCCACAGTCCTGGGGAGAGGTTGGGCGTTGGATAATTCCTTGTCTTGGTCTCACGATAGGAGCCAGCTAGGTGTCTGTCAATGATACTTGAGAAGGTAATGCATCCAGATGGTTGATCCTGCCTACTGGTGAGATCCTGGGAGGCACTCATTGGTTGCCAGGATCGGGTCTAGATCCTTAGATGTGTCCCCATTAATATACATCCATGCAAGAACACCATAAGATCAGTGCCCAGCCCAGGGGTCCCAGAGAGACTTCAGGAACCTGTGCACTTTTTTATTTTCTCTCTTAGATTTGGAAACGCACAAAAAATGCCACATTTATTTGCCTGTATCTCTCTTGCTTGGAGACTGTTCATACCTCATGGCACCTAGGTCAGATGGCAAAGCCAAAATACTTGCAAAGCTGTAACGCACAATCTCCAGCTACAAGGGAGAGTTCAAATCTGCAGCATTTTACTCCCAAGGTTAATCATCTTTATGCATCGCTGGAAGGCACTCAGACACTACAGTGATGAGTGCGGTATAAAATCCAATATAGCATAGAAAGGATTTCTGTAATCAACAATAGGAACAGTGATATTGTGCACAGAGGAGCTGAAGAAAAGAATGCTAGGGCATAATGTAAGGAGCAATTTCATGTCTGTGTCCTTCCTGTATAATATTTGCAGAATACATCATCTTAGTTTTCATCCTTTCCATATTCTCACATACACATATGATACTTTCTCTGTCAGGGCCAAAATGATCAAAAGATAGGCAAGCTGAGGGCTCCATCTGAATCCCATTGAAATGAATGGGAGCCTTTCCCTTGACTTTAATACAGGTTGGATCTGGCCCCAAAGGAATCTACATAAAAGTTGGATTTTCAGAAATGCAGCCATGGGCTGCTTTGAAGTTTCAATGAGCTGTTAGCAGGGAACCTTGTCAAGTGGAATTCTCTTAGCTGCACGCCTACTGTAATTCTAGGTGTGTTGTGATGCTGTAAATGTAGCAGATTAAAATACAGGGACAAAACAAGGGGGTTGACCAAAACGTGCCCTTGGACAGTGGTTGATGGAGGCCAGTATGAGTTAGAGCCACCCTATGTAGGCTGTCTATGGGCTGTGCAGCAGCCCAGAATCCTTTGTAGTGCCATGCGCCCTCCCACCCCATCCTTTACGCTGGAGTTTATGTCAGCTCTATATTGTTCCTACATCTGTTACTCCTGAGGGAATTCTGCATCAAAAAAAAAAAAAATTCTGCACACAGTATTTTAAAATTCTGCATCCTTTATTTACAATATAATCACACCATTTTCAATTATTTGCTGACAAGTATTTTGAAATAAATTACTAAAATAATTGAAAATAGTGTGATTATGTTGTTATTGTGTTTCTGTGTTATTCTAACAATTAAAATATGCAAACATTGCAGAATTTTAACATTTTTAAAATTTTTGGCACAGAATTCCCTCAAGAGTATCAGGGTTCTGTGGCTGAACTTTGTGACTTTGTCCTTACCCATAACTATTTTACATTTGGGGACAATGTATACCTTCAAATCAGCGGCACTGCTATGGGTACCCGCATGGCCCCACAGTATGCCAACATTTTTATGGCTGACTTAGAACAACGCTTCCTCAGCTCTCGTCCCCTAACGCCCCTACTCTACTTGCGCTATATTGATGACATCTTCATCATCTGGACCCATGGAAAAGAAGCCCTTGAGGAATTCCACCACGATTTCAACAATTTCCATCCCACCATCAACCTCAGCCTGGTCCAGTCCACACAAGAGATCCACTTCCTGGACACTACAGTGCTAATAAACGATAGTCACATAAACACCACCCTATACTGGAAACCTACTGACCACTATTCCTACCTACATGCCTCCAGCTTTCACCCTGACCACACCACACGATCCATTGTCTACAGCCAAGCTCTGCGATACAACCGCATTTGCTCCAACCCCTCAGACAGAGACAAACACCTACAAGATCTCTATCAAGCATTCTTACAACTACAGTACCCACCTGCAGAAGTGAAGAAACAGATTGATAGAGCCAGAAGAGTTCCCAGAAGTCACCTACTACAGGACAGGCCTAACAGAGAAAATAACAGAATGCCACTAGCCGTCACCGTCAGCCCCCAACTAAAACACCTCCAACGCATTATTAAGGATCTACAACCTATCCTGAAGGATGACCCAACACTCTCACAAATCTTGGGAGACAGGCCAGTCCTTGCCTACAGACAGCCCCCCAACCTGAAGCAAATGCTCACCAGCAACCACATACCACACAACAGAACCACTAACCCAGGAACCTATTCTTGCAACAAAGCCCGTTGCCAGCTGTGCCCACATATCTATTCAGGGGACACCATCACAGGGCCTAATAACATCAGCCACACTATCAGAGGCTCGTTCACCTGCACATCCACCAATGTGATATATGCCATTATGTGCAAGCAATGCCCCTCTGCCATGTACATTGGTCAAACTGGACAGTCTCTACGTAAAAGAATAAATGGACACAAATCAGATGTCAAGAATTATAACATTCATAAACCACTTGGAGAACACTTCAATCTCTCTGGTCACGCGATTACAGACATGAAAGTTGCGATATTACAACCAAAAAACTTCAAAACCAGACTCCAGCGAGAGACTGTTGAATTGGAATTCATTTGCAAATTGGATACAATTAACATAGGCTTGAATAGAGACTGGGAGTGGCTAAGTCATTATGCAAAGTAACCTATTTCCCCTTGTTTTCTCCTACCCCCCACCCCGACGTTCTTGTTAAACCCTGGATTTGTGCTGGAAATGGCCCACCTTGATTATCATACACATTGTAAGGAGAGTGATCACTTTAGATAAGCTATTACCAGCAGGAGAGTGGGGTGGGGAGAGGTATTTTTTCATGCTTTGTTTGTATAAAAAGATCTTCTACACTTTCCACAGTATGCATCCGATGAAGTGAGCTGTAGCTCACGAAAGCTTATGCTCAAATAAATTGGTTAGTCTCTAAGGTGCCACAAGTACTCCTTTTCTTTTTGCAAATACAGACTAACACGGCTGTTACTCTGAAAAGGGTTCTGTGTGGCGCAATCTGGGTGTGGATAGCTCGGTGTGGGGTCTGGGTGCAGGGGGGAATCTGGGTGTACAGGGGCTCAGTGCAGGATTCTGGGTGCAGGGGGAATGGGACTCTGCAGGGGAGTCCAGGTGAAGGTGGTTAGGGCTCAGTAAGGGGTGGGGCTGGAAAAGTGGGGCTTCGTTGGGGAGTTTTGGGGGGCTCGGGGTGGGGGTTCTGGGTACTGGGGGCTCCTGATGCAGGGGGACTTGGTGGGGGGGTTTTGGGTGCATGGGTGTGGGGGGGGGGTCACTGTATGGGGAGCTGCTCCCCCTGCCTGCCCAACCCTGTGCATCCAAACCCTCCACACCCTACCCCGCCATTGAGCCTCACCCCCCTGCACTTGGAACCGTCCCCCCGAGCCTCACCCCTACTCCGCACCCAGACACCCCCCCACCAAGCAAACCCCTCCCCATGGTGCAGAGCTTTCTGCACCCAGGGGAAGTTTCTGGGGGTTGATCTGACCCAGCCCCAGCTGCTCTGTGCAGAGGAGTGGGAGGGGAAACTTCATCTCTGTTCTCCTCCTCCTCTGCCCCCACAGCTGGGACTAACGTCCCTGGGCGTCCGGGGCATCCCCAGACCCCCCTCCCCACAGTGATTTACTTCTCCCCTGACTGCCTGAACAGATGTGCTGGGGAGGGGTGAGTGAGTACTGGTGCAGCTTTGCTTTGCTTCCCCACACAAACCATTTTTTCTGCAAGGAAGCAAAGAGAATCTGCAGGGGGGCATTTTTCTGCTGCACCGCAGTGGCGCAGAATTTCCCCAGGAGTAAGGACCTGTGGGATCCTCCTCTAGGCCCTTGTGGCTCTTGTGTAGCCTCGGTCCCCACATCAAATCCATTTAGGGGACAGAGCAGGGCGAAGAGTTTACCCCCTAATCTGAAAATACCGAGACACAGTGGTAGCCGTTAAAAAGTCAGCCTTCACCCACAGTCACCTTGCAGATGTATGAGAGTCCATGGCGACTTCCTGTTCTAGGTCCAAGGGAAATAAAGGCTTGATCTTGTACTATTGATGTCAGTGGGAGTTTTGCCATGGACTGATTTATTTATAATCAGCTCATCTGTTTAGTAGTTGGTTAATTTTAACTTGTGATGGGGCAGAGAGGCTCCATACCAGCAGAGAATGGGTTAAGGAGAGCCCTTGGGCCCAGCTATCCCCGCCCCACTATACCTGCAGCCAATGCCAAGCCTGGAGGGAGAATAAACGGAGAGAGCCTGGCTCAGTTAAGGGCTGACTGGCCAGGAAGGAGGACACCATCAGAGGAACAGCCAGACCCCAAGGAGCGAGCAATGCTCGAATCAGAGGCTGGTTGGGGAACCAAGCCCCTTCCCTGGGAGACTGAGGGATGACCCAGTATTGAGGTATGTTTGGTTTGTTTGGCTATATGACATGTTGGGGCTGAGCCACTCAACCTCACTCAGAAGAGGAATAAGACAGAAGGGTCAACTAGTTGGTGGGCTGCAGTCTGCCTCATTGGATTATACCCTTTTCTCCTCTACCCGATCCCCACCTCCTTTGCATTCATAGACCATAAGTACTTCGAGCCAGGGACTGTGTCTTCATGTATGTTTGGACAGCACCTAGCACAGCAAAGCTTAGTTAAACATTTGCCTCATCAATAGTCTAGATTCCCTGATCATATTTGTGTCTCTTGAACAAGTTCTCATTCTAAGCCATGAGGCCCTTTCCTCTGCTAAGGGCCTAAGACTGGAGTCTGTGCTGCACCTCCTCAGAGGACATACAGAAGTGCCTTGGAGGGCTGCTCTAACTTATGAGAACCTCCATAAGGCTGCCTATGGGCTGTACAGCAGCCCAGAATCCCCTGTAGTACTCTTCATTATGGCCAGGCCCTCTTGCATCACGCTCTGTATGCTAGAGCTTAGGTCAGCTCTGTATTGCTCTACACCAGTAGAATGGTCCCCTGGTGCTTGTGGCTCCTGTATGGCCCCGTCACCACACCAGGAGCATACAGGGACCCAAGCAGGGGGAAGAATTCACCCCTTAACTGGCAAATGTCCAGGCACAGCATTGTCTATTAAAAATTCAACCTTAGACTGACAGGTTTTAAGGTCAGGAAGGACCATCAAGATCATCTAGTCTGATCTCCTGCACATTGCAGGCCACAGAACTTCACCCACCTGCTACTGTAATAGATCCCTAACCTCTGGCTGAGTTACTGAAGTCCTCAAATCATGATTTAGAGACTTCAAGCTACAAAGAATCCACCATTTACACTAGTTTAAACCTGCCCATGACCCGTGTCCCACTCTGCAGAGGAAAGAGAACCCTGACCCTCAGGGTCTCTGCCAATCTGACCTAGAGGAAAATTCCTTCCCAACCCCAGTTATGGTGATCAGTTAGACCATGAGCATGTGGGGAACACCTAGTGGCCAGACACCTGGGAAAGAATTCTCTGTAGTAACTTAGAGCCTCCCCATCACCAGCCATTGGAGATTTTTGCTGCTAGCAGTCGCAGATCAGCTACATGCCCTTGTAGGCTGTCTCATCATACCATCCCCTCCATAAACTTATGAAGCTCAGTTTTGAAGCCAGTTAGGTTTTTCGCCCCCACTGCTCCCCTTGGAAGGCTGCTCCAGAACCTTCACCCACAATCACCTTGCAGATGTCTGAGAATCCATGGTGGCTTCCTGTTCTATATACAAGGGAAGTGAGGCCTTGATCTTACACTATTGAAGTCTATGGGAGTTTTGCTGTGGACTTTAAGGGGAGCAAGATCAGGCCCCAAGTGAGGTATCTCAGCTGCCGGTTACCCCTGCAAGGAAGTGACTGACTTTTTAATTTCTATCCCTGTGCAGCCCCCTTTATATTTTCTCCCCAAGTGCAACAGTCAATTTATGTCAATTGCTTGAATGTTGTAACCTGAGGCAGAACAGTCATCCGGCCTAATGACTCCAGTAAAGGCACTATCTCTGGGTGGCTTGAACGCCACCTGTGGCTTGAAAAGGAAACATCTCTCTTCCTTTCACCCCAGTAAAACAGCCCTGGAATACCTGCATGCCCCTTTCTGTGTTCATTTCATCCCTCTCGTTGGGTTGTTGCCAGGTATTGCTGTCAGATCAGTAGCTCCAGCAAAGCTCCATTTTAGTTTCACTGCCTGAAACAGACATTTAGTCACATCATCAGGCAGAGGTATGTCCCCATCTTGCATCCTTTTCCTGCACTTGTCTTTGATATTTGTCTTTCCCTGCAAACAGCTTTCAGGTGTCACAATTCTTGCTCTAGCCGACAGCAATAGCTGGCTCTTTGATCTCCAATGAAGCTCAAGAAAAGTGGCAACACAACTGATTGTATCCTGGTCATTAACTCATCGTGCGCCTCATTCCTTGGGGTGCCATAGGCCAGAGGCTCTCAACCTTTCCAGGCCACTGTACCCCTTTCAGGAGTCTCATTTGTCTTGCGTACCCCCACGATTCACCTGATTTAAAAACTACTTGTTTACAAAATCAGACATGTCACAGCACACTATTACTGGGAAATTGCTGACTTTCTCATTTTTAACCATATAATTCTAAAATACATTAATTGGAACATAAATATTGTACTTACATTTCAGTGTATCATATATAGAGCAGTATAAACAAGTCATTGTATGAAATATTTGTTTGTACGGCCTTCGCTAATGGTTTTTATGTAGCCTGTTGTAAAACTAGGCAAATATCTAGATAAGTTGATGTTCCCCCTGGAAGACCTCTGTGTACCCCCGGGGATACGTGTACCCCTGGTTGAGAACCACTGCCATAGGCTACTGTTTCTGCCTGTGATTCTAGCGGGCGCACGTGAGGCATCTCTTGGATTTAAGGAAAATACTTAGGTGGGAGTGTATAGAAAAATGTTCTACATAAACAAACTTGGTGTTTATCAGACAAAGAGGGATCTTTCTTATTTGATGACTCAAGGGAATAATGACCATTGTTGCCTCATTTCTTTGTCCTCTGCCCATATCCACCAGTTGTCTCTTGTTTTAGTTTTAGAGCACAGGCTCTTTGGGGCAGGGTTTGTCTCCTTTGTTCTGTGTTTGTACCGCACCTAGCACAAGAGGGTCCTGGCCCATGACTGGGGCTTCTAGATGCTACCACAATACAAATAAATAATAATGTTGTTATTCGGGGGCGGGGGATGGATTAAACTGTGCTGAAGCTGGTGGGTATAACCACTTTATTCAGCCTAAAGATAGAAAAAACAGCTGGAACAAGCCTGGGAGCATGGCCTCAAGAAAAGCTAAGAAAATGAGCTTTTGGGTGAAGTGCAGGCTGGAAACAGACTTGGAACTAATAAAAGGAGTACTTGTGGCACCTTAGAGACTAACCAATTTATTAGGTGCCACAAGTACTCCTTTTCTTTTTGCGAATACAGACTAACACGGCTGTTACTCTGAGACTTGGAACTGTGAGCAAAGAAACTCTCTCCTGTTGTTTGCTTCCTGCTGTGTTCAGGGAAACAAAGACTTTGTGGACATCCTTTCTAAACAAATAGGATTGCATCAAAGAAATACCTGACTCTTTCATCAATTTTCCCTCCTCACTGAAACAACCTGCAAGCTCCCATAATTTTGGCTAACGATTTGGGTCAAAAGGGATAACAATAAAAGACTCTGGAGCGCAGTAGAGGTCAGAGTTGGCCCAGGAGGGAATTTTGTGAAAACTTTTTCGAAAAAGCGTTTTCTTTTGTTTTAACTGTGAAAATTTGTCTGTTTCAAAAATCCAAACATTTTGATGGCTGAATGGCTGGTGACAAAAAAGGGGGCAGGGCAGGGGCGGATTTCTTGAAAGTTTAATCAAAAGGCTTTTCCTAGTGTATTTTTGAATGTTGAAATATGTGGCGGAGAGTGTCAAAAAAAAAAAAAGTCTTGAGAATGGATTTAAAACTGGATTATTGCTTCTCTGATTCCCCTGAGGCTGCAAAGCTGGGCTGGCGATCTGGTGTGAGCGCTTCAGATAAAGTTTGAGTGAGCATCCCAACTGGTGTGTTTCTTATCCAAACCAAATCTGCCTAGCATCTGAGGGTGACTCATTGATTTATTAGAGACTAACCAATTTATCTGAGCATAAGCTTTCATGAGCTACAGCTCACTTCATCGGATGCATCTGATGAAGTGAGCTGTAGCTCACGAAAGCTTATGCTCAAATAAATTGGTTAGTCTCTAAGGTGCCACAAGTCCTCCTTTTCTTTTTGCGAATACAGACTAACACGGCTGCTACTCTGAAACCTGTCATTGATTTATATTATACTTAGCACCAAAGGGTATTCAGCCTGGTGACTGAATGTTCTAATGTCTCTTTCCAGGAAAGAGGCTTTGTGAAACAGAGGCAAAAACAGGTCATTGCCATGGTTTAGGGGAGTCGATTCTTTGCCAAAAACGTTACTGCTTCTGTTATGTCTATAGCTGCATCAAAACAGAAGACCAGATCATGAAAGGTGAGGAGCAGCCACTGTTCCTGCTATGTGAAGTCAATGGGAGCTGGTGGGTCTTGCTCACATGCTCGGAGTCTAACTGATTGCCTCATTTGGGGTTAGGAAGGAATTTTCCCCCAGGTCACACTGGCAGAGTCCCTGGGGGTGTTCCACCTTCTTCTGCTCGGGGCAGAAGTCACTTGCTGGTTTGAACTAGAGTAAATGGCAGATTCTCTGTAATCTGTAACGGTAAGTCTTTAAACCGTGATTTGAGGACTTCAGTAGCTCAGCCAGAGGTTCTGGGTCTTTTACAGGAGTGGGTGGGTTAGGTTCTGTGGCCTGTGATGTACAGGAGGTCAGACTAGATGGTCGTGATGGCCCCTTCTGGCCTTAAAGTCTGTGAGTCTGTGAGCTGCGAGGGCTCAGCAAACTGCAGGATTAGGCCCAGGGTTAGCAATAGACGTCAGATGCCAGTCGCTCACTCCACCACAGAAAGGACAGTTTTAGGGTTAAGGCATTTGAGTGGGACTCAACTGGGTTCCTTGCTCTGACACAGAATCCCTGTGTGAGCTTGGGCAAACCACTTAACTTCTGTGCCGCATCTATAACAGGGGGGCTAATGTTTTCTTTCCTCCTTGTGTCTGTCTTGTCTATTTAAATTGCAAGCTCTTTAGGAGATGGGGCGGTCCTTTGCTATGTGTCTGTACAGGGCCTAGCACACTGAGGCCTGGATCTCAGCTGCTGCCTCTACAGTGGTACAAATGATGAGTATACATCTACATCACCACAGGGGATTGCCCAAAAGAACATGGCAAGCGATCTTTCCATCACCAGCCTCGGCTGAGGGTTAAATCAAAGGAAAGCAGCTTTACGCACAGCCAGGGTGAGTAGCTGCACCACTGAAGTCAGTGGGAATTTGGTCATCGACTTTAATGGGTGATGGACCAGGGCCGGAGTTTCCCCTGGAGCCTGGCCAGCAGAGATGCACTGATTCACCATATCCCCTGTCAGCACACTGCTCACTTTAGGGGCAGCCTCAGCCACCTGCAGGCCCCTTCGGAGTAGCGTCTGCAGCCTACTCTTTTGGCTGTCTGCACCCAGGTCTGCGCCAGCGTGGACTTGGAAATGAAGCTGTCCCAAAGAGATCAAAGAGCTTCACAGATCATTCAAAATGTCCTCAACAAGTTTGCAGGTGAAATAACCCAGGGGAGAGCTCAGATTTCTCTTGAGGTGACTGTACAGCAAAGTGTGTGATTCCACCCCGGACTCCTCTCATGATTCTCAGTGCCTGTTGGAATTGCGCTGGGGAGAGTAGTGAGTGGAAGGGAGAAATAGGTTGCATTTGGAGGGGATTGCATACAAGTTTTGCCATTGCCCAGTGCGGGGGAAAAAGGAGCGCTTTGTTACGGCCATCAGACCTGTGGTTTTGTCCTAGCTAGGGTGGGTTGGGCTGTGCCTGAAACGAGCCGAACATCTGGGCTTGTGCCAGGGCTGTTTTACTGTAAGCACATCTGCCAGACGCCGGCTCGCCAGTCACTCAGCAAGTACATCTTGTTTGTGTTTTTTCTGCAAGTACACTCCCGGCGGGTTATGTCAGAGGTGAGGAATGTGGGCCACCCTCTGTCATGAGATCAGCCTGACATTTTTAGGCAGAACACATACCGTATTTTCTGGAAGAGAGCACACACATTGTGCAGGGGATTTGGGGCCTGAGAGAAAATGAACGACTCCCCCCATCCCTGCTTCATCTCCAGCAGTTGAGGTAAGCTGAATGTGACTGGCTATAGGGCCAACCTCCACTTTTGCATCCATAACCAATGAGGAAAGAAATGCCAATGAATAGATAAGAATGAAAGAGAAACAACTGAAGTTTATTAGACCCCACACAGAAAGCTTTGGAAATCTAGTTGGAGGCAACACCATGGATATGTTACAGATTTTCTAAAGGGCTCAGTCCCCATTTTATTCACTTAAAACACAGGACCTGATCATAGAATTGTAGAATATCAGGGTTGGAAGGGACCTCAGGGGGTCATCTAGTGCAACCCCCTGCTCAAAGGAGGACCAATCCCCAACTAAATCATCCCAGCCAGGGCTTCGTCAAGCCTGACCGAAAAAACCTCTAAGGATGGAGATTCCACCACCTCCCTAGGTAACCCATTTCAGTGCTTCACCATCCTCCTAGTGAAAAAGTTTTTCCTCATATACAACTTAAACCTCCCCCACTGCAACTTGAAACCAATATTCCTTGTTCTGTCATCTGCTACCACTGAGAACAGCCTAGATCCATCCTCTTTGGAACCCCCTTTCAGGTAGTTGAAAGCAGCTATCAAATCCCCCCTCATTTTTCTCTTCTGCAGACTAAATAATCCCAGTTCCCTCAGCCTCTCCTCATAAGTCATGTGCTCCAGCCCCCTAATCATTTGTGTAACCCTCCACTGGACTCTAATTTTTCCACATCCTTCTTGTAGTGTGGGGCCCAAAACTGGACACAATACTCCAGATGAGGCCTCACCAACGTTGAATAGAGGGGAATGATCACGTCCCTCAATCTTCTAGCAATGCTCCCACTTATACAGCCCAAAATGCCTTTAGCCTTCTTGGCAACGAGGGCACACTGCTGACTCAAAACCAGCTTCTCGTCCACTGTAACCCCAGGTCCTTTTCCGCAGAACTGCTGCCTAGCCATTCGGTCCCTAGTCTGTAGCGGTGCATGCGATTCTTCCGTCCTAAGTGCAGGACTCTGCATTTGTCCTTGTTGAACCTCATCAGATTTCTTTTGGCCCAATCCTCTAATTTGTCTAGGTCCCTCTGTATCCTATCCCTACCTTCCAGCGTATCTACCACTCCTCCCAGTTTAGTGTCATCTGCAAACTTGCTGAGGGTGCAATCCATGCCATCCTCCAGATCATTAATGAAGATATTGAACAAAACCAGCCCCGGGACCGACCCTTCAGGCACTCCACTTGATACCGGCTGCCAACTAGACAGGGAGCCATTGATCACTACCTGTTGAGCCTGACAATCTAGCCAACTTTCTATCCACCTTATCGTCCATTCATCCAGCTCATATTTCTTTAACTTGCTGTCAAGAATACTGTGGGAGACCGTATCAAAAGCTTTGCTAAAGTCAAGGAATAACATGTCCACTGCTAGGGCTAGGACTGCAGGGCTCAAATAGTAGTGTAGACATCCCCACTCAGGCTGGAGCCCAGGCTCCGACACTGGGTGTCGGAGCCCAGGCTCTAGCCCCAGCAGGAAGATCTACACTGCTATTTTTAGCTCTGCAACTTGAGCTCTGCAAGCCTGTGTCAGTTGACCCGGGTTCTGAGACTCAGCAACGTGAGTTTTTCTTTGCATTGTAGATGTATTCTGAGGAGCCAGGAGGGTTCTTAGTTGAGCTGGTCAGAAAATCTTTGACAGAACCATTTTCCATTGAAAATGAAAGTTGAAGTTCCACTGAAGTTCCAAATGAAGTTCCACTGATATGGAACGGCTTCCTGAAATCGTGTCAATTTCAACAAAATTTTGTTTTAGAGAAAAAAATGGGAGAAAAGTTCCGGCAATGTTGAAATGCCCCATTTCAACATTTTCAGGGTGAAATGTTTTGATTTTTCATGTTGAACTTTTTTATTGTGTATGACATTATATATGACAATATACAACTTTTTTAAAAGTCAAAACTGATCTGATACATTTAGACTGATTCAGAAAATTTCAAAATGTTCAGCTTTTGTTCTGAATCTGAATCGAAACAAGTGTCATAATCCTTTGTGAAATGGATTTTCCATCCTCTGCTCATTTGTAGTCCTTAGTGCCCGCTGCACACAGCCACCATGTGGGGCGGGGGCACTCCCCCAGTGGGAGGGGCCTGTTAAAGACTCCTCCTCTTCCTTTGGATAAGAGAACAAGAGCCAGGAGAACTGAAGTATGATCTGAGCTGGGCTGAAATGATGGACAAGAAAATGATCTGAACGACATCCTCATCCTGCTTTGTCCCAGTCTCTGTGTTTGTTATTCTTGCTCATTGTGTCACAACAACATTTAGGCCTTGATTCCGCATTTGGATCCTTTTTGCCAGTGTAAAACTTCAGTGGGACTCCATACCGACATAAGCATCCACCCGTGCTGATCCAACGGCAGGACTGAGGCCTTCCACTGTAAGCAACTCGGAGAAAGGATCTTTCTCTAAGGTGCTCAATGTACCTGTGGGAAGTATGAATAATTAATACTAAGCACAACACATGCATGTTTATATTTGATAATAAATCAGTGAAAAATGGTGAACTCATTAATTTTTGTTACACTCCTCCTTCAAATTGGGGGAAATAAGCCAACATGGTATAGAGACCCTTAATCACTTTGGGGAAGGTAGTCCAGAAAGGCTGAAGCTTGTATGCTGCGGTTCCCCAGGTGGTATCTTGATCGTCAAGGTAAAAATAAGCATCTTTAACCATCTTTGGCCTTCATTGCCGATCAACATTATTCTCTGAATCACAAATTAACAGGATGGAATGCACATAGATTGTTTTTAACTTTATCCATCTGGGATTGTTATCCCAAACAGTAACAATATTAGCTTTAGCCATAATATTTCAGACTGATCCAAGAATGCTATTCTGCAATATCTATCCGCACTCTGCATCTGACCCAGGCAAACATCAGGGGACACCAGTTTCATTAGGCAGTGCTCAGCAGTTGAATGTACTGTTCCTGCCAATGCACACACTGTAGGTTCTTTATTGCCTAATTGTCTCTTTTTCTGAGATGGCTTACAACAAACACAAAGGCCATGGAAAAAGCAGTGCTTTAGCTGTCAGGGGTAGGCCTGTCACATTC
Source organism: Lepidochelys kempii (assembly GCF_965140285.1). NCBI lineage: Eukaryota > Metazoa > Chordata > Testudines > Cheloniidae > Lepidochelys > Lepidochelys kempii. The sequence goes on from NC_136381.1 coordinate 259,384,342, forward strand.
TGAGACAAGGTGGGTGAGGGAATATCTTTTATTGGACCAACCTGTGTTGGTGAGAGAGACAAGCTTTCGAACCACACAGAGCTCTTCTTCGGGGCTGGGAAAGGAACTCCCAGCATCACAACAAAATGCAAGGTGGAACAGATTGTTTAGCATAAGTAGTTAGCACATATGGTCAGGGACCATTCAAGGTAGGACTGAAAAGAACAGAAAGAGGCAGAAAGAAAACGGGTGAAAGGCTTCAAACCCAGGGGCCTGATTCTGATCTCACTTGCAGCAGTGTAAATCAGCAGTGGTTTTAGTGGAATTGCTTGTTACACTGGTATACAACTGATGTGAGATCAGAATCAGATCCCACATCATTAAGGCAGTAGAGCAGGGATTACGAATCTAAATAGTTGGGTGGCTGGTGAGTGTGGTTAGAGAGTTAGAGAAAGGCCAGGAAATCGAAAGTGGTGCTGCCTGTAGACAGGTGTAGTGGACACAGGCACTTCTAGGTGAGGGATCTGGCTTCCTTATTTTACCTAGATTCCAAGGCCAGAGGGACCATTGTGATCATCTAGTCTGACCTCCTGTGTAATACATGCCAGAGAACTTCCCCAGAATAATTCCTAGAGCAGATCTTTTAGAAAAAACATTCCATATTGATTTAAAAATGGTCAGTGATGGGGAATCCACCATGAACAACCCTTAGTAAATTGTTCCAATGGTAAATTATTCTCACTATAGAAAATTTACACTATATTTCCAGTCTGAATTTGTCTAGCTTCAACTTCTAGCCATTGGACCTGTTGTACCTTCACTGTTACATGGAAGAGCCCACTATTAAAAATTTGTTCCCCAGAGGGGAACTTGTAGACTGTAATCAAGTCAACCCATAACTTTTCTTTGTTAAGCTAACTAGATTGAGCGCCTTGCATCTGTTAATATAAGGCAGGTTTCTAATCCTTTCATCCTCCTCATAGCTCTTCTTTGAAACCTTTCCATTCTTCTTGAATTGTGGGCACCAGAACTGAGCACAGGATTCCAGCCGTGGTCACATCAGTGCCAAATACAGAGGTAAAATAACCTCTCTACTCCTTCTTGAGATTCCCCTCTTTTTGCATCCCAGGATCACATTAGTTCTTTTGACCACAATGTCTATTGGGAGCTCATGTTCAGCTGATTATCTACCATGACCCCCCGCCCCCTTTTCAGAATCACTGCTTCCCGGGATAGACTCCTCCATCTTGTAAGTATGGCCTACATACTTAGCTGGCCCCATCACTATAATATCAGAACCGTTTTTTAATGTATCGTCACAATTCTCTTGTGAGGCAGGGAAGCACTATTATTCCCATTTTAATGATGGGGACTGAGACACAGGGAATGTCTACACAGGGATGTGATTCCCAGCTGGACGAGACATACCCATGCTGGCTGTGATTTTACTCTGTTTGTTCTTCAGGCTAAAGACTGGCTGCTACAGATACATCCCACTGAGAACCATTGCATACATTTCCTCCTTGATTTCTTCCACAGACTCCAAACCCTTGTTTTATTCTTTATTGCTGTCTCTGTAGTCTAGGAGATAGATGAACAGTACCATGATTTATGGACTCTGCCTGTGGAACACTTCATGCTTATTGTTTGATTTCTAATGGAAACAAACTCCACATAATTAGAGATTGGCTCAAGTTATAAAGCTCAATTCCAGATTTCAAATAGCCCAGACTCCAGGGGGTGATTGATCCAAGCTTTTGGTTCAGCCTGTTAGAAAGATCAGATTTCTTAGCAAAACTGGGATCAGGACCTAGATTCGAATGCTGAACAACCCCAAAGTTACACCGATGGGAAGCATCAGCTAAACAGATGATTTAAAAAAATGTGGACTCAATATGCTAAATATCACGGGCCTTTTAGTACCATCTCATCTCCCAGCTATAGCTGCAGGGAGCCATTGGTTTAGAACCTAGAGAGCTGCTGGTCCTTGGATGATTACCACATCTACACCACCACTCAACAGCTCTGGGAGGGCACTGAGTCATAAGCTGTGAGCCTTGAGGGCCCAAGCATCACAGGATGTACCACCTACAGAAGGCCTGATTGGCAGTGCTCCCAGGGTCCCTGATTGGTCCAGGGACACTATTCAAGCCTGGAGGGGACACCAGAAAGTTGTCTGTGCAACTAGGTGAATCCTCAGCTGCTAGAGATGCCATACCTTTATCCTGCTCTGTTTTGTTCCTGTCCTGCTCAGTTCTGCACTGGCTTCAGAACTGGTTTCTGACTTCGGCTCTGATTCCTGACTTCTGACTCCAGCTCCACCCACTAGGCCTGGCCGCCTATGCCCACGCAGTTACAATAGCCTTGTCTAAGCCGGGACATTATCTTTAACATTTCCCACCATTGCTACTCCTGCTAGGAGTAGGCGTGAAGGCTAGGACTATAACAGGGTTTAAAAGAGAACTGGATAAATTCATGGAGGTTAAGTCCATTAATGGCTATTAGCCAGGATGGGTAAGGAATGGTGTCCCTAGCCTCTGTTTGTAGGAGGGTGAAGATGGATGGCAGGAGAGAGATCACTTGATCATTACCTGTTAGGTTCACTCCCTCTGGGGCACCTGGCATTGGCCACTGTCAGTAGACAGGATACTGGGCTGGATGGACCTTTGGTCTGACCCAGTATGGACGTTCTTATGTTCTTATGCTGGTAAGAGTGAGAGCGCTAGTGTGGAAAAGACCCGAGTGTAGACTTATTCTGAGCAGGGGTCCTGACACAGTGCTTAAAACACCTTGTCTGTTCTAGTGCTCCCACCAGCAGTCACATCACCACTCTGTGCCTTACCTTCCCCTTCGGTGAAGTGGGAGTGTATTTGCCTCCTTTAGGTAGCACTTTGAGATCTGTGTCTAGAAAGTGCTATAGAAGGGCTAGGCACTATGATTCTGCTCTACAATTTCGAGAGACCTTTGTTCAAAACAAAAGCGTGATGGAGATTTCCTTGCATCCTAGCGGAGAGGAAAGAAAGGAGGGAGCGGGAGAGGAGTGATTGCTGCAACTGCTGGCCTTGAGGAAGGCTTCGCTTGCTGGGAAGTTGTGAATTGCACCAAAGCCAGGACTGTAGAGAGAAACAAATTCCAGCTCTGCCTTCCAGCAGGGCCTGATTTAAATTGGATGCTCTAATAATGGAGTGACTGTCATGCACATCTACCCAGGGACCTGGCTAGATGCAAGAGAGCGGGAACATGACAGGTACATCCATATACAGTTGATGCAAAGGTTAACAATATCTTCCTTTCAATGCCCATGTATAAATGTGACTCAGAACGTCCCCTTAAAAAGGGCTTATTGGCATCTTAGCCTGGAACATGAAATGTTTTTCAGGATCACCTTAAGCAAAAACAAAACAAAAAACCAAAGCACCCACCGCGTCGGCACCTATGCAACTTCTGTTGGTGGAAGAGACAAGCTTTGGAGCTATACAGTGCTCTTCTTCGGTAAGGATTATTGTCAGCTGTAGTATTTTGCACCATTTCTGTAGATTTTTTTTTTTAAATTAGGGCTAGGTTCCGATGTATCTTTATGATCAAATGAAGTGCAACCAGTGTGGAAATCTCATGCTGTCTCTAGAGGGCCTCTTTTCCCATAGCAAAACTTCCGTGCAGTAGACTCCTTGACACTTTTGCTAACATATTCAGTAATGAGTGCGAACGCGGTACAGCCAACCCACAGAGATCAAATATCATGAGATGGGCTGGTTTAAAAATCCTAGAATCACAGAATCATAAACTGGAAGGGACCTCGAGAGGTCATCTAGTCCAGTCCCCTGCACTCATAGCAGGACTAAGTATTATCTAGATCATCCCTGACAGGAGTTTGTCCAACCTGCTCTTTAAAATCCCCAATGATGGAGATTCCACAACCTCTCTAGGCAATTTATTCCAGTGCTTAACCACCCTGACAGGAAGTTTTCCCTAATGTCCAACCTAAACCCCCCTTGCTGCAATTTAAACCCATTGGTTCTTGTCCAATCCTCAGAAGTTAAGAAGAACAATTTTTCTCCCTCCTCCTTGTAACAACCATTTATGTACTTGAAAACTGTTACCATGTCTCCTCTCAGTCTTCTCTTATCCAGACTAAACAAACCCAATTTTTTCAATCTTCCCTTATTGGTCATGTTTTCTAGATCTTTAGAAAACATGACCATGGGTTTGTTCATTTTAAATAACATTCTTTCAGGGTTGTGTTTTTGGTTTTGAACCTTTACGGTCACACCTTCAGCTTTTCTCTGTAAGCAGCAGGACTAGACTCTTCCTTTGCTCTTAAATGAAAGCTGAGATTTTCACCTAATCATGTGACTCCAAGAGCCGGAACTTGAAGAAAAAGACGAAATATTGTCAGACTCATGATAAATAGCAAATGTTGGCAGGCTGCAAAAATTAGCTAATTAATCTTTTCAACATCTCTGTGAGATGGATAGGCACGTCAGTATACCCTGCATGTCACAGATGGGGAAACTTGGGCACAGAGTGCAGTAGCCTTGGTTGTTGTAATTAAATTAATTAATTCAGTGGTGTTCTGCTAATTTACATCAATTGAGGGAATTGAGAGATTAAGTAGATTACTCGAAACCGTAGAGCTGGGATTAGAATTCAGAAGTAGAACTGGGAGAATAATTAGGGTGACCGGATGTCCGAATTTTATAGGGACAGTCCTGATATTTGGGGCTTTTTTTTATATGGGCTCCTAATATCCCCCACCCCCTGTCCCAATTTTTCACGCTTGCTATCTGGTCACCCTATGAATAATGGATTTTTCAGTTCATCTGCTATTTCAAAAAGTTGAAGAAAAAAACTGTTCCAGGTGAAATGAAATGTCTTGTTTCAATTTTGATCATTTTTTAAATGTTTGGGGATTTTAAAAATAAAATTAAAGGAAATATTTGAATCAAAAACTTATTTGAAAGCAAAAGATTGACATGTTGCATTTTGAAAATATTGAAGTGAAACATTTCCATTTTTTTTCTTCAAAATGAAGAATTCAGCATACTTGACGCCAATTTAAGGAGTGTTTCGGTGTTGCCAAATCTGCATTTTTTTGCCAAAAAAAGTTTCAGCTGACAAATTTTGCCCAACTCTATTTGGGCAGGAGTTGCCCAACTCTATTCCTAGTCCTGGTCCAGTGCTTTGTCCACTAGACAAGACTGTGTCTCAGTTAGGATGTAAAAGGCTCATCGCTTCTCAGAAGAGGCGCTGTAGGGGAATAACAAGGATGAAGTCAGGGGTGGCCTGGATCAGGCTTGGTGCCCTGTTGTTGACAGAACTATCAATCTTCTGCTCATGAAGACTTAAGTACGGGGTGGAAGCCCAAACTCAGTGATGAGTTTAAAAACAAAGAATAAGCACAACAAATAGGAATCTGAAAAAAATCAAGCAGTGGGCAATGCTGTTTTCCTTATTATCCCTTCTCCAGTTGTAATGCTTATTTCTGATTTGTATTGCATTTGTGCCTAGACCATTCAGGATCAGGGTCCTGCTGCGTTAGGTGCTGTACACACACAGAGCAAAAGATCGTCAGTTCCTCAGGATAGTGACTATCTATCTGGCCTGGATTCAGCTTTAGCCAGCTGCTGCTCTTCCAGGGCTGGTTTCAGCTGGTACTGAGAGATCTGGGAGATGGTGCTGTTTGACAGACGGGAGCTGTAGGTGGGTGTTGGCTGCATACCGTTGGCCCTGCAGCCTGCGTTCCCTACTGGTGCCATGCAGATGTTGAATAATATGGGGGAGCGAAGTCAGCTCTGCAGGCCTGTGCAGGTGCAGGCTCCGGAAATGGAAGAACAATCCATAGCATCCCTCTGCGTTCGGTCTGAGAAGAGTACCTGAAATGGCTCAGGCTCTCTCCGTTACCCAGGCACCTCCTGGAATGTGTATCTTCCGACACTGTATGAATGTCCTACATTTATAGACACCGACTCTGTGGGTGCTCCAGGGCTCGAGTACCCATGGGAAAATACAGTGGGTGCTCAGCACCCACCAGCCACAGCTGTTTGGGGGGCGGGGGTGCAGATCAGCTATTCGGTGGCAGGAAGCGCTCGGGGGGGGGGAAGAGCAGGGATGGGAAGAGGCAGAGTGAGGGCGGGGCCTCAGGAGGGGGCGGAGCAGGGGCAGGAAGAGGTGGAGCAAGGGCGGGGCCCGTGGGCAGAGTTGGGGCAGGGCCTCGGGGTGGAGTGGGGGTGGAGTACCCACCGGGAAAGATAAAAGTCAGTACCTGTGCCTACATTCACTCCGTCCACCCAGACCCTGATTTGAATGATCCTAAATAACAACCATGAGGGCAGAACTTGCCTCTGCGACCCCTCTCAATGGATCTCAGCTCCTTTGCTGTCCCCGGCATTCGGACAGAGCAGGGCAGCTGTGATCCTCCACGTGCATCATGGAGGAGGATTTCACTTTGGTTGGAAAGCATATAGAGAGACGTTGCCATTTGGGGGTCCTGAAGTCCCTATAGTCCTAGTGCCCCCCTCAACTGGCCCTGTGCTCACTGTGAGTGGTGGAGGTGGAATGGTGGAGGTGCAGGCATGAGCAAGAATGACTGCAGGGAAAGTATTGACTTTCTTTGCTTAGTGCTGAAGAAAAGAGCCAGGTTGTCAGACAAGGAGACTATGGCTGTCTCTGGTCACAGAACAAGCAGAGCAAATGCTGCCTAGTACCTGCTTTCCCAGTGCACAGCAATGCTGCCAGGCTGGTCTTTTGTGTGAGCAACATGAGCGACCCGCTGGGGCCTTGCACAAGCTCGCATCTCGCTCCCTTCTAAGGCTTGAGGCCACACCAGGTTGAAGGCATCCCCTCTAGGAGTGGAAGGAAAGTTGTGTCTGTGTCAGCTGGACCCTGGACATCTCTGCTGAAGCGCTCATTAGTGGCAACCTGTCTGCTAGTGTAATGCCAACAGATCCTGGTCGTCAGCAGGCAGGATTGAACCTGGGACCTCTGGAGCTCAGAGCGTGAGCTGAAAGCCAACTGGCTATTAGCTAAGGCTATAGAGCAGACTCAACCTCTCTCTCTTTAAGTGGTCTCGGTGCTACTAGATGGGACAGACCGCCACACCCAGAACGTGTATGGGTTACACTAGGAAGTCACCAGCTCTTAATTCTGGCCACCAAAGAGCCAGCAGCTATTAGCAGCTTTTAGTCATGAACAACCTAGGCCAGATTCATCCCACCAGCCTGGAGATGCTGTTTCCCATTGCCAGTCCTCAAACCCAGCCTGTCTGCTGTGAAGGATGTATGCCAGCTACCCAGGCTCTCCTTCTTGACTAGCGGTTCAAGGCAGGGAAATGGCAGGGAGTCAGAAGTCACTGCAGGGAAATAGATAACTGACAGGACAGGAGGAGTGAGATGGAGGAGCCCGAAGGCACAACAGAGGGGAACAATTGTATTTGGCACATTTATAGTGTCTGGCATCTGAGAATTCCAAAGCACTTTACAAAGGTGGGTCTTACTGGGCGACTCACCTCTGTAACCTGCACCCCTGTAACCAGCAGAACAGCAAGGTAGGGCTCACTGCAGTGTGCGTAAATCCACTCTCTCTCGAATGCCCTTGGGCAGCGTTCTGATGCTGTGCACACGAGGAGGGGCACTTTATATCGTCTCACTTAAAAAGTTTGTCTTAACTAAAGTATTACAATTAAAACTGAACCCTGAATAATTGAAAAGTGCCTGAGCCCAGAGCCATTAATACAGGAATGTACGTTTTAAATTATTTTTAATATGCTTTGCAAGGCATTCATAAAAGACCCCTTGCCAAAATGCATTTGAGTTCCTTGCATTAGGCTTTGCAGAATTTAAATTCATTACACTGCGAGGGATTGGAACGCCCCCAGCATTTCAATTAGATGGAACTCCCATGTGGTCACAAAAAAGGGGAGGGGGGAGACTGAATGGGGGTTGGCAATAGGACACAGCAGCTATCATCTGTAGGTCACTGGTTTCAATCCAGGCCAGGCCCTTAGCGATCAGCCTGTGTTGCAATGAATTGTTAGCTTCAGCCCAGTGCCTCGGGAACAGATGTCAGATCACAAACACTGACATTTATTCATGTTTGTGAAGCTCTTGGAGATCCTTCTTCGTAAGTGCAATGGGCACCTTTCCTGGCAGCTAGGCCTATATCAGTATTAATTGGCACCCTTGGCTACATAAGTATTAATTGACCCTCTTGCTGGCAGACAAATCAGAGATGCCAAGGATGGAATGGGCCATGGAGACCAAGCTGCCCTCTCAACCTTAGAGGCGATGCGTCCATCCCAGGTGTTGCCTCAAGCATAACAGCAAGGCAGAGGTGGGAGAACTCAAGGTCCTCACAGGCACCGTTAATGTGCCCACATTGTATATCCTGCATATTAATGAATAAGTGACGTCCCTGCTTACATGCAGGTGATGGGGGTCAGCTTCTAGGACGTGGCACGGAGCCATAGGCCAATTTGGCTGAGTCACCTGCTGCCAGATCAGGGGAGACACATTGGCTCCAACACCAGAGTACACGAGGTTGAGAGTCTCTCTGGGGCAAGAGGGAACTGGGACCCTGATCCAACTTAGCACTGAAGCACGTTAATGGACCCATTGAAGTTAAACGTGCTCAAGCTTTTTGCTGGATCAATGCCTAGGGGCCCAGAGAAGAGACGTCCTGCAAGGAGAAGCTCCAGGAAGAGCCAGGCTCAAGAGGAAGCTTGGGGAGAGGTTTATGTCTGCTATTTAAGTACAAATAAAGATCAGTCCACGGGGGGCAGGGGGTGTTGGGATAATATCCAGCATGTACAAACAGTGTGAACAGCAGGATGAGTAGTGACCTGCTACAGTGCAATATAGAGAGCTGCAAACTCCATCACTCTCAGACACACCATGAGAACATGCAGCATCATACCCTTGTGGAGTTTTATAATCCTGGGTCTGGTACAGGGATGTGTCCCTGAACCCTGCTTGGGGCTTTCGTCCTCCCATTCAGCCTCGGGATAGCGGCTGTCCTCCTTAGATTGTAAACCCTTTGGGGCAGGGACCTTCTCTTTGTTCTGTGTTTATACAGCACTGAGCACAAGGGGGTGCTGATCCCAGACTGAGGCCCTTTGGTGCTTCTGTATATATAATAAAGAATAATAATAATATGCCTGATCAACATCAACTAGATGCTGGATTGAATAAGAAATTTTCTCTGGCCTCTCCACATCTCCACTTCTGATCCCAGCCCTGAGCCCTGCTAATCTGTCCCCCACTCCCAACACAGCTTTTTAAGGGCCTCCTCTCCCTGAATAGCTCTATATTATTTAATTAATTTATTTATTATATGACTGTGGTGACTAGTAGCCCCCGTCATGAACCAGGGCCCCATTGTGCTAGGTACTGAACAAACAGAACAAAAAGACAGGCCCCGCCCTAGATAGTTTACAAGCTAAGACAAGAGACAACAGGTGGATAACAGACATACCAGTGGGGCAGCACAAAGAAACAATAAGACACTATTATAACATTACATAAGTACAAACTCAGTGCAGTGTGATCTTCCTGAGTCTGCAGACAGACAGCACGAGTGCCTCTATCAGTATTCACAAGCATCAGTAGGGGGAAAATGGCATGATTCTTGACAATTTTACTGCTGCCTATAGAGCTCTGAATACCAAACCAAAGTGATGTTCATTTCACACTGCCACAGCTTGGTAAATCTCTGAGCAGCAGCAGAGGCACCGGTGCTGTCCATCTGCAGACTCAGGAAGGTGAAACTGTGCTGTTTAAACTTGTTTCACATTCAGAAATTTAACTTTGCAATTTTAACGGCTAGAAAAGAAATTTAAAACAAGAAATTGGAGCTAAAACCCTGCATACATCAGTGGTTTATGCTCATGTAAGTAGTCATGAGCGAACCTGACAGTGATTCAGTTTGGGAAAACATCCAAAAGGCTGGACCCTTCTCAAAAGTTCACCTGAACTTCTGCCCTATAGAAAATGGGCTGGCAGAAATCACAAGAAAACAGGATTTCTCATAGCTTTTCTAGCAACTCCTATTTTCAACCAGGGGGCCAGGAGCTGGTGTTTTGGTATTTCTGCTTCTGATTTCTGCATGAAAGGAGGGAATTCAGAAGCATGTCAAAATCGTTTCTAGTGTGGCGAGTCAGTTCTTATTTTATCCAAACTGGTTCACTATCCATCCTTCATCGTAGCCACATTCGAAGCATGCGACTGCGCTTTTGGGAGTCCCACCCATCCCACCAATCTCCCCAGCCTCCTGGCCCAGCAAGATAAAGATCCAGACCATCCCTGATCCTTAGTTCCCTGATTCACTTCCCTGCTGGTAACATCCAGATGGATTCATGCTCCCAAATGACAAAATACTTCTGACCTCCCCCATGACAGTGGGGCCATCTCACTGCTGCCAAACCCTCCTCCCCCAGAGTTTGCTAGCGTCTGCCTCAGGCACTCACATGCCTGGCTTGTGTCAGAGCCCTATAGATCCTCAGGCCAGCCAAAGCAGCTGACACTGACTGACCCGTTTAACACAGGGCAAGATAGATGTAACCTTTCCATTACTGTGATGAGAGCATTAAAGGGGCAGCTACTGTCACCGTTTGTGCAGTATTCTAGACAACGTGGTCCGTGAACCTGGCACGGCTGTCGTTTCAGACTGGCTTGTGTCCTGAGTGGGGGAATGTGTTTGTGTGTTTTCAATGCATCTAATACTAGGCCAAGAAGAGGCAGGCTCTTTTAAAAAAAAGATGATTCTCTCTTCAGGGAAGGGAGCGCAAGGGGCAGCAAAAGCTCAAAGGCATGTCTAATCCGTTTTAACTGTAAAGGGCCTTTCTGGGTTTGCAAGTGCCCCTCCTGTGAGGCACCCCAGCGTGGAGACGTTGACGCAGGCTATGTAGTCCAAAAAAACAGGAATGTTGAAAACTGAAGAGGCCCCGCGTTACTGGGGAGGTGGGTCGAGGGAAGGAAAGAACCGTAATGTCTGCAAAGAAGAAAAATACGTGGAAAGGGAAGGAGACAGCCTGCCATCTAGCGGGATTTGCAGGCTGCTTCATGTAAGCAGTTATATAACCTGCAAATGGGAGGAGGGGGGTGGACAAAAAACACCCCAAACTGTTTTTAATGCAAATCGAGTCTGATCATTGAAACACAGAGGAATGTGCCTGAGTTCTGGGGAATCTGAGGTTATTTCCCCTTGTCATTTTCTCGACCAGTTGAACTGCATAACCCAGCGATATTAGTGGCTGCTTGGCCTTTCTCCCAAGACGTACAGGGCTATTGGGTACATCTGCCAGAGAAATGCAATGAGACATCAGAGCATAAATACATTCAATAAAATACACTGATCTAAAAAAGTTAAATCAAACAGCTGTGTGTTCTTCTCTTGCTTTTTTCCTTCCAGCCTGTCTTCCCCTCTTCTCCCACCTCTGATTCATTCTATCCACCTAAAGTCCCACTGGCTTTTTCCTGCTCTTTATTACATATTTTTCCTATTTTTTTATTTAGAAATCATTAACAGGGTTACAAATCCTTGCCATGCAACCATCAGAAACAAAACAAGAATCATTACAACAGTGAGCCTTTGTTGAAAGGGATGTTATCCGGGACTGTAGTTATCAGATCTCTCTCTTTAACAGGGTGTTACCACATAACAGAGTGAGCATCTTTACAACGCCTATGACATGTCGTTTCTAGTGATTTGATTGAATTGAGTGAAATCGTTGATTACACACATTGAACAGACCAGGCACGTCTATCAAATGGTAATAGTCACAAAAATTGGACAGGTGTGTTTTTGTTTTTTGCAGGTGAATGTACTTTGTCGGAGTATTGCATAAAAGGTAACCTAGTATCTAAGTATCTATTTGTCCTTGGTCTATTTTGCTGGGTATGTAATTGGTATGTTAATTTTTCCATAATGTCGTCCTGACATTTTTTGAACCATTCCTCGATAGTTGGACTTTATTCCTTTTTTAAACAATTCCTTCTCCTTTCCTTTCTTTGAAAAGCAGCTTCTCCTTCCTTGCCATTTCTGTCCTGTCTCTCATTTGCTCCACTCTGTATTACCTCCCCCCTCTTCTGTCTTCTGGGTTTGTTTGCCTCCTGCCTCCCCTTCTTCTCTATACTTGCCGCAGCATCATCTCTGTCCCCCTTGCTCTTACTGGCACTGCCTTGAATGTCCCTGCTTCCTTCTCCTAGTGGACAGAGCACTGACTGAGACAAAGAAGACCTGGGTTCTATTTCTGGCTTAGCCACTGGCTTGCTGGATGACCTTGGGCAAGTCACGTCACCAAGCTCTGCCTCAGTTTCCCCACCTGAAAAATATCGATAATGTAAAGTGCTTTGAGATCTACTGATAAAAATTATTGGTGATGAGAAAGCCTGGATCCCCTCTTCATTTGTCCCCAATCCCCATGTTGCCTAACAGCTCCTTTTTATAAGAAGAGACTCCCCATATATCAGGGAGTTTATATAGGTTTTACTTTATACTCAGGATTGTAAGGATCCATGGAGTGGAACCCAGGTCTGCGGAGCTTGGGATGATTGACATTCCCACATGCCACTGGGAGTCTGTGCAGAGCCACAGGAAGTCCCGCCCAGTGACGCTACCTTATAGCCTTCTGATTGGCCAAGCGCACTATTTAACCCTGCTGGGTGGCCCAGGAAGTTGTCTGGGCAACCATCCAAACTTCTGACTCGCTGCAACTCCAGACCTTAGCTTGTCTTCTGATCTCCGGTCTCTGACCCTGGCCTGACTCTGATCCTGACTCTTGCCTCCTGATTCCAGCCTGGTATTATCTCTGGTCTCTGACTGCAGTCTGACTCTGATTCTCGCTTATTGAACCTGGCTCTAGCCATTTTCCCCACCCCTGCTCACAGACTACCATCTTATGGCCATCCATGACATGTGGACCCCAGTCCAGCAGTGACTGTTGGCCTGAATGCCTGTGCCCCCAGTCCCTTACAGCTTGCTGAGACCCACTTTTGACCCCCTCTGTGGGAGCCCCTTAACAGGTATATGGAAGGGGTGGGTCCATCACCACGCATTGGACCCCATGCAATCCCAGGTCTGCAGGTGCGGGTCACACAACTCCAAACCAAGAACCATCTGCTGCGGTCCCAAGGGGCACAGCTCCTAGGAGAAAATCAGACACTCCAAGAGCAGCTAGCAGTGTCCCAGGAAAAGAAGTCCAGACTCCAGGCGTGGGTTGAGCCACTGCCTTCTGAAAAACAGGGTTCCACAGTACCACTACTGGAATGTTTTGATATGACCTACCAGAAATTCAGTGGATTCCTAAGCCAATGACATCTCCTCTTCCTGCTCTGCCCTGGAATGTGCCCTGCTGACCAGGCCAGGGTGGGACTAACGATCAGTTTGCTAGCTGGAGAAGCGCTGGATTAGGCCTCCCCGCTGCTGCAGCAGGACCGGCCAATGTTAATGGACTGGAATGTCTTCCTGCCAGATTTTTCCACAATTTTTGACGACTCTCATTGAGCTCACTCAGAGGAAGCCTCACTATGAAGGCTCCAGCAAGGGCCAGCTTCCTCATACGCTGACGCTGAGTGGAACGGGGCACCCCGACTGCATCATTTTCAGTGTGGACTTAGTGAGGAAGTAAAGGACGACCTTGCCCGGGTCGAGACCCCGACCAGCTTGGATGCCTTCATTGACCTCTCTCTCTGTATCGACAACCGGCTTCATGAGCAAAAGGAGGACAGAAGAGGCATCATGCCACTGCTTTGCTCATATCCCACGCTGAAAACCCCAGGGCTCAACCATGAACCGATGCAGGTTGATCTTGGCCACTGACACTTGACCCTGGAAGAAGAGAAACAGCGACAGAACAATAACTTATTCTTTTGTGGCAGAGCACCCGGACATGCCCATGTCCCTTGCCAGTCGTGGACCTCTACCACCGAGGAATCAAGAAACAAGTGAGCCCAGGCCATGTGGAAGGAGGGTGGCCTGGCCACCACCACTGGCACTATGCTCCTAAACTACCCTCCCAGCCCTTGAGGGAAACCCAATCTGGAACATGTGGGCCCTCCCCATGCTTCCAAGGACAAATAAAATTATGTACCATGGATGGGGCCCTGATCGATTATGGGGCTACCAATAATTTCATAGAGGATAAATTTCAGAGTAACAGCCGTGTTAGTCTGTATTCGCAAAAAGAAAAGGAGGACTTGTGGCACCTTAGAGACTAACCAATTTATTTGAGCATGAGCTTTCATGGGCTACAGCTCACTTCATCGGATAAAGCTACTCAAGCACTACAAATCCCCTTCTGTTTTAAGTCTACATCAGTCTTTGTAGAGATGATAGACGAGTCCCTCCTTTCCCTGGAGACAGTGACGCAGGAAATAGTATCCCTAGAGGGCATATGCCAGAGTCATCAGGAAGCATTACAATTCAATGTGATCCATTCTCCACACTTCCCCCTAATTCTCAATATCACCTAACTGGAGCAGCATGATCCTTGCATCTCCTGGCAAGAGAAGAGGATCAACTTCCCCTCTGAATACTACCCAAGGGCCTGCCTGCGTGCAGCAGGCCCCAACCTTTTGATCTGGGGCTCGTGCAACCTATCAGAAGCAACAGCATCTGTGGGGAAACCCCAGATGGTGGTGGCTAATCAGAAGAAACCACTCCCAAACCTGAATCCCCATCTCCCTGATAAGTATTGGGATTATGCAGATGTTTTTGTAAAGAAGAATGCAGATTTGCTACCTCTGCACTGGGATAATGACTGCCCCATAGACTTACAATGCAGGGCAAAGATCCCTTACGGATTGATCTATGCAATATCACATCCAGAAATGGCAGCCCTTCGTGCATACATCCAGGAAAACCTGGCCAAGGGCTTCATCTAGTGCTCCACTTCCAGGGGCTCTGGTCCTTTTCATTAAGAAAAAGGATGGAATGCTACACCTCTGCGTAGACTATCAGGCTTAAACCAGATGATGATCCAAAATCTATATCGCATGCCCCTAATTTTGGAGTTACTAGATCATGTGCAATCTGCCAGGATTTTCACCAAACTGGATCTCCGGGGCACTTCCAACCAACTGTGCAACAGGGCAGGAGATGAATGGAAGACCAGCTTTCGAACCCACTATGGGCACTTTGAATATTTAGTAATGCCAGTCTGGCCTTCGCTCCCATGACCTTTCGACACTCCATGAATGACGTATGTAGAGACATGCTAGACCAGTATGTAGTCATTTATCTTCATGGCATATGTGTGTTTTCAGATAATCCTGAGCAGAATTGTTACCATGTTCAATCCGTCCTGAAAAGACTACTGAACAACAGCCTGTTCATGACACTGGAGAAATGTACCTTTGACCAGTCTTTCACAGAATTTTTGGGTTATATTCTTTCCTCAGAAGGCATCAAGATACACCACCCAGAAGGTGGAGGCCATCTACAGTGGGGCAGCACCCAGGTCCCCTTGGGATTTACAGAACTTCCTGGGTCTTGTGAATTTTTACCAATGGTTCATTCCAGGCTTCTCAGAGCAAAACACCCCCATTATCAACCTCCTCCACAAGTCACCAAATTTGTTTGGCTGCCTGAAGCTCACCATGCTTTCAAACAGGTCAAGGCTGCTTTCACCACTGCTTCCATTTGAGCAGATCTGGACCCGGCCCTGGCATTCATAGTGGAAGCCAATGCCACCAGTGGCACCATACTCTCTCAGAAGCATGGTCCATTGCAAGTGTTGCACCCTGCGCCTGCTACTCCTGAAAACTCACCCCTGCTGAGTGGAATTATGAGATATTAGATAAAGAATGGCTCACAATTAAATCAGCCTTTGAAGAGTGGTGTCATCACCTTGAGGGAGCCTGACACCCTGGTACAAGCCTTTTCTGACCATAAGAACCTTGAATATCCGTGTAAGGCTCGAGCTTTGAACCAAAGATAGCTCAGGTGGGTAGTCTTCTCTCAGTTCAATTTCATCATCACCGGTCACCCGAGAACCAGGCACAGGAAAGCAGATACCTTATCCTGAAAGGGGAGTACTACCAAGTGGGTGAGGAGCCTAACCAAGACCATCTTGTCTCTGAAAACCTCACCGTTTCCTTAGTACCACAATACTTCAAAGACCTGATTGATCTAATCTGACCCACTTTGCAGGGCAATCCAGTAGCCCGGGAGGTGACGGAACAACCTGAGGAAACAAGAGCCAGAACCAAAATGCAATGCTCCACACAGGATGAGATCACCTAACTTGATGGGTGCATATACATTCCATTGGGGTGCCCCCAGTTAGAAGTGCTCAATCTCTGTCACAACACTCTATTGGCAGGCCATTTTGTCTGCCTTAAAACTTCCCACACAGCTTCCCATTTTTTCTGCTGGCCCTATATGCAAGCCAAAGTCCAGGACTATGTTGACTTTTGTGACCTGTGAGCTCACACCAAGATGCTCTGCACTAAGCCTATCAGTATCCTGCTACCCCTGGATACCCCACCTAGACCCTGGGCCTCAGTCACCCTGGATTTCGTAGTACAACTCTCTGAGGCCGATGGCCACACATTGGTCTTGTGCATTTTAGACCAACTGATGAAAATGGCACATCTCATCCCCTGTGACCACCAGTGGCGGATTAATGATTTTGCCACCCGTAGGCCCTGAAATAATTGGCCCCCCGCCGCTCCCTGCCACCCCGCCCCAGCTCACTTCTGCTCCGCCTCCTCCTCTGAGCGCGCCGCTGGGTCCTGCTTCTCCCCGCTCCCTGCCAGTGCTTGTGCCTCTGGCTGCTATTATAAATTTGCCGCCCCTGCAAATTTGCCGCACTAGGCCTAGGCCTTTTTGGCCTAGGCGTTAATACGCTTCTCATGACCACCTGCTCTCTGCTGAAACAATGGCTCAAATCCTACTGGTGCACATGATCCATCTTCATGGACTTCTGGATCATATCACCTCAGACCGAGGCCCGCAGTTTGTCTCACGCTTTTGGCATGAATTACTCCAGTTAATGGACATTTGCCCCTTTTACCATCTCCATGTACTACCCTGTAATGGGATTCACTCTGTGCCCCTGGGTATTTGGCTCCTGGGCCTCCCTCTTCAATGAGTCAGGAACACTTCAGTCTGGTGCAACACCTGAGCTCTTTATTCTTAGAAGGTTTCCCACCACAAGTTCCCAACTATATACAGGCTTCACAGCTACTTTGCCTACAACAGGCCTGGCCACCAACAGACTAGGAGACTCCCACTTCCTTCTGTGCCTGACCCTTCCCTTTCCCTCTCCCCTTCTCTGGCTTCCTCCCAGCATTTATAGCTCCAGGCTAATAAGACTGGAAGGTGCAGCCAGTTACCAGGCAGGCACCAGGCTATTCACCCAGCCCCAATCCATTCCCCTTGATTGGGGCTGGAGTAGCAGCAGCTGATTAAGGGCTTTTCAACCTGCACTCTGCCACATACCCACAGGTAGATGGGCAGAGCAATACCTAAGGTGCTTTGTAAACTACCATCAAGATAGTTAGTTTGCCCTTCTTCCTTATGCTGAGTTTTCATATTACAATGCTGACCAAACCTCCACAGGGCAGAGTTCCTTTTAAGCAAATTACGGGCTTCACCCTTGCTTCCACCCAGCCTGGCCAGCAGCCTCCCCAAACCCAGCAGCTGCCAACTGGATCCAATGGATTCCCCATATCCAGGGGAAGCTTAAGGACCATCTTGAAAAGGTGAAAAGGGACTACAAGAGGTACACAGACTGCCAACACCAGGAAGGCCCATCTCTCATGGCGGATCAAAAGGTGTGGCTTGCAGAAAAACACCTCTGTACCAACTGGCTGTCCCACAAGCTAAACCCCCAGTTCCTTGGACCCTTCCCGATCTGTCAGCAAATCAACCCCACCACCTTCAAATTGTAGCTCCCTCAATCCCTTAAAATACATCCTGTTCTCCCTGTATCTCTCCTGATACCTTACTTAGAGGACCCCTTTCCCAGTTGGTCCCAACAGCTTCCCCGGCTGCTCCAGGTCCAAGGATATGAGGGATATATAGTCCACACTGTCCATGACTCTAAATTTGTAGAGGGGGAGACTGTACTACCTAATGGATTGGGAGAGCTCTGGTCCTGTAGAGTGCTCCTGGGAATCTGCTGCCCGTGTCCTGGTAAAAAGGTTTCATCAAGACCACTCAGACAAACCAGGCCAGGTGCTAACCTGGAGGAAGGGTGCTGGTAATGTAAGGAACCATGGACTAGAATCTGGGTCTTCAGAGCCTGGAATTACTGACCTTCCCACAATGCCACGGGCTAGGGAGCACTGTGGGAAATAGGAACCACAGGAAGTATCGCCCAAAGGATCCAGAGTGACAGTACCCCATGGCCCTCTGATTGGCCAAGTGTACTATTTAATCCTGGAGGGCGGCCCAGGAAGTTGTCTGGGCAACTACTGTGGCTCCAGACCTTGCCTTCTGATTGCCAGTCTCCATCCCTGGCCTGACTCTTCCCTTCTGACTCCAGCCTGGTAACTGCTTCTGATCTCTGGTCTCCAACCCTGGCCTGATTCTGACTCTTGCTTATTGAACCTGGCTGTAGTGATTCCTCTGCTCCCTGAATGCTGTCTGCTGGCCATCCTTGACATATGGATCCCAGCCCAGCTGTGATTGCTAGGCCAGACCCCCTACACCCTGGTCTATTACAATGAGACAATGCAACATCCTGGGAAGAGGAGACATAGCTGGCTTCCCTCTGCCCATTACTAGGGGTGGGGAG
The DNA here is from genome assembly GCF_965140285.1 of Lepidochelys kempii. Lineage (NCBI taxonomy): Eukaryota > Metazoa > Chordata > Testudines > Cheloniidae > Lepidochelys > Lepidochelys kempii. Next base: position 259,403,057 of record NC_136381.1, read on the forward strand.
AGGGGGAAAGCACCCAGGGAGGAGAAGAGACCTACTAGTAAAAAAAGAAGAAAAAAAAAAAAGGTGAACAACTTAATTTTTAGAGTGCCAGGATGCAGGAACCCTGCATAGGAATTGCCAGACCTGAGGTCCATCTAGTTCAGTACCTTGTTTCTGGCCGGTGCAAGAAGTTTCTGAAGAACGTGCAACAAACTCTGCAGGAGGTAGTTCTGGAATAACCTGTCTTCAAGATAGGTTTCAGCGTAACAGCCGTGTTAGTCTGTATTCGCAAAAAGAAAAGGAGTACTTGTGGCACCTTAGAGACTAACCAATTTATTTGAGCATAAGCTTTCGTGAGCTACAGCTCACTTCATCGGATGCATACTGTGGAAAGTGTAGAAGATCTTTTTATACACACAAAGCATGAAAAAATACCTCTCCCCACCCCACTCTCCTGCTGGTAATAGCTTATCTAAAGCGATCACTCTCCTTACAATGTGTATGATAATCAAGGGGGGCCATTTCCAGCACAAATCCAGGTTTTCTCACACCCCCCCCTCCACACACACACACACACAAACCCACTCTCCTGCTGGTAATAGCTTATCTAAAGTGACCACTCTCCTTACAATGTGCATGATAATCAAGGGGGGCCATTTCCAGCACAAATCCAGGATTTAACAAGAGCGTCTGAGGAGGGGGGGAGGGTAGGAAAAAACAAGGGGAAATAGGTTACTTTGCATAATGACTTAGCCACTCCCAGACTCTATTCAAGCCTAAATTAATTCTATCCAATTTGCAAATGAATTCCAATTCAACAGTTTCTCGCTGGAGTCTGGATTTGAAGTGTTTTTGTTGTAATATTGCAACTTTCATGTCTTTAATCGCGTGACCAGAGAGATTGAAGTGTTCTCCAACTGGTTTATGAATGTTGTAATTCTTGACATCTGATTTGTGTCCATTTATTCTTTTACATAGAGACTGTCCAGTTTGACCAATGTACATGGCAGAAGGGCATTGCTGGCACATGATGGCATATATCACATTGGTGGATGTGCAGGTGAACGAGCCTCTGATAGTGTGGCTGATGTGATTAGGCCCTGTGATGGTGTCCCCTGAATAGATATGTGGGCACAGTTGGCAACGGGCTTTGTTGCAAGGGTAGGTTCCTGGGTTAGTGGTTCTGTTGTGTGGTATGTAGTTGCTGGTGAGTATTTGCTTCAGGTTGGGGGGCTGTCTGTAGGCAAGGACTGGCTTGTCTCCCAAGATTTGTGAGAGTGTTGGGTCATCCTTCAGGATAGGCTGTAGATCCTTAATAATGCGTTGGAGGGGTTTTAGTTGGGAGCTGAAGGTGACGGCTTGTGGCATTCTGTTATTTTCTTTGTTAGGCCTGTCCTGTAGTAGGTGACTTCTGGGAACTCTTCTGGCTCTATCAATCTGTTTCTTCACTTCCGCAGGTGGGTATTGTAGTTGTAAGAATGCTTGATAGAGATCTTGTAGGTGTCTGTCTCTGTCTGAGGGGTTGAAGGAAATGCGGTTGTATCGCAGAGCTTGGCTGTAGACGATGGATCGTGTGGTGTGGTCAGGGTGAAAGCTGGAGGCATGTAGGTAGGAATAGCGGTCAGTAGGTTTCTGGTATAGGGTGGTGTTTATGTGACCATCGTTTATTAGCACTGTAGTGTCCAGGAAGTGGATCTCTTGTGTGGACTGGACCAGGCTGAGGTTGATGGTGGGATGGAAATTGTTGAAATCATGATGGAATTCCTCAAGGGCTTCTTTTCCATGGGTCCAGATGATGAAGATGTCATCAATATAGCACAAGTAGAGTAGGGGCGTTAGAACAACGCTTCCTCAGCTCTCGTCCCCTAAGTCAGCCATAAAAATGTTGGCATACTGTGGGGCCATGCGGGTACCCATAGCAGTGCCGCTGATCTGAAGGTATACATTGTCCCCAAATGTAAAATAGTTATGGGTGAGGACAAAGTCATAAAGTTCAGCCACCAGGTTTGCTGTGACATTATCGGGGATAGTGTTCTTGACGGCTTGTAGTCCATCTTTGTGTGGAATGTTGATGTAGAGGGCTTCTACATCCATAGTGGCCAGGATGGTGTATCAGGAAGATCACCGATGGACTGTAGTTTCCTCAGGAAGTCAGTGGTGTCTCAAAGATAGCTGGGAGTGCTGGTAGCGTAGGGCCTGAGGGGGGAGTCTACATAGCCAAACAATCCTGCTGTCAGGGTGCCAATGCCTGAGATGATGGGGCGCCCAGGATTTCCAGGTTTATAGATCTTGGGTAGTAGATAGAATATCCCAGGTCAGGGTTCCAGGGGTGTGTCTGTGCAGATTTGATCTTGTGCTTTTTCAGGGAGTTTCTTGAGCAAATGCTGTAGTTTCTTTTGGTAACTCTCAGTGGGTAATGGCTTGTAGAAAGTGGTGTTGGAGAGCTGCCGAGCAGCCTCTTGTTCATATTCCGACCTGTTCATGATGACGACAGCATCTCCTCTGTCAGCCTTTTTTATTATGATGTCAGAGTTGTTTCTGAGGCTGTGGATGGCATTGTGTTCTGCACGGCTGAGGTTATGGGGCAAGTGATGCTGCTTTCCACAATTTCAGCCCGTGCACGTCGGCGGAAGCACTCTATGTAGAAGTCCAGTCTGCTGTTTCGACCTTCAGGAGGAGTCCACCTAGAATCCTTCTTTTTGTAGTGTTGGTAGGAAGGTCTCTGTGGATTAGTATGTTGTTCAGAGGTATGTTGGAAATATTCCTTGAGTCGGAGACATCGAAAATAGGATTCTAGGTCACCACAGCACTGTATCATGTTCGTGGGGGTGGAGGGGTAGAAGGAGGCCCCGAGATAGGACAACTGCTTCTGCTGGGCTGAGAGTATAGTTGGATAAGTTAACAATATTACTAGGTGGGTTGAGGGAACCATTGCTGTGGCCCCTTGTAGCATGTAGTAGTTTAGAAAGTTTAGTGTCCTTTTTCTTTTGTAGAGAAGCAAAATGTGTGTTGTAAATGGCTTGTCTAGTTTTAGTAAATTCCAGCCACGAGGAAGTTTGTGTGGAAGGTTGGTTTTTTATGAGAGTATCCAGTTCTGAGAGCTCATTCTTAATCTTTCCCTGTTTGCTGTAGAGGATGTTGATCAGGTGGTTCTGCAGTTTCTTTGAGAGCGTGTGGCACAAGCTGTCAGCATAGTCTGTGTGGTATGTAGATTGTAATGGATTTTTTACCTTCAGTCCTTTTGGTACGATGTCCATCTGTTTGCATTTGGAAAGGAAGATGATGTCTGTCTGTATCTGTACAAGTTTTTTCATGCAGTTGATAGATTTCCACTCCATACGGCTAAATGCAGTGCCTTGCATAATGACAGGTTTCAGAGTAGCAGCCGTGTTAGTCTGTATTCGCAAAAAGAAAAGGAGTACTTGTGGCACCTTAGAGACTAACCAATTTATTTGAGCAAAAGCTTTCGTGAGCTACAGCTCACTTCATCGGATGCATACTGTGGAAAGTGTAGCAGATCTTTTTATACACACAAAGCATAAAAAAATACCTCCACCCACCCCACTCTCCTGCTGGTAATAGCTTATCTAAAGCGATCACTCTCCTTACAATTTGTATGATAATCAAGTTGGGCCATTTCCAGCACAAATCCAGGTTTTCTCACCACCCCCCCTCCACACACACACACTCAAACCCACTCTCCTGCTGGTAATAGCTTATCTAAAGTGACCACTCTCCTTACAATGGGCATTGGCACCCTGACAGCAGGATTGTCTGGCTATGTAGACTCCCTCCTCAGGCCCTACACTACCAGCACTCCCAGCTACCTTCGAGACACCACTGACTTCCTGAGGAAACTACAATCCATCAATGATCTTCCTGATAACACCATCCTGGCCACTATGGATGTAGAAGCCCTCTACACCAACATTCCACACAAAGATGGACTACAAGCCGTCAAGAACACTATCCCCGATAATGTCACGGCTAACCTGAACCTGGTGGCTGGACTTTCTCCTTACCCACAACTATTTTACATTTCGGGATAATGTATACCTTCAGATCAGCAGCACTGCTGGCCGCTTGGCCCCACAGTATGCCAACATTTTTATGGCTGACTTAGAACAACGCTTCCTCAGCTCTCGTCCCCTAATGCCCCTACTCTACTTGCGCTATATTGATGACATCTTCATCATCTGGACCCATGGAAAAGAAGCCCTTGAGGAATTCCATCATGATTTCAACAATTTCCATCCCACCATCAACCTCAGCCTGGTCCAGTCCACACAAGAGATCCACTTCCTGGACACTATAGTGCTAATAAACGATGGTCACATAAACATCACCCTATACCGGAAACCTACTGACCGCTATTCCTACCTACATGCCTCCAGCTTTCACCCTGACCACACCACACGATCCATCGTCTACAGCCAAGCTCTGCGATACAACCGCATTTCCTCCAACCCCTCAGACAGAGACAAACACCTACAAGATCTCTATCAAGCATTCTTACAACTACAATACCCACCTGCGGAAGTGAAGAAACAGATTGATAGAGCCAGAAGAGTTCCCAGAAGTCACCTACTACAGGACAGGCCTAACAAAGAAAATAACAGAACGCCACAAGCCGTCACCTTCAGCTCCCAACTTAAACCCCTCCAACGCATTATTAAGGATCTACAACCTATTCTAAAGGATGACCCAACACTCTCACAAATCTTGGGAGACAGGCCAGTCCTTGCCTATAGACAGCCCCCCAACCTGAAGCAAATACTCACCAACAACCATATACCACACAACAGAACCACTAACCCAGGAACCTACCCTTGCAACAAAGCCCGTTGCCAACTGTGCCCACATATCTATTCAGGGGATACCATCACAGGGCCTAATCACATCAGCCACACTATCAGAGGCTCGTTCACCTGCACATCCACCAATGTGATATATGCCATCATGTGCCAGCAATGCCCCTCTGCCATATACATTGGTCAAACTGGACAGTCTCTATGTAAAAGAATAAATGGACACAAATCAGATATCAAGAATTACAACATTCATAAACCAGTTGGAGAACACTTCAATCTCTCTGGTCACGTGATTAAAGACATGAAAGTTGCAATATTACAACAAAAACACTTCAAATCCAGACTCCAGCGAGAGACTGTTGAATTGGAATTCATTTGCAAATTGGATACAATCAACTTAGGCTTGAATAGAGACTGGGAGTGGCTAAGATGAAGGGAAAGCAGTGGATGTATTGTTTCTTGACTTTAGAAAAGCTTTTGACACGGTCTCCCACAGTATTCTTGTCAGCAAGTTAAAGAAGTATGGGCTGGATGAATGCACTATAAGGTGGGTGGAAAGTTGGCTAGATTGTTCGGCTCAACGGGTAGTGATCAATGGCTCCATGTCTAGTTGGCAGCCGGTGTCAAGTGGAGTGCCCCAGGGGTTGGTCCTGGGGCCGATTTTGTTCAATATCTTCATAAATGATCTGGAGGATGGTGTGGATTGCACTCTCAGCAAATTTGCGGATGATACTAAACTGGGAGGAGTGGTAGATACGCTGGAGGGGAGGGATAGGATACAGAGGGACCTAGACAAATTGGAGGATTGGGCCAAAAGAAATCTGATGAGGTTCAATAAGGATAAGTGCAGGGTCCTGCACTTAGGACGGAAGAACCCAATGCACAGCTTCAGACTAGGGACCGAATGGCTAAGCAGCAGTTCTGCGGAAAAGGACCTAGGGGTGACAGTGGACGAGAAGCTGGATATGAGTCAGCAGTGTGCCCTTGTTGCCAAGAAGGCCAATGGCATTTTGGGATGTATAAGTAGGGGCATAGCGAGCCGATCGAGGGACGTGATCGTCCCCCTCTATTCGACATTGGTGAGGCCTCATCTGGAGTACTGTGTCCAGTTTTGGGCCCCACACTACAAGAAGGATGTGGATAAATTGGAAAGAGTCCAGCGAAGGGCAACAAAAATGATTAGGGGTCTGGAACACATGACTTATGAGGAGAGGCTGAGGGAACTGGGATTGTTTAGTCTGCAGAAGAGAAGAATGAGGGGGGATTTGATAGCTGCTTTCAACTACCTGAGAGGTGGTTCCAGAGAGGATGGTTCTAGACTATTCTCAGTGGTAGAAGAGGAGAGGACAAGGAGTAATGGTCTCAAGTTGCAGTGGGGGAGGTTTAGGTTGGATATTAGGAAAAACTTTTTCACTAGGAGGGTGGTGAAACACTGGAATGCGTTACCTAGGGAGGTGGTAGAATCTCCTTCCTTAGAAGTTTTTAAGGTCAGGCTTGACAAAGCCCTGGCTGGGATGATTTAATTGGGGATTGGTCCTGCTTTGAGCAGGGGGTTGGACTAGATGACCTCCTGAGGTCCCTTCCAACCCTGATATTCTATGATTCTAAGTCATTATGCAAGGTAACCTATTTCCCCTTGTTTTTTCCTACCCTCCCCCCCTCCTCAGATGCTCTTGTTAAACCCTGGAGTTGTGCTGGAAATGGCCCACCTTGATTATCATGCACATTGTAAGGAGAGTGGTCACTTTAGATAAGCTATTACCACAGGAGAGTGGGTTTGTGGGTGTGTGTGGGGAGGAGGGGTGTGAGAAAACCTGGATTTGTGCTGGAAATGGCCCCCCTTGATTATCATACACATTGTAAGGAGAGTGATCGCTTTAGATAAGCTATTACCAGCAGGAGAGTGGGATGGGGAGAGGTATTTTTTCATGCTTTGTGTGTATAAAAAGATCTTCTACACTTTCCACAGTATGCATCCGATGAAGTGAGCTGTAGCTCACGAAAGCTTATGCTCAAATAAATTGGTTAGTCTCTAAGGTGCCACAAGTCCTCCTTTTCTTTCTGCCTTCAAGATGTTTCTTCCTGACCCCCATTAGTTGGAGGTTGGCCTATATCCTGAAGCATGAGAGTTTATATCCTTTCCAAACCTACTGGGCTGTTGTTTTTTTTTAAATCCTTATTATTACAACACTGGATGTTCTTGCTATCCATAGAAATGTACAATCTTTCTTTTTTAAATTCATGCTAAGCTGTTGGCCTCAATGGTACACTGGCAATGAGTTCCACCAGCTAATTGTGTGCTATACTAGAAAGTATTTCCTTTTACCTGTCTCAAATTTGCTGCCTTTTAGCTTCACTGAAACTTGTTTTTTTGTTGCTGGAAAGGACAAGTGCCAGGTTACCGTCTCTGTACCATTCAATATCCTGTCTACCTTTATCTTGTTCCATCCTGTTCATTTCCTCTCTTAGTGATAGAGTCAAGAAGCCCAATCTCTTTAACTAAACTTGACTTGATCACAGTTGATAAGTACCTACCTAGGGAACAAATATTTCATAATGGGCTCTTCAGTCTATCAGACAAGGATCTAACAAGATCCAATGGCTGGAAGTTGAAGCTAGACTGGAAATAAGATGTAAATTTTTATCAGTGAAAGTAATTAACCATTGGAATTTATGGAGGGTCGTGGTGGAGTCTCCATCACTGGCAATTTTTCAGTCAAGACCGGATGTTTTCCTAAAAGATCTGCTCTGCTTCAAACAAGAATGAATTAAGGGAAGTTCTCTGGCCTGTGTTATACAGGAGATCCGACTAGATTGGAGGTGGGCAAACTACGGCCTGCAGGCCACATCCAGCCCGCAGGACCCTCCCCCAGCCCCTGAGCTCCTGGCCCGGAAGGCTAGCCCCGGCCCCTCCCCTGCTGCCCCCACACCCTGCAGCCTCAGCTCACTACATGGCCGGCGCAACACTCTGGGTGGGGGGGGGGGGCTGCGAGCTCCTGGGGCAGTGCAGCTGCAGAGCCCGGCCTGACCCAGTGCTCTGTGCTGCGCAGTGTGTGGCTGGGTCCAGCCGGGCGGTGCGGCTGTGGTGCCACCAGCCGCTGGTGCTCCAGGCAGCGTGGTAAGGCGGCAGGGAGCAGGGCAGGTTGGATAGAGGAGTTCGGGGTGGTGTTGAGGGGGCAGCAATGTGGATAGGAGTCGGGGCGGTTAGAGGGCGGGGAAGAGGGGGGTTGAATGGGGGCAGGGGTCCCTGGGGCGCAGTCAGGAAGGAGGGGGGGGGGTTCAATGGGGTGGCAGGGGGCAATCAGGGGCAGGGGTTCTGGGGGCAGTCGGGGACAGGGAGCATGGGGGGGTGGATGGGGCAGGAGTCTGGGGGGGACATCGGGGGCGAGAACCGGGAGAGGGGGGTGGATAGGGGGCCGGGCCACACCTGGCTGCTTGGGGAGGCACAGCCTCCCATAACCGGCCCTCCATCCAATTTCCGAAACCTGATGCAGCCCTCAGGCCAAAAAGTTTGCCCGCCCCTGGACTAGATCACAGTGTTCCCTTTGGGCCTTGGGATTTGCGACTCTGTGATAAACAGCTTCAATCTTGTCTAGTTCACTTCAAATGTAGAAAAAAGAAATGTTCTCCCAGCTCCAGCTCTGTTGGTGTGCTCACTCTATGGAAGAAAGCAAGGACACACTCTGTGGGTTTTAGCCAGGCCACAACTTTATGAGTCAAATTACATCCAAGGTTCCCATCTGGGGACAGCCCAACGCAGTCACTCACACCCCATTTTTTGGCCAATTCTTTGGGTGCTCCCACTTCAGGGGGAGCTAATCATCACACGAGGAGAGTCTCTGGGTACCTCCACCCACCCGCTAGCATCCCTCCCTCTTTCAGAGGTTGAGATGAGAGGAGACCTCAACACCCAGCCAGCACCACCAAACAGTGCATTGGTGGGGGCGGTCTGCCTGAGGGTAGTGTCCTGGATCTGGTTTGCGTTTTCCACCAGAGGGTGAAACACATTGCCTCCCATCTCGCAAGGAGATGCCGTCGGGATGCCCACTGTGACGCTCTCCTCAAAACTGTAAGCCACTACGTTACGTCAGTGCCTCACCACGTGAGAACTTTTCTGCTGCTAAGCTATGGGTCAGCCTCCTGCCACACCAGCCTGTCTGCCTTGCCAGCAAACGCCCTGTAGCTCTGCCTGTCCAAACCTTGACTTGCAGGTACCAGTCAGTGAAGCCCAGTTCCTCAGTTCTAAGAGATGTCTCCCTGCAGAGTCCAGTCCCTCTCGCTGGACACTCACAAAAGTTAAGTTCGCTCTCTCCAAAGAGCCAGAGCACATGCCAGACTCTTAGTTTGGCTGAAGACTCACACATCACTTCAATATAACAGCACTGAGATGATTTTGTAATACAAGAATAGGTTTATTAACAAAGAACACAGGTTTACGTGATACCAGGCAAGAATCAAAGAGGCAGAAAAGGGTTACAAAGAAACAAAAAATAATGCACCTCAGACTTCACTCTGCAAGCTAAAACTGTGCCTAAAACTGTTTCTCACTCACAGCAAGTTATCGACAGCTTCTGCCCTTCACACCAAGAAGATCCACCTTTCACAGACTCAGAGAGTGCTGTTCCCTGGGGTTCTCTCCCCTTCTTTGTATAGTCCAGTGAACCTTTGAAATGTATTCCTTTGCAGTGTATCCCCAGATAAAGGTTTTCTCCCCTGCTGCTTGTGCAGGTGTCATGCTGTCTCCATCCTCCTCTGGTCAATTTGCTCCTCTAGAACATAAGAACAGACATACTGGGTCAGACCAAAGGTCCATCTAGCCCAGTATCCTGTCTTCCGATAGTGGCCAACATCAGGTGCCCCAGAAGGAATGAACAGAACAGGTGATCATCAAGTGATCCATCCCCTGTTGCACATTCCCAGCTTCTGGCAAACAGAGGCTAAGGACACCATCCCTGCCCATCCTGGCTAATAGCCACTGATGGACCTATCCCCCATAAATTTATCTAGTTTGTTTTTGAACCCCGTTATAGTCTTGGCCTGCACAATATCCTCTGGCAAAGAGTTCCACAGGTTGACTGCGTTCTGTGAAAAAATACTTCCTTTTGTTTGTTTTAAATCTGCTGCCTATTAATTTCATTTGGTGACCCCTAGTTCTTGTGTTATGAGAAGGAGTAAATAACGCTTCCTTATTTACTTTCTCCACACCAGTCATGATTTTATAGACCTCTAGCATATCCCCCCTTAGTCGTTCTTTTTCCAAGCTGAAAAGTCCCAGTCTTATTAATCTCTCCTCATCTGTTCCATACCCCTAATCATTTTTGTTGCACTTTCTGAACCTTTTCCAATTCCAATATCTCCTTTTAGTGAGATGTGGCGACCACATCTGCACGTAGTATTCAAGATATGGGCGTACCATGGATTTATATAGAGGCAATATGGTATTTTCTGTCTTATTATCTATCCCAGGGGTCCCCACCGTGGTGCCTGCAGGCACAATGGCACCCTCCGGGGCCACCGCGCCGCTGAAATGCCGCCACCGAGCACAGCCACCTGAGAACCGCCTGCCGAAATGCTGCCGAGAAGCATTGCCGTTTCTCAATGGCATTTCAGCAGCGAGGCTTCTTTGCGCTGCCGCTTCTCGGTGGCATTACAGCAGCAGGGTGTATGGCGCCCGCCACAGTCTGTTGGGAATACGAATGTGCTATTCCCACAGAAAGGTTGGGGACCACTGATCTATCCCTTTCTTAATGATTCCCAATGTTCTGTTCACTTTTTTGACTGCCGCTGCACATTGAGTGGATGTTTTCAGAGAACTATCCACAATGACTCCAAGATCTCTTTCTTGAGTGGTAACAGCTAATTTAGACCACACCATTTTATATATATAGTTGGGATTATGTTTTCCTATGTGCAATACTTTGCATTTATCAACATTGAATTTCATCTGCCATTTTGTTGCCCAGTCACCCAGTTTTGAGAGATCCTTTTGTAGCTCTTCACATTCTGCCTGGAACTTAAGTATCTTGAGTAGATTTGTATCATCTGCACATTTTGCCACCTCACTGTTTACCCGTTTTTCCAGATCATTTATGAATATGTTGAATAGGACTTGGCACAGTACAGACCCCTGGGGGACACCACTATTCTGAAAACTGACCATTTATTCCTACCCTTTGTTTCCTATCTTTTAACCAGTTACCAATCCATGAGAGAATCTTCCCTCTTATCCCATGACTGCTGACTTTGTTAGCTTAATCACTTTATTTACCTTAGATGTAAATGTATTTCCATTAGCTCTGGCCTCATCTTGCTCACTTTGCATTGGAGACACAGCAAAACAACATTCCTTTGTCTAGGGCAGGCTTGGGTATCCAGTGCCTCTAGAACATATTTTAAGTACGTATTTCCAGCACACATACATAACTCTTTGTACACAACCTGTACATAAACTACGTGATTATTTTCATGACCAGCACGTCACCAAGCTTCATATGATACCTTACAAGACACTCTTTGGCTAAGTATTCTGACAAGAGCGTGCAGGGGTGTCCTTTGCCAATTGGCACAAAGGGGCTGTTAGGGTCACACCTACTGTGTTACCTTTTGGGGATCTGGAATATAAATCAGCAAGTTCCTGCATTGGGCACATGCCACAAAGAGATGCCAGCATCAACTTGTTTGCCTCCATCCCACCCCACATGGACTACCTAGGAGTTTGGCCAATCCAATACCAAGCTCATCCAGGAACAAATCGGCACCCATATCAGAGAGGTGTGTGCCATTCTTTCGATAAAGCTCGACCGGGCTCTGGGCTATGCAGCCATGTCCAATAACTGAGCCACCTTGCGACTTCAGCCATGTTGATACTTTCCGGCTGACCTATCTCCAGGCCCCCTCTATCTTTTGTGGGTGGACTGCAGTCTGCCAAATCCGGCAGACTACTGTCTCCAACCAAGCTATTCCCACACCAAGAAACCTGTGCCTACAGCCCACCACCTGCACTGGCCTCCCACCAGGCACCCTGAATCGCCAGCATCCTACGGCCCGGACATCTCGTGCACCCAGACCCAACTGGGTAGCCACTATGTGGAATGTGTAGGAGCCAGACTCTCCTGGTAGCAAGCCCAAGAAGGACAGCCCCTTCCTAAACACTCCCGCAAACTGGAAATTGGTTAGGAAGGACCAGTCCCCCAGGCAGGAAAAGGGGGCCCTCACCCAGTGGCCATAAAGCCACATAAGCCCATAGTGCCAAGACAGGACACAGGTCCGTCTCACCAGAGAGGTGCCGAGCAATAGCCTTACCAGACCCAGTTAGATCCATTTTTGACCCATGGACTGAGACAGAGAGAGTCACCTTCCTGCTGCGCGTCCTGTAGTCTGAGAGCTGCTCCGAAGTGTCTCCCTTGGCTGAAGGGACTCAGAAGGCTATGAAGCAAGCCAACCGACCAGCTGCATTGAAGGGTACAGCCTCACCTCACCACAAATGGCAGATCCGAGGAAGGACCTTGACTAACTGCCTAAGGCCCTGCAAGGTAACTGGCTTCCTGACATCGCTCCATGTCCCAGCTGTCCAGGCCCAACCCTGCAACATCTTCTGTGGACCATGAATCCCCAACGGGGGGTCTAGGTGACCCACATACCTGCAGTCATTGGTTAGCACCATGAGCTTGTTTCGAGAAAGGCAGGATTGCCCCTGCACCATGCCAACCTCAACGCTTAGGTATGTCAAAGTGGTGGCAGTGTCCCCAGGTTTTAAATTGGAGAAGGGAATACCCAATGTGCCCGTCAGCTCCTGAAGAACCCAAAGTAGTCGCTCACATTCCTCCCCCCCCCCCCCGGCCCTGCCCACAACAAAGAAATGGTCCAGTTAGTACATCATCTGTTGGCATCCTGAGCACCTCCTGGCTGCCCAGTCCAGCGTTGTACTGAATTGTTCAAAGGCTGTACACAAAATAGCACAGCCCAGGGGAGTTACTTTGTCCACATCAATCTAGCCATCAAAGGAAAAGCCCAAGAGGTTAAAGTCTGCTGCCTGGACTGGGAGGAGGCAGGAGGCCAACTTTATGGCGCTTTTTGCAAGCCAAGCAGCAGGGCCTCATGAGTGGATCATGTGCACCACTGTGTCGAATGATGCATCGGGCACGGTGCACAGCTCGGGGTTCATCGCCTCGTTCAGTTTTTCCCTTGTAGGGCACGACAGATGGTGAATGGGGCAATACTCATCAGGAACTCCAGCCATAGTTCCTGGTCCATGCTATCCCATACTGGGAGGGGTTCAGGGTTGCCCTCATTGTACAAGAGCCATGAAATGAATTACATGCCCTACCTGTAATATCCAGGTAGCTCAGCAGGGGCCCATACGCTGCCAGATCTAACTGTGCCTTCACCCCATGGAGGTGATGCAGGCTCCAAGCCAGTTTTCCCAATTCCTCTTTCTCAGGACATCCTATCTTTTTCTCTTCTCTTGGCCTTAGCCCTCTCCTCCTGAACAGCAGGGAAAACACATCCATGTGTTCCACCCACCATATCTTCTCATGCATTGACCGGAGAAGATGGGCCCCCAACTCATCAGAAGTGACTGAATATGAGACCACATGCAGGCCAAATTTGGTACACCAGCTACGTTGTTGCAGTAAAGGCGGTGGGGCCAGGAATGGGGGAGCCAGAAGCTGTGGAGCCCTGGGCTGTGGGGCCAACAGCTGTCACGCTAGAAGCTGGAAGGCCATCATCTGAGGAGCCAGAAGCTGGAGGCCAGTGCCTGCGGGGCCCGGGCTCCCCACTGCATACCTGTAGATACTCGGCTTGTTCTGTAATCCCCCCCACACTTCATGTCTTCCCTGTGCTCCCCCATGGGCCTGACTCTGAGGACACCCAGAGCTCCACCATTGCTCCCACCAGTGCTGCTTGCCTGAGACCCTGCAGACACATTGTGGGGAATGTGCTGAGCCCCACCTCTTCCTGAGGGGACCAGACCACCAGGGCCTGCCTCTTGCACTCCCTTTGGGCCCCGACCACTTGTGAAATCGCCCTGCTGCAGGGATCGGGGGGCTCCTGTTGTGCTTGACCATTGTCTTCCAGGGCTCCAAGCCAATCCCAAATGGACTGCGTCAGCCTCATGAGTGCCTCTAGCCCTGTCACCGCTCCCCTCCTGTCTTCTTGCTCTTTTGTCTCTGCTTCCTGACCCTTCGGCTGCCTCCTGGTCTGAGATCCACAGCACACAGGCCCCTGCGTCAAGCGGCTGGAAGGGGTCGGTTAGCCAGCCCTGCTGCCCTACCGGGTCTTGAGGCATCACAGGGTATGGCTGTCCTTCGAGCTCATGCAGCCCGCCCCTTGCAGTTGTGCTGTCCCAGTCCTGCAGCCAGCCGGCTACATGCCAGCAGCAGTGAGCAGGATTTGGACAGTGCCAGGCTGCTGCGTATGATCCATGCTGAACTGGGCTGCTGGACAAACTGGCAAACAGTAGGTGGCCCTGAGCACAGGGCTCCTTTTATGGCAGTGACCCCGCTCCGGCCCTGAAAGGGTTACAAGCCAGCCCTTGGAGAGGGCTGGGGCTGAGAGCCAATAAGAAAAGCCGGGGAGCCAGCCAATCAGGGCCAGGCTGGGCCCTATAAAAGAGCTGCGGGGCCAGAATGTGGATTATCTATTTCTAGCTTTGGAGAGAGGTTCACTCCAGTTTTGGAGTGAGACGGGCCTAGCTGCCTGGGAGCACAGGGTACTAAGAGCACGGCACAGCACGGCACGGCACCTCCAGCCTGGCAACTCCCCAGGTGCAGCGTGGGGATAGGCAGAGGCTGCTGGTCCAACCGTCTTGCCAGTGATGAGTGGCCATTACAGGCTGCAGTCTGCCCCAGAGAAAGGGGACTAGATGATGACTGGCACTAGCCACTGAGGCAAGGTGGACATAGGGGTTGGGGGTTCCTGTGGGAGGGGAGATCCAGCGTGTGGGGGTACTGCTGTGGGGCAGAACCCTAAGGTTGGGGGCACAGGGGTCTGGGAGGGTCATGGGGGGCCTGAGGCAAGAGAGAGACCCTCCAGCAGGAGCTGCTCTGGTCCTGGAATTGAGCTAATTCCCAGACTGACCAGCAGGAGGCACCGTGCTGGCGAGTGCTCGATCTGCTGCAGGCTCCAAATCTTGTGCCAAATCTCGTGAGACTTCCAGCCCACCCCTGGAAGTCCTGTGGGCGATGGAGATCTTGCAGGGACCTGTCCCACCTTGTCCTCTAATGCCCTCTCCCCTTGTGGAAGCCCTCAAACTCCTCCTCTCACTAGGCTCAGGGCCCCCGTCTCCCCATTCTGGAGCCCAGTGCTCCCTCTCCCTGCTCCCGGCTGGGATGCTGTAGCTCAGTGGGGGAAGCCAGTTCAGCTGCAGACAGCCAGTGTGATCAGCTGCCTGGCACAGCAGCAGAGCCAGCCCTGATGCGGAACAAGGTGGGACACAGGAAAGTCACCCAAAGGTCAGGCAGTAAAAGAAACTGAAAGTGCACATCCCCAGACAGAACTAATGGCAGTAACTCGCTTCACTGGGTTCTTATCATCCACCACAGTTTTGTATGCCACTTCACAGGGGAAGGATTTGCAGCAATTAACAGCGAGATTGCTTTGGGTCTGGGCGTGACAGGGAGAGCTGAGGCTGCGCTGAGTGATGAACTTAATCATAAGACGCTTCTAGCAGAATGCGCCCCTGACGTGTGCATGAAGTTTACAAGTCGGTTTAATGCCACTCCCCTCCTGAACCTCGCCCTGAAGTTGCAGCCTTATGTTTGAAGTCGGCATGAGCTGCCGGAAACGAAATAATCCTCCGGCCACATGGTGTCCTTCTAGCCTGCTGAAACGAGCCATGGAGTCAGAGTAATTGGAACCCCTGCCAACGCCACTAATATGGCTATGCCTAGGCTTTTTGCATCCAGATTGATTTGCGAGTCGAGCCACCTCCCAGAAACATGGAAGGGTGAGAGGAATCAGACAACCTGTGGCCATGAACTGTTCTCATCCTTATAACAGTTTGCCCTCTGATGGCTGGCTTCAGATGAGAGAAAACAGTAAGGGTCCTTCTATGCAGTTCAGTACTGACACAAAGGTTTGCCTTTAGCTCAGATATTAGACGCCTGGCCTATCTGAAACCAAGGAGCAAATTTCTAATCCCAGCTTTGCAGATGTGTGGTTTATCTATTAATGGTGTGGTTTGTTTACGGCAATTGATCTGTCACAGAATGTGTCCAACTTTTATTTTTTCCCTGTAAAATCTAAAGACAATTTGTCAATCTGTTTTAGGGTTAGAGACCATTAAAATTCACCATAACTACAGAGCTACTCAGTAGCAATTCCACAGTAGAGGCTACAGCCAGGATTTCACTATAAATCAGTCATCTTAACTTCACACAAGAAAATTGTCCAGCTTTTTCTGAATTCATTATTTAAAGACAACTCAACTGTAAAACTTCAAACTCAACGTACAGTTAAAACATATGAAAATCTAGGGCTAGTTTAAAATGTTGTTAAGGATTTATTTACAGAAAGTGGCCTTATTGCTTGATCTAGCAATAGGGGCTAGATAAAGTCCATAGGGCCTGATAGGTACTCTATGATTCCCTCTTAAAGACTCACTTCTGCCAGGCTGTCTATAATCTAGATTTGCAGTCAACATTCTCTATTTTTATTTCCCTTTCCCAAATATCTATCGGTCTATCTGACGGTTCTATACTGCTGTCCATCACTGTAATATCGGAGCCCCTTTCTTGTTAAATCAGCAGCAATAGTGAAATTCCTGACCTTGTTGACTTCATGGAGTCTCAGACATTTCTCCTTTTGCAGGGTCAGAAATCTGCTTGGGGTAGGCTTTTTGGTGGGGAGGGATTGGAAAGAGTTTTAAATTAAAAGGGGTGTTCAAAATGTGAACATCACTTATTGTGGAAAGGCTTTCTCCAGGAGGAAGGTTGTGACCCAAGAACCTCTGCATGTCAACTGGCAGAGGACATTTGGGTACATAGGATACAGAGTTCACCAAAAGGGGTCACTAAGTCCCTAATGAAAACTGTGTCACACTGGTCATCGTAACCATGGGCATTGATTTACAGTCTGAGCTGGATGCTAAAGGCTTATGAAATCTTCTAAGAAGGGAAATGTACAGGAAGACGTGAACCAACAGGGGAGAGCCCTGTTTACAAGTAAGGACACTGAGCTTTTGGGGGTATAATGAAGTGGTTAAGAGGTACATCCTTGTTCCTTCTATCTGTGAGGACAAGCCACCAGCAGCTTGATCTTGTGGGAAGAGTATCTCAGCCAAACTGATTGATTGATGCTGGGAAAACGACTCGGTTTAAACTAACTTGTAGGAGATAGGGGAATGCCTTGTTACAGTTTTGTTTTGCATGTAATCATTTATGTCCATTATTCTTTCTATCATTGGAATCTCCGTTCTTTGCTAATGAACCTATTCTTATTTTCACTCTCTCTCTCTAAAAGTAAAAGTGCTGTGTGTAAGTAGCCTGGGGATCTTAAGTTGAATCTTACAAGCTGGGGTGTACTATTCCTTTGGGAGTACTGGATCTAAGAGCAGTGTGAGCGTTCAGTGGAACAGGGGCTGAGCACTCTAGAGGGACACTTAGGAGGACTGGGGAGTTGGTGTGTACCTATCACTAACCTGTACAGAGAGAGACTGTGTGTCATGGACTGGGATGTAGTAGGTGGTTAAACCTAGTGGTCAGAGCAGGCGCTGGGAACCAGGAACAGGAGGTAGGGATCAGAGCCAGAGTCAAAACAAGGATTAGGCCATAGAAGCAGTGAACGGGAACAAGTCAGGAGGGCCGGACTCAAGAGTCAGGCAACAAGGCAGGGCCCAGTGCAGCAGCCAGGTAGGGACTCACACAGCTGCTCAGACAACTTCCTGTGCTACCTTCTTGGCTTAATAACGAGTCTGAGCCAATCAGAGAGGCTGCACGACTACTTCAATTGGCAAAAAGAAAAGGAGGACTTGTGGCACCTTGGAGACTAACAAATTTATTTGAGCACAAGCTTTCGTGAGCTACAGCTCACTTCATCGGATACATGCACTTCAATTGGGATCTTCGTGGGAAGTACCTCTGGTGAGCTAGGGTCTACCATGCTCCCTGCTGGTACCAGTAAGGGGCTAGGGAACAGCTGAAGTTTTGAGGACTGCCTGTGGATGTGGGTTTGAGACCTGCAATCCCTCCCAGCAGGGCCTGGAAGATAGTGCTGGTGTTGCCAGAAAGAGCTGATATGAGGCTGAGGCGTGCATGAACTTCATGGGTGGTAGAGTCTGCGGGAGGTTGGAAGCTTACAGGTCTACAGAGCAGTAGAGGGAGGGGGAGCCAGCAGAGCTCCTTAGTTCCCTATTGAAGTATAGATGGGGACGGTGGGGCTACTAAGTTCTTCACCAGCCCATTCTTTAACAAAAACAAATAAGGAAACAGACAAAAGGCTTGTTAACGGGTTGCTTCTAAGTACACGTACCAAGGAACATTTGTTTAAAAAAAAATAACACTAAACAATTTTTGTCCTATGACTACAGGGATGTTAATGGGGCACTTCACCTGGAATGATCCCTTAGAATATAGGCTATCTGTTTGATCTTGTATTTAGCTGTGACACTCTCAGTAACATTCCCAGGCCTGAAGAGGAGCTCTGTGAAGCTCAGAAAACAGAAGTTGGTCCAGTAAAAGATATTCCCTCACCCAGCTTGTCTAATATCCTTGGACGGACACGGCTACAACACCACTGGATACAACAGTTCAGAGAAAGCAGAGAAATATTCCAGTAGAGTCAGAGCAAAGTTCATGCTGGCTCTTAAATAAATGGACAGGTGTAACATATCAAACAGAATATTCTAAAATCTAACTTAACTCTGTCCCAGGCCCAGCCTCAGCCCCAGGGTTTTTTGTTTGTTTTGAACGGATACTTGGCTTTTTCCTTAACAAAGGACTTAAATTTCTAGGGCTGCTAACCTAGCCCCTCTCACCTGCACAAAGTGCAGTGCCCTTTTTGTAATGAACGGGATGCTCTTTAACCCTAGCAACAGCTTAAAATCACCCAAAGCAGCGTGCAAGAGAGCATCACAGTCCCATTTTGAATACTCTGAGCATCAAGGTCTCAGTCCTGTTCATACCCCTTTATAAATCCGAGTCGTCATTAATCACACAACTAGACCCATTGACTTCAAGGGGACTACTCATTTGATTAAGGGCTATTCACATTTGCAAGGGTTGCAGGATCGGGCCCTCCATTTGTATGCATTTATACATGATGGGGTGTTAAGATGTTTTCTAAAAGATGATTTTGTAAGAGCCGTAATGCAGCGATTTCCCATGGGAATGCTATCCATGTTGGGGTCAAATAGCTGGCTGAAAGAGAGGAAGGTACAGGGATCAATGAAAAGCAAAACACCATACATTCTAAAAGCTACAAAAGCTACTTGAGCTCAAATACTATAGCAGATTGAAAAATATAACAGGTTCCCTGTAGTCTTTAACACTTCTGTAATCTTCTCCAATAGCCATCAGGCATGGGAAGGGTGATGTCAGAGGCAGGAACGGCATTATGAATCAACAGGGTCCTAGCGCTGTCTTGCAGGCTGGTTCTATGCTCAATTTTAAGACCAGTCACTTAAATTCTTTTAAATGTTTCTCTGTAAAATGTTAATGATATATCATTATAACATGCAAGGCAACCAAGGCCTCTATTCTTGTGCTCACACTTGAGGACAGACAGACATGTATGTATGCTCTATACCTGCAAATCAGGTTCTTAGATTTATTATTATAATTTATTACAGTACCCCCGAGAGGCCCCAAATAGATCAGAGCATTGTATGTGCATATAATAAGAGAGTTTCTGCCCCAAAGGGCATGCAGTCAAAATAGACAAGACAAAGAAATATTTCAGGTTTCAGAGTAACAGCCGTGTTAGTCTGTATTCGCAAAAAGAAAAGGAGTACTTGTGGCACCTTAGAGACTAAGCTCACGAAAGCTCATGCTCAAATAAATTTGTTAGTCTCTAAGGTGCCACAAGTACTCCTTTTCTTTTTGCAAAGAAATATTATCACCCATTGTACAGATAAGGAAACTGAGGCATAGTGGCATCAATTTGGGGCTTGACTTTAAGTAAGTGCTTAAGTGCTGTCCTGAACAGGAATGGATTTAGGGATGAGTGCTTTAAAACTGCCAGGGCTAGAGAGATTAAGTGGCTTGCCCAAGGTCACAGAGGTAGCAAGGGGCTGGGAAATGAACACACATCTTCTGAATCCCAGTCCACTACCTTGCTCACAAAGCCATGCTTCTTTCTCAAAAGCTTGATCCAGTAACTGAAGTCTCTCTGTGTGTTTGGTAGTGCAGTCACCTTCAGAATGTGGGGCTCAGACCCCCTTGGGTGCAGTGATGAGCTGCCAAAAGCTGAAGAACCAGTTCCTTCATTTGCTCCGGGTCTTCGGCGGCACTGAAGGACCTGCCGCTGAACACCCGGAAGCGCCGCCAGGTAAGTAAAAATTAAAAAGGGATTCTCAGGGGAGCCTCTCCAGCCGAGAGCTCAGGCAGGCCGGACAGGACGGTCCCGCAGGCCGGACAGGACGGTCCCGCAGGCTGGAGTTTGCCCACCCCTTTAACAACCAGTTCTAAACCGGCTTCAAACTTTAACAACCAGTTCCAGCTCACCACTGCTTGGGTGTATGTGGATGGCTAGAAACCCCCAGAAGTGGGGCTCAACCCTTAGTGTATGTGTGCGTGGGGTGGGAGGAAGGGATCAGACATGCATCATATATGGGGCTCAGGGAACATGTATGAGGAGCACACACTCCCAGAATAGAGGACTCAGGGCTCTGCAGTGTGAGTGTTGTGAGGCTGTCACGGGCACCCCCAGAATGTGGGACTCAGACCCTGCAGTGTGTGTCTGTGGGGAGGGACAGACATGCCTGAGGTCATGTGGCTGAGACCTTGGTTGTGTCAGACACGCCCAGACTGTGGTGATCAGACCCTGGAGTGTGTGTGTTCCCGCAGTGTGTGTGTGTTTTTTTTTGGGGGGGGGGCAGAGATATCAGGGGTGCTGGAACAATTTTTATTGTGGGGGTGCAGAAAGCCACTGAACCAAATGGTAAATCCTGTATATGATGGAAACCACTTCGAGCCAGGGGGTGCGGCAGAACCCCCGACAACCCTAGTTCCAGCATCCATGACAGACATCCCCCGAATGTGGGGCTCACACCTCTTGTATGCTGGGCACAGGCACCCCAAGCTCAGGGCTCAAACCTGGGGGGGGCACACACACCCTCAGGCTGTGGGGCTAGGACCCCTGGGGTGCTTGGACCCTGGAGGGGAGCACAGACACCCACAGGCTCTTACCCGTGAGAGGGGCACAGACATGCCAAGGCTGGACCCCAGAGAGGGGCACAGACACCCAAGGCTCAGATCCTGGGGGGCACAGACACCCCCAGGCTCGGATTTCGGGATAGGGCACAGAGACCCCCAGGCTTGGACAGGGGCACAGACACCCCCAGGCTCGGATCCCGCAGGAGGCGGAACAGACACCCCGGGCTCGGATCCCGGGGGTGGGGGAAAGCACAGACACCCCAGGCTCGGATCTTGGGGGGGGGCACAGACACCCCAGGCTCGGATCTTGGGGGGGGGCACAGACACCCCCAAGCTCGGATCTGGGGGGAACAGACACCCCCAAGCTCGGATCCGGGGGGGGCACCGACGCCCCCAGGCTCGGATCCGGGGGGGGGGGCACCGACGCCCCCAGGCTCGGATCCGGGGGGGGAGGGGAGAGGCACCGACACCCCCAGGCTCGGGTCTCTCTCCGGGGCTCACCCCGCGGCGGCCCCTGGCGAATCTGCGGCGCGGCGCGGCGGGCTGGCGGCCGTGCGGAAAGTGCGGCGCGGCGGCGGGGGCTGCGTGCGCCTGGCGGCCGGGATTTCATCATGCGCCGGGGCGGGCCGAGGCGCGCGCCGCTCCATGCCGCCCCTTAGCGCCCTGCTGCCGCCGCTGCTGCTGCTGCCGCCGCCCTGCCGCCGCCGCCTCCTCCCCGCGCTGCTGCCGCTGCTGCGCCCGCCGGCCGCCCCGCTCCGCTCCGCCCGGCCGCCGGCAGCGCCCCGCGCCCCGCCCCGCCCGGCCAGCGCCGGCATGGACCGACCCGCCGCCGAGGCGCTGCTCCACCCGCTCCGCCAGGCGGTGCGGCTGCAGGTACCGGGCTGCCCTCGCCCGCCGAGACGGGCCGCCGGGGGTCGGGCTGCGGGCTCCCCCGGGGCGGCCGCTCCCCCCCCCACCCCCGGCGGGGCCGTATGGGGGGTGCCTCCCCCCCCACGGAGTTGGGCTCTATCGCATCCCCTATGGGACTGGGTCCGTGTGGGGGGGGACGGAGCTGGGCTCTATCGCATCCCCTATGGGACTGGGTCCGTGTGGGGGGGGACGGAGCTGGGCTCTATCGCATCCCCTATGGGACTGGGTCCGTGTGGGGGGGACGGAGCTGGGCTCTATCGCATCCCCTATGGGTCTGGGTCCGTGTGGGGGGGACGGAGCTGGGCTCTATCACATCCCCTATGGGACTGGGTCCGTGTGGGGGGGGACGGAGCTGGGCTCTATCGCATCCCCTATGGGACTGGGTCCGTGTGGGGGGGTGTCCCCCCCACGGAGCTGGGCTCTATCGCATCCCCTATGGGACTGGGTCCGTGTGGGGGGGGTGTCCCCCGCACGGAGCTGGGCTCTATCGCATCCCCTATGGGACTGGGTCCGTGTGGGGGGGGGCGGAGCTGGGCTCTATCGCATCTCCTATGGGACTGGGTCCGTGTGTGGGGGGTGTCCCCCCCACGGAGCTGGGCTCTATCGCATCCCCTATGGGACTGGGTCCGTGGGGGGAGGGGGGACGGAGCTGGGCTCTATCGCATCCCCTATGGGACTGGGTCCGTGTGTGTGTGTGGGGTGTCCCCCCCACGGAGCTGGGCTCTATCGCATCCCCTGTGGGACTGGGTCCGTGTGGGGGGGGGTGTCTCCCCTGTAGAGCTGGGCCCTATAGCTTTCCCTCTGCCCTATAGAACCGGGTCCGTGTGGGGTGTGTGTGTCCTTGGGCTCTAAAGCATCCCCTCTGCAATGAGGCCCTTATGGGGGGTGTCTCCTTGGGCTCTAAAGCTTCCCCTTTACCTATGAAACTGGGTCTTTATGAGGTGACTCCCCTATAGAGTTGGTCTCTATAGTTCTCTCTGCCCTATGGAACTGTGTCCATATGAGCTAGGTATATACGGTGTCTTTTCCCCCATAGGGCGGCATGGTGTCTCTCCCTGTATAGAGTTGGTCTATACAGGCTCACTTCCCCCTGTTCTATGGGTTGTCTCCCCTTCCATTCCATTGAGCTGGGTCTCTGTGGCGTTTCCCCCCTCCCAATTTAGAGAGCTAGATCTGTATAGGGTCTTTGTTGTATATATGTGTGTGTCCCCAATGTAACGGTGGGGCTTCATGGTTCCCTTTTAAATAAGAATACCTTGCTCTGTTTCTTCTCCGTATTATAGCTGGGCATATAGGTGCATATATCTCCTGTTATAAAGCTGGAACTGTATGATTGTGCCCTTCTATCCCTGTCCTAGCTGATTGATGTCTGTGTTTTCTCTGTCATCTAGAGGGATCTGTGTATTCCCCTTCTCCTTACGTAGCTTGATCTATATCTGTGCACCCTTCTCATCTCTATCTATTTCTGCGTATACCTCTTACGGCTTGTGGCTTCTCCACACCTTCTCATAGCTAGATCTAGATCTCTATGTGTATGGGTCGCCCTTCATGCCGTCTTAGCGTAGCTAGTTCCACATGTGCGTGTACTGCCTGTATGTTGCTGGATCTATGTGTGTGTTTGCCCCTTACATATTTCCGTTATGTAAGTGGATCTGTGGCTTTGTTTTTTTTACTTACAGAACTACTTCAGTGAGTTTTTGTTTGAGTCATTGTACAGCAAACCGAATGCCTTGGTGGGGAATCTCCGAGTAATTACAATTATAATAGCTAAACCCAGCTGACTCACTTTTTTTCCATGCCAGCAATTTGGGAGTTGCCACCTGCCTTTAAAACAGAGATATATGGATGTCCCTTTCCCCATGCTCTTGGGACTGGGACAGAAATGTGGGGTGTAAGAGAGAGGTTTGGGGTGGGGGTGAGTGATGCAGGTGCAGCCTTCCACGGTGTGACATGCATGGTAATTATAAAAGGAGGGTGTTTAATGTGTCTTTGCACTAGAAATAGAATAAGGAAGATAGAGGCTCTTGTCCAATCCAAACGGAGGGTAGATGCAATTTAATTAAACCTGAGGGAGCCTTGACCTAGAGAGAGAGTGTCCCCATGTGACCAAGCCGGTGTTTCTTCCTGCAGCAGTGCCTGATGCAATAAGCTTTTGTGATCCAGGGGTGGATCCCTCTCTGCTTCGTTGTTGTTTGGGACAAAGCTGCAGCAAAATCTGCCACATCAAATAGTGCTGTGTGCTCCTCCTCCTCTGGGCTGGGCTCATGTCTTTAATTAAATTGTGTCCAGTCAGCAAGCATAATTGTTTTCTTCATTTTTTTCCTGCCCTGTGTGTCCAAGTCTTTTTCCTTGTCATACAGAACAAAGAGCCACTGCATGCCACTTTTTTGGTGCTGAATGCAAAGCAGTGTGATGAACTATTCTGAGCCTGAAGTAGTTCCCTGGACCCTTTGTCTTGACTTTCTTTCCTTGCAGACCCCCTAACTCAACAAAGCGGGGTTTGGTTTACTACTTTTTTTTTTCTCGTTCAGATCCCTCCCTCTGCCACGTTAGCCTGGAATTGCCGTTCAACCCAGCAGCCCTGGAGTGAAATTTTCACATTTTGATTACACTGGTTAACAGGAAGGAAGCAGACAAGTGCAGTTGCCAACTTTCTTTATCCACTGTGTTACAGTAGCGGACATGTAAAGTTTATTAGCCCAGCTTGTCACATTTTTTGTTCCCTCTTTATTTAATTCGCTTACTGTCAGTTCTCTCCCATTATAAAGTCAGCCCCCTCTTTCCCCAACCTGAAACATGAAATCCTAGCTGCAGCCTGTGTTTCCTGTCTCATTGCCTGTGTGCAGTGATTTCACTAGGGCTGAGCATCATGCAGGAGAAACAGATTGTAAACAAAGCTAACAGTGTAGAAAAAATAAAAATTGGGTTCACATATTTTTTAAATTAAAGAAGAGTAGGTACAGGAAAGATGCTAAACTGGGAGCACTAAACTAGGGAAGTTATTGATTTTTGAATGTACTTCACATCTGTAGCTGTCTCTTTTCTCTTGTTCCTTGCCTCCCAACATTTCTCCCTTAGTAATTCAAGATAAACAGGTTTTTTTTGGCTAGATAATTCCCTTTTGAGGGACGGAGGGAAAGACTGTTCATTTACTTAAAGTCAACGCAGGCAAGAAGCAGAATTAAGTTATCTACAGCCACTACTTACAATTTATATTGATGCAGCTGTGTTGGTCAGGGGTGTGAAAAAATCACACCCCTGATCCACGTAGCTATGCCAACAAAACTCCCTGCGTAGATGCAGCTATTGGCAACAGAAGAGTGCTTCTGTCAACATAGCAAATGTTGTTCAGGGAGAAGGTGGTCCTACACTGGCAGAAAAACTCCCTTTTGTTGGTGTCAGCAGCGTCTGCGCTAGGGGCCTATGCTAAATACGCTCTGAAGTGTTGACATAGTCCAAAAAAGTTTATAGAACCATATTATAGAGTATGTAGGGGTTAATAATTCCACATGATTGTTTGCCTGTCACATTTCATGGGTCCTGGGGGAGGGGAATCCTTACCATGTGGGATAGGGAAACCTTTCTATAACTCTTCCAAGATGATGGTAATTAGTCTGGTTCCAAGGCCTTACTGTGTTTTGCTCTCTCATAAAGTTGTGTTCATTTCCTACACTGCTTTGATAGCCTGCTGTTCTGAAAAAAAGCATGGATCTCTTTTCCATGAACATCAGAGAAACTCTAATAACCATAATAGTGCTTGTGCCTGTTCAAATGGACTTTTTTTTTAAGGGGGTGTATTCACACACTGAGATGAAAAAATAACTGCAAGTGGGTGGGAAACAGTTCTGAGATTCTTTACTGCTGTCAAACTCGGCTGATGCTCACTTTCCAGTTTCAAAGTGTTCCCCCACTTCCAGTACCATGGCCAGTTTCCATGTGGTTACAGAAACTCTCGGGCAGCCTTACGAGCGAGCGGAATGTCCCTCACACCTGCCTTTCAGAATGGAATTCACATCTTAGATTCTCTTGCGTTCTTCCTCAGGGAGAACTGGTAAGAAAACTGAAAGAAGAGAAGGCTCCCCAGGTGGATGTAGACAGAGCTGTAGCAGAGCTCAAGGCTCGGAAGAGGATCCTAGAAGCCAAGGTGAGTCTGAGAATTAGATCTGTGATCTAGAGGGTTTTGCATGAGCATACTTGAATTCCTACAGTCAAGTGGTGGTGTTTTTTAAATGCATACATTTAAAAGAGGAGGTGGAGTTCGGTGAAAGCTTGTCTATCTCACCAACAGAAGTTTGTCAATAAAAGGTATTCCCTCACCCACTTTTCTCTACATTTATGCTAGACTGGCTTGACCAGTAGATGCTATGTTCCAATCTACTTTTTTAACATAGGATTCATGTTATTTTATCAGCATGGGACCATGTCATCTCTTACCTTTAATTATAAAATGGTCAGTTCAGTGGCATAGATGGCAAAGGTAGTGATTGAGACAGCTTGATAACTTTCCTTACTTTAGTTCCTTCTGTGCAGCTGATTATTCCTCCACTGATTATGGTCGTTGGCTAGTTGTGCTATTTCTTTCCAGGTGATGCCAGCGCATTTAATATCCTCTGTTGCTGTCTTTGGACAGTTCTTCCTTGGCCTTCCTCGCTTTCTCTTTTCTTCCTTGCTGTTTGTGGCACAGAGATTCAAGAGCCATTCACCGTTGTCAGTTTGGATGCCTTCCACTGCTGTGCCCATGGCTCCTTCCCAGCCAGTAGAGTTGTTTTGTAACTTGCAGTCAACTTAAAAATCACATGTTATAAACAAATATCTTGCTTCTACATTGCTGATAACAGCTTATATTATCAGAAATGAAAGAATTTTTAAAATCCACTGTGCATGTCACTATTCTTTCTTTGTTTACTTTTTGTATTTCTGTCAGCTAGGAAAATGAAACCCCTGTAAAGTCACTTTATGTCTGTTTCACTTTTAGATTCTTTACACAATATTTGAGTTACAAACCTGGCAGGGGAGATTTTTGTTTAAAAATAATTCTGTTCACTGTAGCTTAAAACATTTTTTTTTAAAAATATTTCCAGTGACCATATTTTTTTTCCCCAAATTGAAGGCCAAATTTGAAGTTGTCAGTTTTTAAAATACAGTTCTGTTCTGAAAAGGGACTCTAAAATGACATTGTGGGGTTCCAGGTTTATTGTCTTGATTTCCAGATCAAATTTGCTCAATATATGAGTTAAAATACATTTTCCCCACACACCCCTAGCCAACTCTGCAAACTCACCTTGAGATCTAAGAGCAGGTTCTGGGTACTTTCTGGCTTGTATCTTACCAGATTAAAAAAAAAAATGGGGAAATTCTGTTGTTAGATACATTTGTGTAACCTTATTGTCTTCAGTGGTGGTGTACATAAACGGAGAGCGGAGGCTGCTCCTGTGCTTGGAACTCAGCTAATAATTACAGCACCGGAATCAAATCTCACTCTGGCCAGCTTTGAAGAACTAATTAAATTATTTAGAAGTTATTGTCTCTTAAGTCAGCAGCTATGACTGGAGATGCACACGGAGGCAATCTGTGTAAGACTGAGTCACTTTTCAGAGTGGAACCGTGCTTTAAAACGCACGATTTGCTCATAGCTAGTCTCGATTACAGTGACTAATTTTTTAAATCTGTTCTCTGGTTATGTCTTGTAATCCTGGCAAACTTCATTTAGAGAGGCAGTGAGTCAGGTTGGGAGTCTTGGCACCCCTTTCAGCCACTCCTTTTCCATGGGAAAGGCATGTGTAGGAGGATCTGGTGCAGTGGCCTGTTTGTCAGTTACACAGTTTGTGTGGGCTGTATTCATATTTGTTCTAGAATGACCTTGCAACACCAGCAAGCGTCCTCTTCAGCACAAGTGTTGATTATTGTCATTCCTGTTTGGCAAGGGTTCCAGCAGTGTGTGTTCATCAGTTGCAACTTGAGTGGAACGCAGCAGTGTGGATGCCTGCTGATTTGAGCAACTAGACAATATCATGCTGGCCCTGTGACTTCCACATTGGCTGCATATAAAAGAGAGGTGTTACTCTAAGTGGGCACTGTTGGCTTCCAAACCCTTAATTGTGTAGGGCACATCTGTGTTCGAGAGCTCCTCTGAGAGGATATAGGCCGGGCTCAGATACCACCTTGGAACCTGTTTCCATTTTCTCAAGTCAGTAGATGACTGAGCCCTTATGCAGGGCCCAAAGATGTAGACATTCCCCTTGCAGCTATCACATGTTCCCCTCTCCACTTCTTAAAAACAGAGTGAAGCCCAATAGTTAGAAGAGTCTCCACTCCTTCCTCGTAGTAACTGCAACACAGCCATCTTAGCGTTGCATCTCTAACAGTGATCCAGTGTGTATTGGTGGTAGGGCCTGGAATTGCCTATATTCTCCTATCGTTTTGGGTCCCTCCTCAAGTACTGACCATTTTTTGCCATTCGATGTCAGGCCACGCCTCTATCATTTCCCTCTTCCCCCGTCTCTTTGTCAGAAACTCATTCTTCCCGC
This sequence comes from Lepidochelys kempii, assembly GCF_965140285.1. Taxonomy (NCBI): domain Eukaryota; kingdom Metazoa; phylum Chordata; order Testudines; family Cheloniidae; genus Lepidochelys; species Lepidochelys kempii. The sequence continues at coordinate 259,431,596 of NC_136381.1, forward strand.
TGAGAAGTCCTGGCAGATTTGAGATGTCTGTAGTCCTTACAGAATGTACTTATCTGCTTCCTCAGTGCGTACTTTAAAGCTAGTGTTTTGGCACTGTCAGCTCTCTTTGTTAAAATTGATATCAGTTTGGTTTTTTTAATCAGCTTAGATTATCAGATTTAGTAAATCCAGTTTACTTATTGGTAGGGGCCTACCAAATTTATGGTTCATTTTGGGCAATTTCATCGTCATAGGATTTTAAAAATCCTAAATTGCTTGATTTCATATATTAAAATCTGAAATTTCACGGAGTTGTAACTGTAGGGGTCCTGGCCCCAAAGGGGGTGGGTTGCAAGGTTATTGTAGGGGGATCGCGGTATTGCCACGCTTCTGCTCTGTGGCTGGCGGCGGCTCTGCCTTCCGGAACTGGGTGGCCAGAAAGCAGCGGCTGCTAACCCGAAGCCCAGTTCTGAAGGCAGCGCCGCCGCCAGCAGCAGCGCAGAAGTAAGGATGGCAGGGTCTGGTGTTGCCACCCTTACTTCTGTGCTGCTGCCTTCAGAGTTGGGCTCTCGGCCAGCAGCCGCCACTCTCTGGCCACCCAGCTCTGAAGGCAGCGCAGAAGTAAGGGTGGCAATATCACAACCCCCTACAATAACCTTGCAACTCTCCCTTTTGGGTCGGGACCCCCAGTTTGAGAAACGCTGGTCTTTGTAAAATCTGTATAGTATAGGGTAAAGTTGCACAGAAGACCAGATGTCATGGTCCGTGATGCACTTTCCATGGCTGTGAATTTGGTAGAGCTCTATTGGCTTGAAGTTAATAGGAGCTGCAGATGCTTTAGCATTCCTGAAAATCAGGCCTCTTTTGTTTATATGCTTAAATGTGGCTTTAGGTACCTAACTGCAAGCACCCAAGTTTGAAAATGTTGGCCATACCTCTTTAAGTTAGTGATCTAAGCCAAAGAACATTCAGAGTAAAAGGTTTTAGTTTAACCTTGCCGGAGTACCTTTGTCCACTTTATTTAGTTGTTTTAGAAACAAAAAATTCCGTAAATCATTTGTCGGAATAGATTCAGTTGCTAAAATGTCTTCTGGGGGGGGGAGGGGGGGAACCCATTGTTAATAATGAATGGGGTGGGTGCTCAGATGTCACAGCGAATGGGCTTGGTGTAAGAATCTGTATTAAGTGGGAAGACTGAAATTCCTATACACTTGTTCAATGAAAAGTGGGTGTCCTCTCTGCATATCTTTTGTCATAATGTGTGTTGATGATAGGTATTAAAACTTAATGGGGCAAGTGACATCTAAGGCATATGTTCCAAGTCTAAACTGTTGGTTTTTATTACCAGCATCGTTTTACAGTAATCATATGGAATACATGCAATTGTATTTGCTCTGTCTGATATTTGAATTCAGATAACAAGAGGATGGTATAAAACATATTCCTAGTCTTCAGTCAAATGCTACCATTAGACATCCGATACCTACAGCTTATATTATGTTATACCAAAACCCCAAGTGTCTCAGAGGAAATGTGCTTTAGAAGTAGTCATTGCCCACTGTACAGATGGCTAGGAAATTTCTCCTCAACATGTCACAACATGGATGCTCTTCATAATCCTGGTAGCATCCAGAACCTCCCAATACTTGTGCAAATGTTTAAGCTCACAGAGCTCACTTTTCAAACTTGGTGGCTAAAGCTGGCATTTGGACATTCACGTTAGCAGTTAGGCACATATCTTCCAGTTTGAACATCCCGATCTGGGAGGTGCCTGTGAAGGCTACTTTCGAGCAAAGGTCATTTTGTCCCATAATGGTGATTGAGGAAGGATTCATTTTACTGCCAGTAACTGGAACCGTTATTTATTTTCTCTCTGCCTGTTTTACAGGAGCTGGCTTTGCAGCCCAAGGATGACATTGTGGACAGAACTAAAATGGAGGACACTTTGAAGCGGAGGTTTTTCTATGATCAAGCTTTTGCTATTTATGGAGGTACACGCTTAAACCAATTTAAATTCTAATCCCTTTAGGGTAGAGTGTCTCTCTACATGATTGTGAAGTGCCATGTTCACCTGACATGCTACATTGTTGATGATGATAATTAGGGCTCCATGTCTGTCATAGAGGTCACGGAAGTCATGGGTTCCCTGACTTTCCGCAGCTTACGTGACTTCTGCAGTGGCCGGTGTGGCTGATCCCAGGCCTGCCCAAGCAGCTGCTCAAGGGCCAGCCACACCAGCCATTGCTGGAGCAGCTCTGCAGCCAGCCTGAGCGGCGGTCCTTTAGGCGGCCAGAGCAGCCGCTGGTGTGGCAGTCCCTGGCAGCTGGATTCTGTGACTGGCCCCAGTAGCAGCCTCCTGACACCCCCCTCTGCAGCGGGAATTTTTGTTTCTTGCCAGTGACCTGTCCGTGACTTTTACTAAAAATACCTGTGACTAAATCGTAGCCTTAATAATAATACTATGAAACATCAGTGGGTTTTTGGAAAGTTGGCTTTACCCAGTCTAGAAACTTCTTGAAAGTCACCTTTTTTTCTTTCAAGTATGTGTGGGCGTGAATTCCATCTTGTGCTTTTGGACTGTAAGTAGGAAGATCAGAGAGAATATAAGCTGTCCAGGGAACTAATGGAAATAGGGTGGCTGGGGATTTTTTTAAAAGCCAAGTGACTACCTTCTTTCCTAATATCCGTACGTCTTTCTCTGAACTTTTCTGGCCAAGTTAATGTTAACATCACTCAAATACCAGATTCTGCCACTGCCATCGATCCTGTTACTGCGGTGAAACTCTTTTCAAGGAGTTGCACTGAGCAGGTGGCTAAATGTGGCAGTCCAACCTTTTCAGATAATCAGATGTGAGTATCCATTAGAGCAGTGGTTCTCAACTAGGGGTATGCGTAGAGTATGCAGAAGGGGTACATCAGCTCCTCTTTTGCCTAGTTTTACAGCAAGCTATATAAAAAGCATTAGCCAAGTCAGTACAAACTAAAATTTCATACAGACAATGACTTGTTTATGCTGCTTGTTTATGAAAGACTTGTTTATGAAATGACTTGTTTATGAAAGAAGTGACTACCTTCTTTCCTAATATCCGTACGTCTTTCTCTGAACTTTTCTGGCCAAGTTAATGTTAACATCACTCAAATACCAGATTCTGCCACTGCCATCGATCCTGTTACTGCGGTGAAACTCTTTTCAAGGAGTTGCACTGAGCAGGTGGCTAAATGTGGCAGTCCAACCTTTTCAGATAATCAGATGTGAGTATCCATTAGAGCAGTGGTTCTCAACTAGGGGTATGCGTAGAGTATGCAGAAGGGGTACATCAGCTCCTCCTATTTGCCTAGTTTTACAGCAAGCTATATAAAAAGCATTAGCCAAGTCAGTACAAACTAAAATTTCATACAGACAATGACTTGTTTATGCTGCTCTATATACTATACACTGAAATGTAAGTACAATATTGATATTCCAATTGATTTTATTTTTAATTATATGGTAAAAATGAGAAAGTCAGCAATTTTCTGGTGGTAGTGTGCTGTGACACTTTTGTAGTTTTATGTCTGATTTTGTAAGCAAGTAGGTTTTTAATGTGGTGAAACTTGGGGTACTCAAGACAAATCAGACTCCTGAAAGGGGTACAGTAGTTTGGAAAGGTTGAGAGCCACTGCATTAGAGTAGCACTGTCTGTCAGGCTGCATGTGTTTCCTGTGTGACCTCAGATTCCAGAGTAAATTTTCAGTGTGGCGTTTACTGGACAACAGTCTGGGCCTTTCTGCTCTTTTCTTTCATTGGAACATATTTGCTACTCTCCTTTCATCGTTAAGTATAAGCTGGTGGGTGTCTGAAGGATGCATTCTGTTACAGTACAGCTTCCCCGCAGAGTATACAAGCGTCCATCTTCTCTCTGTATTCAGCTCCCGCCTTCAAATACGCTTCTTCCACACACTCCCCAGGAATAATCCACTGGAGGGGGAAGTGTGGTTTGTTTGTTTTATATAACGTGTATCTGAATCTGGTTGAGTTTTGGCCACAGGCTGATCACCCAGTGCATTGTGAGACTGAACTGTATTAACTTTCTCACCTAGGGCCCAATTCTCGTAGGTGCTGAGCCCTTCCAGTACTTCTCAGGATCGATCCTTCCCATTGTAAACTTTCGAAGGCAGAGCCTGTTTCACTCTAGTTCCTACGAAGCAGCTCGTACTCAGAGGGTGCTCAATAAATAACCCTGGACTGACACCTAAAAGTTGAAACATTGTAGTTGGTGGGCTTTTGGGGTTTAGTTTTTTGGTTTTTTTTTAATCAAAACAAACTGCTGTGTAAGATTGTGTGACCCATATGTTACTTCTCTTGTAGGTGTTAGTGGCCTGTATGACTTCGGGCCTGTTGGATGTGCTTTGAAGAACAACATTATCCAAGCTTGGAGGCAACACTTTATACAGGAGGATCAGATTCTAGAGATAGACTGCACCATGCTCACCCCGGAGCCAGTTCTGAAGTAAATATGGGTCCTTCTCTCTTGCAGTGTGTGTTCATTTCTGGTAGTGCTAGATTTCTTCCCAAGCCCATGTAAAAATAACCGGAGGAATACGAGACTAGGTCACCCAGTTTGCTACCCTGTTACCCTGTAGCAATGCAGAATATCTAGGTGGCTGCACTTAGCTAGGTAGTTCATGGAAGCTGCTGTTCAAGTAGATATCTACCGAAGGTTTGTATATGGGCCCCATTATCATAATGGCTGAGAGCCCCGCAATCTGTAATGGATTTATCCTCATAACCCTCCTATGAGTTAGGGTAATGCTCTTATCCACATTTTACAGATGGAGGAACTGAAGAACAGAAACTAAGGGTCTCACAGGAAGTCTGGCAGAGCAGGGACTTGAACTCAGATCTTCCAAATTCTAGATTAGTGCCCTAACCACTGGACATTGCTTCCTCTCCACGTGGAAGCATGGCAGAAACCACTACTATCCATTCATGGTACAAATGTAGTACTAATGAATGGTACCAGCCGTGGAGACTGAAGTCCTTTGTTTATCCACAGCACAGGTAGAGCACAGAAAGCAGCAAAGCAATAGGCCTCATACAGCTCCCGAAGTGTGTCTCAACCCTGCCCAGGAGGCAACACCTCGAAGGGTGAGAGTGTAATTCAGTCTCCATACCTCTCCCATCCCTAGCACCTCTGCGAAAACTGCCAGACAGGATGCTCAGTATGTTCATGGCTGTATGGTGTGGTGTAGATGCTTTCTGGGAATTGGGCTGAGACCATGGAGATGGCTCACTGAATCGGCACTGGATAGTAAAGACTTTCACCTGGTAACAGCTTGGGTCACACTCAAACCAATGACGGAAGAGTGAGTGTCCACGTGCCACTGCCAGACACCTGACCCATCGAGTTCCCCTACAAATGCATCCTTATCTTGCTCCAGTAATTATGCAGTAAACGAAAGAGAATGTGGTGCTATTTTACTGGCCCAACGTATTAACCTAAAATGGATTCAGGGGGTATCCAGGCTTTCTCAAGGATCCTTATGGCCACAGACAATTTCTAAATGAGGAAACTACTAAATACGGGTCCATAAACTGAAGCAAGAATGAGCCTGCACTTTGGTTGCATGGTTTAGAGGAGATTTCTTCAATGTCGGTCTTCACTGTGGGCTCACATGCTACTCTGGTGCTGTCAAGTGACACTATGTGTTTCTAAAGTAGTGTCTTCCGTTCCAGGACCTCTGGCCATGTAGAAAAATTTGCTGACTTCATGGTGAAAGATGTGAAAAATGGGGAGTGTTTTCGTGCTGATCATCTCTTAAAAGGTACATTCTGAGGCCAGGACTGCCTGAGAGATTTCTTGTGTGTGCTTTATGCTCCGTAGGGGAATGCCCTGCTTATTGAGGATAGACGAGATGACCTAGTAAGTATCTTGTATATTAATGTCTATGGTTCACTAAGGGAGACAGTCACCCCAGTGTTGGTGACCCTTGCAAGACCTCCACCCCATTTAAATATTGTCTTAAGGTCTAAAGTGATGCATGGGACCTCTGCTGTGGAATGACTTTCACTTAATAGAAATACCATACAACGAAGATCTCATTTTTATTTTCTAATAATTCATAGATTAAGCCACAAGGGATTGTTGGATTATCTAGTCTGGCTTCCTGCATAACAAGCCTGACCTTCCATCTAACAAATCTAAACAAAGCATATAAAGGCTATGCTTTGGTCTTATTTTTCTTATTGTTCTGATGAGTGAAACTTGCTTTTTGATCGAATCTCAGGTTAAATTTACTAGAGAGATGGTTGCAGGACAAAGCTGCTGGACTGCATTTGTTTCGTGGAAGAGGCATTTCAAGGGTTCTGTTGAGCCTGATATGCTTAGAATCTAGCCTACGTAGCGGGTTTTAAACATGCACCCTGGGCATTTTCTCAGGTTGAAAAATCAGTGTGATTCTTTACATTGATTTGTATTACCCAAACCATGGAATCCTAGACATTGGAGATGGAACAGAGCTGCGTCTTGTCCATCCCCTGGTCAAGTGAAGGATAGGTGCAGTCTAGCTTTAAATGGCTCATGCCATAGGGGCTTCCATCATTCCCCTGGTGATATTGTTCTGCATCTAATAGATACTAGCACTAAGAAATGGTCTCAGAATATTCAACTTAATATTTTCTTTGCCTTTATGTAACATGCTAACCAAGAGTGTGTATGTCCCCTCTATGACTGATTCACAGAGGAAAGCCACCTGTGTTACTATCTGCTAGTGGACCAAATCATTTTGCTCAAGTGGTAGAGATCTGTACTTTGGATCTAGAGGTCCTGGGTTCGCTCCCCACTGATAACTTGCCCTGTGGAGGGTCGCTACACTTAATAAGAAAAAAAAAAAAAGGGCTGTACAAGCCAATAGCAGTGAATTCGTATGTATGTGCATGAACACACGAGAGAAGGAAAAGCCTTTCTGAAACGGGAACAGATTTCACTCTCGCGCCTCCCGTCCCTTACCCAGAGCCCCTTTAAAATAAGGGGTGGGGGAGGAAAGAGTGACACAGGAACTGTTTGCTAAATATACACAACATGCCCTATCCTGTCCCCTCTCAACAGAAAACTAGAGAATGTCAGAAATGACAAATTGGAAACACTGGGCCACATCCTCAGCTGGTGTAAATCAGAATAACCCACTGACTTCAGTGGAGCTACGGTGATTCACATGAGCTGAGAATCTGGCCCATTGTATTTTGTCCAGTGGGATGTACATGCATTCTCATGCTTTATAATCCTCTTGATTCATTTAGTTTTAGGATTAGAGTGGTTCAATGATATTGCTCAAATGTGAACTGATTCCCTACTTCCAATGCTTATAGCTCACTTGCAGAAGCTGATGTCTGACAAGAAATGTACAGCTGAGAAAAAGACTGAAATGGAAAACGTTTTAACGCAGGTCAGTGCTTGAACAGGACAATGAAAACTTGATAGATGACGTGGCAGAGATGAGGTGTGGTACAAACATCCAAGAGTGGCATCCTTTCCCATTTCCCTAAGAGAAGAAGCACATGCCGCTTCCCACATCTGTTGTTAACTTTCCAATGGGCACCGTTTTTTCAAGCAGACATGAGGGCTGTAGCATTAGACGTAAATGTCCAAATCAAGCACATCCCCCTATATGCACATCGGTCTCTTAAATATACTTATTAAGGTGCTGCTTTCCTGAAAGGAAATGTTCTATTGGAAAACCGCTCAGAGGGCCCTGTCTGTACCAAAGTCGCTATAGCGTCACTTTGTAACCGAGGGCAGGATTTGTGGACCTTGCTCAGATGTCTGTACCCAAGGTGCTCATTACCTCATCGGGCTCACTGTGCCTCTATGTACAGGAGATTTTTTGGTTAAGCAGATCCACCACCTATTGCTCTTCAGAGAGAGACTGGTCTCATGCATGCTTCTGCAGCCAGATGGTTGCAGATCTGTTTAGAGAACATTCTCTGTGACCAGCCTAGTGAGGAGGATTGCACCCCTGTTGAGCCCCCTGCCCCCCACTCATACACAAGGCTCAGCTATTTGGGCCAGATGCGAGGGACAAGAATTATATCTGTAAGGTTTAGTGGTAGCTTTTTAAATAGTTTTTGTACTGGATCAAAACCTGCAGTGATGTCTCTAAACACTTGGGAATTGTTTCTCTATAAGAATCCCAGTGTGCAGTTGCTCTTGTTTACAATTAGAATGGTTAGTGCTGCAGGCTAACATTCCTGGGCTGCAGTGTGTAAAGATTTGTCTTCATTTAGTTTGTTTGTTTTTTAACGTTCGTTCCCATAGCTTTTAGAATAAGTGCTTTCACAGCCACACACTGTGGTGCAATACACAGTACTATATCTGGAGTCATAGAGTCCTGGTCAATAACTCTTCCACAGTACTGCACTGAACTTTGACCCTATTACATTTGTCTCTTTGTGCTGTCCCCTGCTGTAGCTGATAGAGCTAGTAGGCAGTCCCCTTGTGGAACCTCTTTGCTGCTGCAATCAGCTTCTCTGCTGCAGATCTGCTCTGCAGTGCTATAATGCAAGGTGTGATGCTTGGCATGTGTTGCGTCTGGTGCACCAGGTAATTACAGGGTTGTGGAAGGAGGCAAAACACGGCAGAAATTGTAGTTGACTTTCTTCTTCTCCCTCCCAGCAGTTCCTTTTTTCTGTCTCCCTCCTGCCCTGGCTGGTTTGATTGGAACTGTTCAGAAGTAGGTTCTGTGTAGGTCCTTGTGACTCCGCTGCCACTTCATACCCAACCTCCCTTGCAGAGCTTGTACTTCTAAAAAGAGTGCAGGCCTTGAAAGGCTCTGGGCTGCAGCTGATGTTAAGGTGGATCCATAGGTTTTTCAAAACTTGTTCTTCCATCCCTGCTACAAACCGTAGCCCGCACCCCAAATAAAATACTGGGTTCCAGTCCTAAAACAATCTCTTCCAGGGTGTCCCTGACCTCATGTTTAATAATAGATGGGAAGGGGGCGACCCGTCACTGCTTCAACCTTGCCTTGTAATTTTAAAAGAACCATACTTGTGCTTTGTTGCTAGTTGGACAACTACAGTCAGCAAGAGCTCGCCGATCTCTTTGTGAATTACAACGTGAAGTCTCCAGTCACAGGGAACGACCTGTCCCCTCCTGTGTCTTTCAATCTGATGTTCAAGACCTCCATTGGGCCTGGAGGAAACATGCCGGGGTAGGTAGCAGCCTCCTGCTGCCTATTTTCTTTGGGCATGTGGCTAAGAGTGTCCGCAATTTTCCATTGCCCAGGATTGGAAATGAGGTCCATACGAAATGGAAAGCAAACCACATTTCATCTCAGGCAGCCTTCCCTCCACAAATCGCTCCTGCCCAGTCTTTCCCCCAGGCTGCTTTAGAGCTGTTATTGCAAAATAGATTCTTAAGGTGAGGAGGACCCTCACGGCTGTAGTAGCCCATGCAGTTCTTGGACTCCCACTCTGCTTGAGAGGCCATAGTGGCTGGTGGATGTAGGCTAAACTGTATGGCACGGGGCAGCAAGGCCCTGTGAATTGCAGCAGGGAGGGCTGCCACCTGTGCAAGGCCTGGACTCCTGTTCCCCATGCAACAGAACATTATTTGTTCCACAGGTGTCCATGACCTCTGTGACTAAGCAGGAAGGGACATGAAGCTAGTCTGTTGTAATGTTAGGTACGTAGCAAAGGTAGCTATCATTTGTGGTCCATGGCCGCCATCTAGGTTGATGCACTAAAGATTGAACGGGGGACCTCCAGAGCTAAAAGCATAGGCTGCTACAACTTGAGCTAAAGATCCAGGCTCTCTAGCTGAGGCTGTAACAGACTCATCCTCTGTGGACTGGCACAGAGCGGGACATGGAACACCCACTCACCAGGGGCCTATGTGAGCATTAGCACCGGAAGTCTTAAATGAGCTTAGACAAAGACGAGGTCATGGCTAATCTGTGTGGGTAATTTTGTGCCTGGAATTAGAGACCTGAGATAAAACAAGCCTTCCTCCTTTTTGCATCAAAACAATGTTTGTCTTGCTTCCCCGTCCAGTCACGCACCTATGTCTTGTTTTTTTTCCAGCTATCTGAGGCCAGAAACTGCACAGGGAATTTTCCTCAACTTCAAACGCCTTTTGGAATTTAACCAAGGCAAACTGCCTTTCGCTGCTGCCCAGATTGGAAATTCCTTCAGAAACGAGATCTCACCCCGTTCTGGCCTCATCCGAGTCAGGTACTGCAAACCGTCTCCCCCAGCAGAACATCTGGCAGGTGATCAGCTGCCTCTGGGAACATCAAAGCTCCCTCTGACCTAAGTGTCTCTTTCACTGATTTTCCGTCCACTCTGCTCTTTGGAAGAATGTCTTGTGCCTTGTAAAAGGCTATTAGTAGCTGCATAATAAACGCCTTAAAAAGTAATCAGAGTTTACTGGCCAAGAGTATCTTGGTTATGAGACTCTTGCTTCAGAAACATTGATAAGAATTTGTAGTAGGCATGAAAACTTGGCATTAAAACATGGTTAGACCTTGGAGTAGTTTTTTTTGTCTCAACCTTAGATCATATGACAAAGAACAAACGGGGACTTTATCTCTTAGATAAGGTGCTACGGGACATTAGTCAAGCAAGAGACCTTCAGATCTTCAAAGCCTTCTGTTTACAATAGGTGGCATCTGAAGTGGGTACAATATTCAATTTCCCTGCCCTAGAATGCACTAAGAGTACCTCCTAAAATGTTCATGGAGTTTCCACAGACTTCAGTGGGTGAGAGATTGTGCAGCTAAAGCTTTGAGGAATTTACCCTTAAGCTGATCACTTTGTGCGTGGCTAGTTTTTTAAAAAAAGAAAAAGAAACCTGCCCACCTGACAGAGCTCATAAAAGCTTGGTAGGGAAACCAAAAATGGACCCATTTCACTTTTTAATGATGGCCTTAGTATTGAAACTGTGTCTTTCTATGTAGATATCTTGTCTCCTGGTATGTTTGGCATTGCAGCTCTTGTTCGCAGACCCAGATTCTGATCTCTGATTGAAACTTCTTTAGCTTCTGATAGATGTCAGTGGAGTTACTCTGCAGTTACACACGGTGCATGTTGTAAAATTGATAACTGAGTAACATAATGACATTTTATGGCATTAGCAGGGGTGCAGTGGCATTACTGGCACTGAGGTTTTTTCAGCCCTCCTGTTCTCTTTGTTTCTGACTAGATCTCACAACATTATCAGGGTGAGGTCAGGTCGTAACTTGGGTGGGAGACCTCCAGAGGACACAGATGATTTAGGAAAGGATTTGAGTATTTCAGTAGGTGGTGTTCTTCCCTCTGAGTCAGTGATGTGATAACCAAGGTCTAAATCAGTCATTCTCAAACTTTTGTATTGGTGACCCCTTTCACACAGCAAGCCTGAGTGCCGACCCCCCTTACGAATTAAAAACTCTTTTTTTATATATATTTAACACTATTATAAATGCTGCAGTGAAGCTGATTTGGGGTGGAGGCTGACCACTCACAACCCCCCCATATAATAACCCTGTGAGCCCCTGAGGGGTCACAACCCCCAGTTTGAGAGCCCCTGGTCTAAAGGCTTCCAAGAGAATTTGTAGGTACCTTTTAATAGAAGCTAAAGGGGGGGGAACCTCCAACGTCTGAAGAAAAGTGGCATACTTTCTAATCTCAGTCTGTTCCCTTGGTACTGCACTTGTTGGTGTTTAAACTCCTGATTTGAGTTTTTAACAGGCTAGAGCACATTGAAAAGGCTGGTGGGAAAGGTTCTTTGTGGAAAGTGTGATGGTGGTTTATATGCAGAATAGGCATTAATGCTAGCATCTGGCTCTGTATTCTGCTTAGAGAATTCACCATGGCAGAAATTGAGCACTTTGTGGATCCCAGTGAGAAGTGTCACCCCAAGTTCCAGAGCGTGGCAGATCTCCACATCTTCCTGTACTCCTCCAAAGCCCAGGTCAGCGGGCAGTCCGCCCACATGATGCGTCTGGGAGATGCTGTTGAGCAGGTAATGTTACTTGAACAACCATTCACAACTTAATTCTATAGCATGCTTGCAGGGGTAAATTAATTCCAGACGTGTAAATCAGGAATACCTTCATGGAGTCCAGTGGAGTTACTCCACATGGGCACCTGTGAGATCAAAATCTGGCCTTCATCAGTACTCAAGGGACACAGTCAGGTAGCACTGTCACATAGGTTAGGCTTCTAGGTTAGTTTTTGGGAGAGGGAGCATGTTAGTGGTACAACACCTGCTAAAAGGCTGTGGGCAGCCTGAGAATCCAGACTCCCTTTTTGCATCACCTGGCACCAATACGCTGTGTGTTGGGTTTGAATCCCCAAAACCCTGATTCTTCATCCGAGTGAGTTAAAGAGAGAACACGACTGGTCACCTAAAAACAAACACTGACTGATATAATACAGAAACCCATTTAGATTGAAAATCCTTTAGGTTGGAGGCCATCTTTTTGTTCTGTCTGTGCAGGGATTAGCACAGTGGGGTCCTGGTCCATGACTAGGGATGATAGGCATTACCACAATGTAAATAACATGCACTGTTGTATAAAAGTATACTGTTACGTCTGTACGTTTTGGAGACTTTTTGGTGCAATTCCTTGTTGATACTAGATATTTGTAACAGAACATTGGTGACTGTGTTGTACTGATGGTATGAGATGACTGGTAGCGCAAGGGGAGGGGTTTGTCTTGCAAATTAATAAAAAAGAACAAAACAACCTCACACAAACTGTCAATACAATAATTAAAGATGATTCATCAATAACTCTGCTCAAATTCCCAGCAGCCAAAATGATCTCTCTGTGGAGGGGTGGGGCCAGAAGTGATGGGAGGGAGTAAGAATACTTTTGTAGACTCTTTCCCTATCCCTTCCTTTTCATCTTAGCCTCTACATATTTTGTTCTTTAGGGCCTGATCTGAACCCTTTGGACTCAATCCATTCTTTAATCTGGCCCAGAACCTTTCCTCCTCAGTCAGCTCCTCCAGACCCTCTAATCCTGTTAATCATTTTTCTTTGAACTCTCCCCATTATGGGGCCCGTGCATTGAGCCTGGTAGGCATGGGTTCCCAACTGCCTTACAGGCATTCCAAAACACCTCCGGAGGTCACTTTGTAGAAACCCATTTTAGAGGTGGAAAATCAAGCACAGAGAGGCCGAATGACTCGCCTAAGGTCCCACAGCAAAGCAAAGGCAGTACTGGGAGCAGAACCCAGGAGTCCTGATTCCCAGTTTCCCTGTCTTAATCGTTAAACCTTCCCTCCATAATCTACAGAGCTACACTTCAGTATTTGAAGGTGGCCTTTTCATAGATTCCAAAACCAGAAAGGATCATTGTGATCATCTGGTTATGACTTCCTGTGTAACACACACCGTAGAACTTCCCCAAAGAAAATCCGAGAGTGCCTCTTTCAGCAAAACATCCACTCTTGATTTAAAAATTGCCCGTGATGGAAACTCCATCATAACCCTTGGTAAATTGTTCCAATGGTTAATTACTCCCATTGTTAAAAATTCACACCTTTTTTCCCATCTGAATCTGTCTTGTTTCAACTTCCAGCTGTTGGCTTGTGTTAGACCTCTCTCTGCTAGACTGAAGAGCCCACTGTCAAATGTTGGTTTCTCTGGGTACGGTGCAAAGCCGTGATACGGTATTCTGCTACCTGGCAAGTTCAGTAGTTTCAGTCACAAATGATGCGCTCGCAGCTCTTCTGTTGGGAGATTTTCCTGCACAGTACAGAGATTTTGCTGGACTGAGCTCATGATGCAGTGGGTTTCAGGACACATATTGTATCTCAATTTACCACGTGCAGCAGCAAGAAGCTGTCCCGCAAAAGTGAAGTAGTGTCCGCTGTCTCCAGTCTTTCTGAGGCGACAAAATGTTGTTGTGGAAAGTAACAAAGTGTGTGTTTCTCTCTCTCTCTAGGGTGTGATCAATAACTCTGTACTAGGTTACTTCATTGGCAGAATCTACCTCTACCTTACAAAGGTTGGTGTATCCCCGGATAAGCTGCGCTTCCGACAGCACATGGAGAACGAGATGGCTCATTATGCCTGTGACTGCTGGGATGCAGAGTCCAAAACATCCTATGTAAGTTGCTGGATTAAACCTACCAGCAGGGTCTTGAGTTGCATGTTGCACTTTCCCCATGCACTGATATGTTCCTAGTCTGGCACGCTACTAGTGAGATGGTCTCCCAACTCTGTCTATTAAAGTGAAGAAATTCAACAGGTAGGTTTAAGGCTCCTCTCTGCTCAGCTTCATGCTCGCACAACTCCATTGACCGCAGTGGAGTCACTCCTGCTGGACTACTGCTGCAAAGGGAACGTTCACCGCCGTGCAGAAGGAACACGTGATGTAAACCCTAGTCAGAGGACATAAGTGGCATGTGGATGAATTGCACCCAAGTGAGAAGAGAATCGGGGCCCTATGGTTTCCAGCTTGTTACCCCAATAAAATCAGTGGTGGAGGAGACTCTACTGCTGGAGCTGTGGGCCCAAGGCAGCTTCCTTCCTGCTCCATCCCCAGCCCCCCTTTGACTATGAGGGCTAAAAAAGGACTCCCTGCTGCTGGGAAAGCTACTGCTCTAGGAGCTGTTTTCCCAGGACCTCTGTTCCTACTCCACTCCTGCTCCCCCTTTGCTGCTGGAAGAATTTTGTGATGTCGGGACTTAGTGTACACTGTGCTTTCCTATGATTGTTTGTTGGGCTTTTAAGATCTTGTGTGTATATATTTTTTTTAAGTGAACAGGAAGGTTTGTTAGGGGTGTAGCAGATTTTTAAACCCTCCTTATTGCATGTTTTTAGAGAGCTTATTGCTACTTCTATTAATCTCGATGGTGGTCTTTATATTAATCAGCAGTGATATTTTTGAACGGAAGCTTCTTAGGGGGCTCTTCTATTGATCAGTTATGGCGACTGGAAAGAGAAGAAACCTCACGTGTGAGAGAATCAGATCAAATCTTTTAGCTGGAATTGGGTAGGGTGAATGAGCAGTTTTTCCCATTAGAGTAAAGCCCTCTCTTTGCACCTGACTAGTCTTTTCAAGTGGGACGGGGTACACTAATTCTCAGACTACTGAAACTACTTTGAGAACTCCGAGGAATTGAATCACAAGACAGGGTCAGAAGGCTGATGGGATTCTGCCAGCCACTACGAACGAAAGCCCTACCATCGCAGTGATCGTCTCATGGCAGATCCCTGCAAGAGGCTCTGTTGAAGTCAAGAGGTCCAAACTGGGTTGTTTCTGCATGCCCAAGGGATGGCCCATGCAGAGCCCATTACAGGATGGGGACTTTAGGAACACAGTACCGGAAGGGACCTCCTTGGTCATGGAATCCAGACTTCTGCTCTTCTAGGTTTGGATAGCTGGTTCAGTTAATTAGGAGTTTGCTTTAGTTTAAGATATGAGTAAGGATCTTTAGGTTTGGCTCTGTGTGGGTAAAAATACAAGTGTTCTGGCTGAACACTAATCATTTCAACTCCTTATTGAAGTAGCTGAGGGGTTAGCCATCAGTAGTGTCATCACAGCCCACCAATGGATGATGTTACTATGTGTAAAGTTGTACCAGACTTTTAATATCAAGAATCACTGGAGCTTGCCTGAAACTGAATATAATCCCTTCATAGAAAAAATCCTGTAGAACTGAAATCCTTCTCTGTTCCTACAGAATGTTTAAACCAACTTACAGAATTCTGTAGCAGGGGTATAACTCTGCAGAATGGCTTAAAAATTCTGTAGGAAGGTTATCCTTGTCTGTTATATCTAATAGGTTTTTCTGTCATACCCTATTGGTTTCCTCCCTGTGAAATTCTGTAGGACTTTCCTGCATGGAATGTGTTGGAGCACAGGGATGTTTCCTGTACACACATCCTCTTCGGGTATGTCTACACTGAAGAAGAGGTTTGTGTAAGCACGAAAGCATCTGTCTCCCCAACAGAAGTTGGTCTAATAAAATGTATTCCCTCACCCACCTTGTGTCTCGAATATTCTGGGACCAACACGGATAGAACAACACTGCATGCAGCACATCTGAACATACCCAAGCAAGCTTTGAGCTAGCTACCTCAAATAGCAATAGCAGCGAAGCTGAACAAGCCTGCCCTGGATCCTGATATGTACTTGAATGGCTAGCCTGTACTGCCGTGGTGTCTGGGCTATCTGCCGAGCCTGCTTGGGTATGTCTGCACATGCTGCATTCGCAACTCTGATTGCAGTGTAGACAGACCCTTTGAGTCTTTCTGTTGCCAATTAGAATTCCATGCAAGCAGGTTTTGACTGCGTATACATGTGGGTGCGTGTGTGCACACGCACGCCAGAATGTAGGGAGAAGATCAACGCGCCTTGTCTCATTTATGGCCACGTTGTAAACCAAACAGCTCAGTGGTTTTACAAAAATATTTGGAATTCATTGGCAGTGCTTTGTGCAAATTAATTTGGTCACAGACTCTTCCTTTCCACACAGGAACGTATGCAAGGAAATGCTTCAGTCAGTTGTGAATCATATGTTACTTAGCAGATCTTAAGCATGGCCTCTTTGAGAGTTGTAAAGAGGCAAGTTGGCTACTCTGCCCCAAGCTCATGAAGTGATAAAAGCCTCAGTGATACCCAGTTACTCAGCTCATCTCATGAACGCTTACGTGAATGTAAAAAATGTACGCTGTTACCCAGGTCCTCTGCTGGTGTAAGTCTGCGTAGTTTCACAAGCCTGGGTAGAGAACCTGGCCCTGCATGTATATGCACCTTGTATATTACATAACTGGTTACTTCTCGAAGCAAACGGAGGGCCGTTCAGATTAGGGAGGTGCTGGTGGAACTAATGCTGCTTATCATAACAGAGCTAATTGGATAGCAAAACCAGGCCTGGGAGCATGGCGGGCTTAGGGGCACACAAACATGTTTCATGGCTAAGCGAACAAAAAAACAGACGGTTAAAAGCTTCCACTTTTGCTTTTCTAGGGTTGGATCGAGATTGTTGGTTGTGCTGATCGCTCCTGCTATGACCTCTCCTGCCATGCCAGAGCCACCAAAGTTCCACTGATAGCTGAGAAGCCTCTGAAAGAACCCATATCCTTGGTGAATAAAAGAGTTCTCCCTAAAGCTAGGTAGCATCTGAAACTGAAATGTCCTGAGGCCTGTGCAGGTCTGGTCAAAGTTAGACCTTTGAGTGAGTGTCTAAGTTAAATCAGGAGAGCGTGATGCTCATAGCAGTGTAATGAATATCTTTGGGGCTGACCCAGCAAAGACTTCAGCGGATGAGTAACTTTACTCGGGTGTGTAAAGTAAATACAGGCCAAAGTTTGTTTCCTGGCTCCTTGGTTTCGATTTGTTTATTTTCATGAACATTTGAAACATTATACCAGTTACTTGCGAAAGAACTTTGGAGCGTTTAAAGAAGGGTGTGAACCCATTAAAAGGTAAGCGGGTGTGGTCTGCTCAGAGGATTCAACCTGCCAGGCTGTCCGCTGGCTCAGGACCACTGATTTCGCACCCCCATATGTCACCTTCAGGGGGTTGGGAGGGACTGCTTGCCAGATTGCCCTGGTACCTATCTGGCGCATTTTCACTGAGGTGGTGAGCTGCGACTGGCTCTGGGTCAGTGGGGAAGGCCTGGTGGGCCTTTTCTTGAAGATATTGGATTAGATTCTGTTCTTGGGTGCACCAGTGTAAATCTGGAGTAACTAACTGAAGCCATTGGTGTCACTCCAGATTACTCAGGTGTAACTGAGATCAGAAACCAGCCCAGTGTGTAAAAATCTTGCTCTAATAGCGTCCATATTCATGCACGTATATGCTGGTCTAAAGTACTGACAGACCAGGAAGTGAACAGTCCCTCAGAGGTAAGCTCTCAAACCGGTGTCAGCACCGAATAAGGTACGATGACAAAACACGGACCCAAATTCTGTAGGTGCTGCCGTAATTACATCTGTTACCCAGTATGAACTAATGAAAGTGTCGGGTCAGAGTGTCCTCTGAGCTCTATTTCCTTAACTGCTCTGTACAAAACAGCCAGTGTTGTTCAGTTTGAGGCAAATAAGGGAGCCGTTGGCAAGGCCTACAAGAAGGATGCGAAGCTGGTGCTGGAATACCTTTCCATCTGTGACGAATGTTACATCAGCGAGATGGAGAAGCTGCTGAATGACAAAGGGTGAGAAGGCCCTGGGTGTGGGGCTGAATAAGATTTTCTTAGCAATTACCTACGCCAGGGATACCCAAAAAGCTGCTTGAGTAAGCTCAGTGCATCCTTCACCAGCCTTGCCAGTAACGGAAGGCCACGATAAAATGGATCATCTGCAGTTTTTACTGCTGGTGGCTCAGCCGAGAGGCAATTCTTTGCTGATGGATAGAATACATGTAAATATTAGGGTTATGTGCGCTTATGCTTTGGTTTTAAAAGGTTTACATGCAAACTAGGTGCAGCCTGCTGGCTCCTGGCAAGCTGCCCTGTGTGTCACGTAGGAGCCAGTCCTGCAAGGTACTGAATGTTACCTCTGAGGGGGTAAGAGTCCTCAGCTCCCACTGACTTCACTGGGAGAGGAAGCTGTTCAACAGCTTGTGGGTTGGGGCTCACGAGCTGGCCAGCACTGACAAAGGCGGTCAGGTCTGTTCTGAAATAAGATGCGTTCACATGGGAATGATTCCTGCCCAGTAGGGATTTCTTGGTTCATCAACAGGCTCATAAGAATAAGAACATGAGTCTGGCCAGACTGGGTGAGACCCATGGTCCACCTAGCCCAGTATCCTGACAGAGGATTTCTGGCAGAGGCCAATGCCAGATGCTTCAAAGGGAAAGAACAGAACGGGGCCATTACCAAGCGATCCATCCCCTGTCCTCCAGTCCCAGCATCTGGCAAATGGGTTTGTCGAGCTATCATTGGGTAAAACACGGGTGGCAGCAGCCAGTCTGATTTCCGGTGCCATTCGGGTTGTTGCGGTGCTAGAGAACGGTGAATATGGAGGGGCCGGGCACAGCCCCGTTTAAGTAGGTGCTTTCCGGTTGGTGAGTTAGGAGGCTCTGCCTGACTTCAAAAGCAGCATCGTTACGTTTCTGAGCAGGGTTAGTTTAAAAAAATAAATAAAGCTGCAGCTCCTATGTTGTTTGAAATAGCTTGTGCAAAACAAGCCCCGTGGAGTGACTGATGCGCTGTGTGGGTTTTTCCCCCAGTATTAGAGCCAGTTTGGTGTTTTTGTAAGTGTTTCAGGAGTGTCAAGGTAACTAAAGTGCAGGAAAAACACTACTTGTAATTCATCCAAACCAGACCTCCGAGACTGAGAAATTATCGCGGGGGCGCATTGGTCCCCCAGGAGAAAGTTAACCCAATTCCTTAACCCTCCAACGGAGCAAAGCAATAGCAGCATTTTTCAGTGGACGTAGCTTTTACCACAAAGGATGGCAATAGTTCAAACGTGACTCCCTGACGCATCCACATTCAGGATGTGCCTCTCTAAACGTAATCTCCTCTGGAAAATTGGTCTCAATGCAGGCAGCTTGGCACACAGCCTTTCATAAATGCACCCATTACTGTGTTACACACCCTCCTGGAAGCCATCAGGTTAGTATACCTGAGACACCACTACTGATTCACCAGCATGGGTGCACGGAGCCAGCTGTGTGCTGAAGTGCCTGTGGTTAGACCTGCTTTATGGATGGTTAAGTTTAGATGACTCTGTTCTGTAGGTGGCTGCCATACAAAATGAAGCAGAGTTTGTACTACAGCAGCAATTTGCCAGCTGGAAGTTTAATAAAATCTTTCCTGTTTGTGAACTGGATATTTAGGGCCAGGTTGACATCAGTGGGAGTTCTGCCTGACTGAGGACAGCTGGGGGGCCAGGAAGGGATTTGCTCCCCCTTCCCCCAGTGTATTTTGGGGTGTTTGTGGTTTTTTTAAAATTTCCTTCTGAAGCATCAGGGATGGCCATGGCTGGAGATGGGACATAGGGTGGGGAAGGCCAGGGCTCTGAGGTGGCACCATGCAGTCTCTCGGGTGCTTGGCTGGCTGGTCCTCAGATGCTAAGAGTCTAACTGATCGCCATATGTGGGGTCAGGAGGGAATTTTCACCAGTCAGATTGGCAGTGACCTGATGGGTTTTTTTTTTTTTTTTTTTTTGCCTTCCTCAGCAGCATGTGGGTGCAGGTCACTTGCCAGGATTATCTGGCTGTATCTCATTCATTTCCCTGCCATAGTGGAGGCCTCAGACACTGACGCACCTCGGTCCCTGCTATTCTCTGCCTGTGGCACATGTCTAGTCTCCTGTGGGCTGTAATAACTTGGCCTAAGTTAGGTTGTTGAGTTTAATGTGTGGGTACTGGGTGGTGCTGGTAGCCTGTGCTATACAGGAGGTCGGATCAGTTGATCTGGTGGTCCCTTCTGGCCTTATACTCTGACTGTTAAGGATTTGGCCCTATAGCAGCTGTGGGTTAACTTTTTTTGTCCGCCTTGAGAGAGCAACACCAAATGTTGTAGGAATCAGTCAAAAATAGATTTTGGCCCATCCACTTGTTTGGGAAGCTTTAACAGATCAATAATATCTTTGATTTTTCCAATTCCCATTCAGAGGTCAGGTACTCTCCATCAGAACTCAATTGACATGAAAAGTATGTGTGTGTTACAATACATGAGAAGTCTGGAATGAATGAATGTCTGGTTGTCCTGTGGTTAATTTTTCTTTTTCTGTATTTCACCCTGGAACCCTTCCATATTGTAATTGAATTTGCTCCTGGCTATTCACCACATTGCTTTTATGTTCACCAATGATTATGAAAAATTTTATTTTACAACAATAATAAAAATGCTAGTATTTAAGTATTTAAACTTAAAACTTAAATAAAACTTTAAGTATTTAAAAAAAAAAGAGAGACGTGCTACTTGTTTCTTCCTTTGATCTCTGGAGTTTGAGCTGACTTTTCTGTATAGCCCCCAAACCAGTTTGGTTTTTTATGTTTAAAAAAAAAACCCAGCAAAACGACATAAGGGAAAGTGATATAACTAGTTTTGTTGACTAATACTAAAGCACTGGTATTTTCTTTACAGGGAATTCACTGTTGAAACTGAAGGGAAAACTTTTCAATTAACAAAGGACATGGTCAGTGTGAAGAGATTCCAGAAAACACTGCATGGTAACTTCATTTACTTTTTAAAAATCTTAGAGATGGGAAGCTGATCACAATACATTTTGAGTGCAGGAGAGATAAGCAAATCTGAAAGTTGTGGCCAAAATTTTGAGACTTAGGTGCTCAAAATTAAGCACCTAAATCAGTATATAGGTTCCTAAATAAGTGGCTCAATCCCAGAGGTGCTGAGAACCTGCTGCTTTCATTGGAATTTCATTCAATGGAAGCACCTTGGTAAATAAAGTTATTTTTATTACGGTGCCTAAGTTTAGGTACCAAGCTTTGGGGCTAATGGTTTTTTAAAGAAATGTTCCCTCTGTTTTCAGATGAATTATTTCCTTTCAGGATAAGTTCCAGCACAGGATCAAAGTTGGTCAGACAGTTATTTATAGGATTCCATCTTATAAAAGAATCACTTTCTGTAATTATCAGTAGGCAGACTGCCTTCTATCTATGGTACTTACATGGCCCCCATTACCACTATAGGTGAGGCACCTACAATGTTCAATGTATTTAGCCTCATAACATCCCTGTGAGGTTCGGCACTGCTATTCTCCCCATTTTAGAGGTGGAGACTAAGGCCCAGAGAGTCTAAGTGACTAGAGCTGGTAGGAAAAATTCCCCCCGAACATTTTTTCGTTGTTCGCTGATTTGTCAAAATCAAAATGCTTCGCAAAACTGTTCAATTTTGACAGACTTCCGACACAACCCAGGCTTGGTCTCCTGCCAGCTCTCCCACCTGGGCTTCCAGGGCCCACAGCTCCAGGATGGCTCGCCCTGAGGATGGCCTCAGAGTCAGGGAGCCCTGGGCTTCCGAACTCTTGGGCCAGCTGGCTCCTCAGTCTGCTCTAGGAGTTGTGTATCTGTGAGTGTCACAGCTCCCAACTCCTTAGCAGCCCACCAAGAGATGGGCTGTGGCAGGGCCTGTGCTCCCAGGGCTTCCAGGCTCCTGACTCCCCACCAGGCTGAAGACGAGTTTAGTCAGTTTCATTGCTGCCATTCAGCGATGGACAGTAGAGAACACTGACAGTCGTGTCAGTTTTAGTCAGAAGTTTGCAGGGTGCCTGCCCTCACTGCAGGCTGCCAAGCAGGTGGCTGGGGATCCCAGGGGACATATCACTTTGGAAATACCGTGTGTCTGAAAGGAAATATTGCAGGATTTCAGTTCTGCAACGTTTTGGGGGGATTTGGCTTCGTCCCAGTTTTTTTCAAAATCTTGACAACTTTTGTGGAAGTGAACTTTGTTTTGCCAGCCAGTTCTGTTAGTGACTTGACTAAGGCCACATGGGAAGTCTGTGGTCGAGTTAGAAATTTAACCCATTTTCTAACCCAGAGATCCAGGTAGGCATCCTAACCACTAGACCATCATCCTTCCTCAGCTTTTTTTAATCACTTACGAGCCAAGATTCAGAGTACTTCCTGTTAGGTGCAGAGTATCCTTAACTCTTACTCTGCCTCAGAGACCTACGCAATCTGCAGGCATTAGCAAGGTCTCTAAGTGCCCGTCAGTCAGTGGTAGAAAGTAACTACACTCATAGTCCATCTCCATTTTATTATCTCAGAGCAGTCAGCTGGAGTTTTGGTTGCTGGTCACTTAATTTGTATTAGTACAGACTCAGAGTTCAGCTTATCCATGGCTGGAAGGGGAGGCATAGCCAGAATGAAGGAATCTAATGTTCTGTATCCATGTTCCATAGGGCTGTGGCTCTTAGAAACAAATTAAAAATGGCGTAAAATGTCCTGTGAATATAATCCCGGTGGGAGACGGTGTTGTGCCACAATGGCTGGCAGAGCAGCACTGGCCTGTTTCACAGAACAGTTGTTGTTCTAACCAGTGAAGATGGGAACACGAGGCTAGTACATCAGAAATGGCTTTTCAGCATATAAACAAAATAGCATTGCCACTTAGAAGCATACAAGCTGGTTCCAGAAACTAACAAACTCTTAACTTCTCAATTTGTCTGCCAAGGCTTTCTCTAAAATGCTGTGCCGTCTCCCCCTCTCCTTTGCTCAGACAACTAGATTCATACTAAAATGATAGCACCCTTATCAGTATGTGTCGTCCAAATCTTGATCTCCAAGTATTCCCATTGGAAGCAGAGCTATTTAAACCCATCTCTTTATACATTCACCTGCAGTAAATCCAGACCTGTGTGAAGGAGTGCAGGTTCAATCAAGTAACTGTGCTTTTGTAAACTGCCTTTCTGAATGCAGTGTGTTTTGTGCTCTAGTGGAAGAAATAGTCCCGAATGTGATTGAGCCCTCATTCGGAATTGGAAGGATCATGTATACGGTGTTTGAACACACATTCCATGTCCGGGAGGGAGATGAACAACGAACGGTGAGCCTTCATGCGTCTTCGGGTTGGTTGAGAAGCAGCTGTGGGCATTTGATTCCATACCTTGAAATACAAAACAGATCTGGGAAACCCCTGTTAGGTCAACTCGTTCCTCTCCCTACCACGGCCGGTGCGAGTTGTGCCGAGGCACTTACAATTATCTGGGATGGTTTGCACTCACCGTACTACTTTGGAGGGGAGGACTTCCTTTTCCCTGTGGGCTGAAACTTGGCAGGTCTCCCTCCAGGGGAGTGAAGTCCTTTTAAGTGGTTTGTCTGTGCTTTTGCCATCTCAGTACCATGCAGGCATCCTCACGATCCTGGCTTGAGACCTCCCTGCAACTGAGGTCAGAGGGAAAGAGTGCATGTTCTAGGTCAGACTGGTGGTGTCCGTGATGCCCAAACTGCAATCCAAGGAGCACTCACTGGTGGCCCATGGAGAGCAATGTAGCACTTGGTGCCAGCCCCCTTTCCTTGTTTCCCACGGCTACGTTTTTTTTTAATGAAGCTACATTTCTTTTCCAGCTGAGGTTGCTACTGTGATGGGATTACAAGTCGGGGCTGGAGGCGGGAGAGATGGTCTGTTATCTAGTCTCTGTTAAGATGTGATCCACCTGTGCAGATTCTTGGGAACCTGTGCTGTGTGCAGTAGGAAGGGAGGGATGGGGTAAGATGAGAGTATGAAGGCTGGGAAAAGAATCTTACTCCAATTCCCCTCCCTTTGGAATGATGTTTTTTGTTAACTTTGTTAATAATGAACTAAATCTCAGAACTATTTACAGCCATACTCCCTATCTGAATCAAGTCTCTGTTTGAATTGGAGAGGGGGTCTGCTAGATCCTAAGCACCACCATCCAGGGAGATGCATTGGGACTAAATATTTTAGTCCCCCCACACCTTTGTTTTCAGGGGTTTTGGGCGAAACATGCCTTTACCTCTGAAGCTTTAATGATGTACAGAGGGCCAGCTCCTCTGCTGGAAGAAATTGGCCTAGCTCTACTGATTTCACTGGAGCTGTGCTGACTTACCCCAGCTAAGAACCTGGCACAGATTGTAGCTGCTTAATAATTAAACTCGTGTTTATTTTGACTGTATTTGTGTAGTTCTTCAGCTTCCCGGCTGTTGTAGCACCCTTCAAATGCTCTGTCCTTCCTCTGAGCCAGAATCAGGAATTCATGCCTTTCGTCAAGGAGCTATGTGAGTAAATGCAGCGCCGCGGATACCCACATGACCATGGATTGGAAAGATGTGGTGGGGGGGTGGAAATCAAGAGTGGGGGGGGTCTTTTAATGATGCTTGTTTATGCCAAAGGTAGTAGCATGCACCTGAGGTAGGGAGAACTCCAAAGCTTTCAGCATCTTCTGCCATTGGAGACCTCTGCATTGATGTGAACCAGCCTTGCAAATTTATCATATAAACTTATCAGCTTAGGTACAAAATATGCTCCTTTGCTCTTTACCGTGAGTCCTAATGAAAAAACTGTTGTTTACCTGCATGTCAAAAAATGTGACTCACCCTGCCCATGGAATGGCTGCGGTGAGTAGTGTGTTTGTTGCTTAGAGCAGGACAGGAGCCCAGACTGCTGCGTCCTGTTCCCAGCTCAGCCACTTACTTGCCATGTAGCCTCTGAATAAAACCTAGACCTCCTTGTGCCCAGCCCTGGGCTTTAGTTTCAAAGGTAGCCCTTCCCCTCTGGTATGTCAAAGCACTTTGCAAAGTAGTGCGAGAGAGCACAGTAGCAATCGCTGTGTAAGTCGGTGGAACAGCCGTGAGGTCCCACAATGTTAGAATCAGGGCTTGCTTGGAGCTTTTGTTTTCAGCTCTTTGAGATAACCTGTCTGGGCCCAGACACTGAGATGAACTGGTTCTTTAGTTAGTGTTTCGCTGCAAGACCTTTAATGTCAGGCTTGAGAGACCCTTGATTCGGTGTCCTCTTTCAGAAGACTTAGCAATGCACAATAGAGTGCTAACCCTGCACTATAGTGTCTGCATGGTGTGGGTATGAGCCTGAACCCTGGTGTGGGCCTCGAACCCGAATCCTTCTGTCTCAATAAAGTCACTTCTTACTTTCTAGCCCCCAAAGACATGCAGCCTCCCCCTAATTATTACTAATGTTGTACCCGAATTGCGCTAGGTGCTTTATAGGCATAGAATAAGGAGCAATCCTTACCCCGAGGAGCTTAAAACATAAGGGCCAGAATCTCCCACCCTGGCTTCGTGGGCAGCCCCACTGACCTCAGAGGGACTGACTGCAGCCAGGTGGCGACACAGGACCCTGTGTGAACAACTTCCAGTTAAGAGTTGGGCTGAGCAGCAAATAACTGGCGTGGGGAGTGGTTTTGGGTCCGCCTTGCTGGGACAGTAATGCCTGTCCATTGGTACTCCCCTCACCCTTTTCTATTTATCACCCTGTGGGTCTGAGTCCTTCTGATCCTCCAGCCCAGCCGGGCTGTTGCTAATCCTGGGAATCTCCGCTTCTTCCAGCTGAGGCGCTCACCAGGAACGGCATCTCCCACAAAGTGGACGATTCCTCCGGCTCCATTGGCCGGCGCTATGCCAGGACCGACGAGATCGGCGTGGCTTTCGGCATCACGATAGACTTCGACACGGTGAACAAGGTGCCTCACACAGCCACTCTAAGGGACCGTGACTCCATGCGTCAGATACGAGCCGAGGTAAAATGCCTGCATGTGTGTTAGGGAAGGAGTTAAATGTATGTAACTAGCACAGGGGCTGGGCCTGTTGCCTCTGAACCTGTGGGCATACTGGCCTTGGTGTGAGCCATGTACAATCCATGTGTTCTGAAGGTGAGGGGTATTCTCACCAGCCTGCCAGTGAAATGAACTGAGGAGTTACTTTCAACAGCCAGAGGGAGGGGTCACCCCTAAAGGAGCCTTGAGCCATTTAGGCACCTGCTAGAAGGCCAGCCTGCTCACTGCGAGTGTGTGCCCTTGTGGGTGTAGTTGCTGACTTGTATATGTAGCACTAAGCTGTCCCCCAGACAATCCTGTGGTGACCTGTCACTGTTACTGGGGGAAGTAGGCCTCCTTGGGGCCTCAGCATGGTGTCTCCATGGGCTGTGACATACAAGTGACCACCTTGGACCCTCTCCTTCTGGTGAACTAACCCCTGTGGCCTCTTGAGGTGCTTTAAAAGCCCAGTTTTCACTTGCTCAGACAGACTTTTCAAGTGACAGCTGATCTGACTGCCAGGGGGACTGGGCTAGCTGTACCTCTGACCCCGCAGGTTTCTTGCCCTTAATCCTCTCAGGGAGGAATCTCACAGTCCTTGCACTCAGAGCAGGAGCTGGATACGCCGACCTGGGTGCATCAGCCGCTTACCGCCCTGCAGGTCTGACTGGGTTTCAGTTAGTGATACTGACCAACAGCATTTTTGAAATGCAGGATTTTTATTCAGCATTTGGAACAAAATATTCGAGAAAAGAGATTTTCAAACAGTCAACGCACGTAGCTAGTCACAAGCTAAGGGTTTATCTACGTGGGGAGATTTACCAGCAGACCTATGCTGGTGCAGTTATACTGCAGTCGTTACCAGTATAACTATAGCAGTGAAACTATGCCAGTATAGTTCTGCTGGTAAATTTCCCTGCGTAGACAAGCCCTTGATTACATAGGATGACTCCTCGAAGTCTAGGCGCAGAACAGAACCAATGTACATTCTCCCAGCAAGCCCAGATTTTCCTCTCTCTCCGTGGGAGTCTGTCAGGGTCTCTCGGGGTTGGTCTACGCTGCAGATGCTACAGCGGTGTAGCTGGGCCACTGTAGGGCCACGGTGTAAACACTTGCTACAACGACAGAAGGGGGTTTTCTGTCACTGCAGTGATTCCAGCCCCTTGAGAGGCGGTAGCTAGGCTGCCAGAAGAATTCTTCTGTCAACGTAACCTTGTCTATACTGGGGCTTAGCTTGGCTTAACTACATCTCTCTGGGTCGATCTAGGGTTTAGATGTAGACCAGGCCTGGGGGGTCTCATCAAACTAGTTTGGATGCTGCCCAGGAGAGTGGGCTAGAGCCCTTAAAGCTATTTGCTCTTAATCGCCCTTAGTGCAAGCTGTTAAGTGGCTGTTAGAAAGGTTCTCCTCCCCCTTTCCTTAGGTGGGTAGGCTCAGCTCCCCAGACTGCTCCTGTGATGAAATAGCCATCCCCTGCTATGGTACAGACACACCCGACACAGCTGCAGTCAATACTGCTAATCATTCAAGAGCACCCAGGTGATGGTCACTGTGACATCCTTGGGGTTCTCCAGAAGGAAGGGAGCCAAAATGGTGGCTACAGATGATGGGGGGACACTCGTGCTCCTGCAGTGGAGGAGTCTCCTGGTGGTCGCACGCCAAAAGGAGACGGCCCTGCATGCATTGTGAAGAGCAATATCTTGCTGGGCCCCTCATACAAGCATCACAGTAGCTGTCCTGGGCCTGGTCCAAAGACCATCGAAGATGCTGGAATGACTCCCATTGATTTCAATGAGTGCTGGCCCCAGTGTGACTAGTAGGTCTGATTTTTTTCCCATTGAACCTTCAGTCAATTCACACATGGTCTCTGTGGCTCTTAAACTCTGCCCCATGATCACACACTCTCAATAGCGGAGAGAAAACTCAGCAGATCCTGAGGCAGCCACTGTTTGTGCTCATCTTACAGTGCCCCAGAGCCTGTCAAAATCCCCTGCTTGCAGGTTCATTTGGACCAGTACATTCTTCTCTGCCTGTCCCAAGGTGTTGTGTTGTGTGACATTGCCAGGTGCCCCTGTGCTCCGCCCAAGTGACAGCTGCATTTCACTAGTGAATCCCCACGCTATGAGTAGTTGACCAATATTCGCTACAGTGAAAAGTGATCTAGAATCAAAATGCCCTGTTGCTTGGAGACCCAATGACTTGATGTCCCAGTGGGTGGTGATGAATTTATGGCTGTAAAAATATTACATGAAAATGTTGGACAGATCTGCTCTCACCAGACTGAGACAGTTGATGGCGTTTGTATTTGTAATACAGTGTTAAACATTATCCATGTACCCATAGGATGAAAGAAGTCAACTTAGTGGTTGTGTGGCCTCATGTCTTGCCTCTTTCTGTGCACTCTCCTCCTAGGTCTCTGAACTTCCTACCATAATCCGGGACCTGGCAAATGGTTGCCTAACTTGGGCTGCCGTGGAGGCAAAGTATCCACTCTTTGAGGGACAAGAGACTGGCAAAAAGGAGATAATAGAGGAAGACAATTACCTGAAATAAGCCCCATATGATGTCCACTTTTTACTGTTCATGTTAATATGAAATAAACTATCATGTGTATTATTCAAAGCTGCATTGTTTGTGCACCCAGGGACTATGTTTTTTCCTCAGTTGCTGCCTGATTTTAACTTTAAACTGAAATAATGGCAATTAAAGGTGTTATGAATAAAACTGCCCATTGCCTTTGCTTGCTTTTCCATCTTCCAGCCCTTTGACTTTATCAGCCACCGTGTGTGTTGGTTCTTGGGGGCCCAAATGAAAATTGTGGGTGCACAAAAGAAGGCTGATCCAGTCTTTAGACATGAGTTCAAGCCCTTGCTTCTACCATAGATTCCAGTGTGATTTTGGACAAGTTACTATGTACCTCACTTCCCGTTCTGTAAAATGGGGGTGTGAGGATAAATACATTAAAGTACGAGGCGCTCAGTTATTTCGGGGGATATAAGTACCTCAGACAGACAGGTGTGGGCTGAATTTGGCCTTGTGTCCAGAAGGAACTCCTTCACCCTTTCTGGAGAGAGAAATACAACAGTCTATTGGGTTGGTGGCAGGCATGGTTATTTCTGAGACTCCATGGGATACCGCGTAGCCTCAAGCCACGAAGCCTAACCTTTAATAGCGGTGCTTTGCACGCGCCTGCTGGAGAGCTTAACAAGCTTCGTATCTCAGGTTAAGTGTCATTACTCCCGCTAGCCTTGCACAGCCAATACTGCTAAGCAAGAGAGTTGGATTGTTTGTTGTACAACAGAGGGCTTGATTTGCCCCAATTGCTGTGAATGGCAATACTCCCGCTGACATCAGCGGCACAGGGTTAGGTGTTCACAGCATGGTTTACTAAGCGTCAGTTACACCGGTCCGGCCCCATTGACGGTAATAAGGCTGCACAGATGTCAGAGGCCCTGCTTTAGCCTGCAGAACCATTACCTGTGCGGACGACGCACCAAGGGGAAATAAATCCGCTTGGCTGCTGGAGAACAAGCAGAGTGCAGCCCTGGCAGTTAGTAAACATCTTTTCACATGGAAACTGAGCCAGGCCAGAGGCTTTTCCCATCCCTCAAATACTTTTGGGAGAGTGAAATTTTGTCCCCTCTCAAGTAGGGCCAAAAAATGAATCTAAACAATATTCACAAACTGAACTGGAACTTCTTGTTTCGGTCAATCAAACCATCATTTGATTTCACCCTTTTTTCTTCCATTGGTATTTTCAGTCTAGTTAGCTTTGATTTTGAAACAAGAAGTCATTACACCAGAAGTTTTCATTTAAAAAAATGTCAACACACTTTGACAACTGACACTTTTCAACATTTTTTGTTTTGGAAATTTATCAAAATGGACCCCGTTCCTGAACAGTCTCAGGTTTGACTAATCAGTATCTGACAAATGATTTGTGGGAAAAATTCCCGAACAGCTCTATAAAGCAAGCACACGACAGGGCAGTGAGCGTAAAACCGCACAATGCCAGCTCTGCTCTGAAAACGGCTCTGAGGTTACCCAGATAACCTTTAACTCTTCTCTAATACCAACACCTTGAGACAAGTCAGCACTTCAAGCTAGTTGCTCAGCCTGTGGGTCACAAACAGGTTTCAGATGGTTGCAACTACCCTGCCCTTCTCATACTGCTAAACACGAGAGAGGCCTTAGTATGGAAAAGGCAGAGAACCACAGATCTAAATCACCCATTATCCATCTACCACAGGTTCACTTCAGCAGAGACTGACAGAAGGGTGGAATTCTACTAACAGTATTGGCTGAGCAGAGACTCCCCTTATTTACAGCAATATACAGAGCAAAGATGCACTTCACCAATTTCTAATTAGATGCAGCATATTGAAGGCCATTCACAACAATTGTGTGCCATTGACTGCAAAAACAGCATAAGATGCAGCTAGTATTATGTACTGAGACTGTGACAATGAGCCACGATGCTGGAAAGAGCAAAGGTTAGAGCAGTGACAAACTATGGTGTGTGAGACAGGAAGTTACTTTACTGATACGCTGACTTTCCAAATCCAAGTTGTCCCCAGCGGGAGGGTGGCATTTTTTTTAAGCCCAAAGAAAGTCTTTGATCTGAAACGAACACATCTTACAAAAGATGGGAGATGGGCATCCCACGGGGAGCAGAGTTAAGGATGTTTGGGTGAACAAAACAGTGTTTCCATATGAGGGCACCTGAATTCTGCAGAGCCTAAGACCTCCATAGCCTCCCTGGCTGTTTTCCCAAGCTTGATCCTCCGAGCTCCATACCTTGACTCCTCCCACCTGTGGACTGTTTACTGGGCTCTGTATATCTATAGGAACCATCGTTCCTGATGTGGATTTTGTATGGACTTCAGAAATAGTCTGCAAGAAGCACTCATCCAGCCATGGTAGCCGGGGAGGAGACAACGGGCAGATTATAGGGGCTGTTAGTGCCAGGAATTCTGAGCTGTGGTAAACAGGCTAATCGATAACCTTCAGGCTTTTGCTGTTACACCTTAAAAGTCTGCAGACACCTGACACCCACCCTGCAATTCCTGATTCCCCATCAGATAGCTTCCCAGCTATCTAACTCTGCTCCCACATCTCACAGCTGCTCCTGGGCACCAGAGCTTTTAAACAAAATCTCATTTGAACTTTCTAGGAAAAACCACATTTGAGCTAACAAAACCAAAACCCCACTACGCCCTGGAAGAATTTTCACATCGAGATAAATATTTTTCTTCTTTTGGCCTGACTTCCCACCTCTCACAAACAGCTCAGCTTTAGGCAAGACATTGCTCACTTGACCACATGTAAAACCTGGAGTAGAAGAGAACTTTATTGAACATAGAATAGGAGCAGCCAAAGCTGGGCTTGTCAACATGATGGAAGCATCAGTTCTCAGAAGCAGACCTCTCATGCAGCTGAGTTAAATTTCCTAAGGTTCCCATATTGCAGGGAGTTGATTATAGTATAAAAACCAATAGGGTGTGTCAAGGCTGATTCCCCACTGTGGCACTTCAAGTGCAGAAGGTGGGGACCCACAAGGATTTTAAAAATTAATACTGGCGACTCCAGGCTTGTATTAAACTCCCAAGGTTACAGCTTTTCTCTGACCTTGGATTGGTAGATGCTGCCGCCACCCAAGTGCAAAAAAACCCCTTTTTGGAACCCAGGAAGGTGAACTTGGGAATTCCTTCCTGTGGGGTACCCTCAAGCCCTTTCACCCCCACTCCGGGAAAGAGCAGAGAAAGAAAACAAAGGAAATCAGCCGTTGCCCCCAGCTAATTAAACAACATGGGCACAAACCTCTTAGGACACAAAAATCCAATCCTGTTAAAAAGGTAAATTTTATTAAAAACCGGACCCTCACTAGCACGCGGGATTTGGGATCCATGCGTGGTACCGCGTTAACGTGGAGACCGTGTTAAAGTGAATTACAATTAAAGTAATTACATCTGGGATCCATGGCCCCGACAGCGTTATATGCGAATTCGCGCTATATAGACGGGTGTTCTAGCGAGGGTCCACGGTACATCTGGAAATCAGGCTTTTGCTAGATTTATAAAAAAAAAACCCCACTTACAAAATTTCAACATCAAGAATAACCTTCTTGAGGTCCAGCTTAAAGGTTACAGGCAAAACAAACGCATCTGGGGTTAGCACAGAGGAGTCCACGAGCCAATAAAAAATAAACAAACAAACCTAATCACGTCTTCCTAGACATTTTCTGATTTATGCGGAGGTTTTAGGCATGAGCGGATGAGTCTTACGGCATAGTCCCAGCCCTGACTCAGCTCTGTCCCCTCTCTCCGGAGAGCAAAAACGGACAAAGGGAAGGTTTTCCCCAAGTTTAAAAAGTTCTAGCCCTCCCATTGGCTCTTATGGTCAGGTGCTCACTCACTTCCTTTTACCTGGGGACTTTTTTAACGCTTTACAGGTAAAGCAAGCAGAGAACAGCCACTAAGAGAGATTTTATAGCTACTGGCTGGCGGGGTGTCCCTAAAAGGGAGCTCCCCCCCCCACCTTCATTTATCACAGGGTGGGATTTAGGGGAAAAAAGCCTATAGGACAGGGGTGGGCAAACTGCGGCCCGTGGGCCAGATCCAGCCCCTCAGGGCTCTGCATCCCGCACACAGGATTGGCACCGCTGCGGGCTCCGCGCCCCTCCACCCGGCGGCCGCCCCGTGTCCCTGCAACCCCGGGTTGGGGTGGGGCCGCAGAGCGCTCCGCACGCTGCTCTTGCCTGTGGGTACCTCCCCCGAAGCGCCCATTGGCCAGGAACGGGTTGCTGCGGCCAATGGGAGCTTTGGGGGAGGCACCCACAAGCGCAGGAAACACAGGGAGCCCTGGGCTCCTCCCTCCTGCAGGGGCAGCGCAGGGACGTGGTGCCGGCAGCTTCCCGGAGCGGCGCGGGGCTGGAGCAAGCGTGCAGGGAGCCTGCCCTGGCCCCGGTGCGGGCCGCTGCCACCCCACAGCCGCTCTAGGTAAGCGGCGCCAGGCTGGAGCCTGAGCCCCTCCTGCATCCCGTGCCCCAGCTCCCTGCCCTGAGCCCCCTGCTGCATCCCACAGCCCCTCTGCACCCCAACTCCCTGCCCTGAGCCCCTCCTGCATCCCGCGCCCCAGCTCCCTGCCCTGAGCCCCCTGCTGCATCCCACACCCCCTCTGCACCCCAACTCCCTGCCCTGAGCCCCTCCTGCATCCCACGCCCCAGCTCCCTGCCCTGAGCCCCCTGCCGCATCCCACACCCCCTCTACACCCCAACTCCCTGCCCTGAGCCCCCTGCTGCATCCCACACCCCCTCTACACCCCAACTCCCTGCCCTGAGCCCCCTGCCGCATCCCACAGCCCCTCTGCACCCCAGCTCCCTGCCCTGAGCCCCCTGCCGCATCCCACAGCCCCTCTGCACCCCAGCTCCCTGCCCTGAGCCCCCTGCTGCATCCCACAGCCCCTCTGCACCCCAGCTCCCTGCCCTGAGCCCCCTGCCGCATCCCACAGCCCCTCTGCACCCCAGCTCCCTGCCCTGAGCCCCTGCTGCATCCCACAGCCCTTCTGCACCCCAGCTCCCTGCCCTGAGCCCCCTGCCGCATCCCGCACCCCAGCTCCCTGCTGCATCCCACAGCCCCTCTGCACCCCAGCTCCCTGCCCTGAGCCCTCGCCGCATCCCACACCCCCTCTGCACCCCAGCTCCCTGCCCTGAGCCCCCTGCTGCATCCCACACCCCCTCTGCACCCCAGCTCCCTGCCCTGAGCCCCCTGCCACATCCCACACCCCCTCTGCACCCCAGCTCCCTGCCCTGAGCCCCTTCTTGCACCCCACACCCCTCCTGCAGTCCAACTCCCTGCTCTGAGCCCCTGCCGCATCCCACACCCCTCCTGCACCGAGCCCCCTGCCGCATCCCGCACCCCAGCTCCCTGCTGCATCCCACAGCCCCTCTGCACCCCAGCTCCCTGCCCTGAGCCCTCGCCGCATCCCACACCCCCTCTGCACCCCAGCTCCCTGCCCTGAGCCCCCTGCTGCATCCCACACCCCCTCTGCACCCCAGCTCCCTGCCCTGAGCCCCCTGCCACATCCCACACCCCCTCTGCACCCCAGCTCCCTGCCCTGAGCCCCTTCTTGCACCCCACACCCCTCCTGCAGTCCAACTCCCTGCTCTGAGCCCCTGCCGCATCCCACACCCCTCCTGCACCTCAACCCCCTGCCAGAGCCCCCTCCCGCTCTCCACACCCCACCTGCACCCTAACCCCCTTCTGTGAGTCCCCTCATACAGCCCGCACCCCTCCTCTGCCCCAACTCCTTGCCCTGAGCCCCTTCCTGCACACCACACCCCCTCCCACACCCCACACTCCGCCCCTGTACCCCAACCCCCTGCCCTGGCCCTGAAAGCAATTTCCCCACCCAGATGTGGCCCTCGGGCCAAAAAGTTTGCCCACCCCTGCTATAGGACATAGCAGCACAAGTCCCACTGACTTTCATAGGACTTGTGATCCTAAGCGAAACGCCAGAACATTAACAATACAGGGACTACCATGTCATCTGAGGGCACCGAGAATTAAGTTTTCCCTGCCGTATGTTCCTTTCATGAAGCGTGGGGGAAGGAGACAAGCCACCAGGAGCATGTGTCTAAATGCTTTTGCTGCAATGCTTGGAGGACATGGGGAAACAGCACAGATAGCAGGGCAGCCCGACATTTGTGTATTGCTGAGGCTGTTTAACAAGGCACAGCAGGTTAGGACAAGTGTCCAAAGTCTGGATTATTTCATGACTTTAATGGATGAGGCCAACATTTTCCAAAGGGACTGACTATTCTGGATGGCTTCTTGTTTTGGGTGCCCAGCTTGATGCACCTAAAAGGAGCCTGATTTCTGCAGCACAAGTGCTCAGCACTTTCTGAGAATCAGACCCCTTGAAAACGTCTCAAATCGGGCACCCAATATCACAAGTCACTTTGGAAGATTTTGGCCAGCAGCCTCAGGGCCCCTTGAGCACTATGCCAGGGCCTCAGTTTACTGCTGATGGTGAAAGAAAAGCACCATCTACTGAAACACTCACCTCCTGCTTTGTAGGGCAGCAGTCGCAGTGCTATACTTAAACCTACAGCCAATAGCAGAGTTGTGAGACTAGGTACAGGGCCAAATGCAAAAAGCAAAGAAACCTGGCATGTCAGGGTTCCCTCCCCACTCTGAACTCTGGGGTACAGATGTGGAGACCCGCATGAAAGACCCCCTACAATTATATTCCACCAGTTTAGGTTAAAAACTTCCCCAAGGCACAAATTCCTTTCCTCGTCCTTGGACAGTATTGTTGCCACCACCAAGTGGTTTAAACAAACATTCAGGAAGGGGCCACTTGGAGCCCTATCCCCCCAAAAATATCACCCCAAGCCCTTTCACCCCCCTTTCCTGGGGAAGCTTGAGAATAATATACCAACCAATAGGTTAACAAAGTGGGCACAGACCAAATCCCTGGTTTTATGACACTGAAAATCAATCAGGTTCTTAAAAGAAGACTTATTTTTTTTAAAAAGTAAAAGAATCACACCTGCAAAATCAGGATGGAAGGTAACTTTACAGGGTAAGTAAAAGAGTTAGTCCCCTCTGACTCCGCTTCCCAGTTACACCACAGGAATAAAATTACCTCTTAGCCCAGGGAAAATTCACAAGCTAAAACAAAAGATAATCTAATGCATTTCCTTGCTATTACTTACAATTACTGTAATTTTAGATGTATCATTTCGGGATCTTTTTAGGAGCTGGTTTACCTGCTTGGTCTCGCTCTTTGTCCTGAGAGGGAACAAAACAAAGAGAGCACAAACAAAACCGCCCCCTAGATTTGAAAGTATCTTCTTTTCCCATTGGTCCTTCTGGTCAGGTGCCAACTAGTTTAATTGAACTGATTAATCCCTTACAGGTAAGGGGAGTCTGTACCTCTGGCCAGGAGGGATTTTATGTTTGTATACATAAGGGTTGTTACCCTTCCCTTTATATTTATGACACCTGGTATTACTGCTCTTTATTCCAACTGCTGTATTGTTGGGTTTTCATTATGCTGTTCAGTGAACCACAGCAGGGAGACCAACTTCCTGTTGGCTCAGGAGAAATACTCCAGCCCCATTCCCACCAACACCTGCAGTCATAGAACATGCAGGCAAAATTGCTCAGGATCTTTAGTGAAATACATAACATGAATTCACTGGGATTTCCCCTCCCCCCATTAGGAGGTGAGACAGATTTGGAGGGAGACACAGGGTAGCAGAGCTAGAATGAAGCTGTGAACTGCAAAAACACTCCAACCACCCCAAAAAAGTACAGCTGATTTACCCCCCCTTCCCTGCCCCCATCAAATGCTGCTTCTGATGCTCAAGTGAGTGAATCTGACAGCAGTTAATTATCTCGATGGTACTGGAGTGGCTTTATAAGAAACATAAAATCCTGTTGGCATTTCAGGTGGCAAATTGTGGCCAGCTGATGTGAATCAGAGCCGCTTCTATTGAAGTCAATGGGATTCCTAGAAGAAGGGTGCTTTTGGGGATACTGCAGTCAGTTGAGCCAATGGAGGGAGCTGTGCAAGGATCTTCTCCCCATGCATTCAAACCAGGAGGCAAGGTGTGTGTTCACATGAAATGCTTTGAAATTAGCATACCACATCTTACTGACTGAATTCAGTACAGCTGTACTGTAATATATATCAACCACCCTGATGTTTTTAGCCAGCTACAGTGCAGTATACAATTAGGCTGTGGAATACATTGTTCAGTGGCTTTCCAGTTGAGGGTAAACAATCAAATACAATGAAATGCATTACAAGAGCCTGTGCTAGGCCAGTCCTAGCCTGGAGGTACTGTTGCCCTAAGGATCATGCCTTCTAGGCATCCCTTTTTGCAGGTCTTTGGTGATCATTGAAAACAGGGTTGCTTTGTTTTTTTAAATCGTATCATTCAGAAACTGTGCAGCTGATTGGCTACACAGGGTCCATGGCTTGTTCTCACCACCTGATGGAGCTGTTGCTCTATAACTCACCCTGAAAATGCCCTAGGTCATTTGAGAATACAGTCAGCACTGAGCGGCTAAGTATCTTGTCCCCGAGTAATAGAGATTGTGAAGTCCTGCTAAATCTTGCAATATTTGGTGCTTTTTTTTTTAAAAGCCCCAGCTCCTGGAGTCAGGTGATTCAATTACCTCTCAGTGTTTAATTAATTAAAAAATAAGTTTCTAGCCCTCATTCATTTAGAGAAAAGCTTGAAAACATGAACAGCAACTGCTCAAAAACCCATAGGTAAATAAAAAGAACCCAACATGATTATAACTTTATATCTCATGATTTTTAAGTCAGTCTCATGATTCTGAGGGGACTTGGCTCTTGGTTTTCAGATGGCTGGGGCCCCAATCAAGATCAGGGCCCCATTGTGCTAGGTGCTGTATGGATTCCTGGCAAGAGGCAGCCCCTGCCCCAAAGAGCAACAGTCTGCTCAATGGAGTTATGCCCAGGATCAATTTGACCCAACATTACTAAGCACGGGTGTCCCCCCGGGCTTTCCTGCCCTGCTTGCTTTTCCTGATGTAGGATCCAGGAAAATCCTTAGGGATCACAGACTACAACATGGCAGTCCTTGCTCCTTCTCCTCTTTTCCATGGCTCTGGGCCGCTTTCTGCATTGCTGAAACTCCAATTAAACCTGGGATGCATTAAAACCTGGCACGGATCCCTCGCTGGATGGACGGATAGGTGGTGAGCTGTTCCACTGGATACAATCTCCTTTGCCATGGCTGCGTCCTCCTAAATGTCACCCTGGAGAAAAGCAGAGAAATCTGACAGTGCCACGTGGGCTGTTGGAGAGCCAATCCTGTCGGTGCTAGCCAGGGTGGGAGCCCTATGTCTTACCTCCCCTGGGGATCTGTCTGAATTACAGCCACTGGTTAGCAGCTACTGATAGAGCCAGCACAACCTGCCAGCGTAAAGAGGCAAAGCTGCTACTTGCACGGGAGGAGTTTCCCCCTGCTTGACACTGAGCTGCCTAGGCACAGAATGCAATTTATCCAACTAGCCTCTGCTGGCCAAAATTGGAGCTAATCCCCTGTGTAGCCTAGGCCCTAGTGTAGCCAAGACTCCTGCAGCCACTGCTGTTTTGATCAGCATGTTGGGTATGCTTGCTCTGAGCAGCGTGACAGAGCCTAGTCCCTCGCCTGAATAGGCACCACTGTTCGGCGAGGAACGCTTTCAAGGGAAGTGCAAAGGAGGGTGCCTGGAAATGCTGTTTTGATGCGAGACCAGAAGCTAGCTCCCCTGCAATAGCTGTGGCTGGGTTCTGTGGTTTGGCAGCTAAACAATGACTAACAAAGGCTTCTGAATAATTTTCTTTGCATTTAAATGAATTTGTGCACAAGTAAAAGAGGAAGGGGCTGTGGGGGAGGGCGGAAAAGCACCAGCTTGGCAAAGGTTTCGGTGAGCACGGCATGAGTCAGAGCGTGCTTGTTGTCGAGTAGAAGTTTTCCTCAGGGAGCCACTCAAATAATCCACCCTGGTTATTTAGTTTTGTTGTCAGGGAATAATTTCCATGAAGCCATGTGAGTGATGACAAAATGCAGTCAGCTGTGTTTCGACAGAGAGTCGCTGGTGGCTGCCCTGGGTTCAGTTAGCTCAACTTTACTAGCATCCCTCCTAGCCTAAAACAATCGCAATTGCTTTTGCTCATCGCCTTGTATTTGGTCCAAACAAGGCAGGTAAACAGCGCTTTCTGCTCAGTTATTAGCGGGGTGCTGAATGTCATGGCTGTGCTGTCTTAGTCAGCTTCGCCACGCTGCTCTATCTTTGCCACTGGATGGCCCAAGAAAAGCCTGCAGAGATGCACCATGTCTCAGTTCCGGGTAACTGCACCCAAATCTCCCCTCAGGGCTCCAGCAAAGGCCACCCACTTGCCGGCTGTTACCTCTCTTGGGTGGAGACACGTCTCTCTCTCTCCAGTCTGACCATGAACCCAATTCCCGGCCTTCGCTGCATTATTCCCAGGAAACAGTCTGCCTAACAACAGTGTAACTGGTCACAATGAAGCTACCACATGGCTCTTTCTAAGCACGCGCATTTGTTCTGAGAAAACCTACTAAAACAGTAACAAAAGCTGCTAATAACTTACCAGAGATCACCCTAACTCTGACAGGGGCTCTGGCCTGCTCATACCCCAGGGAGGGGTCTTTTCTATAGCTACAAGTTAATCACAGCCTCAGCTCAGAACTAGCACGTGCATAGAACATTTTAGCCTCTCCATTATACAGTTCAGGGGTCTTTGATCTGGAATTCCCAGGACCAGGTGATCGGTAGATGATGGGTTTTTCTCCCCAGGGCTGAGCTTCAAAAGGCCCCCCCCCCCCAAGTATTGCCTCGGAAACCCATTTTGCACGTGTCGTCCCAAACAGTTCTTTGGAGTTCCTAACATTCCCCCAAGGTTTACGTCTGTCTGTCTCCCAGACCAGTTACATAGGGTTGTACAGTGCTCCAATAACACGAACACAGTTGCCTTTGAATACAATGGACCCCGTAGGTGTTAACCTGATTCAATAAGGTTTACCCAGGATACTGCAGGAAATCGCCTTCCGTCACACAACGTGCTGCTGCTCACCCTTTTATTCAGAGCATCTGGGTCGGCGTTTGCCAAAGCCTTTAGTGGCGAGCTGGCAGCTCCTAAGTACAAAATGATCTCTTCCTCTCTAGCCACTCTGCGGCTGAAACCAACCAGCTTTTCACACCAGTTCCATTATAACATACTAATTTGGCATTTAAGGGCTGAGCCAAAATCCATTGAAGGCAATGGGCAGCTTCTCCTTTAATTGGGATGGGCTTTGGGTCAGGCCATAGGAGAGACTGCACTGGACTAAACAAGAACACGCTATGTCTCTCTTGATAGGTGGAGACTTACATTGTGCATTTCCCTTTCTTTGCCACTGACGGCAGCCTCTTTAGCTGACCTTTCCGCTTTTTCCATAGAGTCATTCACAAATTCTACGGCCAGAAGGGATCATTGTGATCATCTAGTCGGACTTCCTGAGGGACACAGGCCAGAGACCTGCCCTGAATTCATTCCTGTTTGAAAAACCTCAAGCCTTGATTTAAAAATTGCCAGCAATGGAGAATCCACCACAACCCTTGGTAAATTGTACCAATGATTAATGACCCTCACTGTTAAACATTTGCAGTTTGAGTTTGTCTTCAGCTTCCAGCTGCTTCCCCCACAAGAACCTTTCAACCACCTTCTGTGCTTCCCTGAGCTCATGGAGCCACCTCTCCAAATCAATGCACACAGCCGCTATCCTCTCCTCCTCCCTATCCCTTCTCAAGAGCCACTTCTACCTCCCTGTCCATTTAAACCCCTTCTGAGAATGGCTAGCGCAGGTGGCATCTCCTGACTGTCCTATGTCCATTTATCTTAGTGAAAGGAACAAAATTTGGAAGCTTCCAAATTGTTCTTTTGGCTAAGAATCTACATAAAACAAGGCTGTAGTGGGGCTGATATTTTAGCTTAAACCCAAAGAAGTGCATCCGCACACCCTTTTACACTGGTTTAACTAAAGCAGCTTGAAACCGCACGTGACGGGTTGGGTCACAGAAACTCCCTCAGGACCATCAGTAGATGGTCTTGACTTACTCAGACTAGTTCTTTCTCAAGAAGCTGACCAAATGCTTCACTGATGCTACTTAGAATCAAACACATTGAGATACAAGCACATAGCCAATATTCATAACTTCAAATACAAAAGTGATACTCACATCCAGACAGCATAATCATAACCAGCAAATTACAACCTTTCCATAGACACCTTACTTGACCTCCTTTGTACAAAATTTTGTGCAGCTCTAGGACCTTGGTTACAACAATGATCGAAACGGTCACAGTTTGTATCAATAATGTCACACCGCACTTGCAAGAAGGATGGCCCAGTGGGGCGGGGAGTGAACCTAGGTTCAATTTTCTGCTCAGCCACAGACTTCCTTGGGCAAATCACTTAGTCCCAGATCCTCAATAGGATTTAGGCACCTAATTCATTGGGAGCTTGGCACCTCAATACCTTTGAGGATCTGGGCCGTAGGGTGGGTCTTCACCAAAAAGAAGAGAGAAAAAAAGCAGCAACCCTGTCAGAAACAGAGCTAAACCCAGGGTGAAGAGCAAGGTCAGAACAAGGCAAGCACAGGAGTGGGAGCTGGGCTGGAGCAAGCTAAGGCCTGTGGCATCTGTCACCACTAGCAGACAGGGTTCAGTTCCAAGCCATGAAATGATACCACGTAGAGTGAGTTGCTAGGTCTGCTGCAAGTCTTATATACCTGCCTGAGCATCACCAACCCAGCCTCCTGCTTGTGGATTGGCTGAGCCTGGCACAGGAATGACTCATCACCACTTGTGGCTTAATCAGGCCCTAGCTCAGGGATGACTCATCACCTCCCAAATCCTGGCTCCCCTATGGGCTTTAACTGGAGCTGTTAACCCAATTTAAAAGCCAAGTTGCTCTGTCTTCACTGCTCTTTTAACCCAAGTCAGTTAAGTAGAGGTAAGGACACCCCTGAGACCAGTGGTCCCCAAACTTTTCAGGGTCATGCCCCCTTACCCCTATCCATGCCCTCCCCCTAGACAAAGGGTAACAGGGGTAAGGGGGTTGAGGCTGGGTGGGGAACCATGGCCAAGCTGTGGTCAGGGGCTGTGGCTGGGGGTAGGGCTCGGAGCAGAGTGGGGCTGGGTGGTGCTCCCTCCCCACCCCCTAGGGGGGCACACCCCACAATTTAGGGACCTCTATCTTAGTCCCTCTGGTCTAGATCTTTAAAGGTATTTAGGTTCCTAACTTCTTCTGCAATCAGTAGGAGCCGGGCCTCAATTCCTCACCCATCAAAGGGGGAAAATTGCATTTCCCTCCTGCACAGGGTTGCTGGGAGGGAAAATACTTCCTGGACTGTGAGGTGCTCAGGCTGATGGGGGCTGGATAACTACCTGGCATAGTTAAACTGGCAACTTGCTCCTACAGATGAATCCTCTGGCTGCTTTGACCTCTGAGATTCCTGACTCACAAGAACAGACCCATCCTTCCTGTGGCCTTTCCAAGCCTCTTTGATTATAAACCTGACACATCCTGTCATGATCCTAGACTGTGAGCTGTAGGGCAGGGACTGTCTGTGTTACCTGTCTGCACAGTGCCTAGCCCTATTAGCTGTTACTGCAATATAAATAATCATAGTGGTGATTCGCTGTGTGACTTTGGGTGAGTCATTTCACTACTCCGTGCCTCGGTTTCCCCATCTGGCGATAATGATATTTGTTTTCCTTTACAAATAGCTTTGAGCTCTATGGAGAACAAGTGCTGGGGCGCTAAGGATTATTATTTATTATGCAGATGGTGGGAGTGCTCGACAGCCCCAATCCTGAGCCAGGACCCAACAGTGCTAGGGTGCTGTACGACCAGTGTAGAAGCTGCACTGATAGTGGGGAAGGAGTAACAAAGGGCCAGGGTTTTCAAACAGGACTAGTGATTTGGGGTGCATCAGTTTTTTGGGGGGGATCTGAGTTTTAGAAAGTGCTGAGCACCTG
This sequence comes from Lepidochelys kempii, assembly GCF_965140285.1. Taxonomy (NCBI): domain Eukaryota; kingdom Metazoa; phylum Chordata; order Testudines; family Cheloniidae; genus Lepidochelys; species Lepidochelys kempii. Next base: position 259,474,274 of record NC_136381.1, read on the forward strand.
CTCCCTGCAAACCAGGCTTTTTTCAGGCACCTCAAGTTGGACACTCAAAATCACGAGTCACTTTTGGAAGCTCTTGACCCCAAATGTTTCCTTTCCGGCAGCAGGCAGAAGCTTGGAATTTCATGCCTGCTCTTTGTGCAGTTCTGCCTCCCTTGACCCATCTGCCTTCTCCAGATGCTTATGCTTCCACCAGGAGGCGGCTTCTTTCCATCCCTGCTGCTTGGCTGACCAAAAAAAAAAAAAAAAAGTCTGCAATGAAAGTTTCTTATTGTTCCCTCCTCATCTCCGCTCAGCCCGTCAGTTCTCAGCTCTCATTCCAATATGATAACAATAATAACAGCCTTGCTAATGCAACACAGCTTGACAGTTACAAGAACAGGAGCTTTTCAAGTGGGTTTTATTTTCATTTAAAAGGACTTTGTAGGTTCTTATGTTCTTTCCTCCTCCGCCCCCTTCCCCTGCCATCTACTTGCTTCCAGCCCAGGGATGCCTGGTTTTTCCACTCACTTTGTCCTGTCTCTAAATGTGCAGAAAGAGCCGCACAACACTGGAGTGAGTGGTGGTGTCCAAGACACTGCTGGTTGTCCTGGTTAGAGCTGGTGTATCTCATGCATCCTTTACTCTGAAGAGGTGCAGGTAAGAAAATGCATGTCCAGAGCTAATTAGATTCTCCAGACAGAGGGATACTGTGGGTCAAATCCTGCTCCCACTTAAGTCAATGTCCAATAGGGTGACCAGATGTCCCGATTTTATAGGGACAGTCCCAATTTTTGGGTCTTTTTCTTATATAGGCTCCTATTACCCCCCCCCCCCCCCCACTTGCTGTCTGGTCACCCTAATGTCCAAATTTTAACCCATAGTCCATAATACCAGCATGATGAAGGGAACCACAGTCTTTCTTACACAAGAAGGATTTCTCATAGAAAACAGCTACAACTATATAGACCGACACAAACATCTTTCCACACAGCTCAAGTTCCAGCTTGGTTTTTCTTGTTTGCCAGCAACCATACAGTCTGCAATGCTATACGTTACACAGTGATATCTGGTGGTGGAATAATATACTGCAAGTAAACATGTCATTACAAATTCCTTGGAGGTAAACATCACTACAAATTTGGAGCCACCAATGGGAATCTATGCCTGCAGAACAAATTAGGCTGCCGTTTGTTTGTCAACTTCTCCAAATTAGTTTGAAAGGGCAAGTGACATGGGCTCTAAATAAGGGTTACATTTGAATTGGTTTATCGGGTGTTGCTTCAAAAAACTGGATTCAGCCACACAACTGTGCTAGTTGGGTGGGACCCTGGCAAAGCGATCCCTGTCCAGAGCATTACTGACACTTGGGATAGCTAAGCAACATTATTGCCAGAGATGAGATGCTAGGCTGCTGCAGGGCAATAGGCTGGAATGTACAGTATTGAAGATAAAGGAATAGCTGCTCTGTGCAAACATAAAGGTTGCATAGACCCTCCCTGTGTCCTGCAAGACATCCCAGGACCTTAAGAATCTCTGCAATGAAGAATGATTGTCTCTTTAGACTTCATTATTTTAGACACATTAAGAGAAAAGTAGCTAATCATGCATATTCTTCCCTTGATTTACATCTATGCCTGTAAAATCAAAGCAACTCACACAAAGTCAGGGCCTTAACTATTTATGAAGAGAGTTAAAGAAAAAAAGCTGGATCATGACCTAAGAGGTGTATTTAGTCTGACTTCATTAGAATGCTCCAGCTGCTTTATGCAGCTCTAGGAATGCAAAGCAGCCAGGATCCAGGCTTAAACTGCTACCTTTGAGCTGGATTCACAGCTGTTTTGAGTCACTGGAGAAGCCCAAAGCAGCCATATGGTACCAATTAATCTGGCCCCAAGCCTTTAATTTTGAACTAGGGGGCGTTTACACTGTGCTTCACCATCTCACCACAAGAGGGCGTTGTGAATAAGAAACTAGCAAGCCCAGCTGAGGTTGCCTTATTGGAGGTTTAGCTCAGGAAAGCTTACGCTCAAATACATTGGTTAGTCTCTAAGGTGCCAAAAAGTCCTCCTGTTCTGTTTGCGGATACAGACTAACACGGCTGCCACTCTGAAACCTGTCATTATTGGAGGATAGAAATCCTTTGATAAATAAATCCCCATTTTAAATCCCTTTCTTTTCACTATGCGGCTGGCTCCCTGCTCCTAGCACCCCCTACCCATTAGTTCAAGATCAGCAGTGTTCTGAATAGCATTTAGTTCATGAATAACTTTCAACTAAGCTGCTGTAGCATTTCCAGAGTAGTCTCAAATTGAGGGCCCTTAACACAGGAATCTGGTTCAGCTTCTATGGAGTAGTGTGAGGGGGCAGGGGGCTTGAACCCAGGCCTGCAGGCAGGCTTCAGCAAGGAGTGGGGGGCTGCGTACCCTAGCTCACCATAGGCGTCCCCCCACAAAGCTCCCAATTGGCTCAGACTCACTATTTAAGCCAGAAGGAAGCACAGGAAGTTACCTGAGAAACCTGGTGAATTCGCTGGTTAGCAGCTGCATTGGACCCTGTCTTCTTGTCTGACTCCTGAGTCCTGGTTGGGTCCTGGTTTCTGCCCTCCTGCCTTTTTTTCCAGATTCCTGCTTCTATGCCTCACCCCTGGCTCCTTATGCTGGCTCTGACCACTAGGCCTGACTGCCAACTTGTCTCCAACAAGTACACAGGGCTTGCGGTAGAAATGTTAAGTATATTATCATTTCTAAAGAGTCAGGTTCCTGGGTGTGATGTAAAACCACTGAGATGTCCTATCTGAGGGTTGTTTCCCCTCCCTCCATCCCCCCACCGTGGAGCCCAGCCCAGGGGATTCCCTGATAGCACAGAGACAGATCTGAATCGCAAGCAGGCAGCTGGGTTTTTAGTATGGGGCTTCTTTAATAAAGTTTCAACACCAGCCGAGCCTCTCGTTGAGCACTGGGGAAGAACGAGTTTGACAGTGCGCGGGGCTGACGGCGAAACATGGCAGGGCTGATTCTGCTCTTCGTGGTGCCGGTGTCAATCTGGAATAACTCCATGGTGTCAGTGGAAAGGCTCCACTGAGAACTGGCTCCAGCCCTCCACCTGTCGGAGGCCGAACACAAGCCCTGTGTCTGGAATCAGCGCGATCTGTGTCTGGAATGGGACCCGCTCCCCGAGCAGTGGAACATGGGCCCCATGGACCTTAGATCCATCACCGCAGTAGGTGATAGGCAACATCTAGCAGTGAGGACAGAGAGAGCAAGAAAAAAGGTACCAATGTGGATTTTTTTCTTAAAAGGCCGGATCCTGCCCTGAGCTGAGCTCCCTCCCTCCACTCCCATTGACTTTAGTGGGAACTGAGGGTGTTCTGTGCCTCCCGGGAAGTGTCCATTACCTTGCTAGACCTGGCCCCACATGTTGTGTGCTAACGGTCCAAACCATCTGCTATGGAAATCAAAGGGAGTGTTTGTGATGGCTTCAGCAGGTGCAGGATCAGGACGGGCCTCGTGAAATGAACATGGCAGGAAGGTGTAAAATGCCCCCGACCTTCGGCGAGTACCCGAATGAAGGGAAAGAATTTAGCAAACCCGTGACCTGGTCTGTGTAGTGCAGGGGTTCGTTTTCCTGTGGAAACAGGTGGTGCTGCACAAGGGATCGTTAAGAACTGGGGTAAACCGGACAGATGTACTTCGGAAATTTGGCTTAATCCCTTTGGACTCGTAGCTTTGCTGTGACCTGCAATTCACCTTTCAAAGGAGATAACAATGCTTAAATATCTATAGGCAAGGGCTACAGAACATGCTTCTAATTCATCCTTCTGCCACACTCCTTTCCATGTTCATGTCCCACCTGATCATGTAATGCGCTGTTGTCTGCTTTAATCTGCTGCTATCTCCCCTTCAAGTGCATGGGGAAATATTGTTCATTTGCTCCTTTTTAATCTGGCTAAAGCTACGAAAAGGGAAATCAAGTCAGCTGGGAAACCCAGTACCGGCTTTCTAACTAGATATCTACGCCGTGCTTATCCCCCTGGCCTCTGGCTCTAAGGGAGTGAGTTATCTGCAATTGGATGTAATCCCCATTTTTCAGTATGTGTAGGGAGGTTTAGGAGCCATAATCAATCACCTGACTCAAAAGGATTGTGATTGTACAATGATCTCAGAGCTGCAGCCATGGGCCAGCCTGGGAAAGCTAAGTGTGCCTCTGGGGAGTGTGTAGTTTCTCCGAAAGCATCCGGCATTGGCCACTGCTGGCGAGGGGCTCCTAAACGAGCTGGGCTGTTAGTCTGTTCCCGCGTCCTGAAAAAGAGGCTGCCTAGGGCTGCTAGACTAGGCTTTCTGATTCCAGACCAGATTTGCGAGTGTCCAACTCCCACCAGGGAGGCTGAGTTTTCAGAAGAGCTCATCTCCATGTTAGGCACCTAAATCAGGGCCAGATTTGCCTAAGGGTATGTCTGCACTGCAGTAAAAGACCGCAACTGGCCCAGGTCATTTGACTCAGCTGTGGGGCTATAAAATTGCAGGGTAGATGTTCGCGCTCCGGGACCTTCCCTCCTTGCGGAGTATCAGAGTCCAGGCTCCAGCCCGAGCCTCAATGTTTACACTGCAGTTTTAGAGCCTGAGCCCCGTGAGCCTGAGGCCGGGTCTACACCACAGAGTTAGGTGGATGCAAGGCAGATACGTTGACCTCACTGTGGAAGTGTCTACACTAAAATGTCACTCCCGCTGATGTAACTGCCCCGCTACGCCGACTTAATTGACTTTCTCCCCAGGCCCTTGCACTTCCCCTTCCCCGGCCCGAGCCCCCGCCCTCACACCACTCCTTGCTCCGCCCTGGTTCTTTTAAAAGTGATGGGGCCGTGGCCTGCCAGCCCCCACTGTTCGGAGCCCCTGCCCACCACCCAATGTGCAGCTTTACCCACCCCAGCTAAGCCCCTATAAATCAACTTTCAACTGCTGTCGTGGGGGTGGCAGCAACGTAAGGGCGGGTCTACAACTTAAAATGCTGCCGCGCTTCAGTGAAGATGCAACCTACGCTGGCAGGAAGGGTTCCCCGATCGCTCCCCGAGTTAATTTGCCTGCTCGAGAATTCTCCCATCGACCTACTGCTGTCTGCACCGGGGGTGAGGTCAGTTTAACTGTCGCTCGGGTGTGTGGATTTTTCACGCCCCGACCGTGGGTGACTCATGGGAGGGACACAAAAGGGGGGCATCAGCTTAAAGGGGGGACATATGACTCCTCCAGGCCCGGGCCCCCACACTTTCCCCATCCCCTTCCATCCCATGTTACCTGGGAGCGGGGGACACTCTGTCCTCCTGCTGTGCTGGATACCGATTTCAGGCAAAAAGAGGGTGGCCAATGGGAGCTGCGGGGGGAGGTGCCTGTGGACAGGGCAGCACACAGAGCCGCCTGGCCGTGCCTCCGTGTAGGAGCTGGAGGGGGGACATGCTGCCTCTCAGGAGCGGATTTACCATGAAACCAACTGTGCAGTGGCACAGGGCCCCCAACAACAGGGGAGCCCCCAAAATGCGGGACAACCTGCCCCTGAGTCCTGGCCGGCCGTGCAGCAGGGCTCAGGCAGGCTGCCAGCGTGCCGTGGCCAGTGGCCCCACGCTGCTCCCGGATGCGGACAGCTGCTGGCATGTCTCTGTGCGCCCTTCGTGGTGGGGAGGGGATGTGGCTCCGCACGCTGCCCCCACCCCAGGCAGCACACGGAGACCCACCGCCTCCCTTCCCCCAAGGGGCGCGCAGAGACATGCCAGCAGCAGGGCTAAGGTGACTCCCTGCCCACTCTGCCTCTCTCCTTCCATGCCACTTCACTACCGGAAGTGGCCGGCATGTCCCTGCGACCTCTCAGGGGGTGTGTGTCTCTGCGAGCTGCCTCCGCCCCGAGCTCTGACTCTGCAGCTCCCATTGGCTAGGAACTGTGGCCAATGGGAGCTGCGGGGGTGGCACCTGGGGGCAGCGGCGTGCAGAGACCCCTTGCCCCCCCACACCTAGGAGCTGCTGCTGGAGGGGTGTGTGTGTGCCGGTCGCTTTGGGAGCCACGCCACCCAAGGTAAGTGCCACCCCTCTGCCCCCTCCCACACCCCAACCCCTGTTAGCCGACGGCCAAGGATGTTTGGTGAGGTGCCAGCTATGCCCGTTTATACCATCCGTGACTTTAACTGCTAGAGCTCAGAGCTCCTTCGCAGCGGGCAGTCAATACTGACTGACAGGTGCCCCAATGGCAGCACTAAGAGCCTCTCCACACCCGTGACTTTAACTGCTAGAGCTCAGAGCTCCTTCGCAGCGGGCAGCCAGGATTGACTGACAGGTGCCCCAAGAGTTTGCCCCGTGGAGGCGGCACAACTCAACGCTAGGCTCTTAGTACTCTCACCTAATGGCCAGGCTTTAGAGCCAAAACGGCTGAGGTTCTTTAATTGTGTTGGCTGCTTTACAGTAAACCAGAGAAAACAAGTCAGGCTTATGCATAAATGGTTACCAAAATTTATTAAGCTAGATTCTAATCATGTGGTTACAAAATTGCTAGTGCCTACTTATTTAAATGTAGAGATGTTACACACACAAACAAGTTACAAAACTGAAGCCACAATCCCAAAGAAAGAAAACAAAGTATAGAGCTCTATTTCAAAATATGTGTACACTAAAGATAGGAGATCAGGTGTGGGTGCTTCTTACCCTCCTTGCATCTCTTGATTCCAGCGGTGCCAAGCCAGGATCGGTCACTCAATTCCGCGGAAAGACGAATAAGGGACAAGGCGTAGGGACCCTCTTAGCTGCAGAAGCCTTGGGAGGCTGTCACTTATCTGACCAGCAGATAGATAGTGAAAAGCACTCAAAAATCATGGTGCTGTAGGTCCCCTACTTATACCTCTGTACTCCTTTATTCTCTTTCTCCTTTCTTATGCCAAATTGAGGCTGGTCTGTCGGGGTGACGCCAGCTTTCGCAAGAGTAGTTTACACTTGCAAGGGAGAGAAACAATAAGTGTCGACTACTGGACATTTCTTTTATCGGGGTAAATATTTTCCCACCTAGGATGTTGGGTTGAGTGCATCACGCTATTTAGTAGGGGCTAAGAGCCATGTCTGTCACAGGGCCTCTGCCTGCTGTGAGCTTAATCGTCGTATCTGTTCCCAGAGGCACATTGTAGCAGCACACCTGTGCTTTCACAGCTTCAAAGGCTGTGCTGGAATATATGTTAAGTGCCCTGTTCCGGCTTCCTCCTGTGTTTCCAGCAATGCTGGTCTGGGGGGGGGGGGGGGCTGGCTGTCTGGCTACAACCCCATGCCCCAGGGCAGAGCCTGCACCCAAATATCCTCCCAGAGCTTGCTCCCCGCACCCCCCCTGCACCCCAACCCCCACCCTAGCCCAAAGTCCACACCCAGCACCGAACTTCCTCCCAGAACCTGCCCCCGGCACCCCTCCCCCGCACCCCAACCCCCTGCCCCAATCAAGGTACCTCACTTTATTTTCATTTGCTTCCCATTACTTATAATACAGGAGGAGGATGAAGGAAAAAAAGAATGAGAAATGGGGGGGGAGGGGTGGAGATCAGAGAGAGTGTTCTTTTTATTGGCTGGGTCCTGAGAGGGGGGGCCCCCCAAAAATGAAGTTGTGCACAGGGCCCCACTAACTCTAAATCCACCACTGCTGCTGTTTCTGGGAGCTGCTTGAGGTAAGCGCCACCGGAAGTCTGCCCCCCTGGCCCCCATCCTGGCCCCAACCCCCTGCCCCAGCCCTGATCCCTCTCCCACCCTCCAACCCCCTCGGTCCCAGGCCGGAGCACCCTCCTACACCCCAAACTCCTCATCCCCAGCCCCACCCCAGAGTCTGCACCCCCAGCTGGAGCCCTCACCCCACCCCACCCCCACCCCTCTGCCCCAGCCTGGAGCCCCCGCCCGCAATCTGAACCCATCAACTCCAGCCCGGAGCCTCCTCCTGCACCCCAAATCCCTCATCCCTGGCCCCACACCAGTGACTGTACCCACCCCCAGCCAGAGCTCTCACCCCCTGCCCTGCCTCCTAGCCCCTTGCCCCAGCCCAGAGACCCCTCCCGCACCCTGAACCACTCATTTCTGGCCCCACCCCGGAACCTGCACTCCCAGCCCAGAGCCCATACCCCCTCCCATGCCCCAATGCCCTGCCTCAGCTCAGATCCCCCCCTCCCATACTCTGAACCCCTCGGCTCCACCCCCAAGCCCAGAGCCCCTTCCTGCACCCCAAACCTCTCATCCCTGGCCCCAGCCCCCTGAGCCAGCCTGGTGAAAATGAGTGAGTGAGGGTCGGGAGAGCGAGCGACGGGGGAGGGGGGGATGATACGAGTGGTGGGGCAGGACCTCGGGGAAGGAGTGGGGCAGGGCAAGGATGTTCGGTTTTGTGGGAGTAGAAGGTCGGCAACCCTAGCCATAGGCAGGGCAAAGGGCTTCATCCCTGGGACCTTCACCCAGGTCACACAGCCCCTCAGCATCTGGTGAGGCTGCACGGCCTGGGGCCTGCCAACAGTTCTCTCTGTCCCAGGATCTCACCCCCCGCCCCCCCAGAAATATCTCCCCATTGACCACCACCTTCCGTTCCCACTGGGGGTCCAAGGGGCCTGAGCCCAGGAGAGCCCACGCAGACATATATGCTGGGGCCGGGAGTGGGAGCCAGTCAGCCCCCCCTTGCCCCTCCCAGCCCATCTGGCTAAACAGCTCAATGGCCTTGGGACCCAGGAAGGGGGCTAGACACTGGAGCCTTTCTGCAGGGTCAGTCTGGTTCCAATTGCCAGCCGTCCCAAAGGCCACGAGACAGGCGTCAGTATCTCCTCACTCCTTAACCTGGGTCAGCAACTTAGTGTCGAGGTTCCCTGTGGACCTGGCACCCCTGGGTCCATCCGCACCCTCCCTGGATGGGTCCCTCCGCCTCTCAGCTCCGCCATGCTGCCACTCTCTCCTGCTGTTCTGCTTTATGCCTTTCCTGTCTCTCACGGTCCTCTGACTGACACCTTCAATCTCCGCTCCAATTCCATCCGTCTCAGATTGACCAACCAGGAACCCGGTGGAGACCCTCTGCTGGTCTGGGACGCGGGTCTCGGGGATGCCTGGCTGCTCCCAGGCTCTCTTGTGGCCCCAGCTGGGTCAAGAACCAGTGCAGGCCCTGGGGATGATGCAGGGTTTCTTGCAGACAGTTGGGTCAGGAATCGGTTCCTTAGAGCGATCAACCTCTTCCAACTGAGCAATTAGCTGTGCCTTGGTGAACTTTCCAATGTGCAGCCCTCTCTCTCTGCACAGCTCTACAGCGTCCTTCTTAAGGAGATGGTTAAAGGCCATCTCCATGCTGTTCCCAAGTGGTCACGGACTCACAGGCCTGTACTCTGTCAGCTCCCCACTGTCCCTTCAGTGTGACAGTCCTTCTCGGGGCCCACAAGCTCTCTCGGGGGTTAAGCCGTAGGCTCCGCCGCTCCACCTCCTGGAACTGCACCTCTCTGAGCCTTCAGCATGCCTGTCTCTCACTAGTCCCCCTTCGTTTTGCTGCTCCCCAGTCACTTACTGCAGGATGCTCCGTCCACGGGGTGCAGTTGATCCCAACACTGCCACCAGTTGTGACGGAGTCACAGGTCCGATGCTCTGGAACTGCTCGTATGAAGCCAGCCAGGACTCTGGGGTGGCGTGACTCCAGGGAATACAATACACGCTGTCCAGGGAAAAAAGCCTACTTGGCTATGGCCTTCCTGGTCTGACCTCGGAGCATTCAGCATCTCTGTTCACACCGTACACTGCCCCTTGGCAGGTCCACCTGGATGGGACCCCTGGGGAAGCCAGAGGGCCCTGCACCCCAACTCCGCAGTCAGCTGTGACTCTCAGCCAGCGTTGTAAAACAGGAGGGTTTATTAGTTGACAGGAACACAATGTAGAACACATCTTGTTAGCGCAGAAATTGGTGACTTTCAGCAAAGTCCATTTTGGGGGCACCTTGGGCCAGACGCCCTGGACTCCCCCCTCCTAGTCCCAAAAAGGAGACAGCCCAGCTTCCCACAACCCAACCTCCGACAAGCCCATTGCCTCTCCTTCGGTCTTTGTCTCATTTCCTGGGCAAAGTGTCACCTATTCGCATCCCGCCCCGGTTCTCTGGTTACAAAGGGCATCGGCCATCTATTATGTGCAGGCAACTGGAGCCTCCTCACCTGCCCCCGAGAGTCTCAGCAAAAGCCACACAACCTTATTCCCACCACTTAGGCACTGGTGCAATACACAGGGAAACTGAGGCACACACAGTATTCATGCAAAACAGTAAGGCTCACATACAACATAACAAGGGAAAACCCCCACTTTGTCACACACTGTCCAATACCATAGCCACTGAACTGGGAGTCAGGCAGCCTGGCTCCTAGTCCTGGTCTTACCATGGGCGATTCACTTCATCCCTCTGTCTGTTTCCTCATCTGTCGAATGGGAGTAGTGACACCATTGTAAGGTGCTTGGAGATCTACAGCTGGAAAAGAGCTGTCTGGGCTTGATGTGGTGCTCACTGAAGTCCACGAGAGTCCTTCCACTGTCTTCAGTGGAGGTCAGAGCAGGCCTTATCACTTTTTCCTCTGTTCCTGTAATAAGTTCTCAATTTCATGTTTAATTGAACGGAGAGGTTAGCAAAGATTTTGTTTCCCCTCTTTTAGATGCACCTTCCTCTAAGCAGGAACCTAGCAGTGAATTTCAAAATCTGTAACCATCTGCAAAACATAACATCATTCAATCTTCTGGCCGCTCTGGGAAATCAGATATGAAATAACACATATATTTGCAGGGCAAAACCTCTCCAGTCCCTAATGCCTCCAGATTAATTATACTGATCCCCTGTAATCCAGAGACGCTGATGAGCTACTTCATTGGACCCATGATGGTTCATTGCTTATGAAAGGCCATGTATGAAGAAAAAGTCTTTACATAACTGTAACCATATGGCTAAGACGAGGACTAAGCTGTCCGGAAAATTTTTATCTTTCCTGCCAATGCTGCCTATGAATTTTGACTTGATTAAATAACACAGGAGCATAATCATTTGTTCCCAATGACAAAGATTCCTCTTTAGGAGGTGGAGGGGAAATCCAGCTCCTTGACTGACCACCCAGTCCGGTCCAGATCCAGAGGCTGCTGGTGGATGAAGGTCATAGGGAGAGGATGTTCAGTTTGCATTGGATAAGAGCACAGAAGTTTACATGCTTAATACCTACACACATCTGTCAATGCCAGGCCAGAGCGTCCGCATGGGAAACACGTGTGGCCCAGTGAATAGGTTACTGAACGGGGTGGCAGGAAGATGATCGCATGACACACCACGTTTAGGTCAACCAAAAGGGAGACCGCAGTGCATCGTGGGAAATATTGTCCAGCCATGGAGCTTAACCCCCTAGAGGAGAATGGGAGCATGAAGCATTAATGAGACATTGTGGCAGCTCAGGCAAACATAGATTAACAACAGCGACCTGGCCCAAAATGAAATACGAGGTTGGGATTTTCCTGATGGAAGATCAAAAACGGTCAGCTGAGCTACATTGTCAGTGGAAAAACCACTGATCGACCGTTGTCAACCAGTGCTAGCACTGACTGCTCAACTCTCCCCTCTTAGTTCATGGATAACAACTGATCTGCTCCCTTTCAAGTAAGTCCCTGTTGCTGGTACGTGCTTATCTTTGTGGCATCATTTGCTCTGGCAGAACCACATCATGATTAACAAAGGGCTAAGCAGAAGGGTTCAGGTGCTCTGGTAAGAAACAGAGGGCCCGATTCTCTTGTCATTTGTAGCTGTAGGTAGGTACGTTGAGTTTGGTAGGGAGACTTCTGCTCTACACCAGTGTGAGAGGAGACTTGGGCCCAAGATCTTGTTTCCATATAAATCCAAACCCCCTTCCTGGAAAAGGAAAGGAAACACAGACAAGTGGCACGAAGAATTGCTATTTATAAACAGATGTTCCAAAGCTTTCCATCTGGTGCCAGCTGCTCTTTCACACGATGGACAGTTTATCTCCCAGCGTCTCTCCCAGCATTTCATAACCAGTTTCCTTTCCGTGGACCTCTTGTCTTTTTCAGTTTTATTCCTGTTGCTGGCACCCTCGAGGTTACAAACAGAGAGGACATTGTGGTACTTGCGGGAATGTCTCATCTAGGGTGATTGCATTTAATCTGGAAGCGCTGAAGATGATGTTCCCCAGAGCTCCTCACTTCCTCCATGTTTTGGTCCTTTTCCCTCCTTGCATTGCTGGGTCAGAGCCCGTGCCGTTCGACAGGGCACACGGGATCTAGGAAGTGTCACAGTGGGAACACAAGTGATCCCGGTGGACAGACTGCTAATTGGAGACAAAGAGGAAGTCCTTTGCTGTGTATGGAACCCGGAAACCCCAAGGATGCTCATTAGAATGGGTGGATTAAATGTTTGTATTGACACCAGTAATGGGGCCTGGCAGTTGTATTTTCCATTGATGACAGGCAGCTGTAGAGCTCATTACCTTTAGACACCCACTCTCCCTGCCTACCTTGGCCAACTAAATTTGCAGCTTCATCGCTGCTTCTCTCAGCTCCATGTCTCTAAACCAGAAGTGCTTTCATAGGAGCAGCTTTGCCCTATATGCCTCTGTCTCTTATATTGCCATCCTTGGCTTGGTTCTCCCATTTCCATCCACTTTCTGTAAGCCTGGCTTCATCCTTCCATTCCCACATGCCTGAAATCTGCCAACCTGCCTGTCACCAGCTCCTAACCTCACCGCAGTGCCTAGATTCCACTTCTAGAGAGATCCTCACCCACACCGGCATTCCCTTTGCCACTGCCTCACCCAGGGCTCTCCCAAGACCCAGCTGCTGCCCACCACCTTGTGCACAAACGACAGCGGTCCTTGTCCCCAGAAAACTCCCTCACTCCTTGCTCCTTTCAGGATCTAGTTCAAATCTACTTTGTTTTCAGAGCCATCGATGGGTATGAGTCAACCTGCCTCATGGAGCTTTCCTCTTCCACTAGTACCCACCCCAGCTCCTCCACTTGTCCGGCACTGGTCTCCTCTCTCTGGTCACACCACCTTACCATTGTGGGTGAGACAGCCTTCTCCTACATAGGATCTGCTGCTTGGAACAGGCTTCCTTTGTCTTTTTTGGCTGCATGAACCAGGCCGCGCATGCCTAGCCAGTGCTGTTCTTTATACAATAAATCTATTGGAGTAGGTCCTCGACCTCTGTAACTTGGTCTATCGACTTCAGTGGGCTCTGCCTTTCTCCTAGGCAGTGAGCGTTCTGAATTCCCATGATGGGTTTTCCCTTGAGGAGGGAGGTGTCACGTTCACATCACTGTTGCTGCTTGAGACGACGTCTAGAATCAATACGAAAGGGTGAGCCTCTTCTTATACCAAAGAGCTAGGACAGGAGTTCTCAAACTTTTTCTTTCTGAGCCCTCCCCCCCCCCCGCATGCTATAAAAACTCCACGGCCCACCTGTGCCACAACAACCGTGTTCTACATATAAAAGCCAGGGCCGACGGTAAGGGATAGCAAGCAGGGCAATTGCCCAGGGCCCCACACCACTGGGCACCCCACGAAGGCAAGTTGCTCATGCTTCTGTTTCAGCCCCAAGTGATGGGCTCAGGGCCCCAGGCTTCAGCCCTGCACAGCAGGGCTTAGGCTTTCTAACCTGGACCCCAGCAAGTCTAACACTGGTCCTGCTTGGCGGACCCCCTGAAACCTGCTTGTAACCCCCCATGGGCCCTGGACCCCTGGCTGAGATCCACTGGGATAGGAGGCCCCAGGTGGGTCAGATCAGATCAAAATGGATACACTAGTTAATGTAGGAGACCTGGGGGCTGAGACAGGTGATTGAAACAACCTAGGAAAGCAAGACATTTCTTTCTGGGGAACCTAAACTTTTGCTTGTCACAGAGTCTGAGCCCCGTCATGCAGGGTAAAATAAAGTGAAAGTCATACTAAGTAGGATTAAAAGGATCGGAGGTATTGTAACAGGGTAGTAGGACCTGGGGCTAGACAGTCCTGTTCAGAGATAGAGCTCCGCTAAGATCTGGTAGTTGGGCCTGACAGACGGGATCACCAGGCCCAGCTGGGAAGGGGTCAGGTGGTTCCTATAAAGGGCTGAGAGTTCTGCTGAAGAGCTGCATGGAGGAAGCTTCAGAGTAACAGCCGTGTTAGTCTGTATTCGCAAAAAGAAAAGGAGTACTTGTGGCACCTTAGAGACTAACCAATTTATTTGAGCATGAGCTTTCGTGAGCTACAGCTCATTTCATCGGATGCAAGCTCATGCTCAAATAAATTGGTTAGTCTCTAAGGTGCCACAAGTACTCCTTTTCTTTATGGAGGAAGCTGGTTCCTGTGGCAGACCCCAGGTTCCCATGGGGAAAGGCCTCTGGAACCTGCAGCCTGCGTTGGTCAGAGGAATTAGCTGTGATTTGGCGTTACACTGTGAGTCTTATGTTTAAGGCATGAAATTGCCCTGAAGAGGGGTCTGAACAGGCTGTGGGTGTGGAGCTATTCTTCCAGGGCTCAGGAGACAGGCCAGCAGCGCTGCAGGTTTGCACCTCCTGTTTAAGGCCATACATCAATCACTAAAGCCTTGGGTGTGTGAGCTGACAGGGCAGAGGGTTCTGCCTGCATGGAGGAGGTTGCAGATCAGGGCCTAACTGGCTGGAGCTAGGAGGTGTCTTGTCCTATGAACAATTAGTTCCTACTTGTCCATGGCAGCATTTCTTGCACCATCCTCTGAAGCAGCGTCTGCTGCCTCGTGGGAAACCGGATACTGGGCTAGTGCATTTTTATAGCGCCTTCCATCGAAGGATCTCAAAGCACGTGACAAGCGGTTACTGATGAAGCTACTCCATGCTCCCGCATGGTACTAAAATAATCATACTTGGTGCTTACATGGTGCTTTGCTTCTCCACAGCAGCATTATTGCCATGGTGTCTGAGGGACATGTTAGATCTAGTTTACAAATGTGTAAACTGAAGCACAGCAAGGCTGAGTGGTTTGCCCAGGGTTGTGGCAGGAAGGCCCCAGTCTTGCAGCGAACTCCACCCGGACTTCAATGAGGTATACCACTCGGAGGTATGCCAGCGGAAGGGCACTAGAGTCCTGGTCCCCCGTTCTGTGCTCTTATCCCCTTAACCCCACTGCCCCCTTCTGTTCAGGGAAGGATGACTTAGGTACGACAGGGACATTGCATCTATTTGTTTAGTAAAGCTTTTTATTCAGAAAAATAAAAACAAAACACCTCAATAATGAGAGGATTACAGTAAAAATCTCGGCTAAGGAGGTGGATAAGCATAAGGATCACATTGCCTACAACACAGCATGTGCCGGAAAGGACTGAATTAAAAAACGATAACAAACAGAAAGAATTAAATTAATTTTAAAATAAAAGCCCAGCGAAGAAAACTGGCAAAGAAGATCAATGCATTGTATGTTAGATTGTTGAGAGAACACACACGTTCCCAATGTGGATAACAGGTGAGGTCAATGGGTCTTGCTCGTTAATTAATATTCTGCAGTGATACATTCTGTATTATAATAAATAGAAAGTGTAAAAATATATCTGGGGAATTGAAATTCCCATCTGTGTGGACTATACTGGCCTTTTCACAAACCTCCCTTTTCTACAAAACATCTCCCAGTCTCAACGGTCTTCTCCTCTTCAAGAGGTCTAGCTACCTCTAGTGACATCTAGGGATCAAAATGGGACGGTCGATACAGAGTAGGTCATGGCACACTGCAAAGCACAGATCCTTGCCTCTTGCAGTGCTGACTCCTCGTTCCACTTCTTCCTTAAGCTCCGGCTTTACTTCAGACCAGCGGTTATGTGTAAATAGAAAGCTATACTCCTTGTGCAAATTGTTGGATGGTCCTTACTATAAAACATGATTGGAAAGGCGAACCTGTGAGATACAAGCGGGTCACTGTTATGAGTCAAGGCACCTTAAGGTACTGCTGTCCTTTTAAACAGATCAAGAAAAGCAACTGATACAAGTGTTGTTTGTTTTTAACCGTTCCAGTTAATCTCTCCTCAGTGTCTGGGGAGTCTAGTTGAAGCTGAAAGGTTGCTCTGTTCTGATGCTATTCAGCAGGAGGGTGAATTTTTTGTTTTGCTGTCCTGTTTATGCAAGCTCCTTATTTGGATACTGTCCCAACCCATTTCTAATGTTTCCCCCTCGTTCTCAAATGCTTTCCTACTGTTCTCTCATTTGCAGGATGCACTGGCCAATATGGCTTTACAGAGCCCAGATGTCGCCTAGAAAACGGTGAGCATTTGACTACTGCAGACTAGGAGTATTTGCAAGAAAACAGGATCTTTTGTTCTCTCAAAAATTCATCTGCTCACATTACCAGATCCCCCTCTGAAGTCACACTTTTCTGGAGAGCTGACTTGACAATTGCCAATACAGAGTTAATGAATGTCCAGTCAGTTTCCAAAGGGTTTTGGGCTGGGCCATGGTCATGTTTCTTAATACTGGTTATTCTTGAAGTTTTGCATGAATGGGTTTTTGTTGGCATGGATGTTTGAGGAATTTCTAGTCCTTATTTGCATAGTTGGATTTGCCTGCAAACAACAGGTTATTTCATTTGTTGTTCTCCTGTTTGAAAAGCTGGTCATCCAGTCGGGGGTAGAAACAATGCCATGTGATTCAGGTGACCAATCACACATCACCGAATGTACAGTTCACAAACTCACTATGACTCTCATTTGTTCATATAAATTGGGGCATACTTGCAAGTTGCTGCCTGAGTATCAGAAATCAGGATCAGTTTGAAAACGAGACCCAGAATAAAGGGTTGCATTTGCTGGATAACTTATTCAACGTGCCGGTGTAGGGAACATGGGAATGTTTACTGAGGTCGGTGTTACTCTCTAGATTGCAGACTGAGAAACACAGTAGAGCTGGCCAAAAAAAGTGGAACAAAGTATATACTGGATCCCCAAAAAAATCACCTTTGAGGAAACCCCTACATGAAATATTGGAAAACAGTTTGATTTTTTTCAACATTTTTCCTTTTTTTTCAATGATTTTTTTTTCATGTATTCATTTTTGTTTACCCTTTACGTTTTCTGGCACCAATTTTAATTGCTTGGGTTAATCACAGGTTGAGTTTTTCCTAAACCAAAAATGTTCTACTTCCATGTTCTAAAATTTTTTGGGGGGGGGGTCCATTAAAACAAAGGTTGGAGGAAATTTCCAAAACCGAGAAAATTAGTCAGTTTTGGAAAAAAACAAAATGAAAAAATGAAAGTTTTGCTATTTTTTTGGGTCAGCTCTGTACCCCAATTTGTACTGCACAGTTTTACCCCACAGGATCTGCCTAAATCCTGGTCTGGATAATACAATATGGGAATGGATTGCTGAATGGGGGACATTCAGAGAAGAGCATGATGAGCTAATAATGACGGAGGGCACAATAAGTCTATCTGAATGCTGTGCACACCGAAGAGGGATGATTAAGGCCCTTAAATGTCCTGAACTTGAAGCATACGAATAGTCCTGTTGCATTCGATGGGCGTATATATGTGCTACAAGTTATGCAAGTGTAAAAGCGTTTGCAGGATCAGGGCATAAATCATTCCTCTCCCTCTTTGGTGTTCACAGAATTCAGATAGTCATAGACTTACTGAATCCTCCATCATCGTTTAGGTAATGCTGCTCCTCTTGGCACTCCCTGCAAGCAACGATGCACTTCCATATTGCATGATCCAGACCAGAATTTCAGCAGACCCTGTGCAGTAAAACATTGCGCCTCATTCTTGGTGTGCTATGCAGGATAATGGAAGAAATCTAAGACAGGGAGCATTTAGCATGAATATAAAGGGAACTTTCTCAATAACTATTAGGCTGTGGAATGGTCTCCCCAGGGAAATTGGGGCAGCCATTTTCCTTTGGGACATTTAGTAACTGGACTGGACAAAACTTGGGACAAGGTAGGGCATCCTACATTGGAAGGGAAATGACCGAATGAGGCTTTTCCACCTCTAACTCCCATGTGTCTCTGTTGTCGCAAATGGAGCGTGCTGACTTCAGGAAGGGAGGACCCAGGAGAGATCTGTGAATTCTTCGGGCATGTCTCCGCTGCAGCAAGGAGTCTGGGGAGCCAGACTCCTGCTAGCAGGACTTGGGCTAGCATGCTCAAAAACATAGCAGAGTGGCTGTTGCGGCCCCGGGTGGAGGCTCTGGCTAGCTCCCTGAGCTTGGTCCCAGCCGGTAGGGTGGGTCTCAGACCGCATGGCTAGCCTGAGCCTCGGCTGGTGCCATAACGTCCACACAGCTATTTTGTAGCATGCTAACCCAAGTCTGTTTCCCCGGGCTGGGCGGCTCGCTCCCTTCAGCAGTGGAGACCTACCTTGGAGGAACCAAGATCCTGTCTGTAATGCAAACCCTGACTCTGCTGGGGAAGGGGAGAGAGAGCAGAAGACAGCAGGGATTGAGGAAATGGTTCCGACCATAATGCCAAACCAAGGCTGAGCCCTGCCATCATCCCTGGGGGCCAATGGGATGGATGGAGCTGCAGTGCTTGGCTGCCCCTACAGCTGCCATTGCTCTCTTCATCCCTGAGCCTCCATGTGACTGGACCTCAGTGCCTTTTCATGGGGTTGCCCAGGGCAGAGTCAGGAGAGAGATGCTTTCCATAGCAATCCCTGCAGCTTTAACCCAGGGGAGCTGGGAACCAATAGCCGTATAAGCCCTAAGCGTGACTTACAGCCAGCTGGCAGGGAGTGAAGGGGAAGAGGTAGACAACCCTGCCCTGCAAATGCCCTGGGATCAGCAGACTTGGGGCACAAGTCCTCCTGGATCATACTGTTGGGAAGTCGTGGGACTTACAGGTTCTCAGGATCATGGCCCATGTTTCCCTCTCATGGGGATTTTCTACAGAGAGGGAAGGGCCTTAGGCCAGGGCAATGCTATGATTATGAATTTAAATGCAAAACAGAGAGGATAGTCAAAGGTATCGTTCCCTCCTAATGTCAGCCCCTTACATGTCATACTCTGGGCTCCTGGACACAGAACTACTGAACTGCTGGAATATATAGATACAAGAGTGCGGGAGGAATGCTTCTTGTGGGAATCACGGACCCGCTTCTCAGCTGATGCAAGCTGGGGTGACTTCCAGTGACTTCAGCTGAGCTCTGACGATGGGCAGCAGCTGAGGAGCTGACAGCAAAACCTGAACTAGCTTAGGCCTGATTTTCCCCCTCCGTTCCTCCAGTTTTACACCAGTGTAATTCCACTGGAATCAGCAGATTTCAACTGGAGTCACATAGCCATGAATTAGGCCACCTGTGTGTTTCAATCCTCAACCAGAATAGTGCTTTTGCAGTGACTGTCCTGTATTAAAACAATAAAACTGGTGATCGCATGGCGAAATAAAACCGCATGTGAGCGTATTTTAAAGTGTGATCATCAAAAAAGATCAGACTTTGAAGTAAACACTATGGCTCAGACCCTCAGAGGTATTTAGGTGCCTAATGCCCTGTGGATGCCAATGGGAATTAGACACCGAAATACCTTTGAGGATCTGGACCTATCTCGCTTCAAGTAGGTGCTCTCTTTCTAGGTACATTGGCCCTGCTCCAGCTAACCTTTCCATACAGGTGGATGTCTGTGTCCCCTGGGGAGCCTATTGACTTCAACAGGGCTCTGCATGGGCCCACTGGTCCATCCATGTGGAGCCCTGTGATGATGTCTGCCTCTCTTATTGCTGTACGGAATGACGACCGATGACGTTTTGCACTGCAGTGAATCGCTGATGCTCTCCCATGGGCCACCAGCAACCCAGGTCAGCTGGCTTAATATTGATATTTGGTGCTGCTGAGTGCTAGGATTCCAACTTACGGAAGAGTCAGTGTTGCCAACTCTTGGGATATTTGGTGTTTTTCCTTAAAGCCCCAGCTCCAGGAGTCACATGAAGACATCCAAAATCACAGATTTCATTTGAAAAAGTAAGTTTCTAGCCCATGTGGTTGCAGAGAAAACCTTGAAAACGTGACCCCCAAAGGCTCATAAAAAGAACCCCACATGTAGTATTTTTTCTCAGATCTCATGACATTTTAGCCAGTCTCATGACTGGGGGGGGGCAGCTAGATCCGGGATGCTTCGAACGCTAGGGGTTGGCAGCACCGGGGCCCTTACTCCTGCATTGCCTCTGGAGGATCCCTTTACACATGCACCGCTCCCTGCTGAAGGCGGTGTCATGGGACCTGCAGGACCTCATAGTCGTCTGTATCGACTTCCGTCTTCACCACGATGATGGGCCCGTTGTGCTCGCCAGTCTCCAACAGCCCGTCTGCGTCCAGCTCCTCCGCCATGTCTTTCCCCTCCCCAGGAGGGGCTTGCTTTCTCAGATGGTTCCTCTGGTGCCTTTTAAAATGACCCAAGGTGGTGTAGCTCTGCCCACACTCAGAACAGATGAAGGGGCCCCTCCGGGTATGGGTGAGCTGGTGTTTCATGAGGTTGGCCTTCTGGGAGAAGCTTTTCCCACACTCGGTGCATTTGAAAGGCACCTCTCCCGTGTGGATTCTCTGGTGGGTGATCAGGATCTCTTTCCGCTTGAAATCTTTCCCGCAGGTGTTGCATTTAAAGGGTCGGTCCTCTGCGTGGGAGGGCTGATGCAGGAGCAGCTGGGCCTTGTCGGGGAAGACCTGGCCGCACTTGCTGCACCTGTTGGGTTCGTACTTGGTGTGGACCCGCTGGTGGGTGATGAGGGCTATCTCCTTGCGGAAGCCCCGGCCGCATACGTTGCAGGGGAAGGGCCACTCCTCGCCTGGCTCGGCCTTGCCCGCGTCGTTCTCTCCATGCTTGGAGTATTTGTCAGGCTCCCGGGCAGCCTCGTGCTCCCTCATGTGGACTCTCTGGTGGGTGGTCAGGGCGATCTTCTGCGTGAAGGCCCTCCCGCAGGCCGTGCACTTAAAGGGCCGCTCGCCGGTGTGGATCCGGCGGTGGACGATGAGCCGGGACTTGTCAATGAAGCCCTTGTGGCAGTCGGCGCAGCGGAAGGGGCGCTCCCCAGTGTGGATGCGCTGGTGCACCACCAGCTGGGCTTTCTGTGTGAAGCTCTTCCCGCACTCGCTGCACTTGAAGGGCCTCTCGGTGGTGTGGAGCCGCTGGTGGCTGGCTAGGTTCTCCTTGGTGCCAAAGCCTTTACCGCACTGGGGGCATTCATGCTCCTTCCCCCCTGAGACCTCCCCGTCTGGCCGGCCCCTCTCGTGGACCCGGTGGTGCTTGATGAGGGCGATCTTCTGGCGGAAGCCCTTGCTGCAGGCCGTGCACTGGAAGGGCCGGTCACCGGTGTGGATACGCCGGTGCACGGTCAGCCGGGACTTGTCAATGAAGCGCTTGCCGCAGTCGGCGCAGGGGTAGGGCTTCTCGCCGGTGTGGATGCGCTGGTGGGTGACCAGCTGGGTGCGCTGGGTGAAGCGTTTGCCGCAGTCGGCGCAGACGTATGGCCTCTCGCCCGTGTGGATCCGCTCGTGCTTGGTCAGCTCACCCCTCTTGGTGAACTTCTTGCCACAGACGCTGCACCGATGTGCCCGTTCCTCTGTGTGGGCCCGCTGGTGGTTGGCAAAGTTCCCTTTCTTGGTGAATGTCTTGCCGCACTGGGTGCAGGTGTAGACCTGGCTCTTACGTGGCGCCGTCAGGTCTCCTGAGTGGCCGCTGCCTTTCCCATTTTTGGCAGGCAGCCTCTCATCTGCCGCCTCACCAGGGCTCCCGTCAGTGGCGGCCACGCTCCCATCTCCCTTCTCCCTCTCATGGACTCTCTGGTGTGCCATGAGGCCTACCTTCTGGCTAAAGCTTCTCCCACAGTTGGGACAAATGTGGGGTCCCTCGCTCTGGTGCTGGCACCGCTGGTGCCTTAGTAGCTGTCCCTTGCTGCTGAAGCCCTCCCCGCACTCAACACAGACATGGGCCTCCCCCCTGGCGTGGGTCCTCTGATGGCGGATTAGGTGGATCTTCTGCCGGAAGCGCTTCCCGCACTCGGCACAATGGTAGGGTTCCTCCCCAGTGTGGATCCTCTGATGGGTCACCAGGATCGACTTCTTCTTGAACTCCTTTCCACACGTGCCGCATCGGAATATCTTCTCCCCGTCCGGCGTCGACTCGGGCACGATGAGCTGCGAGGCGTTGCCAGCATGGGGCCCGCCATGCCGTCGCATCCCCTCCCCAGTGTGGACCCTCTGGTGTTTAATGAGGGTGATCTTCTGGCGGAAACCCCTGGCGCACACCCCGCACTTGAAGGGGCGGTCACCTGTGTGGATACGGTGGTGGGCAACCAGCTGAGACTTGTCCACAAAGCTCTTCTGGCAGCTGCCACACTTATAGGGCTTCTCACCAGTGTGGATCCTCTGGTGAACGATGAGCTGTGACTTCTGCGTGAAGCATTTCCCGCACTCGGAGCACTGGTAAGGCCGCTCCCCTGTGTGGATCCTCTGGTGCTCCTTCAGCTGCGACTTGGTGATGAACCTCTTCCCGCACTCAGTGCACGGGAAAGGCCTCTCCCCAGTGTGGGTCCTGAGGTGCTTGGTGAGGTCCACCTTCATCTTGAAGCTCTTCTCACAGTCGGTGCAAGAGTAGGGCTTTGCTTTCTGCAGGGATTCCTTCTGCACTGAGAGATCTCCCTCCTGGTTCACGCCTTCCTGGCTGGCATCCTCTGCCCTTCTGCCGGCTTGCTGGCTCGTTAGCTTTCCTGCTGTGATGGCACTGCCCTCCTGCTCATGGTGCTCCACCAGCAACTCCTCCTTGTGGGTCTTCTGGTGTGCGGCTAGGATGCCCTTGTGATTAAAGCTGTTCCCGCAGATAGTGCAAGTGTACATCTTCTCCCGGGGTTGCTTGAGAAGATCTTCCACTTCCACCTTAACAACAGTCAGCTTCTCCATAGTGCGGTTTCTTGGGGCTGAGCTGGCAGGAAGCTCATGTACAAGAAGAGTGATCATCTGGGGTCTTTCTTGCCATGTCCTCTAATTTTCTTGGCCTGCCAAGGCTCAGGGGAGCTTCTGAGCCTACAAAGGTGCTGATGCCAGTTTTCATGACTCCCCTTTGGGCGGTAATTCTTATTTCCCTTCATCTGCTGGGTTCAAAAATAAAAAGACAGTCAGACTTTATTTCAAAGGCCAATGAGGAAGGAAAACTCCTATTTATAGCAAGATCCAATGGCTGGAAGTGGAAGCTAGTCAAATTCAAATTGGAAATGAGACACATTTTTAACAGTGAGGGTAATGAACCATTGGAATAACTTACGAAGGGTCATGGTGGATTCTCCATCACAGGCAATTGTTAAATCAAGATTGGATGTTTTTCTAAAAGCTCTGGTCTAGTTCACACAGGAATTCAGGGAAGTCCTATGGCCTGTATTGTACCAACGGGGCCGTAATGTAGGGTTTTGGGGGGGATGTTGGGAGCAGGTGGGGTTGGGGGTGTCGGGATGTAGGGTTTGGGGGGGATGTTGGGAGCAGGTGGGGTTGGGGGTGTCGGGATGTAGGGTTTGGGGGGGATGTTGGGAGCAGGTGGGGTTGGGGGTGTCGGGATGTAGGGTTTGGGGGGGATGTTGGGAGCAGGTGGGGTTGGGGGTGTCGGGATGTAGGGGTTGGGGGGATGTTGGGAGCAGGTGGGGTTGGGGGTGTCGGGATGTAGGGGTTGGGGGGGATGTTGGGAGCAGGTGGAGTTGGGGGTGTCGGGATGTAGGGTTTGGGGGGGGATGTTGGGAGCAGGTGGGGTTGGGGGTGTCGGGATGTAGGGTTTGGGGGGGATGTTGGGAGCAGGTGGGGTTGGGGGTGTCGGGATGTAGGGTTTTGGGGGGATGTTGGGAGTAGGTGGGGCTGGGGGGGATGTAGGGTTTTGGGGGGGAGATGTTGGGAGCAGGTGAGGCTGGGATGTAGGGTTTTAGGTGGGGCAGGATGAATGTCAGGGCTGCTGGGATGGGGGGGCTGGTGGTAGGCTGTTGGGTACGGGTGGGGTGGGGTGAGAAGGGGTTTGTACGTGGGTTGGGGTGCGAGGGGCCTTCGTGGGTCTGTGTGTGGATTTGTTATGCATGGGGTGGGGCCCCTTTGCTGTATGTCCCACCCCGTGCAGGAGCTCAGCTTGCTGACCCATGCTGCACCCTGCGGGCCTGGAGCAGAGGCTGCTTTGCACCCAATTCTTTAACCCGGGCCTGTGCTGGAGTGTGGCGTTGCTATGGGAACAGCACGTCTTCCCAGGGGACGGTGTAGTCAGCGGTACGGCCGGCAGCGGAACTAGCCCCATTGGGCTGGTTGGGTGACCGGGGGGGCGGGCGAAGAGTTGCCCATGCCCACGTTGCTTGCAGCCCAGCTATCCAGGCTCCCTGGCAGTACCCAAGGCGGGCTGGTGTGGCCAGAGGATGTGTGGCTGGGCCCTCCCTGCCACGGGGCCCTCTGTCACCCTGGCTCTTGCACTGACGTAGCCTCCAGGAAACAGCTCTGCAGCTGCTCTGAGAGATGGAGGTGACCCTTCTTCCTGCCGCGCTCAGCCCTGCTACTTGGGACCAGAACCTGGTCCTACGCGCCCCTCTGTGGGTCTGCGTGCTCTGAAATCGGAGGTGTGATTGCAGCACACGTTGACACGGCCAGGCTAGCGGTAACCTGGCCAGCTCTGCTCCTGCCTGAGGGCATTACCCAGGGTTCCAGGCAGGTTTGTACAGCCATGCTGAAATCTGGGTTGCGGCAGCTTCCCGGCTATTGGTGTTTCAGCTAGCTCGTTTGGGTATGGCTACCTCTACACTACAGAAATTCCTGTGGGGGCCGATGTCCCCCCTACCCTCCTTCTGTCCGTGGTGCGCATCCTCCCCTGGAACACTTCCCCCGACGGCAGAGGAGCAATGTGGGGAACTGAGAGCCAGGGCTCTCAGCTGCAGTTCCTAGCAGGGGCCTGGCTGCCGCCCGGGGCTTCTCACCTCCCTGCTCCTGGGCTTCTTGCCTCCGGCAGGGAGATCTGTGCCCGGAGTCTGGCTGGCTGCTGTGTTCCCGGTGGGGAGCAGGGAACCAGGACCCCATGGAGCTGCAGGGCTCCCAGCGGGGAGCAGGGAACCTGTGGGCAGTAGCCCAAGCCGGGAGCCTGTGTGGCAGCCTGGTTTGGAGCAGAGATCCCGCAGCGGTCTGGCTGGGGAGCTGGGAGCTGCTTTCTTGTTAATCTTACGGCTCTAGCGGATCCAACAGCCGATGTAAGGAACGTAATGTTTACCCTAACTACACCACCATAAGCCTTACGCCTCTCGCTGAGGTGGTTATTGTGTCGGCACAGCAGGGGAGTTACATTAGCAGGAGGAGCACTGCAGTGTGTACACCTCCAGTGTTCTGTCGGCGAAAGCCGTCTTTTGTCGACAAAACTGTGCAGTGTAGAAAAGGCCAATGTCTCCGTGTGCAGCAATCACAACTCTGAGGCAGCGTAGATGTACTCTGTGCTTGCTCAGGGGGACAGGGCAGCAGCACCGATTCATGGGAAGGATTACAGGATCCTGCCACTCACTGCTTCACTTCCACTATTGTTATCGTTTATTACGTGTTCTGCTAAGGTGCCCCTCAGCCTGATACTTGAGTGGAAAGTTTGCAGAATATGCCACATGCCCCAGCTCTCAGCAGCTGCTCCTGGTAGTGGCAAATTGCAGGAACCCTGCCGATCTCAAGATCCCAAAGGAATCCCATATGGTCTTATCCCAGGTGTGAAATTAAAATCCAGAGTATTAGCTCAGAGCCCCCACCCTGTTTGTTTCACAGCCCCACCAACATCATAGGATGCCTGTTTAGTTTTTAGTAAATGTATCAGAAAGAGGCTAAAGTCTGAAAGTCTCCAGCACCGGGGCCCAGCTACCCTGCCCACCCTACTGCAGCAGAAGTGAAACTGACAGCTACATCTCTGCTGCTCTGTGGCCTAGCATCCGAGTTACTCAAGGGACTGGAGGAAGCTAGGGGAAGCTGAGAACTTGCTCCCCCGGTGGGCTGTGGGGTCCTACTCCCTCCTGGCAGATGGGTGGGGTATATGTATGGCTCAGACTGATGTGACATCCTTAGCTAAAGGCTTGATGTAAAAGATGGGGCCCTCATGGGTCATCACCTGGTTTGGTCTTAAAAGCATGGGCCTCTACTACTTGAGCGGAAGGAGTAACCCCATTCACTGGCAGTAGTAGGCTTTTATCCTCATAAGTGGACCAGCTGGTACTACAGGAGGATCTGCACATGCTGAACCAAGGGGGCAAACAGGAACCACATCCTGGAATGAGTTCCTGCTGCCACTAGAGGCTAGTGGGGCTTCCAGAGGCAAAAACCCGGTGAGACCTTGTGGAAGCCACTCCCATCCTAGAGAGAGACAAGGCCCCTATGTGGCCACTCCCCAGAGTGACCCCTCTCCTGATTACTGAAACCTCCTGCCAAGCAAAAAGAGCCCTGATCCAGCCCTCCCTTCCCGCTGCCAATGCTTCCTCAGTCTCCTCTGTTCTCGAGCCCTGGTTCCCGAAGCACTGAACTGCCTTGCTGCCTGTTTAGTCACCGTGAGTAGATAAACCCAGTACCATACAGGTGCAGGAATTAGGAGTGTGGAGGGCGCTGCAGCACTCTGCTCATGGTCCTGGCCCCGCCTCTGGGGTCCCGACTGTGGGCCCCACACCCGGGCTGCACTCCTTGGCCCCGCGCCCTGGGCTCTGCACCTGTTCACAGCCTTGGCCCCCTTACCCCTGTCCGGGTCCCCCACCCCCTCCTGGAGCCACAGCCCTGCTCCCAGCCCCAACTCTAGGGGGTGGCGGGGGGCACGGACAGGGGCACAGCACCCCCGTTATAAAAAGTGTTCCCATGCCACTGCATGCAGGTTGTTCTGTTGCGGACTTTTCTGATGAGACCTTAAAAACTGGGGTCCCTCCGCTCTGCATGGCCCTAAGGGATCCCTGGCACTTTTCAGAAGCACAGAGGTGACCGTGGCCAATCTTTCCTCTCAGGGCTTTTGTGCAGCATGCTGGCTGCTCCCCTCCGCCCCAGAAGTGGCTGCATTTCCGTGGTGCTGAATGTGTTTAGTGTGTGAATCCTTTCAGGGGAAAATAAGATCCAAGCTGCAATCTCAGCTGCCGAATCCTTGCTCAGCTCCCCTTGCCTGGAAAAGGGCCCTGATCCATTTACACACACATACACCTCCCAGGGACGGGGAGTGACAACCGAGACTGGGGCACAGACGGTCACTCTGTGACGCCGCAGCAATGGCAGCGGGGGATTTCTCAGAGGCATCATTTTAGTCAGCCTTTTCAAAAAAAAAAAAATCACCTTCCCTTCCTGTGGTTTTTATTTGCACTTTTTGCTCTTACCGAAGCCGGGAGGGAACGCGCGTTGTCGGTGCACTTCCATCTCACCTTTACACGGGAGCCGAGCCTGGTGTCACTCGCCGGCGGGGAGCCCCCCCCCCCCCCCCCGCTTTCCTTTAAACCCGCCAAATGTTTCCGATCTTAAAACCAACCATTTTCACACACCTTCAGTTTCACAGCGATCAAAACTCCCGGCCGTTTCCTGGTTCGCTCTGGGGGCTACCGGGCACAGAGGGAGACGTGATCCCCAGGCGGCCCTCGGCTTACCTTTCCCTCACGGCCCTCAGGCGGAGGCAGGGAGGAGGTTTCAATTCGCCACTTGCCGGGCTCCCCATCCCCACACGCGGGCTCCGCTTCCACGCACTTCTCCGACGGCCGCCGCGATGACTCTCACAGGAAGTCGGTGTCAGGGAGGTAAAAACTACCGGGGGCGGGAAGCCGGAGAACCAGAACCTGGTTCCGGGAGCCGCCGCTGGCCTCCGAGACCGGCGGCCTCGCCTGCCGGGCCCCCCCGGCCCGCTCCCCGCCGCTGGGCAGGGCCCTGCCGGGCGTTGTCGTGGCCGCTCGGCAGGGCCGGGGCCGCCGCTGGCAGTTTCGATTGGGCGCCCGGGGGCCGCCCCCAAAGGGGTGTGAAGAGCCCCCCCCTTTTTGCGGCAAGCGGGTTCGGAGTCGGTAAAGCCCAGCAGTGTGCACGGCGCTGCGCAGGGGCGGCGCGGCCCCTGCCCCAGGGGATTCAGAGCTTTCCTCCGGTTTCCTGCAGTTCGCGGCCACCAAGCCTGTCTCCTTACTCCTGTGAGTAAGCCCGTCAAAGTCACGAGGCTCATTCCTCGCTCTCAGGTCGCGCTTTTCATCCGCAGAGCTCAAGGCACTTCGCAAAGGCTGGCCATCGGTATCATCGTCCCCATTTGACGGATGGGGAAACTGAGGCTAAGTGAGAGGGGCGCGTCGCCCAGAGCCCAGGTCCCGGGCCCTATCGGCTGGACAAGGCTGGGGCGTTGCATCGCATCACGGTGCCACGTATACCTAGAACATCATTGCTTAGAAGGGACGAATCCTAGACATCCTAGTACAGTCCTCTGCCCACTAGCCAGAGGCGCCAACTTCCCCTCTTCCCCCTGGGTGCTCGACCCCAGCTTCTGCCCCCAGCCCTGCCCCTGCTCCTCCCCTTCCATGAGGCCCTGCCCCACCCCTTCCCCAAAGTCCCCGCCCCAACTCTGCTCCCTCCCTGCCCCTATTCCAACCCCTTCCCCAAATCCCCCCCCGCCCCGCCTCCCCCCCAGCTTGCTAATGCCACCAAACACCTGTTTGGTGGCGGCTGGGCAGGGAGCTCTGGGAACCAGTAGGCGGAGGAACGGGATGCAGCACACTCAGGGCAGAAGGCGGAGGAGGAGATGGGGCAGGGGGGGAGGAGCACCCACTATATTTTCCCCGTGCGTGCTCCAGCCCCAGAGCACCCATGGAGTCAGCGTCTATGCCTCTAGCCCAGGCTGCTTCTCTGGTTTCCAAAACTGCTCCCTAAGCGCCTGCTCCAAAGCGCAGTGAGTGGAAAACCCCCCATTGATCTCAATGGGCTTTGGAGCAGGCCCTGCGTGGAAAGACAAAACAGGGAAGGCCTGATTGTGCCCCCTTTCCTCACACTGGTGAGCGCGAGGCTGCAGTCCTACAAGGGCCTTCTCAGGGGCTTTCCAGAAGGATTTGAGCTTCTATTAAATAAACAAGTAGGTTTCCCGTCCTCATGGTGGCTGAGGAAAGCCTGGAGCAAGCGCGACCGAAAGGCTCAGAAACCAGAAGGCACACAGAGAGCACCCATTGTTTGTTATTTTAAAAAATCCCATGATTTTTAAACCAATCTCGTGATTTTCTGAGGCCTAATGCATGATTTTTGTATGCTTGGCACTCGTAATGCTGACTGCCACTGAAGCCAGTGGGGCCACTTGTGTGTAAGTTGCCATCCTTGTGAGTCTGGGTTGTGTAATTACAGCTACAATGTGGCTGGGTGACGAACAGTGAGTGTAACTCAGTGGCCTAATGGCCCGGCTACTGACTAAGGACTCAGAAATCCTGGGTTCTGTTCCTCGCCTGCTAAATGGCCTTGGGCCAAGCCATTTCACCTTTAAATGTCCTCATATGTAAAACAGGGATATTGGTTCTGACCTCCTCTAAAGTGTGTTCAGATCAACAGCTGGAAAAATGCCTGGTGTTACTGATTCCAGTCTGTGTGGTTGTCTTGTATTCCAAGCCAATATTGGTGTGGGTTGGTGGGGTTTTTTTTGCTAGTTTCTTCCAGTGCTAGTGATCAGGAGGGATGTGTGGCGGGGACAGAATTATGATTTTTAAGTTGGTGGTGTGCCTTTAACAAAAATTGGGATCAGCTGGTAGGAAAGGCTCCAATCATTTGCTCTCTTCTCTTGTTAACGACTCCACGTATCCTTTGTATAAAATACTTTTGCCAAAGTTCTCTGTTTCCTTTTCGTTTCCTAATTTTGGACTGTGCATTCTGGAGTTATTTCAAACAAACAAACAACCCCCCATCCAACCTCTTTACTAGGATTGAGTCATTTCTAGCAAACATTTCCATGCTCTCAGGGTATGGATGTTTTGGTTTGAGAGCACAGGGCTCCTGAGGCCAGCCACCACTGCCCACTTCTTAAATTTTCAAACAAACACCATCGTGTTTTCTCCCTTCCTGGTGCACATGCTTGGGAGACACTCCCCATAACCACCCACAAAGCTACCTCATCATCCTCTTTCAACTTGTGCCTCAAAACTCTCCTAAGCCCCTTGGGATAGTAGACGACTTGTACCTCTGCATACTGGCGGGGCACAATCTAAAGGGGAGGACGCACACGTGACTGCCCCATGTGTCTCCTGTGCCCAGTGACCCGCCACCCTGCACCCAGCCTGGGACCGTGGTGCTCTCCCCACCCCAAGTTACCTGTGGGGGGCGGCCTCCGGCTCGCTCGGCCCCTGTCCCTGGCAGCTGGGATGGCAGTGGGCTGAGTTCTGCCCCCACTAACCCTCCAGCATACTTGGCCCCTGTTCCCAGCATCTGAGCCCGGGCAGGGAGTGGGCCACCGCTGCCTCCCAGCCAGGTTCTCTCAGGCAGAAGTGGCTCTGTTCCGCTCCCAGCCTGACTGCCAGGGAGAGCGGCCGAATGTGCCGGGGGGCAGATGCAGGGAGAGAAGGACAGAACCCCTCTCTCTCCTGGCAAGCCAATTTGGGGTGCACTTGACCCACCCAAGACTCCCCTACACATTGCCTTATCTTTTCATTCTGTGTTTGTACAGCTCCCAGCATAGTGGGGTCCTGGCCCAGGAGTAGGGTTCCTAGGTGCTATGGTAATGCAAATAATTAATAATAATTAATAATCAGAAGAGGTGGCTTCCATGCCTCGCTGTGACACACATATCCTGTGTGATCTTGTGCAGAGCCCCCAAGCCTCAGTTTCCCCATCTGTAAAACTGCTCTGTGACCTTGGGCAAGTCATTGTATGTGGTCTGTGCCTGTTTCCTCACCTGTAGGGGAACTAAGGCCCAGAGAGTAAAAATGACTTCCCTAAAGTCACAAAGGAGGTTGGGGGCAGGGAGGAATTGAACCTAGAGCTGGTGACCCATTTCTTTAAGCACAGATGAAACCCCTGGAGTTACACTGCTGTAAAATGCATGTGAGCGCAGAACCATGATCAAAGAAAATGGCTTATTGTTTCTTTGACGTACCCACCAGCCTTTCCCCTTCCCTCATGACTTACATTCTTGAAATCTGTTCTCACCTCTTTTGCTGTATGGTGCTACCCCCTAATGCAAGGATAGCCTTCCTGGGCCACAGTGCCCAGTCCGACTACACATCAGGGAAAGCGGCATGGGTGCAAATAGCTAGGAGTTTGCATTGGTGCAGTGACGCTGGTCCCAGGCCACCAACAGCTGTACAAGGGCAAATCCGTAGTATAGAAAATGCCCACGTTAAAGGCCCACGTATAATGCTCCCAGCGGTGTGAGTGAAGCAGTCTGATTAAGCCTTAGGTGGCATTTTTACACCTGCTTTGGACAAGTGTAAATGTCTAGCCAGTGAAGAACTAGGCCTGTCATCTTTCCCTCTGCTGGCTTCTCAGCCGTGCAGCAGGAGTCACAGAACAGTGTATGCACAGAGTGCCAGGAAGAGTGGGTGTGAACGCAGTTTCAGTTCCATTTTTGTTTCAAGCTGGCCAGCACATTTTGGGGATATTCTTTGTGCCCCTGAGTCACAATCACACACAGCATAGGCTGTACCAGCAAGAGCTGCATTAGGCCTGGTCTACACTGGAAAGTTATACCAGTATCACTGTGTTGGACAGAGTATGATTTTTTGTACCAATATAGTCATGCCAGTACAGCACCCATGGTTTGGACGCAGTCAAACCGGCATACAGGTACCTTATACTGGTATAGTTTATTCCCCTTTCCATATGGGAATAGCTATACTGATATAAAGCACGATTATACCAACATGGCTGCGACCTCCTCACTAGGTCACACTGCTATAAATATACCAGTATTGTTCACACAACACGACTTAGACAAGGCCTAAGAAAGTAACCCAGGAATGTTTATTAGAAAAGCCCCTTTCTTTTGCAAGTGGAGTTGCATGAGCTGAGGTTTGCACGATGCTGGCTGTGGGAGAGGCTTTAGAGTTGCCAAAAGGGTTGGAAGCATAAAGTCTAACCTGATGTAAGGATCTGTTTGGAAAATCGCTGTGTGACGATCAGTCTTTCTCAGCTATCCTAACAACATTTAGATCCATAACGCAGCAAACTTCCTAAATCAGTGCACGGAAGCCAAATCTCTGATCTGGTGCAACCTGCTTGCTAGGCATTTTAATGCAAAGGGAGGACAGCTTAGAGAAAACTGGCTCTAACTGCAGTGAAGGCTAATGGAATGAGTAGGAAGGTAGATGCTACCAGTTGCAGAGTTCCAATCCCAGCTGTCTTGCTAAGTAGCTTTGGCCAATTTTCAAAAGCCAGGGCAGGTGCCAGTAGCGATTTGGGGCTCCATCCGAGGAGCTCCGGTAGGATTTGGGGTGACCAAGGGATTTTTAAAGGTGGGTTTTGGACACGCCTTATTCCCAGTGCTCTGTGGGATTTTCAGAAGGGCCCATGCAAAATCCTTTGGTGCTCAGGGCTAAGCAGAAACTACCACTAGGTGCATATTAGCATATGTCAATCAGCAGACTGCACATGAGGCCTGGACATCCACTGGGCAGTTGCATGAAGGAGGGCTGTTTTCAGACACCGCTGGAGAGTGGCTTGAACGATAGGGTTTGGGGCAGGTGCAGGCGATGTCGGAAATGACACCAAGAACAAGGGCAGCAAGAGAAACCAACTATGTGGGCCCAGAACCTAACACCGTACATTAAACAAAGACACCCTCCTTCCTCCACCAAGGAAGCATTGGTGGGAAAGGGCTGAAGAACCTGTCTGCCAATGCAGAGCAGAGGCTGTGCGCTCAGACTGTAACTCTGGTAGGAGCCCTGGCATGAGCCTGAATATTTAGTCACCCCAGGCCTGACCCCCATCTCATGCAGCCATGGTGTCTAGGGACCAACGTGTTTTCTAACAGGCTGCAGAGTGTCACCTTGAGTCCTTCAGAGGGAGGGACAGTGCTGCTGTCACCTACTTCTCCTCCTCCTTTGTCCTCCTCTAACTCTCCCTCCAAAAGCAATGCACAGATTGAGGTCCTATTAGATTTTATTACCGTGCAAGCAAAAACAAATTAAAACAGCGGCAAGGACCCAGCCCATGCTCTTTGTCCTCTGCTGGATTTTCAGGTATTTTAGACTCCATGGAAGCTGGAGAGAGAGAGCAGCCCCAGGGGAGCTTCTGAGCACCTCCTACAGGTGACACAGGAAATCTGCATTGCAATTCAACATCCCCCACCCCACCCATAGTGCTAGAGCGGGACCTGCATTATCTCATAGACCACGGTGAGGTTTTCTGCTGCCACCACCACATACGGCCTGTCGTTGGCATGGATCTCTTGGTGCCTGTTGAGGCTTGATTTGCGGGTGAAGTTCTTCCCGCATTTGGTGCAGACGTGGGACCTTTCCCCGGCATGGATCAGCTGGTGCCTCTTCAGGTGCCCGATGGCACTGTAGCTCTCTCCGCACTCCGTGCATATGTACGGCCCCTCCCGCGTGTGGATCAGCTGGTGCCTCATGAGGTTGGCCTTCTGACTGAAGCTCTTGCTGCACTGAGGACAGGTGTAGGGCTCCTCCCTTGTGTGGATTCTCTGGTGCGTGATCAGGGTGATCTTCTGCCGGAACCCCTTCCCGCACTCGCTGCATGTGAAGGGTCGCTCCCCCGTGTGGGTCCGGCGGTGTGTGATGAGCTGCGACTTGTCGATGAAGCTCTTCCCGCAGTCAGCGCATTTAAAGGGCCGCTCCCCTGTGTGGATCCTCTGGTGAATGATGATGTTGGACTTCTGGGTGAAGCATTTGCCGCACTCGGCGCACTTGAACGGCCGCTCCCCTGTGTGGATCCTCTCGTGCTGGACAAGCTGGGACCTCACGAAGAAGCACTTCTGGCATTGGCCACACTTGAATGGCCGCTCGTCCCGGTGGGTGCGCTGATGCTTGGTGAGGTTGCCTTTCTTGCTGAACTTCTTCCCACATTCAGAGCACGTGTGAGTCCGCTTTCTCCTCAGGCCTCCCCTTGGGGCGGAGAGTGCTCCCTGGTGGCTTTCCTCGACTTCCAGGCTGGGGGATGGTTCCGCTTCTGCGGTGCTTGTCTTGTGTCTTATGAGTTCTCCTGTCAGATCTCTCTCACACCTGTTGGGTTCCTGTGAGCCTTGTCTCCTGAGAGGTCTCCGATGGGCTGTGAGATCTCCTGTTGCTGTTGTATTTCCCTCACACCCATTGGGTACCTCAGGGCCCTGTCTCCTGTGAGGTCTCCGATGGGCTGTGAGATTCCCCTTCTTAACAAAGCGTTTCCCACATTTGGCATACTCATGTGCTCTCTCTCCCGGCTGTGTGGTACCTACGTGGCTCCCCATGGTGCTGAAGCTTTTCTCATCTCCATCACCCTTGCCATGCTGGGCTCTCCAGTGGGCTGTCAGATCTCCCATCTGATCAATGCTTTCCCCATGTTCGCTGCATGGCCCCAGTCTCTCTGGTGCGTCTAATTTAAGGATTTCCATTGTAATGCTGCTCTGCTCCCAGGCTGCCCTGATGGACCAGGCCGCTGGGCTGTTATGGAAGCTTTGTTCGCAGGGAGTGGGTATGTCACATCTGTTTCCGGCTTCGTTTTGCTCTTTCTTTGCTTTATCCTGACTCATGAAGATTTCTACCTCGCATCGGCGTGCTCCCACTTCTCCTTCCTCATTTTGTTTCCTGAGGGGGCTCCCGTTTTTAGTCCACTCCTCTGGACGCTTCTCCTTATTTGAAACCGTTGGGCTTTCATCTGCTGGATGAACAATAAAATACAATCAGGCATTAGTTCAGAGGCTGATGACAGAAGTAAAGCCATAGTCATGGCTGTTAATTTTGGAGAAAATCTTGGAATGATCACAGCTAAGTTGAAGCCCAGGAGCTGGAGGCATTGTTATGTAAAGCTTAGACCGGGGGACTAAGTCTCAGAACTTCTGGTCCTTGGGGGCCATCTTGGCCACTGGCTTGCTTGTGACCATGGCAGTTAATCTATGCTCCCGCTACCTCTGCTCCCCACCTGTGAGCTAGACAACACAGACAGAGGGTGGGAGAAAAGCAATATCACCACCCCTATGTGGCAGACAGAGAACGGAGGCACAGGGTATGTCTACACTACGAAATTAGGTCGAATTTATAGAAGTCGGTTTTTTTGAAATCGGTTTTATATATTCGAGTGTGTGTGTCCCCACAGAAAATGCTCTAAGTGCATTAACTCGGCGGAGCGCTTCCACAGTACCGAGGCAAGCGTCGACTTCCGGAGCGTTGCACTGTGGGTTGCTATCCCACAGTTCCCGCAGTCTCCGCTGCCCATTGGAATTCTGGGTTGATATCCCAATGCCTGATGGGGCTAAAACATTGTCGCGGGTGGTTCTGGGTACATATCGTCAGGCCCCCGTTCCCACCCTCCCTCCCCCCGTGAAAGCAAGGGCAGACAATCATTTCGCGCCTTTTTTCCTGAGTTACCTGTGCAGACGCCATACCACGGCAAGCATGGAGCCCGCTCAGGTAACCGTCACCCTATGTCTCCTGGATGCTGGCAGACGCGGTACGGCATTGCTACACAGTAGCAGCAACCCCTTGCCTTGTGGCAGCAGACGGTACAGTACGACTGGTAGCCGTCATCGTCATGTCTGAGGTGCTCCTGGTCGCCTCTGTGAGGTCGATCAGGAGCGCCTGGGCAGACATGGGCGCAGGGACTAAATTTGGAGTGACTTGAGCAGGTCATTCTCTTTAGTCCTGCAGTCAGTCCTATTGAACCGTCTTATGGTGAGCGGGCAGGCGATACGGACTGCTAGCAGTCGTACTGTACCATCTTCTGCCGAGCAGCCATGAGATGTGGATGGCATGCAGTCCTTCTGCACCGTCTGCTGCCAGCCAAAGATGTAAAAGATAGATGGAGTGGATCAAAACAAGAAATAGACCAGATTTGCTTCCCCCCCTCCCCTGTCTAGGGGACTCATTCTTCTAGATCACACTGCAGTCACTTACAGAGAAGGTGCAGCGAGGTAAATCTAGTCATGTATCAATCAGAGGCCAGGCTAACCTCCTTGTTCCAATAACAACGATAACTTAGGTGCACCATTTCTTATTGGAACCCTCCGTGAAGTCCTGCCTGAAATACTCCTTGATGTAAAGCCACCCCCTTTGTTGATTTTAGCTCCCTGAAGCCAACCCTGTAAGCGCCCCTCCCAGCGTCAGAGCAATGGCAAACAATCGGGCATCTGAGAGTGCTGTCCAGAGCACTCACAATGGAGCACTCTGATGGGGCTAAAACATTGTCGCGGGTGGTTCTGGGTACGTGTCGTCAGGCCCCCGTTCCCTCCCTCCCTCCGTGAAAGCAAGGGCAGACAATCGTTTCGCGCCTTTTTTCATGAGTTACCTGTGCAGACACCATACCACGGCAAGCATGGAGCCAGCTCAGGTAACCGTCACCCTATGTCTCCTGGGTGCTGGCAGACGCGTTACGGCTTTGCTGCACAGTAGCAGCAACCCATTGCCTTCTGGCAGCAGACGGTGCAATACGATTGGTAGTCGTCCTCGTCGTGTCCGAGGTGCTCCTGGCCACGTCGGCTGGGAGCGCCTGGGCAGACATGGGCGCAGGGACTAAATTTGGAGTGACTTGACCAGGTCATTCTCTTTAGTCCTGCAGTCCTATTGAACCGTCTTATGGTGAGCGGGCAGGCGATACGGACTGCTAGCAGTCGTACTGTACCATCTTCTGCCAGGCAGGCAAGAGATGAGGATTGCTAGCAGTCGTATTGTACCATCTTATGCCAGGCAGGCAAGAGATGAAGATGGCTAGCAGTCGTACTGTACCATCTTCTGCCAAGCAGCCATGAGATGTGGATGGCATGCAGTCCTTCTGCACCGTCTGCTGCCAGCCAAAGATGTAAAAGATAGATGGAGTGGGTCAGAACAAGAAATAGACCAGATTTGTTTTGTACTCATTTTCCTCCTCCCCTGTCTAGATCACACTGCAGTCACTCACAGAGAAGGCGCAGCGAGGTAAATCTAGCCATGTATCAATCAGAGGCCAGGCTAACCTCCTTGTTCCAATAACAACGATAACTTTGGTGCACCATTTCTTATTGGAACCCTCCGTGCAGTCCTGCCTGAAATACTCCTTGATGTACAGGCACACCCTTTGTTGATTTTAGCTCCCTGAAGCCAACCCTGTAAGCCGTGTCGTCAGTCGCCCCTCCCTCCGTCAGAGCAACGGCAGACAATCGTTCCGCGCCTTTTTTCTGTGCGGACGCCATACCAAGGCAAGCATGGAGGCCGCTGAGCTCATTTTGGCAATTAGGAGCACATCAACCACCACACGCATTATCCAGCAGTATATGCAGCACCAGAACATGGCAACGCGATACCGGGCGAGGAGGCGATGTCAGCGCGGTCCCGTGAGTGATCAGGACATGGACACAGATTTCTCTGAAAGCATGGGCCCTGACAATGCATGCATCATGGTGCTAATGGGGCAGGTTCATGCTGTGGAACGCCGATTCTGGGCTCGGGAAACAAGCACAGACTGGTGGGACCGCATAGTGTTGCAGGTCTGGGACGATTCCCAGTGGCTGCGAAACTTTCGCATGCGTAAGGGCACTTTCATGGAACTTTGTGACTTGCTTTCCCCTGCCCTGAAGCGCATGAATACCAGGATGAGAGCAGCCCTCACAGTTGAGAAGCGAGTGGCGATAGCCCTGTGGAAGCTTGCAACGCCAGACAGCTACCGGTCAGTTGGGAATCAATTTGGAGTGGGCAAATCTACTGTGGGGGCTGCTGTTATGCAAGTAGCTCACGCAATCAAAGATCTGCTGATATCAAGGGTAGTGACCCTGGGAAATGTGCAGGTCATAGTGGATGGCTTTGCTGCAATGGGATTCCCTAACTGTGGTGGGGCTATAGACGGAACCCATATCCCTATCTTGGCACCGGAGCACCAAGCCGCCGAGTACATAAACTGCAAGGGGTACTTTTCGATCGTGCTGCAAGCTCTGGTGGATCACAAGGGACGTTTCACCAACATCAACGTGGGATGGCCGGGAAAGGTGCATGACGCTCGCATCTTCAGGAACTCTGGTCTGTTTCAAAAGCTGCAGGAAGGGACTATTCCCAGACCAGAAAATAACTGTTGGGGATGTTGAAATGCCTATATGTATCCTTGGGGACCCAGCCTACCCCTTAATGCCATGGCTCATGAAGCCGTACACAGGCAGCCTGGACAGTAGGCAGGAGCTGTTCAACTACAGGCTGAGCAAGTGCAGAATGGTGGTAGAATGTGCATTTGGACGTTTAAAGGCGCGCTGGCGCAGTTTACTGACTCGCTTAGACCTCAGCGAAACCAATATTCCCACTGTTATTACTGCTTGCTGTGTGCTCCACAATATCTGTGAGAGTAAGGGGGAGACGTTTATGGCGGGGTGGGAGGCTGAGGCAAATCGCCTAGCTGCTGGTTACGCGCAGCCAGACACCAGGGCGGTTAGAAGAGCACAGGAGGGCGCGGTACGCATCAGAGAAGCTTTGAAAACCAGTTTCATGACTGGCCAGGCTACGGTGTGAAAGTTCTGTTTGTTTCTCCTTGATGAAACCCCCCGCCCCTTGGTTCACTCTACTTCCCTGTAAGCTAACCACCCTCCCCTCCTCCCTTTAATCACCGCTTGCAGAGGCAATAAAGTCATTGCTGCTTCACAGTCATGCATTCGTTATTCATTCATCACACAAATAGGGAGATGACTACCAAGGTATCCCAGGAGGGGTGGTGGAGGAGGGAAGGAAAATGCCACACAGCACTTTAAGCACAGCACTTTAAAAGTTTACAACTTTAAAATTTATTGAATGACAGCCTTCTTTTTTTTGGGCAATCCTCTGTGGTGGAGTGGCTGGTTGGCCGGAGGCCCCCCCACCGCGTTCTTGGGCGTCTGGGTGTGGAGGCTATGGAACTTGGGGAGGAGGGCGGTTGGTTACAGAGGGGCAGCAGTGGCAGTCTGTGCTCCAGCTGCCTTTGCTGCAGCTCAACCATACACTGGAGCATTCTGGTTTGGTCCTGCAGCAGCCTCAGCATTGAATCCTGCCTCCTCTCATCACGCTGCCGCCACATTTGAGCTTCAGCCCTGTCTTCAGCCCGCCACTTACTCTCTTCAGCCCTCCACCTCTCCTCCCGGTCATTTTGTGCTTTCCTGCACTCTGACATTATTTGCCTCCACGCATTCGTCTGTGCTCTGTCAGTGTGGGAGGACAGCATGAGCTCGGAGAACATTTCATCGCGAGTGCGTTTTTTTTTCTTTCTAAGCTTCACTAGCCTCTGGGAAGGAGAAGATCCTGTGATCATTGAAACACATGCAGCTGGTGGAGAAAAAAAAAGGGACAGCGGTATTTAAAAAGACACATTTTATAAAACAGTCGCTACACTCTTTCAGGGTAAACCTTGCTGTTAACATTACATACATAGCACATGTGCTTTCGTTACAAGGTCGCATTTTGCCTCCTCCCACCGCGTGACTACCCCC
Organism: Lepidochelys kempii; assembly: GCF_965140285.1. Classification (NCBI taxonomy): domain Eukaryota; kingdom Metazoa; phylum Chordata; order Testudines; family Cheloniidae; genus Lepidochelys; species Lepidochelys kempii. Next base: position 259,513,727 of record NC_136381.1, read on the forward strand.
TCAACCTTCCCCCCTCCCTGTGGCTAACAGCGGGGAACATTTCTGTTCAGCCACAGGCAAACAGCCCAGCAGGAATGGGCACCTCTGAGTGTCCCTGAAGAAAAGCGCTCTATTTCAACCAGGTGACCATGAATTATATCTCACTCTCCTGAGGATAACACAGAGAGAGAAAGAACGGATTTTGGTTGAATGCCAGCAAACATACACTGCAATGCTTTGTTCTACAGTGATTCCCGAGTACATGTTACTGGCCTGGAGTGGTAAAGTGTCCTACCATGAAGGACGAAATAAGGCTGCCCTCCCCAGAAACCTTTTGCAAAGGCTTTAGGACTACATCTAGGAGAACCGCAAATGCCAGGGCAAAGTAATCCTTTCACATGCTTGCTTTTAAACCATGTATAGCATTTTAAAAGGTACACTCACCAGAGGTCCCTTCTCCGCCTGCTGGGTCCAGGAGGCAGCCTTGGGTGGGTTCGGGGGGTACTGGCTCCAGGTCTAGGGTGAGAAACAGTTCCTGGCTGTCGGGAAAACCGGTTTCTCCGCTTGCTTGCTGTGAGCTATCTACAACCTCCTCCTCATCATCATCTTCTTCGTCCCCAAAACCTGCTTCCGTATTGCCTCCATCTCCATTGAAGGAGTCAAACAACACGGCTGGGGTAGTGGTGGCTGAACCCCCTAAAATGGCATGCAGCTCATCATAGAAGCGGCATGTTTGGGGCTCTGACCCAGAGCGGCTGTTCGCCTCTCTGGTTTTCTGGTAGGCTTGCCTCAGCTCCTTCAGTTTCACGCGGCACTGCTTCGGGTCCCTGTTATGGCCTCTGTCCATGCCCTGGGAGATTTTCACAAAGGTTTTGGCATTTCGAAAACTGGAACGGAGTTCTGATAGCACGGATTCCTTTCCCCAAACAGCGATCAGATCCCGTACCTCCCGTTCGGTCCATGCTGGAGCTCTTTTGCGATTCTGGGACTCCATCATGGTCACCTGTGCTGATGAGCTCTGCATGGTCACCTGCAGCTTGCCACGCTGGCCAAACAGGAAATGAGATTCAAAAGTTTGCGGTTCTTTTCCTGTCTACCTGGCCAGTGCATCTGAGTTGAAAGTGCTGTCCAGAGCGGTCAGAATGGAGCACTCTGGGATAGCTCCCGGAGGCCAATACCATCGAATTGTGTCCACAGTACCCCAAATTCGAGCCGGGAACGTCGATTTAAGCGCTAATCCACTTGTCAGGGGTGGAGTAAGGAAATCGATTTTAAGAGCCCTTTAAGTCGAAATAAAGGGCTTCACTGTGTGGACGGGTGCAGGTTTAAATCGATTTAACGTTGCTAAATTCGACCTAAAGTCCTAGTGTAGACCAGGGCACAGAGAGATTGAAGGATGAAATCCTGGCCCTTCTGAAGTTAATGGGGGTTGGCTTCAGCAGAGTCACGAGTCACACAGCTAATGTGTGGCAGAACTGGGAGCTGAGGCTGGAACCCCAGCCCATTACTGTAACCACAGGTCCAAAGTCCTCTGCCACGACATCAGTGTTTACTAGTGAAGAAAAAGTCCCTGATTCTGATTCACTTCCACCAGCAGAAATCAGGAGTAACTCCAAAGAAGGTCCTGGAGTTACACTGATGCAAAATTGATTTGAGTCCAGAATCAGCCGCAGAGAGAGCAGCTTCTATTGCCTTTGGCCTAGCCACCAGCCTTCCCCTTTCCCTACTTCCCATTCAAACAAGGATATTACCCATCATTATTACAATAAAGCTTTGTCTTTTATTTTATTTTCAGGTGTTGGGGCTGCTTGTTTTCACAGCTTGTTTCCATTCCTTGCTGCTCCTGCTCTGACCTGCTGATCTGATGAGAGCAGGATGAGAGGCTGTAACAGACTCTGCCACATCCAGTTTCTTTCCTCTCTCTAGCACAAACTCTTGTACACATGGAAGTGTGCGACCACTTACTCACGCCAAAAAGCAACTGTGCAATCTTTCTTGTTCACCCATTTTAAATCGCATCCTTTGGAAATGGTTAAAGCTAAACTCACATCAAGGATGAATTCGGCCCATTGACTTTTAGGGTCTTGTTGCACTACAGAAAGAAATGGCCACTAGCCCATCTGTGTTTCAGTGGAGTGGAAATAGGGTTGACTAACTATTGGAAGGGAAAAAGAAAAGGAGGACTTGTGGCACCCTAGAGACTAACAAATTTATTTGAGCATAAGCTTTCGTGAGCTACAGTTCACTTTGTTGGATGCATGCAGTGGAAAATACAGTGGGTGTTACCATACACACTGTAACGAGAATGATCAGGTAAGGTGAGCTATTAGCAGCGGGGTGGGGGGGGACCTTTTGTAGTGATAATCAAGGTGGGCCATTTCCAGCAGTTGACAAGAACGTGTGAGGAACCGTGGGGGGTGGAGGGAAGGGAATAAACATGGGGAAAACATGTCTGACAGAGGCTCATTCACCTGCACATCTACCAATGTGATATATGCCATTATGAGCCAGCAATGCCCCTCTGCCATGTACATGGGCCAAACTGGACAGTCTCTACGTAAAAGAATAAATGGACACAAATCAGACGTCAAGAATTATAACATTCAAAAACCAGTCGGAGAACACTTCAGTCTCTTTGGTCACTCGATTACAGACCTAAAAGTGGCAATTCTTCAACAAAAAAACTTCAAAAATAGACTCCAATGAGGGACTGCTGAATTGGAATTAATTTGCAAACTGGATACAATTAACTTAGGCTTGAATAAAGACTGGGAGTGGATAGGTCATTACACAAAGTAAAACTAATTCCCCATGGTTCACAGGTTCTTGTCAACTGCTGGAAATGGCCCACCTTGATTATCACTACAAAAGGTTCCCCCCTTCCCACCCCTACTTTCCTGCTGGTAATAGCTCACCTTACCTGATCACTCAGGTTACAGTGTGTATGGTAACACCCACTGTTTCATGTTCTCTGTGTATATAAATCTCCCCACTGTATTTTCCACTGCATGCATCCGATGAAGTGAACTGTAGCTCGAAAGCTTATGCTCAAATAAATTGGTTAGTCTCTAAGGTGCCACAAGTCCTCCTTTCCTTTTTGCGGATACAGACTAACACGGTTGCTACTCTGAAACCGATTTGAAGGGAAAGTGCTTTAAATTAGGCTTGATCTGCCTATGGACTAAAACACTGTTCCCTAACACTGCGACAGAACCAAGAAATGCCTATGTTAGAACACAGTGCAGTGAAGTGCGGTGCAGTGCATATGGGCACTTAAACAGGATCGTGCATGGCCAGCCCCTAAGGTGTGGTGAGGCCACTTTGCACTGCACCTCTGATGCATTCTGTAGCCGGACAAGGGAGGATGGCTCCAATACATCCAGGCCAGTACGGAGGCATGGCCAGAGGAAAGACGGAGTGGCCTGGGTGCCCTGTTCCTTGCTGATTCCTGGCTGCATCTGGCCTCTAGGAACCAGTGGCAGCTGCCATAACATAGATTTGCACTGCACTGGATGCTCGCTGTGTCCTTTGCTCTGTACACAACAACAGCATGAAGGCACCACAAGGGCCAATATAACTATTTTTACTAAATATGCCAGGCGTGGCTACATACACATGACTGTTTCTGGCAGCTTCTAATACCAAGAACACAGTCAGCGCCACTGGAGGGTTCACACACAGCTTAAAAGGATACTGCTCTGCTTTTACATGAGGCAGCAGTCCTTGGCCATAGTGAAGTTTGTGGGTGAAGAGTTAGGACCCAGTCCTGCAAATACACATGGCTGGTCTTAACTTTATTCCCATGAGTAGCCCCAGTGATTTCAGGATCCAGGCCTGAAGGGACAACTTGATGACAGCTGCAGAAGAGAGCTGATGAGAATGACAATCGGTAATAATTAATGCAACATGAGGACGACTTACAGCACAACAACGTATTGTGATGCCGGCATAAAAATGGATTCTTGCTTTAAAATCCAAACACCTGCAAACACTTTGCCTCACTGACATTTTCACAGATATAACCAATGTTCGTAGTCTATATGGCCCTGATTCAGCAAAGCATATGCTAAACTTTAAAGACTTGTTTACTTGGGGAAATTGACCAGCAGAATTATAGCTAGGTCAGTATAACTCCTTTTGTGAACACTCCTATTCTGGAATAAAAGTGACATTAAGCTGGTGTAATATACATAATTATACAGCTATACTTCTGGTCAATTTCCCATGTAGATAAACCCCGTTACATCAGGTAACTAACTAATTGATGATCTAAGGAAAATACACTCACACACCCACCTGCGTGCACACAACCAGGATATGAGCCGCACCACATGGCCTCATCAAGGCAGTTTGGGCTCATTATTTTCATACAGTTTTTAAAATTAAACACAGACGATTATTTTCTTTGACAAGGAGCAACTTTGACGTGTCAGCTGTTAAATAAAAGGACCTTAAAACATAAAAGATTTTGGTCCCATTCTGCTCATCAGCAAATATCCCTGGATACCTTGTAACTTCATCAGCTGTGAAAATATTGTCCCCAGTGCTTGCGTTTAAAGAAACAAGCAGGTGGCATCCAAAAGAATACATATCTGATTCTGATCAAAGAGGGAGATTTAACATCAGTAACTGCTAGACGTATAATATGAAGTTGATCAGAAATTTTCATGAAATATTTCCATGTATCAAACAATTTTTCACTTCTTTCTAGTTTATTCAGTCTCTAGTGATGAAACTTGGCCCATATACAGACACAAAAGACATTAATTGATGCTATCTTAGCTGTGGGAAAACATCCCCTTCAGGCATTTACCTTTTGTTCTCTAAGCATTAGCCAGATGAGGATTTTTCCATCAGAGGTAACTTGGCAACTAACGCAGAGTCCAGACCTCTCGCTTTTTGTCACACAAACACACTGTGGCTCTGCCCATCAGTTATTCTCCTCCAAATGTCTGCTGTGCTGACTCACAGGAAGTCTGTGTCCAGGCTTTAAAAGCTACCGGGGAAAGGGTAAAACACAAGGCAGAGAAACAAAGCCAGCAGAGCAGGGAGAGAGAAAGAGGCTGGAAAATCCTGGTGGATTTGGAAACCAGCTGGCATATGGGCAGAGCCTAGGTACCCTGGCATTGCCAGCCCCATCAGTTCTCCTGAAGATGCAATCAACATTAGCTAACCCTGGGCACTGGTGCATTAGCTGCACAGCTCCTCTTCTAGGGGATTTGCAGTGCCTTGCTGGGAGTTGTAGTCCTCCTGAGTGAGCAGCAAACAATGACTAATGTTGCTTTTTAAAATGAGCTGCCTGCTTTGAATAGAGCTTTTTACTCCCTTGTGCGGAACATTTAGCATGACCTCCAGGGAAGCAGTGTCCCTGGAGCTGTAATTAAGGAGAATAAAGAGCAACTGCTGCAGAGCCTTAGGGAGAAATTTTTCCAGGAATACTTTCCTTTCCTCTGGTTTCATGGCATGTGGCAAGGCAGAGAGGTGGAGGAGTTGGTCAGGCTTCATGGGGTTGACCTATACCGCATGTGGTTGACCTATACCACCAAGTTTGTGGGCATGATTAAGTAGCTGGACCAGGACTTTGTTTATTATATTACACAGTGTGGTTGAAGATGAGATGCACCACACTGTGTAATATAATAAACAAAGTCCTGGTCCAGCTACTTAATCACGCCCACAAACTTTATTTTCCATCTCCTCCTTAATTCGTATGCTGCTGCTGTTAGGGCTACCTGCTCTTTCATCATCAGGGAGGTTCATCAGAAACAGTGTAGCTCCTGATTGGGACTAACACTCCTAGCTTGGGACAGAATCTTTGTTCTTCTTGTTGTCAGCTTGGAGGGCAGAGCTGGTCAGCAAGCTTGCAAGTGAGTGTGATCTGCAAATGCAGAGACACAATTTACAGGCTCTTTGTGCCTGCCGGGGTGTGCAGACCCCATCCCTAGCCTGGCAGGAAGGAGTTAATACTTTTGGCCTCAGAAGAGCCTCAGCTGGCTGCAATCAGTGGGAGGGCATTCAGGAGGGGCCAGGGGCCTGCCAGTGGGGACTAGCTAAAGCAGGGGAGGGAGGTGCTGCACTGCAGGGCAGTAGAAAGATGAACTGGCAGGGAAAGCCGTAATAGTAGAGGCAAGGGTGGAGGATGAATGCTCTGTATGGCAGGCATGACCCTGGGAGGGGAGCTGCTCATTTGACATGCAGCCACTGTGTGGAGTTGGCTTTCCTCAAAGAAGGGAAAGCAAGGCACGGTGGTGTATCCAGGCAGGGAGTCCCAGCACAACAAGAAAACAACTGCCCCTCTGCAAACCTTAGCAGCACATAATACAGGTGCACAATGGAAGTACTAGGTTGCACATAATAAATTGCTGCACAGTTCATTACAGTGACTAGTTAAGAAAGTGTTACTGTGCGGGTATGTGTCAGTATCTGAAAGCTCGCAGTAAGGACACAGCTGTCAATGACATTGGCGTGGGAGAAGATTTTGGGGGTACAGATTGCAAATGTGTGTGAGAGAAATTTGGGCTGGTCAACAATCTTACCACCGAACTTTCCTTTCCTGTGGTTTTCATGGTTTTGTTTTTTCAATGAAAAGTCAAAATTATGCCAAAGGGGGGAGAAAGAGAGAAGCCATTTTCTAACCAGTTCAATATACATATACACACACAGGCAATTTTCATTCCATCCCTCCAAAACGATACATAATATGCCTTATGTGTAAAATACATGCACTAAACGTACTACATTTATTATTAATATAACTAATTGTTCCTCCCATATAGGATTACCTGGTGTGTGAGTTAGGGAAGTTGGTGGAATATTTTTCAGTGTTTTAATTGTTGCCCATAAGGGGATTCCGTCTCTCATCTCCTCCCTTCCCTGACCCCTCTCTCTCAAAAACACTCTCGCTCTCCTTCAAACCCAGCATTCAAGTATTCTCAGAGGGTGGGGCTGTTAATTAAGCTGAGATCTGAAAGAACCCCAGAGATATCTCTCTCCCCTGCTTCCCACACCTAGGATACCTTTGCCTCCCCACCTCCTTTCTAGATTCCCCCACTCTACTCCATCCTAGGATTTTTAACTTTTGTTTTAGGGGGGTTTTGGTGGAGATTTGTCTAACCACCTACTGTCGCTTTTTGGTTTGCCCGAGCTGCTCTGTTTAGATTGTTTTGAAACCCCTTCCCTCGGTTCCCCTTTTCTGTGTGTTAACAACCCCTTTCCCTGTCCTCTCCTGAGTGTCTCTTCTCTCCTCTTTTCAAGGTGCTCAATGATCTGGGCTTATTGTCTCTCTAAGATCTCATAAAGCTCCAGGATGAGGCCCTTGGTTGATGGCTCTGCTCCTCCGGCACAGTGGCACTTTCCCATCCCAGGATAAAGCTCTTCTGTGCCAGAGACAGACCTTTCTTGGGGATTGGTGGGAGCCTATGGAACGAACTCCCGGAGGAACTACTGACCATCCCAAATCTCATCACCTTCCACTTCAAGTGCAATGACCTCCCTCCTTTAACATAAGCACAGGGCAGGATGCACATGTAAATTGAACTTTAAAAACCTGCCATAACAAAACACTCCATTGCGTACACAGTTCTCTTCCGGAGAAGAGAATGACCAACATCACATTTCTTAATCCACCAGTAGAAAGCTTTCAGATCCCATGGTCATAGGGGTTGTAGAAGAACCTCTATAGGCTAGAATAGAAGGCTATATGCATGCAAGGTAATGCTGTTGTTACATAAGGGCAATGTGACTCAAATTCAACCCTGCACAAGGGCTCTCCAGGTCTGAAGCAGAACGTAAGTGCTGCATTTGGCCTGGTGCTGATCCCTGGCGCAGGAGTGAGTTTAATACCTATGAAAAGCTGCTGGGGTAGGAATCACTAATGAAAAACAAACACCACCTCGCCAGCAGCCTAGGATACATGCTTTCCTTTATTTCCCAAGCAACATGATTTATATGGAAAGCTGCATCAGAAACAATTCAGCTGCGGAAGTGGAGAACAGAAACCGTGGCCGGCAGAGATGGGCCAAAGTGCACTCAGTGATAGGGGTCCCATTGAATGTAGTCCAGCTTTGGGTTGCTGCATGCCCCCATGTTGGTCTGTGCATCCATCAGTGAATGGGACTTCCAGGGCCAGATTATCAGCTGGTTCTCTTTGATTTCCATGGAGCAACACTGGTTAACACCAGCCCATGCTCTGGCCACTAGTATTTAGACCCGAGCATATACCAGTGCTGCAGTGGAATGCAGCTAAAATGAGCCTCAAATAAATTGGTTAGTTTCTAAGGTGCCACAAGTACTCCTTTTCTTTTTGCGAATACAGACTAACACGCTGTTACTCTGAAACCTCTCATTTGTCATGGTCATTCTTCTAGATCGTATTTTGTTTCCCCAAATCGTATTCATCCCGATGCATTTCCTCCTTGCTTACCCTGATCAGGGCGGGGGACATTTGGCTGTCAGGGTCCCACTAGAAGTAATTATTTGATGTTATCAAAGGTCAAAAATGAGTTGCACCTTTTGGGTGATGCAGCCTATTCAGCTGCAGGTGACGATAACTGCACCTTTGTTGGCCTACTAATTAGAACCTGCCTTAGCATTAAAACAGATGGCAGCATTTGCTTCGCCCTGGCAGGATGGAGACTTTGCCCTGTACATGTCTGGAAAGGCTTTGTTTTGTGCGTGTGGGGATAGCAATCACGTGGCTGTCTCCTAATGCTCAGAGCAAGTTGTCCTTATAACAAGATTCACTGTACCTGGCCAGCTCAGGATGTTGCCGTCAGAAGAATTTGCTTCCGGAATCAGTGGTTGGATCAATGTAAGGTCCCAGGATTGCAAGCTGTTGAGCATGGTCTGCGCAGGTCTCACTGCCCTTTAGGAGGTGCTCTGCACCCTGCAGGACCCGTCCTACGGTGGCTGCCTGAAGTCTGAGATGTCGGGAGTAGAGCTGTCATTGGTATATTTTTGAATGCTCAGCCACTTGGAGCTTTGCTCAATAATATGGGGGATATGTCATTTTGGAACTCCACCTGCTGATACATTAGGTTCACATGTCCCGTACACTGGCGTTTCTTGGCACGGTCAAGCTAAATCTGCCTGCAGTCGGCATGCCCAAAGAACTGCTGCTGGGTTTTTTTTTAAAACACACTGCAGTACAACAGAGCAAAACACATCGCCTTTCGCAGCAAACCAGTTTTTAAAGTGGCTTTGAAAGTTCTTCTGCTCTCAGCTGCCAGAACACTAGCCTCTGCGCTCTCAGGGGCTGATTTTGATTGTCCATAAGGACTTGCTGAGTTGACCAAGATTGCAGCAAAATAACACCCTGGATCTTAAAATGAACTAACGAAAACCAAAGGCAGGGTTGGCAGTAGGAAGCAAACTCAGACCTTTTGAAGGATCTGGAAGCTTTGAGGCTTTCAGCATGTTGACTGGAGTCTAGAAGGAACCTTGCTGCCACTCCACAACACAATCAGTCCCTCTGGGACCTGGGCAATGGCCTGTATCAAGCACAGTATCCAAAATTGTCAAAGTAGGATGCCTAAGAGTAGGCACCTAAATCCATATTTAGGCATCTACTATTCTTCATTTGCGGCAGCATCTGGGAGCCTCAGTCATAGGACCCTGTTATGCTAGGCACTGTACAAACACAGGACAAAACGATGGGCCCTGCCCTGAAGAGTTTACCTGCTATGTAACTGTGGGGGCGGGAGAGCTAAATAAGTGGGGTGCTTCACAGAGGTGCTGAGGCCCGGCAGCTCTCATGGGAGTTGTAGGGACTCAGCACTTCTGAACTTTCGGCCGCTTGTTTAGGCACCCGAATATGGATTTATTGCCTGGTGTTAGGCGTGCAAGTTTGAACATTTCCCCCCACGTTTCTATGTGGCGAGATGGGCCTAAGCTAGACGGGTGGCTGCCGAGCCCCTTGATCTGCAGGGGATTTTGGTTCCGTGGCTGGGCTTTGAGTCTCCGACTATTTCCCATGGAAGTCTGGCATTGAATCTCAACCACGAAGCCATTACCTTTGCAGCTCTAAACATCATGGCTTGAGCAATGTCCATGACTGGCCAAGCAGGAGGGTGGCACAAATTGCTCTCCCTCCTTATAAGGAAAGCCAGAACTTTGTGGCATGGAGGCATCTCTGATTTTCAATGTGTCGCTCTCTAAACAGATCTGGAGCGGGACAGGGGCTGGATGGCTTTCCCTTTCCCCCGGGATTTATTTTTCATTCTTTGTCTCCACCCCGTTTTGCGTCTCTGCTCCCCTCCCCTCCCCTAATTTCTGTAACCCTGTATTTCCAGTGGTTGCGAGGTTTACAGATTCCATCAGATGCTTCTATTGTGTTCTGGTTTTTAATCTTCCTTCATTTTACTGAGTGCCAAACCCTGCTCACACACTCAATGGAAGCATGTATCTGAGGACAGAATTTGGCTCATGCTGTTCTGTAGGGGCAAACTGGCCAGCACCAGTAAGTATCTCGGCCGTCTTCCTCTTGTCCTCAGCGTTATGAATGATCCAGAACCTTTCAAACAGAATCTCCACTGGTGCTCAGCGCTCGCAGCTCCCATTGACGTAATCAGGCATGCTGCGGGCTCTGGGGCTCTCCACACATTCATTCATGTTCATTCTGTGTATGTACTTATCTCATTCTGTTAGTTTAGTCTTCAGCCTCTCTCTGGTTTGTTTCGTTCTAGTCTGATTCCGAGCACAGAACTAATGTAACCTTCAAACTGATCTTCTGCTCAATATTTATGGCTGGATTTTCAAAAGCACTTGGTGCTGGCTCAGCTCTGCCACCAGGGGGAGTTTGACCATTGACTATGATGGGAGCAGAGATAGTTCCGCACTGAACACCTTTTTTCCTAAGTCCCGCCCTCAAACTCTTGACAAGTCGCCCATCTTATCCATGTAAATCTTCCCTGACCCAATTCCTCCCTCTTCTTGTTGGTGCTTAGATGGAGAACCTGATGGGAGGGTGGGGGTGAGAATGGGGGAATCACTTAAAAACCAATTCTTTTAAAGGGATTCACGGATTTTCTCCTGTCCAAAAGTGATTCCAAGACGGTCGGTGGCTACTGAGGAGTGCGATTAGACAAAGTCCCACAGAACAAAATGTGGAGGGCCTATCACCATGTTAAACGGATGGCTCAGAAGCTAAAATGTCAAGTGTTTTGGATGGATCCCTGAAGGATTGGTACTTCTTAGGATTGTTATATGCAGAAGGGGACAGGCAGAGAGAGGCGGAAGAAATGGCTGATGTAGACGTGGAATTCAAGAAGCCCTCAGTATGCAGAATGGCCACTTGCCCATGTGGCTCCTTCTGTGTCAGTCTATTTCTCCTTCTTGTACTGCTTTGCCTATGTGGCCCCAATCCAGAAAAACACTTAGGCCTGGGCTAAACTTGAAGTGCAGCTGGTCAAACATTTTCAAAGGTTTTGTTTTGTGTTAGCGTGTGTATGTTTTGCAAAATGTGACTTAGTTCAGATCAAACTTTTCTGCAGGAAAACATGAATGTTTTTCAATTAAACTTTTTGAGGTTTCCGAGACAGCATTTCAAAATGAATGGCAGTGTTTCCTTTCACAATGCCCATTTAAAATTAAATATTCTGAATTGATAATTTGTATCAGTTGAAAATGCTGAAATGTTGCATTTTGAGGCTTCCAAACTGAGAATTTTTTGGAACTTTTCATTCTGTGAAAATGTGATCCCGGGATGCATAAACAGGGGAAACTCGAGTAGGAGTTGAGAGGTTAATTCACTTCTGTATTCAGTGCTGGTGCTGGAATATTGTGTCCAGTTCTGGAGCCCACAATTCAAGAAGGAAGTTGATAAATTGGAGAGGGTTCAGAGAAGAGCCACAAACATGTTTAAAGGATTAGAAAACATGCCCTATTGTGATTGAGTTATTTGAGTCTATCAAAGAGAAGGTTAAGAGATTATTTGATTACAGTCTATAAGTATCTATATGGGAACAAATATTTAATAATGGGCTGTTCAGCCTAACAGAAAAAGGACTAACACCATGTTGCATTCGGAGCTCATGTTCAGCTGATTATCCACCATGACCCCCAAATCTTTTTCATTGTCACTGCTTCCTAGGAGAGAGTCCCCTGTCCTGTAAGGATGGCCTACATTCGTTGTTCCTAGCTAGAGACATGTCCATTTAGCCATATTAAAATGCATACTGTTTGCTTGTGCCCACTTTACCAAGCAATCAAGATCACTTTTCATTATTTACCACTCCCACAAGTTTTATATCCTCTGCAAAGTTCATCAGTGATGATTTTATGCTTAATTCCAGCTCAGTGATAAAAATGTTAAGTAGCGTAGGGCCAAAAACGGATCGCTGCGGGACCCCACTGGAAACAGGCCCACTTGATGATGATTCACCATTTACAATTTCATTTTGAGACTTATCAGTTAGCCAGTCTTGAATCCATTGAATGTGTGCCATGTTAATTTTACATTGTATTTACACCATATTTAAGCAGCAGATGCTGAGAGAAATGTTATATTTTATTATAGTTCAGGAGAACCTCACAGATACAAAATATCAATGCCCTGTGGAGGTCCCTAGCTCTGTGCTGGGTCTCGGTTATTTGGTTCATATGCAATGGAAATCATGACACAGTGCAATTCCACACTGAGTAACTTGCTGCTTTGATGAGAGCCCATTGCAGAGATCTCTGCTACAACCCATCCTTACCCTCTGCGAGGGATCTCACTGGAGCAGTCGGGCTCTGCCGGACATCAGAAGCAACAGCAATGATCTTTGCCATCACCACTTGATGCGGCAGGTGGGGACCTTTTGGTGCCTGTTGAGCCTTGATTTCTGAGTGACGCTTCTCCCAAGTGCCAGAGCTACGTGAGGCCTCGCCCCTCTGTTGGGCTGCTGGGGCGTCTTTAGATTCCCCCTGGTGCCCCGTGCGTAGGAACAATCTCCGTCCTAGCATGGAGCCTCTGATGCCTCATCAGAGTCATCTCCTGACTGAAGCTCTTCCCTCACTCGGTACCCTCAGCCCTCCCACACTGAAGACAGGCAAAGAGCGTCTCCTGGCCATGGCTGTGCTGGGATGACGGTGTTCATTTTCTGGATGAAGCTCTTCTCTCACACACTGCACCAATCGGGTGTCTCGCTCAATCCGCTGGTGTATCATGAGCTGCGACCTCTCAATGAAGCCTTCGCTGCAGGCGCTGCCTTCATGGGGCCTGTCCTGCCTGTGGGTCAGCGTGTGCCTGGTGAGGTGAACTTCTCCACACGCTGGTGCACGGGTACTCCCTCTTCCCCACCTGGGCTTTCTTCCCGGTCAAATGACTTCCTGAGTCATGAGAGCCAGCCCTTCCCCGTTCTTGGCCAGTGATTTTCCCAGTGCACTGCTTATTGGCTAAGCTACCCCTTGACCCGAGTGACCTCCGCAGTCCCTGCTCTCATGTGGCCTCCTTGCTGGGCAAGCTGTCTGGTGGGCCGCGAGATTTTCAGCAGTCTGGAGCCGTTCCTCGCGCTCAGTGTGTACGTAGGAGCCTCCTGCTGGGTGGATTCCTGCTATGATGGGACTGAAGTTGTTCTCAGTGCTGTGGTCCTCATCTGCATCGAGCTGAGCCCTATGGGGCACTGTACTCCTCACCACACTGAGGCTTATTTGCTGTCCATCATGTGCATCCCGCTCCTCTTTTATGTGGATTCTCGTCGGTGACATAGAAGCCGGCTGGGGACCGATGCTGTTGATATACCCAGAAATGTGTTGGTGTGGCCTCTCTCCCACGGCAGCCTCGGGTGCACCTTGAGGGTCTTCTTATGTGTGAAGCTTTCGCTTTACCTGGGGCACATGTAGGGCTATTCGTCCTGGTGTATCCTCTGGGGCATGGCCAGGGAGACCTTAACAAACCACTTCCCATGCTGGCTGCTGCACTTATGGGGGAGTTTCCTGCAGGTCGACCAGCCGGTATGTCTTAGAGGTCTTTTTGTGCACAAAGCGCTCCCTGCAGGCATAGGGCCTCTGGCCTGTGTGGCTCCTCTGGTGCATCGTGAAGTTCTCCTTCCAGGTAAAGCTCTTCCTGCACTGGGCACAGACTAACAGCTGCTTACCCGGGTACCTCCTCCTGTGTGGGGCCACGGTTCTGTCGGTGATGAAGCTCTTCCTGCAGTTGGTGCAGATGTAGGGTCCCGCCCGGGAGTGGATCTTCTGGTGGTGATGACAGTGATCTTCTGGCTGAAGCGCCTCCTCACTGCAAACACGTGTAAGGCTTCTTGCCCATCTGGGTCCTCGGCTGGCCAGTGAGGGTTATCTTCTTGATGAAACCTTTCCTGCAGTCACTACACATGAACGACCTCTCTCCCATGTGGATTTCCAGGGGAGTCTTCCTGAACCTTTTCCCGCACTCAGGACATTTGTACAGTCTCTGCGCGGTGGGTTCTAGAGAGCTCTCCATGGTAACGACTCTTCTCACATCAGGCCCACGCTTATTCCAATCCTTGCTGCTGAGTTTGGCATCACTCCTATCATTTCCTATCACTCCTTCCCCAGCCTGGTGTGTTTCCTTCCTTTGCGGTTTTCCCTGAGCCAAGGGGAAGTTGCAGTTGGTTTGTTAAACCAAACCCTTGGAAGCATTGTCTTTGCTCTCTTTAATTTATGGCCTGGTCCTTCCTTGGGCAGTTCCTGTTTTGTTCCTCTGTGTTCATGCCACACAGTCACATACTGCATAGAAAAGGAAATCCTGGCGTTAGTTCAAAGGCTGGTGCCTGGCATGATCGCTACACAGGGATTTTCAGAAGCACTGAGCATTGGCCTTACTCTGCGCTCCTTGCAGTCGTTGGGAGAACTCCCGCTGACTCCCCTGGGAGCAGAGTGAGGCCAGCGCTGAAGGCTGTTGAAAATCCCACCCTAAATCCTAGCCCATCAGATTTTAGTATGGGAGGTTCTGACGCTTTTCAGGGCGCCGAGGGTTTGTGTGTCACCTTGTTGCCACCTGCCTGCAGCATGAGGGAGTCTTGCCTGTGCCAGCTGGGTGTTCGTTCCTGTGATAAATGAAGTGTGTGTGGGGAGGTGGCTCCCTTTTATGAACATCCGGCCAGCCAGTTAGCTATAAAACCCCTGTTAGTAGCTGTTCTCTACTTGCTTTACCTGTAAAGGGTTAACAAGCCCATAGGTAAAAGGAAGGGAGTGGGCACTTGATCAAAAGACCCAATGGGAGGGCTAGAACTTTTTTAAATTGGGAAAAAACTTTCCTTTGTCTGTTTGTTGTGTTTCTCTGGGAAAGAGGTTGAACAGGGAGCAGTTATGCTATGAGAAGCTGAAAGCCAGGTATGAAAACCCATCAGATCATACCTAAAGATTGCTTATCTAAAACCCCAAAAATGTAAGTAAATTAGGGAATGTCTAGGAAGATGCAATTAGGGTTATTTATTTTATTTTTTATTGGCTTGTGGACTCCTCTGTGCTAACCCCAAATGCTTTTGTTTTGCTTGTAACCTTTAAGCTGGACCTCAAGAAGGTTATTCTTGATGTTGAAATTTTGTAAGTGGGTTTTTTTAAGTCTAGCAAAAGCCTAAGTTCCAGATGTATTTTCTTTCTTTTTGTTTTTAATAAAATTTTACCTTTTTCAAGAACAGGATTGGATTTTTGGTGTCCTAAGAGGTTTGCGCATGTTGTTTAATTGGCTGGTGGCAACAGCTGATTTCCTTTATTTTTCTTTCTCAGCTCTTCCCCGGGGGGAGGGTGTGAAAGGGCTTGAGAGTACCCCACAGGAAGGAATTTCCAAGTGCGCCTTTCTGGTTTCAAAGGTGGTTTGTTTGTTTGTTTGTTGTATTTGGGTGGTGGCAGCATCTACCCATCCAAGGTCAGAGAGAAACTGTAACCTTGGGAGTTTAATACGAGCCTAGAGTGGCCAGTATTTTTAAAAATCCTTGTGGGCCTCCACCTTCTGCACTCAAAATGCCAGAGTGGGGAATCAGCCTTGACAGCTCCCTAAAACAACGGGGCTATCAGACACTCTTCTCCAGCATTTGCTTTACACCCCCATCCCTGAATCCCTTCAAAGTGTCCCCCTATGGTGTCCAGCCACTGGATACCCATAGAAATCTCAGATCCTCTATTCCCAGAGTGTACCTCAGTTTACCAGTTTTACCCTAGACCACCACACCGGCATCACACACAGCCCTTGAGTTATAGTAAAACATAAGGAAATTTACTGAAGAAAGAACAGAGATTCAAACAGAAATAAGTAATGGAAACAAATGGTTACATAAGAAACAAAACAATCAAACACGAACTAGGGCCTGCGCTTGTGACTAATCGCCTTTTCTGTCTAATAAAGTAGATTCCCACCACAAAGCCTCTTGCAGCATTAGCTGCCCCCCAAGGAGCTAGGGCCCAGTCTTGCATGACACACCACCGCACATCAAGGTACCTCCTCAGTGAATAGGTCCAGAGGGTCTTCCTCCACCCTGTGATATACTGAATCAGCCTCTTGTCTTTATTCACCAGAGATCCCCTCCTTGCCCTGTCCTTCCATTTCACTGCCAAGTGCTTTCCATGTTTAGAGTTTGTTTTTGACAGTTTTCTGCTGGCTCTTTTGGGTTGGTGCAATGGTGGACAATGGAACAATACCTGACATAACTGGCTAGCCAGGGAAAGGTGACAGCTCCCTCCAGCTTGCATGGGCCATCACCAAGACCTAAAATTCCCTGGTGACTCACTTTCACGCCAAGACCATGCGGCATCATTTTCAATGTAGCTACATTATTCCTTAAATATTACCCCTCCACACATCTCGCAATGATTATGAGCATCAATAAGTTACAAGCTTTCTGTAGAGACCTCACATGCTATCTTTTATGGATAAATACTGTGAAAATGGAGTATTAGGTGTAGTGAGTTGGTCAGGTCTGGGGCAGGAGCTGCTTATAAAAGACAGTGAAACCTGTGGCAGTTGGCACCCGTGGGCCTCTGTGTCTGTGTCAGTCTGGGTTGACAAGGGTTAAACACAGTCAACATCTGATGTCTATTCTGAAGCCTGATCAGGGCCTGGGTGATCTGAATCAAGTTCTCAGTGGGCAGGAATTCATCTCTCTCTCTCTCTCCCCCTCCCTCTTTTCTCTCTGCCCCTCCCCCCCCCCGGGTTATCGATCAGCTACTTTCCCACCATACTCAAAACACAAATTACAAATGTAAGAAGGGAAAAATACTTTTGAGATATTTACAAATGAAAGTCTGTGTGGGGGAGAGTGAGACCCTCTCTAAATGTAATGTCTGGCCAGGTACGTAATACACCATTCGGGCAACGGGAGTGCTGGTGCCATTGCACCAACTAGAAGGACATTGGAGTGTTCGGGGTGATGGTGTGTGAACAGCAGTGTGGGGAACTTTACACTCTGGAAGCAGTGGTCCTGGGTCATGCCATTAATTTATTCCTCCCCTTGAGTGCTGGGTTCTATATTTAGTCTGGGATTTTCCAAGAAAATCAGTCCTCATCCTCTTAGAAAAATGCAGGCATCTAAATACCTTCACCAAAAAATAAATATGAAAGAAGTAAAGTTAAGGAAAGGACAAAAGCTGGGTGCAGATAAATACCTGGGGGGTGAATTATGCAACCATCACACCTTCAGATGCTCTGTATAAATACTGCTCAAGGCAGAGCGTGTTTGTCTGGCTGATGGCTAGAGGAAGGAACTAAGAGAGATGAACCAAGACTGCAGTTCCAATTCTACCACGCTGACTAGTTGTTTGAGTATAGATGTGTTTCGTCCCCTCTCTCTATGGCTCAATTTATTATCCATATGGAAAATGGGCCTAATAATTCCCTGCCCGTTAGAGCTTAATGCATTCATATTAAAGGCCCTGCCTCCAAAATTCTAAAGTCGGATTGCACGTGGACTTCATTCCGGCAGTGAGTTGTAATACGTTTTACTCCAATGCTTTAACCAACTGGAAAATAAGATGAAATTTTTTCTCAGGGCGGGTAATTAACCATTGGACCAAGGGCTGCAGTAATGTCACTCTCACTTGGAGTCTATAAATCAAGATTGGATGGATGTCTTTCTAAAAGATACACTCTAGTTCACTCACGAGTTGGGCTAGATGCAGGGACCACAGGGTGACATTCTATGGCATGTTGTGATGGGGCACGCGCCCCACACCGACCCTGGAGGGGTTAATATAGGCAAGAGAGGCCAATTAGCCATAGGCTGCACCCAGTGGGGAGCTGGAACACAATGAGGCTTAATTGGGGATGAAGCTCACCTGGGCAGAACCAGGCAGGGCATCCATAAATCGAGATCTGTAAATCCAAGCTCTGCAAATCTGTCTATCCATGTACCATTTTGGCGGATAAGAACCAGGCAGGCAGCTGTGAGGAACCATGGTGCAGACCCTCCACCTGTCCTGGGTGGAAGGTCTGGGGGGCAGGGACAAGGGCTGGGGTGTGCTTGGGACTCCTGCCCAGGGCAGGTGGAGGGTCCGCTGTGGCTCCCCAGAGCTACCAACCCGGCTCTTACCGTGGCCGGGCTGCAGCTCTCAGCTGCTCTCCTCTCCCCACCGCCCCCGGCTGGAGCTGGAGAGCCACGCTGGCAGCTGTGGAGAGCCTAGGCCCCTCCACCTGCCCTGGGTGGAGGGTCCGAGCAGACCCCCGGAAAGCTCAACAGGTCACACCCCCGCCCTGGCTAGGCCAGCATGGAGCCGAGCCGTGGGGAACCGCAGCGGACCCTCCATCTGCCCGCAGTGCAGGAGAGGGCTGAGGGCAGCCCCTGGCCATGTCCCCGTCCCCCAGGCTCCCTGCCTGGCTGAGGGCAGGTGGAGGGTCCACAACTCTGCGCGGGGTCCCCACAGCTCTCCCTGATCGGGCTCCGGTGCAGGACGCCTCAGAGCCTCAGCCTGGCCATGGTAAGTAGATATCCGCGGACAATTTATGCAAATACACGTTTTTATATCCGCGCAGGGCTCTATCTGTAAAGCCGGGGCGTTGGCAGCAGAGAAGGCCTGTAGTTGCACTCCCTGATACTCTGGGGGAAAGTAGGAGCCTAGAATAGGCAGTGTAGGAAGCCGTCCAGGGAAGGAGCAGTGTGGGCTGAGGGAATAAAACCCTGAACTGCTAGGTCGAGGGTTCCTGGATTGGAACCCAGTGCAGAGGGCGGGCCCGGGTTCCCCTACCAGCCACTGCAGGAGTGGCACGCTGGGGGCAGCCTATTTGGGGACTGCCGGGGACAGTTTGGAAGGAGACTTTGATAACACCCCAGAAGGGGGGGAACTTCAGTGTTACTTGGCAGAAGGGCTAAGCTGTGAAAGGGAAAACGCCGCAGCTCCGTGAGCGAGAGAGAGGCCCGGAGCGAGCGAGTGGGACGATGGGCTGAGGATCATCAGGACGGGGCATCAGACCCTGTGGTAGCTAATCCCCAGATGGGTCACTAGGAGGCGCCAGAATGGTAAGCGAGCACTCCCCTGTCACACATGTGGCAGACTAGATCATCAGCATGGCTTTGTAATTTATGAACCAATAAAGGAGACATAAAGATGAGCTGAAAACTAGCGGCATGGCACATCCAAAGTACAGCTTTAGAGTTGGATACGCTTGGAGCTACACTTACATCTGGTCACCCAGGTTCTTCTGGGAACCTGACATGCAGGAGCATGCTGAAATCTGAAAGACTCAACTGTATAAGATCCACCCAGGTAACAGAAACTATTGAACCGTTTGCTACAACCAGGATTAAGAGCCTGGACTGTGCATACATGTCCAGTGACACATTGACGGGAGTATCTAACTGTCCAACACAGCTGTAGTTTTAAGGCATAGAAGCAGCTTGTGTTAGTACAAGCCAGTTCTGCAAGGGTTCATTTGGAATAAACTGTCTTCGGTGTTGTTTGTGTCCTCTCCCGTTTGCAAAGCAGCAAAATGAACTTGCCGCGTCAGCTCAGCTCAGCACAATTTTTAGTTGACAAATCCTCCCAAAGCTGAGCACAGATCATTCAGGTATTTCTAGAGATGCTCTTCCTAGCCTAACCACATGCCCTGGTAACTTTCTTATGGCGATGTCAACGTGAAAGAAAATCCCAGTAGATGTGGAACGAGATCATTCCTTAACTTAAAACACAGAAGTTATTTTCCTGACAGAGGATGCTTTCTGTGTTCACCCTCCCGTGTCTGTTAGCCAGAAGCTGCAAACACACAGGAAGCTGAATGGAAAATGTCTTACCCAAGCAAATACCACTGCAAGCATATTTCTCTTCCCTTTAGTATTAACCAGAGGAAAGCTTGGCTACTCAGCTGACACTTGACAGATAACGAAATCCAGATCTCTGGGTCTTACTATTCTTCTTCCGTCCCCTTGTCTCCTATGGCCTGCTCTGTGGACCCAGGGAAAGGCTGCTTCAGTGGTGTAGTAGACACTATAGGGGGAGGGAGCGAAATAGAGGTCAGAGAGACAAAAGCTGGCTGGGAAGAGGGAGGGGAGATGGGGAGTAAGAAATTGCTTTGTGCAATGCCCTGCTGGGAGATGTAGTCTTTCCATCAAAAGATTGCATGGCTTGAGATTACTGCTGTTCAGAAACAAACCAATGAATGCCGTCTAGCCGGCTGCATGGGGGGAGATCAGTGTGCCCTTAGCCTTGTCCTTTGTTAATTTAATGGTTCCTACATGTGGGAAAGGAGTTTTTTTTTCTTGTGATCCTGTTCAGTAAAATGTTCAATGGGACTAACGTGACCCTGTGCAGACTAGTAAACCTGTGGCACCTTCCCTTCACCGGCAGTAAACTGGAGGAGACGTTTTAGCAGCCGCAGCAACTGATACTGCAACTCTAGTGCCGAATTCTCCACTCACCCAACTTTCGTGACCAGTGCTTAATTTGAAATGGGAGAGGTGCCGGGACTCAAGCAAACGTTTTGCTTTCATAACTGACATGCCAAGCCCAGAAGGGCCGGGGCTACGAACTGCCAAGCCCAGAGGGGCCGTGGCTCAGCCCTGGCACAACTTAAGCACTCGTGCAGACCTACTGACTTCACTGGAGCGACTCGTGAGCCACTGGACATGGTAGGATCAATTCCAGCCTTCAGGAGTCGAGTTCCATGCAGTCCACTGGGCCTGGCTCTTTTGGATCAGACCTTATGGAACCATCCATGCTCCATGTGGGCAGTAAGCATCCCAGGGCACTGGCTGTAAGAGCAGATGTTTGCCCTGGTGTCCTTGGCCTAAATTTCCCCTCCTTCCTTATGTGGCATCCTGTGTGTCAGAGCTTCCAGCAGCGAGGGGAGCGTATGTTAATGCTGCTTGGTGTCCAGAGCATTTGAAACCCGTAGAGTTTCCCCAGAGATGAAAGGTACTAGACAGCTCTCCTCCATCCAGCTCCCCCCCCCCCCCAAATGCTGCTGCCATGGTCGGCTTCCTTTCCAGATGCTTGTATCCTATCCCTTAGGCCCATTGGTATCATTGATTCAAGGGCCAAGCAGCCAATTGAAACTGAGGGGCACTATGACTGTGCTGCGGGGCTGACAATAAGGCAGCACAGTCATGAGGTAACGTGGCCAAACATGGGACTCCGAGAGGTTTATTTTTAAAAGTCAGCTGGCTTGATTCTTCTCCTCCTCCTTACCCCTGCCCCTGACTTCAGCAGCATCAGCCCCCTCGCCCCCCTTTGACCCTGAGAGCAGCATCAGACAAATGGCCTCTTCTCGCTCGCTGCGCTGTGCATTTGCCTTTGTCTGGCTTCAGTGCTGGAGGGGAGGGGAGAGTGAGCTGGATTTGAGTAAACTGGCTTTATTGCGGAA
Source organism: Lepidochelys kempii (assembly GCF_965140285.1). Lineage (NCBI taxonomy): Eukaryota > Metazoa > Chordata > Testudines > Cheloniidae > Lepidochelys > Lepidochelys kempii. Next base: position 259,535,451 of record NC_136381.1, read on the forward strand.
TGAAGGCTATTTTGCTAAAAAGTGATGTGACTTTTTGCATTTGTGTTCCCAGCAGTGTTGTGACTTTTCCCCTGACAAACCAGCCAAGCCTCCCTGAGGGCCTGCAGCCCATAAAGCTCAAGGGCAGGAGGTCAGAATACAATGGGGCAAGCGGACAGTGCCAGCAGCAGCCACCGTGTGTGTCTCTGCTGGGAGAGGGGCTCTGAGGCTGCCCGGCTGCAGGACCCAGGAAGCAATCCCTGGAGAAGGCACAGAGTGGACAGGGAATGGGATCACCCACCCTGGCAGATCCTGGAGATGCCCAGTCCATGGAACTGCCAGGTAGGTCAGTGCTGGGTCCTGACTCCCTCGGACCTTACTCCCCTTGGCAGGGGGCCTGCTACCAGCAAGGGTGCTCTGTGGGCGTTTAATGCTGCCTGATGGGATATCCCCTTGGCCTAGCTGTCCAAGGGCTCCAGATGAGTGCAATACCACAGTGAGCACTGGCCCTTGATTCTACACCCTCCCACGGGAGCTCAGTCTCCATGATATATCCACAGAGAGGCCTCCATGAGGTCTTGGGGAAGTACCAATAATAATACTTAGAGATCTAGTAGTGAAAAGTGCTATATAAGAGCAGAGCTAAGTGCTTTACACATTTATCCCCATTTTACAGAAGGGGAAAACTGAGCCACAGAGCAGTGACATGACTTGCCCAAGTTCTCCAAGCAGAGTTGGGAATAGAACCTATATTGGCTGAGTCCTAGCCCAATGCTTTAGCCATTAGCTAGGCCACAGTAGCAGCGCTCCCGTAAGTCCCCCTTGTTCTCTGTCAAGTTTTGTCCTGTCCACTGGTTGCTGAGCCAGGCTGTGGAAATGTCAGCACAATCAAATGATGCATTTTCCAAGGTGCGTAATACTCTTTTATAGCACAGAATTCCCCCAGATCTATAGCTCTGCAATGGACAAGTCCTATATAACATAGGCTATCACAAAGCATTGCAGTATACATGAAGAACAATGCAGGGCAATGTATCATTGACATCAGAAATCCATTTCACTCAAATATTCATGACCCAGTGTGCTGTGGGTATGGGGCAGTCCAATTCTGCAATTAGGGACCAGTGATACAAAGGGGAATGGAGGCTTGATTTTTGTTTGTTTTTTTAAAATACTTACTTTATTGAGGAGACCGTATAACCTGTCAGTACTGGCTTCCCCCACGAGCTGAGGTCCGGCTGCCGCCCTCGGTCCATGGTGCAATGCCCAGTGATGCCTGGGAAAGCGCAGTAGATCGATTGAGGGCAGCTTATTGTTCTAGATATCTTCGTAAAGGAAGTATCAACACACAAAACAAAATCCTCAAACATAGCTGCTTCCTCTGGGGTAAATCTCTAGGCCACAAAACTAGTCTAAGGAGAAGAAAACGATTACATCCAAAGAATGGGGGGATAAATAATTCTTCTCTTGATTACACACTTGAGCCCTCAAGTGAGGAGCTCTGGTATATTCCCCACTGAGGGAGGCCTAGTATATTGTCCTAGATTCATTGCCTACGTTCCACCGTATTCTTCTAGTGCAACGCAATCTCCATGCCCTTGGAGGTTGATAGTCTACCTGGCATGGATCAAGTCCCAGGGGACTGGGCACTACCATCCAGGAGATGGACTGATTCAGCTTATCTCCTCGGCCAGCTCCTCTAGTGTGGTTCCTATGGAGACCCCAGACAGAGATTAAAATTGTCCTTTCCTCTCCAGCCACCTGCCTTGCTGCCCAAACATGAGTCCCACCCCTTCGGCTCAATGGCTCCTGCAACACCTATGCCATAGGGGTAAATTAAAACCCATTGGGTGCAACCTCTCTTGGGGGATGAGATGAGGGAGAAGCTTCCTTCTCATATACAAAATCAAGATGTAGAACTAATGCCTAATAACTGACCACTACTTGACTTGACTCTACTCCTCTAAGTATTCCAGCTACACAGTGATCCTTAGTGCACATCCCTCAGCTGCTGCGTTCACTTCAGTCACATTGGGTGGTTGGGCGCAGAGTCTGGCTGTGGTGGTCTCGGGCTCCCTCCAGAGCTCTGGTCTGCCAATGTTCTTCAAGCCCCAGTGGTGCCCCCTGCCAGCCAACCCACCACATTAAAGATCCCATAGTCTGAGGAATACACTCCATTATAATGAAGTAGTAGAGAGCAAGAAAGAGTGGTGAGCTTTGTCACTTGCCCCCAAGCCACTTCGCAGCTCTCACCGCACAAGCACAACCGGACCTATCTAAAGGATAAAGGGTTTCTGTTCTTCTAGTCCATAGAGGACCCAGTCCACAAGCGGTGCAGCCTGTCCCAAGGATTTTGATTGCTTCTTTCTTTAATCCCTAAATAATGCCCAGGAAATCCTGTAGTGACCTCCAGAGTCATGTTCACGGGAAAAAATAGATAGCACGAAAGAGCACCTATCCTGGGCTGCTGAAGCTATTGATGCTTCTGGAGCATCTTTGTTTCCTCTAGTCACGGATACAGCAAGATGCTAGACCGAGACGACTGCTCTCGCTTATATCCAGGCAACTGCTTCGCCTGGATATGGCCGAGGGGACGTCTACACTGAAGCGAAGGTGTCATTCCAGCTCAGGGTGGTGTACATGGGCTAGCTCTCATTGAGCTAAAGCAATATTTTTAGGATGTGGCCAGCGGCATGGACTAACCACCAGAGCACAACGCTCTCCGAGATACACGTCGTTGTGGCTATGCTGCTCTTTTTAGCATGCTAGCTCCACCCCGGTCTACAGCAAAAGATTAGGTTGATCCAGCTACATCATTCAGGGGTGTGAAACACCCCCCCCGGAGCAACGTAGTTATGCTGCCCTAACCCCTGGTGTAGACAGCACTACCTCCCGTTGACCTAGCTACCACCTCTCGGGGAGATGGATCACTTATGCCGATGGGAGAACTGTAGCGTTTCAAGTGTAGGTGAGCCTTTAGTCCAGGGGCGGGCAAACTTTTTGGCCTGAGGGCCGCATCGGGTTTTGGAAATTGTATGGAGGGCTGGTTAGGGAAGGGGGTCGTGGCCCAGCCCCCACCTCCTATCTGCCTCCCCCCCCGGACTCCTGCCCCATCCAACCCCCCCGTTCCCTGACAGTCCCCCTGGGACTTCTACTCCATCCACACTCCCTGCTCCCTGTCCCCTGACCACCCCCGGACTCCTGCCGCCCCATCCAACCCCTCCTCTCATTCCTGACTGCCCCCCCGGGACTCCTGCCCTATCCAACCAGCCCTTCTCCCTTACCACCCCCAGAATCCCTGCCCCTGACTGCCCCCTGCCAACCCGTCCAACCCCTCCCACTCCTTCCTGACTGCCTCCCCCGGGACCCCTGCCCCCACTCAACCCCCCACTTCTCCCTGTCCCCTGACTGCCCCCTGCCGCTCCATCCAACCCCCGCTCCTTCCTGACTGCCTCCCCCAGGACCCCTACCCCCAATTAACCCCCCTGTTCCCCGCCCTCTGACCACCCCAACCCCTGCCCACACCCCCTCTACCCCCCTGAACTCCCCTGCCCCCTTACCGTGCTGTCTGGAGCACCAGTGCCTGGCGGAGCCGGGCCATGCCGCCACCGCGCAGAACAGAGCACGGGGCAGGCCAGGCTCTGCAGCTATGCTGCCCCAGGAGCTCGCCCCGCCACCCAGAGCATTGCGTCGCTGGCGAGGTGAGGCTGTGGGGGAGGGGGGACAGCGGGGGAGGGGCTGGGGACTAGCCTCCCCGGCCAGGAGCTCAGGGGCCAGGCAGGAGGGTCCCGCGGGCAGGAGGGTCCTGCGGGCCGGGTGTGGCCCGCGGGCAGTAGTTTGCCCACCTCTGCTTTAGTCTCTCATTACATTATGTGGCTGGTGTGTCAAACTCCTGTGACTCTTTTTCTCCCCACCCCCCAGCTCACTGTGATCACCTGTCCCCGCTCAGGTAGTAACTTTCAGCCAGGCCTTGTCTTGGAACTAGGAAGGACCCGGTTGGTACTGGTACCTGCAGGGATTGCCCGGTAGTGTTTACTCTGGCATGAAGAGAACTGTGCGTTCCATGGAGTTGCTGGCTGCTCTCCTCGATGGCAGAGGACTCCTACTCTCTCAAGGCTCGTGTGTGTACGTCTACCCAAGCTGGAAAGCACACGTCCAGCTGCAGCGTAGCTGTACCGGGAGAGCAGCCTTTGCTCGCTGCCAGACAAATTTTCAAAAGCGGCCACTGAGTTCGAGTATCTCCATGTTAGGTGCCCGGCCTAAAACATCTTTCATTCTGCAGTCTAATCTTGGCCCCCCGCCCCGGTTTGAAAGTGCCGGCCTTTATGTCTGCTGCATTTCATCCCGAGTCTCAGTCCCAGAGCTGAGCCCTGCTATCGATGGGAGCGATGTTCATGTTAGAACTATGTGGGTGATGCCCATTTCTCAGAGCCGGGCTCAGCAGATACATTCCCCACTTCTTTTCCAGAAGCAAAATGCTACAATTGAAATCAGTGCTTTGCACCTGGATACATTCAGCCTGTTTAAGAGTTGGGGCTGATTGGGCTAAACTCCGCATTCTTCAGTGGAGCAAATCTCTGGTTAATAATAATAATATCTCACTCTTTACCAAGGAAGTCAGTATCCTTAACACCATTTTACAGATGGGGAAACTGAGGCCTGGGGAGGGAAACTGAATTGCCCAAGGTCACCCAGAAAACCAGTGACAGAGCCAGGGACTGGACACAGGTCTCCTGAATCCCAGCCACCTTGCCTCCTTCTGTTTACAGCAGGAGTTTTGCTCCAGTAATGACTGCAGAATTTGGTCCAGGCTTATCACCTTCCTTTGTGGGCTTTGCTCTGTGGCTAGAGGTTGCCCTCACATGTTAAGCTTTCCTCACTCTTCACAGCCGGGAGTGCTTTTCGTTCTGGGTGCATCTGAGGGTGGTTGCTAACGCTCCCTGGTGCCCCCAGCTTTTCCCCCCGCTTTGCACGCCCGGTGGGTCCCTCCCTCATGTGGATTTTCTGGTGCCTTCTCAGATATTTCTTCAGCCTGTACCGTTTCCCACACACCGTGCATTTATAAGCCCCGCCCCTGGAGTGCAGCGTCTGGTGTCTAATGAGGTTTTTCTTCTGAGTGAAGCATTTCCCACACTTGGTGCATTTGCACGGTCCCATCCTGATGTGGATCGTCTGGTGCCTGAAGAGGTTGGCCTTCTGATTGAAGGTCTTCTCGCATTCGGGACATTTGTACGGCTCCTCCCTGGTGTGGATCCGCTGGTGCCTCACGAGGTTCGACCTCTGGGTGAAGCTTTTCCCACACTCGGTGCATTTAAAGGGCTCGCTCATGTGGATTCTCTGATGCCTGATAAGCTTCCTGTTCATCCGGAAACTCTCCCCGCACTCGTTGCACTTATAAGGCCCCTCGCTGGTGTGGATCTTCCGGTGCCTAGTAAGATTCGACTTCTGGTTGAAGTTTTTCCCACACTCGGGACACGGAAATATCCTCTCCGCTTTGGGGCTGTTCTTCGTCAAGGGATTTTTCTTGCATTTTGTGTTTGCCCGGCTCTCGGTACATGCACCAGGAGTCCCCTCTTTGCTGGTTCTCTGGCGTTTTCTATGTTTTTTCTTTGGGCTGCAGCTTTCCCCATGTTCGCCATCCACCCCGGCTCCCTCTTTAATCTGGATCCTCTGGATGATGCCAAGAGATGTCTTTTGACTGAAGTTGCTTCCATGGTCTGCGCTCTCCTGTGGTTCTTCCTTGATGCGGGGTTTCTGGCGTGCCGCAAGATTGCCGATCATAGTGACATCCCTCTGGTGTTCGTTGTCCACCCCAGCTTCCTTTGTAGCCTGGATTCCCCATGGAGGAAAGAGAGGCATCTTTGGATTGAATTGGTTGTCATAGTCAGGGTTGGTCTGTGGTTCTTCCTTGATGTAAGAGTTCTGGTGCACTACTGTAATGTTGTCTCTCTCGTGTTCGGGGTATGTGTCTGGTTCCTCCTTAGTCTGGATTCCCCACGGAGTGCCAACAAGGATCTTTGGGCTGGACTGCGTTCCACAGTCAGTACCTTCCTGGGGTCCGTCCTCTGAGTGAGCTCCTGGTACTGTAACGTTCTTCCCCAGGCTAAAACTATCCTCTTGTTTGAAGGCCACATCCGGTTCCTCTTTAATCTGGATGACCCGGAGAGGCATGCCATTTACATGGCCAGTGGCTTCCTGTAGCCTCTGCTTTGCGTGGTTCCTCTGGTGGACATTAAAATACCTCTTGGTGCTCAAGCTTTTCCCGCACTCGGTGCATATGAACGGCCCGCCGCGGAGGTGGATTTTCTGGTGAGCCACCAGCGTTGCACTCTGGCCAAAGCACCGGCTGCAGTCGGAGCACTTGAAAGGCTTATCCCGTTTGTGTATCTCCTTGTGTGCCGTCAGCGTCCCCTTCTTCACAAAGCTCTTCCCACACTCGGTGCAGGCGTACGGCCGCTTTTCCTTGTGGGTTCTCATGTGGATGCTGAAGTAGATGCGTGTGCTCAGACTCTTCCCACAGTGGACACAGATATACGGACCGCCTTTGGTGTGTGTCTTCCGGTGGGCAGCCAGACATATCTCCAGCCGGAAGCACCGTCCGCACTCGTCGCACTGGAAGGGCCTCTCTCCGGTGTGGATGCTCTGGTGGGTGGTCAGGTGTCCCCTCGTGGTGAAGCGCCTCCCACACTCACTGCAGGGGTAGAGCTCCTCTGCTGTGTGGATCCTCTGGTGTCTCTTCAGATTTCCCTTCTTGCTGAAGGATTTCCCGCACTCCAGGCACGTATGCGGCTTCTGGGCCACGCGCTTTGCAGGGTCTTTCATGGTGACACCCGTCAGCATGTGGATGTAATTCTTCTGTGGCTGGGTTCTCTCTGGTAGGCCGGGCAGCTGCTAGGGAGCCGGTGGAGGGGATGGGGAGAGATGGCTGGAAGGTTGGTAAGGGGTGGCTATAGAAAAGTCAATGATGCAATAGTCAAAGTGCAGCTGATGGGCCCAGGCTGCTCTGCTGACCGGGAGGAGAGGTTGACAACATGCAGCGCAGATACTGTGGTGCCGACGGTCGTGTAGCTAACTGGATGGCTCTGGTTCTTCCTTGGGTTGCATTTTCTCCTGGAGTTTTTTCTTTCAACCCAACAGCAGAGATGTTCTCTTGACATTCAGAACTCCCTTTCCCTGTTCATTGCAGTGGGGCTCCTGTTCTCATCGTATGCCTCAGTCAGTCTTCGAGGTTTAGCATGCTGGATTAAAGCAAAAAGAAAGTCCAGATATTATTCCATGTGCTACTGATAACATTGCTTGTGCTTGTGTGATGGCTGCCATCTTGACTGACACACCAGGGATTGAACCAGGAACCTCCAGAGCTAAAAGCCTGAGCCACTACAGCTTACATTAAAGAGCAAAGGCTTTGGAGGTGCAGCTGAAACAGATTCCTCTCCTCTGTGGATCAGTCACTGAGGGGGATGTGTAACACACACTCACCAGAGGATTACAGGATCTCAAGACAATTTACAAATGTTAATAAATTAAGCCTCACAATAATGATTATGACTTGCCTCATTATTCAGATAGCCTCTCTGTGCCTCCATTTTCCTAACCTTTTCAAAAGTTAGGATAAAATCAAAGTTGGCAGCATTTGCAATATTAATACTTGGCACTTTTCCTTGGCAGATCTCAAAGCACTTTGTAAAGGCAGGGCAGTATCATCACCTCCGTATTACAGATGGGGAAACTGAGGCACAGAAAGGTTAGGTGACTTGCCAAGGTCACACAATGTGGCAGTGGTGGAATCTAGGTGCTCTGCCCTGCCCATTGGACAAGTTCGGACCATTGAACCACAGGCCCACTTATACATAGGAAATCATTTCCTAGAATTCCAACAAGGAGGGAGGCCTGAAGGCAGAAGTGAGGAAGGTATGGTTACTGGAGGATGCTGCCACCAAGGGGACGGGAAGTTGGGGATGCTGTTGCTGAGGTTACAGGTTGCTGGGGGATGCTGTCGCCACAGGGATAGGACATTGAGGATGCTGTTGCTGAGGGGACAGGTGTTGTTGTGGAGGGGGCTAAGGGAGCAAGAAGTAGGAAAGTAACTACTGCTTTAAAGGCAGGGAAGCGGGAAAATGGGAGATTTCTAAACATCTGGATACAGCACTGAAAGTGCAGACGAGATACACATATTGGGCTGCTGATTGGGGGGAGCAGTTGCCAATGTACAGTGCTCAGATACCAAGGGTCACAAGGGTTAACTAGCTGGATAAACAGACAGAAAATGCAGAAGAGAACTATTTTTAATTCAGTTACATGGATGGCAATTCCGCCTTCAGGTAAACCAGCTCAGCTCCCGCTGAAATTAATGAGATTCATAGAACCATAGAACTGGAAGGGACCTCGAGAGGTCATCTAGTCCAGTCCCCTGCACTCGTGGCAGGACTAAGTATTATCTAGACCACTCCTACCAGGTGTTGGTCTAACCTGCTCTTAAAAATCTCCAATGATGGAGATTCCACAGCCTCCCTAGGCAATTTATTCCAGTGCTTAACCACCCGGACAGTTAGGAAGTTTTTCCTAATGTCCAACCTAAACCTCCCTTTCTGCAATTTAAGCCCATTACTTTTTGTCCTATCCTCAGAGGTTAAGAAAAACAATTTTTCTTCCTCCTCCTTTTAACAACCTTTTACATATTTGAAAACTATTATCATGTTCCCACCCAGTCTTCTCTTTTCCAGACTAAACAAACCCAATTTTTTCAATCTTCCCTCATAGGTCATGTTTTCTAGACCTTTAATCATTTTTGTCGCCCTTCTCTGGACTCTCTCCAATTTATCCACATCCTTCCTGAAATGTGGTGCCCAGAACCGGACACAATACTCCAGTTGAGGCCTAATCAGCGTGGAGTAGAGCGGAAGAATTACTTCTCATGCATTTGCAGGAGTGTTGTAAACAAGACATCCTAGAAGGATGTTCACGTTTTTTTTTTGCAAGTGTTACACTGTTGACTCATATTTAGCTTGTGATCCACTATGACCCCAGATCCCTTTCCACAGTACTCCTTCCTAGGCAGTCATTTCCCATTTCGTATGTGTGCAACTGATTGTTCCTTCCTAAGTGGAGTGCTTTGCATTTGTGCTTATTGAATTTCATCCTGTTTACTTCAGACCATTTCTCCAGTTTGTCCAGATCATTTTGAATTTTAATCCTATCCTCCAAAGCACTTGCAACCCCTCCCAGCTTGGAATCGACCACAAACTTTATAAGTGTACTCTCTATGCCGTTATCTAAATCACTGATGAAGATACTGAACAGAACACCATTTGTCCCTGCATTAGCAGCACTGCTGTATGAACTGAATTGAATATGGTATTACATAGGACAATAATAGAGACAATGACCTGGAAAGCTTTAATTAAAAAAACAAACAGAAAATACCCTCTTCCAAGCAGAACCCTGGTTTGATTCTGGTGTGTGTACTTAAAGATCCGTTTCTATCTGGGCCAGCAACGGAGGTGACTTGATCATAGCCCAGAATTCCCTCCTGAGGGTATTTCAGTCTAGCAGACAAAGGCATAAGATCCCGTGGCTGGAAATTGTGTCAGTAAAGTTCAACAGCATATTTTGACCAGTATGGGTAATTAACATGGGAAGGGATTAGCAGCGGTAATCTCTCCATCTCTGGAATCTTTAACTGAAGACTGGATGTCTTGTTAAGAGATATGCACAACCCACCCATTACTGGACTCCATACAGGGATCAGTAGGTGAAATTCTCCGGCCTGTGTTATGCAGGAGGCCAGACTAGACGATCACGATGGTCCCTTTCTTTGGAAACATTTGAGCTGCCTTTTAGTTTTGGCAAATGCCAGGCAGCTCCCTTCTTACTAAATTTGGACCAGATCAAAATAACAAATCCCCACTGATCTTTTCTAGTATCCAGATCACAGAGGGCCAGACTCTGCCCTCAGTTACAACTCTGCCGCCCCACCGATTTGGGGTTGAATTGAGGGCAGAATTTGATCCCTCCCCCGGAGGGGGGGGGAGGCGGGGAGCGTCCTCCTTTGGGCTAGGATGTGAAATACCCGCACGAGCCGTTTGCTGAAAGGGTCTTACCTGAGCAGCCCATCCCTGCAGGCATTTTCCTCCCCGGGAGCCCGTGTGACAACATGGTTTGTGACTTGGCTGCAACTTGTGTTGCAGTCGCAGCTGCTGCTGACCGAGAGGAAGTCTGCGCCCGGTGCGCTGAGAGCTACCGGAGGAAGGGTGAAACGAAACAAAGACCAGCAGCGAAGGGTGAGCGCAGCGCCGGGGGAGAGGCTGGACTCTGCAGCCGGACAGGCCCCGGGCTGGGTTTCCGCGCGGCTGCGATCCCGGGCACGGGCGGGCGGCGCGAGCGGGGTGGAAGGCGGGGGGATCTCACCCCCCCCCACCCCCCGGCGTCCTTTCTTCTGCACCGTTAGCTTTGCGGGGACTCGGGCTCGCTTGGAATGTTCCCAGGCTCGCAGAGCCTTCTGGGAATTGTAGTTTCTCCCAGAAATCCCCCTGGCCCTGGCACGACGCCCCTGGGCTGCACGGGGAGAGGAGCAGGCCCCTGGAGCTAGTCCCTCCCAAGGTGTTCGCCTTCCTCGCACCATGCTGCAGAACATGCCGCTGTCATCCAGTGCTCAGTGTCCCCCCAGGACTTGAAGGGGCCATGGCCTGAGGGATTCAATAGCTTCTGATCCACAGCATGGGAGCTGTGCACCCCAATAGCAGCTCACTGTATGCCTACAGGGGGAGTACCAAGATATTGGTGTGGAAATATTGGGGACCCTGTCAGCACCTTCCACTGACCAGATTAGCTAGATAAAGAATGATTTTACAGACAAGGACACCGAGGCACGGAGCTTGTGGGGGATGGGTTCTGCAAGGTGTTACCGGACAGGAGCAATTGGGGTAAAAAACCGCACTGGCTGCAAGGCTGAACTGAGCTTGGTAAGTTTGTGGAGAGGATAGTATGATGGGACTGGCTAAAATGGCATGTAGCCGATCCGCGACTGCTAGCAGCAAATATCTCCAACAGCCGGTGATGGGACACTAGATGGGGAGGGCTCTGAGTTACTGCAGAGAATTCTTTCCCAGGTGTCTGGCTGCTGGGTCTTGCCCACATGCTCAGGGTCTAACTGATCCCCATATTTGGGGTCAGGAAGGAATTTTCACCCAGGTCACATTGGCAGAGACCCTGAGGTTTTTTCACCTTCCTCTGCAGCATGGGGCACGGGTCACTTACAAGTTTAAATTAGTATAAATGGTGAATTCTCTGTCACTTGAAATCTTTAAACCATGATTTGAGGACTTCAGTAACTCAGCCAGAGGTTCTGGGTCTATTGCAGGAGTTGGTGGGTGAGGTTCTGTGGCCTGCCATGTGCAGGAGGTCAGACTAGATGATCTTGATGGTCCCTTCTGACTTTAAAGTCTATGAGAGATGCCGACCATGAGAGCTGAGGTCAATCACCACTGCTCGGAACTCCTCATCGCTTCCTGGAGCAGGCCCTCAAGGATCAGATGAACCCAAGCACACAGGAACTCCGCTGTAAGCCATTTTGTGCTATGTGCTTTATTACCCAATGCATGGGAAAGGCTAAATCAGTGTGACTATTCCCTGTGACTATGTCGTCTTTACTCAATGGAACTGGTAATGTTCACAAAGCGATGTCCCCAGCAGCAGGTACTCAGACATAGCGTGTGGCCGTTTAATCCATCAGTCAGGAACATTGACGCTCTCAGCTCAAAACCAGGTCTCGAATGCTATTGATTCATTCATCAATTTAATAATTGGAAGAAAATAGGAGGAGATAATTGGAGTTTGCTAAAATCTCACTGGCCTTGAACTACTGAATCTCTTAAACACGGCTTTCCCACTTGGATTAACAATCATTTTGGAAGGCAGATAACCAAGTAAACAAAAATCAAACAAACTAACAAAAGTACTTATTATTGACACCATATATGTAAATACATTCAGGATATGGACACACATGTCACTTTTGGTCAGAATAACCACACTTAGGACCTCATCAACCACGATCTCAAAGCACTTTACAAATATAGCAAGCATTATTCTCCCCATCTTCTAGATGGGGAAACTGAGGCACAGAGAAATTAAGTGACTTGTCCAAGATCATCCAGCAGAATGGGAATAGATTATAGGTCTCCTGAATCTCAGGCCTGGCCTATACACAGGGTTTTTTTTTTTTTTTTTTTTTTAACTAATCTGGGATACAAGATCTAGAGGCAGGATGTTGAAGCTAGAAAATTCAGACTAGAAATATGGTGTAATTTTTTTACCAGTGAGGGTAATTAACTGTTGGAACAATTTATCAAGGGCCGTGGTGGATTCTCCATCACTGGCAATTTTGAAATGAAGATTGGATTTTTTTTTTCTGAAAGATCTGCTCTTATTCGAAGAGGAATTGATTCAGGGAAGTCCTATGGCCTGTGCAATCCAGGAGGTCAGACTTGATGATCACAGTGGTCCCTTCTGGCCTTAGACTCTATGTATCTATGAACTATTTTGATTAGGGATGCGATTATTACTGATACAATTATATCAGTACAATCCCTAGTGTGGACGCAGTTGTACTAGTATAAAAGTGCTTTATATATGTATAGCTTATTCCCCTTCTTGAACAGTATAAACACCTTTATAGCAGTACAACTGCATCCACAGGACAAAGGAGGCTGTGTGGTCTGCTGGGTAGATCATTAGCCTGAGAGTCAGGAAACCTCGGGTCTCTTCTCCCCCCACCCCCCTTTGTGCCTCTGTTTCTCCTCCTGTCCTTTGTCTGGCTCTCCTCTTTAGATTGTGAGTTCTACAGGGCATGTGCAGGCTTTCACTGTGCATTTTGAACAGCACTGTGTACAGCAGGGGCCCCAACTCAGTTGCCACCTCTTGGTACTACCCTATTATTACGGCTGCTACTAATGGGCAACTCTGCCTAATAGTGCGATGTAGCTAGGTCAGTGATGAATGTGCCATTTTCTTAAAGGAGCAGACTAAAGGTTCTTTAATAAAAAATAAATGCACACGGCCATCCTATTTCTGGTACTTGCATTTTTCTTGATAGGTGAATAGAAATTACTTATTGCCTGGGCTCACCCCAGCGTAGAATCATAGAATATCAGGGTTGGAAGGGACCTCAGGAGGCCATCTAGTCCAACCCCCCCTGCTCAAAGCAGGACCAATCCCCAACTAAATCATTCCAGCCTGGGCTTTGTCAAGCCTGACCTTAAAAACCTCTGAGGAAGGAGAATCCACCACCTCCCTAGGTAACCCATTCCAGTGCTTCACCACCCTCCTAGTGAAAAAGTTTTTCCTAATATCCAACCCCCACTGCAACTTGAGACCATTACTCCTGTCGATCAGCTTTTCTGTTTACAGTTACAGAAAGAGAAAGCAATTGCAGGCTGTGTTTTACCCTCTGCACGCTATGCCTGGGTCCACTGGGAGCTAGGACATGTCTACCAGCAGTACCCCTTACTATGCCCATACATTTGAGGATGGCGTTTCCACCTGCAGACTGACCATGCTGCACTGAAGTGGTTTCACACAGTCAAAGAGACTACAAAAAACTTCTTTGGCGGAGTTTAGCTCTTCAAGATTCCCCACTCTGGCACTTTGAGTGCAGAAGGTGGGGGCCCGCAAGGATTCTAAAAATTAATACTGGCCACTCCAGGCTTGTATTAAACTCCCAAGGTTACAGCTTTTCTCAGACCTTGGATGAGTAGATGCTGCCACCACCCAAGTGCAAAACCCCTTTGAGAACCTAGGAAGGCGCACTTGGGAATTCCCTCCTGTGGGGTACCCTCAAGCCCTTTCACCCCCCCCCCCCGCCCCGGGAAGAGCTGAGAAAGAAAAACAAAGGAAATCAGCTGTTGCCATCAGCTAGTTAAACAACATGGGTACAAACCTCTTAGGACACAAAAATCCAATCCTGTTCTTAAAAAAGGTAAATTTTATTAAAAACAAAAAGAAAGAAAATACGTCTGGAAACTCAGGCTATTGCTAGATTAAAAAAAACCCAAACACTTACAAGGATTAAGCATCAAGAATAACTTTCTTGAGGTCTAGCTTAAAGGTTACAAGCAAACCAAAAGCATTTGGGGTTAGCACAGAGGATTCCACAAGCCATAAAGAAATAAAAAGGGATAAACCTAATTGCATCTTTCTAGACATTTCATGATCTACTTACATATCTGGGGTTTCCAATGAGCAGTTTCTAGGTACGATACCGATGATTTTTCATACCTGGCCCCAAGCTTCTTACAGCATTGCTGCTCCCTGTCTGCCTCTCCCTGAGAACAACCACAGACAGACAAAAGGGGAGTCTTGTTTCAATTTTAAAAAGTTCTAGCCTTCCCATTGGCTTTTTTGGCCATCTGCCCACTCACTTCCTTTTACCTGTGCATCACAGTGAGACTTTTAACCCTTTACAGGTAAAGCAAGTAGAGAACAACTACTAAGAGGGATTTTATAGATAACTGGCTGGCGGGGTCCATAAAAGGGAGCTACTCCCCCACACCTTGGAAAGCTGATCATGTTTTAGCTGCTCACAAATACTTTGGAAAAGTAGGTAGGGTCAGTTTAACTCTTGGCTTGCCGTCCGGAGGCGGCTTGGTGGGCTGCGCAAAATGAGTTTGGTGCTTTCGGTCCAGTTGTCAGTGGACAGGTAACAACGTGCTATATTGCAATCAACATTAGGTTGGCATTCTTGACGCTGGCTGTGGACTGATGAGACAAGGAGACTGAGCTATGCTAGAGGTGGTCCCTACAGGTCAGGTTTGAGACCGTCGGAGAGGCCATGTGTGGCTGCTTGTACTACGCTGTATTTGTTGTGTAGCCAGATAAGGCACATCCGTTTCTAGGGCTGTCAGAGGAGGACTTGTTCTAACACTTACGGAATAAAACAACCGAGGAAGCCTCCAGCTGGGGAGACAGGAAGAGACATCGCTGATCGTTTCCCTTCTGGCCTCTATCGCCCTAATTTATTCATCAACTTGACTTTCAAATGAAGCCAGTCAGTACTCCTGAGATAATGAGGATATGGCCTTACACTAAACTGCTCGGCTTCCATTGCCCGCTGTCTGTCATGGGCCCCTGGGGGTCCCACTAGCTATCCCGCCTTTACAGCCTATTTGAATAATAGGCAACCTGATTTAGAAGAAAGTAAGGCCAGATCCTCAGCCAGTGTGAAGCAGCTTAGCTCCATCGAAATCCATAGAGCTGCCAGTGATTTCCACCAGCTGAGGGTCTGACGTAAAGTCAGTGAATGTGTTGGCGAGTTATTCATTGCGGGAATTGAATTTTTGGCATGGTGGGGGAAAAGAACGTGCAGCTCTCCAGCTTTCCTGCCACTTTTGTCCCACCAGCCACACTCTCATGGAGTCTTGCAGTTCTCCCCCAGCCCTAGTGAAATGACTTAATTGTTTCCCCATTTTCCACTTTAGTAAGCTTTGCTATGAACAGCCTGGTGGAGGTTATCATGACTTTGGGGTTTACAGGTGGAATGAGATGGGTTCTCTTTATCTTCCCATAAGCACAGTTCCATGCAACTGGGTACTGTGTTATTTGTATGTACAGCACCTGGCATAGTGGGACCCTGATCCCTGATGGGTATCATTAGGCGTTACCACAATACAAATGATAATAGTGGCTGGTACCTAGAATTAGGAATTGGCAACTGATTGCTCTTGATGGATTAAAGGATGGCCCGTGGTAGTTTGTTACTTCTTTGTTATAATTATTTGTGCAATGTTGGCATTCTGGTCCAATGGATAAAACTCTATATGCTAATCTCCAAACTGAACATGGATAGTGATCACTGGTCCACCAGATGCAGTGCTTGTGATCCTGGCTTCTTAATGCACCACTAGATGCCAGTGAAAGCTCTTCACAAATGGATCTTGCTACATAACCACTTTGCTTTAGCAGTTTTATTTTTTCCACAATTTGGGGATTGTTACTTTTTAGTGTCCTTCACTTTTGTTGTAATGCTGGGCCCCTCTGGAGAGGCAGTGAAAGGTACCACATAGCAACACCCATTTTCCCAGCGTTCCCTATACAGATAAAACACTGTTTCACTGAAACCTGGAATAGGTTTAGTCACACCCTTTTCAATGGCATGTAGCTGTTAACTCCACCTCATCGTGGAGATTCTGTTGATCTGGATGGAGCATGGTAGTCTCAAGATAACAAATTGAGAAGGATGTGTGACAGGTTCCCGCTGGAGTGCCACCTGGAACTGGGGTACTGCTGAGCCCTCTGACCCACCAGCCTGGGCTTCCTCTCACACTGTGCTGCCGTGACAAGCTGCAGACCATGCACGGCTACAGGCTGGGGACCGACTGGCTAAGCAACAGTTCTGCAGAAAAGGACCTGGGGATTACAGTGGATGAGAAGCTGGATATGATTCAGCAGTGTGCCCTTGTTGCCAAGAAGGCTAACGGCATATTGGGCTGCATTAGTAGGAGCATTGCCAGCAGATCGAGAGGGAAGTGATTATTCCCCTCTATTCAGCACTGGTGAGGCCACATCTGGAGTATTGCATCCAGTTTTGGGCCCCCCAGTACAGAAAGGATGTGGACAAATTGGAGAGAGTCCACCGGATGGCAACAAAAATGATCAGGGGGCTGGCGCACATGATTTAAGAGGAGAGGCTGAGGGAACTGGTCTTGTTTAGTCTGCAGAAGAGAAGAGTGGCGGGGGGGGGGGGGGGGAAGGGGGAATTGATAGCAGCCTTCAACTACCTGAAGGGGGGTTCCAAAGAGGATGGAGCTCGGCTGTTCTCAATGGTGACAGATGACAGAACAAGGAGCAATGGTCTCAAGTTGCAGTGCGGGAGGTTTAGGTTGGATATTAGGAAACACTATTTCACTAGGAGGGTGGTGAAGCACTGGAATGGGTTACCTATGGAGGTGGTGGAATCTCCATCCTTAGAGGTTTTTAAGGCCTGGCTTGACAAAGCCCTGGCTGGAATGATTTAGTTGATGTTGGTCCTGCTTTGAGCAGGGGGTTGGACTAGATGACCTCCTGAGGTCTCTTCCAACCCTAATCTATGATTCTTGCCTGGCCTCTTCTGCTTCCATTTCTTTTTTCTCAAAAAGAAAAGGAGTACTTGTGGCACCTTAGAGACTAACCAATTTATTTGAGCATGAGCTTTCGTGAGCTACAGCTCAAAGCTGTAGCTCACGAAAGCTCATGCTCAAATAAATTGGTTAGTCTCTAAGGTGCCACAAGTACTCCTTTTCTTTTTGCGAATACAGACTAAGACGGCTGTTACTCTGAAACCTTTCTTTTTTCTGTAATTGTTTTAATTCCAAAAGTTTTGTATGTTCTTTCCCCTTCTCTTCTGCCTGAAATCTGCACAGCTCCAATTTCGCAACTGTTTCACTGCTTTCACTCATCTTCCTGCTTTGCAGTCTCTAATTCCCTTGCCCGAAACAAACAAACAGAAAACAACAAACTGGTAACCTCTTTGACTGATCTCAAGCCACCACACTTAAAATCTCACTTAAAATCACCACCAGTGTATGAAGTGCAAATTTCACTCAGAACAACAAGCTGTGCGTTGAACCCTCCTTGCTGTGCCACTGTGACAGGTTCCCCCAGAGAGACTGAACTGGGGGAAGTGCTGAAGCCAGGCTAAAGCGATTTCTAGTTTGTGTATGAAAAACCTGGGATTTCCAAGCTGCAAAGCAAATGCAGTTTGTACCTTGAGAATCTGCCAGCCGGCCTGTATTATCAGCCAGGGTGAGAATTTGCAATTCATATCCTGTCTTTCTCGTATTTTAGGCTTAGATTGTGTTTTTGTTTATTTACTAGGTAATCTGCTTTGATCTGTTTGCTATCACTTATAATCACTTAAAATATGTCTTTTTGTAGTTAATAAACTTGTTTTATGTTTTAATCTGAACCAGTAAGTTTGGAGTGAAGGGCTGGGAAATCTTAGCTCAAGGGGCAGGGGCTGTTGCATTTCCTCTCCACATTGGGGGGAGGGGAACTGGATAATAAATTCATACTGGTCGGGGTTTTGACCAGGGCCGGACGGTACAGCTCTGGAGTCCTAGGCTGGGTAGCTGGCGGTTATCTTGGCTGTAGCCTCTCTATTGTTGGTTCATGCAGTGCCTGGTCAGAGAACCTGCATGTAACAGCTGGCTGTATCGCTACCTGTGTGAATGCTGGTCGAAGTATAGGACCGGGAGCGGGTCTGCAGCTTGTCACAGCAGCACAGTGTCAGAGGGAGCCCAGGCTGGTGGGTCAGATGGCTCAGTGTTAACGCAGTTCCAGGTGGCATCCTGGGAGAACCTTTCTCAGGATGGTCTTGTGGGCCAGGTACTTGCCTGGGACTGAAGAGATCTGAGTTCAGTTTCTGTTTCTACCATACAGACTTCCTGTGTGACCTGGGGCAAACCACTTAGGGGCAGATCCTCAGTGGTGTAAATTGCCATAGCTCCATTCACATCAGTGGATGTCTGGCAATTTATAGCATCTGTGACACAGTCCCTGCCTTGTAAATGAAGATAATTATACCATTCCTATCCATCTATTTAGATTATAAACTCTTTGGGGCAGGGACTCTCTCTTGCTATACATCTGTACAGCGCCTAGCACAATGGGACTCTGATCTCAGTTGAAGTGTCTAGGTGTCTAACACAGCCTGGCATAAACTGAGACTCTGCTGTAAGCCTCTGGGTCAAACATAGCTTTGGCATGAAACATGCAATTAGTGTAAATTGAGAGTAAATAGCAAGGTAGTGTAGCAGCCAGCAGTCCAAGGGGACTGGTAAGGCAGATGGTACCAGAAAAAGCAGCTAACAACAGAGTGTAAAAGAAAGCCCCTGCCCAGCCTCTAACCATAGCTAAGGCTACGTTTTAGTCATGGGTATTTTTAGTAAAAGTCACCGACAGGTCACAGGCAGTAAACAAAAATTCACAGCCCGTGACCTGTCCATGACTTTTACTAAAAATACTCGTGAATAAAACTTGTGGGGGGGGGGACTGCCCGGGGGCCCTATGGATGTTGAGGGAGGGTGGCCCAGGTGCTGGTGGGGGACAGGTGGCGGCACGTGACCCGGGACTCCCACTGATCCTGGGGGATGGGGTTGGCGGGGCCGGCAGGCTCCCTACCTGGCTCTGCGCCTCCCCCCCAGCAGCAGGAGAGTTTGGGTTTGGGAGGGGGCAAGGGGTTGGGACACGGGATGGGGTCAGGCGGGCTCTGGCCGGTGCTTACCTGGGGGGCTCCCTGGAAGTGGCGACATTCCCCTTGCTCAGCTGCTAGGCGGAGGCGTGGCCAGGCAGCTCTGCACACTGCCTCTGCCTGCAGGCACCGCCCCTGCAGCTCCCATCTGGGCTGGGCTGGCAGAAGGTTGTGTAACCCAGCACTTAATCTAGCCTGCAAGCTGTGTGTGTGCGTGTGTGTAACCCCCATGCTTTAGGGTATAAGCCAACCTCAGACTAATAAGGGTTAGGAAAATCTTTCCTTAGGGGCTAGTTATTCTATAAGGCCCACATCCTCAGAGGTGTTTAGGCAGCTCACTCCCATTGATTTCAGTGGGAGTTTGGCGCCTAAGTACCATTGAGAATCTGACCCTAACTGCCTGCTGCAGGGTTCTTGTTACCTTCTTCTGAAAGTTCTGGTGCTGTCTAGTGCTGGAGACAGGATACTGGGCTAGCTGATCCAGTCTGGCAATTCCTATGCTTGTGTGTCAGACAAACACAGATCCTTAGCAGTATCCAGTAGGGTTGCTTGGGTGTAGGTAGGGGCTAAATATGGTCCATGCTCTCAGCTCTTGCAGCAATTCGTTAACTAAGCAATGAAAAAAAATGAAATTCAGACACGAAAAAAAGAAATCTCCATCCTTCTTCAGGGAGATGTTGCTGGAGGTTTTATTAAAAATGCCTCCGGTAATCGCATCAGGAGGTTAGTGGGCATTATGCAGCTTACTCTGCCGAGTGCATCCGAGATCAGAGAGTGGTACAGTGCAGGCAGTGAGAAGTAGCTGGAAGAGATTACAGTCTTTGTATTGTGGTTTGTTAACGTATTCACGGCTGAGTTTGTGATTTGCTAATAGAACATGCCAGATGAATCCAAGAGGGATTTTAGCTGCCTCTAAACTAGGGGAGTCCAGGCCCTGCACCCCTCTTCCTGGGATCCACTGAGACTCTCAGCCAGCCAGTAAAACAGAAGGTTTATTGGACAACAGGAACAGTCCCAAACAGAGCTTGTGGGTACAACCAGGACCCCTCAATCACGTCCTTCTGGGGGAGCAGGGAGCTTAGACCCCAGCCCTGGGGTTCCCTGTGTTCCTCCACCCAGCCCCAAACTGAAACTAAACCCCCCCAGCAGGCTCTCTCCTGCAGCCTCTGTTCACATTCCTGGGCAGAGGTGTTACCTCCCCCTCCCCCTCCTGGCTCAGGTGACAGGCTCTCAGGTCTCCCCTCCCCAGGGCACATTCCCAGGTCAACACTCCCCCCTCCCTGCTGAGTCACATCGTCACATCTCTCCCCCCTTCGAGACTGAACTGAGCGGGGTCACGCTGACCAGTGACCTGGGGAAGTTCGGGGCCCCCTCTCCGGGACAGTGCATCCGCTATCAGGTTGGCACTTCCCTTCACGTGGACCACGTCCATGTCGTAATCCTGCAGGAGCAGGCTCCATCTCAGGAGCTTGGCGTTGGCTCCTTTCATCTGGTGCAGCCAGGTCAGGGGAGAGTGGTCGGTGTAGACAGTGAAGTGTCGCCCGAAGAGATAGGGCTCTAGTTTCTTGAGGGCCCACACCATGGCCAGGCACTCCTTCTCGATGGCCGCGTAGTGTTGCTCCCGGGGTAGCAACTTCTTGCTCAGGTACACGATGGGGTGTCTCTCCCCCTTTTCATCCTCCTGCATTAAGACCGCCCCCAGTCCCGTGTCTGAGGCGTCGGTGAACACCACAAAGGGCTTGTCAAAGTCTGGGTTTGCCAGAACTGGGCCACTGACCAGAGCCTCCTTCAGCGCCCGGAAAGCCTCCTGGCACTGCTCGGTCCAGACCACCTTGTCTGGCTTCCCCTTCTTGCATAGCTCCGTGATGGGGGTGGCGATGGCGCTAAAGTGGGGCACAAATCTTCGGTAGTATCCTGCCATCCCAATAAAGGCTTGGACCTGCTTTTTGGTGTGGGGAGCGGGCCAGTCTCTGATCACCTCCACCTTGGCTGGTTCCGGCTTTAGGCGGCCGCTCCCCACCCGATGGCCCAGGTAAGATACTTCCGCCATCCCCACCTTGCACTTCTCCGCTTTTACAGTCAGCCCAGCCCCCTGGAGTCGGTCCAGCACTTGTCTAACCTGGGACACGTGGTCCTCCCAGGTCTGGCTAAAGACACAGATGTCATCAATATACGCCACGGCAAAACTCTCCATCCCCCTCAGGAGCTGGTCCACTAGGCGCTGGAAGGTGGCCGGCGCTCCCTTGAGGCCGAAAGGCAGGGTCAGGAACTCATAGAGCCCCAGAGGGGTGATAAAGGCCGATTTCAGTCGGGCATCTGCATCCAGCGGCACTTGCCAGTAGCCCTTTGTAAGGTCCATGGTGGTGAGGTACCGAGCTCCTCCCAGCTTGTCTAGGAGCTCGTCCGGCCTGGGCATGGGGTAGGCATCAGATACAGTGATGGCATTGAGCTTCCGATAGTCCACACAGAACCGGACCGACCCGTCCTTTTTGGGGACCAGCACCACCGGCGAGGCCCAAGGGCTGGCAGATGGCTGGATCACCCCCAAAGCCAGCATGTCCCGGACCTCTCTTTCCAGGTCCTGAGCAGTTTTCCCTGTGACTCGGAAGGGGGAGCATCTTATCGGCGGGTGTGACCCTGTCTGCACCCGGTGGACAGTCAGATTAGTGCGTCCAGGCTGGTTGGAAAACAGCTGTCGGTACGGATGCAGCACCTCCCTGACCTCAGCTTGCTGGGCAGGGGTTAGCTGATCCGAGAGGGGAATTGTTTCCAGGGGGAAACCAGCTCTGGTCCCAGGGAATAGATCTACTAAAGGGTCATCTCCCTGCTCTTCCCACTGTCCACACACGGCCAACACCACATTCCCCCTGGCATAATATGGCTTCATCATATTCACATGGTACACCCGGCGGTGGTGCGCCCGGTTCGACAGCTCCACCACATAGTTTACCTCATTGAGCTGCTTGACGACCTTGAAAGGGCCCTCCCAGGCGGCCTGTAGTTTGTTCTTTCTCACTGGGATGAGAACCATCACCTGATCCCCGGTGGCGTAGGCACGGGCCCGTGCCGTGCGGTCATACCAGACCTTCTGCTTCCTCTGGGCTCTGGCCAGATTCTCCCTGGCCAGGCCCATGAGTTCAGCCAGTCTCTCTCGGAAGGTCAGGACATACTCCACCACTGACTCTCCATCGGGAGTGGCCTTCCCCTCCCATTCGTCTCTCATCAGGTCCAGGGGGCCCCTCACCCTCCTGCCATATAACAGTTCGAAAGGCGAAAATCCGGTAGACTCCTGGGGCACCTCCCTGTATGCGAACAGCAGGTGAGGTAAGTACTTGTCCCAGTCCTGCGGGTGCTGGTTCATAAAGGTTTTCAGCATCATCTTTAGCGTCCCGTTAAACCTCTCCACCAGCCCATTGGACTGGGGGTGATACGCTGAGGCCCAGTCGTGCCGGACCCCACATTTCTCCCACAAGCACCGGAGCAGGGCCGACATGAAGTTGGAGCCTTGGTCTGTCAAGACTTCCTTGGGGAACCCCACTCGGCTGAAAATGGTCAGGAGCGCATCGGCCACGGTGTCTGCTTCAATGGAAGCTAAGGGCACTGCCTCGGGGTAGCGGGTGGCAAAATCTACCACCACCAGAATGTATTTCTTCCCCGACCGGGTCGTCTTGCTGAGAGGCCCCACGATGTCCATGGCCACCTTCTGGAAAGGCTCCTCTATGATGGGCAAAGGTCTCAAAGCCGCTTTCCCCTTGTCCCGGGCCTTCCCCACCCTCTGACAGGGGTCACAGGATCGGCAATACTGCCGGACCGTGGTAAAGACCCCGGGCCAGTAAAAGTTCTGTAGCAACCTCTGCCGGGTGCGCCGGATTCCCTGGTGCCCTGCGAGGGGGATGTCATGGGCCAGGTGCAGGAGCCTGCGGCGATACTTCTGGGGGACCACCAGCTGCCTCCTGATCCCACAGGACTCTACTTCCCTTGTGGGAGCCCATTCTCGGTACAGGAACCCCTTCTCCCACAGGAACCTCTCCTGGCAGCCTCTCCTCATGGTCCGTCCCACCCTGAGGTCGGCCAGGTCCCTGAGCTTCCGCAAGGAGGGGTCTTTCCTCAACTCGGCCTGGAACTCAGCAGCTGGGGCAGGGACGGGGCCCGGTTCCCTCTCGCTGGCCAGGTCTGAGGCCTCCGCCTCTCTAAGCCGTGCCCCTCGGCCCTCCCTCCCCACCAGGGTAGGGTCCTGCGCCTCCGGTGTGATACCCTCCCCGAGGTCAGGGCGCAGTGCCCCTCGCCGGCTCTGGCTACGCGTCACAACCAGGGCGGCCTGGGGCTTGCTTGGCCAGTCCTCTAGGTCTCCCCCCATCAAAACTTCAGTGGGCAAATGGTGGTGTACCCCCACATCCTTGGGGCCCTCCTTGGCCCCCCATTTCAGGTGTACCCTTGCCACGGGCACCTTAAATGGGGTCCCGCCCACCCCTGTCAGGGTCAGATAGGTGTTGGGCACCACCCGATCTGGGGCCACCACCTCGGGCCGGGCCAGCGTCACCTCCGCGCCCGTATCCCAGTATCCATTGACCTTCCTCCCATCCACCTCCAGGGGAACAAGGCACTCTCTCCGGAGGGACAGCCCCGCGCCCACCCTGTAAACTGAGCACCCTGAGTCCAGAGCCTCCAGCCCTCTGGTGGAGCTGGCCTGGGGTACTCTTCCCTCCGGGGCAGGTGGTAAACTGGTAGGCCCCCTTTCCTGGGTCGTCTGCCCCTCGTCCAGCTGGGTCCCTACCCAGTTAACCCTGGGTAGGTTGGGTCTGCTCAGTCTGTCCCTGAGCCCGGGGCACTGGGACCGTACGTGGCCTCTCTGGCCACAGTGATAGCAGCTCAGGTCACGTTGGTCCCCTCGAGCGGGTCGGAGGGGCCCGACGCCAGGCGTTCCCCTTGGGAGGGGGTTCTCCCTATTTCCCCGCTGGGAGGCCCCCTGGTGACTCTCTCTCTGCATCGGGGGGGGCCTGTTCTTTTGGGGCTCCTCCCGGCTACCCCCTGACCGACTGTTCACAAACTCGTCGGCCAGCTGCCCTGCGTGCTGGGGGTTCTCGAGCTTTTTGTCCACCAGCCACAGCCTCAGGTCGGAAGGGCACTGATCATACAGCTGCTCCAGTACGATTAGGTCCAGCAGGTCCTCTTTAGCTCGGGCCCCAGCTGTCCACTTGCGGGCATACCCCTGCATCCGGTTGGCCAGTTGTAGGTAGGTGACCTCAGGCGTTTTACGCTGACTCCGGAACCTTCTCCGGTACATCTCGGGGGTCAGCCCAAACTCACGGAGCAGGGCCTGTTTGAACAGTTCATAGTCCCCTGCCTCCGGCCCTGTCATTCGGCTGTACACCTCCACGGCTTTGGGGTCCAGTAAGGGGGTGAGAAACTGGAGCCTGTCTGCAGGGTCAACCCTGTGCAGCTCACAGGCATTCTCAAAGGCCGTCAGGAAGCTATCCATGTCCTCCCCCTCCTTCCGCTGGGCCAGGAAGCACTTATCAAAGTTCCTTGCCGTCTTGGGTCCCCCCTCACTCACCGCAGCCGGGGTCCCACTGCTCCTCAGCCTGGCCAGCTCCAGTTCATGCTGTCTTTGTTTCTCCTTCTCCTGACGCTCCCTCTCCTTCTCCTCCTGCTCATGTTGACGTTGTTTCTCCTTCTCCTCCTGCTCATGTTGACGTTGTTTCTCCTCATGTTGACGTTGTTTTTCATGATCCTCCAGCTCCCTCATTTTCATCTCCCTCTCCCATTCCAGCCGCCTCCGCTCCAGGGATGGGGAGCCCCGCTGGGAGGATCCCCTGCTGGGTGCCGGGGTCAGGGTGCCCTCGGTATTCGCTGGGCTTCCCCCAACCCCTCCCCCGGACATAGGTAGGAAGGGTCTCGGGATGTCCTCAGCAGCAGTCTGACCCCTCCCAGCCCGGTCAGGCCCCAGGGCCCACGCTGCGTCCCCCGGGCAGCTTCCCTCAGGGACAGGGATCGGGTCATCCAAGCGATCCCTCTCCTCCAGCTGGGCAATCAGCTGTTCCTTGGTGGACCTCCCGAAGCGCAGCCCCCTCTGCCTGCACAGCTCCACCAGGTCGCTCTTCAGGCGTTTAGCGTACATCTCCCTGCTGGCCACTCGCAGGCCGGGCAGCTTCCCACGGTTTCCAGGAAAAGCCCCTCGTGTGCCCGTCCTTCTTGAGGTCACCGACTCTTTGCCAGGGTCGAGCTGCAGACTCCTCCGCCCCTGGGACCGCTCGCTGCAATCCCCTGGGGGACCCTGTTACTGCAAAAGTCTTTCTCTCTGGTCACACATTCCCAGGGGTTAACCGCCCCCCGAAACCGTCTCTCTCTGAATCTTCAGCACGCCTGGTCCCCGTCAATTCCCCTTCGTTTTACTGCTCCCCAGTCACTTACTGCAGGAAGCGCCGTTCACGGGGTGCAGTACATCCCACCGCTGCCACCAGTTGTCACGGAGTGTGGGGGAGTCCAGGCCCTGCACCCCTCTTCCTGGGATCCACTGAGACTCTCAGCCAGCCAGTAAAACAGAAGGTTTATTGGACAACAGGAACAGTCCCAAACAGAGCTTGTGGGTACAACCAGGACCCCTCAATCACGTCCTTCTGGGGGAGCAGGGAGCTTAGACCCCAGCCCTGGGGTTCCCTGTGTTCCTCCACCCAGCCCCAAACTGAAACTAAACCCCCCCAGCAGGCTCTCTCCTGCAGCCTCTGTTCACATTCCTGGGCAGAGGTGTTACCTCCCCCTCCCCCTCCTGGCTCAGGTGACAGGCTCTCAGGTCTCCCCTCCCCAGGGCACATTCCCAGGTCAACACTCCCCCCTCCCTGCTGAGTCACATCGTCACAGGGGTGTTTTTATTAATTTAGAAAAGGACATTTTACATTGGGGGAAACTTAATAAAGTATTTAGATGAATGGCCATTTTTCTGCCTTTCTCCAATTGCTATTGGAGGCTAGGGAAGGCAGATAAGTGCTATTATCCTCATTTTACAGATGGAGAATTGAGGCCCAGGGCCTCAGCATCTTTTAGGGTGCTAACTCCCAATGAAATCCATAGGAATAACATGCCTAAATACCTTGGAGGATCTGAGCCTAAGTAATTTACCCAAGGTCAAGCACAGCATCTATAGTAGAAGAAGGAATGAAACGCAGGACTCCAGAGTCAGAGTCTAGCACCCTACCCACTGGGCCACCCTTCCTTTCTGCTCACTTGGGATGGGATTTGTCGAAGGACTTAAGTGCCCAATGTCCATTGGACTGCGACATTGATGGCCTGCAGATCTGCAAGGTGAATTACTTAGAGTGTGAGCTCCCTGCGGCAAGGACTGTTTGTTTGTTTTGTTTGATTCTGTTTGTACAGCGCCAACACAGTGGGGTCCTTGTCCCTGACCAGGGTTCCTAGGCCCTGCAGGAATGCAAATAAATAATAATCCTAATAATTAATAACTAACTGCCTGTGGCTGCTTTGAAAATCCCAGGTCATTTTCCTGCCAACCCAGGATTGTTCCCCACTGGATACTTCCTAGTATTTTGCCTAGTCTAATTTTACATGTCCCAAGCATTAGAGCTTGCACTGCTATGTCACAGATTAATACCCTATACAAATGCTACAGTATTGTATAGGGGTAGCCCAGAACGCTGCAATACTGGGACCATGACAGTAGGCTGTCGGAGCACCTTTTTTTTGAAGGGACACCTTGCCGTCAGGAAGTTCTTCCTTGATATTTAACTTATATTTTCACTTATATTTTAACTTATATTTTCACTTTCACTTTCAGTCCATGCCTTGGATTGTTTCCAACACCTGTCTTTGGACCCCTTCTATTTCTGCTGAGTCTCCTCTGAGCTCGGGTGATCAGAACAGAACCCCTTGGCCCCAGCCTGGAGCCCCCTCCTGCACCCCAAACCCCACATCCCCGGCCCCACCCCAGAGCCTGTACCACCAGCCGGAGGCCTCACCCCCCCCGCCTGCACCCCAACCCCCTGACCCAGCCCGGTGAAAGTGAGTGAGGATTGAGGAGAGCAAGCGACGGAGGGATGGAGTGAGTGGGGATGGGGCCTCGGAGAAGGGGTGGGGTAGGGGCGGGGCCTACGGGAAGGGCGGGGCAGGGGTGTTCAGTTTTGTGCGGTTAGAAAATTGGCAACCTTAACTCAGAGGGCGTTGTAAGCCCGGTGGCCTGTAACCTGGGAGAGAAAGAGGATAGTTGACTGAGCTCTCTGAGGGCCTCTGTTGGAGAGCAAGGGGAGGCGACTGAGCGAGGCAGTACCTCATTTACACATTCACTGCAGGAGGTTTGGGAACATGGGGTATAATTTGACTAAATTTTGTACTTGGGGCCCATATTTTTGAGATTACCTTGTTGAGTACCCGACCTGGGCAAAGCCTGGACAACGACTGGGTATGGGGTCACCCTGATGACAACTGATGCTTGCTGAAGTGGGGTCAGAGGCCCTGGACAGCCCTATAGGGGGGAGAGAAAGTGCATGTTTCCAGCTTGGTTTGAGGAGTATCTTTCTGGGTGGTAGGGGCTCTGAGGGGTTCCTGAGGTCACTGATCCCCTTGGATCTGAAAGAGCAGAGCAATGGGCTGTAATTGCCTTATGTGGACAGAGCTCACCAGAGGTTCCAGTTGCTGAGACACTGTCAAGCGGAGGTCAGAGCCCAGAAGTAGTTCTGGCCACCAAAGCAAGGCAGCAGTTGGGCCTGGCCATAACACCCAGCATGCAGAGCAAAGCAGCACTTGGATTCGCCCCCAGCTTCCAGCAGGAGAGCAGTATGCCAAGTAATTGGTAGCAACTGTCTATGTCTCCTGTCAACTGGTGAGGGGCCTCCCTGTCCTAGCTGCTGAAATCATTCATTATAGCAGGACAGGTGGTAGAGCCCCAGGACTGCCTACAAAACAGAGACCGTGATTTTCCTGGACTCTTGGAAGCACGAACTGCGAGTGAGGAAGTTGGGGACGTGTGAACTGAGTGTGGGAGGCAGAACAAACACTGCATCAGCTGTTCAGGGTCCAATTGCGTGGGACCGTGACTTATGCACCCTGAGGTGAACGGTGGTAGAAGGTGTTAAATTGTAAATTCTTGTCCCAGGTCAACCTGGCCTTTCCTTTTTCTTCCCCCTCCCTCTCACCAATATAGTTTAAACCTCTGTGCTTGCGAGTGGCAGGGCCGTCCTTAGGATTTATGGGGCCCTATGCAGTATTATTAAACTGGTGCCCCCATACCTGATGACAACCTGGGCTCACATGTGTATTTTAGATAAGGGTGATCTTTTGACGGATTTATTTAAAAAACTGTGTCTGAAGATCCAAGCATTTACGGCTAAAGATGAATACTCAGATTGTGCATCTAAAAATCTATGCAAAGCTTTTTAGAGACGTGATTTTATAATCTTCAGCAATACACTAATGAAATATTTTTAAAGGAAATTTTCAATGGAGGTCCTGTAGACTAACATGTTCTGAGTAAATATTACAGTATTGCACAACTGTTTTTGTCAGTAAATTCAGAAACTGACAGTAGATACCTGGGGGTTGGCAAATGCCTGTTAAATGGCTTCATTACCACTTGACAGGTTTCAGAGCAGCAGCCCTGTTAGTCTGTATCCGCAAAAAGAAAAGGAGTACTTATGGCACTTTAGGGACTAACAAATTTATTTGAGCATAAGCTTTCGTGAGCTACAAGTGAGCTGTAACTCACAAGAGCTTATGCTCCAATAAATGTGTTAGTCTCTAAGGTGCCACAAGTCCTCCTTTTCTTATTACCACTTGAATGGCTCTTCAACAATTTCAGTGTTGTGCTAATAGGTCTGGCAGGCTGGAAGGGCTTTTTCACTTTTAAGTACTAGATCCCCTCTGGAGGAAGACTCAGCAGGCTGCAGCAGCCAGCTGTGGTGGGAGCCTGCAGGAAAGGTCAAAACAGGGTTAGGAAGAGGCGGAAGGGTAGAGACTATGACCCAGGGGTGCCCCAAATTTTCCTGTGTCCTACGCCACGTATTCTGCATATGCCTAAGGACGGCCCTGGCGAGTGGGTACAGATTTGCCTAGCAAAAGCACCCAGAGTGGTTATAGGTTCTGTCATAAATATAAAGGGAAGGGTAAACCCCTTTGAAATCCCTCCTGGCCAGGGGAAAGCTTCTCTCACCTGTAAAGGGTTAAGAAGCTAAAGGTAACCTCGCTGGCATCTGACCAAAATGACCAATGAGGAGACAAGATACTTTCAAAAGCTGGGAGGAGGGAGAGAAACAAAGGGTCTGTGTGTCTGTCTATATGCTGGTCTTTACCGGGGATAGACCAGGAATGGAGTCTTAGAACTTTTAGTAAGTAATCTAGCTAGGTATGTGTTAGATTATGATTTCTTTAAATGGCTGAGAAAAGAATTGTGTTGAATAGAATAACTATTTCTGTCTGTGTATCTTTTTTGTAACTTAAGGTTTTGCCTAGAGGGGTTCTCTATGTTTTTGAAGCTAATTACCCTGTAAGACATCTACCATCCTGATTTTACAGGGGGGATTTCTTCATTTCTATTTACTTCTATTTTTATTAACAGTCTTCTTGTAAGAAACTGAATGCTTTTTCATTGTTCTTAGATCCAAGGGTTTGGGTCTGTGGTCACCTATGCAAATTGGTGAGGCTTTTTATCCAACATTTCCCAGGAAAGGAGGGGTGCAAGTGTTGGGAGGATTGTTCATTGTTCTTAAGATCCAAGGGTCTGGGTCTGTAGTCACCTAGGCAAATTGGTGAGGCTTTTTACCAAACCTTGTCCAGGAAGTGGGGTGCAAGGTTTTGGGAAGTATTTTGGGGGGAAGGACGCGTCCAAACAGCTCTTCCCCAGTAACCAGTATTAGTTTGGTGGTGGTAGCGGCCAGTCCAAGGACAACGGGGGGGAATATTTTGTACCTTGGGGAAGTTTTGACCTAAACTGGT
This sequence comes from Lepidochelys kempii, assembly GCF_965140285.1. Taxonomy (NCBI): domain Eukaryota; kingdom Metazoa; phylum Chordata; order Testudines; family Cheloniidae; genus Lepidochelys; species Lepidochelys kempii. The sequence goes on from NC_136381.1 coordinate 259,565,590, forward strand.
GAAGATAAGCTTAGGAGGTTTTTCATGCAGGTCCCCACATCTGTACCCTAGAGTTCAGAGTGGGGGAGGAACCTTGACATGGTGGCATAGTGGTGGGATTAACCTGAAATCATTTTGAGATCCAGTTGAGATTTTTTGAACTAGAAATACAGATTTTAAAAAGGAAATTTTTTTTTCCTTTGGAAAGGAAGTCCAGAAAGCAGCTGAAACTGAAAGCAGCTTGTTTTTTCTCTGCTTTGTGGCCAAGCAGAGACAAAGGGGGATTATCTTTGTGAATTGCAGGTTTTCTTTGCCTGGAGGCAGGGTACTTAACTCCTGCAGGGAAATTCACAGTCTTCCAACCCAGAGGTTTTGTTTTTTTTTCTTCCTAAAAGTAAATAGGGGGTGTGTGTTCTACCCATTTGCTTTTTCTTTGGGCTGGGTAAGCAGGTTTCCAAGTAGTTGGAGGTTTTTTGCTTTAATTTGGGCCCAGAGCAGAGACAAGGGAATTGTCTTTTTCTGTAGGCTGACAATCACTATCAGAGAATAGTTATTCTATTCAGCACAATTCTTTTCTCAGCCATTTAAAGAAATCATAATCTAACACATACCTAGCTAGATTACTTACTAAAAGTTCTAAGACTCCATTCCTGGTCTATCCCCGGTAAAGACCAGCATATAGACAGACACACAGACCCTTTGTTTCTCTCCCTCCTCCCAGCTTTTGAAAGTATCTTGTCTCCTCATTGGTCATTTTGGTCAGGTGCCAGTGAGGTTACCTTTAGCTTCTTAACCCTTTACAGGTGAGAGAAGCTTTCCCCTGGCCAGGAGGGATTTCAAAGGGGTTTACCCTTCCCTTTATATGTATGACAGGTTCCCAGATTACTAGGTAAGGACTTGAGCCCAAAAAAGTTAAAAGAAAAGGAGTACTTGTGGCACCTTAGAGACTAACCAATTTATTTGAGCATGAGCTTTCGTGAGCTACAGCTCACTTCATTGGATGCATACCGTGGAAACTGCAGCAGACTTTATATACACACAGAGATCATGAAACAATACCTCCTCCCACCCCACTGTCCTGCTGGTAATAGCTTATCTAAAGTGATCATCAGGTGGGCCATTTCCAGCACAAATCCAGTGAGTTTGTGTGTGTATGGGGGTGGGGGGGGGGTGTGAGAAAATCTGGATTTGTGCAGGAAATGGCCCAACTTGATTATCATGCACATTGTGTAAAAAGTTGTCCCTTTGGATGGGCTATCACCAGCAGGAGAGTGAATTTGTGTGGGGGGGTGGAGGGTGAGAAAACCTGGATTTGTGCTGGAAATGGCCCACCTGATGATCACTTTAGATAAGCTATTACCAGCAGGACAGTGGGGTGGGAGGAGGTATTGTTTCATATTCTCTGTGTATATATAAAGTCTGCTGCAGTTTCCACGGTATGCATCCGATGAAGTGAGCTGTAGCTCACGAAAGCTCATGCTCAAATAAATTGGTTAGTCTCTAATGTGCCACAAGTACTCCTTTTCTTTTTGTGAATACAGACTAACACGGCTGTTACTCTGAAACCTGTCAAAAAAGTTAAGAAATTGTAGAGAATCCCTTAAAATAAGTACCAGCCCTTGTTGCTGCATCCCCATTGGCAGAAGCGTTACAGCTTACATTAGCCTTAGTAACTTCCTCAAAGGGCCAGAGAATTGGGCACAAATTTGACTAATTTAAGGACATGAAAGGGATGATTCTTTTTTAGCTGGATAAAAGAAATCACCTCTTGCGTTACATTTCAGAGCACAGTCCTTGCTTGTGTGTGTTGGATCCTTTAGGACTGCACCCTCTGAAAAGCCTTTGGATTCAAGGAAAAAGTCTGAAAAGACAATTACAGAAGGAGAAATGGGGTCTTCTCTTGAGGCACATTGGGACCAGACAGTTGCAATTTAAAGGATGACATACAGGATCCCTTTAAGTGAAACCTATTCATCAGAAGCGATGTACATACTCCTGGCAATGTAGCTGTTTCTCCACAAGGAGATACTCATAGCTCACGTTTGTACTTGTGAAATGTTGAGCGTTGACTTCATAATTGCTGGATCTGCAGACAGGAGCTAACCAGGAAGTGTGTGTTGATGTATTTTCATAGGGTAAATGATATACTCATATTTAGGTGAGGAACTGTTGAAAGGTTCCCTTGCTCCGGTAAAATGCAGCAGTTTACTGTATTAGTATCAGGTATTGTAATGCGGATTATATTTATTTGGCAGAAGCTACTATAAATTCAATGAAAGACGATGTTTCAAAGAAAAGGAGTACTTGTGGCACCTTAGAGACTAACCAATTTATTTGAGCATAAGCTTTTGTGAGCTACAGCTCGCTTCATCGGCTGCTTCAAAGGTTTCAGCTGTATATTCTTTTCACAGAATATATTTCATGGTTTTTTTAAAGAAACCTTCATTTGTGGGAGAAAACAAAATGTATCTGGTAGGCGGGAAAGAGGTTGCTTTAAGAGTCAAATCCCAGGAGAGGGATTCAGTGAAACTGGGTCCTGTCCATTTTAGCTGTACTGTTAGAAGTTGAAGGTCTAGGACACACAGCTGGGCAGTTCCGATTCTAGCCACCAGAGCGCAATGGTGCACATCCATACTAGCCAGTGCAATACAGTGGACCAAATCCTACAGTCTTCATTGATGCACAACTCCTGCTGAGTGTGTGCCTCATAATTTGGCCCAATATTATGATTCAATATGAATGCTGAGCAGTTGCAGAAACGAAGTGGGGGATTGAGATCATATCATTGCCTGATAGCTTAGTGTGTTAACTCCAGGAGATTGTTCTGTAGCTTCTTGGATCGTTGTGTTTGCAGACATCAGGGTAACAACTAGTAACACACCCATTTGCTCTATCTATCTGGTATTCCTCTTGCCTACAAAAGAACTTATTTTTTCAACAGTAACCTGCATCATTCAGCCTTTGTTGTTGGCCTATGGGCCTGATCTTGCTTCCCTTGAAGCCAGTTAGCTTTGCAGTTTGAATCGCACATCTATTCCATATAGGTTCTTATAACCCCTTCATTTCCATAGTAACTGCGTGCCTGCCAACAGTGCATTAAGCAACCTGACTAACACCAGTCACCGGTGTTTGATCCTTTTTCTCATCCTCTCCCCAGGGGGAGAGTTGTGTGTGCAGTGCAGTGCATTGTTTTCATAGGGTTGTTCTTTTTAAAATGCCCCCGTGTTGATGTGAGAGAAGGCAGATCGAAGAAGAGCGCCTTGACTTACATTGGAGGTTGTAAAAAGAAAAGGAGTACTTGTGGCACCTTAGAGACTAACCAATTTATTTGAGCATGAGCTTTCGTGAGCTACAGCTCACTTCATCGGATGCATTCCGTGGAAACTGCAGCAGACTTTATATACACACAGAGAATATGAAACAATACCTCCTCCCACCCCACTGTCCTGCTGGTAATAGCTTATCTAAAGTGATCATCAAGTTGGGCCATTTCCAGCACAAATCCAGGTTTTCTCACCCTCTACCCCCCCACACAAATTCACTCTCCTGCTGGTGATAGCCCATCCAAAGGGACAACTCTCCACACAATGTGCATGACAATCAAGTTGGGCCATTTCCTGCACAAATCCAGGTTCTCTCACCCCCCCACCCCCCTCCCAAAAACCACACACACAAACTCACTATCTCGCTGGCAATAGCTCATCCAAAGTGACCACTCTCCCCACAATGCGCATGATAATCAAGGTGGGCCACCCCCAGCACAAATCCAGGCCTTCTCACCCCCCTCCCCACCTCCATACACACACAAACTCACTTTCCTGCTGGCAATAGCTCATCCAAACTGACCACTCTCAAAGTTTAAATCCAAGTTAAATCAGAACATCCGGGGGGGGGGGGGGGGCGGGGGGTAGGAAAAAACAAAGGGAAATAGGCTACCTTGCATAATGACTTAGCCACTCCCAGCCCAACTTGATGATCACTTTAGATAAGCTATTACCAGCAGGACAGTGGGGTGGGAGGAGGTATTGTTTCATATTCTCTGTGTGTATATAAAGTCTGCTGCAGTTTCCACGGTATGCATCCGATGAAGTGAGCTGTAGCTCACGAAAGCTCATGCTCAAATAAATTGATTAGTCTCTAAGGTGCCACAAGTACTCCTTTTCTTTTTGCGAATACAGAGTAACACGGCTGTTACTCTGAAACCTGTCATCCAAAGTGAGCACTCTCCCTACAATGTGCATGATAATCAAGGTGGGTCATTTCCAGCACAAATCCAGGTTTTCTCACCCCCCCCACCCCCATACACACACAAACTCACTCTCCTGCTGGTAATAGCTCATCCAAACTGACCACTCTCCAAGTTTAAATCCAAGTTAAACCAGAACATCTGGGGGGGGAGGGGTAGGAAAAAACAAGGGGAAATAGGCTACCTTGCATAATGACTTAGCCACTCCCAGTCTCTATTTAAGCCTAAATTAATACTATCCAATTTGCAAATGAATTCCAATTCAGCAGTTTCTCGCTGGAGTCTGGATTTGAAGTTTTTTTGTTTTAAGATAGCGACCTTCATGTCTGTGATTGCGTGACCAGAGAGATTGAAGTGTTCCCCGACTGGTTTATGAATGTTATAATTCTTGACATCTGATTTGTGTCCATTTATTCTTTTACGTAGAGACTGTCCAGTTTGACCAATGTACATGGCAGAGGGGCATTGCTGGCACATGATGGCATATATCACATTGGTGGATGTGCAGGTGAACGAGCCTCTGATAGTGTGGCTGATGTTATTAGGCCCTGTGATGGTGTCCCCTGAATAGATATGTGGGCACAGTTGGCAACGGGCTTTGTTGCAAGGATAAGTTCCTGGGTTAGTGGTTCTGTTGTGTGGTATGTGGTTGTTGGTGAGTATTTGCTTCAACCTGGATTTGTGCAGGAAATGGCCCAACTTGATTATCATGCACATTGTGTAGAGAGTTGTCACTTTGGATGGGCTATCACCAGCAGGAGAGTGAATTTGTGTGGGGGGGTGGAGGGTGAGAAAACCTGGATTTGTGCTGGAAATGGCCCAACTTGATGATCACTTTAGATAAGCTATTACCAGCAGGACAGTGGGGTGGGAGGAGGTATTGTTTCATATTCTCTGTGTGTATATAAAGTCTGCTGCAGTTTCCACGGTATGCATCCGATGAAGTGAGCTGTAGCTCACGAAAGCTCATGCTCAAATAAATTGGTTAGTCTCTAAGGTGCCACAAGTACTCCTTTTCTTTTTGCGAATACAGACTAACACGGCTGTTACTCTGAAACCTGTCATTGGAGGTTGTGAAGTTTGGATTGGGACCCAGGCCCGCTGACAGCAATTCCGGCCCCCGGGCAGAACAGTCAATGTCCCCCATCAAAAGGGAAGGCTGAGGTTTATGACACTACTTTTTATGCTATTGATAACACATTAGAACCCACTATGGGTGTATTGTGGTATTGCTTGATCCAGTTAACTTTTTTTTTTCCGGTTACAGCACCAGTATTAAACAAATTGTGAGCCTAAATATAAGATGTCGAATTTGTTATTTTGAATTATGTATTTAAATTAAATAAATACATTGTGGAATGAAATTAATTAATATATAAAACATTTAAAGAAGCACCAAGAAAACACCTAAAATATCAAGTTGGCTAATTAAACACCTAATCGTGATTCATTTGTCATCAAAAGAGAGGGAAAAACTGATATACAAGAGGTAACTGAATATGACCAACAAAGTTAAAATATACAATACAATACTTGTGCTGCTGGTACTGTGGGACATCAACACCCAGAGCAATGAGGAGGTGGCAGGCGTGGTGTGCCACATCTACCGAGAGATCTCCTAGGAAGCGGCCGGGGCGAAGGCAGAGGGAAAACCCGCGCCTCATTCTCTGGCTGGGAGGTGGCTCCTCATCGTGATAGTGGCTCATCAGCCAGTGCTCGCGGCAGCAAAGCGGGGGCTGGCCCCCACTGCCTCTCGGCAAACCCAGGGCAGCTCAGTTGGGTGACTGAGCTTGCTGTCTTGTGTCTGGGGAGGAGCTGCAGCCCTGGGGGAAGAAATCTGGTGGCGCGGAGGGAGCTTGTTCCTCTTTCAAGTCTCCCTGTCCTCAGCCTCGCAGCCGGAGAGCCGGCACGGCAGGCACAGCGGCTCCTGAGCAGCCAGAGGAGGCAGCAAGCTCCACGGTTCCCGGGCTGCTGGTGCTGACGCTCTGCCAGACCAGCAGGGTGCAGCAGCGCTCTGGCCAATGGTTACTGGCACAGTGAGGGACGGCGCTCTGTACAGAGCAGCTGCTGCAGAAAACGATTTTCTTTCTTTTTTTAAATTGTAATTTTTATTTAAAAAATACATATCTATCCCATCCGCCCGCACCTTTTTAGATCGTCGGGCCCCTGGGCAATTGACCCCTTTGCCCCCCCATGTTGGCGGGCCTGTTGGGCCCTTCTTCCCGGGGGAGTTGACTCCACAGTTTCTGAGCAGTTCCTGAGCTCATTAATGAGTTCTAGCGGTGGGATCTTTGGTTCAAAGGGGAACACGAGTTAGGAGCAGCTGTCTGAAGGACCTAATCAATCAAACACTGCCAGGTCCCTGCTGTATATACTCTTATACCTCCCTACTGTATGTTCCACTCCATGCATCTGATGAAGTGGGTTTTAGCCCACGAAAGCTTATGCCCAAATAAATTTGTTAGTCTCTAAGGTTCCACAAGGACTCCGCGTTGTTTTTGCTGATACAAACACTGCTACCATTCTGAAAACTGTTAGGTCAGTTACCAATCCCGTATTTCTGGGAATTTACACTATACATTTCCTTCAGCTACAGCTAACTGTGAAGGCTGCTTTGAATGAGCTCCACAGCATTGCTACAGGTGAATACCACAAGAGCTAAACAAACCAGATACTTGAGTCTTCAAATGGGTGGATAGCAGAAATCAGCTCTTCAAGGCCTTAGCCTCTGGTACATAAACATCACCAGCTGCTGCTGTTACAAAGACTGACTGCTTTCAGTAAATGCTGCAGACATTTGTTGCTGGTGCTAAATAATCATCCCCTGTTTATTACAGATGATTTCTTTGCTGCAGCAGTACTGGAGAGCTGGGAAGTGGGTTGTTTGGCCATAACCTATTGTGCTGCTCTCGAAATGTTGTGTACCTTTTTGGAGGACGAATTGTTCTCAGCCCTTGGTTAGCTGCAGTCATTACTATCAACCCTTGAGGTATTATCTGATGTACTTCACGTGAGGAAGCCTCCATATTTATTCAGGGCTAACATGCCGGCTGAACTTTAAAGAGATGTTTTGATTCATGATAAACACACCGAAGGTCATTAGTGTTCCAAGCCTCCATCGACAATGTTACGGATACAACCTTGGAGATGGATCCAGTTACATGTAAACTGTCCCCCAACCCTAGCTAGAGCATAATTCCATTTTGTAGCTGTGTTAGGACTTTATCCATGTCTCTGCTCTGTGGATGCTCAAGTTAGGCACATGACAGGTGGGCCTGCATACACTTATTAAAATGATGCCCAGAGGTCCCAACCAAAATCAGGGCCCCATCGCACCAGATACTGTACAGACACAAAGTGAGATGCTGCCACTGCCACAAGGAGCCACAGTCCAGAGCCAATATAGATAGAGAGCAGTATGGGAAAATGAGGCACAGAGCGCTTCAATGACTTGACCAAGGTTACCCAGCAGCAGAGCCAGGTACAGAATCTGCGTCTGCTGACTCCCAGTCTAGTGCTCTGCTCACTAGATCATGCCACCTTCCCTATACAGTGTACAGAACTTGGTGTGTACCATATAGCTGTGATAAGTAGCATCTTCTTCGGTAACTTCCTTGTCCCTTCTAACTTCCCCCAGTGTAAGGTTGCCCTTGAATAGAAACATTTCCCCCACCCCAATGCACCTTCTGGAGCTGGCCCTCTCAATACCGCAGAGCCAAGCTGCTGGCAGGGGTGAAGTGACCATTTTGCAGCTAGCAACTGTCAGTTGCCTCTTCCAGCCAGAAGGGAGGTAAGTATCTTTGTGTTTTTCCCTTCCTATTGCAGATGGAAGGCAGCATGGTTAGCCAGGAGCAGGCATTGAAGCTCTTTGGTGAGGCTGTGTCCGAGCTATTTGTGGTGGTGTTTTAATTCAGGGCTGGGGGTGTGCATCTGGCTTTCGGTGTTTGGCCTTTTGTAGGTGATGTGCAGATTCATAGACTCCAAAGCCAGAAGGGACCATGTGACCATCTAGTCTGGCCTCCTGCAAAACACAGGGCAGAGGACTTCCCCTGATTCTCGTTTAGAAAGCCTGTAGGGTTGGTAGATTCACGCCAAAGAGGTTTATACTGAAGCTGGCCATCTGCCTCGATCTGATCAGTTGTCCTTTTAGCAGAAACAGCCAAGAGCTTCTCTGCCCTTGAGCTGAAAATGAGTGAGGAATCCTTGTGAAAGGGCCATTCCAGTGCCCTGTGTGTTGGAGGCAAAGGTAGACCAGTTTAACGATCTCTCTAAAGATGAATCCGTGGGGCGTTCGAGCTGCAAGGAGGGTACATTCTTTTGAAGTTTGCCATGATGATGAGGATATCGTTTAGAAAGACGTCCAGTTTTGCCTTGTGAAGCGGGGGGTTTGTTCATATACTTAAAGGGGGGGCTGTCACATTTTCATATCTCTTGGCTGAGGCGCATTCATGCAGAACTTAAGCTCTGTTTCTTATTTTGATACATCTGTGCCTTCTAATGAAGGCTGATACTCTTGTGCGTTACAGTCCCGAGAGTCCCCAGAATGTTATTCTCCTGAGCCCCTAATTGCTGAGAAGTTGATCGGGGTGAGCAAAAAATCCAAGGGCGTACTGAGGGTGAGCTGGCAATTCGTGTAATGGAAGAGAAAACATTAGGCCTCTCAGCGCACACACGAAGTCTCCATTAAACGTTTAAATCCCCAAGCACTTTTCAAGATGCTTTCTGAGCAGGAGCAAGCTGTGACTCCCCTCTGCACCCATGTTGGGGAACCGCCACAGTTCTATAAATACAGGCCACTTCCCCGGAGAACAGCATGCTGCTTGGGAATCCGAGGATGGTTCAGATACTTAAGGAAGTTCATACCTTTATTAGTAGGGAAAATCCTTGGTATTTCTGGTCCCTGTCCTAGAAGCCAATGGCAACTTTCACATTACATGTAGATGGAGTAGGGTTAGTAGCAGGGTGGATAAAAATTGATGATTTATAAAAAGAATTAAAAAATCAGATTAAAAAAATAAATTGGATTTTTTTAATTTAAATTCAACACAGTTTTGAAAATAAATCTATTTAGAATTAAATTTGAAATTGACAGCCTATGTTAAGGCCTAACCTTATTATAATCTATTCAAATCATTGACATTAAAAACAAAAAATAATATTAAGCAGTAGAAGTTTGCTGCTAAGTTTTAAAGAAAGTCAAACCACTGAAAGGGCGGAAGTCACTGGCTAAGCACCTGAAACCACAGTTTGTTGAAGTGCTAAACCGGCTTTTGAGAGCAGTAGCTTCTTCTGCAGGTGCAGAGAGACTATTACCTTCATTTCAGCTAGTTCAGTTCAATGACTAGCTCATTCCAAATTCAGAAATCAGTTGGGAGTTGAAAAAGCAGGAAAGCTTGGTTTTTCCGCCCTTTCTAATCTGTGAAAAAAGCCTTTGTTTGATAAATCAGTTAGTTTTAAATGCAATGCATGTGTTGATAAACCTTTTTTCTTAAGTATCCAGCACATTTAAAGTAACTGTATTTAATACAAATAATTAAAATGCTTTTTCAGTGCATTTTTAACTCAATTTGAATGTCCACCCAAATAGAGCTTCACACAAATTGCAAGTAAAAATAATAAATAGTAAAAAATTAAGCTATGTAACTGCTTATATAAATATGTATAGATATAGTATATCCTCCTACTTAGCAAAAAGACGTGCCAAGCTTAGTGTACAGGCTATACTTAGCTGTAGATCACCATGTTTTAATGGTTACCACCCAATGAGAATCAAACTTTCTTTAGGAAAAAAGGTAGAAAGTACAAATGCAAAACACAGTTAAAAGGAACTATTCAAATCAAGGTTTCCTGCTTGCATGATTAAAATAGGTGATTTTTAATTGCTTTGATCTGAATCAATCTACCCTGATTAGTAGCCCCTCCGTGTCGAGCTGGGAGGTAAATTTAGCAAGAATAAAATTAAGGCCTTGAGCCAGCTTCTTGTATTGCACTGGCAAACAGGGCTTTCATGGAACCCTGTTGGCTTGAATAGGGCTCCATGTGGGTGCCAGGATCTTTCCACATGGAGCACGTTGCAGGATCAGGGCCTAAAAGGTAAGCTACCTCCTGGGGCAGACAAACTACTGAGCTGATGGAGTAAAACTGCAAAAGTCCAGGGCTCAGCTAATTTCTCCAATGTTTGCAGTGCCACAATCAAAATTGTGCAAGAGATACAGCAGTTCTCCCCTCACACTGCTGAGCCTGGCTGGCACTGACCTGTGGCTGCTCTGGTAGGATGCCTGCAGGCATGTGGCAGTACAGACTGATTTGTCTGAGTGTCTAAGGGCCAGGTGGGCAGAAAAGGGGCCATGGCATATGGAAATGGGAGCATGGCAATGGGAATTAGGTCAGTGTCACATGGCAATGCTTACATAGGGGTTTTCACCCACAGATCTCAAAAGGTTTTGCGCGGAAGGTAAGTGCCATTATTCTCATTTTCACAGAGGGGGAAACTGAGGCGGCAAAGTGCCTTCCCCAAAGTCCCAGGGAGTAACTGGCAGAGTTAGGAATTGAATTGAGGTCTCCTGATTCTCAGGCTCCATCTTGCCTCCCTTGCACAGGGGGATGAGGATCTGGGCCTTAGTGTCTAGAATATTATTGGGTGGGCCGTGAAATCTTGTTATTACAGAGAGGAAAATGCCAGTGGTTTGGTGTGGGTTAGTTTATGAGGCAGTGGATGATTACGGCTACTCTATACGTGATGAGCTCACCTAATGGAGCAAGTTGTGATACCCTTACATTGAGTAGCATTTTACTCTGCAAATAATTCCACCAATTTCAGCAAGACTACTTGCGGCACAAGGTGCTGCTCAGTGCAAGTAAGGGTATCTGAGTCGGGCCAGTTTGCATGTACCCAATGCACAGCCGCAAACTGGTTACCCATGCCTGCAAATGGCCAATTAGCCACACAACTGGCTACTTCACTTGCAAATGCACATGTTCTATATGCGCACTGCGTACTTTGTGTGGGCAAAGATAGTGTCTTGGCTTTGCTACTAGCCTCACTTCTCGGTGCCTCAGTTTCCCCATCTGTAAAATGGGGATAATAATACTGAACCTTCTCCCCCCACCCCCCGGAAAGGGCTTTGAGATCTTCTGATGAAAAGTGGTATGTGAGAGCTAGGCATGATTTTTAATTTTGAAAATCAAGCATTGAAAGGGAATGGATATGTCAGGGAGAACACTTTCTTGCTAAAAATGGGGCACCTTTGTCCCGGGAGTGAAGAATTTGGTTTCGGAGAATGCTGAAGAAGCCGCTCAGCTGGGCAGCAGAAGGACTCTGAACTCTCATTAGAGAGCAGAATTCAGGAAATAAGATGCTCCCTAGTGAACTTAATTTCTCAGCACCCCTTTAGTTCTGTAAGGGAAACAATCCCCTTCAAGGCAGTGAAATCAGCCCGCCTGATGGGGAGCCAGCTGGGAACTGTGTCAAAAAGGCTGCAAAGTGGGAGTGGGTTGAAGTCAGCAGCTCCGAAGCAGCGTCCAAAGCGCAGATTCAGCACTGCCAACCCAAAATCATGAGACTGGCCTAAAAATCATGATTTTTTTTTTTAATTTTAAATACAGAGTTCTTTTTATTTGCTTTCTGTTTTTTATCCCTTTTTAGAATTTTACATGCAGCTTTTCTCTGCAACCACGACCGCTAGAAACTTAAAGGACAGCTGCGATTCTCCCATAATCCCTTGACTCCAGGAACTGGGGCTTTAAGTAAAACTCCCAATATTGTGATCAATAAAATCACGAGCCTTGGCAACGCTGCCAGATATGGAAAATCAGGGGATTGGCAAAATAGGCGCAGCCATCACTAGCTCACTAAAAAACGTTGGCGAAATCTAAGAACCAGAAATCCATCTTGAAAACTCTTGAGCCACCCTCAACCAAAATGTGAGGTGGGTATTTGCAAGGGGAGCCTAAAACATGTATATGTTCAAATCAGTTACCCCGGCTGTCCTTACCTTGATAGGCTGGGCATATGATAGATATAAATAACCCTCTGGTTAGGGAAGTAGTGGTATGATGTATTTGCAAGTCACATTTAATGGCTTTTAAAACAACTCTGCTCCGTTTCTTTATTTAACATACTGTATTTTGGGGAGTGTAGGAGGTGTACAAGAGCTTGCCAACTCCACTTGTACTGAATTATCTGTGGGTGTATGTACATGCAAAACTGTATGACAAAAGCCACATCCCACGCTGGTGAAAGTTTTTGTAAGTCAACAGAGATAAAATTGCCATTAATTAGGTTTGCTAAAAATGGAACGGGTGTTTCAATGCTAACCTTTGGATGGAAACTTTAAAAATTACACCTTGTGGTTGATGATAGGGAAGGAGTACATCGCCCCCCTCCCATCACATGTCATCCCCTTGCTGTCTTCTGGTAGGACGTGGGGCGTGTGACGAACAATGCCTGGATGCAGAGGTTGGGGAGAAATGAACTAGAGTTTTTGCAACACACACATTGTTTACTCAGATTCCATTCGGCTAATTCCTGTCTGAAAGGTGAGCGTGCTGTTATGAGCTGGGTGAAATCTTGCTATGGGCTGAGTTAAACCCTTGTGAATGCACCTTTCATTTAAGATTCTTCGAATTAAAGAGACAGTTCAGGGAGCACACCTGACACCAGTTCTGGGAGTCTGCCCAGAAACCAGCAACAGTGGGCAGAGGGCTCCACTAGGTACAGTTCTGACCAGGTGTGTGTATGGTGGTGAGGGGAGAGACAAGCTGGAGGGCAGACGAGAACGTGAGAAAGAGAATGAGACTGACAGAGGGACAGCCTGAGCAAGCAGGATGTCTGACCCTGGAAGAACCTAGAGAGAAGGTTTCTGGGTCCGGTGTTGTCTAAAGAGACTTGGGGCTGGAAGCAAAGAAGCTATCTGCTGGTTTTGGCTCCTCCTGCCTTTGGAGGACTTTCTATATTCCTTGTAAAGAAACAAGATTGCATCAAAGGTACCAGGCTCCATCTTTGGTTTCTACACCCAAGTGGAACAAGCCACAAAGCCCAGAACTTTGACTAGCCACTCAGGTGGATTTAAAAAACAAACAAACAAAAAACAGGGAAGGGCAGGCATAACAGTATAAAGTACAGGAGCCCTAGTGGTACAAAGTAGTATTACATATCACACAATTCAGCCCTTGCATACAATGTCAGCTGAGGAATGCTCTCTTGTATGACTGAGGTTCATGGTAACCACTGGGCCACCAGAAAGGGCTGCCCATTCATTGCTCTTCTAGTTTAGTATAGTAGGCAGGTCACCCAGGCACCCGGAAACATCTGTTGGTTCATAATCAGCACCCCAAAAAAAGTGCTGGTTTGAAAGAGTTGCATCAAACCCACTGAACTCATTGTTTCCTTGTGTCCCCCCGGTTTGTCTCTTGTCCTGCACTTTGATTGTAAGCTCTCGGAGCAGGGATTGTCCCTCTGTTTGTACAGTGCCTAGCTCAAAGGGGTCCATGATCTAGGCTCCTAGGTGCTACTGCCAGATAACATACAATAATAAATAATAGAGCTTGATGGACTTTAATGCTCTATTTAATTCTGTCATTTTTCAGAGTAAATTCTTTCTGCAAGCTTTTCTAAATTAACACTCCATACAATTCCCTATTAAATTCTGTGGAATGGTTTTAAAAATACCTGTAGCTAGCAGATTATAGGTAGGGCCCTACCAAATTCATGGTCCATTTAGGTCAATTTCACAGTCACAGGATTTTAAAAATAGCAAATTTCATGATTTTCGCTATTTAAATCTGAAATTTCACAGTGTTGTAATTGTAGGGGTCCTGAGCCAAAAAGGAGTGGTGTGGGGGGGGGGGGGAGGGGCTTGCAGGGTTATTGTAGAGGGGGTTGCGGTACTGTTACCCTTACTTTTGCACTGCTGCTTGCAGAGCTGGGCCCTCAGTCAGCAGCTGCCACTCTCCAGCTGCCCAGCTCTGAAGGCAGCTGCGCAGAAGTAAAGGTGGCAATACCATGACCCCCCTAAAATAACCGTGTGACCCTCCCTGCAACTCCCTTTTGGGTCAGGCCCCCCTATATGAGAAACTCTGGTCTCCCCCGTGAAATCTATATAGTATACGGTAAAAACACACAAAAGACCAGATTTCATGGGTGGAGACCAGATTTCATGGTCCATGACATGTTTCTCATGGCTGTGAATGTGGTAGGGCCCCAATTATAGGGAAGAATCCCTTTAAATAGTTTGGGAGGTCCCTAGTAGCCAGTTATGGCCCTATCCCTCATCCTTTCTTGACTTCTCTAGGAGTTTTTCATATGCCCAGGTTTGAGGTGTCCCTGCATGTGTTCTGATTTTTGTGTCCTTGGAGGTTTTTCAGAGCAGGTTGGCCAAACACCTGTCAGGTATGGTCTAGGTTCTCTTGGTCCTGCCTCAGCATGGGGGAATGGACTAGCTGACCCCTTGAGGTCCTTTCCAGCCCTATGTTTCTCTGATATTTTGCTTACAGCTGAACTGGAGTGCAAGGCTTGAGCATGGAATCCAAACTTGGGTCCACCGCTTACCAGTGTGTGATCTCGTGAAGGGTTTCCATTAGCACCCGTTACCATAGTGTGTAAGCAGCATCGCCACTAGCCGGCTCAGCATCCAGTTCTCTTCAGAGATTTTCCTCCTTGCTGGATTCATAACAGTTTTCTCTTTTCCTTGGCTCTCCAGAATGTGTGGAGATGTAGGGGCTAGCAGGGGAATTGAGTGTATATGTGTGGGGAAGAATGTTGAGGAAACTCCAGCAAAGTACTTATGGCTGTAGGCCCTGACTATTGATATTACCGTCCCCTAGTGGTCACTTTAATTCTATACTAGTAAATAGGATTCTGCGTACTGGATTAGGCAATCCTTAGTCCATAGTCTGCTGAGAGAAAGGAGCTGGCCCTGTTCTCCTGGGAGTTCCTGGCATCCTGGGGTGGGAGAACAGGGTCTGAGGACTGCAGGAGCAAGAGACAGCGGAATAGGTAAAAGGGGGACAAAAGGCAGATGGAGGAGGATAATAGGGGCACAAGAGAAGGAGAGAGCAGGAGACAAGTGAGGCACAGCCAGGGAGAGAGCAGGATCAGGAGAGGGAGTCCGATGAAAAAGAGATGAAACGTTTTACAGAATGCCCCCCGTCCCCAAGGGTAGACATGTGCCCTAAATGCCCTAACCAAAAAAAAAAGAAGTACGGGTATTTTGGACCGTGAGAGGCAGAGTGGCCTAGCAAATAGAGCACTGGACTGGGACAACTGGGTTCTAGGCCTGGTTCTTCCACTGGCCTGCTCAGTGACTTTGTTACCTAGTGCCTCTATGTTCTTGGGGAAGCAGGGCATATTACCCAGCCTGCCTGACTCACAAAATACCTTCTCCGCTCCCAGCCTCTGCTTGAACCAAGGCTGATCAGAAGAAAGACTTACAAAAAGCAATGAAAAGGCAGTGGAAGACACACCTACACCCCTCTGGACAAGGGTGACAGGATTAAGGAAACTCCCCTAGCCTCATTTGCATCGAAGATGGGACAGGGAGGCATCCCCTTTAGCATACAGAATGGAGAACAGAGATTCCCAGGTAAGAACAGCAAGAACTCTGGGACCAGAAAAGCAGGGAAGCACTGCATGATGGGGGATCTCTGCTCCAGATGTTAATGAACCCATGCCTGCACACACCCAGCTCAGTAGTTATCAGACCAATTCTAGTAATAAATCCTTCATTGGTATCCAAAATACTGAAGCTGCCTAATTCTATTGTGAGCTCCCTCGAAGGAATCAGTTCCTATGGTCTAGCCTGAACAAAACAACTTTGGTATACTCCCCTGAGCCATCAGTTTACCCGCAAACAAATCTAGTGTTCTCCATTGAACCATTGTTCTTTCCCTACAAAAACCCCTACCCAGGCTCAAATAAGTGTTCTGATGCTTGGATCCAAAATCTTCATCAATTCCATTAGAACTTCATCTTCTCCTGACTGATCATGCTGGGGGCTCTGCCTGCCTCTAGCACTCTGGACCCTCAGCCACCACCACCTGGGAACCCCGATCCATTCAAGCTTCATGGAGTAATGAGAACCCATCTCTCTCTCTCCAGGTATAGCCTTCTGACCCTGACTTGTGTGATCAATTATAGTTTTCTAAACCTAACTTTTATAATCAAATTTGTTAGATTTTAATATTATAACTGTTTTTGATTGTTTGGCTCCCCTTGTGTGGTTATTTCCTGGCAATAAATAACTTTCAGGGTTAAGCTGGTTGCTTCTCTCTCTCCCTCTCCCTCTCTCTCTCCCCTCCACCTCCATCCCCCACATGGGTGTTTTTTGGCTTCCCCATTCGCTCTGCAGCAAAGCTCCTTGTACCTAAAAGTCCTGTGGGGTTTGCTCATCCAGTGGGTTACTACCAGAACAATTGTAACATGAAAGTGGGGATAGGGACGTGCTGAATCTGCCGCCCTGACCGGGAAAACCGAGAAGTCTGCTGCTTGCCAGGGGCTAAGATTCGTGATGTGACGGAGAGACTGCCGAGACTCATCAAGCCCTCGGATCGCTACCCCTTCCTGCTTCTCCACGTGGGCACCAATGATACTGCCAAGAATGACCTTGAGCGGATCACTGCAGACTATGTGGCTCTAGGAAGAAGGATAAAGAAGTTGGAGGCGCAAGTGGTGTTCTCGTCCATCCTCCCCGTGGAAGGAAAAGGCCTAGGTAGGGAGCGTCGAATCGTGGAAGTCAACGAAATGCTACGCAGGTGGTGTCGGAGAGAAGGCTTTGGTTTCTTTGACCATGGGATGGTGTTCCATGAAGGAGGAGTGCTGGGCAGAGACGGGCTCCATCTTACGAAGAGAGGGAAGAGCATCTTTGCCAGCAGGCTGGCTAACCTAGTGAGGAGGGCTTTAAACTAGGTTCACCGGGGGAAGGAGACCAAAGCCCTGAGGTAAGTGGGAAAGCGGGATACCGGGAGGAAGCACAGGCAGGAATGTCTGTGAGGGGAGGGCTCCTGCCTCATACTGGGAATGAGGGGCGATCAACAGGTTATCTCAAGTGCTTATATACGAATGCACAAAGCCTTGGAAACAAGCAGGGAGAACTGGAGGTCCTGGTGATGTCAAGGAACTATGACGTGATCGGAATAACAGAGACTTGGTGGGATAACTCACATGACTGGAGTACTGTCATGGATGGTTATAAACTGTTCAGGAAGGACAGGCAGGGCAGAAAAGGTGGGGGAGTAGCACTGTATGTAAGGGAGCAGTATGACTGCTCAGAGCTCCGGTACGAAACTGCAGAAAAACCTGAGTGTCTCTGGATTAAGTTTAGAAGTGTGTGCAACAAGAGTGATGTAGTGGTGGGAGTCTGCTATAGACCACCGGACCAGGGGGATGAGGTAGATGAGGCTTTCTTCCGGCAGCTCACGGAAGCTACTAGATCGCATGCCCTGATTCTCATGGGTGACTTTAATTTTCCTGATATCTGCTGGGAGAGCAATACAGCGGTGCATAGACAATCCAGGAAGTTTTTGGAAAGCGTAGGGGACAATTTCCTGGCGCAAGTGCTAGAGGAGCCAACTAGGGGGGGCGCTTTTCTTGACCCACTGCTCACAAACCGGGTAGAATTAGTGGGGGAAGCAAAAGTGGATGGGAATCTGGGAGGCAGTGACCATGAGTTGGTTGAGTTCAGGATCCTGACGCAGGGAAGAAAGGTAAGCAGCAGGATACGGACCCTGGATTTCAGGAAAGCAGACTTCGACTCCCTCAGGGAACGGATGGCCAGGATCCCCTGGGGGACTAACTTGAAGGGGAAAGGAGTCCAGGAGAGCTGGCTGTATTTCAAGGAATCCCTGTTGAGGTTACAGGGACAAACCATCCCAATGAGTCGAAAGAATAGTAAATATGCCAGGCGACCAGCTTGGCTTAATGGTGAAATCCTAGCGGATCTTAAACATAAAAAAGAAGCTTACAAGAAGTGGAAGGTTGGACTTATGACCAGGGAAGAGTATAAAAATATTGCTTGGGCATGTAGGAATGATATCAGGAGGGCCAAATCGCACCTGGAGCTGCAGCTAGCCAGAGAGGTCAAGAATAACAAGAAGGGTTTCTTCAGGTATGTTGGCAACAAGAAGAAAGCCAAGGAATGTGTGGGCCCCTTACTGAATGAGGGAGGCAACCTAGTGACAGAGGATGTGGAAAAAGCTAATGTACTCAATGCTTTTTTTGCCTCTGTTTTCACTAACAAGGTCAGCTCCCAGACTGCTGCGCTGGGCATCACAAAATGGGGAAGAGATGGCCAGCCCTCTGTGGAGATAGAGGTGGTTAGGGACTATTTAGAAAAGCTGGACGTGCACAAGTCCATGGGGCCGGACGAGTTGCATCCGAGAGTGCTGAAGGAATTGGCGGCTGTGATTGCAGAGCCATTGGCCATTATCTTTGAAAACTCGTGGCGAACCGGGGAAGTCCCGGATGACTGGAAAAAGGCTAATGTAGTGCCAATCTTTAAAAAAGGGAAGAAGGAGGATCCTGGGAACTACAGGCCAGTCAGCCTCACTTCAGTCCCTGGAAAAATCATGGAGCAGGTCCTCAAAGAATCAATCCTGAAGCACTTGCATGAGAGGAAAGTGATCAGGAACAGCCAGCATGGATTCACCAAGGGAAGGTCATGCCTGACTAATCTAATCGCCTTTTATGATGAGATTACTGGTTCTGTGGATGAAGGGAAAGCAGTGGATGTATTGTTTCTTGACTTTAGCAAAGCTTTTGACACGGTCTCCCACAGTATTCTTGTCAGCAAGTTAAGGAAGTATGGGCTGGATGAATGCACTACAAGGTGGGTAGAAAGCTGGCTAGATTGTCTGGCTCAACGGGTAGTGATCAATGGCTCCATATCTAGTTGGCAGCCGGTATCAAGTGGAGTGCCCCAAGGGTCGGTCCTGGGGCCAGTTTTGTTCAATATCTTCATAAATGATCTGGAGGATGGTGTGGATTGCACTCTCAGCAAATTTGCGGATGATACTAAACTGGGAGGAGTGGTAGATACGCTGGAGGGGAGGGATAGGATACAGAAGGACCTAGACAAATTGGAGGATTGGGCCAAAAGAAATCTGATGAGGTTCAATAAGGATAAGCACTTAGGACGGAAGAACCCAATGCACAGCTACAGACTAGGGACCGAATGGCTAGGCAGCAGTTCTGCAGAAAAGGACCTAGGGGTGACAGTGGACGAGAAGCTGGATATGAGTCAGCAGTGTGCCCTTGTTGCCAAGAAGGCCAATGGCATTTTGGGATGTATAAGTAGGGGCATAGCGAGCAGATCGAGGGACGTGATCGTTCCCCTGTATTCGACATTGGTGAGGCCTCATCTGGAGTACTGTGTCCAGTTTTGGGCCCCACACTTCAAGAAGGATGTGGATAAATTGGAGAGAGTCCAGCGAAGGGCAACAAAAATGATTAGGGGTCTGGAACACATGAGTTATGAGGAGAGGCTGAGGGAGCTGGGATTGTTTAGCCTGCAGAAGAGAAGAATGAGGGGGGATTTGATAGCTGCTTTCAACTACCTGAAAGGGGGTTCCAAAGAGGATGGCTCTAGACTGTTCTCAATGGTAGCAGATGACAGAACGAGGAGTAATGGTCTCAAGTTGCAGTGGGGGAGGTTTAGATTGGATATTAGGAAAAACTTTTTCACTAAGAGGGTGGTGAAACACTGGAATGCGTTACCTAGGGAGGTGGTAGAATCTCCTTCCTTAGAGGTTTTTAAGGTCAGGCTTGACAAAGCCCTGGCTGGGATGATTTAACTGGGAATTGGTCCTGCTTTGAGCAGGGGGTTGGACTAGATGACCTTCTGGGGTCCCTTCCAACCCTGATATTCTATGATTCTATGAACCTGGGTCATATGAGGGTGGCAGCTTGGAGGTGCTGATTGACCCAGCCTGCTGAGTCCAGGGACATATAAGGCATCAGCTTGGGAGTGCTGATTAACCCTGTCCTCTCAGACGCGCTCTGTTAGTGTGTGTATGTGTGTGTGTGTGTGTGTGTGTGTCTGATTCTGGGGCTGGAAGAACCCAGCCCTGGGGAACCAAGGTCCATCAGGATAGCTCCTTTGGGAGGGAACTTTCAGCAGGGAGAAGTAGAGCTCCGTATGAGAACACAAGGGACACAGGCAGTACATTGATAGAATTACAAAACCCCATCCACCAGAAGAGTAACCCTAATAAATGTGCGTACCCCAAAGTAACAGGCAAATCTGGTAACAACTTTGAGCAAGTCACCTCTGTGCCTCTGTTTCATCATCTGTAAAATGGGGATAATGATCTTTACCTGCCTTCTAAAGCACTGTGAGATCTACTGACAAAAAGTGCTGTAAAATAGCTAGGTATCATCCTAGACAATCCCGGTTGCCATCCCTCCATTCTTTTCTCCTGTTTCCAGTTGCTGCTTTTTGCTTCTTCTCTCCTCCTTGCTGTAGAGGTGGCCGGGTCACAGGCCTCCCTCCTGGCATGCCTGCTCGAATTTATGGCTAGCCCTGTGCTAACGGCAGAGAGATCAGTAGCTCCCAGGAAAGCAGAATTTCTTTTTTACGAACAGTATTTCGGCAGCTTCTATCCCAAGGAGTACATACATCTCACGCTCCTACAAGTGGGCATTACTGACTATGTGCTCCTACCCAAGGGGAAAGCAGGGGATGTGACTCAATCAGCAGTGTGATTGATTGAATCTGGATCTTCCATGGCAGCTGATGAATCGATTTATCCCCTCTGCTCATTATGTCAGCTTTGGTAGCTGACACATCTAGCTGCTCTTGAGAAGGTATAAATACCCATAGGGCATGTCTGATATTCCCCCACCCTGCATGTATTACTAATAGATCGCAGGGGAACATAAGATGCTGTCGTTCCTCTAGAATATTCAAAGGGAAGTTACCAATAGTTCTGTCCAACCAGGAGGAATCAGGAAGTGCCATGAGACAACGGGGCATCTGGCCCAATAGTGAGTTGTTCTGCTTCTGGTGTTTTGACACCTTCCTGAACTCTCCAGGAGACCCTAGACCCGGTTGGCATGTGTTTGCACATGGTTAGCCTGTGTATGCTTATCACGCTAGAACCTGAGGCGGATCTGAGGTAAAAATCCTCGCACCTGAGTGACGTTGTTAAGCTGACTTAACCCCTGGTGTGGACTGCGCTAGATAGATGGAAGCATTCTAGCTACTGCCTCTTGGGGAGGTGGATTGACTACAGTGATGGGAGAACCTCTGTGCTGCTGTAGCAGTATAAGTGTAGACATAGCCTCAGCCAAGGGCAAATCGGAAGTCGAAGGACCCAGGAGGTGCTGAAAATGCCAGGCAGTTTAGTGCAGCTGTGTTTATGTAGCACAGAAGAACTGTAGGCCAAGATTTCCCCACGTGACAAGTGGTTTTGGATGCCTCAGTGTTTGGGTCCAGATGTTGGTGTTGAAAATGGGGCTCCTTTAAGGTGGCTCTAGGTGGGCACCCCAAGACTGAGGCTACCAAAGCCACTTGGAAAATCTGGGACTACCCCCATTCTTCCTCTGTGTATATCTCAGAGGCACTGCAGATGGGGATTTCATTAGGTCTGTGTAGACAACACTGCAGCCAGCATCGTTGCCGTTCAGCATTAATTGACAGCCATTAAGTGCGAAGTGCTGCTAATCAGGCAGCAATTTACAGTGATAAACAACAAACATCCATTATGGAAATTGCAGGCCTGCTGTCCGCTTCCCTATTGTCAGTTGGATAAAATGGGAAAGCCAGGAAAAAAACTCAACCCCAAATGGAAATACGTGATTAATCAGCCTTCCTTTTAGCTGGCTGCTTTTGTGATGGTGCTGGGTGGAATTTCAGGAACCCAGGTTTCAAACACAGGCTTGGCTAAATCTGTCTCGGGCACTCACCTATTCGGAGTCCCAAAGTGATGATTTGAACTTTGGCACTCAAGCTTAATTACGAAAAGCCACAGAATTAACCTATCAGTTAATAATTAGTGTTCAGATGCCATGGTGATGGGCTCCATATAAATCAAAAGAGACAGACAAGGTCAGATCTTCAGCTGGTGTAAATGGGTGTAGCTCTGTTGGTTTCGGTGGAGTGATTCCAATATATACCAGCAGAGGAAAGGGGTTCAATGTACTTACAACACCACTGAAATGCTGCAACTCCAAAGGTGGGAGCCCAGTAATCAAACCAGTAATTAGCACACTGGAAAAAGGAGGAAGGTTTAATGACAGGCAAACCCTTGCTCAGACTAAAAAACCTCTGGATTTCATCTGAAAGATCCCCCCACAGTGAACTCCACAGTATGCAATTTACTACCTCAAAAAGGACAACTGGCCGAGTCCAAACTACCCAGCGTGACGCTGCATTTGCAGGGACAGCAGGCATCTGAAAGCCAGTGCTTAGACCACTGGGCCATCCTCGCTACTGTTTAAAGAATCCATCCGATGTGCTGGGGGACATCTGCATTCTGCAGGCTATAGGCTATGTATTAATGAGCTGAAAACAGTATACCCCCTTCAGAGGAGAAACTGGGAACCCTAGATATCAATTCTGTACTTGGATTTCAGGAATGCACAGAGGTAGGGTGACCAGATGTCCCATTTTTATAGGGACAGTCCCGTTTTTGGGGACTTTCTTATATAGGTGCCTATTACCCCCCACCCTGTGTCCCGTTTTTTCACAGTTGCTATCTGGTCACCCTACACAGGGGGAACTGGGACAATGGATATACACCTGGATTATGTGAATATACACCATGGTATGTGAAGAGTCCAAACTTTAAAATGTATGGGTTTTGTTCTATTTTGTAAATTGTATTCAAAATTGAGATAATCTAATGATCTGATTTCTAACTGGGGTTAGAAGACATTATTTAAAGAGGTGATTTCTTGGGCTTTCTTTTCACTTAAGGAGTAATTTCACTTTTGATTACAAAGAAACTCATGATTTATAATGATAAGCTCAGTACTTTAGCTTTCCTTCAAAGAGCTAATAATTACAGCAGCATGGTGTACCAGAGACAATATTAAGACATTGGAAAGCTGGTTTCAGAAATGATTATCACATCTTCTGTTGAAGATTATGAAATCTCAAGTGAACAATTAATTTTACAAGTTTTTGTGTGGTACCAGCACAAAATTTCAGGGAAATCCATTAGGATATTTTTTTCCTTTGCTTTTGTTTTAGGTGGTTTGCGATTTCACCGGCTTTTTGTGCATTTGCTGATGCATCTGGCTCCATTTGAAATGACTGTGACGGTAACAGTCGCTGAATCGTATGAGAAAAGTCATTAGGATGAAAACACAATATACTTTTTTTTCTTTTAAAGGTAGCACGGTTTATCATATTTTCATGAGAACCACTGCTCCAGAACTAGCCTCAAACAAGGGTCATGTGGTTTCACTGAAATTAGGGTTTTGAAGCAAGATCTAAATATTAAAAAATGAAAAAGGGGTTTGAAATTACTTGGAGAAATACTCTTACAGAAGAGTTAGGAGAGGTGTTTGGGCCAGGGTGATATACAGGACGTCTGAGATCATTTAGGTGGGTTGCATTTTCTTATAATGATGTGTTTAACTGTAATGGTCTCAAGTTGCAGTGGGGGAGGTTTAGGTTGGATATTAGGAAAAACTTTTTCACTAGGAGGGTGGTGAAACACTGGAATGCGTTGCCTAGGGAGGTGGTGGAATCTCCTTCCTTAGAAGTTTTTAAGGTCAGGCTTGACAAAGCCCTGGCTGGGATGATTTAATTGGGTATGGGTCCTGCTTTTGAGCAGGGGGTTGGACTAGATGACCTCCTGAGGTCCCTTCCAACCCTGATATTCTATGATTCTATGATTCTAATGCCTCCAGGTCCCAGCAGAGTTCCATTTCATTGTGTAAGACACCATGCATGCATGTTGTACAGAGAGGTGAAAGGACTTGCCCAGGGTCATACAGCAGGTCAGCAACAGAGCCAGGAAGAGAAGCCAGGTCCCCTGGGTCCCAGTCCAATGCTCTATCCAGTACACTATGCTGCCTACTTAGGGTAGGTTTTTCAGAAATGCCTAAACAGGTTAAGCTCCCATTGAAAGGCAATGGAAGCTGGGAGCCAGACTCTCTTTGGTGCTTATGAAAATGTCCCTCTTTCTCAAATATACATATCATTCTGGAGCATATTAACAGGGGTGTTGGATGTAAGACATGGGAGGTAATTGTCCCACTCTACTCAGCAGTGGTGAGGCCTCAGCTGCAGTACGGCATCCAGTTCTGCGCTCCACATTTTAGGAAAGATGTGGACAAATTGGAAAGAATGCAGGGGAGAGCAACAAAAATAATCAAAGGTTTAGTAAATTTGACCTATGAGAAAAGGTTTAAGAAAACCTGAGCATGTTTAGTCTTGAGAAAAGAAGACTGAGGGGGGACCTGATAACAGTCTACAGCTATGTTAAGTGCTGTAACAAAGAGGATGGTGATCTGCTGGTCTCTATGTCCACTGAAGTTAGGAGAAGAAGTAATGGGCTTAATCTGCAGCAAGGGAGATTTAGGTTGGATGGTAGGAAAAACTTTAAGGGTAGTCCAGCTCTGGAATAGGCTTGGAATTGTCACAGGAGGTCTTTAAGAACAGGTTGAACAAACACCTGTTGGGGATGGCCTAGATTTACTTGGTCCTGGCTCAGCACAAGGATTTGGACTTCATGATCTCTTGAGGTCCCTTCTCAGCCCTACATTTCTACGATATATAGTAATTTAATAGAACACTATGGGGGCCACTTTTATTTAGGTGCTTGTTTATGTGACGGCCACCATCTTGGCCAACACCATGTACTGAACGGAGGACTTCCAAAGCTGAAAGGAATAATCTCTATAGTTTTAGAAACTCAAGCTCTGGAGGTTCCCAATTCCACTGCCACCAGCTATTGGCCAAAGTAGTGGCCAGCACGAGTGTGCTATTATAAACATTCAAATTCCCCATATTGCTTTCACAGCCCTCCACTGGATAGGGACTTAGCTCTCAGCAAGGCCCTAGTTTAGCTGGACAAATAGCACCTAAATTTTTTCGTTCAGGTTTCCCCCCTGGTATAACACCACTGAAACCGGGAGAAGCATCCTTCAGGCTTCCTGGGAGCTGATGATCAATTCTGGAGACTAAAGCCCAGGGATGGTTAATTACTTTGACCTTGATGAAACTATCAAAGCAAGTGTGGGGGAGGGGGAAAAACCATTCATGCTTTTCCAGTGCTAATATCAATTCACAATAATTAAAATGAACCAAACAGCATAATTGCGTTGAAGAAAGGAAACATTTTTAACAAGCGCTCTTAAATGGAATTTTCGATGGGACTGAATCTTTCTCCCCCCCGCCCAGGGTGGCATAATTTAGAGTCACTTTTCCCCCAAACGCTAATCATGTTGTTATGTAAAATCTCCTACTAATGGGAAAGGCCCATTATTCTGTGTCACTGTACAAACTGTTTCATTATTTAAATTAGCTTTATTCAAATATGTAGACCCATTTTTAAAAAAAGATTAATTTTTTTTCAAGCAACAAACTCAATTCTGCTCAGAAATAGAGTGAAAATCCTTGCCAGGGACTAACAGATAAAAGGAATACGCTTGTTAAAGTGTCTATAAAGTTCTAGTGCATCAAAGTGAAGTGTGGTAGAAAATCAACCTTGGAAAAGAAATATCTAAATCCCTCTTTGGCAGGCTGTATCGGAGTAAAATGCATTTCCTAATGACCTATCCAACTCCCATTAAACTCAGGGGAAAGATTCTCACTAGGCTTAATGGGACTTAGATTAGACCCTAAAAAAGCAGAGCTCTCTCCAAAGAATCTCTCTTGAAATAAGGCGAACATTTGCGGGCAAGAAGATTCTCCCTTCTGAAGCTAAAACTCTGGCCTGAGAATCTGCACTGGACTCATGGGCGGTAGGTATAATAGGCCAGGTGAGGCTAAGCCTCCCCTAAGCCATGTCCTGGCACTGTCCATGCTCCACCCTGTCCCTGAAGCCGACGTAAACTCAGCTCCAGCTGGAGGCCAGTGGTCTGGTGCTGGGAGTGGCGGGGGTGGCCCAGTGCGGGGATTGGCGCTGGGGCTGGTCAGCGATGGCGCTGGGGCTGGCTGGCACCCCAGGGTGGTTTGGCCGGGGATCCTCTGGCCGTGGGGGTATGTGGTAGGGGCGGGGCCTTGGACGGAAGGAGCGGGGCCACCTGGCTAGCCTCCCATGACTGGCCTCTACTCCTCTGCCAGTCTTCCTGTGTGATCACCCCCTTCAAGGCCCTCTGCCTCAGCCTTCAGCTCGGACCTTGGCCAAGTTATATGTCCATGTAAATTAACGCAGCTCCACTGAAGAGCCATGTTTTTGCAGTCCCTGGTGCCTGATTCTACTCATACTTACACTGGCTTCAATATCATTACACCCAATTTACACCAAACATAAGTGAGATCAGGAGGAGACCCTCTTTTGGCAGAGGAGTGTTTTGTGTTAGCAAAGGGATGGACAGCGAGATTCTCGAACCATGCCCTTATTGTATCAGGAGGATACAGGAAGTGCAACTGTGCCCCACTGGGGGGAAGGGGGTGGTACAGGTCTTTCCCCCTCCCACCCCCGTGCCTGGGCTGCAGAGGATCTAAATCTATTACAGCCCCAACTACAGAGCTGGGGCTGTTTCGCTCAAGCTGTAACAGCTCAATGCTCTTAGCTTGGGAGGCTCCCGTTCAATCCCGGTGCGTTGGCCATGAGCCCCCACAACTCTGTGAACGTGTCCCTTTATCTCCTAGTCTCTAGGACAAAGATGGCTGCCTAACAGCCTGTCACGTGGCCCAACCAAGGCTTGTGAACTAGAGTGATCCTGACACAAAGCACCTGCAATGTCCACTGCAGCTGACAGGAGCTGGGTAGGACCAAGAGACTGTCCAGGAAATGGCATTAATCCGACAGGATTTCTCGAAAGGAAAGGCGGGTCCAGCGTGCCTGTAAAGGCCACCAGCTGGTTGAGATGGTGGGGGAGCTGGCTGCTGCCCAGCTATCCCCAGCACACAAACTGGCAGTGGAGTCCTTCAGTGGCTGGACTCCAACCATTGCAACACCGGTGCCCTCTGTGGAGATTAGCGCACTTAAAGCAGGCCTAAATTTGCCCCTCGTGTGTCTTGCATTTCACCATAGCCAAGACTCTTGTGGTCCAGCACACACTGCTTTTCTGGGTGAGCCAAATAGGAGCATCCTCTAGGGAGGCCAGTAAGAACCATGCCTTGTCTCCATTGAGAGAGGAAGAGTGATGATGGTGATTAAGACACTGGCCAGGCCCTTAGGAAGTCTGGGTTCACTTCCCTCCTTAGCCATAGATTTTTTGTGTGACCTTGGGCATTGCCTCTTCCCTGTCTGTCAAATGGAGGCAATGCTTCCGTTGCCATTCTTGTCTATGTAGATTGTAAGCTGTCTGGGGCAGGGAGTGTCTCTCACTCTCTTTGTACAGCATCTAGCACAATGGGGCCCTGAGGTCAGTTGGGGCTTCCTGGTGCTACTGAACTACAAACAATAATAATATGAACAGTTCTAGGCTGATTGGATCAGCCTCTTGGTTATTCCATTTCTCACAAATGCAAAGGCCCGTGGCCCCCACCTGCTGGCTCCATTCCGCAAGCAGAAATGTACTAACGTTCTGTTGCAGTGGCATCCTACCTTTTAGTACCTCCACATAGGCGCCGACTCCGTAGGTGCTCCAGGGCTGGAGCACCCCTGGGGAAAAAAATAGTGGATGCTCAGCACCCACCGGCAGCCCCACCGATCAGCACCTCCTGCCTGCCAGTGGTCAGCAGTGTGCAGGAGGCACTGGGAGGGAGGAGGAGGAGCGGGGCCAGGAAGAGGCGGAGCGAGGGTGGGGCGTGCTCGGGGGAGGGGGGGAAGAGGCGGGGCGGGGGCCGAGCGGGAGTGGGAAGTGGTGGGGGTGGGACCTTGGGGGAAGGGGGGGGTTGAGGGTGAGGCTTGGGGCGGAGTTGGGGTCGAGCACCCCCTGGGGCAACCAGAAAGTCGGCACCTCTGCCTCCACACACGTGAGTTTCCAGAATCATATTTTCATCACCAAAATTTCCTGCAAAGCTTTTATATGAAAATAACAGAGCGATAGCCAGTCGGAGCTTTTGAAATCACAGGGGGGATGTAAAGAACAGGGAACAACGACTGAGCTGGTAGCACTGTATAGGCCTTCTGGCCTTAGCAGAGCACAATAGTATAAGGAGCAGTGAAGCAGAAAGGTTCACGTTCTGTTTGTGTCGAACTCCAGTTCCGTATGTTAAACTCTCAGCCAAACCATAGACGTTGAGCAATTGCTTGAGAAATGAGAGCGGGGAGTGAACCATGTAGATTTTTCTCCTCCTGCTCATC
Source organism: Lepidochelys kempii (assembly GCF_965140285.1). Taxonomy (NCBI): domain Eukaryota; kingdom Metazoa; phylum Chordata; order Testudines; family Cheloniidae; genus Lepidochelys; species Lepidochelys kempii. Next base: position 259,594,181 of record NC_136381.1, read on the forward strand.
AGCGCTTTGCTGTTTGTCGTGATTAACCGGTGCTGCTGCACAGTGCCAGCATTATCCTGTCGGCGAGGTTGTCTTCTCCCACAAAAGGCCAGGTCCTGAAGGGGTATAAATCAGCATAACCCCAGTGACCTCAGCAGAGCTCTGCCCCCGCTACACCAGCTGAGGATCTGGCCCACATTTGTCAACAGCAATTCCTAATGAGACTTATCACATGACACACATCAACTTGCAAAACTCCAGGAGGGTGCAAGCTAAGGTAACATAAACCATTCCGACGCAGAACCCAGTGCATGCTCTTCCAGCAGGGCAAAGACTAGAATACAGGCCCCCTTAACTCTGCCCCTGCAGTTCTGTTAGCCTTATGTGTGCCTCTTATTAAAGGGGTAGATTTCGCCCAGAGCAGTGGGTGTGCATAGCTGTACCGCCCCAGGACCAAAAAGATCATGCATAATGTCTATCTCAAAGGGTCTGTATTTGGAGAGCTGGGTACGTTACAAGACTCAGGGGGTGCATCTCCTTGGAAGAAGGGAGAACAGGGCTGGGGTGTTGGTTTCACAGAGTAAGACACATTCAAGAGGGTTTCTTTCCTAAGAGGAGCAGCCATAGGTCTTGGGAGAAGGGATCATGCCTGTGGGGGGCAGATGGCTCAGGGCAGCAAGCAGGAGGGAGACATGTCTAGCCTTGGTTGGCAGCAGTGCCAGGGGAAGTCTCTGCACCAGAGAACGAGCACCACCGCAATGCTGCCATCCCTGGAAGGCGGGACAGTGAGGTGCCACCTACACGGCCTGTCCGAAATCTGCTTCAAACCAAGCGTGGCTGCACGTCCTCCCTCACGTGTGTCTTGTTCAGTGAGGTGCTGCTGATTTTGCAGAGTGACAGCTGATTGATAGACACATACGTAGCAATGCATTTAATGTGGTGTTCTCAGGCTGATGCTGTACTGACTCACTGCCATGAGGACTACCCCAGTGTGTGGGGGGCGGTGGATGGGACTGAGGATTAGAGAGATGAAAACAGTCACCCCGCTGCATTTTCTGAGACCTAGCCACACTGTACCCGCCCTGATTACTTGAAGCTCCAGGGAGATGGGGCTCAGAACTCCCAGATGATCCAATATAGGGATGGAAAAGCCCAGGTATATTCAGCTGGTTCATCTCCCCCCAGGATCGTTTCCTAATGTGGTGTTACAGGAGGGTTGTCCAGCCTAGAGGAGCTGGTTGAAATTTTCTAAATTTTGATTTTTTTTTTCCAATTGAAAATTCCCATTGAACTTTTTTTTGGGGGGGGGGGGGGAGGGGGATTTTCACAATGGAGAAGAAGGATTCTAAAGCTTCCCTCCAAGAGGTCTCGCTGTCAAGAACTGCTCCAGGATAACTCACCCTACCTGTGAACATTCTTGACTTCGCCCCCTTATGTGGCCTTTCACTGTGCTAAGATTCCTCTCCCTTCCTTGGCATTAACATTTGTAGATGGCTACCGTGTCCTTTCTATTCTGGGTGATGAAAATTAATATTAGAGGCCCAGAGAGACTTCCTTTGAGGAGAGAGCCTGAAAAGATTGGGACAACTTAGTCAGAGGGGAGATGAAGAAGAGGGAACGTGTCAAAGGAATACACAATACCAAACGGCATAGAGAAGGGAGATTGGGTGAATAGAAGTGTCTATTCTCATAACTCAAGAACAGGGGGACAGTCAATGAAAGCAAAGGGTAGCAAATCTGAAACTGATTGACGTTCACACAGTGCATTAAACTCCGGAATTAAACTCCGGAACTCATTGCCACTGGATGTTGCTGAGGCCAAAAGATTAATGGGATTAAAAATGGATTAGACATTTTATATGGAAAATGCAACCATCCATAGTTATAATGGATGAGGTATTATTTTTTTTTAAAGAGATCTAAACCCTCATATTTCAGAGCACAAGTCAGCCAGTAACTAATGAGGGTAGCAAAAATCTTTTCCTAAGGGCAGGTTATTCCATAATTGTCCTCTAGAGGATTTCTTGCATCTTCCTCTGAAGCATCTGGTGCTAGCCATGACAGAAATAGGATGTTGGATTAGAATCACCTTAGGTCTGATCTGGTTTGGCAATTTCTATGTTCCTATGGAGTTGTGGGGAGAGGAGATAGAAATCTTGCTAGATAAGTTGTTGGATCAGAATTCAATCAGATTCTCTGCTGGGATTGGGATAAGACCCTTATTAAAGTCTGTAGGATATTTCCATAGGGATGAAGCCAATTGGCTACCACAGAATTTTCTTTTTTAAACAGGTTTCAGAGCAACAGCCATGTTAGTCTGTATTTGCAAAAAGAAAAGGAGTACTTGTGGCACCTTAGAGACTAACCAATTTATTTGAACATAAGCTTTCGTGAGCTACAGCTCACTTCATTGGATGCATACTGTGGAAAGTATAGAAGATCTTTTTATACACACAAAGCATGAAAAAATGGGTGTTTGACCACTACAAAAGGTTTTCTCTCCCCCCACCCCACTCTCCTGCTGGTAATAGGGCCTAATAACATCAGCCACACTATCAGAGGCTCGTTCATCTGCACATCCACCAATGTGATATATGCCATCATGTGCCAGCAATGCCCCTCTGCCATGTACATTGGTCAAACTGGACAGTCTCTACGTAAAAGAATAAATGGACACAAATCAGATGTCAAGAATTATAACATTCATAAACCAGTCAGAGAACACTTCAATCTCTCTGGTCACGTGATTACAGACATGAAAGTTTCAATATTATAACAAAAAAACTTCAAAACCAGACTCCAGAGAGAGACTGTTGAATTGGAATTCATCTGCAAATTGGATACAATTAACTTAGGCTTGAATAGAGACTGGGAGTGGCTAAGTCATTATGCAAGGTAACCTATTTCCCCCTGTTTTTTCCTACCCCCTCCCACCTCCTCAGATGTTCTTGTTAAACCCTGGATTTGTGCTGGAAATGGCCCACCTTGATTATCATACACATTGTAAGGAGAGTGATCGCTTTAGATAAGCTATTACCAGCAGGAGAGTCGGGTGGGGGGAGAGAAAACCTTTTGTAGTGGTAAACACCCATTTTTTCATGCTTTGTGTGTATAAAAAGATCTTCTATACTTTCCACAGTATGCATCCGATGAAGTGAGCTGTAGCTCACGAAAGCTTATGCTCAAATAAATTGGTTAGTCTCTAAGGTGCCACAAGTCCTCCTTTTCTTTTTTAAACAGGTAGCATTTAATAGCAAATTAGATCCTGTCGATAGGTTATTTTTAAAGCCACCCTACAGAATTCTATAGCCTGGTTATAATTCTCTTACATTCTATAGGATGATTCAGGAAGCCTATAGACAGGCGAGTCTCTAATAAATGCCATAGGCCTTTAGCACAAAGGACATCTGAACTCAGAGCTAGAGCTTTGGTGATGTCTAGATATGACCAGCAATGGCTAATACAGTGATCACCTGACTGCTTTACCCTGACATGACTTACATACGCAAAACTGACCCATCTTTATTGTTACCTTGTCCTCCACCCCAAGTCGTCTGTTTATCCACCTGTTACATTTTGTCCTAATCCAGGATTGTGAGCTTGTTCCACTCTTCCTACAGCCCTTAGTACAACAGGGCTCTGATCCCTGATTGGGGTCTCTAAGCATTATGATAATAGAAATGTCAAATAATAATAGCATCGTCTGGACTCTCTCAATTCCCATATTACTGGTATATCCAGGTGTAGTGTCCTTGTGTGCTTACATACACAGTGGGAGAGTTCTAATGCACAATCACAGCACTCAGAAATCATCCTGGAAACTATTAGGTTCAGTGTGAAACTGAGTCACTGAAAGCTGTAAATTTGGGAGTTGGAGCATAATTGCATTTAATACCTGTAAGTCTAATTGCCGTCTAGAAATGGGTCACTGGAGCCTAACCCATACCATTCTCTGGATTTGATTAAACTGGAGTGTGCTAACACCTCGGGGGGGATCTGACCTAGATAGCCAGTATAATCTGCTTTAGCCTAATTCTAGCTGAGATGATTAATTGAGGAAACACTTTAAGGGCTAAATTCTGACCTGGGACTTCCCAGGCAGTTTCCCAGTATGCCAATCTCAAGCTGAATTAGTCTCCAGATGCATTTTGAAAGGATGGGTGCATCTGGCTGACTTTCTTTGTCTAGAAGGTATAGTAGTGTCCCTTGCTCCACAGCAATCTGGAAGCAAGGGACACTACAGCCCTGGTAGTCTTAGAGACTCCTGCAAGGTGAATCAATGGGTTCCTTACCTGGTCATATCCCCCCTTGCACCCCACTGCACTTCCCATGCAGTGGAAGTTTCCACATGCATCCGACGAAGTGGGTATTCACTAACGAAAGCTCATGCTCCAATACGTCTGTTAGCCTATAAGGTGCCATAGGATTGTTTGCCGCTTTTACAGATCCAGACTAACACGGCTACCCTTCTGAATCTTGATAGCGAAGTCAGAGTTCCCTGTAATGTCACTAGGTGGTGTGTGACTGAGCTACAGCAGCAGTGCTAACAGAAGGAAAACCTGGTATTGCTAGTGAAAAATAATAGGTAGGTACCACTCAGAGACCCCTAGCACAACAGGGACCTGATCCCTGGCTGGCGTCGGGAGGTACAATCTTAATATAATTAAATAATCACAGGGAGAAGATAGTCACAGCTTGCTCACTCTGTGATACAGGTGCTGGAACTAGGGGTGCTGCTGCACCCCCTGGCTTGAAGTGGTCTCCATAGTATGCGGGGTTTACAGTTTGGTTCAATGGCTCTCAGCGCCCCCACTGTACAAATTGTTCCAGCAGCCCTACTCTGTGAGAAATGGCACCTACCTCAGCCATAACTGCACTGGAAAGGGCTAGTCCAATGAAAAATCCCATTTCCCTCTCAATTTTTTCCTACCTGCTATTGGTAAAGCTCCCCAGGACCTAAGTGAGAAACAGTTCTCTGTTTTCTTCAGTCTCACACTTTCCCCTGTTTGTGTGGTTCTTTTCACAGCAACTGCGGAGAGAGAAACATTATTTTAAGAGATGGGCCAGGGGACTTGCGGGGGATTGATGGAGCAGAAACAGAAACTACTTTAAACTCTAAAAAATAAATTGACTAGATCTCAAGTTGATGGCATCCCTGTAAGATAAGGAAGCTCTACCTAAGAGAGATCAGGAATGACTACTTTGCCATCTAAAAACTGAGTAATTCCTTTAGGCCCCATTTCAGTGGTGTGTTCTTATTTGACAAGGCAGTGGGACTTGAGCACATGCTTAAATGCTTTGTTGACTTGGGAACTAATTGCCTTCTGCTGCATCGTTATATCTACAGTTTCTACCTTTTGTTCCAGGGGGCAAGGAGGGAGAGAGAATTATGCTTATTAAAGAAAATCCAGCACAAAAAGCACTTCCCCAAAGCAGTGTTTTTTTGGAATGACCTCTGCCTTCAAGATCTAGAAAGTCTGGTGCTCTGAATTTTTCCAGAGTTGGAATAAACTGCAAGCCAGCTGTCTACTGTCCAGCAGTCACACTCCAAGGTTTGGCTCTTAGCCAAGGTCTACATTACGAGTTTAGGTCGAATTTAGCAGCGTTAGGTCGATTTAACCCTGCACGTGTCCACACGACGAAGCCATTTTTGTCAACTTAAAGGGCTCTTAAAATTGATTTTTTTACTCCTCACCGACGAGGGGATTAGCGCTAAAATCGACATCGCTGGGTCGAATTTGGGGTAGCGTGGATGCAATTCAATGGTATTGGCCTCTGGGAGCTATCCCAGAGTGCTCCATTATGACCACTCTGGACAGCACTTTCAACTCAGATGCACTAGTCAGGTACACAGGAAAAGCCCTGGGAGCTTTTGAACTTCATTTCCTGTTTGGCCAGTGTGGTGAGCTCATCAGCACAGGTGACCATGCAATTTCAGAATTGCAAAAGAGCTCCAGCATGGACCGAATGGGAGGAACTGGATCTGATCGCTGTATGGGGAGACGAATCCGTGCTATCAGAACTCCGTTCCAAAAGACGTAATGCCAATGTATATGCCAAAATCTCCAAGGGCAAATGCGAGATCTTTACAATGCTCACAACTACAGCGGTGATCGGAGCAGGCTCCCGCTTGCAGTGCTGTGGCGTATGCATGGGCAATCCAGGAAAAAGGGTGAGAAATGTCTGCCGTTGCTTGCATGGAGGGAGGGAGGGAATGGTCACGGACGACATGTACCCAAAACCACCCACGACTACCTTGTCCATTATCTCAATTTTTTTTAATTAATAAAGAAATAATGCATGATTTCAAAACAATAGTTACTTTATTTTGAAGGGGGGAGGGTGGTTGGCTTACAGGAAATTAAAATCAACAAAGGGGGCGTCAAGGAGAAACACACACAATGGTTACACCATAGCCTGGCCAGTCATGAAACTGGTTTTCAAAGTCTCTGTGATGCACAGCATGCCTTGCTGTACTCTTCTAATCGGTGTCTGGCTGCTCAAAATCAGACACCAGCCGATTTGCCTCAACCTCCCACCCCACCATAAACGTCTGCCCCTTGTTCTCACAGATATTATGGAGCACACAGCAAGCAGCAATAACAATGGGAATGTTGGTTGCGCTGAGGTCTGACCAACAGCGCCAGCGAGCTTTTAAACGTCCAAAGCTACAAAAATTCTACCACCATTTTGCACTTACTCAGCCTATAGTTGAACTGCTCCTTACTACTGTCCAGGCTTCATGGGAGCAAGGGGTAGGCTGGGGTTGGTGCGATCACACGGTGCTGCCGGCTGGGAGAGCAGCCTGAGGCAGAAGCCTCCAGCTCGCAGGAGATCAGGATAGCAGAGTTGCAGCGGAAGCGGTGGAGCCATTCACCATTGATGCGAAGGCACCCAGGAGCTGCTGCTGTGTGACCAAGGCAAAAGAGCAAGAGCCCTGGAGCTGTTACATGTGTCAACCACAGAAGTGCTATGGGGTGTTACAGCGCGGACCAGACTGGAAAGTACGGCTGCAAGACTTCTTCACCAGCGACAAAGGACAGGAATAGGTTGCACCTAAAATCTAAAAAGGCCTGCACATTTCCCAGAGTCACTACCCTTGATAACAAAACATCAATGATTGCATTGGCTACTTGGATCACAGCAGCCCCCACAGTAGACTTGCCCGCAACAGCAGTGGTGACGGTGAGCTGAGCGGGCTCCCCCTTGTAGTGCTATGGCATCTGCGCGGTTAACCCAGGAAAAAAGCCGTGAAATGATTGTCTGCCATTGCTTTCATGGAGGGAGGGAGGGGCGACTGACGACATGTACCCAAAACCTCCCTTGACAATGTTTTTGTCCAATCAGGAATTAGGAGCTCAACCCAGAATTCCAATGGGCAGTGGTGACTGTGGGAACTGTGGGATAGCTATCCACAGTGCACCACTCCGAAAGTCGACGCTAGCCACGGTACTGTGGACGCACTCCGCTGACTTACTGTGCTTAGTGGGGATGCACACAATCAACTATAAAAACGCTTCTGAAAAATTGACTTAGAATCATAGAATCATAGAATATCAGGGTTGGAAGGGACCCCAGAAGGTCATCTAGTCCAACCCCCTGCTCAAAGCAGGACCAATTCCCAGTTAAATAATCCCAGCCAGGGCTTTTATAAAATCCCAGCCAGGACTTCTATAAAATCGACCTAATTTCGTAGTGTAGACATACCCTGAGTCTGTCAAACCCTAAATAAATACAGGCCCATTGCCACTGGTAATGTTGGTCCCATTAGGACTGAGGTTGATGGAGCTGGATCTGTCCACCCTCCTGTAGGTGATCATGACACTACAAAAGACTTATTTTTTCCCCCTAGGCCTCCATGGTTATGTCTACACTGCAATTAAAAACCCGCTGCTGGCCTGTACCAGCTGACTCGGGAAGAGGGGCTTGGTCTAAGGGGCTGCTTAACTGTGGTGTAGACATTCGGGATCTGGCTGGAGCCCAGGCTCTAGGACCCTGCGAGATGGAAGGGTCCCGGAGCTCAGACTGCAGCCTGAGCCTGAATGTCTACACTGCAATTAAACAACCCTGAGCAGGAGTCAGATGGCACAGGCCAATCACAGGTGTTTAATTGTTGTATAGACTTCCCTACATTGCTTCTAGGGTCCTCGGGTTCCCAGGAATTGTGACTCCACCGGAGCCATGCTACCAAAGCTGCCCAGACCTGCAGCTGCCTTTTTAAGAGAGGTGAGCCCAAACCCTTAACGTGCCCCTTTAAGAGGCTCTGCATATAAGACTGTGCAGCCTGAGGTCAATTTTTGGCTTTAATGCCTGTCCCTCAGTTTCCCCATCTGTAAAACGGAGATCATGATACTTGGCCTTCCTTGTAAAGTGCTTGGAGCTCTGTAGAAGAAACAAGCTAGTTAAATGCCAAGCAGAGCTGATGGGAAAATGGTGGGGGAGGGAAGGGGATTCCCAACTTGTTATTGAAACTTTTTCCCTTGGCTTTTTTTTTGGGGTGGGGTTGGAGAGGTGTGTCAAGATTTCACCCTGCTCTCGTACTAAGTATTGTTAATTAATATGAATAAAACCAAGTCTCTGCACTGAGCAGTTTGGGGGGGTCCCTTTGACCTGAGGCCCTCTACACAACTATGCAATTTCTCTGGATCCCTGGGACATTACTGTGCGGGAAGCCAGGGTGTGAATCTACAGTGCCCCAGATTTCCTCGCAGTAATGTCCTGTGTAGACACTGCTGCAGCCCACACACCAAGCTGGTGGGTAAGTACCTTCCTCTGAAGCATGCAGCATTGGCCAGTATCAGACACAGGATTCCAGACTCGCTGGACCAAGTTTAGACTCGAGTCTTGACAATTCTTATGTTCCGTAGGTTTGTAAACATACAATAAACGGTAATGCTGGCAACTGTACATCAGCTGTGGAAATTTCTCATATAGTGATTCAACTTACAATTTAAATGTAACTTTAGAAAGGCAAATTAAATGTGGATCAAAGCATTATGACAGCTGACAGCCTTTGATATGAACTTTTGATATGAATACGGGGTGGGGGGAATGGGACGGGAAGAACACAGCTAAAATATTTGTGGATAATGGCTTTTAAATTGCACATGCAATCACATCTAAAAGGTTTGGGATTGTGCAGAAAGCTATTACCTTATTCTAGCACACAACATGTTGATATAGAGAGGAAAATGGATTCCTAGGGCCAATTTATCACTGCACTGATTCCTGGTTGAATTGAAAATGTTTAAGTAGTATATCAGTCAACAGGCATAAAACTTTACTGAGAGGCTGTTTTCCCCTCACCAGTGCTGTGATTCAACAAAGCATTTAAGCACAAGTTTATTCAGACTTCTCAAACTGAAGCTTGGTTGCTTTGCTGGATTGGGGCCTGAACTTGTGTGAATGACACTAGTATATTAGGGCTATGCTGCTTTGGCTTCTGATTGGCTTTTAATATTTATTTGCATATGGTAACGCCTAGGAGCTCTCATCATGGACCAGAACCCCATTGTGCTAGGCGCTGTACAAACTGAACAAAAAGATAGCCCCTGCTCCAAAGAGCTTACAATCTAAGTAATCATATCTTCCCTGTTTTTACACAACACCTTTCATCCTTCAGATCCCAAAGTCTTTCACTCTATTTTCACATTTACAGGAGTCCCTTCACCCACCACTGTCATGCAGCCACCTCTGGGGTAGAACCTGACAGCTTCTTAACTGGGCAAAGCACACCCATTTAAGGGCCTGATCTGAACCACAAAAATGATAGACGGACTGTGGCTAGATTTTGTCCCATGAATCATTTCAAATAATTCAGTATCATTAAGAGCTCACAACTTAGTGGTGGGTCCTTAACCTCTGAGGGCTTTGATTTCTGTCAAGATAATCCCTGGTGCATATCCAAGGATATGGTACTTCTTGCATTCACCCTTTCAGACACACAGGCACAGTCAGCAAGAGCTAAGAGGCAGTGGCGTTGTTAAATACTTGTCCTTCTGTCTCTGCAGAGCGGACAGTGGGTGACATCCTCAGCTCTGTGAGGAAGATGCTCAGATCCGACTGTGATGCTCATGGGCTGTGGTGCTCTTGAATGCTTCTTTTGTAATCTGATTCCCTGGCTATTCCTTTCTTTTTACAGTCTCAGCAAATACCGAGGCGCTGATGGAATAATCAGCTGGGCACTCACTCACCTTTTGGATTTAGGTTTAAATCAGAAATCTTCATGCTCTTCCTTAAATTGGGTGCTCAAGCCTGTTGTGTATAAGAATAGGCTAGTATCTCTTTAAATAGTTTGTGAGTCCATTAGTGGTGCTCACTGTGGTCTATATTTTCGAAGGCACTAGAAACCAGCCCAGAGCAGCAGAGTATATGTAGTGATGTGGTGCATGTTTGTGTATGGCTAGCAAACATGGTTACTTGGAACCCAGTCGTGTTGGTACAATTGTTGTGTAGAGAGCAACAGACCCAACAGTTCCAATTCACTCTTTGCCATTCTGCCAATTTCCCGGGCTCTTCCACACTGCATGACCCACTTGGCTGCTTTATGCTATCTTGGATCACATGGCTGCTCCCCAGCTTCGTGTCCTGTCCCAAGCTCCTTTGATATCCTTGGTGTCCTCTGCGATAATCCTCCAACCACTAAAGCTATGTTGAGTTCCTCCAGGCGAAGTTCAGCTGTGTTCACAGCATCACGCACACTGTATGCAGCAGAGAACATTGTCAGAGCTTAACAAATAACAATAGTGCATCCATGTGTCATTCCAAAAGAGGTTGCTGTCAGTCCAATCAACAACCTGCCTAGAGAGAAGGGGCCCAGGCAGTAAAAAATTTGGATCTGGATTGTCTCTCTCCCCGAAAATCAAAGGTGTCTGGAACTGGGGCTTTGGCTTATTATGTTCTAGAGAAAGGACACAGCTGCCAAATTTGAATTCGCATTCAGGTACTTGGGTGTGCTGGACCATGTGATTTAGTGAAGCTCTTGTAGAGCCAGGAATGAGGAAGAGAGCTGATTGGCTGGATAGGCTGTCCATCACCCAGAGAGACAGGGGTGGGTGTTCCTTTCTCCACAAAGAGTTCTGAGTAGGGAAGCCCTCTATAAAACTCCCTGACTCCAACTGAATCAGACTTATAGGAGAAAGGATCACATGGAGAAAGCTGGGCCTGTTGGAGTTATGCTATGGGAGGTGTTCCTTGCTGGAGGGTTTTCTCTCTCTTATTTAAGTAAATCTTAGTATTTTTTTAAAAAAAAAACCCTCTGAGCTGGTCTTGCTGACATTGAATAGCCTTGCTGCTGTAATTTAGTGTGGGCCTGTTCTTCCTTATTGTTATTACAGGTGAATTGTTAGCTAGTTCATGATTAGGTTTCTGCGTTAGCCAGTAACCACTGGTCAAACAGCATGGTTACCCTCTCTGTATTTTAGCTGCAATCTTTTCCTCTGCCCAGTATTCCTTGGTCTATCCAGTCGGTATCCAGTGCTGTTATCTTATTATCAGTGTTTTCAACTGTTTTCCTTTTAGAGTTGCATCTTGATTTCTATGTGGCAAGATTAGACCATCAGTGGTTACTTGTTTTCCATGTCTACAGCTATTTCTTCTCTGGTTCATTAGTATTTTAACATTGCTTATCTGAACGCTTTTAAATTTTCCCACTCCTATGTTTTCATACCGCTAATTCTGCCGGTAGCCGTCTGCTCGGCATCTTTCCCTCATGCTTCTCATGCAACAAAGTATTTCTCATTGGCGGAGCAGATTCTGTAGAAGTTGCTGCAATGTCACAAACCCTCCTAAACGCTGCCAAATAAATGCTCTGAGGAACGAGAATAGCCTGTGTCAAGTATCTGAAGTGTGAAAAAGTGACGCTGTGAATGAATGGCACAGGGCGTTGAGGGAATTTCTCTATTTTTCCTTCAGTAACTCCAGACTGAAGTCACTCCATCATCCTTAAAAAGAAAAGGAGTACTTGTGGCACCTTAGAGACTAACCAATTTATTTGAACATGAGCTTTCGTGAGCTACAGCTCACTTCATCGGATGCATACTGTGGAAACTGCAGCAGACTTTATATACACACAGAGATCATGAAACAATACCTCCTCCCACCCCACTCTCCTGCTGGTAATAGCTTATCTAAAGTGATCATCAAGTTGGGCCATTTCCAGCACAAATCCAGGTTTTCTCACCCTCCACCCCCCCCACACACAAACTCACTCTCCTGCTGGTAATAGCCCATCCAAAGTGACAGCTCTCTACACAATGTGCATGATAATCAAGGTGGGGCATTTCCTGCACAAATCCAGGTTCTCTCACCCCCTCACCCCCCTATAAAAACACACACACAAACTCACTATCCTGCTGGTAATAGCTCATCCAAAGTGACCACTCTCCCTACAGTGTGCATGATAATCAAGGTGGGCCATTTCCAGCACAAATCCAGGTTTTCTCACCCTCCCCCCACCCCCATACACACACAAACTCACTCTCCTGCTGGAAATAGCTCATCCAAACTGACCACTCTCCAAGTTTAAATCCAAGTTTAACCAGAACGTCGGGGGGGGGGGGTAGGAAAAAACAAGGGGAAATAGGCTACCTTGCATAATGACTTAGCCACTCCCAGTCTCTATTTAAGCCTAAATTAATAGTATCCTTGATTATAATGCACATTGTAGGGAGAGTGGTCACTTTGGATGAGCTATTACTAGCAGGAGAGTGAGTTTGTGTGTGTGTGTTTTGGAGGGGGGTGAGGGGGTGAGAGAACCTGGATTTGTGCAGGAAATGGCCCACCTTGATTATCATGCACATTGTGTAGAGAGTTGTCATGGGCTATTACCAGCAGGAGAGTGAGTTTGTGTGTGGAGGGGTGGAGGGTGAGAAAACCTGGATTTGTGCTGGAAATGGCCCAACTTGATGATCACTTTAGATAAGCTATTACCAGCAGGACAGTGGGGTGGGAGGAGGTATTGTTTTATGATCTCTGTGTGTATATAAAGTCTGCTGCAGATTCCACGGTATGCATCCAATGAAGTGAGCTGTAGCTCACGAAAGCTCATGCTCAAATAAATTGGTTAGTCTCTAAGGTGCCACAAGTACTCCTTTTCTTTTTGCGAATACAGACTAACACGGCTGTTACTCTGAAATCCATCATCCTTAACGCATATGGTTCTTTTCCAATTGCCAGTGAAACAAATTTGCTCTGGGATCTGAAGAAAAAGCAAGGTTCTGTCTGGCTTGCACAGCATCATTTGTAGCAAAGATCTTTCAACTGGAACTTAGTGGACAACTTTTTAGATGATGCGAGAGCTGTGATAGCATCAAGCTCACTCCCTCATAGCTGTCTGTTAGGAGAGGAAAGACAGACACTAGCCTTGGGAGACCAAGTTTTAAATTCTTGCTCCGCCACCTAGCTCTTGGGTTCCCTTGCGCAAGTCACTTAATCTCTTGGTGCCTTGATTTCCCACCTGTAAAATGGGGATAATAGCATTTCTCTACCTAAGAACACACCTGTGAGGATAAATACATTAAATATTGTGAAGTGCTCAGATCCTATGGTAAAGGGGGCCCGATAGGTACCTAGATATGGGCTGCACAGTGCTAGCAGTAGGGAAAAGCTAGCATGTACGGAAAAGTTAGATGATGTACCGAATACATGCAAGCTGACATGTAGCATTAAAAGGCTATGGGAAGTTTTCTAACCACGTCCTCATGTTAAACTGGCTGCTTCTCTGAACCTCTCACCTCCAGCTGTGTGCCTTGTGGTGCTGGCAGACCAGATGCCAGCTCACGCCAAGGTCCCTAGGCCTCGCGGAACACTGACAAATACCGAGCTGGAAACCAGTCTGGCTCCCCTATGTGTTAGCATGATCAAAATAGATACTAGAGTTGGAACAATATGTTTAGTTTCAGAGTAACAGCCGTGTTCGTCTGTATTCGCAAAAAGAAAAGGAGGACTTGTGGCACCTTAGAGACTAACCAATTTATTTGAGCATAAGCTTTCGTGAGCTACAGCTCACTTCATCGGATGCATTCAGTGGAAAATACAGTGGGGAGATTTATATTCACAGAGAACATGGAACAATGGGTGTTACCATACACACTATAATGAGAGTGATCATTATATTATTCCGATGAAGTGAGCTGTAGCTCACGAAAGCTTATGCTCAAATAAATTGGTTAGTCTCTAAGGTGCCACAAGTCCTCCTTTTCTTTTGGCGAATATGTTTAGTCTTTCTGGAACGCTTGTAGGATGTTGCATGTTAATCCTACCTATAATATCTGTATTCCAGGTTATACGGTAATGTTTAAATGTTTGCTCTATGAAAATGATTGACTGTAAATCGCCCACATCAGGGGAGGAGCATTATTAGTTGACCCCAAGAGGTGTTCTCTCCTGCCCATGAGGAAGGATTATTGAATCCAAATGGGACATTGCGGAACAAAGACTGTCAATTGCTCCCACCTACCCACCCACGAAGAGGTTACATGCAGGAACATTTGTCCCATCAGCTGGGATTCAGGGGCAAGTGGGGGCGGGGATAAAAATCCCTGACAAGGAGCAACTGGATCTTTTATGCTGTCTGGACTATGAGGGGCAAGGATTCCTAAACATAAGGAAGAGATCCCAGTGCTGCTTGGCATTGCTCTGCCCTAAAGGACGCACAGAGCTTATATTGCCTTTTTAAATCTAGGTCTGTAACTCATTTGTGTGTGTTTCCTGTTTTTACCTTGTAAAGAACTATCTTATTTCCTTTCTTAGTTAACACATCTTTAGTTCATTACAGGATTGGCTACAGTCATTGTCTTTGGTTTGAGATCTGAGTACAGTTGACCTGGGGTAAGTGACTGGTCCTTTGGGACGAGGAATAACCTGAATTATGTTGTGATTGGTGGTGTCAAGTGACTATCTATCACAAAGCGCAGCTTGCCTGGGTGGCAGTATAGACTGGAGTGCCCAGAGGGAATGTCTGTGACTCTCTGGAAGGCTCTAATAGTGCTTTAAGAGTTCACAGTTGTTACTGGGTTGGTGAGATCTAATTCTAGAACGCACACCAGTTTGGGGATTTCTGCCCCGCTTTTTGACAGTCTGCCCTGAGGCTGGCACTCACAGTCGTGAGCCGCACCAGGCGGCGTGAAGTGCTCTCATTGATATAAACGTCAGTGACTCTATACCAGCTCCAACACATTGCCCAGTCGTTTCCGTGACAGTGAGCACGTTCATGCCAGCCAACTCGCGAGTCCTGCAAACTCAACCTGGCTGGTTGGCTAAATCTCCCCAGGCTGTCTCCTATGTTTGTGTTTGTGGAACCCCCCTAGGGGGTGCGTGTGACCCTTGTCTGGCTCTCTTGTGAGTCCCTTGGTTTGCTGCCAGGAATTGACTGTGTGGGCGGTCTCCATTTTGCCTCTCTGCAGAGTGTTCTTAAACCAGCCCCGGGCCTGCCCACTGAGGCAATTTTATAGCTTCCTCCAGCTGAGGCACCCAATGGGGCTTTACAAACACCAGTTAATTTACCAATGGCGCTGGTTGCCCTCCTTCCTGATAGTCTCCTAGCCATGGGGAAGGATCAAGTCTGCATGCAGATGTTGTTAGAGCTGTCGGCTGGCTTTCCTGTACTGTGAGGTTTGTTAGAACACTTGCAGTTATTACGAATACCTCACTCTTCTGTAGCTCTTTTAATCAGCAGACCTCAAAATACTTTACAAAAGAAGTCAGCAGAATTCTCAGCTTTACAAATGGGGAAACTGAGGCACAGAGGTGATGTGACTTGCCAAAGGTCACCCAGCAGGCCCATGGCAGAGCCCAGGTCTCCTGCGTTTCAGTCCAGTGCTCCACCCATTAGGTCACACTTGAGCTGGGTTGCCCCTGGGTGCTTCCATTCATTCCTGCGTGAGAGGTCTCAAAGGGTTTCTTGCCCCCATTGCTGGTGCAAAACACTTCTTCCCTCCTCTCCAGCAGCGGGTCAGGCCAGGGGCACATGATGCCAATACATGGGGTGCTGCGTTGGCCCCTGGAGTTCAAGGTGCTGCTGTTGACCTGTAGAGCTGAAGGCGAGTGGGAGAGAAGGTTGCCAACTTTCCAATTTCTGGAAACTGGACACCCCTGCTCTGCTCTCTCCCCTGAGGCTCCACCCCCTCCTCCACTCTTCTCCCTCCCCCCCCCAACCCGGGGACCACCGTACTCTGCCCACCCCACCAGTTACCTCATGCCCACCCAGAGTGGAGCAACTGGGGGGAGAAGTGGGTGGTCCCGCCCCTTCTGCTGCCCGGGACGTTTCCAGCTCACTCAGCCTCTGACCTTGGCAGCCGGGCCCGGGCGGGGAGCGGAAGGGATGGGACCAGACCACCTATTTCTCCTGCTGGCCACTCCGCTCTTGGTCAGCATGAGGGCCCAGCCAGCGCCGTGGCTGCCTGTGAGAGCGAGCCAGAGCCTGGCTGCGGAAGACGGCAGCAGCAGTGGGAGGACAGAACCCTCCCCTCCCCCAGAGGCCAATTTGGGGGGCACTTCCCCCCCCATCCCCTCCCTTACGCATCCCCTCTGGTGTCCCGTCAGTGTCAGCTTTCACTGTCAGGTATCCTTTTGACTGGACTTTCCGGTCGAAAACTGGACACCTGGCAACCCTAGTGGAAATCTCTGTTATCCCAGAGATCGCTTCTTTCCTTGTGCCATGCTGCTGTAGCTGCAGTCAGCGGCTGCCTGGAGGCGGCGCTCACTCGCTATAAACAAGAGGGGGCAGCTGGAAGGGCGTTCACGGGGAGGACCTTTGGGCGCCAAGTCTTGCTCCATTCCTGCTTCCCACCCTTGTAGCAGGAATGCGGGAAAAGTGGTTTAAAGCCACACTTGGGCTTCCTTGCTCACCCTCTGAGTAATTTAGAGCAGCCCCACTCAAGCTCTACTTCCCACGGCCCCCACTGGGAAGCTGGACTGCAGCGTTCTGCAGCCACGCCTGTTCCCAGCACAACCCATCAGCGGTGGGCAGGACCCAGGCTGCATTAACTACTTATGCTAAACGATCTCCCCCACCTTGTACTTAGCTGTGACACTGAGTACCTACCCAGCCCTGAAGAAGACCTCTGGGTAAGCTTGAAAACATGCCTCTCTCTCCAACAGAAATTGGTCCAATAAAAGATATTACCCTTCCCACTGTCTCTCTCCTACAGAGCCTTCACGGCAGTTCTGAGCTGGCTCAAGAAGCCCCATGCACAGGGCACAGGGGTTATTTCAGGGGGCTGCATGTGCCTTTTAAGCCCTTTACCCTGCCAAAGTGGCACAAAAGAGGCCTGATTGTTGTTCGGAATCAAGGCTGAGTCTCTGGTGTGGCTGCTCAGACCCGGGGTAGAAGCCCATGAACTTTCAAGTTAGTAGCAAAAGGTGGAAGCTTCAAAGAGGAAGCTGAAATTGCCTAATGCTGTGGACCTCTAAGTGACTCTTCCAGCAGGCCCCAAAGTACAGTCTGGAATCCTGTGAAGTAGGACACCACTCTCAAATGGCAAACTTTGCCCTACTCTAAATCCCGCACGGTCGGGGGAGACACTCGGACGAAGCTGTCTTGCACACAAAGTGTGGGAAGAAGAGATCTCTGAATAGTTGATTTTGTTGTGGTGGGTGAGAATTCTGAGCACCCTATCCCCACACCTAATTATAGGCAAAGCAATTCCACAAACATAATTCCTCTTCACCTCCATTATTTCATAATAAATAGCTTGTATTAGTCAGAGGAGGCTTGCAAGGTCACCTACAGTCGTGACTGGGAATGGATGTGTCATTACACAAAGTAAAACTATTTCCCCTTGTTTATTTCCCCTCCTGCTGTTCTTGTAAACTGCTGGAAATGGTCCACCTTGATTATCACTACAAAAGGTCCCCCCCCTCCACCCGCCCCCCCAGCTCTCCTGCTGGTAATAGCTCACCTTTCCTGATCACTCTCATTACAGTCTGAATGGTAACACCCATTGTTTCATGTTCTCTGTGTATATAAAATCTCCCCACTATATTTTCCACTGTATGTATCCAGTGAAGTGAGCTGTAGCTCATGAAAGCTTATGCTCTAATAAATTTGTTAGTCTCTAAGGTGCCACAAGTACTCCTTTTCATTCCACCTTCTGTCATTCCTCTCGTTAAACCTGCAGTGAGTTCTAAATGAGTAACCATGCCTTCTACAGGGTCCTATATAGACCAGTGAAAGGAGCTGCTGGATATGGTAAAGAGGAAATTCTGCAATCGGACTCTTTAATGTCTGGCTTGGATAGCATCATCATAATGATCACTAAGACATTACATGATATACATAGACGCAGGACCAGATTCTGATCTGTTACACTGGCACAGGTCAGCAGTATCGTCTTAATGCTTTGTAAATCTAAGATTGTCAGCTGTTTAGGGCGGCAGTCAAGGGTTGTCTTTGCTCTTGCTTACACCCTGCAAATCAGCACGAACCCTGTTAAAGTCAGAGTCCAATTTTGTTTTTATTGACACCAGCCTAAATCTGGAATAACTCCATTGATGCCAAATGGCGCATTCTGAGTTTACACCAATACAAGCGAGAGCAGGATTAGGCCATCAGTATTATAGTGGGGTAAAACTGGTGTAAGTGAGAAAAGAGCTGAGCCTGGTATCTTCCTGTATGTTTGTACAGGGCTGGCGTAAGAATTTTGATCCTGACTGGCCTCTCTGGAGTTAATAGCCATAAATGTGAAAAGCCTCTTCTAGCTGAGAAATGGCTTGATTCTCAAATGTGCCAGCAAGCCCAGAACCAGGGCTTGAGAGAAAGTCAAAAGATTGGGAGAGAAAGTCAAAAGATTCATACAGCACATTGTCCTCCCTCCTTTCCGTGTTCCAACAATGTGTTCCAACAGGAGACAGAGGGAGCTGCATGCTTAGAGATGAAAGCAATGGTTATGTTGTAGACTTTAATATAAATGCATCCAAGATAACATAGTTAATTGGTTCTTTCTGCTGAATGTTTGGGGTATGATTTTTAGTTAATCCTCCCCTCCCGCCGCCCCCCCCACCCGCCCACACACTCTATTTGAAAACAGATTTATTTTTGTTGGGTATTCTTAATACATATTTTACAAATAATAACATTTAAGGTATAAAATACACATCAGGCTGCATTCCAGTGAAAGAAAATAGTGACATTCTGCCTCTGGAATGTTTTCTCTAAAGGGAAGATGATACTGAGTGTGATGTGATTGTCTTGTGGATCACTGTGGATCAGGGGGAGGGATAGTTCAGTGGTTTGAGCATTGGTCTGCTAAACCCAGGGTTTTGAGTTCAATCCTTGAGGGGGCCATTTAGGGATCTGGGGCAAAAATTGAGGATTGGTCCTGCAAGATGACCTTCTGAGGTCCCTTCCAACCCTGATATTCTATGATTTAACTTCTTTGCAGTCAGTGGGCCTGATCCACCACTACGTTACACTGGCATAAAAGTGGAGTGATTCAGCAGTGAAATGGGGCCCAATAGAGTTCTATGGGCATAAGGAGGTTCAGAATGAGACCCGTTTCTGTGGTCAGATACGAGGGCATTACTATTGCTAACATTGGGGTGATTGGTGTTCTTGTTTCTAAAGGCAACCTTGGACCCTGGGTCTGGGAGTGAATCCCATCAACTTAACAGCACACGCTGTGTGGCATATGTCCCACCAGACACCTACAGCAATCTGTGAATAGTAATTGCGCCTCTCTGCCCCTGCTCAGTGGGGAAGAAGGGGGCTAGTGCATAGCTCCTAAAGTGGGTTGGGGTGCTAGGTCTGGGTCCCACTAAGCAGCATAACTGCAGTGAGACCATGAGATCCACAGCAATGGACCTTGATTTCACATGGCCCCTTTGGATCTATGGAGACTGAAGGCTGCAACATGTCTTGTCCCACCCTGCCATGGGGTTTGCTTGCAATTATTATTTAAGAGCCAGCATGCTCATGCTATGCAAGAGACACAAATAAAGTTAATCTCCTCCCCAAGTTGTTAGCAATGTAGAAGAGGGCTGCAGTAATTGAGGGCCCCTCTTTGATCCTCTGTCTGCCTGCATCCATTCAAGATGCCATTAAAATATCTAGTTTTGCCAAATAAAACTGTAACAGCCAAACGTAGCAGTCTCACCCTCGTAAATTTGAAGCAGCTCTCTGGTGTAGCAGGCCGTAATTGGCATCTGGGTTTCTATCCCTGAGCAGGAGCTCATTTTATTACAAAACAGGGTGCCCAGCTACAGTTAGATTGGCCCTGACATTTAGATTACAAAGGAGGACTTTTGGATTTGGCGCCATCAATGGTACAGCCCAGCTCCCTGTTGAGCTAATCTATTATCCGCAAGTACTGGAGAGGCCAGAAGGGGCAGCGAGTTATATGGGACCGTGGTGCCCATGCTCCAGGAATATTCAGGGCCCGGGGGCCCGGCTCCACCAATGTTCGGGGCCGGGTCTCTCCCCCAGCCCTGCCTGCCACCCCGCATGCCTCCCTGGGAGCGTCTCCTGGCTCTGCCTGCCGCCTCCGGGGGCCCCTGGCCGTGGCCATGGCCGCCACCATCAGCAGCGTAGCGGGGCTAAGGTGGCTTCCTGCCTGCCCTCTCTCCGCACTACTCCCATAAGTGGCCAGCATGTCCCTGCAGCCCTGGGGGCGGGGGTGTGTCTCCGTGTGCTGCCCCGACCTGAGCACTGACTCCGCAGCTCTCATTGGCCGGGAGCTGTGGCCAATGGGAGCTGCGGGGGCAGTGCCTGCAGACAGTGGCACACAGAGACCCCCCGCTTCCCCGCTACAGAGCCGCTGCCAGAGGGGTACGCTGGTCACTTTTGGGAGCTGCCTGAGGTAAGCGCCACACCCCGTCCTGCACCCCAACCCCCTGCCCCAGCCCAGAGCCTGCACCCCACACCCAAACTCCCTCCCAGAGTCTGCACCCCTCCCCCCTGCACCCCAACCCCCTGCCCCAGCCCGGAGCCTGCACCCCACACCCAAATTCCCTCCCAGAGTCTGCACCCCTCCCCCCTGCACCCCAACCCCCTGCCCCAGCCCGGAGCCTGCACCCCACACCCAAATTCCCTCCCAGAGTCTGCACCCCTCCCCCCTGCACCTCAACACCCTGCTGCAGCCCAGAACCAGCACCCCAACCCCCATCCCTCACCCAAACCTCCTCCCAGAGCCCGCACCCCTCCCCCACCCAAATCCCCTCCCAGACCCATTCTAGGCACCACCGCAAATTATACAAACCTGCCGCCCCTGGAGGCCAGATCAGTTATGAGAACCAATACATCACTCCAGGGCTGTCCTTAGGATTGATGGGGCCCTACGCAGTATTATTAAACTGGTGCCCCTATGCTGGCACATTCGGCCCTTGCCTTCTGTCTAGTAAGGAGATTGCAGCACACGCTGGGTGTGCAGGAGCTAACTCGCTCTTACCTGCTGTCCCGCTCATAGGTGTGGACTGCGTTGGTGGGTGCTCCAGCCAGGGAAAATTTAGTGGGTGCAGAGCACCAACCAGCCCCAAGCTCCCCACCCACACACAGCAGCAGCCCAGCGCTTATCAACTCCTCCCCGACCCTCCTGGTGCTTCTGGAGCGCCGCGAACAGATGATTTGTGGCATTCAAGCTCCGGGAAGGAGTAGGAGGAGGCAAGGAAGAGGCGGGGTGGGGGTGGAGCAGCGGCAGGAAGAGGTGGGACAGGGGTTTGGGGGAAGGGGTGGAATGGAGGCGGGGCCCGGAGCGGAGGCGAGGGGGTTGAGCACCCCCGGCAAGATGAGAAGTCTGCGCCTATGGTCCCGGTGGTGCCCCAAATTTTCAGGTGCCCTACGCTGCTGCGTATGTGGCGTATGCCTAAGGATGGCTCTGCGTCACTCACAGCCTCTCTGTTCGCTTCCGCCAGCATCAAGGCCATTAATGGGAGAGGGGTGATTTTACAGGTGGCCTTAATTTCTCATTGCCAAGAAACTCTCCTCTTCATCTCCCCCCACCACCGCCTCACCGTGCCAGTTGGGATACAGAGGCCCTGGTGCATGTGAGCCATGTCTTCTTAATTCAGGGTAGGCAGATGTGGTGCGGGACTATAATTAACAGTCATGGTAGTGGGTGGAGAAATGCTACCCAGCACTTGCTCGATAATTACTGAGCACTGGAATTAGAGCTTAAAGACTTCTTGATAAATGTGCAGTTTTGAATTTTTGATGATTGCACCTTGTAATAAGAGATAGAAATAACCGTTATTTAATGGGTTGGTGATTTGCTGCTTCTCACAATACATGGATGAATCCTCCAAAACACACATCCTCCCTGGGTATACCATGTCCCCTACTGAGTATAGTTAAACACAGAACTCTCAGGAGGTAATTGTGACCTGCCAGGAGCTTGCCCCATTCCTCCCAGTGTTTTCCCTGATGGTGAATGATGTTACAGAACCTGTGAAGGAGCATGTCTGAGGATCTAACCTTCTCCCAAAAGGAACTCTGTTTGGGAATAATAACCCCATGGTGAAGCTGGTGCACTGAATAATGGGCATCAGCTGCCCAATGATTTAGTGAGAGCAGAACCTACTGCTCGGACTCAGTTTGAGACTTGGGGCCCGACTCTTGTCAGGGCTGAAGACATGTGTCATAAATATAAAGGGAAGGGTAAACCCATTTAAAATCCCTCCTGGCCAGAGGAAAAATCCTCTCACCTGTAAAGGGTTAAGAAGCTAAAGGTAACCTCGCTGGCACCTGACCAAAATGATCAATGAGGAGACAAGATACTTTCAAAAGCTGGGAGGAGGGAGAAAAACAAAGGGTCTGTGGCTGTCTGGGTGATGCTTTTGCCGGAGACAGAACAGGAATGGAGTCTTAGAATTTAGTAAGTAATCTAGCTAGGTATGTGTTAGATTATGATTTCTTCAAATGGCTGAGAAAATAGCTGTGCTGAATAGAATGAATATTCCTGTCTGTGTGTCTTTTTTGTAACTTAAGGTTTTGCCTAGAGGGATTCTCTATGTTTTCAATCTAATTACCCTGTAAGGTACTCACCATCCTGATTTTACAGAGGTGATTCTTTTTTTTACTTCTATTAAAAGTCTTCTTGTAAGGAAACTAAATGCTTTTTTTCATTGTTCTAAGATCCAAGGGTTTGGGTCTGTGGTCACCTATGCAAATTGGTGAGGATTTTTACCAAACCTTCCCCAGGAAGTGAGGTGCAAGGGTTGGGAGGATTTTGGGGGGAAAGACGTGTCCAAACTCCATTTTTTCAGGAACCCAGATAAAGTTTGGTGGTGGCAGTGGAAATCCAAGGGCAAAGGGTAAAATTAATCTGTACCTTGGGGAAGTTTTAACCTAAGCTGGTAAAAGCAAGCTTAGGAGGTTTTCATGCAGGTCCCCACATCTGTACCCTAGAGTTCAGAGTGGGGAAGGAACCTTGACAGCATGTTCATGGAATCATAGAATATCAGGGTTGGAAGGGACCTCAGGAAGTCACCTAGTCCAACCCCCTGCTCAAAGCAGGACCAACCCCAACTAAATCATCCCAGACAGGGCTTTGTTAAGTCGATCCTTAAAAACCTCTAAGGAAGGAGATTCCACCACCTCCGTAGGTAACCCATTCCAGTGCTTCACCACCTTCCTAGTGAAATAGTTTTTCCTAATATCCAACCTAGACCTCTCCTATTGCAACTTAAGACCATTGCTTCTTGTTCTGTCATCTGCTACCACTGAGAACAGCTGAGCTCCATCCTCTTTGGAACCCCTTCAGGTAGTTGAAGGCTGCTATCAAATCCCCCCTCACACTTCTTTTCTGCAGACTAAATAACCCCAGTTCCCTCGGCCTCTCCTCGTAAGCCATGGGCCCCAGCCCCCTGATCATTTTCGTTGCCCTCCACTGGACTCTCTCCAATTTGTCCACATCCTTTCTGTAGTGGGGGAGCAAAACTGGACGCAATACTCCAGATGTGGCCTCACCAGTGCCGAGTAGAGGCGAATAATCACTTCCCTCGATCTGCTGGCAATGCTCCTACTAATGCAGCCCAATATGCCGTTAGCCTTCTTGGCAACAAGGGCACACTGTTGACTCGTATCCAGTTTCTCGTCCACTGTAATCCCCAGGTCCTCTTCTGCAGAACTGCCGCTTAGCCAGTCGGTCCCCCGTCTATAGGGGTGCATGGGATTCTTCTGTCCTAAGTGCAGGACTCTGCGCTTGTATTTGTTGAATCTCATCAGATTTCTTTTGGCCCAATCCTCCAATTTGTCTAGGTCGTTCTGGACCCTATCCCTACCCTCCAGGTTATCTCTCTCTCCCCCCAGCTTAGTGTCATCTGTGAACTTGTTGAGGGTGCAATCCATCCTATCTTCCAGATCATTAATGAAGATGTTGAACAAAACCGGCCCCAGGACCGATACCTGGGGCACTCCGCTTGATACCGGCTGCCAACTAGAAATCAAGCTGTTCATCGCTACCCGTTGAGCCCGATGATCTAGCCAGGTTTCATGTTAGTTCAAGCTATTTGCCTGAACAGCACTAAAAGCAAGGGTTAACTTTTTAACGGTCTCCACTAATTAGCCTGGAGGACTCTCCTATGATACTAGTCTAGCTCCAGCCCATAGTTCTTTGGCTCAATGTCTAGAGTGGGTTGTCACCTTATGCTGCTTCTCTTCTTGTGCTGCCCTTGGAAAAGGGAGATGACAACAGCAAGGGAGTGTGTGGGAAAAGATGACAAGCCAGGCTGAGCCCAACCCGGCCTTGGGGAATGGCTGGCTTAGCTGTGCCCTGTAGGAGTGGCTGTTAGGGCTCACCATTCAGTTTTCCCACCTGCAGTAGCTGTTAGATGGTCTCCTTAGCCATGGGGAAAGAGCAATGAGAGAACAGGAAATCCCGGTTCCCTCACCCTTTGTGCTTAATTCTTCATCCAAGTGAGAATAGGGCAGCCACGTAGAATGTATGGGAACTCATTCTCCCCAAGATAGGTGTGATCCTGTCTGGCAGTTCTGGTGGGCCTGAGGTGCATCCTGTGTCTGGCAGTGGACTGTACGGATGCTTCAGAAGAATGTGTAAGACCCCTACACTCAGCAGGTGCCCCCCCCCCCCCCGTTTGGTCTCATCTCTGTTTCTAGAGACTGACCACAACCCTGAGTTGTGAGGTTTCACATGGGCAATTCTGTAGCCATCTCAATCTCCAATTCAATACCATTCTTGGCTTTCTTCCACATTTCTCTGCCTTTCCTGCTGCCACAGAGGTTCAAGTCTCCTGCGGAATCCAGTACTGAAAGATGCTAAAGAACTTTGTGGCTTTGCACTGACTAGATTTAATTAGCCTGCCTTTTTTCTTCCTCTTCGTTCTCTCCCCACTCTTCTCTGGCTTACAATATCTCCTCTTTTGCTGGCTTGTTTGAAATCTTGGCCTGTATTAGCCACCTCACTGCACTACCTCCAGGCTTTTTTCCCAAACAGCTAATCCACCAGGCCTCCAGTGCTTCTGATTTGATGGTGCCCCCATGCGAACACAACAAGCCCCTTTGGAAGCAGATGGCTCAGATTTACTTCAAGGTAACCAAAGCACCTGCAAATGCAGTGACTCATCTCAGCTTCAATTAATATCAATAGGGGAAGAGAGTGAAAGGGATTGAAAATAAAAGGCCCTGGAGGAGAAAAATATTTCATCTGTGTCTCATTGTTACCTGTTACTTTAACCTGCTTCTGTATAATCTCGCAAAGGTTTTTAAAAATGGGCACTAATTGTCCAATAACCAGCCGAAATCAGCCATTCCTCGAAACTCTCATACAATTAATTCCACTCTGTACCCAGAGCCAGCACCTCGCATGCTATAACTCAATGTAACACCAGTTACATGAGCTGGGGAGCTGGCCTTCGATGTCTTACACCCTCTTTCTCCTCCTTGCTCTGCTTTTGCCCTTGACACCATAAACTCCTTATATACCCAGTAGGTCTCCATAGTCACCTCTGTGCCTCTTTGACTGAGAATCCCAGGCCCAGTAAATTCTAGACACCCTCCCTACGACAGCCCTTCTTGTGGGTTTACAAGCTGTTCTGCGTCCCTTGGATGACAGGGCCGGGCCGGCCACTTCCAGGAGTGGTGCGGGGCCAGGACAGGCAAGGAGCCTGCCTGAGCCCCAATGCGCCACCAGACCTTTAGCAGGCTAAAATCTCCTGGTTTGGCTTCAGTGTCTCTGGGAGATAGAACCCGATCCCAGGAGACCCCCAGCGAAATCGGGAGGGATGGCAACCGTACCACTGAGGCTTAAGAGTGAGCTAGCTGTCAAGCAACTCAGTGATATCAGGACATCAATGGTTTTGTGCAGTGGTGCTCAACGTTTTTCTTTCTGAGCCTCCTCTTCCAACATGCTATAACAATCACAGGGTCCAATGGAGGCGGGGGGGCTTCAGCCACTGGAAGGGAGGGTGCTCGGGGCTTTTGCCCTGCGCGGCACAGGGGCTCCGGGCTCCCTGCTTTAGCCCCATGGGGTGCTCAGGTTCAGGGCTCCTGTCTTTAGCTCTGCAGGACGCCGGGGCTTGGGGCTTCTGCCCTGTGGGGTGCCAGGGCTTGGGGCTCCTGGCATTAGCCCTGCGGGGTGGAGGAGGGGCGGTGCTTGGGGTGTCTGCCCCATGGGGTGCCAGGGCACCAGGCTTTAGCCCTGCGGGGCCCCAGGCTCCCAACTTTAGCCCTAGGGCGGGGGTCCAGAGCTCATGGACCCCCTTGGTTGAGAACCACCTGCTTTGTGCATGCCTGGCAGTGGCAGCTGAAGCATGGGGACTTTACTGGCAGAAATTTAGCCAGCTAGGAAATTTAGGTACCTCCAGCATTAGACAGAGCTGAGCAAGGCTCTTTGAGGGGCTCAGTGGTGCCTAAAGTGGCGGTAGGGGCCTAAGGCCCAGCGTCTCAAAGGCATGTGGGTGCCTAATGCTCATTGAATTCAGTGGGAGCTCAGCCCCTTTCAGGAGCGCAGCCCTAGGCCCTCTGCGGATCTAACCCTGAACCCCTCAAGCGCACGGCCCACCCGGGGTTCAGAAATCGGTGAGCACGAGAGACAGCACGTGGCCTGTGCTGAAAGACACAGCCACTGGCGAGCCGAGGGGAAAGGAGCCCCGAGCGCTCGACAAGGCCATTCCATCAAGGTCTCCTCACTGAGTTGAATGGGCCTGAATGAAGCCAGCGGCGCCGGCCGGATGGGCTTAGCGTGTGTCTTTGCGCGTTTGAATCAGGTGAGTGAGTCAGTGTGTGTTCACGGAAATGAGAGACACTTCTCAAGGCCGAAGGCGGGGGGGGGAGAGCGGGGCTGTTTGCGTCAGTGGAGCTGTTGTGAGGGATGAATGGGGAACAGTTTTCAGGTCTTGTGTGCACAGAGGGGAAGGTAACCAGGCTGCGTGCTCTAGGTGCTTTCAATATTTGCATAAAGCCACAAAGAGCATTTCACTGAGAAAATTCAAAATACCTCCCCCGCGGTGGGTCAGCGCTGAAGGACGGGTTAATGGAATGGTGCATTCATGGCTAGTGTACTCCTCGTAGCCGCTCTCAGTAGAGAGAGCGCCCAGCGGTCAGGTTCTTGTATGTGTGTTTTTCCCCTAATATGAGTCCATTTGATTCATGGTTCTACAGCATGTGGTTGCTGAATGTGACTAGACAGCAGCTGTGCGTAAGCAAGCGTGGCTGCCTTTCTAGGACTGGCTCAAACAAGGCACTTAGAGGTCTAGATGCCTTTGAGGATCTGGGCCTAACTCCCATTGATTTCAAGGGGAGTTAGGCACCTTTGAGGATGTGGCCTGCTCCATCCCCCCTCCCCCCAGGTCTGTATTCTTAGTTATTCCATTCCTGCATGTGGGAAGGGAAAAGTGGCTTTAAACTCTCTGTACTCTATTCTGGGGTCATGCATGGGCCTATCCAGCCCTCTGGTGTAAGTTAGAGCAGCCCTAAGGCTGCTCTAATTTTCAACTTTCCAGTTTCTTCCCATAATCCTCTGTGGGCCCAGTGCATTGTACTCTGGCCATGCCCCTAATTTGCCCTTTACACAGTTGCTGCTAGCAGGGCTGGGTTATAACCGTTATGTCAGCTAAGGTGGTCCCTATACATGGGATATTCTCAGGGAGCTGTTTCCACCCAATTTAAGGCTCCTTTATGCTGACAGTGGGACATAAATGGTGAATTAGGCCCCCTATTTTTGTATTTACCACTCTCCCCCACAACAGAAGGGAAACTGTGAGAGGGAAGCTCCTGGAGCGTGTGGCTGCCTAGGGCAGCAGAACACAACTCCACTTCTGTAGCTTGGAACTAGCTGACATGCAGTTCCTTCCAGGCCATGATCCAGCTGTACTTCGCAAATGTTTGTGAACTAATTCTCACAATACTCCTGCGTGGGTGGGAAGAATCACTCTCCCCATTTTTAGATGGGAAAAACTGAGGCACAGGGAGAAGAGCTGATTTAATTCAAGGTCATGGAGGTAAATTCATAGAAGCACCAGCTTTCGTGACTTCCAGTCCCATGCCAATTACACAAGACGATCCTTCCTCCTATGCGGAGTCTTGCATCCAAAGCATTTTACAGACATTAATGCATTCTGTCCTAGTGAGACATGTTAGCCAACATTTAAATATGGGGGAGAGGAGGTAGGGAGGAGTTAAGTCGTTTCCACAAGGTGGCAGAGAAAGGTCCTGCCCTAGCCCTGGGCCAACACTTCTCCTGTGTTGTCCTTCTCTTCTCTTAAACCTTTCTGTCAATCTTCTCTTCCTCTGGTGTGGTCAGGCAGAGCTCATTCTCTCTGTGGAGGCTACGCCTGTTCCCGTGACTCCCCAGGCACTCTTTATACCCCCAGCTTAGCTCCACGTCTGTTTTCCCATACTGAGCTGGGTTGGCCTGGCAGTGTGCGTGGCTCAGGCAGTCTTGCAGAGTCTTGGATAAGCTATTTAAGAGCCGGACACTGTGCACGACCCTGAGCAATGCCCATGGAATGCTGAGGGCTGTATGCTCCCAGAGGAGAGGCAGCTCACCCCACCGGCATATTCCAGCCTGTCCTGATCTGAGGGAAGGATAAATGGAGTGTAAACAAAGGACCAGCCTGTTTAGGGAGGGCTGGGCTGCCTAAGGATAGGTTTAAGGATTCGGAGTCTCCCGGGCTTGTCAGAGAAGCCCACCTCATGATTTTTCCCTATTGCATTCCTCATCCTCCCCATGCTGCTTCCTGAGCCCAGTTAGACTATAAGCTACAGGGGGGCAGGGACCCATTATTTTACTGGGTTGTGAAGCCCTGCCCAGCTGTGGGGCAGCATAAAGACATGGGGTAGCCGCTTGCTCTACAGCAGTGAATTCGTCCCAGAAGCTCCAAAACCCAAGCAAAAGAAACCAGCTCAGCCAAAGCCTGAAAGGGGAGAACAACCAGCTGAGAGCACTTGGCAGGCAGCTGCAGCTTGTGAGCAATACTGGCCTCTGTGCCCATTAGGGCCAGAAGCCTCTCTCTTCTCACCGGCCCCTCTGTTTGGGTGCAAAGAGCTTGGTGCCCCACTCCAAGTGCTAAGGAAGGAGCTTCCCTGACTCTGATAATGAGAACCTCACCCTCTTCCCTCCCAGGGTCTCTCAGCCCATGAATGAGTGAAGTTGCACACTCCCTCGGGAGGATGGGAAAGATGATTGCAGCTGATAACCCACTTATGGTCCCCTCCCAAGAGATTCAGGCCCAGATCCTCAAAGGTATGTAGTTCTTTAATTGGGAGTTAGGCACCTAAATACCTTTGATCTGGGGCCTCAGGCCTTTCTGTCGCAGTTTGGCCCTTTGCCAGCGTCCATGGCTGCTCTGGGTTAGAAGATGCTCAAACCTTCAGTCTCTGTCAAAGGGAAAAGGAACCCCCATTGCACAGCTGGGTTTTGGCAAAGTTTATGTACAACAGGGATGGGGAGAGTTTCTGGACAGTTGCTGGCATCTTTGCCTCTGTGGTCTTCATGTTCCCTTCTAATCTGCTTCTCTCTCTCCTTGGATTTCCTCCTTGGATTCTTTCCTCCTGTTGCTCACTCGCTTTGTGGAAGTTTCCCAGCATGGATGTTCCTGAGAGCTGGAGCAGCATGTGATGGAATAGGCTTCCTCAGGAATTGTTACCATCTGATGCCCAGTGGGAGAGGATCCTGCGGAAATGTTGCTATGGGCTGATCCCATGTCCGACGGGATGGGGTAAAGTGGGTGACGCTAATAGATATGCTGAGCCACGAGATGTTTGCCCTTGATCTTGTAAATACTTCCTGTGGCCCCTGATCCCCATTATCTGGTCTTCAGGAAGTGCATTAGTTTACTTGATGGCAGATGGTTTATGGTCCTCCAGCAATTTGTCCAGAGCTAAAATTGAGAAGGAAGGTGTGTTAATCCCAGAGCACAAATAGCTGAGGCTTTAACCTGCATAGAGCAGAACTCCTTAGTTAAACCACCCCTGTAACCACACAATGGCACCAATAACATGCCCAAGCATGGGCAGTGGATATCAGACACACACATCTCAGGACTGTCGGAGCTCTCCTTTATATTGCCCAGCCCCCGCAGCTTCGCAACCCAGGGGCTTCAAGCCTGAGCTCTAGTCACACATTCAACACGCTGTCTGTGCCGTGGAACCCACATCCCTGCCCTTCCCCTGGGACATGCAGAGGGGAGGCTTCCCAGCTCCTGACATTATCCACACACCAAGCATTTGAGATCTGAGTTTGGGAGCAAAATAGACCCATGATGTGAGCTACAAACTCGGAGAGATGGGCAGAATCAGGAGGGGTTTAGTTCTACTAAACCTTACTTTTTGAAGTTGTGTTTTGCTTTCAGCTCTGAGCCCCCAGAGTCTGGGGTTGTGGTGGATGTGCTGCGTGCTCTCCCCACGGGGCCCCTTGCACGGACAGCCAGGGCTATGGGAAGGTGATGTCTGTAACACCGCATGGCTCTTCCTGGGTTCTCTTGGACGCAGCAGCACCCTGGGTTTCTCGCCAGCTTGCTTATGGGAATATGGGATGTCTCAGCTGCCCAACCTGTTCCAACCTGAATCAGAGCCCGGGTTTAGCCATACCCCTGCGGTGACCAGTTACAGCAAAAAGTGTCAGCCCCAGCCACACTGGTGAGTTAACGGAGGCAGGAGTGGCTGCCAAGCGCTACAAGCCAGGTATGTTAGATCACCTGCCGCGGAGCTTGCAGTAGGAGGATTCACTATCACCAGTGATGTCACCATGCATGCGAGGAGCAGGACTGTCAGGGTGCTCATGCTGTAACGGGGCAGAGGTCTGAGAGAGCAGATGCAAAGTGGGTCCACAAGAACAATTTAAGTAACGCGGCGGTAAATCCGGCCAGTGTCTCATGCCCAACTTTGAGAGTTTCCTGCCATGACAAGGTGCTGCAGAGATCTCTTCTGTTGCTGGGATACAACCTTCATCCCTTCCTAAGCAAACAAGCCCTTGAACTTATGTGCACACACCCCATCAGGCTCACTCATTGTGTATGGGGAGACCTGGTGCGGGACCTGCTGTGGGGCAGGCTGGATGCTGATGGGGTTGTCCCCCAGGGCCTTAATCCCTAATGCCACCAAGCGCCATCCAAGTTGGAGACCTGCAAGACGGAGATGCAAGATGTATTGCTATAATGGGTCAGAAACCTGGACGCTCTTACAGGCAGACTTGGGGCCCCTGAGACATTCCATATGCGCTGTCAGTGCCAAATCCTAAGCAGAAGTAGTTTGACTTTGTGCAAAACGTCACAATCTCACAAATAAGGGAACTTATGGTTAACATATCCGTTATCACGTTCTCAGGGAAGACTATGAAGTTTTGATCTGCTGCCAGATAAGAATCTCAGATCTTTACATGCTTAGGAATTATTGGCAATACACACAATCAACAAATAATAAGACCCAACCAAGGTTAACATACCATTGTGGCAGGTGCTATACATACACGTAACATGAGACGGTCCCTGCCCCAAGATGTTTGCATTCAGTATAAACAAGACTGGTAAAGGTTGGGAAAAGGAAGTATTAGCCTTATTTTACTGAGAACTGGAATCCCACTGCATTCTTAAGATGGGTGAAAGCAGCAAAACACCTTGATAAAATTTCATTTTGGACAGGGACTATGAAATGACATTACTCCCAAAACGCATAACAAGTGAAATAGTTAGGCGTTAAAGTGTAAGATCTAGCCATCACTATACTCAAAAGCGGTATTGAATCCCTTCAGCCATGTCACCACCCCACCATGCCACGCTCTCAACCTTTCCATCGACACACGATGGGTGCATGCCCTGACCCAACCTGGAGCAGCCCACGGGGCTGCCCCAGAGATCTGTGGATTTGCACGATTGAGCCAGATCTGGGAACTGTGCTACACAACGCATGGTGTGTCGCCATCAACATCAGTCACTCCTGCTGGCACAACGGGCCCTAGTATTAGGCTATGCATGTTTGATTGAAGATTAGGTGCTTGGTACATGTTGTCACAGATCTATGGGACCCGTGCTATGGCCCAGCTTTTAAACAGCCCCTCAGAGGAACCACTTCAGTGTGACAGACCCCTAAGGGGTCCCACTCTTCCTTAAGGGTAGGCCACACAGCCTCAGTGCCTCTGAGACTGAACCTCTGGGCTCCAACCCTAGTTTCATATGATGAGTTCTGCTCAGTGAGTCCAACGGTGGTAGACTCCTGTTCAGAGATGTTTTGGCCTCTTCAGGGATCAATGCACCTCAGCAAGTAAGTCAGTGCCATGTATATCGTTCACAAAAAAAAGTACAGAAAATTCCCACTTTCTCACACATGTAACAGTGCTTTCCCAAGAGGGAGGGAATGTCCAGAGGGCATGTGAATAGGAAATCAGGTTGCCACCTTTAGGAACTATAGAAGATGTAGGCCCAGCTATGGAAGAAGACTAGGGCTGAGGGAAAAAGTATACTCTCTCCCCTCCCAGCTGGCTGAAGCTGAAAAACCCTCTGGCATGTTAGGGGTTGGGTTAAAATTGTGTTGAGACAGATGGGTGTGAATGTGCCCTTCATTTATGAGAGCTGTAAGAGATAGTTAAGAAGCCCCACCTAAAATAAGGCATAACGGAGGCCCACAGAAACTAGCACCATGTTGGCAGGGAGTTCCACTGGTATTTTTGACTGTGTGGGAGTGTGACAAGCTGAAGTGCAGACAGAAACGAAGAGGGCTTAGACACAAAAGCAAGCTTGGGGAGAAGCCTGGAGAGGGTCTGGGTTGGGGGTGCTGGCTCAAGGAAGCTTGGGCCTGTGAGCACGGACACCGGCTCCTGTTATTTTGGTTCCTCCTGTGTTCAGGGAAACAGGACTTGGTACCGTCTCTAAATAAACAAGATTGCGTCAATGGTACCACATTCCATCTTCAATTTTTCCTCATAACTGGAACAACCTACACAACCCCCCATTTTTGGCTAGAGTCTAAATGGGTAACACTGGGGTAAGGTGTGGGATCCAGTTTCCAAGGAGAAACATTATGAGCAGGTATTCCTGTTGAATCAAGAGGGAACAGATGAAGGCCGTGCTCACAGAGATCAACGATGGCGGGAAGGAACTGAAACAAGACCTAAAACAGGAGCTGAAGGTTTCCCTGAAAGGGCTCAGAGATAACTAGATGAAAACTTTGTTGGAACAGCAACTGCTGAGTGCCTAAATAGATTGGGAAACCCAGATACAACTTTGCCAGGCTGGAGTTTCCCAATCTGTCTGAGCACTGTCTGGGCTAGTTTGTCATCAAAACAGGTCAATTTGGAACTTGATAACAAAGATTAGCTGCAGCAAGAATGTAAGGAGCTAAAATATCAGGTCTGGAAATCAAAGGCTCGCAGATCACAGTGGAAGGCAGCCACCTGGATGAGGAATTGAGATAGCCAGAAGACTTGGGTAAGACCAGAGGTTTACAGCTGTTTTCTACTGTGTTTGTAACCCCCAGAGGGGAGAGGTCAGGCTGTCCCAGCTCAAATAATAAAAAAGCTCACTGTCATTGAGGGAAAAACTCCCTGCAAGGCTTATTTGGCTCAGTTCAACATTATAGCCCTACTGAATGGCAGGAAAGGTTGGTTTTAGCAGCCAACGTGAGTGGCCCAGAGATGACAGTGCTGCAGAACTTACCTCCAGAAAAGAGACTGATGATTCAGAACTGGAACAAGCCCTTGACATGAGGTTTGGAGCAGGGGTGCCATTTGGGGGGGGGCAGGGGAGGGCTCTAGCCCCCCCACACTTGAGTTTCGTAGGGGAGGGCTACTCACCCTAGCCCCAGACAGAGTTCTTAACTACAATAGCTTGAGTGTGATATGTGACGTAAGCTGGGAACAGCACAACCTTAAAGGTAGGGAGTTTGTTTATAAACCGAGGCAGGGCGATTAAGATAACAAAAGGCTTGCCATTAAAGTAAATTAAGGATCATTAGTTGATCCTGAAAGCACTGCCAGGAACTTCAGTTAAATGATAGGAAACAAAGGGTAGGAATAAAAGGTGAGAATGGAGAGTGGTAAATAGTGGTGTCCTTCCAGGCTCTGTTCTGGGCCCAGTCCTATTCAACATATTCATAAATGATCTGGAAAACGGGGTAAACAGTGAGGTGGCAAAATTTGCAGATGATACGAAACTACTGAAGATAGTTCAGTCCCAGGCAGACTGCGAAGAGCTACAAAAGGATCTCTCAATACTGGGTGACTGGGCAACAAAATGGCAGATAGAAAAGGAGGACTTGTGGCACCTTAGAGACTAACCAATTTATTTGAGCATGAACTTCTGTGAGCTACAGCTCACTTCATCGGATGCATACCGTGGAAACTGCAGAAGACATTATATACACAGAGACCATGAAACAATACCTCCTCCCACCCCACTCTCCTGCTGGTAATAGCTTATCTAATGTGATCATCAAGTTGGGCCATTTCCAGCACAAATCCAGGTTTTCTCACCCTCCGCCCCTCCACACACAAACTCACTCTCCTGCTGGTAATAGCCCATCCAAAGTGACCACTCTCTTTAAAATGTGTATGATAATCAAGGTGGCCCATTTCCAGCACAAATCCAGGTTTTCTCACCTCCCCACCCCCCTCCAAAAACCACACACACAAACTCACTCTCCTGCTGGCAATAGCTCATCCAAACTGACCACTCTCCTTACAATGTGCATGATAATCAAGGTGGGCCATTTCCAGCATAAATCCAAGTTTAACCAGAACGTCGGGGGGAGAGGGGGGGTAGAAAATAACAAGGGGAAATAGGCTACCTTGCATAAATACTTAGCCACTCCCAGTCTCTATTTAAGCCTAAATTAATAGTATCCAATTTGCAAATGAATTCCAATTCAGCAGTTTCTCGCTGGAGTCTGGATTTGAAGTTTTTTTTTTGTAAGATAGCGACCTTCATGTCTGTGATTGCGTGACCAGAGAGATTGAAGTGTTCTCCGACTGGTTTACGAATGTTATAATTCTTGACATCTGATTTGTGTCCATTTATTCTTTTACATAGAGATTGTCCAGTTTGACCAATGTACATGGCAGAGGGGCATTGCTGGCACATGATGGCATATATCACATTGGTGGATGTGCAGGTGAACGAGCCTCTGATGGTGTGACTGATGTTATTAGGCCCTGTGATGGTGTCCCCTGAATAGATATGTGGGCACAGTTGGCAACGGGCTTTGTTGCAAGGATAGGTTCCTGGGTCATCCTTCAGGATAGGTTGTAGATCCTTAATAATGCGTTGGAGGGGTTTTAGTTGGGGGCTGAAGGTGACGGCTAGTGGCGTTCTGTTATTTTCTTTGTTAGGCCTGTCCTGTAGTAGGTGACTTCTGGGAACTCTTCTGGCTCTATCAATCTGTTTCTTCACTTCCGCAGGTGGGTATTGTAGTTGTAAGAATGCTTGATAGAGATCTTGTAGGTGTTTGTCTCTGTCTGAGGGGTTGGAGCAAATGCGGTTGTATCGCAGAGCTTGGCTGTAGACGATGGATCGTATGGTGTGGTCAGGGTGAAAGCTGAAGGCATGTAGGTAGGAATAGCGGTCAGTAGGTTTCCGGTATAGGGTGGTGTTTATGTGACCATTGTTTCCTACTGACCGCTATTCCTACCTACATGCCTCCAGCTTTCACCTTGACCACACCATACGATCCATCGTCTACAGTATTTCTTCACAGTCAACATGTGGAAATCTTTGCCAGGGGATGTTGTGAAGGCCAAAACTATAACAGGGTTCCAATAAGAACTAGATAAGTTCATGGAGGATAGGTCCATCAATGGCTGTTAGCCAGGGTGGGCAGGACTCCAACACCATGTTCTCCATGTCCCTCGCCTCTGTTTGCCAGAAGCTGGGAGAGGGCAATATGGCAACTTGATGATTGCCTGTTCTGTTCATTCCCCCTGGGGCAGCTGGCATTGGCCACGGTTGGAAGACAGGATACTGGGCTAGACCCCAGGAGGGAATGAAAGGGAATTGGAACCAAACCGGCCATCAGGAAAGCACCCCAGGCCAACGCAGGGCTGTGGAGCTGTTGCGACAAAACAACAAGAGAATCAGTGCCCCGTTCACCAGCTTCTTATTCTCCTTATTAGGGTGCTGGAGGCTTCAGAGGAACCAGTAAAACCCGGTATGGAAACAGCTGGATGGCTCCCCTCAATCAAACCGTAGCATACCCGGTTCTCTCATTTTATCTGTCCCATCAGGAATTCTGGTGACCTCACTGACTGAGGAAGAACAGCGTCAGCCACCTCACTCCTATGGCAAGGACGTTCCTGGGACTCTTGGTTTCCTTTGAGAAACTGTTCAGAGCTCCTGAGGAAACTGGGTCTGGATTTGTTCCTGAGAATGCAATTGACAATTGAGTCTTAATCAGCTCTGTTATTACACAGTAGAAACAGAGGAAGGATCAAATGGTGTCAAGGACCCCCAGGCAGTACCTATCTCTCCAGTATGGTACCTCTCCCCACCCTCTTTCATCTCTACTAGGCTTTAGCACTGCTTAGCGGGCACGGTTCAGTTGAGGGGAACCCCTCAATCAGGGCATGCCAAGCACAGTTCTACTACCCTTGACTCTCACAACAAGGAAAACAACCCTCTAGTACCCTGCAGCCAATAACAAAGTGGCTTGCAATCCAATGCCCACCAAAAGTGATCATTTGGGCATAGCAGCTCCATCAAGCTGCTCACCGAGGCAGAATGTGTGCGTCCTTGCAAACAAAGTCAGCTCCTGAAGCCCTCTTCCCCAAGTCATCACTAGATGTCAGGGGAGAGCTCACTCAGACCCTGCTTACATGTATTTAGTGAAGCCTTCTCACCCCCTGCCCCAGGTAGGCACTGGGGTATTACAGGCCTGCGGCTGGGTGCTCTACGCACGGCTGGATAGCACTTGCTCCTGGCAGTTCTGGGGATTAGCTCTGCAAGACCGACGTCCCTTCCTGCGGTTGCACACCATCACTCTGTGTCACTCTCTCAGCCTGCAGCCCCTCTCTCACGCAAGGAGCTACTGCTTACTCTTTGTGACTTGGCCCTCCAGCCAGGTCACTCAGTGGTTTCCCTTTCTGGGGTGGTCTTTCAAGAACTCCACAAGCAGCAGCAGGCAATCTTCATGCCCACCACCCTGAGTATGTCACTCTGGCAGTCTTTGTATCCACTGCCCATAGTAACACCACTCTGCAATGGTTGGCTGGGGAACCCAGGCCCACCCTCTACTCTGGGTTCCAGACTGGGGCCCTGTAGTGAAGGTTAAGGTCTGTATCTATGCCAACTTTACTGCTCTCACCCCTGGACCTTTCCTACCAGGCTTGCTCTCCCTTACCTCAGGGAAAGGAACTGCCAGCTTCCTTCCTGCTGCTCCTGGCTTTCTAGAAGCCCCGCCTGATGCCTCACAGCTGAGCTTCCTTCTAATTAACTCCCTCCACACAGCCTAAATTTCTGCCTTTTGCAGCTTAACTGGGTCCACTTGGCCTTATTCAGCTCTTACGGGGCTGGTGTGGGGAGTACACCCCATCACAAAGCCCCTGAGAAATGTGATCCCCTCTGTCACAGTTTGGCCCTCTGCCAATTTCCATGGCAGCTCTGGGCTAGAAGATGCTCAAACCTTTAGTTTTCATCAAAGAGAAAGAGAAACTTATCTCAGAGCTGAGCTCCAGCAAAGTTTATTTACAAAGGCTGGGGGAGGGGAAGGTTTTCTGGCTGTAGTAAGAGGAGGCCTGAAACATAAGTTCTTGTATCAGAGGCCCAGTCTGAGGCCTGAAGCCTGAACCAAAGTACTTCCAGGCAGTGATAAGCACAGCTGGGCTGGGAGCCAGAGGCAGGTCCCACTCACAGACGTTGGCAAGAAAAGGTTGTTGGAGGCATGTGCACACACACACATAAGGGCTAATGAGAGGAACTTGTGCCAAGATGGCGGCAAGACACTGCATAGACATAACAAGGAACAGGCAGGTGCATCTTAATGACAGGGTCAAAAGGACAACATGATGGATAGATTCGTTTGACCTATGATGAATAATCTGTCCTGCAACGGTATAAAAGTAGGTCCCGGAGCGCACATCTTTGTCCAGCCTAGGGGGCAGTGGAGTGTCCCGCCACTGACTGAGCTGTGTCCGTTGCCAGGGAGCACAAATTTGTAGTATGCCCTGTGGAGTCTGTACGGCACTATTACCGTGCTTCGTCTGACAATAATCCTGGCTTGGGTTCCTCCGTACCTTACTAGAGTCTGTGGTTTTGGGAGGGTTCTCTGGGGGTCTGCTGTGTTAGCTACCTGCGCAGAACTGGGGCAGCACACAGTGGGAACACGCACGCAGCCGACTGTTGTTATTATTGAACAAGAGCGGAGCACCACACCGGTAGCTACCGACAACACTGGCCAACTGCTATCATCTTCTGCCCTTTGGTCTGTGTGTCTCCCCTTCATTCTCTTCTCCCATTCAGATAGTTTCTTACGCTGTGTTTCGATCTCTCACTCTTTGTTTTAGGGAGCTGTGTCCAAGAGTTCATTCGCAGATATTCAGACCACAAGGCACCGTTGGAGATCATTTCGAATGACCTTTTTGTCTAACACAAGCCAGAGAATTTCAGCCAGTGGTCTCAGTAACTTCTGACGGATCCTGCCCGTGGTGGTATGCACGTGCTCGGGAGATGCCATCTGAAAGGGATGCTGCATCAAAAGGTGCAGAGTCTCTCAAGGGAAGCTATTATCATGAGACGATTCTGTGCCCCATGGTGCAAACCCCTCAAAGGCCATTGCAATTTGATCCTGTGCCTCATGAGACCCAGTTCTGCACAAAATTATTACAAATGGGTCCTGTGGATTTAGCTTCCTTGAGCCAATTGCTTTACTGACAGTGGCCTGGACAGCCAGCTCCTTGTCCAGATGCAATTTTCCCCGAGCTGTTGTGAAAAGAGAAAATGAGTGTTGATCCCACAGCACGAATCACAGAAAACAGACCCCCTCAAGGTGCCTCATCTTCCCTTAAAAACATGCCTCAGTCTGACAGAGATGCACCGTTCTTGCACATTCCAGTTCAAAGCATCACTTGTGCCCTGTACACAGAGTCAGCCCATTTTCAGCTCAGTTAAGCAGCGATTTAGCAGACAGAACACTGCCCACGTCCAGGTAGCATTCACCGCTGGTCTCATTTGTCTTAAGGGTGGTTCATGTACCAAATACCTCATAATACCGGTGATATTCTCAGCACTTTTCCATTGTCTCTGTATATTATTCATATAAGACCCTGCCCTCTTACAGAATCTCCAACACCATCTCAGAGAGATGGGGCATCATGCTGATATTGAAGGCAGACCAAAAGGAAAGGCTGGTGTTCCTAAAACCCTCCATTGTGTGATAGAGAAAGGTCAGTGAAATAATCTCATTAAACAACAGCAACAGTGTTGAGCATCTGCAGGAGCAGCTGGAAACAAGGAAGAGAATCAATGCTATGTGGCGACTGACCTCTTCTCAGATCCACAGTGGGTGCCCCAGAGACGGTAGCTGGGAAATATTAGGGTATTTGCAGGAGAGGTAGAAAATGAAACTGACTAGAAATAGACCTTGAAAGAGACAAATTGTATATACCAAGTGAAATGTAATAAATCATAAATAAACAGTGTATATTGTGAAAAACTGAGTGAAAAACTTCTGTCAGGTTTAATAATTTAATATAGTGTTGGAAAATCAGCTACTGTAGGGAAAAGATACAAGCAACAGAAGCTTGCTCATTATTTAAAGAGTTTATATTAGAGTACATAACCACAGTGAAGAATGAAAGGGAAAACAGCTGTTATTATAAAGTCTATGGAGGCCACACCCTACTTGCAAATATCAGAATCATTCCATACTTTAATGCAGTCCCCTCAGTGAAACTGGGGGAAATGAGAAGAGAGGAAAGCTGTGATGAAGGCACTAGGCTGGGACTCAAGAGATCTGGGCTCAGTTCTGCACAAACCCCTTGTGTGACTGTGGGAATGTCACTTCGGCCCAGATCCTCAAAGATATTTAAGCTCCTAATGCCCATTCAAATCAATGGAAGTTAGGCACCTGAATCACTCCGGGGACCTGAGCCTTCATCTCATGTTTCAGTTCCCTAATCTGTAAAATGGAGCTAATCACTCTGTCCTACTGTGATACTGGGTCACGAAGCTACATCCATAAATATCTGGGAGATGCTCAGCTACTGTGGTGATGTGGACCATATAATTATAAAGAGGGGACCTGTAAATGCATGCCTCATTTTCACTGGGAGCCTTGTACTGAACTGAATTAAAGGCAGACTAAAAAGGTTTGGTAAAAATCAGTACCATCTCCTTTGCTCCATTTTAAATTTCACCATTCAGAGTCTGAGTGATGTTAAAAAGAGCTGCTGTTTTCAGTCTAGATTAACCTCTTTTTGCAGGGGATATTTTGTGTAGAGGTGGAAGGATTCTAAAGGAAAATGGTCTTTGATAGTGTAATAAAGTCTAACAGCATGGCTGCAAGGAAAAAGTCTTTTGGGCTAACGTCCATTGGAGCCAACGTAGGCCCTGATTCTGCAAAGCTCTTAAGTCCACGCTAAGCAGGTGTGTAAGTTGCACTGACTTTAATGCTTATGTGCTTTTCTGAATCAGGGATGGAAAGAAAGACTTTGACTAAAATTAAGTGTGACAAGTTAATTCTGGTGTCTGTGCATTTATACATAATAATAATAACTATACATAGTAACTGTATTCTAGCCGTAGTTAGCAGCGACGCTAAACAACAGGAAATAATTAAAACCTATTTCTGCATATATCTACATCAGTAAAAAGTTTTATTTATGTATGCATTTATTTTGCTATTTCAGGAAATATTTTTCCTTCATGCCAATGAAATCTACTTGGTCTGGAAAGGGTCGGATGACTGTACTCATCTCACGGCAATGTTGGGTCTGACTTTGTAGTACAACAAAAGAGGCTACAGGTGAGCAGCTAAGACTGTAGGACACGTTGTATATGATATTGTATTATTTTCAAATTTGTATAATTAAAGACTGTCTCATAATGCATCCACACAAGGGAGCAAAATTAAGATATCGCATACAACTAACTTTTGTTCCACGGTGCTTAACTTTGCAACTTTAACATATTTGTTTGTCAAGGACCAGGATTATTTTATTACATTTAATTTGCTGCATAAAGGGATCAGTGTTCAGCCCTGAGTAAGTAGGTCATTGGGCTACCCCAGGCGCAGGCCAGAGAGCTAATTTCAACCCTTTTTCAACTTACTCCATTCTGTGCACCTGGCCAGCTACTCGGCGCTGTGTATGAGGACAGGGTAAAATAGATCCAGATCCTGCTCCCTGCCTGCTTGCAGTCTTGGGGTGCTGTTCTCCTTGCTGCAGCCAGAGCATGTGTCCAGCTGGGAAGGTGCTTCCCAGCACAGGCAGACAGACACGGCTAGCTCTGCATGAGCTCACATGCTAAAAATAGTAGTGTGGCTGCCATGGCACACGGGGCAGCTCAAGTTAGCCACTCTATTACAATCCTGCCCAACGCCCTGGGTACGTACTTGGGTGTCCAGACTGTGCCACTGCGGCTATTCTGCTACTTTTAGGCACTAGCTAGCGTGTATATGTCTACCCAAGCTGGGAACGACACCTCCCAGCTGCTGTGTAGAGCACCCAAAGAGGGGGAGCTTGGGGTCCTGCTCTCCCCCCTGCATCCTGAGTCACAATCAAAGAAGAGAAGAGCAAGAAAATAAGGCAGGACATTACTCCCCAGGTGTGACTTTGACAGCCTAGTCAAAGGTAAGCAGAGTGGTGGTGGAATACCTGAAGGACAATGGAAACTAGACTACAGCTGGCTCAGTGATAAATTCTCTATGTATCCCTGCGAGAGTTATAATACTCAAGACCCAAAAACATTACAGTGTGAAAGAAAAA
The DNA here is from genome assembly GCF_965140285.1 of Lepidochelys kempii. Lineage (NCBI taxonomy): Eukaryota > Metazoa > Chordata > Testudines > Cheloniidae > Lepidochelys > Lepidochelys kempii. Next base: position 259,636,453 of record NC_136381.1, read on the forward strand.
TTGCATATTTAACATAAGAACATCAGAATGGCCATACTGGGTCAGAACAAAGGTCTATCTAGCCCAGTATCCTGTCTGCCGACAGTGGCCAGTGCCAGGTGCCCCAGAGGGATTGAACCTAACAGGTAATGATTAAGTGATCTCTCTCCTGCCATCCATCTCCACCCTCTGAAAAACAGAGTCTAGGGACGCCATTCCTTATCCATCCTGGCTAATAGCCATTAATGGACTTAACCTCCATGAATTTATCTAGTTCTCTTTTAAACCCTGTTATAGCCCTAGCCTTCACAACCTCCTCAGGCAAGGAGTTCCACAGGTTGACTGTACGCCGTGTGAAGAAGAACTTCCTTTTATTTGTTTTAAACCTGCTGCCCATTAATTTAATTTGGTGGCCCCTAGTTCTTATATTGTGGGAACAAGTAAATAACTTTTGGTTATTCACTTTCTCCGCACCACTCATGATTTTATATACCTCAATCATATCCCCCTTTAGTCTCCTCTTTTCCAAGCTGAAGAGTCCTAGTCTCTTTAATCTCTCCTCATATGGGACCCGTTCCAAACCCCTAATCATTTTAGTTGCCCTTTTCTGAACCTTTTCTAATGCCAGTATATCTTTTTTGAGATGAGGGGACCACATCCATACACAGTATTCAGGATGTGGGCGTACCATGGATTTATACAAGGTCAATAAGATATTCTCCATTTTATTCTCTATCCCTTTTTTAATGATTCCTAACATCCTGTTTGCTTTTTTGATTGTCGCTGCACACTGCATGGACGTCTTCAGAGAACTATCCACGATGACTCCAAGATCTCTTTCCTGATTAGTTGTAGCTAAATTAGCCCCCATCATATTGTATGTATAGTTAGGGTTATTTTTTACAATGTGCATTACTTTACATTTATCCACATTAAATTTCATTTGCCATTTTGTTGCCCAATCACTTAGTTTTGTGAGATCTTTCTGAAGTTCTTCAAAGTCTGCTTTGGTCTTAACTATCTTGAGCCGTTTAGTATCATCTGCAAATTTTGCCACCTCACTGTTTACCCCTTTCTCCAGATCATTTATGAATAAGTTGAATAAGATTGGTCCTAGCACTGACCCTTGGGGAGCACCACTAGTTACCCCTCTCCACCCCTCTCCATTCTGAAAATTTACCATTTATTCCTACCCTTTGTTCCCTGTCTTTTAACCAGTTCTCAATCCATAAAAGGATCTTCCTTCTTATCCCATGACAACTTAATTTACATAAGAGCCTTTGGTGAGGGACCTTGTGAAAGGCTTTCTGGAAATCTCAGTACACTATGTCCACTGGATCCCCCTTGTCCACATGTTTGTTGACCCCCCTCAAAGAACTCTAACAGATTAGTAAGACATGATCTCCCTTTACAGAAACCATGTCGACTTTTGCCCAACAATTTATGTTCTTCTATGTGTCTGACAATTTTATTCTTTACTATTGTTTCAACTAATTTGCCCAGTACTGATGTTAGACTTACCGGTCTGTAATTGCCAGGATCACCTCTAGAGCCTTTCTTAATTATTGGCATTACATTAGCTATCTTCCAGTTACTGGATACAGTAACTGATTTAAAGTACAGGTTACAAACTGTAGTTAATAGTTCCACAATTTCACATTTGAGTTCTTTCAGAACTCTTGGGTGAATGCCATCTGGTCCCGGCATGTCTTTTTAACTCAGCATGTCTTTCTTAGCATAATTTACGAGTGGTAACAATTTTACAGGTGCTTTTAATTTAATCTTAATGGAAAAAGAGTAGGCATAGAAAACAAATAGCTGTAAAAATATCAGTGAGCTCAAAGAGAATAATCTGGTATTAGTTTTCATTGCTGACAATAATTTCTATGAGCCTGGGAACTTGACCACTCCATTTTCTGGTGTCATTGCAATCCCTGTCCAGGAATGAGACTGCAGAGTGTGAAGCCCTTCTGTCTTATGTGAATAATATCAGTGAGATTGTCGGTGTTGATTCTTTCATGATTCTGTGTAATTTGTCTACTCATTCATATTCCCAACCTCCCCCTCCCCCCCACTGCAGAATTGTGAAATAAATCACCAATGACCTAGTCTCATTTCTATTTTAAGCCTGTAGTAGTCCAGGTTTTCAAATGCACTTGCTTCTGCTTGCTCCATTGTGTTGACTCTGGCCTGCTCTACACTACTCAGTTAGGTCAATGTAAGGCAGCTTGTGTCAACCTAGTTATGTCAGTGTACACACTACAGCCTTGTCCTGCTGATGTAAGTGCCCTACTACACCGACATAATATGCCTGCACAAGAGGATAGGGCTTATGTCGGTGAAGTTAGGGTGATGCAGTGTTTGGGTAGACAGGGCTTTCCTTACCTGGGCTGTAAGCTGTCTTGTCAATTTCAAATTGGAACTGACAAGTAATCAAGGTGCCTGGCTCCCAGCTAGGCTTTCTCAAGGCTCCATTCCAAGCTGGGCTGCCACCCAGGCTCCTGGCTTGTGCTGCCACCCAAGCTCCCCACTGGGAGCCAAGCTGCACCAAGCCTTATGGCTGGGAGCCCAGCTGCACTCCTGGCTCCCTGCTCCCTGTTGGGAGCATGGCAGCCAACCAGACTGTGCGTTGATCTCCCGTTTGGGAGCCTGGCTGCCCGCCCCCAGGGGTTATCGGTTCCCTGCCGGGAGCACGGCAGCTGACTGGACTCTGGGTGTAGATGTCCCTGCCAGGAGTCTGGCTGCCCCCCGCCCCCCAGGCTCTCAGCTGGAAGCGGGGAGGTGAGAACTCTGGGAAGCTTCCCTCACTCCCAGCAGGGGGCAAGAAGCCCCGGGCAGCTTCCCCCATCCCCGGGGAATGACATAAGGTTGTAGTATAGACATGTCCTTAGTCAGCACCAATGTGGAATAAGAAACAACTCCATAGAACGTTTCCCGAGCCACAGTCTCTTTCTGGGCTATAGAAATCTTCATTAGGAAATGAAGGGAAGAAAATAAATAGGTCTGGCAGAATTCAATGTTTATATTTTTTATAATTTTGACCAATAATATTGATGTTTATTTTAAGCATTTTTTATTTTTACTGATTTTCTCATTTGCACAAAACTATGGATTAAGCATTTTTTCAAATTTTATCAATCAAAATGTTCACAATTGTGGGACATTATGGGGACCAGTCAGACAATGGAGAGGGTCAGATACTTATTTAGTGACAGTAGACATGGAGATTTAAAAAGTTAAAGCTTTTTAAACCTTTAAAACACAAATTGCCATCATGGGATGTCAAAACACAGAAAGCAAACTGCCCTGACCAAGTCCCATATCAGCCATTCCATTATTTTGCCCAGGATTGATGTCAGCCTGACAGGCCTAAAATTACAGATCATGCCATTTCCCCCTTTTTTTTGGTTAATTTTTAATTGATTTTTATTTTAAAAACGGTAAAAAGTACTAAAAGGTAAACAACACATAGCTTGTATATGTTTCCAAATACTACATGCTTCAGAACTCACCAGTAGAATTATACAATTGTGCTTTACAGCTCGCCAAAGTGGCGAGAACAGACAATACTGCATAGAAATACCATGATACGATGGGGCGACTGTAATAAAATAGGAAAGAGGTACATGGATAGGGAAAGGAGGGAAGGAGGGGACCCAGGGGGGCTGAGAGGGAAAACAAGGCAGGATTAGGTGGAGTGGAGGTCTGGCATTCTTTGAGCACTCTCAACTTTTTTCTATCCAAATGTATCTAGAAATGGGGTCCAAATTTCCGCAAATTCATGTGATTGATCTCTCTGGCGATAAGCTATTCTCCAGCTGCTAACTCACACGGGCCCAAATACCACTGCTCTAGTTGAAGTGTAAACCTGCTCTTCCAGTCTTTGTAAAATTTTGTGCTTGGTGATCACTGTAGTAGCCCTGGAGATCTAAAGCTTTTGTGGCAGAGCTAAACTCAGCTTAGCAGGTAACATCCTAGCAGATAACGACCCTTTTGAGTTATGAAGTTGTCATCAATAATATTTAGGAATTCCGAGGATGTTTTAGAACTGGAAGCACACAACCTCCAGCAAATGTTATTCACATTGAAGTCCCCCATGATCTTTCCCCCCGTAAACGTTATAGATAGGTGCTTAAGGAGCTAGTCATAGAATCATAGAATATCAGGGTTGGAAGGGACTTCAGGAAGTATCTAATTTAACCCCCTGCTCAAAACAGGACCAATCCTCAACTAAATCATCCCACTCAGGGCTTTGTCAAGCCCGACCTTAAAACCTCTAAGGAAGGAGATTCCACCACCTCCCTAGGTAACCCATTCCAGTGCTTCACCACCCTCAGAGTGAAAAAGTTTTTCCTAATATCCAATCATTTTGTTCCCTAGTGTGATTTGGTAGCACTCCATCTTTTCCTTTTGCTTTAGGACATTGATCCATAAGCATTCAAGATCATTTTCTTCTGTATTGTCAGTGTCTTAGAAATAGGAAATTTAGTTCCCTGTTTCGGTGAGTAGATTCACAGTTTCATAGAATCCAAGACCAGAAGGGGCCATTGTGATCATCTAGTCTGACCTCCTCTATGACACAGGGCATAGAACTTCCTCAAAATAATTCCTAGCACATATACTTTAGAACATAAAACATAAGAATGGCCATACTGGGTCAGACCAAAGGTCCGTCTCGCCCAGTATCCTGTCTTCCGACAGTGGCCAGGTGCCCCAGAGGGAATGAACAGAACAAGTAATCACCAAGTGATCCATCCCCTGTTGCCCATTCCCAGCTTCTGGCAAATAGAGAATAGGAACACCAGCCCTGCCCTCCTGTCTAATAGCCATTGATTTCTAAGAGGGCACTCAAAAATCATCCAATCTTGGTTTTAAAATTGTCAGTGATGTGGAATCAACCACGACCCTTGTTAAGTTGTTCCAATGGCTAATTACTCTCACTGTTAAAAATTCATGCCTTATTTCCAGTCTGAATTTGGCTAGCTTCAGCTTCCAGCCATTGGACCATGTTAGACATTTCTTTGCTAGATTGAAGAACTCATTATCAAATATTTGTTCCCCATTTAAGTACACATAGACTATAATCAAGCCACCCCTTAACATTCTCTTTGTTAAGCTAAATAACTAGAACTCCTTGAGTCTATCACTAAGGGCTAGGGCATGGCTACACTTGCAAATGTAAAGCGCTTTGAGTTAAACCAGCCTTTGTAGAGCGCAGCAGGGAAAGCGCTGCAGTCTGTCCACACTGACAGCTGCAAGCGCACTAGCGTGTCCACATTTGCCGCACTTGCAGCGGCATTGGGAGCAGTGCATTGTGGGCAGCTATCCCAAAGAGCACCTCTTCCCATTCAGGTGCTGTGGCTTGTGGGAAGGGTGCAGGGGTGGTGGTGGTGGTGCGGAGCATTCTGGGTCCTGTCCCAATGCCCCAAGATGCATCGGTTCGCATCCCAGCAATCCCCTTGCTTCCATCCACAATTGGTGCCATCTTTCAATGTTTTTTGTACTGCGCGCTTTGTCTTCCCTTTCGCTCTGCGGGAATGGAGCCCGAACTGCTGAGGAGTATGCTGACGAGTCTCGCCAGCACATCACGTTTGGCAGGCGAGTTACTCCTTAAGATCCAAAGTGACAGTGAGGATTCCGACGATGATATTGACGCGAGTAATGCATACAACACGCAATTGCTTGTGGCATTCACAGACATGCTCACTGCCGTGGAACGGTGCTTTTGGACTCGGGAAACAAGCACTGAGGGGTGGGATCACATCGTCATGCAAGTCTGGGATGACGAGCAGTGGCTGCAGCTCTTTCGGATGAGAAAAGCCACTTTCATGGGACTGTGTGAGGAGCTCGCCCCGACCCTGAGGTGCAAGGACATGAGGTAGAGAGCTGCCCTGATGGTGGAGAAGCAGGTGGCTATTGCAGTCTGGAAGCTGACAACTCCAGACAGCTACCGATCGGTCGCTAACCAGTTTGGAGTGGGAAAGTCGACTGTTGGAATTGTGTTGATGCAAGTTTTGCAGGGCTGTTAATCGCATCCTGCTCAGAAGAACCGGGACTCTGGGTAACGGGCATGTCATTGCGGCTGGCTTTGCACAAATGGGTTTCCCTAATTGCGGAGGGGCGATAGATGGCACACACATTCCAATTCTGGCACCAGCCCACCTAGCCTCCGAGTACGTTAATCGGAAGGGCTATTTCTCTATGGTTCTCCAGGTGCTTGTGGATCACCATGGGCATTTCATTGACATTAACGCAGTCTGGCCCAGAAAGGTGCATGACGCACGCATCCTTCGGAACACTGGCCTGTTCAGGAAGCTGCAAGCCGGGACTTTTTTCCCAGACCAGAAGATCACCGTAGGGGAAGTCGAAATGCCCATTGTGATCCTTGCAGACCCCGCTTACCCTTTAATGCCGTGGCTCATGAAACCCTACACTGGGAGCCTTGACAGCAGCAAGGAGCAGTTCAACAACAGGCTGAGCCGGTGCAGAATGACTGCGGAGTGTGCTTTTGGCCATTTAGAGGGCAGCCGGTGTGCTCTGTATGGGAAGCTGGACCTGGCCGATAACAGCATCCCTGCGGTTATATCTGTGTGCTGTACCCTCCGTAAGATTTGTGAAGGGAAGGGTGAAAGATTCACTCAGGCATGGAACTCAGAGGTTCAACATCTGGAGGCTGAATTTGAACAGCCAGACAGCAGGGCTATTAGAGGGTCCCTGCGCGGGGCTGCAAGGATTAGGGATGCCTTGAGGGAGCAATCTGAGGCTGAAAGCCACCAGTAACGTCTGGTGTCCTGCACGGGAGTGAAGTGCAGTGGTTCCAATGTTAGTAGGAATCTGTGTTTGCTACGTATGATACACTGACTTGCAGTGCCTGTTGCTTTCCTGGGCTAAGGTATCTTTTACAATATGCAATAATAAAGCATGCTTTCAAAGCAAAAAAAAATCCATTTAATGAAAAGAAAATGCATTTATTGAAAAGAAACACAACTGCTTGGGAAACGCAAAGGGGTGGGGTGGGGAACGGTAGAATCACAGGTTTGCGTACGTCCTGTTATCATACTCAGCCTTCCTGTTTGGAGTGCTGTGCAATGAGTGTTGCACTTCAGGGTGGCTACACTGCATGGTGATGGGGGTTGAGTGCAGCGGGTCAGGGTCGTAGTTTTCAGGGCTGGGTGGCGAAGCTACAGGTGTTGGAGGCAGCTGGTGGCGATAAGAACCCGGATGTTGAGGAAAGTGGGTTGGAGGTGACATGGGGGCACAAGGGAAAGAGTTTTGGGACGAGGGCTGTGGGGCGGGGGGGCGGTAGTGCTCTGCCTGCATGGCTACGAGCGCCTGGATCGAGTCTGCTTGGCGCTCCATGATGCTTGTCAGCCGCTCCGCGCTTTGGTGCCGGTGATCCGCATTCTGCTGGCGGACCCTCCTTTCACTCTCCTGCCACTCCTGCACTTTTTGATTTTCATTAAGGGACCGCTGCATGACTTTATGCAGCATGTCCTCTTTGCTTCTACGTGGCCTCTTCCTGATTCTTTGCAGCCTCTCAGCCGGTGATAACACGAACGGCTGAGATCTCAAGGTTGCATCTGTAAAGGCAAAATGCAACACTTAACAGAGGTAGCATTGTTCACACCAGACAGAGCAATGATTCCTCCGTACTATTAAGAGCAAGCACAGTCTACACAATAGCATAATTTGCCCATCCCAAAGCGAGCGCACATAACCCATGGGAGCCCCAAAATGGTGAGTAAGCACAGGGTCAAAGGGGACTGATTCTTTCATGGCTGTACTGTCCTCTGGGTTTCTGTGCCTTGGGGAGAGCCAACAGCGGCAGGGGGCCCCTATACTGAACACTGTCCCCACATTTTCCACAGGAGTTTGTCCTGGAAGATATCTCGCTGCTGAGGGTGACCTGGGAAGCAAGGGAGGGTCTTTTACTGCAATGCGGCTTCCGCCCTGGCCCATATGCAGCTTGCCTGTGTGCAGCAATGGTCCCCCTGCCCCTCATGGCACAGTGGCGTGGACAAGTTAGCCTGACTGGGACAGGGACCACAGTGGCTCTCCCGAGAAACCTGCGCAAGAGCATTGCCCAGGTTCTGGCTAAGACCTTTGAAGAGATCACTGAAGCCGATTACCGTGATGTGAGAGAGCACATTAATGCCCTATTCCGCATCTAGGCATGCATGCAGCCCTAACCCTCCTCGCCCCAAGAGCCCGCACCGAATAACTTCCTTCCCAAAATAAAAGCCGCTTACCGGGAACCTCCTCTGGTATTTGTCCTTCCCCAAGCACCGGCTGCCGTGATTGGCTACCTTCCTCTTGGCTTGAGAATAGCTCCTGGCTGCATGCATCTAGGGATGCTGGGGTGTCTTCCTCCGCCTCAGCACCCTCGCTCCTACTTTGCTCCTCCTCCTCCTCCTCCTCTTCCTTCTGCCTTGTTGGACTGTGCTCTGAGGTGTCCATGGTGGTACTTGGAGTGGAGGTGGGGTCACCCCCAAGTATCGTGTCCAGCTCTTTGTAAAAACGGGAGTTCGCGGGGGCAGCACCAGAGCGGCGGTTTGCCTCGCAGGCTTTGCGGTAGGCATTCCACAGCTCCTTCAATTTAACCCTGCACTGCAGTGCATCCTGGTCATGTCCCCTTTCCATCATGTCCCTTGATATCTGCCCGAAGGTATCATAATTCCTACGGCTGGAGCACAGCTGGGATTGGACAGTTTCCTCCTCCCAAACACTGATGAGGTCCAGCACCTTGCCATTGCTCCATACTCGGGATCGCCTGGCGTGTGGAGGCATGGTTGTCACACCCCAATGTCCCCCCCCCCCCAGGGAGTCTCCAGGGAAGGCAGATCAGCATTGTATGTGGCTAACACTGTTGCAAGCATCACAAAGCATTTTGGGGAGGGCTAAAAGTGTGTGAGTGGAAGTTTCCTTTATGAGAGCCCGAGAAGGGGGGGGGGAGAGAAAGAAGAGAGCAGAGAATGGGTTAACTCAACACTGCAGCTAACAAGCTCAGTCCAAAGATAAGAAGCTAACTTGAGCCCAAGGCCAGTGGCTACCTGCCAAGACAGAAGGGGGAAAGTCCAACCCCCCCACCAGCCATAAGAAGAGAAAAACTAAGTGGAGCAGAACTGCAAAGATAACAGCAGGAACAGTGAGAGCTGGAGCCATTACAGCAAAGGACAATAGAAGGGAAAACTAAGTCTCCAGAGCCAGGATGTTTTGGGAAACTGAGAAGGCCACAGCAAGCCGGTTTGGACTTACGTTACACCAAGGCCTGGCCAGCCTTGGGTAGCGTACGTGAGTATGAAAGTGGGACAGGGCTTGGGGCATTAACGCTTTCTTTCTTCCCCTGAGTGATATGGGAGCGTTCCCAGCACTCTCTGCTGTTATTTTATTATTTTATCGATAAAGCTTTAAAATGTAGACACTTGATGTGCCTCGTCATCTCCTCCCCAAAAAAGATCCTGTGGCCCCAGCCTGATCAACTGTGGCCCAGGCAGATTGGTAACAAAAAATCTGTCACATGGTCACCTGGAAAGAGTCACTGAGAGCACTCCACACCTGGGGGCGCATCAAATGTTATCCCACTCGCCGAGGCGGAGTGCCGGCAGTACTCTACGTGCCTTGCCAGTGTGGCTGCATCGTGAGTTAGCGCGCACGGGGCTGCGTTAATGCGCGCTAACTCGCAAGTGTAGCCATGCCCTAAGTCTACACGAGGGGTGTAGCTCCCAGCGCTGGGGCACTGTCTACACTGCCGCTTTACACTGCTGCAACTTGCTGAGCTACGGTGGGTGTTTTTTCACCCCCTGAGTGAGAAAATTGCAGTGCCGTAAATTTCCAGTGTAGACAAGCCCTAAGACAAGGGCATCCATTCTCCAGCCCTATATTTGCAATTCAGATCTCATCAGGTTAATCCACCTAGAGTTTCAATTAAGGGTTGATGGTAGAAATGAACTTTTTTTTTTTTTTACCAGTAAAATGTAATTAATTATCAGTTAATGGGGAGCATCCATTTTGAAGTCAGTCATTTGAATAATCTCAATATTCCATTGTCTTTCTCAAAGACTTAGTCTTATTCAGAATGTCAAAAGCCGTGTATTGTAACTCTGAGAGGGTACCTGGTTAATGAAGCTTCTTATTATCTGCTCTTGGAGATTGTCATTATTTCTTGAAACCGGCCATTCAGTCTAAAGAAAGGAAAGCGGAAATACTTGATAAAGTGGGTGCTGAATACGTAAAATACATTATTGCAGAGCTCATGCTAGTCATTGGTGAAGTGCTGCTGTTGTGAAGAGAAAAATCAAGCGTCACCCGAATGGAGTAAAATGGTTTTCAGGAAGGAAAATGTTGCCATATAACATGGAATGACGTCCTGTTGTCCATTATGTAAAACTGCCACAGGAGTCTGGAGTCACAACAGCTTTAGCCACCGTTGTTCTTATGCGGTCGTGTGGGAGACTTTGTGCAGAGAGATCTTGGCAGAGCAGCAAAATGCGTGGACCACTACCAATAATTGGAATAGCAATTATCATGCTTATTGCCAAAAGCAGCTAAGTCAGGAGGTCTTAGAAGGCTCTGCAAAGGCCTTAGCATAACTAAGTAAGCAGCCGGGGCTGGGGCGGGGGAGCCTGACCATCTGTCCTTCCTGATAAAACAGGATGCTTACCCGTATTTGCCCTTTGGGATGTGTTTGTCAGGGCCCTCAAAACATGCAAGTTCTGGAAAAACACACAAACAACCAATCAAAAAAACACCCCCACAAAAAACAACCCGCCCCCAAATAAAACCCCCTCATCTATCTAATTCATGGTTTAAGAAAAACTTCTTGCTTAACCTTTGGAACTTGCTTAACTTTGAAATGGCTTGCTTAACAAGTTCTTTTTTTGATTTACACGTTATTATTACACTAACCTGAATCAATTCTTGATTTAGTCCTAAGTGGAGCACAGGATCTGGTCCAAGAGGTGAATATAGCTGGACCGCTTGGTAATAGTGACCATAATATAATTAACTCAAAAATGCTCAAATAAATTGGTTAGGTTAGGTGCCACAAGTCCTCCTTTTCTTTTTGCGAATACAGACTAACACGGCTGCTACTCTGAAACTTATAATTAACTTTAACATCCCTGTGACGGGGAAAACACCACAGTGGCCCAACACTGTAGCATTTCATTTCAGAAAGGGGAACTACAGAAAAATGAGGTTAGTTAAACAGAAATGAAAAGCTCCAAAAGTAAAATCCCTGCAAGCTGCAGGGAAACTTTTTAAAGCCACCATAATAGAGGCTCAACTTAAATGTATACCCCAAATTAAAAAACACAGCAAGAGAACCAAAAAAGCGCCACTGTGGCTAAACAACAAAGTAAAAGAAGCAGTGAGATACAAAAAGACCTCCTTTAAAAAGTGGAAGTGAAATCCTAGTGAGGAAAATAGAAAGGAGCATAAACTCTGGCAAATGCAGTGTAAAAATACAATTAGGAAGGGCAAAAAAGTATTTGAAGAACAGCTAGCCAAAGACTCAAAAAGTAATAGCAAATTTTTTTAAAGTACATCAGAAGCTGGAAGCCTGCTAAACAACCAGTGGGGCCACTGGATGATCAAGATGCTACAAGAGCACTCAAGGACAATAAGGCCATTGCTGAGAAACTAAATGAATTCTTTGCATCAGTCTTCATGGCTGAGACAGTGAGGGAGATTCTCAAACCTGAGCCATTCTTTTCAGGTGACAAATCTGAGGAATTGTCCCAGATTGAGGTGTCATTAGAGGAGTTTTTGGAACAAATTGATAAACTAAACAGTAATAAGTCACCAGGACCAGATGGCATTCACCCCAGAGTTCTGAAGGAACTCAGATGTGAAACTGTAGAACTACTAACTGTAGTCTGTAACCTATCATTTAAATCAGCTTCTGTGCCAGATGACTGGAGGATCGCTAATGTCACACCAATTTTTAAACAGGGCTCCAGAGGTGATCCTGGCAATTACAGGCTGGTAGGCTGGCCTTCAGTACCAGGCAAACTGGTTGAAACTATAGTAAAAAACAAAATTGTCAGACACATAGATGAGCATGATATGTTGGGGAATGCTCAACATGGTTTTTGTAAAGGGAAGTCATGTGTCACTAATCTACTAGAATTCTTTGAGGGGGTCAACAAGCATGTGGACAAGGCGGGTTAAGTGGATATAGTGTACTTAGACTTTCAGAAAGCCTTTGACAAGGTCCCTTACCAAAGGCTATTAAGCAAAGTAAGGTCCTTTAATAGATCGATAACTGGTTAAAAGATAGGAAACAAAGGGTAGGAATAAATTGTCAGTTTTCAGAATGGAGAGAGGTAAATAGTGGTGTCCCCCATGGGTCTACACTGGGCCCAGTACTATTCAATATATTCATAAATGATCTGGAAAAAGGGGTAAACAGTGAGGTGACAAAATTTGCAAATGATACAAAATTGCTCCAGATAGTTAAGTCCCAGGCAGACAGCGAAGGACTACAAAAGGATCTCTCAAAACGGGGTGACTGAGCAACAAAATGGCAGATGAAATTCAATATTGATAAATGCAGAGTATTGCACATTGGAAAACATAATTCCAACTATACACATAAAATAATCGGGTCTAAATTAGCTGTTACCACTCAAGAAAGAGATCTTGGAGTCATTGTGGATAGTTCTCTGAAAACATCCACTCAATGGGCAGTGTAAGTCAAAAAAGCGAACAGAATGTTGGGAATCATTAAGAAAGGAATAGATAAGACAGAAAATATCATATTGCCTCTATATAAATCCATGGTATGCCCACATCTTGAATACTGCACGCAGATGTGGTTGCCCCATCTCAAAAAAGATATATTGGAATTGGAATAGGTTCAGAAAAGGGCAACAAAAATGATGAGGGGTATAGAATGGCTGCTATATGAGGAGAGATTAATAAGACTGGGACTTTTCAGCTTGGAAAAGAGATGACTGAGGGGGACATGATAGAGGTCTGTAAAATCATGATGGGTGTGGAGAAAGTAAATAAAGAAGTGTTATTTACTCCTTCTCATAACACAAGAACTAGGGGTCACCAAATGAAATTAATGGGCAGCAGCTTTAAAACAAAAAAAAAAGGAAGTATTTTTTCATACAACGCACAGTCAACCTGTGGAGCTCCTTGCCAGAGGATGTTGTGAAGGTCAAGACTATAACAGGATTCAAAAAAGAACTAGATAAATTCATGGAGGATAGGCACATCAATGGCTATTAGTCAGGATAGGCAGGGATGGTGCCCCTAGCCTCTGTTTTCCAGAAGCTGGGAATGGGCGACAGGCGATGGATCAATGCTGATCACCTGTTCTGTTCATTCCTTCTGGGGCACCTGGCACTGGCCACTGTCAGAGGACAAGATACTGGGCTAGATGGACCTTTGGTCTGACCCAATATGGATGTTCTTATGCTCTTAAATAAGGGGAGTAGTATGGAGTGTGCTTCAGGAACACTTCATGGACATATTTTAGGGTCCCCAACAGCAGCTGAAAGACTGGCCAATTGGACGACTGTTGTTGTACCACTTGAAAACCACTCCAGACTTCGATCATTATTGATTTCGGGGGTGTTTTACTAACCAGTTCCAGATGTGTGCAAATGCTTGAGACAAAATAAAGTGCAGCTTTAAGTGAATGTACTCTTGCAGTGTTCTGTTTGTGCCAGCCACCGATTGGTTGGACTGCTGTGTCTCCATTGATTTATTTCCTGCCACCATGTCGCTGAGAGTAATAGCTACCGAGAGCTTTGGCTTTTAAGAACCATTGTAACGACTTGAGGGGCAGCCAAAGTTAAAAGGCAATTACAGTGCTTAGAGAGGGTTCAAATGGGAGTTGGACTGTGTGCTTACACAAAGCAGTAGTCCTCCCGATCCTGGCATCCCTGAGTGGGCTACCTGGTCGCGGCATGCAGGAGTCAGCAAGTGCACTCCCCTGCCATGCAACAGTGACACATTTTCCTATGCTCAACTCTTTTGTAGTAAAGTCAAGTCGCACTTTCAGCTCCCTTACTTGTGAAAGCAAAATAATGGCACTTATTATTTTATTATTTAGGAGCCAGGACCCCATTGTGCAAGGTGCTGTACAAACACAGCACAAAAAAGATGGTCCTTGACGCATGGTACTAACAATCTAAATATAAGACAAGAGGCAGATGGATACATACAGATGGGAGATTATTGATTCTTCTGCATAGGTAGCACCACGGTTCCCCAGTCATGGGTCAGAGCCCAGTGTGCTAAATGCGGTACAAACACAGAACAAACTACACTTTAGGTATTGCTGTGCTGACTCATTAGTCTCATCAGGTAAAATTTTCAATGGGATTTAGGCTCCTAAGTCACTTATGAAAATATTACCCATTATGTTGCCTTCTCCATACAAGAGCTATATCAGCAAGCAAATCAACTGGAATTGACCTTTTCCCCCCTTCTCTTCCGTGCCAGTCGTTTTAAGGACAGTATTTTCTGTCTGCAGAGCTGTTTTGGATGACAAAAGTAAATGCACCAATCCATTTTACACTGAGAGAAGAGGGAAGTGCTGGAAGCCTCATTGCTTCAGATACTTAAAAGCATGTGGGATAAATCATTAGAAAATGTACTGTAGGGAACAAACATTCATTGGCAGCCAGATAGACTTAGATGACTTAGTAAGTCGTTTTCAACTCTGATGGCTAAGAAAGAATGGAAGAAATGTACAGAGTACTATGATCCTCATACAAGCCTAGAATTAACCTTTGCAATGGAAGATAGATAATTGTTTCCCAAGGTTACACACTGCACATCTCCGTTAAGAGACATAGAAATCATAGGTGTTTAAATTAGCAGGACTCTTCTATTATTACCTAAATGCCATCAAACCGTGAAAGATACAAGGAGAAACTATTATATACACAAAAGACGTAGACTTCACACTCTGCGATTAGCATTTAGAACTGATACTGGGTTTGTATGTTCAAGAGAGCTTCAGCACGGATGAATGAATTCTCCCAACACCCCTGCTGAGGCAGAGAAGTATTATCATTCCCATTTGACACAGGGAGAAACTGCAGCTGAGCTATTAAATGACATCTGAGCAGCAGATTCAGGATTAGAACACAGGACCTGCCACTCACCTCCACGGAGCCAGGATTTCACTCCTTCCTGCCCTCCCTTTGGTCATCATTACCGACTTCCCACTCACACCAACAGCAACCACAGGTTAAGATCCAGTGCAGGGCCTTATAGTCAATTCCCATATCCATTTCCTGCAGATCCAACTCCGCACCTCTGCAGATGCTGAGACTCCAACAACATGATCTGAGGACACAGTCAGTTGGTTAGGTGTATAAATGGTGCCATTCACAATTAACTGAACGCACAAAGTTGCTCCTGCAAAAGGGCAGGCCCCATTAAAAAATCAAGCCTTAAATCTAGTAATCTAAACTGAAAGATAGACAGGAAAGAAGGGGTCTCTCTCTAGACTTGAGCGATACAGGCCTCCATAGATGGGGCTCCCCAGTCAAATGGCTTTGAGGGGAGATGAAACCAGTCCTCCACTCTCTGCACTGGCTTCCCATAGAATGTTGAATCAAGTCCAGTCACTGTTTGGTCAGCCATCAGAATCTGTAAACTGATGATGATTTACACCAGCTGGGAATCAGCCTTTAGAAAGTTTGACTGAGTCTTTCTGCCACGTCGTCTTGTCTGTGGAGAGTCCCTTAATAAAAGATATGGTGACCCTCTCTGCTCTCAGTGTGTGCTTCCCAGCAACACATTTACTGCTGACTGGACAGCTCAGGGGCTGGCAGTGGGATAGAGAGCCTTTGTCCTCTTGGTTAATGTAATGGCCTTGGGTCTTGATCCCACAATCTATGTGCTTCAGACCCCCTGTGCCTCCATGCTTTCCCACTGTCTTCACTGTGGCTTCATGCAGCCATGAGGAGCAAATCAGATCAGATTGCGGGACAGGATCCCATGTTGGTAATGGATTTAAGCCAGCAGCAGCTGGCGGGGCAGCCAGGCGGGGAGGAGCAGCGGCTGGCTGGACGGCCAGGAGGTGAGGAGCAGGGGTTGGTAGGACGGCCAGGCCGGGAGGAGCAGCAGTTGGCGGGGCAGCCAGGAGGACAGGAGCAGCAGCTAGCGGGGTGGCCAGGTGGGGAGGAGCAGTGGCTGAGGGGGCAGCCAGGTGGGGAGGAGCAGCGGCTGGGGGGGCAGCCAGGAGGAGAGGGGCAGCGGCTGGCAGGGCGGCCAGGCAGGGAGGAACAGCGGCTGGTGGGGCAGCCAGCAGAGAGGAACAGTGACTACCTGGGCGGCCAGCCAGAGCAAGTGCTCAGACGGCGGAGCAAGCCAGGGGCCTTCTTCTCTGGGTGGGAGGTGAACTCACAGATGCACGTCTGAACCCTGGGTCTTCATGGACCAAGGACAACCACTGTGAGTGGGGTATGGTGAAGGAGCAGAGGTGGGCACAGAAAAGGACCTTTTGGTTATAGAACTCAAGAACATGAGGCAGAAGACTCTGCCCCCCGCACTCTGGGTGGGAGTCCTGCTCACAATGTTTGGTTTATGAATCCTACCTGTGGCATTTTCCCTAATTAGTCAGGTGATTTCCCTCCTGTCATTAAAAGCTTCTTTTCTACACTCAGCCTCTGTGCTTGCGAGAGGGGAAGTATTGCCTCTCAGAGGCGTCCAGGGGTGGTGTGTAATTTTCCCAGGTTACTGGGTGGGGGCTTGAGCTGGTTCTGTGTTGTATTGTTGAAAAGGAACCCCTAGATATTGAACCTGGCCCTGGTTGCTGCTGGCTCCACCTGGCAGAAGGGTTAAACATATATTCACAAAGACTGGGGCCAGCTCCTCAGTGGGTGAAAAGAAACATAGCACCATTGGTGTCAGTAAGTCACTTTCTATCATTTGAAGGTCTGGCTAAAGTCCGGTAACAGGTCTGCAGAAGTCAACTTTTGCACCACTGACTGGGCTCCCATAAGCCCCACTAGGTTTGCATTAAGAGAAAGGATGGTCCAGGGGTTAGGCCATTAGCCTTGGAGTTTGGACTTGCCCACGGTCACATACGACATTTGTGATGAAGCAGGGACTTGACCCAATTGAAATCAATGGAAGTTAGGCACCTAGGTGCTTTTGATAATCCCACTAGCTGCCTGTCTCCAGCCTTGGGTACCTAAATGCCTTTGAAAATCTGGCCCTAAGTCACTCTGGGCCTCAGTTGCCCATCCACAAAATGGGGATAATAGTGCTGTCCTTCCTTGGAGCAGCCTGATGAAGATAAATATGTTAAAAGAGCTCAGATGCTGTGCTATAATAATTTAGATACATAGATAGATAGACAATAGGCATGCACCCCAGCCTGGCTCAGTCATCCCTATTCTAGTTCTTGTCCATGTTTAACACAGAAAAATCAGAATTTAACAAGCTCCTGAGGGGAAACTGTAGCAAAGAACGAAGGAAAGAAACTAAATGTATCTGCCAACTACGCATTGATTACTAAACATATGTCGTTGAAAAACATACACCCGCTGGTTAATATGGCTGGTGCCTACACTTGCTTCTCCAGTTTCTCCACCTGCTAATTCATGTGGCAGGAAGAAAATGTTTCTGATCAGTATAATTGCCTGGGAGCTGGGCTGTTCTCACATCAAACTGTAAGAGGCAAAAGCGTTTTTTATTTTTAAACGTGCATAAAACTTTAATGAGTTTCCCAGCCACTAATGACCAAGCCAGCCTGCACTCTGCTGACCCCGGGAACCCATTGACCCTATAATCACATGGCTCCTGCGTGGCTACACGCGGCATATGAGTTACATTGAAGGGTGAGCTGATTAATTTTCCTGTGACTCGGGTTGCAGAGTGACAAACTATTTTTTGTATGGAAAATGACAGCCAGTGAAGCTGATGGCAGAGTCGGGTTCTAGGGTTTTCTCCGATTTTTAATGGCATTTTACTGCTCACTTAGGTGGTGGTTAATGGGGTAGCAAATTGCATCTGAAATCTGCAGTAATTGAAGAGGATGTCACTTTTTAATGAGCTAGGTGGTAGGCGGGCACAGGCTAAATAGCATCTTAAGCCGTCGAAGTGAAACAGTGAAACCTGTTAATAATGCCTATTGCTGGAACGCCTGTCTGATTGTGTAGCCCACTGTGTATAACACATGGCCACTGTAGGCCTGACCCTCGGCAGACAGGAGTCAGGCCTCTGCCATTTAGGGGTGGTAGTCCTTTAGCTCACTCTGTCGAGGATACAGCAGGTTGGGAATTTGTCAGCGAGAGTCTTTTTTCTTCTGAAAATGCCAATATGTTGAAACTGGTTCTCAGCTCCAGGATGGAATTTCTGGTGATGGTTGGGGGAGTAGAGGATGAGAATGGCCACTAGCCCAGTGGGTAGGACACTCGTGGCAGACCCAAGTTCAAGTCCCTGCTACAAAGCAGGTGCCTGTCCTAACCACTGGGCTATTGGCCATTCTGGGTTGGGTTTCCCTCTTGGATGTTTTTTCACAAATCAGTTCTAAGCATCTTGGTTTCATTCCAAGGCAGAAGTAAAACAGCTCTCACCCACCCTCGACTTGTTCCAGCCAGCCCTGCTAGAGGCTTATGCTTTCAGCGCTTCAGGACAGGCAGCGTGGGAGTCAAACTTTCTAAAGGCTGATTTCCGGCTGGTGTAAATCATCATCAGTTTACAGATTCTGATGGTTGACCAAACAGTGAGCTCAAATGCTGGCAGGTTGCGTGGGAATTCCAGGCCAGATATGTGGTGGAAATCAGCATTTTCCACCAGCAGAGGAGCCGGGTCCGAATTCCCATGCTGTTTGCCAGCATTCGGGCTGGCTGTGCAAACCCATGCTTCCATTGTCCGCACCCGCTGGTTAAATACATCTCCCCAAGTCCTGCTTTACAAAAGTTAAATAAATGAAAACATCCTACACCACAAGGAGCCAGCAGCTTTGCAGGGTAGCTTCTGTTTGACATAAGGTTGTATTATTTATTTAATTGCTAAGGATTTGGCAGGTTTTCGAGATGACAGATATTTTCAAGTGAGAGCACAGCAGATAAACATTTTTACTTAATGTGAATTTTAAAAAGAGCACAAGGGAAGTACCACAGCAAGGATACAGAACACAAAGTGCATCTGTAAGTATTGCATTAAAGAATATCTAGGTGCTTATATATAAATATTATAATATAATGAATTATTCATATAAACAATAATAGCATATTATATATCAAATTATTATAATATTAATATATATTAATTAGGTCAGTATCATTAGCCCCCATTTTAAAGATTTGATTTTACCAAAAAGAAACATTTTGATCAACCCAACACTAATTTTCCCTTCCAGAATTTTGTTTTGCAGCCAGTTTAGAAGAAAAAAAAATGGTATTCCATTTCAAACCAATTAAAACCAGTTACAGAAGTTCCTGTGAAACAGAACATCAGAGTCCCGTCCAGCTCTCATGCGAACCTTCTCGCTTTCAGGCAATGGCAAAGAATGGGGACAGAATGGGGTCCAGAACTTGAAGCTCCATTAAGGACATTTGTGCAGTTCTGCTAAGCATGGAGATGGGACATATATTCCTTCTAGTCTAGAGAAGCTAGTCTAGAGAAGGGAAACTTTGTTCCTTCATTTCTAATTCCCAGCATGCAGTGCTACACAGCTCCTGCTGCTGTGCTCTGCCTGACAGAACCAGTGACTATTCCCCTGTTTCCAGGTCCCAGTTATAGGGCATGGAAGGAACCAAAATAATAATTATCCTCTTACAAGTCCCACTCAGTACAATCCTCTGCATTCTCCGTTTCTACTCCCAAGCACATTTGTCGCATGTTTCAGTGTGGGTATCAGTGAAATGAACAAAGCTCTCAGCAATCTTCAGCCTGTCGTTTGAAACCTCATCATACCTTAACACCAAGGCATTTGTTCTGCTCAGGAGAGGTCTAGAGTGCCATCAGATGTAAGCAGAATCTGAATGAACTATCTCCTGACAGCTAGTTTGGGAGTGGGAGAGACTTCAGGAGCAAACTGTATTTATAAGAACACACCTACTCTGCGTGGGTATATAGCAGACAGGAGTTGTGTAGCTCCAAGTGATCAGCTTTGGCTGGTGATGGGTTACAAATCACCTTAATATGGAATGCAGGGGTAGTGAAATGTTGTTACCTTCATTGTATGACTAAAGGGGAGCAGACCTGTGCTGAGCTTGTCCCAATTGAGGGGTCACCCTCAGCTAAAAGGAACTCACTAAGCCAGGGGCTCGAATGCTAGACTCCTGTAAAAGTAAGAGGGGTCAGGACAGATGTCCCAGCCAGGAGGTATGGACTTTCCCTAAGGGTCCCTGGTCGGGTTAAACCTGTTTCTCACCACTGTTCAAAGACTGAGCTAAATAGGCTTTGTGAGGAGCCTTTTGTTAAGTTAAAGTGCTCAAATGAGAGCTGAAGCAACTTGTGGTGGGGCAGCGTTTCTGCCCAGTCTGCAAAGAGCTGACAAATCACTAAGAGGCTGATGTGCGGAGGTGGCAGCAGAAGGTGACTGACAGTTGGCTGGAGAACGAGCGGCTAGCACAGTGGTGAGCAGAATAAGCGGCTGGTGAGACGGCCAGCGGAGAGGAACCGCGGCTGGTGGGGCAGCCAGTGGAGAGGAACCGCGGTTGGTGGGGCGGCTAGCGGAGAGGAACCGCGGCTGGTGGGGCGGCTAGCGGAGAGGAACCGCGGTTGGTGGGGCGGCTAGCGGAGAGGAACCGTGGTTGGTGGGGCGGCTAGCGGAGAGGAACCGCGGTTGGTGGGGCGGCCAGCGGAGAGGAACCGCGGTTGGTGGGGCGGCCAGCGGAGAGGAACCGCGGTTGGTGGGGCGGCCAGCGGAGAGGAACCGCGGTTGGTGGGGCGGCCAGCGGAGAGGAACCGCGGTTGGTGGGGCGGCCAGCGGAGAGGAACCGCGGTTGGTGGGGCGGCCAGCGGAGAGGAACCGCGGCTGGTGGGGCGGCCAGCGGAGAGGAACAGCGGCTGGTGAGACGGCCAGCGGAGAGGAACCGCGGCTGGTGGGGCAGCCAGCGGAGAGGAACCGCGGCTGGTGGGGCGGCCAGCGGAGAGGATCTCCAGCTGGAGAGGCAGTCAGCAGAGAGGAACAGCCACTGGCTGGGTGGCCAGCCAGAGCAAGTGCTCAGATGGCAGAGCAAACCAGGTGCCGTCTTCCCTGGATGGAAGGTGAACTCACACAGATGCACCTCTGAACCCTGGGTCCTTGCGGACCAAGAACAACCACTGTGAGTGGGGTTTGGTGAGGGAGCAGAGAGAGGCACAGGAGAGGAACTGTTGGTTGTAAAACTCAAGCACATGAGGTGGAAGGCACCTCCCCACGCACTCTGGGGTGGGTTTCCTGTTCACTGTTTTAAGATTACGCATCCCGCTTGTAGCATTTTCCCTAATTAGTCGGGTGACTTCCCTCCTGTCGTTAAAAGCTTCTTTTCTACACTCAGACTCTGTGCTTGCGAGAGGGGAAGTATTGCCTCTCAGAGGCGCCCAGGGGTGGTGTG
Organism: Lepidochelys kempii; assembly: GCF_965140285.1. NCBI lineage: Eukaryota > Metazoa > Chordata > Testudines > Cheloniidae > Lepidochelys > Lepidochelys kempii. The sequence continues at coordinate 259,657,959 of NC_136381.1, forward strand.
TAATTTTCCCAGGTTACTGGGTGCGGGCTTGAGCTGGTTCTGTGTTGTACTCTTGAAAAGAAAGCCCCAGATATTGAACCCAGCCCTGGTTGCTGCTGGCTCCACCTGGCAGAAGGGTTACACAAATACAACAGAAAAGTTATTAGCTTTCTTAACCCTGTCAAAAATAGTCTGCTGTACTTTTCTTGTGATCCTCCCTGTACATTCACTTTGTATTCCACTTGAGAGGTATGTCACGTTTGCAGCACCGGCCTTAATAGCTTGCAGATGATCTCACAACACACTCTCATACCTTGCAAACAATTCAAGGAAACCCCCATAATTACATTCCTAGGACTGTCTAGTTTTACAGTTTGCAAGGGAAGATGAGGAATTTGGTTGGAAAAGCAAAGAAGTGAAACAGAACAAGAAGGCAAGAGTCGAATTCTACAACCAAGATAGCTGGCGTAACTCCCTATTAGGAGTTTGCCAAAGACCCACAATTTTAATACTTGTCTTCCTTTGAGTTTGCTTGGTGAAAAGTCTTGTTCCAAATTAACAATGGGACTTCCCACCAAAATCAGTGAACAGAATCCATTACTTGTAGCCAAGTAGCTGGATATGCCTTGTCAAAGGCACCGTTCTGCCCCGTGCTTTCAATTGTCAAACCATTTCCAGTGTCCACCTCCATAACAGTTGCAGTAGTAACCAACGGGCAACTTTCTGTCCCAGAATCAAAGACTTCAGAATCCAACAAGTCAATGCCAAGCTCCGTACTGGATGCAGAGTCTTCAGCACCCAGCAAGTGTGACAAACCCAAACCAACATCCTCACTAACTAAAGAAGGCTCAGACCTGGGAGTAGCAGAACCATCTGTGGCTTGTTCACCAGGAACATGGTCAAACCTTTGCATGTTTCAAGAACCTTTATAAACCACTGGCACGTTTTTTTAATCTTCTTTTTTATGGGCCTGGTTGAGCTCTGCTCTTGTGCTTGTAGGTATCCATGATGGAAATCATGGCTGACTGGAAGAATTCGCCCACCAAGCTCTTCACAAATTAATTCCTAGGCTTGGAAAGATGCTGTAGCGGGTGAATGATCACACTAATATCTCTGTGAAACTCTGGGGGGAAATCAGGTGAATGGCCAGCCCCAAAATAGCTCTGTGAAACTCAGAGCGGTAGTTCAGGGGAAACTAATGAGCCACCGCTCAGGAATGCAGATGTGGTCAATGAAGGCGAGGTCACACTAAGGCAGTAGTTACAGAGACGGTCCTCAGGATGGAAGAAAAGAGAGAGCAGTAAAAAAATTTTAAAAATAGAAGGCTCTTTCTGGGCCTGACCCCACTGGAACTGTTTGAACTACCCTTTGCACAGCCTTGCCTCTGCACTCCTGCTTGCTAATCCTTCTGTCACTCACTGGAGGTGTTCTAACCCGACCTGCAGCATATCTCAGCTCCAATTAAAAGCTCCAAGGGTAACTGAAGTCTACGGTCATCTGAGAGCTTCTCTAGCAGCTGCTCCAAGCCTAGAGAAAAGATTTCATACCTTTGAGTACAAACTTCTATATTGTAGTTTGACTTCTATATTGGGTGGGGGGGCAAGGGGTGTAGGGTGATGCTCGGCGCGGAGGCTTCTGAATGCAGGGAGGGAGGCTTGGTGGGATAGGGATTCAAGTGTGGAGGAGGCTTGACAGAGGGGTCCTGGTTGGTGGGGGGTCAGTGGGGAAGGTTTTGGGTTTGTGTGTGTAGGGTCTGAATGCAAGGGGGTTGAGCTGGGGGAAGCTCCCAGTACAGTGACTCCTCCCGGTTGTGGTGGAGGAGAGATGGGGGCAGGAAGCAGGGGAGAGGTGCAGAGCTTCCTGCAACCGGGGAGGTTCCTGAGAGTGGGTCTGACCTGGCCCCAGTCCCGTTCCCCCACCTAGCAGCTGAGCCAGGTGCAGAATTCCAGTTCTCCCAGAAGTAATTCACCCCGTCACTCACCTGGGCTGCACACTGCACAGATGCTTGGGAAACAGCTCAGCCACCTGGCTCTCCTAGGGCGCCGCTTGCCTGTCCTCCTGTTTCGCAGCCCATGAGGGGGAAACTGACCAGCGGGCACAGAGCACCTGGCATCACCGCTGGCCCTGCTCCCCCCACGTTCCTCTGTGGGGAGAAAGCCAGGCTAAGGGAGAAATCTGGGTGCCCCCCCTCTGTGTGTCACCTCTGTGATGTACCCAGTTTGGGGGGGCAATGCTCATGCTCCCTCCTTGATGGGGAAGGAAGCCTGGCCATCCTGCCCTTTCTGCATCTTTCAGTTCAGGGGCCTTCCTCTTGATCCAGAGAGGTTTCTGAGGGTGTGTTACAGTCCCCAGCTGTGCCTGACCCACAAAGGGTAGGAATTGTGCCAATCCCAGTTGGACAGCTTTCGCTCAAGCTGCAGCAGCTCCTGCTTTGAGCTCCAGCGGTCCCCGAGTCAGTAGTCCCCTGAGTGCCAGCCGAGATGGTGACTGTCATATCCATACACACTTTGTGGCTTGTGGGCACCTGGTTCTCTTTGCAAGGAATCAGCCTTTCCCTTGCCTGGACAAGTGCAAGGCACGTCCACCCCACCACACAGGCATGTACCCACACTTTCAGCCAGTTCTCAGCAGGGGCACCTCCCGTGGCTTTTTACTAGCCTATGGGCTTCCCTGTCAGTGTCTCTGCAGGTCCCATGTATTCTCACCTTGCCCACTCCACTGTCCTACCATTTCCTGTATGGTTTCACCTCTTGCACCTCTGCTCATAACTGCACTGGGGTGCTGAATGCTTCAGGGCAATTTACAGCAGCCTTCAACTACCTGAAGGGGGTTCCAAAGAGGATGGAGCTCGGCTCTTCTCAGTGGTGGCAGATGACAGAACAAGGTTGCAGTGGGGGATATTTAGGTCTAGGTTGGATATTAGGAAAAACTATTTCATTAGGAGGGTGGTGAAGCACTGGAATGGGTTACCTAGGGAGGTGGTGGAATCTCCTTCCTTAGAGGTTTTTAAGGCCCGGGTTGACAAAGCCCTGGCTGGGATGATTTAGTTGGGGACTGGTCCTGCTTTGAGCAGCGGGTTGGACTAGATGACCTCCTGATCCAACCCTGATATTCTATGATTCTACGATCCCCTTATTTCCTGATTCTGTATCAGTGGGAAAATGCTGCCAACCTCCAGAGCCAGCTACTGTAATCTGTAAGATGCCACACCCTGCCTGGCAAGCTGGAGGGGGTGAGAGAGAGATGAGGAGAGCAAGGAGGAGAAGAGGATAAAGTGTGGGGGGGAATAGGAGAAAGAGAAGAGATGAGGCAAGGGAGCGGAAGCACATGGAGGGAGGACAAGATGGGGTAAAGGGTAGGGAAAGCAGTCTCAAGACCATTTATGACAACTGGACAATATGTACCCCAAGAGGCTAGCAAATCCATTACCACCAGGAACTTGATAGCAGTAGTGGGGATAGACCTCAGACCCTTCCACTCAAAAGCACAGCCTCTCACCACTTGAACTGAAAAACAACACCCCTCCCTTCTGTGTTAACAGTACAGGGTCTATGACACACAGCAGAGCAGTTCTGATTATATATAGCAAAGGGCAGCTGTTCACATATACACAAACTAATGAATGACCGTGCAGTCTCCCTGCAGACCACAGCATGAAGGCAAATTGCCATTATAAAGCACACGCTGCAGTTCAGAGCATGGAACATGTCCATGGTATTCACGTGTGGACCTGGAAGGGATTTCTTGGTGCTAAGCCTCAAGGTTGCTAGACAGAACTCAGCTGAAAACAAGCTTAGGAACTGGGATTTGATAGCTATTTTGTATGCTTGGAAGGGAGGACACCACCATGCAGCCCAACGAAGCCCTGCCCTAGGACATGCTTGTACGTCATGGGACAGCATCTCTCTGACCCCTTATGTTCTCTTGCTTTCGTTCAGTCATTCATTGCAGCTGCAGTCTAGTCATTACCAGTAACCACCACTAGGGGTCAGATTTTGACCTCTTTTTCTCTTCAAGGTGGCATGCTGCTTATTGTGTCTTATACTGTATTGAAAATGCTCAGGATTTAACCAAAGGGAGCCTCATTATTTCAGGCAGCGTCTTATGAAGCTCTGTGTGGGGGGAAAGGAAACTCTCTCCCTCTTTTGTTCCTATATTGATTTTCTCCTGAAGCGACGCTCTCAGGTGATGTTGAGATTTGAACCTCAGGCCAGTTTAGGGCAAACAAATTCAGCGCTGAGTCTCCAACAATTCCTTGAGATACCCTCCTCCACGAAAGGATTGGTGGATGCCAATCTAATGATAAACCAGGCTTCAGAGGCTGCGTTTGCTGGTTGCCCTGGGAACAGTAAACATCTCTGCATTGATCTCTGAAGCTACCGGAGACTCCTACATGTGGCATCTCACTGGTCCTTGACACTTGCTTTTCTTCATCAGGTCTGGATGAGAATTACAGACCGATCACTGTTATAAATTATGGAAGAACCAGGCAGTTATAGTTGTGCCTAGGGGGGACATTCGGTAGAACCCGAATACGGGTTTTTTGTTGTTGCTGTTGTTCGTTAATGGCTGGCAAGACCTACATTTTACTTTGAAAACTGCCTAACAGCTGAGAAAGTGGTAAAAAACACAAATGTCAATTGCCCTTGGAAACATGCCCATGGTAAACTTTGAAAACGTAGAAGTCTTTTTTTTTTCTTTTTTTTTTAAACTAGCTGAACAGCCAGGCAAAGTAAATCCACCAAAGTAAGCTCCCACATAATGCAAAACTCTGGGCCAAACCCTCATCTGATGTCATCTGGTGTAGCTGCATAGATATAACTTTGGGAAGATAAGGCCTGATCCTGCTTAGAGGAAAAGCAATAGCAAAGCACCAGTAGACTTCAGTGGCTGCAGACCCAGGCCCACTGAAACTAACCAATGCAATGTTCAGAGCTATAATTTGACAGGGCGCAGGGAATTTGAGACAACTGAACTTGTATTGTGCTTCCCTTTCCCTGGTTTCTCTGTCTGCCTTCCCCCTCTTTCGGTGGCAACTGCCATTATCTGAGGCCTGTGTAAGATAACAAAGCCCACATCACCGCCATAATATCTGAGCATCTCACTGTCTTTAATGGATTTATCCTCACTCTACCTGTGGGAGTAAGGATGGGCTAGTCTCCCCCCAGCCCCCTGTTTTATAGATGGGGAGGTGAGGCACAGAGCAGCTAAGTGACTTACCCACGCTCACACAGGAAGCTTACGGCAAAGCTAGGACTTGTACCCAGGCCTCCACGGTAGCACGGTCTCTACCGGACCATCCGCCTTCACTGATGAAGTGAAAGAACATGTCCCACGTAAAACGACAGCTAGTATTGCTAGACAGTGCAGCTACCCTCCCCGCCCTTGCACTTCAGCACGGCAGGGCATTCCCACCCTCCTCCAACCGGTTCCCGTGCCAGATCAGTGCCATTAATGAGCTGTGTTATGGTAGCACCTACAGACCTCAAGTAAGATGGGGGCTTCATTGTGCTAGACCCATGGTAAGAGCCGATCCCTGCCCAAAGCGTTTGCACTTTCGAGAGGCCAGGCAGACAAAGGGTGGGGGAAAGGCAACCTGCTCTTTTTCTAGGGAATGACAATTACAGAGCTGGTTTCTAGGAAGGGGGAAGCAGACTCAATAAAATGCGTTCTAAAGGCAGCGTGGGTCAAACTCCCCCTGTAACACAACCACCTTGCTGCGTCGCCCCAGCCCCATCCAAGCCCTTGAGGTCTGACGGCTCCCTGCAATGCACAGCCGGAGCGTGATGCCAGCAGGGACAGCTGGCACCATGGCTCCACTGGGGTTACTTCCCTATGCACTGCACTGCATCAGCCACAGTTCATTTGGGATTCATCGAGTACGTCCACACGGCAATTAAACAGCCACGACCGGCCTGTACCCGCTGACTCAGACTCCGCCTGCTGGGCTGTTTACCTGCCGTGCAGACGTTCAGGCTTGGGCTGGATCCCAGGCTGCGAGACCCTGCGAGGGCGCAGTGCCCCAGAGCCGTCACAATTTAACAGCTCCATCGCCCCAGCCCTGCGAGTCCTAGTCAGCAGGTGTTTAATTGCAATGTAGACCAACCGTTGCTGCCACTGGAATCTTCCGTGCTCCAGAGCCCGCTGACTTTGCATCTGGCTCAATGGGAGCCGCTGGTTAACAATTGCTTTTCCTTTCCGGCTCAGCTGCTGGGATGAACTGGTAGATTAAGAAGGATTTGCTCTGTAATAAAGACAACAGTCAAATGCCTGCCTCTTTAGCTTTCTAATCCCTTCATGGTAAAAAGGCAACACTGGGGGAGATCTTAAATCCGCACGTAACATTTAGACCACTTCAAAACAAGGGAGGGCGGGGCAGCACAGAAATGGCCCCATGGCCTACTAGCTGAACGTTTTGGCTTGCAAAGTATTATTAATTATTATTATTATAGATCAGTGGTCTGTAATAAGGACAGTAAATCAAAGCTACACAGGGCCTCAGGAAGGAAACGCTTCTTGAAGACTCGCATTGTTGATGCCAGAGATTTGAATTCATTCCTAAGGATGGCTGAGACCTAGACTGTCACTTGGAGTAACCACTCCCCTTACACCGCTGCTTGGATTCATTACTTCCTGCCCTGTGTGTGGTGGTGGTGGTGGGGGGGGGGAGAGTGGACAGGGCTTTGGCTCGCCCCTCCACTTGCTGTCCAGAGTAGAAGAGCTAATGTTGTGTGGAGCGGCTAATAATGGATCACTGATGCAGGCTGGCAGTGAGTTACTACCTCGCCTGGGACTGAGGGGGAAGCAGGGGAGGACCTGAGGCATGAGACTCCGCAGTGCTACTCCTGGGGAGAGGCAACTTACACACCAGCCTTTGCCTAAAGTCAGCATCTAATCCTAACTGAATAACAGGGCTGTGTTTTTCTCCAGTACCTGCCGAAGGGCACCGGCATGCTAAGGTGGGAATGGCTACCTCCCTTTGATGAGTGGGGAAACTGAGGCACAGAGCAGTCAGGTGATTGGCCCATGGTCATATGGCGCACCTGTGCCAGAGCTGGGAATAGAACCCAGCTCTGCTAACTCCTTGTGCTCTGCATTAGCCACTAGACAATGACCCGGGACACATTCCACTGACTTTCGTTGTAGGGCAAATACATTCTTTGTTCCCTCACCTACATATTGTTTTAGGAGAAACCTCAATTCCAGTCAGACTCAGGCAGTGACTGCAACTGCACAGTCTGCAGAAGAAATCCTCCATTTGGCTATATGGCAACCAGCTCATTAAGCTAATTAACCACAGCTTAGATTCCAGGGGTCGATGAAAGTGTCGACTTGCCCGCTCCTGAGCTGCCTCGGTACATTCCTGCTCACTCTCTCGGCATACAGAACACATTCAGTCTGGATCAGTGTTCGTTATCTGTACACAACACCTACCACGCCGCAGAGACACGCTTGCCTAGGGTCACCCAGGAACCTGGGAACCCAACCTAGATTACCAAGGTCCCAGTCTAGTGCCTTAATCTATAAAACCATCCCATTCTCTCTGACCACACCAACATCCATTTTATTGTTATTTGTATTGCCATAGTGCCTAGAGGCCGCAACCACGGACCAAGTCCCCTCAGCGCTAGGTGCTGGACAAACAACAAAAGGATGGTCCCTGCCCCAAGGAGCTTACAATCTAAGTGTCAGCCAGACAACAGGTGGATGTAGACAGACCGACGGGGGAGCATGAGGAAACAAGGAGACAATACTGATCAGCGTAACGGCATACCTTTTCTCGAGCAGTGGTCTCCAAACCGGGGTGCGCGAGATGATCCCAGGGGGTGTGCAGCAGCAGGAGTGCCACCGGAGAGCACTCCGCCTTTCTTTTCCTTCAGCGGCAGCTCTGCACGTCCACGGCTGGAATTCCCCTCCGGCGGCCTGCCTGCCTGCGGCGGGTCTTCCGTTCTTCTTCCGTCGGTGGCGCGTCTGTGGCAGGTCTTCCGGTCTTCACCCTGTGGGTGCGCGAGCCAGAAAGTTTGGAGACCACTGTTCTAGAGCTGCTATATTCCACTCCCTATTTCTACTGCAGCTTTCATCCGGGGATCTCGCTGGCTTGCTAATCAAAATGAGCAGAGCTAACCACACGGTTTAGACACTAATGGTTCTTTGTTTCTGGTGCTGGCAAGGAGTTCAGATGTTTTGGCTTCTGTGATGTCAATAATTACACAACCAATTTGGGGCCTCATCCAGCGCCCACTGAATTTACTGGGAGTCTTTCTTTCCATTGATTTTAGAGGGCTTTGCATCAGGCCCTTCATAGCAAATGTCTTTTAGCAGACTGGCCAGGGAAAGACCCTCAGCTGATGTAAATGGGCCTAGTTCCATTGGCTTCAATAGAGCTGGGCTAATTTATATCAGCTGAGGATCTGCCGGAGATGACAGAAATCTTGCCCTTGTCCTCTTTTTGTCAGATTATTGGCATTTACGCTCATGAAGACGTTTGCAGAGCTATGGTCCCCTGTACCGTCACTGTATACGACACCCACTCCACGTACTCTGGTAAAATGCCACCATCAAGACTTCTCTTCCTGCTCTTTGAGGAACTCTCGAAAATCTTGCTCTTAAGAAGGCAGCTGGCAGGGAAGCAAGACCTAGTCAGGTGGCATCGCTTTGGATAAATGTAACTCTGCCTCCAGGGCTCAGTGGGTCGGAATGGCTGACAGGTGCAGAAATCTTTCATGGGAAATCAAACCAAGGAACAGTGCTTTTGTATTTGCATGGTAAACCAAAAATAAATACAAATAAATTCTCCCAGTGTGTATTACCTGCATGTGCTTAGCTTTAACTTGAAACAATTCTATGCTGAAGGTTTGCAAATCCATGCTCTGCACTGGCATTGGATGTTGCAAGCATCCTCCTTGCACTTCATCCCAATAAAATCTCTCTGGGTGTAACATTCTCACCCACCGTCAGGCCCCTTGACACTGCCAGCGTGGACCAAAGGGGTCTAGTGTAACTGAAAATCAAGCCCCCGTTAGTAGTCTGTGGAGATGTATTGAAATCCATGGGACTAGCCTGTGGTGAAGCGCACGCTGCTGTGGCTTTGCCAGTCCAGGACCCCAGCTAGCTAGATTAAAGCAGTCTTGGGTCCATCCACAAGAGCAGCAATCGCACTGCCTGATTGCAGCCCAGGCACATCCAGAAAGCAACCCGAAAACTCATAAATCCTTTCTCAATGGCAAACCCATTGTTTCCTTCCACTGCTGCACCACAGAAACAAAATAGAGTTGATCTTTTCAGTATCTCCCCCTCTGCAGAGAAATGACACAAACTATTTGTCCCCTCGATAGATGATCCTGAAAGGCAACTGCGTGTTGTCATAGTCTTGACACAGGAAATCAGATCAACTAGGTAATTCTCAGAATGGAACCGCTACAACACATTGGACCTGATTCGGCAGCCTTTACTCAGGGTTAGTCGCAGTTACTGCTAGTAATTCGACCTGTCCCACTGGACTCAGTGGGATTATTACAAAAGTCTGACTATGAGGGACAAATATTCTGCTGGTGTAAGTGGGCAAAACTCTGTTGAAGTCAATGGGCTTGCATCCCTTTGCTCCTGCAGATACTTTGGCCCAGCATGAGTAAGGGCTGCAGAAAGGGGCATGTACTGATACATACATTGTACAATAAGGGAGTAGTTCTAGAAGTGTACTGTGACACTGGTAACAATACATTAGGGCTACTAACAGTAAACATTGCATTTACACTCATCTGAGACCATATTTGGCTCCAAATGTTAAACCCTTTTGAAGGCCACATGGATGGTTTTGATGAATACACACTCATAATTGTTGGGCAAACCTCTAACAGTTCAGCTCAAAGAAGCACCCACGAGACTTCCAGCTGGGTTTTACAGACCCTGGAAGTTCCGAAAGTTTGGACAAGCATCTGTACGTTTGGGTGCTTATTTCAGCAGAACTGTTGGGGTCTCAGTTCTTTGGGAAGCCAGACTACTTGAAATAGCCATTTACCTCATTGAAACGCCCCATGAAAATGGGATCACTTCACAGATTCATAGAATCACAGAATATCAGGGTTGGAAGGGACCTCAGAAGGTCATCTAGTCCAACCCCCTGCTCAAAGCAGGACCAATCCCCAACTTCTGTGTTTGGAAGGAGATGAAAAACCTAATTGACCTTGAATAGCTTTGCTTTTTCTTGCAAATATCTTGCACACCTCTGTGCTTTATAGCCTCAGAGGGACTGTAAGGATATGATCTAATTAGCCCCCACCACAAAGTGGGCGAGTACTTTCTTCCATCAGACACTCCCAGGAAGCAATTTCTTCTTGGCGCACACAGCTCATTCCCTGAAATGAATCTAAAAATTCAAGGTGAGGGCAAGTCATACCATTTTAATGGGCTAAAACGGTCCCAGCCTTTACCCACAACATGTTAGAACGTTCAAGGAGTCTGGCTCACTACAGAGGAGATGCCAGCTGGAAGAGAGCAGAGAGGTTTGTGGGCTTAGAGACCGAACTCAGCAGGGAAGTCTTTGGAGCTCCACAAACCCGAGAAGGAAAAATGCAACTTCCCTCCGCGAAACCACGGGCAGCTGTGTTGCTGCTAACCTGAACAGAACAAGTCACCCAGGTGCTGGGGGAGATTCTTTTTTCTAGGGAGAGAGAGGATATTTTATAACCTGCTTTCTTCTTCGCTACTGAAATTGAGTGTGATGAAAGGAACTGTGCCCAGCAATGGGATGTCATCTAGGCTCTGCTCTTCAGGGATCGGATGCAAAGAGAATACCCTGAGAATGGAGGAATTTCTTGTTCCTTTGAAGGGCCCTTTTGCGGTATGTTTTTTTCAAGTGGGTTCTCTTTGTCCAAGATGTTTTGTTGCTTTCCATTTCCCATGCTTAGGTATCAAACGCTCTCATTAACACCCAGACCCCATTTCCTCTTTCTTCCCAACCTAAAAAGCCATCTTGATCAATAGAAACCAACCCAGAATAGTGTTTATTATTGAAAATATACAGTATTTCTGAACATCACATAAAAAGCCTAGTAGATACATTTGCTCTAGTTCAAAACACAAAATAGAAAGTCCTCGTGCAGCACTTTGCACCTTCCTCGTAATTCAAATATCATCCCCGTCACCATCAGCGTTATGAGTTTTTACACAGCTTCCCTTTTATTTTATTATTTTGAAACCCAAGCAATACAGCTGAGCAAATCCTCAGTTGTCCTTTCCATGCCACCAGGTAAAACAAAGAGGTCCGGTGGCTGCTTACACAATTTCAAAACTATTCGGCTAAGCAGAGATGAAACACAGTACTTTATAGAGAGATCCAGAGATATGGCTGAGTTTGTCCGTTTCAAAACCTCATATGTGAACAAGGCTGGGTGCCAGCAGGACAAATAGCTGGCTGTTAAATAGACCAGTGATTCCCTAATCCAGCAGAGGGAGCAGTGGGGAAGATACACACATCCCGATCCCCCCAAACACCTGCCAGATCCCCTTTTGCCTGCTCCCTTGCTCACTAGGCAAGACTTTTACCAAGCTCAAAGAAGGAGACAGACAGACAATCTACAGAACAAACCTGTTGAAATCATTAGGAGCTGAAGTGTGGAATGAGGCAGGCAATTTGTCAAAACAGTCTCTTTAACCACAATCCTTAAAGAAAAATGAAATCGATTGTTCCTTCCACCAGGTTTTTCCCTTTGTCATTAGATGCTGAGAATCTCCGAATGGGGCTACCAGTTTTAAATCCTATTGTTCCTAAACCTGCTCCCCTCTCCTCCCCCCTGCACTCCTTTCTTTGTTATATTTTTGGCCGGTTGCCTTAAAGCAGCCTCATATATAAATGGTCAAATGTCCACCAAGACACAAGGGAGCGTCTCGCTGCAAGAAGAGCACAGTACTGAGAAAAGGAGGAAAGACAGACAAAAAGGGGAAGAGGGAAAAACTCTGAAGGTGGCTGGACGTCTGTGTGGTCAAACTGCTGCCGTCTGTTTGATGCTGTGGAAGCTGATTCTCGTTGGGGAGGTGGGAATCGACATAGCCCGGGCCACGCGCACCCGCAGGGCGTGGTGGTCCTGCCAGCGATGCCAGCGTTTTCTCGCGGCCGAGCGGACCTGAGGGGAGAGAGGGAAGGGTGTGAGTATTCAGAAGGAACCTGCTTCTCCCGTGAAGAGTATGCTGTCAACTTGAAGTCGAGTCAATTTCAGAAAAGGGAGGTCCGAGTTCTGCAATGACCCAGAGTCTCCTTTGCTAATGTTGGGGGCTTTACGGTCTAGCTTATGTGCGCCTACAGCCCACATTACCACAATACTAGAGCACCTCATAATTAAGGCCCCCATTTTGTCATGGGGATTTTTAGTACAAGTGACAGACACGTCAGAGGCAATAAAGTAAAAATTCACAGAAGCCTGTGACCTGTTTGTGACCTATACTAAAAATAACCGTGACAAAACTGGGAGGGAAAAGGCTCCAGCACCCATTCTTGCTGCTGGGGCTCTGGGGTCCCCCGCCACCCGCGGTGGCTGGGCAGTTGTGGGGACCCTGGCTGGGAGTTCCCAGGGTCCCCCAGCCACCCATGACTTGGTGCTGCGGGATCCCTCTGCCGCCCATGGCTTGGCACTCTGGGAGCCCCTGCTGCCTGCAAGAGCTGGGAGTTGCGGGGCGCAGGGGAGCCCACTGCCCGCGGTGGCTCAGAGCTCCAGGGGGTCCCCGCCCATGGGGATACTCTGCAGCTCCCAGCTGCTGCAGTCGGTGGGGGGCTCCGAGCCACCGCGGGCAGCAGGGGACACCACAGCACCACAGGCTGAAGTCACGGAGGTCTCTGGAAGTCATGGATTCCATGACTTCTGCAACCTGCATGACCAAATCGTAGCCAGAACCGGGGCTATACTGCAATGAAAAACCCGTGGCTGGCTCAGGCTCACGGGGCTGTTTCATTGCAATGTAGGCTTCCGAGCCCAGGGTGGGGCCCGGGCTCTAGGATTCTGTGAGGTGGGAGGGCCCCAGAGCCTGGGCTCCAGCCCGAGCCCGGAAGTCTCCCCAGCAATGAAACAGCCCCGCAGTCCACATCGGCTGTCACAGGCCAGCCGCGTGTGTCTAGCTGCTGTGTAGACGTACCCTTAGAGCCTCTTTATGCCGCTCCAGCCATTTTATTGGGTGTAAAGTGGCAACAAGGGTCTCATCCCTGGGTTTGATTCCTGTCTTCGCCACACACTTCTTGTGTGACCTTGGGCAATGAGTTAGCGTCTCTGTGCTTCATCTCCCCCTCTGTAAAAGGGCTGATAATGCTTCCTTTTCCCCCACCCTTTGTCTGGTCTATTTTGGGTGCAGGCTCTTCACAACAGAGGCTGTCTCTTACTCTGTGTGTGCACCGGCATGATGGGGCCTCGGTTTCTTTTGAAGACTTCAGGCGCCGCGCTAATACAAAATCATAACACACTTGTACCTAACAATCATAGCCAAAGGTCTTCAGATCGCAGTGTGATTTTGAAGGTGATGTGTCCCTGTAAGCTGCTGCCCACTCCCAAACTTGCACATACTATAAATTGGGTGCTACCCACATTCCCTGTTTTCCTAGTCCAATTTCCATAACTGTCATAAAAAGAGACTTGAATTATGAAATGGTGATTTTTACCCATATAAAATAGACTACTGACCCCTCCCTGGGGATGGAGTAGGTTTTCTGCAGTTATGTCAGAAGCAGGCTGATAATGCTCAATTGTTAGTTGATTCATCGGTTCTTTTTATTGACCGTGTCTCGTACAAAAAGAAACCGCTGGCCCATGGGAGCGGCAGAAAGACAGGTGCTGATGTGTGCTACAGAGATGCAGAGTGGAGAGAAAGTCAAGTCATAGCCTGGAGGCTTGTTTGCCTCTGATGTTGCCCATAGGCAGCCCAAGGTGGTTCAGTATAGAGCAGAGAAGGGATATTTCCCCCCCTTCTGTTTTTAGGTGAACACACACAATAATGATATGAGCATCACCGTCATGGGAGGTTTTAAGAACAGGTTGGACAAACACCTGTCAGGGATGGTCTAGGTTTCCTTGGTCCTGCCTCAGTGCAGGGAGCTGGACTTGATGACTTCTCAAGGTCCCTTCCATTTCTATGATAACACAAGGATGGCACACAAACATGCTGTGGGTCACACAGAATCTAAGGGGTAATGGGGCGGTTGGAACTATCCTGTACTGAACGTGGGCTTTCCCCTTCCTTCCTTTTGCAGCACATTCGAGATCTCCCTTTGCACATTCCACACTCACACACAGACAAAAAGTCACCAGATGCTGAGATTTCATTAGGGAAGAGTTTCCTCCCAGAGTGAAATCCACCCCGTGCAGGAGACCAACAAAAGGCCTAGCTCCCACTTAAGCCCACCTAATCAGTGAATTTCACACACACAGCCCACCCCGTGATACAGAAGGACGCTTGTGTGGCTCTACTATGTAGCCTGATAATTATCTCGCAGACAGCTTGACAGTCCTGACATAACTAATGAACCCCAGGTGCTCGCAGAGCAGCACTCTAGTGGGTCATGGAAATGATGAGTTATTTAATGGCCCCTGTATGCTTCTGAGCAATCTGTTTTGACCATCTGGATAATGAAGCCAGATTAGGTTTATCAATTGAGCTTCAAGCCAATCAAGTCAAATAGAGTGACCTGGAGATAAAGACGTGAATTTGAACAAGAAGTGGTTCGCACGCGTTCACGAGACCGCTCTTGGCTTTAGAAGTGTGAGACAGGACAATGGGCAATAACAGCAGTGCTGAGCTGTACAGCTGAAGCTGCCATTACGGGCCATACGTGTGTAAATATGCTGCATGTTTAAGGAGATGAGCCGACACACACCTGGCAGAGCCACTCTGAATCCGACGACGCCCAGTGTGGGTTAGAGTCACAAGGAAAAGTAGACAGGGTGCCGCTGAGCATCACCAGGCCTAACTTTTAGGCACCTGGACAATCACTGGGATTCACAACACCTGAGCTCCCTCTACCATGAATGGGGAGAGACGGGCATCTCAGAATGGGATTCATAAAAGCCAACACACTAGGTGAGGAGCCGCCTCAGCTGGCCAATGGGCGATGCCAAGGGGAGGGATACATGATAAGCCCCATCCCTCCCAGAGAGAGGCACCTAAAGCCTGGGCTGCCAGGAGGCACCTCCCTGAGCTTGGGATTCCCAACTGCAAACTCTCTTGGCATTAGGCACCCATGTCATTGTAGCAGGAGGTGATGGTGCCACTGTCTACCTTCTCACTTTCATGCCAGTGGTTATGGTGGGAGACACCTGGGTCAAGCCCCCCCTCCACCTGAGGGGAAGCACAGATGTGAGTTGGGGTCTGCCACCTCTCAGAGGGGCGCTCTCACCCCTGGGCTACAGGATATCCTGATGTGGGGCTGCCCCAGTCTCTCCTGTTGAAGCGGTTCCACCCTGGATTATTGAAAAAAGACACTGGAGCAGGAGAACTGGATGCTGGGCCAGCCAGCTCCCAGGGCAGAGCTCTACCCAGGAGCCTATGGAATCGCTCTCTCAAACTCTCTCCGCTTCATCATTTATACAGTGCTGAACATCAGAACACCCCAGGGCCCAGTGGGTAGAGCATACACTAGAGAGGTGACAGATCCCTGTTCAGACCCCTTCTTCTCAGGCAATGGTGGGACTTGAACTGGGGTCTCCCACATGCCAGCTGAGTGCTGTAACCACTGGGCTGAAAGTTTTAAAGTGGATGCCATCATAACCTCTTCCTCTGGCTGTTTTGTGTAAGCTCACCCTCTAGGGCAGGGGTCTCAAACACGTGGCCTGGGTTATTTCCTGCAGCCCGCCAAGCTGCCCGGCAAGCTCCCTGAGTCCCCCCAAACCCCACTGAGTTATTTCCTGTGGCCTGCCAGGGTCCCCTCCCCCTGCTTCCCCTCCCCCTTCCCCCAGTGCGCCGCGTCCCTACTCCTCTGCCTACATGCAGGTGCTTCCCGCCACCAAACAGCTGTTTTGTGGCACTTAGTGCTTTCCAGGAGAGAGAGGGAGGACTGGGGGAGCTGTGTGCTCAGGGGAGGAGGCGGAGAAGAAGTGGGACAAGGACAGGGATTTGGGGAAGGGGTTGGAATGGGGGCAGGGAAGGGGTGGAAAGAGGCGGGGCAGGGGCGAGGCCTCATGGAAGGGGTGAAGTGGGGGCGGGGCCGGGGGCAGCGTGCGGGGAAGGGTCAGTGATGCGGCCCTTGGGCCAATGTACTAGTCCTCATGTGGCCCTCGTGGTGATTCGAGTTTGAGATCCGTGCTCTAGGGGCCTGATCCAGGAGGTGAGGTCTGACCACTTTTATGGGCTCAGGTCCCACAGGAGAGTTAGGTGAGGAACATCTGTCTCCCCTCAGTTTGTGCACGGTACTAGGGCTCAGGCGTCCATCTGCCTGGCATGAGGTGGCCATGTGCATGCTCGGAGGCGAAACATAGGCACCTAGGGAACTTTTACTGCAAAAGTCTACGCGCCACACGAGTTTATTCACCTACGGCATTTGGGGGCAGCCGAGCGGGGGCTTTGTGCATCCCAGTGGAGCCTGTTTCTGGAATTTAGGTACTTAAAGTGGCAGTTAGGTGCCTCAATCCTACCATGCCTCTAGCCCGATCTAAAGCCTGTGTCTAAAGCCCAAGCAGAAAAGCGTAATTCTGAATTTACCTCTCCTCACCATGCTCAGCACTGAAACTCCGGCAAGCGCTCAGCTAAAACTGAACTTTTGTATGGAGCATTTCAGGGGAAAAATAGCTGTGGCGGGAACAGCAGCATGTTAAAAAAAGCAACGAATACAGCCCATGGTGAAAGAAAAATACCATCGACCTTTAAAAGTAATCTGCTTGACACCTGAATTGATCTCTTTACGACAGATGCTGTGCCTCTCTATTTAGCATTTTGGGAGTCAATCATCAGCTCCTAGCAACAGCATTAGTATATCAATGACCTGACATTCACAGCATTAGCCTACCACAGCACATGGAGGCATAAAGCCACAGACACCGGCGTCAATGGTCGAAGCGCACACACACAGCTGGAGAAATCAAAATTACCACCTTTGTCCCTATAAGTGTCAATCACTTGAGATAACAGAGGTTGTCTGTGCTATCAGATCACAGAGTCCAGTTCTCCAGGCTGCAACTGTTTGGTCAAACCATTTGTTGCAAACAATTTATCATGTGATTTGACCCTTTCTACCCTTTGCAAATTGTGAACTGATCCTGCCCTTCCTGAATTTGTTCATTCCTTGGAATTGTTTGTCAAATACTATTTATCAACACATTTGGGCCTATGGGTTATCATGGGTTGTTCACTATTCAGTTTGTAGAATCTGGGCTGTGGGATTGGTCACAGAAGTCACCTGGTTATGGTTTTGGATTCCTGATTGAATGACCTATCCCAAGCATTCTCAAACCTTTGCATACTATGGACCACATCTTATTGGAGAGACTCCTGTGGATACATCCATTCCCACTACCAGCCATAGGGACCATCATGGAAGGGAAAGAGAGAGGGATAAAACCTGCAATACTCTCCCTTGACCATAGTAGTCGGCTAATTTCTTGCAGCCATCAAGTAGAAGTGTGTGCTAAGAAAAAAGTGGAAGCAGAAGAGCGTAGCTGCCTTCCAGATCTGTTTTGGGAGGATGTTTCATGTGTCACGCAGAATGAAAGAAAACTAGATATGTTTGTACCATCCTTGACATGGTGGGGACCCAATCACTTGGGGCCTCTAGGTGCGAGGGCAAAACCCATAAGTAATAATAAAGTAGGAAAAGGGGTGGGAAGGGCCTTGGGTTGAAGACATGAAGCTTGAACATGATCTGGTGGAAAAGAGAGAGCAAATGGATGCATTCAAAGAAGGGGCAGCTTGGTGAGATCAATGGGAAATGATCTTGGATAGAAGGGAGGTGATATAGGTGTTGGGTAGGTAAGAAAGGAACAGGCTGCAGTAGTTAAGGTGGAATGACAACAGTGATGACCATTGTACCTGATTGTATATGTTCCCGGACTGTTCAATGTTGCTTTGCTAGTGGCTAGGTGGATACAGCTTCTAGACTCAGAGTGCCTGGTCTACAGGCCACTGAAGTAAATGGAAAGGCTCACACTGATTTCAATGGGCTTTGGCTCTGGCCAAGAGTTATCACAATGTTTCCATAAAAACAAGTCCAAGTGATGAATTCACTAACAAGTTCCATCTGCCTTCTGCATGGAATGAGCTCACGCTATGTTCCAGTTCCCAGCATTGTGCTATGAACTGAGATAACTGAATTTACAACTTGGATTTTTGGTAACAAATGGATTTGGGGGATGCCTCCTGGAGAAGCTGGGTGGAAGTTCCATTAAATTCACCCTGTAATCTAGGGGAGAGGACAAAGTGTGCAGCATCAAGTCTCTGACTTTTTTCATCGTTCGCTCTGTGCACCAAAGAGGTTCAGAAGAGAATCTGACAGTTATTCAGGAAGATCCTCTAGGTTAGAATCAGAGCTATTAACTTTCAGTTAGTGTCTCTTTCATCTCCCGCGGCATGCAACCAGATTGCCACTCCTTTATTTGCACAGACTGCAGCTGCAGCAGTCTGGGTGTTAGGTGGGCTCTTTTTGCCAGTATACTGTCTGTCTGTCTAAGTCCCTCACCATTGTATCTGAGGACCTACAGGAATTAGAAAAACAAGCAGGTCTTTGATTCTGGATTCTTGGTTTATGCTCAAAATTTAAAGTTTGGCTTAAAAAAACCCATTAAAATTATAATTACTTGAAATAGTCCCCTGCAGCATTACAATCTCAAACAAGACACCATCTGCAGTAAATGAGACTCCCTGTCAACTGACCAGTCATGTTCAATTGTTCCAAACTGTGTAAAGGGCAAAAAATACACTAATTGCGCAAACAAGGAAAAGTGCAATTAGATCTGAAACATTCACTAGCTCTTGTTGATGAACAGACACCTCCATGGCTTCCCCGGAATCAGTTGTCCTGGGGGCTACCCAAGTCTTCTATTTGGTAGTGCAGATCACTGCTGTTATGATGAAAGACAATCTCACATGTCATCAAAGCCAATGGGTGTGCCAAGCATACTGATTCAGGCTCAACAGCGGGAGCAATTAAGTCTGTTCATGTAGTAAAGATATATTGCTGCAAACAATGGAAGACTACTGCCCAAGGCAATAGGCCACATGACAGGTCAGAGCTCAGAGGACTGTGGGGCTTCCTTGGTTACAAAAGTTTAAACCAAGAACAGACCTGACTCATATTATTGATTTTTCACCTTATGGAAACAACTCTACAGGGTTAACGACTCAAGCCAGTGGGGGCAACCTTATCGATAGATAACTGGGGCAGGCAGTTTATTACAAACATCATCTCTATTTAAAGGAGCCCCCAGTTAGATATTGCCATTGGTTAATAGCTCCACATACACAATATATGTTGTCGGAGAAGTAACCAAATTTAATAAAAGTCAAAGCTCCTACATGAATGGATGCAGTTGATTATTTAATCTTATGAAAAGCAGCTCACATGGCCACTTTTTCATATCTGCAGATGGTGTGACCCAATAGTTTTATGTCACATAATTCTTTCCTTTTTTTCTAATATTTTTTTCCAGTTCATCATATTACAATTAATCATTTTTCAGGAAAGTAGCCTTTTGGCACCAATTTAGCAAATCCCGGTAATGAATGGATGGGTGTTTGCCACTAATCAGACTGGACCTCTGGGGTTTATTTTCTAAGACAACCGCAGCAATGTGTCTCTATGCATGAAAATCTTCATGAAGACAGTGTGGGTTTTGCGTAGTTTTAAGGACACACAGCACACAGTGCAGACATCAGGACAAACCCAGCGCCCCCACAACTGCAGCATGGAATGTCTAGCAGACAGCAGGACTGGCCCACGTCCACAAATGGGGGTCAAAAGCACAGGGAGCCTACTCCTGGCACCGGCACCTCCTTTGGGCCACAACGCTCCTTCCACCCTAGTACAGATGGGAGCCACAGGGTCAAGGGTTGGGGCTCCACTAGTCACAACATCCCTGTCTAGGGGAGAGGCAGGATCTAGGGTATGTCTACACAGCAAATGAAGTTGTGATTGCAGCGCAGGTAGCTACACTTGTGTTAGGTTTAATCTAGCCAGCGCGAGTAACAGTAGTAGAGAATAGGTAGTGGCATGGACCCTGAGTATGTATCCAGGGTCCCCAGCGGGCTTGTACTAGGACAGATAAGATGGGGTAGTGTGGGCTCACTACCACTGTTCCCCACACAAGCTAGATTTAAAGTTGGCATGGGTGTTCTTACTCACGCTGCAGTCATGCCTTCATTTGAAGGAGAGGTTACTGCAGCCCTGAGGCTGTGCGGCTACTCTGGGGCCTGAAAGGGAAGATTTTGTCGCTCGCATGACCTTGCACTAAAGGGTAATCTCCAGTAGCAGTTCTTATATTCTCTTTGTAGGCCACCAGCCATCGGGCAGTGAAACCAGTACTGGATACACAATTAAACCTCCACCCACAGAGTCACATTCATTCAGCGGTTCTGAGGCACTCCCAATACATGTCCCTCAGGTTCAGAATGAATATGTTTTGATAGATGGCCAGGTGGATGACTGACTATTTAGATGGTGATTCATAGCTGGCTGCTATAATGAACAGGCTTCCAAGCTGATACATTCACTATAGGCTACTTTTAGCATAATAGAGTGTGTAGAGACAGATAGTGCCTGGGCCAAAAGGGGAAGATACTCTGAATCCAAAAATTGGACAAATTTATCCTTGCATTGTACCTAATTCCAAGGCCAATGAGATTAGCCATTCCAACCCTCCCTAATTACCCTTCTTTGCTAACTCATCTGTTATCTATCTGTCTAATGATGTAATTTCTTAATCTGGTGCTATCAATTTATTAAGCCATCTATTCTATGGCACTCTATTGTACCATCACTACTTTATGAGGATGGAGTTGTTATTCTCCCAGGAAAGCTGGTGACACCCCTCCAAAGGGTTCCAGAATTTGCAGGATTGCGTTTTTCAATCATTCCACGACTCCTCTGATGGCTTTCTGAGATATTATAAAACCCTTAAACACAAAAGAAAACATGTACTTGCATCTACAAGAGACATTATCCTTCCCCCTCACCATCTTAGCAGGTCGTCTTGTCTCCATCATGCAGCTGATGAGGCAGCCAGGTCAGAGGCCAGTCCCACTGGTGGAAAACTCATTTGGAGTCTGATCAATAGTTGCCTGGAGAGATTTTTCTCTTCCTGTGCTGTGGATGTGGGGGAGTCTAAGATATTATCTTCTCCTCTACCATCATATCCATGAGGTCTAGGTGAGCGGAACGGATCGGAGTAGGGGGCAGGCTGATACATTCAGAATGTGAAACAGGGCAGAGTTTCTCTCTCTTTTCTGATGTTTTCAACTTTCATTTGGGAGGAGACCGACTGTATTTGAGGTGGTCAGGCTGACACCATGTAGACAATGTTGGAGAAGAAGAGGGCAAAAGCTCAGTCTTCTTTTAGTAGGGTTTTATCTAGCCTCACTTAACGAGGCAGAAAATATTCTGGGAATTCAGTGTCTAATTGCTTGTGAAGGGACACACATATCTCAAGGCTGAAAAAAGAACTCCAGGAAGGCACTGGGGGCAATGTTTTGAAAGTCAACAGAATTTAGGCTTGTAAGTCACTGAAGTGCTTTTGACAGTTTTGTCCTGGGTTCTTTGTGGATTTCCCTTCTTGCTTCCTTTTGAGGAGGCAAGACATCAGCTGCCTTTAACTAGCAGTACTTAGATAACCATACAAGAAAATACATAGACAGCATTGTTTAACTTTGACAGTCTCACCAAGTATTGTCTGGGTTTCAGAACTCCCTTTTTTAGGGAAGATCATGGAGACAATAGTTATGAGACTGTTCTGGTTGCATCTGGAGTCTATGAAGCTCCTGGATCCTTACTAGCTAGATTTGAGACCAGGCTATGACTTGGAGAGGAGTATGACATTTTTGTCTGATGATCCATTTGTAGAAGATGGATGCCAGAAAAAGCATCCACACTGATATTATCAGATCTATCAGCAGCCCTTTAAACCAGTTACTGGGAGTAGTTTAGCCCACTTGCTTACAGTTCCTCATTGAGGGGGTGTGTGTGGTGTCCCCTCTGGCAGAGCCTAGAGGGCGGTATTGGGTATATTATTTTCTTCCCCAAGGACTCTCAAATGTGGGATACAGTAGGATTCAATCTTGTCACCTCTCCCATTCACTGTGTAAGCAAGGCCTCCAGGAGATTACAAACGCCTGTCAGGGATAGTTTAGATAATAGAAAAGGAGGACTTGTGGCACCTTAGAGACTAACACATTTATTTGAGCATAAGCTTTCGTGAAGCTCACGATGTAGCTCACGAAAGCTTGTGCTCAAATAAATTGGTTAGTCGCTAAGGTGCCACAAGTCCTCCTTTTCTTTTTGCGGATACAGACTAACACAGCTGCTACTCTGAAACCTGTCTAGATAATAGGTAGTTCTGCCTCAGTGCAGCAGACTGGACTATATGACCTATCAAGGTCCCTTCCAGTCCTACATTTCTGTGCTTCACCTGCCCCAGGTGTAATGCCATCGCTCCCTATCTACCCAGCCAAGTCTTCATACCACTCTTCTCACCATGGTATATGGTATACTTTTTCTAGTGTGGTTTACTGTCTCAAGGCCTAATCGAATCCTTGGGTATCTAGGTACGGCATATAGAAAGTAGCGTCCTTTTCCCTTTGCAGGTAGCCAGGAAATCGACTATCCTTTGGACCCCCCCCTGTGCACGGGGCCCATTGGTGCAGCATGCCGGTGCCTGTCACTGCACCCCGTCAGCGTGCCTTACAGCCTTCTCTGTCTATGGGGCCCACGGGTGCAGCATGATGGCGGCCTGCATGCAGCATGGTAGCATTTGCACAACGTGGCCTGTAGGGGTCGGCGGGAAGCCTGGGGTGGATGGAAAAGCTGCTTCTCAGTGCACACTCTTCTGTTCCAGGGCACCAGTGGATCCCAGCTCTTGGACACAGTATTTACCATCCAAGCCTTCCTGGAGGTAATGTTTCCTGCTGGGCTGCCCCCCAAGGGACATGGGTCTCAGACAGGCACCATCCTGCACTTTCCTCAGTGCCATGGCTCTTGGGGGCCCAGCTCCTACAGTGTATACTCAACAGCAACACTAGAGACAGGCTTCTTCAGCCTCAGGTGTCAAGACCAGATGGAACTGTGACGATCATCGAGTCTGACCCCCTGCATAGCACAGGCCAGAGAATGTCACTCTGAGCTCCCTGCACTGAGCCGGTAACTGGTGGCGCAGCCTGAGTGCAGCTTTTAGAGAGAGACCTGCAGACTTGCGATCCCAAAGGGCTCCGAATGCACGCTAAGGACTAGTCCAAAGCCATGATCGGTAACGTCACAGGGGGTCAACAAGCATGTGGACAAGGGGGATCCAGTGGATATAGTCTACTGAGATTTTCAGAAAGCCTTGGACAAGGTCCCTTACCAAAGGCTCTTAAGCAAAGTAAGCAGTCATCAACTCTCATCTTACTCTGCATCCACCTGAGGATGCTTATTTCAGCAGTGTAATATAGTTGCTCTTCTCTCTCCTTCACTGGTCAGCATTCCAACCCGTACATCATGGCTGGCCTAATTATGAACTTATACACTTTGCTCTTTAGTTTACTTGGCTTATTCTTATCACAGAGAATTCCTATCAACCCATACTATTTATATCAAGAGCTCTCCATGCAGCTCTTAACATCTGCATTTATATTTCCACCATGACTCAATGCTGAAGCAAGGCATTGAAACTGTTGCAGAGTTCAACTCTCTGTTTCTTGAGGTCTTCCTTTCTGGAAGTTATGTTTTAGTCAAACATCAGTTATTGCGCTCAACACTGGGGTAACTGGGTGAAATTCTATGGTCTGTGTTATACAGGGGGTCAGACTAGATAATCTAATGGTCCTGTCTGATTTTAAAATCTATGCATCTCAATAAGTATAAAATATAGTGGAAGCATGCACCTGCCAGTATGCAGTTTTGCTATACGTGAACACCAAAATACATAGGTATAGAGAAGTCAAACACATCCCTGGGAAGTATAAGATGACCACAGCTCCATCAATTAAAAAAATCAGAAATAATAAAGCTCTTTTAATTAAAGTACACTCAAATCTACCCTATAGAAGTGTTGCATGGAGAAGCAGTTTTCTCCAGAACAACCTCCTGCCAATCTGCCTACACATGCAGCAGTGACGTTTTAATTAAACAAACACGTTACATAAAATTAAATGTGCTGTTGTGACCTGTCAGTCAATTTAGAAGAGTCTTTCTGGAACATCTTGATCCATATTGTGATTGACAAATATAAAAGTTTGCAATCAAGGTTTATCGTTGCTAAGTGGTTGGTAACACAAGTACAGGCATCTGTGCACGCTGTGTCATTTTTCCTACACTCGCGGCTTCTCAAAGGATGCATCAAACCTGCCTATCAGATTAAAAAACTAATTTAAACACACAGGGCTGAATCCAATTCACAGATATGCAAGTACTGTTTGCATTGAAGTCTGCAGGTAAAATTCAGCTCCATGCACCACTTAACATCCTCCTGAAGTGCTTTTTTCAGGATTTAAGTGGTATTTAGGCCTTGTGCCAGGGGTGAATTTGCACCTACATATTTGAGAGCAGCCTGCTAATTGAGGTTTGAAATAGCAGGCTTGAAATCCCACAAAAATGGGTTGTTTTAGGGGCCCCATCCCTGTGCCACCTGATTTCAGTCAGGTTTGAAATATCACAGGGTCATCTTTTCTCATGCTCTTTCCATCCCAGGGGAGGCCAGGATACGCAGAAAGCAACACAACTATGTGTTAAAAATACATTACCCAAATGCTTATGAACCACAACAGAACTTTGGATTCAGTTGGTCTAGTATTTTGGGTACACGTTTGGGTGAGGGCTTGTTTTGTTTGAACTGCTTTAGCCATCCCTAGTGCTGATGCATAAACATTTAACAATCCAACTTAGTCGCAACCTGTGTCAAGGCCATGGCAAAATGAAGTTCTTACAAATTGTAACCAGGAGAGAAAGGAAGAGGAGAGGCCCAGTGAGTGAGGCGTGGCAGGGCATGTGTCTGGGGCTGAAGAGACTAAGGTTCAATTCCCAGTGCTGTCATAGACTCCTTGTGAGATCTTGGGAAAGTCACTTAGATTCTTTGGCCCAGATCTTCCAAGGTACTTAGGTGCCTAAATCCCACTGAAATGCATACGTGTGCCTCTATACCTTGAGGGCAGGAGCTCTTCCCTATCTGCCGGGGCCTTGTGGGGATAAGTACATTAAAGATTGTGAGATGCTTGGGTACTACAGTAAAGGGGCCCAGATGAATACATAAGATAATTAGCCATATTTGGCCCATTTCTTACTCTCAGATACATGGGGCCAGATCCCTATTAATGGGGCTATGCTAATTTACACCAGCGGGGGGATGTGACCCATGGACTCAATTCTCACTGTAGTCAATGAAACTACACCTGCCACAACTGGCCCTACGGTTGTTCTGTTCTTGGGGCACTGCCCCACTCTAAAACATGAGGAAATGGAGAAGTAAAAATAGACTGCCTTCATCTCATTCTAGGCCCTATTGACAGATAGTAATTTAATAGCCTAGCTCTTCCATATGAAGGATCTATATACACTACTGCCTACCCTAAAGACTGACAAATCATGAGTCAACCCACCCCCTCCGCAAACCATGAGTTTTTAGAAAAATAATGAAGTTGGGGTTCTTTTTATAGGCCTTCTGCTCTCTGAGCCGTTAGGCTATGCTTTTTCTCATTTTCAAGTTTTTCTCCACAACCACAAGGGCTGGAAACTTTTTTTTAAAAGAAAGTTGCGATTCTTATGTATTCCCATGACTCCAGTAGCTGGGGCTTTAAGAAAAGCACCACATATTGCATGAATTAGCAACACAGCATATGAAGCAGCTGCTGTAGTGCCCTGGCTGGTGTAGTGAACATTCCTCTATGGAGGAATACAGCAGCAGTATGATGGTGGCAGAAGATGACTTGAAAGGGACCAGGGAAAAAGTTATCCTCCTAGTGACATGGGATAGCTGCTGACCCCGCCCCCCTCCCCACATGAGCAGAGGGGGACAAAAGAGTGTTGCGAACGGGGTGGGGGAGGATGGAAAGGGAAAGCAGTGGCTGTGTGTCAAGCTCCCCCCCTCTTCCACACCTTCTGTGCAAACATCTGGGGGATGTGGCATGTCAGGAAGAAGGCGGAGTTAGGAAGCTTTCTCAAGAAGGAAGTGGTAATAAAGACATCCTATTTTTGATGCTCTAAGTTACTGCCCAGGAGACACTAAACTCTAAGACGTAAGGACGTAGTTGCTTAACCCAACTGTAACTACAAGATTTTAGCCTGCCTGGCGAAGGCTGTTATCCAGGCCTTAGGCTAGAGATGATTTCCTGCCACTTGCCTTTGCTTTTGTAACTTACAACACAACTTGCTTTTCTTAAGAGGCTTTTGGATTCTGGCTGTTATTTGGGCAACCCTGGCGGGCTCTTCTTGGAGGCAAGGGAAATTCATTTCTGGCCTCTACTCAGAGGCAGAAGGGGGGCACAAGGTACTAGATCACTCAGTCCCAGGGAGCTCCTAAAAGTAGGGTGACCGCCTAGCCACTGTGAAAAAACAGGACAGGGGGTGGGGAGTAATAGGCACCTACATAAGAAAAAATCCCCAAAAACGGGACTGTCCTATAAAAATGGGACATCTGGTCACCCTTCCTAAGAAACAACCTGTAATGAGCAAGGTGCACAGGAAAACCTCATTGCCTGAAGAAGTGGCCATATGGATCACCACAAGCTGCACTGTACTGGAGTCCATTTTATTTTCCATAAGGATTTACAGTTGGCCCACTTGTTTTTCTTATAGTTTGTGGTAGAGTAGTGACACAGTGTTAGGTACTGTACAGACACAGAGTAAGAGACAGTCCCTACCCCAAAAGGCTGATGGTTTAAATCGACAAGACAGACAGGGAGAGAGAAAGGAAGTATCCATTATTAGTATCCATAGTTCCCCAACATTATGCCGTTTAAGTTTAACATACATTAATATAGCAAAATGAACAGAAGGCTGAATTGAAATGTCATTTTAACTGGCTTTTTAAAATTAAATTTGAACAAAGAATGAGTCTGGAGAGAAGAGATGAGCAAAAATAAGCATCACTTAAACTTCCTTTTCTAGCAAACTAAACTAAACTACCCACAGGATTATCTGGGCAGAAGATTGCCACAAAGCATAGAAAGGCTCAGCTCTGAGAAACAAAGACCCCAATCTACCTTTGATGATGCTAGTGTGAATATTACAGTCAACAGCGTTACTCCAGATTGACTCCAGAGTAACGAAGGCAGAACTTGTCTCCAGATGAATAAGGCACTCGGAGATGCGCCTTTCTTTGAAAGCAGTGAGACCATCCTCCAAACAGGCACAAAAGGACCCTCATCTTAAAGTCTTTCTCAAAAAAAATCCCAAACACTCTCCGAATTTGGAAATGTTGCAGCTGATGTTTGAAAGGAGGGAGTGGAGAGACTGCGTTCTCTGAGCCTTTTCTCTATGATCTTTCCAGGTGTGTGTGTGGAATGAAGAAACAGCTAGAAGAGCTGTGAAAATTATCAGGAAAGCGTGCAGCAGGGAGAGAGATGGATAATACAAGTAATTGCATAAAGTCCTACTGGTGAGGAAGGAACATCTATCTGCAGGCACTCTGGAGATTACTACAGGAACAAAGCAATATCCAGTACTTGTAAAGCAGACAGGATTTAGGAGTGATTAAACTTGGGATGAAATGTTTTCAGGTGAAGAATCTACGATCCAATGCTCTAGACATAAAAGAGACCAACAGACACCTCCATATCCACTTCAGCATCCAGCTTTGAATTCAAACACATAACACATCTAGCCTGATAAATCTCTTTTCTGCTGGCAAGTTTCACAGATGACAGATTGTCAACACATCAGGGACTTCAATCATTTTCATCTCCAGTCCATATTGCTTGATAATTGCTACAGACAGTCAGTAGCTCATCAGCGCTCCGTGGGGACAGAGGAACAGATCAGAACACAGAATCGAAAGAGCTTTAAAGCATTGATTTTTCCATACTCCTGTCGTTGCTAAAAGCGGGCTTGGCCATCTAAGGGATGGATTGTTTGTTGGATACAATAAGGCTCCCAATACCACAGTATCTGGGCAAGAATGGGCACATACAACCTTCTGAGATGTGGTACTGTAAGTCCCATCTGTCACAGAAAGCAAAAACAGACCAGCCAAGTAGCTGGTAATCCAGCAGGGCACAAAGTGACATTTTAAAAGGCTGAGGGCTTGTTTGTATGGGGAAATTGACTGCATTAACTATTCTGGAATAGCTTTCGGCAGGGACACGACTCTGGGAAAAAAAGTTGATTTTATTCTAGAACAATTACTCCACTTTGGAATGCACTAATTATTCTGGAATTAAGTGACTTTTATTCCAGAATAGAATGTCCACACAGGGAGCTATTCCAAAATAGCGATTGCAGAATAGTTGATTCCACAATAGGTTTCCTGGTCAATTCCCCTCTAGAAACAAGCTTAGATACAGCAATTGAGAATGAGGTTCTAAAGCAGAGGTCACTGAAAAGAGAGGTGGGTGCAGCAACATCACAAGATGAATGAAGGATGTAATTAATATCAATCAAATGAGCAACCGGTGAGGGGGTGTTTTTGGTCTCAGTAAACTGGTGTAGCTCCACTAGTTTGAATGGAGTTCCTTTGAGCTACACTGGGGTAAATATGACAAACTAAATGTGTGGACGAGGTCAGAAGAATGCAAACACTATTTCTGTATTTCCATTCTTATGTCATTATTTCTGTTCATGTGCACTGAGAAATATGACGTTTCTATAGTAGACACGTGAATAATGTCGATATCAAGGCGTGGCCAATACAATGAAGCTGTATGTGATATTATTTTCGGTCACTGTTTAGACATCATAAGCATATGTATATATACACAGCCAAAAAAAAAATGCATTACGGAGAGAATAGTCTAACACATGAAAAATTAGCATACTTTTGAATAGCTGACTCTCTTTTGGCAATGATTAGGACAACCTGCTGAGGCATTGTGATTCAAACTGTCCCAACTGCGCTGCAGATTTTGAAAGCCTAAACCTATCAAAAAGCCTTATCAATAATGTTTTTCTAGATCTGGATTTAAATAATGGACAATACAAATTCAGAAAGCAGGTGTAATAGCTATCATTTAAAAGAAGCACTCTTAAGGAGATTTCAAAGATCTGAAACATGCATTATGCAGTCAAGGTGGCAAGATGGGACGCATGTTGAATTTCAAACACGACTGGAATGAAATCTATCGGATTGGATCATGGAACAATAGATTACGTGTCTGGTTTTACATTATATATTCTTCCATCCTTTCCCTTCCTTCATCCTCTTATCTATACTTAACGATATATAGGGCTAAATTATGCTCTCAGAGGTATACACAAGGTTCCCCTTGATCCCAAATCAACAGCAGCCTTACTTATATCCTAGGGCACAATTCTAGTCATAGCAGGAGATGCTGTGGGATGTTATACAATTCTTACTGCTGCTACAGGATGAATGCAGTATCCATAAGTGTCAACAAGCACCGAACATGCTAGTGTTTGAGTATCCTGATAAAGGACCGTGGTTTCCCGAAAGGTAGGAAGATTGCAGGGATGCCTACCACAACAAAGTCTCCTCAGGTTAGGATTTGCCTGCCCTGTATTAAAACAGATACAGTATGAGCTTAACTGGCTCATAGAGGACATATGCAGATCAATTTCGCCTGCCCAGTTTCAGAGTCACCAAGCGCCACTGAGCTCTACCCTTTCACATATTCCATGAGAAACAAGTTCATCTGTGATTCTTTTTATGAGCGCAAATTATTTCAGGGAGAGGCTGGAATAAACAATGTGCAAAGAGGTGCTTTTGTCTTCCTTGTCAACAGGGGAGTTCTTTGCCTAGCTGTGATTATACATATTCCCCAGCTAACTTAGAGACATGAATGTAAAATTGCATTCATTTGCCTTTCTAATACCAATCACCATATCTTTGGGCTCATCTCACCATTAAAAAAACCCTAAAATAAAGCTGAACCAATGGCTCAGAGCAGCAGCCACTTGGGTAAGGAAAACTGATTATCTACAAGAGAAGGTAAAAAAGGAAGAAATAAAAGGATCAAGGATGAGCTGACTTGCACAGGATTAAGTAATTTAATAGAATGGAAGAGACTCAGCACTCACAGGTGGATTGAAAGTGCTGGGTATCAAGTGGATTTGTGATCCTACCTGTCTCACGGTGGGTCCTTTCAGCAATGAATGGATTAAGCTCTGCCACACATTGAATGGTATTTTTTCCCCATCTGGGACATTCTTTTAATAGATCAAGTGGAATTCACTTCAAGTTTATAGAAGCGTGAACTATTTTTCATTTTATTGGGTAATGCTAAGCACAAATGAATGGAGAATGTTCGCACCAAGAGGAATAAGGGGTGTGAGAAGATCTGTTGTATGGCATGCCTGCCAGTGAAGGGAAAGCATATCACACACTGGCTTGACAACTCAGGCCCTCCCACAGCCTAGGTGGCATGGCACAGCTGACACGCAGGCTTTCTGATAAGCCTTTCTCTTCACAAAGAGGCACTGCTGAACCCCTACTGCGAAATGCTGCAACTGATGTGGCATGCTTTAGTACTTCCACGCAATATAATCACAAAGAGGCTCTTGAGAACTAGTGGCAAATATTAACACTTATCGTCATTCTTGCTCGTATCTAGGCTGCTTGGAACCTTCTGTTTCAAATGAAAAGTTTGCATTTGTCATATAATAATACCTCGCCCTTATGTAGCACATTTCATGTTTCAATCTCAAAGCACTTTACAGGGTGGAAGTCAGTATCATTATCTAACCTGGTCTATGTTACATCTCACAAAGAAACAGCTAGGAAGCCCACTGGGGATTAGACAGTCAAAACCAAGGCACACAGGAGACATAAAAAGACACAGAAACCCAGATAGGGACCCTAGTACTGATGAACCATAGTTGGGAGAAACACAGACCTGAAAAGCACACCAGATCTGGCAATACACAGCTATCAAGACATATAGAGAAGAATATGGCAGCTCTTCTAGGGGCCAGGTCATCTTTGGTGTAAGCCCACTGAAATGAATGGAGTTACAGGAGGAGTGACTTTGGCTCAGGGTCTGGAAAAAGGTCTTGGAACCCCGCCATAGAGAAAATGCATCTTTGTCCATGCGATATTGCTCCCACCCCAAGAAAACTGAAATATCCCCAGAATAATCTGCTAAAACAAACTACAGCAAGGACTGCCTACCTGCTCCTGGTCAAGGCCATAGAATGGAAAGCTATTTGGATATGCAAGGCAATGGTAACATAGTGCACCAATCAATGAGAGTCTGGGGTGTTTAATGAAATCAGTGGGCCAGATTCCAGCCCATGTTCATTACTGTGGTGATGAGAACAGGCTACTGTGGCCCCCTGGAGAATCTGTCCTGTGCAGTAGCAGCATAAAATTGTCATATATGGCCACAAAGTGATAGAAGGATATACTTTTATGCACAATGCATAATTAATCTGCAGAACTCATTGCCACAGGATGTCATTGAGGCTAAAAACTTAGCTGGATTCAATAAAGGATTACACATGAATAAGAATAATGAGATCATCCACCGTTAGAATAAGCAGGATAAGAAAAAAATGGAGAAGGGATATAAACCCTCATACTTCAGGAACTAAGTCAGCCACTAACTGATAGGAGTTAGTAAGAAACTTCCGGTATGGGCTGCTTATTCCAGAATTGTTCTTTATGGGTTGCCCCCTTGTTCCCAATGCTGCTTTCCTCCCTCATCTTTCTCTGAAGCATCTGGTACGGATCACTCAGAGACAGAATACTGGATAAGAAAGACCACTAGACCAGTTCAATAGGGCAATTCCTATGTGAAATGTGTTGTCATATACTGTGGATTCTTAACCAATGCGTGGCACAAAAGATATTGAATCACAATTGAATAAACAAACAATCATCTATTGAACAAGCTCAGAAGTCACACACTGAATTAAATGCAATGAATTATTCAAGTGAAGAACAAAAATCATCATCTATAGGTACATCAGCATTGCATTAACGTGTCAACCCCTGTTTTAAAGGCATTGTAAGCAAAGGGCAAACATGTAGCGAGTTGTAAAGGTCAGAAGCACATCAATGGAGATGTCTTCAAGAGTACCAAAGGTGATGTGAATGCAAGGCAGTGAAAATGCATTTCATTTCCCTAAAGTCAGACACTCAAGCCGCTTACACTTTATGATAATTGCACTACCAGCGTAGGATGCTACTTACCTCGCCATTCAAGAAGCAGTAAAATACTGACACAAAGAAACCCTGGAAAAAAATGAAGGGAATCATTATTAGATCATTATTTGAACAAAGCACGGTGACACATGTAGAAAAGTGGGTTTAGATGTGTCCTAGAGTTATACTGCCACAATGGCTGACAGAAACTTACCACCCATCTCTGTTTTCTGTTACTGCTCTTAGAGGAAGATGGCTGCAGTTCGTTACACTCCTTGGGGTCTGTTTCTACAGCCACAGTCATGTCGAAGAGCACTTACCAGAGTGGCCCCATTGCTACTCAGTAGAGTATAGGACCCAACGAGGTAAAGACGTAGGGCTGGAGTCTGCCACCCTCAGGGTATGTCTCAACTGCAAATAAAGATGTGATTCTACCAGGGGTGGGCACATCGGTGCAAACTAACAACTCAACATCACACACGGCTGGGCAACAGAATTCGGTTTTCATGCAGCCATGGTAAGGAAAAGGGTACGCGGGGTTGGCTTCTTACGCATAACATGTGGGAATGGTTTCAAACTGCAGTGCCATCCTTTCCCATAGTAAGCAATGGGTTGGGTTTCACATTTAAAAGGAGGGGCTGCGGTTTTCGGATGCAACACACATCTCTCCCCACCCCACCGTGTGGCTATTCTCCGGGATGATCCCTTTTAGCCAAGCGCAAACAGCCCAGCATGAATGGGGTACAGAGAAGGGCTACTAGGATGATCTGAGGAATGGAAATCCTGTCTTATGAAAGGAGACTCAAGGAGCTTGGCTTGTTTAGCCTAACCAAAAGAAGGCTGAGGGGAGATATGATTGCTCTCTATAAATATATCAGAGGGATAAATACCAGGGAGGGAGAGGAATTATTTAAGCTCAATACCAATGTGGACACAAGAACAAATGGATATAAACTGGCCATCAGGAAGTTTAGACTTGAAATTAGACGAAGGTTTCTAACCATCAGAGGAGTGAAGTTCTGGAACAGCCTTCCAAGGGAAGCAGTGGGGGCAAAAGCCCTGTCTGGCTTCAAGATTAAACCTGATAAGTTTATGGAGGAGATGGTATGATGGGATAACATGATTTTGGCAATTAATTGATTTTTAACTATTCATGATAAATAGGCCCAATGGCCTGTGATGGGATGTTAGATGGGGTGGGATACGAGTTACTACAGAGAATTCTTTCCAGGGTATCTGGCCGGTGAATCTTGTCCACATGCTCAGGGTTCAGCTGATCGCCATATTTGGGGTCGGGAAGGAATTTTCCTCTAGGGCAGATTGGAAGAGGCCCTGGGGGGTTTTCGCCTTCCTCTTAAGCATGGGTCACTTGCTGGAGGATTCTCTGCACCTTGAAGTATTTAAACCATGATTTGAGGACTTCAATAGCTCAGACATAGGTGGGAGGTTTATTGCAGGAGTGGGTGGGTGAGATTCTGTGGCCTGCATTGTGCAGGAGGTCAGACTAGATGATTGTAATGGTCCCTTCTGACCTTAATGTCTATGAGTACATACCCATGCTCACAGGTGGGCTTGTACTGGGGCAGCTAGCCTGTCCTGCAGCCCATGGCACCATGTTTTCACTACTGTTATTGTCTGTGTTCGCTAGATTAGGGCTATGCCCACCTGTGCTGCAATCACACCTTCATTTGCTATGCAGACATACCCATGTTTGTGTTCAGTGGTGCTTTACTTTGCAAGTAGACCCACTGATTCTGGTGGGATTATGCTGGGAATGATGTACTACTCCATTAAGTCAGGGTGGTAAAATATCACCCTGAATAAATAAGAATGCATTAAAGATAGCTGATCTAGATACACAGGGTGAATTCTTTGCCCAGCTGAAGTCAATGGCAAATCTTCCACTGACTTCAATGGGCCCAGGATTTCACCCAAAGTTATGTAATCATTGACATTACAAATGGAAAACGCCTATTAGATCACCCGCAATCGCAGCATGAAGTCCACTGATGCAGGACAGAGCAGATAATATACACTTTCTAAAGGAGTATTTGAAATCCCTTTTACTGTCTCAGCTACTATTGTTATTTATTGGTACTGCGGTAGCACCTAGGAGCCTCAGCCATGGACCAAGGTCAGGCTTGACAAAGCCCTGGCTGGGATGATTTAATTGGGGATTGGTCCTGCTTTGAGCAGGGGGTTGGACTAGATGACCTCCTGAGGTCCCTTCCAACCCTGATATTCTATGATTCTATGACCAGGACCCCACCGCATGGGCCCTATACAAACACAGAACAAAGGGGTTGGTTACAGTCCCAACGAGCCTATGACAGTTGCTCTCTTTCCATGAGAGCATCATGTTACTAAGAGTCCCATTCTGACCACAAAGGGAATGCGATGCCCAACTGGAGGGCAACAGCTTACTCCTGTTGAAACCACTGACTTCAGGGTGCGCAGAATCAGATCCTTGCTCTACAAAGTGATAGAGAGAAATATACTATCTATTGCAACAACTGAGTTTTACTTTCAGCAATGGGGTGTACTACCTCATATCATAACACAGATCTACTTCCCAGCTGTTCTCTCTTTCACATACCCCACTGCAGCGTTATCATCATAAACCAATCATTTCTTCTGCAGGCAACAAGCATGACCAGGTAAAATATGAAATTTATTTTACACAGTGAAAAATGCAGTAAGTCTTATTGCTTAGGAACAAAATCTCTCCTTCAATAGTTTAAAAGGGCTGTTTTTCTTCTTTGCTTTTGTGCTTCTTTTACTGGAGTGACACTTTGGGCTTCAAATACAAATATGAAATCATTATCCACATCCGAAAGCTTTTAGAACCCACAGTCATAGACCCTGCCTTTCAGCCGTAGTTCCCAATCACTGCTACGCATATCGGCACTGGTGTTCTTGGCTGCATCCCTGCTGTAGGGACTGATCCCATGGAAGTCCGTGGCAATACTGAACTTAGGCCCCTATTCAGGAAGGTGACTAACGACATGTCTAAACTTTAAGCACGTGCACAGCTCCAGTGAAGGGCTTCAAATGAGGCATGCGCTGAAGTGCCTTCCTGAATTGAGGGTTCAATGATGAGTCGGCATGCTGGACCCAGAGTGCTGTTACTACTTCTGCTCATTGCCCATTCAAACCTGATCCTGTTCCGATCACAGCCCTGGCAAAACTCCCACAGACTTCAGTGACAGGAAAACACAGTCTTCAGGGGTGCATGCTCCAATCAGCAACAAAGTTTGGGACAGACCAAATTCCACTGCAGATAAGAGCATGTGCCATTGCACAAGAGGTGGGACAGGACTCCGGTTCATACAACCAAGCTCTTGATCAAGTGAACTCATGCTTACTTAACAGGGGGTCTCTGCCACATGCAACATACTATATACAACCATGCATCATTAAAACAAACAAGCATTAAAAGAAAATGACGAATTATATGTATTGCAATGGCACCTAGTAGCCCCAGGCATGGAGCAAGACCTCATTGCACTAGGCGCTGTATAAACACAAAAGCAAAAGACAGCTCCTGCAGCAATGAATTTACCTTCTAAGCCAACTTGTTTAAAGAGTTACTTCTACTAAGGGGTTCTCATTGCCCCAAGCCTCACAGCTAAGAGCATTGGGGATCCCTTTAGCAGTGCCCAATACTTGCGATTAAGCATGCTCTCCTACCTGAAAAGACTGCAAGAAGGAATTGAAGTAGATGAAGACTATCTGGGAAATGTCGTCTTCGCCGGGGTTCACAAAGAAAAGCATGTAGGTAATACCCAGAAGAGGCAGAAGGACTAACGTAGCCTTGACTGCCTTCCTGTAGGGTGCAAGCAGAGAGGCAAAGTTATTAGGAGAGGAAAACCAGGCTGAGTTATGTAACCCTCAGAGAACCACTCACCCGCAGGGAATTACAATGAAGAACTGGAGAGAGGAGGCCTGAGACCAGCATAAACCATGCATGACTCCACAGTGCTTACTGGAGTCACATTGGTGCTAAACTGGTGTGAGATCAGTATCATCGTTCTATCTTTTCCCAACAGATACTCCTAGACAACTCCCCCTCCTAGAAGTTATTCCCATCTTCTCCAACCCTCACCATGAAGCCCCTCCCCGAATCATTAGCACTCCCTTAACATCCCAGATTCCCCTCCACAAGCCAGTTCCCCCGCCTCTACTCTGCCACCAGGCCACCTCTGTTTTTTTCCTCCTCACCAGTTCCTGACTTAGACATGCACACTAGGCTGCTCTCCCGTACTGGTTTCCCATCAGGGAGAGCAATGGTGAAGATCGATGAGGCATTTTGGCAGCTGGGAGTGATTTGTATTGGGATTCTCTCCACACCTGCTCTTCCTAGTGGTGGTGGGAAACCCGCATTGATACAGGTGCTTCTATTTACCTTCTCAGCGCTGGAAAATGAATTGAAAGGCCCGACGGACAAGTACATGCTACTCTATGTGTTTCATGTTTACTACTACATTTACTAGGCAGGCGTTGCAAGTTCAATGGGATCCAACATTGCTAGCAATTAAAGATGGGCCTGGATTGACATCTGGATTGAAACTACTTAGAAGTTCAGAGGAATTGCTGGGAGGAGTGGTTTGGATCCAGTCCCATATTTTTAGCGATGTGTATTTTTAGGAGAGATTCCTAAACAGAGTCTAAGAACTGACTGGAATATACCACTGTGATATTTAAGGAAGCTGGCAGTAAACTGTGAAATGATTTGTGGTGGCGAGATTTTGTGATATGATCAAATTACAGTCTATTCCAGCAACTTTGCACTGTGATTAGTGTCATTTCCAGTCTGCTAGTTAATTAAGCAACAAGAAATTACTGATTTATAATTATAACATTAAGGGAGATGAAGAAGCATACATTTAACAGCCAGATTGGATTTGCACTGCTGATATGCGACTGGCATCTCTTCCTGTCAGACTTCAGGAGTAAGATGCTGTATTTAAACAACTGTACTGGTGACTAGTGCTGGCTATGCCTTGAAACAAGCCTTTTGATTCATTCTGGGACCGCTAAACCACTCAAATAAAATGCGAGTTTCATTCAGTTGTTTGGGAGGTGCTGCTGAAAAGATGAAAATAACTCGCAGTCCTCACTTCATGTGATTGGCCGCATGCCCTGGGTTTGGGAAGTGTGCCCCGTAGACCGCTGGACAGGTACAGCTGGATACAGGCAGCACGATGGAACATAAACGGGAGAATGGCACCTGGTATGCCCGGGCACAACTTCAGCGATGTTAACAGAGCTGCCCCTGGCTGCACACTATCTTGCATAGCTCCTGTCAGCCCTGTATGCGAGTACCACACAGTCATTAATGTATGTATCCTCACAGCACCCCTATGTGATAGGGATCTGGTGTTTCCCACCCCTAACAGCGGGGGGGACTGAGGCACGGAGAGATTAAGTGACTTGCCCACTTGCCCGGCACAGCCAGGAAGCCCCAGTCCAGCGCCTTCATCACAAGACCATTTTTCCTCTCACCTCCTCTAAGCCAGGGCAGGATTTGTCCCCCATATCCCTAACATTCGTGAAATAAGGATTAAAATAATCCTTCTACTCTTTGATTTCAGGAACATTTGGGCTAAACTGGGGAAAGCTAGATAACAATGGATTAAAAATATGGGTTAATGTCTAATCTTGCCCTGGGATTCCAATTGATATGAACAGATGATGGATTATTGTCTGCCAGGAGACAGGTAAAATCCTTCTATTTGCTGTTGTGAATTAAACTGGCATTTAACCAGCATGGGATTCCTATGTGTCTTTCAGGTCCTCATAAATTAACTAAAGATAAACAGAAGGCAAAAGGATAATAATGTAAGAGGAGGACAGGCAGATGGCACGCTCCTTCACCGCAAGGAAATGCTTGTCATTATGTACAAGAAAAAAGAATGAGAAGAAAATAAAGAATAACCCACGGCCATTTCTCAGTGAAAAGGAAGGGAAATAATAGAAATCCCTGCATGTAACAGGGTGCTGAGCCCCTACTCTGATCTGGCACGCAAGGAGTTAACTGTCTATTCCAATTACTGGCAGTGTGGTGTGAGCAGAGGTCAGCAGGGGGCAAGGGGAATGGGAAAGAACAACTGCCACCGCACCAGGTTATGAAATACCATGTGGCTTTTCTGTCTGCTGTTGCTGCTGCTAACTGACGTGACTCAAACTCCTGGCCACAAACGCTTGGGAGAGGCGCTCTGTGAAAGGCTTTTGATCATGCTGGCCATCCCTGCCAGCTAACACTGCATTCTGAACCCAGCGCCGCTCTGCAGAGACACACTGGTCAGCTGGAAACATTCATTACCTCCATCGCTTTCTCTCTCTAGACACTCTCTGACCCACTTTCTCAGTCGCACTAGCAAGAAGCCTGAGCACAGCTAACACCCTTTCTGGTTTAGCGAGTGATTTCCTTCCAGTACAGGCAGCTCACGTGCCCATCCAGTATCCTCCCACTTGTGCTCCTGCCTGTTTGTTGTATTCACCAGTTGCTTATCGTCTTATACGTTGATTGTAAGTACTTCAGGACAGGGGCTGTCTCTTTGGTGTATGTTTGTACAGCATCTAGCACAATACAGCTACCACCCATACCAATAAACAATACGAATATGGTGTATTCTCAAGTTTAAGCGACTATTGGGGCAATACTATTAGATATTACTTGTACTGAAGTAGCATGTAGGAGCTCCAGTCATGGAGCAGGACCCCCCTGGGTGCTGTACAAACACAGAAGAAACGGCCCCTGAAGTTCCAAGTGTAAGAAAAGAGACAACAGGCATATAATAATAATAATAGTGCCTATCTCTTACACAGTGCTTGTCACCAGGAAATCTCAACCTGCTTTACAAGGCAGTATCATTCTCTCTATTTTACAGATGGGGAAACTGAGGCACAAAACGGCAAGGTGACTTGTCCAAGGTCACCCAGCAGGCCAGGCATAGCACCCAGGTCTCTTGAATCTCAGTCCAGTTCTTTCTCTACATACAGACAGGGAGCACAAGGAAACAATGCTGGTCAGCATGCTAGGCAGTGGTCTCAACTCGCAGCTGCCTAACCATTTAAAAAGGGCAGTTTCTTTTATGACATTACTACTGTTAAGTTTAAAAGATTAGCTGAAACATGAGGGACCCCCAATGCACTGCATGAGGCTTGCATGAAATTTTTATTCAGCGTGTGCAGAAGCAGCTTTGCCGCTTCATGAAAACAGTTTGTGACAAAAATCTGATCATCGCTACCTGTGCAGGGAAAAAGCCAGCTCCTCTTATTCAAGCTGTTTGGGAATGTTTTCACATGCCCCACCATTCACCCCAGGGAGAGCAAGGAACTGAGATCTCAGTCTTTTCCCCCTGTTGGTTTTGGAACCATTGCATGAGGCTTGAGCAGGGAAAACGGAATTTTTTTCTACCATGGGCTTCATTTCTCAGTGACTGTGCAGGGGGGAATCGAAGCAAGAGCATCAGGCCAGTGCATTAACCTCACAGCTTACCCTGAAACCATGTTTCAAGGACCAAAGCAAAAGGCAAGCAGTGGGCCAGACAACAAAGCCACGTTGCTCAGGCAAAACTTCCTTTCAAAACAAAAGCAGGCCAGTTTACAGACTTCAGGGTTCAGCGCTCAGCTTGGGAGCCTGAGATTTCACACAGTAGTGACAGATGATTTGGGGAGTCCCAGTTGTGCCTGCCATAAAACCCCTGCAGAGCTTGAGGGACCTGCATAACCATACAAGATCTCACTCTGCACTCTAAAGGCCCAGTTTTGCAAGGCGTTCAAGTCAGCATTCCCTGCAAGGTGCTTATGGCCTCTGCATTGCTCCTTGTATTTGGATGTACAGTAATCTGTGGGCATGAACAGAAACATTTCTGTGTCGACCAGCGTGATCCGTGGGCTCAAGAATATGACCCAATCCTGTACTCAAATGCCTACTGCCTTCGCTGGGAATTTACGAACGCAGAAAAGGGATCCGAATTTGTGCCTCCACGTCAGCTATTTATTTGGCAGTCGAAGTATTATTACATGCACCCACAAAATTGCACGCATGAGCGGGGAGGCAATTTGTTACAGGTTGTGCATTTCTACACTCATCAGTCAACTAAGATCCATCAATATTCTAGCCATCAGTGTAGTGGATTACAGAAACACGTCACTTGTACAGCTATTGTAATATATTTTGAAACAGGGAGTTAAATGCTCTCCTCCCATGAATCAATCATATTTTACTGGAGAGGAAAAAGTGGCCTTCTTGATGGATCACATTTTA
The DNA here is from genome assembly GCF_965140285.1 of Lepidochelys kempii. NCBI lineage: Eukaryota > Metazoa > Chordata > Testudines > Cheloniidae > Lepidochelys > Lepidochelys kempii. The sequence continues at coordinate 259,698,612 of NC_136381.1, forward strand.
CACCAGACTGACCTCGCTAGTGACATTGGGCCAAATTCTGAAACAGGTACCTTTGCATATGTACAGTAGAGGCACATGAGCACCCTGAAGCATGTAGACAGGTTAGGAGATTCAACAGTGCATATCAATCTGCACATAAATCCCAACTGTGTGTGTCTGATTTCATCCATGTACATAAATGGAATGGGTGCAAGAATGTATGCAAATTTCTGTAGATGCATTTTGAAAAAAAAACCCTGAAAATAACCTGCCCCATGAACAATGATATTGTGCCCTAGCAGGGCATGTCTAAAGTATAAGGAGATACAGTTACCAAGCCTAGGTGTACAATCCTAAAATACAAAGGCAGAACAACGTCAGGGCAAGCGGTGGAGTATGCAGTGTTTTAGGTGTCTAATTAATAAAACCACGCAGTGTACATACTGCACAGAGAAGGTCAGAACATTTCTTGTAACAACTGTGAAAAGCCCTGGCCAACTTACCTGTATTGTATTGTTTCTGAAGTGGTTGAAGCTCTCAGTTTTGTCATTAAAATCCTAACGATGTTAAATAGAAATACAAAATTTATCTGGAAAAGGGAAAGAAAAGATCAATGAGCTAAAACTGGAGTTAAAAAATGAGATATACAGAGAAGAAACATCAATAGTCATATATACAGTGAGCCTGATCCCACTGACTTCAATTGGGCCAGGATTTCCCCCATAATATCAGTGCGCATGGAGTCTAGTCACTTTTGAACAGCAGAAGCAGGTGCCATCTGAAAAGAAGTTTGTGAAACAGACTGTGAGGCCATGAGTTCTTCCTGAGGCCGTGCTGGTCCAACTCTCCCACCCCACCCCCAACAAATAGAACCATTCCAGCCAGACGGGATGCCAGAAACTAGTCAGAAATCTGGATGGAGGCTACAGAGCTATTTTCTAAGCCTGTAAACTCCTCCTTCCCTTCACAAACCTGCTTCCTGCTGGAGTATCATGTCTGAGCTTGATGCGGATTTGGAAACACCGAGAAATCAGGCCTGATATATATTTTTATGCATGTTAAGGAACTGGAAGCACTGCAGTATTTGGACTCAGAGTAAGAGACCAAGGACAATGCTGCAGTGACCTCATACAGGAAGTACCTGAAAAGTAAAATATTAAACAACACATCTTCCCAAAATATCAGCGCAAAGCGTTTATAGTGCTCCACTTTAGAAAGTTTTCAGCCAGCCACAAAATATAGTTTTCCTGATTTCGATCTCACTTATACAAGCTTGACACTGGTTCAACTCCAGTGGATTCACTCCTCATTGACAATGGTTATTACTGTGGTAGCTGGAAACCCCAGTGATGGACCAGGACCCCGTTGTGCTAGGTGCTATACATGCATAGAACAAAAAGGCACCCTCTGAAGCATCAGAGATAGTCACAGCTGGAGATGGGGCACTGGGTGGGGTGGTCTGGTGATCTGAGATGGTACCAAAAATTCTCTCTCTCTCTCTCGCAGGTATTTGGCTGGTTTTTTTCTTGCTCACATGCTTAGGGTCAAACTGATCGCCATGTGTGGGGTCAGGAAGGAATTTTCCTCCAGCTCAAATTGGTAGTGACCATGGTGGTGGTGATGGTGATTCACCTTCCTCTACGGCATGGGGCACAGGCTGCTTGCCAGGATCATCTGGGTCTACTTTACTTAATCAATTCCATTACCATTGCAGGGGCCTCAGGAATTGGCACACCTGAGCCCCTCCTGTTCCCTGTATGTGGCACACACTAGTTTAGTCTCCTGCAGGGTGTATTACTTTGGTCTAATTTTGGTTGTTGGGTTTAGTGGGCGGGTGGTGTTGGTGGCCTGTGAAATACAGGAGGTCAGACTGCATGATCTGGTGGTCTCTTCTGGCCGTAAACTCTATGACTATGACAGTCCCTGCCCCAGACAGCCTGTGACCCAAATATTCCTCAAGAGACAACAGATGTATACAGACAGACAGACGAGGGAGCACAAGGAAACAATGAGACAGTCCTGGTCAGCATCATGGGCAGTAATCTCAGCACACCAGCTACCTAATCATTGCCAAGTGTTTTGAAGGCGTCGCAGCAAAGGAGAGGTTTGTGAAGGGATGTGAAGGACGACGAAGTAGTTTTGTGGATGTTTATGAGTCCAGTAACATCAATAGGAGCTACAGGTGCTCGACCCCTCTGAAAAATCTGGCCACTTCCTTACTGGGCATTTACTTAGGTGCCTAAATATGGATTTGGGTGTCTAACCTCAGGCACCTACATTTGTACTTTTGGGCCTGTGACTAGCCTAAAGTCAGACAGCCAGTCAGCGGCAGAGTTGGGAACAGAACACAGGATTAGCGGCTCCCAACCCTTGCTCTAGCCACTAGAAATTCCTGTCTTCCTAAACCATGTGTGGGGTGGCAGAGTGTGGTGAGAACAGAATTCTTACGCATCTTTCTGCTGGCAGCAACGTTCAGTTTGTAGTGGCTGGGGGAAGCAATGATCAAATGACAGCTCAGCAAGGCCACACAGGCCTTATAAGACTTTTCTTAGAGAGTGACCATAATGAGATCATGGGTAGGACAATAATCAGATTAGGTGTGTCCTCAGGAGCATATCACATGGATTTATGTTTTCCAATTGGACACTAAAGCCTTTGCCTTTTAGGCATTGGCATGCAATGGGGGTGGCTAAGAGACACCCCCTCTCCCTGCCCCCACCAACTCCAGTGGGAGCTCAGGAAGGTGCTGTCTTAGAAGCACAACGTTTCTCAGGTATGGAAGGGAAGTGCAACCCATGGTTATCCCCCCCTGCTCAGTCGTTGTCCAGCATGTGTGTAAAGGGAGAGAGATAAGGCTTTGGCCCTGCCTCCTCCATGCTCCTTTTGGGGTGGCTAGTTCTGCCAGTTTTGGTAGCAATGAGTGATGTAGCTAGTGGCTGAGAATCTCATGTTTGTTTGCTAGTAGCTTGGTCCCAGTTTGCCTTCTTGAGGCTTGAGACTGGGTGTCACACCTAAAGAGGTCTCTCTGGAAACCTGACTCTTGTTCTCTTGTTCCACGCATCACACTACATCACGGAGACGGGTTCTGCACATTTTTTGCCCTGGCACAAGAGTAAGGACTAGGATTTCACTCGGCCCCTGAATATGGTTGTGGAAGCGGTGAGGTTTTCTGTGCCCACACACAAGAGGCAGCACAAATCTGCCCACACACAAGAGCATCTTGGTGATGTGAATTTATGAGCATTTTTATCCCAAAGGAATTATGTGGTCATGAACTCAAGAATTTAGGATTCAAGTCAAATTAGAGAGTTGATCTTTACAACCAGTTTGAAGCCAGTTTTACCCTCCAAAAATTAAAGCTCTAGTTAATCTGTTCACTTTAGGTGTTCACATAATAGATAGATAAGCCCTAGCATGATCAATGAGGTCACTCGTGTCACCTGTTCATCTTAACCATCCCAAAGGTCTAACTCTGCTAACATTATCCCATGGAAAATTCACGTCTGAATTCCCAAGAGTACCATTTTGCTATCTCCCATAATGCTCACTTAACATGCATCATTCATGAGGCTACCACCTTTTCAATGTCAGTTACCTCCTGCACAATTTGTTATGAATAGCGTCACATTTGCCCCATATACACTTGTCACACTATATTCCTTGAAATGTGCTATCCAGCATGGGAAAAAGGGATGTGTTTCAAGAACGTCTTTAAACCAGCAACTCAGCTGTCATGCTCATTAATAGCTAGAAGTGAATCACAGACATACTCCATTCATGGATTGCAAAATGCCAAAAGCCTTAAAACTCTACACACGGGAATGCGGAGGTAGGTAACAAAGGGATAAGTTCCTTATAAGATCCACAGATAGATCTCAGACGTCTTGAGTCTACTGCACAGTAGCATTATTAAAGTGCTGGTGTTACAGAGAACCCTGAAAGAGACTGATAGATTGCAAGCAACTATGCTAGCGTGTGAACTCAATCCCTATCTGTCTTCTCTGAAAAGCAGCCCACACCTCGTGCCCTGATGCCGAAACCTTCTGCTAACTTCCATCTAGTGATCCCACCTTCCCCCTCAGATGTCTGACTCTCCCCTAAGTGTTGAGACAAAGCTCCAATAAAAATTAATTAGTCTATGATGCCTGTATTGAAGTAATTAGAGCAGACGTTAATCTTCAGAAGTGAGTTTTTAACAGTGATGGTAATTAACTTTGGAGCAGGGATGTGGTGGAGTCTCCATTGCTTGGAGTCTTTACAGCAAGACTGGCCGTCTTGCTAAGAGGTATGCTCTGCTTCAGCCACAAGTAATTTGGCTGTATGCAGGAATTACTGCCAGAAGCTGGGGACGGATCACTCGATAATTGCCGTGCTCTGTTCACTCCCTCTGCAGCAAGTAGGAGTGGTCACTGTCAGAAGACAGGATACTGGGTTGGACAGACCATTGGTCTGATCCAGTATGGCTGCTCTTATGTTCTAAATTCTATGGTCAGTGACAGGCAGGACGTCAGACTAGATAATAGTGCTATGCTTTTCATTCAGAGCTCTCAGTGCGCTTTACAAAGGAGGTCTGTATCATTATCTCCATTTAACAGAGGATACTGAGGCACGGAGTAATGACATGACTTGCCCAAGCTCTTTGCCCAGCAGCAGAGCCACAAATAGAACCCAGATCTCATGAGTCTCTGGCCAGCATGCTAGCCCCTCGGCCAAACAATATATTCACATTGAAATATATTCACATTCACTGACGCTTGGGCTCCGAAGTACCTAAGTCACTTTTTAAAATGGGACTTAGGCTCCTAAGTCACACAGGGTATGTCTACACTGCATTGCAAACCCAGATTTGTGGGATCCAGGCTTCTGGACTCAGAGTTTTCAAGCCTGGGTTTAAGCGTTCACACTCCATTGAAAACCTGGTTTTACAACTGCTGGACCTAGGGGTCTCTGCTGTGCTACCATACAATCTCAGCAGGACTTGGGCTCTGACCCACCCCCTAGCAAGGCCCTAGGACCCGGGTCCTGAGTGCTTGCTAAACCGAGTCAGACTGATTTGTATGTTGATGGAAGCAGGCTCAAACCTGAGTCAGAGCCCAGGCTTAGTGTGCAGTGCAGACATACCCTAAGGTTTTTTTGAAAATATTACCATTAGTGCACAGATACCACACTGATAGGACATACATAAAAACCTGTGATAGACAGACAGATTCTTCCAGTCCCACTGTTTGCATAAGCATTATTCTCTAGTGGTCTAAGATACTTACTCAGTCCCTGATCAGGCAAACTCCCCTTGACATCAAAGGAAGTTTGCCGGAGCAAAAACTGCAACAGTTGAAGGATTTGACCCTTGTTTTTAGTCAGTGAAGCAGAACAATATCAGAGGAAAAGGAAAAGGTGCGGTACTGGTAGGAGGCAGCGCCATACCAGTCGATGCTTTTAAGTCTACACCAAAGCTCCCTGAGAAACAGAATTTCTGAGAAATTCTGATATTGGGATGAAAAGTTGAAATATCGAAACTTTCTGAGGAATGAAAAAGTTCCAATGAATTTCAATCAGCCAACATCAAAATGTTTAATTTAGACCTTTGTTTTTAACTGACTCAAAATGTTTCATTTTAATTTGTCTACTCAGAACAAAGTGCTTTGTTTCATTTCAAGTTGACATTAATTGCTGCATTCACCTGAACTGCCCTGGTCCCTCATAGGAGTTATAATTTCGGGCCCCTTGTGCTTTCATTCTTTCCAATGGATCCATTTCCTTGAATGGACTATATCTCCTTTGATGCATGGTGGAATCTCATCAAGAGGAAGAGATTGTGGGAATTCTGACAGGAATTTGTCTACACCGTTTTATTTGATGTGCAAAGCTGTCCCCCCTTGCTCTGATTAAATGTGTGTATTTCTGTCTGGTCATGCCATGTGCCAAATAGAGGCAACTGGTTTTTTTGTGTAGAAAATGTAGGAGAAAAATTGTTTTCTGGGAATGTCCTGCAAAAGATTTTGGGTTTTTTTTTAAATGAAAAAGCAAAACTGAAAACCCTCAGATTTTTTTATTTTGTTGTTTTTACCTTTCTTTCTTCCCCTTTCCTCCTCCTTTTTCATTGGCAAAATGGTAACAAGGAGATAGGAAGGGAAGGAAAAAGGGAAAGAAGGATTTACAGACACCTACATGGCAACTTAACAGTTGTATTATACATGGGCAAAACATTTCCATCAAAAACATTCTGTCAATTAAAAATACATAAAAATAACCTTTAGCCAAAACCAAAAATATTTTGTGCTCCATTTTGCTTTGTCTGGTCTAGTTTTCAGTGTTCCAAGCAAATCCCACCTCTCTCATATTACCTCTTCCCCCAACCACTTATGCATCAAAGACATCAGACTTGATGCCCCACTTGTCTTGTCCAATGACATTAACCCCAATACTCATTTGTCTGAGCTGGCCAGGATCTGTTCCACCCCACTCCTTCTGTGACTAGGAGGAGCCAGGTTAGCATAAGGAGGATGATTTTCTGGCTAGGGAAGCAGGCTGTTACTCAGGAGCTCAAGGTCCAGTTCCCAGCTCTGCCACAAACATTCTGTGTGTCCTTGAGCAACTCACTTCAACTCTCAGTGCCTAATTTCCCCATTTGTATACTGGAGCTATTTCTTTTCTCCTACCATTTGTCTGTCTTGTCTTTTTAGATTGTAGGCTCTTTGAAGCAGGGGACTGTCTTTCCTACACATCTATACAGTGCCTAGCACAATGAGGCTCTGACCTCAGGTGCGGTCTCTAGACACTACTATGCTGAAAATAAATAATTATTAGTATTCAACAATTGTCTTAGCAAACTGGCAAGTTCATCAAGGGCTGCCCATGCTCCAACTTTGCGGACGTCAGCTCTTGCCACCTTGTATTCGGTGGCAGAGTCCTGCGCACCAGTTTGGAGTTGGTTTAGGTTGGACATTAGGAAAAACTTCCTAACTGTCAGGGTGGTTAAGCACTGGAATAAATTGCCCAGGGGGGCCGTGGAATCTCTGTCACTGGAGATTTTTAAGAGGAGGTTAGACAAACACCTGTCAGGGATGGTCTAGATAATACTTAGTCCTGCCATGTGTGCAGGGGATTGAACTAACTGACTTCTGGAGGTCCCTTCCAGTCCTATGATTCTATGAAATGCAATACCAAATTAAGAATCCTGCATCACTACCCAAGCACAGTTAGTAGCTTGAGATCTCATAACTCATTCATGCTCCTTCTTCTAACCATCCTATTTGGAATTCTGAAATGAATTGTGAAGAATTCTACTGTGTAACCAACTTAGAGTTGGCACAGAATACAAATCAGCCCCAATATTAACTTTCACAAATGAAAGACAACAAACTGCCACAGAGGATATAATCTCTAGTGGGTGTTGACTGGTGTGGGCATGTTTCTTTCCCTATTGGTAAAAGATCAACAATGTATGCCTGCCTGTAGCATTTCACATCTCTAATCCTGATCTGCTATAGCCACAAATCAAAATGTCTCACACAAGTGGGGCAAGGTGGGTGAGGCAATACCTTTGATTGGATCAACTTCTGTTGGTGAGAGAGACAAGCTTTCGAGCCACACAGAGCTCTTCTTTGGCTATATGGCTTGTCTCTCTCACCAACAGAAGCTGATCCAATAAAATATATTACCTCACCCACCTTGTCTCTCTAATATCCTGGGATCAACATGGCTACAACCAATTGAACCACACAATGTGGTGGGGGAATGATACTGCCTCTTATGTAGGCCATTTTACACATAAGTATTTTAAAGTTTAGTACTGTCAATATAAGGCTTTGTGATAAGCTGGAACAACAAGGAATGAGCATGGTGGGAATTCTTTTCAGAAATGCCCCACAACAGTGATACAGTGGCTGTCTGATACTGTACGTCCCTCACATAGAAGGCCATATGTGCCTGGGTCACGCTTGAAACCTCCCCAAAAACAACGGCTTCCAAACACAAAGTCACTCTGCCCCGAAAAGAGGCAAGGAGAGAGAAAACACCTTTTCGGCAGGACCTCACAAGTGCCTTCATTTCATTCAGCACGTCAGAGTCTCATAAAAACAACACAATAAGGGAATCGCAGAATCATAAAATCATAGAATATCAGGGTTGGAAGGGACCTCAGGAGGTCATCTAGTCCAACCCTGTCATAAATATAAAGGGAAGGGTAAACCCCTTTGAAATCCCTCCTGGCTAGGGGAAAGCTCCTCTCACCTGTAAAGGGTTAAGAAGCTAAAGGTAACCTCGCTGGCACCTGACCAAAATGACCAATGAGGAGACAAGATACTTTCAAAAGCTGGGAGGAGGGAGAGAAACAAAGGGTCTGTGTCTGTCTATATTCTGTCTTGGCCGGGGATAGACCAGGAATGGAGTCTTAGAACTTTTAGTAAGTAATCTAGCTAGGTACGTGTTAGATTATGATTTCTTTAAATGGCTGAGAAAAGAACTGTGCTGAATAGAGTAACTATTTCTGTCTGTGTATCTTTTTTGTAACTTAAGGTTTTGCCTAGAGGGGTTCTCTATGTTTTGAATCTAATTACCCTGTAAGGTATCTACCATCCTGATTTTACAGGGAGGATTTCTTTATTTCTATTTACTTCTATTTTTATTAAAAGAAAGTCTTCTTGTAAGAAAACTGCATGCTTTTTCATTGTTCTCAGATCCAAGGGTTTGGGTCTGTGGTCACCTATGCAAATTGGTGAGGCTTTTTATGCAACATTTCCCAGGAAAGGGGGGGTGCAAGTGTTGGGAGGATTGTTCATTGTTCTTAAGATCCAAGGGTCTGGGTCTGTAGTCACCTAGGCAAATTGGTGAGGCTTTTTACCAAACCTTGTCCAGGAAGTGGGGTGCAAGGTTTTGGGAAGTATTTTGGGGGGAAAGATGTGTCCAAACAGTTCTTCCCCAGTAACCAGTATTAGTTTGGTGGTGGTAGCGGCCAATCCAAGGACAAAGGGTGGAATATTTTGTACCTTGGGGAAGTTTTGACCTAAGCTGGTAAAGATAAGTTTAGGAGTTTTTTCATGCAGGTCCCCACATCTGTACCCTAGAGTTCAGAGTGGGGGACGAACCTTTACAAACCCCCTGCTCAAAGCAGGACCAATCCCCAACTAAACCATCCCAGCCAGGGCTTTGTCAAGCCTGACCTTAAAAACTTCTAAGGAAGGAGATTCTACCATCTCCCTAGGTAGCGCATTCCAGTGTTTCACCACCCTCCTAGTGAAAAAGTTTTTCCTAATATCCAACCTAAACCTCCCCCACTGCAACTTGAGACCATTACTCCTTGTCCTGTCCTCTTCTACCACTGAGAATAGACTGGAACCACCTCTCAGGTAGTTGAAAGCAGCTATCAAATCCCCCCTCATTCTTCTCTTCTGCAGACTAAACAATCCCAGTTCCCTCAGCCTCTCCTCATAAGTCATGTGTTCCAGACCCCTAATCATTTTTGTTGCCCTTCGCTGGACTCTTTCCAATTTATCCACATCCTTCTTGTAGTGTGGGGCCCAAAACTGGACACAGTACTCCAGATGAGGCCTCACCAATGTCGAATAGAGGGGAACGATCACGTCCCTCGATCTGCTCGCTATGCCCCTACTTATACATCCCAAAATGCCATTGGCCTTCTTGGCAACAAGGGCACACTGCTGACTCACATCCAGCTTCTCGTCCACTGTCACCCCTAGGTCCTTTTCCGCAGAGCTGCTGCCTAGCCATTCGGTCCCTAGTCTGTAGCTATGCATTGGGTTCTTCCGTCCTAAGTGCACTTATCCTTATTGAACCTCATCAGATTTCTTTTGGCCCAATCCTCCAATTTGTCTAGGTCCCTCTGTATCCTATCCCTGCCCTCCAGCGTATCTACCACTCCTTCCAGTTTAGTAACATCCGCAAATTTGCTGAGAGTTCAATCCACACCATCCTCCAGATCATTTATGAAGATATTGAACAAAACCGGCCCCAGGACGGACCCCTGGGGCACTCCACTTGACACTGGCTGCCAACTAGACATGGAGCCATTGATCACTACCCGTTGAGCCCGACAATCTAGCCAACTTTCTACCCACCTTATAGTGCATTCATCCAGCCCATACTTCTTTAACTTGCTGACAAGAATACTGTGGGAGACCGTGTCAAAAGCTTTGCTAAAGTCAAGAAACAATACATCCACTGCTTTCCCTTCATCCACAGAACCAGTAATCTCATCATAGAAGGCGATTAGATTAATCAGGCATGACCTTCCCTTGGTGAATCCATGCTGACTGTTCCTGATCACCTTCCTCTCATGTAAGCGCTTCAGGATTGATTCTTTGAGGACCTGCTCCATGATTTTTCCGGGGACTGATGTGAGGCTGACTGGCCTGTAGTTCCCAGGATCCTCCTTCTTCCCTTTTTTAAAGATTGGCACTACATTAGCCTTTTTCCAGTCATCCGGGACTTCCCCTGTTCGCCACGAGTTTTCAAAGATAATGGCCAATGGCTCTGCAATCACAGCCGCCAATTCCTTTAGCACTCTCGGATGCAACTCATCCGGCCCCATGGACTTTTGCACGTCCAGCTTTTCTAAATAGTCCCTAACCACCTCTTTCTCCACAGAGGGCTGGCCATCTATTCCCCATGTTGTGATGCCCAGCGCAGCAGTCTGGGAACTGACCTTGTTCGTGAAGACAGAGGCAAAAAAGCATTGAGTACATTAGCTTTTTCCACATCCTCTGTCACTAGGTTGCCTCCCTCATTCATTAAGGGCCCCACACTTTCCTTGGCTTTCTTCTTGTTGCCAACATACCTGAAGAAACCCTTCTTGTTACTCTTGACATCTCTCGCTAGCTGCAGCTCCAGGTGCGATTTGGCCCTCCTGATTTCATTCCTACATGCCCGAGCAATATTTTTATACTCTTCCCTGGTCATATGTCCAACCTTCCACTTCTTGTAAGCTTCTTTTTTATGTTTAAGATCCGCTAGGATTTCACCGTTAAGCCAAGCTGGTCGCCTGCCATATTTACTATTCTTTTGACACATCGGGATGGTTTGTCCCTGTAACCACACCGGAAGTGTCAAAGCACACTATTACTGAAAAATTGCTTATGTTCTCATTTTTGCCATATAATTATAAATCAATTGGAATATAAATATTGTACCTACATTTCAGTGTATAGTATATAGAGCAGTATAAAAAAGTCATTGTCTGTATGCAATTTTAGTTTGTACTGACTTCACTAGTGCTTTTTATGTAGCCTGTTGTAAAACTAAGCAAATATCTAGATGAGTTGATGTACCCCCTGAAAGACCTCTGCATACCCCTAGGGGTATGCGTACCCCTGGCTGAGAACCGCTGGTCTATGGTAGGGTTTGGCTTCCTTTTGATTCCCTTCACCTCTTTATACAGTTCAGCTACTTAGATCTCATCTTTTTATCTTACCTGCTGGAGAAATTAGGAATTTAAACTCCCTATGAGAACATCTTGCCTGCCCCCTGCCAATCCAGTCCTGGCAGTCAAATTGACTAGATGGTCTCAAACACATTTTTTCCCATCTATAATTTGTATAATGTGTCTCTAATAAAAAAATCCCTATACTTGCTATCTCTTCGTTTGCATAAAATGTAAATATTAATTCATTTGTCGCTCTTTGCCATTTTATAAAACACAGTAAAATCCACCCGATGATTTAGTTACCCAAGCTGAATGTAAAACAGTCATCTCATTGAAGCATTATATACTGTCATCTTGACCTCACTGAACTAATATTCTGCCAGTTTCTTAATTCCCGTTTTAATTGCCCTGCCACATTGCTTCGACATTCTTATTAGATGGAGCTCTTTCATTATGAGAGTGCCCCTTTCAAAGCTTACATGCATCACAGTGACTCCTTTTGGCCTCTAGCAGGATGTGGAATCATCTTCCAAGGGAAACAAGTCCCCAGGCTTAAATTATTTAAAATGGGATTAGATCAATTTCTGGAGAAGATAGTGGAAAAATTCACTGGTACTGGCTAGGGGATAAAATAAAAGGAACTAATAGTCATTTACCCTCCCTAACTTTTATTATATGCTTCAGAACATCCACACTTGTCTCTGACCACGAGAAACACTGGACTGGAATGGCAGGGATGCTTCAGATTGGGACTGAGGTGCATCTGTCAAGCTGTGTGTGGGACAGCATGCACAGCACCTGCCTGGGTCATGCTATTGCTTACATTAAAAGGACTTATCAGACCCCTGTGGTCAGCTTTGTAGGGCAAAAAACCCCCTCAGATCAGACTTTTCCATGATGTAACAGACACCATCACTTCCAGCTATTCAACCTCAATTTTCATCCTCTTCATTTCATCTTATTACTCACAGTTATCCAGTATTTCCTACTTCGTCCCTCCAGTGCTTTCTAGTCTCAAGCAGTGAAAAAAACATCCCAAAAGAACCATGTATTTGCAGTATTTCAGCAGTCCCAGTCCTGGGCTTAACCACAAGCCCAGAGACATGAGAGGAAAGTGTAGGGAAAGCTAACCAAACCTGTTTGGACTCTGAGTCTTTGGGGTTCAGTTTGAGATTTGTGACAGTCTGGGTCAGTTCAACTGTCCCTCACTTTAGACCTAAATTTACCTCCACCTCACACATATCTGCTGTTATCTCAGGGTTTATTCCGGTGCATTATTTACAGATGAACTGCTGAATCCCCCAAAACATTACTGATATTACATTAGTAGTGCAACACCCATCAGTAGCTTCCCGAATCAATATTTTTCTTTAGTTTTTCATTTGCTTGTCTGCCTCATATTCTAGCCTCAACAAAGAGGTAGGCTGCTAACTGAGCTGAGCCCTAACTGGTGGTGGCAGAAATGCAGTAGATTACACATTCCTTTTTGATAGTGTCCTGCCTATAAAATATATAAACAGGAGACTTCAGAGGCACTGTACAGTCCATACGTAGCAGTGACACTCCTGTATGAAAGTTAATAAAAAATTATCATTAGTTAATATACTACATTATGTTCTTATGTACATTGTAGCTCACTAATTCTTTTTGGTCAAGAATTGCAAAGCCTTAAAATACATAAAAAGAAAAGGAGTACTTGTGGCACCTTAGAGACTAACCAATTTATTTGAGCATAAGCTTTCGTGAGCTACAGCTCACTTCATCCTCATCGGATGAAGTGAGCTGTAGCTCACGAAAGCTTATGCTCAAATAAATTCGGATGAAGTGAGCTGTAGCTCACGAAAGCTTATGCTCAAATAAATTGGTTAGTCTCTAAGGTGCCACAAGTACTCCTTTTCTTTTTGCAAATACAGACTAACACGGCTGTTACTCTGAAACCTTAAAATACATAATACAACTGACTTCTATGCAGACTGTGGGCTGGGATGAAGACCAATATTTTTGTGGGGAAGAATTTGCCATTAAGCATGTACTGGCCACTCTGCTGTTATCAATTCTTAATGTACATCCACATTCCCTGCCCCCCCACCCATGCATTAATAGTGATGGCCTAGGCAGGTAACAGATTTTGCACGTTGGTTCTATCAGGAAATGAGACTGTATAAAAAGGGCACCTTCCGCTTCAATAGACTTGTGCTCAGAATCATATTTGCTTACCATAGTGACTAAAGTAAGGATGCACAACTTTTTACTGCTATTGGTTCTGCAAGGTATGCAGTATCCACCTAGACGTGACCGAAAGCACCCCTGTATTCACACCCCACACTCTATTGTAATAATCTTTGTACAAAATACGCCTTGTGGGGTATCACTGTAAAATGTATTACTCACTGATCGGTAATATCATGGTGAAATGTGTTTAGCAACATAGGTAAAGTTATGAACATAAGCTGAAAAGATGACTGAAATGTGGTTACCAGATAAGACTGGGGAGTGGGTAAACCTGTTTCTCAAAGACAAAGGACAAGCTGACGCCTCTAGCCAGGTGTGATCAAAGTTGATGGGAAATCACCTGTCAAGTGGCCATGCTTTGGCAAAGAAGGGGGGTAGGAACTGATTGATCTACATTTTAGGAAGCAGTAGGGAACCTCTTTCACCAGGAGACTCTATGACTCCAACCTCGCAGTGGGAATTAACCATATCTAGGCGTAACGCTCAGATAAATGAAAAGGAGTACTTGTGGCACCTTAGAAGCTAACAAATTTATTTGCGGATAAGCTTTCGTGAGCTACACCTCGATGAAGTGAGCTGTAGCTCACGAAAGCTTATGCTCAAATAAATTTGTTAGTCTCTAAGATGCCACAAGTACTCCTTTTCTTTTTGCGGATACAGACTGACACAACTTCTACTCTCAAACCTCAGAAAAATGCATTTCAAAGCGTGACCGGATTATAAAAGTGAGGGGCAAATACCCTCCCCAGGTATCTCTCCCTCTCTCTCTCTCTTTCACTTTCACCCAAGACATAAAAGAAGCAGCCATTTGACTTTGGGAGGGATTCTGACCTGAACTTTGGTCAGCCCTGTTGCTGGGAGCATGCAGTAAGGATTTTACCTTGAACCAAGTCTAGTTTGTTAAGTTTTAGCACTAGCAAGCGTTTTATCTTTATTTCTCTTGTAATCATTTCTGACTTCAACAGCTTGTACTTTTACTCACTTAAAACCTCTCTCTGTGAGGTAAAACAAACTTGTTTTGTTCTTTAACTCATCCCATTCTGGGTTTGAACTGAATTGTTGGGTAGCAAGCTGCTATATATTTACCCCTTCCCGGGGAAACAGACTTATGATATCTGAACTGACCAGGAGAAGACTGCACTGTGCAGAACACATTTTGGGGGGATATTTGGGACTGGGAATGTGTTGGGGTCACCCTGCAGGCAGTAACCAAGGCTGCTGGGGTGAGTGTTGCTGGCAAGCTGTAGCTATACACAGGGACTCATGCTGTTTGGCTGCTTGTGAGGAGCCAAGGTCGCAGGGCAGCCTCTCACTGGTCCGGGCTGCACCCCACAGTGTGACACTAGGTCAACAGTGTCCAACCTGTGCCCGCAATGCACTAAAACTGTGACCCCTAAAAATGGTGGCCCTCAAGGGTTATTGTGTTACTATCTCGCTCTCATATAGCCCTTTCCATCCACAGATCTCAAACACACTTTAACTTGTATTTGATTATGCAGTGGAACTGTGCTTTCTAACCAGGCCCTACCATTTCTAAACCGGGCTGTCTGAATCAGCCCCATTGCTACAGGAAGGGTGTAGGGGGCGCTGTTTCCCCAACTGCCTCTCACCACCTCCCTGACAGCCCCAGGAGCACCACCGGCGCTGATCTGGAGTGTGCCGGGCTGCAGCTGCATACTTTTCTGCAGCAGAAGCTTCGCAGCGCCCCATCAGGCAGCTCAGTGAAATGCAGAGGTGGGAGAACAGAGTAATTCTGCTTGCTTCACCATCAGGCTGTGGGATCCCCAGAAAACAGAATGTGAGCTCAACCGGTTTCCTCTAAGCCTGGGAAATAACTGAAGTAGTGAGTACGGGCCCTGGGACTTTTCTGGAAGAGTATGTTTGGCCCTCAGGGTGGCTGGGAATTTTCAGATTAACGTTTTTCCATTAGAAAATGACAATTTACTGAAACTGAACCTTTTCCCTGGAAAGAGTCAAATTTGATGAATCTCTCACTTTGAAAAATGTTTTGGCAGGGGAGTTAAAATTGTCAAAATGTCCCATTTAGACATTTTCTAAACAAAAAGTTTCAGCTTTTGGCTGTTTTTCATTTTTTCAGTACAAATTAATTTTAAAAAGGCCAAAGGAAAGGAAATGTTTCAATTGAATTTTTTATTCGAATTTTTTTTTTTTTGGATTATTGGTTCATGAAATTATTCAAGATTTCGACTCTTCACACTGATTTTGAAATATCAAAAATTCTCACAGGATTCGGAAACCACTTCCCAGCAAGCTCTCCCTACATGGTAGTCTTTACTGAAGTCTCTGAGTGGTTAAAGGAGAGAGCTGGATTCTAGTCTAGCTCATACACCATCAACGGAATTAAGTTCCAATGACAGAGCCAGTCAGCTATCCCTGTGCAACCACAATGAAGTCAAGGGGGCTACTCAGGTGTCACTGAAGCCAGAAAACAATGTGGTTGTACAGATCTATAGACACTGAGGCCTAACTCTGGCCAGCAGAACTTTTGTTGCTGCTGGGTGAGGTACACAAAGGAAATCTAACCAAACATTTTCAGTCTTCGAAGTGGTTTGCTATGAGGTTTGGTTGAAAGTAGGAGTTGGTTGTTATTTTATCCAACTCCATTTGACCAGAGAGCTGTACCACCTTGTGTGGTGACCCACTGCTTTAACAAGCAAAGCAGCTCTAAGCCAGGTCAGTGTTAGACTAAGGGCATGTCTATACTGCAATTAGACACCCCATATAGCTTGGGTTATAGGGTTGTTTAATTGTGGTGTAGACAGTTAGGCTCAGGCTGAAGCTCGAGTTCTGGGACCCTCCCACCTCGCAGCCCAAGCCTGAACAGCTACACTGCAATTAAACAAACCCCTTTACCCAAACCCTGCAAGCCGGAGTCAGCTGGCACGGACCAGCCGCGAGTATCCAACTGGAAGGGAGACATACCCTATGAGACATCCATGGAACACCTACTGCAGAGCAGATGCTTAAGGAAGTGTTACTTATGGTCCAGTAGGTGGCACTCTTCCCTTTGAGTTAGAATCAAAACCCCGCTTGAGAGCCTTAGGAACAATCCTTGGTGGGAAATTCACATTTAAGGTATGTCTTCACTGCACAGTTAACCTGAGTGATCGGCGCCTCGGTCTGAGCACTCTGGTTAGCCTTGCCCAGGTGTGAGCATCGCCCCAGCAGGGCCCCACTGCATTCACCATTTCTGAACTTACCTACGGTCGTCTGGGGCACATCCCAGGGTTCTTTGTGCTAAGACACTCTAGGATTCTTTATCAGTCAATTGTCTCAGTTGCATTTGAACTTGCCTGTCCTTTGGGAGGAATGGTGGGAAGGGATTAGATGACTATCAGCACTTGAGGAATTTTTGCCTGTGTCCTCACTGCAAGTGGTGACACAGGGTGGGCTCCAGCCTGAGTTAAACTGGAGGCCAGGTTCTAACCTATTTTGGGATTGTTTAGCCTGCAGAAGAGAAGAATGAGGGGGGATTTGATAGCTGCTTTCAACTACCTGAAAGGGGGTTCCAAAGAGGATGGCTCTAGACTGTTCTCAATGGTAGCAGATGACAGAACGAGGAGTAATGGTCTCAAGTTGCAGTGGGGAAGGTTTAGATTGGATATTAGGAAAAACTTTTTCACTAAGAGGGTGGTGAAACACTGGAATGCGTTACCTAGGGAGGTGGTAGAATCTCCTTCCTTAGAGGTTTTTAAGGTCAGGCTTGACAAAGCCCTGGCTGGGATGATTTAACTGGGAATTGGTCCTGCTTTGAGCAGGGGGTTGGACTAGATGACCTTCTGGGGTCCCTTCCAACCCTGATATTCTATGATTCTATGATTCTATACTCCCTGCCAGATCAGCTAGCTTGACTTAAAGCACCTCCAAACACGTCTCAGAGGTTTTTCTGTGTGGGTGCTACAGGGGTTTGGGGTAAGAACCTGGGTTAGGTGTGCAGTGAAGACATTCTCTTAGACCTGGCTAACTCTGCCTCTTGTTCTGCCAATGGAGCAGCTGCCGTCTTTAAAGTACAAAACTTGTCAGCTCTGACTCACTATTCTACCTGACTTAATGATTCGATTTGTACTTGGCATAGATGCTACATATAAAACAGAGGGGGGCCTATAAAATGCAGGCTCGAGAACAGCAAGATCTCTGGAATATGAAGAGGATGGCTCTGATTAGAATGGCAAAAGTGAGGTGTTGTATTGTTCAAAACCATCTACAGGAGAAGTGAACAAGGTTCCTACCAAGAACTAATTTAGAAAACTCTAGTTGAAGGTTTATGTGATGCAGATTCTTGTCTACATCGGAGGATCCCTTTCTGGAAGTCAGTTGGTGACTCCTTCTTCAGTATCTCTGGCAACAGGGAATGGGAGAACCAGGTTATTTCAGACAATTCCCCCACTCCCTACTAGAACCTTTGTCCAGTTTTAGAATCATCATTTAACTAAAACTTTTGGAGGTTCTGAAATTTTTTTTTAATTCCCTTCTTGATTACATCCAGGATCAGACAGAAAGTACTTAAATAGCATGAGGCTTCTTGGTGAGATTTATTGGTGGGGGCAGAAGCACCAGAAATTTTGCAAGAAAGTTTGTTTGCATGAGAATTTGAGCTCATTGGAGCAGTCTCAAATAAATAAATAAATAAATAAATAAAATCAAACAAGTTTAGGTAAGTCTCTGACCTTCTGGATGATTGTCTGAACATATATTCCAAAATTTTAAAACATGCTTTTCCCTCTTCTCTTAATTTTAATATTATGGTTTTAAAAAATTCAATCAAACCTGCCACTGCAGCTTTACCCAGAAGCACATACAGCATCTACTTCCAGGCACCAAGATCAAGCAAAACATCCAACCTATCTTACACCTGTCTCTGGTACTTCTATGGCCCATATTACCACAGTATCTGAGTGCCTCACAATCTTTAATGTATTTAACCTCACAAAATCACTGTGAGGCAGATAAGTGCCATTACCTCCATTTTACAGATGGGAACTGAGGCAGAGGGAAGCTAAGTGATGGATGAAAGATCACACAGCAAGTCTGTGGAGGTACTGGGTTCTGCTGGTCACACAGTGGTAACTGGTATGTGAATTCAAAACTACTCCAAATCTTTTGAAGGTTCATAATTTCTTAGTGTGTAGCATGTCTGTCAATGCCACGCGGCTTTGTAATTTAACCCCATTAGACAAGCCGCAGAATATTCCTTGGTATTACAAACATCAGCTCTGTTTTGCTTACCTGACTTTAGCTCTATCTTCAGTCAGGGTTTATCTGGCCTGATTAATCTAAGAGATTTCATTGTATTTTGTGCTCTCTCCTACAAACACTGACCTATTTGGGATCACAGTTAAACAGTGCTGTACTAACCCCAAAAACTAGTAAAGAAATAAGCTCACTGGATCACTATTTTTCACAGTGCTGAAATGCTATAGAGTGTGGCCAGAAAGGACCACTGTGATCTCGTCTGACCTGCATAACAAGCCACAGAATTTCACTCAGTGATTCCTGAACAAACACAGTAACTTGGGGCTGAGCTACAGTGTCTCTTTTAGAAAGACATCTGGGCTGCTCAGTTTAAAGATGCCAAATGATGGAGGATTTGCTACACTGCTCTGTACATCGATTAAACAGTCTATTTAATGTTGCTCTTGTCTTCTTATGTTATGACAAAGTGAGATTACACACAGTAATTGATAGCAGATCTGTAAGTCATTAAGACCACTTGAAAATGGATTTAAATTATCTCAAGCAAACCATGGAGAACAAGGATCAAATTCCATATTGCTGTACGGAAGCCTCCCTCCATAAACGTAATAACACTTAGCTCATCTCTAGTGCTTGGTATCCATAAATCTCAGAGCACTTTACGAAGGAAAGTCTGTAGCATTAACCCTATTTTACAAATGGGGAAACTGAGGCACAGAACAGTGACATAACTTGCCCAAAGCCAAAACGATGATCAGTGGCATAGCTGGGACTAGAACCCAGATCTCCCTATATACTTACACCAGTGGTGAATTTATCCCTGTGAATTATTTTCAATTAGGTCCAAAATGCACAGGCCAGGAAACTGCTAAATTCTCAATCATAAAGAAATCTGTTAAAGCTAAAGCACGTTTTGAACAGTCTAAATGTTATAAACCAAGCAGCAGGGGAGCTCTGAGGTCTAGTGGTTTAAAATACCGAAACTTAACAAACGCTTAGCTCCCAGAAATATTGCAGAGTGATTCAAATCCGGGTCCAGGGGTTAGTTTACACCATCAGACGCTGAATCAACTGAATCCACTGCTCATTTACTGACTGTTAGCCACGTGTTTATTACAATATTCTTGTAACCTTTTGATGGTTCACCTCTGAGATGGACTGCGTGGAAGGCACTATATCAAATAAAGTCTTATTACTTCTCAGGTAATTCATGTTGAAATTTGATGCGTTGGCATGGACTCTCAACCCTTCACCTCCTGTGCCATCCCCCCAGACAGAGACATTAGATTAAAACCAGACTAGGCTAGTCTGAGCCCCAATAATGGGATTAGTATACACATTCCAACTGAAAACATTTAACAGGATCCTATTTTACAGCACCACAAGAAATTGCATTTCAGAGTATCAAACACTTTTTGCAGGGCTGCGTCTCTTTTGATATTTTGCCAGGACTGGGATGCATCAAGGGACAAAGAAGAAATATAAAAAATGATGAACAACAATTTCTCTCTCATAATTTACTAGATGAAGAGATAGGCTATGGGGCACAGGATACAGGATGTGCATTTTATATTCACGGGTTCCTTTGGCTTTGAGATCCAAACAAAAAGCAGCTAACAAAGAGTAATCTGGACCCCATCTTTCAAATTTTAATTTATGACAACATTTCTATTGCTTCCAAAACTACAAAAAAAGCATTTAAACAAGCATGATTCGTGCACCATTCAGAACCATAAAAAGGAAAGGAGTACTTGTGGCACCTTAGAGACTAACAAATGTTTTTGAGCATAAGCTTTCGTGAGCTACAGCTCACTTCATCGGATGCATTCAGTGGAAAATACAGTGGGGAGATTTATATACATAGAGAACACGAAACAATGGGTGTTACCATACACACTGTAACGAGAGTGATCACTTAAGATGAGCTATTACCAGCAGGAGAGCGGGGGGGAGGGGGGGAAAGGCAGAACCTTTTGTAGTGATAATCAAGGTGGACCATTTCCAGCAGTTGACAAGAACGTCTGAGGAACAGTGGCGGGGGGGTGGGGGTGGGGGTGAGGAATAAACAAGGGGAAATAGTTTAACTTTGTGTAATGACCCATCCACTCCCAGTCTCTATTCAAGCCGAAGTTAATTGTATCCAGTTTGCAAATTAATTCCAATTCAGCAGTCTCTCCTTGGAGTCTGTTTTTGAAGGTTTTTTGTTGAAGAATTGCAACTTTTAGGTCTGTAATCGAGTGACCAAAGAGACTGAAGTGTTCTCCAACTGGTTTTTGAATGTTATAATTCTTGACGTCTGATTTGTGTCCATTTATTCTTTTACGTAGAGACTGTCCAGTTTGACCAATGTACATGGCAGAGGGGCATTGCTGGCACATGATGGCATATATCACATTGATAGATGTGCAGGTGAATGAGCCTCTGATACTGTGGCTGATGTGATTAGGCCCTATGATGGTGTCCCCTGAATAGATATGTGGACACAGTTGGCAACGGGCTTTGTTGCAAGGATAGGTTCCTGGGTTAGTGGTTCTGTTGTGTGGTGTGTGGGTGCTGGTGAGTATTTGCTTCAGGTTGGGGGGCTGTCTGTAAGCAAGTATTGGCCTGTCTCTCAAGATCTGTGAGAGTGATGGGTTGTCCTTCAGGATAGGTTGTAGATCCTTGATGATGCGTTGGAGAGGTTTTAGTTGATCAAGGATCTACAACCTAGTACTCCTTTTCTTTTTGCGAATACAGACTAACATGGCTGCTACTCTGAAACCATTCAGAACCATAGTGCCTTGAGACTCAAGGATCAAATATCATTGTCTCGGGATAGGTCTGGGGACTAGTAACAAGACTCAGATGGCTTTATTCTCTATTGCCCTGCAGACATTTACACCAGTAAAGGTAAATCCAAAATCAGAATGGTAGCAATTTGCATACCCCCTTTGCACTCATTTTGTACAGGTGTGATTGATTGCATATGGTACAGGACAATGGTGGATCAGGTCCAAAGGGTACAAAAATTTCAGAATGCCTAAGGTTATGTCTGTACTGCAGTAAAAAAAACCGCCGGCACCAAGTCTCAAAATCCAGGTCAATGGACTTGGGCTCACAGGGTTTGAGCTGCAGGACTAAAACTTGCAGTGTAGATGTTCAGGCTCAGGTTGGAGCCTGGTCTCTGAGATCCTCCCACCTCACAGGGTCCTAGAGGCCAGGCTGCAACCCAAGCCTGAATGTCTACACTGCAAATTTTAGCCCCACAGCCTATGAGCCTGAGTCAGCTGACCATGCTGCAGGTCTTTTATTGCAGTGTAGATGTACCCAAAATGAGTTAGGAGCCTAAATCCCATTGACTTTCAACATGACCTTGGCTTGGTCTACACTTAAAAATTAGACAGATCTCGCTACATCACATGGGGCCGTGAAAAATTTTGCACCAAATGCTATAATTAGGTTGACCTTAGCCCCAACGTAGATGCGGCCTGCATTCTTCGGTAGACCTAGCTACTGCCTCTCAGAGATGGATTAGCTACAATGACAGTGTTAGGATATAGATATTCAGGTCTGTCTATAAAGGCCTATACTCTAAGAATTTAGGTGTATTCTTATCACTTGTCTAGTTATAGAGGTATAAAAGAAAGAATCAAAATCACTGTCTGCCAGTGTAACGTCCTTCTCTTACTGTGACAGTCTGAGGCCCAGTTCTTAGGCTAAGGCCTTTGGCTAAGCAACAGAGGCAGCCATAAGCTGGGAAGCGAACGGTCACATCCTCACATTCCAAACTAGTCACATTGAAAGAAGGTGCTATTGGGCTCTTAGGAATACAATCCTGTCCTGATAGTGCCTATCATCTCCAGAGAAAGGGAAGTGCCTAGAAAATGTAAAAGGAAACTTAGTTTGATAGCATCCTGTCTGGCAAGAACTCACTTATCAATAGCTGGGATGTGAAATCCTCACTTCTGTATTGTTTTGTCATTATAGTTCCCACTTTGCTATTGTTTGTCTGTATAATCTCTGTCTGGTTCTGTAATTGTTTCTGTCTGCTGTATAATTAATTTTGGTGGGTGTAAACTAATTAAGGTGGTGGGATATAATTGGTTACATAATCATGTTACAATATGTTAGGATTGGTTAGTTAAATTTCAGGAACGTGATTGGTTAAGGTATAGCAAAGCAGAACTCAAGTTTTACTATATAGTCTGCAGTCAATCAGGAAGTAGGGGGGTGGAGGTGCGCATGCGGGTGGGGGAAATGGGAACAGGGCATGGGGGTAAGGAAATTGGAATCATGTTTGGCTAAGGGCAGGAATGGGAACAGGGACACAGGTGTAAGGCTCTGTGGTGTCAGAGCTGGGAAGGAGGGTACTAAGGAAGGAAACTGGAATCATGCTTGCTGGAAGTTCACCCCAATAAACATCGAATTGTTTGCACCTTTGGACTTCAGGAATTGTTGCTCTCTGTTCATGCGAGAAGGACCAGAGAAGTGAGTGGGTGAAGGAATAAGCCTCCTAACAGACAGAAAAGCCCCTTCCATTGATGTCAGAAGCGTCTACACTATGGCATTACAGCAGCATCACTGCAGTGCCATAGCGGGGCTGGTGTACCAGCTGTAGTGTAGACATGTCTTAGGAGCCGAAGTGCCTACATCTCTTTTGAAAATGGGTTTTAGGGCTTATCTGTGGACATGTCTTTGTGTGTGATGTGGATGTTTGGCCCCCTAAAAATGGAAGAGAGACCACAGTAAAGTTGTGCACAGACCACCATTAACCTGTGTTTCCAATCCACCGCTCATCAGTAATGACTGAAAGCTGTCACACAGATTAATGGTGGTCTGTGCACAACTTTACTGTGGTCTCTCTTACATTTTTAGAGGGCCAGGCATCCACATCACACACAAAGACAAGACTGAATAGGCATGGAGACTGAGCCATGCTTTCATCCCTATCTATATCAGGGCAAAGGCACTCCAGCACATTGCTAAGGAAGCTTCTCCTACCATTACTTGTACAGCACCCACTTAGATGAAGGACTTCAATCTTCAGTGCTGTCAATCCAGCACTTCTCACAATGGCCCTTTAAAGGTGCAGTGATAAATTATGTTTGAGCTGTGATTTGCTTGAATTGACTTCAATATACATCATATAATGACAGTATATTTAGTTGCTCTAGCACAATTTATGGCTACATGTTTTATGAGAAAGACTCATATGATATGGGGAAAGTAGCGGACGTGATATATCTTGACTTTAAGCAAAGCTTTTGATATGGTCTCCCACAGTATTCTTGCCAGCAAGTTAAAGAAGTATGGATTGGATGAATGGACTATAAGGTAGATAGATAGAAAGCTGGCTTGATTGTCGGGCTCAACGGGTAGTGATCAACAGCTCGATGTCTAGTTGGCAGCCAGTATCAAGTGGAATGCCCCAGGGGTTGGTCCTGGGGCCAGTTTTGTTCAACATCTTTATTAATTGGATGATGGGATGGATTGCATCCTCAGCAAGTTTGCAGATGACACTAAGCTGGGGGGAGAGGTAGATACACTGGAGGGTAGGGATAGGGTCCAGAGTGACCTAGATAAATTGGAGGATTGGGCCAAAAGAAATCTGATGAGGTTCAACTAGGACAAGTGCAGAGGCCTGCACTTAGGCAGGAAGAATCCCATGCACCCCTATAGGCTGGGGACTGAGTAGCTAAGCAGCAGTTCTGCAGAAAAGGACCTGGGGATTACAGTGGATGAGAAGTTGGATATGAGTCAGCAGTGTGCCCTTGTTGCCAAGAAGGCCAATGGCATATTGGGCTGCATTAGTAGGAGCATTGCCAGCAGATCGAGGGAAGTGGTTATTCCCCTCTATTCAGCACTGGTGAGGACACAACTGGAGTACTGTGTCCAGTTTTGGTTCCCCTACTGCAGAAGGGATGTGGAAAAATTGGAGAGAGTCCAGCACAGGGCAATGAAAATGATTAGGGTCTGGGGCACATGACTTACGAGGAGAGGCTGAGGGAACTGGGCTTATTTAGTCTGCAGAAGAGAAGAGTGAAGGGGGATTTGATAGCATCAACTACCTAAAGGGGAGTTCCAAAGAGGATGGAGCTCAGCTGTTCTCAGTGGTGGCAGATGACAGAACAAGGAGCAATGGTCTCAGGTTGCAGTTGGGGAGGTCTAGGTTGGATATTAGGAAAAACTATTTCACTAGGAGGGTGGTGAAGCACTGGAATGGGTTACCTATGGAGGTGGTGGAATCTCCTTCCTTAGAGGTTTTTAAGGTCAGACTTGACAGAGCCTTGGCTGGGATGATTTAGTTGGTGTTGGTCCTGCTTTGAGCAGGGGATTAGACTAGATGACCTCCTGAGGTCTCTTCCAACCCTAATATTCTATGATTCTGTGACTCAACTGGGAATAGAAACAAAAATCACAACTTTGCAATCAGAGGAATATTTTAGCAAGCATGTTAAGAAATATATTTTAAATTCCAAGACAACGCACCCTCATATCTTGAGCAAACGAAGGTGCAGCTGTGGCCTTTTATGTAATTAACAAAGATGGCGAGTTTTTCTCACCTAATTTCCTAAAATGTATCAAACTTTCTCAGCTATACAATGAAATTAGTCTTGTATTCACCTGGGCCTTAATTAGAGCTCTAATACAGGCCAATGAGAAGAGCCCAATTTGCAGGAATACCCAAGCGCTATCTAGCGTGGCGCTTCCCAGATTCATGGTCTGGATGGTGGCAAGGCTGGCCTCTGGCTCAGTTTAGAGCAGTCTCAGGGCTGTTCTAAATTTCAGCCAGCTGCAATGGACACCAAGGGACTATTATGGCAACAAGAGTAGGCAGTCTAGCTGCATCCCCACTTCCCTGGCTATGCCCCAATATGCTGATAGATGCGAGGGGCTATTCCACTCACTCTCTGCTGCATAGGGAATTCCACAGGCAATTTACAGCCCTTTTACACTTGGGGTGACCACCTTTGTTGGATGGAGTTCAGGGAAAACCACATGAAAAACAAGAGACAATGCTTTATTTTAAGCGACGTGTCTGTGGGCTGGCTTGTGTTGTAGTGATTAGGTTGACAAAAGTGGTGAATCTGTGCTGGGGCAGAGAGGCTGTAGCTTCCAAAGCGTTCAGGTAGTCCTGATGAACTCTAGTCTCTGCACAGGGGATTTTTGTGTAGCTTCGAATGCCTCTTCTCTAGTTGAGGCTTTGAGTAAGCAATCATCCCGATAGGGGACTATTATAACTGCTTATTTGTGGAGGTGAGCTGCCACAACCGCAAGGACTTTTGAGAATACCCGTGGAGCCGTATATAAGCCGAAAGTGAGTACTTTGTACTGGAGATGATCTGTTCCCAGAACAAATCTGAGAAACCTCCTGAGTGAGGGATGTATCATTATGTGGAAATACGTATCCTGGAGGTTGAGAGCTGAGAACCAGTCCCCTTGTTCTAGGGCTGGAATTATCATTGTTAGACTGACCATCCTGAATTGCTGGGTCTTCACAAATTTGTTGAGTCTTCTTAAGTCAAGAATGGTCCTCCATCTCCCATTTTTTTCCGGGTTAGAATATAATGGGAGTATAAACGCTTCCCTTTGTGTTGTGCTGGTTTTGCACCTAGGTGTTTGGGATGGTTTACCTCCTGTCGCAGTAGGTGTTCATGAGAAAGGTCCCTGAAGAGGGACAGAGATAAATTGGATGGAATAGTCAATCTCGATGATTTCTAATACCCATCTGTGTGATGTGATATTTCACCACACTGGGTGGAATGGAGTCAGATGGTCTCCAAATGGACGGATGGTGTCGGATGGGTCCAGCAGTAGAAAAAGTAGGAAATGTGTCATGTCTCGACCCTGTTGTTTAGATGGAGGTTGTTGAGATGTCGAGGGCTGAGAAAGGAGTGTTCTCCGTCTTGCAGGTCTCTGCCTCTGCAGGTCATATTGCCTATGAGGTTGGGTGTAAGGCACAGATCTAGATCCTTCCATCAAGTAATCCTTCCCCTGTTTGTTGTTTTGTGTAGGCATGTATATGCCCAAGGATCTCAGAGTCACCCTGGAGTCCATCAATGTGTGAAGGGATTCATATGTTTTGGCTGCAAACAGCTGGAGGCCTTCGAACAGGAGGTTCTCGACAGTTGATTGTACATCTTTGGGGAAACCCAAGAGGTGGAACCAGGAAGCTTCTCACATTACTATGGCTGTGGCAACGGAGCGTGCTGCCATGACTGTGAAGTTCAATGAAGCTTGTAAAGCTATGCGAGCTAGGAGTTGACCCTTGGATATGAAAGCTTTAAATTGTTCCTTTTTGTCCTCAGGTATGTGTTCAGTAAAGTCAGAGTTTTCTGAGTAATTGGACTGATTGTATTTGGCCATAAATTCTTCATAGTGTGCAATCCTGAACTGTAGGTTGCTGAAGAAAAAGCTTTATGACCAAAAAGGTCTAATCTCTTCCAGCGCTTGTCATATGGGGTGGATCTGGAATGGTGTTGTCTGCCCTGCTCATTCACAGCCTCTACCACCAGAGAGTTTGGCATAGGGTGTGAAAATAGAAATTTCATCCCCTTGGAAGGGACATAGTATTTTTTATCCACTCTTTTGCAGGTGGGCGGAATTGTTGCTGGGGTCTGCCAGATGGTCTCGACTCGGTCCATAAGGGCCTCGTTTACTGGGAGGGCAATGGAAGAGATTGAAGTCTGGAAGATGTCCAACAACTTATGCTAGGACTCAGCAACCTCTTCCAGCAGAATCTCCAATGATGGTGAGGATGTGATAGCTTCTTCTGGAGAGGAAGATGGAAAATTGGCAGCTGGCATGACTTCCTGATCCAAAGTCTCCTCCAGTTCCTCGACTGCCTCTTCTGGAGGTTCAGAGGGTCCAGGTACAGAGGGGGATGGAGAATGTCTCAACCTCTCCCTGTGTGGATTGGGAAATTTAGGATAGTGTTGGCAATATGCTGCCCATCGGTCCCAATAAGGTCACTGGGGGAAAGCATCCATGGGTGTCAGTACCATTCTTGAGTTTCAGGTCTGGGATGGCATTCATGTTGCTTTAGTGGACCTGGTCTGGTAGTTGTGTGGATAGGTGAGAAGTGATGGGAGAAGTAGATTTCCCCTTCATCCTCCTCCTCCTCGTCGTTGGATAAAGGATGAGCTGATCTGGGTGGTGTGGTAAGTTGGCACGGTACCGAGCATGCTGGAGTGAGGTCAGTACTGGGGAGTGGAGATTCCAGTGCCAAGGAAACTAAAAAGTCTTTATGTTGGAGAAATTGCTGTGGTACCGAGAGCACTGATACAGAGGAGGGTGTTATTGGCAGTGCCTTTACCGTGGTTGCTGGTGCCAAGGGCCATGCGCTATGCGCTATAGAGGCAGAAGGTGGCGCCGTAGATTGTAGTGCTGACAAGCTGATCGGTGCTGCATGTTTGAGTGGCTCAGGCAATACCGAAGCAGGGATGCTAGGTTTCCATTTTGTGCCTTTTTCCGAGCCAACCTGCTTATGGTCTTTGGCTCGCACGGTACCCGTGATGCAGGATGGTCTTGCTACCTCAGAGGTGGACAGTCTCAGTACGGTCGGTTCTGATGGGGTCTGACAGGTCGGGGAACATCTCTTTTTGACAGGTTCCAAGAAGAGGAGGTCGGAGCCTGTTTCTTTGTCACCGTTTTGGAGGAGTGCTTCTTCCTCAGAGAGTGATGGGGAACCTCTGTCAGATGCCGCCATTGGAGACCGTTATCCAGGAGCGGTTCGTGATCCCAAATTGGACACCGGGCGCAGAGACTTCTCCACCATGAGGAGTTTTAGCTGTAGGCCCCTTGCTTTCCTGGCACGGGTCTTCAGATTGTGGCAGTGGGAGTACTTTTGGGTGTGTGTGTCTCACCAAGGTAGTGAACACACTGTGAATGCCTGTCAGAAACGGGAAGTGATGACCGGCAAGTGAGGCAACGGTTAAAATCCAGGGAGCCAAGCATGCCTCTTAGAATAGGGTTTCTTCCATGAGGGAGGGTAACTATACTGCACTAAGGAGTATCCTAATAACTGAAACTTAAATTCATAAGAATTTTTTTAAAGAAATAGATAAATGGGGAAGAGATAGGGTAGTTAACTATTAATTAACTAATGAATTCTCTAAAGTTAAAGCTAGACTAAAGATAAAGAGGTGCTGCCAATTGCTCCGTTCAAGCTGAGGGTGGTAGAGAAGGACCTGAGAGAGGACTGGTCTCACAGCACTATGTAACTCCCCGAGGTAGCGCGGGACAGGGACAGCGCATGGGCAAACCAATGAGACACTGCTACTAAAAATGTCCGATTACAAGAGCAGGGGCGCAGATTCACCTAAAGTGGAGCACCCACAGGGAGCCTCCTCGTAGAAGAACCTGCTATTTTGAGCTCTACTTGACCATCCCAGGTTTCGTGTTTGCAGCAGGGTGCAGCGTATGTGGGAGAGCAACTTGCTAACAGTCAATCAAATGAGCATGGAAAAGTCAGAAACGTAACGTTAAATCGTAATAATATCTTTAGTTCTTTTATGGCACTTTTCCTCTGTCGACCACAGAGCAATTTATGAAGGAGGACAAGCTTCATCACAGAAGAAGAAACTGGGTCACAAAGAGATGAAGTGACTTGCCCTAAAGTCAGCAAAAGAAGTAGGAACTTAGGTCTCCAGACTCCCAGAGCAGTGTGCTATCCACACAACCACGCTGCCTCCCAAACACTTATGATTTGTTTTTACATCAAGCATATAATTGTGCCAAAAAGCCCCAGGGAGATGGTATAAAAATCCATGGTGTTGGAGAGGTTTATACTCAGTTAAGATTGAGCCAGAGTGTAACACCAGAAGGAACCACCAGATAGTTTAGTCTGACCTCCTGTATGTCACAGGCCACCACCACCACACGGTACCTGCACACTAAACCCGACAACCTAAATTAGACCAAAGTATCACAGTCCACAGGAGACTAGACTATTACGTACCACAGGCAGGAAATAGGAGGGTCCGAGGTGCACCAGTGCCTAAGGCCACTGCAATAGCAGGGAAATAATTAAGTGAGCTATACCCAGTTAATCCTGGCAAGTGACCCACACCCACATGCTGCAGAGGAAGGCACAAAAACAAATCAACTAACCAACCAACCAACCCCAGGGTCACTGCCAATCTGACCTGGGAGAAAATTCCTTCCTGACCTCACATATGGTGATCAGTTAGACCCTGAACATGTGAGCAAGAACCAGCGAGCCAAACACCTGAGAGTGAGAATGTTCAGTACCATCTCAGAGCTCCAGCCTACCTCACTCAGTGTCTCAACTCCAGCTGTGGCCATCTCCCATGCTTCAGAGGAAGGAGATTAAAAAGAAAATAAGAAAAAGAATACATGTGGGGGGAGGGGGAAATCCCCTGATCCCTGCAGGTGGCCAGCTGAAATCCTGAAGCATGAGCTTTTAGGAACATAAAACAAACCTTAAAAGAATCCCAGGCTTGTTGAGCCCTCCCCCTACCACCACAAGCAATCCCATCATACAGTCGCACCCATGAATTTGTCCAGCTCTCTCAAAATTAATTAAGTTGTTTGCCCCCCAGAGCTCCTATTGGGAGGCTGTTCCAGAACCTCACTCTCTGCTGGTTAGAAACCTTCCAATTTCCAGCCTGAATTTGTTCATTGCCAGTTTGGCGCACTTGGTTTTGTGCCAATATTGTCTTTTAGCTTAACTAGCTCTACACCCCCGCTAAACAAGCCAAACTTTTCCAGTCTCCGTTCATAAAATAGGCCCACCATTCCTCTGCTCATCCTAGTAGTTCTTCTCTGAACCTTTTCCAGTGTGAATTCATCTTTCTTGAACATGGGTGACCAGAATGCCACACAACAATCCAAATGAGGTCTTACCAGTGCCGTGCACAATGGCATTAATACTTCCCCCTCTCTCTTCTTGCCTGATACATTCTAGGATTGCATTTGCCTTTTTCACAGCCACACTACATTAGTGGCTCATAGTCATCTTGTGATCAGTCCACACACCCTCTGTGTCTCCTCCTCTGTGACTTTCAACAGATAAACCCCCACCTTGTAGCAGAAATTTTTATTATTAGACCCTAAGTGCATGACTTTGGGCTACTGAATTTCATCCAGTTTCTGTCACTTCAACCTTCAAGGCCATCCAGATCTTCCTGTAGAACATTCCTATCTTCCTCTGTATTGATGACACTTTCCACCATGGTATCATCAGCAATACTCCTACTTTTTGTGCCAAGGTCGTTAATAAAAATATTGAACAACATTGGTCTCAAGAATGATCCTTCAACTTCACTAATAACCTCCCTGGAGCCCTACAATTCACCTTTCACCACAACCCATTGCCAATCTTCCCTTTAGCCAGCTCCTTCTCCACCTTACAGTTCTTGTACTGACCCCCATCTTCTCTAATTTAGCTAATAATTTCCCATGTGCTACTGTGTCAGATGCTTAACTGAAGTCCAAATATATGAGATCTACTACACTCCCTTATCTAAAAACAAACAAACAAAAACCGCAACACTTGTGAGCTTTAGTTATCACTTGATTAGACATCTGTAAATGCAGTGGAATAACTAATGACTTAATTGCTTAATTACCAGCTGAAAACTCAATTTTAAACTTCCTATTACATCTGCCATTTTATAATTATCCACTTTGTACTTGCCAAAGGCTACTAAACAAACCATACACAATAGCAACAAAATAGACTGCACTTATGTAGTTGCTTTCATCAGAGGATCTCAGAGTGCTTTACAAATGCCAAGTAAATATATTTTATATAGGGGATGGAGACAAGAGGTGTCCATCTTCTAATTGTCACAAGCCCAAGGCATTGATCCTACAATTGACTACATGTGGACAAACTTCAGAGGGGCTCTGCACAGGCCAAGATGTGCATCTGCACATAGTCAGCTGCAAGATCATGACCCCTCTGAGCATTTACAAATGCTGTCAAAGTAAAGATAATAAAATGTCACAGTCTCAGTTTAAAACACTTTGTCCAGTGCCATGCTTCAGCAACAAAGAC
Organism: Lepidochelys kempii; assembly: GCF_965140285.1. Lineage (NCBI taxonomy): Eukaryota > Metazoa > Chordata > Testudines > Cheloniidae > Lepidochelys > Lepidochelys kempii. Next base: position 259,730,420 of record NC_136381.1, read on the forward strand.
ACATTAGCTTATTCTGCATTGCCTGAGAGATGCTAATTAGAGAAGGTTGATATTTATCTAATAAAATTTTTTGTTGTTGTTGAAAAATGGACTTCTCTAAATGGAAATAATTTGCAAAAAAAAAGAAAAGTGATATTACTGGACAGGAGAAGCGTGATGTTACGAACACCAGTCTGATGAATGAAAAAAACGTAAAAATAAAAACTACATAGCGAAAGTGATGTCAGTGAACAACAAATTGACATCCCTTCATATTCCGATGCCCTCCATGAATTGGAAATTGCTTTGCACTGGTCTGAAGGACAAGGAGAAAGTGATGCAGTGCACCATACAGCAACTTAAGCACCGCATCTACTATAATTTTGAGATGTTCGTAACACTGAGAAATTAATAAAATTGAACTCCTCGATCAGTTCATAAAACGGGGGCTCTACTGTATGGAAGTCTGTCAAGTTTTTGTGATTTTGGGTGTTATTTCTCCTATAGAAATTTTTAATCAAAATTGTTCATTAATCAGAAAGCTGGTTTTCAGTAAAGGAAAAATGTGAACATTTGGAAAAAGTTCTCAAAACTGCTAGTCGGCTAGCAACTCCCATTGTGACTTCTACGGCCAGATTTTCAAAAGAGCTTGGTATGCTGGATGGGAAAATATGGCCACAAATGTTGCAGTGAGAGCTTTGAGGCACTGAACATTTGCAGCAACTTCTGCTAAGTTTTGACATTTTCCATTTAACAAAAAACAGAGTTTTGGTAAGTAAAAATGTTGATAAACATTTCTATTAAAACACTCAAAAAAGTCATGAGAAATCAAAAATTTATAATGCCAACAACAAATGGAGGGGGAGGGAGAACTTTGTTTTTTAAAAAAGGCATTTTCCAAAAGAACTTAGCTAGTTTGTTTCAGTGTCTCAATGGGAGCTGAGAGACCTTGGCAGGAACTGGATTTTCACAGGAAATGCTGCAATTTTAACTATTTTTCGCATCCTGGAATGGAACAAAGAATGGAACAAAACCAAAAGTTTCATTATTTTCCACATGATCAAATTCTGAAAACATTTAGTTCTTTATTTTGACTTTTTAACAAAACTTGACTTTTTATATAAAAACAACGAATTTTGTTTCAAAACAATAAGTCAAAAAGGTCCATTTTGAAAACACTGAAATTGGATGCTTTTCACATTAATGGAGTGTTTCATTTCAGTTTTTTAAAACAATATGTTGTCTAAATGGACACAGTTTTGAAAGTTTCTATTTCCCCCAAACCAGCATTTTTTGTTAAAAACCGTTTAAACTAAAAATTTCGGAGCAGCTCTAAAGGTGCGCTCCTTAGAAACTCTGGCCCAATGTGTCTACAGTGTGTTGATACCCCAGTTACAACTAAGTGGGAAATATAATGTGTACACTGTTTGCATAAATAACGTGAGGAAACCTGAACAGGACATGGACAGCCACCTGAGTTAGAGGAAGTCATTTCAGGGAGATTAATTGATACTTTATTGAGTATAAAAACATATTAATGGGTGTCCAGAGACGACTGGAGAGAATTTCTGATATTCTTTGCCCCTCAGGGAACGCCACACTGCAATCAAGGAAATAAGGGGGGTGACTGACGGTCAAGCGAGCTTAAAACTAGCTAGTTCAGGTACAGGTAGCAGTGAAGCCATGGCAGCATGAAGTTTAGCATAGGCTGTACAAGCCTGCTTGGAACCCTGGGTAGTTACTCCGGCAGCTAACCCATGCTGAAACAGCCTGCTGCAACTTCACTGCTGTTGGTACCCGAACTAGCTAGATCAAACCTAGCTCAGGTATGTCTACCCGAGCTGCGATCACACCCTATGACTGGAATGTAGACATACCCTCCAATCTTAACAGCAATATACTGACCTTCATCATCTACACTGTGGTGTGGCTTAAGCAGCACACGGTGCCCACACGTGACCAGTCACATAGTTCTAAGTGCTTATTCCAGCTCCTGGGGGATAGGTTCATTACAGCCACAACTGCCACCAGCGTGAAGATGCAAGAACTTAGCATTTAACTGATGGACACAAACGAGAGGCTAGATTCATCATGGCTGGCACAGGCAGGTGCCAGCTGCATCTCTTGGAACCATCCAGGCAACCTGTGCATAAAGCGGAATTTTCTCCCAGCACAGGGCAGGTGGAATTTCCATGGAGGGCCGCACGGAAGCCCCACCCCAGGAGGTGTAGCCGGGATGTGATGAAACTGCACATCACTGTTACCCTGGCTATGCCCCCTTCCCGTCCAGTGCCACCTAGACCCATGCGTATGTGGAGGAGGGGAGGAGAGATTGTTCTATTTTTGTCAGGCAGGACTCAACCCTGTTTGCACCAGCTGCTGCATAAACCAAGGCTAACAGCAGCTAAAGGTCTGCCGGTAGGAAGCACTGTAAGGCAGCAACAAACTAGCCTGTTAACACTACATTGGGCTCTTCATTAACCAATCAGGTGCCAGCTCACAGCACGTTACCTAATGCAACTGCCTTCAGAGCTCTCTTCTGAAACCCTCAGATCTTTTCCCCAGGTTTTGTTCACGTGTTGTTTTGTTTTAGTTAATTACACATGGAAGACAGCAGGTGCCTATAAGATCATTTCACTATTGCCAATAGCCATCCTCTGAGTCCCACGCACAGTCTTACCAGAAGGACGAGGATCACTGGGCCTTGATATATGTAATCTATGTACTTCCCGGGTTCCTTTCCAAACCAGCATCTGTAAGAGAAAAACTACGGTTTACAAATCTTAATGCATATCTCATATTCAGATTATGTACACCTTAGGGAGTTATTCACTTATACCCCTGAAATGCTTTTGTGTTTAATTACATAGCCAACATGCAATTGAGCCACTTTTCTCCTTTCAAAGCTTTCATTGGACACAGATCCAAGCCCCAGTTTTTGCTGAGTGTAGCCAAGTCATGTTCCCACTCAGTTTCTAGCTGCCAACCCTATAAACATTTGCCTGGAAACATGAGAATGTTTCGAGATCAGCTATACAGGAGGATGAGCATCCTTAATGCAGATGCAGAACTTATGCTGCAAATTGTAACCCGCTATGTCAGAAAGAGGGCTCTTCCTTTGAATGAAACCTCCTGCCCCCTGAACTCTCTAATGCAGTGCTCACAAATGATTCAAGGAAAGTCTGTTTATGCAAAGGCCTCTAAATCCACAGGGAGACTTTTCCAAACCCTGTTTGTGTGTGTCAACAGGGAATCCATCCCATGGGCCTTGAACAGGCAAGGTTTCCAACTACAGAGCGCAACAAAGAGATACTCATTTAAAGCTAGCTGGTCTGACAAGCATTCTCATCCAATATAATCCCAGGGAAATTCACTGAACTTCTGTTAAAAGGCAAAGGGAGTTAACAGAAGTTCAGTAAACCAGAGTCATGTACTGCAGAGTTGTTGCAGGGGTTTTATTTTGTCATCATTTCTGTTATATGATTATGTGACAGGATTGCCTTAGATAGCAAGGGACTGGTCTCAATGACCCAGGAGCTCACTTCCAATCCGATGTTAACGACGAACAACTCATTTCTTTCTCTGATACATGGCAAACTAAACCTGTGCTTTCATACTGCCATGTTCTGGCTTTTGTGTATACCTTTTAGTGGATGGAATCCAAGTAGCCCAGTTCCTGTTTCCAGTGACTAACGTACAAGAGGATATGACATCTTGAACCCTGACCTCAATATGGTACAAGCCCTTTAAGGTCTCCTACATGGGTAACAGGAGTTTGTAAGCCAGGTCAAGTGATGTGTTCTTTTTGGAGTTCAGAGTTATGACTTCTATTCCCTTTTGCTATAGTGATTTCATAGATGGCCACATTGTCAATTGGTGTATGGCCATGGTGCATTGCAACATCTGATTATATGTAAAGCACAGAGAATGTGCTTGGTGCTACCCAAGACATGAAAATAAAGACATTCCCAGCCCACAAGGAGTTTCCAATCTAGATGACAGAGACAGATCCAGGTTGGGGCCCCAATCATATAGTACAACAGTCATATAGTAAATAACAATCTCTACAATGCTTCTTGGCACGGAGTTAGACTAGATGGCCCTTGTGGTCCCTTCTAACCCTGTGGTTCTATGATTCTACCCTGAGGAGCTCATAGTCTAGGACACAAGAAAGAAATAACAGGCAAATGAGACAAATGACTGGGTTTGAAGGAAAGCATGGTTCAAGCAGAATTACTTTAAGAACTGCAGTGGCAAAAAAAATCTTCTCTAATATGGGGGAGGCCTGCTAATGACTCCTAGGCTAAGAGAATATATTTGTCGATGGCACAGCATTCGTGGCACCCATCGAGAAGAACATTTTCTTATTAGAGAAACATTACAAAATGTAACAGGTGAGATAGTTCTCAAACGCCAGAATTCATGCTGTCCTACAATTACTTGCCTTTTCTCAGCTTGATATCCATAATAAAATCAGATTGAATGAGATCATTTTGAATCATTTGCACTAAGTTGTCTGATAAGTTATTAAAATGTTATTCCTGGTTGCACACAATATAGCTTTGTGCAACTTGGTAACTACTTGCAAAAACATTTCCAAAATTTGACACTGAGAGAAGCAATTGGAAAGAGCTGTTTCTTGCTGCCCAAATTATTATCCAACTGGAAGTGAAACCTTCCACTCTCCTCAAAAATGACATGGAAGAGAAAAAGAATGACTTGCTGGAGCAGTGTGGGGACAGAGAAGGGTATTGTGGGATATATCAAGGAAAGGAAACATAAGAGTGAAGCTGCCAGGACCTGGAGGAGTTTGGGGAACCTACCAAGGAAAAAGAACTGAACTGTCTGAGACCTTCCAGAAAGGACCTTTTGGAAAGCAGGCTGTGCTAATTAAGGAATCCCAGTGGGATTAATAATGAGTTTGACTGAGGCATATGAAGGAACTCAAAGACCAAGGAGCAGCCTGTGGAGAGCCAGCAGCTAATGCCCTGAGATTTTGGGGGAAGAAGTTATTGTTGATGTAACTGGTCCAGTTCTTTGGAACCAATACATCTATTCTAGTGTAGAATTCATATTTCATAGAATAAAAGCATTATCTACACCAAGGTAGTATCTAGGAGCCCCAGTCACGGACCAGGACCTCTCTGTGATAGGTGCTGTGAAAATACAGAACAAAAAGACAATCCCTGCCCTAAAGAATTTATAATTAAGTAGATATCAGGTCGCATGTAGCAATGCAACTGATATAATTCAGTGACCTAGACTTTCTTCCTTTATCTACATTAATTTTCACCTTTAAATCCAAACTAAGGCCCCAATCCTGAAATGAAAGCCATGTAGCTTTTTTTTACAACAAACAAACAACCCACCCTGGAACCTTCACCTCCTAATCCCAGGAAAGTTATTATTTTGTTGATTTGGGTTTTTCGATAGGGTGTGTATGGCAATTATATCTGTAGTGGAGAGCCATGAAAAAACTGCTAAAACAACATATGCATTCCCCGCCTCCTTCCAGCCTCCTCCAAGAACAAACAAAAGCTTTTTCAATGTCGGGGAGGACAAGCCATTGAAGTAGATCTCGTTAGGATGAAAGAAATTGGAACACCTGCACACTGAATAATACTAATCAATATTCCCCCATGCTTCCCTGATAGGACTTTACATAACTCAAATATCACTGTCCTTTCATCATTGTTAATGAGACTTTTATTACTGCTTTTATCCTTCCAGATTGTCCATCTCTGAAATTGCTACAGAAGTAGCTCTTCATCACTTGTTGATTGTTTTTACATGATGCATAAAGTACTTCTCTTCTCGAGGGTAGCCAGATTCTACCACAGAGCTAACCACTGGACAAGATGTTCTCAATAATCCTAAATTAGATTTTTCCCTATATTGATCAAAGGCGCTAATGCAGGTGAAATCAGGCGCTTTTCATTTGGTTTTATGGAATCATTCATTATTTAAGCATATCTGTTCTTCCTTGTGGCTGCAATCTTCTTGATTTTGTCATCTTTAGAGCTATACAGCTTGAACTACAAAAGTACTTCCAGTCTGCCTTGGTTGTATTTCAAATTGCTTACCCAAACTAACAGCAATATGGTCACATTTTGTCCTTGACTTTGAACAGTCCATATGCACTTTTGGAGATTTCCCCCCCCCATCTGAATATTTTTGGAGGCTGCTGTTTGTTCTGTAGTTCACATCTGAATGTGGTTTGCTAGGTTAGATCACATGGGAGAAGTCACATGTTATTTCTCCATGTCTGAATAGGCTGAGCACATCCCATGTGATCATAAGAGTCAGCTTGGTTTGGCAGAGCTGATTCCACTTAGTTTCTCAGAAACAAGAATCAAGTTTTACTCTTAGCCTTACATTGGCACAGATTTATGTAGTTCACATTTCAGCCATTATTTCTGTATCTTTTCGGCACATGGAAAGACTTCTCGAGCCGTCACGAACAGAATTTAGTCCGGACATTTGGGCTGACTCATCCAGAAGGACTTAGAGTTAAGTAGATTTTTGATTAAAAAACGTTTTGATCTGTGCTTTAATTTTTCTGTTTAGTAGGCGTTATTAGATATACCACCTGATTAAACAAATATAATGTCCTAGAAAATGCGTGCATATTTATAGCAATCAGCAAACCACTGGCAAACAATTCATCTCTTGCTTTTGTTTTAGTTCATTAAGGTATGCTAAGTCTTATCCTGTGTATAACATTAATATAAATGTGAAGAATAGAACAGCTTTATTCCCTTATCAGCTATTCATTTCTATGAGCTTTATTGTATTGGTATGATTGTATGGGTAAGATCTTCTGGAGAACAGCACCTGTGGTGCACCTGATATCTCAGTCTCTGATAGAGTGCAGAAGTTCACATATCCTCGGCCTCTCTGATGAGTGCCTGACATTACAAAATATTTCACGCTCCAGCTCATAAGCATTTCTGGATACTAGTAGGGTGGGCAGATGACTGGATGCTTTGTGGTCTTGCCCAATATGAAATCATTTGGCACTGATCTCAAAAGTCTGTTCATGGGGCATAGCAGGTTGTGCAAGGTTATTGTACGCCAGTGCAAATGTGAATGGAAGCTAGCTATATCGGGGTGCAAGAAAGGCTAAGCATTACGTATCATCCTCCATGCCTAGTGATACTAATGAAACCCCCTTGTGTGGCCACTGCCTTATTTGCTAGCATACGGAGCAAAAAGGAATGGAGCATGGGCAGGGAATGGGTGTGTCTGTGAGGACAAGGAGCTTAAGCATGATCCCTATTTGTTAATGCAGCCGAATTATTCCTGCTACTTGGCGGCTCTGTACAATTGCTCTCAATGTAAAATCAGATTCCCTTGTGTTTCATGCTCTGCCCGTCACATTTTACCTTGTCCTTATATGTAGAACACCTGCGCTGCGCGGGATCAAAGCCAGTATGTGGGCCGCTTGCAATACTACGATGACTGTTCTTGGAAGCTTTACAACCCAGTTCTGTGATCTCAAGAGGCCAAATCCTTCACTCAGTAATTTTTAACCCAGTCCCACTGAAGGAGTTTTGCCTGAATAAAAGCTGTTCAGGAAGGATTTGGGGATTTGGTCCAGGAGTTTTAGATAAGCCTTTGAACTTTGGGGTGTTCACTCAAGCTGAGCTTGGAACTTTTTGAAGTTGTCAGTTCTGAAGATCAATGGGAATGAGACAGCCATATCTGTTAGTTTTCATCTCCATAGTCTATGTAACTTTTAGCACAATTTCTTCCGGCATTGGATATGTCTATGCAGTCTGGTATCTTGTTTATGTAGACCCACATAAATAAAATCGTTAACATTACTTACTGTTCATTTTCATAATAGAGCTTGCCAATGGCCCAGGCAACAATGATTGGGCAAGGAATACCTAAAAAAAAAAAAAAAAAGATCAAAAGTCACAATTCACACACACAACACTGTCAGTCAATGTGTGTGTGTTGGGGGCGGGGAGTATAAGAAATGACGTTGACACTTGCCTTTGGCCATGGGCTATAGACCTCATACATCTGCTAACTAGTTTTATGTAAAAGAAATAGAAGTCCTAACAAGACGAGATCTTTTCACAGCTTTAGTGCCATTGTTCTATAAGAGGCAGATTATTAAAACAATTACAGAAAAATTAAAAAGCTACTTAAGAAATAGCCGTAGATTCTGGATGAATCACAAACCATTTTCTTCATTCCGCACAATACCTTAAAGGCAGGTTGAGCTTTCTGGGGGGTTTATTATCTGAGTTGTATTACCAGGCTGCAGTCTCCTTATGGTTCTGCTGCACCATATGGATTGGGTGGGAAGTTCTGAAATTAACCATCCCAAGGTGGAGGGCAATGTGGAGGAATTCTCTCGAGGTTTAACTCTTGACCAGTTCAGATGTTATTCTGGCAGTCTCTGAAGAATGCAATTTCTCCCAGCTCCACTGGTGTGTTCCATGACCTCCAACACACCATGTGTCCTGTTGGTGGTTTTTTTAAAATAAATGATTCTGAAATCCCATTAAGCCCACGTGTTTGATTTGCATATCTTTCTCCCACTAACCTGGAATGCATTAAGGCAGATGCACCATTGCTCACTGGGAATTTAATCTCCTTGCATGTGGCTGGTACATCTGTAAGCTTCCTGTCCCTGCCATGCTGTTGCCTCTGCTTTCACTCCTACTCAGTGGGCCAGATCCTCGTCCTCACAATGTTATTTTGTGCCAGTCCCTTGGCATAAGCTGCTGAGTAGCTGGCTGGTGGAGAATTCCCATCACATAGAGGGAATTCCAAGGAGGTGTAGAGTCAGTGTAGTCAGCTCTGTGCCACTCCCCTCCCAAAGCAGGTTCCCAGGGAAAAGGGAACGTAGCTGAAGCATCCTGTGCTCCAGTGACCCCTTGGTTCAAGGAAAGATTCTTGGAGGAGCTGGCACAGTTTACAGCAGCTCTGCGGCTCCTCTGACCTATGCGGGACAGGGAGGGGACCAAAAGAGCTGCAATATCAGAGGAGCAAGCAGCTGATTTGTGACCCTTCTTATCCTCAGCTGAACCCAGCACTTAGTGGGAGCAACTCAGAACCCAGCCCAAAAACATGGCTGGACCACAGTAATGTCATGCTGGGACTAGCTCTCTTCTCACTCCCACTCACCTCATGTGTCCATGCTCCCTGAGATTCCGGAGAGTGAACTCTGGAGTCACCGTGTAAGAGAGAGTAGAATCAGGAGCATTTTCCAACCCGATTTGTACATTGCTTTCAAATGGGCCTCTCTCAGTGTTGTCAAACATCTCTGGTAAATCAGGCAAAAAGGCATCTCCAGGGCCACCCAGTGTGCTCGCTACCAGGTCAGCTTTGCACTGCACTCCAGGTCAGCCTTTCCAAGGCAAAGCATGTTCTTAATTCCCATTGAAGTGAATGGGATTCAGGTACATGCTTATGTGCTTTGCTGAATTGAGGTCTATAGCTCCACATTGACCTTCAAAATCCTGACATTTCAGTAGACTGGGGCCAATGTAGAGAGACATCGTAGCGTAGACTCTGCAGTGGAGGCCAGCAGGGATGGGATTAAAGTACACACGTAAAGATCAAACTATGCTTTGGGCTGTGATTCTGGGGATCTGCCCTGCCCTCCTGCGAAGACAGATTCTCCTTGTTCAATGACTCAAGAAGACATCGTGTTTTCCGTCGTCATGGGGATGGGATGGGATGGAAGCGTACATGCCCTTGTTGCTGGATAAGGACCTTTCTCTATTCCTGGCCAAAGATCAGAGAACCGTGGAGATCAGAGAACTGGACGTGAGATTTGCCAGAGGCGAAGCAGAAAGTAGGGCAGAGTGACTGGCACAGGAAAGGATCTAAAAGGGTGAGAGGAAGGGTGTGCTCAATATGTGGCACTTGTGCAGTTACAGTCAGAGACCAAGATGTCTCAGGACTACAGTCATGGACCAGGCAAGCTACTTGGACCTGTGATCTGGTCACAAAGCGGTCAGGGTACTGCTTGATCAGCGGTATGGGTGGGTAGGAGAACTGGCAGTGGCCAGGCCACCTCATGCGCTGGCCAGCACAGCTGAGCTGCGGGTAGTAATTTAATTAGGACACCCGTAGATTACTAATTCCTGGGAACAAGCCAGGAGCCACATTTCCTTCCCCGTTCATCTCCTGGGGTTGCACGGGCACATGCCTCCCTTTATTAAAGGCTGTGTTTTAGAAAGACAATCTAGCCCCTAAGTGACCTCAAATGCAGCTGCAACATTGTTCCTGCATGGAAAGAGGCCCAATTAACTCCATGCTGAAATGTTTTTCCTTGTGTCTGATTTGTTGTGTCTGTCTTAAGGCTGTAAGGGCCTGTGTTGTAAATATAAAGGGAAGGGTAACTACCTTTCTGTATACAATGCTATAAAATCCCTCCTGGCCAGAGGCAAAATCCTTTCACCTGTAAAGGGTTAAGAAGCTAAGGTAACCTCGCTGGCACCTGACCAAAATGGCCAATGAGGGGACAAGATTCTTTTAAATCTGGAGGCGGGGAGAAAAGGCTTTTGTCTGTCTGTCTGTGTAATACCTTTGCCAGGAACAGATCAAGGATACAAGCCTCCCAGCTCCTGTAAAGTTAGTAAGTAATCTAGCTAGAAAATATGTTAAATTTTCTTTTGTTTTTTTCGCTTGTAAAATTCGCTCTGCTGAAGGAAATGTGTATTCCTGTTTTTGTGTCTTTTTGTAACTTAAGGTTTTGCCTAAAGGGATTCTCTATGTTTTAAATCTAATTACCCTGTAAAGTATTTACCATCCTGATTTTACAGAGGTGATTCTTTTACCTTTTTCTTTAAATAAAATTCTTTTAAGAACCTGATTAATTTTTCATTGTTCTTAAGATCCTAGGGTTTGGGTCTGTGTTCACCTATACCAATTGGTGAGGATATTATTATCAAGCCTTCCCCAGGAAAGGGGGTGTAGGGCTTGGGGGAATATTTGGGGGAAGACGTCTCCAAGTGGGCTCTTTCCCTGTTCTTTGTTTAAATCACTTGGTGGTGGCAGCGTATCAGGGTTTTAACTAAGCTGGTTCCCAAGGCAAGAAAGAAATCTGTGCCTTGGGGAAGTTTTAACCTAAGCTGATAAGAATAAGCTTAGGGGGGTTTTCATGCAGGTCCCCACATCTGTACCCTAAAGTTCAGAGTGGGGAAGAAACCTTAACAGCCCGTAAGGTCAGGGACAATGTCTCCTGTTTCCTCCAATGCTGAGCCCACTGTGATGTTAAACAAATACACACTGAAGAGACAATTTAGGGACGGTTGATCAACCTGAAGCAACACCACTGTGAACTGCTGAAACCTGAAACTGCTGAGTCATGCACATAGCGCCTGATGCTCCTGCCTTAACCTTAGCCACGGTTGGGAATAAAATCACAATGATCCAAGTGAAAGATGCGGACCTCAGCCATAACCTTTCACTCATTGGCCCGTGTTGAGCTGTGTCATTAAAGTATATTTAAATATAAACATTTAACTCAACCTGCTCTGATATTTGCATTTGTTAAATGGGGTGAGATCTGAATGACAAAAATATCACTCTTCCCGGATTTTTGTGTGTGTGAATCTTGGTTATATCACTTCTTTAACACTGACAGTCATATAGTACAGTAGTTTTAAAGCACACGGCACTTACACCATCCTATGAAGAGGAAGACCCATTTCCTCAGTTTATCTGTGGAGTAAGTCATCACTATCGCAGTGTGTAAATAGCAGCCTTCCACAAACATCCAGAAAAAATTGGTCACCACAAAATAATTGTAGATCGTTGTAATACACCGACACCAGGGCTGGAACAAAAATATACGAGTGCATTTTAAACCCTGGGTGATTTGTTGTTTTTAAATCACTCAGCACTGGACGAACTCTACTCCCATGAAGTCAAAATTCAAATTCCAAAAACAGAAGGGACCACTGTGATCACTGAGTCTGACCTCCTGTCTAACACAGCACAGAGAACGGCCCCAAAATAATTCCTAGAGCAAATCTTTTAGAAAAACACCCAATCTTGATTTAAAAATTGTCTAAAAAAAGAATCCATCACAACTGTTCGTAAGTTGTTCCAATGGTTAATTACTCTCACCATTAAAAATGTACATCTTAGTTCCAACCTGAATTTGTCTCACTTTAACTTCCAGCCATTGGATTGTATGATACCTTTCTCTGCTAGATTGAAGATATTATTAAACATTTGTTCCCCATGTTGGAGTTATAGACGGTAATCAACTCACCCTTTAACCCTCTTCGTTAAGTTAAATAGATTGAGTTGTTTGAGTTTACTACTATAAAAGTATGGTTTCTAATCTTTTAATCATTTGTGTGTCTCTTCTTTGAACCATCTCCAATATATCAACATCCTTCTTGATTTGTGGGCCCCAAAACTGCACACAGGATTCCAGCAGTGGTCCCACCAGTGCCAAATAAAGAGGTAAAATAACCTCTCTACTCCCACTTGATACTCCCCTCTTTATGAATCCAAGAATTTCATTTTCTCTTATGGCCACAGCATCACCCTGGGAGCTCATGTTCAGCTGATTATCCTCTATGACCCCCAGAACTTTTTCATTGTCACTGCTTCCCAGGATAGAGTCCCTCATCCTGTAAGTATGGCCTACATTCTTTCTTCTGAGATGTGTATATTCACCCACATTGTTTGCATGAGCCCAGCTTATCAAGTGATCCAGATCACTCTCTATCAGTGACCAGTCCTCTTCGTTTTTATCGTGTCCCCCAATTTTTATGTCATCTGCAAACTTTATTTTATGTTTTCTTCCAGATCATTCATAAAAAATTTAAATGGCATAGAACCAAGAACTGACCCCTGTGGGACCCCACTAGAAATACACCTGTTTGATGATGATTCCCCATTTATAATTATGTTTTGAGGCCTATCATTTAGCTAGTTTTTAATCCATTTAATGTGTGCCATGTTAATTTTATCTTTCTAGTTTTTTTAATCAAAATGTCAGAAGTATCCAGTGAAGTGCTTTCCAGCAGTCTAAGTATATCACACCGACACTGTTACCTTTATCAACCAAACTTGTAGTCTCATCAAATAGATGTTGACTGGCATCAATAATATTGCCCTCCTTTCATTCTATATTAATCAGGTCCCACATCAGCTGCTCCATGATCTTGCCTGGGATCCCCATCAGACTGACAAGCCTATAATTCCCTGGGTCATCCTGTTTACTCTTTTTAAATATTGGCACATTATTTTTCTTCCAGGATTCCAGAACTTTTCCAGTATTCCAAGCCTTACTGTAACATGGGGAGAATACCAACCTCCTTTATAAAGCACTTTTATGAAAATCCCCATAAAAGAGCTACACATTATTATCATTCAAGGGCTCAATACTCCTACTCTTGTTCACATTGAATGACTCCTAACTCTGCAATCATCCCATTGATTCCAATGGTTAAAGTCTTTCTCAAAGTCAGTCATGAGAGGAGAATCAGGCCCCGAATGACCAAGCTGATAAATGTCACATCACTTACGGTCATGACAATGTCTGAATTTAATGCAGATTTTTGCATGAGCCAGGGTATGAGATAATTTGCTAAAGACACAGGAGTAAATACAAAACCAGTTTACTCATTAGAGGCATCAATGCTTCGATATAATGGGATATACAGATGGACAGGGTATACTGGTCTCCATAATCTGTTTTCAATGCACTAGATTGTATTACATTCCCTTAGACCATAATGCACTATATGAAGTTACTGAACATGCAAAGTAACCAACAGTGGAAAGATATGAATATTTATCTAATCAACACCTATTTTTTATGCACTCAATCTTTTTAAAGTTATTTTAAGGGTGCAGAGAGCATATGGATACTACCCTCTGTAGTATTTTTATACATGTAAATAAATAATTCAGATTTTTACCTATACCCATGACAAGTGGATACCATAGCCACATCACATACCTCATTGCTTTCATGTATGTTATGATCAATCATCTGAAGCAGGAACCACATCACATTCCTCAGTATGAACGTGGTGATCAGGTTCCAGTGGATAATATTTCGAAGGCATCTGATGCTCCTAATGGGGGAAAGGGGCAAAGATGTGAGTTATTATACAATGCCCACCACAAATCTTCATTGTTTGTCTTTGGTTAATTGTGGCATGTGTCAGTAGCACATTTGCATTAATCCTGCTTCAGCTAGGGGGTGGACTTCTTGAGATCCCTTCCAGTGAAACATGTCTATGATTCTATATGAAAACTACCAAGGGAAGTACAAAATGCAAAGCCATTTGAATTGCTGGCCAATGGAAATAATTCAAACAAATTAAAGAATCAGTTGAACAAACACAAGCTACTTGCCTTTATTTTTGAGGCCCTCCACAGCCTATCCCAAGCTACCTATCACTTCTCACATGCTACTGAAACATTGATTCCTGCCTCTGATCAGCAACAATGCCAGCCTTCAATGCTCACTTGTTAAACCTTCAAACAAACATCTTTGTGCTTTCTCCCATGCTATGTCTCAGGCTTGGGAGGAGCTCCCCAGAATCATCCACAAAGCCACCTCATTTCCGCCTTAAAATCCTCCTTAAAACTCCTTTCCCAAGATGCCTACAACAAAAAACCCGACAATGGTTAGTTAGACAGCTGGGGTGCTAAGACCACTCCCTATGATGCCCACCAGTGTCATCTCATTTTCCTTGTGCTCTTCTGTCTGCCAGCCTGTATCCACCTGTTGATTGTCTCTGGGCTGGTCTAAACTGGAACTTACATGGGCATAGCTATGTGTCTCCGGGATTTGAAAAAATCTGCACCCCTGAGAGACGCAGCTATTCTGACCTAACCCCCCGGTGTAGACAATACTAGGTCAATGGAAGAATTCTTCCATTGACCTAGCTACCGCCTCTCAGTCTGGTAGATTACCTACACTGATGGGAGAACCCCTCCCAGCGGCATATATAGTGTCTACACTAAAGTGCTACAGTTGCACAGCTGTGCCAGTGTAGCAATTTAAATGTAGACATACTCTTATACTTAGATTGCAAGCTCTTCTGGTCAGGGAATGTCTTTGTTCTGTTTGTACAGCGCCTAGCACAGAGGGGTCCTGGTCCACGACTGGGGCTGTCCGACGCACCGACAAAAACATAAAATAGTGAGACTTCTCCCCTCTCTATTTTCAAAACACATCCTGTTAAGAAAGGATGCGTACTGAATGACAGGTTGATGCAAGGATCTGTAGAGAGAGAAAGCATGAGTGGGTATGCCTGGAATTGTAGTGCGGTGGGGAAGACGGAGAAAGCAAGCACCCACATTAACACAAGAAACAAACAATGTGCGGAGACTTCCATTTTTTTCTGGTAAACTCTTCGCTCTTACCTCATCCTCCCCACCTGCCTGTCCACTTTGTCCACCTGCTGCCTCTCAGACCATAAAGTAGAGTCAGTGTAGTCAGCTCTGTGGCCCAGACCATAAAGTTCTGGGGCAAAGACTATCTTTGTGAGTAGCATACTGAATTCCTGATCCTTTCTCTTCCTGGGTGCTAGCCCAGTACAAATCATAACGAACTAACTAAACAATATCATCAAGAGTGCATGAGCGTGATTAAGGCCCTGATCATGCCTAACTTCAACCACGCTGAGTCGCTCCAATGACATCAAAAGGGCCACTCACATGCTTTAAGTTGAGCATGTGAACAAGAATTTAGCAACAGCTGGGCCTTAACAAGACTGAGAATGCATTTCGGGGGATGGGGTTTCGGTAGCATGTGTTGCACACTCACTTTCTGCTGGAGTATGTCGCAGTTAGGATCTTTACAGAACCTGCTGAGTATTTAGAGTGACAAACGTTTTTATAAGCAGCACAGTCTTTTAAAATATATTTATGCAAGACACAAGCTGGGGCGCTGAATATTTTTATTCCTTTATTGGCAGCATGACGTTTAAGTTCCCAGAGGTTCAGAAGCACTGGCGTTTTTAAAAATCCAAACACTGCTCCATGGAAAGTCACAGGAGCGGAAAGACAATGCAACATGCATAGCCAGGGGCAGAAAAAGATGAGAAATAACAGTGACCAATGAGCACGAGGTAGCAAGCATCAGGGGAATAAATAGATTGTATAGAGATGGCAGGGCAGAACGACAGAAAGTGAATGAAGTAAAGTCAACCACAATAATACAGAGGGAGTTCTGTTCCCAGATACATGCAACAGGTGCTCTCATTTACTGCAATTGCATCTGAATGTGGTTGTTATTTATAGTACAAAGAAAAGGAGGACTTGTGGCACCTTAGAGACTAACCAATTTATTTGAGCATAAGCTTTCGTGAGCTACAGCTCACTTCATCGGATGCATACTGTGGAAAGTTTAGAAGATCTTATTATATACACACAAAGCATGAAAAAATACCTCCTCCCACCCCACTCTCCTGCTGGTAATAGCTTATCTAAAGTGATCACTCTGCTTACAATGTATATGATAATCAAGTTGGGCCATTTCCAACACAAATCCAGGTTTTCTCACCCCCTCCCCCACACACACAAACTCACTCTCCTGCTGGTAATGGGGGGGGGGGGGTGAGAAAACCTGGATTTGTGTTGGAAATGGCCCACCTTGATTATCATACACATTGTAAGGAGAGTGGTCACTTTAGATAAGCTATTACCAGCAGGAGAGTGAGTTTGTGTGTGGGGGGGGGAAGGGGGGGTGAGAAAACCTGGATTTGTGTTGGAAATGGCCCAACTTGATTATCATACACATTGTAAGGAGAGTGGTCACTTTAGATAAGCTATTACCAGCAGGAGAGTGAGTTTGTGTGTGTGTGTGGGGGAAGGGGGGGTGAGAAAACCTGGATTTGTGTTGGAAATGGCCCAACTTGATTATCATATACATTGTAAGCAGAGTGATCACTTTAGATAAGCTCAGAGATTAAATGACCTGCCCCCAAAAATCTGTGGCACAGCCATGAATTGAACCCAGATCTCCTGAGGCCTAGCCTCATCACCCAGGGTGCTCCTGCACAGACCTGTACATGGAGGACAGCATCTGCTGCCTGGCGCAAGGGGTTAAAGATAATTAAATTAATTTTTAAAAAAGAAACAAGGGGATCCAAGGGGACAAATTGGGTTAAGCCAGCAACAGAGGGTAGATCACAAAACCCTGAGTGTGAATGACATGAAAAAAAAATCAAAGCGCCATGGCAAGCTACGTCCCTTTCTGTGTCAATAGGAAGCACAGCAAGTTGGGTAGACAATTGGCCGTTGTGCAGGATTTAGGACAGCTTGCAGATACGTAGGAAATCAGGATAGCGGCACAGAGGAAATACCTTCTCAGGATGAGAGTGGACGTGTCAGAGGGAGGACTAGGAAGAAACAGGAGATCAGGGGCTTGTA
Source organism: Lepidochelys kempii (assembly GCF_965140285.1). NCBI lineage: Eukaryota > Metazoa > Chordata > Testudines > Cheloniidae > Lepidochelys > Lepidochelys kempii. Next base: position 259,747,778 of record NC_136381.1, read on the forward strand.
GCTGAAATGCCATCTCAGCCACAGCTGCAGAATTGTTAGCACGCTGCTATGATTTGCTGATGCATAATTAACCCCCTGGGTCTAACATAAGGATTAAGAGGAAAGCTGCCACCATTATGTCAGAGTGGAATCTCTTGTTCTAATTGCTAATGCAGCTGCTGTGCTCTCCACTCCGTTTACCACCCTTGATACGTATCCACAGGCCAGTGGCTGGAACAAGAACTGTACGACCCTGTCAATAGGGAAACTAGATACCATTAACTTGGGTTTGAATAGAGACTGGGAGTGGCTGGGTCATTACACATATTGAATCTATCTCCCTGTGTTAGTTATCCTCACACCTTCTTGTCAACTCTCTAAATGGGCCACCTTGATTATCACTACACAAGTTTTTTTCTCCTGCTGATAATAGCTCATCTTAATTAATTAGCCTCTTACAGTTTGTATGGCAACTTCCACCTTCTCTGTATGTGTATATATATATCTTCTTACTATATGTTCCATTCTATGCATCCGATGAAGTGGGCTATAGCCCACGAAAGCTTATGCTCTAATAAATTTGCTCGTCTCTAAGGTGCCACAAGTACGCCTGTTCTTTTGGCGGATACAGACTAACACAGCTGCTACTCTGAAACCTTTAAAATTACAGAAGACTGGTGTGCGACTATGTCTCTCCTTTCCCTGCACCAGGAACAATCCAGTGATCTAGGTTACTCATTTCTTCTGCCTAATTCCACCCTTATATCCATGTCCTTTACTGCTCCTTCTCAGTCAAGGATAATTAAGTCAAGGTTTAGATGCACTCTCCTCCCTTCACACTTCCCCGCTGCACAGTCCTAAGAACAGTAGGAATCAGAAAGGAGGTGATCCACAGACTTCAGGAATTTAGGTAGCATCACAGCAGAGACTATTTGAGGAGGACTACTGAGGAGCTGGGGGAAAAGTCTATCGTAATAATAGACCATGTGCAGGGATCAGACCAGATGATCTGAGGCCAGGTCCTTCTCACCTCAGAAATCAATGAATTCAAGCTCTCCGATACAAGTGACATTGCAGAACCACTTCATACCAGTCCACCAGGCTCAGCGGAAAGGTGGGGTGGGCAAGGGCACCCTAAGAAGCTGTTTCCATGGTACGCACCCTCTGCCCTGTGGAGACACTCCCACTGCAGCTGCTGGCCCCAGCACATTGCCTGCTGAGTCTGTATCACCCTCAGCCCCCGCTTTCCCTCCCAGCCTGCCTAGGTGCAGCATCACTCCCCATCCCTGAGAGGGGACCCGGGCTGCATGAAGTGGAGCGAGGCTGCACAGGCCCCAGGGGGAGAGCCCTGACGCAGGAGCCAGTCCCACGGCAGTGGCAAGGAGCAACAGCGCTGGCTGCCCCACTGCCCAGTGCGCCCATTCTGGTTTGGCCCCACGGCCCCTTTGTTGTGATGGAGAGGGGGAGGGAGGCATGTACGGTCAGTGAGTGGCATTGTGACCTGGTGCACAGAAGCCACGGGGCCAATCCTGAGCAACGCAGCTCTGAGACCTCCTTTAACCAGATCGCACCACTCACTCAACTTTGGCCCTGCTATTCCCCCTCGTCATGACAGAAGGCTGGCCTGGCCAACCTGAGCAGGAGCAGGATGGCCAGCGTGGCTGCTCCTCACAGCTGCCAACGGCACGCACGGCACGCCAGGAGCATAGAGCGGCACACACCAGTAGGGCTGGGAACAAAACCCAGGACCAGAACCCTGTTTTAAAGGAGGAACTCTGCTAGCTGGTGGCAGTAGTTGTCTCATTCCGTATGAGCAAGAGCCACCTGAGGGACAAAGTTACATGCACTCAGACTGAGTTCCTCGTGCCTCACAGTGGTTCCCCAACCTTGCAGCATAGTCTAGCCATCATTTTCTGCTCACAATCTGTGCTCACGGCGGGGTAGAGAGTGACTCGGACTGCATGCCAATGCAGGGGAATAAGAACCCCTCTTACAATGATACACAAGCCACCCAGACCGTAGCTCTCCCTGGCATGACTTGTCTGCTTACTCCCCCTGCTTCCAGGAGAAGTTTGGTGGGGAGGAACACAGCCTTGGCTCCCTTTTCCCCGCCCAACTCCAAGTTAAAGAGATCAGCAGTAAGTCACTAACGGGGAAGCAGGGGAGGAATTGCAACTCAGAGATGCAGCTCTAGTTACTCTGCCTGCTGGGGCTACTTCTGGCGTGGTGTAGTTTATGCATCCACCATTGCTCGCGTATGTGCCTGAAGAGACAATCCAACCCTGGGCTACCCCAATGAAACACACATATTTGGCAGGGCACTCAGCAATCTCAGCTGAGCAGGACAAAGTAGCACATAAATGGACAATGCAGGGCCCTCAATCTGTGACTGCAAACAAGTCGGAGAGATGGCAGTTCCAGGCAATGTTATGCTGAGAAGAAATCTGAAGGCAAGGGAGGAAAAAGTTCCCTAACACTAGTCACCACTTGTGCCTGGCTAGCAGGAAGCAACACTTCCCTCACAGCCCTGGAAAAGGAGGTTTAACACAGGGTATGTTTAACACAGGTTGCTGTGCACCAGCTAACCTGCCCAAGCTAACTTGTACCCAGTTAGAGGAGGTAACAAGAGCAACGATGATAGAGCAGAGTGGGTAACACAAGCCCAGCATGGAGCCTGGCTCACTAGCCTGTGCCAAAGCCCAGCCCTGCATTGAAGCAATGAGAGGCAAAAAGGCATCTTTTAAAAAATGGAAGTTAAATCCTAGTGAGGAAAATAGAAAGGAGCATAAACTCTGGCAAATGCAGTGTAAAGATACAATTAAGAAGGCCAAAAAAGAATCTGAAGAACAGCTAGCCAAAGACTCAAAAAGAAAGTACACCAGATGCAGGAAGCCTGCTAAACAACCAGTGGGGCCACTGGATGATCGAGATGCTAAAGGAGCACTCAAGGACAATAAGGCCATTGTGGAGAAACTAAATGAATTCTTTGCATCGGTCTTCACGGCTGAGGATGTGAGGGAGATTCCCAAACCTGAGACATTCTTTTTAGGTGACAAATCTGAGGAATTGTCCCAGATTGAGGTGTCGTTAGAGGAGGTTTTGGAACAAATTGATAAACTAAACAGTAATAAATTACCAGGACCAGATGGTATGCACCCAATAGTTCTGAAGGAATTCAAATGTGAAATTGCAGGATTACTAACTGTCATCTGTAACCTATCATTTAAATCAGCTTCTGTACCAAATGACTGGAGGATCGCTAATGTGACGCCAATTTTTAAAAAGGGCTCCAGAGGTGACCCCGGCTATTACAGGCTGTAGCCTGACTTCAGTACTGGGCAAACTGGTTGAAACTATAGTAAAGAAGAAAATTGTCAGACACAAAGATGAACATAATTTGTTGGGGAATAGTCAACATGGTTTTTGTAAAGGGAAATCATGCCTCACCAATCTACTAGAATTCTTTGAGGGGGTCAACAAGCATGTGGACAAGGAGGATCCTGTGGATATAATGTATTTAGATTTTCAGAAAGCCTTTGACAAGGTCCCTCACCAAAGGCTATTAAGCAAAGTAAGCAGTCATGGGATAAGGAGGAAGGTCCACTCATGGATTGGTAACTGGTTAAAAGATAGGAAACAAAGGGTAGGAATAAATGGTCAGTTTTCAGAATGGAGAGAGGTAAATAGTGGTGTCCCCCAGAGGTCTGTACTGGGCCCAGTACTATTCAATATATTCATAAATGATCAGGAAAAATGCGTAAACAGTAAGGTGGCAAAGTTTGCAGATGATACAAAACTAATGAAGATAGTTAAGTCCCAGACAGACTGTGTAGAGCTACAAAAGGATCTCTCAATACTGGGTGACTGGGCAACAAAATGGCAGATGAAATTCAATGCTGATAAATGCAAAGTAATGCACATTGAAAAGCATAATCCCAACTATACATATAAAATGATGGGGTCTAAATTAGCTGTTACCACTCAAGAAAGAGATCTTGGAGTCATTGTGGATAGTTCCTGAAAACATCCATTCAATGTGCAGCATCACTCAAAAAAGCAAACAGAATGTTGGGAATCATTAAGAAAAGAAAAGGAGGACTTGTGGCACCTTAGAAACTAACAAATTTATTTGAGCATAAGCTTTCATGAGCTACAGCTCACTTCATCAGATGCATTCAGTGGAAAATACAGTGGGGAGATTTATATACACAGAGAACATGAAACAATGGGTGTTACCATACACAATGTAACCAGAGTGATCACTTAAGGTGAGCTATTACCAGCAGGAGAGCGGGGGGGGGGGTGAACCTTTTGTTGCTCTCCTGCTGGTAATAGCTCACCTTAAGTGATCACTCTGGTTACAGTGTGTATGGTAACACCCATTGTTTCATGTTCTCTGTGTATATAAATCTCCCCACTGTATTTTCCACTGAATGCATCCGATGAAGTGAGCTGTAGCTCACGAAAACTTATGCTCAGATAAATTTGTTAGTCTCTAAGGTGCCACAAGTCCTCCTTTTCTTTTTGCAAATACAGACTAACACAGCTGCTACTCTGAAACCAGTCATTAAGAAAAGGATAGATAATAAGACAGAAAATATCATATTGCCTCTAGATAAATCCATGGTACACCCATATCTTGAATACTGCACGCAGATGTGGTCACCCCATCTCAAAAAACATATATTGACATTGAAAAGGTTCAGAAAAGGGCAACAAAAATTATTAGGAGTATGGAGCATCTGCCATATGAGGAGAGATTAATAAGACTGGGACTTTTCAGCTTGGAAAAAAGACGACTAAGGGGGGATATGATAGAGGTCTATAAAATCATGACTGGTCTGGAGAAAATAAGTAAGGAAGTGTTATTTATTCCTTCTCATAACAGAAGAACCAGGGGTCACCAAATGAAATTAATAGGCAGCAGGTTTAAAACAGAATTCACAGTCAGAATTTTTTCACAGAACGCACAGTCAGAACTCTTTGCCAGAGGATGTTGTGAAGGCAAAGACTATAACAGGGTTCAAAAAAGAACTAGATAAGTTCTTGGAGGATAGGCCCATCAATGGCTATTAGCCAGGATGGGCAGGGATGGTGTCCCAAGCCTCTGTTTGTCAGAAGCTGGGAATGGGCAACAGGGGATGGATCACTTGATGATGACCTGTTCTGTTCATTCCCTCTGGGGCACCTGGCACTGTCCACTGTCGGAAGACAGGATACTGGGCTAGATGGACCTTTGGTCTGACCCAGTATGGCCGTTGTTATGTTCTTATGCTATTGTTACCCACACTAGCTGGACTCAAGGTTGCCCGGGTAAGCCAGCCCATGCTCAACTTTGGCTGAGCCATACCCATAAAGGCAAAGCGATTGAGGTAAAGGCAGGCATGTGTTTCATGTTAGCCGCAGTAATATATTATTTCCCTCTTTGCTGAAATACTAATTACTTTTTTATTTCACTAAAAAGAATCCTGTCCATTTTTTATGCTCCCACCTGGATTCCTTCTTTTCCACCTATGTTATATTTACAATGTCCTGCACTGTGCTGAGTGCCTTAACAAGGATTTTCGGTGCCCACAAAACTGCTAATAAATGCAAGCATAACGCACTCAAAATTCTTCCAGTCCATCTTCAAGATGGGTAGATGGCAGAGTATCAGGCTGGCTGATGCAAAAGCCACAATCAGGCATTTAAGACATCTAACTGACCTAAATTTTATGAGGAAAAGTGAAGCCAGGGTTGGCAAACCCACTATTACTTGGCATACCCTCTGGGTTGGGAACAAAATGACTATACTATTTCTGTACAGGCCTTTCCTGCAGCTGTTGAAAGCTCCCATTAAGTTCAATGGCTCAGAATCAGACCCCTAAAAAGGATTTACATAATAATGTTTGTATCACACACATATTATTTTAATTCATTCCCGGTTCCCCCCATCATTGTATCCATACATTTGTGGTTTTAATATGGAGCCTGTGAAGCCCTTGTTTTCAAATGAGCCTGATTCAGTGAGGACACACATAATTAAAATTAGCAATCATACTAATGTGCTGGTGATGTAGAAAGCTAGTTGAATTAATAGAATCATCTACATGGAATTAATTGAAAACAATGACTTTACTGAAGGCGCCTGGTGGCCTCCTATTAATTCATGTACTGTTCCATTAATAATGATGACCAATTAAAGCATCTGTTGAAAAGTCTGCCATGAAAAATTTGGCAGGAGAAACCAAACAGAGCTCTGCTGGACTTTCGCGTTTGCTGAATGTTACAAGCTGCTAGTGGAAGTCTTCAGCAATATTTAATAAGCCACTTCACAGATGGAACTCTGGCCTCTTTAGCTTTTTCTAAGCTAATGGGCAAACCATAAATGGCTCAGATTGAGAAGGCTGCCTTCAAATCCATCCCTTTCCCAGGCTCAACACCTGTTTTGGTCCACTACTTTCTTTAGCCTGTGTGCACATCCTCGAGTACACTGGGGTTTCCCCAGGGTATATATGTTCTGATCTGTCTGTGTATTCTGGTACCCCTAACAGCTTGAAGATGGGGAAAGCATCTGGGTGGTTTGAAAGGAAAATGGCCATGTTGGTGACAGTTGCCTAGAAGAACAGAAATATTCCCAAATGTAAGGCTGGGGAGCCATGTGGGAAGCACTGCAGATGCTCACTCTGGATACTTTATTGCAGGAGAATAATGGGCCAATTACTGAGGTTAGAGCTTAATGTGCTGGAGGAAGGGAGAGGGAGACAGTCAAGTCAAGGGTTAATATGTAAATAGACTAATACTAAACAAGGCTTGGGTTCAGTTGCAACACGCACACAGGCCAGGGCTCAACATACTTCATATTTACAGTATTTTAAACCACTCCCAGCGAACAGGACCTGAGCTCTGCTGCCTTTTCTGAAGCTCATTTCTTCTGCATTCTAGCTGATTCTTAATCGCCACATGCAGAGTTTGTGCACTGTTTTGGACTTCACATGTTAAGACTCGAACACTATTACTCCGAGTTTTGAAATGTCCGTGTAAACAATGCAAGACGAAGAACAACTGTAGCACTAGATGACTGTAAATGTTTATTATTAGCAATAGTGCAGAGCACTGGAGGGCTGGGTGGCACTGTACATAGGAGCACTGTCCTGAGCAAGTGGTGACATGTGAAACTGGCCTGTCCCAGGGGGCAGCTACAGTTTCTTCCTTGCCTTCTCCTTGCCCTGGAGGGTAAGGGGGGGCAGTGTGTGTCTACAGGGGGAGGGGCTGAGATGTTTGGTTTTGTGCTATTAGAAAGTTGGCAACCCTACCACCAGGACCAGCCACACTAGCCCCTGTCAGATGGTCCCTGGGGGCAGCTGTTGGGGGCCACCGAGCAGTGGCTGCCATGGCCGCCCCCGGGACTGCTGCTCTTGAGGTCCCTGGACCAGCTGCCTGTGGCCACCCCAGCAGCTGCCGGTGCGGCTGGCTGGGGGCCGCACAAGTGGTTGGCTGCGGGGCCGCTCCAGCAGCACCCCGTGTGCCTGTCCTCAGGACCGCCTGAGTAGCTAGCCCTGGGACCAGCTACTTGGGTGGCCCTGGGGTCAGCCACACTGGCCACTGCAGAAGTCCCGGAGGCCATGGAAGGTCACGGAAATTGTGACCTCCGTGACAGACACACAGCCTTAATTATGTGATTAAGTACTTTAATTCTATTTTCGTTTTGTTTGGTTATTTAATCATGAGTTTAAGTCTTTCAAGGTTGTTACCTTTATTGAAAATTTTTCTCCCTTGGATATTTGTGAAAAAAAAGAATTAGAGTTTTGGATTTTGGCAAATGCGGGAAACAAAACAAGAAAATTAACTTACAAAATAGTGGGTATGTTCAGTAAACCTACAGTATAAAATGCACACAAAGAAAGGAAGGGAAGAAAAATGGAATTTTAAAAAGGGAAGAATCTAGGGATTTGATAAAAATACTGGCTCCAGTCCTCTATGCATGACAGGAAATGCCATCACGTGCACTTGTTCCATGGTATAGAGTTCTCACATAAAGCTGGCTTAGTTCATGGTCTGATCCACTGATCACTTTCTGGTTTTTCTGATTCCCAATGTCTCAAATTGTGGCTGTGTAACTATCATGCTTATGCTTATCCAGATTCACCCCCTCGCTCTTGATTTTAATTTTCTGGGCCTGAAGGTTGGGAGGCAATCTCGGGCAGGAGGAGGAGTGGAGGAAAGAAAGGAACAGGAACAGCTGGCTGGAGGAAAGAAGGCACAGAACTGGAACCCTGAAGCATGTGCAGAGGAATGGGTCGGGAGCTAAGAAGCCAGGCAAGGAAACCCAGAAGAGCAGAGGGCTCTCCGTGACAGCCAATAGGAGAGCACAGGGCCATGTATGCAATAGGAAGAAGCTATGTGCCAACAGCCAGGAGGACAGTGAAGGATGGTGAATAATGAGGAGTGCAGCAGTACAGACCTTTGAGGATGGCTATACATTGAGGGTTTCTGCTCTCTGGAAATGAAAGGGTTAAATTGCCTTTCAATCTTCCCCATAGTTCAGGCATATCTTACACAGTCCAACAGAGGAGTACGGCTCCAGTAGCAATTCCCAAACAGATGGATTTTTACAATGGGAAATGCTAAGAAAACACGTTCACAGTCGCCGCACGAGTGATCAGCCTGGGAACACAGTCCCCAACTCAGCACAGCACTTCAGAGTGCGTGTAAGTGGTTTGCTGAATAGAGAAGGACTCAAGCAGCTGCTTATGTTCAGTGCTGAACCAGGGTCATGATCTATTCAAAGCAAACCAACACTACTGAAATGGCCTAAGTAACTCTACTGAGCAGAAACTATGGCACTACAAAATCCTGACACTTCCTCCAAATTCTCAATTTTTGTAATCACAAAGTGTGTAAGGAGTTTTAACGTATCAGGGTCATATAGGCAGCATTAATGGGTGTACTCCAAGACTTATCTAATACCTTACACTGTTGCCGTACACTGTAGTCACCAGTCCAGGTAGAAGCCATTACCATGTATTTTTAGAAAGCATGATTTATAAAGCTGGTCTAGACAAGCTGTAAAGCTGGAAATTCAGTATGCTAACACTGAGGCTGATTTTGTCCCATAGCTGACTTAATGTGCTGCATCTGAGTGCATGGCATGGCACTGCTTCATTATCCTTTCCTCGTTCTGTGCAGAAATGGATCAGAGAAAGTTAATTTAATACTGAAGCAGTGATTGCACAGATGATGTTTTTTTGCTCCCAGTAAGTACATCACTAATTATATGATAACATCTCATGTTTTTATATAGACACACACACGTCCCAGAAAATTCTTGCATTTGTCATCATCTGTCTTATGATTTCTACTAAAAATATGGCACAATTTTAAAGGGCTGCAGAAGAAAATTGTTCAAGGTAATTCTTCACACTGATACCCCAGTGACTCAAACACACCCTGCAAAATAAAATTGAAACACTAACACAAATAAATCAGGCAAATAAAACAAGCAACAAATACCGTAAGTAGATTTTTTTTTTTTACCCCATAAAGGGAGAAGTGCCAGAGTGTTGTAGAGTCCAACAGGGACTTTGCAATTGCTCTTAATTTTACTTGGAAGGCATCCAGATACTATGATGATGGGTGGCAGGACAAAACCCTAAAATTAGATTAGATAAAATAGAAAACTGTGTGCACACATACACTGAACATCTACATTACATTTACACTGACGACAATGAGAGCTGCAAGTGCTCAACATTTCTGGGGAAAAAATCAGGACTTTTCTACTTAAGTGTCTAATTTTAGGGACCCAGGTTTGAAAATATTCATTCTGGTCACTCTTTTCATAAATACCTTATGTCATTGGCTCGCAACCTTCCCAGACTACTGCACCCCTTTCAGGAGTCTGATTTGTCTCAAATACCCAAGTTTCACCTCACTTAAAAACTACTTGCTTAGACAAAAATACAAAAGTATCACAGCACACGACTACTGAAAAATGGCTGACTTTCTCATTTTTACCATGTAATTCTAAAATCAATCTATTGGAATATAAATATTGTATTTACATTTCAGTATATAGAGCAGCATAAAGAAGTCATTGCCTGTATGAAATTTTAGTTTGTACTGACTTCACGAGTGCTTTTTATGTAGCCTGTTGTAAAACGAGGCAAACGTCTAGATGAGTTGATGTACCCTCTGGAAGACCTCTGTGTACCCCCAGGGGTACGCGTACCCCAGTAGAGAACCACTGCCTTATGTTACTGTCTTTTGTAAAGTAAATGATGCTCACAGGTGCTGATTTACCCTTCCCACTATCCTGGTAAAAACTGAAATTTCAACTTTGTCGACAATAGGGAAATATTTCAGAAACTTTCCCAGCATTTCCAAGACTAGTTTACCTCCATGGTTATTAGCAACAGAGGGAGGACTGGTGTAGATGGGCTGCTGGCATTTTAGGAAATGAGTAATCTAATCTTGCACAAAGCAGACCTATTCAATATGGTGCTTAAAAGGCTGGCACCCCTGGCTATGCTGGGGCTCTCAGTGTTGCTAATACCTGTAGAGCTGAACCAGCATTAGCAATAACAGGGAAGTTTTAAAAAAAAGCGGCTTGTTTTAGATTTGGCTTATAAGAGCTTGTTGTCCATTCTCACAGCCCTGCATATTTACACTATTCATGATTTGTATTACTGTAGGACCTAGATACCCCAAGTCTCATTGGAACCCCACTGTGCTAAGTGCTGTACATAATAAGAGGCAATTCCCGCCCTGAGAAACGTACAGTCTAGACAGACAAAGGATGGGAGAGGAAAGAGAAAGACAGTGAGTTGCCCAAGGTCACAGAGTAGGTATGTGGCAGAGCAAGTACTAGCAATCAGGTTTCCCAGATCAGTGCCCTGGCCACTGGACCACTCCGCAGCTTAAGTACTATAGGAACTTCAGCTCTTTCGTTCCCTACCGAAAAAGGCTGTAACAACGCCTCTCTAGTATCTGCTTAGGTAGCGTTTCTTTGCAGAGATCTTTCCTTCAGTCTTGCAGCAGGAGGGGAACCTTTAACATAAATGCATAATGGAGAGTGCAGAATTCTGCATTCTCAAACCTACACTCTGAGTGCTCAGCTTCAGCCTGTCCCCAAGCATCTTTTTAACACATCACGGCACTGCCAGCTTTTGCAATACAGTCTCAAATATGCCACTTGTTTAAGTTACCATTTAAGAGTATTTTTCATTTTTCATGCCCTGCTGTGATAACTGGCAGGCAGAAGTGGATTAAATGAGGTTAGCGAGAGAATGGAATAACGCACACACCTGCTACATTGCATTCATCACAGGGAATTGCTCTTTTCCCTTGCAAGCATGAGTACAGAAAGGTATATTCAGATGCGTAAATGTCTGAACCTATACTGCTATGATCACATCAAATGCGGTGAACTTTTAAGTCTCAGTCGGTATTAATTGTGCAAGGTCTCTGTGCAATCTGGTAAATTCCCCGGTGTTCAGCATTTGCTACTGCAATGTCCTCGTACTCCATGTTATTAAGCCATCTCTGCAGGGACGCGCTACCTCTCCCTTGACTGGTTTCTGTATGCCACTTAATCATCCTCTTTCATCCTTACCAGCGATACTTCATCAGCTGGCAGAGGTTTCTCAGCAGCCTACGGGATCAAGAGACAGTCAAAGGTACTCATGTGACTTGGGGGAATGGAGATTTGGACGCTTCTTCTTCCAAAAACACAGGCTCCTACCAAGGAGCTAAAGGAATCTTGGTTAGTCCCCTCATGGGGTTTCAGAGCCCAGACTGCTGAGCGCATGTCTACCAGAGCCCGAATGTCTACATTGCAATTTTTATTTCCGCAGCCCGAGCCCACTGACCAGGCCAGCCGCAGAAATGCCGTGGGTCTTTTATTTTAGTGCAGACATACCCACAGACACTTAGAGCTGGCTGAAAACCAGTAAACATTTTCATGAAAAACATTTGAAAAATATTTTGAAAAAAAAAAAAGGGAAAAATTTGAAAGTTAGAAAAAATGAGACCAGCTCTACAAATACTTAAAGCATATTATTTCAACCACTGGACAGCCTGGCTACACTTACACCAACCTTGTAAACTTCTGTTTGCCCCAGGTCAGTAACTTTGTCAGGCAAGCAAAACCTCCTCCCTCCCCCCACAGTCACCACCACAGCATGAAGGGTGGTCTCAAGAAGATTTTTGTGCCTGGGCTGATAAATCCTCATTATAATATTGCAAGGCTGCACTTATATAATGAGCGCATTAAGATTTTCCTCATTTTCATGTAAAACCTGTAGCTTGACTCATTCAAACACAAGTTCATGTTTTCCCTTGTCCACCTAGAGTTCTTAAAATTCACAGATTTTTACCATCCACACTTGGCACAGCAAAGATGCAGGCTTTCCCCAGAGCAAAAGTTATAACAACATTGGTTCCTGGCCATCGGGTCTCAGTGATCATGGCGATGGGGTTGGCGAGTGCTAATAATGGTCACTGACAGCTGTCTAGCTGCAAGCTTTCACAGCATCCTGGTATTACAGGAAGGAAAGCATTTTACAAGGGAGTTAAATGATTGCCAAACCCCTTAGGGGGCCCGTCACATGTCAGGTGTACTACCACTTGAAGGCAAGCATCATAGGTGCTAGCCCTGCTGGGTCCCCAAAACCACTCAGACACATTGCGAAGGGAAAGGGTCATTTACCAGGGCTGGTAGGAAAGGGAAAGGTGCAAATACCCTGGCACAGAGGCATAAACAGTTACAGCTCCAGGTGAGCAATAGCGGCTCTGGTTTGGGCCCCTATGGCAGTCCAGTGGAGATGGGACTCTTCAGGCCGAGTGCCTGGGGTGCCCGCAACAGTCCAGTCTCCAGTCAAACAAAGAGGAGCTTGCGGGTTTCTAAGCCAGGCCCAGTTAGTCTCTCTCATTGGGGCCCCTCCCCACTGGCTCCTTGCGCAGCCGCTGCTGCTCCCCCCCAAGTCCCACGCAGATTTGCACCCAGTCACAGCCTGGTCCACACGCAGCTCTGCATATGGTTCCTGAGGATTCTGCTTCGAATTCAGCTTCTCTCCAGCTCCTGGCTACCTGGGAAGCTGCTGCTCTCATAGGGTTGCCAACTTTCTAATCGCACAAAACTGAACACCCCTGCCCCGCCCTTTCCCGAGGCCCCACCATTTTTCCGAGGTCCCGCCCCGCGCTCGCTCCATCCCCCCTCCCTCCATCACTCACTCTCCCCCACCCTCACTCACTTTCACCGGGCTGGGGCAGTGAGTTGGAGAGCGGGGGGGAGGGTATGGGCTCTGGGCTGGGGGTGCAGGCTCTGGGTGGGGCCAGAAATGAGGGGTTCAGGGTGCAGGAGAGGGCTCCAGGCTGGGGCTTGGAGTACGGGAGGTGAGGGCTCTGGCTGGGGATGTGGGTTCTGGGGTGGGGCTGGGGATGAGAGGTTTGGGGTGCAGGAGGGGGCTCAAGGCAGGGGCAGTGAGTTGAGGTATGAGGGTGGATGTTTGGGTGCAGGAGGGGACTCCAGGCTGGGGCAGGGGGTTGGGGTGTGGGAGGGGGTGTTGGGCCCCGGCAGCGCTTACCGTGGCTCCCAGGAAGCAGACACCAGGTTCCTATGGTCCCTAGGCACATGGGCGGCCAGGGAGGCGCCGCACGCTGCCCTTGCACCTGCAGGTGCTGCCCCCACAGCTCCCATTGGTCGTGGTTCCCTAGGGATGGCATGCACCTAGGAACTGCAGGTCAACCTGACGGCCACTTTCGGGAGCTACACGGAGCCAGGTCAGGCAGTTTAGCCCCGGGCCCACACTGCGCTGCTAACCAGACTTTTAACGGTTCCAGTCAAAAAACAGATGCTTGGCAACCCTATGCTCTCAGAGCCTGGCCACTTCCCAGTTCAGGATCTTTCCCCTCACCTCGCCAGGAGGAAGGGGATGTGCAGCGGGGAAAGGGGCTGACGGCAACTGTCGTCACCTGCTTAGCAGAACCATCACACCACGGTTCAGGGTACTATTAACCACATTTTAATGAGTGGAAATTAGGAGATTTTCCCTTCTGATCAACAGCAAAGGGATACATACCAACTCATTATATTTCTTTTTGCATGAATGCTGTCTTCTAAAAGGATTCCTCTAGTGGAAAAACCCAGCTTTAATGGCTTCTGCACTTAGTTATGTGTGGGTAGGATCTGTGTCTGCAGAGGGATGACTTAGGCCTTTAATATCCGTGCCTAGAATATGCAGCCTTTGCGTTAACGTGGTAGCAAGGCACCATGCAATCGGCAATGAGTCATACTCCAAAGCACACTGCAGAAGACGAGCAGCATGGAACAAATGCACCTGGCCCCTGCAGAGAGAGCCTGCTGCTTCTTTTAAATGGCTATTATTCCTCGTGAACAGATGTCAGACTGGCAGCACCAGGGAAGGAGGTCCGCTGCTCTGCCCATAAAACAGCACAGGTTTACCCGGCGCTGCCTCAGCTGGGACCTTGAGGGACCACCTTAAGGAATGAGATGGTAGTTTAACCTCTTTGCCAGTTAGAGCATTGGCATCTCGGATAGGGACATCTGGTTCACTGGGTACTCACTTGACAGTCCCCAGCCCTATTTCACACAGGCCATTAAAGAGTCATCAGGTAGTAATGACTTGTGAGTCCATTACTAGCTTTGGGACTGATGCTCCCTTCTACCTGCCCTGCCAGAGCAAAGGAAGAGCTGACAGACTTGGGGTGAGAAGACGGAGCAGCAGCTCCACAGCGTACTCCCCATCCATGGGAGCCTTCCTTCCATGGCAACTGTGGCTTGGGAGCAGGAATGCCAGAGTAAGGAGGGTCACAGAGCTAAGGACATGGCTTGGGAGGGGGAAGGGGAGAAGAGAAAGACAGCTAGAAATGATTAGGTCTGGTTCTGGCTGATGGTTCTACTGCTGTTTGTAGCATGTAGTCCTGCTTATTTTATGAAAGAATATTCTGAGTTCCCTTATTTTTCCTATCTAATCAGTGCCCTCATACACCCAGAATAAATAAATAAAGAAATAAATAAAAAAAACCCAGAAAAAAGCCATTGCTGTTTTGCTTGTAGAATAAATTTTTAGGGAAAATGTGTGAGATAATTTTGGGGTAAAAAAAAAAAAAAAAGAACAGCTGCACAACAGGAACCTGGATCATGGACAATGGACCAGATCCTCAGCGGCTCTGAGGGCAGCACCACTGAGATCAATGGAGCTTAATGTTGATTTACACCAGCCAAGAATCATAGAATATCAGGGTTGGAAGGGACCTCAGGAGGTCATCTAGTCCAACTGCCTGCTCAAAGCAGGACCAATCCCCAATTTTTGCCCCGATCCCTAAATGGCCCCCTTAAGGATTGAACTCACAACCCTGAGTTTAGCAGGCCAATGCTCAAACCACTGAGTTATCCCTCCCCCCAAGGATCTGGTGCAATGTTCGTAGGGACTTTTGATACTAAAATAACCCAGATATGTGCTGTATGGTACATTGGATGATCATTTTAAGACACTTTAGTATTAGGTAATATATTAATTCATGGCATCTATAAAGGAAGCAGATACTACAGTGATGAACATGGTATAAGAGACTATTGAGAACAGAACCCACTAAAATACTGCCATCATTTTTAATTCAAAACCCTGAAGTTGATTGCTGGGCTTAAGGGTTGCACTCAAGGTTTACAAGGCAAAAAACTAATTTAGAAGAGAGCAACTAGGTTACTTCTATATTAGAAGCTAGGCAAATTATACATTTATAAATAATTATCTAACTGAGGCTTCCTTATTTACTTAGGCATTTATAAAAGATTTAGATTCAGAAAGGGAATGTAGTTAAAATGAACTATTTGCATCTTTTATTAGCTATAAATTAAGCAAGGTGCCCAGACATTATGGTGATCAGTGATATCGAAACAATAAAGAAAGAGTCTGGAAGGTTGAAATGTCAGATTCCCTTCTTGGAGAGCTCTCAGATATATTGGACGTTAATGTTTTTTCTTCCACTACTCAAGTATGGATGTTCCATGAAAGAATTTTGGGGGTGGGAGGGAAGGGCAGGGGAAGATGATGGGTCAGATGTTGATACATTTGTTGCTCTCTGTAGGGTGGCCCAAAAGCAGGGCCTTGAGTAGGCTCTGCAATATGATAGGCCAAATTCTGCAGCAATGTTAACTCACGCCATCTGCATCCCTTCATGTCCATCACGTAATCCCTACAAAAACCACACACAACTATGGCTCCCAGTTGAAAACAGTCAATGACGTAAAATTAACCAGTGGTAATTTTCAACTGTTTCTCCCCCAGCACATGTGTCCCCCAGAAGTCCCATATCCTCTCCCCGGGCCTTGCTCTCATGGTAGTAACTTCTCCTGCTCCCAGCTCCCAGAGCAGAGCTCGTATCTGGTTTCAGTGACTCACCTCCCCTTAGTCTGGGGCCCTGGCTGCCCAGTGATGATGGTGGTATAAGAACCTACACAGAAGAGAAATCCAAAGGTCCTTATTCAGTTTATGCACAGTCCCTATTTAGGTGAACTCCTAAGGATTTCAATGGGAGAAGGATAATTTCTGAGCACTGTAAAAGGCGAAGGAAGTTGATAGTTGTCCTGGTGGGCTTGATCCACTGAAGTCAATGGAAAGACTCCACTGAGTGAATTGGCTCACGCCCAGTTCGCACATGCAGCTCCTGACCGCATGCAGATGATTATGCGCACATCCATTCAGAAAGCTGGCTAGGCTGGTGGAGGGACTTAGCAGAAATGAACACGGATGGTGCTAGCAAGGGTTTTCGTCAAAGGACAACACATGTGACCAAAACAGAGATTTAGTCCAGTCCCAGGATCCTGAGTGGGAGGCTCCCTTCCTTTTCACGGGCAGGCTCCTGCATCTCTCTCTCAAGTGCCAATGTATAGTGCTTCCTCTGAGAGCCAGTACAAGAGCCAGGGGAGCTGCAATTAGGATCAAGGTTTATTCTTTGCAGGCTAGTCACTGGGGGTGACAATCCCAAACACTTAGTGAGTTTTCATCCCATCTAACGGGGGTGATGGAACAAGTAAAACCTGATCCAAAACCCACTGGAGTCAAAGGAAAGACTCCCACTGACCCCAGAGGACTTTGGATCAGGCCCTTACTCATCGGCTAGCATGTAACACGCCTCATTTCCATGCATTTGCATAGCAATCTGCAAGCTGACCCACTCAAATACCAGCTCACGTATCCTTCCCTTATCAAGGGTTCTTTGCATTCACAGGTTCTCTGCTGTAGCATTAAATCATTCAGTTTTACTTCTGAATATAAATAGGGGTCTTAGCCCTCAGAGCAGTAGCACATCACTGATGTATTATATGTTCACTAATCAGTGGAAACTGCATACACAGTGAGAAGAATTAGATCTATAGAGTTTTTCAACACCATACACAATCCGGGGGAGGTTATCAGAGAGACTGAGTAACATGAGATCGTCACACACCCAAGAAAATTAACCAAATATGAATAGATTACTCACCGCAAGCACAAGAAAAGCATAAAGGCAACAATAAGCGCTCCTATAGATATACAGTGCCCCAGGTAGTTTATGATGAGAGCAATCTTGTAATGGAGTGCATACTTCCTCTGGAGGTAAAGAGATAACAGGATTAAATCAGCATGAGTCTCTGAGCACTGACATTAAGGAACAGTTAATCAGTTTAGGAAACTATAATTACTTTTCTTGATTTTAAGATGATGTTATTATAATAACCCAAGGGCTACAGTTTATGGATTAGCCAAGCATATTGTCCAGACATAAAATGCAGTTCTTCTAACCACAACGTATGTTTCAGTTTGGAATTTTTTCCATATAGATCTGGCCAAACAGAACTTTTCTGTGGAATTTCAATAGGATTCAGTGTTACCTGGCTTATACTACTTAAATCTTCACACCTTAAAGCCAGCCAGGGCGTCAAAGGCATGACTCTGGAAAGACAAACTTCTCATGATTCCGACAGGAAACGAGACAGCAAAATTAATTTTCTTTGTTAGATGTCCAGATATTATTTGTTCAGTAGCTAAGTGTTACTGAACAAATAACAGTATTAAGGTCAGGCTTAATGTTAAGTGTGTTAAGGTCAGGCTGGTTTCCCTAATATTAATTCTAATGGTTAAAGTTGTCTCATAAAAATAAATAATAATAAATAATATTCTGTGTCACTGAAGCACTTTGCAAACTAAGGGCCTGATCCTTCAAGCTTGTATTTTAATTCATAAAGATTTGAAAGAGCTGGAATCTGGTGATCTGAGCACAGGATTGGGAGCCCCCAAATTCTACACCCAGTTTTGACAGAGACTTGCTCTGAGGAAAACTTTAATGTACATTTCTCTCTGTCACAGGTATTGTAAGAATAAATCAGCTAGGCCCTGATCCTGCAAACACGGGTCTAGTTTTAAGCACATTAATATGCCCATTGAAATCAAGGGGATTAGTTTTGTGTTTAACTAATTAATTCTGACAACAAATACATAAAAGATTACAGTCTGTGAGCTGCAGTCAGAAAAAAGCAGCCCATACCCCATGCTAGCAGGTATTAGGAATGCAGTATTAAAATGAACAGTAGCACTGGTAGAAAACCAGCAAGGATTTTCCACTGAAAAAATCTTAAAATAAAGAGAAACATTTTCCTTTTGTTCCAATTTTTCATTGAGTTTGTAAGTTTTTTGCTTAAATGCCATTTGAGTGCTAAGCACTTTCTGGAAATAATATAATATTTCCTCCTGCCCAGAAGAGCTTACATTGTAAATTAGATATTACTCATCTCATTTGCGTCATGCCTATTATTTTAACTTTGCACACATTACAGTTACAGTTTTGAAGACAAACTTCATAAATATGCAAAAAGAAAAGGAGTACCTGTGGCACCTTAGAGACTAACCAATTTATTTGAGCATAAGCTTTCGTGAGCTACAGCTCGCTTCATCGGATATAGGAACTCCCTTTTCAAACACTGGCACTGGAGAGGAAAAAGGACCACCTTTGCTGTCGGTGATTTTTTCCCCAAGGCAAACTCAGAACCCATAGAGAGATGCATGATATTAGTGCCTGTACAACACTGGGCTGCTGTGATGGGAAAGCCACCCACCGTCCGCCTATGCTAGAGTTCACATCATGTTAGGGTGACCAGATGTCCCGATTTTATCGGGCCAGTCTTGATATTTGGGGGCTTTTTCTGACATAGGCTCCTATTACCCCCCACCCCGTCCTGATTTTTCACATTTGCTGTCTGGTCACCCTACATCATGTGTAGAAACGGGAGCAACAGAACCAGTGCTGCAGAAAGGCTGACAATTTTTTTCCTACAGACAACATAACCCACCCAGCAGCCAATGAAAGCTCTGCTAATGTACCACATTTGTAAACTCTATGTTGCAGCCCCAACCCCGCCCTTCCCAATGTCTTGCTCACATAGAGGATAACAATCTACTACTGCTGCCAGACAGATTATGTCTTCAGTTCAAGTAGCTGATGTCAGTTTTGCACTTCTGAAGTTACCAGGATAAAATCCTGCTGCTAGCTCATGAGGCAGCTCCTAACACTAACAAGTGGATAAAGAGTCACGTGATATACAGAGCAACATGGCCATGACCTATCAGCCATGTCGACCAGATAGGAACAGCTCATGCTACACACACTAGAATGGGACTGATTGGCTGATATGACATAGTGACAATCATTACCGATAACGTGGTCATGCTGCACATATAGCAACATCGTTTCAAGTCAGCCTCTATCAGTTAAACTGGGACCAGGTGCAGGACAACCAATTCAGTGTCTTGGATTCACAGGGCTGGTCCAAATGGTCTCTTTACAGTCAGAGTTCAAATAAACGCTAGACTTCTTTCTTCCTTCAAGAGACTCTCCCTGTCCCAGCTGGAGTCTGATTCCCTAATCTCTCCAAACCATCATGGCCAATGACTCAACATCTGCCTGTAACCGAGCTCCTCTTAACTGAGCACATCTCCCCACCCTGATCTCATTTTCTGCTGGTTGAGCCCCAGATAGTTCCTGCAGAAAGGGCAGGTATCTCTAGCAGATTCCCTACTGAACCCCTTTGCAGGCTTTGCAGAGTGTCTGGTCAGTCTAGATTTCATCCTGTACCTGCACTGAACTATCATGTCTAGGAGCCCTGACTGTTAGTGCTGACACTGTCTGCTGCCTTGGTCTTACTGCACACAACACACAAATTTTCTAGAGTCCCTTGAAGGGCTGGTTTGAATTGACCTGTGAGACAAAGGAAACTAGGAGCCCAGTTGTCTATGCTAACTCAAGGCTTCTGTATTTTCTCCCAAAATATTCCTTTAAGCTCCTGGGGGCTTTGACATCCCATTTTGATACACAGCCACATTTGTTGGCTCCTGCTCTGTCTCCTAAAGCAGCTACTTCTCATCCCTTCTCTCTTAGCAATGTCAGAACATGGTCGCCCGCCAAGCGTATGCAGATCAAAACCAGACATGCCCTGTGCGCACAGAAGCCACAGAAAGTCCCCCTTTTACAGCGCCTTGTGCACTCTCGCACGGCCTGCGAATGAGAATGTTACTTTGGGCCAGGTATGGGGAAGGTTTCCATGAGGTGCAAACCTGCTGAGCTAAAACCATATATCAACTTCCCGGGATGCTACCAAACAGTCATCAGATGATAAGGACTCCTGGTCACCCAAAAGTGCAGGGAGAGGGGCACTGCCCATCACCCAGGGGGAATTTGGAAGTTGAGTGGCCAGAGTATGATGCGCTAGCCATCCCTATTTACATAAGGGGCCCCACTTCAATGGGACTATTCCTGAGAGAAAAGTTAAGCATGTGTGTTTGTGGAACGCCCTCGTGAGTGTGTGCTAAAGGCCACCCCTCTCCCCGCTACTCCCTGTGTCTGTTACTGCCCCAGCTAGGAGCTAGCTTTAGCAAAAGCTGTAGCAGCTTCTGCTTTTGGCTCTGAGGGTTTCCAGTTCTGCTCCTGGTGCACCAGTCACATTTGAAGAATCAGGGCCCAGCCTGCTTTGACGATAAGGATTTAGCCTAAGCATCCAGGTCTGAAAATGGCACCTTTTTATATTAAAAACAGATTAATGGATGCGGTCACTTGGCACCAACTCGCCAATCTGTGGCATCTGTTATGATTATTCAGTAACAATAGGGAATGCATGTGGGTGCACCTCACTTTTAATCAAAAAGAGGATTACAAGGAATCTGTGGGGAACACATTTTTTCACAAATCAACCCAAGTTTTAGTCTGACATCTGAGCGCCCGTTAGGTATTTCAGGAATATTCATAAACTTTAATACTTGTAAAGTTTGTCATAACCCTTTAAGGATCTACTAAATGAGTTTTTAAGCTTCTGCAAACACAGAAAGTTCTGGGGAGTGGGAGCGGGGCGGGGAAATCACAGCTTTCATATACTTAAGGAATAGGTTTAAAAAGTTTTACCGTATTATCATAGCTGTAGGATTTTAAAGCAAACAGCAAAGGAGAAAATCCCCTACTGCAGTGGCAACACCTATCAAATCCCTGCAAACAAAGCTCATCTGCATTTGCCTTTACGAGGATGTTAATTGTTCAAAGTCATGCAAGAAAAAGGAGAAGTGGGTTCAGAATGTGTTTCCCTGGACAGGAACAGCAAACATTAGTATTTGGGCTTGAGTGCACCACACCTGCCTGACCTAAGTTAAAGGAAACATATTTCTTGCACTAAAATCACCTTCAAGGCTTTGTTCCCGCCTCCATCTGAACATCTGTTCCCACCTACCCTCTCTCCCGGTGCACTAGGCTCTACTCACTCCTTTAAATCGTAATGAGTCCCTTGTCTCCTTCCACTGGTGACTGATTTTTCCTTATGCCACCCTCGATGCCTTGAGCTGTCCCCCCCGTCCAGTGCGCCAGTCAGTCTCAGGATAGGTCTACAAAAGTCATGGGTTGTGACTGCACTCCTAGTGCAAATCACCTCCCGTGATGGCACGACAGACATACTCTCCCATGCCAGCTCCAATTTCTGCCTTAAAGCTCACCTCCTTTCCCGAGCTTACCACCACTAACACCTCTCCTGCTGCGTTAGCAGGTCTCACAATATGCAATGCTTTTCTTCAGGCCCCAGTTCCTGGAGTCATGGGATGTGAGAGAAGCTCAGGGTTCATTTTTAAAATAAATGTAAGTGTCTAGCCCACAGGGTTGCAGGGAAGAGCTTGAAAAACGTGACCTGAGGGTACTCTAAAGGCTCGGAAACCAACCAACAGGGAAATGAAAAGCAGCCTATTATTTATGTTTTTAAACAAATCATGGTTTCTAAGGCACTCTCAGGATTTTGGGAGCTCTGTCTGACTCATGAATGTTGAATACTTGGGGTTGGCAATACGGCGAGTCCTGTGCAGTCTATTCTTGCTTTCACACCTGCTCTTAATCCATCTTAACACACAAGTCACATTAAACGAAAGCAAAAAGTTGGAATGAACAACTGAATTCTGAACATGAGCCAGATATTTTTGGTGCTTCCCTCCCTGCCCTCTCTCCTTTGCTAGAATGAGGGCTAATTTAGATTATAAACTCTTCAGGTGGGTGGGACTTCATCTTGGCATATGTTTGTAAAGGGCCTCGCACCTCTCCAGGAAAGGAGAGAAAAAACAAAGTAGTATCCGTAAATCCCTGTGCTTCTGAAGTGAAATTCACCCCTGGGCAGAGAGCTAGCACAAAGCCTAGGTACCACTTACAAACTACAAGTTGGAGAAACAAAAAGGATTAAATTAGCACATGGGCGCTGAACCTGTGCTCTGTGCAAAGGTGAACTTCCCTTTCATCTACGAGGCGAGGCTGCCAATCTGAGAACACAGGATTTCCCACAAAGCTTCCAGCCTTCTTGAAAGAGTCCGTAAAATTCAACAAAGAGGCATAACCTTTCCGTAAGCTCTCGTGTATTACAGGGTGTGCTGGCTCTGCTAAAGGCAGGTGCAGTCCAACCCTTCCGTTACAGGACTCCATTATTGTGGGCTCTCCCTGTGTCTGCTGATGATAAAATGAGCTTGAGGATTGGGAATGAAAGAGGCCATGTACCTTGCGGGACCAGGCGGTAAAAACCCATCAGGCAGCAGTGAATAGATTAGTTCAGCAGTCGTAGTAACAACAGTATTACAGTGGCAGCTATTGGCCCCGAACGACATTCAGGCCCCATTGTGCTAAGGACCGCACAAGCGTGCAGTCAGAGGCAGTCCCTGCCCCAAAGAGCTTCCAGTCTAAGCAGACCAGACAGACTGAGGGTACGTCTAGGCTGCACGTGTTGACACTCCTGAACTAGCTTGAGCAACAATGGCAGGGAAGCCGCGGCAGCATCGGCTGCACAAACCCACCCAGGGGGTGTGCAGAGAGGGGGGCAAGCAAGGGCATGGTCTCCCCCGCCCCTGAAAAAAAATCTCCATGTGTCCCTGTAGCCTGGGGAGGGAGAAAGCTGAGCTCCTCACCCCCTGCTGGAGTCCCTCGTTGCCTCTGCCTTCACACACCCACCCCTCCCGCTCCACTCACCTCAGCGGGGCTCTGCAAAGCAGCCAGCAGCACTGGGACTGCAGCAGCAGGGTAGGAAAAGCAGCAGGCTGTAGATGTAGGGGCGTAGGGAGGAGGAGCTCAGCCGACAGCCAGTTGCTCTGCTGTTTCCTTCCTCCCTGGACGGCAGAGACAGGGAGAGTGCTGCTACCCGGGGGAGCTGCTCCTGGGTGTCCCTGTTAGAGACATCCTGAGAAATCTGGGGGTGGTGGTGTCACGTGAACCTTTCTTTAGTGTGTGTTTAATGTGCCCCTCCAAAAACGTTCACATTTAAATTCCCATGCACGCCCCTGAACCCACCCAGGACTCAGGATATGGGCTCAAGCGGCTATTCGGTGCTGCTGTGACTTCAGTGCTGTTATTTGAGCAAGCTGGCTTGAGGACGTCTACATGTGCTGACGTCACACCACTGGTTGCAGTGCAGACATAACCAAAGAATGGGAGTGGTACTATACCCTCCCCGTTTTTAATTGACACATACAGTAAATGACTTGCCCAAGGTCCCACTGGGACATAGAATCCTCATCACCCGAGTCCCAGACTAGCACCTTAACCACAAGACGCTCCTTCTTTTCTAGTATGCTGATAAAAATGACAACACCTAGAAAAATGGAGAGAAAGAGAGATACAGACCTTGTCGTCCAGAATAGGTTCGCACTGAGAGTAGTTGATCTTGGAAGCCCATGTCCCATTTCCCATGCATTCTCTGTAGGCGTTTCCTAATAGGGACCGAAATAAATAAATAAATAAATAAATGCACACGTTAACCAAAAAAACCCAACAACAACAAAAAAAAACCACCCACGGTGGTAGCTTTCTAGGTATAGATGTTAAATGAGAGCGTTTTCTCTGGATAAATAATTAATTCTGTCTCTGTGGGCTTTGCAGAATAGATAACTTGCCACACTCAGTAAGACAGGAAAGGACTGTGAAGAACACAGAAAAAAGAAGCTTAAAAATAAGGTACATTTTTGCCTGTGCCTGTATCTCCCCTCTGCAGTCCCTCGAGGGCACGCCATCCAGGCTCCTGGTTCCGTAGCTGTCACCTCTTTTGAGCAGAGACCTTTGTCTCTCTCCTTCCTGACTGGGACTTTTCCAGTCTGCACAGTTCACTGCCTTCACGGCGATATTCCCAGTAAATCAGACAGCGTAAACAGGCCAGCGTCTGTGCTTTGCTCTCTCTCCAAAGGCTATGAACAGCTGCAATTGCCAGCAGTTACAAGTTACCACACAGCTCTTCCTAAGCAAGCACATTTATACTAAAGGTGAAAGCATTACAGAGAAAACATTAAAAACAATAAAACTTCCATGCATGCTAACTAGCTTACCCTGTTTACAACTCCAACATGGGCTCTGATAGGAGTCATTCCTTCAAACCCCACCACAGAGTTTATCTGTGGTTACAAGTTCTTAACAGCCTGAGCTCCGAACTATCACCCCCATGAATAGGTTAGTTTGTCTTTTATGCAGTTGGACCTTTGATATTGAGACTCTGGGAACAGATGATCATCAGACAGCGGTCCCATCCTCAGATCATAGCTTCAAAAGGTTGGTTTTTGCATAGCCAGGAGGTAAGGGATTTGCATTCACCTCTCCCTAGAGACTCCAGAAGCAAACAGCTTGATACTGTTTCTCCCAAGAGTCCAGTCACATCTGGTACATTGTTCTCAGTACAGTCCTTTGAAGTTCAGAACACTTCCCAGGGTTCACAACACATCTCCCCCCACAGAATTTACATACAATCCCACCCATTAGAATACACAGACCGTTCATTAAATACAACGGACCCAGAACATACTTAAACTCAATTCAGTAAGGTTTCCCACGGATACTGCAGGAAATTGCCATATCTCTCACAGCCTTATGAAAAGGAGGTTAAATGAATTGTGCAAAAATGTTAGTGAAAGTTTGGGTGCCTAATGCCACAACTTGGAGTGTGTCATGTAGTTTACAAAGTTGTTACTATACATACTAGGGTCTTGTTCCCCTCTCCCTTACACTGGTGTAAACTGGGAGTAAGGTTAGGTCTACTCTGCAAAGTTTTGATGGCATAGCTGTCAGTCAGGAGTGTGAAAAAACCACACCTTCTAGCTCACATAGTTATGATGACAAAACTCCCAGCATAGACACAACTACTCCGACAGAAGAGTGCTTCCGTCAGCATAACTAACGTCATTCAGGGAGGTAGTGGTCCAACACTGGCAGGAAAGCCTCCTTGCGTTGGCATATGCCCTGTCTACACTATGGAGCTCTGCTGACATAGCTACACCAGCAAAACATATGTAGTGTAGACAAGGCCTAACTCCTTTGGAGCCACTGACTCTTCCTACGTGCTGCCTTCCTATACAGTAGCATATAAAGCAAACGACTCAACGAGTCAGGATTTGGATCAAGCTTTGTGGCCTTCCTAACAAATCAGTCACGCAGGCTGAATTCAGGCCAGCTGGCTTTCCCATTGGTTATTAAAATTCTCGCAGTCAGCTGCATGAGATGCCACAAGTGGGGACAAAACAACATTTCAGTGAGGCTGGGAAAACAACACATGAACTTTGTCTGAATTGATTTCAGCTTTAATTGAGCGTTGTTCGGGCCCAGCCAGCCGTCCTTTAGAAAACAAACCGCCCACAGCAAGAGTCTGAATCTCCACTTGGGAACATGGGTGCAAAGGAGGAGTAACTGCATGGCAGTCCGTGGAGTTACGCTGGCACAAAACTGGCCTGAGCGGGCTCAGAATGAAGCCCAAGCTGCTTCTGCTTTTTTGCCCAAACATTCTGGATGTCTCAAAGGCCGCCATTTGGTTAATGAGAGTTAACACAATACAGACTCCAGTCACTCTGTTTTTTTCGTTCCCCCCTCTGATATAATTGCTTTCTCCTCACTGACTTCTCTGAAAGCAGATAATAATATCACCTAGTCCCTGTCAGACCTCCACTGAATGACTTGCCAGTTCGTCCGGTCTCCTTATTTTAAAAGCATTGTGTCACCTACCGGAACTACAGAGCTCCTGCTCAGCACATCACTGGACCGGACACCATTCTGTGCTGTGAAAGTAACTCTCTCTCACACACACCTCCTCCCCACTCCCGAAGGGGTACCAATAAATTAAATGTTTGAAGTCCTTGCCGAGAAATGAGTTCCTAAATTCAATTTCACGTTCATTTGAAATATAGCCTTAAGGGCTGTGCAAAACAGCACATGTCTATTCTAGCTTTGGGGAATACGCCAGATAATCCTGTGGCACCTTGAGAGGAAACTACATGGCTTTGAAGTACAAACCATTTTATTGTATATAAATTCATCCACCTCCCCACCCCACACAAAAGTGTTGTGTAACGACAACATTTCCCCCCTTTGTCTGTTGCAGGCTATAGCCTATGAGAGAGACACTGACAATTAGATAAGCATAAAATAAAGAATAGACAATTCATTAAAATGCACACAGGACAAAGCTAAGCAACTGCATCATCTTCTCCTCATCTCACCTTTCTCCTCTTTACCCCCATCCTTCCTTTTGTCCTTTTGTCTTCATCATATGGCGCCAGGTCAGCCCAGCTGTTACACAGCTGTGCAGCATGGATGGTGGGAATAAGGAGCAAACCAAGAGCCCAAATGCTTACATGCTGCTTAAAATGCCTTTAAAAAAATCACTGAAGCAGTTGCTAGGACAGAATAGGTTGGGTCTTTTTTAGTATTTTTAAATAATGGAAGTTTATGCCAAGAGTCTCTTTAAACCTACCAGTACCTAAGTTAACAATAGGATAGTTCACAAAGGGCAATACATGTGGCTTAGAATCCACATGTATTTGTTACAACACATTTATGATCATTTGAGAGGTGATGCAGGGGTGGGGGGAATCTCCCGGATGGCTACTGAAATCTTGTGTTGATGCTGATGGCTAGTTTGCATTACTGACAACTTTCATGGGGTTCAACAGAGCTGGAATAAATGACACCTAGACACAAACTTGCCACAAATCTGGGTGTGAAGTGACAAACAATGGATCACCTCCTTGCTTATGGCATGTGCTACATCTGTAGAAGACCATTCAATTTCACACAGTGTTGTATGCAGCTGAAACTTGGCTACCTACTTGTGCTGATTCACTGCTTCCTCCCATAGCAACAGGGTTGGATACAATGGGTATGAAACATTGCCAGCGCATTAAGCCAATGAGGCAGGATGATTTTATAGCTCTGAACTCAGCTCTCAACCTAAGTATTCACATTATTCTCCATTCCAGCACGCATATATTGTATGAAGTGGCCTTACTATACAAGTCAATGGAAGTTAATTTTATCCTTCTGTATCTGCACCTGACACCAGCTGGGAACACCTGAGGGAATGAGCCATCACTATAGCAGGCACTGGTTGAGAAGATACATAACAGTATTCCATTACCCTCTGTTTTCACACACAGGTACTGAAAACAATCACTTTTGGGGATGAAATTTTCCATGCTTATTTTTGGACCAAAGGAATTTGGGGTGTATTGAAAATTGTGTTAAAAATTACAAGCTATCACTTTAAGTTAAGGGGTTTCCAGGTCCTGCTTGCATGCTAGGGGCGTTGTAGGGAAGCCTGTGATCTGGGGCTCCAGTCAGTCAGTCTTCAAAGAGCCAGCCTATGGCAAGGTAGGTCCCTTTGCCTTAGGGAGCAGTCTGTTTTGTTTGTTTTTGGTTTCTTGTGGGTTATTTCTAAGAAATAAAGTAGTGTTACATTCCAATGTCCAGAAAGCTTTGGATTTAATAATTATGCGATGCTTGGACAACTGTGTCCTGAACATATCGCAATAGACAATATTCTTTAAGTCTTTAGGGAAGCACTTAAATGGTTTGAATTTCCACTCCCGGGCTCTGTGGGTGAATACACAACATTGCACACGCACTTCGTAGGTGCAAGCACTGAATGGTTCTCATCACCTGTTCATATACGACTGAGATTTTTCAGCTGCAAAACCCACTTCTCCCAATGCACTGGATGAGTGAAAATTCTTACACTTGCTCGTGTTCAGATGCTGGAATATTTAAAATGCAGATGGTAGGCACCCACATCTGCAGAGATCAGGTGCATGCACATTCTGGGTATGAACAATAAGTCCAAGCAGAAGCTCAGTTGAAAGTCTGGCCTCAAGTGCCATGTCCCTCCTGCACTGCTAGGGGGAGACAGTCAGAGAGGAGCTTTTGTCCCCAGGGACGGTGAACTCCCAGGCAAGGCAGCTTTAAGTTTTCCCTGGGGTCTGTAAGAATTCTGCCAGCAGAGGCTGCACCAGGGATGTGGTGAGTAATAGCATCTCCCAGCTGCCATAGTCCTGCCACGCTCGCAGCCAGCCCCACTCACTTTTTGGTTGCCTATGTTAAAACTGACTCCAGGAGCAATGTTAACTCAGCCGCAGGACACAGATGCACCATTAAACATACAGCTGAAGAGGTTCGTTTGTATCTTATAGGATGGACAGTGCATCAGAGTTTGCTTTCCTTATGGAAGCTGAACTTCCCACCCATCAGCTCATGTAGACGAAGCCTGAAGTCTCCAGCAGGGCTCGCTGCCGCAGCTGCAGTGACCCTATAAAACCACCTGCTGTACTGTGCTGCTGGGAGCCCCTTCAGTATTGCACATGCCTGCCACTGGCTTCAAGGATTGCCAGGCATGTGCACCCAGGGGGCAAAATGTTAAAGTTATAGCAGATTATCTCTGCGTTCCCTGAAGAAGAGAGAGGCAAAGAGAAAGTCACGCCTGAGACCTCACCCCTCCATCCTTCTATTTATGGCCCCATTACCACAGTATCTCCACAGTAGCCAATATAGCTATTGAGGGAAAAGCAATAAATTGTAGAAACACAGAGACACCGGGGGTGAAATCCCAGCCCCACTGACATCACTGGGAGTTTTTCCAGTGATTTCAATGGAACTAGGATTTTATCCTAGAACTTTATTAATGGTTGGAAACTAATATCATCGCGTAGGATCAACTTTAACCCTTAAGAGGATGGATGGCCCGGTAGTTAGGGTGCTAGCCTGGGGTGTGATGAGACCCCAGTTCAATTCCCTCATCTACCAGAATGACCTTGGGCAAGTGACTTAACCTTTTCCATGCCTCGGTTCCCCACTTGTAAATATGGGGATAATAGCATTGCCCTGCCTCACAGGGGTGTGTGAGGATGAACGCATTAAAAAGAGCCGGGGGGCCATATAAGTACCCAAAAGAGAAGAGCACATGATGGATGTAGGAGTTACATACTCATTCAAAGGCCTGATTGAAGTATCCCTAACCATAAATCCTCCTCAATCACATACAAACTTCCAGCTAATGAGCACAAAAATACTTCAGATATTTGACCCTCGGCTTAAATGCACTTGTCTTGATCAGCCACAAAACCATTTCACAGGGTTTATTTCACAGGGTTTATTTTACAGGGTTTCATTGCCTGCTGGAGGATGGCTCAAGAGGACACTGGCATGGAGGTAAAGTATTTTTCAAAGATTCAAACCTATTCCTAGGAGATGTTATTTCATTTGTCACATGCGGCTCTCAGAGAGAAATTTATTTTATTAATGTCAATGGGTTAAAGTTCAGCTAACAAAGCTGAAAATCAACCTTGGCCTAGCAAGTAACGACCCTCGTAAACAAGGCCCTTAATGAGGGAAATGATCGTTGAAGAAACGTGATTTTTTTTCAATTTTCTTCCCCGAGCGGTTCCTGTGACAAGTATAAAGAAAACTCTTCTAGGAACCGGAAGTGATCCCATTTGAAAGCAGGGTATGAAGTAGTAAGGGAAGGTACTCTAACAGCAATGAAACAGAGGCTTAGCTGTACAGCACCTTCCATTTTGAAGGACCTCAAAACTACAGCTGGTCAGAACATTGTTACCGAACTGTTTCAGGGAGACATATTTGTTTCCAGATCGGGGGTGACAGTTTGTGGCAGGCTAAGGCACCGAGGGGGTCCCCTGTAAGCCAGATCCAGTCCACGAAGACCTTCCGTTTTGCCTGCCAGGCATTAGCTGCTCCATCCAGGTCCCCACTGAGGGCTCTGCAGTAGGGATGGGCCCTGGTACCTGGCTCCAGCAACTGTGTTTCCCTGTCCAGCCGGCAGCATTTCCATGCTGACCTGCCTGAGTGCCCCCCAGTCCCGCCAGTTCCAATGACGCTCTGCAGCCAGGAGGG
Source organism: Lepidochelys kempii (assembly GCF_965140285.1). Lineage (NCBI taxonomy): Eukaryota > Metazoa > Chordata > Testudines > Cheloniidae > Lepidochelys > Lepidochelys kempii. Next base: position 259,778,450 of record NC_136381.1, read on the forward strand.
AAAGGGCCAGAACTACCAGGAGCCCAGGGCCAGCCAGAGCCAGATACGGGGTCTGCCTTTACAGCAGAGCCCCTAGTTGGGACCAGGAAGGAACAGCGGACACCCATCAGGCCAAATGGAAGGCCCTCGCCTGTGGCTCCATCTTCTGTGTTCCCATGCCAGGCGCCCCCTTTCACTCCTCTGCGGATATTGGGCCCGGAGTGGTGGTGCTCAGATGCTGGTCAGGATAGGGACACTGCAAGCCAGGAGAAGGCTGGAGAGTAGAAGGACAGAGCAGCTGAAAGCCCAGGGTGGATCCAGAGCTGAGTAGTGGGGCCACCCAGACACCAGAGCCCCAGCTGGGAGCAGGAGCCAGGCAGTGGACAACAACAGTTTGGGCTCCACAACTGAGCTCTTCAGGGGGCAACGCTGCCACTAGTGACAGTGATTCTATAAGCTAGTGATTAGGGCACTGGGCTGGAATATGGGTGTTTCAGGTTCAACTCTCTTGATTTAGAGCAGAGAATTTTATCCCAGATCACTCCAAATCAGGCAGACCAGGGACCTGAACCTGCGACTCCCACAGCCCAGGCCAGTGCTCAAGCCACTAGGCTACAGGGTGTGTAGGCATGCACACATATACACACACACACACACACACACACTCTCTCTCTCTCTTAATCTGCCTTAGGGAATAAAACACCCTAAACCAGGCATTCAGTAACAAGAATACAAAGTTTAAACTAACTGCCATACGCCTCTATTCCATGTGGAACATAAGGCCTTCACCACGACACTCCATCTTTGATGGTTTCTTGCTGCAGTCTTCACTTCTTCCCAGGAAATGCTGATAGCTGTCAATTCTCCTTCTTGTTTGCGTGTAAAAAAACAGCCACTGGGGGGAGTGGGCAGATAGCCACACATCTCCTGATTTAACTGTCTAGTTTTAGGTGTATTTGTTGTTGGCAACGGCAGGAAGTGGGGTGCCTGCAGAGCTACTGCAGACATATGTGTATGTCTGGCCTGAACGAAGACTCTTAATACCTAACAAGGCTGACGTATGTATGGTTTTACACTACAACACATGGCGATGAGACAGAGCTGAACTTACAAAAATGAAAAAAAAAAAGAGAAAGATTTGTGAAGTCATCTGTAAGTCAGGCCTACAAACCCTTACAAACATATGGGAAATGACTACAACCCTTGGGACTATTTCACCATGATTTAATCCACCACACCAAACTTGGGAAGAATACCGTGAAAGAGCTTATTTTTTCCACTGCTAATGGTATTTCAGATGATTCTAAAAAGAAAGCTATCACAGTCAACAGCGTAGGGACCAAGACTTACAGTTTAACGAGAAACCTGTTAATCCCTGAAGAGCCTGTAGACAAAAGCTTGATGAGCTAGGAAATCTGTTAAAAAATGTTTCAACCTAACACCTAGTGAAACAGTAGAACGACTGAAGTTTAACTCTCGGTCAAGGGCAGCAGGAAAACAGTAACGGAATTTGTGGCAGAACCGAGGAAGCTCTCTCAAGACTGTAGTTACGGTGTGTCCCTGACACACGTGCTAAGAGACAGATTAGTTTGTAGCATTAATGATGACAAAAAGGCAAAGGAGATTACTCTCTGGATGACAGTTAACATTTGAAACAGCTCTGAAATTGGCGCAGGCTATGGAATCAGCAAATAACATTTTACAGGATTTACAAACACAAACCACAGGGCAGATGGCAATAGCACACAAGAAATAGAAGGTAGGTGGAAAAAAATATGCAAGGCGACCTGGGAAACAGATCCAGTCAGCTAGCAGAGAGTGTTATAGTCATGGAGGCAAACGCAACCCAATGGATTGCGGACTGAAATAACGAGAAACGTCACATCTACAGGTGGACAGGACACATCTGAAGTATGTCAAAACAATACCAGGAAAGCAGAGACACAAAACCATGATAAAAAGCAGCCTCATAGCCTTGGTAATTTTCATGTACTTTAGGTGAAAAGCAGTGAAAAAGAAGATGAAGTAGCAGCTTATACTATCTATAGTATAACAAACAAATATTCCTGAAATAGGTCCCATTCATATTGGGCTGTCTGTAAAGGGAAACAAAACATATGATTTGCGCTGTACATGGGAGATAATGTAACTATTATAAGCCAAGAACCATATGGGCCCTTGTGGAAAGATAGTGAGCCACCTTCGCTGCAGAAATGTAGGACAAAATTACCACCACATTGGAGAAGCCATAAAGACACTGCAAGCCACCAATGTGAATGTTTGGAACCAGAGACAAATAAGGCATCTACCATTTCTAGGAGTCTCGGGCACTGGCCCTGACTGGCTCAGAAGAGGGTGACTGGCTGACCTTTCACTGGATTCACTGATTTCACTTGAAATCAGAACACGATCTAGTTCTGGAAACTTTTAAATACACATACAGAAGTATTTAAAGATGAACTGGATACTTTAAAAGGCACTGCTGCTAAAGTCTACGTAAACCCAAATGTCATGCCTTGTTATTTCAAACCCAGATCTGTACCCCGTGTCATGAAACAAAATGTTGAAATGGAGTTAAAAAGACTACAGGCAACTGGCATTATTGAACCTGTAAAGTTTTCTAGATAGGCTGCCCCAAAAGTCCCAGTGAAGAAGCCAGTTGGCTCCATATGACTACGTGGTGACTATAAGTTGACTGTAAATAGGATCTCAATTAAAACAGCGCCCAATTCCAAAAACTGAACTGCTCTTTGCAGTTTTAGCAGGAGGGCAATTGTTCACAAAGTTACATCTGAGCCAGGCCTGCCAACAGATCATCCTGGAAGAAGACTGCAAGCAGTATGTCATGTAAATTCTCCAAGACTGTTCAAATATAATCAGTTACTTTTTGGTAGGTCCTCAGCCCCTGCTATTTTCCAAAGAACCATGGGGGGATTGATTCAGGGAATTCCACGTGTGGCAGTATATCTGGATGATATATTAATCACAGGTCCCACAGAATCTGAACATTTACAAAATTTAGCAGAAGAGCAAAACAGGCTAAAGGAAACAGGTCTGCACCGAAAACGGAGTAAGTGTTCCTTCCTGGCATACAAAGTGATATCCTTGGGCTGTAAAGTGGATGCCCAGGGACACCACCAAGTGAGAGATAAAGTCAAAGCAATTAGGGATGCTCTGGAACCTAGGAATAGTTCAGAGCTGAAGGCTTACTGAGGCTTGCTGAATTTCCCGAGTAAGTTTTTGCCAAACTTAACACTTCTAATGCCTCTGTATATGTTACTTAAAAAGGGGGTTAAACGGTATTGGAAATCAGCTCACGAACAAGTGTTTCAGGATTCTAAATTATTGCTGCAGACCTCATAAGTCCTGGACCATTATGAGGCTGACAAACAACTGATATTGATTTGTGATGCATCTTCGGAATTGGAGCTGTTTTAGCTCACCGGATGGAGAATGGATAAGAAAAGCTAACTGAATTTGCATCCCAGACTGTCTTCTGCTAGTCATAATTATTAATAGCTAGATTGAGAGGGATTAGCTGTTCTTTGGGGTGCAGAAGATATTTCTATTATATATAGGCACTGATTTATAATTTGCACCGATGAAACCCCTACTCACATTGTTTAATGAGATGAAAATTATGCCACAGATGGCATCACTCAGGATCCAGAGATGTCCAGTGACACTAAGAGTCTATGAATATACCATTGTATACAAAACTGGCCAGAAGTTGGGAAATACAGATGCTTTAAGCCAGTTGCTTTTACTAAAGACACATGAACAAGATAAAAAAAAGTGAAGAGAGTGTTACTAATGGACTGTCTTCATACACCTCCAATGACACCATTACAGGTAAAAGTACTGGATCTATACCAGTCCATGATTCACAAAAGTTTGAGAATTTGTGCTAAAGTGATGGCCACAGACCAAAGCTGATCAGAAGCTCACACCTTATTATAAGTGACACAGTGAACTCAGTGTGCAAGATGGGTATGTATTATGGCATGGTCCTCATTCCAAAGCAAGGATGTGAAGTATGGATGAACTCCATCAACACACCCCATACGTGCCCCCATGACCCCGAGAGCTATGCTGGCAGAAGCATAATTCCTGGTTGGTCACCCATGACAGACAGACCAAATGCAAGTCCGTTAGCCCTCCTAGTAAGGGGTTGGGATTGAGCTAACAACCTGTTCCTGTTAAAAAAAGTAATTACAGAAACCTACACTTCTGTTCAGCTCACCAAACCAAGTCATTGTTAGACATATAATAGAAATACAAGTAGATCTCATTTAGACGAAAACTTTGGGAAGTACCTGAAAAAAATCTCTCTCATTATGGTGTGAAGAAGAAAGCCTCGAAAAAAACCACATTTTTTGGACATTACATAGAACTCAAAAATTATTAAAACGAAACCCCGAAAAACAGAAGCCCCATCTCCAGTTCCTCAATCCTGGTGCAACATACAACAGCCTCACGGGTGCCCTAAGTTTCACCCAGCAGCCTATGGCCAAAATGCCCTGCTTTAGTATCTGGACATTGCTGCTCAAGAAGTGAGAGTAGTTAGTGATAACAGGCAAGGGATGTGAGAAAAAGCAAGCGAGAGCAGGAGGTGGGAAGAGAGGCAGGAAGGAATTTAAGCAGGACTGAGAGTCAGGGAAGGCCAAAAGTAGGGAGAAGAAGGAGAGAAAAGTAATTGGTCACCAAAGCTCCCTTAAAAAATACTTGATTTGAACTAGAATGTATGGATTGTCAGAGGTCAACCCAGCTAACTGGCTAATCCATGTGCAATGTCATCTCTTCCTTCACTGCTTTCACACTCAACATCCCTTTGGGACTGCTTCTTTTTATAGCAGGAAATGCTCTTTCCTTTCAAAATACTACAGCACCGTAAGTGTGGCTTGAAAATCCCACTAGCCTTCAAATGGACTCAGCTTGCACAAGAGCGGCCTACTTTTAATTAGTATCAAAATTAGCAAAACACTGTGTATGTACAGAATTTGCAGTAAGTCATTAGGTTTCTAAAAGCTTCCCTTCCAACGAGAGGTCCACAGTTATCTCACTGTCCTCTGTTATCTCTTGTCTTACACTTACATTGAAAGTTCTTTTGGGCATTTGTTATGTTTTTACAGTGCCCATCCAGCACAACAGAACCTTGGCCACTAGGTACTACAAATAAATTGTATAAACAACAAAGTCCCATTAAAGGTCATGTAATTTTACACCCATCTTACTGTCATGATTATTTGCCAACTTGTAGGGCCAATTTGTGATCTCTTGATGAGTAATTCCAGGGAAAATGGAGGAACTGCTCACCAATGGGAGTCAGGGATTCACAGTCTGTACCACTGAGCACTTTGATTCTCATGTACTTTATCATGCTGTCTCAAAGGCAGAATGAGAGAAAAAGATAAAGATCAATATAAAAGAGCAAAGGCAATTAAACCTAACATTCAAATACATGAATCTTCCACTTAAGGTTAGAAACAATAAAACAGGCCTTTTGCTATATATTCAGAGAAAGAAAATGCATGAGCTGGAGCACCTAAATCTGTGCAGTTCTTCTTTGGGTACTGAGGGCTGCCTGTGAGATGCCCAGTGCTCGTGATCTCTTCAATGACGAATAAACGAAAGAATTAGAACATTTGCTTTGCCAGACTAGATCAGACCTGTGGTCCATTAGGTTCAATATCCAGTGTCTGACAGTGCAAGAAAACATGCAACAGGCAGATGTGGGATAATCTGCCCTCCCCGACGGTCTCATTCCAACCCCTAATAGGTAGAGGTTAGTTCACATCCATTTTACACCATCCACAATGCCTTTTGTTACCAACTTCATCACCGTCTATTGCTAATGCAATTGGTGACACCACGCATCCCTATCCAACTCCAGTCACAATATCAAACCCCTCACCCAGGCTTGTTTCCAATCTTACTATGCATCTAACTTCCATCATATAAACTCTGTATTATATTGATCAGTTTGTCTTGCATCTCTTAGCTGCTAGCAATATCCACAGGGTGTCTCTGGGGACACCATTGAATACCTTCTTTAAGTCAATAAAGTTGATTAAGATGGATTTTTTCAGACAGTGGCTTTTTTGAGGATCTACCTGGACAGAACCCAGTCTGTTCTTCTAGTAATTTTTCATCCACCATCTTGTCCATTCTGTTCAGCATAACAGTAGCCAATATTTTACCTGGGATTGATAACAGTACAATACCTTTTCCGGCAATTCCACAACACCACCATCTTTCCAGTCTTGGGGCACTTGTTCTTCCTCCCATATTTCATTAGAGTTTTGTTACTGCTCCATCAGAATTTCACCTCCTGCCCTTGGTACCTTTATTTGAATTCTGGTAGTTCACTGGGTCCCAGCTCTCCCCTGTTTCCAGCATCCCTCACCAGCTATCACTTCAATGTGGTGGCAGTCCACCTTTCGGTAGATAGTGATAGGGTCACCAATTACGTTTGCCCCCTTCCAGGGTAACAGAGTCCAACAAAATACACAGTCCACCCCCAACAAAGGGGTTACAGCCCATCTCCAGATCCCTATGGATAGCACGCCTTTCAATTCAGACTTACAATGTCTTTATCCTCTCCTCCTGTCCAATGGGAAGTGGGAAGGGGTTTACTTCCCTTCCACAAAAAGGGCGATTGGTAGGGGAGCTCAGGGCCTCCCCATCTACCAGGCTCAGACCCAGGGCCCTATGAGAGGCAGTGATATCCAACACCCTGGAGTGCTTTGAGACTGCTTTCCTTGGCCACTTCCTACTACTTGCTTCTTCACAAGGCTCAAAGTTCTTCACTTAAAGTCCAATAGAAAAATAGCAAAAAAACAACTGAATCTTCAGGCCAGATGGTAGTCCTCTTTCCAGGCTATTCCTAGCTTCCAACTGGCCCAAGTTCCTGGGTTTCATTCCCAACACTAAGGTGGTCACACTCCTCTCTACCCAGAGTTTCAGGCAGGCTGTGGTCCCTGTTTGGGTCCTGTCTCCAATCAGGATTCCAGCTCAGCCTCCCAGGCATCTCTCAGCCCTCAGCCTAAGGGAGAAAGCTCCCTTTACCTCTCACTTGGTTCTCTTCCCTTGACCCTCCCTTTAGGGTCTGGGGTAGCTGCCACTTGCAGGCCCTTCCTTGCAGTAAGAACTCCTGCTGTCCCCTTATTCAGGATCTCCCAAGATAGGCCTCTCCTCCAGACAGTTTAATACGGAATGAAAGTGTTCTGTCCATTGTCTGGCTTGTTTCTCATTAGTGTTCAACATCTGTTCCTGAAACCCCCTGACAGGCGTCACCTGTGATAGTCTGGTTCTTCCCGAGATGTCTTCCACTATTCTACAGAGCTGCTTAAAAAGTTTCCCCTTTGTGCTGCTGCTTCTGCCTCTGCAGCTTTCATGTGGCCCCAGGTGTTTCTATTTTGCTTGCATCTCTCCTTTATTTCTCCGTCCCTCTGCAGCTTCCTTTCAGAGCTCTACTTGTGTCTTGCACGGTTCTTTTTTTCCCCTTCAGAGCTTTCCACTCAATCACTGCCTGGATTCCAGCTGTATTTTATGTCTCTTTCTTCCACCCTGTTCAATGGCCCATTACTTCCTCTGCTGTCTCAACTGCTGTCTTCTTCCACTTTGACCATTTGTCTTCCAGACTATCATCAGCCTGGTTCGGAAAAACACTGGAACAATTGCTAAGTGCAATCTTGAATCTGATCTCTGTTTCTTGGCCCTTGAGCTTCTCTACTGCTGCAACAGACTTTTTGTCAGTCTTTGTGATCTTTCTGAGTTTAAGCAGTAATGCGGCCACTAAAAGATAATGATCTGAGACAACACCTGCTCCTCTGCTGACTGACATCCCATGATCTCCATGTCAGCTTGTGAATCCTGAAGACACTTTCTCCTTTGAACTGGACTAGGAACGCACAGACTTTCTGTGAGGAACTGCAAAGAAATCATAGAATATCAGGGTTGGAAGGGACCTCAGGAAGTAACCTAGTCCAACCCCCTGCTCAAAGCAGCACCAATCCTCAACTAAATCATCCCAGTCAGGGCTTTGTCAAGCCTGACCTTAAAAATATCTAAGGAAGGAGATTCCACCACCTCCCTAGCTAATGCATTCCAGTGTTTTACCACCCTTCTAATGAAAAAGTTTTTCCTAATATCCAACCTAAACCTCCCCCACTGCAACTTGAGACCATTGCTCCTTGTTCTGTCATCAGCTACCACTGAGAACAGTCTAGATCCATCCTCTTTGGAACCCCCTTTCAGGTAGTTGAAAGCAGCTACCAAATCCCCCCTCATTCTTTTCTTCCGCAGACTAAACAATCCCAGTTCCCTCAGCCTCTCCTCATAAGTCATGTGTTCCAGTTCCCTAATCATTTTTGTTGCCCTCCGCTGGATGCTTTCCAATTTTTCTACATCCTTCTTGTAGCATGGGGCCCAAAACTGGACACAGTACTCCAGATGAGGTCTCACCAAGGTTGAATAGAGGGGAACGATCACGTCCCTCCATCTGCTGGCAATGCCCCTACATATACATCCCAAAATGCCATTGGCCTTCTTGGCAACAAGGGCATACTGTTGACTCATATCCAGCTTCTCGTCCACTGTAACCCCTAGGTCCTTTTCTGCAGAACTGCTGCCGAGCCATTCGATCTCTAGTCTGTAGCAGAGCATGGGATTCTTCCATCCTAAATGCAGGACTCTGCACTTGTCCTTGTTGAACCTCATCAGATTTCTTTTCGCCCAATCCTCTAATTTGTCTAGGGCCCTCTGTATCCTATCCCTACCCTCCAGCGTATCTACCTCTCCTCCCAGTTTAGTGTCATCTGCAAACTTGCTGAGGGTGCAATCCACACCATCCTCCAGATCATTTATGAAGATATTGAACAAAACCAGCCCAAGGACCGACCCTTGGGGCACTCCACTTGATACTGGCTGCCAACTAGACATGGAGCCATTGATCACTACCCGTTGAGCCCGACAATCTAGCTAGCTTTCTATCCACCTTATAGTCCATTCATCCAGCCCATACTTCTTTAACTTGCTGGCAAGAATACTGTGGGAAACAGTGTCAAAAGCTTTGCTAAAGTCAAGGAACAACACGTCCACTGCTTTCCCTTCATCCACTGAGCCAGTTATCTCGTCATAGAAGGCAATTAGATTAGTCAGGCATGACTTGCCCTTGGTGAATCCATGCTGACTGTTCCTGATCACTTTCCTCTCCTTTAAGTACTTCAGAATTGATTCCTTGAGGACCTGCTCCATGACTTTTCCAGGGACTGAGGTGAGGCTGACTGGCCTGTAGTTCCCAGGATCCTCCTTCTTCCCTTTTTTAAAGATGATCATGCCCATATGGAAATTACCCCAGCAGTTGGGTGGGAAGTTATGAAAAGGAAATTATCTCGGAAGGGCTGGAATGTTAAGACAGTGGAACTGAGCACCCTTAATGAGCCAAAGGAGAGTGGTCTAGCACAGGGCAGGAGTCAGGATATCTGAGTTCTATTCCCAGCTCTGCAATCATGGGCAAGTCACACTCCCTTGAATGTTGAGTTGGAATCTTCCTCAGATAGTCTAGGTGGTGGAAAAGACTTCCTAAATTCACATCCCGCTTCAGAGTAACTTTGCAGCACAGGGAAGGCAGAATCTGACGCTTGGATCTGAAGCATCAGGTGCCAGAAGAGACTGAATTAAATTTGCATATTCCTGAAGGATACTCATAAAAATAGTCAGGAAAAAAAGAGGTGCAAGGGAGAACTCCAGTATGAAAAAGTCAGTGTTTGGAAAGTTCAGAGTAGGTGAACCTGTTCTCTAGGGTGATGATAGTTACAAGTAGCTATTAATGTGGTTTCATTCCAGTAAAACAGACTATTAGTCATTTTCATGTACTTACAGTGCTGAACTACAAGACATGTTCAAGCTGGGAGGGTTACAAGTGCTTTGGAGGAAAGGATTATAATTCAAAATGATCTGGACAAACTGGAGAAATGGTCTGAAGTAAATAGGATGATTTTCAAAAAGGACAAATGCAAAGTACTCCACTTAGGAAGGAACAATCCATTGCACACGTTCAAAATGGGAAATGACTGCCTAAGAAGGAGTACTGTGGAAAGGGATCTGGGGGTCATAGTGGACAACAAGCTAAATATGTATCAGTGTAACAATGTTGCAAAAGAAAAAAGCAAACATCAGTCCGGGATGTATTAGCAGGAGTGTTGTAAGCAAGACATGAGAGGTAATTCTTCCTCTCTACTCCATGCTGATTAGGCCCCAACTGGAGTATTGTGTCCAGTTCTGGGTGCCACATTTCAGGAGAGATGTGGACAAATTGGAGAAAGTCCAGAGGAAAAACAACAAAAATGATTAAAGGTCTAGAAAACATGACCTATGAGGAAAGATTGAAAAAATTGGGTTTGTTTAGTCTGGAAAAGAGACGACTGAGAGGGGACATGATAACAGTTTTCAAGTACATAAAAGGTTGTTACAAGGAGGAGGGAGAAAAATTGTTCTTCTTAACTGCTGAGGATAGGACAAGAAGCAATGGGCTTAGCACTACCTTATTTCATTAGTAGTCTCACTATATAGAGTTAGCAGGAAGTGTTGAGCATTTCAAGCCCCCACTGACCACAATGGGATCTGTGGGTATTCAGCAGTTTTGAACAAAAAGATTAGACACCTATACTTAGGTACCCAGACTTGAACATGTTCGTGATGAATCTTTATCAGGGACAGAACCCACAACCTCATGCTCCTTATCCCAGGCCACCTATACGTGAACTAAAGGAGAATCTCCATTCTGTACAGCAGTATTAGGAGCGATCCTTGCTGGACCAGCCTTTAGAGGGTGATATGTACATACCAGATCTGTTCATTATCCTGTCACTCTTAGGCAGGCATCTCAAGTAGCTCCTACCTTAAGGGCCAAAAGATGTATTTTCCTTAAGTTTTCTATCATGTGAAGTGCGGGTCCATTCAGCGGATGAGGAGGAGCTAACTTGAGTCTGATCAAACACGTCAGGAGTGTCATGTGAAGCTTGCTATCATTAAGTTTCCAGAGATGAATAATGACACAAGTATAATGCAGGAAATAAAGCTCCAGCCCATTTACAGTTTTAGTACTTTAGGATGCTGTGGCCAACACAGGACAGTGTTTTATGGCTCTTTGGTGAATTAAGTTAGAGAAATAATCAGGTAATAACAGAAATCGCCTCATAAAAATTATACAACTATATAAAACCTTCAAGTTGGTTTGATGGAGCATAATCATTTAAGGGCCAGCGAGATATTTCAAAACATAAATTAAAGGCATCTTAAATGGCAAACATCTTTTTCTTTAATTATGCTTGTTATACACAGTGTGGTCATATTATCCTCAATCATATTTAGGGCAACGGAAAACTAAAGAATTTTCAACTGAGTTTAAAAAAAAAATAGATCAAGGCTATTATTTCTTGAAATACAGAAAAGTTGGTTAACCCAGAAATAAGAAAGCTACCCAAATAGCATCCCATTATCCAATGTAGACAGCTTGCCATGCAATTCTGATCTCATTTAGAAGGATATCTGAAAAGTGTGCAGGCTTGAAGCCCTCTTTTTCCAGCCTCTCTGCACAGCCTCAATTCAATTCTGCCACAGACTCACTGAATGACCTTAGTGTAAAGTTCCTACCATGATGGGGGCCATATAAGTACTGGAACAAGTAGTGGAGATTCTATCTATGAGGTCTCTCACAGAAGCTACCAATTTCCATGCAAGAACTGGATGAAAAATGATTCACTTCCTGACAACACAGCTCCTAAACTGACCAAGGATCCCTGTGCCTTTTCCAATGGGCAAATGGAAAAAACAACAACTGTATTTGTAACTCTTCTAGCCTCTCCTGGTCTAGGGTGCTATAGGCTAAGTCTTATTGTAACACCGGCAGACCCCAGTTGTTGGTGGGTGGGATCAAACCTGGGAACCTCTGGAGCTAAATGCCATATAGCGCTTAGCTAAGGCTGTAGAGCAAACTTATTAATCAAGCTCTCCCTCTCCCACTCCCCCCTGAATGGGACAGAACACCACACTCAGAAGATGTGGGGGTTACATTATGGTCAGTCCTAATCTGAAAGTGGATTCTCGTTATGGCTGATGATTCATGTAAAGACTGTGCATTGTATGTAATAGTGGGTTGAGAAGATGAATCATTACAATTCCATTGTGTTTTTGAAGCAATTGCTAGGTGGAAAACATTTGTATCCACCCAACACTAGTTCAACAGCCATGGGAAATGATTTTTAGGTCTGGCAAAATGTACATCAACTTTATAGTCAGAGACTTTAATCTTAATTTTGTTGGTTACAGTTGGAAAATACAAGGAATAATATTTGAGGAGAATCTTGACATTTGGCTATACCTTAAAAAAGCAATAAGCCTTTTAGCTAGGAATAATCCAAAATGTATTCATTGAGGTTTTTTTGCTTATATTTATTCAGTGAAACCCCATCAAAGACATAAAACAAACACAAAGCTAGCTCGAGGCTGTTATTTGTATGTATGTAATTCTTGGCGTTCAGTTAAGCACATCCTTCCAATCATTAGCAGGAGATAGACAAGTCCAGACAATGTGCACTAGTATTACCGCCATGGATCTTGCATTGTTGACAACAGGGACTAAGTTAATTTTGAATTGAGTTTAGTCATCTTGTTGTGTTTTACACAGATGATTTTCTGACGGGGTTTCTATTTCAGGTCATCACAATTAAAATGAAAAGCATCTTTCCCCAGTCATTCTCCTCCTTTACTGTGGATTCCATAAGTATGGAGAGCAATGCCCTGCAAATACTGGGGCAGATTCATCCCCAGCATAATCAGCAGAGTTACTCCAGGGATCAAATGCAGCCCATTATGTAAGAGCTTTGTACATATTAAAAGACAACCATATGGTTTGACAGCTGGCTGACAATGTCCTCAGGAAAGCTGAAAATAAAGACTTGTGGAGAAAATCCAGCTATTGAAAATGGAAAGTTTTGGAAAGTGGAGTTAACTGTGGCTAAGGCGATGTCAGAGAGTCAGACGTTACAGATGGAAGAGCCCGCAATGGGTTATTTAACCCACTCTCCCTGCCAACCTGAATTATTCAGCCCAGATGTCCATGGCTTCCACAGTTGTACTTTCCAACTGTACCTTTGTGAGACCATTTCACAGTCTTAATAGCACGCATGGTCAGGAAGATTTCCTGATAGCCCAAATGAGTTCTTCCTTTTAAAAACAAATGTCAACCCATTTCTCCTACATATTCCCCCTGAAACCAAGCTAATAATTCCTCTTCCTTCTTGGCGGTTACACCCTGTTTGTAGACAGTCATCAAGTCCCACTTCACCAAGTTAAACTCTCCTCACAAGTTAACCACTGATATGGCAATGGGAGTCTGGATCCCATGCGCAACTCAGTGGAAGTGAGTGCAAGGATCTGAGGGGAGAATTTTGCCCTCACAAGAAGTAGCCCTAAGACACTCCAGAGCTAAAACTAAAAAAGGGACCAAACTATATTGAAGTATCAAGTGTCCACACTACACATGAATCACCAGCCCAGGGAAACTAGACTGAAAACAGCTTACTTGTAAACCCATCATAAGGAAAATAAAAGCAGAACAGTAAAGACTGCTTGGTTAATTCTCTTTCTTTTGGCGTATTCAGTGTTGTGCGAGAATCTTTTCTCTCGAGCTGGGTCTGCATTTGCAGAGTAAGGGCACCAGTCCATCTCTGGCAGCATGAATGCTATGAAGCAGTAAAGCAAAAGATAAGAACACAGCTGGGATGAGTTTTTGATTTCGAAAACTGACAGATTAGCTCCCTTCCTTTGGCTTTAATGTTTCCGACTGAAGATAAAGGAATCATTTTGGGTTGAAATTTCTATCACATGAACCACCACAGGTTCCATTTACACTAAGACTCCTGTAAGCTTCTCAGGTAGCATTATGGGGCCTTAAAAATAAGGCATACATTCATTTTACTGCCAAAGTGGTGTAACGGGACTTTCGCATAAACGAGAATCAAGCCTCATATGCCTAGAATAGCCGCACTCTGCATTTACACAGCACCTTTCACCCAAGCTGCACAGAATACTTTACAACAATTAATCCATTCTTTTAAATACCATCATCCAGGATTGTTAATGTTATTTTACAGATGGGGAAGCTGAGACAAAGAGGTTAAAGTTCCTCTAGTCCTGGTTTTTGAAAGCACCGGATAGGCTGGGATCAAGCTACTTCAAAGACCACCTGTCCCATCACAGTCCTCCAGGACAGCTGTTATCCACAGGCACACTTTCCTTGCATTGGCAAAGATAAGACCCTGAAGGTATGTCTACATTGTATCGTAAACCTGATTCTAGGAGATCCAGGCTTGTGGACTTGGTGCTTCCAAACCCACATTTGAGCACCCACGCTGCACTGTATGTCCAGGTTTACAATTCCTGGACCCAGGTCTCACAGCTGTGCTAACATAGCCAAACTGCACTACTCAGACCTTCTGACTTGGGTCTGTGGCTTGAGCTGCATCCACACTGCAAAGTGACAGGGCTTGGACCTGACTCTCAGTGGGACCTGGGTCCTGACCCCACTCCCAGGAGGGTCTGAGGACCTGGGTCCTGGGCACTTGCTGACACAAATCAGACTGATTTGTGTGGACGGAAGAGGGCTTGGGCTCAAACTGGAGTCAGACCCTGGGCTTAGTGGGCAGTGTAGACATATCCTCAGAGGCAAAAGGTATCTTCAATGGCAGGATCCCAGCTGACCCCTTTCCAGACTCTCAGGAAGCCAGGCTGAGTTTGAACCCGACCAGAGGAACATAGGATGGGCAGGGACCTCCTGGGTCACTGAGTACAAAGCACTACTATTGCAGACCACCCTGTCATATAATCCCATTCATAAAACTTATCAAGTTCATCAAGATACATCTGTGTCTTATCACCATGTTCATGTCTAAATGCAAAACCTCTCCCCACCTTCGATAAGGTCTTCAAACAGTAACGGCATCTTTCCAAGACCAACACGCAGTTGGTTGCTGGCGTTCTCAGCTCCAGCCGCATGAAGATGTCAGCCCTTTAACTTGCTACCACTTTTATTCAGCACACACTCCTCTGTTGCCAGAGCATGACAACTTCAGCTCAGCACGTGCTGCAGCAATTTTCCAACCTATGACCCCGGCTTCACCCCTGTATTCAGTGCTGAGCTGGAGCCGGTTCACACCAGTTCACTGGAACCGGTTGTTAAATTTAGAAGCCCTTCTAAATTTAATAACCGGCCAAAAGTGGCGCCTTAGGGGCTGGAGCACGCACGGGGAAAATTTGGTGGGTGCAGAGCACCCACCGGCAGCTCCCCACCTGGCCCCAGCTCACCTCACCTCTGCCTCCTCCCCTGAGCACACCGCCCTGCTCTGCTTCTCCGCCCTGCCCCCAGATTTCCCGCAAATCAGCTGTTTGCGCAGGAAGCTGGGGGGGAGGGGCTGAGAAGCAAGCGGCGACTTCGCGCTCAGGCCCAAGGAGGCAGAGCGGAGGTGAGCTGGGGCAGGCGCGAGGAGGGCCACCCGTGTCACAGCAGGTAACCTGGGGGACGCGCAGGGGAACCGCTCCCCGCCCCAGCTCACCTCCGTCTCCCACGACCCCCTCGTGGGATGAGGAGGGAACCAGTTGTTAAGATTTTGGCAGCTCATCACTGCCTATATTACGGAAATCAATTGAGTTGCTGCACCACTGTCAAGCAGTTGTAACTGAGTGGAAATCCAGTCCTATGACAGGTAACACTAACCACTGCTCCTCAGCCTAGTAAGGGGCAATGAGACAAGCTGAGGATAGCAGAGAAGATTCGGGTGGCTAGTCTCATGTGAATGCATGTCATAGCTCTCATTTGTAACAACAGGCCCAATCTTGCAAGATGCTCAGCAAATACTAACTCCAAATGAAATTAGTGGGGCTTGAGAGTTATGTGCACCTCGTGAGGGAGGCTCATATTTTAGCAGGATCAGACCCAAAGGGAGATTGAAATAGGAAATTGTATCACATAAAAGGATCTTGCACTCCCCACTGTATACTATTCTTGGCAGGTTTTTCGAAGCCTTGGAAAAAACTGCAACATCTGTAGGCTAAAAATAGGAACCAAATCATGTTCTTTCAGTTGTTTACACAGGTGCCGTCCTCCCCACATGATATATTTAGTTGGGTTCTTTTTATTTTTGGAACAATTGTGCATATAGGATCTATGGCTCCAGTCTGTTACTGGCAATTCCAGGAGACAGAAGGTGAGGGCAGCAGCATCCTACCATAATTGCCACAGCTGGAAGAATTGTCTTGATTTGATTATTTCTTACAAAAGGTGAGGAGTTTGGACTTAAAGGGCTTTTTTTTTTTTTTAAGTTGTGGATGGGGGAAAGTTCCAGCGGCTATGAAAGTAATCATATCAATAATGCACACTCCCTGCATTTAAGACACTGCTACCCAGAACCCATGCTCTGCACAAAGGAAGGGTTGTTATAAATATATTCTAATTTTGTTTTACAGTGAAGTTAAGAAGAAATCATCAGCTGGCAGAAACGAAGAACTGTGTAGAAGGCAATTAAGTAATGTAAGCAACACATGATCCTCTGCAGTATTTCCAACCACAACATAGCTTTACACTTGCACACATCTGCAGATTTTCTAAAAATCTAAGAAAATAATAAAATAAAGACTTAATCCTTCTAGAGTGCTTTTCCTCCATGGAGTCTAAATTCTTTACCCAAAGTAGATCAGCGTCATTATCCCCATTTTAGAGATTAGGAAGAATTGAAAGGACTTACCCTAGGTGGTATAGCACATCAATAGTAGAGTTAAGACTAGAACCCAAGTCTTGCAGTTCCTAGCCTTAGGCTTATTCCGTGAGGCAAATTACTCAGAGTCCTGATCTTGCCAACACTTACGCGCAAACCTCCTTTTACTCACTTGAGCAGTCCTATTGAACTCAATGGGACGACACTCACTAGTAAAGTTTAGCAGGCGCATAAGTGTTTTCAGGATCAGTGTCTAAAAGCATGGAAGCCAAATTTCCAAAGACCTATAAAAATGGACCCACAGTATTCACAGTCATACTAGGTTATGGACAGAAAAAGACACCCGCCCCAAAAACAAGTGCTCAAATGCAAGAATGCTCATAGTTATGCCCATAAAAATTGTGAGTGAATTTTAAGGGTCCTTCAAAAACATAGCCTTTAAATAAAGTGTCACAGAAATCAGAAGAGCTGGTCAAAATGTTTTAAAATTAATTGAAAATAATCTAAATTCATCAAAACTCTAGTTTCAACTACCCTGTCTCCAAACAAAAAACCCTAGAACATTTTTAACAAAAGTGATCCAAATAGTTCTGGTTTTTGATCAACTCTCAAAACCCTGTTGGTTCACCTGGTATCAATGCAAGTTTGTGCCACAAAGTACACTTTGCAGTTCTTTGCAGTTAATTTTAAATGCTTCCAGATTTGGGGCTCCTACAGTCATGTGGCAAAGATAAAGAATCACAGAAAGAGTTGCTTTCTCCTAGCACTCACCCAGTGGTGGCTGGTGAACTTTGGGGCAAGTGGGCCACTGCAGAAACCCTTGGGGCTCCCCCACACCAGAACTCCCCTCTTAGCCCCAGATCTCCGGGACCTCTTCCCCCTAATTCCCATGCTGCTTAGCCATGGCAGTCTCTCTCCTCCCTTCACCCTAACTTCTCCCTTCTCCCAGACCCTGGCGCTTACTCCCTGACCCTTCCCCGCACAGGCTTCACACTTCCCAAACCCCCTAAGCCTCCCCCTGCCCTCCTCTGGGTCAGGAGTGACAGATTTACCAGCTCAGCAGAGTGGCTTTTTGCTTGTCCATCTGGCCTTTCTTCCTGCTTCCCCAGGGCAACCCCCAGCTCCTTGTCAATTTGTCCTCCAGCTTCTCTTCCCCCACAGGCTGTGAAGGCAAGGACTGATCGGAGGCAAACCGCAGGGATGTGGAGTGGAGTCTGGGGCACTGGATTCACCACCCAAGCCACAGGCTGCAGAGACCGTACAACGCATTGAAGTGTTACACTCCAACTGCCATGGGTAGACAGAGTATCTATTCTGTGTTCACAGTTCACAGCCCCCTGCCCACACACACGCCCCGATACCCATGTGTGCTTTTGCGTATTTTGGTGGGGGATGGAGCCCCAACACCCTCTGTACAAGAGCTGCCACTGCATGGAACAAGGGACATTTGAAAAAGGAAAACAAATTTATCACTAAAGTGATTCTGTCTCTCTCCTCACTCTACAGCTCCTGCCTAGAACCTTCTCCAGCCCAGTTCTGGCTCACTTCCTGTTACAGATTTAAAGAAACCATATTCCTATCCTTACACACTACCAGGTGCCTTGAGAAACTATTCCAGAGCCTAATAGAAGAAGGCTCTAATGATAAAGTTTTAAAGCCACCAATTCAATGGACAAAGGCCCTTTGGGAGACACCCAGATAGGCACAATTACAGTAATTCCACCAAAAGAATCAGGGAAATGCACTCAGCAGTAGTTAGGTGCGCTGTTAAAACCTGTGTGTGTAAGTACTTGATCACAGCAGCCATGCAAATACACCCAGTTGTGGTGTGCGTTGACATCCATAAATAGTGTGAGCAAAGATGTCTGAAGCATTAAGGAGATTTTTACTACAGCATTTAAAATACAGGGCACCTTCTTGAGTCTGGCAGAAAACTGCCATCTCTTACGATGCTGGAGGGCTCTCCTGACAAACAGAGTCAACAATGCCTTGCAAGACTCATCTTCCGCTAATGAATGAAAGCAATCTGTCTTGCTATTGTGCTAAAGATTCAGATATACACAGTAACCATGCCACTTTAGCTATTAGCACACCTCACCGTAATTCACAATTCCCCACTGCATTAGCGTGTCTCCAATACACACAAGGGCATCCTATTATTAAACTAAAACCCGGGAAAAGAAGTCAGCAACTTATTGTAGCTGGTGTATTCCTCATGCCATTACCTCTTCCCATTGCCTCACTGTAAACAGTTGAAAGCCAAAGAACCATTCTCGGCACTCTCAGCTTTAACCTACGATCTTTCAGAATCTATTTAACCCCCCAACAGAGCTCTAGCCTGAGAGTAGTTTTGATAGTCCAGATTCCCACACACGCCTGCTCAAATCAAGTCCACTTTCTTGGTCAATACTTGCCAGACACAAAGAGTCAACTAACTAACCACCACCACAAGGAATCGGTAATATTTCCCTAATTCCTTTGGTTTTGTTTTATTCCATGATTATTAGGCTAGGCGACAATTTCAAAAGTAGAAAGGTCTGGTGTGGGAACGTGCTGAATTAGCCCACTCCCTAGTCACTGTGGTTGTGCTGCTCTCCCCGTCAGCGCTGGCCCCTTTTGGCCTGTGTCAGTTCCTCACACAGGAGGGAAAAGTGGCTTTCTGCTGCCAACATCTCCATCCCTCCCTCCCCCTACTGGACTTTTGCCACTAGGGATCCTCCACTAAGATCGGTTCCTTTGCTCCCCCTACATTGCTACCCCATCATGACCGCATCTATGTAGGTCCACGTGGCTGTTCCCAAGATTCATTCCGGATAAAGTCCATGTTACTTATTTCTATTTGAACAACAACAAAAACTTTATTGGCCCTAATGTAAATGTAAGCGGGGGAATAGTCCCACTATTGTGGGGAACTTTCTTGGCTTCTGCACTACCCCGTTGAAGTGGGCTAGCGAAAGGATCTGAGTCCTCGCTCCCACTTCCTTTACCCCGTGGCCTCCCTGCCCTTGAGGACCCCCCTTCTACTCTCCTGCCTGGCAGAGTCCTCGTAACCCCAACAAGGCTGGGCCCAGGATTCCGGGGGGGCTCGACCCCCAACCCTGCTGTGGTCACCTAGGACAGGGGCTAGGGTGTCCCCACTCCGGGGTACGCTCTCTGCACTGGGCACTTCTCTGACCCACTGACCATTACATACAAGTTAAAGCAAATGCAAGTTATTTAATCAACAATTAATTTTAAAAAGAATAAGGAAAAATGGGAAAGGTTAAAGGAAACACATCAACCCGCTCGGTGGCAGGGAACATCACAAACAGTGTCTCTGGAAGGTCAGGGCAGTTCACAGTCTGTTCCTTGTAAGTCCCAGGCCTCCTGCTCAGGCCCTGGCTGTGCTGCAGGGATGCTGCGGGTTGGACACTTGCTCTGGTGGTGGCCACACGTTCTCAGGCTTTAGGTGGCAGGGCCCTTCTTCCCAGCGTTGCCCTCGCCCTGTTGGGGTTACCAATCCCCCTCCGAGTCTGGCCTGCAGAGCTTCCTGGCTGAGGCGACTCCCTGTGCTGGGCCCGCTGCCCAGGGTCCCCCCTCGCTCTCCCCAGCTGCTCACGACACCCGGCTCCGGACTGCTCCAGCCCCAGCTCCAGCTCCACTCTGCTTCAGCATGGCTGCTGCTCAGCCTCCAGCTCCCTGGGCTGCTTCTCTGGCCCCTCTGGCTCTGGTTGCTGCAGCCCTGCTCCTAGGACAGGTCTGCTCTGCAGGCTGCTTCTGTGACTCTGCTCCCAGCACTGACTTGCTTCGTGGGCTGATTTTCTGGCCCCTCTGGCTCTGGTTGCTGCAGCCCTGCTCCCAGGACAGGTCTGCTCTGCAGGCTGCTTCTGTGACTCTGCTCCCAGCACTGACTTGCTTCGTGGGCTGATTTTCTGGCCCCTCTGGCTCTGGTTGCTGCAGCTCTGCTCCCAGGGCAAGTCTGCTCTCTCTGGGCTGTGCCTCTGGCTTTGGGGCTGCAGCTCTGCTCCCAGGACAGGGTCTGCTCTCTCTGGGCTGCTTTTCTGGTCCCTCTGGATCTGGCCCAGCTCTGCTCCCCAGCTTAGCTTGGGCCCCTGCTTTCTCCTTAGCTCGGCCCCACTCTATCTGACCCAGGCAAATCCAGCTCACACGGAGGACGGGACCTCCCTGGCCTCCTGACTCCTTGATTAGCCTGCCCACCCTGTCATTCAGGCTGACCTGGAGCATTGGCCTCTCCCCATTGTTCCTGGGGACTATCAGTCTCAGGGTCCTGGTTTCCAATAGACCCTTCCCCTTTTAGTACTGGGAGCTAGCAACTAAAACACCCCCACTGAATGTTAGTAAGGGGGCAACAGTCCCCTTATATAAAGAACAGTTACTCCCACAGAAACAGTAACCCTCCACAACAGTCAAATTCCTGGATCCCTAAGGAAGATTCAGAAAGACAGATTTTTAGAACAATATTGAGCCTTGATTTAACCATTCCATCACTTGAAGATGGGATCTCTTTCTAAAAAGATATGCCTTAGCTCAAACAGATGTTACGGGTTTGATGCAGAAATTACTAGTCAGGGAAGCTCTTTCACGGGAGGTTTTCAAAAGGAGGCTGGATAGCCATCTGTCTTGGATGGCTTAGACCACAACAAATGCTGCATCTTGGCAGGGGGTTAGACTAGATGGTCCCTTCTAACCCTATGGTTCTATGATTCCATGACCTGTGTTGTGCGGTCAGACTATATTAGCGGTTCTCAACCTATTTACCATTGTGGGCTGCATATGTGGCCCTGAATATGTTATATGGGCTTCATCCAATACTATCTCTATGGCCCTGAGGATACACATGGGCCGCATCTCTGTGTTGATTGGGATGGAGGTTGAGAACTACTGGATTAGATAATCACAATGACCCCTTCTGGCCTCAACTATCTACAAGTCTCTGCCTCACAACTTTTCAAATCATAACACTGGGAAGACTGTGGAACACTTGCTGGCCCCACAAAGGTCCCCCTTCTTCAATTGTACAGATCAATTAAGCACCCGGGGTGTTTCTTTCAGGTTAATGCACTGGATTTGCCCCTGTCATAGCAATATGGTTATAGGCTAGCGGTTGAGGTCCTGATGTTCACCATGACTGTAAGTTGCAGGTAGGTCTCCTTTCATTTTCATGAGCAAGATAAATATAAAATTGAAAATTGATGAGATTAAAATCAAAGTAAACAGTTTTCCCACTGGCCCAGTATCTCATTAACCTTCAAAATTTTCAATTAATGGTTTCAGGCAATTACACGGCATTAAAGCTGGGAGAGAAAAATTCATTATCCAGGTTTCGAGTGCAATTCAGACTATTTTTTTTTTAATCTCACTCCAGTCCCACCTTGTCAACACAACAGTCCCTTCTCCCAGACCCTGGGGCTTACTCCCTGACCCTTCCCCGCACAGGCTTCACCACTTCCCAAACCCCCTAGGCCTCCCACTGCCCTCCTCGGGGCCAGAAGATGTCTAATTTACTGACTAACCCCATCCCTAATGTCTTCAAGCCCCTGCCTGATAATGATGTTGGATCTTTATAGTAATTGCCTCTGTACTGAAATTCAGAATTCAATTAGTCATTTCCGGCAATTGCTGAACACAGAGAGATGAGTGGCAACAATGGCAGGCGTAGCTGTTCTTTATTACCTGCCGATAAAGCAGAATAGAACGTAGGCAATAGACGCTGATTCACACAGCAGCAGGGAGAGAGGCGTGTGTGCTGGAATTCTATTAGGGGAGCCTGACCTAGAAAAACATTCGTACTATCAAGCCTGAAGCGAAAGGGTCAGAGGCTGACGTCGCTACTCAGAAAAAAGTCTACTGAGGTCAATGAGAATGGACCATGTCAGGACTTGAGCAAAGCACTGGTGCTCAGTGGAAAGAAACCCTCTGGTCTCATGCTAAAGCTCCGCAAAAGTCATCTGTATTGCAAGGAATGACAGAGGCAAGAGAGGAGAGAATAACTTAGGCCGGTGTCTGGGCTGACTTTTCCCTTTGGTGTCGCTTAGTAGGTAGCATATGTAAGGAGTGAGCCGTGGCTGGGGATTAGACAATGAAGAGAAAGAAATGAGCAAAGGACCCACCTGAAGCCAAGATCCTCAAAGCTATTTAGGCACCTATCTCTGGGAGTTAAACACTCACTACCTATAAGGAGCTGGGCCTCAGTGATTTAGGAGCACAAGGTCACATTTACCAAGTCAGATAGCAGCTAGGGGGCTAAATCCAGGGAAAGCCAAGAGAAGACAGGTGTTGCTGGTGCAGCACTTGAGCCTTTGAACATCTCCCACCCAAGTCCCATTGACTTTCATTGGTTTGTGTGTTCCTAATTCACTTAGCCGTGGTTTGAAATTCCCATTCCAAAAGCAGGAGAGAGGGAAAGGCTGAAAGCAGAGAGTGGGGGTGCAAACCCATTGTCTGAAATGAAATGGAGTTAGTCCCTATTTATACCAATGCAAGATCAGAATTGGGCTCCAGGCACTGACAGTAGGAAGAAAAAAAAAAAAAAGGAAAAAAAAAGAATAAAGTCAGATTCTGATCTCAGCTACCAGCTACACCGGTGTGATTCCAGAGCAACTTGACAGCAAAACCTTGCCTGTGACACTAAATCTAGCAGCCCCTGGAAGCTGCTCCCTTTTAGAAATTGAAACCCTTCCTGGATGTCACTCATTTGGCAGACATTTCAGTCAAGTTGCTCCTGAATTTGGTAGGCACATGTAATCGCAGGTATAGTTTTGCCATCCATATGTCCAACTACCCAAATTGTGAATGTAGCCAGGTAGCTTGCTGTCGAAGCGGCAGGCACAAAACATGAAGTTGCTTGTCAAAATCATGCCTCCAGAGTGAAGAGTTAAATATTCAGGACTCTTCTTAGTCTACGCCTGCTTTAAAGCAGTCTGATATCCTGATCCACAGTTTCTGATTTCAAAATGTAATCTTTAAGAAGGTTTTAGGTAAGGAAGGGGTTATTTTTCCTTTTAACACTCAATTTCTGTAAAGTCAAGTCTGTTTTCCTGTTATAAAATCCCCCATGTTATTATACCACAGGATGAACAAATTATTCAATAACCCCAAGAACACGGGGTATTATATGTCTGCTGATTCAAAGATGGATGGAAGAATCTTGGATATAAGTGAGTACTTTACATGGTCACAGAGGATACTCATGGTCTGTAGAGAAAAAGAAAAGAAAAAACCCTACAGATGCAGGGAAATGCAGTAATGTAATTCTGAACATTAAATTCTATTAAGCATAATACAATATAAAACTTTCTGTTGATATTCTCTCTCTTTAAATACTGTAATTCCATCGTGTGCTTTCAAGAATGACAGATCATAAGAAAATAAGAACGGCCATATTGGGTCAGACCAAAGGTCCATCTAGCCCAGTATCCTGTCTTCCGACCGTGGTCAATGCCACGTGCCCCAGAGGGAATGAACACGTAATCATCAAGTGATCCATCCCCTGCCACCCATTCCCAGCTTCTAGCAATATGGAGGCTAGGGACACCATCCCTGCCCATCCTGACTAAGAGCCATTGATGGACCTATCCTCCATGAATTTATCCAGTTCTTTTTTGAATGCTGTTACAGTCTTGGCCTTCACAAAATCCTCTGGCAAGGAGTTCCACAGGTTGACTGTGCATTGTGTGAAAAAATACTTCCCTTTGTTTGTTTTACACCTGCTGCCTATTAATTTCATTTCATGGCCCCTAGTTCTTGTGTTATGAGAAGGAGTAAATAACACTTCCTTATTTACTTTCTCCATTCCAGTCATGATTTTATAGACCTCTAGCATATCCCCCCTTAGTCATCTCTTTTCCAAGCTGAAAAGTCCCAGTCTTATTAATCTTTCTTCATACGGCAGCCATTCCATACCCCTAATAATTTTTGTTGCCCTTTTCTGAACCTTTTCAAAGTCCAATATACCTTTTTTGAGATGGGGTGACCACATCTGCATGCAGCATTCATGATGTGGGCATACCATGGATCTATATAGAGGCAATATGATATTTTCTGTCTTATTATCTATCCCTTTCTTAATGATTCCCAACATTCTGTTTGCTTTTTTGACTGCTGCTGTACACTGAGTGGATGTTTTCAGAGAATTATCCACAATGATTCCAAGATCTCTTTCCTGAGTGGTAACAGCTAATTTAGACCGCATCATTTTATATGTATAGTTGGGATTATGTTTTCCAATGTGCAATACTTTGCATTTATCAACATTGAATTTCATTTGCCATTTTGTTGCCCAGTTTTGAGAGATCCTTTTGTAGCTCTTCGCAGTCTGCCTGGAACTTAACTATCTTGGGTAGTTTTGTATCATCTGCAAATCATCTTGAGTAGTTTTCTATCATCTGCAAATTTTGCCACCTCACCCCTTTTTCCAGATCATTTATGAATATGTTGAACAGAATTGGGCACAGTATAGACTCCTGGGGGACACCACTATTTACCTCTCTCCAGTCTGAAAACTGACAATTTATTCCTACCCTTTGTTTCCTATCTTTTAACTAGTTACCAATCCATGAGAGAATCTTTCTTCTTTCCCATGACAGCTTACTTTGCTTAAGAGCCTTTGGTGAAGGACCTTGTCAAAGGCTTTTCTGAAAATCTAAATACACTCTATCCACTGGATCCCCCTGGTCCACATGCTTGTTGACACCCCCCCTCCCCAAAGAATTCTAGTAGATTGGTGAGGCATGATTTCCCTTTACAAAAAACATGTTGACTATTCCCCAACAAATTATGTTCACCTATGGTGTCTGACAATTTTGTTCAGAAATTGATCAGAAAGCCAGATAAGTTATTATTTACAGGGACAACATATCAGCACAGACTGGCTGCTTGAATGACTTTCTATAAAAGCCACGTAGGTGGATGGTGAACAAGGCCTCAATTGTGCCTTTTAGGAAACGCTCGGCATTTCCTCCAAGCAGCAGGTTCCTACCTCTTGTGGGGGTCCTGGGACACTGTACTTCACTATCAGTCTGGAATGGTGCTAAACCCCCACCACTTCCACATCCCCTTTAGACTACTCCTCACACCAGATCCAAGAAAAGGGGCAGAGAGTCCTAGAGACAATTGCACAAAGCATGCAAGTTGGGAGAAAAGGTGTGTGTCAGGGGCCACTGAGGGAGTCTCCCTGAGCCTCTCATCGTTCCTACACATCCATGAAGAGGAACAGGAAAGAAAACATCTACAATTACAGACAGACAAACAGACAGGTCTCCACATGGTACAGAGCTTGAATTCCAGGGTTGTTTCCCTCCTTTACCAAGGATCACACCCTGTCTGTTCAGCACATAACGACACCTAATGACTACATAGTCTACTGCAGGTAAACAAAGCATTATAACAAAGGACGATCTCCCCCTAATTGTTCTAGAACAGTGATTCTCAAACTTTTGTACTGGTGACCCCTTTCACACAGCAAGTCTCTGAATGCCACCCACCTTATAAATTAAAAATACGTTTTAATATATTTAACACCATTATAAATGCTGAGACAAAGCAGGGCTTGTGATGGAGTCTGACAGCTCGCGACCCCCCACATAATAACCTCACGACCCCATGAGGGGTCCCGACTCCCAGTTTGAGAACCCCTGTTCTAGAACATAAATAGGGTGTTTATTATAGCCAGGGCCAGCCCACAACATTCTGGCACCTGAGGCGGGGAGCTCAAACGACGCCCTCATGCTCCCTCGCTTGGGCTTGAAAGGTCTCAATTCTGCCTTCTTCCTGTTCTACTCCTCTCATGGTACTGCTCTGGTACCTACCCCAATAAAGGAGAACTAACAACTTAAAATGCCTTCTTCAGAAATTTTAAGTAACATTTAACTTTCAAACGCCTGAACAGCAAATGTAACTTTTCTTGTCTGCACAGTAAACACTGGCATTTTTATCTGTTTGAATGATCAAAGTGGTGCTTTCCATGCCTTTTTGCTTGCAAAGATCTGAACTGCTTCCTGAAGGTCCACAGTCTGGGCCTGCTCATGCTCTGTTGAGATGGTTGCAAGGTCAACCATCCTCTCCTGTGTCATTGTGGAGCATAGATGTGTTTTTATTAACTTCAGCTTGAAGAAGCTGCATTCTCCACTGGCAACTGTTACAGGAAGTGTTAGAAGTATGCACAGAGCAACAAAAGCATTTGGTCATCTTATCTCTGTGCACATATATTCCAGAACAGCCTTTGGAGTTGATCCTGCTGAAATGTATCTTGAAAGGGCTTTCAGTTCATCACCTAAATTACTCGCTGCCTCACATCAATATTGCGCATGTCATCATGTGTCAACACTGTCTCTAGTGCCCTGCATTGCTGATGTAGATCTTCTTCAGGTATAGTGAGGAGTTTTGGAATGTCAGACAACATCCCAAATATACTGCTGTGTTTCTTGATCTGCATGAAACATTCTTCAGCTGACTGTATTGCACAATCTAGCACCTGGTTAAAGAATTCAACTTTGAATTGTTGTTTGGGGTCTCTTATGGGATTATCCCATGCCTCATAATCAAAATGTTTTCTTCTTGTATTCTTGAATGGGTGGGAATAGCTTCAGTGTGAAGTTCCTCTGCCAACTTCTGTGCACTCTTCATAATGTTTTGAAATCCCTCATCGGACCGGTAAGACTGTAGGTATGACTTTGCTTTGTCCAGTTGTTCCATTGCTCCAGATATATCAAGGTCAACACCTTGGAGTCTCTTGCTGACAACATTTATTTCAAACAGTGTGTCATGCCACATCACTACGCCACACAGAAATTTGAAGTTATGTATGTTTCTGGTGATTCCATTTCCCTCTGCCACTGTTCTCCCATGAACAGTTCCTGTCATAGCATTATCCTCCATAATGGCAACTATGGCATCATCTATCTTCCCAATTTGGTGTTTGATAGGCTTTATCGCCGCCACTCGACTTTCCCATCGTGTGGCACTCAGTGGTTTCAGTGTCAGAGAGGATGTTCCCAGATGTTGCTTCAAAATTTGCCATCGATGAGTTGATGCAGAGAAAAATACATAGATGCTTTGAATTACATTAAAAAATTCAGCAGCCTCACTAGAAGCTGCATCACTGACGACGCAGTTCAATGAATGAGAACTGCATAGGACATAAAAAGCTTGAGGGTTTAACTCTCGGATCCGTGTCTGCACTCCTCTGTTCTTTCCTCTCATGTTGGCAATATTATCGTAGCCCTGACCTCTCATGTCAGCTATCGCAATTCCCGTATCTTCCAGCTTTTCAAGAAGCACATTTGTCATACCAGCTCCTGTAGTATCATCAATGTCAATAAATTCTAGAAAACGCTCTCTGACAGTCACCATTGCAGGGACATTTTCACTAGGTTCTGTTGTTGTTACAAAACGCACCATTAAAGTCATTTGTTCCATATGGCTGATGTCAGGTGTGCAGTCTAGAATAACAGAGTAATATCTTGCTGGCTTCAGATCTGCCACAATCTTCTGTTTGACTTTTGTTGCCAGTAACTGTACGATCTCATTTTGAATTGTTTTTCCAAGGTAGTGGTGTGTGTACATTTCTTGGGTGGTGACTCTTCTTAGATGCTCCTGGAGCACAGCATCAAACTCAGCCATCAGCTCCACAATTTTAAGGAAGTTTCTATTGTTTGGCACATACAGCTGATCTGAAGTGCCACGTAGTGCTAGGTTTTGGGTAGCAAACGTTCTCACAACAGCAATGAGCCTTTTCAGAACATTTGGCCAGTAAAGAGACTCTGATGCAATCTTCTCTTGATGCTGATCATCTATGGTGGCCTTTAACCTTAGTCTCATCTCAAGCTCTTTCCACCTATGGAATGCTCTCTGGTGATTTGCTGCCTTCTCATGGCATGCCAGATTTCTAGCCAGATTCTTCCAGTCCTTTGTTCCTGTAGAACCCAATGTAGCTGGAATATGAGACTGTAAGAGTTTGCAACAAAAACAGTATGCAGCATTCTGGGTTTTTTAGTACATAAGCCATGGCCTCTCCACTTTGTCACCATTGGGGATTTCACACCAGTAATGGGTTGGATGGAAACTTCTATTTTCATTGTCTTTGGGGAACATGAAGTTTTTCACTTGCTGTGGCCGATGCAGTACAAGGAAGTCCCTCAGGCTACTGCTCAAGTGGGTCCACAATCCTGGATCATCTAGACTTAAGGAACTAAACTCAGCAGCAGCTGTTTCTTGCGCCTCCTCCACACTCTTCTCTGATCTACACTTTTCTATAGGAATGTGCACAGTTACATCCATTTGAGATGGAGATATGGATGCTGCAGTAGCTGCCAGGTCACCTGCCCTCTGACTAACTGGAAGATCAGGCACCTCCTCACCACTCACATCCTCACTGGGGCCGGAAGGCTCACCATGAACATTTGTGTTGTTAGGATATAGATATTCAGGCCTGTCTGTAAAGGCCTATACTCTAAGAATTTAGGTGTATTCTTATCACTTGTCTAGTTATAGAGGTACAAAAGAAAGAATCAAAATCACTGTCTGCCGGTGTAAGGGCCTTCTCTTACTGTGACAGTCTGAGGCCCTGTGCTTAGGCTAAGGCCTTTGGCTAAGCAGCAGAGGCAGCCATAAGCAAGGAAGCGAACGGTCACATCCTCACATTCCAAACTAGTCACATTGAAAGAAGGTGCTATTGGGCGGTTTGGAATACAGTCCTGTCCTGATAGTTCCTATCGCCTCCAGAGAAAGGGAAGTGCCTACAAAATGTAAAAGGAAACTTAGTTTGATAGCATCCTGTCTGGCAAGAACTCACTTATCAATAGCTGGGATGTGAAATCCTCACTTCTGTATTGTCTTGTCATTATAGCTCCCACTTTGCTATTGTTTGTCTGTATAATCTCTGTCTGGTTCTGTGATTGTTCCTGTCTGCTATATAATTAATTTTGCTGGAGGTAAACTAATTAAGGTGGTGGGATATAATTGGTTACATAATCATGTTACAATATGTTAGGATTGGTTAGTTAAATTTCAGGAAAATGATTGGTTAAGGTATAGCAAAGCAGAACTCAAGTTTTACTATATAGCCTGCAGTCAATCAGGAAGTGAGTGGGTGGGTGTGTGGGTGTGGGGAAAATGGGAACAGGGCATGGGGGTAAGGAAATTGGAATCATGTTTGGCTAAGGGTAGGAATGGGAACAGGGACACAGGTGTAAGGCTCTGTGGTGTCAGAGCTGGGAAGGAGGATACTAAGGAAGGAAACTGGAATCATGCTTGCTGGAAGTTCACCCCAATAAACATCAAATTGTTTGCACCTTTGGACTTTGGGTATTGTTGCTCTCTGTCCATGTGAGAAGGACCAAGGAAGTAAGTGGGTGAAGGAATAAGCCCCCTAACATGTGTCTATGTATCTCAGGAGAACTCCTTCCTGCTTAGATAGAAAAGCTTCCTTTGCTTTCTGTCTTTTTCTGAATGCTGCCCCAGAGGAGCATTTTCTTCTTTCACTCATGACTGCTGTTCTGTGCCAGCTATAGTGGCTCTCAACGCTCAGTTGAAGGGGACAAATAAGCAGGCTGGTAGCAGGGCCTGAGTGAGGGAAGATATCAGCGTCTTAAGGGCCTAACTGGCTCCTACTGCTTCAGCTGACTGCCTGTTCTCCTCAAGTGGGTTCAGGGAAGCAGCAGGAAACAGGAAGCTCCCTGAGAAGCTGGTGTTAATCAGTCCAGGCTCCTGGGGGTGCTAGAGAGGTACATAAGAGGCTCCTCAGCCATGGTACGCCCACACCTTGAATACTGTGTACAGATATGGTCCCCTCATCTCAAAAAAAGCTATACTGGCATTAGATAATGTTCAGAGAAGGGCAACTGAAATGTTTAGGGGTTTGGAACGGGTCCCATATGAGGAGAGACTAAAAAGACTTGGACTTTTCAGCTTGGAAAAGAGGAGACTGAGGGGGGATATGATAGAGGTATATAAAATCATGAGTGGTGTGGAGAAAGTGAATAAGGAAAAGTTATTTACTTGTTCCCATAATATCAGAACTAGGGCCACCAAATGAAATTAATGGGTAGCAGGTTTAAAACAAATAAAAGGAAGTTCTTCTTCACTCAGCGCACAATCAACCTGTGGAACTCCTTGCCTGAGGAGGTTGTGAAGGCTAGGACTATAACAGGGTTTAAAAGAGAACTGGATAAATTCATGGGGGTTAAGTCCATTAATGGCTATTAGCCAGGATGGGTAAGGAATGGTGTCCCTAGCCTCTGTTTGTCAGAGGGTGGAGCTGGATGGCAGGAGAGAGATCACTTGATCATTACCTGTTAGGTTCACTCCCTCTAGGGCACCTGGCATTGGCCACTGCTGGTAGACAGGATACTGGGCTGGATGGACCTTTGACCTGACCCAGTATGGCCATTCTTATGTTCTCTCCCTGCAGCTTCTGCTGCTTTCTGTTATTCCCTCTCACCTTTTCTCCTGCCTGCCTGTTACGTCTCTTGTGCCCTCCTTCCTCCAGCACAGCACTCCACCATCTCTGTGCATCTAGAGGAGAGAGAATACATATGCACCAGCAGCAGACACAATTTTCTACACTCTGGGTCCTAGTAGTTCCCCCCCCCCGCGCAGCCCCGAGTCTGGCACCTGAGGCAGCCGCCTCCGTTCTCCTCATGGTAAGGCCAGCCCTAATTATAGCTATAAAATCATACTGCAAATAAGTCATTTAATATGTTCATTTTGTACCTGCCCCCAAAGACTTTAGCAATTGGTGTGTTTTAACATTGACACAGAAAGCCATTGATCTTCTGCCATGGTGCCAGTAGGGAAGAGTTGATCTTGGCCATGTCCCGTAGGATATCCACAATGGTATCCTCAAGTGTCTGCTGCATGCAAAAACCCGTGGGCGTGCCAAGGTGTGATCTGTAACACAACACCAGCCAAAAAGGATCATTTTGGCAAAGCAGCTCCATCTGTTTAGTTGATTTAGTTGGGGTTGGTCCTGCTTTGAGCAGGGGATTGGACTAGATGACCTCCTGAGGTCTCTTCCAACCCTGATATTCTATGATTCTATGTTGCTCACCTAGGCAGAGTAGGCATGTTTATGAAAATACAGTCTGCTCCTGTAGTCTTTTACCCCTGGATGTCAGGGGAGAGCTCACTCAGACCCTGCTTACATTAACAAAGTGCTGAACCTTTTAGCAAATGGGAAATGGTTGTGACTGAAATGCAAAGAGCCAGCATACAAAACAGTAACATTTGAGATGTGCTGATACATTTTCATACATTGAATGCAACATTAAGCCAAAAACGGGTCTTTATGTAAAATTACAGAGCTTAACTGTGAGAGATTGAACACAAGTGCCCTGGGGTGGAAACTTCCTGGACAAATGTTATGGACTGTATGGTAGTTCTGGAGAAAGTTGATGGGGCTACATTAACTAAGCAACGGCAGTCAAGGCAGATGATATTGTCTGCAAGACAATATTGTCTGTAGGATTAATGACCGCTTGGGAGGAACTGAAGGACAGAGCTTAGCAAATCCCCCAGAAAAACCTTGCACTGAGGTCACTAGTGCTATAATAAAAAGAAAGATAGCAGCGGTATAGATATTTCCCTCTCCCCCAATAGATTATGTCACTTCAGACTTGATACCTAGAGAATATTTCTGTGTAACCAATACCCATAACATTAGCCAGCAATCTTTTTGTCTCAACATTCCATCCAACTTAACATTATGCTTAGACTGCAAATTGCCACCTTTCTTAAGAGTCTACAAACCACAGAAAGGAAGCAGCTTGCATACGCTATCAGGGTGCTATGCCTGGCAGCAGTATTGCATTGGGGGCTCAAGTAAATTAAGGGTATGTATTAGGTGTTGCTCAGTTGGGGTCTGAGCCTCCAAGATCCAGAGAATCTCTTGCAGGATGCTATCTGTGGTATTTCTTGGTATCCAAGGGCTGGCGGCAAACTCCATTGAAGTCAATGAAATTTTCCACTGACTCAGATGGCCTTTTGCTAAGCCCTTAAATACAGAACTGGTCAATTTCAGAGAGCTAAGTCCAACTCTGCCATGGCCAACGAAATGGATCTTGTGAGAAATTCAACTTGGGCCCGCAGGACATGCAACAAACCGTACTTCCAGGATAAAAAGGCGGGAAAGAGCACTTACCAAACGAGTCGTTGGTCCTGTGGAGGAAAAATTCAGTGGACCCAAGTTTTAACTTTAGTATAAGAATTCTCCATAGGCTGCTGAGCCATATTGCAGAAGGTCTTTACTCATAGGAGTTTTTTCTTCCATGTGGACAAAATTGGTTGTTGGGATTTTGTGTTACATACAGTAATAATGTATGGGATTTTTCAAAGGGGCCAAAGAAAGCTGGGTGCCTAACTCCCTTAGGTCCCTTTGGCAATCCCATCCAATGCCTTGAATGTCTCTTCACGTCAGCTTCACTCATGCCTCCCCTTTTACCCTCCTCTCCCCTGCCCTGTCCTCCTCACCCTCTTGCCTTCCCTACACTGCTCCCTGTTTAGCTGATGCTCGCCTAACTTAACTCTCTCCCCATGCTACCCCCCAAAACAGTGGTATTAACATGCCCTTTGCTGTCACCACATTGTTCACTGTGCTTCTCTGTTCTACCCTTTCCCCCACTCCGGGTCTGTCTGGTCTATTTAGATTGTTAAGCTCTTTGGGACAAGCACTGTCTTTCTGTTCTGTGTTTGTACAGTACCTAGCAAAATGGGATCCCGGTTCTTAGGATGATAATACAAACAATAAATAATAATAATAACTACTTCTTAACCCAAAGTATTTTTTTAAACAGACTGTGGGCTCCATTCTCTTCTATTCAAGAACAGACCATAATGGACATAGGAAACTCTGAAACATTTAAACTCCAGTATGATCTGAAAAATTGGCTCATTATATCTATGTGTAATATCACATCCAGGCAGAATGTTGTTTAGGGGTGGTTCAATTTTCAATCAACTGAATACTGAAACTCACATATGAAAATGACTAACTTAATATTATTGTTTGCTGAGGATCTATCACACTCTATGGGAAGTGCTAACATGTCAGTTTTCACATTTTCCAGTTAAAAACAAAAACAAAATAATCCCAATTGCTCAGTTTTACCATTTATACCTAAAGCAAAAATATTCAAAAACATACTTTTACTTTAGATATTGTCTCCATGTATTCTGCATAATTTCTCCCTTCCTCCCTTAAAATATTATTGTATTTATACGGTAGATCCAAGGTCCTGCAACAGGAGTGCATTGGAAATTAGAATTATTATGCATCCAAAAAATTAGGTGTAATAGACCTGGGTAAGGATATATTATTATTATTGTTTTGTGAGCCACATAATAGCACCAGGATGTGTAGTCTTGAATGCATCATTATTTGGTATAATGTATTATTATTCTGCATGTAACCCATGCTTACACAGTATGGCTCTGGCCCACTCTAGTGGTGGGTTCATGAGTCTGTCACTGGCTTTGAACTAACAAATGAGGGTCTTTTAGCTCAAGCAGGAAAGGCCCAAGCTTATAGCTCCCCACGTCTCAGGTTCAATCCCCAGTTCTGTCAACCTATCCAGAGATGCAATGTTACAAATATGTAGCACAACGGTTGCACAAGGTGCATTAAAACCTAATTAAAAATAGCTAAACAGGATCCCTACCTCTAGAAGTGTACAATTGTAGGGCCAGATCATATTGGGATTAGCCTAAATCTCCAACCATTTCACTATAAAAGAGAGAAATCCCCACATGGACCACATCTCCTTCCAAACAACAATTCTACAGTCCTAAATTTTTTCATCCTATGGATGATCAGAAAAGGGCTGCAAGACCTCAGTTTGAGAACCATTGCTCAAGCACATCCAGTGTATAGCTTCATTGACTTCAGTTTGTGCCAGCTCAGGATCAGGGCCATAATGGGGGTGGATAATCAGGTAAGAGAAGAGTCCTCATACTAGAAGGCAAAGCATGCATTGCAGTCTTAAGCCATGAAAATAACAGTTTTCCTTTCATATTATTGCCTCATTTCTAAATTCATTGAATGCTTATTCAGCCCGTAACGAAATGAAACATCTAGATCAAGTGTGGATAGATAAGTGGTCCATGCATTTCTATGTCAGCGTTACTTCCTTCTGTGAAATTCAGAATGCCTTCAGAAGAGACACAGCTGATTAAAACGAATATCTGCAAGAGTTTAACCACCAGCCCTTTACAATGCCCTGTGAAACTACAATGCTAAGGACAATTTGTCTGGAGATATAGGCAGCAGAAGCAGATTCATAAATGCTGCTGAAACAGAAAGCTGAAGTCCATCAAGAGCAGTGAATGAAGCAGAAGTATTGAATCAAAGGCTAAACTTATCTCACTGTAATTTGTTTACAATGCCTTAATAACCAGCCAATGGCACCAGTCACTATGAAAACAGAGTATTTTATTTTTGGAATAGGGGTCAGACAGAACAGTAGAACATGTTAAGATTGCACAGCCTCCGGGAATTTTAGGGATCAAGTTACGTTTTTTTAGGAACGTCACTAAAGTTTGAAAGTCCACTGTACAGAACAATGGTGTGGCTTGCAAGGCAGTGTGGTGCAGAAGCATGAATGATAAAGAAACAGCAGGTTCATCGCCAACAGGTGTTTAATATGAGACGTGTCAGCACCATACAAATTACACAAAGAAACAGATTTTGAAATGAAAGTATTAGGATGGAAGTCAATGTCCGTGATGTGGCTGACAAAATCCAGGAAGCAAAACTTTGCTGTTTCAGACACATGCAGAGGATGAACGAAGGGGACCTGGTGAAGATAGCATGTCAGGAGAAGATGGTAGGAAAAAGACCCCAAGGAAAGCCAAGGAAGTGAGGGATGGATTGCATCAGAGAAAATGGTAAACAGGTGGACCTTAGTGCTGCCTTGGACAAATGAAGATGGCAGATGCTTGTACAACAACCTGGCCCCAGTGAATGGGATCAGGAGAAGAAGTAGTAGTTTGAAAGTATTTTTAGGCAATGGTGATCAGTAGGGATAGGTGGGCTGGTTACAGAGAAATAAGAATTGACTCCAACCTTTGGATTTCAAGAACAGAAATTGAACTCTGAATCGGTACATAAAAGGAAAGTGAATTTAGTGTAGAGTCTCCATTTTGAGAAGGACCATGAGTGCAAGGGGCACTTCCACCTGTGTCCTCGTTAACATGCCAATTGATGTAAGTGCCAGCCTGTCCCCACGCTCTTTTGAGCCTTGGTCTCTTTCCTGAGTCTGGCAATAAAGGCACCATTGCTATAGTAGTTCAGGGCCAGTTTGTGATGGTGACACCTGTCCAGTGAAAAATGGAAGGAGACCACAAATGATTTCAAGCTAGCCACCAAAGAGTCAAGCCATGGTAATGACTTTTGGTCATGTCCCACCTGCCTTGTATTTCAGCCTTTTGCCTAGGAGTGGAAGGCTGCATTCTGCAACCAGTACATGGGATCACAGAGTCCCCTTGAAATTTATTTTTAAGATTTGAAAAGAAGAGTTAGAATAACTTTTGTTTTGATTTTTTTTCTTTTCATTTTCTTCCGCCTCCATGACTCTCCTACATGCTACATTCTGCTTTCCACATTTTCTGGGGTTGACCAGCAGTGAAAACAGAAGCAATTAACAGCAAGGCAATTCTAGCATGGGGCTGTCTTTTTTGTTGTTTTTGTACAGGGCTTAGCACAATGGAACCCTGGTCCATGATGGGGGCTCCTCGGCACTACTGCAATGGAAATAAATTCATTAAATCATAAGAAATATCAACAACAATAATTTCCAGCATGGACAAAAATGGAAAATCTTCCCTGACGATATGAGATTTGCAGTCTCATCTCCAATCCAAAGATGATCACACACATTTCAAATTTGGATACATTTTAAGAGATTCATCCAAACTTTTGGACGCTTGCTGGTATCAGAGCTGAACACTTGGGAGTTTGCCCAACCATTTGTAATTACTTGACATTTCTGTGCATATATTATCACTTACTTGCTTGAAAAGTACCTGGAAATGTCTGCAAATCCTTTCCTTCGTCATCTGCTTGAGTGAAATTTATTTTCTTCACATAAAATGACTCGTGGAAAGCTTTCTGCCAGACACCTCCTTTTACAATCACCAAAAGCATGTGTGCAACATTATTTCCAATACAGATGTCTGGGTCCAGTTCTCCCCTCTGCCTTGTATCTTGTGTAATATATATCCCACCTCTCACGTACATAGATTGATAGGAGTGTGTGCAGAGAGATCTGGCCACCGTTTGTTTTTCCAAGGAGGGAGGTGCCTGTTAATATGGGGGCTAATCCTGCAATCCATAGCCTTTCAAACACTCCTCATTCATGCACATAGTGGTTCCACTGAACATCAAACTTGTGAAGTGCCTTCAAATCTCATAGCAGAATTGTGCCCGCAAAGACTATGCCCACAACTACAAATAACCTGTGACATAGTATTTTCTTCTTGTTTGTGACATTAAAGCCAAAAAACATTGTTTGGGCAAGAAGAGCAGCCCTGATTCTCCTCTGCCTTGCAACTTGTGCAGTGATATATACCGATGCAAAAGTACATGGAGGACACAACCTTTCTGACTGGGTAGCATTTTACACCCCCTCTACACAAGTGAACATGATTAGGCAGTGTGGTGTCGCAGACAGAGCACTGGACTGGGATGGTAGAGACTGATATTCTTGTCCCGGCCATGCCATCAGCCTGAGTGACCCCGGGCAAGTCATTTCACCTCTTTGTGCTTCAGTTTGCTCCGCCCCATCTGTAAAATGGGGATAATGTCCCTGACCTACTTTGCTAAGCACTTTGAAATCTACTGATGAAAAGTGCTCTATAAAAGCTGGGTATTATTATTACTACTAAACAAGGTACAAGACAAAGGATAATGAGACATGGAGTCTTTTAAAGATATTATTCTGATTTAATCTATCAGATTTAACATGGCTCATCCCTGTTTTTGCAACCTTCACAAATACCCCAGATGTGCCGCTATTTCCAGAGCCGCTGCCATGATCAACATAATTGAAAAAATTAGTATCTGGAAAAATTGAATCTGAATAAATCCAAAAGGTCAGACACCTAAACTCTGAATCTCAAGCAAGACTTATGTGGTAATAACTATTCCACGGTTTAGAATTACTGGGAACCCTTTTACATTGAAATAGCAAACCACTAACTCTGCATCTCCGGGGTGATTCAAAAAATGTTTGATCCATGTTAGCTGATCACAGGATTAGTTCAGAAGGTTGAAGAGAAGGTAAAGTCTGCCTAAGGTGCACAGTAAAAACTTGATGCCTCAATTCTCTCTCATATTCCCTTCTCTCACAACCCACCTTCATCCTGAACGCACCACAAACCAAAATCTATTCTTCCACTAATTGCATGAGCTCAGACGTGCCCTTTATTTTATCTATATTCACCCCTATCCATTTCTATTCCCTTTGATTCTTCTGCCTTTCAGCATCCCCGGTCTTTGATGTATTACATCACTCATCTGCACTGCTCAGAGACAGACATGCTGCAGCTACATTAAACACATCAGATATTTCAAGCAGGCAGAAATCCATAGGAGAGTCAACATACTGGAACTTGTTTTCTTCTTGGCACTAAAGTGCCATTGTAGAGGAAAAAGAAAATAGCCTTCGTAAATTCCTACTATAATAATCCTTATACGTGCATGTGGGTTCCAGAATTTATGTTTATCACTAACATGCTATAGTGTTTCTATATCTGAAAAGTCATTTTCATATTGCAATGTTACTATATTAGTATTTGCAAAACTAAACTCTGTTCTCCAAAAACATACCTCCATTCCCAGTCAGGGTAGTTCAAAGGCTCCTCTCTATTGCACCATGGAAAGGGGCAGAAGCCCCACTTTGTGGGATATTTGAAACCAGGCTATACATAGCACTAGAAAATGTAACATAGGAACCAGTCCTGCACTGCAGCGAAATAGACTGGATAACCTAAGAAACCAGATTTCTTTATAACTGTGCATGCACTTTTGCACATGGAAAAAATTGCATGCAATTGGCCCATTAATTTGCATGCAAATTCATGGTTATGTAGCCAAGGGATCATTTGTATGTAACTATCATGGTAGTTACATGTGCAGATTAGACTTGCAAGTATGGGCATATTTCTGTTAATGCAGCTATGAAGATCTGTCTCATACCAATAGCTATTTTCCAAATCCATCTCTAACTTTAATGACAGTTTCTAGATTATAACAGGAATGCTTATTTTAATTCACCTTGCATTGACATTCAGGGAGTAAAAGTACCTTTTACTATTGAAAGAATTTAATCCTGGCTTTTTACACTCCCAATGATGGCAACAGATTAAAAACAAATTCTACATATTATAGCATTTTGCATTTCTCTAGCAACCTTCTAAAAGGATTTTAAATGGCATTATAAATATTAAGAGCCAAATTCTGTCCTCTGAGGTATCCTATCTAGACCCCACTGTAATCAAAGGGACCCAGGGAATAAGTTAGAGTAAAATTTCACCCTAAGTAATGAGGTGTCTTCCACAATGCCCTTGTGAGGTAGGTGACTACCTAATACAGATGGACCTTAGCGACAAAGTTTGAGGGGTTTGGTCGAAGTTCTGATTCAGGTTCATCTCTAACTATTGTTATGCCCACTTACAGATGGCTAGGTTGAAGGACAGAAGAGTTAAGTGGCTTGCCCAAGGTCACTTGGCAGGGCAGTAGCAGAGTTGGAACTAGATGTAGTTGGTTCTAGCAGTCGGTTGCCTGATCCAGGCACCAGGACATGCACTCACAAGATCAGCAGAACTCTTTGAAAGCAAGACAAACGCAGGCTAGTGAAGATCAAAGAGGAAGCGTCAAACATAAGCTGCTTGTCTTCACTTTCAGGGGCCTTCACAGTCAATCCCCATCTTACGTATTGGCTCATTTGCTCATCAAGCTAGTGATGCTTTCCTCTGCCTAGCCTACGACGCCGGCCTCCACTGCCTACTTACTGAATGTCCAAATAAACACCATTATGCTTTCTCCTATGCTGCCCCTCACGCTTGGGAGGCCCTCACATGAAAAACCCACCAAGCCGCCTCATTATCCACCTTCGTATCCCTCCTCAAAACTCCCCTTTGCTGTAACGCTTACATAACACCTGCCAGCAGTGCGGCTGCTGGCGTGCTGCTGCCCATCCCGCAGACCCATATTGTCTCATTGTGGTCGCCCTTCGTCTCTACCCATCTGTCTCTGGATGTATAGTTAGACTGTAAAGCTCTTGGATTGGGGACTGTGTTTTTGTTCCATGTTTGTACAGCGCCTAGCACGGCAGGGTCCCAGTCCATGGATGGGACTCCTTGGTGCTATGCTAATACAAATAATAAATAATAATAATGATGTAAACTGGAACAACTCCTGCCTTACCTATTACCCCACACTACAAGAAGGATGTGGAAAAATTGGAAAGAGTCCAACGGAGGGTAACAAAAATGATTCGGGGGCTGGAGCACATGACTTATGAGGAGAGGCTGAGGGAACTGGGATTGTTTAGTCTGCGAAAGAGAAGAATGAGGGGGGATTTGATAGCTGCTTTCAACTACCTGAAAGGGAGTTGCAAAGGGGATGGATCTAGACTGTTTTCAGTGGTACCAGATGACAGAACAAGGAGCAATGGTCTCAAGTTGCAGTGGGGGAGATTTAGGTTGGATATTAGGAAAAACTTTTTCACTAGGAGGGCGGTGAAGCACTGGAACGGGTTACCTAGGGAGGTGATGGAATCTCCTTCCTTAGAAGTTTTTAAGGTCAGGCTTGACAGAGCCCTGACTGGCATGATTTAGTTGGGAATTGGTCCTGCTTTGAGCAGGGGGTTGGACTAGATAACCTCCTGAGGTCCCTTCCAACCCTGATATTCTATGATTCTATGAGAAGGAGAAAGCATTCTGTTTGAGTCCTAGGTGGGAGTCCATTTCACCTGTACGAGTGCCAAGTAACCAAACTAAATCACGCGCCTCCCTTTGCTTCTCACACAGACACATTCACTTCAACACGGGATTCTTTATTCATTGCTTGGAGACTTCGGTTGTGCTGCGGTTGCTAATTGTGGCTATTCGCCCTGCCCGTGCACCCCCAACTGCAGTAAAGCATTTCTTGCACTCGTT
Organism: Lepidochelys kempii; assembly: GCF_965140285.1. NCBI lineage: Eukaryota > Metazoa > Chordata > Testudines > Cheloniidae > Lepidochelys > Lepidochelys kempii. Next base: position 259,819,354 of record NC_136381.1, read on the forward strand.
CTTTGCATCCTGAGCTTAACTAACAATTTCCCCTTCCCATCTGCTGTTCTTTTGAAATTGCAATTCGGATGATTGTGCCTTCATTGTCTCACTCGCTGTTCACAGCTTGCTTGCCTGACCCTTTGTACTTTCCCCATTGCTTTGCTTCTGCTTGCCACGCTTGCTGTCAGTTCTCTCATTCAGCTCCCACACACTGTTCCTCTACACCTCTATCTATCTCCCCCCCCACGTGCTTTCCTCCAGCCTACGCCTTCCCCTAATTACTGCCTCTTCACCTTGCTCTTCCTACAACGCATTAAGCACTCCTTCTCTCTTCTCCTCCAGCTTTTCCATGACCCTGAGAAACCCACGGACACTCCTCTCAATTGCTGTGCTTTCCCTGTCCCTGGACATCTACCCTTTATCCTCCAAGTCATCCATGTCAACCATGTTCTGCGCCTATGATACTGTTCCCAGCTCCTACCCTAGGGTGGCCATTTTCTACTCCTAAAATATTCTACAGCAGACCTACCTTCCCTCACCCCTCACGTATGAGCCCTTCCAAGTCCTAGCCTATATTTTCCTCTGCATTGCTTTCCCCTATCTACCTTGCTTTCTCCCCAGGTTCTAGCAGTCGATCTCCTCTGGGTCTCCACACGCCCATTCTTGCCAGTGGAGTGGTCCCTCATCTCTTGCCTTTCTTCTGCATCCACTTCCACTATCACCCCTCTGCCTCTCATTGCCAATCCCTGTCTTTTTTGCAAAGAAGTTAGCTCTGGAGACCAGACAAGACTGATCAATCCCACTTAGCTGAAAATGTCTGGTCTCTACATTTAGCTCTGAGCAACTGAAAAAAAAAAAAGACAAAATCAGACATTATGATATCCAGATGCCCTTCATCTTCCAGTTAAATTACTATTATTATTTTCACACCACCCAAAAGCATGCAAGGTGCTTTCCAATATAGATAGAAAGACGAGGTCTCTGCCCTGGAGTACTGGCAAAGTAATAGTTAAAACAACAAGTGAAACTTTTCTTAAGAATCAATATGTCATTTAAAGAATGATTATAAAAACCAAGTGAATAGGCTGTCTTGGTCTGATGTGATATGTCACCCTGCAACATAATCATTCTTAGACATCAAAGCCAGGACTTCCAAATGGGACTAGTGATGCTGGATGCTCAAGACATTTTAAAAGGGCTGAATTTTCAAAGAGTAGTAGCAACATTTTCAAAATGACATAGAAGCCTAAGTCTCAGTGAAAGCAAATGTGGGGGGGAAAATCACTTTTGAAAAAAAGCAGACGCTTAAAAAATATGTATCACCAACCTCCTAAAAATCAGACCCGACTAACGCATCTCAAGTTGAGCGCTCAAAATGGAGGTACCAAAATAACGATCATCTTTTCAAAATCTTGACCGAAAACTTTTTTTCCATTCATATTACAGTGCCACCTGAAAGTTACCTGTATAAAGGCAAGATCGCATTTGTCCATTCTCTGTGCTTTCAAGCCACACACACACACACACACCCCCCCTAAACCATCTACTGCTTACCTGGACCGTGTATTAGTAGAAGGATTTTAAAAAGCGCTGAAGACCTTTGTCTAGTGTACAAGCGTGGAAATATTTTTATCCTCATTATTACTGCTAAACTAAGTTTTACAAGATACAATACATTGTGCATGGAAAATTAACAGGAACTGGTGATGCTTAGAACTGGTCAGGATGAACATCTAAGGGCCATACTGAGCTATGACTTTTTTTTTTAAATTAAATGATCTCTTTAAGTCTACAAGCACGAATGTGTTTGACCCTCGGGCCCTCCTAGAGAGGGGACAGTAATTCACAATGACTCCCGGTTTAAACTTTCGACACACGGCCTCCATCAGTACATTCAGCAAAAGGGTTTCAGGGAAAGGGCTGCACTGGGAAATGTATGCAGGGCACCGTAGCTGCATTGGGATCAGCTGCTGCTGCCCCTGGGGCTGAGTCTCAGGAGCCACGATACAGAGCCAAGGAGTTTATGTGCTCTCTCGTCTTGTTTGGTGCTTAAAATGAGGCTCCTCCAGCCTTATTAAGCTAAATGGAGTCCCAGTGTAACTCCGCTGAGTGCAGTGGAATTATATCTACTTACACAGGCACCGAATACAATGTATGACTGTCATAAATATAAAGGGAAGGGTAAACCCCTTTGAAATCCCTCCTGGCCAGGGGAAAGCTCCTCTCACCTGTAAAGGGTTAAGAAGCTAAAGGTAACCTCGCTGGCACCTGACCAAAATGACCAATGAGGAGACAAGATACTTTCAAAAGCTGGGAGGAGGGAGAGAAACAAAGGGTCTGTGTGTCTGTCTATATGCTGGTCTTTACCGGGGATAGACCAGGAATGGAGTCTTAGAACTTTTAGTAAGTAATCTAGCTAGGTATGTGTTAGATTATGATTTCTTTAAATGGCTGAGAAAAGAATTGTGCTGAATAGAATAACTATTTCTGTCTGTGTATCTTTTTTGTAACTTAAGGTTTTGCCTAGAGGGGTTCTCTATGTTTTTGAATCTAATTACCCTGTAAGATATCTACCATCCTGATTTTACAGGGGGGATTTCTTCATTTCTATTTACTTCTATTTTTATTAAAAGTCTTCTTGTAAGGAACTGAATGCTTTTTCATTGTTCTCAGATCCAAGGGTTTGGGTCTGTGGTCACCTATGCAAATTGGTGAGGCTTTTTATCCAACATTTCCCAGGAAAGGGGGGGTGCAAGTGTTGGGAGGATTGTTCATTGTTCTTAAGATCCAAGGATCTGGGTCTGTAGTCACCTAGGCAAATTGGTGAGGCTTTTTACCAAACCTTGTCCAGGAAGTGGGGTGCAAGGTTTTGGGAAGTATTTTGGGGGGGAAGGACACGTCCAAACAGCTCTTCCCCAGTAACCAGTATTAGTTTGGTGGTGGTAGCGGCCAGTCCAAGGACAACGGGTGGAATATTTTGTACCTTGGGGAAGTTTTGACCTAAGCTGGTAAAGATAAGCTTAGGAGGTTTTTCATGCAGGTCCCCACATCTGTACCCTAGAGTTCAGAGTGGGGGAGGAACCTTGACAATGACTTAGTCACACACACGTTGCTGGACTCAATACAGGAATAACTGGATGAGATTTAATGGCTTGTGATATGCAGGAGGTCAGGCTAGATGATCTGTTGGTCCCTTCTGGCCCTTTATTCTAGAAATATATTAATTTAACCTGGACGTAACATAGATGAGGAAACTTGGTCGGAGCTAACAAGCCATGAAGGTTTGCTAGGCTGGTTCTACGGCTTAGCCAAATTAACATTGTGCTCAGAGTCATCCCTAGGCACGTGTAAAGTGACCAGCTGTACAGAGCCCTGTGGCATGGGGGCCATGCACTGTCAGCACCCGAGCTAGCTCATACCCAAGATCTGGCCTTCTGCAGCTTCCTCGCTTTGAAACAAGACCTTTGGGACCCAGCCCTGCAGTGACACAGGTTTCCAAAGACAATCTTTTGTCACGAGGTGCTGGCATCAACTCCAGTAACCAGGGTGCAGAAATGCTCCTGCATGTCCTGTGGACAGGCACCTCCCAACAGCTGCCACCTGCAAAACCCAGTGCCAGCCCCAAGCATATAAAAATGAAGAGAAAAACAATCAATTTTACCCAGTCAGACTGCCAACAAAACGGACTCAAGAAAGTTTACCTCCGGGAAGCCTAACAATGAATTCACTCGATTCCCTTCACTCTCCTCATGCCTCCCATGTCACCTCAGCCTCCCTGCCCATCTCACTCCCCTCAGGAACTATTTGTGGAGGCTGTTCTGTGGAGCATACACCCTTAACCTCCCTGCCATCTCATCTCTCTCTCGCTGCATGGAGTCCCTTATGGGTTGTGTACCACTGCGGTTTCAGAGCCATCCGCCACCTATGACACTGATAGGGGGAGCGTGCCCACAGCTGAATGGGAAGCTGGTAGCAGCAGATCACAGAGGCTCATCATTAAAAATGAAGGGATGTAGTCTAGCAGTTACAGCATGGACCTGGGAATTTTTAGGGGTGAGAGTAATTAACCATTGGAACAATTTACCGAGAGTCGTGGCGGATTCTCCATGACTGGCCATTTTAAAATCAAGATCAGATGTTTAACTAAAAAAGATCTGCTCTGGGAATTATTTTGGGGGGAGTTCCCTGGCCTCTGTTACACAGGAGATCAGACTAGATGACCATAATGGTCCCTTCTGGCCTTGGAGTCTATGAATCAGCGCTCTGGGTTCTGTTCTCAGGTCTGGATGCTCTGGGTAAGTTTCCTAGGTCAACACTGAAAAGCATGTACTAATTCTGGGTACCTCAACTATTGAGGGGTCCCAGCTTGACATACCCATGGCCCAATTTTCTGCAGTTCTGGGCACCCATCGCTCCCACTGATTTCCAATTGATTTCATTGACAGGAACTGCAGGTGCTCAGCACCTCCGAACAACCGGTTTCTAGGTGTCCTCAAGTTAGACACCCAAAAGCCAAAGCCCTCAAAAATCAGCAGACGTGTTGGAAAATGTGGGCCCTGAGCTCTGTGTGCATCAGCTGCTCCGCTGGTAAAATGCTGAGCACACTTACGGAGCTTGCAGCGACATGAGAATTAATGAATGTTCCTTGTGCTCTTTCAGACCTGCAAACAAATGGGGCTGCAAGAGTACCACAGACAATTATTATGCCCACTGTCACACTTCTGCAATTAGAAACTGATTAGTAGTAAATTCCCAGTTGTTTTTTTTTACATCTGAGATTGGATAAAAAAATCAATTACTAATCTCTCGCTTAGCACACCTGCTGCATGATATCCAGACTCTGGGGTAGGGCTTCAGTTTCCCAAGCCTCTCTTCGTTCCCTGTCTGCCACAGAGGAACACTTTGGGGGCAGCCAGCAGCAGCGAGCGACCTGGCCCCAGTCCACCCCGCATCGTTCGGGGGAGGAGGTTGGTCCAGAAAGAGGCAGGGCGGGGGCAGGGACTTGGGGGGGGCAGGGAGGGGCGGGCTGGGGCCGGGTTGCTCGCTGCTGCCGGCGCCAGGGCCCCTGCTAATCCCTGTGGCTGTCCTGGATCCCGTGTCCCCCAGAAGCGCGGGGCCCTCCGAAGTGCGGTAAGCCCAAACATTGGTAGAGCTGGGTCTACATTCTTAAATATTGGTGGAGCATGAGCACCACGGGCCCATATAACTCGCCGCCTATGCTTGTAGCAGGAGAATAAGTCCCCAGGTGTCCATATCAGAACTGAAATGAATCCATTTGTCTGAGAGGCCAGGTGATGAACTACCCTCACCTCTAGAAAGCGCAGGGCCGATTCACTGCTGTGTTACTCCAATTTTCCACCACTGTAACTCCACTGGACTCAAGGGCAGCACAGAACTGGAGCAATGCAGTGGTGAATCAGGACTTGTGCCTCCACTTGAAAGAGGAGGTACTCTTGGTGGGATAGCAGAGGGGAGGTTTCCTCTGCTGCTGCCCCCATAGTATATGCTGTGTGACAAAGACAGGACCTCATTCTCAGTGAGGGTGCTGAGCCCACTGCTTACCATGCTGGCCAATACTGTCTCATTGTTTCTTTGGACTCCCTGTCTCTCTGCCAGCATCCACATGTTGTCTTTTGTCTCACACTCAGATTATAAGCTCTTTGGGGAGCAAGGAACATCTTTTTCTGCATTTTTACAGTGCCTAGCACAATGGGGTCCTAGTCAATGACTGGGGCTACTAGGATCTACTGCAATACAATACAAATAGATTATTATTAAGAGTTTTCCATGCCTGGCTGTCAATAAATATATGGAAAGTAAAGGAGAAAGTGCAAGTCAGCATTTTCAGTGAATTTTCCGGACTGTCTCTCTTTCCAGCCTTACATAAACATAAGAACGGCCATAGTGGGTCAGACCATCTAGCCCAGTAGCCCGTCTTCTGACAGTGGCCTTTTAGAGGGAATGAACTGAACAGGCACTCATCAAGTGATCCATCCCCTGTCATCCACTCCCAGCTCCTGGCAAACAGAGGTTAGGGTCACTCAGAGCATTGTGTGGCATCCTTGCCCATTAGCCATCAATGGACCTATCCTCCATGAACTTATCTAGTTCTTTTTAAAACCCTGAACCTTCAGGATAATTAGGTGTATTTTGTATCTGTGAAATCTATTGTCACATCACCATGGTCCAAAAAATGAATCCACATCCTAATTCCTACATTCGCATGTTTCCCTCCATTGTTTCTCTCTCTCTCTCTCTCTGTCAATCCCTGGGCTTGCCAGAGCAACCCAATGCCCTTCGGAAAGAGCAGATTCTCTTTCTAAGCCACGTTAACATCTTCTCACCAGAGTATTTACTCTCCCATCAGAGAAATTATCCTGCCTTTGCTCCCTTTTATCCTTGATGCTGTGGGCAATTGCAAAAATTGATCTAGCTCAGTGTCTAAGAGCCATTTTCCAGTCCAGCGCAATAGTGCTGCAGCATTATACAGCACTGACTCAGGCGCAGAAAGAAACTCAGACCCTGGCCTCCTAGGGCCAGATGCGGAGCTCATTTGTACTGGTCTAAATCCAGAGTAACGCCACTGTTGTCGGTGGAGTTGTTCCATATTTACACCAGCGTAAACTGAAATCAGGGTACGGCCCACTCTTTAATTTTCATTGCTTCACAGAAGGGAGTATAAACCCTTCCAAACTTTAGTGGATTTGGGGAATTTTTCCCAAGAGACGAGGATTAAAGAATGTACGTTTTATATGAATTAAAATGGAGCGGAACAGCAAAAATATTCTGTGTACTAAAAATAAACCCCACTGCAGTTTCCATTAGACACAGGGTTTTTCACTGCCTACCCCAAACTAGCATGAATAGCTGAACTACTTTGCTCCAGAAGTGGCTGCATTTCAGTGGTGAGCTCAGTGAGCTGGATCTCAACTGGGCAGCAAGGCTAAGGCTCCTGAATGGGCTGGCTGGAAGACCGGTATAGGGCTCACTAGGAGGACTCATGGGAGCTACAGGAGTTTACATAACCTAAGGCAAACCTGCTAATATTTGTGAAGCTGACAGGATCACTGGGAGAGGCCCTGAAAACCAGGCCTCCGGCTGGTCAGGGGCACTTGGTTACCCTAAGCGCGCTGCATCTCACAGAATCTGGCCCTTTGCTTTCAGAGAAGCCAGTCATAAAATATTGGCAGTGAGGAGCAAGCACTGGGTTTGTGTGCACATTTAATGCCAACAGACGCTGGTCGTCGTCAGCCGGGATCGAACCTGAGATCTCCGGAGCTTAACGTATGTCTTTTAGGCAAGGCTGTAGCAGGCTCATCAATCGCTAGCTGGTCTAGCAGCCACTAGAGGGGGACAGAGTGCCACACCAAGCAGGCATGGATTACACACACACAAAATCGACCCATAATAGACTCAGTGTCTCGCAAAAGCAAAGCACGCTTTTTGAGGCAATTGACTCAGACTGGGTGAGAGGAAGGCAGCGCTGGATTATATCAAAGAGAGAGAGAGAGGAGTGATACCCTTAAAAGAAATGCGGAGGAACAGAACTGAAGGGGAAGATAGTGGATCCACAGCACTCAGTGAACCTGTTTCTCTCTTCAAAAAGAGACGAGAGGAGAGAGGGTTAATTTTCAAGAACTACATTCTCCATTCTAATACATACCACAGGTTGTTGGGACATGCTCCCTTCCAAACAGGGAGATCAAGAGAGTTGCTACTTAAAAGGTAAATGACAATAAGGGATGGGCTGTAGGGAAGATGGTTCAACTTTCTGCTCTCGTTACACATCATTTGAATCAGGAGTATTTGGAAGGACTATATCCTTCTTTGCTTGAATTTAAGAGGGGAGCAGCGAGAGGAGGAAAGGGAGATCTTCAGCAGGGCCTTAGATTAGTGGTGTCAGGGTTTCTCACATTACAGCTGTGTCCCACTGCACAGAGCTGGGCAGCAATGAAAGGCAATCCAACTGGCGTTGGAGGGTCTGCCTCAGAGTCCAGCAGAGGGAGACGATGGCATTGAGAAACTTGTCTTCGCAGCCCATGCAGGAGGAAAAATTAACTTTCTCTTAGCCCCTTGCTTAAGTCTCCATTATATGGCATCCCATTGGTAGGTCTCCATGACCATGTAGCATTTTCACAGTGACTGATGCTTACACTTGTGGAGCCTTGACATTAATTGGGATTTCCTGCTCCGCAGGGTGAATGCCAATGAATAACACTGAGTTCCTATTACAAAAATAAATAAATGAAAATAACCCTGCCTCCCACCGAAGAGAGAGAACTTTAAGATTCCAGAGATTATTTTAAAAGTTTCAACAAAACAAAATTTGGATAAAACACTGGGGGCTCATTGAATGGCACAGAACAGGTTTCTTTTCATTCCTATCCCCAGAAGTCCTGCTGAAGGACAGACTAAGGGTGGGACTCTTAGGCCCCAATTCCATACCGACTTGCACCCTGGTTTGTTTTATTCCCAGTCTGCATAAGGCCATGGAGAACGAGGTCATTGGAGTTGCGTTATTGAAGTGAACAAGAGTAGCCCCTGCAGCTTGTCAGAGGAAAACGCCAGAACATGGGTGGACTGACTCTGGAACTGATCTTATTCCACGATTACCTGACATTCCAACATGGACAAAACTGAAAGGAAGAGGAAAACGAAACATGCTTGAAGAGAACTGTAAAGGGAAGAAGAATCCCTTAATATTTAGATCACAGCTGCCAACCTTCATGTGGTAAATAAGCACCCCGACTTTCACAATAAGCCAAAAATCAAGCTAATCCCATTTCAAAGCAAGGCTAAAACAAGCCAATCCCTAAGAACCCTAACACTCTGTGTGACTGGATCCCCCCTGCATGCAGTCTGGGACTGTGGTGGGCCCACTGTGCACCACTGATATCAGATCAAGCTACGTCTGACACGGCCCCATCACTGTCACCCACAAATGCTGGCCCTTATCATGGGCATTTCCACCTCTTCAATAACCTGTTTAAAAATGGATCTTCTAGCATCCCTGGAAGGTCAGCAGGTCCAAGAGTTCATTATGTTTATTTAGGGATCTCCCATGACTGGGGTGTTGCTAAATGGACTCAATTAGGTTTTCCCACAATGCCGAGCGCTCTGGCAGGACTCATTCCTTCTTGGTGCCCAAGGAGAAGTTCCTCCTGATCCATCCTGTAGGCCTAAGCTTTCCTGCGATCTTAACTGCAGTTTTCCAATAGCCTACAGGGGAACAGCTCTTCCCGGGACTCAGGTAGGTCTGCAATGCAACTGGAGGATATAACTGCAGCACTTGCAGACATACCCAAGCTAACTTATCCTAGCTATCTCTCATACGGATAGCAGTAAGGCCACAGCAAGACACGTTCCAGCATCGGCTAAGCCACGTGAGTAATTACCCAGGGTCCCAGGCAGATCTGGACGGCCTACATGGCCACAGCTTCACCGCTATTGGGTCTCATGCTTGCTAAATTAAAGCTAGCTCAGGTAAGTTGGCAAGAGCTGCCCCCCCCCCCCCCCGACTGTAGTGCATATCCTCAGGGTGCTCTGGGGGAGTTCTCCCTGCTTCTCCCACAAGGAGCAGCTCCTCGGAGGTCAGCGAGCACAAGACTGGAGTTCCTTCCATATGTTTTTCTAAGTGCCCCCTTTCCCCATTGTAGCCCTTGATTTGGATTCACCCTCTCCCTCAGCATCCCTTTTGCCCATCTTTCGTGCCAAAGGCAGCATGGCCTATTAATTAGAGCAGAGGACAAAAATCAGGACTACTACTCAACGCCAGTGTTCTGAGCCACTTTCACACCACATGACATTTACACCACAATTGAAGTCACCAATACATTTGGCTTTAGGAGATTGACTTTACCTGCACTCTAAGTGACACCTAGGGGCCAAGCAGAGAAATTGCAGGTGTATATTCACCTTGAATATACTTGTCTTTAATGGGGCTCCCTTTTCTGATACATTAGAGGCGGTGGCTGGAACACACGCACTGTCAACCAATGGTTGTCAGCTGATTTCACTTGGCAGGCCATTTCTTAGGAGAGAAATTGTGTCATGGCTAGCTCCCCTCTTCATCCCAATTCCAAAGCTCCCCCCAGGCAAGTGCTGTATTACATGAAATAGTAGGGGAGGCTAAGAAAGGAAATAAATGTCACGCTCGACCTTCCCTAAAGCTCATTCATCTCAATGGGAGATTTGGGATCAGGCGTGTAACGTACTGGGTGCAGCTACTTGGTAATATCCACTCATTTTGTTCTAGGTAGGTTCTTATACTGCCCTAATCACTGTAGTATCAGCAGCTTTCACTAGTGCATAAGGGGTGTGTCTACACTGTGATAAAAACCCTGCAGCACGAAGCATCCAAGCTCAGGTCAGCTGACTCAGGCTTGCAGGGCTTGGGCTGCGAGGCTAAAAATAGCCATGTAGAAGTTTGGGATCAGGCTGGAGCCTGGGCTCTGGGACACTCGCTCTTCGCAGGGTCTCAGAGCCTGGGCTCCAGACCAAGAACGAACGTCCACGCTGCAATTTTATAGGCCCACAGCCCAAGCTAGCAGACCTGGGCCAGCTGCAGCCATGCCACGGGTCTTTTATTGCAGCATAGACATGCTCTAAGCAAGGTGACTAGTATTGTCACATGGGGTTCATTCTCTCATTGTCTCCCCAGCGAGAGTTGTGCGTGTAGTGTTTGGTTTTGCCTTGATAGGGGGTTGGTTTGGATCCTCCTCCTCCTCCCGCACTCCTTTTGTATCTGTGCTGCTCATTTCCTATCCCTCTGAGTAGGGATTTACCTTAATACCAGATTAGACATCAGCACAGAATTGCCCTCAGTGCTCCACTTCCCCAATTTCTTGGCTGCTTTGCAGTTTGATTCTAGGTATTTGCTGCTCCTCCAGGATCAATCAAAAAGTGAAGCACTGTTCTCTCTGCACCAAAGAAACACCCGACAAAGGAAGATATGGAGCAGCCATGCAGAGTGCAGGGATGGTTTCCTACACGCACTGAGTTGGTCCCAAAAGCCTCTGAAAACCAGAAGGGTGCCCTGGACTGGCTAGTGACAAACACTGCTGCTTGACGACTGACCGATATTTCACCAATGTGACACAGACATCTTCCCTGGGACTAGTGGGAAGTGATCCCTGAACAACCAGTTGAGAATCACTTCTCTAAAATATTTGGATGTCTGATTCAGAGCGGCCAAGGACAAGTCTCCCAGTGAGGTCAAGGAACCAGTTTCTCAGCTGGTATCCATAAGTATTACGCCATGGAAGTTGATCCTGATTTACATCAGTCATAGCTCAAGTCCAATGAGAGTTTTGCCTGAATCCTAACTACAGGATCAGGCCCAGATTTTGGAACATTTGCCGAGTCTGCACAACATCAACGAAAACCTAATCATGCATGATCTGGATTAGCGCACGGAAAGCCTCCTAATAACCCAAACACAAAACCACGCCAATTAGCATTTGATTAGCTGGAGAAAATTCTGAAAAAATGGTTGAAACCCATTATTAATAATCTCCTTAGTGTACTGCATGTGATTAATTGCAGTTTTATACTCAGTGGGGAGATTACACATTTCAAAGGGTGACGATTGAACAAGGGTGAAAAATTGGTTGTTTTCATTCACTTTTTAAATGTGGCTTCCAACATGCGCTTTCCAAATTGCAGCACCATCAGGACAATCTCTTAGCAAAAATTATGTGTAAGAAAGAAAGAAAAGCTTTGGGAAAAAAATGACACCCAACGTTTGTGCATGAATTCAAACACATAGCCTCAGACCATCACAGCCAGGGTACAACCTGACCTAAAACTATCCAGGGGTGGTGACCAAAGGGAATATCCATGTGATAGGTCAAGCCCTCAGCTGTGCATAGCTCCACTGAAGTCAAGCCAACTGACACCAGCGGAGGGTCTCTTCTCAGATCTTAACCCATAAATCTCATCTGCCTAAGAATCTATATCCCCTTTCTCCATATCTTTGTTTACTGACCTCTTCTCTGCCTCATTCTCTTCTCTATTTCTCACCCATCTCCTTTATTATCCCCCATTCTCTCACTTAACTTTAAGGTACCCAAATTTACTCCCCAAACTGCAGTAATGGCCAGGGGCACTGGAACAATTTGTATAGTGGGGAGCTGAGAGCCATTGAACCAAACTGTAATCCCTGCCTATAATGGAAGCCACTTCAAGCCCGGGGTGCGGCAGTACCCCCAGGGCCGCTAGTTCCAGCACCTGCGGGTAATGATTTTGTTGGGCTGAATCCTGGTTGCTGTAGGGCTGATGCGTGGCAGGAGGCCCTTCCTCCATCCCTAATACAACCCTTTAGCTAAGCACAGGGTAATCTTATCCTTCCAGTACAAGGAGTGCATTCTGTAGGGTTGTTGGAAGTCAACTTTTCTTATTGCACTTCTGTTCATTTTCCTGTCCTCAAATCCAATGAGAAACACTCATGGGATGGCCAGAAGCATGACAAGAATGACAGAGGGACAGGGGGACAGTGTTGGGTCTCTGTAGAAATGTTTTATGTCCAGTGGATGCATTGACTTTGCAGAGTAAAGAGAGGACAAACGTTATCTCTAGCTCTCTCTTGGCAAGGCCCTACTATTCAAAATATACTTTAAACAGATAAAAAGACTCTGATATATTGTACTTCTGATTTAATTTCAGGTTGGCTTTCAGGCAGGGATGGAAGCTCTTGCCTTCCCCCTCTCCCTCCAATCCACACATCTTCTGTATCTCTGCATTGCACCCAACTGTATTTAAAAGGCACCCGACTAACCCGAATTGGTCAAGCTGCATTGATGGGTATTTCATTTCTCTCCTGGACACAGAGTGAGGCTACCAGAACATAAGGTGCAAAATCTCTTATTATGGTGCTCAGTTTTCAAAGAAAACTCTCCATTAACCAATGGAAGAATCTCTTACAAAAGGAGACCAGGCAAAATTGAACTAGGAATAGAAGGACTCATAGTAGCAACTTCTGGGCTAAAGGGAGACCGAGGGAGCATAAGTAGAAATACCAGGACAGCATTCAGGGCAGCCACTTATAAAATGTACAGTTCTATAATTACCTGAACAGGTACTGTGCTATAAAGCATGAACATAGCTCTAATACTCATGATTTCCTAGAATGACTCCTGTTTTTATGCACTTAATTACAACCTACACTACAGAAACATTTTCAGCAATTCCTTATTCAAAAGAAAAGCAGCAATGATTTGTTCCCATTCAATGTGCAGTTGCTTAACTGATGAAAATGATCCTGGTGAGTCTCTTTGGCCCAGTTAAACAATACATTTCCTGCACTTTCCTTTATAAAGGTGAAGAAAAGAGCCCTTAATCCCCCCCCCCCCCGCCCCCTAAACACACACACAAAAGATTATTTATCTATGGTCAAGGCAAAGGTGAAGAAACAAAGCACTGTAGGAAATTCTCTATGGAACATGAAATAGGTGATGCCTTTAATGGCTGAACTAATTTCTGATAAGAAACCAACAACCATCTGCAAACACCTTGTTTTGTGGGTGTGCAATACAGACAAGTTCTCCTGAGTCCCTTGAAGGTCTGGTTTGATTTGAGCTGTGAGACAATGGAAAACAATTGTACGTGCTAAGACCCCAATTATCTATGCTAACTCAAGTCTTCTGTATTTTCTCCCAAAATACTCCTCAAACCTTCTGGAGGCTTAGACATCCCATGTACCATTTTGATACACAACCACATTTGTTGGCTCCTACTATATCTCCTAATGCAGCTACTTAAGCAGAGATGCCCACTAAGCTTAGTGCAGCTACAGAAAGTCCCCCATTTACAGTGCCTTGGGCACTCTCGCACGGCCTGCAAATGAGAACGGTACTTCGGGACGGTCATGGAGAAGGTTTCCAGGAGGTGGAAACCTGCTGAAGTGAAACCATGAATCAGCTTCCGAGTATGGTACAGAGCAGTCATCAGACCATAATGACTCTAGGGCTATGCCTGCCCTTACGGAGGTGAGCAAAGTACACGTAGTACGTGTGTAGCTACACGCTGCAGTGAACGACTCTGGCAGGGGGGAGGCGGTGCATGTTAGAAGAGCAGTGTAGACGTGGGAGGCACTGCTTGGGTGTGTAGAGAGCCTATGCATACCCTGGGGGTTGTGTAAGGCACTCTACTCGCCTAAGCTGCCTCACTGTCTATAATGCTATTTATTTATACCCATGTGTAGTGGGGCGGTCACCCTGCTCCAGCTCAGAAGGGGTTAAAAGCCAACCCTTGGAGAAGGCCGGGGCTGTGAGCTAAAGGCTAGGCTGATGGGGAAGGCAGCCACAGCTGGGGCCACGCCCCGATCAGGCCACAGCAGGCCCTATAAAAGGGCTGTGAGCCAGAAGCTCAGGCAGATTCTCTCTAGCTGTAGAGAGAGAAGGACCTGGCTGCCTGGGAGAAAAGGGTACCTGGAGTGGAGCAGGGCTGGGGGAAGGCCAGAGGAGCTCCAGCCTGGAAAACCTGCAGGCCTTGCTAAAGGCTGAGAAAGGTACTGGGGCTGCACAGGTGTAGCCTGGGAATAGGCAGAGGCAGCTGGTCCAACCCCCTTGCCCGTGATGCGTGTCTGCCCCAGTGAGCGGGGGCTAGATGTTGACTGGCAGTAGCCACTGAGGCAAGGAGGGGATAGAGGGTTGGGGGTTCCCCTGGGAAGGGAGACCCAGAGTGTGGGGGCACTGCCATGGGGCAGCACCCCAAGGTAAAGGGGCACTGGGGTCTGGGAGGGACATGGAGGCCAACGGCAGGCAAGACACTGGCCTGCAGAGGGCACTCAGGGCTGGAAAGAGCTAATTCCTGAGATGACCAGCAGGAGGTGCCGTGCCGGTGAGTCTCGCCGTGCTACACCGTGCTAGCTAGCCGTGCAGTGTCTGTACTCTACAAGCCACTTCTAGTGTGGACGTACCTTTAGAAAGACAGACCTTTAAACAGATGTCTTGATGCAACCCAGAGCTTTGCCAGTGCATCCCAACTACCCTGCACTCCTTGCTTTGCCAGTGCACCCAGCCACCCTGCACCCTCAACCCCGCTGCATCTCCTCAATGTCTTTGAGGAAAAAAAAAATATATAAATGGTTCCTGGGAAAGGAGGGGTAATTAGGAGGTAGGGAGTAGGGGAATATGATAAAGAGAGGTTTGGGCTGCAGTGAGAGGAGGGGGGCTATAGGGAGGCAGATAAAAGGGGGAAGAGTGGTAGAGAAGAAGAGAGGTTGGAGGCTCAGGAGATGGAGCCTTGGGGGTTAGAAGGAGTGGAGGGGTGGGACAGTGGCAGGGGGACTAGGGAAAGATAGAGGCAGGGATATCTGTCAGTCCCACATTCTCCCTTCTTGTGTATGCACCCAGCTCTGGGGGACTCTTGCTCCTCTAGGGGGTTCTGGGCCCCCCTCCCTGCCCCTCTCATGTGGTTGTGATTTTACTAAGAATTTCGACATAGTCCCACATGACATTCCCATCAGCAAACTAGAGAAATGTCTTCTAGATGAAATTACTAGAAGGGTGCACAACTGGTTGGAAGACCGTTCTCAAAGAGTAGTTTTCAATGGCTCACTCTCAAAGTGGGAGGGTGTGTGTAGTGGGGTCCCACAGAGGTCAGTCCTGGGTCCGGTAGCATTCAATATTTCCATTAATGACTGGAAAGTATACTTATAAAATTTTGAGATGACACCAAACTGCGGGGTAAGGGGTTGCTAGCTCTTTGGAGGACAGGGTTAGAAGTCAAAATGACTTTGACAAACTGGAGAATTGGTCTGAAATCAGCAAGATGGAATGCAATAAAGACAAGTGCAACGTACTTCCCTTAGGAAGGAAAAATCAAATGCACAACTACCCAATGGGGACTAACGGGCTAGGTGTTAGTACTGCTGAAAAGGATCTGGGGGTTACAGTAGTTCACCAATCGAATGAGTCAGCAATGGGCTGCAGCTGTGAAAAAAGCGAATATCTTTCTGGGGTGCATTAACAGGAGTGTCATATGTAAGACACAGGAGGTAACTGTCCCGCTCTACTCAGCACTAGTGGGGCCTCAGCTTGAGAGCTGTGTCCAATTCTGGGCACCACAGTTAGGCAAGATGTGGGCAAACTGGAAAGAGTCCAGAGGAGAGCTACAAAAATGATCAAAGGTTTAGAAAATCTGACCTAGGAGGAAAGATTTTAAAATGGGCATGTTTAGTTGAGAAAAGAAGATTGTGGGGGAGGGACTTGAAAACAGCTTTGAGATATGTTAAGGACTCTTATAAAGAGGAAGGTGATCAGTTGTTCTCCATGTCCACTGAAGGTAGGACAGGAAGTGATGGGCTTTATCTGCAGCAAGAGAGATTTTAGGTTAGATATTAGGAAAAACTTTCAAACTATCAGGATAGTCAAGCTCTGGAATAGATTGTGGAATCCCTGTCATGAGAGATTTTTAAGAATAGGTTGGACAAACACCTGTCAGGGATGGTCTAGGTTTACTTGGCCCTGCCTCAGTGCTGGAGGATGGACTAGAGATGATCCCTTGAGGTTCCTTCCAGCTCTACATTTCTGTGATCTGGGATAAGGGGGGCCATACCCATCTGGGGATGTGTGAGCCCATGTCACTGCCCCCATGTGAATACCAAGATCTGGGGCTCCAGGTCCATCTACAGGGGTTGGAAACCTCCCCCCTTGCTCCTCTCATTTGAGCCAGGTTTGGGGGCAGTTGCCCCTTTGGGAGGGTCTGAGGCCTCCTTCCTGCCCATCCACCCCCACATGTGAATCAGGATCTTGGGACGTTTTGCCCTTCTAAATGGGGAGTTGAGAATGGGTATACTTTTTCATGTCATGGGCTCTAAAGCGCTCAGGACAGGGATAGGAACCCCCATTGAGATGGACAGAGCTTTTATTTCAGGTTGCATACATCTCCATGGGGGTGTTCTCATTCAGCTGAGAATATCCACTGAGATGAATGGGCCACTGTTTCCCTTTCAGAGCTTCCTGTGCTGAGGAGGGATGTGCAGAGGAGCACGAGAGGGTTTCTGTGCAGCCACTCTCTGGTTACCTAGGCAGTTTGAGGGAATATGTGGATGCCTTGACCCCACTGCTATTTCTAGTCTGAACCTTTGTATACCTGTGCAATGTTCCTGGCTACACATTGTCTGTTTTAATAGCATGTGTTTTTATGTTATGGGGAGGTTTACCCTGAACACAGCAGAATAGTCAGCAGCTGATCTAACCAGAACTTTTATTATATTGGATGGGGATGCGCCTAAGGCAGAGGACTTGCGGGGTAGGCACGGGGAGAGCAGTTGTGGAGGGGTGAGGCAATGAGGTCAGATGGTAGACAAGTCTTGGACGGGTTGTTTGAGGAAAATCTGTATTTTCCTGGCTCTGGGGAGGGAGGGGAGTGTGTAGCAAGTGGCTACGGATCAATGTGGTGTTTCCAAAGACACCCGGTGCAGAGGTTTGGATTTCAAGCCCAGGCACCTTGACGGCTGCGGGAAAAGGAATACATGCAATGCCAGGCTGGCTGTGTATTCTGGGCTATTCCTGGATCACACGGTTGCAGAACTTAGCGGGAGAGCACAGAGTACCCCTGGCATAGGGATGACTCACTACAGGTTGATTTGGCTTAGTATGCAAATTGCAGGTCAAGATACCTACAACTGCCTAAACAACTCTTAACACCACATCCTTTCCTGTTTAAATTTCCTAGTTTTTTTTTTTAATGACAACCCCCACCTCTATTAGTTCAGAGTTAAGGTTGCTTGGTGGCATGTCGTCTCCTTGCAGGAACTAAGCTGAGCGAAACTCAATGTCTGAAAACTAGGAGATGTACAGGCCAGGTCACCCACACAAGCTGAACTGTCCTTGTTCAGCAATGCGCCCATATGTCCCCTTCCCCCACACATCCATTTACAGCCCATTCACTCTCCCTTACAGGATTCCACATTAAAGGACAGACAAGGTGTACGCTCACCATTAGCCACATCCTTAGAAATAATACAATAGACGGACAATTTAAGAACCACTTCACAACCTCTTACAGCCCCCTCACGCTTCTTCAGAGGATACCATCTCAGACTTACGCCTTCATGTCACCATCATTAAGGCATTCAGATCCTGCCATGTTCCACCTCACTGCCAATAGCATCCAAATAGAAGTCCTATGCCCTGCTACTGACAGAACCTGCCCGATTCTCCATAGAAATGAGGCATACTGCATTCTGAAAGCAAACAGCATTGCTTCCCTTTCCCCCCCACCACACCGTTTGGAGGGTGGAAAACGTACATCTCCTATCACAATCACAGCTCTGTCACACACCTCACACTAATCCACACATCTCCCACACACCCTCTACTGACCAGAGCTAACTACTGCCTCCACTATTCAGTATAGCTACACCTAGCACCGACCACAGTCACTTTACCTGGCATTTATGTTGATAATAAATCCAACTCATATCCCAGCTTGCTACTGACAGTACTCCCTTAGTATCCTGCAAGGGGATGACATGTCATCAAGCTAGCTTAACTCCACATTAACATAGCTTTTTTGCCATTGAATATATATATACATACACACACGTATATAAATCGGTAGGGTTTTTATTTTAATTTCGGTGGGGAGGGGAGGTTTTATTTCTTTGTAAATTTGATGGCAGCTCAGTATATGAAAAGCAAATTAGCAACGGAATTTCCAGAACCCTGATCACAGAATTCACTCTTATTTGTACTTATTGGTGAGTCAGAATCAAGGATGAGTAGAACTGTTTGTTAACATGTCTTTGCTTCATGAAATACGTAGGGGAAAAAAGAATTTGCCACCATAATGGAGCACACAGGATAGAGAGCAAACCTGGACCTGCTGTTTTATTATCCCATCTGAAAGTTAGCAATGCCACTTGATAGTTCTCAGAAAAAAAATTACAGGGTAGCTTACAGGAGAAGATTTTAGTTACAATCACAAGCTGCTCTCTCTATCTTAGCTGAATGGAAATGTCTGTGTACTGACACTTGGTAGTTTTCATCTTCTTGTCTGTAGTGCCTTTTGGATCAATTCTGCTGGATCATTTGAGGGTTTCCATTGTTACTGCATCTGCCTGCCTGAGTGCATGGGTTTTTGTAATAGGCACAGCTGGAGTTGAGGCATTAGGGTTCAGGAATATGGATTATATACTGGAGTTCCCAATGTTTCCTGCATGATCTTTCTTTTGGTGGCAACTAGGGGGTTAAATTCACCTCTGGGGTAACTCCATTAAGACCAGTTTGGCTCAGAGGATCAGATGCTGAGCTGGTGTTAAGTCAAACTCCACTGAAGTCAACGGTGCTTCACTGATTTGAGCCAGCTGAGGATCTCGCCCACTGTGTTTAGAAGACCAAGATCCACTACTTCATCATTTGATTCCCAAGACTTTACAGAGATTAAATATGCAACACACAAATATGTAATGGTTTCTAAAGGGTAACTGCCCTCAAACCAATAACCAAGTATCTTCCTTCTTCATGTCAACAGGATAACAGCTAAGACAAACATTTGACGTAGCGAATTTTGCAGTAGGAGCATTTTTGTCTATAGTCCAAGGAACCAGATAAGAGAACAGCACCAACACTTACTGGGGAATAACATCAAACTATTTCTTATCTGTACCTCTTGGTTCTATTTAAAATCGATCATAGTGTTGTGCCACAAGCAGAAAAGAACTGAATTAAGCGTTTTAGGGTAGAAATAACTTGCATTGGCACAAGAGATCTCCAGATCAATCCTTCACTCTATGGTCGGGTTATCTGCCCTTATTCGTGAGATTGAGTTACTGTTATATTCAGTTGACTGTGTACATTATGCAAATAGTAAAATAAACACAGTCAACTGAATATAACAGTAACTCAATCTGCAGCAGAACCCAGTCTGGAAGTAAAGGGCGTCCTAGTAAATTTTAATAAACTATCTAAGTGAGACATCTCAAGTAGAAGTAGCCCAAGTGTGGGAAGCGGAGGAGTCTCCAGGAATATCAGATGTGCCCTGACTGTTTTCATTGACATCTCTTTCAAACTACAGAAGTAATTGCATCTCTGCATTAAAATCTTAACAGTTTCCTGCTGAAATGTATTTAGGAAAGTCTGCAAGCTGGTTATTAAGCATTTGACTTTACAAGCTGTCTTGAACCCAGACCTCATCCTGCAAACTGTCTTTGTTCATGTGAGCAAGGAGTTGAAGGATTGGGTGCATAGCTAAATACACAGAAGAGTCTAATTTCTCTAGACATCTGCTACAAGCTGTCATTGATGCTGAACCCTAAATAAGCATTATTGAAAAGTGGTGCAAACATACCCCAACTATACTATACACATGTATAAATGTTTCCATTTAACACAAGTTTGAAAGGGGAAAAATCATGATCCATTTCACATGACTATTGCAACTAGATTTTTCCCATGCCGTCTCTGAATATTTGTGATCACGTTATCCTGGCAACAGCATGTAGCCAATGCGGGGCAGTAATAACTGTGCCATAGATCTTAGAGCAGGGTATTTCGGGAAAGTTTACTGTGAACACAAGGTAAATAATCACCACCCAGGGACATTAGTCAGAAAAGACTGACCTTCCAATTAAATTAAGAAATATTGAAGACACAAGTTATGAAGAGTATCCGCATGGAAAAAAAAATTTTAGGTCTTTTTGTTCGGGGCACAGGAACTCCACTTAACCTCTCTCCCGGCTGTCTTTAAGGATGCAACTAGTTAATAACCATAGCATGCTGTTTCCATCAAGCCCTTTGGGAAGTATAAAAACTCAGAAAAATCAATGAAACCAACTTCCTATACACACAGGGAAAATGGAAGCTTAATATTTCCTGTTCTTTTATGTACACTTACACGGAAGGCACATTGGCAGCTTTTAGGGCCAGATTCCTAATACCCCCACTCTTGCTGAATTGTGCCTGGCTCCTTGAACAGTTCCATTGATGTCAATGGTACTTGCTTGTGAAGTAAAAGAGTATTCATTCTCAGGAAGGATGGCAGGATCTGGCCCCTGGAAGGGCATAGCACATTTCACCACAAAGAGCACAGCTTGCAGAAGGTTAATCCTGCAGCCCTTACCTAGGTGAACCTACTGCTGACTTCACTGGGTGGCTTGCCAAAAGAAGGGTTGCAAAATGAGGATCCTGCATGGATTTTCAGGAGTTCTCAAATGGGAGATGCTGCTCCCTTTTGCAAATCTGGCCATTAACCCATAAAAAGGAGGGGGGGAATCCACTTCCAACAAGTTTAAAATCAAGCTCTAAGAGAGACCCAAGGTTCCCTGAGACCCTCCCTCTTCAGATTTACTGACAGATCCAAGTGAATTTGAACCCTAAGAAAATACTAAAGCCTTATTAACATGAATGAATTCCCCACAAGGACAAGGGCACAGTGAAACTTCCAGGGATGCAGAAAGACACATTAACAATCTTCTGAAAAAGGATGCTAACCAAAGTACCCCACATACATGGAGCTAGCATTCAGGGCACTTAATCATCCAAAAGCTCCTAAACAGATTGATCAATGTTGACCAGAATGAGGGGAAATGAATGCCTGAATCTACACCCTGAAAACAAACCCCTGTCAGACATGTGCCGATTATTAAACTATTGTTTAGTTATGAAAATATTTATAGCCAGCTGCAAACAATTTGTACAATACACGTAAGACTGCACTTTACCGTGCTGGTAAATTTGATCTGTCTAATGACATCCTAGGACAGGCTCACCTGAGTTCCTGATGCCTTAAAGCACTGCATCCGTTCCTGACTAATAAGCAAACTGCCCGTGAAGTTAAGTAGATTCGGCACCTCAGCCTATGCTGTCAGAACAGGACTTCAGGGCGTTCCAGTCCATTCTAATCCCTGTTCAGACACACACTGTTCCCTCCAGAGGGCTGGTTGTTCCAAAGCACATCACCAATTTATTAATTAAGACTGAGGACAGAGCAAGCCAGAGAGATAATTACTTTAATTGAAATGTGCACAAACCAGGATCACACTTTTAAATACCTAAGAAATTCAGTGGGCATGTTTAAATGTCCTTGTCTCCTTAAAAGACATGGAGTGTTTTCGTCTCCACATCTGCCTGAAGAAACATATGCAAGTGTTTAAAAGGCCAAGTTTATGTTAAAATCGGTATCACTCAAGACAGGAATTTGTATGCATCACTCAGAATGTGCAGGGTATGTCAATTCCCAGCCAAACACTTAAGAAACTGCTTTTTATGAGGATGCATTCAGGGCCTTCATAAGAGCACTTTTCTCAGCGCAAGCTGCAGACAGAGAAGAGGGGAGTTTGTACTTACGGGTAGTGTTGTATTTGATCCCGTTGAAAAACTCCGGGCAGGGTCTCTCCACCAGTTCCCCAGCAGTGGTCTGGGGCCAGCAGGTTCCTATCTGATCGGTGGTGGCATTGCAATATGGACCTTCACATTAAAAAAGAGAAATGAAAGAGAAGCGATTGAGAAAGCCCCGAAGCAACCCGTTCACATCACAAAGCAAAGTGTGACTCTAAGAAGCTTAACCCCAGGCTTTTCCAAGCCCTGTTATAGGCTAACACATCCTACCATCAAAGCCAAGGAAGGGAACAGGGGAACTCCTGAAAAAAGTATCCTGCAAAGCATCTAGGAGGCTGCAGTTGGCATCAAATTCGTTGATGATGATCTGAAATATGGTCGCATCCATGATTCGCCCCCTGGGGCTGTGGGATCTGAGCTCCCTTTTCAATCTTTCCCTCCCTTTCTTTTCTCTTTCAAGAGAAATCAAAATCTGAACACTTTGCAAGCTCCTGTGTGTGCCTTGCACAGAAGGGTGGGCTGCAATCCGGTGTCTGGCTCTGCAGCTAAATCCTCCAAGCGCTTCTGCTTTAAACAGCAACTCAGTAACCAATAGAATCCAAGCAAGTGCGGAGTAAAGGACAGACCTCTCTCAGCTAGCCCCCCTCGCTTGGCAGCTTTCCAGTTCCTGCTGGCATTGTCAGCCTCGCCATTCTGCTTCTCCCCCCCTTCTCTCCACACACCCAGGTTTATCATCAGCTGTTACTGGCTTGATGATTACCCCTTAGCAAGAACATTTAATGTGCATTAAATCAGCAATGAAATCTCAAAGGAAAGTGACACAGTGAAATTAACCTCTCGTCCATCTGCAAGTGAAGCAATTTCTGCCTTTCCTGTGTGGATGGGTGATGGATGGTATGGACAGGAGCATGGGGATGGGTCGGGGAGAGATATCTACTCAAGGTCTGGGCGCTTTGGAAAAGTGACAAGAATTGGGGGTGTGGGTAGAGGAGGGGGACTTTGGAGGAGAACCGTGAGGACGGGAGGTACTGGAGCAGGGGGTTGGACTAGATGACCTCCTGAGGTCCCTTCCAGCCCTGATAGTCTATAAAGCAAAGGGGATGCATAGATCCACAGGCCAGAAGGGACCACTGTGACCATCTAGTCTGACCTCCTGTACAACACAGGCCGGAGAACTGCCCCAAAATAATTCCTAGAGCAGATTTGGTGAAAAACATCCCATCTTGATTTTAAAATGGTCAGTGACGGAGAATCCACTACAATTCATGGTACATTGTTCCAATGGTTAAATAGCCTCATTGTTAAAAATCCACACCTTATTTCCCGTCTGAATTTGCCTAGCGTGGATCCAGCCATTGGATTGTGTTAAACCTGACTCTGCTAGACTGAAGAGCCCATTATTTAAATATTTGTTCTCCATGTAGGTAATTATAGACTGCGATCAAGTCACCCCTTCACCTGCTGTTGGTTAAACTAAAGAGATTATGCTCTTTGAGTCAGTCACTATAAGGCACGTTTTCTAATCCTTTAATCAGTCTTGTGGCTCTTCTCTGAACTCTCTGCAATGTATCAACATCCTTCTTTAATTGTGGGCACCAGACACAGTATTCCTTCCTCGCTCTGCTATGTTCTGCTTCCCCACCTTGACTGCTCCAACTCCATGCACAAGCGAAGCAGCCAAGTGCAGGAGGAATATGACCATCATCCATGCATTTGTATGCTTCAAAAAAGCTTTCAAGACCAAACCTTAGTGGACACTCCTAAGTTGAACTGGGCAGGAGATGGCTTTCCCAGTCTACAAAACTTGTAGATTTCACACTACTTCCCATTCCACATCCAGCAAAAGCCAAGCTCTTTGGAATTTTTTTGTGAAACCCAGGGAATGGTTACCAGCCCCAGAATAGTCAGTAGCCTGGTGGTTAGGGCACTCATGTGGGATGTAAGTGACTTGGGTTTAAATCGCTGCTCCAAATCTGGCAGAGCAATGAGCTGAAGCTGGGTATCCCACATCCCAGGGGAATGCCCTAACCACCAGCTTGTTGGCTATTCTTCTCGGACGAATCTCTTTCATATCCTCGAACTGCAAAACCTTTCCGATAAGAGTTTAATCAAAACCAGACCTTTCCTGCAAAAGGTTTCTGCGAATTGACATTTTCCAAAGAAAGAAAGAAAACTTTTCCATCTGCATACTCCCAACTTGCAGGCTGCAGTACTCCTGGGTCCTCAAAAGTGATCTGAAGGCAGACTGAAGAATGTTGTAAGTGAGAACACTTAACTGAGGCTCTGCACTATTTAACCCTCAAGCTGAACATCGCTGATCTGTAGTTAGTGTTTTTTAGGCCATGCACCCTCAGAGGAGTGTGTGTGTGTGTGTGTATGCTTTTAGTTTGTGAGAGGAAAGCTTCTCTTTGTTTGCAGCGGTGTAGTCTAGGAGATTGCTAAATCTGGGATTTATGAGACGTGGATTCCTTTTGTGCTTCTGCCACAGACCTGCTGTGTGACCTTGGGCAATTCACTGTAACGGTGCCTCTGTTTCCTAGCCCACCTGTCTTGTCTGTTTAGATTGCAAACTCCAGAACCTAGTTGGGATCTCTAGGCACTACTGACTACAAATAAAAGTAGTAATAAAGAAGCAGGAAAAGAAACGGTGAATTAATTAACCGCAAGTAAATATGGGTGAAAAAGGGTAACACTGATGCTTCTGAAAGCACGTTAGCATCATCATTCGGAAATCTGAAATAAGCTCTAAATTGGTTTCTTATCTAAAAAACTGCTCTCGGATACCATCCCCATATAAGACAGGACATATGTTTGCCTCTTCTGGGTCTATCTAATCTTGATCATTTCATTCCGACTCCCTCATCACCAGGATGTTGCTATAAAAGAATGTACAAAAATATAATCAAATGCTGGCATCAACCAAGTTATTTAAATATCTGCACCAATTTAAAGGGAGCAAGAGAAGCTGCTGATACAGCACATTCTGTGGTGCACCTGATGCCCTCAAAAAGGTTATTCAGATCTCACTAGTTGCCAGGGGACAGCATCCTGCCCTCAGAATGGCCGATCAGCCAATGCAAGTTTGTACTGGTTATCAGACCACAGCCAGAAAATACTTTGTATACTTAAGGTGGATGCCCTGTGTGTATATAATGGTTTAGGAAAATGAAACATGAGTTGGAAGATAACAATTAAGAAATATCCAGACACTCATCACAGTTCACAGCTTCCTGAATAGGAGGTACACATGTAGAATTTCACAGTGCATATCCCCCAAAAATTCTAATTCCACCCCCACACCACAGCCCAGCAACAGCCTATAGACCAGAAACCTTTTTACCTGCTCTCATCACTACGTGCATTTCCATAGTAGGAACACAAGCCATAGGACTGGAATATGAAGTACAATATTGTGGAACCTCCCCTCCCCACCCAACCCCTGACCTCCTATAGTCTATAAACTCTGAGCAGCTTCAATTCTTGCACCCATTATTAAACAGACATGCCAACCTCTTGTCTTCAAAGACTCCGCTCTCTCCAACTACCCACCCTGGCCGAGAAACCACAAGTCTCATACATTATTTTCTATATACAGTCAAGAAACAACTCCTTTGCCATCCTACTATTTAGCACTCCTTCCCTACCCTACCTCACTATTAAGTAAAGCCCAATTCATCCCTCCTATCTAACCTCCTATCTAGACGGCACATATGAGATTGTACCTTCCCTATTCCCCTTCCCAATGTAAGTCAATGAATCGACCTTCCACATACAGCCTAGGCTACAGACCAGCATGTACACCAGTCATCAAAACAGACGAGCATGTTATCCTTCTTTAGTAAATTAAATATGTACTATATTTTCACGTGTTCTCAATGGATTTTCCAAACCAGTATAATCATATCCCTATTAGATAGTTGATGGGCAGCTGTTCAAGCTTGATTTTGGAAGTGCACTGTGAGACTGAATTGCAGGTATATTTGGATCTTTTACCTATCTTTGCTTGATTGTTCTCTTTCGTACATTTAAATACTTGGATTCCTTTAAATATAACAAGGGAGATTTTTAAAGGCACCATGAGAACCTAAAACCCCAACTTCTCCTTTGTGGCTTTTAAAGTTTCCCTCAGCATTTGTTGATGTCCTTTAGAGCTCACAGGGCCTGATCCTGATGTCAGCACTACTCCTCACCTGAGTAAGGATTGCAGGATCAGACCCTTAATAAAAACTATTACTTTATTGACTTGCCTCTAGACCCAATAAATGTGGTGGTTGCATCACAGTGAGGATTTCAGGACTGGTCCTATTGCTCTGAGCTCAAACTCAAGGGCAACCTGATGCTAGCTGGTGAAGGACTTGCCCCTAAGCTTTGTCTTCAGACAAGCCAACAGTGATACAAAGCGCTAGAAGACAAAACTCCTAGACTTGAAGGCAAATGGGGCATGCTCAGATGGCACCTTGCAATACACTCAGATACCACAGTGATGGGCACCATCAATGAACCTTGAAAAGTCATACACCCACACATCTAGAAGAGAAGCATTCCCGATGATGCTAACTTAGGCCCACATTTTGATACTTTTACTCACACTGAACAGCACCATACTCCAAGAGTATGCCCTTGGAAATAAACAATTAAAGTGCTACTCATTTTATCAGAATCTGGTCCTTACATTCATTCACAGAAGCTACATAGGGTCCAGATTTGTGAGTTTTGTTCTAGACAGATGGATATTAAATGTAGATAAATACAGAGCTCTGTTTCAGCTGATAGGGTCATTTTTAAACAGAAGACAATTTCCTTATTAGTAGAAATGAAATATGACTGTAGCGAGCAAGACACCAAAAAAACCAATATGCAGATTTACAGTGATGAATCTGCAACTTCATTGAAGTTGGAAATATTTACTGCAAGTGTAAAAAGATCCTAACAGCATAAATAATATATGGCTCCAAACTACATGCTGATATATTTCATCCAGAACATTAATGCAGTTGTCATTCTCTACAGCTATAAAAGCTGTACAAGTGAATCATGAGGAAAATGATGAGGCATTGCAAGAGGATTAGAAGAACACACTTTAAAAAAAAAAAAAGGCAGCCTAAGCACATTTGTGAGCTGTCAAGATTTTTTTTAAAAGGTGATTTGAATCACCGAACACAGGAAGAGACCACAGTGACCCTCATTTCAACAGATTATTTATTCATACCAGGCCAACAGCAAGGTAGGTGTTTCACAGACAAATACAAAAACAAGGGGTCAGGTAGTGGAAGTACACTTATTTACACCAGTTGTGGATCTACCACAAAAGGTTAAAATGTAAACAATGTACAGACACAAAGAAGCAGCGGATGGGTGGTCCCAGAGCAAGTAAATGAGCCCCGATGATTGTCAAGCGCTTTGTAAGTTCCACTATTTTTTTTTTTAGCACACTGGAGTGTTGTTGGATAAAAAGCTCGGGATCAGACTGTCTTGCTCCGTGTACAGTTTAAGTGCAAATATGGCTTTGTCACCGAGTTGCACAACACCCATCGTAACACGCACATAGGAACTGTGTGCACACTGCAGCTTGTTGCACAAGGAAACTGAGTCAACTGCGTTTCTGTTGTCTACACCTACCCTACAACTTGTTTGTATCAATGCATTCTGGCCAGCTATCCCATGTGGCATTCTGTCCCCTTCTGGGGCACTGAGGACACAGGTGCACCCAGCAGGACGTGAGGCAAGGTACTCCAGAACGCCTTAGCGCTCAGAAACCTGGGAGGAAAAAAGGAGCTAACAAAATCGTAGGAACATAGGAATTGCCAGGCTGGAGCAGATCCATGGTCCATTTTAGTCCAGTATTTTGCCTCCAGCAGATGCTTCAGAGGAAGGCACAAGAATCCTGCAGTCCACTGGTTACACAGGCAGTTAGGGCATCCTGACTACACACATCATGATCAGGCCGACAATCCTGTAGCAAAGGGCAAGACACTTAGCTGCTATGAATACTAAGAAATAACAATACTGCGTGTGGACAAAAACCAGGCCACTCCCTGGTTACAAACTCAGAAGTAATAGGGTGCACAATGCTTCCCAAAACCTATTATCCCAACCAGCTCAACTCCTCATTCATAAATCTAAAAGCCAGAAAAGACCAGTCTGACCTCTAATTGCCTAAAGAAGTTCATAGACTGCATTACAGGTGGGTGTTCCACAATAGGGCTGGGACACATTGGCAGAGCATTTGCGGGAACCTTGCCCTGCTACTACCCAGGCTGTTCTTTGCCTAGTGGCTTTTGGTCTCATTACACT
The DNA here is from genome assembly GCF_965140285.1 of Lepidochelys kempii. Taxonomy (NCBI): domain Eukaryota; kingdom Metazoa; phylum Chordata; order Testudines; family Cheloniidae; genus Lepidochelys; species Lepidochelys kempii. The sequence goes on from NC_136381.1 coordinate 259,847,913, forward strand.
AAAATCTGAACACTACACAAGCACTAAAATTCTCTTTTTTTAAGAAAAATCCCCATTTATAACATATTAACAGCTCAATAGGCAGACTATTTAGCGCAAGCCATGCATTAGCCAACATGCAGAATTAAAATGGACACTAGCTCGTGGCTAAGCAAAGAGCGGAGTGGTAGTGTGTAAGGATGAGGAGTTCTGTTCTGGGTTTGCCTGCATGACTTTGGGTCTCAGACTCAGTTATTAAGGTCAGAAGGGACTATTACGATCATCTAGTCTGACCTCCTGCACAATGCAGGCCACAGAATCTCACCCTCCCACTCCTGCAATAAACCTCTCACCTATGTCTGAGCTATTGAAGTCCTCAAATCATGGTTTAAAGACTTCAAGGTGCAGAGACTCCTCCAGCAAGTGACCTGTTCCCCAGGCTACAGAGGAAGTTGAAAACCCCCCAGGGCCTCTTCCAATCTGCCCTGGAGGAAAATTCTTTCCCGACCCCAAATGTGGCGATCAGCTGAACCCTGAGCAGGTGGGCAAGATTCACCAGCCAGATACCCAGGAAAGAATTCTCTGTAGAAACTCAGATCCCACCCCATCTAACATCCCATCAGGCCTATTTACCATGAATAGTTAAAGATCAATTAATTGCCAAAATCATGTTATCCCACCATACCATCTCCTCCATAAACTTATCGAGTTTAATCTTGAAGCCAGATAGGTGTTTTGCCGCCACTGCTTCCCTTGGAAGACTGTTCCAGAACTTCACTCCTCTGATGGGTCAGTTCATAGCAGGTTTTATCCGATGACCCTGAAACAGTGCTGTCCTTATTTAGCCTTTGTCTACTTGCAATAACAATCAGAGTTCAAAAAAGAACTAGATAAGTTCATGGAGGACAGGTCCATCAATGGCTAATAGGGCAGGATGGTGTCCCTAGCCTCTGTTTGCCAGAAGCTGGGAATGGGCGACAGAGGATGGATCACTTGGTGATCACCTGTTCTGTTCATTCCCTCTGGGGCACCTGGCACTGGCCACTGTCAGAAGACAGGATACAGGGCTGGATGGACCTTTGGTCTGAGCCAGTATGGCCGTTCTTATGTGTTCAGCCTTTGTTCAGCTGCAGGCATGGCCAGCACTGGACAATTTCTGATGTGTAAACAACCCTGAATCTGGCTGTGCTACAGTTTCCTCATCTATGAAATGGAGCTCCTCAGATTTAACAGCCTCACACGGGGTATGATGAGGTTTGTTTAGTTGACATGTATAGACCTTATAAATTGCAAATTATTATTATACCATACTTCAGCTTCACTGTAACATAGCACTTCCCTATTATGGTATCATGATTTGTATGATAGCAATGCCTAAAAGACCCAACCAACACCGGGCCCTATTCCATAGGGCACTGTATAAACTCGTAGTGAGATATTGTAAACTCTTTGGGGCAGAGACTATCTAAATAGAGAGAGGCTAGGAGGGGAAAACGGACACAGAGATTTGCCCAAAAATCACCCAGCAATTCAGTGGCAGAGCTAGGAAGAGATCTTAGGTGTCCCAAGTCCCAGTCCAATATCCTATCCACTGACCCAAATCATCTTCCAACCCCCTGTCTGACAGAGCCATCTTACAGTGAATTCCATGTGAGCTGAAAACTAAAGATGTACCAACCTTGAACCTGTCGTGTAATGCAGCTATTTAAACTAAACAGATTGACCATTACGTTGAAAAGGCCCCATTGAGCTAGGAATGTTAAGATACCAGCAACGTATCATTATGTGCTTAGTGATTTTGCTTCGTAAGTTTCATATAATTGAATGTTAAAAAATCAACACATAAGGAGAATGCCAGAGAACAGTCAGATCTATTTCTCTGCTGATAACCAGCTGCTTATTATGAGAACTCTGTGGCAGATAGCACAGGAAACTCCTGGAAATTAAACAGAAAGAAAATATCAGCAATCGTGCCAACTTCTGGAAATGTGCTAGAAGTTCTCAAGTATATCTCCTCCACAATCGGGAAGGAAAACTAATAGGACCATGTACAATCATATCAGGCTTGAGGGAAGCCGGATTCCTGAAAGGTGTACTTTGCATACATAACATTTTATGGTGTCTTCCTGCCAGAGCTCACTAACGCTGGGAACTTTTAAAGGAACACCTCAGAGCTCAAGGAAGTAGCACTAGCTGGTAAGTCAGTAGGCGCCATTTTCCCTCTGTCAGTACTAACCTATAAGGCCCTTACAGCTGTGCTGGGGCATTACACTGCCATCAGCGGATCTGCTGGGGATGGGTCTTACAGGTGCCATCCAGGATACAAGAGGTCAGGACCAGTTATTAAAGATGTGATGGCACTTTTTGTAAAGCTAGAGGTGTGAATACTGGTGTCCAAATTCCAATTTAGCTGATCCCATCCTCTATGTCTTAATTCCTCCCCCCCGGCCCCAAGAGTTTTCAGCTTGATAGAAAGCACTGTATTCTCCATTGGCTGCCCTACTCTGTTATAGTGCTGCAGTTCACTGGACGATAAAGTGACTCTCGTATCATGTGTATGTCAGTCTACAAAGGACTCTGAGGTAACAGGCTATAGGCAGAAGTCTGATCATCACACAGGCCTGCCACCTGCCAACATTCTACCTACAGAACTGGAGTTGGAGATTATGGCTGTGTGTACATATTAGAAACCAACCAAGGATTCAACCCCGATGCGACCATTCACCAGCTGATGAGATGAGGCCATTCACCAGCTGGCATAGCTCATGAACCAGTGCCTTGGCCAGTTCCTCCCAATGATGGAAGAATTTGGAGAATTTAGTTTTGCTGCTCACCTCAGGAGGATGTTCTCTCAGAGAAGGGAGAATCTGAACCTGAGCAATTAGCAGAAGGGTGATAAAGCCTTTACAGGGAACACCAGGGTTTCAAAATTCCAGGCCATTTGCAGTACTGCTAATCCCAAGCATTCAAAAATGTCAGGCCTCAAAAAATATTTTTAAGATAAAAAGATGCTAGATTTTCTTTGCTTTCTGTGCATTTAGGGCACACTTGGGTCCTGTTTGCAAGCTTCTCAGTAACCGTGAGGGCTAGATGTTTGCTTTTTTTCCCAAAAATGAACGCAGTCAGTCTCATGAGATCTCTTGACTCCATCAGCTGGGGATTTAAGAAAAACATTAAATATGGCAAGAGTCATGATAAAAACAACAAGCGTTTGCACCAAATCAAGCACTGATGCCATCTAATGTCTTCCAAAGCAGCAGCAGCAACAAATAACAGGCCACTCTAAAATATCGTTATGAGCCAAAGTTAAAATTTATCTTTTATCGAGATGGCTTAACGATATCCGGAGTGGGGATGAATTGCATTGAAAGCCAAGAGATCCTGCCTCTCTCTCTGAATGCTGTCTACTACTAATTGTTATGATGATGTTTCCTCAAACATGCACACACATGCTCACTCAAGCATACACAGATATACAGAGGCGCTCAGCAGATTCTGAATGAACTAGCTGGTATGATCTCATTTGCTTTCCATAGGCCGCATATCAGAGAAAACACACTATAAATCTTTAATTACCTAAAGGGCACAGCTTAAAAATCTTACGTTGTAAACAAACATTGCTTTACTTATGTTTCTAGTAACACCTTAAATTATTAAAAGTGAAAATAATAAAGAAATCCACTTATCACAATTTATATCTTTTGTTTACAGTTTGCATTTCTCTCAGGCTGGACAATCAAAACCAATAAGTACCTTTCCCTTTTATTTAGAGTCAGTTTCACTTTCAGGTAAATCTTAGATGCCAATTGAGCAAAGAACTTATAGACACCTGCTTAATTTTAGGCATGTACTTCATTCCTTCCAGTGACTTTAAGGTTGAGTAAGCGATTCAGAGCGTTGGTGAATGGATATGTACTGCTGAATTGGGGCCTTAGTGCTGCAGTGTGTGGGCTGAAAATGCATGCATATTTACTTGAAAATGAAGACTTTCGTTGGATATTTGATTTTTTTAGATTTGATCTTGCAATAAGCTTTAAAGAAGCTTGTTATTCCAAAATGTGTAGTTTGGCCAAATGTAAGTTGACCGTGTCAATTTAATTAACACATAACTTTTGTTTAATGTGTCTCCCATTTAGTTTCTGTAACTCAAGACACATTAGGAATGACTTCAGTGCTAGCTTTCTGTTTAGTGCTTAGACATGAAGGGCCAGAACCACAGGTGCTGTCAATCAGCATAGATCAATTGGCTTCAACAGAACTAAGGTAATCTAAGCAAGCTGAGGATCAGACCTGAGGATTCAAAGGCAGGACAGCTGGGAGAAAAATGATGTAACATTCTACATTAAAGAGACGGGATTGTCACAGGGCAGGTACACCTCATCACCCTTTGTTCAGGAAGAAGGGGGCATTATAGCCCCAGGGCAAAGTCCAAATAACCACCCTTAGCCTCAGGGCAGTTTGGCCTAATGGCCAGAGTTAATAACACAGTCCCCCACCCCATGCAGGGCTGCATGGCCCAGTGGCCAGAATCAATATAGCTGCCCTCCTATGCAGAGCTGCGTGGCCTAGTGGCCAGGGGGGAAGTGGGCCACCACCCAGGGGTGGGTGACAGCTAGGGTAGGGGGACCCAGGCCCTCTCTACTCCACCAGGTCCCAGCCCAGGGCCCTGTCAGTGATGACTTCGTTCACCACTATGTCAGCAGGGATCCATCCGAAACATGCTGACTTTGCCCCGGTTCTACAACCGGACCAATATCTAATTGCTGGGGGCTACTTCCTACCCTGTTTTCCAAAAATGCCATCCACGGGTCTTCTGGGCCTCTGGGGTCATTGTCCAGCAAAGCTCCCAATGACTCTGTCCCCTCATGGGCTTCTGCGGGCAGCCGGGTATCTGCCCTGGGTATCAGTGCGCCTGGCCTCTGTGGTCTGGGGCGCCAGCAATCCTCAGAAGATAGTCCTGCAATACATATCCTCTCTCCTCAACAGTCAGCCCAGACTGAGTGCTCCCTTTTATACTGAGGCTCCAGTTGGAGCATGCCCAGCAGTGGCGAGGGGGTGTGGATTCCTTAGCCCACAATATGAAGTTAACGCCTTCTTGTCCAGTGTGGGGCAGGTATACCCCATCACATAGATATTAGAAAAAATGAAATTAAAATATAAAATTAAAAATAGACAATGGTGTGCTGGAATTTTTAATAACAGGTGCTGCAAACAGTTATCTACTCCCAGAGACTGACAATTTCAATACATTTGACTGATTAGCTCATGCTGGCTTTTATTATGATGAATGGGCTATATTTGCATTTGATAAGCTGTTTGCCTCGCTCCAATATTTTTTAAAAAATCAGTTTTCCTTAAATGTGTGGTAGTGTGATTTGAATGTTTCACCATTCAATCTGTTCTCACTCTGAATAATAAACATAAGACTTGTAATTTTATTGCTAGAAGACTGCTGCTGTTCTTAGAGATTCTTCAGACTGACGGCATCTTTTTTAACATTTTCAGAATATTTTGCAAATGTACCTGCAACCAGGGAAGCCTTCATGACTCCGCTAACTTGAAATTGCCATGAGCAGATGACTCAATAGGTGGATTGATGCCCTAAAAACTCAATTTTTCAGCATTTCTTCCCTTCCGATGGCTAATAAAGTTATCCAGATCATCATTTACAGCAGTGTTTATATGTGGCACCTGTTTGCCCTAAAGTGTGGTAATTTTAGTAGTCACAATTTTACTCTTTTCCACAGTCTATTTAAAGAAGAATTAACTACTGTTTCTGAGCTGATTTATCTGAAGCTATTAAAGTCTGTAAACTCAGAATTACTGAACAAGCAGCAAGCTCGCATCACTTATATTCCACGTACAAAAGTCTTAACTATAACCCACTATGTTTTAATGCCCCAAGTTTTTTTTCACCCCTTCATATAAATAATCCATCCCTAGAAAGGATGAAAAACTACATATAATAATACTCATCCAGCGATATAGATACAGTTTGACTTCTCCTGGATTAAAGGCAAAGTCACTCTTACTAGCATTTGCAGTGGCTACCTTTTAAATATTAAGTACATACTTTTCCCACTAGACTACACAGTCATTTGGCTCGCCTCTGTGGAAACTTATGTTTGCTATGTTGGCCACTGCAGGGCTCCCATAATTCTTCATTAATGCGAAAGAAACATATTGGAAATGACTAGAATAATTTGTTCCCTGCATAATAAAGACTGCAACATTCAAACTTGGTGTTTCCTAGCTCCTTCTTAGATCTAGATACGTGCAATGGAGATTTTACTGCACTTTCTGTTTCTGCAGCCAAAACAGTGCAACAAGAAGAGGAAAATTTTGCATTGAACAGCAAGTTTCTCCTTAAGCATGAGATTGTTACTTGCCAGATACAGCTGGGTTATGGAGTCAGGAATGGGGAATAGCCCCCCTTGCCCACAAAATGCACCAGCCTCTCAGTCACAAATCACTGTATCATTCTAGTCATCATGAAAAGGAGGACTTGTGGCACCTTAGAGACTAACCAATTTATTAGAGCATAAGCTTTCGTGAGCTACAGCTCACTTCCTCAGATGTAGCTCACGAAAGCTTATGCTCTAATAAATTGGTTAGTCTCTAAGGTGCCACAAGTCCTCCTTTTCTTTTTGCGAATACAGACTAACACGGCTGTTACTCTGAAACTAGTCATCATGGTTTTTTAGCTAAGTGTCCTTCCAGACCCTTGCTTTCTTATTTTCCATTGTATTCCCCCACCTAAGGTCCCACCTCGGTCTGATCCTTTTGTTTCCGGTTAAGCGCTAATGGGTTGGGTTCCATCTTTCTCTCATTAACGCTACTCCTGCGTAATCAGGAGGAGATAGCATAAGAAAGTTTCCTTCAGGGGCTAAGAAAATCCACAGTGCTCCCAGCCCTTACAAACTCAGGAAGTTCAAGAAGGACCCAACCATTGCTCTGGGTACAGCACCATTTGCTGTGAATCTGTAACTGGATCCATTCTATGCATCCGACGAAGTGGGCTGTAGCCCATGAAAGCTTATGCTCTAATAAATTTGTTAGTCTCTAAGGTGCCACAAGGACTCCTGTTCTTTTTTGTAACTGGAGAGGGGCCCCAATTCGGCTGTTACAGTGGAGTAATGCCACTGAGTTCAGCTGAGTCACTTCCCACTGACTCCAATCAGAGCACGATTTAGGTGCCCCCTGGGTCACGTTTAACCGATGACGTTTTCTTTCCACTGAATGTGAGAGGATAGCTCTGAAGAGACAGTCCTGAGCAGGAGAGCACTCCCCCAGGATATCCTTGCATCGGTGACAGGAAAAAAACGCCAAACTGTGTGTGTGTGTTCTGTGACATCTACTTCCACCGCTGAACAGCAGATGAGCAATGGCTGGGCTCGGGTGCACTGAGGGCAGTGCTAATTACATGTTAATTAGTTTATTTTAAAAAAATCACATGGGGATATTAGCTTGCCAGGTGACAGAGGAATGTGCTTGAGATGAGGGGAATTAAAAATGTATTGTTCAAGACCTTGACTGGGAATTTACATAAATTATCTTAGTATTATTATGTAACTGATATAGTACATCAATGCAATGAGATGGTGCTAGCCTTAAATTTCAGCTGCTGAGCTGCTTAAGCTATTGGCATTAAACTGAAGTCAGTGACAGGAGTAAATAATATTTATTGTTTGTATTGTGACCGTGCCCCAGTCAGGGACCAGAGCCCCATTGTGCCAGGTGCTGTACACAGTCCCTCCCCAGAGATCTCACAACCTACTCCTTGTACATTCTGCAGGCCAGCAGGTATGTTCTTCCTTGATGTATCTACAATGCTTTAGCTGCACTCCTGGCAGTTCAGGAATAAAAATTTGGCCCCATTGAAATCCCTGGCAAAACTCTCATTGATACCACTGGAGCCAGGATTTCATCCTGTATGCCATCTTCTTCTATGGTGTGAGAAGATTTGACCCCTTTTGCTCAGTCTAACCTTTTCTCCTATGCAAACATTAACCTCCTTATAGGAGACACCCGAGGATAAGAGGGGATTTGTATTTTTGAGCAACCAGCTGCATTCCAATGGCAAAAGATATTGCTTTTTCAGAAGTGTTTTTATTGCCTCTAAACCATGCTTGTTTCTGTGGATCCTATTCTCTGCAAATCTTTGCCATCGACAAAAAGATAGGAGAAAACATAAGCAGCCTTGTTGACTAGGAAGTGAACAGATTAATGTCCTGTAATGCTCGGGCTGAATTCACTTACACACAGGTAGAGATGACCAAAAAACCCGCCACTATATGCATAAGATTTTTTGATCTAAAAATAGCCTCTTTTCTAAAACAGCTTTCCATGGACCACAGTCAACTATTACATTTTTTGCTCTTTGTGAAATTTTCCATTCCAATTTTTCTTGACATTTTTATCATAATCTTTTTTACAGTCAGTGTTTTCTTTACCCAAGACCTGGTTTTCAGTAAACAAACAATAAAAAAGTGGAAACGGAGTCAATCAAGAACCCTGAGAAACAGAAACAACTTCAGCATTTTTGTAGTTGAAGTTATGAATATTGGCTATGTGCTTGTATCTCAATGTGTTTTAATTCTAAGTAGCCTCAGTGAAGCATTTGGTCAGCTTCATGAGAAGGGACTATTCTCAGTAAGTGCCCAATCAAGAAACACTTAGCTGACAATGAACTTTGGGAGACGCCAGTCCAAATCTGAGCTTTCCTGGGAATGTTCAAACTAACATATAAACAATGACATCGGCCTGTAAAGAACTGAGTCATGCATGGACATGTGACTTGCCCATGTGACTCCAGACTCCATCTTGCTGCTGTGATCATCCATAGGGCAGAGGATATAAAAGGCAGCTGCATCTCCTCCATTTTGTCTTCAATCCTGCTTCTTACTTCTGGAGAAATCTTGCTACAAATTGAAGCTCTAAACAAAGGACTGAATGACCCATCCCAGCTGTGGATGTACTGCAGAGACTTGATTTGAACCTGCAGTTTAACCCATCACTGCTACAAGCCCTAACCAAGAACTTTGCCATTACTGTATGTAATTGATTCCATTTAACCAGTTCTAGCTCTCATCTATATTTCTTTCTTTTTATGAATAAACCTTTAGATTTTAGATTCTAAAGGATTGGCAACAGTGTGATTTGTGGGTAAGATCTGATTTGTATATTGACCTGGGTCTGGGGCTTGGTCCTTTGGGATCAAGAGACCTTTTTTCTTTTACTGGAGTATTGGTTTTCATAACTATTCATCCCCATAACAAGTGGCACTGGTGGTGATACTGGGAAACTGGAGTGTCTAAGGAAATTGCTTGTGTGACTTATGGTTAGCCGGTAGGGTAAAACCAAAGTCTTTTCTGTTTTGGTTGCTTTGGTTTGCCTTGCCTTGGTGTGCAAAGGAACTGTAACTGCCCCGCTTTAAGCAATTTGTCCTGTATTGGTACTCTCAGTTGTGTCCTGCCAGAGGCAGCATTGTTACAACAAGACAAAAGGCTACACCGCAATTTCTAATGTCATAATAATGCTTTGCAGTTATACAGTGCTTTTTAGCGGCACATCTTAAAGCACTTTACAGAGGAGGTGAGCGTTATTAGGCCCATTTCTTACAGATGGGAAAACTAAACTGAGGCATAAAGGTGCAGCAAGTGGCTCAAGGTCATGCAGCAGGCAGGAATGGAACCCAGTTCTCCAGAGTCCCAATTCAGTGGTCTGTCCATCAGGTCACAGTGCATCCCCCACATGCCACATGCATGTTACTCTTCCATCTGCAATGACGTGACTGGGCCCTCTTTATGTTTATCACATGGGTCACAATTAGTGTGAAATATGCCCTTTTCTCTCTAAAGAATGTATATATTGTGTCATGTTATGTAAGCTAACCTATACGCAGGCTAATAACTATTACATTCAGGGCAAAGTTGGTTGGATGATCAGCACCTAGGTTTCCAGATGATGTTTCTGCCCCTGAGCAGAGTGAGATGAATGTTTATGTACCATGTAATTTACCCCTCTAACGTATTGATAGGAGCTTCGCAAGCCTTAATGTAGACTGCTTCATGATGACTCACCGGCTGTGATCCTCAAATGGCACCGAAACAGTGGAATATTTGAACAGAGCAGGTAGCAACCACAGAGCAAAAGTAAACTCATCCTTAGCACTCTGTCTGTAGCTTACATGACTGAATTGCACAGTTCTTCCAAACAGTAGTTTCCTTGGATAATTGTGAACAATTATGTGAGAAACACACAAAGAGCGAGACCCAAGATGACATAAACACAACGTTTATGCTGGTCTAATACCAGTGAAATGAATGTCACAAGAGAGGATCCAAGCTGGATCCCAGCACCTCCAGGGTAGGTCTACACTGCAACTGAAGGTGTGATTGTAGCACAGGTGGTCACAATCAGACCTCCACTTGCTGTGCAGATGTGCCCTCAGACTGAGGTCGTCATGGAGCGAGGGTGAATAGGGAGCAAGTTCAGAGTGGGGAGTAAGCATGGAACTACTTTCACCTCTTTTAATGTGCCCTTCTGGTCTCTGCACAAAGCTGCAGGAACCACCACGGCCAGGTGACAGGTAGCCACACACTGGGATCTTGGAAGCTGTGGTCTAACCAGCCGATCATTCATCTATGACTGAGGTCAGGTCAGGTCTACATGGTGCTTTTCCTAGTACTCTCTCTGAGTGCAGACACAAAGCCAAACCTGCTCTGGCTGTCAGCGCAGACCAGGAAAAACAGCAACGTGTCAGCAAACAGCAAATAAACCCTGGGCTGGGAACTCCAGCTCAGTGTTGAATCATATTGACAGGGCAATGGGTGGAAAGCTCGCACAGTCACTGCCCAGGATACCTCTCTCATAGAGGAATGGATGGTCTTGGGCAGCGATGAGCTGCCAAAATCTGAAGAACTGGTTCCTTCAGTCGCTCTGGGTCTTTGGCGGCTCTTCAGCGGCATGTCCTTCACTCGCTCTGGGTCTTCGGCAGCACTGAGGGACCCGCCGCCTAAGTGCCACCGAAGACCTGGAGCGAGTGAAGGACCCGCCGCCGAAGACCCGGAGTGCCGCCTGGTGAGTAAAAAGGGATTCTCAAGGGGAGCCTCCCCAGCCGGGAGCTCAGGCGGGCCAGACAGGATGGTCCTGCGGGCTACATGTGGCCCGCAGGCGGGAGTTTGCCCAACCCTTTAATAACCGGTTCTAAACCGGTTCTAAATTTAACAACCGGTTCATGCGAACCGGTGTGAACCGGCTCCAGCTCACCACTGGTCTTGGAGGTGCGGGGGGGGGGGAGGGGGAGGAGGGCGCGGAAGTGAACCTTTCACCAGCGTTAACACCTGCTTAAAATAATTAAGTAGGATATATTTTATTTCATGAATGTTTTGAGATCTTAATATGTTAAAATTGAGTCTGCAAAGCCATTTAGAACTTAAAAATATGAAATTCTCATAAAGGTAGCATTTCTTTCCTTCTCTGTTAGCAAATCCATTACTAATCAAAGAAAGTGTTAAGTTTTTTTTTTGTTTTTTTTTTTTTTTTGTAACTTATAGAGGGTTTTACATTAACTGGTTCTGACAATTTCCAGTTTGCTTAGATGCTTCTGAGCGGACAGAAATAGCAAGTAAATTGACAGCAGATGCACACTGTTGTTGAGAAATATTGTATACACTATGGAAAAGAGAGGGTTTGAGACAAAAGGATATCTTCTAAAAAACTGGAAATAAAATCTTACTGAGGAAAATAGAAAGGAGCATGAATTCTGGCAAGTCAAGTGTAAAAGTATAATTAGGTGAGCCAAAAAAGAAGTTGAAGAGCAACTAGCACAAGAGAAAAACAAACCGCATATTTTTTTAGTGCATCGGAAGCAGGAAGCCTGCCAAACAATCAGTGGGTTCACTGGATGATTGAGGTGTTAAAGGAGTGCTCATGGATGACAAGGCCATTGCAGAGAAACTAAAATAATTTTTTGCATTGTTCTTCATTGCAGAGGACATGAGGGAGATTCCCACATCTGAGCTTTTATTTGTAGGTGACAAATCTGAGGAACTGTCCCAGACTGAGATTCCAGTAGAGGAGGTCTTCAAAGATATTGATAAATTAAACAGTACTAAGTCACCAGGACTAGACGGTATTCACCCAAGAGTTCTGAAGGAACTCAAACATGAAACTGCAGAATTACTAACTGTGGTATATAACCTATTGCTTAAATCACTCTCTGCACCAGATGATTTCAAGATGGCTACTGTAATGTCAATTTTAAAAAAGGCCCCAGCAGTGATTCCAGCAATCACAGGCCAGTAAGCTTCAATTCAGTACCAGGCAAATTGGCTGAATTTGTAGTAAAAAACAGAATTATCAAACCTATAGATGAACACGATATGTTGGAGAAGAGCCAACAAAGCTTTTGTAAAGAGAAGTCTATTAGAATTCTTCGAGGGGTCAAAAAACATGTGGACAAGGGCGATCCAGTGGATATGATGTACTTGGATTTTCAGTAAGCCTTTGACGAAGTCTATTACCCACGGTTTCAGAGTAACAGCTGTGTTAGTCTGTATTCGCAAAAAGAAAAGGAGGACTTGTGGCACCTTAGAGACTAACCAATTTATTTGAGCATGAGCTTTCGTGAACTACAGCGATGAAGTGAGCTGTAGCTGTAGCTCACAAAAGCTTATGCTAAAATAAACTGGTTAGGCTCTAAGGTGCCACTAGTCCTCGTTTTCTTTCTATTACCAAAGGCTTTTAAGCAAAGTAAGGAGTCATGAGAGAAGAGGGCAGGTCCTCTCAGGGATCAGTAACTGGGTAAAAGATAGGAAACAAAAAGTAGGAATAAACTGTCAGTTTACACAGTGGAGTGAGGTAAATAGTGTGGTCCTCCAAGGATCCGTACGGGGACCAGTGCTATTCAACATAATGAATAATGATCTGGGAAAAAGGGTGAACAGTGAGGTGGCAACGTTTGCAGATGGTACAAAACTACTCAAGATAGTTAAGTCCAAAGCAAACTGCGAAGAGTTACAAAGGGACCTGACAAAACTGGGTATCTGGACAACACAATGGCAGATGAAATTCAATGTTGATAAAATGCAAAGTAATGCATATTCGAAAACGTAGTCCCAACCATACATACAAAGTGATGGGATCTAAATTTAACTGAGAAAAAGATCTGGGAGTCATTGTGGATAGTTCTCTGAAAACATCTGCTCAATGTACAGCGGCAGTCAAAAAGCGAACAGAATGTTGGGAACCATTAGGAAAGGAACAGATAAGAAGACAGTAAATGCCACTATATAAATCCATGGTACACCCACACCTTGAATACGGCATGCAGTTTGTAGGATGGAGGGAAGAGAACAGGCCTAACCTGAGGGCAGCCCTCCCTTATTCAGAGGGTGTATCTTGGTGCGTATTAAAGGTGCCAGGACTGACCAACTTCTGGCAGGCACATACTGCAGTGAGGCACCTAGTAAACCTTTTTAAAAAAAAACAAAAAACCCCCCATAAAATCTAAGGTTCTACAGCACAATTCTGCTACAAGCTCTGGGATTGCAGAATTGTGAGGAACATAGTGCCCTGACTCTGGACAGGCTCTACAGGAGAGGGTTCAAAGAAGAGCCACAAGAATGTTTAAAGGATTAGAAAACCTGCCTTACAGTGATTGAGCAACCTCGAGCCTCTCTCTTTAGCTTAATGAAGAGAAGGTTAAGGGGTGACTTGATCACAGTCTGTAAGTACCTACATGGGGGACAAATATTTAATAATGGGCTCTTCAGTCTCACAGAGAAAGGTCTAACATGATCCAATGGCTAGAAGTTGAAGCTAGACAAATTCAGACTGGAAAGAAGATGTAAATGTTTAACAGTGAGAGTATTTAATCATTGAGACAATTTACCAAGAGTCATGCTGGATTCTCCATCACTGACCATTTTTAAATCCAGATTGGATGTTTTTCTAAAAGATCTGCTCTAGGAATTATTTGGGGGAAATTCTATGGCCTGTGTTATACAGGAGGTCAGACTAGATAATCACAATGATCCTCTCTGGCCCTGGAATCTATGAACCTACAGTCCTGATGTTTCTCAATGCAAACAATTATAACACTAGGGGTTATCCAACTGATCAAAGCAAGACAACCTTGACTTTAAGTCCAGCCTAATTAATGCAGCCAGAGGCCTCAAACAGAAACACCTGTGACCCTAGACATGCTATAGGAAGCACCATACCCATGGACACTTTCTTTCCATCCCCTAGCAGGGGGGAAAGAAGCCCATTACCAAGGTCAATGAGCATTTGTAACAGTGTAATGTAAGGAAAGATCATCTCAAAAAATACATTTTTGTAATGAAGGGATCTTTTTCCTATTTATGTCACATTAGTAGCTAAGCACTGATTTACAAAACACTTTTTTATATATCTACCAGGCTAGTGCGCAAACCAAACATCAGCGATAAGAATCCATGCGACAGCAAATCAAAAAATAAAACTAGAGAACAGGAAAACGTTTTTTGTGTGACCTTGAAAATAATAAAGGCGAAACAGGGGAAAAAAAATCAACACGTGGAAAGAAATTCCACCAGCCTGGAGTCAGAGGACATCAAGCTCTGGGCTGGATTCTGCTGTTGGACACCATGGCATAAATGCAGAGTAGCACTGATGAATGCAGCAGGCTCTACCCCTGATTTCATGCTTATGTAACAGAACAGAATTCAGCCCCCTATGTTTGGAAAATGCACATGGCACAAGAACAGGCAAGGTACCAGAACCAGAGCGTAGGAGGTGAATGAAAACATGACTCAAACTGCATAGTTAAGAGGGGAGATAATGAGGGAGCTTAAAAAGGAACCACTTAAAATACAAGTTTCTAGGACGAATAAGTGCCCTATTTGTTGAGGGGTTGCGTCACAATTGCAGGGGTAGTTTATTCATAGATTACGAGGCCAAAAGGGATCACTGTGATCATCTAGTCTGACCTCCCGTAAAACATAGGCCTGAGAACTTCCCAAAAATAATTCCCAGAGCAGACCTATTAGAAAAGCATCCAATCTTGATTTAAAAATTGTCAGTGATGGAAAATCCACCACAACCCTTGTAAATTGTTCCAATAGTTAAATAATCTCACTGTTAAACATTTGCACATTATTTCCAGTCTGAATTTGTCTAGCTGCAACTTCCAGACATTGAATTGTGTTAGCCTTTCTCTGCTAGACAGAAGAGCCCATTATCAAATATTTGTTCCCCTCATATGTAAGCACAGACAGCAATCAAATCACCTCTTAGCCATCTTCTTGTTTAGCTAAAGAAATTGAGCTCCTGGAGTCTATCACTATAATTTTCTAATGCTTTAATCATTCTCGTGGCTCTTCTTTGAACCCTCTTCAATTTATCAACATCCTTCTTGAATTGTGGACATCAGAACTGAACACAGTATTCCAGCAGTGGTCACACCAGTGCCAAATACAGGAGCAAGATAAACTCTACTCCTACTCAAAATTCTTTATGCATCCATGGACTATATTAGCTCTTTTGGCCAGAGCATCAGACTGGGAACTCATGTTCTTCTGATTATCCACCATGACCCCACTGCTTCCCAGGATAGTATGTAAGTGTGGCCTACATTCTTTGTTCATAGATGTATATATTTAGCTGTATTAAAATGCATATTGTTTGCTTGCACCCAGTTTACCAAGCAATCCAGATTACTCTGAATCACTGACCTGTCATCTTCATTATTTACCACTTCCCCAATTTTTGTCCCCTCTGGAAACTTTATCAGTGATGATTTTAGATTTTCTTCCATGTCATTAATAAAAGTGTTAAATAGCGTAGGGCCAAGAACCGATCTCTGTGGGACCCTACTGGGAACGCTCCCATTCGATGATGATTCCCCATTGACAGTTACATTTTGAGACCTATCAATAAGCCAGTTTTTAATCCATTTAATGTGTGCCATGTTCATTTTATTTTGTCCTACTTTTTAAATCAAAATATTGTGCTGTACAAGTCAAACACCTTACAGAAGTCTAAGTATATTATGTCAATTTTATTACCTTTATCAACCAAACCTATAATTTGAGCAAAACAAAATATCAAGTTAGTATGACAAGATCTATTTTCCATAAAGCCATGTTGATTGGCATTAATTACATTACCTTCCTTAAATTCTGTATTGATCGAATCCTGTATCAGCCACTTCATTAATCTTGCCTGGGATCAATATCAGGCTGACAGGCCTACAATTACCTGGGTCATCCTATTTATGCTTTTTAACAAATTGCACAAAATTAGCTTTCTTCCAGTCTTCTGGAACTTCCCTGTACTCCAGGACATATTGAAAAATCAAGATTTATGATCCAGTGAGCTCCTCAGCCAGTTCTTTTAAGGCTCTTGGGTGCAAGTTATCTGGATCTGCTGATTTAAAAATGTCCAACTTTAGTAGCTTCTGTTTAACATCCTCCACAGATACAGTTGTGCCTCTGCCCCCTTTGTGATCTCTCTCACTGCACCCCATCATGTGTCAGGCCTCATGCATTTACCTCTCTCAGAGTGGAGTCCTGCACTTCTCCCACTCTTGATCCTATGCTGAAGTATCCTATCTATGCACTGTGCTTCCCCTGCCAGTCTGACTGAGTTTCGGGCACCAGTGGTTCTTCACTTTGGGACTCTGACCAGTAGTATCCAGTGGTCTAACGGTCTTACTGAAGCTAAAGTGTTGTTTACATTGCAGTAAGGACAAAGCTTTTAGAAAAGGAGTACTTGTGGCACCTTAGAGACTAACCAACTTATTTAAGCATAAGCTTTCGTGAGCTACAGCTCACTTCATTGGATGCATACTGTATGCATCCGGTGAAGTGACCTGTAGCTCACGAAAGCTTATGCTCAGATAAATTGGTTAGTCTCTAAGGTGCCAAAAGTACTCCTTTTCTTTTTGCGAATACAGACTAACACGGCTGTTACTCTGAAAGCTTTTAGAGGGAAAGATTGATTGTTGTTTTAAAATCCTACACACCATTTTACCCAAAGCCTAGCCATCCCCTGATGGTGACTTAAACAGGCCTAACTTTTCCAGCGGGGTCCTGTGTCTCTCTCTGGTTCCCTTGAACAACAGCTTCATCTTTTGAGAGAGTGTCCCTTTTAACCTGCCAAAGTCACCTGTCCTCACCGTTCTCTTCCTATGCTGTTCAAAACCGGCTGGCTGGAGACAGAGGCAAAATCCACCAGAACCAGTATTTCTGGCATTGTCCCTTAGCCACCTCTCAGCAAACTCTTAAGCCATTCTTCCCTTTCCTGCCTGCTTTTCCAGACAGCCCCCTATGGACTATGCAACTATAGTCAGTAAACATCCCAATAATAACCAGGTCAACATACAATGCTCATAAATCATCACATGGCAGCTCCAAATCCATCAGACTGTACAAATACACATATGGAAAGGAATGCAAAGTGCACAATTTGGGGAAGGGGACGGAAACACCTACTGCTCTGCATGAAAGGCTTAGATGCATGCACAATATCTGTAAGAGACAGTAGGCCATATCTGGATCTGTCTAGTAATTAGAACATCACATTCTGTTGCTTTATCCCAGAGCCTCAACAATAAATAAAATGGCAGGATGTCACCAGGAAAATGCAGCCATGCGCGCATGTAACCCACACACCTCCTGGGTGTGGTGCTTTGTCCCATCTAGTGGCACCGAGACACTAGAGAGAGAGAATATGAGTCTGCTCTACAGCCTTAGCTAAGAGCCATATAGTGTTTACCTCATGCAGTAGAAGCTCATGCACAAAGGTCCCAGGTTTGATCCCAACGACTGGGGTCTGTCAGTGTTACGGACACACATGCCTTCCTCCTCTCTCCTAAACCATAGCAAGCAATGTGACATTCTACAAGGCTGTTTTAAGGAGAATGGTAGTTAGAGCACAAAACTAGGTATCTCACATCACTAATGCCAACTACGGAGACCCTGGCTAAGTAACCTCACAGTCCTCTGCCTGCTTTCCCATCTGTAGGAGAAGAATAATTACAAAGTATTGTCACTTCCAAGCATGTTTGAGTCAGGACCCCAATGATCATGATTAGTTTATGTAACCCCTTTGGGGTCTAGTGAGCATGGCCCCTATAAATCATTGTCCTGGGGGAAGGAAGTGCTGATTGTTCCAGGAAAAGACAGGGCTGTTTTGTGGGAGAGAGGGAAAGCAACAGAGTGTGTGTGTCTCTGGAGCTCCAGACAGATGGGCTACAGCAAGCAGGCCCACACAGAGTGAAGCAGCCAAGGACCTGCCCAAAGCCTGGGAATGACAGGGCGGCCAATTGGGAACATCCCAGGACAGGAGCCAAGAGAAGTACTGTGCCAGGAAGAAATCGCCCAAGAAGGACAAACCGGAGCTGGACCCAGTATCACTGCTGCCCAGAGCTGCATGGGGAGGTGAGTACTGGGGCTTATGACTTTGCATTGGGAATAAGGAGGGAGGCTGTAGCAAGCTACATGGGGAGGTTGTCGCTCTGTGTGGCTTTGCAGAGAGTAGCAGAAGAGGGCACAGGAGGAGTTTGGGAAAGTTTCCTGACAACCAGGGGTACCCAAGACTTGCCACCAGACAGGAACTTTGCCCTGGACTCCTGAACTCTGAGTACAGACACACTGCTCGGCGCCTGCCCTTTCATACCTTTTGGTACCACTGGGCATGTGGGACCTTGTGTTGAATCTAGCCTCATTGTACTGCTCCTCCTGTCTTCCCCGTTGTTTTTCTCTGTTCATCCCTGTGAATAAACATTTCCCTTTCCTGTATTCCTTTTACTGTTCTGGTGTATGTGTTCACTCTGGGGCGGGGTGGGCGGGTGGGGTTGGGGTTAGAACAGGTGCCCCTGGGATGAAAGGGACTTTCCCTCCTGCGTCCTGCATATGCCTTTTCTTGGCCAGAGTTGCCTGCAGAGCAGACTCCATCTTGGATTTTGGATTCTTTTTATCTGCTTTGGGGTTTTGATCTTTTAGGATTCATCATTGCAAGCTTTTCTTTGCAACCATGAGAACTAGACACCATTTTGTTTTTTAAATGAGAGCAGAGATTCTTATGTATTTACCTGATTCCTGGAGTTGGGACTTTAAGAAAAGCATCAAATATCAATAGACTTATGATAAAACGGCAAGTGTTGGCAGCATAATCTATTCTAGACCTCTGTTGTGAGGCTTGATCAGTTGGGATTCAGGGAAGATTTTTAGAGGCACAAATAGGAGTTAGGCACCTAACTTTCCAACACTTCCTCTTTTCAAAACCTCAGAAGCTCACCACCATTCAATGAAGGTACATTTTAAATTGCTTGCTTAGTTTGGGTGTTTGCAACAGCAAACAGCTGCTGCCGAGATCTCCAAACAGCCATTTGTACATGCAAATAGCCAATTTACTTCCACATTTTTGCATGGACTCATGAGCTTCCATTTGATGTCTGCAATATTTTTAAAGAGCCTCAAATGGAATTCCTAATCTAGATTAGCTCCCTTTAAAAACAATGATTAAATCAGGCAGTTAAAAATTGTTGTTAAACTGAAGATGAAAGTAGACAACCACGCCACAAACCACGCCCTATTCCAATGTAAAAGGTGTTCTACATATACTCTTATCTGCCATGTTTATGGCACTGATTCTGAGCACTATGAGTAGCCTGTCTGGAGATATGAGTGCTGGACTGGGAGTTAGTACAACTCAAATTCTAATCCTGGCTCAGATGCTGGTTTGCTCTGTGGCCTTGAGCAAGTCACCTTGACCTTCCAGTCTCATTTTCTTCATGTATAAAATGGGGATAATACTCACCCACTAACTTCACAGGGGCATTGGGAGCATTAATTAGCTACATGGTGCTTTGAACATGCAGAGAGCTATGTACAGCTGCCCAAATTATCTCAATTACACCAGCGTAGCTCAAAGTGAATGGCGTTAGAGTAACTAATATCAGAATCAGGGCCTATACATCTGGGGCTTATAGGAGAAGCCAGATGAAGAATAAAAGTTTGCTCTGAGTTCTGCAATGCAGATCTGAAATCCAATATTCTGTCGTACTTCCTGTGTGGGCATAGAAAGAGCAGAATAGTGAAGGTTAGTTACACTATGTACATACCAACTGCTTAAGCATAATTTTGCCCTTTGTCAAATAAATGCACACATTTCTTTTTCAACATTATTAATGCCAGTGAAATTCTAGTATTGACAACAGGAAATGAGAAGAGGGGACTGTTTCTGTCCTACACTACTGACTTCCTGTGTGATCTTTGCCTATGTAAAAAGAGCCATGATACAGTTGGCTTAGGGCAGCGTTTCCCAAACTCCTTTGGCCACGGAACGCTTTTTAGCCTATTACAGAACACTTGTAATATTATTTTGTAGTTGTTTGGTTTTCAAATAAAAAATTGTGTTGTTTATGCTCAGATATATTTTATTTTATACACCAAATCTAAAAATACAAATTTTAAATAACCTGAACTAACAATTTCTGACTGGAAAACGTGTATAAAGTAGTACAAAAATCAAGTGCAAGAGTCAAAATTAAATTCTAGATTCTTTCACTGAACACCGAGTCACATTGTGTGGAACACCAGGGTTCTGCGGAACACAGTTTGGGAAAAGTTGCCTTAGGGAACCAGTAAGGTTTAATTGGCTGGATTGTGCGATAGCAGCAAAGAATTTTTAAAAAATTCCATCACTTTGTTGGTTACCATGTTATCAGACAGCTTTTTTTTTAAATGTCAGTACAGTGCAGAATATCGACATTGCCTGTCTCAGAGGCTTCGACTGTAACTAGCAAACTTTTACATATTTTTTATAACCAGAAAATTTGCATATTTTTGTAAACAGCTGCTGCCAGAAATCTTATATTGAATAAAAGATTCACTGATGGAGCCTGACAAGGGAATATATGGAAAATCAACTAAACAGTCAGAAAACTAAGGTCTTAGCAAACAGCCTAGGCTGCTTCATTATGCGGAAGCGTACAATTATGTTACAAGACGAGCACATTAAGAAGCTACTATACCACTTGATATCATTTTCCCTTCTGGAAGTTGAGATATTTAAAAAACTGTGATAAGATTTCTGTATATGTTATTTTTAGGGTTTTGTTGTTTGTTTTTAGAGTAATTCCTTAAAACTAAAGACTTCAATGTGAATTGTTAATGCAATTCAAAGGAGGAGATTGCATGTTTTCTGGAGGAAAAAAACGAAAACAAAGCACTTTTTTTCCCCAAAATCCACCATTTAAAGCCCTCAAGATGATTCTGCTTCGGCACCAATGAAAGCTTTCATTGCTAATAAGGACATAAAAAAATCCCCAAACAATCCTCATGTCAATAATTGTGTATCTAAAAGAAAAAAAGAGGACACGATTCAGATGTGAAGACAAACCATGTTTGAAGTGGAGAGTGGACTAGATGATACATCCGAGGGAAACGAACAGAAGGAGACTCCGCTGATTGGAAGGCATGAGATGCACTGTCCTAGGGATAGGGGTTCCACGACCACCACTTCCAAGAGAAGGAGGCGGGTGGTGGTGGTCGGAGACTCTCTCCTCAGGGGGACTGAGTCATCTATCTGCTGCCCCAACCGGGAAAACCGAGAAGTCTGCTGCTTGTCAGGAGCTAGGATTCACGATGTGACGGAGAGACCGCCGAGATTCACCAAGCCCTCGGATCGCTACCCCTTCCTGCTTCTCCACGTGGGCACCAATGATACTGCCAAGAATGACCTTGAGTGGATCACTGTAGACTACGTGGCTCTGGGAAGAAGGATAAAGGAGTTTGAGGCTCAAGTACTTTTCTCGTCCATCCTCCCCGTGGAAGCAAAAGACCCGGGTAGAGACCGTCGAATTGTGGAAGTCAACGAATGGCTATGCAGGTGGTGTTGGAGAAAAGGTTTTGGATTCTTTGACCATGGGATGGTGTTCCAAGAAGGAGGAGTGCTAGGCAGAGACGAGCTCTATAATATCTAGCTCTGACAAGCTCTTTTCATCTGTAGATTTCAAAGCAGGTCAGGATCATCACCCCCATTTTATAGATAGGGAGACTGAGGCACAGAGCAGTGACGTGAATTGCCCAAGATCACCAGCAGGTCAGTGAGAGAGCTGGGAATAGGACTCAGGTCTCCCATGTCCCAGCTCAGTGCTCTGTCCACTAAGCTGCACTGTCTCACTGCTTGATATTATGAGTATTCCAGTAGCATCTGGAGGCCCGAATTAAAATCGGAGCCCCCTTGTGAGAGACACTGCACCGTACTAACACAGACCAAGAGATAGGCCCTATCTGAAAGGGCTTACAGCCTGAAAAGACAAGACACACTAAGGTGGGAGTAAAAAAAAAAGGAGGACTTGTGGCACCTTAGAAACTAACAAATTTATTAGAGCATAAGCTTTCGTGAGCTACAGCTAGTGTAAGCGTGCCTTAGTGGGTCACAACTGAGGACGCCACATTCAGGATGAACTGCTGAGAAACAGGGCAAACAGAACCCCAAACTGGTGGTTCTTCTTTTATAAGATATCCCAAACCAGCCACAAAAGTAAACTCCTGTTTCACCACGCTGGCTAACAAGAAAACAGAAAAGCAGTTTCCTCAGGCATTCCAGTTCTCATATCACCACCAAAACACTGGATTCAGAGATGGGTGGTTCTTTACAACCAGTCTCGTCAAATAAAAGGTTCCTCTAATCCCAAAGGACCAGCCACACGCCCAGGTCAATATATAACTTAGATCTTACCCAGAAATCATTCCTGATCTGTTCCTGGCAAAAGCATCACACAGACAGACAGACCCTTTGTCCCTCCCCTCCAGCTTTGAAAGTATCTTGTCTCCTCATTGGTCATTTTGGTCAGGGCCAGCGAGGTTATCTTAGCTTCTTAACCCTTTACAGGTGAAAGGGTTTTGCCTCTGGCCAGGAGGGATTTTATAGTTCTGTATACAGAAAGGTGATTACCCTTCCCTTTATATTTATCACAGTCTACATTTGACTTAATCCATTCATGTAATAAATTTCCCTGAAATATTTCTGAAAAGTCTAAACCAAAAACCCTTTAGGCAGCCTCAGAGAGAACGAATGCATCAAAAGATGGGTTGGTGGCTTCTTTTAGAGCAGTAAGGAGGGCACTTCCCGGCCTGGGTAGATGTACAAGCGCTAATCCTGATCTACCTTGCCCACTAAAAATAGCAGCCTGGCTGTGGCAGTGTGGACAACAGCTTGAGCTAGCTGCCCAAATACAAATGCGCTCAACCCCCTGGGTAGGTACATGAGCATCTAGCATGAGCTGCTGCCCGTGCTGCCATGAGCACACTATTTTCAGTGCACGAGCTAAGCACAGGTGTGTCTACATAAATCGGGAAACAACCTCCCAACTGTTGTGTAGATGTACCTTATATGTACAGGCTGAAAATCTTCCCGCTGAGAGCATTATAAAAGGCACAGATGGAAGATAGGTGAAAATCAAGAGGGAATTGTTGTCTACCTGGCATTTGTGTCTGTAAAAATCTCCTTCTCAGTCTTTAACGAACATATACCAGTTGTTATTTCTCATGTCAATTATAATTAATAAGTGTATTTGTCAACAGTATTTTACACTGGTAAGACATCTGATCATGCAAACCCTTACACTCATGAGTAACTTTACTCAGTGGAGTAAATCATTGCAATCAGTAGCACTGCTCACTTGAGTAAAATTAAGTACAAAGTTAAATATGTGCAGGATGGAGCCCATACTGCCTCGCAAAAGGTCCACATTACAAATTCCATGAGTCTCTCCAGAGAGATCAGATGTGGTCTATGCAGACTGCATGGTACAGTAGTTGATGGGAAAGATACAAGCCTGGAGGAAAAAATCATAGATCTTTTAATTTTTAATAGAACATAAGATCTCAGACGCTTATAGCAGGCACTTTGAGAATCAACTGTGTTTTTGTTAACTTCAGTGCTTTGATATTTTATCATAAACCTGACTTTAAAATATGGAATCTGCATTTTAGGTTTATAGGAGTCTGAAACATCATCCTCAAGCAAAAGGCTTTGACTTAGATGAGGGTCAGAACCCGAGGCGTATGTGCTCTGTTAAAGAATTGAGCAGGTGCAGAATAACCATCAGTGACAATTTAGGTGACTTTGAGCTTCCCCCATTTACAGCAGCTAAGGATTTTATCCATTATGCCCAAGGCTGAAGGCAAAAGTAAGAGGGCCACCGACTCTGTACCAGCATTGTATCTCCGTGGACAACGCCATGCAGCATCGACGGTCGTGTTTCTCAGTTGGTGAGTCGCAACCCGAAGGGGGTCACAAAAGGCAACTGTGGGGAGGCGAGGCATTGAAAATGTCATTACAGTTAAATGCAAAGAAAATATTGCTCCCCCTCCCTCTGCACACCCTTATCCTGTAAGATCAACTATTCTTTGTCAAACTCTCAAAACACGCATGCCTCCAAAGGCTTATCATTGATACATTTTTTACTCTTACATTTACTATCAAAGTAAGGTGGTCATGAAAATTTTTGACTTCAAAGAAGGGGTCACCAACCTGAAAAGGTTCAGAAACATTGATCTTGGGGACAGTACATGTTTTGATCCAAGACCATGATTTCCTTTAAATGAAAACCACATCACATCTGTTTAGTGGAACTCTCCAGAATCAAGAGTTTCGCAGAGTATATTCTTATCCAGAGACAATGCAACAGCAAAATCTAATTTATAAGATGCACTCAGGAAATGGCTTATAGCATGCCAGATACACTCCAATCTTTGAATTCATTTATTTGCACGTTGTGCTTGGTGACGTGTGCCATCATAATATTTTTATTGCCAGGAGTTTAGGGAGAACAAATCACTCATAAGCGGCAGAGCCAGCATTATGGGATACAAGTCTTCCTAAATAAGAGGCAATAAAAAATCAATAGTGTTCCCCCAACTATTGTGTGTATTCTTTATGACACATACCCACCTTTCTTTTCTTCTTCCAAACTTTTGCCATTTTTAGTCTCTTTCTGCTTATTATCTTTCGAGTCCCAGGGAGGTTCAGGCAAGCAGAGTGGAATCACCCATGTGGGAAATGCTGCCCGCACACAGTGGTTAATGCTGCCATTTTACAAAAAAACGCACCTGGAATCTTTAACGGGCACAAGCAGTAGGCAGTGTTGTTCTACATCCCTTCCAAAAGCCAGCATGCGCCACGTCTCAGCGCCCCCGGCTATCATTGCACTGGCAGGGGTGTGTCACAGACTGGCTCTTGCAAACAGCTGCATTTTGGCAGAGCCCTGTGCCCACACGAAACTCCTTGACAGGCTCTGAGCATGCAGAGGGTTTTGAAGGATTGTTACCTTCCAAGGAGGCACAGATTGCAAGTGAAATATTGACCCCCCATTCAATGGAGTTTTGCCATTGACTTCCATGCAATTGGCAATTCAAAGTGAAATCCTACCATGATGTCCTGTGGATGGAGGTCTCGTCTGTCACACGGCCAGTTCGTTTTATTATTTCTTGAGGTTTATAGGGCAAAGCACCTACACGCTGGCGCTAGGCACTTTTTACTTAAACACACTTCAAAAACAGAACCAAAACAGTGGAAACAGCCCTCAAACCATACCAATCCATGTGACAAAATCACCACTCTCTCAATGATATTTACATGGCACTCATTCCCACAGGTATCTACCCTCACACTCCCAGTGAGGGCAGTGCTAATTAGCCTCATTTTATAGGTGGGGAACTGAGGCACAGTGAGGCTAAATGACTCACCCAGGGTCACAAAGGAAGTCTACAGCAGAGCCAGGATTTGAAGCATGCTCTCCCAAGTCTTAGGGCTGGTCTACACTGGGCGGGGGAGGGGGGAGAATCGATCTAAGTTACACAACTTCAGCTACATGAATAACGCAGCTGAAGTCGATGTACTTAGGTCTACTCACTATGGTGTCTTCACTGCGGTGAGTCGACTGCTGATGCTCCCCTGTCGACTCCGCCTGCACCTCTTGCCCTGGTGGAGTACCGGAGTCTACCAGAGAGCGCTTGGGGATCGATTTATCGCGTCTAGACTAGACGTGATAAATCAACCCCCGCTGGATCAATTGCTGCCCACCGATCCGGCGAGTAGTATAGACATACCCTTAGGCTACTGCTCTAACCACTGAACCATCCTTCCTCTCTGGAATTAGCCACATACAGAATAAATAAAACAAATACCCCACCCTCCCCAAGAACCCAACGTGATATATATGGCAATTTCCTAGACAGTCCTCACTGAATTAAGCTAAACCTTACTGATTTAAGTTTAAGTATCTTAGGAGTTCATTGTATTAAAAATGCAAATATATACGTACTATTGCGGGATTGTCTGTAACATCCTTGAGGAGGTGACCTGACTAATGTAAACTGCAGGAAGTGTTACAAACTTCCAAAGGACTGGTTCACAGTCATGCTGGAAGGACATAACAAGTGGGGTCCTGCAGGGGTCAGTTCTGGGTCCGGTTCTGTTCAATATCTTCATCAATGATTTAGATAACAGCATAGAGAGTATACTTATAAAGTTTGTGGATGATACCAAGCTGGGAGGAGTTTCAAGTGCTGTGGAGGATAGGATTAAAATTCAAAATGATCTGGACAAACTGGAGAAATGGTCTGAAGTAAATAGGATGAAATTCAATAAGGACAAATGCAAAGTACTCCACTTAGGAAGGAACAATCAGTTGCACATATATGAAATGGGAAATGACTGCCTAGGAAGGAGTACGGCAGAAAGAGATCTGGGGATCATAGTGGATCACAAGCTAAATATGAGTCAACAGCGTAACGCTGTTGCAAAAAAAGCAAACGTCCTTCTGGGATGTATTAGCAGGAGTGTTGTAAGCAAGACACAAAAAGAAATTCTTCTGCTGTACTCTGTGCTCATCAGGCCTCAGCTGGAGTATTGTGTCCAGTTCTGGGTGCCACATTTCAGGAAAGATGTGGACAAATTGGTGAAAGTCCAGAGAAGAGCAACAGAAATGATTAAAGGTCTAGAAAACATGAGCTGTGAGGGAAGATTGAAAAAAATTGGGTTTGTTTAGTCTGGAGAAGAGAAGACTGAGAGGGGACATGATGACAGTTTTCAAGTACATAAAAGGTTGTTACAAGGAGGAGGGAAAAAATTGTTCTCCTTAACTTCCAAGGATAGGACAAGAAGCAATGGGCTTAAACTGCAGCAAGGGCGGTTTAGGTTGGACATTAGGAAAAACTTCCTAACTGTCAGAGTGGTTAAGCACTGGAATAAATTGCCTAGGGAGGCTGTGGAATCTCCATCATTGGGAATTTTACAAGGTTGGACAAACTCCTGTCAGGGATGGTCTAGATAATACTTAGTCCTGCCTTGAGTGCAGGGACTGGACTAGATGACCTCTCAAGGTCCCTTCCAGTTCTATGATTCTATGAAACAATGAGCTTTTTACAGTTAAGTGGATTTCCCAGGAAGCCGCTTGGGGAAGATGTATGCAAATGTAAACTCCTCTAAGGAGGGAACCACTGACTGCTCATCACCTAGATCATGAGGACAGATCAACAAGGTCTAAACAGGAGAAAAGAGTGACTCACAGATTCATGGGTGTACTTGTTCTGAGCCAAGGCAGTTATGAACTTGTAACCACGGAAAAGCTCCAGGGTGGGGTTTGAAGGACTGACTCCTACCACAGGTGTTGTTGGAGTGATCTCTGGTAAGCTTATAGGCATGCATGTAGGTTCTCTTATTGTTGTAATAGGTTTTCTCTGATGTTTTCACCTTAAGAATAAATGTGCTTGCTTAGGAAAAGCTGTGTGGTAACAGAACTGTGGGAAGTTTTGCTGTTTATAGCCTCTGAAGGGAAAGCAAAACAGGCCTACTTAGGCAGTCTGACCTGCTGGGGAATTCACAGTGTAGGCAGGGAACTGGGCAGCCTGGAAAAGCCCTGGTCAGGAGGGAGAGAGGCAAGTCTTTGCCCAAGAGAGGTGACAGCTAGGGATCTGGAAACCTAAAAGTGACTGCCATTGCTGGACTACAGATGGGGGATACAGGTGCAGTTGTCCTGAACTCTAACACCATAACCGCCCAAAAAACTCCAACCACCAACAAATGCCAAAACTGGAGGGGAGTTGCTGCATGACCTGAAGATCAATAAATGGGCTATTTCAAACCAATCTGGTAAAAAAGTGGGGGAAGAGAAGCAAAGATTTCCACTTTGGAGAACTTCACAGAAAATACCCTGCCAGCTTCACCCTCCCTTTTAAAAACCATGGAAACCTGCAGCTAGAGCACCCAAGCTGATCACAACGGAAGGGGACTCATATGTGGGGGGGAGGGGGAATATCTCAAGGAGGCAGGTCCGAGCTTAACTTCTGTAGTCAGTGGTTAAATCTATGAGGTTTCCATCCTTTGTTTCCAGTTGTTTTTAAATCAGGGGAGGCCAAACACTGGCTTGTATGGTACGATAACCCTAGACAACAAATGTCAAGTCAAAAATTCACCAGCTTATTACTGTTACTATTAATCTAAATAAATTAAAACAACTTGGAGGACAGTGTGTGGTTTCCAATAACCAAAAAGCAGATTTAAAATAACTTCATCTTTGCTTTTATGGCGCCTAAAAATATTAGACATATTTACTTCCCTGGAATACATCGCTTGCAAAATAAGCAGCAAATGGTTTAAAGAGAGATGCTCCAAAATATAAATCACTTACTGTCAAACAACATTCTGGAAAGTAAAATGAACCTTGCCAGAACTGTCAATGTTGATTTTCAATCTATCACATAGTTTAAACAGCAGTGATCACTTTCCCCCGTATGTTTCCCTGAAAAATGTCGCTATTTTTGAATTGCCCAAGGCTTAAGAAGTGTGGGTTTTTTTCCTTTCTTGAAGTCATAAGAAACAAGATAACAAAAAAGACATTGATATACTGCGCACACAGATTATAAATACACTTCAGAATTAACTCTATATTAGGAAGTGCAAACTACTGCTGCCTATTTGAGACAGACGGCCTGGTAGATAGTTTGAGGCAATGAGAAAGTAACCCACTGTTATTGCTTCACTTTTAACTAGAGCTATCATGGCATCTGAAACTGGAAAGTGCCATAGGCTGCTAGCTCTCACCCTAAGCCCTGATCCTGCAAATGCTTACACTCATGGTTAACTTTATGCACATGAGCAGTAGCTTAATTTTATGAATGTGAGCAAAGTACATGCCTAAATGTTTGCTGGTTAGGAGCCTTAGGATGTGACAAAACTGCCAATCAAACTGCCTCGACATATGGGTATCATAAGAAAAATGACTATCATGTGACATTGTAAAGTGCCATATTTATTCTCTTTCCACAGCATCTAGATCAAATTGGCTCCATTTACAAGTGGAAGGTTGATTTTTCTACCTACCAGGGCTGCAAGCTCACCAAGGGAAGCCTGTACTCAGTCCCTTCCATCAAAACCAATAAAGATTGTTCAGCTGGAACTTAGCTGTTATTTTGGTTGTTGATGAACAAGGCACAGTAGAAGCCAGTTCATTCATCCAGAGGAACAGGAGGAGTTCCTTACTCACGTTTGTCAATAAACTAAGCACGTGTGCCTGACAGTGTTTAAGACGCTGACCTGGGAGATGTGGGTTCAAGTCGTTGCTGCACCACAGACTTCCTGTGTGATCGCAGGCAAGTCACTTCACTGCCTGAACACCTTTTGAAAATCTGGCCCCAAGAACCTTTGAAAATTTGGCTCTAAGGGTGGAACGCGCAACAGGAGTTAAGTTCCTCACTTCCATAGACGTCAGTGTGACAAGGTGAGCATGAGATGATCTCTCTTATTGGACGAACTTCTGTTGGTGAGAGAGAAGTCCTCAAGCTACACAGAGCTCTTCTTCATGTCAGACCCCTCTCTCTCACCAACAGAAGTTGTTCCAGTAAGAGAGATTCCCCCACCCACATTGTCTCTCTCATATCCTTGGCCCAACATGGCTACCACAACACTGAACATTGAAATCAATGGAATTTAGGAACCTCACTCCTTTTGAGCATTTGAGTCCAACTGTACCTGAGTTCCCCAACCGTAAAACAGGGATAATAGCATTTCCTTGCCGCCCATGGGAGTTCTGAGGATAACTACACCAAAGATTGTGAGGTGCTCAGATACTACAGTAGTGGGGGACATATACATACCTTAGATGGATAGATATTGTCACCATTCAGGGCAATGGAACCTGTGTTTCCCCCCTCCATGGGCCCTTCAGGGCACCCACTCTAGGGTCCCAGTTCCTCTGCCATCATCTCATTTCACTTCCTCCTGATTTAGGTTTTTCCAGGCTACCTTGTACTCTGCCTACACTGTGATAATCCCAGCAAGACAGACTGCCTAACCTGGCCAGCATCTGTGCTTTGCTTTCTCTCCAAAGGCTAAGAACAGCAGTAATTGCCAGCTATTACAAGTTACCACACAGCTCTTCCTAAGCAAGCACATTTATTCTCAAGGTGAAAGCATTACAGAGAAAACATTAAAACAATAAAAGAACCTACATGCATGTTAACTAGCTTAGCGGAGATGACCCCCAACTGCAGCAAGGGCTCTGGTAGGAGTCAGTCCTTCAAACCCCATCCAGGGTTCTTCTGTGTTATAAGTTGTCATAAATATAAAGGGAAGGGTAAACCCCTTTAATATCCCTCCTGGCCAGAGAAAAAATCCTCTCACCTATAAAGGGTTAAGAAGCTAAAGATAACCTCGCTGGCACCTGACCAAAATGACCAATGAGGAGACAAGGTACTTTCAAAAGCTGGGAGGAGGGAGAGAAACAAAGGGTCTGTGTCTGTTGGTACACTGCTTTTGCTGGGGATAGACCAGGAATGGAGTCTTAGAACTTTTAGTAAGTAATCTAGCTAGGTATGTGTTAGATTATGATTTCTTTAAATGGCTGAGAAAAGAATTGTGCTGAATAAAATTACTATTTCTGTCTGTGTGTCTTTTTTGTAACTTAAGGTTTTGCCTAGAGGGATTCTCTATGTTTTGAATCTAATTACCCTGTAAGATATCTATCATCCTGATTTTACAGGGGTGATTCCTTTACTTCTATTTACTTCTATTTCTATTAAAAGTCTTCTTGTAAGAAAACTGAATGCTTTTTCATTGTTCTCAGATCCAAGGGTTTGGGTCTGTGGTCACCTATGCAAATTGGTGAGGATTTTTACCAAACCTTTCCCAGGAAGTGGGGTGCAAGGGTTGGGAGGATTTTGTGGGGAAAGACGTGTCCAAACTACGT
Organism: Lepidochelys kempii; assembly: GCF_965140285.1. Lineage (NCBI taxonomy): Eukaryota > Metazoa > Chordata > Testudines > Cheloniidae > Lepidochelys > Lepidochelys kempii. The sequence goes on from NC_136381.1 coordinate 259,879,141, forward strand.
TTCCCAGTAAACCCAGTTAGAGTTTGGTGGTGGCAGTGGTATTCCAAGGACAAAGGATAAAATTAATTTGTACCTTGGGGAAGTTTTAACCTAAGCTGGTAAAAGTAAGCTTAGGAGGTTTTCATGCAGGTCCCCACATCTGTACCCTAGAGTTCAGAGTGGGGGAGGAACCTTGACAGATGCTTTCCTAATAAAAATAAACCCAGATAAATGTTTGGTGGTGGCAGTGGAAGTCCAAGGACAAAGAGTAAAATAGTTTGTACCTTGGGGAAGTTGTAACCTAAGCTGGTAAAAGTAAGCTTAGGAGGTTTTCATGCAGGTCCCCACATCTGTACCCTAGAGATACATAAGTTCACAACAGCCTTAGCTCAGAATTAACCCACATGCATAGGTTAGTCTTTCCTTTATACAGCTTGGGCCTTTGATATTGAGATTCCATTAACTGGTGATCACTAGACAAGGGACCCCTCCTCAGGGCGTAGCTTCCAAAGGCTGGGGTTTTGCATAACCAGGAGATGGGGAATTTACATTCAATTTGTGGTAGAAGTTCGCCTTGCAAACCACTTGATACTGTTTGTCCCAAAAGTCCGTTCTTGTCTGGCACACTGTTCAATACAGTCCTCTGAAACTCATAACACTCCCCAAGGTTCGCATCACATCTCCCTCCTAGAGAGGTTACATATAACCCCATATAATACATAACCTTTGGATTTAATACAACAGACTCCAAAGATACTTAAACTGAATTCAGTACAGGATACTGTAAGAAATTGCCGTCTCTGTCACAGACACAGGGCTGGATTTTTGAAGGTATTGAGCACCTCATTGAATTGGAGCGCAGGAGTCGCACGTCTGAAAAAAAATCAAGGCCACAAAAAGCAGATGGCTTGACGACTGTGATATACGCCATCATGTGCCAGCAATGCCCCTCTGCCATGTACATTGGCCAAAGTGGACAGTCCCTACGTAAAAGAATAAATGGTCACCAATCAGACATCAGGAATGGTAATATACAAAAGCCAGTAGGAGAACACTTCACCCTCCCTGGATACTCAATAACAGATTTAAAAGTAGCCATCCTTCAACAAAAAAGCTTCAAAAACAGACTTCAAAGAGAAACTGCAGAGTTACAATTCATTTGCAAATTTAACACCGTTAATTTGGGCTTGAATAGGGACAGGGAATGGCTGGCTCACTACAAAACCGATTTTCCCTTTCTTGGCATTGACACCTCCTCATCAATTATTGGGAGTGGACCACATTCACCCTGATTGAATTGGCCTTGTCACCACTGGTTCTCCACTTGTAAGGTAACTCCCCTCTCTTCATGTGCCAGTATATTAATGCCTGCATCTGTAATTTTCACTCCATGCATCTGAAGAAGTGGAGCTTTTCACCCACGAAACCTTATGCCCAAATAAATCTGTTAGTCTTTAAAGTGCCACCGGACTCCTCGTTGTTTCTGTAGATACAGACTAACATGGCTATCCCCTGATACTAAGAAAGTCTTGTATTTATACAGGTAACTTCCCAGTTACAGCCACCCTAATTTCACCATTTTTTAAAGAAGAAATGAGGCACAGTGAGGCTGAGAGAATGGCCACAGCATTCTTGCAAGCAACAATCTTACTAGGTAAATTCCTTTCCTGTCCTTTACCCTTGGGCCCCCTCCCTAATATACTGCACACAATTATAACAAGACAAATTGCTGGGATGTGTTAATTACTATTATGCAGTGCAGAGGTAAGGCACAACATTATTATTAATCTGGGCAAGTGGTGCCCTCTCCCCACAGTGCCATCTTGAGGGACCTATGAGAGGTAGTTGCCTAAAAGCCTCAGCTGAGGTAAATGACAATGTAAAATGTTTGCCTGGTAACAATCTGACAATCAGTGGCTTCAGAGAGAAGAAAGATCCTTCTCAGAAGCCGCCCCCCAAATGTCTGCCTAAACTGGGGGTCCGACACAGACAGCTGGTGGGGACCGGATCAAGGAAGAGGAGAAAGTAACTGTGTCAGGGGCCTGAGAGTGACGTGCTAGGGTAAATAACTGCACTCTCAGGATAAGCCATCACATGGCCGGGGCTGCCCAAGTACTTCCACTAAGCCAGGACAAGCACAGTAGTCAGAGGACGGGAATTGGCAGCAATGGCTGTTACGTGCCAAAATAACTTGCAGGATCTGGGCCTCAGCTTCCAGCAGCAGGAGACAAGCATGTGAGTTCAGAAAGCAGGCAGAAACCAAGAGACTTCTCTGCCCTCAGTACGTGGCTAGTTAGGTCATTCCAAATGGCCACATTGTCAGAAATGCTCACCCCGTGCGAAGTGCAGCAGCTCCTGATCAGTCAGATGGGGACATTGCTATAATCAGTGCAGTGCCATTGGGCTGCATGGTGCTTTGTAGACATGTAAGAAAGCCAGGTTCCCTGCCCTAAGATAGCTGATATCATGCAATGTACCAAAATAAACAGAGTTCCCTTGACAGTCTTTCCTCTGTGGTTATAAGTATATGGCAAGTTACAGAGGCCTGGAAATCATGATCCACTGAAAAACTGGAGCAGTCTGACACTAATAGTGTAGCAGTTCACAGAGATCCACCATCTCTTTTAAGCCTTTTGGGGGAGTAAAACCTTTACACTGCATCCTGCATTCACAGCACTAGTGAAGCCAAAAGAATCACACTGAGATTCTCTTTTCTGGCCAGCGCATCAGTCTCCAGAACCTCTCGTCATAGCAGAATATTTCCAGTTCCATAAATGGAACCAGCAGCCAGAATGCACATTTAACCCGCTGATGAGTGTGTGCTACAGGTCCGCCTTCTGTACCTGGTCTACAGAGGATAGGACGCTAATACAGCCCCAGGTAGGGAGCCCTAGCTCAAGCAACAGTGACTCTTGCTTTGAGCTCGAGCGGTTCCTGGTTCAATCCCCAGAGTGTTAGCCAAGATGAGGGCTACCACAGGTGGCAGAACTGAGTAAAAGAAACCAGCACTGTGAATTTGGAGCAAATCTGCACAATCCCATGCTGGTCTGGGACACAATGCTACACTGAGCTATTTGCTGATACAGGTTTTTCTTACATATTTCCAAGCTGTTGATATTTGATGCCAATGGAGGCTGCAACCAAATGCCTAGAAGGAACGACTCAGGGTGTGGGTGATGTACACCAACCAAATTAGTGGTATACTAGCCAAGTGTTGGACGGAGCAATGTAATTTTAAATATATTTGGTGTGCATAAACAGACCGTAAGCTGGATGATTGTTATTTCAAAGGGGCCTTTGTATCACGCGGACCCTAAGAAAGGACACAAAAATAAAAGTATACACAAGTGTAAAAAAATTCATATGAAAGAATAAAGTCGTTTGTGCTGTGGGTGAAAGATTCCCAGACAGCGAGGGTGACTCCACAAATAAAACTGGCATGGACGGATACGCAATAAACAAAGCCCAGCTAGTATTGGATAGAATTGCGAGTGGCTGGGAATCCCTTAAAATTGGAACTGGACACAGGGTCTGCAGTGTCAGTTATCTCCTGGAGGGATTATGAAAGGCTATTTAGAGCCATCCACAGCTGTACACAGCTACAGTCTGTCTTGGGACATATTCAAAACAAGACACACAGCCAGTGCAAGTCCTCTACAGGGAGGCCGAACACAAAGGTCTGAAATGCTGGTTACATCTATTTGTTGTAGCGTCACAGGGACATCTGGCTCTACCTTCTTAAATTAGATTGGAATGACACCAAAGCAGGGTCGCAAACACACAATTATAGTAATACCTAGCTCTTACATGGCATTTTTCATCAGCAGATCTCAATGTGCTCTACAAAGGTCAATATTGTTATCTACATTTTGCAAATGGGGAAACTGAGGCACAGAGGGGCAAGTGACTTGTCCCAGCTCAGCCAGCAAACAAGACGGGACACATGCACCTCGTTTTGATCAATGCCTGTGCAGAATGACCAGTGGTATTTTGCATGTCACCTGCAACATAAGCACATTGAAATGTGATACACGTAGTGTGGCCAGGTGGCCAGTTTTTGACCAGAAAGTCCAGTTGAAAAAGGGACCTGACGGTGTCCGGTCAGATCTACTGACCGGACACCCAAAGTCTGGGTACTGTGGACAGGGGAGGCAGGGAGGCGCAGAGTCATCACCCTCGCCAGCCCCTACTCAGCCAGGGCCACCTCCTGCCTGCATTGGGCAGCTTCAGCTCCCAACTCCAGCTCTGCAGGTGAGTCCCTCCCGACCCATGCAGGGGGGAGGGGAAATGAGAAGCGAACTGGGGGTGGGACCTCACGGGGAGGAGGCAGGGCAGGACTGGGGCCTTGGGGGAAGAGATGAGGCAGGGGTGAGGCCTGAGGGGAAGGGGTGGGGCTGTTCTGAGGTGGAGACACTCCTGAGGTAACTCAGAACAACACGGGTAGGCCCAAGGGGCTGTGGTCACCTCCCAGGGCTACCACATCAGATGCAGCACTGTCCAGAATCTCTGCAGCATTGCACGGTGCCCTGACACATCCCCTCCCACACAGCCCTAGACCTGTCCTGCTGCTCACAGGAGGGATGGCAAGAGGGGCCTCAGGAGACAACCTTACAGCTGTCTTCTGCAGCCGCTGCAGCAAGGGAATCCTCGCCCTGCCCATTTCTGAGCCATCCTGATTATCACTACAAAAGGTTTTTTTTTCCTTCTGCTGATAATAGCCCACCTTAATTGATCACTCTCGTTATAGTGGGTATGGCAACACCCACTTTTCCATGTTCTCTGTGTATATATATATATATCTTCCTACTGTATTATCCACTGCATGCATCCGATGGAGGGGGTTTTAGCCCACAAAAGCCTATGCTCAAATAAATTTGTTAGTCTCTAAGGTGCCACAAATCCTCCTCGGTCTTTTTGCTGATACAGACTAACATGGCTACCCCTCTGAAACCTCTTACCTAGACAGAAACACTCCAGGCAGCAGCACTGGCCAGCCACCATCTGTTTTATTTTTTGGACAACACTGATTTTCAGCTGGGTCTCCACAAATCAGACCTTTGAGGATTCATTTACAGGTCAAAAGAAGCTGCCAGAAACAACATGCCAGGTTGCACAAATTGCACATGGGCCAAAACGTGTGGGCAAGAGACTTCCGTGGAGACCAAAAATGCATCAGAAGTGCTACTTGGCCATTGAGGTACACAGGAAAGGGCAAAGATGACCAAATCGGGTGCAAAGATACAGGGTGGGTTTGTCAGAGGTGGTTAAGGGAGTTGAGTACCCATCTCCCATTGAATTTCAATGTGCTCTGCGTGCCTGGCCTCCCAGGGGTTCTTTTGAAAATCCTGGCGTGTGTGTGGCCAACACATACCTGTAGCCAACGTATTACAGAGACTCCTTTATTACCAGTGGCTACATCAGCTGAGTTACAACAGAGAAATCAAGCTCCTTTGGCAGTTTCCCCTTTGCACGCAGAAGCAGAGCAAGAACTAGATACAACCCACCTTAAGCTGATACAGGCCTCCTGGTCTACCCTGAAAATTGATACTGGCATAGATATGTCAGTTGGAAGGGTGGGAAAAAACCATGCTCCATGGGACACAGCTAAGTCAACCTCAGCGCAGACACAGCTATTCCTACAGACGAATGCTTCTCCCAGCATAGCTAGCATCGTTCAGGGAGGTAGGTGGTGTTACACCACCAGTAAAAAAACTCCTTCTGTGGGCAAACGCTGTGCCCACACAAGGGGGTATGCTAGCATAGGCTCTGTAGTGCGGGCAAGGCCACCATTCAGCAGTGTCAATACACTTCCCCCAAGGAGTCATGGACAGGTCACCGAGGGATTTTTTCCAAGAAGCAATACCCATTGAGAGAGAGTCATTTACCCTCCCCTCTTTGGTCAGATAAATACACTTAGACTCTATTTACAGAGCCATTTATTCAGTATAGCGCTAAACTTACACCGGGGTGACGGTACAAAAAGGCAGTTCTCACCATTGGTTCATTATACGTAGCGTGAAAATTTTTTGAAAGCAAAGCACAAAGGTGTTGGCAGAGCGACATTCCCGCCCTCCCCCCACCCCCACAGCAGTGTGGTGTCGTGGGAGTGACCCACCTTAATTCTGCCCCCCAGCTGGGGCAATATTGGGTACAATTTAACAGCCCAGGCCAAGGAGAAGCCAACACATACTAACAAAATAGCACGTCCCCTTTCACCAGGGTTTCAGGACAGGAACAATCACAATACAGTTTATAAGCTCCTTACCACAGAACACTTGTGGAGCATTCCCAAACTTAAAATTCACCAAGCAGAGTAGCTGAGTTTAGTAGGACTAATCTCCTGCCGCCCAGAAGAGGAAACCCCCACATGTTACACCATGTACAACTTCTACTCCCCTTCAGTTTGTTCAGTTTCATCTTCCTGTCTATATAGCCCAGCCCTAGGGCAGGGCCTCCTTGAGTACAGTCAGGCTGTCATAGAATCACAGAAGATTAGGGTTGGAAGAGATCTCAGGAGGTCTCCGAATCCAACCCCAAAGCTGAAGACTCCAGCTTGTCCTTTAAAGGGGCAGTACACAATTTCATGTGTGGTTAGCAATTCTGGGGGAAGGAAACTAAGATACTGGACTGAGTTACAGAGCTCTTATGACTGAGCGACAGATAAGATAGAACAAACAAGGATTTTCATATGGATTGTTCTCCGTGGTTCTTAATAAAGTTTGTTCAAGATATTTGTGTGCTGTGTGTGTGTGTGTCTGAATGTGAGTGTGTGTGAGTGAGAGAGAGAAAGCACACCCAAAGAAAGTTTAAAGAGTACATACTAGGGCCAAGGGTGGTGTGTTACATAAAAGTAGTAAGTTGGATGGCTTCATTATAGATTGAAAGTCTGGTTAGTTCTGAGATTGGTGTTTTGCTGGTACCTTACAATGAGGATGCACGGTCAACTAGGCTCTCCCGTTTTGCCTTCTCTAACTTCTGTTGTCCCCTCTCTCTTTAAAATGCTGTTTCACTAGTGGAAATCTGTTTTATAAGTTTTGTTATATTCATGCACTGCATAAAGAGCCCAGAACATTATTTATGCCAGCAATTAAGAAGTGGCTTGTTTGCCAACATCTCAGACTGGCTGGTGTGAAATTTAATTTGTGCAATTAAATCCATGGATGGGGAAGCATGAAATGCACATTTTGAATTAATGTCAAGTTTTATCGTAATACTTAAAATAATATTCAAGAGGCAAAGGACACCTGAATGAAGTATTCAAAATTATGAAAGACATCAAGAAAACTGATCGGTCTTTCCTTTGTACTTTGTCTCATACTATGGAAGAGTAAGGACATTTGATGAAATAAATGACTGGTAAATTGAAATTTTTAAAAAAAGCAATACATCGCATAAAGCCTAGAAAGTAATGCCACAAAGTGCAGAATTCAGTGTCGCTGCTGTATGCAAGTCATTGCACACATTTATATGCAAACTAAGGTACAGCTAAGGCAATAAGTGGATCACCTGTTACTGTCAGGAGGAAATTGTTGGCCATGCAGGCACACACAGTGAAGCTATGTGTATCATAGAGAGGATTTTACCTTCCTCTTGAGCACCAGGTGTTGGTCATTTCCTGAGGCATGAGACCTGATTAGGGGCTGGTCTACACTACCACTTCAATCCATGTAACTTATGTCACTCAGGGATATGAAAAAGCCACTCCCCTGAGCGACACAAGTTACATCGACCTAAGTGCTGTCCACACTAGTGCTATGTTGGCAGCAGACGCTCTCCCACCGACATAGCTTCCGCCTCTCGCTGAGGTGGAGTAATTATGCCGACAGGAGAGCTTGCGCCAGTGTAGCAAGGTAGTGAAGACTAACCCTAAATAGTAACTTCTATGTTCCTCCACATTTAAAAAAGATTCTCATATCATTTCAAATTTCCCCATTACATAGGTGCCAACTTCCCCTCTTCCCTGTGGGTGCTCGACCCCCCCACCCTGCCTCCGGCCCTGCCCCCACTCCACCCCTTCCATGAGGCCCTGCCCTTGCCTTGCCCCTTCCCATCCCTGCCCCGCCTCCTTTCCAACCCCTTCCCCAAAGTTCCTGACCCAACTCTGCCCCCTCCCTGCCCCTATTCCAACTCCTTCCCCAAATCCCTGCCCCAGCCCCACCTCCTCCCCTGAGTGCGCCATGTTCCCGCTCTTCCCCCTCCCTCCCGGAGTGTGCTAATGCCGCCAAACAACTGTTTGGCAGCAGCTGGGCAGGAAGTGCTGGGAGGTAGGCGGAGGAGTGGGGACACAGCGCGCTCAAGGGAGGGGGAGGAGGGTGCGGGGAGCTTGGCTTCCAGTGGGTGCAGAGGACCCACTAATTTTTCCCCATGGGTGCTCCAGCCCCAGAGCACCCACGGCGTCAGTCCCTATGTGCCATTATACTCTATCTTGGGGCATGCCTCATTTTGGTCCTTTGTCACACACTGAAAAGCTAGAGTTAGAATCTGAGGGCTGAGATCACCACATTTAGGCTCTGAAGTTACAGAAAAGAGAGTCAGCTCCAAGTCTGCACCACAGTTTGGTGTCCAGGAGGAAGTGTGGGCACTGTTTACAGCCCTTCAGTGTCTCACTGCTTGATTTGGTACAATTAGACTAACAGACGTTTAAGGGCTATGAAGTCCTCCTGGAGCGATTGGTACCTTCCAAATCATGCCTGCAGTTGTTTCCAGGAATATAAAATCTGAGGGCCTGCTCAAAAACCAAACCCTTACAGACTGTCCTGCTAAGAGGACCCAGGTGGCTCAGCTTTGTTTATCTCAGTGGGGATATACCATCATGGATTGAGGGCACTTTGAGTGTGCTCTCTGACGGCAGTGATAGGCAGCAGTGTAAAAATGGACTGTTGATAGAAGTGAACGGAGTATATACCTGTGACATTGTAGAGAGCTGACAACGCTTCACAATACCTTTCCAGCAGAACAGACAAGGGCAGGCTCACAGAGGATTCACAGTGCAGAACTAACTGGATGAACAAAAGGAAAAGAAAAAAAACACACAATAAATATTTACACTTAACAAGCAGCAAGAGAAGGACAGAATTCTCTTTCTTGGGAGCATGATAATAATACCTGGCACTTTTATAGCAGTTTCAACTGATCAATTGTGCAACTGTGGGTGAAGGCACTCCTGGGAGATAGAAAATGAATACAGGGATCACTTCCGCCCCTCAGTAAAATGCAGCCACCTCTGAAGCGGAGCGTGGCAGCTGTTTAACAGAGCACAGCAACAACACTACACAATAGTGTAGGATACGACATGAAGAATATTGTATCCCACTGAACCAACAGGGGGAACTTAATGACTGCAGAATGTAAGTACGATAGTTTTTATCATGGAGTCTTTAATGTCGACATGTGGCCCGAGCTTCATCTGAATGAGCGTTCCCTGACATCACCAGCCTGCTGTCCTCCATACAGATATCCTTCTCTTTGAAAAAAGGACTATCTGCCGATTTCCCCCTTGAGAGTGATCAAACTGTCTCCCCAGTACTTAAAATCCCCCAGGACAAAGTCAGGATTACTGCATGCTCATTTTTTCCCTACATCATAACTCAGGCAGTGATACTGTCAGAGGTACTTTCACGAAAGGTCACAGGTTTGTTATGGGGGAAGAATAAGAGTCACAGGACGGTACTGGGAGACCGCCAGCCCTCATGGCCATTCATCTGTCTTCACTTGAACAAACAAAATCGCAGTAAGTTACAGTTAAGGAAGAGCTTGGCATACCACATGAGCAACTGACGCAGCTGAGATATGATGTAGAGAGTAATTTCACTGTAAGTCTTCTTGCGGCAAGAGGCACGGGGTTGTAATAAATTCCTTCTCCATCTCACTATCCCCATGTAAACTAATGCTGCACAGCACTCTCTTCTCTAATAGGTCACCTGTGACTTAAGTAGCAACCAGAAGGTGTGAAAAGGTAGCAACAAGTGGATCTCTTGCACTGATGAATTTAGCAAGCTAGTATCCATTGGTAGATATTAGCTGAAGTGATTTAACTTCAAATTGTTCAAAGCCATACAACATGGGATAGAGCTTTGCTTATCCTCCTAACAAGACAATATTTTTTTAGACAGCTGAGAAAAAACCCCACAGGATTTTAAGGAATACACGTAATACTGAGGCCAAAGAATCAAATCTCATTTTCAGCCCCAAAAGGGAAATGAATTACTGCATATTGCAGGCTCAGCAGAGGTAGCTCACAGAACAATACATCTAAATGATCAGTAGATGGCAGCCAGTTTTTAATACTGCAGGGAATAATAGCATTGCTACTGAATGCCATAACAGAAAGGGAGAATTAAAGTATTCAAAAGTGACAAATTACTGATAGATACCACTGGGCCATGAAATCAAACCTTTGACTCTTTATGAGGGTCTATAATGCCTTGATAACTCACAAAATGCTTTCCATCTTCTACTTAAGCCGAAGACACACACAGCTCTGACTCAGGGAAAATAACATATCCACTGACGGTTTACATTACATTTATGAGCTTCAAAATGTGTTCAGTGATTGTAAAACACCATCTGTATTACCGACTTCCTTGTTGCATAACAAGGAGAAATGGAATAAGTGATGGAGAAAATATAGACTCTTCAGGACCATTAATACGTTAAAACTTTCATGCTTTATAAAATAGCTTTATATTTTTTCTTGTTATTTTTCAAAATTCTTTAAACAAACAAACACACACACAAACAAAGCCCTTCCCACATTTTTATTCCCATTGAGAGACATAAGTATGGTCTGACTCTGACACCACTAAATAACAAAAATTATTCAGCATCAACAACAATAATAAATACTTTATCCAGCGCTTTCCACCAGTAGATCTCAAAGTGCTTTACAAAAGAGGCCAGTATCATTATTAGGGCCCTACCAAATTCACAGTCCATTTTGGTCAATTTCACTGTCATAGGATTTTAAAAATGGTAAACTTCATGCTTTCAGCTATTTCAATCTGAAATTTTGCAGTGTTGTAATTCATAGACATAGAATAGAGTATCAGAGTTGGAAGGGACCTCAGGAGGTCATCTAGTCCAACCCCCTGCTCAAAGCAGGACCAATCCCCAATTTTTGCCCCAGATCCCTAAATGACCCCCTCAAGGATTGAACTCACAACCCTGGGTTTAGCAGGCCCAAGCTCAAACCACTGAGCTATCCCTCCCCAACTTGTAGGGGTCCTGACCCAAAAAGGAGCTGTGTGGAGGGAGGGTGGGGGGCAAGGTCATTACGGGGGGGTTGCGGTACTGCTACCCTTACTTCTGCACCGCTTCCGGCGGTGGCGCTGCCTTCAGAGCTGGAGAGCATTGGCTGGGAGTCCAGCTTTGAAGGCAGAGGCACCGCCAGCATCAGCGCAGACATACGGATGGTGCAGAGCAGGGTCTGGTATTGCCACCCTTCTAGCTGCCGCTCTCTGGACGCCCAGCCCGGAAGGCAGCAGCAGAGATGGGTGGCATGGTCTGGGATTGCCACCCTTACTTCTGCGCTGCTGCTGGCAGGGCGCTGCCTTCAGAGCTGGGCACCCGGCCAACAGCTGCCGCTATCTGTAATTTTCACTCCATGCATCTGAAGAAGTGGTTTTTTACTTATGAAAGCTTATGCACAAATAAATCTGTTAGTCTTTAAGGTGCCACCAGACTCCTCGTTGTTTTTTTGGTTTAGATAATGTACTATAAATACACTGTATGTGCAGCTGTCCAATTTTTGTGAGACAACGGGAGAGTCCAGAGAGCATTAAGGATTTCACAATATGTGTAGGAACAAAAAGGTTGAATGTCAAGTTTGATTTAGGATCAATTTTTGCTTCACTTGGGCTAGTGGGGAAAAAATTCTTGCACAGATGTTATATTACTTTTGCTTTCATTTCTAGGCCAGTTATCCTAATAAATGGGCTTCTTGTGTGTGACTTTGATTTAGCAATAAATAAATTAAAAAAAAATTAAAGGAAAAGTATAAAGTTTGCAAAGGAACACACAGAAAAGTACAGATGGGAAAGCTGGTAAAATAACTCATAACTTCAGAGGAGAAAAGTCTTCATCTGTGTAGTATTTTAAAGATACAGAGGGGTGGGAATGATTGTATGAACAGCCAAATATTAAATGTTTTCAATGATTAAAATATTAATCTGTTCTAGTCCCATTTTAAGAGAGAAAGCAAATACTGAAATTCCTTTCTCCACAAAAACATTGCTGAAGACTCTTGCCTATCTTCTTGGCAATCCACTCCAAAGATAATTGGAAATTCCTGTCTTCATGATTCTCATAGTCACAACGGACACTTGTGAGGAAATCTATGCTTGACAAGAAGTCCAGTATTTTCTGACCCATGCTGTTAATTACTAAATAAAATCTATTTCCTACGAATCTGTAAAACAGAGATTTAAAGTTTTAGGTCCTGACCCTGCCACCAGACCTGTATGGATGGAATCTTGTTCCCACGCAATCACTGGGGCTCTCACAGGCACAAGGGCTTGACATGTGCCTGGCATCTCCAGACTTGCACCCTGAGTAATATATTGGACTCCCTTACCTATCCCGCCCTGTTGGTCTATAAATGGTGATGTAGTTCCTACAGCCCTCAAATTCACCATCCCAATCCCTGCATTGCCATATCTCTAGCTATTACTACTAGTCTGTGAATCCACAAAAAGCCTTGTTTCTATTCAGATTATGTGCCACTCACTGACATCTGTACTGAAACTAACAGCCAGATCACAATCAGACACGGCTGGCGGTGGTGAGAACTACTCTGGGGGGCAGTGATGTGTTTTGTGACGTTAAAAGGCACTTGTCAAGGCAAACCCTGCTGCTCTGACACTGCACACTAAGGCCCCAATCCTGCAAAGTCTCAGGCCTGCTTTGTATTTAAAAATTTGGTCAAGGTAGCTAAGTAGGTCAGCGGTCTGAAAAATCCTCACTCCTTACGACCACAGCAGTGCCGACATAACCCCCAGTAGGGACACCACTAAGCTGAGATGGAGTTTCCTGCAGCGATGGGAACATCCCTTCCGTCCACGTAGGCTGCGTCCGCACGAAGGTCTTGTGGCAGCACCCCTGCAGTGCAGGAACTCTGCAAGCCTAGTTCCCAGAGTGTAGACAGACCCTTATTCATGCATGACCCTCACTTTACTGACATGACTGTTCCTCTTGACTGAAAAGAGTCACTTTAAGGATGTGCATAAGCTTACAGGTTCAAGGCCATAATCAACCTAATGCTGCAATGAAATCTGCTAGAGCCTCTGGACCCCTGCAAGTGTCCAATCCGGCATGGTGCTGCATGCCCTCAGCTGCAGCGCTTCTCAGCGCTAGCTTATCTGTGCAGATCAGAGATGACATGTAACTCTTAAACTGATTTAGACACAGTTAGTTTAGGCTGCTGATCTGAAAGCATACCTTGACATTCTGGATAGCACCACTGGGGGGAAAAAAAACCCTGTTATCTGGAAAAGTTTCTCTTCTTTTTTATTAAAACCCATCTGTCACAGGCTCATGCTGAGCCAGGTGTCCATGGAGCGGACTCATCTTTATTTTACAGAAAGTGAATTAACACTTTAAATGGCCACCTGGGTATTAAAGATGATAACAGTCCTCCACTGAGCCAGAGAAATACTGTAAGAATGAAGCCTCTGATTAGCTTAATTTCTTAGGTTTGAGACAGGGAGATCCTTCCTTCCTTGTCACAGCCTCTCCCAGAACTGGCCTCTGAAAAAGCAGCAGCCAGCCCTTTTCTATCTGGCCTGCTGGGTCCTGACTGGTCTCCTCCTTCTCCCAGCCCCTCTAGCTGTTGGAGGACCAAATCTTGCTGGTTCCACCAGCAACTGATCCTGGAAAGCCTCTTTAGGCAACCCTTGGAGGTCTGAACTCACTGGTCTTCTCTTCCAAAAGGACAACTTCATGGGGCACGTGCACCACAGCAGCAGAGCCACTGGGTTAGGGGCAACAAATACCTGGTACAGCCTGTCACACCACTCCAATTCTCAGCAGAACAAACCTCCTCTCCACTCACCTTCTTCTCCCAGCACCTGCGCCTGCATTTACCTATTAGTAGCTTACACCTAATGTAAGAAGCTCATCTGAATAATTACAACTAAGTTCACTGCTGTATATCTGGAATGGCAGAATGTTGCCAATGATGAATCCCTATGGGGTAGGTGAGGGAGACAGGGGAGTAGACAGAACATGTATCTTCAATCACAAGCCAATTTCTTTACAACTATCAGTGTATTCCATTCCTCACCCAAATTTTAGCTGCTCCTGAGTTTTCAGAAACAGGCTCCTCCTTCCTCCAAATATGACAAAATGAACAAAAAATCCACACACTGAAAGGCTCTTAGACTCAGACCTATTTTCTTTGTATTTTGAAAAACCACCCTTCCCTGGGTGCTTGGGCAGATACAGTATTTTCTATCCTACAAGACAGAACATTTATGCAGCAAGTCCAAGAAGAGTGTTAGTTTCCAGTGTGCAGACTCTTCCTGGGAGTACAGATCGAGTTCAGTTATTTTTGAAAGAGTGGAACTTCAATTGACTTGGTCCTACAGCTATAATTGCTCCACAGAGAATATTTGAATGCTATAGGTATTGATTGGAAGGTCTAGTTTAATAAGCTGTAGGGGGAGATTTTGACAGCCCAGCAAAAAACCTCAGCCATTGCCAGTAACTGGAATATTGACTGTTACGCTTATTGCCAAAAGCAGCTACGCTATAAGGCCTTAGCAGCAACCTTAGCATAACTAGGCAGGCCAGGAGGAGAAGGGGGTGACCATAAGCCGTCCTGTCTTGCTTCTTTTAAACTACTGAAATATGCAGCTTTGAAAAACAGGAAGTCTGTTTATATTTGACTTCTGGTCTGTGTTTGTCAGGGCCCACGAGACTGAGGACTCTGCAAAAACATATCTGTTCAACTAACGGCTGGAAACTTCCTGTTTAACTCTTGCTTAAGATTTTTTGTGGGGAGGGGGGTTGGGGTTCTTTTTTTGGATTAAGAACTATGTCACGCTAACGTGCATAAAAAAGGGGGAAAGTCTGAGTTAGATAGACTTCATGGACACATCTTAAGATCCCCAGCAGCAGATGGAAGGCTGGCTACCAGAAGCCTGTTGCTGAACCACTCAAACACCACTCCAGACTTTGGGGTAAATATAGGTTTGGGATGCTTTACTAGCCTGTTGCAGATGCGTATATGTACTTGAGACTAAATAAAGTAAAAGCTTTAAGTGAAAGCACTCTTATTTGCACTGTTTATACCAACAACTTATCAGATGGACATGCTGTGTCCCCACTGATTTATTTCCTGACACTGCCTCGCAGAGAGTAAAATTATCAAGAGCTTTGGGTTCAGGAAAACCCCAGGTAACAAAGCCAAATTCATGTTTGATGCACTGTCACCGAATTTGACTGCTTATGTTTCAAGATACATGGCTGTGCAGCCTCAGTTGGAGGCCCTATGGGGCCAGATCCAGCCCAGTGAGATCCTCGGTGTTGCCCACCTTTACATTTTGAATTTTTTTAGCCTATTGAAATTCTGCTCTCTGAAGACAAAGTCCCCAATTCTGAATTCCTCCCTCCTTGTACTGCCACAGGAATATCTGTGTGCCTTCCTTGGTCTGGGACCAACAAGGGCTCCCCTTAAGCTTCAGATATTAGCGTATAACATTAGGTGCCAATCCTGATGCTGGATCTATGCAGGCAGACCTCTGGCACCATGTGGAGTTTCACTGAAGGCAAAGGAGCTGTGCGCAGATCCCAGTGCAAGACTAGAGCCTTCAATGATCAAAGCATCAACAGGCAGTACCCTTCCATTCGTTACAAATAAGCCATTTATACTGTACTATATGCAAAAAATATAGATCATGATTAGAACTGGGCAAATAACTGATTTTTTGGATCAGCCTGAATAAAAAAAAATCAATTTTTTCACCAACTGTAAAAAAAGATCAATTTAAGGTCGAACAAACATAAAAATGGCCCTAGTGGGTCAGACCAATGGTCCACCGAGGCCAGTAGCCTGTCTCTGACACTGGCCAGTACCAGAGCTTCACTGGGAGTGTACAGAACAGGTTAGTTCAAGAGAGTCACCCTGTCTTCCCCTTCCAGCTTTTGGCAGTCAGAGGTTTAGGGTCGCCCCAAGCATGGGGTTGCAACCCTGACCATCTTGGCTAATTTTCATTGATGGACCTATCCTCCATGAACTTATCTATACTTTGGCTCTCCCAGCATCCTCTGGCAATGAGTTCTACAGGTTGACTGTGCATTGTATGAGGAGGTACTTCCTTTTGTTTGTTTTAAACCTACTGCATGTTAATTTCATCAGGTGTCACCTGGTTTTTGTATTGTGGGAAAGGGTAGATAACATGTCTCTATTTACTTTTCCCACACCATTCATGATTTTATAGAATTCTATCATATTCCCCCTTAGTCTTATCTTTTCTAAGATGAAGAACCCTAATCTCTTAGTCTCTTCTCATATGGAAGCTGTTCCATACCCTTGATCAATTCTGTTACCCTTCTCTGAATCTTCCTAGTTCCACTATATCATTTTTTTCAGATGGGGCAACTAGAACAGTACACAGTATCCAAGCTGTGGGCACGCCGCAGATTTATATAGTGGCATTATGATATTTTCTGTCCTATTTTCTATCCCTTTCCCAATAGTTCCTAACTTACTGTACTCCTGAGGGAATTCTGCACCAAAATATTAAAAATTCTACACCAAAAAATAAAAACTCAGCAAATTTTGTCAATAAATAAATGTGGAGGCTCCAGCATGGCAGTGGGGAGCAGATCGCCCTGCGGCCCTCTCCCCCTGGGATGTGGACTCGGCAGTAAGATTGCACCTCACCCTGACAAGCGCAAGGGCCAGTCCTGCCCCAGAAACACCTGGGGCCCTGCCCCTTCACACCAGGTGCACCAAGATAGTAAGTGAGAGGGACAGAGTCTCACATGAATGCCCAACCCAGGCTGCCCATCTAGCAGTGGAACAAGCAGACTCAGCCTGGCAGGATCCAAGTGTGGAGGAGCTTAATGTGGAGGGGATCCAGCTGTGGATTGAGAGGGTTCTGTGTGAGGCAATCTGGGGGCGGACTGCTCAGTGGGGGTCTGGGTGTGGGGGGAATCTGGATGCACAGGGGCTTGTTGAGGAGTTCTGGGTGCTTGGGAAATGGGACTCTGTGGGGTGTCCAGGTGAAGGTGGTTGGGGCTCCTTGGGGGGGGGGGGGGGTCCTGAGTGTGGGGGCACTGGGCTTGGCAGGGGGGTCTGGGTGCAAGGGACTCAGTGGTGGGAGTCCGGGTCTGGGGCAAGTGGGCTTTGGTCCTGGCAGAACCAAGACTGGAGAGTCGGAGACCTCCTGGACTACGACCGGGGAGACTGGCTGGATCCCCTGATGCTCACTCAGCGCATGGGGCTCTCCAGACCTTGTACTCCCCGGCGCGTACTTTAGGAGGTGAAGGCCGCTTTGCCGCCTGCTGCTCGGGTTTACCTCGATCGGGTCCTGCATGAGGGCACGCCCCGCCCACCCTCTACCCCTGGCCCGCCGGATCTTTTAATTGGGCCCCTACCCCGTGGACCCAACCGACCCCCTCACCCCTTCACTGCGACCTGGCTGCACGAGCTGCAGCTGTCTGTTTCCAAACCGCACCAAGGAAACATCTATACATGGTTGTGCTCCACACCCTACACGCCCTCACCCTGGTGTCCTGCCCCAATACAAAATGGCGGGACCTCCTGCCACCTTTGGAGGGTGAGGAGCCCCGGTGGACCAGCCTATATTCCACCTTGGTCCCGAGGCCCGCAGGGGATATCAGTTGGTGGCTCCTTCACGGAGCCATGAGCATGGGCGTATTCTTGGTGTGGTTCACCTCTATCCCAGACACCTGCCCCTTTTGCAGCATGAGGGAAACCCTGGCACATGTATATCTGGAGTGTGCCAGGCTGCAGCCCCTATTCCGGCTCCTCACAAATATTTTATTATGTTTTTGGTTGCACTTCTCCCCTCACCTTCTTATTTATGCACTCCCTATCCGTGGCCCCACAAAGTCATGGGATCTCCTGGTCAACCTCCTCCTGGCCCTAGCTAAAATGGCCATCTATAAAACCAGAGCGAGGAGGTTGGCTGATGGAGTCTCCTGTGACGGTGGGGCCTATTTCCGATCCTTAGTCCGTTCACGTATCGGGGCAGAGTTCCTCTGGGCTCCCTTGACGCCTTTGAGGAGCAGTGGGCACTGTCCAGGGTTCTCTGCTCGGTGTCCCCATCCGGTTCCCGTCGTTTGACCCTTTGACCGCACTCCTGTCCCTGTTATTTCATTAGTTGTCCCCCAGATTTATTTGGTGTCCCGGTCCTGTGGATCCCCCTCTTAGGCTGGGTGGGGATCCTTTAGCAGTGGACGGGCTTTTCCCGCCCCCTTCCCGGATCCCAGTAGGGCAAGTGGGGTTTGGTGGGGTGGAGGTCTGGGTGCAGCTGGTTGGGGCTCAGTGGGGTGGGAGTTGGAGTGCAGGAGGCTCAGCAGGGGAGTGAAGGGGGGCTCTGGATGCATGGGGGTTGGGCAGATGGGGGAGCAGCTCCCCATACAGTGACCTGTCCCCCCGCGGCTGAGGAGCAACGTGTGCAGGAAGCTGGGGGGCAGAGCTTCCTGCAGCTGGGGAAGGTTTCTGGGGGTGGATCTGACCTGGCCCTGGCCCCGCCCCTGGACACTCCTTGCAGAGGAAGAGGAAGTCCCGTCTTCCCCCTCCCCCAGCCCAGCCAGGACTAGCAGCTGATCCCGGCGTAGGAGCCACCTGATAGTGTGTCCTCAGCCCTGCCCTCTCCCTCCCTCCCTCCCACAGTGATTTACCTCTTTGCTGGCTGCTCTAGGTGCCCAAAATGACGCGCCCGCACTGCTGGGGAGGGGCACATGACCGCTCTTGCGGCTTTCCTTTGCTTCTCCTTCATTTTCTGCTGGGAAGCAAAGAAATCTGAGGGGGGCATGACTGCTACATGCGCACAGTGGCGCAGAATTCTCCCAGGAGGAATACTGTTAGCCTTTTGGACTTCTGCTGTGCATTAAGCTGAAATTTTCAGAGAACTATCCACTAACAAAACATTTTGTTTGACCCAATCTGAGACATTTCATTTTGTTTGAGGCTTTTTATTACCTTTAAAAAAATGAAATGGAAGTAAAGTTCTAAACAAAAAGACACTGTAAAAGTTGAAACATTTTGTTTCAAAAATGTCAAAACAAAACATTCATACTCTTTCAGAATGTTGTGTGTTCTCAACCAAAACAATCTGATGAATTCAACTTGAAATTGAAAAATGTTTCAGTGTTTTTCACCAAATCTGCATTTTGCAATGAAAAATGTTTTGTCCACATTTTTTTTTTGCCCATCTCTAATCATAACAGCTCTTTGGGACCTCTGCGGTTTATTATTTTGGCAAAGCAAGATCAACTAATCCTCTGTCCAAAGCAATATTTTTGGATGGTTTTAGGTCACAGAACATGCAATAATCATAGTCTCCATGAGTCTACTTTCCAGAAGGTCCTTCACTCTCAGAAAGTGAAAAGAGGCTTTGTTACAATCACTTTACCAGGTCTGTAGATTGAAAGTTGTTTATCAAGCTCTCGTTCAGCTTTTCAAATCCACTTACTTCCTGACAGCAACACTTTGGTGTTATAATTCAGAGAGAATCCCCTCAGAGAGAATGGGATTGGAGATGCTTCCGTTCAGAAATCTTATCAAAGGGGTGAGCTCTGTGCATCTGAAATGGATTGTGAAAAGGCTCGTTTCTTATCTTTCACAAACTGAAGATTCCTCTTCCCCTTTCCAATTGTTACATTTGGATTCCCTGCTTCCCGTTGGAACAGGCCACTGGACAGGCTCTGAAACTCTGCAGATGCCAAAGCCCTGTCATCCAGACAAAAGCCCTGTACTTCTACACCAGCCATGTGTTCCTGGGGACTCTCCTCCCCCAACTCCCATGCAGTCGTGATACATTAGAATGGGGTTCGCCAGCCAATGGCTACCTCTAGGATCCACCCATAGGATCGTATTCATAGCACGTAATCTAACATAGCATCTGGCTGTCTTACCTGTTAAAGAAAATCTCCCCTGAGTGTGTGCGTGCATATGAGGGAGAATAATGTGAAATTCCCCTCGTCTTAGCTATCCACTCCTGCAGCCCACCCACGACCTGCCCTTCTCTGTTCTCTCATTGTAGAGTCCCTAACCATCTTCCCCAAGACTCTGACAAACAGGTGGCAGAGCTCCTTTCAGCATCGGTGGTAAAGAGCAATGCATGGAGCAACACCCTTTGTGGTGGAAAGAGCTCAATGATGATGCAAAAATGATATTAATAAAATCATTATAATTTATTTTTTAAATATTAGGTTGTTACAAATTTGTTTGCACCTTTATCGAATATTAAGATATAGCTACAAGTATGTTAAAGGCAGGATACTTGGAAATATGCCAATACCTGTGTATGTTTTAGTTAGTTATGTTATAAAATGTTCAGCCTGATTAGAGATATTGCAGGAAGTTTCTGTTTTCTGTCACCCCAAAACAAACCAAATATCAGGGTGATCACCCTTCTTTGCCATAAACCCATGTTTATAACTGCAAAGAGTTTCTTATCTAGAACAGGACAGCTAACTCTTGTATAAAATACCAGTTTGGTACAGCTGGTACCAAGAAAACAAACCATGAAAAACATGAATGTTTTAGGAAAGGATTGATTGCGAAAAGAAATGTAGGGTTGTGTTGTCAGAACAATAAATTTAGGTGTGAAGTGGGCTTTTTCACCCTCCCAAGAAAAACGAAGTAGACCCACACAAAGAATGGCAGAAATATACGTGCTGAAATGAATTTTATAATTACTGTAAAATTTTCATTCAGAATAGCTTCTAGGAAAAAATGTGTCATTGGAAATGTTTTACAACTTTGTTCATTTCTTCAATGGCGAATCATTTTGAATGGCATATTTGCAAGTATTTTAACTGAATGCAAAGCATCTAATGTAATTTCCTAATATCATTGTTAAGGAAATGGTAAAATGCTTTCTAATGATCTTTCTAAACTAATTACTCATGTAAGAAGCCATTTAAATATATTTGTATTAATTAAGACTTAATTAATTACTGGCAGTGCTCAAGCCACCCCCTCACCCAACTCAGGATGACAAGAAGAATCATCTTTCCAAAAATTGTCATACAGACTCAACAACTTCTTTAATAACTATTTAACCTAAAGTATTTCTTTAAGAATTATTTAATTTTAAAGGATTGTTTTGAGAATTATTAAACTCTAATAAAACGGAAGGAATATCACAGAAAATGGACTGAATACAAAGAAAGTTAAATTCTAAACTTAAGGATCTTCTGTGAATCTCCTGCCACAAAGACATAGGAAATAGAACTGGAAAGAAAGAATTACAACCCTAATGAACATATGCATTAACAAACTACTTATTCATATGATGAAGAGGCTCCTAAGGACAACCCACTAAGGTACTTAAGCAAAAAAAGAATGTCAGCAACCAGCTTTGAATCTAAACAAGCCTGAAAGAGATGTGTTTTCCTATAGTTTCATCAAAATAGGAAGAAGGGTATAAAAGCTCTGAAGAGAGCACCCATCTCACATGCTCCCCGCTACCATGCTCAAACACACACGTTGCTCATCAACTTATCCTGTCCATCTCTACAAGCAAGCTACAGCAGACAGCTCAGAAAAGCAGAGAAAAGACTCAAGAAGAAACCAACCCTAGGAAAACTTCAACAGGACTTCAGCATGGATTGGTGAGAAGTTAACTAAGACACTGCCAAGGGACTAGACTTAAAACACTTGTAAAGATTTTAATAGGATATGGAAATACTATAGTAACTGAAGACACTACAGTTCTGCCTATTAATTAACAAATGGTTAGACCAAGTATTCTTGGAGAGGATATAGGAGCTAAACATTGGTAAAGAGAGAAACAGTGGAATTTAATTAAAGATTCTTAATATTTGTAATTGGCCTGTCTCAAGGCAGCTCCTTAAATAGCATCTTCTAAATAACTGATTGAAATATTTCCTTCAGTTTCATAGGATCTAGTTAAGATTGCTTACTTTGCCCAAGTATAAACTGTTTACGTTATCAATTAAATGCCAAAAAAGACCCACCTGCCCTTTAACAAATTATTTTACCCACTTATAAAGAGTTTACGTATCAATGAGATACTAAGCTGGGCTCACAGTAAATTTAGGAAATAATATACTTTGGTCTTAACTTCCCAAACAAAGAATGCCCCCAGAAGTGGTTCATTCTCAAAGGTGTAATGTCTCTTAAAACTCTCCGGAGAGACACACAGATGAGACTGTAATGGAAGTAACTAGTTTATCACTCGTGTTCTGTCATTTGTATCGATTTAATGCTTCCCCCCCACACACCTTTAATAATAAAATAGCCATGGTTAAAAATTGTGATTATTTTGCTTTGTTTTAATTGTGGTGTCCCCTAGGTATGTAAAATACTGGCAGTCACATCCCTGAACTGGCAATAAGAGAAACAGTTACTAATAAACGTCTACCATTTCTTGTTTCTCTAAACTAAACATAGTTGGTAATTTTTAAAATAAAATTACTTGGCATCCAACAATTTAAAATTACCCCTTTCTATTCCACACTTTGGTCAGATTAAGAGGCAACAACTGGAATAACTTTAAGTTGACAGAACAAGAAGTAATGGTCTCAAGTTGCAGTGGGGGAGGTTTAAGTTATTATGGTTTAGGATATTAGGAAAAACTTTTTCACTAGGAGGGTGGTGAAGCACTGGAATGCGTTACCTAGGGAGGTGATGGAATCTCCTTCCTTAGAGGTTTTTAAGGCCCATCTTGACAAAGCCCTGGCTGGGATGATTTAGTTGGGGATTGGTCCTGCTTTGAGCAGGGGTTGGACTAGATGACCTCCTGAGGTCCCTTCCAATCCTGATATTCTATGATTCTACGAAGTGCATGCAACCTATGTTTTAATCAGTCAGCTGATGCTTTTCATTTTCAAGGCCCCCAGCTGCAACTATTCCATATGTAGAAATCCCATTGGCTGTAGTAATATTTCCAGAGGTGGCGGGGCTTCTAACTTGAGCCCTTTATTTATATTTAAGCACCACTGAAATCTTGCTTTAGTACAAAGCAATGTGTTATCTTGTAGGTTTGATCTGCAGGACTCAAATCAGGAAGGACTTTCTCTTTCTCTTTTTTTTTTAATAAACCAAGTAATAAGAAATTAATTCAAGAACGTCCCTTAAATCAAAGACAGCTTTTAACCTCATTAATGCTAAGCTCTCCCGTCACAAGGAGATCAAGTGTTCACTTGAAGAAAAGTACCTGCTTTCTGAAACACATAGAGGTGAACAAAATCCTAAAGGAGCTGCTCAGAGCAACTGCTCAATTAAATATAAAAATGACTAGTTTATGTCCAGAGAAGAACAGGTTAGTGGAGCAGTGTCTTCCTTCCCTCTGAAAACACAATTAGTTAAAGAGTGCAGTGCGACAAAAGCAAAGCCAAGCCCGCTGATTGAGCAGTTACTCTTCCCCCAGGAGAGCAGAGCTGCGGTGGTCCACCTGCCTTTTTGCAAAAGTCTAATGAGGTTTATACCACCCCTATTTCCGTTAGGCACTTATGTTTTCTTTTACTGAACACCTGTGTGGGAATGAGTGGCTCGTTAAAGTGCAGGCCATACGCCAGTAGCCCAGCATAGGAAGTCTTCCTCACATGGCCATGTTGATGTACCTCAGCCCTGGTTCCAAGAATCCCTGATCCTTCTGAACCTACTAACCCAAGTTTGCTAATATAGCCGCATTTTGCGGTACGTAGTGGTTTGATTCTGTAAACCAATGTCCTGCTCAACCTCACAACTCATTTTGATTTGTGGCCTAAGACTCAAACCCAGCTACTCAGAGAGGAAAAGCTAGTGAATTAGCTCACTGTGCCACTCAGCCCTCAAAAGATACTCCGAAAAAAAAGAAGAAGAAATGCCAGTGTAGTTCTCTTAAGAAAAAAAAATCTCCATCATCTCTTATCTAAATTCCATCAACTCATGCAACTTCCTAGGAAGGGAAGGATAGCCCAGTGGTTATGGCACTGCCTTTGAACACAGGAGAACCTGATTCAATTCCCTGCTCTGCCATGGACTTCCAGTGTGACCTTGGACAAGTCACTTAGCCTTTCTGTGCCTCAGTTCCCCATGTTTAGAGTAGAGACAATAATGCTTCACAGGGGCTTTGAGATCTGCTGATGAAAAGCCCTCTATAAGAAATAGGCATTATTGTTTTCAATTGTGCCTCTCCTTCTCATTTACATACAACTTAGGCAAACTACTGGCTAATGGGTGTGTTACGTTCTTACGGTCAAGCCAGTGTTCTTCAGTTCTCACGCAGCATCGCCTCTGTGCAGCCACGCAACACAGAACAGAGAATATAAACCTGCCTGGAATGGGAAGATCTTGAGTAAGGTCACCATACAGCAAAGCAAGTGAGCACATGCTGAATTATAAGCACATTCTTTAGATCCCATTAAAGTCTGTGGGACTCACCACCACGAGCTTACATTAAGCATCTGCTTAAATACTTCCCTGAAGAGGCATGGAATACCTAACATGCTTAAAATTAAGCATGTGCTTAAGTGCTTTCCTGAATTAGAGCCTCTAAAGGGGAACTGTTCTGACTGATCCCTATATTGGACTCATCCGATCAAGTCTCCCCCACCCCCAAAAGTCTCATCATACTCTGCCTGCTGGGGGTATAGGAGCTATGATCTTTTCCTGCCAACAATCTAGTGGAAACATGGTGTGCTGTTGTAACCCACACACCTCCTGGGTGTCGTGTTGTGTCCCATCTAGTGGCACCGAGACCACTTAGAGAGAGAGAGAGTTAAATGAGTCTGCTCTACAGCTTTAGCTAACAGCCAGTTGGCTCTTAGCTCATGTGACAGAGGCTCCTGCACTAAGCTCCAGAGGTCCCAGGTTCAATCGCGCCCGCCGACCTGGGTCTGTCAGCGTTACACTGGCACATCCTTCAGGAGCCTCGTCCTTCACTCCATGGGCTGGCGGGGTCACGTTCAGCACCTGGAAGGGTTGCGGGTCCTTCACAACTTCCCTGAGCAATTTCCACTACTTTTGAGTTATGTTCAGGGGTTGAAGGGCAGACCCTGAACAATAACTAGCAACGCTCGCTTCTTTAATTCTTCATAATAATACTCTGTGCTTTATTCAAACAAGGCAGAGACTGTAACTTGGTGCTGATGTGAAAAGAAAATACCATGTCCCCATGCGTTAAAGATATTGGCCCCGACCCTGTCCCTGGCTACCGTGTAAAGAGGCCATAGGAAGGACAGCACTGCCCCCTCGGGACTGCACTCGGTGGCATAGCATGGGTGGCCCTGCGTCACCCTCATTCACAGCTCTAGCAGAGGGACATGGTGGAGGCCTGGGGCTGCTTTAAGTTGCTCTAGGGACTGGAATTCAGAAAAGCTGCACCCATGCTGTCCATTCTGCAAAGCACAGCACTGGATCTGGGCCAGCGGGTATAACTGTTCATTTGCTTGCGTAGCCCACATTAAACCAGCGTGGGTCTTTGCTCCTCTGTAGAAAAGCTTTTTAAATCTGCCACTGCCGCTAGGTTGATGAACCTGATGCGTTAATTCAAGCAGCAAACCTCATGCTTCTCGATCCTGGGATCAATCTCCACCGCCTGTCCAGGGTGCCGGAATTGGTGTCCACGTGCATTTTAACACTGATTAGGAAAGCAGGTTGTTCTGCAAAAATCACTGTTATCAATTCAACTATTCTTCAGCCACTCCACTTGCCTTTCCGTCTGAAAAGACAACCCAGCAGGAGGCAGCCTCCACACAACACAATGCAGAACTACACTACTCAGAACACCTCCACCACCCCAAGCACTCATGTAATAGTAAGAGAAATTACAACACAGCCCCTGGGGGAAGATGGCTGCATTCCAGCCCCGGCATATTAAACTAGCAGTAGCAGGGCAAGAGTTTAATATTGCAGTGGGAGAACAAATGTCTTTTAAACTCCGTCTACATTGGTCACTATTTATTTTCCTTGCAAACTCAACCAAGAGAGCTGTTAGTAATTCCGTCAGGATTACTCTGAACTTTACAGAGTTTTAATTAGTTTTGTTTTCTTACACCATTTAAATAGTGCTGTCAAAGGAGTACATTTAAGCACCCAAAAATGCCCAAAGCATTTTCTTTTTGTTGGGTGCAAACACACAGAAATTGTATCCCAAACATTGGTTTTAATTTGATCATTCCAAAACGTTGACAGATTCCAAGCGTTCTATGCAGTTAGTTCTACAAGGGGGCTGCCAGCCTCAAGAATGAGCCTTGTGTGAGCAGTTAAGCAACTGACTCTCAAATCTGGAACTCACTCCCAGATCCGGACAATCACGAGTCTCAGCCCTTCAGGACAAAATGGAAAACCCACTAGCATCCCCAAATCACACACGTCCAAAGTAACATGAATTCTGTCCATGCACACAAAGCAGACAGGACCTCTGTTTGTAAGGTCTGATCCAAATTCCCCCAGCCTCAGAATGCTACTGAATTTACCCAGCTAGGAAGCGTGATGTGCTAAGACACCCCTTTTTTAATCAACAGAAAGAACACTGCAAGAAATGTCTATCAACCCCTCCCCGCTTCAGAAACTGAAAATATAATCTGCATAAATGTAGACACCATCTGATGACATTAACCTGCAATTTTTGCCACCAATGACTGGAAAAAGAAACTCTTTTATTCAATGGTAGTCACACTGCTAACTGACCAGCTTCTGTTTATTCACCTATACATACATAGTTTCTCCTTAGTAACAACGGCTAAGGCTAAGTTTATGAAACTTTTCTGGAAAAACTGTTTATCCAAATCTA
Source organism: Lepidochelys kempii (assembly GCF_965140285.1). Lineage (NCBI taxonomy): Eukaryota > Metazoa > Chordata > Testudines > Cheloniidae > Lepidochelys > Lepidochelys kempii. The sequence goes on from NC_136381.1 coordinate 259,906,059, forward strand.
GCCTGATTCTAAATAATACAGATATTTTCAACTCTACCAAGATACAAAGGACTTATCAGTAAATACATGAATTATATTTTTATTGGGGGGTTGATCAGGATATCTAGATGAAAATGCATAACTTCCAAGGCTAGATTATAAAAAGGCAAAAACGTGATGTTAATGTTTATGCAGTGCTTTGAAGATATAAAACCAGGAAGTGCTAGGGATTTTTGTGTTTTGTTGGACAGCTCCAACTCCTTAGATACAAGAATCAAGTTAGCCTTTAAAGGGCAATCTGCAGAATACAAGTATGCTCAAACTGGTGTAGGTTATTAGAAAACGAGGGTAGAAAAAGATGTGTGTAACAGGGCAAGGTCCACTTAATTCAGTTTATAGGTACTGAGAGGAAGAATAAGCTTTTGCAAAAATACTTAACCCAATGGAAGAGCTGTCATTTTATTTTTATTCCGAAGGAGACAGTTTATTTTCCCAAACAAAAATTCCCTGTTGTGTTTGCAATCCAAACATGGCAGCATCATGACAACTGAAAGGGTAAGTCTACATTGCAACTGAGAGTGAGCCTCCCAGCCCAGGGAGACAGATGCTTGAGCTAGCATGCTAAAAGCACCAGTGGGGAGGGAGCTTGGTCTCTCATGCCACTTGAGAGCCCACGCGAAGCCTGAGACACAGTGTCCAAACTGCTGTTTTGAGTGTACTAACTTGAGCCCTGCTTGTGCAAGTCCATCTACCCAGGTTGGAAGTCTCACTCCCAGCTGCAGTATAGAGGGACACAAAGTGACATTAACTAGAAACTGACCAGATTCCAAAGTGAAGCCAACCACTCTATTTATACCACCGGAGCTCAGAACAAAAATCAGAAAGTGAACAATTTACCGACAGAGTGAAAAGGTCATATCTATTATGATATTTCTAAAATTCTTTCGGGTTTCATAAACTAGGGGGCAAATGTGATTTTTTTAAAGTTGACAGTATCCCATTAACTTATCATTTTTATTGTGAATCATTTTCAGAAATCTAAAATAATCAGATTCATAGCACACTTCTGTACTAATCATTAACACATGAAAGGATGATTATTAAGTTTAATAATGCCTTAGAATAATGCAGAATTCACCTTCGGGGCAAAATTCTTCCCTCAGATACACATGCACAATGACTCTCTGATAGCAGTAGGGGCTGTAAGTATGGTGTGGGGGTGAGGACAAATCTGTCTCTACAGGCTTTGACCCCACAATGAGATCTAGACAGAATCCTGCTCCTGAACAGAGCTCCATTGATATCACTGTGGTTCCCCATGGGCATAAAGATTCACACATGGGAATCAGTTTGCAGGACTGGAGCCTAAGAATTTAGAGGGTTTATCAATTATTTTTTCTCTCCAAGTGGTAGTAAATTTTTGGCAGACATCTCACAAGGACAAAGGCTAAAGGTTATTTCCCCCCTGGCTAAGTGTACCCATGGATTTCATTCATTCACTGAAACATTTCAAAGCAAAACTACTGATTGATTTATGCGAACAATTTCCCCCCACTTAAAACTGTTTTCTGTGAATGCACTGTAATTGCTATGCTATGGCTACAAAGGAAAACCCTGCCAAAATATTGTAGCAATGCTGGTTAAGTTCTTATTATAAAACACTTATTTTACATTAATTCAAACCTAGACTGAAATTTGGCACTCAGTCAAAGAATGGTTGTAAACTACCATCACTTACCAGATATTGTTCAAATTGCCATGGCTGTTTTTCAGTTACAGGAGGGCATATAAATTTTAAGTTTAACAGACCATCATGTTTTCTCTTCTGATTCAAAAATTGCTTTGTTGGGTTGTTTTAAAATGAAAACTCTCCCAAAAACCCTGCGTGCTCCGCAAAGGCTTTATATCAGAAAGGTCACAAGGACTTAGTCACCATTTTTTATTCTTCTTTTCATTGCCTTTATGTGTATAAAATTTCTAGTACATCATACATAAGAGTTTGTTAGAAAATGTAAGTATAGAGTTGCATTCCCAGCTCCACCACTGACTTGCTATGTGACCTTGACTAAATCATTTAAACCATCCTTTTTAAGTTGTGTGCCCAAATCTATATCAAAAGTGGCCTCATTTTAGAAGTGCTAAGAACACACAACTCTTGTGGAAATCTGATTGCTCCGTCCTCTCTGTAAATCAAGCCACTTTTATTTAGGTGTGTAAGGTCCTGATCTTGCAAACAATTACACAAGTACTTAATTCCCCAAAGGCAAATAGTCCTCTAACTTCAGTGGGACAATTTAAGTATTTAAAGTTAAGTATATGCTTAAGGGCTTTGCTGGATTGGAGCCAAAGTTTGAAATGGTTGGTCATAATCTCTCTGTGCTACAGTTTCTCCATCTGTAAAACAGGGATAGCAAGTCACACTTTTGTGAAATACTTTGAGATCCAGGGATTAAAAAAATTAAAACACCTGTAAGTGCCATGTATTAATTATTATTTTGGGGCAGCAGCAGCCATTCCATAGTTAAGGCTGAAGTTAGCTCTCCATTATAAACCCAGTTTTCTACACATCCAAACCTCTGCTTCCCCCACAAGAAACACAAACACACACACACACACACACACGCACTCAACTTCCCCACCAAAGAAACTGATCTTCCTGAAATTTTGTGTTCTCCTCCTCATCCATTTTAATATTATTTATTTACGTACTTATGGAAAGTTTGGCAAAAGAAAATAAATCCAAAGATAGGGTGTTCTGAAAATTTTGCTGTCAATTACTTTGGGGAACAAACAAACACTTTTTTTTTTTTGTGGCTCATCATATCTCTAAAATGGCTTAGTCCAGAAACTTCAGATTTGTTGTGTTGTTAGCCTTGCTGAAAAGAAGTGCCTTTGAGTGTTTTGGGGGTGGACTGGTGGGACCATTAAAAAAAGAAACAATGATTAAGTGTATAAAAAGCAACATTTACAATATAAATGTGTATAACTGTAAACTGACCTCACTGCAGGTACTTGGCTGGGCTAGAGTTTGGGAGGTGGGAGATGAGAGGCAAATGTAGCACAGAAGTCTGGGAAGGGGTATGGAAAGGAAGGCAAAGGTCAGGAGAGATTCATAGATTCATAGATATTAAGGTCAGAAGGGACCATTACGATCATCTAGTCTGACCTCTGGCACGATGCAGGCCACAGAATCTCACCCACCCACTCTTGCAATAAACCTCCCACCTATGTCTGAGCTATTGAAGTCCTCAAATCATGGTTTAAAGACTTCAAGGAGCAGAGAATCCTCCAGCAAGTGACCCGTGCCCCATGCTACAGAGGAAGGCAAAAAACCCTCAGGGCCTCTTCCAATCTGCCCTGGAGGAAAATGCCTTCCCGACCCCAAATATGGTGATCCGCTGAACCCTGAGCATGTGGGCAAGATTCACCAGCCAGATGCCCAGGAAAGAATTCTCTGTAGTAACTCAGATCCCACCCCATCTAACATCCCATCACAGGCCATTGGGCCTATTTACCATGAATAGTTAAAGATCAATTAATTGCCAAAATCATGTTATCCCACCGTGCCATCTCCTCCATAAACTTATCGAGTTTAATCTTGAAGCCAGATAGGTCTTTTGCCCCCACTGCTTCCCTTGGAAGGCTATTCCAGAACGTCACTCCTCTGATGGTTAGAAACCTTCATCTAATTTCAAGTCTAAACTTCCCGATGGCCAGTTGTTCTTGTGTCCACATTGGTACTGAGGTTAAATAATTCCTCTCCCTTTCCGGTATTTATCCCTCTGATATATTTATAGAGAGCAATCATATCTCCCCTCAACCTTCTTTTGGTTAGGCTAAACAAGCCAAGCTCCTTGAGTCTCCTTTCTTAAAACAGGTTTTCCATTCCTCGGATCATCCTAGTAGCTCTTCTCTGTACCTGTTCCAGTTTGAATTCATCCTTCTTAAACCTGGGAGACCAGAACTGCACACAGTATTCCAGATGAGGTCTCACCAGTGCCTTGTATAACGGTACTAACAACTCCTTATCTCTACTGGAAATACCTCACCTGACGCATCCCAAGACCGCATTAGCTTTTTTCACAGCCATATCACATTGGCGGCTCATAGTCATCCTGTGGTCAACCAATACTCCAAGGTCCTTCTCCTCCTCCCTTACTTCTAACTGATGCATCACCCCAGCTTATAACTAAAATTCTTGTTATTAATCCCTAAATGCATGACCTTACACTTCTCACTATTAAATTTCATCCTATTACTATTACTCCAGTTTACAAGGTCATCCAGATCCTCCTGTATGATATCCCGGTCCTTCTCTAAATTGGCAATACCTCCCAGCTTCGATTCGTATCATCTGCAAACTTTATTAGCACACTCCCACTTTTTGTGCCGAGGTTAGTAATAAAAAAATTAAATAAGATTGGTCCCAAAACCGATCCCTGAAGAACTCCAGCGGTAACCTCCCTCCAGTCTGACAGTTCACCTTTCAGTACGACCTGCTGTAGCCTCCCTTTTAACCAATTCTTTATCCACCTTTCAATTTTCATATTGATCCCCATCTTTTCCAATTTAACTAATAATTTCCCATGTGGCACTGTATCAAACTTCTTACTGATATCTAGGTAAATTAGATCCACTGCATTTCCTTTGTCTAAAAAATCTGTTACTTTCTCAAAGAAGGAGATCAGGTTGGTTTGGCACAATCTACCTTTTGTAAAACCATGTTGTATTTTGTCCCATTTACCATTGACCTTTCTCCTTCAGAATTTTTTCCAAGACCTTGCATACTACAGATGTCAAACTAACAGGCCTGTAGTTACCCGGATCACTTTTTTTTCCTTTCTTAAAAATAGGAACCATGTTAGCAATTCTCCAGTCATATGGTACAACCCCTGAGTTTACAGATTCATTAAAAATTCTTGCTAATGGGTTTGCAATTTCATGTGCCAATTCCTTTAATATTCTTGGATTAAGATTATCTGGGCCCCCTGATTTAGTCCCATTAAACTGTTCGAGTTTCGTTTCTACCTCAGATATGGTAATATCTACCTCCATATCCTCATTCCCATTTATCATGCTACCATTATCCCTAAGATCCTCATTAGCCTTATTAAAGACTGAGGCAAAGTATTTGTTTAGATATTGGGCCATGCCTAGATTATCCTTAACCTCCACTCCATCCTCAGTGTTTAGCGGTCCCACTTCTTCTTTCTTTGTTTTCTTCTTTTTTATATGGCTACAGAACCTTTTACTATTGGTTTTAATTTTCTTTGCAAGATCCAACTCTACTTGACTTTTAGCTTTTCTCACTTTATCCCTACATGTTCTGACCTCAATAAGGTAGCTTTCCTTGCTGATCCCTCCCTTTTTCCACTCCCTGTATGCGTTCCGCTTTTTCTTAATCACCTCTCTGAGATCCTTGCTCATCCAGCTTGGTCTACAACTCCTGCAGATGAATTTTTTCCCCTTTCTTGGGATGGAGACTTCTGATAGCTTCTGCAGCTGTGACTTGAAGTAATCCCAGGCCTCCTCTGCCTTTAGATCCATAAATTCTTCAGTCCAATCCACTTCCCAAACTAATTTCCTTAATTTTTGAAAGTCAGCCCTTTTGAAATCAAAAACCCTAGTCACAGATTTATTTTTGTTTATCCTTCCATTCAGTTTGAACTGAATTAGCTCATGATCACTCGAACCAAGGTTGTCCCCTACAACCATTTCTTCTATGAGGTCCTCACTACTCACCAAAACCAAATCTAAAATGGCATCCCCTCTTGTCGGTTCAGCAACTACTTGATGAAGGAATCCATCAGCTATCGCATCTAGGAAAATCTGAGTCCTATTATTATTACTAGCACTTGTCCTCCAGTCTATATCTGGGAAGTTAAAGTCTCCCATGATCACGCAGTTTCCATTAGTATTTACTTCATTAAAAACAATAAAGAGGGCTCCATCCATATCCAGATTGGATCCCGGCGGTCTCTAGTACACCCCAAGCACTATCCCAGGGCAGGCTCTAGTAGTTTTCTTCCCCAATGTGATTTTTGCCCAGACGGACTCTGTCTTATCCATTCCATCGCTTCTTATTTCTTTACTTTCTACCTCATCATTGATAGACAATGCTACTCCACCACCTTTACCTGTATTTCTGTCTTTCCTAAATAGCACAGACCCTTCAATAGCTGTAGTCCAGTCATGACGACTATTCCACCCTGTTTCCGTTCTCCCTAGAATATCTGGTTTCACTTCCTGCACCAGTAGTCTAGTTCCTCCATTTTGTTACCTAGGCGCCTCGCATTGGTGTACAAACATCTTCATTTTTGCTGTTTGGCCTCGCTCACGTTCTTTACCCGATTAGGCCCGGTCATTCTACAGCCAGTGTGACCTATTGGACTGGTATCCACACTGCCCTTCCTCCTTATGTCCATTCTCCTACCCACGGCTGTATCCTTTCTTACTTTGTTTTCTTCCCTCTCAATGCTAAAATCCGGCGTGGAGATTACCTGGACATCTCCCAACCATCTCCCCCTAATTCCTAGTTTAAAGCTCTCTTAATAGTTGTGCCAGCCTCCATCCTAGAAGTCTATTTCCTTCCCTGCTCAGAGGAAGTCCATCCTGAGAGAACTGTCCTCTGTTCATGAATGCCTCCCAGTGGCCATACATCCCAAAGCCCTCCTTCTAGCACCACTGCCTGAGCCATCTGTTGATAGTCATAATCTTGTCACACCTTTGTTGCCCTTCTCTAGGAACAGGCAGAATCCCACTGAAGATCACCTGAGCCTCGATTTCCTTAAGCGTCTTCCCCAGCGTCGCATAGTCTCCCTTGATACGTTCCAGAGAGAATCTACCGGTATCATCTGTTCCCACATGAAGGACCATCAGTGGAGTCTTTCCCGCTCCCTTTAGGATCCTTTTCAACCTCAGGTCCACATCCCATATCTTAGCACCTGGAAGATAGCACACCCTTCTATTCTCTGGATCAGCTCCGGTTATAGGCCTGTCTATTCTTCTCAGTAAGGAGTCCCTCAGTAAGGAGTAAGGAGTAGACCTGCCTTTTCCTGGTGACGGTGCGATTCTCCAGTCTATCCCCTGTTCCCTCTGGCTGCAAGTTCTTTCCATTCCTATTCTCCCTTGTAATCCTCTTCAACCCATCCTGCATCCTTCTGGGGCTCATATTTGGTATAGTCTCCATTGACTCTTCCCCTTTTCCTATAGGACTAGACACTCTTCTCTTCTTCCTTGCCCTTCCACCTTCAGTGACCACCTGCTGAGCCCCTTCTTCATTTTCCAACTCTGCAAACCTGTTCTTGAGCTCTATTTCTCCTTCACTAGCCCATCTTTTCCTCTGCCTGGCATGAAGCCATGCTTCCTGGACTCAGAAAGGAGAGCATGGAGGCAGAGACTTAGATAATATGCTTGTACCTTCCCCTATTTGTTTTCCAATATCAATAAATGTTTTTCAGTGCACTTTACAAACATCAACCATATGATTCCATTGTATAATTTTCTTCACATATACATAGTGGTTTTTTTCCTGGAAGAGGCTGAATATTTAAATAAAAATAGAAGACAAAGCAAGAGGCAACAAACCTATCTTAAAGGAATGTTAAAGATGAACTTAGAGAGGTAGGAGATAGAGTGACCATCTCTGTTTTTTTCTCACCATGGGGACTGCAATGCAGAATCATTGGGGGGGTTTAATCTCTAAAAATTGCTCTGCGGGTTACAGGTCACAGTTTAATGCACTTTGAGGGTGGAAAAGGAAGCTGGCTGGCAAAGTTTAAGTCCAGGATGAGCTAGTTCCCTCATCCGTCCAGCAAAGCATTTGCAATATGGGATGCTTGTTATTAAGGGGGAAAAAATCTGTGTAAATATTGCCCAGGGGAAAACTCTGAGCAAACATTTAGAAGGATTTACTGAATTAGCCCAAATGCTATTTCTGATTCCTACTGTGAGAAAGTAACCTGGCACTCCACAACCAGGAATTAGGGAAGCAGAGACTGAATTTCAGTTATCTAGACCAGCTATCACTGCGTTAGCCTATTAAAGATACTGCAGTGAAATAAGCTTGGTAGGGCACTGTGACTATACCAAAAAATGATGGCAGGATTATTTGAGGAGGGAGCTTTTCTGATCACTTATTTCAGGATGGTTACTAGAGAAAGTTACTACAGGACTGTCTACATCCTGGAGGAGGATGGAGGGTCAAATCCTGAGCTCCTTGGTCAGTGGGGGGAATTGAGGGGAAAGTGCCTGAGATAAAATTCAGAGTAACAGCCGTGTTAGTCTGTATTCGCAAAAAGAAAAGGAGTACTTGTGGCACCTTACAGACTAACCAATTTATTTGAGCATGAGCTCACGAAAGCTCTAAGGTGCCACATGTACGCCTTTTCTTTTTGAGATAAAATTGCGGCTCTGGGGAGGTGTTTGGGGGCTGAACTGCAATTGGGGGGGGGGTCTGATCACTCACTGTTCAGGGTTTGTGGGGTGATCTGTGGGTGATTTTCCTGGAGGGGAGATTAACTGAGGCAGAGGAGGGTCTACTTGGGAGACAGCAGGTGAATTGTGATCCCAGCGGGTCCTGCTGGCTTAGTGCCAGGGCTCTGCTGGATGATCTGAGGGTGGCTTTGCACGGGGGAAATTGTGTGTGGGACAGACCGGCTATTTAGAGCTGGAAGGGGGCAAACTGCAGTGCCGGTGGGTCCTGCTCACGCAGTGCCATGGCTCTGGGGATGGCCCGGGTGGGGGGGACTGTGCCCGGGGGAGGGGGCATTTGGGGTACGGAGGCTCTGTCTGGGACTTGCGGTCCCGGTGGGTTCTGTGCCATGAATCAGAGGGTGACTTTGCCCGGCCGGGGGGCGGGAGCTGGGGGTGTAGAGGGGCTGTTAGGGAGCTAGAAGGGGGCGAATCGCACCCCCGGGGGCTCCGCTTTGCCCGGGCTGGATGACTCAGGGGCTGCGGTCCCAGCCCCACGCGTGGCGGCTCCGGAGCGGGGCCAGGCGCGTGTCCCTCCCGGGGAAGCGGCTCCTGTCCCGTCCCCCCGCCCGGACCCCCCAGCCCAGCCCGCCCGGACACTCACCGGGAGGAGCAGGAGCGCGGTGGCCGCGGCTGCGGGGACGCTGAGCTGCGGCGCCGGGCCCCGCACGGGGCCGGGGGTCCCGGGGCGCTCCCAGGGCAGCCGCATCTCCCCGGAGCCAGCCCCAGAGCCCTGCTGCTGCCCTGGCCGGGAGCGAGCGGCGGCTGCCGCGGGGGGGAACCAGCTCCCCGCCTCCTGCCGCCGCCGCGCCGGGGCCGGGGCAGCCCCTCCCCGCGGGGCCGCCGGGGGCACCCTCGGCCCGGGGGGATCCCCCACGGGGAGGGGGTTATTCTGGGACCTGGCCCCCCAGCCGGCGCAGCGCCCCCTCCCTGCCCAGGAAAACCGGCGCTCCGGGAGCCAGCCCTGTCCAAGGGCAGCCGGGTGGCCGCTGGGGGGGGCAGAGGGGGGGGGGGGTCTTGGGACACCTGGGGCAGGAGACAGGAGCTGCAGGGCCCAGTGGGAGGACTGGCTCCCCAGGGCCCGCTGGGTGAGTCCTTTAGTCCTGTGCACAATGGGTGTCATGAGGAGGGCTCCCGGGAGCCACAGGCAGACAGAGAAATGCAGCCAGCTTCCCTGTATGATAGTCATTGCTTAGGAACAGGAGGACTTGTGGCACCTCAGAGACTAACCAGTTTATTTGAGCATAAGCTTTCCTGAGCTACAGCTCACTTCATCGGATGCACAGAATGGAACAGGTAGATACATACATACATACAGAGAAGGTGGAAGTTGCCATACCAACTGTAAGAGGCTAATTAGTTAAGGTGAGCTATTATCAGCAGGAGAAAAAAACTTTTGTAGTGATAACCAAGATGGCCCATTTAGACAGTTGACAAAAAGGTGTGAGGATACTTAACTTAGGGAAATAGATTCAATATGTGTAATGACCCAGCCACTCCCAGTCTCTGTTCAAACCCAAGTTAATGGTATCTAGTTTGCATATTAATTCAAGCTCAGCAGTTTCTCCTTGGAATCTTTTTTTGAAGCTTTTCTGTTGCAAAATTGCCACCTTTAAGTCTGTTACTGAGTGCCCAGGGAGGTTGAAGTGTTCTCCTACTGGTTTTTGAATGTTATGATTCCTGATGTCAGATTTGTGTCCATTTATTCTTTTACGTAGTACATCGGGTTTCCCAAATTACATGATACTTTTACAGTAATCTAACTGGGCCTGATTTTGGAACAAGAACCTGTTAATCCTCAAATTACAATTGTATATACTCAACTTTGGGTCAGGCTACAAAATACATACACGAGAGTAACAATCCCCCTCAGCTGGCACCCCGCCCCCCGCGTGCCCGCACAGCTGGTGTCCCCCTTCCACTGGTGGAAGACGTGGCTGCCATCTGAAATCAAGGCTCACCCCAGGGAGGAAGTAGTGGCATTTCCATTGGGGAGAAGGAATCCCACCAGATTCAAATTGCCCGGAGTGAATAATCTGAGTGTGTGCCCCTCCCTTTGGGTCTTGGGTAAAGGCTACACCTCATCTTCCGCCAATGGGGAGGTATTCTACACTCCGGACAGAGCAGTGCAGTGGTGAACCAGGTCGTGTATCCAGTTTAGATAACCCAATGAAGCTCTTTCAAACTCCAGCTTCTTCCTAACGCCCTTTAGAACTTCAGTGGGAAACATATTCACAAGGCAATTCTGCTTCCTCACTCTGCTCTCCCTTTATTTATTCAGCTGTTATTTCTATTTCTATTTGCCCGCTTGGCCCCAGAGGAGAAGTCTGTGTTCAAGGAGCCCTGTTGGGTTAAACTCAATGTTTGTTTTGGTTAAAATAAAATTGTGCACTGACTGTTAATAGAAAAGTTTTCATAAAAATGGAAATAAATCAATTCATAAATAAAGGGGAACCGAGTGTTTTACTGGGATGTAAAGATTCCCTGGCCGGGCGGGAGACACAAACACAGCAGGATTTGCACTAGAGGATGAGAACTTAAATGACCGTAGCCTGGGCCTTTCAACTGGATTTTGTTCTGGGTCCCTTCTCGGACTGTGCTCATGGCTGGAATATCAAAAAAGAAGTTGATACATTGGAGAGGCTCCAGAGAAGAGGCCTAAGACTGATTAAAGGATTAGAAAACAGGCCTTATAGTGATTGAGTGGAGGACCTCAGTCTAGTTAGTTTAACAAAGAGAAAGTTAGGGCTTGTTCGCACTGGCATTTTACAGCAATGCAACTTTCTCGCTCAGGGGTGGGAAAAAACACCCCCCCGAGTGCAGCAAGTTTCAGAGCTGTAAAGTGCCAGGATGGACCGTGCCCCAGTGCTGGGAGCTGTTCCCCTCGTGGAGGTGGGTTTTTTTATAGCTCTGCCGCGACTACACAAGCCAGGTTAAGGTGCCAGTGTAGACTAGCCCTTAGGAGTTAATTTCATCACAGGCCATAAGTACCTGTATGGTGAACAAATATTTGACAACGGGCTCTTCGGTCTAGCAAAGGTATAACACAAGCCAACGGCTGGAAGTCGGAACTAGACAAATTCAGCTGGGAAATAAGGTGGACATTTTTAACAGTGGGGGTAATTAATCCTTGGCACAATTTACCAAGGGCTGCAGTGGAATCTCCATCACTGGCTCTTTTTCATAGAATCATAGAATCATAGAATATCAGGGTTGGAAGGGACCCCAGAAGGTCATCTAGTCCAACCCCCTGCTCAAAGCAGGACCAATTCCCAGTTAAATCATCCCAGCCAGGGCTTTGTCAAGCCTGACCTTAAAAACCTCTAAGGAAGGAGATTCTACCACCTCCCTAGGTAACGCATTCCAGTGTTTCACCACCCTCTTAGTGAAAAAGTTTTTCCTAATATCCAATCTAAACCTCCCCCACTGCAACTTGAGACCATTACTCCTCGTTCTGTCATCTGCTACCATTGAGAACAGTCTAGAGCCATCCTCTTTGGAACCCCCTTTCAGGTAGTTGAAAGCAGCTATCAAATCCCCCCTCATTCTTCTCTTCTGCAGGCTAAACAATCCCAGCTCCCTCAGCCTCTCCTCATAACTCATGTGTTCCAGTCCCCTAATCATTTTTGTTGCCCTTCGCTGGACTCTCTCCAATTTATCCACATCCTTCTTGAAGTGTGGGGCCCAAAACTGGACACAGTACTCCAGATGAGGCCTCACCAATGTCGAATAGAGGGGAACGATCACGTCCCTCGATCTGCTCGCTATGCCCCTACTTATACATCCCAAAATGCCATTGGCCTTCTTGGCAACAAGGGCACACTGCTGACTCATATCCAGCTTCTCGTCCACTGTCACCCCTAGGTCCTTTTCCGCAGAACTGCTGCCTAGCCATTCGGTCCCTAGTCTGTAGCTGTGCATTGGGTTCTTCCGTCCTAAGTGCAGGACCCTGCACTTATCCTTATTGAACCTCATCAGATTCCTTTTGGCCCAATCTTCCAATTGGTCTAGGTCCTTCTGTATCCTATCCCTCCCCTCCAGCGTATCTACCACTCCTCCCAGTTTAGTATCATCCGCAAATTTGCTGAGAGTGCAATCCACACCATCCTCCAGATCATTTATGAAGATATTGAATAAAACCGGCCCCAGGACCGACCCTTGGGGCACTCCACTTGATACCGGCTGCCAACTAGACATGGAGCCATTGATCACTACCTGTTGAGCCCGACAATCTAGCCAGCTTTCTACCCACCTTATAGTGCATTCATCCAGCCCATACTTCCTTAACTTGCTGACAAGAATACTATGGGAGACCGTGTCAAAAGCTTTGCTAAAGTCAAGAAACAATACATCCACTGCTTTCCCTTCATCCACAGAACCAGTAATCTCATCGTAAAAGGCGATTAGATTAGTCAGGCATGACCTTCCCTTGGTGAATCCATGCTGGCTGTTCCTGATCACTTTCCTCTCATGCAAGTGCTTCAGGATTGATTCTTTGAGGACCTGCTCCATGATTTTTCCAGGGACTGAGGTGAGGCTGACTGGCCTGTAGTTCCCAGGATCTTCCTTCTTCCCTTTTTTAAAGATTGGCACTACATTAGCCTTTTTCCAGTCATCCGGGACTTCCCCGGTTCGCCACGAGTTTTCAAAGATAATGGCCAGTGGCTCTGCAATCACAGCCACCAATTCCTTCAGCACTCTTGGATGCAACTCGTCCGGCCCCATTTTTAAAGCCAGATTGGATGTTTTTTAAAAAACATAGAAGATCAGGGTTGGAAGAGATCTCAGGAGGTCATCTAGTCCAACCCCCTGCTCAAAGCAGGATCAACCCCAACTAAATCAACCCAGCCTGGGCTTTGTCAAGCTGGGCCTTAAAAACCTCTAAGGATGGAGATTCCACCATCTCCCTAGATAACCCATTCCAGTGCTTCACCACCCTCCTAGTGAAATAGTGTTTCCTAATATCCAACCTAGACCTCCCCCACTGCAACTTGAGACCACTGCTTCTTGTTCTGTCATCTGTCACCACTGAGAAGAGCTCCATCCTCATTGGAACCCCCCTTCAGGTAGTTGACGGCTGCTACCAAATCCCCCCTCACTCTTCTCTTCTGCAGACTAAACAAGCCCAGTTCCCTCAGCCTCTCCTCGTAAAATATGCACTAGTTCCAAAAGGAATTGTTTTGGGGAGTTCTCTGGCCTGTGTTATGCAGGAGGTCAGACTAGCTGATCACAGTGGTCCCTTCTGGCCTTGGAATCTATGCAGCTGAGCACCCTCCCGAGAGACAGATGGGGATGCAGCAGTTAACAAGACAATACTGATCAGCATGATGGGAAGCGGTCTCCATGTGGGATCGGCGTGAGATACACTGTGTGGTACCAACTGCATGAGTGTGGCCATAGTGAGCTTAGGTATTGTAACAATGACAAAATACTTGCAGGCAGAAGGGTGGTTATTTTAAGGTCCCAAGCCTGAAAAGATTTCTACTTTTGCTTCCCTTGCAGTAATTCCGTTGATTCAGTGTCCAAACTGAGTGAAGGGCATCCTCTGATTGTGAACTCCTTGGGGCAGGGCCGGGGTTTTTTTGTGTGTGTGTGTTTGCACAGCTCCTAGCACAGTGGGGGACTACCACAGTACAAATAAAGAATATTAATAAACACAGAGCACAAGCAGGGGAAAGTAAGTTTGATTGTTTAAAATCATTTGGGTTTTATTAATCTGATGTGTTAATAACAAAATTATTTTTAGAGATGATTGGTAACCTAACAGTAGCTGCATCAAATAGTTATGGTTTAAGAACGAACACAAGAACTAGGGTTTAAGAACTCAGGGAGTCACCAGATGAAATGAATAGGCAGCAGGTTTAAAACAAACAAAAGGAAGTATTTCTTCACGCAATGCACAGGCAGTCTGTGGAACTCTTTGCCAGAGGATGTTGTGAAGGTCAGGACAATAACAGGGTTTAAAAAAGAAGTAGATACATTCATGGTGGATAGGTCCATCAATGGCTATTAGCCAGGATGGGCAGGGATGGCGTCCCTAGCCTCTGTTTGCCAGAAGCTGGGAATGGGCAACAGGGGATGGATCACTTGGTGATCACCTGTTCTATTCATTCCCTCTGGGGCACCTGGCATTGGCCACTGTCAGTAGACAGGATACTGGGCTAGATGGACCTTTAGTCTGACACAATATGGCCGATCTGATTTTCTTATGTAAGAACTCTCCTGCACTGCCTGAAATGTTGCACAAAGGAAACTACATTTTCCGTCCTTACTTTCACCTCCTCTGTTTCAATCCTGTTGCAAAGGCACCTACCTGACCAGGCAAAGCTGCTGAGACCAGGTCTGAAAATGGCAGTTCCGGGAAGGAGAGGTGCACAGTTCTGCCGTGCAGAGAGAGAGAGCGTGCAATGGAAAAGGCACACAATGACATTTAAAACCAAGAACACAATAATAAGGCCGGTAAGGAAAGCTAGCTTGAGGGCTCCTATTAATAATGAATATAAGGATTTCCAGAAATAATGGAGGGTCATGTTCAATAACTTGTGCCTCGCTGGATATTTTCCCCACTCTGACAATAGACAGACACCCTGGGTTGTTTTTTTTTCAGCCCCATTAATAAGCCAGCACTTGCAATTACACTTCAACAGTGACTTTAAGTGGAAAGGAAGAGAAAAAATGATTACCCTTAAAGAAACATCTGTAGCTTGAAGTGATTCCGAACTGTGAAGACTGTGGAATTTAAGAGACAAGCAGAAGCATTGTTACTATGTATTATAAAAGGCTCCATTCACTGCGTTTCCCTGCCACCCTTCCCTTGTGGACATTGTCGTCTTATAGAATAGACCCGGGGTTCTGCCTCGGCACTAGGCAATGCTCTGAGATTCATACAACTCCCTCTGCCTGTGGCTCTGTGTCCAAAACTGGGTTCCTCTCCTGGCTCCCTGGCAGTGCCACTTCAGAGCCATGCCAGCCATGCTAGTGCTCATGGGCACGCCCGAAAGAAGGGTTCCACAGAGCCTTGGTGGAAAGTCTAGTTAATACTGTTTGGGGGTGCAGTTAACCTGGACTGGTCTCTTGAATGGTGACATAAATCCTGATTCAGGAAAGCGATTGTAGCACATGCCTCAGTCCATCCCGACTCAGGAAAGCACGCAAGCATCGTCATCTCTTTAAGCACATGCTTAGTTCCTGTTTACTTCAGTGGGACTTAAGCACGTGTTTAACATGAAACGTGCTTAAAGTCTTTCCCTGGGGATGCTTTCCTGAATGAGGTGTGGCAGGATGGGAGGAAGGAGATATACTGTTGCTCTGTGTCGCCTAATGACATGGTGGGTCTAAGTGTACACCAAGGGCTCCGGAGGGGCACCCCGAGGTGTGGAGTTTGTTTTAGGCTGAAATCTGAAGATATATGTGAAATTATTCTTATATCATGCTAACAAACTAGGCATTTGGTTTGGAATTGGAATTGAAGCCACCTCGACACCTCATCAGTGGAGCTGTCATTTCAATGAACCATCAACAGCTTTTGTCTGAAGGAAGAAATATGATCCTGGACTGGATCCTGCCCAGTCAGTGTCATTTTTGCCCTTGACTCAGTAGGATCAGAGTTGGGCCCTTTAATTAGTTGACAGGAAGATTTTCCTTTCCCTAATGAGTGTATTACACTTCTATTGTGTTTCTGATGCTACATTAGCCTCAGTTTCAGCACAGCAACACTGAAAAGACCCTGATAATAATGGGCTAGATGTGTATTGTAAAGATCAAGTTCTACGTCTTCTATACCCTGCTTTAAAATCCATTTTATTATTCTCAGGCTTGGGATCGGTCCCTTTCCACGCCACTGTTTTTGCAGGTTGCAGTTTCTAAGGCTGCTTCCCAAGTTCCATGCCCATTCTCCAATCACACACATAATCTGTTCAAATAATATTCATTTTACAAGGGTGCTAGTGTGGAACTAGAGGGCTTTAAAAAAGCCTGAGGGCAAAAATGTCAGTAAATATGTTTCTAAGGAAATAAATGCCTTAAAGGTCAATTGCAAAACTTAAAAAAAGAAAGGGCTGAATTGTAGCATTTCCTGCACCGTGTGCTTAAGGAGTAGAGAAGGTATGAAGACCATGTCCTACAGCCCTCCCAAGACTACACCCTGCCATGCCCCCTATGTTTTGCCAAGCAATTCACCCAACCCACCTCTTCCTCCTTTTCTCTTTGCTTCACATGCTTCATTTTTGGAAGGATACTTGTTTGGCTCAAATAACTGCTTGAACTGGTGGGTTTATTTTTGCCTCCCTGATTCCTCTTTTGTTTGAAGGTGTGTGTGGCTGGTTTGTGCTTAACTAGCTTCCATGCTGAGTCAGAGGATTTTGATTTTCTCTCTTTTGACTTTCAGGCCTTTTTGGACAAGCTTCATCTTTTTTTTTTTTTTTAATCCTGCTTTCTAAAGTGTTGTGTCACAAGGCTAATTTTTGGTTGGATTCCTCCCTAGCGGATGCTGAACAGAATTATATTGTGGTCTCAGTTACTCACTGACTCAGCAACAGTTACTTCTCGATCCAAGAATATTGATCTGTTACCTTAGACTTTCCTCACGTGCGCTCTAGCTCAGTGGGTCTCAACCTTTCCGGACTACTGTACCCCTTGCAGGAGTCTGATTTGTCTTGTGTACTCCCAAATTTCACCTCACTTAAAAACCACTTGCTTACAAAATCAGATATAAAAATACAAAAGTGTCACAGAACACCGTTACTGGAAAATTGGCTACTTTTCATTTTGTCTGTATGAAATTTTAGTTCGCACTGATTTCATTAGGCTTTTTATGTAGCCTGTTGTAAAACTAGGGAAATATCTAGGTGAGTTGATGTAGCTCCTGGAAGACCTCTGTGTACCCCCAGGGGTACACGTATGCCAGGTTGAGAACCACTGCTCCAGCTGTTCTAAGAAGCACTTGTTCAAGATGTAGAAAAACTGACTCTCTAAGCCTTCTGCCAATGTGCCATTCATTATGTTTATTAGTTTTAGTTGCCTCTTTGAGCTGACAACATTGCAATTACAAATTGATATTTTTAAAACAAAATATTTGAATATTTCATCTCTCATTTAAGATTTGCCTTCAGCTCTTCATGCGCTCATACACCACTGCAAACACATGAAATAACCCTCCGGTTTTCACATAGCTGTAGGATGCTTATGGCGTTAGCAAAGGAATCGCAGACATTTGACTCAGTACTTGGCAGGTAAGTGCAGGAGGAACAGCTTGACAAATATTTATATAATGCCAATGCTCCTGGGTGGTTTCTGTCAGTAGGGGGGAATCAAATCTAGTACCTCTGGATCTTAAGACATGAGCCTTCCCTGCCCGAGCTAAAGGACTCAGCTCTTTTAACCATGGCTGTAGCAAGCTAATCAATCTCTAGCTGGCCTACCTACCACTAGAGGGGGACAGAGTCCCCGTTAACTAGGTATGGCTTACATTCTCCCCCTGGCCAGGGAAAGAGCCTCCCAAGCTTCAGAGACAACTCACTTTGGGCCACCACTTACAATGCTGATGGCAGTGGTTAGATTGTCAGCAGCAAGGATCAAACCTGGGCACCCTGGATCTTAATGCATGTGTCTCTGAGCTAAAAGACTCACCTCTTTTAACCGAGGCTCAAGCTCCAGTGGAGGTATCCACCACTAGAGGGGGAGAGAGTGCCTAACCAAGTAGTCATAGCTTACATTTAGTTTTACAGTGTCACCCGTGGCCCTGATGTTCCCGTTTTACACTCTGTAACACCATTAAGTCAGTGCAGTTACACCAGCAAAACACAAAGGTAACACACTGGTGAAGCAGACCTGTAAAATGTAAAGAAATGAATCCTGCACTTCCGTACTCTGACAAAACGCTGCTACAAGCATCATCTCTTTCTCCTCATCTCCACACCCCAACTAGACCCGGTGGGGTAATAGATTTTCTGACCTGTGGAAAATTTCAAGGTTTCGGTGGGGGGGAAATCATCCCAAACCATGACATACCCCCACAATTTCAATTTTTTGGCAAAATGCAATTCCCCTCAGAAATGTAGATTCAGGTCTGTTGAAAGTTATGTCTCCAGGTCGCCCCCTTGGGGTGAAGGTGGGCAGCACCTCACTACCTTATACACACCATTCCATGGGTGATGGCAGACCTCTGGTCTGGTCCTGGAGTAAGGAGTGCAACCCTCCACCTGTATCTTTTTGTAAGTCCACCCCCTTCTGGGGGATGTAAACCAGTCCAAACAAAAACGGATATAGTTCCAAGGTTCACAGTGGGCCAGGCATCCTCCTCATGCAAAGATGGGAAGCAGTCTTTCAGGCTTCCCATCTCAGCTCTTACCCTCATAGGTGCTGGAACTGAGGGTGCGGGGGGTGCTGAGCACCCCCTGACTTGAAGTGGTTTCCATGATATCCAGGGTTTACAGTTTGGTTCAATGACTCTCAACACCCCCACTATAAAAATTGTTCCACACTCCTGTCTTACCATCCTGTGTAACTAAAGGCAAAGAGTTAGTCCTGGGGCTTGCAACAAAAGAAACAAACCAATCCATCTTCCTTTCTTAGAGGGTACAATAGTCTCATACTGTTTCTCAGCAAATAACCCAGTGTCCCGGTCTGAGAGCTCTGGCTGAGCTCCTCTCTCTCCAGTGCCCACCCTTGGGCCTGACAAGCCACACGGGTGTGGATGGGATGGGGCTGAGAGTGACCACAGGAGTTCTTTAACCCTTTCTTGACTGGCATGTGGGGGGCAGGACCTGCCCCACCACAGGGTCACTGGAAATGTTTCATTTAGATTTCGACCCTTATAATTTTTTTTTTTAAATTTTACTATCAAGTAAATTTCAACATGAAAAGTGATTTGAAAATGAAGCACCAGAACTTTTTTCAAATTTGTTTTTAAATATTGTCAAAATCCAGACAGCTTTGCAGAACATTTTGGTTTCATCCCAACGGCATTTTCCGATGAAAAACGGTTTTAGCCCAACACCCCTGTCCCCTCCCTACAGATGGGCAAGCCTTGTCTCCTATTAATAACTGCATTATATATTTTGTTTACACTGGGTACATTTTTCCAATTTGGGTGCCTAAAACTGGCATCTAAAGTCATACCAAGCACCTGCATACATGTCTTACTTTCAGATGTCTTCCAATGACTTCAGGCAGTGAGCTTTGCACACAGGCAAAAAGTATAGCATTGGGTACATTTGTGAGATACAGTTTGCCTTGGCTCAGACATAAGGCTAAGAAAAGCTATCTGTGTTGTTTGATATCATGAGTGCATAGCTGGGATTTGAAGTGTTTTTATTAGTATATAGTAATTTGGGAAAATGTCACGGTATTGCCAAGAAACTGACAAATCTTTTGTTAGGAAAGCAAGACGAGCAGCATTGTTTTTCCTTCCCTTCTCCTGCTAGACCCTTGGTCAACTTTGTGTTGCCAGCTGCCAGAATCAACACTGTCATAGTTACACCACCTGGCAAGTGATAGCTTCCTTAATATTTCAGAAACTGTGTCCAGTAGAGGACACACATCTCAGGATCTGGCATGGTTTGTTTGCTTAAGCTCTATGTTAAATATGAAGCTAGTGCCTGAGAAAGCTGCTGGATTGATGCTCAGCAAACTGAAATCCCCTGTCCACAGAGGAGGCACTGCGAGGGCAACTACATTGCAAGTCTCATCTCCCACTGTCCCAAATCTTCCGATGATGTAAATTAGTGTAAGCACTATGCTGATTTACACCAGCTGAGGATCTGGCCCAAAGTGCCTAAAGCCCCCACCTAGAAGGATCATCTTAAGGAATGAGAGCACTTTTCATTTCCCGTGGCCATTTTGTTCTTGACCACGCTGCTGAGCTTTCTAACATGAGTGCCAATTAATGCTACTTCTCCAAGCGGTTTTCTGACATGAACATCTGTCCTCCAGGAACTGAGCCAAGACCACCAATAAAAAGAAAAGGAGGACTTGTGGCACCTTTGGAGACTAACAAATTTATTTGAGCATAAGCTTTCGTGTAGCTCACAAAAGCTTATGCTCAAAAAGATTTCTTAGTCTCTAAGGTGCCACAAGTCCTCCTTTTCTTTTTGCAGATACAGACTAACACAGCTGCTACTCTAAGACCACCAATGTGACTTTTATTTTCTATAAGAGCTGGCACCGGTTAGAAAGCAGCAAGCACTTTCAGTCGCTCCTGTTGCTGACCGTTCCTTTGTAGACGCTGCGGCTATCAATTACAATGTTTTCAAACATGGTGCCTTTGAATATGAAATTTTACTTTGTATGGCTGTGTGCAATCCAGTCCCTCTCTAATTCAAATACATGCTGGAAGCCCTATTTCATTTCACACAGGAATCAGGATTCGCAATCCTGTAGTCTTGCAGTATAACACACACAATCCATGTTGATTTCAATGGAAGTTCCTTGTCTCTGGTCTGAAGAGCTCTAGCAAGTCCCCTCTCTCTTCAAAGGTCACTGTCAAAAATGATTTATTTTAGAAAGAACAAATGTTCTTACCCATGTTCCCTTAGACTATTAAACCTGAGTGAAATTTAAACATCTACTGAACTTTTCATTATTTTATTTATTTAGATTTAAAATAATAAAAAGATGTATATCTAAGGCTTTAGGCACCCTCACACATCACTGAAAATACAGTAAAATCTCCGCAGCATTAAAGTAATCATTTCAACAGGAATCCAGCCAGCCAGACACCTACAGAAACCCCTTTCTATGCCTTCATTGTTGGGGAAGCATATTTATGTGGATTGTTTCCATTTTCCTTTTCTCTATCCATCTATCCAGCCAAACTTCCATTTCTGTCATGTCCATCTTTCACCCGCTTCTGTGGTACCTGAGTGCTGAGCTATTGTCTCAGCTTGTACTAGCCAGTTTCTCTTTTCTTTATATGTCAGTTTTTAGTCAATTTCACAGGTCAGCACACAGAGGCAAGGGAGCAAGCCAGCTGGAGAAGCTGCAGCCCAGCCCAACCACATAGTCCCCCAATGCCCTGAGTTGTACAGACCTGATGCTGTGAGTTACCACAGAGGAGTGTGAGGAAACAGAGAGCATGCCACCGAGCTGTTCTTTTCCCTCTTCTGCTCCTTTTCTGACTCTTCTGTCCCTCTTATAAAATAACCCTTACTCCCCCATGGGTTCAGTTTTGAATCCCAAACCTTCTGCATCACAATGCAGATCTCTACCACTAGAGCTAAAGGAGTAACTCCATTGGTTGATAGCAGTAGAAGGCTGTTACAGTGGACCAGCCCTTGGGACAGAGGACACAGTGCACACTCTGCTGTTGTGGTTGCTTCCTTGTGTCTCACATTGGAAGGGAGCCTAGGGCTCAATTGTAACAGGATCAGAAATATAATTCTATTGACCAGACTGTATTGAAATGAATTTGTACCAAGCCATAGAGCTTTCCCTTCAGATCCGTTCCTCCACCTTCCTTTTTTGAAGAACAGCCTGACTAATGAACTAAACTTTGAACTGGAATCCAGGGGTGAAATCTTGGCCTTACTGGAGTCAATGGGGGATTTGCCATTGACATCAATGAAGCCAGGATTTCCCCCAGGGCTTCAGCATCTCGTAAAATAGTCATGAAGATGAAGGATCAACTCCGGTAGTGAAATGCACCTTTTTGGACCCATAGTTCTTCACAATGCTTTACTCCTGAGTAGAGTGTGAGGCGGAAGGTTCTCATTACAGACAAGCTGAGACATTAGGGAATGTAGTCAAGTCTGTTATGCCTAATTAGTAAAAGTGGTGAAAGAATGGGTTTTGGTCGGTAGAGTGGAGGAGCTCATGCCTACTTATCAGATCATTGGCATTTAGCAATTTCCTGTCTGCACTGATAGATCAAGTCCCCTGGGTATTGGCTTAAATAAAATTGTCATTTGCCAACAAGGGCACTGTCTACATAGTGGGGTTGTGCTGAAGGCATCTGAACTTCAAATGTCTTAGTGTGACTCATTCATGTCACGGGCTTGTTTTTATTATCTAACAAAAAGCAAGGATAGAACAAAACAAAGGTTAAAAGCAACTAATGAAAAAAAGAAAAGAAAAAGGCAGGGAAAGAAATGGAATGAAGGGAGGCACAGAGGGGAAAAGAGCAGTGTCTCTGTTTCCATCCACTGGAATTAATCAAATCCAGACCAAATCTTTTGACATTTGTGTGAGGTCCGTCTTCTCCAAGATATTACCGCTCTTTAGTTGCCAAGTCAGCCAAGTCGCTACACCAGGTTTCTCTCCTTGGAGATGGTCTGCTCATCCATCAATCAAATATGCCTTGCTGCAGAGAACCAAGCTTCCCATGAGCTGGAGAGTTTACAAGATGATGGGATCTATCCCAAAACACAGTTCTGAGAAATAATTTTTAAGGAGGTATCCATTATCATATTAATCCTCCGGCCTACTTCTCGCCAAAAGGATAGTATAGAAAACATGCACCAGACTCTGTTCTTAGTTAAATTGGTGACAAATCAATGACAGATTAGAAAGCAATTGTTGGAACCATGGACATCTTCCTTGAAAATCAAGGCCTGGGTTGTGACTGATCATACTTCAAAGCTAGTAAAAGCTAGTTTCTCTCCCTTTGGACCCAGACAAGAAGGGAGAGGATATTTGATATATTTAAATGAAGTTTTTCCAGTTCTGCCTTGAAATCTTTTTGAACCACTGGCTAAGGGATGTAAGTTTCCAAACAAAATTGATATTTCCCCAAGTGCCTACAACTAAGATGCTGTTCAATGTCGTGGAGGAGTGGATGACCAAATCGCAGTCCTTATCTTTCTTTCAGAGTAGTAGCCGTGTTAGTCTGTATTCGCAAAAAGAAAAGGAGTACGTGTGGCACCTTAGAGACTAACCAATTTATTTGCGCATAAGCTTTCGTGAGCTACAGCTCACTTCATCGGATGCATTCAGTGGAAAATACAGTGGGGAGATTTATATACATAGAGAACATGAAACAATGGGTGTTACCATACACACTGTAACCAGAGTGATCACTTAAGGTGAGCTATTACCAGCAGGAGAGCGGGGCGGGGGGAGGGGGGAAGAAAACGTTTTGTAATGATAATCGAGGTGGGCCATTTCCAGCAGTTGACAAGAACATCTGAGGAACAGTGGGGGTGGGGGGGGAAATAAACATGGGGAAATAGTTTTACTTTGTGTAATGACCTATCCATTCCCAGTCTCTATTCAAGCCTAAGTTAATTGTATCCAGTTTGCAAATTAATTCCAATTCAGCAGTCTCTTGTTGGAGTCTGTTTTTGAAGTCTTTTTGTTGAAGAATTGCCACTTTTAGGTCTGTAATCGAGTGACCAGGGAGATTGAAGTGTTCTCCAACTGGTTTTTGAATGTTATAATTCTTGACATCTGATTTGTGTCCATTTATTCTTTTACGTAGAGACTGTCCAGTTTGACCAATGTACATGGCAGAGGGGCATTGCTGGTACATGATGGCATATATCACATTGGTGGATGTGCAGGTGAACGAGCCTCTGATAGAGTGACATCCCAACTGAACAAATTAGGGACAGAGGCGGAACACAGGAGCCTTCATCTTAGGGATGAAGAAATTGACAAGTTATCACACCTAAACAGACAGTGGGAAGCAAAAATTAACATAACCATGAGTGACATATCTTGGCCTGACATTACTTTAGAGATTGACGCCACCTCCTCTCATCCACTGTGGAAAGATCTGCAGTGGAGTCTACCCATAACGAAGAAAATGGATCCATGTAGTGTTGGCCAGGATTATGGGGGAAATAACCTATTATTGTCATATTTAATTGTCATGCCTCCTTCTGCTAGGGGCAGTTGTTTTGGATTGGAGGAGGGTGGCTTGGTAGGAGGCAGGAACAGGGCCAGCAGGAGCATGACCATCTGCAAAAAATCATTGGCAGTGCCAGGTGGATCCCTTCAAGGTTAACTGATCTATTGAGTTCTTGCAGGACTCTTGCAGGTGAAATAAGGTATGTCCTGATTTTAACCTGCCTCAAACCCTGCCACCAAATATTGATATACAGAAATGTTTGGAACCTGGCTTTCCGCATAACATGTTGAGTGTCGGATCCTCCATGTGGAGCCATGATGGAGTGGGCTGTCTCTAGTGCTATCAGGTTCAGGAGTGAAACAGCAGGGAAGCTGAGCCACTGCGCCCTTGTCTGGTGAACAAACCACAAGAGATGGGCCTCTTACTCAAGGAATATTTATTGCCTCCTGAGTTACAGCTATGCCAAGGAATAATGCCAAGGCTCTACCCTTCCCCAGCATTTGAGGGGTTCAAGGTGCTTCACAGATACACAAGGACAGGGCTTCCGACATAGGTGCTGGAACTAGGGGTGTGGGGCTTGCTGCTGCATCCTCTGGCTTGAAGCAGTTTCCATCATATACAAGGTTTACAGTTTGGTTCAATGGCTCTCAGCACCCCCACTATAAAAATTGTTCCAGCACCTGTGGCTTCAGACACCCCCTGCAAGACCCCTCTCATCAACTCTTCTCTTCTGTCTAGACTTCTCGCTTTTCATCCCAGGTCACGTCTCTCATCCCTCATGGCCTCTGTCCTCATTCCCATCCCTCATCTCTTGTCATCACTGCTCCTTCCTTGTTCCCCATTCTCTATCTCCATCCCCACTGACCCCAATACATTCCTGAATGATTGGATTAAGTTAACCAGATACAAGGCACTCCTATTGTAGAACTGGAGTGTCCACACATGGAGTTTGTCAGGAATAGTTATTCTGGAACTGCTTTTCCTGAATAACTCCATGTGTAGACAAGAAGTAACACAGGTTTCCTCAGGCTTGCTTGGCTCTGGAATATTATAGAGCTGCTAGCCAGGAAGTGAGAGTGACCTGTTGACATCACAGGATATCGGCTGACTCTAACTAGAGCTGGTTGAATTTGTTTTGCCAAAATGTTATTTTGATGAAAAATGGATTTAAAAAATTTCCACTGGGAAAACTGGGGGGAGGGAGGGAGTAAAAATGTGGGAAAAGTAACCAGGGGACTGGTTATTGTTGGGTTTGTTTGGAAAAATTAAAAAATTCATCAAAGACTTGATCAAAACCAAACTTTTTTGCACCTTTCAAAAATTTGCACCATGTTTTTACAAAACATGCTCACCACTTTTTAAAAACAGTCTTACTTCTAATCTGTTGACCAAGCCCCCACTTGCCTTCCCAGTTACTTCACTGATTACTGGCTTCAGAGCAAGAAGGCAAGAATCAAGCAAGGCACGGTTGTCTAGTGAGGGTTTGGGAATCAGAACTCCTGAGTTCTATCTGGCTCTGCTGCTGACTTGCTGTACAGCTTTGGACAGGTCACTTCTCTCCATTTTGGTTTTCCAAGCTGTAAAATGTACAGCCCCTAGCACATTGTGGGCATGACCACAATATAAGTAATACCCAATAAGCATTAACCCCGCAGTATATGGAGTGCATGCCTATTGCAGATTTAAACTACACAAAGCATTTTGATTCAGAGATGGAAGGGTAAGTATACAGATATGCCCGTTGCACTGGTAAGAAGCTGATTAGTAGGTTTCATGAATAGTAGACTAAAGGCGACCATGTTATCTTTATTAACTAGTTAATAGGTTAAGGGTGTAGAAAGTATAAAGTAAGTGGATTTAATATGACCAACTAATGCCAGCTTAATGAGATTTTTAAAAGATCTTGAAAACAGTTCAAAATTATTAGGCGTATGGTTTGTTTGGAATCATTGAGGCATGCAAAGAATGTTATTAATAGGCCTGCATTCAGCTCTTTAAATTAGATTAACGAAATGGCAGGTAATGGTATTTTAAGTGAGCAGAAACCTGTAGCCCTTTCAGTCACACAGATGATAATCAGCTTTCCAAAAGCCGAAAGCGGAATTGGAGGAATAGATACAGATAGATAAATATAATAATATTTTTGATCTCACTTACATTAGTTTTACAGTTATCCCTGCGGTACACACACAAACACACACACACACACACACACACACACTTTTTTCCGGAATAGGACCTTAAAGTTGCATTCAAGTGAATCATAGACTATTAGGGTTGGAAGGAACCTCAGGAGGTCATCTAGGCCATCAAAGCCAGGGCTTTGTCAAGCTGGGTCTTAAAAACCTCTAAGGATGGAGATTCCACCTAGGCATCCATTTGTTAAAATCTTGGTCACAGTATTCACATGCAGTGGACACAACTGAAATCTGGACATTTAGATCACAATTCTGATGGCAGTAAAACTGCTGTAAAACTAAGCATATCATCAATTAAGTCACAATGGAGTTAGTGTAATGGTAGCGTAAGTAAGATCAGAATCTGGCTGTTAAGTGTCTTCATTTGTTACCCCAAATGCCATGGTATGTTTATTTTCTATTGGAAGTCACGGGACTATGGTAGTGAATGTGAATATAACAGAGCAGTATCTGCCCAGATTTTAATTATGTTCACAACATGTATGCGAAACACCTTGGCCAAGTGTAGATGTGTCCCCCTCTGGTGGATGGAACATGTATAGCAGTTCGGGAGTCTGCTACCACTTCCAGCTAATGGGCTTCATAGTCTAGAATAGAGGCTCATGCTTTCAAATCACAGGTTCTCAGATTCAGTCCCTGCAGATGACCCAACCAGGTATGTCCTTAAAAGTGGCGGTGTATGCAAGCAGAGGTCTCACTAAAGGTGAAAAGAAGTGTATATAACATAATGAAACATCATTAAAATGGTTCATGCTTATGTAGGGAAAAATGATGCATGTCAAATCAACTGGAAAGCGATCATAGACCACACTCTGCTTATAGTTATGCTGGTGTCAACTGGAGTAACTCATTTGAGGTCGTAAATGCTATTCTGGTTTCACACCATTATCAATGAGAGCAGTATTTGCCTCAATATTGGGACAGATTGTACCATCCATTTTAAAGCAGAAATTCCCATTGATCTCAAAGGCGATTTCTGTTTCAAAACCAATGACCCAGTCTCATTCATTAAACTTAAAGAAATAAGTTTATCTCCTGCTTTTCAGCTGACGGCACCACCCATCAAAGGAGGATTTAATATCTTGAGATTCTGAGCAGTTATTGAACACTAAAGAGTAAACACATGAACAGGGAAAGCTTGTTTAGAGTCAAGAAGCGAGTCTCTCCAAGTATGTTTGATAGTGCTCCACTCCAGCATAGAGAGGTATTAGATCACCCACTTCGTTAAGCTCCAGTGCTTGTTGATTTCATTCATTAGGCACAATGCAAAATGCCAGTGTGATCCAGCTCCTTCTGAAAATCCTCCTGGAACACCACCATCTGCCAGTGTGTGTGTACCCCTGCCCTGAAAGAGATGCATGGCACCTCAACCGTGTGATTGCCAGTTACCTTAATGGAAGCGGGACAGGTAAAGTTCATGAGGCATTTTGAAAACTTACTGGGAGAAAGTCATGGAGAGATGAGAGGACCTGCCATGGTGGATTAACCTTTTGTGGGCCTGGCTCCAAATGTATTTGTGGGCTCCTTCGGGGAACAATTGTAAAAGGCAGGAGATTGACACAGGAGTTGTCTTTGACACAGCACACAGGTTATATTTACAAGTTTAAGTTGCAGATTGATGTGGCTGCCATCATGGTACCAGCAATGGTAGCCCTGGGGCAAAAAGAAAACACACAAGAGCACATAAAATAAATTCTAAAAGAAACAAAAATACAAACGGAAACAGAGTGGGTAAAAACCGCCAACAAAAGCCAAAGCTGGCCAAAGCATAAGTGCTGCTCCCACTAAAAGTAACCATCACACTATCTCACCCTTCACATTTCTCAGATGAACTACCAGGGCTTGAATTAAATGTTTGCATGAAATTGGGGCGGATTTAAAAAACTGTTTAATACACTTAAAAATAAAAATATGAAAAACTTTCAGACATTTTCTTTACAGCATCATTATTCATACTAGTCTTCCTTGTAAAGAGGCACAATGATCAGGGATCAGGACCAGCTGTGCCCCCAAAAGACCGGGCCAACTCTCCAAATTGGTCCAAACCCGCGTCCCTCCCCAGACTGAACCCCCCGAACTGGACCAGACTGACATCCCTTCCCAGACTGAACTGGACCAGATCCCCATCCCTCCCTAGACTGGACCAGACCTCCATCCCTCCTCAGACTGAACTAGATCAGACTCACATCCCTCCTCAGATTGAACTGGACCAAACTGGACCAGATCCCCATGCCCCCCGAGACCAAAACCCCCAGACTGGCCCAGATCACCTTCCAGCCTGAACCGGATCAGACCCTGCTATGAACTGATCCTTCTCGACCTGAACCTTCCCACTGCCTACCAGAACAGGGCTCCTCCTGAACCTCTATTCCCAAACCAGACTCCCCCAAATCCTGCCAGACCACTCTTGGGTCCCCCATTCTAGAGCCACCCCTGCTGTTGATCTGCCCCTGTTCTCCTCCGAACCAAACCGGGTTGGGCCACACCTGGCTGCAGCTTGGCCGGGTGCGGCTCCCCACCAGGTCTGGAGCACAGGTGGGCCAAGGGACCTCAAGGGGTAGAGGGCTCAAGTCTCCCGCAGTGGTGCTGGTGCGGCTATGGGGCAGGGGATGCTGGGGGAGGTCCAGTTACCCCCTGGGGTGCTGGTGGGGGGATGGGCGATGGTGCTCCAGCTGATCTGTGGGGCTGAGGGGGGTTACCTGGTGCTTGGGGTGCCTGTGTGCTGGAGGCTGCTGCCGCTTCCTGCCCGGCATGGTCCAGGACCCTCACGCTCCCTGGCCTCCGCATTCGAATAATGGCAGGCACACGGCGGCGTGGGAGCTGTGCACACAGCACTCTCCCCTCAATGCTGCCCCAGGCCCGGCAGGGGCCTTAGAGCCCAGGGACGAGGTGGGGTCTGCACGATCTGTGTGCGGGCGGCACGGAGGAGCCCAGCTGTCCGCGTGGAGCCAGAAACCCCTAACCTGGGCCTGCCGAGCCTCCGCCTCCCGCTTGCTCCGCCAACTGGTCCGAGCAGCTGTGGGGAGGTGGGGCCGGATGCTGCCTCCCACTTGCTGCCCTCTGTGCGCTCTGCCTTTAGGTGATGGGCAGACAGCTGCTGCGCTCGCCACACACCTGACCTGGGATTATGGGCCCTTTCCCGACTGTGGGCCCGGTGCCATGGAGCCACTGGCACCATTATAAACCCGGTATTGTGTGGGATACAGATATTCTAAGCAGTGGTGCAAGAAGACATCATTTCTTGCCAGTACTGCACTCATGGGAGGGACACAACAGAGGGCCCGTGACCTCCCCATGTGACCCTCCATGTGCCTTCTCCCCTCCCCACCCCGACCCAGCCCGGGGCTCCCAGGCTCTCCCCGTCCCCTCCGACATCCCCCCTTACGGGTCTAAACTTTGACAACTGCATCTGTGAAACAGATGCAGATGTAAAATGATGCCTTGGGCCCCTGGTGCCACCTGTACTTTCAGGTGTAATTGGGGAGCCAGCAGCACCCCAAATTGAAAACTTTCTTAAATGAAAGAAGGATAGGAAGGACAAGCACCCCACTTTCCCTAAGACACGATCAGTGCCTCCCTTATGTCCAGACTAAGCTTCTGCCATTTTACTGTGATAAACTCAGGACAGAGGGCTGCAAGGGAGGGGTGACTACAGGTCAATCAGGTTCAGCTGAGAAGGGGTTGCCAGAGATCAATTAGGATCAGCTGAGAGGGAGTTACCTGAGGTCAATTAGGATCAGCTGATTCCAAATCAGGGCTGCCTGAGACCTTTTTAAACCCTCCCCTGTTGGGAGAATGGAAAGAGAGAGAGAGAGAAGGAGAAGGAGAAGGAGAAGGAGAAGGAGAAGTAAGGAGTAGGAGTAGGAGTCAAGCTACCAGTAGGCGAGTAACATCAAGGGAGCAAGCCTCTCCAGGAGGGGAGGCTGCATTCCCTCCCATAAGGAAGAAAAACAAGCCCAAAACACTGGCTGAGAGAAGGACGGGCTGTCCCTGTGCAGCCAAGAGGGACTGTTTTACCCCAAGCCCGTCTCACCTAGACTAGAGTGGGAGTGAGCTTTTCCAGCGCTGTAAAAAAACCCACCCCCACGAAGGAGTAGCTCCTGGCCCTGGTGAACTGTCTACACTGCCACTTTACAGCATTGAAACTTGTTTTTCACCCCCCTGAGGGAGAAAGTTTCAGCGTCACAACGTGCCAGTGTAGACAAGGCCTAAGCATTGCTCTCCGCCAGGCGCTAGGAAAGCAAAGGTGCTGAGCCATCTGGGTTTGATGGAAAAGAGGCACAGAACTGTGTGTGCCCTGTGCACCTTGATAGAACTACAGCCCACATTGTTTCATTATTTTCCTCAGCATGACATACAGGAGGGGCAATCAAAACCAGCCCGGCAGGACGTGCATAAGAACTGTCTCTGGACAGCTCAGCAATTGATCAAAATCACATTCCCTGATCTCTTGGGGCCAAATCCTGTTGCCATTGAGATCAAAAGGAGTTTTGTTATTGAATTCAATGGGAACAGGCTTTGTCATCTGAAGAGGAAAGAACAAAACCACTCAAGCAAGAGCTATGTTGCTTATACCACAAGTATCAAAGGCTGCTGACTCATGTGAGAAAGTCAGCAGATATCTGATCTTTGTCCATTGCAAGGGAGAAATCAGCAATCAATGAGGCTAGAACAGTCTTTGTACCACATCCAATTCATAAATCCATCTGCAAAGGACCAAGAAAATATGAAGGCTCCAGATTACCTTAAAGTCCTCAATCCCTTGGTTAGAATGCTCCCATCAGTATATGTTCATAGTCCAGAGGCTGGAGCAGGAATCAAAAACACTGTTTAAACACCTTCTGTCCCCTGCACCTTTCCCTTCTTGAGGACTCCTGATCAACTTAACAGCACAATATATATGCTAACAAATTTAAACAAAGCCTTTGTTTCAGTTTGTTAGCATATGCATCGTGCTGTTAAACCGATATGAGAAATGAACGCCCTCCCTAGCCACCTTGTGCTGCAGAGTGCTGCTCCACCCCCTTCTGGGGGGCGGGAGAAGGCCAGCCTCCCCAAGTCTTTCCGGTACCCCGTACCCACTAAAAATCTCTTGCCGGCACTGCATACTGGAGGGTACCACCCTGCTTGCACTCCTGACTATAAATGAGGTTAGTGCAAGCAGCAACTCACAAGCATATCAAAAAGTCCAAACCCTAAACACATTATTATGAACTTCATATCTATTTTAACAATGCTACCACACAGGTGAGCCAGACTGATTTCCAATTCTGCCTTTGTCAGTGTTCACGGAGACATAGGGGCCTTGGCATGAGCTGGCACCTGGTCTGCCAGCACCACAGTCTGCACTAAGATTTTACACTGAGATGACAATCTTGATGTAAAAAAGCACACCATTTTATGCCGTAAAAACACAGCCGTACTATTCACAGAGTCTGCAAAAATTGAGGGCCAGCTCGGACTCTGGGCCATGTTTTGCAATGGACATCAGCCTTTTAGGAGCTTAAAGATCCTTATTTAGTCTCCCAGCATGTAACGTCTTAGTGGCCAAGGCCCTGAGGCTGTAGCAGACTGTAACTAATGACTCTTCCAGCCAGGCCCTGCCTGTTTTGTAGCAAAGTAACAAAAAATCCTTTATTTAAGGGAGGGAGGGAGGGAACAACTGAAAACCAACAACTCATAATGAGTCACATAAAATCGGATTACATGTTTTCAATGCACAATACGCAGGTAAAATCAAGCTTCAGGCATCGAGCATTACCAGCCAAGGAGATTGCTAAGGGAACCCTTATGCAATGGTCTTAATTTGCATGCCCTGAAAACTGGCACCATTCCAAGCAGCCTCAGGCTGATACTCACATTTCATACTAGCAATTTCCCCCCTACATCATAATCCAAAAAGCTCTATTGATAAAATGGCCACAGATAAAGGCCTGGCCTTGCAAGGTGCTGAGTGCCTCCTGAGAGGAGCTCATTCATAGATTCTGAGGCCAGAAGGGCCCACTGTGATCATCTAGTCTGACCTCCTGGATTACACAGGCCAGAGAACTTCCCTGAATTCATTCCTGTTTGAAGTAGAGCAGATCTTTTAGAAAAACATCCGGTCTTGATTGAAAAATTGCCAGTGATGGAGTATCTACCATGACCCTTGGTAAATTGTCCCAATGGTTAATGACCTTCATTGTTAAAAATTGACACCTTATTTCCTGTCTGAATTTGTCTAGCTTCAATTGCCAGCCATTAGATCATGTTATAAATTTGTCTCCTTGACTGAAGAGCCCATTATCAAATATATATTCCCCTGGTACATGTTTATAGACTGTCATCTAGTCAGCCCTTAACCTTCTCTTTGTCAGCTAAACAGGTTAAACTCCATGATCCTACCTCTATAATGCACATTTCTCCTCAACTTCGCTGACACTGAAGCATCTGAGTCAAGGTCCAAATGCCCTGTAATGCCTATGTGAGCAAATGGGTCTCCAAGAAATGCTGCCCAATAAAATACTCTGACATCAATATTTTTCTTTAAAGGAAACAAACCAACCCCTAAAATGTTTAGGTCACAATTTTCAAAAAATGGTCTCAAATTTGGGATGTGACAATTTTTGGGTGTCCAGCTTGAGTCCCCCAGGACCTGACTGAAGACCTACAACTCCAGTTGAAGTCAAGGGGAGCTGCGGGTGCTCAGCTGCTTAAAGACAGGTGCTAAAATGTGGAAGCACCCAAAACCAGAGGCTGAACATCTGGCTCTTTTTGTACTTTTAGGGCTGGTTTGACAGCCCTGAAGGCAGAATTTCTTGATCTATCCAGGCAATGCAAGCACAAGCTTCTTCACACATCCCTACCAGTGTGTCTCCACTCTAACCTGAAGGAAGCAGCTTTGTGCCCAAGAGAGTGGTTCAGTCTGTGTGTAATCATTCAGGCCTCGGCCTACGTCTTGACACTGATAAGGTTGCTAACTAAAGTGGTGATTCTGTTGTGTGGACAATTTTCCACTACAAACTCTTCACTGAGGCTGCCACACAGGCATAAGAAAGTAGCAATTTTTGTTCCCCTGAGATCCAGCCTAGTTTCAAACCAGTGACCACATGTAGAAAGGCTTTAGTACAGCAACCCCTCCTCTGCTGAGCCATCAACTCCCTCCTGTGATTAAGGGTGATGGGATAGCAACACCTTCAAATACTGACTTAGGTAAATGAAGGGAACAAATTGACCTGTGGAAATCACTACCACAAGATATTACTGAGATCAAGATCTTGGTGAGATCCAATAAAGTCTAGACATTTATATGAATAATAAAAACATCCACAATTACATTTAAATAGGGTAAACTTTTATAAGGGATATAAACCACGCTTCAGGGTACAAGCCAACTGCTAACTACAAGTCGGTCAGAAAGAAAGTTCCTCCTTGGGCACATTATTCCATAATCATCCACTACAGTGTTTCTTGCACTGTCCTCTGACACATCTGGTACTGGCCAGTTTCAAAGACAGTAGACAGTGACTAGATAGACGGGCCCTTGATCTAATCTGGTATGGGGTTCCTAGGCAACAGCAAACACAACAGGTGAAATCCTGCCTCCATTGAAGTCAATGGCAAAACTCCCATTGACTTCACTGGGGCCTGGATTCCACCCTGTATTATTTATTGTACTCTGCAAGGCATCAAAGGTGGAGTTCACTGCTCCTCTCATGCTTTTCCAGATACCTATAATCTCCTGATGATCACTCCACAGTAATATCACTGTTGGCTTGACATGCATTTTAATAAATGAACATCATTTTACAGCATCTGCATATCAATTGCTGTGGGTTATGGAGTTTTCCACTCTCGGCAAAGTCTTTATTTCTTTGTTACAGAATCAATGACTGAGTTTAATTTTAAAATCAAAAGCCTTTTACAATGAAGATGGAGGACACTTGCCCATCTGTCTGAGGAGAGTCTGTTTCATCCTGCAGGCTCCTTAGATGGTGCAGAACCTATCATACAGACTAGCATTTGTACAATCCGATGGGAGGTCATGGCACATCCAGTGATGATGTTGGCATTTCTGAAGGGCTGGCAGCGGAGGATGGTTAATAGGCACTGATTACAACAATAATTGAAAAGCCTGTTTTCTAAATACTGGAACTACCATGGCAGATTTTTAATCTCCTTGGGAAACTGACAAAATGGACTATGTGATGGTCTGAAAATCTCATCCTCGCCATTGTTCAAAGTTAAGGTGCTGAAGCGACCCTGAAATATTCAATGCTAGCTGCAGTTACAGCATCTCCATAAATAGTTCTCTTAATAAAGAGCCAGTTTAGTTTCACAGGCAGAGTTCTCTGATGTTATTACCCAGCATGCAGTAGATCAAACATGGTGGCAATAATGAAGACTTCAGCTGGAGTTGTGGGTGCTCAGCCTCTCAGGATCAGCCTTTGGCTGCATCACAGTGGAAAAGGCCAACACCATGCATTTGGTCTCAAGTCATTGTTGACTTTATCTGAAGCTGAAGGGTATTTAGTACCTTTTAGGACTGGGCCAAAAGGTGGCAGAATAGGGAAACTTGAAATGTTGTAGGGAGCTTCACACACCCCATTCCAACATGTATTTACACTTTATAACCTCAGTGCTAAGACTTCACCTTCCCAGTGTCAGCAATTGGCAGGAATAAACCTGCAAAGAAATGCGAGACAATAGCACATTTGTATGAGAGGGAGGTAAGTCTGGGGTTAAAATGGATGAGGTGCAGTAGAACGATGTGGTAGAGAAGCCAATATACACTCTGTAATTATAATGGGCTTTGGAAAGAAAAGCAGCAAGGCAAGAAGAGGACTCCAGGTGGGTGCTTACTCTTTATTAATGCCACTCACTACCCTGGCTGATGTTTGGCACAACTGCCACCCGTTTCCTCTCCCTCTCTGCACTTGACAGATAGTTTGCTGGAAGCAGCGGAGCAGCTTGCAAAGCAAGACACGGATGGAAAACGTCCTAGGGGAAGCAACCATTTTATCGGTGTGTTTTACACCAGGCCTACAATAAATTACTATGCACGTCCTCATTTCATCTATCTCTGGCATGCATTCTCCAGTGCTGATCAGAACTAGCCCAAAGCTCCTGCAGGTCCTCCAGCCAGATGTCTCCTAGGATCCATTGTGAATAGATTTAAAAAAAAAAATCTGTGATGAAACTTGGCCCCTTCTTCACTAAATAGGAAATAAGAATTGCACATTAGCAGTAAATGAATATTCTTTTCCACACAATGTGCCTTCTTGCATGATTCTTTGCCTTGAGAATTAATTAGCACTTACTGAGCACTATTCGCTGAGTTAACTTTACCAGAAGTTTGCCGGGGGAAATTAACTTCGTCACCAATCAATGTACATGGCACAGTGGGCTGTTTCTGTTCAGAAGGTGGAACATGTAGATTATTGATAGAGACGGGTCTTGTAATAGGCGCGGCTGGTAACACTGCTTTATTAGGATGAAATTTTCCATGTTGGGGGTCTGCCTTGGGTGGAATGTTTTCGGAATCTTTCAGCCAAAACAATGTCTCTGTTTCTGAGAAGGAGGCTAGGGGAAAATGCGTTGTTTTGCCCGTGTTCAAAAATGCTGGCCGCTTTTTCTTTTGAGAAGCTCTGGCACGCTCATGCTTTGGAGCAGGGACTTGAATTTAAGCAAGGTGGGGTGGCCTTTAGCCATCCCTTGGAAAACCTGCTCCCATGTGACCAAGTTATAAGCCTATAAAAAATGTACAGGTCACTCATGCTCAGTAGAGACTTCCTAGCATTGAGCAGCTAAATTCCCTGAAGATTCTGTCTGAACTGAGCATGTTCCAGCCTGAGGCTGAGCGGGTTGTTTCCTGTAAATGTAGCTCTGGGCTGCTGCAAACCAGGCTGCCTCTGGGTCCCTGAACTGAGAGCAGGGAACCTGTCGCTTCTGTGCTCTCAGTGCCTCCCCTGCTGGGTCCACGCAGCATGAGGAGGGAAGCTGCCCAATTTGAATGAAGAAGGGACAACAGCCAAAGGTGGGCTGGGGGAGTAGGTTGGGAGGGATGGAGGCTCAGGCTGGTGTGTGGGGGGGGGGAAACTGGAACTGGGAGTTGGGATGTGGGGAGATTAGGACTGTCTGGGCAAGAAGATTGGGACTGGGAGCTGGTGGCAGAGGCGCTAAGGAGCTAAGGCAGAGGAATAATTCTAATTCTATTCCATGATTCTATGATTGGCATGGGGAGTCAGTGGAGATTGGGAACGTGGGCAAGGATAGGGTGGGGTGACTAGAGGCCAGGATGTGGGAGAGAGAGAGCTCAGATGAGGAGCTGGTATGGACAGAACTTGGACTGGCTGGGCAAGGAGACTGGGGGCAAGGAGCTGGCATGTGGGGGCGGAGGGGGGGAGTTGTGAATGGCTGGGCAGGGATATTGGGACTGGGGGAGACTGGGAGGGCGAGTCTGAAGAGCTGAGACTAGGACTTCCTGAGAAAGGAGATGGGGCCTGGGTAGGCAAGGAGGATGGGGCTGGTTCAAAGAACCAGGGATCATAGAATCATAGGGTTAGAAGGGCCCACAAGGGTCATCTAGTCCAACCCCCTGCCAAGGTGCAGGATTTGTTGTGTCTAAACCACCCAAGACAGATGGCTATCTGAGGAAGACAAGGAAGAGACAGGATTGGTTCAGGCTGGAAGGGATGGGGCAGAAGGGATCACACTTGTGGGGAATGGGAGGAAGAGTTTGTGCCCACTAGAACAGTGGTTCTCAAAGCCGGTCTGCTGCTTGTTCAGGGAAAGCCCCGGGAGGGCCGGGCAGGTTTGTTTACCTGCCGCGTTCACAGGTTCGGCCGATTGCCGCTCCCACTGGCCGCGGTTCACTGCTCCAGACCAATGGGGGCTGTGGGAAGGGCGACCAGCATGTCCCTTGGCCCACGCCGCTTCCTGCAGCCCCCATTGGCCTGGAACGGCGAACTGCGGCCAGTGGGAGTCGCGATCGGCCGAACCTGTGGACGCAGCAGGTAAACAAACTGGTCCGGCCCACCAGGGCTTTCCCTGAACAAGCGGCGGACAGGCTTTGAGAACCACTGCACTAGAGAACAGTCCCCTCCAGAGCCTGGAATGGAACCCAAGTTACCTGAGTCTCACCATTCCTCTGCTCTCAGCAAATATCTGTGCAATCTAGTGGCAAAGTGTCCATCCCCCTTTAGCGCTGGTCCACATAGCAGATAACAACCTAACATTGCTATCAATCATTGCATTAGCTCCAGTGACAGAGGTCTGTGGGGCAGATCTGAAGTTTCCTACTCTGATGATGAACAATGTGGGGGGGGTCAATATGATGCCACGTGATGGAATTTCTGTTTTGTCAGTTTGTTTTAAAAAAAAACTAGGAAATTACACATCCACAAAAACTCTGTAAAATAACATTATTTAGGTTGCAAAGTCAAGCACTCAGAAGTTGGAAAATGCCAGAATTAAGGTTCCTGGGGCAACCTTATTCATATGCACCATGATACAGTTTTTCATTACACAATCACGTTTTTTTCCACCAGTCCCATGCCTCATTCAGTGCACAGGATGGACCTGCTCTGTTCCATGCAGTGCAGGAGACTGTTGTCTGTAGGATCCCTACCTCATTTATTACAGAAGTTGGACAGTGCACCGTTAATAAGGCAGGGGACTGCAGAAAGAAAAGGGAGGGTCTCCAGATAAGTCAGTTGAATGCTGCCCTGGAGAGCTGGATTCTATCCCAGCTTCTGCCACAGAGCTCCTGCATGTTGCTAGTAAAGTCATTTAAACCAAATTTTTCACAGATGCTCACTAATTGTGTGTCTCATTTTCTGGGTGCCCATCTTGAGACCCTGGGGTCTGATTTGCAGAAGTGCTGAGCTGAAGTGAAAGGGAGCTGTGCCTTGAACATATACATTACTATTTAATGCAAAGTGCTCTGACAAAATCAGGTTCTAGATGCCTCAAATCAGTCACCCAAAATTAATGGAAACTGTTGACCTTAGTCTCTGTGCCTCAATTTCCCATCTACGAAAGCAGGATAACAGCTTCCCCCCCGCCTTACACACGCATACATGGATGTTGTGAAGATAAATACATTAATATTTTGGGGCACTCAGATACTACAGCAATGGGTGCTATGGAAAAGCCCACAAGGAAATTAATAATTCTGTCTTCAGAGCAAGGTTTGAATAGTGTGCAGCAAATAAGGCCTGGGGCCACACATTGAACAAGGAGGAGAAAACAAAATATTGAATAGCTGCTCATTATGTGAGCACTGCCCATACTGTGCACTGAATGAGACACAGATGCAGTGGGGAAAATAGTATGTGCCCATGTAAGTAAAGGCTACATCAAGGCTAGGTGCTGGTGCTGGTGAAAAGGATCTGGGGGTACAGATGATCACAAATTGAATATCAGTTGATAATGAGTTCCCACTGTGAAAAAGGCGAAGGGGGACCTGTTAATAGTCTTCAAATACATTCAGGGCTGCTATAAAGAGGACAGTGATCACTTGTTCTCCATGTCCACTGCAGGTAGGAGAAGAAGTAATGGGCTTAATCTGCAGCAAAAGAGATTTAGGTTAGAAATTAGGAAAAACTTTCTAAGGATAGTTAAGCTCTGGAACAGGTTTCCAAGGAAGGTTGTGGAATCCCCGTCACAAGAGGTTTTTAAGAACAGGTTGTACAAACAACCTGTCAGCGATGGTCTAGATTTACTTGGTCCTGCCACAGTGCAGGGGACTGGACTTGATGACTTCTCAAGGTCCCTTCCAGCCCTACATGTCTATGATTCTATAATGCATACACAAAAAGGGGGCCAAATGAAGGTTGCACAGGCAACCTGAATTCTGCCATTAATGAATTTTTGAGTGCTTCACTTTGCATTCTTAATAATGCTCTTTTAATGTAGGGTGTTTTGTGTGTAAATATTAAAATTACCATAATGCTCCAATGTGCTAGGCACCTTTCAAACCCAGAGGAGCCAGACTGGGGAAACAATCAAATAATAACAATAATAGGAGGACACAGTCCGTGCAGTCTTTTAGGTGCCACAGGATTCTTTGCTGCTTTTACAGATCCAGACTGACACGGCTACCCCTCTGATACATTCTAAAAGACAAAGATAGATGAAGAGTGAGGAAAAATAGATACAACTTCTAGGCAAAATGATCAGCATGATAGACACCCATCTTATTATTATTTATCATTATTATTATGGCGGCATTTCAAATATTTAAATTGCAAGCTCTTTAGTGCAGGGACTAGGTCTTTGTTTGTCTTCTCTGAAGCACCTCGAACACTCAGAGGCAATAGAAAATAATAAATGAATAGTCATAGCCATGACTAACAACAGTTGATCTCCCTGAGCGTGAGGCCAAGTTTTGGTCCTAGTTGGGTCAGTGGGCCAAATACAGAGGTGGAGTGTAAGGTGATGCAAACCAGACTCTTCGAGCACTATGACATGCTCTGTTTAAATGGACCAAGATTTCTGTTCAAAAATGTATTAGTTGCCATCCTACAGATTAAAAGCCATGTACTATCTTTTATGTCCATTGTCTTTCACAGCCACAAATTCACTATTACCTACCAATCAGAAATTACAGTTGTTTGCTTGTATAATGAATTACATGTGCTAAGTCTCAAGCATCTATGTTGAGTCAGAAGGTATAGTTTGCAAGTCCAATCAAGCTTACCATTTCCACAAAGCAGTTAATATGGAATTCGTGGAAAGATGCTCTTCCCTCCGATAGATGAATGACTTAATTGACAAATGTATAGTTAACTAAACCTACTGTTTCAGAAGAGTATCCATGGATGGGAAAGACAAACAACTCACTGATTTGGCACTGAGACAACAGCCAGGGGATATTAATGACACCAAATCCACAAAGGGATTAGTCAGTCAAATAAAAATAGAAACAAAGTCAGTGCTTTATATGAAAAGACAAAGAAGGTTAAGAGCAACTTGGCTAGGGCAGTTCAGAGAGAGACAGAGAAAAAGAGAGAAGAAAATTAAAGCATGTTCAGTAGAAATGGGTGAATAGTCCTAAAAGACTAATTAGTTCTCATGTTCCTGTTTGCAAGTTAACTGTGACCAGGTTGTGATTACCTATTGTTCAAAATAATTCATCAAAAACCTTCCCTCTAATAATGCTTGATCTGTAGATTGTTCATGAACAGCTTATTGCAAAACTGGGCTCCTAGGTACTTCAGTAATACAAATAAATAAATAATAATAATATTGGACATTCAAAATTCAAGCCATTTTGATTGGCCACATAGGTCTCCTGGTATGTTTCTCCTCCCTAATTGGAGATGGATAACTCTCAGAATGAATCAGGTGTCTGGTGCAAATAGGCTCATGTACAAATCTAACATCAGAGGTTACCAGTGACTTCTTTTCTATGAATATTTACAACACTGTTCTACAATATTCCCGCAAAATGTACTATTTCTGCAGCCATTCCTGCCAGTGATCTCATCTGAGCCTATAGTGACTCTTTTCAGTCCGCCCTTGTCATTCTCTGGTGGCATATTTCACCAGGTAACCAATGATTTCTTGGTTGATCCCAGTAGGTTGCCACACTGAGGCACGTTTGGTGATGGTTTTGCAATGGATGTAGCCACTAGACTGTAACTGTATATAGGTGTGGTGCAGTCTGCTTGACTCTGCTCAGCTCTTGCTTTGCACCTCCCCTTAGTCACACTTTTCAGGAGGATGAATGTTTGCCACTCTGTTCAGTTTCACGTGCGCAGTTTTCCTCCCAATGGGCTTGGGAAAGACAGAAAGAGGGTACAAGTTATTGGGCCACAATTTTCTGCCCCCATAGCAGGGGCAGACTTAGCTGGCAATCAAATCAGAACTTAAAAGTCAGCTGGTGGTTCAGTACAGTCAAAGCTCAGTGTGTTATTACAATATCTCCTCTAACATATTTCCCTCAAGGGAATTTCAGCTTGGACCTAGTCAATGCCATAGCATGCTATAATTTCCCATGTCAAGGTGAATGTGTGTTGTCCCAGTGAGCCTTTTTTACATGGAATATTCTTCTGTAGCTTATGCACCCATGAAATTGTGGTACCACTGTTTTCTGGGGATGGCATCTTTGTGTTTCTAAGAACTCTGCCTGATGGGAGAGAGAGCAGCCATCTTTGTCTCAGAGTTACTGGGGCCTGTTGAAGAGAGACATACACTGTGCTCTCTCGTGGGCATTATATTTGGTTTTTGTTTTCTTTTCTTTTGGCTGTTGTTTTTGTTCAGCTAATACAAAAGGCTGCTGGTGGGAATTCAGTAGAAAGCCAACACTGTTTTGGTGGCTGAGGAGAAAGGTTTAGAGAAGAGTGAATAAACAAGGGAACGAGCATTTGACAGCTTGTTCTTTTTAAAAGCTCTTTGATGATACTGGATAGTGGCTAATGGGACGCCAATTCTGCTGTCAGTTACACAATGTAAATCCAGAGTATTGCCATTTACTTCAGTGGATTAAACCAGATTTACACCAGATAGCTGACTTCATCTGTTGTGCAGAAAGCTCAGAATATCACCAGGCACTTTTCTTTTTTGTAGATTTGCTTCTAGATCTATTTTATTTGCTGCTGTTAGTTGATTAATGATAAGGACTTGGATAAGATTCTGTTCCAGATATAGTCACTGGGGAAGCACAAATAACAAAGAGTTCTGCCAGCAAATCTATAAATGCAGGCGTTAGCTCTGTTCTCATGCAGCCAAAGAGGGAATTTACATACCCAATTTACCCCAGTCTTATATTGTGAACTTTGTATTGGCCATTCAGGGAAACGTCTGGACACCAGGAAATCTAGGATAATGGTAATCAGATGGCTTCATTAAGACGGCTTCACAGAGGCACTACGTAATCTGGGATGGCGTAAGTATGGATGGTATGAGGATAGTGTTACTCAATGACACTGGACTGCAGTGATTCTGAAAGCACACAGTATACAAGAGGCCTTCAGAGCAAACTGATCAGAGAGCAGACCTACAGTTCTCTCTTGAGTAGCCAGTGGAACAGCACAGCATTGAAGGAAATAGGATTAGTGATCTAGTGTACAATCTCTTCATGCTTATGGACTTGTACTTTGTCAGGCAAAGCCAGAGACAGGGAGAAAAAAACCCTGCTGATTGAAGCCTACACCTGTTCTCCTGACGCCAAGAATATTATGCACATTTGTCTGGCTGGGTGTTAATAACAGTGCAGGA
Organism: Lepidochelys kempii; assembly: GCF_965140285.1. Lineage (NCBI taxonomy): Eukaryota > Metazoa > Chordata > Testudines > Cheloniidae > Lepidochelys > Lepidochelys kempii. The sequence goes on from NC_136381.1 coordinate 259,948,695, forward strand.
GCCTGTTGTGTTAGCAGTTGCCCTGTTCCTTTGGATAATTCACTGTTTTTAAGCAGCTATGCCAATAATGTGCAGCCTGAAGACCAGACAGTCTCCTGAGAATGGGGTGATTCAACTGCCTTCTTGCTGAAATCTCACCTAGCGCCAGATTTTCCAAGTTATTTATGCCCCTAACATACAGAAAGGCAGCTAATGGAATCTTCAAAGTGCCTAAGTAGGCACCTAACTCCCAGTGACATCAATTAGTTTGAATGGTTGTTAGGTGCATAACCCTGCTTAGGCGCTGCTGAAAATGATATGGGGTGCCTACCTGCATCATTAGGTGGCAAAATACCTTGGAAAATCTGGCCACTGGGACTTTTCAGCATGATTCTAGGTATTTTATTTTGATAAACCAGTGCCATTTTGTGAAACATGGACACACAATAACGATGCCTCGTGCCTGATCTCTGTTTTAGTCACTTACCCCTATGGAAAGTGGTTGTAGACCATTACCAGGTCACACCAGTGGTAGCGTTTTACACTCACATTGCACTGGTGTCAAGGACTAGGGATTCCAACCCATAATCTGAAAGATGCTTCAGGAGTAGCTAAGAAGTTGAGGCCACTGTAGGGCAAAACCATGTTCTTTTTAGGCATTGGAAGATCAGTGTTCCACCAAGACAGAGAGAATGATTACATTTCATGGCAGATATAGCTACATATAGGACTAACTGTAATATCAGAGAGAAATGCTTGAGGCAATATGAAATACTTGTGGAATGAAAAGTCAAATGCAAGTTTTAAAATTAAATGCAAAAAGTGAACTTTTCTGCCACTTTCTTTCCTGGTTCCCAATCCAAGAGTTCGATCCAATGTCCAGAAAGTCAGTGGAAAGACAGGCACTGACTTCAGTGGGAGCTGGATCAGGCTTTAAGGCTGGATCATCTGGTTTAAGGAGTTTCTCCTGATCTCCAAAGCACTCAGTGGCTTCAGACATGCTCTCTCAAGAGCCACATTTTCCTAAGTCCCCACCACAGCTATGATCAATGGGACATTTTGGTCAGGTCCTCCAAGTGAAAATAGCTGGGTCTGGGAGCAAAAGGTTCCTGTGGAAGAGCTTCAGGCAGAGTTTAGATAGCAGGGTGAGCCTCATTGTTAGGGCACATTGCAAGGCCACTTTGCGCAGGTCTTCTCCAGTTGCAGAATGACCAGGAACGTCCTCCTGGAAAGACACCCACCATGCACTCAACATGCTGAGGATACCAGATAAATCCAGGGATGGAGAGAGAGTTTGGGGCCTTTGGGGACAGAACTTATGTGAATCTCATTTCTCTACATGTCACCTGGCCACTACATTGCTAGATTAGATGCCTCCTTTTCGGTGTGTGGAATGCAGTGTTACTCTGCATAAGTGCTGTTTTGCTGAGATTGTATCCTTAGGATGGTGCGCCCTTAGCAACGGCTGCAGCTATAATTAACATTCTCTTGCATGATCTCATTTTTTCGTAGAAATAGAAGCGTCACGAAAATAAGCAGAGGAGCGAAAGCTGATTGAGCTGTATGGCTCATTGCACTGGTTGCCCTTCAGTTTGTTCAGCTTTGGGAGATGTCACTGGCTCCCCCAATGTGCCCGTGTTAAGAATCAAGAATCTCTTTGAAACCAGTAGTCTTTCACATCAGCAAAACTTGTGAAAGCTGTACACTTTGTAGCCTGATCTATAGATTATGAATAAAAATTCCCAGTTATCACTTTGAGGGTTGACATGTTCTTGTCCCAAGATCAAGCCCAGTATTATTAAAATTACGATATAGTTGGGAACCTCAGTGTGCACAGGTGCAACACTCACACGATAGGAACTCTTTTATATCTACAAATAAATAATTTATTAATACATTTAGCAAAGTCACACACACTCTAACTCAGTAAAGTAGATAGAGATACTACAGAGCCACAACAGTAGTTCCCTTAACCCACCCAACAATATTGTTAATCTTTCCAGCTATACTCTTAGCCCGGCAGAAGAGTCTGTCCTATACCAAAAGTACTACAAAAAGCACATCTGAACATCCATACTCACACCATCCCTTGCAGAACAACCTGAAATGCTAGCCATTATCTTCCTCCTCACTGTCACCTTCCTCATCTTCACCAGTGGCCATCATCCTGGCCCCTCCCAAGGGCTGGTTCGCTGGAGCCGGTTCACACTGGTTCGCTGGAACTGGTTCTTAAATTTAGAAACGGGACAACCGGTTCTAAAAGGGTTTCTAAATTTAACAACTGGCCAAAAGTGGCACCTTAGGCGCTGACTCCATGGGTGTTCCGGGGCTGGAGCACCCACAGTGAAAATTTGGTGGGTACGGAGCACCCACTGGCAGCTCTCCGTCCCGCGCCCAGCCCCAGCTCCCCTTCGCTCCACCTCCTCCCCTGAATGCACCGCCCCGCTCTGCTTTTCCGCCCCCCACCCTGGCTTCCCGTGAATCAGCTGTTCGGCGGGAAGCCTGGGAGGACTGAGAAGCAAGCGGCGGCTTCGCGCTTGGGCCCAGGGTGGCGGAGGTGAGTTGGGGTGGGGAGCGGTTCCCCTGCACGCCCCCTGGGTTACCTGCTGTGGCGCGGGGGGCCCTCCTCGCGCCCCCCCTGCCCCAGCTCACCTCCCCTCAGCCTCCTTGGGCCTGAGCGCGAAGCCGCTGCTTGCTTCTCAGCCCTCCCAGGCTTCCCACATGAACAGTTGATTCACAGGAAGCTGGGGTGGGGGCGGAGAAGCAGAGCGGGGCAGCGCGTTCAGGGGAGGAGGCGGAGGCGGAGCGGAGGGGAGCTGGGGCCAGGCGCGGGGCAGGGAGCTGCTGGTGGGTGCTCTGCACCCACCAAATTTTCACCATGGGGGCTCCAGCCCCAGAGCACCCACGGAGTCGGTGCCTAAGGCGCCACTTTTGATGTGATCAGTGGGGGGGAGTGGCCGCTCCCCCTGCTCCCCCCCTTGCTATGCTACCCCATCCCTAGGAGGCAGAGGGACCTGCCGGATGCTTCCTGGGAGCTGCCCCATCGGGATTCCCCACCTCGCCCCCTGGTAGGTCCCTCTGGCTCTTAGGGGCGGGGCGGGCACCCACTACAGTGGCCCACGAGATCCTCCTGCCTGGTTCTGGGGGCAGTCAGGGGACAGGGGTGGATGGGGCAGGGGTTCCGGGGGGCATCAAGTAATGCAGGGGGTTGGATGGGGCAGGAGTCCTGGGGGGCAGGGGCAGGCCACGACCCCCTCAAGGGGTGAGGAGGGAACCGGCTGTTAAGATTTTGGCAGCTCATTACTGGCTACATCTCTCTCTCCTACTGCTGGGGTGACCAGATATCCCAATTTTATAGGGACAGTCCCGATTTTTGGGTCTTTTTCTTATATAGGCTCCTATTACTCCCAACCCCCTGTCCTGCTTTTTAACTCTTGCTGTCTGGTCCCCCTACCTACTGCTCCCAGGCTGGGATGCCACTTTTATAATATGTTATGCTGATGTTACCATGTCTAATGCATTCAATAGAGGTTTCTCCCCTCTTTCTCATTTGTATTTCCTCTCTTTGCCAATGTTAAGGTTCTATAGGTTAGTATATTGATGATTTTACGCCATTAACATATATGTCTTGTGGTCGGATGTTCCATCCAAAACCCTCCAGAAGTTGGTGTCTGTTCATGTTCTGTGGTTGGCTGATGTCATCATGGATAAAATTCCCCCCTACACCCTACTTCCAGTTCCCCAAAACTTATGATTTACCTGTTTATCTATGCCAATGTTCGAAGGCCTCAAGCCTCATGCTAACAGCTGAAGCCAATGTCTTACAGGATACAAGCCTGTAGTTTGCTTGCATTACTGCTGAATATAATAAGCAGAATATAATGCAAAGCAGTGAATATAAGCGGTAAGCTGGCCCACTGGGCTACCTCTTAAAAGGTAAGGATAAGAATCTTCATAGCCCTCTGTCAAGGTTCCTTCCCCACTCTGAACTCTAGGGTACAGATGTGGGGACCTGCACGAAAGACCCCCTAAGCTTATTCTTACCAGCTTAGATTAAAAACTTCCTCAAGGTACAAACTTTGCTTTGTCCTTGAATCCTATGCTGCCACCACCAAGTGTGTTAAACAAAGAACAGGGAAAGAGCCCCCTTGGAGATGTCTTCCCCCCAGAATATCCCCTCAAGCCCTACACCCCCTTTCCTGGGGAAGGCTTGATAAAAATCCTCACCAATTTGCATAGGTGAATGCAGACCCAAATCCTTGGATTTTAAGAACAATGAAAAAGCAATCAGGATCTTAAAAGAAGAATTTTAATTAAAGAAAAAGTAAAAGAATCACCTCTGTAAAATCAGGATGGTAAATACCTTACAGGGTAATCAGATTCAAAACATAGAGAATCCCTCTAGGCAAAACCTTAAGTTACAAAAAAACACAAAAAGAAGAATATACATTCCATTCAGCACAGCTATTTTACCAGCCATTAAACAAAAGAAAATCTAACGCATTTCTAGCTAGATTGCTTACTAACTTTTTTACAGGAGTTCTGACCTGCATTCCTGATCTGTTCCCGGCAAAAGCATCACACAGACAGACAGACCCTTTGTTCCCTCCTCCCCACTCCCCGCTCCAGCTTTGAAAGTATCTTGTCTCCTCATTGGTCATTTTGGGTCAGGTGCCAGCGAGGTTACCTTTAGCTTCTTAACCCTTTATAGGTGAAAGGGTTTTGCCTCTGGCCAGGAGGGATTTTACAGTTCTGTATACAGAAAGGTGGTTACCCTTCCCTTTATATTTATGGGAGATGAAATCTTGCTGCAAATGAGGCTATGTTGCTGAATGCGCTATCACGTCTATCTCAGAGAGAATGCTAAAGAAAAAAAGAAAGAAGACCAGGGACACCTCCAACAGTCCTGACACAGGGAAAACTGGAAGGGACTACACAGGGAAAACTGGAAGGGACTACAAAACTAGGTCCATAGCCAGCAAAGTAAACTATATTATTGCAGCTACTTTCTGCACAGAAACCCCTCCAGCTAATAAACAAATTCAGCCTTTGTCCAGAAATAATAATTATTTATGACATAGTAAAATATTAATGGGAATACGGAATAAATGGACCAGCTCCCTTGGCTGTAGCTCTGTTGATTCTGATGGAGCTATGCCAGTTTACATGAACGGCGGATCTGACCTAATGACTGAATCTGTCATCACTACAGCATGTGAGTGACACAGGGTGGGAGTGAAAGGAAAAGTTCTTGAGCAGAAAATACCCTGTACTATCAGAAAGAACAAACCAACCGATACAACTCTATATACAGCAAGCTTTAATTTACAGGGGAATCCTGTTTATCCATACCGGTGGATTGCAGCAAATATGTTTGGCTAATTGGATAATCAGATATCTGGGAATCAATAGACCAAAGAAATGCACTGATGGTTCCTTAGACAAGGAGGTTTGTATCATGGGAGTTCAGATAACTGAAATGATACTTGATCTCTATGTCAAAAGGCGTTTGCAGGGGCTGCTGCTAAAGACTACAACCCCATAGTTTAAATAATAGAGTATCGCAAGCAGTCAACTCTGATTCCATTTGCTGCACAGGGTTTGCCTCTTGAATGCCCCACTTGCATGCCTTGTGTCTCAGATTGCCTCCATGTTTTGGGCAAGGGTAAGGTTTAGGCTTTATAACAATATCAATAACAAAATGTGCAGATCCAGGGAGGGAAAGGCAGAGAGGTCATTTGTATTCAGCACCAGATCACACAGGCAAACAGCTACAAACAAGGTGCATCACTGTGACGCTTGGATATTCCAGGGGAAACACAGAAACATACGAAAGCAATGAGCCTGCTAGTCCCTTGGGGGCAGAACATGTTAAAAGTCCTGCAGTCTGCTCTTTGCACTCTGCTAATCTGCTAATCCCAAATGCCTGGTTGATCAACCAGCACCTAGATAATGAACGGGATGACACAGACCTGGACACAGAGAGTAAACACCATGCTGGGGAACAGCATTCATTGGTTTGCTCTGTGGCAGCCACGGTCTGTCTGCTCATCCCACAAGCATGTTCGCTCACGCTTTCTTCTATGCAGCCCGTTATGCATGGAACAGCCTCGCCAAAGTAATCTGTAAAGTCACTACCCTGTCTTGCTTTGTGTTGTTCCCCAGTGTCAGAAACATGCGTTTGCAAGGTTTTCTGAGAATCTCTTGCTTGGTGCTTCAAGGTCGATGGATGTATTATGTGCTTCTCTTCTAAGGCTCTCTGAGTCTAAAAATAAAAGATAGGCAATAAACAAGAAAGGTTAAACAGACCTGGGGAACTCTGAACATAAATTCTGTCTGGAAGTAGAAATTATCACATCAGAGACGGAAGCCAAACTCAAACATCTTAATGGAACCAAATGGGGTGAAGAGGGGGAAGATAATTCCTTTAATATTCTTGGATAGAAATTAGTACATGAAATTGCAAGCCCAATACCGAGGATTTTTAATGAATATGTAAACTTGGGGGTTGTGCCCCATGACTGGAGAATTCCTCATATAGTACCTATAATTAAGAAAGAAAAAAAAGTGATCCAGGAAACTAGAGGCCTGTTAGTTTGACGTTCATTGTATCAAGGTCTTATAACAAATTTTAAAGGAGAGAGTAAGACATAGAGGTAAATGGCAATTGGGATTAATACAACACAGTTTTACAAAAGGTAGATCATGCCAGACCAAACAGATCTCTTTCTTTGAGAAGATAATGGATTTTCTAGACAAAGGAAATGCAGTCGATCTAATCTATCTGGATTTCAGTAAGCATTTGATACAGTTCCAGATGGACATGATTAGTTAAATTGGAGACGATGAGGATTAATGTGAGAATCAAAAGGTGCATAAAGAACAGATTAAGGGGAGACTAGAACGGGTCATACCGAATGGTGAACTGCCAGGCGTGAGGGGGGCTACTAGTGAACTTCCTCACGGATCAGTCTTCGGCAGATCTTATTCAACATTTTCATTAATGATCATGCCTACATACAATATCGTACAAGAAGATTTGGAGAACCTTGAAAACAGAGTAATAGAAATGGGAAGAAATTTAATAATTTGAAGTGAAAGGTCATGTACTTAGGGACTAACAAATTGTAGTGTTATAAACTGAGGATTTACCAGTTGAAAGCGACAGAGGAGAAGACAGACCTGGATAAATTGGTTGATCACAGGATGATTATGAGCCAACAATGTTATGCAGCCCTGAAAAAGGCTAGTGCAATCCTCAGATGCATTAGGCAAAATATTTCCTGTTGAGATAGGCAAGTGTTATTACCATTGTACAAGGGAACTAGTGAGACCTTGTCCGGAATACTGTGAGCAGTTCTGGTCTCCCATGTTTAAGAAAGATGAATTCAAACTGGAACAGGTGCTGAGATGGGCTACTAGGATGATCAGAGGAATTGAGAACCCAGTTTATGAGAAGAGATTTAAGGCGTTTGGCTTGTTTAGCCTAACAAAATGAAGGCTGAGGGGAAATTTGATTGCTCTCTATAAATACAAGGGAGCGACAGGAGTTATTTTAGTTAAGGGCCAATGTTGGCACAAGAACAATGTATATAAACTGGCCATCAACAAGTTTAGGCTTGCAATTAGATGAAGATTTCTAATCATAAATGGAGTGAAGCTCTGGAACAGCCTTCCAAGGGGAGTAGTGTGGGTAAAAAACCTAACTTGTTTCAAGACTGAGCTTGATACTTTTATCGAGGGGATGGTATGATAAGGTTGCATATAATGGCACATGATCCACAACTGCTATTAGTAAATATCTCCAATGGCCAAACATGGGACACTAGATGCAGAGGGCTCTGAGTTACTACAGAGAATTCTTTCCCAGGTGTCTGGCTGGTGGGTCTTGTTCACATGCTCAGGGTCTAACTGATCACCATATTTGGGGGCAGGAAGGAATTTCCCTCCAGGTCAGACAGAGACCCTGTTTTTTTTTTTTACCTTCCTTTGCAGCAGGGGGGACAGTCTCTTCCTGGTTTGAACTAGAGTAAATGGTGGATTCTTTGTAATTTGGAGTCTTTAAATCAAGGTATGAAGACTTCAGTAACTCAGCCAGAGGTTATGGGCCTATTGCAGGAGTTGGGTGAGCTTCTGTGGCCTGAGATGTGCAGGAGGTCAGACTAGATGATCCTGATGGTCCCTTTTGGCCGTAAGGTCCATGAGTCTATGAGTTATTCATGGAAAAATGAAGACATTTCTGTGCTGTGTAGAATAAGCTCTGTAAAGGCCTTGAAAAATCAAACTTGTAGTTGTTTGTCCTTGTGGTATTTGGTGTTCTGTCAGGGGGTCTAGAGGCAGGTAGGGAAGGAAGAGCTGAGATAGCTACATCACTGAAACTCATACAAGTAAGATTTTTCTCCACCAGTCTAGTGTTATTTGCCTTTTTCTATTCTTTCCAAAATACTTTACTTGCTATCACTGCAGCAGCATGACTGAAGGGTGCACGGAGTGGGCCACGTGCATTGTGGGGGAGACTATATCTTCAAGGTTCAACTCTCCAGCTTCACCAGGCAGCTGAGAAAGGGATTCGGCTCCCCAGAGGCAGAATCCCTCTTTGAACTTCCACTTGGCTTCCGATCGTCCCAACGGAGGCCTATGCTTAAATGGCACAATCTAGCCACCATGATCATTTACTACGTGCTGTGGTAGCACACAGGATGTGCTAGGCACCTTCCAAATATTCCAGAACAGAGACCCGAGAAGTTCACATTTTAGGCAAGCAGGCAGAGATTAGGGGAAGGGGAGCAAGAGGCAATTTATATACAGTTCACCTCCACTCATTGAAGTCTATTAACATCCATATTAACAAACCCATCAAAGGTTTAGCCCTTCTTCAGCTGTACAACCAGTCACGCAACCTTGATATTCCCATTTCCCTCTCTCGTGTGTGACAAAGACTATAATGAAAATGGCACAAAACGAATGAATATTCAAGACAGAGGAGCTGCAGCAAGGCCAGGAGAGTGTCCAGTACCCCTCATTACCATTTGAAGATTTATTAAAATCTTTGTAATCTTTAGGGATGAGCCAACTGCTCCAGATAAAATAAGAACCGATGCAAGACGCCCAAAACTTGATCTAAACTAAGGGCATTTTTAAGTGCAAAATAATATAGTTAATTTTTCCATTAATCTTTGGGCAGCTCTCATTATTTATGAGTCAATTGCAGTAGTGCCTGACTGTACTGTACATACAATTAACAAGATCTCGGGCTTTGCCACAAAGAGTTTACACTCTGCACTGGAAATTGACATAGGGCTGGCCCGGAAACAAGAAGTACATTTTGCAAAAATTGTGAGGTTTTGACATTTGGTTTCTTTCCTCACCAAGAAAAAGCTGAGACCTTCTGAAGTATTTTAAAGAGACCAAAAGACCAGCCCACCCCAAAATAGCCAATAACCCAGCAGTTAAGGCAGTCACCTGTAAGACCCTGGTTCAAGTCCCTGCCCTGAAACAGACTGGAACCTAGGTCTCCTCCGGGTCAGCTGAGTACCCTAACCACTGGGCTATTTCAGACTCTCTCTTGTTCTCATTTTGATCAGAAATTTCATCCTGGACCCAGGGAATGTTCATCGGACCCAACGTATGTCCATGACAAGTTTTGGATTCAGTGAAAAAAATTGTTTCATTAAAAAGTTCCTGATCAGCTCTACATTTACATGGCTAAAAGAATATGCAGGGTTATAATAGTTACTGATAACACACATTTTGGAAGCGATATCAAATCTCATGCTTCTGGTTTTAAACCGATTGCCAATGAGCAGGAATTAGTGGTGCTGGCCACTGTTGGAGGCAGTTTACTGGATTAGATGTGGCATTGGTCTGATCTAATATGGTAATTATATTCCTTTACCACATTACATTCTGATGTACTTCCTGGATTCTGCTGCCACCAGAAGCAGCTGAAGGATGTTCTGGTATTTAAAAAACGGCAGCAACCAGATGAGAAATCTCACAAGTGTTTGGCTGTGCCCCCTGCTTTCTTGTGTTGAGTGCTTTCAAGTTCTCCATAACGTCCACCATGAAAGCAAGGTCTAGAAGCCATTCAGTGTCCTGTAATTTCGTGACAATTTTCTATTCCTGATCCAAGAAAAGTTCACAGATTCATAGATATTTAGGTCAGAAGGGACCATTATGATCATCTAGTCCGTCCACCTGCACAACGCAGGCCACAGAATTTCACCCACCCACTCCTGCGAAAAACCTCTCACCTATGTCTGAGCTATTGAAGTCCTCAAATCGTGGTTTAAAGACTTCAAGGAGTTGGGTCTCACCACCCAGTTCAAAAATGTGCTTCAACACAGGTCCCAGCTTAGCCACCAAACTTCAATGTGATACCGCAGTTCACAAAGAACGTCACACTCTCCCAAGAGTCAGGTGACTGGCTGGTGGCTGAGACCACTAGCTAAAATAAAATGTAGGTTTTAACAACCACATCCATCACAATTCATTTTCAAAAGTTTTACTACGGAGAACTTCTGGCTGTAAAATGCAGTGAAAAATTTGCTAAACTGCTGCTTATGGTTGACAGTCTGCAATCTGGCCTTCAGTTTTGTCACAACTCCCACTTCCTTGCCCGCTAGAGAGGGTGCTCCAGCTGTGGCCAGAATCACAACTCTTGTCCAGTCCACGTCCAATTTGTTCACAGCTTCCACCTAGTTGTTGAAGAGGTCATTTGCTGTTGGTGTTTCTCTCATCGGCACTAGTTTTACAAGCTCCTCTGCTACTCACACGTTCTCAGACTCCATGAATGAACACTGCGAGCTGAGACACGCCATTGACATCTGTGCTTTCATCAGTTGCAGTTGAAAAAGCAGCAAAGAATTTTTTTATCTCAGAGTGACAGTTCAAATTCTCAGCTATATACCATTGATCCTTTCAGCAATTGAGTTTCCTGAGAGGCTGATATCTGCAAACAGTTTACCGCTTATCTGGGCAGCTTTTAGCATGCAGTTTCCTCAAAAGTTCTCTCTCAGAAAATGGTTTCAATTACACAGGTATTTCATGGGCCATCACGCAGCTCACCTTAACAGCAGCATCGCTCATATGACCAGTATTAGTAAATACCAATTGCTGCTTTTTTCAGACAATGTGGTAATTCAGCATGTTTAACTTCGTGTAACTTTCCTAGGTACTGATCACATTTCTGACCATGGTTTGCTTCATAGTGCCTTCGACTGTTGTAGTCTTTTATCACAGCTACCTTTTGCTTACAGATCAAGCATGTGGGTCTTTCCATTCATGGCCATAAAGAAATATAAAATTCCCCATTTCTCTTGAAATGCATGATACTCTTGATCTACCTTCCTCTTCTCGTATAAAGGCATAATCGTCACTTGTCACAAGCTGAATAAAAGAAATGAGAGAAGGGAAGGATATCTCCCCCCCTTTCCTTTTTTGTTTTTTATTTAAAGGAGAGTTTGCTGGTTTACCGGCTGCAATCAACATTCACCCTTTGACTTATCTGAAGTTTCCTTTTCTTTGGCTTGCCAGGTTGGGGTATGTACACAGCTGGCAGCTAAGCATTCTTCAGTGCCATTTCCCCTTGCCTGGACACATGCCAGCTTCCACCAGATGTATACCTCTCCAATGTGTCTTAAATGCACCCAAGTTCATCTACGCCTGCACGTGAAGTTTTATTGGATGTCTGCGCTGGAGTCTAGACTACACTTGTAGCACACACCAGTGTGTTGCACTCTAATTCCCACATGCTCACCCTGCTGGCACGCACTAAATGTTTCTCAGTGCACATTGATCTTGTCCAGTTTGAAATAGGACTGCATCAATGCACGCAGGCAGGGTCGACATGGGGGAGTTCGAGCACAACCCACTGGTGAGCTTTACAAATCACAGCTCCATAGTGCGGACGCCGGGGTTGTGTAGACAAGCCCAAAGATTCATGGGAAGCCCACAGGTTGGATGAAACAGTTCTGCAGGCCACATCCGGCCTGCAGCCCGTACGTTGGACACCCCTGCTTTCGATGCAGAACTCTGATGGAGACCAAAGGTAGCACAGTAACATGGAGCAAATGCAGAATATGCAACAGGAATCTGTAGTGCAGATCAGGGAGGAGAGTGGGAGGCATGAGAGACTCTAGTTAGCTGGCTGGGTGGTATTTATTGGGGTTTAAAGGCTTGCTATAATTATGGTGTCCAGAAGCTGCCTGGATTGGGTGTTAGATATGCCTGGGACAGAAAATACAAGTCACTTCCAGTATGTGTGTGATTAATCATTTATACCACAGCAGTGCCTCTGGGTCCCAACACAGTCGGGGCACTGCTTTGCTAGGTACTGTAGGTGCACATGGTAAGTGACAGTCCTGCCTTGAAGAGCTTACAATTTCAATAGATAAGCCAAAGCAAGGGTGGCAGGACAATCAGAGAGGGGAAGTGACTTGTCCAAGGGCACACATGGATTGGCGCAGAATTGAGAATAGAACCACAGACTTCAGCCCCCAACCCAAGGCTTTATTCACTAGACTATGCTGCTTTGCAGGGCTAGAGACATGTAAAATATCACTCCCTACCAGCAGTCATTGTTTACACCATTGATACTGGCATACATGACAGGTCCTGGCAAGCCCCCACCACTAGACCTCCTGGAAGGTTTGTTCTACATCCAATTCTCAGGGTCTTCCTGTTATTTGTGGACTCTGCTATCAAACTGTAACCCATTTACTCCTATATACATTGAGGCATCCCCGCCACAAGGACACTACCAAAACTTGAGGTCCTCTTCAAAATGCTCCCTAGCGCCTCTCCCAGCCTAACCCCTTCCTTAAGCTTCCCCCTTCTGGATCCTTTTCCTCTTCTAGGGCCCCCTCTTGCCCTTTAGGACATGCCATCTCTGAGCCCCACATATTCCCCCTGGCCCAGACACCCACACCTGTCTCTGAGCCAAGCATCGGTGCATGGGGGTCACCATCTGGAATGAGTGTGTGGGGACTTACTCCATTCCTTTTCTTTTCCTGGACAGCAGATATTTACTTTCTTCTTGGTGTGGTCTGAGGGAATCCTGAAGCATGCTGGTCTTACTCTGAAATAGGATACATGTTGACGAAAGACAGCTATTTCTTGGATGCTTGGGTATCAAATGAGTTATTAAAGGAGTTTTCTTTGGGAAAAGTTAAGAGGTCAGATGACTAATTTTGAAATCAAAGGCCTTAAAGTTAGGCGCATGCTTAAATACCTGGCTGAACTGGGGCCCAGAGGAGTTATCCAAACTATGCAGTCATTGCCAAAAAGGTGTTGTTGAAGTTTATACGTTGGCTTCGCAGAATTCAATTTTAATGTTTATATAATCTCAATGGATCACATCAACAGTTATTTTTAAACTTTTTTTTTAATTTAAATTTTCACAGTTGCAGTAAATAATGGGATATAGGTCAATTGGGGGGAGGAGAAGGTGTGCCAGACAGTAATTATTTAATGAGAGTAGATGCTGAGATTCAATAAGTTAAAGCTTTATAACTGTTAAGGCATACATTGTCGACATCACATGTCAAAATATACATGGCAAATATCCTTAAATCAAACTCTAGTCCTCAAGCAGCATTTTTCTTATTTTGCCTATCTGTAAATTCAAATTATTGATGGAAATATTTTTTTCAAGCCTATTTATACCAAAGCTGATATACTATTAACCATCCTGGGTGTTCCCGTTGCAGCAGAAACTCCCTACTATAGGAGTATGCCCCAATGTTGGAGTTTTTATATTTAGGAAGGGGGCAGAGGATGAACCCGACTCCAATTTCTAGTGTTCTAGGAAACAAAGTCAATGGAGCTCCGCCGATTTACACTGAATGAGGATATGGCCTTTGAGATATTGCTAGCCTCTAATTTAGAAGCATTGCTCTCAACCCCCTGCTGGAACAACAGCTTATACTGTTGTAACCCAGGCCTGCTTGGTGTGGTACTCTGTCCTTCTTTAGTGGCAGTTAGAGATTAATGAGTCTGCTACAGCCTCGGCTCAGAGAGCGGCATCTTTTAGCTCACACAGTACAGTCTCATGCGTTAAGCTCCAAAGGTCCCCGGTTTGATCCTGGCCGACAACCAGGTTTTTTCAGCATTACCATGTCTCAGTGGGGGAAACCAAGGCAAAATACGTAATACTAACCCAGGAATGACCTGCTGTATGACCCTCAGTTTAACAGAACTGACAAGATCAAAGCCAGTGCATGACTAAAAGCAATTCCGATGGCAGGCTGACATTTCAGCTTTACATTTGTTCCCAATGATACACCTATCCAGGATTTATTGAGCAGTTCCAGCCCTCACTGGCCTTGGTCTTTTCTCAGGTTGCCTTTGATGACCCTTTGTTATTTTGTCATTCTGTACCAGCACCTCTCTGAGTAACAATGTTCCCAGAGGCCTCCATCAGAAATCCACAGACGGTCTGGGACCTAGAGTATGAGTCAAGCTACCACTCCACCAGGCAGCCTTCTCTTTAAAGTGGGCAGCAGGTCAGGACGGGCCCTGGTTTTTTTTTTACATTAAACTTGATCATTATTTCAAATCCACCAGCATACTTAATGGGATCTATCTGCCTTGTAGCTGGTGCACACTAAGGGAAAAGACAATCTAAGGAGAGGGCAATAAAAAGGCTGCCGAATACAGGAATGCAAAGGAGCATCCAAATGATGAAGAAAGGAGTTAAAGGCTACTATAAAAGATGTTGAGGGAGATGTTAAATGAATGAGATCACACGAAAAACCAGTCTGAGCAACAATTCATCACAGTTTTGGGCAAAGTACTTCAATACAGAATTAGCACCCTGTTTCACTAATTGACTATCTTCTCTCTCTTTCATTTTGATCATCCATACATTCACAGCTTCATCAAATGGATGCTGTTCAGTTAAAAATATATACATTTTGTTACCTGTGACACTAATAATACCTTTAAATGATTAAAGCTGATTTAAAAAAAATCTAATTTGTTTTTCACCTTTTTTGTGTTGTTTCACTTTTTGTATTTAACTCAGTTTGAACAACACCACCCATGTGACCTGTTCTTCTTGGAACATACTATTGTGTTTGTGTTCCCAGTCTTACAGGGAAATTTTTAAATTTAAAATAAAAATGCACTGATTTTTTTTTTAAAAAAAGATCATAAAAATACTGTTATTCATATTGGTTTGGCAGAACCCTTTTGTTTGAAAACTTTATTTTGAAGCTAAGCTACTTGCAAGTGCCCCGTAAAGTTTCTGTCTGGACACACATTCCTAGAACTAATTTCCCTGTTTTCTTAAAAAAATCAATGATCATTGAAATCACAGCAGTGCAGATGGGTAAAGAAAAGAAACAAAAATCTATCTATAGGTTTATCTTAATGGAAGGGGCAATTTTACACTGGTGACCTACTATATACACGCAGCAAGAATTTCTGAAACTACTCTGAGAATATTACCGACCACCATATGGCTTCATAGAATCATAGAATATCAGGGTTGGAAGGGACCTCAGGAGGTCATCTAGTCCAACCCCCTGCTCAAAGCAGGACCAATCCCCAACTAAATCATCCCAGCCAGGGCTTTGTCAAGCCTGACCTTAAAAATATCTAAGGAAGGAGATTCCACCACCTTCATAATAGATTAAACTAATTCATTCAGTAAACATCCTTAGAGAAACAATGAAGGACTTGTTTAGACTTTAAATGTAAACATGCCCCAATGTATTAGGTCCCTTGGGAGCTGCTATTTGAGTCAGTATCATGCAACTGTAAGATCCTTGGTAAATACTTGAAATATTCATGAAGTGTCTGGCTAAGGTGCCTTGTGACGGGCTGTCAGGGTTCCTTCCCTTCTCTGAACTCTAGGGTACAGATGTGGGGACCCGCATGAAAGACCTCCTAAGCTTATTCTTACCAGCTTAGGTTAAAAACTTCCCCAAGGTACAAACTCTGCCTTGTCCTTGAACCGTATGCTGCCACCACCAAGTGTTTTAAACAAAGAAGAGGGAAAGAGACCACTTGGAGACGTCTTCCCCTCCCCTCCCCAAATATCCCCCCCAAGCCCTACACACCTCTTTTCCTGCGGGGGGGGGGGGGGCGGCTTGAGAATAATATCCTAACCAATTGGTTACAAAATCATCAAAGACCTAAACCCCTGGATCTTGGAGTAATGGAAAAATCAGTCAGGTTCTTAAAAGAAGGATTTTATTAAAAAAAAAGAAAGGTCAAAATCATCTCTGTAAAATCAGGATGGAAAATACTTTACAGGGTATTCAGATTCAAAACACAGAGGATCCCCCTCTGAGCAAAACCTTAAAGTTGCAGAACACAGGAATAAACCTCCCTCTTAACACAGGAAAAATTCACATCAAACAAAAGATAAACTA
Organism: Lepidochelys kempii; assembly: GCF_965140285.1. Classification (NCBI taxonomy): domain Eukaryota; kingdom Metazoa; phylum Chordata; order Testudines; family Cheloniidae; genus Lepidochelys; species Lepidochelys kempii. The sequence continues at coordinate 259,965,053 of NC_136381.1, forward strand.
ATCCGCCTTGCTTGGCTTACCCATACTGGTTGCAATATTGGAGACTTGCATTAGGATGGGATGGAGAGGATGGATTTCTGTCTGGCCTCTCTCAGTCCCAAGAGAGAACCACGTAAACAAAGAGCACAAACAAAAGCCTTCCTCTCCCCGCCCAAGATTTGAAAGTATCTTGTCCCCTTATTGGTCCTTTGGGTCAGGTGCCAGCCAGGTTAGCTGAGCTTCTTAACCCTCTACTGGTAACAGGATGTTGCCTCTGGCCAGGAGGGATTTTATAGCACTGTATACAGAAAGGGTGGTCACCCTCCCCTTTACATTTATGACACGGGCCTCTTCTGTTTTCCCCACAAACTCACAATTACCTCTGTCTGATGTGGTCCTCTGAGGACAGCTCTAAATGGCTCTGATATGTCCCACTCCTACTTTAGCACCTCACAGACCATCTGCATTTCAGAGGGGAGCTCTGCTGCTCTGGCTGCCTTTCCAATGCCTTTGTACAGAAAAACCACTACTAGCATTGGTAGTGAGTTAAACACTTTAAGGTATTAAAGTGAAAGGTCTTTTAGTTTAATAGCCCTTGAGGTTCCTTGTCTTCCTGCAGCTCTTTGTAAGTTCCCATGACTAATCTGGATAACAACAAACCCTTCCCAAAAATCCACGCTAGGGCAGATTCAATAAAAGAGTAGCCTGTTTGCTAACATTTTAATAGAAATAACCATACTGTCACTTAAAAAGCCAGCATCCACTTTAATGTCTCGCATATGCAAATTTGTAGATCTTTCACTCAATTCCTCCTTTTTCCTACAGGTGGCACCAAACATTCTTTTCTTAGATATTCTTCAGTAAAAGGGTCCTGTGTTGTTTTCATTCACAAAACAGTGCTCACAAAGTTCACAAAGCATACAAATAGATGACCATGGTGAGAAATAAAACCAGACCATAAACTTCGTTTGGCCTAGTGGTACTGGACTGGGAGGCAAAAGATCTGGAGCTCCGCCATTCAGCAGCTGTGGGGTCTTGTGCAAGTCGTTTTAATCTCTCTGTGCCTCAGTTTCTCCTCCCACCCTCTCTCTCTTGTGTATCAAGAATGTACGTTCTTCCGGGCAGCAACTATCTCTTACCACATGTTTTTCCACTTGTACAAATGGGCCCCAATCTCAGATGAGGCCTCCATGTGCTTGTAATGGGGGGGCGGGGGGGGACTCACTGCCAGAGCATGCCCTGGTGTCACTGAGTGGCGTTGCAGGGGTCTGTGTCTCTAGCATCCGCGATTCCCCCCGTTCTGGTTCTAGGGAAGTCCGAATGGCTAAAGCTGGCACAAGTAGAAGCAGTAGGGTAGCCGTGACAGCCCAGGCCGCGGCAGCGATGGCGTGGCTTAGCCAACCCAAGTACGCAACCACCAGTTTCAGTTGAGTTTGTATGGGCACAGCTAAGCAGCTGCTAACTGGGCTCCCGCAGCTACACTGCTGTTTCTACTTGTGCTAGCTCAATGAATACGCGTGTATGAGCAGGGGAAATCACACCCCTAGCTCACAGTGCAGGCTGGGACACAAGTAAGCCACAGGTGGGGACGGCCCTACTTCCCCTTTAAGGGGCCAGTCCCTTGGCAACAGTGCAACTGTAGTGCGAATAATAATTGCTTTGCAATGGGCTTCCTGAATATGTTTAAGTAACAGAAAGATCCAGGTGATTTAATCAACTGGAGCTGGTCAGAGGACAAAAGACTCCTCAGAAGTTTCAAAGGGTGTTAGAGTGCGAATGACTGATAGGAAAAAGCCCAGCAGAGCTAGCCTGACCAAGAAGGAAGGTCCTCAGCGAGATGCTTGCCCCAAAAGCAGTATGAGAGGAGAGATGCCATCTTGGGAGGTGGCTGGAGCCAACCCCTGGAAGAGTAGGACATGCGGTGGATGAGATGGTGAGCCCTAGGCCTACATGCAGGGTTCTCCCTGAGACCTGACCTCTGGGTGCCTGGTAGTAGTATTCCTCAGCTTGTTCCTTTCTCTGTTCAAGGTAACGCCCAGTGTATAGAATTGTGTTGGAAAAATCCCCCACCCCATCAGGCTGAGTTAGTCCTTCAGCTCCCTAAATAAATCCGTTGCCATGTGGCCAGTACTGCTCTTGCTGCTAGTTCAGGTCGGCCCTCCAGCTGCAATTGTATCTGAGCTCTACAGTAGGAGCTCAGGATTTAGGAGCTTTAGGATTGTTATTTTAATCTGCACCTGATCCCTGCGACCCTTGTGGTGAGGAGGTCATCTCAGGAACAGAAGCAGCCTGATTCCTGCAGGAAGAGGACATCTGCCAACTGAAACGGTCAGCCTCCCTGTAGTTGCTGAGGTGTCTGGATGCAGCTCTGCATCTGAGGATCATTGGCAGAGTTGTGAGTGCCTCATCTTTCAGTTAGATAGTCAGGGAAATCGTTTGGGAGACCCCCCTATTTCCCAGACTGTGCCCTGAAGCAAGTGGGTAAGGATTTGGGGATTTTATTACCAACCGTCTATCAAACCTGTTGGAGGGACTTACCATCTTATCCCACATGAGAGTCTTTTGGCTGTGTTGAACCAAGTCAGCCAAATTGCTTATCGGTGTTGTAGAAGATATCGTTTTCACAGGTCATCAAGAGCCCACATGGAGTACACGTACCAAGGGGACACTGAATTTTATTCCTGCTATATCAGGTCCCAGGACTGGAACTTTTGAGGAAAGTCATTGATATCATCAGCCGGGGAAGGGCCCAGCCTACTGGTGACCATGAGAGTAATGGTTTGCCCTGATATATCATATTTAACTTCCTATTTAATACAATTACTCTGTTCATAATATTGTGCGTGTTCGTGTTATTCTTTGGGAGTCTCCAACTATCTGGCAAGTAACTCTGAGTTACTCTGTGGCTAGAATTTTCCATCCAAGCTGCCCTGGTGATCTTACCAGAAGGTCGTGAAGGGGGTGGAGACACAGCCGAGTCAATTTATCTGGGAAGAGGATGAGGGAATTACACCCTGCAGTGCTGGAGGTAGGATCCAGATGAACCCAGGCCTGTCCCGTAAAGAGGCTGGTGTTAAAAGATGTATCCAGGTGGACTGGGACACTACACAATAAACTGGAAAGATTTCAGCCAAAATCGTGAAAAACTAAAGTTTTCAGCTGAAGTTTTTTAAGACAGACACTTTGTGCAAAAGTTTCATTTAGTTGAAAACCCAATTTTCTTTTGAAAACCAGTGTTGATGCCCAATTTTCTACCAACTCCCTTGCAGAGGTGCAAAGCCAGCTTGGGAAAAAAATAAACAAACATACCTTGGCTAATATGTGGAATGGAGCTTGAAGGTTGAGAAATGTTTTGGTTTTCCACTTCCGAGTACTCTCCAGAAGCAGAAGCGCTTAAATAACACAGGAAAAGCTGTTTCCCAATTTCTTCAGCCTTGACTGGAAGCAAGAGAGAACCTGTTCCTAATGAGATTTCCAGCCACTTTTTTTGCAGACTCAGGATAAATTTCCAAATGCTTAGTTGACCTGTATGATCCTAAACTCCCAATCTTTTGCACCACACCGTTTACAATCCCTCCAACACAGATTTAAACAAACCAAAAAAGATGTATTTATGACATACAAAAGAGCCTGATGAGGTTTGTGGACTTAAATTCATAGAATTTTTGCAAAAACAACAAGGAGTCCTTGTGGCACCTTAGAGACTAACAAATTTATTTGGGCATACGCTTTCGTGGGCTAAAACTCACTTCATCAGATGCACGCACTGAAAAATACAATAGGCAAGTATATACATTAAAGCACGTGAAAAGATGGGATTTTTGGTTTCCCTGTTCCTTGACAAGACCAGGACGTGTTGTATGGAAGACTTATTAAAGTGATGGAAGGAGATAGTTCTCGAGCTCTGTATGGAAGCAAATGGGGTGACTTCAGTGGGAGAAAATTTGGGCCAGATCTGAACACTTTTGAAAATCCTATTCCTTGAGTCTTTTCTCTCTCTGCTACTACAACATTAATGACCTTCTGTTGAAACTCCTGCTGAGAGCGAGAGCTTTTAGGATTCTAGATCCTACCTCATACCTCCTTCCATGCTTTCTGAAAGGTTTCTGACCTAAACCCCTATATTCTGCTTATTTTTAGTTTCTGCATCTTTCCATCACATGCTGTGCAGCCAGCACCAAATGGGGAAGCATAATATTTTTCTGTGTTTCTGGTCTGATTTACATCTGGGAGGAGCGGGTGTCTATTGTATTTTTCACTCTCCTGATTGTATTTGGATTCTTCTCTGTGCTCCTTTATAGATTTATTGTTATTAAAATGAAGCTTAGTGGCTTTGAAGATAATCTGATTCCATCTGCCGATCACATGCATACAGTCACAGTCACTGATATTTTATTTTCCAGGATTTACATCTGTGCCCCATGCTTTCTCCCACGTCATTTCTCTGCTAAGACAAGGACATATGCCAGGAATAAGGAGCTCCAGGCCATGAGGTCACATGATGCACCGTGCTGATAAATTAAGTTACTTCAGCTGAAGTTTGTACAAAGAAAGGCACGTGGGAACACGATCGACTGGTTTTTCTCATCAGCTCTGGTTACATACATTTATAGAAACTTGATTCGATAGATCAGATTTCCCAACCCAACAGGCATCAGGTCTTGAACCCAGATTTGACAATGGGGAGGATGTAACAATAGCATAATCCTTTTCAGCTCACATATTACCCAATAAGATGTAGACAAGGTCTGCTTGATTTGTCTCAGCATAGGCTGGAAAGAAGAATACCCTCCCACCAAGATGAAGTATATGTCTGTAGTGCCTACATGCCTCAACCAGTGCTGGGACCGATTGTGCTAGGTGCTGTACAATTATATACTAATTGACAATCCCTGTGCCAAAGACCTCATACACAGATTACAAGTTACTTCCAAACAAAGCAGACTATATGTGAATAAGGTAATTGATGCCTTCACTTCACAGAAACACATAGCATCTTGTGGCATCTCCATTGTCAACAGCATCACTTGCTCTATTTTCTTTGTAAGTCCAGGCTTTGATCCTGCAAATCCTTGCACAGTATGCAGCATTGAGAACAAAGCAATTGTGCTCCTTTGCAAGTGTTAGTCATGCCAGAGGTGGGTGTGAATAACTGAGGTACACCTGTGTGCATGGAGAGCATTTTCTTGGAGCAGTGCAAAGCACTTGCAACAAAACCCAACTCTCTACAGCATCCGCTTGGTTTCAGGGTCTATCGCAAACAAAGCTCCGAGCAGGCTCACCGGAAGCTCTGCTAACGTGCATGGTATTTTCAAGGGAGCCTCAGCCAATATGTGAATTTGTACTAAAGTAATTTGAACTTTACTGCATCACATCATTTCAGCTGCAAACCTACTTGAAACTCCCCTGTTTAGACTGAATATTTCTTTGAGACGTTGGGCTTGTTTGGAGCTGAAACTCAAAGCCATATTCAGGAGTATCAACTCCCTCAGATCAAAATCAAAGAAATATTTGCATGAATCCCACAAACTACTTATTTCCTCGTGGCCCTCTACTTTACTTAGACACATACCGGATACCATTTTTCTTGATACACTACATCATCCAGGGTGTATGGAGAGGCCAAACTGAAAAATAACTGGAGATCTCTTTGATCTACAAAAGGATTAGCAGTGAGTGGGGACTTAATTTCTAAATACGTGCAGACAGTTAGACTCCCAGACCCACCATGTTATGCTTCTGGAGGCATTTATAAATCAGTGCTTCTGTAACGAGGTTGTGCACATTGATTCGCAGTGAGAAACCAACGGGTGGCCTGCTCCAGTTCTCAGCTGACAGATGTTTGCCTGGTGGTATCAGATCATATTCCCTAGCATGCCAGGGGCTATGTAGCATGTTTCCAGATTAAACAACCGATTTGCCAGTCACCTTAGATGCATTTCAGTGTGTTCAGAAGAACATCCATGTTTGCCCCCCAAAATCAGGATTACCTGATATACTGTAGCAATTCCACACAGAACTAGATATGAATCATCTACTTTCAGCAGATCCTGGACTAATGACCAACATGTACAAAGTGTTTGTTTTAATCAAACAAGTGGAGGGTGGAGGAGAAAAGAATACAGTCAGCTCTGCGATTATACAGTACATGCAAGATAAATATTGTCACTGTTCAGTACACTTTGTCCCCTAGCAAAGCGAGCCCCGCATGCATAACTACTTTCTGCAGAAGCCCACATTAAAACAGAAGGCTGTTGAATAAGTAGTTACTAAATACACTGGTGATTTCATGCCGGTACACTCCATGGAACACCATTCCTTTGAGAGCACTTCAAAAGCCTGAATCTGCCATACAAGATGAGGTCAGCACAGCTAAGGCTTACATTATGAGGGGTTTCAAACAATCTGATCATTCATAGTCTTTCCTTGGAGACGGCACCTTGATGCGGTAGGGAGGGAGTTACATGTTCCAGTGACCCTGAGAGTTCTGCCAATGGGAGTTTTAATTCCACCCAAGCCACGCAGGTCAAAGTGCAGGGACCAGGTGAAAAGCTGGTCCCTCAGGTTGGGGGTTGAGCGATAGAGCTAAGTGACAGAAACACAACAAGGCAGCCACTCAGACAAAGAGCAAATAGACAGGGATGGCAAGGGCCTTATTTGTGCCCTAAATAATGTCTGCAAGCATGGGGAGGATTCAGATTCGGACAGTTACAAGGCGAACTTAAAGGCATCTTTATGTGCTTGCTCCTCAATTCAAAGTTTTGCGTTTCCTTGGAAACATCATTGCCAGCTGGAGAGAACAGGAAGCTGGACACTTTACAATGCTGTTGTTTCTCTCGATGCCCAAGAATGCTGAACTTGGGTGAAGGAGGAATGGCTTTTTAAAAGCTCAGGCTGTTGATTGTGGCTGGGGAGCATAGAGATCCTCTATGGGTGTTGGAGGAGCGGGAAGCAAAGGTGCCGTAACATCATCATGGTCGCTCCCTGATCTATGACCATCTACGTGTTCCTCCAGTCCTCTGCACACCATTGGCCACAAGGGATATGGCAGCTGGGGATCGGTGGGTACAGGGGAGCCCTACCCCCCCCTTTGCAACAGCCTCTACATCAGGACGAGTGTATCATCTGAGTGACTACGCCAGCCCTATGCCCTGGGCTGGCCAGGCCAGATTTAAAGTTGTTTTGTTCCAGCAGTACAGCTGAGGGATAACAGAGCATGGGAGACTCTGGCTCTTCATTTGTAACTTTCAAACATAAAGATTTTAGGATGGTTTAAAGTTTGTAACTATCTATATTCCTTTTATGAACTGGGATAACCCAATAGGGCCCAATCCAAAATCCATGGAAGTCTTATGTTGATTTCAGCAATTGTTGGATCCTTCCACTAAAAAAAAGGGGGCCCTCTCAAATCCTTCAACAGTGAAAGCTAAACCATCACTCAATTTTCGGCAGGATTAAATATTCAACCCTTTGAGGATAAAAAGCTCATTGTCATGAAGGCTTGCTTTCTGAGGCCTGATTTGTATTATTACATTATTATTTATCTTGCAGACAGGCCCAAACAGAGATCAGGGCCCCCTACTGCTGGGACCCCTACAAATATGTAGTAAGGAGCCAGTCCCTGCCGCCAGAGAGTTTACCATTTTGGTTCACGACAGGTGGATGAAATAAACACATGGGTGGAGGTATGGGTGAAGGAGGGGTGAAAGCACCCTAGTTAAGAGAAGGAGCCCTTCATCACTCAAGGATGTAGCATCTCATTGTTTTCCTTCCTTAGAGTAATGAAATATCAGGGGAGCTTCTTCATCATGCCCAGTTACCATTGGCTCATTCAAAGTGTTTTCATGTTTATTTTTCGATAGAAGCAGAGATTTTAAAGGGAAAAGGGAAGGTCAGAAATCCTTTCCTGCAGAGATGGAGATGTCTGGAGCCCAGCTGAATAGCATTCAAACCTCACACTGGGTATTTATTTAGCCAGCAATTTAGAATCGCAGGATCTTGCCATACGTCCTCATGGTTGGCAAAGAGCTGAGACTCGCAGTCTGAGTGAATTGCTATTTTAATTCGCTTCCAGTCATGATGGCATTGTAAAAATGAGGGCATGAACCCACCATTAATGCTCAGGGAAAGCTCCCATTGGCTTAGCACACCCCCTCGCTTGAAATAAACCAGAAGATCTAGTGTTAGTTTAGACTATATGTGGGGAAGTGAATGGAGAAAACTCTTAGGACCAGAATCCCTGGGTGCATCAGAGCAGACTGTGATGCACCTGGGGACTGGGATGGGGGGAGGTATCCACAGGTGGTTTTATGGTATCTTTTCTCATCCCACTCCCAACTCCTTGGGGCTGCTGGAAGGCAAATAGACTCCTAGGGCAAGTTAAAGCAGCCTTCTATAGAGCTGGCTGGAGAATCTTCAATGGAACAATATCCAGTTGGAATGTGAAGTTCCGGCCAAATCAAAACACTATGGGAAATTGGGCCAATTTTGTCAGAATTTCATCTCTGAAGAAAACTGGGGGGAAAAGTTCCAAGAATGTCAAAACATCCCATTTGGACATTTTCTGAACAAAACATGTTGTTTTGAAATGACATTTTGTGTTGCTGTATATATATTTCCAATCATATTATTGGAATACAAAATAATAATTTTAAAAATCACAATAAAAATGAAATGTTTCAATTGACCCAAAATGGAGGGAAGTGCAGGGGACAAAACTGAGTGAGTGGTGCCCAATGCCCGCAGGTCATGATGCTGCTGAGGTGTGGCCTGTGGCCTCGTTATCATGATGGGGAGGCTGCAGGGTCAAAATTGAGTGAGCAGCGCTGCAACCCCCAAGCACCAGGTCACAATTCCACTCACTCAGTTTGGCCCTGCCACCTCCCCATTGTGATGGAGTGGCCACAGGGCCAAATCTGAGAGGCGCTGTGACCTCCATACACCGTGTCACAACATCATTCACTCCACACATCACTCAATTCCCTCCCCTGCCACCATTATGATGGAGGGGACAAACCTGAGCAAGCAGTGGGGCAGTCAGTAATGCTCCTCCTCATTCTACTGTTGAGAGGGACCAGTCCTGATGACTTGGTGCCCTGCCAACAGTACTCACCATGCATAACACACATATAGCTCCAGGCGCTGCTGGGAGTGAGACAAGGATGCACGCTATGGCAAATTTTGTTCAACTTGGTACTGGAAGCAGTAATGGCTGTAGCACCAAGAGATGAAAAAGGAGGAGTCATGTTATGTGGGAGGAGAGTGAATAACCTTAGATTTGCAGATGATATTGACCAAGCAGGATTTACAGAAAATAACGGACAAAGGTAGATAGGAAGCAGAAAAATTCTGATTGACAATCAGTATGGAGAAGGCAAAAATTAGGTCAGTCGGAAGACAAGAGGAAGAGCTAAAGACCAAAGTTGGAGACAAAGAAGTAAAACGTGGAAAAATGTGTGTACCTTGGAGGATTAATATTGAAGCATAGCAATTGTGACAATGACATAAGCAGTATTGGATTAGCAGCTCCTATATTTGGAAAAGTCTGCAAGATCTGGAAATCTAAACCCATATTGATAAAAACGAAATCAGCACGTATGAGGCAATTGTCATGCTGATAATCCTGTATGAGTTGTAATGTTGGAGCATGAGGAAAGCCAACGAACAGAAGATATTGATGGCTGAAACGAACAGCTAAGGGAAATACTGAGAGGTTCAAGATCGCAGACAATGAAAAAGGGACCCAAAACCAGCTAGGGCAAGAAATGACACTGTTATAGACAAGTCGAAAAAGATGACTGAAAAGGTTTGGACATGTGTCAAAAAGGGATCTGAAAATGTCACCATGCATGGTGAGACGCTTTAGAGTGCAAGGAACTAGAAACAGAGGAAGGCCCATGAAGTGCTGGATAGACACAGTGAGGAAGGACATACAACAAAAAGGTTTAAAGATGAACAAAGCTGTAAAGCTGGTAGAAGACAAAGTGGTGGAAAGACTTCATTGAACCCCATTGTTGCTGCTGAGCTCATAGATGGGAATCAAAGAAGAAAGAATTACGGCCTATAATAAGAAAAATTCAAACATATGTTTTAAATGTACTGTTCCATTATGCAATACAATAATCCACCTGCACTGTTGTAATAATACAGTTAAATAGCTAGCCTCAATCGTAAGGCATTCTGGCTAGCCCAGCCGTTGATTAAGCTATTACTTACCTATGCTTTATTTACTATATGAAACCAAAGGACATCCATTAATGTATTGTGAAATTGTTATTTGATTGGCTTGATAAAAACCTAACTATATTAGACTGCTCATTAAAAAGATCCAGACTTGGATAACAAAGTATTAACTTTCAGAAATTAAATCAGACATATAAAGTATCTGCCAAGCTAATTCCTTGTTAGAGTGTGTCTGCCTCTGAGGCCCAAGATTATTTTAAAAAAGCAATGAACAATTATTCCATTTTATACTGAAAATTGAGATGAGTAATTTCATGTTTATTAATTAATGTGATTCTATAGGACTCCTGTCCCCAGGTTATTCCTTGGTAAGCAGGGATGACGTTTGGTGTCAGGGTGGGATATCCCTGAGTGGGGAGACAAGAAAGGAGATGGAGACCAGAAGTCAGAGGTTACTGAGGGCTCAGGAGATTGTGGGGATACAGGATCTCAGTCTAGAGGAACCGCATACACTACACAGGAGAGAGAGGGCAGGAGAAAGGGTGAGTGGAGAAGAAATCTCAGGAAAAGAAAGAGAGACTGGCTACTCCTGCATTGCATTTCAAATTAGTTTGGACAGGAAATCATCTCTTCTCAGACTCAAGGAATCATTTCCTAACTTGAGCATCCTCTGCCAGCAATTTTGGAGTCATCAGGAAAAGAGGGACAAAGATGGAGGCTGAATTTGTGAAGCTACAGTCCCTGTTTAGGGAAATGAAGTGGTCCCATGGCTCAGAGCAATTGTTTAGAGCCCAAAAGGAAGACATAGAAGGGGTATTCCTGGGGCTTAGTCAGCTGAATTTATAGAACAAGCTGATGCTTCAGGAGTTATCCTTGAAGTAGCTTATTTCAAGAAAATAAAAAGGGGGTACAACACACAGTGATGTATTTGAGCAGGAAGTTATTTCCACAAGAGGCTAATTGTCAGCTATCTCTCGGAGTTTGGGGATTATCGTCTTCCATAAAATGATAGCCAGTTATTGCTGATGGATCCACAGGTGGCTAATAAGACTGATCCAGGATCCACAGATCTTTTCACAATTGGGGCACATATTTCCCAATGAAAGGAGGCGGATCTGGATTGTTGAGTCGAGCTGTCGTATGCTCTTTCCTCCTTTCCCATTTCTCTGTTGGATCTCTCAATACTGGGATCCTTGCCACAAGGTCCTTTTCCATTTTGGTTGGTCAAGGGCTTGGGTTTCCCATGAGTTTATGTCAATATTGCACTTCTTCATGTTGGCTTTGAGGGTGTCTTTGAAACACTTTTTTGCCTGCCCCTCGTCTGTTGGCCATGGCTCAGTTGTAAGAACATGACCTCCTCTGGGAGTCTATTTTCTGGCATTCGAAGAACATGACCAACCCAATGGAGTTGGTGATGGATGATCACAGCTTTAGTGCTGGAGGTTTTGGTGTGGGACTAAACACGGATGTTGGTGCGCCGGTCATCTTACTTGAGTCTGAAGATCTTGCAGAGGCACCGTTCAAGAACTTTGAGGTGTCTGTTGTATGTGACCCAGGTTTCAGCACCATACAAGAGAGCTTGGTTTGATTTTTGATGTCATGATCTTCAAAGGCACATTTTTCAAGTGTCTGAAAGCAGGGTTGAATTTTCTCATCAATGTCAGCTTTCTGGGACAGATAATTGCTGAGGTAAGGGAAGTGCTAGACATTCTGAAGGGTCTCTTTATTGATCTGAATTATGGGAGCAGGATCCTGGTGATTCAGAGCCTGTTGGTGGAGTACTTTCATGCTTTTGGTGTTGAGCATGAGGCCAAGTTGGTTGTAGGTCTCAGAGAACGTGTCAACTATTTGTTGAAGATCTTCTTCCGAGCGGGCATACAGGGCACAACCATCTGCATACTGGAGTTCAGTAGCTGATTTAGTGATAGTCTTAGAGGTTGAAAAACTTGCTGTCCATTCTGTCTTGGATGTCAAGTCTGGAGTGGAGCCTGTCAACGATGAGAAGGAGGATGACAGCAAGAAAATGGAGAAAAGGGTTGGAGCTAGGAAGAGACCTTTTCCGATCCATTGCTGACAACTGTCACAGACATATTGTTGTGGAGGAGTCAGAGGATGGCAACACATTTTGGCTGCTGGGAATGGGAGGGGCCTGGGGCCTATATAAATCAGTCCAGCTCACTCTGCCAAGAGAAGAGGGTGAGTCAACTTCAGGAAAGGTGCTGGTGCTGCTAGAACTAAGTGAATTTTTTTTTCTGCAAAAAACAGATTTGGTGAAAATGAAATGTTTCATGAAGTTGTATCGATTTAATGAAATTGTTCATTTCCAGACCCCCCCCAACACACACACCTCGCCTACCCTCCCCCCAAAAATGAGAAAAATCAAAATGTTTCATGTCAACATTTACAAAAAAAAAAAGTTGAGTTTTCAATGTGTAATGTCTTTGTCTCAAGATTTGCTTTAATTTTAATAAATAAACATTTAAAAATGTGTAAAATAGCTTGAAATGAAACATTTTGTTAAACCTGCAACAATTTTTTTGACTTTTCAAAATTTAAAAACTTTTAAAAATTGTTTTTGATTCAACCCAAAATGATTTTTAACTCCGATGATTGAGACTCGCCAGCAAACTGAAAAATTCATTATTCACTCAGCACTAGCTAAGGGTAGTAAGGGCTGGCTAAGTGAAATCTGGATGTATGGAGACTCACAAGTGACACAGGAAGGCCAGAGTGGAGCCCAGGAACAAAGGACGACAGAAGCCTGAAAAACAGGACAGACCCGTGGAAAGTTCTGACCCAGAGAGAGTTTGGGCACAGGCTGGGCCTGCCTCCCTTTCTCTTCCTACAAGGAAAAAGGCTTTAATGGCACTTGAGAAACTCAGAGCATGTGGAATTTATAGGATCTGAGACTAAAATAAAATTGGGTGTAAAACTTTGGTAAAATAAATACCAACAAACCTTTGTTTTAAAGTACTGGTATGTTCTCTGGCTTCCTTCCTCCCTGCTTCCCCTATTTCTGTGGTCAGCCAAGGAAACTGGCCCACCAGGCAATCACCTCATGACATGTATTAGCCTGCTCATTGAAGAGATCCAGACCTAGACAACAGAGTATTAACTTTCAGGAATAAAATTAGCCAGCCAGCCAGCCAGATTAAATATCTGCCAGGCTAACTCCTTGTTAGAGACAGAGATGATCGGAGTCTCGAGACGATTCTAAAATAAAGCAAATGGGAAGCATCAGAGCCGGGAATCATTCTATTTTTAAACTGATGATTGAGATGTACCTCATGGTTTACTTAGTAGTGTACTTCCATAGGGTTCCATTCTGCAATCCTTACTTGTGCTGGTTAGCAGTGACTTGACTTGGTCCCACAGACCATTTAAGAAGTGAATCGTACAGAACTTTTGTTACTCCAGGCTGACTTGGTGCCAAACCATTTGTTTCTGAAATGGTCTCACAAACAAACCAAAATCATTCTGGGAGCGTCACATTTGAATTTTTCATCCTGGTCAATCATCTACCCTGATCCTGTATATTCATCTTGTACCCTGAGGGAAAAAGTGGGCTGTGTCCAGCCAAAGTTTCTATATCACCTTCCCCTAGACAAGATAATCTATTCTTCCTAAACTCAAGGCAGATGACTATGCCAGCAAAAAGCCCCATGTCTGTTCTGCAGGAGGGAAGATCCTTGATAAGTTTATGGAGGAGATGGTATGATGGGATAACATGGTTTTGGTAATTAAATATTCATGGTAAATAGGCCCAATGGCCTGTGATGGGATATTAGATGGGGTGGGATATGAGTTACCCAGGAAAGAATTTTCTGTAGTATCTGTCTGGTGAATCTTGCCCATATGCTCAGGGTTTAGCTGATCGCCAAATTTGGGGTTGGGAAGGAATTTTTTGCCTTTTTTTCGTTTTTCGCCTTCCTCTGTAGCATGGGGCACGGGTCACTTGCTGGAGGATTCTCTGCTCCTTGAAGTCTTTAAACCACGATTTGAGGACTTCAATAGCTCAGACATAGGTGAGAGGTTTTTCACAGCAGTGGTGGGTGAAATTCTGTGGCCTGTGTTGTGCAGGAGGTCAGACTAGATGATCATAATGGTCCCTTCTGACCTAAATATCTATGAATCTAAGTGGCTACTTTTGCTTACTGACCTACAAAATGCAACCTCCAGAGCTAACACGTGACAGTCCAAAGAAGAGCACTGCCGTAGACTTGCTTAGTTTGTGTCATTCAGCCTGAGAAAGCCATCTGCGATTTTACAGTTCAACCCTAGATTTCCCTCTCATTTCAAGGAACTTGGACTATCTTCTTTTCCCACTCACAGTTTACACTCAGAGTTTTACTGTCCGCATGGGCGCCATCGCTACACCTGCTCCAAGTTACCACAAACAAGATGTCAAAAGAAATAAAAATTCAAATGCAGACATACCGGAGGCAATGTGGTCTAGTGGATAGGGCACTAGGGTGGGACCCGGAAGAGCTGGGCAGCTTTGCCACTGACTTGCTAGGTGATATTGGACATGTCACAGTGCCTCAGTTTCCCCTCCCATCCTTTACCACTCTTGTCTATTAAGATTCGAAGCTATTTGGGGTGGGGAATACAGCTAGCTCAGTGTTTGAACACAGCTAGTGAGTGGGGCATTTGTTGTAGTCCCGGGCCTCTAGACACTATGGTAGTACAAATAATAGCATTCCTGCAGAGACATAGGTAATGTAAGTTTGAAGAGCAAGAGTGTAATTGACTTCCTCGACCTGAATGCTTCCAGCTAGGTAACTCAAAGGCAGTGCCATTCTCTGGCTCATACATGGCTTGTCAAGCACTAGCTTTGGAGACTGCCTCACACACATCAGTAAGCAGCTGGAGCCATTTCGAGTCTCCTCTCACATAGAGTAGGACTGGAGCGTTTGACTGCCATATTTGTCTGCTGTGGGGACTGGAATCCTGCTGAAGAATTGCAGAAGCTCCTGGGGTTACTGAGCGTGAAAATCCTTTCAGTTAGTTAGGTGGAAGTTAAGAAAAGGAAATGAGGATGAATTTCAGTAATGATTTCCTGATAGTAAGATCTACTGTAGAAGGTCCATGGCTCTTGTACACAGGAATCAACTGCTTAGGGGACTGTGCGGCTGCTTTGTTCTGTTTTAACGGTGCAATGTAGCTGCTACTTGAGGATTTCATTTGCATGGGGGAATCCCTCTGCGATGGCCAGCTATCATGGGGTAGCACAAAGCAGCTTACTCCCTATTCCTAGAACAAGGGATATTCCCAGGGAGGGAAGCAGGCATTTCTCAGGTGTCTTTACACCTTGGTCATCTCTGGCAGCCAGAACAGCCCCTTAGGACTGCTCTAAATTATGCTGAGGACTGGACTAGTTCCCACAATGATCAAGGAAAAACAAAGGTGGCATAGAGACACCTTTGCCCCCCCTTCCTGTCTTGTGCCAACCACAGTTTGGCCAAACCAGAGGATCTGGCCCTAAGTCGGATGTCAGTAGTTTACAGGTATGTTGGGTGGAAGCGAGGGAGTTAAAAATTTATGAGCACTAAAGGAATATTCTAATCTGCTAAGAAGCAGAGTGCAGAATGGGAAAACTCCAACTCCCTGGGAGCACAATACTAATATGCCCCGAATTCCCCCCCAAGAGCTGCACTATTGTACTGCTTGATAATAAGATTAGGGCCTCTAAAGGTCTTAATCTGGCCCTGCCCCCAAGCACTGAAATGATTATGGTGCCCCCCCATATGTAATTCAAAATAAAAACAATACTATACCGTAAAATAAATTTTTATTTTTCTAAATGACACAAAAAACTTACATGTATGCTGAAATTAAAATAGCTTCTTTCTAGCTTCTTTCTGATTGCAAAATTCTGGATAAATTCATTGAAGCTGACTCGACGAAGCATGTCCGCTTCCATACACACTAGGGAAAATGAATCAAGTCTGTCCTGACACATTGTTGTTCTCTGAGGGTTTTTTATTCTTTTCAGCTGAGAAATAGAGCGTTCTGCGGAGCAGTTAGTAATCATCAATGTTAGAAAAACACGTAGTGCGATCTCTGCATTTGGAAATACACATTCTATTCCGTCTTTCAGTATTGTGTCATGAAGATCAATGTGACTGAATTTCATTTTTCCTGTTTCATTAAACTTTGCGCGCATATCACAGTGGAACTGCCGCAATTCTCCACAGAGATTCATGTTCAAGCCAACAGGGTATGAGACAACTAGCTTTTGGGAACCTTGTGACTATTGATCATCTGATAAGTCCATATCGTTCAGAAAAGAAAATCTACTTGATACTTCTTTGTTCACTTCACCTCTCCTCTTCATATGAGCTTCAAGTGTATCAATTATAGCGTAGTAAGTAGATACGCGAAATTTGTCTTTGGATTCAATGCTGTTTCTGTTGCACGGCTATCATTTGCTTGTTTTTTCCTGATTCGCTTGCGGGACTGGGCTTCTTTGTAGTTAGTATCAGGCAAGATCTCTTTTGATATGTCTTCAAATCTTTCAAAATCATTCCTCAAAGTGTGTAAGTGGTCTGCTAATGATTGACAGAGGTCTGCACACGTTTTCAAATCCAATTATTTTTCTTGGAGAGCTTGACTTGTGTGGTAAAAGTGTTGTAAAATTTCATTCCACATGGTCAACATGAATACAAACTCTAGTTCTTGCATCTTGTTTGCAATGTTTTCTGCCGCTTGTATAGTTTCTCCCTTTTGTGATTGGTCTTCAGCTATACTTTCTAATGCATCCACAAGCTTTGAGTAGGCCTCCGGGATTGCACTTGTTGCCACTGCATGTGCCTCCCCGCGAGTATTAGAAAGAGATTTCAACACACGATCATGGCCCAAATATGTTTTAAGAACTGCCCATCGGCGCGCTGAGGCAGAGAAAAATGTATCAAGTAATTGGACTGTTGAGAAAAAACGTGCTGCCACCGGACAACAACCAACAGCACCGCGGCCAACAAGATTGAGAGTGTGCGCAGCACATGGTATGAATATGGCATATTTGTTCTGTTCTAAAAGCTTCTTCTGCATTCACATAGAATATCAGGGTTGGTTTGGACCTCAGGAGGTCATCTAGTCCAACCCCCTGCTCAAAGCAGGACCAATCCCCAATTTTTGCCCCAGATCCCTAAATGGCCCCCTCAACGATTGAACACACAACCCTGGGTTTAGCAGGCCAATGCTCAAACCACTGAGCTATCCCTCATCCTTGATAATGCCCTGACATGTTGGCAGTGTTGTCATAAAATTGACCTCTGCACTTTGAGAAATCTATTTTGCAAACTTGGCACAGATAATGCAGTACTTGATTTGCCATTTCTTCACCAGTGTGGCTTTTCAAATTGAGGAATGTTATAAATCATTCAACTGGTTATCCAGCAGTACTTATTTCATCCACAATAGCTGAACGAACTTTGTCACTCATTAGACCAAGGAGTTCATCACATATTGTCTTGGATAAGTATGATGGGTTACCTTCGCCAAAATTCCCATATTTTGAGAGATGGCCTGCTAAAAATGGGTCAAACTGAGCCACAAGCTCCAACTATCCCAAGAAATTTCCATTCTGCAATGATCCAAATGTGTCATTTGATCCCTGGAAAGGCAGACCACATTCAGCTAATGTTTGAACAACAGCCATAACACGCTGCAAGACATGTTGCCAGTATTCACGCTCCCCTTTAATTTGTTCTTCAAATTTTTGTGTCAATCCAAAGCCCTGTCTTCGATTTAAATATGTCAACATTGAATCTCCCTGGGTAGTGCTATTTTCATGTATTCCGCCAGTCACTAAATCCATCTGCAGCAAACCGGGATGTTGAAGGCTTATATGCAAAAAGTTTGCAAACAAAACAGTACACAGACCCTGTTGATAGTGAACACAGTAGCCATTCTCGAGTGTATTGCTCACCATTCACTTTCATGCCAAAAAATATTTTTTGTGGACAATATCTTGTTTGTTTGCCATTGGTAAAAGTCTGACGTGATTTCTCAAATGGCCCAGTGTGGTGCTGAGAGACATTTGGTCCACGATCTATCCAGTCAGCTACATCATCGGTACTGAAATCAACCCACATACCAGGATCTTTTCTCCTCTTATTTACAGCATGAGCAGGTTCAGTCTCTGTCACATCTACACCTTCTAGAACAGTGTCTGTTTTACCACCAGGAGTAGGATGATCAGTTGCAGTCTCTGACACATCCACATGTTCTGGAAAGGTGTTTGTTTCATCAATAGAAGAAGGGTCAGTCTCTGAAACACCTGCAGGTTTTGGAACGATGTCTGTGCTACTGAGAGAAGATGTTGCTTCTGATGGATTCACTTTGAAAAATGGCAGCTTTGGAAGATTTTGAAAAATTTCACTAGTTTTTTGTTTCTTTCCTTCCACCAGTTTACATTTCTGTGCTCCACTGAGTTGGTTAAGTTTCATCCTGCCCCTTATCTCAGTTATCTGAACTTTAAAAAAACCCCAAATTACACAATGTATACTATTTTTATGTATATATGAAAGAAAAAAAAACGAATCAAGTACATATAACTCAGAAGAGTATATCAATAATAAAACATAAATTTATTGCAATACATGACAGGATCTGATTTCCTCTCATTATTTCGATCTATGTTAGTAGGATGTCCCCCATGGTTTAGGGGGGGATAAGTAATAAAAAGAGAACAGAAAAAAGGGGAAAGAGTGTGTAGTTGAGTGTAAGGAAGTCTAACAAAGTTATGATTTTTCCCATGATGACTACTTTGATGCTTTTTTTGAAATATCAAATTTTTTCCAAAAAATAATCTTTTTTTTTGGTGCCCCCTGCTTTGCTGGTGCCCTAAGTACATGCTTAGTCTGCCTATTGGGTAATCCAGCCCTGATTGGGGGTATTCAGCACAAATCAGATATGATGCTTCATCTTTGCAGGAGCAGCAGCCCTGTGGAGCTGGAGGCAGCTTTGAGGCAGGCTGAATAAGCATTTTTGCAGGGATCTGCAGATCCCCTCCTGTGGAGAGCCGCTGGGGATTAATAGGTTTATTCTGAAGCTTCTCTGCCTTCTCCACTCAACACTAATAATCCTATTTCACCCAGTCTGAGAACTCAGCATTAAGTGGCTATAGAAGCTATTTTTCGCTCTTTAAAGTAAATCTGTTCCTGTGCTAGCAAGGCAACAGCACATCCCTTAAATCACAGGTGTACGAGCTTCCCACAGGCTCCTATTCTGAAGTTTCTGGAGAGGAATCCAGCCTTCTAATACTCAGACTTGCTTAGCTCATTGGTTTTGCTGGCACATCAACTCTGCTGGCCATCTGTTGGGATGCCATTGTGCCAACTCACAAGGTGGCATGCTAGTTTCAGCAAGGCTTGGTAGTAATGAAATCTAG
The DNA here is from genome assembly GCF_965140285.1 of Lepidochelys kempii. Classification (NCBI taxonomy): domain Eukaryota; kingdom Metazoa; phylum Chordata; order Testudines; family Cheloniidae; genus Lepidochelys; species Lepidochelys kempii. The sequence continues at coordinate 259,984,608 of NC_136381.1, forward strand.
GTTGAAAAGGATACCATAACCTCCGGGTTGTACAAAGTGACATCCTAGCTTCAAAAATAGCCTGCTGGCAAGCCAGCCTGATTTAGGAACTTGTGCTTATTGTAAGAGAATGCGTCTGTTGATACTCGCAGGCTTTATAGTAGCAACACGTGTCTTTATCCTGGCTTTTGTTTTTAAATCTGCCTCAGTGCTGGGAAATCACAGAGAGAGAAATCTATCCACATGTTGTCCTCTAGTTCAGTGTAAGCTCAGACTTTCCTTGAAGGTCTCTTACACTGAATCCCTAATTGTAGTTTCCCAGGGCGGCATTTCTCTAGCTCATAAATCACATTTGCACATAGAGGGTATTTCAGGGAAATATGTCAGAAGTGGTGCCAGGCTAGGAAATGGTTGTGACACCCCAGAATGACCTTGGAAGAATTCCAAGGCCACCAAGCTCGGTATCCCCATTGCACAACTCTACACGTTCCCTGTTACAATTCAGCGGTGAGCTGGTCCTTTGACCTCTCTCTTTGTGGGCACCTTTCAAGAGACAGGCCCACACCCATGGGTGGCGGGTACCATAGGCTGGGTGAGGCTATGCCTCCCCAAGCAGTCAGGCATAGCCCTGCCCATGCTGCAACCCCAGACCCTCCCACCCTGCTTCCCACTCTGGGTGCGGCTCCAGTCCCTCTGACCCTGTCTCAGGCTGGGGCCGCACCGTTTGCCCTCCCACTGTTTCAGGGCAGGGGAGGCTGCAGCTGCACGCTGCCGGCCCTCCTGGTGCTCTGGGGTGGGGGTGGGGGCTAGCGGTCATGGGGGGGAGGGGCGCGCTCTGGGCTCCAGCGGGGAAGGGGGGAGGGGAGGGGAGGGGTCTCGGGTGGGGGGGCGGAGCTGGGGGTTAGTTTCCCCCAGTAGGTGGTTCACGCGTCACCCATGCCCACACCTGCACTTCTCCCAGAGTGGAATTCTGTGATTCATCCCACTTTTAGACTAGATCACCAAGCTAAAGCACCCCATTAGTCAACCCTATTATATCAGCAGGACCAACTGGCTTTGGCCCATGATATCTACTGCCTCTGGGAGCTGTGACTACCTGGTAAACACAGTGCTAGAGAACAGCTTGTTCAGAACAAAGTGATTTATTAAGCCACAGGAATGTGTAAAGACACCAGGGTTAAAACAACAAAAGCCTAAATGCAGAGTGTCTTACCTCACCTAGGCATTAGCCTCATGCAAATAGGTAGGCTGACTTATCCTTAAGCTCCCCCTCCCCGCGTTCTGCTCTCCTGGGGAGAGCTTGCAGCCTGTTTTTCTGCAGACCCTCCTGACTCCTGTCTCCTCAGGGGTTCAGGTTTTTAACTGTATTCCAGCTTTGTTTGACAGCTGCCACTTAAAAGCCCCTGTGATTTCAAGGTGGAATCCTCTCCCCGCTGTTATCCCCCCAGTGGGTTCAGTCAGACGTTTGATCAGAATGTGGTGGGGATTCCATTAAGGGAACTAACACTTGTATTGTGTGTCCAGTATTGGTGACTGGGATTAAGTGCACTCATTGTCTGCATTCCTCCAGAGCCCCCAAGGACTGAGTTAACCCATAGTGTTCCATATACCACTCAAACACAGGGAGAATAACCCGATATCTGTAAAAATGATATCAATTGGTCTCATATTTTCCCCACTCCTCTTACTCTTACTGAAGTGAACAAACCAGTCCCTGCATTGTTATTTTTAGATGCTCTTTAATTACTCTGCAGTTGTTCTGGCTGAATACTGCATAAACAGAGTTCATGGATTGTCATTTAAACCCTGAAAGAGTCTTCTGCTTGCCCAGGTACTGGCCCATTAGTATTGATTATGCCCCAGAATCAGTGGAAATAACTTTTTTGTTCACACAGATATTCAGGAGATGGTGGATCTTTGTGTGAACGTCCACATACATACATGAAAAAGGTTATTTGAGTGTGAACAAGAGTATCCACTACTTGTCATCTGCTATTTTCCTGCTTATAGTGTTTCAGTCAGAAACAATACTTGGTAATTTCAGTGACATGTTGCTTGCTGACATGCCTCATTTCAATTGTGACTCCTTGTTCCTGGGTTTGTCTGTATCCATCAGTTGTCTGTCTCATACTTAGACTGTAAGTTCTTTGGGGGCAGGGACTGTCTTTTTGTTCTGTTTGTACAGTGCCTAGCACAATGGGGGTCTGGTCCATGAGAGGGGCTCCTAAGTGCCACAGCAATACAATTAAATAATGTAAGTGTTGAAATCAGAGCTTGAGCAACTATGCTCAGCTGGAACAATTGCCCATATCGTTTTGAGAGAGAAATTCTTCTTCTTTTCCCAACCAGTTGTGTTGCGTTGCTGGGACAGGATGGCTGCTTTGCTGCCACCCCAGAAATGGCTGTTCCAGGGAACCTTACGTGGATTCTTCCATCTGCATGGAACCCCACTCAGCTCAAAGTAGCATTATTCTCGAAGGGCTACACTGAGACTTTTTTGGGAAAGCCCTGCATAAGGGGCAGCACATGGCTTTACTTCCCCAGGAGCAGTCTGGGGAACGAAGGATGTCTGAGCCACAATTCCATCCCTTGCCTTGGCTGGAAGAGAAAACACAAAAGCAGGACATCCAATTAAATTGAAAAGGTGTCACTTTCAAAAGCAATGAAAAATGCTCTTTCATTCAATGTGTAATTAGACTGTGAAACTCATGGCCACATGATGTCATCCAGGCAAAGAATTTAGTAAGATTCAAAGACAGACCACACATTTACATGGAGAAGAAGATCATCAGCCAGAGTCATAAGAGCTAATGCAAACAGTCTGGAGGGGGAAACCTCATGTACAGGGTTTAAAAACGATCTCTATTAGGAACTACAATGGGGGGGGGGCGGTGGGCTCAGATTATCTCAAATCAGTCTACTGTGGGGCTGCTTGAATCTTACTATGATGCATCAGGTGCTGGCCACTGTAGGAGACAGAATTCTGGACTAGATGGACCAATAGTTAGATCCAGTATGGCAATGCCGGTTTCTATGTAATTTGCTTCTTTGCTTTACAGCTACCCAAAGCCATGGACAGGGAGGTGGGCCAAAACCAAGACTCCGCCCACTTCCTACGTCTCTCCTTCCTGCCCACAGGGCGGGAGAATAGCGGGTGCACTATTAGCTTGGCTGGGTAGGGATGTGGGTGGAGCTCACTACCCCTTGTACTCCTGCACAGCTGCATTAGGACTGGGCCTGTACATTACCTGGAGCCTCTGTCAACAGACAGAGTTGCAGCTCCATTTAAAGAAAAGGAGTACTTGTGGCACCTTAGAGACTAATCAATTTGTTAGTCTCTAAGGATAAACAGGGGCAAACAACCCAAGATACCACCCCCGCTGTCTGTTGGGCTCTGGGGGAGGAGTCCTGACCTCAACAGGCCCAACAGGCAGGGGGCGTGGTATCTTGGGTTGTTTGCCCCTGTTTACTATAGTTTCAGTCCCCCCACCCTGGCAAATATTTCCAGCTGGGAGCAAGGTGACAGGCAGTCTGTGGGGAAGGGAACTCCATGCTGTTTCTTTGCTAAAATGTAGATGTATTTTACTGCTGTCTCCCTTCCTGCCAGAGAATGGCCACTTAGGAGGTAATGATCCATCAGCCTTGTTTATGTCTGGCTGAGGCATCAACTGGTCCTTTGTATCTTACCAATGGGTTTGGCCACTCTCCAGATTTCTCTGGAAAAAAACATACTTTTTGTCAGGATCTCAGCTTATGTTTATAACTTCACATATAACACTGCCACGTGCATTTTGCCACATTATTAATCAGAAAATTATGATTTTTTTTAATGATCTCACAAGGCACACCTTCTACAAACATTGCAATACTGTGTAGGGTGTATATTCTGTTGCAATAAGTCTTCTGGGTTTCAGTCTGGCTCTCTCAAGCAGCACACAATAGGTGCAAATACACACCTATTTTTGCACCTATTGTTTTGCACAGGTTTTGCACAGAATTCTAATGCCATTGCTCTTTTCTTAAGAAATAAAGCACAAGAGATTTCAGATCATTTAGAGAGCAACAAATGCAATGCCCCCCCTAGCTCACCTTTCCACTGGGAGTCCCTGAGGGACTATGTCCAGGAAGGCAGGGCTCTCCCTGTCTCATGAAGCTCCCACATGCAGGTCCTCAGCTTGAGCTGGTAAAAACAGTCAAAGACATCAGCTCCTGCCTTTTATAACCTCTGTCAGCTGACTCCTAGATTTGCCTCCTCAGGTGACCTCATTGCCAGGCCTCCTCTCCTAATTAACCAGTTCTTCCAGCTGGGAACCAGTTAATTGTCCAAAGAGTCTGTATTTCAGTAGAGAACTATCCTGATTTCATGACCCTCCATTGTAAGCCCTGAACCACTTCTCTTGAAATTTCAGCCCAACATGGAGGTAAAGTGACCACAAAGAAGACAACTAGCCCTCTTTAAATAAAATCACTCACTGCTAGGCATCCTCTCATGGCCAGGTGTGGTGTAGCAGCTCGTACTTCCCAAGCCACCCTACTGCTGATAGTTGTTCTGGCACTATGGTGGTTTTTTCCTTCCATTTACTCAGCCCTCCCACTAAGTCACTGCCTTAAGTCCACACCATGTGGGGTCACAATTACCCAAACTAAGACATCTTAAACACAAAATTTTTCTGCTCTCACTGGGGCTATTCCTCAACCTGTAGCTCCCTTGCTGGGGTTGAAAACCCTTGTGGTAGACTTGTACACCACCTTCCTTAGGGCTATTAAGGGAATGCAGTCCCACCCTCTACTCTGGGTTCCAGCCCAGGGCCCTATACTGAACACCAAGGTCTGCTCCTTTATCTGTGCTGTAGTTTTCCCTGGGCCACTTCCTTCCCAGCATCTTAAATTCTCCTCTGGGTCACTCTGTCTCGTCCCTGCTTAAGAAATGTCTCTCCCTGACTGGAGAGGCTTCTTTACTCTCTGAGCTTTCTGCCTGTCTCTCTCTCCAGCTTTATCAACACTTAAGCCTGGCTCTCATTTCTATTTCTTCTTGTTGTTGTGTTTTATGACAAAGCACACTCACTTGCTGAGTCTATGACTGCCGAACACTGGACACCATAAACTCTTTCACCTTTCCCCAGTTAATTTTTAAAGAATTGCAATATTGTTAGGAGTTCGGTGGCACCTTAAAGACTAACAGATTTATTTGAGCATAAGCTTTCATGGGTAAAAACTTGGTGGGGTTTATATATAAATCTGTTTAAGGTGCCACCAGACTCCTTGTTGTTTTTGTGGATACAGACTAACACGGCTATCCCCCAATACTTGCAGTATTGTTGTTTTTTTTAAAAGGTCCCCATTTTCCTGATGCTCTTACTAGGGTGTTGCAGTGAAATTCCCATTACTACAGCCATCTTCTGCTCTTTATGGGGAATTTCCCTGATTACCCTCCGGTAAGGCTCATTCTGTAATCAGGTTGGCTAAGCTCCAGCCAACAGGGCAAGCCACCCTGTCACACAGAAAATGGAGTTTGCAGCTTGGTAAAGACACACACACAGAGTTCCTAATCTCACACAGAATTCATATGTTGTACAGACACATTCCCAAATCATCACAGGTGAGTGCTAGTAAGAGTGAATAAACTCAATACAATGGGGAGAAAAAAGGTAGACTTTCCCAGAGTAATATCTACACAAAAAATGACAAGTTGTCATTAATAAATGATTCTGGTGCCCTTTAGTATGGCAAGTGTTTATATTTTCCTAGTGTTTGATATCTAGTCCTCTTGAATATCCAGTTACCTCGCTAACAGTTTTACTGGTGAATTATTCTTTCCTTGGGTTTTTTTTATGTTCCTATTTATCTGTGCTTTGTCACACACTTTTCTTTGACCTTGTAGCTTGCATATTGTGTCTAGAGTATATATTTGTGCCCACAGGAGATCCTAAGGCATTAGTTCTTCTATCAGTAAACAGGGGCAGATAGTTGTGGTCTAATTCAGCACATGTCAGTAGGAATGTTGCCACTGACTTCAGTTGCGATTGATTTCATTGTTATGTGGCTGGAGAAAGAGTCAAGGTCTTCAGATGATCTCATTCACTGAACTGATTACCTTTTTAGAAATGACACTATACTAAACAACGAATTGATGTATAATCACTGTATGGAATGGGTAAGATTTTCAAAAGCACACAAGTGATTTAGGAGCCAAAGTCCCTTTTTTCAAAAATGACCTAAGCACTTAGGACCAGATTGCACCAAGTGTTTAGGTGTCTAACTGCCATTGAGAAAATAGGTGCCTAAAACCTTTGTGTATTTGGGCCTTAGGATCTTGAGTTCCATTGACCTTCAATCAGACTTAGGCTCCTAAGACACTTAGTTGCTTTGGAAAATGTGACCCTGACAACTTCACCTTTTGAATAATACCTTACTCCTGGAGTCATCCCACTGAAGTCCAATTACTACTCAGAGAATAAGGAACTATTCACTGGGAATAGCTATGGTAGAATTGGTCTATATGTGTTCTAGTTTGCATGTTTGTTTATTTTTTAAAAGTTGCATACAATTCAATTACAAATATAAAAACGTACAGTACCTTAAACGTAACTTGATACAGACCAGCTTGGATACAGATGTTTCGTAAACAGCAGACTAGTCTTATTACCTAGTTTAAATAATGTAATACCAGAGTGGGAAAGTTAATTGCATTTGGACCTGCCTCGTACTGGGTATTGCATATTTATGGAGTTTAATGTCAATCAGTAGGTTTTCAATAAAAAGTTTTTATGTAGCATTTCATTTTCCCCCATGTGAGGAAAGTCTGAAAGTCAGCCAATACAATAATCATGCAGACATTTAGGAGGAGATTTTTAAAAAAGCATTTATTTTTCAGAATAGAAAGAAAGGAAGATGCAAATATAACCACCTGTGTTATTTCTTAATTACTGAGAAATGACCCATGGCATTGTTTTTGGTGATGTATCCATTATCCAAGGTGTAAGATGGAGAATACAGAACAATGCAATAACCTTTCTCACATACTAATCAAGAGCACTGAGTCCTGTAATTCATTTGAGTCCCATTCCCCATTTGTCTTGTTGAAAAGAAATCAAAGTTCCAATAATGTCAAGGTGGAATGTCATACTTGAAAGGCTAAATCATTAATGCCTCAATCCTTTGAGGATTTACACGTGCCCTTAAGTCCCATAAACTTAACTTTATTTTCAAGTGTCTTGACCCTTAAAGTAGCTTCAAAATTTCTTCCAGTTTTGTGATTTGTCAAGCTATTCTGCTACAATGTTCTGAGCTAGATCCTGTAAACCCTCTCATGTCAGCAGTTCTTACTCACCTGAATAGTCCCGCTGAAACTTACTTGATTGAGTAAGGGTGACTTACATAAGTAAGGGGTTGCAAAGTCAGGCCTCAGGGTCTGTTTCCTGATGCAACAATAGTTATAGTTTGTATGTGGGCTTAATAAGCAGAGAACCAAAAACACGAGTCCTGATTCTCCTCCCCCATACAAAGGTACACATTGGGAGTAACTTCACTGAAGTCAATTGGTGTAAGTGAAGGAGAACCAAACCTGTTAGATCTGAATGTTGACAGTTAGCTAACACAACACTCAACTCACCAAAAGCATGTTACATGTTGGTGTTGTAGGCGGGAATGGAGTACAGATAACTTTGGTTCCAGTCCTTCATTCCCTGATGATTCTGTGATCTTTCTGCAGAATAAACCCAGCCACCGGAAAAAAAGATTTTATTCCTTTCTTTTGTAAGGGGTCCTAGTATTTCTGCAATAGCTGTAATCTCCAGCCTGCTGAGCACTTAGTAATTATGGCTTCCTTCATGCATTTAACAAAAGGCCTCAGTAATGAATGGCGATAACAAAGCTTACTTTACCATTTGAGAACTCCCTGTAGAACCAACTCTAAATACTATAATTCCATCTGCTCCTGCTCATTTTTATATGCAGACGAGTGGGGCTTCTATGGCTCCTATTGGCATGCTTGAATATTAGCAGTTTGTCTCCACTTTCATGATGAGATTATCACAGAACTGAGTAACATAGATTTGAATTCCTTTAGGGTGTATTTTAATGTACATCATTAGTTCTGGCAATAGAAATAGGCTCCTATGGTACTTTCACATTTGAAACTAAAAGAAACAATATAAAAAATTGCAAGAGGAATAATAATTAACCATGGAGATTTTCTTAATTACTGTAGCTACTTGTTCAAAATCAGCTAAGGTTGTTACTGCCCACAGATTGTTAACACGTGAGGGATTTTTTGATGGCTGAGCAATGTGTTGGTTGTTTCAAGCCCACTTCATAAATAGCACTGCGTCCAATCCTCCTTGCATTGACATAAAATCTGTCTACAGAGCCAGCCAGCACTTTTGTATACAGCTCAGCACAGACCATTCCAGCGAAGAAACACACTACTCTCTCCAGGAGACATTATTTTTGTTCCTTCTTGTTTGTTGTTTTCTTAATATACAATAAAGATAATTTTGACTGAAATTATGTGGTTGCTCTTTGTGTATGGAAAATATCATACTAACTAGAGCTGGCCAGGGAATAGCAATTCCATTTTGCAACAACTTTTGAGGTTTCAGAATTTCTCTTCATTCTGCATTGGGAAAAAAAAACCCTTTCAAAAGTTGTAACAAAACAGAATTGTGTCAAAACGTTCCTTATCAGAACAGAAATATTAGGGCTCAATTAGTCTCTCTCTCTCGAATTGCCCATAGAGTCAACACTGGACTCCAGAAAACTTCCTCAAAATTGATACATCTCCACAAAATGTTTTGGTTTCAACAAAATGGCATTTTTCCAACAAAATACAAAGAAAAAGTTTCATTAACAACAACCTCTGGGGATGTCATATGGGATACTTCCTTCCTTTAAGGAAGGTTCATGTTGAAGCATAAACAAGTTGACAGCATTGCGTTAAGCCTGACAGAAACAAAGAATATTGTATTCAACGATGAAAAGATGCCTTAGGAGTATCAGAGAGGGAGTGGACCGCAGGTTGGATCAGAACTGCAGCATTTAGAAAGACACAGCTAAATGGACAGAGAAATGCAGTGATACGGGGAAGCTGTTGCCAACTTACAGAACATCAGGGCCGCTGTAGTAAAGTGTATTGAACACAGAGCTGGGAGTTGGATGACTTAGGTTCTACTTCTCATTCTGCTGTGGATTGTTGAGTGATGCTGGACAAGTCACTCATCCTCTCTGCAGCTCAACTACCCCATCTGTAAAGTGCAGCTCCCGCCCCCCTTTATGAAGTGTTTCAGATTCCATGGATGAAGGATGTTGCATATGTACAAGGGGTTATTTATTACTGTGACCCTGCCGCGGGTGTATACTGAGAGTTGAGGAATGGGACTTCTGAGTCTCTTATGGATGGTGGGGGAGGAGAGGCGCATTTGTGTGTGTGCTGGGAGCTTGGCGACCAACACAGTCAGTCAGTGGAACAGACATCTCCATGGCAGCCACACTCAGCTCAGGCGCAGGGGAGAGGGGAGGCTGGTGGGAGCTTCCTGATTCTCAGCTGCCTGGCCCCAGCACAAGTCAAAGCTGTGTGTGTGGGGTGGGATTTTAACGTACAGGGTCCTTCAAGGACCTAACTCCATGAGACTTGGGCATAGTGGAGATTCACGCTGCCGTGGCCCTGTCTCTTCCCATGATGCCTGGGAGGAGGCTTCCAGCATAGAGGCAACAGAGCCAGCAGTAGAGCTGGCCCAGGAGGCATCAAAGCCACGTTTGCCATCTTGCACTGGCAGAGATTCCGCCTACACATTCTCTAGTGGGAATCTGTGGCCATTTCAGTTGACTTTGTGCCAAGTGAGCAGCACAACGTGACCTTGATGGACTGGAGTCTCCAGCCCCTTGGACTTGATGGTGGTGTCAAGGATAACCGCTGGAATAGAGACTCCTGAGGGTATGTCAGGCTGCACCTGCAAGGCTGGCAATGAGGTTGCTGGCAAAAATGTTCTGCCAGCCTCGTATGGAGCTTGTGTTTGCTCTCTCTGCCATCTGCAGACCACCTTCTCCAGTCACAGTCCTCAGTCTGCATTTATGCTTCGTGCCCCATGTATATCAGGACACTGTTGTTCTTCATTAGCTCCCTCAGGAGTTTCATGTCTCCTCTAACACACTGGTGTTTTCCCCTTCTTGATACAGGGGTTATCCAAACTGTCCCTAAACCTCTGACTGACAGATGCTAGGACTGGATGACAGGGGACAGGGGATGATCACTTGATAATTTCCCTGTTCTATTCGTTCTCTCTGAAGCATCTGCTATCATCCACTGTTGAAAGACAGGATACTGGGCTAGATGGACCATTGGTCTGACCCAGTATGGCTGTTTGTGATGAGGCGCCTGCCACACACGGGGCTCTAAGGGGTTAATAGAGCCGTTGGGAGGCTGCGCAGGAGGCTGCCAATCAGAGAGGGGCTGAGAGGAGCTGCCAGTCAGGGCCAGGCTGCCCCATATAAGAAGGACTGCAGAGCAGTTTCATTCACTCCCTGGAGCTTGTGTGGGACTGGCTGCCTTGCAGGCTGAAGGCTGCAAGCACTCTGGACAGAGCAGTGCTGCAGACAGAGACCCAGGGAGCTAAAGGCAGCTCCTGACCGGCTGCAGGGATCTGCAGGCTGAGGCCCTGAGGCAAGGGCAAAGAGTATGCTGGGGCCATAGGGAAATGGTCCAAGGAGATCTACAGAGGAGTTGGAGGGGCCGCAGCAAGTGGCAGTCATCTACAGGGTCCCTGGGCTGGGACCCAGAGTAGGGGGCGGGCCTGGGTTCCCACCCCCTCCCCAGTCACCACAAACACGGTGTTACATGACCAGAGGGCTGTATCACTGAAGAGGATGCCGCGGACTTGGAAGTGATGTCAGGCCCAGAGCAGAAGTGACAGTGGTGAGGCACCACCAGAAGAGGGCACACTGGTGCGAAGAGCTAATCCCAGTGACAGCCTGCAGGAGGGCTGGTGTGGTGGAACGTCACATCGTTCTTATGGTCTTACGGTGGCAGCTTCTGCCACAGGGTTATTTGTTTTTTATCTTATCTTTCTGAACAGGAGATGTGCAAAAGCCTGCTGCTATGAGGGATTCATTTTTTTAAATCTCATTATTTTGAGGCACACAACTCATGAGTTTTCAACACTTGGGATTGGAAGCCCTGTAAACCCATTGTTCTTGATGACTTTAGGATCAACTTTCCTGAGAAAAATGGAAGATCAGAGACCAACTAGGTTAACCACATTAACAAACTCTACAGAGGCGTACACGTGTGACTGCAGCTGGGTACAGAAACAATCATATGCTAGCCCTGGTTGTAAGCAGATAGTTACAGAAAAAATACTGTGTGTAAACGCAAAGCACATTGAAACCACATTTGCTTACAGGTAGGCTATGCCCTGGTAACTGACACAATGAAAAATTGCCCAAAGTTAAGTGGTCTAGATGTCACTCATCAAACAATTCAGTAAAGATTTAACATTAAAAGTAGGCCAATGTCTTCCCCCCTGCACACATTTTTTCCCTGCAATTACCATTTTTGTACGTTTTCACCTCACTGAAAGGTTTTTATAATGAAACACTGAAAGAGATTGGCATCTTGCTGATAATAGCAGAGTTGTGCCCTACTAAAATGATAAAGAGAGCAATTAGATCCAGGAATTCATCACACCCAGAGGTAAACAGAGAAATGAAAATTATATGAGTTTGGAGGGTCAGTCTTTTAAAAGAATGAGTTTGGAGGGTCAGTCTTTTAAAGGCGAGTCCAAGGGATGCTGAGCCTGATTCACCAATGTGCTACTCCTGTTTTATGTCAACACAGCACCATTGAAATGGAACCAGTGGCTGATTCCAATAGTTACACCAGTATAAACCTGGAACGGACAGTGGTGAATTGGATTCTTTGGTTTCTTTTCCACATTGGTACTGAATTGCTTTGTGTGACCCACAGAAGACAGTAACCGCTCTGTGCCTCAGTTTCCTCATTTGCAAAATGGGGATAGTGATGTTTACCTATCTTTGATAAAGCCCTTTGGGATCTATCGATGAAAAAGGGATAAGTACAAACTCTTATCATTTAACAGTAAGAGGAAAAACAAGACATAATTTCATGAGTTAAGGAGATGCATGGAAAATTGTGGCTTTGCGCTGTATTCTGGCTTAGGCTAGTATAAAAGAAGGATCACATCCAAATCCTCAGATATTTCTTTCTGATATCATGTAAAGTGATTCCAAAAGTCTGAATTCAAAGGTATTTACTGCTTTTAACTAATACAATGAGATAATGGACTCTAGAGGACATATTCAGTTCACAAAGTCAAAAGGGGTGGACACATTTCCATTGTTAGACTTAAGCATTTCCTATCTCTTGCTCTAGCCTTGTTACATTTTCTCTATGAAATTTATGGCAGTGAGCTGTCTGATCTCAGAATTATTTGGGAGGGAGAGAAGTAGTAAAGCACTTCAACTAATCCTGCTGATATCATGAACTTGTAAAGACAATCTGAGCGCAGTTATCATGTCTGGACTATTTACAAAGTGGCAGGTATAGTCCAAAAATGCTGGAAACTTATCTTCACGCTGAATTTCAGAGTTGGAAAAGAAGGCTAATAAAAATATATGGGTAAGATCTTTATTAGGTCAGAGTGAACAAATTCAGAAGAAACAAGAATAAGTCCAAATCTTAGCCCACCCTGTGAACCCAAGCCCTTTTCTTTTAGAGCATACTTTTTTTAAAAAATTAGAAACTGAGATTCTCACATAAACACATGACTCCAGGAGCTGTGGATTTAAGAAAAGCACCATATTGTGACTCCTGATAAACTGGCAACACCACCAGCTGTTTATACAGTTTCCACTCTCCATGTAGGAAACAGAAACAGTGCTGTGTAATTCAGGTGCTCAAGCACTCAAGGGATGGTGAATAATCAATGGCATAGTTGTAGCAAACAGCTTCTGACTACATTTTTTCTTAGTCTTTGTTGAACAATTACAAATAAAAAATAAATATGGAAGGATTAAAGGCAGCTTCGGTGGTAGTTAGGGGTGCCAGCACCAGGCATGATTAACTTTCAATATGCACTTAAGGTTTGTTAAACCAGCTGGTTCAGAAAGCTTATTATTGGGTGCAAGTAAGGAAGTAGATACAGAACAGAGAGGATGAAGGACCTTGTGGTTGAAGCACTGGCATAGGACTCAGCTCAGTTCCTGGCACTGCCCATGGCTCTCTGAGTGGGCAAATCATTTAATTTCTCTGTGCCTTACTTCCCAAGATGTAAAATAGAGATTACGATCATTCTGATCTCCCACCCTTGGTCTGTCCAGTCTATTTAGTCTGTAAATTCTTTGGGGTAGGGGCTGTCTCTTACCGTGGGTATGTGCATTAGGGTCCTGATCTCAGCTGCAGCTGCTAAGTACAACCAGAATATCAATAAATAATAGAATGGGATTAGCCTCTTTTCTAGCTTCTGCCCCCTTGTGCTAGCATATTATGGAAAGATGAATATGCTCCACTTGGTAGAAGTCGACTGTTAAACTGCTCACGGACAAGCTGCAGACCAGCAGAAAAATCTTAAGACATGTTGGGAACAATGGACGATAGAATATAAAGGATGGAGGTTCTTAAAAGGAAGGTTCAGTTGTGAGGAAGGAAGACATGTCTCGTTATGCCTGTCTGCACACTGAGATCACTGGCATCAAGACAAAAGAATCCCTACTCTTCTCAGAGTTTTTTCTGCTTGCAGAGTCATTGCATAATAGCCTTCTGCTGCGAAGGCATGGCTCCAAGGGGCTTTTGATCATTAGGGGTCTCCATGTTCTCTCTCTGATACCAGATACACATTTATATCCTGAGCTGTGAAAACACTTCCTGCATGATCATCAAATTTTAATGTCTGACTTCTAGGAGTTTGGCACCTATGCAAAGTGAATGTGAAGCCCAATGAGAATGGCAGCATATTGGATTAGTGCCAATGACTACATAGGGTGCAGATATAACTGCACGTCATGGGCCAACAGTAGGATTTGAACCTCAGATCTGGAGGAGAATCAGGCCAATTATCTCCCAAACATAACATTGCACATTGACAAGATTTGATGGACACTTGGGATTATTTGCCATTGAGCAATTCAACCCTGATGTGTGGGATTGTTTAAATAAATTGGATCGCTTCTGCACCAGATGAAGTCCCAGACAGTAGTTATCAGTGGTTCATAGTCATGCTGGAAGGGTATAACGAGTGGGGTCCTGCAGGGATTGGTTCTGGGTCAGGTTCTGTTCAATATCTTCATCAGTGATTTAGATAATGCCATAGAGAGTACACTTATAAAGTTTGCAGACGATACCAAGCTGGGAGGAGTTGCAAGTGCTTTGGAGGATTGGATTAAAATTCAATATGATCTGGACAAACTGGAGAAATGGTCTGAAGTAAATAGGATGAAATTCAATAAGGACAAATGCAAAGTACTCCACTTAGGAAGGAACAATCAGTTGCACACATATACAATGGGAAATGACTGCCTAGCAAGGAGTACTGCAGAAAGGGATATGGGGGTCATAGTGAATCACTAGCTAAGTATGAGTCAACAGTGTAACGCTGTTGCAAATAAAGCAAACATCATTCTGAGATGTATTAGCAGGAGTATTGTAAGCAAGACACGAGAAGTAATTCTTCCACTCTACTCCGTGCTGATTAGGCCTCAGCTGGAGTATTGTGTCCAGGTCTAGGTGCCACATTTCAGGAAAAATGTGGACAAATTGGAGAAAGTCCAGAGAAGAGCAACAAAAATTATTAAAGGTCTAGAAAACATGATCTGTGAGGGAAAATTGAAATAATTGGGTTTGTGTAGTCTGGAAAAGGGAAGACTGAGAGGGGACATGATAACAGTTTTCAAGTACCTAAAAGGTTGTTACAAGGAGGAGGGAGAAAAATTGTTCTTTTCAACCTCTGAAGATAGGACAGGAAGCAATGGGCTTAAATTGCAGCAAGGGCAGTTTAGACTGGACATTAGGAAAAGCTTCCTAACTGTCAGAGTGGTTAAGCACTGGAATAAATTGCCTAGGAAGGTTGTGGAATCTCCATCATTGGGGATTTTTAAGAGCAGGTTGGACAAACTCCTGTCAGGGATGGTCTAGATAATACTTAGTCCTGCCTTGAGTTCAGGGGACTGGATTAGATGACTTCTCGAGGTCCCTTCCTTCCAGTCCTATGATTCTATGATTCTAAGTCTCCTTTGATTTCTTCTTTGGCCTCCCAGCTGTTATTAGTCCAATTACAGTGTCTGGGAAGAGAGATATGACAAGTAATACATCTTTTCAAACCCATCCCTCACAAACACTCCTGTACTTCCCACACCTAGATAGAAATTTCAAACCACTTTTTACATACAATTTATATTTCCCTTGCGGATACCCGTGGGTGCTGTGAACTTGTTACGTTTTAAGCACTGTGGGAAGGGTTCATGTCTTCATATATATATACTACCATAGTTGATGCAGAACTGCTTTATCAGCATTATTACTATTATTCCTGCCTGTGGACTGTTCCTTTTCATCCTGTGAAACAAGGAATTACTGGAAGATTCCCTCTAAAGATCTGTCCCATGGTGCACTGAACCATGTACTAGGCTGAAACACCTACAGACATGGGCCAAATGTTCTAATTAATGTTAGATACCTAAAGTCTCAGCTAGATACCCAATGTGTCTACCAAATTAGGTCCCCTGGTGAGTAAGGTATCCAAGATTCTTACCTTCACCTCCTTGTTTGACTTTCAGCTTCCTCCACTCATCAAAATGGCCACGCCTTGATCTTGCCCTCACTAAGTGCTGCTCCTTCTCTAATCTCTCAATATCTGCATTCCCTCTCTGTAACCATGACCTCAGCTCCTTCGACACAAGGCACTCATCCCTCTTCCCACCTCTTGCACGATCGTCAGTCCATCAATGTCAATGACTCTCTACCCAACTCCCACTACCGTTTGAGTTCCTTTAAAATTAGGGTAAAACTTCTTACAGGAACAGAGCAAAACTCAGTTCTTAGATGCCAAGCAGCTCTAGTCTCCTCTTATTCTTATTCCTGACAGCCATGAAAATAGCTGCATCTGTAGGGAGAATAAACTACCAGTCAAAATCCCAGTGTAGAAACTTTCCCCGCATCTCTTCCTGCTTTCATTCTGGATGCCCAGGATACTTGAATTGAGATCATTTTCTGTTCCAACTATATATATATATATTGTGACAAAGTTCCTCCTCGACCTTGGTGGGTCTTGCGCTAATTGGCGGATTTGCTCACCTTGGAGCTTCATGGAAGCCCTCAATTGGGCCGTTTTTGTGAACCCACAGTCCAGGTCAACTCCTCCTGTGTCTGACCAGGAGTTGGGAGGTTTGTGGGGAACCTGGGCCCGCCCTCTACTCCGGGTTCCAGCCCAGAGCCTTGTGGAATGCAGCTGTCTAGAATGCCTCCTGAAACAGCTGTGCGACAGCTACAACTCCCTGGGCTACTTCCCCATGGCCTCCTCCCAACACCTTCTTTATCCTCACCATAGGACCTTCCTCCTGGTGTCTGATAACACTTGTACTCCTCAGTCCTCCAACAGTATGTGTTCTCACGCTCAGCTCCTAGCGCCTCTTGCTCCCAACTCCTTACACGCGCACCACAAACTGAAGTGAGCTCCTTTTTAAACCCAGGTGCCCTGATTAGCCTGCCTTAATTGATTCTAGCAGCTTCTTGATTGGCTGTGGGTGTTCTAATCAGCATGTCTGTCTTAATTGACTCCAGAAGGTTCCTGATTGTTCTGGAACCTTCCTTGTTACCTTACCCAGGGAAAAGGGACCTACTTAACCTGGGGCTAATATAGCTGGCTTCTAGTACTCTCCTGTAGCCATCTGGCCCGACCCTGTCACAATATATACGCTTCAATGTCCTAAGTGCAACTCATAATTCAGTTAGCCATGTTCAGCACAGCAAAGCCATTTGAATGGTGATCTCAATGTTTCATTAAGTTTGGTGGCTCTTTGTAATTTGCCAGCCCAGTGGTAAAGGTGATGTAGGTGGAAGTCAAAGTGCATTTACGTTCCCGTGTTAGTTTGTTTCTCCACATGACAGATTTCTCTTTGGTACCATTAACTTGTATAGTTTGTCCAGAGCTATTTTACACTGTGCTGAACACAGCATTTGATACAAATGAATTTGGGATGTTTAAGCAGTTTTAAAAGGTATATGAAGGAAAGTCGCATCATCATGGTATTCCTCAGTGAGCAGCTAATGCACAGCTAAATTGTACTTTTCTAAATGGATTGCATCCTCCAGAGGCAGCTAAATGGTGAACTCTTACTTTTAAGGGACATTGTTTATATGTTTTGGTTGCTGAGAGAGGCAGGACAAATAGGATAACTATCTGGGCAAGGAAAGGGTCAGGCAAAGACAACAGAGGAGCCTGGGATGAGCTGCACTGAGCTGTCTTTTATCAGGGAGGCGGTGCAAAGAAGAGCAATAAAATGGGCATGCAATCAGCGGGGGAGGGCACAAAAGGAAGAGCGGCTAAGTGGAGCAACAGAACTAAGATGCCAATCTGAGGGTTGGTGGGTGGTTGTATCTTACATGAACCATACAACAATGCTTTGGGAGAAGGAGGCAGGATCAGGGACAAGTACACGGATGAGCTGAGCCCAAGAACTTGTCTACATTAAATTTTCAGCAAGCTGGGGTGTTAATCTACTCTGCACTAACCTGACATGCTCTAGCTGCCCATGGGTACCCCGCTGACATGCATTAACAGTACACTAATGTGCTCTGATCTAATCCTGTTTCAAAGAGAGATTAGGTCGGGCTTTCTAACTGTAGTCAGATATAGAATCATAGAAGATTAGTGTTGGAAGAGATCTTAGGAGGTCACCTAGTCCAACCCTCTGCTCAAAGCAGGACCAACCCCAGACAAATCATCCCAGCCAGGGATTTGTCAAGCCGGGCCTTAAAAACCTCTAAGGAAGGAGATTCCACCACCTCCCTAGATAACCCATTCCAGTGCTTCACCACCCTCCTAGTGAAATAGTTTTTCCAAATATCCAACCTAGACCTCCCCCACTACTACTTGAGACCACTGCTTCTTGTTCTGTCATCTGCCACCACTGAGAACAGCCGAGCTCTGTCCTCTTTGGAACCCCCCTTCAGGTAGCTGAAGGCTGCTATCAAATCCCCCCTCACTCTTCTCTTCTGCAGACTAATTAAGCCCAGTTCCCTCAGCCCCGCCTCATAAGTCATGTGCCCCAGCCCCCTAATCATTTTCATTGCCCTGTGCTGGACTCTCTCCAATTTGTCCACATCCTTTCTGTAGTGGGGGGACCCAAAACTGGATGCAGTACTTCAGATGTGGCCTCACCAGTGCTGAATAGAGGGGAATAATCACTTCCCTTGATCTGCTGGCAACGCTCCTACTAATGCAGCTGAATACGGCCTTAGCCTTCTTGGCAACAAGGGCACACTGTTGACTCGTATCCAGCTTCTTGTCCACTGTAATCCCCAGGTCCTTTTCTGCAGAACTGCTGCTTAGCCAGTCAATCCCCTAGTCTGTAGAGGTGCATGGGATTCTTCCATCCTAAGTGCAGGACTCTGCACCTGTCCTCGTTGAACCAAAGGCAGTCAGTTATTTTGCCAGAAAGGCAACAGTTTAGTTCCCAGCCAAGCTAGAGTAGGCTGTGTAGCAATGTTTAAAGCCTTGGAAGTGGCCAACTAAGCAGAGACAGCGCACTTTAGTTTTAAAAACGGGATAACGCTTGTAAGCTTGAGATCACATCAGAGGTGTCAAAAGCAGCTGTTTTTGCCAGAAAGTCAAACAGTTTAGTGCCAATCTGTATAGATTTCAAATTACGTAGGCATTATTCACAGTGTTATATATGTTTTTAGATTTTTTTTTACTCAAGATTGAAACAAATTATTACACAGTCTCGCCTCAGTTCTGATTCAGTCTTAGCCTGGTAGTGGCAATGACATTTTAATTTATATTAAAGAAAGGACAAAACTAAGCATGCAGAGAAGGGAGAGTCTGACACACTAAACACAAGAGCATAAAAATGAGAAACCTTGACAAAATAGATCAGGACAGAGGAAGCAGAAGGCAGAGCAGTCCCTTTAGACAACCACAGAAACAACAATATTTCATTTAAATTTACCTGAGAGAATGCGACAAAATTGAGACAACCACATTTTCTTACTAGACAACCATATTTGTGGTATTAGCTGCCCATGGACACGTGATCAGAATCTCTCCCCACCCCCCGTCCCCCCAGCTTGTACAGATAGAAAACAATGTATTTGGGTCAACCTGCTATTTTTCTGGGAGGTACTTCTGTGATCTTAACCTGGCCTTCCTCTATTTCAGCTGTAACTTCTGCCCTACCCCTGTATTACTAGATACAGACCTACCTTTTCCTAACTGAAATCCCATGCTCCTCCTTTAAATAAATTCTCCAAACCTTGTTAACTTTCTGTCCGAGCAGCCTGGTTCCACTGTGGTTAAGGTGGAGCCCATCTTGGCAGCAAATATGCTCCCTTCCTGTCAAAGATCCCCGGTGCCTAATGTAGGTCTATGTGTACTTGGTCCTGCCTCTCGAGGAGGCTGGACTTGATGACCTCTTGTGGTCCCTTCCAGCCCTACATTTCTATGATTCTGTGATAGTTAACAATCTTGGCTGAGATGCTTACCCCAGTTCCAACCCCTTTACCCAGGGTAAGAGGGCTGGAGGGGCCTTAAAAGTTGTGACTGTAGCCAGGGGAGGATTCCCTCAGCACAGACATTGTGGAGAGTGGCTGTCAGGCTGGTATAGGAGGCATGTCAGAAGTGGGGACAGGTGCACAACATGCCATGCTATGGAGATTGAGCAGTGTTGCTGCACATGGGGAGGCTACTGTAACTTCGACAGGCCCACAGGGCTGTCCAAGTTTTGCTGGGGGTGGGGGTTCTCCAGCCCCAGGAACAGCCCAGGATCGCAAGAGCACGAAGGTGGCTTCAAACCACCACAGCCCTCTTCCACTCCCCTGGCCAATGAGGTCTGTGCTGTGACTCTAGGAACCTGTTAAAACTATGAATTCCCTCATCTACGAGGGTGTTCACATGTTACTTAACATGTTAGCTACTGTGTTAAAAATACACCTTCTGCTAGTGAAGACAAGGCCAAAAATAGCCTTTACTGCTAATGGTTTTGATTTTGAACAAATCTGGCACTGAACTTTTGCATCAGAACGACTAGTGATCCAACAGGCCCCGGCTATCTTTTATTCATTCTTTTATGTCTTTTGGGTGATGTGAAAGGAGGGCACTGATAAGGCCAGCATGTCAATTTCTTAGAAATAATAAACAGAAGGCAGCAACTAATAAATCAATAATAAACTTATGAGGCATCCCCAACAGGCTGCAAATACAGAGCTAAAATAATGCTGGGGTAACAAAACTCCCACTGGTATCTATGGAAGGGATCAAACTTTTAATCCAGTGCATCAAACATTTACC
Organism: Lepidochelys kempii; assembly: GCF_965140285.1. Classification (NCBI taxonomy): domain Eukaryota; kingdom Metazoa; phylum Chordata; order Testudines; family Cheloniidae; genus Lepidochelys; species Lepidochelys kempii. The sequence goes on from NC_136381.1 coordinate 260,005,100, forward strand.
TTCCATGAAATCTTTTTCTCAGTTTGACTTTGCCAATGGCACGATCTCTCCTGCCTCAACCTTGCAATGCATGTTACTTGCCAAAGGAAACACCTGAAATATATTTCACAATGTTCTGACTATCTTTGAATCACTGTTAATGGCATCTGCCAACCTTCTCCCCACCAACTTTTCAAAAACATGAGCTTGTTTCAGGGAGATTTAAGGGCTCACAGGATTCTTAAATCAACAGAACTATTTCAGATCTGTGTATCTTTGTTCTTCTCTCTTTAAAGGCCTATCTGTTTCTCTAGCAGCCAAGGGCTACAGTACCTGAACGACAGCTGCCCTGAAAAAAAAATTTGTTATGAAACCTGAAATCACCTATTTCAGATTCCGGTACAAATACAAATACCCATGTTCTTATGCTGTCTGTTCATCCAGGGTTTATGCATAGAATCTATCGACATGGTATCTAAAGGCTGAACATTTCACTGAATGGTATGCAAGGGTTTATGAGCCTTTCAAGAAGCCGGGCCCATGTCGAGTGGCTGGTTTATGGTAACACATTGAAACCACGGGGAGCTTGCCACATTCTCATGGTTTCTGTGCAAATCCAGATGAAACTCAGCCATTTCCAATCAACTTTGCTTTAACGTTTGGGTTTTTTTGAACCTGAGACTCAGGGTACGTCCACACTGCAGTTGGAGGTGTGAATGCAGCACATGTAGACATGCCTGAGCAAGCTTTGATCTAGCTCGCTCCAGTAATAATAGCAGCGAAGCCACAGCAAAATGGGCTGGCACCACTCACCAGGGACCTTGGGCTCACAGTCAACTGGCCGATCAAAACTAGCTCAGGTGTGTCTATATGTGCTGCATTCACACCTCTAACTGCAGTGTGGACGTACCCTGCAGTGTGGACGTACACATCTCCCCCGGGGACAGTAATCACATCCTCAGTGTGAAACTCATTGGGGGAGGGGAGATTACATTCCTGCAGATCAAAACTGACAATATTCATGTGAATCTCAGACTTTTGCTCTAAGAGTCCCCTTCTACCTGGCCAGCACCTTCTCTGAAGGACAGAGGGTAGCATGGCTTTTTGCAGTTACCCAACAGACCTGATATTTGGGGGACTGGTGAAAATAGCAAACACAAAAGTCTTCCTTTTTTTCCCTCAGGAATCATAAAGAGAAAACCTGTTCAGTCCTCAGCAGAGTGGAAAGGTACAAGTAGAAACCCCTGCTGGTGACTTAGTTACCTTCTCGGTAGCGAAAGCCATGGTTGGGGGGGAGGGATAGCTAAGTGGTTTGAGCATTGGCCTGCTAAACCCAGGGTTGTGAGTTCAATCCTTGAGGGGGCCATTTAGAGATCTGGGGCAAAAATTGGGGGATTGGACAGGGGTGGGGGGTTGGACTAGATGACCTCCTGAGGTCCCTTCCAACCCTGATATTCTATTCTATGAACTTTCCTTGGTTGTTATAATCTTGGAGCTTTACACAGCAGAGTCAAGCCTCTGCTGGGGATTACATGAAGATAGGATCAACTATTCACACAATACAATCCGACACAGAAGATATATTTGTTTCAAGCTCAAAGCTGTCCGATATAATCTTCTTTCAACAAAGCTGCTGGGTTGTGTACTTATGCATAAACAAACAGCTGACAAGAGAAACCAGGAAGTGCCAAAAGGCTGGCAGGTGTCCAAGTTACATCACTGGTACTCAGCACCGGATATACCTCACCTCTCACTGCCCTTGAGGAGAGACCTCTGGGTAGGCAATGACGTCACACCCCAAAGCACACGGGGCAACAAAAGTTAAGGCTCAGCTGATGTTGGGGAACTGGAAAGTGTAATTCTTTTAGGTTGTTTTTTAAACTCCCATTAAAAGGCATATGGCCTGAATTTTCAAAAGTAACTACTGATATCTTGGGTATCTTGTACTGTGATCTTGTGGGTACCACAAAGGGGCCTGGTTTTCACATGGCACTGAGCACCGACCCTCTGAAAACCACGCCCTTTTAAAGTATCTCAGCTTGGTCACCTATAAGTGGAAGCACCCAAATTCACAGGGCACATTTCACAACTTAGGCCATGATTAGTGGCTCAGCAAAGATATGAAGAACAGCGACACAAAGGAAACAGCACTTCGTTGCATTAGCATAGTGCCCGTGCACTCACAGATTTTAAAATAAAGCACGATAGATTCTTAATGTGTAAAACAATAGATTTTATGATTACATCATGGAAACGGTTCCCTATTCACTCCATTGCATAGTCTGCATTTACAGAGGCTACAGTGGTCTCATCTGCAGCATGAATGAATGAATGAATGAATGAATGAACATTTTGCCCCAAGATTTTTCAGTTGCGGATTTTCCAGCCTGTTGCACAAGGGCCACATGACTTCCACTGACATTGGTTAGGTGTTGCTGGCTGAGTCCTCAGGCTTGGCAGGCAGCGGGGAAGTATAAACGCAACACTAGCAAGACACCAACGGGTAAAGCTCCAAAAGAACAGGGTCTTCCCCTCTGATCTTGCTGCCAAAGGAGAGAGACCAGGCAGTAAATAGAGAGGGGCTACACTGAGCCATCAAGAGTGCAGGAACCCCAGATACTTGCTTGCAAAGGCTGAGCTTGGAAGTCCCTCAAAATAAGGGACGTCTAAACTCCGGTTCAGTGCTAAGTAATAAGATTATTTTGCATTTATAAAGTTCTTCCAGCTCTCAAAGTGCTTTATAGACTATGCACCACATTCAGTCCTGAAGTACACCCCTTGGGATGGTGAGGATTATGAGAAAGAGCAGAATTTGGTCCTGTATTAATACATGGGCACAGAAAGTCTTCTGCTGCTGGGGCTGACTGTTGCACACAGCATGTTGAATGGGCACGTGTGTGAGAGTGTTTGAAGAGGGGGAAGCCTCAGCCAAGATAATTGGGCAAAAATCTGCTCTCAGGAAGAGGACATCCATCAGGAGACAGGTATCCTTAGCAGTTACTTTCACTGAAACAGGTGGACAGCTCAAGTAATGGAAGCAGTGTTGACATGATGTGTGATACAGCCTGTGGCTGCAAGGGGTCGGAACCACTGAGAGGAGATGCCACTGTTCCTGCTGACACTTCGTACTGATGCTGACAGCTGAGATGGGCAGCTGGGATCTTCATCAGGTGAGCCTAGAGGGCTTTGTCCCTTTTAAATGTCAGCTGTCTCCTTGATCTGTATTTTCAACACAGAAGGAGTAGCTACAGTCTACAGTGTAAAAATATTGTGAAAGTAGAATGAATTATATTAAAATTATAATTCATTAAAGAAATGCTGCTTGAAGAGTTTGTGGAAATATAGTTGTCAGGAAGAGAAACATTAAGGAGTGTGAGACAATGGGTCCTCAAACTAATTAACTTAGAGCTCCTACTGAGCTAGGAGATTGGTAAACATTAGTATGCAAATAAGATATATATGTATATTTGTCAGTTTCTGCTTCCTTTTGTCTCTTATGTTAAATTGGCGTTCCCTTATCTGTTTAAATAAGTTAGCTTGAGCTTTTGCAGGAGGCTCACATATCTGGGTGCATTGGCAAAGCGCTTTGCTAATAAACAGAGTGGTCTGACGAATTATGTGAGTCTTGAATCTGACTTTGACAATTTGGAGGTCCCACTGAGATGGCAACCATTTTCACTGGGGCCGTGTGACTTCTGACCATTCTTCGGACGGCCATGGCAAGCCGGCAGCTGGGCATTTGGCCTGAGCGGTCCTCCGCCAGAACGGAAGGGTGCATGACCACAGTGAAGTCTATGCCATCGAACCTGTTGGTTCCCACTCTGTTCTGGTAGGGATCCCGGGATCTGACATCAGGAATCTGGTCAGGTAGTTATTTCTGTGTTTTGTCCGGACTGAGAACTGTCTTGTCTCTGTGTCTATCCGTCCTCCCTGTGGTGTTTGAGTCTGGGCGCCGTCTCCGTCCGGGGATCGGCTGACCAAAGGGTTCCTGTCCCCACGGTCTGAGTGAGTGAAATCTGCACAATCGCAGCCACACCGCGCCTTGGGTAAAACCCTTGGTGTGAAAGCAAGGGCGATTGAGGCAGTAGGCTGTGGGCTCCTTTTGTGTGTTGCACCGGGCATCGCTCTGACAAACCCGACTTTCCTTCTTGTGTGATTGGTGTGTAAAGTCCTCCTGTATGGGTAACCAGACGTCTAAGTCGGGACAGTTCCCTAAAGGAACGCCGACTCATTTTATGTATTTTAGGAAAAGTCCGGACTCCTGTAAATTTCTGGAAAAATGGTCTAGGCTAAGGGGGTCAGGTAGAGTGGCTACTACCAGCACTATGCTTCTGTCCCCAGAAGCCTTTACAGCTATTCTGAGGGAAAATGGGCCCTTTTCCCACAGAAATGGTCTATAAGGGACTGCTGCAGGCAGCAGGCAGAGAGAGAATCTGATCAATATTATTTGACTATTGGGTAATGTAATCAAAATCACTAAAGGATGTAAGGGGTTTCTATTGGAACTTAACTTGGCTGCTCCTGGTTGTGTCTAGTTGTACAAGATGGAAGTGTAATCGGGGTACAGTTGTGTGAAAGAGTAATCACAGTGCAAGGGACGTTAGGTGAAAGAGAATTTTGTGTGTGTATATAGTGCTAAAATCTGAAGCTGTGTCTCAGCTATTACCTGAGAATAAACTTAAAGCTTGGTACAGCAGGGAAAATATTGCAAACATGGTCTGTTGCACAAGAGGGGAAACTGAGGTACACCACCTCATGAATTTCATAAATGACCAGTGAATGGGGTAATTCACTAGCCTGACTATAGAACAGCCTGACTATAGAACAAAATAAGTACAGCCTGGAGGTAATTCTTTTGTTTTTCCTGCAATTAGCAAGGAAATTTGTAAAAGAAGGTGGTATTATTATTAAGCAATAATCTGCCCCCACCAGGGGGGTGGAAATTGTTTCTTTTGCTTTTCAGACACTCTACAAGCAAGCTGGTGCCAGCGGAAGAATAACTGAGAATACCATGGATCTATGTTTTGTGTTGTTTGTCTGTGGTGTTTGTCTTGTTGCTCACATTGTTATGTTTTAATGAAGAGAAAACCTCATGACATGGGTGGGGGATGGCTTCAAAAGGCTGACCTTGGGAGGGGGGGGTGCGGAAGATGTGTATGGGAATGCAAAAGGCTAACTCAGGAGAATCCCAAAATTCAGTGGCCACTGTTAGGATCTTGGGACAAAGACCGAGTAGACGTCTTAAAAGACAAACTCGGCCAACCTAAAACTAAATTGGCAAAAGGAGAGGTTGATTGTTTCATGCAGTGGTGGGAAGAGGCAAATCATAGGTGGACAGAATCAAAACTTGCCTCTCTCAAAGATTCTGGCTTCTATCCCAACAGATGCAACTCATTTTACTGTTGTTGATTTGTGCTCTGCTTTCTTTTCTGTCCCGGTTCACCCTGACTCCCAGTTCCTGTTTGCCTTTTCTTACAAGGGGCAACAACACACATGGACCACACTGCCCCAGGGGTATACTGAAAGCCCATCATATTTTTCCCAAGCATTAGCCCGAGACCTTGATGACCTTGTTTTCCCGTTCAGGTCCACACTAGTCCAATATGTAGATGATCTATTCCTCTGTTCCCCTTCATTGTCTGCCTCTGAAACTGACTCTTTAGTGCTCCTTACTGCCCTAGCAAATAAGGGTCACAAAGCTTCTCGCTCTAAACTACAACTCTGTCAAGCTTCTGTCACATACCTTGGCTTTCTCCTCTCCCAGGGTTCCTGTGCACTTTCTCCCACCTGCGTCCAAGCTATCCTTAGCTTTCCCCGACCCCACTCCCCACGCCAGGTCCGGAAGTTTTTAGGCATGGCTGGATTTTGCAGACAATGGATTCCCCAATATGCCTCCCTTGCTAAACCTCTCCAGGAACTCACTCGATTCTCTGTGCCTGACCCCATGCCGTGCCCCCCTGAGGCCAATTCTGCCTTTGTTTCCCTCAAACAGGGTTTGGCTTCTGCCCCTGCCTTAGGGCTGCCTGACTATTCTAAGCCTTTTACCCTTTTCTGCCACGAACAATCTAGGTGTGCACTTGGCGTTCTCACTCAGATGCACGGAGAAGAGAACCGCCCAGTGGCTTATTTCTCTGCCACTTTAGACCCTGTTGCCCAAGGCTTACCCCCCTGCCTGCGTGCTGTGGCTGCTGCAGTGCGCCTAGTCGAAATGTCTGATTCCCTTGTTCTCCGCTCTCCTCTTACCCTCCTGGTCCCTCACTGACCTCACCCTGCTCCAAGACTCTGCCCCAGAAACCGAGAGAGAATCCTGGGTTGCCCAAGGTTGCTCTCTACATCCCGATTCTCTTTGGCGCTCGCCTATTGGCGCCTTTGTAGCCCCCTTTTCACTCTACCCGTCTCTGGCCGCCCTGCTACACGGTGTTTCGCATGTCGGAAAGGAGGGGATGGTCTCTGGTGTAACTAAGACAGGATGGTGGGCCCCCCCATTTTAGCTCTTTTGCAGCCCGCCACTGTGCAGCCTGTACCATTTGCCAAAGCCATAATATTGGTAAACCTGTAAAAGTGGCCCAGGGGTTCCGGGGTCTGCCTCAAGCACCGTTCTTGCATTGGCAACTTGATTTTGTACAAACGCCTAAGTGTCAACAATATGATTTTATATTGGTTATGGTATGTTTATTCTCTGGTTGGAGTGAAGCCTTTCCTTGTCGCAAGGCTGACTCACTGTCTGTTGCCAAATGTTTGTTAAATCTTATTATGCCTGCCAAGGGAATTCCTGCTACTCTGTCCAGTGATCGGGGTACACATTTTACTGGACAACTTGTTCAACACCTGGACCGTATATTGCATATCAAACACCTGTTGCACTGTCCCTACCACCCACAGAGTGTAGGTGCAGTTGAAAGACGAAATGGTGCACTTAAGAATAAGCTTGCTAAAATTTGTGACTCTACAGGATTAAGCTGGCCAGTAGCCTTACCATTAGCCCTTATGGACATGAGATCCACTCTATCCCAAAGGTATAAATTAAGTCCCTTTGAAATTGTTATGGGACGCCCTACGCGAGCTATGACTACCATTACTCCCGTTCCAGATTTGAACTTGACTCACAGTGCGCTCCTTCAGTATTGCAAGGGACTAATGCAAGCTGTAAGTCACTTCCATTCACAGGTTCGAGCTGCCTGGCCCATGGAACCCACCTCCGACGCTAGGTGATTGGGTCTACGTACGGCGCCATCATCGAAAGCATGCCTTGGAGCCCCGGTGGAAGGGTCCTCATCAGGTACTGCTTACTACACAGACGGCTGTTAAACTATCTGGCATCGTAGCATGGACACATGCTTCACAGTGTAAGAAGGCACCATCCCCAGAGAACTAATCATCACCTCAGGACAATGCAGAGTCAATTTTGACTCCAGAAGAAGATGTAGAGGAACAGTCTGCAATACCTTACAATCTACGCTCTCGTAAGGGTTGCCAGAAGCAGACGCTGTTCCTCAGCTGCTGGTATCTTACGGTCTGGGGAGACCACGATGACCATTCTTTTATCCAGCAGCAGGTGTGGATAGCTCAGATCCTTAATATTTCTAATTGATGGGTCTGCAGCCACATCCCAGCCCACTCTCAAATTGGTGTTCCTGTCCTGGATATCCCTCTCAAGTCCCCAGACCTCACTGGAGGGCCTCGTCCGTTTAATAAAATATGGAACAGCAATGACACTTCGGAAGCGGTGGGTATAAATGCATCTAAATGGATAAGTGTGGTGGAGGGAAAAGGTCATTGGTGTTGGGTGTGTAATGGGACAGGGCTGGATCTGGGGAAAAGCCATTGCCTTCAGCATATTGTGGCCAATGGTGTATGGGATTATTCAAACAAAACTAAAAGTGGCGGGCCGGGTACGGAGATATGAATTTTTTTCTCAACCTGGACTCAAACAGAGAAATCAATCTCATGTTCCCCCTACAGTCATGCAAATAACACCACTCCTCGTAAGGAGAATTACCCTGTACCCTTTGGGGGATACTCCTCCTCCTTTGCAAACATCTATATGACAAATGGGTGCAACCGACCCTTCCCGGCCTTAATAGGCCATTACTGGGTGTGTGGGACCAGAGCTTATACCGCACTACCAGCTAATTGGTCAGGAATCTGTTATCCTGCCTGACTCTTCCAACAATTCCGAGTGCTAGGAACCTTCCCTCGAGAACACCTCTGCAATTTCAGGTGAAAAAGAAGGGACTTAACAGATGCCCAATGGTATGTAAATAACATAAGCTCCTTAACCTAGGAAGAGGCCATTGGCAGTTCCTTCATACCATTAGGGGAAGTAATACACCATGCAAAAAGGCTTAGGTTACAAGCAGTAGTTGAAATAATGGGAAATGAAACCTGAGAAAGTTTAAGAGCCCTGGCCAAAGAAACAGGGGCAATCCAACAGACGGCCCTCCAAAACCGTCAGGCATTGGACATAGTGCTGGTGGCAAAAGGAGGGACTTGTGCTCTCATTGGAAAAGACTGCTGTGTGTATATACCAGACAACACCAATGAAGTAATAGATCGTGCTAGCCACTTAGAACAAATCGCATATCTTCCCCACGAAGAGCCAAGTTCTTTATGGAAGTGGCTAAGTAACCTTTTCAATTTTTCTGGCATAGGAAACTGGTTGTTTCAGGGAGCCCTAACTCTTCTGTTTGGAATCCTAATAATATTGTATGTTTTCAGTTACTTTCCTGTTGTATCCAAAATTGTGTCAGGCATGCTACACAGATAGCTGCCCCAATCCAGAGTGCTAATTTGACGATTTTAAATATCACTGTTGAACAAAGAGATAAAGAACGATTGATATGTGGAACCCAGTCATTGTTGGTCATTGCGTACCTTGACCAAAAGGAGGGATTGTGAAAGTAGAATGAATTATATTGAAATTATAATTCATTAAAGAAATGCTGCTTGAAGAGTTTGTGGAAATATAGTTGTCAGGAAGAGAAACATTAAGGAGTGTGAGACAATGGGTCCTCAAACTAATTAACTTAGAGCTCCTACTGAGCTAGGAGATTGGTAAACGTTAGTATGCAAATAAGATATGTATGTATATTTGTCAGTTTCCGCTTCCTTTTGTCTCCTAAGTTAAATTGGCTTTGGCTTCTGTATAAATAAGTTAGATTGAGCTTTTACAGGGGGCTCACATATATCTGGGTGCACTGGCAAAGCGCTTTGCTAATAAACAGAGTGGTCTGACAAATTATGTCAGTCCTGAATCTGACTTTGACAACATTCAATCTTGATTTCAAATTTCTAGTGATGGAGAATCCACCACAACCCTTTGTAAGTTGTTCCAATGGTTATTTACCCTCATTGCTTAAAAAAATGCCCTTTGTTTCTAGTCTGAATGTGTCTAGCTTCAACGTCCAGCCATTGGATCTTGTTAGCACTTTGTCTGCTAGTGGTACCAGCAGCGCTGCCTTAGGAAGATCCTCCGTATCAGATGGGAAGACTGTCACACCAATACCAATGTTCTCTCTGCAGCTAACATCACCAGTGTTGAGGCGAAGATCATGAAACATGAACTTTGCTGGGCTGGCCATTGTGTGCATATGGCTGAAACTCGTCTTCTGAAGCAAGTCCTCTTTTGTCAATGGTAAGAGGACTTGCGGGGGGACAAAGGAAATGCTACAAGGACACCCTGAAAGTATATCTTAAGTATGCAGTGTGGCAAATTGCTGGCACTACTATGATGGGTCCTGCGCTTTCTCTTCTTGTGGGGGCGGTTCAGGGAACTGTTTCTCACCCCTGATCTGGGGTGTTAACTGTCCCACTAGTATCCCAGAAAAGGGGAGTGGAGAGGGAGGGACCCGGGCCCGCCCTCTACTCCGGGTCCTAGCCCAAGGGCCCTAGAGATAGCAGCAAACCACTTGAACTAGCGAGCGATTCCTTCCCCTGGGCTCCTTCGCTCTCTGGCCCTTCAGCTTGTGGGGCTTCCTGCCCTCTCTCTGCTTGGGCCAGGTTTCTCCCAACCCCTTGTGTCTGTGGAGTCCCTCTGCTCTGCACAAACTGGGTTTCCCTTTACCTAGGGTCTTGGTTTTCTGGCCCACCACAGCACTTCTCCAAACTCTCCTCCTCTTCCCTTCAAACTGCTCTCTGCTCCAACACCAAACCACTCTGCTTCAGCTCCTCCAACCGTCTGATTGAAGCAGGAGGTTTTTATCAGGTGACTGGCTTCAGGTGCTCTAATTAATCTATAGCAACCTCTCTTCCCTCTACAGGAAATAAGGCTCTCATCATCCTGGGGCCTACATGTCTCCCCTCTATCACCCTGCTGCTGCCCTCTGGCCGTGCTGTATCACAGGAGCCATTGACCCCATGAATTGGGAAGAGCTGGCTGGCCACACACTGCAACGGCGTCGCATCATACATCAAGCCTCTCCCCGTTTTGAAGAGAATCGCCTTGCTCAAGAGTCTGAGAAACAGCAGAGGAGGAAGGAAAGGGTACAGTGTCTCGGCCAGCAGTTGAGCTCTCTCCAAGCAACCAACTGTTACATATGTAGAAAAATCTGTAGAGCACGAACTGAACTCCTTGGCCATCTTAAGTCTCATCAATGACTTTTCTCCGGGCAGGCATCATCCTCGTTTCAAGGGATAACCGCTGCCACCAATCTTTGTCTACTAGGTTGAAGGGCCAGTTATCAAATTTTTGGCCCCCATGTAGGTACTTATAGACTGTAATCAAGTCACTCCTTAATCTTCTCTTTGTTAAGATGAATAGATTGAGTTCCTTGAGTCTATTACTACACAGGATGTTTTCAGTCCTTCAGGCATTCTTGAGGTTCTTCTCTGAACCCTGTTATTAGTATCATTCTCGAATCACAGACACCAGAACTGGATGCACTGTTCTGATGGAGTCATTCAATAGAATGGATGGCAAATGGAAATGACAGAGGATGGACAGAACAGTTCGAAGTAGCTGCTAAAATCAATGTGTGAAAGAAAGGATATCGTGTAAGCCAGAGGTTCTCAAATTGGGGGTCATGACCCCGCAGGGGGTCACAAGGTGGTTATATGGGGGGGTCACAAGCTATCAGCTCCATGTGGCTGACAGCCCCAAGCCCCATTAAATTAAATTAACCCCCCATTTTTAATTTATAAGGGGGGTTCACACTGAGAGGCTTGCTGCGTGAAAGGGGTCACCAATATAAAAAGTTTGAGAACCACTGGTGTAAGCTACCCAATTATGTTAAGCAAAGGACAAGCAGGAGATGTGTACAGTAGCCATCAGAGGTGAGAAGTGAATATGGGAAATTAAAAGATGTGGTTGAACAATCACCTGAACTATAATACATATGTATGGATACTAGAGCTGAGGAGCATTCCTGTATAAAACACAAACCAAGCAAAAGCATCCTTTTGAGTATATAGGGTCAGCTAGGCCAATCAGAGCACCAGAAGCAATGCCAAGTGACTTCAACCATGTGACTGTCACCTACCATCCGTCCTGGCAACGAATTTAAAATGAACCTCACCTGGCTCTGCAGCATAGGGCATGGATTGCCTGCTATAATCATCTGGGCATATTTCTCCTCATCAAATTCCTGCCATTGCAGGGGCCTTGGGGCCTGGCACCTTGGTCTCTGCTGTTCTCTGACTGTGGCACACAAATAGTTTAAAGAAAAGGAGGACTTGTGGCACCTTAGAGACTAACCAATTTATAGTTTAGGCTCCTGAGGACTAAAATTGGTCCAACCTAAGTAACTGGACTCAACACAGAGGTAACTGGATGGAATTCTCTGGCCTCTGGTATATAGGAGGTCAGGCTGGATGATCTAGTGGTCCTTTCTGGCCTTAAAAGCTATGAAACTGTGAAAAGCTGCATGGCCATTTTTATGCACATCCCCAAATGCCTTTTGTGCCGGACAGCCATAATTCCACATGACACACTGCAGGTTCACTCACACTGTGTACAGTTTTTAAAATGGACAAATTAAGAGTCCTCCCAATCTGTCCCTTCTAAATTTAGAGCCCCACAGCTGTCAGTGGGCTGGCATGTTGAGAAAGTCAGATTACAGATTTCAAACAATACTTTCAATATGATCTTCTGTCCCTCTTAGCCAGCAGTTGCCTGATTTTAAACAATCAACCACTTCTCAGCCAGAAGATAATTTACACCCATTCCCTTTGATATATTTTATGGTTTACATTATCACTTGGTGAATACACTACAAGCCTCTATTGACCAAGGTTTGAAGCTTCAAGACTTCTATTCTATTTTAGGTATTATATGAGGCTGATCCAAAGCCACTGAAGTCAATGGGAGTTTTCCCATTGACTTCAGTGGGCTTTAGATCAGGCCCTATAACTTGCCCATCCCTACAGGATCTGAGTGCCTGCTACTGGCTTCCCCTCAGGTTGTTACTTTAGATTACTGAATATTTTAAATACCTGAAACTCTGAAGGGCAAAAGAAAAGGGTATGTTGCCAAAAGTTATTTGCACAAGGACTCTCTATCTTGATGTAACATACGTCACTGTCCCTTTTTTACTACTATTATTTCAGATCTTGGTAGAGGTATCTTAATGTAATTTAATTTGCTGTGAGGTGCATATGTATGAAGCTGCACCTTCCTAAATTGCAGCTTCTTATTATATGTTTCATCCATTCAAACTGATTTGTGTGGGAGATTGACTATAAACTGCAAAACCTCTTCACTAAACTGAATACTGCAAAAGAAATCATGGACCTGGAGTTGATTTTTCAGATCCTGGGGTGGTGTAAATGGGTTTAGATCCATTTAGGTCAATTGAGCATTGCCAGTTTACACCAGCTGAAGACCTGTGTTTGTTTAATTTTTCCCTTTCATCGTGTATTCTAAAGAACATAGGAATTCCTATGCTGGGACATACTAGTGGTCTTACTAGGCTGGGCATCCTGTCTCTCAGGCTGATTTATAAGAAGGCACAAAATTCCCAGGCCAAAGTTTCAAAAGTGGCCACTAATTTTGGGTGCCTCAATTTTTGGGGTGCCCAGCTGGAGATACCAGGAACCTAATTTTCAGAGGTGCTGAGTCAGCTGGATTTTGAGTGCACTTCTCTGAAAATGGGGCCCAAAGTGCTTGAGGTGGGCACCCAAAATCAGAGGTCACTTCTGAAAATGGAGGCCCCATACTTTCATTAGGGGGATGTTAGGAGTGTTAGTGACAATGTAGGATTCAGGTCTGTATCTTCATCTTGGGTTTTGTTTGCCCGTTTGAGTATAGATACTCTAAAACACAGGAAGAAAGAGAGGAAGACCACAAATAACATGGAAATGAACAATTCTGAATGACATTAAGCACCTCAGCATGAAATGGGAAGACTTGAAGAGAGGGGCAGTTGATAGGCAAGGATGGCAAATGTAGGTAGCCCAATATGCAGCAAAGCACGGGATGGTCTAAGGTCTAAAGTATATCTATATACTCTTAGATCTTATACTAATATGTGTGAACAAAGGGCAAATACACTGTGTGTTGCTTATACCTGGCCAGATGGGTTTGTTAGTATAATGGGAAGAGATAAGGAAGAGAGTTAGTGTTACAAGGTATGGTGGGAGTGTAATACATGAGCATACACCATAAGAGTGCCTGGCTCTTCTCTCAAGCCAAGGTCAAGCAACCAGTTAGGAGGGTCAAGGTGGGATGGTGGGGCGGGCATAAGAAACACTAAAAGCCAAAGAAAAGCCTGGCCTTGGCCAGAATACAACCTTACTCTTTATCCCTCCCATGGGATACAAAAGAGGTGGAACAAAGACCCCAGACTCATGATCCCCCAAAACGGAACATGACCATAAATTGTAAGGGGTGGGACCGAGGGTGTGCATTTCAGGTTAATTATGCCTGCTAAGGAGGGGTGGATTGGGACACTTGGAAACAAGGCTCTGCGATGTCAGAGTTACGGACATACTTGCTGGAAACTAACCCCAATAAACATCACATTGCCTGCACTTCGGACTTCTGGTCTTCTGCTTTCTGTCTGTGTGACAAGAACCAGGTGAAAGGGTGAAGGGAAAGCCATCTAACAAGGGACAATCCTATTCTCAATTAAGTAAAATTGTAAAACCCCTTTGATTTCAGTGGGAGTAGTACTTGGTCCTAATTGTACAAAATATAGCAGGGAGGGAATTTCTTCCCTACTCCAACTAGTGATTAGCTTATGCCCTGCAAAAGAACATAACCCTTATAATTCCTGCCTTTATGAACCCTTAGAAATATTATTTGGGCTCACCTGTCAAATCCTTGAGTTGCACAGACAACTGGTAAGACTTAGTCCCTGAACCTAATAAACAGTAAGGAGCAGCTGGACAGTAAGAGTGTATAAGACTGAGATCTTCTAGTGAGGGTAAGGTTTCAAACACCGATTCTAAAGTTGTCCCGCCAGAGAATAATACTAAACACCCACTGACAGTGAGCATGCAAATTAACAAAGTATATGCCCTGCTACTCACAACACCAATTTCCAGTGTTGAGATCAAATTAAATGGAGTGCCGCTTCTTCCGATTGCTAATGTATGTATTTATCTCCCACTTTTAGGTCTGCCCGTGCAAAGGAAACCAAAAATGTTCATGCTTGTACGGAGACACATGAGTGATGGAGACAGCAGAGGTGTAATGGTGATTGCTTCTTGTAGCATTGTTGTCTGACAAGGGTTTTCTGTCCTGATGGTTTATTGTGCTCTGGAAGCTGCTGTAATCACTGAGCTGTACGGGCTTGCACATGGAGAGCATCAGATCCAAGGCAGAGATCTGTACAAATCCCTCATCCAGACGACTTCAAGTCATAGAGTTTGTTCTCATAACTGAGTTGCTGTCATTAGCTACTTCACAAGTCCATTTGCTGGCATGCTTACATGGGTGGGCAGTGGAAGGATAGGAGGGGGAGCAAGGCGAGGACAGAGACTTGGGGGCAGTTGGCTTCACGCTGGGACAAGGCATCCCATTCCTGGGCAGCCGGTGACCAGTGCCTTGTGCTCCCCCCTCTCTCTTGGGTGGCTGGTGTCCTGTACACCAATGCCTCCCTGCCGCCCACCCACATGTCAGTGCCCTGGCCTGTCACCCATCGCACCTTCGCGGCTGGGCGCACATGCTCTTGCCCCTCCCATGGGCTGGGGTCTCCACTGGGACCTGCAGGGGCTGGAAGGTAGGACCAGGCTGGCCCGACCTCCTGCACTGCAGCAGACACTCCAGCCCTTCCTCCAGGTCCAACTCTTGTCTCCCCACACTCCACCCGCAATCCACAGCATGTGTTTGAGGGCTGACCATAGCCACCTCCCCTCCACGAGAGCACTGGGTCAGAAAATGCTAGGGGGAGGCAGCAGCATAAATCTGCACCCTCCCCCAATATTTCCACGGTGGGAGCTCTAATCCCCACCCCAGTTCTGCTGCCCCTGTGCTTCTGAACTTATTAGCAAATTCAAGTTTGTTTGGACAACATGCCCAATCCAGTGCAGCCTTTAAAAACTACAAATCAGCAGGTCATCAATGCAGTTTCAAGTCACTTTAATTACAGTAGTGGGTGGGCAACGGGAAAGATTGTGTGCACTGGGTTACCGTGCACACAGCCCCAGTAAACAGGTGTTGTACAGAAGAACTGCACAGCAATCGAAAGCATAAAATCCACACTACACCAATGGGGTCTAGTCCTTACAGCCAATTATATACAGAGACCAAGGTGACGTATACAGCAGACCTATCTACGAATGAACATAGGCTGGACAGATGGAAGATAGAAAGTTACCTAGGCAAAACCCCCACTCTCGAAAGGACTGATAAAGTCTCCTCCCTAAGGAGTACAAGTTGCATTATATCAATTGTAAACTCTCTGTGGCAGGGACTGTCTTGACAGTATATGTTTGTACAGCACGATGAAGTCCTATTCCTGACTGTGGCCCAGGGCTGTTATTGTAACGGAGGCCATGTAACCTCATGGGTAGTGCCATAGACACTGACTCCATGGGTGCTCTGGGGCTGGAGCACCCATGTAAACAAAAAATTGCGGGTGCTCAGCACCCACTTGCCAATCAGCGGTGGGCGGGAGGGGAAGGGCGGGGCAGGAAGATGGAAGAGAGAGTGGGCCCTTGGGAGAAGGGGCTGACTGGGGCCTTGGGTCAGAGGGGAAGTAGCACATCCACCTAGAAAAATGAAAGTCAGCACCTGTAGGTAACGCAATAGACTGGGACTCAGATCTCAGTTCTATTCCTGGCTCTACCGAAGCCTGCTGGGTGACCTCAGGCAAGTCACTGGAACCCCTCTGTGCCTCATTTCCCCATCTATAAAATGGGGATTATGATACTGAACTCCTTTGTAAAGCATTTTGAGATCTAGTAATGAAAAGCACTATGCATTAGCTTGGTATTATATTTAGATGCCTTGATTTGAACCTTATATTGTGAGTAGTCCCATTGAAGACACTACTCATTAGGAGTTCAGGGTGGCAGAATCTGCCCCATAAATCCTGACCTTGCACCACTGAAATCAGTGGGAGCCTTTGTCACTTGAGTTCCATGAGCACAGGATCAGGCCCATATTGCATGAGGTCTTCTTGCACTGTTGGGGCATTGTATGGTCATTTTTCTTGCCCCTCAATTTGTGGCAGTTCCTATTCTGTCTAAAGTAGCCACAAACATTTGCAATATGTGTGTGTGTGTGTGTCTGGGGGAGGGCATTATAAACAAAATGATATCTACTTTTGGAGCCTTGCATTGTGCTACTTGCTTCCCTTTCCCAGGATGTTCATGGAAATCAGGAATAAAATACATTACCTCCATTGACGGGAACTGCTTGTTTTCAGCTCTCCGCAACACCAACGACAGCAGTAGAGCAAGAGAAAATAGATGCACTGAGACAGGAAGCCTCTTGCCATGCTCTGACCTTCACTACTAGGTTGGAGTTTTTTCTTCAGCTTTAAGACATGGATGATGGAAGTTTGCCTGGAGGCAGTGATCTGGGCAGGACACATGCATATGTAACACTGAGAGTCCCAAGGAAGCCGACTGTCAGCATGGATTTCATTTTCTTTGCAGCCAGCTTGCCATCTATTTTTGTTGGTGTTACAATGAAATGGAACATAAGAAGGATTTTTGTCTGTTAACTTCAGGACAACTTCAGTGCTGGCATGCGACACTTAGGCTTTGTCTGGCATTTTATTTTATATACTATATAACTGATAGCCTTGATGTATTTTGTGGGGAAAAGCATCAACACTTTATCAGCTCCTTTTTGGCTGCACTCAGGGCCCACTAAAGCAAAGCACTTAAGGACATGATTAACTTTAAGCACATGTCTGGTGCCATCCAAGTCAATGAGACTGTCCATGTGCTTAAAGTTACACACATGCTTACGCAATTTACTGGATGGGGCCCTGAGTGCTCAGCACCTAGCAGGATGGAGCCCCGAGCGCAGATGAAAAAGAGCTGACACAATGTTGACGCTTTTCCTCATAAAATACAACAGGGATTTGGGGGTTATCAGTTATGTAGTGTACGCAATAAAATGTCAGACAAAGCCCAAGAGTGTGGCATGCCTTCCTAGCATAGAACAATGTCCTTTGCTGCATCAGACGAGGGTTTGATTGGTGGTGAAACTCCACTTTCCTGCCTGTACAAACTACTTTTGTCTCAGAGGACACATCCTACTTCAATTGCATGGAGTATGACCGCAGCTCAGGTAGGCGTACCCAAGCTAGCGTTACGCTAGGTAGCTCAGGTACAGAAGCAGTGAAGCTGCAGCAGCATTCGCTAGCCACCAGAGCAAATCCCGGGGATTCTGGATGGTATTATACAGCTCCAGCTGAGCCCTGGGCTGCCACAGCTTCCCTGCGCCAGTACCTCTCAGTGACTGCCAGTGCCAATCACAACCTGTGACTGCGGAGTAGACATAACGAGAGACTGTGGTTGTCTTCACCACATTTCAGGAAAGATGTGGACAAATTGGAGAAAGTCCAGAGAAGAGCAATGAAAAGGATTAAAGCTTTAGAAAACGTGACCTATGAAGGAAGATTGAAAACATTGGGTTTGTTTAGTCTGAAGAGAAGACTGAGGGAGGACATAACAGTTTTCAAATACATAAAAAGTTGTCACAAGGAGGAGGGAGAAAAATTGTTCTTCTTAACTTCTGAGGATAGGACAAGAAGCAATGGGCTTAAATTGCAGCAAGGGTGGTTTACGCTGGACATTAGGAAAAATTTCCTGTCAAGGTGGTTAAGCACTGGAAAAAATTGCCCAGGGAAATTGTGGAATTGCCATCATTAGAGATTTTTAAGAGCAGGTGAGAGAAACACCTGTCAGAATTGGTCTAGATAATACTTAGTCTTGCCATGAGTGCAGGGGACTGGACTAGATGACCTCTCGAGGACCCTTCCAGCCCTATGATTCTGTGATTCAGCCAACCTTTTTCACTGTTTGTCCTGAAGTGCAAAGTCTTCTATTGTGATATTGTGTGGGTCCCATCAGTTATTTCCGGATCTTCTATCCTCTTACAATTTGGATGGTGATAAACCTCCAGGCATGCTCTGTGTTAAGGCTGCTGTCGCTATTATAAGGTGAAAATGAACAGGGTATTTGTACGGATGATGACAGAATTTCAACTGGACACGCCTGGATACTAGAAAGGCAGTGTTGTCTACTAGACTGACAACAGGGCAGGAAGCAAGGAAAATCTGAGCGTGAATCCTGCCATGCCACTGATCTGAGGTTTGGCTTTAGATATTTCCTACCACAGCCTAGTGCTGTCTGCTCCCACTGAAGTCAGGGCTCTCAGCATACTGCAGGATTGGACCCTTAAATTCTCTGCTCAAAATTTCCCTGGTGTATCTTTATCCACTTCAGTACCCTTACACCAGGATTGAATTGGTGTCTTGGTTACCTTATCTGTGAAATGGGAATAATACCTACCTACATCACATAAGGATTAGCTAGCCAATAGCTGTAAAGGACTGTGTAAGTGTCTTATTATTAATTAATGCTCCATGCATTAGTCAACTACAGCTTGCTTTCAACACTCCATTCAGCTTCTAATTACTTTTCTAAAAACATGACATTACCCTCATGCAACAAGAATTTTTCAGAAGACAATGACCACTGGGACAGAACACATTTTCAAGCTAATTTTAACACATCCAGAAAAGGGCGATTAAATTGGTATCTCACTGAGCTTGTCTTTGCACTAAAACATAAATCGCAAAGTGGGTGGCGCCATTCTTCTGTCCGAGATTTTACAAAGTTCTTTTTTTACTTTTTAATCATCATTTGCAATGTTTTCATTAATCCTTGAGAAGCCTTTCCTAGGAAACGGACAGTTCATTAAGAATAACTTTAAACTTGAGGGGATTTCAACCTGCCACGAAGGTACCTGTAGGGGATGAAGGAACTAGGGAGGCATGAATTTCCTTCTTAGAGGGTGCGTGATTTTGTATGCCCGTATAGTCTAGCTATCCTAGGTACCGATGTGGCTCCCATCGCCATAGTATCTGGGCCTGACTATCTTTAATGTATTTATCCTCACAACACCCTTGTGAGGTAGGGAAGTACTATTGTCCCCATTTTATAGTTGGGAAACTGAGGCACAGAGCTCAACCAAGAGCTAGATCCGCACAGGGACTGGTGCCTAACTGCCACCCTAGCTGCCTAAATCCATCATTTACGTATCATGGAGATTCTCAAAACCCCCTTTGGGCAGCCACCTAAATGCCCATGGCACCTAAATTTCTGCCTGTGAACATGCACAAAATCGCTTAGTCTTGACACAACCAATCTGTTCAGTGCTTAGTTCACGCTCAAGTTCTAGCAGTATTCCTAGACTCTGCATTCCTCCACCTGCAGGGCCCAATCTGGTTGTTGTGCTCACTGCATGCCTCGCCCAGCTGGGGGTGAGCAGATCGGGAATTTTGGTAGGGGGGCTGGCTGGCTGGTATTCTTTCCATTATCTATTCATGATCAAATTAGTTGTTCTAAATACATTTCCAGAATAATAACTTGACAGCCAGGCTGCCATTTGTTAAACATCTGTCTTAATTGCATTCTTCCCTGGATATTTAAATCATTGAGTCTGTGCCAGAAGTCTGCTTTCATTATTAGCCTGTAGTTATTAGGTACACAGTTGTCTTCAAAGATTCAGTGTTGTTTTCTCTGAACATATGTCTTTAAGTCTATTTCAGGGTTATTTTGCAGGAGTTTGTCCAGTTATTTGCGACTCAACCTTCTCAGTGAGTCTATGTGGACTGGTTAGAGCATTCAGTTCATATCCTCTGCCATGCTACAGGAACTGGAAGGTGGAGGAAGTAGTTTTGCTGTGTACCCTGGTGTTTTAAGGAAAATTGCATCACTTTCAGCCAGATTTTGATATCTGTACTAATGACGAGTGCCACCTCACTCTGTGAATAGTCCTCTAGTACGATACTTCTCAATGTTAGTTAGAGGTACTGCAGTCTGGCCCTTAAAGGCTGACATCAGTTTTGTTATCATGTCAATCAAGAAGGGTCAACTTCTCTACCATATCCTTCTTCCTTCCAATGCCATATCAACAAGGAAAAACTTCCTGTCAGAAACTAGGATGGAGATGGTCAGGCCTAGTGGTTGGAGCTGGAGCAGTGAGGCCTAGTGGTCAGAGCTGGAATCAGGAGTCCGGGAAGGGGTTAGAGCAGGGCTGGCACAGGACTAGGAACAGGGCTGGAGCAAGAACAAGTCTGTTGCCACCGTCAGGCAAGAGAGAGTTCCAAACCCTGAAGTGACATTGAGCAGACTAAGCTGCTGTTCCTCCTGTGGGTCTTATATATGTGGTCTGGTAGTCACATGACCAGTACCTGGCTTTTGGATTGGCTGGAGCCTAGCACAGGAATGACTCATCACCTCACACTTCCCCTCAGTCCTGAGACATTGGTACTTAAGAGACAAGTAATCCTTGACATTGCCCAATCTTTGTAGTTCTGATCCTCAGCTCCCAGGGCCAGATTGTGCTATTTAGCCCCATCCCTAAGAAAGGGATGGCACAGAGTGACACTGATCCAGATTCATGAAGACAGAATGCCTCTTGGAGCTCCCATGAAATCAATGGCAAGACTCCCACTGACCTCAATGGACTTTTAATAGATTCATAGATTCCAAGGCCAGAAGAGACCCCTGTGATCACCTAGTCCGACCTCCTGTACAACACAGTCCACAGTAATAATTCATGTTTGAATTAGAGCACACCTTCCAGAAAAACATCCAGTCTTGATTTTAAAATTGCCAGTGATGGAGAATCCACCACAACCCTTGGTAAATTGTTCCACTGGTTAATTACCTCAGTGCTAAAATATGCTACCTCTCCAGTCTGAATTTGTCTAGCTCTAATTTGTCAGCTGTTGCCATTCCTTTGTCTCTTAATTTGAAGATTCCAGTATCAAATATTTGTTCCCTATATAAGTACTTATTGACTGTAATCAAGTCACCCATCACTCTTTGTTCAGCTAAATAGACTGAGCTCCTTTAATCTATCAGCATACGGCAGGTTTTCCAATCTTTTACTCATTCACCTGACTCTACTCTGAACCCTCTCCAATTTATCATCATCTTTCTTGAATTGTGGGCACCAAAACTGGACCCACTATTCCAGCAGCGAACCCCACTAGAAACATACCCACTTTAAGATGATTCCCATTTACCATTACATTTAAGACCAGTCCACTAATGTGTGCCATGTTAATTTTGTATCATTATAGCTTTTGACCTGGCCCATGCTGAAGCTACATGACCACTACTACACATCCATTACTATCTCCACATATGTCCAGCCAACTCCTCTTGTCAGTGGGCTGGGTTTTTTTTTTAGGGGGGGGGTGTTCCTCCTCCCTGCCATCTATGGAGTGCTGAGTTCCTTCAGAGAAATAAGGAGGGAGCAATTCCTGCACTTCAGTGCAATTCTCGGCAGGCCTTTATATAAGCCATTTTTTGTTCTCCTCACACCCCACTCCCAACACATATACACACACATAGACAAAGAGGCACACACATTGCACAGCCATGGAAAGGGCTCCCAGTGATGTTTTTCCTATC
Organism: Lepidochelys kempii; assembly: GCF_965140285.1. Classification (NCBI taxonomy): domain Eukaryota; kingdom Metazoa; phylum Chordata; order Testudines; family Cheloniidae; genus Lepidochelys; species Lepidochelys kempii. The sequence continues at coordinate 260,027,126 of NC_136381.1, forward strand.
AAGATGCCTTATACCTACTCCAAATTCACATCAGTGATTCATTCCTTCCCAATCATTTCCATAATAATTGTCAGTGCCCACCTGGATCTGAAAATGGGTTGAGATAAATAGCACTATTTTGTTACTCTTCTCTTCCAATGGATCGATCTTATTCAAAGCTGTTGAATGCCTGGGCACATATCTCAGCCGCTAAATATCTTCTAATTTACCTTCTCACTCTCTCTTCCTCGTTCTGCAGCTTTCTTACATTCTCAAAGAAACAGCTCCATTGAATTTCCCAGTGGACAATGCAGTGATCAAAAGCCATCTACTGTTCATGGGCAGCAATAGAACACGGAGTCCATTTCTGATGGGACATAGCACATCCATTTTCATTCATTGTTCTGCTGCCATATGCTCCCGTTCTCAATAATTTAAAAATAGCCTATAAGGATTAAAAATAATATTGAAAAATTTGCAAATGGGCTGAAGTTAGAGATGGACAAAACCTACTAAGTCCTCTAGATCATGCAGGACTATTGTCTACAGAACATTTTATAACATCCAGTCCATGGTCAGATCCTCAGCTGGTGTAAATAAATGTAGCTCACCTGACTGAAAATGGATCTCTGCTGATATGTACTGGCTGAGGATGTGGATCCTAATCTTAAACATTTTCAAATGATGGGGCTTTGACTTTCCCCTTAGAGAGAACATTCTGCAGCCTCATAGGCAGTAGAAGCTGGCTCTGATACCTTCTCTTGGAAGACAGAAGAGAAGAAAGTACTCAGCATCCATCCTCTGAAAATCAGGCACCTGTAAGGTGTCTCACGGTGGGCATCCAAAAATGGAGGCGCTCAGAATCACGCTTCACTTTTGAAAAATTTGGCGTAGAAGTCCCAACGGAGCTTCCTAACCATGATGATCTTGGAACACTGCCTGGACATCGGATCATTCTAGTTTGGCTACAAATTAATATGGCTCTGCAGAGTCAATTTTCAATTTTAATGTTGTCCAGGCTGATAGTATTATATCATCAGACTGGACAACATTAACACTGTTGATCAGAGGTTGCTTCATGAGCAAGATCAGAGCACACAAAAGCGGGTGAAAATGTTGAATTGGAAATGTGCATGAAATTTGTTCTGTGTTTTGCAATCCCTGAAATTTCAGTGTGTACAGAATGTCAGTGTGTACAGAATTTCAGGGACTGAATATTATTCACAGGGAGGGATGTGGTAATGTAAAAATTTGTGAGTTTAGATGTAGCAACAGTGCCACACAAACAGCAGATTAGGCACATTACTGAGAGTCGGGAAGTCCTTGATTCTGTTCCTTTCTCAGCCATTGACTGGCTTTAAGTCTTATAAAACACACAAAATGTAGGAACATAAGCAATATGACTGGAAAGGACTTCCTGAGTCATTTGGTCCAGTGTCCTGCTATCACAGACAACTCCATCAAATTATCCTGCTCATGAACTTATCAAGCCCATCGTAAAACTAGTTAGGTTGTTTTCCCCCACTACTCCTACTGAGAGGCTGTCCCAGAATGTCTCTCCGCTGATTATTAGAAACAATCTTCTAATTTCCAGCCTAAAGTTATTCATGCCCAGATACCACATAGGTGGGTGCCAAGTAATTGCTTGTAATAATGACTGAAATAATGACATTAATACCACCCACAAGAACCAGCCGTTCATACCTAAAGATTCCAAATCATTTCACATTCTATGTATGAATCACTGGCGATGTCACTGAAATGCAGCCACTGCTTAGAAGGAACGCAGCGGCTCTTTTAAAAGCACACTACACACCAGTTTACGACAGGAAGTGAAGACAAATGCCATGCCCCGCCAAAATAATATATAATCAAAGTCTGATTTTAGCTCTGACAAAGCTTGGTTTTGAATATTATGTGTAGGTGCCATTCCTCAATGTTATATTTGCCTACAAACATGTCTGAAAGATTCATTCATTTTCACACTTGTCAAGGCAGAATGAAAATTCCTAGAGTACTACCATGCCAGTGATGTTAGAGGAGCAAGAACAGCAGTTATTACTATTTTGATATCAGCAGTTTGCTGGCAGCACTGCACCTGGGGACACAGATTATCCTCAAGTAATTCTCCTTTGCCATGCACATGCATACAGTTAAAACAGTAGGGTAGATTCTGCTCTTGGTTACACCAGCCTAAACCTGCAATAACGCCACTGTTGTGAATGGAGTTACACTAGAACTACACTAAAGTTACTGCGAACAGAATTTGGCCTGCTATCCATGTCTATGCATCACACTGCCTCATTCTTCCCCTCTCTCTCTCTCTCTCATCATTTCACTTGTATCTATTCAAGAATAAAGGAACCTACTGAGCAGTGGAGATACAGAAACAGCTGGATCTGCCAATAACAATTTGCGTGGACTGTCATGCAGTTAAGATTGTGTGGATGAGATACCACAGAGTAGCTTTCCTCATGAGCTGCTTAGAAATGGTGCCCTGTTTAATCACTCTCTCACACACCATCTTAAAATAGCACTACGTGTGCTAATTTTACTGAGCGCTGAAAGCCCTTTTATTTGAGGCCTTGCCGGGCCCACTATGCCACGGCCTGAGTAAACGGAGGCCGCATCATTCTAGAGGGAGCTATGGGAAGAAATAGGTCTCCTGTAGTTACTGCTGTAAATATGACACGAGATCATACATGGCTCTGGCCTCTGCACCATGTTACTACAGTGGAGCAAATGAATGGCAGAGTCAACTTGCAGCCTGAAACCTCACTCCCTCTGTGCCTATTGATTTAATTCAGACCTTTACAGTGATAGGCAGGCATGTGACCAAGTGGCTACTGCACTGGATTAGGACTCAGGAGACCTGGGTTCTTCAATTCCTGGCTCTGCCACTGGCCTGCTGGATGATCTTGGGCAAATTATTTCACCCCTTTGTGCCTCAGTTTCCCCACCTGCAAAATGGGGCCAATGACCTTTCCCTCAATTGTCAAGCATTGTGAGAGCTACTGATGAAAAGCACTATATAAGAGCTTGCTGTTCTTATTGTTAGAGCTGGTTGGGAACTGGAATATCCGTTCTACCAGAAATTCCGACATTTCCACATTAAGTGTCCTGTGAAATAAAAATTCTGAAAAATGTTTTTGTGATGGCATGAAAACATTTGGTATCAGTGCTGTTGCTTCAATTCATTTGGTTTCAATGTTGATCATTTATTAAAATGTGAAATGCAATATATAACACACAGTATTACATATAAATATAATATTAATAGACTATTAGAATGAATATAATCTAAGAAGTTGAAATGAAATGAATCTAAATGACACTATTGAAATGAAACTTTTCATCACTGTTCTCAAAAACATTTCAGTTTCAATGAAATTACATGTTTTGATGAAAAACTATTTAGACAAAAGACTTTTGACCACCTCTAATTAATACTATTACTCCAGATCGTTCCTTCTGTCTTCATTTCCTTTGCTTTTTGTTGCTGGAGCTTTTCAAGGTCAGTTTTAATGAAAATAAGAAATCTTTCTCAGTTGGTTATGAGCACAGGGCAGGCAGGTCATATCTCCTTAAGTAATTTTTCTTATTCAGATCATTTTAAAAATGACTAATCACCAGGTTTTGACTTCTGTTGAGGAGAATAAGTTTTATTAACCCAAAAGGTAAATATTGACGGCATTTTCCTTGGTCAATGTTAACCCTGAGAGACACTTTCATGTCTTGATGTTCGCAGAAAGATGTAGTCAATAGATGCAGTTCAGTGCATTCTGAATGGCCTCATTAGAAATCTAATCTTATATGCGCTTTTAACGCGCCTGTAACCACCGTATCTAAAATCTCTCTGTTATGAATTTCAAAACAATAACATTTTTGCCTGACTCCATGAAGTCCACTAGGGACTTAGTTTTGCTTTGGTATTGATTTTACATGGAAGGTCCTCGCATTCTGTGGTGATGGGCAGCAGTATAAAACCCTAAGATAGATAGATAGAGAGGAGAGTTAGAGCATGGATACACTCGAGAGTTTACAGTGGCACAGTGTAAGCTCTCTCTAAGCTGACGGGAGCGAGCTCTCCCGCTGGCTTAACGACTCCACCCCCAACGAACGGCAGTAGCTATGCAAACAAGAGAAACTCTCCCGCCGACATACCTCTGTCCACACTGGTGCTTATGTTGGTGTAACTTATGTCGCTCAGGGGAGTGATTTATTCACCCTCCTGAGTGACATAAATTGGGCCGACATAAGCTGTAGTGCAGACATAGCCTTAGAGTTCCAGAGACAGGCTATTGGGGTGGAATCTGGATTGTCCACAGACACATTCTGGTTGGCTGGTTGGGCCTTTCTGACCATGTCACAACCACGCACCAACTCCCAGTAGTGGACAGCTGAGCACCATCACTGAAACAGTTCCAAAAAAGTCTCTACACCCGTTATCTTAAGTGGACATGTGTTCATGGAACAGGGGAACAAATAAAAACAAGCAAAGAGTTTTATAATAGCCCCATGGAAGCCTATTGAAAGATCCAGGTTCCCACATGCAGAGCACGGGGTGGCATTCCAGATGGATCTGCAGACCAGCGGTCTTTGAGTGCAGCCAGTGTCCCATGAGCTTTTACAAACAGGGTTGAACCTGGCCATTTTTAACCAGCCTGGTTGGTTTTTCTACTGGCTGGTGGGTTGCCAGTCAAAAAATTTAACATGCTGGGTTTTTATGCTTCTTGTGCGCAGTGATCTTGTAACTGCTAGCGATTCATGAGGGAGCACACCATGGCCAGCACCCAGGTCCTGCTCTGCATGTTGGGCTCTCAGCTGCTAACGTCAAATGGCTCCTCTCAGTGCCACAGACTGGGAAGCAGGACAGACCTGTCACCCAAGGCTCACGAGCATGGAGAGGGAAGGGGCAGCAGGGTGGAGGAGACAGGGGCTCCTTATCCTTCCCTGCTGGCAAGCTTCAGGTCCATTCCACTTCTCAGAGTTTTCAAGGGAGTCCCCCTACCATCCCCACCCAGGCTCTTTGAAGGGCTGAGGTGTTTTGGGGGACTGGGGTGGTGGTGTCTGTGGCCAGTTTTTCTGTATCCCAGAGTTGGCAACCTTATTTACAAACTGATCTGAAGAAGAGCTCTGTGGAGCTTGAAACCTTGCCTCTTTGACCAACAGAAGTTGGCCCAATAAAAAATATTACCTCACTCACCTTATCTCTCTCACATCCTGGGACCAATACAGCTGCAGCCACACTGCACATAACTTTATTTGCAATTTCATTAAAACATGGTCCTGACAAAGCTGCAGCTCTAACTATGACCAGGACTTTGGCAAACTGGAAGGAGAACATGGCTTTTTTCATTGTTACGTCTGGCATTACTGATATTACTGACTTCCAGGGAGATGAAGGCCTATGCTAGAACATGGTTTCAATATGGCAATACTGGAAAATCCTTTTAGTATAGATGCAGCTTGCACTGGCAAAAAGTTGTTTTGCCAGTATAGTTTATACCAGTTCCCCAAATGAAATAAGCTATGCCACCTTCTTGCTGGTATAACTGCGTCTACACCAGAGTTTTGTCTGGTATAGAATTGTCAAAAAAAATCACCCCCCTCATTGACATTACTATATTGGAGAGAGGTTCTATTGAAGACCAAGGCTGAGATTCTGAGAAGGCTGGATCCAGTGGAAGTTGGTGAAATCTGAAAGTGGGCAGATGATATTGATAAGTAAAGGCCCAGTCACTCAGTGTACAGTTGTGAGTGGAGAGCACTGCATAACTTACTCAAACCATGAAGCGGGACCACCGCTGACTGACGCCACCAATCCAGTATTATTGCACAAAGTGAGTGTGTGTGTGTGGGGGGGGGGGCGAAAAGTCACTCTCACTGTGCAAAATTCACCCATGTTTAATCAAATTAATCTCTCTCACTCACAGCCCAGTTTATAATAGAAAAACCTGCTGTGAAAATACACAGCACGAGGCCTAAGCATCACCATTTTGAGAATTTAAGTGGCATCGTTCTGAGTTTGTACAGGGCCTAGCACAATGGGGTCCTGGTCCGTATGTAAGGCTCCTAGGCGTTACAGTAATACAAACAATAAGTAATAACGGTAACATAAGCCTTTGGCTTGCCCTCTGCACATGGCACTGTGATGGGGTGTACAAATCCCACCCAGGGCCTGAAGGAGTTAAAAGGCAATGCTGGGCCCAGATAGCCCTACCCCTCTGGGCCTGCCCCGCGCACTCTCCCTGGAGGAGCAGGTTAAAAGGAGCTCAGAAACCCAGGCAAAGGGTGGTGGGCAGACTGCAGGAGAGATTAATGCTCTGGGAAGCCAGATCGAAGGTTGCGCCTCAGAGTGAACCACAGAGTATGCCAGGCCCACAGGCAGTGCCTTCTACAACTACCACCCCCTTTGAGACCCAGCAGGTCCTTCAGGGCCTTGTTCAGTTGGACCTTTTGTTAAGCTATTAACTGTTTGGATTATAGGGGCATGCCCCAAACTAAAGGAGCACATAGGTAAGAAGTAGCCCAGGGTAGTAGACTTAGACTCTCTGCAGGAGGGACCCTGCTGGTGCTACTTCCCACAGAGGCCTGAACTGGGACCCAGTGAAGAGGGAGGGCCCAGGTTCCCCTACTACGCCCCACTGAAGAGCAAAGGTCCAATGTGGGTGAAGTCCCAAACATACCGGGCCTGAGGTCAGGAACTGGGCATCTCTAATACCCCCTGACAGAGAGACAAGGGGCTGGAGGTCAGGTGTGCTAACCACTAAACCACCCGGCCCTTTGAGCACCCCATCACAGTGCCCTACAGAGATCTGTTTAGATAGCATGCAAGTGCAGTACCTTAGTTTTTTCACAGTACATGGAGATATACACCAGACGATCTGGGAACAAGTACTAACACAAAATTCCCTGAGGCTGGGACACAATGAACTGATTATTTTTGGATTTATCAACTGACACAGTCTGAAACTTTATTGAAATGCCAGGCAGAATCAAATCATCTGGCATTTTATTATGACCAATCATATTTTGCTGCAGGTCTTTCTGCTGAACTTTAATTCACCTGTTATAACAACAACATAGCCCAGTTACTTCAACGAACAGCCAATCCATTTAATACCTCCAAAAATACACATGCATTTTGGCTCAAGACATCCTGCATTGTCAAGCTCAGCAACAGATTATTCCAACTCTCTCTGACTTAAGCTTCTAGACCGTAATTGTGGAGATGAGATAATGAGACTCCGCTTTAGTTGAGCAATGGAGATTTTACTGTAATGACTAAGAGAAACAGAATTACTTTATTGTGCTCTAAGTAATCTGTTTGAGTGAGGATTAATTTGTCACAGCATCCATCACAGACAGACACTAGAAAGATGGAAATTAAACATATGGTAGTAATAACCATCATAATAATAGCCTGTTTGCAGCCCGAGGCATAAATTTTATGTTCAGCTTAGCTAATAGAAATTCCCTCCATTTAAAACAAAAAGCAATTGTGGTACTCATAAAAACACCGGATACTGAAGTCCTTGGTTTGTCCACAGAATAAGTACAAGCGCTGAAAGGTTCCCTTCCTTGCCCCCATTAGCCTCTTAAAATCTGAGCTGAAGGGACAAACTCCAGGATGAGAGGAAGTTTTCAGTGCTTAGCATTGGCCAAACTCTGCTCCTATTGAGGTGTGCGGTAAAACTCCCAGCGATGACAGAGTAGGTCAATGCTAAGCACTGAAAACCCCATTCTTAGTCTCTAGGCACATTCAATCCTCTAATTCTGTGCTGAGGCTGCCAAGAAAGGTTAGTTTGTTTTTGCGGCATGGAGTTTCCCTCAAGAGTGAGAACACCAACTCACATGACATAAGCTGATCAACAGTCCAGCTGGTACCAGTTTCTGGTCACTACTGACCTGGTTGAGTTTGGACTAAAGGTGCCATAGAGATGAAAGGGTCCATAGTCCAACCTCTGAGCCATTCAGTCCATCTCATGGTTGCGTTTCACTATGCATAGATTATGTAAATGTTTTGTCATGAGGTTTTGATTAAACAAATAACAGTAAAACCAGTAAAACAGCAACTGGACTCTCTGAGCTACATGAATGCTAGATGCTAACATGCTTTGTCATTTAAATTCTTCTCGTTGCTAATTACACAAGGCTAACTTTTTTATTTGCAAGGGGGCATTTATCTTACTCACATATAAGAGTGTAAGGCTACAAGCTGGACACATGGATTTGCTCCTTCCCTGAATTTGAATCCAAACCATTTCAGAGATTGGAATAATGTCCTGTTTTTTATGGCTCTTCCTTGGAAGTTGCTGCTGTCAGTTATACTGTTAGTTTTCAAAAGCAGCTTCTAATTTTGTTTGTTTTTCCAACTTGTGACTCCCGTGGCTGGTCGTCAGTCATGCTGATCACCAATGGCTCAAGACTAATAGGAGCTGGAGTTGTGTCAGTATCTCAAAAAATCAAGCTCTAGATCTCTCGAATTGGGCACCCAAAAACTGAGGCACCAAAATCTTGAAACTGTGTGCCACTGAGCCTTAAAATTGTGCATTTATTGCTTATATGGTTAGCAGGATAATTGCTCATGCACACACATATACCCACAAAAGCAACCAAAAAAAACCCCTCTATATAATAGAGGTGGATTAGCAGGAAACATTAGCTTCATCCACCTTAATTTTCTGGGTAGAATATTATTCTCTGATCCGCAGGGAGGACCTCTGATGCACAGGGGTGCACAGAATTTCCATCGGGAATATGGGATAGGTATTACATAGTCAAGTGGAACTCTCTCGTGTAACTCAGTAGAATGAGCTCTGGCTGCAATGACCATTGCTTCTCTTTGCGGGGAAGTACTGCATATCGGCACACATTTCAATTAAAAAGAAAAATTAAAGCTGGTGGTTCCACATGAATTCAGAGGACGAATGCAGCAGAGATCAGCAATTGCAGGGCTCCTTTCAGACTGAAATATTGCTAATTAAATTTTACAATATACCATACAATGTATCCTGCAGCACTTTCAGATGGAATGTCATGCGTGAATAATGTTGCGAACACAAATATTTTAAAAATGCATATCGTGAAGTAAGAGCTTGCTCAAGTCCCTGATTGCAATCCTGAGCAGAGAGACTCTTCATTATTTGCAAAGAGGAATGATTTCTTGTTGACTGGGACATCGGGGTATAGAATGTGTGTGTAGTTTTGGTAATTGGCTGGTGGTGGTATATTAGGTAGAGGATGGAATTGAGATGGTCAGATACATCTCTTAAGTGCAGAGGGATTTACAAACTTGATTGCTTTTCAAGAATACAAAGTGATCTGCAATAGCGAAGTTCAAACACTGGGCCAAGTTCAGAGGGTAGTACTAGCATGTTGTTCTCCATAAAGGCTCTTAAGCTTTGGAATTTGCTTCTCCAGCTCAGTCCGCTGAGGTCTGGATTTACTAACTTTCTGGATATTGTGCCAAGGTCGTCTTCTCTCAGGCATCTGGAATATGATAAGAGGATAGGGTGTGATTTGAAGGGTGGAGAGGAATTTTGGTTATTAGGTCTAGAGGGAGTCTTATTAGTGATGGGTAATGCTAGAAGCATGTGGATAGCTCACTATACTATGTTTGCGGTGTCTGATCTTGATACTGTAGTTTTAATTACTGTAAAAATGCTCAGAGCACTTTTGGATGGACACTTATTGCGATCAGACTATCTAAGAAAATGAGGCATATCTTGACAAAATGCAAGCTAATGCTTCTAGGGAACAATAATCGAAAGGACAGATCTGCAAATAGAGGGAAAAAATCCTTGAGAAACTAACGCTGAAAGAGAACTTGGAGTGCAAGTGGGGAGCAAACTGTAGCAGATGTGTTTGCAAAGTATGGTCACAAAAGAAGCGCAAATGCTGAGACTTCAAAACACCTGCAGATAATGCTCCTTCCTTTATAAGACTCTGCTGAGACCAGACATAGAATATTGCGTTCAGTTCTGAGTACTACAATATCAGACATTGGAAGAAGATCAGAGAAGAGCAACTAGGTTGAATGTTATGAAGATCCAGAAGGGTTAAACTTAGAAAAGTTAAAAAATAAAAATATATTTAGCATGGCAAACTGATTACTAAGGTGGGAGCATGACACCAGTCTACAAATATCTGAGTGGGAGTGTAAGATACGAGTGTACACTTGAAGGACAGTCCTGCCTCAAACTCCTCTCCAGAGATAAGGGCTCTCACAGTTGGGAGGGGCGAGGGGAATAGGAGGAGAGGGAGGTATAAGAAACACTAAAAGGCCAAAGAAATGCCTGTCTGTGACCAAAGCACAACCTCATTCCTTACCCTCCCATGGGATACAAAAGCAGTGGTACCAAAGCTCCCAGACCCAAGACCCTCCAAAATGGAACATGACTATAAATTGTAAGGGCTGGGCCCAAGGGCATACACTATAGATATAATTATGCCTGCTAAGATGGGGAAACTGGGACACTGGGAGAAAAGGCTCTGCCAGAATGCAGAGCAATGGATATGCTTGTTTGAATTAACCCCAATAAACATTGCATTGCCTGCACTTCAGACTTCTGGTCTTCTACTTTCTGTCTGCGTGACAAGAACCATGGGGGTGGGGAGGGGCGTAGGGCGAAGGGAAAGCCTTTAACAACCAGTGCAGGGGGTGTGTATGTTCCAGGATATCCCAGTGGTAGGGCACTCAGCAAATCACAGCAAGAGACAGTCCTAGAAAATACAAGTTTATCAGCAGATCTAGAAACAATTAGATTTCGATTTTAAACATAGAATTGGAGTAATGATTATAATCAGATGTAAAACACTAATGTAGAAGGTTATGTCCCCTACCATGTGTACACTTTTGCATTTATGGCTTTGGTTAGGTTTTACTGGGTGAAAGAACATGCTGTCTTGTTACACTTTTTTTGTTCTTGCAGTTAAAACAAATAATAAAACTGTTTTAAGATTAAGAAAATCTATTTTGGGAAGTTAGGACTGGATAACCCTTCCCGCACCCCCAAAAACTCTAACCACCAAACAAACAAATCAACCAACTGCCACAAAAATACCCCCCAAACAAAGGTTTTTACCTAATAAAGGAAAAGAAGATGTCGCAATTCAAGGCAAGTGCACCTGTATTCCCCCTCTAAGCTCCTGACCCCTCAGCCATCACCTCTCCTGGGTAGAGACCCACGTCTCGCTCCCTCCTGACTGGGGCTTTTATAGGCTGCAGTTTTCTGCCTACACTGTGAATTCCCCAGCAAGTCAGATTGCCTAAGCAGTCCTGCTTTGCTTTCTCTTGAGAGGTTACGAACAGTGTAATGGAGCACAGTTAAATTAACACCCAGCTCTTTCTAAGCAAGCACATTTATTCTTAAGGTGAAAACATTACAGAGAAAACACTAAACACAATAAAAGAACCTATACACATGCTAATAAGCTTACCAGAGATCACCCTGAAGTCCAACAAGGGCTCCGATCCATCCTTCAAACCCCACTATGGCAGGGCACTGAGCAGAACGACTGCAGAATCAGCCCCCTGCCACAGCAGCCCCGTTTAATAATAAAGTGGAGTTGGCTGGAAAGAACCTCCCCTAATTGGGGAATGAGAGCCAGCTGCCAGCCCAATGGGCCCAGGGCTGTATAAGAGGCTGGGAAGAAGGAAGCCAGGGAGGCAGGACAGAGGAGAGCGAGGGAGTGCAGGCAGGCAGGGAGAAAGCCCTTCACTCCTGGGTTCAGACACAAGGAACCCAGAGCTGTGTACATTGTATGGTGAGAAGGTGGTGAACACAGACTTGTAAATAAAAGCACCAGTGGTTTCAGAACCAGAGGGTCTCCGAGTGACTTTATTTGTGCCTGGCAGGAGCCAGGAGGACCAGCTGCACTCTGTTACACCCATCCACAGGTTTCTGTGAGGTTACAAGTTCATGAGAGCTGTTAGCTGAGAACAGGCAGCCCCATGAGTTGGTCAAGTCCTTCTAACCCTTCCCAGGATGCACTGTGGCACCTCTTGGACAGCAGGTTCCGTCCACTGACTGGAGCAGAAAGAAGGGCCTAAGTCCATTTAAACTGAGACTATTTATTTTTGTCTGTTGTTCTCTGGAGACTCCAGTTTGAACCAGTGTATGAGAGCCTTTCCATGAGGTGGTGTCTCTTGGGGAAATGGTACACCCTGAATGAATTTGCCTAATCACCCCCTACTGTTCTTAGTTCCTGGAGGGCTGTGGTCACCATCCCCCATGGAATGACAGTCCATGGCCCACAATGATACATAAACTTAATGTGTGAGCACTCCCAAAGGTACTGCAGGAAATTGCCATAGTTGTCACACAAGCATGAAGTCCACCAGGGACTTTGCCATTGGTATAAATTTTACATAGCAGGCGATCAGATACTATGGTGATAGGCAGCATTATAAAAACTAGCTAGCTAGCTCAGCAGCGAGTATTTTATTTAGATAGCTGGTGGATGAGAAGACAAATGCTTGCATTAGAGTTATGACCTTCCCCGATTTATAAAGTGACAGTTATGGCAGCAAAGCCTTGTGTATTATGGTGGGAGGCTGAATTTTTTCCCCCCTTTGTCAGCACAGGTCAGCTCAGTGTTCCCGTGGTAGTTTCCATCACACTGCTGCCTTTTATGATTACTGCATAGGTCCATACCTTTTCTGGATTTCTGTGCAACCACTGTTTAGACATAGCTGCAGTTACATTGCTGTAGCTTTAGTCAATTGGTGCCCTATTTATTGCCAGGTTTTATGATTGTACAATGTTTTCTTTATTAGCTGCTCTGGCTGGAATGTAGGTGCTGCGTGATTTATTACTGGTGTAGCACAGTGATAAATTGGTGCTATGGTGTTTAGAGAGACGAGTGCTAAGCCTGAAAGAATTACAAAATGAAAGTGATAGGCCCCAACCAAATCCTTGGAGCCAAACAGTCCCAAACGTCACGAAAGTTTTGGGGCCAGAGATTCTCGCGGTTGTAAACTAGCATAAATCCACTAACAGCAATGGAGCTATGCCAGTTTATACCAGAGCTGAACTCTGTCCTTCTTTCTAAGGGCTTGATTCTGTGCCCACTGAAGTCAAGAATAAAGCTCTCACCAAGTTCATGGTACTCAAAGGGTGGAACTGTAACTCTGGGTCAGAAGCTGCCTGAACTCTGGTAGAGGTTTGGATCTAGATGTTCATCTAGGCTTTGTGACTAGTGCCCATCTTTATTAAGCCCAAGTGTCTACTAAAAGGACAGGTCTGGACCCTGTGCCCATTTTATCTTTCAAATCTGGGGAGATCTAGTGATTTTGTCTGTAAAATGCTGATCAGAGGACATTTTGTTTAGGACTATCCTTCTGTGCTGGGAAATATATATGCCCCTACTATCCATGGTATACGATATTCTCAGCAGGGTTTGGGTATTACTTGTCAAGTCTACTGAGCTCAAGCAGGTCCAGAGATACGTTGCCTCTGACTTGTCATAATACAGCGATAAAGGGGTTTTGATCCTCTTGTCCCAGTTGTGACATTGGTTGGCATTTCGAGAAACTAGAGGAATCCAGTCTGATGACGAGCAACTCTGCTTAGAGTGATGTGGAATGGAAGTTTCCAATTGTTGCAGTGTGTAAGCTGCAATTCTAATGAAAGTGAAGTGTCTCTTGGATAAAATGACATTGCTCTAAGCAGGTCACATCGCATATATTTATTTCTAAAACTAGATGAAGGTGAGCCATTGTTTCAAGAGTCCACTCCACAATTAGATCAGCATATGCAAAGCTACCTCCCATGCTGATTATTCTAATTGGATTAGCTGGAGGCTGAATCATTTGTCATTCAGCAATCCTATGTTCAGACTCCATTCAAGTGAGCCATATTTCACAGGGCATTACACCTCATTCAGCAGCTTAGTTTCTGGAACGCCTCTGAAGGGAGCCACTATATCTTGTGATACACTCACATCAGGTTTAAGATGTAGGCAGAGTCAGAGACTGGTGAATAAATACTAGTAGGTGCAAGTGGCCCAGGACCGCACAAGGATCTTTTGAAGCCACAGGGCAAACATGATGGACCTTATCACTAAGTCCTTCAGGAAAACCCGTGGGCAGGGGGTAAAGGGGAAGAAATCACTGTGATATTCCCCCCACCAATCAGAACAGACCAATGGGTTGGCCACCAGTTCCCATGGATCTACGATAGGTGGATCCTGAGAGGTGAGGAAGCAGCTCTGTGTGGAACCACCGTGTGTCTGCTATGGCCTGGGGCTAGCCATAGATTGTAAGCTCCTTGAGGAAGGGACCAGCTTTTTGGTCTATGCTTGTAAAGTGCCTGGCACAACGGGGTCCTCATCCATGACTGGGACTGCGAGGTGCTACCATGATACAAATAATAATATTATACCACCTTCAGTTCTGCAGGCCAAGTGAGCAAAAGATGTGCATACACACGCATGACGCTTCACCCATCCCATTCCAAAGATGCACGGTGTAGGGACCGGGGAGAGACGGGATACTGCTGCAGAAGTGTCTGACCTTGCTTCCATATTGGACAGAGAGATCAGCTCACAGAAGATCCCCTCTTCACATGCATCTCAGGGGCACAACTGGGCCCTATGTTATTTGACTGAGAATAACACTTTTAGAGATGCAGGATCAAATGGGGAATTTGAGGGTTACCAGCCCACCTTCTGGGCAATAAGGGACTTAGTTTAGCTGTCGTACCTGTAGACAGAGGCAATTGTTCTTGGTTGAGATCAAGTGTGCTTTTCACACTTTGCCTGGAAGCTTTATTGTTACCACAAGGAAGGTGATCGGGGTGATATACACATGCCCAGTACTCTCACTGGGGTGGCTTGCATTACTGTCCAAGGCTGTGAAGGCCTTTGAGCCATCCTGGCAGCTGGTGGGGCAAAAGCATGTGGTGTCAGCTGCAGTCCTTACCCATACAAATACCACATGATTGTTACGGAGTAGAATTCTATCAACATGAAATTGGGGTGGCTCTTCCTTCCGGCGCAATTGGGACCACAGTGCTGGGATGCCAGATGCCCTCACACAAAGGGGGGATGGCTCCCATTGTCTCTTCTCTCTGGCTCTTATTGCTGTACTTACAAAAGCCTAGAGGGAATGTTTTCTGTGAGGCTGATTATTTTGCTGTTGTTCAATCTGGACACACAGGTTCCTAAGGCTGGAGAAATATGTCAGGTGATTTTCTTCCCTTGTGGAGAAATTAGAGCAGTCGGAGTTGTTTTCCTCAGAGACATGGTCTGTATCTAATGACAGCAGGTTGCTTTCACTGGACAATCTCCATCAGCCTGCAGTGGGGCACTGGGGTCAGCAGAGGGAGCTTTTTGGCATATTTTCACAGAAATATGAAGCTTTCGTTTTAAAACCCCTTGGGCTTTCAGTCTGTCAGCCTGACTCACCATGGCATCAGCACAGTCCTATTTGCATATTACTGGAGTAACTACAGAGGTGAATGAGACCCTGTGATCTTAAAGTCCTGTTACACTCCCCCTAAATCCCATGCAGTTTCTAGTCTAGTACATCAGCATTGTAGCTGCCTACCTTCTTGAAACTCTGGTCACAGCCTCAGGAGCCAACCGTAAATGGATGTGACGAGCTGACTAAGAGCTCACATGGACCATTCATCCGGGGCTACCTTTCATCTTCCAACCCCAAAAGGGAGGTAAATTCATTCATTCCTAAAATTATCTCCCATTAGTGGGCTCTTTTTCTGACTCCTGCAGCAACTTTGCAACCTCCATGGGCTCCAAAGAAATGAATTACAAGGCAATTTTCCATCCAAGTGAGCCAAGGGACATATCACTTATCTTGGCCTCCATATCTCTCCTCCCATATACAATGAACATAATGGCTGTTATTAAACATGCCATGGAGGATTCAGAGACGGCCACAGCTCTGCCTTCCTATACTGGACAGAGGCTAACCCGGATGTTGCTATTTCTATGCATTCTGTGTATCCTTCCAGGACAGAAAGGAATAGTAAAGGAGTAGCAGCCATGTTAGTCTGTATCTGCAAAAAGAAAAGGAGTACTTGTGGCACCTTAGAGACTAACAAATTTATTTGAGCATAAGCTTTCGTGGGCTACAGCTCACTTCATCGGATGCATGGAAAGGAA
The DNA here is from genome assembly GCF_965140285.1 of Lepidochelys kempii. Classification (NCBI taxonomy): domain Eukaryota; kingdom Metazoa; phylum Chordata; order Testudines; family Cheloniidae; genus Lepidochelys; species Lepidochelys kempii. The sequence goes on from NC_136381.1 coordinate 260,043,236, forward strand.
GGAGATTCAGACTGATTTGCCTGAGGGACCAGCCAAGGTATCAGAAGTTACCAGAGACGTGTTACAGCATGCCTTCAGGGAGTGAGACACCAGTCTTGCTGAACTACATTAGGACAAGTAAAGTGCACTCCAGACTGACTGTCTGAATCTGTCAAAGCAAATGAAAATTATGACCCTTCTGCCTCATTAAGATTCCCCAGTTTATTTTGTTGCTGCTGCCTAGTCTATATCCAGGGAAATTGAAATTAGGGATGTAGGAAATTGGCTCTTTTTGAAATTGCTGGACACTAAATACTGTATTCTGATGCAAAAAGGGTCTGAGAAAGCCAGGGGTGCTGTACCAGTTTATAATGACCGAGTATCTGGCCTTATTGACTTCAGTTGAGGGCTTCTGGCCCAAGAAGTGTTTAAAGAGAAAACATGGTGCTTTTCGAAGCTTCCAGGCACCTGATTTCAAAATGCTTCCTCATGGCTGACCTAGACTAGCCAGACACAGGATCACCTTGAGATCACCTGCTTGTCAAACACAGTCACCTTCAGCAGGTGACCTTTACCCACAAAGAGGGTCCCAGGGATTCTCTGTCACACATGCTCAGAGCAATTCAAAATTCCACCCTTCCTCTTCCTCCACTCCAGTTCCCAGCCTCGGTTCCAGCATTAAAACCCATGTCTTTTGAGCCCCTTTCCCCATAAATAAGCAGTTTACTCATGGGGGGCATTCGTTAAATAGTTAAGCAGAGAAATAGGTTCTGAATGCTCATCTATGCAGTCACAGGGCGGCCTGCTGGAATAGAACAGAGGGCGACATTGGGGCCTTTGTCAGCTGGTTTCTTGTAACCCTCGCAGAAGACATGAGTCGTTCTGAGAGATTGAAATAATTGTAGTTTTATTTTGAAAATGTCAGTGAAAACAATGTTTAGAAAATATTGTCCCAGAAAGAGAGATAAGAGATGAGGATGACCATGTAGTGCAGACCAGCCTGTCCCTTTCTCAGTCTAGCGCAGGATCTGTACAGTATGTTCATGGCTCAACCCAGTTTTAAATCTCCCAAGTGATGGAGCGTCAACCACTCCCTTGGAGAGACAGTTCCTCAGCCGAATAGATCTCACTTATAGGCAGTTTCCCATGTCTCAGTTTAATTCCAGGACCCCTAGTTCTCTCCCAGCCACTTAAATAATCCCGCTTTCTCCTTGGCCTTTACGCCCTTCATATACTTGACTCTTACCAACTTATCTGATGGTTGATTAGCTCTGCTCAGATCCCTCAACCCACCACTGCTTCACTGACATCAATGGGAGGTCTGTCCGCATGGAACCAGTTGCAGGCAAATGTGTGGCAGGATTTCTATGTGAATACATGACAGCAAATTGAAGCAAGGACCTTGTCTCTCTGTCTCCTGCAAGCAGGGCCGGCTCACAACATTGTGGCACCTGAGGCGGGGAGCTTAAATGATGTCCCTATACCTCCTCGCTTGGGCCAAAACTTTGAAAGGTCTCAATTCTGCCTTCTTCCTGTTCTACTCCTCTCGTGGTACTGCTCTGCTATCTACCCCAATAAAAGGGAACTAACAACTTAAAATGCCTTCTTCAAAAAATTTAAGTAACATTTAACTTTCAAATGCCTGAACAGCAAATGTAACTTTTCTTGTCTGCATAGTAAACACTGGCATTTTTATCTGTTTGAATAATCAAAGTGGTGCTTTCTGTGCCTTCTTGCTTGCAAAGATTTGAACTGCTTCCTGAAGGGTCACACTCTGGGCCAGCTCATGCTCTGTTGAGATGGTTGCAAGGCCAACTGGCCTCTCCTGTGTCATTGTGGAGTGTAGATGTCTTTTTATTAACTTCAGCTTGGAAAAGCTGCGTTCTCTACTGACAACTGTTACGGGAAGTATTAGAAGTATGTGCAGAGCAACAAAAGCATTTGGTCATCTTATCTGTGCACATATATTCCAGAACAGCCTTTGGAGTTGATCCTGCTGAAATGTATCTTGAAAGGGCTTTCAGTTCATCACCTAAATCACTCGCTGCCTCACATCAATATTGCGCATGTCATCATGTGTCAACACTGTCTCTAGTGCCCTGCATTGCTGATGTAGATCTTCTTCAGGTATAGTGAGGAGTTTTGGAATATCACACAACATCCTAAATATACTGCTGTGTTTCTTGAGCTGCATGAAACGTTCTTCAACTGACTGTATTGCACAATCTAGCACCTGGTTAAAGAATTTAACTTTGAATTGTTGTTTGGGGTCTCTTATGGGATTATCCCATGCCTCATAATCAAAATGTCTTCTTCTTGTATTCTTGAGTGGGTGGGAATAGATTCAGAGTGAAGTTCCTCTGCCAACTTCTGTGTACTCTTCATAATGTTTTGAAATCCCTCATCTGACCGGTAAGACTGTTGGTATGACTTTGCTTTGTCCAGTTGTTCCATTGCTCCAGATATATCAAGGTCAACACCTTGGAGTCTCTTGCTTACAACATTTATTTCAAACAGTGTGTCATGCCACAACACTACGCCACACAGAAATTTGAAGTTATGTATGTTTCTGGTGATTCCATTTCCCTCTGCCACTGTTCTCCCACGAACAGTTCCTGTCACATCCTCCATAATGGCAACTATGGCATCATCTATCTTCCCAATCTGGTGTTTGATAGGCTTTATGGCCTCCACTCGACTTTCCCATCATGTGGCACTCAGTGGTTTCAGTGTCAGAGAGGATGTTCCCAGATGTTGCTTCAAAATTTGCCATCGATGAGTTGATGCAGAGAAAAATACATAGATGCTTTGAATTACATTAAAAAATTCAGCAGCCTCACTAGAAGCTGATGCTGCATCACTGACCACCAAGTTCAATGAATGAGAACTGCATGGGAGAAAAAAAGCTTGAGGGTTTAACTCTCGGATCCGTGTCTGCACTCCTCTGTTCTTTCCTCTCATGTTGGCAATATTATCGTAGCCCTGACCTCTCATGTCAGCTATCACAATTCCCGTATCTTCCAGCTTTTTAAGAAGCACATTTGTCATACCAGCTCCTGTAGTATCATCAATGTGAATACATTCTAGAAAACACTCTCTGACAGTCACCATTGCAGGGACATTTTCACTAGGTTCTGTTGTTGTTACAAAACACACCATTAAAGTCATTTGTTCCATATGGCTGATGTCAGGTGTGCAGTCCAGAATAACAGAGTAATATCTTGCTGGCTTCAGATCTGCCACAATCTTCTGTTTGACTTTTGTTGCCAGTAACTGTATGATCTCATTTTGAATTGTTTCTCCAAGGTAGTGGTGTGTGTACATTTCTTGGGTGGCGACTCTTCTTAGATGCTCCTGGAGTACAGCATCAAACTCAGCCATCAGCTCCACAATTTTAAGGAAGTTTCCATACTTTGGCACATACAGCTGATCTGAAGTGCCACGTAGTGCTAGGTTTTGGGTGGCAAACATTCTCACAATGGCAATGAGCCTTTTCAGAACATTTGGCCAGTAAAGAGATTCTGATGCAATCTTCTCTTGATGGTGATAATCGATGGTAGCCTTTAACCTTAGTCTCATCTCAAGCTCTTTCCACCTATGGAATGCTCTCTGGTGATTTGCTGCCTTCTTATGGCATGCCAGATTTCTACTCAGATTTTTCCAGTCCTTTGTTCCTGTAGAACATTGTGCTGGAACATTAAACTGGAAGAGTTTGCAACAAAAACAGTATGCAGCATTCTGGGTTTTTTAGTACATAAGCCATGGCCTCTCCACTTTGTCACCATTGGGGATTTCATGCCAGTAATGTGTTGGATGGAAACTTCTGTTTTCATTGTCTTTGGAGAACATGAAGTTTTTCACTTGCTGTGGCCCATGCAGTACAAGTAAGTCCCTCGGGCTACTGCCCAAGTGGGTCCACAATCCTGGATCATCTAGACTTAAGGAACTAAACTCAGCAGCAGCTGTTTCTTGACCCTCCACCCCACTCTTCTCTGATCTAAACTTTTCTACAGGAATGTGCATGGTTACATCCATTTGAGATAGAGATATGGATACTGCAGTAGCTGCCAGGTCACCTGCACTCTGACTAACTGGAAGATCAGGCATCTCCTCACCACTCACATCCTCACTGGGGCCAGAAGGCTCACCGTGAACATTTGTGTCTATGTATCTCAGGAGAGCTCCTTCCTGCTTAGATAGAAAAGCTTCCTTTCTTTTTCTGAGTGCTGCCCCAGAGGGGCGTTTTCTTCTTTCACTCATGACTGCTGTTCTGTGCCAGCTATAGTGGCCCTCAGCACTCAGTTGAAGGGGACAAATAAGCAGGCTGGTAGCAGGGCCTGAGTGAGGGAAGATATCAGCGTCTTAAGGGCCTAACTGGCTCCTACTGCTTCAGCTGACTGCCTGTTCTCCTCAAGTGGGTTCAGAGAAGCAGCAGGAAACAGGAAGCTCCCTGAGAAGCTGGTGTTAATCAGTCCAGGCTCCTGGGGGTGCTATAGAGGTACATAAGAGGCTCCTCCTCCTCTCTCTCTCCCTGCAGCTCCTGCTGCTTTCTATTATTCCCTCTCACCTTTTCTCCTGCCTGCCTGCCACGTCTCTTGTGCCCTCCTTCCTCCAGCACAGCACTCCACCATCTCTGTGCATCTAGAGCAGAGAGAATACGTATGCACCAGCAGCAGACACAATTTTCTACACTCTGGGTCCTGGTGGCGTCCCCCCCGCCCCCACAGTCTGGCACCTGAGGCGGCCACCTCAGTTCGCCTCATGGTAAGGCCAGCCCTGCCTGCAAGCACACTGGCTCCCAGAGCCTAGCACACTTTTCAGAGCTATAAAATAATGAACAATGGTAACATCGAGGCTGTGATTTGAAATCCTGGGTTTGGAGATCGAGACCATCCTGGAAAGACTTTACTCAGGCATTTCTCAATTGACTTAATCACAGAATTGCTTAAAACCACCTCTTGGCAAGGATCCCAGATAACATCCAACACAACTGGATGTAATCAAGGAAGATTAAAACTGTTCATTCATACTGTGCTTGGAAACGGAGTTGCTTTACTCTATAATGCTGACCCCAGGAGTGAAGCATAAATATGCGTATTGCAGTTTAATGATTTTGATTTAGGATCTACAGAGTCAAGGTAAAGGAACAACAAAGTAATAAGTTCTCAGATAAGTAGATATTTTATATGCGCAATCAGTTTGGAATCCTACTCATGATGGATGAAATTTAATCAGTAAGATAATTCCTTGCAATAAGTGAAAAGCTATGCGGCGCTAGATCCCCAGCTAGTGGTAAGTGGTGGAGCTCCGTTTACATTAAAGGAGCTCCACCATTATGATGAATGCAGTGGAACTCAGTACCGACTATTGATCTGTATCCCAGAAATGTGATTCCTATATTGGATTTTTAAGATGGTGTGCTCGGTTATCAGAGGTTTCAGAGTAGCAGCCAGGTTAGTCTGTATCAGCAAAAAGAACAGCAGTACTTGTGGCACCTTAGAGACTAACAAATTTATTTCAGCGTAAGCTTTCGTGGGCCACAGCCCACTTAATTGGATGCATAGAATGGAATACATAGTAAGAAGATATTTATACATACAGAGAACATGAAAAGGTGGAAGTACCCATACCATCAGAGGGTAGCTGATAGTTTCAATCCCCTTGCCTAACGGTAGAAACAGACACAAGACCAGAAATGACAAGCTATTACAATGTGTAAATGGTATGTTTACCTGCAGGGTGCTAAGTAGTTGGTATACACAGGGTAGAATAGACAGATCTTGGTCTAAGAATGGCAGAACCACAAGATTCCAGCCCAAGACAGGTAAGGTCGAGAGGCCCAAGATCTGAGGTGGATGCTGTCAGAGAGACCAGCAAAGGGGCAGAGGTGTAGCTAGCCCAGTAACTGAGACAGCCACCAGCTGAGGGTTTGGCTCCTTGGTGCAGCATTGTTGTTTCCTTAATATCCCTGCCCCTGCTAAGCGTCAAGCTGAGAAAGCAGAAGATGTGTTCTCATATTAAATAATCAGAACATCTTGGCTGTTTCCTGGCGTTTGATGTGACCATATCTGCCCTCCCGAGATATATGTAAGGCCCTTGGGAGAATAAAACCTCACAGTAGCAAACTGGCCAATGAACTCTTGGATTTGTTGGAGAAGATTTCCACTGGCTCGGTTAAGTGGACAAAACAGAAGTTTTCAAAACTCTTGCCTCTGTTTCCACCTTTATTCTTGCATCTGTTTCCACCAGCAGATTCCTTTACAAACAAGTTTACTTTGATCAGTAGTAGATTCATAGGGTTTACAGCCAGAAAGAAGCATTATGATCACCTAATCCCACCGCCTACCTAGCACACAGGTCACAGGATTTCACCCCACCCCCAATGCCTACAATGGGAGGAACTATTCTTCCTCAATACACTAGTGAATGCTGTCTAGCCCAATACCTCAAGCAGAAGAGAAATTCTAGGCAATACTAGACCTAAGATGAAATCCTGGCCCCACTGAAGTAAATGAAATTTTCCCTCATGTTTGGGCAGAGAGGTAGGGAAGATCCTGGCTGGTAAAAAAAAATAAATCTTTTGCCCTTTATTTTAAATTCAACATTTTAAAAAAAGCTGAGTGGCCAGTATTTTTGAATGGCTGTGGATCAGATACCAGGAGTTAGCATATCCCAGGCACTTGTGTTACCTTCTTTCTCTTTTTATTTTACTCATTTATTTCCATGATGAAGCTAAATTTCTACATAAATAAATAAATATCTGTGATGGGGTGGGACTCACCACTGCGGTGTCCCCTGCTGGATGTCCCAAGGATCAGCTCTGCCAGCCAGTGTGCCCTCTTCTGGTGGCATCTCGCCGCAGTCACTTCTGCTCCAGGGATCCACGTCGCTCCCAGGACCGGGGCATCCTCTTCATGGCACAGCCCTCCGGCTGTGCCACACTTTGTGCTCCCCCCTTCTGGGGGAATGTCCCAGTCCCTTAGTCCAGCCACTTCCTCAGTGGCAGGTGGCGACACCGGAGCGGGGAGGGAATCTGGGCTTGCCCACTACTCCGGGTCCCGGCCCAGGGAACCTGTAGATGGACAGCTTGCGGCATCCCCCTCTGACTCCTCTGTAGATCTCCCTGGGCCACTTCCCTGCAGCCCCAGCACCCTCTTTGCCCTTGCCTCAGGGTCTCAGCCTGCAGATCCCTGCAGCCCACCAGGAGCTGCCTTTAGTTCCCTGGGTCCGTGCCAGCAGCACTGCTCTGTCCAGGGTGCTGGCTGCCCTCCACCTGCAAAGTAGCCAATCCTCCACTTTCCTCAAGTTCTGCAGCCCTTCTTATATGGGCCAGCCTGGCCCTGATTGGCTGCTCCTCACAGCCCCTCTCTGATTGGCTGCCTCCTGCACAGCCTCCCAAAGGCTCTATTAACCCCTTAGAGCCCAGTGTGGGGCAGGTGTCCCATCACCACATCCCTTTTAACTATGTAGATGCTAGCATGACAGACACTAGTGCTGACTTCTATTTTATGTAGTTACATGAACCCCCCACCCCTCCCGCAATCACTACAGTATCTAAGCCTCACCTCTGCAATGCATTCATCCTCCCAACAGCCCTGTAAGGTAGGGCAGTGCTACTATCCCCATGTTACCAATGGGGAACTAAGACATTGACAGGCTAAGTGACTTAGCCAAGGTAATACAGGACATCTGTGGTGGAGCAGGGAGTTAGACATCTCAGAGTCCCAGCTAGTGCTCTGACCACTGGACCATCCTCTTGTATTGCAGTAGTACCTTGGAGCCCCAGGCATGCACCAGGATGTCCTACATGTGCTAAACATACACAAAAAGATAGTCTTTGCTCCAAGGAGCTTCTAAGGGGAACTTGCATAATGCAGTTAACAAGGATCAGGCTTGCGATTTGCAGGGACACAGCATTCTGGTAGGCATCCCGTATCCTCCCTTATCAGCCCACAAGTGACCATCCTGAATGGAGCCTGCTTTGCTGAGCTCTGCAGTGGAATGACACCCACGCGTGTCACCATTTGCTCACTGGTCAGACCCGTGTTGTCTGCACATGGTTGTATTTTCCCAAGCAGTGTCGGGCCCCAACCTGTTACTTCCACAGCGCTGATACTTTTTTAGTGTGAAATATGGGCAATCGGGGCAATACTTCTTTTGCTATGGGGACTCTTGTACATGCTCCCTCTTCCCAGAATAAAAGCATCGCTACCTAAAACCACACAGCAACTCCTTCCAGCAAGCGGAGTGTGAGAAAGCGGTCCTGGCCTATATAAGGCTAGGGCCAGTTTCTGCCAATCTTGTACTGAGTAGTAGCTCATGCCAGGAACAGTCCCATTGAAATCAGTGTGAAACCTCTGGCCCAGGTGCAGCTAAGGCCCTCAGCCTGCCACACGAACCCCTGCACTCAGGTAGAGCACCACTGAAGTCATTTACATTGTGAATTAAATTATATTAAGAGCTTCCCCTGCAAATTAAAATGTGCTCTATGTGCCACTGAAACAGGAGTCACCAAGGCTCTGCACAAACACTGGGCACTCTGTGGGGAACGGTAACAACCAACAGCAGGTGCCCCAGGACATGGATCAACCAGAACAAGTGGACTTGCTGCCTCCTGACAGCAGAAGTGCGGATCTTCCAGGAGCCCGACAGGTCCGAGCGACAACTCAGGGCACCTCAGAGGCTGAAGACTGTTAGCCAGTTCAGTAGTTCTAAGCACTTGAAACTATGTACCACTTGTAACACCAACCCACACAGGGGTATTGGCAGCGGGAATAAAACCTGGGACCTCTGGAGCTACATGTATGAGCCTCTAATGCATGAGCTAAAAGACACCTGTCTTGCAGCCAAGGCTGAAGCAGGCTCATTAACCTCTAGCTGGCCTAGCCGCCACTAGCGGGGGACAGAGTGCCACTGTTTGGCTAGGGAAGGAAGATGTAGGGAACTGTACCTTTAAAAAGCTCTGGTCAGGGCCAGTTGGAACCGTTTGTTATGCAGTGGCTTGTGTTATGCAATGCTGATCAGTTAGAACTCAGACACAGAAGGACATAAACCTTGATCAAACTCCTTGGCTCCAAGCGATTACGGGACACTGCAGATCCAACTTGCAGGATTGAAGTTTTAGTTGCACACAGCTAGAGGATTCTCATTCACCCTGCCCCACTCCTCTCCAAAAATAACACTCTCTTGAACTGAAATCATCTGTGTCAACGTTTAGGCCTGGAGCAAATTTTTATAACCAAGTTATGGTGTTTATAATGTAAAACCTGGCAGATCCCTGCCTATGAAAGAAATACTGGCCTAATACCTAGCGAGTAACACACAAGGAGGTATGGAGAATACAAGACCACCAGGCACAAACATAACACAACAGTCCCTTGCAGATGATCGCTATGAGACCTCGCCAGATCACTGTTCTCTCCAAGTAGCAGAAATAGAGATGCTATTTTTACTTTCCACAGGGGAAGCTCTTATATAAATATTTTTTAAAAAAATCTAATCTTCTTTGAAACTTATGTAGGTCAGTGTAGAAAAGAGAGATGCTGCCACATTTGATGGATTATCATGCAGCAGAGCAATTGCATTATAAAGAAGATTTTCTCTCTCCCTTTTAAATCAATTATACCCAGCTGGTGTAAGCTTAACTGCCTTAATAAGGCCAATGATGAAATTACTGGCCTTGTGTCAATAATGTACAAACTGAGCATATTGTTTTAATTTGCAGCTGTTTAGCATGGCCATCCATTCAAATGAGTCAATCATTTGTTGGGGACACTGTTCTTGTGAGACCTTCTTGGCTTGGATAGCCGACATACATTTTGTAAGCACCTGCCCCTTTCCCCATTGCTTTTCCTTGGGCAGTGGTTAAAATAAAGCAATATTTTGGGTCAAATCCTCATTTGATGCAAACTTTCATAGCTTCTTTGATTTCAATGCAGCTACACAGCTCTATACCTCCTGAAGATCTGGCCTTTTACGTTTTCTGAGCAGAATATTTTTGTGACCCTTTATTTCCAAAACATGCAGGTCACAGGAGAAATATAGCTGAGCCCTACTGACCAGTCACTCAGAAGTGGTTCATCTTGCCATAATCTGCATACTCCAATAAAAAGGTAAGTAGCTACTGCCACCCTGTTCCTAAGAGAAATGAGCTTGGGCTTTGTATTCTTAATCAACGAAGCAATGCTACCGCTCAAAAATTGATGTGTTTTGGCAATTTTCCAAACTGCCATAAACATCTACAGCATCTGAGCTGCCACAGGCTAATGTGACACTGATATAACGTAAAGAACATCACATTAAATGCCATGACCAATTAGGAAGAAAAGGAGTCGAAGGGGGCTGGCAGTTCTTAAAAGATGTAATACTAGAGGCTCAACATCAAGCTATTCCGAGGCAGAGCAAAGATAAGAAGAGCCACAGGAGGCCAATGTGGCTGCACAAGGAGCTTTTTAGCAATCTAAAAACCAAAAGGGATACCTACAGGACATGGAAGGAGGGGCATGTCACCAAGGAAGCATACATGGGAATAGCGAGAGCGTGTAGGGATAAAAATCAGAAAAGCCAAGGCAAAGAATGAGTTACAGCTGGCAAGAAATGTTAGCTACAACAGGAAGGGGTTCTTCAAATATGTCAGACAAAAAAGAAAGTTCAAGAATGGCGTGGGTCCACTGCTCAATGGAGCCGGTGAGCTGGCAACGGAAGATGATCGGAAGAAAAAGCTGCTCAATGCCTACTTAGCTTCAGGCTTCTCACAAAAAATAAGATGTGACTGGACGACTAGCAAAGTTACCACAGACAATACAGGGGAAGGGATCCAGACTGGGATAAGTAAAGAACACGTCAGAGATCTTCTAACCAATTTGAATGGATTCAAGTCAGCAGGGCTGGATGTTATTACCCCAGGGTACTGAAGGAATTAGCTGAAGAAATCTCAGAGCCACTGGCAATAATATTTACAAATTCATGGATGACAGGAGAGGTCCAGGAAGACTGGAGAAAAAGAGGGCAAAGGAGGAATTGGGAAACAATAGACCAGTCAGCCTGACTTTGATACCTGGGGAGCTACTAGACCAATGGATAAAACATTCAACTGTGTGACTGCCCGGAGGATGAAGAGGTGATTACTAGCAGTGAGAATGGATTTGCCAAGAACAAATCATACCAAACCAGCATGATTTCCTTCTCTGACAGGGTAACTGATTTGGTGGATAGGGGGAATGCAGGGAACATAATATACTTGGCCTTCAGCAAGGCTTTTGACACAGTCCCACATGACATTCTGATATGTAAGCTGGAGAACTGCCGGCTTGACAGAACTACCATTAAGTGGATACATAACTGCATAACTGCAAACAAAGAGTAACTATTAATGGTGTGATGCCGGATTGGAGTGAGGTCTCAAGTGGGGTTCCACAGGGATCTGTTCTGGGTCCGATGTTGTTTAACATCTTTATTAATGACCTGGATGCAGGTAGAGAGAGCATGCTGATTCAATTTGCAGATAACACAAAGCTGGCAGGGGGGTTGCCAATACATTCGAGGATAGAACTAAAATTCAGAGGGATCTTGATAAATTGGAGAACTGGGCTATAGACAACAAAATGAAATTCAACAAAGACAAATGTAAGGTGCTACACTTAGGGAAGAAAAACCATATGCATAAATACGGGGGGGAGGGGAATGGCTTGGCAGCAGCACTGCTGAGAAGGATCTGGGAGTTGTGGCGGATCACAACGTCAACATGAGTCAGCAACTAGATGCTCCTTGCAAAAAAAAAAAAATGCAATTTTAGGCTGCGTTAACAGAGACAGAGCATGCAAGTGACGGGAGGTAATAGTACTGCTCTACTCTGTGCTGGTTAGGCCTCAGCTGAAGTACTGTGCCCAATTTTGGTCAACAATGTATAGAAAGGATGTACAGAAACTGGAAAGGATCCCATGGCGAGCAACAGAGATGATGAAAGAGATGGAATGCAAGTCATATGAGCAAAGGCTGAAGGAACTGGGTATGTTTAGTTTGGAAAAGAGGAGATTGAGGGAGGATATGATAGTAGTCTTCAGATACTTGAAAGGCTGCCATAAAAAAAGATGGAGGAAAGTTGTTCTCTTTTGCTACAGAGGGCAGGACAAGAGGCAGTGGGTTCAAACTACATTATAGCAGATTTAGATTAAATCTCAGGAAAAACGTCCCAACTGTAAGAACAGCAGGACAATGGAACAGGCTGCCTTGGGAGGTTGTGGAAACGCCTTCACTGGAGGTTGTGAAAAGGTGGCTGGAGAGCCACCTGTCTTGGATGGTTTAGACACAACAAATCCTGCATCTTGGCAGGGGGTTAGACCACATGACCCTTGTGGTCCCTTCTAACCCTATGATTCTATGTTTCAAAATGAACTAGCAGAGACTTCTTTGGGGAAATCTGCAGCTCCTTGTTTTGTAAAACAAAATATTAAAGGCTGGCCATTTCCCGCTATTTAAGGCTCTGTGTAAGATGTTATATATTATAAACAACATGTCCTCTGTAAAAGAAGGCTCCCAAATAGTGCAATGCACTACCTAGTGTGTATTGCTCAGCAAGAAGAACCACCCCCTGATTTGGCTCATTATAATTAACAGGCTAGAGTTTGTGCAACACTGCCATGGGCAGGATGCAATCTGAAGAGCTCAAATGGGTCTCATGGACCCTATACAGCTAACAGAGATTCTCCTTCAAGGACCTTGTGTTCTTAGAGAAGGAGGATCTGATTTGTTCAGATTTTCCAATATGTTCAGAGCATCCCTGGAGTACGGCACAGCAACAACTGTGAACTTCATCTATAGCGATGGATTTGTAATGAAATGTACAGATTTGCACACACCTCTCCCTCAGCCCTTTAAATGGAAAAAGTGTGTATGAAGAAGGCAGCCTTTCATTACAACTCCAGGACAAAATTTACTACCTACACTTACAAATGCCACTGTTCTATCAGCACATACACCAGCCCAGCAAATTGATATTCAGATAACTTGTTTGTGAATAGGAAGAGAAACTAACCACAACAAAAAGCATTCTCTTACTACCATAAAAACCATCCAACTTTGGGTCATAGTTTATCAGCTCCCCAATAAAACCTGTGCTTAAGGAATGTTAGAAATGGTTTCATTACAATTAGAAATGACCCAGACATGTTCCCCAATGGACCCCAAACTGGGGGGAAATTCTGCTCTCTTATAATGGGAGCCTCGGATGTTTGAAAATTCATCCTGAAGCTCAAAGAAAAGTTTAACTGCTCGTATGAGAGAGCAGTCTAACAGAAGACCCAAGTGGGGAGAACTACCCATTGACAGGTTAAGGCAGAGATTTTATGAAACCACAGTCTCTGAAGTCTAACACAAAACCCCAAGGGAACAATAGAGAATTAAGAACCAACAGCTCAGTGCACAATTCACAGCTGTTGTTTCTTGACTCATACTTGGATTGTAAGCTTTTTGGGGCAGGAACCATCTTTTATTCTGTGTTTGTACAGCACCTAGCACAGTGGGGTACTGATCCATGGCATGATGGTAATAAAAATAATGGATAATATAGAAAGACAGGTAATACTACCCTCTTAACCTTGGGGTACAATTTCCCTAGGGTTCTTAAACTGTGGATTCAGGGACACAGGTCAAAAAAAAAAAAAAGCAGTGCCCACTTACCACTGAGAACTACCATCTTGGAATTATGCAGGAGGTCCTAAGTGTGCTTCTCATTTAGTCTATCAAAGCACCACAAGGTGGCAGCAATGCAGTATTGCAGTCTCCTATCAGGATGAATGGGAAACAGCAAATGCCAAATTAGTTGTTGGAAATGTAAAGGTAGGAAATTGAGTCACAAGTCCACTCAACTCAGGCTTAATTAATTGTCACCTCTATTTATAAATTTTCAGATGGAATTATTGTCGCTTATAGTGTCTGAGCATATATTTTATGCCAGTCAGTGAACAGATAAAATGGAACAGGTAGGGACCCAATTTACCAAGTCTCGGGGTACTGGGAAGCTCTTCTGTACTTTATGATGGTTGTCTCAACCTCTGATCCCTGGTTTGGTCCTTTAGCCTTGTTCCTTCAATTTGCCCCTCCCCTTTCCCTTGGATTCTTATACATTTCTACATTACATATTCATTGGCCCTTCTCAAATCAACATAAAGCATTTGTCTTATGTAATCCACACACTAGACATGCGCAAGCTTCAATTCACACAACTTTTCCTATTTGCCTTATTTTTGTGTCATTATGTCTTCATGTCACCTCTCCCTTGTGTTTCCTAGTAAAGGGGATTTTAGCATGACAGGTTTGTGTATTTATCATACTAATTCACTTTTCCTTTTATCTAAAATCTTCCAACACAACATAGCACCTTTGTCCTGTCAGCAACAGCAGTATTTAAGCAAATCAGCAAATCTATGTAAGAAAAAAACTGGCAAAGCAACACTCACACCAGTCAAATTTAGGCTGAGGCCTTGGCTGCAAAGTTACCTCATCCATACTTATTCACTATTCATAATTATAAAGTAACAAAAGCCTTATTTTTACCATTTAACAATTCTTCACCTTTATACTTCTATATCATCATTCAGTGTCTATGTATTATCATAACCTCTAATTTTTATTTGAAGGGGGAAATTATGTGGGTTGCCATGCTTTTAATGTCAACATTTTTATCTTTTTCAATTTTCAAGCATAGGTTTTCAGGGGACTTTCTGCTCAAAGTCCAGCATGATGTCAATCATAGAATCATAGAATATCAGGGTTGGAAGGGACCTCAGGAGGTCATCTAGTCCAATCCCTTGCTCAAAGCAGGACCGATCCCCAATTAAATCATCCCAGCCAGGGCTTTGTCAAGCCTGACCTTAAAAACTTCTAAGGAAGGAAATTCCACCACCTCCCTAGGTAACGCATTCCAGTGTTTCACCACCCTCCTAGTGAAAAAGTTTTTCCTAATATCCAACCTAAATCTCCCCCACTGCAACTTGAGACCATTGCTCCTTGTTCTGTCATCTGCTACCACTGAGAATAGTCTAGAGCCATCCTCTTTGGAACCCCCTTTCAGGTAGTTGAAAGCAGCTATCAAATCCCCCCTCATTCTTCTCTTCCGTAGATTAAACATCGCCAGTTCCCTCAGCTTCTCCTCATAACTCATGTGTTCCAGTCCCCTAATCATTTTTGTTGCCCTCCGCTGGACTCTTTCCAATTTTTCCACATCCTTCTTGTAGTATGGGGCCCAAAACTGGACACAGCACTCCAAATGAGGCCTCACCAGTGTCGAATAGAGGGGAACGATCACGTCCCTCAATCTGCTGGCAATGCCCCTACTTATACATCCTAAAATGCCATTGGCCTTCTTGGCAACAAGGGCACACTGTTGACTCATATCCAGCTTCTCGTCCACTGTAACCCCTAGGTCCTTTTCTGCAGAACTGCTGCCGAGCCATTCGGTCCCTCGTCTGTAGTGGTGCATTGGATTCTTCCGTCCTAAGAACTCTGCACTTCTCCTTGTTGAACCTCATGAGATTTCTTTTGGCCCAATCCTCCAATTTGTCTAGGTTCCTCTGTATCCTATCCCTACCCTCCAGTGTATCTACCTCTCCTCCCAGTTTAGTGTCACCTGCAAACTTGCTGAGGATGCAATCCACACCATCCTCCAGATCATTTATGAAGATATTGAACAAAACCGGCCCCAAGACTGACCCTTGGGGCACTCCACTTGATACCGGCTGCCAACTAGACATGGAGCCATTGATCACTACCCGTTGAGCCCGACAATCTAGCCAGCTTTCTATCCACCTTATAGTCCATTCATCCAGCCCATACTTTTTTAACTTGCTGACAAGAATACTGTGGGAGACCGTGTCAAAAGCTTTGCTAAAGTCAAGGACCAACACGTCCACTGCTTTCCCCTCATCCACAGAGCCAGTTATCTCATCATAGAAAGCAATTAGATTAGTCAGGCATGACTTGCCCTCAGTGAATCCATGCTGACTGTTCCTGATCACTTTCCTCTTGTGTAAGTGCTTCAGGATTGATTCCTTGAGGACCTGCTCCATGATTTTTCCAGGGACTGAGGTGAGGCTGACTGGCCTGTAGTTCCCAGGATCCTCCTTCTTCCCTTTTTTAAAGATGGGCACTACATTCGCCTTTTTCCGGTCGTCCGGGACTTCCCCGGATCGCCATGAGTTTTCAAAGATAATGGCCAATGTCTCTGCAATCACATCCGCCAACTCCTTTAGCACTCTCGGTTGCAGCGCATCCGGCCCCATGGACTTGTGCACGTCCAGCTTTTCTAAATAGTCCCGAACCACTTCTTTCTCCACAGACGGCTGGTCACTTCCTCCCCATGCTGTCGTGCCCAGTGCAGCAGTCTGGGAGCTGACCCTGTTCATGAAGACAGAGGCAAAAAAAGCATTGAGTACATTAGCTTTTTCCACATCCTCTGTCACTAGGTTGCCTCCCTCATTCAGTAAGGGGCCCACACTTTCCTTGACTTTCTTCTTGTTGCTAACATACCTGAAGAAACACTTCTTGTTACTCTTAACATCTCTTGCTAGCTGCAACTCCAGGTGGCATAATCTGTTTTTAGTGATAGTGTCCATTGACAAGCACAGACAAGGTGTCAGTAATTACTTTAACTATCACAGCAGTGGCACCTGAATATGGCTAACATCTTGGCACATGTCTGTACTTCACAATGACTATCCTCTGCTGTTTGTGTTGAAAACAGAGATGATCTTGCATTTAAGATACTGGTGCTCAACAGATCAGTTCCCAGCTCTACCACAGATTTCCTATGTCACCTTAGGCATGTCCCTTCATCTCTCCGTGCATCAGTTTCCCCATCTCTAAAGGAGAGTTAGCAAGCCTTCTTTTATCCAGCCAGTCTATTTAGACTCTAAACTCATTGGGGCAAATAATAAAATAAAGTTCCAAATCACAATGAACCAAAAAATGTAAAGCAAAAACAAGTCATGGTTCACCTGGTTTTGGTGTCACAACTCTGCCTGTTTTTTAGCACCAAACTGTAAAATGGTCTGGGTTGGCTTGAAACTGTACCCAGATTTGCTAGAAAAGTTCACGAAGCTTAGTAACTCCTTTGACAAACCTGGCTTGAAGGGAAACTCTAAACCAAGTCTGCTTTAAGTGCCCACAGTCTGTGTTCTCATAGCTTTAGTATTAAGGTCATATCTGGAGGGTATAAATTTACTGCATCTCAGCAGCCTCCCAGCACTTCAGGGGATTAACTTAAAATCCTGTCGTTTTGGGTTAAAATTAAAAACAACCACTCGAATGAATAAAAGTATATGTCAGTGACATTAATTTATAATTAAAGTTTCTCTTGCTCCTGCACACACTGCCCGTCTTACCCTTCTCCTCCCTCCCTAGTGCGTATTTATCCACAACTCATTGCATCAGATTTAACATTAGCTGGAAAGCTTTTAGAGGCTTTTCTATTTGTCTTTTACAAAGCCCAGCACAAATCATAGAATCATAGAATATCAGGATTGGAAGGGACCTCAGGAGGTCATCTAGTCCAACCCCCTGCTCAAAGCAGGACCAATCCCCAACTAAATCATCCCAGCCAGGGCTTTGTCAAGCCTGACCAAATAATGATGGCCAAGGTTTTCGAAGTGACTAGGGAGTTTGGATGCCCAATTTGAGACAACATAAGGGGATCTGAGTTTGAGAAAGGTGGCATACCCGCTCTGCTAAAAATCAGACCCCTATAAGATGTCTCAAGTTGAGCACTCAAAACCCATCACTGCTGAATATTAATAATTCCATTGTTAATAAGGGACCATATTCTGCTACCCATATTCACGTTATTATCTTACTATGTAGATAGCCCACAGATTTCAATGGAGCTACTTGGTGAGTAAGGTACTACTACAGTGTGGCAAACTCTCATGATATATTTAAAAATGTGTCACTTTTTTTAAAGCCCCAGGTCCTGACTTCATGGCATGATTTGAGAATCTCAGCTTTCATTTAAAAACAACAAACAAGGGAGTTTCTAACCCTCTTGGTTGCAGAAACAAGCTTGGAAATGTGACCCCTAAAGAGTCCAACAGCAGATTAGAATGAAAAAGAACCCCAATGTTGGTTTGTTCATTTTAAAAAAATACATTTTATGATTTTTAAGGGAATCTTATGATTTTGGAGGGCCTGACTGACGATTGTTTAATGTCAGGGGTTGGCAATTGAGTGTCAGGATGGTAGAATTGGACCCATGAGTGTTTTCTGCTGAAGGAATGATTCTGGAGTGCCAGGGATATTTGAAGATTTCTGCCTGCAAACAAAAGAGGCCAATTTTCTTCCTCCTATAATACACCTCTTCCCGTCTCCCCTTTTTACTGCATCCTACTCTTCTTTTCTTAAATTGTCTAATCTATTTCTTTCCAAAGCTGTTCTTCTTCTTGTTCTTGCTCAGTCCTTCCAGATTTTCTTCACCCTCCAAAGGCTTCAGATAAAGTGGCAGTAAAACCATCTCAACAGAATCATGTTAGAACTTCCCAGCATAGACCAGGAATAACCATTTTATAATCCGTGGAATAAAAGAAAAGATTATGGCCTTGTTTACACTGGTCAGGCAAACTACACTCCCAGCTAGGTAGTTGCTGGTGTTATTATATAGAAAAGAGATTTCGCTCTCTCTCTTTCTCTGCACACACACACACACACACACACACACACACACACACACACACACACACACACACACACACACACACACACACACACACACACACACACACACACAGAGAGAGAGAGAGAGAATTAATAGACAGATCCCCATCTACTGGCTCATACGAATATGTAGTTTTGTCTCTAAGTTAGTAGAGTTAATAAAGTTGTTACATGCTGCAAGAGGCATTTGCTGAGCACCTCTTACCATGCACCTCCTAACAGTGAGTGTACTGAAATGACACCCTGTCAAGGGACCCAGTGCCCGGGGTCCATTGGTGCTGTTTGACAGGGTTTTGAACATATTCCTATAATTGTGTTTGGGCCTGACTGAACCACTACTGGACCCCATACCACATTCCTCCCAACTCCCCGCCATGAACCTACTTGCTTTGGAGGAGTAGGACAGCTCTAAGACTGCTTCCGTGGCTGGCAAGGTGCCACTCATGGCTCCGCACAGGGTCAGGAGAGGATTTAACTGAAGCAGTGAGAGTGGAAATTGCTGCGGTTCAAGAGAAATGTTATTCTCTGAGCACAGTCAGTGACGGGTTGCAGGTTTATTAAAATGTTGCCAATGTTTAAATTAAAACAGTTTAAAACAACAACAACAACAACAAAAACCCAATAGAAATCAATGACACAAAGACACCTCTCTTCTCTTATCTCCTTGTATCTGTCTCTTGTCCAGTTTAGAGAGATTCCAGGCAGGGACTCTGGGTTGTTTCACTCTTCCTTATTACTCACAGGGAAGTCTAAGACAATGAGGAAGATGATGATTATTATAAAACAAGATAAGCTTCATTAGCGAAATTTTTAAAAAATCTCTTGTGACCTCCTAGTGTGTGTGATGTGCTGCATGCCTTTTCCTATAGTGTTATTTCTGAGGAGTCTGTTTAGGGTGAAGAAGCGGCTGGAGAAGGATTAAAGGACGACAGAAAGAAGTGGTGAATTTGAACATGTGGCCCAGCACCGATGAAACAGCCTCTTCTGCTTAGTTTGCTTAGGAAGAGTTCGGATCATTTTTCAGATGCGGAGAGTGTTTTGATGCTCTCCCCCACGTGAAGTCATTGGAGCCCTGTTATAAACCAACCCCTCTTCAGATCCACACCAGGTCCGCCACGACTCAGCAGGACAAACCAAAGCCACGTCAGCCGATAGGCCCTCTGTACTCTAATGCCCTGGTGGATCCCCGTTAGCACTGCAGCGCACCGCTCCAGTGCAAGGGTGGTTTACCGGGGCCGGCAGAAAAGGTCACAGATACCCTAGGCTCTACGGCTTAAACAGTTACATTCAGCAATAAGCGCAGTTCCGAATGGGTAAACCAAAAGGATGTTGGCGCATTACAGAGCAGCTTCAGAAGACACAAATTGCTCCACAAGAGTTCACAATCTAATTTCAGATGTAATGCCATGAGTGAGTGAGAGTAAACAAGCAACAGGCCTGATCCAAAGTCAGTGGAAAGATTCCCACTGCCCTGGATCATGCCCGATGGGAACAGGGGAATGGGGGATGAGAGGGCTACAGTAATAAGATCAGCTGGTTATTCATTTCTGGTATGCGCACATCCTGATGCTTCCATTCATTTATTATCTTCCCCCTCCCTCCCGCAATGTTCCTGCCTTCTGAGATCAAACTGAGCCAGCAAGACAATGCCACCTCCTCTCTAGCATTCATAAGTAAGGCTACGATTTAGCTACAGAGGTTGCAGAAATCACAGAATCCGTGACTTCCAGTAACCTCTATGACTTCATCCTGCGGTGGTGGGGAGCTGCAGGGTCCTCCACCGCCCGGAGGGAGTGGGGGTCAGAGAGCTGCAAGGTACCCCCTCTACCTCTGCGGCCCCTGGTGCTCCCGGCTGCCATGGGCAGCGGGGGAACCCCTGAGCTCCCGTCTGCCACAGGCAGAGGGAAACCTCCAGAGCTCCCAGCCATCGCGGACAGCGGGGAACCCCCAAAGCTCCTGGTCACCAAGGGCGGTGGGGAACCCCCAGGCTCCTGGCCACCTCAGGATCTCGGAGCTGAGGGCAGCAGGGGTACCCTGCAGCTTCCGGCCCCCACAGCTGCAGGGGAAGCCCCAAGCTCCCAGCTGCTGTGGGCCCCCTGAGCTCGGGTGGTGGGGGTACCCTGGAGCTCCCAGAAGACATGGGAGGTGGCACCCCACAGCTCCCAGCCCCCACAAGCAGCAGGGGACCCCTGGATCTGCAGGTGGCAGGGGTATCCCACAGCCCGCAGCTGCTGCAAGCGGCTCCTAGCCCCTGAGCATCTGCACCACTTCAGCGGTATGTGGACCCACAGATCCCCATTTTGTCATGGATATTTTTAGTAAAAGTCACACACAGGTCCCGGGCTTCCATGATTTTTTTCTTTTTTGCCCGGGACCTGCCCATGATTTTACTAAAAATATTTGGGGCAAAATCTTATCCTTATTCATAACTGCAGACAGTATCTCAAGTGGCATCCACATTAAGAGCAGCTAACAGGAAGGTCTTGCATCTGAGCTGTAGGACAGGAGTAATGGCACTGAGATTGTCACTGCTAAGAACAAGGTCAACTGTGGCTATAAAAAGAATCCCTTTGCACAGATAAATCAAGGGAAATGTAGTCTGAAAGGCTCACTCCACTTGGATCGATGATACGGTCACCATTTCCATTTAGAAGCAGCACATCTGTAGTGAGGCTTCTGTTAGAGAAACCCTGGGTCTGCAATATCCAGGGGTTACACCCAGGGGCTAGAGGCCAGATCTTCAGCTGGTGCAAACCAGCACAGCTCCACTGAAACACAATGAAATCAATGGGAGTTAGGCAACTAGAAGTTTTTGTAAATCCCATTGGGTGACTATCTGCATCTTTAGGTGCCTAAATACCTTTAAAAGTCTGGTCCTACATTATTATTGAAAATGGGACCTTGGAAAATTTTACCATAGATCTAAATAGCCAACTGCCTATTTTCCTGCCTATATCATGCCCAACACTGTAGTGACTGAGATATTTTAGCCAAAGACAATGATGACTTAAGTAACTGCATCTGGAATGAGTCTTCATCTAAAATCTCCCAGTTTAGTTCCATATTCTCCTGCAGCTGCTCATTTCCATATAAAACTGTGGTCTCAAGCAGACACAAATATGTGAGTTCATCCCCATGAAGTATGAGTCAAGAAATATCATGGCCTTATAACTTATAATCATAGAATCATAGGACTGGAAGGGATCTCAAGAGGTAATCTAGTCCAGCCCCCTGCATTCATGGCAGGACTAAGTATTATCTAGACCATCCCTGACAGGTGCTTTTAAAAATCTCCAATGATGGAGACTCCACAACCTATGTAGGCAATTTATTCCAGTGCTTAACCACCCTGACAGTTAGGAAGTTTTTCCTAATGTCTAACCTAAACCTCCCTTACTGCAATTTAAGCCCACTGCTTCTTGTCCTATCCTCAGAGGTTAAGAAGAACAATTCTTCTCCCTCCTCCTTGTAACAACCTTTTATGTACTTGAAAACTGTTATCATGTCATCTCTCAGTCTTCTCTTTTCCAGACTAAACAAACCAACTTTTTTCACCCTTTCCTCATAGGTCATGTTTTCTAGACCTTTCATAATTTTTGTTGCTCTTCTCTGGACTTTCTCCAGTTTATCCACATCTTTCCTGAAATGTGGTGCCCAGAACTGGACACAATACTCCAACTGAGGCCTAATCAGTGTGGAGTACAGTGGAAGAATTACTTCTCATGTCTTGCTTACAACACTCCTGCTAATATATATCAGAATGATGTTTGCTTTTTTTGCAACTGTGTTACTCTGTTGACTCATATTTAGCTTGTGATCCACTATGATCCCCAGATCTCTTTCTGCCGTACTCCTTCCTAGGCAGTCATTTCCCATTTCATATATGTGCAACTGATTGTTCCTTCCTAAGTGGAGTACTTTGCATTTGTCCTTATTGAAAATCATCCTATTTACTTCGGACCATTTCTCCAGTTTGTCCAGATCATTTTGAATTATAATGCTATCTTCCAAAGCACTTGCAACCCCTCCCAGCTTGGTATTGTCTTGAATTCACGGACTCACTAGTGTACTGCTGATGAGCGTGATTAGTGTGGATTTCACTGCTATAGAAACCGTTACTCACTAACAGCAAATTCATACATCATGTCTCAAGAGAGAGGAAACACTTACCAGGCAATCAAAGGAATTTGTGAGCCTCATTCACAAATTAATTTGAGAGTAAAAACTCAGATGCCTAGATCACACTGATATTGAAAGGCGGCTAATGAGGCTAAAGCCAATTATGTTCAAAGCCATAAAAACTCGCAGGGGTTACAACATTTTTCATACAGGATTCTCCCTAGGAGGCTGAACTGAAAAGACAGAGGAAAAACATCTCACTGGAATTGTTGTGTATAAAATTCTGGATTTCAACTATAAAGACCAATACAAGTGTTATCCGGATGACTTAAATTTACAAAACAGCCTTTCTCTAATTAAAACAAGATGTGTTGAAATCCCTGGAGCTACTCCAGTTTACACTTGCTAAGGGTCTGGCCCAGTGATATTAGTTCTTGAGAGCAAGCACTATACAGATCACTGGAGGTTTATTCCCACAGAAAACCCCTTGTTAAGAGGAAATGAAAGTTGTGGGTACATAGCAGCAGGTGAAAGACTTAGAGGCTATTTCAGCCAAAAACCAGAAATCCTTCAAAATCTGTTAAAGCTGACCCTCGTGAAGCCAATAAAGCTCAAGCAGGCTACAAGAAGGAAAATTAAAAAGGGGCCAAATGGATTTTGAAGAGGAAACAGCTAAAAGTGTAAAACCAAACAAAAATATTCTTCAACTACAGCAGAAACAGAAAGCCCGTGAAAGAATCAGTGGGCTACTCCACCCACAGGGGCTAAAAATAGTGATTAAGATAAGGACACTGCTGGGAAGTAAATGTGTTCTTTGCATAAATCTTCACCACCAAGAATGTTGGAGAATTTGGATGGGGCTTTGATTCCCGGTCAGAGCCCAGTCCAAAAGGTTCCTGTTTTCTGGATCTGGGTCAAATAGAGCTCCCAATGGTGAGAATCAATTCCCTATATCATAAGACAATGGGAATCTTGCAACACCAGCACAATCTCTTGAGCTTCATGTCATTTGGAGCTGAAATATCGTGAGTATGACACATGTGGAATCCGGTCTTAGCCTTGGGGTGGACTTCACCCTGAACCCCAGCCTAAGCATAATCAGGATCCAAATCCACACATCGTCACGTTAGCCCTTCTCCGATATTTTGTGCTGGATAGATAAATAATATAAGCCAACTACTTATTGGTTGGGTTTAGCAAAAGACTTCCTCAATATTGCATAATTGTCCATCCTGGGGTTTTTACTCTTTGCTCTTGTAACCTTTTTGCTAGGTGGTGTCAGTGGAATGCTTTTCCACTGCACGCGTCCGATGAAGTGAGCTGTAACTCACAAAAGCTTATGCTCAAATAAATTGGTTAGTCTCTAAGGTGCCACAAGTCCTCCTTTTCTTTTTGCAGATACAGACTAACATGGCTGCTACTCTGAAGCAGGAATAGGGGTGAGGTTCAGTGTCTAGGGCTCTCTCTTAACATTGCAAAATAGAATTGGCTCGAGCCCCTACCCAGTGATTTGGGCGCCTCTAAGGGTACATCTGCACTGCAGTAAAAGACCTGCAGCATGGCTGTAGCTGGCCAAGGTCAGCTGACTGGCTCTCACCTGGCTCAGACTGCAGGGCTAAAAATTGTCATGTAGATGTTTGGGCACAGGCTGGGCGTGCTTGCTCAGCTTGGTCCTTAAACACTGGAAAGAGATGAGTCAAATGGTCTCAGGAACTCTTTAAATAGAATCCCCAGACCCAGGTAGGAACATCTGTCTCATCTCCCATCCTCCTTTGAGTTTCACTTGGATTTGGCATCCCTGCCCCCTGCTTAGAGAGAGAGAGTGACTCAAGTTAGTGTGACCCCCCTGCACACCCTTCAGTCAGGGCAGGCTATGTACAGTTCTACTGCTCTTCACTCATGCAATCAGGACAACCACATTTCATTACCCTTGCATTCAATTCAATAAAGTGAATTTTAACCCTGGACAACCCAAACTGATCACTTTGGCATAGCAGCTCTGTCTGCTGAACCCCCAAGGCAGAGCAGGTGTGTCCATGCAAATATGGTCAGCTCCTGAAGCCTTTTCCCCTGGTTCATAAGAGGACAGAGGAGAACTCATTCAGACCCTGGCTTACACTCTGAAGCAGCTAGTATTGACTATTGCCATATACAAGACACTCGACTACATGGACAACCAGCTAGATCAGTATGGCAACTCTTATGTTCAAAGGTTTAGGCAAGTGCAACTTTGGTGTCCACACTGGAGAATTTTGCCCACCGTGCTACACAAATGGAGTGTATCAACACCATAGAATCATAGACTATTACAGTTGGAAGAAACCTCAGGGGGTCATCTAGTCCAATCCCCTGATCAAAGCAGGACGAACACCAACTAAATCATCCCAGCCAAGGCTTTGTCAAGCCAGGCCTTAAAAACCTCTAAGGATGGAGATTCCACCACCTCCCCAAGTAACCCATTCCAGTGCTTCACCACCCTCCTAGTAAAATAGTGTTTTCTAATATCCAACCTAGACCTCCCCGCACTGCAACTTGAGGCCACTGCTTCTTGTTCTGTCATCTGTCACAACTGAAAACAGCCTAGCTCCATCCTCTTTGGAACCCCCCTTCAGGTAGTTGAAGGCTGCTATCACTCTTCTCACTCTTCTCTTCTGCAAACTAAAGTGGACCGAGGTGCCTTTGATCTCACGGAGGTAACAGTGCAATCTATAAAAAGCTGAGCCTGTCATGTCACTATGGGTAAAATTCACTGGAGCACAGAGGCCACATGCCCCTCTTAAGTTCCTCTTCCAGGCTGTGTATGGTCCCTCTGCACAGAGATCAATTCCAGACTATACCAATGCTATCATTAGCCGCCACTGAACTCCACTCAGCAGTTGGCAGCACATGTCAATCTCTTTTGACAGATGGCTAATATCCGAATCACTTTCAATGCCAACATAGCACAGATCCCACTGATGACATCACCAGTTTAGTATTGAAAAGTGTTTGCGGCAGACCGTAGAAAACATCAAACATAAATGAGCTCATGCGAACTCCACCACTCCAGACAAAGCCTCCTGGATACCATGATTACAAATATACTAAATATAGAGTATATAAAATATACACAGTAATGTATAACGATATTGCATCACAAACATTTGGAATAATCTAGCAGCTCTTCCCATAACCGGTCTCCCTGCTGCAGCGGAAAAGTCTACTTTGTGTTTATTTCTTGGCCCATGCTCTTCCATTTGTGACATTTGGTGCCAGGCCACTCAAATCCCAGCATGCAAGAACTCAAGGACAGAGGCCTGGTTTTTCACCTTTGATATATGGGAACTAAAGTTGCTTTTAGCAGCTGCCTTAGAGCTTCTGTCAGGAAAACTATGGGCTCAGTCGTGGAACTGCCAGAATTTGTAGGTCTCAGTGACAGGTTTAGTTAGGATTACCTGGTCTCAATTCTAAACCTGCTATGGAGAATATTGTTTTCATATTATTTGCTGAAGTGCATTTGAAATGTCACAGCCAGTTTAACTGGATCGTATTAACAGTAGCTCCACAGTCAGTAACAGACACTGAGTCCATTAAACATTGTCAAAGTCAGATTCAGGACTCACATAATTTGTCAGACCACTCTGTTTATTAGCAAAGCACTTTGCCAATGCACCCAGATATGTGAGCCCCTCTCTGAGGCTTAGGCTAACTTATTTATACAAATAAGCCAAAGCCAATTTAACATAAGAGACAAAAGGAAGCAGAAACTGACAAATATACATACATATCTTATTTGCATCCTAACATTTACCAATCTCCTAGCTCAGTAGGAGCTCTAAGTTAATTAGTTTGAGTACCCACTGTCTCACACTCCTTAATGTTTCTCTTCCTGACAACTTTCAGAGTAACAGCCGTGTTAGTCTGTATTCGCAAAAAGAAAAGGAGTACTTCTGGCACCTTAGAGACTAACCAATTTATTTGAGCATGAGCTTTCGTGAGCTACAGCTCACTTCATCGGATGCATGCCGTGGAAACTGCAGCAGACTTTATTTATACACAGAGAATATGAAAAAATACCTCCTCCCACCCCACTGTCCTGCTGGTAATAGCTTATCTAAAGTGATCATCAGGTGGGCCATTTCCAGCACAAATCCAGGTTTTCTCACCCTCCACCCCCCCACACAAATTCACTCTCCTGCTGGTGATAGCCCATCCAAAGTGACAACTCTTTACACAATGTGCATGATAATGAAGTTGGGCCATTTCCTGCACAAATCCAGGTTCTCTCACCCCCTCACCCCCTCCCAAAAACCACACACACAAACTCACTATCCTGCTGGTAATAGCTCATCCAAAGTGACCATTCTCCCCACAATGTGCATAATTAAGGTGGGCCATTTCCAGCACAAATCCAGGTTTTCTCACATCCCCCCCACCCCCATACACACACAAACTCACTCTCCTGCTGGTAATAGCTCATCCAAACTGACCACTCTCCAAGTTTAAATCCAAGTTAAACCAGAACATCTGGGGGGGGGGTGTAGGAAAAAACAAGAGGAAATAGGCTACCTTGCATAATGACTTAGCCACTCCCAGTCTCTATTTAAGCCTAAATTAATAGTATCCAATTTGCAAATGAATTCCAATTCAGCAGTTTCTCGCTGGAGTCTGGATTTGAAGTTTTTTTGTTTTAAGATAGCGACCTTCATGTCTGTGATTGCGTGACCAGAGAGATCTTCAATCCATCGGTGATCTTCCTGATAACACCATCCTGGCCACTATGGATGTAGAAGCCCTCTACACCAACATTCCACACAAAGATGGACTACAAGCCGTCAGGAACACTATCCCCGATAATGTCACGGCTAACCTGGTGGCTGAACTTTGTGACTTTGTGCTTACCCATAACTATTTCACATTTGGGGACAATGTATACCTTCAGATCAGCGGCACTGCTATGGGTACCCGCATGGCCCCACAGTATGCCAACATTTTTATGGCTGATTTAGAACAACGCTTCCTCAGCTCTCGTCCCCTAAAGCCCCTACTCTACTTGCGCTATATTGATGACATCTTCATCATCTGGACCCATGGAAAAGAAGCCCTTGAGGAATTCCACCATGATTTCAACAATTTCCATCCCACCACCAACCTCAGCCTGGTCCAGTCCACACAAGAGATCCACTTCCTGGACACTACAGTGCTAATAAACAATGGTCACATAAACACCACCCTATACCAGAAACCTACTGACCGCTATTCCTACCTGCATGCCTCCAGCTTTCACCCTGACCACACCACACGATCCATCGTCTACAGCCAAGCTCTGCGATACAACCGCATTTGCTCCAACCCCTCAGACAGAGACAAACACCTACAAGATCTCTGTCAAGCTTTCTTACAACTACAATACCCACCTGCTGAAGTAAAGAAACAGATTGATAGAGCCAGAAGAGTTCCCAGAAGTTACCTACTACAGGACAGGCCCAACAAAGAAAATAACAGAACGCCACTAGCCGTCACCTTCAGCCCCCAACTAAAACCCCTCCAACGCATTATTAAGGATCTACAACCTATCCTAAAGGATGACCCAACACTCTCACAAGTCTTGGGAGACAGGCCAGTCCTTGCCTACAGACAGCCCCGCAACCTGAAGCAAATACTCACCAACAACCACATACCACACAACAGAACCACTAACCCAGGAACTTATCCTTGCAACAAAGCCCGTTGCCAATTGTGCCCACATATCTATTCAGGGGACACCATCACAGGGCCTAATAACATCAGCCACACTATCAGAGGCTCGTATACCTGCACATCCACCAATGTGATCTATGCCATCATGTGCCAGCAATGCCCCTCTGCCATGTACATTGGTCAAACTGGACAGTCTCTACGTAAAAGAATAAATGGACACAAATCAGATGTCAAGAATTATAACATTCATAAACCAGTCGGAGAACACTTCAATCTCTCTGGTCACGCAATCACAGACATGAAGGTCGCTATCTTAAAACAAAAAAACTTCAAATCCAGACTCCAGCGAGAAACTGCTGAATTGGAATTCATTTGCAAATTGGATACTATTAATTTAGGCTTAAATAGAGACTGGGAGTGGCTAAGTCATTATGCAAGGTAGCCTATTTCCTCTTGTTTTTTCCTACCCCCCCCAGATGTTCTGGTTTAACTTGGATTTAAACTTGGAGAGTGGTCAGTTTGGATGAGCTATTACCAGCAGGAGAGTGAGTTTGTGTGTGTATGGGGGTGGGGGGGATGTGAGAAAACCTGGATTTGTGCTGGAAATGGCCCACCTTAATTATGCACATTGTGGGGAGAATGGTCACTTTGGATGAGCTATTACCAGCAGGATAGTGAGTTTGTGTGTGTGGTTTTTGGGAGGGGGGTGAGGGGGTGAGAGAACCTGGATTTGTGCAGGAAATGGCCCAACTTCATTATCATGCACATTGTGTAAAGAGTTGTCACTTTGGATGGGCTATCACCAGCAGGAGAGTGAATTTGTGTGGGGGGGGTGGAGGGTGAGAAAACCTGGATTTGTGCTGGAAATGGCCCACCTGATGATCACTTTAGATAAGCTATTAGCAGCAGGACAGTGGGGTGGGAGGAGGTATTTTTTCATATTCTCTGTGTATAAATAAAGTCTGCTGCAGTTTCCACGGCATGCATCCGATGAAGTGAGCTGTAGCTCACGAAAGCTCATGCTCAAATAAATTGGTTAGTCTCTAAGGTGCCACAAGTACTCCTTTTCTTTTTCCTGACAACTATATTTCAACAAACCCTTTAAGTAGCATTTCTTTAATGAATTATAATTTCAATATAATTCATTCTACTTTCACAATCCCTCCTTTTGGTCAAGCTACGCAATGACCAACAATGACTGGGTTCCACATATCAATCGTTCTTTATCTCTTTGTTCATCAGTGATATTTAAAATCATCAAATTAGCACTCTGGTTTGGGGCAGCTATCTGTGTAGCATGTCTGACACAATTTTGGATACAACAGGAAAGTAACTGAAAACATACAAATATTATTAGGATTCCAAACAGGAGAGTTAGGGCTCCCTGAAACAACCAGTTTCCTATGCCAGAGAAATTGAAAAGATTACTTAGCCACTTCCATAAAGAACTTGGCTCTTTGTGGGGAAGATATGCGATTTGTTCTAAGTGGCTAGCATGATCTATTACTTCATTGGTGTTGTCTGGTATATACACACAGCAGTCTTTTCCAATGAGAGCACAAGTCCCTCCTTTTGCTGCCAGCACTATGTCCAATGCCTGACGGTTTTGGAGGGCCATCTGTCGGATTGCCCCTGTTTCTTTGGCCAGGGCTCTTAAACTTTCTCCGGTTTCATTTGCCATTATTTCAACTACTGCTTGTAACCTTAGGAGCCTTTTTGCATGGTGTATTACTCCCCCTAATGGTATGAAGGAACTGCCAATGGCCTCTTCCTAGGTTAAGGGGCTTATGTTATTTACATACCATTGGGCATCTGTTAAGTCCCTTCTTTTTTACCTGAAATTGCAGAGGTGTTCTCGAGGGAAGGCTCCTAGCACTCGGAATTGTGGGAAGAGTCGGGCAGGATAACAGATTCCTGACCAATTAGCTGGTAGTGCGGTATAAGCTCTGGTCCCACACACCCAGTGATGGCCTATTAAGGCCGGGAAGGGTCGGTTGCACCCATTTGTCATATAGATGTTTGCAAAGGAGGAGGAGTATCCCCCAAAGGGTACAGGGTAATTCTCCTTACGAGGAGTGGTGTTATTTGCATGACTGTAGGGGGAACATGAGATTGATTTCTCTGTTTGAGTCCAGGTTGAGAAAAAAATTCATATCTCCATACCCGGCCCGCCACTTTTAGTTTTGTTTGAATAATCCCATACACCATTGGCCACAATATGCTGAAAGCAACGGCTTTTCCCCAGATCCAGCCCTGTCCCATTACACACCCAACACCAATGACCTTTTCCCTCCACCACACTTATCCATTTAGATGCATTTATTCCCACCGCTTCCCAAGTGTCATTGCTGTTCCATATTTTGTTAAACGGACGAGGCCCTCCAGTGAGGTCTGGGGACTTGAGTGGGATAGCCAGGACAGGAATACCAGTTTGAGAGTGGGCTGGGATGTGGCTGCAGACCCAGCAATTAGAAATATTAAGGGTCTGAGCTATCCACACCTGCTGCTGGATAAAAGAATGGTCATCGTGGTCTCCCCAGACCGTAAGATACCAGCAGCCGAGGAACAGGCAGAGGCACATGTTGGAGGCAGGGCTCTTCTGTTTCTGACAACCTCAACTAAGGGAACCGCAGTCACGGTTTTACCCCCACCAGGCAGTAGGCGCTAGGCTCGCTACTGCTTTTTTTTTTGTTCGTCATCTGCTTCTGGCAACCCTTACGAGAGCGTAGATTGTAAGGTATTGCAGACTGTTCCTCTACGTCTTCTTCTGGAGTCAAAATTGACTCTGCGTTGTCCTGAGGTGATGATTGGTTCTCTGGGGATGGTGCCTTCTTACACTGTGAAGCATGTATCCACGCTGCTATGCCAGATAGTTTAACAGCCGCCTGTGTAGTAAGCAGTACCTGATGAGGACCCTTCCACCGGGGCTCCAAGGCGTGCTTTCGATGACGGCGCCGTACGTAGACCCAATCACCTGGCTCGGGGCTGTGGCAAGCGTCGGAGATGGGTTCCGTGGGCCAGGCGACTCGAACCTGTGAATGGAAGTGACTTACAACTTGCATTAGTCCCTTGCAATACTGAAGGAGCGCACTATGAGTCAAGTTCAAATCTGGAACGGGAGTAATGGTAGTCATAGCTCGCGTAGGGTGTCCCATAACAATTTCAAAGGGACTTAATTTATGCCTTTGGGATGGAGTGGATCTCATGTCCATAAGGGCTAATGATAAGGCTACTGGCCAGCTTAATCCTGTAGAGTCACAAATTTTAGCAAGCTTATTCTTAAGTACACCATTTTGTCTTTCAACTGCACCTGCACTCTGTGGGTGGTAGGGACAGTGCAACAGGTGTTCGATATGCAATATACGGTCCAGGTGTTGAACAAGTTGTCCAGTAAAATGTGTACCCCGATCACTGGACAGAGTAGCAGGAATTCCCTTGGCAGGCATAATAAGATTTAACAAACATTTGGCAACAGACAGTGAGTCAGCCTTGTGACAAGGAAAGGCTTCAATCCAATCAGAGAATAAACATACCATAACCAATATAAATTCATATTGTTGACACTTAGGCATTTGTACAAAATCAAGTTGCCAATGCAAGAACGGTGCTTGAGGCAGACCCCGGAACCCCTGGGCCACTTTTACAGGTTTACCAATATTATGGCTTTGGCAAATGGTACAGGCTGCACAGTGGCGGGCTGCAAAAGAGCTAAAATGGGGGGGGGGCACCATCCTGTCTTAGTTACACCAGAGACCATCCCCTCCTTTCCGACATGCGAAACACCGTGTAGCAGGGCGGCCAGAGACGGGTAGAGTGAAAAGGGGGCTATAAAGGCGCCAATAGGAGAGCGCCAAAGAGAATCGGGATGTAGAGAGCAACCTTGGGCAACCCAGGATTCTTTCTCGGTTTCTGGGGCAGAGTCTTGGAGCAGGGTGAGGTCAGTGAGGGACCAGGAGGGTAAGAGGAGAGTGGAGAACAAGGGAATCAGACATTTCGACTAGGCGCACTGCAGCAGCCACAGCACACAGGCAGGGGGGTAAGCCTTGGGCAACAGGGTCTAAAGTGGCAGAGAAATAAGCCACTGGGCGGTTCTTTTCTCCGTGCATCTGAGTGAGAACGCCAAGTGCACACCCAGATTGTTCGTGGCAGAAAAGGGTAAAAGGCTTAGAATAGTCAGGCAGCCCTAAGGCAGGGGCAGAAGCCAAACCCTGTTTGAGGGAAACAAAGGCAGAATTGGCCTCAGGGGGGCACGGCATGGGGTCAGGCACAGAGAATCGAGTGAGTTCCTGGAGAGGTTTAGCAAGGGAGGCATATTGGGGAATCCATTGTCTGCAAAATCCAGCCATGCCTAAAAGCTTCCGGACCTGGCGTGGGGAGCGAGGTCAGGGAAAGGTAAGGATAGCTTGGATGCGGGTGGGAGAAAGTGCACAGGAACCCTGGGAGAGGAGAAAGCCAAGGTATGTGACAGAAGCTTGACAGAGTTGTAGTTTAGAGCGAGAAGCTTTCTGACCCTTATTTGCTAGGGCAGTAAGGAGCACTAAAGAGCCGGTTTCAGAGGCAGACAATGAAGGCGAACAGAGGAATAGATCATCTACATATTGGACTAGTGTGGACCTGGACGGGAAAACAAGGTCATCAAGGTCTCGGGCTAATGCTTGGGAAAAATATGACGGACTTTCAGTATACTCCTGGGGCAGTGTGGTCCATGTGTACTGTTGCCCCTTGTAAGAAAAGGCAAACAGGAACTGGGAGTCAGGGTGAACCGGAACAGAAAAGAAAGCAGAGCACAAATCAACAAAACTAAAATGAGTTGCATCTGGTGGGATAGAAGCCAGAATCTTTGAGAGAGGCAAGTTTTGATTCTGTCCACCTATGATTTGCCTCTTCCCACCACTACATGAAACAATCTACCTCTCCTTTTGCCAATTTAGTTTAGGTTGGACGAGTTTGTCTTTTAAGACGTCTACTTGGTCTTTGTCCCAAGATCCTAACAGTGACCATTGAATTTTGGGATTCTCCTGAGTTAGCCTAGACCATTTTTCCAGAAATTTACAGGAGTCCAGACCCTTCCTAAAATACATAAAATGAGCCAGCGTTCCTTTAGGGAACTGTCCCGACTTAGACGACTGGTTACCCATACAGGAAGACTTTACACACCAATCACACAAGAAGGAAAGTCGGGTTCGTCAGAGCGATGCCCGGTGCAACACACAAAAGGAGCCCACAGCCTACTGCCTCAATTGCCCTTGCTTTCACACCAAGGGTTTTACCCAAGGCGCGGTGCGGCTGCGATTGTGCAGATTTCACTCACTCAGACCGTGGGGACAGGAACCCTTTGGTCAGCCGATCCACGGAACGAGACGGCGCCCAGACTCAAACACACCACAGGGAGGACGGATAGACACAGAGACAAGACAGTCCTCAGTCCGGACAAAACACAGAAATAACTACCTGACCAGATTCCTGATATCAGATCCCGGGATCCCTACCAGAACAGAGTGGGAACCAACAGGTTCGATGGCGTAGACTTCACTGTGGTCATGCACCCTTCTGTTCTGGCGGAGGACCGCTCAGGCCAAATGCCCAGGTGCCAGCTTGCCACCGCCATCCTAAGAACAGTCAGGAGTCACACGGCCCCAGTGAAGAGGGTTGCCATCTCGGTGGAACCTCCAAATTGTCAAAGTCAGATTCAGGACTGACATAATTTGTCAGACCACTCTGTTTATTAGCAAAGCGCTTTGCCAATGCACCCAGATATATGTGAGCCCCCTGTAAAAGCTCAATCTAACTTATTTATACAGAAGCCAAAGCCAATTTAACATAGGAGACAAAAGGAAGCAGAAACTGACAAATATACATACATATCTTATTTGCATCCTAATGTTTACCAATCTCCTAGCTCAGTAGGAGCTCTAAGCCCTGGTCTACACTAGGACTTTAGGTCGAATTTAGCAACGTTAAATCGATTTAAACCTGCACCCGTCCACACAGTGAAGCCCTTTATTTCGACTTAAAGGGCTCTTAAAATCGATTTCCTTACTCCACCCCTGACAAGTGGATTAGCGCTTAAATCGACGTTCCCAGCTCGAATTTGGGGTACTGTGGACACAATTCGATGGTATTGGCCTCCGGGAGCTATCCCAGAGCGCTCCATTCTGACCGCTCTGGACAGCACTCTCAACTCAGATGCACTGGCCAGGTAGACAGGAAAAGAACCGCGAACTTTTGAATCTCATTTCCTGTTTGGCCAGCGTGGCAAGCTGCAGGTGACCATGCAGAGCTCATCAGCACAGGTGACCATGATGGAGTCCCAGAATCGCAAAAGAGCTCCAGCATGGACCGAACGGGAGGTACGGGATCTGATCGCTGTTTGGGGAGAGGAATCCGTGCTATCAGAACTCCGTTCCAGTTTTCGAAATGCCAAAACCTTTGTGAAAATCTCCCAGGGCATGAAGGACAGAGGCCATAACAGGGACCCGAAGCAGTGCCGCGTGAAACTGAAGGAGCTGAGGCAAGCCTACCAGAAAACCAGAGAGGCGAACAGCCGCTCTGGGTCAGAGCCCCAAACATGCCGCTTCTATGATGAGCTGCATGCCATTTTAGGGGGTTCAGCCACCACTACCCCAGCCGTGTTGTTTGACTCCTTCAATGGAGATGGAGGCAATACGGAAGCAGGTTTTGGGGACGAAGAAGATGAGGAGGAGGAGGAGGTTGTAGATAGCTCACAGCAAGCAAGCGGAGAAACCGGTTTTCCCGACAGCCAGGAACTGTTTCTCACCCTAGACCTGGAGCCAGTACCCCCCGAACCCACCCAAGGCTGCCTCCTGGACCCAGCAGGCAGAGAAGGGACCTCTGGTGAGTGTACCTTTTAAAATGCTATACATGGTTTAAAAGCAAGCATGTGAAAGGATTACTTTGCCCTGGCATTTGCGGTTCTCCTAGATGTAGTCCTAAAGCCTTTGCAAAAGGTTTCTGGGGAGGGCAGCCTTATTTCGTCCTTCATGGTAGGACACTTTATCACTCCAGGCCAGTAACACATACTCGGGAATCACTGTAGAACAAAGCATTGCAGTGTATGTTTGCTGGCATTCAACCAAAATCCGTTCTTTCTCTCTCTGTGTTATCCTCAGGAGAGTGAGATATAATTCATGGTCACCTGGTTGAAATAGGGTGCTTTTCTTCAGGGACACTCAGTATAGCCCATTCCTGCTGGGCTGTTTGCCTGTGGCTGAACAGAAATGTTCCCCGCTGTTAGCCACGGGGAGGGGGGAGGGTTGAGGGGGTAGTCACGCGGTGGGAGGAGGCAAAATGCGACCTTGTAACGAAAGCACATGTGCTATGTATGTAATGTTAACAGCAAGGTTTACCCTGAAAGAGTGTAGCGACTGTTTTATAAAATGTGTCTTTTTAAATACCGCTGTCCCTTTTTTTTTCTCCACCAGCTGGATGTGTTTCAATGATCACAGGATCTTCTCCTTCCCAGAGGCTAGTGAAGCTTAGAAAGAAAAAAAAATGCACTCGAGATGAAATGTTCTCCGAGCTAATGCTGTCCTCCCACACTGACAGAGCACAGACGAATGCGTGGAGGCAAATAATGTCAGAGTGCAGGAAAGCACAAAATGACCGGGAGGAGAGGTGGAGGGCTGAAGAGAGTAAGTGGCGGGCTGAAGACAGGGCTGAAGCTCAAATGTGGCGGCAGCGTGATGAGAGGAGGCAGGATTCAATGCTGAGGCTGCTGCAGGACCAAACCAGAATGCTCCAGTGTATGGTTGAGCTGCAGCAAAGGCAGCTGGAGCACAGACTGCCACTGCTGCCCCTCTGTAACCAACCGCCCTCCTCCCCAAGTTCCATAGCCTCCACACCCAGACGCCCAAGAACGCGGTGGGGGGGCCTCCGGCCAACCAGCCACTCCACAACAGAGGATTGCCCAAAAAAAAGAAGGCTGTCATTCAATAAATTTTAAAGTTGTAAACTTTTAAAGTGCTGTGCTTAAAGTGCTGTGTGGCATTTTCCTTCCCTCCTCCACCACCCCTCCTGGGATACCTTGGTAGTCATCTCCCTATTTGTGTGATGAATGAATAACGAATGCATGACTGTGAAGCAGCAATGACTTTATTGCCTCTGCAAGCGGTGATTAAAGGGAGGAGGGGAGGGTGGTTAGCTTACAGGGAAGTAGAGTGAACCAAGGGGCGGGGGGTTTCATCAAGGAGAAACAAACAGAACTTTCACACTGTAGCCTGGCCAGTCATGAAACTGGTTTTCAAAGCTTCTCTGATGCGTACCGCGCCCTCCTGAGCTCTTCTAACCGCCCTGGTGTCTGGCTGCGCGTAACCAGCAGCCAGGCGATTTGCCTCAATCTCCCACCCCGCCATAAACGTCTCCCCCTTACTCTCACAGATATTGTGGAGCACACAGCAAGCAGTAATAACAGTGGGAATATTGGTTTCGCTGAGGTCTAAGCGAGTCAGTAAACTGCGCCAGCGCGCCTTTAAACGTCCAAATGCACATTCTACCACCATTCTGCACTTGCTCAGCCTGTAGTTTAACAGCTCCTGACCACTGTCCAGGCTGCCTGTGTACGGCTTCATGAGCCATGGCATTAAGGGGTAGGCTGGGTCCCCAAGGATACATATAGGCATTTCAACATCCCCAACAGTTATTTTCTGGTCTGGGAAGAAAGTCCCTTCCTGCAGCTTTTGAAACAGACCAGAGTTCCTGAAGATGCGAGCGTCATGCACCTTTCCCAGCCATCCCACGTTGATGTTGGTGAAACGTCCCTTGTGATCCACCAGAGCTTGCAGCACTATCGAAAAGTACCCCTTGCGGTTTATGTACTC
The DNA here is from genome assembly GCF_965140285.1 of Lepidochelys kempii. Lineage (NCBI taxonomy): Eukaryota > Metazoa > Chordata > Testudines > Cheloniidae > Lepidochelys > Lepidochelys kempii. The sequence goes on from NC_136381.1 coordinate 260,080,549, forward strand.
GCCGGCTTGGTGCTCTGGTGCCAAGATAGGGATATGGGTTCCGTCTATAGCCCCACCACAGTTAGGGAATCCCATTGCAGCAAAGCCATCCACTATGACCTGCACATTTCCCAGGGTCACTACCCTTGATATCAGCAGATCTTTGATTGCGTGAGCTACTTGCATCACAGCAGCCCCCACAGTAGATTTGCCCACTCCAAATTGATTCCCAACTGACCGGTAGCTGTCTGGCGTTGCAAGCTTCCACAGGGCTATCGCCACTCGCTTCTCAACTGTGAGGGCTGCTCTCATCCTGGTATTCATGCGCTTCAGGGCAGGGGAAAGCAAGTCACAAAGTTCCATGAAAGTGCCCTTACGCATGCGAAAGTTTCGCAGCCACTGGGAATCGTCCCAGACCTGCAACACTATGCGGTCCCACCAGTCTGTGCTTGTTTCCCGAGCCCATAATCGGCGTTCCACAGCATGAACCTGCCCCATTAGCACCATGATGCATGCATTGGCAGGGCCCATGCTTTCAGAGAAATCTGTGTCCATGTCCTGATCACTCACGGGACCGCGCTGACGTCGCCTCCTCGCCCGGTATCGCGTTGCCATGTTCTGGTGCTGCATATACTGCTGGATAATGCGTGTGGTGGTTGATGTGCTCCTAATTGCCAAAATGAGCTCAGCGGCCTCCATGCTTGCCTTGGTATGGCGTCCGCACAGAAAGAAGGCGCGGAACGATTGTCTGCCGTTGCTCTGACGGAGGGAGGGGCGACTGACGACACGGCTTACAGGGTTGGCTTCAGGGAGCTAAAATCAACAAAGGGTGTGCCTGTACATCAAGGAGTATTTCAGGCAGGACTGCACGGAGGGTTCCAATAAGAAATGGTGCACCAAAGTTATCGTTGTTATTGGAACAAGGAGGTTAGCCTGGCCTCTGATTGATACATGGCTAGATTAACCTCGCTGCGCCTTCTCTGTGACTGACTGCAGTGTGATCTAGACAGGGGAGGAGGAAAATGAGTCCAAAACAAATCTGGTCTATTTCTTGTTCTGACCCACTCCATCGATCCTTTACATCTTTGGCTGGCAGCAGACAAAAAAGGCGCGAAATGATTGTCTGCCCTTGCTTTCACGGGGGGAGGGAGGGTGGGAACGGGGTCCTGACGATATGTACCCAGAACCACCCGCGACAATGTTTTAGCCCCATCAGGCATTGGGATATCAACCCAGAATTCCAATGGGCAGCGGAGACTGCGGGAACTGTGGGATAGCTACTCACAGTGCAACGCTCCAGAAGTCGACGCTTGCCTCGGTACTGTGGAAGCGCTCCGCCGAGTTAATGCACTTAATGCACTTAGAGCATTTTCTGTGGGGACACACACACTCGAATATATAAAACCGATTTCAAAAAAACCGACTTCTATAAATTCGACCTAATTTCGTAGTGTAGACATACCCTAAGTTAATTAGTTTGAGGACCCATTGTCTCACGCTCCTTAATGTTTCTCTTCCTGGCAACTATATTTCAACAAACCCTTCAAGTAGGATTTCTTTAATGAATTATAATTTCAATATAATTCATTCTACTTTCACAACATCAACCCATATGTTTTGAGCAACAGGATGAAATATTAAAACACAAAAGTAAGGGCACTCAGCCTTGAGAAGAGAGCAATTGCTTTATCAGAGAGACCTACCTTATCCTTCCCCATTCTGCCCAACTATGTTAGTCCATATTGTTGCTAAATCACACTCTACCTTAATTTAGCTTCTGGGCATACATAGCTGGCATTTGCAGCATGTGTAATATATTTATAAAGCTGCATTTATATTTATTATGCATTTCTTTGAGATGTGCTATAAATTATAATAAATAATACCATCTAGCTCTTATACAGCATTTTTCTCCAGTAGATCTCAAACTGCTTTACAAAGAAGGCCAATATTATTCACCCCATTTTTACAGCTGGGAAACTGAGGCACAGAGAGATTAAGAGACTTGCCCAAGGTCACCCAGCAAGCCAGTGGCAGAGCTAGGGATAGAACCAAGTGTCACAGTTCAGGGCAACTGCACATGTATTTCCCCTCAGTGGTTCACAAGGGCACCCACTCTTGACTTTTAACTCCCCAGCTGTTGCCTTTCTGGGTGGAGACCCTCATCTCTCTCCTTTCTGATCAATGTATTCCTAGGCTGCACCATTCCCTGCCTTCACTGTGTATTGCCCAAGGACACCTGCTTGCTTTCTCTTCAGAAAGCAATTGTCAACAGTTATAGGTTACCACAGAGCAGTTCCTGTGCAATCCAACTTTACTCTTATGGTAAAAAGCATTACAAAGCACATATATTAAAAACAATAAAAGAACCTATGCATGCTAAAAAGCTTACCAGAATTCTGGCAGGCCCAGTCCTTCCAACTTACCCTAAAGATTGGGGCCCTCTGCAGATAAGGGGGTCCTGCTCCTTTGCTGTATCAGGAAGAAGGTCCTGAGCCAGTTGAAAACCAGGCTATCTATCCAAAACCCCTTTGCTTTATGTCGGTCCCTGGAGAATCCAATTTGAACTAGTATATGCATAACTTTCTGGGACAGCGGGCAGGATTTCTCTGAAGATGTTACAAGCTATGTGAATTTCCCTAATCACCCCCTGCAGTTCTCCTATTTACCGTTTCCTTGGAAATACATAGAATTCCCCAATAAGGCATACACAATTGCATTTTTAATACAAAGTTATTAACCTAATTCAATACAATTTAACTTAATTCAATTGAGTTCATTCTCAATATTGCAGGAAACTGTCAGATGAACAGATGCCACATTATCACCGATTAGGTACTGAACCAGGTCCTCTGGGGTTTTACATGACTGTAACTGCACTCATGTCAACAGAGCTCCGACTGTTTTCACTAGCTCAGAATCTGGCCCACTGTATTTCAAAATAACGTATCTCCACAACATGTAACATACAATTATTTTTAAAAAAATGAGGAGTCCTTGTGGCACCTTAGAGACTAACACATTTATTTGGGCATAAGCTTTTGTGGGCTAAAACCCACTTCATCAGATGCCTCTTAACCTTAAAGTGCCTCTTAACCATTTATTATTCATATAAAGTGTTACTGAAATTCCTATCTTCGTGTACATAATTCACACCCTTAATATTATTTTAACATAGTGTTCTCTTTCTTAATGGGGCAGTATAAAGAAATGTTCATGGACAAGTGTCCTGATCTTGCTGCCATGGAAGCCAGGGGTGAAACTCCCACTGAGTTTCACAGAGGAGGAGGCAGCCCTAAATACTACTACTGTCTTGTAAAATGCATCATCAGTTTTAAGTATTCTAATTCATCTTCTGCCCGTGCGATGTTCTATATAGTTATTACTGTACCAGACCCATTCTCACAATGTTACCAAGGCCATGCAAGAATCACTCAGGCAGGGAAGGGAATGGTGCCTGTTTGACAGCAGAGCAGCCAGTGAACAATTCGTCTGTGAGAAAAATGAGCCATGCCAAGGGGCATGTCATGCATGGGTCTAAGATTGCTTGTGATTAATTAGGGACTGTCAAGGTTCCTTCCCCACTCTGAACTCCAGGGTACAGATGTGGGGACCTGCATGAAAGACCCCCTAAGCTTATTCTTACCAGCTTCGATTAAAAACTTCCTCAAGGTACAAACTTTGCTTTGTCCTTGAATCCTATGCTGCCACCACCAAGCGTGTTAAACAAAGAACAGGGAAAGAGCCCACTTGGAGATGTCTTCTCCCAAAATATCCCCCCAAACCCTACATCCCCTTTCCTGGGGAAGGCTTGATAAGAATCCTCACCAATTTGTACAGGTGAACACAGACCCAAACCCTTGGATCTTAAGAACAATGAAAAAGCAATCAGGTTCTTAAAAGAAGAATTTTAATTAAAGAAAAAGTAAAAGAATCACCTCTGTAAAATCAGGATGGTAAATACCTTACAGGGTAATCAGATTCAAAACACAGAGAATCCCTCTAGGCAAAACCTTAAGTTACAAAAAGACACAAAAACAAGAATATGCATTCCATCCAGCATAACTTATTTTACCGGCCATTAAACAAAAGGAAATCTAATGCCTTCCTAGCTAGATTACTTACTAGCTTAACAGAAGTTCTGAGGCTGCCTTCCTGATCTGTTTCCGGCAAAAGCATCACACAGACAGAAAAACCCTTTGTCCCCCTCCCCCAGATTTGAAAGTATCTTGTCCTCTCATTGGTCATTTTGGTCAGGTGCCAGCGAGGTTACCTTAGCTTCTTAACCCTTTACAGGTGAAAGGGTTTTGCCTCTGGCCAGGAGGGATTTTATAGCACTGTATAAAGTAAGGTGGTCACCCTTCCCTTTATATTTTTGACAGGGACTGATCCAACTCCCAGTGAAGCAACAGCTAGAACCAAATCTCCAGATCTAAACTCACCAGTTTGTGGGATTTGAGATCCTGAACAGAATTCTGCAGCTTAATGCGCAAAGGGTTTCCATTTTTAAATGCACCTAGGTGATTTAGGTGCCTAATGATGCTGATATGCACCTTGTAGGATTTTTTAAAATGTCTAAGCAGGTTAGGTGTCTAACTCCCATTAATATTAAAAAGTTAGTTGGTTTTGAAAATCCCAGTAGATACCTACATGCATTGTTACACACACACACACACACACACACACACACACACACACTCTCCAGATTGGATTCAAATGCCCCCTTTTCTTTAGCAGCAAGACTTTGGCAAAGACATGAACACCTAAGTACCCCTGAAAATCTGTCCCTAAAGATGCAGCTTACATGCTTAATAAGATTTTCAGAAGTGCACAGGTGCTTAAGTCCCACTGATCTCCACAGTAGTTAGACACCTAGGCACTTCTGGAAATCTCACTAGGTGCCTATCTGCATCTTCAGGTGCCTGAACGCCTTTCAAAATCTGGCCAAGAGACACCAGTCACATTTTGCAAAGAAAACAACACATTTATCCCAGGAGTTTCTTTTGATTTTCCTATGAAGGGGGAAACATGTATATTCTTCAATATAACTCATACATTTCAGAGAATAAACACACAAAAAGGCAGACTAATACCCATAGAATAAAGTTGAAAGGGGAACACTCTGTCTTTACAAGATCCAGACACCAGTTAGCTACTTCTTGTGTGTTTGATTCTTTGTTTACATAATTAGAACAATGATCTTTTGGACCACATTTTCAAATATAAAGCCGAGTTCTCCTTTTATTCTATATAAGTCCATTGAAGTCAAAGGGCTGCACATATGAAAGAGAATAGACACCCAATTTCCATAGACACCCAATTTCCCCCTAGAAATTATGCATGCATAACAATAATAATAGTACCTACCTCTTATTCAGCAGCTTACATCAGTTGATCTCAAGGAGGTCAGTATCATTATCCCCATTCTACAGCTGGGGGAAACTGAGGAACAGACAGGCGAATTGAGCTGTCTTTCAGACTTGTTTCCAGATGAACAATCACCATGAAAGAGGCTACCAATTCATTAAATGAGTTTCCTGCAGTTTAGGAAAACATTCCCCCACTCCAAAAGAAAGAATGCCTCACGGTGCTGGTATCCCTCCAGGGACAGAGTTAAGGTTGCATGGTTAGGTTGTGTGCAAAGCAGCACCTTAATTGGGCATTTCCTAGTGTTTCTAACTTTGGCATGTGTTTTCTTCCTGTTGCACTTTAAAATTCTTTTTGGGGAGACCTTAACTGAGCATTTCCTGATTTCATAGCCTGTGAGTCTGTAGTTTGAAGCCCTACATCCTGGAAAGATTTGGGGAGCATTTCTGACAGCTACCTTAGCTCCCTTTGACACACCACTGCTGTGGTCTGACTGCATGGCAGGCTCACTCTCCAGCCAGGCCAGGCCTCTTCTTCATACTGGGCCAGGTCTAGGGTTGAGGGAGGTGAGGGTGCTTCTGCAGGTGGTTAGTCCCCCCTTGGTAGGGCAAAGAAGGGAGCATTTTTATCAAAAATTAGGGAGCAGTCACAGTACATTTAGTAACCCAGGACTTTTACTAAATTGACCACGACTACTCTGTGATATTTGATAAAAATGCCATGCCAAATCTGCAGCCCTACTGATGAGTTTCTGGGGGTGACTGGCAGGGGAGACCATGGACGAGGGCATCCCCTATCAAAAAAGAAAGGAGATGATGATGATAAAGAAGCCCCACCAAGGCAGAGATGAGAACAAAGGTACTTCACCATGCAGCCAGAGAAACCATACAGCAACCCCAGGGAAGATGTTGTGGAGAAAGTGTCAATTTCTTTTTTCATTATGTTGACACCCAGTGGGTTGGAATCTGAGCACAGTTATTCTGTAGTGATCAACAGACTTATCCAGAATGTGGTCCACTGAATTGAATTACTGTACATTTGTCCAGGAACAAACGGGTTGATAGACTGAGTAAGCTGGTCTTCTAGGGCAGGGTTTCTCACTCATGGGTCAGGACCCAAAATTGGGTCATAGAATCATAGAAGATTAGGGAACTGACCTGAGGAGGGCATCTAGTCTAACCCCCTGCTCAAAGCAGGAACAACTAAATCATCCCAGCCAGGGCTTTGTCAAGCCGGGCCTTAAAAACCTCTAAGGATGGAGATTCCACCACCTCCCTAAGTAACCCATTCCAGTGCTTCACCACCCTCCTAGTGAAATAGTTTTTCCTAATATCCAGCCTAGGTCACCAGAATGTTTCAAAGGGTCGTGTGGCAGGTCCTGTGGCTCCTGCCCCATGGGGCTGGCTGGGCTCGCCTCCCTGTTCCAGGTACTGCAACCTCTGAGGTCCCAGCACCACTCAGGTTTGGCCCAGCTGCCATGATGACAGGAGTCCAGGTAGGCCAAATTTGAGTGAGTGGCACTGCATCCCCGTGAGCCAGGTCACAACTCCACTCAAACACATTTGATCCAGTCGGAAGGGGCTGGGGGGGGCAAACCTGAGTGGCACTGCAACCCCAGAGGTTTCAATGCCCGAGTGAAGAGCCAAGCCCAGCCAGCCCCACAGCACCACTGAGGGGTGAGTGTCTGGAGGGGCAGGACCCAACCGAAGCCACCCCAGGGCCTCCACCCCCTGATTGTTTACTGAGTCACGGCAGGCCATAAATACAAATGGGTTCTGAGCCCAAAAAGGTTAAGAACCACTGCTCTCAGAGTTTTCCTTGAATTTTCAAAGCAATGCTATGTATTTCTATGGTACTTAGAAGCCCCAACAGAGATTAGGGCTCCATTGCACAAGGCACTATATATACATATGGGGAGACAAACCCTGCCATTAAGAGCTGCCTCCATCTAAGTTAGACGAGCCAGACACATGGTGGCAGAAAGGAAGTGTCATTTCCTCCTTTTACAGATGGGGAATGGAGGCGCAGATAGACTGAGTTACTTGCCCCACTTAACCACAAGCCCATCCTTCCTTTTCTCTACTGGGAGTTCACTTTAGTTTGATGAGCTCCACCATGAAGTACATTGTTTTAATGGCGTATGTTATTTTAAAAAAAAATTAAAATGCCCTGGATTAAAACTTTGGGAACTGAAAGAATAGCGCAGAAGAGATGTACAGGCCCTGCTCCGAAATGGCCTGCATCTGACATAACTGTCCCATTGTCCAGAGTCACCTGGAGCTTCACACAGACTGAAATTCATGCACTGAATCTACCTAGACTGTGAGCCCAACTGTGAGAAAGGTCAAGAGATGTAAGGACAATTGAAATCAACAAATGTTAATGAGAAAAGGTGCCAAAGGGACACACGCAAAATTAGTCCAAACAGGTTTAGGTTGGGGGAATATCTGCAAATGTAATTGTAATAATGTTAAGTTAACGTATCTGGGAATAACCAGCAAGTTCTCTCAATCCCCATCAGCAACCATCTTTCACCACCCTGCAAAATTATGATCTGAGCTGTCGGATGTCTCCTTATGAAATACAAGACAGGTGCAGCACTGGGGAAAATAATATGAATATATTAAAATATAACCCATTGTCCTAAAAACTCCACACGTCATGCCTTTTCCTGCTTCTATATTTTCATTTAATTTCTTCTCTCACTGCTCCTCCATCTTCCTTTCCCTTTACTGTCTGACTTCCATTTTGTCTATTGTTTTCTGCCCATCCTTTTGCTAAGTCCCTCCCTTTTGCATCTTTCCTTCTTTCTTTAAATAATTATTTCTTCTCTTTTATTCTCACTTCATGGCATAAACCATGCTTTAACTAATGGAGGTTAAGAGGAAACTTTTGGTGAGCATGGGTTATCCTACAACTCTGCATTTTCTGCAGCTGTTGGCCCTGGCCCCCATAGAAGACAGATGGCCTGCTTCAACTTTTGTTTAACTACTTATTTTTCAAATTATCGTTGTGCTGTTTGTTGTATATTCATGTGCCCTTGGATTTTGTAGTGTTAGCAGAATGGAGCATGTGGACTTAGGCCCACATCCAGCAGGCAGTCTGTAAACTACCAACATTCCACACATTACCTGGTAACTAGATTGCAGAAGGAATTGATTTAAAAAAGAGTGTTAGATTTTGGTTGCTATGTAAGGTCTTCTGGGCAAGAGCAGTCTTGGTTTTCTGTTTGTACAGTACCTAGCACAATGGGGCCCTGGCCTCCTAGAGGGATACTCTATCACAAAAAAGAGAATGAAAAAATCTTTGTCTGAGACACTGATGAATAAGTCTAGTGTAGGGATACACAATTGGTAATTACATGTAGTGACATTATAAAAAGAAGCTTATGCGACTTTATCATATATTTAAAATGTGTAGTTGTACCGGGCACATCCAATTCCTGATCCGCTTAGTTTGTCTTGGTTAGTTTGTCTTGGTTTAGTGAGGTGGCAAAATTTTCAGATAATACAAAATTACTCAAGATAGTTGAGTCCAAAGCTGATTGCGAAGAGTTACAAAGGGATCTCATTAAACTGGGTGACTGGGCAACAAAATGGCAGCTGAAAGTCCATATTGATAAGTCCAAATTAATGCAAATTGGAAAATATAATTATACATACAAAATGACGGGGTCTAAAATAGCTTTTACCACTCAAGAAAGAGATCTTGGAGTCATTGTGGATAGTTCTCTGAAAACATCTGATCAATGTGCAGCGGCCGTCAAAAAAGTGAACAGAATGTTAGGGGCCATTAGGAAAGGAATAGATGATAAAACACAAAATATCATCAAATATCTTAATGCCACTATATAAATCCATGGTACATCCACAACTTCAATACTTCATGCAGTTCTGGTCACGTCATCTCAAAAGAAATATGTTAGAATTGGAAAAGGTAAAGAGAAGGGCAACAAAAATTATTAGGGGCTTGGAACAGCTTCCATATGAGGAGAGATTAAAAAAACAGGGTCTGTTCGGCTTGGAAAAGAGATGATTAAAGGGGGATATGATAGAGGTCAATAAAACAATGGTGTGGAGAAGGTGAATAAGGAAGTGTTATTTACCCCTTCATATAACACAAGAACCAGGAGTCACCCAATGAAATTAACAGGCAGCAGGTTTAAAACATCAAAAGGAATTATTACTTCACACAAAACACAGTCATCCTGGTGAAACAGATTGCCAGGGGATGTTTGAAGGCCAAAAGTATAACTGGGTTCAAAAAAGAATTAGGTAAATTCATGGAGGATACATCCATCAGTGGCTATTAGCCAAGATAGTCTGGGAGATAACCCCATGCTCCAGTTGTCTGGAAGCCTCTAATTGCCAGATGCCAGACTGAACAATAGGGGATGGCTCACTCGATAATTATCCTGTTCTGTTCATTCCCAAAGAAGCATCTGGAATCAGCCACTGTTGGAAGGCCGGATGCTGGACTGGATGGACCATTGGTCTGTCCCAGTATGGCCAGTCTTATGTTCTTATGTTTAACTGTTAGTCTGGGAAAATTCATGAATGACAATGGCACTTAAGCTCCCACTTCCTGCAGTCTGGCTCGGTGCTTTAGCACCAGGGCCCCAGGGTTGTTCCGTGAAGTTTGTGGGAACAATGATGGAGGTGTTCAGCTTTCTGCTTACTGATATCCTTGCTTCTGAATTTATTTGGAAAAGAAGCTGAAGAAAGCATATTAGGTTTCAGCTCTGATCCTGGAAGTAGGGGGCCAGTTGTGAATCCATAATGCAGTCACCCCCCCATATATTCAAGTGCTCTTTGGAGGCAGTGTATGAATGAAACTCAGAACAATGGTGGGTGGTTCTTGCCAATAGAGGAAAATTTTGCATCCTGAAATGAAAAGGTAAAATCAAAGTCAATTGCATTCATCTTTTAATCCCAGTTTGGAGGCACTGTACACTGCTATTCATTTAACAGCTTCCATCTTCCAGAGTAGCACACATGTAAGGAAGTCGCACTGTGTGCTCCCATAGGAAGGACAGCTTAACAGAATCAGCAGGAACGCAGAGGGGGCACTTAGGCTTCACCGAGTATTTCAGCAACAGCCAGGTGGAAAATGACCCAGTGAAAAATTTCAAGTTTTTATTGAAAACTGGAGATTTTTTTTTGACCTTTCACCACAACCCAAATATTTTAGCCAAAACCAAAATGTTGCCACAGAAAATTAATTGGTTTAACGAATCCCCATTTTTCTGTAGATAACCTTGTCGAAAACAATCTCAACGGGCTGCCGCTGCTGACTGATGGATACTTTTCAAAGACCCCTCAGTCAATAAGTTCACAGTCAGGTACAGAAAGCAATGATGCTTCCTCTCAAATGTTGACAGTTCCGTTATTTCTATTATGGCAGTGCTTAATCCCTCCAAACGAGATCAGGGCTTCCTAGTGGTAGTGGAGGCAGTTCTTGCCCTGAAGAATGTACAAACTCAGTAGAAATATCAGGGAATAGGAGGGATTATCATCCCTGTTCTACAGAGAGGGACCTGAGGCGCACAGAAGTTGAGACCCTTACCTAAACACTCACAGGAATTCCAAGTCAGAGCTGGGAATTGACCCGACATCATCACCTGAATTTCACCACAAGGCTACCCTTCCTGCATATAACACTGCCACTGGCAAAAACTATAAAAGGGTTTTCTGTTTTTTAGCCTATGTCAGACAGAAAATCCTCTCAACCATAAATTAGGGCACAGCCAAGCAGCCACAGACTTTGGTGCATATAGACAAGGGACGGTTTGCCACCATCAAACTTGGTACCAAGGCGGTAGCACTCCACCCAGGTAGTATAGTTTGCTCAGCATATGTGGTCTTGCCAGCCCCACTTATGCAACAACTAGGGCCCATCCAAAGTCCGCTGTGAAATCAGTGGATAGCCTCCCACTGATGGACAGTGCAAAATCGTCAAAAGGACCAACAAATGGTGAGGAATGTCAAAGGCTGGAGCACACGTGTTATTCGATGCTGCTGCTGCCAATAAATGAAAATGGCAGTAAAAAGAGCGCAAGTGTTCTTGCCTTCCTTTCACTGTCATTCAGTCTTGGGATAATCTGAAACATGATCTTAATTGGGACAAACTGGGACATCCAATCATCTGTACGGAAAAGAAAGTAAGGCAACTGCCACCGTTTCTATATTGATTAATTTGATCCATTTACACAGGTGTTACTGGATAATCAATCACTGCCTGCTGCATTTGAATGAAATAGAGAACAACACAACATCCATGCCGTGATGATCAAGAAGCACAACTAAAGGTTGCGTTAGTCAGACATTGTGACTGACACATAAGCACCAACATGAATCCTGCCAGCCAAGACAGGCCGTCTGAAGTCATAAGGAAAATGAAAGCAACTGATTAATCAGAGCGATAGGGAACTGACTTCCTTGCAGTTTTTTCAGAAGTCCTGATTTAGGGGTTCTTCTACACAAGGACACTCAGGAAAGTTAAGAAGAATCAGCTAAAGGTGTGAAGTCAATACACACTAATTAAAGCGTGTTCTCCCCAGGGGGTTGCTCTCCTTACCATAGTCCCCTGTACTTAATCCTCCTTGGAGAACTAATGCTCTCATGTCAGAGTAAAGTGGTCATGGTTTGTTGTACATTAATTCTCAAGGAGGAGAGACAAGGTGGGTGAGGGAATATTTTTTATTGGACCAACTTCTGTTGGTGAGAGAGACAAGCTTTCGAGCCACACAGAGCTCTTCTTCGGGGCTGGGAAAGGAACTCCCAGCCTCACAGCAAAATTCAAGGTGGCACAGATTGTTTAGCATCAGTAATTAGCACTTACGTAAGGCAATGGTTCTCAGCCAGAGGCCTGGGACCCCCTGGTGGGCTGCGAGCAAGTTTCAGGGGGTCTGCCAAAGTAAACCAGAGAGCAGGGCCTGCGTTAGACTCACTGGGGCCCAAGGCAGAAAGCCTTAAGCCCGAGCCCCGCCAAAGCCCAATCATTTTAGCTTCATGGGGTCCCCCTGTGTCATGGGGCCCCGGGCAATTGCCTTGCTTGTTACCTCCTAACGCCAACCCTGGCTTTTAATCTACTGGGTGTGGGGAAAAAAACAGTGTTGTGGCACAGGAAGGCTGTGGAGATTTTATACCACGTTGGGGGAACTCAGAAGGAAGAAGATTGAAAACCCCTGTTGTAAGGGACCGTTCATAGAGTGGCCCGTTAACACCTCTGCAGTCACAGGATATAAAGAGGGAGCTAGTGGGTTACAGATTGGTGTCATAAACCATAAATCCAGTCTCAAGGAGGATTAAGTTATAACAAACCAAAGTCATGTCATTCTTTAAGGAGAGCATGTGAGGGGAAGAGGAGATGGAGGGATAAAATGCACATTGACTTCACACTTTTAGTTGTTTTACCTTAACTTTCCTGAGAGTCTGTGTAGACATGGCTTAAGGCTGTGACTCTGAACTTTCCAGACTACTGTACCCCTTTCAGGAGTCTGATTTGTCTTGCGTACCCTGGTTTCACCTCACTTAAAAACCACTTGCTTACAAAATCAGACACAAAAATACAAAAGTGTCACAGCCACACTGTTACTGAAAAATTGCTGACTTTCTCACTTTTACCATACATTTATAAAATAAATTAATTGGAATATAAATATTGTACTTACATTTCAGTTCAGAATATATAGAGCAGTATAAAGAAGTCATTGTCTGTATGGAATTTTAGTTTGTACTGACTTCACTAGTGGTTTTTCTGTAGCCTGTTGTAAAACTAGGCAAACACCTCAATGAATTGATGTACCCCCTGGAACACCTCTGCGAACCCCCAGGGATACACATACCTTTGATTGAGAATCACTGGCCTAGGGTATACATGATCTCCAGTACCATAGTACATGAGCACCTAACCATCTTTACTGTATTTATCCTGACAACACCCCAGTAACGTAAGGAAAGTGCTGTTTTCCCCATTTTATAGATGGGGAACTTAGGCACGAGACTAAGGTCTAGTCTACACCTAAAACTTAGGTCATCCTAGCTACATCGCTCAAGGCAGTGAAAATCATCACACCCTGTGGAACATAATTAGGTCAGCCTAACTCCTACTGTTGATGCTGCTAGGTTGACCAAAGAATTCTTCTGTTGTCCTAGCTACCGCCTCTCCATGGGGTGGATTTACTACCGCAACAGAAAACCCCTTCTGCAGGGTGATCATACGTCCAAGGTTATCACACGTCCTGTTTTGGCCGGGACAGTCCCCCTTTTTCAGCTCTGTCCTGGCTGTCCCTACTTTTTCGCCCAAACTGGGCATTTGTCCCGGCTGCAAGGCAGAATGGTGGCGGCTGCCCAGGGCGTCAGCGGAAGGCAGCGCTGCCCACCAGCAGAAGAGCGGAGAAATCTTCTGCTGGTGGGGAGCGCTGCCTTCAGAGCTGACCCCATGGCAGCACAGAGCTTGTTGGGTCAGCCCCGGCCCCAGCTATGGGTAACATGGGGCTCGGGCACTCAGCCCAGCCCCAGGAGGCATGAGGAGGGCCGCTCTGGTGAGCCCTGTGCATGGGGAAGAAAGGGGGCTTGGACGAGCCCTGGGCCATCCCATTTTTACTTTAAGAAATATGGTCACCCTACCCTTCTGTCGCTGTAGTAAGTATCTACACTACCGTGGCACAGCTGCAGACATGCCCTCGGGCCCGGATTCTCAAAGATACTTAGGCGCCTAATTCTTATTGATTTCAAAGGGCATTAGGCGTCTAAATACCTCTGAATATCTGCACCTAAGTGACTTGCCCAGGCTCACACAGGAAGTCTGTAATAGAGCAGGGAATTGTACTCCAGCCTCTTGAATCCCCAGCTAGGGCCCTAACCACTGGACCATGCTTCATCTCTGCTGTTTACATCTCCATTTGACTTTCATGGGAGGTGTGAGCAATCTGCACTGTCTCTCTGATAAAGACACCAGTTCACCTCTAACCTCAAATGAAGAATCCTGTACAACTGAATGTAAAATGATAACCTTTCTATAAGTCTTTTTGCACCATCCTGTGAGATTTAACGGAGAATTATACCCTTGCTAAAGAATTCTATAAGTTGATTCAAAAAGCTAGCGAAAGGTTATGGTCGATTAACATCAATTAAGTTCTATAGACTTTTAAACTTATTTCTGTAGAATCACATTAAGGGCCATTCCTACATGGCTGTAAATTTAGAGTAACTGCAGCAAAGACAATGGAGTTATACCAGTGTAAACCTGATGAGCGAGAAAAAAGCAACTATGATTTGTTTTACAGTAGCATCTAGATGAGATCAAGACTCCAGTGTGCTAGGCACTGTACATACACATAATAAGAGAGAGCCCCCTACCCTGAAGAACTTATAGTGTAAAGACTAACAAAGGGTGGGAGGGGAAACTGAGGCACAGGGAGGGGAAATGACTTGCCCAAGTTTACAAAGCCAGTCAGTGGCAGAGGCAGGAGACCTGGGTTCAATTTCTGAGTTGCAGCCCAATGTCCTATGCACTGGGCCACTGCTCCTTCCAAATTCTAAAATCAAACCCTAAAATTCCTATAGAATGCTATAGGATTTATCCACAGTATTTTTCCATATGGGGGCGTCATAGAATATGACTGGTGTTTTCAACGCCACATGAAATATTGTCACACCAAATTCCCATTAATTTTAAAGGGGAAGGAGCATCTACATCCCTTTGGCAGCTGTGCAAGCCTCAGCCTAGATGTATTTTTGCTATGCCTGGTACCAAATTGCATTAGTATGTAAAATATTACAGAAATCTAGTTAGCATGTACAAGAGAGTTTGAAGCCATTTATCTGAGCAATGTCAGCAACAGCCAGTTCTCTCTCTGTGACTAGAGGACCTCTTCCTAAATCATAGAATCATAGAATATCAGGGTTGGAAGGGACCCCAGAAGGTCATCTAGTCCAACCCCCTGCTTGAAGCAGGACCAATTCCCAGTTAAATCATCCCAGCCAGGGCTTTGTCAAGCCTGACCTTAAAAACCTCTAAGGAAGGAGATTCTACCACCTCCCTAGGTAACGCATTCCAGTGTTTCACCACGCTCTTAGTGAAAAAGTTTTTCCTAATATCCAATCTAAACCTCCCCCACTGCAACTTGAGACCATTACTCCTCGTTCTGTCATCTGCTACCATTGAGAACAGTCTAGAGCCATCCTCTTTGGAACCCCCTTTCAGGTAGTTGAAAGCAGCTATCAAATCCCCCCTCATTCTTCTCTTCTGCAGGCTAAACAATCCCAGCTCCCTCAGCCTCTCCTCATAAGTCATGTGTTCTAGACCCCTAATCATTTTTGTTGCCCTTCGCTGGACTCTCTCCAATTTATCCACATCCTTCTTGTAGTGTGGGGCCCAAAACTGGACACAGTACTCCAGATGAGGCGTCACCAATGTCGAATAGAGGGGAACGATCACGTCCCTCGATCTGCTTGCTATGCCCCTACTTATACATCCCAAAATGCCATTGGCCTTCTTGGCAACAAGGGCACACTGTTGACTCATATCCAGCTTCTCGTCCACTGTCACCCCTAGGTCCTTTTCCGTAGAACTGCTGCCTAGCCATTCGGTCCCTAGTCTGTAGCGGTGCATTGGATTCTTCCATCCTAAATGCAGGACCCTGCACTTATCCTTATTGAACCTCATCAGATTTCTTTTGGCCCAATCCTCCAATTTGTCTAGGTCCTTCTGTATCCTATCCCTCCCCTCCAGCGTATCTACCACTCCTCCCAGTTTAGTATCATCCGCAAATTTGCTGAGAGTGCAATCCACACCATCCTCCAGATCATTTATGAAGATATTGAACAAAACCGGCCCCAGGACCGACCCTTGGGGCATTCCACTTGATACCGGCTGCCAACTAGACATGGAGCCATTGATCACTATCCTTCACTGCTGACGACTTGTGCTCTGCTTGCTCCTACTGCCATCTCTCAAAGATGGTGTTTCATTGTAGAAGCTGCTGCTGTTTTGGCCACAAAGAAAAGACTGTCCCTGAAAAGCGTTGCTCCCGTTGTATTTGAGGTGTCAACAGCTTGCGACGGTACCCTTCTCAAAGCTTACCTATTCATTCCATGCCAGAAATCATTAGTGCTTTGAGATTCCATACCCAATGAGCTACTCACGGCGAGACCAGCTGTTCTCCAAAAATAAGGAAGGGAGGAAACAACTGCGGCTTGTAAATTTTGGTTCCACGCATCACAGTATGTGCCCATGTTATATAGATGCACCCATGTTGTATACAGTAAATCCCCAAGCAAATGGTTCAAGTGATACCCTGGAGTAGCAATTGAAGCTGTGGTTTATAAACTCTTGTTTTGCAGATTAGTCTAGTTTGCTTTTTGATATCACCCAGCAGGGTTCCATTCCAAATGAGATGTGTAAAATGAATATACAGAACTGGAGCAACCCCCATTTTGTTCTGTGATTCTCAGCAGATAAGAAAAGGAGGACTTGTGGCACCTTAGAGACTAACAAATTTATTTGAGCAGAAGCTTTCGTGAGCTACAGCTCACTTCATCAGATGTATTCAGTGGAAACCTATCAGCAGATAATCAAAACTAAGCAGGATTTTCCAAGGTCAGCAGATCTTCAAGGAACACTGAACAGGTGGTGCTGGCAATTCAGCTGGTTGCTTTCTTCCCCTGACACCGAACTGAATTAATGCCCCAGCATGGTGAAATCAATGGACATTAGGCCATCTGAGCATCTGGGCCATTGTGCTGATGGAGATGCTGTCTTCCAGAGGAGACTAATCAGTTATGGTGATTATCTTACGACACTTTGCTCCCCCGCGCCCAGAGTAAGGTTTCCATGCACCTCTGGTGCCCTGGCCAACTCCAAGTGATCACGTCTACACACATTCTGCTTTAAGGAGCACTGCGTTCTTTTTACTTCCTGTCTCTATCATGGTGTAGTGTTAAAGAGTTGCCAGGTGTCATCCCATGGTAAATCAGTTTAAGAGTCCCAACCTGAGAGGTGCTCAGCACCATTCAGGTTCAGACCCTTATTCTGAAACAAAATATACACAGAGACTTCGATCTTGAAATACCTGCTATAGCCCATTGAATTACCAGCACTGATTGCTCCGGGGGGGATTCTGCAGGATTGCGCACATGCAGAAAATGGCCCCCACCCCCGCGCTTCCCCGCAGAAAACAGCAGGGAAGCAAAGGGAAGCCACATTGGGGGGGGGGGCATAGGTGCAGTTTTTTGAGGGGGATTGCCCCCCCCAACAGAGGTGAGGCATGGGAGGGCACACAGAGTTACATGCTGCTCCCTCCCTCATTTCTGCAAGTGCAGAGCTGCCCAGCTGAGGGAGGCTGCCTCTTGGCTCCCCTGACTCTGCAACTCAACGCCGCCTCCTGGGTCCTAGTGCCAGCGACGCTCTGCTTCTGGATGCTGGGAGCCTTCCTGTTTTCTGTGCGGCAGTGAGTAGTTGCAGTGGGGCTGGGTAAAGGCGAGGTGGGGAAAATGAGGGAAGGGGAGTGAGGGGGTGTAGGAAAGAGGCAGTGGGAAAGGAAGGGGGTGTAGAACAGGGCGGGGGAGAGGAATGTGGGAGTTAGGGGAGGGGGATGGAGAGGAAAAGGGTATGGGGTATAGCCCAACATACAACATCCCCTCAGCAGCAACTGGGGCACCCCTGTTAAGCAGGCCCATTGAACCCTCACCCACAAGCCCTAGCCCCCCACACCTGGACCCCCACTCCTGAGCCCCAACTACCTCCACCTGGATCCCCTGCAGGGTCTCATTGCCTCTGCACCAGAACTCCCCAACGAGCCCCTCTGCATCCAGATCTGCCACTGAGCCGCCCACACCCAGATTGCCCACACAGAACCCTCTCACCCCACACCTGGATCCCCCCAAACTAAGCCCCTCCACACTTGGATCCTGCTGGGCTGAGCCTGCCTACTCACACCCCATGCACCTGGTGCAGAAGGGCAGGGCCCCGGGGTATTTCTGGGGCAGGCCCAGCCCTTGCACTCCGTCAGGATCAGGTGCAGCCTCACTGCTGAGTCCCTGTACTGGCAGAGGTGGGGGCTTCAGGGTGATCTTCCACCTCAATACAGCCAGTGGCCTGTGCACCCCAGTGCCAGGCTGGAGCCACATTTATTTACTGACAAATAATATTTGCAGAATTTTAAAATATTATGTCAGGTTTCAGAGTAGCAGCCGTGTTAGTCTGTATTCGCAAAAAGGAAAGGAGGACTTGTGGCACCTTAGAGACTAACCAATTTATTTGAGCATAAGCTTTCGTGAGCTACAGTTCACTTCATCGGATGCATTCAGTGGAAAATACAGTGGGGAGATTTATATACATAGAGAACACGAAACAATGGGTGTTACCATGCACACTGTAACGAGAGCGATCACTTAAGATGAGCTATGACCAGCAGGAGAGCAGGGGGGAGGAGGGAAGGGCAGAACCTTTTGTAGTGATAATCAAGGTGGGCCATTTCCAGCAGTTGACAAGAACGTCTGAGGAACAGTGGCGGGGGGAGGGGGAGGGGGAGGAATAAACAAGGGGAAATAGTTTAACTTTGTGTAATGACCCATCCACTCCCAGTCTCTATTCAAGCCTAAGTTAATTGTATCCAGTTTGCAAATTAACTCCAATTCAGCAGTCTCTCGCTGGAGTCTGTTTTTGAAGTCTTTTTGTTGAAGAATTGTCACTTTTAGGTCTCTAATCGAGTGACCAGAGAGATTGAAGTGTTCTCCGACTGGTTTTTGAATGTTATAATTCTTGACGTCTGATTTGTGTCCATTTATTCTTTTACGTAGATGTTAGAAAGCTTATTCCTTCACTCTCCCACTTCCCTGGTCCTTCTCGCATGAACAGAGAGCAACAATACCCGAAGTCCGAAGGTGCAAACAATTCGATGTTTATTGGGGTGAACTTCCAGCAAGCTTAAATACAAGTTCCTTTTTCCTTATTTTCGAATCCCAACTTATTTCCTGTTTGCCCCTAATTTATATAGTAATATTCTTAGCTATACCTTAACCAATCATTCTACTGAAATTTAACTAACCAATCCTAACATATTGTAACATGATTAGCTAACCAATTATATCCCACCACCTTAATTAGTTTACACCCAGCAAAATTAATTATACAGCAGACAGAAACAATCACAGAACCAGACAGAGACCATGCCAATAAACAATAGCAAAATGGGAACTATAATGACAAAACAATACAGAAGTGAGGACTTCACAACTACATCTATAAAGACATAAGAGTTTCCCAGCTGTGTCTATTGAGAAGTGAGTTCTTAACAGAAAGAAAACTATCAACCTCAATTTCCTTTTACATCTTCTAGGCACTTCCCTTTCTCTGGAGGTGATAGGCACTATCAGGACAGGATTGTATTCCTAACAGCCCAATAGCACCTTCTTTCAATGTGACTAGTTTGGAATGTGAGGATGTGACCCGTCGCTTCCCAGCTTATGGCTGCCTCTGTTGCTTAGCCAAAGGCCTTAGCCTAAGAACAGGGCCTCAGACTGTCCAAGTAAGAGAAGGCCCTTACACTGGCAGACAGTGATTTTGATTCTTTCTTTTATACCTCTAACTAGCCAAGTGATAAGAATACACCTAAATTCTTAAAGTACAGGCCTTTACAGACAGACCTGAATATCTATATCCTAACAGTAGAGACTGACAGTTTGACCAATGTACATGGCAGAGGGGCATTGCTGGCACATGATGGCATATATCACATTGGTGGATGTGCAGGTGAACGGGCCTCTGACAGTGTGGCTGATGTGATTAGGCCCTGTGATGGTGGACACATCAGCCACACTATCAGAGTGCCAATATAACTGCATGCACCCTAGCAGTTGTACTGGTAGAATTATTTCAATAAGAAACCCGTACCCCCAGCTAAAATAGCTATGACGGCACAAAATTTGTGGATAGACCAGACCTAACTTACATGTTGATATTTTCACACCATTTCTGTGAAATAGCGATTATTGTTTCCATTTTACTACTGGGAGAAAATGAGGCAGAGAAGTTAATTGACACGCCCAAGTCTGTTTCACATTAGGATTTAGTAGTTCTTCGTCCAGTCTTGGATTCAAGCCACTCAGTCACAACTGTCTCTGGAATAAGACTATCGTACTATGCATTATTGGGAAAACTTTTTCTTCAAATGGTGGAATAAAATAGTTGCATCTCAAACAAACTTGTTCTGGAACAAATTACAAAAATAATTTCTTGATATCATTCATATTTTATTTCTGACATTTGTTTTAATGCTTTCTTTACGTTTATCATAAAATCAATAGGAACTCTATGTATGAAAAGGAAACATGATTGATATATGAACCTGTTTTATTCTGAGTATCACTCCTAGTTGAGATTTGTCAACAAAAATACGCCATATATCTGGCAAATCTTTGCATGGCAATAAAGTATTGTATTATGACAACATAAAAGTATGTCATTAGGTAGTAATTTCCTTTTAAAATTTCAATACTAATCACAGGATTAGGAATTTAAATTCAGAGAGAACAAGTTTTGTTCAATCTTGGCTGAATGATGGAAGTGTAGACTCTTGGGTCATGGACTCCTCACACTTACACAGGGTTTACACCCGGGTAACTCTTCACTTTAGTGGAATTACTCCTGATTTACACCAGTGTGAGTGAGAGGTGGGTTAGGCCACTGAAGAGAAGGATTCACTTTTAAGAAAACAAAATAAACGTTTTCATTCTTTAATTTTTTTTTTGTAAATTGCCACCATTAAACTTACATCCATACATGCAAGCAGAAGTCACTGGTGCATTTATATTATTCTGCTTTATTGTTTTCATTTGCTTTCCTTAAGCCTTAAACATCTTGCTACACTATGAAGAATGGTTCCTGCTTGCCTTTGCACAATCTTTCTAAAGAAACCAAGGCAATACCGCTGGTTCTCTGGAGAGAAATTCCATTTTGAGGGCTTAAGTGGCACATAGGTCTCATGTTGGCCTTTTGCACAGGGGCTGATTTCATCCACAGGGCACAGTAAATGAGTAGGAGGGAAGATTATGTTCATCTCATATGCTCTATGTGATGTGCAGCACTGGCTTTAGTAAGGATCTGATCAAAAGCTTACTGAAGTCAGTGACAGGTTTCAGAGGAGCAGCCGTGTTACTCTATATTCACAAAAAGAAAATGAGTACTTGTGGCACGTTAGAGACTAAAGAATTTATTTGAGCATAAGCTCTCGTGAGCTACAGCTCACTTCATCGGATGCATTCAGTGGAAAATATAGTGGGGAGATTTATATACATAGAAAACATGAAACAATGGGTGTAACCATACACACTGTAACCAGAGTGATCACTTAAGGTGAGCTATTATCAGCAGGAGAGCGGGGGGGGGGGGGGGAGGGGAGAAAACCTTTTGTAGTGATAATCAAGGTGGGCCATTTCCAGTAGTTAACAGGAACATCCAAGGAGCAGTGGGGGGTGGGGAGGGGAAATAAACATGGGGAAATAGTTTTACTTTGTGTAATGACACATCCACTCGCAGTCTCTATTCAAGCCGAAGTTAATTGTATCCAGTTTGCAAATTAATTCCAATTCAGCAGTCTCTTGTTGGAGTCTGTTTTTGAAGTTTTTTTGTTGAAGAATTGCAACTTTTTGGTCTGTAATCAAGTGACCAAAGAGATTGAAGTGTTTTCCGATTGGTTTTTGAATGTTATAATTCTTGACGTCTGATTTGTGTCCATTTATTCTTTTACGTAGAGACTGTCCAGTTTGGCCAATGTACATGGCAGAGGGGCATTGCTGGCACATGACGGCATATATCACATTGGTAGATGTGCAGGTGAACGAGCCTCTGATAGTGTGGCTGATGTGATTAGGCCCTATGACGGTGTCCCCTGAATAGATATGTGGACACAGTTGGCAACGGGCTTTGTTGCAAGGATAGGTTCCCGGGTTAGTGGTTCTGTTGTGTGGTGTGTGGTTGCTGGTGAGTATTTGCTTCAGGTTGGGGGGCTGTCTATAAGCAAGGACTGGCCTGTCTCCCAAGATCTGTGAGAGTGATGGGTCGTCCTTCATGATAGATTGTAGATCCTTGATGATGCGTTGGAGAGGTTTTGGTTGGGGGCTGAAGGTGATGGCTAGTGGCGTTCTATTATTTTCTTTGTTGGGCCTGCCCTGTAGTAGGTGACTTCTGGGTACTCTTCTGGCTTTGTCAATCTGTTTCTTCCCTTCAGTAGGTGGGTATTGTAGTTGTAAGAATGCTTGATAGAGATCTTGTAGGAGTTTGTCTCTGTCTGAGGGGTTGGAGCAAATGCGGTTGTATCGTAAAGCTTGGCTGTAGACAATGGATTGTGTGGTGTGGTCTGGGTGAAATTCACTTGACTTCAATTGGCTTTGGATCAGGCCCTATATACACATTATTCCCACCACTGCCAGAAATGGATATATTCTCTTCTTACTACTGTGAGGTGCCCATGGATGGGAGAGGAGGATGGAGTGAAATTGATATACGGTCCCTGAACCAGAGCAGAATGGATTATAGAGAAATAGGGATAGGGAGGGTGGGTGCAATGTTCTGCAGATTTCCTTAGTGTTAGCTCCAGAAAGGAGCAGCATATGATTTTTGTAGCTTTGCTGTCAATTATGGTGTACTTTCCAGCAGTACAAGGGGTCTGCCTGGGGCCAAATGTAATTCCGCATCACCTCCTGCAAACTCACGAGAAAGTTATGTCCTGCCATGCTCTGGCAAAGATGAAAAGAAAGCTAGTTGTAGCCATGCAATTTTCATTGTAAAAGAAAAATACATGTTTTTTTCCCCCTAGCTTGTGGTTTCCATTGTTTTTTCTCCACTCCTGCTGAGGGTCATCAGAGAGAGCAAGGCAGCCTAATTCAGCGCTTGACTTTATGAGTTCAGTTAGAAGAACTCCGAAGGTTCAGAACTAAGCCTTACTACACTAGCCGTCTAAGTTGACCTCCTTGCAATTTGTAGTCCAGTATGGCACATCACAGCTCATGAGAGTGATAAATGAGTGCCGGTCTCAAGGTGAGACACTTTATATCCATGCTAACACAAGCAAGTTTCATTGCTGTTTTTATTCCACCCTCCCCCCCGCCCAATTCACACTCTCACTTTCCACTTGCTCCTTCTCCTCTCAATCTGATCAAAGCATATAGCAGCGTCCTCCCAATAGGCAGCAAACTCTTAGAGCAGGAACAGGTTTCGCACCAAATAGAGACGTGTGAAGAATGAGAATGGGCTTCCTGACATGGTTGCTGTTTTGTACATGAAGCCACCTGGAGGCTTTGAATATTATATAGATTGGAAACAGTCTCCCATCTCAGTCGTGATTATTATAAAGGATGGGTGAATTAATTCTGACCCTCTTGAGTTGATGATTTACAATCCCAATTTCAGCTAAATCCTCTTGTAAATGACTGAGATAAACATCCTATGGAGAGGCTTACTATGTAAAGTTTACCTTTAAAGTAATACTAGTATAACCTTGTAACACAGCTCCTGACAACTCTTCAAAGGGATGGGGTGTTCTGCTGCTCTGTTTTTAACAACCCTATATTTAAATTCCACCCAGAATATAGTCTTGGATATTTTCAGAGATATTTCTCCTTCCCCATTCTTGTGCCTCTTCATCCAGACTGACTTTTGATTGCTTGGGGGGCCCAGTGCTATTTTAAAAAGACTTACGGTATTCACTTGCAACAGCTCTACCTCACTTGTAAAGAAGTGGTGCCATGGCTTCTGTCCATATTTTGATTTGGTCTGGCACCAGTGGGCATATAAATGTATTATTATTAGTGCATAGTCTAAGGTCAAGTGCTAATGACTGCTCCAACATTTGGTCTGGACAGAAATGCTCTGCAGAAATAGTTAGCGATATTCCTCTGACAGATCTGGGAAGTATGTGAAGCTGCTTGGTATGTACAAACTTCACATCCCTGAGTCCAATTCTGCAAAGTGCCGGAGGGGGTCAAACATGCAAAGCACCTGGCAGGACCTGGCCCATGATCATGGTTGCTGACAGGAGTTAGAGCTTTGTGGCTGACAACCCCTGAATTTTCAGATGGGTGTGGTGGCCTTACTATCTGGATCAGAATATGGGTTTTCCTTGGCACTGCAAGAAGTGAAATGCCTCTGTTTTTACGCCTATATACGATCAACTCAAGCGGGTTTCTCTATTCACAGTTCCTGTATCTTGTTATCTGAATAATAAAGACTCTGCACGTAATTACAGGACTTGCAATATGATGAAAAAATCTGAAGTTATTGCTTGTTTTAAACTGAGAAGGCCATCATATCCCAGAATGCTGGCCAAAATGAATAATACTTAGGGCATGGAATGTGTGCCAGAGGGTGCCTAAGGGAACCAAATTTCAAGTCTTAGCTAGCTACAGACCCCCAGCAGAGCAACAGTTATTGGTGCCTTGCCCTATTATGATACCTGTGGGTGGTCTTTTTATCACAAGACCCAGGACCAGAAGCCAGCTGAATGATTTAGGGTGAAACAAGCCCACTGTGTTTATTAAGACTCGGGAGTATACAATTTGCTCTAACTGATCAGACCATTGTCCGTAAAGGCTGGTATCTCAGTTTCAGCAATGGCCAGTACCTGATGCTTCAGAGAAAGGCAAAACACTGTCTAGTTCTTCTAGCCAAAAACATAATGCTGCAAGCAGAAGAAAAAGCCTGCCTGGCTCCTGCAGTGAACAGCTTATGCCACAATGCCTGGGATATAATTAACCATATTTTGACTACCTTCTGTATCTTAATTACTCTTATTATAGCATACTCTGCATACTGTAATTCACTGGCATATTGTAACAGTTTCTGTCTAAATTAATATCTTTTAGGGAGAGAGACTTACCCAGAGTAATATGAAAAGGAGTACTTGTGGCACCTTAGAGACTAACCAATTTATTTCAGCATAAGCTTTTGTGAGCTACAGCTCACTTCATCGGATGCATACTGTGGAAAGTGTAGAAGATCTTTTTATACACACAAAGCATGAAAAAATACGTCCCCCCACAAACCCACTCTCCTGTTGGTAATAGCTTATCTAAAGTGACCACTCTCCTTACAATGTGTATGATAATCAAGGTGGGCCATTTCCAGCACAAATCCAGGGTTTAACAAGAATGTCTGGTGGGGAGGGGCGCGTAGGAAAAAAACAAGGGGAAATAGGTTACCTTGCATAATGACAGGTTTCAGAGTAACAGCCGTGTTAGTCTGTATTCGCAAAAAGAAAAGGAGTACTTGTGGCACCTTAGAGACTAACCAATTTATTTCAGTATAAGCTTTCGTGAGCTACAGCTCACTTCATTGGATGCATCCAATGAGGTGAGCTGTAGCTCACGAAAGCTTATGCTCAAATAAATTGGTAAGTCTCTAAGGTGCCACAAGTACTCCTTTTCTTCTTGCATAATGACTTAGCCACTCCCAGTCTCTATTCAAGCCTAAGTTAATTGTATCCAATTTGCAAATGAATTCCAATTCAGCAGTCTCTCGCCGGAGTCTGGATTTGAAGTTTTTTTGTTGTAATATCGCAACTTTCATGTCTGTAATCACGTGACCAGAGAGATTGAAGTGTTCTCCGACTGGTTTATGAATGTTATAATTCTTGACATCTGATTTGTGTCCATTTATTCTTTTACGTAGAGACTGTCCAGTTTGACCAATGTACAAACTGGCATGGGGCGTCCCTTCGGCAGTAGCAGCAGCCCCAGCCCCAGCAGGGAGGCGGCTGCAGCAGCACCAGAGCATCAATGTCACTGCAGCAGCCGGTCCAGAGTGGCCACCAGAGGCAGCTGGGGCTCCACTGTGAAGCCAGCCTGTCCCCTCCCCCAGCACCAGCAGCCCAGGTACCCCTCCAGGTGCAGGGAGACAGCCAGTGAGCCCAGGGAACGGGCTTCAGCATGACGTGTGTGTGCGAGAGCGCTTTGCCCCCGCAAATGTAGCAGTCAGACTACACCTATGACCCCATGCCAGGCTCCTGCTTCCCTTCCCCTCCCCGCATTCCTTTATCCCCTTCTCTTTCCCATCCCCTCTCCATTCCTCTCCCCACAGTCCCCTGCTGCATTCCACCCCCATCCACTTCTCTCCTCCCTGCCCTATCCCACTATCTCTTCCCCCAGCCCCACCCCACCCTCCTTACCCTGTCCTCCCCATGGGGACTGTGAAAGTAGAATGAATTATATTGAAATTATAATTAATTAAAGAAATGCTGCTTGAAGGGTTTGTTGAAATATAGTTGTCAGGAAGAGAAACATTAAGGAGTGTGAGACAATGGGTCCTCAAACTAATTAACTTAGAGCTCCTACTGAGCTAGGAGATTGGTAAACGTTAGGATGCAAATAAGATATATATGTATATTTGTCAGTTTCTGCAGTTGCAGGAGGCTCACATATCTGGGTGCATTGGCAAAGCACTTTGCTAATAAACAGAGTGGTCTGACATATTCAGTGAGTCTTGAACCTGACTTTGACAATTTGGAGGTCCCACCGAGATGGCAACCGTCTTCACTGGGGCCGTGTGATTCCTGACCGTTCTTAGGACGGCGGTGGCAAGCCAGCACCTGGGCATTTGGCCTGAGCGGTCCTCCACCAGAACGGAAGGGTGCATGACCACAGTGAAGTCTACACCATTGAACCTGTTGGTTCCCACTCTGTTCTGGTAGGGATCCCGGGATCTGACATCAGGAATCTGGTCAGGTAATTATTTCTGTGTTTTGTCCGGACTGAGGGCTGTCTTGTCTCTGTGTCTATCTGTTCTTCCTCTGGTATGTTTGAGTCTGGGCGCCGTCTCCGTCCGGGAATCGGCTGACCAAAGGGTTCCTGTCCCCACGGTCTGAGTGGGTGAAATCTGCACAATCGCAGCCGCACCGCGCCTTGGGTAAAACCCGTGTGAAAGTAAGGGCGATTGAGGCAGTAGCCTGTGGGCTCCTTTTGTGTGTTGCACCGGGCATCGCTCTGACGAACCCGACTTTCCTTCTTGTGTGATTGGTGTGTAAAGTCCTCCTGTATGGGTAACCAGACATCTAAGTCGGGACAGTTCACTAAAGGAACGCCGGCTCATTTTATGTATTTTAGGAAGGGTCCGGACTCCTGTAAATTTCTGGAAAAATGGTCTAGGCTAACTCAGGAGAATCCCAAAATTCAGTGGTCACTGTTAGGATCTTGGGACAAAGACCGAATAGACGTCTTAAAAGACAAACTCGGCCAACCTAAAACTAAATTGGCAAAAGGAGAGGTTGATTGTTTCATGCAGTGGTGGGAAGAGGCAAATCATAGGTGGACAGAATCAAAACTTGCCTCTCTCAAAGATTCAAATGATAAGTTAAAAGCTTTATTAGAAGCCTCCTCTCCTGCTGCCAGACCGAGCGCTCCCCTTTATCCCATTCCCCTAGAAAACTAGGATCGATCCCATCCCCCTTCATACTCCCATCTCATTGTGGGAAAGGAAGAAGAAAACCCCTTGTTAAATTCTGGGGATGACGATGAGGAAGATGCATTAATTGGCCTGGCATCCTTGCATCGGATCAATAGGAAGTCACAACAACTTCCAGGGGTCTCCAGTTCAGACCAGTCCGGATCGTACAATACCGCCCAGGCCCATTCCTCCGGTACCACTCAGACCCGTAAAGAAAAAACCCCTGTTCCCTCGAAACCCTTCAGTCTGCCTGACTCCTCTGTTTTTCCCCATACATACGAAGATAGCCTGGACACTGATTGGGCCCAACACTTACGCTCTGGCTCTAAACCTATCCAGGCTCCCCTCCGAATCCTGCATACTGGGGGCCAACAAGAAGATCCCACTTGGAGCTATAAACCCTGGACTTGTCCAGAGCTCCTTTCAATTGTAAAAGGCTTTCCAAAGCCTCTGGAAAATCCTACCACATTTGCAGAGGAATTTTTTTTAGTGTGCGACACCTATGAACCCTCTGAGGCAGACCTCCAGGAGCTGTGCAAGCTACCTGTAACCCCTAGCGAGCATGAAAAATGGCTCACAGCAGCCAATTGGCCCATCAGCGAGCGCCATTCAACTTTACCAGACACCGGTCCTGACACTGAATACCGGAAAAAGTGTAAAGACCGAGCTAAAAATCTACATGAGGCCATCCCTCGAGTATGGACTCCAAAAACAAACTGGACAGCCATACATTGCTGTAACAGCGACAGGGAGAAAGTCTGGGTGACTATCACACCCGACTGACTGATGTTTTTCTGCAACATTCTGGTATACAGCAACCGGGTGAAAATGGGAAGGGCGCCCTGGCTCATGCGTTTGTTAATGGCCTCCTACCTGCTATTGGCAGTATGCTAAAGCAAATAAGTGTTGGGTGGGAAACTGAAACCATGGATAAATTGCAATCAGTGGCAGAACACTGCCATCGCACTCTAAAGGGAAAGGAGGAACAATCTTCCCAAAAGTTAATGGCCCTGCAAATACAGCATTATTCAGGGCAAAGTAAATAGTACTGGGAAGGGGTACGTGGTCATGGGAGGGGCCATGGAACTGGATTTTCAGGTTTTGGGCGTGTTTGTAATTACTGTAAACAACCCGGACATTGGAAAAACGAGTGTCCATGCCGGCCTAATAGATCTGTAAACAACTGGCTAGACCCCCCTGTCAGCACAGCCCGACAGTCCCCAGACTTACTTTGTCCCACAGCAATGACAGAACACCAGGGAACCTCAGGAAATTTTAGCTCCTTTACTACCTCTCACTCCCACGGGTGAATGTGTTTTGACTATTAATGATCTTTCTCTCCCTTTCCTTGCTGATACGGGAGCTTCACTGGTACTGCCGACCTGCCTGAGGTTCCCCGCTCCGAAAAAACCATATCCGCTGTGGGCATTACGGGAGTCCCAACCCCTTATCCCCTTTCAAAACCTCTACCAGTCCAGGTTGGTCCCCTTTCCGCAGACCATGCATTCCTCCTCTCGGATTCCACTCAGGTGAACCTTTTGGGTTGGGACCTGTTATGTAAACTTGGCTGTACCAATCTACTGTTCCCCGGATGGTGTCTACTTACAAATTCCCCAGTCCTCTCTGAGTGATTCTGTAGCCTCCCTGCTGTCTGAAACTCTCCTTTCCACTCAGGTCCCCTGCTGCCCATTGGTACCGTCCCTTGAATACCTAATTTCACAAGTCCCATCTTCTCTGTGGCCAACCCACCCGTCTGAAGTGGGCCGTTTACATACTGACCCCATCTGCATTATTGTTGATTCCTCCAAACCTCTGCCTCGCCTGTCTCAATACCCTTTAAACCCCGAAGCAGAGGCTGGAATTGCTCCAGTCATGACTGCCCTGTGGGAACAAGGCATTATTATCCCCTGCTCCAGCCCCTGTAACACCCCTATCCTCCCAGTTCGAAAAGCTGATGGTAAATCGTGGTGGTTTGTTCAGGATCTTCGGGCCATTAACCACACTGTCATACCTGCCTTTCCCATCGTCCCTAACCCAGCGACGATTCTGGCTTCTATCCCACCAGATGCAACTCATTTTACTGTTGTTGATTTGTGCTCTGCTTTCTTTTCTGTCCCGGTTCACCCTGACTCCCAGTTCCTGTTTGCCTTTTCTTACAAGGGGCAACAACACACATGGACCACACTGCCCCAGGGGTATACTGAAAGCCCATCATATTTTTCCCAAGCATTAGCCCGAGACCTTGATGACCTTGTTTTCCCGTTCAGGTCCACACTAGTCCAATATGTAGATGATCTACTCCTCTGCTCCCCTTCATTGTCTGCCTCTGAAACTGACTCTTTAGTGCTCCTTACTGCCCTAACAAATAAGGGTCACAAAGCTTCTCGTTCTAAACTACAACTCTGTGAAGCTTCTGTCACATACCTTGGCTTTCTCCTCTCCCAGGGTTCCCGTGCACTTTCTCCCACCCGCGTCCAAGCTATCCTTAGCTTTCCCTGACCCCGCTCCCCACACCAGGTCCGGAAGTTTTTAGGCATGGCTGGATTTTGCAGAAAGTGGATTCCCCAATATGCCTCCCTTGCTAAACCTCTCCAGGAACTCACTCGATTCTCTGTGCCTGACCCCATGCCGTGGCCCCCTGAGGCCAATTCCGCCTTTGTTTCCCTCAAACAGGGTTTGGCTTCTGCCCCTGCCTTAGGGCTGCCTGACTATTCTAAGCCTTTTACCCTTTTCTGCCACGAACAATCTGGGTGTGCACTTGGCGTTCTCACTCAGATGCACGGAGAAAAGAACCGCCCAGTGGCTTATTTCTCTGCCACTTTAGACCCTGTTGCCCAAGACTTACCCCCCTGCCTGCGTGCTGTGGCTGCTGCAGTGCGCCTAGTCGAAATGTCTGATTCCCTTGTTCTCCGCTCTCCTCTTACCCTCCTGGTCCCTCACTCTGAAGAAACTCTCCTGCTACAACGTAACACAGGCCACCTCTCCTCTGCTTGCCTTATCAGGTACAAACTTTTACTACTATCAGCTTCATATATCACCATAAAGCTTTGTTCTCAGTTAAACCCTGCCACTCTCCTTCTTTTGTCTGATGATGGTGATCCCCACGACTGCCTTGCAACTGTCTCTGCTGTCACCGTCCTGCGCTCTGACCTTTCCGATGTCCCTCTCTCTAACTCTGACCTTGTTTTATTTACTGATGGTTCCTGTTTTCAAGACGACCAAGGTCATCTCCTTGCAGGATACGCTGTAGTTTCACTCTCTAAAACCCTGCAAGCTGCACCTTTACCTTCTGTAACCTCAGCACAAGTCGCTGAAATAGTTGCCCTCACCTGGGCCTGCTTTTTGGCGGAGGGACGCTCCGCCACCATTTACACTGACTCCCGCTACGCTTTTGGGGTTGTACATGACTTTGGTACCCTCTGGCAAACTCAGGGTTTCCTTACCTCTGTCGGTACCCCTATTAAAAATGGGCCCTACATCGCTGCCCTCCTGTATGCAGTTTTACTTCCGTCTGCCCTAGCTATCGTTAAGTGCCCTGGCCACTCAATGGCGGATACTGATGTTGCTAAGGGTAACGCATTTGCTGACGCCTCTGCTAAACATGCTGCTGCCATAGAATCTTCCCCAGATGCATTTCTAGGGTCCCTTTCTGTTTCTATACCGCCGCCGTCGCTCACTGACCTCGCCCTGGTCCAAGACTCTGCCCCAGAAACCGAGAAAGAATTCTGGGTTGCCCAAGGTTGCTCTCTACATCCCGATTCTCTTTGGCGCTCGCCTATTGGCGCCTTTGTAGCCCCCTTTTCACTCTACCCGTCTCTGGCCGCCCTGCTACACGGTGTTTCGCATGTCGGAAAGGAGGGGATGGTCTCTGCTGTAACTAAGACAGGATGGTGGCCCCCCCATTTTAGCTCTTTTGCAGCCCGCCACTGTGCAGCCTGTACCATTTGCCAAAGCCATAATATTGGTAAACCTGTAAAAGTGGCCCAGGGGTTCCGGGGTCTGCCTTAAGCACCGTTCTTGCATTGGCAACTTGATTTTGTACAAATGCCTAAGTGTCAACAATATGAATTTATATTGGTTATGGTATGTTTATTCTCTGGTTGGATTGAAGCCTTTCCTTGTCGCAAGGCTGACTCACTGTCGGTTGCCAAATGTTTGTTAAATCTTATTATGCCTGCCAAGGGAATTCCTGCTACTCTGTCCAGTGATCGGGGTACACATTTTACTGGACAACTTGTTCAACACCTGGACCGTATATTGCATATCGAACACCTGTTGCACTGTCCCTACCACCCACAGAGCGCAGGAGCAGTTGAAAGACGAAATGGTGTACTTAAGAATAAGCTTGCTAAAATTTGTGACTCTACAGGATTAAGCTGGCCAGTAGCCTTACCATTAGCCCTTATGGACATGAGATCCACTCCATTCCAAAGGCATAAATTAAGTCCCTTTGAAATTGTTATGGGACACCCTACACGAGCTATGACTACCATTACTCCCGTTCCAGATTTGAACTTGACTCACAGTGCGCTCCTTCAGTATTGCAAGGGACTAATGCAAGCTGTAAGTCACTTCCATTCACAGGTTCGATTCGTCTGGCCCACGGAACCCATCTCTGACACTTGCCACAGCCCCGAGCCAGGTGATTGGGTCTACGTACGGCGCCGTCATCGAAAGCACGCCTTGGAGCCCCGGTGGAAGGGTAATCATCAGGTACTGCTCACTACACAGGCGGCTGTTAAACTATCTGGCATAGCAGCATGGATACATGCTTCACAGTGTAAGAAGGCACCATCCCCAGAGAACCAATCATCATCTCAGGACAACGCAGAGTCAATTTTGACTCCAGAAGAAGACGTAGAGGAACAGTCTGCAATACCTTACAATCTACGCTCTTGTAATGGTTGCCAGAAGCAGACGACGAACAAAAAAAAAGCAGTAGCGAGCCTAGCGCCTACTGCCTGGTGGGGGTAAAACCATGACTGCGGTTCCCTCAGTTGAGGTTGTCAGAACCAGAAGAGCCTTGCCTCCAACATGAGCCTCTGCCTGTTCCTAGGCTGCTGGTATCTTACAGTCTGGGGAGACCACGATGACCATTCTTTTATCCAGCAGCAGGTGTGGATAGCTCAGACCCTTAATATTTCTAATTGCTGGGTCTGCAGCCACATCCCAGCCCACTCTCAAACTGGTGTTCCTGTCCTGGCTATCCCACTCAAGTCCCCAGACCTCACTGGAGGGCCTCGTCCGTTTAACAAAATATGGAACAGCAATGACACTTGGGAAGCAGTGGGAATAAATGCATCTAAATGGATAAGTGTGGTGGAGGGAAAAGGTCATTGGTGTTGGGTGGGTAATGGGACAGGGCTGGATCTGGGGAAAAGCCGTTGCCTTCAGCATATTGTGGCCAGTGGTGGATGGGCTTATTCAAACAAAACTAAAAAGTGGCGGGCCGGGTATGGAGATATGAATTTTTTCTCAACCTGGGGTCAAACAGAGAAATCAATCTCATGTTCCCCCTACAGTAACCTTAGTGAAAACAATACAATCTTTCAGTGTCATGCAAATAACACCACTCCTCGTAAGGAGAATTACCCTGTACCCTTTGGGGGATACTACTCCTCCTTTGCAAACACCTATATGACAAATTGGTGCAACCGACCCTTCCCGGACTTAATAGGCCATCACTGGGTGTGTGGGACCAGAGCTTATACCACACTACCAGCTAATTGGTCAGGAATCTGTTATCCCGCCCGACTCTTCCCACAATTCCGAGTGCTAGGAACCTTCCCTCGAGAACGCCTCCGCAATTTCAGGCAAAAAAGAAGGGACTTAACAGATGCCCAATGGTATGTAAATAACATAAGCTTCTTAACCTGGGAAGAGGCCATTGGCGGTTCCTTAATACCGTTAGGGGGAGTAATATTCCATGCAAAAAGGCTCCTAAGGTTACAAGCAGTAGTTGAAATAATGGCAAATGAAACCAGAGAAAGTTTAAGAGCCCTGGCCAAAGAAACAGGGGCAATCCAACAGATGGCCCTCCAAAACCGTCAGGCATTGGACATAGTGCTGGCGGCAAAACGAGGGACTTGTGCTCTCATTGGAAAAGACTGCTGTGTGTATATACCAGACAACACCAATGAGGTAATAGATCGTGCTAGCCACTTAGAACAAATCGCATATCTTCCCCACAAAGAGCCAAGTTCTTTATGGAAGTGGCTAAGTAACCTTTTCAATTTCTCTGGCATAGGAAACTGGTTGTTTCAGGGAGCCCTAACTCTCCTGTTTGAAATCCTAATAATTTTTGTATGTTTTCAGTTACTTTCCTGTTGTATCCAAAATTGTGTCAGGCATGCTACACAGATAGCTGCCCCAAACCAGAGTGCTAATTTGATGATTTTAAATATCACTGTTGAACAAAGAGATAAAGAACGATTGATATGTGGAACCCAGTCATTGTTGGTCATTGCGTAGCTTGACCAAAAGGAGGGATTGTGAAAGTAGAATGAATTATATCGAAATTATAATTTATTAAAGAAATGCTGCTTGAAGGGTTTGTTGAAATATAGTTGTCAGGAAGAGAAACATTAAGGAATGTGAGACAATGGGTCCTCAAACTAATTAACTTAGAGCTCCTACTGAGCTAGGAGATTGGTAAACGTTAGTATGCAAATACGATATGTATGTATATTTGTCAGTTTCTGCTTCCTTTTGTCTCTTATGTTAAATTGGCTTTGGCTTATTTGTATAAATAAGTTAGCTTGAGCCTCAGAGAGGGGCTCACATATCTGGGTGCATTGGCAAAGCGCTTTGCTAATAAACAGAGTGGTCTGACAAATTCAATCAGTCTTGAATCTGACTTTGACAGTACTCACCATTGTACAGGAAATAGATGGGCTCTAGGACCCGGAGGCAGTGTCCAACTGCTGAGCCAGTGACCCAGAGCTCCATCCCACCCCTCTGCTCCCCATGAGCCAAAACTTGGGGGGAAGGGGCACAATGTGGGAAGTACAGAGCTCCTCTCCCAGGCAGGCTGAGCAGAGCAAGCCCAGCAGGGCGCTCAGTGCTCGCACAAATGGAGGAGGGAAATGGCATGTGATTCTACATGACACCCCCCCATACCTCGCCTCTGTTTTGGGGCTCAATGCCTCCCTGCGCCTCCCCAAACTAAACCCATGCACGGGTCCCGTTACCATACCATGCCCCCCTTCCTTCTGCGCTGCTGCTGGCAGTAGCACTGCCTTCGGAGCTGGGCGGCCGGAGAGCAGCAGCTGCTGGCCAGGGGGTTTATCTTGTTTGCAGCATGGGAGGCCTTTTTTTTTAATGCCGCCCCTGTCCCACCCTGCAATACCCTCTCCCACTCGCTCCCACATTGTTTGTTGAATTTTTTATCCCATTCCCGCTATTATGGCATCCGGTCCTACTGGACATGCAGGATCCCAGTCCTGCCTGGGGCTCTATTAGGGGGTGCAAATATGCTTACTTGTCCTGGGCGCTAAACTGCCTGAGTTTAGAGCACCGGCTGCTCACGTCTTCCCTGAAAGAATCAAGGACTTATCAGCATGGTCACACCCTCCCCATCCTTAGTCATACTCATCCAATCAGGGAAGAGAAACAAAACCAGGTGACTAAGCTGACGAATCAGACTGCAGCAATATTGAAGAATGAATGGTGGGGACATTGTTCAAACCTGGCTTGTGAGCAAACCATAGGCTGAAATGTGTTGGCATGAAAAACTGATTGAATAATTCAGAACAAGGATCAATATCTGTTGGCAAAGTGAAATAAAGGACAACAACATTTGTTGAATAAATCTGCTGCAAATGGTTCACACAGCTCCAACACAGTGTATGAGAAGGAAGAGGAGTTGTATGCCTCTATACTAGGGATCAGGAATCATAGAAGATTAAGGTTGGAAGAGACCTCAGGATGGTCTGGGTAACATAGTCTAGATAATATAGTCCTGCCATGAGTGCAGGGGACTGGACTAGATGAGCACTCAAGGTCCCTCCCAGTCCTATGGTTCTATGATTTACATACTGTAGCTGTAGTGATCATGGGGTTCTGGTGAACTCCCACCAAGGGTCTCCACTGAGACATGGGGTCTCCAAATCAGCTTTGATTAAAGATGATATGAAAACATCACTCTCCAATACATAAGTTCACTAATAGTAAAACAGTGATACATTAAACCTTAAACAGTGTATTTAATTTGAAGAAAAGCACTTTACAGAGTTCATTTACCCTATTTTCATATGACACATTTATCTTTGAGCATTTTAAGGATGCCCCTGTTAAGGAGGTCTCAGATAGAACCTGAGTTTAGGACACCTTGGTTTGTGATTTAGTAGAGAGATTTAGGAAAGCTGATGTAACTTAATAGATATTGAGCTCTGAGGAGGCACATCTAAAATGCTGTGGCATCTGCAAAAGGATTTAAAGCAGAAGGGTTTTTTTTTCCCTCTAACAAAAGCTAGGAAATTAAATGAAAAACTAATCTTTAGTTTAAGCAATTAAATGGTCAAAAATCTGAACCGCCCAAAAGTTAATCTGCTACATTGCTTAAATTTTCAAAAAAAGACTTGTGACTAATTTCTAAATGCCCAATTTAAGACACTTTAAGGGAATTTGATTTCAGAGTGTCCTGAGCACTCTAAAAACCAGGCCCTTAAAGTGTCTCCGAAGTTGGGCACCCAAATATCACTAGTCGCTTTTGAAAATCCAGGGAATTTTCTATTCATTTTCTTGATGTTAAATGTAAAATTTTAGTGTGTTATATTATGTGATCCGCACCTCAAAATATCCAGGAGAAGGTTTGTGGAAGAGTTAAAGCAGCTACATAAACCATAACTTTTGAGAGCTTGATGTCTCAGATCTCAAATATATATTGCATTAATGCTAGACTTTGCATTTATTTACCAATTATCAATGATAATGCTACTGCTGTGAGTGACACAAGGACTTGGCAATAAAAGAATGCTGGCCGCATAAACAGGATATTTAATATTGAGTTAGGATTTGTCATTGCTGTCCACATGGAGTCCTTATTCTTCTCCCAGCCCATCATTAGCAAACCCTGCTTGTACCTCGTTGGTTTCTCTATGTACAGCTTCGATTACTATATTTTCCCAGGAATAGCTACTAAACCACAAAACTTTCATATCTTTGTGATCCTCATTGCTACAGATTCCACTATTCACTCTTTGTGCTGTGTTATATCTAAAACAAGGTGGTTCAATTGCTTCTGTTATGCACTTATATTCTTCTGTTAACCTTCAGGGGACTACACTGTATATCTAGCCAGTCATTCTAATCACAGCTTGGATAATAGCCATGAGACCGCAACTAACTACTGTAGGTCTCCTTGTGAATGTGCAAATGAGGCTCTTATTGCTCTTAAAATGGAAATTATGCACCAGACCATCCATGTAGCTCCATCGTTTCCATGTAGCTCCATCGTTTCCCATAAACTGACATTTCACATGGACTGGGGGACATTTGGTTCACTTTGCAGGAGGACAGCAGCAAGTCCAGGTTCCCAGAATACATAGTTTATATGATCTGCTTCATTAAAAGCTCCTGAGGCAGGTGCATACAAGTCTGTCTTATTTTGAAAGATAGCTAAAGAGTCTGCTGTCCCATTAGGTCCAGCTAATGCAGAACAATCCTCTGATTGCAGAGCTGTCATGCTGTGAGAATTGAGCTAGAGTCCATTAAAAAGTTGCCTTGAATGCAAATCACAGCACATGGTCAAGTGCCATTAAAACACTTTAAACGAAAGAAAAGTCCGTTAGAAGAGTTTTGAATCAGACATAAATTCTTACACCAAGTTGAAGCTATCTGGGCTCCTTAACTCATCCTGCTGCATCAAATGTGGTGCTGAAAACACAGCACAGCACCCGTATGTGAAGATAATCAGAAAAGTGGCAATGCAAAAAAGGCACCTTTCTATTCCACAGATCCTCCCTGCATGTGTATTTTGAGTCATCCTGTATCTGTGTCCTTTACTGACATGCATCATATAGAATCTGCACGTTGACTGTCAATGTCCAGTCCTCTAGCCTTATTCCATTCAGATCATCATTAGGGTATTGCCACAATAGACTACAGGTCCTGAAAAGATGGATAAGACAGGAGTTGGCCATTTGGGAGATGAAGGTTTTTGGACGTTGATAAGAATTAGGTCCTTTACTTTTATAGCCTGGCATTTGATGACATCATTTGGACCTGATGAGACTGGAGTTGCTAGAATACATTCCCTGACATCGGATGCCTGCCCATAACGCCCTATGAGCTGAGACACAACAACAAACCCAAGAATTGGTAGTTAAGTGTCAGTAGTGGAATGGGTTATATAGGGTTTCCCGAAGCAAGGTGACATGTGCTTCGTGGTGTATGGCCAACAGGAGGAGGATATCCCTTTTGGGCACTGAGATTTCCTCGATATTGGAAGTACAGCACCGTGACAGCTGACCACAGCTCTCAGGTTTGTGATGCCCCGAAAGAGACGCCATTGGAGGACTCCTTTGGGCTGTATAGGTCTCTCTCTTTTTACAATGAGACCTTGAGCTCTGATTTTGCATTTTGTCGACTTTAGCTTTGCTTTTCACTACTGAGGCAGGGGTGCCACGTGAAGGCAGTACATTTGTTTCCTTTCCTGACTTACACAACCAGACTACATCAGCAATTTAAATCTGCCAAGAACAAACAGGAGGTTTCTGAGAAAGGTAGAAATCTTTTTCACCTTCTAAATCAAACCAGGCAAGAGTGCTGGAAAGGAACTGTTTCCAAATTGACAGGCTTTGCAACTGGAATGTGTGAAATTCAAACTATTAAGAGACTGAGCTGACAGTCTAGTCCGGGCAAAAAAGAATACCAAGTCACAGCAAACTCCATTGCATCCTCAGCTGGTGGTCAATAGCAGGGCTCCTAATCAAGACAAAGATTTCAGCTGTACAGTTAAAATGGTGGCTGCTGAGAGATGGCTCCTTTTACTGAGCAAGAGCTCAACCTGACTATATATCGGCTGCAGCCTAATAGGGCTCCTGGTCTAGAAAACATCCACCCCAAGTTTGTCTCTCACTTTGGGCCAATCATCAAAAGCTGGCTGTCTTCTGTTTTTGAATCATTGTACCCAAGATTGCAGAATCCCAAACATCTGGTGCAGGGCAAATGTCAAAGCTGTTCCCAAGCCAAGGAAACGGACAGACCCCAAAAGCTACCAGCTGGTCTCTCCTGTGTGTGTTATCTGCAAGATGATAGAAAGAGTAATCCCAATGCAGATTTAATGAGCTGGTCAAGCCTCACGTGCCTTGTATTCAGCCTGGATTCAGGCAGGAATGATGCCCACAAGATATGGTATCTCTGTCTGACTCAATACAAAGAAATGCATTTCAGTTCGGAAAGCACGTTGGTTAAGTTCTTATTGAGCTGATGGCAACCTATGACACTATATGGCACATCAGGCTGACTTCCAAGCTGCTGCACGTTATTCCTTGTAGGGCAATGGTGCGGGTCATGCAAGAAATGATTAGCAACTGAAGCTTCCCCCTGCAAGTTGGGGAGAAAAATCAGTTGTCTTAAACATCCTCATAATGTCTTTCCATATGGAACAGTTCTAGCTCCCCTTCTTGTCAATATATGCACATCCATCCTTCCTGAAATGCAGGCCGAATGGTATGTATATGCTGATGATATCTGCATTGCTGACACTGGAAAGATATTCCGTATCAGCACTGGCCCTGATGTTTCCTCCGGCTGAACACTGCTCTGAAGTCAGGGGCTCCAGTCACCACACTCAGCTTGTTGATCTGAAGCTGAGTTTGGCCCCTCGTCTTGTTAGTGGCTGGCTGAATTATATACCAACCTCCAGTCTGTAGCGCCACCAGACCTTCAACAAGATGCCATTATGGCCAAGTCTACCTGGAAACCCGTGACAGATGAAACAACCTATTATATGTTTGGTTGACTGGTGCTCCATTTTCAGACAAGAAACGTGCAGCACAACTTGAAGGTTTGCTCATATTCAGGGGAGGAATTTCACCCCTTCACACTGAGATGACACACCACAGCTGATCTCCTGACAACTCTTTGCTACAGCAGCTCATGTGCTCTTTGGACAAGAGCACTACCAGCCCTTTTTTATGCGCGGGCAATCAACCCCACCTGGGAGCAGAAAACTCCATTCTTTCAAAGTGGAAAGATCAGTGGGAAAGAGACTCGAACACACTAAATACATTCAGGAGACCATCAATGCGCATGCTTCGTTGTCCACTTGATCGCAGATCACGGACTAGGCTCAATAGGCTATTCTCTGGATCATCCAAAGTTGCTACAACTATGTACCAGCTTGGCCTGGTTTCCTTCCCACACTCTGTGGTTGGGGCAGAGCTGCAGCCAGTAACTGATGTGGTGGAAGAGTGCCCAACCTTACATCTGGAGGGCATTTTACAATCTCTAGTGTCTCTTGATACAGAGGCCGTCCTGTGGTTACAAAACCTGGATATTGAGCTCTAATGTATGGATACAAAAGAAGAAGACTGACATAAATAAGCTTTTACTCCTGTTAGCCTTGCAAGACCAAGACAGCTAAGAGTAAGCTGGATTCTATTCTAGCTTGGCTTCACGAGAACTACTGTTAACTAAGGGTTCAGAGTAGCAGCCGTGTTAGTCTATATCTGCAAAAAGAAAAGGAGTACTTGTGGCACCTTAGAGACTAGTCTCTAATGCTCAAATAAATTTGTTAGTCCCTAAGGTGCCACAAGTATTCCTTTTCTTTCTACTGTTAACTAAGTTTAGTTGCAGACTGCATCGTAGCTACATCTATCATACTATTCTGCTATGTCAAGTTTATGGGTGATGGATGTGCAAGCCAGGAAAAACACAAGGCAGGGAAGGAAATTGAGCAAATATAGTCTGGAATCACTGAGAGAACCGATTCCCCATAATGACAATTTTACTGAGTCTCTTTTCAGATCAGAACTGCACCTTAAGGTCCACAGTTGTTTCTGGTCAACCTGATAGAGGCCTATGTCCTGTAGAATCTACAAACAATGCATCAGATTCTTCCCTGGAGGAGCACTGCAGAAGTCTAACTAATTTGTTTTGAATAACCTTACACCAAATTCATTTAAAGTGGTCAGAGCTCCATGGAAGACAATGGGGTCTGACTCCTTGTAATAGGGTATTTGGCTGCTTGTGTATATGCAGATTGCTATCCTTAGTTGGACGCACTGACCCCTACATCAGCATCAGGTCCCTTCACTAGACTCAGCTTGGCTGCAGGCCTGCGGGCTCACTAGCCCTCTAGATCCCCTGCCTGCTCCCCACACCTGATTTTCTCTCCAACTTCCATCTTTTGTTTAGTTTACACAACAATTCTGAACCGCAGAACTTTCCTGCCTCACTCCCAGTCCTGCTACTCCTCTTTGTCTCGGCTGCACAGCTGCTGGTGTGGTCACCATTACTGAAATCTTCTACTGGCCAGCTGATACACTGACCCCTCCTCCCCCTATGAATGACTTGACATTTCTCAGCTTTTACTGAACTATGTGCAGTAAGTTACTTCTTATTATAAGATATTATTTATATCAGTTATGTTTATTTTTTTCTACTAAGGCTTCATCATAAAACTATGCAATTACAATTGTAAAGCTATCAGTGCTGGAAGTAATGATCTCATTTGGAATAATAAAAAAAGTTCTTCAAGTTGGGAGGATCGGGCTCTGCGTGTGTTATCTGGTGCTTAGAAAAAGCAGCCAGGGAACACAGGAAGGTAAGGGAAGGAAAGGCATTCAATTAGGTGGAAACTCTGATTAGAGCTGGGTGAATGGTGTAAAAATATAATGTAATGTT
The DNA here is from genome assembly GCF_965140285.1 of Lepidochelys kempii. Classification (NCBI taxonomy): domain Eukaryota; kingdom Metazoa; phylum Chordata; order Testudines; family Cheloniidae; genus Lepidochelys; species Lepidochelys kempii. Next base: position 260,122,186 of record NC_136381.1, read on the forward strand.
ATTTGGTCAATTTTTAAACAAATTTGCTTTAGTTGTGTAAGCAGAGTCTGAATGAGCTCTCCCCTGATATCTAGTGGTGAGCTGTGGAAAAAGACTTCAGAAGCTGATCTTGTTTGCATGGACACACCCACTCTGCCTAGGTGCTCGGCATGATGGGATTGCTTGCCCAAATGATCACTTGTGGCTGGTGTTGGATCCCCAGTCTCCTTGTTATTGGGGCAGGAGTAATAAAGCATTGCTATCCTTGTTGTGTGAACTGAGGGCAGCAGAACTGTACCTGGCATATCTCAATAGAGGGACTCACCCTCGACTGAACAGCACTTGCTAGGCAGGGGATATGGGTTCCAAAGCACAATGAGTTGAGAGAAGGTGGGGACAGGTACTTGTAGACGTGGGCCCTGTTTAAGGGTCCTTAACACCATTTGACCCTCTCTTCATGGTATAATAAAAGCTAATTTAGACACAATTGATAGTCTTGTTACATGCTGCAGAGCTGAAATCACTGATACCCAGGTCTAAGTATTAGACCTACTTTGGGACAGTATCTCTATTGCAAGAAGCTGCCGCACTAACAGCTGAAATCACTGAGAGCTGTGTTAAGTCAGGGGGGCTGAAAACATCTTGGCGAGTGGCCAGCAGGGCGGATGGTGGACAGGCGGGGCAAGCGGCTAGCAGAGAAGCTGGTGGAGAGGGCCAGAACCGAGCCCTGCAGAGGCGTGACAATTGGCCATTGGGGTGACGAATGAGTGCCTGAGCAGTACAGCATGTAAGGTGCCTCATTATCACCCTCTGCCTTCCACACAGGATGGAAGGTGTGTGACGTTATTGACATGAACTGTGACCATATAGATTATTGTTGAAACCAAGGTCCTATAGTTGGACCAAATCTTGTACAAAGGAGGTCAAGTAAGGTGTCTATGAAAAGGCTGTAATTTGCTGGTTATGATTATGCTATCTGGATGTGTGTATCATTTTTGTATTTGAAGTTATGAATATTGGTTATGTACTTGTATCTCAATGTGTTTGATTCTAAGTAGCATCAATGAAGCATTTGGTCAGCTTCTTGAGAAAGAACTATTCTGAGTAAGTGCTCAATCAAGAAACACTTAACTGACAATGGACTTTGGGAGACACCAATCCACATCTGAGCTTTCCTGGGAACATTCAAACTATCATGTAAACAATGGTATGAGCCTGCAAAAAGCTGAATCATTCGTGGACTTGTGACTTGCCCAGGTGGCTACAAACTCCATCTTGGTGCTGTGATTTTGCACAGAAGAACAAAGGGGTTTCTACCCACAAGAGAGAGAATATAAAAGGCCCTAGAAACCTCTCCATTTTGTCTTCAGCTGGCTCAAGAGATGGCGTCTCCACCCCAAAGAGATGCCTGAGGAGAATTGGAACAATGGACTGTAACTATGAGTGTGTGAGTGATTGCTGGACACAGACCATAAACTACAAAGTTGGTCTGAAAAGGATTGGACCCAGACCAGGAAGGAGTCCAATCTGTGAAAGAAGCTTATTAGAACATTGCATGTGTTTTTTTATTTTGCTTGGTAACTTACTTTGTTCTGTCTGTTATTACTTGGAACCACTTATATCCTACCTTTTACACTTAATAAACTCACTTTTGTTTATTAATTAACCCAGAGTAAGTAAGTAATACCTGAGGGAGCAAATAGCTGTGCACATCTCTCTATCAGTGTTGTAGAGGGCAAACAATTTATGAGTTTACCCTGTATAAGCTTTATACAGAGTAAAACAGATTTATTTGGGGTTTAGGCTCTCAGAAAGACTGAGTACTGGGTACTGGGAAAGTCCCTGTTAACTGGGCTAAATGAATCTTAATTTCTGTGAACTGCAGTGGGGCGTGGCCCAACCTCTTGATCTGTGCTGGTGCAGACTGGTGTGTCTAGCTCAGCAAGATGGGAGTGAAGAGAAGCCTTTTCTGGCAGTGGGATTTGTTTACTGTGGTATCCCAGCACATCTAGTGACAGTCTTGAGGGAGTTTCTGTGATCCAACCAGTCACAGGGGAACTTTGTGGATGAACCTCTGAACTCTGGGGGCTGCACTGGCCAAGGACAGCAACTGTGAGTGGGATACAGAGAAGGGACTGGCATGTTAAAGGGACTTTTTGGGTTGCTGGAGTTAAGACCCTGAGGGGGAAAGGACACTGCTCAACTTACTTGGGGGTGGGCCTTTTGCTCATGGTTTGTGTTTATGAACCCTAGTTGTGGTGTTTTCCCAAATTAATGCTCAGTTAAGTCCCTCCTTTTATTAGAAGTTTTTGCTACACTCGGAGTCTGTGCTTGCAAGAGGGGAAGTATTGCCTCTTAGAGATGCCCAGAGGTTGGTGTGTAATTATCTCAGGTCACTGGGTGAGGGCTCGAGCCGGTTTTGTGCTGTATTGTTAAAAAGGAACCCCCTAGATACTGAACCTGGCCCTTGTTGCTGCTGGCTCCACGTGGCAGTTGTGTTTCTCTTTTTTTTTTTTTGTTCTGAGAATGCACCAGTGAGGGAGTTGACTGGCATTAGTGTTTGCAGAAACTGGGAATTTTAAGTGATCCTCTGCAGAACCTTCATGAAAAGAAAATTTCAAATTCATAACTGAGCATTTGCAATAGAAAACTGATTCTAAGAATGATGGTAATCCAATCAGCAAACATAAACAGGCTACGGGACCCTGTGTCAAATCAGAACAGCTTGGACTGGAATCACTGAGTATGTTGGTCTCAAACAAATCACATGTGTACATTATCTCTATTGTGTACAGTAATTCCAATTAAAGTACACATTTGAAAACACAGGGCCAGACTCCAAAGCCCAGTGAAGTCAATAATCTATTGTGATCTGTTCACTGCCAGTTCACAGAAGAAAAAAAAAGGTGAAATAAACTGAACAAGTTATACATTACAACTCCCCCCATCCAGTTTTAACACCGCAGAAAGCATAAGCACAAAACTTTGAGGCTGCAACTGAGCCTATGAAGTCTAACTCAAGCACAATAGGGAAGGAGAAACATGCTGATTAAGCCTACAAGCTTTGGGCCTCATCATGGGAACTGCATCTCTGTGGGTTTCGTAGCCCACCTTAAAGATGCTTGATTTTAGCAGGTACAGAAAGCAGCCCCCTCCGAAAACCAGACCTCTTCAAGTTGCCTCAAACTGGGAACCCTGCACCCTTAATCACTTTTTGTGAGGCGTAACCTTCAACTCAGTGGCACTTCAAATAATTTGTCGTTCTGTCCTGTCTCTTCCCAGCCCCTGCAATTAGCTACTCATGAAACACAAAAAAGTTAATTTTTTTATATTTGCTAAAATTTGAGTGATTGGTCTTAGACAAAACATAAGACTACTTAAAAGACTGTATGGAAGCTTATAACAAGCCCCAGACATAGGACAGAAGAGCTTTTAATCAGACAACCAGAAGCTAATGAAAATTATTAGTGCTGGGTAGGGCTGATGGAAAAAATGGGACAAACTTTTTATGAAAATGTCACCCCTTTTCCCTGCTCCATCAAAATTTCAGCATCATTTACACAAATAGGAAATTGTGACATTTTTCTACCAACCCTCATGCTGAGTGGACTTCAAAGGGCTCAGTTCCAAAGGAATGCTTATCTGAATTTGGGATGGGCTTCTGGCATAACATTCAGATCCAGATTTCACACACCCTGAGTAAGAGATGTGAAGTTGAGGTTTTATCCTAGATTCAGCTGAAGATTCTTATTTCAATCAATTATTTCTGCTCTAATCCTTATTACAAACCCAACAGTGCTTTCTGTCAGGTTTCAACTAAACAAACCCATAAAAAACACATTGGGATGAGCAGTGGGGGAGACAAAGCTTTAACAATTAGACAAAGGGATGCTATTGTCACATCACACAATGGTAAGAGAACTCATAATTGCCCAACAGAGGAATAGCATTGTTAGAAGAAGAGTGCTCTAAATACAGAGGAGGAGAACGCGGGGGGTGGTGGGGGGAGAAGGAGGAGGAGGAGGAGTAGAACAGACCAATCAAAAGAAGAAGCATGCACAGAGATGCTAGCAATAACTCCAGCCTCAGAGCCCCAGGATGCTAAAGTGGAGTGAACACGTAATTGCCTGTGCATATGAAATATAATAAGAACCTATTCGGATTTTTTTTAAAAGGATCAGACGTGTATATGGATTATGAGAATATCCACTGTGATAACAGTGAGGATAAATATACAACTCATATAAACCCTTATACTTCAGGGAACTAATCTACTAAATGACAGGGGTTATCCTGATTTAGGGACCTATTGCACTATTCACCCATCCCTTCGCAGCCTTTATCACCCACCATCCAAACTTAAATGCCCCTGTGCCTTCTCCCCTCACTGCCCCTTCTGCATGGGGGGAAAAAAAACTCCCTGATAAAAATCTGAACAGCCACTACCTTATGTTCCTTCAGACTCAAGACTCACCTCTGCTGTGCTCCCCGGAAAACCCAGCCTTATGACCAAAGGTGATGAGCGATGATTATTCCTCTTCCTACTTCTTTTCTCTAACTCCAAGAAACAATATCTGCAATCCCTGTAACTACCCATGCTGAGCCAATTTCTCACCAGATTCATTGTCTTGTACATTGTATCTTCATGCCTTACCTTGCATCTGTTTTGATTTGTAGGCCCTTTTGGGCAGGGAATGATATTTCTTTATTTGTACAATGCTCAGAGGAATGGGAACTCCACTCTCAACTGGCGCCATTGGGTGCTATCAAATATATTTACTACTACTATCAATACTTCTTAAACAATATGAACATCTCTTTTGACCCTAATCCTGCAATGCAATCTGAACACGCAGACACTTAAGCCATGTGGAAAATCACTAAAGCCAATGCAGGTTGCAGGATCATTTGCAATAAATCCATGGCCGTGTATTGGACACACAACCAAACAACTCAAATTCAGAATATTTGTAATCAGTAGACAGTAAAATAAATAAATAAATCATATATATATATTTGTCAAATTCTGCTAACAAACATGAGAAACTTGTGATGTTATTCTCAGGAGAGCACAGAGAGGAAAAAAAGTGTATGTCAAAAAATCTCAAAAACAAATACCAGTATATTGTGAGTTGCTCATGGCTCCTCCGTGAGCAGAAAAGGGCTAATTTCACCAAAAAAAATTACTGGTTGCAAATTATTTAGTCATGTATGATTTGATCAGGTGAGTAAAACCTAAGTGAGGTTTTACCAGTTCATCACTGGGGATATTTGTAAAGCTCTCTATTAAATTTCATTTTAACTTCACTTTAATTAGCCAAAGAAAATCCCTGAAACTGCGTAACAATGTTTAGCATTTCTCATATCTTTCATTTATGTTTAGTACAGTGTAACAATACCAAGCGATGGGCATCTGGAAGAAAAGTGAATCATGAGCACAGCCTGCTGTTTTTGAGCAAGACTGCCACGGAAGACGTTATAAAGGAGGAGTATGAGTATTTGAAAACGTATATGGTTTGGTAATTAAATATTCTTACATTTCTGTGCTTTGCACATTAACTAACATCATCTCTGCTGCAACTTTTGTTTATTTGGTTGGGTCCTGGATCATAGCCCCTGGAGCCTAATTTGATGGGCATCTGTGGTCTTAGATTAGCCAATTTGATTTGATGTACCATAGAATAATGAACTAACTCATCACTTCTCTTGTGGGGGTGTAAACATTAATTTTTGTTGTGGAAAAATTAGTTTAGCCTGATTATGCTTTTTTAAATCTACCTTCACAATTTAGTAACAAAATTAAAAACAAAAAACAAAACCACCACACCAAGAGTTACAGCTAAAAATCTAGAGGGTTTTTTTGTGGGATTTATCATCTGGTTCTTCATGGGATACAGAAACTAAACTCCAGGAAAAAGGAAGAGTCTGGGGATCATCTCCACTGAATTTCGAAACCGTGTCCCTGATTCTGCAATCTGATATATGCAGACTGACTAGGGTGACCAGACAGCAAGTATGAAAAATCAGGACAGAGTGTGTGTGGGGGGTAATAGGTGCTCATATAAGAAAAAGCCCTGAATATCGGGACTATAAAATCGGGACATCTGGTCACCCTAAGGCTGACCTTTACACTTGCAGAGTCCTGAAGTCCAGGTCATTTCCCCATCAGCTCCATGCCCTCCCACAGCATCAGAGAGTCTTCATGTGAGCGTTATGTGCTCTCACTGATGAAAGAGAGGTGATTTTAACGACCATCATACAAAGCTACTGGACTACCCCACAATACTCCCGGACCTCAGGTCTGGAGAATCAGAACACCAGTGTCTTCAAAACCCTCAGGAATCTACAGATGCTCACCACACCCAGGGCCAGATTAATCTGGCTTGACAAAGCCCTGGCTGGGATGATTTAGTTGGTGTTGGTCCTGCTTTGAGCAGGGGGTTGGACTAGATGACCTCCTGAGATCTCTTCCAACCCTAATAGTCTATGATTAGGCTAATAAGGCTATAGACTTAGGCCCTCCTATTTTTTAGGCCCTACTGGTCAGCAGGGGGCATGGCCGGGTGAGGGTGGGGGAGCAAGCTTGCTCACATAGCCCTGCTGGGGCACTCCTGCCAGCAGGAAAGGCAAAGCATCCAGCCTGCTGTATCTCCCGGCGCTGCAGGAACACACTGCCGGCGAGCCGGTTAACACTGGTGACCGGACACTAAAAATCCAGTTACCATGGGAATCCGTGCCAGCTGTGGGTGCAGCTTGAGCAGGCACTGTCCCCCAGCTGCCCCCCCGATTTCTCCAGAGCTCTGCTTAGCTGCCAGGGAGAGAAGAGGCTCCCTCTATCCCTCTCCCCCACTGAGGCTGGCAGGCAGCTCCAGGATGCTGCCTCCTGGGTCCTAGTGCCCATCACTTCCATCTTCTATGTGCACTGGGTCCTGTTTCTGGACAACTGGTGAGTGTCTCTCGGAGGGCAGGGCAAGGGGGTGGCTGAGGGAGGAGGCAGTACCAGAGTGGTAGGGTGGGAAGCTTGTGTGGGTGGGCTAGAGTTCACTTCATTTCCCACTCAACCACTCCCCGGGGGGGGAGGGGGAGGAATAAACAAGGGGAAATAGTCTTACTTTGTATAATGACTCAATCACTCCCAGTCTCTATTCAAGCCTAAATTAACTGTATCCAATTTGCAAATTAATTCCAATTCAGCAGTCTCTCGTTAGAGTCTGTTTTCGAAGTTTTTTTGTTGAATAGTCACTTTTAGGTCAGAAATCGAGTGACCAGAGAGATTGAAGTGTTCTCCGACTGATTTATGAACGTTATAATTCTTGACAAACTCCGACGAGAGACTGCTGAATTGGAATTAATTTGCAAATTGGATACAATTAACTTAGGCTTGAATAGAGACTGGGAGTGGTTGAGTCATTATACAAAATAAAACTATTTGCCTTGTTTATTCCTCCCCCCTCCCCCCCGGGAGTGGTTGAGTCATTATACAAAGTAAAACTATTTCTCCTTGTTTATTCCTCCCCCCCTCCCGCACTCCCACTGTTCCTCAGATGTTCTTGTTAACTCCTGGAAATGAGCTGGAAATGGCCCACCTTGATTATCACTTCAAAAGGTTTTCTCTCCCCTCACCCCACTATCCTGCTGATAATAGCTCATCTTAAGTGATCACTCTCCTTACAATGTGTATGATAAACACCCATTTTTTCATGGTCTGTGTGTATATATATCTCCTCACTGTATTTTCCACTTTATGCATCCGATGAAGTGAGCTGTAGCTCACAAAAGCTTATGCTCAGATAAATTGGTTAGTCTCTAAGGTGCCACAAGTACTCCTTTTCTTTTTGCAAAAAAATCAACAAAACCAAAGTACCCCAAATTTTATCCGCAAAAGGAAGAAGTGCCAGAGACTCTATGGTGTCCACAAGAGACTTCACTATTACTATTGATTTTACGCGGAAAGTGCTCAGACACCATGGGGATGGGTGGCAGTATAAAGATACTGAGATAGATAATATTTTATTTAATATTTTTAAACAAGTCCTGGATTCATAAAAAGAATCCCCCACTGGAGCTGAGAACAGCTCACATGATAATGTGTCATTTTCTTTTGCTGCACTGTGATTTCTTTTGCATTCCATGGTACTAAACATTTGACCAGAGATAGACTTTAGGAGACCATTTAGCTTAGGGGAACATTTTCAAAAGTGCCTAAATAAACTTTGGAGCCTAAATCCCATTTTCAAAAGGAACAAACAATTTTGAAAACATTACCCTCAATCTACATACTTGAAAATGCAACAATTCTGCAGAAGACAACTGGGTTATTGAATAACAGGTCATTGTAAGCCTGGTAAAAAATCTAGGACAACTGATTTCCAAGGCTGTCCTTGAAAGTCAGCAGATACAAAGAGCCTTTGCAAAACTCAGTAGAACTTTTCAGTTTGCCTCATGGTGTGAAGGGACTAAATGGAAGAATGATGATGCTTTTTCTTTGTTATTTCTCTCCTTCAGAAATTCTTCAAACTTAATTTCTGTGAAATTAGTTCCTTCAACACAGAATAGTCCCCTGGTAATTTCTTCTTTATTCAAAACTGTAAATCAGAACTTGAAGGGTTAAAGTAGCAAAAATGTGCATTTCAAGAATATGGGATAGCCCGTTTGTAGTATATCACTAAACAGGTATATGACTGCCATGCGTCACCAGTGCATTAAAGGCAACAGAGCACAGGGTTGCTTACTTTAAGGAAACCACCAACCTGAATTTAGGCTTTTGTAAGCCATGGCTTCTGCAAACACTGCAGATAATTATATTCAGACAGGACGTACACAGGTGAGACCGTAGTTAGCATTACTACAGCATGGCGTGGCTGTTGTCCAAGGGCTATCATAATGAGACAATTTATGAAGAAGGTGAGGGGGTGAACTACAGTACTCTACCCTCTGGATGGTAATATTAGGGTTTGGGGCGGGTTGCTTGGCCTAAGGGGGTGACATCCGTATCCACTGCTTTTGGGCTAAGGGCACAGGCGGTGACTATGCTCCATGAATAGGGTGTCTGAACAATTCAGCACCTTCACCAACCTCACAGAGGCCCCAGTGATTCTGCACTTCAGGCAAGCCACGAGACCACACACTCCTCTGTGATCTGTAGCAGGCCAATTTTTTTCTCTCCTGCCCCCACTTGCAGTTGCCACAGCTCTGGGCATACTGTCTCTGTGGTTCTTCCTAACGGTCAGTCTCCCAATCCTCCACTTCCAAGGTTGTGGTGAATTCCTGCTGGCCACGGAGAGAAAGGTACTACAGCATAGCGTTAGGATATAGATAGTCAGGCCTGTCTGCGAAGGCCTAGACTCTAAGAATTTAGGTGTATTCTTATCACTTAGCTAGTTCTAGAGGTATAAAAGAAAGAATCAAAATCACTGTCTGCCGGTGTAAAGGCCTTCTCTTACTGGGACAGTCTGAGGCCTGTTCTTAGGCTAAGGCCTTTGGCTAAGCAGCAGAGGCAGCCACAAGCTGGGAAGCGACCGGTCACCTCCTCACATTCCAAACTAGTCACACTGAAAGAAGGTGCTATGGGGCTGTTTGGAATACAATCCTGTCCTGATAATGCCTATCGCCTCCAGAGAAAGGGAAGTGCCTAGAAAATGTAAAAGGAAACTTAGTTTGATAGCATCCTGTCTGCCAAGAACTCACTTATCAATAGACACAGCTGGAAAACCCTTTTGTCTTTATAGATGTAGTTGTGAAATCCCCACTTCTGTATTGTTTTGTCATTATAGTTCCCACTTTGCTATTGTTTGTCTGTATAATCTCTGTCTGGTTCTGTGATTGTTTCTGTCTGCTGTCTAATTAATTTTGCTGGGTGTAAACTAATTAAGGTGGTGGGATATAATTGGTTACATAATCATGTTACAATATGTTAGGATTGGTTAGTTAAATTTCAGGAAAATGATTGGTTAAGGTATAGCTAAGCAGAACTCGAGTTTTACTATACAGTCTGCAGTCAATCAGGAAGTAAGGGGGGGAAATGGGAACAGGGAATGGGGGTGGGGAAATTGGAATCATGTTTTGCTAAGGGTGGGAATGGGAACAGGGACACAGGTAAGGCTCTGTGGTGTCAGAGCTGGGAACGGGGACACTAAAGAAGGAAACTGGAATCATGCTTGCTGGAAGTTCACCCCAATAAACATCAAATTGTTTGCACCTTTGGACTTCGGGTATTGTTGCTCTCTGTTCATGTGATAAGGATTAGGGAAGTAAGAGGGTGAAGGAATAAGCCCCCTAACACATATCATCCTCCCCAGGGGCAGGAAAAGGCAGTGCCAGGGGTTGCTGCCATTTTACACTATTCCTTGCTTTCCCTCTATGCTGGGTGTCACAGACAGGACTCCTGTCTTCACAAGGACTCCAGTCTATCGCCACTGCAGGGAGTTTTACTCAAAGTATATGCTCTGCATCTGCAGTGCCAAGGTCCTGCCACAGTGCCTAGTAGAACCAGACCACCAACAGCTTTCCAGAGCTGGCACATAAGATCTAGTCATCTCTTAGCTGCCACCCATGCCATGGCCAGAAAACAGCCACAGTAGCTGCACTGGCCTACACAGCAATCGGGAAGGAAAAATGGTCTTACCTCTCAGGTGACACAGGGCACTCCACTTCCCATCCTCAGATGAGGCTACAGTACCGCTAGAGAGCATCTGGCCTGCTCAAGGGGAGGTTCCAGTGTTTGCATAACTGGAAGGCTACTGTGTGCCCCTGTGGAGGTCAATTAATATTCCTGGTGAGCTGTATGTTGTACAATATTACCATCTTCATGGGAGTACCACCAACCTGAGCGAGAAAACCCTATGAGGTCCTTGAGGAAGAGTCTGAGGATGAAGGGGTGAGGAAGCCCAGGGGGACCCAAAGGATAGCCCTGCAGGACCAAAACAATGAACTTGAGCAGCAGGTCCCAATCCAAGGGTCATCCAAGACAGGCTCATTGCCACTAACTTTGCAGGTGAACATGAGAGAGAGGATGGAGCTGGCACAAACCATTCAGTAATGACACATGCACAGAGGAACAAAACAATGTTCTACTTCAGATGTTAGTGGCATGTCTGGGTCAAATAAAAAGATATGCAGACTTGGTGCAGAGAAGGGAAAACAGGAAAAGGTGCAATGGGGGAAACATGGTTTCCACAAAACACACACTTGTAATTTCTGACCTTCCATTTTAACAGGGGAAGGGGACTTATGTTTCCTCACCCAATGGCTCATGTGGAATTATGGGCCACTACAAGATAGGGTGGTGTCCTATACCTGTCCCAGGAGGGATGAAGGAAGGCATCTGCAGGACTGGGAAGGAGCACTGGTGGCATCTTTTCCAGGTCTATCATCTGCTGGTCCACAGGGACCACTGTCCCCTCTTGCCCCTCCGATTCCTCTTAGAACTATTATGGAGACCCCGGCGTGGGTGGATTGGTTGGCCACTCTGGAGATGCAGCATCTGTGCAAAGCATACAAAGAAGCATGTCTGAGGCGATCACACATCCATCCTGGGCAGACATGGTAATTAGGAAGAGAACAGCAGCACCAGACAGCTTTTTTTGCGGGGGGGGGGGGCAAGAAAATGTAATCCAATGAGATTTTATTGGCATGGATAATGACTGGTCTGTGCAGCTATGAAAAAACCCAACTACATAGTTAAAGCGGCATAGAAACGGTTTCTCTTTGCTCCACCAATAATTTAAGTTTAAGTTTTAAAACACATCCTCTGCACGTTTCCCCTTATGGAGGAGTTTAGAAGATAACTTTATTGTTGAAACAAAGCCGCTGATTTTCTGTTTTCACAGTAGTCTTCGCTGTGCGGAAATGGGGCAGGTTATACTCTCTTCTATTCCAGTTCTTAAACTGAACCCATCCTCCTGGCACTCTGGAAAAGAAATGTAGATCTTGGCATATGTATGTAAAACAGGGAAGTTCTGAATGAGGACTGCATGGGAAGTGAGAGCATTTCTATAGTAGTTGGGGGGGGGAAAGGTTGTTTTTGTTTTTGTTTTGCTCTGTGTGTGTTTTTAAGCTGCCACTTTTATTCCATGTGATTGGAGATATTAGACTTTGTATTTCTCCACCAAACGATGCAGTAGTTATGCCAGAGTGTTACTGTTCTGCTTATTTTTAGTGTGTCTGTCAAGAACATAATGGTTTCAGTTACTATGTAAACTACAAAATCTGCTCTTAGCTCCCTAAATAAAAGTTTGTATTTCCATCACTGGAGATTGTCAAATCTAGCCACTGACTATCAGCTATTGGAGCTGACTGAGAATAATGAAATCTATCCTGCCTTGGAGGGGTGGATTGGATGTCCTCCAGTGTCTGCAGTGTTGCCAGTTAGAGAGAGCTGGGAGAGGCAAATCCTTGAAAACACTGAGCTTTCAGTTTTTGACCAATTCTGCTTCTTTGGGGGAGGTTCTGCACAAGCAGCTGCAGTTTCACTGAAATTTCCACAAGTTCCAAAGACAAATGTATCCATTGTTTCTAGTGCATTAAGCAATAACCTGTACAAGCTTTCTACTACCAACCATACAGCAAGAAAGAGACCAGATAACTGAGTGGGTGGTGGTTTTTTAAATGCACATGCAAAGTAGCCAGTGACATGTCAGCATCCCTCACCATTGTTACATCTATGATGTCAGGGTATGTGTGTGTGGTGTTAGAGGGAACACTGTTTCAGTCTTGGCTGACGTGGCTGTGAACCACATCAGGACTCTCTGTGAGCCACACGGCTAACCTGGTCAACAGCCCTGTCTCAGGCAGACACTGGAATGTGGATATTGGAAAAAATATGTGCTCAGTGCTTTTTTGGAAGGACCTGGGGAGTAGAACCCAGCTCTGTAAAGCTTAGGGTGGCCAACATTCCCACAGTGCCACCAGAAGACCTCGCAGAAGGACAGCCAGGGAGCACTGTGGAGACTAGGTGCCACAGGACAAACCCTCTACAAGACCCAGAGTGACAGTACCTGTGGCCTACTGACTGGCCTAGTGCCCCTACTTAACTCCAGGGGTTGCCCCGGCAAGTTGTCTGGGCAGCCACACAGACCTTGCCCTCTGCGATGCCAGACTTCACCTTGTCTCCTGATCTCTGGTCTCTGACTCCAGCCTGACTTCAACTCTGACTCCTGCCTCTTGATTCTAACCTGGTACTACCTCTGATCTCCGACCTCAGCCTGACTCGGATCCTGACCCTTGTGTCTGGAACATGGCTTTGTGATTCCTCCAACTCAGGCCCAGCAACTCCCGTCCTTGGTGGACAGACCTCAGCCCAGCTGCGACTACTAGGCAAGACTACCTACGCCCTGGTCCCTTACACTTCTGGACAGTTATTTTCATAAGAATGCCATGGAATCTTGCAGGGGCCCGTTGATCTTCACTGGTCACATTCTCTGTTTGTGTTGTTACTGAAAAAAAGAAACGTAGCCCACATTTTAACTGGTTTCAGAGTAACAGCCGTGTTAGTCTGTATTCGCAAAAAGAAAAGGAGTACTTGTGGCACCTTAGAGACTAACCAATTTATTTGAGCATGAGCTTTTGTGAGCTACAGCTGTAGCTCACGAAAGCTCATGCTCAAATAAATTGGTTAGTCTCTAAGGTGCCACAAGTACTCCTTTTCTTTTCACGTTTTAACTGAATACCAACCTTTGTCCCAAGATTCAATGTTTACTTCAAATATTTCTGATACAAAAAATGGTGTGCGCTATCTCATGCCAGTGATCTAAGTAAAACCAAAAGTAACACTTCTATTCAACCCAAGCTAGATACCAAATGAAGACACAGTTTCCTGCTCCATTTGCTGACACGTCACAGGTAATGCTTTGCAAATGAGTGAAAAAGAAGGGAAACAAACATTTATTCATGCTGGTTTTTGACGTGGAAAGATGCGAATGCTCTTTTTCAGCAGCTTGCAGAAAGCACATACTACAAACACTCAGTTGTCTCATGGACTGAATTTAGTACAATTCTAGCAAAAGGAAATCGATTGCTTCAAAAATTTCAACAACCAGATCAACAGAAGCTCAGGAGAATAGGAATCACATGAAGGTTCTTCTTTGAGCAAGAAGGGTATCAAGGGCTTGCTTTCCACCGATGAATCTGAAGGATCAGGAAACAAAGGAAACTTTGTTGAGTTCCTTGAAACTTTATCAGAGACAGATGCAAGCCTATCCTCAAAAATATAGCATTGGTACAGTCATTACTTATCTCACGAATATCAGAATGATCAGATTTGGGCTTTTGGCAAATGGATAGAAAAATTACACCACTTTTTTGCTGTTTTAGTTGATGACACTAAAGACATTTCTAAGGAGGAGCAGCTTGCTCTTTTTGATACCTTCATGAATAGCCTGGTAAAGCAAGAGCTATTGGTACTTACCACATGCAGAAACTTGGTGCTGATTCCTTGGTAAACTTCACCTATGACAAAGTATGCAACATGAGACGCAATTGGCAGTTCTGTGCGGGATTCTGTGATGGTGCAAGTATTATGAGTGGGGTGGGCTAATGAGAGTTCAAGCAAGAATTTAAAAAGGCACCTCACTGCCATGCCCACAAGCTAAGCCTTGTCGTTCTTTGAGTAATGGTCCCTAGCAGTATTCCACCTGTGGGTGCGCATCCACACCATGCGCCTGGATCCAGAAGTTTCGTCCGCGCAGGGTCCATTGACTCACACATGTGCGGTATGTCTCCTCATGCTTCCAACTAAAGGTATAAGGGGCAGTGCAGATCGACATCACTCCAGTTCCCTCTTACTGCCGCCTGGCATCAGTCAGAACCTCTATTCCTCCTTCACTCTTATCCAGATAAGAGAGAGTTGCCTTTCTCTATTATACCCTCCCTGGAATTGATTCTTCAGTAGGAAACCGACTCCCTGTGCTGCAACGGTGCGATAGAGGGCGTCGGGCTGCAATACTGGGGAGGGGACTCTATTCACCGTATTTCTCATCCCGAAAAAAGGCGGAGGGCAGAGACCCATCCTGGACTTTAATCATCTAAATACATTAATCAGGAAGCTGAAATGGAATGCTCAAAGGAATGTGAAGAACTAGAACAAGCAAGATCTGATATTGAGTGGGAAAAATAATGGAAAATTCATAAGAGTTTGCTGTTGGTATTGGTAATGAATTGGATTTTGGGACATTTGAATCATCCAAATGCCATGCAAGAATTCAGAAGGTTTCAAAGTTTCTTGTTGACTGTCCGTTGAACAGTACTTCTGGAAAAAGAAATATCAATGAGTCGAGTCTCAATTATAGATTTTGAAGGACATATTTAGCTGTTCTTGACCATTTCATTTCTGAGTTTGACATGCTTTTAACAGACAATCAACAGTTGTTGGAATCTATGGAGGCATTCGATGAAGATTCCTCAAACTACATGGATTTTAAGAAATTGGAAGATTTTTCACAATTTTACAATTCACACATCGATGAAGTACTTTTGAGATAGCAAGTCTCTGCAGCAAAATTGTTCATGGAACCAACTGAGAAGCAGAAAAAGAGTAGAGATATTTTTTCATCTCTGCTACAGATTGTCTTCACATTGCCAGTCACTACAGCTTTGAAATGAGCATTTTTTCCTCTATACTGAAAAGAGTCAAAACTTACATCTGGTCAATGTGTGGAGATGAGAGGTTGAGCCATATGATGCTGATGGACATGTGACAGTCAATGGTAAAATCGTTCAATCTTCAGGACTTGGTGGATGATTTTGTTGTACTGTGTGATCATCGCTATCCTCCATCCGACTGAAGTATATATTGTATGTAAGCTAGCTATTTTCAGTTACGATGTAGAAATAAATCAAAAATTGTCTGTTAAGTTGTTTTTTATTGTCTATTTAAGTTCAGCTCTGAAAAATTTGCCCACCCAGAAATATACTAGTTGGTGCCACTGCTTCCCAGGGCTTTTGCACCCGGACGATTCTATGAAAACATTTGTGCATAATGAAGTTTCCCTTGGTTTAACAAGTTTTAGATAATATTGATCCGGACAATGTACGGAGCAGGTTTTAAAATGCTACATAGAGAGCTCTGAAGCAATTCAGCGCTGAATGATTTTGTGTAAATTTATACTGGCATAAATGCATTGATTTTTTTTAACATTTCATAGAACATTTAATATCCAGTAGCCAATATAAACCTCCCCCTTCCCTCCCCCCCCACCCCCCCAAGGACGAGCCATATGCACAGGGACCGCCATACCCATAGGCACTATTTGTCAGGGAACCTGGGACATTCAGCACTTAAAGCACAAGATTATTTTTACTCATTAAGCTATGCATAAGCAGATGCCTTAGCTAAGCAAGGTGACATCTACATGCTAGAGTTAACGAGAGGATATATTTCCCTCTCTCCATATCTGGGGAAAGCATAGGAAGTTGTTCAAACATGTATCCTGAGTTTAATCTTTAAATCACTAAATTCACATGGCCCGGGGACCTTTTCCTGGCATCAGTCAATCTAGAAGTAAAAGGGAATTGTAAAACTTTGACCCTATTTCTCATCTTGTGGTAGCAGCACAATGTTTCTAAGATGAAACAAAAAGGCACCGGCAGTTGCTTGCTTTAAAAGGGTATAGACTCATGCAAAATACTGTAGACAGTACAACCATACAGAAGAAGGAGGCCCTAGTGATTTCAATACAATGTGGCTCCTTTGTAAAAAAGCTTGAATAAAACAGACTTTTCATGATACCGATACAGTTTCCTCCTGTATTCCTGCTTTCTGGGCTCCCCTTCTCTTAGTGTGAGAGTGAGAGTGATTACATTTCTGATATAATTATGCTGTAATGCCTCCCCTACCTTGTGTGATTCATGTTTTTTAATTCTCTCATTTCTGAAATGAATAAATTTTTTATGTCTTCAAAACAGAAAACCAGTACAATTTAAACATTAGCACCAATGAAATGCACCATGGAAATCAACTCATTCCCTCCAAAGACTGCTTCCACAAAGCCCCTGATGCTAACCAATTATCAATTCATGTCATTCCCCCAGCCCTACATTAAATAACTATGAAATAGTTAAAAAAGGGACCCCAGTAAGGTTTCTTCTATAGATTTCCCAGTAAGGCTAAAAGATAAGACTGAACTCCTTAGAGCACAGGCTGTCTTGATATTTCCCATATACAATGCCAAGCAGACTGGCAGTGCTCAAACAATATAGTGCATCTTAAACGGCGCACACTAAATTGGAACTCAAAGCTCCAAACTCAAGTTTCAGTAGCCAGGGGAGTTGCAAATATGTTTAGTTAACAAACAGTCTAATCCCCACAATAGCAACAGAGCTGGTTGCCATGGCAGTAAATGCTCACAGGTACTTGCATGCCTGAACAACCTTTGCAGCAAACAAAGGATGTGTATCAAAAGAGGAGAAATGTGTTTAGATTAATGTAGTTATGGAAAATACACTGTGGTGAAGTGAGGTGAGCTGATATAAAACAAAACACCTTGGACAAAGAAGTGCATCTTCATGGCATCTGTGCTCTCCATCTCTGCCTTGTATATTACATGGCAATAGTATTGATCAGCACAGATCTCAGCCCACATTAGGACAATTGTCCAAGTATGGGCATACAAAGTGGAAAGGACAGAAAATAATTTTTAAAAAGGGTTAACAACTGAAATTGTTGCAGGAAAAATCAACACAATCAAAATGCAGATGTTCTGAAAAGCAGGATGCACTTTCCAACCTGATCCCCTGCATATTGAAATTGTATCACTCATTATCTAGCATTCGAGCAGATAACTCAAGCACTCTTCAATTTCCAAATACTTTATAAATACTGGGGGCTAAATTATGGTCCCCTTGCTCAGGTTGTGTAGTACCTTACTCTGGGAATACTCCCAATGATTTCAATCTGGTCCTAAGAAATTAGCCCTCACAAAAATTTAAAGTACACTGTTTATAAGAACATGACAGATTTAAGCAGGCAGAATGAAATTAGATTTGAAACTGAATGCTACCACCCATGACAATCATAAAATGCTATACAGCCTTCCTAAACTGCAACATACAAAATAAATACAATCTTAGGCCTGGATATGCAAAGGAACTTACACAAGACAGAGCCTAAGAAAATGCCTTGAAAAACAATGGAATCCTCAGACCTGAGGTAGACGAAAAGAGCCTCTGTGCCCTGGGACAGACATAGTCTGAGCCCTCCCTCCCACTACAGAATAGAACCACACTGCTCCATGATGGCCAGACACAGCAGGGTTAAGTGGGGACTAACAGGTCCATGTGGAGGAATGTGTAGCCAGAAATCCTGGGGCTCCACAGAAAGCAGTCCTTTGAATCAACATTTCTGGGTATTTCCAACTCCCCTGCCTTTTCCCTTCTGGGACATTGCCCAATCCAAGGCCTAGGAAGGCAGCTAGTCACTGTTTGCTATGCAATAAGATGGGGCCCAGGCTTCCATGCAGCCAGCCTTACATCAGAGTTAGGACCCTAGCTTGCTGGGAGTGCCACAACTACAGAGGCACCCATGTCTGAGTGTGATCCACAAGCCCAAAGAGGGGTCCAGAATTAGGCACCTACTCAGTAGCCCTGGCCTGAGCAGAGATTGCTTGCTAGTTTGGCATCCGTTTTCTACGACGAGGGTGTTAAATGGCGATGCCTAGATCTACCTTATTACATTTTCACTGGACTGTTCTACTTCATCTCATTCCAGCTAATTTAAATCAGTGCTGCAAACTACTGGCCAAAACAACTTCCATCAAGCACTGAAATACTGGCCTCACTAGAAAGAATTTTGGAAATGAAGACATTTGTGCCAAGTGACCAATTCAAACCAGAAGAATGAATAAGTCTGGTTTGTAAGAACTCTCTGGTATGTTTTATTTCCAATATTACAAATGAGTTCTCTCTCTACACAGGATATTATATTAAAAGTGCTGGTGAATGGCTTGTTGCCAACTTGTCCAGTTGTTCAAGGGCTGTTTAGCTGACTTTCCGTGAAGCATTTTTGCACTAACAGGACTGACAAGTCACTTTCTTTCAAAGACAAATTACCTAATCCTGCATTTCTTGGACAGCCAAGATTCCCCATCAATTTATGTAGGATATGGGGGGTATGAGAGACATGAAGGATAGAGCCCAAAACCTTCTTAATTCAAACACTATATATTCAATTGATCTCATTCCCTTACATGCTCATTCAGCATGATCTATTTTGCATTTATAATCATGGAGGAAGTACAGCTGGCAGACTCAGTTTGAAGTCTACAATCCTTAATGGAACACCTAATCAATGAATTATTGGGTTTCTTCAAACTGGGTCTTCATCCATCTGTCTTGGCCTTTACTGCAATTGTTTCATTTAATAAGACTTCAGTTTAACGAAGGGCTCAGCTTTCTCAAACAGAAGCGGTAAAATAATTGGGAAAGCATTGTAGATTATACTAATGACAGCTAACTAAAAGTACCATTCCACCACTGAGTTTTGCAATTAAAGCAAGTCCCAGGGATGTAGGCAGACACACAATTTTTAATTGCATTGTGGCAACGTTTCTTACGGCAATTAACAGGTGCTTTGTTTTTCATCAGGCTATTGATTAACAACCAGCTGGATATCTTGAAGTGTGCCTGCTCTGATAGGATCAATGTGTGTATGTAATGGCATGTGTACCAACAAAAATTACAAAGATATTGCATAGATGTGTCAGGGCAGGGTATATAGTTCAGATGCTTAGTTGTAATCCTGGTGAGAAATAAGGCCCAGATCCACAAAGGGTCTTAGGTGTGCAAGTCCCAGATTTAGGCCCCCCGTGATACACACAAACCCCCCCCCCCCCACACACAGCTGCCGCCTTATCATGTCTAGTGAGTTTAGGTGCCTCAGTTTCTGCCACTGGGCATAAGTACAACAAGGCGAGGGGTGATCCCCACCCAGCAGGCAGGCGCCTACATAAGAACATAAAGAACGGCCATAAAGGGTCAGACCAAAGGTGCATCTAGCCCAGTATCCGGTCTTCCAACAGTGGCCAGTGCCAGGTGCCCCAGAGGGAATGAACAGAACACACAATCATCAAGTGATCCATCCCCCTGTCATCCATTCCCAGCTTCTGACCTAATTCATACCTAAGCACAAGAGTGATCTGCAATCCTAGCACTCCCCCATGTAGCCCAGCTACACAGCCCAATCTGGTAGGTGTGCTGAGAGCATATCCAACACTTGCCATTCACCAACCCCCTGCAGCACAGGAAGGGGGCAGGATGCAGGGTGCCAATAGGCACAGGGCTGCACAACCCATGCATAAAAGGCACATAGTGGTGAGTGGACCCTGTGACAGACCCCTAAGGGCACCTCCTTCTGCCCACTCTGGAGATTAGCTCTTTCCAGGCCTAGGGCCCCTTCTGCTGCTCACTGTCTCTCTCTGAGCCTCTGCAACTCCAGGTGCTCCCTCTTCGGGACTCAGCCCTCTGGCCTGGTCACAATACATATTTCCCCCTTCCAGGGTATCAAAGTCTCCTCACTATCAATCACAGGCAGTCTTGCCATTCACTGCCCCACGATTCTACTCCCTCAGTGGCTGGCAGGGAAATCCAGGCCCAGCTCAGGGACTCACTAGTCAGCAGCCAAGGTCTGTTCCCTCCTGGATCTCACTGACTTTTCCCTACCTTCTGGCTCTCCAGCCCTGCTTGGGGCTTGCCAGCTTCACAACTCTCTCCTCCCAGGGAGTAACTGTAGGCTATTTGCCTCTGTAGCCTCAAGCACACCTCCCTTCTCCCAGGGAGTGACTACAGCCTACATCTCTACAATCCCTCCTCTCTCTGCTATCAGCTTCCTGCCTTTATAAACTCAGCCCAGCTCCTTCCCTGTCAGCTGGGCTTCCTCATTATTCAGTCAGGGGATTACTTAGCCACCTGATTCCCCTCAGGTGTGGCCTGTCTGATTAATTGGCTCCCTTCTTAGCCTACATTAACCCTTTCAGGGAAAATGTGGGGTGAACACCCCATCACAGGGCCACAGGAAAGTGTAGGTGAATATGAACAAGAAAGAACATAGGTGCTGGAACTAGGGGTGCAGCTGCACCCCCTGGTTTGAACTGGTTTCCATCATATACAGCGTTTATAGTTTGATTCAATGGCTCTCAGCACCCCACTATACAATTTGTTCCAGCACCCCTGAAGGCGACAGACCTTTTCAGAGAGACAGACGAGGTAGAGGTACGTATAGGTGGTAGGGTAGTTGGTCAGGGACAAGGAATGGGTTAGTGGAGCAGTAGGCTAGCTAGTGGGGCTCCTAGAGGGGCCCAAATTAGAGGTCAAGAAAGAGCTGGGGTAGCCACATAGAGTGGGGAAGAGGAACTACTAGTAGGCAGACGAGGGAGGGTGTCCTGGGGAGGAAGAAAGGGGTGGGGGATTGCCAGAGGTAGAGAACTATAACCATGCCCATAAGAAGAAAAGGAGTACTTGTGGCACCTTAGAGACTAACAAATTTATTTGAGCATGAGCTTTCGTGAGCTACAGAGTCTTTGGCACCCTAAAGATGTGGCAAAGGTGTTCCCACCCATCCAGTAGAACACTCAGTATAGACTGAGGAAGGTGTGGAAGATATTCTTTGATTGTTGCATTCCGCATAATCTCTGAGCGGCTACACACAGAAGAAAGGGAGGAAGGGGAGGAGTGAGAAGAAAAGACAGTGGTGGAGAATACTGAGGGTAGGGCAGGAAGGATAGCTCAGTGGTTTGAGCATTGACCTGCTAAACTCAGGGCTGTGAGTTCAATCCTTGAGGGGGCCATTTAGGGATCTGGGGCAAACATTGGGGATTGGTCCTGCTTTGAGCAGGGGGTTGGACTAGATGACTTCCTGAGGTCCCTTCCAACCCTGATATTCTATGCCTGACATAGGTGTCCCACACAATTGTCTGTTGGTGCCCAAGGACAACACATCAGCAATTGACTTTAGCAAGTTCTGGTTTTTAAACTGTGGGGCATGCCACCTTGAGTGGCAGAATGTGGTTACCAGGTGAGGTGCATGAGCCTGACTGGTGATGCTTTTTTTCTTGTTTCTTCAACATATCAGAAATAAAATAAGAATCTCCCTTCAGAAAGATCCTGTTGTAGCCATTCCACATGGGTTTTCCCCCTCAAATCCAGAGAATACCAGTACATAGTAACAAAGCTTCACTGACCAATGTGTTCATGCTACAACAATGCCCCTACACTGTGTAAAAAAAGCGAGTGTGACATTTCATTCCTACATCCTTTCCATTTGGTAGAGACCAGATGCTTTGGTGTTTGATAATTGTAATAATAGAGCATTTTTTGAAGAGTAAAGTGGAGGACACTGATCATGGGGAAGGAGCAAGTAGAGAAGGGCAAAAGAACAATAGGAAATATGATCCTTCCTACTTGGACTTGAGATTCACATTTACTGGTTCGGACAGAAATCAGGTTCTAACTGGTGAAATCTGGTTTTAACAGTGAAATCTTCAGTGAGCTTAAACACAAAAAGGAAGCTTACAAGAAGTGGAAACTTGGACAGATGACTAGGAAGGAGTATAAAAATATTGCTCGAGCATGCAGGGGTGCAATCAGGAAGGCCAAAACACAACTGGAGTTGCAGCTAGCAATGGATGTGAAGGGTAACAAGAAGGGTTTCTACAGGTATGTTAGCAACAAGAAAAAGAGAAAGTGTGGGACCCTTACTGAATGGGGAAGGCAACCTAGTGACAGATGATGTGGAAAAAGCTGAAGTACTCAATGCTTTTTTTTGCCTCGGTCAGTATGGGGAGGAGGTGAGCAGCCCTCAGTGGTGGAAGAACAGGTCAAGGACTATTTAGAAAAGCTGGACATGCACAAGTCCATGGGTCCAGATCTAATGCCTCCGAGGGTGCTGAGGGAATTGGCTGATGTGATTGCAGAGCCATTGGCCATTATCTTTGAAAACTTGTGCCGATCGGGGGAGGTCCTGGATGATTGGAAAAAGGCAAATATAGTGCCCATCTTTAATAAAGGGAAGGAGAACCCAGGGAACTACAGACTCACCTCAGTCCCTGGAAAAATCATGGAACAGGTCCTCAAGGAAACCATTCTGAAGCACTTGGAGGAGAGGAAGGTGATTAGGAACAGTCAACATAGATTCACCAAGGGAAAGTCATGCCTGACCAACCTGATTGCCTTCTATGATGAGATAACTGGCTCTGTGGATGTGGGGAAAGCAGTGGACATGATATTTCTTGACTTTAGCAAAGCTTTTGATACAGTCTTCCACAGTATTCTTGTCAGCATGTTAAGGAGGTATGGATTGGATGAATGGATTATAAAGTGGATAGAAAGCTGGCTAGATCATCAGGCTCAATGGGTAGTGATCAACGGCTTGATGTCTAGTTGGCAGCTGGTACCAAACGGAGTACCCCAGGGGTTAGTCATGGGGCCAGTTTTGTTCAACATCTTTATTAATGATCTGGACAAAAAATAATTGACTACCCTGATAGATACTATGTACTAGCTTGTCAAACTTCACAATGTGTCTTGTTACATTTATATGTTACTCGATACTATTGGGTACTGCAAGCCTCAAAAAGAACCATGCTAGAAAGTATCTTTGTAAAGGATACTTTTGTTTCTCTTGTTTGTATTACTCAAATATTACAACATAAAATTTCTATTTTTATGTTAACTGAAAATTTTAATGGGTAGATTAATAAAGTTCCCACTGAATTCCTGTAGGAGATCTTGAAATTCAAATCCAAAAATGATTGCAAATTCCATATGCTTGACATGCACAACAAAATTACACAATTAAAGAGGAATATGTTTTTTAAAAATAAGTTCTCATGGAAAAGTACAAGACAGGGCCAAATTCACACCTGGTGTAAGCCTGTGTAACTCCAAAAATTCAATGGCACCATGCATTGCTTTAATTTGTCAAAATACAGAACTATGTAATTCATATCTGTCTCAAGTAAATGTAATTAACTTCATGCTGTTATCTGCTATTAATTATGTAAGTAGGACTCAGAATGCATGAACTGGGAAATAAACTCTGCTAAATTAAATGCATCATTACTGTTGTCAGCCATCCAAAACGTTACAATCACTTTGACATCAACATGGTGGAAAAGAAAGCCGGTTAAGGCTATTTGTGTTTATATACATGAGTCATGTTTAACAGAGGAGAGTGAACGGTGAATTGCTAATTGGGGAAGGTTTACAGATGAAAAGGTGATAGGTGGAATGAGGGATTCATTGACGAGCTTTGCATCACTTGGCACCTGGCTTTACGTATGTTTAAGTTCAGGAGCAAGAATATAGATGTGTTGCTTCTGACAGTTAGGGATGAGCTAGCATCATAGGTTCTATTGGAAGAAGAGACAAATAAGATGCTTATTTGAGTCCTTTAATTCTGCTGAGGGTACTTCATCTCTCCCGGCTTGAACACAAGCCTAACTCTATGACATACCCATGGCCCCTTAGGTAAGGATCCTTCATTTGCTCCCTACCCTTTGCCATAAGCCTTCAGTCCCCTTCCTCTGCTCCATAGCTCCTACAGCTGTGAACTAGTTACCTTTTACAGTGCACCAGCAGGGTCTACGTGGTGCAGTTATACCACCCCGCTCTATCATGCTTGGCAATGACACCATGCAGACTACAGCTACTTCCACCACTGGCCGCATGTAGGACATATGAGGCTACTACGTGGGGCAGTGAAAAGCCTGCTGTGTCCACACGTGTAGTTACATGTCCGTGAAAGGCTCTGATGGGGGGAAGGGGGGAGAGAGCACTGGGAAAAAGCTTCAACAGCTCCTCCCTGCCACAGCCTTTCCCTATGGAGGGGACAAGCTCTTTCATTGGGAAACTGGTGGAGCCTTTCCCCCGCATCACAGCCTTTCCCTGCAGCAGGGAAACGGTCCTCAGTGGTTTCAGAGGAACAGCCGTGTTAGTCTGTATTCGCAAAAAGAAAAGGAGGACTTGTGGCACCTTAGAGACTAACCAATTTATTTGAGCATGAGCTTTCGTGAGCTACAGCTCACTTCATCAGATGTTTACCGTGGAAACCGTCCTCAGTGGGGAGTTGCTCAAACCTTTCCTCACTGCTTCCCCCCATCCAGAGCCTTTCCCCACCCAGCAGTCTTTTCCTGCAGGGAAAGACTAAATGCAGAGATGAAAGTAAGCCTGTACTGTCCGGTGCGGCGAACTGGCAAGAGCCGGTACACTGGACCGGACCGGCTTCCCCAGGCAGCAATTTAAAGGGCTCCCAGCAGTGGCTGGAGCCCCAGGCCCTTTAAATTGCTACCAGAGCCCTCCTGCCAGAGCCCCCAAATAGTGGAGGTGGCCGGGACCCCCGGGGGAGATTTAAAGGCCCCGGGGCTCCGGCTGTGGTAGCAGCGGCTGGGAGCCCCTGGCCCTTTAAATCACCACCGGAGCCCTGCTGCTGCTACCCCAGGGCTCTGGCAGCAGGGTTCGGGGGTGGGGGCAATTCAAAGGGCCCAGGGCTCTGGCCATCGCTACCACCCCGGGCCCTTTAAATCTCCACCAGAGCCCCGAGCCTCAGGGTAGCGGCAGCAGCTGGGAGCCCCCAGGGCTACATGGGTGATTTAAAGGGCCTGGGGCTCCCAGCCACCACTACCCAGCCAGGGCCCTTTAAATATGGGTGTAAAGGGCCCAGAGCTCTAAAGGCCCCGCCTCTTAGAATCATAGAATCATAGAATATCAGGGTTGGAAGGGACCCCAGAAGGTCGTCTAGTCCAACCCCCTGCTCAAAGCAGGACCAATTCCCAGTTAAATCATCCCAGCCAGGGCTTTGTCAAGCCTGACCTTAAAAACCTCTAAGGAAGGAGATTCTACCACCTCCCTAGGTAACACATTCCAGTGTTTCACCACCCTCATAGTGAAAAAGATTTTCCTAATATCCAATCTAAACCTCCCCCACTGCAACTTGAGACCATTACTCCTCGTTAGTCAGATTAGATTAGTCAGGCATGACCTTCCCTTGGTGAATCCATGCTGGCTGTTCCTGATCACTTTCCTCTCATGCAAGTGCTTCAGGATTGATTCTCTGAGGACCTGCTCCATGATTTTTCCAGGGACTGAGGTGAGGCTGACTGGCCTGTAGTTCCCAGGATCCTCCTTCTTCCCTTTTTTAAAGATTGGCACTACATTAGCCTTTTTCCAGTCATCCGGGCCTTCTCCCGTTCGCCACGAGTTTTCAAAGATAATGGCCAATGGCTCTGCAATCGCAGCCGCCAATTCCTTCAGCACTCTCGGATGCAACTCGTCCGGCCCCATGGACTTGTGCACGTCCAGCTTTTCTAAATAGTCCCTAACCACCTCTATCTCCACAGAGGGCTGGCCATCTCTTCCCCATTTTGTGATGCCCAGCGCAGCAGTCTGGGAGCTGACCTTTTTAGTGAAGACAGAGGCAAAAAAAGCATTGAGTACATTAGCTTTTTCCACATCCTCTGTCACTAGGTTGCCTCCCTCATTCAGTAAGGGGCCCACACTTTCCTTGGCTTTCTTCTTGTTGCCAACATACCTGAAGAAACCCTTCTTGTTACTCTTGACATCTCTTGCTAGCTGCAGTTCCAGGTGCGATTTGGCCCTCCTGATATCATTCCTACATGCCCGAGCAATATTTTTATACTCTTCCCTGGTCATATGTCCAAACTTCCACTTCTTGTAAGCTTCTTTTTTATGTTTAAAAAACATAAAACATAAAACATGTCTTCCGGTTGAGGCCCCGCCCCCTGCTCAGGACTCCGGCGTACCGGTAAGTCCTTTAAGTTACTTTCACCCCTGACTAAATGCTAAACACAGTGGTGTAACAGGGATGCAAAGCTTAGGCAAATAGAGCACAGGCAGGTTAGGTAATCACATACATACCCACACCTTCCAGGCCGGTCTTTACTTGCCTAAGCCATGCCTTACCAGGTACACTGCTATTTATACTTGTCCTAGGGGGCTACGAATGAATGTATTCTACACACCACCGAAAGAAGCGTGTGCTCTAGCTATACCATACATTTCAAAGAAAATTGCTCACAAGACTTTCTTTTTGTCATCCCACTTACAGTTAATATATTAGTCCCAGTCATTTGTGTGTTCTAAGTAAATCCGGACATAGAATAGTTCCCCCCTACCCCAATCATTAAGTATGGAATCATCTTCGTCAAGAATAGCGGTTCGCACAGTATTATGAAATCTGTTTTCAGATCCCAGTTAGGCATGCTAAATTTGGCATGACTAGGAACCCTGGTAACGGTTTTTGCTAGACTTACAAATAATTCTAGATTTCAAAGCAGCTTTTATCAAGAGATGTAGCAGTATTTCCAAAAGGAGAAGACCTCAATATGAAATTACTAAGGGTATGTCTCCACTGCCCATATTACAGTGCGGCTGTGGCCACGCTGACATGGGCAGTGTAGTCATGCTTTATCACCGGGGGAGAGCTCTCCCGGCGATAAGAGACCACCCTGAACGAGCAGTGTTAGTTCCCGGCGATATAGCGCTGTCTATACGGGTGCTTCTCAGCACTAAAACGTTTGTTGTTCAGGGGGTGTTTTTTCACTCCCCAACCGACGAAAGTTTTAGCGCTGAAAGTGGCAGAGTAGACAGAGCCTAAATTCAGCAGTAGGAGCTGCTTCCAAATCCAGCTGTTCAGTGTAGCATTACTGCCAAGTATAGCTGCCACATGTGGCAACTGTTGTCACGTGTGGCGGTAATGCCAAATACTTAAGTACAGGTGTCGTTTCCTTAACATGCTTAATTTTTTTTACAGTTCATTGCCCCTGACAATGGGGAAATATGCCAAGTACAAGAGGTAGCCTACAGCTGAATGGGAGAAGATGAATTAAATGGGAGGATGCATGAAGCAAAGTCAAACTAATGAGGATTCAGCATGCTGTATTGCAGGCAGAACAGAACTGTGACCCCAGCTAAATGACCTAAACATAATGCTTCTGCCAGGAAGAGTCAGCAGCAAGGAGGTCCGGGTTCAATATCCAGAGGTCCCTCTCAACAGTGTAACACAGAACCAGCTCAAGTCCCCCAGGGAGGTGATCCACGCTGCATCCGGCATTTCTTGCCCCTTTTGGGAAGACGTAGCCTCCCCAAGTCTTTTATACCCGCCACCCATGCTCTCTCCTGTGACCTCCGTGAGTCAGTCTCTTGAGGTTCCACCTGGCTCTCAGTGATTTCAGCTCTCAGTGGGGGAATTTCGCTGCTTGTGTGGGCTGGGCTATCTCTTTTACAGAAACACTGTGCAGCAGCAGGTTTAAGCCCTTACACCTGATGATGAGTGATTTCAGCTCTAGTGGTCACTTAACAAAACAAAAGACTCTCAGTGGAACCTAATGAGCTCTATCTTTAAATAGGGGAGAAGGGCAGGTCAAATGGTGCCTGTAACTGTGAGGCAGAGCACACACCTCCAGGCAGAAACATTGTCCCCACCTGCTCTCTCTTTCCAATGGGATTTGACATCTGAACCCCCTGCTTAGTGAGTGCAGTTAAGTTGAGGGTGACCTACTCAGTCAGGACAGTTCTGCTGCCCTTTACTCCTGCAATAAGGAAAACATTTCATTACCCCTGCATTCCATATTAAAGTGATTTGTAACCCAACGCCAGCCAAAATTAATCACTTTGGCAACACAGCTCTGTCAGCTGGATACCTAGGCAGAGTAGAAAGAAAAGGAGTACTTGTGGCACCTTAGAGACTAACCAATTTATTTGAGCATGAGCTTTCGTGAGCTACACTGAGGAAGTGAGCTGTAGCTCACGAAAGCTTATGCTCTAATAAATTGGTTAGTCTCTAAGGTGCCACAAGTCCTCCTTTTCTTTTTGCGAACCTAGATTTTGTTTTCATTTAGCTCCCTCTTGACAAGGCTGACTTTGGTTCATAGGGAATTGCAAGCAGCCAGCCTTGGTTTTGATTTCAAGACTACTTTGAAAGAAAGCTTTCTCAATTTTCTGGAAGTGGCTGTGGCAGAAGTAATGAAGAAACTTGCTTCAGCATTGACTGTACTTTACAAAATCAAACACTTTTCTCTGGCTCTTTGTTTGAACCAAATCTGTCAAGTGATTTTCCCAATATTTTTTTTCCCCAATGTGACCTGCCTAACCTGTGGAAGCATTTAGTGGTGCAATTTAGCATTAGTAGATTGGACTGCAATAACTGGACCAATCCCAGTGGATGTTGCCACTTTCTGGTGCAAAGTATCTGACTACAAGGATCTGCTTGGCAGACATCCATTTAGTGAAATTTCACAGTGTGCATACCTGCCAATAAGTAATAGTATGGCTGAAAGCATCTTTTTTATCATGAATTTAGTAAAATGCAAGATTCAAAATAAGAGGTTGGCCGTTTATTAAATGCCATCTTATATGATCAGAGTTTCCCCTCAACAGCCATAGACTACAAATCATTTACTCCAACAAAAGAGATGATTGTCCCATTTGAAACAGACATGAATGATTTTAAGCAATAATAACAATAGCAATGGCTGTAGCACAAGTAATTTTACTCTAGCAGAGGACAAATTGGACAATTCTGAGAAGATATGATGTGTGCTGGAACAGGGGAATGCAATACTTCTTTTCTAAACAACACGACTTTTGTACTTTTTTTTGCAGGGCGGTTGGTAGCTTTCATATCTACTTTCAAATAAACTGAGTACTTGGTGGAAGTAGACATATTCTTTTGAAATGGCAAACATTCAGGATTTTTTTACCAAACTGTTCAGCAATTTTTAGGATACATTTCTCACGCGATTGGCAATAGTGGCCCTGAGGACTCACCAGTTGATAGAGGCAGGGCCAAGAATTGTTTCTGCTTTGAGGGCGGGTCCCAAAACCTGTTTCCTTTTGGATATAGGTGAGTGCCCTTTCAGCTTTATTGGCTACAGAAGCCCTGCAATAGGGTAAAGTTTGATCCACTGTGGTGTGTTTTATGAACCTACGGGGGGGGGGGGGGGGAGGGCATTTCTCACCTCTAGAGACTACAGAACCTGTGGAATTTATATTTAGCTATCAGCTAACTGCTTTAAACTGGGATTCTGTCACACTTAAAGGGAGAATGGGGAAGTACTTAGTGAGGCATATCAATGCTTTGACCACTTTAGAAACAGGTGTACCAAGCGTGACCCCTGGGGTATTGAGACAGAGTCTGCAGAAAGTCCTTCAGCTTGTATGTAGAGGGCCCAGAGCGGACACAGGGAGTTGCTGACTTTATGGCAGTCAGAGTGGGAGGGGTTTCCCCCTCCAGAGGCCATGGCCCTGATGGAAGGGTTTTTGAATTGCTGGTTCCCAGGGGGCAGGGGCTATGGCAATCACAGATGGTAACTGGGGAAAATAGGCCTCAGGATACCGGATGCTCTTAGGTGGGCGGATTACAGTTTGGTGGAGTCAGATGGCAGTTGTAACTGTGGGTGAGCAGCCCCTTTTCTTTTGTTTGGAAGCTGGTTCCAGGGCTGCCCAGAGGTACCAGACAGCCAGGACTGGATTACCCGATAGGCAGATGAAGCATGTGCTTAGGGCACCAGCAAAGCAGGGAGCACCAAAAAAGAAGAAATTTCTTTTTGGAAAAGAATTGATATTTGATATTTCAAAACAAGCATCGAAATAGTCATCATGGGAAAAATCAGAACTTTGTTAGACTTCCTTACACTCCACTACACACTCTTCCCCCGTATTTCTGTTCTCTTTTTATTAGTTATCCCCACCTAAACCAAGGGGGCATCCTACTAACGTAGATCAAAATAATGCGAGGAAATCAGATCCTGTCATGTATTGCAATAAATTTATGTTTTATTATTGATATATTCTTCTGAGTTATATGTACTTGATTTGGTTTTTTTTATATACATAAAAATAGTGTACGTTGTGTAATTTGTTTTTTTTTGTTAAGTTCAGATAACTGAGATAAGGGGCAGGATGAAATGTAACCAACTGAGTGGAACATAGAAATGTAAACTGGCGGAAGAAAAGAAACAAAAAACTAGTGAAATTTTCCAAAATCTTCCAAAGCTGACATCATTTTTCAAAGCGAATCCATCAGAAGCAAGATATTCTCTCAGTAGCACAGACATCGTTCCAAAATCTGTAGGCATTTCAGAGACTGACCCTTCTTCCATTGGTGAAACAAACACCATTCCAGAACATGTGGATGTGTCAGAGACTGCAACTGATCATCCTACTCCTGGTGGTAAAACAGACACTGTTCTAGAAGGTGTGGATGTGTCAGAGACTCAACCTGCTCATGCTGTAAATAATAGGAGAAAAGATCCTGGTATGTGGGTTGATTTCAGTACCGATGATGTAGCTGACTGGATAGATCGTGGACCAAATGACTCTCAGCACCACACTGGGCCATTTGAGAAATCACGTCAGACTTTTACCAATGGCAAACAAACAAGATATTGTCCACAAAAAATATTTTTTGGCATGAAAGCGAATGGTGAGCAATACACTCGAGAATGGCTACTATGTTCACTATCAACAGGGTCTGTGTACTGTTTTGTTTGCAAACTTTTTGCATATAAGCCTTCAACATCCCGGTTTGCTGCAGATTTAGTGACTGGCGGAATACATGAAAATAGCACTACCCAGAGAGATTCAATGTTGACATATTTAAATCGAAGACAGCTTTGGATTGACACAAAAATTTGAAGAACAAATTAAAGGGGAGCGTGAATACTGGCAACATGTCTTGCAGTGTGTTATGGCTGTTGTTCAAACATTAGCTGAATGTGGTCTGCCTTTCCAGGGATCAAATGACACATTTGGATCATTGCAGAATGGAAATTTCTTGGGATTGTTGGAGCTTGTGGCTCAGTTTGACCCATTTTTAGCAGGCCACATCTCAAAATATGGGAATGCTGGCAAAGGTAACCCATCATACTTATCCAAGACAATATGTGATGAACTCCTTGGTCTAATGAGTGACAAAGTTCGTTCAGCTATTGTGGATGAAATAAGTACGGCTGGATAACCAGTTGAATGATTTATAACATTCCTCAATTTGAAAAGCCACACTGGTGAAGAAATGGCAAATCAAGTACTGCATTATCTGTGCCAAGTTTGCAAAATAGATTTCTCAAAGTGCAGAGGTCAATCTTATGACAACGCTGCCAACATGTCAGGGCATTATCAAGGAATGCAGAAGAAGCTTTTAGAACAGAACAAATATGCCATATTCATACCATGTGATGCACACTCTCTCAATCTTGTTGGCCGCAGTGCTGCTGATTCTTGTCCGGTGGCAATAAGTTTTTTCTCAACAGTCCAGTTACTTGATACATTTTTCTCTGCCTCAACACACCGATGGGCAGTTCTTAAAACATATTTGGGCCATGATCGTGTGTTGAAATCTCTTTCTAATACTCCGCTGAGAGGCACATGCAGTGGCAACAAATGCAATTCTGAAGTCCTACTCAAAGATTGTGGATGCATTAGAAAGTACAGCTGAAGACCAATCACAAAAGGGAAAAACTATATGAGAGACAGAAAACATTGCAAACAAGATGCAAGAACTAGTTTGTATTCATGTTGACCACATGGAATGAATGACATTTTACAACACTTTTACCACACAAGTCAAGCTCTCCAAGAAAAAGAATTGGATTTGAAAACATGTGCAGACCTCTGTCAGTCATTAGCAGACCACTTACACACTTCGAGGAATGATTTCGAAAGATTTGAAGACATATCAAAAGAGATCTTGCCTGATACTAACTACAAAGAAGCCCAGTCCCGCAAGCGAATCAGGAAAAAACAGGCAAATGATAGCCGTGCAACAGAAACAGCATTGAATCCAAAGACAAATTTCACATATCTACTTACTACGCCATAATTGATACACTTGAAGCTCATATGAAGAGGAGAGGTGAAGTGAACAAAGAAGTATCAAGTAGATTTTCTTTTCTGAACGATATGGACTTATCTGACTGACAATAGTCACAAGGTTCCTGTTAGCCGACGGCCAAGGATGTTTGGTGAGGTGCCAGCTATGCCCGTTTATACCATCCGTGACTTTAACCGCTAGGACGCACTGTCCCTTCGCGGCGGGCAGCCCGGGCTAGGCTGACGGATGCCCCAAGGTCCTATCCACCTGTGACTTTAACTGCTAGAGCTCAGAGCTCCTTCGCAGCGGGCAGCCAGGATTGACTGACAGGTGCCCCAAGAGTTTGCCCCGTGGAGGCGGCACAACTCAACGCTAGGCTCTTAGTACTCTCACCTAATGGCCAGGCTTTAGAGCCAAAACGGCTGAGGTTCTTTAATTGTGTTGGCTGCTTTACAGTAAACCAGAGAAAACAAGTCAGGCTTATGCATAAATGGTTACCAAAATTTATTAAGCTAGATTCTAATCATGTGGTTACAAAATTGCTAGTGCCTACTTATTTAAATGTAGAGATGTTACACACACAAACAAGTTACAAAACTGAAGCCACAATCCCAAAGAAAGAAAACAAAGTATAGAGCTCTATTTCAAAATATGTGTACACTAAAGATAGGAGATCAGGTGTGGGTGCTTCTTACCCTCCTTGCATCTCTCGATTCCAGCGGT
The DNA here is from genome assembly GCF_965140285.1 of Lepidochelys kempii. Classification (NCBI taxonomy): domain Eukaryota; kingdom Metazoa; phylum Chordata; order Testudines; family Cheloniidae; genus Lepidochelys; species Lepidochelys kempii. The sequence continues at coordinate 260,155,700 of NC_136381.1, forward strand.
GCCAAGCCAGGATCGGTCACTCAATTCCGCGGAAAGACGAATAAGGGACAAGGCGTAGGGACCCTCTTAGCTGAAGAAGCCTTGGGAGGCTGTCACTTATCTGACCAGCAGATAGATAGTGAAAAGCACTCAAAAATCATGGTGCTGTAGGTCCCCTACTTATACCTCTGTACTCCTTTATTCTCTTTCTCCTTTCTTATGCCAAATTGAGGCTGGTCTGTCGGGGTGACGCCAGCTTTCGCAAGAGTAGTTTACACTTGCAAAGGAGAGAAACAATAAGTGTCGACTACTGGACATTTCTTTTATCAGGGTAAATATTTTCCCACCTAGGATGTTGGTGTGTGTGCATCACGCTATTTAGTAGGGGCTAAGAGCCATGTCTGTCACAGGGCCTCTGCCTGCTGTGAGCTTAATCCTTGTATCTGCTCCCAGAGGCACATTGTAGCAGCACACCTGTGCTTTCACAGCTTCAAAGGCTGTGCTGGAATATATGTTAAGTGCCCTGTTCCTGCTTCCTCCTGTGTTTCCAGCAATGCTGGTCTGAGGTGGGGGGGGGGGGGGGGGGGGCTGGCTGTCTGGCTACAGTTCCCAAAAGCTAGTTGTCTCATACCCTGTTGACTTGAACATGAATCTCTGTGGAGAAGTGCGGCAGTTCCACTGTGATATGCGCGCAAAGTTTAATGAAACAGGAAAAATGAAATTCAGTCACATTGATCTTCATGACACAATACTGAAAGATGGAATACAGTGTGTATTTCCGAATGCAGAGATTGCACTATGTGTTTTTCTAACATTGATGATTACTAACTGCTCTGCAGAACGCTCTTTTTCTCAGCTGAAAAGAATAAAAAACCCTCAGAGAACAACAATGTGTCAGGACAGACTTGATTCACTTTCCCTATTGTGTATGGAAGCGGACATGCTTCATCGAGTCAGCTTCGATGAACTTATCCAGAATTTTGCAATCAGAAAATCTAGAAAGAAGCTATTTTAATTTCAGTATACATGTAAGTTTTGTGTCATTTCAAAAAATAAAATTTTATTTTATGGTATAGTATTGTTTTTATTTTGAATTACATACGGGGCGGGGGTGGCACCATAATCTTTTCAGTGCTTAGGGCCTCTAAAGGTCTTAAACTGGCCCTGCAGACAGCTGTACACAATAAAATGTTCTGCACCGTGTAAACAATTTCCTTGCGCCCAATTTCTCCAACTCTGGTTCCAGTCATCAAACCCAGAACTTCCCTTGGTCAACATCCACTCTGGCACCCGAGATCCCTAACCTTACCACACAGGGAAAAGGGAAGAAACAGACGTGAGTGCTGTTCAAGCTTAATTTACTTGGGAAGCCCTCTGTTAGGATAATGTTTGCTCCACCACAGTGTTTCATGTCAGGAACACTAGTAGATTTACTGTCTAATAGCGGTTGTTTAAAAGTTATTCACAGTGTTCCAAACATAATTTACAATGAGCGCTCCTCACCATCTAGTTACACAGAGTCTCTATGTACAAAGGTGAACTTCATCTACAGTGAGTTGTCTTTATTAAAGCAGTTTGAAAAATAAAAGTTGTTCAAATATCCCCTGAAAGAAGAAGTGAGCAATAAGGGAGAAATGGGGGTGAGGGGCACTAAACTCACTCAAATTTTCATTGGGGAAAATATGCCTATTTGGAAATTCTCCTGACTTAAGACTCCCAGTCATTAAAACAACCACAGGAGTTTGTGTTGTTTAAATCTAGCAAGAAAAGTAAAACGTTAACAAATGTACAATAGCAGAAACCATTAATGCAACCTGCTTTGTGACAGCACAGAATGAAAAATGTTTCATTCTGTGCAAGGCCACATTATATTTATTTTTGAGTGGCTAGCGTGAAGTAGTATAAAATGAAAACTTCTAATGCACTCCTTTCTCTATGATTGCTTATTTAAGCCCACGAGAACTATTGCTGTGTCTGTTCAAACCACATTTTTGATATATAACTTTTTATATAGAAAATCTTATAAACTCACTATGTTACATAAAACAATATTTAGCTTTACTGCTGCAGAATTCACTGATGCAAGATATCATGGACACCAAGAGTTTAGAAAGATTGAAGGAATTGATCAGGTATACTAGATAGATATGATTTTTTAAAAGGATATATAAGTCCTCCTGCATCAGGGCACAAGCTATCAACTGATGGGGTATGGAACTCGGGAAGTAACATTCTCTAAAGACTGGTTACAAGGGTTTACTTTGGGATTTCTTGTACCTTCTTCTGAACTAGAGGACATTGGTCACTAAATCAGGATACTGGACTAGATGCAGGAACTGGTCTGTTCAGTTAACTACCCCAGCAGCCTTCCTGCCACCTGGAGTACACAACTCAACATCAGTCCCTTTCCTTTGCTCACACAGCTCAACATTGCTCCGGTAACCTGCCTTCTGAGGCTGCATCCCTCCTCCCAGTAGCTCTCCAGGGACCCAAATCCTGAGATGTGCCAGGCACTTCAGCTCCTAGTAATTTTTCTTGTAACATGGGCAGTCTGTGCAATCAAATGTGATCCAACTGAAAATATGAGAATGGCCTTTGGAGAAAGAGTTGCCTGAAGGCTAACTGCACTTCATATGAATAATACGAAGCAGCTGTCACGTTGCTTTAGAGTGGGGCATGTGCTCCATTAGTCCTCACCTAGCTGCACTTTTACAGAGGTGCTATGACATGTGCCTTCCCATTTTATCTCCACGCCTCCACCCCATTCACCCCCACTTGCTATTTGCATAATCCTGCTTCTGCTGGTGAATTGAGCAGTGTGAGAGTGGTCATTGTTGTAGGGAGTGCCCAGGTTAATGGAACTGTTGTTTGAAGTAGGCAGGCATTCTCTGATGTCAAGGGAGCAATGAGAGATACAAAGTGGTCTACAGTAACTGCTTATCCCACTGCTCACGTCTGAATACACTGGGAATTAAGAATTGATTACTGGGTATTGTAGCACAGAAAATTGAGACAATGCCAGAGGGAGCTGCTTCCACCGGCATCTGATGAGCTGCCTGCCTCCTACTCATTTGATCCTTTCAATGCTCACTATAAAACACTTCAACAGAAGACAATGCATTTCTTTCTCTTTCTATTACATTGTCCACAATCACCTACAATGGCTTTGAAGCCAACATATCAAATTATATCTATTTAGCTAACAACTGAGCAATGTGGGCTGCAGGCAGATAAAAGACTATCAAGGTAATGGACCATGGCCTAATACATATGCAAGGCAAGTACTGTTTGGGTATTCTCCTGTATATATATGTAATTGCTTCCCATGACCTCCAAAACCATCTGTTCCAATGGAATCATGAAATTGTTGACAAGGAGTGGGGGGTAGCGGAGAACTTATGAAGTGTGGGAGAGAGCGTTCATAGAAGTTGGACCTAGACTATGGGACTCTGACTAGTGACCTTAACAGCTTCAGAACTAAATGCAAACTTCATCTTCTGCTGAGCTTTCCTTTAGAAAACCTCTCACGTACCTGCATGTACACCTCCACACTAATCAAGCCTCAGACTGGGTAGGAAGAAAAATATGTTCAGACAAGCAGTGTGGCCCAGTGAACAGACTCCTAGCCTTGGAAACCGGGGGTCCATTCCCAACTCTGCCACAGACCTGCTGTGTCATTTCACCTCTCTGTAGGCCTTTCTGTTTCCCCCTACCGTTCTTTGTCTCACCTATCTACATTTTAAGCTCTTTAGAATAGGGGTGGCCTCTTATTACATGTTTACATAATACCAATTACAATAGGGCTCTGATCTCACTTGGGACCACTAGATACTACCATAATTCAAACGGTACATATTTCTATTTTCAAATTCTTAGATGGCATTCAGGAACTGCAGTGATAGGGGCCATAAATATCCAGATACAGGGAAAATGTCCTTTTACTCTTAATTAAATTCCCATCACACCTAGATGTCATGTTTGATAGGCACTTTATAAGCACAAAAATGTTTGATCTAAATATCGCAGTGAAGAACAAAGATTTTGAATTGCCATCTGGCAGAGGCTTCTCCTTCCACTCACCAACAGGAGGGAGTATTTCCTTTTGCTCTGATACGTCTTTCCTGTGTTGCTGTAATGTGCTGTATTTAATGAGCTGATTAATTGATATTTAGAACAACCTCTCTCCAGCTTGACATCTTAACTGCTTGTTGTATGCAAATAGGATACCTGTTGGCTCTTTTACCTTTTTGAAAAATAAGATGTTTTAACCCATCATAACTACTACTTTTGTTTGCTTAAATATCAATTGTGACATATTTTAGTCACAGTCAACCAGTTTTCCAGTATATCGTGCTTATGAAGCCAGATTTTTGTTTTCTTTTTTAAAAAATGTCCCATTTTTGCCTATAATTTGCAGACACATTGCAGGCAAAATTTAGATAATTTATATGCATGTCTACATTTACATTTGCAAGTAAAAACCTAGAAGCTGGATCCACATGGATCCTACCAATTATTCCCGCTAAGCCGCTGAGTTCCACTGCCTAAATAAAGAACACATCCAACCGCAAATAGCATGCCAAAAAGGTGGATCTGGAATACAGATCATGCAGATTTTTGTGCCCACTCCCCCAAATTCCACTCTCTAAATAAAGAAACCTCTAACTGTTACTTATGTGCCAAAGTATTCTGGAGTACTGCATATCTTGGGGCTGCGACATACTAGATCCAGGACATGGATCCTGCCAATTTTTGTGGCCAAGTTCCCCAAACTGTTCATAGTTTAGTCAGCGATTTTTTTCTAAAAAAATAAACAGGTAACTCCAATATGAGAGAATCGTTTCAATGGAGTCTTTGTGGAAATGATACATTAACAGCTCAACGACCATGTGTCAGACCACAAATTAGATTACACATACACACACACACACAGAATACCTATCTCTGTGTCTTTTAATAAGTAATACTTAATATCTTTTATTGTATAGCACCTAAAGTGTGCTAGGCAAATTACAGATCACAGGAAGGGCATGGTACATTCCCTGCAGAACCTCAGTCTCAGTATAGACATAACCGTCTGACCTCAGGTTGTAGTTCTACTGGCAGGATGTAGAACTGGGGGATAAGCAGACGGCAGGTTCATTATAAGAAAAGATGGCAGGTTCATTACAATAAAATTAAGATCTACTCTGAGGGCATGCTTATTTCTGGGAGGCTTTTAACATAGTGCCTGGTGGCATGGGTGCAATCTCCCCAAACATGCACAGATCCATTCAGCACTGTCTTCAGGGGACAATGGGTATAAATATGGCCCCATCCACTTTTGGGAGTGAAGCAGAAATTCAATCCCCCCAGGCTATTGTGAAGCAGGAAGAGCAAGGTGTTCTGGGGTTGTTTGTTTTTTAATAAACAAGAAAACCCTGGCCAGTACTGGGGACTCGGGTTGGGGAGACGAGACGGGGAGGCACTGCCCCCCTGCACTACTACCCTGGCAACAGGCCTATAGAAATGTGTTGGCTTCCCTGGATCTACAGAACGGTTTTGTACTGCAAGCAAATTGTTCCTTCTACAGTAGAAGAGGCTTAGGAGATTCTATCATGTCCCAATCAAAAATTTAATACTCATCCCCATGTAAACATGTTCCTATGCTGATGTGTTCCTAGCCCTTTTAGAGGTTGGTCCTGTAAGGGGAATGAAGGGTGTGATCACTATTAATGGTGGCCAACATCTTTGGCCAAAATCAATAAGTGTCTAAACTCTGGACATTTAAAAATCACAGAATCAAAACTCAGTCAGGTACAGGAAGTTTTGATAGACATGGTTACAGGCTGAGTGATTTGGAATCCAAAATGGCCCTTTTACATTATATAGAAGTGTGATGGGGCGTATTAGGCGTTTGCTGCCTCCTGCTGGAGGCGTCACCGCATTGATGCACCTGGTCCTAAGGTTCCAAGGTAGAAGGAAAGATCAGAAAGTTCAGACCTCCAGGAGTTGCTCAGAGGGGCTTCCCAGGATCAGCTGCAGGCAGAACCAATCAGAGTTGGTCCTCCAGCACCTACACAGACTAGCAGCAGGCAGAGGCCAATCAAGGCCCAGCATGCCAGATAAACAGGCCTACCTGCATTTCTAGTAGGGGCCAATTCTGGACGAAGCCAAGCCACAGAAAAAAGGTGTTTTTTCTGCCCTAACCCACGTAACCTGGGCCAGCAGTTCAGGGCTTAGCCCTGATAGTATTTGTCTTGGATCTCTGTTATGGACTTCAATGCCCAGGGGGCTATTTTGAGTTCAGCATAAACCTGCTTTCCTATAAACCTGAGGCAAGCCTGTTCCACAGGTGTCCGGCTCAGACAAGCCCTTGACAAGGAGATAAAAAAGGATTCCACCCGCAGCCTCAGAGAAACAGGTAGTAGTATTTAGGAAGCAAACATGCACAAACCACACCTTCAATAATTCGAAAATGATTGAGGAAGCTAAAATGTATCACGGCTGTGTAACAAACTTGTACCAAGTGCAAATCATATACTTGCCAGCATAGTCAAGATACTTGGAAGTACGGAACCAACAAACTGGAGAGTCAAAGCTAGAATAAAGTCATGATGACATATATATTGCACATGGGCTCCCTCTCCCTACCTTCCCCCCTTGTGGGATTACAACAGAATGTTGCCAGCCTCAGCAGAAACCACGGAGGAACTGGAGCACTCTTGACGGGGTTAGGTCCCTACTTCTCCAACCACTCTCTCCCACCTCCCCTCCATGGGGGTGATACTGAAGCAGGGGAGTGATGACCATTCACTTTGGAAAGGAAAAAATGAGGAAAGGAGAAATGTTCTTCAACTCTGACAGTGCAGGAATGAGGAAGGTGACTGACACTTGTCTCCCAGCCCCTCCCTGAAGTACAGGAGCCACCTAAAGGATGCTACATTTCTTACAGGTAAGGGACACTGAGTCTCAGCCTGCTCTTTCAGTACTGGCTACTATCTTCTGGTCAGGGAGGCCCCTTTACTGCTGTAACTCACATGTTACTAAATGGTAAATACCATCTCCTTCCCTCAAACAGCACTAGGGGTGCCATGACACATGGCAATGTCTGGAACCATTTTTTTAATTGACAGGTTTCAGAGTAGCAGCCGTGTTAGTCTGTATTCACAAAAAGAACAGGAGTACTTGTGGCACCTTAGAGACTAACAAATTTATTTGAGCATAAGCTTTCGTGGGCTACAGCTCACTTCATCAGATGCATTCAGTGGAAAATACAGTGGGGAAATTTATATACACAGAGAACATGAAACAATGGGTGTTACCATACACACTGTAATGAGAGTGATCACGTAAGGTGAGCTATTACCAGCAGGAGAGCAGGGGGGAAAAAGCCTTTTGTAGTGATAATCAAGGTGAACCATTTCCAGCAGTTGACAAGAACATCTGAGGAACAGTGGGGGGTGGGGGAATAAACATGGGGAAATAAAACTGGGGGGAACTGTAGAAGAAAAACAGCAAAGCAAGCATAAAGAAACCAGATACTAGACATCTACTACCTATCCACTGTGCAGGACCATTATGTAGGCATGGGCCTGAAGCAGGGAGCATAGAGTGACGTGAACTAAGATTGATGAGGATAAGTGCAACATCTGTTGCCAATAAACTGATCAGTGATGAAGCACCTGGCTGGATGATACCAGGAGCTTTTTTCTGCTAACCCACCTCATCCCTCCAGACTCCTTGGCCTATCACAGACTCTGACATGGCAAGAAGGCAGGCAGCACAACATTCATCTTCTCTGCAAATTAACAATCCAAGTGAGGTTCCTCAGGTAAGACAATTTCATTCAAATTCATTCGTCTAAGAATAGAAGCCAAAGCTAATAGATTTTATGCTCATTTACACACCAGTGCAAACTAAAGAATTCCTAAAAGAGCTCACTGATCCCTTTTCAGTGATGGTGATGAAATACCCCAAACTTCTGGTCCGGTGAGATTTCAACATTCAACAGCTGCAAAAGCTCCAAACCACATCTCCACCTCTGCTTCCCTAGGTCTCTCTCAGGTCATCTCTGATCCCCCCTGAATAGCTGGTCACACCTGGGACTTGATCTCCCACCTAGGTGTCAAAACTGAGGAAATCACAACCCAGCCACTGTCTTGTACAGACCCTCACCTCACTGAGGCAATGGCCAGAGCTCTCCCAGCTCCCAAGCAACAAGACCCATGATACTGATTTGGCCATGAAAACTCATGGACTCCATCAAATTCCAAAACCTGCTAGAGGACAACAGCATTCCACCTACAGGACAAGGAGTTCAGGATCTGGTGAATCATTAACACTATATACTAGCCTCAACCATTGACACACTGTCCCCCAAATTGCCCCTCCTCCCCATCGCCCACACAGATTTCCTTGGTTTTTTGACACCATGTGCCAGATGAAGAGAGAGAGGCAGAAACCTGACTGACAGTGGCGGAAAACAAAGGCGGACACAGACAGGATGAAGCATAATGCCTGTTTCTAAGCTTATGCTGATGCTGTATTAGAGCCAATAGAATCTTCCTATCAGCTTCCACTGAAGCTGCCAAATCCTGACCCAAGAATTTAACCAGGGTGGAAAATCACTTCATTAAGGCTGAGAGCTTACAGCTTGCATCAAAACTGAGCACCAAGCACTGCAAAGAGCTATAGTCCTACTTTGTTGAGTAGATCATGTACATGCGGGAAGATGTTATGAATAAGGGAGCTGAAACAGACTTGTGGACTTGGCAGCTAAACAAAAGAGGACAAAAGTGTGTCTGGTGTGTCTGGCCAACATCCCAGAGCCTGTGCCCCTCTGGACTTAGGGATATGGAGTCCCTATCTGACTGGAACCTGAGGAGATGGATAACTGTTGAATCTGGGACTCCAGTTGCTGCTGATTGCGAGTATCTTTGGATTTCTTTTGCTGAGGTGATTCTGAAGAGTTTGTAGGAGACCTGAGGCTGCCAACAGACAGGAAGAAACCTGATCTTCCCCATTCCGCCAAGAGGCAACTCAATTTTTGGAATGCTGTACTGTTACCTCGATAGGCCTTGAAGCCTCTGACCTTCCAAGAGTAAAGAACAATCGGTCCATGGGAGAGGTTGGCTGGGTTAAAATTGATCCCTTGATCCTGAATAGAGGTGATTCCAGCACCAGGCAACAGAGACGTCTTTGTGTGTCCGAAATTGCTGCTGTGCCCAGGGGTGCGGCACCGAGGGTTTGTGGTTAGGTGCCGTTGGCTTGGGCGTCTCGTATTTAGCCACGCTGGGTGCCGGTGGGCCCATTGTGGTGCTGTCAGCTGGTCCTGGGTGGCGTATTGGTGCCAGTGGTGTCATCAGTGCCAACGTCCTTGTTGGCGCCCAGATGAGTTGTATGAAGGGCACCGACTCCGACATGGGTGTCATTGCCTTTGGTGCCGAGGAGACCTGTCCATTTTGGAGTCTCGACTCCTTATTTTTCTGCACCATGTGCCCGGTGCCGGGGTAGTCGTGGGTGCTGACTCCTGGGGCTGATGGCATTGCTGGCATCGTCCTCACCGGGGACCGTTCCTTTTTACCTGTTTGCCTGTGTGGGGAGGTCAAGGCTCTCTTCCTCTTCTCGTGAGAGGGTGGAGCCGTGCTCTTGATTGGTTCTGACCTGGATGGAGAGCAGCTAAGAGAGGGTTTTGTTATGCCCGTCTCCGGTCCTGGTTGGAGAGATTTCTCCATAAGGATAATTTTTAAACACAGGTCCCGGTCGCAGCGAGCCCTTGCTTTCAAATTGTTGCAGTGAACGCACTTTGCTGGGAAGTGCGTCTCACTGAGACATTTCGCACAGAGTGAATGTCCATCCGAACATGGCATGGGGTTCTTGCAGGAGCCACATTTTTTAAAACCAGGAGATCCTGGCATCTTGAGAGTTTGTCTTGATAGAAGGTACAAGAACAAGTACTTATGGGGGGTTCACTCCTGAGGGAGCACAAAATTGGAAAACGGGGGATAAACTAACTTATCTAAAAATAGGGTAATCACTGGGATGTTTTTATCTAAATTTCTCTAATTATTCTCTCAATAGGGGAAGAGATTCAGCACTGCCCCAAGTTCCGTGTTCAGCCGAGGACGGTTGAGAAGGAACTGAGGGGGTCAGGACGTGCACGTGCCAGACAGACTCCAATGATGCCACAAGACAGCAACTGCGCATGTGCATCCCAATCAGGCACTGCTACCGAAGATCTCCAATCAACAGCACCAGGACGCACCATCACCTGGAGTGGAGCACCCACAGGGACAGTTTACTTTCAGCCATATATCGGAGGTAACATCCTTTACAGTGATGCTGTGTTTTAGCTATTACCACAGATGCAACACAAAGCCTGACCACTTCAGCAAAAGCTCCAACCTCAGCAAAGATGTAATGGTTGTCTGTGGTTGGTAAAGCTAGTAGCTGGTTCAAACACCTGGTCAGTTTATAGGATAATTCCTAACCTTACCCAAGGTGTTTGTGTTGTTACAAGGGACCAGATTTTTAAAGGTATTAAGGTGACTAACTCATTGAAATCACTTGGAGGTAGGTGCCTAAATACATTCAAAAATCTGGGTCCAGGTGACTTGTGAAGTGTCATTTATCACTAACCATCTAACTGGGACATCTACCCTCCTCAGGATTTTTATGCTGAGCTGTAGATTAAAACTGTTCCTTTCAGAAGAAAATAAACGGTGACAAACATGTATTTTCTTTAAGAAACAATTATTTTTTCTTACAAAAGCATGGTAATGTTATAAAATTAATCATGAATAGTTCTTAATTCTTTTAAACAACATGCAATTACATACTAATGCAATCAAGTTTAAGTGCTCCAATTCCATCAAACAAATAGGAAGTATTTACCACTTTAGTTTCTCCATAGGTTTAATACATCTGGTACACAAGATGTATTTTAAACTGGTTCCAGGGCTTCAATTTACAAAATCAGTAAATTGTCCCATCACTAGATTTAACTGAATTAGTTATTTCTGAAAAGGTAATTGCATTTCTCAACTATTGACGTTAACTCGTCCAAATTATAACATGAGGTTTTTTTTTTCCAAAATGTTTTTCAGTGCTATTTATAATTCAAAATCACAACCACAAGATTATCCAAGGAACAGGAAAATAAAGCAATAAGAAATGCTTTAAAGTCAATACAGAGAAAAACCACATAAAACAGCAGTCCATTAAACCATCACTGTTTGGAACTGAATTTAAGAAATCAATTAAGGAGGAAAACTGAGTGGGAGGAAATAATTACCACTAATTATCTCAGAAAATGTTAAATGAATCATCTATTAGACTACAATATAGTAGACATTTCCCACCTAATAGGGATGATAGGAACAATGGAAATACATCATTTTAAAAGGATAGGTTTCAGAGTAGCAGCTGTGTTAGTTTGTATCCGCAAAAAGAAAAGGAGTACTAGTGGCACCTTAGAGACTAACCAATTTATTTGAGCATAAGCTTTCGTGAGCTACAGCTCACTTCATCGGATGCATTCAGTGGAAAATACAGTGAGGAGATTTATATACACACAGAACATGAAAAAATGGGTGTTATCATACACACTGTAAGGAGAGTGATCACTTAAGATGAGCTATTACCAACAGGAGAGCGGGGGGGGGGAGGGGCGGGCAGAAAACCTTTGTAGTGATAATCAAGGTGGGCCATTTCCAGCAGTTAAGAGGAGCATCCAAGGAGCAGTGTGGGGGGGGGGAATAAACATGGGGAAATAGTTTTACTTTGTGTAATGACACATCCACTCCCAGTCTCTATTCAAGCCTAAGTTAATTGTGTCCAGTTTGCAAATTAATTCCAATTCAGCAGTCTCTCATTGGAGTCTGTTTTTGAAGTCTTTTTGTTGTAATATAGCAACCTTTAGATCTGAAATCGAGTGACCAGAGAGATTGAAGTGTTCTCCAACTGGTTTATGAATGTTATAATTCTTGACATCTGATTTGTGTCCATTTATTCTTTTACGTAGAGACTGTCCAGTTTGACCAATGTACATGGCAGAGGGACATTGCTGGCACATGATGGCATATATCACATTGGTAGGTGCTCAGGTGAACGAGCCTCTGATAGTGTGGCTGATGTGATTAGGCCCTATGATGGTGTCCCCTGAATAGATATGTGGACACAGTTGGCAACGGGCTTTGTTGCAAGGATAGGTTCCTGGGTTAGTGGTTCTGTTGTGTGGTGTGTGGTTGCTGGTGAGTATTCGCTTCAGAATGGGGGGCTGTCTGTAGGCAAGGACTGGTCTGTCTCCCAAGATCTGTGAGAGTGATGGGTCGTCCTTCAGGATAGGTTGTAGATCCTTGATGATGCGTTGGAGAGGTTTTAGGCTGGACTTTACAAAAACTAGACAAGCCATTTACAACACACACTTTGCTTCTCTACAAAAGAAAAAGGACACTAAACTATCTAAACTACTACATGCCACAAGAGGCCACAGCAATGGTTCCCTTAACCCACCCAGCAATATTGTCAATCTATCCAACTATACTCTTAGCCCAGCAGAAGAATCTGTCCTATCTCGGGGCCTCTCCTTCTGCCCCTCCACCCCCACGAACATGATACAGTTCTATGGTGACCTAGAATCCTATTTTCGATGTCTCCGACTCAAGGAATATTTCCAACACACCTCTGAACAACATACTAATCCACAGAGACCTTCCTACCAACACTACAAAAAGAAGGATTCTAGGTGGACTCCTCCTGAAGGTCGAAACAACAGACTGGACTTCTACATAGAGTGCTTCCGCCGACGTGCACGGGCTGAAATTGTGGAAAAGCAGCATCACCTGCCCCATAACCTCAGCTGTGCAGAACACAATGTCATCCACAGCCTCAGAAACAACTCTGACATCATAATCAAAAAGGCTGACAAAGGAGGTGCTGTCGTCATCATGAATAGGTCGGAATATGAACAAGAGGCTGCTAGGCAGCTCTCCAACACCACTTTCTACAAGCCATTACCCTCTGATCTCACTGAGGGTTACCAAAAGAAACTACAGCATTTGCTCAAGAAACTCCCTGAAAAAGCACAAGAACAAATCCGCACAGACACACCCCTGGAACCCCGACCTGGGATATTCTATCTACTACCCAAGATCCATAAACCTGGAAATCTTGGACACCCCATCATCTCAGGCATTGGCACCCTGACAGCAGGATTGTCTGGCTATGTAGACTCCCTCCTCAGGCCCTACGCTACCAGCACTCCCAGCTATCTTCGAGACACCACTGACTTCCTGAGGAAACTACAATCCATCGGTGATCTTCCTGAAAACACTATCGTAGCCACTATGGATGTAGAAGCCCTCTACACCAACATTCCACACAAAGATGGACTACAAGCCGTCAGGAACGGTATCCCCGATAATGTCACGGCAAATCTGGTGGCTGAACTTTGTGACTTTGTCCTCACCCATAACTATTTCACATTTGGGGACAATGTATACCTTCAAATCAGCGGCACTGCTATGGGTGCCCGCATGGCCCCACAGTATGCCAACATTTTTATGGCTGACTTAGAACAACGCTTCCTCAGCTCTCATCCCCTAATGCCCCTCTCTACTTGCGCTACACCGATGACATCTTCATCATCTAGACCCATGGAAAAGAAGCCCTTGAGGAATTCCACCATGATTTCAACAATTTCCATCCCAACATCAAACTCAGCCTGGACCAGTCCACACAAGAGGTCCACTTCCTGGACACTACGGTGCTAATAAGCAATGGTCACATAAACACCAGCCTATACTGGAAACCTACTGACAGCTATTCCTACCTACATGCCTCCAGCTTTTATCCAGACCACACCACACGATTCATTGTCTACAGCCAAGCTCTACGATACAACCGCATTTGCTCCAACCCCTCAGACAGAGACAATCACTTACAAGATCTCTATCAAGCATTCTTACAACTACAATACCCACCTGCTCAAGTGAAGAAACAAACAGAGCCAGAAGAGTGCCCAGAAGTCACCTACTACAGGACAGGCCCAACAAAAATAATAACAGAACGCCACTAGCCATCACCTTCAGCCCCCAACTAAAACCCCTCCAACGCATCATCAAGGATCTACAACCTATCCTGAAGGACGACCCATCACTCTCACAGATCTTGGGAGACAGACCAGTCTTTGCCTACAGACAGTCCCCCAACCTGAAACAAATACTCACCAGCAACCACAAACCGCACAACAGAACCACTAACCCAGGAACCAATCCTTGCAACAAAGCCCGTTGCCAACTGTGTCCACATATCTATTCAGGGGACACCATCATAGGGCCTAATCACATCAGCCACACTATCAGAGGCTCGTTCACCTGAGCACCTACCAATGTGATATATGCCATGTACATTGCCTCTGCCATGTACATTGGTCAAACTGGACAGTCTCTACATAAAAGAATAAATGGACACAAATCAGATGTCAAGAATTATAACATTCATAAACCAGTCGGAGAACACTTCAATCTCTCTGGTCACTCGATTTCAGACCTAAAGGTAGCTATATTACAACAAAAAGACTTCAAAAACAGACTCCAACGAGAGACTACTGAATTGGAATTAATTTGCAAACTGGATACAATTAACTTAGGCTTGAATAGAGACTGGGAGTGGATGTGTCATTACACAAAGTAAAACTATTTCCCCATGTTTATTTCCCCCCCACACCCCCCACTGCTCCTCGGACGTTCCTGTTAACTGCTGGAAATGGCCCACCTTGATTATCACTACAAAAGGTTTTCTCCCCCCCCCACTCTCCTGTTGGTAATAGCTCATCTTAAGTGATCACTCTCCTTACAGTGTGTATGATAACACCCATTTTTTCATGTTCTGTGTGTATATAAATCTCCTCACTGTATTTTCCACTGAATGCATCCGATGAAGTGAGCTGTAGCTCACGAAAGCTTATGCTCAAATAAATTGGTTAGTCTCTAAGGTGCCACTAGTACTCCTTTTCTTTTTGCGAATACAGACTAACACGGCTGCTACTCTGAAACCTTAGAGAGTAACAAATTTATCTGAGCATAAGCTTTCGTGAGCTACAGCTCACTTCATCGGATGCATTTTTTCCACTGAATGCATTCGGTGAAGTGAGCTGTAGCTCACGAAAGCTTATGCTCAGATAAATTTGTTAGTCTCTAAGGTGCCACAAGTCCTCCTTATCTTAAAACAACTCTGCTTTTTACAATGGCCAAGCATAATTTAAACAGATGCAATGGTAAACTACATTACATTGGTTAAATTGTGTCCTTTGCTGTCCCTATCAGGTCACTCATGGGTATTACATTTTTGCATCTGCTTCTGGAGACGAAAGATGAGTATTTTTCAACATTTATATTGTAATACAGGGCAGGGCAAAGTACGGCCTGTGGGCCAGATCCAGCCCGTCAGGGCTTTCAATCTGGCCTGAGGGATTGGCAGTCCCATGGTGCAGCAGAGTTAAGGCAGCTCCCTACCTGCCCTGGCCCCATACCGCTCCCTGAAGTGGCTGGCACCACATCCCTGCAGCCCCTGGGAGAGGGGTGGGGCAGAGGGCTCCATGCACTGCCCTTACCTGCAGGCACTGCCCCCTGCAGCTCCCATTAGCCAGGAACAAGGAACCGTGGCTAATGGGAGCTTCAGGGTACCCACAGGCGAGGGAAGTGCGCAGCAGATGGGGCCACCTGCCCCATCCCACTCACAGAAGCCACTGCCGGACATGCTGGCCACTTCTGAGAGCAGTGAGGGGCCAGGGCAGGCAGGTAGCCTGCCTTAGCCCCGCTGTGCACCACTGCCGCTTCGGAGACGCTCAAGGTAAGCAGCGCCAGGCTGGAGCCCGCACCCCGAACCCCTCCCGCACTCCATACCCCCTGCCCTGAGCCCTCAACCCCCTGTCCGGAGCCCCCTGCTGCACCCTGTACCCCAATCCCCTGCCGTGAGCTCCCTAACCCCCTGCCTTGAATCCCCTCCTGCAACCCAACCCCCTGCCCTGAGCCCCTTCCTGCATACTGCACCTCCACCCCACCCCGCGCTCCCTCCTGCATCCCAACCCCCTGCCCCAGCCCTATATTCATGGTCCTACATACAATTTCCCCACCCGGATCTGGCCCTCGGGCCACCCCTGATGTAGTAGTATCAAAAAGCCACAGCCACATTTGATCCCATTGTACTGGTCATGATACAAATAAACAACAATCCCTGCCCCAACGAGTTTACAATCTAAAAACAATCACACACGTAATGTGGGTATGTACAGTAATTTTACCAAAAGTAGGTAGCTCCTTGGCAAACAAAAAAAAACACTGCAAGCCTACACTGCCTTTCCACATCCTTCAGCCAGAGAATGTGTGACAAAACATGGTGGAGGAGGGGCAATTCTTCAAAATGTAGACACTGATATCTTTGAACTTGTTTAAGTAAAATGTTATCTATTTGTGTGAAATATTTATATAATAGCATATTTTAGTGGAACTTCTTTTTCCTAAAATTTCATCTCCTGCTTTTAATTCTCTTTTCTATCTCTCTGCAAAATCTTATTTATTTTCCCTTAAACTTGACTTTCTGCGAATTACATGCATTCTGATCACTGACAGGACTTTACATTGCTTTACAATTACAATTGATCCTCAACACATCTGTGAGATAGTCAGTGATGTTAGCCATACTGGGACAGAGTGTGGCTGCCAGAATTACAATTCAGGAGTCCTTTGACTCAGTCCCCATGCTAAGGAACTTAAGGAAAGCCTGGAACAGACAAATTGAAATAAGACAGAAAAACATTTTTGCTGTGTAATAAGTTTTCCAAAAAGCAGGCTACTTTCTGGAAGAGTAATATGGAAGTTAACTGTTCAAGATACCTTCTGCTCTGATAAACCTATGAAAATTAAAGATCTTCTTTCAGAAAGTGGGGAGAGGATTTTTTCTGATCAGCTGAAGTTTTTTCTCTTCTTGAAGAAGATACTGGCTGTTCACCAAGTCAGCCTGAGGACAACAGCTTCACTCAAGCAGAATCCTCCTAGAATTAGTACTGCACCTCGGTGTCTTAAAAATCGATCAGCCGAGAAAGTTTGTTTGTTTCACTTTCACATAAATAATTCACAGAAGTTTGTGATTTATTTTAGCTTTGTTTGCCCCTGTCCTTCACAGGATTTGCTCAATATTAAGGATCTGAGACTGCCAATGGAACACACATCTACAGTGTGAAAGGTACAGGCAGGAAAATACGTTGAAACACACATCTTTTCAGTGCTCTCTGTTAGTTCTTCATTTGTTTCCACTGCAAAAATGAATAAAAGAAACTTTGGTCTAATTGAAATCTTTAAGATCCTAAACAGGCTGATCCCATCTACATCAAAAACCATCTCTCCATTCATGACCAATCGAGACAGCAGTATTCCTCAGGGACAACACAACTAACAGAATCCGGCTTGACTCTCACAAGTGCTGGACATAGGCTGTTCTCCTAGGGTGCTCAACTGTGGAATGGACTGATGGAGGAGATTAAATTTAGCACAACCCTAACTGTTTTCAGAGACTTTTGAGACGTATGACTTTTGCCTTTCTCCAATCAACATGAAAGGAACTGCAACACAGTATGCACAAACTGCCACTGTGGACATTTGTTCAACATCTTTTGGACTACTCTAAGGACCTGATCTTGCTTCCACTGGTCAATGAAAGTGATGCTGCTGATGTCAGCAGGAGCAGAAATCAAAAGGTGGGAATCCAGAAGTTCTCAACAATGCCTAAACTACACCCATTGACTTCATCAGGAACAGAGTTAGGCCAACACTAAACACTTATGAAAATCTCACCCTAAAATGTTGAAGGCAAGTGTGGAAAATAATGTGATTGTGTAATTAATGACTGTTCTAAAATACATAATAGCAAAGTGGCAGAATTAAGGCTGAACAAACAACTTTAACTTTCTTGAGCTTTAATTGTTCCTCTTTGCTGCCTTAACGTTCCTCTAATGTAGTTCTTGGACAGAATTTTCTGTGTTGTTTTTAAATATGAAAACGGTGAAGGAAAAAAACTGCAGCATGCCAAACCATTTACTAACCATCAGTAGACTGCATCACTGAGTGCACTTCTTGTGCAAGAGAGAGCTAAGCTCCTGTGAAAGCCCTGCCTCATTCACTGCTCAAAACTGCACACACCGTGAGGCAAGGCAGAGCACATCGAACGACTGTTGTTATGATTATTTATTATTTGTATTACCATGGTACTTGGAACCTCAAGTCATGGACCAGGACCCCACCGTGCATGGCTCTGTACAAATGCAAAACACAAGAACACAAAGATGAGACCCCAGTGAGCTGACAATCTAAGTTTAAGACAAGAGACAACAGATGGATAAAGAAAGATGGGAGAGTATAAAGAACAAACAAGATTGGTCATCGGGGTGGGCAGTGCCTTTAGTACACCAGAAGCCTAAACATCATTGTACTTGTTGCCATGCATTTACACTAGAAGTGTTCTTGTGGTGATTTTGAAAAGCTCTTTATTATTCACACAGTAGATTAGAACACATTACCGATGTTCGTAAATAATTCACAGTTATAACAAGGACACTCTCATAGGTCATTTAATCAGGGAACAGGAACAATACTCCGAGTTGGAGGACAACAGCAAATACTCATAGCAACCATTTCATGAACAATCCTGAGGCTAAATTTGTTCACATACGTGCATGCACACACTTCAGAATAACTGGGAATAGTAAACAAATTAATAAAAAAACCTCACCTCCTCATCATAGTTAATTCATGAATGTAAAAAACAGCCACACTCACACACTAAATTGCTGGTTGTGTATAGCTCATCAGCTGTGCGATGTAGCACTTGTTTAAACATCAGCCTGATCTGAAAACTATATTTAAAGAGCCTTTAGTTTAATATGAACTAATTGCTTTTTCTAGCTCAAAGCAAAATTTGAAATAAACCCAGGCTATTTATCCTCAGACTGCCACAACTGTTGCACGAAGAAATTATATTGCTTAAAGATTTCCATTGCTTACACAAAATAGATATTTACACCAGAGACCACTGCTCCCATCGATCAAGTAAATAACAGGCTCTTAAAAACTTTCAGAATTCATATTTACTTGCAAAACTCCCCCTCAACAAGAGTTTTCCAGCTATCATTCGGAACTGTCAAAACTCATACAACCATGCACTTCAAGAAGAAAATATTTTCCTTTTCTGTTTAAAGTGCCTAAAACTGACGATACAAAAATTGGTTTCAGAGGAACAGCCGTGTTAGTCTGTATTCGCAAAAAGAAAAGGAGTACTTGTGGCACCTTAGAGACTAACCAATTTATTTGAGCATGAGCTTTCGTGAGCTACAGCTCACTGTGAGCTGTAGCTCACGAAAGCTCATGCTCAAATAAATTGGTTAGTCTCTAAGGTGCCACAAGTACTCCTTTTCTTGATACAAAAATTGTGAGCCTCATCCTTTCCCTTTCAAATTGTTTGGAAGCATGAGCAGGCCCAGTGTTGGTTGCTTAGACTGATGATAGCTGGTATATTTCTGGCTCTCCCTATACTGAATGCATCCGATGAAGCTCATGAAAGCTTATGCTCAAATAAATTTGTTTGTCTCTAAGGTGCCACAAGTCCTCCTGTTCTTTTTGCAAATACTAGAGTTACGAACTGACCAGTCAACCACACACCTCATTTGGAACCGGAACTATACAATCCGGCAGCAGCAGAGACAAAAAAAAAAAAAAAAAAAAGCAAATACAGTAAACAAAAAAGGGGGAAAGTTTAAAAAAAAGATTTGACAAGGTAAGGAAACTGTTTCTGAGCTTGTTTCATTTAAACTAAGATGGTTAAAAGCAGCATTTTTCTTCTGCATTGTAAAGTTTCAAAACTGTATTAAGTCAGTGTTCATTTGTAAACTGTTGAAAGAACAACCATAATGTTTTGTTCAGCATTACGAGCATTTCAGAGGTGTTTGTAAGTCTGAGGTTTTACTGTACTTTCTACATGTACAGATCTATGGTTTCATTCTAGTAATATTGTGCTGCTTCCCACCACCACTGTGTTCTGGGCTGCTTTATGTCAGGCCTCCGAGTAGTACTGGGGTCAGCTGTGGAAAGTCTGACCCGAAGCTATAAAACTAGCCCAAAAGAAAAGACAAGAGTTCAGAATCTGCTTGGACCTGTGCTGCCTGGAGTCCTAAATGCCTACAATTTGCAATTTGATGTTTGCAGGATTATTTTCATCTACACAATTTATTTGGCTTTAGGTACTTATATCGCAGCAGTATCTGAGCACCTGAAAAATGGAGAACTTTCTATACAAGCACCACAAATTAAATGTTTTTTTTCTAATAAACCTCTTCCAAAGCTTGGTTGCCCCTGCCCTCTTCTCAGTATCTAATGAAATCCTTAGCCATCTGTTCATCACACTTCTTACCCACTGCGACCACCTTCTCTATGATCCTTCCTGAACCCTAGCTTTCTACATCCCAGCAAGTGTAGACTGCTGCTGCCTCTTTCTCACATGTATTACACATCATAGCCTTATCATCCCCATCTTCAGACAACTCCATTGGCTCCCTATTGATTTCAGGGTTAAGCTCAAGATCATCTCCCTCTAGGCTTTCCCCTCCTGCCCACCTCAGTGTGTTTTTCATCTGTTTGGTAATGACTGCTAGCGTTTTCCTTCCTCCTGGAGCTTTCTTAGGAGCCCGGCTAGGTCTCTTGCAGTTCCCTTGTGTACAAGCAATGCCATCACTTTATTAGATAGAAATCAGGGTGCTTCAGGTGGCTTTCTCATGTACAAATGGATTTTTGAAGAGTAGTAACATTCAGGCATGAGTACAAATCTGCTAGAATGCAATACCTTGCATGCTCCAGAAGCTCTTTTATGATTAGGGTTTGCCTGTCTTCTTTCCACCATGACTGCTTCACACCTCCCTGGGGGTTTGTCCCCTTTTTCTCTTGTTGGTTCTAAGGCATCTCAGTGCAAGGTATGGATTTTTCCCCTCCCATGGCTTGGCTTTCTCTCTCTCTGGTATGACATATCATCCTCAGTCCAAGGCTCTAAATTAATTGGCCACTAGCTTTTCTCCGTGGGTTTTCTCATGCTCTTCCAGGCATAGCCTAAAGCGAAGTAAATTGCAGTTCCAATGAGAACCTTGGCTTGTAGTGCTGCTGTGCTACGGGGGAGGAGACGGGGGAAAGCTGTGGGAAACAAAATGGATTTCACTAAAACAAGGCTCCACTGGAAAAAAAAATTTCAGCATACAGTACCTCTATTCTCTCCCTTTACATGCTTAAGTACCATAACTACGGACAGTTTTTAGACATTACTGAGTACAGTCAACAGTTGAATGTGATGAAGCAAGATGATACTAACAAACGGGTATCCTGAATTACTCACAGATATTGACAGCCTCACATATTTACCTTTTCTGATAAAAGCAAAGATTTCCTCACTTTTTTTCGGGAATGAAGAGATCTTTGAAAAGTGAGGCAACAGCACTGACTGGATGCTGAATATCTGTGGTATCAAATGGCTTATTAGGTCCAGCCACAAGACTTCTGCCACCTAGAAATGAATTATTAATCTGAATTGGGTTTTTGACAGTAGTTGCAGTGCTTATTTTTCTGTGAGCATTTGGGCTTCTGGATTTTTAATCTGCCTTTACTTTGAAAAATGCTTCACAACTGGCCTTAAATAGAACACTTTCAAACGGAAAATAGTGGTTTATTTTTAAGGACAGCCGTTTCTCATCACTCCTTGGTACAATGTCTGAACTGTACAGGGGAAGGGGGTAATGTGCCATTACTGACACAACAGTTTCAGTATTTAGGCCACTGTCCAACACGTCTATTATAATATTTGGCTGTTGTGCAAAGCTAAGGAATTTACATGTTGTACATAAGGCATTTTACATATTTTAAGAGAACATTTTCCAGGTTTTACAGGCTTATTTGTTTCTTTTTACTGATTTTAATCTAAATCATGGACCACCTGATTACAGGAAAACACTAATTATGTTAAGAACATCCAGTATATTAGGTGGATGTGTTTAATTAATAATAAACTAGTCTGAGTGTAAAATGCAAGGCTGTCATTAAACCAAGGCAATGTAGTGGAAGATATATGAACACGCATGTGTGTGCGCATGTGAATGTACTGTAAATGTCAATCCCACACCTACCACGTACACATTACCAGCTTTACAGATAACTATCTGCCCTGTGAACATTCAAAGCAAATATAAATTAACTCTTTTTCATGCTAAAATCAGTCAAAAACAAAAACAAAAACCTGCATCCAACTATGTTTCAAAACATAAGGTTGTTTTTGAAAGTTAAAAAAAAAACAGGAAAAGACAGTTTGGTTGAATGCTCAGCAAAGTTGTGCCATGGAAATTGACATCAGGCTGACTGGATTAAAGAACATGTGGAAAGCAAACACTTAAGGAAAGAAGAAATTGAAAATAAAAGCGAACACATTGGAAGCAACATTCACACAGGCACGGCAGAAAAATCAAAATCAGCATGACAAGGGGAGGGATAGCTTAGTGGTTTGAGCATTGGCCTGCTAAACCCAGGGTTGTGAGTTCAATCCTTGAGGGGGCCATTTAGGGATCTGGGGCAAAAATTGGGGATTGGTCCTGCTTTGACCAGGGGGTTGAACTAGATGACCTCCTGAGGACCCTCCCAACCCTGCTATTCTATGATGTAGTTTGTGAATTCGTCTGTGGCTTATGCTTCTCAGGGCAGCCCTAAGGCTTCGCTGATAGCTCTTTGGGCAGAATTTTCACGCAAAATCCCACAGATGCAAAATCCCTGCCAAATTCAATCAGCCTGACCATGAAATATTTGGAAGGGAATGATGTTGCCCTGAACAACAAAATTAAAGAGAGGTTGACTGAAAACGTGCTTAGTTCTTTTGAGTTTTGACAACTCGCCAGACAGTCTTGATGGACCTACAGTGGCCATTTGGTTTAATTTTTTTTATTTTGTTGTGGAGAAGCCTACACTCATTTTGGCAGATTGAGTTTGTCACCTCAGCAAATACAGTGTACTCCCAATTACCCAAATAGCATAGAGGGCCACACATTTTATTTGGATAATTGAGAGTTCGGATAATGAAGGAGGCAGGAGCACCAAGGGGGCCTCCCCTCCGTGACCAGGGGCTTGTCATCCTCCTTGCAGTCATGGCCAGTGCTCTCTGCTCTGCCCCGGCCACTGCTCTCTGCTCTGCCGTTCCAGGACACAGACTCCTTGCACATTGCGCCTGGGTGCAGGCTGCTCTCCAAAGCTCCTCTGCCACAGACCCGCTCACTCACACCATGATAGCAGGGGTGCAGAGTGCTCCCTGCGCTGCTGCAGGGACCATTCAGGAGCAGAAGGCTCGTCCTTCTCTTCACAGTCCTGGCTGGGGCTCTCTGCTCTATTATCCAAACGTCCGCAGGATCCAAATCCCCTCCTTGCCCCCCAGCATGAGATATATGCTGTAGAGGACATGTATCTCACGCTGGGGGACAAGGAAGGGATTCGGATACTGCAGAGGTTCGGACAATAGGATTTGGGATAAACTGGAGCATACAGTAGTCAGACAGCTGCAGTTTGCATCAGGGAAAGTTTAAATGGGTATGTACCTATCTGGCAGGATGTGGCAGCAGTGAATTCCAACTCAGCCTCTTCCTGCGGGAAGTTCACACAAGACAAAGCTGAATTTTGTTTGTCTTGCCCAGCTCATCTACTGCACATTGCTGCCACTCATGCAATGGTTATTCTGGAACTAGCTAATTTAGCCCTGGTCTACACTAGGACTTTAGGTCGAATTTAGCAGCGTTAAATCGATGTAAACCTGCACCTGTTCACACGATGAAGCCCTTTATTTCGACTTAAACGGCTCTTAAAATCGATTTCCTTACTCCACCCCTGACAAGCGGATTAGCGCTTAAATCGGCCTTGCCGGGTCGAATTTGGGGTACTGTGGACACAATTCGACGGTATTGGCCTCCGGGAGCTATCCCAGAGTGCTCCATTGTGACTGCTCTGGACAGCACTCTCAACTCAGATGCACGATTGTTTGCCGTTGCTCTGACGCAGGGAGGGGCGACTGACGACACGGCTTACAGGGTTGGCTTACAGGGAGCTAAAATCAACAAAGGGGGTAGCTTTACATCAAGGAGTATTTCAGGCCGGACTTCACGGAGGGTTCCAATAAGAAATGGTGCACCTAAGTTATTGTTCTTATTGGAACAAGGAGGTTAGTCTGGCCTCTGATTGATACATGACTAGATTTACCTCGCTGCACCTTCTCTGTGAGTGACTGCAGTGTGACCTAGAGGAATGAGTCCCCTAGATGGGGGGGTGGGGGGGGGAAGGGGTTTGCAAATGAGTACAAAACAAATCTGGTCTATTTCTTGTTTTGATACACTCCATCTATCTTTTACATCTTTGGCTGGCAGCAGACGGTGCAGAAGGACTGCATGTCATCCACATCTCATGGCTGCTCGGCAGAAGACGGTACAATAGGACTGCTAGCCATCCTCATCTCTTGCCTGCCCAGCAGAAGATGATGCAATAGGACTGCTAGCAATCCGTATCACCTGCCTACTCACCATAAGATGGTTCAATAGGACTGACTGCAGGACTAAAGAGAATGACTTGATCAAGTCACTCCAAATTTAGTCCCTGCGCCCATGTCTGCCCAGGCGCTCCTGATCGACCTCACACAGGTGACCAGGAGCACCTCGGACAGGATGATGATGGCTACCAGTCCTATTGCACCGTCTGCTGCCACAAGGCAATGGGTTGCTGCTGCTGTGTAGCAATGCAGTACCGCGTCTGCCAGCACCCAGGAGACATACGGTGACAGTGAGCTGAGTGGGCTCCATGCTTGCCGTAGTATGGCATCTGCACAGGTAACTTGGAAAAAAGGTGCAAAATGATTGTCTGCCCTTGCTTTCACGGAGGGAGGGAGGGAATGGGGGCCTGACGATATGTACCCAGAACCACCCGCGACAATGTTTTAGCCCCATCAGGCATTGGGATCTCAACCCAGAATTCCATTGGGCAGCGGAGACTGTGGGAACTATGGGATAGCTACCCATAGTGCAATGCTCCAGAAGTCGACTCTAGCCTCGGTACTGTGGAAGCACTCCGCCGAGTTAATGCACTTAATGCACTTAGAGCATTTTCTGTGGGGACACACACACTCCAATATATAAAACCGATTTCTAAAAAAACGACTTCTATAAATTCGACCTAATTTCGTAGTGTAGACATACCCTTAGAGAAGTTCATAATTAGGGCTTGTGAGGATTCCAAGTATTCCAGTAAAATGAAAAACACCTTCTATATCTGTGAAGAGATCTAACTTGAACGCAGCCTTCCAAATGGCATACTGACAAGATGGATTAATCTGTACTTAGCTGCAGAATGTGGCTTTTAGATCAGGAAGAGGTCAGCAGCGTAAAAGCTCAAAACTCAAGCAGCTACTCAAGAAATTAGGAAAATCCTTTGCACACAACTCAAATTTCTAATTCAAAGCCTTCAGCTATCATATGTCGCAGAGCACAAATTGGAATCCTGTTCTTCAACAGACAAAATGTTCTCCAACCCAGAGGCACATGGCATTCTGGTCAACAGTTGTGTCTGCAGAACCAGTCATTACGCTGTTTGAGCGTGGCTTCTACTGAGAAATTTAAAGATTATTTTCTCCCTTTGTGGCATCTAATGAAGAAAGGGCTAAACTGGAAAGTGAATTCCATGAGTGCACGGCAATGCCTTCTCCAAGCAACAACAATATTGATCTCTTGAATTTTGGAAAATCCACTGCATCGACTTCCTGCATTTGAGCCATGCTGTTTCTCGTATCCTCAGTGTCCTGCTTGGTTCAGCTGATGTGGAGAGAATATTTTCTAAATTTGGCTACACCAAGAGTGCAGGGGAACAAGCCTTGGAAAAGACACTTTGAAATAAATGCTGTGCGCCTATGCTATCCTGGAATTTACACTGAAGCCCCTTATAGCAAACATAAGTCACCAACACTAAACTGTTTGTTAAAAAGAAAAGTTAAAATTTTAATGGAGGATTAAAGATAATGAGTTCATAAACTCTGAGGTGACATGCAGCGTTTGAGTTCAATTTAAGTTCTACAGTGAACCACATTAAATTGTGTTTGGTACAGTATTTCAGGGCTCAGATAGATTCAGGCACCATGTAGTGACACTACATATTAGGCACCTAAACACAGTTCTTCTTCGAGTGCCCTCCCTGTGGGTGCTCCGCTCCAGGTGACGGTGCGTCCCGGCGCCGTTGATTGGAGATCTTCGGTAGCAGCGCCTGGGTGGGACGCACGCGCTCAGCTGCTGTCTCGTGGAGTTGTTAGGATCTGCCTGAGCGCACGCGTCCCGCACCCCCCTCAGTTCCTTCTCAACCGTCCTCGGTTGAAGATGGGACATGGGGCAGTGCTCATCTCTTCCCTGGTTACGGTAGGAAATAAGTAAAGAAAAATAGAAATAGTTAGCTAGCCATTTCCCAGTTCTCTCTTTCCTTTAGCATAGTCCGTTAGTTTAAATAAATAAATAAACAAATAAATTTTTTCCTCAAGTAGTCTCTCGTTGAGACTTCCCCGGACGCTCATACTTTCATTATGCTGCGGTCGCCAGGCTTTAAGAAATGTGGCTCCTGCAAGGAGTCTATGCCGCGGTCTGACGGGCACTCACACTGCGTTAAATGCCTCAGCAAGACACACGTCCCTGCAGTGTCTCCACTGCGTCAACTTAAAAACTAGAGCTCGCCGTGACAGAGACTTGCAGCTAAAAATGCTCCTCATGGAGAAAGCTCTGCAGCTGCCTATGGAGAAGGGCAGTAAACCCTCTCCCTCACGCTCCCCTGCCAAGTCAGAACCGACTGGGAGCCCGGCTTCACCCTCTCACGTGAAGAGGCAGGAAGCCCTAACATCTCCTCTCAGAGACACTCAAAAGGGTAAAGGCTCTCCCGCAAGGTCTTTACCCCTGGTGCCGACAGTGCCGAGAGCAGGCAACTCTGACCGCTGCAGCACCTCAGCAGCAACTCACGTGGGGCGTGTCAAAGTCAGATTCAAGGCTCACAGAATTTGTCAGACCACTCTGTTTATTAGCAAAGCACTTGATTCAAGGCTCACAGAATTTGTCAGGCGCAAAAGCAGGAACCCGACTTCCCCCAGCGGGAAGCTTTCCTCCGCACCAGTCCTGCCAGCACCGACAATGGACCCGGCTGCCGGCACCGCGTTCCACCCCGGTGCCGACAAGAACGTCAGCACTGAGCCTGCCTGCCACCTCGGGAGCAGATTCAGACCCCCTGTGGGGCTCTCACAAACATCTCACGGCTCCTACAAAAGCGAAACGAAAATCACTCTGGGCTGCCGTTCACACTTCATGCTCCGCAGCACACCAGCCTAGGGAGCCGCAACAATTCCTGCATCACAGGATGTCTCTGTGGCCCCTGAGCCTGACTCTCTGCTCCTAGACACGGAGCACTCACTGTTTGAACAGCAGCTCTCACCACCTGACCTGGATACTTTCACTGATAGTGAGAATGACATACAGCAGCAGGCAGAGTTCTCCCTGCCTGAGTCTCCCCCTCCACCGGAGCCATACACACCCCAAGACATGGTGCATCATAAGAATCAGCCTCAGTTTCCCTACTTTGTCCCCCAGTGGCTGGGACCCAACTTTTCCTACCTGGTGCCCTGGCCTCAGTGGTATCCATGGTCAGCTCCTGCCACCATTCCTCTTTATGCCCCTTCTACCAGACCACAAATTTGTCCTATGCCTATATTCCCAGCTCCATCAACATCTAGAGCTCCTGATGAAGAGGTGGGCTATGAACCCTTCCTGGATTTACCAGCTCCTGCCTCGCCATCAGCCGCAGAGGACGCCCTCATGCCTCCACCTCCACAAAACGTGGATGACTTTAAGTAATTCCAGGAACTTTTCAAGAGAGTGGCACTCAGCCAGGACATCCCTTTGGAGGAAGTCCAGGAGACACAACATAGACTCCTCAAAATCCTCCCACCCTCTGCACCCTCAAAGATCTCAATACCCATAAACAAAGCCCTCCTAGAACCAGCTGATACTCTCTGGCAGACCCTGCCTCCATCCCACCAACATGCAAGAAATACTATGTTCCCACAAAGGACTATGTTCCCACAAAGGACGTAGATTTCTTAATTTCCCACCCACAAACCAATTCTCTTGTGGTGGATGCAGTGACGCAGAAAACAAAGCAGCCACACTACTGGCCCACTCTGCAAGACAAGGACCTCAAACGCCTTGACCTCCTGGGCTGCAAGGTTTATACCTCTTCTACTCTACAATTTAGAATTGCAAATTATTCCACCCTCCTCGCAAGCTATGACTATGACAACTACAACAAGCTCTTTGATTTTGCCTCCCATATACTGGAGGACAGGAGAGCGGACTTCAAGTCAGTCCTCATCGAAGGTCAATTGGTGTCTAGGACAGTACTACAAAAGACCAAGGACATGGCAGATACAACAGCCCGCACCACTGCCAATGCAGTGGTGATGCGCCGGTCTTCCTGGCTGTCTGCATCCGGTATCCTTAAAGATTTGCAGACCAAAGTGGAGGATCTTCCCTTTGACAAAGATAAACTCTTTTCTGAAAAAAAACAGATGAAGTCCTTCACACTATGAAAGACTCTAGAGCCACCCTGCGGACACTGGGCACATACCTGTCCCTCCCCAGGAGATCATGGTATCAACCTTATCAGAGGCCCCATGCACAACAATATCACCGACTCCAGTCCAGACTGTATGGCACTGGGAGAAACCACAACAGACCTCCTAGGTGCAGGCGAAACCAGGTGCAACCAACTACTTCCCACCCATCGGAAAACAAACAACAATTTTGAAGTGCTGGTCGGGGGTCTATGTGACCACCCCTTGACTCCGCCACCTATTTGCCTACTGCCTCCAGGCTTTCCATCATGTCCGGCAACAGATCATGCAGGACCGCTGGGTCCTGGAAATAGTTCAGTCAGTAACCTCCATCCCTTTCTTATCTTCCCCACCCTCCCTTTCCCCTTCCCTGTCCCTCTTCAAGGACCCCTCTCATGAGCACCTTCTCTGCATGGAGGTGGCTCATCTTCTTCACCTAGGAGCAGTCGAACATGTACCAACGCAACATCACAGAAAAGGGTTCTACTCTCACTACTTTCTGACGCAAAAGAAAGGTGGGTGGTGGAGACCTATATTAGACCTATGCCGACTGAACAAAATTGTACGTGTACAAAAATTCAAGATGGTCACATTGGGCACAGTAATACCCAATCTGGAACAAGGGAACTGCTTCACAGCCCTCAATCTACAAGACGCCTATTTCCATATATCAATTCATCCAGCACACGGACGCTTCCTGCAATTCACACTCGGACACGACACTTTCAATACAGAGTACTTCCGTTCGGTCTCTCCACAGCACTGTGGGTATTCTCCAGGACCCTAGCTGTAGTTGTAGCCCACCTCAGCAAACACGGGATTATACTTTTCCGCTACCTAGATGACTGCCTTATCAAAGCCAGCTCCTATGACGAGACGTTAACAGTGACAAACTTTACTCTCTCTCTTTTCCACAGTCTAGGCCTGCAAATAAATTTCCAGAAATCCACCCTGATACCTACACAGCAGTGTTCATTGGAGCTCACCTGGACTCGATTCGAACCAGAGCCTCGCTTCCACACAACAGATTCCTCACTATTACGCATTTCATATGCACAATCTCTGTTCGCCCCAGAATACAGAGGCCTACAGCTTCTTGGACACATGTCAGCCACCACCTTAGTGGTCAAATATGCCAGGCTGCACATGAGGTGCCTTCAGGGTTGGCTCAACGCCAACTACAAACCCAGCAGACAAAGTTTCTGCATAACACTGACTCTGCCACCGAAAGTATTGGCCTCCCTACATTGGTGGACAAAATCAGAGAACCTATGCATGGGTGTTCCCTTCCAACCACACTCCCCAGTACTCATGCTCACCATGGATGCTTCCCTGAAAGGTTGGGGAGCGCAGCTACACGACCACAAGGTACAGGGCCGCTGACCCCTCTCAGAGGCGCGTCTGCATGTCAATCTTCTAGAACTCAGAGCCATCAGGTACGGTTGCCGTCACTTTCTTCCCACCGTAAAGAACAAGTCCATCTGAATTCTGACAGACAATATAGCATATATGTTTTACATCAACAGGCAGGGAGGAGCACCATCTCACTCCCCGTGCACAGAAGCCATCTGACTATGGAATTGGTGCATACAACATCACATAGAAATCGCCGCTTCCTACTGGGTGTCAAAACACTACTGCCGACACACTCAGCAGACACTTCTCCAAGGAACATGAACTGGAATTACATTCCATGATACTCCAACAGCTCTTCTCCCACTGGGGCACTCCATCCAAACTCAAAACCGTAAATGGCATCTATATTGCTCCAGAGCGGGACTCGGGCACGCATCTCTAGGGGATACGTTCCTCATTCCTTGGAACAACTCCGTCAGGTTTGCTTTTCCACCGATTCCACTGATACACAGGGTTCTATGCAAGATCACAGAGGACAAGGCCCGGGTCATACCATTTGCCCCAGCTTGGCCCAGAGAGACATGGTATCCTTACCTGCTATGCATGTCTATCAGTCCTCCAAGGACTCTCCCCGACAGACCAGATGTCCTCTCCCAGAACTGCGGTTGGCTTCTTCATCTGCAGCTCTGGAAATTCCATCTGACGGCATGATTCCTTCATGGTTTCAATCCCATGAATTAGCCTGCTCAGAACAGGTCCAATACAGCCTCCTGCCCAGTAGAAGGGACTCCACTTGTAAGACTTACCTGCAAAAGTGGAATCGCTTCTCCATCTGGTGCTTCCACAGACACCTGACACCCCAGACTGCAACCCTCCCTGACATCTTAGACTATCTTTTCAAACTAAAACAGGACAGGCTTTTGCTCAGTTCTATCAGAGTACACCTCACGGCCCTTACCACCTTCCACAACACTCTGGACGGCTATTCACTTTTCCCCCACCCCACCATGAAACGCTTCCTTATGGGCCTGCAAAATCTCTACCCTGAGATTCATTCACCAGTAGCCTCCTGGAGTCTCAACCTAGTCCTCTGTGCCCTTATGAACCTCCTTTCAAGCCCCTGGCTACCTCATCCCTGCTCCACATGTCCATGAAAGTGGCTTTCTTGGTTGCCATAACATCAATGAGAAGAGTTGGTGAAATAAGCACCCTGATGGCCTACCGGAGAAGGGACCTCTGGTGAGTGTACCTTTTTAAACAGGGTGTCTGTGTATGGCTTCATAAGCCAGGGCATTAAGAGGTAGGCTGGGTCTTTAAGGATAACTATAGGCATTTCAACATCCCCAACAGTTATTTTCTGGTCTGGAAAGTAAATCCCTTCCTTCAGCTGTTTAAACAGACCAGAATTTCTGAGGATCATGAACCTTTCCCGGCCATCCCATGTTGATGTTGGTGAAACGTCCCTTGTGATCCACCAGTGCTTGCAGCACCACTGAAATGTACCCCTTGCGGTTTATGTACTGGCTGCCCTGGTAGTCCGGTCCCAAGATAGGGATATGCATTCCATCTATAGCCACCACAGTTAGGGAATCCCATTGCAGCAAAGCCATCTAGTACAACCTGCACATTTCCCAGAGTCACTACCTTTGATAGCAGCAGCTCAAAGATTGCGTTGGCTACTTGCATCACAGCAACCCCCACAGTAGCTTTTCCCACTCCAAATTGATTACCGACTGACTGGTAGCTGTCTGGCATCGCAAGCTTCCACAGGGCTATTTAAACTCGCTTGTGAACTGTGAGGGCTGCTCTCATCTTGGTATTCTTGTGCTTCAGGGCAGGGGAGAGCAAGTCACAAAGTTCCATGAAAGTGCCCTTACGCATGCAAAAGTTTCGCAGCCACTGGGAATCATCCTGACCTGCAACACTATCCGGTCCCAGGCCCAGAATCAGCGTTCCATGGCATGAGCCTGCCCCATTAACACCATGATCTCCAAATTGCGGGGGACCATGATTTTAGAAAAAAGTGTGTTCATGTCCTCATCACAACGCTGCTGTTGCCTCCTTGCCAGGTTTTTCAGGTGCTGGTTCTGCATAAACTGCACAATAATGCACGAGGTGTTTACAATGGTCATAACTGCTGCGGTGAGCTGAATGGGTTACATGCTTGCCATGCTATGGTGTCTGCTCGGGCAATCCAGGGAAAAGGGCGTGAAACGATTGTCTGCCGTTGCTCTGATGGAGGGAGAGGCAACCGACAACATGGCTTATAGGGTTGGCTTACAGGGAATTAAAATCAACAAAGGGGGTGGCTTTGCGAAAAACAGAATGGCCCCCTCAAGGATAGAACTCAAAATTGGGTTTAGAAGGCCATTGATTTCACAGAGGGAGGGAGGAAGGGAGGAGAAAATGAATACAAAACAAATCTGGTCTATTTCTTGTTTTGATCCTCTTCATCTATCTTTATACATCTTGCTGGCAGCCGAAGGAGCAGTAC
This sequence comes from Lepidochelys kempii, assembly GCF_965140285.1. NCBI lineage: Eukaryota > Metazoa > Chordata > Testudines > Cheloniidae > Lepidochelys > Lepidochelys kempii. The sequence continues at coordinate 260,188,251 of NC_136381.1, forward strand.
GCCTGCTAGCCATCGTCATCTCCTGGGTGGTCGGCAGGAGACGGTACAGTATGACTGCTGGCATTGACCTGGACTGTGGGTTCCACCAGAGGGGAAGGTCTCTGGCCTGTTCCCCGCTCCACTAGGTGAATCAGCAGAGACTGCGGGGATTGTTCTTCTTCCTTTTCTCCATGCTGGCCAGTGATGAGGCTAACTGAGTGAATGGCAGATCTGAGCCACGAAAGTGACCAAACTGAGGGCTGCCGTGAACCTCTGAGGCAAGCAAATCCACCAATAAGCGCAGGACCCACTAAGGCAGAGGAGGAACTTTGTCACAGTAGCAATGCCATACCGCGTCTGCCAGCACCCAGGAGACATACAGTGACGGTTAGCTGAGCGGGCTCCATGCTTGCCATGGTATGACGTCTGCATGGGTAACATGGGGAAAAAGGCACGAAACGATTGTCTGCCGTTGCTTTCACGGAGGGAGGGAGGGAGGGAAGGGGGCCTGATGATATGTACCCAGAACCACCCGCGACAATGTTTTAGCCCCATCAGGCATTGGGATTTCTACCCAGAATTCAAATGGGTGGCGAAGACTGCGGGAACTGTGGGCTAGCTACCCACAATGCAACACTCCAGAAGTTGACTGTTGCCTTGGTACTATGGATGCACTCTGCCGACTGTATGCACTTAGAGCATTTGTGTGGGGACACAAGCAATCGACTGTATAAAAATGCTTTCTACAAAACTGACGTCTATAAATTCGACCTAATTTCACAGTGTAGACAAGGCCCTAGGCTATTTGTTTCTAATTACCGAGAGATCAAAGGGTGAGGCTATCTCTAAGCAAAGACTCTCCAAGTGGATCTCGGACTGCATCAGATCCTGCTATCAGACCCACAATGTTCAACCCCCAGAGAGTGTTAGAACTCATTCTACTAGAGCAATGTCAACATAGGTTGCCTTCCTTCACAACGTACCTATTACAGACATATGCAAGGCGGCCACGTGGACATCTGACCACACATTTGCCAAACATTATGCAATCACACGGGATACCAAGGCAGACACCATAGTTGGCCATATGGTACTATCTACCATTATTCCTCACGCAACTCCAAAATCCCACCAACCATAGTGGGTACTGCTTCACATTCACCTGCAGTGGAGCACCCGCAGGGACAGCATTCGAAGAAGAAGAGAAAGTTATTCACCTTGCAGTAACTGAGGTTCTTGGAGATATGTGTCCCTGTGGGTGCTCCACTCCCCTTTACTTTGCAGTACTAATCGGACAACTCTATGGTACAGAAGGAACAGAGGGGGGTGCGGGACACGTGCACTCAGGCAGACCCTAACGACACCGCGAGACTGCAGCTGAGCGCGTGCGTCCCAACCAGGCACTGCTACCGAAGATCTCTGATCAGCGGTGCCAGGATGCACCGTCACCTGGAGTGGAGCACCCACAGGGAAACGCATCTCGAAGAACCTCAGTTACTGCAAGGTGAGTAACTTTCTCTTCATGAAATAAACCACATCATATAAGTGCTTTTATTTTCAAGACTCTGACTTTTCTCTATTTGTTATTTTTTTCTGTCTTCCCATCCCCCAATATCAATCCTGATATCTACCAAGAAAACTGTAAAGGTATTTTTGTACCAATTTTCATCCAATTAGTTTTGTGACAAACACTGATAAATTCCCAGCAAATTTTAACCAAATAAAAACCGAAACTAAAGAGCCCTAGCTATACAACATATGGTAATATCTTGCAGCAGGTATGGTGATAACAGATGCAAACTAAACCAGGAGCTAGAAAACGTAGCCTCTTTGCAGTGGCAGAAGACTTGTAATAAACAAATCCAGAGGAGATGAAGGGTATACATAATGTATGTAATGTCCCTTTCTTCATATCAATGTTACGGAGTAATTGGATTGAATACCAAAAAACCTGGGCATTCAGCATTAAAGAGGGAATTAGTGCATTTGTCACTTGCACAGAAGCCACAGGTGGAGAGAAATGGGATTCCTGTTGTAGAGTGACACATTAAAAGTCATGCCATCTCTCTGGTAATGATGCTAGTATATTTTCCATGAGATAGAAACCGCATTACAGCTGTAAATTATTTCTGCTTCAATCGGTGAGGGAGAGAATGAGAAGAGGAAAAGGAAAATATTTTATAATCACACAGTAGTTTCCCTTACTAAATCCGCAATAGAAGCTTTAAACACATAAAATATATAGCCTGTTACCAACTATCAAGGTTGGAACTTGGTGAAAGTACGTTTATTTCTCATCTAAAATATGAAAGCAGCAAGGTATGTTTTAATGCTACCCGATGAATCAGTCACATTTGTTAGAAGACAAGAATCATGACTTACCACAGTTGCATCCTGTTTATTGCTGAATTGAGTTTACACTCATATTGGAAGAAAGTCAGATTTCTAGCTGTATGTTGGCTGCACTAATTAACCTGCTTGGGAATCTCAGACCAACATAATTGAAACACTATAGGCATTTTTGTACTAATCGTGTTCTTAGCGAGAGAGGTACTTGTGTGGAGTCCAATCCATCCCCACCAATACTGGTCCCTAACACCACTCACCTAACATTAAGTTTTGTTGAATCAAGAAAAAAGCTGCTGTAAAAGCAGTTATAATCCACTGCTTGTGGAGGGAGGAGAGAAGGTGAAATTATTAATACTTGTTTGTAAAACACTTTCTTCTTCAAGTGATGGTCCCTATTGTAGACCTCTGAGGGTTATGCATGCACACCAGGCGCTCGGAGTCAGAGAATTTTGAACATAGTGTCCGTTGGTCCGCACATATGCCCTGACTTGCCTCATGCTTCTGAGTCGACAACAGGTGGGGTGGAAGAACGGCGTTGCCAGTTCCTTCTCACCGCTGCATGGGCCGGGTTGGAACTTTTACTGAACTCATCTCTGATGAACTTCAAAAAAAGATCAAAGTTGTAGTTACTTTTACCACTTTTTATCTGTAGTTTCCCTAGTTTACATTTGTCCTAGTTTTAGTAGTTTTAATGTTAGTTTAGAATAGCTTCCGGGCTTTTTCCCCTATCCTCCCATCCGACAGGTTCTGGACTATGCCCAGGACTTCAGCCTTCAAACTCTGCACCTCCTGCCTGTGATCCTTCTCAGTCAGCGATGACCATCGACACTGCCTCTACTCCATGAGAGAAGCTCAAACCACAGCTAGGTGCAGTATTTGTCAATCGTTTCCCAGCCGAACCTGAGAAGGCAGAGCTCTTTGTCTCCACAAGTATCTCTTGGAGATTGCCAGAACACCGCACTCAGACCCAGGCTGTACTCCCTGTAATCCCAAGGGATACATACATTGGCCTGATTCAGTGAGGAGTGCACCTCCCACTCCTATGTCCGATGCCGGTGCCAGTGGGACTACCTCAACTGAACCCATGGCAGGACCTAGTCGGGAGGTTTGAAAGCACCCCACAGGCATGGGGCTAAATCTTCCTCTAAGTCCAAGAAAATGGACATTCCCTTCGCTAGCTTGGCCAAAGGGAACGGAGCACATTCCAAATCTTACAGGCACAAGAATATGACCCAGAAACAACGGGGTCCAATGGTCTTGGGTGTTGAAGTGCCAGAACCTCTGTCACCAGCACCCCACAAGGCACAAGACCTGCCTGTACCAGGGAAGTCCTCAGTGCCAGTACCAATAACTGAGGGGGGGAAGGGGGAAAGAGTGCACCTCACACCAGGAAGATCTGGATCTGTGGCAGACCCCAAGAGGTCTTCATCTGACTGGATCCAGAGTCTCCTCCTCCATCAGGCCCGTCCACATCCAGGGAGATCATATCCCCTCCATGGGATGTGCCTAGGATACGGGGTCTCTCACTCTCCTCACATATACTATACTTGGTTCCATTAGCTCCGATGGTATCACCACTAGAATCGGAGCCCAGCTTCTCCTCTTCTGAAGGATCGGGACTGGGAGAAGAATTGCCTCTTCCATACTGCTCCTATACACCATCACAGAGACATGCACATCCATGGGAATAACTACCTTTCACCATTCTTGGAGTCACTAATACCCCCACTACCTCCAACAAATCCAGTTTACTGGCCATATTGGAGATCTTGAGCAGTATCCTCCCTTGGAACCCACTCGATCCACAAGAGAATCACCACCTGCTTCTGTGCCAAGGGACCCATCAAGCAGGTAGAAGGATCTTACACCCTGGTCCTGGTGGTTCTGCCAGAGCTGGCTAGGTTCTCATCCTCCTCACCAAATGAAGTGGTAACTGCATCGTTTCCCTCCTCACCAGATTACTTCAGATAGTTCCAGGAGCTTCTAAAGAGAGTTGTGGGAGAATTCGAGGAGGAGATTCAAGACTCACAGCATAAGCTCTGGGATATCCTACACACCTCGACACTGGCAAGAATACCGCTCCCAATTAACAATGCCATATTGGAGCCTGCAAGAGTTGTACAGCATACCCCTGTCACATGTTCCATCACTCCCAAAGGATAGGACAAACAATACTATGTCCATGCCAAGGGAAGAGAATTCCTTTTCTCCTACCCTGCTCTGAACTTGTTGGTGGTTCAGGTGCTGCAGAGAGGACCAAGCAGCAACACCCTGGGTCCCTCCTGGGGACAAGGAAGGGAAGCGTCTTAATGTTCTGTGGAGGAAAGTCTTCTCTTCCTCCAGTTTGCAATTCAAGATAATCAATTTTCAAGCACTGTTGGCTAAGTACGACTTCCTGAATTACACTAAGTTTGAGGAATTCACCGATGCCCTATCACAACAAGATCATACCTGCTTCCAGTTTTGAACAATGTCAAAATAAACTGTTTCAAAAATGTTATTTTGAATCCACATTCAAAACGCTCCACTCAACACCCAAATGAGCTTTTGGAGAGGTTCGTTTCATTGAGAGAAAACAAAAAAATTGTTTTGATTCTAAACTAAATGATATTTCCTTTTAACTTTGGCCTCTGAATCACAAAATCAATTATTCACTCATCACGGCTGCAATCATACCACTCAACTGAGTTGGAGTTAGCTCAGGTGTCCTACACAACAGTCTTCTCTTCAGCAGCAAACTGAGTAACCCGTTGCAGGATGATGGGAGGAACCCGACGCAGATCAGAGACAGGTGGCGAAGACAGAGGCGTTAGAAGCGGGAGCAGTGGCACAGATGGAATTATTAGTCTCAAGGAATGGTAGAGGAGAGCTCTCTTGGGAAATCTGTTCATTAAGGTGACAGATTGGCTGATGTTCATTGTATGTTTATGCTAGAACTCCTATAAAAGATGAGAAAGCAAGCATTTAACTATGTGCATGTGTGAACTAGTTAAAATGCTGTCAATGCACATGTGCAAATACGTGCCATATTGCAACAATACTGTTACATGATGAGAACTGCATTTACTAACTATTCATAATCAAATTAAAAACCATACTTATTTTAGCAAAGATTGCAAATGTTCCTTTAGCCCCAACTTTCCCCAGTAGCCTCTGTTAAGAATTGTCTCTACAGTCTAGTAGTCCTTGAACATTTTGTTCAGGATTCTGAACAGTTGCTGATTCTTAATGAGTTTCAAAGATTACTACATACTGCTTGCTCTGAAAAAATAACCTCTTCCTGAATTGCAGGAGACAATGATTCTTTTATTGCATTATGTTATATCCTTGTGTCAATATTTCTGTTTGTAGCAGATGAGCTTTAATGTGTTCATGATTACTACTGATGTACAGTAGAATTAATTTAAGAATTAATAAGAATTGTACCCGCCTTGTACTTTTAAAGCAGAATGAGTCAGCTTCAAGTTGACACTGCCAGCCAAGATACCAAAACAAGATATCTTGCTGGTTAGGCCAGCACAATTAGCAGTGTTAAAAGGGGCAGTGTTTATTTGAGTGCAAAGATAGACAAAGACAGTTACTGTGTGAACACAGCACCTTTATAAACACCTGAATTTGGACAGGTACCAGGTACATCCACATCACCAAGGCAGTGGCTGCATCACAGCATTTCCTGTACATCAGCCCATTCAGATGTATTAAATGCACACAGGAAATACTACAGCTATGACAACTGTTTGAGCTCCATAAAGAGACAGCTTCCTCCATCTTCTGAAGATGAGTGAGACATACACAGAATTCACCCAAACCATGTGACACCTTCTCTGAGAAAAGTTTCCTTGCAATGCTGTAAAGAATTACCCCTTGGTAGAAGTTTCTCCTGTGGATGGGAAGTTACCAAGGTATTCAGGTGTGTTACTGGACTGAACCTGGAAACCACAGCTACCCCTAAGTACCATTCATTAGCTTAAAGGAGTCCAAGGTAGACAACTGATTTCATATATAGAGGCTGTGTATACCACATTGAATTAAACACGGGGATAGATTGTAACACTAAGACTAAAAGTGTTTGTGTATGCGGGATCTTTATATGCATGTTACATTGAAACTACTGTATTCTCTGTTTGTGTTAGATATTTTATGCAGTTTGTGTCTTTTATTTTGCTACGCTGTTTTATTGTATAATTCTTAAATGTAATTCTATTGTATTTCATTAAATCCTATGTATCTTTTCTTGCCTTATTAAACTCTGTATTTTTTATTATTTCTGATAAATAATTCTTTTGTTTTCAAAGAATTTCAGCTTGTGTGTTATCAATCCTTGAGCGGAAGGCTGTATCTGTGTCCTTTCAGGGGGTTAGCAAGACTAGCTTGCTCTGGGGAGCCCTCTGCAGGTTGGAGACAAGCCCCTGGTAACACCCTGGCAATTCCTTTAGGGTGAGCCACAACTTTGTTACCCTTTTCTTAAATTAGAAGAGCTATTATAGGCTAATTTAATTGGCTTCTAAAATTTAGAGTAACAGGAGCAAGAAACATAAAGCCATTATTAATCTTGCAAAATTTAGGAAACAGGAAACAGCTATTTGAATTTTGGTTTTATTTGTTCTGGAAGTGGAGATATATCTCAACCGCGGTGTGTAATTTGAGGTTTCAGAGTAGCAGCCGTGTTAGTCTGTATTCGCAAAAAGAACAGGAGGACTTGTGGCACCTTAGAGACTAACAAATTTATTTGAGCATAAGCTTTCGTGAGCTACAGCTCACTTCATCGGCTGCATTCAGTGGAAAATACAGTGGGGAGATTTATATACACAGAAAACATGAAACAATGGGTGTTACCATACACACTGTAACCAGAGTGATCAGGTAAGGTGAGCTATTACCAGCAGGAGAGCAGGGCGGGGGGCAGGAACTTTTGTAGTGATAATCAAGGTGAACCATTTCCAGCAGTTGACAAGAACGTCTGAGGAACAGTGGGGGGTGGAAGGAGGGGGGATAAACATGGGGAAATAGTTTTACTTTGTGTAATGACCCATCCACTCCCAGTCTCTATTCAAGCCTAAGTTAATTGTATCCAGTTTGCAAATTAATTCCAATTCAGCAGTCTCTCGTTGGAGTCTGGTTTTGAAGTTTTTTTGTTGAAGTATTGCCACTTTTAGGTCTGTAATCGAGTGACCAGAGAGATTGAAGTGTTCTCCAACTGGTTTTTGAATGTTATAATTCTTGACGTCTGATTTGTGTCCATTTATTCTTCTACGTAAAAAAAAGCAATGATCAGAAAGCAGTCTGACGTCGTGCAAAAATAAAAGTAGTTGTATACCATGCTATTTGGACACACGGCTTTTTACACTGAAAGACTTACACTTTTTACGCTTGCTGTGAAAGATATTGAACCAGGTCTTCACTGTGTTCTGAACACTGTGGAAACACTTGTTGATTCTATTAAATCCAGAGCAACAAACTCTAGGTGTTTTGCTACACTTTGTGAGAAGTGAGTGCAGAGCACCATTCCTTGCTCATGCATACAGAGGTGAGATGGTTATCTCGAGGCAGAATGCCTACCTGTATGTTTAACCTCAAGGAAGAGTTATGTACTTTCTTAGATGATAAGAAACCTGAACTTGCTGAAGTGCTGGAAGTGTGCCCTTGTTGCCAAGAAGGCCAATGGCATTTTGGGATGTATATGTAGGGGCATTGCCAGCAAGATCGAGGGATGTGATCGTTCCCCTCTATTCGACATTGGTGAGGCCTCATCTGGAGTACTGTGTCCAGTTTTGGGCCCCACACTACAAGAAGGATGTGGAAAAATTGGGAAGAGTCCAGCTGAGGGCAACAAAAATGATTAGGGGACCGGAACTCATGACTTATGAGGAGAGGTTGAGGGAACTGGGATTGTTTAGTTTGCGGAAGAGAAGAATGAGGGGGGATTTGATAGCTGCTTTCAACTACCTGAAAGGGGGTTCCAAAGAGGATGGATCTAGACTGTTCTCAGTGGTAGCTGATGACAGAACAAGGAGTAATGGTCTCCAGATGCAGTGGAGGAGGTTTAGGTTGGATATTAGGAAAAACTTTTTCACTAGGAGGGTGGTGAAACACTGGGATGCATTACCTAGGGAAGTTTTTAAGGTCAGGCTTGACAAAGCCCTGGCTGGGATGATTTAGTTGGGGATTGGTCCTCCTTTGAGCAGGGGGTTGGACTAGATGACCTCCTGAGGTCCCTTCCAACCCTGATATTCTATGATTCTATGATGTGACTGGCAAAACTGGGTTACCGCACAGACATATTCAGCAAAATGAATACGCTGAATAAAACTATACAAGGTGAGATCATTTTATTTCCCAGCATGAAAGAATCGAGACATCCAAATGAAATCTACAACTCTGGAAAGTTCGTGTTTGTGGGGGCAGTACTGATATGTGTGAGCTCTTACATTCTTTCATTCAGGAACAAAACATGGACTTTGATGTAATTAAACCTCAGCTAGCAGCGCTTCTGTCTGCTCTGCTTAACAAATGTAATGCTCATTTTCCTGAACTCACAACCCCATTTATTACCACCTATGTATGTGAAGCTGGATTTTTCAGCCATGGCATCAATGAAAACAAAGGATCAACACTGACCATGACATGCACATGTCCTTGTCAAAGATATCCTCATGTCTTCACAGAATTGTTGATCACCACGAGCAACAAATTTCACACTAAGTATGACAAAAATAATATTCAGTTTTTTAATTTGTGAACCTATATTATCCTTTCCTTTTGTATATTGCATAAGTTTGGGTGTTTAACTGTATAACAATTAATTTAACACAACTTTTAATCTACTGCGTATGCAGAAAAACAGGTGGAGTGGCTCAGGTGGGCCACAGAGTTTTTATAGCATGTTGGGGGGGCCTCGGAAAGAAAAGAGGTTGAGACCCCCTGCACTAGTGCCTGCATAACAATGGGGTAGTACCCTTTGCAGTTTATGTACCAGGAGCTCCTGAAGGAGGGCAAATTATGGGCACTAGTTCCATCAACTCCACCACCCAAGTTAGGATCCCCATACTTTCAAAGCCAACAATTACCTCTGGAATATCTTTAATATCCGCAGTAACTAGTCATTGGCTGGGTGTGTGTGTTGCTGGTGCATGCTGTCCCAGCTCTGCGCAGACCTGACCCAGCAGACCTTGTTCAAACTGCCCAATAAGATCACAAGTCTTGGTTCAGTTGCAAAGGCACCCAGCCAGGTTTATTGACGAGGAAGAATGGTGCTAATGCCCTGGCTCAATGGTTACAGGTACAGTAACACATGTATGCCTGTGACAATGGACCAGCTCAGTGAATGGTGGGACTTTCCATTTCCACTTTGGCTGGCCAAGGACAATCCCTAGAAAGCTCCTTATTATATTCTGATACAAACAAGTTATCTATTGTTCCTCTGACATGGTTATTTACCACCCTTTCCCTTGTACATGTTGGTTCAATCAAAACATCTCTATCCATTACACTGTCTTCTGACCTTATCTTCAACAGGGGATCAGTGTGCCCTTGTATCATCTTCGGGGAGTGTGTTTGTACCATACTTGCTATCGGGGTTTTTGGTATCACCCTTCTGGAATGTGCTTGCATGAGTGTCCTGTGCTTAGTACTCCTCAGGAATGTGCATGGTTTTGCACTATCAGCCCCGTTATTCCCAGTTTCTGTGAAGTTGCAAGCAGGCATGTTTCGTAACAGGGCCGGACTTCTACTCACAGCCTGACTGTTGCTCACTTTGCTTTAGATTAGGGAGGCCTGATTACTACTTTAGTCCAGGTCTCAGGCCTCATACCGGGCTTCTTATACAAAGCCTCATGTCTCAGGTTCTCTCTTTCTACTACATTCCCCCCATGTTTTGTCTTTTTAGGGGAAAGGTTATTACCAGAGAAAACTCTCCAGTCTCAACTTCGTGTTTCTGATCTCCGTTCTGAATAAGCAAAAATCACTCTGAGATGGACGCTGCGGACCCTGAGCATGCTCAGTAAGAACTTAGGATTTCTTTAAAAAAAAAAAAGTGTCCTAAATGAATGTGGGTGTGGCTTGGCAGAATCACAGCTCTGAAGTAAAGGACATCAGTGAGCATGTGCAAGATCGGCAACTATTGAGCATGTGCAGAAACATGTCCAGGCAAAGAGCAGACATGCCCAAGCACATCAACCTCCAGCTCCACCACAATAGACAAGACCTGCGAGGAGATTCTGGGGGGGCATTTCTTTTTATTTTGTTTGTGGGTACCTTGTATTCACTGTTGTAGGATTGGTTGGGTCCTCTTATTTGGTATCCTTGATTCCTCTGCCTGTTCCTTTCCCTGTTTAATTTATGCCCTTCCTTTACAGAAAAGTTGCTTCTTTTTATCTGTGATCCTCAATTCCCTATTATAAATTGTAATATCCTAGAGGCAGTAGGGGTTAGTTTATGCACCTAGGTGTAGGCACCAAGTGCCAAGAACCCAGTGCTCACTAGTCCTAAGGGGGGGGGGGAGTCACCAAGCCCCTGGAGAGGGAGAACTAAGGGGTTCTACCACCCTTGGTAATCAGAGGTGCCCCAGGAAGGGGTTCCATAAATCAAATAAAATATACAGTATCTACACACAAATCTGAGTCTTTGCTCAGCCATTGGGATGGCAGCTTTAGGAAACTGCCCTCAAGAGAAGGAATTAAATGGGTCACATCTGCAGGAAGCACTTCAAGGGCTTCACATTAGGGCTTGCACACTAACTAGCCACATATCAATCCATCTCTCCTCCCTTCTCTGGTAACTGCAGACAGAGCATTCTCCCTTCCATCCCCTTCAGATGGTCTTTGGGGATGAGGGAGAAGCACTGCCACCTCCACTTCCTGGGGCTAGCCGTAGCTCTGACATGGAGGAAAGCTTTTTACACAGAATCTTGTGTGGGGGGGAAAATAGCTGAGTATTTAACTGGTGACTTAATTATCGGAAATGCACTTAAGTAACCTTAACTAAATCATCAGATTTTCGGATAGGCATTTCACTGCTAACTCTCACGCCTTTACAAAAAGGGTGAGTTTTTCAGCTTGCCCAAGCAGCATTGTTCCCTACAGTGTATTTTCTAGTACTCTGATACAGAAGCCAAACAATTTATACTGGACACAGTACACCAGTGTCTTAGAGCCCCTTTTTGAACCAGGGAACAGTTTAACAGCTCTCAATTTCTGCATAGGTGTAAAGTGGAATATAATGCAGCACATGTATATCCACTATTTAAACTACTTATGTAAAATACAACCAGTGAAAGAATTTCAAGCCAAGTGTATCCTAAGTAGCTCAAAAATATCCCCTAAATCAAGTGTTCAGTTGCTATCACCTTAAACAAAATAAAGAACTGTTTCAAAAAACATTTGAAAATGATTTAATGGCAGAGTTGTGCTCTGAAAGGATTCCTGATTAAGGCTCACAATAAAGGTTAATAATAACGTTTAAGATACAGCATTTCAAATACTGCTATGTGAAGACATTTGGCCCAGGAAATAAAAGTGAACAGGAAACAACAGAAAGCAATTATTCCTCTGAATCAGACACAACAAAATAATAGCCAAGTCTATAAATCTAAAGCAGTATCAGACTATTAGAACCAAACAAACATTAGGTAATATAAAAGGAGTGAAAACAATTAGATGTTGTATACTTAAAAGGATATTGCAAAATTATTTTATTAAAAATAACCTCATGTAATGCCTTTAATGTAAAGAAAGGGGAACATGGCTGAAAGAAGAGTGGAGGAAAATTGTATGTATTCTTTTTCTGGTAGTGCACACTATGAACTTTTGTTTTCTAGAAACAAAAAGAAAGGCATGGTCTCCTCCCCCACCCTTTCCTCCCAAAGGAGTCTACTTCTAAAGAGAGAGCAACATTTTGCATGAATATAAAACGACTGAACAGCTAAAGCAGAACCAGTGTACAGAATAGATACAATAAGGCACAATACTGTAATAACTGGGTACCAAAAAAACTGAGGAAGTACTAATTTATATAGTACCATTTAGGTGTTTATGTTACTTTACCAAAAAAAAAATAATCCTGCCTTACTCATCATACTGATATGCTAATTGTAACAGTCACAAAAGACAGAGTTATAGTAAGAGTGTATGTTGCTTTGGTTCATTAAGGAAGCATATTTTTAGAAGATTTTGTGAACAGTTGTATGCCATTCCATCTCACAGTGCAAATGAGTGCAGTACAAGGAGATGGCTGCTATTACTCATTCCCTGAGAGGTGGCAGGTGAGAGTGGTTGAACCTGAGAATGAATGACACAATGTCATTGTCATTCTACTTATGGAATAGAAAGAGGAAACCATAGCATTATCTATCAGCACTGATTGATAAGGATATCATCCTCTCTACTGCATGTCTGTCAAATTTCAGGCAGACCAGTATAGCCTGGAGTGGCCAGCAGATCTCAACCACCAGGAACCATTCTCTATCAGTTCTTTCCAAGCTGTCGGTAATGTTTTACACTCCATAAGGAAGACCAGCTACAGCAAATAATAGACTGCTGTTGTCTGCCATCTGTAGGGCTGATATGAAATAACATTCCTCTGAAATCTAAAAATAAAGGGGGTGGGCAAGCACCATGCAAATACTGAATGGAGTCCTGACTCCGAATGGAGCACTCTTTCCCCTTGAGTTTGTAAAACAGTTTTCTTGCCATTAAGCTAGAAAAAGCCACACTGGAATACTTGCTAGCCAATACTGTTTGGAAGCAGTTGGTTACACTAAAACTGCTTGATGGGCAGATGTATAAGGGGCCTGCTCCAGAGAAGAAAGTGCTAGCGGTCATGCTGTTCATATCCCAGAACAGCTGGTTTTCTAACCAAGTGCAGTATTATCAATCCTGTAAATAGCAGCAGCTTTACAATAGACCAGGAAGTGGGACAATTTCATCTATCCCCATTGGCAGGGGGCAGAGAGAACGAGAAATGCTATAATGCAGACATCTTTTACCCTGACTTGAGTGCTACATAAAAATAAGTTTGCTTTATCCTGCCATTTTGAGTGCCTCCTGAACTACTTACACAACCTGGTAATGCCAGTGGAAGGACCAATCCCTTAGTCTGTGAAATCTGACAGGAACACAGAACAAATCTGTATGATTACACACAGATCACATGCACTCTATGCATGCATTCTAAGTGGGGATAAGAATAGAGCACTGACTTACATGTTTTCTCCATACTCCAGTTTCTCTCTAGTGGTCTATTTTAAAGAGATGTTTGAATTTAGCATGACAGTTACTTTATAAGTTTTATAATAATTTTATTGTAGCCTTCCACCTTACATCCATAAACAGTCAAATCTAATCAACTAAATCCTGCCAAGAATAATGTCTCCTCAAACACCTTCTTATTGCTGCACATGAAAATCCTGCATAATGCACTGGAGGATAAAAAAACTGATTGGAAATGCAACCTAGCATGACCATACTATCAAACACCATGTCGTCAAGTTTCACCAGTGTGGTACTGTCCTCTATCCAGTGTTGATAACAGTTGGCTGTGTGTGCGTGTTCCCTCTGTGTGCTGCCCTGGCTCTGCGTAGATAGTTGTTACAGCAGACCCCGAGAGAAACCCCAAGGACCACAGACTCCGATAAGGTACGAAGGCACCCGGCCAGGTTTATTGCCAAATGAAACACAGTCTCTAGCTCCCTGAATCAGATGTCTACAGTTCTGCTAGTACATATGTGCTCCCTGACAAAGGACTGGCTCAGACAGTGGCGGGATTTACGACTGCCCCCTAGGCCAGACAAAGACGACCCCTCAGGGGTGCATTCTTATACACAGGTACAAACAAGTTACACCTCACTTCCGACGTATTGAGGTACAACTCCTCTATGTAGTAAGGTGCCGCCAATCACCTTGTACATGTTGGTTCAATCAAAACAACCCCATCCATCATATTACCCTTTTGCGCCTGTCTTTAGGATGGGTCCGCCTGTCCCTTGTTATCTGTGTGGAATGTGCTAGTATCGGAATGTTCTGGTACCATCCTGACATATGTTTATATCTCGTGTCCAGTACCTTTTAGGTATGTGTGTTTTTGCAACATCACCCCTCTCCTTGTCAGACTCTGAGCAGGGTGTGCCTCTTGCTCACAGCTTAACTTTGTTTTATGTTAACAAAGTCTTGACCATTACTTTAGTTCAGGCCTTAGGCATCATACTGGGCCTCTGATACAAAGGTTTTTATGTTTCAGGGCCTCCTCTAACTACACACCATACATGCCGTTCAAAATACACCAAAAATTAGCATGCACAGTCATAATAGATATGTCATTTAACTCTCAGATTACTGACTGGTGAAGAGGTGCGAAATATGTTTACTAGATGGTCAGTTGGATTTGTTTGCATCCTCTTCACTCTTTAGCTATCTATGCATATTCCAACAAATGAGTTTACTGTTAGAAACATTTGATAAAACAGTTAAGACAATACTGAAAAGTATTTGCAGAAAGCTATTTTCCTATTTATATTAGCACACACAATTTGATCCCAAGAATTATGTTCATACAAAAAGGGCTTTGAAGCATACTGTGTAAGCAGTCAAATACCTCAAATACTGAATAAATACTGAATCTTTTGCAAGTGAGTTAGACCACAGATTGGAAAATTATTCATTATACAGAACTAACTGTGATAATAAACTGGGGACTAGTTGTGACCATTAAGAAAAGAAGCTACTGTACATATTATTTACCCATCTCTGATGTGTATGTTCTTCCTCTGAACTGCACTGAAGAACCAAAAGGAACCATGGCTTATTTTCAGGCCTCATTTCTTCCCTGTCTCCCATTCCCATAACCTTATCATCCACCCTGCTGACAGAATGGTTGCCTCCCTTTCTCCTAATCTTTATAGAGCCCCAAGCTGTCCTCTTCCCCTTCTTCCACTGATTTTCTCATTCTCCCTCTTCACATCCCCATTCTGCACTCCCACCCAACCCACCCTTTCCTATGATTGGGATGAGAGATGAAACAGGGCAGACATGTAAAGAGGACAAAACAGCAGTGAAGGAGACTGGGGTACAGACACTGAATGAATCCCATCAAAATTCCCATTGCAAGTAATTCTTCTCCATATCTACCACCTGCTTGTCCCCTCATAACCTTTAGAAACTCCCATTTCCATAGCTGAGAGCTAGCCTCCTTGGCACCAAGTGTATTGTTTTATAAAGTAAAACTTATGAGTAAAAGGCAGATCGTGCACTTCATATCCTGCTTCCAAAATTCTTCATGAGTCTCTGGCTTTTCCATTAGTATTCAATGGAAGCTTTTCATTTCCACAACAAAGACCAGAACATTATCGAGACATATGGATCATTGAAAAAATCAGCATCTGAACATTAAGAGAATTAAGTAAAATGCCATTATATTCTCTACTGCACACAGTACAAAAGAATAAAAATGACAATTTAGGAGATCAGTGCACTATAGAACATAAAGGAAAAGTACTGGAAAGCTTACATAACTTGCCTTAGTTACTTCTCATTGATACACGATTCTATTGTATTTCTATTATTCCTTCCATCAGAAGTGCCAGCTAGTTTGAGTTGGTCTATAATTGAAAGCCAAATATCTTTTCATTGTGTAGTAAAGGCGTTAACTTTCAAAGAAAAGTATTAAGTCTTTCAGACCTTACACTCACTAAACTAGGGATTCTTACACTCTGGAGGGTTAACAATGAGCTTCAGCTCCTTTTTTTATCCCTCCATTAAAAACTGTGTCTGATCTTTACTGTTATGGAGGACTTCCAAAAGCGTGAACCAAGTTTAAACCAACACCGTGATGCTTGCCCAAATTTGCAGGCAGCCTGAAGCAATTAACTCTAAAAGAGGTGAACTGGTCCATTCTCAATCAAACCCTTACGGACTCTGCAGACATTTACACTTTTCCAGCACAACCCAGGATTTAGCATCCCCCCCCACCCCGAATTTGCTGTTTTGCTGAAGTTGCCTCCTACTCTCCAGCATTTCCTACGAGCAGAAGTTAACTGAATCTGTATTACACCACGTTCTCCCAGCTATGTGCTATGTTTTGACCACTATCTTACTCTTTCTTCCCCTCTATGGATCAGCTGCTTGCAGCTTGACTTTCTTCTGTGGTAGACTCAGCCTAAAACACAGCCGAATGCTGGTTAGCTATCAACCAGTAGCTGGCAGAGGATTTGGGGGCATGCATACAGCCATTAAAAAGGAGGATATACAGAGCCATTTGGAGACCAAGCATACATTGTTATAAACAAAACCCATCAAACTAAAGTTCATAGGCTTAGAAAAAGCAGAAGACTGCTTTGTTAAATGACAATACTGTAGACATGTAACCCCTCCATGCACCATACTTTACATCACTGCAAACAGCAAAAGCTGCCAAGCCTAATAATGGGGGAACATTGAATGCACCTGTCAAGCTGGTTGAAATATTTCCAATTGAACAGTTTTACCAATAGAAAATGCTGTTTTTCATCTAAATCAAAATGTTTCTCAACATGTTGATTTCAATAATTTTTTTTTACATTGACAAAAGAGTTTCTAAGGACGGCAATTTGAAATAGAACCTAAGTATTTTTTTAACTCTCACTTTGTATCAACTAGATGTGAATAAATCATGTACTGATTAGTCAGTCTTGTCACATTGCTCTGTGTTTTCACTGGATAGGACCACAGTGTTTCAGATTGGTTCAGTTTAACCATGTGATGTCACAGCTGCTGTTAGTGGCAGGGCTGTCTTTGGAATTGAGAAGTAGGTTTGATAACCTGCATCTTTGATGAAAGGGAGTAGTTAGATTGCCAGCTACTGTGGCTCTGATCCTTCACAGCCAGGTGTAAAATCCAGATGGAAATCCAACTTTTGTTAAGAACCCCCACCAATAGGCTAAGAAGAAATCTGATGAGCACAATATTAGGAGGAACAGGTACAGGATTAGACGTGTTAAATAGTATAGATACAGAGGTATTAGCCAATAAATTTAACACAATGGGATGACATTTAGGAATAGTATCTAAGCCTTTAATGACATCTCTAACTGATCTGAGTGTTAGCCTTTATTTTGTAAAAAAATTGCTTCCTGGATGGGACAAATCACAAATAAAAGATCATTTAAATATTTTAAAGGCAGTTGAGGTACTACAAAACTATCTGTCACAAACGTGGACTAATGATGTAGTAAAGGATATTATAAGAGATGGAATGAGTGGTATTCTACCTTTGGAGAAAAGGAGTATTATGTGGAAACATGCCTCCGAATCTCAGAAGAGATACTCTTGGTGGAGGATGGTAAACTTCACATACAATCTTCAATGGAACCAAGCAAACACATTCATAATTATGATGTCTGAAGCCCTTACTGAAAGCATATCTCCTATTGTATCACTTGGGTTAAATATTAACACAAGTGTAATGCAACCAGTTGGACATAAACGTGGGGCAATCAAACAGAATCAGACATGGAAGACTGTGAAACTTGAGGCCTATATGGAAGAACGAGGAACCGGATATGTGTGTAATAACGATACAATCCAATCTTATGACGTATGTTTAAATAGAGAAAGAGGAGAATGTCATTATCAACCGGATCCTTTTCCATTTAATGGATCAGTTGTCATATATGTTGGGAGAAAATATGTTAATATTAGAAGTTGGTGTACATTGTTTAAGGTGAATTATATATATATATATATATATATACGTATAATGTAAAATAATCCACATGAGAATAAATGTTTATGTAATGTCACCTCTGTGACAGGTTGTGATTTCAAGTTCACCTTACCAGAAATAGGAGAGGAGGAAATCAAAGATCAGTATCAGTTATATGAACTAATTGATCCAGTATCTTTAGGATTAGATATAGGTTTAGTTAAAGAACTGTTAGAACATCCTGAATTGCAGAAGCAATTACAAAAGGTTAAGGAAAATACTCAAAAGAGTTTTGATCACTGTTCACCACTCTACCAAGAAAATTGAACAGGTAATTGAACATATTAAAAGAATCACCAAGCATAACTGGTGGGATGTATTTTGGGGATTATCTCCCTTGGCTTCAAAATTCTTTAACATAATCTTGCATTTAATTGTTATAGTTTTGATAGTGCAAATAATAATGGTGGCAATGCTCTTTATTTTGGGTTGGACTAAAAGGAAATTCCAACAACTTAAGCATGTACAGATTCCCTCCCTGAAAAGAAATTATTATGGCACACAAATGAGTGTAAGCAGTGTGAGAATCGAGAGTGGCAAGGAAGTGTGACAGTGCAAAGATGTGATGGCTCGGTTTCCTGCAAAGGAAAGCTTTGAGTCTATACTGGACAGGACCGCACACTCATTGGACTCACATGTTTATGAAGTGTTTACAAGCCAACAAGGAGAGGAATTGTAATGAGAGACTTTTGCCTTAGTTGCCCGGAATGCCGTATCAAGCTCTGAATGGGAAAATCTGCAGAAAACCCCCCGAAGGGGTTTAAATTAGTCAAAATTATAAAAGTGCTTAATTGAACATAAAATACGTGGTGATAGTATCAGGACCCTTTGATATGCTTAGAACAGTAATCAGTTTTAAGAATAAAGCTTTAATTAAATACAAATTAATAATAGTTTAAATTAGAAAATCTCGTAATGGTGGCTACAGGGCTATGTAATGTAGTGGAAAATCTCATAAGAATGCATGGGCGCCCATAGAAATTAATAGGGATGATGCAATCAAGACAAGATATTGCATCACTTCCTGTGGGGAATGACTCAGCAAAATCCCACAGAGATACTTTCTAGCCCATAGAAACAAATAGGACTTTAGCTAAGGTTCATCCAAAGGTCAGCTGAAGTAGCTAGGGTTAATTTAAAGGTCATCTGAGGAGTTCCATAGAAGTCTATGGGGCCTCTAGTAGGGAGGGACACTCCTTTTGATTGACAGCTGACAGTCCCATAGAGCTCTATGGGCAGAAGAGGAGTGCCTAGTCACATAGGTACACGTGACTGGGAGGAGCTAGGGTGTGACGATCAAAAAGCTGAAAGCTGATTGGCTGAGCCTAGGTGGCCAAACAGTATATAAAAGCAGCAGCCGAGAAGCTAAAGCTCTGTAGGGATAGGGACCAGCAAGAGAGCAGAACGCTGCCAAACACCTATAAGAAGATACCTGCGCAAGAGAAGTCACCTGAAAAGCTGAAAAAGGAAGAGCTGCTTGAAAGCCAGCTACTGTAACAGCAGCAGCAGCCGGCCACCCCAAGGCTCCAGGGTTGCCTTGGCAATGGCCGCTCCCAGCACCCCAACAACAGGAGGCCTCCACAGCAGCCCGGCGGCAGTACCCAGCAGGCTTCCATATCTCTCACTGGAGGAGCAGTTTTACCTCAGTGACAGCAGACAGCCGCCCACTCGCAGCACTGCCCACACACCACAGCAGCCACAACTCCGATGGTCATCACTCTCAGGCAACCGACAGAGCAGAACGACCTTGACTAGACGACTCAGAGGGATTTTCATAGAAGCCCCTGTAAGTTAAAAATCTTCTTCTATTTGACATCCTGAAGCATATGTGTCTCAAGTGTAAATAAAACTGGATGTCTCTGGTTTGAGTGAGATCTCCCTACCCATTTGGTACCTGTTAGGCCAGCATGATGCACTCCTGGGGGAATCTTTTTTCTCGTTGTCTGTATTGTTGACATTCTTATTGACAGGTATTTTGAAATAAATTACCAAAAGAATTGAAATTGGAATGGTTATATTGTGTTATTTTGACAAATATGCAGAATTTTAAAGTATTGTGCACAGAAGTTTTAATTTTTTTGTGCATAATTCCCCCAGGAGTAATACTTGAAGACATCCTGGTGAACCTCAAAATCCAAAGTACATTTAACTAAATAGCAGCTCTAAAGCATCTACATGGTAACAGATGTCTGAACTTTGGGAGGAGGGGAATGGATAGATGGAGTAAACTAATTGTAAGGAGATGGGATTTCCCCTCAGAAGGAAACACCATGTAAAGACATAGCCCCTTAATTGCTCATGGCCAATTACATTTGTTCTACAGCTGACAGTGGCTGAAGAGGAAGTAGATTTGTGAAGTTTCCCATACGAACACCAAATCTCCAACTGTTACATTACCACCAAAGCCAAGAGGTGAGCCCTGATGGATGACAATAACAACAAAAGAGTTTGAGATGGAGCAAATACTCTAAAACAGACAGAGAGAACTGTATAAGGATCTGTATTACTACTGGTTGCCCATAATAAAAACCTTTACTTCTAAAGTGAAAAACTTGGGGCTCAGTTACTGCTCACCCCCTCCCCTCCAGAGGGGCATGGAGGAATGTTAGGGGGGTGCGAGCAGTGATGCAAGGCACTGTGTACCTGCTGGTCTGTTTCCCCGTGTAGCCTGTGGCCATTTTCAATGAGGAGAGTCAGGTGGCTGAGCTTCTTCCTAACCCAGGTGAGTGCTCAGCTGCTAGTCCCGCCTGGGAGGATATGTGTGTGTGTGTGTGTGTACGACAGGACTTCCCCTGATGGAAGGTAAGACCTACCCTAGGAACTTGCCCCAGCTGCAGGAAGCTTTGCCCCCACCCTCCATTTCCTGTCCCCATCACTTCTCAGCCACGGGAGAAAGAGGGGGCGAAGGGTCACTGTATAGGGAGCTAGCCCCTCTCTACGCCCAACCCCATGCATGCGGACCCCCCACTGAGCCCCCCGCCAGCATCCAGACCCCCCCCGCTGTGCCCCAACTACCTTCACCTGGACCTCCTGAAAGTTCCATTCCCCCTGCAACCAGAACCGCCCCCCCAACAAATCCCTGTGCATCCAGATCCCCTCTACATCTGGACCCCCACTGAGCCACCCACACCAAGACTGCCACACACAGAACTCTCTCAGCCCACACCTGGATTCCCCCCACACTAAGTCCTTCCATACTTGGACTGGGGAGGCAGGGCTGGGCATGCGTGTGAGGTGTTACAGCTTTGTGCACTGTGGAACATATATACTTGTTGCAGATCCAAACCGGGCACTCTGCACCAAAAAAATAAAAAATTCGGCAAAATGTATTTGTCAAACAAATGTGGAGACTCCAACATGGCATTTGGGAGCACAGCCCCCTGGCTGCACAGAGATGGGAGATCACTGTGCAGCTCAGCCCCCAGAACATGGACTCAACAATAAGGCTGCACCCAACCCTGACACAGCGCAATGACAGGGCTTGCCCCAGAAACACCCCAGGGCCCTGCCCCTCTGTGCCAGGCGTGGACAGGCAGGCTCAGCAAAGCAGGATCCAAGTGCAGAGAGGCTTAGCCTGGAGGGATCCAGTTGTGGGTGGAGAGGGTTCTGTGTGGGACAATCTAGGTGCAGGCAGCTCAGTGAGAGATCCGGGTGCGGGGTGGGGAATCTGGATGCGCAGTGGCTTGTTGGGGGGTTCTGGGTGCAACAGTAATGGGACTCTGCAGGGGGGTCCAGGTGAAGATGGTTGGGGCTCAGTGGGGGGGGATATCTGGGTGTTGGGGGGATAGAGATCGTCAGGGTGGTCTTGGTGTGGGAGGCACACTGCGGGGTCCAGATGCTGGGGGAGTGGGTCTCAGTGAGGTGGGGATCCAGGTACAGCTGGTTGGGGCTCTATAGGGTGGAGATCCAGGTACAGGTGGCTTGTCGGGGTGGTCCAGGTGCAGGGGGAGTTGGGCTCGTCAGAGGGGGTTCTGGGTGCAGGGAGTAAGGCTTGCTGGGAGGGTCTGAGTATGAGGGGGTCTGGATACACAGGGGTTGGGTGGATGGGGGAGCAGCTCCCTCTACAGGAATCCCTCCCCCTGCAGCTGAGGAGCAATGGGTGTAGGAAGCGTGGAGGGCAAGTGGAGGGGAGTTTGCAGAGCTTCCTACAGCCAAGGGAGATATCTGGGGATGGGTCTGGCACGGCCCCAGGTGCTGTGCAGCGGAAGAGAAAGTTTTGTCCTCCCCAGCCCAGCCAAGACTAGCAGCTGAATCTGGTGCTGGGTGGGAGCCACCAGCTGGATCTTCCCCAGTCCCACTCCCTGCCCCACAGTGATTTGTCTCTCTGCCAGCTGCCCTGGGCACCCAAAACATACTGCTTGGGAAGGTCACATGACCACATGAAAGTCATTTTTCTGCAGGGAAGCAAAGAAATATGCAGGGGGACATAAATTCTGTACATGCACACTGGCACAGAATTCCCCCAGGAGTAAAGTGGCAGACTGCAGCTAAGATAGCTCAGCTCTGTGTAAGTGGATTGTGGCAGGGCCCAGCACCGAATAGACTGCAGAGAAGCCCAGCTCCGTGGGGAGTAACAGCTTTGTAAATTGGTGGAGCAGGCTGTAGCTATAAGCAAGCCTGGCTCATTGCAGAACCTAACCCAGTCTGCGGAAACAGCTGAGCTGCTGCTGAGGGAAGCAGTGACTGCTTCTGACACAGGCCAGCCATTGTTGGGTGTGCCATGAGTGCTGTTGTCTATAAGACTTCAAGTGCCCTGCATGAGGCATATGAAGTCCAGAGAGAGACCTTTCCTGTACCTGGATCCAGAAGAAAGGTCTCTGAGGTCACAGAGAGAAGCAGTAAGGGAAAGGGGCTCCCCAAGAAAAGTCCTTGTCACCAGCAAGGTAACAAGAAGCCTGCAATGTCCTATCAAAAACCAGAGAGCTATAAAGACAGCTCTTACTTTGAAGAACAAAAAGCCTTTCAAAACACCCTGTGGAGGAA
The DNA here is from genome assembly GCF_965140285.1 of Lepidochelys kempii. Lineage (NCBI taxonomy): Eukaryota > Metazoa > Chordata > Testudines > Cheloniidae > Lepidochelys > Lepidochelys kempii. The sequence goes on from NC_136381.1 coordinate 260,211,291, forward strand.
GCTGCTCCAATTTGAAACAAGGGAGGCTACTGACAGGCTGCCGACAGAGGAGCTGGTGCAGAAGCTAGCCCAACATGAGAAGCAGCGAACAACCTCTAAAATGTGACAGAAGCAGAAGTTCCAAACCTATTGTGATGGGGCCAACCTCCGCCTCACTCCCCAGCAATGGCACCCATAATACTTGACAAGTGGGGAAGACCTACAACATCAGTCATAGTAGAGGGAGAGTTTGGAAAATGTGGTCAGCAATTGTGACTAGATACTGGTGCCACTGTACCCATTCTGTGCACAGACACTGAACCTAAGGTGAAGAAGATCCCCATTAAAGACACACAGATCTTAGAAGAGTTCAATGGTAAGTGAAGTGTGGTCCCCTTCATCAAACCTATTATGTGCATCATCCACACAATGGTTACCAAAGCTATCTTTGGGGTTCAAGCCCTAGGTGGCCAAGGTATCCTCGGCATAAACCTGCTGTCAAGGCTGGGCATAGTAGTAGATCTGCTAAATTTACAGCTTGTCCAAGACAAAGGAAGCAACCAGCATGCAGTAATACCTGCATCTCATCAAGTGGCAGCAGTGAAGGCACCTGAGAGCTTAGTGATGCCTAATTGGGATGCAGATGTGGGCATCGTTACACAGAAATACCTGGAAGTCTTTGTTACCAACAAGCTCCAGCGTGGGAGAACAAAGGTTGAGATGATGGTCAATGGACCAGACCACAAACCTCAACGGCAATACCGTTATCCTGTTGCTGCTGAAGAGGGTCTTAAGGACACCATCAATGCCCTAGTACAGCAAGGAGTCCTGTATGAAACCGAAAGCCCATGTAACTCTCCAATATGGCCTGTATTGAAGGCAGACAAGAAGACCTGGTGTCTTACCATCGATTACAGGGAGCTCAACAAGGTCACACCATGTCTTGCCCCAGTAGTTGCTAAATTTAATGAGATAATGGCAGCTATCACTTCAAGAGCAAGATGGTTCTCAGTGTTGGACCTTTCTAACACTTTTTCTTCTATCCCCCTGCATCCATCATCACAGCACAAGTTTGCGTTCACCTACCGGGACCGGCAATACACATTTAGCCATGTCCCTCAAGGGCTACACAGTGCACCCTCCATCTGCCACCACCACGTCTCTAAGATGTGGAAGTCCATGAAAGATCAGGTTAAGATTCTCAGCTATGTTGATGACATCTTGATAACAACCAACACCAGAGAAGAGAATCTCCAAATCCTGGATGCTGACTTAGACAAGATAAAGAACACAGGGTTCATCATCAACCCCATCAAGGCTCAGCTGGTCTTACCTGAAGTGAAATACCTAGGTATAAAACTAGGTAAGGAAGATAGGTATCCAGACACACAAAGGGTGGAGTTAATATGCAAGCTCCCTGCGCCACAAGACATTTCTGCACTCCAAACTTTCCTTGGATTCACAGGGTTTTCCAGAGAATTCATAGAGGGGTATGTGGAACTGGCCAAACCCTTGTATCTGCTGTTGAGAAGGAGTGGAGTGGGGCCAAGAACTTCAAGAGGCCTTTTGTTCCCTAAAACAAGCCCTCACCAAAGCTCTTGCTCTAGCATACCCCAAACCTGACCAGCCCTATCAGCTGCAGCAAGCATCCAAGCAAGGAATTAATGCAGTCCTTCTTCAGGACCAGGGCAGCAGTCTCAAGCCCATTGCTTATGGAACAGTAATCCTAAGCGAGGTAAAAAAACAATTCAACACCTGTGAGAAGGAAGTACTTGCACTAGTGTGGTCTTTGGGCCACTGGGAGTACCTCATCGATATGCCACCTATTGTCCTCAAGACCACCCACACTCCCCTGTAGTATGTTTTATCCAGCAGAACAAATGAGGGTTGAGTTTCCAGCCCCAGGCTCACTGGATGGGCGCTGAGTCTTATAAATAAAGGCATTACAGTGCTGAAACACCTCAACCTACTGCGATGCCATACACTCACAGAAGGACAAGATCATGAGTGTCCACTACCTGTCCAAGAAAAACGGATCAAGTCACCCTCCCACCCTACCAAAAAGTCAAAGATCAGAAATTAAAAATCTGGGTTGTCGATGGTAGTTGCTTCCACTGGGATGGGAGTCCCCATACAGGCTATGCAGCAATTCAGACAGACCTTCAAAGGACCCTACAAGGAACTGTGTGACCTCACTCAGCCCAGGCCACTGAGGTCGTGGCTGTTCTATAAGTGCCATATGAGGAAAATCTAAATGAGGACATCTGCATCTGCTCCTACTCTGACTGGGTTATTAGAGCGCTGGGCGAGTGGATGCCAGTGTGGTTCCAACGAGGGATATGAATAGCAGACAGTCAACCTATACCCCATGCAAAATATCTTCTGTATGTCTGGAGGCCATCCTCCAACAGGTCTGGTAGCATCTATCTATGTTTAGTGAGGGCTCACAGACGGGACCATGCAGAAATCTCAAATCTAAACAATAAGGTAGATCAGTTAGCCAAAAAGGCAGTCTTATTAGATAAAGAATTCCTATGGACCCACTCGGATGAGGAGGTGCTGACAATACAATCAAAAGATGTAGACCTAGCAGGGCAATTAGAAATCAGGGAACTGCAAAATCGAAATGAGGAGGTCCAAGACCTGAAAAGGAAAAAGGAATACTGTGGGTATCACATCTTTAAGGACAAGCACAACCTTATACTGGCCTTAAGAAAGGACATGAAAGACGTAACTCCAGTCCTGGTGATGCCCACCTGTCTTCACTGGGAGATGATCAGCATGGCCCATAACCACGGTCATTTCTGCATGGAAAAGACAGTGCATCAGGTAACATCTGTGGTATTGTGGCCAGACATCACCAAAGATGTGACCAAATATATTCAAAATTGTCTCACCTCTGCTGAGAATAATTTGGACAGAAAAGTCATCAAGGGTCTCTTGCTACATCAATGAATCAGGGGACAATGGTCCCATTTACAAATCGATTATATAGGACCCTTACCTGCACAGGTCGAGGACATAAGTTCTGCCTAGTAGTTGTGGACTCATTCACAAAGTGGGTGGAAGCATACCCAACAAGGAACAACACTGCTCTAACAACAGCAAGGGTACTGATGGAGCAAACATTTGCTAGATTCGGAATACCAGAAGTCCTAGACTCTGAACACAGACCGCCTTTCATGGGGAGGTCATGAAGACCACGTGGCAAGCCCTTGGTATCCGCCAAAAGCTATATATTGCAAAGCATCTGCAAAGCTCTGGGTTTGCTGAGCAGACAAATAGAACACTTAAATCTACACTGAGAAAGATCATCAGCAACCAGGGCAAGGACTGGGACACCTAAAGTTACCTTTGGTCTTAATGGCAATGAGATCAACTGTAGCATCCCATGGATTCACGCCACATGAGGTGATGATGGGTCAGTAAACGAGAACTCCTGAGCTTTGGTGGGCAGGAGGTGCCCCACCTGATGAGTTTCAGCCATGACTACTACTGGATAAGTTTATGAAAACCCTGCTAAATGACCTCAGTTCCATACAACCTCAGGTAGCCCTTCAGTTAAAGGCCAATGCCAGAGTTATGGACATGAGGTTAGGAAATCACCTCAAGCCCACAGACTGGGAAATTGGGAACAAAGTGTTATACAGGTTCTACTCTGATAAAGAGCATCCTCTAAGTCCAAGGTGGGTGGGGCCAGTAGTTATTACCAATAAGGCTAGCCCAATGGTTTATGAAGTTGAGCTAAAGGGCAAAAAGGGCAGAAACCTAAAATGGTTCCATTCCAGTCAACTGAAAGAGTGGAAGGGAGCTGAGTCATCAGGTCAGAAATAATTATAATTCTGTTTGTTTGTACCATAGGAGCCAAGACTCACCAGTTGCCTCTTATGGTGTATGACATTTGTAAATATGTATAGTGTGTTATCTGTAGACATGGGGGAACATTATTTTTGTAGCATTAAGCCTAAGAGGGTGTTAACCAAACTAAGCAATTTGGTAGTATGTTGCCATAGGTGTGGGGAGTATACCATGACGCAAAATTGGCAAATGATAGAAATGGAGCAAATTGTATTTTGTATTGGAAAGAGAAAAAGGGGGATAGGTCTAACATAGCCTTATGGCAGTGCCCTGACAGCACTTTTGGATAAGAATTTGGAACCCTTGGCAGGGTTGCCAAATTTGCCTAAAGCTGTGTATGGAAACTTCAAGACAGACGTATTGTAAATTGCTCCAGTGGACATGTTACTAGAAGTCCATTCAAATGTGCTTGCATGACTTCCAATTTGACACCTAGAGTCAAGGAGGGGATGATGCAAGTAGAAGTGTTTTTAAGTGCTCAGTTCTACACACTCAAAGTAAGCCTAGAATGGCACACTTTGTACACATAAATTGTAGCAGGAGTCCAAACCACTGCTGCAATATTTCAAATAATGTAAATAACTTCTGTTCACTATATAAACAAGGTTTATTTGTGGCCAGTTGTCATGGAAGTTTAAATATTTGTGTCTCTACAAATTATTCCAGGGTGTGGTATCTGTCAGATATATTTGGAGTTAAACAAAAAATTGAAGTATCTGTAATTCCCCAGCCATACACCAGCCACATTGGCCCTGTGGTAGTCAAGCAAGACCTGAAACAATTGCTAATCATAAACCCCAGGTATGCTTTGAAAAAGGTGACTGTAGACATGCAGGTACTAGTGGAAAATATCCAACCTGATTGCCCACCTTTCACAAAACCTTCAGTGATAGGATGGGATGTATGGGTTGCCAGCATTGAATCTAGGTATGTTAGAATGAAAAGAGACTTAACAGCTAAGGTCTTAGGTGGTGCAGAAGCAGGCTTGGAAGTGGTAAACGCCCTAAGTGCCGGTACTCTTGCTCAAAGAATTAGCAATGTAGGCCATGACATGTCATCTTTAAATCAACCCCCAACAACATCACAAAATAGAATCAGTGATTTCAGTTATGACGTTGTCACCACCATGCAAACCTGGTATAATGCTCAAAGGAAAAAACAGGAGAAGGTAATAGTTGCCATAGGTACCCTACCATACAACACATTATGGGCACTTACCTCTATCCAGGTACAGACATGGTTGCAGAGCATGGACAGTGGCATCATAAGGGTGGGATTCCAGGGTGTCATCCCTATGAAAATAAAGAATCTAATGCTAAAAGATGTCACACCCTTCGAGAAGGAGCATCACACTTGGTGGGACCTATTAGACTTCACCTTTGACTCAGATTTTAAAAGGGTAACGGCCCATATACTAACAATCAACAACGCCAGCACAAATTGGGTTTCCCAGCTTATCTCACTAGGAATTAACATTAATCAAACAATTATACCTGTTGACATCCCAAAATGGGTACTCAAAACCAACAAAAGATACCATACTGTTAATCTAGAAGCTTGTGTCTGGGAACCAAACAGCGAATACCTCTGTACTACAGATGTATACCAAGGACCACATATATGCCTAAGCCCAGATCAGGGAAGGTGCCACTATAACTTGCAGTCACATGAGAGTAATTATTCAGAGCTAGTGGTGGGAAACAGCAATTGTGTTTGCATAAGAAGCAATTGTAAAGAATTTGTTGTACATTTATTTTACACAGTTGTAAATAATCCTCATGTGAAAAATGTAACTGAAGTTGACGTAGCTTAAGTCAATCTACCGCGGTGTACACATTGTGCTGCATTGATGGGAGATGTTCTCCCATTTTCTTCCCTGACTCTACTCAGGGAGCTGGAGTACCAAAGTCAACCCAAGAGCATCGATCACAGCAGTGCTTATCTACTGATAAATGTAGACATGGCCTAAGAGATGTACTTCCTGCCTGTCTTCTTGATCTTTTCCTAACCCTTCAGGTGAATGCAGTTGGAAGGGCTGAAGCAGCTGAAATGCCAGGCCTCATTTTATAGCCTTGAAAACATTTAGAACATTCATAATGCAGAGGGGAGGAGTAGAAGGGGTACATGAGTACTCCAATGGGCCCTGGAAGTTAAGGTTCCACAACTCAGGCTGCAGTGATTGGCACATCTCAGGAGTGGTACTATGCAGAGGACACTCAGTGTTCTCTCCATTTTTTCCATGTAATACTAAACTATGTTGTTTTCCTAATGGAAGTTTCCTCATACTGGTTTCTCTAACAAAAAGGGTCCCTACATATGAAGTGCAGTGATGATACAAGTATCTGCTTCATGCTCAGGAGGGATCACATTTAGCTTCTGTAAGATGCTGTATTCTGGATTTATCGTTTTTTATCAAACCAAAACACTTGAGAAATACTTCAAACCTACTTCTGCACGTTTTTATTTCCTCCCTTAAGATTGACTGACGTCTGCATAAATTTAGCTTAAGATATTCCAAGAAATACACCTGCATTGAAACTTTAAACAAATCTTGATATAGATCATCTTGGATTCTCCTATCTTCAGCACTCTTACATTACTTTTTTCCATCTACTTAAGATTAGCATTTTAAAACTGCAATTTTCTAAGGGTCTGTAACAGTTAAAAATAACTTTTTATGGAACGGTGGAATCAAAGCTGAGAAATTCAAGTCCATCAACACTGCAAAAAGAACATTCATTTCATAGCAAGTGAGACAAGTCGTGCTTAGAATTTAAGAGGTTTTATAGATATAATCATCTATATCGAAGCAAGAGGTTTTACTCTCAAGCAAAGGGTGACATACTGAATTGGATGTTAATTACTGATCAATAGGGCCAGTGTTTTCTGGAAATTGCTGCTGTTGTTGCATTTTTTTCCTAAATGACTCTTCATTTACAGAATTGCCCCTCATTTCTGGAATTGCAGATCAGAGGGTGATCTGTGAGTTCATGTGCCACCAGAGTTCTGCTCAGAGAAACCTGAGTCATCCTCGGGGCACAGGGCAGAGGCTGAGGGCAGGCTGCTGTTGAGACTCTCTGCCACCTTCTCCTCACCTCACATAGGCCTGAGCTCGGCAAAACTTCTTGGCAGCATCCATAGTGCCTCTCCTGCACTCACCTCCCTGTACACAGCTGGTTCCTGCTTCCTCACCCCAGCACACAGCTGGTTCTAGGCTATCAGTACCCACCATCTGTCTCCACACTCCCTGCACACAGCTGGTTCTAGCCCTCAGTGCCCAGTGCCTGTCCCCCACCTCCTCTGCACACCACTGGCTCTACCCAGAATCGGATTTAGGGGCAGTTGACCCAGGCAGACCACCTGGGATGCTGGGCTTGGGGGCACTTGGCTTTGGGTGCGGTTTTTGTTGTTAGCAACAGAAAGGACAATAGAATGTTTGAAGTAAAATGTTTCAGGTATTCCATATGTAGATTCATTTTTCACTAACCTCTACAATGTTCTAGACCTTTGTAGAATCTCATGGATCTCTTTTCCTTGAACCTCAGCCACACCCTCACAGGTATATAAGGGGCAGGGCGTCACCAGTCAGTTGGTGAGATATAAGAACGAAGTGAGAGCCCAGTTGCAATATTGTGAACCTTGTTTTATTGTGCAATTGTGAAAGTGGACTTGTGTTTTAAGACTTGAAAAGTGTAAATACAGTAACTCCTCACTTAAAGTCATCCCAGTTAACGTTATTTCATTGTTACATTGCTGATCAATTAGGAAACATGCTCATTTAAAGTTGTGCAATGCTCCTTTATAACGGCATTGGCAGCTGCCTGCTCTGTCCACTGCTTGCAGGAAGAGCCTGTTGCAGCTAGCTGGTGGGGGCTTGGAACCAGGGTGGATCGGCAGCCTCCCTATCAGCTCCCTGTTCCCCTAAGTTCCCTGTGCGGCAGCCGCCTAGCAGGCTACCAATTGCTGGCAGTTCAGCTTTCCCTCCCCCCACTGCCATGTGCTGCTCCTGCCCTCTGCCTTGGAGCTGCTCCCCTGAGCCTCCTGCTTGCTGAGGGGGAGAAGGGGTCTAATGTCAGGGTGTCTCCCTCCCCCTGCTCCTGCACCCCGCTTACCCCATCTTCCATAGAGCAGGGGGGACACACGACAGGGCTCAGGACGGAGGGAGCTTCCTGGCAGCAGTTGCTTTCTCAGCTTGATCTACTAAAAAAGGCAGTGTACTTAGAGTGGGGTCAGCGTATTTAAAGGAGCAATGCACATCTCTCTCTCCCACACGGTGTGTGTCTCTGTCTGCCATGCTGTCTCCCCTCCCTCCATTCGTGCTGCCTTCTAGAGTGTGAGGCTACGTTAACAACAATGGGTTAACCCTTGAGGGCTCAGCCGATTGCTAGTTCATGATTTAACAGTAAGGCATTCCCTGGGAAATATCCCACCCTCTGACTTCACCACCTCAACCAAGCTTCACAATCATCATCATTGTGTACCAGTACTAAATCATTTGTTTAAAACTTATACTGTGTGTGTGTGTATATATATATATATATATATAGTCTTTTGTCTGGTGAAAAAAATTTCCCTGGAACCTAAACCCCCCTCCCTTTACATTAATTCTTATGAGGAAATTGGATTTGCTTAACATCATTTTGCTTAAAGTCGTATTTTTCAGGAACATAACTACAACATTAAGCGAGGAGTTACTGTAGCTATTAATGAAGGATATATTTGATGAGACACAAGAGCCCTAGAACCCCTAGCTGCATAACAATAGAAAAGAAACACTGTCATTTTTTTGCCATGCTTAACATGTAATGTTAGATGACTTTCTAAAACTGCGGAAATTGGTGTGAAAAAGTAACAAACAGTAAAAACTGGCAGTAACAGTGGTGAGGCAGTTGATCATGGGGCTGTGTGTACAAGGTATCAAGTTACAAAAATGTTGGTGTGTGATCAAGGCACCTTTGACAAAAGGGAAAAGTAGCAGCAAGCGAGTCAGTCAGTCAGTCAGTCAGGTAGAGTGAGGAAGGGAAAGATCTGTGTATTTGTGTCTGTGTGCACACGCGTGAGGGAAGAGAGAGATCTGATGAAGAATGAGTAGATAGAGACAGAGAGGGATGAAGAGACAGAATCTGAGGAGAAACTGAAAGAGACATGACAGACTAAAGAAAAAAAACAGACATGAGAGAGAATTAGTAAAGCTGCTGTCACATCTAGCAAACTGTGGACGACTGGCCATTGGAAGCAGGATGCTGCCAACTCAGTATCATCTTTAATTGTATGTGGTTGTGATTTGGGATGCTTTTAGCCTATTGCCATGGGATTTGTTTTGTTTTTGTGTCCATAAAAGTGTTCTATGTTTGGAGAAACTGCTTGTGTCAATCACTTATGGGACGGAGGTGCCGTGTCCTCAGGGAATTCCTAAGACGACCCTAGCATAGTGAAACCCTTGGGGTAACAGTGTCTGTCCTCCACCTCCCCTGCACAACTGCCTCCAGCCCTCAGTGCCCCCATTTCTGTGCTGTAAAGGATTACATATTGCTTATGTCTGTCAATACATGTATTTTTGTATTAACATAATGCCTATCTGAAATTTCCAAAATATATAGCTTTGAAAATCCAAAATTACTCTGTTTTCATTGCCAGAAAACTTTGGCCCTACTGATCAGCATGGAAAATAGTATACAACTTCACTGTGTTCAGTGATTGGTGGTTTCAAATAAAACAGGGGATGTAACTGTGCATATTCCCAGCACAAGCAAATCATGTCCAGGGTTTTGTGGGGTTAAATCTTTTGACTTATAGAAGGCCCCTTTTAACTGCTCTTCTCTGAATTTTAAAAGGGAAAAGTAGATTGTCAAAAGGGACTCACCAGCTGAACTCAGGAACAGACCTCGCAGGCAAGTTTTGGACAACAAATGGACTGCACCAAAATACTTTGCAGGGCTCAGGAACACATACCCAGTGCCACATACCCAAGCATCCAGGAAAGAGCCCAATCCATGTTAGGATATGTAAGGGTGATACAGAGGACTTTTTAGCTGCTCTCTGTGTGCTGAAAACACTGATCAGAACTAGGCGCTGTCCAACATCAATAGTCCTGATCTGTCACCATTAGCTGAAGCAGGGGGCAAAAAACCAAGATTTGGGCTTATGTAAATTAGCAAAATTGGAGTGGTGACAGTGAAACACAAATGATAAGGTGCATATAAATATGTAATTTGTTTGGTAATTATAAGAATTTAAATAGTTAATAAATATAGTTTTAAGTAGTCACAATGAGGAAAAACAAAATGGCGGCCACAAAGAATCAGAGCTGTGAAAACCAAAATGGTGGCCTTAGAATATTCAGCCAATGGCAGGCAGGTAGACTGGGGTGAAACAAAGGTCACTCCAACACCTGAAGGGACGGGTCAGTCAGGTAGAACACAGGTCTTCAAACAGGTCCAGCTCTAAAGGCACAGGTTTTCAATCAGGTCGTCCACATTCTTAAGGGCTCAAAGCTGATTGGTGAGCCAACTATATATAAGGCAGAGCTCCGGCAGGCTTTGGTCAGTCCATTGGAGTGAGAGGAAGGCACGCTGTAGCGAAAGGAAAAAGCAACTAAAAAAAGCTAAAAATCATAGAAGAAAGAAGGCAGAAGGAGCAGTAGCAGTGACAACACCAGATTTTCACAGATCAAAAGGACCTTTTCGGAGAGAGTGAAGACATCAGAAGTAAGCCTAATGATTTTTAGACTCCAGTTAAAGCATGTATGTGTATGCCTGAGTTAATAAAGCTGGATGTCTGTGTACATGTGTGTCTATATGTTTATTGCCTTGCTCGGCATTCTGCATGTGACTGGCCATTGCTTGCAGAATGTAACCAATTAAAACTGTTAATTGTATAGTACTATAGTATTGACTATTTGAATATCATAATATTGGGTATTTGAATATGCATATTTGCTAATATGGTTTGTTAGTATTCTGATATATGCCAGTGGTGTTAAATTTTATTGTTTAGTCTTCTTGATGTATGTGTTAGACTTATTGTATTAGGCATATTATGTGTTAAATAAAAGTTATTTTGTTTTTGAAGAAATTACTGCTTGAGTGTTGATCCTTTGAGTGGAAGGCTGTATCCGTGTCCACCCAAGGGTTAACGGTGTTTGTCTGTTCTTGTCCGTTCTTGTCCGCTGGTCAGGGACAAACTCCCTGGTAAAACCTGGGCAATTCCTCTCAGGCCAGCCACCTCCTGTTGCCCATCAAAGCAGACCAAGCTGATAATTGAGTTGCTAGAGTAGGAAGGCCATTGTGCGGTGCCTTAGGTCTGAATTTTGGGGTAACAAGGAAAGAATACCACACACTTCAGTTGCACATGCTACAAGCGGGGCGATGAATCACACTTTCCCCTAGAAACATTAAAACTATGGCCACAACCCAGTAATGCTTGGGATAACTTAATCTGAAATACTTTGAATGAAACAAGATTGTAAAATTGGAATAACTCACAAGAAGACATGAAGCAGCTTTCTAAATTCCAAAATTACGGGAGGGAATAGCAGGAAAGGTGCGAATACTGGCTAAATCCATTTCTGAAACATACCATGCTCTATATTATTAGGTATGGAACCATGACTCAGATGGTCCAGCTGTTCCAAATCTGAATGAATGCCTTAGCCAGCTCTGAATGGGAAAATCTGCAGAAAAATCTCGGAAGGGGTTTAAATTTGCTGAAATTATAAAATTGCTTAATTCAACATAAAATACGTGTTGATAGTATCAGGGTCCTTTGACATGCTTAGAACAGTAATCAGTTTTAAGAATAAAGCTTTAATTAAATAAAAATTAATAGTTTAAATTAGAAAATACAGTAATGGCGGCTATAATAGTGGTTCTCAGACTTTTGTACTGGTGACCCCTTTCACAAAGCAAGCCTCTGAGTGTGACCCCCCTTATAAATTAAAACCATTTTTATATATTTAACACCATTATAAATGCTGGAGGCAAGTGGGGTTTAGGGTGGAGGCTGACAGCTCACAATTCCCCCAATGTAATAACTTTGTGACCCCCTGAGGGGTCCCGACCCCCAGTTTGAGAACCACTGGGCTATAAGGTTATGTAATGTAGTGAGAAATGCTATAGGAATGCATGGAGCCCATAGAAATTAATAATTATGATGCAATCAAGGCAAGGTGTTACATCACTTCCTGTGGAGAATGACTCTGCAAAATCCCATAGAGACACACTGTAGCCCATCAAAACCAATGGGACTTCCAGACAGGAAGTAGCTAGAGGTCATCTAAAGTTCAGCTGCAAAAGCCCATAAGAAAGTATTGAGCCCATAGAAGTCCATGGGAGAGGGGAGGAGCTTTTTGTATACATGACTAATTAGTATATACCAATTATGAATTAGCATATGCCAATTTCTGAAAGCTGATTGGCTGAATTACAATAACAAATTAATAATTAATGAGCTGAAATCGTATATAAAGGCAGCAGCCAGCAGGCTGAAGCTCTGTAGGGATAGGGACCAGCAAGAGAGCAGAACGCTGCCAAACACCTGTAAGAAGATACCTGCGCAAGAGAAGTCACCTGAAAAGCTGAAAAAGGAAGAGCTGCTTGAAAGCCAGCTACTGTAACAGCAGCAGCAGCCGCCCACCCCAAGGCTCCAGGATTGCCTTGGCAACAGCCACTCCTGGTACTCCGCCAGCAGGCGGCCTTCACAGCAGCCCGGCAGCAGTACCCAGCATTGTTCAATCTCGGGTGGCTGAACGTCACTTGTCCCTCTAAAAAGTTGAACGCCGACCACTCAGGGGTCGCATAACTAGTGTACAAAGGGCAGGGACTAAATCAATGCGAGCTTGTGACCTGCACTTACTGAGAATTCCTCCTTCATGGGGAATAATTGCAATCCCTGATCCCTACCATGAATGGGGTTCAACGGGTTACCTGCACCTGTTGGCGTAGGGTAGACACACGCTGAGCCAGTCAGTGTAGCACGCATGCAGACTACCCGGACATCTAATGGCATCATAGCCCGGACATCTAATGGCATCATAGCCCAGCAGACTTCCATATCTCTCACTGGAGGAGCAGCTTTACCTCAGCGACAGCAGACAGCCACCCAGCGCAGCACTGCCCACTCGCCAGAGCAACCACAACACCTATGGTCATCGCTCTTGGGCAACCCACAGAACAGAACGAACTTGACTAGACGATTCAGAGGGATTTTCATAGAAGCCCCTGTAAGTTAAAAATCTTTTTCTATTTGACATCCTGAAGCATATGTGTCTCAAGTGTAAATAAAACTGGATGTCTCTGGTTTGAGTGAGATCTCCCTACCCATTTGGTACCTGTTAGGCCAGCATGTACTAAATCTGGGGTCTCAAACATGCAGCCTGTGGGGTTCTTCCCTGCGGCCAGCCAAGCTCCCCGCGGCCCCTCCCCAGTGCGCCATGGCCCCAGCCTACCTCCAGGCCAGGGGTGGGCAAACTGCGGCCCCGGGCCGGATCTGGCCCCTCAGGGCTTTGGATCCAGCCCGCGGATTTGCCAACCCCGTGGTGCTGAGGGCTCCGCGTTGCTCCAGGAAGCGGTGGGCACCGCTTCCCTGCGGCCCTGGAGGGAGGGGGAGCAGAGAACTCCGTGAGCTATTCTTGCCTGTGGTTACCTCCCCTGAAGCTCCCATTGGCCAGGAACGGGGAACCGCGGCCAATGGGAGTTTGGGGGAGGTACCCACAGATAAGAACAGTTCACAGAGTTCTCTGTTCCCCCTCCCCCCAGGGCCGCAGAGACAGGGGGCCCACTGCTTCCTGGAGTGGAGCGGCACAGGGCCAGGGCACGCAGGGAGCCTACCCTGGCCCTGGTGCATGCCCCTGCCACTCTGGAGCCACTCAAGGTAAGCGGCGCTCAAGGTAAGCGGCGCCAGGCCAGAACCCGAACCCCTCCTGCTCCCTGCACCCCAACTCCCTGCCCTAGCCCCCTGCCTGCACCCCAACCCCTGCCACACCCTGCACTCCCTCCTGCACCCCAACCCCCTGCCTTGAGCCCCCTGCCACACCCTGCACCCCTCCTGCACCCCAACTTCTTTCTCTGAGCCCCCTGCTGCACCCCAACCCCCTGCCACACCCCGCACTCCCTCCTGCACCCCAACTCCCTGCCCTGAGCCCCCTGCTGCACCCCGCAGGCAGGGGCAGGGGTAACGGGCGGGGGGTGATGCGGCCCTCAGGCCAAAGTACAAGTCCTCATGTGGCTCTACTGGTGATTCAAGTTTGAGACCCCTGCACTAAATGTTTAGCTTTAAGTAATTGATATTGAATGTTATTTGATATATTATGTGTTTAATTGATGTATTGGTACATGTAATAGATATTGTTGCAAAAGATAGAGTGTTAAGTGTATGGTTATATTGTTATATGTGACAGAGTTACTTAAATTGTAATTGTAGTACCATGTCTTTATTTCTCGCGCTGCTTCCTTCACTCTGTATCTGTAACCTACTGATTTATTTTATTATTTTTATATTTACCTCTATCTCTTCTCTTCTGTGAAGTGAAATATATAAGCAAGCTTAATTTAAGGATTGCGTAGGGTAGCAGACAAGGTGGATGATCTAGGTTTCAGTTGGGAGGTGATGGCTGGTATGGGCGATGGGCCATTTCAGAACCTGGGGCAACAGGTGATGGAATTAGTTGGGAGTTAGACAATTCTAACTCAAGCCCTTCAAGCCCACACAGATGCTCACTCCCCTGATGAAGATACAGCTCAGACACTTGATCCCACAAGGTCAGAGTCCCTGGAAAATCTTTTGTTCCTCCCACACTTTAGATGACAGGCAATCTGGGACCCACCTCCAGTTCCAGCAGGTAACTATCTTAGGAGACTTAAAACCAAAACTAAAAAGGCTACACAAATCTAGTAATTTCACATGAGTGTTCAAGTCTTGGCTGCAGCCTCAGATATTTCAAGAGATTCCCTGAGACTATTCAGAGATCACTGAAGTCTCTTTCAAAAAGTCCTATATGACATGCAGATGCACTGGATGGACTCAAGACTCTGGATCTGGAGATGTGAGCACCACAGAATGGCACACATCCCATAAGTACTGAAGAAAGGTATTACGCCACACCTTGGGAAAATCATGTTTAGCCATTGTGGTACAAAGAAAACCCGATGTAGCTACTGTGGCCTAATAGTGCAAGCTATTTCTTGAGGCTCTGACTTAAATGGAGCACTCACTGCAGATGTTTCTGGGCCAAGACAAAATGGCTGAGTTTATTAGGTACAGGGATCCCTATCAGGACACCTGAGAAAACTTGGAGTCAGGAATGGAATATGTGGAGCAGGCTTTTTAAGTTATCAGAGTATCACAAATGTACCAGCATATGGGACTGTTGCATGTTCACAATGTCATCGAAGCCAGAAGAGAGGAGTTATATAAACGCTATAGCTATTCTATAAGAAAATTTATTTCCAAACTGTCACTGGTGATATAAAGTAGGAGTCAGGTCATCCACCCCTTGCTGCAAATGGATTTTTGTTTCCTACACCCGCAGCTTAACTTTAGGCTTCTAGGGCTGGCATTGCTCTGTCACTAGTTTAGTACTGGGAATAAACGTGGAACATCTACCTCAGCCAGCGGGAGACTAGATCCTCAACTCTTCCCTGGTACACATCTACAGACCTATGCTCTTTGGTTCTACTTGGCTGCCTCAAGGATGAGAGGCAGAAACTAGCCAGGTAGATCAGAGAAGTCAAGTCAGAGGATGGTGGCGGAGCTGGTGATAAGGGCCTCTCAATAACTACCACTCTGCCTACTATTCAAAGTGCTTGAATTGCACTGTTCAAAAATGGATTGATTTGTTAGTAATTTTAAAGGAAAACTTTATAATTTGCTTGGGGAAAACAAAATCTCCAAATAATAAAGTATAATGTTGTAGCTCACTGTTCATGAAAGAAGATGCCTGAACTAATGAAACCTTCTGCAGTAATATCACCTCAACAAAAAATAAAACCATCTTGCGTAAATATGGAACATTTGCAATGGTCATGACACACTGCTATCTGAAATGCCACAGGACTTAAGACTGTGGACAAATGCTCACTTTCTAAATGGGAACTCACTATAGGCATAGTTACCTAAAAGGCAAAAAGCTGAACGTCTTTTCTCCTAAAATATGAAAATAAAAATAAAATTCACTGATAGAACAGCGAGCAGGTATGATTACATTTGCTAGTATGGCATTTTCAGGAGAGGGGTCACCCTCCCTAGGCTTTGGACCATGGTTCGATGGTCACGGATTCACAGAGCTTGTGCTATACTCTAGTCTATGAACAGCCTCCTGTGAATACCCCTGTCAAGGTTCCTCCCCCACTCTGAATGCTAGGGTACAGATGTGGGGACCTGCATGAAAATCTCCTAAGCTTATCTTTACCAGCTTAGGTCAAAAACTTCCCCAAGGTACAAAATATTCCACCCTTTGTCCTTGGATTGGCCGCTACCACCACCAAACAAATACTGGTTACTGGGGAAGAGCTGTTTGGAAACGTCTTTCCCCCAAAATACTTCCCAAAACCTTGCACCCCACTTCCTGGACAAGGTTTGGTAAAAAGCCTCACCAATTTGCCTAGGTGACTACAGACCCAGACCCTTGGATCTTAAGAACAATGAACAATCCTCCCAACACTTGCACCCCCCCTTTCCTGGGAAATGTTGGATAAAAAGCCTCAGCAATTTGCATAGGTGACCACAGACCCAAACCCTTGGATCTGAGAACAATGAAAAAGCATTCAGTTTTCTTACAAGAAGACTTTTAATAGAAATAGGAGTAAATAGAAGTAAAGAAATCCCCTCTGTAAAATCAGGATGGTAGATACCTTACAGGGTAATTAGATTCAAAACATAGAGAATCCCTCTAGGCAAAACATTAAGTTACAAAAAAGATACACAGACAGAAATAGTTATTCTATTCAGCACAATTCTTTTCTCAGCCATTTAAAGAAATCATAATCTAACGCATACCTAGCTAGATTACTTACTAAAAGTTCTAAGACTCCTTTCCTGTTCTATCCTCGACAAAAGCAGCTTATAGACAGACAGAGACCCTTTGTTTCTCTCCCTCCTCCCAGCTTTTGAAAGTATCTTGTCTCCTCATTGGTCATTTTGGTCAGGTGCCAGTGAGGTTACCTTTAGCTTCTTAACCCTTTACAGGTGAGAGGAGTTTTCCTCTGGCCAGGAGGGATTTTAAAGGGGTTTACCCTTCCCTTTATATTTATGACAACCCCTTTAGTGTACCAGAAATCCCATGGGCTCACGTTTCCACAAGGGTACGCCACACAGCCTCAACACCTGAGACTGGGCCTTTGGCCTCCCATATTGTGGTTTCTCCCTGAATCTGAGATAGCCTCCTGTATTTATACCACTTTCAGAGAACAGTGCACAGCAGCAAGTATCTGCAGCAACACCCAGGAGGCTTAACCAACCATGGTACATTTTAATGGTCAACTGGAGTCTTTATGTTAGCATAAAAAAGCAAAGGTTAAAGCAGAGCTCATACTGGCAGAAGCCAGTACTCCCCCCAGCCCGCACTATAAGATCCATCTTCGGTCATTGAGATTCCCCCACTGTCTCTGTAGGGTCTTCCATTCAAATGTGTTGATTCCAGCCCAACTCGTGCTGGCTTTGTAAACCCAGCAGGCAGGAGAGGGGCTCTGGCCATCAGGGCTTGGTGGGCACGGATAGGCTCGGAAATCAAGAGCTATCTGAGGAATAGAGAGGATCTGGTCTTTCTGTGATAGGCTGAACATTTTTGTGGGTAAGATATCAGCTGACAGGGTAAGATGGCAGTCAATGTTTTTGGATTGACCAAATGGACAAGGCAGATTAATAAAAACTTCCTTGAATTTTGTGTCAGCTTATTTGGGAAAAATCAAATCCCATGGGAAGAGAACTTATTTTCAGGGGAAAATGCATTGGGTAAATTGTGTAAAACATAGGAGAGATTTATGATCTCTAAGCCCTCCCCTAGTAAGAAAATCAAGAAAAGAGCCTTATTATATGGTCTAGTAATGGTAGCTAAAGAGCTAGATGAACAGGTGAAACTCCACCAAGAGTCTGTTTCCAAAGCTCAAGGCCAAGTAAATAGCAAGGAAGCTGAGTTGGAAAAGCTCACTATGCAGCATAATGCCACATCAGCTCTAACATTAAATCAAACACTGCAGATAAACCAATTAGAAGAACAAATCAAAGAACTAAATGGACATTTAATAAAGAAAGAGAAAGAGAATTACATACTGGCAAAGAAATTCGAAGATTCCCAGGCTGCAGTAAGGGAGCTGATGAAAGAGGTCACAAAAGCCAAAGAGGGTACCGGGAATCATACTCTGTGTGATCACAGAATACACAAGTTAAAAGAGAAACTGAAAAGAACACAAGGGGTTATAAGTGCCATCCATACTGATCCCTTATGGGGGTATGTGTCAAGGGAATCAGATTCAGATGGGAATGAGTGTGAAAGGGAAATAGCACTTCCTGAGTACAGTGACAGCTATATTCTGACAGGTTTCAGAGTAACAGCCGTGTTAGTCTGTATTCGCAAAAAGAAAAGGAGTACTTGTGGCACCTTAGAGACTAACCAATTTATTTGAGCATGAGCTTTCATGAGCTACAGCTCACTTCATCGATGAAGTGAGCTGTAGCTCATGAAAGCTCATGCTCAAATAAATTGGTTAGTCTCTAAGGTGCCACAAGTACTCCTTTTCTTTTAGCTATATTCTGCCATCTGCCCCTGAAGAGGTCATGAGATCTCAGGTAGAGGAGAAGGGGAGGAAATACCCTCCGATTGTACCAATTACCACACAGTGGTACATTGTGGGTGCAACAAACTACCTGAAACACGCTATGAAATTTGTGCACTAGGGCCACAACAGGCTAGGGCAATGGGTAAAAACATGGGCCCCCTTAATAAGGAAAATGCCCTAGACTGGCTAGCGAAAATTAGCAGCACAGCCAGTATTAGCAAAGAGATCACTGTCACCCTGATAAGAGACTGAATGAACGGGGAAGAGTTTGGGGCTCTGCCAAGTGAAGTCCAGCTGGCTAGTGTAGATGAATTGATTTATATCTACATAGCGGTAAGCAGACTATACTATCCCCATGAGAATCTCTTGGGTAAAATGTACTGTGATAGAAATTAAATGAAAGACCAGAGAAATTTCTCCCTAGAAAGCATTTGTTAGAGTGGCTTACTTGTATGTCACCGATCATAAATGGAGTGGCAACTTGTGACACTCCTGATTTCAGGGAGATGTTTGTGCAAGGTCTACTACCACCACCAAGAATAACTATGGGACCAACTAACCCCAGGGTAACTAGCCTCAAAGAATTAGAAAGCCAAGCTCCGGAAGCTTATGAATTACAATTGTGAGGCTTACCCTGGCTCTGGGAACAAGAAAAAAGGAGCTGCAATCCAAGGTGCTGACAGTAAGAAGGTCAATAAGTTCAAAGGAAGAGGGAATAATGATTCAGCCAAGGCTCAAGACACCAATGACAGTCGAGCTGCTGCAAATGAAATGAAGGGATTTAGATCAGTCCTGTGGAAAAGGCTCTTAAAATACAAAACCTGAGATCAAAATGATTGCCTTCCCACAGAAGAGCTGTTAAGGAGGTTGTCTAAGTACGAAGGAGACAATTCAACAGCAAATGCAGCAACTCCTCTGAGACCAGGAGAGCCGCAAAGCTCCTTATGAGGGTGCCAAGCTCTCCCTCCTCCTTCGTATGTGGCATCTATTAATAATGACAAATGGGGGAGACCAGTGGCAGACATCTGCCTGGTAGGGGAGTTTGAAAAAATACAGCAAACAATGCTGCTGGACATGGGTGCCACAATGTCTATAGTCTGTACTAGGGCAGCTTCACTAATCAAAAACTTCATGTGGAGACGGACAGTAGATTACAGAGCCTTGAGTCACATAACACCTAGATTAGCATTTGCGGTAGCTAAATTCCCAGAGATCATGTCTGCAATAGTCACAGGTGTGCAATGGTTTTCCGTGATTGACTTGATCAATGCCTTCTTCTCTATAGCCCTGCATTGTGATGCGTGGTACAAATTCGCATTCACATATGACAATCAACAGGTAACATTCACAAGGGTACCACAAGGATACCACAATGAGTCATAGATATGTGACAAGAATGTGGAAACGCCTGAGTCACAAAGACGAGGTCATCAGTTATGTGACACTCTTGTAGCCACAAAATCAAGAGAAGAAAATCTAAAAGTCTTAGATGAGGTGTTGAAGGTCATTCAAGAAACTGGATTTCTCATCAGTCCACAGAAGGTACAGTTGTTAAAACAGTGAGTGACTTACCTGGAAGTAGAACTAGGAATGCACGGATGCCGACCAGATGCAAGTAGAATAGAGCTTAACTGCAAGTTGCCGGCTCCGCATGATATCTTTGCTTTTTAGGCATTTATGTGTGCCCGCCTAGTGACATGGTGTGAAAAGTAGTGCCCAGCAGGGACAGAGAACTCTGGGGCTGCAGGCTGCGGGCGCCGGTGTTCTCTGTCCCCGGCAGGCGCTGGGCCGCGGCTTCTCTCTGGCTTCTCTCCGCGCTGCCCAGAACTGCCAAAAAAAAATTGGCTTGGACTGCCGCTGCCCCAACTGCCAAAGCGCAAACAAACAAACAAACAAACAAAAAACGTGCCCGAACTGCTGAAGCAGAAAAAAAAAAAACCCCGCTCGGATTCTGCTGCCCCAAGAATGGACAGAATGCCTCCCCTTAGCATGTGACGCCCCAGGCACGTGCTTGCTCCGCTGGTGCCTGGAGCCGGCCCTGTATGTGAGTATTCTTCTGCTGCACGGATACTGCTGTTTTCTTGTGCTTTGCGATTTATTATTTTTTAACATTTTGCCCCAAAATGAATGGTTCAAATAAAAGACAACATATGTATTATTTCAACGCAGAGTGGGGAGAATCCTATTGTTTTATTGAAAATAAAGGGAAAAATATATTTGCTTATTGTGCGGTGGTACTATTGCAGTGCCGAAAAAACATAATGTCGAACGCCATTTCCAAACTAATCACAGCTCTTTTGACATTGGCCATCCACTTAAATCTGAGTTGAGAAAGAAGAAAATTACTCAACTCAAATCAAACCTATCTGCCCAGCAATCTGTTTTCACTAGACAAGCGGTAAAGTCTAAAAGTGCTACTATTGCTTCCTTTAAAATTATTCATCTGCTTGCAAAGAAAAAACCCTTTCAAGATGGTGAATTGTTGAAGGAAGTATTTTTGACTGGTGCTGATTGCCTGTTTCAAGGATTTCCTAAAAAGCATGAGATTTTTTCGGCAATACAAGACTTGCAGTTATCAGACAACACAGTTACAAGGAGGATACATGCAATTTCAAGCAACATGCAAACTCATCTAAAGGATGACTTGGAAATATGTGACTGGTTTTCACAGCAATTCGATGAGTCAACAGATATATCGGATACAGCGCAGTTGGCAGTTATGATGAGGATGGTATTCAGTGACTTCACCGTAAAAGAAGAGTTACTAAAAGTATTGCCTATAAAAGGGCGAACAAAGGGTGAGGACATCTATAATTTATTCAAATCATACGCAACATCAATTAGTATGCCACTACACAAGCTGTCTACGATCACCACTAATGGGGCACCAGCAATGATGGGCAGCTCCAATGGATTCATTGCACTCTGCAAGAAGAATGAATCCTTTCCAAACTTTATGACTTATCATTGCATAATCCACCAATAGAATCATAGAATATCAGGGTTGGAAGGGACCCCAGAAGGTCATCTAGTCCAACCCCCTGCTCGAAGCAGGACCAATTCCCAGTTAAATCATCCCAGCCAGGGCTTTGTCAAGCCTGACCTTAAAAACCTCTAAGGAAGGAGATTCTACCACCTCCCTAGGTAACGCGTTCCAGTGTTTCACCACCCTCTTAGTGAAAAAGTTTTTCCTAATATCCAATCTAAACCTCCCCCACTGCAACTTGAGACCATTACTCCTCGTTCTGTCATCTGCTACCATTGAGAACAGTCTAGAGCCATCCTCTTTGGAACCCCCTTTCAGGTAGTTGAAAGCAGCTATCAAATCCCCCCTCATTCTTCTCTTCTGCAGGCTAAACAATCCCAGCTCCCTCAGCCTCTCCTCATAACTCATGTGTTCCAGACCCCTAATCATTTTTGTTGCCCTTCGCTGGACTCTCTCCAATTTATCCGCATCCTTCTTGAAGTGTGGGGCCCAAAACTGGACACAGTACTCCAGATGAGGCCTCACCAATGTCGAATAGAGGGGAACGATCACGTCCCTCCATCTGCTCGCTATGCCCCTACTTATACATCCCAAAATGCCATTGGCCTTCTTGGCAACAAGGGCACACTGCTGACTCATATCCAGCTTCTCGTCCACTGTCACCCCTAGGTCCTTTTCCGCAGAACTGCTGCCTAGCCATTCAGTCCCTAGTCTGTAGCTGTGCATTGGGTTCTTCCGTCCTAAGTGCAGGACCCTGCACTTATCCTTATTGAACCTCATCAGATTTCTTTTGGCCCAATCCTCCAATTTGTCTAGGTCCTTCTGTATCCTATCCCTCCCCTCCAGCGTATCTACCACTCTTCCCAGTTTAGTATCATCCGCAAATTTGCTGAGAGTGCAATCCACACCATCCTCCAGATCATTTATGAAGATATTGAACAAAACCGGCCCCAGGACCGACCCTTGGGGCACTCCACTTGATACCGGCTGCCAACTAGACATGGAGCCATTGATCACTACCCGTTGAGCCCGACAATCTAGCCAGCTTTCTACCCACCTTGTAGTGCATTCATCCAGCCCATACTTCCTTAACTTGCTGACAAGAATACTGTGGGAGACCGTGTCAAAAGCTTTGCTAAAGTCAAGAAACAATACATCCACTGCTTTCCCTTCATCCACAGAACCAGTAATCTCATCATAAAAGGCGATTAGATTAGTCAGGCATGACCTTCCCTTGGTGAATCCATGCTGGCTGTTCCTGATCACTTTCCTCTCATGCAAGTGCTTCAGGGTTGATTCTTTGAGGACCTGCTCCATGATAATTAATTAATTAGTTAATTAATTAATAATCAATAATATTTAATATTATTATATTAAATCATTAATAATATTAATTAATTAATAATAATTAACTCTATTTGAGCGAAACCTTTGCAACACCAACTTTTTAAGGCCCTGTTGGAAGATGTTGATGATAAACAATTTGATCTTATCTAGCACACAGAAGTACAATGCCTGAGCAAAGGTAAAGTTCTTGCATGTTTTTTAAGCCTAATTGAAGAGATCAAAGAATTTCTGAAGTCCACAAATCAGAACTTTGAAAAACTAGACAACTCCAGCTGGTTAATGGACTTGGCTTTTCTTGCCAACATCACTGACAAATTGAACATTTTAAATCTTGAGCTCCAGGGAAAAGACAAACATGTGGCTCAAATGATAGGTTCTGTAAAATCATTCAAAGCAAAACTGATCTTGTAGATGTCACATATGAAGATGAAGTCTCTCATACATTTCCCAAGTATGAAGAAAATGGTATGTGACAGTGATTTTAACCCATCACCATTTTTCCAGTTCACGGCCCTCCTCTTCGGGCTTTGCACAGCACCTTGCATCTTCACCAAGTGCATGGCGGTTGTAGAGCTTTTCTCCGCCACCGCCACAAACATGTCTACCCCCTACCTAGATGATTGGCTCCTCCAGGGCCGCTCCCATCAGCAGGTGGAATCGCAGGTGAATATAGTCAGAGACACATTCGACCAACTAGGTCTCATACTCAATGTCAGCAAATCAGTGCTCACTCCAACTCAAAGAATAGAGTTCATTGGAGTCGTTCTGGACGCGACTTAAGTGAGAGCATTCCTTCCAGAGACGCGCCACCTGGCCCTCTTGCAAATAATCAGCAACCTTTCCAGCTTACCTACCACCACAGCAAGGCAGTGTCTCAGGCTGCTAGGCCATATGGCAACCTGCACATATGTGGTTCAACACACCAGGATGCAACTCAGACCCTTGCAAGTGTGGCTCGTGTCTGTGTATCGCCTGGGCCGCAACAGTCTGGACGCAGTGCTGACCATCCCTCGGCACGCCTTCGATTCACTACGATGGTGGCTGGATCCTCATGCGGTAGGCACCAGAATTCCCTTTCACCCACCCCAACCCACCCTGACCTTAGTCACAGGCGCATCCACATTGGGTTGGGGAGCGCACTTCGGGAGTCTAACAACTCAGGGCTTATGGCAAGTAGAGGAACTGGCTCTACATATCAACATCAAAAAACTCAGGGCAATCCGCCTTGCCTGCCAAGCTTTCCTGACTCGCTTGCAGGGCCATTGAGTAGTGGTGTTGATGGACAACACCATGGCCATGTTTTATATAAACAAACAAGGCGGAGCCTGCTCATCTCCCCTCTGTCAGGAAGCCCTCCCATTGTGGGAATTTTGCCTAGCGCACTCCTCCAAGCTTCATACCTGCCGAGCGTTCAGAACGTGCTGGCGGACAGACTGAGCATATGTTTTCTTTCACACGAGTGGTCGATTCACCTGGACGTTATCCACTCCATCTTCTGCAGTTGGGGGTTTCCTCAAATTGACCTGTTCACCACACGGGCCAACAGAAAGTGCCCAACCTTTTGCTCCTTCAGGAGCCACAGTCCAGGCTCGGTCGCGGCTGCATTCATGATCCCATGGGCCGGGCAGCTGCTATACACCTTCCTGCCATTTCCACTGATCCACAAAGTGCTCCTCAAAATCCACAGGGACAAGGTGGACATCATTTTGGTGGCCCCAGCCTGGCTTTGCCAGTACTGGTACGCCACCCTCATGGACTTATTGGTCCAGCCACCGATACGGCTACCTTTCATTCCCGACCTCATTACACAGGACCATGGTCGCCTCTTTCATCCAGACCTTCAGTCTCTCCACCTCACAGCCTGAAGAATCCATGGCTGAATCAGACAGAGCTTGCCTGCTCGAATCCGGTGAGGCAGATACTTCTGGAAAGCTGCAAACCATCTACTAGGGCCACATACAGGGCGAAATGGAAGAGATTCTCCAGCTGGTGCACCCAATGGCAGGTACTCCCATTCCAGGCCCCCATCCCTTGTATCCTGGACTATCTCATGTATCTAAGGGACCAGCGTCTGGTGTTTGGCTCTCTCATGGTTCACCTCATGGCCATCTCGGCTTTTCACCCAGGTGATTCTGGGCATTCACTGTTCGCTAATCCCATTGTGGGTCATTTCCTGAAAGGCCTGGAGAAGATACATCCCCCAATAAAGCACCCCATCCTGGCTTGGGACCTTAACCTAGTCCTCTCCTGCCTCATGGGTACTCCCTTTGAACCCATAGCTTCCTGTTCACTCCTTTACTGCTCTTGGAAAGTAGCTTTTCTGGTGGCTATCACCTCAGCACGACATGTGTCTGAGCTGCGTGCCCTCACCTCTGAGCCCCCGTACGTGATTTTTCATAAAGACAAGGTACAACTTAGACCTCATCCAGCTTTCCTTCCCAAGGTGGTGTCCCATTTCCATATTAGCCAGCACATCTTCCTGCTTGTCTTTTACCCAAAACCACACAACAGCACTCAAAAACAAAAGCTGCACTCACTGGATGTCAGGAGAGCGCTCGCTTTCTACATCGAGTGCACAAAGCCGTTCCGAAAGACAACCCAGTTGTTCGTTGCTTTAACAGAGCAGATGAAGGGATTACCAGTCTGTTCCCAGCAGATCTCCTCCTGGGTCACAGCTTGTATCTGCACCTGTTATGACTTGGCAAAGATTCCTCCACCTACTATCACAGCTCATTCCATGAGGGCACAGGCCTTGTCGGCAGCCTTTCTAGCCCAAGTACCTCTCCAGGAAATCTGCAAGGCTGTGACTTGGTCTTCTGTGCATACTTTCATGTTGCACTACGCCATCATCCACAATCTAGGAACGATGCGGCCTTCAGTAGAGCGGTACTTCGGTCAGCAATACCTTGACTCAGACCCCACCTCCTAGATAGTGCTTGGGAGTCACCTAACTTGAATGGATATGAGCAAGCACTCGAAGAATAAATGGTTACTCACCTTTTGTAACTGTTATTCTTTGAGACTGCTCATATCTATTCCATTTCCGCCGACCTTTCCCTCTGTTGGAGTAGCTGGCGAGAAGGAACTGAAGGGGGGTTGGGGCAGCAGGGTCGTATACAGAGCGCTATATTGGCACCACTCTAGGGGGCTCCACAGCAGGCCCAACGTGTAGCTGCGAGGGAAAAAGTTTCTGACAGCCGTGCATGCAGCGTGCGCACACACCTAATTGGAATATATATGAGCAACACATCTCAAAGAACAACAGTTACAAAAGGTGAGTAACCATTTTGTCGATGGTCATGGTCAAGTTGTTGTTTGGACTCCATTTTGTGGGTCCTTTTGGTTGGGTGCTTGATGCCTTTTCTCCTAATGGTGGGAAGAAAAGTGTGGGAAAAAGGCATGTGCCCAAGTTTATTTAAAAGCCAGTGCATTCAGCACCAGGGGCTGTCCACCACAGAGGCAGCCCATACCTAGTTCTTCTGCACGCATGTTGAGAGGCAAGATTCTTCATGAGATACCTACCTGAAGACCATTGCGTGGTATCCTGATCCAACTTCAGTCCATGTCCCTCCTGTCATCCCATCTAAGGCAGTTACAGGTCCAGAATCCAGCTACCACCGCACTAGTCCGCAGTCAAGACCAGCTGTCTGCCTTTCCATCCGAGCTGCCAGTGAAAGTCATCTCCTCCAAGTAAAGGAGTTCCCACAGCTTGCTAAGGGCAGAAGGGAGCCGGGCTTTATGCCCTTTTTGAGCTATTATTCTACTGCCTTTGTTAATTTGTTTAATTTTAATAAATCTTAGTAAATCTATCTTTACACTGGGTTGTTTTTACTTACCTTGTGGGTTTTAAAAAGTGATAGAGATATTTATCTGGGTCCGAACCTTAGTCTTATTTATCTGTTGCAGAGTTTTGAGGTAACACCAAACTAATCTCAAATTAGAAGTGGGAACCAATCTTTAGACTTTCAGTAATAATCTAATCACTAGGCTACTACTGAAACTTTTTGGAGAATAGAATATCAAAAAGGTCAAGTCACATTCACAATTGAAAGTATGTCTGGCAACATATGTTATTCCCTGCTACAGTCTGTTCAGATAATGCAGCACAGGTAAATTTAGAAAGTTTAGTAAAAAAAAGAGTGGATGTGTCATCCTGTAAACTCATGTCTAGGATACCTACAGTGAAAGATCCGAAAGGTGGCAGGAGAAAGTTAAAAGTAAAAGACTTTTACAGTAGACTGATGCTGCCACCTGTTGTTTTTATAAACTATTACAATTAAACAAATGTTCAAGGTCTTTTTTTGGTAGTACAAATTCAAATCAATAGATTCTTGAAACATAAGTAGTGTTTAATTAGACTAATTTTCAAACCTTGAGAGTGAGACTGTTACCATGTCCATGTTTGATTTTGAATATGCAGGTCTCCGCCTTTCAAGAGCGCGAGGCTTGCAAGGCAGTGCCACTCCAGACCAAGGACTAGCTTGCAGTGAAGATTTGTTAACAAGGTTTCAGGAGTGCTTCATTATTGGTTCCCTCTTTGGA
Organism: Lepidochelys kempii; assembly: GCF_965140285.1. Classification (NCBI taxonomy): domain Eukaryota; kingdom Metazoa; phylum Chordata; order Testudines; family Cheloniidae; genus Lepidochelys; species Lepidochelys kempii. Next base: position 260,238,774 of record NC_136381.1, read on the forward strand.
TCCTTTCTGCTGTAACTTAGTTGGTATTACTAATTTCCTGTTCAGCCCGAGGAAAGTTCCTTTAATGTGCATTACTTGTCACATAGTGTATTCCCATACCAGTGAAGCAAACCCACTTAGACCTCCACCCTCCACCATGTCAACCTTTAAATAAGTTGACTTAATTGTTGTTCCCACATCCCCTAACTTCTCTCCAGTTTTATCTATTCTCAGAGTTGGAATTACTTGGGACAGGAACTGTCCTTGAATGTATGGGAAGTACTTAGTACATCTTAGGTGTTATTATAAAGATACCATCCATCTGAGATTGCTTTCCCAGAGCAGGCCCAGGTGTACCAAATGAGAACATGGCACAGAAGAAAGATGCATGCATGACAGCCAATCCTCAAGATCAGGCAAATAAAAAAATCCTCAAGAAACTTCCCAAGCAAAACTTTGTTTGAAAAGGTTAAAAAGCAGAAATGTTTGCTATAATCATGCATTTGTTATTCATTCGGATATCTGTATTGCTTATGCGTATTTATAAAATGTTAATACTGTAGCATCAGAAACATTACTCACTTGGTGCAAGTAGATCAGATACTTCACTGAGTAATATGGAACTGTGGTGTTCCAACAGTCTTTTTTCTGAACTGGATCTTTCACACTGCACCTGAAACTGCCTGCAGGAACCAGGTTCATTCCTCCTGCTCACTTGTAAATGACAGGAAGTAAGTTATTGAACAGAAGCTGTGATTTCCACTAGAGGTACAGGGGGAGAATCTGAATGTTCCCACTTGCCAAGGTTATTTGCATATGCTGCTCTTTGGTTCTCCCATGGGGTAAAACTGATGGACTTTCAACCTGATGACATTTATACATTAGCACATTACGTCAACAGTCCCATAAAGTGGTCACATATGTACAATCTGGAATCACCCTATGTGCCACACGTATGAATGGTGATACATTAGCTGTGTGATTGAAGTTATACGGAAGAAAGAGAAAGTATGAGAACATATGGGGGTTAACCAGTGGACAGTGGCCCACCCTAATCTCAAAGGCATTGGGCCCAGTTTGGGTAGCCTGCTCCAAGGTGGTCAAGAGGATTGAATACCTTTTGAAATACTATTTTGGGTGAACAGAGATGCCCTTTGAAGCACCATTTAATAAGAGGCAGCATGGAACCCAAGCCAACCAGATGGGAGCAGTAGCAGCCCTCAGAATGAGAGCTGACTTGAGAACTGAGCTGAGCATCAGGCCACATGAAGTCCCCAGATCAGGGAGGCCTTGTGTTCACATGAGGTCAGGTTTGACTGAATTTGCAGGTGAAGCACAGATGTGATTTCTGCTGAGAGCCAGACATTTGGGGAGCTGGCCATTTATAGTTGGGTTTTGTGTACCTCCAATATAATTTGGGAGATAAGTGCCATTAAAGGCGGCCATAAGGGTTAATGTTTTAATTTCTTAGAGCCAGAAATGGGATTGCAGTTCTAGATGAGGACTTCAAGATTTTTTTAATGGAACCTCTAGGGAACAGTTGAACCTGCCTCCCCTTACTACTGCTAATGACATCTGGCACAAGGGTTACACATCACTGTATGGCCGTCCAGAGTCATGGTATTTCCCAGCCTTTTCAAGATACAGTGCCAGTCCTAAGAGATGAAGCTCTGTGGAAATATCTGGGTAACAACTGAAGTCACAGGCTATGATACTCCTCTCCAAACAGGTAATCAATCTCTCAACTACCCCCACTGAATTGCAATAAAAATAAGTCATGGACATCAAGTCTTCACATATAAATATTGCCAAAATGTACCATTTGTGACTAAGGGACCAGCTCATTCTGGACACACGTGTACAGTACCATATGTATAGCACACAAGGTTTTGTGAACCCTGTATCTTGATAATCCCTGCTTAAGCCATCTACTATAGCATGGGTAATATCGTCATCTCCAGATGTTTCATCTCCTCCAGGCCCACAGGAACCTAATTAAGTCACATGGAACCACATGATCTCCTCCCCCAGAAACAAGACCTCTGCCAGGGCTGTAACTAGGGCGGGGCGAGCAGGGCAGGAACCCAGGGCACAAAGCTGGGGGCAGCGTCAGTTGAACAGAGGGTGCTCAGCCCACCTGCAGGATTGGGCCCAGCAGCATCAGCCAGAGTGTTCAGCCTGCCCCCCTTCCCCGAATACTGGAAAAATTCCATGAACTCCAACTTAGGTCCCTAGCTTCCGTTTTAAAGTAAGCAAGTGTCATTTCACATTTGAAAAATTGAAGGCTGTATACTAATTGGAAGTTGTGGAGCACATGATTGCTACAAGTAGAAGAAAGTACGGCCACGAAGCATCTCTGGGCTTAGCGTGGCCCAGCTGAAAGTTAAAATGGTAAACAACTAAAGATTGCCACAGACCAAAAGGTTACTTAAGGACCCATAGCTGAAAATATGGGTCACTAAAGGCTAGAGTAGAAGCTAAAGGTTACTGGAGGTTATTGAAACTGCGGGGCGCACACACCGAGCAAAAATAGGCTAAAAGTAAAACGTGAGACTGAAGGGTCAGATCTTGGAGCGTGCTCAGTAAAGGTCTCGCTGCTGATAGAACAGTGTATCAGGCAGTCAAATGAGGTAGCTGAGAGAGAGACCGGACAGCTGACTGAGCAGGCAGAAGAGCTGCTGGAAGGATGGAGAGCGAGAGACGACCTTCAGGGGTTCTGAGGGGAGAGTGACGGTTTAGAACCCTGAGGAGAACACTGCTGAAGAGAGCACCCACCGCAGCCGCCGCGTCACCAGCAGCCGTAGCAGCCACAGCGCCATAACAGCACCAGCTCCACCCGTAACATCTACGGCAGCGAGACAAATAACGAACGGAGGAAGTAAGCTTGCTATTAAATTACACTATACAGCGTAGCATAGCGTAGTAGTCGTAGTATTATGTGTGTGTGTGAATGAAAGTTTATTCATTGCAATTTTCCTATATGAACCTTAAAGTACCAAGTCAGCACTGCTGTCAGAGCTGTTACAAACTGGCCACCTATAGCGGATTGTATCTATGTAGTATCATTTGAACTGTGCATCATTGCAGTTCAGATTGCCCAAACTTGCAATGTGGAATTATGTCTGACATTTACATTTAGGTTATATATAGTGTAGTAGAAATTATTTAGTTATATTAATAAAAAGAGTATTGCAGGGAGTGCCTCGGGGAGCGTCTCATGGCAGCCAGGCTCCACAGGCAGGGGTCTGACTTCAGGAAGTGTCCACTGAGCAACTTTGGGCAGGGGCAAGAGTGCATCAGGAACATAGCTTTGAGCTGTACTGCCCACCCTACCTGGGGAGCAACCAGACACGTGTTGGGGGGGGGTCTGGACATTGGGGGGACAATCCCAGGGGGGTAGGGTGATGGGGAGCATTCCCTGGGTGGGGGATTGGGTGCCCACACCAGATGTGAGGGTGCCCCATATCAGGCAGGACTCCCCATCTTTGCAGCCGCACTCTCCAGGTGCTCAGCCCAGCCATGCTGCCAGTAGCAGCACAGAAATCAAGGTGGCAATACACCATGCTATATGCCACCCTTGCAGTAAATTAATTAACGTTAACAATTAATGTTTTGACTTATTTTGCTAATTTAAAATGACGGTGGTAGACATTTGCCAATGTTGAAATGAAAGGTACTGTGCTGATTTGAATAAAACCTCGTTTTTTAAAATCGATGTACAGGTAGTATATATATTGTGTGGATGTGGCCCACATAACACAGTAAGCTGCATATGTGGCCCACAATAGTAAATAGGTTGAGAACTATTACCTCATAACCACTAGTGGCAGCCCCTCTGTCTCAGTCCCCAACACCACATTGCATCTCTCTGGAGGAAGGCAGCCACAGAAATACTGATCCAGTTTGGGAGCTTTTCCAGAAGGTGGTAGAGAAGCTGGAGATAATGATGTTTTGTCTCTGAGAAGTTGGCAGCTAAAAATCGTAACAAGACACCATGCCCGATGGACCCACTCTTTTAAATAGCCCCAATTAGTGTTTCAGCTCTGCATCAGGTCCACTTAGAGAAGCACAAAGAGCTGCAACCTCCTGATTATGATCATAGAAATAGAGCGTTTTCTTCCACTGAGCTCCAGGAAAAAAACATCAATAAAGCTAACAAAGGAGAAGTCTACTACTCTCTCAATCAGGAGATGAGGAAGGCAGGGGCCAAGGGAGAAGGAAATAGCTACTAGACGGACTCCTGGAGGACAAGGTCTACTCCCATCTTCTCCTCTGGTTTCTGCAGGCTCCTCCCCAACATATCAGCTTTGCAAATGCCCATGTTCAGGATTATAGGACCTACTTCAAAAGCAGTATGGAGTCAGGTAGTGATAGACAATTACATCAGCAAGCAGTCTGGTGGCTCACTATGCTCTCCTGTATGCAGAGGCACTAAGTATCTGGGACTGCTGTATTTGTCACAATGGTTAGCCTGTGGCCCTATATTTGATTTGGCAGAGGAAAACAATGTACTTGCAGATCATTTCAGGAGAAACAGCACTCAGATGCATACATGGTCCTTAAAGGACAGGCTGGTTCAGACCAACTCCTGCAGCTGGGGTCAACCATTTGTGGTCCTGTTCACAATGAGGTCCAACAAGAAGTGTTGCCTCTTCTGTTCCAGAGTGGGCGGTGTTAGTATCCCTATCAGACCCTTCCTTTCTTTCTGCACTTCGGAAGAGTTTTGATACATGCTTTTCCATTGATCCACAAGGCAGTAAGAAAGATACAACAGGACAGGGTAAGGATGATTCTTCTTTGAGTGCTTACTCATCCATTCCACATTAGGTGTGTGCATGCCACATGCACCATTACTGGAGATTTTTCCCTCAGTGGTATCTTCTGGGATGGCAATAGTGCCCTCCGGAGCCGCACGCTCATGCACCAGTATAAGGGACACCAATGGCCATGAACCCTGTCAGTTTCTTCTTACTGCCCGTGATGGATGCTGGAAAAGGTTGGAATTGGAAAAGGTTCAGAAAAGGGCTACAAAAATGATTAGGGGTATGGAACGGCTTCCATTTGAGGAGCAATTAATAAAAGTGGGACTTTTCAGCTTGGAAAAGAGACGACTAAGGGGGGGATATGATAGAGGTCTATAAAATCATGACTGGTATGAAGAAAGTAAATAAGGAAGTGTTATTTACTCCTGCTCATAACAAAAACTAGGGGTCACCAAATGAAATTAATAGACAGCAGGTTTAAAACAAACAAAAGGAAGTACAGTATTCTTTTCACACAATGCAGAGTCAACCTGTGGAACTCCCTGCTGGAGGAGGATGTGAAGGCCAAGATTATAACGGGGTTCGAAACAGAATTAGATAAGTTCATGGAGGGCAGGTCCATCAATGGCTATTAGCCAGGATGGGCAGGGATGGTGTCCCTAGCCTGTTTGCCAGAAGCTGGGAATGGGCGACAGAGGACGGATCACTTGATGATTACCTGTTCTGTTCATTCCCTCTGGGGCACCTGGCGTTGGCCAAGTGTCAGAAGACAGGATACTGGGCTAGATAGATCTTTGGTCTGACACAGTATGGCTGTTCTTATGACCCCTCTTGCTTCAGCAAGTCTTCCCCGTGGTTTTTGGACTCTAATTCTTTGTTGTTGTTTTAAACATAGTTTTTAGTGTATATAGATATCGTAGTTAGAGCAGTATAAAGTCATTGTCTGTATGAAATTTTAGTTTGTACCAACTTCGCTAGTGCTTTTTTATGTAGCCTTTTGTAAAACTAGGCAAATATCTAGATGAGTTGATGAACCCCTTGGAAGACCTCTGCATACCCCTAGAGGTACACGTATCTCTGGTTGAGAACCACTGATCTAGAGTATCCATCTGTTTAGGGAAGAGGCCCTCTGTACATAGACAATTATAATGTGCAGCACATCAAGTAAAGGTACCTTAACAGAAAAGTGAAATGGAAGTTGTTTTTTGGCTTGCATGAGACAGCAAAATGTGGCACGCCAACCTTGATTTCATTGTGATACTCTGAAATTCATCTTAATGCATGTTTTATTATGCATTTTTTCTACAATGAACTATGAAAAAATGTTGTATTTGACTCCCTTAAACTCATCTCAGAATTTGTAATAGAAAATGTATAACAGCCTACATATAGTGTTCATGTTTTACTAAGGTCTTACAAGGGTATTTCCACTGCTAAATGCTCCCACCTCAACAGAAGCTGCCAAGGTAGAAAAATTCAGCTTTCATATTATCTTACTAGTTGCTGGTGTTTGAAAAGTGAATCATATGCTGCTACAATATGATTGCAAACAATCTCTCTACTCTGTATTTGGCACTGGTGGGACTGCTGCCACACTACTGTGAGTAGTTCTGGTGCCCACAATTCGAGAAGGATGTTGAGAAACTGGAGAGGGTTCAGAGAAGAGGCATGAGAATGATCAAAGGATTAGAAAATATGCCACATGAGAGACTCAGATATCGATCTATTTAGTTTAAAAAGAGAAGCTAAGAGGGTAATTTGATTACAGTCTAAGTATCTACATGGGGAACAAATATTTGATACTGGGCCCTTCAGTCAAGCACAGTTATTCCAATGGCTGGAAATGAAGCTAGATACATTCAGCCTGCAAGTAAGCCATAGATTTTTGCCAATAATGGTAATTAACCACTGGAACAATTTACCAAGAACCATGGGGGATTACCCATCACTGACAATTATTAAATCAAGATTGAATGTTTTTTTCTAAAATTTAGACTCTAAGAATTATTTTGGGGAAGACTTATGGCCTATTTTATACAAAAGATCAGACTACATGAACACAGCCATGCCTTCTGGCCTTGGTATCTATGATATTGTTCCTTTAGGATGCCTCCAAGAACTTTACTAGCTTCATATTGTCATACATAGTAAGCTTAGCTCTAAACTCTAATGCCAATGTTGACATTTAAATGTGGATCTAGAAAAGTGCTCACTAAAATGAACAGGCAAATTTTCATTAAATATGTTAGTAAATAATTTAGAAAATCTTGGGTAAACTGAGATTTGAGTATTATGATCTCAAGTTGAGAATGGTTTTCTTGGAATCTGATGTTTACAATATATTGAACTTTAACAGAAATATTATGCACACTAGTTGCATGCTAAATGTTAACACAAGAGCTCTTTTCAGCTGCATGAAAAATCTACTTTCTCACAGAGGGGAGGAGTTCTCTGGCCATCTCTGATGACACACAGTCTCCATGGCAACAAATCCATGACAACGCAACAGAGGAGGGTACTGCAGGCTGCAATTTGAGCTGTCTGCTTCAGGAATGCAGTGGTTAATGGCTGTACGGAAGAGCTAGGAAGTCAGCAAATTTTAATGACCAACTTTGATCAAGTAAAGAACAACCCTGTATGTTTTGGAATAAAATGGATAACTCTTTTGTGGAAGAAGTGGCTGCATCTTTGGTTAGAGAATTTCTCAGCAGAAAGGTAATTTTGTCTCATTTTGCTTCAGTCAATGCATGAGAGACCCTAGCAAAACAACACATGAACACACACACACACCCCGCCAATGAAAGAGATTAAGGGATGCTTGGAGAGGGGAGGGAAAGGGAGAGGAAAGACTTTTTCCAGTTTTTGGGTGCTTGTATTTACACTGTAACAAGCTATTAGAATAAAAACAGTAGACTACATTTCCCATAAGGCATTTCTTTAACAGTAACACTTCTGAATACGGAAGTTGGGTTTTATCTAGCTTAAGAAACATGACTTTGGAAATAAAAATCTGTTTTGTTGAAAATGCCCCCATCAACACTTTAAAAAGGTTATGGAATATTTCTGGGGGCTACTGGGAAGTGTCCATTCTGATACTGTCTAAATATTAAGTTTTCCAAACCTAATAGAGATCAAGCAGTCGGAATGGATGTGGGGAACAGGGGAATACAGAGAAACAGTACAATCATGAATTACACATAGGGGACTGATTTCATGGTTGTAAAAAAATCCCATTCTAAATTTATTTAATTTTCAAACATTCATGCAGATCCCTCTGGAAAGTTTCAGATATTAAAGGGAAAACTGAAATCCTGATAAGGGTTAATTGAAAAACTAGTTTTTCTGGAAGCCCCATTTAAAAAAGCTACTCCATGTAAGGCATTATCATCCACTCTAAATAATGTTCTTGCTGCTCATACCAAACTTAGGGTCAGAAATAAAACAAAAATCCATTTTCAGAATCATAGAATGATAGGACTGGAGGGGACCTCGAGAGGTCATCTACTCCAGCCTCCAGCACTCGTGGCAGGACTATTATCCATCCCTGACAGGTGTTTGTCTAACCTGCTCTTAAAAATCTCCAGTGATGGAGATTCCACAACCTCCCTAGGCAATTTATTCCAGTGCTTAACTACCCGGACAGTTAGGAAGTTTTTCTAATGTCCAACCTAAACCTCCCTTGCTGCAATTTAAGCCCGTTGCTTCTCATCTTATCCTCAGTGGTTAAGAACATTTTTTTTTCCTTCTCCTTGTAACAACCTTTTATGTACTTGACAACTGTTATCATGTCTCCTCTCAGCCTTCTCAGAGTTAAGGCCCTAGTTGGTAGGGATTATAGAAAGCCCCACATTCATACATCTTTGTACTATCCACTCTTCACCTCATAATATTCTCCATCTGCACCCCAGCCTATTAGAGCTATAATTTTAGTATATGGGTTGAGATAGTTAGGATTCCAGGATCCAGATGCTGTTGCCATCCATGGGAATTAGTTTAAAACAAGTTTTAATTCTCTATTTGTCTTATGCTACCAACTCTTTGTTTCAAAGTACAACAGAAGTTATCTGCCAGGATGACATTGTACCAAGATGTTCCGGTAAAAATATTGCATTGCTTTTTAGATTAGACATGTACATAGAACACATAGCGAACCACTATCAAAATTATCAGTTTAAACTGAGCAGTGGGATGATGGCAGAATGGGCAAATACAAGACTTGCTTCAAGGTCCTTCATATCCAAAACCTAGCACTTGTGCCAGATTCAGCTCCTGGAATTTATTCTGCCATTAAGCAAGGGACACACTACAATTGAAAAGAGGCTGCTTTTATTTCATTTCTGCCATAGTGCTTTTTGTGTGTTCATGTGACTTTCTATGGCGCTATTTCATAGCTCAGAAGCACGGTGTCTGCAGCAGAGAATCATTCACTAGCAGTTTTGCCACACATCTTTGTGACTGAAGCCAGCCACCTTAACTCCTTAAAGCAGTCTCTCAGCGTAACTATCAAGTAGGAATTTCATGTCTCATGAGAGCAAAGTAATTTGTTTTGCTGGATTTAGCTTCAACCTTCCCATTCATGGGTTCTAGCCCACGAAAGTTTATGCCCAAATAAATGTGTTAGTCTCTAAGGTGCCACAAGGACTCCTGGTTGTTTTTGTTAATACAGATTAACATGGCTACCACTCTGAAGTCTTCCCATTGTTTACACTAAAATTGGGATTCTTCTCCAAACCTAGCATTTCAGGGCAACTTTGTATGGAGTCTTTCTAAAGTAGAGATTTTATAAGATATTCAGGTGTAGAGCTAATATTTGAATCTTGTCCTGGGACTGCTCTTAATCATTTTTGTGTAATCTTTCAACTCAACCTGATTCATAAGTTCACTAAGTAGTTTAGAAAGAGACTTCATATAACTAAAAGTGGTGCTTTGGTTCTCTTAACTGGAGAAAACCACAAGAGTACTGTAGAAGTATACATTTTGAAATTTTGGATTGGTTTTTAGCCTGCTTTAAGGTCTCTTCAGATCAAGCCCAACATTTTATGTTCGACAAAAGATAATACATTACAAAGCAGATTCAAGTTATTATTTATTAATGGTCAAATACTTTCTGAAAATACCCAACAGCTTGTGCAACACAGGAAGAATACGAGGCCTTCCAGACAGCCATTATCAGATGTCATGCATGCCTGATTGACCTTTGAACATACAATACAGCTTTGTTTTCTACAAATATAACGAGACCTGATCAGTGGAAGTGTTTAGACTATAAAAACATAAGCTACTGTTTCAGATACATGTTATAAACTCATAGCATCCTCTTAAAGATTTTCAACTGCTGCCTAATTATTCTGGGAATTTATATTCACAACAGGCCCAGTTTTCACTGGTAATATTGGCTGCCCCATCAGATATTAATGAGATTCTGAAGTTCAGCACCTATGAAAAAGTCAAGCCACTGGTGTACATATTTCATAACCAAGCTTTATTGATTTTTTATATATTGTGAGCATATAGATTTTATTCCTGACGTAAAAGTACTGTAGCCATGTTTTAAGCATCACCTTGGATAACGTAACCATTGTGTTTGCAGTCTTCCCTTGATTAGTTATAAAAGAAGTTTAGATAATATAGCAATAGTTAAATTATCTAAGACAATAGTAGGAAGTTTAAGCACCACTGCTGTATGTGCTGTAGCAATTATAGCAAGCTTCAAATTAGGTATGACCTATTGAATAAAGATGATATAAACTTTAAAGTTGTACAGTTTCCTGCGGTATGTCTAAAATTGACATTTCTTCCCTTGAGGGTTTAAAAAAGACAAGTGCCATTATGGACAGAGAATTTCCACGTACTGCACTTAGCATCAACAATAGAAATGAACTGCGAAATGTTTTGCATCTACAATCTTTGTACAAAGAAAACAAGGTAAGGGAATTTTCACTTTTGTACTTAAGTGCCAGAAGTCAGCATCACCAACAGTTGTATGTTATTACATGTTAAAAGCAATCTTAAAAAAACTGGTCAGACAAGAATCATCATTATGGGGTTACTTTAAAGTGCAAAGAGCTTTTAGCTGGACTTACTACGTGTCATTTCCCATTACTGGTTGTAAAGAATAGACCTGATCTACATTTTGACTTTAAGGAGGGGCTGAGATAATGAGGTTGTGTAAGTTGCATAGCACAAGGTTAAGGGCTGGAGATGGAACACTAACTCTTATTACAACTTCAGTCTACATAAACGTTATTTAGAGTAGGGAGCAGTTAATTTTCCATCAGAGATTATTCACTTTTAGTGTACCCATTTTCCAAATGAAGTTTTTTGTACACCAGAATCTAACCCAGACAGAATGGATAGTAAGCATCATCTTGAGTGAGAATTGAACAAGAATGCAACATTGCCTGGTTTTACAGGCACTGTTATCAGATCATGCTTTCAAAACATTTTGTAAAACTAAGCCTTTGCCACTTATGGGCATTGTAGACAATACATTTTTATTTATTTTTCAGTAAGAGTAGGTGTGTTAGCACTGCTGTCCTAACTATATTTCAGTTCAGGTAATTTTACCTACCCAAGTTTCTCCTGCATTTTTATGGGTATATCATGTTCAGCTACTTCACTTGTCCCAAAATACTGTATTGTGCTTCTGTATGTGGTAGCCTTGTTCAACTACAGATGTTGCTGGAAACATTAAATGGTACACATGTAAATTGGTTTAGGATACTTTCGAACAATATATACTATGTAAAATGAGTGGCAATTATCCTGGTATAACCATAGTTATGTTAGGTTTGGTTTTGCTTTTAATGCTCAGCTTTGTACGGTTACACAGTGTAGTTTTTTACTGGTTTCGAAGGACATATGTTTTGTTCAGTACCTTTTCCTTGTTACGTTTACACAGAAGTGGTTGACACCCAATATTTCTGACTTTCTTTTAAAACCAACATTTGAGAAATGTAGTTCAACATGCATGATTACATTTACTTATATCTAATTGGATAGCTAATGCTAGCTGCAGAACTAAAGATTTTTTTTGCCAGAAAAACAGAACAGAAATCAGAAGTTTGAGTTATTATTGCATGTATAATATTCTAGTTAGTTCAATCCCCTATGGTCAGTTTCCCAAGGAGTAGTTTCTTACTGGAATAAACATATCACTTTAGTAATTTCTTTGGATATTGTATTAAGAAATATTTTTAAATATGAAGCCAAGAAAAAAGGACTGGAGAAAGAATGTTTTGTTTCACTGTCTGCCTATTCTGTTTTAATCTTCTGACTCTTTAAGAATCTTTAAGGTGTAAAATAAACTGGATCTCTGACTACTCAACATTCCTTAATATTTTCCTGAATCATACCATTTATGAACTAACATGACTTTATATGTGCAAAACCCCTCAGTGCATCCTAAAAGACCATGAGCCGGTTTAAATTGCTGCACTGTAAAACTAAAATGTTTCTCAATCTTCTGTTTTAACTAAAGTTAACTGGAGACTTTCAATAGTTGTGAAGCAACGTATTCCCTCCTCCTCCTCTCCAGGCAAAGGAGAATCCACTGAAAACAATTCTTGAAGTTATCACCAATTATTTTCTTGAACATTTTGGGACCACCAGATGCATCACAAGTCCTGTAGCTTCAGTTCCACAAGCTAAGAGCTCACAGTCTAGGTGTATAGAAACATCACTAGTTAATGACTACTCAGATGAAGACATGCATGGCAGAACAACTGTGTCTGATGCAAGTAAAACTGAAGTTTACAGGTATAGTTCCATTTTACTTTATGTAAGTATGTATGCAGTCTAATCCCTACATTCAAAATTACAAATATAAAGAGGTTTCGGTTTTTACATTCAGTTTTGTCACCTTTTCTTAGGTGCCTTTAACTTGCCACACTATTAAAAGGGGTACTATGATCAATATAGGTAAATATATTCTAAATTGAGACCATCCTCTTAATTATGTGCTCCTTGAGATTTGTCTTAGGGTGCCCTCTGCTATCATACTTGGTGTTTGACAATCTCTCTAGCCTACATCTTCATTCTGCTGTACAAGGGGTTCTGAGCTATTATACCAGATGTTTGAGAAAGTTCAGTATGAATGCATGCCTTTAAATGAGTGGTGGGCAACCTGCGGCCAGTCCATCAAGGTAATCTGATAGCACGCCGTGAGACATTTTTCTGACGTTGACTGTCCGCAGGCACGGCCCCCCGCAGCTCCCAGTGACCACGGTTCGCTGTTCCGAGCCACTGGGAGCTGCGGGGGGGGGGCTGTGCCTGCAGCTCCCAGTGACTACAGTTTGCCGTTCCTGGCCACTGGGAGCTACAGGGGGCCGTGCTTGCGGACAGTCAGTCAGCAAAATGTCTCATGGCCCACAATTAGATTACCCCGATGGGCCACAGGTTGCCCACCACTGCTTGAAGTAGTGATAAATCTCTAGGCAATAAATTCTCTTTTCTGTAACTAGAAATAGAGTACATAGGATCAGAACCATAAAAAAAGGCATGATAGTATTTGTTTCATCCCCACTAACTTAACAACTTCCAAGTATTTTAAGCCCATTTCTACCCAACTGTATATCCTGCAGTGTGGAGCTTGTACAAATCCTTTCTATGACTTACTTTTCAATATTAATGTCCCTTTGTTGTTCAGATGTTTATGTTTAGTTTATGCTAGATACTATGCTTCAACTGAACAGTTTTAGAAGCAGGTTCTTCTATTTGCTAGAGCAGTGGTTCTGAAACTTTTGTACTGGTGACCCCTTTCACGTTAACAAGCCTCTGAGTGTGGACCCCCCTTATATAGTAAAAACACTTTTTTATATATTTAACACCATTATAAATGCTGGAGGCAAAGCAGGGTTTGGGGTGGAGGCTGACAGCTTGTGACCACCCACGTAATAACCTTGCAACCCCTGAGGGGTCCCCAACCCCCACTTTGAGAACCCCTGGGCTAGATCAATTGAAGGCCCAGAGCCTCTGGCAATCTGAACCATGCTTGGCCCCTCGCTCCCATGGCTTTCAAGTCCTCTGTAGCTGCCCGTGCTTTACTCTTGGTTCCTTTAGCAGGGTCAATGCGCGGGCAGGCTGAACAAACTGGATTTTTAAGCATGTTGCCCAGCTGCCTCTCAGCCAGCGATGACGCCTCACCCCAAACGAGGGAAGAGCCCTACAGACATGGCAGGTCTGCAGCAGTGTGAGGGAGGGAGATGTTGAAAGCAAACGCGTCCACCGCATCTCCCCCGCCCCTTCCCCCGCCCCCAGTGAGACAGTTTGAAACAAGGCGGCGCGAGCTCCCCTCCCCCACAGGCGGGCTTGCCCGCCAGCGGGGGCAGCCAGGGAGCTCGAGCCCTGCGGGCGCGTCTGAAACCTGCGCACTCCGCTCTCGTGCAACACCTCCGTCGCGCAGGCGCAATGAAGCAGGCGACCGTTCTCTCCCACCCCCGCCGCGCGCGCGCGCACGCGCGCAAGGAGGCAGGACTGATTGACCAGCGAGCTCTCCGCTCCGGACGCAGGGCGGCCCCGACTGGCAGGAAGTGTGATGGCGCAGGTTCACTCTCTTTCTGTGCCTCGGTGGGACTCTATGACCCTCACCCTCCAAAGCCGCTGGGCTTGCGCAGTGTTTCCCTGGCGGAGGAGGGCAGGGAGGAGTGCCCAGCTGTTTTTAAAGAGGCACACCCACGTTCGTCTCTCCCCTCCCCAGTAGCATATGGTGGGGTTTCAGGGTGCAGCCAGGGGAGGGGTGACCCCACTGACATGCCTGGTCTCACCCCCCCCTCTGTTGCTCCAAAGGTAGCTTGAGAAAGGTGAGTTGCCAACTCTCACAGGAGGTGGTGCTTTTTTTAAAAAAGCCCCAGCTCCAGGAGTCAAGTGATTACCTGAGACACTTAGCTTTCTTTACAGAAAGATTACACTTCTAGCCACTGTGGGTGCAGAGATAAGCTTGATGACATGACCCCAGTGTACTCTGAAAGCTCAGAAACCAGAAGGCAAAGAAAAAATAACACAATGTATTCACTTAAAAAATAATGATGGTTTGTTTTTGTGTTTTTGTTTTGTCAGGCTTGTGGGGTTTTTTTGGATTGCCTGACTCATGATTCTTGCATGCTTGGGGTTGGCGATGCTGAGCGTGGATGCATGTGGGAATGGAAGAAAGTAAATTGAGTGGGTGTGCCATAGAGGCATACATTGTGGGTTTGTGCTCAGGTGGTATAAATCAGTGTAGCTCTATTGACTGCAATGGAGCTGTGCCAATTTACACCAGCTGAGATTCAGCCCATTTGTATGTTGATCTCATTCCTACCTTTGAGTGGCCTTGGACGGGATGTGAATAAAGATGGGGATTTCTCCATCCCATCTTTAATACCAATGGGGCTGCAGATCTCTGTCAGTGGGGACAGTGGGATGCATATTGGCCCATGCTCTGGCAACACAGAGGGGCTGCAAAGCTGCCGTAACAAGAAATGGCTTGCGGGACTGCCCACCTGGCTATGCTAAGCCCGTCCACTCCCCACAGAATGTCCAGGCACGAAGGAGTGTGGCTGGAGTATGCTACCTCCAGTGACCCCCGTAACCAAGTCAGCCCGCAGCAGCCAGAGGAGAAATGGTGCAATTACAGTGTAAAACGCCAGTGCCTGAGATGAGTCCTCATTTCAGCCTTCCTGAAAATTAAAAAAAAAAAAAAAGTGAGACGGCACAGAATGAGAATTAGATTTTCTGTGCCAAGCGCTGGTTCCTTGAGTGATTATCTAATAACCATCTCTTATAGATACGTTTACCTCTTCACAGCCTTTAGAGAGGCTTTGACAAACTCTTAAAAACAGCCCCAGCATTTCACACATGGGCCAGATTTTTAGAGGTAGTTAGGTACCTAAAGTTGCAGATAGATGCCGAATGGGATTTTCAAAAGCACGTAGGCACCCATGGAGCTTCAGTGCCTTGGCGCTTTTGAAAATCCCACTAGGCACTTATCTGCATTATTAGGTGCCTAAATACCTTTTAAATCAGGCCCACTGTGCCCTTTGCCAGCCAAGAGTTTCATGGCCCTGATTCACAAGTCATTGTCCCTAGCACCTCTAGAACTTCCATGTATCCTTTCTGTATACTGTGCCCTTCCCTATTGCGCAATATTTTGGTTGCTTTTAAAAGCAACTGTTTAACTATTTAATTAAAAGGTATATTTTATAACACAACATATTTTTTAACTTCATGGAACTTGCTGCTGAAGGATCCTAATGATGAAAATAGTTAATTAGAAAAAAAGGTTTAAAAGGTTAGATATTTATATGAACATGCTAACCACTTAATGTTTTAGCCTCTGCAGTTACATTAGCTGGGATACAAATTATATTGGTACTAATACTCATGCATCAGGGCATAAATTGCTCACCAACTATAGTCAGGAAGTACAATCCCCCCATGATATACCATTTGGGTTGCACAATACTGTAGATCAGAGGTTCTCAAACTGTGGGTCGGGACCCCAAAGTGCATCGTGACACTGTTTTAATGGGGTCGCCAGGGCTGCCATTAGACTTGCTGGGGCCTGGGGCTAAAGCTGAAGTCCAAGGGCTTCAAGCCCTGGGTGGCAGGGCTCAGGCTTCGGCTTCACCCCAGGGTGGCAGGGCTCAGGTTACAGACCTCCCACCCCCACCCAGGGCTGAAGCCCTTTGGCTTTGCCCCCCCCCCCCCCCACCTGGGGCAGCGGGGCTCAGGTAGGCTCAGGCTTCGGTCCCCACTCCTGGGATCATGTAATAATTTTTTTTATCAGAAGGGGGTCACAGTGCAATGAAGTTTGAGAGCCCCTACCATAGATGCTTTATGGGGTTTTATACCTTCCTGTGAATCATCTGGAACTGGCTAAAGTCAGAGGGTGAAATTCTGGCCCCACTGAAGTCAATAGGAGTTTTGCCAGAATTTCACCTATCAACCAGATACTAGACTAAGGCCTAATCCTGCAAAGACTTACGTACATGGGTGACTTTACAATTTGAGTGCAATCCCCATTGAATTCAATGTGGCTACTCATACATAAAGATAAGCACCTGCATAAGTCATTGCAGGATGAGAGCCATATAGTATTCTTGCACATCCTATGTTTAAATAAGGAGTCAGAACTTTTGGCAATGTAATATTAGCAAGACACAAAAATCTAAGCCTCACAGAAACACATTACAAAATGTAAATCATAAGAATGAAATACTTTAAAAACATCCTTAACTTTAATCCAAAATCAGTGAGTCTCATTCCAAATCAGAGACTCTTGGCAAGCTTTGAAGGAATGGCAATGGTTAGGCTGCTGGTTTGCTGCGACCCCTGTCCATCATGCTGACCAATTTTGCCTCATTGTTTCCTGGTATTCCCCCCTCTGGCTATATCTGTCTTGTTTTATACTTAGATTGCAAGCTCTTTGGGGCAGGGACGATTAATCACGCTGTTAAACAATAATAGAAAACCATCTATTTAAATATTTGTGGATGTTCTCCTACATTTTCAAATATATTGATTTCAGTTACTCAACACAGAATACAAAGTGTACAGTGCTCACTTTATATTTATTTTTATTCCAAATATTTGCACTGTAAAAAAAACAAAAGAAATAGTATTTTTCCATTGCACTGTAGAGCCATCTCTTTATCATGAAAGTTGAACTTATGAATGTAGAATTATGTACAAAAAAACCTGCATTCAAAAACAATCAATGTAAAACTTTAGAGCCTACAAGTCCACTTAGTCCTACTTCTTGTTCAGCCAATCACTCAAACAAGTTTGTTTACATTTGCAGGAGATAATGCTGCCCTCTTCTTGTTTACGATGTCACCTAAAAGTGAGAACAGGCATTCACATGGCACTGTTGTATTCGGCACTAAAGATTCATATATCTCTTCATGCTTCAACCACCATTCCAGAGGACATGCATCCATGCTGATGATGAGTTCTGCTTGATAACGATCCAAAGCAGTGCAGACCGACGCATGCTCATTTTCATCATCTGAGTTAAATACCAGCTCCAGAAGGTTGATTTTCTTTTTTGGTGGTTCGGTTCTGTAGTTTCCACATCAGAGTGTTGCTCTTTTAAGACTCTTGAAAGCATGCATCACACCTTGTCCCGCTCAGATTTTGGAAGGCACTTAAGATTCATAAACCTTGGTTTGAGTGCTGTAGCTATCTTTAGAAATCTCACATTGGTACCTTCTTTGCATTTTGTCAAATTTGCAGTGAAAGTGTTCTTTAACAAACAACATGTGCTGGGTCATCATCCAAGACTGCTATAACTTGAAATATATGGCAGAGAATGTGGGTAAACAGCAGGAGATACACAATTCTCCCTCAAGGTGTTCAGTCATTAAGTAATTAATGCATACGTTTTTTAACAAGCATCATCAGCATGGAAGCATATCCTCTGGAATGGAGGCTGAAGCAAGAAGGGGCATATGAATATTTAGCATATCTGGCACGTAAATACCTTGCAATGCTGGCTACTAAAGTGCCATGCAAATGCCTGTTCTCACTTTCAGGTGATATTGTAAATAAGAAGCGGGCAGCATTATCTCCTGCAAATGTAAATAAACTAGTTTGTCTCAGCAATTGTCTGAACAAGAAGTAGGACTGAGTGGATTTGTAGGCTCTAAAGTTTTACACTGTTTTGTTTTTGAGTTGCAGTTATATAACAAAAAGAATCTACATTTGTAAGTTGCACTTTCACGATAAAGAAATCGCACTTCAGTACTTGTATGAGGTGAATTGAAAAATACTGTTTCTTTTGTTTATCATTTTTAAAGTACAAATATCTGTAATAAAAATAATAATATAAAGTGAGCACTGTACACTTTGTATTCTGTATTGTAATTGAAATCAATATATTTTAAAATGTAGAAAAACATCCAAAAATATTTAATACATTTCAATTTGTATTCTACTGTTTAACAGTGCGATTAAAATTGATTAATCATGATTAATTTTTTTGAGTTAATTGCATGAGTTAACTATGATTAATCGACAACCCTAATTACAAATAAGAAATAATAATAAATTAATTCTCACTGAAGACAGCTAATGGTTTAAAAGCTATTTAGGATTTTATACATACTTTCTCCATTAGGATATGGTATGTAGCACATTAAGATATCATAAAATTAAAATAATGATTTATTTAATTTATAATTCATTCCAGAAAAAGTGCAGGATTAAAAACTGAAGAGCTGTATGTAGACATTTTAAGTGATAAGCTATCATAGTCATATATAATTGCTAGATAATTCACAAGTAACTCAACCACGTTATTATTGTAATTTTTTATTGATAGTATTTGTGTATAATTTCATTTTAAATACCTTTCTTCCCTTGTAGATATGACATTGATGTTCCACGAGATAAAGTCATTCCATCGAAGAGACATCAACATAAAAGAGAGAAATCCAAGACTGTGGTAGAACCCAATAGTGGCTCATCCTCTGAAGGAGATAAAAAGTTAAAAAATAGCAGAGATGATTTGAAAATAACAGAAACTTCTGAGGAGATGAAGACCACAATGAGAGAGAAGCAAAAGTCCAGGTCTAGTCTCATTGTCAGAGGAATGATGGCTGGACCCACTGCAAGTTCACAAGAGGTGCTTTCCTGTACTTCTAGAGAGATTAAATAGAGGGTTAGAGTTATAGATTTCTACATTATATTTGCTAGTAAAGACATTTGAATATAACATGCAGATTGTTTTTGTATATTAAATTACTATATTTACAGTTTGTAGTAGAGCAGTAATTTAAGGAAGCAACTATAGTTAGTAATTTAAGGAAATCTTTTAGATGATTTAGAACCATCAGCAATCATCACATTGTATAATAACTAACCTATGCAACTCTCTGATCTTTGATTACACCATGTATAGTTATTGTTTATTTTCCATTCTCATTACCTTTTATTTCTTTAAGACTGGAATTTTCAAGGGTACCTAAGGGAGTTAGGCACTCAAATCCCAATGAATTTCTTTGGAAACCCCAGCCTAAATCAAAAACAGTTCTTGGTTCCAGCAATTAAACTTCAACTAACATTCTCATGTGTTTTGTACTTTACTGTTTCAGTGAGTATTCTTGAAAACCAGCACCAAGATTCATGTTTTTGGTTTTTCTCCCTATTCTGTTTTTTTATGTCAATGGGAGTTTTGCCTGAGTAAAGAGTGTAAAGTTGGACCTATGATCATTAGCAATGGAAAAACTCACACGATCAGTTTGAGTAATTTCTCAGATGCACGTAAAAGTTTGTGTGTGTATCTGAACTTGTCTAAACCACTTTGGTCTGGAAATAGGACTGGATACTTTCCTGTACTTCCTGGTTTCATCTGAGCTGGGTAAAACCTCAACAACAAGCTTTTGTGAACTATTTCATTTCTGATCCTGGATGACAAGAAGGAGTGCCTGAAAATGCACAACAATTAAGACACCAAAAAAGTTGATCCTTATTATTTATTTATTTATTATGTTGTAGCACCAAGTAGCACTAATCATGGGCCAGGTGGACCCCACCCCAAGTGACTTACCATATAGTTCTGGCTTGATATTGGCCAAATTTTGGTTGAAGATGCAAGTCAGTTCTTACTGTTATTATCCAAACAGGCTCTCCCCCATCCCTAATAACAGAATAAACTGCATATCCCAGTAGTTAGACTAATAGGGGCTTCTGCTTTCTTGTGTGTTTGTTTAAAAAGGCTGAACATTGAATCTGGTATTTTCTTTATTTACAACTTATTCTAGGATTTAGTAAAAAGGAGGCTTCTGAAACGATCCTCTGGCATAAATAGCACAATGCAATTCAAAGGGGAAGATCATCAGAAAAAATCTTCAGAGATGCCAACTAGTGATTTTCAAGAGATTAAAGGAACTTCCACAGAGTCCGTGAGTTACCTTTCATCACACAATGCCAGTGCTCTGAAAGTAGATATGGAATTTTCATCAAAGATTTCATCAAACTCATACACAAGTTCAGTCAGTGAGAAGCTAAGACATACGCCCAAAGACACAGCTGATCCACTTGCCAAACTCTTATCGGAAAGAGAAAGAACCAAGGTTGAAGAAGGGAAACCAATGACAAGCTCTGATATAGACACCAGTGAAAAAAACATCAAATTAAATGTTCTTCACAGACATTCAGAAACTGAAAGAGAGAAGAGAGAAAGATCTCCCAAAAACAATGAGAATCGGTTATCAGGACGCAGGTAAGACTGTTGGGTATCTTTGAAGAATATCTGTAAAACTACTGCACTGAAGAGTTCAGGAAGTGTTGTAGTTAACTAATATTGATTTGTGCAGGAAGCCTACATATGATTTTCATTTAGCTCAGAGGCACAAAAGGAGGTGCTCAAGAAAGACACCTCTTATGCATTAAGAACTAGCACTGATGAGCTTTGGATTGTGTTAAGATGGTGAATAAGAAAGTATGATACATCTCTTCACATAACCTAAGAACCAGGGCTCACCCAATGAAATTAATAGGCAGCAGATTTAAAACAAACAAAAGGAAGTATTTCTTCACACAATGCACAGTCAACCTGTGGAACTCGTTGCCATGGGATGTTGTGAAGACCAAAAGTATAGCTGGGTTCAAAAAAGAATTAGGTAAGTTCATGGAGGACAGGTCCATCAATGGCTGTTAGCCTCTGTTTGCCAGGTGCCGGACTGGACAACAGGGGATGGGTCACTTGATAATTGCCCTGTTCTGTTCATTCCCTGTGAAACATCTGGCACTGGCTGCCATTGGAAGACAGGATACTGGGCTAGATGGACCATTGGTCTGACTCAGTATGGCTGCTCTTGTGTTTTTATGAACTGAGTCCTGTTGCATCTGAGAAGTATGAGAATATGGTCTCCGTGTCCTCATGTAAAATGAGGGAATATAGAAGGTGATCTTCAAGTCTCTAAGAGGGAGAGAGAGAGCTTCCTTAACCCCAAAAACATATTGATGGCTTTCCCTCTCCTTCCACCCTTATATGTCACTACCTTCACATGGATTATAAACTCTTCAGTGCAGGATCTGAGGTATTTTATACATAGGAGCTTTGTACAGCTCGTAGCACATTGGGACCTTGATGCTGATCCATGCTTCAGGGCGCTAATGTGAAGTAAATACACATTGTCTGAATGGGGCTGTGATCTTGATTAGGCCTTGGAATAATGCAGGGCTATAGTGCATCAGGTTTAAGCAGGCTGATTTCTGAACATATTAGGATGCTTTATATCTGAGCAGCAGAAGAGGAAAAGGCTGGAGATAGTGTTGTTTTTTCCCTTTCAAGTGATGCTAGGACAGGTTGTCTTTAAGAGTTATCTTGCCTGAAGTTAGAATGAACTTGGCTAAAAGTTTCTAATTTTGGTCTCCATCTTCATTGGCCCATTGATTATAGCAGTCTATAATTAGGTGCATAAATAAGTGGCCTGAATTGCAATAGAATAAGTGTATAAATAAGTGGCCTGAATTGCAATATTCAGTCAATAGAAATTGAGGGTGGTCAGCACCTCTTAAAATGAGGAGACTTGGGTAGGTGCCTTATTGGGGGTATAGAAGAGTAGCATTAGGCACCTGGTTTGAAAATCTTAGACTGAATGTAATACTGGTTATTAAAAGAGTAGGTTTAAAACCAAAACACTGAGGATGACCTGATCACTATTCCAAACTGCAAACTTAAATTCTCTCTTTTGGTTTATTTGGTTTCTGTATTTAAATTCTGCAACCTAATGAGTATGGGGCACTGTTAACATCCATGATAGTATGTTAGGTCCCTCCACCTTCCTTTTCAGTGGACTGGAGGAAGCAGCGAGCAAGGGACTGACTTAAGCTGCATGGAGACCAGCGTGGCACTTTTCTCTTCCTGGGAGCCAAAACACATTTGCAGAGGCTGTTGGATTTCCTCCCCTTTCCTCTTCCTTCACCTGCATGACACCGTTATTTGTTCATGTTAGCAGGCTTCATCTGAGTGATACGGATTGCTGAACAACCTGTCAGAACACCGTCTTCAAGGTCCCAGCATCCCAAGAGGTTTACAGTAGATGGCCAAAAAAAGCCATTATGTCACGAGTAAGAAAAAATAAGTATTCTGCACTACCAGAAAGAATTGTTTTAGGGAATACAGGGTGAAAAGAGTGAGTATGTTCCCAATACTAATGAAATAACAGGAGTATAGCAGATTATTTATCACCGCTTTGCATTGTAGCACAGGGCTGGCTCAAACTGAGCAGGAGGTTTTGTTCAAACAAATCGTTTGTAATACCTCCATGCAGCTGCTGCTGGGCCTCGCAGCACCTACCATACTAAATCAGCACCTGTGGGACAGAGACGAAAAGCAGTAGCTGTGCTGAAAGGAATTGACACCCCATGCACAATCCTGCACAATGTATGTATGTCACTGAGCTAAAACAGCTTTGATTCCTCTGATGGAATGAGCAGATTTCAGAAAGAACAGTGGAGGGAGCTGTTTCATAAACAGTCTGTCTAATCATTGCATTGGTATTAGTATCCTAAGACCTTGCTGACATAGGGCTCTCAGGCTGCTGCCCGGTGCTGAGAACTCTGGCCAAACCCAGCAAAGTGTGGAAGTACTGTGAGCACATGAGTATTCTCTTTGAAGTCAGGGGTCTGCTCCTGTGCTTAAAGTTAATCATATGCTTAAATGCTTTGCCAGATTTGGGCAGATTGTTTAGCACTTCAGTTGTAAACTTTTTTAGGTAGGGATTGTCTTTTTTGTTCCCTGTTTGTACAGTGCCTAGCATGACTGGGTCCTGGTCCATGAGTAGGGCTCATAGGTGCTGGAATAGTACAAATAATAAATAATAATAACTTTGCAGGATCTGTCTCAGAAAGTATAACAGTCGCTATTTATTGGGATCCAAAGTTCACTCTCTGTAACTCCCATGTAGTTCCATTGACTTCAGTGTTAACAAGGACAGATTTTGACCCTTCTCGATTAATATTTGAGATTTAGTTTAGGACTGATTGCAGCTGGTTCACCCGCAGGGTTTTGTAACCTTTTTCTTTTTTTCCCTTAGCAAAGTAAAGACATTCCAGTCTTATTTTTCATTCCTGTTTTCTTTTCCTTTTTCTGGCTAGCCATTTTCAAAGGTTCCTATTGTTATTCACCACCCCAGGCACCTTTTGTCTATATATGCACTTGGCAAAAAAAGAAGGCAAAACCACAGTGCTACATCAAAGGACTATCTGAATATCAATGAATAATGGCTGCTGACAGAGCAGACAAAAATAACTGTTTATAAAAATCTACTGAAGAAATATGGATTCCTCAATATTTGGGCTCCCACACTTAAGTAAAAGAGAAAGATGAACACCATGCTGTGTTTGCTGTTTTGTGAGTCATTATATCATTAATTAGTCTTAGACAAGGCAAGAATTGGGGGGCACAGGAGGCTATCTGTTAACTAACTTCAGTTTAATAATGATAATAATAATACTGATCTCTTATGCTTTTCATCAGGAGATTTCAAAGCAATGACAAAGGAGATCAATATCATTTTCCCTTTTCAGTTGGAGAAACTGAACACAAAGAGGTGATGTGACTTTCCCAAGGTCACCAAGCAGGCCCATGGCAAAGCTGGGAATCAGAGGCGGATTAGGGGTTTGTGGGGCCCTGGGCCAGAGCAAATGGGGGCCCCTCCCCACCCCTTTCACCTGCAGTCCCCCCCACCTGGCGCTTCTGCTGGGGAAACGAGGTCAAGGCGGAAGTGTTTGCCCCATCCCGCCTCCCCTCCTGGCACTTCTGCTGAGGAGCTTGGTCAGGGCGCAGGGGCTTCTCCCGCCCGGTGCTCCTGATGGGGAGCAAGGTCGGGGCACGGGGGCTTGCCCTACCCCACGTGCCCAGCACTCCTGCTGGTCAGGGCTTGGGGGCTTCCCCTGCTCCCTGGTAGGAGTGCCAAGCGGGCAGAGTGGGTTGGGGTCGGGGGCACCCAATTGGCTGGGGCCCCTGAGCACATGACCAATTGGCCCAGAGGCTAAATCCGCCGCTGCTGGGAATAGAACCCAGGTATCTTAAATCCCAGTCTAGTGCTCTATTGACTAGTTTAGACTAATAATATATATATATATATATATATATATATATATATAGTACAGTATTAAAAATATAAATGCAAAACCAGTCCTTTACATTCAACAGTAAGTACTGAGGCCAACATTGCATTAGCTTTGTTGGGAGTTTGTTCTGAATAAGAACTTCAGGATTAGAATCTTATTTTTATAGGCACATTTTAGCCAGGTAGACAAACTGAGAAGACATTTGGATTTCTCTTACAACCAAAATTAAATGCTCAGCCATTTTAGATTTACATATAAGAGGAATGATGAACTGACTATGAATGGAATACTTCCAAAAATGATCAGCTGTAGTAATAAAAATATTCTCCAAATATTCTTAGAAAAGCAAACTTAGTTGCTATTATTTCTTATTAAGTAGTTTTTCATAAAATAGCTGACTGCATTTAGGAAAATCAATTAGAAACAAAGAGTATGGATGTAGCTTGTGGCATTTATCAGTTTATTTAAAGGACACCATTAGGGATCTGTGGATTAATATCTGATTTATTTACCTTAACAGATATTGTCCATTTTATAGGTCTCACAAAGATTCCAAACATCCACCATTAAAAAGTCAACATTTAACTACATTTACTACACTACCACTGGTAATTGTGGTAAAATGTTGACTTCTTAATGGAGACCTCTCTATTTTTCAATACACTTTTGACTTACCATGCATCCCCTTGTAGATATACTGTGTCTACTGCCATGTAATAACTTTTAAAACATCCCTTTAGTCACAGAAGTTAGAGATGGAAAAATATCTATCTTACATACTGCCTATCACTGTGGTGTCTTAGTGCTTCTATACAAAACTAAAGAGTGCAAATGAGAGGAACAAAGGTGTTGTTTTCTCTGTGTTCCTCAAGACTTAGATCTTGGGAACAGGCTGTAAATATGACACCTTGGCATGACTTCATATCAACATTGCTCAATTTAACAAGTCAAAAATGATTTTTCAAACTTTCAACACCAGTCAATATAAAATCTCAAAATCAAGCTGTTTTTTCCTTACCCTTTCTATGTTCATCACCAGTAATGCGCATCAGTCTTCAGCTATCCCTTTCTATCCTCATTATCCTTTCATTTGAATTTATGGTACTTGAAAATAATGTTAGTGATGTGCAATGCAGCTCCGTCTTCTTCAGCTGTTTTGGCTCTAGCAGGAATAAAAATATTTTTTTTAAAAATAAATGTACAGCACAAAGAGAGGCACAAGGATCAAACATGTTAAGTGTGACAGTGACTTTTCAGACCATAATCACACTATAAGTTCAACAAGTTCACGTCTGAAAGAGCATATTCAGATATGAGGCTATAAGCTAACAAAGACCTCACCAAACCTTCTAAGCTCCTAGCTGAGCAGAGTCTTGAATGGGAATGCAGTGCAAAAAGATAACAAAAAAATGTCCTGCCCCTCTGATGTATTGTCATTGATGCTGAACCCGTAAGGGTAAGAATTCTATTATCAGTGAACTGAGCATGCAGAATAAGGAATGAGGATCAATCATGGAACAGAATATATGATCACTGTGAATGGGAAAAATTAAATAGGTAAGAGGAATGTCTAACATGGATCAAATTAATTCTATTGCTTGTCTATACCTCATATAGAATTGAGGGCATTCCATGGCAGCTTTTGCCCACCTACAGAGTCATCCTACTCCTGTCAATGCAGCTTTAAGATGATAGTAGACTTCTAGTCTGATGTGTCCCCAATCTCCTCATTGAAAGGATGAGGGATATGAGTTGGCAGGTGGATCCTTGTATTTGCTGATCCAGCATCCTTGCACCCACCCCTAAATTTCTTTCTATATTAATGCAAATGGAGTCCATGCAGCTTCATGGCATCTCTGAGGGTAGACTCTCTGTGTAACTGCAACAGTTCTGATGTTTTCAGGACCTCTGTTTACCCACAGCTGGGTAAGAAGATCTGGCCCATCAAACGGTATCATATTCTGGCAGTTTTGACATCTGTGTTCTGCCTGCCATGACATATGGAGCTGAAAAAAACCAATTCCCCAAGAAAACAGAGTAGAGACTAAAATCTCAACAGCATAGGAAGCATGACAAAACTTAAGACTGGAATTACATGGAGAACCAGGAGACCAAACAAAGAGATGATCATAATGGTCCCTTCTGACATTAGTATCTATGAATCTATGAGATCAGGCTATAATATCTCAGAAGATCCCATTGTCCAAAGGAAGGGATTTATAATACAGGATCAGGAATGAGGCACTTAATTGAGTTTTTACTCATTCTTTCATTGTGAACACTAGTCATCCCTACCTCTTCTGTACGTCTAATTACTCCGTCTATACTGTCCTCTTTACTGCCTGCAGTCTTGGCTAGGAATGGAATGTGAGCTGGGATTTCCTTTCAAGACTCTGCCAAGGTAACTGGGTAATTTGAAGAGTAGGGACTGTTTTATGAGCATGTGGCTTGGCGTCAGCCTTCTTCTTCCAACCAAAACCTTAGCAGCTTCGTGATGTGCTCCATCTGCACTAGCTGGGGAGTAAGTGCCAAATGAGTCCACTGCCAGAATTTCTTTTCCTATATGGCAATGCATAGCCTTTCAACCAAAATTCCCCAGATGGGAACGTTTTAATTGGTCCAAAAATATCACGGCAAAGACTCATTATTCAGTCATGAATTCTTTCCAAGCTGTGCTACGCATCCAAACACAAACAGGCCGAGCGTAGTGAATTGCCATAGATACTAATGCCTTCATTGGAACATTAGTCATATTTCACAGAGTCACTGAAATTAGAGATGGAAAAGACCTTTTTAGGTCACTTTGTTCTACAGTGTATTATTTAGTGCTATATATATATATATTTGCTACAGCACATTTTCCAGGGTTTTGTCCAGTTCAGTCTTTAAATGGCTCAAGTGGCAGAACTCCCTCCACTTCCCTTGGGAATCTATTCCAAAGTCTAATAGATCTTAGTTTTAGGATTTTCGCCCTTATATTCAGCCTAAATTTTCTTTTGCTTAATTCTGTCCCATTATTTGTAGTTATAGCTGCTTTTACTGTCCTGGTCATTCCTATCCCTGCTTTTTGTTTACCCCTTTTAAGTACTTGTAGGCAGTTATCTTATTCCATTAGTCATCATTTGACTAAAGTTTATATATAATGATTTTAATATTTGCTCATAATTCTAACCCTCCAACCCCTGAATTTTTGTCTTTTGCTGCTCTTCTTTGATTTCCTTCCTATTTCTTTCTAGTACTCGGGGCTCCCATAATGGTACAGTATTCTAGGCATGACTCACCAGTGCCACATGGAGATTAAAAATCTTTCTGTTGATGTTATATTTCTTAATATGTGGTGAAATATCACATTGGTGTCGCTTGCCACTACATTGCATTGCAAGCTCGTGTATTATTAATTTCAGTTTTGGACAGTGATGCAAACATAACCTTTCCTGAGTGTCTTCCTCTGAACCATTCTTTATGAGCCAGTGTTAGATGTAGGATACGGGGTTAGATGAATCTATTGTGGTACAATAGTTCTGCATTCCTATGCCTTGGTGAGTACAGGCACTTTCTCTATGCTTTGCAATACGGCATTTCTACATGCGACTCTTGGCTGTGAGTCTGAATCACTTTGTTTTGTCTTCTGAATCATTGCTCGCTTTCTCACTCTCACCTTAACTAAGATTAATGAAGGTGGACACTACTGACAGTTCTTTCTTAGAGATGATGAAAAATTCTTGGCTAAGAGAGGATTTTCCCTATGTATACATTTCAGTAAAAAGTATAGAAAAAAACCCAACAACCTGAAGACACTTTTTTTGGAATAGGAGCAAAGCTGGGTAGGAAAGGGCTTTGCTGTCCCACAAATATATTCAAGAGTTTGAAATATTTTCCCATCTTTAATCTAGACAAAATGTCAAAATCTCTAAATATTCATGAACTGGAAAAACTTTTTTTTTTTCATTTCAGGTCAATCAAAACATTTCATTTCTATAATTCTGAAATATTTTGTTTCAATTTTGTTGTGGTTTTTTACCCTTTTTAGTCAAATTAGCTTACATTTTGAAACTATTTGGATTGGAAAACTGGAATTTTTCATTTTGAAAATGTTGCAATTAAATATCTTGACAAATTTGAAACATTTTTTCTCAATATTTATTTGAGTTGGGAGATTTGTTGACTCTTGTTTCACTAACATTTTCAATAGCAACAAATCGGCTTTAAAAAAAAATGACCAAAAGTTGTTGACCAGCTCTAGATAGAAGACCACTGGAAGCAAACAAATATACCTCTTGCCCTCTAAGAAACTCAGTAGAAAAATCAAGGTGACCAGTTTTAAAATACAAATGTTATTTCTTAGTATTTCTCCAGTTATCTGAAACCAGCAAAAATAAAAATTATCAACAAAAACAGTGACTTGGCCCTTTGAATAATCAGCGTTCTTGCTTTAAACGAGTTTTAAAACTGGAGTAAAACAGCTTAATTGCCTACAGGAGGACTCAAGCCTATGCTTGTCAATTCTCTATGCTTAATTAGTTTAGAACTGCCTGAGATCTCAGTGGTTTTTTTTTCTCCTGGTAAACTGTTGCATGCTTCCCACCCACAAGCCGTCTGTGCTGGCATACATTAAAATATAAGCACAAAGATGGATATTCATTTCTGAAGGACTGATGAACTGCACGCACACACACACGCACACACACACACACAGTTTGTCCCTTGTGCTAAATGAGAAATAACCTGGAGGAAGTCTGTTACGTTGGAGCTGGAACAGTTGTATCCTTGGTTCGAGTGGGCAATTAAGGGCTATGGGGCTATGAAAAGCATTCTAGTGAAGGTGTACTGTACATTCCGCTAGACTAACTCATTATGAATCTTGACGGTGCTAACTTCCTTCCATTTATTTTCAGCTTTGCTGGAAATGGCGAAGCCTTTATGCTCTTGGGGAAAGAAGGAATCCTTCCATTTCTGGGGATTCCTCCCAGTTTAAAGCTGGCGTCAAAATAATTGTGTTGATCTAACATTATAAATACCGGTTTCAATGGAAGTGTACATCTGGATACAGTCAATATTGCACTTGAATTTTAACTGCATTCTCTCCTTGTCTAAAAGGAAAATAATAGCAAATACACAAAGCACTTTATTTCAGAACTTCAGTGAAATAAGAAATTCTTGTTCTAAAATGTGTTCATATGGTATACTCTGGGCCAGATCTTCTCTTCTCCCAGGTTTACAATGGTGTAACTCCATTATCTTCAGGAAGGTTACTCCTAATTTATACTGGTGTAGGTGAAATCAGAATCAAGCCATTTACCCAAAGTCTTCCTAATACTCTCCCTAATCTGAATGACAGTAGTATCAAAAAGAAAATACTTCTTGGTTTTTCAGATAAATGTCTTCTTATTTTTCACAGCTCATTTTTGTTAAGTAGGAGAGAGAATTGTCAAATCCAGAACAGAGCTATTCCACTTGGAGTAACAGATGTGGATGGCTTTCAGACAGTACTCAGCATATCACACTGAAATGACTTTTCAGCAGCCTAGGAAAAATGTAATAGCTGACTGCAAAGGAAAAGTGCTTATCAGCATCGTAACTTGGTTTTTAGTGTTCATAAACTTTTATCAGAATAGTAAAGTGGAGCATCTGAGCCAAAGAAGTTCCTCCAGATAGAATAAAATAAACATCTGCAGACATCCACTTTCAGCGTAGAGCCAAACCCTGTCATCCTTCACCAGGCAAAACTCCCATTGAATTCCATGAGAATTTTTTCTGGTGGTGGACTACAGGATTTGGCCCATGGGATAGAAAAAAATCAGTGCTGATGTGATGTTATTAAGACATCATTAATTACTTCTGAGGCAGGGTATGGGTGAGCAGGTCAAGGAGAAAGGTGTTGGACTCCTAACATTACTGAACTCTTGTGGAGCTTTCTCATTTTAGTTTTGCATCTATGATATTATTGTTATGCTGACATCTAGTAACAATATTTATAAAACAAGTTAAATGTCACAAAGACCTGCAGCTGGATTCAACTGTTTATTATCTATTTAAAATAACTTTTCCACTCAACTTTTCTGCCCATCTGTTTTCCAATTTGTGCTTTAAGAAGAGTCTTTTGTGAAGGGGGGCATTAGAACTTGGGTTGCCGCATGAGGATGTTTCTTGACATTATATGTAATTAGTTAACAGCAAGGAAGAGACAAAAATATTCCGGGATGGAGAAAGTCATGATTTTACAAAGATTTGTGATATTGACAAATCCTAGTATATTCAGAGCTTGATTCATCACTGTGTTAACTCCATTTAATGCTGGTAGCTCCATGGAAATCAGCAGAGATGCATCAGAGTACAACTGGTATAAAAGCCGGGTGAATCAGGCCCTCAGAGTTAAAATGGCTGCTCCTTTAACATATATTGTCTTTAAGGAAGACGGGGGAATCATACTGGCTTCAGTAAAGGATAAGGTTTCATCTTTAACTTTTGATTTCCTAGATTTCATTGATCAATGGTCCAGATTTAATGGTACATTTTTAAAATTTAATTTAATTTCCTTGTTAAAAACAATAAATGTCTTTCCAGGAAGGTTATATAATGCATATCGTTTACCCAAGAGTTATGAATGGCTCCAATCCTTTCTGTCAGGCAACCCTGTGGATAAGTAGTTTTTCTAAGCATAATAAATATTTTTAAATGTGTTGTTTACCCAGTGTGCTGTAATGCTCTCTTGTTAAATATGTAACTTAATTTATCAGCTCGGACTGTTTTATCTAAAATAACTAAACCTGCTAATTAGCAAGCATTAATGCCATTATCCTACAAGCTGCTGAGTAATGACTGATGGGTCTCAAACTATGCTCTGAGAGGGTGTGGCCTGATTTGGATGACTGTGTAGTGGGGTCTAATCCAGATCCCACAGAAATCCAGTTGGCTTCATTGAGCATTGGATTAGGCCGTAGGGCCACACCAGCGTATGATAGGTTTGTTTGATGTTTCAAAAATATGTTTAATTGTTCCCATAATAGGCAGGAGAGGATGAGCTTTACAATGGTTGCATTTATAGAAAAGGTCAGTTTAGTCTGGGTTCGGCGTTCAACATTAAAGCATTGCAATTAATGTAATTACTTGCACATGCTTCCTTTCTATCCTCTCTGAATTCCCAACCCAGCTTGTCTGTGTGGCCCCATGCTGTACCCTTTGCCATGAGAGTAGGCATGTGGCTTGATCCGCAGCTGACGTCAATGCTGCTGTGTGACTCCGCAGACAGGAAGCACTGTAAGAATAGGACAGTCAGCACCTCTTCACAGAGACTAAACATATCACCTCTACAGTACACTCAGCCTTGAGCCTGGGAATAAGTCTGCACTTGACTCTCTTAACTGGCAGCAAAGTGAACTGCTGTCAAACAAGATCAGGTCAATTTAGGAGTTATGGATTTAAATAGCCCATATTAATATTGCACTTGATTTTTTTCAAATTAAAATGGGAAATAAACGACGGGAGAAAACCTTCAGCTATTTCAAATTGCATTGCACCTTTCATAATGGAAAGTCTGGACTGGTAAGAAAAGCTCAAAGAAAGATTAGTAATCTATTGTGGCCCTTTGGTGCCAGTGGATTCATGGCACCAGATATGTCAACACAACATTTGTGCATGTTGCCATCTGCCCTTTCAATATTTTCCCAAAACTTCATAGGAAGAGGCTGTGTGCAATTATTGGAAATGATTAATTGCTTCTTCATTATATTTTATTTTTGGAAAGCATATCAGACTGGAAGAGGACAATCGCATGGCCTAAAATGCAGTCAGTGAACAAGACAACTTTCTTAATCAGAGCACTGGAAACATGGTATCTCTAAAGCATACTGTATGTAAAGCAGAAAGGCGGTACACATTAATTTATGCACTTAGGGCTTTACACGTTTCCTTTTCAGTATGTCTGCTTGGGAACATCAGGTGTAACACATTAGGAAGGAGAATTAATGCAAGAAATCACTGTCCCACAAGAACAATTCCATGTATGGCAGTAGCTCAAAGAGTGTGTTCTCCCAAAGCCTTACACCCCTTTTGATTACTTTAACAGGAGGTAAAGGCTATCTCTACAGTGCCTGTTCTCACCAATCAGCTATCATCTTTGTTTGGTTTTTATCATAACAAATGGAGATAAGAGAGCGTATCCGCATGGCCCCACAGTATGCCAACATTTTTATGGCTGACTTAGAACAACGCTTCCTCAGCTCTCGTCCCCTAACGCCCCTACTCTACTTGCGCTATATTGATGACATCTTCATCATCTGGACCCATGGAAAAGAAGCCCTTGAGGAATTCCACCATGATTTCAACAATTTCCATCCCACCATCAACCTCAGCCTGGTCCAGTCCACACAAGAGATACACTTCCTGGACACTACAGTGCTAATAAACGATGGTCACATAAACACCACCCTATACCGGAAACCTACGGACTGCTATTCCTACCTACATGCCTCCAGCTTTCACCCTGACCACACCACACGATCCATCGTCTACAGCCAAGCTCTGCGATACAACCGCATTTGCTCCAACCCCTCAGACAGAGACAAACACCTACAAGATCTCTATCAAGCATTCTTACAACTACAATACCCACCTGCTGAAGAGAAGAAACAGATTGACAGAGCCAGAAGAGGACCCAGAAGTCACCTACTACAGGACAGCCCCAACAAAGAAAATAACAGAATGCCTCTAGCCATCACCTTCAGCCCCAACTAAAACCTGTCCAACGCATCATCAAGGATCTACAACCTATCCTGAAGGACGACCCATCACTCTCACAGATCTTGGGAGACAGGCCAGTCCTTGCCTACAGACAGCCCCCCAACCTGAAGCAAATACTCACCAGCAACCACACAGCACACAACAGAACCACTAACCCAGGAACCTATCCTTGCAACAAAGCCTGTTGCCAACTGTGCCCACATATCTGTTCAGGGGACACCCTCATAGGGCCTAATCATAGAATCATAGAATCATAGAATATCAGGGTTGGAAGGGACCCCAGAAGGTCATCTAGTCCAACCCCCTGCTCAAAGCAGGACCAATTCCCAGTTAAATCATCCCAGCCAGGGCTTTGTCAAGCCTGACCTTAAAAACCTCTAAGGAAGGAGATTCTACCACCTCCCTAGGTAACGCATTCCAGTGTTTCACCACCCTCTTAGTGAAAAAGTTTTTCCTAATATCCAATCTAAACCTCCCCCACTGCAACTTGAGACCATTACTCCTCGTTCTGTCATCTGCTACCATTGAGAACAGTCTAGAGCCATCCTCTTTGGAAACCCCCTTTCAGGTAGTTGAAAGCAGCTATCAAATCCCCCCTCATTCTTCTCTTCTGCAGGCTAAACAATCCCAGCTCCCTCAGCCTCTCCTCATAACTCATGTGTTCCAGTCCCCTAATCATTTTTGTTGCCCTTCGCTGGACTCTCTCCAATTTATCCACATCCTTCTTGAAGTGTGGGGCCCAAAACTGGACACAGTACTCCAGATGAGGCCTCACCAATGTCGAATAGAGGGGAACGATCACGTCCCTCGATCTGCTCGCTATGCCCCTACTTATACATCCCAAAATGCCATTGGCCTTTTTGGCAACAAGGGCACACTGCTGACTCATATCCAGCTTCTCGTCCACTGTCACCCCTAGGTCCTTTTCCGCAGAACTGCTGCCTAGCCATTCGGTCCCTAGTCTGTAGCTGTGCATTGGGTTCTTCCGTCCTAAGTGCAGGACCCTGCACTTATCCTTATTGAGCCTCATCAGATTCCTTTTGGCCCAATCTTCCAATTGGTCTAGGTCCTTCTGTATCCTATCCCTCCCCTTCAGCGTATCTACCACTCCTCCCAGTTTAGTATCATCTGCAAATTTGCTGAGAGTGCAATCCACACCATCCTCCAGATCATTTATGAAGATATTGAATAAAACCGGCCCCAGGACCGACCCTTGGGGCACTCCACTTGATACCGGCTGCCAACTAGACATGGAGCCATTGATCACTAACATGGAGCCATTAATCACATCAGCCACACTATCAGAGGCTTGTTCACCTGCACATCTACCAATGTGATATATGCCATCATGTGCCAGCAATGTCCCTCTGCCATGTACATTGGTCAAACTGGACAGTCTCTACGTAAAAGAATAAATGGACACAAATCAGATGTCAAGAATTATAACATTCAAAAACCAGTTGGAGAACACTTCAATCTCTCTGGTCACTTGATTAGAGACCTAAAAGTGACAATTCTTCAACAAAAAGTCTTCAGAAACAGACTCCAAGGAGAGACTGCTGAATTGGAATTAATTTGCAAACTGGATACGATTAACTTAGGCTTGAATAGAGACTGGGAGTGGGTGGGTCATTACACAAAGTAAAACTATTTCCCCATGTTTATTTTACCCCCCCACCCCCCAAGGTTGTAATGTTCTTCAGACATTCTTGTTAACTGCTGGAAATGGCCCACCTTGATTATCACTACAAAAGGTTTTCTCCCCCCCTGCCCCCCCTGCTCTCCTGCTGGTAATAGCTCATCTTAAG
Organism: Lepidochelys kempii; assembly: GCF_965140285.1. Lineage (NCBI taxonomy): Eukaryota > Metazoa > Chordata > Testudines > Cheloniidae > Lepidochelys > Lepidochelys kempii. The sequence goes on from NC_136381.1 coordinate 260,274,124, forward strand.
TGATCACTCTCCTTACAGTGTGTATGATAACACCCATTTTTTCATGTTCAGTGTGTATATAAATCTCCCCACTGTATTTTCCACTGAATGCATCCGAAGAAGTGAGCTGTAGCTCACGAAAGCTTATGCTCAAATAAATTGGTTAGTCTCTAAGGTGCCACAAGTACTCCTTTTCTTTTTGCGAATACAGACTAACACTGCTGCTACTCTGAATTCGGTATTCAGTGTAAGCTCTCCTCATGTTCCTATTTCAGGTTGGACATTACTTTTCAGGAAGAGACTTCATTTGGCTAGAAACTGTTAGGTTAGATTGTCTGGGAGTGTTGAAAGCCCTAAGGTTTCTCACAGGAAATGTCAGACCAGACACTTTCCACATCCTTAAAAACAAATGAAGGTCAAAAACTGAAGGAGTGGCTACTTTCTCCTAGACAAGCAAAGGAGAGAGTTCTTAAACCGCCCACACTGAGAAGACTCATGTGACTGTTAAATGCTGGGAACCCATTATTTAGGGTTGTCATTGCCACATGTACAATGGACAGTATCTTGAATGTGCCTTTATTTAATGTAAAGTAGTTTACCTCCCTTAGCTCTTCTGTTGGTCGCTACCGCCATTGTTTGAGTGTCTTAGGATATGTCTGCACGGCAACTGGAAGCAAGCTTCCCAGCCTAGGTAGACAGGCTTGTGCTAGCAGGGCTCAATCGGCTTGCTAAAAGCAGCAGTGTGAGCATTGCAGCTCAGGCTACTATATGTGGTGTTGGGATGCGAGGGAGTTCCAGTGTGGAAGTTTTAATTTGGAATTCTTTATTAGGAGTAGAATCTATAACTGAACTGCACCTTCAGCATGTTAGCTCCTTGTCCATATCCAGTGATAACTGTAGTTATTTATTGTACTATTTGTGGTGTTTAGATGTTGCTTGTAATTATTAGAATTGGGAGCATTGGCTGTTGGGAGTCTGAAAGGACAGGAAACAGGAAGAAGGGGGAGGAGTTGAGAGGCTGGGAGAGAGAACAGAGGGTGCAGCAGCAGCTTGGTAAAGAGGTTTCCACTTTGAAAATAAAGTCCTGTTGAAGCTTATTAGTACCTTGCCTGGTTGATACAACATTTTGGCGACGAGGATGAGTCTTCTGCCTCTGAACCCACCTGCACCCTTTCTGCAAAGCCCAGGTGAGCCTCCAATTGCTTTTACTACCTGGATCCATATGTTTGAGACTTATCTGCTTGCAATCAGTGCTACGGAGATTTCTGAAGTAAGAAAGTGTTCTCTGCTAATCCACTTCCTTGGAACAGAAGGGCAGCTTATATTTCACACTTTTCCCCTTGCAGATGATAATAAAGAATTTTTTTGTGCCAAAAGTGAATGAAATAGCTAATCGCTACAGATTTCGCCAGCGTGAGCAGAAACCAGGGGAAACTATAATGCAGTATATTGCTTCCCTGAGGTGTCTGATTGTAATTTGTGATTTTGGGAATATGGCAGATGAGATGATTAGAGACCAGCTCATTGAGAAAACAACCATGCTTCATGGAAGAGAATGCTTACTTGTAGAACCACAACTTACAATAGAAAAAGCAATAACCATTGCTTCTCAGATTGAGTCAGCTACAGCTGAAGCCAAAATAATGAGCATGGTTACAAGAGGCACAGTCCAGGCTGTGACTCCTTTGCAGAAAAGTTCACTACCACTGCAGACACACAATTGCAAGAGGAAAACTAATGAAAAACTACTGAATCAGCAAATTCAAAATACGGTAAAAGCATGCTTTCGCTGTTGATCCCCACAACACCTTGCAAGCTACACAGGATTTCCAGCAAAAGTAGCTCAGTGCAATCATTGCAAAAAGATTGGACATTTTGCCAAAGTATGTCATAGTAGCCAGTTCAATCAACAGGTCCATGCAATTACGATACCAGATGTTACTGTGCTGAGCGTGGACAAAATCACTACTGCACATATTCCAGAACAGGTAAAGTGCACTGTAAATGTTTCCGCCATACCCTCAGGCAAACCACACTCTATTCAGCTAATGCTGGACACTGGCTCAGCAGTATCTGTACTACCTGATTCCATCTATCTGAGTTACTTTAAAGATGTACCTCTTACTGAACCCAAACTTCACTTGGTGTGCTATTTGAAAAACCATATTCCAGTAAATGGTTGCCTGCCAGTAATAGTTACTTTTGGTGATTGCTGTGTAACTGCAGAGTTCTACGTTGTCCACAAAGGCACTCCTATCCTTGGCAGAGATTTAAATCTCAGGGTAGTTAATGGACAAATTGATCTTCCTCAGCAAAGCACTCTTGTGGTACGCACACCAGTTTCAGCTGAGACCCAACACCAGGTTGAGGAGAAACTCGGCTGTGCTTATGGGTTTCTGCATAAAGTTAAAATGCAGAATAATGCGATGCCTGTACGACAGAAGTTACAGCGCTTACCATTTTCAGTCAGGGAAGCTGTTTCAGAGGAACTCAGAAAACTTGTTCAAAAGGACATTATTGAAGAGATCAACTCCTCGGAATGGGTTTCACCTATAGTAGTGACACAGAAGAAGGGTGGAGGCATTCACCTTTGTGTGGACTTAAGAGAGCCAAATAAAGCTATTGTGATTGACAGCCATCCTCTTCCTCACATAGAAGAAGTATTTGCAGAACTCCGTGGAGCAAAGATGTCTTTTACTCTTGATTTGCAGAGTGCATACCACCAGGTTATGTTGCATGAAGATAGCAGAGACCTCACAGCATTTATTACATGAGGGACTATTTCGTTTTAAACGTGTTCCATACAGTCTCGCATCTGCCCCAAGTGCCTTTCAAAAAATGATGTCACTGATTCTGAAGAATCATCATGGAGTTCAGTGCTATCTGGATGATATTATCATGTTTGGAAATACTTCTGAGGAGCATGACAATAACCTGCAGTCTGCACTAAACTGCATCGGCACAGCAAGGCTCCAGCTCAATAGGTCCAAATGCAAATGTAGACAAATGGAGCTCTCCTTTCTGGGGCATACAATTTCACAGATTGGACTAAAACCTGATCCAGATCATATCCTGGCAATTTCAAATGCTCATCCTCCAGATTTGCAAACCTTACATTCCTTCTTGGGTCTTACCTCCTGGTATGCAAAATTCATTCCCAATTATGTTTCTGTCATTGAACCGTTACAGGAATTACTATGGAGAAGTTCAACCTTAGTGTGGACAACGGATGCACAAACTAGTTTTGAAACGGTGAAAGACTTGATTGTACATAGTCCAGTACTTGCACTATTCAGTCCTGCATTGCCCACAATTGTAACTACTGATGCTTCTGACTATGGACTTGGGGTTGTTCTCACACAACTGCATGAGGACAACACAGAGAGGACTTCAAGGATACTAAGTAATGCTGAGAGAAAATATTCTACAGTCGAAAAAGAAACACTTGCTCGTGTCTGGGCTACTGAAAAAATGACAAACTTACCTGTGGGGCCGCAAGTTCAAGTTGCGCACAGACCACAGCCCTTTGACGATGTTGCTCACCACGAAAGGACTGGGAAGAGCAGGATACCGTATTGCTCGATGGTCTGGAAGACTGCTCTCTTTCAATTATGAACTGGAATATAAGCCTGAAAACCAAAATGTGGTCACTGATTGCCTTTCTTGCCTGCCTTTGCCTTCACCAGATGGTCCACCGGAGGATGAGGATGTAGTGGTTGAGCTTATTACAAGCACTCTTACTGCAGTTACAAGAGAACAATTTCAAGCTGCTTGTTCAGCGTGTCCAATTCAACAAAAACTATGGGAATTTCTGACAAAGAGATGGCCCAGTCACCCTAAAAACCTTGACCCAGTTTTGCTGCCTTATTTTAGAGTTTGGGATGAACTTTCTTTGTTTGATGGCTGTGTGCTACGAGGTACACACCGGCTCCTTGTGCCAGAAGAATTACAGTCAAAACTCATACACCTGGCACACAATACTCATCAAGGAATTGTCCGAACCAAACAAAGACTACGGGATCTGTATTGGTGGCCAGGGATGGACTCTCAAACTGAAGCACTTATAAAATCCGGTGTCACTTGCCAAATGCATGATAAGACAGCAGTGACATGTACCCCTCCATTACAGCCTGTTCCTCTTCCTGAATCTGCATGGGAAAAAGTGGTGATTGACATTGTAGGACCCTTTGATACTGCTCCAATTGACTGTCGTTATGCCATCACTTTAATAGACTATTTCAGTAAATGGCCTGAGGTAGCGTTTACATGGCAAATCTCTTCTGCTACAGTAATTAAGTTCCTCTCTTCAGTTTTTAGCAGGGAAGGTAACCCCAAAGAACTGGTTTCAGATAATGGTAGTCAATTTACTTCCCTGGAGTTTGAAACTTTTCTAGCAGAGAGGAACATTTTACACAGAAGGTCATCCCTATATTACCCTCAAGCCAATGGGGAAATCGAATGGTTTAACAGACGTTTGAAAGAGAGTTTGCAAACGGCTAAACTGGAAGAGCAATTGTGGATACCCTTCACTACTGAGTTGTTGCAAGCATACTGGGCTACATGACATGCCACAATGCAAAGATCACCCGCAGAGTTACTGCATGGGAAACAGATGAATACTAAACTGAATATTGCTGGATTGTTAAAGGCACAACCTAATGCCCTAAACGAGGATGATGTGAGAAAAACAGTTGAACAGAACCAAGCAAAATCTAAAGCTTTCACAGACAAGCGGCGGCGTGCTAAGGAACCAAAGTTTGAGTGTGGTTCCTTCGTTAAAATATGAAAACTTGGAATTTTACACAAAGGGGACCATAAATTCACAGCTCCTCTTAAAATCATAGAGAAGAAGGGACCTTACGCCTATCGATTTTCTGATGGGCGGGTATTGAATGCTTCTTATCTTGCACCTGCCTATGCACCAAGAGGAGATTATGCCAACACCCAGTCTGAATTGGATGATTTCACCGTAGTACCAACACAACAAGACATTGCACTGGAACCGGGGCTTGAGAGACGGCCTGTCAGACCCAGATGACCACCTGTCTGGACTAGAGACTATGTTATATAGTATCTACAGTGTTTTCAGTGTAATATTTCTGCCAACAGTATAGTGTCTTGTTTCATATTTGTTCCTGTGGCTAGAACAATAATGTTTATTTTAATTGGAAAAGTTTCTTAAGAGAGGAGGGAATGTGGTGTTTAGACGCTGCTTGTAATTATTAGAATTGGGAGCACTGGCTGTTGAGAGTCTGAAAGGACAGGAGACAGGAAGGAGGGGGGAGGAGTTGAGAGGCTGGGAGAGAGACAGAGGGTGCAGCAGCAGCTTGGTAAAGAGGTTTCCACTTTGAAAATAAAGTCCTGTTGAAGCTTGTTAGTACCTTGCCTGGTTGATAAAATGCTATTGTTACAAATTGTAATTAGTTATCTGCATTAAAACACGTTATTCAAGAAAGCCTGGCATACCGTGCAATCCATATTGCTCAATAGAACTGACCTGTCATCATTATTTACCACTTCTCCAATTTTTGTGTCATCTGAAAACTTTGCCAACAGTTATTTAGTTTTCTTCTAAATCATTGATAACGATATTGCTTTACGTTGGATCAAGAACAGATCCCTGTGGTATACCACTAGAAATGCCCCATTAGATGATGACTCCCCATTTACAATTACTTTTGAGATTTATCAGTTAGCCTGTTTTAATCAATTTAACATGTGCTATGATGATTTTGTATGGTGCTAATTTTGAATCAGAATTTCACGCTATACTCAATCCGATGATTTTCAGAAGTATATTATGTTAACAGAGTTATCATTGTCACCAAAACTTGCAATTTCATAAAAAAACAATATTGAGTTTATCTGAACAGACTTGTTTTCCATAAAACCATATTGACTGGCATTAATTATGCTGCCACCCTTTAGCTCTTTACTGATTGCATCCTGTATAAGTCTTTCCATGATTTTTCCCAGAATCAATGTCACTCTCACCAGCCTATATATACATGGGTCATCCCGTTTACCTTTTAAAAATATTGGCACAAAATACATTAGTTTTTTCCCAGTCCTCTGGAACGTCTTCTAGCCCAATGTAATAATATAATATTGAATATATAATTGTATTGATTACTTAAGAATTTCCAGTTATCCCTTTGAGGGGTGACAGGTTCTTGTCCCAAGATCAGACCCAGTTTTATAAAATTACTAGATAGTTGGGAACCCCAATGTGCACAGTTGCAACACTCACACTATGGGAACTCTTCTGTATTTCCAAATATTTTATTAATACTTTTAGCAAGGTCACAAGCACTCTAACTCAATAAGGTAGATAAAGAGACTATAGAATGTACCTCTACACATCCATATACTCACACCATGCCTTGCAGGATGACCTGAAATGTTAGCCATTATCTTCCTCATCATCATCACCTTCCTCCTCATCACGAGTGGCCATCATTCTGGTTCCTTCCAAGGGCCACATTTCTCTCTCTCTTCTACCCCGTCAGGCTGGGATGCGACTTTTATGATATATTGCGCTGACACCACTATATCTAATGCATACTCAGTAAGAGGTTCTCCCCTTTTCCTTATTTGTATTTTCTCATCCTACTAATGCTGAAAGAAAAGGAGTACTTGTGGCACCTTAGAGACTAACCAATTTATTTGAGCATGAGCTTTCGTGAGCTACAGCTCACTTCATCGGTTAGTATATTGCTACATGTACTACCATGTCAACTCATGATCATACCCATCACCCCTTGCTTAAGCAGATGTTGGGTTATTACTTCTATGTTCCTTGTGGTGGCACTTACTGGAACATTCTACTTCCTACTATTGAGCAAGGTCTCCCTAGTTCCTAAAATCTAAAGGTAACAGTTGATCTATGCCATGGGTTATGGCCTATTTAACAACACTTACGCTAACTTACATTTCATCTAATGTTTTACAGGGTATTGTATGTATGTATATAGATATCTTCTTACTATATGTTCCATTCTATGCATCCGATGAAGTGGGCTTTAGCCCACGAAAGCTTATGCTCAAATAAATTTGTTAGTCTCTAAGGTGCCACAAGTACTCTTGTTCTTTTTAAGTTTCTTGCGTTATAGCTGAATATAACGAAAACAGCTAAATATAATGACGGCAAGGCAGTGAATATAATAAAGGCAAGCTAGCTCTATGGGCTCCAGTCTCCAGTATCACAAGAATGGAATGAGGGCTGTATACTTCTATTGTACTGTGTGTACAGCAACAGAACAGTATACAACCCTAGGATTGTTTCAGAACCTGTAGGAATTCTTCTGAATCTCTACGTTATTTCAGAGGCAAGATGTAAGTACCGTGCAAGAGCTGCAGAATGCGTTAAATTGACAAGGAAACTATGGTTTTCCAACACAGTTAGTTATTCTGAACTAGCTGGTGATCATTGCTTATTTTATAAGCACGTTTGTTTCTTTGACCTCCAGCATAGGTTAATATAAATAGGAAACCATAGAGGACACATGCCTTATTGTGCAGAGGGAAGAACTTTCTCTGAGTTTGGTTATCCTATGTAAACAACGTTTTCTATGCATGGAGATGAGATAGGAATGTTCAAATATTTGGAGAAAGTACAGTATGGTATATTTATAATACATATTTTCTTCCTGCCTCATTTTTCTGACATGACGGATGACTTCCTCCTTGCAAAGCGCTTTAATTGTATGATATTATATGCACAATAAATGTTCCTGGAATAGTGGCCATCTGTTGAAGTGGAAATAACAGTAGAAGTTCTGACGAAGTTTCAAGTAACTTAAGAAGGGAGCTCACAAATAATCTCCACCTGCAAAAATACCCTTCTGTGCAGGAAAACATCCTACGTGGATCTGTGCTTTTGGTGCTTTCCCCAGTGATATACGCCTTGGAAGTTCTCTGAGATCATCCATTTAGACTTTCTTTCAGTTCTTTCAGTGGTGGGTCTATGTATTTTTTCATTTGCAATTGCTTTCAGGTTGGGGATTTTTTGGGAGAAGAGGAGTTTGGGAGAGGAAAGAGTCAGAATATTAATTTAACCTGTTTCTAGTCCTTTCTGTTTCAAAAGGCAGTCAGATACTAAGGTGATTGGGCACATTACAAGAGCCCAGATGGAAGGATGGTCTTGTAGTTAAGACCATGGATGGAGATCTGGGTTCAATTTCTAGTTCTGCCACACACACCTTGTGTGGCCTTGGGCATGTCACTTAACTCTTCTGTGTTTTAGTTTCCCATCTATAAAAATAGGGATAATAATACTTCCATACCTTTAGAATACTTTAAAGAGGATACATTTATTAATGTTTGTGTGGAGCACAGATACTATGGTTGTAGAGCCCATAAAAACTATATATATAGAGAGACAGAATGTAAATGCTGATGCAAGAATGCATGATAGGCTCCTTCTAAAGGGGGATAGAACATGACCAGTAAACCCTATCCTTCCATTTCAGACTGCCATTGGCAGCATTTGGCAGTCATCATCTCCAATAATCCTAGTCTGTAATCTCTGTAATATATCCTGTCACCTTTGTGGCTCAATTCATGATCAAATCTTCGACCTGGCACATGGTGAAGTGCAATGTAATGTAAACGGGGTTGAGTGGCTTATTTTGGTGACACACACACACTCTTTTAAGTGTAAACAATGCTGATGTAGATAGGAACAATGACTTGCTCACCAAAAAGTACACCAAATGACACTTTTTGTAACTTTCCTTTATATCCAAACCCTATCTGTATTGTGATCTCAGCTTTCAGAGGTACTGTATGTGTAAGACTGGACCCAAAGGGCTTGACCTTGGAAGGAAAAACATTCTTGCTAGGAAGCCAGGTGGAATAGTTGCAATCTCAGAAATAAAAATAAAAAAGCATGTTATTGCTGTAAGCGTGGTTCAGTGACTTCAGTATTCCGTTGAAACACATTCTGTGCGTAAACACTGATTTTATTGGGACCCTCCACCTGACCAGTAAGTATGAAAATATTAGCAAGTAACGCAGAAAAAAATAAACTGAAAAGAATGATGGAAACCAATATTAGTAAGATCTGTTAGAATGTACTGTAATTTACTTGACAGTGGTTAGTCCGCTGGTGTGCTGAGACCGTTGCCCATCATGCTGACCAATACTGTTTCATTGTTTCCTTGTGCTCCCCTGTCCCTCTGCATCCATCTGAGGTCTCTCATCTTATCCTTTGATTGTAATCTCACTGGGACAGGGTCTGTGGTTTTGTTCTGTTTCTATAGAGCACCCAGCACAGTGGGGTTCTGGTCCATGATTATCACTTCTAATGCATAATAAATACCACCACTACTACTAACTGTATTTTAAAATACACTGTAGTAAAAAGTACTGCTATTTTCCACTGTAGCTCAGAATCTTTTAGTATGTTGCTATGCATATTTGCTCTCAACGCACATACTTAGATCTCAGGACTGATCTCATGAACATTAATTATTTTACTTTGACTTACTAGTAATATGGGTGATTCATTTCCTGCTGTAGAGTGTCTGTTGTGACTCTGTGCGTGCTGCCAGATTTAGTTGAATCAATCCCTTAATGCTTTTGTGAAGAAAAACAGCATGGTAGTTCCTACTTTTAAGTTCTAGAAAGGCTTGTAAAGGAAAAAGGTGCCAGAAGGTTTTCAGACTGGAAAAGTCCTGAGTGTGGTGTGCATGTGTGTTCTGCTTTCATTCATCTTCTTTCACATAGTGAAAAAAGGAAATTAAGTTAATGGAAAATATGTGATATGGCTGCAACTGTTGCCATAATAATAATGTGCATAGAAAGAGTGTTTCTGAGGAAGTGATTCCATACAGTTTTTGAAAGGACTGTCATTTGCAACACAGTTTTCCAAACAAAAGATGGATGAAAAATGGTTCATAGAATATCAGGGTTGGAAGGGACCCCAGAAGGTCATCTAGTCCAACCCCCTGCTCGAAGCAGGACCAATTCCCAGTTAAATCATCCCAGCCAGGGCTTTGTCAAGCCTGACCTTAAAAACCTCTAAGGAAGGAGATTCTACCACCTCCCTAGGTAACGCATTCCAGTGTTTCACCACCCTCTTAGTGAAAAAGTTTTTCCTAATATCCAATCTAAACCTCCCCCACTGCAACTTGAGACCATTACTCCTCGTTCTGTCATCTGCTACCATTGAGAACAGTCTAGAGCCATCCTCTTTGGAACCCCCTTTCAGGTAGTTGAAAGCAGCAATCAAATCCCCCCTCATTCTTCTCTTCTGCAGGCTAAACAATCCCAGCTCCCTCAGCCTCTCCTCATAACTCATGTGTTCCAGACCCCTAATCATTTTTGTTGCCCTTCGCTGGACTCTCTCCAATTTATCCACATCCTTCTTGAAGTGTGGGGCCCAAAACTGCACACAGTACTCCAGATGAGGCCTCACCAATGTCGAATAGAGGGGAACGATCACGTCCCTCGATCTGCTCGCTATGCCCCTACTTATACATCCCAAAATGCCATTGGCCTTCTTGGCAACAAGGGCACACTGCTGTCTCATATCCAGCTTCTCGTCCACTGTCACCCCTAGGTCCTTTTCTGCAGAACTGCTGCCTAGCCATTCGGTCCCTAGTCTGTAGCTGTGCATTGGGTTCTTCCGTCCTAAGTGCAGGACCCTGCACTTATCCTTATTGAACCTCATCAGATTCCTTTTGGCCCAATCTTCCAATTGGTCTAGGTCCTTCTGTATCCTATCCCTCCCCTCCAGCGTATCTACCACTCCTCCCAGTTTAGTATCATCCGCAAATTTGCTGAGAGTGCAATCCACACCATCCTCCAGATCATTTATGAAGATATTGAATAAAACCGGCCCCAAGACCGACCCTTGGGGCACTCCACTTGATACCGGCTGCCAACTAGACATGGAGCCATTGATCACTACCCGTTGAGCCCGACAATTTAGCCAGCTTTCTACCCACCTTATAGTGCATTCATCCAGCCCATACTTCCTTAACTTGCTGACAAGAATACTATGGGAGACCGTGTCAAAAGCTTTGCTAAAGTCAAGAAACAATACATCCACTGCTTTCCCTTCATCCACAGAACCAGTAATCTCATCATAAAAGGAGATTAGATTAGTCAGGCATGACCTTCCCTTGGTGAATCCATGCTGGCTGTTCCTGATCACTTTCCTCTCATGCAAGTGCTTCAGGATTGATTCTTTGAGGACCTGCTCCATGATTTTTCCAGGGACTGAGGTGAGGCTGACTGGCCTGTAGTTCCCAGGATCTTCCTTCTTCCCTTTTTTAAAGATTGGCACTACATTAGCCTTTTTCCAGTCATCCGGGACTTCCCCGGTTCGCCACGAGTTTTCAAAGATAATGGCCAGTGGCTCTGCAATCACAGCCGCCAATTCCTTCAGCACTCTCGGATGCAACTCGTCCGGCCCCATGGACTTGTGCACGTCCAGCTTTTCTAAATAGTCCCTAACCGCCTCTATCTCCACAGAGGGCTGGCCATCTCTTCCGCATTTTGTGATGCCCAGCGCAGCAGTCTGGGAGCTGACCTTGTTAGTGAAAACAGAGGCAAAAAAAAGCATTGAGTACATTAGCTTTTTCCACATCCTCTGTCACTAGGTTGCCTCCCTCATTCAGTAAGGGGCCCACACATTCCTTGGCTTTCTTCTTGTTGCCAACATACCTGAAGAAACCCTTCTTGTTACTCTTGACATCTCTGGCTAGCTGCAGCTCCAGGTGCGATTTGGCCCTCCTGATAACATTCCTACATGCCCGAGCAATATTTTTATACTCTTCCCTGGTCATATGTCCAACCTTCCACTTCTTGTAAGCTTCTTTTTTATGTTTAAGATCCGCTAGGATTTCACCATTAAGCCAAGTTGGTCACCTGCCATATTTACTATTCTTTCGACTCATCGGGATGGTTTGTCCCTGTAACCTCAACAGGGATTCCTTGAAATACAGCCAGCTCTCCTGGACTCCTTTCCCCTTCAAGTTAGTCCCCCAGGGGATCCTGGCCATCCGTTCCCTGAGGGAGTCGAAGTCTGCTTTCCTGAAGTCCAGGGTCCGTATCCTGCTGCTTACCTTTGTTCCCTGCGTCAGGATCCTGAACTCAACCAACTCATGGTCACTGCCTCCCAGATTCCCATCCACTTTTGCTTCCCCCACTAATTCTACCCGGTTTGTGAGCAGCAGGTCAAGAAAAGCACCCCCCCCTAGTTGGCTCCTCTAGCACTTGCGCCAGGAAATTGTCCCCTACGCTTTCCAAAAACTTCCTGGATTGTCTATGCACCGCTGTGTTCAGTGTTCAGTGTTATTATTTTGAAAAAAAATAATCCTCTTTAACAGCGACAGTAGGAAACTTTTCCTTGGACTGTATTCCCTTTGGTGTGAATTTCAGTGGGAGCAACAAGCCTGTGCTACCTCTGAGAATCCGACTGATATTTAGGAGTCTAACTTCACAGCCAAGTTTGAAAAAATTAGCTTTGATCATCATTTACTTATTTCTATAAACATTTAACTTGTTGATGACACAAATAAGGCCAGTATGTGAGCCAGCACAATTTATATCCCACTGAAATTTTATTTTAAGGATTTAAGTTGGATTTAAGTGGTCCATAGGCCTCATGCAGGAGTGAATTTCACTCCATGGGTCCCAATCCTGCAAGCTGAGTTGTGGGCACCCAAAGATTGTACTCATGCAGAACACCACAGACGTCAGTTGAGACTCCATGAGGGTGTAGAGTCCTGCCCATGCATATGAACTTGCAGGATCTGATCCACAGGGGAGTTACATTTAGTGATACAAACTGATTGCATTATGTTGCAATGTGCAGACTGCTATTCTGGCTTTAGTGATTGTCTATATACTATATAGAATGCCATATACTTCTGTGAAAAAATTTGATTTTGCCCTAATAAGGTATGGTGGTTTATACATTGTTTAACTTAATCTTCTATATTGCTTTTTCATTAAATGTGAACCTTTGGTAATTTGTTCTTTAATTCATTTTAATTTAGAAAGACTCCATCATCCATATCCAATAAAAGTGACCAGATGAAAAATGTCCTAGAACTAGGTATGTCATGTCATGCTTCGCTTTGGTCTGTCTCTCATATTTTTCACAGCAAATAAAACTTAACAGCAATGTGCATAATGGTCTGTTTTTGATCAAGTCTTAGTTGATTCAGGGTACAGACAGTTGTGTTTTAATTTCCTAGATAACATTGTGTGCTTGCTTCAATCCCAGTTTAACTTTTAGATGCCAGGCCAAAAAAGTGCAACTAGCACTTAGGAAATTTAAACAAACAAATAAACCGCTTTCATTTAATTGACCTTTGAACAAATTTAATAGTAAATTATTGGGGCATAAGAAACAGTGGCTCTCATGATCTAATTTGTATCATTACTTTTCAGAGTGGCACCGTACTCGTAACTTTTTAAAGATCAGAGGTATTAAAGTTGCATCTGTCATTATGATCAACCACTAGCAGTGGGTTACCTGGTGGTATTGGAGGGCAGAATTTGGTTTACCAGACAACATTCTGCATATTACAAGGTTTCTTCTCTTTCAGTTGATTTCGATGATGAAGCAACCATTGGGGAAGTTAGTAGGATCCCAGAACTTTCAACGCTGTATACACTTGAAATAGTATCAAAGGCAATTGATATTTCCCTAGCAAAAGTAAGACACATGTATGATGATAAACACAAAATGATGCATTAAAACCTGTTATTTTTATTGAGTAAGCCAAAGCTACAATAGGTTTTGTTTTTTACATTTAGTGCATCTGAGATTCATAATCCAGTAAATCCTAATAATCATTAAAATTGTATTTTTACATTCCTTTATTAATGGTTCCAGTCAACTGTGCTTCTTTGACTTGTTCTAATTTTTAATCAGTTATTTCAAAAGTGGTATTTTAAGGGGGGGGGCTAGAATGGGGAAGGAGGACTACTGGGGTCTCTTATTGATATTCCACTAACTTCTATGTGACCTTGGGCAACTCACACTCCTCCATCCTTCATTTTATGTATTTGTAAAATGGTAATAATTGTATTTTCCTTCCTCACAGTTATATTGTAAGGCTTCATCCATCAGTTATTTTTTGTAGAGTGCTTCAAGATCCTTGGATGAAGTGCACTATACAGGTGCAATGTATTGTTATTATTTCATAGAATATGTTTGCAGCTGAGAAACCTCACAAACAAGTACAAAATAAGAATTTATTTTCCCCATTTCACTCGGGGCCTAATCCAATGTCACTGAAGTCAGTGGAAAGACTCCCAATTGATTGACTTTAGTTCAAGGTAAATCAGGCCCTTGGTGTGTTGGTATTGTATGTTTATGAGTGGAAAAATGTAGACTTGCTCATTAGCACACCTGGGTTATCACTAGTTGCAGACAAACTGGTTTGAATAAAATAAGAGTTATTCTGTACCTTCATCTCTCTCTCTCTAACAGAAACAAATTTACGTGTTTACCTATCCTCCAAACCAAACCTTTCATGAGGTTTAGAGTAATTTGATTCATTTTATTCCCTAGTGCTCCCTCCATTTTCTCATGCATCTTTATCTCTTTTATTTTGGGCAGAAGCAGAAGTATCTAAAAACCATGTGAAGGGCTATTCTTATAGTACTGTACTTCCCACTCAGCCAGAGCTAAAAAGCACTACAAATCTCATGAGAACGATTCCCAACCTGATTTCTAGACCAAAGCAGTCTGAATAAGTATCCAAACACTGAAGGAGTCTGATTCTTACTTACATCCATTTACACTAGCATAAAGAAAAGGAGTACTTGTGGCACCTTAGAGACTAACCAATTTATTTGAGCATAAGCTTTCGTGAGCTACAGCTCACTTCATCAGATGCATTCATTCATTGACTTCAGTGAAGCTGCTCCTGATTGGGGTCAACAGTCCAAATTTGGTTGGGGCTAGTATCTGAATTTGACAGTTTGTTACATGTCCCAAGACAAGTGTTATTCAAAATTTTGAACAACATCGGTCTCAGACCACCACCTTTGGTAGGTGAAACAGATTGTCTATTCTACATAATGTGCCAGCTAAGGTACTTCTTTCACAGCTTATATTTTATCCCATTGGATGATATCTTTTATTGGGATGTGGGAAATTGAAAACTCTTCAATAGAAGACCATAGCGATAATCTTTTTTTTTAACCAGTAGTACATATTATTCCTCTCGTAGTTAAGTTTGAGGCTGTCTTCTGTGAACATTTCAAGAAGCACCGTTTATCCAATGATCTACAGAAAAAAGCTCATAATGCTGAGCAACACATAGCATTATGTGTTGAAGGAACATTGCAGGAAAAGGAAAAAATGACTCCTTTTCAGTGGAATTGCCCTGCTATTTACAGTATTTATAAAACAAAAATTAAAAGGGTGGTTATATAGAGTTAGTAATTATCCTGCCACATGCCTCCATTCTTATAAATTATGGAAAGAAAATATACCTATTGGATTTGTTTTTAAAATGAGAGCTTTTTACCCTTTTTCTTTTTTTTTGTAGGAAATAAAAAATCTTTTGTTTGGCTCAAGCCTTTGTTGCTTCAGTGAAGAATGGAAAATACAGAACTTTACATTTAATAGTATACCACAGCTAAAATACGGCATCGTGCAAAAAAAGGTACAGTAAATGACTTCCTTAAAAGCTCAATGGTCTTTACCTTTAACCTAAAGTTTCCAGAAGTTGTGTGTTACCTTAATAAAAGAAGCCATCCTTGTTAAAAGATATTCCTTTTTCTTTTTCATCACTGGTTAATGAATGGAATTTTACTTCAGAAATCTTCAAAATAGCTAAATCTTGTAAGGAAAGTTGGGCTAGATGGAAAACTTCAGAAGAAAACTCAGGGTGCACCAGGAAGTATGGGGAATCAGTAGGTGACATTTATTCCTTTAAGTCAATCCTGAACCATTGCTTTAGGAAACACTCTGCTACAAGAGGTGCCATCACCTTGAGGTCTAGAACATCTTTGGCCATTAAAGTTCCTATGGAGACCAAGAGAAGGGGAGTAAACCCTGGAATTCTTGTTACATTTGTAAATTTCAAATGGATACTGTATTTTTCTCTTCACTTCCTAACTTGACTTCACTTAACTGGTTGTATAGTGATGCTTTACAGTGTTAGTTTCTCTGTTTCACTTCAGTTGTTAAACTGTAGTAGTTCTGAGTGATATTAAACAATTGCTGTGTTTCATGTAAACTTTTAATATTGGGAGCTTTCCTTGACAGACTGAAATAAACCCTGATGTTTTCCGCAAGTCAGTTTTCCAAAGATTCACTCATTAGTTATTTAAATGATTTATTGAGAGAGTGAAGAAAAAGTTAAGTTTCTCTGCTGTATATTTGTTCTGGATTAAATGCATTTATTATCTATTATTTATATTGTGGTAGCACCTAAGGGCCTCATTTGGGGCATGGGGCCCCATTGTGCATGGCGTTGCACATACCAATAATAAGCAACAAAATGAAGTTGCTAACTAGATAAAAATTGCATAACTGGATGCAGTTTAAAATGTGAGCTTGTGATGGGCCATGCCTCTCTAGGACTTTGGCAGAAGAGTAGATTGAAGCCTTTTATATTCTTTAAACAGTGTTGTGGCTGACCTGTGTTTGATAATGGTCTAAGATGGCAGATCACGTTAATGCACAAGGTTATAAAGGGTTGGCTCATATATTTAAGTATGAACCTGGACTTGAGAACAGTAACATATGCAGAGAGAGGGGCTTTTCATCTTCCCATAACAGTGTCTGAATCAAGCCCATTTAGCACACAACTTCTCTCTCTCCCTGTTACTCTCTGTGGGTGAAATTCTTCCCTGTGTAGAGGGCCCACACTAGACATATGCACCACTGAAACCCTATTTTGAGAGTTTGTATGGGATTTAATTCATGAATTGATGGCGGGGGGGGGGGGGCTGGCTCTGCCTAGGGGTTAATTTCACCCAGTAGGAATATAGACCTTCGGGTTTTTTTTCATCTTCAGACAAGGTGCATGTTCAAGGGGCATTAGGAGGAATATTTTTGCTTGATGGTGGAGTAGATAAAACTCCTGTCCTTGGCTTCAAAGATGTCTGTACGGTATGTTCTAGGGACTTTCAGACAAAACACAGAGGAAACAGAACCTCAATTAGTAATGCTGACTTTTCAGTGGCTTCAAAAAGCAGCAAAATGCTGCAAATTCAGTAAGCAAAACAGATAGATCAAAGGATGGCTTTAAACTTGAATGAAAACATAAGGGTTGTGAAAAGTTCTCACCAGCATCAAACAGTGCTAGTTGTTTTGTTCATCCAGTGTATTATTCGCTTTAGGGAGGCCCATGTGGAGTATTGGCCGCAGTTCAAGCCTGTGTCCTGCAACAACTTCTCTTTGGAGACAGTAACAGAAATAGCGATGTGCGGTGAGTCAACAGCTGACACAAGAAATATTTTCCATTCTAAATTAAACTAAAACTTTATCTTAGTGTGGCCAGAAAAAAACCTTTTTAAGCTTGGCCCTCTTGCCCTTGCATTTGTATCCAGAAGAGAGAAAGTGCCAACTGCTTTACTTGTTCTTCTTAAGGCTAATAGAAGTTGCCTTTAAACAGTGGATTTTAAAGGCTAGCTTTTCATTAACATACTAGTTTTTTGTGATTAACCAAGAACCGTTCTAAAAAAAGAAACCCTGAATTATGGCCAGCATCAGTTACTGAACCTGCGGAGTCCCATGGTGAAGCAATGATTTCAAAGAGAATGCAATCATGTATTGTAAGACCATGCTATGCATGGGGTCTTTCATGGCAATATAAAATCCCAATGAACTTGCAAAAAGTTAGTCATACCAGCTCTTTTCCTTTCTAATTTTACACAGCTAAAGTCCCTAATGGGGTTTAAAAACTGTGTATGTCTTTTAATTACTTTACAGAAAAGTTACAGGATATTCATAGCATCAAGGGAAAATTACTTGCTACGTTCTAATAAACTCAGTGAACGCAGCATTTCTGTCTGTGCTAAAGAGACAAATCTTATTCACTGTGGGATTTTATCCTAGTGGGATTTTCATAAGCACATGGACACCTAATTCCCATTAATTTCGATGGGATTTCTGCACCTAGACACTTTTGAAAAGGCTTTAGTGCCTGTCTGCATCTTTAGGTGCCTAAACACCGTTAAAAATGGTCTCTTAGCCCCTTTCTCTACTTGTGGACAGAAATTCTGGCCCCATTAGGACTTCACTCTGGCCTTGTAAATGGCCATGTACACTTAAAGTGAGTGTAAGTGTAATTTACTTCCACTTTAAAATTCCCTTTCCTTGCCGGAATTGTGTAATGGGACAAAGGACTTTTTACATGAGAAAGAGAATCTGCACCAATATATGCAGATTCTTGTGGAAACTATGTGATATCTGTTAAGATTTTCTGCAGTGATTCTTGGTGATGTAATATACAATTTTGAGTGTTTCAAGGGCCAAAATTATGATTTGACATAAAATGGGAGAGAATTAGCAGTTAAACTGTTCTGTGAACAATTCTGGATCTCCACTCCTAAATCTCAGGGGGTATGTCCTCAAAGTGAAACAGTGATTGCACATGTCTCTAATTGCTGGAGACCTGGGTTCAAATTATATGTTAGTCTAAAATTAAAAATCTATTTTTGGATCTTATTTTATTCCTCATCTGTCCTAAAGACACCATTAGTGCATAGATGGGCATAAGTCAGCACTGCTAGCCAACTAATCTCAACATAGGCCCAAAATGAAAATACCAGAGGCCAAATTCTGCCCATTGTCACACTGGTGTAAATCTGCAAATCAATTATTAGTTCCTCACCTTCACTCCCACAGCTGTGAAGGAAAAAAAAGTTGAGGTTTGGGAGCTACCCCATTGTATTTTATACCCTCTCGAAAACAGGCTGAGCCTTATACGTTGGATGGGACTAAAATTCTCTCTCTCTCTGTTTCTCAACTAAACAAAAAAATGTTGAACATGCAAAAATTACATTGGTACGTTCCCAAATGTCAAATGATGTTTGTGATCCCTATCTTATTATATTTAGATTCTTATACTGCACTCACCTCCACAGCATCAGCTCAAAAAGAGCTCCACAAGAATCAGCATTTAGCAGATAATGGTTCAGTCCCATCATTCTTGAGTAGATAGTAACATAACAGTAATATCTGGAACTTGAGAGGTCATCGCTCTTTAGAATATTGCCAGCACGAGAAGCCCCACACTTGCTAATCTGTCTGTTGTACTATACCTGGCATTGTACTTGGATATGATCGAGGTCTATAAAATCATGAGTGGTGCGGAGAAAGTGAATAAGGAAAAGTTAATTACTTGTTCCCACAGTATAAGAACTAGGGGCCACCATATG
The DNA here is from genome assembly GCF_965140285.1 of Lepidochelys kempii. Lineage (NCBI taxonomy): Eukaryota > Metazoa > Chordata > Testudines > Cheloniidae > Lepidochelys > Lepidochelys kempii. The sequence continues at coordinate 260,293,468 of NC_136381.1, forward strand.
AAATTAAATGGCAGCAGGTTTAAAACAAATAAAAAGAAGTTCTTCTTCACACAGCGCACAGTCAACCTGTGGAACTCCTTGCCTGAGGAGGTTGTGAAGGCTAGGACTATAAAAGGGTTTAAAAGAGAACTGGATAAATTCATGGAGGTTAAGTCCATTAATGGCTATTAGCCAGGATGGGTAAGGAATGGTGTCCATAGCCTCTGTTTGTCAGAGGGTGGAGATGGATGGAAGGAGAGAGATCACTTGATCATTACCTGTTAGGTTCACTCCCTCTGGGGCACCTGGCATTGGCCACTGTTGGTACACAGGATACGGGGCTGGATGGATCTTTGGTCTGACCCGTATGGCCATTTTTATGTTCTTATGTATAATATTTAGGCATCAGATTCAAAGCTGGTGGAGTGCTTGAAAGAAATGTCCAGCAGAGGGAAGAATCAGAGATGAGCCTGGTGCTGACCTTTTAAAACATTCTTTTTAACCACAATCTTTGTTTGTTTAACTTCACTTTTCTCAGTAATCTCTTTATGACACTAGTGTGAAATTAGTGCTCTAATGATATGATATCAGTTAAGGCATTTTAATTGTTTTGTCATTTGAAAATATTACACTTTAATGGAAAATATTATTTTGATTTGTCTTTAGATAAAGAATATTCTGTTTGAATATATATATATATATTTCAATTTGTCTTTTTCTGATAAAAACCACTTCATTATCTGACAGCTATCTCAAATCCCTAATCTAGGTTACTTAGGCAAACATATACTGTGAATACACACACACACACGCAGTATACACGGTAGCCTATTTTAAACTCAGTTGAATAGATTTTTAAATGTAAGCCTCATTTTATTGAGGGATATTGTCAAGCTCTTGGGCACAGCTTCCCTGGTTCATCCTTTCATTAAATTTCATAACGGAGAGTGCACCGTGCAAATGTGGGTTTCGAAATAGGCTGTTTGGTAGCTTTACTAGGAAAAAGGGAATTCTAACTGGAGATGATAAGGCAGAGACAGCTATTGCTGGGGTAGCAAATTCTTGTATGTATACATGTATTGTCAGAGGTGGCCCTTATTTCTAATGTTTATGAGGTACCGATTAATATGTCTTTAAGGATATGTGTATGCTGGAGTTGGCAGCGTGATTACAACACATGTAGCTATACCCAACCTCACTTTGATTTATCTAGTGCAGCTAAAAATAGCAGTGGGCGATGAGGCACCATGGACCCCAGTACAGACTAGGAATACAAATACCCAGGGTACCAGGTAGGCCTGTGCTGAGTCTCGTGTCACTGCATCTTCACTGCTCTTTTTTAGCCGTGCAACCTAGATTAAAGTTAGCGTGCGTATACCTGCACGAACTGCATTCACACCTCTGATTACAGTTAGAGACAGTCAGTGTCATAGAAAAAAGAATGTAAAACATTAAAATCAAATAAAGAACCAACTCTCCCAACCTATCCAAACTAAAATAACCCTGCTTTCAAAGGTAGGGATCCCTGGCACAAGAATCAACCCCATAATCATGAGGAAGCCACCTTACCAGGTGAAAAGGACTGATTCCTCACTGACAGAATGGGGATGGAAAGACATGAGACACAGTAAACCAAGAGAACCGGGGAGAGGCCCCTAAAACCCTCAGGGATGAGTCTCTTGCAGGGCATGTGATTTGAATCATCCAAGGCAGCCAGTGAATGATTCTGGCAGACCACTTCTGGGAGAGAGTTCCAAACAAACAGGGTGTAAAATCATGTTAGTTCCACAATTTTTGTTATTTTGTTTCTTCATTTTTTCTCAGTTCTTCCAGAAGAGCATATCTGTCCGTAGCTCCACCAGCTAGCCTCTCGTTCAGAACAGACTTATTAAAATACACAGTGATCGACCATGTTTTACATTGTGGTGCCATGCTCCAGTTTGGACAAGGAGACAGGAAATTTCCTGAATTTTAGAAGGGACTATGTTTGGTTCATCGTATTAGAGAATATGAGGGAAATATAACAGAAATCATTTCTTTCTCAATGCAGTGAGAACAAAAATTAGTTTCAATGGAGAGGGAAATTATTAACACATTGCAAATTGATGACATCTGACATATAGGTCAACTAAGAAATCAACTCGGGGTGGCTCAAGCACTGGCTAAAGGAGCATTAAGAAATATGTAACAGTCTATTGTCTTTCAGATATGATGGTATATTTTTGAAGACAGTTTCTAACCTTTGTTCATATTGTAGATATCTGACACCACCATGAGGCTTAAATTCAGTTTTAGAGTTTATTGCATAGGCATCTCCTTTGGAGTCAGTAAAGGATCATTTTCTGACCATGAGGACCAGGAACCTAATTTCATCTTGGAGATCAATGGGAAATCTTCCTTCTTTTTCTGGGGCTAAATGTGGCCCAGAACATTTAAGAGGCTTGGGGTTCCATGTTTAATGGAAAAATGGAGTCTGATATTTGGTAGTTTACAAAAAGGAGAGCAAGAAAGATTCAGCGGTTAGGATGCTGTCCTTGTTCTTAGGAGATGAGGGTTGAATTCCCAGCTCTTCAGACTTCTTTAGGGAAGTCACAGCTAGATTTTTAATAGTTTTTCGGTGCCTAATGGGATTTTCAAAAGTGCCTAAGCAGGTTAGATGCCTAAGTCCATCAATTAAATCAATGGGAATTAGGTGCCAAACCTCCTTAGGCACTTTTGAAAATCCTACTAGGCATCTACTGCATCTTTGGGCACCTACATACTCTTGAATATCTGGTCCTTTGTTTCACTGTCTCTCAATTCCCCATTTGTAAAATGGGAATAATAGCACTTCCCTAACTTACAGGATGGTTATGAGGGGCTCAGATATTAGGGTGATTGCAGCCATATAAGTACCTAAGATAGATTTTTTGCTTTAAAGTGGCTTCTCCCAGCCCTGTTTATCTGGAAATTGTTCTCCTCTCCTCGTTTTTCTCATCCTCGTCATTCTAAAAGATTTTATTTTCCCCTATTTTGTGTATGAGAAGGACTGACGAAGTATGAAGAAATTCCCAAAAGAATTCTGGTTAACAGGCAAGCGCTTTATCTTTATGGGCAGAAACAAAAAAGGCCTTCAGGCATGTAAAACTTGAATAGCGAGATGGGTTGTTTTATTCATGAGAGAGGCATATTTTTCTTCAGATGTGTCTGCATAGAGTGGAAGCTGATTCTTGATCAGAAAAGGACAGGAGTCTCCATGGTTGAACTGTGTAAATAAACATCTTTTTCTAGCGTACCTGCCTTTTCAAGGTGTTGACTGCTTCACATCAAGCACTAGGCTTCAGATTTCTTCTAGCTACATGAATAAAATAATGGATTTTCTTATTGTTCCTTTACCTCCTCCATCCACTGAATATAATTTTGGCACTGCCCACAAATACCTGAACAACTCAGCTAGGCTACAAGAACATGTGAAAGGGCTATGGGCACATTTTTTTTAACCTGAGTTCTCTCATCTATTAGTTCAAATGCCCCACGTCCTCAGAGAGGGAAGAGTTTTCTCACTAAACATTATATTCCAGGCAGACATAGAACTTAAAAATCTGTTTTTTAATTTTTATTGGTTGATGTTTAGTGTTTTGAATTATTAGATCTTTTAATTCAAGTGCTGCAAATGTTTTTTTTTACCTCATCTCTCAGGCTGGCAGTGCTCTAAGACTGATATTGTCTAAAGCTCAAAGAGGGCACCGTTAAAACCAGTGGAGAAAGACTCCAAACTTCCCATTTGGGAGGGTGTATTATCTAGTAGTTAGAGCAAGGGGCTAGGAGTCAGGACCCCTAGGTTCTATTCAGAGGTCTGCCAGTTTCTCAATTTACAACTTTTGGTCCTATAATCACTTAACCTCTCTGTGCCTCAGTTTAATTAGAATCATAGAATATCAGGGTTGGAAGAAACCTCGGGAGGTCATCTAGTCTAACCCCCTGATCAAAGCAGGACCAACCCCAACTAAATCATCCCCACCAGAGTTTTGTCAAGCAGGGCCTTAAAAACTTCTAAGGATGGAGATTCCACCACCTCCCTAGGTAACCCATTCCAGTGCTTCACCTCCCTCCTAGTGAAATAGTTTTGTCTAATATCCAACCTAGACCTCCCACACTGCAACTTGAGACCATTGCTCCTTGTTCTGTCATCTGCCACCACTGAGAACAGCTGAGCTCCATCCTCTTTGGAACCCCCCTTCAGGTAGTTGCTATCAAATCCCCCCTCACTCTTCTTTTCTGCAGACTAAATAGGACCAGTTCCTATAACTCATGTGCCCCAGCCCCCTAATCATTTAGTTGCCCTCTGCTGGACTCTCTCCAATTTGTCCACATCCTTTCTGTAGTGGGGGCCCCAAAACTGGATGGAATACTCCAGATTTGGCCTCACCAGTGACGAATAGAGGGGAATAATCACTTCCCTCAATCTGCTGGCAGTGCTCCTACTAATGCAACCCAATATGCCATTAGCCTTCTTGGCAATAAGGGCACATGTTGACTCATATCCAGCTTCTCATCCACTGTAATCCTCAGGTCCTTTTCTGCAGAACTGCTGCTTAGCCAGTCGGTCCCCAGCTTGTAGCAGTGCATGGGATTCTTCCGCTCTATGTGCAGGACACTGCACTTGTCCTTGTTGAACCTCATCAAATTTCTTTTAGCCCAATCCTCCAATTTGTCTAGGTCACTCTGGACCCTATCCCTACCCTCCAGCGTATCTTCCTCTCCCCCAGCTTAGTGTCATCTGCAAACTTGCTGAGGGTGCAATCCTTCCCATCATCCAGATCATTAATGAAGATGTTGAACAAAACCGGCCCCAAGACCAACCCCTGGGGCACTCCACTGATACCGGCTGCCAACTAGACATGGAGCCATTGATTACTACCCGTTGAGCCCAATGATCTAGCCAACTTTCTAGTCCCCTCATAGTCCATTCATCCAGCCCATACTTTTTTAACTTGCTGGCAAGAATACTGTGGGAGACCATATCAAAAGCTTTGCTAAAGTCAAGGCATATCATTCACCGCTTTCCCCATATCCACAGAGCCAGTTATCTCATCATAGAAGGCAATCATAGAATCATAGAATATCAGGGTTGGAAGGGACCCCAGAAGGTCATCTAGTCCAACCCCCTGCTCAAAGCAGGACCAATTCCCAGTTAAATCATCCCAGCCAGGGCTTTGTCAAGCCTGACCTTAAAAACCTCTAAGGAAGGAGATTCTACCACCTCCCTAGGTAACGCATTCCAGTGTTTCACCACCCTCTTAGTGAAAAAGTTTTTCCTAATATCCAATCTAAACCTCCCCCACTGCAACTTGAGACCATTACTCCTCGTTCTGTCATCTGCTACCATTGAGAACAGTCTAGAGCCATCCTCTTTGGAACCCCCTTTCAGGTAGTTGAAAGCAGCTATCAAATCCCCCCTCATTCTTCTCTTCTGCAGGCTAAACAATCCCAGCTCCCTCAGCCTCTCCTCATAACTCATGTGTTCCAGTCCCCTAATCATTTTTGTTGCCCTTCGCTGGACTCTCTCCAATTTATCCACATCCTTCTTGAAGTGTGGGGCCCAAAACTGGACACAGTACTCCAGATGAGGCCTCACCAATGTCGAATAGAGGGGAATGATCACGTCCCTCGATCTGCTCGCTATGCCCCTACTTATACATCCCAAAATGCCATTGGCCTTCTTGGCAACAAGGGCACACTGCTGACTCATATCCAGCTTCTCGTCCACTGTCACCCCTAGGTCCTTTTCTGCAGAACTGCTGCCTAGCCATTCGGTCCCTAGTCTGTAGCTGTGCATTGGGTTCTTCCGTCCTAAGTGCAGGACCCTGCACTTATCCTTATTGAACCTCATCAGATTCCTTTTGGCCCAATCCTCCAATTTGTCTAGGTCCTTCTGTATCCTATCCCTCCCCTCCAGCGTATCTACCACTCCTCCCAGTTTAGTATCATCCGCAAATTTGCTGAGAGTGCAATCCACACCATCCTCCAGATCATTTATGAAGATATTGAATAAAACCGGCCCCAGGACCGACCCCTGGGGCACTCCACTTGATACCGGCTGCCAACTAGACATGGAGCCATTGATCACTACCCGTTGAGCCCGACAATTTAGCCAGCTTTCTACCCACCTTATAGTGCATTCATCCAGCCCATACTTCCTTAACTTGCTGACAAGAATACTATGGGAGACCGTGTCAAAAGCTTTGCTAAAGTCAAGAAACAATACATCCACTGCTTTCCCTTCATCCACAGAACCAGTAATCTCATCATAAAAGGAGATTAGATTAGTCAGGCATGACCTTCCCTTGGTGAATCCATGCTGGCTGTTCCTGATCACTTTCCTCTCATGCAAGTGCTTCAGGATTGATTCTTTGAGGACCTGCTCCATGATTTTTCCAGGGACTGAGGTGAGGCTGACTGGCCTGTAGTTCCCAGGATCTTCCTTCTTCCCTTTTTTAAAGATTGGCACTACATTAGCCTTTTTCCAGTCATCCGGGACTTCCCCGGTTCGCCACGAGTTTTCAAAGATAATGGCCAGTGGCTCTGCAATCACAGCCGCCAATTCCTTCAGCACTCTCGGATGCAACTCGTCCGGCCCCATGGACTTGTGCACGTCCAGCTTTTCTAAATAGTCCCTAACCGCCTCTATCTCCACAGAGGGCTGGCCATCTCTTCCGCATTTTGTGATGCCCAGCGCAGCAGTCTGGGAGCTGACCTTGTTAGTGAAAACAGAGGCAAAAAAAGCATTGAGTACATTAGCTTTTTCCACATCCTCTGTCACTAGGTTGCCTCCCTCATTCAGTAAGGGGCCCACACATTCCTTGGCTTTCTTCTTGTTGCCAACATACCTGAAGAAACCCTTCTTGTTACTCTTGACATCTCTGGCTAGCTGCAGCTCCAGGTGCGATTTGGCCCTCCTGATAACATTCCTACATGCCCGAGCAATATTTTTATACTCTTCCCTGGTCATATGTCCAACCTTCCACTTCTTGTAAGCTTCTTTTTTATGTTTAAGATCCGCTAGGATTTCACCATTAAGCCAAGTTGGTCGCCTGCCATATTTACTATTCTTTCGACTCATCGGGATGGTTTGTCCCTGTAACCTCAACAGGGATTCCTTGAAATACAGCCAGCTCTCCTGGACTCCTTTCCCCTTCAAGTTAGTCCCCCAGGGGATCCTGGCCATCCGTTCCCTGAGGGAGTCGAAGTCTGCTTTCCTGAAGTCCAGGGTCCGTATCCTGCTGCTTACCTTTGTTCCCTGCGTCAGGATCCTGAACTCAACCAACTCATGGTCACTGCCTCCCAGATTCCCATCCACTTTTGCTTCCCCCACTAATTCTACCCAGTTTGTGAGCAGCAGGTCAAGAAAAGCACCCCCCCTAGTTGGCTCCTCTAGCACTTGCGCCAGGAAATTGTCCCCTACGCTTTCCAAAAACTTCCTGGATTGTCTATGCACCGCTGTATTGCTCTCCCAGCAGATATCAGGAAAATTAAAGTCACCCATGAGAATCAGGGCATGCGATCTAGTAGCTTCCGTGAGCTGCCGGAAGAAAGCCTCATCCACCTCATCCCCCTGGTCCGGTGGTCTATAGCAGACTCCCACCACTACATCACTCTTGTTGCACACACTTCTAAACTTAATCCAGAGACACTCAGGTTTTTCTGCAGTTTCGTACCAGAGCTCTGAGCAGTCATACTGCTCCCTTACATACAGTGCTACTCCCCCACCTTTTCTGCCCTGCCTGTCCTTCCTGAACAGTTTATAACCATCCATGACAGTACTCCAGTCATATGAGTTATCCCACCAAGTCTCTGTTATTCCGATCACGTCATAGTTCCTTGACATCACCAGGACCTCCAGTTCTCCCTGCTTGTTTCCAAGGCTTTGTGCATTTGTATATAAGCACTTGAGATAACCTGTTGATCGCCCCTCATTGCCAGTATGAGGCAGGAGCCCTCCCCTCACAGGCATTCCTGCCTGTGCTTCCTCCCGGTATCCCGCTTTCCCACTTACCTCAGGGCTTTGGTCTCCTTCCCCCGGTGAACCTAGTTTAAAGCCCTCCTCACTAGGTTAGCCAGCCTGCTGGCAAAGATGCTCTTCCCTCTCTTCGTAAGATGGAGCCCGTCTCTACCCAGCACTCCTCCTTCATGGAACACCATCCCATGGTCAAAGAAACCAAAGCCTTCTCTCCGACACCATCTGCGTAGCCATTCGTTGACTTTCACGATTCGACGCTCCCTACCTAGGCCTTTTCCTTCCACGGGGAGGATGGACGAGAACACCACTTGCGCCTCCAACTCCTTTATTCTTCTTCCTAGAGCCACATAGTCCGCAGTGATCCGCTCAAGGTCATTCTTGGCAGTATCATTGGTGCCCACGTGGAGAAGCAGGAAGGGGTAGCGATCCGAGGGCTTGATGAGTCTCGGCAGTCTCTCCGTCACATCACGAATCTTAGCCCCTGGCAAGCAGCAGACTTCTCGGTTTTCCCGGTCAGGGCGGCAGATAGATGACTCAGTCCCCCGGAGGAGAGAGTCCCCGACCACCACCACCCGCCTTCTCCTCTTGGGGGTGGTGGTCGTGGAACCCCCAACCTCAGGACAGCGCATCTCATGCCTTCCAACCAGCGGAGTCTCCTTCTGCTTTCTCGCCCCAGACATATCATCTGGTCCACTCTCCGCAACGATACCTGTGGAGAGAACATGAAAGCGGTTAGTTACCTGTGTCTGTGTTACTGGAACCCGGACATTCCGCTTACCTCTTCTGGAGGTCACATGTTGCCAAGCTTCTTCACTGGTCTCTTGGCTCCTCTGTGCAACCTGCTCTATATCTGTAGAGCTTTGTGCCCCTAGAAGCCTATCCTGAGTTTCGTCCAGGAAATCCTCAGTTTCCCGTATGCAACGCAGGGTTGCTATCTGTTGCTCCAGACCTTCAATCTTCTCTTCCAATATGGAGACCAGCTTGCACTTTGTACAGACAAAGTCGCTTCTGTCCTGTGGAAGAAAGACAAACATGGCACATCCAGTGCAGGTCACAACAGCTGAACCCCCCCCTTCCATATCACCTTCCTACTATGAGCTTCCTCAGAACAGTTTGCAAGACGTAAGCCTCACTGGGCTCCCTCCAGGCGAACTCCCAGGCAAACTCCTGCTGTGTGCTGCTCTGCTGTCCCCGCTGCTCAGCTGGTTCTCCGCCGCTCAGCTGGTTTGCGAAGCTCTGGCTATTTTTAAACAGCCAGGCTTCCCTGTCGCAAACAAACAGACACCCTACTGCCCGCCCCCTGCAGGCTAGCAGCCAATCAGACACTCACTCAGGCTCTCACACTGCCCCCCCAGCAAACACACGCTCGGATACTTCCTCAGCAAGCAAACAAACACAGACTCGGATACTTACCAGTCCCAGGCAAACTCCTGCTGTGTGCTGCTCTGCTGTCCCCGCTGCTCAGGTTGGTCAGGCATGAATTGCCCTTGGTGAATCCATGTTGACTGTTCCTGATCACCTTCCTCTCCTCCAACTGCTTCAAAATGGATTCCTTGAGGACGTGCTCCATGATTTTTCAAGGAACTGAGGTGAGGCTGACCGGTCTGTAGTTCCCTGGATTCTCCGTCTTCCCTTTCTTAAAGTTGGGCATTATATTCGCCTTTTTCCAGTGGTCCAATTCATCTGTAAAACTGGAATAATATTGCTTACCTATCTCAAGGGGTATTGTGAGACTTAGCAAATAATTTTTGTAAAGAGCTTAGAGATCCTTTGGTGAAAGGTGCTGCACAAATGCAATGTATTTTATTTACAGCACATGACATTGTAAATAAAGTCAATTAGTAGATAAGGATTTTCAGGCTTAGGCGTCAAGCCAACAAAAGCTAAATCATTCAGAGTTAGGACTGAAATGAAATTTGAAGGCCTTTTTTGACTATAAAGCATATTCAGCATATAAAACAATCATATCATAGAATGTAGAGATGGAAAAGATATATAAAGACACCTGGTCAAACTTCCTGCCAGTGCAAGATTAGTCCCCAAGGGACAGTTACTTGTATTTTGAGATAATTTTAAATGTGCCTACTGATGGAGTTTGTACTGCTCCCCCTAGAAGTTTAATCCATAGCCTATTACTGTAGATCTCACTGTCTAAAAGTATTTCCCACTATCCAGCCTAAATTGGCTGTCTTGATTTTTGCCACTTTATTCCTAGTTATAAGCTTTTATATTATGCTAAGTAATTCTCTGCCTCATTACTTGACATCCTTTATCATGATCCCTCCACCCAGTCATTGCTTCACCAGGCTCCACATGCTAATGTATGTGAATCTTTCCTCGTAAGTGAATCGTAAAAAACCAGAGACTGCCCTTTAAAGTTAAACCTCCAGAATTAAAGAAGTTAGTGTGTATCATGCATAGTGTACTAGGCATGTTCTAGCAGTGCAAAGAGAATGTCCTGCGTGAGGCAACTCTACTCATTGATTTTAGTCATTTAGTCTCAGATTCTCAAAGGTATTTAAGTACATAACTCCCTTTGACTTCAATGGGATTTAGGTGCCTAAATACATTTGAGGATCTGGGCCTTTGTACATATCACACCTGCTGTGAACCTGTGCCCACTGAAAGAGATGTTCACTTTTACAGGGCTGTCTCACTAACTGTGATTTTTTCCTTGTTTCTCATATATCCAAAAACAACAGGTGTCTGCAGCCTTCAGACGCTCATAGGACCAAATGCCTCACCCTGGCTATTGCAGATATTTTATGGCGTGCAGGGGGCAGTGAAAAAGCTGTGGTTGCACTGTAAGTGGGAGGAGCATTTTTAATTATCATGTAAGACTCTCATGTGTGTATAAAATGACTGTTTCTGTTTATACTCCTAAGTAGCTATCACTATGTTCGAAGGTCAGTATGTATCTGTTTAGTCTGAAAGGGTTTATTGCTAATGGGCACATGCTCGCTGGAGTTACCTGTCCTAATAGTCAGAGAAATCTCAGGGTGAATTCCTGGCCCCATTCAATAGGACGGTTTTTTATGAGAATTCCTTCCTATTAATCTGGAAGTAGAACTTTCCGAAAGCAGCTCACTGACTATTGTAATTATATTTTTAAATGTTTTTCAACTACAGTGGGTAACTCAGAAGAGACTTTGAATGTCTGTTCTACTTTTGTTATGATATTATTGTTCTTCTATTTTGTTGCAATGAAAAAATTCAGTAAGTTCTTCCATCTATACCTTTTTTCTTTCTAGATACAGAAACATGAACTGATCAGTTGCAAACAAATCTAAAGGCAATCAGAGCTCAGATAAAGTAGTATTAAAAAAGCCAAAGGTCTTTTATTTAACGTCACTTTTTTTTTGTTTAGTCTTCCAATTCATTACAGCCCATGGATTTCTCTTTGTTGTGTTGTTGATTCTTCTAAAATGAATTGCTGTTTCATTTAATTCTCCTCTTTAGGTCTTCAGGAAGGCAGCAGTTCACTCCAGCAGGAAAATACAAAGCAGATGGAATCTTTGAAACAGTAAGGTTTCATATGTAATCTTCCTGTAATATATTTTGTAACTTCACATATATAGTGTAATGGGCCTGATTCTCCCCTGGCTCACCAAGGTTTAACTCTACTGACACCACTGTAATTACTCTAATTTACTTGTCAGAGGAGAATCAAAGAGGAAGTGACATAATTGGCTCCCAAACTACCTCACCCTTCAATGGGAATTGGGCTTTCCGACATCCTCCTTTTTCCTTTCCTTTCATTCCCTCTCCTCTCCCAGGCCCCAAGTAATAGCAGTTTCCCCTCTAGTAGAAGAGATCTGGAAATGGATCCTTCCATAGCTCTTCACAACACTGTCAGAGAAAGAAACCCTGATTTTCCCTTCTTGTCCTTCCTACAGTATTCCTCGCCCTTTGTTTTTCTGATTAATAAATAATTAATTGTAAACTAAATTCTTTCCACTTACGCATTTTTTTCCATCTGAAGATGGAATTGTTTTAATAAAGCAATAATGCATTAAGCCTTACAAATAATACCTCCATGAATTAGGGAAATATTTTTATCCCCAAAAACTGAGACAGAATGGGAAGAAGAGCTTTCTCACAATCACACACGAAGCCCATGACAAAGCCAGAAATATAACCATCTCTCCTGACCCTGAGTCCCATGATTTGGCCTCAAGACTATTACTCCCCTCAAAATCAAGGGGTGTAAATCAGTGATAAAGAACAGATACTGTTTAAATAACAGACACTGTAGGTGTCATAAATATAAAGGGAAGGGTAAACCCCTTTGAAATCCCTCCTGGCCAGGGGAAAGCTCCTCTCACCTGTAAAGGGTTAAGAAGCTAAAGGTAACCTCGCTGGCACCTGACCAAAATGACCAATGAGGAGACAAGATACTTTCAAAAGCTGGGAGGAGGGAGAGAAACAAAGGGTCTGTGTCTGTCTGTAGTCGTCTTGGCCAGGGACAGAACAGGAATGGAGTCTTAGAACTTTTAGTAAGTAATCTAGCTAGGTATGTGTTAGATTATGATTTCTTTAAATGGCTGAGAAAAGAATTGTGCTGAATAGAATCTTTTTTGTAACTTAAGGTTTTGCCTAGAGGGGTTCTCTATGTTTTTGAATCTAATTACCCTGTAAGATATCTACCATCCTGATTTTACAGGGGGGATTTCTTTATTTCCATTTACTTCTATTTTTTATTAAAAGTCTTCTTGTAAAACACTGAATGCTTTTTCATTGTTCGCAGATCCAAGGGTTTGGGTCTGTGGTCACCTATACAAATTGGTGAGGCTTTTTACCAAACCTTGTCCAGGAAGTGGGGTGCAAGGTTTTGGGAAGTATTTTGGGGGGAAGGATGCATCCAAACAGCTCTTCCCCAGTAACCAGTATTAGTTTGGTGGTGGTAGTGGCCAGTCCAAGGATAACGGGGGTAATATTTTGTACCTTGGGGAAGTTTTGACCTAAGCTGGTAAAGATAAGCTTAGGAGGTTTTTCATGCAGGTCCCCACATCTGTACCCTAGAGTTCAGAGTGGGGGAGGAACCGTGACAGTAGGACTGGAAGGGACCTTGAGAGGTCATCTAGCCCAGTCCCCTGCATTCATGACAGGACTAAGTATTATCTAGACCAGTGGTTCCCAAACTTGTTCTCTGCTTGTACAGGGAAAGCCCCTGGCGGGCCGGGCCAGTTTGTTTACCTGCCGCGTCTGCAGGTTTGGCTGATTGCGGCTCCCAGTGGCCGTGGTTCACTGCTCCAGGCCAATGGGAGCTGCTGGAAGTGGTGCGGGCCGAGGGACATACTGGCTGCCGCTTCCAGCAACTCCCATTGGCCTGGAGCAGTGAACCGTGGCCACTGGGAGCCGCGATCCGCCAAACCTGCGGACGCGGCAGGTAAACAAACCGGCCCGGCCCTGCACCAGCGGTGGAACAAGTTTGGGAACCACTGATCTAGACCATCCCTGACAGGTGTTTGTCTAACCTGCTCTTAAAAATCACCAGTGATTTGGTATTCAGAAGCTGGCTCCAGGAATCGCCCTTCCACCCACAGATCATTCTTAAATTAATAATGAACTTCCATGCAATAAATTTCACATATCAGGAACTAACATTTTAAAAGAGCTCTCAGAATATATGAATTTTATAGCTAAAATAGGATTTAAAGTATGTTATTTTGGTAAGTGTTGTTGTAGCCATCTTGGTCCCAGGATATGAGCATGGCAAAGTACGTAAGATAATACTTGACCAGATACTACCTTACCAGTGTTGTCTCTCTCATTTTAGTAACATTGCTGAAAAAAGTGAGAGTTGTGAACATCATGGGCTTCAAAATGGATGTGATCCAATTTACACCAGCTGAGGATCTGGCCAAACATACAGATTTTGGTTAAATCTTGATTAAATAATTCAGGCTTGATTTATACCAGCTTATTGTTATCTATTTTAATTACATTATTTTACATTTTGTTACAGCTAATACTACATAGCATCACAAAATATGAAGATCTGACCATTTTTCTTCAGCAGAATATTCATCAGGTATGATGCATGGAGAGGAAATTAAACTTGTCATTGTTCAGCTGTTATTTTTTCAGTATTTAACGTTTTGTAGAAAACTGTATAAACAACATTTTGGGTATGACACTGATGCATCCCATTTTTGAAAAAGATAAAGGACCAAATTCAGACCATAATGTAAATGGGAGTGAGTCTTTATTGACCCCAATTGGAGGTGCATCCTTATGCTAGGGCTGAAAAGCATGTTCAATGAACAAACAAATGTAAACACAGTGGAACTTTTTTTTTTTCAGTTTGAAACTGGTCCATTTGGGTGCATTCTTCTTACCCTGTCGGTTATCTTTACAAGATCTATCGACCTGTGAGTATTTTTATATTCCTGTTTCCTAAACTTCAGAGTTGCCTTAGCCATGTGAAAGGTGTAACACAGGCAGGGAGTGGTCACCCTTCTAAATCTTTCTAGTTTCCACAGACAGTCCCTTGGCCCACTAAATAATATTAGTTCAGCATTTTCAGCATTCTAGGTGTTGTTTCTTACAAATACAGGGAATACTGCTGATATTGATTGATTCCTATGTTTGGCTTATCAGAAGCTCAATAAATCAGTAAGAGGCTTTCTGTTAGTTTTAGATCAGGCTCCTAATCTATAGCTGGTGAGTTTTTACGGGTGTCCACTGTGGAAAGTGTTCTAGTAGAAAGATGCTGAGCCCAGTCCTTTGGACCACATGGAGCCCGGTTTGTGTGAGATCTGCAGTGAGGTACAGAATGTCCACACAAGAAATCCAGCCAGCAGGTGACATGTACTGTGCTAATTGGGTTAGTCTACTCTAGTGTCTCTCTGCCACATAACAAATACAAACAAAATAACAGACCTTTTTTATTCCGGGCTCTCCAATTCTGGCAGAATTTCTGATAGCCTGAGCAGTTTTACTTCATTTCAGTTTTGGATGGTGATTCCGTTTTATATGGTCAGATGTCACTCAGGAAGCAGTGATCACTAAGTGAGTCAGTTGGTTAGTGTAATAGACATGCTGGCTCTAATTTAGAAGCATTCTTTAAGATAGCCTGTTTTAAATTGAGGGTCACCAGCATGTGGGACAATGGGTGAGATGTTTATTTGCACTTAATAGAGTTCACTGCCATCTGTCTCATGACTAATCAGTAAACTCTATATCACAATGTCAAAGCACACCCTGCAAAAGCCTTTAAGATTCATCCCCAAGTGAAAGAGAAGTGTCAATACATGAAGTGAGCTGTAGCTCACGAAAGCTCATGCTCAAATAAATTGGTTAGTCTCTAAGGTGCCACAAGTACTCCTTTTCCATCATTCATTGTATACCATCTCTCAACAATAACTCTCATGAAGAAATCATTTGTGTTTACATAAGATTATGCATTAGGGTTATCAAAGTGCTTTGCTGCAGTTAGGATTTTCTTCCTCTGACCCCTATATTGTGTTGAAAACAAATCACAATTTGGAACTGAGTTATATATATAATATATATATATATATTCAATTGCTAATCCACTGAGTTTTGTTCCAGGGTTCACAGGTTTTTTTAGTTGACTTAACATTAACATTGCACTACGTTTCCTTTGCCCTTATGCAGAGCTGACACCCAAGCGGTTGGTTTAATAATAGCAATACAGTATCTGTATTTTATAATATAATATATTATATTATAATATATTTTATAATATAATATATTAGCATTATCTTCATCTTATTGGCTGGGGGACTGAGGCCCAAAGAGATGTGGTGGCTTTTTTTAGGCCACACAGGCATGAGATTTTAAAAGATATTTAGGTGCCAAGTGGGTTTTTCATAGGCATGTAAATGCCTAACTCCCATTGATTTCAGTCCATGAATCAGCCATTAACTAGTACCTATTTCTTAAAGATACAAGCAGTGAGGTTAGAGCTCCTGTTATTTTTGAAATCCTAACAGAAGGATTATGCCATGTCTACTTATCTGTAATTGATTTCAGTGGGAGTTAGATGCCTAGACACTTTTGAAAAATCCCACTTGGCACTGATCTGCATTTTCAGGTGTCTAAATATATTTATAAATCTGATCCACAGTTGCAGTGCTGGTACAAAACCCAGCTCTCTTAAAAGCCAGATCTAGCACCATGCCACTGGATAACTTTCAGAAACTGTGCTGCTTTCCTGGCCCTGAATGAGGTAAATAGGACCCAAACAGATCCTTTGTTTATAAGAAACAGGAATTTATCACTAAAGACAGTGAAATGTGTACTCAAACCTCTGCACAGCCTTTAAATAGAAAACTAAACCTTCTTATGTATATTTCAATGACAGATGAGTGGAGATGTCATAATCATCAGTTAGGATTTGAAAAATAACAGGAGATATGACCTTACTACTCATATCATTCAGAAATATGTGCCATTTCGTGGCTCGTACACAGACGTAGTGAATGGTTGTTATTTACACAACTGACATAGTTCTGGGTGAGAATTCAAAGGCCAGGGAGAACTGTTATATTCAGGGCCATCCCTAGGGGGTTGCGGGGCCTGGGACAAATCAGCCTGTATGGGACCCCTTGGGGCAGGGGATGTACTGACTCTCCCCCGGGGGCGCTAGATGGGGCAAGGGGCACGCTGGTGGGGGCAATGGGGCTGCAGCTGCTCCATGGGGCGTGGGCCGAGGAGGCTTATCTGGCGCAAAGTGGTCGGGTGTGCCTGTCTGCTGGATGACAGTGTTGCCTCCTGCCCAGCCTGGGCTGGGATCCCCACACTCCCTGGCCTCCGCATTCAAATAATGGCGGGACTAGGGTGGGCATGCGGGGCAGGGGAGCTGCGTGCGCAGCACCCATCTGCCAGCACAACATCTGTGTGCTGGTGCCATGGGGGAGCCCAGCTGTCTGGAGGGAGGAAGGGCCAGACACACCATGGTGTCTCCTGCTCACTGGCTGCCTCTGCCTGATCTTCTCACTGCTCAGGGCAGACAGCTGCTGTCTTCACCCCATCTGACACCGTGATGTCGAAGTGCGGGGCCCCCCAAAGAGCGGAGCCCAGAGCGGTTGCCCTGGGGACGGCTCTGGTTATACTTAAAGGGATCAAATCCAGCAGTAGAGCTGATTGGGAATTTTCTGTTACAATATTTTTTTTCCACAGAAAATGAATTTCCACAAAATAAAAACTTTCCATGCAAAAATTTCAGTTTTGCCAACATTTTTCAATTGTGCATTGAGAAAATCAAAACAAAATATTTTGTTTCAGCTCATGTCAGCCCAAATCAAAATATTTTGGTTCCTCTAACTGAATTCAAATATTTCATTTCAGGTCAGTTTGCTATTAAACTGTCTGAGTGGTCACAATGCCTCATGGAAGGTGTAGTTTGGGTGCCTCAGTCCACACTTCTCTATAGGCTACAGTCCTTGGCTGGACTACTGATCTCCGAGACCGCACTACAGTCTCTCCTCTGGTTGAACCGATGCAAGAGCCCAGCCCATGGTAGAGAATGAGGGCACAGGGCATTCGAACTACAACTCCCATGAGGCTTTGCTCAGCTCAGAGTTACATAGGTGAGTGTCAAACCAAATTAAATAAAATGTTTGAATTCAGTTCATAAAATCACTCAGAAATAAAAATTTTGGAACTTTCTGTTCCACCAAAAATTTCAAAGTTTTGACTTTTCACCACAATTCAGGATGAAAACAAATTACGGAATTTCCTGCAGGACAGAAATTCCAATTTTTGACCAGCTCTATCCAGCAGTCATTGTAAGTCAGTAAGATCATGGGCATTTTTTAAATAGATCTACACAAGTAACAAAGGTGAAGGGTTGCGCTTTCATGCTGCTCTCTGTATTTTGCGTATGATTTCTTCATACAGCATGCTCACATAACCCTCAGCTGCGGAACTGATAACAAATGGAAAGAGGCAAGAGAGAATTCCTAAGTGAGTTCCTCATGATTTGTTGTTGCCTCTGGTTTGGGAAGCAATGCTAGTTGGTAACGATTGTAACTGCATTTTTACTGCTAGTGGTGAAAAAATCAGAAATAATTGCAGTCTTACATTAGACGCTGTCACATTTCTTCAGACTTCCTCCTCAAACATCTTACTCATCCAGGCAATGTTAGGCACACTCTGTTGCTCTATTAGGACCTTTCTGGCACTGATCCATCCATTCAGAAGCCTACTTTAAAGTCCTGCATCCCACCAGAATGGTCCTGCGGTGAGCCCCCATTGTAGCAACATAAAATCTTCTTGGCCTCTCTCCCTCCTTTGTTATACATGAGACCATCTGTTCTATAACCTATTGCCAAACCGAGGCCCAGTTGACCAATTGAATATGTTATCTCAGATTCCTGTATGCAAGCACAGTGCATTACCACTTTGAAGCTAGCTTGTCATCCCCTCAAGACTAAATATAATATTGGCTACATCACACACACCGTCAGTGTATTACTCACAAACTTCAGGAACTTATTTGGCCAGCGTGGACCATGGGCATTTCACTGCTTAATAGTAGCTCATTGCAACTAGATTTGTGCACACAGCAGTGCTTATTTGAACCTTTTTAACTTTTTAAAAAGTGTTTCTTATGAATGAAGAAAATAGTCATTTGATCTCTGAAAAACCACCAAAAAGTTAGGGGTCAAGAGGAGGCTGTGTAGGTCATTAAAGGTGACTTATTATAAACCCAGCAAAATGTGAGTCAACCTGTATCTCCTTATTGCGACCCCCAATCTCTAGTAATTGCATCTTTGTAGTCTTTTCTCTTCCACAAATGTGTCCAGCTCCTTCTTGAATTGTCTTATGCAGTTCTTCTTCAAGTGCTCACACATGTCCATTATGCTGTATGTGTGTGTTAGCCTCGTGCACAGTTATTTGAGAACTTTTTCCCTCAGTGGTACCCATCAGGTCAGCTCAAGCTCCCTCTATTGCCTTACGCGGCTGTGCACTGGTATAAGAGGATGGAGCTGCCCATTGATTCCTTCAGTTCCTTCTTACTGCCAGCGATGGTTGTTGGAGTGATCTTAGACTACTTATCACAAGTGTTTCCCTCACTCCTTTGCGTTAGGAATTAGTTAGTTAAGATAAGTTAGTTTTAGCTAGTTTTTTTACTGATAGATTTAGTCTTAGGTCTTTTGGACTACATTTTTGATTCTTTAGTACAGGGCTGGGTGCCAAAACGATGCCATGTTCACCAGGGTATACGTCCTGCCACACTTGTGCTAAATCCATGCCAGGCAGTGACCCATGCCTGGTGTGTGGGAAAATCCCACTCCAGCGACAGATGTCACATCTACAAATGGTTTGAACCTCACTCAAAGGACAGAGTGGTCAGGCTCAAGGGGCTACTCTGGGAGGCAGCACTTCAGGCACCACTGGACTCATTTCACACAGAGAGAGCACCGAGTTCATCAGCCTCGGTGTGGAGCATGCCAGAGATGTCTGTGGTTCCTTGGTCCCTCTTGTTGGTACCAAAGGAAAGGCTTAGACCTTCCTCAGGTGTGGTACCACATTTGATTGTGTCAGTGCCTAAGCCTAGTAAAGACAGAGACTCTAGCCTAGGAAACACGGTGGGAAAAGTCTTTTGCTTGAGCAATCTGCAGCTAAAACGAAGAGATCGCTGGCTCTGGAGCAATATATTCACTGATATGTGTGATAAATGATTAAATATAAAATAACCACAAAAGTGACATTCATGCTACTCCACTTGTTAACTCTCTCAGTTCAGGGATTGCCTACACTACCACATGGGGTCGATCCAAGGTATGCAACTTCAGCTACGTGAATAGCGTAGCTGAAGTTGACGTACTTAGATCTACTTACCGCGGAGTTTTCACTGCGGTAAGTCGACAGCTGATGCTCTTTCATCGACTCCGCTTGTGCTTCTCGTTCTGGTGGCAAAAAGTTCCATTAAAAAAAAAAAGAACAAAGCAACAACAACTAACTCAGAATATGTGGAAAATGAAACCTTGGGCTTTTATGAAACAGAACAGAGTGGAAAACGCTCTCAAATTTACCAAAGTTTCAGCTGATTTTCCCTCCCCTCAAGCTTTGATCAGTTATATTTGCTAAGCTTAAGTATCAACATCAATGTGGACAAATAGGTCGGTCTTGGTTTAGTATCTTTGTTTACTGTGGCAGGCTTTGATACAGAAGAGCTTGACATGGTAAATACAGAAAACAATCAACATACTTTGGTAAAATGAAGGGCTGAGTTGAAGCTGCCTGGATTTGAAGTACCTACATGGAGTAAGTTGTATTAAATCAGAATACAGAATGTATTAAAACTGACTGTCTTGTTAATGGAACTACTCACATGCTTAAAGTTAAACATGTATTTGCTGAGCTGGGACCCAAACAAGAAAAAACAGTGAGTTAAGAACAACACTGTGTCCTTGCTTTTATTGAGTCACATCACAACCTTCACAGTTTTTAAACATCGGGTTTTTTCTGCCCTTTTTTAAACATCTGTTACCTTTGTAAAAGGACTTTCATACTGTGCAAATGTGGAAAAAAATAGACCATTAATACAAAAAGCCATTAATCTGCCCTGTCATTCCTCATATCTCCTTTATACTTATTTGAGATCTTTACATTCAAAGAGGAGTTTTTCTCCTTCTTAGCGTCAATTCTATTTCTGTAGTGGACTCCTAATTGTGTGTTTGTTAATATAACAGTGTTGCCATGAAAATGGGTGTGATGTCATCAATTTACTATTACAGCTTCACCTCAGGATTAAGGAACTGACATTAACTTAAACACACACTTTTTTTTTTTTATAGCTAGCAAACTGAAGGAAAATCTAAGATAAATAATGAACAGTAACCAGTTTTATGCTTGTTTTGCTATGTCAGCGTTTCCCCCAGTATTAAATGTATGCCTGGTTTTTGGATTTAATGTGCAATTCTCAGCTGTTTTCCATTAAAGACAGGGCATGGATTTTCCTTGGAGCTTGCAGGTTTTTGAATCAACAGATTGAGAACATAAACCATTATAGAGCATTGTTTTTTTAACATGAGTGTCACACATCTGATGTCCATCTGATTAAGTATTTCAAACCGTCGTGTTCAGTATTCAAGTATTTTTGTTTCTTTACATTTTTTGAACTTCTATGTGTGCATTCTTAAAAATTGGATAGAACCTGGATACCGCTCACTAGAAATCCCCATTCTCACTACAGTTTCAGTTAAATATGGGGTTTTTTTCTTTACTTTTCCTAAACTCTTGTGTAATTTGTTTGTAATTTCTAAATCAGGAGTGGCTGCAATGTACTGATAGGTTTAATAAGAGGGACAGATCGAAGTAGGTGAATGGATACAAAGTTTTGGGGCTGATAGTAAGCTGATGTAAATTGTATTCGCTCCATTGATTTCAAAGGAGCGTTGTCAATGGAGCAATGAGAATTTATATCAGCGGAGGCTCTTACCCATACAGTTTGTATAGCTCTTTGAGATTAATGGCACTGTAGTGCTTATAATTCCAATAGGACTCAAGGTTAATATATAATAATGTGGTTGAGCCCAGGCAAAATGAGATTAATTGTATGTCAGGATGATATTCTGTAATGTGTATCTGAACCAGTCCTGCCTCTAACAGCAGCCTTCTGAGACAGTGTTGGAAAGCATCAGAAAAGTGCATGCGGGCCACTGGATTGTTTTATAACTATAGAAGGGCTCCACTGTGGTATTTTTGTCATGAAGGGACAAACTGATACAAAGCAAAAGAATTACACTGGGAACTTACCATCGCCAAAAAAATATTTTAAAAGAATAATATGTGATGATAGAGATGGCTACAAATAATTGGGTATAGGGAAGGGAGTTTTAACATCAGCATTTGGGTTCCAAATGGAGCAAATGTGTTTCCCGTAAATACAGTGCAAGCTGAAAATAGAAAACACATCTAGTAATAATAGTTCATCTGTAAGACCTTTGAGAACAATCTGGAAGTCCAAAGCTATCATTATGGCTTTATGCAAATAGGTGCCCATTCAGGGCAGCACTTAAGAATGAACTTAACTTTAAGGACGTTCTTAAGCGCTTTCCTGAATCAGATCCTTGGTATCTAACTGGATCATTTTCTTTACAGACCATTGCTTATGACCCAAATCCCATAACTAACTTGATTCCATGTTTTCAGCCTCCAATCAAAATATTTTCTCCCACTCCACAGAAATACTTCCATGCTATCGTAACAGAGGAAAATATTGATAATGTCACACCCTGAAGATGCACAAGAGCCCTATAGGGTAATGAAAGAAGGCAATCCCCCTTTTTAATGGCCTTGTACTTGAGCAGCATCTTTTCATTGACTTGAGACCCTCCTGACCTAGGGAATAGAGCCAGGAGACTGGGATTTTATACCCAGCTGAACCACTGACTCACTGTGTACCATTGGACAAAATTCATAGTCCCTCAGTTTCCCCATCTTTAACTTAAGGATAAAGATACTCACCACTGTAGAGTGCTTGAAGACTTAGGGCTTGTCTACACTGGCCTGGTAAATTGGTGCTGCTGTGATTGATTCAGTGGCATTGATTTAGCGGGTCTGGTGAAGATGCGATAAGTCGATGGGAGAGCCCTCTTCCATTGACTTCAGTACTCCACCTCCCCGAGAGGTTGAAGCTAAATTGGCGGGAGAGCATCTTCCATCGACAAAGCATGGTGTAGACACTGTGTTAGGTTGAGATAAGCTACGTCGCTCACGGGGGTGATTTTTTCACACCCCTGAGTGACGTAACTTACATCGATTTAGGCAGAAGCATAAACCAGGACTGACAGATGGAAAATGCTATTGAAGTGGTATTATTAATAACAATAATTTATTTATTAAGGTTCTTTAGACAATTTATTACCAGGACATCAAAATTAATGACCCTTTCACAAGCTGCATGTCTTCAACGTACTGCATTGCAAGCTGACAAAAATATACAATGCAATGTCGTTACCTGTATTTATTTTCAGTCTATACAGTGCCTAAAGTGTGCTAGGCCTGTCAAATACCACACCTCTTATTGTACTGTAAATAAACACTCTGGCTTGCATGCTAACTTCTTGGGAATGGGGAACTGTAGTGACAGTATGATTTATAATCGTTGTAAATCTTATAGCTATATGTTTGGTGGTTGTTTCCTCCCTAGCAGAAATGATTTGAAATGCACATGTTTCTTCTTGAAAATCTGAGATACACCTCTAAAGTCCCATATTGTTTGCACCTAAAGAGGCAATTAGAACTTCCTTCCATTGTCCTGCTTGTATGTCCCATTGCCCCTAGCTGACGTATATTGTATAGTCCGCTCATTTCGGACAAGGCTATGGCATTTTCAAGATGCAACTGTTTCTAAAACTAATAAGTGGCCAAATTCCAAAGATTATTATCGTTCCATCCATGCCTTGAAAGGTTGTGATCTCTTTATACAAGACTTTTCCACACCACATACACAGTGTTCATGGATTCTTCTTAGCCCTTTTGATTCAGCACAAATATTATTAGCTAGTAAGGCACTTAGACATCACTGGAACTGGCTCTTGGATTGCCCTTCTCATTTATACACATGAAGTAGTGCACATGTGAACCTCAGCAGGTTCAGTTCAGATATAGTGATTCTAAGGACCTCTTCAGTCCTGAAAGCAGGCTGGAAATCTTAAAAGATTTACAATACATCCTGCGTTTGGCACTACAAGTAATACCACAAGAAACATATCTCTACAATATTTGGGACGTAACCAGGAACTGCAGAGTTGCCCCAACTTTTTTATTCTTAGAACCAAATTTTTGAACTGAAAATAAGTGTTAAGTTCGTGTTTTGGATGAAATGTCAAGTTAAATCCTATTTTAACCACACCAAGTGCACCATAATACCTTTTCCATTATCACAGACATATTATACAGCTATATGTATTTTTTAAAGCTGAAATTGAAGGGGTCCAAAGACAAGCAACAAAAATTGTTAGATGTATGGAAAGGCTTACATATCAGGAGAGAGTGAAAAGATTAGAATTGTTCAGCTTAGAGAGGAGACACATAAGAGGTAACATGCAACAGGTATATAAAACAATGAAATATATAGAGAAAGTCAGTCAGATAAGCCCTTTATCTGTTTACTAATACGAGAATAAGGGGAACCAATGTAACTGGAATTGGCACATTTAAAACTGAAAGAAGAAATACTTTTTAGGCCAGCACATGGAATTTATTGCCATAAAATTGTCATAGGGTCCAGTTGATTGATTGCATTCAGAAAAGGATCAGACATTTATAGGTATAAGAATATTTACAATTACATGAGAATTATAATGGATATAAACCCTCATGTCTCAGGGCATAATCCAACCACTAACTGATGGGATTTAGGAAAAAAACCTTCCTCTTTGGGGAGAGTATTCCATAATGTCTACTAGGATGTTTCTTGAATCTTCTTCTGAATTATCTGATGCTGACCACTATCTGAGACAGAGTACTGGAGTAGCTGGACCAGTGGCATGAAGCACTATGATGATTCTGTTGTTTCTAAGAATAAAGGACCTCAGAATAGGGTTTTTACTTTGCATATTGTTCTTCCATGTTGTGTATGGTAGATTCTACTATGTATAGTACATATACAGAATTGTCTGCAGTTAATGGACACATCCCATTGATAGCAATGAGAATTTCCCTAGAGATCAAAGACAGACTAACCTGGTGGAGGCACCTTTGTTAGTAATATCTATATTTCATATCTGAAACATTACATAAAATACAAAATCAAGTATGTCCTAAAACAATCATCCTTGGAAGTCATGCATATATATGAAGAATGCTTGCGTATCTTCTTCTAACACTCTTTTTTTGCTCAATAGTTATTTAAGCAAAACGCTCTAGGAGCTGTGAGTTTTGTAGCTTTAACTATTGTTGAAAACAGCTTCCCTTTCTCTTTACTGCTACAGTTTACCACTTAATTGCTAATTTCTTTTAAAACAACTTGCTATGTCTGCTATGTCTTCAGCAGGTTTTAGGTAACTACATAAACAAGCATATTTTTTCTTAGAGAAATGTACCCAAAACAAATCCAAAAACTGAGCCATGTTAGCAACTTTCCAAGCCTTAGAAATGTTAAATCCTGTGAAATTATGATTAAACTTTCCCAAACCTTTTTCAGGGTGCGCAATGATTTTGATGTGCTCACTAACCAACTGATTGGCACCCATGGCTACTGTACACAAGTAAGTAAGGGAGGTGGGTGAGTGTTAAAGACAGCATGTGCAAAAAGCCAACATGATATGAACTATACTCCATGAAGAAACAACACTCTTGACTTCAGGTTCCTCATGTGTTTTTCCCTTTTTTTAAGTGTCTTCCTCCTTTTTTCTTTTATAAGACTTTCGTTTTCTCTTCTTTGTTCTGAGAGCCTCTCGCTTTGTGAATCTTCTCCTTACCTGCCTGAAACAAAATTTTTTATTATTTCCATTTTTCTATTTTTTCTTTGTTTTTCTAATTGTTTTATTTTTGCAAGCTCAGTTGGGACCTAATCCAAAGCTTGCTGTAGTCAGTGGGCTTTTGATCGATACCTGAGTTGGGTTTCTGGTGCATCTTTCTCCCATCCCCATTTAATGAACTGGATGCTCAGTTGCTGGGTTCTTGGATCAGGGGGACCTAACAAATACCACTGAGCCGCCATGTAAGCATCAATGATGCAGGAAGCAGTGTTTGTTGTTCAGAAATTACTGTTCTTCCTTCCGATTTAGTATTGAACTAAGGCTGCAGGGCTGGTGGAGTTCCTGTCTTCCAATGAGAAATAAAATTGAGGTCCTGAAAATCTGTAATCATTAAATTGGCATGTCCTCATAAAGAAGTAGTTGTAATCTTATTGCCCTGGTGAAACTTAAACTCAAGACATTCTGTCTACAGTACCTAAATTATTGCTGCAGGAAAAAGGCACTATTCACTTCCTTTCCCAAACCTGTTGTGCGGTGTTGCTGTGTGTGTTAAACATCTTTGGTGCTTCTTGTAAGAGGGGGCTATACTTCCCTGGTGGACTAAGAGCTCCCTTGCTGTAGTTTGTACATCCGTGCAAGTCTATAAAGCTCCTGGGATCCTTTGGAATAAAAACTGGCTATAAATATGTAAATTTGTTATTGATATCATAAATCAAGTCTAAACTGGCAA
Source organism: Lepidochelys kempii (assembly GCF_965140285.1). Classification (NCBI taxonomy): domain Eukaryota; kingdom Metazoa; phylum Chordata; order Testudines; family Cheloniidae; genus Lepidochelys; species Lepidochelys kempii. The sequence goes on from NC_136381.1 coordinate 260,319,584, forward strand.
GAGCTTAATTCTTTCTGCCTTCGAGCTATGGCAACTTGAAACTTTTTTCCTCAAAATTATCTTCATATTTTGTTTTTTCTCTGTGGACCCTCACAATATTGTGTATTAATGCTCAGCCAATTCCTTTGTGTGGCATAATTCGCTTCTGTGTATTGCCATGTGCCATTAGTGTCAGCGTGTTTTGTGGAGACCTTATCCAAAGTGAGATGTGCGTGGTGTCCCATTCAGTTCCATCGGCTTTATACTCACACACCACTCTGACTCCATGGACTGGCCAACAGTAATATTAGAAGGAACAGCATGAGCAGACTCTGGCAGATGTAGTGTATAGTCCGTAAGTGGTGGTACAGGCCATGACTAAGCCCACCACTGATTATTGTACGTAAGTGGCAGAGGAGGGTGTTTCAGAGTTGTACTGGGTGAATTTAATACATTGTTACAACATGGAAGGCTGTTTTGTACAAGCAAGACTTGTTCTCTTCTCTGTCCCTAGAAAATGAACACATCCATATAACACTCATTTCTTGGCCTTTCTTTATGAAACAATGTTAGGAATCTACCCTGCCTGATTTTGAATTTCAATGTGAATGGATTAAATGCTCTCCATGGAAAGCCACCCAATGGCTTTATGAGTTTTGTCTCTTTCAATTCACAGGGCATGGGAGGAACATGTTCTTTGGCTTAGATACACATGGCATTTCACCCTTTGAGATGTGCTTTGGGATTCAGGTTCCAAGAAGCCCAAACCATCAAAGCACAGCTCAGGTCAAACCCCTAATGGCTCAATCCCCTTCCACAGTCACAATTTTCTGAGACCTTTATTGTATTTTAAAGCTGTCCTTCCACAGTGGATCCACCTGCTTGCAGTGTTCTCCAACATGATCTTCAATGGTAATACCATTGCAGTGAGAGGCCTGGGGTTCACACTGGCTTTCAAAGGCAGCAGTGATACGGGCCATATAGATAGATACTGCATGTCCCTGCCTCCATGAAGGTAAATCCATCTCTGAGTGAGTCCAGGTTCACAAAAGTTAGTAAACCTTTTGGCAAATCTAATCTGATAGAAAAAGTATGCCCACACACATGCAGAAATGTCAGGAAAATATTATAAAATACTTGTTTACTCAACTCCTAGTTAACCATATCTTGATAATGTCTTCTGGTATTGCAATGTTTCTCAACCAGTGGGTTGCAGCCCCTCAAGGGGACAGGTAATGTAAGTCAATTGGGGGTGGGGGTATCCTTAGCCAGTGAAAATTTTATTACAATCTAAAGCAAAGAAAATCACGCTCCCCCACTCCCTGCATCTGCTCACCCTTCAAGCTCAAGTATGTCAGCCTCTTGAAAAACACGCACACATCGATTACATAGGCTTAGCATTTATGCTGATACATTTTTTACTCTTACTGTTACAGAACATGTCAGGGCTAGTGAAAATGATTGACTTAGAATAAGGGGTGCCAACCTAGAAAGGTTGAGAATAGTATTGGATGTAAGGTTGTATTGGATGTAAACTGGCTTTCCTGCCCTAATCTGGCTGGCCTTTTAAATCCAGTTGATGTTTCTTCATTGCACTTTGGGGTAGGAATCCTGAAGCACATCCTTTGAAAAGCCCACTGCTTAGCTAATGCCTTTATTCCAGATAAGGGTAACTCCCCACTTCAGTAAAAGCTGTGGTTACCACAATGTGTTGTGTTGATTCTTAGTGAGCTGGCGAGATGTATAGTTGATGACTTTTTTTTATATTATAAACAGGAACTTGTGAACTTGCTGCTGACTGGTAAAGCTGTGTCCAACGTGTTCAATGATGTAATAGAGCTGGATTCTGGAAATGGAAATATCACAGTTTTGAAAGGAATCACTAACCGCAGTGATATCGGCTTGCTGTCTCTCTTTGAGCACTATGATGTTTGCCAGGTATGTACCATTTGCTTTTGAGTTTAGTTTAAAAGGGAAGCAATTTACAAATCTGAAACTTGACATGGACTGGATGCTTGCAGTAAGACATTATATTTCACTTACTGTGTGATTGCACATTGGGGAGCCAGCCTGGATGAATCCTCTAGGTGATGCCACCATATAATTTTGCTACTACCACTAATAATAACAGGGACATAGGACTGGAAGGGACCTCCTGGTTCACTGCGTCCAGTTCCCTGCTATTACAAGCAGCACCATCATATAATCACAGATCTAAACTTATCAAGCGCCGTTTTGAACTTAGGTTATTTGTCCCCACTTCTCCTGTTGGGAGGCTGTTTGAGAACCCCACTCCACTAATGGTTAGAAACCTACCACTAACCTTCAGCCCAATAATATTCCTGACCAGCCTATGCTCATTTGTTCTTGTGCCAACATTGTTGTTGATCTTAAATAGCTCTTTCCCTCCTTTGTGTTTACCTCCCTAATGTATTTGTAGAGAGGAATCAAATCCCTTCTTAGTCTTCATTTTGCTAGACTAATAAAAGACAATGATAATATCTGGCAACATAAAGGGACATGTTTCTTTTCAACATTTAATTTTGAAAATAATATTTTAGTTTCATTTAGAAAGAAAATGCAAAATTAGATTGAAATTTCCAAAATAACCCAGTGAGAGTAATTAACTGCTGGAACAATTTATGTACAGCTGTAGTGGATTATCCATCACTTGAAGTCATTAAATCATGACTGGGTGTCTTTCTAAAAGATATGTTCTTTCACAACCAGAAGTTATTGGGCTTGACTCTGGAATAGTGTTGGAAATTCTATGGCCTGTGCTATACGGGGGGATGAGACTCGATGATCACAATGTTCCCTCTGGCCTTTTCAATTTAGGAATCTATGAAAAGACACCCATCAAGTAATTAGCTAATAATTTGTTTTAACTGATCAAATGCAAATAAATGTATCTGAAAACAAATCCTGACTTTAAATGTTTCCCATATGGCTGAAGTTAGTGGGATTTTCTTAACACTGATAAATTCTAATGTTTCGTTTTTGTAATGGAAAAAGACTACTACAGTATTCAGGACTAAAACAATAAAGTCAAGAAAATATCCCAATATGATATTAATGTCCAAATTTGATGAATACTGATCAAAACAAAGCAAGGAAAACATGTGCTTTATCTGGTTCATGCTTCTAGTCCTTCCTTAGTATTATTATAAAGAATGTATCACTTCCTTGGCTTGAACCTCAAAAAGATTAGCACCTCTTACAGATGTTTTCCATGCTCCAGAGTGGAAGATGTGTTGTATGTAGCATAACATTAAGTGAGGTTAGTATAGATGATAACTCATCTACTCCTCCACTCTCCCCAAAAAATTCTACATTACCAAATCCCAAAACATCTGAAAACCTGACCTCTTCAACTTATTCTTCAGATACTAAACTTAAGGGATGTGGCGCCTTCTATGAATATGCAGCTGCTTGAGAATTAGAATCATGATCAGCGATATATTTTCCAAGTCAATTATTCTTACTCAGTTGCAGAAACCTCAGTAGACATAATTTCATTTTTTTTTTGGTCTACACTAATTCAAGCATCTGATGCAAACTTTCTTATATTTTATTTGGAACATCTGTCACTGCTGTACATTTGAGTTTTTCGAGTACAACACAATACACACTGGAGGGAATGTAACAAAAATCGGATTCCAGTGGACTCATGTCACCAGGCCTGGAACTCATTGTCATGGTTTCAGAATTAAGGGCCAAGTTCTACTCTCAGTTACACCGATGTGAATCTAGAGTAGCACCGGGAAAGTGGGTGAGGTTACATTGTATTTACTTTGGTGTAGCTGAGAGCAGAACTGGGCTCTAAGTCTTTAGAATTGACTGTTTCCTTCTTAGCAGCATTTCAGTAAATAGGTTCTACATAAAATTACAGTGTGGCAATGAGGATGGTAACTGGAACTAGAAATGGATAAGAACAGTAATTTTTTCAACAGTTAGAGGCTCATGTATGAGACTTATAGTGAATCACAGAATCAGAACATAGGGATGGAAAAGTACTTTGAGGTCATATCCAGTCAACCTCCCAAGTGTAGGATTGTGCCCATTGTCAAGTCTATCTTGAAAAGTCTAAAGCAACAGAGCTACTCTATAGTTGAATACAGTGCACACCATAAAAACTCAATGTTAGCCTCCGCTGCCATGATCCAGACACTATCATGTCTTTAACTCTCACTGCCTTTTCCCATAGCTACTTGGTCATCTTAGCTCCTCATCTTCCCACTTTTTCCTAACATGTTAAGTGCCATGTGATCTGATAGGAGGACTCGGAATCAAGAACTAATCTTGGTTCTGCCAATGGTTCCCACTGTGGTGGCAATGAGCATGTTAGCAAACTTTTCTACCTTCATTTCTTGATTTAGAAAACTGGGACAATGACAGTTATCTGTTAACTCAGCTTATTCATTAAAATGCCACTGATGGGAAATATTAGCTTCAACCCCTTTGACGCAACCTGCACACTGTGTGCACTAACAAGATCTGCTTTACATTAACTCACAAATTCACTGCATATTCTCTGTCTTCTGGTACTTCATCTGTTTATCTGCCCTGTGCAACACTCTTCCCATAACCTTTTGTCTGCTTTGCAGGTGCCTCTTGCACTTAAATGTATTAGAAGCAACTCATCTGGGGGAAAAAGATATCCAACCATCTTAGCTAAGAAACAAGTCATGAAAATATGTACATGCAAAACGGGAACTGGTGGGCAAGCTTTATTATCCATCAGTTTGGCTTTTTATTGTTCGGTAATGAGCACGCAGTAGAGATTCTGCTTCATGTATGGATTCTGCAAAGGCACTGTAATATCTCTATAAATTACTGGTGAGCTCCATTATGGAGAAAAATATGTGTTCCATCTTAAGGTATCCATCATTTAAAAAAATTTGTTCTTGACTCCTTGTTTATTCAAATCCCTTTCTAGCTTGGAAATGAAATGTGTTTCCTTACAGAAAACTTTTTGTCTTCTATCTCATCCGTGGATTTGTTTTCATAGGGTTGGTCATTACTGTTGGGATATTAACACTGACTTGTTTAAGAAAAGACAAAACAACAAGATTGCAGCATTTCTTTATTTAAACCTTAGATTTTAGAGATTTTCACAGATTTTGCAAGCATCTATAGCAGAAAGAGTTTGGTCAAATATAGCCCAAATTTCTGTAGCATTGGACTGTCTCTGATGTCACTGCTAGTAAATCTTGACTTCTTGAAAATGAAATGTTAAACTTTTGCACTACCAACCTCTGTTCTCAAAACCACCACTGTTATTTTTACATGTATTATTTACATTGCAGTGGCACCTAAAGGCCCCAGTCAGGGTGGGGTCCCATTGAATTAAACACTGCATCCACATGATGAGAAGAACCAAAGAGCTTACAATCACCAGCCTTTGGATCTACCACTTGCACATTATGATTGGTGAAGCCTGTAACTGGTGTGGAAATTCATTATTATTACCTGTCTGTCTTGGATGACAGGCTTCACTCAGCACCATGATGTCTGCATGCCTTTTTGAGCACAAGTTGCATATGGCATTTGACCCACAGCCATCACTTCATTTGCTATAGATCTCTTTAATCTGACCTGTGTAAGGCACCAGTGATATAATAATTGGTAATAATTGTATGTTGTGGCTGCATATAGGGTCTTGTTCAAAGCCCACTGCAGTCAAAGGGAGTTTGGTCACTTATTTCAGTGAGGTTTGGATTGGACCCAAATCTTTTTCCATTCCTCTCCATTATTTTTCACCTTTTCATCTGTTTCCTATTTCATCATGTGAGACAGTTCTTCTTCTATATCAAAACTGTCCAGTGCCATATTGTTCTGTGTTTGTCCAGCGCTTAGCACAGTGGGGTCTTGGTCCATGACTAGAGCTCTTAGGTGCTACCACAATACAAATAATAATATTAATAAATTACATACTGCTTCTGTTATACTAATGACTGTCTACTTCTAGTTGAACTCAAAGATCTCTGTTTAAAACGTTTTTGTTTCTGGCAGGGCTGGCATATTCTTCTATTTATCAATATTCCCAAACATTTGTAATTGAATTTTGTTTTCTTTAATCTACTTGAAACCTGCTACATTGTAATGGCCACAACTGCTCTGCCCTTCATGCCACCTGGAACTGGAAAACATATAATTGCAAGTATACTAAATAGTGTATTACCCAGGGGGAGTGAGCTAGTGTTTTATTGCAGGTGGAATAAGTGTGCTGAGGCTGTGATACTGTAGATGTCCCAAGGAATGTAAAAAGGGAATCTTCTTTTATAGTATCGACTCCTCAGACTAACGTTGTGGGCACATCATTTAATATTAATGCCTGACAGCAAATGTCATTGTAATCAAAACCTTTGTTAATAGAACAGACAATGTGCAATTTCCTGTAAACACTTAAGCACCGGCTAATTATATCCGTTTGTAGTAGCACGTCCACCCCTCATGGATGCCCCCTTGTCTCTGGTCGTAGCATTGCACAGGGTCTGTGTCTCTGGTGTCCCCATATCAGGCTCTCCCTTGCACCTACAATAGCCTTTCTCAGCCTGCCTCTTCTCCCATCTCCCACCTAGATGTTCTCTGGCTTGGCACTCCAGGCAACTCACAAAAACTCCTTCTGGGATAAGCCCTTCTGCCCCTCTCAGGCTTCATGATAGTTTCCTTGTTGGCCCTACCTCAGGGCTTCCCCTGTAGGAGCCTGACCTGCTCCTGTAATGTCCTTTCTCCATTGCTTCTTGTCTACTAAACCCTATCCCAGGACTTCTGTTTGCCAGAGACGTGTCTCTTCCGCAGTCTGTTCCCATATGAGCTCCCTCAGTCTACTTATAAGTCATAGCTCTGCCTCGTCTGGCCAGGAGGCAATTAGTCAATCACCCCCTAGGAGCAGAGCATGACTAATAGGAACTCTTCCCCTTGCCTTGCAGGTGATGGGGGTTGAGTCCTATCACACCGTTACATCCATTTTATCCAGGCAGGACAAAAAGTAATGGGCTTAATCTTCAGCAAGAGAGATTTAGGTTGGATATTAGAAAAGTTTCTAACTACAAGAGCAGCTAAACTCTACAATAGACTTCCAAGGAAGGTTGTGGAATACCCATCATGGGAGGTTTTTAAGAACAGGTTGGACAACCACCTGTCAGGGATGGTCTAGGTTTACTGGTCCTGCCTTAGCACAGGGGACTGGACTTGATGACCTCTTGAGGTTCTTTCCAGCCCTACTTGCCTATGATTCTATGAAAGTGAATCCCACTGAGTTCAGTAGGATTGGGGAGTTTTTAAAAGGGGCATTAATGAGTTAGCAAACTATTGCCTTGATCCCAGACAGTGATCTGTATGGCTGGGCCTTTGTACCCACATAGAATCCTATTGACTTCAGCAGTGTTGCTGGGTGAAATTTTAATAATATATTTGCTGAAAAATGCAGTTTTGTTGACCCAAAACTATTTGCAAATTCATATTGAGTCCACTGAATAGATTTAATTGAACTGAAAAAAATCAAAATATTTTGGAAATGTCAAAATAAAACTTTTTTTTTTCCTACACAGAGGATTTTTTTTTCAATTCACTGGAGATTTTGAAAAAAAAACGTTTTGTTTTTCCCAAAAGAATTAAAACAATTTTTTTTTCAGAATTGCCAGTAAACCCATATTTCCCCCCCCGAGCTCTACTCAACTTTGCAAGATGGGACTTTGCAGGAGGGGAGCTTGTAAGTGTAACACTGTAACAAATGTTGCAGTACCCAGGCAAACAAAAATAAGGCAGGAAATGGCAGGGTTGATATTATAAATAAATACAATTCAAATTTAAATAATGTAAAACACAGCAAGCAGAAAAATTAAAAACTATGCTAGATATGATGGAACTAAAAAAACAACCACATCAGCCATGGCCATTCAGTCATCTTGTTTTTTCTGATGTTGCATCCTCTTCCCATCTGAATTATAAACGTTACAAGGAATGATGAGAACATTAATTTGTATCTGCTCAAGCTGTGTGCCTTACTAGAGCACCAAAAACAGGAAAAAAAACCTTTGCCTCATATGTATTGTGTCTGAAGAAAACTTAGCAAGAATGCAGTTGTCCTGTGCTATAAGAAGATAAGCTATGAACGGTAAAATATGTGCAGATTCAGGAACTTTCACAAGGGCAGATACATTGGAAATGATTCTGCCACAGTAAGTGTTGGTGAGGAGAGTTAAATTTGCCATTGTGCAAGTATGAAATTAAGTCAGATGGTTAAAAAGACCACCCACAGAGTTGGAAATGAGTCTTTCTTTGCAGGTGCTCTCTTCTGAAAGGTTGACATTTTCCAAAGATGAAAATTGCCTCAGTGAAATTTATGAGGGTACTTAAGGGATTTGTAAGGGAGGGGCACCGTGGTAGGGAAGTCTCTGTAGGATTGTAAACATGCAGCATAAGAAGATACCTAACTCCCTATATTCCCCCCACCTTTCTGCCTGCAATAGATTAATAAGCATCTGTCAAAAGTGATGAAATATTTTAAAACTGATGCATTATAGTATTTAATTAATTTGTGATACTAATATAGGCTCCTTAAGAGGGGACTCTCTTCATACTTGTCTCCTGTAAAGTACAAAGCATATGGCTGGCCCATAACAAAAATGACAATTGTTAAATATTAAGAAGTCCAAGAGCCAGATCTCTCTGCAAGCTCTTAGGGTTGGTTTACACTACCGTGGTAAGTCGACCTAAGTTTTGCTACTTCAGTTACATGAGTAATGTAACTGAAGTGGACGCAGCTTAAGTCGACTTACTGCACTGTCTACACCGCACTGTGTCATGGGAGATGCTCTCCCACTGACTTACCTTACTCTTTGCAGGGAGTTGGATTACCGGAGTCGACGGGAGAGTGGTCTGCCATTGACTTAGCGGGTCTTCACCAGACCCGCTAAATCGACACTGCTGCATCAATCACAGCAGTGCTGATCTACCGGTAAATGTAGACATGGCCTAAGTAAATAGGCCTGCCTAAAGGATTTCAGCAGACCAAGAGGAGAGAAGGGAATCTTTGGGTTTTTATTTACATACTCTGAATTCTGCATGTGCATCAGTGTGATTTCAGCAGACAAAGATGAATGAGTCTCCTGAGTGTGAGACATCAGGAAAATATGCAAGCTCTTCTTACTAGTGGGTGAGGCTGGGCAAACAACTGGCTTCTTTGGCCAGCAAGAGGCATGGGTACAGCATTCATCTCCTCTTGCAGAAAAAGTTGGATATTTGACTGCCATTATCTTCTTGAAGGTGACTACATCAGAAATCCCAGGGTGGGATTTTTAAAAGCCCTCAATGTTGGCCTAAATTTGAAGTTTGACCATTGACTTCAATGGAAGCAAGTTAGGCCACCAAATGAGCACTTGTGAAAATTCCACTTTTAGTGTAGCATATTACCCTTCTCACTGTGTTATTGGTCTCTGGTCTCAAATCTTGGGGAAAGCTGATAGTATTTGTTTCATTGAAGCCCTTGATTATCAGTCCTACGAATAACACTACTTTATGATACAGTTAAGACCAACTCTTCCTCTAGTGTAATTGGTGTAGCTCTGTTGTTTACAATAGCTGAGGATTTGGCATGCAGTATTTTAAACACTAGTGGAACGCTTATGTTAATGCAGTATGTGCTTTTAGTTCTTTGTGCAATATACATATCTGAGGCTCAGTCCTGCAAGCCTTACTCACATGAGCAGCCCTATTGACATCAGTGGGACTGTTCGAGTGAATAAGAGCTAGAGTGGAACTTTGGTTGGAAACCTTTTTCTATTTCCTTAATCTCACATCAGCACATATTGTTTGAAGCCTTTTGGGCATTATTTTAGCAGCCATTTATGGGATGACAGCATTACAAGGAAGTCACTGTTCACATTTGTCTTTGATTTACAAGAATACTAATATAAGCATCTTTGTAAAGTGAAATATTTTCATCAATTTCCCTCTTATTCGAAATCTTTTGAAATCTTGGATCTATGTACTTCTCTTATTGTTATTCCTTTTATGTTCTATTTTTTTAGCTTTTAACTTTGCAAAATTTCTTCTGTACTTTTGAGCCAAGAATTTACAAACCCTCCCTCTCCAAACTATTGAATAAAAGGATGTGTTATATAGACATTAACAAAGTAATGAGTCAGTTACTTATTGATCTAGAGAATTGTTTCCTAACATCACAAGGAACTCTGCTTCAGGAAGATGCTTGATTTTGTATTTATATAACATTTCAGATGCAAAATACATTTCTTTTTAACAAAAGTGCATAATTCACAATGCTGAGAATTTTGTTGAGATTTTTATAATAGAATGGGCTACACACCATATGCTGTATTTTTTCTGCTGATTAGCTCACATTGGTGGCTATAGGCAATGTGCCTGAGAATTGGAAGCAGCATTATGTATACAATATATACCATAATGTCCACAGTAGCAAATATACCTGCTAGAACCCTCTCCTGACCTCTTTATTCAGTCCCAGGAACGAAGGAACGAAGGAATGATCAGATCAGATCCAGAGCAGCAGTCCGCGTAGTCCAAAATCCTTTCTCTGACAGTGGCCAACGCCAGAAGCTTTAGGGAAAGTTGCAAGAAGCCACGTAAAGGACAATTATTATGGAAAACCAGCCCCAAGGGAAGGTTTTGTTTTAGTCAGTGGATGAGGATTTAGAGCCTTTTCATATATTTTTATTCACCCTAATGTAACTGTGGATATTCTCATTACCCATATAAATATCCAAACTTCTTTTGGCTATTCTTCTGGCTCTGTCAATCTGTTTCTTCACTTCACTGTTTTCTTCACTGTTTATTCACTACAATACCCACCTGCTGAAGTGAAGAAACAGATTGACAGAGCCAGAAGAATACCCAGAAGTCACCTACTCTAGGACAGGCCCAACAAAGAAAGTAACAGAACGCCACTAGCCGTCACCTTCAGCCCCCAACTAAAACCTCTCCAATGCATCATCAAGGATCTACAACCTATCCTGAAGGACGATCCCTCACTCTCACAGACCTTGGGAGACAGGCCAGTCCTTGTTTACAGACACGCCAACCTGAAGCAAATACCAGCAACCACACACCACACAACAAAAACACTAACCCAGGAACTTATCCTTGCAACAAAGCCCATTGCCAACTCTGTCCACATATGTATTCAAGGGACACTATCATAGGACCTAATAAATGGACACAAATCAAACATCAAGAATTATAACATTCAAAAACCAGTTGGAGAACACTTCAACCTCCCTGGTCACTCAATTTCAGGCTTAAAAGTCACAATTCTGCAACAAAAAAACTTCAAAAACAGACTCCAACGAGAAACTGGAGAATTGGAATTAATTTGCAAACTGGACACCATTAAATTAGGCTTGAATAAAGACTGGGAGTGGATGGGTCATTACACAAATTAAAAATTATTTCCCCATGCTAATTTTTCCCCTGCTGTTACTCACACCTTCTTGTCAACTGTTTGAAATGAACCATCCTGATTATCACTACAAAAGTTTTTTTTCTCCTGATGATAATAGCCCACCTTATTTGATTAGTCTCGTTACAGTTGGTATGGCAACACCCATTTTTTCATGTTCTCTGTGTATATATATCTTCCTACTGTATTTTCCAGTGCATGCATCTGATGAAGTGGGTTTTAGCCCACGAAAGCTTATGCCCAAATAAATTTGTTAGTCTCGAAGGTGCCACAGGTACTCCTCGTTTATTCTAATGTTAAGCAGTTCTAAAGTTAAGATTTGTACAGCATCTAGCACAATAGGATTGGGGTCTCTAGGCACTACCTCAATAGAAATACTTATAGTAATAATAAAAGCTATTCTATTAAAATAGAAGTTTTATTTTTGTCTTTAGTTTCCCTAAATAATTTCTGGAAGATAAAACTGTCAGCAGTTCTATGGGAAAAACAAAGCTGCTTTGTGATAAGATGCCATATTTCAATTACAGGAATATAGCAAATAACTAAATATCCTTTATAGCTGAAAACTAAAATCCCAACAGGAAGAAAAAAGAAAGGTGTTCCTGATTCATTAAACAATCTAGCTACTATATTTACCCATTTACATGTTAGTAGAGGGGCTGAAATCCTGAACTTGCTCCCTGCTGTAAAATGTACTGCATGATAGTCTGGTCCCAGTAAGTGAACACATCTGCTGTTGCTCACTGTGAACCAATACCTCCGGACATTGCATTGATTTCAGGAGGGTGTCATCATAAAAGGGCAACCCAGGACTTGGGGAGGGAAGGGGATGGTGTTCATCATGGAACAGATTAAGGCAGGAAAAGAAAATCTCAAATCTCTTATTGACTTCAGTGGATATAGGAGCATGGCCTAAATAATTTACCTATCAGTATGTTGTAAACACCAGAATATATATATAAAACATGCACCCCAAGAAGAGTTTTTACCCCAAAAAGGAAGACGTGTCAGAGTCTCTATGAAGTCCAGTAGGGACTTTGCTATTGCTATTGATTTTACGTGGAAGGTGGTCAGATTCTACAGTGGTGGGCAGCAGGATAAAACCCTATGATAGATAGATAGATAGATTAGATTAGATTAGATGATAAATTAGGTGATTATTCAAAAAATATCAATAATACTGTATTTACTTATATTTCAAACTGTTGGGAGATTTAAAAATAATGGCTATTCAAGTAAAGTACACTTTTTTCCCCCCACGAAGAATACTTATGTTGTGCCTTTAGTCTGAGGGTAGAACTTCCATATGAGGTCAGCAGGAGTTGCACATGTGATTTAAGCGCATGATAAGGCCTTTACAATTGAAGGTTAAAAAGAAAGAACTGAGGTCCATCAAAGGCGGCCCAATAATAATGTGTTGATTTTACTCCATCTGAGATTCTGAGAATCTTTCCGTTTTAGTAACAATGGAAAAGGTTGTTCAACGTGAAAAGATTTTATTGTTTTATTAGACTCGTTCAAAACAAAACAAAACCCAAACCCCTGAATTTGAAATGCCAATGAAAAAATGTGTTGAAATGCAGGGATTATATTAGATTGTAAACTCTTCAGAACGGGGATTTAGTCTTCCAATATGTCTGTACGGCACCTCGGAATAACTAAATCATGATCTTCATATTACTCTGCTCTTTTCAGTGTGGTTTAGTAGCTACGGCAGCTAACTGGATTCTCCTTACTTCTGAATTCCAGGGATGGAATCCTGGGCCCATTGACGCCAATGGGAGTTCTGCCACTGACTTCAGTCAGGCCAGGATTTTGCCCTCTGTGAAAAAGAGGTGTTCTTAATTGTGGTTAGCTAACTCAGGTTGAAATAGCAGTGAAGATACAGTAAATTGGCTTTTAACTTAGGTTAGTAACTTGAGTTTAACCCCAGGCTCCCCTGTAGGCTTTAACTCAAACTGCTAACCTGCGTTAAAGGCCAAGTTGCAGTGTCTTCACTACTAATTTAACCCCTGTTAATTAACCCAAGATAAGAACATACCTTTGTTGCAGTGAAAAACATATCTGTGTGTAACCTTGGGCAAGTTACTGAGCCTAATTGTGCCTCAGATTACCTAACTGCAAAAATAGGGGAAATAACCTGTACCGGCTTTAGAGGTGTACTATGAGCCTTAATTAATTAATGTTGAAGGCGATACATAAGTGAAAATTATTGTTGTTTTTATTATTGTACACCATGAACTGTTTTGTTTTTCATGCTATCTCTGTTTCTTCCAGGTTGGCTGCTATTTGAAGACCCCTAGGTATCCCATTTGGGTCGTATGCAGTGAAAGCCATTTCAGTGTGCTTTTTTGCTTGAGAAAGGACTTACTAGGTGACTGGAAAACGGAACGGAGATTTGATCTCTATTACTATGATGGCCTGGCCAACCAGGAAGAGGAAATACGGTTAACAGTTGGTATGTATAGGAGAACCTTTGCATTTCCTCCACAGTGACAGTAACAGCATCATACCTGAAAGAAGAGTCCTGATAATATAACCCAAATCTAGCCGAACTATTAGAGGTTTGGTGCCCACTTCCTAGGTTTCCATTATGAGTTACAATAAATAGTGGTTTGCAGCAGGATAATTTTGAGGTTAAGATAAGGGTCCTTAAATGTTTAAAAGTTTAAAATGTGCCCTGTTTCCCAGAAGCTGCTACACCTTTAAAGAAAGCTGATTTCTAAGGGCTAGATTGTGGTCTGGTCTGTCCAGACTCACAGGGCCATAAACCAGTTGTGACTTTGGATAGGCTCCACATCTCTGCAGGCGCAGGGGACAGAGTAGATCCCGCAGTCTCAGTATTTCCCCCTCCCCTTGCAGGATGGGTTGGAAATGACAGAGAGGGTGGGGAACGGTTATAGCCTTAGTTTGAACCTTAATGCTCCTTCGGGGACAGCTGAGTTGGTGCAGAGAATATAGTAAGCTGCTGCTAATACGGTCCAATTCCTTCCTTGGACTGCTCGTGAGGCAGCACATCTGCACACTGCCCTTTAGTCATGGCTAGTTGTAAAATGGACAATCTGGCCACTCATTAAACAGAGCTGATGTGCCCAACCCTTGAGAGTTGCAGTCAGGAGTTGTGGGGGCTCAGGAGAATCTTTCAAGATTTGGTCTTTGGTAAGTGAAATTGTAGCAGCACCATAGTTTGTATCATCTTACTCAAATTCACCGAGAGCCCACCCTACTGGGATGATTATGATGGTTGTATGTTATCTCCATAAATAAACAGGTACCCATATGTGGTCTATTTCAGAAGTGAGAAGACTTACTAACATATATCGTACAAAGGGCCACTAGGAGAGGACATTTATTATAACTAGCTCCTGCTATCCTTACATACAGCTACTATTTTTTTTTTCATATGCCCCAATTTTTTTTGAAACGTATGCCTCTTGGGCTGACCTTTTCTGTGATTTTTTCCAATGTTTTTGTAAGTTTGAGAAAAAACATTTCAGTTTTGCTTTGTTAAAGAGCAACAACATACCTTTTGGTTTAAGCCAGTCTTATTAGTTGTCTATGGTCAAGGAGAATCCTTACTTATTAATTATTTCTAACAGCGGTGAGTTTCAGTTTGTGGCAAGGACGTCCTTTGTCAGCATAGCAGTAGAGACCTAGGTTCTATTTACACCTCTGCTACTAACATCTGTGTCAACTTGGGCAAGTCACTTCACCTCTGTTGGTCTGAGTTTATCCATCAGTAGAACAGGAATAATAATACTTGCTCACACGTTGAGATCTGTGGATGAGAAATTGCTAATTATTATTTTGTGTATTGTTTCTTTGTACCATTCAACCAACTCTTATCACTCCAATTTATTTCTCCTCTGGAATTAGGCTTGGATTCAGAAGTATGTTTTAAATTTAAGGCATCACACCCACAAACAGTTTGTACTACTAAATCTTTTCTTATCTTTGGAATTTTGCAGTACTGCATTAACGCCAAATAGTTTCACCATTCTGGCTAGAAAATCTCTCCAAGATTCCTCTGAGCTTGTTGTGTGTCTTTGGAGATAGCCATCCTGCTCAGTACAAACTTTGTTTGATCTAGAGAAAAGTTGGGGTTCTTTAACATCTCCTAAAAAGTGTAACTGAGTCTTCTGAGTCCTTAGGTGCTGTGCTTTCTGTGACCAGATGTGCAAAAGTAGTGTTCCTTGAAATGATGACCTTCACCCAGAGCTGTACTTTGTAACCAAGAAGGCAGGATCAAAGCCTGGTAAAGCCTTTTGCAAAAATAGAGAAAGAGTGAAGAAGTGGATAGCAGAATTAACTTCATTCGGAGTGAAATTTTCCCTTGTGTAGGGGACCAGAACATAATCTATGTAGGACTTAACTGATGTACAGTCTCATGCTAGCCGTTTGCATAAGGGCAGATTTTATCTATGGTGCTCACTCATATGGACCCATTTGCTGCAAGATAGAGAGGATACCTGTTATCTCTTTCCAAAAAATAGAGCAAATCCAGGGTGGCAGAACTTCACTCTGCTTTACAGGGCAAAAAGGGCCTTCTTCCACACAGAAAGTCCTACTCAAATATAGGAGGCAAACAGGCTAATTTATTTGGAGGAAACGATGCACTCCATGAGAACTTTAAATGTCTCTCGTGTTTTACCCATGTGCCTTTGTCAGTCATTCAGAGAATCTCCATGGGTTTGGGGATATTTATTATATATTTTACACAGAACTTTTAGAAAAGAATAAAGGTTTTTTGGACTTCTGGAGAAACGTCACTGATCTTTATAATGATTACAGATGACGACCATCTGTGTATCTTACCCCATTCAAACATCCTTTGAACTCAGTACTCTTTAAAATGGGGTTCTCAAGAGCATAGTCATTTACTAAATTGCTGGGGGAAATATAACTGTCGTTGAAGTTATTAGAAGGTGGCATTTTCTCCAGAGGTGCATTTACCACCCCCAACTTCAAGGCAGCCGCCATAAGTTACAATAAATAGTTTGAGTGACTTAATTGAAATGGAATTGATTGAGGCTATTAGCTATTGCATGTATATTTATTGCTGTACTTCCCGTTAAAAAGAGTTTTGTCCCATATTTAAGAAGAGAGGTCTTGTGTGTGCCACTGTAGGCTTTGTGGAAAAATGATTGGTAAAACATAAGTGGTTCTGAATGGCAGGGTACCATTTTTAAATAACAGAAGTACCACTTACGAGGTTTTCAGACTATCATACTTTTCTTTAAACTACACCTTTGCTCATATTACATTACCAGACTCATCCTGAATGGAATCGGCTCTATATGATAATATTTGATCTGCCATTCCATGCCAATATTGTTTGCAGGTTTTGGAAAGAGGATTTAGCACGTAGATTGTCACCACTTTGGGGCAGGAACTATGTTCTTGTTCTGTGTTTGTACAGTGCCTAACACAGTGGGGCTCTGGTCCATGATGTTGACTTCCAGACATGATGATGGTCATGATAAATATCTGAAATGTCTCTGCAGATACAGTTCAGCCTTACACTGAAGATAAAGAAAATGACCTTATTCCTCCACTTGAGCACTGTATTAGGACAAAGTAAGTAACCCTCATCTACAATTTTGTAGCACAGATAGTTTCAGTTCCCTAACTTTTTTTCTCAAAATGAGGTTTTGACTTGCCATAAAATAAATATGTTCAGCTTAGTCGTAAAGAGTTGTTGGTTAACGAAAAGAAAGGACCTCAATGAGCCAGAGTTGGTAACAGAACATATCGGAAATAGGGTTCTGTTCCTGTATGATGTTATGATGACCACATTAATGGGCTGGGATGTTCAATTTAGTGCTTAAAGAAACCTTCAGTAAATCACTAAGAGCTGACCATGTCACAGTAATTCTCCTTGACTTCCATAGGACCAAAATTGGGCCCCCGAAAGCAATTTGTTACAAGAGCACAAAATGCATGAACATAAGAACGGCCATACTAGGTCCGATCAAAGTTCCATCTAGCTCAGCATCCTGTCTTCCGACAGTGGACAATGCCAGATGCCCCAGAGGGAATGAACAGAACAGGTGATCATCAAGTGATCCAACCCCTGGCGCCCATTCCCAGCTTCTGCCAAAAGGAGTGAAAAGGAGAAGAAAAGCCCTTTTTTTCTGTCCTCTTAAATGTCCAAATTCAAAGCACAGGGAAGCACAAGGAACTGTAATATGAATGGGATTTAGACATGAATGGGGAAAAAAACAGTAACAGGGCAGACAATGCTGTGAGCTTAACAGAGCAAACACTACTTGTAAGATAAACATGCATGCTTTAAATAAAACATGAGCACGGGGGCAGAATAAGGTATGTGTACGGATACTCATAAATATAGGGGGTATGCTGTTATAATAGCATTAACTCAAACAACTCATGGTATAGAAGTCATCCTGGTGATGGCCATTATAGGTAAGGCTACAGAACAGTTTCTATTATAATTTTCTCTTTTCACATGCTCACAACTCTCTGAAACATTCAACCTTTTAACCAAAATATTCCATGCTTGGGGTCAGCCTGATGGTGTTTTATTGATCGATTGATTTTTTTTTTTATTGAAGGTTTGAGTAAAATCCTTTTTATCCCTGGTGGTGGTAAAAAAAATCTCAAATATTTCCATAGTAAAAAAAATTGTGATCACCCTTTCTTTTATTGTGATAACTACAAAAAAACCCACTGCTATTTGAAACTGTAGTCCTGGCTTTTTAACAGGCGTCTATGAGGAGTATGTGATTTCTCAAGATTGCAAAAGACCATGTTTTTACACAATGTTCTGATTGTTTGAAGAAATGGGACTGAGCATGCACAATAGAAATTGGTTTTGTTTTGTTCGGTAAGCTCTTAGGGCAAATTCTGCCCTCAAATATGGACACCACTCCCACTGCAATGGATATTTCATGCACATATCAGAGGACAGATTTTGGTATTTAAAAATAAGTGTGGTGGTCATGGTTGTGCAGCTATTTAAGGGCTTAATCCAGTTAATACATTAAAGTGGATGGGAAGATTCCCAATTGTGTCAATGGAGGGGGATGGGGATTATGTGCGCAACTAGCTAAACAAAGAAATGTATCCTCTCCACTGGCAGAGCTTGGAAAATCCCTTAACTGGGTATCTCTGAAGCAAGAAACATATGTGCATCATAGGTGAAGACTGTAGCACTTGTTATATCAGCAACACAAACAGCTCCACATTTTTTAATTCCCTATTGTCATCTTCCACGTCCACCCCCAGTTTTCTTTTAAAAAAACAAGCTGGGACATTAACTGTCTAACATCATTGCAATGCAAAGCTCATATTACACAGTCAGCATCACAACAAGTTAGAAAAGGCACAACATAACATTACAACAGATACATTAGCACAGCTTGGTATTCTCATGATCTGGCTAAACACACAGCCTAACAGATGACAGTTTAGAATATGAAACCTATGCCCAAAGAATACACCGGATGGGCAATGCAGACAAAGTTAAATTTGTTGTTATAATCACTTTGTTTCCTGACTTTTGCGGATTGCCATATTGCAACACAATTCTACACAGCGTTTTTTTTAACTTTTCCCTGCATTAATTTTTAGAGGGTGGAATTAAAAATGAATTCCACTCTCAGCATATCTATATGTATCAGTTCTAAGGACTAAAGGTTGTCTCATTGATCTGTCTGTCTGTCTAGTGCTCTTATTGATAAGTTGCTAATCATTGTACTGGAGAACTGTCAGCAGGCAGCCAATCAAAGAGTAGCAAGTCTAGAGGGTGGTCATGTTACACTCCTTCCCCCAACCCCCATTTGATTACTGTGTTCCTTAGAATCACCAGAAGGCACAGAGGGAAAATGAAAAACAAATATTGTGTGTTCTTATGTGTAACTGAAAATCCATGTGCTAAGTATGTTCCGGAAACAAAGGTTATTATAAAGCAGGCACTGAAGTATACATGCAGAGAGAGAGAGAAGGAAAAATACTTTATATGGTACAGGCAGAGCAGAGGAAATACTTCAAAAAACCCCTTGTATTAAACAAAAACAATCCTTAGTCCCTACTTGATACCTGTTGCCATAAGACTCTCACTATGGAGGCAAGAATAGCTGCAAGATTTGGGGCAAGTTTGTTATTTGCCCCTCTAGATTCTCAGAACCAAGAAGTTTTGCCAAGGACTCCAGTCCTAGATTGGGATTTTCAAGAGAACTCAATTTTCCCCTTTCTTTCCCGCTATTCTGTTCTATACAGGTTCTTACATCGTGCCCATCACCACAGTAACTGAGCTCCTTCCAGTAGTACAGAAAGCAGTTTCGACTAACATCTGTCACTTTGGTTTCTTCTCTCGTCCTCCCCCTAGGGGGAGAAATGGGTGTGCAGTGCAGGGTTTTTGTTTGTTCTTTTGAGGGGGAAGGTTTTAATGTCCATGTTGCTCTGAGAAGACAAGGTTGGAGAAGTGCACTTTGCATTTGCAGCAGGAGGCAACACAGTCCAAACTTTGCCACCTGATGTTGCTTCCAACTGCAGACTCCCAACCAATGAGTCAGAGCAACCACTTGCCCTTCCATTGTGCCTCCCAGTTCCAGACATCTGGGGGAAACAGTTCGGTTCTGACCAAAAGATGCCTGGAACGTGCGTCCTTGGTTTGTTTTGGCGATGCCGTGCAGACTTCAGTAGAACACACTTGTATCATAGTCCCCGTCCTCAGTTGTTTTCTGTCTTCAGTGGTGGAAATAACATCTGTCATCTCTGCCTGAGGAGGCAAAACTTTGATCTTACTTTATCATCTAAATTTGGCAATATATTTTAGTAACCCGTCCTCTACCTTCCTCTGCAGTTTCCGGGCTATACAGTAGCAGAATACTGCTGTTGTCCTTTGAAGTGACACACTCCACTGGGACAACAGGGATGTACCAAGTACCATATGCAGGGCAGCACTGAATGTACATTTCACCCCAAATTACTCACACATTATGCAACAGCCAAATAATCAACACAGCAGCAGCTTTATGAACTTTATTCTAGACTGAATGCTCTGCAAGGGCTTAATGCAGCTTCCTTTGGAGTCAATGACAATACTCCCATGAACCTCAATGGGCTTTGGATGAGGCCTCAAGTGAATGGCATGAATTAGATTTTCTTTTTATTGTTAATCTGATAAAGTAGAATTGAATCAGAAGCAAAAATGCCAGGGTAGAGTTGAGGTATATTTCAGCAGGGTTGCGTGGGGGGAAAGCTCGAACTGCCACTCTCTATGCCCTACCTGTTCTGCCAATAAGGAAAGAACTTGCCCAGCACCTGACAGTTCAGCACTTCGTGTGAGCTCATGAAAAGAAAAACACTGACATTCCAGCATCTTCAACTCAGGCTTTTATGGGAGGTGAACAACAAAGGGATTTTTTTCAGCCTACAAATAGCTCAAGGGAAGTGGTTTGTAAATCAGTGAGGAAAATCAGTGTTGTTATGGGAGTCATCCTGATTTTTGCCACAGAATATTTTTTTCTATTTTTGTTTTTGCAAAACACTTAATGACAAAAAAAATCATCAGTGTAACATGACTAACATGTGTCTCAACGTGTACAGGAAGAGTGGTGCCTGCTATAACTATGGTATCTCAATCCTTTAGTTGATAACAGCACATTCACTAGAGTGTTTTCTCTACCGTGTGGTTTTGCATTTGCCAATCCAGACAGTTGTATCATATCATTCCACCAGCTCCTGATGATGGAAGATGATGTGGTGGGCAGAGTGTGCATGAATGGTGATGTGTCTGAGCTCTGTAGCATTCCCAAAGAGGCCAGGAGAGGATGGGGGTTATATTTCTTAGCCACATTTTATTGCTTTTTTGGTCACATCAGGAAGGATGTTGATACATTGGAGAGGGTTCAGAGAAGAGCCACAAGAATGATTAAAGAATTAGAAAACCTGTCTTATAGTGACAGACTCAAAGAGTTCAATCTATTTAGCGTAATAAAGAGAAAGTTAAAGGGTGATATGATTATAGTCCAGAAGTATCTACACGGGGAACAAATATTTAATTATGGCCTCTTCCATCTAGCAGAGAGAGGTATAACACTATCCAGTGTAAATTTTTAACAGTGAGGGTAATTATTAACAACTAGTAACAATTTACCAAGTTTCAGAGTAGCAGCCGTGTTAGTCTGTATTCGCAAAAAGAAAAGGAGTACTTGAGAATAAATTAGAGACTTAGAGACTAACCAATTTATTTGAGCATAAGCTTTCGTAAACTACAGCTCACTTCATTGGATGCATTCAGTGGAAAATACAGTGGGGAGATTTATATACACAGAGAACATGAAACAATAGGTGTTACCATACACACTGTAATGAGAGTGATCACTTAAGGTGAGCTATGACCAGCAGGAGAGCGGGGGAAGGGGGGACGACCTTTTGTAGTGATAATCAAGCATTATGAGGTGCTAAGGTGCCACAAGTACTCCTTTTCAATTTACGAAGGGTCATAGCAGATTCTTCATCACTGACAATTTTTAAATAAAGATGGGATCTTTTTCTAAAAGCTCTGCTCTAGGAATTATTTTGGGGAAGTTCTATGGCCTCTGTTATACGGTTCAGACTAGATGATCACAATGATCCCTTCTGACCTTGGAATCTATGAATCACCGTCTGAACTTTTTGCAGTGATTCCAATGTGATTCCAATTCGAAAGTCCACAAGACCTTCAAGCCAGATCAAAGTAACTGGTGGTTGGAATGTATTAGACTAGAGGTGTCTCATTTTCAGAGGCTTCTAAACAGGCGCTTGCAAATATTACATGTACAAGTAACTGTTTGTATGTGTAGCTCAAGTAACGCTTCATCTAAATACCCAGCTGTACTCTCCATGGGCCTGATCTTCAACGCAGTGAGGTCATCGGCAAGACTCCCATTGACTTCAGTGGGCTTTAGATCAAGCCCGGTCTCTTTCTCTGTGTTTGACAATGCCTACCACACTTTGGCTTCCACTGCAAATTACTGAATAAATATGTTGATGAATACAGATGTAGAGGCCCATTTGAAAATGTTCTCCTAAGTATGTATCTTAGCATTATTTCCAGGGCAGGGCAGTGGCAGAGAAGAGAAGAGAAGATATAGAATTTTCCTGTAGACGTTTGTCTATTGAGCATTTGAAAGAAATAAACACTAGCAGCAGCAGCAAAATGTACTTTCCTAGGCTTAGGGTCACAAATACAAATTGCCTATTCAGAGGCCCGTCTATTTAGGAATGTGCAAATTACCTAGTGGCATTTGAGAGTTTAGAGCAGTAGTAGGTGCTTAGGGTTAACCCTTATAGAGATCACTAAGAGACCACAAGAAATATGTGTCAAATATTTTGTGGGGAGAGATGTTAAGGCAGAAGACAGTATATAATAGGAACAACTATTTGATTTTAAGTGTGTGCCTCTGATTATAGTGGAAGGGGAAGATAAGGAGTTTTCAAGTGTGTCCCCCCTTTATTTCTCATCTGATGCTTGACCTTAACAAAGTTTAAATAAGATCAGTAATATTATCCCCAGAAAACACATTAGGAAGCCTGGAACTTAGGCTCTAAACTGGGATTTGAAAAGGAGTCTAAGCGGGGAGCAGCTCCAAATCCCATTGAAATCTAATGGGAGTTGGACACCTAGCTTCCTCAAGTGCCTTGGAAAGTCTCACCCTTGAATATTAAGGGCAGAAACCTAATAAGAGACCTCTCAGTCTCCAGGTCAATTCAGTTTTGGGGTCCCCTCTGCAGAGAGTACCATCCAGAGTGCGAATGGGTTCCAGTTGAAGCAGTGGTTCCAGAGAGGTGGATTCCTGTTGAATTCACAATGGGTGTGGTTGACATTAATGGGTCCATCCCAATTAAACACACCCTACACTATTTTTTTAGGAGGGAGGGGCACCACCACAACTGGCACCTTAACCCATTAGAATAAAACAATCTCTCTTGTCCTTAGGTGGCAAGGAGCAGTTATTGACTGGAATGGCACAGAACCCATCTTGTGACTGAACTGAAATAGAAGGAAACCTGCTAGAACAGCACGTTCTTATTCTCACCAGTAAGGAAGAAGGGCGAAACTCCTGGCTGCCCTTGCAATTTGTGGTGAAGCTGAGTGACATGCTGCATGCAGGCGGGAAGAATTTCACCTTGCGCTTCAGATATTTCATCCATAACGTAAACATCACTTCCGTAAATACTGTTTCACTTCCTTTTATGCACAATGTGTGAAAGGAGACAGAGCCTCCACTGCCAAGATAAGTTTTTGGACAAAGCAGTAAAGCTGTCAACTTCTACTTGAGTTCCATTGATGGATTCATTCTGCATCTTGCAAAGTTTTCTCCAAAGATCAGACTAAACAGGCCGCACCCAGATTTCTTTGATACTGGCTTTTCCTTCCTCCCCCTCACAGCCTCCCTCACCCCAAGGAAACCAAGGTACAAATGTGAAGCATTGCCAGAGAAAGAATTATCTTCTTTCACTAGTTTTTGTACTTCACACTTTCCAGTGAACTGGTTATTAACACTGTAGGCACTTGCAGTATGGCCTGGTCTACACACAGGTTTTGTACTAGTGTAACTAGGTGGGGATATAATATTTACTGATATTATATTGGTACAAGCCATAGTGTGGAAGCCAGTTATACCAACATAAGGATATTTATACCAGTAGAATTTATTCCTCTTCCTATACAGGAGGCTATGTCTATATTATGAACATCTGCAGCCATAGCTATATCAGTCTGAGGTATGAAGAGGTGGAATCCCTGACCAACATAGCTGTGTCAGGAGAAGCCCCTAGAGTGAATACAGCAATCCTGGCAAAGCTTTGCTTTTACTCATATAGCTTGTTTCACGCATGGGGGTGGTTTTACTGTATCGGGACAGAGTGCAGCTATGCTAGCACAGCTGCATTCACACTAGGGGGTATCACTACAGTACAGAGACTATGGGCTTGTCTTCACTTTGGAGGTAAATCGGTGCTGCTGGAATTGATGCAGCAACATTGATTTAGAGGGTCTAGTGAAGACATGCTCAATCGATGGGAGAGCGCTCTCCCATCGATTTCCATACTCCGCCTCAAGGAGCGGTGGAAGTCGTGTCAGCGGGAGAGTGTCGCCCATTGACATAGCATAGTGTGGACCCCGCGGTAAGTAGATCTAAGCTATGTCGACTTGAGTTATGCTACTAACATACCTATGCCACCATCGCCAGACACGGTGCAGATACAGCCTATGCTGACAGAAGACGTTTTTCTGTTGGTGTAGGAACACCGCCTCCCTGAGCAGTTAGCTATGTTGGTGGAAGCCCTCTTTCATCAACATAACTGTGTCTACACTGGGGATTATGTCGGCATAGCTAGGTCCATTGGGGGTGTGGTTTTTCAACCCCCTGACAGACCGATGTAGATATAACTTTTCAATGTAGCCCAGGCCTCAGAGCACTTTGCTTGTACAGTATACTGGCATTCCTTTACAGGTAAACGGTTCTAGTGTAGATGTAGCTGGAATAAGCTATGCCACTATAAGCACTGTTATACTGGTATAACTGCATCCACACTAGGGGCGTTGTACCACATGAACTATTCTGACATAGTTAAAGCCATATCATGTTTGTGTGTAGACAAGGTCTAAGATGCTTTGCCTCTTTGCAGTGTAAAAAAACAGAGGAGCCATAATGTTCTACATTTAAGATGCACATATCTGTGACAGGTAATGTGCCTGACAGTTAAATAAAAGGCATGTGTGAAAACATATTCTTGCAATTAATCCAGAGGCTACCAAACCCAGAGCTAGGGGTTCATGAATGAACTGTGTGAGGGTTATGTTGCAAATGAAATGTGTAGAACTGGGCCAGATCAATCAAAGGAACAATGGAACAAAAACTTTGAAACAAACCAACAATATTATTTACTAATGGAAAGGCAACAGAGAAGTGGTGTATCTGTAATTTATTCCTATGCCTTTGGGAGCAACTATCATAAAATATCTTTTAATGAGGAATTTTTCATGTCTGTTTTTTATGTTCAAAATGGTACCCTAGGAATATCCATTTTTTTCAGTTGTCCACTTTGTCATCATTTAATATTTAGTTTCTACTTTTCTATCAATAATAGTAGAATTTTTCAGACTGAATTTTCAGATTAAAACTTAATTTTACATCTGCACGTATTCAGACAAGTTATAGCAGAGCATCCAACTACACAGAAACATATATACACGGAGGGAAATTATCACTAGGGATAGATTGATGAGCCTGTCTGAATGTGAGCCAGGACACCAAACTTGAACAGAAACTTTTTTTAGCCTAAAAAGTCTTTGGATATGTACCCTCCTCCTCTGTTGCTTCCAGTTCCCAGCAAGCCTTCTACCTTCACACATCAGGGTCTCTGCTAGTCTGGCAAGGTCAGCTAGGCCAGATACTGTACTTAAACCTTGTGAGATCAAACCTTCCATTAAAGTAAAGATCAACAGGAGCTGGCAGATCTGATTTCTATTCCTGGCTCTTCTACAGATATATGACCTTTGCCAAGTCCCTTAACCTCTCTGTGCTTAGGTTTCCTCATCTACAAAATGGGGATAATAATACCTACCTCATAGGTGTGTTGCGAGGCTTGATCAATTACTGTTTGTAAGGTTTCAGAGGAACAGCCGTGTTAGTCTGTATTCGCAAAAAGAAAAGGAGTACTTGTGGCACCTTAGAGACTAACCAATTTATTTGAGCATGAGCTTTCGTGAGCTACAGCTCACTTCATCAGATGTTTACCGTGGAAACTGCAGCAGACTTTATATACACACAGAAATCATGAAACAATACCTCCTCCCACCCCACTGTCCTGCTGGTAATAGCTTATCTAAAGTGATCAACAGGTGGGCCATTTCCAGCACAAATCCAGGTTTTCTCACCCTCCACCCCCCCACACAAATTCACTCTCCTTTTTGAATTCTAATTGGAAGGTACTATAGGAGAGCAAAGGAAGTTGAATTCCTGGAGTCAGATATAATGAGAGAAAATATCTTTGTGTGCCCTCTAGCCTGGAAAAACCCAGGTGCATGCAAGATGTCAATAGAACACCTAGCTGGACCCTTGTAGAAAGAGTGCCAATCCCAAGAACATCTTCCATATGTAATATCAACAAAGGTAGAGGGTCTGTTGGCGTTTAGGGAGCTTTTTAGTGTCAGGAAGATATAGGAAATCGTCTGAGTGTAAGAGACAGAAAGTTGGGACTTAAGACAAAGGAAATATAGGACCAGAGAAAGAGGGAATGTTTTGGTTAGGCCTAGGAAGGTAGAGGAGTGGAGTGAGGAAATGGGGAGTTTAGGTAAGCATGTGAACGTCTGAGTCTTTCTCCAAACCAGACTGTAAAGACTTTTGAGTCTCTTCTGTGACTGGCAAGTATTTTCACTGAAAGTTGTTTTTCATCACCGCAGAATCCTATGGATCCAACTACCTCTGATCCAAGAAGACCTGTTACCTATAATTGTTATGTCGTCCCACACATACCATTTGCTTTGAAAAGTCCCCTGTGTATCTGAAATCTCTTTATCTGAATAAAATCCAAGTTCCATTTCATCCAGACAGAAGTTACAGTCAAATCCTGTATATCAGAAAGCCAGAAATAAATGTGCTCAGTACAATTCCACAAAAGCACTGTATGTATATATCGATTAACTTCCACTCCTACAGCATAGCTCTCCATGACCTGGCTGGGGCCCTGAGAATCAGCACATTGCTAAGATACTTACATCCCCTTCAGGGCTCACAATACAGCCACCATCCTAACTAAAGGGCACTGAAGGGTTTGATGTTCAGAGCTCAGAGATAGCTCTCCAGGTGAGAGGAATCACTGATGAAAGATGTTCGGTAATCCTTCTCTCAAAGGTGATGAGGGCTTATCTTGGTCCTGAGACCAAGGTATTGGGACCCTTACTCAGATCTAATTCTTCTGCCTGACATTACAGAGCATCAACACTATCACTGTTCACGCTATCCACAGGCCTGATGATCAACCCACTTGAGTGATTCTATTTCATTTAAAATACAAGTGAACACTGATGGTTGCAAATGTATAGATCTCTTTTTGGATCAGACAAGCATAAAGGGCCCCCAGACTTTGTTTTCTCTAGGGGTTCAGTGGCAATATAGAAACACAATTCTCTGCAGAATCACGTCTTGTTCCAGCAAACTCTGTTTTTTAAACTACATTTTCCTTTTGATTGTTTCCCCTTTTGGTTTTCATTGTCCTGCAAATGTGACTTCCTGAAACTAACAAAGCAGCAACCCCTGTAATATTTAAAACCTGTAATATTCATAAATTGCAGTATATCTTAATTTCATGCTCATTCCTTCTATAGTGTAATAAATGTACCCTCTTCTGAAAACAGACCTCTTAGTAGACAACAGAAGTGACATATTGTATACTCAGATGAGGATTTGATCAGAAATTGAGTAAATTGTTGTATATAATTTGTCACCTTTGTGGGAAATATACCTTTCAAACCAATCGTAATATTAGCATCTTTGATCCCTCACCCTTTTTGAATAATGAATTTGTTAGTGGAAATTAAACGGAGAGATTTGAAAATGAACATTTCATGGGACTAGCTGACCCATGAAAGTTGTTATCATCTCAGAGCGATTTGGAGTCCTCTATGAAATTAGTTTGATGGCCTTTATCTTGTTGCCAGTAGAAAGGTGTCCACAATACAAAAGATGCCACTTGTTAACAGTTTTAGCCTGGATACTAAATTTTTTTCTCACCACTAGGCAGGCCTTTCTACACTAGAAAA
Organism: Lepidochelys kempii; assembly: GCF_965140285.1. NCBI lineage: Eukaryota > Metazoa > Chordata > Testudines > Cheloniidae > Lepidochelys > Lepidochelys kempii. The sequence goes on from NC_136381.1 coordinate 260,347,783, forward strand.
ATGACTGCAACTTCCATTGATGGTGCAGCTATTGCATTAGAGCTAGTAGCAATGTAAATGCTAGTGTTGCTAGGACTCTTGCTTTGTGTTACATTCATGTCTTGAAAACCTGGTAAAATTGCTTGAGTCCTGTCTATGCTAGTGGTTTAGTACAAATGGAGCTACAACATTGGTTTCTATTGCTGTGATGTGAGCATTAATTCTTCCAGTGTAGATCCACCCCTAAGGTGACAGGCATATCTAGGAACAGGTTGAGGTACGCTGGCAGGACCTATGGAGAAGCTTGTCCTAACGTTATTTGTGCTGTCCCCGTCCTATGCAAAAATGGCAACTTGTTGTCAAACCAGCATTGGCCATGAACATGACATTCAAATTAATTATTTTTTTTAAATGACATACTGGGCTCAATGGAATTGAGCTGACATGAGGTGGTCGCTGTAGAAAGCAGTGGGAAGCTATATAACTTGGTAAAATCATACAGCCTTAGGCCAACATTTTCAAAAGCAGCTAGTGTGCTTCAGGTTTTGATTGACCAAACTGAGACACTTTAAGGAGGCCTGATTTTCAGGAGGCAGGTACGCAGCCATTAAGGGGGACCCTATAAAATATCTCAGGTTGGGAACCCCCAAATTGGGCATCCAAAATCCCTAGTCCCTTTAGCAAATCTTGGCCTTAATTTCTGAACTAACAAAATGTATACTTTTCAAAAAAGCCAAAGCAATTAAGGTGCTTAAATCTTACTTGACTTTCAGTGGGATGCAGGCATCCCAGTCCCCGTTATGACTGGTGGCTATTATTTTTGTTTGATGTTAGTAAGGTCTGAGAACTACACAGGTTAATCCACAGCAAGAGAATAATTAGCCCCACTGTCTGGTTCACTTTGCTATGTAAACTGTGGAAGCTAGTCACAGCAGGCTCCCATTAAAGTGACTTCCTATATATTAGTACTCTTTATTTATTTGTTTTCTTTGGCTGGAAGATAATAAACCCCACTGTGAGCTCTGAATTGAGGAAGTTGTTTTCTCTCTAGCAACCTTATTTATAACTGGGTGGTGTGAAAAGGTTTCTCTTCAGATATTTTCTTTGGTCATTTTAACTAGCATGGAATGGGATTGTAGCTATTGTAGAAAACAATTTATTTTAATGATGTTCTAAGTTAACAAAGAGCTGCCAAATGAATTATATCAACACGGAAACAAGTGCTGTATTAAAAAGAGAACTGTAAGAGATGGCATGTGTCGTTCTTTAGTGATACCTATTCCAAGATTCCAAGATATATTTGCCAACCTCATTTTACTTGACACAATGATCTTTAATTCTAACACTACATTATAACTCATATGTTTTGCTTAACTGTAATGCTTCATGAAAGTTGGGTATGAAGGGTATGCAGTGTATTGGTTATTAACGGTCGAATTCAGCACTATGCAGAAGACCTGCAGAATGTCCTTACACCACCTAAGCTCTCAAAGTAGCCCATGAACACACCACATTGTTATCCGGTTCATTGATGTAGCAGAACCTAGTTATGTGTAGGCCAACATTTTCAAGAGCAACCAATGATTTTCAATGCTTTTGGTGCCCACTTGAGGCACCTCAAAGGGATTTGAATTTCGGAAAGTGCTGAACACCCACCTATGAAAATCAAGGGCCTTTAAGGTGTCTCAAGTTGAGCATCCAAAAATTGAGGCACCCATGATCATTAGTTGTTTCTGAAAACCTCATCTGCAATGGATATTATATATAGCAACCTGCTCAAGTGGCTTCCTGCTGCACTAGCTTCGCTCTTGCTTGTGGAAACTCTGTGAATGGTACAGTTGTTGATAGATGCATATAACTGGTGAAATCAATAGGGATCTTGGTGGGTGGTAGAATCCTCCTTGTATATATGCCATTCCCACCTCTGTCTTCCATATCCTTATTCACCTTCCATATATGAGCCCGAGAAACCTCCCAGTCAGTTCAGGAGTTAGTCAAGGGGGTTTATGAAAAGAAGTCAGGAGGCTTTTGACAGCTCGGAGATTTGCCAATGTGGTGGGACTGGGTTGGTGATGAGGGTAGATAGCTCAGATCAGGAAACTGGAGGTTTATCAAGGTTGGGATGTGGAGGGAGTCTTGGGGCATGTCCTAGGCAGGATGACACAGAGGGAGTTTAACCGCCCTAAGACTGCGTAAAAATCCCGAAGGCCACTAATATAGCAAAGATGCAGTTCTCTTTTATGTGTGTGTTCTGTTTATTTCCTAATCATTATCTTGAATCCATTTTTCATGGAAATCCAAATCATCAGCAAAAATATGCCAGGAATTCAGCACATTGGTATTTAGCAAATATTTATTAGTTAATGAAATACTAGCAAAGAATGTGCAGCAGAACATATTCCACTCCAGTCTTTCCTTTGTGCAGTACACCAAGAGTGCGAGGTTAAAAAGCTATATTCGACAAACAGATTTTCCATTAAGATGTATTTGGTTTAGTAAGTGTTGTGGCTAACAGCCAAGCTCTTCAGACGCTGGATTTTGTCCCATCGATATGACATACTGCAGTGAACAGGGAACATTTTAGGTTATTGGTAGGGAGGAGTGTGGTCCCAGCTGTCCACGTGTGCAGATGTACAGGGCATGATCTGTCCGAGAGTGGCTAGGTTTTTCACAAGGTTACTTTCAAAGAGAAGTTGTAAACCCAAATGAGGAAATCGGAGTAACCGAGCCGTGGATTGAACTGTTATTGACATGATTCATCTGGGTTTTGACAGGGGGAAGGGTGTTCAAATGCTAGACCATAAAAAACGTATCACCATAGGTGAGAGCAAAAAGATGCAATGGCAAAGGATTTTTAAGAATCCTGGGTTAAAAACAAAAAATCCACCTTACATACCAGGCAGTGAAACTAGAACAAATTGTTTCATCCCAGAGATGCAGCACATTGTGAAACATGGACTCGATGATAAACACTCTCTTTTTTTTGAGTCTGTGACAAACGGCATTTCACCTGCATTTGCTTCTCTCTTTGTTCTATTAACTAAGTTAAATGAGGAGGTTACTACAATTAAAGCCAAATTCGTTCCCACTATAATTCCACTGAGGCCTGCCTGTTTCCACTGTGTGGAAATATGTAGCTCAGTTAGAAGATTAAGACCTTACACAATTTTGTTTTTCCTGGCTAATAAAAGGATTATCTGTCTCTTTGTCTCTCTGTCTGTCATTTTTATCCTAGATGTCTCTATTCATACATTCTATTAATTGGCTATATTTGTTTGTGGTTGTTTTTTAAAAAAATGATATTATGTGCATTTGATCTATAAAATTAATAGGAACACAAGAAATCACTGTGTTCTAAATCGCTTGTGTTCTAAATGTCAAGACTAATTTTAACCCCTTAGTTGCTGGTTTATTATGTTGTGCAAAGCATATATCTTCAGGGTTACAGTGACTTAGCGAGTGTATTTCTTCCATGGACTCTGAGAAGGAAATTTGCTGCAGGTGCCTAATACAAGCAGAAAGTTTTACAAGGGAAGGGAGGAAACAGATGACTGTTGTTTAAAGGAATACCATTCTTTGCTTTCAAACAAAACCAAAATCAAGTCCAGTCCGTCAAAAAACAGTCATGAGGAGGGTATATATTATCTACAACTGTTCCAGAAAGACAATCCTACAGAACAACCATTACAGGTTATTTTAAATCTCCTGGGAACGGCAGTTAAAAACATCAACAGTTAATTATTAGAATTTCCTATAATCAACCTTCCTTGGCATGACATGAAGTGAATGAAAGCAATAAAGGCAAGGAAGTCCATTGTGCTTTGTCCTGCTTAACTCCTGTTCGGACAGGCGTAGGTTGTGAGCACAAATGTAACCAGCTGTGAATTGTTCTTTTTTTTATTATTTATTTTAATTTTTGGCCTTGGATTGCATTAAATGAGCACGCAAGAAAGGCCAAGGTAAAACATGAGGGCAGATCCTCAGCTGGCGTAAATCAGTGTGGCTCCACTTACTGACTTACACCGACTGAGGATATGGCACACATCCCTAACAATCCCCATAGGGTTTGGATTGTCTAAGTTATTATTCTCCACTGCTTTGAGCCTAGAAATTCATGGGAATAAAAGTGTATTTATTTTGTAATAGCAAGTAAAAATAACAGATACGTGCAGGAAGCCATTCTCTTTAAGGTCTGATTTTGCAAGCAAATGTTCAGTCTTGGAAAGACATGCTATGTTTTTGGGGTTTTTTTTAACCTTCATTATGCAAGTGTCACGACCCCAGGTTTTCTATTACGCGGTCTCAGTTACTGGCTATCACCATCCAGCTTCTCATTTGGAAATCTTATCTCAGGTCACCAGTCCTCTGATCCCATGTTATGAGGAGCCTGTTCCCAGCAGTGGGGGTCCCTGATAGGTATGGTAAGCATTCTTCAAAAGCCACCGCAGAAATCCCCAGTCACCACAGCTCTACTCCAAATGGAATTAATGAACTTGTAATTTGTAATTTGTTATTTACAATTAAAACCTACGAATGAATTCTGGTACTGATCCTAGCCACTTCCTTTTTCAAGCCTCAAAAAGTCTTATTTCATGCCCAGTTCAGGTTTTCTTTCACAAGCCACAGGGTCCAATGCTCTCCTATCATGTCTTACCACCACCTACTCAGCAACCTGGACCCTAATGGACCAGTCCTTGGAGTCTGAAGAAACCTTTATTGGCAATTTCATCCAGTCTGAACCCAATTGCCTCAAGCTGACAAGTGTCCACACCCCCTCCTCCAACAGTCCTCTTCCCACTGATGATTTTCAATCAGACATTCTGGGAGGCTCCTAGAAACCCAATGCTTCCTCACAGAATCTGTAGGTTTCAAACCATTATTTCACTTCCACCCACATATTTCACCTCCCACATTCTTCATACCTAGAATAATAGGTAAGTGACACATATCCTAACATTCTCCACAGCAAGGTATTGCATAGAGGGAGTTGTGTGAACTGCAGGAGAATTTGTGCTTTGTCTTGGTTTCTGATTGGGCTCAGTCCTTGATAGACAGAATTGTTCCCTGATACTTGTGAATTGGTGCTAGCTGAGATTCCTGAGAGATGGGATTGCCCTGTATGTTGTTTGTGAACACCTCTGTTCCAGGACAGGTGTATATGTGTAACTCAAGTAGGTTACACTTAGAATATACCCAGGTTCTGCATCACTGATTTCTCTTCCACTGGGAAACTAACCTACAAGGCCCTGGACTCAGCAGAGGGGCATTATTATTTATTAATAATTGTTAATTCCCCCACCAATTTGATCTTCCCCTCTTATCAAACAATGGGGTAGAGAAGACATTTCATTGATGGGGCTAGTGAGCCTTGCAACCAAAGAGAGTCTTTAGGAGGGATCTGAGTAAAGAGAGGGCATTGGTGCAGCACACAAGAAGACTTAGAGACAGGAGTGAGCGAGAAGGTAATTGGGCAGTGAAGTTGGCTTCACCAGTGGAGGGAAGAGGCTACGGGGAGGAGAACACAATAAGAAATTAGATCTGACACATAAGTTGGGCAGAAATCTGCAGTGCCTGGATGTTTATACTTGACATAAATTGAGTGAGGGGAACCCAGTGAAACCATTTTCAGAGGGGAAGTGATGTGCTCAGACTGACAGGGGAGTAGAATCATATTAGCTGTTGCCTTTTAGATGGACAGAAGGGGAGGCCAGAAAGAAGGAGGAGATCAATAGGGTTTGGACAAACTTTTTAACTGTTGAAACAGAAAGGAAGAGCTGGGTTTTTGCCGGGGAGGAACTTTGTTAGCTGCTATACCCAACAGCTGCTGTTGGCTTTAACCTGTCTGTGCTCTCAGTCTCTAGAACTGGGACTTGCTCCTGCATAGGCATCATGATGGAAAATCAGCTAGACATGAGCTCCCAGTACAACACTGTGGCCAAAAGGGCTTAAGTGATCCTGGAATGCATAAACAGGAATCTGGAGTAGGAGTATAGAGGTAAAACCCAATGCCTCTGTATTTTTACCTCTGTATTTGGCACTGGCGTGACCACTGCTGGAATACTGTGTGAAGTTCTGGTGCCCAGTATTCAAGAAGGATGTTGAAAAACTGGAGAAGGTTCAGAGAAGAGTCATGAGAACGATTAAAATATTAGGAAACATGCCTTATAATGATAGACTAGAGGCACTCAGTCTATTTAGCTTAACAAAGAGAAGGCTAAGGGATCACTTCATCACAGTGTATAAATTCCTACATGGGGAACAAATAGTTGATAATAATCTCTTCAAACTAGTGGACAAAGGTATAACACAATGCAATGGCTGGAAGTTGAAGCTAGACAAATTTAGCCTGGAAATAAGGTGTGAATTTTTAACAGTGAGTGTAATTAACCACTGGAACAACTTACCTAGGGCTGTGGGTCGATTCTCCAACACTGGCAATTTTTAAAAGAAGATTGGATTTTTTTCTAAAAGATCTGCTCTAGTTCAAAAGGAATTATTTTGGAGAACTTCTGGCCTATATCATAGAGGCTGGACTAGATGATCAGAATGGTTCCTCCTGGCCTTGGAATCTATGAACACACAGCTCTTGTTGAAGTCTACTGGCCTATATGGAATTCATGTGAATACTCCTGGATTCAGGATTTCATTCCTCTTACCCTTCAGCCCGGATCCCAGATTCTTACATGTGCCAAAAACTCAAATGGAGATGTGCAGTCTCTAATCCCATTGGAATTGGATATGCAGCACCTTCATGAGGTCACCCCTTAAATTCCTGCTTCCTAAAGAATAATGATCAAGTTCTCTTCCCATCCTCTCTGTACAGACAAATTCCCTGGATCAGAGCTGTCACTTTCTGCCATGTACCTCCTAAATTGCTAGAACATTTTTCTTCAATAAGGTCGTCAATATGGCACCACATTTCTCATATGTTTTTGTGTTCATCTCTAGTTTTAAACATCTAGTCCAAAATGAAGGTAAAATGAAAGGGTCTACATTAGGCCTTTATTACTGATTATTATCAGTGTTTGTATTTCAGCAGGTAAAAGCCCTGTCACAGATCAGGGTTTTAGTGAGCTACACACATGTAGTTAAAAAAAAAATTGTTCCTACCCTAAAGAGCTTACAAACTAGATAGATACTGAAGACAATAGACATTATGCCATGGCTGAATAGAGCCCTGTGATCAAACACCTAAGCAAAACAATTGTCCGTTACCTTATTGTAATTATACAGCTCCTTTAGTTTTGTATTTTTCATGGTTTCTGCTTCGATGTTTCCTCCTGCTGTTTATCACCTTTATTCCTCACTCACTCAGGTTTGGGCTTTGCAGTTTGTTGCTAAGGATTTTGAAATTAAAGGGTGTTGATGTTGTGGAGCAAAAAGCTACTAACCATGATTTCCAAGGAAGGATCTGAAACCAAAGGCTGTATGTATGCTGAATGTAACATTTTGCACCCAGAATAGAGGTGGATAGACAAAACCAGGATGGAGAAAGCAACCAAGATTTTAACAAATGCTGAGTGATTTTGGGTGCGCAGCTTAAGAAATAAATTGACGGAACACTAGAAATGATGAGGAGTCCTTGTGGCACCTTAGAGACTAACACATTTTTTGTTAATGTCCAAGGTGCCACAAGAACTCCTTGTTGTTTTTTCTGATACAGACTAACATGATTACCCCTCTGAAACCTGTGGCCAAACACTGAGGCACGCAAAATCATTACAATTCCCCAATTTTTGAAATTCTTGGTCATATTGTTTGATGCTAGTCAGGGCCGGCTCCAGCGTTTTTGCCATCCCCCAGCGTAAAAAAAACCCCAAGAAACAAAACCTTGTGGCCAAACACAGAGGCGGAGTGATGGTGCGGCCACCGAATTGCCGCCGGCAACCGAACAAGAGTCGCGTCCCTGTTGCCGAATTGCCGCCGACCGCGAAACGCACTGTGACGGAGCGGCCGCTGAATTCCCGCCCCCGCCGAGGGTGGATTGCTGCCCCAGAGCCCGACGTCCTGCCGCCCCTTTACATTTGCCGCCCCCGGCACCAGCTTGGTTCGCTGGTGCCTGGAGCCGGCCCTGATGCTAGTCATGGGTGTTAATGCATCAGGGGAAGGTGCTGGGCCTAAACTATATACATCTTGCTTGTATTTTCTCTCTTTTAATTTTGTGTCTGTCACATCTGAACATGTCCTGTTACCTGCTTTCTAGAGAAACGAAGGGTAAGACAACACTGCAGTCAGAAGGGTCATTGTAGCTTGTGTAGACGTACTCCAGCTAGTTTTAATTTAGCTAGCTCAGGCTCGCCACTTGAGTACAAGCCTATCAGGGAGCCGGGGTAATTACTCAGCTAGCTAGCCCATGTGCTAACCAGGGCTGCCACGGCTTCACTACTATCGGTAACTGAACGAGCTAGAGTAAAGCCTAGCTGAGGTACATCTACATGGGCTGCAATCACAGCTCTGATTACAGTGTACCCCAACTGTTTAGTGCTCTGAGTACAGGAGACGGTACCAGGCTCTCCTGAGTTCTAATTGTGGCTCTGACACTAATGCCATCTGTGACCCACAGCAAATCGCTTAACCTCTCTGTGCCTTAATTTGTCTCTAAGCACCAGAGTAAACAGCATCAAAGACATTCTTATGTGGTCCAAGCAATGAAGCGACTAATGCTATATTTTTCAACGAATCTCTCTTTGGGTAGCTGCAGAAGCATATTGTATTTATCGCAGCATCTACTCATCCTCTGATTGGGCCCGCTTTCAAAGGAGCATGCCTTCCCAGTGATAACATCTCAGGGCAAATTCATGAATGGGGAGTGAAATTCGGGGGAAGAGACACGTTCTGCATTTCACACATGTTATGCAGCTTGTAGCGGGGTGGTCACCCGCTCCAGCCCTGACGGGGTTAAAACAGCCCAGGGAAAGGGCTGCCCCGGGGGAGTCAAAGGCTCAGCTGATGGGGAAGCTGGCCATATAAAAGGCTATGAGCCAGGAGCTCAGGTACTCTCTCTCTAGCTGTGGAGAGAGACGGGCCTGGCTGTCTGGGAGCTGAGCAGGGTACCTAGAGTGGAGCAGGGCTGGGGAAAGGCCAGAGAAGCTGGGGAGCTCCAGGCTGGAAAACCCCCAGGCTGCAGGCCTTACTAAAGGCTGGGAAAAGTACTGGGGTTGCAGAGGGGCAGCCCAGGGGTAGGCAAAGGCAGCAGGTCCAAACCCCCTTGCTGATGATGAGTGGCCATTACACTGCAGTCTGCCCCAGAGAGAGGGGGCTAGATGATGACTGGCAGTAGCCACTGAAGCGAGGTGGGGATAGAGGGTTGGCGGTTCCGTGGGGTGGGGAGACCCAGAGACTGCAGGGGGACTGCAGAGGGCAGAACCCCGAAGGAAGGGGCATGGAGTCCGGGATGGACCCGGGGGCCTGAGGCAAGTGGTACACCGGCCTGCAGAGGGTGCTCTGGAGGCTGGAGAGCTAATTCCCAGGATGACCAACAGGAGGCGCCGTACCGGTGAGTCATGCCTTACTACACAGCTGATTAGCTTAGATCATTGGTCGGAATAAAGCCTAATGCTGGGCATGCTCAGCTACTTATACAAGACAAGAGCATCTTGTCCATTCCTACTGCTAAGTCCCTGGACCATCCCTTGGTCCTCACTTGGACTCTCTCTCCTTGGTCTCCTTGTCTCTACCTCTCCCCATCCTGGGATGCACAATGCCCTAAGGGGGCAGGAAGTGTCTTGCTTTTTACCACAGTCAGGCATCTGGGAGTATCTTGCTTGTGATTATGCTGCAGTCTCTGCATTTCAGGAACCCACATTGAGACCAGGAATACACAGTTTAAACCCCAATTCTCTTTGTTGGATACATGCTGAGATGGCTCCTACAAACTCCAAGCAAGCAGATCCTGACTCTGCCTGCATCCTGTGAGCGACCCCTCACAAGGGGAAGCCCTCTGACTAATTTTACAAAGACGGTACCACAATATACTACAGGGAGGAGAGCAAACCATGGCCTCACCCTTTCCTCCACACCAGCCTGTAGAGTACTTGAAGTACAGTGCTGCTTTTGTAGCCCCTGTAAACAGCATGGGGACGGATCATGCTCTGGGTGGACTGGCTCCACACTGTCCCAAATGCAAGCTAGTGCAAGCTGGCACCCTTTGGCCCTATACAATTTTCTTCTTGTGTCTCTTATCCAAAGGACGTCTCTTGCCAACCTTTCCGCATGTGAATAGTTCTGACTATATTCTTTTCTTACTCAGACATCCCGAGGTCCTTAGCTGTTGGCTAATGTTTTCCTCGGCATTGGACAAATAGCTGGAAAGACAAAGGCTTCTCAAGAGGAAGCCCTGCGTGCAGCCGCTGTGACAGCTCTGAAGCTTTAATGTAGGGTCAGCCAATGATACCTGTGCACAGATAATAAACCTACCCAGGAAAATAATGGCAACATTCAAATCTTGCTTTGCAGACTTTTTCTGCTTTCTGTTCTGTGTCCACAAAGCATTGGTAACTGCTTGTTCCAGCATCGGGACAAGTGTCAATTAGGCAGGAGAAACACATTATGATCTCAGGCCTCAATAAGTTGCCTTCCAGCTGAGATTTTTGAGCACTTCCAGTGCAGTGTGTAGGAAACGGCCTCTGGTGACATTATTCTGCTTTCAATGGCAGCGCTGGAATGTGCCAAGAGAACTACTACCATAATAAATAAAACTAAGCCTCATTCCAGTTCCCCTCTTTGTGAACAAGGCATGTGGAATTTGAATGCTCCTAAAATTTCCCACCCCCCAAATTATTAAATCACTTCTTTATCCAGCAGGGACTGTGTGTGCTGGCCCTGTGTTAGGAGTGTGTCCCTCTAAAGGGTAAACTCCATCATGATGTGTTATTAACGCATTCCTGATATACACTGAATAGGTTCTGCTGCTTTTGAACCCACTTTGAAACGAAACATGCTAGGGAATCTGAAATTAAAACATCCCACCTGAGTGCCATAAATAATTACCCACCAGCAGTTCCAATAATACAATAAACACACATAATAAACCCCTTTAAATTTTAACCCATCCCATCCCTAAAAGCCCTGGAGAGATGATGATCTTTTTTAAGATGTCTGGAAGGTTCACTAGTTTTGAGATGGAGCTTAATAAATTCATGAATGGGATTATATAATGGGTTGGCTGCATTAGCAAACAGGGATCTGGATTTGATTCATGAGGTCCTTTCCAGTCCTATGGCCTGTGTCCTCACTGTAACAAATCTGAGGGTCTGGTGCATCAAAGGAGGTAGCAAGTTCCAACGTTCCAGCCTGGAGAATGGTCTCCCTGCAGCCTCAACTCATTTATATTAAGGAGGCTCTAGTTAGGGCGCCTGTGCTGATCTCAACTGCAGAGCTACTGCACAAAGAGAAAGAAACAGTTTCACAGTAATGTATCAAATGTCCTCAACATTTTGGAAAAGGATGTGATTTTCAAACACACCCAGTAGTGGCCTAATTCTGTTCACACTGAAACCAAGGGTAACATTTCCCTTGACTTCCCTTCCCAACACTGAGCACTTTTGAGAATCCGACTCACAGTGTGTTTGTTTTTTAAAATTACAAAGTCAAACAACCAAAACCATCTGCTCAGTCTTCATTTAGTGTGAAAAAGAGACAATTTTTATAGTAAGGACAGCAGTACAGATGACAGCTGGGAAGCAAAATGAAACTCAGGGAGAATAGAATGTGAACACAAATCACATTATCACCATTGAATTATTTCATTTCTTCTTTTGTTCCATAAAATAGTTTTAAAAAGACTCAGACTCATCAAAATCAAAGAAGTTATACATTTTTTTCTGTCTAATCTACACCCACAAAAAGTTCAGGAAAACCAGACTTCTGAGAGTTTGTGTAGATTTTGCAAGATTGGGAAATATATGCATTTTTATGATCAGCGCACCATACTTGAATTCCATGTGTCCCTACTGTAAATAACATGCCTTGTAAAAATTATCTAAGCTAGTACTGGTATTTGCACTATAGACTTATATCAGCTCAGATACAGTAAGTTTCCATTCTTGCTGATTGTGTTATCTCCCATATGCTTCCAGACGAAATTGTATTGCACCATGAAATGAAGAAAACTAGCACCTTAAATATGTTCAAAAGACTATTAATGATATGGCTTGAGTGAAATCCTGATAAAATGAGAGTTTTATCGTCGACTTCAATAGGGACAGAATTTCACCTGGAGAATTTACTGTTGGATATTTAGAATCACTGATAAAACTCTGCATTTAAGAACTTCCCCCATTATATGGCATTTAGGCACCACACAGAATGAGCATTTAGAGATCAGTAAGGATGGACAATCAGAGCCAAATACAGAGGGATAGAGGGGTGCAAGCTACATTTTGAGATGTATGAATCCAAGTGAGTATAACTCCACTTAAGCAGGTCAAAGTGAATCCAAGGGAGTCTAATACTGATAGGATTGTAAGAAGGTGTACATTACGACACTTTAGACCCCTTTAAGTTTACCTCCAAATTTGTCCCATGTTCTCTGCTCCAAAGAGCTTACGCTCTGAGGCCCCAACCTCACAATCAGACCTATGGAGTGGATTCTTATTGTATCAAACCCACGGAAGTGGAGCTGGTATCTATCATCACAGCTATCACATCTGGATCCTTCGATATATATTTTAAGACCACACTGTATGATATATTGCCACGAGCGTAGAGGTTCTTAGCCAAAATATAAGAAAATTGATTCTGTTCTGTTAATTTCTTCCATAATCAGTCCCGTTTATTGAACAATAGTTGAAGTTCATTTGATGGATACATTTTTAAACTGTTGGATTTGTGAATAAACTGGTAATTGAGTCCCTGCTGTTTTTATTGGAGACGGGGAAATCCTGGACAGATGCAAGCGATTGTCAAGAAGAAGTCTGGTTCTTTTTGTGAAAGTGATTAGTCATGTCCTAACTACAGAGTACGAAACAACAGAATTATTTACCAAATGGTCATAGTCAAAAGAAGAAAAGAAATGGAGAAATCTGGAACCAAAACAATCAACCCACTGTTTGAAAAGAAAATAGGGGAGTGACAAAAAGGCCATTACCAAAGCTGAGCAGTTGAAAAATTAGAACAGGCCAGAACAAGTGGGACCTTTTCCTACACAACAAGACCCGAGAGAGTCATTATTAGATAACTGCTCACTGTTAGAGTTCCCAGGGGAGCAATTCATAGACTACCCTGGTTCCTTTTATCCAGGTGGACTGGATAATTCTCTGGCATTTTGAAGCCAAGGAACAAGAGTCATAATTTTGCATCTGCTTTATTTGAATGACCTGCTTCTCGCAGCCTATTCTGTAATAGTACTGTGTTAGGATGAACTGTGAGAAGCACAGAATATAAACCAGGCACAAAGAATTCCTGGTCATATTCATTTTTGCCTGAGAGCTTTGGAGGCAGAAGAAAACACATTAGAACCTGACAGTTTTCCAGGAAAATTAATAACAACTCTGAAGGCTGTTCAGCATTTTACAGCTATCAAGATAATCAAAGAGATTGGATCTGGTTTCATAATGATACAACTCCCCCGCTGTATATGTTGCCTTCATTGCTAGAAACATTAATGTTTGCAAAAGACACGAAGGGTAAAATTTAGCACTCAGTGAAATGGGTGCAAATCCATTGACATCAACTTGGGTTACACCCATTCACCCATCAGTGATGAATTTTGCATATGTTCATTTAGTCTGAAATCCTTATTTTTAATACACTAGTAAAGTGGGTTCTCTCGCTCTCCAGCCTGGAACACACAGAGGATAAGAGCCTGCTACTGCTAGCAATTAATGGAATTAGGGTGGGATTCACAAAGGTATTTAGGCACCTAAGTCCCTTTTTTAGGAACAACTGCGATTGACAAAACCCCTGTTTGGCTACTGCCTAACCCTATTGGTGCCTGCATTCCCTTAGTGCCTACATTTCTTCAGGAAAGTTTCCCTAAATGCCTATGCTTCTACCTCTGTGCACGTGCCTGGCTGCCTCACTCTGGGTGTCTGGATGCCCATTTCCCGCCTAAGCCCTGAGTGATTTGCTAACTGGGGAAGGCAGTTCACTCAAAACAGCTGGGGATGTGTGTACCAGCAGACCTTCTTTGTAACCTTTACCCCAGTGGTTAGAGCACTCACCCATACTGTAGGAAACCACAGGTTTGAGTCCCCCTCTACCTCATGAGGAAAGCAGGGATTGCCACCTCCTCAGGTATGTGCTATAACCACTGGACTGTAGAGTCATTCTCACTTTCTCCCTGGCCCAGTAATTATTTAACTATTCAATTATTGAATTAAAGTGGAACAACTGCAATAGGAGCGATTGAGGGAGACCCACATCAGAATATGCCAGAGCCCACTGGGTAGGACACTGATGACTTGGTTTTAAGAGGTGTTGAGTGACTATAATGAGTTTCCTGAATATGGATTTCAGCACCTCATATTAAACACACACGTATGAAAATGTTGACTTAAATTTCCTTAACATTTTAAAATGTAAACAGTAGGTCAAATCATGAAGTTGTGGCTAAAGAAAACCCTGTGAGAGTCTATAAAACAGCAAACCCAGGACATATGTTGGCATCCTGTCTTGAAACCTGATCTACAGCAGTAGTTCTCAACCAGTTATCCGGGGGCTCCTCGTGAGCCACGAGCTGGTTTCAGTGGGTCCACCAAGCAGGGCTGGCATTAGACTTGCTGGGGCCCAGGGCAGAAAGCCGAAGCCCCACCGCCTGGGGCTGAAACCCAGAACTCCAAGCCCTGCCACCCTGGACTGAAGCCAAAGCCTGAGCAACTTAGCTTCACAGGGCCCCCAGTGGCATGGGGCCTGGACAATTGCCCTGCTTGCTGCCCCCTAACGCTGGCCCTGGCTCTTATATGCAGAAAAAGGTTGAGAACCCCTTATCTAGAAAACATTTAGGGGCTAGGCACTTCTGAGCTGCCACCCATTAACCTCCTAACAGCTGCCAGCGTAGAAGCTGACCTCTGACGGAGGACTCAAATCCTGGGATCCAGCTGGTGGAACAGGGGGGGTCCTGACTGATTCCCAGCTCTTATTTAATCCAAGCACAGGAACAGGAAGTTATCCATGCAACTAGATTCCGATTGCTTCCATTGTTCCTGATCTCCTGATAATCTCACTCCTGGTTTGCACTTTGGCCTGTTCTGGACCCTGACCCCCTGGTATCCTGACCCTGTGTCACCATGCCTCAGTGGGTCACAGCTGAGAATACCAGATTCAGGTCAAACTGCTGAGAAATGAGGCAGAATCACCCCAGAACTGGTGGTTATTCTATCATCAGATATACCAAGTCAGAAACAAAAGTAAACTTCCGTCTCACCGCACTGGTTAACAAGAAGTCCAAACTGCAGTCTCCTTAGACATTCCAGCACTCATTTCACCACCCAGACACTGGATTTTATGATGAGTGGTTATTTAAAACCAATTTAATCAAACAAAGGGTCCTTCTAATCCCAAAAGATCAGCCACATAGGCAGGTCTATAATTCAGATCTTACCAAATAATCACGCTGTTGCCAATCCTTTAGTATCTAATATCTAAAGCTTTATTTATAAGAGAAAAGAAGAGGAGTGAATTAAAATGGGTAAGGAAGTCATATTCATACAATCATTGCAAAGTTCGTGGATCAGGTTTGTAGCAGTGATGTAGCAGACTGCTGGCTTGTAAAGTCTCTGGTAACTTCTGGTAACTAATCTCTTCTGGAAGAAATGTCTGACTATTCATGATAGGCGAGTCTCACGTTCTCAGAGGTTCAATCCAGATAATTATGCAAAAATCCATGTGTACTTATCTGAACTCCTTCATCTGGAAGCCAGGCTGGAACACTCATGAGAAAAAATTCTAGCTTGAGCTTTCTGGTCCGCATTCACTGGAGAGATTGGCATATTATATGAAACCAAAAGAGAAAAGGGCTGTATTCATGGTGCTGGCTGAATCGGAACTATCATAAGGAAAACACCTTTGACTAAATTCTGGCAGATTCACTTCCACTCCTAGCCAAATCTAGGATGTAGCAAGGCAGTAAATATGAAAAAAAACACACATCAAAAAAGTTAACCATTTTTTTCTGACCCTCAGAAAAGTTAAAGGTGACATTTATGTTTTATCAAAAGTAGCTTGTTCACCTCTACTTGCTATATTTGCAGATACACTCCCCCCACAACTCCCAGTCTGAATGCATGTCTTGGGAATATAAAGTTCCCTGTCATTTCATATCTGATTTAAAAGAGAATCAAATGTTGTGTCCCAGTCTAATAGAGACCAGGAATGTCTGGACTCCAGAACTAGGTTATGTTCCTTCTTTCGAGAAAAATCAGTTAACACACAAACAGTATAATTTATGATACTGCTTATAAATATATTATTTATATAGACTCTTGAATGGGTTGGGGAGGGACTCCAGTGATGGTTTTGTCAGTGGGGTTTATTACGTTTTCACTATATTCATGTTGGTAAAATCTGGGGATAATTGCTGGAATCTGTTTATATATAAATGTATTATTAGGAGGTTTTCAAAATGCTAGGAGTTTATGATGGCCACTCCTTTATGTAGTAGAGTAAACAATGGGGGGTGGGGGGAATAGGTGGCTAAAGTAAAAGGCAGTTTAAAAGACTCAGATATAGATGTAACCCAACAGAACTCTTGTGCCCAGTTCCGTATTCAAGCATTCAGACAGACCGTTTCTATGACCAAAGACTCTCCCAAGTGCTCTGTAACTAAATGTGTTGTAACTGCTGCCAAGGCACATTCAATACTTTGTTATGAACAAATGCCCGAGTCCATCACTTAAGATCACAACTCTTAGCCAGCTGACTCAGGTGTCCGTCAAAACCAGACCACATCTGGGGACTCAGGTATCTGGGTTTGTCCTGCAGAGAAGTGGGTTTGTCTATAAAAGGCACTTTAAGTTAAAGGGGTTCAAGTTGTTTCATTAGTAATCATTGATGTGGCAGGCAGCCTTGCAGAGGTGTAGGAAAGAGATCTTTATTAAGAATGCGTAGTGGTCATTGTTACATGCTGAGCTCTACAGTTTGAGGAAAACCACATTGGCCTCTGCTTGCATTCCTGAGCCCCCTTTTGTCGTACCCAACTAGGTCCCTCCTGAAACTTGAACCTCTTTCTCCAGTTCCACTCACCATACTACATATGTGAAAGGGTTGTTAATGACCCTTTTTTGAATAAAAGTGTATTTTAATTAATATATTCTGGGCTGCATCCTGTTTCCAATTATGTTGGGAGCAAAAATCCCTTTAACTTCATTGGCAGCAGGATCGAGACTTTTTAGGTTCCTCTCAGTAAAGTGTATACCAAGACCTCATGCACTCATATCAAACAAAATAACTTTCTGTCATCACCTGTTTGCCCTTCTTGATCCTTGAAGATGCATCTCGTTCCATTCAGAATACCTGCACAATTATTATTCCTGGAGACTGTGTGTGGCGCAAACATGGTTAACTCTGATGAGCGGTTTACATTTTAAAAAAATAATCAGCAAATAGGAATTCACATCTCTCCTTTGTGCCTGGGGTACCAATAGTTCTTTCCCTGAGCTGCGAGGCAGCAGAGGTTGACTGATGCTGCTGTCACAATTGTATGTTTCACACGTGCTCCTGCAATGCACTGCAGCCAGTCAAACCACTGCATATAATTTCACTTCCAATATTGTGCCAGGAGAGTCAGGGCCACTAACGACATTTTCCTTTTCAAGCACTGGGCTAACGTATTGTATTCATTTTCTCTGCTGGAGAAAAATAACTGGGCTATTCACCTGACCGCTGTGGGAATGGATGCCGCTGAAATGATTCAGTAGGGACAAAACATAGAGGCGATAAGCAAGGGTTTTTCCTCAGTGGATAATGTTCATACCTAGAAAATGAAACAAAGCCAAAAAAGAGCATCAGAAAAGTTCCCCAAGCTTATCATTATGGTAATTCCTGGCCGCAGCCGAGATCAGGGCTTCATTGTGGTAGGTGCTGCACAATCATATTAAATTGATAGTCCCTGCCTTGAAGCACGTACAATCTAAATAGAAAAGTTGGACGAAAGGGGGGAGAAAGGGAACTTGACTTTACAGAGGGTACAGAGCGATTAAGTGATTAACCAAGGTCACACAAGGAGTCTGTGGCAGAGACAAGGACTGAATCCAGATCACCGGAGTCTGAGCCTAAAGCCAAGGACAACCTTCCTTCATCCTGGGGTTCATCCCAGTCCTGTGTCTTTGAGTGTGGAGCTCTGCCCCATAAGCGTTCTCTCAGCGGGAGATATAGGTGCTTAGCACCTAGGAAGATCAATGTCAGGAAGCAGGGCCAGCAAAGCCAGCCTCCAGGCAACCAAACGAGCACCTGTAGTAGGCTGCCTGATTGGCTACAGCCTCTGATTGGTCATCAGAGACAGCAGACTGGCTCTTAAACCCAGAGGCAGCAACAGTGCACCAGCTGCTCAAAACAGTGCTTCACGGCTGCCTTGCCTCACTCCAGGTAAATTGTCTGTGACCCTCAGCTCTGATTTCTGGCTTTGGCGTCCGGCCTCTGGCACCGGCTCTGACCTTGGGTGCTGACTCCTGCTCTAACCATTGGGCATGACCACCCCCCTCTTGCTCACTGACAATCAGACCATTTAAGTAAGTGTCAAAGCACATAGATACCTACATTTATTCAACCAGGTGTGAGAATTTTGGCCTGAGGGTTCATCTATGAGTAGTGATGATGTTAAAATGCCTTAGCCTCAAGAGCTGCACTGAAGTTGTTGAAATTATGAACCGATAAAAACATTATGTTTGGTGCCAAAGTTAAAAATTTTAAAACCAATGTACTAACAGTATTACTCTGTGGTCTGGAAGCAGCTGCACTGAACAAAACAGACATAGGATCATAGGGTGAGAAGGGGCACAAAGGGTCATCTAGTGTACCCTCGCCAAGAAGAAGCATTTGTTGTGTCTACACCATCCAAGACAGAGGGCTATCCAGCCTCTTTTTGGAAACCTCCAGTGAAGAAGATTCCATGATTTTCCTAGGCAGTCTGTTCCATTGTCCTACTGTTCTTAAGTTAGGAATTTTTTTTACTGAAATTTAATCTAAATCAGCTATGCTGTAGTTTGAACCCATTGCCTCCTGTCCTGCCCTCTGTGGCAAGAGAGGACAATTTTTCTCCATCCTTTTGAATGACAACCTTTAAAATATTTGAAGACTGTTATCATGTCTCCCCCTTAATCTCCTCTTTTCCAAACTAATCAGAAGGTTGGAGGCAGCAGAGGTGAAAGTTCTTTGAAGGACAGCAGGTGCAAAGTGGAATGATTGTTAAGACAAATAAAGAGGGTAGAAGGAGCAGGATGTGAGATCAAGGTGTGGGATTGGTTACAGTTGAAGAGATTGCAATGGTGGGGACACTGCAAAAGATAAATGGATGATAGAATGCCAAAGAAAATAATGCAAACACAACCAAGGTCAGTCCAACCTAGAGACCAACCACTGACTGGATGGCAGGACATTGTACGTAGGGACATGACTAGGCTCGGCTTATTGGAGGAACAAGGCCTGGACAGGAATAAATGGCAATACTATACTGTTGCCCATGTCTGCAAAGATGCTCCAGGATAAAAGATGAAGAAGAATGTAAAAAAATGAGATTTTTTTATTCAACAGAATTGTTATTTTTGTTCTTTCAAAGTTGTATCTACTGACTTTAGTGGTAAAATGTGTGTGCGCGGTTTTCACTGCTCTTAGCTCTGCAGGAGCCAAAACTGCTATGGAATGGTGAACTGGATTCTATTCCTTCCGGTGCACCATCAACACAACTATTTACTAAGTTGCAATTAATGTCACCCGTGCAAATCCACTGACTATTACAGGATTGCAGAGAGGACATAACTGGAAAACAGTGGTGTTGCACAGAGGTAGTGATGGTCTAACTTGGCTTGTGTAACCTGTAATACTAGTGATGATGCTCAGGATGGATGGGAAGACCTCAACTTTGCTGTCCAGGTCCAGGCTGATTTGGGTAACCCACTGGACAGTGTGTGTTACAGATCTCCTGATGTGCCCAGTTTATTGATGGTATATGTCTATTAGAGTCCCAGCTAAGGACACTTGGTTCTTTTGCTCAAGCTGGAGCAGCTCATGCTCATAGCTCAGGAGGTCCCTGGTTGAATCCTCAGTATGTTGGCCAAGAGGGTGGCCATCACATTTAAAGGGCTGGCAGTGAGATGAAAACAGAGCCCGTTTGACCTGGGAGTCATTGAGAGAGAAACAATGAGGGACCCTCCAATGCCATTTATATGCGTTAGCTCTTCATAACAGAACCCCACACTTTAACCTTTCTGTGTCACAGTTTCTCCCTCTGTAAAAAGGGGATAATAACATGAACATAAGAACGGGCATACTGGGTCAGACCAAAGGTCCATCTAGCCCAGTATCCTGCCTTCTGACAGTGGCCAATGCCAGGTACTTCAGAGGGAATGGACAGAACAAGTAATCATCAAGTGATCCATGCCCTGTCGCTCATTCCCAGCTTCTGGCAAAGAGAGGCTAGAGACACCATCCCTGCCCATCCTGGCTAATAGCCATTGATGGAGCTATCCTCCATGAATATATCTAGTTCTTTTTTGAAGCCTGTTACAGTCTTGGACTTCACAACATCCTCTGGCAAAGAGTTCCACAGGTTGACTGTGTGTTGTGTGAAGAAATACTCCCTTTTGTTGGTTTTAAACCTGCTGCCTATTAATTTCATTTGGTGACCCTTGGCTCTTGTGTTATGAGAAAGAGTAAATAACACTTCCTTATTTAGTTTCTCCGCACCAGTCATGATTTTATAGCCCTCCATCATATCCCCCCTTAGTTGTCTCTTTTCCAAGGTGAAAAGTCCCAGTCTTATTAATCTCTCCATATCCCTAACAATTTTTGTTGCCCTTTTCTGCACCTTTTCCAACTGAAATATATCTTTTTTGAGATGGGGCGACCAAATCTGCATGCAGTATTCAAGATATGGGTGTACCATGGACTTATACAAAGACAATATGATATTTTCTGTCTTATTATTTATCCTTTTCTTCATGATTCCCAAAATGTTGTTAGCTTTTCGACTGCCACTGAACATTGAGTAGATGTTTTCAGAGAACTATCCACAATGACTCCAAGACCTTTTTCTTGAGTGGTAACAGCTAATTTTATCTGAGGTGCTTAGGTAATAATGGAGGTCAGATAAGTACTTATTATTTTATATGTATAGTTGGGATTATGTTTTCCAATGTTCATTACCTCGCATTTATCAATAGAGAATTTACTCTGCCATTTTGTTTCCCAGTTTCCCAGTTTTGTAAGATTCCTTTGTAATTCTTCACAGTCTGCTTTGGATTTAACTATCTTGAGTATTTTGTATCAGCTGCAAATTTTGCCACCTCACTGCTTACCCCTTTTCCCAGATCATTTATGAGTATGTTGAACAGTACAGAATATGCATATGTTGTTCCCAGGAGACCCTTAGGGACACCACTATTTACCGCTCTCCATTCTGAGAACTGACCATTTATTCCTATCCCTTGTTTCCTATCTTTTAACCAGTTACTGATCCATGAAAGAACCTTCCCTCTTATCCCACTGACTGATTTCCTAGGGGTGCTGTGAGAATAAGACAGCCAATGACTATCAACTGTTTTGAAACTAAAAGAGACTACAGACCACATTCACATGACTAACCTATTGACACCCATGGGACTATTCACCTGAGTAGCTCCTCATCAGACTCTCTCTCTCGTAGGTACTTATGTGCCCCCCATTACCTGAGCACCTCACAATCCTTAATGTATTTACCCTTGTCACACACCTGTGGGCTGGGGCAGTGCTATTATCCCCATTACACAGATGGAAAGCTTAGGCACAAAGGGAGTAAGTCACTTGCTCAAGGTGCCATAGGAAGTCTGCAGTAGAGCAGGAAAGTGAACCCAAGCTCTCCAAGTCCAAGTGTTGGTCCTCCTTTGAGCAGGGGGTTGCACTAGATGACCTCCTGAGGTCTCTTCCAACCCTAATCTTCTATGATTCTAAGTCCTAGTCTAATACCCTAACCATTGGGCCATCCTTCCTCCACTGAGTAGGGGCTTCACAACCTGGTCCTATATAAGTGTTGCTTTTACTTTTTCCACAATGACCACTTTGTGGCTTTTCTTAAAAACTGCCATGGCCAAAGAGTCACCCTCATTCTCTATCGCTGAAGCACTCTGCACCCAATGGAATGCTCATGACTATATTTATCCATCTTTCATGTTGTTTTTAAATTGCTTTTAGCGTGTGATGTTTCCTTATCTCAAACAAGAGAAAGGAAAAAGGAAGGAGTCTATTTCTGCCATCTCTTTCCTTCTGCAACAAATTTCCCCTACCCAAGCTTTCTAAAAAGCTTTTGTGTTTTTAAAATTAGCCCTGTGAGGTGTTTGGGAAAGTTATGCTCCATACGATGAAACAGTCACAAGGGAGCGGGTTGTTTCTATAAACACAAGGCTGAGTTGAGTGAGTCTTCTGGCTGGTGTTCTCCTACTGCGTGAGGGCGAATGGCGTAGGAAGCCTCTAAAGAAACATGCCTAAAGAAAAAAGGGACTCTGTGCTGGACGTTTCAGATAGAATTGTTTCCCATCCCACCTGGGCCTACATTCAAGTAATTTGGTAAATTGGTTTGTGCAGCTCTCTTAAAGGAAGAAGAAATTGGCTTACTCTAAAAGCATTGCCCATGATCCCCCTCCTTATCAGTTAGATATTTGTTTTGCAGTGTGGTCCAAGTAACTAAAGAGTTAAACATTTAACCATGTGAGCTGACTTTTCTAATTTGCTCACGCACTTTTTGTTCTTTGCTGGCAAAATGTCCAAGGCAAGTATGTAAAATGGGCAGTAGGGTGCAAACTCAGCTTGACCATGTGCATTGGGTATTGTGCATGGAAAATATGGGGTTGAATGCACACGCTATAAATGGCAATCCATGTAAATTGCTGTATTTTTATTGACTAAAAGTATCTGAGAGAACACGAGGATACATTGTTACAATTAATGTTCTACTCTGCACTCGCATTCATGTAATTAGCCTGGAAACAAAGTCCATACTGGAAGCTGCTGGAAAAGTCTGATGGTTTTTGAAAGCTAGTTAGATTTCTCTTTTGATTTCTAGCGCTCCTTGGGAAAATATTTTGCTGAATAAAATTTCACAACACTGTTAAGGCGATCCAAAGCGGTGTGTTGTGATTCTTCAATCTCCCTAGCCTCTGAGCCCTGTGGCAGGGAAAACACAAAGAATATAAACTATGAGGGTGGCACAGAACAGTAAGTTTACAGACTTAACAAATCCTGCCTTCGTTGCTGCTCTCCCACACAAATTCACAGATTCCAAGGTCAGAAGTGACCCTTCTGTTCATCAAGTCTGATCTCCTGTACAACACAGGCCATGGAAAGTCCCCAAAATAATTCCTCTTTCAATGCAGCGGATTAAAAACCAACAACATTGATATAGCACATTGTAAATCAAGTGCTGGGTGTTGACCTTATTCGGATGTGCATGAGAGTTGTTTGCAGTGAGCATCCAGGCTGAGGGATCCCTGGCCAAGACATCTCCCCTTCAGCTGTTTGACCCTGTCCTGGACACTCATCTCCCATCCTAATTACACCCTGAGATCCTAAATCACGGTAAAAATGTCAACCTGGCTTCAGAAAGGGGAACACTTTGTTCCCAGCCAGCATGCCGTATAATAATATTCTGTATCTTTGCTTTGTGTCACCAGCACAGTGGCTTTGATTTCAGCAAGCTTGGAACATATCATTCTTATGCAAGCCTTCAAGGGGGGGATATGAAAGGCATATACAACAGGTATACATTATGTCACAAAGAGTTTCCAAGCAGCTGGGAAGACTCATGGATAGCGAGATATCTCAGGAATGTCCCTCATTGGTTAAACACATGGATACAGGATGAACTCCTGCTTGCACTGAGCCTGGTTGGGGCACTGGGAAACTTTTTATTATTGGAGTGCTTAAAGCTATTGAACAAAACTGTAAACCCCTATGATGGAAGCCATGCATTCAGTTGTGATTATGTTAACACATGTTAGTAAAAAGAAGTCTGCATCAACATGTTGATCTACGTAAGTAAAAAATGCTTTAACCACAGTCCTTGCTACAGTATTAACATGCTAACCATAAAACGTTTAGAGCAAACAAATCGAACAGCAGTGTATAATTGCTTATATCTTGCCATTTAGAAGCATCTTACTTATTTGTCAAAAAAGCCAGGTTGAACAGGTATCTTTGACTTAGAATAGTCATTGTAGTCAAGGACAGTCAGAAGGCTCCAAAGCTTACTTGTGCTCTGATGTCAGGACCATACTGGGGGGAGAGGTACAGTTTGCCGCCCCCCTCCACCATACAGAGAGATGAGCTGGAATCACAAAGTTTAGAGCCCTTCATATGTGAGGTTTAGGGTCAGGATTCTCTTGTCAAAGTGAATGCAATGCAGGGCCGAACTGAGAGCACAGGTGTGAATGTAAGTCTTCGCTCCACCCTCAGTCTGGGCAATGGCAGTGCAAACATTCTCTACCACACCTCAGTTTTCCAGCACAATCCTTTCCTGGACCACACGGTTTTGTTGGCAGAATTACCAAAATTGGTGAACAAGAGAATCAGGGTGGCTACAATATATGCAGCCTTTAATAAGGCATTTGATGATGGTAAAGTCACCTTTCATCCACAGATGGAAATACTGAGCACTATTAAAAATAATAATATTTTGCACGTTCTTATTTCAATCCATCCAAGATTCTCCAAACATTTTACAGACATGCATGAATGGATCTTTGCTACATTCCTTTAAGTAGTATTTTCCCCGTTGCGCAGGGAAGTTGAAGCATGAACATAAGAACAGAAGAACGTCCATACTGGGTCAGACCAAAGGTCCATCCAGCCCAGTAACCTGTCTGTCAACAGTGGCCAATGCCAGGTGCCCCAGAGGGAGTGAACTTAACAGGTAATGATCAAGTGATCTCTCTCCTGCCATCCATCTCCACCCTCTGACAAACAGAGGCTAGGGACACCATTCCTTACCCATCCTGGCTAATAGCCATTAATGGACTTAACCTCCATGAATTTATCCAGTTCTCTTTTAAACCCTGTTATAGTCCCTAGCCTTCACAACCTCCTCAGGCAAGGAGTTCCACAGGTTGACTGTGTGCTAAGTGAAGAAGAACTTCCTTTTATTTGTTTTAAACCTGCTACCAATTAATTTCATATGGTGGCCCCTAGTTCTTATATTGTGGGAACAAGTAAATAACTTTTCCTTATTCACTTTCTCCACACTACTCATGATTTTATATACCTCGATCATATCCCCCCTTAGTCTCCTCTTTTCCAAACTGAAAAGTCCTAGCCTCTTTAATCTCTCCTCAGATGGGACCTGTTCCAAACCCCTAATCATTTTAGTTGCCCTTTTCTGAACCTTTTCTAATGCCAGTATATCTTTTTTGAGATGAGGGGACCACATCTGTATGCAGTATTCAGGAAGTAGGCGTAGGCGTACCATGGATTTATATAAGGGCAATAAGATATTCTCCATGCTATTCTCTATCTCTTTTTTAATGATTCCTAACATCCCGTTTGCTTTTTTGACTGCTGCTGCACACTGCGTAGACGTCTTCAGAGAACTATCCACGATGGCTCCAATATCTTTCTCATGATTAGTTGTAGCTAAATTAGCCCCCATCATATTGTATGTATAGTTGGGGTTATTTTTTCCAATGTGCATTACTGTACATTTATCCACATTAAATTTCATTTTGTTGCCCAATCACTTAGTTTTGTGAGATCTTTTTGAAGTTCTTCACAGTCTGCTTTGGTCTTAACTATATTGAGCCATTTAGTATCATCTGCAAACTTTGCCACCTCACTGTTTAGCCCTTTCTCCAGATCATTTATGAATAAGTTGAATAGTATTGATCCTAGGACTGACCCTTGGGGAACACCACTAGTTACCCCTCTCCATTTATTCCTACCCTTTGTTCCCTGTCTTTTAACCAGTTCTCAGTCCATGAAAGGATCTTCCCTCTTATCCCATGGCAACTTAATTTACATAAGAGCCTTTGGTGAGGGACCTTGTCAAAGGCTTTCTGGAAATCTAAGTACACTGTGTCCACTGGATCCCCCTTGTCCACATGTTTGTTGACCCCCTCAAAGAACTCTAACAGATTAGTTAGACATGATCTCCCTTTACAGAAACCATGTTTTGTGCAACAATTTATGTTCTTCTATGTGTCTCACAATTTTATTCTTTACAATTGTTTCAACTAATTTGCCCAGTACTGACGTTAGCCCGTAATTGCCAGGATCACCTTTAGAGTCCTTCTTAAATATTGGTGTTACATTAGCTATCTTCCAGTCATTGGGTACAGTAGCTGATTTAAAGGACAGGTTACAAACCCTAGTTAATAGTTCTGTAATTTCACATTTGAGTTCTTTCAGAACTCTTGGGTGAATGCCATCTGGTCCTGGTGACTTGCTACTGTTACAGAGTCACTGGGTCAATGCTCTGAAACTACTCCATACAAAGTCAGTCAGGACTCTGGGGGAGCATGCCTCCTCTCTCTGAGCATACTGTCTCCAGGGCAAGAAGCTTACACAGCTTTGACCTTCCTGAATCTGACCTCGGAGCATTCAGCATCCCCTTCCATACCATGCGCTTCCCTCTGCGAGTCTGCACCCCAGCTCCACAGTTAGACATGACTCTCAGCCTGCCGATAAACAGAAGGTTTATTCGTCGACAGGAACACAGCATAGAACAGAACTTGTTAGCACAGAAATCAGTGACTTTCAGCCAAGTCCATCTTGTGGGGAAGGTTTCAGAGTAACAGCCGTGTTAGTCTGTATTCGCAAAAAGAAAAGGAGGACTTGTGGCACCTTAGAGACTAACCAATTTATTTGAGCATAAGCTTTTGTGAACTACAGGGAGCCCAGAGCCAGGGCTCTGGTCTTCCCCCTCAGCCCCAAGACAGTCAAGACTGACTTGCTTCCAGCTGAATGGCCCCTGCCCTGTCCGTAGCAACTCCTCTGGCCTTTGTCTCCCTTCCTGGGCCAAGAGTCACCTGGTTGCATCCCCCTCCTGTGTCTCAGGTTACGAAGGGGAGGCTATAGCATCAGTGCAGGCAGTTGGGGCAACCTCCGCAAAAGTCACACCCCCTTATTCCCACCACCTAGACATTGGTGCAATACTCAGGGAAACTGAGACACACACAGCATTCCTGCAAAACAGTGAGACTCACATATAACATAAAAAGGGAAAATCCCCACTTTGTCACACCTACATAGGGAAATAGTATTGAATAATGGGATCTTCGAACTAGCAGCGAAAGATATGACGTGATCCAACGAATTGAAGCTGAAGCTAGCTAAATTCAGACTGGAAATAAGGCACACACTTTTAACAATGAGAGTAATAGACTATTGGAACAATTTACCCAGGGCTGCGGTGGATTCTCCTTCACTGACAATTTTTAAAATCAAGATGGGATGTTCTTCTAGCCGGTCTGCTCTAGCAATTATTTTGCAGAAATTCTCTGGTCTGTTACACAGAAGTTCAAATTAGAAGATAACAATGGTCCCTTCTGGCCTTGGAATCTAATAATGTATGAATCTCCATGTCTCTGCAAAACTGTTCATTTTGTTATTTATATCTTCCCTTCCCCACCTGATTTGTCTGTTTTGTCCTCCGATTGCATCCTCTCTGGCACACGAACTGTAATGTCCTTTGTGACCTGTGTGTACAGCCGCTCGCACAATGATCCTTGACTGGGGTGTAGGCTTACTACGAATAATAATGATAACCTTTTGACTCCAATTCCTGAGCGTAAGCCACATTCCTTTTCTGAAAAAAACATTCTATGTTTAAGGATCATTCTCCCATAGAAATTAGGTTGCGTCTAACAATTACCACCTAACTTTTCAAACCTAAAGTTAGGCTCCTAAATCCACAGCCAACAGCCAGAGTACCAGAAGTGCTGTCAGTGGGAGCTGCTGGTGGTCAGCACTTCTGAAAATCAGACCTACTGTTATTTAAATGCTTAAAAATGGTGGCAGCAGCTGGATCCTAGTTCCATGGAAGTGAATGGCAAAATATTATTGATTTCAGTGATGTAGCGTCAAGCCTTTAGGGAGATTAAGCAAATGTTGAGAACTGTACGAGTAGATTAAGAGCAATGAATGGACTAGGTGGTATCCGTTAGGAGCTGTGGTAGCTATTACCAGCTATTACTAGTCTAGCCATGATGAGAATTCCCTGACTTGGAAAGTGCAGTCCTAAGCACTGGGACTTAATCTCTGATGCCTTAAATGGTCTTTGTAAACTCTCCTTCTGTGGTTGTGGTGCCGTTATGGAAGAATCTTAATGATGGCCTAGCCCGGTGTCTAGAATATCTTTAATAGTTCGGCTCTTTTGTTGCCTGCCAGTTCGTTTTGTATGAAAAATGCAATGAAAAGGAAATAGAATGAGAAATGATGACTCTGGAAAGTGAGCAGATAGCAAATGTTATTCACATTAGAGCAATGAATCCCCACCTTTTTGTGTGTTTTGGGCACTGCTTTTTTTCCTTTTGTCTCTTGTTTTGGATCATTCGGGAAGACTGGATCAGGATGAGTTGGCTAAAAGGAAATTGCAGAAATGATGTGGAATGAAAAGGGATTTGTTTTCTTTAGCATGTCTTGGTCTGTGTATCTGAGAGGCTTCTGGGTGCGGTTTGATCTTGTGGCTGCATCTGTGTGAGCTGACCACATGCCTCTCTCTCTCTCTCACACACACACACACACACGATAGTGCAGCAAAAGTTCGTCTGTCTTCCCTGAGCTTTGACTTATTTCTTACATTACTCGGAACTTGGTGCAAACATTGCAAAAAGGCTCCATAAACATAGCACCCGGGCCAACACTGCCAAGTCTTGGGGCAGCAGCACCATTTGGGTTCATTACCTAGAATTTCCCAGGTCCACGTGTGTCCAGGCTACAGTGGAGACACCATGTTCAGCCGCTGGGGACTGTGGCATACATAGCTCCACATCAGCACCATTAGGCTTTATGGACCAACTCTAGCCTTGGCAGAAGTGGGTGTAACTCCCATTGAAGTCAGTTCACCAGCTCGCACCTGCACTGAATTTGGATCTACGCTGCTGGATGCTGGTTGAGACTGTTCAAAGATCTCTAACCCTGAAATGCTGTATAAACCCACCCCGCCCCATCTTCTACTGCTGTATGAACCCACATTTAGGTCAAAGTCATTTAGCGCAACTTTAAGTGAGATTTCCTCATCCCTAAATTAAGCACTTTGTCATCCATCACCAACAGGGATGGGGTAAAGGCATATCATGCCTCTGTCTGCCTGGAGTAACTCCTTCTGGTAAATGCATGAGGCCAGGCTGTACAGGCTCTGGAAGGAGCTGTGGCTGATGCGGTCTCAACCACGAAGCAGAGTCTTTGGCTGTGGTATAGAGGGAGAGGAAGCATTAGAGAAAGGTGAAGTGCACCCTATGCCCAGTGCAGCTGGTGCTATTGTGATGGGTTTCTGGGATCCCCATTGTCTTGCCCTATTTGCTCTTCTGCACATAGACCCCGCACCTGAGCAAAATAACTTCTCTCTCTTTAATGGGCCATAAGGTATTTCTGCCTCAGAGGTCCAGCCCTCTTCATGTCTGCTCCTTCAATAACAATTCCAATCCGTGCTGGCCTGGAGCCCCATCCAGCCCTTTTTGAACCCAACTGGAGACTTTTCATTGGCTTTAACAGGAGCTAGACTGGCCTCTAGAGGCAAGTGACAATGTTGAATGATGACTAGGTCCTTCCCCATTAGCAGCTTGGAGCTAAGCACTGGGAAGGCATTTATTTCACATAAAAAAATTGGCACTGATGTCAGCACCCCAAATCTTTACGTCTCACAGCTCACTAACAGCTAGAACTAATTTTGGACAGGTTTGTCTGAGCTTTCCTGCAGGATTGCCAGGTCTGAAACACACGTTCTGTGGAAATTGCTGCTATTTTATGATATGTTAATGCTTAAAAATATACCTTCTGTGCAGTTTCCTCACAGTGATGAATCCAGAAGCAGTTTGGTATGTAATTATAGCTTCTTATATCAGGGCATCTCCCTTCTGACATTTGTTCCAGTCTCGGAATGTTTCTTTTTAATGCATGTACTGAAATGAACTGAAACGCCAGAAGATGATTCACAAGGAAAACTGAAGAGGGTGCCAGCTTGCACACGCCCCGGTATGAACAGCCGTGCTGCTGCTGCTCCTTGGACAGCTGTAGAACATGCCACAGACCAGTTGTTTGCTAGAAGCGGTGCTGGATCCATTTGAGAAAGAGCCTGGACAAAATAAGAAATGCTGTTTTTATTTCTCACCGCTGTCTTTTTTGCTCCTGGGTTTCTCCTTCATGCCATGGGATGGGACTGATGATGTGGACACCGTATTTTGGTAAACCAAGGAGAGTTTTTCACTTAGCATCCATATCAGATTACTTACTAGGTAAAGTCGCTGGGGATCCCCCACCAATGAATCAGAGAGGAGACATGAATAAGGCTGTCAGAACTGTGATTTGAGAAGAGGGCTGGTTTCATTGAGTCTGACGTGATCTCCCATTCTAACCTGCTCAGGGACACTCCAGCTATTGCTTGAACTACTGGAAGAGTTCAGTGTTTGTTCTCACAATTCTGACCAATATTCAGGCCAATAGGAACCTGGGGGAAATTTGGTGCATGGCGACTTTTGTAGAATCACATGCTCTAGAGATGGAACAGACCTGTTAGATCATCCAGTTCAACTCGCTGCCAATGGAAGATTGCTCCCTTTTTTACACTGCAGGTGAGAAACATGAAGGAATCGATCTTGTGCAGCTCGGGGCAGAGTGTAGTGCATAGACACAGAAGCTGGAAAGCGAGCACAGGTGAACCTGATCCGGCATTAAAAAGATTGATCCTGTGAAGTTTCAAAGTTAGTCCTGCCTAATAGCAGCAGTGAAATGAAATCTATGTGGGGAATGCCCAGCTAAATGCCTCATTTGTAAGGTGAGGATTGCACTTAAGTGCATGCCTCCTCAGACATGACCGTCCTCTGTCCACACCTGATCCCTGTATTGCCTTGAACTACTCAGAGCGCAGAGATGACCTTGGTGTTTATTGCCATTCGGAGTGGAAGCTTCTGCTGGAGCACAACGTCTTTGCCCTTTGCCTTTTCACATAAGGACCTGCAGGACAATAAC
Source organism: Lepidochelys kempii (assembly GCF_965140285.1). Lineage (NCBI taxonomy): Eukaryota > Metazoa > Chordata > Testudines > Cheloniidae > Lepidochelys > Lepidochelys kempii. The sequence goes on from NC_136381.1 coordinate 260,379,061, forward strand.
CCATATGTTCTACAATTCATTTTTGCTGACTAGAGATGGGAACCCGGGTCAGCATTGTTTGAAATGTAGGTACCTAATCTTAGGCTCCTGCCTCCGTATGTAAATAAGTGGGCTGATTCTCCAAAGCACTGAGCATCCAGCAACTCTGACAGATTGATTAGATGAAGTCCCATCAGTGTCTTAAATCTTTTATATGAGTTCTGAATGGCTTCTCATTTGTCAATATCTTCCTGGTATAGAGGAGTGCAAACTGCGCAGCTTAGCGGGGGGGGGGGGGAACAATATATTTCTCGTGTCACCAGTCCCACAGCAGAGCCAAGGCACTGAAATGGAAAACTCAGTCCCCTTTCTTGGGGCACTGCCGCAGAGCACCTCTTCAAAACAGCCTTGCTGTAAGCACTGTCTCACTAGATTCATGTAGGATTAGATCCTGGCCGGTGCTGAGTGCCTTCTGCGCAGTGTTGTGAACTTATGACTCCCAGCTTGCAGGATCAGGCCCACAGAGAGAGCCTAGCGTCTCCCTCTTCTGAGACAAGCCTCACATGGCTTTTTGTTCCAGCATATTATCAGTGCTGCTTGCTGCCATTTCTTCCAGCACCGCTGCTTTCAGTGTCCGTCTTTCCCGTTTTCATATGTGTGTTGGGTTATTTCCCCCGCTATGTTTTGGCAGGCATTTTTTCAGCTTGAACATCATGTTGTTTCTTCCTGTCCATACTTCTAACCCCCTTGTAGTAGATTCCTTTTGAAATACATCTCCTTTCCCGGGAATCTTTGCAACATTTCCCAGATCAGCATCTCCTCTGAATGCCATCACATTCACATGCCGCCATTTGCTCCTCCTTCCCAAATCTTTCAGTCCAGTGGGCCTTTGCTCAGCAGCATTCACCAGCTGTTGGTGAGATGTATGGAAAGGGTCTGAAGAGGAATAAAGGTTTTCCATCTTCATTTATTGCATCTCTTTTGGATAAAGGAAACACTCCAGTCCCTGTTACTGATGTGCTCATCCAATGGTCCCAGAGAAAATATGATAGGGCAGATTCTCATCTGGCATAAGTTGTCGTGACTCAGGAAGGACTGGCAGTGGAGAAAAGGTGGAGGAGTTGCACTGTATGTAAGAGAGAAGTATGATTACTCAGAGCTACAGAATGAAACTGGAGAAAAGCCTGTAGAGCAGTGGTTCTCAAAGCCGGTCTGCCGCCTATTCAGGGAAAGCCCTTGGTGGGCCGGGCCAGTATGTTTACCTGCTGCGTCTGCAGGTTTGGCTGATCGCGGCTCCCACTGGCTCCGGTTTGCCGCTCCAGGTCCATGGGGGCTGCAGAAAGCGGCGCGGGCCGAGGGATGTGCTGGCCGCCCTTCCTGCAGTCCACATTGGCTTGGAGCGGTGAATCGCGGCCAGTGAGAGCCGCGATCGGCCGAACCTGTGGATGCGGCAGGTAAACAAACCGGCCTGGCCCGCCCGGGGCTTTCCCTGAACAAGCGGCAGACCGGCTTTGAGAACCATTGCTGTAGAGAGTCTTTGGGTTACGTTTAGAGGCGAGAGCAACAAGGGTGATGTCGTGGTGGGCGTCTGCTATAGACCACCAGACCAGAAGGAGGAGGTAGACAAGGCTTTTTTCGGACAACTAAAAGAAGTTTCCAGATCACAGGCCTTGGTACTCATGGGGGACTTCAATCACCCTGACATCTGCTGGGAGAGCAATACAGCCGTGCACAGACAATCCAGGAAGTTTTTGGAGAGTGTTGGGGACAACTTCCTAGTACAACTAGGGGCCGTGTTCCTCCATATATCTGCCATGTCAAACTGAGATTCAAAGAATGCTGCCACATTCTAGTACCACACAAGAGTTGCACTGGAAAATGGAAACCAAGGGCTTAATTTTGTGGCATCAATTAAATTTTGATATTGGTATGAATTCCAGCATCGGCCAATAACTTACATTTTAGAAGAAACTCACTGGTATGTACAATTAGGGACCATGTAGTACAACTAATAGTAAAACTAGGGGCCATGCTCCTCTTGACCTGCCGCTCACAAACAGGGAAGAATTGGTAGGGGAAGTAGAAGTGGGTGGCAACCTGCGCAGCAGTGACCATGAAATGGTCGAGTTCAGTATCCTGACAAAAGGAAGAAAGGAGAGCAGAATACGGACCCTGGACTTCAGAAAAGCAGACTTTGACTGCTTAGGGAACTGATGGGCAGGATCCCCTGGGAGGTTAATATGAGGGGAAAAGGAATCCAGAAGAGCTGGCTTTATTTTAAAGAAGCCTTATTGAGGGCACAGGAACAAAGCATCCCAATGTGCAGAAAGAATAGCAAATATGGCAGATGACCAGCTTGGCTTAACAGAGAAATCTTCGGTGAGCTTAAACACAAAAAGGAAGCTTACAAGAAGTGGAAACTTGGACAGATGACTAGGGAGTAGTATAAAAATACTGTTTGAGCATGCAGGGGTGTAATCAGGAAGGCCAAGGCACAATTGGAGTTGCAGCTAGCAACAGATGTGAAGGGTAACAAGAAGGGTTTCTACAGGTATATTAGCAACAAGAAGAAGGCTAGGGAAAGTGTGGGCCCCTTACTGAATGGGGAAGGCAACCTAGTGACAGATGATGTGGAAAAAGCTGAAGTACTCAATGCTTTTTTTGCCTCGGTCTTCACAGACAAGGTCAGCTCCCAGACTGCTGCACTGGGCAGCACAGTATGGGGAGGAGGTGAGCAGCCCTCAGTGGTGAAAGAACAAGTTAAGGACTATGTAGAAAAGCTGGACATGCACAAGTCTATGGTGCAGATGCAATGCATCTGAGGGTGCTGAGGGAGTTGGCTGATGTGATTGCAGAGCAATTGGCCATTATCTTTGAAAACTCATGGCAATCGGGGGAAGTCCCGGACGATTGCAGAAAAGGACCTGGGGATTACAGTGGATGAGAAGCTGGATATGAGTCAGCAGTGTGCCCTCGTTGCCAAGAAGGCCAACAGCATATTGGGCTGTATTAGTAGGAGCATTGCCAGCAGATTGAGGGAAGTGATTATTCCTCTCTATTCGGCACTGGTGAGGCCACATCTGGAGTACTGTATCCAGTTTTGGTCCCCCCACTACAGAAAGGATGTGGACAAATTGGAGAGAGTCCAGCGGAGGGCAACGAAAATGATTAGGGGGCTGGGGCATATGACTTATGAGGAGAGGCTGAGGGAACTGCGGTTATTTAGTCTGCAGAAGAGAAGAGTGAGGGGGGATTTGATAGCAGCCTTCAACTACCTGAAGGGGGGTTCCAAAGAGGATGGAGCTCGGCTGTTCTCAGTGGTGGCAGGTGATAGAACAAGAAGCAATGGTCTCAAGTTGCAGTGGGGGAGGTCTGGGTTGGATATTAGGAAACACTATTTCACTAGGAGGGTGGTGAAGCACTGGAATGGGTTACCTAGGGAGGTGGTGGAATCTCCATCCTTAGAAGTTTTTAAGGCCTGGCTTGACAAAGCCCTGGCTGGGATGATTTAGTTGGGGATTGGTCCTGCTTTGATCGGGGGTTGGACTAGATGACCTCCTGAGGTCTCTTCCAACCCTAATCTTCTATGATTCTATGAGCTCCATTGGAGTCAACAGAGCTATGACAATTTACCTCAGCCGAGGATCTGCCCTGGTATGTGCTTATGAAATGCGTCTATGTTTGTGACGGGATCCCTGGGGTGCAACCTAGAACTGGGATACTGCTGAGCCCTCTGTCCCACCAACCTGGGCTCCTTCTCACAGTGTAGTACTGTGACACTCTGCAAACCTTTGGCAGGTACGGCACTTACACAGACATCCACAGGCAGGGACACACCCAGCTGAATTATATGAATGCTTCTCTCACCCACTCATAAACCAACAATAGAGAGGGTCCAGCCAATTCCCACCAGCTTCGCAATCTTACACCCCAGAGCTGTACCGTCTTGTCCTGATCAGAAGCCTGACCAGTGTAAGTTTATTACCCAGTCCATCCCTCCCTCTATGTGGAGAGGAGATGCACAAGCCTGTGTAACTGAGCTGAGATTTCCCAAGCATTTCAACCAAAATACACTGCTTTAGGTAAAGCATAAAACAGATTTATTAACCACAGAAAGATAGCTTTTAAGTGACTATAAGTGGTAGACATAAAAGATCAGAGAAAGTTACCAAAGAAAATAAAAGAAAAACACACAATCTAAATCTTAAACCTTATTACATTAAGCAGTATTTAGAGCAGCAATATCTTACCTCATGGGATGTTGCAGTTCTTAATACACAGACTTCCCCTTACGCCTGGACCAGTCTCCTGCGGCAAAATTGTCATATTCTCAGCCTTCCGGCAGCTTCCAGAGTGGGTGGGGGAGGAGAAAGGCAAAAGCAGGCTGCCTCTGTTTCCTATTTTATATCCTTCGTCCATGTGCCCTGAAGACACTTGCCCAGAAATGTCCTGGTGGGCTTTGCTGAATCACTGTGCTGACCAATCCCTTGGTGTGGTCTTGTGCAACTGAGTCATAGAGCTGAGTACGCCCCATTGTGTGGTGCTTGGGCAGCTGTCATTGACTTCTAAATCCCTCAGTTACAACTCCCCTGCTGATCAATGGTCGTTGAACACCATCCTGGGCGGGGATCCTTTGTATGTCACTAGCAAGCTTACAGCATATTTCAGTAACAACCATACAGCAAAATTTCATAACTTCAGACATACTAATGATATACATATTTGGACAGAACAATGGGTTTCAGTAGATCATGACCTTTCATATGATATCTTACACGGCATGCTTTGTATGAGGTATCACAACTATATGTGAATGATGACTATGGGGGTTACAGGGTGCCCTTTTGAGGTACAGTGTGTCTCACTTCCCCCCTTAGTTCACTGTAAGATAGTTAGTCACTGACTAACTCAAATGCAATGTGTGTTAGGGTTCTTTTGGCATCCAGCCATCAAAGCCATGAGGCGGTATGCCTCAGTTTCCCCTTCCGTACAGCAAACCAGGTTTATTATGGTTTCTCTGCAGTGACAAACTTTAAGTGTGTTTACAGATAATAGCTGAGCAGCAGCATTATCATGAGGGTTCTTATCATTCCAGGTGTTCCCAATTATCATTCCTAGTATGCTCAAAGGCTCTTCCCAAAAATTGTGCACACTGTATCTTATCACGGGGTTTAACATCAGTATCAAAATCCTTATTACAAGGTTTAACTGTAACAGCAAATCTTTCACCATGGGTAGGCGTTTCCAAGTATTTTTACTATACTACGCCTTCGGTTTAATCAGCCTGGGTTTGAGGTTGGTTTGTTAATTACTCATTGTGTCATTTATCTCCTTCCTGAACCTTTGCATGTAATCAGTTACTGGCTTTTCTTTTCCTCCAGTGTTCTTTTCTGCCTGTGTTCTCAATCTAATCCTACATTTGGGATTCTGGCACCACAGGGTCTGGTGAGATAATGGTTCAGGGAGATCCTGCATATTGGCTGGCCCTCTGTTGAGCTGTCTCCCAACCCTCGAACTGTACAGATGCAAAAAATCCATCTCCCTTCTTGGGGTTACTGTGTGATCCCCACTCCCAGCATTGGGACCTTCCCCACACTCTTCTTCTAGAGAGTTGTGATCTCTGCTCTCTGGGCTAAGAGTGTCTATTTTCATTTGGATTCACCTTTCCCCAGAGTTCTTCCATAGCTGCTTTCTGTGTCTCACCAGCCAGGGGAAATCCCTCCTCCCTTCTGATGGATGGGTCATCTGCATCCCCACAGACAACCATTCCTTCAGTGTGTCACAATGTTCTGATCCGTTTGCTTAGTGATATGAACTCTGAATGCTTTGGAGTGAGGGGAGCTTGGAAGGCTGGTTTGGTTGCTGAGCTGAGAAACAATAACTTGTACATGGAGGGTTTGATTTGATTTAAAGTTGCTGGATTGCTTGATGCTGACTCCAAAACCCCTGCTCTTATGGCTAGAAAACACTTGTTTTGGTTAAACAGTTAAAAGTCTTTGGCAGTGATGGAGTGTTTGACTCTTCGATGCCATTCCTAAGGTAATGCCCAGTAGACAAAGAGAATATAACAGAAACTCCATTCCAAGTCTGAGTGGTAAGGAAAGAAGCCTCCAGAGCTGACCCTGCTGGAGGAGGTTCTTATATTTTCATCATGCATTATCTGAAACATGTTTATAGCATATCAGGGTTAGAAGGGACCTCAGGAGGTCATCTAGCCTAACCCCCTGCTCAAAGCAGGACTAATCCCCAATTTTTGGCCCAGATCCCTAAATGGCCCCCTCAAGAATTGAACTCACAACCCTGGGTTCAGCAAGCCAATACTCAAACCACTGAACTATCCCTCCCCCACGCAAGTAAAGAGCATGGGCATACCACCGTCCCTGGGCTTAGTAAAGGGTTTCATCAGGTATAACTTCCTTCATACAAACCGCAACACATGAGCACTTAGATACTTCAGCAACGGGCAGGATAGATAAACGGATAGCCTCTCATTTGTGCTGAATTCACTTCCACAGGCTTTTCATAGAATAATAGAATCATAGAATATCAGGTTGGAAGGGACCCCAGAAGGTCATCTAGTCCAACCCCCTGCTCGAAGCAGGACCAATTCCCAGTTAAATCATCCCAGCCAGGGCTTTGTCAAGCCTGACCTTAAAAACCTCTAAGGAAGGAGATTCTACCACCTCCCTAGGTAACGCATTCCAGTGTTTCACCACCCTCTTAGTGAAAAAGTTTTTCCTAATATCCAATCTAAACCGCCCCCACTGCAACTTGAGACCATTACTCCTAGTTCTGTCATCTGCTACCATTGAGAACAGTCTAGAGCCATCCTCTTTGGAACCCCCTTTCAGGTAGTTGAAAGCAGCTATCAAATCCCCCCTCATTCTTCTCTTCTGCAGGCTAAACAATCCCAGCTCCCTCAGCCTCTCCTCATAACTCATGTGTTCCAGTCCCCTAATCATTTTTGTTGCCCTTCGCTGGACTCTCTCCAATTTATCCACATCCTTCTTGAAGTGTGGGGCCCAAAACTGGACACAGTACTCCAGATGAGGCCTCACCAATGTCGAATAGAGGGGAACGATCACGTCCCTCGATCTGCTCGCTATGCCCCTGCTTATACATCCCAAAATGCCATTGGCCTTCTTGGCAACAAGGGCACACTGCTGACTCATATCCAGCTTCTCGTCCACTGTCACCCCTAGGTCCTTTTCCGCAGAACTGCTGCCTAGCCATTCGGTCCCTAGTCTGTAGCTGTGCATTGGGTTCTTCCGTCCTAAGTGCAGGACCCTGCACTTATCCTTATTGAACCTCATCAGATTTCTTTTGGCCCAATCCTCCAATTTGTCTAGGTCCTTCTGTATCCTATCCCTCCCCTCCAGCGTATCTACCACTCCTCCCAGTTTAGTATCATCCGCAAATTTGCTGAGAGTGCAATCCACACCATCCTCCAGATCATTTATGAAGATATTGAACAAAACTGGCCCCAGGACCGACCCTTGGGGCACTCCACTTGATACTGGCTGCCAACTAGACATGGAGCCATTGATCACTACCCGTTGAGCCCGACAATCTAGCCTGCTTTCTACCCACCTTATAGTGCATTCATCCAGCCCATACTTCCTTAACTTGCTGACAAGAATACTGTGGGAGACCGTGTCAAAAGCTTTGCTAAAGTCAAGAAACAATACATCCACTGCTTTCCCTTCATCCACAGAACCAGTAATCTCATTATAAAAGGCGATTAGATTAGTCAGGCATGACCTTCCCTTGGTGAATACATGCTGGCTGTTCCTGATCACTTTCCTCTCATGCAAGTGCTTCAGGATTGATTCTTTGAGGACCTGCTCCATGATTTTTCCAGGGACTGAGGTGAGGCTGACTGGCCTGTAGTTCCCAGGATCCTCCTTCTTCCCTTTTTTAAAGATTGAAGTTTTGAAGTCTTTTCAAATGTAAAACAGTCCTTTCTAATTATTTCTTTTCACACATTGGTACTGAGTTTACACCCAATATAAGAGGGTGCTTCACGCTTCTGAGGACCTGGAATCTTTTACGATCCTCCTCCTAGCCAGTGAAAGTGGAGCTCTACTGGTGCTGAAATGAGACTATAGGATAGAGGAGATGCCAATGGTTTCCAGCCTCAGAGGGGGCTAACAAAATTAAATCCATACAGCTGCACTTCACTTTCAAGAAAAGATGCTGAAAAAAACCCAAATCCTCTTTTTGCCACATGGGTTGGTTGGAGTATCACAGACATCACTGATGTGCAAGAAGAGGAAGCCCTGTGGCATGGAACTTTATCTTCATGTAGTTAAAATATTTATGCTTCAGGGGTCCGGATGGCCATGGAGATTAGGGACAGGATATGGAGGGCTTCAGCTGTAGGCCATCATTTGAAATCAGGCCCAGATTTTCAGCAAACGAATGGACTGTTTGATTTCCTATAAAATGAAGGAAGAGTCTCAGCCTAATTGGTAACACAAAGGTGTCTAATTTACAGGAATTATCATGTTAAAATGGACCCCCTTGTGAGTGATCTCATGAGACAGAGCAAATGATTGAAGGATGGTCCTTGCTCAGTGTATCTGAAGAATTTCAAGAACGTCACTCAAATTTCATAATATGTCATCAATTTTAAGTCCAGAGGGGACCATTACATGATCTCGTCTGGCCCCCTGCATAACACAGGCCTTAGAACTCTGCTGCCATTACATGTGGAATTTGCTACTGTTTTACTATTGTTCCACAAGGCCATATTAGCATGTACTTAAAAAAAAAAGGAAGAGGAATTGTGTCTTTCTTTTTTATATAGTGTAGTGAGAGCCCTGCTGGCTGCTACTCTTGGCTGTTGAATAGTGCAGTAAGCACAAGGTGTGAGAAATAATGTTCCCTTTCCCTCCATGCTGCCCCAAGCTAAAACAACCTTGTTAGTCAGGGCTAGCCTAATAAACCAGAGAGATGAACTAACCCAGCATCTAGCCTTTTGAACTTATTACCTGGCATTTGTATTATATAAAAGCGACAGAGAAGAATGCAGAAGCCCTGGGGCCGGACCAACGGATGGAAATGGGAAAAACACAGCAGCCCTCTCACAATGAAGATGAAGGATTATTACTTAGCACCTTTGTGCCATCTGGCCCCGGGTTCTAATAGCTGAAGTGGGAGCAAGAACTGCATCACCTACCTTCCTTTCTAGGAGGAAAGAGAACCCTCATGCACAAAGCGTCTGTACATTAGATTTTCACTATTTTTTTTTTATTACTAGTACAAGCTTCATCCTGTGGTTATAGTTCTAAGCAGCAACACTGACTACACCCCCTGCTTGCCTCTTTCTGCTTCTTTTGCTTTGCTCCATGAGTCAGGGAAGAGTAAGAGAAAATGAACCTCTCTACCATTCTCACTAGACACTCTGAGGTAGCTGTAACAGGGTGCTGGCTAGGAGGTTCTGAGCCAGGCCCCTGTTAGCCCAGCCCCCATTAAGGGGTATTCATTGGTGCTGGCTGGGTATGGCTGGCCTAAGGGCTTCAGCAGAAACACCTGCTGGCCTTATCAGACAGGGGCTATATAAAGCTGGCAGAAAGGAAGCTAAGGTGGGAAACTGGAAAGGGAGGAGCCTGTGGCTCCTGAAGAAGCTAGCCATCCCCCAGGGAGCTGCGTGGAGTGGACTGTATATAAACGGAGGTGGGAACTGACACTGTGAATAAAAGGACACTGGTGCTGGTATGCTAAGTGATCTCTGACTGATTTGTGGCATGAGCAGTGAAGGGCTCTGTTACACGTGGGGGCTTGTCTGGGATTGGAAGCCAGCAAATGTGGTTGGTGACCTGGACATGGAGGAGATCCTACAATGGCTGGTAAAGCAGCAGGAACAGATGCAGCAGGCCCTGCAAGGTTTCCAGCAGTCCCACCAGGCTGAGAGACAGGCCTTACTGACCTGGCAGGCTGAACAACAGTGGAACCTGCAGGAGTTTATCTGGGAGCAGACCGGCGTATAGGAGCGGCTCCTGAAACCCGTGGTGAGTCCTGTGGGAGGGGAGGGCGCCTGGCTGCCGGTCTTGGGACTATGTAAAATGAGCCCAGCAGATGCCTTCCTGGGGACCTTTGAGTGGGTAGCCACGTGCGCCGGATGGGAGAGGACAACATGGGCCCTCCATCTGGCTCCGTATTTGACGGGCGAGGCTCAAGTGGTCTTTATGGCCTTGAGCGAGGAACAAGCCCAGAATCATGAGGCAGTGAGAGCCTCCATTCTGGATCGGGTGGGCCTGTCGGCCGAGTGGTACCGTCAGAGGTTCCAGATGGCTCAGTGGGCGGCGGCAGCGTGGCCCTGGGCGTATGCCCAGCGGCTGATGGACTGGGCCACCCGCTGGCTGAGGCCAGAGGCGCGTACTGTAGGGGAAATCATGGACCCTCTAGTCCTCGAACAAATACTGCAGGGCTTCCCTGAGACCACACGCGTGTGGGTGAGGCGTCACCAGCCCGGCACCGTCAAAGTGGCCATCAGATTGACGGAGGAGTACATTGAGGCCGAGGGAGGACCGGCTACGGCAGGGCAGGGAGCCGGGGAAGAGGCAGACAGAACCTTTTTCCGGGAGAGGCCAAGAGAAGAAGGGCTCCCCTGAGGTGCGCCTGAAAGGCCCGCCAGGCTAACTTGTTGGCAGTGTGGGAGACCGGGTCACACAAAACGGGACTGCCTGGATATGGAGTGCGGATGGGCAGAATTTTGTGGATGGACTCAGATTGAGGGGCAAAAACGGGGGCCGAACCTGTCCACCATTCCCGCGAGGGTTGGGAGAAAACCCCGCACAGGCCTGGTAGACATCACATCAGGCTGTACACTAGTACAGAAGGCACTGGTGAAGCCGCACTGGTTCATCGCAGGGGCAAGGATAGCCCTTGGGTGCATCCATGGGGACAAGAAGTCCTGCCCGGTGGCTCAGGTACCCCTGGAAGTGAGAGGCCACTTCAGATGGAAGCGGGTGGAGGTGCTGGAGAGGCTACCGTACCCAGTGGCGTTAGGCAGAGACTGAGGCCTGCTACCTGGAAGGAAGCGGTGGGGTGCTCCGAGAGCGGGGGCGAATATCCCAAGCCTGAGGATCCTGGGACAGGCAAAGTCCCGTCGGTAATGAAGAAACTCCTAGACAACAAAGCCCAGAGCAGGTGAACCCTCGGGAAGGGTATATGGGGGAGCTGGCCAGCCTGAGCCCTTCAGAAGAAGGGACGGGTCCAGGGGAGCATCCCATAACATCGCTCCCCATGGATGAGACCCCGAACCCACAGGGCAGTGCAGGGGAAACTGAGGCGCAGAAAGCCCCGCCAGATGGTGGGATAAATTCTGACTCCCGACCAGAGGTACAGGAGGAGCAGGGGATGGGGTGCCCGCCGAACTGTGACTGGTGTGACGACCTGCGGGCTGAGGCGGAATTATGGGGGCAGCCACTTCCTGAGCAGTGTATGCTCTGTGGGAGGGGGATGGAGAAAACACCAGCAGAGGTGACTGGGGATTGCCCGGCCAGGAGCGGGGAGCTTTCGCCGGAAGGATCCCCCACCCCGGGTAGAAGGCGAAAGGGCCGAGGTTGGCCGGACCTTGCGGTTCTTAAGGGGGGAGGCGTGTATCAGGGTGCTGGCCAGGAGGTTCTGAGCCAGGCCCCTGTTAGCCCAGCCCCAATTAAGGGGTATTAATTGGTGCTGGCTGGGTATGGCTCGCCTAAGGGCTTCAGCAGAAACACCTGCTGGCCTTAGCAGACAGGGGGCTATATAAAGCTGGCAGAAAGGAAGCTAAGCGGGGGACCTGGAAAGGGAGGAGCCTGTGGCTCCAGTTCCCTTCTGGCCTGAAGAAGCGAGCTGTCCCCCAGGGAGCAGCATGGAGTGGGCTGTATATAGACGGAGGTGGGAACTGACCCTGTGAATCAAAGGGCACTGGTGCTGGCATGCTACGTGGTCTCCGTCTGATTTGTGGCACGAGCAGCGAAGGGCTCTGTTAACAGTGGCATGGGGTGAGAGAGACACCACTCACCATAGAGCACAGCATGCCGTTGGTGCCATAAGGAAGCCAGACTCTGGCCTGTCACCATGTGGGTGAATGTCGGGGACTCCCCTACACTTGTGACCCTGCTCAAGGGTTTTTAGAACTCCGTAAGAGAGCATAGCCCTTAATTCCTCCGGCTGTGTCAGAGAGAGCGGGGTGAAGGCGACGCCATGTGAGACTGACCAGGCATCGAGGGGCAGGAGAATGCACCTTCTCTCTAAAGGTGGTGTAGGTGCCATGCTGTGCCCTACCGGGGTGTCACCAGGAACAATTCCTCTCAGGAACCCCGAGTGCAACATGGTTCCTTCTCATCTCCTCTGCTATGCCTGCCCCACATCTTCTCAGGGTGTGTCTAGACTGCAATTAAAAACCCATGGATGGCCCATGCCAGCTGACCCTCGCTTGGGCTAAGGGGATGTTTAATTGCAGTGTAGACGTTCAGGCTAGGGCTGGAGCCTTCTAAGACCCATGAGGGGGAAGGGTTCCATGGCTCATGCTGCAGCCTGTCTATATTGCAATTATACATCCCCTTAGCCTGACCCCTGCAAGACCGAGTCAGCTGCCACAGGCAAGCCACAAGTGACTAATTTCAGGGTAGACATACCCTCAGTCACAGGATGTTGGCTACCCTCCCTTTCAACATGCTTGAGGAGTTCAAAAGCTTCCAGGAGAGAGATCTCAAACCATTTTTCTGTTGTAACTAGGGGTCACGGTATGGAGAAGTTCAGAACCATTGATGTCCTGTACAAGGTAGCACGGCCTAGATAAGTAATACCACTAAATAAAAATAACAACATCAAAGTGTGTACCAGGCTGTCTCCTAAAATAGAAAATTAGGGGCTTTCAAAAAACAGACTTTCTTTTATGAGCAGCTTGCAAAATATCATACTCTCCATCCAATATATTTGCATACGTAATTAGACCATAATCTCTGAATACTTTCTCTGCTATGCCATATATATATTACTTAGTAAACTGAAAAGGTCGATTCTGCTTCCTTTATAGGAGCTTGACCTGCATAGCCAATAAAAGATTGCCAATTTTGCAAGCACTTGCAGTATGTTTGGGTTTCTTTTTAGATGAGTAAGCATTTCCACAGCCAGAATTCTCTGTTCTTTGAGCCATTTATTTCTTTTCAGAGAGATGTGCACTGAACCAGTCCCAGGCAGCAGTGAGTCTTCCAACTGTCAGTTAAATAGCACAGCCAGGTCATTCTCTTTTTTTCCTTTGGATTCGGAGCATTCACACCCTGTGCAGCAGATGTGATTTTACTCTGCTTCCTCAGCGGTTGCTTCTTCCCCCTTTCCCTGTTCAATTTCCCTTTCTCATTTTGTAGGACTTTTATGTATCTCGTCTATGCTCTTCTGTTTCCGTGCATCCACTCCTCATCAATTATTCTACAGCACAAAAAAGTGTGATAGGTGCTTCACAGGACACATAAGAAAACATAGTCCCTGCACCTTAAAGCTTGCAGTCTAAGGTCCTGCAGTTTGTCACATAGGGATGAACTGCTGCACTCAGATGGAGCTGCACTGAAGTCTGCTTTCAAGCAATTAGTTGTAGGATTGAGCCCTAAATATTAGACCTGATGAAGCCAAGGATGATGATAAAAACAGTAGGAATGGGAAGGGGAATGGAAGTATGTTGTTATCTAGCAATCTATTAATACAATATTAATGTTAGAGCAGTTATTATGGGGATCATGAATAACTAAATTTTCAGGAGGGACAGCCTGGCCATATAATAAAATATTAAGAACAATACTTAGCTATTTTAAAACATGTTTCATCAGTCAATGTCAAAGCACTTGGCAAAGGAGGTCAGTATCACCATCCCCTTTTTTGCAGATGGGGAAACTGAGGCACAGAGAGGGGACGTGACTTGCCCGAGGTCAGCAACAAAGCTGAGACTAGAACTGTCTCCTGCATTGCAGTCCAGTGCCAATAGGCAACACTGCTCTCCCACTTAATAGATATCTCACTTAATCAATTCCTTACCATGGCTGGGGCCTCAGCCACTGGTGCATCTCAGTCCCTCCTGTTCTCTGCATGTGACAAGAGAATTCTTTGGTCTAACTTCGGTTGTTGGGCTTGCTGAGGAGATGGCCAAGCTTGTGAAATACAGCAAGTCTGATTAGATGATCAGATGGTCCCTTCTGCCTTTAGACTCCATGACCTAAATCTGCAGCTACTTTCTTCAAGACATTCAAAAATACTGGCTTGCTGGTTTTGTTGTTGCTGTTACACTGTTCACTACTGCAGATAACTTTGTTCGCTGCTAGTTAGATTATTTACACATTATCACATTCTATTACATTGGGGGCCTGATTCCAATCTCTCACCAGTTTTACAGTGGTGCAAGACCCCTGATTGCAACACTGCGTTGCATTTAGAATTATCCTCATGAGATTTAGCAGTATATTTTCATTCAGTCAACGGCAAGAGAAGAATGCAGCTAGGAGTTCATAGAATTTATTTCTGACTGATTATTTTATTCTAATTACAGTATGTGGTAAGAATAAAAAAGAACAGGAATTTTGAGTTCACAAAGATTTTATTATGAATAGCTTGAATTCCACTTTGGCAAAAGACACTGTAAAACCATGAAAGCATTTTGCTGGACTTCTTAGTTCCCTTCAGAATGGACCCAGGCACCTCACAGAACAAAGCACTGGATGATCTAGAGCTGACAGAATCTGATGCCGACGCACTTGGCTTTCTGTGTTTAGGAATTAGGTGGATCTAAGAGTTCAGGAAGCAGCATTGCTGTGATGTTAGCGTGGAGACTGGCTCAGCAGAAAAGGAATTCATATCTAAATATGGCATGTGAAAGAGTACATGTCCGCTGTTTCAAAGTCCATGCTTCTAAAGTAAGAGCACCAGAAAGATGTAGACAAACTAGAAGGAATTCAGAGAGGAAGAGCAAAGAACTAAAGGCTAAGGTTTAGGATGAAAGACTTTAGCCCTCCCAACCTGCTGATGGTCCAAGATATGTGTGGATTTCCTATGAATCTCAATCCATCCACTGAAGCTTAGTTTTTCCTAACTGGTCTTCCCCATTGGGAAACCATGATCCTGCTGGGTTTCCACTAGTGATGGCCATAGATTCTACCTTCCAGAAGACATTAACACAGGCATGTCAAAAAAGTTTATGCTGAAATATCCCTAGAGTACTGAAGCAGGGAAGGGTCTATGCTGCAGGAAACAGTGATCTTACCACCTATGATCCCCCCCCAAGTTTCCCATCAAACCAGGGGGACCCCAATTCTGTGGTTTACCTGCAAATAAGTTTCTACAGGGAGAAAGGGAGCATTCTGGTGAGCTTCTGCTCTCCTGACATGACCCCCATCTCACTACAGCTCTATTCTAATGTATTTATCCCTGCTGCCAGAAGAACTGGAGGTGAGCCTAATTTTGCTCCTGGAGTTCTCAGAACAGGAAAAAACTCATTTAAAAGTCATCTCAGGTCCTGTGAGAATATCCCCAGTTGGAATAGTCTGAGAATCCAATTAATGAGCTAAACTTTGTAGGGTTGGTGGGGCTCCCATGGAAATACACCCGGGTGAGATATTTTCATGGACATGGACAGGAGACTGACTATCACAGCAGCCCAGGGTGCGTCTTCATTTTTCGTGCTCTCTGAAGAGGCATAAAGATTTCAAAGACTAGGAGAGCAGAGGAAGAAAACCCCCATCTGAAGAAAAATCGTGAAATACTCTCGGCCACTGCTAGCAACAAAACAGCCTCTCAAGGGCAAAAGGAAATAACTTAAGAAGGGAGCTTAAGGAAGCAGTGACATCTCTCACACAATCATGGTACCCTCTCTCCCAAATGGCCGCTGTGTACTCTCTCCCTTTCTGGGAAACATATCCCATATAATGAAATCATATCAGATGGACATTAATGAGCCTCAATGGGCTCATTTTCCCTATGCTGTTTGCCAGCGCTGAACCTTTGAAATGTGTAGCCGAGTAAAAATAATATAGGGGATATTAGTCCCCCATAGACAGTAACTGAGCATGCATCTCAGTCTTGTGCAGCTAGCCCTCCATTATCAACAATGAAGGATAACTGAAAATCCTACCAGCATTAAAGGGTAGACTTTAAACTCTGTGGGTTCTTTCAAGGTGAAATTCACCCCCCCAGTGTGCGGAGGGCCAGCACAATCCTACACACCACTGAAATCCCATTTGAGATCCCAAATAGGACATAGGTGGGATTTAAATGATGCATAAGCTTTGGGTTGGGCCTCCGTACAGGGCTGAATTGCTCCCTCAGCCATTAATGGAGGAGTAAGTGGGCGTGTTTCATAGAACAAAACATAACGTGTCACTGACATGATGCTGCCAATTCCATGGCCGTAAAAGTTGCTACCTTCATATTCCCTGCAGCAGGAATCACTGCACACTTTGGTTAGCTGGGCAAGGTCCCCCCAGAGTCTGTTACTTGCCATTCTGCTATGTTTTAAAAAAAATCCTTCCCATTTCCAGCAGGCAGAGATACCCGGTGTACAGGAATCCCAAACATTGGTAGTTGCCCTATGTCACTGTATAGACAGGAGCTTTATCTATTGTGCAACACACACACAGCCCTGATTTAGCATGAGAGGGACAGAAAGGTACCAAACCAGAACTAAAGAACATGTTTTTTTCTTGTATTGGCCACTGTAAACTGGAAAAATACGTGCTATAGTGTAAGACTTCCACACCTAATATTGATGGGACAGACGTGTGGCAAAATACACTGGGGATGCTGTTCAAGAACATTTTATCCTAGTGACGATATTACCTGCGTACTCCTGTCACAGATATTGAGAACGTAGGACTAGGCTGTATAAATGCTGGCTGTGCAACTTAGACCAAACTGCGCCTTCAGCAGCCCAGGCCGACAGTGCACATGATTATTAATCCGCTGGCACTTTATGTTCATCTGTCTTTGTTTCATAGATTTTAAGGCCACAACAGACCACTATGAACGACGAGGCTGACTGCCTGCACTGCACAGGCCATAGAATCTCAATCAGTGATTCCTGCCTCAATCCGTATAACTTGCGGTTAAGCTAAAATATAGCTCTTAGACAGTCACGTGGTCTTGATTTAAAGACTCCGTGTGCTGGACAATTAATTTACCACTTCCCTTGGTAACCTATTTCAGTGGTTCTACCTTGAACCACTTCCCCCTTTTCAGCATGGGTCTCTCGGCTCATGTAGAGGGCTCAGCAAGTGGCCCTTAAGATGAAAGTAAACACAGAGATCCAGTAAATTGTCTCCTCTCAGATCCCAAGTGAAACCCTGGCTGTTGACCAGCGACTAAGCAGGTGGCAAGCTCTGATGGTTCTTCTTCCCCTTGCTTCCTTTCAAACTTCCTTTCTCGGACCAACTCCCCCCCTATTCCTATCCCAACATTGGTAACAACAAAACACACCACTAACTCAGCTGTGCCGATCATCACCACATACATTTGCTTGTGTGTTATTTTCCCGTCCTTGTCCCTTTGTCTCCTCTTGTGTCTTTTAGATGGTGAAGCTCCCTGAAGCAGGGATTGTGGCCCAGGTCATCAGAGGTAGCTAGGCACCCCTCTGCCCCCATTAATTCAGTGCCTAAATAATTTTGTGGACCTGTGTCCTTACCTGCATTTGTGTAATGCACAGCACAATGGGGCCATGACCCTGCCTAATAGAAATGTTATATAATAATTATAACAATAAACACCTATCCCTGTGGTTAGCAGCTTGGGATGCACTCTACTGCCGACTGAGGAATCTGAGAAGCAGGCTGAGCCAATATTTGCATTCAGACAGCTGACCCGCTTCTTTGAGGTATCTGGTGGAGTTTGTTCAAGTCCACTAAATCCTATTATCTGGATCGTCTTTCTGAATACAGTCAGTCATCCAGCTGCACTTCATCTTCTCTTCGCACTGACAATCCAGGCATTATTGTGAGGCACATTAATTACGGGGACAGATTCCATTATTTTGGGTGTTTGCAGAGCACAGTTTAACCTTGGGTGGTGAGCTGCATCTCAGACAACCAGCCTAGCTAAAGTAGGGCTCATGCTTACAGGACCAAACCCTGAAGCCCCTACTTTGTGCTTATAAGCCCACCTCTGCCAGCTCCTTCTTTCCCTTCACAGAGTGAGGGGGTTGTGTGGGCTACATCTCTCACAGCCACAGGACGAGGAGGTGCATTGTTTTCCTTTGCCCCCTGTCCCCTGCTGCTCTGCCACCCCCTCCCCGGAGACCTTCGCTCCCTTCCACACAGGGCAGCAGAGGGGAGTCAGTAAGATTTCCCTGCCACCTCACTAGCTGTGGATGTAGGGTGGGGGTTCAGTGGCTGTCTGCTGGAGTGCAGCATTAGTCGTGCTGTTCATTATTGGCCTGATCCATCCCTCATGGAAGCCAATGGTAGTCTCTTCATTTACATCAGTGGGAGCTAGAGCAAGCCCTATTTACTCATCCTTTTCGCTTTGCTCTCTCTCCTCTTATACATGGTAATAATCTTGTCAGTGGTGTGGCTGATGGGGGGAAGGGAAGGGCCAGTCCTGAGGCTGACTTTTATCCTAAAGCCATCAGTGATCTGCTTCATTTTCAGATTTTCTATGCCATTTGAACAGGAAACTCCTTTTGGTGCCCTCTCATTTAGATCACCCACAAAATGTTGTCCATTGTCCTTAACTTACGTGCCACATAGTGTCAGTGGCAGGGCTGGGCCTGGATTCCACCACTTCCTGGCTCCCTCTCATCCCACGAGCTGCTTCTTTAACTCAATCTACATATTGATAGATATTGATATTTTAAGACAACTTGCACTACTGTCTGTTGATTTTTGTCCAGATTTGCTCAGCCTAGGCTTGTTTTTCTGAATGGATTTGGCCTTTTTAAGATACTTGTTTCCAAGCCCCCCTGTTGGCGTAGGTAGCATCTTCACTGAAGCGCGAGAGCTATGCACCTGCACTGATGCACCATTTAAATTTAGGCCTACCTTTATACTAAAAGCCCTGGGTTTAGGTCAGTGGGAATCTCTTCACTCGTGTCAGTGTGGGTTACATCCTGGCCCACTTGCATCGTATCTCCTCATTGAGATGAGGGGGAGGTGGAAGAATGGAAGGGACTTTGAAGGGAACCCTTTCTTACTGGGGAGGTTAGGACAGAACTGTGAAGACAAGAACAGCCACACTGGGTAAGACCAATGGTTCATCTAGCTCAGGATCCGGTCTTCTGACAGTGGCCAGTGCCAGATGCTTCAGAGGGAATGAACAGAAGAGGGCAATTATACAGTAATCCATCCAGTCCCCGCTTCCGGCAGTTAGAGGTTTAGGGACACCTGGAGAATGGAATTGCATCCCTGACCATCTTGGCTAATAAGCATTGATGGATCTATCCTCCATAAACTTATCTAGTTCTTTTTTGATCCCATTTATACTTTTGGCCTTCATGACGTCCCCTGGCAATGAGTACCGCAGGTGGACTGTGCATTGTGTGAAGAAATACTTCCTTATGTTTGCTTTTAAACCTGCTGCCTATTAAATGCATTGGGTGACCCCTAGTACTAGTGCTATGTGAAGGGATAAATAACACTTCCCTATTCACTTTCTCCACACCAGTCATGATTGTATAGACCCCTGTAATATCCCCCTTTACTCATCTCCCTTTTAAGCTAAGTCCCTGTCTCTTTAATCCCTCCTCCTATGGAAGCTGTTCCATTCCCCTAGCCATTCGTATTACCTTTCTCTGCAGTTTTTCCAATTCTATTCTATCTTTTCTTGAGATCAGTCCCCAGACTGCACTCAATATTCAAGGTGTTGGCGTACCATGGATTTATACAGTGGAATATTAGCTTTCTTGACTGCCACTGAACACTGAGTGGATATTTTCAGGGAACTATCCACAATGCCTCCACGATCTCTTTCTTGAGTAGTAATAGCTAATTTAGACCCCACCATTTTGTATGTTTAGTTGGGATTATTTTTTCATTTCATTCACCAACATTCAATTCCATCTGCCGTTTTGTCACCCACTTTAGTGAGAGAGGAGACTGCAAAATGGACAAATGAGATAACGTGGGAAAGATTGAAACTTATTTTTTTTCCTGGCTCTCAGCTGTATTTCCCGCAGGGAAAGTTGGGATTAGTACAATTAAGTGATTCTGGTATTTAAAGCCATGCATCTGAGGCCAAGGTGAAACCTTTTATTTTGGCAAGGGCTTGTTATGGATCCTGTGGTTCTGTATGCTGCTATTTCTAAGGGGATGAAGGGCTATGATATCTTGTGGTCTGAGAAACAGCCCCGGGGTACCACCACTGCTTGAGCCTGGACAGAGTAATTGATCTCCTCCCAAAAGGATATCGTTTTATGGTATCTCAAGCTGCAATGACCTCTAGAGAGTTTGTCTTGATTAGTGTCATCTAGTGAGGGGGAGCTGGTTACAGTGTTTAGCCCACTTTTAGTGAATTGGCTCCTATGCTGATGGCTTTACTGGTGTCATCGCGTTCTCATTAAGAGATGCAGAAAAACAATATTAAAGCGCACCTCTCGCTCCTGGAATGTGCTATTGGCGTCTAATGAATAGGACTCTGAGGACATGAAGGGGATTGAGAAAGAGAGAGAGAAGGAGCTGTCGCAGGCAAAAGAGGAAGACTGGGACTGAGGGATGAGTGGGGAAAGAGGGAGGATAAGAGATGTGGGGAACTGTAAGAATGGGCATAAAGGGCCCGGTCCTGCCTGGGTGCTGGATGCTCCCGTGGAAGTTGAAAGAAACTGAGGTTGCTCAGCATCTTGCAGGATTGTGTCCAAAGTGACTGAAAGTATCCAAAATAGCATGGGAACTACAGTGTACATTGCACCTCCTCTAACACAGAGCACGAGCACTGTGGGGAGGGTTTGCCAGGGCCACAAATAGCTGTGACTGGGATCGTTGCTGCTCACCAAAGTGTTGCACAAGCAAGATCAACAGCGATGGGAAGCAACCGGGTGGATCAGGGTTATGCCTCCTGCATAGACAGCGCGACAAGGCAGCAGAGCACTCGGAGACCTGCGGAACGTGGGACAGCATGACCGGGCACAGGCTGCAGTAGGGCATGGAAGTGGTCCCCAGGAGCACATGGCATGTGTGGTGCTGTGTGATGACTGTGTCATGACCGTCCCTTTAACCTCTGCCTGGAGAAGGATAGCAATGAACTAGGACTCTACAGGGCTGGGCTCAGTTCCCGGCTCTGCTACATTCTCACTGGGTGACACTTGGTGTGCCTCTCTGTGCCTCAGTTCCCAGTTTGCAAAATCAGATCAAAATCTCCCACCCTTTGTCTGTCTTGTCCATTGAGAATGCAAGCTCCCTCGGCTAAGCTCTGTCTCTGACTATGCCTTTTTACAGCTTCTAGTATGATGGAGCTTGCTCTTGGTTGGGGCTTCCATTTTAATAGACATCATAAATAACAAAGAATACATTGTCCGTACAGCCTAACAGAGTGGTATCTCAGTGCCCCAAAAGCAGGGCTCAGATTCAACCAGTAAGCACAGGTGCAGTACACCATCACCTCGTTCATGCTGCCTTCTTGCTCTACAGTAGCTAAGCTTTCACTGAAAAACAAACAAACAAAAAGTCAGTCTCTACCTCGCCTGGCTGTGGGGATGGCCCTGAAGACATGAACCAATTGTAACCGATGCCAGCAATGTCCGCTCGCTTTTGCGGAACCCTGAAACAATAGCTCTGAGAGGAGCAACACGCCTCATTCATCTCAGCGAGGGCTAGCTCAGAGGCCCAATCACAATACTTTAAATGTACACATGGTTTCCACCGTTTCACTGCCCTTTGAAGCATGTCGGAAAGGAGAGGGGAGGAGGTGGTGTCATGAAGACGTCCAGCCCCTGCTCTGAGGGACAGCTCATTTTGTGCTTATGAGTGAACTGCCACTTTTTGCTCCCCACCCGCCCCAGTCAAGACAGAGACACACTTAAGGAGCTCAGTAGAGCCAAGCTGGACATCTGAACACTCCTGGGGGAACCGAGCTCAAGGAGCCCAACTGGGCATATGAGCCCTATAGCTTGAGGAGCTGAGGCGAGCCCATGTGTGTATTCAGCCCCCCATGCATGTTTTCAGAGCCAAAGAAGCCCAGAGAGCATGTGTGGTCATATTTCAGCCATTTGCACCATCCATGATGAGCGGTGTGGAGAGGTGGGTGGAGTTTATTTTGTGGGTGGAGCTTGGGATAGTAGCACCGCCTTTTTAGTTCCACTCTGACCTCTGCCCCAAAGTAACACCAACCACACTGCAGGTCTCTTGTCCTTATTGTTACACCACACTCTTTGTTTTCCCTTCCCAAGCTGCCCTTTCCCTTGAAGATCACCACATTTCCCTGCCATCTGTCCTTACAGAACGTGCTACTGGGGATCTGGGGCTTGCATCCCCTGTACAAAGCCCCTGTGCAGATGTTTTACCTGGAGCCACACAGCTGCATGCAGCTCTGCATTGCAAGATGCTTGTTTTACTCTAATCTAATCAAATCTGTTTTAATACATTCATCGCCAGGGCATCTGAGCCCTCACTGCACACAGGCACCATTTGAGGAAATCAGAGGGTGCAGGACTTTTGGCAAAGGGCCATGCCCCGTCTTGGTATGGCTCTGCACGCTGCAAGGGAGTGCAGCCAGTGTGAAGCTCAGCCTGCATCTTGGGAACCAAGGGCAATGATCACAGGCTGAAAGATTTTGATGTATCTGCCCTGTCTTTGTTCAAATACAAGCAGCTTTGGCTGCATTCATCCTTGCTTGTGCAACTGATGGAACAATCAGGTCCACACAGTGTAACAGATATGTGTGTGTTTGTGTGTGCATGTGCATTTGTGCATGCATGTCGTGGTTAATCCCGCGGCTAAGCATAGTGCTTGCTATTGACACGCAGGAAACCAGGCAACAGCACATACCCACAAGACAGCAACCAACGCCCAATCTCAAAATATGCCTTTGTCATATCTGGAAGGTGCAATGCTGGCTCCCTTTTGTTACCACTTCCCCTTACCTCCCCTCCCCAGGTCCCCCAGTGCCGGGGGAAACATGACAAGATTTGACCAATCTTTCAAATTACAGGTGTGTACAAAAACCTAGTTTAAGAGTCATTGAAATGTGCCATTACCCTACCTAAAGATACAGGGCCAAATCTGTAGCTGGTGTAAATGGCATAACTCCATTATCCTGAGTGGAGCTATGCTGATTAACGCCTGCTGAAGAATTGACCCTGGTATATTAATTTAGATGGAGTAAATGGGTCCAAAGAGTCAAAGATGTTAACATAACGCAATCACTGTCAAACGTTAAACAGATTCAAACAAGGTTTGGGGTTCGATATACAGACACTTCTGCATGCTTAGTACCCTGGCAAACACACCTTTAAAATTCCTTTA
Organism: Lepidochelys kempii; assembly: GCF_965140285.1. Taxonomy (NCBI): domain Eukaryota; kingdom Metazoa; phylum Chordata; order Testudines; family Cheloniidae; genus Lepidochelys; species Lepidochelys kempii. The sequence continues at coordinate 260,402,454 of NC_136381.1, forward strand.
TAACCTTGTAGGAAAGATACAGAAAAGAAGGGAAAACAATTAAAGCATTTGAAATTTAAAGCATAAGATAAGGCTTTCATTTTAACAACTTCCCTTTAGCTGGAGAGAGTTTTTAAGAGGAAAATCATCCTTGTTTGACAGTCATTTATGTAGTGCTAAAGACAGTAGTACCTGTCCTTTTTGGGGAAAAGAAAAGAAGTTACTTAAGATGGGCTGGAGCTGTCCTTGCTGCTCTTGTTAAAGTCTGGTCCCGTTTCCTCAAAGACAAACGTATACACAAAAATGGGGAAAAAAAAGACCAGCAAAGATAGAAAATGCAACTTGCACTTGCAACCTCATTGCCGGAGAACCACAGCACAACACATGGTCTTATCAGCCACTCTGAGATTTGGCAAACTTGTACCAGCATTGGGTTGTTTAGGGCACTGCTTTTAGCTGCTGCTCTCTGGCCCAGTATGATCAGGACACCTTTTCACAATTAGAATGATGAAGGCTTGGGGTCACAGGAAATGGTGGGGTGGGCAGCCACGATGGTGAACCTTGTTCCAGTGGTCAATTTTTCTCCCCAAAGTCTCTTCCTTTAAGGACCCCCATCCAGATTCCTGTGGCTACATCAGGCTAGTCATGAGAAGACATTTTGGAGTAAGAAATTCTCCAGTGTTGTTGTGTCCTACTGTATTTTATATTTCACCGGGATGGACACTGTGACCATATTCCAAGAACTGCAGAGATACAACCTGAAAAGCAAACCAGAACTAAAGTCTCAGCTATTCTTCCCCGGTGAATTTGGCTTGATGTCCATCAGATGCCTCATGAGATGCAATCTATTATACAATCATTCTGGGCACTTATGGGCCCAAATTCTCCCCTGGTGTAAATGTGCTCAGCTCTGTCAACTTCAGTGGAGTTTCAGCCCCTTATGTTCACAAAGAATTTGGTCCTTCTTCAGGTCTGTTTTTTATTACTCAGAAACTGTTGAGTATGGAAATGACTGTCCAGAGGCCTATATGCTGGTGTTCTCTGTCCAGATGTTTACACCACAAAAACCACAACCAATGGTGCACACTGGGAAACTCTAGGCTGCCTCTGTCCTCTGTTGTTTTCCCATTATGACTGTAAGCTCACTGAGGCAGGGACCATGTCTTCTATGCCATCATATGTAGCACCAGCCAGTGCCAATGCTAACAAAATAATAATTATAAGTCGAGCTCTTAGCACTACCTACGTTTAAGGTTGCTCAATGCTCTCCAGCATAATACTGCATTCTCAGATTTTGCTAGCTTAACCACTGGGGCTGAAATGCTCCATGCTGGGTGTCTGCCTTGGGCTGATTTTTTTTAAAAACCATTTCTAAAAACAAGACTAGGGGAAAATATGTCACGTTGCCTATCTTTAAAAAAAGCCTTACAGCTGTTTTATAGAGACGCCCTTGCGCCTCCAGGCTTTGAGGCAGTGACTTGACATTTGGCAGTGGGGGGGAGGGCAGGGAAAATCACCCTAATTCTCTCATAGGCTTTTTTGGCATCCCTGTGAAAAACCACTCAAATTTCGCCAAGCTACAAGCCTTTGAAAAATCAGTTTGCATATGTTCAGTAGAGACTCGTTGGAGTTTGGCAGCTAAAGACTTAGAACAGTCTCTGTGTACCAGATCTGCTTCATCCTGGGGCTTCAGGAGCTGAGCAGGTCCCTGAAATTGTTCTTCTTGGCAGTCATGGGCCCTTGTGGCACCAGAAGTGGCATCAGGGCAACTGTCTCTCCTGAGCTCTAAATACCCTCTTTGCTGGCACCCAAGTAGCATGAAGAAGGAGCAATAGGAAAAGTTAGGCTTTCTGTGTGTAATAATATAACAATAAAGGCCTGCAGCCCTCTCTTGTGCAGAACTTGCTGGGCATTTATAAATGGTCTTACTGCATATACCTGCTATCTTAACAAGTAGGAGAGGGATCCCTGCTCACTAGAAAGCAAGCTGAAGCCAAGAAAGGGCCAGCAACCTGATTTCAGTTCCAGTGGTGTAAATCTGGATTAACACTGTAATCAGTGGATTTACTCTCGCTAAACACTGGTGTAACTGAGAGCAGAATCTGGGACAAAGCACCTGCTCCAAAGCACAGCTTGGATTTATAATAAAAAGCAGACAGTGAACTCCCACACTGAAGGCCCAACTCTGCTGCCACTGACTTTGGGCAGAGGGGAGGAGTTGTCAGTGGCTCTAACACTCTGTGAAGTAAAATCACCAGAGCAATTGCCAGTTACCCACTATAGCAGCACCACCTATCAGGTCTGGCTTGGGGGGCAAACCACTGCCTCAGTTTCTCCCCCATGAGCTCCCCAATAATTTAAACATAGGCTTTAATTTGTCAAGAAACACACCTTCTTGGGGTCTAGCATAGGCGGCGGGTGAAACTTCCCCTGGGGGAGGCTAGTTCCCTGTCCCACCTCTTCCGCTCATGGCCCTGCCCATACTCCACTCCTGCTCCGTCCCAGGCCCTGCCCCCACTCTGCCCCAGCCCCACCCTCTCCCCTGCTTGGCCCCCTCCCCACTCAGCCCCCCCGCTGCTGCTCACTGAATCCCTCCTCTCCTCGACCCCGCTCCCTCACAGGGGTAGGGGGGTGAGGAGGGACATGGCGGGGGGCGGGGGAGTCTCACAGGGAGGAGGGTGGAAGAGAGGAGGGATGTGATGAGTGGCAGGGACATCTGGAGATGGGGGCATGGAGTGGAGGAGAGGAGGGACTCACCAGGCAGTGGCAGGTGGTGGGGGCGTCGGGAAAGAGGCCGAGCAGGGAGGGGAAGAGGCAGAGTGCAGGTGGGGACACCACAACCCAGGTGGGTCGTCAACAGCTGCACCAGGGGAGGCTTAGCACGTGGGGTCTAAGTTTATTAACAAAGTTCACAAGGAAACTTGAGGACTCCTAGCCATAACCCTGGCTGTAGGGCTCCTTAATCTTGTCGCTCTTGAGGCTTTCCGCTAGCGGCTTTGCTCTCTATCAAGCAGCAACACCGAGGGCTTCCTATCTGGTATCTCCCTTTTCTCTCTCTGACTCTCTATGATCCTCTTATCTATGTCCTGGAGGCCTGATGAAGCCACATGAGCTGTCCTGATATTGCTCATTTTCTCCACCTCCATCGGGGGGGTGGGTGCGCTAAACATGCCACTGAAGGGCCAGTCACGCCATGACATCCCTGAAAATGTTTGGCTGGTAAAGTTGCAGGATCGCTCTACTCCTTGTAAAGAGTAACGGTAGCTTGCTGAACGAAGTGTGCCTTTTTACACTGATCACCTGGGCCTCCGGGACTGTGTGCATTCCTCCCCCCGCACCCGCTTTGACTTTTACACTTCCTTCACATAAGTGGAAAATTCCCAAAGATGCAATGTTCGCTTTGTTGACAGACAAAAACACATTTTAAATGAGAGCCCAGTATCGCGTTTCTCATTCAAATGGTAGGGAAATCTGAGCAATTAGGCATATCAAGGATGATATGAAGCAAATGAACTAATTTGTTTTCTGAGGGTTTGTTCGCTTGGAGCAGTAATGCGTTCTATGGACTGTGATTTCTAAACCATATTAACATGATGCACATTAATTGATCTGTGTAGACCCTGCTGGTGTGCACTGAAGGTTCCCTAGTGTGCTTTAACACCGTAATACATTAATCATTTAGTGTGAGACGTGGGGTTGCTTGCTAGGATTTGGGTATATCTCAGCAAATCAATTCCCTGCCATTGCAGGGGCCTTGGGCACTGGTACACCACAGTGCTTTCTGTTCTCTATTTGTGGCACGCAATATTTTAGTCTTTGGAGGGCTGTAATACTTTGATCTAATTCAGGTTGTTGGGTTCACTGCAGGGGTGGTGGGTGAGGTTTAGTGGCCTGTTGTATACAGGAAGCCAGGCTGATGTGCTGGTCCCATCTGGCCTTAAATACTATGACTTTTATGCATGTGGGATTTGAGGTAGATAAAATAGCATCACAGGGTTATTTGAATGGTATAGCATAATATTCCAGAGGTATCATATGAAAATACAGATTTCTTCCCGTGCCTGTATCTCATAAATTCTTTCTCCTACTGCTACCAGTTTTTGTACTCTCACTCTGTATTATTGATTTGTTTGTTTGCACTGGGATAGATCCCCACAGTGCTAGGCATTGTACAAACACAGAACAAAAACAGGCCCAAAGAGCTTACAACAGGGACCGGCAACCTTTGGCACACAGCCCACCAGGGTAAGCCCCCTGCCGGGCCGGGCCAGTTTGTTTACCTGCTGTGTCCACAGGTTCGGCTGATCACGGCTCCCACTGGCCACGGTTCGCCGTTCCATTACATCCCCCGGCCCACGCTGCTTTCCACAGCCCCCGTTGGCCTGGAGTGGCAAACCGCGGCCAGTGGGAGCTGTGATCGGCCGAACCTGTGGACACGGCAGGTAAACAAATCGGCCCAGCCCGCCAGGGGGCTTACCCTGACAGGTTGCGTGGCAAAGGTTGCCAATCCCTGGCTTACAATTGAAATAAAAGACAAGAGACAGGTGGATGCAAGTGGACAGAGGGGTAGCTCATGTGTCAAGGTTCCTCCCCCACTCTGAACTCTAGGGTACAGATGTGGGGACCTGCATGAAAAACCTCCTAAGCTTATCTTTACCAGCTTAGGTCAAAACTTCCCCAAGGTACAAAATATTCCACCCGTTGTCCTTGGATTGGCCGCTACCACCACCAAACTAATACTGGTTACTGGGGAAGAGCTGTTTGGACGCGTCTTTCCCCCCAAAATACTTCCCAAAACCTTGCACCCCATTTCCTGGACAAGGTTTGGTAAAAAGCCTCACCAATTTGCCTAGGTGACTACAGACCCAGACCCTTGGATCTTAAGAACAATGAACAATCCTCCCAACACTTGCACCCCCCCTTTCCTGGGAAATGTTGGATAAAAAGCCTCACCAATTTGCATAGGTGACCACAGACCCAAACCCTTGGATCTGAGAACAATGAAAAAGCATTCAGTTTTCTTACAAGAAGACTTTTAATAAAAATAGAAATAAATAGAAATAAAGAAATCCCCCCTGTAAAATCAGGATGGTAGATATCTTACAGGGTAATTAGATTCAAAAACATAGAGAACCCCTCTAGGCAAAACCTTAAGTTACAAAAAAGATACACAGACAGAAATAGTTATTCTATTCAGCACAGTTCTTTTCTCAGCCATTTAAAGAAATCATAATCTAACACGTACCTAGCTAGATTACTTACTAAAAGTTCTAAGACTCCATTCCTAGTTTATCCCCGGCAGAAACCAGTATAAGACAGACTCACAGACCCTTTGTTTCTCTCCCTCCTCCCAGCTTTTGAAAGTATCTTGTCTCCTCATTGGTCATTTTGGTCAGGTGCCAGCGAGGTTACCTTTAGCTTCTTAACCCTTTACAGGTGAGAGGAGTTTTCCCCTGGCCAGGAGGGATTTCAAAGGGGTTTACCCTTCCCTTTATTTTTATGACATCATGGAAACAACGAGGCAATAATCTAAATGCCTTATCTATCTTTAAATTGGTTTGGAAAGCAATTTGTGAGAAAGATGCTGTACATGAGAGAGTCTATTGTTTAAACTGTAGCTAGTGCTGAATTTATTTTCTGTACTGTAATGCCCTTGTTGCATATGGGTGACTTAATTTGGTTCTGTTTTGTTTGTGGGTCAGATTAACCCTTACTGCGATCAGAAAGATAACATGAAGGATTAATTTGTAATTTTTTCTATATTGTTGTTTTTTTGTTTCATTGATGCAGGTATGGAGTATAGGCATGTTCTATAACACTATGAATAAAGCTGGTCATAAAGAAAACCAAGCACATCTGCTGAACAGAAGGTATGCAACCACAGTGCAATAGATTGCAAACAGCTTAGCATCTGGATTTTGATTTTTTAGAAAGTCAGCATTTTACATTAAATAAGATTTAAAAGTTCTTTATACAAAATCTCCTTGACTGTATAACTTTATCTGTGTGTGTATCTGTCAGTGGTGGGTTTATTTTTCTTTTTTTTTTTCATATACATAATATGTGTTGTACCAGTTTAAAGGTCTCAAAGGGATTGTAGGTACACACTAGAAATTTACAGTAATACATATTCATAGTAAGCTTTTTTCTTCTTTTTTAAGAAGAAGAAAAACAATTAGGTTGGTTTTAAATTTGTTTATGCTCTAAGAACTGTTTCCCCACCCCCTGAATCAGAGTCAACTCACAGGAAAACTTTGAAGCCAGTATTTGAAAAATGAAGAGACTTTGACTTAGAGAACAGTGAATTGCCAGACTTTCAAGTGCACATAGATCTGACAACTCAGGGAGTTAAACCAAGGGAATTAGGTAGGTCTTAAAGCGGTAACAGCCCAGGCTCTTAGACCTTTTGCATTTAAAGATGTTTTGGTATCATTGGAAGATTAATTTTGTATACAAAATAAAGCACATCGTTTTCGTCTCCCTCTCTGGCCAGTACTGTTTATCTGCAGCAGAAGTCAGTCTCCCGGGGACAGCAAGGACAGCTGCCCTCTGGAAGAGGAGGGTTAAAAAAAAAAGTGTGTACACTACTTTCTCTGCAGGACTTGGGTAAGTAGATCCCAGAGTGGCTTATTTACTGCTAATAGGGGTGTCAACTGGGGAAGATTTGAGAGACCCAAACAGTCCTTACAAGGACATAATATGGGTGCATAGAATATAGGTTATTTGTTATATATATATTTATATATTACAAGCACATAAGTGACAAGTGCAACACACACACACACACACACACACAAAGTGCCAGATTCTGATCTCAGTTACACCAGTAAAAAACGGAATAACTCCATTCTCTGCAATTGAATTGTTTCTGATCATAATTACACCTGTATAAAGCCTCCAAATTACTTCAATAATTTTAGATTGACACTGGGATAGCAAAATTGACACTGCCTGCCTGGTTTAAAATGAAATACAATGTGATCTTTACAGTCTCTGGAGTGCACTTTTAGCTGTCAGTTTAATTTACCCACTTTCAGTTGTCACAGCCAGCCTCTGCTGAAATCGAGACCGATTAAAATACAAGCCTGCACAGATACCTTGTTTTTTGGTTGAGTCCAAAGAGAGAGAAATCCTGTAAAACCTTGCAGCCCAGCTTGCATGCTGAATTACCACATAGAGGGTAACCAAGTGATGGTAAAACTCCTGAGGCACCCCGAAGCACTCTTTTATAAGGATTTTAAAAAGCCTCTTAAAAATGGCAGCAGAGATCAGAGTCTCTGAGGGGAGGGGAAGTGAGGGGGGAAAAAAAAGAGAAGAAAAACTTTGGCATGCATGTAGTGCCTTACATCAATCTATGTAGATGTTCTTTCCTCCTTTTGTGTAACACCCCTTTCCTCCTACAGACCACCCAAAGCCCTATAAATAATCCAAGAACTCTGTTTTTTCTTCAGCTTTCTCCTCCGATCTCAAAAGAGAAATATCAAGCAGGGGAAGGGAGGGAGAGAGAGAGAAAGAGAGAAAAGATGGCTAGTGAATTCAAAAAGAAAATGTTTTGGAGGGCAGTAGTGGCTGAATTCTTAGCCATGAGCCTCTTTATTTTTATCAGCATCGGCTCAGCACTGGGCTACAATTTTCCTGTAGTCGGCAACAAGACAGCCACAGCCACTCAAGACAATGTGAAGGTCTCGCTGGCTTTTGGGATCGCGATTGCAACCATGGCACAAAGTGTGGGTCACATCAGTGGTGCCCACCTGAACCCAGCGGTGACCCTGGGTCTTCTGCTGAGCTGTCAGATCAGCGTCTTGAAGGCTTTCATGTACATCGTTGCCCAGTGCCTAGGAGCAGTGGTAGCCACGGCGATTCTTTCTGGAGTCACTTCATCTCTTCCAAACAACTCCCTTGGGCTCAATGCGGTAAAGCTGATAACTTTTTCTTTCCCACTTTCAAGCAGAAGTTTTAATGTAAGATCACTAACCTACTGAGGAGGGCAATCTGGTGTCTGGGGATTGTTTGAGGCAGCCAGTCATAATGGAAGACACTGTGTTTAAAATAAAAAGAAAAGGAGTACTTGTGGCACCTTAGAGACTAACCAATTTATTAGAGCATAAGCTTTCGTGAGCTACAGCTCACTTCCTCAGATGCATATCGTGGAAACTGCAGCAGGCTTTATATATACACAGAGAATATGAAACAATACCTATTCCCACCCCACTGTCCTGCTGGTAATAGCGCAGGACAGTGGGGTGGGAGGAGGTATTGTTTCATATTCTCTGTGTATATATAAAGCCTGCTGCAGTTTCCACGATATGCATCTGAGGAAGTGAGCTGTAGCTCACGAAAGCTTATACTCTAATAAATTGGTTAGTCTCTAAGGTGCCACAAGTCCTCCTTTTCTTTTTGCGAATACAGACTAACACGGCTGTTACTCTGAAACCTGTGTTTAAAATAGGGCTTCATCCAAAGCCCACTGAAGTCAATGGGAGCCTCTGCCTTGACTTCAATTGCCATGGGATAAAGTTTTTAGGGCTCATGCTGTCACTTGCTAGTACAGCTACTACTGTAAGCTTACAGATATACAAACCATCCTCTATAAGACAGAGATCAAGGAGAAGGTCCTCTTTTTCCTGAAACAAGGTCGTATGTTACTGGTTACTGGAATCACATTATGTTTGTGTTTGCTTTTGTACGTCAAGCATGAGATATTCAAAGTTGCCTAAAGGATTTAGATACCCAATTCCCATTAAAAATATTGGCAATTGGGTATCCAAATACCTTAGCAGACTTTGAAAATCTCAGTCTACATATCTTTTCTGGTGATGTCATTTAATGTGCATAGATGAATATATATTTTTATTTTTTTCAGGTTACTCTGTATAGGCTACCTAATTAGGGGCTCAGATAACCCCAGGATGGAGGCTAAGAACATAGGTACCTAACTAAACACAGAGAGAAAAAGGTGGGGGGGGGGGGAGGAGGGAGCGAGATCTGTAGCAAAGCAAATCCTGTTGTCAAAAATCTACAATGAAATGTACGTGTTGCATTACCCTGAGAGCCGAATTGCTCTCTGACACCGAGTTACAGTTGCCACTTCTTGTGTTTTTGTTTGTTTAGAAATACACTCATGGAAATGTTGAATTCTGCATTGCTCTGTCCAAGAGGAGGTGAGGCAACTGTCTATAATAGGAGCCCTGGTTTCAATACTTTTACAGCCAGATGTTTGTGGCTGTGTGACTGTGGACAGTAATTTCAATAAAGCTGCTCCAATCATTTCAGTGAAGCTGTTCCTCCTTAAAACACTGGCATTTGACCAGAGTGGCAACTAAATGGATCCACATATCTTTAAGCATTTGTTTGGCTTAGAATGAGCCTATTTTCAATGTCAGTCACATAGCCACAAACACCTTGTTAGTGTTACCTACAGGAATATTAAAACTGGGATTTCCCTTATGGCTAGTTTCAGAGTAACAGCCGTGTTAGTCTGTATTTGCAAAAAGAAAAGGAGTACTTGTGGCACCTTAGAGACTAACCAATTTAAATCGGTTAGTCTCTAAGGTGCCACAAGTACTCCTTTTCCCTTATGGCTAGTTACTCCATCTGATTCTGTACAGTGCACTTATTTCAAATCTTCTGGATGTTCCCTCCCATATAAAAAAAATAAGGTGGCAGTTTGTAACATTAATATTCAGCACCCAGTTTAATTCACGGGGCATATTTGCAAGAGAAGGTTTTGATCAGAATGTGTCTTTTGCTACAGGTAAGCCCTTTATGGGCAAGAGAAAACAAACAGAACAAGTCAAAGAGTATTAAATGAATAAATAATGTGTTGTGGTTTAACATGCGGTGGTGTCTACAGGCAATTACAATGAAATTATGAAAAATATAGTAAAAGTTGGTATTTAATAAGTTACTCCAGAGAAACAAGTGGGTGTCATTGGTCTTCATGCTCCATTGCAATATTAGGTTTCAAAGTAGCAGCCATATTAGTCTGTATCCGCAAAATTACTCCTTTTCTTATTGCAATATTAGTTGCTTGTTTACCTCTCTGGAATCTGTGGATACAGAGGATTTGATGATCCATCTATCCACTCAGCTTCCAAATTTTGATGATAATTATGGGCCTGACACAAAGCCCATGGGAATCAATGAGCATCTTTCCATTGACTTCAATAGGCTTTGGATCAGGGTCTAAAAACGGTATGTACTCTTTCCCTCTGAAACCAATGTTGGAGGGAACTAGACCATGCAGGAGAGAAGCACATGGGACATGATGTAACCAAAGAGGTTTCCTGCAAATACCTAGGGGCCAGCTGCCATTAAATGCGGGTGGTCTGTTTCCCAGAGTGTTAGCATTTGGATTTCCCCGTCTGCACGCTGGCCGGCCATGAAACCCTCATGCACTGGTTCACCCTAAATCCCAGAGCCCTGAACCTGGACTTTTGTTGGGTGGATACATGACACCAGACAAACCCCCTTTTGTTTCTTGGACTACCCCCTAAATTATAAGTTACACTGCACGAGCTGGGAGCTGGGGGCCCCAAAGAGAAGAGTCTGGGAGGCAGGGGGCAAGACTGGGAAGATAGGGCTGGAATGACAAGAAGGCAGGGAGAAAAGCCTACAGGGATAATAAAGCAAATACAGGTTGGCTCTGAGAGGGAAAGAACCATATCTTGAGAGAAAATGTTCCCTCCACTTGGGCATGTGCCTCAGCCTTTCGGCACTATACCACAAAATCAGGGACTATTTTTTCCCCAGATGAGCCAATATTTTACCCCATTGCCCTCCCAGCCAGCCAATGTATGTACTAAATCTAATTGCATATGCAAAGTGTCGGGGTGGAATCAATGGTAATTTTTCCATTGGCTTCAGTGGGACTCGATTTTACCCCAGGAACCTTAAAAATTCCACCCGACCTGCAGGAAGGAAGCCTCTGAGTCTTTACAGCAACTGAGTGGAATTCAATGGAATTTGTGCTTTTAGGGGAAGAGAGTACCCTGCAGGGGAAAACCATGGTATTTTATGGCTCCAGCGCCGTGTGTGACCATATCCCCAAGTTGGAATTTGTCCAGGACACTGGTCAGAACCCTTATCATGCAATTAATGTAGCTCTCTAAGGTGACATCGCAAGTGTGGGTATCAATGGTCTTCATTGTCAAATATTCAGAAGAAATGATTTTTCATTCAGTGCTAAATGTTCTGGCTGGAGTCTCGGTGGGGGAATCTCTCTGGAGATGGGGAGAGCAGCAGCTGTTGTTTTCCCTTTGAGAGAAATAGAGAGGAAAACAAATTTATTTGCTTCCCACTGGCCAGTCCAGATTGGCTGGGTGGCTAAGTTCGGTGCCGGGGAAAACAGCACAGCAGCTGCCCTGACAAGAAGGGTTTTTCAGAACCTGTCACGATAGGTCACATGGGAAAAAAACGCACAGGTCAAGCCTCAGAGCAGGCTGGATCCGCCCTTAAACAGAAGATAAGCAGAAACAATGTAGATCTGCCTTTGCACAGTGCTGCCCACTTTAACTAGAGTACAATAGGGAAGGGATAGAACTTATATTATTGCCAACAGCTTCAGCTGCTTGTGCTTTCAGTGGGAATGAGAGGGTACATGACTCTGAATGTGTGGAGGAAAAAAAAGAAGGGGCTTTTAGGCTGGGCTATGGTTCCTAGAGGAGTGGTTTCTGTTGTAACATCATCAGAGTTTATTAGGGTCAAGTTTTCTCAGTTTTCATGAGCCCCCCACTCCCCCCAAAGGGCAAGCACCTTTGCACGTGACAAGGGTGAGTGAATAGACCACCTGCTGTGGACACGCAGTCTCAGACCTGTATGTGTGCATCGTGGTAATAGTGACCCTCTCTGCCTATCAACAGCAAACCAAACAGACAAAAAGAAATGCAAGCAAACTGAGCAAAATGACAGCAGTTATAACAAAACACACCAAGAGACATGCAAGAGTGCAGAGAAAGAGGGTGCAGGGAGGGAGCAGGGAAAGGTATTGAACTCCTTTAAAGGGTTTACTTTTAGGGACTATACGGTGCTAATGTAACCCACACACCTGCTGGGTCTGGTGTTCTGTCCCCTCTAATGGCGCTGAGACCACTAGGAGATTAATGAGTTTGCTCTCCAGCCTTAGCTAAGAGCCATATGGCTTGAGGCTCATGCATTTAACTCTAGAAGTCCCAGGTTCAGTCCTGCCCGCCGATGACTGGGGCCTGTCAGTGTTACACTAAGATGACCACATTAAAAGGGCCTGATCCAAAAGCCACTGCCATGAAGGGAAATATATTTATTTTGTTCAGCAGGCTTTGAATCAGACACTAGTGCTGAGGGACAGTAAGAGACAAGCTGGGTATGTGCAATTCTAAAAATCTGGCCCTCCCTTGTCAGTCTTTAACACAGTGTTAACACAGGAAAGGTATCTGTTTGCAGTTCAGAGGAAGCATCTCTTTCCATCAACTTGCATCTTTTTTTTTTTTTGATAATTTCAGCTTCTCACCCCAAACTAGTTTCCACATGGTAGAACTGTAAGAGCAGAGTAAATCCAAGACACACAACCTTAGCTTTTGAGTGTAGCTGATTATTCTATGTTTGAGACAGATCTGTAAGCTATGGATTGTTAACGTGTCATTTACTTACGCTAAACAGACTACTAATGGTCAACAACCTGCTTAAGTTAATGAAAAGCAGGCAAGAGGCAACTGATATGTGGTCAGATAACTGCTGTAGCAAAGATATTTGCTGCCCATCAATGATTATCTCAACACTTCTATCAGATTGCAGTAAAATATGTTATGCCAATTTTAAGTCAATTTTTCCTATGGCTGAAATTATAGGATTGTGAAAAATGTATGCACTGCTTCATGAATTCATAATTTACTGCACTTTCTGTGGCTTTGTATACTTATTAAAGCTGCTGAGAACCCCACTGCGAAGCTTAGCAAGCAAGCTCCTTGCTTGTTCTAAAAGACCTTTCTTCAAGTTTGGAAAACTAGTGATAATTCTGCCTTAAATTAAATGAAAGAATTTAAAGCAAGGAAAATAAATATGAGTACTAGAGGAGATTTAATCTAGACAGAGGAGGAAAAACAAGAACAATAAATACAATCAGCTCTGTTTTAAGGGAGCATGCAGTGGACTAACAGAAATTGGTTACATAAAGGAGATGTCTTTCTAACAAAGCCAGAACGCAATTGGATTCAGTATATTCAGAGATATTTTGGAGCAGTCTCCAAGGAGATCACACTAATAAAGGTGTCCTTTTGTATGGGTTTCACTTCACGTTGTTCCTCGAGTGTGCTTTGGACTTTCTTTCTAATGGATAGACCCTCTGCCACACCCATAGTCAAGTAGGCTGTGTTCTACTGATGAATCAACAGTGGCAGATGCATGAATGTACAAGCTGGGATGCAAAATGGTTTTATGGTGTCTGGTTAACCAGGCCTGGAGATGACTCAAAAGTCTTGCCCAAAAGAGGAAGGAGGGGGCTTCACCACAACAGCAGCTCTTCACCACAGCAGGATCAGTGCTCGCAGTAACCACTACTTTCATGCCCCTTCCCTCCCCAGCAATTTGCAATTACAGGGCGAATCCATGCGCACCTGTTCAATGCAAGTAACTCTCTGAGGAGAACAAGCCGTGGTCTCTGAGTCTTGTTCAGCACCAGGACTGATTTCTCAGCCCAGCAGTCATTTTGATATTTTCTAAACGAATCGTTTCCGTTTTTCAATGTCAAATGACTTTTCGTTTTGAATTTTACTTCGGCTGACTTTTTGAAAGGACTTAAAAAAAACCTCCTTGAAAATTAAATGAAACGTTTTGGGTTTGGGTCAAACTTTTGTTCTGTTTTTAGTTCATTGAAAAATTGAAAAAATTTCAGGGTTGGGTGGACCCAAAACACCTTTTTTTTTTTTTTTTGGTTCTGCCACCAAACCAAAGAATTGGTTATTCACACAGCTCTTATCACAGATTAGAGAAAGCTCTGGTCTCTCTGAGGCTGTGTTATCACCACTGTGCCAGGAGTGGCTTCTGTGGATGGTAGGAGGGCTCATATGTTGTGCTGTGGTGATTCAGTTTTTCCTGTTTCCCTCTTTCATTATGGCTGCTCCCTCAGACTGTGATCTCATCCAATCTTAAACTAAACAAAATCAGATTGAGTCAGGAGTTGGGTGGTGGAACTTACAAAGAAAACCCCAGTGTTTTAGAAGTCAAGGATGGTGAATAAGTAGGCAGGATTTTTTCCTCTGAGCCAGCCCCATGTTATGGAGTATTGGACTCCTGGAGGTGCCACTGGACAGATGAGACAGAAATCTGAGGTCTGGACTTCTTACAGACATTATAGAGGGCATGACACTCTTTATAAGACAAAGACTTGAGTCCTTGCTCCCTGGTCACATTTCAACATAAGTAATTACATTCTGCATACCTAAATTCCCTCTGTGGTTTCAATTAACCACAGTATTCTCTCTCTCCTGCTGGCCTAGCCTGTTGTGTTGTTATGTTCTGCATTATTAAACACACACTGTAGCTGCTGTATTGCATTCCAGAGGTGGCTGCATTTCAGTGGTGGACAAAATGATCCTTGCATACAATATATAATTTGTAGAGCTCTTTGAGATTCCGGGGGGATGAAGAGACCTATAGAATTATCCTTATAATATTTCAGTCTTTTAGCTGAACTTCATACCAGAGTAGTAGCTAACAGCATTCGGCTAGGGAGATGGGTGACTTTGATAAGATACAGAGCACAAGAAAATCACTATTTGAAAACCGCAGTGGTGTTGCTATGTTAGTAACTTGTTTCCATAGTGAGAGAAGATCCACCTTTTGAATGAGACATACAACTGGAGCCCTCGGCTAAATGTTATAGTTAATTTAGGAAGAACAAGAGCGTTAGCCATTATTTCCTGGCTATGTTACCTTTTTAGTGTCCCGATGCAGTTTCACTTGGAGAAGTTATTCTTTCCTTCCCTACCTAAAAACGAGTGATTAGTGTTTCTCATGCAGCATAGCTGCTCTCTACCACCCCAGAAATGTCCTGTGCTCTCTGCAATGGGCGAGTCACGCCCAATATATGTATTTTGAAACCCTTTTGGTAAAAGACACTATACTTATAACTGTTTGCAGTGTTGTTGGAGCTGTGTTGCTCCCAGGATATTAGAGAAACAAAGTAGGTGAGGTGATATCGTTTATTGGACTAACTTCTGTTGGTGAGAGAGACAAGCTTTCGAGCATACACAGAGCTCTTCTTCAACACTGCGTCTGGGAAAGTTTCTCAGCATGTCACAGCTAAATACAAGTTGGAACACATTGTATTTAGCTGTAACACTCTGAATATCTTTCCCAGACCTGAAGAAGAGCTCTGTGTTAGCTCCAAAGCTTGTGTCTTTCACCAACAGAAGTTGGTCCACTAAAAGAAATTACCGAACCCAGCTTTTTTCTCTACTATACTTATGAGATAGCCTTATCACTAAGTAAATGAGATCCTTGCACAACGTGCGTAGTGTCTAGGGAATACGGTTTGGCTGGAGGTATTAATTCCACCCAAATCAGCACATCTTCTTAATGCATGGAACTATCCCCTCCTGACCGCTTCTTAAGAAAATATAATTGACATGATGGCCCTGAACCTACAGTATGATAATGCTCCTATCTAATGGAGTGAAGCAGCCATAAAACCAGCTGAACGAGCCGCTTGAAGATTTCCTCAGTGTGGGAGCTCCTTAAATGGCACAGAGCTACAGTGGCAGCTGCTAAACCGCACCCTGGCTCATAGTACAGTGGGTGTGGATGGGGGAAAGGGGTGTAGCAATCCTTGGCTTCTAGAATCACTTTTTGGGACCATCCACCTGCCAGTCCAGTCTCTAGGCTTAGAATAGAGCACCCCTGGGGATGTTTTATGCCCGGAATTGGACCACTAGCAGTTGGATGGTGGTGGCTAGAGGAGTATTAGGAGGAGGTAAACATTCCTGTTTGGAAAGTGCTGTGAAATCCTCAGAATAAATGTGCTATTTAAATACAAAATATTATATTCTCTGACTTTAAATTTTGGGAGAAAATCTATAGACTTGCATAAGAATGGGATACAATAGACCTAATCATACCTATTAGTTTTGTTCAAGCTACTAAAAGGAAATGTGCAATCTTTTTAAACCCCTTGAGGAGGTCCCAGCAATTTAAGAGTGAGTAGAACTGTCTGGAACATATTTGATGATTTTTTTTTCCTCGTGAAAAATCAGAACTTCCTCCCCCCACGCCCTGAAAATTTTTTGGTGAAATTTGTTTTCTGATCTAGAGTTTTCCATTCTAAAGTGGAGACGTGTTGGCTAAGATTTGTAGGAAACTCTCACTACCACCACCCTGTCTGTTTTGTGGCTAAGCAGTGAATGTTACTTTCTAGAATCTTTGATTTGGCGTCTTTCACTTTAGGCTCAGGGCAGGCCTATGAGAAGCATAGCAAGCATCACAGATTTCACTGGAAGAGATGCCCTGGCAGAGCTGTGTATAGGTGAAACTTGCCCCAGGCCACGCAGGGCTACCAAGCCTTCCTTTCTAGGGATGAGCCAAATCCAGTTGAGATTCACTAGGCATGAAAAAGGTAGCTATCTGTATTGATCCAGACTGGGAATCTGGCACATGAGGGAGTAATCTGGAAATAAATGGGGAGGGGAAGAGGTCTTTCTGGTGAGAGGCAGGATGGAGGGAAGGAATGAGGTAATGGAAGTAGCTTGTGGGAGTCTCCGAGTCCAATTCTCCGCTTGTGTAAATGGGTAAAACTTTATGGAAGTCAATGGAGCTGTGTCCACTTATACCAGCCGAAAATGTGGCTCTCTGGGTGTATGGAAGATGGCAACTATTTAAAGGATAAGAGAATCCTAGAAAATGTAGGAATCAGAGTTGTATAAAGACATATCTATGACAACCCTTTTTTTTTTCTCTCTCAGCACCAAATTAGTTCACAAATTTTAAAGGAGGAAAAAACAGCTGTAGAAAATTTCCTGTTCTCATATAGAAGTTTCCTGCTTTTTTCACAGTGATTTATAGTCAATGAGTGTTTGCTTTCCCACTCTCTAGATTAACTGGAAACACTAGATAACAATAGGTCCTACTAACTGACAAAGGCCGATAAAAAATTCAAAATGTAAAAGTGATCTTTATTAGCCATTTTAGGAATCCGGCATTCCAGGATTTTTTTAAAAAATAGGTATCATGACGCAAATTTCATTTTTGAGAAATGACATTTATTTTGTACATCCAAATTGTCTCATTGTTTCCTTGTGCTCCCCTGTTGGTCTGTCTCCATCTGTTGTCTCTTGTCTTATATTTGATAAAAAGCTCTCAGGGACAGAGCTTGTCTTTTTGCTTTTATAATTTTGGTTTTGTGTTTGTACAGCACCCAGCACATTGCGGGCCTGGGTCTATGACGAGGGTTCCTAGATGCTGCCCCAATACAAACAGGAATAACAATATAATAGCAATAACAACAAGAACTCAGTAAATCCCCTCTGGATTTACATACGTGGGAACCGGGGCAGAACCTGATACCATGTGTTCTAAAAGGAAAATCCCAATGAAAAATAAATAATTACATTGAAATTTAGAACTGAATTCAGAGCTGATGGTAAGTGGGAAGAGCTCCACTGAAGACAATGAAATCTGAGTTTAGGACATCATATTATTCCATTAAATCAATTACACGGGGCCTGTCCTCTATCTTGGACAGGAAAATAAATAGACTAATAAATAAATGGGAGGGGAAAAGTGTCTGAATATCTCAACAAAGTTAAGAACATAAGAATGTCCATACTGGGTCAGACCAAAGGTCCATCCAGCCCAGTAACCTGTCTGCCAACAGTGGCCAATGCCAGATGCCCCAGAGGGAATGAACCTAACAGGTAATGATTAAGTGATCTCTCTCCTGCCATCCATCTCCACCCTCTGACAAACAGAGTCTACGGACACCATTCCTTACCCATCCTGGCTAATAGCCACTAATGGACTTAACCCCCATGAATTTATCCAGTTCTCTTTTAAACCCTGTTATAGTCCTAGCCTTCACAACCTCCTCAGGCAAGGAGTTCCACAGGTTGACGGTACGCTGTGTGAAGAAGAACTTCCTTTTATTTGTTTTAAACCTGCTGCCCATTAATTTCATTTGGTGGCCCCTAGTTCCTATATTGTGGGAACAAGTAAATAACTTTTCCTCATTCACGTTCTCCACACCCCTCATAATTTTATAGACCTTGATCATATCACTCCCCTTAGTCTCCTCTTTTCCAAGCTGAAAAGTTATTCTCCCTGACAGAAGCGCAGGTCTGTAATCCACCACTTGGGTTAGGGGATGCGGCCTAGAAATCCTGCTGTGTCCTGGGTTCCACCGGGAAAACCATCTACACCTCAGACAGCCGGTCTTTCTCTGATTCTCGAACTCTTCCAACTCTCAGCACAGCTCCCTTATTATTGCTGCTCTTCACTCTCACTCCCATGTTCTCTCCCCAATCCCTTTCTGATGAATCTAAAGACAATATATGGTGATGTGGGCCACAGGATATCCTGAATAGAATAGACAGAGGTGACATGGATGTAATGGAGACAGAATTTGGCCCTTAGCCCTTTTTCTCATGTTGCTTCTATATTGATGCTCAGGGCAGAGAAATGAGAGAGCAGGAGTTGCTGTCTTTACTCCAGAAGCCTATTTGAATATTAATATGGCCACATTTTACCTTTAGAAAGTGGACTTTAAAGGTATAAACTACCTCGGGCTTGAGAAGTCTCTGAGTATCCCCTTAATTCCAAGGAAGATTTCACAGTTTCATTGGCGTTTGGGTTTAGAAATATAAAACTAACGCTACTCTAAGGCAATCAACAAGTGTTTACACTGTGGTGTTTGTACAAAGCCAGATAGTTATTCCAGTGTCTAAATACAGTGGGAGATTGTCATAGTCACAAGTTACCAATGAAGTAAGTAACAAATAGTTTATCTGTATAATTAAGTCCTCCAAACAATCTTCTAAAAAGGATTTGTTTACTCAGTTTTAATTCAGTTTAGAAAACAAAAACCTTCCTAGTTTATTCCCAAACAGCAAAATTAAAAATCATTTCACAAGGAAACTTTCCCACGGGGAATACACAAAGGTAAAGTGGAATGAGACTCTTCCACAAATGCTTTGCCTCACACTGGCGATGTTTAATGAAAGCCCTGTAGATATATTGACATTTACTGTCTGCCACTGGACGCATATGTTAGATTTATATACATCGGTTTAATATAAATGAAGCCATTATTCTTCTCTTTATAGCATGTGGGGCCCTGTAACACAAAAGGAATGACTAGTTTCTCACCATGTAGTGGAGAGGGTGGGAGGATGGTGGTTGGGTCTTATTATCTGAGGTTGTCTACTGTCCAAAGAATGGAAGACAGCTGTTGTGCTTAGCGAAATGTCTGGGCTGGCACCTAGAATTCTCTCATCTGTATTTGTTGGGAGGGAGTCTGGCAGAGGACAGGAAGTTGTGCTCCCATATTCTACTGCAGGTCCTATCACTGACCGACAGGCTGATGAAGTCTTTCCAAAGATTTCCATTAACTTCAATGGGCTTTGGAGCATGCCCCTGTTGTGTGGCCTTAGACAAAAAACCAGTTAAACCTCTCTGTGTCCCAGAGATTTGTGACAAGTTGCACTATATAAGTCAAAACCAGACAAATAATGGGTGTAATAATGCCTGTCTCACAGGGATGTTGTTAATGAATTAGTGTTTGGCAAGTGGTTTGAGCTCTTCCACAAAAGGCCATTCAGAAGAACAATTATTAACATCATGTTACTAATCAGTTACCCAACTTCTGAGGATTTAACATCATTAAATAGTCAGCTCAGGGAGAACTCTCAATGCTTTACCTGTTGTGTAACAAACAAAGATAAATCTGAATGGCAAAGCCTTTGCAGAGTTATGAAGAGGACAACTTCATCGCAATATTAATAACTTTATAATAATTCACAGAATCTGGGCCCTGGTTTGACAAAGCACTTAAGCATGTGGAATTTTAAACATGTGAGTAATCCCACTGATTTCAATGGGATTGAAATTATGCACATACTTCTGTGCTTTGCCGGATCGTGGACATAGTGCATTTTTACCCTGACTCAACAAAATACTATGCAACAAAGCAGGGACAGGTCACCGCCTGCGAGGAGCCGCCTGAGATCCAGCACCCTGAAACCCCTCCAGTGCCCCAACCCCCTGCCCCAAGCCCCCTCCTTCACCCAAACTCCCTCCCAGAGCCCGCACCCCACACCCTGTCCCACACCCCAACCCCTAGCCCTGCACCCCCCCCCCCCCGCACTCCGACCCCCTTGTGACCATTCCTCCACCTAGGGGCAACAGGGACATGTCACCGCTTCCAAGGAGCCATGTGGAGTCAGGTAGGGAGCCTGCCGCCCCTGAGCCAACTGGACTATAAACCGGACTTTCAATGAAGATCAGAAATGTTGGTTTGTAGAGCTTTGCGGTTGGTAAAGTGACTGATAACATAGCTTATACTAACTTCAGTCATGTGAGCAGTCCCATTGACTTCAGTGCTGTGATCCTACAATATCTCAAAGTCCTTTAAAAATAACGGTGTGACATAGGGGGATTGTTTTGGTCCCCCATTGAATTGCCACCATCACTGGGACTAAATGCTGCCACAGTTCCACAGTGCATAAAAACACTAAGTACAGGCTAGGACAGGAAGTGATGCTGCTCATATCCAATTGGAACAGCAGCATGAATTGTGGTGGTTGGGACATAGTTACCTGAGTTAATGGAAACAACGGACGAGCCAGTCCTAGGAAAGGTATCCTGTATCAACAAAATAACTGAGGGACTTTGGGGTCGAGCAACAGAAATGGTTGTGTGGGGGGACTGCAGATATTGATTTATGAGATGAGAATCATAGAATTTAATATGAATCTCTGTAGGTTGGCTAAACAATGACTAACGGGTATGATAATAGTGTATCGATATTTGTAGGGTATGAATAGAAAAGAAGGAGATGAATCGTTTAAGATGGTACAAAGAGTTATCATTAGAAAGAACGGTGAGATTAAGGAGGGGAGTGTTTAGGTTAAATAGTAAGGACCACTTTCAGAGAGTGAATGTCTGTGAAACAGCCTCCTGAAAGAAGTGGGGGAGAGCTGCATCACTTAGGATACTTCAAACTGGGCTGGGGAAAGCAGCAGGAAATGTTCTTTAGGGAACAGACCTGCACTGGGAGGGAGATGGACTGGGTAAGCTAATGTCTATGGTGGGAAATATAGGGATGTCTAGTGCTAGTTATTAGAAGCTTCTTGAACTTAACATACTAAAGAATGAGTTCACTGTAGGGAAAAGATATTAATTATTTATTGGTTTCAGAGTAGCAGCCATGTTAGTCTGTATTCGCAAAAAGAAAAGGAGGACTTGTGGCACCTTAGAGACTAAACAATTTATTTGAGCATAAGCTTATGCTCAAATAAATTGGTTAGTCTCTAAGGTGCCACTAGTCCTCCTTTTCTAATTATTTATTATAAATTATTTTTATTAGTTTATTATTTTATTATTATTAAGATACATATCACAGTACTGCCTCAGAGATGCTAGGTTCTGTGCACACTGCATTTACATTCTACAAATATTAAAAGAAAGTTTGGGGGAATTAAGGATTTCAGTGAGCCCAGCACAATGGAAGAATCTTTTAACTCTCACGGTCCTATATAGGTCTTTTGCAAGCTATGCCATATGTGGGGTTCTTCAGGGTTAATGCATGAATATGCATTACCTGTTAGTGGAAGATGGGAGAATAATTATTTAGGATGGTCTAGGGAGACTAACTTGCAGTAGAGATGGGAGACAGGAAAGTACATTGCAGCACACAGTTTAGTCTCCTAGGATTACAATGCTTTGGCCTAACTAAAACCTTTGGGCTTAATATAGGGGTATATAGATATAAATTAATTACCTGTCATACACAGGAGGTCAGACTGCATGATCTAATGTTGCTTTTGAGCCTTAAACTCTACGAAACTATGCAATAGATTCCCAAGAGAGGTGATGGAAATCCCTTTCCTTAAAACCAGACTAGATAAGCCATACTATAGGGAAAATTCCAGTACTGCTAAAGGAAAGACCTAACAGGTCTTTTCCACCAGTAATTTCTAGAATTGAATGGCACTAAAAGTAACTCTGGAGGTTATTGTCAATGAAATTCTACATTCCATATTGCTTAATTTTCATTCCAGGAGAAAACATATGAGTATGGCACGTAGAGAAGTGTTTGGAAGAGACAAAGATGAATATGTCCCCTATGCAAGGGTGACGTTCTCATTTGCAAAGAGTTCCATATTTTTAAGGAATGATGAGAAACTAACCAATCCCCTGATATATAAAAAAGTAAATCGAACCCCTGGAAAATACGCTACATAGCTAGAAGGGTGCTAGATGATACAGGGCAATTCCACATGATAAAACCACCTTGGGTAACAAATAATAATGTCCTTTCTATTGTCTTGTCCATGTAATTGGAACCATGTTTTGACGTGATGTACTTTTGTCCCTAATGCAAAAAATATGAAGCCCCCAGAAAAGTACATAGTCAGGTTCACCTTGGGCCAGTTTATTTTCCCATTCCCTGTTTCTGTTTTGAAGTCAGACTACTAAGAAATGTCCTTCTCTGATAAAACAAAAGGAAAGAAAACATGCCATTAATTGCCCACATTCCTGCTCAAAGTGGTGGAAATGGGTCAGCTAAATATGTCCATCAAAAGCAACAGCAAGAAGGCAGCTTGAATACCTCCACTCATGGACAAATCAAAGAGCGAAGCATTTTGTTACATCTAATAGCTATTTGCAATGTGGTTGCCATATGTTTCCCACAACTGCATAGAGAAGGAATTCTGCTCACTCCATGCGTGATCACTAGCGATCACTGTTTGAACAATAAATGTACATTGAGTCTTGCAGGCTGTTGAACCATCCCGTCAGATTACATCACCTGCTTGCCTTCACCAAGACTTGAGATGGGCCGTGTGAACTGAACTGTGGGTGATGTAATCCCAAGTGTTGATTAAAATAGACTGGCAAAAATAAACAGCTGTTTCTTGACATTATCTACTTTAAGTCAGGAGTGTGCTGCGGTAGAACTACCTGCAGTTCTGCATGTGAACGCCAAAACGGATTTACTTAGAGCCCACACTCTTCTACGTGGCCATGGAGTCAATGAATGGTTGTCAGTGTTATATAGATAAAAATAATCGCTGACAGGGAGCGGTGTGCTCTCCCTGAGCAACGCTTATTAATCAGTGCTCAAGTAATGAAGCTCAGGGCATTTAACCATGCCATTGCGGAAATGGGCAATTGCGAAGCTTGTACAGATGAAGATTATCTCTGGAAGAGGTAGATGTGCTGTGTCTGAGTGATACTGCCCTTTCCCTCGGATATCACTCCATAACAAAATCAAGAGGACCTTCCTGAATGTTTTCTGACCCTAGTCAGTGTGCAGACAGAAGATGGGTTTGGGCTGAAACCGGAGTCAGAGACCAGGCTTAGTGTGCAATGTAGACATACCCTAGGAGCCTGAGTCAAGGAGCAGAACCCTATTGTGCTAGGTTCTCTACAAGCAATGATACTTCGTTTCCAACATGAAACATTTCCTCTCTCTTCTTAGAGTTGGTATTCTTCAAATTTGTGTTTTGAGTGGTCATTCTTTGTTCTTATACAGCACCTGGTATAACATGGACAGTGGTGTATGCTCTTTCCCATTTCCCATTACCTTTCCGGCATTCTTTATTCATTTTTGTTCCATTTAGGCAAGGCAGTAACAAAGAGAACACGGAAATGCACTAGTATAACCCAAGCCGTTGCTTGCATTGTATGACTCTGATGTCAAAAAATATTGCAATTATTACTGCAATTATTAAAATCATACTGTATGGTTATTGACAGGTTTCAGAGTAACAGCCGTGTTAGTCTGTATTCACAAAAAGAAAAGGAGTACTTGTGGCACGTTAGAGACTAACCAATTTATTTCAGCATGAGCTTTCATGAGCTACAGCTCACTTCATCGGATGCATACTGTGGAAACTGCAGAAGATATTATATACACAGAGACCATGAAACAATACCTCCTCCCACCCCACTCTCCTGCTGGTAATAGCTTATCTAAAGTGATCATCAAGTTGGGCCATTTCCAGCACAAATCCAGGTTTTCTCCCCCTCCCCCCCCCCCAAACTCACTCTGCTGCTGGTAATAGCTTATCCAAAGTGACCACTCTCCTCACAATGTGTATGAAAATCAAGGTGGGCCATTTCCAGCACAAATACAGGTTTTCTCACCCCCACCCCCTTTTTTTCAAAAAACCACACACACAAAAACTTACTCTCCTGCTGGTAATAGCTCATCCAAAGTGACCACTCTCCCTACAATGTGCATGATAATGGCCCACCTTGATTATCATGCTATTACCAGCTATTACCAGCAGGATCCACTGGCACCAGAAGCCACAATACGACTTACCACGACTTCGAGGTGCTACCTGTAAATGTAAGAGGTTAGTTGCTTTTCCATCCTCTCTCATTCTCTGCTGAAACTGCCAATCTAGAGGTGGGACTGGGCTAGTGGGTTTTGCGATGTGAACATGAGGAACTGGACAAGGACCATCTACTGCTTTCACATAAACCACCGAACAGCTGGCAGGTGGGACTGACTTTTGCTGAGTGCCAAACAGTTCTATGATTCAGCTTAAGACGTACAGGCGACAGGCCCTGCCCTTTATTACCACCTCCTCAGAACCAGCTGGCCCCCTTTCTTCCTAATTTTCTTTTTAGCATATTAGCTTAAAAAAAAAAAAGACCAAAGGAAACTCACCTGCCAAAAACTGTCAAGGGTTTGAATTGAAACCACAAAAACATAGTTTAAGGGGACACATGGGCTGCTCCTCACCGCACTAGAGAGGTGATCAAATCTCATGTTGCAGAGCATTAGCTGACCACTGCAAAGGCCAGGAAGGAATACTTCCTAATAAAAACATTGCATACCTGGGCTCCGATCCTGTAGAATTGCCATACAAGTCCAATTGCAGGACAAGCACCTTGGTCAGGTATGTGGTACATGGTGCTAGATGTGGGATAGCAGATGTGTGGGACCAATGGAATAATTGAACATCAGAACCGCATGTTCCTATGAAAACAGTGTGTTTCTTGTTACATATGTTCTGATGGTTAAATCCAGTAGAATGTTTGTCATCCTGAAATACTGTATGCTACTAGGTTCAGATGAAGGCATAGGCAACCTCTGTTCATGCCTAGGTCCTCAGATCCTGGAGTCAGGTGATTAGATAAAAAAATAAGCTTTCATTTAAAAAGAAGTTTTTAGCTCTATGGTTGTGAAGAAAACCTTGCAAACCTGACCCAAGTGTAACCAATATAGTTATGTCTGCCTGAGTCTGTAGAGAGCCTGAAATAACAGCTCTGAGTGGCATGAACTGCCTCATGCATCTCAAAGGGGTGTGAAAGAGGTAACTCCATCAGCACCACCCTGGCAAGGGGGCTATGTATTTGGAAGGGATAAAGGATTTCAGCAGGCCCGGCCTACTCATCCCAGCAGATACACCCCAGCTGAGCTGCTGAGGTAAGTATGGGGAGAAGTTACTCTGCTGCACTTTGTGGGGGAAAAGTGGGCTGCCTGCTGTCTCCACTCCAAATGTATGGCATGGTTGTGGGGATGGAACCATAGAGTACCCCATGTTGTGGTGCACACAGGGCCCCAGATTTCCTTAATACAAGTTTGTATATCACTGTAATGACCCTCTAGGACAGGGCAGACAGACCTCCGTAGCACCGCATGTTACTGACATCTGACCAAAGGAATAGAGAAAAAAACAGGGCAAACCATCACATGTTTGGTCCAGGTTTGTAGAGTTTTGGAACATGGCCCACCCTCCTTGCTATTCCAGTGAAAATGCATGTGCCTCTCAGGCCAGATGTAATTACGTCTGACAAGGCCATGCAAAAGGAAATGCTTTCCTATGACATTGGTAAAGGTTTCCTATGACCTTTCCAGGTTTTCTTTGATTCCACAGAGCCCATCAATAAGTGTTGATTTACACAGAGAATGACCTTTGAACATGGGCCTCTTCTGGTCGTGGGGGGGTGGGCGGAGGGGGGAGGAAGAATATGATTTCCGCCTTCCATAGATAAGGATTAAAGCTGTTTTTCAAGGTGCAATTTATTTTAAAATAAATCTTTTGACGTGAAGGGCAAATCTAGTTGTTGCTCTGCTATTGAGGACTTCAATGATACACCAGCAGAGAATTTGACTCCATAGCTGTATTTGGGGACCTATGTCTCACTGTTCTGATTTTCATAGGTGGTCAGCACCTGCACCTGCAGTTGGCTTCTAAATTTCAACATTTGGCTTTGCAAATTCAATAGGTAGGTGGGATATTCAAAAATACCTCAGGGTACATCTCCACAGCATGCGGGAGGGATAATTCCCAGCATGGATAAATGTGCACACATTATCTCTGCTCAAGCTAGCACCTAATAATAGCAGTGTGGCCATAGTTGAGTATAACCCTGGAACAAGACCCTCGGTATGTACTCAGACAGTCTGAGCCGCTGGCTGCGGCACCATATCCGGTATTTTTAGTGCATTAGTTCAAATAGAGCTAGCACAAGGACATCTACCCGAGCTGGGAATTACCCTGCCCAGCTGCCGTGTAGACTTACCCAGAGTGACTTAGGAGCACAAGCCCCATGTATTTGCAAATAATTAAAGTGATTTATTTTTTGAAGGGAGGGCTGGTGGGCCAGCTGGGATGAAATAAATAAACTGCCTTTTTGGAATTGCTGGGTGAGAAGGAGCAGATGCAATGGGTTGATAACCCATAGATGAGCGGGGGTGGTGTGGCTCAAGGGTTTAGTATGGATGCTTGGATAATGGAGGTTTTCATCTCCGAGCCATCAATTCTTATTAAGTTAAGACTAGAAGCTCCCAACTGTTACTACCGTTCAGATGGATGTTTGGTTGTCTCAATTCACTTCCTAGAGAATGGGTGTCCACATCGCACAATAACACCATTGCAATTGACGTAACTCGACATCTGTGGAGAAATAGATGACTTCTAACTGTAGGGCTATCAATCCAGCTCTTTTCATGAGCAACATGTAAAAAAATGTGTTATCCATAAGCCAAACCCTCAACTCGTGCAAAGAGATGAAGCTCCACTGATCTGAATGGAGTTGTGCTGGTTTAGGCCAGATGAGGCTCCAGCCCAATCATTTTTCTCTTTCTCTGGAGAGACGGAGAAAGCCTCATAGCAAAGGCAAAAACAGGAAAGTGACTAGTGAGGGGTGAAAGTTAAAGGAATTTCTTAAGCATCCAAAAGTTTGGATACTTTTCTGAAGTTATCCAAATGTCTCTCCTAAGGAAATTAGGCTGGAAAACTCATGAGAACAGATTTTCAAACATGATTTCCTGTACTTTCCTTGTTCCAGATGGGTCACAATATCATTATAATATGTTATTGTCATGTATGGCCTTGCACTTTTTAATGCAGATACTATGACAGATGGGATAACCTACTGATAACAGTGACATTGGGTTTAAACTTCGCAGAGCAGGCTTGTTTCTCAGTTACATTGGCCTGATTCCAGTTTCAGTGTCACTTAACACTGAGTTCAGTGGAGTTACTCCTCATTGAAACCGGTGTAGCTGAGATCAGAAAGAGGCCCTGTTTTAGTAACAGACAGAACTAGTACAAACAGCATTCTGAATGTACTCTGCATGATCCATGTGTGTTTCCTGAGCACAAGTTTTCCAGGGAACTTCCAAAAAATGAGCAAATTTCATTTTTTTCTAAGCAAACCTACTCATTTTGCAGCTCAATGACGTGTTAGATACTGAGGGCCTGATCTGATGCATGCCAATTTTGTGGGGATGTAACACTGTGGATTTCAATAGTTAGTTCTGATTTACTGGAGTGGAAGCAAGATTGCTGTGTCTATACCTGTCATTGCTGGTCCATCCCCACAACTTGCTTTCCTTCGGAAGGGTTCAGCAGCAACTGTGTGGCATTTTTGCATTGTGAATGTTCTCTTTTTTTCAGGTAGCACTGAGAGGCCTCAAAAGAGCGGGGTCTCCAGAAAGCCAGGCATTGTACAAACTGGTAGTAATAGATAGCCCTTGTCCTGAGGAAATTACAATTCAAGCAGATGAAAGCTAAAGGGTGGGGAAAGTAAGATACAGAAAAATGATGTGACTTGCCCAAGGTCCCACAGTAAATCAGTGACAGAGTAAAGAATAGATTC
This sequence comes from Lepidochelys kempii, assembly GCF_965140285.1. Classification (NCBI taxonomy): domain Eukaryota; kingdom Metazoa; phylum Chordata; order Testudines; family Cheloniidae; genus Lepidochelys; species Lepidochelys kempii. Next base: position 260,430,741 of record NC_136381.1, read on the forward strand.
AGGTCTCTTAGCCTCCAGACCAGTGCTTTACCCAATGGACCACACCACCTCTCTTTCTCCTTGCCTTATTTCTTCCCCTTGCATTTATTTGGCATTTGATGCTGTATGACGACAGAGCAATGTGCAATCTGTTTCTACAATGCCTAGGTTTTGGGAAGAAATTAATATGTACACTGAACACTCAAAGCTCAAGTCAATGGATAGGATGCGTGTAACCTTAAACTTATAGATGGCAGATTCCGGGTTCTTTCTGTCTCTCATAGGCATAAAAATTATGTTCTTATTGCAGAAACCTGCAATTGGCTGTGTTACCAAAAGCCACTGTGTCTAGAAGCTCAGTTTTAACTTGTGGCTGGAAGGGCTTATAGTTTTACAGTATCATCTAATAACAGTTCCAGGGCATGTGATGAGTACAGTGGCTGGTATTTCAACTCTAGATTTTCTCTTTTTGGTCAATTAAAAGCAACATGAGAGATGAAATTGCCTGACTGGCCTAGAATTTCTCACTGAGGAACTAATACAGTATGAGTTTTTAACCTCAAGTCTCACCTGCATGTGGCTCAGAATGTCAGATGAAATTATTCTTCTTGTCTCCATACAGCTTGCAGAGGGAATCAATTCAGGCCAAGGGCTGGGCATTGAAATAATTGCCACCTTCCAGCTGGTGCTGTGTGTCCTTGCCACCACAGACAGGAGAAGAAATGATATCTCAGGATCAGCACCTCTGGCTATTGGGCTCTCTGTTGCCTTAGGACATCTTCTTGCTGTAAGTTTTAATTCTCATTGTAGATACTCTGCAAATTCCCATGTAATGGCCCTTGGAAGGATTTTTCCAGGAGTGGCTAGCATATTCTGTTCATGGCCAGAAGGCCATACATTCCAACCTGCCTGCCAAAATACCTTGCACAGTCCCTATCTTCCCCTTCAATCTCCCTTATCCTGCTGGTATCACCCTGAAATGCTCGCCAGCCCTGCCAACTGAAGACTGAATATATCATCTTTGCAACCCACCCTTATAAAGTACATTAATACAAAGTAGGCTCCTGACCTCTACAGGTTGTATGGCATTACTCCTTAATACAGTACTTTGGGACATTGGTATACAATTATAAAGACACAGGTCAAACAATGCCTTCATTTCCAAATGTAACAGCCATTCCTTAGACTTCAGCATGAACCTAGAAGCAGCAGAGGTGAAAGACACAGTTTGCTCACCAAGAACTGCACTAAACTAGCTCTGCTACTCTCCAGACTCTGTTTGCTTCTTTTTCCCTGACCACCTCTGCACTCCTCCCCTGCTGCTCCTGGAATGTCTTCCCAGGTTCTGTACGCCATGCAGCCCTTTCCTCCTTCAAATCCTTCCTCCGAACCCCACTCCTTCCCCACAGTGATTTGCCTTGAGTCATCAACATTCAATATTCTACGTTTAAAAATAGAATTATAACAAAATAAGATAAAACAAGGAATTAGCTTTTTTGAAGACAAGTAACATCATAGCTTTGTTTTGTGAACATGTCCCATTCCCCAACCTGGCCTGATGTCATCTCTTGTGGGTCTCATATAATCTCAGTGTTAAGCTCTTTGGGATATAAACCATGTCTCTGTGGCCTTTGTAAGGTGGCATAGACTCCTATGGCATATGCAAATATTCAATAATGACAGTAAGAGAAACTATCCAAACTAGACAACCTCAGGTTTTAAGAGATGATTCCAAATACCCAGTTGCACCAGGCAAGGTCCTCACAGGATATATATTGGCATAATTCCATTAAAATTGAAACTACATTGATTCACAACTGCTCTGAACCTGAGGTGAGATTTTGGTCCGATTAAAGTAAATGGCAAAGCTCCCATTAACTTTAATGGGGCCGGATTTCCACCGTTGGCCCCTTGAGTACAATTTTGCTCCATCTTCCATAGAAGTCTCCATTCTTATTCTTTTCCATTCCATTCCCTAGAAGACTCCATAGATGATTCCATTCAGAATCATATTTGGTTGGTCACAACCCTGCTAAGTGATCACTAAGTATGGATTTAACTGTATTTCAGACACACATATTTTGTTGGTGTGCAACACATAACATTCTGAATCACTTCCCTAACATAAGTTCTCTTTCTTTCTCATAGATTGATTACACCGGTTGTGGAATTAACCCAGCCAGGTCTTTGGGTTCAGCTTTGGTTGGCAGAAACTTTACTAATCACTGGGTAAGTTCAAATCATTCATTCTACAGGAATTTATTTTAGTGACAAAAACCTAAGATGAAGTTCATGATAATTGTTAAGCATTGCCATGTATACCGACTACTTTAAGTTCTTTGGATAAAAAGCATTATGAAAGTATGACTGCACTTCAAAAATACGAACATTAGAAGATATATTATCATCAGAGCTGAGCAAATAACTTAATATTTCATTTGTTAAACAAATCATTTTTTCAGTCCATAAAATAACTGCATGCAGATCACAAACTCCTCAACTTTATTTCTTATTCAATATTATCCGATTTATCTTATTTTGCACAATCTTTTAACTTTGAACAGACCTACTGCATAGTTCTGGCCATGTACTCAATATGCAAGCTGTGTTTGTGAGCTGTGATTGGTCAATTACAGTGGGAGCACTTAGGCTTAGATCCTTCAAAGTATGTATGCGCCTAAGTCCCATTGAAATAAATGGGAATTAGTCACCTCAATGCCTTTGAATATATGGGGCCTTTGACCCCAATTCAGGAAAGCACTTTAGCTTATGAATAACTTTAAGCATGTGAGTAGTTGCTTTGAAGTCAATGGGACTATTCATGTGGTTAAAGTTAAGCATCTGCTTACATGCTGTCCTGGATCAGGGCATTGGAAATACTACAGATTTCAGAGATGTTCCCTATGCTTAAAATGGTGAATGCCACTAGAACTGCTACAATGTCTAGAACTTGGATAAAGTCTTTAAGTGTGTCCATTTAAAATCACATGATAAAGTGTCTGTTTCCTGATTAGATAAGTGTACATGTATTATTGAATTGAATACTCATGCATGAGAATTTGAAATTTGGTTTCCACCAGTACAATTGCACACAACTTTCAAAATCACTTTCAATGAATATTTATGCCTGTAAGATCTGATTGCACAAATCCTCATGCAATGTGAATTTATGCAGTATTCTCCCCTCTCTTTAATGATCACTATGCTACACATTAGCGAGTAGGGCTATTCTTAGCATTTGGGGCATGCAATAAATCCCAAACTGAAGGATAAAAGAAAGAGTTGAGAAAACTTGTATAAATCTGCTTACCATGCCATCCATCTCCCAGTTACAAAAAATGTAACTTTGGTTATAAAGGAAAGTTAGTTTAGTTTAAAATTTTCAAACTTGTGTAGCTAAAGGTAGGCACCTAAATCCATAACAGGCACTTAAGGTAAAATTTTCAAAGTCACCTAAGCAATTTAAAGCTTAAGTCCCATTGAAAATCCAGGGGATTTGGGAGCTTATGTCACTTAGGCACTTTTGAAAATTTTACCTCAAAATGAATGTGGCCTGATTTTTGGAGGCACAGAGCACATGCAGTTCCCATAGTTTCAGTGGAAATCAGACCACATTTACTTAGGAACATGCAAAATGTTTTCCCTGTAAGTGCCTAACTTTAAACACCCAACAACTTTGGCAATATTGGCCGAAGTGACCTGCTCAAAGATACATAGCAACTCATTATCAGAACCAGGATTAGAACTCTGGAGTTCCTGGCTCCCACCCCAATGCATAATCCATTAGGTGACCACCTCCAGGTCTAATCCAACGTGAAAATGAATGAATAACATAGGATGTTTCCAAGAATGGCTCTAAAGTGAATGAGTATTTTGGAAAGCACTGAAAGAAATACCAGAGTTTGATGTTGTATTTCAGATCTTCTGGGTGGGCCCAATGCTGGGAGGTGCAAGTGCTGCCCTGATCTACGACTTCATCCTGGCTCCCAGAAGCAGTGACCTGACTGACCGTATGAAGGTGTGGACCAGTGGCCAAGTTGAAGAATACGATCTGGATGGGGATGACGTTAACACAAGGGTGGAGATGAAGCCAAAATAAAGAAGAATTCAGGGAAAGAAACACATCAATTTCTGAAGATGTTATCACTATCATAGACTCTTTGTAAACACACAAGCAGTATTTCCAGAAGGTTTTTAATTCAGGTTTTCCATTTCCTCGCCCCCTGTCACTCTAGCCTTTACTATCTGGCTCTTAAATACAATGGGCTTGAGGCCAAAATCACGAGACACTTGCGTGTGAGCTAGCGGGTGAAGTTAAAATTCTGAAACCCCAGATTTATGGCACTGTATGGAAAGGAATCGTTCCTCCGATGTCTCCATATATGATGACGACATTCAAATCACCAGTGTAAGTGCTGTGACAGTGGAATGCTAGGACACATGATCTGTCTGTACCCATAACAGGGATTTTACTAGACAGAAAGTTTCAACATAAAATACGAGGCATAATAGCACATGAAAAAATTCTCTCCAATTATTCGCACAAAAGAATCCTTTAGAAATAAATGCACCTAAATTGGTTATTAGTGATATGGAACATGGCTGAGCTTTCTAGACTGCATGCAACCCCCAAAACACTGCACCACAAATGTTCTCAGCAAGCATCAAATCTGCAAGTGCCAGAAACGTTTGCATCTTCCAATCTTTTGTTCTCCCTGCACAACCTCGATGCAGCCTGCAGATATAAAATGAAATCTGAATTTTCGGACTCCAGGGAACTAATAACTAGAAGTCAAATTGGAGCGCAGCTATAACAATGGCAACGAGAACAATACCTCGCTAATGTGTCAACAGGATTTGCCTAGTCCTGTGACTCGTCTGCTTTTGTTAATCTTGCAAATATAACTGTGCATCTTAAAACAAAATGGCACAAAATCAAACGCACCCCACGTTGTTTGAGTAGCTAATACTGGGAAATTCAGGGACACTGTAACACAGACTATATATACTCAGTATATGAGTATATTCTAAATGGGCACAAACAAATACATTTTTGAACCTAAACACAGTTTTGGGGTCATTTCCTGGTTTTTTATATATATGTTTTATATTAAGAGACTAATAAACTGTTTTGTAAGAAAATAGGAGAAGAAAATAAAGGAAAAGGATTGCGGTAAATGTTAGGCAAAATAAATGGCACTGGAAATGGAGAGAAAACTAACACAAAAATATGTAAGACTATTTTCTGTTTTATTTTTGTGCTACTTTGTATTGCCTAAGTAATACACAATTGTAGACGGTTGTGTATACTAACCGCAGAATATATTTGAAGCAGATATGTACTAATATACCTGTTCTATACTTAGACTATCCCCTTTAGATAAGAAACGAGGCCTGGGGTGTATCTATATAAAAAACTGCACACTTTCAATTCACCCGACGAATCAATCAATATCGCTATTGATCTGTTCTCATGTTAATGAAGCAGCATTGATCAGAGAGCCAAACCAAGATTCCAATCGATATGAAAGTTGAAGGCAGTTCAGGACATGTACAGCACATAAAACTAAAAAAATAAGCAAATGTGGAATACGTTTTTCTTTCTTGCATTCAAATTTGGTATATTATCCCATGTATTATCTATGTAAATGTGGCATGGCTGGATTTTGGATCAGTTTAGAAATAAACAAAATCAGTTGTACTACACGAACTGATCATGATTCTTGATTTTAACCTGCCATCCAATACAGTGCAACATCATGTTGTATGGCATCATTCAGTTCTCCTCCCGCCAACCCCATAAAGTGAGGATGATAGTTCTGTTCTCCTACCCTTGGAGGCCCAAATTAAATAGTAAGCTTTTGGGGGAAGGGATTGTCTCTTATTCTGAATTTGTACTGCATTTAGGACAGGAGGGGCCTTGAGTTTGATTGGGATCTTATGTGCTACTGAATAATAATAATAATCATAATAATTAATAATTATATTTTATTATTTTATTATAAATAAGCATATATCAGAGTAAAATATTATAAAGTGGCACATGTAGTGACAGATGGAAAGGCATTAATTGCAAGAGGCGTCTGTCGGGAATGGGGTAGAGAGAAGCAGGAAGTAAGAGCACGTTTGGCTTTATCCACCAGGACACACTGGCCAGAGGTAGTGGGGCAGGTACACAGAGGTGGGATAAGCTGCTCCATGTAACTTACTCATGACTCAAAGCAAAGCGTAGTACAGAACTATTCTGACTCCAGGAGTCACAATTTATTTTCTGGTGTGCCCCTGGCACAGCACAGAATGTAAAGCAGCACCTGGGCCCTGAACGTGTAAAACTAGGCTGTGAAGCCCAGATCCTCACAGATATTTAGCTGCCTAACTCCCACTGGGCCGCTCCTCTTTGAGACAAGGACTTTATCCTTCTATTTGTTGTATAGTGAGCCTAGCACACGTTGGGCGCCGTACATCGGTAATGATTCTTAATACAATCATATTAATAAAAGATTTTTTTAGTAGTAAAAATATGAAAATAACCACTTCCCCAGTGTGAATCTTGGCACATTACCACGACGGTTTTCCTTGCAAAGGGTTCATTCAGGGCCGGTATAACCACTAGGCGAAGTAGGCGGCCGCCTCGGGCGCCAAGATTTGGGGTGCCAAAAAGCGGTGCCCCCCCCTATTTTTTTGCTTCATCCAAAATGGGAAGGGGCGCAGTTGGGTCCTTTCCCCAAGCCGCCTTCCCCCGTACCCGTGTCTCCCTTGCTCTCTGTCGCTTCCACACACTACATTGGGCAGCTCTGTCCCATTCTGTGCGCAGGTTGCCTCATGGCAACCCAGCCGTGCACGCAAGGAGGGTTCATCTTTGCTCCTTTCTCCTGCCAGGGGAAACCTCTGTCTGGGGCAAATAAATCAAGGAGCCGGAATCCAGGGGCTTGGGAATCGCCCCCATGGGCAACGTCCAGCCTCTCTTGGCCAGGGAGAAGCCCGCAGCAAGGCGTGGTGGCTCGTACTTCATCACAAGCCCGTGCCCTGGACCCGAGGCAGGGTGCATCTTCTCAGGGGCCAGCGGGGCTGGCTCTCCGGCGACCTGCCTCAGGTGCATTTCCCAGGCACTTCCCTTATTTCTGGAGAGGGAGCGAGGGAGGAAAACGCTGGAGAGGAGGAGGAGGGAAGGAGACACAGTGATGGAGGGAAGGGGGGAGAGGACGCAGGGGACAGGGAATGCTGGGTCAGAAGGGGAGAGGTGGCGCGCGCAAGGCTGACCCTCCAGGGTGTGCATCTGTGCCCCCCCCCGCCTTCCTTCCCCCGGCGCTCTGCTTCTCTCCATTCCGGTGGCACTTCTGTCCCCCCCATCCCATTCCTGCCTGGAGCTTCCCCCCAGCTCCCTGAAGAGCCTCTTCAAAGCGAGCGAGCCGCTGAGGTCCCTGTGCCTCGCCATGGGCTTCCCCTCTCTCCGCCAGGGCTCTGCGTTCCATCCGATCCCGCTTCGCATCCAGCCTGGCCTCGCTGCGGCTGCGGCTGCAAACTTCCCGGGAGGGGTGTGCGTGGGTGTGTGATTGCCTGCCTAGGCTCCTCACCATGATGACTCTTGAATCTGGTGATTTATGTGTAACCAACAGCACAAACACTAAGCACCGCTGCCTCTCCCCGCGACCCCTCTCCCCCTTCACCACCCAGCTCCCCGGTGGAGCAAAGTTCTCTGGAGAGGCTGTGCTGTGCGGTTCTGAGCGCTCCCTTTCCTACTGCAGCTCTCTGGGGCTCAAGGTGGAAGTTTCGCAAAATATCCTTGCACCGGCCCTGGGTTCACTGCTGGCACATCAAGGTAAATGAATTACAGCGTGGTTTATTATTATGACTATTGTTATGAATGTCTTTGTCCATTGCAACAGAATTTGCACTTATTGCAAATCCCCAGAACAGCCCCTTGGAAATTGTGGGCTACATTCACTGAAGGACTGTGGTGACTAACTGCCACTTTAGGCACCTAAATCCACAAATCAGGCCCCTCTGGGATTCACAAAACTGCTGCTCAGCTGCCCCTGAGTCCCGAAGGCACCTAAACTTGCTCAGTGCCAAAATGTTTGCAGCAAAAGTACCTTAAGCACCTATGATTCTGGCTCTGCAGGACATGGGTTGTCAGGTGGCTGGTTTTTGTACTGCCTTGCTGGTTAAAGGGATCTTTTGCCCTCTGCCTCTCTGAGGGGGAAGTAGGGAAAGAAATACTCAGATCTCGGCCTACTTTGGAGGACCTGGCTGCCTTCCCCTCCTTCCTGGCATGCTCTGGGGTCAGGCAGGCTCTCTGGTCACTATGTTGGCAGCAGATGGGTGGGTTTGTTGTTATGGGGCCACCCCCGTTGCCAGCTGCTGGTGAATTTGACAGGGGCCCGTAATGCAATGACGAGTGGAGAAGGTAAAGGGCAAAGAGGCCTGGAGCCACCCCCAGCTCCCCACGTGCACCACTGTCTGCGTTGGAGGGTTGGTCAGGCAGCTGGGGTATGGGGAACTTGAGGGGGAAGAGGAGGGTCAGGCTGGTGCTGCTGACACTGGCTGCTTTTTCTGCTTCTCAGAGGAAGTAACACTGCTAAGCCCCAGAGTGATGCACAAATGAGCAGAAGATAGGCGTTCCTCAGCCTAATTCGCCAGTGGGGCCTAATCCCGTGAGCGTGATCAGATGTCCCTTAGCAGACTGGGGCCCCATAGGCAAGCTGACACGAAAGGACAGCAGGAGGCGCCCTCCCTCACAACTTTTAGCCCCGTGGCTAGGGTGCTCAGCTGGGAGGTTGGAAACCCCTGCTTCAAATTCCTCCTCCATCTGGAGGGGAAAAGGGACTTGAGGTGAGATCTGCCACATCTCTGATGGGTGCCATTGCCACTGGGCTTTATCCTGATGGGGGTAGGGAGGCTCCCTCTGTCTCTCCCATGGAAGCTCTTCCTCTGTGGAGAAATAATTTTTTTTAAAAAGTCATTGGAGCGGGGGACGAGCTGAGTCTGCCAAAGCCCAGGCGTAGGGCACGCACCTGCAAAGTGGAAGAGCCCTATTCAAATCCCTACAAACCCCTCCATGTGGGTGGGAGGGGGACTTGAACCAGGGGTCTCCCACATCCCAGCTGAAGACCTAACCACTGGGCTAAAAGTTATGAGGCAGCTGCTCTGCCTTCTCTCACTTCCTGCAAAAAAATGGCACCGGCACCTAACACGGGAGGGTTTGCAGCGGGGAATGCCAAACAGAGGGAGGCACCTTCCTGTAGCTGGGAGCTTGGGGCCGATCTCTGTGAGAAGGGAAGGGCTTAGGACACACTCCTCTCCTTGGCATCTCCCATTGGCTAGCTTAGGCAAGGAGCTGCCTAATGCACTGGCTTTTGTGAACCCCATTCTGAGGCGCCAATCTCTCCCCATTCATTGCACAGGAGGCATAGGTGCAGAACTCAGACTAAGGTGATTTTCTAGGCACCTATAAGTCAGGCGTGGTGATGCTGAGCGCTGCCTTGCCTATGTTTATTTGCAGATCTAAATAGCTAAATAAAGCCCCCGAGTTCCATGTTGTGGAAACGGAAAAGCTTAATGATGAATTCAAAATTCTTGGATCCCGAACTGGGAACGTTGGTTTCTAAACAATGCAAGTCAAGGCTATAATTACTAATAATTTCCCGTTCTGTTCATAGTACAAGTGGTTTGGACTGTGCTGGCAAAGACCCTTATAGCACTCAATTTTAATACACAGTATTCCAATTAAAATACAATGTTAGGAGGCTGCACAGTAAACAGATTCAAATCTGAAATGCAGTAGTAGGTATTGGGCACACGGACAAATGTCCAGACACGAGGGCACCAACACCCACTGAAATCCATAGCCAGACTCCCATGGTTGGTGGTGGCTCAAGTTCTAAAAAAGCAGTTGTTGATCAACCATCTTTCTGCTCTGCATGTAATAGCTCTCAAATGGAAATGAACTGGATAAGTTTAGAAGCCTCCCATAATGATTAGGAATGCAGCGGATACCTGACCCCCCCAAAGGGTGCCTGTCAGTCCCCCCAATTGGGTAGTCAACTAAACCAGTATCAGAGGGGTAATTGTGTTCATCTGTATCTACAAAAACAACGAGGAGTCCGGTGGCACCGTAAAGACTAACAGATTTATTTGGGCATAAGCTTTCGTGGGTAAAAAACCCACGTCTTCAGATGCATCAGTGTTTCTCAACCTTTTCAGGTTAGTGACCCCTTATTCGAAGTCAAACATTTTTCAAAAAAAGAAAAGGAGTACTTGTGGCACCTTAGAGACTAAATACATTGGTTAGTCTCTAAGGTGCCACAAGTACTCCTTTTCTTTTTGCGAATACAGACTGACACGGCTGCTACTCTGAAACCAAACATTTTTCAACCCCCCCTTACATTTATTCTAAAAGTGAGGGCTTGTCTACACTTGAAACACTACAGTGCTTGTGCTTCAGTGTAGACACTATCTGAACTGATGGGAGGGGTTCTCCCATCGTTCTAGTTAATCCATCTCCCAGAGAAGTGGTCGGTAGGTCAATGGACAAATTCTTCCATCGACCTAGTGCTGTCTACACCGGGGCTTAACTACTCGGCACAGGGGTGTGGATTTGTCTCACCTCTGAGCAGCGTAGCTATGACGGATGTAAATTCCAAGCATAGGCCAGCCATAAGAGTTAAAAAAGCCTATGTAACTGATGTGTGTGTCTATGTATTTCGAGAGGTTGATAGAGAAAATTTGACCTGGAAGGTTAGGGGCGTGTGGGGAGTAGGGGAGTCAGATTTCTTTTTCTTTACATCGTAATAACATTTTTAACACCTCACAACCCTCCGATGGACTTTCATGACCCCTGGAGGTCGTGACTCTGTGGTTAAGAAACACTGAACCAGATCATCAACATAGCCTTGGAGAATTCTCCTTTACGCCTTGTTCCCATTATTAAACTGTATCAGAATCAAGAACCTGTATGATATTTTTAGTGAGCTGTTCTCTCTCTCCCAGAAGATTATGCCTTTCTATTACTCACCTATCAGAGAAATACAGCTGCCATTCATTCTTCTCTGTACAGTCTAGTTAGTCCTGTATTAGCCTCCTAATTTAGCACTTTTATAGCTCTTTATCTTCAAAGTGCTTTATAAGCCTTAACTAGTTAACCCACACAACACCCTTATCCTGGAGGTAAATGTTATAATCCACATTTTATAAAACGGTAAACCAGAGGCACACCATCATTAACTGTCTTGACTAAGGCTAGAGGGAAAAATCAGTGGCAGAGCCAGTGTGACATCCCCAGGTTGGTATTGGACACAGAGACAACTAATGTGGGCCTTGTCTGCACGAGAAAGTTGCACTAGTTTGACCTAAGATGTGAATTTAAACCAATGTAGCTGAACCAGTGCAATCCCCTGTGTGGACGTTCTTATTTCTGTTTAAAAGTTGCATTTGCAGTTTAGCTTAAGTCACTGGGGGGGGGGGGAAGGTTTAAACTAAATCAAAACAAACCAAAAATGGAGCATCCACACAAGTGTGCAACATTTAACTAAATCAGATTGAAAACTGACTTCAATTGAATTGCTGTAACTTTCCTGAGTAGACATGGCCACCTACACAGGCACAACCCAGCTAGTTCCAATAAACTGCTCTTCACTGCAGATTGCTCAGTGATCATGCTGCATGAACTATGCCCACACCCAACCTGGTGGGGTCTGCTACTGGGTCTCTTAAAGGCACATTCTACTACAGCTGGGATTAGAACTGAGGTTTACAGTTCTCCGCTCAGGCCAGCAGACGGCACCTTACCGTCTCCATATCTGCATCTCATTGTTACAGCCTGCGGCAAGTTAAATTTAGATTCTTATTTACTTGGGTTCACATAGACTTAAAACATATACAAGAAGGAAAGAAAGGCGACTGAAACACAATGCGAAGAGAGCCAACAGGACGGGAAGTCGCCTTTGTGTTCACATATACACAAGCTGCACCAGCTGTCCACCAACTACAATTTGCGGGTTAAGTATTTTCTTAAAATAAAATAAAAAATACAACAAAGCTAGTAATCAGCTCCCAAAGTAGCTTTGCATTTTTACTTCCGGTCCCAGCTGAAACTGGGAAGTGCACAGAGACCCTTGGGAAAATGACAATAAAAGCCCAAACTTTTGGACTTAAAAAAGTTTGGGTTTGGTTCAAGTTTTCTGTGAAGATTTGAATTGGGTTTTGTTTCATCTGACCTCATTGGCTGGGCCCTATTTATTAATAAATTGATTCATGTTACAGAAAGAATTTGCCCCAGATATGAACCCTCCTTGATAGGGATGAATTAGGTATTTTACAGAATTTCTAATGGCAAATTGTAAAATGCAACCTATATTTTAACAGGTTGATTGACATGTGAAAATTAACTCGATGTGGATTACACGACCTGAGGCTGGGTGCTTCCTAAAGCTAAGGAAGATGGTCTTGTAGTGACGGCAGTGGACTAGGCCTCAGAAGGTGTGGGTTCAATTCTTGCCTCTGTCACAGACTTCCTGGAGGATCCTGGGCAAGTCACTTATTCTCTCTGCGTGCAATCTTGGCCTAACTGAAGCCTCCGTGATTTTATTTACTTCACTGAGGACAAGATTTCACTCTCTGAGCCTCAGTTTCTCACCTGTAAAATGGAAGCTCTTCAGGGGAGGACTGTGTGTTTCTCTGTGTATATACAGCATCTAGCACAATGGAGCAGCGATACCAACTGGGGCCTTTAGGACTTACAATAATACAAACAATAAAAACCATGCCATCATATTGGATGGAAACACCCAATGAAATTAAACATGCTGCAGGACAGGGTGTTGGTGATTCAGTTTGTACCACTTTTCCTTCTGGATCAGCACCACAGCATGATGGGAAGTGCCGTAGGTGACATTTTTTGGAATGAGATATATAACCAGTAATGTGACTATTCATAGTCTCACAGCACTTGTCTTGACTCCAAACCACGTAGATTTTTTGTAATGGCCAATATAGAAAAATTTGAAACGTTCTCAACTCTCTCGGGATTTTGAGGGCTGCTCCTAATTGGAGAGGCCAATGGATACTCTCATTGACTTCAATTAAATTTGGGTCGTGCCCTTACTGAGCTGCCCTGTTCCCCTTTTTAAAAAAGATCAAGGATCATTGTACATAGAGCAAACACACATCAGTAAGTGTAAGATACTTGTAAATAAAATCCCCTTTCTTGCTCATTGGCATGGCAAAGAAATGAGATAGCCAATGTTTTAATATTATGATCTAATCTCTCTTGTATTTCAGTATCTCCTTTCTTCTTTCTGGTTCAATAGACTATTGTATTATTTCATAAAAATACCTTATCATCCTTCCACACAACCACGTGCAAATGTAGTGCTCAACAGAATATTCCCTGGCAATGTGCATTGCTATCCTCACAACAGATACACATACACACAACGGATGGAGGAAGGCAAATTTCTCTAAAGTTTGAATTATCGACAATTTTAATTCAACCCAAGTTTCGTACAGAATGTATCAACTCTTCTGAAGCAAGGTAAGTTGTTTTACACATGCAAACTCCTCTTTTGCGCTGCAAAGCCCATGACTTCTATTGTCTCATATATATTAGGGAGCAGAAGGAGGTGCACAGTAATTTGAATAAAAATGGTTGATTGAGGAACAAGTATGTGTGTATCTATAAAACCCATATGCAGCAGAGCTCTTGCTTATTTTAGTAAGTTGTCCCACTGAATTTAGTTTTTTTGTTTCATTTTGAATTATTCACAAACTAACTCTGATTTCTGCAAAGATATTAGTCAAAGTAGGTTATTTCAACAATTTTTAACCTATGGGATGTTCGCTGTCTTATCATATTGACTATTTGCTATTCACTGTTCATGGTGTATGAATTGACACTTAAATCACATAGTATCTTTGGTTTCAGAGTAACAGACGTGTTAGTCTGTATTCACAAAAAGAAAAGGAGTGCTTGTGGCACCTTAGAGACGAACCAATTTATTTGAGCATAAGCTTTCATGAGCTACAGCTCACTTCATCGGATGCAGCTTATGCTCAAATAAATTGATTAGTCTCTAAGGTGCCCAAGTACTCCTTTTCTTTATAGTATCATTGATCCTTCTTGACTGGTGGACTGACAATTTTTAAACAAGAGAATAAGGAAAATCAAACAACAGACAGTGAATAGTTGATTATGAACAACAAATAAAGACTAGGAAACACTCTTTTTTGCACATGGCCTTGAGCATTTGTATGAAGAACAATCCTTCTCCACCCATTCGTGTGTACAAAATCTCATAGAATCATAGAAATGTAGGACTGGAAGGGACCTCAATAGGTCATCGAGTCCACTCCTCTGCACTCAAGGCAGGACTAAGTAATAACTAGGTCGTTCCTGACAGGTGTTGGAGACCTGCTCTTAAAAACCTCAAATGATGCAGATTCCACAACCTTCCCAGGCAATTTGTTCCAGTGCTTAACCATCCTGACAGAATGTTTTTCCTAAAGTCCAACTTAAACGTCCATTGCTGCAACTTAAGCCCGTTGCTTCTTGTCCTATCCTCAAAGGATACAATGAAAATGATGGTAGAGGAACATTTTGTGAATAGCTCAGATTCAGAGTTCATAAAAAGCTTGCATAGTTGATTTCAAGAGCTTTCAGGTATAAACAGCATTAAAAACTAATTCCCTGCCATTTCCGTCCCCTCAGCCATGGGCAAACAGAAGATCAAACATTCATTCTAATATAAAATGAAAGCAGACCGTTCGTGGTCAGTGAAAACCATGACTTCCATGCACATTGTTGGTGAAAACAAACCACAAACTTTCTATGATGCTGATAAATAGAAGGGCTGACCTTGTGTCCCAGGGTTACTTTACAAAAGTGAAGCTCAGAAGGATACAGTCCGTGCCATATAATGACCTTCCTTTGCTGCATAAAAGTATCATCTTTTCTCAAGAACTACTAGACATAGTTCAGTGGATTTTTGATCTTCAGAGTTGGATACCCCTTTTAGGGCAGAAGGACTTTATGGATTCTATGTACCCAATCCTCCCTTAAATATACTGGGACCAATCCTTAACTGGTGTAAAGGGATGTAACTCAGAGCCGCACCTATTTACAACAGCCAATAATCTGGTCCTGTAACTAAGAGGGTAGATGAAACGGTTACACAGTGCAGACCACAAGTCCACACAAATAGAGCAACTGGATAATATACCAATGGTACTGAGGGCCTGATTCTCTTCTCATCTTCACTGGGTTTAACGCCACTGATTTTGAGGGAGCTGTTCCTGAGTCACACCAGTGAAAATCAGGAAAGAATCAGGCCTCAGAGGGGTTGACTACTTTGACTCTTTGAATTAGAACTCATAATATGTGATTCAAGGATTGTGATTCCTAGGTTCTAAGGCCAGAAAGGATCACTATGATCATCTAGTCTGACCTCTGCTAGTCTATTAGCCAGGATGGGCAGAGATGGTGTCCCTAGCCTCTGTTTGCCAGAAGCTGGGAATGGGCAATAGGGGATGGATCACTTGAGGATTACCTGTTCTGTTCATTCCCTCTGAAGCACCTGGCATTGGCCACTGTTGGAAGACAGGATACTGAGCTAGATGGACCATTGGCCTGACCCAGTATGGTCATTCTTATGTTCTTATGACCTCCTGTGTAACACAGGCCAGAGAACTTCCCCAAAATAATTCCAAGAGCAGATCTTTTAGAAAACCATCCAATCTTCATTTAAACCTTGCCAATGATGGAGAATCCACCATGACCCTTGGAAAAGTGATCCAATGGTTAGTTACCCTCACTGCCAAAAACTTATGCCTTATTTCAGTCTGAATTTGTCTAGCTTCAACTTCCAGCCATTGGATCCAGCCATTGGATCTTGTTATACCTTTGTCTGCTACACTGAAGAACCAGCCCATCATCAAATACTTGTTCACTGTTTAGGTACAAGTAGATTGTGATCCTGTCACCCCTTAAGCTTCTTAGTTAAGCTACACAGATAGGCTCCAGGAGCTCAACTACTATATCACTATGTTCCAGAGAGATCTTTGGTCGCCAAATCGTGCTGGAAATCAGGAAAAAAAAAGTGGAAGAAACAACAACCAATAAACCAAATTTACAGTAAGATTTCTTCAACTTCGTGGTTGGTCAGATTCAAAAATATGCCATGAATGGCTTTTATTGCACCATTACCATTGTTCTGTTTCTATTCTTGTCTGAAAGCAGGAGTCAAGAGGCACATGAAAACTAATCAGCACAATGATCCCATCTATCTTTGATATCACATCTTTCTCAGGCCTCTTCTTCAGTTCCCTTCTTTTTCCATACTCCCCCCTTTCTGGCTACTGTCCCAAGAGATGTTGCTAACATTTAAAGAAGAGTCCCCCACAAAATTGCCCCCCAACTTGTCTGTGATAAACTCCCTGTACGAAGGTGTGCATGAAGGGCGGGGGGATCGGAAAACTGATTCATGTGTTTTTGCCATTGAAAACACACACCCAAAGTTTTTTTCTTCATAATCAAGGGGAGCGGGCAGCAGCACTTGGCAAAGAGGCTCACGTTAAGTCCAATTGCTGGAAGTGTTAACGCTTTTCTTTCCTGAAAAAGTCTCTGGAGCCCGAGCAAGTAGCAGTCTGACCACTGAGCGGATGCTGCTATAAACAGGCTGCAGCACTCATGCACTCTCTCTGGGGCAGCTCTGACTTTTTAATGTTGCGCCATTTCACTTTATGAGTTTAGTCAGACAGCAGCCTAAGATCAATTCAGGGAAGTCACCAACTCCATCTTCCAGCCTTTATTACTCAAGTGGAACCTTTCAGCCTTCTGTTAACATTGTGTGTGATTTCAATGAGTGGCGGGAAAGGAATGAATTTCACCGTCTCTCAACACCCTGGAAGGCAGGGGACACTTGTATCGCAGGAACATAAAATTGTTTGTACCTGATTCAAAGTTGGGGAAGCCTCACATCATCACGGCATGCAAGAGAGCTTGCTTGCAATATGCCAATATTTTATCGCTTGAGACCTGATTCATGCTTATACTAACACCCCTTAACACTGCTCTGGCAATGGAAAGGGGCCTTACAGTGACAGTAAATTACATTCACACCCCCTCAAAAGCCTCTTTACCCTGATGGAATGGTGCAAAGGACCCTTCCTGTCAATGAGAATCAGATCTCAGCTCTCTAATATCTGCTGGGATGGCACAATAGTGCTCTGTGATGGCTGCTGTCTGTCTGTTGATCTCCAGGTGGAATCTGAAGTATTGATTTTGATCTATAAGACCCTAAATGGCCTGGGACATGCCTATTTGAGAGACTGCCTCTGTCCCCAGGCTATGCCACCCCCAACTGCCCTCAGTGGAGAAGCTTGAGTAGGACTGTTGGCTGTTCTTCTGCCTGGGAGCCTGTGAACCTAGCAGCATTCCAGTGCAAGAGGGGAAGGGGCTCACTGGGATCTGCCAGTGGGTTTCAGCTGGCCTGACCGGTTCAGTGTACCCCAGTTCATTAATGTCATACACTGTACCTGATATGTGTCATGTAAGGCATCACTGGAAAACTAGTAACACACTGATAATCAGCGGTGGAAGTAGAATTCATTTCTTACTGGTATGCTGCACCAGCTACAGGGCAGCGGGGGGAGCACATGACTTCTTTGGCATGGCTGTACCACCCCCAGCCCTGTCATCCTGTGGGGCTGTTGTACAGACCCCAGACAGGACTCTGGAGATGCAGCTGCATGGAGAGGCTGGGGCTGGAGGATGTACAGCCACGCTGGAGGAGCTGCCGGTGTAGGGTCGCCTAGCGGCCCCACGTTCTGCTCCTCCTGTGTCTTTCTGGTACGGTGTACTGGCTATAAATATCTTACTGGTATGGCATACTGCACCGGACTGCCCTAGTTGCACCACTGCTGATAATTAATATTCTCCCATGGTGTCTGCACGATAAATGCCCAAGGGATCATTCACATATGAAGGAAATGTGGAACTAAAATGGGTTTACCAGACACATCTGGAGGTTGGGTGAACACAGCTACACCACACAAAGGACAAACCAATGCCACCAGCCAGGTGTCATCAGAGTTGATTGGCAAACACATGACTAGTGGCCACTCATTTGCATGGAAGAGGGCAGGTGAAGGTCAATTTACATTTCAGCAAACACCAGCATTGAACTTCCTTCTCCTCCAGTCTCCATGTCTTCTTCCTTTCTTGTGATGGAATGAACTTTATTCTGGGGGCTCACCTGCAGAAGAATCCATGTCAAAGATTCAGTAGATTATAAAAGAGAGGGGCAAAGTATCCCAAGTAACCTTTCACCTAAAAAGACAAAGGAACTAAGAACTTTGTCTTTGGAGAAAGATCCCAAGCAAGGCAGAAGTCAGCCATCTTGCTGGAAGGGAATGTGGTAAGAACCTTACGTTGAACCAAGACTGTAGTTTTGTTAAGTCTTAGTCTCTAGAAAGTTTTTTCACTTTTATTTCCTTGTAACCATTTCTAACCCTTTATACTTGAAAATCTCTTCAAATCCTATCTCCTTTTGTTAAGAAACTTGTTTTATTTTTAATCTAAACCAACCCAGGGCTGTGTTTGAATTAAAATTATTGTTAACCTCAGTTAAAGTAATAAGCTGTGCTTTTTGTCTCTTTAGAGGAGGCCACAAACCTTCCTCTGCATTGTCCAGGAAAGGGCGGGACTTTGCAGAGCAGGCAGTTTTGGAAAAAATCAGGGCTGGGAACGTGTTGGGGTCACTTGGCGAGTAGTAACCAAGGCTGGTGGATACCACTGTGCTTCTGGAGTATTACAAGCAGGCTGCAGGATCAGCATGCTCAGCCAGAGCTGCACAGGACTCGGATACTCACTGGATGCTTGTCTCCTGGCTGTCGGGGTCCATACTGTGAGCCACAACAGCATAGCATTTCAAGCATTCGGGGTTACAGGGCATGAAGCAACGCAACTGCGCACTGGTCTGCGTTGCACCCCAGGATGTGACAGGCCCTTCGGATGTTGGAATCCTCTCCTGCAAAGTAGCCAGTTCTGTATTCTTTGAGGTCATGCTGCAAAGCTTCTCTCTTCACCTAGGCTTTTGAAGGGGTGTGTTGAGGGCTGGAATTTATGTGTCAAGGGCTGGTATTTTGGGACATGGGTGGTTTTTGTTTTCTTTCATGGCTTTGGAGAGTAGATGGATTGACTTCTTTTTGTATATGCCTTTGTATGTTTAAAAGTGGCAAATGCTTTAGGAACCCTGGATAGATGCCGTCATATCTGTGATTTGTAAGAAAGATGTCTTGCTTCTAAAGGCAGCCACTATATCTGAGAACTTGTCTAGTCTTGTGATTGTCTACTCTTGTGATAAACTGTCATCATTTAAACATGTCACAGAGGAACAATGTTATTAGCCAAAGGCGAGTCAAAGTGCCCTGCCCTATAAAGTCTCAGTTGTTGCTGGTTTAAAATAAATCAACATAACATAGATCCCAATAGAAACTTGCGTCAATTCAGAATATTCTTAAGGATAAGGCACTGGATTCTATACTTAACTCTGTCACAGAATTCCAGTGTGGCACTGGGCAAGTCACTTGATGTACCCCTTGTCTTAATTTCCCAGGCTGTGAGATCAGGAATAATTCTGCATCACAAGGATGTTGTGACAATCAATTAATTAGTGATTGTGAGGTGCTGAAACGCTACTGGGATGAATACCACAGAAAAGCATATACATATATAAGTAAAAACAAGTGGTTGTCATATCAATCCAGGCCTTTTTGCTGCAGTCCCCCATTAGAGATAGAACATCCCTCCTAAGGAAGTCATAACTAATATGTTCAGCTTGCAAATCTTTCAATGCCTTATTTGTTGAGCCCTGCATATTTCTAATTGCTTCAATGTCTAATGTAGATATTCTGTAATAATATCCCCTTTAAGGCATCATATGCACGGTATTATAGGAGTATTATTTTAACTCATTAATTGAAACAAACCAAGGCTTTCCAGGTAAATTTTGAATATTACAAAACTGGGAGGACTTCTCAATAAGGAATAAAAGCCACCAACGGCTCAATTCCTAAATTCTATACCTGGCCTAGTAGAAATGGAATTCAAAGATCTCAGTCAAAATCCTTATCCTGGTTAATTATTGTGGTGGGATTTTCTTTGTCTTAACAATAACCTTTTCTTTCCTGAAAGAATTGTTTGTCCTGTTAATCATTTATATCTTATATTGTTAAGAAGCCTTGACTTTGGTTTCATGATAATAATAGTTGTTTCCTGTCTCAGTTCAAACATTGAAATCATTGTTACATTTCAATGCTGTGGACGTTCAACAGCACACATTTATTCCAAATATAAGCCATGTGAAATGATTTTGCCACAAAGGGCCCAATCCCTGCAACAAGTAAAACTCCCATTGCCTTCAGTGGGAGTTTTGCATGTGCAATGACTGCAGGATCTGAACCTAAAGTGTTGCAACTTCTGGAACATTTAACCGAACAAGCAATTTCTGTGAATAGCCAGTGACTATGGCATGATAGAGAAGGTGCAAACACACCCCGTCATTTTCAAAGTGTTGTGCATAGAGGTCCAAATTGCATAGTTAGATGCCTGTGCAACTTGCTCTAAACTCAATGGGGAGTGTGCGAGGGTGTGTGTGTGTGTGTGCGTGCACACATCTGAAGACTTGATTTGGGTCCCAGCTATATGAAATTAGCAATTGTAGCCTCAGGGCTAGATTGTGCCCTTGTCTTACTTAGTATAGAGGGGAGTAAACTCTCTCCAATCCCCCTGCTCAGCCAAGTAATGCTTACACAAATCTTGGGTCCAGATCTGGTGTGGAACACAGCTCCTGCTCTCTGGATATCTACAATATTCAATAGTGTTGGGGTTCTTTTTATTATTTTCCTTCTTGTTTTGGAGCCTTTTGCGATAGGGGCTGGGAGTGCCACCTTTTCAAGCTTTACTCCACAATCCTGAGGGCTAGAGCTTCCTAAAAAAATTAAGGGTTGAGAGTCACATATAATCACATGACTCCAGGAACTTGGACATTCCATAAAATCACAAAAATGATGAGACTCACAATATAGTCATGAGAACTGATAATGCTTAACATTGTCCCCTAATACTCAGGGCTAAACCTAACTGCTCAGTCTACCTTTGGTTATTAAATTCACAGGTCAAAGTGACAGTTTTTCCCTTGCAAAAACAAAACAGCAAAACAAAGAAAAAACAATCCCTTTGCCAAAATAAAATAAAATAAAATTCAGGGCCACAATGAACATCAAATGCCCAGAAATGCAAAATCAGGCAAGGAAGCCTAGCTTGGGAAAGAGAAATCTCTCCTACTCAGGCATATCAGTAGCTGCCAAAATATTAATAGTAACTGGAGCTAGTAGGGAAATGATTCCCCTTCCCCCAACATGAAAAAATATTGACAAACAAATCTAATTTTTATTGGTAAAAATTTCCTTTATGTCAAAAATCCATTTTTCATTGAAAAAAGTATCAGTGGAAAATTTGCAACCAGCTCTTACAGGAACATAGAAAATGACTATCTTTTTAATATACATGTTCTCTTTTTAAGCCTGTCCCAGCATAAAAGCTGCTTGAAGGTTTCCAGTCCAGCAATGCTTTGGAACTTCATTACAGTGGGTTCTGCATTTATCATCCCTATTTACACAGAAGCTCAGTCCTACCTCTTCGCTGGCTGCAATTTAGATTCTTAGAATAAAGTGAATGTTAAATGGGACCTGGTTGCTTCTGCAGCTCAGTCTGCAGCTCTCATCGGATAAAAGCCGGTAAAAGAAAATACCAAGCAACCTGGGGTTTTAAAATAGAGTTAGGCAGCTGGAACTAAGGTTTTAAGGTCAGCTCTGCACTGTGGGAAATAAGGTGGCTGTGGTGTGTTGGAATCAAGGATTGAAAAATGAGCTAGACTTCTCTGATTCTTTATATGCTTTGGAAAAGTTATTCTGCTTTTTCTCCTATTAGCTTCCTTCAGCTGAATGATCCAAAGGCAGAAGTGCCTCCACTGGGAAGTGTCCTTGACCACAACTCCAACTCCAGTTCCTACCTCTCACCCTCGTTTCCCTCTGCTCTTTGAACCTAGGTGTCACTACTGATTTTAAGTCATCTTCTCCTCCCACATTTCCTTTGTCTCCAGACTTGATTATAACCACCTCTACTGCTTTGCCTGTATGTGTCGCTATCCTGATCCCACATCAGCTGTAATATTTGGGTGAAACCCTGGCTCTGCTGAAATCAATGGCAAAACGCCTGTTGACTTGAATGGGGCCAGGGTTTCACCCACTTGTCCATGCCTTAGTTCCCTCTAATAATTGTTACTTCAGCTCCTTTCGCTATTGTCTCCTCAGAGCCAGTGCCGAGTACCACCCCTCACTGTTCCATATGTGCAGAACAGGGTGGCCGTTCACCCTTCATCTTCAGACACCTCATCTGGTTCCTGAGTCATTTCAGGTTGCAATTCAAAACCATCTTCTCTGTTATTTTTAAAAAAAATACTTAATGTATTTACTCTAGTGTTCACCACAAGCCTTGTTTATCTTTATACCCTTTCACTTCTCCCTCTGCTCCTCTCACACCTACCTCCTCTCACATCCTAATTCTGCCATGAGCTCGAGTCCAGGCCTAGTCGGGGAAGCGCTTGAGCATATGCTTTGCTCTTAAGTGTGGGCCTAAAAATGTTGCTGAGTGCAGACCTCAATGTGGGATTGAGGAGCATGTAAGAGTCCAATCTTGAGTATGAATATGGAGGGAATCAGCAGCAGGGGATGGGGAGTCAGTGGGGAATTAAGGGTTGAGCTCGGCAGAGGACAGCAGCAGCAATTGGGAAAGGGGGGGATCTATACTGGGATTCTGTTGGGGTGGTGAAACAGCCGCAGCTGGGCGTAGGAGGCAGTGGGCATAATGTCTTGGATCCAGTCAGTGTCTTGTTATACTGATTAACTGTCTGATATAAATAATGGCATATGCCTTTCTTTAAATGCATTTGACAAGCAGTAGTAATTATCCTACGAGTGACAGAGGCACAGCATTGATCTTCAAGTCTTCTTTGCTGATTTCTCAAATCCTTGGTATTGCCAAGTGGAATGCTATGGAGCTCTCGTCAAGGTGAAAGTCACCCCATGTCTGTGCACCATTAAAGCCCTATTTTGAAGGTTTAGGTGATGCATAGGTCTTGAGCTGGGCCAGCTCACAGGGACGAATTTCACTCACAGAGAATTACTGCTGTTTTTTCAGTAGTTTCCCTTGAAAATAGTAATATAACATTGGAAAAATCTGTTCTTATTTAACGCTCAGTCCACTGATTATCTTTCTTGTGGCCATTTAACAAAATCTTTGCTGAGGAAAAGGGACCAGTAGCTTCTCAATCATCAGCCTTGGTCTGCATCTCAGTCTTTCTTCCAACAACTGACATCTGTTCTGAACGCCTCCATTTGAGTTGCTAATCCTGGGATTGTATTCTTTCTTCCCTTTGGAGGTTAAGATAAATGATGTTTACAAAGATCTTACAGTGCCCACTACTACTTATTATATTGCACAAGGACACCCTACATGCCTGCTGTCTGTAAGCTGTTTAAAGGCATGTAATCCACCCTATTTATAATTGAGATATTCATGTATTTGTTATGGGTCCGGTTCTGTTCTCACTTACTCTGGTGTAAATCCCAGAAGAGTTACTCTGGGTTCACAGTTGAGCAATTGGAATTGAATGTAACTGAGATCAGAAGCCCACCCCATATTTTTCTTTTATTTTGGTTTATGCATTTATTTTGGTTGGTTTGACATGAAAAAGAGGTTTAGACTGCTTTATAGCCCATTCGTTTCTTTATCATTATTTATTTGACACATTCCTATGGCAATGTTTGCCATGGCAACAGGGTTCCTCGCAGTAAATTAAAAAGTCGACATGTGTCCTGTTTTTCAGAGGTGCTAGTCATCAGCAGCAACCACTGACCTCGGTGGGACTTGTGGTTGCTCGGCACCTTTGACAATCAGATCAGTAAACACAGATGGGAGCAGGACATGTGCTCAGCTGTCCAGTGGCAAAGCTCAGCTAGGGAACTGTGAATACTGGATACTCAATGGAATAGCAGCAATGAACAGCTTGTGAATAATCCATAAACTGATATATGACAGCAGAACATACTTGCTGTTCAAATGCAAAGAGAGACTAAAGCCCTAATCCTTCAGGGGGAACTATGTCGCAGGGCTGAGGCCTAATTTGCATGAAATCATACTGCTGGTGGACAATTTGTGATGAGAGGAAAAGGATGACATTTGCTGAATATGCTGTTTCTGGCTTATAGCATCATTTCACCCGGATGCTACCTACTCCTATCAACTCAGAGAAAAAAAATAGAGCAGAAATTCTAAAACAAACCTTTGTTCCAGCAGTGACATCCACATGCCTATCTCTCTTGGATATGATCATTTCCAGGTATTGCAAATCAGGGCCCAATTGAGCTTCATTAATGTCAAGTAAGTTAAATACGTGCTTAAGCACTTTGCTGAATTGGGGCCATAGCAAAAGGGAGCAAAGGAAATGACAACCGCTGAAATATGCCTGCAGTATGATAAGGGGGAAGGGTGTGAAAAATGAAAGCAGCAGGGAGGTATTGGGAATAATCAGCCCACATTTGTTTCACCTAGTGGCTTGGCTCTGAGCAGAGGTTCACTGTAACTGTAATTGCCATTTGTAGTTGCAGTGCATTGGGGCAATACGAGACTTTCCTTCTCCTTCACTACAAGTGGGTGTTTGCTACATCTGAGTTCCTGAGAAGCTGCCTGCAGTGCGTCCCATTTACCGTGTGGGAGAGAAGAGATGAGCCAAGTGCTCTGTGCACTGATACAGAAGAAATGCCCTTTTAAGACAGTCAAACACACAGTTCTGTTTGTCTCTGTTACTAAGGCTTGGAAAGTGAACAGTAAGTCATGCCAAGCTGAAGGAAAATTGCCCGACCCTGGGCCGAATCCTCTACTGGCAAAATTCCATTGAAGTCAGTGGAGTTT
This sequence comes from Lepidochelys kempii, assembly GCF_965140285.1. NCBI lineage: Eukaryota > Metazoa > Chordata > Testudines > Cheloniidae > Lepidochelys > Lepidochelys kempii. The sequence continues at coordinate 260,455,747 of NC_136381.1, forward strand.
CCCCTGCAGAGAAATTGGGCCCCTGACTTTTACTGAGGGCAAAGTGCAGTTTTAAATCTCCAAGTGTGACACATTGATTCTTAGAACAAAAGATTCTGCTTCAGTTCTCCCCCTCCTTCCTCTTTTAGAGCCTTATCCCGGATGGTGCTGAGCACCCTCAACTCGTCCACAGGATGCCCTGAGCACCATCCAAATGGAGCTGAGCTCTCTGTTTGGCTCTTCCCCCACCTGAGCCGGAGCAGCAGCCAACGTGGGTCTTTTCAAAAGCGTCCCTTGACTTCCCTTTGGAGCTCAGAACCTCTGCTCGTTACTAATCAGTGTAGCGGGCTGCATTTGCCTTTTAAAAATGCCTCACAGACAAGTGAAGAAGACAAAATGAGGTGAGAGAGAGAGAGAGAGAGGCCCAAGCAACTTTCCAGAATATTAAAATTAATGCAGTGTCCAAACAGTCGATCCTTTCCCCAGCCACGTCCCCCGATTCCAAACAGGGAAAGCAAAGATGCATCCATTTTAGTAAACAGCAGAGACTGAGGAGAAGGAAGGGTGTTTCTCTGGCCCGGGTGGCTCGGAAGAGGAAGAAGCTGGATTTTAGCAGTATATATATATATATATATATATATATATATTTAATTTAAAAAAGATATGGAACAGCAGATCAGTGTCCTAAGATTGTTTCAGAGGGTGGTAGGGTTCGGGTATTTTGTGCATCTCAGACGATTGTGCCCCTTTTGTTTACCTTGCAGTCACTTCTCCATCTCCTGGGTTTATACCCTACCTTAGTGTTTGAAGTTGTATATAAAGACATTTCCTGCCAGGGTAGAGAGCAGAGAGGCAAAGCACCCACGTGATGTGAAGTCAAATGTTATCTTAATGTGGCAAAACATATGTCAAGTGCCGCATTCAGTTTATGATAAGAGTTTAACTTAAACACAACAAAAGCTGAGTCATCCCAAGCAAAAGCCAAAATATTGTGCTTAGCACGGACTGTGGTAGCTATGATATCACAGCCTGTTTGGTACTTCAGGTAACCTATCTTTCAAGAAGCCAGTGGCTAGAAAATGGGACTGGAATAAGGACTCTTTAGTTCCATTTCTGGCTCGGGCACTAATTTTGTGTGTGTGTGAGACCCTGGGTGAGTCACTTAGGCCAACATTTAAGGCAGCTATTTAAGGCTAGGCAATATATAAGTAGCTAAATACAAATGACAAATTTTTCAGAGGTGCTGAGTATCCACTGCTCAGACCACTCCAGATCATGAATATGGAGTCTAAATACCATTAGGTAGCCGAGTTTGAAACTTTTGGCGTTAGGGTGGGATTTTCAAAAGCACTTACCTTGTGCTCCTACCGCCTGTATTAGGGTTTGTGCTCCTGACTCACTTAGGCACTTTTAAAAATCCCGCCCTTAATGTCTCAGCTTCCCCATGTGTGAAAAAGAGCTAATATCTACCTCACTGTCGTACAACAATTATAACTTTCAAAGCAACCTCTGCACAAATGTTGAAGTATTAAAATGGCAATAGTATTGCTCTCCTATATCGCAGGAGTGGTATGAGCATTAGTTAATTAATGTTGGTAAAGGAATTATATGTGTTTTATTCTTATTATTTCAGTGACTCTACTGGTGCACAGGAAGGGTTAAGGATGCAGTTTCAATCTTAATTTGGGATCTCATTGTTTTTATGGATTTAAATTAGTTCCCTGATGTAGTCTAGTTTTGTTTGTTTACTTAAAATTTATTTTTAATCTATAAATTTCCTTTCCCTGTTTTTTTAACAGGGTGTTTTTATCATTATGGGTTGATATTCAGGTCAACATTTTGTGGAACTTTACAACATCATAAGAAACTATGCTTATCCTATTAAAGGGACACTCTTGGGTCAAATCTGCCCCAGCTTTAGGTTTCTTTTTTGTTTGTTTTTAAAAGAATTTACTGAAGTTAAGACTAATAAACTGCTTTTCAACTGCTTTTGTTTTTAAACAGTCCCAGTGGAAACATTTTTACCTCTTTCCTCCCCCAATAGACAAATCTCCCCTTGTGTTTGTAACCCAAATACCACAGCACCATACTAGTGGGATGCACTGTTTAGTACATACACCAGTGAGCTATATTAGTGTATGAGAGCAAGAAAGGGAAACTGCTTTAAAACTGGAGACAAAGAAAAGTGAAACTGACTAGGCTGTTTTCAGTGTCCAAACTGAGAGGAAGGCAAAGGGGAAATAAACATACAAAACAGTGGGACATAAATGAGATTTTTCCAAGGCGCAAGGATAATGTATGTGTGTGATTTCCACTAAATGTCAGTAGGGGTATGTGGCCTCACTACCCTTCGTGGTTTTAGAAAAACCTCTCCCCTACATTCAGTCACTCTTAGTAAATCTCAGGATTTATTAGTGACGTCGATGAGGATGTTGTTTCTTTTAAATATGATTTTTAACCTGACAGACTCTGTTTAAGACTGACTGGGCACCAGTGTGACCTGAATGGATCTCGGTAGTAAACCCCAGACTACAAACAGTTGTCCCCCTTTCTTCATAGCTCTTCCCTTTCACTCTCTTATTACGGCAGAGTCACTTCTCTTCTATGATTACTCTTTCTTTCCCCTCCTTCCTCTCACTGTCTGGGTCCAAGCAGAGTGGGCGCCTGGCTGGTAAAGAAATTTGGGTGACCAGACAGCAAATGTGAAAAATTGGGACGGGGGGGGAGGGGTAATAGGAGCCTATATAAGAAAAAGACCCAAAAATCAGGACTGTCCCTATACAATTGGGACATCTGATCACCCTAAAAGAAATAGCAGTGGGCCAAATGCTCCGTTCGTCCTGCACCACATCTATCACAGGAACAAAGGGGGAGCGGCTTTGCAGTGCCTTTGCATTCCATATCCCTAGCCCTGCCAGGGCCTATGGAAAAATTAGAGCAGTCTTAGAGCTGGTCTGTCATGCTGCCCTTGGCCCCATCAAGCCTGAAAACAGCCAGAGTACCCCAGCACCACCCTTTCTTCTCTACCCGCCCCGGCACACTCCCTACATCTGAAAGGTGGAGCCCTGGAGTCATTCCAGCAGCTCTGTACTAGCTAGGTATCCCCTTACATGGGGGAGGGGTATCTCCCAGGGGTGCCAGTGTAACCCACACACCTTCTGGGTGTGGGGTTCTGTCCCCTCTAGTGGCATCGAGACCACTTAGAGAGAGATTAATGAGTCTGCTCTACAGCCTCAGCTAACAGGCGGTTGGCTTTTAGCTCATGCTGTAGAGGCTCATGCACTAAGCTTGAAGTCCCCAGTCATCCCCGTCCATTCTGGCTCCTCTATGCTGCTAGAGCAGGGGTAGGCAACCTATGGCACGCGTGCGAAAGGCGGCATGCGAACTGATTTTCAATGGCACTCACACTGCCCGGGTCCTGGCTACCGGTCCGGGGGGCTCTGCATTTTAATTTCATTTTAAATGAAGCTTCTTAAACATTATAAAAACCTTATTTACTTTGCATACAACAATAGTTTAGTTATATATTAAAGACTTATAGAAAGAGACCTTCTAAAAACATTAAAACGTATGACTGGCACGCGAAACCTTGAATTAGAGTGAATAAATGAAGACTCGGCACACCGCTTCTGAAAGGTTGCCGACCCCTGTGCTAGAGTATACAGAAATCTAGTCCCACATTTCAGGACGTTTTAAAGTATTATATAGCTCCAACTCAGCCAGGGCAGTAGCTGAGAGGTCAACATATGAGTCGTCACTGGCCCAGCAGCATGTAGCAATGCAGGACTGTATATCCTATGGTCGGTGGCCCACAGAACAGTCAGGGATTATTTATTGTTTCTGTTGGGGCAATGCCTGTAGACAGCATGAGCAATGTCATCATGTCCTTTTAAAAACGCTTGAGTGAAAACATGTGATTTCTATGCAAAGTAAATAACTCATAGTAAAAAGGAAAATGTCTCCCACTTCTAACAAATCTTTTCCCGAGAAGGATCTCAGAGCATTTACAATGTGATTTGTAAGCTACCCATGCATCACTCCCTCCACTATTCATATTTGGTGACTGTTTCATTAGCAACAAGGGACAAGCCGGCAGAGCTGTAGGAAACAGACCTTTACTACGTATGCCGAGAGGTCTGTGCGACATGCTGAACTCTAGAGTTCTGTAGCAGTCTTGCTCCAGCCTGCCTATCCAAGCCCCTTGTATCTTAGGGCTGGCCGAACTTATGTTCGCTCAAGATGCCCCCACAACCCACCATGAGCTGTGTCACACTGAACTAGGTCCCTCCTGAAACGTGACTCTCTTTCTCCAGTTCTACTCATCATATTATAGTCACCTCTTGGGGTGGAGAGCAACAGTACACAGTATTACTGCTTTTTGGGCAGGAAGTGTAGAACAGTTTCATTATTTCATGGGGAATTGAGACAATGTCATTGCCAGAAATTGGTGAATTGACTTGGAAGGCAGAGCCTGTTCCTCTACTAATACCTATGGAATCAAATAAACGAGAAATCTGTTTTTTTGCATAGTTCAATACAAAACAATGCATCTCTACTGCAACTTTCAGCCATCCCGGCTGCTGTTTCTTGCCACTACACAAGGCTGAATATGAACATCTGAAGTTTCTAAACACTCCGTCTGAAAATGTGTTATGCAGTATGTAGATGAGCGGTGGTGTTTTCCAGCCTATTGCTAAGAATATGCAAGGAGAAAACCTGGACTGGCCAGGAGACACACAAGTGCTGCCATATCTATGCCTTGTAACACCAACTTCCCAGCAACGGACAGGATTTCTAAAAGCTTTCCTGGCTCTGACAGGGCTTGACTGATGAGGTTAGAAGGCTGCTTTGTTTGTACTTTATTTTTCCCCCACCAGTTTCTGTCTCCACCCTGGATTTGAATTGTTATTCTGTAATACACTTGCATGTTAATGTGCTAAGTGGTGAGTGGGACAAGGGGCTTTGCCCCTTTCCACTGTCTTTCCCCATTCCTGATAAGAAAATGAATGAGCAGTTTCGCTGCTTCTCTGCTTCTCCTGTCAGTTTGTCACCTGTTTCCTTTCCCTGTGCTGCATTTCTCAGTGAAGGCCCCATCAGCTCGTTCCTTTCCTCTAGTCTTTGTAAGGAAGGGCACGGCAAGCCCTAAAGGGGGAAACCACAAACCAAGATAACACCCGCAACCTCATTCTCTGCTGAGTCTGGGTCAGTGAGAGAAACATTGTATTAGTCAGTCCCAAGAGTCACAAATCTCACTTCCCCTCGTTCAGGATTGAGGGTTTCATCCTCCCAGCCACCCCACTACTCTGGAAGTCCCAAAGTAGTCTGTTCCTCCCTCCAGCCCCCGCATTGCTCCTCCATATGTGGCGTAAGTAAGGCTTTCCATGTGGGAGTGGCCTTTTACTTTGAGTCGGTCAAGCTGTCTCAAGTGACTCACAAATGTGAGTACCAACCTCAGGGCAGACTGCCAGGGTCACAGAGTCAATGTTAGAATCTTTATCCCGATCAGAGGATGACAATGCATAAAAGTAAGCAAGGCCATTATCCCACTTTTCCTTGCTCTTTCTGAAGCACACAGCCCAGCTGAAATGCATCTGATCTGTAGGTTTTGATACACCTCAGCTATACCTAGGAAGTACAACCTCAAATGAAATGTATCTAGTGCTACTCAAAGCCGCTGTAGTTCAGTGCAGACTCCTCATATAGCTTATGCATCTCTTAGGCAGAGCTGCATTTAAGATTTGCATTGTGAGGTATATGATCTCATTTACACTGCATCTAAATCTATCAGGTATATTAATGGTTGAAGTACACAGTGCCTCCTGGTACTGGCTTAGGTCTCTGGAAGAGAACAGGGTTTAATTTTGGGCACCATATTTAATGGGACCCTATAAAGCTGCCCTGAAAACTTCTTTGTAAATCTGGCTGCTTTTTTTTTGTCTTCTCAGATTCTTTAAGGTCTTATGAAGGGATTTCTCAGATTTTAACACACACCTCCAAACTAATTCCTTTTAAAATAGCTTTATACTTTCCTCTTCTTTGGGCACCTTAGAGACTATTATCTGTGGGGTGTTTTTTTAAAAACAACAACCACATTGCATTCTGCCTTCAGATAAGACAGACAGAATGAAGAGAGTGACTAGAATAAAAGCCTTGGAAAATGAGGTCTATGAGGTGAAACCTAAAAGAACTGTGTGTGTGTGCATCTGGAGAAAAACTGAGATGGCAATTATCTGGGAATGGTTAAAGATGTTATAAAGGAGACAGGAATCAATTATTCCCTCTCGTTGTTAGGGACAGAATAAGAAGTGGGTTTCCAAGACAGCAGGGAGAAATTACGTTAAATGTTAAGGAAAAACTTCATAAGAAAAATTAGGCAATGGAGCTAGCCGCCAAGGGAGGATGTGAATCAGCATCAGAGCAGATATTCAAGGCTAGACAGCCATCTGTTAAAGAATAATGAGATCAGGCCTGCCACAATGCCAAGAAACAGGTTAAATGACCTAGTTTATGTATCTTAGTATTTTGGCTAGAGTGAGGCCTGAGGAAATAGTAGCCAGAATGATTGGTAACTTAACTTGATAATTATTGGGTTATGCCCTGTGTCTCTGGGGGACCATCTAATAAACCAGTAGTTGCTGATGAGCTACCCAGATTCAGCAGTTATCAACCTGCTTCTTCACCACTGGAAGGATGTGGTAGGGATCTGAAGTGCTGGCTAACGTTAGGTTGTGGATGGCAAATGTAGCTCATTATGGGTTCATTACCTCTTCTAGATCATAGATTGGTGATGCTGCTAGTAACACTGAGTAACAAGGTTAAATGGTAGGCAGCGGTCACCATTATAGCATTTGCCAGCAGTTACCTCTCAGTTGGTGTTTGAATCATGCCATGTGGCCATATACTTAGAATAGGAAAGACCTGTGAAATGGGAAAGCCCCCGGGCCCAAAAGCTGATGTGTGAATTGTATGACTCCTTCAACGAAAAGCTTTCACACATACTACTTTAGATGTGCCACCATTTCTTGCCAAGGAGATTCTCCTACCTGCCATTTTTTGTCCGCATTACACTATGGTGGCATGTATGGGTTGCAAACAGCCAGCAGGCACTGAGAGATAATACCTTCTTACCCAGCGCTGGCACTGGCTATAATGGCCCTGGCATAGGGGTGTGCTCGGACAAGAGTGGCCCAGTCCTGTACTGGTTTAGGATCACTCTTCCCACTGCTTTCCCAGGGATTCCATTTGTGAGTCACAGTAAGTAGTTGTAAGTCTGCAGGACGGGCCTTTGAGGCCCAGGCTATGTCTACACTTAAACCGTTACAATGACACAGTTACCACTGCACTGCTTACTGCTTCAGTGTAGACACTACCTATGCCAATGGGAAGGGTTCGCCCATCACTGTAGTTAATCCACCTCCCCGAGAGGTGGTAGCTAGGTCAATGAGAGAATTCTTCTGTCGACCTAGCACTGTCTACGCCAGGGGTTAGGTCGGCTTAACTATGTCAGTCATGGGTGTGGATTACTCACACCCCTGAGCAACTTAGTCAGGTTGACCTAACTTGTTAGTGTAGACCTGGCCTTTGTCTCTACTTAAATCTCTATACCAGCTCAGCTGTACAGCTTCTGTGTAGACATGGACTACAGTGATGGGAGGGGTTAATCCATTGCTTAGAGTTAATCCACCTCTTTGCAGACCCTGTATCATGGCTTCCCCCCAACAGAACCTACTCTGCTCCCTGTGATGTTTTCAGCCTGAGTTCTCCACTTTTGCACCTCTATTCTGGGTCTCTTCCCTACTCTGTGTTCAGCGCTGTTTAAATAATCATCTCTCTGATTCCCCACAGCTGGGGTCAGTCTCCATCATAGTCAGTTCAGGGGTAGCTGTCTGGTCACAGGTAAGGCTGAGCCCAGCTTACCTTAAAGGGCCAGCCAGCCTGTGACATATGTCTAACAGACTTTTCATCTCCAAAATGATAGGAAAACCTTTATTATTCCCATTGTGTATGAGGAGGTTAAGGCCAGAGACGGTATATAATTTTGCTCAATGCCAAATCTTAGACTCAATGTTAGAGTCAATGTCAGAGTTGTGTTAAGAAATTGGGAGCTCCTGGTTTCCAATCATGTGCCCGGACCACACCTTTTATAATAAGCAAACACAGGAACATGAAAGGTGGCATTATCATGGCCAAAAACCAGGGCTCTCCTCCTTTCTTAAAATATTACCAGGCAGAGTCCCCAGGAGTAGAATTTTCCCTTGAGTAACATTCATTACAAGATCCTTGAGGAATGAAAGCAGAACAAGAGAGAAGGAACAAATAAGAACATGAAACTGGTGTGTAAAGACTATTCTGCGATGAGCACACAAAGATCTGATTCTTATTCATTCTGCCACCATTATTCATGCTGATTAGTAGCTTACTCTGTAAATAGCCCCATTAATTTCATAGGGTGGTGCAATGTTACACTCGTATCTCCCTTCATTGTTTATTATTATTTACTATTTGTATTACCATAACATCTAGGAGCTCTAGTTAAGGCCGGGACCTCATGGCACTAGGTGCTGTACAAACACAGAACGGAATGACAGTCTTTACCCTAAAGAGGTTACAATCTAAGTATAAGACAAGATGGGTACATACAGTCAGATGGGAGAGTACAAGGAATCAATGAGACAGTATTGGTCAGCATGGTAGGCAATGGTCTTGGTACACCAGAGGTCTAACCAGTGTCAATTTTTCACCAAATGAGTCACAATCTCTACGTCTTCCACAAAGTTTGGACACTAGGCCCCAGATTCTCTCAAATGGCTTCTAGGCTCATCATTCTCTTTCCTTGCTAGTTTTGCAGAGCACATCCTAATATCAGCCCCCAAAGCTGGGTAACCCCTGGCAGTCTGGGGCTGCAGAGACACAGCTCTGACAGGGAGCAGGGTAGCAGAGGGATTGACACTGCCTGCTTGTTGGCTTACACTGGAGGGCACACCCAGAAGCTTGATTGACCCTCCAGAGTGGCCCCAGGTGAGGCTCAGGAAACGCACTGTGGGATCAGAGAGAGATGTAGGGGAAGGAGTGCTTGTTCTTCTCAGCCACATGGAGAGGAAACCATTTTCTGACTCTCCCGGTTAGAGAGCCTGAAGCTGACCTGGAGCCCCCACTCTGCTTCAGAAAGCCTGAGAGTTCCTTGAGAGGCTCCTGCTGTACTGAAAGCCTGAGATCAGCCATGGCTTGATTTGCCTGGGATGCCAACCCATTGACTAGCCCACAGAACAGACAGCAACACCAGCCTATCCATCAAACCCCAACCATGCTGCCCAACTGTGGGGACTTTGGGAAGGGCTGGGGGACTGAGTGTTTCCTTGTTATATTGCTGTTGTGGGGTTTTAGTGTGGTGTTGTGGTGCAGGATGGGGATCCCTTTAGTCACCATCCCTAAGTCTGTTTCATAGAATCATAGAATCATAGAATATCAGGGTTGGAAGGGACCCCAGAAGGTCATCTAGTCCAACCCCCTGCTCGAAGCAGGACCAATTCCCAGTTAAATCATCCCAGTCAGGGCTTTGTCAAGCCTGACCTTAAAAACCTCTAAGGAAGCAGATTCTACCACCTCCCTAGGTAACGCATTCCAGTGTTTCACCACCCTCATAGTGAAAAAGTTTTTCCTAATATCCAATCTAAACCTCCCCCACTGCAACTTGAGACCATTACTCCTCGTTCTGTCATCTGCTACCATTGAGAACAGTCTAGAGCCATCCTCTTTGGAACCCCCTTTCAGGTAGTTGAAAGCAGCTATCAAATCCCCCCTCATTCTTCTCTTCTGCAGACTAAACAATCCCAGCTCCCTCAGCCTCTCCTCATAAGTCATGTGTTCTAGACCCCTAATCATTTTTGTTGCCCTTCGCTGGACTCTCTCCAATTTATCCACATCCTTCTTGAAGTGTGGGGCCCAAAACTGGACACAGTACTCCAGATGAGGCCTCACCAATGTCGAATAGAGGGGAACGATCACGTCCCTCGATCTGCTCGCTATGCCCCTACTTATACATCCCAAAATGCCATTGGCCTTCTTGGCAACAAGGGCACACTGCTGACTCATATCCAGCTTCTCATCCACTGTCACCCCTAGGTCCTTTTCCGCAGAACTGCTGCCTAGCCATTCGGCCCCTAGTCTGTAGCGGTGCATTGGATTCTTCCGTCCTAAGTGCAGGACCCTGCACTTATCCTTATTGAACCTCATCAGATTTCTTTTGGCCCAATCCTCCAATTTGTCTAGGTCCTTCTGTATCCTATCCCTGCCCTCCAGCGTATCTACCACTCCTCCCAGTTTAGTATCATCCGCAAATTTGCTGAGAGTGCAATCTACACCATTTATGAAGATATTGAACAAAACCGGCCCCAGGACCGATCCCTGGGGCACTCCACTTGACACCGGCTGCCAACTAGACATGGAGCCATTGATCACTACCCGTTGAGCCCGACAATCTAGCCAGCTTTCTACCCACCTTATAGTGCATTCATCCAGCCCATACTTCCTTAACTTGCTGACAAGAATACTGTGGGAGACCGTGTCAAAAGCTTTGCTAAAGTCAAGAAACAATACATCCACTGCTTTCCCTTCATCCACAGAACCAGTAATCTCATCATAAAAGGCGATTAGATTAGTCAGGCATGACCTTCCCTTGGTGAATCCATGCTGGCTGTTCCTGATCACTTTCCTCTCATGCAAGTGCTTCAGGATTGATTCTTTGAGGACCTGCTCCATGTTTCCTGTTCCCCTCCCCTTTCATTGTTATACATGTGTCCTGTTCCAGGAAGTAAATGGTTGCTATCTTATGTGGTTTTGGTTTAGTATATTAGTTAATTTATCCTAGAGGTCACTTCACCTGGCCAATGGATGGAGGCACCAGTCATTGTGAACCCAAGGCCCATTGGTCCCAAGGGTGGGAGGGAGTCAAAGACTTCTGAGGAAGGAAGAAACAGGGACTCCACCATCTTTAGGGTACTGCGGCACCCCACAGGCCTGGAGTTTTTCTTTCTCCCTCTCTGCCACAGGACCCAGACAGAGTACAGCCAGCAGTATGTGGCCTGATCACATACTTAGTTCTATCAAAGGGATGTATCTGGCAATTGCAAGGTGATTACAAGCAGTTGATTAAATCAGGATTGAAAGAAGTAGACTTTCTGGGCCCTGCAATATTAAAGCCCCTGTGATTTTCTGGTATGTTGTGCAGCAGGGAACTGTAATCTCAATTCTTTTATCAGAAACTATTTTTCTCGTTGTTTGGCCAATTAAAAAAAAAAAAAGGGACAGAAGATTTCCCCGGTTAAAAACTCTCTCCGTTGTTTTTTTTACTGGTTCCAGGCCATGTGGTATATGGAAAACTGTGTTAAAATTGTAAGCTATCACTTTCAATTGTCAGGGGGGTCTCCTGGTCCTACCTGCAGGCCGAGGGGCTCCGTAGGGCAACATGCCATGGCTGTGCCTAGCAGCAGTCAGTCTGCAGAAAGCCAGCCCAGAGTGTGGTGGGTTGAGTTGTGGCTCTGTGCTTTAGGGGGCAGCCTGCTTTGTCACTCTGGTTTGGGGTCCTTGTATGTTATCATTCTGAGTTCTAAGAAACAAAGGAGGGTTATACTGCAACCTTCCAGCAAGAGTATTTTACGTTTTTATCTAACTCAGGGGAAGAGTATTTTACGTTTTTATCTAACTCAGGGGTGGCCAATCTGAGCCTGAGGAGGAGTCAGAATTGACCAATGGACATTGCCACAGAGCCCCAGTAACACGTCAGCTCCCCTGCCCCCGCTCCCAGCGCCTCCCACCCACCGGCAGCCTGGCCAATCAGCGCTTCCCTCCCCACACCTGCCGATCAGCAGTTTCGTGGCATGCAGGAGGCTCAGAGAGGGAGGGGGAGGAGCAAGGGCAAGGCAGGCTCAGGGGAGAGGGTGGGAAGGGGTGGAGTGGGGGGCAGGGCCTGTGGCAGAGCCAGGGGTTGAGCAGTGAGCCCCCCCGGCACATTGGAAAGTTGGCGCCTGTAGCTCCAGCCCTGGAGTCGGTGCCTAGGCAAGGAGCCGCGTGTTAGCTTCTGAAGAGCCGCGTGTGGCTCCGGAGCCCGAGGTTGGCCACCCCGGACCTAACTTTTCAGTGTGTGTGCCACGAATATCATCTATGACAACTAGCTTCTGGAACTGAGCAGTCATCCTATTGGCCTACTGGGTCCTCCATGAATAATCAAGAGAGGCCAACTGACGATTGAAAAGACTAGTTGAAGGATTCCAATAGAACACAATAGAATTTCCAATAGGATCCATATGAGAACTGGTGTTTTTGAGAGCATTTTTAGAGATTTTATTTTCTAGTTCACTTGAAAATTGTTGAGATGAAAATCTTTCTGGCTGATGCTAGTTCTCATAGCAAATTGGACCATTGTTCAAACCAGTGATCATAACAGATGCTTCAGAGGATGACAGTTGCTTTCTCCTTTCTCCGCCACTATAATGAACCTATTAGAGCTGATCAAGGAATTATTTTTTTCTGCATGACAAGGCTAATTCCCCACTCTAGCACTTCGAGTGCAGAAGGTGGGGGCCCACAAGGATTCTAAATATTAATACTGGCCACTCCAGGCTTGTATTAAACTCCCAAGGTTACAGCTCTTCTCTGACCTTGGATGGGTAGATGCTGCCACCACCCAAGTGCAAAACCCCTTTGAGAGCCCAGGAAGGCGCACTTGGGAATTCCTTCCTGTGGGGTACCCTCAAGCCCTTTCACCCCCACTCAGGGGAAGAGCTGAGAAAGAAAAACAAAGGAAATCAGTGTTGCCACCAGCTAATTAAACAACATGTGCACAAACTTCTTAGGACACAAAAATCCAATTCTGTTATTAAAAAAGGTAAATTTTATTAATAAAAAAAGAAAAAGAAAATACATCTGGGAACTCGGGCTATTGCTAGTTTTTAAAAGAGCAACTACAAGGATTGAGCACCAAGAATAACTTTCTTGAGGTCCATCTTAAAGGTTACAAGCAAAACAAAAGCACCTGGGGGTTAGCACAGAAGAATCCACAAGCCATAAAGAAATAAAAGGGATAAACCTAATCACATCTTCCTAGACATTTCCTGATCTACTTACATATCTGGGGTTTCCAATGAATAGTTTCTAGGTATGCTACTGATGGTTTTTCATACCTGGCCCAAGTTTTTTACAGCATAGCTGTTGCCCTGTCCGCCTCTTCCTGGGAGAACAACAATAGACAGACAAAAGGAGAGTTTTTTCTCCATTTTAAAAAGTTCTAGCCTTCCCATTGGCTCTTTTGGCCAGGTGTCCACTCACTTCCTTTTACCTATGCATAGCTGTGAGGCTTTTTAACCCTTTACAGGTAGAGCAATTAGAGAACAGCTACTAAGAGGGATTTTTTAGCTGCTGGCTGGCTGGGTGTCCATAAAAGGGAGCTCCCCTTCCCCCTTCATTTATCACACTGCACCATTTAATACTTCAACAGAAAGGGGAAAAAAACAGTTTCATCAATTTTTTTCTTCAGTGTTTTTTTAGCAGTTGTAAAAAAAAACCCTGAGAACTGATTTTTTGTTTTCTATTGTTTTCAGCATCTGGAAACCAAACCTGTTTTCAGGAGCTGAAACCCAAAATATTCAATTTAAAACAAAAAAAGTTTGGTTTTCTGTTCGGGAATCAGTTTTTTGCTTTTGACGAGAACCTGACATTTTTCAATGAAAAGAGTTTTTGGCCCCACAAAAATTGCCAATAGCTCGAAACGCCATTTTCCATTAAAAAAAGATATTTGATGGAAAATGTTTGACCTATACTTATGTAAATGTGTGATGTTCGACTTTGCGTGGGGAGTGTGCCTATGCTGATATGCTCACGAGAGACTCTGTTAGATACCCTTTACTAGGAAAAGCTTCTCATTACCCCATTAATATGAAAATTAACAACCCTGTCATTGAATTCCAGCTTGGGCTATTTATAATATGTACTAAAGGGGAACATTTTTACATATATATAAGCAAATCAAGTAAAATGAATATTGATTTAGCCTTTGGCCATGTTTAAACATAAATGAAATAAAAGCACACGATACACCCAGTTAAACGTACACAAGCTATCATTTAGAAAGCTAACCAGGCTATTAGAATTATTCATATATACAACACACACCAGTCCATGCAGTCCTGTTTCTGCATGCACATTGTTCCTTTAAGATTTCTTTTAAGGAAAGTACTGAGACACCAGTGTGCTTTCTGAGATCTTCACCTGGAAATCCCATCTGCCTTTGCAACATCAGGCCTTCTCTATCTTAGAAAACCTGCCCCAAAGAGGATTGTTCTTGGTACACTGCTACAAAGTCCCAATATAAATGCACTTAAACCGATTTAGCTTAATACATTTAAACATGACTGAATGCTTTTCACTCAATGTTTCCTTGAAGCAGTTCTCATGGCTGCTCATTTAAATCCATCTGCCCATTTCATATACAATGTAATTAAAATAAATTTCCAACAATTACACTGTCTGTATGTTGCTAGGCAAAAATATCTACCCAAATACAATTTGACTGTGCTGTGCTTTTGAGTCAGCAAGTGTTGGCCAAAATGTCAGTACAATTCTATAATTGCCATTTTGTGAACATAGCACCATAAATATCACCATGTCTAACTTTTCTGTACTGATGTAAATTCGTATTTCAAACACTCCCTCTTTTCTTATAAACTGGACATTTGACTAGCACTTGTAGCCCAACTCAATGGCATATCATTAACACTAAGGTTAAATAAGTTAGGCACGACCCTCAAACTTCCCCCCAGGCCGTCACTCCAAAATTAAATAGGCTTTGTGTATGTTTTAAATCAGTGGCTCTCAACCTTTCCAGACGACTGTATCCCTTTCAGGAGTCTGATTTGTCTTGAGTGCCCCAAGTTTCATCTCACTTAAAAACGCCTTGCTTAATAAAAAAGCAGAAGTGTCACAGCACGCTATTGTTGAAAAAATTGCTTACTGTCACTTTTACCATATAATTGCAAAATAAATCAATGGAATGTAAATACTGTTCTTACATTTCTGTGTATTGTATATAGAACAATACAAACGTGTCATGGTCTGTATGAAATTTTAGTTTATACTGAGTTTGCCAGTGCTTTTTATGTAGCCTGTTGTAAAACTAGGTGAATATCTAGATGAGTTGATGTACCCCCTGAAAGACCTCTGCATAACCCCAGGAGTATGTGTACCCCTGGTTGAGAACCACTGTTTCAAATAACAGTTGTGCTGGTGGAAGGTTCCAGATTAGCAGCCCTGAGGCTGAAATCTTCAACTGATCCCCCAATATGAATATCCTTGGTAATACAAGCTTGCCTGTGCTGTCCTACTCATGGTTCGCAACCCTGATCTAGATGGATCATTGAAGAAGTTGCTCCAGATTCCATTCCCACTCAACTCTTGGTCTCTCTGATCAGACTATCAAGTACCAAGAGATAGTGCTAGGGTAACCCTCTGGTCAGGGTGTGGTACAGGTCCCCTTCTGAACCAATCCACAGAGGATATGAGTCTGTTATAGCCTCAGGCAGACAGCTTTAGCTCACACTGTAGCCATTCATGCTTTTAGTTATGGAGGTCCCCAGTTCAATCCTGGGGCATCAGCCAAGATGGGGGCTGGGGATCACAGTTTTTCTGATGATGAAACGTCAAGGGTAGAAACGCCTGTTTTAGGCCATAGGAAAATTGAGATTCTCCCAGCTTTCCAGAGTTATGAGACAATTAAATATTATTATTATTTCTATAGAGATAGTACCCAGAGACTCCAAACAGGATGCTCAGTTTCATCAATGTTAAGGCTAGAAGGGACCATTAGATTACCTAGCCTGACCTCCTTTCTAACACAGGTAGAGAACTCTAGAAGTGCCACCAATGCCTGACACCCCTGCAAAGACAGGGAATTGATTAGCTGAGATATGCCCGAATGATGCTCCATAGCCCATGCTGCAGAGGAAGGCAAAACACAAAACAAAGCAAAAATGCAATCCCAAGGTCCCTGTTGATCTAATTTTGGGGGAAATCCCTTCCCATCCCCAAATCTGCTCATCAGTTTCACCCTGACCATGTGAGCAAAACACACCAGACAAACCTCTAAGAAAGAGGGTTCTCCTCACCAACTCAGAAGACCATGCCACCCCGATCAGTGTCTCACGTCCAGCTGTGACCAAACTCTGATGCTCAGAGCAAAGGGGGGAAAAAAAAAACACCCTAAAATGCAACCAATTGTGCATTGTGGGAAAAGTTCCTTCCTGACCCCTACAAATGATGGCTGAAGCCCTGAAGCATAAGATTCCATTCCAGTCATTGTTTTAATGCAGATTGGGGCACCATTGTGCTAGTCCATGCACAGCCTCATAGAACAACACAACTTCTGCCCCAAACAGCTTATACCCTAAGTGCCAGATGGTCTCCTGCCTTGCACATGGCTGCCCGACGCCCCCTTGTGCCAGTACACTGTACCACTGCGTCAGCACACGGGCAGTAGCAGGCTCCACAGAGCCGTTGTGTCCCCCCTCGGGCACGTGGGCAGGAAGGGATGGAAGGGTGCGGAGAGAACGTTGCGCAACGGTCTCCTCCATGCCCAGAGGCATGGCTGTTCAACCTACTGAGGAGTGCACGCTGCACAGGGATGGGCCCAGCACTGTTTACTCCCTTCCCTGGAGCAGCAGAGAAACCAGGAGACAGCCTGTGACTCACCAGGTCAGCGTCAGCTTCCTAGGCTTGCTCCCGGCGAGGGGCAGCTATGCACCAGTCCTCAGGGCGGATCACCGTCTGGCTAGCCATAAGGTGCAAGGGTGGTACAGTGAGGAATAGCACAGGCGTGGTGAGAGGAGAGGGAGCCGCGGTAGCACAGGGAGAGATGGTGGAGAGGTGATGATACAGCGGAAGGTGGTACCAGGGGAGGACCTGGCAGCACGTCCCCAAGTGGCTGACCACAGTCCTGCCTGAGTGCGCTCCTGGATGATGGAACTTTGCTAAGTAATGGCAATGGAGGGGGACATTTGCCCACTGGACGGTCACGCTAGTTGGTGGGGAGACTGAGGCAAAGGACTACAGCCAGATTTACTGTGGTATTCGTACTGTTGATTTCTTGTGGACATATTTTCCAAAATGAATGCCTTGTTTTCTTCCCTTCCCCATCCCCAGTAAAGTTTCCAGTTTTATCCAGACTCAGGGCTTGCGAGCAGGGAAGTATTTCTCTTAGGGCAGGGAGGGCATTTAGGTTTTTCTCAGGTTTCTGGGGGGTGAGGTCTTGAGCCAGTGCATTTTGTAAACTTAGAAAGGAACCCCTCAATATTAGAACCCGTCCCTTTTTGTTGGCAGAAGGGACCGCACAGATATGGCTCTAGGAGAAGCAGGAGATGCTGGTGGAGTGGAGGAGGCTGGGATTGGTGGTAACAGACAAGAGCAGACAGGTGGGAGAGGCAGAACTGTGAAGGGCACTGAGAGATGTTCATTTTCACCTCTGGCACATAATGAGATCTTTACCATCACAATCTTTACAGTCAACTTGCTTTGTCTGATGTCAGGCCTAACCTCACTTTAGCAGCCAATATCTCACAAACTGATAGCGTGAGTGGCTAGGGCTTGCTGAAGCAGCTCTCACAAAAAGTCGCAACTGAAATCTTTACAGAACTGAAGGGGCTGACTTCCACCTTCGGAGAAAGTCTGAGGAATATGCAGTTTTCTTCCGCTAGAAATATGATCTTTCCTTCATCTCTGCCATCTTCTACACAATCTGCCAGGTCTAGACACAACTTGGCAGACCGAATGCATGTGCAAAAGCAACAGTAAGCTGCTGATCACTGGTTCTGTAACAATGATTGGAAAGAAAATGTACTAGTTACTGATTTGGCACAGTGGGCAGCCTACTCAGGGGAGGGTCAGGAAAGGGAGAGCCGGGGTGGTGCATTCAAAACCAAGGTGCAGTGGTTGAGCTAGGAGGTGAAGTGGTAAGCTGTTCATGCCTGGGGTATTCTGATTCTTCTACTGTTCCTCTCAGGTAAAACCAATAAGCTCCAAGGCATGCACAGTGGGAGGAACAGTGTTGGGGGAGGGTTCTTTGAGAACTGCAAAATAATGTTTTGGACAAAAACTTATCAGGCTGGCTCTGATTTTATTTGAACCAGTCCACCTCTCCTTAATTACAAACAGCTGAAACGTCACATAAAACGTTGACAGTAGACTAGAATTCATATGAATAAAATGTCCATGCTGCAGAGAATCACAAAAAAGGCCAGTTAAGCTAAAGAGGGGAAGATGGACCAGGACTTTCAAAAGTGACTAATGACCACGGATGCTTCAATTTTGGGGTTTCCAACCTGAGACACCTTAAAGGGGGCTGATCTTCAGCAAGTGCTCAGCTCCCATCCTCTGGAAATTGGGGCCCTTTAAGGTATGTCAAGGCAGGCACTCAAATATTGGGGCAACCAAAATCAATAGCCACTTTTGAAAACCTTGACCAATGTTTTTTGTAAGGTATGCATTAAATACACAGACAGATGAATACTCACACCACATAGATGCATACATACTCACAGTGGGTATATGAATATATGATTACCTGCTTCCAGGGTGATCAATGAAATGGTGCAGCGGGCCTTGGATCGAATCGACGGGGCTATGACACCTGGACCAAATGAAGTACATTCTAAGGTACTATGTGAATTAACCCTGTAAGTACTGGCATATTGCAGACTTCCCAAATGGATACTTGGCAAAATGCACTCTGATGAAGTAGGTATTCACCCACGAAAGCTTATGGTCCAATACGTCTGTTAGTCTATAAGGTGCCACAAGACTCTTTGCCTTAATTAATATTGTATCTCTCTGTAGAGAGAGGGTGAAAGAGCATGTAAGATGGTGCACTGTGACATCAAGGATTTATTTGGCATGGGATTGGGGTGACTGCACTGCTCATGAGTGGTATTTACAGGAGTTTCAAGGACTATAAGGAAGCAACGTAAAATATCAGAAAGCTGGTAAATCTCCCTGTTCTAATTTACTATTGGAAATGCTCTAATTAGTGAAAATACTGCATTTATTTAGTTCCACATATTTATTTAGTTATTTGAGGTAATCAGCAAATGTTAATGGCTGCTTATAGGTAAGGTGTGTATCTTATAGCAGCAGTGTGGCCTAGTGGCTCGAAAGCTGGACTGGGCCTCAGAAGACCCGATTTCTCTTCCTGGTTCTGCCATTGGCCTGCTGGGTGACTTTGGCAAACCACATCACTGCCCTGTGCCTCAGGTTCCCCATCTGTAAAATGAAGATAATATTTACTGCCTTTGTAAAGTCCTGTGAGGTCTATGCCTGAAAAGCTCTCTCTCTATATAACAATGCCTGTGCTTTTCCTTCCCTGACACTTTCCATTATGAGACCTTGTTTTTAGTTTCTTGCAACTTTGCCAGACTGTAACCATTTGGGCTGAAATTTTCCATGCTCTGCATCTGCCTCAGGCTGAGTAGTTCTGGAAAATGCCAGTTCAGTAATGTTTGATAATAAGATTAGAAAAAAATATGTTGTTTTGCCGATGTTAAAAAATGTACAAATATTTGGTTGAGAAGCTCTGGGGCCTGCATGGTTTGGCACAGGAACTTAAAATTTGGCCAGAAGGTTGCTTTGCTTTCAGGGTTGTGCCTTTGTTGTCTCCACGAAAATTTGCACAAATTACACCAAGATATAAGCCTCCGAGAAAAAATTCTCAGTTCACACATGCTAGCCAAGGGAGTTGGAGTTTGGCAGCTAAATTCTCCAAAGATTCCATCTGGACTGAGCATGCTCCATCCCCTCACAGCTCCTACATACCAATTGGGATGTATATGTGCCACCCACACAGAGCAACTAAGCATGCTCCAGCCCAGGGCTGCATGGACTGAACCGGGCTTTCCCTGCTTCTGGGCTGCCGGTGGCTGTTGTAGCATCAGGCACCAGATCCGAGAACAGGGAGACTAGCTGTCCTGTGCTCTCAGTGCTCCTCATCTGGGAAGCTGGAGGGGAAGGAGGAGTGACAGATGGGAGCAGGGAAGGGGGAAGATATTTGGGGCAGGGGGAGAGGGACTGGGGAATGGGAAGGACAGTGGCAGGAGCTGGGGGAGCAGGAAAAGCACAGGATGAGTAGGGGAAGGGGCAGGAGTTGGATGAGGAGAAGGGGACAGGCAGAAGCTGTGGGGACAGTAACAGAGGCCAACTTGATTCATGCATTTCCTATCTTGTGAGTGCTTGATTTTGGAACCTTAATGTTCTTTTCATACAGATTTTGGGGATGTAATATATAGATACACTCACATGCAAGATTTCATGTATATACACACCGCGGGGTCAGAAGTTTGCCTTCAGATGCATGCACAATGTGCATTCAAACAGCAGGAGTTGTGCATATGTGCAGAATTTGGCCACACATTTAAAAAATGTAATATTATGTGTTTATGTACCCACCTACCCAGGCACACTGTTTGAAACAGGAATAAGATGCACATTTGTTAGAATGAATGAATATTAACCATCGCCATGTTTAGAGGGTTTGTCTCATACATATTTGGTTGCGTTAAATGCAGCATGGTCAATGGTAATAGATCTCTTAATACCTAGTAAAATCCTATTGTACTACAGAGGCAGAAAGAGGGGTCTCTCTCCAGAAGGGAGTGAAAGTTACCATAATCTCAGGGATGCTCACAGAGTCTATCCTTTGCTATCTCAGAACATACTGCAAGGTCAGAAAAGTGGAAAGCATGTCATTCACAGCCTCGTCAATCACAGCCGAGAGAGTTGTTAATATTTAGTTTCCTCCTCATTTTACTGTTACGTCACTCCTGGGCAAAAAGATAAATGCTTCAGATCAGCAACTGATAGGAGAGGGGGAAGAGGAAAGGAAGGTAAAAGGTGCTCATGGAGGCTGAGGAAGTGGAGTATGACACCACTTGCTTCGGAACATGAATCCCTGTGCTTTGTACCATTGTGCCTTTTACTCCCTGAGTCTTGCAGCTTTTGTAAGTAACTGTGTTAAACAGGTTTTCCATCATTGTTTTCCCTAAGCGGTCAGTTTAACATTGGAGCAGATGGTCAGATATGGGTCGTTTCATTGCATGAGCATCTTTTTCTTTATTTGACTTTGCTTCATATTAAACTGTGGAAGATGCTATGAAAGATGCAAACTGCAGCAGAAGGAACACATGCATAAGCTGTAGGAGCTGTGTGCCCTTGCATTTCACTGCTTTGTTACTGCGCTTTCATTATTACGGCACTTCCATGGAAGAGAAACAGCATCGTTAACAGCAGGTTACTTTATACGTAAGTGCTAAAAGAGAGGATGACAAATGCAAAGGGGAAGGGAATCAAGAAGATACTATAAAGGCTATGGATTTAGATATTGTTGGTTAGCCTTTGACATACACAGCATTAGTAGAAGTTGTCATTTCACCTGCTTCTTTGATAACATTTAAGATAAATTAGAATGTGAACTGTGTAGACAATAACGGGAACAAGAACAAAGTCATGGAATCAACGGTGCTGGAGCTGCATGTGCCAGGGTTCGATTTGGCTCCATAAGTTCATCGATGTAAAAAGAAACTACCTATCATGCTGACCTTTTGCTTCAGCCAGTTGCTCATGAGCCAGGTTACATGGTTGTACATGAGAAGAGTGGCGCTTTGTGCGATTGTTTACTTAAATTATGGTGTAGTTTAATTCATGTTACGGTTGAATCCTTTCATTTCTTTTGAGCAGCGTTTCTCAGTCTTTTAAGGTTGGTGACCCCTTATGTCAAGTCCAAAAAATGTGCGACTTCCTCACAAGTAAGAATGAAAAATGTATCAATTATAACAATAAACCTATATAATGTGTGTGTGTGTTATGAGAGGGTGAAAGAGAAAACTTGATCTTGAAGGGCAAATGCGTGCAGGGAATGAGGAGTGAGATTTTCTTTGCTTTAGATGGTAATAAAACTTTCAATGCCTTTCATGACCCTGGGGTGGGGGTTGTAACCCACGCTTTGAGAAACACAGTATTGTTTTGTGTGGGCGGCACGGGATCTTCTTTTTGCGTGTGGAAAGAGAAACAACACTATGACGTGGAATGATTGGGAACATAAACTTTATCTGTCTACACTTGTAGTTCTCTCTGCCTGCACCATATAACAAACTCTGCTTTGCAGCAGCACTCTATGTGGAGTGCAGAACCGTTCCTCATGAACAGGGAATCTGAATCTAGTCCTTAGTGGTTAACCATACTCAGCGTTGAAGGACATCAGAAAGTTCTGGGTGTTACAGTGCTTTCTTCTGAGCTAGATTCTGCCACTGTTACTCAAGTTGAGTAGCACCATACTTCACAAAGAGTCACAAAGGGCCAACTCACAGAATAAGATGCTACTCAGGGTGTGTAAGGGTGGCAGAGTCAGGCTCTTACTGAACGTTAGGATATCCTTATTATTATAACTGACACTAGCTAAGAAAAGGCTGTTTTAACTTAGCTGGAAAAACAACCACCCATTCTCAGCCATCAGAATATCTGAATGGTTTGGGGTAACTTTTCAGCGTGGTTTTAAATACAGTACTTACAATATTGAAAACGCCTCTAAATTTTGTAAACTTAAGTTTTTTTACATTTTGTATTAGTTGTTTGTATGCTATTTATTGTAGTACAGTGTAAAAAAGAATGCAGAGACTGTGCAATGCTGAAATCCATGAGAGAAAACAACGGCAGATCACAAGAAAAACAAAATTCAAATAAATGGAGCACAAGGTACAATAAAACCACACAAAATAATTGGAATAACACACATTCTAATCCCAGAGTGTCAAGTATTTGGTTGCTCTCCTGGGCCAGATCCTGCATTCATTACTCACCTGAGTATTGATTTCACATGACTAGAGGTTGCAAGAGTAGCTTGATTTTCAGAGGGGCTGTGGAACCCACACTTCCAGTTGACTTGGTTACTCAATAGCTCAGGAAACAAGCTCTAAATTTAGAATATAGCCTAATTTACTTTTTTATTTCAGACAGCTTAATTTTACAACATCAGCAAGATTAATGGTTTATTTACTTCTTCTTGCAGGAAAATAATCAGAAATATTAATCACGATCTCTATACAACATATCAAAACATGTCTGATTGTTTTGTTTTGTTCCCACTGTACTGTGCCCTAGGGGGGAAATATGATTGATCTCATAGAAAAGAATATTGGAAAATCTTTTCTCCTCTCCATTGTAAGTGGGGCTTCCAGCTTCCTTAAATATACCAATATCAAAAGAGAAACAATCTTAGACCTGATCACTACATACCTGCCACGGCTGTGTTTATTTTCTATCCCCACTCCTGCCATATTTGCTCTTTCTCTTTCTGACTAATCAAAAAATCCTGCTTTTTCTTCTCGGATAGATTCTGCTACCCTTCTTCAGGTTCAGTAGTGCTATTCCTCATGAGTAGACCTATTGATTTCAGTGGAACCAACCATGGAGTAATGTCCTGCCCACTGTGTGAAAATGGCATCAGAATTTGGTCCTTTGATGCTAAAAGCTCCCTGCTCCTGCGTGGATTCCTGAAATGTACCAGCAATATTGGCTCTCATCCCCTAACACCCCAAATCAGCTCTGCATAAACATCATGCTCAGAAGCTGAAGTCTTGACTTTGTATGAATGAACTTGTCCTTTCCAACATGGGAGGGAAGACTCAGTCTGGGACAGGTTCTGCTTAAATCAATATTCATTTGTAACAAGGAGAAATAGTTCTTATACTTTTTAATTGGAAAATGATTTGACATTACCAGGATATTTTTATTCTCTATGTATTCCAAACTGTCTTTATTCTTTGACGGTGATTAACCAGTGGCCTTTGTTGTATCTGATGTGAGTGAAAGACCATTAGAGTTCCAATGTCACAGTGAAGGCATTGTGTAGATATATTTAATAACCATTTTAATATGCTAAAGTCCTTGGCCAAAATTTTCATAAGTACCTAGTGATTTTGGATGGCCAATTTGAAATACTTTCATGGGTCATTTTACAGATAACAGCTGTGTAGCAGTTTCTGAAAATCAGGCCCCAGTATGATGCTCAAGTTGGGCCCACAAAAACGGAGTCCCCAGAATCACTAAAAGTCACTTTAAAAACACTAGGCCAGGAGGCTGTAATCAGACCTGGTTTGGATGCCGTATTTTCTGACACAACTCTAAAACCTCAGCAGCTGGGGCAACTTCAAGATTTCTAGCCCTGAGTGGGCACAAATTGTGTGCAAGATATAATGGGGACTAAGGATCTGCTGCATTGTGCTAATGCACCTTCTTAGCTCATATTATATACACTGTGCTAATGCAGCTGTGTGGGAAAAGACTGTGTGTGTTGACTCTGAGAGGTGCTGAGAGCCTCCTGTGAGACGTCAAGCGCTCCCCGCTTCCCGAAATAGTAAGTTCATGAAATGGTACCTACAAAGCTTCTGATCCTGAGTCCCTTAGTCATGCAGGCAATCTCAGCCCATGAGTTATTCCACAGAGTTTAGTGGGACTATTTGTTCTGTGCCACATGAGCAATCATTCCAGGATCAGACTCCATGATCACAAAATAGGATGCAAGGTGAGATGAGAGATCCTTGCTAGATATGGGCCCAAGACTTAAAGTTCAGATCAGGGTCCAAATGCTCTCAACATTTAGGAGTGTTCTGATTGTGGATTTTGATTGGAGCATTATAGTAATAGAAGGTGGCTATGAGTATGGCTCTATCTCCCAGTCCTGTGCCAAGTTGGTATAAATTCTCACCTATTCGTCCAACCATCCACTGCCTTGGCAGAAGACAACAAAAATTGAATATTCAGTCGCTTCCATAACCCGCATTCAGCTTGTGTTAGTGTAATGCCAACAGACCCCGATCGTCAGGATCAAACTGGGGACCTCTGGAGCTAAGTGCAGGAGCCTCTACCGCATAAGCTAAAATCCAACTGGCTGTTAGCGAAGGCTGTAGAGCAAACTCAATCTCTCTCTCGAAGTGGTCTTGGTGTCACTAGATGGGACAGAACACCACCCCCAGAAGGTGCGTGGGTTACATACTTCCCCAAGCTGAGGAATAATGTCCCGAGTTTCAGAGACTTCCCAGGTGAAATCCTGGATGAGCCCCCACTTGTAACAGAACAAGGAGTAATGGTCTCAATGGTGGCCTGAGATGGGACAGAACACCACACCTACAAGGTATGTGGGTTACATTAGCACAGCCAGCGGTGTAAAAACACCAGCAAATGAATCTACCATAATCACACGCGCTTACCGCCAGAGGAAGGAAGTGCTATGACATGCCATGAATACGGATAAGGGAAGGGCTAACAGTTCAGAGAGGGAACAGGTAGCTTTTCAGCTCAGGAGCGTGCATGTATAGAAATCAGGAATCTGGAAAATTAGCTTGGAAGGGGCAGCAGTGTTGAATGCCAACATTACTTTCTGGCTGGCTACATGGTATTGTATGTGTCTTTCAGTCAGGGTTCTCAGTCTTGGCTCGTCCAGACTGAGGGAACAGCCGAATCTTACACCCACACTTTGGACTGGTGCAAATGACTGCACAAGGCAGTGGAGAATCCGGTTCTCTAATCACTAGATTCTAGTAATTCACAGTAAATGGAAGTAAAGACGTACCTTGCACTCCTCTCCCACCATATACGTATCCAGGGTTGCTCAGATACTATGGGTGAAGTCTAAGAAAATAGCTACATAGGATGCAGTAGACCGATGGATACATGGACACATACTAAAACACAGAGTGAAATTGCTCCATTTGCTTGAGTTTTCTATCCATTGTAACAAATGTTAAGGCTGAGAACCTACAATTCTGATTAAAGTCAGAGGAAGTTGCAAGTGCTCATGAACAAGGCCATGATCAAGGAGAAGCCAGAACTTTTAAATCATCCCCAGTAAATGAAGCATACATGTTTAACTCAGGGGCATGTGGTAAAAGTTCTCACGACTTTGGAGACTAAACAAAAAAAAAAACCTAACGTTTTCTTGAGTCTGTGAAAAAGTCAAACATTTGTTTGTTCTCACCTTCAATATTTCAGTGGACTTCCAAGGCCATTTTCACATGCAGACACCAGTTACCTTTTTCCAGGAGAAGTTCTATTCACTGTGCAAGTGGGTAAATCTGAACCGTGCTGAGATCTTTCTGGACACAGTTCACTAAACCAATAGCGTTCTATAAACTATCCATTCATTAAAAGATATGCCTGGTTCTCATGCTGGGAACCTATTTCCTTCTAGGTTTCAATACACAAGGACCAAATCATGGCCCTTCAGCACAGATGACTTTCATTACTGATTAAGGAACACAGCAAAGGAAGGACACAATATAAGCCTGCATGAGAAATTAAAAAGAGACTGTGTGTAGTGTGGGACCGACTCTTTCCCAGACACCTTGAATTGACCCAAGGGAGCTTCTCTCTAGCAGACAACAAGGAAAACTCCATACATTTAAAGGTGCAGGACACAGAAAACAGTATCCGAATATCTCCACTACATTTGTATATTCACATACACCTCAGTTTCACTGGTCAGTTTCCAAGTCCTGAAGTCAAAACAGCCATGGCTGTGTATGGAATTCCATGGCATGGAATCCTGGATCTAATCTCTTTTTTCCCCTTACACATGGGACCTAATCCTGCTCCCATTAAAAGCAATGGCAACATATTCAGTGTCTTCATTAGGAACAGGAACAGAGCCTCAGATGGTAAACTAATAAGCAATCGGTTCAAAAGGTCGGTATATCAGCTCAATATAAGGATGTTAATATGAATGGAGAACACTGGCTTATTAAAACCACTACGTTCTGCCCTCTGAATGACCTGAAAGCAAGATATTTATTTCCAAAACTCGCTGAATATTTATCCTTCCTGTGTGAAAATGAGCTGAGTCGAATTTAATCAGCCACCTGCTCAGTGGGTAGATTTCATCCTGTTTTGATCCTTTTTTTTTTTTTTTTAAAAGAATGCATTGATAGGTAACACTTCTTCCCTGACTGGTAAGGACAGGGTGGAGGCAGCGTGGAGGAGTCAGCAACATGCGTTGAAATGCAAGAGTTGTCCGGCTGGTGCAGAGAAAGATGGTGCTAGGTGATCAAGGGGTACGCTGCTGCTCCTTCAAAGAGGAGTCATGTGCACTGCTGGCTATCATCCGCAGCACGCAGTAAAGCTGGGTGGGAAACGGTTTTCCCTTCCTGTGAACAAGACTGAGATTTCAGAATAGTTTCTGTTCAGCAGTGGGATGAAACCGAGACCTTTTGACATTTATTGTTTTGAGAAAAAACAGAGAGGAAAAAAAGGGGTGTTATATCCTAGAATATCCAGTAGCTCAGTGGTTATGGCGCTTGCCTGGTATATAAGAGGTAGGTTCACATCTGTGCTGTACTTTATTCGGAACAGGAACTTTACTTCTCATCACCCAGGTCAGTGTCCTAGGCTAATGGGTATTCTACAGAGGAGTTCTCTCTGACTACAGATTCTGTCCAGGACATCAGAAACCTCTCCTGGCCACAGGGATGCTGAAACAATTTCTATAGTGGGAGTGCTGAGAGCCACTGAACCTAATGGTAAATCCTCTATATAATGGAAACCACTTCAAGCCAGGGGGTGCTGCAGCACTCCCTGCCCCTCACACCCTTAGTTCCTGCACCTATGCCTGGCCAAAAGTTAGTTGAAACTGACTCTTTCCTACAAAAAGTTTTGGTTTTGACAATTTGGCATTTTCTCACCCCCCCCCAGATAAATAAATAAAATGGTTGAATAATCCCACTTGGCTCTCGCACAATGTACTTGCCAACTGGCTGGGTGCCTTGGAAAATCCAGTAGATTATGCCCGCTTGTAGCCATTGTGCTCTGGTCGTACCCAACTTACCGGACCTCTTCGCAGGTTGAGGTCAGAATCCTGATTTGGTGTAGCAAGGGGGAGAAGTGGGGAAGCCTCTGTGCACATTTCTCCCCCGCACCAGAGCACACAAGCAGCAAAGGGTAGGATCTGTCCATCCAAACGTATGTTTGTGAGAGCTTCAAAGCACAGAGGATTATATCCTGCCCATAACATCATTCGAGCAGGAGAAGGGCAAACAGAATGAGAAGGCAACAGAGCAGCTCCCTTTGGAGTCAGTGGCAGGAGATGCTTGTTAGACACAAATCTTGTAGAGGGCAAATCGTATGGTTGATGCTTCAGTGATGAAAAACCTTCCGAGTCAATCTTTATCTGGGCACAGAGTCTCAGCTATGAAGTTTCTGGAGCTATGCCAGTTGACACCAGCAAAGGATTTCTCCTTTGGTGTAATCAGCATAGCGCCACTGGCTTCAACAGAGCTCTACTTATTTACGCCAGCTGAGGATCTGGGCCTATATAGTTGGGGTTACATGATGGAGTGGTGCTGCCACGGGGCAGAACCCTGTGAAATTTTCATTCCTAAACCGCAAGTCAGGGCTAAGCACCCTCACGGCAGCTTTCTCGTTGCAGGTGGTTGGGCACATCCATCCAGAATGTGACTTTTTAGCTGAGCTGAAGAAAAATGAGAATGAATGTCTGAGGGGCGCTGAAAATCATGGAAATGAAACTGCAGGTACTGCGTGTGGAGCTCAAAAGGGCTGCGGGTTGGACAGTGAAGTTCAAAATTGCCAGGGCTGTTGAGAAGCGGTTCAGAGAAATGAGTGAGTGAATCCTCACCACTCGGTTCTAGACCTGAACTCAGATCCTTGGATTCCTTCCACGGGCTCCCCATCACCCAGTGCATCAAGTGCAAATGATTTGGTCTTTCATTCAGTGGCCCACCTCACTTTCCCCTGGTCTACCCTCACTGTTCAGTTCTTGCATCACATTCTGCCACCCACTGGTCCTTTCATTTCCTTCTCCCGCTCCTGATTCTGTGCCTTTGCCACACTGCCCTGTAGGCATGGAAGTGTTTCCCAGCCTGAGTGAACTGCGCCACCTCCCTCTCCTCGTTCCGTTCCCTCCCCAAAGCCTACGCTTTCTGTGCTGCCTGCAAGAAGTGAGCTAGAAAAAAATAAATGAATGGGACCAGCAAGTTGGACACATACCATAATGTGAGCTTGCTGCAGTAATGTGCCTCCTTCTTTACCCCCTCCTCATGCCGACACACTCTCGCGTATTGCATCATGTCTAAAATTTGACTTTTCATGTGGAAATATAAATATGCTTTAAAATGTGTTTTCCCTTCCCTGGCAGGTTGCAGGAAAACGTGGGACAGGCTACTGTGTTGGTCAAATGCAGAAGCTGGTGAGACTCTCACACTGCCCTGCCCGAAAGTCCTCTTTCACTTCCTCAAGGAGCCAGGTGAGGGACCCGCTTTATCTATTTATTTTAACTGTGCATGTGACCATTGTGCTCATGAAAGTGAGGGACCGAGAAAGTGGCTTACATGCGAGTGAGCCATGCTGCGCTAAGCAGAGTTGCCACTAGGTTGATTTCAACAGGAGCTGAAGGTGATCTGCAGCTGATATGAGGTCTTGCACATCTCCCATGATGGGGCCTGGTCCTGTAGTCCATACTTAGGGCCTGAGCTGAAGAACACTGACGTCAGTGGAAAGATCCCCATTGGCTTTAACAGGCTTTGGGATCAGCCCATTGTGTAAACACTCCTGTTGAGTTCATCCACAGTGCTGGCTGAGTCAGGATTTCAGCACAGGATCATGAGAGCGTCAAGCTATGATAAAGCGTGAGATGAGATGAAAGGATGAGGCACAAGTGATGTGGTTGTTCCTCAGGGCCAAGGGTTGAGATGAGAAGCAGAACTGTGTCATTAAAATGGCATATGCACTGGGCCAAACACAACACTGATGACAACAGGCACAACCCAGGGGAAGTCAAAGGCACTTACTCCAGAGATGACTTTGTCCCTGTAACTCACTACAAACAAACATGTGGGAGAGGAGGGGGAAAATGATCTTTCAGGAAAGATCTAGATTTGGCATTTTCAAAAAGGAAAAAGTAATCTGCAAAGCTCAAACTCCTGCCTCCCTGGCAGCGCCTGACACGTTAGTTATAAACGAAGGATAAGGCAAATCCCTTTCATCTGCAGTTTCATTTCCTGCTCTGGGAGTCTTAGGTTTATCCTTGATCCATCTCATAAAGCTTTCTGCTGAAAGCCCCTTAATAACCAGCAGGACAAGCCCGTTGCACCAGAGAAATCAGCTACTAATATCCAAAAGATGTTAACACCAAGGAGGGAATGGGTGCAAAGTGGTACAAGGGGGGGGGGTGTGGTGTTGGGGGGGAGATTGAATATAATTAGGAGGTCAGAAAGAGCAAATATATAACACAAAGGCTTCAGGAAGAAGGAGTATTCATGCTTGGACACAACTACAAGATTGGTCATTTCTGACTGAGAGGAAAAACCCAAATACAACTAGAAAAGGAGTACTTGTGGCACCTTAGAGACTAACCAATTTATTTGAGCATAAGCTTTCGTGAGCTACAGCTCACTTCATCGGATGCATACCGTGGGAATACAGACTAAGAAAGCTTATGCTCAAATAAATTGGTTAGTCTCTAAGGTGCCACAAGTCCTCCTTTTCTTTTTGCGAATACAGACTAACACGGCTGTTACTCTGAAACCAAATACAACTAAAATCCTTGTCTGTACAGCCTGAGTGATATTTTATAGAATTACCTCAAAAGCAACAAGAACTTTTGTTTGCTAGTACCTGAAGATGCACCTCGAACCCTAAAAGAAAAGCAGTGACTCAACATGAACCCCAAGAGAATAACGGGGCAAAGCCATTGACTAGACTGTGCAGCTACACTGGTGCAAAACGTCAAGCCCAAATGAAGTGATTTTGGTTGCCCTGATAAAAGAGCCCTGAAGTATAATCGAAATGCATCAATCTCATCACTTGTGTAGCAATATTTTATAGAGCCACCTGCAAAACAATTACTTTTTTTCCATTTGATTTATTATCACATTGAAATGGCCCCAAAGAATTAATTTTTCTAATTGTATTCAGTCCCCTCTCCCTCAAACACCTTGCACCAAAGAATTAATTTTTTTAATGATATTCAATCCCTTCCCTCCTCCTCCACTCTCTCTCTCTCTCTCTCTCTCTCTCTCTCTCTCTCTCACACACACACACACACACCATGCACCTCTTGCACCCACTCCCTCCTTGGTGTTAACATTTTTTTGGATATTAGTAGCTGGGTTTTTTGGTGTGACTGGTTTTTAAGGGGTTTTCAGCCAAAGGCTTTATGAGATGGATAAAAGTTAAAAATCTTATATACAAATCTACAGTGGATAGTGCCCTGAAAACCGTAACTTCTCGCACATGTTCCTGCCCCCACCGCACCACTCAAACATTTTGCTTTTGTCTAAACCAGAGGAAGCGGTTGCGTGGAATACAGATCATAGCACAATGTTTAAAAGATACACTAGCCCAACCTTTAAACAATAGTGATAGCTCCTTTTGAAAGCATTGCCTAAAGGGGTTGCCTCGCATACAAAAAAGCTCAACCAAACAAAAACTCTAAAGTCTTCTCATCAGTTTACAAAGATGGGCCATAGGCCTCTTCATAGGCTCAACACCTGTAAATTGCAAAGAAAGTTTTTGATCCCAGTGTACAGTGAAAAAAATAAAAATTTAAAAGACAAAAGCCATAGCTTTGTGACTGCATGAAAGACAGAGGTACAGACTGTAGCCTCTGACATCCTTATCTGAAGAAACAGCCCCATCCCACACCTCCTCCTCCTTCTTTCCTGACATTTTTTTTTTATCTACAGCTGCCATGTGCATCTACTAAACAGGCTGTTTTTAATCACATCAACTAAAGCTTTAAAAATAAACATCCATAAACTTTTAAAAGTTTAACATGAAGAACAGGGCATGGGGAGAAGAGAGCTGGCCTGCCTTTTAGGGGAGCATTGATACAGGACTGAAATATTGTTTTAGTAAAACAATTTTGTAGCCACACTTTGCTAGTTGGTTAGTCTCTAAGGTGCCACAAGTACTCCTTTTCTTTTTGCGAATACAGACTAACACGGCTGTTACTCTGAAACCTAGTTGTCATGCTTTACCATGAACAAGCATTTGTAATACAAAAGATTTCCCCAACTTCTTGAGGCATTATTTCTCCCATAATTGTGACAATTTTTCCAATCCCTTTTCACCGGGCTATCAGAAATAGCAAATAAATCAGATTCTCAAAATTGTTGGTGGATGACATACTTGGACATTGACAGGGTCCTAGAGAATTATTTTTTTCTGTTCTTAGTTAACACTTTACATTTTACTTTTACACAAGCTGTAACCCTGGATACTTTACAGCATTGAATAGTAGAATACAGATGAACAACCTGAGAAAGTGCTGAAAACAGAGGCCTTGTGGTGGACTCAAGCCCTAATGTAATGGGACTAGGGAAGAAGTTAAAAGGCATAGCTGAACAGGAAGAGGGTATTATTTAAAGAGTAGATTTGAGGAAGCGGGGGGAAGGGGGGGACTTTTAAAAGTTTCTGATAGTTTATTTTTAAAGCATTATTTAATGTGATTAAAACACTATGTTTAGCAGAAGCATACAGAGACGATGGCAGTTTTAGATTAAAAAGAAGCCAGGAAAGGAGGAGGAAGGAGTTTGGGGTGGGGGATGTTTCTTCAGATACCAGTGCCATAGGCTACAGCCTTTATCTCTGTCCTTCATACAGTCACGAAGCTATAGCTTTTGTCTTTTATTTATTTATTTTTTTACTGTACACTGGAATCAAAAACTTCCTTTGCAGTTTACAAGTGTTAAGCCTATTAAGAGGCCTATGTCCCATCTTTGTAAACTGGCTTTAGAGAAGTTTCAGAGTAGCAGCCATGTTAGTCTGTATCCGTAAAAAGAAAAGGAGTACTTGTGGCACCTTATAACAAATTTATTAGAGCATAATAAAATTTGCTTTGAGCAGGGGGTTGGACTAGATGACCTTCTGGGGTCCCTTCCAACCCTGATATTCTATGATTCTATAAGCTTTCGTGAGCTACAGCTCACTTCATCGGATGCATGCAGTGGAAAATACAGTGGGGAGATTTTATATACACAGAGAACATGAACCAATGGGTGTCACCATACAGACTGTAACAAGAGTGATCAGGAAAGGTGAGCTATTACCAGCAGGAGAGCGGGGGGACAGGGGACGGGACTTTCATAGTGATAATCAAGGTGGGCCATTTCCAGCACTTTACAAGAACAGTGGAAGGGAAATAAACAAGGGGAAATAGTTTTACTTTGTGTAATGTCACATCCACTCCCAGTCTTTATTCAAGCCTAAGTTAATTGTATCCAGTTTGCAAATTAATTCCAATTTAGCAGTCTCTCCTTGGAGTCTGTTTTTAAAGTTTTTTTATTTGTTAGTCTCTAAGGTGCCACAAGAACTCCTTTTCTTCTTGTGAATACAGACTAACATGGCTGCTACTCTGAAACCACTTTTAGGTAGGTAATCAAGTGACCAAAGAGATTGAGTGTTCGCCGACTGGTTTTTGAATGTTATAATTCTTGACGTCTGATTTGTGTCCATTTATTTTTTTATGTAGAGACTGTCCTGTTTGGCCAATGTACGTGGCAGAGGGGCATTGCTGGCACATGATGGCATATATCATATTGGTAGATGCGCAGGTGAACGAGCCTCTGATAGTGTGGCTGATGTGTCCCCTGAATCGATATGTGGACACAGTTGGCAACAGGCTTTGTTGCAAGGATAGGTTCCTGGGTTAGTGTTTTTGTTGTGTGGTGTGTGGTTGCTGGTGAGTATTTGCTTCAGGTTGGGTTCATGTCTGTAAGCGAGGACTGGCCTGTCTCCCAAGATCTGTGAGAGTGTTGGGTCATTCTTCAGGATAGATTGTAGATCCTTGATGATGCGCTGGAGAGGTTTTAGTTGGGGGGCTGAAGGTGATGGCTAGTGGTGTTCTGTTATTTTCTTTGTTTGGCCTGTCCTGTAGTAGGTAACTTCTGGGTACTCTTCTGGCTTTGTCAATCTGTTTCTTCCCTTCAGCAGGTGGGTATTGTAGTTGTAAGAACGCTTAATAGAGATCTTGTAGGTGTTTGTCTCTGTCTGAGGGGTTGGAGCAAATGCGGTTGTATCATAGAGCTTGGCTGTAGACGATGGATCGTGTGGTGTGGTCTGGATGAAAGCTGGAGGCATGTAGGTAAGTATAGCGGTCAGTAGGTTTCCGGTATAATGTGCTGTTTATGTGACCATTGTTTATTAGCACTGTAGTGTCCAGGAAGTGGATCTCTTGTGTGGACAGGTCCAGGCTGAGGTTGATGTTGGGATGGAAATTGTTGAAATCATGGTGGAATTCCTCAAGGGCTTCTTTTCCATGGGTCCAGATGATGAAGATGTCATCAGTGTAGCGCAAGTAGAGTAGGGGCATTAGGGGATGAGAGCTGAGGAAGCGTTGTTCTAAGTCAGCCATAAAAATGTTGGCATACTGTGGGGCCATGTGGGTACCCATAGCAGTGCCGCTGATTTGAAGGTATACATTGCCCCCAAATGTGAAATAGTTATGGGTGAGGACAAAGTCACAAAGTTTAGCCACCAGGTTTGCCGTAACATTATCGGGGATACTGTTCCTGACGGCTTGTAGTCCATTTTTGTGTGGAATCTTGGTGTAGAGGGCTTCTACATCCATAGTGGCCAGGATGGTGTTTTCAGGAAGATCACCGATGGATTGTAGTTTCCTCAGGAAGTCAGTGGTGTCTCGAAGATAGCTGGGAGTGCTGGTAGCGTAGGGCCTGAAGAGGGAGTCTACATAGCCAGACAATCCTGCTGTCAGGGTGCCAATGCCTGAGATGATGGGGCATCCAGGGTTTCCAGGTTTATGGATCTTGGGTAGCAGATAGAATACCCCTAGTCGGGGTTCTAGGGGTGTGTCTGTGCGGATTTGTTCTTGTGCTTTTTCAGGGAGTTTCTTGAGCAGATGGTGTAGTTTTTTTTGGTAACCCTCAGTGGGATCAGAGGGTAATGGCTTGTAAAAAGTGGTGTTGGAGAGCTGTCTAGCAGCCTCTTGTTCATATTCCGACCTATTCATGATGACGACAGCACCTCCTTTGTCAGCCTTTAGAGAAACTTTAGAGAAGTTTTTGTTTGGTTGGGCTTTTTTGTATGCGAAGCAATGCATGTAGGCAAATCTTTCAAAACAAACTGTTGTGTACTTTTGGCTACAGAGCTCACTTATATACGCCAGCTGTGTTCATCATAAAATACTTTAATGCTCTGCCAGGCATGGTTAAGGTTAGTTTAAATAAGATATTTTACACCACATAGTGGTTGAACAGATAATAGAGTTAACATTCCATTACATCTCCCCCTTTAAGTTCTACATTCCTACCATTTACAATATTTATACCCTCACACTGTCTTTAAAGTTCATTACTTATCAGCCTGTGGCACGTCTCTGAAAAATACTTTTTTTCTAATTATGTGACCCAAATGTGTGTCAACTTGGTATTCTGGCTGTCCATTAGTTGTAATGACTGGCAGTGGTTGGTTTGGAATCTCTAAGTTGTCTTCTTTGTGAGCCACTTTGGCCATCTGTAGAGTTTACTCTGTTGATTGTTCTTTCTGAGGAACAAACTGTAGCTGGCAACAGTTTCTGTTGAACTCTCCACTGTTAGTATCGATTGTTAGGGGGCTTATTCCTTCACCCACTTACTTTCCTGGTCCTTCTCGCATGAACAGAGAGCAACAATACCCGAAGTCCAAAGGTGCAAACAATTCAATGTTTATTGGGGTGAACTTCCAGCAAGCATGATTCCAGTTTCCTTCCTTAGTATCCTCCTTCCCAGCTCTGACACCACAGAGCCTTACACCTGTGTCCCTGTTCCTATACCTGCCCTTAGCCAAACATTATTCCAATTTCCTTACCCCCATTCCCTGTTCCCATTTCCCCTCTTTAGCAAAACATGATTCCAATTTCCTTACCCCCATTCCCTGGTCCCATTTCCCCCTTTAGCAAAACATGATTTCAATTTCTGCAACCCCATTCCCTGTTCCCATCTCCCCCACCCACACACCCATCTCCTCCCACCCACGCCCACTCACTTCCTCATTGACTACAGATTATATAGTAAAACTTGAGTTCTGCTTAGTTATACCTTAAGCAATCATTTTCCTGAAATTTAACTAACCAATCCTAACATATTGTAACATGATTATGTAACCAATTATATCCCACCACCTTAATTAGTTTACACCCAGCAAAATTAATTATACAGCAGACAGGAACAATCACAGAACCAGACAGAGATTATATAGACAAACAATAGCAAAGTGGGAACTATAATGACAAAACAATACAGAAGTGAGGATTTCACATCCCAGCTATTGATAAGTGAGTTCTTGCCAGACAGGATGCTATCAAACTAAGTTTCCTTTTACATTTTCTAGGCACTTCCCTTTCTCTGGAGGTGATAGGCACTATCAGGACAGGATTCTATTCCTAACAGCCCAATAGCATCTTATTTCAATGTGACTAGTTTGGAATGTGAGGATGTGACCGGTCGCTTCCCAGTTTATAGCTGCCTCTGTTGCTTAGCTAAAGGCCTTAGCCTAAGAACAGGGCCCCAGACTGTCACAGTAATAGAAGGCCCTTACACCGGCAGACAGTGATTTTGATTCTCTTTTGTACCTCTATAACTAGCCAAGTGATAAGAATACACCTAAATTCTTAAAGTACAGGCCTTTGCAGACAGGCCTGAATATCTATATCCTAACATGGATCACATATGATCTGGGTGCTAAATTCTTTTTCTTTATGACAGCTGGAGTTGTCTGTTCTTTTCCTCCATCCAGTCTGACACGAAAGTGGTCACCAGGTTCTAGACATGGCAGTTGTCCAATTGAGTGATAGTATTTTTAAAAGTGTTCATAAGCTCTTTTTAACCTTTTTATCCAATTTGGCTACTCTCTTCATGTCTGGCCACTTTGGAGACAGATTCCTCTCACAAGTTAGAACAGTAGTTCCGAGTTGTCGTCCCATCAGGTGTTGTGCTAGACTATATCCAGTTGCTGCTACTGGTGTTGATCTGTAACTCAGAAGAGTGAGGAATGGATCTTCCTGCTTTGGGATTTTCTTGGCTGTCTGTACAGCTCTCTCACCCTCTCCATTCATTTGTGGGTAATGTGGGCTGCTACTAATATGGTTAAAATCGTATTTAGTTCAAAATGACTTAAATTCTGCTGCAGCAAGTTATGGTCCATTGCCCGTTCCTAGTTGTTCTGGAATACTGAAGTGAGCAAAAGTGCACTTCATTTTTCTTGATAACATTGCAACATGTTATGTCTTTCAAGTACATTATTTCTAATAACTGGAAAAATAGTTCACAATGACCAGGCAATGCTGTCCTCTGAATGTACGTAAATCTACAGCTAGTCTCTTCCCAAGTCTCTCTGTTGGAGATGTTGTTAAAGATTCTTTATGTTGTGTTGGGCTGCTAGTTCTGCAACATTCACATGCAGCAACTTTATCGTTTATGTCCTTTCTGATGCCCTGCCACCACATTGACTGGTTGTCCATTCACAGAGTTTAGTTAATCCTTGATGTCCTTCATGGATGAGGTTTAGAAATTCTCCTCTCATTTAATCTGGAATTATGATGTAATTGCCTTTAATCACGAGTCCATTTGACTTGCTTAACACACCACAAAGCTGTCTCATGTTACCTCCTTAGTGTCCTTTAAATACTTGGGCCAGCTGCCTCAATGTAACTTAGACCTTCCTGAAGTTGCTTGTCTGTCAAGGTTGCTTTTTGTAGCTGGAGTAGCCTCTTTTATGACACTGGTCCACAGCATTCACATCAGCTGTTATATCATCCTTGAGCTCACGGGTAGCCGAGTGCAATGCTGAGCTCTATGACAGAGTGCCTGCTACTACTAGATTTTCCCAGGAACATACCTAGCAATTGAGTTAAATCACATAACCCTTAGCAATAGATGTTGGCATTTCAGTGGTGCTTGATCCAGGACTTTTCAGTTGATCAGGGTTATAAGTAGTTTAAGGTCTGTTATCCATGTAAACGAATCCAGTCCACACAGATATCTGTAAAAGTTCTCACATGCCCATAGGCTTGTCAGGCACTCCTTTTCAATCTATGCATATCGATTTTCTGCTTCTGTAAGCATGTGAGAACAAAATGCAACTGGCTTCCACTCTCAGCCAGGTTGTAGCAACAATGCACCACCTAGGCCATAGCTGCTTGTATCTGCACTGACCATTGTGGGTTGGTTCACATGCTCGTACTTGAGAACTGGAGTCGTTGAGATAATTTCTTTTACCTTATCAAAGGCAATTTCTGGGTTTGGCCCCCATAGGCAAGATGTGTTGGACATTAACAGTTCAGACAGTGGTTTGTTGCTGTTGAAAGGTCTTGTAGATATTGACCAAGGTAATTTACCATTCCCAGTATACGTCTCGGTTCTTGTACATTTGTTGGTGCATGCCATTCTCGAATTGCTTTTACTTTCTCAGGGCTAGGACTGATTCCATCTTCGTTTATTGTCCATCCCCAAAACTGGATTTGGGGTACACAGAAAATGCACTTTTCCTTGTTTAGTTGTGGTTCAGAATGACTGGTTAAGCTTAGGACTTTGTTGAGGGTTTTGTACTGTTCTTCCACCAAAGATCCATCTATCAGAATATTGGCCATGAAGACTACAGCTCCATTTGTGTTCATTCACAGTTCTGCCATCTTTCTTTGGAAAATTTCAGGTGCACTATTAATCCAAAAAGGTGATCTTCATAAGCAAAATCTCCCAAAAGATGTGATAAATGTAGTTAGTTTAGCACTTTCTTTGGCTAAAGGAATTTGGCAGAATCCACTCAAGGCATCCGACTTAGAGAATACTGTATATCCTTTCACTTTGGGGAGAAAGTCATCCAGTGTTGGAAGGATATATTTTTCTCTCACAACTGCTTCATTAAATCTTTTAAGATCCACACAGATTCGTATTTTTACATTTTTCTTTATAAATGGTACCATTTGGGCACACCATACTGCTGGCTCAGAGATTTTCTTGATTATGCCAATACACTCCATTCTCTTTAACTCAGTTTCCACTTTATGAAATAATGGGTTAAGGGTCCTGGGAGGTGTATGTACACTATATGGCTTAGCATTGTCTGTTAATGTTATTTGTACTGGATCTCCTTTCTAAAGTCCAGTATCAACAAATATTACATTGAGTTCTTCCACCTTTCTCACTAGGCCCATCATGGCTGCCATGCTGCAGCTGAGAAGGCTTTTGTTCTGTGGTCCTTTGATCACATACACTCTGCATGCATAGCTTTTGTCGTTGAAAATTGTTTCTGTGGTGAACTAGCTCATGCAGTTCAAAATCCCTCCAGGTGCTCTGTCAGGTGACATCAGCTTTGGGCAATGTTGAAGGTGATTGTAAGTTCCTTCTGAGATAACTGTGATGCTAACTCCTAAGTCAATTTTAAAGCTAATAGTCTTGCCATGGATATACAATTTCATTCTCCAGGCAGGCGTTTTGTCATCAAAAGTGATAGATTCCAGAACCAATGGCTCTTGATTATCTGTAATATGAGTGAACTCCCTGACTGATTTGGTTCAGCAAACAGCTGCAAAATGTCCATATTTAATGCCTTTAGTACCTGTGCACCTCTGGCTACACATACATCATCTCTCAGGATATGACTTTTTCACATCTTGTATATGTAGGATGGAATTTGTCCCTCTTAGCCTAGGAGTTCTCTCTCCTTGCCTCCGGGGTTTTATGATATTGCCTTTTAACATTCAAGTGTCTGTGTATAGTTTCTAACCTAGTTTCAGATTTTTCATGTTCATCAGGAAAGCCTATACTTTTAAAATTTTATTTTTTATTGTAAAGCCTCTCTGTAAATGATGGAAATTTTATACTGTCCCCTGGAATCTAAAACTTTGTTCACCCTTTTCAAATGATATACACGAGAAATGTATTTACATATTTTTGTTTGGTTGGGGATGTTTTTCCAGACTGGACAATTCAATGACGCAAAACTTTGCCAGACTTGAGATGTAACAAAGGCCTGACTCTTGGTTGCAGAATGATCGGTATTTAATTATGGAAATAATTTAGCCATTTCCTATTCTTGGCCTCTCTAGAGTGTAATGTAGAGATTCAATGTAAAAACATGCTTACGTTATTGTTAAAAGGCTGGGATAATATTGCTTTAAAACACTTTTTTTCAAATATCATATGATTTAATTTTAATCCTACAATTAAAAAATTCTTTCGCTGAAGATACTGCAAAAGATGGCTGTCTTAGAATAAAAGGAGGAGAGGGCATGGAGGCATGGTTCTTCACATAACAGTGACAGAGGGTACAATCTTTATTTCTCTCTTTCACACAGTTACAAAGCTATAACTTGTCTTTTTAAACTTTTTTCTTTACTGTAAATCTCCTCTATAAAGTAGGAGAATATTATCCTAGCCCTCCAAATCTTCACACTTTAGAAATGATATCCCCTAAACTGATGCTAAAATGAGTTAAATTAAGTAGTGTTGTATTAATTTAGATGGAATCCGGTGTTAACATAACCCTGTCACTGTCCAACATTAAACAGTTTTAAACAAAATTTGGGGTTTGGTATACAGAGGCCCCAGCATGCTTTGTACCATGGCAAACACACCATTAAAAATCCTTAACACTTTGTATTAAAGATACAGAAAATAAGGGAAAACAGTTAAAGCATTTGAAATATAAAATAGTGAATAATATTTTCATTTTAACAACATCCCCTGTTCTCTTTCCCTTTAGCTGGAGAGAGCTTTTAGAAGGAAAAGGCTGTTGTCTGACAGACTTTTACATGGCATTAAAGATGATAATAACTGTAATTTTTTGGGAAAAGAGAAAAAGTTAGTTGAGATCAGAGGCAACGTGTGCGGGGGAGGGGGGCACAATTTGCTGCTTGGCGTCTACTGAGCATGCTCCCATGGACTAAGCATGCTTAGTAACATCTGCTGAAGCCGCTGTCCTCACTCTGCCCCTCCCCTATGGGCAGGTGTGGGTCGTCTCTGGTTGAGATGGGCTGAAGCTGGCATTGCTGTTGTTGTTAAAGTCCGATCACGTTTTCTAGAAGACAAAACAAGACAAACACACATAAGAGGGGGAGAGGAAAGAACAGCAAAATAGAAAATGCTGCTTCTGTGTCTGGCTTTGCTTTTCCCTTGCAACCTCACTGTTGGAGAAACATGGGCAGAGCACCTGGTCTGATCAGCCACTCCAAGATCTGGCAAAATTGTACCAGCATGGACTGGTTAGGACATTGCTTTTATTCACCTCTTTCTGGTCACAGACTTGCAGCGGTGTTGCAAAAGATACAGTCTTGAGTTGGCCGGTTAAGCCAGACTCTGATTAGACAGAAGGAAAATGGAGAGGGTTAGGAGAGATGGGGAAGGAAAAACATACATGAGGGAGAGGGATGGGAGGAGAAAGACGAAGTCTCTCATCACAGGTGCTGTTTGGGATTCAGCCTGAGCTGATGGAAGTGGTGGCGTCTTCAGGGTCCCTCTCTCTGGACCAATCAGGTCAGGACATATTTTAGGAAGAAGGTCCAGGGAACCTCACAAGCTGTACCTCTTCCTAGAACTGCTCCCATGTGTTTTTCTGTAGCAGGAATGTAAGTCCTTCCTACCCACTGAGGATTGTTGCCCCTGCCCATTCTGAAGCTCCTTATTTAGCAAACTACCTGCTACTGACCCTTTCTGTTTTGCCATGGAACGAATGTATTAATATTATTTACCTGTATTACTGTAGTGCCCAGGAGCCCTAGTCATGGACCAGGACTCCTTTGCGCTCGGCGCTGTACAAATACAGAACAAAAGGGTAATCCCTGCCCCTGTGGGATTTCTTGCAGGCTTGGTAAGAAGAAACTGTACAGTGAATGGCTGGTCTGATCCATTTCCCTCCTATCACATTGCCTGCCCAGTGAACGATGAGATTCCAGTTCAGGAAGTAAGTCTATCTGAACCAATACCATTCAGAAATGTGCTGATGCTAGTCATATACCTTTCTATTTCAGAAGTTGGGGATGAAAACTTGGTTGAAGCAGCACCATTCTCACTAAGTATAAAATGCCATTGTATTTTTACTCTGCCCACTTGCTCGGTGAAATTATTAATGACATTTATTATACAGGTGAAGAGAGCACTCATTTAAACACCTAATAGATCTAGAGAGCTGTGTCCGAAAAAATATAGGTCCAGATCTTCTGGTGTGGTAAATTCGTGTAACTCCGTTGAATGACACGGAAATACACCAGGTGAAGATCTGGTCCAAAATGTTTGCAAAACTGGGATTAATACTTCAGTTATATTCAATGATCAGTCTGAGCTGTCGGCAGCATTGCTGCCCTGCTGCCGGTAGCAAACATGCCCTTTTTTCACCAGAATTTCAGACTCAAGGCAAATTGAATCAGTTAACCAGAAGATGCTGCATTTCTGCTCCTCATCTAGTTTGAAGAAAGCAAATCATGTAAAGAAAAAAATAAGCACCCATAACAAAGCAAAAGGAATTCTGGGCTTAAGAAAAATACCATGCTCAGATTCTGGTCTCTATTACATAGGTGTAAATCCATTGACTTCAACAGAGTTACTCTGGATTTACACCTGTGTAATTTAGATTAGTATTTGGCACGTTTTGTCA
The DNA here is from genome assembly GCF_965140285.1 of Lepidochelys kempii. Lineage (NCBI taxonomy): Eukaryota > Metazoa > Chordata > Testudines > Cheloniidae > Lepidochelys > Lepidochelys kempii. The sequence goes on from NC_136381.1 coordinate 260,498,401, forward strand.
GTTTGATTCCCAAAACCATTGTCACTTCAATCTTGTGTGCACAGAAAATGTTTCCCATTTTAACTACACCTTGTGCTTACCTATAAATGTGCTTCTGCTTGTGTAGCTATTTTTGCACAGGAAGGGGAATAAGTGCTACTGGTATAAGGCACCTTAATAACAGTATCATTGCATCCACCCTAGGCCAGGTCTGGCAGAAGGCCCCTCGTGTAGATAGTTACACCAGGAAAGCTGCACTCTGACTGGTATAGCTTGTTTTGCTCAGGGGAGGTGGTTTTTCAACTCCAGCGCAAACCACATTTTTGCTGGTATAAGCTGCATCCACACTAGGAGTGCTTTGCTGACATAGCCTAGCCATAGCCTTTCCTTCCCATACTGGTGAAGCTCTCCTGGAATAGACATACGTTAGGGTTGTATTGGTGTCTCCATATCAGTAAAAAAATCAGAACCCTATCTGATATAAGTGGACATAGGAACAAAACTCGTTCAAAACCTGTGTGTCAACCTGGCTTTGTTGCTGATTCTTCTCTCACTTATTCAGGTGTAAATCAGGAGTAACTCCACTGAAGTCAATCAGAAGTCTCTCCATTAGGGTAAAACTGGTAGAAAACAGCAGGGAATCGGACCCTTGCTGTTTGTGCCCAGCAAATGGTGCTAACTGAGCGAATGAAAGCAAGATTCTGTTTTACTTATTGAAGTTAATTTCACCTGTCAGCAAGAGCTTAGTGAATAATCCATTCCATATGGGTTGGATGGACTTTTGTTGTCATCTTCACTTTATTTCTTCACTGTTTGTCAGCAGGCTGTTTAACTTGGACCTTGCTTTCCAGCTGGCTGATCTATCATGCAGAAATGCAACTCTTGAAATGTTCTTTTCCCTTCTTTTTATTTATTCCTTGCACTTCTAGTGCAAAAACAAACATAGCATGAGCCTGCTGTTTTCTTTGGCAGGTGCCCTGTTCTTTCACCTAGGTTGACTCTTTGGCCTGCTTGTTTATCCACTTGGGAATTGGATTATTGCTTTATATGGACTTTCTTTCCTATCTGATTTGCAAGGAATGGCTGCCAGCTAGGATGACCTAACCTCAGCTTTGACACACTTGCTCATGAGATAGTTCCTCATTGATTCACCTGGTGGATTTGTTGCTGAGGATCCCGTGTTTGAGTTTTAGCTGGATAAACACACACACTGAGTAAGAACTGCTCCACAGGGCTTTGCTAACTGGCTAAATGCAATCTAGTGTTTCGCCACTCAGTGGTAGACACAATATGAACCCTATTAGGAGCAAAGGATCTGCTGCCCCCTCTTATTTCAGTGCTGCTTAGCTCTTCTGAAAGTCAGACAATAATTATTGCCTAAATTTTATTGAGAGATAGCACTAGAGATTCTAACCAGCTTTCCTTTCCAACATGGAGGTGTGCTCCTGCAAAGGCTGCCCAGGGTGACAATATCTATACAATAAAATCAAAATGGGACCTAAGAGACAGATACTTCCAGACTTAGGGAAAGTTTGGATTCGGATCCAAACTCTGCATCTTGGGTCCACGTCTACTTTTATTTGCTGCTTCCTCTTGAGAGGGATGAAGTTAGTTTGGCCAGCTACCTACCCACTCAAACACGATGCCTGAAAAAAGCTGGATTTTAATTCAAGCACTATTAGGTTGTTCTTGTACATGGGAAAAGTTGAGTTTGGGGATATAGGGAGAAAATCTCCAGTAGACAAATAGGGTGGAAATAGGAACAAAACACAAACAGTGAAATACAGATAGGGCAAGGTTGAAAAAAAGTAAAGAGAGAGAGAGAGGAAAAAAATGATGAAAAAATTAATGTTTGCAGTGTTGTTGTAGCTGTGTCAGTCTCAGGATATTAGGGAGACAAGGTGGGTGAGGTGATATCTTGTATTGGACCACCTTCTGTTGGTCAGAGAGACAAGCTTTTGAGCTACACAGAGCTCTTCTTCAGGCGTGGAAAAGGTACTCAGAGTGTCACAGCTAAATACAATGAGGAACAGCATAAGTAGTTAAGTTTCAGAGTAGCAGCCGTGTTAGTCTGTATCCGTAAAAAGAAAGGGAGTACTTGTGGCACCTTAGTAGTTAAATTCTAAGGGATCAGTCCAGGTGAACTGGCCCATTTACAGCTCTCCAGTCATAGGACAAAGTGATACATTGTGCGGTGTATATCATACATAAGGCAGCCATTAGTGCCAGCCAAGCTTTTGAGGAATTACCTCTATCTCTAATACAAGGCTCTAGTCTGCCTGCAATTTAGGAAAATCTGATGTTAAATCCACACCCCCTTGAAGTGAATGGGACTTCTTCCAATTAGTTCAGTGGGGTCAGGATGTCACCCAGGGGGTTTTAAAAATTGAATTGTTCTCACAAAACAAATGTGGCTTTAAACTGTAGCAGACAAAGCTTTGTGAACTCAAATTACTGCCATTCGGAATCCCCTAAAAATATAGTTTGAGAGGATCACAAAACCTTGCACATCATGAGATTCAGCCTTCCCTCCTTGTTACCCATCTCCCTGGACCTTCTACCATTGTTTACCTTGAACTTCTGCCGTAATTATCTGAACATTTTATCAAAACAAGAATATTTTGGGTTAGTAAATGAGTGAGTGGTGACTTATAGGAAGGATTAATGTAGACCAGTCGTGGTATAACAATATAGTCACAAAGAGAGTCAGGTTGAAATTTTGTCAAGAAACCCAAACTGGGCCAAACTTGCCTGATTTCAGAGATCATTATAAGCCTGAAAGCCAGCACAGTTTTGTGAAAAGACTTGAAAAATTTCTAAAATCTTTTGAGTTAACTTGGACCCAATTTCAAGCCATCCTAGGCCCTCTTGTGGTTTTTCAGCAAAACCATGCAGAGTTTACTGTTCTTCAAGGTTTAGATCTTGATTATCACTACAAAAGTTTTTTTCTCCTGCTGATAATAGCGCATCTTAACTAATTATCCTCTTACAGTTTGTATGGCAACTTCCAACTTATCTGTATGTATATATATATCTTCTTACTATATATTCCATTCTATCCATCCAATGAAGTGGGCTGTAGCCCACGAAAGCTTATGCTCTAATAAATTTGTTAGTCTCTAAGGTGCCACAAGTCCTCCTGTTCTATTTGCAGATACAGACTAACACGGCTGCTACTCTGAAACCTGTAAAAGGTTTAGATATGAAGCCCAGTTAAAGGATTCCAGCTGAGTTTTGTTTTGAGATCACATGAACCCTCAAAAAGTGAAGGTCAGGGGTGTGAACTGAGGCCACAGAAAAGGTTCTGGTGAACAACAAAGCAAACCCACCAGATTCTGTGTCGCTTCTTTTCCTTCTATTTGCATTAAAACCTATATGACTTGTTCATTCTCTCCTTTATAGCACTCCTATTTTTCTACTGTAAAGATCATCTACACTGTGGGGTACAGCATATCTATCTCCTCCCTCACCCTGGCTGTGACTGTTCTTATTGCATTCAGGTATGTTTATGAACATTTACCCTGGGCCCGTGAAAGTAAACAGAAATCAAGTTAATGCAAGATGCTGGAAGCTCTGGGCTGTGAGATTTACAGATTAATAACTGGCAGAAATAGCTGCTGTTTCACAACTCATTTTGCATTTCAGTTCGACTGCAACACTCATCACACTAGAAACGAAATGAGCTTTATGATTAGGCATGAGTGACCTGATTCGGATTAGACTTTGATGCAGCCTGATTTTCACAGTTGCTGAGCATCCCCAGCTCTTGCTGAAGATGCTGAGCTGCAGCTGCATATCACCTCTGCCAATCAGCCTCTAGATAATTAATCACTGCCCAATTTGCTAAGAAAGCTGTCTAGATACTCCCGGGTCTCTCTGCACCACTCCCCATTTCTTGGGGGCTGTGTTAGCACCGTCAGTGTTACATCAGGGAAGGTTATTTCTCAGATGCAGAGTCCATTCAGCCATTGAGTTCAGTGTGAGCAGAGCTCGGTCACAGCAGAGGGCTTTTGACAACCCCGCCCTAAGGAAACCCAGACCCGTGAAAGATGAGTTACCCATCTCCCACCACTTCATTTTGCTGGCCTTCCTTCTTTTCCTCCAGGAGACTCCACTGCCCCAGAAATTACATCCACATCCAGCTCTTTCTCACCTTCATCTTGAAAACTATTGCCATTTTCATTAAGGATGCGGTCCTCTTCCAGGAGGAAGATATTGACCATTGCAGCTTTTCTACAGTAAGCGTTTGAAAAGGAGATTACGGTGGCATTGGATATCTTTGTATGTTGTTAATGTGCTGGTTAATATCTTGCCACTGCTCGTGTTTGTATGTGGTATTGTGATACCCACAATATATGTGTAACACGCAATAATGAAATTTTGCCTTCCCTGCTCCTTAGACCGAATGCAAGATATCAGTGGCTTTCTGTCACTATTTTATGATGGCTAATTTCATGTGGCTGCTGGTAGAGGCGCTATACCTGAACTGTCTGCTCTTATCATCCTTTCCTCATGGAAGACGCTATTTTTGGTGGCTTGTTCTGTTTGGATGGGGTAAGTGAGGCCTGAAATTAGACTAGAAAAGATCAGATTATGTTTCAGGGCTTGATCCATCGCCCATTGGGGTCAATGGAAACATCCTGACAGCAAAGTAAATGCCCGTATACTATCAAATGGATGAACCTCAAAGGGGTCTATGGTTTGGATGATTGTATGAACCCTGTAGAATTTGGAGACTGTATGAGGACACTGGGGATGCAGCATCTCTTGGGCTGGATACATCACGGGGAGCCAGGAACCCCTGATATTTAATCTTGGCTCTGCCAGTAGCTACCTGTGTGGCCTTGAGCAAGTCACATTAATCTGCATGCCTTGATTTCTCCATCAGTGAAATGAGGATAATAAAACTTATCTCTGTCTAATCTGTACCATGCCCATCGGTATTACCTTACAAGAGTACTATGATAATTTACTAATTGATGTTTGGAAAGTGCTTAGAGGGATTATTGAAATGGATAAATGCCACTCCCCAGCACTCCCCCATGCCAAAACCACCACTCCTTACCTAAAACTGGGAGGGGGAGGGACTTGCAAACTGACTTTAGGGACATTAGTTGAGATAACTAGTCACATGATTAAGGATTTTTCATATGAGCAATAGTTTGCAGGGACAGATCCATCCTGGCTTCACTGTATTGCTTTCATATTCACTCATCCATCCCACACAAACGTTAACTGGTTAACGCCATAGGCTACTTCATTTCATGGTGTGCATCGGGAGATTTCCCATTGTATTTATGCAGCTCACCATGACCTCGTTAGGTTAAAATGTGGTTCCTGTTAGACATAATGGTCATTGCACAGGGCATTTTCTATGGTCAGTTAATCTGTCTCATACTATCCTGGTAGGGTTGCAATAGACAGGATGGAAATTGAATCTGGAATAATTAATGAAATCAGAAAAACAACAACTAGTGTGTATTAAATTGTTTCGCCAGGTTTCCCAACGGTTTTTACCCTAGTGTGGATATTAGCAAAGCTGTATTTTGAAGACACCGCGTAAGTTGAAGTTTCATACTAGATTCCATATTGCAGTGTTGCACTTTTAATGTTATGATTGATCCCAGTCCTGCAATTTTCTCTGTGCCAGTGTGAAGCCCTGTTGAAGTCAATGTCTTGCATCTTTACATCCATTTTGCATAAGTGTGAATGGTTTCATAAGTTTCAGGGCCGTGGAGGATCAGGCCCTTAACCCTTCCTTTTTAAAAAAATTAATGATGAGCACACACAAAAAAATAATGGAAAATATAGATGGGTGAAATCCTGGCCCCATTGAAGGCCATGGGAGTTTTGCTGCTGAGTTCAGTAGAACCAGAAGTTTACTTTGTATTTTTTTCCCCAGTCTGGTAGAAGGATTAAGGGATTTATTTCAAACTGTCCAAAACAAATTTATTGCTTGCACAGAGACTATGAAAACATTGAGGCTAATGGAAGAATTTTTAAAGACGTGACTGAAAATATGTTTCTAACGGGAGCGGAGTTACCGCCTTTTCTATAGCACTTGCTTTTGCAAACGTTATAATCAAAACCTTGAAGTATTGTGCTTCCGGGAAATCAAGGGATTCAGATGAAGTAATGATAATTGAGGAGCAAAGCTGATATCATCAGAAGCCTGAGATACTTATATAGCCTTATAAAGTGGAGCTATTACTGATAGCGGTCAGGGTCACCAATGTGGTCGGAGGTTGGCTGCATGTGTGTGTTCATTTAGCATGTTGTCCCAGCTCTGCACAGATAGCGGACCTTAATTAAACTACCCCATAAATCCACAGACTCAGTTTTTAGCGAAGGCGCCTGGCCAGGTTTATTGTTGACGAAGCACAGTACTAACACCTCGCAGACTTTACGAGGATACGAAGACATGTATGCCCGTGACAGTGGACACAGCTTAGTGAGCGGCGGGCCTTTCCGTTGCTCCATAGGCGGGCCCAAAATATTCCCTTTAAAATACATCTTTATACCCCAGTACAAACAAGTTAGCAACTGCTCCCTAAAGTTGCTCACTATTACTTATCGTTTTGCACATGTTGGTTTAGTTAAAACATTTTTATTATGTACTGTCATTTTGACCTTATTCCTGTTATTTTTGGGGAATGTTCTTGTACCATCTTTAATATTGGAATGTTGGGGTGGCGCTTAATATTGAAATGTGTTTGCATAAGCACACTGTAACTAGTACTTCTTTAAAATGTGCATTTCTGCAATATCCACCCTGTTTTTGACAAATTCGGTGAGCAGGGCCTGCCTCTTGCTCACAGCCCGACTTTGCTTCATATCAGCAAAGTTTTAACCACTACTTTAGTTCAGGCCTCATACCAGACCTCTAATACAAGGGCTTATGTCTCAGGCTCTCTTCCTGCTACAAAGACAATGTCCCATAGGTCAAAAAGAGATCTTCAAATAACAGTGGTGTTTTTGATTTGGCTTTCAGCAACAGCCCTTATAACCTGCTGTCAGGCATATTTTCAACCAGGAAGCAATAGATTTCTGGCCATCACTTGGTGCATAAGAGTCAGTGATAATTTTGTCATTTTGCTACTTGTAGGATAATATTTATGGAACCTAGACTCTACAAAGCCAAGTTGCAGGGGTTTGGATAGCTCTATTCTTCTATTCTATCTTAAAATGAGGCTGTAATAGGTCTGCTCATAATTCCATTGACCCTAATGTGTGCTTTCTCCATGTAACCGTATTCCAGTGACCATGTATATCTATGTTAATTTAAGTGCTACTTTTCCAGATGCTGGGATATTAACCAAGGCTCGCCTTACTGGTGGCTAATCAAAGGACCTATTATCATTTCTGTTGGGGTATGTGTGATATTTCTCAGTTTGGAAACGTGAATTGACAACAAAGAGATTATGGGGGTGGGCAATGGCTTAAAGTTTGAATACTAATACCTGACCTTCCGAAACTGTAGCATTGATCCTCTAAAGGGATTATCCCTTTGTGCTAAAGATGAGTGCTGCTGAATCTCAGAGAAAATGCTTCTCCCTAAGTTTTCAAAGATTTGTCATTCCCATTGAAGTGAATGGGAGTAGTTTCGTGGCTGACGCTCCCAGAAGCACTTTGACAATGCAAGGTTTGAACTAGGAGTCCAGATCCAGGAAAGCATTTAAGCACACACTTAAGGAGAAGCACAGGGATAGTCCTACTGAATTTTGTTTCCACTCTAAGCTGATCATGGCAATTACAGCCCTGGAGCTGTGCATTTACTGGGGATTCATAATTGGTTAGGGTTAATGGGACATGATGCACAATTACTTGCAATTGGTCATTAATCCCTAGGAAATATATAAAATAAACAGGTAATATGTGCAGTGCACCAGGCTGGAATTAAAGCCACTGCATTTGTGTGGCTTAATTGGATGGCAGCACCAGCTGTGCATAAATAAGGGTTGTTGAAGGGGGCTCGTCTGCAGGATAGAGCAGTATGAATGCAGAATCCAAAAATGACAGATCGTTATCAGCTTTATTCTGCTGTGAGGCAGTTTTAAAATGCTCTACACCTCCACATTTTGGCTCATTGCGTTTGACTGACATTCCTGACTAGGTGTGAATGCCATACAGGCAAGCAAGGAATGTATTTTTCTGCAATCATCTAATTAACTCATTATAGGTGGATAAAATGGAATTGCAATGTCTGGGGAGAGATGGGCATCATTAGAGCAAAGCAGCCATTCGCCATCACCTGAAAGATTGATGGATGCACATAGTACATGGGATGCAAGGACAAATTCACTGCTGGTATAAAATGGGCCAGCAATGTTGGTTTGAATGGAGCTGTGACAAATTACACCAGCAGAAAATTTGACCAGTCAGCTCTAAAGGTATCAGCCATAGTTTAGTACAACAACGATCATTGTCTCAAACCAGAAAAATTAAAGAGTGCTGCAAACAATAAAGAAATGATCGATTACTCCAGGGACTAACAAATATGGTTGCTTAATAGAGATGGTCTTCCAAAGAAGACACAGCAGAATTATATACAATATCCTTAGGGATACTTTGTTGCTGTCTCTTTAAGATGGGAAGTTTCCTAGTAAGGCTGGTTTCTTGTACAGCTCCCACTGTATCTGCAGTAATGGCTAGCAATTATTTAAGTCACAATATACTTTTCACAGGAATGTTTGGTAGTAAAAGGTAACAATCTTCTTTCTTCCAAAAAAATGGAAACAGGTCAACTTTATCCTTTTCATCAACATCATCAGAATCTTGCTGAAAAAGCTGGACCCAAGACAAATCAACTTCAATAATTCATGTCAGTACAGGTAATCCAGTGTCACACACATTGTGAGCAATGCTTCCGGCCGTGATATTTTCCAAATGGTGCAGCTGAGTCAGAAATTAAAGGACATGCCCACGACCACAGATAGAGTCACTTTCAGGGTTGGAACTCGGGGTGCCTGGCCCCAGTTCTGTTGTCAAGGTCACTAGACCAGGCATCTCTCTGAACAGCACTTTTATTCATTCTTGTTCAAGCATTAAGAATACCAAAAATCACAGCAAAAAAAGATTGGTTATGTGGTACCTCCACTCCAGCCAGAAGCATTAGAAATCTGTGCCCACCTTTGTCCCAGCAGATTTGAAATATATATCTGGGTCCCTTTTTAACCTGTTGAGCATCACTCATTACTAGAGAATTTCTAGTTCAGCTGTCCTCATGCTCTTCAGAAGAATGATATTTATTTTTTTGGCCTCTTCTTATTTCCTGCCCTAGACGTCTCTCAAAATCGACACTGCTTCTCATTCCGCTATTTGGGACACATTACATTGTCTTCAACTTCCTCCCTGAATACACCAACCTGGGAGTCCGGCTATATTTAGAGCTCTGCATTGGATCTTTCCAGGTAAACCTGTTGAAGTATTGCAGCAGTGCACGTGTTCCATAGCTTGTCTAGCCTGAATAGATATCATCCTTTCTGTGCACATTCAAGTGGGACTGTGATCCAAACTCAGTCACGGATGCCACTTCATTGAAGATGGTGGAGTTGCACAGAACTTTACCCTCTTTGTTGCAGTGGCCAACCTGTGGTGGGGTGACTTAAACCTCCCCGGTTAAATCCTACAGAAGATCACCCAGTGGCTATACACTGCTCTGACAGTGTATAAGCCTTTAGACAACCACACCAGGCCAGGGCAGAATTCCCCAATGCAGGAATCAACCCTATACTGCACCCATGGCAGACCCCAGAATAGGAAGTGTGCTGGTGGCATTGAGTGCTAGGACATTCTGGGCAGGTGGGAGGCTGCCATAACTTAGAGCAACCCCCAGGGCTGCTCTGATTTACACTGAGGGCTGTTTTGATTCCCTGCATTAGTTCAGGATCTGGGCAGCACAAAGGTGCTGAAAGCCCCTCTCTTTGCCCCACCCTTCCCCTGACATATGTTGCAAACCCTGCCCCAGGATGTCAAGTGGCTATAGTCACTGAGCTCTTCCCTCGTTGCCTTTTGACTTGAAATGCGGCTTTCCACGGGTCAATAACGATTCCACGGCCTCTTCAGCTGCTGTAAATCAACAGAGACCCATGAGCTATGCGGATTTACACCAGCTGAGTATTGGACCCGTAGTGTTCACAAATTCCAGCCCAAATACTTACATTCTTCCTGTCTAAACTCACCCTGAGGTTTCAGTCCCTACTCTGAATTTCAGTCTTTGGGGCTGTCAGTCATCATTAAATTATCTTGCAATGTAAGAAAAGATACTAAAAGGGTCAGACTTTCAGCTGGTGTAAATTGGCATAGAACAACTGACTTCAATGGCACAATGCAGATTTACACCAACAGAGGATCTAGCCCAAATGTTTCCTAAAACTCTCTAGGGCTTGATTCTGCTCTAAGCTGTTGGACACCAGGTATCACTCTAGTGTTTTCACTGGAGTTTTTGTTTGGCGTAAAACTACTGTATGTGAGATCAGAATCATGCCCGCTCTGTATAATATTAATGCCATGCAGTGTGCTATAGAGATAAAGCTAGTGATTTGGTATTTAGAGAAATTATAAAAATAAAGCTAAGCAGTGACTGGAAAGCAATATGATCCAGAACAAACACAGTCTCCCAGTGGAGTCCAGGGTGCTTTTTGCTGATTTACACCTGCTGAGGATCTGGCCCACAACAGATTTGGAAGAGCTGTAATTTTGACTACCATGTTGCAGCTATATGGCCAAATTCATTCTTGGTGGAGCTTCACTGGACCAGATCATCAGCTGGTGTAAACTGGTGTAGCATCACTGATTTCGATGGCGGGATACTAGTTTACACCAGCCGAAGATCTGGCTGATTAGCTGTGAAACTAATTGAGCTTAGAATATTTTACGCTCATGCCAATGCATAGGATATAGGAGTATCATCACAGACTGATTTAGCGGAAACAGCTTTTCAAACCTGTGCTATCACTTAACTGTTTTGCTTCTTCAGGGATTTATTGTAGCCGTTCTGTACTGTTTCCTTAATCAAGAGGTAAGAGAACTACATTCTCTTCTTCATTATTGATTTAAATGAAAGCCATATAGAGTTAATACCTAATTTAACAGTGGCAGGTGATCAAATGTGTTAGTTTAGCCCGGTTGCCTAGTGACATGGGAGTTAATGCTGCTGAATATCTCCTTGAAGTATCTTCGTGAGAATGAAGCCACCTAGTGGGCAGAAACATTGTTGCTATTTTGTCCTGAATATAATGGAAAATTATTACCATCTCTGTTTATTATTATTTATACTGTGACAGGCTCAGCAATGAACCAACACACGTATGTGCTGGTGATCTACAAACACAGAATAAAAAGAAGGTCCATACCCCAAGGAGCCAACAGATTTGTATTAAGCTGGAAATAATGTCAACTTTAGAGAGATTGTTTTACAAAAGGTAGATCATGCCAGACCAACTTGATCTCTTTCTTTGAGAAGACAACCAATTTTCTAGACAAAGAAATGCAGTAGATCTAATCTACCTGATTTTCAGTAAAGCATTTGATACAGTTCCACATGGGAAATCATTCATTAAATTGGAGAAGATGGGAATTAATACAAAAATCAAAATGTGGGTAAGGAACTGGTTAAAGGGGAGACTACAGTAGGTCATGCAGAAAGGTGAACTGTCAGGCTGGAGTGGAGAAGCAGTCTTGGGACCAATCTTATTTAACATTTTCATTAATGATCTTGGCACAAAAAAGTGGGAGAGTGCTAATAAAATTTGCGGAGGACACGAAGTTGGGAGTTATTGCCAGTATGGAGGAGGACCAGACTATCATATGAGAAGATTTGGATAACCTTGAAAACTGGAGTAATAGAAATGGGATGAAATTTAATAGTGAAAAGTGCAGGATCATGCATTTAGGGATGAACAAGAATTTTTGCTGTAAGCTGGGGATGTATCAGTTGGAAACGACAGAGGAGAAAGACCTGGGTGTATTGGTTGATCACAGGGTGACTATGAGCCATCAATGTGGTGCAACCGTGGAAAAGGCTAATGCAATCCTAAGATGCAACAGGTGAAGTATTTCCAGTAGAGCTAAAAAAGTATCATTACCATTGCACAAGGCACTGATGAGATCCCATCTGGAATACTGTGTGCAATTCTGGTCTCCCATGTTTAAGAAAGATGAATTCAAACTGGAACATGTGCAGAGATGGGCTACTAGGATGATCAGAGGAATGGAGAATTTACCTTATGAAAGGACGCTTAAGGAGCTTGGCTTGTTTAGCTTAGCCAGACAAAGACTGAGGAGTGATATGATTGCTTTCTATAAATACTACAGAAGGAAAGGAGTTATTAAAGTTAAGGGCTAATGTTGGCACAGGAACAAATGGGATATAAACTGGCCATCAACACGTTTAGGTTTGAAATTAGATGAAGGTTTCTAACCATCAGAGGAGTGAAGTTCTGGAACAGCCTTCTGAGGGGAACAGTGGGGGTAAAACACCTCATTGGCTTCAAGACTGAACTTGATATGTTTATGGAGGGGGTGGTCAGATGAGGTTGCCCACAATGACATACAGCCATCAACAACTGCTACTAGCTAATATTTCCAACGGCCGGAGACAGGACATAAGAGGGGAGGGCTCTGAGTTATTACAGAGACTTCTTTCCCAGGTGTCTGGCTGGCAGGTCTCGCCCACATGCCCAGGGTCTAAATGATTTCTATATTTGGGGTCAGGAAGGAATTTTCCCCCAGGTCAGATTGACAGAGACCCTGGGGGTAGGGTTGTATTCCTCTGCAGCGTGGAAAATGGGTCACTTGCAGGTTTAAACTAGTGTATATGGTGGATTCTCTGTAACTTGAAATCTTTGAGGACTGCAGTAACTCAGCCAGAGGTTCTGGGTCCGTTGCAGGAGTGGGTGGGTGAGGTTCTGTGGCCTGCCATGTGCAGGAGGTCAGATGATCATGATGGTCCCTTCTGACCATAAAGTCTATGATTGTCAAATACACATAATGTTCAGTACAGGTAGTTTTCACTATGCTCTCTAGCTTTGACAACATTTCTTTAGTGTGATATATCTATTTCCAGTCTTCATACTAAGCACCACATTTTGCTGTCACTCAGACATGCATTGTAATACAGGTGTGTAATACAGATGCTGAAAGAATCTGATATTTATGTCCTGGCTTCAGTCACATGACATGAGTTAATGTTACAAAGATTATACCCTGTCACATAACAAGGGTCAAAATAAACTGAATCTACTAAGAATGGCCACACTGAATTAGACCAATGGTCCATCTAGCCTAGTATCCTGTCTTCTGACAGTGACCAATCCCAGATGCTTCGGAGGAAATGAACAGAACAGTACAATTATCGAGTGATACAGCCTCTGTTGTCCAGTCCCAGCTTCTGGCACTTAGATGCTTAGGACATCCAGAGCATGGGGTTGCATCCCTGATCACCTTGTGTAATAGCCATTGATGGAGCTATCCTCCATGAATTTATCTAATTCTTTTTCGAACCCAGCTATTGTTTTGGCCTTCACACCATCCCATGGTAACGAGTTCCACAGGGTGACTGTGCGGTGTGTGCAGTAATACTTCCTTTTGTTTGTTTAAACCTGCTGCATAATAAGTTCATTGGGTGACCCCCAGTTCGTGTGTTATCTGAAGAGATAAATAACACTTCCTTATTCACTGTCTCCACACCATTCATGATCTTATAGATCTCTATCATACTAGTTTTTCCAGATCATCACTGGTTACTGCTATTAATCATATAGTGATTTAGTGCCAACAAGGATTAGAGCCCAATTGTGCTAGGCATTATATAAATATAGAGTAAAAGACAGTCACTCTCCAAAGAGCTCATAATTGAAATAGACATGACAGACATAGGGCAGGAGACTGGAGTATAATGTACAAAGAGAAACAGCAGAGTGGGTGGTATGCAAATGACACATTAATGCCAAAATTGTTTTCCAAAAATTCTTTGTGTGGGACTTTAGCTATTGTGGGATAAGCTAAATATGGAAACATAAAGGAAAGGAGGGGGGAATAGATGGGAGCGGAGAGGTGGGGGGAAGGAAGAAGGAGAGCATGGTGGATGGGAGGAGTGAAGCTGAGGTGAAGAGATTGTTAGGGAATGGGTGGGCGAGTGGGGTTTGGAGCAAACAGACAACCAATAGAGGGAAGAAAACATCTTGAGTGAAAATGACAGATAGCAGCCAGATGACATCATCCAGGTCTGCCAGTCCCTGCTGCAGCACCTGCCAAAGCTGCTTCCATGTCTGCTCCTGGCTGGCTGACAAGAAGCCCAGAAAGCAGTAATGGATCCAGTCCAGAACTCTGGCTCTGAATCCCTTACAACACTGGGAAAGTTTGGATCAGAGTCTAAACTTAGTGGCTTGGATACCTCTACGAGCTGGAGAATCCACCACATCTCGAGTTGTTCCAATGGTTAATTACCCTCATTGTTACAAAGAAGTTGTGCCTTCATTCTAGTCTTAATTTGTCTAGCTTCAGTTTCCAGCTATTTCGTCTAATTGTTTTTTCTGCTAGATTAAGGTCTACTATTAACGATCTCTTTCCCCATGTAGGTACATGTAGACTGTAATCAAGCCACTTCTTAACTGTATCTTGAGTAAATGGAGTAGATTGAGCTCCTTAATTCTCTCACTCTAAGCCAGTGGTGGGCAACCTGCGGCCCATCAGGGTAATCTGATTGTGGGCCACGAGACATTTTGCTGACGTTGACCATCTGCAGGCATGGCCCCCCGGTAATTCCCAGTGGCCACGGTTCGCCATTCCTGGCCAATGGGAGCTGCGGGAAACAGTGTGGGCCATAGGGACATGCAGGCCGCCACTTCCTGCAGCTCCCATTGGCCGGGAATGGTGAACTGTGGCCACTGGGAGCTGCAGTGCGGTGGGAGGGGGGAGGGAAGGGGGGCGTGCCTGTGAATGGTCAACATCAGCAAAATGTCTCACAGCCCGCAATCAGGTTACCCTGATGAGCCCCATGAGGCCCACGGGCCGCGGGTTGCCCACCACTGCTCTAAGCCATGTTTTCCAGATCTCAGATAATTCTCGTAGCTCTTTTCTGAACTTGTTCCAATATTTCCACATCCTTTTTGAAATGTGGGCACCAGAACAGGACACGGTATTCCAGGGATGGAATCTTCCTAGCTCCTATGAGGCAGAGAAGGGTGCCCGCTCTGTGGGAGCTGAAGATGAGAAAGAGAAAACAAGCAAGAGCAATTTACACATGCACACAGAGATGTGCTCCTCATCCCCAGCACAAGCTTTGAAAATTGCACAGTAGGAGCTTCTTAAATGGCACACTCCGGTGGAAAGAGTTGTGTGTTAAACCTCTATCCTGGTCATCGGAAGCTCAGAGGAACACACTGTGTTGGGAAACATGCATGGTTATTTCATGAATAGCTTTAAAAATGTTTTAATTAAAACTGTATGGCAGTAAAAGCAACTAGAATAGCATGCCAGTAAATATGTACCCACTAATATCAGTTCTCACATAAGCCTTGTCGATACTAGATGTTCAATACTAGATTTCTACCACTGACTGAGCTCCAAAAGAGGTAGTAATGGTGGGAGCATTTGTGTTAAGCTCCCTTAGACTGCTGGCATTTTTAACCAGGGTTTCATCTAGCACTGTTCTTAGCATTGTGAGAGAGGCAATGCGAGCCAATAGATAGCACCCTAGGCTGGGATAGTGGAGAGCTGGGTTCTGTTCCCAGCTTGGCCTGCTAGGTGATCTTGGGCAAGTCACATCACTGCTCAGTGCCTCAGTTTTCCTATTTGTATAAAGGTTAACGATACTGACATCCCTTATAAAGTTTCTTGAGATCTACTCATCAAAAGTACTATGTAAGTACTAGAGATTATTTTTGTTGCATGACTCACTGGTTGAAATGCCAGCAATCCATCTATATTAGCACCCTACTATTCTTAGCACCACTGGTGGATCTAGGCGGGGAAAGTTTAAGGAAAATGTTAGTGTAGACACAGCAATATGTGTTGTGTGCAATTCACCATTAAGGTGTGGTTCTCTGTCGCCCTCTAATGGGTGAACTACATAGTGGTTTATAAGTCTGATACTGGCTTTGAGTTAACAGACCTGAGTCTTTTAGCTGAGACAGTAGATGCTCACACTCTGAGGTCCAATTGTATTATTTATTATTTATAGGTAGTGCCCTGGAGCCCCTGTTGTGGACTCAGGCATTACATATGCAGTAGGCTTGAACTTGGGAGGGGGGGGAGATGAGATTGATCTAAGCTACGCAACTTCAGCAATGTGAACAATGTAGCTGAAGTCAACGTACGTAGATGGACTTACCATGGTGTTTTCACTACGGTGAGTCGACTGCTGCCGCACCCCAGTCGACTCTGCCTGCGCCTCTTGCCGCTGTGGAGTACCGGAGTCGATGGGAGAGCGCTCGGGGATCGATTTATTGCTGCCGGCCGATCCAGCGGGTAGTGAAGACGTACCCTAAGTGTTCATTTTAAATGGAAGAAGTGTGCCTTTTATTCATTGGTTAGATACCGTGCACAGAATCAAAAGCAATTGTCACAGTCAAATGGGTATGCTATCAAATTATTAAAGGCAACATGAGCTAGTGGTCTGAGCATGGAACTGGGAGACATGATGCCTGAGTTTTAATCCCATCTCTGTCCATCTAGGTGTTTATTATTATGTATTATTTTATAGCCGTTCCTGCAAGCCCTAAAGCTGATCTGCTAGGTGCAGTGCAAACATCGTAGATGTGGTCCCTGTCACAAAGGCTTTGAAATGTGTCTGACATTTTTCACTCTGATCTACTGTGTGACCTTGGGCAAGTCACTTTGGCCATCTCCTCAGAGGTATTTACGCACCTAACTGCCATTAAAATCAATCGGAGTTAGTCATCTAAATATCTTTAAGGATCTGGGCGTTCACCTCTTTGAAACAAAGGGATAATAATATTTAACTTATCTAACTCCCTCCCTCCTAGGAATGCTTTTTATTTTGTATGATGCTTAGATGGTATTATGCATGCTGCAAAAGGTCTGATGCTGCAAAAGGTATTATCACAAATTAAGTTGTCACTTATTGTATAACTACTGGTTGTGTTGGTCTGTTTTTATAGTTCGAACTGCAAGACCAAAGTTTTGGTAGTACTTTATTTGCATTATGAGAAGAAATTTATTTTAGAAATTCAGTTACAAAAATGCAGAACAGCTTCAAACTCATTTTAAAATTACACTTTGTTTTAAATCAGAAAGAGATGTAAAAAACTCACACACTTAAAAAAAATTCTTCATTTTTTTAAATTAGAAATGTCGACATTTCAACATTTTAAAAAATGTTTCTAGCTCTGTAGTTGGCTGGAAAATATGCAGTAAAAATCACACTGAGATTTTTTTCCATTTTTTATTGTGAAATGTCATTAAAATTGTCACATTTGAAAAATGTTGACTAGTTCTCATGACAAACGTTCCCTAGGGGGTCCATAACATATGTACTCAAGTTGGGTACCATGAACGTACCTGTCCAAGCCTCCTCTCACTGGGCTCATTTGGCATAGAGATGAAATCAACCTAACGGACCACTAACATCTTCTTTCCCTTTTCAGGTGCAAGCGGAAATTGGCCGGAGATGGCATGGGAAGAGCTATGGACTTATGCCAATGTGGAGGAAGAGGACGAGGTGGACCATGCCATCTAGTTCTGCGATAAAAATGACTACCTCTGTGTGTTAGGGACAGGTGCTGGACTGGGAGCAATGGTGTTTAAGAGCCCGAATGTGATTTAGGGACCTGAATTTAAATCATCTGACTGTAACTTAAAATGCCTGAGTGAATTAGAGAAGACTAATCCAGTTCTGTCTAGTTCCATAGAAATTCCCCACACCAGACCTCTACAGAAGTTTATGAAGTTACAAGCATCACAGCATCAGATCAAACACCAATTGGCTGCTAATATAATTCTTTTCATGCGTATCATTCGAGGCACAGCAACAGAATCATAACAGCAACACCCTCCTCTTCTTGTGTCCATATCTGAACTATTTTCATGGACTACACATTAAAGCACATCAACTGAGAGCTCACCCAAAGTATCCTAGAGTGACACCATGAAAGTGTCAGATCTGGAATGCACTACCAGCCTCTTCAAATTTTGGGAACTGGATTCAGACTGCTGGCTGTGAATCAGTAGACTAGCAAACAAGAAACAGAATGCCTTTTGAACCTACAGCACAATGTTATCAGTCCCCTCATAAGTAAGGAGATTCAGAGTTAAGGCGAAACCCAACTATAGCCTGAACTCTTGATACTGTGCAAAAGCTGTTTCCCAAATTATGGTCCGTGCACCACAAATAATGTGTCTTGGTAGCCGACAAGTGAAACTTTCTGAGAATTAAGTAGTAGGAAACTGAGCTGTTGGAGGAAGATGATTCCATGAGGGTGGTGTTTTATGAGAAATTGGGCTAAGTAACTAAAACAAGCAGGGAAACCAATGAAGCTGCCCTTTGGAGAAAGAGAATAGGATAGGCAACGTATTGATAAATTTTAACTTGAGAAGGAAAAGCAATGAGAATAATAGAAAGAACAGTGAGTAAGAAAGTGGGAGATGTTTGAGAGAGACAAAAGAAGAAAATGAATGAGTATGGGAAGAGACTAGAGGTGGTCAGGAAAGTATTGTTTTTCCCTGTGAAAATTTTTGACAAAAATAAAAGAAATGTTCACTTGCCAAAAATTTTCTTCTTGATTTTTCAGGCTTTCGTCAAAAAAAAAACACAAACGCTATTTTTTTTTCAGTTTTAAACTGGAAAAACAAAACCTTTTTTTTTGACAAAAATTTGAATTTATTTTGCAAAGATTTCTGTTTTTTTTGGAAAAGCCATTCTCCATCAAAAAACAAAAAAAGATTTCAATAGAAAATTTTCACCCACTTCTAGAAGAGAGTATAATAATGCATGATACAAGAGCTGGCTCTTACCAATTAGTACATGCAAATAGTAGCATGAATGCAGATTTTTCCACAATAGCATCTGCTCTCAGAGGAACATATTGCCTTAAAGACTGTGGGCCAGATCCTCAAAGGTACTTAGGCTCCCAGTGAAAGTTAGGAGCTTAAATATCTTTCAGGGTCTGGGCTACATGTCTGTTCTAATGTCCTTGAGCACTTGAAATAGCAGGGACATAGGAATTGTGGGGCTCAACTACAGAAGGGCCAGGTGACTTAAGTTCTTTCTTAAACAGCTTTGGCTGGTTTTGCTCTCCATTGTCGTCACACTCATTTGGGAGCTTGGGAATCAAAGTGCATTCCCTATCTTTGTCCTTTTCATTGAGCTTTCCCAAATGGGTGCTGGAGTCTGGGGAGAGAGCGATTATTATCAGTGAACTTTTCGAATAGGAACAGCACGTTTCAGAAAGTGGGAAGGATAAACTTTAGTGAAAGATGACGGGCGAGAGGTCAATCAGCATCCATCCAGTACCTTTGGGCATTCCGCTGGGCTTTAATCTCAGCAGTTTAAACAACAAAAATTATCATATGGCAGAGAGAGGAGTGGCCTTCCCCTTTCTTGTGTGGTAGCCTGATACAGGTAATTCAATGGGATGGGTTGATCTTCCATGGACAGATCCTTCCCCTCCCTTGTGGAAGTAGGGGTCAGTCTCTTTGCCACTGGACCCCACTCTCCTTCCTCTAACCCACAGGCCTGCCTTCTGCACTAGGGATGGGGATGGAGACTGGGGGGGTGCACAATTCCCAGCTGTGCAGTGACTCCCAGGAAAATATAACACATGTTGGCTCTCCTCAATATCTCTTACACAGAGCTGGGAGACCCCCTTCCCCTACCCACATAGATCCTGTGGGCACTTTGGTGGGTAGCACCTATAATTCATGTTGATCACATGAATGTATGTGACCCAAGGTGAAATGAGGGTTTTCCAGCAGTCAGGGCCTTATATAAATACCTATAAGAGTTGAGTGATGTAGTCAATGTGTATTAGATTGGAGGCATTGTAAGATTAAACCCTCAAGGTAATTAATTGAGTTTTCACTCCATACACCAGGAATTATCCAGCCTCAATAAGATTATTCATTTTCACATGATTGAGTAGAAAGAGTTTTTGAGCTACTGAGGTTTTAAAATTAATCTTCAAGTTGGAAATGTATCCCCATAGAGCACATAGTGTCACCACATTGAGAAAAAAGAGAATGAGACTGAGGGCAAATAGAAATCTTTCTCGTACTTATGAGATCATTCTATGTTTGGTGTTGTACGTTTCTAAATGTGCGATGTCATTTTCCATGTTCCCATGTCGTGACCAGTGATATTACATATGGTGTATCAGGACACAGATAACTGTTGAATTTTTTGTCCTCAATTTTTTCCATTGTTTGTAATCCTGTCTTGGAAACCTGAAAATATTTACTTCACACGAACGTTCTCTTCTCTCAATTGGTTAATGATTTTTGTCCCTCCCGAGTGCTATTGGATCTTATCTGAAAAGGACATGGTAGTTTTATAACACTACACATTAATACATGGACTTAATCAGTCTAAGTATTTGTGTTTCTGTACGAGCCTGCATTATGGGTTGAATCCAAAGGCCAGTGATGACAATGGCTCTCTTTCCAACTGACTTCAGTGGCCTTTGGCTCAAGCTTTATGCCACTAAGGTTTGACTGTGCTAAAGCAACCTGATAAGAATCAACATAATGAAGGCTAAAACAAGCAGGTGGTGAAGGAAGCATTATTTTCAGAAATGTAGTGTATCATTCTCCTCACCTCCACCCAAATAAGGGTTCTTTGGTTTGTGCAAGGCTCTGCCATCTCCTAGAATGCCCTCACGTTTCACTCCACTTTATTCTTTCTGTGATGCAGCCCATGACTGTGGTACCGGGATAAACATCCAAATTTACTTTTTTTGAGTTAAAGTGGAAAAGCTTCAGACCATAAGCCAACCTCTGTGGGTTTGTAGGAAGAAACTTTCCCTCAGGACAGTTTATCTTATCACTGCCTTCAGGGCTTCTTGTATTTTCCTCTGAAGCATCTAGCGCTGACCATTGTTGGAGCTACAGTACTGGACTGGATTGACCACTAGGATGATCTGGTATGGCAGTTCCTGTGTTTGCATTTTCACTCCAAATGGGTTACTTTTCAGGCAAAAACATTCAAATGTAAATTTTGAAATTCAGACTGTTGCTCACAGACAAAAGCGAGAAATCGAATGCTCACCTATTTGCATGCAACACCAGCCATTTCATGAGAACATAATGAAACGCACTATATCTGTGGCACAAAAAACACCCGCAAATGAAAGTACCATTTTTCCTCTCATTTCAAGAATTTCTCCGTGAGTCTCATTTCTGTACATAACTGTTAGCAGGCACAAAAGAGAATGAACTTGCTCAAGAGAAGCAGATATTCTCTTGCTGTTGTTTCCTCTTTTAAATGTCAGTAACCGAACTCAGGTTTCAGAGGAGCAGCTGTGTTAGTCTCTATCCGCAAAAAGAAAAGGAGTACTTGTGGCACCTAAGAGACTAACAAATTCATTTGAGCATAAGCTTTCATGAGCTACAGCTCACTTCCTCGGATGCATGCAGTGGAAAATACAGTGGGGAGATTTTATGTACACAGAGAACATGAAACAATGGGTGTTACCATTCACATTGTAACCAGAGTTATCAGGTAAGGTGAGCTATTACCAGCAGGAGAGAAAAAAAACCTTTTGTAGTGATAATCAAGGTGGGCCATTTCCAGCAGTTGACAAGAATGTGTGAGGAACAGTGGGGGCGGGGGAGGAATAAACATGGGGAAATAGTTTTACTTTGTGTAATGACACATCCACTCCCAGTCTTTATTCAAGCCTAATTTAATGGTGTCCAGTTTGCAAATTAATTTCAATTCAGCAGTTTCTTGTTGGAGTCTGTTTTTGAAGTTTTTTTTGTTGAAGAATTGCCACTTTTAGGTCTGTAATCAAGTGACCAGAAAGATTGAACTGTTCCTCACACATTCTTGTCAACTGCTGGAAACCCTCACCTTGATTATCACTACAAAAGGTTTTTTTTCTCTCCTGCTGCTAATAGCTCTCCTTACCTGATCACTCTTGTTACAGTGTGTATGGTAATAACCATTGTTTCATGTTCTCTGTGTACATAAAATCTCCCCACTGTATTTTCCACTGACTGCATCCGATGAAGTGAGCTGTAGCTCACGAAAGCTTATGCTCAAATAAATTGGGTTAGTCTCTAAGGTGCCACAAGTCCTCCTTTTCTTAGTAACTGAACTGTTTCTTTGGATTTAGTGGTGTGAATTTTCTCCATCTCTTTGAGGTAATTTGTCAGTAGACTAGCAGAGAATTTCCTGAATCTGTACTTGTTTAACAAAGGAGTTGTGCTACTAATTCAATATGCTTTAATTGTAATCTTAATGTCTGTTATAATACAGACAAACATGACATATCACAAGGTTCGCCAATGTAACCTTGATTAAAAGGTGTTACCTAGAATAAGAAATTAAACTATTTTTTACATTTGCATTTTTACATTTTACAATTTTTACCTTTTTTGTTTTTTGGAAAGGGAGTGAGATTTACTGTAAATTCAGATAGTCCTGAGCTGGCCTAACATTAAGAATTTTCCAACATGTGTGTGCTTACTATACCACCCAGTTATGTTCCTCCAGGTTCTTGGCTTTCATATGCAGTCAAAAATTGTATGACAAGTGAATGGAACTGGAACTCCTTCAGGCGATTATACTAACCACAACTGTTGTCTCATTGTAGCTCAAAATGAAGCTAGAATATAAAATTGGACTATGACTGTGGCAAATCAGGCCCAGTGAGTCTAAACTTTTACACGCTTATTTGTGTTTCTAGTGGGAAGAAGAAAAAAACTCTTAAAAGACATATTCTGACTTTCTACAGCCAGAACACCTGGAGCTGTGATCCAATCATCTCACAAGCTTTTTTCTGCTTTCATGAAAAATCCCAAGCTTTTCAAGGCTGCTGTAAGAAGTGGCATATCTCTCTGTCAGTACAGAATCAGTGATCTAGCGACTTTTTGTGACACCCATGGGCTGTGGGAGATCTACTGAAATTGTAAGCTCTTGGGTCAAGGACTTTATCTTCTTATCTTTATGTCATGTTCCTAACTATATAGATAAATAACAATACTAATAATTATCAACAAATAGCAGCTTTGGGAGCACTGTGTAGCTGAAGACCCCATCTTCAATTAATAGCTGAGAATAAATGTCCTGTTGTAGCATGTTGAATCTGTGTTCAGTGCATTAAATTATTCATCCAGGTAGCATTTTCTCTTGTTCTCTTGTCTATTATTCTGCCCTCAGACTTTTGGGTCCTCTTTGTTCATTTAGGCAGCTCCATTAGTTCTGCTATATATCCATATTCGAGATTCTGTTGCTGCCCTTCATTACAGTAAGTGAGCATCTTGCTTGTCAAAGCACTAGCCATGGCAAAGTGCCTAGCACTATGCTTATTTTTATTTTATTATGGCAGAACCAGCACAGAGAGGGAAAGGTAACAAATTCAAACCAACAAAAAAGTGAGGTTACAGTGTAACGCCAACAGACCCCGCTCGTCGGTGGGTGGGATTGAACCGGAGCCTCTGGAGCTTAGTGCATGAACTTCTACCGCATGAGCTAAAAGCCAACTCGCTCTTAGCTAAGCTGTAGAGCAAACTCATTAATCTCTCTCTCTAAGTGATCTCAGTGCCGCTAGATGGGACAGAACACCACACCCAGGAGGTGTGTGGGTTGCATACTTCGCTAGCTAAGGAAGCGCGTCCTGAGCTTCAGAGACTTCCCAATTGAAATCCTGGATGAGCCCCCACTTGTAATGCTGACAGACCCCGGTCGTCAGCAGGCAGGATTGAACCGGGCACCTCTGGAGTTTAGTGCATGAGCCTCTACCACAGGGACTGGCAACCTTTGGCATGCGGCTCGTCAGGAAAATCTGCTGGCGGGCGAGGATGGTTTGTTTACCTGCAGCGTCCGCAGGTTCAGCTGATTGCAGCTCTCACTGGCCGCGGTTTGCTATTTCAGGACAATGGGGGCTGCGGGAAACGGTGCGGGCCGAGGGATGTGTTGCCCACCACTTTAGCAAAGCTTTTGATACGGTCTCCCACAGTATTCTTGCCAGCAAGCTAAAGAGGTATGGGCTGGATGAATGGATTATAAGGTGGATAGAAAGCTGGCTAGATCATCAGGCTCAACGTGTCGTGATCAATGGCTCCATGTCTAGTTGGCAGCCGGTATCAAGTGGAGCGCCCCAAGGGTTGGTCCTGGGGCTGGTTTTGTTCAATATCTTCATTAATGATTTGGAGGATGGTGTGGATTGCACCCTCAGCAAATTTGCAGATGACACTAAACTGGGAGGCGTGGTAGATATGCTGGAGGGTAGGGATAGGATAGAGAGAGACCCAGACAAATCAGAGGATTGGGACAAAAGAAATCTGATGAGGTTCAACAAGGAAAAGTGCAGAGTCCTGCACTTAGGACAGAAGAATCCCATGCACCGCTACAGACTAAGGACCGAGCAGCTAGGCAGCAGTTCTGCAGAAAAGGATCTAGCGGTTACAGTGGACGAGAAGCTGGATATGAGTCAACAGTGTGCCCTTGTTGCCAAGAAGGCTAACAGCATCTTGGGCTTTATAAATAGGAGTATTGACAGCAGATCGAGGGACATGATCATTCCCCTCTATTCGGCATTGGTCATCTGGAGTACTGTGTCCAGTTTTGGGCCCCACACTACAAGGAGAATGTGGAAAAATTGGAAAGAGTCCAGCGGAGGGCAACAAAAATGATTAGGGGGCTGGAGCACATGACTTATGAGGAGAGGCTGAGGGAACTGGGATAATTTAGTCTGCAGAAGAGAAGAATGCAGGGGGATTTGATAGCTGCTTTCAACTACCTGGTAGGGGGTTCCAAAGAGGATGGATCTAGATTGTTCTCAGTGGTACCAGATGACAGAACAAGGAGTAATGGTTTCAAGTTGCAATGGGGGAGGTTTAGGTTGGATATTAGGAAAAACATTTTCACTAGGAGGGTGGTGAAGCACTGGAATGGGTTACCTAGGCAGGTGGTGGAATCTCCTTCCTTAGAGGTTTATAAGGTCAGGCTTGACAAAGCCCTAGCTGGGATGATTTAGTTGGGGATTGGTCCTGCTTTGAGTAGGGGGTTGAACTAGATGACCTCCCTTCCAACCCTGATATTCTGTGATTCTATGATTCTAAGGTGCCACCAATGGACAAAGGCCCCTGCAATGGCAGGGAACTGATTAGTGAAATATGCCCAGATGATCCTAGCAGGTGAACTGTACTCCCTGATGCAGAGGAATGTGAACCTCCCCATGCCCGATCCCCGCCGATCTCAGCTGTGGGAAAATCCCTTCCCAACCCCAAATCTGGCAGTCAGTTTGACCCTGAGCATGTGAGCAAGAGATACCTGCCAGGCATCTAAGAAAGGGGATTCTTTATACCACCTCACCGCATTGGTCCACTCCATCCAGTGTCCCATCTCCAGCTGTGGCTAACCTCTGATGCTTCAGAGGAAGGTGAAAAATAACCTCAAAGTACGTCTGACCAATTGAGCATCAGGGAGAAAAAATCTTTCCTGACTCCTGCAGGTGACTGGTTAAAGCTCTGAAGCATGTGATTTAATTATAATCATGGGAGTAAAGGTGCAGCTTCCTATGGTTTTATCCAACATATAGAGAGGGTCAGCACTATCTTACCCAGTGAAATCCCCATAAGTTTGTAGGGGATTGGTGCCAAAAAGTGTAGCTTTTCAGTGGTTCTGTCTCTACTCTTAACAGCCACCTCTCTTCCATGACAACATTGCAGCAAATACATGGAGTTTCCTCTGACATAGTTCTGTGGGGTCAGAAGTATATTGGTTTGACCACTCTCCCTACAACAGGCAAAAGAACGGGCATTCCACTCTTTACATCCCCTTCAAATAAAAAAGTAGAAATGGGCCCAAACCACAAGTGCTTAAGGAATTTTTGGTTTATTCTCTTATGAGTCCGTTAGTAAAATGTGGATGAGACACTGGGTTTAGACTTTAGACTCCCTCAATGTTTAAGAGTCTCTGGGTCATTTGGTGTTGTTTGTAGCTATCTCTGTATTTTTAAAAACAGAAACTCCTGTGTTTGTAAATTAGGTAGATTACAACAAAGGACCACCCCAGCCAAACACAGTAGCCAGTGCTATCCTTAACTCTGAAGACCCTAGTTCTCAGAGAGTTTTCTGAAAATTGAAATTGAATGAGATCAGGCAAGCAGAATCTACATCTGCTTTGACTGTCAATTATATCTTCATATGGAGTACCCATCCCAAGCTGCACTCATAGTGTGTCAAACTAAGAGGCTAATATGATATCCTCAAGATCAATGACTGCATAATTACTACAAAGAGCATAATGCTTTTAATCAAAACTATAAACCAATCTAAATGATCTGTCCCCAAAGTCTCAGTACTGTTTGTTGATGAACATGATCTCATAAAAGCTTTCGAAAAATTATAGTTATTGTATAATGTTAAAAAAAGAAAGTAGAAAGAGAGATTTTTATTTTATGTAGCAATAGGATTTGGCAAGCATTTTACAGTATATTAATAGTAAATGCTATATATCTTAATGGTAAGAACCATACGTATGTATATTAATGTCTCCTAAATTTTCAACAATTTCAAGAATATATGTATAGTAAATGTATGTATATGTATATGTATAATATAATATAGAATGGATCTCTGTTCCTTTACTTATCACATTGACTTTATAAGTGACACTGATTTACCTACTCTTCCTCTATGTTTGAAATGTTATTTGTTTGACAGAAATATTGGGCCTTGTTCTCATTTTCATGTAAAGTATATGTAAATACACTTTATGTATAAACATAACTTGCACCTGTTTGATGGCCCTTTTGTACTGTAAAGGGGCCTTTGCATAATTATACATGCATATTTAATATACTTTGCATTGCAGTACAATATCTGGGCGCCAGCTATATACAAGCCTCCTCAAGACAGGAGCCATATGATGATGAATATGTTGGTTGTTGCAAGTTCTTTCTGTACTTTTGTTCTATTTCTTCTTCTGCCAACTTCCACCCATTTTGGCTGCCAAACCCGAGATCCCCTGGGCCTGATTTTCAGAATGGCAACTGAAATCAAGGCACCCTCTATCAGTGGCCACTTCTGAAAACTCAGCTCTAAATGCCTCTTGGTTCTCCTCTGTTGTACTGTGACCTGTGTTACACAGAAGGCTACATAATCATAAGAGTTCTGGCCTTAAAATCTATGACACTAGAGAGAAAGCAATGTTCTTTTTCCAATTTCCATTGTAGCTAGGCTGAATGGGCACATGTTTACAGTGTTTTAGGAAAATTACTCTTTTGTTCTAGCAACTCACCTATTATACCATACACAACAAGTGCTCACTTAGTTTAATCAAGTAGTTCACAGTCACTGCGAGCCAAAGCTATATTTCTGGCTGCATCTCTCCCTAACTGAACTTTTATAACATACATTATTCTCAATAACCACTGCACTGCCCGATGACTGCTATAATGTAAACAGAACAATTTAGCTGCACACTTACTGCATTGGCAGGCTGGAGTCATTTCTCAGGTTAGCTCTTGTGCTGCCTTCTCAAGGCCAGTGAGAATGACCACCCTTCAGTGCGGGGAAAGTAATAATGGACTGAACAAACAAAAGAGAACACAGAACCCCATCTGTTTTGATGATGGAAGGTCACTTGATCTTCTGCCTGCATGAAGACAGAAACAAGTGATCTCTAAAGAGAAAAGCAAAATTACAGGAAAATAAGTGGGTTTGACACAATCTTACAAAAGCAAGAGAATTCCTATTTTAAAGATTTCCCCAATGCTACTGAGAGGTCCTGTTGTGTGTGCAGATGGGGGAATGATTTTGTCCAAACCTTTTTATGGCTGAAAAATGCAAACGCGGCAACATCTGAACATTTTATTCATTCTTATCAGTTTTGCCAAGTTGTTTCAGTTGAAAACAGCCTAAAAAAAACCCATCCCAAAATCATGGTGTTTTGTTTCAACCTTTGTGAAACGAAAAGTTTTGATGTTTTGATTCCAAATGACTTTTCATTTAAAAACTTCTGTTAATTGTTTTTTTTTTAAATCCCAATAAAATATTTTAAAATGATTGAAAGCAGAATGGAACATTTCAATTTTATTCAACTGAGGCTTGTCAATTGACCTGCGATACCATTTTTTTTGACATTCGAATTATTCAAAAATTTTAAAAAATATATTTTTGGTTCGACACAAAATGAACCCTCACCCTTTTTTTTTTTTTGAATGACCAGCAAACCAAAATATATTTTTTTCTTCCAGCTCTACCTGTCTGTAGATTTGGGGGATGGAGTTAAGGCTGGTGATCTGTAGACGGGCCGATGACACTGGGTAACAAAAGCAACGTTGAATGTCATTATGCATGGAGCCGAGGTGCTTTTTGGAAATAGATGCTTTATTCAATTAATAGACTGGATCCAAGAACTTTCCGAGCTTCTAGCTCCCTATGTAGCATCTCACCCCGCAACACCTGGGGCTGGTGGTGCCTGGAGGACACAGAATGGTATCTTTGCCACTGTGGACGTTGGACGATGGAAGGTCCCCCTTTTGGGTCTGAGAATGACTACAGAACCACTTTCTTTTTTCAGATGGATGGTGCTTTAATTGGTAGTTCTGTGCTCAGTTTAATTGTTGTTTCGATACTTTTTTTAGTTCTTTAATCTTTATATTTTATACGACAAAGATCCTGGATACGTTGTGTATAGATAGGCACGGAGTATATTCAATGCATTCTTTTGACTGTTACTATTGTTTTATTTATGTAGATCTGAAGAAAAAAAAACCCACTCAAAACCAATAAGCGCCTCTCCCACTAGATGGCAGCAGGAGACCTTAACAGATAGTCATTCAATCTACAACTTGCTCCTATTTTTGACTCTTTCTCTTGACACATAACTATTAAGATGTTCCTTTCGAAGGATGAATTGCTTGACTTGCTTTCCAGAGAGTGGTTCAAAATACAAAGGAATTCCAGCACCAGTGAAATCCGCTGTCCATCCTCCAGCTGGGATGCTAATCCCTTTCCTTTCTGCCTCCCTTAGGTCTCTGCAATGATTGTGATGGCACCGAGAGATCTCCTCAGTGGGTTATAGCTTCACAGCACAACGATTGCTATTTCCACTGGGCGCCATTGTGTCCCTGGGCCCGTGTGCCAGCTCAGGGCACTTTGGGGGAAGGAATATGGCACCCCTTCACTAAACTGCAAGCACTAGCTGCAGGTTTGGATAATTTTTCGTGGTGCCCAGAACAGGTCCAAGTCCCGCCCCCTTCCCACACCCCACCGAAGCCTCTGGGAGGGAGTTTGGGTGCGGAGGGGGTTCGGGCTCCAGGAGGGAGTTTGGGTGTGGGCGCGGTTCAGGCTCTGAGAGGGAGTTTGGGTTGGGAGGGGTGAGGAGTTGGGCTCTGGGAGGGAGATTGGGTGCGGGCTCTGGGATGGGCCAGGGGCTTGGGATGCAGGAGCGGGTCATGGGGTTGGTGCTTACCTTGGGGAGCGTCATCTCCAAAAGTGACCCTTAAACCCCTCTGGCAGCAGCTCGGTGCTCAGGCAGCGGGGGGGACACCCCCCACCCAGGGGCCGCTTCCCGGAGCAGCATGGAGCAGGGAGGCAGGAAGCCACCTTAGTCCTGCTGCGCTGCTGGTGGCGGTGGCCAGGGGCCCCCGGGACCTTTTAAATTGCCTGGGGGCTGCAGGCAGGGCGGGGAGACACACTGGGGGAGGTGCGTGGGGGTGGCGGGCAGGGTCGGGGGAGAGACTCAGCCCCGAACATTGGTGGAGCAGGGCCCCCAGGCCCTGAATATTCCTGGAGCCCAGGCACCACAGGCCCATACATCTTGCTGCCCCTGACGGCAAGAGCTTTCTGTAGTGCTGGTAGTAGCATGTGTTTTGGTGGGGAGGAAACAGCCTTCCTAGAGCTACTCTCCCTTCGGTGCAGGTGAACAGGACGGGGGTGGGTGGGGCAAATGGCAGAGCCTTGGTTCCACCCTCCAATTGCACCAGTCAGCACAGCTGCACTGGAGTAAATGGGGAAATAATTTTTGTCAGGGATAGAGATAGTGAATTATATAACCCTTGGAGGAAATGGGGAACCCAGGACCAGAGAGAGTCACAGTCTGGTTCCGTGTCTATACTTTGGCAGTGGAACTGGGAGCTACCTCTTAGTCAGCACTGGGTGTCAAAGCCACTCTTGGTCCCTTTGTGTGTTTTGTTTTCCACCTCTGCTTTCAGAGATGGGCAACAGGACACACAATTTAGATAGAGATTCAGCTTTTTGAAACCCCTGATGTCATGCAGTGTTCATCATTTGGGCCATTTGTCATAGCCATGACATTCTGATGTGGATCCAGACCTGGATTCTGAATCCGCTAAAGAGGGTTTTATTGAAATCTGGTCTTTAGTTTGTTCACATCGCTAATTACATCTATTGTTTTTTGTTAAATGTAGATTTTGCATGTGTGACTGAATATGAATTTTATAGCATGATGAGTGTCAATAATATTTTCTACTGTACTCCACCATTACATATTCTACAACTGTTGCATATTTTACAGGAAAAAGACCCCCTTTCCAAACATGGAACATAATGGCTTGCACACCTTGCTGCCTACATGAGAAATGCTGAGACAATGAAGGAATCAGAACAAATACCATGAGGCTCAGAGGCTGACTAGAACTAGTTGTAAAATTTAGAAACAATCAAAATTGCAATGAAAACCAGACATTTTTGAGGTAAATTTCCCACTGATGTTGCATTTTCTTTAATTAATGTTTCTGAACACATCCTTGCATGGAAGACAGTATGGCCCTGATCCAACAAGCTAAGAAAACCAATAGGTCTTGACCTACATGCTTAATGGTGTTTAAGTACCTTGTTGATTTAAGATCTATGTTACTACCAAGCATTATTGTGATGATGTCTCTTTGTTGACATAGAATTGGATCACGTATCTTTCAGCTATAAATTTGAGGCTCTCCGGTAACTAATTGAAATCAATGGGTGTTCGGCACCTAAGTGTGCCGGAGAGGACTAGCACTGGAGATCGAATCTTTTACCTGCAGATGGTAAATTCAAATCCTAGACACGTGTAGCTGAACAGCTATTGCTACCCAGTAGTCTGGCTGAAATTAATTTTTGGTTTAGTTCACACTGTACAGGTGTCCATGTTACAGAAACCAGCCATTTACACTAGGACTCTACTTTGCATCTTAGTTGCCAGTCTCTACAGAGTGAAGTATTGAATAGACATAGCGTGAAATTCTGTCCCCACGGAAGCCTATGGCAAAACTCCTATTGATTTCATTGGAGCCGGGGAGTATTTTACCTGTGGAGAATGCTACTTTCTTGGGCCAAATTCCCTGCTGGTATAAAATGCAGCTCCATTTACTTCAGTGAAGTGATGCCACTTGACATGTTCAGGGAAATGAGCCCCTTATATCTAACATGGTCCCTTGACGTAATGGCTTGAAATGAAAGGGTAGGGTGAGTTTGGGAAGCTTGTACGACCACTGTGACTACACATCATACTTCAGCCTTCAGGGCTGCCAGTTCAGACTGGTTGAAAATTTTCCATCAAAACAATTTGGAATCAATGTAATTTTTTTCGGAAAGTGTTTTGCTTCCTTTGGGAAAATTTTGATTCAATCAAAAATGTCCAGTTGTTTGACAAAAAAACAAAACAAAACAAAACAAAAACCCAACATTTCCCACAGGGGAAAAAAAACCACACCCATTTTCTTCCATTATATTTCACCAGAACTAACAGTCTTTGGAAATTAACACCAGTGAAAAAATATGGGGATCCTTTTCAACTCAACAGCCCACATACAATAGTGGGGAATAACTTACATACTGGTACAGATCCAGTTGATTACCACTTGGGTTGGGAGGATGTGAGCCTCAGCCACTATGTGATTCCCTCAGGCTCTATTTCCTCAGCCCAACAAAGTGCTAAATTCAAATAGTCCGCTCACTTGCCTAAAGTTAAGCATGTGCTTAAGTGCTTTACTGGCTTGGGGCCCTCCAGAGGAATGTTGTCAGTACATGTTCTGGCATGGGTGGTTGTGCTTTAAAGTAGCTAGCTGCATGTGCCACTATCTAAGGCTCTCTCCCTGTCTCTCCACTTTCAATAGTTCCTGAGTGCTCATTCAGTATCTCAGTAACAAAGGGAAAGTAGCATATAAGTGCTGGCTGGATTTTCATTTAGCTCTCTACGCTTTAAAAGCTTTGGGGAAAAAATAGAGAGAGAGCAGCTTTTAATAAAGTAGAGATGATTGGAACACCAGTAATTTTCTTTCCTCTCTGCCTCTTCAAAGAGACTGTAGAGAATATAATTTAATTTGATTAATTCACAGCTCATATTTAAAATCCCCCCTTTTCCTTTTGGAAGTTGCACATATAAACCATCTGAAAAGTATTCAGATACCTTTAGCAGGAAGTGGCTATGTTATGTGCTCTACTTGTGAGCCACAAGAACACCGGTGCCCTGTCTTATAATATGTGACAAACACATTTGTTTGATGAGTTATATAATGGATGAGACAAAAGGAAGGCAACCACATCTCTTTCTTCTGCTCCATTTCTTCACAGGTGATCATTCATAAGGCTATGTTTTAGTCACAGGTATTTTTTAGTAAAAATCATGGACAGGACAGGGCAGTAAACAAAATTCAGGGCCCATGATGTAGCTGTAGCGAGGTGATGACTCACCAGTGCGGCACCTCCTGCTGGTTGTCTCAGGAATTAGCTCTTC
This sequence comes from Lepidochelys kempii, assembly GCF_965140285.1. NCBI lineage: Eukaryota > Metazoa > Chordata > Testudines > Cheloniidae > Lepidochelys > Lepidochelys kempii. The sequence continues at coordinate 260,531,246 of NC_136381.1, forward strand.
CAGCCTACAGCGCCCTCAGCAGGCCAGTGTCTCACCTGCCACTGGCCCCCATGTCCCCTCCAGACCCTAGTGCCCCTGTACCTTGGGGTGCTGCCCCCTGGCAATACCCCCACACTCTGGGTCTCCCCTCCCAGGGGACCCCCAACCCTCTATTCCCTCGGTGGCTACTGCCAGTCAACATCTAGCCCCCGCTCACTGGGGCAGACTGCAGTCTGTAAACCACTCATCACAGGCAAGGGGGTTTGGACCAGCTGCCTCTGCCTAACCCCAGGCTACACCTCTGCAGCCCCAGTACCTCGGTAAGCCTTGCACAAGGCCTGCAGCCTGGGGAGTTACCAGGCTGGAGCTCCCCAGCTCCTCTTGCCTTTCCCCAGCCCTGGTCTACTCAGGTGCGTGCGTGCGTGCGTGCCGTGCCGTGCCGTGCCGTCCCGTCCCGTCCCGTCCAGTCCAGTCCCGTCCAGTCCAGTCCAGTCCAGTCCAGTCCAGTCTTTCTCTCTACAGCTAGAGAGAGACTCTGCCAGCTCCTGGCTCACTGGCCTTTTATAGGGCCAGCTGTGATCTGATTGGGGCGTGGCCCCAGCTGTGGCTGCCTTCCCCATCAGCATAGCCTTTAGCTCACAGCCCTGGCCCTCTTCCAGGGCTGGCTTTAACCCCTTCTGAGCTGGAGCGGGGTGACCGCCCCACTACAGTATCCATGACTTGTACTATATACCCCCGACTAAAACTTAGGTGCTCTGGCGGGAGGGGAGGGGTGGCACAGGGGCACCATGTGTGCTCTGGGAGGGCAGACAAGGGGTGCTGGGGGTGCTCTGGGGGGGCAGCCTGGGATCCCTGCTGGTGCTGGGAGGGAGGGGGGACTAGTGCGGCTGGCAGGCTCCCTACTCATCTCTGTGCGGCTCCCAGAAGTGGCTGTCATGTCCCTGCAGCCTCTCGGCTGAGATGCAGCCAGCAGGGGTCCGCGTGTTGCCCCCACCCCAAGCGCTCACTCTGCAGCTCCCATTGGCCAGGAACCACGGCCAGTGGTAGCTGGTGGGGTGGTGCCTGCGGGCAGAGGCAACGCACGGAGCTGCCTGGCCACGAATCCACCTAGGAGTTGGACATGCTGGCCACTTCCAGGGAGCCCCTCCAAGGTAAGCACGACCCAGAGCCCTCACCCCTGCCCACACGCGAACCCCCTGCCTCAGCCCTGAGCCTCCTCCTCCTGCTCCTGCTGGAGGGTAGGGGCACAGTGACCCGAGATTGCTCAGGCGGCCCCCAGGACAGCTGCACCTGCCACTGCAGAAGTCCTGGAGGTCCCAGAAAGTCACGGAATCTGTGACTTCTGTGAACTCCATGACAGACTTGCAGCCTGAATAATTCGCAATCAGTTTCAGCTAACATTATTTTTCAAGTTAGGACATTACGATTACTGCTTCCCGCACCCTTTTTTACCCCAGAATATGTCTGAATGATCAAATGCTAAATATACAGAACAGCAACGAAAGGTATGTGCTACCAGAAGAGCCGGTCGAGATATTTAGGACAAAACATGTCTTTAATTGAAAAGTGCTGTTTCATCAAAACCAAAACATTTCACCAAGATATATCAACTCTGAAGAAGTTTTTGACCAGAAAATTTCTGAGGTCCAGGGTAGAATATCCAGTCATTTCAAGAAAGAAAGACCCGAACTGAAAATCTGACCTTTTTGACAAAATTCCATTTTGTGAAATTATTGGAAACGTTTTGGTTTTCTTCCTGTTATGTTCACTGCGCACACACAGAGAAGTTAGATTAAAAAAACCAGCAACATAAAATACTCTTGTTGGAAGATTGCAGCATACCACTAATTTATTTCTTACAATTCAGAACCTTAACCCAAGAACCTGTTGGAGAAAAACACAGTTCTCATTCTCAGGTTGGGTGCAGCAAGTCAGATACACTTTATGTCGGCGGGAGAGCGTCTTCCACTGACATAGCACTGTCCACACCAGCACTCTTTTGGTGAAACTTATGTCGGTCAGAGGTGTGTTTTTTTCACACCCCTGACCAACAAAAGTGCTAGTGTAGACAAAGTCTTATGCAAAATGTCATTGCTAAATACAAGATTTGAACAGATTGTTTAGCATAAGTAGTTAACACATATTTCAAGGGACCATTCAAGGTGAAGTAGCTTGTTAACACCCTTCCAGTCATAGGGAGGAAATGGGGGAGTGGGAAGGAAATAGCTGGGGGGATTGTTAGTGGGTTGCAAGTTTGTTGTAATAAGCCATAAATCCAGCATCTCCGGAAGGGAGGAAGAATCTGCCCCTGCATGAATCACCTCTGCTTTATTCCCCAAACACTACAATTGTGCACCAAGGACATACCGAAAGGCTACTGAAGTTAGACACCAGAGTGGTCATGCCCCTAATGCCTATGGGTAAATACAATGTCTAGTTAAAACATTTCAATGAAAATTATTTTTCAGTGGAAAATTGTTTTTGACCAAATGAACATTTTCACAGGAAGGAGGTGCTCTCCTTGAAAATTTTCCTCTATTTTATTGGAAAACCAAAAAGCAAAACTGTTCATCTGAAAACTGTGTGCAGTGTTGTGGTAGCCATGTCAGTCCCAGGAGAGACAAGGTGGGTGAGATAGTATCTTTTATTGGACCTCCACCCACCTTGTCCATCTGAAAACGGACATTTGCCTAAAAACGGTTTGTATTTGTCAGATTTTGGCTGGAAAAAAATCAGTTTTGGGGTTGTTTTTTTAAAATATTTTTTTCCGTGGGGGGAGAGGGGGAGAATTTGTGACCATCTGTAATAAACACCCACTAGTGTGAACCCATCAGTGTCTACAAATATTGCAACAAACACCAATGTACATACTTGCATCTATAAATACTGCACCTAATGCCAGTGTGCATTTATTCTTACCTGTATGTAGGAGTGTGCTTTGCTCTACAATCTCTGCAAACCACCTGTTATTCTGCATGCATATGCACCTGTGTAATTACCATTAAACACCTTCAGAAAATATAACAGTTAAAAACATCCAAAAAAGCAAATTGTCACCAGAAGCAGACTTGTTTATGCCATTTTAAATAGGGAGCAGCATCAGAAGCAGGGAACCGCAAAGAGAAGAGATGGCAGTGGAATGCATTCACATAAGAAAGCATAGAAAACTTTCCTACAGAAAGGCATTTGAGATGAAAACTTTGATGAGAAAATAGACCTGTGTGAATAATTTTGACAGTATGTCCAGACAAACGCCTTGGATCTGATTTCACATAAATGACAATATATTACTATCTAGCTCTTATATAGCACTTTTCATCAGTAGATCTCAATGCACTTTGCAAATGAGACAGATATCACTATTCCAATTTTACAGATGGGGAAACTGAAGCACTGGGAGGGAAGCAATTTGCTCGAAGTCACACAGCAGGTGGCTGGCAGAGCTAGGATCAGCACCCAAATCTCCTGAGTCCCAGGCCAGTGCAGCAGAAAATAACCTTATTGTGCTTGCTGGAGTATGTTTTCACCATGAGTGAAAAAGCTTGTGAAACTGCATTGTGTTGTGTGCAAACAAAATTAAAAGGCCCACTGCCAGAGACTCATACAATTAGACTGCACAAGGCACCGTAGACAATGAACTGTAGCCAATGGAGCTGGTCAATTAAAATTTTAATTTTTATGAAAAAAATTTTAATGAAAAAATAGGGAAAAGAATGTTAGTTTTCACATTTTTGCTCCCTGGTTTTCAACCACAGATTCCACGGCCAGAAGAGACCATTGTGACCATCTAGTCTGACTTGTATAACACAGGCCAGAGAACTACCCCAAAATAATTTCTAGATCATATTTTTAGAAGAACATCTAATAGTGATTTAAAAATTGCCAGTCATGGATAAACCACCATGACTCTTGGTAAATTTGTTTCAGTGATTAATTTCCCCTACTGTTAAACTGTAATGCCTTATTTCCAGTATAAATTTGTCTAGCTTCAACTTCTAGCCATTGGCTCATGTTACATCTTTCTCTGCTAGATTGAAGAGCCCACTATGAAATGTTTGTTCCCCATGTGTATACATACAGACTGTAATCAGTTCACCCCTTAACCTTCTGTTAAACTGATTAGATTGAGTTTATCACAAAAAGGCAGGTTTTCTAATCCTTTAACTTTTCTTGTGGTTCTCCTCGGAGCCCTCCCCAATTTATCAACAGCTCTAGCAGGGAACAATCTTCTTTTGGCAGAGACACAGGGTAGATAACCCAGGGCTTTTCAGTCTTATATAACAGAAATTTTGTGAAATCCTGTGCAGAGGGGCAAAGAAAATGTTTTGATGGAAGAGTCAAATGTTGTCATTCATTAACCCCAGTTGAGGCCTGTATCAACACATGGTGAGAAACAGTTCCTGCTCAAAACAGGGGACCTGGAACAGGGAGGGCCAGGGGGCCATGGCCTCTCCCACCTTTTACCAGCTGTAAGGGTGAGCGACGGGGGAGGGGAAAGGGCAGAGAGGAGTGTGCAGGGGCCTTGGGGCAAGAGGCAATGCGGGGGCAAGCTCTTTGGGGAAGGGGCGTTGTGGGAGTGGGACCTCCAGGGGTGGGACCATGGTTCAGTCACCTGTGTCCCCCTCCCCCACACTTTTAGGACGCTTCTGGCTGCAAAGGGTGGGAGAGGACTGACTTAGTATGTCAGTGTCAAAACCAGGAATGGAACCCATCACTCTTAACTCCCAGTCCAGTGCTATATTCACTAGACTCCATTGCCGTTCACTTTCTTTTTTTATTTTTAATTATTATTCTCTTCATGCCAAGAGCAGTGTAAAATCATTGTACCTGCCTGGTAAATCTCCAAGTTAGCTTTGCAAGGCTGATGTAATTCTGTTACCCGGGGTTCTTTCAACCCAAAGCTCTTGGTAACTTTTACTCTGTACAAAGTGGGGTCAGGAAATAAATCAGGGGAGACACGGCCGTCCGACCAATGTGTCCTGTGTTTGTGTCCTGGCACAAACAGGACAACACAAGAGGGCTTTCACTAAAAGCTAAACTTTACTTAGTCTCAAGCACTTATTCACGTCCGCAACAGGTTAGTAAAACACCCCCAACCCTCGCAGATTACCAAAGTTGAGTGTGGCTCTCAAATGGCACAGCGGCAGCCTTCCGGTGGCCAAATCTTCCGTCTGCCAGTGGGGACCACAAGACGTATCCAGAAGGAGAGTCCAGAAGAGTCCTACTACCTCAAACTTCCCCCCTTATTTATATATTAGTAACAGAATGACATGTCCCTTAAAGAAAACTTGTTAAGTAAGCACTTTCAATGGTCAAGCAAGAGGTTCCTTCTGATTATTGATTAAACAGGTGTGGGTTTTTCCAGAGTTTGCAGCCTTAAGGCCCCAGTAGACATTCCTGGGGCACATCCTGCTCTTCTAAAATGCACGTATCAGCAACTTCAACACAATTCTTATCAGGAAGGACGCAGGGTCAAGGTGCCCTTTCTGTGGCACCCAAAACTCCCTCCCCTCCTGCCTTGGTCAAGCTGAGGCTGCTGAATGGCCACTTTATGGCCTGCTGACCTGGCTGCTTTTAGCAATAAGCCATAGTGGTTTCAGGCACTTCACTGGTTTGCTGACATCTCCCCGTACATACAACCTGGAATTTCTTTCAGTGCCTCACATCCAGAAAGTCAAAGTACACACGCGCTTAGCTTGAATCTTAAGTCCCCACAATCTGTAAATCAAGCCGAGTTTGAAGGTGTTAGCATATAGGCTTGTTTGTCAGCCTGAGATAGAATTCTGGGTTTGACTTTTTGATACACTTATATCTTATACTAATACGTGTGAAGAACAATGAACAAAGACACTGTGTGTTGCATTTCCCACAACCAGATGGAGCTTTTAGTACAATGGGAAAAGATAAGGGATAGAGCAGTTAAAGTGTTACTGGGCATGGTGGGGATGTAATATATGAGCGCACACTTAAAGACAGTCTCAACTCCTTATCTCAAGGCAAGGTCAAGCAACCAGTTAGGAGGAGCAAGGGAGGAGGCATAAGAAACACTAAAAGCTGAAGAAAGGCCTGACACAACCTCACTCCTTACCCCTCCCATGGGGTACAAAAGGGATGGGATGAAGACCCCAGACTCTCGACCCTCCAGAATGGAACATGACCATAACTTGTGAGGGGTGTGACTATGGGCATGCACTGCAGGTATATTTGGGCCTGCTAAGGAGGAGGAGGTGGGAATAGGGAATGGGGGGACACACAGGCAAGGCTCTGTAGCACCAGGGCTGGGAAGGGGGACACAGGGTAAATGGTCTGTGGTGTCAGAGCTGGAAATGGAACACTGGGAAACAGAATTTGCCAGCATGTAGCACTATGGATATGTTTGCTTGGAACTAACCCCAAGAAACATTGCATTGCCTGCACTTCAGACTTCTGGTCTTCTGCTTTCTGTCTGCATGACAAGAACCAGGGGACGGGGTGAAGTGAAAGCCCTCTCACAGAGGGAAACTGGGTCAGTAGTTTTAAATGCATGAACATTTAGAACTGAAAGGACTAGCATTACAGATAGTGGGGTGAGGAGAAAAAGTGCTGTTTTTCCTGATTTTTCCAGCTGGATTGCCAGAGAGCACCATTAAAATGCTTCCTCTCTTTCTGCAAAACCAAGTGAAAATGGGTGCTGCTAACCAGGGCTGACGTTTCTGATCACATGACTTATCTTCCCCTTGTGATCGGAAATGGTGTCCTTTAAGAGGCAAAGTTGACATTCACTGTATTTATAAATGACATATTTACTTAACTTTGCTGGATGGATATAGAGAGAGTGAGTGAAATTTTCCATTCTGTTTTTGTTGTCTGAGAGATGGAAGACTTGGAACTAGACAAAGGTTTGTGGATTGTCAGTATGCCCTATATCAAGAGAAAGGGAAGAAAAATGGGCAAAGAGAGTGGGCCACAGAGCAGAGAAGCAGTGATGGGATGAGGCTAACGTATGTAGATTGGGAATTGTCATAAATATAAAGGGAAGGGTAAACCCCTTTGAAATCCCTCCTGGCCAGGGGAAAGCTCCTCTCACCTGTAAAGGGTTAAGAAGCTAAAGGTAACCTCGCTGGCACCTGACCAAAATGACCAATGAGGAGACAAGATACTTTGAAAAGCTGGGAGGAGGGAGAGAAACAAAGGGTCTGTGTGTCTGTCTATAGTCTGTCTTTGTCGGGGATAGACCAGGAATGGAGTCTTAGAACTTTTAGTAAGTAATCTAGCTAGGTATGTGTTAGATTATGATTTCTTTAAATGGCTGAGAAAAGAATTGTGCTGAATAGAATAACTATTTCTGTCTGTGTATCTTTTTTGTAACTTAAGGTTTTGCCTAGAGGGGTTCTCTATGTTTTTGAATCTAATTACCCTGTAAGATATCTACCATCCTGATTTTACAGGGGGGATTTCTTTATTTCTATTTACTTCTATTTTTATTAAAAGTCTTCTTGTAAGAAAACTGAATGCTTTTTCATTGTTCTCAGATCCAAGGGTTTGGGTCTGTGGTCACCTATGCAAATTGGTGAGGCTTTTTATCCAACATTTCCCAGGAAAGGGGGGGTGCAAGTGTTGGGAGGATTGTTCATTGTTCTTAAGATCCAAGGGTCTGGGTCTGTAGTCACCTAGGCAAATTGGTGAGGCTTTTTACCAAACCTTGTCCAGGAATTGGGATGCAAGGTTTTGGGAAGTATTTTGTGGGGAAAGACACGTCCAAACAGCTCTTCCCCCGTAACCAGTATTAGTTTGGTGGTGGTAGCGGCCAATCCAAGGACAAAGGGTGGAATATTTTGTACCTTGGGGTAAGTTTTGACCTAAGCTGGTAAAGATAAGCTTAGGAGGTTTTTCATGCAGGCCCCCACATCTGCACCCTAGAGTTCAGAGTGGGGGAGGAACCTTGACAGGAATGATGTCAGGACAATAGTTCCATAGCATGGAAGCACAGACAGCTTTCTGAAAAAAAAGGCAGTCCCCATGAGAACCCTCTCTCATCTGCCATGCTGCTCACTTTGCATTCCCCTACTGGAAACCTGAAAGCAGTGTGCAACAGGTAAGATGTATAATTTATTACTTTGCCTCCTGAGATTTTGAGGCTCTTCAGACGAGCCCCCTGCTGCCATGCATTCTGATTCTTCCTGGTACCAAACCAAAAGAATCAGACTCGTGCTGAAATTCAATCAGAATCAGCAGGATCCTGTCTCGTACTTAACATTGATTTTTTTTTGTTATTGTTCAAAGTTTTGATTTTTTTTAATTGCCCACCAAGTGCATCATTATCTCCTGAATGGGGTAGGTTTGAAAATGTATCAGGAAATGTGAGCGCTCACAAAAGGTACCAGATTAACCACCTCGAAGATTGAATTCTGCTTTTCACAAGAGCTGAGCTAACTTGGCCACACACTCCTACCCATGTGCTTCAATTATGGACTGGATGGACCACCTCTCAGGTTAGCTGGTAGTTCAGTTTCCAGGAGTCAACTGCTGAAACTACCAATCTGGGCCCTCACTGCATTTAACAGACACTAAGGCCATGATACACAAGGGCAGTGATGAGCTGCCAAAATCTTAACAACCGGTTCCCTCCTCACCCCACGGGACCCCTGGCCCATTCAACCCCCCATGTTCCTTGATGCCCCTCCCCGCCCCATCCACCCCCTTCCCCTGTCCCCTGATTGCCCCTGGAACTGGGCAAGAGGGTCTCATGGGCCACCGTAGTGGGTGCCCACCCCGCCCTGCCCCTAAGAGCCAGAGGGACCTGCTGGGGGGCAAGGTGGGGAGTCCCAACGGGGCTTACCTAGGGCGGCTCCTGGGAAGCATCTGGCAGGTCCCTCTGGCTCCTAGGGGTGGGGTAACGAAGCTAGGCGGGGAGCAGGGGGAGCAACCGACTTCGTGGGTGCTCCGGGGCTGGAGCACCCACGGGGAAAATTTGGTGGGTGCAGAGCCCCCACCGGCAGCTCCCCGCCCGGCCCCAGCTCACCTCATCTCCGCCTCCGCCCCTGAACGCACCGCCCCTCCCCCCTCCCCCGGTTTCCCATGAATCAGCTGTTTATGCGGGAAGCCTGGGAGGGCTGAGAAGCAGGTGGCTGCTTCACACTCAGGCCGAGGGTGGCGGAGGTGAGCTGGGGCAGGGAGCGGTTTCCCTGCATGCCCCCCCCTTCCCGGGTTACCTGCTGTGGTGCGGGCGGCCCTCCTCACGCCCCCCCGCCCCAGCTCCCCTCTGCCTCCCTGGGCCTGAGCGCGAAGTCGCTGCTTGCTTCTCAGCCCCCCTCTTCCCCCCCCCCGGCTTCCCACGTGAACAGCTGAGTGGGGCAGCACGTTCAGGGGAGGAGGCGGAGGTGGAGCAGAAGTGAGCTGGGGCAGGGCAGGGAGCTGCCAGTGGGTGCTCCGTGCCCACCAAATTTTCCCCGTGGGTGCTCCAGCCCCAGATCACCCCCGGAGTCAGCGCCTAAGGTGCCACTTTTGGCCGGTTGTTAAATTTAGAAGCCTTCTAAATTTAACAACCGGTTCCAGCGAACCCATGCAAACTGGCTCCAGTTCACCACTGCACAAGGGGATGTAGGAACCCAGAAAAATCACAGGAACAACAGTTTGATCCATAAAACGTGAGTTCATTGACTATGCTCCCTGTACAATGGATGGGGACAGATAAGTGCTTTAGAATGTGATCCACAAAGGCCAGCATGCTAGGCAGGGAACCATCTAAGCTTGCAAATGGGAAATGCTGACCAGAGTGGTATACATTAAGCTTTGTCCTTCTAATGGAGACAGGTGCCTAAGACTGGGCTGCAGGTTGCCCCCTATTTCCGCTAGTGAGCCAACACCGGAAACCCCTCTCATGGATTCAGATGGCTTAGGTGCCAAGTTGTTTCTTGCCAGAATGAGGCAGCTGTTTATCTCCACATAAAATTGGGGAGAGGGGAGGTGGAAGTGTTCACCTGATCGCTTTTATCCCCTGAGATGTGGGATATCCAGGTTCAATTCCTCCCTCTGCCTGAGGGGAGAAAGGCTTTGAACGGGGGTCTCCCACATCACTTAAGAGCTTGCTCTAACCATTGATCTATGGGATATCTTGATGTGGGGCTCCCTCCCTTTCTCTTGTTGAAACTGTTCCACTTTGGATAAATACTTAAAGAGCCATTGGGTCAAAGACACCACATGAGAATGACTCTGTAGTCTAGTGACTGGGCAGCCATGTGGGAGACCCAGGATCCAGTCCCCCGGCTCTAATGACTCTAATGATTTATCCACCATAGAGTTTAAACAAAATCACCATCAGTGACAGCTTCACCATCTTCCAAGAGGTTGTTTTTTACTTTTATATCACAATTTATTTTTTTTTAGAATTTGTAATAGTACCCACTGGAAACAGAGGTTACTGACCCCCAGTCAGTATATACTTTTGTAACCCTGAGCCACGTAATGTGACTGGATGGGTCACTGTCTATTGATTCCAGTAGTATCTTTGAAAGTACTCCATTTCATTGTCAGCATGATGGCACCATATTTTCTGTTGAGACTAAAAGAACTGTTTTTTTAAAAAACGTTATTCTGAAGGTTTGAAGCAGCCCCAGGCGTGACTGTGTATTTCAATTCCTCATTGTAGTCTTTCTTCAAGCAGATAAGAATGAAAACCTGAAGGCTTCAGGCATTTCAGATCCTCAGGAGGAAAACAAAAAAGAGAATAAGAAACAGCTTCTATGATGACACATTCCCAATAAAATTTAAGCAAAGAGAATGCTGCTTGTGACGGGGACAGAGATAATCCCAAACATCCATCCCAATGTTCAGGCTATTAAGGCAAATTGTTTAATTATGCCTGGATTTAGCAGAACATTAAATCTGCCCTCTGCCAGTTCATGGTCCAATAGAGTGTTATGGTATTTTATAATCTCACATGAAAAGGCCTTACATTGTAAAAATGTTTATTTACTCTATTGCAGAGGGAAGGGAAGAGATATTTAAAAGCACATAAAGGATCTAGGATCACAGTCCTCATTGACAGGCAATGGCATTTGAGCTCCTAACTCTGGTTCTGCTTTATTTTTCCACGGGACATGTCCCCCTAACGTATTTAGCGCTTTTGAAAATCCCACCTGTGATGGGGTGCCTGCCCCACACTGGCCCCGAGAGTGTTAAGATTTTGGTTGCACTTTTCCCCTCACCTCCTTATCTATGCACTCCCTATCCGTGGCCCCACTAAGCCATGGGACCTCCTGGTCAACCTCCTTCTGGACCTGGCTAAAGTGGCCATCTATAAAACCAGGGTGAGGAGGTTGGCCGATGGAGTCTCCTGTGACTGTGGGGCCTATTTCCGATCCTCCGTCCGTTCACGCCTCCGGGCAGAGTTACTCTGGGCGGCATCGACTGACTCCCTTGATGCCTTCGAGGAGCAGTGGGCGCTGTCCAGGGTTCTGCTCGGTGTCCCCGTCCAGTTCCCTTCGTTTGACCCTTTGACCACACTCCTGTCCCTTTTGTTCATTAGTTGTCCCCCGTAATTATTTGGTTTTCCAGGTCCTGTGGACCCCCATCTTAGGCTGGGGAGGGATCCTTTAGCGAAGCCCGCCCACTTCCTGGATCCCAATAAGTCTGGCCCCGAGAGGGTTAAAACCAGGGTAGGGAGGCTGAGCGGCAAGCAGCCAAAGGAGTGACTGCCGGGGAAACAGCCAATTAGGGTGGCAGCTGGACCAGCCAATCAAGGCCCAGATGGCCCATATAAAAGGAAGCTGCAGACCAGTGTGAGTTAGTCTGCTGCAGGGAGCCCTAGAGAGAAGACTGGCTTCCTAGAGGGCTCCTGGTGGGCTGCCAGGATTTACAGGCTCGAGGCCCTAGGAAGAGGGCAAAGGAGCTGGAGCTAGAGGCAGGAGGAGAAGGAAGTGAGGCTGTGGGGAAGAGGCCCAGGGAATAGAGACAGGGAGCTGGAAGGGAGAGGCAGCAGGAAGCTGCTGTTTGCAGGGTCCCTGGGCTGGGGCCCAGAGTAGTGGGTGGGCCTGCCCTCCTCCCCGCAACCTAGCCACTGCAGGAGTGGCCCGGCTTTGGACTGCCAAGCCGCTGCAAAGAGTAGCTGGACTTTTGGTGGAGGAGTCCCCTGGAAGTGGGGAAACCAGATGGTGACACGGCTGGAGGGCTGTGCCATGAAGGAGAGGTCAAGAGAAAGGAGCCATAATGGGTCTGCAGGCAGAGGCAAGGATGGGAGAGCCACCACCACCAGAAGGTGCACTCACTGGGACTGAACTAATTCCTGAAATGCCCAGCAGGAGGTGCCAGTGTGGTGAGTGACCCCATGACATGACCCTAAATCACTATCTGAAATTAGGACTTTGTCTCATGAAAGGAATAGGAAGGATCCTCCCAATGACAAAAGTAAGGGTATGGAGGGTCCAGAGGGGTGAATCTAGGACTTGCTGGGAAAGAAGACTGGGATCAGAAGCCTGAGGAGCGGAGACTGTGACTGGGTAGACCAAGACAGGTGGTCAGACTAGATGATTATGATGGTCCCCTCTGATCTTAAAGTCTATGAGTGCTTTGAGATCTTTATATGCTAATGGATAAGTGTTAAGGATGATCATCAAAAAATGTTTTTACCTGCATCATTGGTGCAGTCTTCATAACCTTGCTGTGGCCACTGACTGAATATAGCTTCTATTAAAAACTCCATGGCAAAGCCACAGCTACTAAATGAAGGTTAGTCATGGGTGTCTTTCTTAAAGAAAATACATAATAATCTCTCACTGGCCTACCCTTCCTTTAAAATCTCAGGGCTTGTCTCCACTTACCGGGGAATTGATGCACAGTGATTGATCCACCGGGGGTTGATTTAGCGGGTCTAGTGAGGACCTGCTACATTAACCTCCAATTGCTCTCCCATCCACTCCACTACTCCACCATATCGAGAAGCATAAGGTAAGTCAATGGGAGAGTTTCTCCCATCAACCCAGCATGGCGTAGACACTGCAATAAGTCGACCTAAGGTACGTTGACTCCAGCTACATTATTCACATAGCTGGAGTTGCGTAACTTAGGTCGACTTAGCCCCATAGTGTAGACCTGCCCTCAGTTGTCCTGCATAGGGCTCATTGCATTGCATTGCAAATTACATTGAATAATATAGAGTTCCTGGGGAAAAAAATTACTTCCCTCCTTCAGAAGTGGGATTTTAAGACTCCAGTACTGTGTGTGTGTGTATGTATATATATATATATACATATATATATATATATATATATATATATATATATATATATATATATATATATATATATAAATACACAAACATGAATGAAAACAGGGCTAAATTATACACTGAATTATACATTATGCCATTTCATTGAAGTTTTTGGGATTGTATGAGGTGTATCTCAGTGCAGAATTTTGGTCCATGATGTTGATTCTATAAGGACACATGCAATCGGTTAGTTCTCAGATAAATTGAATCTGGGATGGAGGAATTGTAAAAGAGATGGAAGGACAAAATGGGAGTGTCTCTCAGGTCTTCCCAATATATTTTGTCTATTGAAATATGAGTTCTTTATTTCTAATTGCAATTCAACTAACTGGAGCTTAATTACAGCCACTAATAAATATTATTGCCAACATCTGCATCCCTTAAATTCTCGTGTAAATCATTACACTTCTTTTAATCTAAGGATGGATTCTTGCTCATGAAAGGATCTGATTCTGCTACCCTTACTCCCTGAGGAACCCATTGTCTTCAGTGATGCTACTTATGGAATAAGACACTATTCAGCATAAGGGTGATTTAATATGTTGCATGAATAAAAGAGGGAAAAATAAAACCCAGACTGAATGGCTTTTCAGATTTTGAAACACCAGTAAGGATTACCCCTTGTTGTTAATTTCCAGAAAGAAGGGAGAAATTTACAAGCACTTTTCCCCCCCAGTAGAACACACTGGGCATATTAATGAAGGGTTTCTCTGTCAAGCCCCTTCCATAAAGTCTAAAGCGGTCTTTCCATTAAAGAAAAGAAACCAATTTATCTGCTCTGTGCTGTTAAGAAATTGAAGAAACTGGAGGCTGAATAAAGGAGCTCAAGTAGAGCTGAAATCTGAAATTGTAAATGATCCTTGTGCATATTGAGTCATGTATCAATAAGAACTAATGCAGCTGGCTCGGCTTCAGTGCTCTCCAGGCAACCTGAGCCCTGATGTCGCTCGATGAAATCAATGCATTAGTAGGCATGCTTTCTAGTTCCTCAGTGCTGTGCATTTATTTCTACAATTTGGATTTTTAACTTAAATGGTGAAAAAAGAACATTTCTGTTTTACGTTTTCACCAAAGACCATTTCCCACCCCACAAAATTAATGGATTTTAAGACCAGAAGGGACCATTATTCCCGCTTGCCTGACCTTCTGTAATAACACATTTTAAGGCACAGGTTTTTAACAATGAGGGTGGTTAACCATTGGAACAAACTACCCAGGGAAGTGGTGGATTCTCCATCTCTTGAACTCATCAGCTGTAAACTGGATGCCTTTCTGGAAGAGATGCTTTAGTCAATCCCAAATTAGTGGGTTCAATATAGGGATACCTGGATGAAATTCTGTGGGCTCTGTTAGGGAGAGGGCCTCAAAATCTGTGATTTTATGAACATGCCCATAGTTCTTTCATCAAACCCAGTAATCTGTGGTTGAATTAAAGGCTATCTGAAGATTAAATTGGGGATTGGTCCTGCTTTGAGCAGGGGGGTTGGACTAGATCTCCTGAGGTCCCTTCCAACCCTGATATGCAATGATTCTATGACAGACATGAGCTGTGTAGTCAAAGCCAACATTTTAATATGTAGATGCCTAAAATCAGGCATCTTGATCTATATTTGCAGTCCAAGAGGCCTGACTTTCAAAAGGTGCTCAGGAACTATAGCTGCGAAGGAAAGTAATGGAAGTTGTGGGTGCTCAGCTCCTCTGAAACAGCTTTTATTCAGGTGCCCAGATGTGAACCGAGATGCCTCATTTTGCATCTGTACTTGAAAATGTTGGCATAAGTGCACACCTAAAAATGGAGACTTTGCATACACCACTTTCTGTAGCTCACATTTGCTGCATGAGCAGATGCAGATTTTTTATGCAAGATGAACATACATACTGTGTCTAAAAATATTTACCCCAGTCTGTATTATTAAAAACAGGAAGGGCCACATCACTTCTCCCCCCACAAAGATCCAAAAAAACGTAAATGTCCATATATGTAATCATCAACTCACGAACACCAATGACTTAGAGAGTTACAACATTCTTAGCATGAATTCCCATGATCAAGAAGCAGTCAGTAATTTACGGATTATTTTGGTGTTCAGATTTTAAAAGAAGTTACACTGACCTGTAGCCACCATATTAGACTGCTGGGCAGTATGTATTTTATGGTATTATTGTATGTGAAAGCAGTGGTGGAATAGGATGCTGATAGATGAAATACTGTGTAGCTCTTTTAAAGCAACACGGGAAATGACAGCCACAACAGTAGTGGCTGCATATTTTTGTTTATATCGCTGGTGTAAAAAGCAATTTTAGGGTCTGATCCAATGTCCATAAAAATCAATGGGAGTCATTGGATTAGGACCTTAAAAGATATAATGAAACTTGGACCTCTGCTCAAAAGTTCTCAAGTTCACTGTTCACGACACATCTGATCTTGCAAGGTATTGAGCGTCTTTTGCAAGGTGCGGAGCATCCCTGACTCCTACTGAAGTCAAAGGATGTTTAGGGTGCTCAGTGCCATAAATGTTTAAAACTATGGATAGCCAAGCCATCCCAGAACTTGGGGTAGATCCACACTTATGGTGGCGTGCAGAATACAGGCATTGGATACCCAGCTAGCAAGGATATAAATAGCTGTGTAGATGGTGAGGCATGGCTTAGGTGGGTACAGTGGAGTGTCCTACACACCTGAACCCTAGGATATACCCTACATGGCTCTCTACACACCCACGAAGTGCCTCCTATGTCTACACTGCTGATTTTAGCAGTGTAGTGTCCTGATGACTCCCCACTGCAGAGCTTTTTCCCCGCTGCCTCCCCCCGCTGGAATCCTTCACTTCGGTGGGGAAAGGCTAGAGCATCTCCCCCCTGCCAGAGCCTTTCTCTGCCACAGTGAGGATGTGTCCACACAAGCAGCCAGGCTCGCAGCACTCAAGGTCTGAAGCCTAGGAAAGGGGACGGGCTTCAGAGTCTGAACAAAAAGAAAAGGAGGACTTGTGGCACCTTAGAGACTAACCAATTTATTAGAGCATAAGCTTTCGTGAGCTACAGCTCACTTCCTCAGATGCATATCGTGGAAACTGCAGCAGGCTGCCATGTCTCCATAGCTACTTTTAGCAGTGTAGCAGGAGCCTGAGTCTGTCAATCTCAGACATATCTTATGGGACTCCAGCAGCGGGGATATCCTTTGACCAAGCCTTTCCCCACTCCCTCACTGCTACCAAAGCCTTTCATGGCCACATGTAGCTACACACCACAATGAGTGTGGATGCAGCCTGCCTTTCGCTGCAGCTTATAGCTACATGTACTCTATGCTCTCCCATAAGCGTAAACAGGTCTCAGACATCATTAGCTAACTCTCCTGCTAATGCTCAGGACTGGGATTCAGGTGACTTGGGGTCTAGCCAAGCTCTGCCACTGATTTCCCTTGTGGCCTTGGACACGTTACTTAACCCAGAGGTGCCTCAATTCCCCATCCATGAAATGCAGATAAGATAGAACTTTGTGGTGGAATTCATGTTTGTGGTACTTCACTCAGTGTCCATAAAAACGCCATTAAATCCTTGGATGGAAGGGGTTACAAAGCTACAGAATATTATTAAGGTGAAGGCTAATTATCTCAAAAGTGTGGTTAACAGCTCTTGGCAAACTATTCAATAGCTCTCTAGCCAGATGACTTACCCCACCTGCTTATACTAATAGGCTGTCGGGTGGGAAAGAAAGGGACTGGGAGCTCCAGACACTCAGCAGTTTTGAGGGACAAATGAAGACCGAGATAGAGACCCCAGAGTTAACACCCTCTTGAGATGCACACAGGCAACTCACACTTCCGTTAGGGGGTGAATCCTACCCCTTCCTCCACAGGGTTCCTATTTGTAATGGAATCACTGTTCCACTGTGCAGGCATTGGGACAGGCTGTGGTGCGATCATGTGTCGGTGAGTCGATCATGCAGCAGGGAATTAGGGTGTGGCCAGCACATCTGTTGCTACATGGGTCTACCAGCCATTCGACCCACTATCTATCTAAGTACTTATTCGGTCAATGTAATTTCAGTATCTAGGGCCCAGATCCTCAAAGGTATTTAGCCACCTTCCTCTCACTGATTTCAATGGGTGTAAGGTATTTAGGGGCCTAAGAACTTTGCAAACTTTAATTTATCCTCCTATGAGGTATGGAAGTATCACTATCCCCATTTTACAGATATGGCACTTGAGACACAGAGAGTTTAAGGGACTTTTTGAAAGAGCCAGGACCTAAACTCATGTCTCCTGGTCCCAGTCCATTGCCCTATGCATCCAGTCTTCGTTTCTGCCCTTGTGAACTACCGAGCAGGTCCTCTGCAGCATAAGCCTAGTCCACACTATGAAAATTACCCTCTTCCTTGAAGCAGATTTTAAGCACAGATTCCAAAGTTCCGTTGAACGTGGTCTGTCCTTGTCTATGCCGGCAGGTGAACAAAGTTCAGTGTTACCTCAGCTGCAACCATGGCTAACACCTGTTGTTAGTGACAGGTAGTTTTCGTGGTATGGTCCAGGCTACAGTTGTCTAGGGGGAAGCATCCTTTCCACCATCCCCTCAGAGAGATTTTCAAAGATGTCTCCCAAAGGGCCCAGTGAAATCCACAGGAGTCTTTCAGTTGACTGCAGTAGGTGATGGCTCAGCCCTAAGACCCGGGTTCAGACTTTTGGCAGTTTACATCTCCATAGGTTCAAAAAGACAGCACAGCATTGGTTCACAGTGGGGTCACATTCAGAAAGTTCTCTGTGCAAACCCAAGGTCTGGAAATACATTGTAAAAAATAACAGAAGCTTAGGTTGCAGAAACTGAGTAATGCCCCACTAACCAGGGGAAGCTTCCTACTCACCAGTGCCAGGCTGTAAAAGTTAATATCCCAGATGCCATGGTGATGAACACCGCATAGACAGACACATCTATGTTGGGCTGTTGGGTTCTGGAACATGCATTCACAGACAGCGCTAAATACAATAAAGATGATGCACATTGATCATTTCACTTGAGCTTTTTGGTTTCCTTTCAGGCCCACTGGAGAATATAAAACACACTTTTCTTTGATTCTGCTCCCTCAGGCTCTTCATGAATTATTTAGGTTAATATGTTAATTCGTTCCAAATTAATGTTTTCCTCAATCTTAAGTCATTCTCCGAGTGCTCCATTCATACCAGCCAGATAATAAATGGCTCTGTAGGATTGTGACAGAGGCCCTAGTTATTAAAGAACAATTGCTGAAATGTGCAATATGAACCTTATCCAAAGCCCCTTGAAGTCACAGCAAGTTTTTCCACTGACTTCAAAGGGCGTTGGATCAGGTACTGTAAAACCTATCTCGTTTCATCAGTTGATCTCCAAACACTTTACAAAGGAGGTCAGTGTCATTATTCCCATTTATCGATGGGAATACTGAGGCACAGAGAGCTGAAAGTCATGGGCAGAGCCAAGAATAAGTCCCAGGTCTCCAAAGCACTAATCCAGGACAATCAATGGATGTACCATGTGTTCCATGACTTACACATATACTCAACACTGGCAGTCCAGTTAGTCTTTGTTTTCCTACATGGACAGAAACAGGCATAAAGGTGAAGTCAGAGAGTAGCTCGATGGCTTTGCCAAGCAAGAGAACTCAGTGGCAGGAAGAGAATGATCAAACAGCCAGGAATGAAAAGCATCAAGGAGAGAGCAATCATGATGCTATGTGTCCTATTTGTTTTCAAGATTTTTCATCTCTTGGCTTTTCTCATTTGATGCCTCCCCATCTGTACTTACAACACATTTTGAAATTCTCCAAATAATAGATTCTCAAGATAATGCTCCAACTGAAAGTAACACTAAGGAATACATGAGACGAAGCATTCATTCCACATGTCCCATTCCATTTGTAGCTAACAGCAGTCATTATCTCAAAACTATATTGAGCTTTCACTTTGTATTCTGGCCGAGAGAGAAATTGTTCAATTTCAGCTAAGAAGAGGGTAACGGTCACAAGTGTTTTCCCAAGCACAAGGTGGGTAAGGTAATATCTTTTATTGGACCATCTTCTGTGTTCCCAAGCACAGCCAGCTGTGCTGTAGTTCTTTATATGCTATAGAGAGAGCTGGCTGCAACAGGATGGTGAGAAAAGCTGCAGCTTTTTATGTTTCCTCCCTGTATTCCTCAAATCTCTACCAAATCATGGGTGAAGGTAATTGAATATTCCAGTACAGGGAAGACCCCACCTTATTAGACAACATCCTGACATAGCACACTGCCCCAGAGAAACCCCAAGTGCATTAGCATATGCTTCCTCCAATGCAGTCCACTATGACTTTCCCCAGCTCACCCACAAGGCCCCATACCCTGTTTACATTTAAGCCCTTCATAAAGGGCCCACTTCTGCCCCACTGCTAACCATAAATCTAACTGATCTGACAGGGGGAAAAATAACCCTATTTGCTATTTGTCTTCTTTTAGTCACTGTCTGTCTATCCTTAGACTTGTGAGCTCCCCAGGGAAGGGGTCATCTCTTCTTGAGTGTCTGGAAAGTGCCTAGTATATTGTGGGGTCAACCCTAAGCAAATACACTCCGTATAACAACAAACTGCTCTTTCTTTGTTGGAAGCCAACAACTGGCCCCTAAAGAAATTGTTTGAGACATGTTTCACTGTGCCAGAGGGGGCCCTGCACAAGGCCAATGTACCAAGTAAGTGTTATCGATATATACCAACCCATAATACCAAAATGCAAACCTAACCCTTTTCATTTGTTTCTTTTAAGGTGAAAGAAACTGCACGTTGCTATCTGTGCAGTAATTTAAATGGCCCCTTTATTGTTTCTTAACCTCAAGGACAAAATTTATGACAAGAGAATTAAGATTATCACCCTTATGTAAATTTTGTATGTATTTTCATAGGGGGGAAAGCAATAGGTTTCTACAGAAACTTAACAATGTTCCATAGAAATTATTACAGAAAGAACTATAGGACCAGAACCTCAGCTATGCCTTAGGAGCACACAGCACAACTGAATAACGGCAAGCCAAAGGGGCCTTCACGTTGCCTCTGATCTCGCTCTGTACTGGGCTGATCCCCCAGCAAACTTTAAAACAGCCTAAGGGACACTGTAAATAATACGGGCTGACTCCGCTTCAGGGGAAGCCGAGTGTAGGGAAGCTATATCACCAGCACTCTCTGTGTCTCTATGCGTGTAAATCGTTACCAGCCGTAGTTCCAGTAGATGGTGCTCAAGCATACCTATCATTGTTCCTGGGCTTCCCTAGCTCAGTATAAAGTGTTGCTGGGAACTGCAAATGCCTGCCTTTCTACAGCTCTGATATCCGTTCTGACCAGCCCCAGCCAGGCCCCTTTCCCTGGTCATGGTCCCAGGGAGGGGATAGGCCTAGGAGCTGCTATTCTGTCACTATACAACTAGACATACATTTGACCACTGAAAAGGCTTTTGAGTTGCACTGCCCCAGATCTGGGCCCATCGGCCTCAATAGCCGAATCCTGGATTACAGCACCAATCTCCTTCCCCAAACTGTGCACGGCTATCTCAGTCCCCTCTGAATTCTGGATAATTCTCATTCACATGGGAGTTCTGACAGTAATGCTCTGATTGCTGGGACTAATTCACTCTTCCATGGCTTTTCTCTGGCCTTCTCCGGGTCGAGTCATCCCTCCAATAATACAAGAAGATTGTTATCTTACTAATAAATCAGTTTGGACTTACAAGAGGCTCTTTTCAAGTGTGGCCCCTCAGTCATGCAGCTCAGAGTATGGAAACCATCACCTGGCTAGAGGTGACTCAGGGAGAGATTTTCCCTTTCAGGATATTTTTTCAGGGTTAAGCACTACAGGTATTGCTATGTGTCCCGGGGAGAGCACAAGAGAGACCGGCTCCTTGTTGTCATGCCAGTGCCGATCCCCACCCTGTACCGGAGCAGCAATTACAGGGAAGGTCAGGCCATGCCACTGGGGTGGAGCATGCTCAATTGCTCTGTGAGGATGGCTCATGCGCAGTCTGTCTGGAACTAGGAAATGTGAGAGACTGGAGCATGCTGCCAAAATCTCTGAAGTCTCTATTGAGCATGTGTAAAGTGCGATTTTTCAAAGGCTTATAAATTGGACAAATTAGGACGTATTTTCACAGGGATGTCAAAAGGCACATCCCTCACACGAAGACAACCCACCTGCCAAATGTCATGAGCCTTCTCAAAAACCTGAGGACACTAGAGGTTTTCAAAGAAAAGATTGCCAGCATTTTTTAACATGAGCAAAACATTTCTTTTTCCTCTAGCCTCATTCTCAGAAACAGCTGAACCTGTCCATCTGAAAGTTTCCAGGAAAAAAATATTTAAAAGAAAGTCATCTTGTGGCAGTTACCAGCCATGCAGAACTTCAGCCCAAATGGTTAAAATTTGATAAAGTTACAAGCCACTGAAAACAAGATCTTATAATAGGCGTGTCGGGCAATCTTAACAAGCTTATTCTACCAGCCTTGCTTCTACTTAGGTTAACTGTCATGCTAGCTAGTGTGACTGCAGATTCTAGGAAATTCAGTTAAATGTGGGTTTTTTCCCTCCAAACTTAGCAACTGGTGCGATTCAATACAATCCGGTGACAGTGAATTCCACAGGCTAGTTACATATTGTAAATGAGTTCCCTCCCTCCCTTCATTTTAAATCTGTTGTCCTTCCATTATGTGGTCGCTGAGAAGAGGGCTGCTATGTGCATTTCACTGTCACTTTAGGATCTAGCTGTATCCATTTTTCTAGCCAAAACTTTACAAATCATATAGGGCTCAACCCTGAAGGCCTCGTGCACAAAAAGCCTTCAACCTTATGGAAAAGGTCTTGCAGAATTCAATAAGGATTGGGGCTGGTATTTCAAAAAGCAGCTAAGAGAGTACCCAATTCCCATTAACTTCTAATGACTAGCACAACTGAGCCTAGATCACCAAAGATATTTAGGTTCCTAACTTTGTGGAGCATGCTCTAGCTCTTGGCATTACTACAGTATACATGATAATAATATTGCTCTTTGCTGGCTTTTTAGGAGGACTTCTCAGCACGGCACTTCTGCAAAATATATAAAGCTGCCTTGGTGTGGGTCCAATTTACTCCACTGCACTTACCAGCAGCTGGAGCAGTTATTGATGTGAATAGGAATGAAGTACGTAGGTTCTTTTGAAAATCCCAGTTGGTGCCTATATGCATCTTTAAAGTCTTAAATATCTTTAAAAAAATCTATCCCTAAGGGAAGTCTATAACAGAACTGGGAATGAACCCGGGTCCCCCAAGCTGGTACTCTAACCACTGGAGCAACCTTTCTCCTGAGGCCAAACTAAATCTACCAACCAACCTGTGGCAGAATAGCCACTGGTGAGCCAGAGAAACTGAGACAACAGCTGAGTCCAGTTTTGTAATGGATCCTGTTGGACCTTATTGGGGGTGCAGTAAT
Source organism: Lepidochelys kempii (assembly GCF_965140285.1). Taxonomy (NCBI): domain Eukaryota; kingdom Metazoa; phylum Chordata; order Testudines; family Cheloniidae; genus Lepidochelys; species Lepidochelys kempii. Next base: position 260,553,916 of record NC_136381.1, read on the forward strand.
TGGTTGATTTAGTTCCCTTTTGAGCTGTGCTTCCAAGTATAAAGGTCTGACTGTTACAACTTCATGTGGGAGAAGGGTAGATCTTGTAGGGGGGTGGTGAGAAGGGAGGTGTCCTCTTGATGTGTTATCATAAGAGTATTTTCTTTAGAGGTATTTTACTTAATATATTTATTTAGAGTGGCATTCCTCAGAGGTCTTTTTCCCTGTGCAGAAATTTGGTTTAGGAAGCTGTCATAAAAATAAAGGGAAGGGTAACCACCTTTCTGTATACAGTGCTGTAAAATCCCTCCTGGCCAGAGGCAAAACCCTTTCACCTGTAAAGGGTTAAGAAGCTAAGGTAACCTCGCTGGCACCTGACCCAAGATGACCAATGAGGGGACAAGATACTTTCAAATCTGGAGCGCAGGGGGTGGGTGGGTGGGGGGGGAACAACGTGTTCGTCTGTCTGTGTGATGCTTTTGCCAGGAACAGATCAGGAACTCAGCCTTACAACTCCTGTTAAGTTAGTAAGTAATCTAGCTAGAAATGTGTTAGAGTTAGATTTCCTTTTATTTAATGGCTGGTAAAATAAGTTGTGCTGGATGGAATGTATATTCCTGTTTTTGTGTCTTTTAGTAACTTAAGGTTTTGCCTAGAGGGATTCTCTATGTTTTGAATCGGATTACCCTATAAGGTATTTACCATTCTAATTTTACAGAGGTGATTCTTTTACCTTTTCTTTAATTAAAATTCTTCTTTTAAGAACCTGATTGATTTTTTCATTGTTCTTAAGATCCAAGGGTTTGGGTCTGTGTTCACCTGTACAAATTGGTGAGGATTCTTATCAAGCCTTCCCCAGGAAAGGGGGTGTAGGGCTTGGGGGGATATTTTGGGGGAAGACATCTCCAAGTGGGCTCTTTCCCTGTTCTTTGTTTAACACGCTTGGTGGTGGCAGCATACGGTTCAAGGACAAGGCAAAGTTTGTACCTTGGGGAAGTTTTTAACCTAAGCTGGTAAGAATAAGCTTAGGGGGTCTTTCATGCAGGTCCCCACATCTGTACCCTAGAGTTCAGAGTGGGGAAGGAACGTTGACAGAAGCCTTTTTTTCTCTCTCTCACTCTCTGCTACCTGAGGAACTTATTTATGGTGCAACAAATTTTGATTAATTTTTCAAGTACCTTCTGTTTTTGTGTGACTTGTGACACATTTTTTGTTGTATGATGTAAACATTTTAGTACATAATAGTTTATGCCTTTAATGCTGTGTGATTTACCCACCACCACCATGAACACCTCAAAGTTTGGATTTTGTTGAATCCACACTGGGATTTAGATACTATCGTAACAAATAGTCCTTGGGTGTGTTCCTCCCCAATAAATAATGCACTGTGGGAATAGCCAGAAATTAACATCTCTCAGCTCTGGTACATTCAAGATCCTGAGCTGGATTTGACTGTTGAGGCTTTAGCCTGTGGGTCTGTCACATCTTTTAGTTAAATGACCTCAGAGCTGTACAAACAAAACTCAGGTGATATCCAAAGGGCAACAGCTGAAAGAGACATAGACCAAAATTTCCAAAGCTAACTAGTGGTTTTGGTTGCCTCCATACTTGCATGAGTCTTATGTAAAGTATGATAGCTCTGTTCTTATTGATATCTCATGCCTTAGTAGTGATTTTTATTTTGCAGATAGAAACATAGGATAATTTCCTACCACATGATAATAGTTTTAAATTAGGTAAGTGCTAATAAGTGATATATTTACCCTCCTTTGTACACTGTGCATGTGTGAATACACACACATGCAAAATGATCCATGGTCCAAGCTGACTTATTCCCTGTAGTTTGCTTTTATTCTTGACTTCTTATTATTACCTGTATTGTCATAGCAGCTAGGGGCAGGTATCAAGGCCCTGTTGTGTTAAGCGCTGTACAAACATAATAAAAAGAGAGTACAAGATTAGTATATGAAAAGAGAGGGGTATATAAACAGGTTATAGGGCAAATTATACATATTCCCCTTCTGGGACTTTGGCTTGTGCTCCATGTAAGGATTAAGCTGAAGTTCTCCCTTACCAGGAAGAACTAGAGTCAGATCCAAGACATGTGTTTTTAAACTCTGATCATATACAGAGATCACTCAGTCACTATGGAAATGCAGACCCATTGGAGGTGAAAGGCTGCAATTGTTTAACAGTACACAGTATCCGGGACCAAAGACTTAGCACAGGAAGTGAGGGCTATGTTGTCCAGTTGAGAGTGCAAGAGTAATTAGACAGCAGAATGTAATTACCCAAGCTGGAATTTGAAAAGGAAATGAGACTGAACAGCTCTATTTCTTGGAAATGTGCCACGGGCAAGTTGATTAAAGTGGTGATGGCTCTGGTTTAATGTTGCATCTTAGAGATGGAACCTACAGGACAGCTGGGAGGTAGGTTTAGAGCTGACCCAGAGGAAAGTTAGGCATCAAGGCTGAAATCCTCAAAGGGATTCAGGTGCCTAACTCCACTGAAACCAATGGGAGTTAGGTGCCTAAAAACCTTAAGGGATCTGGGCCCTATTGAATCACCAGCATCTACTTCTCACAGCCTATGGACTCACCTGGGAGGTCTCTATCCAACAGCTGACCAGGACTGACCATTGCTTAGTTTACTAGTTCTGATAAGGTCAGAGCCTGGGGTATTATGATCTGCATTTTTGTCAACCTCTGAAAATCTGGCTCCTCATCAATTCCAATGACAAATTTATTTCCGCATCGTTCTACCTGCGGACTGTCATTATTGTTAGTGTGAGGACTGCACAAAGAAAACTGTTGATACCTGCATGCTGCGCTCCTTAAAATAGACACAAAATCATGGTCATTGGTGTTTCTTTTGTTTGCACAGCAGCTCTGCTGACTTAATATTCTCTCTGTGGTGGCAGACATCATGTGGTATGTGAGAGATGGCGATTTCAGTTTAAATGGGGTATGCATAAATTGGCATAAACATCTGCTGGGGATCTTACAGCTAGAGGAGAAATGCTGGAGACAATGGAACATAGTGGGCTTGCCATGTAGACTGTAGGGGCTGAATCCTGATCTCTGATATATGGAGACATGTTATGATAGCAGCAGCTGCTTTTTGCACATTCAGTGATGAAGGTAAAACAATTCCATTAAATAATAACCGATCCAAATTCATCTTAACCTGGAACCATATTTTTTTAGATTTAAAAAAGCCCTGAGTTATCATATATTATTTGTATTGCAGTAGGGTTGTACCTAAAAATGGTACTTAGGTGCCTAAAGATGGAGTTAGGCACCTAACAGGATTCTCTGAAATGTCTAATTTGACACGAAAGAGCTCTTTAATCCAACAAAGAAAGCCATAACCAGAGCTAGTGGCTGGAAGTTAAAGCCAGATAAATTCAAATTAGAAACAAGGAACAATTTTTATTTTTATTTTTTTAACAGCCAGGGTGATTCACCACTGGAACAAACCACCAAGGAGATGGCGGATCCTTCATCTTTTGGAGTCTTCAGATCAAGACTGGGTGCGTTTGTGGAAGAGGTGCTTTAGTCAAAGACAAGTTATTGGGGTTCTACTGTGTGAAATTCAGTGGCCTGTGTGATGGAAGTGGTCGGAGGAGATGATTTAATGGTCCCGCCTTAAAATATCTGAATCACACATTGTTTTTTAAAAAAAAGAAAATTAATTTTCCCCTCTTTTGTACAACCTGACTACAAAAAAAAAAATCACTGTTTACTTTTATACACAAAACATTTTAATTGGCACCTAATGTTTTCATGTCAAAATAACATGGGGGATTTTCTCTATATTTAGAATGAAGAGGTTATATATAAGAAGTTTTATTTTACACTATGAAATGCCCATTCAGAAAAGTAAAACAATAAAGAGAATGAAGTACCTGAATTTCCCCCGGTTCCTCATTGACTTCAATCAGACTTTGCCTGAGTGAGGTGTGCATGACAGGGGCGCTAGTAACTACAATGCATCCAAAGAACAAACTGTCAAGGGCCAAATCCACAGGTGGCATAGGTCACTGTACCTCTCCTAAAGTCAACACAACTACACTGATTTACACCGGTGGAGACTGCAAGAGAAGAAGGATGGTGCAGTGGTTACAGTGAGTTCAATTCTATGGGCTGCTGCAAACTTCCTGTGTCACCTTGGGTGAGTCAGCTGGGCCCAGCTCCTCAGCAGAGGCCTAACTCCCATACCTTTGAGGATCTGTGCCTCAGCTCCTCATCTATTAAATGGAGATAACAGCACTTCCCTACACCACAGGGGCATTATGAGGCTCAGAGGTGGTGGAAGCTTGCTTTGAATTGGGGGCGGGGGGTTCAGAGGAGGAGAGATGATCCCACCTGTTCCTGGGCCCCACGCTGGCCCCTTTGGGTCTCGCTCTCGCCTCTGCCCTCCCACACGTGTGCACATTGTACAGGCAACAACACATGGGGTGAAAACAAATGAGCCCTCCCACAATATTTCCAATGCCGGCATGCTAGCCTTTCCCACCGCCCCTCCCATCCTCCCCTTCTTCCACTGCCCTGGTGTGGATAAACACATTAAACATGATGAGATGTTCATTCTGTAGTAATGAGGGCCGTATCAGTACCTTAAAGATATATCTAGTTAATTTATGGCCAGAGCTTCAATTAACTAAGTCCTCCCAGAGTACTGCAGTAGGTGAACTTGGTGGCTGCTAATTTATGCCTAGAAGAATACTTCATTTTTAATAATGACTGATGTTACCTCAGGAATCCATCTAGCAACCTCCCACATTCATGAACCTTCTGTAGTTTTGCATGGTAAACTTGCATTTGATTTAAGGGTGGTGGAGGTGGAAGCATATCACTCAATCAAGTCTTCCTAGTTATGTCAATCTTTATTACGTCCCTTCCCACTTGAAACATACCCCCTACCTTCCTCCACATGGAAACCTTCCAAATGTTGCCATGGTTAATTTATATGCACGGTAATCATCTAAATCAGATCAGAGTCCTGTTAACGTGTTCCCTCCTTTATACAGGTTGTACAAAATATCTGTGACAATTGCTGCTTAAATGGCAGCAGAAGAGGGTTATATGTAGAGAGCTGGTGAAAAAATGTCCATCAAAATATTTTTTCAATGGAAAATGTCTTCATTGAAAACTTGCATGTTTTGTTTGAAAAAAAATGTTTATGAACAAGGGGAAGGGGAAATATGTTTGTCTACATTTTTGAGGGAAAAACAATAATTTCCAGACCATCTCTAGTCATAAATTCAGAGGGCTTGATTTTCCACTGCTTTGCATGCTGTGTTGTCACTGAGAGCTGCGTAAAACATTTCAGTTGAGATTTGGTGGTGTTTTGCACTTAATTTGCATAGGTATCGATGACAATGCAAGGAGAATCAAGCCCACTGTGTTTAGACTCTTGTCCTAGAACTTGGGAGATCTCGTTTAGGGAGGTGAATTGCATTTCCTTTGCTCAGCCCCCATTAACCTACCATAGGTGGTTCAGGAGAGATGCTGCAGAACATTAAGCTATTGTGTAATAATCTGATGCTTTTAAGAGTCAGAGAGAAACGAATATGGCCATCGAAGAGCTCTTCACACTGTGAAAATAGCCCAGTAGCTACTGTCAAAGAGCTAGTTGGCATATTACTCATCTTAAGAGTGATGGAGCTCAATTAAAGATAAAATGCTCAACATGTCCCTGTTCCCTTTCACACACTCTGTCATCAGTACAGTCTCCAACATTCATCTGCCTGATTAAAAAAACAAAAAATCTGAACCTTCTGCTTCTGGGTACACATTAAAATGCTCTGTTGTCTGGTTTTAGGCAATTTCGAGGGGAGAAAATCATAGCTGAATAGAGATGTGATGCTAAAAAGCAGTGTTTAATTACATGATATGATATACTGCATTTTAGGTTTGATCATTTATTTTAGCAAATTGCAATGCAACATTTATAGGTGAAATAACATCTCAGATTTTAACAAACACATTAAGCTTCTGGGGAAACTAATTGCTTTTCTCATTAAAATCCTTCTTGCTACATATATTCACACACACCTCTACAAACTGGGCTAGAACTATGCAGAGCTTGAAATCTTAAGACCTTGAAACTGAGAAAAAATGGTTGTCTGAAATAAGATTAACCATTAAATGACTAAAAGGTTTGTGTGTATTTACCATACTATACAGCTGTTTACAATGACCACGTTCCGTTAAAGAGCTCAATGGTATGCATATCAAATATCTATGATTTTTGTCACCATTTAGTCTTTGTGAGATCTTAAGATACCTCCCAAAATATGCCATAGATGCCTCTATTTTGAATCCATGACAGCTCACAGTTCCCGAGTGTAACTGTGCATGAGGTATTGTGTGCTTAGGAAATTCTAGGTGATGGAGTAAAACACTGCTCCTTAGCATAATATGACTCCATGGTGTGACATCATTTCTGTTGAATGCTCACATTTGCATGAGCTGCAACTTTCACTTTTTGGTTCATTTTGTTACTTAATCCTACCCCCCAAACAGTTTGCCTCTTTTGTCCCACTGTTATATCCTGTCTGCCATGCAAATTGTGAGCTCTCGGGGCAGGGACTATCTTCTTCATTACTACACGTACTAAAGCTACAGTGTGAGAGATGCACATTAAGCAGTATATATGTACACTAATTGCATATATAGTACACACACACATATATATATATATAAAAAACAGGGGCTCAGGTAGCAACAACTATAGTTCAGATTCACCAACATTTTCCATTCTGAATTGCTTATAACTTTGCTGAGTTTGGGAAAATTATCAGATGACAACAGGCACATCCCCAGCACCAACATGACTCCCCTGACAAATTTTGAGTCCTGGGCTCCAAAGCCTGGAGGCGCTACAGTCTTTCAGTGGAAGAACTGTAAAAATTGAATATGGGTAAATATCATTTCCCCGCCAGCCTCATACTTGGAAATGGCTAAACTGTTTTAGCTGTAACTTCCCAAAATATTCAGCCGGAGGCAGGTACCTAGCACGGAAAATTTCAGCTTAAGTGAGAGCCACGTCATAACTAACTGAAACCAGGGAAAGTGTTGAGCAATTTTCATGATAGGTGGTGTTACCAGCTCTGTCTATAATACATAACAACTGGTTTAGGAATATGTTTGCAATTTAAAAATATATATATATTTTGATCCTTGTCACCATTTCAGGATAACTGCACCTGTGTTCCCCCATGAGGGCACCCACTTAAGGTTTCCAGCTCCCAGCCGTCCCCTCTCTTGGGTAGAGACCTGCATCTGTCTCCCTCCTGGTCAGGCTAGACAGCTCTTTGCCTTTCACCATGATATCCCAGCAAGCCAATCTGAGTAAAGGCCTGTGCCTGAATTTTGCTTTTTCTCTGAGGGCTATGAACAGTGTATAGCCAGCCGCTACAAATGACCACACAGCTCTTTCTAAGCAAGCACGTTTATTCTTAAGGTAAAAGCATTACAGAGAAAACATATAAAAACAATAAAAGTTCCTATACTCATGCTAAAAGCTTACCAGAAGTCACCCATATGTTTTATGGGGCCCTAGTAGGCCAAAGTCTTTCCAATCCTTCTGCAAAGGTTGGGGCTCTTGCACATGGGTTCCTGCTTTGTTTGTTGGGTCAGAACAAAGGCCCTGAGTTAGTTTAAATGTAGTCTTTTTAAGCCAAAAGCCCTTTCTTTATTTTCCTAGTCTCTGGAAACCCAGTTGGAACCTCCCCAGTGGGTAGCTCCTCTCTGGAGGTGTTTACAATGTGAATGATTCAACTTAATGACCCCCACTTCCCGCACTGTGTTAGTTTATGAAGTAGCTATGGTAACCGTTACACAGGAGTAGAACATAATCACACATATAATTCCTGACCCTAGTGATTCATAAATTTAAGACAATATGTTCTGCAAAGATACTGCATGAGGTTGCAACATCGATCACAATCTTACTTTCACCATCTAAGAAGAAAAGCCAAGGACTCAATTGTTATGGAGACTGTGCTACCCTTTCATTTCTAAAGATATTTCCTTCAGAATACGATAGAGGGGCACTGGAAGGGAAATGTAAAGGAACCCTCTCTTGCCTCTGTCTGTGTTGTATCTTTTCTGAAGACAGGGGACCTGTGTTTCCAGACGAGAGCTGAGTAAATAATAGATTTTTCGTTTCAATGGCCACAGGAAACACATTTTTTAAAAATTGATTCTGTTCAAACAGAAACTGATTATTTTCGGGGGTGGGAGGGGGAGGTTTCGCGGAAACAAAACCTCAAAGAAATTATTTCAGAGAGCCCAAACTGTTTGGGTCTACCTGAAACAATTGTTTTTCATTTCATTTCAGGTTGGGTTTTCTGGGTGTTTTTTACCTTTTTGTTTTTTAATGAGCTAAATTTATAATTGCAATGCTGTTTCTTTTTGAAATGTCAAAATGCCTAATTTTGGAAATGTCGATATGAAATGTTTTGACCCACAGAATACAGTCTGGGTGTGAGTGTGGGTGTGAGAGTGACATCTTTTCTTGGCCCTTCAGATGACGAGTTGAAGCCTTGAAGCATTAGCTTTGAGGAACATAAGACATAACCGGAGGGGACCCCCACAGCTACCAAGCCTTGCCCCAGACCATAACAAACAACTCAGTCTTACAATCCCATTCATAAATTTGTCCATCTCTCTCTTCAGAGTAGTTGTTTGCCCCCTCAGCTTAGGCTGTTGCAGAACTTCACTCCTCTGATGGTTAGGAACCTTTTTCTATTTCCAGCCTGGATTTTTTTATAGCCAGTTTATACCTATTTGTTCTTGTGCCAGTGTCCTTTAGCTTTAAAAAAAAAAAAAGGAGTACTTGTGGCACCTTAGAGACTAACCAATTTATTTGAGCATGAGCTTTCGTGAGCTACAGCTCGCTTCATCGGATGCATACCGTGGAAACTGCAGCAGACTTTATATACACACAGAGATCATGAAACAATACCTCCTCCCACCCCACTGTCCTGCTGGTAATAGCTTATCTAAAGTGATCATCAAGTTGGGCCATTTCCAGCACAAATCCAGGTTTTCTCACCCTCCCCCCCCTCCCCCCCACACAAACTCACTCTCCTGCTGGTAATAGCCCATCCAAAGTGACAACTCTCTTCACAATGTGCATGATAATCAAGGTGGGCCATTTCCTGCACAAATCAAGGTTCTCTCACACCCTCACCCCCCTCCAAAAACCACACACACAGACTCACTATCCTGTTGGTAATAGCTCATCCAAAGTGACCACTCTCCCTACAATGTGCATGGTAATCAAGGTGGGCCATGTCCAGCACAAATCCAGGCTTTCTCACCCCCCCCCCCCTTTTTTTTTTCCGGGGACACACACACACACAAACTCACTCTCCTGCTGGCAATAGCTCATCCAAACTGACCACTCTCCAAGTTTAAATCCAAGTTTAACCAGAACGTCTGGGGGGGGGGTAGGAAAAAACAAGGGGAAATAGGCTACCTTGCATAATGGCTTAGCCACTCCCAGTCTCTATTTAAGCCTAAATTAATAGTATCCAATTTGCAAATGAATTCCAATTCAGCAGTTTCTCGCTGGAGTCTGGATTTGAAGTTTTTTTGTTTTAAGATAGCGACCTTCATGTCTGTGATTGCGTGACCAGAGAGATTGAAGTGTTCTCCGACTGGTTTATGAATGTTATAATTCTTGACATCTGATTTGTGTCCATTTATTCTTTTACATAGAGACTGTCCAGTTTGACCAATGTAAATGGCAGAGGGGCATTGCTGGCACATGATGGCATATATCACATTGGTGGATGTGCAGGTGAACGAGCCTCTGATAGTGTGGCTGATGTTATTAGGCCCTGTGATGGTGTCCCCTGAATAGATATGTGGGCACAATTGGCAACGGGCTTTGTTGCAAGGATAAGTTCCTGGGTTAGTGGTTCTGTTGTGTTGTATGTGGTTGTTGGTGAGTATTTGCTTCAGGTTGCGGGGCTGTCTGTAGGCAAGGACTGGCCTGTCTCCCAAGATTTGTGAGAGTGTTGGGTCATCCTTTAGGATAGGTTGTAGATCCTTAATAATGCATTGGAGGGGTTTTAGTTGGGGGCTGAAGGTGACGGCTAATGGCGTTCTGTTATTTTCTTTGTTAGGCCTGTCCTGTAGTAGGTGACTTCTGGGAACTCTTCTGGCTCTATCAATCTGTTTCTTCACTTCCGCAGGTGGGTATTGTAGTTGTAAGAAAGCTTGACAGAGATCTTGTAGGTGTTTGTCTCTGTCTGAGGGGTTGGAGCAAATGCGGTTGTATCGCAGAGCTTGGCTGTAGACGATGGATCCTAAAGGATGACCCAACACTCTCACAAATCTTGGGAGACAGGCCAGTCCTTGCCTACAGACAGCCCCGCAACCTGAAGCAAATACTCACCAACAACCACATACCACACAACAGAACCACTAACCCAGGAACTTATCCTTGCAACAAAGCCCGTTGCCAACTGTGCCCACATATCTATTCAGGGGACACCATCACAGGGCCTAATAACATCAGCCACACTATCAGAGGCTCGTTCACCTGCACATCCACCAATGTGATATATGCCACCATGTGCCAGCAATGCCCCTCTGCCATGTACATTGGCCAAACTGGACAGTCTCTATGTAAAATAATAAATGGACACAAATCAGATGTCAAGAATTATAACATTCATAAACCAGTCGGAGAACACTTCAATCTCTCTGGTCACGCAATCACAGACATGAAGGTCGCTATCTTAAAACAAAAAAACTTCAAATCCAGACTCCAGCGAGAAACTGCTGAATTGGAATTCATTTGCAAATTGGATACTATTAATTTAGGCTTAAATAGAGACTGGGAGTGGCTAAGCTATTATGCAAGGTAGCCTATTTTCCCTTGTTTTTTCCTACCCCCCCTCCCAGACGTTCTGGTTAAACTTGGATTTAAACTTGGAGAGTGGTCAGTTTGGATGAGCTATTGCCAGCAGGAGAGTGAGTTTGTGTGTGTGTGTGTGTCCCCGGGAAAAAAAAAAAGGGGGGGTGAGAAAGCCTGGATTTGTGCTGGACATGGCCCACCTTGATTGTCATGCACATTGTAGGGAGAGTGGTCACTTTGGATGAGCTATTGCCAGCAGGAGAGTGAGTTTGTGTGTATAGGGGGGTGGGGGGTGAGAAAACCTGGATTTGTGCTGGAAATGGCCCACCTTGATTATCATGCACATTGTAGGGAGAGTGGTCACTTTGGATGAGCTATTACCAGCAGGAGAGTGAGTTTGTGTGTGTGGTTTTTGGAGGGGTTGAGGGGGTGAGAGAACCTGGATTTGTGCAGGAAATGGCCCACCTTGATTATCATGCACATTGTGAAGAGAGTTGTGACTTTGGATGGGCTATTACCAGCAGGAGAGTGAGTTTGTGTGTGTGTGGGTGGGGGGGGGTGGAGGGTGAGAAAACCTGGATTTGTGCTGGAAATGGCCCAACTTGATGATCACTTTAGATAAGCTATTATCAGCAGGACAGTGGGGTGGGAGGAGGTATTGTTTCATGATCTCTGTGTGTATATAAAGTCTGCTGCAGTTTCCACGGTATGCATCCGATGAAGTGAGCTGTAGCTCACGAAAGCTTATGCTCAGATAAATTGGTTAGTCTCTAAGGTGCCACAAGTACTCCTTCTCTTTTTGCGAATACAGACTAACACGGCTGTTACTCTGAAATCTTTAGCTTTAAAATAGCTCTTCACCTTCCCCCTTTATGTATTCAGAGACAGCAATCGTATCCCTTCTCAGCCTTCCTTTTGCTAGGCTAAACAAGCCAAACTCTCCCAGGCTCCTCTCCCCCGAAGTTACGAGTTGATGATCTCGCCCACAAAATTCATTCTGTATTTTAAGATGATTTTCTTTGTTTGTTTGTTTTCGAAAGGTTAACAAAATCACGTGAGCTAACACCGTCTCCATTCTGAAGCTTGGAAACACAGTATATTCTCAATACATTACATACAGAGTGTGGTACAATGTTAAATAAATTTTGTTTTAGTCAGCTAGCACCTATTCAGCTCGCTGAAATTCTCTGGGGCCTTGGGTGTTGGTGCCACTTGGGTCTCTCCTGGATTCTGCCAGTGGCACAGACTTTAGTCTCCTGAGGGCTGAAATGCTTTGGTCTAGCTAAAGTATTTGGGTTATTAATGGGGAATCTGAGTGAAATTTGGTTGCCTGTGATATACAGAAAGCCAGAGTAGATGGCCCCTTCCAGCCTTAAACTTTATGAAGCTAGGGTCCTCACTTTTATACCTCATCATCAGGAAGTTCATAGACCTTGGGACAAATCCACCCCAATTTACAGCTTGGTTTTGCAGGGTGTAAATCAGGACCAAATGTAAATAAAAGACAGCAGTTTCAGAATTTATCCTTAGATGAAGATGCTTAAGGGGACGTTATTTTTTAGCATTGGCAGTAAATCCATTAACCCATTGACATAGGTTAATCTGAATTTTGGCTGTAACGTGCTAACACATTTTCCATTAGCAGTCCTGACGGGACCCATTGTGTGGCTGCTCAGCTGTGATGTTGTCTATCGCAATGCACTTTTATCTTTCTGAGAGTTTGCTCTCTGCTAAATGCAGCCGACATTTTGTGAAGCAGGGTTGCTAAAGCATGTTATACAGTGTGTGAACACTCACACTGTGCACTTTCATGCAGACTTTGTTATTTTTTGTTTTACTTGCCTTAATCTCCAGTAAAAATCACTCATACAATTTAGATGGTTGGTATTTAGGCCTGGAAAACCAGAACAGAAACAATCCCTTGAAAGTGTGAAACTGGAAACCAGCATTACAATTTAATTTCTAATCTGCACATTGTTTCCCTCCATTTGAATAGAGTGATGAATGATTTTTTATTTACTCACAGTGCATCTTATTTCTGTTTTCCCCATCACTTTGAAGCATTTAACTGTACAGCAGCCAGTAAAACATTTCGATTTAAGTTTCCAACATTCAGACTCATTATAAAGATAATAGAAAGAAGCTGTGCACTGTGAATGAATTACACTAGAGCATATACTACAGTGCCGTTTCTGCTTTATAATTTTGCTTTAAATGCATTACAGTGCTTTATGGGTAACAGAATACTACTTAGGTTTCAGCAGAAAACAATAATGCCCCTGGGAAATCTAATTGGGTTCTCTATCAAAGCCTTTGTTCCCTATCCATATATATATATTTACAAACCACCTTCTGCTTTTCATACCTGCGATCCTAATAAATAAACACATATTTTCATATCTTTCATTAAATTTGAGTCTAAAACAATATTAACAATGGGCTTATTAATCAAGAGAAACCACAAAGGCTCTAAGCATGAGGTTCATCTGTGATTCAGAAAAGCTGACACACGCTCATTATTAGGGCTAGGTGAAATTATTCAGACAAATTGTTTATTTACCGAAAAATGCAATTTCAGTCGACCTGAAACTATTTGTGAATTTGATCAGAATTTGCCATATTGTTTTGGCCTGAAAATCTGTGCAATAAATTGACTTCACAGTTTTTTTTCACAGTGTTAATATTGGGGGATCGGAGGAGAGAAAAAAGCAACCAATAGAGAAAAGTCAGAATACTGAAAATAAAAGCAGTTTAATGCTATGGTGTATTTAGTGAATTGTACATTAACAGTCCACACACACACACTTGTGTGTGTGTGTACATATATATCTTCCACTACTTTGCCTTACATTAACAGACAGACTTGCATTTGCACTTAGACTGATTTATTATTAACATCAACACATCCACTTAATGGAATAGATTGGATTTGCTTAACATAATCAGTATTTTCACGTGGTCCAAAATTCAGGTGAATATTAGTAAAAACCAAAAATGAAAGGCCTGACCTAGGTTCAAGTCTCTGCTACAATGACTACTTAATGACTTATACAAAGTCGCACGGTTTCAACAGGAGAGATTAAGAGAGACTGGCACCAGAATATCCCACAGTGCAGGGATTTGAAGCTGTTCTCTCCATGCCAGGTGAGTGTCCTACTCACTGGCCTAAAAGTTATAAGGAGGGCATCACCATCTCTTCTCACTTGCAGATACATCTGTGCTTAATCCTTGCAGCTTCCACTTTATTGAGCGCCTACAGTTGCCTAGATGGGAGTAGAAAATTAACAGATACCCATGGCTACTTGGCTAGAGAGAACGAGGTCCTCTGCAATTTAGAATGTTGAAACAATCAATGTGGCAACTAAAATGGGGTGCACCAGGTGCCCGTAGCAGTGGTGGAAAGGGGTTTTGCTGTGCAAACCCAAGGAGTCACGATGTACTGTCGTGATTATTTGTTTAATGGAAGGATTATGCTCAGAGTTACAAAGTTAAGGGGGAAAGAGTAAAAGTAAGAAAGTTGACTTTATTTTTCTTTCAGTAAGTTTTGTAAAGGGGGAGCAGATAAAATGGCTTCACCTTTGTATAATGACATCAAGGAATTGATTGTGCCATGTGGAAAAGTTTTTAAATAGAAAGATCCATCTCCTGCTGCAAAGTTCACCAATCTGTTTTTCCTCCAATTCTCAGCCTGCAATCAAGCAAATTAGAGAGCTGTATGTTGTTACTATAGTAATAAATGTTACAGTGAAAGAAAATTGGATAGCCTCAGCTATGTATCACTCATGGAAAATGAAACACAATTTTGAATAATTTTGACCACTTAGTTCTTTTGTCACGTTGCGTTCTAGGAAGCAAGCCACCCATTGTCAGTGCAGGTGTTTTTCTCATTCATTTTTGGAAATGAATAGGCATTTGAATGAGAGCTAAAATTATACCCTAAGTTAGTGGTTTAAGCTAAGAGACTGAGGAACAATTCTGCCCTGCATTGAACTGGCATGCTGAGAAATTTTGGAGTTTGGAATTTTGGGGATTCTGGCCCAAGTTACATCACTGTAAGTCAGGAGTAACAACTGAAGTCAATGGGACTACACTGGTGCTAAATTGGAGTTTTAGCTCACCTATTGCAGAAACTGACACTGCAAATTAATGCATGCTGTGGACTACAGATGTCCTACTTTGACTTCCTGTGCCTGCACCCAAAGTATGCATGGAGTAGGGTGGATCAAAAGCCCATTAAAGCCAATGTGCCTGGCTCATTATAGGCTTTGGATAAGGTGGTAAGGTAATTTGGATACAGTGGTAGGTCGTTTGCAGATTATTATTTGCATAGGCAGCATTGCCTGCATGCCCCAATCGGAGACTAAGGCCTCATTGTGCAGAGTGCTGTACACACACAACAACAACAGGCCTGCTCCTGCCCCAAGGAGCTCACAATCTAAGAGGAGGGACAAGAGGTGGAGGCCCTAGACTGCGGGAGAGCCAGGTGACTGTGAGATGGTTGTGATAAGTGCATTAACACTCATCCCATGAATTGATGATACAACTTCCAATTACTTTTATGCTCTTTCATTCTTATCCATCCAATTCACCTGATGCCTGTGTGCTTATAGGTCCCTAGGAAGGATCCAAGGAAAAATGGATGTCCTGATGCACAGGGCCCCTAGAAAGAGTGAGCTGAGTTTGTTCGGTGCCAGATATTTATTGTTTGAAAGGGATTTGACTAACTAAAACCAGAGTAAATTCATTAGGATTTGGGTCCTTTGTTTTAAATATTCCATGGATTTGCCCTAGCTGAACTCAGACTATGCCACTTTCTGCTCTCTGTCATGCCATGACAGGGCCTTTGTGCAGTCCTATGCTCTTCCCAGCGCTGTCCTCCTCTGTCCCCTCTTGGAATCTTGTGACAGTTGGTGCAAGCTCTGCAGCTCCCATTGCAACTTTAATGTATGTCTCCAAATCGGTGATTCGCCAGATAGTTTTTCATATCGGCTGAAAACTGACCCATTTTCCTACTTTCATGTTTTTTTTTAAAAAATTAACCTTACCATTATACCGTGTAGTATTTAAATGTAAACCTTTTTGGAATACCGTGTGCATGAAAGACACTATAAGAATATTGTTTCCTTGTACAGGGTTAAAATGACTGTCTGATGGCAAAGTGATTAGATGCATTCAAATACACAAAACAAAGTGCATTTCAATGCTGCTGGAGCCATTACCCTGGAGTCTCATCAAATTCAATTCCCTTAGAACTAGTAACAGTTGTTGCCTTTTTCTATTACTACTCCCAGTGTTACTGTATTGTAAGCTGAGTCAGGATGAGCTCCACCCTGACATCTGGTGGTGAGGTGTGGCAAGTTGTGGAAAAGAACTTCAGGGGCTGATCTCATTTGCATAGGCACACCCACCCCACCTAGAATGAGGCCATAACTGCCCAAATGGTCACTTTGGCTGTTGTGGGATCCCCAGTGCCTCTGTTATTGGGGCGGGAAGAATAAATTGTTATTACCCTAATTATGGGAACTGTGCTTGGAACTGCACTTGGCCTTTTGTTATGATGGAGGGACTCACCATCAACTGAGTAGCACTCGCTAGGCAAGGGACATGGGTTCCAAAACTCTGTGAATTGAGAGAGACTTGAGACAGGTATTAGTACCTGGTGGTGTGGGCCCCTTTTTGAGGGCCTGGCGCACCAATTGCACCTCTCTCTCTCTCCACTGTGGAATGTCAGAGCTAATTTTGGGTCTATTAAGAATCTTGCTACAGATACTGTGCTGCATTCACTTTGGCCTTATGGTGCACCAGCACTAAGGCTCCCACTACTATGAGCTGAAATCACTGAGCACTGTGTCAAGTAGTGGGGAGCTGGAAGATCTAGAGTGCAGTGGTGCTGTTCGTGGATAGGCTGGCGGAGTGTTCGTGAGACGGCGAGCTGTGCAGAGAGGAGCCGGTCGTGGTGGAGCGGAGCTGTCTGTGAGACGGCGAGCTGAGCAGAGCTGTTCGTGAGACGGCGAGCTGTGCAGAGCGGAGCCCTGTGGGCCAGTCAGCTTCAGGACACGTAAGGTGCCCCTTACCTCTTTCCCCCACACAAAGGCACATTTTAGCCAGAGTGGGGAGTAACACTCTGCAGATGAACTTTTGAACTCTGGGGCTGGACTTTTTGGACTTTGGGTGATTTGTGGATTGCTGGACTCAAGAGACGTTTGGGTTCTGGGACTCAAGAACCCAAGGGAAAGGATGTGGCCCAATTTTCTGGGGTGGGTCTTTGCTTATGGTTTGGTTAATGAACACTAGTTGTGGTGTTTCCCCAATTTAATGCTGATGTTGTTTACCTCATGTTATTAAAGATTCTCTGCTACACCAAGACGAGACTCTGTGCTTGCGAGAGGGGAAGTATTGCCTCTTTGAGGCGCCCAGCGGGTGTGTAAGATTTTCCCAGGTCACTGGGTGCGGGCTCGAGCCAGTTTTGCATTTGCTTTGATGAGAGGGAACCCCTGTGTACTGAACCCGGCCCTTGCTGCTATCAACTTGGCCTGGCAGAAGGGTTACAGTATTAAGAAGAAGTTAAGATTCTAGCACTTTATATTCTTGTTTGGCATCAACATGAGGATTCATTCATCTGGTACAATTTCCTCTTCTTTCACATTTTGTGACAAGAAGAAGGCTCTAAAGGGCTGTCCACACTGCACTTAAAAACCCGTTTGACGTTCAGGTTCGGACTGGAGCCCAAGCTCTAGGACCCTGTGAGATGGGCCCGAAAGTCTACACTGCAGTTAAACAGCCCCCAAGTCAGCTGGCTTTGGCCAGCCATGGGTTTTTCATTACAGTGTTGACATACGCTGAGAGGGGCAGCACAGAACTCACAGCCTGGAAAAGGAGGGGCTTGAAGCCGCCTTTGCACCCTCCTGATCCAAGCAAGGGGCTGAAGAGGCCCCTGGTGTAACAAATCCAGCCTGTGGACCTAAGTCATAGCAGTCTCTCCAAGGTGGCCTATGGGCCACAGCACTACCTGGAATTGCCATAGTATGGCACGCTGCTGTCCCACTCCCAACACACCCCTCCTGCCCGAGATGTCCCTATGCCAGGGCTTGCGAGCAGGTCCTCAGGGGATTGGTTCTGCTTTGAGCAGGGTGTTGGACTAGATGACCTCCTGAGGTCCCTTCCAACCCTGATATTCTATGAGATCTATGAGAAGGCTCTTCTCCACAGTGCCCACCAGGGGAGTTCTCCCCTGGCCCGATACAGTGTTTTTAGGGCCCCTTATCCGCTTACTGTTTCTTATGCAAGCTGTTCTAGCATAGGCATACAGTAAGCCATCCTTGCCTATATCTATTGAGGTGTGGTCTGACAATCCTGATTTTGAGTGGATTGTGCAGGAAAAATATACCCTTGAACATTCATGGGTGCATGCATTTGCATGTGCCAATGCCCACACTTGCAGAATAAAACAGGGCCTTATTTGCACATGAATTGTATATAAGTGCATGCTTTGTTTGCACAGATGCCATTTGTGCATCAAAGACACCTACTGTCCTCACAAAGACCCAAACTCAAGGCTGGCCTAAGCAGGCCCAGCCCCACTGCAGTTGTGTCCACGTTCAATGTGGCCTAAAGGCAGATTTATGCTGGACAAACGGATGCATCTGCAAATGCTGTTGATGCAATTCTGGAAACCTGCTGAAAAATTGGCCCTCGAGTTCTAAATTATTTAAAAGGAAAGTGCACAATAGTGCAGCGGGTGGACATTAAAATTCTGTCATTTTTCAAAAGTGACTGCTCATTTTGCCTCTGTTTTTGGGTGCCCAGCTGCAGACCCTTAAAGGGGCCCTGAATTCATCCCTGGTGTTGAAAAAGTGACTTCTAAAAATCAGGTCCATTTATGTGTCTCTAGTGATTTTGGATGCCCAACTTGTCACTTTTGAAAATCTTGGCCAGACTGTTTTTTCTTCCTGTGGTCAAATAGTGGCATGGCATTTATTTACAGCTGGGCAAGATGGCTCAGTGGTGACGGTGTTTGCCTAGGACTTAGGAGACCAATGGTCAGTTCCTTGCTCTGCCATGAATTTCCTGTGTGACCTTTGGAAAGTCTGTGTGCCTCAGTAGTTCCCCAGCTGTGAAATGAGGACAATGGCATTTTGTTTCCTCACAAGAGACTTGTGAGGATAAATACACTAAAGATTGTGAGGGACTCAAGTAATGAGGGCCTTGGAAATACCTTCAAATAGATGCCATCCTTATGTCAGGTTTTTGACTTGCCAAAGGAGTTCTGTCTTGCTTATTCCTATATCTATCCATCACAGCCTGGAGGTAGAACATCTGTCGTCAATCTATCTTCAGTTGTCTTCACTCTCCTCTTTTATCTTCTGTTTTCCTAAAGAAAATTCCAAATTGTGTTGACACTATATTTTGATGAACGCTGTTTTCCTCACCCACTGCATCTCTTTACACCTACTGTCTGTCAGTCTGTTCATCCATCAAAGATGTCTTTATCCTAAAAATGGCAATTAATCTGAAAGTTGCAATCAGAGAAAAAGATCAACCAAGGAATAGAAAAGTTATCAAATAGCTGAGGCTGTGATCCATCATGCAGTCAAAGTCAATGGCAAAACTTCTACTGCTCTGTATGGGTGCAGGAGTGGCCCCAGACAAAACCATTGTGCGAAATCAGTGGCTGTTTTCTTGCACTTCTTCCATTAGATCAGGAGTTTAATTTTTTCTGTGCCTTGGGCAGTATTGTGATTTTGGATTAAAATCACATTCTTCCATGGTCACAAATCTGCTGTCTCCATAAAATGCAACAGCTGACATCAGTGTGGGGACAGTAGCACCAAGGTTACCTGTAGTAGTTAAATAATAACCAAGAAGTACAATATAGTGAGTGCTGTTAAAAAGACAACAACATCTACTGCCTATAGGAGTTACCACAAATACCCTGGCCAATGTATCTCTCATTTTAAATACAGCCTCAGTCAGCTCCAGAGGGTAATTCTACCCAAGGCAGCTTTCTTTGTACAAATTCTCTTTAAACCTCGGGGATGGAATTTTCAAATGTGCCTAACAGCCCGATTTTCAAAGGTATCTGTATGCCTATAAGAAAAGGAGTACGAGTGGCACCTTAGAGACTAACCAATTTATTTGAGCATGAGCTTTCGTGAGCTACAACTCACTTCATCGGATGCATACCGTGGAAACTGCAGCAGACTTTATATACACACAGAGATCATAAAACAATACCTCCTCCCACCCCACTGTCCTGCTGGTAATAGCTTATCTAAAGTGATCATCAAGTTGGGCCATTTCCAGCACAAATCCAGGTTTTCTCACCCTCCACCCCCCCCCCCACACACACACACAAACTCACTCTCCTGCTGGTAATAGCCCAGTTGTCACTTTGGATGGGCTATTACCAGCAGGAGAGTGAGTTTGTGTGTTGGGGGGTGGAGGGTGAGAAAACCTGGATTTGTGCTGGAAATGGCCCAACTTGATGATCACTTTAGATAAGCTATTACCAGCAGGAGAGTGGGGTGGGAGGAAGTATTTTTTTCATGCTTTGTGTGTATATAATAAGATCTTCTACGCTTTCCACAGTATGCATCCGATGAAGTGAGCTGTAGCTCACGAAAGCTTATGCTCAAATAAATTGGTTAGTCTCTAAGGTGCCACAAGTCCTCCTTTTCTTTTTGCGAATACAGACTAACACGGCTGTTACTCTGAAACCTGTCTGTATGCCTATAGATACAGTAAGGTGTCTTGGGGATCTTAAAAAACGCCTCAGAGCATACCTCTCTGCTGCATTCTCTCTCTGCTCCTACAGCTAACACCAGAGCTCCACAAACAGCATAGAAGCAATGCACACTGTGATACGGCATGGCCAGAAGGCAGCAGGAGAGTGATATAGGAGAGACATGTCAGTCCCAGGGTGAGGAGAAGCCTTATTCCCTGTAGAGGGAAGAAAGGTTTCTATAGAATAATTAAAAGCACCTGAAGCCAATTAGAGCACCTGACGCTAGTCACCTGATAACCCCCCCTGCTTCAATCAGACAGGGGAAGGAGTTGGAGTAGAGTGGTTTGGAGTTGGAGCAGAGAGCAGTTTGGAGGAGTTGAAGTAGAGGAGAGTTTGGAGAAGTGCCATGGCTGGCTAGACCACCAAGACCCTAGGTAAAGAGACACCCAGCTTGTGCAGAGAGGGAAGGCAGGAAGCCCCACAAGCTGAAGAGCAGGAGAGGGAAGTAGCCCAGGGGAAGGAAGCACTAGTTCAAGTGGTTTACCACTATCCCTAGGGCCCCTGGGCTGGGACCCGGAGTAGAGGGCGGGCCCGAGTCCCTCCCTCTCCACTACCCTTCTCTGGGTTACTAGTGGGACAGTAGATACCCTAGTTTGGGGGCAGGAAACTGCGCCTTAAACTCCCCCTGCCCCCCCCCAGAAGAGGAAGCGTGGATCCATCATAATCGTACCGGCAATTTGCCACAACAGACACACTTGATAGCACAAACAACTCCCATTTCCCCCCAGTAGGCATTTTATCCCCTTCCTAATCGCCACACTCCCTTTTCACCATTGTCTCGCCCTCCAACTAAGATATACTAAAGCAAAAAAGAAAAATGGCCTTATATACATTATCAGTAATAAAAAATAAATCGTGCTTCATGTCACCCCATGCCACTGCTTATCTTGGTTAATAAAACACTGACCAAGGTGAGTACTTCTGCAATGGATTCAAAGAGGGGGTCCAAGATTTTCTAAAGTGACTAGCAATTTTGTGTGTCTCAATTTTGGGGTGCCCAAATGAACCCTTTAAGAAGACCCTGATTTCCAGAAAGTGCTGAGTACCTCCCCCTGCTTGGCTCCAATGAAATCGTACATCCTGTGATTTATTGTCCTTCTAAGGTGTTTGTACACTGGAGCAATCCTTAAAATTAGGAGAAACCAGATGACATCTCAGCTATTTCCATTAGAAACAGATGGTGTGCAGGAGTGCCGCCGTAGCTTGCAATTTCCATTGCAGCACTGATAAAATCTGCTCGAGTCCTTTCAGGGATTAATCTGAGTAAATTTAAAAATAAGGTATCTGGTTCTGCTGGAAACAAGCTCACTTTTGTCACAGAGAGAGAAGTAATTGAATTAAAATGATAAATCTGCCCTTACTTTTTGTACTTCTTTCTAAAGATGCTGGGGCTACATCAATTACCTTTTTTTCCCCAAAAGAACTCCTGAAATAGAATACTCTGTACATTAATTATTATTATTATTTATTTTATCATAACCATTTATTGCAGTAGTGCCTAAAGGCTAACCAAGAACCCTAGGTGTGATAGTAGTCTGTCCCTGCCCCAGACAGCTTACAGTCAAAACAGAGAAGACAGATATAGGGGGAGGAAAGGGGTAGAACACACATGCAGTGTGATGTAGGGCCTGATGCTATTGAATGGAAAGGCTCTCATTGGCTTCAATGGGCTTTAGATCATGCCCATTTCACAAATAACTAACTATTAACAAAAGGAACGTATTCTCCGTTTAATGAAAAGCAAAAACGGAAGCTGCTATGTGTTGCCACAACAACTAGAGTACTCAGGGGTGTTTCTCTTAGCCTACCTGACGTTTATCGGAATAATAAAAATAAATAGTAACAACCGAAGCTGGGGAAGTTTTGGAAGATGTATTGATCAAATCATTTTGTATATGTTGGAAACACATACGTCACATACGTGGAGATGAAAGCAATCCAGCAAATTGCAATGCCATGTGATAAATGCATTAATCGTGCACCCGTGAGCGCCACAGCTATACTCTGTCTGCTAACCTGTCTCTCCTGAGACTTCCTTTAACACCCCACAATGCCCCTGCAAGGTCTCAGAATGAAATAAATTCTGGCTAGATGCCTGCGTTTGCTTGTCTGGTTCACTGTGGAGTTCTATTACATTGTCAACCACAGAGTTAGTGTTGGGGATGAAGAACAGGAAAGAGATAGGAGTTCATTGACTAATCTGTGTACTGGCTCAGCCTCTGCTTCTAACATTGAAGTAGTACAATCTCAAAAGGACAGGAGGCAAAGGGGGCAGTGACGCATTCAAGGGTGTCAGAGGAACAGCCGTGTTAGTCTGTATTCGCAAAAAGAAAAGGAGGACTTGTGGCACCTTAGAGACTAACCAATTTATTTGAGCATGAGCTTTCGTGAGCTACAGCTCACTTCATCAGATGTTTAATCACACAAGGGTGTGTGATTAATACACTGATCACATGACTGGCTCTGAAATGTATCCCATGGTTTGTCTCACATGAAGCCTTCTCCATCAAGGGCTGAGGACTGAAATGGGCTACCTTGAGAGATTTGTTTTATCATGGCTGGAATTTGTTGGACTACATTGCCTTTTATTTGGCATGTTTTTGAGATGTCTTCAGATATGGAACTGGCCTAAAAATGGGGGAGAGGGGGAAGAATCTACATCAATTTATCACACATTGAAACAACTAATGTTCCTAATACATATAAAAAGCCATGTCTATACATTCCACATATAGTTCATCATGCCTCCAACTGCGGTCGATTAGCTGTCCTCCTTATTATCCATTTATTAATATAAGGCCCCTTGGACACTACTGGGTCTTTTATTTTTTCTTTCTTTTTTTTTTTTTTTGGAAGGGACTATTTATGGCTTTTGTGAGAAATTTTTATGAGACGCAGCTAGAATTATGGATCAATTCTCAACAATGCTACATTAGCTCCAAAGTGCTATAATTAGATGATGACGTGTACCATTTTTTATGGATGTTCACTAGCTTGTGAAGGAAAAACAGGTAGCAGGTTTAGGGTATGTTTGAATAGTTTATTCCTGAAGCCAGAATATTAGGATGCTAGAAAGATTCCAACTGATTTCAAAGGGTTTTGGATCAGGCCTGAATAGGCCAATATGGGAATATTTAAAAATAGAAGACCTATTTCTGGACTAACGCGGACTATATAATGGTGTAACTCCAATTACTAAAATGGTGTTTCTACTGGTTTATATAGGTGTACATGAGGAGAGAGTCAGTCCTAGCGCATCAAAAGAGGAAGTATGTTTTCTTTCAGGTGGGTTTTTGTTTTGATTGATCGTAATTGCTATGAACTGTCTTTTGAAAAATATTGTCTTTCATTCTGCAATGGTTCATTCAACAGCTTCTAAGTGGGCAACACGGGAAGTAACTTGTGCAAATTCTGCCAGAACCCATGAGCGTATTTTAGTTAGAACCTCACACTTTGCCCTTCCCCATCCCGTCCCCCAGTAATGCAATCAAGCATGTGCGCCATCCTGGACTTTTTGCAGTCTTCTCACTCATATGGACTGCAGTTTGGATTGTGCAAGGAATGCAGATTCTGGCTCTACGTGCCCACAATCCAGAGGAGGGAGGAAGGAAGCAAATCCTTAGATTTGTAGAAGAAACATAACAAATAGAACACTACAAAAATCACGTCATGTGTTGCCATGGCATAGGTTAGTTCAAACAGAAAAACAAGAGACAAAGATTTCTCAGTCAGTTCCTTTTTCTTAACTCAGTGAACATTTCTAAGGCAAGACATGGGCAGAACAGAGAGGGATGCAAACTATGAAAACTATCCTATTGCCAACAAACTGATCTAGAATTTGAATACAGTTTTTTTTTCCTGCATTCCTGGGAGAGCTAGTCACAAAAATAAACCCTTTGTATGAGGATGGAATTGCAGATACAATAGTGTATCTGTTGATGATTATTCTGCATAGTGAGGATGACAAATCTTCTGTTGTTTTCTCTTAGAGGCAATTCCTGATTGCAGATCCCAGACCACAGCCTGATTAACTGAGCCAGGTGTTGCATGTCTCCACAGCAGCAAGACTGGAGCAGAAGTGTGGAGGTTGAGGGGTAGAGCGGCAAACATCATTCATGGAGGTAAAGCTTCATCAGAGGAGATGATCTTGCAGTGTGACCTAAAGCCTCTGGATTAGTCTGATATCTTCTGGAAGTTATTTCCATAGCCAGATCTCCTCAGCCACATATGCCTTTGTCAAGGTTCCTCCCCCACTCTGAACTCTAGGGTACAGATGTGGGGACCTGCATGAAAAACCTCCTAAGCTTATCTTTACCAGCTTAGGTCAAAACTTCCCCAAGGTACAAAATATTCCACCCGTTGTCCTTGGACTGGCCGCTACCACCACCAAACTAATACTGGTTACTGAAGAAGAGCTGTTTGGACGCGTCTTTCCCCCCAAAATACTTCCCAAAACCTTGCACCCCACTTCCTGGACAAGGTTTGGTAAAAAGCCGCACCAATTTGCCTAGGTGACTACAGACCCAGACCCTTGGATCTTAAGAACAATGAACAATCCTCCCAACACTTGCACCCCCCCTTTCCTGGGAAATGTTGGATAAAAAGCCTCACCAATTTGCATAGGTGACCACAGACCCAAACCCTTGGATCTGAGAACAATGAAAAAGCATTCAGTTTTCTTACAAGAAGACTTTTAATAAAAATAGAAGTAAATAGAAATAAAGAAATCCCCCCTGTAAAATCAGGATGGTAGCTATCTTACAGGGTAATTAGATTCAAAAACATAGAGAACCCCTCTAGGCAAAACCTTAAGTTACAAAAAAGATACACAGACAGAAATAGTTATTCTATTCAGCACAATTCTTTTCTCAGCCATTTAAAGAAATCATAATCTAACACATACCTAGCTAGATTACTTACTAAAAGTTCTAAGACTCCATTCCTGGTCTATCCCCGACAAAGACAGACTATAGACAGACACACAGACCCTTTGTTTCTCTCCCTCCTCCCAGCTTTTGAAAGTATCTTGTCTCCTCATTGGTCATTTTGGTCAGGTGCCAGCGAGGTTACCTTTAGCTTCTTAATCCTTTACAGGTGAGAGGAGCTTTCCCCTGGCCAGGAAGGATTTCAAAGGGGTTTACCCTTCCTTTTATATTTATGACAGCCTTATTTATGGCTCTCATGTATTCCATCCTGGCCTTTGTGATCTGCATTTTCTCAGAAGAGATCAAGTCTCTTGGGGGTTCATGGTCTCCAGTGTAGCTGTGACCTGATCACGTGAATAAAGGTTTGCAGAACTGGGCCTGCAGACATGACATTTTAGGAAGGTTCAAAATTGCCTGTGTGCTCTGCTAATTACCTGTAGTGTTTGGGTGTGAGTTGGAAGCGGCAGTGCTGGAAGACTTTTAGGGCGGGGGGTGCTGCGCTGGGGCCAGGAGGAGGGCCGTGGCTCCGGGATGGGGGGACACGGACGGGGGCAAGGGGAACAATGGGGAGCTCCAGGCGCGGGGCCAGCAGCTGGGACCATGGGCGCAGGGCCAGCAGCCGGGACCCCAGGCATGGGGCTGGCAGCCAGGACCTGTGTAAAACCTGGGGGTGCTGCAGCCCCCCCTGCACCCTAGTTCCCGTGCCTATGGTTAAAAGTATAAGTAGTTATATTCCAAAATGAAAATTAGTCCTGGGGGGGAATATATCTGAAAGAAAGTGCATTGACAAGAAGGCCCATTTTGATGAGCCAGAAGATAAGCACAGTATGAGACAATAGGGAATATGATACGTCCCCTGAAATTACAGTCATCTTTTAGATCTCATCATTTCATCAGAGAACTCTCATGACAAACACTATTGTAAATGATCGTCAGACCTGAGAAACAGGAGGCAGTGAATAGCAATTTTCATTAGTCAGTGGCACAATGAGCGTAATTATAGTCCACTGAATTGCAGCAGGCCCTGCTCTTTGACTATTTCAAAGTTCAGTGAATATATTCCCCATGGTGTCTCAGCAAACCCCATATTATCCCAATCATGGGGTGTAATCGGAGGGACAATCCCCTCAAGATGTAGAGGAGAGAGTGACTTTAAGTTTAAAATGATAAAAAAGGATGTGAGATAAATATTTCTAAGTAAATGCTGACCATTCATCCAGGCATTCTTAAATTCCATTAATGGCGAACAGATGTTTTCCTAAACAAATGTGAGTTTAGCATCAGAACGTGTTACTTTAGTGTAGTACAGTGCACTGGAAATGATTTCTGCAGTGAACATTCCTATGGGAGAACAAAGAGACTGCTACATTTTGTTCTAATGCCACCTACAGCTGAACACAGAAAGGAACAAAGCTGGAAAAGTTGCAGTGCATTCAGACGGCAATAACAAACGCCTTGCGGAAATACGAACTTATTCAAACTTTTAACAGGTTTTTTTTTTTTAACTCCGCTCTAATGCAAAGTTCCACCAAGAATGCAATGGGCTAAATTCTCCTCTCTCTTACTTTGATACAAATCAGAACTGACACAAAGGCTGAATGCTGATATAAAACAGGTTCCAATTCCGCAAAGCACCTAAGCACGTGTTTAAGCTTTTTGCTGAATCGGGGCCTAAGTGAGAAAGTGAGTCAGGACTAACATCTCCACATCCGTATTCAATTTAAGATAGAGGAAGAGAGATAATTAGTGCAATGTAGAGTTGATGGGAAACTGGGCTTTTTCCCTGTGAGAAATTTCAATGAAAATGGAACCTAAATAGTTTTCTTTTGGGGCAAAATGTCAAAACCAGAAATATTATGTCCAAAATCTAAAATATTTCGATTCTAAAATGACACCTTGGTGCCTCGTGGGAGCAGTATTTTGGATGCCTCGTGCCCTCATTCTCCTTTATACGCCTTGCTAACACTCAGGTTGCATAAATTCATAGATTATGAAGCCAGAAGGGCCCACTAGTCTGTGATCATCTGCTCTGACTTCCTGTATAACGCAGGCCAGAGGACTTCCCTGATTAATTGCTGTTTGAACTAGAGCATAACCTTTAGCAAAACATCCAACTGTGATTTTAAAATTGCCACTGTCAGAGAATCCACCGCAACTCTGGGTAAATTATTCCAATGGTTAATTATCCTTGCTGTTAAAAAATTGCTCATTATTTCCAGACTGAATTTCTCTACCATAAACTTCCAGTCCTTGGATCTTGTTCGACCTTTGTCTACTACAATGAAGAGCCTGTTATCAAATTTCTGTACCCCAGGTAGAAATTAATAGGCTGTGATCAAGTCATGTCTTAATATTCTGTTCAGATAGAAAGATTAAGCTCCTTGAGCCTATCAGCAAAAGATGTTTTCCAATCCTTTAATCATTCTCTTGGCTCTTCTCTGAACCCTCTCCAATTCATCAATATTCTTCTTTAATTGTGACATCAGAACTGAACACAGTATTACAGTAACAATTGCAGCATCACCAATACACAGGTAATATAACCTCCAGACACGTGTATGATATTCCGTTGTTTTCACATACAAGGATCTCATTAGTCCTTTTGGTCATTGAGTCACTCTGGAAGCTCATGGTCAGCTGATTATCCACCTTTATCCAAGTCTTTTTCAGAATAGCTTCAGAGGGGTAGCCGTGTTAGTCTGGATCTGTAAAAGCGGCAAAGAGTCCTATGGCACCTTATAGCCTAACAGACGTATTGGAGCACGAGCTTTCGTGGGTGAATACCCACTTCGTCGGACGCAGAATTATTTTTCAGAATAATCGCTTCCCAAGGTAGAGTCCCCGCCCTGTAAGTATGGCTTATAGTCTTTGTTCCTAGATGTAAAACTTTACATTTAGCTATATTTAAACACACGTCGTTTGCTTGTGCCCAATTTACCAAGTGACACAGATCAGTCTGTATCAGCAACCTGCCCTCTTCATTTTTTACCATAATTCCTTCACAACCACGAGGACTAGAAACACGGCATCATCGTGTGAGTTGAGGAGCTGGTGTGTCAGTATGGGTATGTGCCTTATGCCTTAATCCATCGCTGGCCAGTTCATCTTGCTGTAAAACTTCTGTATATCTGAGAAACTGAAAGTGGTCAAATGCTACAGATCACTGTGAGCATTAATATATATTTCTATGGCACTCAAAAGAAACACAGCATCAGACTGACGAAAGGTGAGTTTCCTTTATATTTCTTTCCCATGCAAGGAAAACTCCAGTTTCCATGCATGTGGTAATAAACCCATAAGTGATAAGACTGAGCCTGTGAACTCAGAGAGCACCTCTTCATCTCAGGCGGAAAGTGCTCCCATAATATTTTCCATGGTCTGTGACTCATTAGAACTGTTAATACTAATGACTCAGCACTGTGATCTCTGGAATATTTCACACATCTGCCATCTAATAGGATGAGTTGATATGTTTACCCAACATGCTTTGACGTAGCACTGTGCACATTTTGTTCTTTTCTCTGCCTAATAAGGAACTTTAAAAGGGGTAATTATGAAGCTACGTTAGCAAATGAATTGTAGCGTTTACTCATTCAATGAGAAAATAAAGTCCTCACCCCAAGTCCCCAACACATTGGCATGTGAAGCCTGAATACCAGCTCATCTCCAAAGTGAGAACATGAAGCCCATTAGCTGCATAATTTATATGTATATTCTACTATCTTAATAGAAGTCATATTGGAACTTTAGTGTTTGGAGAAAGAAATAGCACAAGGCCACCATACTTTCAAAATCAAAAGCCGGACACATTTATGGGGACATTTTTTAGGGTCACGAAATATTAAAAAAAAAAAGACAAAAGCACATTGTTTGGTTTTGTGTACTGATGTCACTACTGCCAGATTTTGACTCAACAGAAACACATGTGTCTATAGAAACCCTGGCCCCAGCACTAGCATCTGTTGCAGTTTTGTGTTGTTGCCATTAAGGCTTGCAGATGTGATGCAGCTGGATGGAATGCTGTTCTGGGAAGGGAACTGCTCCAGC
The DNA here is from genome assembly GCF_965140285.1 of Lepidochelys kempii. NCBI lineage: Eukaryota > Metazoa > Chordata > Testudines > Cheloniidae > Lepidochelys > Lepidochelys kempii. Next base: position 260,583,532 of record NC_136381.1, read on the forward strand.
TGGGAGAGGGGCTGGGATGAAGTTGGAAGGGGCAGCAGTGGGGAAAAAAAGCTGTTGGAGAAAAAGAAGGGAAGGAAAAGCATCTAGGGTTAGCTGATGAACTGGAGCTGGGGTAACAGGTGAGAACAAGAAAATAAAAGTAGGGGAAATGGGAAATGCAAAGAAGGAAAACAGGAAAGGGTTCAGGTCAGGAAAAGCAGAAAAAATAGAATTTGGTCTGAGAGCAGACACTATTCGAAAAGGGAAGTACAAGGAACTAAAATCTACAGACTAAATCTAAAATCTACCAGATAGAGAGTATCAAGGGGAAAAAAACTGAAAGGAAAGATAATTGGTGAAAAAGGGCATTGATTGAAAAGCTGTGTTAGCTGAAAATAGATCCTGAAAACAGTAAATTAGAAGCACAACTGCAAAGCATCTAAAGTTTATGAACAGAGAGAATGACCGTCTGAATATCTATTGAAGCTCACCATCTCTACTATGAATCTGATCTCAGAACTGTATTCGTGTCTGTATCTATACTGATCTTTTAACCCGGTGGTTCCCAAACTTGTTTCGCTGCTTGTTCAGGGAAAGCCCCTGGCGGGCTGGGCCGGTTTGTTTACCTGCCGCGTCCGCAGGTTCGGCCGATCGCAGCTCCCAGTGGCCGCGGTTCACTGCTCCAGGCCAATGGGAGCTACTGGAAGCGGCGCGGGCCAAGGGATGTTCTGGCCACCGCTTCCAGCAGCTCCCATTGGCCTGGAGCAGCGGTCGAACCTGAGGACGCGGCAGGTAAACAAACTGGCCCGGCCCGCCAGGGGCTTTCCCTGCACAAGCAGCGGAACAAGTTTGGGAACCCCTGTTTTAACCAATACTCTCTCTTTTCTTTTTAAATAAATTTTAATTCAGTTAATAAGGATTGGCTGTAGCGTATATTTGGGTAAGATCTAGAATATTCATTAACCTGGGAGGTAACGTGTCCGATCCTTTGGGATTGGTGGAACTTTTTTATTTGATGAATAAGATTTTCAGTAATCCTCATCGTATTTGACATGGGTGTCTGCAGGGAGGCCTAAGGGTGGGTTACTTTAAGGGAACTGTGTTATTGGCTTCTGGGTAACCAGTGAGGTGGTATAGAAGCTGTTTTGTGCTGGCTTGGTGAATCTAAGTATTGAAATATCCACCAGCTTTGGGAATTGTCTGCCCTATTCTTTGCAGTTCACCCTAATTGAATAACTCTAGTGTGGCCCCCTGGGACTCTGGTCACACAATGTTTTAATGAAAACTGAGATTCTGAAGAATAAGACGGCAGACTGATAAAAAGGATCTGGCCACTCACCTGGTGTGACCCAGTCCAAGTGTGAGCCTTGGTACTATTCAATCTACCCATCCCTATAAACAGTGCTGCCAGGGCTACAAATCAAACAACTCAGCTTGCACATATGTCTTTTCTTCCCCACAATTTTCAGATGACTCTGATTTTTTTTCTCAAAATAATTTGTCTTACAGAAGAACAAAGGGAAAGGAAAAACAGCAGCTGCCTAGTTAGCTAGCATTCCAGGTTTAAAAAGCTTAGTCTCGCTGGGCGGGAGGGAACTTCTAAGTGCTTTCAACTGCATGTGTCTAATTCTCTTTCTCCATGAAGGGCCCTTACACTCCAAGCCCATCTCCACTGCTACAGTAAGTGCATATATTTATTTTCAAGATGTCCTTGTCATTTTCATGCTCTCCATCTGACGCGTGAAAAACAATTTGCTTCTTTATTTCTGGATGTCAACACATCTTTCCATCTGTCTCTATAAGTGGTGGTAAAAGAGGAGAGAGGGCAGTGTTCCAGCATTTTATAGCTATACAATTTCTAAATGTGAGCGAGTTCACTGCTCAAAATGAGGAGACCAATGGCACTGATTTTAGCTAAGCACAATATCTGTCGGGGCTCTGCTTCCCCATGCAGCTCTGACTGTCAAGCTCCTCACTGAGGGGTGAGTAGCTGAATTTTGCAGGTTTGAAATTTTGTTCCTTCCTCCTCTTTTTTCGCAGGCCTCCTCCCTCACACGGAGCCATGAAGAGGCTGAAGTAGCATGTGCTAAACTTGTTACTGGACTGCTGCCATTTTAGGAACTAAAATACCACAACGAGACCGAATTTTATTACCTCAGCCCCATCAATCACTCCTCCTTGCAGCCTTTTTGGCAAGCCAGTGTGTGACAGGGAAGCCTGCCCCTTTAAGGCCTGCCCCACCATATCTGGGCAGAGTGTGGGACATTAACGGAAGAAGGCCCAGCGGTAGGAGGCTGACTAGGGAGCAGTGTGGACTGATCGCATCTTTCTGAAACCCAGAAGCCAGTGAGGGGGCCAGGGTTTTCCTGGAACTGTTGAGGGTCCCTGCAGCCGAGAGGACTATTCACAGACCCTAGTGAGAAGGATATAGAGCAGTGTTTTTCAATGACCGGTCCGTGGACTGGTGCCAGTACCTGAGATTTCCCTGACACAGTTTAGGAAGGCAGCAAGCCAGTGCCTGGTGTCAAAAAGGTTGAGAAATACTGCTCTAGAGGACCCCTGTAGTCAAGGGGAAGAAGGAATGTGGTGTGCTCTGATACCAGGGAGGAGGAAGTGTTTGCAGGCTCTAGTGTAAGGCCTCTGGACACGAGTACCCCAGAAGAGGTGGGTCTACATATGGCTTTGCTGGAGGGATAAGTGGCCTGGAAGGCATTGCTGGACTGCACAGAGAGGGAGAAGACGAAGGGGATAGCAGGGGAAAGCTACTGGAACACCCCACTAGCTTGTGAGGAGGCACTCTGGGACAGTGTCTTTTATAACAGTGGGAAACCAACGCCTGCAAAGCCCTGGTAGAAGTGCTAATCTCCAGCATGCTCTGCTATTCCACTCTCAGGCAGTGTCCTCTATGGTGAAATACAATACAGGCCATATTTTGGATCTTATTCTGCACAGTTGAAGTCCCTGGGAGTTTTGCTATTGCCTTCAATGGGTCAAGATCAAGCCCTTTGTGGACTGCAAAAATGGGGATTGAAACAAGATCATCAAATTTGTTTTCACCTAGGATAGGGATTGGCAACCTATGGCACGTGGCCCGTCAGGGAAATCCGCTGGCGGGCCAGGACGGTTTGTTTACCTGCAGCGTCTGCAGGTTCGGCCGATCGCAGCTCCCACTGGCCACGGTTTGCCATTCCAGGCCAATGGGGGCTGCAGGAAGTGGCAGCCAACACATCCCTCGGCCCGTGCTGCTTCCCACAGTCCCCATTGGCCTGGAACCGCGAACCGCGGCCAGTGGGAGCTGTGATCATCCAAACAAGCGGACGCTGCAGGTAAACAAACCATCCTGGCCCACCAGTGGATTTCCCTGATGGGCCACGTGCCAAAGGTTGCCAATCCCTGACCTAGGACATAACAGGATGTGAACTGACCTAGGACATAACAGGATGTGAACCTAGGTCACTAGGACCAAAAGACTATTGCACACACCTCTTGCACTGTTTAGTTTCTGTTTTGGTAATGCATAGAGTCATGTACATATTCTACCATAGCTATGAGTAATGTACAGTATTAGAAAGGTAAAAGTGCCTCTCTTTTATTTTTTGATATATCATATATATTATGATGGTGTCTAGAGGCCTTATCCCAGTCATGGCCCCATTATGCTATGCCTTACACAAACATATAATAAAGAACAGTCCCTGAGTCCCTGCCCCAAAGAACTTTAGGAATTGGCATCATCATTCCAGAAAACATATCTGCATAAAGGCTAGATATATAGCAATGCAGTTTTCTTTTCTGTACTGACCAGAAAGCATACTGTAGTAAATTGCAAATATATCATTAGTACATACAGTGGTTGGTGAAAAGTAAATTAGAGCGCAGAGACACAGCTAATGTAAATTACCATAGCTCCATGGACGTCTGCCTTGAGATGGTTAATTTAGTTTTTGTTTTTAATGATCTAACGTGTTGTTATCAACGTGTGTCAGTTTTATCTTCACAGTGTCAGCTTAGTTGCTTCAGATCTTCAACATTTTGAGTCAGTTCTTCCTCTTAGATTACTCCACTAAAGATGGAGAAATTAGGCCAACAGAAAACTGTGGGCTTGATGCAGGGAAGGGTGGGTGAAATCCTATGGCCTCTGTAATGCAGGACATTGGACTAGAGCAGTGGTTCTCAAACTGTGAGTCGGGACTCCAGGGTGGGTCGTGATCCCATTTTAATGGGGTCACCAAGGTTGGCTTAGACTTGCTGGGGCCCGGAGCCAAAGCCCGAGCCTCACCGCCTGGTGCTGAAGTCCGGGCTTCAGCCCTGGGCGGTGGGTCTCAGGTTACAGGCTCCCTGCCTCAGGCTGAAGCCCTTGGGCTTTGGCTTTGACCCTCCCCCATATCCAGGGTGGTGTGGCTCAGGCTTTGGCCCCCTCACCCGAGGTGGCGGGACTAAGGCAGGCTCAGGCTTTGGTCCCCCGCACCCCGCCAGTGTCATGTAGTAATTGTTGTTGTCATAAGGGGGTCACCGGGCAATTAACTTTGAGAACCCCTGGACTAGAGGATCTTAATGGCTCTCTGTGGTCTTAAAATCTGTGATTCCATGCTACATTTTTGGACGTATTTTTTGGAGGTATTCAACCCAATTCTTGCTGTATTGCTGTTGCAAGATGTAGGGTCCTATTCTCAGTTTCACTGAGATCCCTTTGCATTCACTTGGTTTGGTTAAAATGTTTCTCTTGACCATGCTTTTTGATGGAGAATTGGAGTTTTGAGTAAATGAATTTTTTTGTGTAAAGTGTTTACTTTCAATGGAGAATTTTAACTTTGTGTCGAAAATCCAAACACCCAAAAACCCAAACATTTCTGATCAGATCTGTTACTGCAGTTCCTCTTGGCAGAGGTAAAAAGAAAAGGAGTACTTGTGGCACCTTAGAGACTAACCAATTTATTTGAGCATAAGCTTTCGTGAGCTACAGCTATGAAATGAGCTGTAGCTCATGAAAGCTTATGCTCAAATAAATTGGTTAGTCTCTAAGGTGCCACAAGTACTCCTTTTCTTTTTGTGAATACAGACTAACACGGCTGTTACTCTGAAACTTGGCAGAGGTAGTTCTTTTGCCTCATGTCACCATTTTACTCTGGACTGTGCTTCATCTCCCATGATACATCATGGCCAAGCAATTCCGATGATCACCCTCTCCCCTCAACAAGAAGGTAGTCTTGGGAAGCATAGCTCAACCAGGGAGCCCATTTTATAGAGGAGAATGGGAGATCTGTGCACTCAGGGTACATTTCCTGTACAGCACCATGGTGGCATTTCAGAATCGAACTATTTTCGATTTTAGCCTAAATATTGCAGATTTTGATTTTTGAGCAATGTGAAAGGGCCTTAAAGTGAAAGTAAATGTAATATAGGACTTTGGGGCCCAATCTAAAACCCACTGGAGTCCAGATGACTTCTTTGACCTTTGGCCCACACAGCTAGACCATGTTGTCATGGAGCCACAGAATCAGTGTTATGCTTTGGAACAGTCTCTTGGTTGAAACCCTGCAGTGTTTCTGCTCCCCAAAGGGTCTCACTCTTCCTTCAGGGTAGGCGAGGCAGTCTCACCACCTCCTGAGACTGAACCTCTGGGGTTTCAGCACTCCTGCTTCACCCCATGAGCTTTGCCCAGGGAATCCACCAGAGCTGGACTTCTAGTAGAGACTTGTACACCCTTTAAGGACTAATGCACCTCACTCAGAATTTGCAGTGACACTCAAACAGTAGGGTTTATTTGCCAGCTGGAACACAGCATAGGAAGTCCTTAGGTTAGCACAGAGAAATGAATGTTAAGGTATAGCCCATGCTGATCAGTCCAGAGCACTAGCCAAGCTGAGGTGAACTCCATTTTCAGGCTCTCTCTCTCTTTCTGACTTTCTTTCTAAGTCAGTTCCTGGGTGAGAGACCTGGTGCTTTCCAGAAGACAACCCTTTCCCCCGACACCTTACACCTTCCAGTCCTTTGTTCTCGAGCTGGGAATTCCATGCTGAGAGATGGGAATATCCATGAGTTACTGGAGCTTGCCTATGTCTCTTAGTCTTAGACTGAGAGCACACTTAACCATTCCCCGCCCCCACAACTGCAAAGCAATACAAAGTATAGGAGAAACTGAGACACATATCGGATTCATTAAAAAAATGACAAAAAATTCCCATTTCCTCACACATGTATGCAGTATATTTGTATCTAAGGGTCATTAAAATTGCTGTTTGTTATCGCTGCTTTTTGTTCTTTGTTGATTTGTTCCAGTTCATTTAGAAATATTAAGAAGCTTTGTTTCTCCCCCATTGCTGTTACCTGCTTTGCAATTTCATCTTGCCTCAGGGAGTTAGACAGAAAGTTTTCCTGTTTGCAAATGTGAATAGTTCTAATAAATAAAACCGCTTTTTTGTTTGCTTTAAAATTCATGCATATAAATGATATACCAAATGGAAGCTGGTAACACTCACACTAAAATAAACAGCATACAAATGCCTCGGGGAAGCAAATGGAAAACAGAGAGCAAATCCCTACTGCTAAAAACATAAATATGGCACAGGTTAAAATCAATAGCCTTAAATGGGCTGTCTTTGGGTCATTTCTGAAGGCAACAAGAGATGCAGTCGCCGGTAGTGCCTTTGTCATCACACTTAACACAGATTGACAAAGGTATTGATTCACCATCTGGCTTCCACAAATTAATGGGAAATGGAACTTCTGTGTTGCAGCACTAATGTTTGCAATGTACTGATACCGAGCTTTCTTTGGCCCCATGCTGCTGCTAGCGGGGTGTATATTACTTGTCTGGTGCGGACTTGCTCTGAATACTAAAGCAGCTAGCATAGCATGGGCAACAGGCTCATGTCAAAACACATTTTGTGCCACCAGGGAGAAATAAGATAGGAGCAATGCAGAATGTCTTCCCTTTAACAAGCTTGTTAGACATCATGACTCTGATGCCCTAATGACTACTTAGGAGTGATCAAGTAATGATAATTAGCATTCTTTTCCTTCAGCATTCAGCTAAAAATGCCAGGCTGCTTCTATCTTTCTAACAATTGTTGTTGTGTCTTTGCGTTTTCATTACTGCTGGGAGCATGTGCACCTTAATGGAACATACAGGGCCTGATCCAAAGTCCGTGGGACTCTTTATATTGATTTCAGTGTGCTTTAGATCAGGACTACAAAGTGTGATCTGCCTTTTCACAAGTGAATTACATGAAATCTTTATTTAATTTTTGCTGCTCCGTGCAGATTCCTGAATTTAGCAGTAAATTGTCTTTTGTTTGGGTGAACTGACCCAGCTGTGCTTCCAAAACATGGTGAAAGCCAAAGATGATACCCAACTTGTTGCATCACCTGGCCTTGACCTGAAAGCGTACCTACAGTTTGACTAGATTTTGTGGTTTGCTTATGCATCACGGTGGTTTGTCCATGTATCATGACACCACACAGTGATAGATGGGTGCAGTTGTAACCTCTGTGTGGGCTAAAGTTTACTTCATGGCCCTTTTCCAGTGCCTAAAAAACCCCAACTCCTATAGAAAAGCACCTGGAGACCCAGAATTCGGTCACTAGGGATTTTTAGCAAGCATTCCACAGGATCAGCCTCTCTGCAATCAAGTCTAAAAGAACAAAAGGAATGACCTTAAGAATTAAGTACCAACTTTATAAAATCTTATTATAAGGAAAGATAACAAATAATAATAGCAACTTAATGTTTGCAACAAAGCATAGCTACTTTATAAGCCACAGACATTATCTTCACAGTTATAAATAAACATAAATAAAATAAATTAAATCTAAACAGGTCAGGCCCCACAGAAATACAGTGAGAAGAAATTCAGAGGTCCCAAAAACTTTAGGTTGAGTTCACCTGAGTCGAGGATGACCAGATGTCCCGATTTTATAGGGACAGTCCTGATTTTGGGGAGCTTTGTCTTATATAGGTCCCCATTACCCCCCACCCCCGTCCTGATTTTTCACACTTGCTGACTGGTCACCCTACCTGAATCTCAGGTAGACTCTTTGATCACCAAATCAGCAGAACTGAAGAATGACAGGATTGTTTGCCAGATTCGCCTTTGGATAACAGCTCTTAGAGGGGAGTAACTAATGGGCCACACACTGCTCCTCTATAGCAGTGTGGTATCCATCTCATTTGTGGTTCTAAAGATGCCTGGAAGATGGACACAAGGTGGATAAATTTAAAAGGAAAAAAAAAACGTTAATTTTAAATGTTCAACAAAAATATGAGATTTTTTTTAACAGGGCAGAATCTCCTCTGGGCAGCGTGAGTTAAATGCTGCAGTTTGCTGATATTTGCAGAAAGAACAGACAGCCTGTTCATTGTTCATTTCCTGTTGGGTGATTCCCATTTATGGCAAAAGCAGGGCATCCAATGGACAATTCAGGTTTTGATGGATACTAAATGAAAATGATTAGGCTGGTGTAAACGAGTGGCCTACTCCCAAGTGCTCCTGAGTGCTTCCTCATGGCCTCATGGAAGCTTTTCACATGGCCCCTTGCCTTAGTTTCCCTCTGGATCCCCAGTAACTCCATGGACTCTTGTACTCTAGTCCAACAACAGTTTATTAATAAAACATCATACGTTCATAGACTTTACGGTCAGAAGGGGCCATTGTGATCATCTAGTCTGACCTCCTACACATTACAGACCACAGAACCTCACCTCCCTCCCCTTCAGGAGTCCTGAAATAGACTCCTAACCTCTGGCTGAGTTACTGAAGTCATCAAATCACAGTTTAAAGACTTCAAATTACAGAGAATCCACCATTTACATTAGTTTAAACTTGCAAGTGACCCAACCACATGCTGCACAGGAAGGTGACCATTCCCCCAGGGTCTCTGCCAATCTGACCCAGGGAAAAATTCCTTCCCAACCCCAAATATAGTGATCAGTTAGACCCTGAGCATATGGGAGCAAGACCCACCAGGCAGATACCTGGAAAAGAATTCTCTGTAGTAACTCAGAACCCTCCCCATCTAGTGTCCTGTCTCTGGCCATTGGGGATTTTTGGTACTGGCAGTTGCCGATGGGTCACATCCCATTGTAGGCAGTCCCATCAAACCATCCCCTCCATAAAGTTATCAAGCTCAGTCTTGAAGCCAGTTAGGTTTTTTTGTTCCCCTTGGAAGGCTGTTCCAGAATTTCACTCCTCTGATGGTTCGAAACTTTTGCCTAATTTCAAGCCTAAACTTGCTGATGGGCAGTTTATATCCATTTGTTCTTGTGTCCACATTGGGTCTTAACTTAAATGCCTCCTCTTCCTCCCTGGTATTTATCCCTCTGATGTGTTTATAGAAAACAACCATATCTCCCCTCAGCCTTTGCTTGGCTAGGCTAAATAAAGCAAGCTTTTTGAGTCTCCTCTCATAAGATAGGTCTTCCATTCCTTGGATCATTTTAGTAGCCCTACTCTGCACTTATTCTAGTTTGAATTCATCTTTCTTATACATGGAAGACCAGAATTGCACACAAGATTCCAGATAAGGGCTCACCAGTACCTTGTATAATGTTACTAACACTCTACTGGAAATACCTCACCTGATGCATCCTATGACTGCATTAGCCTTTTCATGGCTGCATCACATTGTCGGTTCATAGTCATCCTGTGCTCAATGAATACACCCAGGTCTTTCTCCTTCTCTGTCGCTTCCCAACTTATAGAAAAATTTCTTGTTGTTGGTCCCTAAATGTATGACCTTGTACTTTGCACAATTAAATTTATCCTGTTTCTATTACTCCAGTTTACAAGGTCGTCCAGATCTTCTTGTATGCTATTCCGGTCCTCCCCTGTCTTGACAATACTATCCAACTTTGTGTCAGCTGCAAATTTTATTAGCACATGCCCACTTTGTGTGCCAATGTCAGTAATAAAAATGTTAAATAAGATTAATCTGTAAGTAGCCTCCCTCCAACCTGACAATTCACATTTCAGAATGACCTGTTGTAAGTCTTCCCTTTAACCAATTTCTTTTCTGCCTTTCAAGTGTCATATTAATCCCCTTCTTCTCCAATTTAACTAATAATGTCCCATGTGTAACTGCATCAGATGCCTTACTGAAATCCAGGTAGATTAGATCTACGGCATTTCCTTTGTCTAAAAAAAATCTGTTACCGTCTGAAAGAAGAAAATCATGTTGGTCTAGCATGCTCTACCTTTTGTAAAACCATGTTGCATTTTATCCCAATTGCCATTCATCTCTATGTCCTTAACTACTTTCTCTTTCAAAATTTGTTCCAAGACCTTGCATACAATTGAGGTCAAACTAACAGGATCACTTTTTCCCCCTTTCTTAAAAAGAGAAACTATATTAGCAATTCTCCAGTCATAGGGTACGACCCCTGAGTTTACAGATTCATTAAAAATCCTTGCTATTGGGCTTGCAATTTCATGTGCCAGTTCTTTTAATATTTTTGGATGGGGATTAACCAGGCCCCTCGATTTAGTCCAATTAAGCAACGTGAGTTTGACTTTGACTTGATTTAACTGGGAATTGGTCCTGCTTCGAGCAGGGGGTTGGACTAGATGACCTTCTGGGGTCCCTTCCAACCCTGATATTCTATGATTCTATGATTCTATGATTCCACCTTGGACGTGGTCATTCCCAACTCCATATCCTCATTGCCATTGCAAACATCCTTTACCAAAAGTCCCACAGCATTACGCACATCCCCACAGTGCATGTAGTCTTTAGTCCATCAACACAGTGCATCCCAACTCTGATGTCTTCCACAACACCCAAACTCTTCTTCAGCAGATAAACAAACTATTCCTTTTTTCCTCCCTCGTTGTCCATTCCCTTGTCTTCTAGCTTGAAGAGGTTCATGGTCCCTCTAAAGATGCCAGCCACATGGGGGAGGGGGGACATGAGATTTCCTGGGTTATGGTTCATTGATATGCTGTAACCAGGTAGGTTTTATGATAGGAAATTAGTTGACAGTTCTAGGAGAGTACTTCCTCTGCTAAATCATTGAACGCTCATTTCCAGCCTAGCCCATGTGGTTGTACATGATACTAAAAATGTATTTGACCATGGAGGATGCTAGTACTCACTGAATAGTTTGCAGTCTTTCAGGTTAGAAGTGGAATGTGTACATCCAGTGGGCATTGTGTAATTTAGGGGCTGCAGGGAATGTGGGAGGAAAAGTGAAAGGAGTGGGAGGGGCATAAAATAGGAGGTAATAAGTTAAACAGCAGCTTACTTCCCAAATAGTCCTGTTGACTACTCACCTAGTAAGGTATTCCTTTCCCTGTGTGCGAGTGGTGGAAGCTAGTCTTATATAAGTGCAGGATTTAGTCTTTCCTACTTTGCTGAGCATTCAGCCCAGCACTCACTTGAATACAGTGTGCGCTGGGGCTGTAAAGATTTCCCTTCCAAAGGTGAGAGAGGAAGCTGGTCCAGTGGTTAGGACACTACTGGGAGAACCACGTTCAATTCCATGCTCCTCCACTGACTGCCTGTGTGATCTTGGGTAAGTTACCTAGCCTCTCTCCACCTCAGTTCCTGATCTGTAAAATGGGGAGCATAGCTCTGCCCTACCTCACAAGGCTGTTGTGAGGAGAAATACTTTAAAGACTGTGAAGAAGCTTTGAGATCAACTGATGAAAAGCACTATAGGAGAGTCATACGTAAGAGTGTTGTTGTTGTTATTAATTATTTATTATTATTATTTTATTATTTTGTCTAATTGACCTTGCTGTCAGGAAAACTGTCTAATATCTAGCTTTTATTTTTCCTCATCTAGTTTCAGGATTCTTCTCCTCTCTTCCTCTTTGGCCACTGCGAATAATGTTATCTCTTTTCTTTTCCTTCTGTATTTCTTTCTTCTGCATTTATAGATTTTCACCATGTCTACTCTGTGGTGCTTCTCTTCTGAACTGAGAACATGAATGAGAAATAAAATCACCTGTGAGCAGAGAAAGAATAAAGCAAGAGCAGATACACTTGATAAACCAAAAGAGTGCCTAGGACAGATCTTGTTGCAGGGAACGAGATAGCGAATACACCCAGGCTAGCTTACAGCAGCAACCGGACTGTAGTTACATCAGACCGGCCACATTCTGATGTGAGTAAGGGTAATGGAATCTGATCCTATGTTATTTCATATTGATTGAATAATTGTGTTACTCTCAAATCTGCTGGGTGTCTTCTCTCCATTCCCCACCCCCGGCCACCCAAAGAACAGCTTAGCCTTGTAGGGGACAGGACCTGTAATGAGTCAATGAGTCTTGGCATTTCAAAACCTGCACAAATGTCAGGGGGCCTTATTCTCATTTCCACTAAGACCTCTTTACAGCAAACGGGCACTGCAAAGGGGCCCAACAATGGGAGTACCTGTAAAGATCTTTCTTTCTTTCTTTCTTTCTTTCTTTCTTTCTTTCTTTCTTTCTTTCTTTCTTTCTTTCTTTCTTTCTTTCTTTCTTTCTGTGTTCAGACTCAAACCAAACTGAGGAGGGATGAATGTTAATGAACGAGGGGGAGGGGAAAAGAGAAGTTTCCCCTAAACCTAACTGCCGATTTTTATCACACATCTAGTGAAAGACAGCACCTGCCGCTATACGTCTCCTGACCCACCCATCCCATGCCAGGATGCTGGGCAGATAGGAGTTAGGAAGGCAGATGCAGAGATGTCTAAGTCTTTGGTCCCCAGTGGAGAACAAATCAGGCAAACAACCTCCTCTGGCTTGCTGCAAAGGACTCTTGGAGCAGTTAATTACAAATAAATGTTGCTGGCTGTGATGTGGTGGTTCTATGGACAGGCTGTGTGATGGAAGGAAATGCTGGTGTATAGCAAGGGACATCGGAAAGACTTCCTCAGGCAGGAGACTGAGTGACACCTCAGATGCTGACGGCTACATCTGCTGCTTGGATCTATGTGAGCGGGGGAAGCTGATGGAAAATAACTCGAGATGGCACTGTTACTTTGATAGAAGCAACCCCATCAAACAACAGGTAGCACGCAGTGCCCACCCATATGAATATTAAACAGTCTCTCAGGGGATGCCTCCAAAGAAGAGAGCTGCCTGGAAGCAGCTTTGCTGTTCCACCTTTGAATGCACCACTTGCAGGTCGCCATCAGCAAAGGATGTCTGCAGACAGCCCAGACAGTGTCTGCAGACAGCAGGAATTTACACGGCAGGTTCTGTAAAATGCTCAGCAAAACTGCTGCCTAATTTCTGTCCCCCTGCGGGGAAGCCAGTGAGTTTTAGCTTGACAGCGCTCTATCTTTCATAAATAGCGTTTCAAAAGAACCGAGCGCAGTAAGGCAATACTGGCTTTTGAGTGCCACAGTGGAAAGCACCTGGGTTCTTTATTTCAAATCATACTCACAAAACCAGATGAGATTTTTTTTTAGCCTTTTGGAGTCAGCACCCCCGTTTTTACCCTGGGTTAGACCCTCTTTGCACCAATCCACCGGCACAAAACAGCTTTGGAAGGGTCACTTCCAGCAGTTTCCAGCTAGAATAGTGCCCACTACACTATCCAGTGAGTATAAGGGGTGAAGAGGGAGTGGCCAAAACTTCATACACCCATTTCATCCCCAGCTACCACAACAGCCCTTTGGGGCCATTGGCAAAAGGCACAATTTAAATCATGTTCAGGCTGACAGGTGGCAAATTTAAAATGGGTAAAAAGAAATACCTCTTCATGCAATGCAAAAGTTAGGCTTTGGAACTCACTGCCATAGGCTAGCCTTGGGGCCAAGAGCTTAGCAAGAATCCAAAAAAGGACTGAACATCTGTAAGGTGTTACAGGGTGGCTTGCTCCTGGGATGGAGAGCCTGGGGACTAAGCCAGCCCGATTACAGGATAAACCCCACCTGTGTCAGGAAATTTCCTCTAATGGGTAGCAGTTGGCTGCAGTAAGATGGTGGTGGTGGGGGGGGGATATCACGAAATTGCAGGTAGTGAGACAGGCTCCAGCAGGAAAGAACTTGATATCAGAGGGTTTGGAAACCAGAACCAGAAGCCTGTGGCTCCAACCAGGTAGGGCCTGGGGAAATGGTCTGCCCTAGCAGTAAAGGCTCCAGGCAAGAAGATCTGGGAGTAGGGTGATTTGGTGACTGCTGGAAATGCACAGGCTCCCGTGGAAAGGAAAGCCCTTGGATGTGGGGTTTCCCTCTGGACCCCGCAAGGAAGAAAAGCCATGGAGTGCCATGAGAAGACAATTAAAATGATGGCCTATGCTTTGAGACTTTGATGTTTATTTTGGAGCTTTGTTTATGTGACTGAACTTGGAGAAGAGGTGGTGACCACACAAGAAAAGCCTTTGTTGTGTTTGTGCATGGAGCCCTTTTGGGGAGAATTTCTTAGCAGGGGACTGCGAAGTGACCTCTAGCCATGAGCGGCTGCTCAGCGGGCAGTCACCTGGGTACAGATGGCTAACAAGGCTATTCAGATATTAAAGAAAACAATAAAAACAAACCAGGCATTTTGGAAAAGATGCAGACCCATGTGCTTCAGGGTATAAGCCAAGTTCTAAATAATGGAGGGTAGGAAGGAACTCTCCCTGAGAGCAGGTTGTCCTATAACTGCCATCTGGGGGTGGGGTGGGTCTTATACCTTACTCTGAAGCAGCTGGTGCTGGCTGTGGAGACAGGATATTGAACTAGCTGGAGCACTAGATCATAGAATCATAGCATATCAGGGTTGGAAGGGACCTCAGGAGGTCATCTAGTCCAACCCCCTGCTCAAAGCAGGACTAACACCAACAAAATCATCCCAATTCCTATATTCTTGTGCTGGTCTAAATTATGCCAGAGGATCAGCCTTGCCTTGACCAGTCCAACACAGGGGAGCAGAAAGGTAGCTTACAGCCACAATTCCATTCTCCCAATTTGTGTTGCAGCCTCCTTGGGCACAGATGACGATCTGGACTGCCAGGTCTTTTGCTGCCAACTAATTAGCTATTTGACAGGACAAAATGTCAAGGTTTAGCTTCCTGCAGGTGGCTTTATGACACACTCTTCATTCTCAACGTGTGCTCTGAGAAAGGGGTATTTTCACAAGACGTGCATTGGTCTGATGATATTTAGTCCCATAATCAGAGATGTACTAATGTATTCTGAAGCAATCCAACCAAAGGCAACCCCTCTGGTTTTTAATTCTAGTGGAAGTGATCTGCCGTGAGAGATTGCTCTCGGGGGAGAAGACTGCAACAAGCAACAGCTCAATACTTGGTAGTATTTGCCCTTGCCCACCTTGAGCAGATAGGCAGGGTTGAAATGGGGACACTGTATATCAACTTTTAATAGTAGTTATACTGTTTGAATTAGGGACTTCCTGATATAATACCTTGTTTTTTTCCATCTATAGCTCTCAAAGGAGGTCGGTATCATTATCCCTGTTTTACAGATAGGGAAACCAAGGCATGGGAAAGGGAAAGTGACTTGCCCCAGGTCAGCAGTAGAGCTGGGAACTGACCCCAGGTCTCCTGAGTACCAGACCAATGTGCCGTTCACTAGGCAACACCGGACTCCTTCACAGCTTCTTCCTATTTCTCTTGTAAGATTGCTGTCGCCATCTGGTTCTGCGTAGCTTTCAAATGCTCTGAGCTCTGACTCCCAAACCATTCACTGTAGGAAAGTCAACTTAGCACTACTGCATAAGGCTTAAACAAATGTCTTTAGTGACCTGCTTATTGAAATACTTATTGAAAGCAAGACGGGAAACAATGACAAATTGGAGAGAGTCCAGAGCAGGACAACACGGAAATATAGAAATTGGAGATAGAAAAAGCCTATATAGGGTATTTCCAGACCATATCCCTGACAGTATTATACATTTAACATTATTTTACATGTATTTTGTCCAGTGCGGCTCTAAAACCTTCCAATATGTATAGACTATTATCATGTCCCCCTACAGCCACTGCTTAGCTAAGCGATTAAACAGTTTAACTCAATCTTTCCTCCCTTCAAATCTCTATTCATTTCCCCACCTCTTTTCTGAATTCATTCCAATCTGTCAATAGCTGTCTGCTAATGAGTTAGCCTGGCTCATGGGGAAAGACTACAAGAGCTAAATAGCTTTATTTTGGCAAAATGGTGCTTAAGGTTAGGAGTAAAAAAAAAAATTATATTCAACAGAGATTGATTGTTTTGTTACTTCCACTTTAACACTTGGCAGGTGTTGCTATACTACACTGATGGGGAGCATATAATTACTTACATTGATACACAGGCCGGCGTGATAATCACCCACCAGTATTTCAGGAGTGTTAACGAGGAGACAGAATAATTATTTAGGGCAGGACAAGAGGATAAAACAGGGAATAATGTGACAAAATTGGAATGTAATTGTGAGCTCTTTGGGACAGGGACTGTCACTTACTTTGTACAGCCCCTAGCTCAATGGGGCCCCAACTTGTCTGGGATTTATAAATATTAAATCATACTTATTATTAAATAAGCCGCTTTCAACTACCTGAGAGGTGGTTCCAGAGAGGATGGTTCTAGACTATTCTCAGTGGTGGAAGAGGACAGGACAAGGAGTAATGGTCTCAAGTTGCAGTGGGGGAGGTTTAGGTTGGATATTAGGAAAAACTTTTTCACTAGGAGGGTGGTGAAACACTGGAATGCGTTGCCTAGGGAGGTGGTGAAATCTCCTTCCTTAGAAGTTTTTAAGGTCAGGCTTGACAAAGCCCTGGCTGGGATGATTTAATTGGGGGTGGGTCCTGCTTTTGAGCTGGGGGTTGGACTAGATGACCTCCTGAGGTCCCTTCCAACCCTGATATTCTATGATTCTATGATTCTATGATTAATACATAGAAAATTCAGCCTGGAGATAAGAACAAGCTTCCCAATGGCGAGACGGGATTTTGGCAATAGTCTCCTGGAGCAAGCAATGGAAGGTGCATTCCTGGACACATTACTGGCCATATCACTACAAAATATACTGTAGGGAACAAGTACATACTGACTAGGAGATATAATAAGCCTCTACCAGTTCTAATTCTTGTGATTTTATAAATGCACTCTGTCACCCCTGGATAACATTTCTGAGGATGACTAGAGGGCAAACGTTATTTATTAGGCTGTGCAGAAACAGGCTCATATTAGTTTTCCAATCTCTCGGTTACCAAACTACTGTACTAGAAACACATTCAAAAAGATTTTGTTTAAACCATTTTTTCCCCAATTAAAAATGGCTTTTCAACCAAAATCAACATTTTCTTTATGTGGGGAGAGAAGGATCAGACATTTTTGACCAAAACCATAATTGTCATTGAAAATGTTTGGTTTAGTCTAAATTTACTATATTTTTTGAACTGATAAACAAAAACTTTTAATTGAAATATTTTAGGCATCAGTTTCCCATAGAAACATGCCCAAGCTTACTTGATGGAAATGTTTTAAAAATGAGAGGTTTTAAAAATTTCCATTGAAAAAAGAAGTGGCGTTTTTTTGAGCAGCTCGATGCTTTTCTCTTTTATCTATTTCCGCAACCTCTTAGTTGCATCTGAATCTGCTCTCTTTTGTTGTCTGTGCCATGCATGCTGACACAACTCACTAAATAACGGTTTTTAAAATCCTGTCCGAAGGCAATTTATTTGTTTTGATATTAATTGATAACGCTGATTCCCCTGAAGCTTCCACTAGGTTTACATTGGGCAACTCCACTGATGTCAGTAATGTTACTTCTGGTTTTCACTGGCGCAACTGAGAGCAGAATCAGGTTCCAAACTAGTATAGATCCGATTCTGGCACCCATATTCACGTTGCCTAGTTCTGTAATCTGTGAATAGATCTACTGAGCTGAATAGAGCTCCTCTGGTTTGCCTAAGCTGAGGAATTAGTCCAAAATCCCTATTCTTTTTGACTACACTATTTAAGGGAGTTTACTGAGGATGACACGGCATGTATTATTGTTATCAGTATTAGTGTTGTTATTAAAATGTTCATGTTATGATAGTCTATGAAGGTCATAACCAGATTGTCCTGGACTGCACTAGGAGATGTACAGACATTTAATAAATGACAGCCCTTGCCCCCAAGAATTTACCATCTAAAAGACGAGACATAACAGGCGGAAGAGACAAACAAATGGGCCAAAACAGAATGTGGAGCAGACATGCTAACAAACATGATAGCTCAGTGGTTTGAGCATTGGCCTGCTAAACCCAGGGTTGTGAGTTCAATCCTTGAGGCGGCCATTTAGGGATCTGGGGCAAAAATTGGGGACTGGTCTTGCTTTGAGCAGGGGATTGGACTAGATGACCTCCTGAGGTCCCTTCCAACCCTGATATTCTATGATCATATGTGAAATATGATAGGATATGCAGCCCCATTCAATAGCAGTGATCACTGTTGTCATAGTACTTCTATGACAAGTAAATCTGGGTGCATCTCATTTGCTGAGACAAACAGGAAGGCAGTTGAACTACAGATCCAGACTTCCCCTTTTAAACAGACAAAGTCAGGGAGTCAATGCTGCCGTGAGGTGAACCTTGGAAATTCACTAATGGCTTCTGAATGCATCTCAAAGGTGAGTGTGGAACGGACATGGTACTGGGGCATTTTGGAAAGGAGCTGGTGTATATCTTTTTGGTCCCCAAATGAAATAATAGTATCAGTCATTCTCTGAACCTTAAATGTCCAAAAATCAGGAAAATTAAATCCATCCGCCAACAACTATCAAACCTGAAGTGGAGCTGGCTACACCAGCACAGCATTGCATTGACTCCCAGCGGTCCATCTGATGTTCAGCTGGACTGATGAGTGTAACGTGGTACCTATCTGCTCACCACTTAGTAATGCTGCCCATTCCTCTTCTCTCCCGTGGATAAAAGCAGGATGCTGGAATCCACAGATCTGGACATGGCACTGGGAGACAGCCCCATGGTACCACATACTTTGGATTCAGGTGTGGGGCCCTCTCTGAAAGTAGCAGATGGTGTCATTGGCAGGAGCAGGGAGCCAATCACAAGTACCATGAATGCTTTTCAAGGAAAGTTTTTGATTTGGTGTGTGTGTGGTTTGGATGCAGTTCCCATTCAGTCTCAATCCACCACTGTTCCTGTCCCACCTTGCTCCCCCTATACTAAGGACTGGCAATGTTCAACAAGGTATTTTGAAAACCAAGGAAGATGGAGATTACTAATGTGCTAGTTGCTGACACCATACCTCCAGATGCCACCAGTGACCCTCACCTCACCAAGCAAGCATTTTAAATGACTCACAACAGATTTTCCAGATATGCTGTCCTCTGAATTTTAACATGTTGCTATTCCTTGACTTTCCATGAAAGGAGATGGACAACTCTAGAAAAGTATTGATTAGTGTGCTGCTTTCCTTGAGGGGCACAAGCTTTATTGAGAAAGAATTACTCCAATTACATTGGATTCTTGGAAGTCAGAGATGGCCACTGGTTACTGACAACTTGGTTCTGCTGCACAAAAAGTGACAAACTCCCTACACTTCCTCTGCAAGCCTTAATTTAGAAATAGGACACCACATGTTTACTGACAGTTATAGGACATTTCAGATCTCTGTTACACACCTTATGAAATGTATATGTGCATAGTATAAAAATAAGAGTCCACAGGGGTGCATTTGTCTAATGGAACTGAAGACCCCAGGCCTGGTTCTTCACTACTTTGCAACCCTGTGGAGTCATTAACACCTATGCAAATAAGAACTGTGACATTTTTTGCACTCAGTGGGCTCAGTTGTACACAACTACCAAAGATGCAAGTCAGCGGAAGATCAGGCCCTATATTTTTAGATCTTTGGCATTCAGGGACAAAATGTCCCTTGCCTGGGAAAAATCCACATAAGAAGGGGGAGTACTTCCCTTGATTCTACTCAGAAAGTTTCCATCAGTGGGGGAAAGAATTTCCAAATATGCAGATGTCTCAGTATGGGGGAAATTCTGCAAATTACAGGCCACCCATGGAGGGTGGGGGGAAATACACAATACTAATGATTTCACATCACATGGATTCTCCACGGGCTTCTCTCTTTATGGGAGCACGGTTCCTTTGAGGAGTTCTGCTGCCATGGCCTCTGCACTGTTGTTGATTGACAGCATGCCCCCAGAAGCCTTCAACAAACTTAGGTTTCATTCCCATGAGGAAATCCCCAGGGGTTTGCAAAAGGGCTACGCTGGAGAGAGTGGCTGTTCCCATGTTCCCACCCTAACCATCTCCCTCCACAACCCTAGGATTAGCAGAGAAAAGGAGGAAGTATATAATGAAGTTGCAACTTCCCAGTATCCTGCCCAATGGCTGGTTTTGCTCCTCCCCACAGATGCGGCTGGAGGACAGAATATGAGCATATTTGTCGTCTTCTCACCCAGTGATGAATTTTGTGTTCAGTGGGAGTTACAAGTGTTCAGCATGCACTCAGTACCTCTCAGGACACTAACCATCACACCACGTTCTCAGAGAAGGAATGTGTGTGAGAGAGATGCAGGCATGCAGTCCTGCAGCTTAAATATTTCTCCTGTTTTGCAAGGGATTTTTTTGCCCTGCGGGAGGAATTCTATTGAATCCCATTGAGTTCCCCTGGAAAAAAGGGTCCCACTGCACTGGCGACAATGTTATGATCGTTCCCATGGTGCACCCGACCTTCAGAGATCTCAAAATCCATATCCAAAGTGCTTTAAGTTTGCTGGAATTTAAGTGGTGAATCATCTTATCCCTGTTCATTTGTATGTGTTCTTGTATGATTCCTGTCATTTTAGGGCATTCCACATGCAATTTTCTGCAACCATTTTTGTTTCCGTATCACCCCTGTATTCTGGTTACATTCAAAGCTGCCTCCATAGCAACATCTAAAAATATTGTTCACTTCTAAAAATAAGAGTGCCCTCTCCATGGTTAACACATGGTATTCTCCCTTTGTCACAAACATCATCATCCCCACTGCGATCAAAGCCAGACTTTGCAAAGTTTGCCATCCATGCAGGCGAGATTTAAATAACTTCCTGGGGAACTTCTCTGACAAAATCATCCTTGAGCAGCAGCAAGAGCCCTTTGATTCCAGCAAAGCGTAGGTCCCCTGAGTCACTGGAAGCCTCCGCGAGTAATGAGAGAGACTCCTAATTCCAACCAGAAGTCTCAATACTCCTCCCATTGAAGTCAATGGTAAATCTCCATTCTTGAAACAAGTGGGGGAAGAATACTAAACTGTATTACATGCTTCAAGTGACATTCAAATTGTGTGGATTACGGCTCAGTGAAAAATAACAAGACCTAGACCGATGGGAACAAAGACTGTAAATGTTTCAGAGTCAGTGCAGAGACACAGAATTCAGAGGAACAGCCGTGTTAGTCTGTATTCGCAAAAAGAAAAGGAGTACTTGTGACACAGAATGTGTATTGTGTCAGAAAGAGATGGAAACCTTCCCTCCCCCCCCCCACCCCCATATGTCTCAATTGAATGAGTAGGGAAGGGCAAATTGGTTCAGGAAAAAATACATAAATAAAATCTTGACTCTCAGGTCAGAGGTTCAAATAAACACCATCCTACCTAACAGCCAGCTGCATTCTGCCTCCAACCACTGTCCCCTTCCTGTTGTATTTATAGCTGGGTATTTATGATGGGTCTTCGTAAAGCTGTGTCTCGCAGCAACTAGGATGATAAAATCAGAGGCTAATAGTAATAAATGATTATAACACTTTCTACTGACAAGTATGTATCCGATGAAGTGAACTGTAGCTCACGAAAGCTTATGCTCAAATAAATTGGTTGTCTCTAAGGTGCCACAAGTCCTCCTTTTCTTTTTGCTGACATAGCATTTTTCATCCATAAATTATCAATGTAGGTAAAGGATTATTACATCATCGAGGTACAGAGAGGTCGAGGCTTGTCCAAGGTCACAAAAGTATCAAATGGCTAGAGATAACAGGAAAACAATAATTCTGAAGCAGAACTAGGAGTGATAGTGGAAAGCAAAATAAATATGACTTTTCAATGCAATATAGCATAATATTGCCAGCTCTCACCAATTTAATGTTTAATGGTTTTCTTACAATAACATCTAGCTTTTATATACAGCACCTTTCATCAGTAGATTTCAAAGCACTTTACAAAAGGGGTCAGTATCATATCCACATTTAACAGCTGGGGAAATTGAGGCTGACAGAGAGGTGAAAGTGACTTGCTCAAGGTGACTCACCAGACCAATGGTGAGCCAGGAATAGAACCGGTTCTCCTGAGTCCCAGTGCAGAGCGCTATCCACTAGGTCACACTGCCTCCCGTTGTATTAATTTAACTGGAATAAATGGGCCAAACTAAGTCACTGTCCAACTTTAAACAGTTTTAAGCAAGGTCCAGGGTTTGGTAAACCGAGATTCCAGCCTGCTTAGTACTGTGGCAAACACACTGTGAGACATCCTTTTAGCCTTTTATTAAAGATACAGAAAAGAAGGGAAAACAGTTAAAGCTTTTGAAATGTAAAGTATTAAATAAGGGTTTTATCTGAACAACATCCCTTGTTCCCCTTCCCTTTAGCTGGAGAGAATTTTAGAAGAAAAACATCAACCTTGTTTGATAGTCTCTTCGATGGCATCAAAGCTATTGTTTTTGCTGCTGGTGTTAAAGTTCTTCCTTCTCATGTCCTGAGATTCAGTTGGCTCTAGTAATGTCATCTGGGTCCTTCTCTCTGGGCTGGGCTCGTTAGGACATTTCTCAAGATCAGGATGATCAAAGTCTGGGGTCCCAGGAAATGGTGGGAATGGCACCTGGGGTAGCCTCCATCTATTCTTTCGAGATTGTTTTGTTGTAGTTGCTCTTTCATACTTTCTTTTCAGGACCCAAAAAGGAGTGATGGGTGGAATAGCTCATTCCTCTCTTATTTTGTCCACCAGCTAGGCCTTATATCCGTCATACCAATTTTGGCTCATTAACTTCTGGCTTCACATCTCCTGCTTTTAACAAACATAATTGCAACACAGACCTTGAATCATATCAACCTGGTTACTTTGTTAAGACTAATTTAGATATTCTGTCTCCCTTTTACTCTTTGCCACATCAACATTTGTTATTATAGATTATTGTAACAGCTTATGAATTTTCACATACTCCTTACAGCTGAGCTCACAATTCAGGTAAATTCGAAGGCCCATTTGTCACAACACCCCCAAAGCTGTATGGGAGCCCTAACCACTGGGCTAATACCACCACCAGCAAAAAAATCCACTTCAGGTCATTTGCTTGGCACAAAATGGATTTTTTCAATTTGCTGAAATTGCCTTGGGTTCAACATGCGTCAACATTATTTTTCAATGTTTTGGAACTGACAGAAAACAAAACAAAAAAAATTAAAAATCCCTTTTCCACTCAGCTCTAGAGAGAATGTTGTTGTATTTAATAATGATCTCCTTCTTTCCCTCCTAATGAAGCACACTCAGTTTAATTACTTGCTTCAGCTTTGAGCATGCGGCAGGTGGCCAGGCCCAAACTGAAATGGGTTTGTGCCACAAGGGCAGAATTAAAGCCTGAAACTGAGGAGCAATTACTTGAAGCTGTTTTTAGAATGAACGTGAGGTTTCTGGGCATCTTGTCAGCAGAATCCAGGAAGAGTTTTGAAATCTGTGTGCATGTGCAAAAAGAGGAAAGAAATAGAATGAAAATGGAAAAATGGCAGGCTGAGACCTCTAGGTGTTACCAGAGTAACAATAACAACAGAAATGTAGATGACAAGAGCACGGGGTCCCTTTAAATATTTATCAGAACCTGACCTTTGACCTTTTGAAGATTTGCAATCACTGTTCATGATGCAAGACCACGTAGGGAGCCATGATGACCTGTTGCACAATGAGCTATTTCTGAAAAAACCCATTCCAAAGAGATGACCCATTTACACTGGCCCCTTTCATCTACCTTAAAAATGGCGAGCATATATCTTTATGGAATCACCCGTAAAGAAAAGACCACATTTGCAGCTACAGATTTCTTTGAGTGGCGCAAGCAAATTAAGGCCTCCTGTTACTAAATATATAATTGAACAAAATGCCCTGAAAAACTCCTCCACACATGTTGCCCATATCTGCCAGGAGGATTCATACAGTCATAGGTTTGAAAGCCAGAAGGGACCATTATGATAATTTAATCTGACTCACTGTATAACACAGGCCATAGAAAGAGATCTTGGAGTCATTGTGAGTAGTTCTCTGAAAACATCCACTCAATGTACAGCAGCAGTCAAAAAAGCAAACAGAATGTTGGGAATCATCAAGAAAGGGATAGATAATAAAACAGAGAACATATTGCCTCTATATAAATCCATGATATGCCCACATCTTGAATACTGCATGCAGATGTGGTGTCCCCATTTCAAAAAAGATATATAGGAATTGGAAAAGGTTCATAAAAGGGCAACAAAAATTATTAGAGGTATGGAACAGCTTCCATATGAGAAGAGATGAAAGAGACTGGGACTTTTCAGCTTGGAAAAGAGACAACTAAGGGAGGATATGATAGAGGTCTATAAAATCATGACTGGTGTGGAGAAAGTAAATAAGGAAGTGTTCTTTATTCCTTCTCATCACACAAGAACTATGGGGTCACCGAATGAAATTAATAGGAAGCAGGTTTTGAAACAAACAAAAGGAAGTATTTCTTCACACAACACACAGTCAACCTGTGGAACTCCTTGCCAGAGGATTTTGTGAAGGCCAAGACTTTAACAGGGTTAAAAAAAGAACTAGATACGTTCATCAATGGCTATTAGCCAGGATGAGCTGGGATGATGTCCCTAGCCTCAATTTTGCCAGAAGCTTGGAATGAGCTACAGGGGATGGATCACTTGATGATTACCTGTTCTGTTCATTCCCTCTGGAGCACCTGGCACTGGCCACTGTTGGAAGACAGGATACTGGGCTAAATGAACCTTTGTTCTGACTCCATATGGCTGTTCTTATTTTCTTATGTTAATTTCAATTGACCAGCTTTTTTCATAGAATATCAGGGTTGGAAAGGACCTCAGCAGGTCATCTAGTCCAACCCCCTGCTCAAAGCAAGACCAATCCCCAATTTTTGCCCCAGATCCCTAAATGGCCCTCTCAAGGATTGAACTCACAACCCTGGGTTTAGCAGGCCAATTCTCAAATCACTGAGCTATCCCTCCCCCCTGTTGTTGTAATGTTGACAATTTTTGACCTTCTCTAGCAGGAAAACAAGGAAAGCGACTAGGCACAAAGTGTCATCTAATGCACAGAGGAAAAAAATTCAGCTTTCCAATTTTCCAGCCAGTTGCCTTCTGATAATGGCTAGGTTGGTGGTGAATTGTTATTGCTATTGCTGACTGGCTACAAAGTGTCCTATTCAATTTCTTACCTCATCTTCACTTCCCAATCTCCCCGTTGCTCTCTGCAACCTACTTGTTTGTTTCATTCACCTGTTATGTCTTGTCTTTTATATTATAAGTTCTTTGTGGCAGGGAACCTAGTTTACTACATGATTGTACAGCACCTAGCACAATGGGGCCCTGACCTGGTTGAGGCCTCTCGGTGCTATGTCGGCAAAAATAATAATGGGAATGTAGATAAGCAAGAGCATAAGGTGCATTAGCAGAACCTGCCCTCTGACTCTTTGAAGGCTTGCCAATCATTCTTCACCATGCAAGACCACCAAGGGTAACACGTGAAACGGTGCATAATCACCTCTTTAACTTTTACAAAATGATTCTATGCAGCCCCCAGTGTCTCTGGGTTGAAAGCAGCTATACCTGACAATAATAAGCATGGCCCTGCTATGCTCAGTGTCCAATCTCTTGCTATAACTCTTAAATTGATCATGAGCCAGTCTGTGATGCACAGAGAAAATGTTCATGCAGTGCCTAGGGACACGATGTTAGGAAGGCTTTTGTTTGGCATCTTACATAGATTTGAAGAACAGTCAGTCCTCCTGCGGTGCTGTTGTCAGTTATTGATATTACCATTTTATACACTTTGCTAACGAATGTAGCTGCAGCTTTAATCACTGCTGGATAAACAAGTGAAAAAAAAATTAGAGGGGGAAACAACTGAGTGGAATGCTAATCCTCTCCTAATTAGGTTCTCCCCCTTTGGTCTCATGAGGCACATAACATAAGGTTATGAAGGCCTATAACAGTGTGTGAATAAAATTACGCTATTAAAAAAGTGACTAGATGAGTCACTGATAGGTTGTTAGAACAGGAAGGAAATGCATACTTAGGGAGGTCATTTGCATGTTATTTTAAATACTTTAGGTAATAGGGCAGCTAGCTAGTCCTGTATGGAAAGGAAGTGTGGTCTTATAGATAAGGACTGAGACGCAGGTTCCATTCCGGGATTTGCCACAAACTTCCCATGTGATTGTGCACTATTAAATAGTCTACAGTTCACTGAAGAGCTGCCTGCATTTCACTGGTGGATAAAGTGACACTAATTCAATGGGCCTGGATTTCCATGAAGTTATATTGTTCTACAATGGCAATAGTGTAGCCATAAATAGGGCTGGTCAAAAGTTTTCTATAAAACTTTTCAATGGAAAATTAGGTTTTCAGTTAAACATGTTTTTTTAAAATGACTACTTTCCATGGAAAATTTAGATTTTTTTTTCATCAAAGAAATAAATGCCCCTAAAGTGAAATATTTAGCTTTGTTTATGCTGTGGCAGTACCTCATGGGAATTGTAGTTCAGTTTCCTCTTGCCCCCATTTCCATTTGTGAGCAGGGCTCCCCAGCCAGACTACATGTCCCATGATGCACCACAGTCAGGAGCTCTCATGATACAACTGTTTCCTCTCATCACTTAGGGACACTGGGGCATCATGGGACATGTAGTTTGACCAGGGAGCTCAGCATATAAAGCAGAATAGGAGCATGAGGCATATAAACTACAACTCCCATGAGGCATGGCCACAAGATTTCTGACTTGAAATAGGTTGGGTTTTGGCTGAAATGTTTCAGTTTTTGACTTTTTACTAAAAATGGTACTTTTTGTGGAAAATGTCAATGAAAACAATATATGGAATCAAAATTTCCCACAATAATTTGGGATAAAGGTGCTATATAAATAACATAAGAATGTCCATACTGGGTCAGACCAAAGGTCCATTCAGCCCAGTATCCTGTCTGCTGACAGTGGCCAATGCTAGGTGCCCCAGAGGGAGTGAACCTAACAGGTAATGATCAAGTGATCTCTCTCCTGCCATCCATCTCCACCCTCTGATGAACAGAGGCTAGGAACACCATTCCTTACCCATCCTGGCTAATAGCCATTAGTGGACTTAACCCCCATGAATTTATCTAGTTCTCTTTTAAACCCTGTTATAGTCCTAGCCTTCACAATCTCCTCAGGCAAGGAGTTCCATAGGTTGACTGTGTGCTGTGTGAAGAAGAACTTCCTTTTATTTGTTTTAAATGTAAGACATAAATCAATATCATTAAGATAGAGCTGCAGTTATCTACTGTATCTGAAAATGATGTAATTGAAGGATAAACTAGGATA
The DNA here is from genome assembly GCF_965140285.1 of Lepidochelys kempii. Classification (NCBI taxonomy): domain Eukaryota; kingdom Metazoa; phylum Chordata; order Testudines; family Cheloniidae; genus Lepidochelys; species Lepidochelys kempii. The sequence goes on from NC_136381.1 coordinate 260,610,972, forward strand.
GTTATACTTTAAAACTATAGCTACAGTTCAGTGTAATCTCAAATTTAATTACAATTAATTAATGTGCACAGCATATTACACTCTGGATTAATAGACACTTTCCATAGAATCATAGAATTTCAGGGTTGGAAGGGACCTCAGGAGGTCATCTAGTCCAATCCCCAACTAAATCATCCCAGCCAGGGTTTTGTCAAGCCTGACCTTATAAACCTCTAAGGAAGGAGATTTCACTACCTCCCTAGGTAATCCATTCCAGTGCTTCATCACCCTCCTAGTGAAAATTTTTTTCCTAATATCCAACCTAAACCTTCCCCACTGCAACTTGAGACCATTACTCTTTGTTCTATCATCTGGTACCACTGAGAACAGTCTAGATCCATCCTCTTTGGAACCCCCTTTCAGGTAGTTTCCAGTTTTAAGGTGTATTTAATTTTATATTTTTAATTAAATACAAGCAATGAAAATAAAGCTTATTTATGAAGAAAAATCACTGCATTCTTTTAACATGAATAATTAGATTAATTTTGGAGAATCATGTGGAGGGGATGAAGAGAAACAGATTTTTATGTATATATATATCCCATCTGGGAGGATGTTACAAGGGAGATTTCAGCCAGTGAAGTGAGTGATGACCCTTTAAGTGCCAGATTCAATAAAAACTCCATCTGGCTCTTGGAGTACAGAAGCCCATGCAAGACCTGATGAATGTGTGTTGTGAAGGTGGGAGTGGGAATGGAATGGATGGGGAGTAGGGCAGCTTGACCTGTTGTACAGAGTTGCTGTTGCGTCTCGCTCCAAGTCAACATTTTAGAAGGTCACAAAGCCAATTTGGGAAGATGAGGGGAAGCAAATGTTCACAGTAGAACTCAACAATGAAAGGTAATTCTGTTTTGCAAAAGGCTTCAGTTTTTCAAAAATTGGTTGCATTCCAATTCAGAGCTAACCCCCCAAAATTTCATAATTCTCTGTGAACTGGAATAGAGCCCTAGATTCTGGGCAGTCCTAGACCCAGGAACTCTGGGTCCCCAATTTCAAGATAGTCTGCCTGCAGGCTGCCCCTGAGCCATGTAGGCAAGCTGGCAGAAAGCCAGGCAAGTTCTGACAGAAAGCTGCCTGATAGGAAGGGTTCTATCAGACCTTCACTGAAATCAAACCCTCTCCATGAAATATTTTGATTTGGACAATCAGTAATTTCCTATGAAAACATATTTTGTAGCAATTTTTCTAGCCAGCTCTGCTCCAGGTGGACCCAACTTCAATAGCCTGAACAAGGGCTCACGACAATAGAACGTAGTGAGGAACAAAGTTATCAGAGAGCAGGGATGGCCTTGTGATCAAGGCACAGGCTGTGATGTCAGAAAGATTTGGGGACCAATTCCCACCTCTGCCACAGACTTCCTGTGTGACCTTAGGCAAGTCACCTAATCATGCTAGGTGTCAGTTTGCCCATCTCTAAAATGGAGATAACATTTCCTTTCCAGTATCCATCTTCTCCAGTTAGATTGTAAACTTTTTCTCAGCTAATCTGAGGTACAAGGTGCTGTTTGACATCTAGACTAGGAAAAAGCTTGAGTATAGCTATCATGTTTCCTGGTCTTGACATATTTAATCCCTTCAAATACTTGACAAATCAGTCATTTTTCCCTTGGTATATAGTAGATGTAAAATAGTTGTAACCTGGCACTTAAACCAGGAAAACTTGAAACATCACTGAAAAACATTTCAGAGACAAAACTAAAGCTTCTCTTCAGAGATGGGTCTAAGGCCAAGGCTGGGAACTCTACACTGTTGAACTTGGAGGGAGTTTGAATCTGGACCCATACTTTGCCTGTCACCCGTATTTCTCTAATGGGCTAAAGCAAAACACCAGACCCAGTTACCCTGGAACTTTGACATAGATTAGTTCTGAATTTTGTAGCTAGAGCCTGCAGTGCCCTTCCTTGAGGAGAAGAGATGATATTGAAATGAATCAAATGGGTATTCTTTATTGAGACCACTGGAGACAGACAGGAACTTGCAGTTTTCTCTGGGTCTGTAGCTTCCTGGCTTAACTCAACACAGCTGATGTGCTTACACAGGGTCTCCTTAAACCCTGCTCTGGAATAAACTGTCATAGAAGGGACTCCAGGTTACACTATAGAGTTAATCTCTACTTCTGCTGAAATTTGGCAACAGCAAGCTTCCTCCCTAGAGATCCACCAGCTCTCTCTTTTCAACCCCCCTCCCTTTGCCCCCTGGAACCAAAGCAACAGCACATTAAAGAAGACTCTAACTTGGGTTGAGGGTTGAGCACATGCTGCATCCTCCTGAATAGATGCTTTTTTTTTTCCCTTTTAAAGCACTATTGCTAAATCTCTGAATGGTGTTGTCAGCCAGACCCCTCTTTGCATTCACTGATCTCAGCAGACAGCTGCTAGCGCAGAACCTGTAGCAATTAGTTGTCTACCAGAACACCCACACTGTAGCTGCCATCTTTATAGTGACTCTAAATACAGGTGTGGATCTGATAAATACTCCCATGGAAGAAAAGAGCTCCTTGTGTTTTTCCAGTGATGCTCGAATGGGTCAGTCTACGGTTAGATGGCCTTCACTACCGGGTCTGTGGGGATACCTTCCATTCCAAAAATGATTTGGATTCCCAAATAGAAGAAATATGATATAAAATGTCACCCATTTGGAATAATGAATAAATACATTGTGTGACCTTGATTATCCTCTCACTCACACTAATTTTGTGTTGATGCATTGTTTTTATCCTGTGGAATCTGTAATGCAGAAGCACCTACAGACCCCAAATGAGATCAAGGCCCCGTTGTGCTAGGCGCTGTACAAACACATAGAGATAGTCCTGATTTATACCAGAATAATTGAGAGCAAATTTTACATCATATACATTCAATAAAGCTCATAAGGTGCAATTCCCATAACTTAAACATTACATTACATTAACCACAGGACATCACAATATAGTAGCTCTTTTCCTCTTAGACTCTCTTGACTTCAGTTGGAGCACTCATAGTTAAAGTTAGACATGTGTTTAAGTAGTTTTTTGAATCAATACACAGATTATAATTTACACTAATTAATTCAGAAATATTTATCTATCTATCTCAATATAGATATAGATATATTTCTAATTCCTTTATTTTTCTGTTGATTGGTTGGGAACAGTTCTTTACAAGTTTCTGAGATTCCAAATCTGAACTGGTTGCCTAGCTGTGATTGGTCAGATAAGTCACATGACATTGTTATTTCCCCTGACTGGCCGGGCATGCAATTACAATCAGTGCAATTAGTCAAACAAGCAAAATTGGAATATGTTTTCCTAAATACTAGTGCATGCAACTTAGATTTTTTTCCATTATTATCCACGTCAGACAACGTGATCACTCAAACGTTCAGAGGAAGCTAATATAAATGGGGAGCAACTATAGCCTAAATTAATACAGATTTTTCTGGTGAAACCAAAACGTTGAAAATATCCAGACCCAAAATGTAATGATTTCTTTCATTTCATTTTTGAGGGGTTTTAACCTTTTTAAAATGTTTTTAAAATAAAATGGAATGAAATTCCAAATCGAAATATCTTTCTGAAACAAAAAGTCAAAAGGTTTCATTTCAGAAATTGCAAAACAAAACCACATTGACATTTCAAAAATTTGTGTTTTGGTGATCAAACTATTTTTCAAAAATTGATCCAAATTCACAAATTGCGTTGGTCGTTCTGAAACTGCATTTTTCAGCAAATAAATAATATGTATTAAAAATTTTCCCCAGCAATAATTGCCAATAGTAATTTTGCATGTCTCAGTATTTGGATGCTCGATTTGAAGACATCTGAAAAGGGCCTGATTTTCAGAGGCGGGTGTTCAGCACCCTTTAAAATATCTCATCTCAGGTACCCAAAATTGAGGCAGTTGTGTTTAAAATCACCAGCTGTGTTTAGCAATCTTGTCCAACTGGAAGTAGCTGGAAGCCAGCATGGACACCATTAAGTTGAAGGTGCTGTAACATACCACATGTTCTCTCCCTTTCCATCCGTCATTTCTGTAACCATAATCACATTCAAGTATTTTATGGAAACACTAGTAATGGATCTTTGTTAAAATATGACATTGTGCAAGTGTTCATGAGTAGGCTTTCTTGGCATACGTCTATGAAATATTACAGCAATTTTGCAGCATATCATTTCTGAAGTCATCTTTCGTTGACACTTTAAACATTCTGGTACTGTACAATATAATCATCTATTTAACACAGTATGCTATGGAGTACATTTTCATCCTGTATTTTAAGAAGAATTTCAATATTTTCCGCACACATTTGCCAAGTGGTTCATTCCTCTGAAACATTTAAAGAAAGAAAACAATACGAGACAGCTAGAAATGCAGGAAATCAACAGCAATTATGCTTTTTTGTCTTAGGAAAACTAGTGTTATTTATCACACTTGGATGTATCATTATTTGTCATGAAATTTCCAGATTGTGAAAGAGAGAGAGAGAGAGAGGGAGAGAGAGAGAGAGAGAGAGAGAGAGAGGGTGCGTGTCATGTTCATTATGTTGTAATTTCCTTCTGTTCAGCAAGGGTTTCAGGGGACACTTCAGAATAATGTAGCCGGTGGTTGTTTTTGGGAAGCAAAGTCACTGGTAATAATAATAATTTCAAATGGGCTTCCATGTATGCCAGGGATTATTTTGCTGGGAAAGGAGCTGGATGAGAGAAGGGGATGAGAGAAATGGAAGCAAAATATTCCTGCCCTGTAACAATTGCTTTGCATTTTTCGTGGAACATTAACTTTCCGCCCTGCTGGTGCTTGGTAATAGGCAAGCTGTGGCTTGTTTTTGCTATTGTATCAAGCTGGTGGACACAAGGACTGAAATCAGATGCAGGATAGAAACAAGATACGTGTGAGAGGCGGGGCTTATTATCACACCAGATCCTCATGCCGCCTCTCCATTTACTCATGTGACTTCCTCATCTCCAGAGAGAATGGTTTATTCAAAGCACTGGAAGCCAGGAACTCCTGAGCTACAATGCTGGCATGGACACATACTCCCTCTACAACCTGGGGATAGATTCAAAGATTCCAAGGCCAGAAAGGACCCACGTGATTATCTAGTCTGACCTCCTGTATAATACAGGCTACTTATTTAGCATTCCGGCTTTACTTGTTAGAAATAAGAGATGAGGTGTTGTATGTGGATGCAGGGCTGGGAGAGGCAGGGCTCTTAATAAATCCTTCCTTGTTTTGGAAGATATACATCGAGGTGTGTCCATCCTTGACCTCTCCACAAACCCTTAACCACTCAAAAAAAGTAACTCCACCTGCATATGCTTGTCTGGTAAGAATTTGGCTACTAATACTTGCAGCTCAATGGTGTCTGTCAAGGTTCCTTCCCCACTCCGAACTCTAGGGTACAGATGTGGGGACCTGCATGAAAGACCCCCTAAGCTTATTCTTACCAGCTTAGGTTAAAACTTCCCCAAGGTACAAATTTTTACCTTTTGTCCTTGAACCTTTATGCTGCCACCACCAAAGTGTCTAACAAAAATAACAGGGGAAGTGCCCACTTGGAAACGTCTCCTCCCCAAAATATCCCCCCAAGTCCTACAACCCTGTCCTGGGGAAGGCTTGATAAAAATCCTCACCAATTTGCATAGGTGACCACAGACCTAAACCCTTGGATCTTAAGAACAATGAAAAAGCAATCAGGTTCTTAAAAGAAGAATTTTAATTAAAGAAAAGGTAAAAGAATCACCTCTGTAAAATCAGGATGGTAAATACCTTACAGGATAATCCGATTCTAAACATAGAAAATCCCTCTAGGCAAAACCTTAAGTTACAAAAAGACACAAAAACAGGAATATACATCCCATTCAGCACAACTTATTTTATCAGCCATTTAAACAAAACAGAATCTAACGCATATCTAACTAGATTGCTTACTGATTTTTACAGGAGTTCTGACCTGCATTCCTGCTCTGGTCCCGACAAAAGCATCACACAGACAGAGAGGACCCTTTGTTCCCCCCTCCCCGCTCCAGCTTTGAAAGTATCTTATCTCCTCATTGATCATTTTGGTCAGGTGCCAGCAAGGTTATCTTAGCTTCTTAACCTTTTGCAGGTGAAAGGGTTTTTCCTTTGGCCAGGAAGGATTTAAAGGTGTTTACCCTTCCTTTTATATTTATGACAGTGTCTGTTTAAGGTTTTGCTGTTAACCAATCTGTTTACATTTGGCAGATGAAAAACTCCTAAGCACATTGCTCCATATCCTTTTCCAAGAAATTAATGGGGCCAAATTCTCTTCTGGCATAATCCAATTGAAATCAGTGGCATTAATCAGCAGATAATTTGGCCCATGATTTTTAAATCATTTTTATTTATCCATCCTGTATTTATGGAATTAAATGTTTACACTGAAAGACATCAAGTTGCGGTTTATTTTGCTCTATCCCATGTACAAGGAGAGTAAACTTTCTAGCCTGGGATGCGATTGGTTTTTTTCTGATATAAATCTCTATTAAATGCAGAGCTGCTAAAAATACATATCCCACTTCTTCTGCATGATGTGCTAAAGCTCACTTTGGGAGAGTGATGCTAGTGAAAATATGTTTCTTTTTGCAGTCATGTGTTAACTTATCCAGTTTGGAATGGTAGATGGGCTGAAACTGGAACCTTCATTCGGAACCCCTTTCATTCCACATAAATGATTGGATTTCAGAGTCCAGAATCCTATAGATTTCATTCCATTTTGGACCCAGCCATGGGAAGAGACCAGTCTTCTGGTTCAGAAACAGTTGAAATCTTGCCAGAGCATCAATTTTGATCCAACATAGCATAAATGTACAATTTGAGGAGAAACTGCCATCTGTAGCTACCAAGTCTTGTTTGGACGTCCATCAATTTTTGCTTCTTCTGGTCATTGCTTTCTCCTAGAGGACCTTCTCTGTGACATAGGGTTTAGGATCATAAAACAAGACGATTAATTTTATTAGACCTGAAGTACAAAAGCTGTATACCCATCTTCAAGGTTAGAGTTGTTTAGATTAGCTGCAGGCTAGACCATATGAGATCAATTAGCACAGTATCCAGTTCAGTAGCTGATAGGACGAACTACTCTTTAATGTCTAAACGGGATCTGAAATCTCTGAAGGAAAGGTGATAATGGAAATATATGTTATTATCTCGGGCAGAATTCCAGTCCTTTTGAAGGTTGCTCATCACTAGTTTCAATGCAGAATTGTAGCTATAGTAGAATGTTATTAGAATTACATTATGAAATGCTGCAGTATTGGAATCTGAATTTATACACCCAACTTGAGATGTTGTTAATGGCCCCAGACAACTTCAGATGTAATTTCCCCACTGTGTGCCACTACAGTAGTTTAGACAAGTTGCCGCATTCCACTTTGCTCTCCCTTGAACTGATGGCAGCCCTGCTGACTTCAGCGTGGACGTCACTGGGATGAAAGAATGGTGCTAAATTCTTTGGATTTGTAAACTCTGGTTTACAAGCTCGGGAGTGTAACAGCTTTGTTCAACAGTCAGGGCATGTTTCCCTGCCCCGTGGTTTGGAGTATGGGGGTGTGAATAGCCGTGCGCACCGAAGTGCTATGCTGTAACTCCCCCAGGTGGACGCTGTGGGTGTGAACTAAAAGGTTCCTACTTTGCATTAGTGTAGTCCTGCCTGAAAAGGATGATGATAAGGAAAACTAGGAAGCTTTTAGAACAGGGCAGATACAGCACAGCAGTTTGGTACACACTGCTACTCAGACCTCCTGTAGTCTGAACTGCAGAGCAATACAGACATGCCTTAAGGCTGCTCATGCAAAACGAACGACTTTAATTTGAGTGCAAGATAACACCTCACACATCCTAGGAAAATTTTTCATCTCTGCTCAGCCATCCCCCAAATCCTGCCCTCCAACCATGTCAAGGGTTTCTATGCGAGGTTACTGACACTCAGAATCATGACGGGAAGCAGACATCTGCCAGAGATTGCCAACATCAAGGAAGTGGAGCATTGACAGTCTGGTTGGCTCAAGAGATGCAAAACAAAAGCTTCTAGAAGAGCATTAAGAGAGATCCCAGTCAGAAATGGAGTGGAGCCCTGTGAGGCTCTCAGAGCTCACTGGCAAGGGGGCTACGTAAACATCCTTATCCTGGAGCGTACATTCTGGTTCACCAAAGAATATCATGTGAGGTCTTAAATGGCAACCAGGGTCGAACTGGTCATTAATATCAGTGTGAAACATATGCACAGATACTATGTAAGCTGGTATATGTGGATTCTGAATATATGGTCCTAAAGTCTGTATCAAGGCAGATTTGACAAACAGGTTTTCTTCCAGAGAAAAGACAGAAATCAATGAGGGTCTTGCAATTGATTGAAATAGGCATTGAATCAGGCCCTGGTACAGGGAGCACAATTTCGAGGCCAACCTTTGAAAACATGGCCAACAACCCATGCTACCATGAGTGGAGGCTCTCAATCTGGGGTTCCCTGTAGGTGTTAAAAGTGGAACAGGGAGTGCACAAATGGCAACACTTTCTTCACATGGACCTCTTGCAGTGTGGAATTCCCTCCCCACCCCTTTTAGAATGAGTTCCAATCCATTCACTTTCACGGCACACTGTATATGTGGACAAACCTCGCCCGATGTTTTGCTGTTACATTTGCAGGCCCACGAAGCAAGATGGAAGCAGATACTTTTTAGAAGTGAGGCGGTGTGCATAAAGGGGCTAAGCTGGCAGCCAGTGGCTTGGGTTCTAGTTCCTTCCTTTGGATTGGGGCTGATTTCAGCGGGGCTAAGCGCCCCACTACTCTAACTGAAATCAAGTGGACGGGTGGGTGCTCAGCATCTCTGACAATTGTGCCTTATCTTCTGCTCCTTAGTTTCCTCAGCTGTGAAATGTGGAGTGCGATACTTATTTGTCTCACAGGGGGGGCTGTGAGGCCAAATCCATTAGGGCTAGGTTGGCGTTTTCAGCCAAAGCCGTGCACTGGAGATGGTGCTGAGCTGCACTACCCGGGGGGGATATTCTGCCTCAGAGAGGTAGTGCAGAGAGGAGGAAGCAGTCTCAGACATCCATTTAAATAGTGCATCATGCTCTTCTGTTGTTGCTGACTTGTTGGGGAAGCAACCATGACTCTGCCTCCATTTAATTCCCTTTCCAATGAGTTGCAACTTCCGGGGAGAATTTCTGTTGCAGCCCCTGCATATCCCTGAGTTTTGAGACTGAAATTCAGGGCAGCCTTACTGGGAACCTCACTGGAGGGAGACTCCTGGCTCTTTTTTTGCCTGTTGTGTGGAGGGAGACAAAAGCTAGACCACCATGTTTGTAAAGCATGATGAAATGCCGGGATGGAAGTTGCTAGAGAAGTGCAAAGTATGGCTATTCTCTTCCTTCCCCCTATTCCAATATACAAGGATATCCAGGGTAGCATGACCCCAGTCTTCCTCTAATTTAGAGTTGCATTTAGTGACAATTTTAGAACCGTCTAAATCATTCTGAAGGTATTTTTTTTTTCCTGTTGGTATATCTTCCAGTTCACAGCACATTAACTTCCCAGTGCTCAGTTCTGAGTCTGAGCTTCCAATATTAGACTTTTTCACGTATGGTCATACACAACACTAATGAGTACCAGTGGGAAAACATGGAGGTAAGGGCAGAAGCTATTACGCACAGGGCCAGATCTTTAGCAAGTGTAAATTTGGCACAGCTCCATAGAAATCAACTGAAATCCATGGAGCTCTGCTAATTTACACCACCAAGAATCTGGCCCACAAATTTGTGTGTGATTTTAGTTTCCTTTTCTTTAAAGCAACATGAGCTTGTGTGAACAGCATAAAGAAAATTAGATTGGTCATCTTGATAAACACTGACGTCTTGGGTCTGGTATTATTATCTGCAAAGAGATCTCATGGCCAACTATTTTTGGTGACACGAGACAGTGAATATGTCAGGATTCAAAAATAAGACGTGATTATTCCAGTTGGAGAACCTGAGAAATAATAGGTACAGATAACAGGGTAGAGGAAAATTAATAATAAAATATTTTTGAAAATAATAATATTTGATTTTGGCCTTAAAACTATTAGCCCTATTAATCATCTGGTATTAAACTAGATTTTAAGGCCAGAAGAGACCATTACGATCATCTAGTCTGACTTCTTGTGCAACACAAGTTGTAGAATTTCACCCAGTGATTCCTGCATATAACCCAACACATTATGTTTGAACCAGAGCATAACTTTTAGAAAGACTCCCATTCTTGATTTAAGGATTCCAGGAGATGAAAACTCCACCACATTCCATGGTAATCTGTTTCAATGGTTAATAACCCACCTTATTAAAAATGCTTTTTTATTTAGTTAGATTATAATAATAAAGCAAAAACTACTGGATTAGTAAGTCTGAGTTCAGTCCTAATAATTTTCATAATGCAAAAGAAATATTTTTGTGTTTCAGTGTACTGGTATTGGGGCCTTCTGGCTGACTGTGGTTTCTTTTCCACTTCTAGCAGCAGATACATAATATGTACAGAATTATCAAATTCAAAGTTTAGCAGTTAAATATTTGATAATTAAATAACGGATTTGCAGGTGGAGGTAGTAAGAAGAAGGGACTATTGTAATTTCCACTTGATGTTAAAATAAAAAGAAACAAAACTGATATTAAAATGCTACCATTGTAATTACTAGAGCTGACGGGGGGTAGTATTTGCAAGTATTTGAATAAAACTGTGAATTTGCCTTGACTGTCTTCCCAACCCCTTTCATTCACTATCCGAGAACATTCAGGCAAGGAAATGCTTGCTCTGCATATAGTGCATGGGTATTTGGGTTGTGTCTGTGCTGCCATTTTGAATTCTCTTTGAGGGTATAGGAGCAGGCCCAATGTCAATGGCTACTCCGCTCTTGCAGGGAGGCTGTTGCTCCGTGGGTTGAGATCCTCTACAGCTGGCAGTGGGATTAAGCTTCAATTGTAAGCGCTGAATCTTATAAAATAAAAACGTACGTAGCAGTTGATCAGGTCCATGGTTCTTCTACGCCTCCAGCCAATAAGTATGAAGAACAGAGATATTATGGACTGACTAATAGTACCTTCTTCACAGCTTGTGTTTCTCTCTTTGCTGTTTCCTGCCCACCTCCTAATGACTCCCCTTCAAAAACAACAGTGTTAGGGATCAATTATGCAAAGCCATTAAATCATCATCGGTACTCACAGCTGTAAAAACATCTGCACTATAAACTCTGCTTCTTCCTGAGAGACAAACATGTAATTGCTTTGCTCATTCTGCATAATTGTACGGTTTCTGGTTTGTGTAATGCTGGGGAGGTGGGTGCTGGGCAGGGGGAGTCAACTTTAAACTGATTCATGCTCATCTCATCATGAAACGCATATCTAGACTGAGAGGCAGATCACGGACTTTATTACAGCAAACAGCTTCACCCCTTTTACGCCCCACAGCCCTTGCCTATGCTCTTAATCCTAAAGGTATGAATAATTTCACAGCCAGTAAACAAGGTTTTAATTTGCATTGTGGAAGGGAGGTGGTGTAATGCCGGGGAGGCAGCTGTGTAACGGGAATATCAGAATTCCTCTCTAAAATTCATCCATTCTTTCTCCAGTAGTTGCCTTAGTGACAACAGTAATCTTTGTTTCTACTGCTGCTGCAGATAGAAGAAAAACAACCATGCGTGTTGTTCTTCTACCAATCCATTGCTAGAGAATCTGTACATTAAATGAGCTAATGAAAATCATAGACTTACTGGTGTTGGAATAATGCACTGGGAAGTAGGGCTGGGAAGTAGGGCAAGGCAATTTTTTTTTTCATCCAAACTGTTTTTTTCCCACCAAAAAAATACAGATATAGGTTGACAAAAACATTTAGTGATTTTGTGTTGAATTAGCTAAACTATTCATAGAAGGTTAGGGTTGGAAGGGACCTCAGGAGGTCATCTAGTCCAACCCCCTGCTTGAAGCAGGACCAATCCCCAATTTTTGCCCCAGATCCCTAAATGGCCCCCTCAAGGATTGAACTCAAAACCCTGGGTTTAGCAGGCTAATGCTCAACCCACTGAGCTATCCCTCCCCCTAACTATTTCACTTGGGAAAAAAATAGTAAACCAAAAATAAAACAAAACACTAAAAATAAATTCAGGGGAAAAAATTGAAGTGCTTTTGTTTTGACAGTTTCAAGATGACATGTTTCCTTTTTTTTCAATTTGAAGTGACTTCTCAATTAGAAATGTATTTCAATTTTATTTTTTAAATAAAAAGGTTAAAACATTGCTCAAAATGAACAAAAACATCTAATGTGGGCTTGAATGTTTGGATGCAGGTTGAATTAATTTCATTTGGCGTCGAATCCATTTTTCAGTTTGCTGAAAAATTCAAAATAATATGTGCTTTGGGTCAAGTTGGTTGAGGGTTGGTCCTGCTTTGAGCGGGGGGTTGGACTAGACGACCTCCTGAAGTCCCTTCCATCCCTAATTTTCTGTGATTCTATGATTCTATAACTCAGAATGATTTTTTTCTCATGTATTTATTTTTTAGTATGGACAGCAATCCCAAAAATCAGATATTCACACAGCTCTACGGGGAAGTTCAACTAGGGTATAAACAGAACAGAACAAACAAATAAAAATAAATAAAAAATAAAATAATAAAAATGGAAAAAAAGATTTACAGAACAAATACAAATAAAATAAAATAAAAAAAATTAAAAAAAATAAACAGAACAAATGGGAGCTGGTGATTAGGCTTTTCCGAGCAAGGTGCCTGAGTTAATCACTCAACTCCCATTGAATTCCAATGGGAATTGGGTGCCTAACTCCTTTAGTCACCTTTGAAAATCCCAGTCATATGCCACATTGTACTCCCACAATCTTTAGCATAGCAAGTGACTGGTTCAGCCCCAGTGTAATTTAGAGCAGCCTCTGTTAGGTCTTTTCCCCCACCACCTCTGCCAACATCCCTTGATACTAGAGGAATCAGGAATAGTCAGCATAAAGCCATTTCTGCTGGAGCTAGATCAAGTAATTACTGTTTCACACCTGGGGAATTCACAACTACCTGTTTAGGGCTCCTATATAGTCTGTTTGTCAACAGAGCCACTCTAAGGGTCTTTTTTGCAGGTGAAGATCGAAGCCATTATATTTACAAATGTGTTTGCATTCTTCCTCTTAAATAGCAGGGCTCTGAATCAGAGGTTATGATATATTATTTGTATCGCAGCATGGCTTAGAAGCCCTAGTCATAGACCAGGACCCCCTAATGTGCAAGCTGCTGTACAAATATGTGCAAAGCCTTTAAACTTTGAGATATTGTGAACCTTGAAGTTCTTACTGAGGTCCACAGATTTTGCAAAATTAATTCTAGTTTACAAATCTATTTCCCGCCCCCCTTCCTCATGTCACTTAAACCCAGGTTGTCTTCGTGTCTAATTCTTTTTGTAAACAAACATTACAAGAGAAAAATCTGAAATCGAGACAGGCTTTTTCTTTTACTTATAGTATAGCTTTTAAATCTGTGTGAGGCAGGGGCTGCTAGGCCAGGATCCTTAAAGGTATCTAGGTGTAACCCAGGCCTGCTGGGTACAGTGCTCTGTTATCCCTCTAATGGCATCTAGTCTATCTAGAGATTGGTGAGTTACCTATAGCCTTGGTTAAGAGCCATGCGGCTTTTAGCTCATGCAGTAGAGGCTCATGCATTTAGCTCTAGAGGTCCCAGGTTCAATCCCATCTGCTGACGACTGGGGTCTGTGGGCATTACATAGGCTCCTATTGCCCTAGGCCCAAATCCTCAAAGATATTTAAGCTCTTAACTTCCATTGATTTCAGGGGAAGTTAGGTCCTAAATACCTTTAAGGATCTGGGTCCCAGTGTCTGTGTCTTGACCGTAAAGACTAAAAAATGCGGGGGGGAAACCCAACCCTGCTGAGACCAATGTTCACAATCAGAATGAATTAAAGTGGTATGAATCCAAATTTAGTTTCTAATTTACTGAAACAACAATAACTGTGTCGAGAGAGCGAGGTGAAAAATGGAATAATTTTGGCCTGTTGGCAATTATATAGTATTCTCCTTGACTTACTGCATGGGCTGGAAATAGATGCATGTCCCAGATGGTAGGTCCCTCTGTTTTCTTGAGCAACCCTCTCTGATTAGACCACCAGGAATGAACTTGTAATCAGGAAACCACAGTTCTGCTATGTCATAAATATAAAGGGAAGGGTAACTACCTTTCTGTATACAGAACTATAAAATCCCTCCTGGCCAGAGGAAAAACACTTTCACCTATAAAGGGTTAAGAAGCTAAGATAACCCCTCTGACACCTGATCAAAATGACCAATGAGGAGACAAGATATTTTCAAAGCTGGAGTGGGGGTGGGGGAACAAAGGGTCTGTCTGTCTGTGTGATACTTTTGCCAGGAACAGATCAGGAATGCAACTTTACAACTCCTGTTAAATTAGTAAGTAATCTAGCTAGAACATGAGTTAATTTTTTCTTTTGTTTAAATGGCTGGTAAATAAGCTGTGCTGAATGGAATGTATATTCCTGTTTTTGTGTCTTTTTGTAATTTAAGGTTTTGCCTAGAGGATTCTCTATGTTTTGAATCTGATTACCCTGTAAAGGTATTTAAGGTAAGGTATGTAAGGTATTTACCATCCTGATTTTACAGAGGTGATTCTTTTACTTTTTCTTTAATTAAAATTCTTCTTTTAAGATCCTGATTGCTTTTTCATTGTTCTTAAGGTCCAAGGATTTGGGTCTGTGTTCACCTATGCAAATTGGTGAGGATTTTTATCAAGCCTTCCCCAGGACAGGGGGTGTAGGGCTTGGGGGGATATTTTGGGGGGAAGACGTCTCCAAGTGGGCTCTTTCCCTGTTCTTTGTTTAACACGCTTGGTGGTGGCAGCATAGGGTTCAAGGACAAGGCAAAGTTTGAACCTTGAGGAAGTTTTTAACCTAAGCTGGTAAGAATAAGCTTAGGGGGTCTTTCGTGCAGGTCCCCACATCTGTACCCTAGAGTTCAGAGTGCGGAAGGAACCTTGACATGCTACTTCACTGGTCACCTCTAAAATGATGGTGACAAGTCAATTCCCTAACAACTGCTAAATAAAGCATGTGATTTCACAGCAGTGCTGCAGTAACTCCATTGGGCACAATATTAATTTTGTGGGAACTCATGGTGAGTCTCACACGTCATCTCCTGCAGACTGTGTAATTACGTTGTACCATTGCTCTATTATTTGGTAGACTTGTGCTTGCTAAAGTGACAGTATCCTTATTATCACCCCTCGACCTATTCGAGGATTGTCAGAGCTTCATGACAACGCGATCAATTAGACCATGGAATAGTTTCTCTTAAGGGAAGTGGTAGAAGTCCCATCATGTCAGACAGTTAAAAAAGGACATGACTAAGCACCAGATCTTATGTTGCTAGGAATAATCCTTCAATGGCGTGGGGATGGAGTAAAAGGCCTGCAGTAACTGGACTTTCCTTTCTCTAGTGCAGTGGTTCTCAAACTTTTGTTCTGGTGACCCCTTTCACGTACCAAGCCTCTGAGTGTGATCCCCCCTATAAATGAAAAACACTTTTTAATATATTTAACACCATTATAAATGCTGGAAGCAAAACGGGGTTAGGGGTGGAGGCTGACAGCTCACGACCCCTTCCCCCCCATGTAATAACCTTGTGACCCCCTGAGGGGTCCCAACTGCCAGTTTGAGAATCCCTGCTTTAGTGTCTGTGATTCCATGAACTCATCCAAAGAAAATACAGTCTTGAATTGATTGAGTTGTACAAGTCTCAGCACAGAATTTTATATATTTATTTTTAAAATGTCAACAGTTGTGGGGTAGCCTCTTAAGTCAAGTCACAGGATTGTAACAAAAAAAGAAATAGAAAGGCTGAGTTGGGGAGCACAGTCCTCTTACCATCCACAATACGGAAAAGAATCCAGTGTTCACACAAGGGGATAAGGCTTCTTTTTCACCTTCTCATCTCCATGTTGAGGCAAAGATGCCTCCTGTGGAAGCTCCTAAGATTCCCCTAAAATTTCCTCCTTGAATCTATTTCCCCATGTTAAGTATCCTCACACCTTCTTGTCAACTGTCAAAATGGGCCATCTTGATTATCACTACAAATGTTTTTTTCTCCTGCTGATAATGCTCATCTTAATTAATTAGACTCTTACAGTTTGTACGGCAACTTCCACCTTCTCTGTATGTATGTGTGTGTGTGTATATATATATATATATATATATATATTCTTACTATATGTTCCATTCAATGCATCCGATGAAGTGGGCTGTAGCCCACGAAAGTTTATGCTCTAATAAATTTGTTAGTCTCTGAGGTGCCACAAGTACTCCTGTTATATTTCCTCCTTTGCTTCACCCATCCTGAAACTGGCAGTTACCCATCTTGCAGGATGTACTTGCTTTCTTTTTTCATATTCCGTCAAGGTTAATTCCGAGTCAGCCCGACGGTTTGCTGTAGAGCGATCTCTCTCAGTACTTGTGTGGCTCACATCAGCATCACGTCTGAGACCATCTTGATTTGCACCTGGCGGTACAAGTAAATCATATCAAACCGGGGGGAGGTACTTGTCCGAGGAATGGATATGTTAAGAACACCCAAGTCATGTCACTGAGATTATATGATAAATCAGACCCAAGACCTGATTCAAAATCCAGGGGGAAAATTACCGTTGAAAGACCCTCCCTTGGAATGCTTATCATCTGTTTAGAGCTTCCACTCTAATTGTGAGGGGGTATTAGTGACATAACAAATAAGGGCACGGATGGAGGTCACCAAATATTTTTTTTCACCTGTAATGTAGGGCCAGATACTCAATTGGTGTCAATCAGCCAGTATATAATCAGTCACTTCACACATACTCTGTGTGATTAGCATGCTGCCAAGATGCCCATCCAACCACACAGGAATAACAGTGATTCAGCCCAGAGGGTGGGGTGGGGGAAATAACCCTCGGAGACTCAGAATTCTTGCTCAGAAACAATGAGAAGTCTGGTAAATACACACTAACCCAGCAACTCGTCTGATTGGTCCTGCTTTGAGCAGAAGGTGGGACGAGACGACCTCCTGAGGTCCCTTCCCGCCCTGAGATTCTCTGATTCTGTAATTCCTGACAGAATTTCTGCTGTGGCTAGGCTACCCTTTCTGTCCAGGGAGCAGGATAATAATTATATTTAGTATTTAAGGTTCAATAAGGATAAGTGCAGGGTCCTGCACTTAGGACGGAAGAACCCAATGCACAGCTACAGACTAGGGACCGAATGGCTAGGCAGCAGTTCTGCGGAAAAGGACCTAGGGGTGACAGTGGACGAGAAGCTGGATATGAGTCAGCAGTGTGCCCTTGTTGCCAAGAAGGCCAATGGCATTTTGGGATGTATAAGTAGGGGCATAGCGAGCAGATCGAGGGACGTGATCGTTCCCCTCTATTCGACATTGGTGAGGCCTCATCTGGAGTACTGTGTCCAGTTTTGGGCCCCACACTTCAAGAAGGATGTGGATAAATTGGAGAGAGTCCAGCGAAGGGCAACAAAAATGATTAGGGGACTGGAACACATGAGTTATGAGGAGAGGCTGAGGGAGCTGGGATTGTTTAGCCTGCAGAAGAGAAGAATGAGGGGGGATTTGATAGCTGCTTTCAACTACCTGAAAGGGGGTTCCAAAGAGGATGGCTCTAGACTGTTCTCAATGGTAGCAGATGACAGAACGAGGAGTAATGGTCTCCCTTGTAACATCCTCCCAGATGGGATATATATATACATAAAAATCTGTTTCTCTTCATCCCCTCCACATGATTCTCCAAAATTAATCTAATTATTCATGTTAAAAGAATGCAGTGATTTTTCTTCATAAACAAGCTTTATTTTCATTGCTTGTATTTAATTAAAAATATAAAATTAAATACACCTTAAAACTGGAAACTACCTGAAAGGGGGTTCCAAAGAGGATGGATCTAGACTGTTCTCAGTGGTACCAGATGATAGAACAAAGAGTAATGGTCTCAAGTTGCAGTGGGGGAGGTTTAGATTGGATATTAGGAAAAACTTTTTCACTAAGAGGGTGGTGAAACACTGGAATGCGTTACCTAGGGAGGTGGTAGAATCTCCTTCCTTAGAGGTTTTTAAGGTCAGGCTTGACAAAGCCCTGGCTGGGATGATTTAACTGGGAATTGGTCCTGCTTCGAGCAGGGGGTTGGACTAGATGACCTTCTGGGGTCCCTTCCAACCCTGATATTCTATGATTCTATGATTCTATGATTCTATTTCTGCCACACTGCACCTGGTTTAAAGTGCTACATAAATCTTAATGAATTCGTCTTCACAACATCCCTGAGAGGCAGCTGCAAGGAAATGTTGTTACCCCTATTTCAGGAATAGTTAACAGAGACAGTGAGATCGATGGCCTGATTTTCACAAAGCTGTGGCCGGAGATGAGCAAACATTTTTGTCCCTGCCCTACACACCCCACGAGCAGGACTGCACCCACAGTCCAGCTCTCTGCATGCACAAGTGAGCCACGCGCATGCACAAATGTGGTATTTTATCCATTCATATGAACCAATCGCCATTTTACATATGGAACTGCAGTAAGTGCAAAGCTGGTGAATTTATACACACCGTGAAATGTGTGCCAACCACCACTTCCAGGAAATCAGGGGCTGAGTCAGCTGAACAGCTGAACAGCTGTGGGGAGGACCAGAGAGTTCCTACCTCTTAGGTCCATGTTCAGCCCATGGGATTTACTTCAGTGGTCAGTCTGTTTCACGGCTTCCTTAAGTCTTTCCTAATGCAGTTCAAATTTTCCCTCTTCATTTTCAAACCTCTACACACACTCACTCCTCCCTGCCTCTCTGACCTTGTATCCACTTAATCTCTCTGCTCATAGAGCTCCTTCAGCCTCAAACTCCACTCCTCCATTTCTTCTCATCTGTTTCTTCCCATAACCCCTCTAATAATCTCCATCTTTGGAGGTGGGGAGTTGCACTCTGGCCTTCCCCAGGGTACAAGACTTAACACCAGCCCTTCAGCTGCTCTATATTCTAGTTCACAACAGGGCAGATAATCAGGGAACTCTAACTAGCAGCCAGATGATCCCCTTCTATCTATGTATTGTATGTGAAAGGCCCCTTTCACTGTATCTGAGCACCTCATACTACGTCAATGTATTTATCTTCACAATGCTGCTGTGAGGGAGGGAAATTCTATTATCCCCATTTCACAGATGGGGAACTGAGGCACAGAGGGTGGGATCCATGAAGGGACTTAGGTGGTGCCTGGGCTCTCTATACAATGAATGGGAGAAGAGAGGTACCTTAGATTAGGATCCACACAAGCCAGTATGCTAAGTGAGGAACCATCTAAGCTCGCTAGAGAAGGATGTGTGCTCAGCCCTGGCCTCTCTTACAGAAAGGGGCCTAAATTCAGGCTGCAAGAAGGCACCTGTTTCTGCTTTGCAATCCACGCATGGGACCTGCCTCCTGCAGGCTGGCAGCTGAGGTGGCTAAGCTGCTGCTTGTGGGAATGAGTTAGGTGCCTAAATAAGAGCCAGAGGAGGGGGCACTGCTCACCTTATTACTTTTATCATCGCGATTAGAGTACTCACCTTGGATGTGGGAGACCCAGGTTCAACTCCCCCACTCCGCCAGCAGGGGAGAAAGGATTTGAACAGGGAACTCCCATTTCTCAGGAGAGTGCTCTAGCCAGCTGTGGGACTCACTCAGTCTCTCCTGTTGAAGCTGTTTCATGGTGTATAATTTTATCAAAGAGTCACCAGGGGAACTGGACCCTGCATCTCCCATCTCTGAGGTGGGCGCACTAACCACTGAATGATGGAGTCATTCTTGTGCTTGCTCCAGGGCTTACTGACTGTTCTAGTGTGGATAAACACTTAGCCACTGGGCCAGGGGAGGGTGGGAGTGCTCTACCCACTGGGCACCACCACTTCCTCCTCCTTCTGGATTTTGAATGGGACCTGAGTACACCTACCGGCCGAGGCACTGCAAGTGACTTAGGGGGATGTACACCTGTCTTCCACAGTGATTCACAAACCAGGAGGCTTAGGCCAGGAGATTGGCATCTGGATGCCTAGAGGGAGGCAGCAGTTCACAAAACCAGAAGCAGAAACTTAGGTTCCTAGGGAACTTTTACCCCGAAAAGTTGGGTGCCCACAGGATTTGGTGGGAGTTTCGTGGCTCACAATGGAGCCAAAGTTGAGACTTGGGCACATAAGCACCTTTATGGATCTGGACCAGGGAGACTAACTGACTTGTCTACAGTCACAGGAAGGCTACAGCAGAGCAATAAATTATATCCTTGTCTCCTGAGTCCCAGACCAGTGCCACTCACCACTGAAAAACCCCTCCTCTTACCTAGCACAGCAGCAAATATGACCCTTGAAATCTCCAGGAGAGCTAGAGCACAATGACTCACTTTGTAAGATGCTGCATCTGAGAACAAACACAAAATGGTGGCTGTCTCCCAAGTTGCCTTTGCAGCAGGTAGGGAGATTCCTAGGTTTAAAGGGGCAGGACATAGAAGACAGAATGGTGACACCTCCTTTCACTTACACAGCTAGATACGTCATGATGCAAATTGTTTACTGTGCCCTTAAGCTTTTCAAAAATGAAACCCTGAAGACTTGCAACAATATGGAGTCAAATGGCAAAGGATGTTTTATGTACAATAAATGATTGAAAATGTAATCTCTGATGCCCTTGCACTAGAGGAAATAACAGTCCATGATGGATGTTTTCAATAGAAAGCGTTTAAAAAAAAATCTTCAATACATTTGCAAGTTAAATATTGAACTATTCCTCACTGGGATGTATAAGGCAATTTTACACTGGACATTAATTAGTTCAAAAAAAAAAGGGCACCCTGAGGTATATATTAAATAATATATTTGCTGGTAGTTTACAAGAAGCAATTCTTTCCTGTATATATTTGCCTAACTTCCAAATAATGTACAAAATCCAGATCAAAATAAAACCAAAAAAGACTCATGGGTTTTTCATTTAGTGGGAACCAATGCACGTAGCGTGGGGTTGTCATACATTCAGTGAAATGCAGACTGGAGATGTACTGACATATAAATGACAGCATCATTTTGCATCAGATAACTATGTCTTCAAATCACTATAAATAACAGCTCCAAAAGGGTGAGCTTTTTCAAAAGCACATTCACTGTTGGCTTATCTCAGCACCCATTGAAGTCAGTGGTAAAACTCCCATTGACTTCAGTGGGCCAGCGGTGAGAGATTTTTAACTCCCACCTATGGATCTATCAGCTCTTTATACACTGACTGTACTAAGAGATTGCTGCCTTGTATTGAGGGTGCAGTACTGCTGGGAGGGCTATTTTTTCAGATGAGATGTATAACAAAAGTCCTGAACATTTATTCTCATTAAAAATCCCCTGGCTCTTTGTACGTATGTGACAACCGCCCTCTTGACTGATGCACTGGGGATTGAACCTGGGACTGCCAGAACTAAAAGCAATAATCACTATAAAACCAACTTCTGTAGGTGGTTGCTATGTCAGACTCATATGCTTTGTAGATTGGGCACAGAGGGGAATGCATAACATGCTCTGACCCTGACCATTGGGCTACACACATAATGCATTAATTATGGACTGAGAGGCATGAGCAATAACTCCGTCATTTGGCTAACTTTGTGATTACATGAATTAGTGATAATTGCATTGCAGTGTCTTTATTATAAAGAGTAACTTTTTGTAGTTGTACCTACTCTCATTTCATTTGTGACTACTAGCTGTTCATTTCTTCTCCTAGCATGTTCTCATGTAACTTTAGCTGATATTTATGATTCATTTGCAAACACCGTCCATGTTCTGTGATCCCTGATTGTGAAGGAGGCAATGTGTCTTTAATCACTGTGGTTTATTCTGGCCAATGGTTATCTTGCCAGATTCTAACAGTACTTGCTTCTCAACTGTGATAAAGGTCTTATGCCCCTGTTAAATATTCCCAATCCCTTTTGACTTGTGGGATCTTTTTGCCAAATTGACAGTGTCATCAGTCATCCTATTATGATGTCCCACATCTGGTGTTTATACATCTGTTGTATTGAACTGTTGCTGCCGGTGATTTTCCACACTGCTACAATGTAGGACTGTACGTTTTAGCTTCTTCTTGAATCCTTTAATTTTTATTTGAGCACCTTCTTCACTGCACCACTAAGGCTGCTTACACGAGTGATTGTGGCAAAAGGGAATGAATTGTCTAGTGCAAGGCATGATCAACTTTCCTGCAGATACTGCAGCATGATGCCCTGCTAGTAAATTGGCCACATTCTACTAGCCCATTGGCATGTGCGTTGAGCTGGTAAAATTGGGGGGGGGGGGGAGGAGGACATGAAAAATGTCCTTTTTTTAAATTTTGCCATTTTTTTTATAAAAGAGTCAACCACTTTGACTGATGGGTTTAACAGTGGGATTTCTTATGTTTAAATTAATTAGTTTAAGCAAAGCCCAGGAGTTCCCTGTTCTTCAATTGTGGGCCATTGTGTGTCATTACAGTCCTCAGAATTCCATCAGGCAAACATGAATATAATTTGCCTGACTGTAGATTAAACTGTGGTATCTACAAGTATGCATATGTCTGGAAAATAGTTAAAAGAGTCTCTCCTGATCAGGTTATCTCATCTTTCCATGGCAAATGATTACTGACATTTCCCCATGGCATTTTTCAGGGTCTCTTCCAGAGGGTTTAGATCCTTCTGCCTTGGCAATTAATAACTAAGCAATCATTGGGCAGATCTGAGGTGGCAAAATTGACATAGCTAAATGACTTCAGTGGAACTACACTGGTTTAGATGAGGGTTGGGGGAGTATGGCCCATTAGCTTCAATGGGAGCTGGATTAGACTCTGTAGTTCCAACATGTTTCAGACATGTTGACCTGTTCTTTAGGATTGCTCTTCAGGTGTAACCAGAGCACAACTTCTCCAGTTCTCTTCCGCTTAGTGATTCCAAGCTGGCCTACATGTGTTCTTTCAATACAGCCCTTCTCTTCAGTATGAAAGTGCTTTGAGAGTACTTCCAAACTCCTGGTAAGATCATATTTGTATTAGGAATTAGCAGGTGGAAGCGTTGATATCTCCATTTATTACTTACCGTTGGTATCCCTCCTTGTAGTGTTCCAACCTTAGCTCTCCAACTCATCCCATGTTCCGGGTGATAGAGAACATGATGCTAATATCATGTTCACACCTACAGGTGCTGCTTGTTCCGTTGCGTCTCGTCAAGTGAAACATATTGTCTTGGCAGCATGTCTGCAATGACTGTGGGATGCGCTGGCTTGAATTCAAGGGTCATGCACTTTTATACTTCCAAACATCAGCTCTGTAACCTCAGAGGTATTTCTTGAAGTCCTTTCTTGTGTATTACAAAGTGTAAAATGTACCATGAGTCAACAATTCAATCTACAGCCACAGGGACTGATAGTGAAATCTTTGTGATTTTATGCAATCTCTTTTTCAGACTGAACATGTGTTTTCCCTGCTGCCTTCATAGCAGATATGTATGCAACCATTTAGCCCCGTGACTCTGTATCAGTACTGTTCCTAGACCTCCTTTTGGTGTATCTATGGAAAGCTTGGTTCAGTGGATAGGGTGTTCAAAAGAAAATGAGTAGAACTGGTTGGAAAACAGAATTTCCTTTCTGTGGGAAATTCTGACATGTTGAAATTTGTTTTTGTTGCAAACTGGAATGAAATTCTGAAATTCAAACAGCTTAATGGGACCAGAACAGGAGCCCTGGATAATCTCCAACCAAGAATATAAAAGAAACGGGCACATGAAATTGTCAGGCCAATAGCAGCGATTTTTAATGAATCTGTAAATTCAGGAGTTGTACACTCTGACTGCAGAATTGCACATATATTACCTATATTTTAGAAAGTGTGTGGGGGGAAATGATCCGGGAAACTACAGGCCTGTTAGTTTGACCCCATTGTATTCAAGGTCTTAGAATGTATTTGGAAAGAGAGAGAAGTAAAAGACATAGAGGTAATCAGTAATTGGGATAAAATACAACATGGTTTCATGAAAGGTAGATCAAACCAAACCAACCTGATCTCTTTCCTTGAGAAGATAACTGGTTTTCTAGACAAAGGAAATGCAGTAGATCTAATTTACCTGGAATTCAGTAAGGTATCTGAAACAGTTCCACATGGGACATTATTAGTTTAAATGTGGAAGATGTAGATTAATATAAGAATCGAAAGGAGGGTAAGGAACTGGTTAAAGGGCAGACTACAATGGATCATGCTGTCAGGCTGAAGGGAGGTTACTGATGGAGTTCCTCAAGGATTGGTCTTGGGACCAATCTTTTTAAATATTTTCACTGATGGCCTTCGCACAAAAAGCTGGAGTGTGCTACTAAAATTTGTGGGTGACACAAAGGTATTGCCAAAATGGAGAAGGACCGGAATATCACACAAGAAGATCTGGACAACCTTGAAAACTGGAGTAATAAAAATGGAATGAAATTTAATAATACAAAGTGCAAGGTCATGCATTTAGGGACTAACAACAAGATTTTTTGCTATGCTCTGGGGTCATATTTATTGGAAACGACAGATGAGGAGAAAACCTGGGCATATTGATTGGTCATAGGATGACTGTGAGCCACCAATGTGATGCGGCCATGAAAACGGCTACAGCATCAAGTAAGGTATTTCTGGTAGAGTTAGGGAAGAGTTATTACTATTGTACAAGGCATGGTTGAGACCTCATCTGGACTATTGAGAGCAATTCTGGTCTCCAACGTTTAAGAAAGATGAATTCAAACAACATCAAGTACAGAGAAGGACTACTATGATGATCAGAGGAATGGAGAACCTACCATATGAGAGAAAACTTAAAGGGTTTGGCTTGTTTAGTTTAACAAAACAAAAGCTGAGGGAAGATACGATTGCTCTCTATAAATACATTAGAGGAATAAACACCAGGGAGGGAGAAGAATTATTTAAGTTAAAGGCCAATGTTGGCACAAGAACAAATGGATACAAACTGGCCATCAACAAGTGTAGGATTGAAATTAGACAAAGGTTTCTAATCATTGGAGGAGTGAAGTGCTGGTACAGCCTTCCAGGGTGAGTAGAGAGGGCAAAAACCTAACTTGTTTCAAGTCTGTGCTTGATACGTTTTGGGGATGTTAAGATGAGGTTGCATACAATGGCATATGGCCTGTCCACAATTGCTGTTAGCAAGTATCTCCAATGGGGAGAGATGAGTCACTAAATGGGGAGGGCTCTGAGTTACTACTAGAATTCTTTCTCAGGTGTCTGGCTGGTGGGACTCAGGGGTCAGGAAGGAATTTTCCCCCAGTCAGATTGGCAGAGAGCTTTCAGGTTTAGTTTGGGGCTTGGATCACTTGCAGGTTTAAACTAGTGTAAATGGTGAATTCTCTGTAACTTGAAGACTTTAAATGAAGATTTGTGGAGTTCAGTAACTCAGCCAGAAGTTATGGGCCTATTACATGAGTGGGTGGGTGACATTCTGTGGCCTGTGATCTGCAGGAGATCAGACTGGATGATCACGATGATCCCTTCTGGCCTTAAAGTCTATGAGTCTGTAAATTTCAAATTGTCATGCGAAATGAAGATGCAAAAAAAAATTCAGTTCAGATCCATCGAAACATTTTGTTTGAAAAAGATTGAATCATTTCATTTAGATGATGTTGAAATATTTCATTTAGACAAAGTCAAAACATTATAATATAGAATATTCAATGTATATAATATATATAAAGAATGAATATAATAATATTTTCATATCATAAAATCAAAACAAAATGGATTAAAATGGTCATGTCAAAAAGAAATATTTTTACCTTATCAAAACAAACCAAAACATTTTTACATTATTGAATGAAATGAGAAAGTCATTCCTTTCACTGGAGAAAAGAAATGAAACCAGCAAGAACAATATTCCTGCCTTTTCCAGTTCATTAAAATCCCCCAAAACTGGAAGCTCAAACAATAAGAGGACTGAATACAATATCACACCAGAATAATTTCTGAAAGGATGTAGACTTTGTGGATACAGCCCCAAAGCATGTGTCCTGCTTCCAGCAGCCCTCACTGAACAACCCCCCCTAACCCCCCCTTTTCAGTTCTTTGTTCTTTGTTCTTTTTGGGCAACCACTTTCATCTGGTCTTCCCCTTGGGTCTTTGTCCTCCAGCTGACCAAAACTGGCTGGCTTCCTGCAGAGAGCCAGGGTTATCAGTTGCTAGGTAACAAATTGCTGGGCCGTTGTCTGGGCCCAGGTCCTACCTGGATCTCTGGATTATTCTGCAAAGAAAATGCCTTTTCCCTCCATCTAGTTAACCATGCAGCACATAGGGGAAACTGAGGCACAAACACTATTCATACAAAATATTATGAAAAAATATCACTTCATCACCTCTCTTCCTCCTTTGAAACTGAACTCAGTGCAGCCAGTGACCTAGGGAAATTCAAGTACCCCTTTCCATGACAAAGCATCTGATATAATATTTGCACTCCCATTAACATGGACCATTTCCATATCATAATCCTGGAGGATCAGACTCCATCTCAAAAGCTTGGCATTAGCACCTTTCATTTGATACAGCCACTCTAGAGGAGAGTGGTCAGTATATACAGTAAAGCGCCGCCCAAATAGACCGGGCTACAGCTTTTTAAGAGCCCACACTATGGCCAAGCATTCCTTCTCCATGGTAGCCTAGTTCTGCTCCCGGGGAAGAAGTTTCTTGCTCATGTACACAATTGGATGTCTCTCCCCCTTAGCATTGGTTTGCATCAGCACAGCCTTGTGTCTGAGGCATCTGTGAACACCATGAACGGGCTTGTCAAATCATCAACTTGAAAAAGGAAATTATTTGTTCATTATATGATAAGTATGCAATAAACACTATTAATAATACCTACTAATTCTTAAAACTAAGAAAAATACCTAAATTGATCAAAAATTAACAAATTTAAAATTGGTATTGTCCACGTTGTATTCAAAAAACACGGAAGAGGGAAAGTCAAATACCAAACCAAATATATATAAAAAATATCATTTGGTTCAATTAAAAACTTGAGATCTGTGACACCACATCCGGATCATGACACATGCTATTTAAAAGAAACCTTTGATATTTCACAATCCTTATGTCTCATTCACATTATCATTACTCGTCCATCCAAATAAGGATGTATTTAATCAACTGGATACTGTCCAGTCCATAGGCCACCTAAAAGGTGACATCTATTCTATAAGGAACAAATGCAAAAACTTCCACTGGTTGTGTATCATCACAATGGCCAAACATAAGAAGTCCCACAAATGGCGTGTTGCTCTCAAAAGGGGCATCAATGGATCTGTAGGTATAATACGTTTAAGGTAAAAGTTCCTCTATGTGGCCAGCTGGAAAGGTACCAATGGCAATATAACACTGGTATCATGCCCAGTGCAACTAACCAAATGGAAATCCATTTTGGAATGGGTGGCCGATGACAAAGAGGAACAATATTGTGTAGTAACTAATCACAAAAAATCTGTTATGGTCATCTGAAATGTATGGTCACAAATCCAAATTTTTGTTCTAAGCAACAAGTACACACAGTTATTGGGCACAAAACAATGTCTCCGGTACCTGGTTTTAAAAATAGAACTGTTATTCTTAGCTACCCAAATAATCAAAATTTAATTAAAGTATTCTAGTGTTTCATGTATATATATCACCATTAACTTTACAGCTAAAACTATTGTTAAAAAACGATTCATATTTATTTAAAATTAGGAATGACATAAATAAGGCAAAGCAAGCACTGTCTAAAAAAAAATTTTGAATGATAGCAACTCACATAAGGTATTCACTGCACCGAGAGGGATAAAAGTTGAATAAAAGAAATAAATAATTTTCCATAGTATCCTCACGGTGTGTTCTAGCCTTACCTGATGTTATATACAAAAAAAAATCTAAAAAAATAATAAATCCACCACCACAGGGAGCTCAAATTTCCTGCTCTGGCACCCCCTTTTTAAAATGTGATTCTGACTATAACTTATTAGCATTTACACACACACCATGGACCCTGCTGGCTGTGCCTTGGTTTCCCCACCTCGGCACAAAGCTTTGAGCCCAGTCTTGCTAAACCCTGTCCCCGGTAGCTCACTTCCCACAGTTGGAGGCTCCCGAACCTCCTGCTGGATAGTCAGCCTGGCACCAGGGCGGGGTGGCCCTCTTTGGCTCCGGCTCCAGGTAAGGACCAGGGAGCTTTGGACACTGACCAGCCAGTCCTCCAAATCACTCCCCATCAGCACCTCAGCAGGTAACTGACCCTAACCTCTTTGGGGCCTTCCTTGGCCCCCCATCTCAGATGTATGCTCGCTACTGGCACCTTAACCGGGGGTCCAAACCCCCTCTTCAGGGTTAGGTATGCATTGGGCACTAACTGGTCTGGGTCCACCACCTCGGGCTGGGCGACCGTCACCTCCGCACCCGTGTCCCAGTATCCCCAGACCCTCTTCCCATGGGGATGATGTGGCGAAGGCTCCCCTGGCTCTGGCCTGCGCTTACCCTGTGAATTGTGAGCTACAGGGCCATGGCGTTGCATCCCCTCCCCTGAGCCACCGGTGTGCTGCCAGCTGCATCTGGGAAGTTGGTGCCCCCTCCTGCTGGGCTTCTACCCAGTTAGCCCCTCAAGGGTTCGGCTTACTCACTAAGCCCTTGATTTGGGGGCATTATGACCACTTATGCCCCTTGTGCCTACAGTAATTACATCTCAGGTCTCTGAGGTCCCTTGGAAGGGGTTTGCCTGCTCTGGCATTATCTGTCACTGGAGTCCCACTTCTGGGATGCCAATGGGTGACTCCCCTTTTGCGTCCCTGACCTGGGCCAGTCCCCTCTGGGTCTTTTTTCATCCCCAGACCTTCTGTCCACAAACTCATCTGCCAGCCTGCCTTCACTGTGCAGATCTTTGGGCTTCCTGTCCATATTTTAAGGTCTTGAGGTCAGATCTCATATGACTGCTCCAGCCCAACCAGGTCATACAAATCCTCCAGGGTAGTGACCCCTGCACCCTTACCCCATTACCGGAGATATTCTCCCATCTGGGTGGTGATTTCAATATAGGTTCCATGCTGGATCTTTTGCACACCCCGAAAACTTTTCCTATATGCTTCAGGGGTCAACTCAAACTTAAGCAGCAAAGCTTGTTTGAACAGTTCATAGTCCCCATTCTCTACTCTGTCCATCTGGCTGTATGCCTCTATGTAAGGGGGTAAGGCAGCAGAGCTGATCTGCAGGGTCAAACTTCTCAAAGACTGTGAGGTAGGCATCCACATCCCTTCCCCCTCCCCTTAAACTGGGACAGCAATTTGGTGTCTAGGTTCCCTGCAGAATTGGCATCCTGAGCCCTTTCCCCATGTACCCCTCCATTAGCCCTCTGACAAATCGCCGGGCCATTGTCTGGGCCCAGGCCCCACCTGGATCTCTGGGCATCCTGGTGATGCAGGACACTGTGGCCCACGTACTAAGTTCTAGCCTTAACTCACAATTCACCATCGGTGGATTTTCTAATGCCCTGTTTACTTTAAGGAATAAACTGCCTAAACAATTTAAGAGCAAAGTTTATTTGTTGTCAACAGCTTGTCAAAAGTGTGTGTGAGACGAGGTCCCTGTTGCAGTGCATGTCTACGGTCCAGGCTAATGGAAAGTGTCACAAGTCCAGGGTAACTGCACCTCTGATCCCTTTGTGGCCCCACTTCAGCCTGATGCTGCTAGCCATCACCTTGCTTGGTGCAGGAACATAAATAGAATCATAGACTCATAGAATATCAGGGTTGGAAGGGACCTCAGGAGGTCATCTAGTCCAACCCCCTGCTTAAAGCAGGACCCATCCCCAACTAAATCATCCCAGTCAGGGCTTTGTCAAGCCTGACCTTAAAAACTTCGAAGGAAGAAGATTCCTCCCTAGGTAACGCATTCCAGTGTTTCACCACCCTCTTAGTGAAAAAGTTTTTCCTAATATCCAATCTAAACCTCCCACACTGAAACTTGAGACCATTACTCCTCGTTCTGTCATCTGCTACCACTGAGAACAGTCTAGAGCCATCCTCTTTGGAACCCCCTTTCAGGTAGTTAAAAGCAGCTATCAAATCCCCCCTCATTCTTCTCTTCCTCAGACTAAACAATCCCAGTTCCCTCAGCCTCTCCTCATAAGTCATATGTTCCAGTCCCCTAATCATTTTTGTTGCCCTCCACTGGACATTTTCCAATTTTTTCCACATCCTTCTTGTAGTGTGGGGCCCAAAACTGGACACAGTACTCCAGATGAGGCCTCACCGATGTCGAATAGAGGGGAATGATCATGTCCCTCGATCTGTTGGCAATGCTCCTACTTATACATCCCAAAATGCCATTGGCCTTCTTGGCAAGAAGGGCACACTGTTGACTCATATCCAACCTCTCGTCCACTGTAACCCCTAGGTCCTTTTCTTCAGAACTAATGCCTAGCCATTCGGTCCCTAGTCTGTAGCGGTGCATGGGATTCTTCTGCCCTAAGTGCAGGACTCTTCACTTGTCCTTGTTGAACCTCATTAGATTTCTTTTGGTCCAATCCTCTAATTTGTTTAGGGCCCTCTGTATCCGATCCCTACCCTCTAATGTATCTACCTCTTCTCCCAGTTTAGTGTCATCTGCAAACTTGCTGAGGGTGCAATCCGTGCCATCCTCCAGATCACTAATGAAGATATTGAACAAAACCAGCCTCAGGACCCACCCTTGGGGCCCTCCACTTGATACCGGCTGCCAACTAGACATGGCGCCATTGATCACTACCCGCTGAGCCGATAATCTAGCCAGCTTTCTATCCACCTTATAGTCCATTCATCCAGCCAATACTTCTTTAACTTGCTGGCAAGAATACTGTGGGAAACCGTGTCAAAAGCTTTGCTAAAGTCAAGGAACAACATGTCCACTGCTTTCCCCTCATCAACAGGGCCAGTTATCTCATCACAGAAGGCAATTAGATTAGTCAGGCATGACTTGCCCTTGGTGAATCCTGATCACTTTCCTCTCCTTTAAGTGCTTCAGAATTGATTCCTTGAGGACCTGCTCCATGATTTTTCCAGGGACTGAGGTGAGGCTGACTGGCCTGTAGTTCCCAGGATCCTCCTTCTTCCCTTTTTTAAAGATAGGCACTACATTAGCCTTTTTCCACTCGTCCGGGACTTCCCCAGATCGCCATGAGTTTTCAAAGATAATGGCCAATGGCTCTTCAATCACAACCGCCAACTCCATTAGCACTCTCGGATGCAGCGCATCCAGCCCCATGGACTTGTGCTCATCCAGCTTTTCTAAATAGTGCCGAACCACTTCTTTCTCCACAGAGGGCTGGTCACCTCCTCCCCATGCTGTGCTGCCCAGTGCAGCAGTCTGGGAGCTGACCTTGTTTGTGAAGACAGAGGCAAAAAAAGCACTGAGTACATTAGTTTTTTCCACATCCTCTGTCACTAGGTTGCCTCCCTCATTCAGTAAGGGGCCCACACTTTCCTTGACTTTCTTCTTGTTGCTAACATACCTGAAGAAACCCTTCTTGTTACTCTTAACATCTCTTGCTAGCTGCAACTCCAGGTGTGATTGGGCCTTCGTGGTTTCACTCCTGCATGCCTGAGCAAGATGCTTATACACCTCCCTGGTCATTTGTCCAATCTTCCACTTCTTGTAAGCTTTTTTTTTGTGTTTAAGATCAGCAAGGATTTCACTGTTAAGCCAACCTTGTCGCCTGCCATATTTACTATTCTTTCTACACATCGGGATGGTTTGTCTCTGTAACCTGAATAAGGATTCTTTAAAATACAGCCAGCTCTCCTGAGCTCCTTTCCCCCTCACGTTATTCTCCCTGGGGATCCTGCCCATCAGTTCCCTGAAGGAGTCAAAGTCTGCTTTTCTGAAGTGCAGGGTCCGTATTCTGCTGCTCTCCTTTCTTCCTTGTGTCAGGATTCTGAACTCGACCATCTCATGGTCACTGCCTCCCAGGTTCCCATCCACTTTTGCGTCCCCTACTAATTCTTCCTGGTTTGTGAGCAGGTCAAGAAGAGCTCTGCCCCTAGTTGGTTCCTCCAGCACTTGCACCAGGAAATTGTCCCCTACACTTTCCACAGAAAATCCACCCAGTGAGCCAGGACCAAAAGTATACATGCAGTGATCACTGCTGTGATTGTATCTGGATATCCGATGTGCCCACAGCATCCAGCACATCTCAATATAAGTTTCCACACTTCCAAGGTCTCACATCTGTCCTTGGAGAACACAAGTGAAACAACCTTCTCTGTGATGACATGTTCATCTGCTGTAGCAAATCTAAGGATACTAAGACATTAAATGTGGAAATCAGTTATTTCAATTCAAAAACTGAATCAGTTTTATAAGTTTTGAGCTCTCTGGGACAGGGACTCTGCCTGTGTGTTTGTGTGCGCGTGTGTATGTAGAGTCTAGCACAAGGGTGCTCTCATTCTGATTGGGGTCTGTGGGTGCTATTGCAATAGAAGTGATTAATATTAATGACAACAACCTCATGCAGAGTTAATCAGGGCACCATAGAGAAGAAGGATGATCCAGTGGCGAGGTGGCTAGACTGTGGCTTGGGAGACCTGGGTTCATTTTCCTGCTCTGCTCCAGACTTCCAGTGTGGCTTTAGGCAGGTCACTTAGTTTCTTTGTGTCCCAATTGCACAGCTATAACATCACAGAATCATAGAAATGCAGGGCTAGAAGGAACCTCGAGAAGTCATCCAGTCCAGCACACTGTGCTGAGGCAGAATCTAGATCATTCCTGACAGGTGTTTGTCCAACCTGATGGGGATTCCACAACCTCTCTTGGAAGCTTATTCCTGAGCTTAACTATTCTTATAGTTAGATTTTCCTAGTATCTAACATAAATGTGCCTTGCTGCAGATTGAGCCTATTACTTCTTGTCCTACCTTCAGTGGATACGGAGAACAGTTGGTCACCTTCCTCTTTATAACAGCCCTTAACATATTTGAAAACTGTAATCAGGTTGACCTTCAGTTGTCTTTTCTCAAGATTAAACATATCCAGTTTTTTTAAACCTTTCCTCATTTCAGGTTTTCTAAACCTTTTATCATTTTTGTTTGCTCTCTTCTGGACTCTCTCCAATTTGTTTACATCTTTCTTTAAGATGTGGCACCCAGAATTGTACACTGTTCTCCAGCTGAGGCTTCACCAGTGCTGAGTAGATCAGGACAATTACTTCCCATGTCTTACATATGACACTCCTGTTAATAAAGCCCAGAATTATATTAGCCTTTTTCTCAACTGCATCACGTTGTTGGATCTTCTTCAATTTGTGATCCAGTATAACCCCCAGATCATCTTCAGCAATACTGCTACCTGGACAGTTATTCCGTTTTGTAGCTACGCACTTGATTTTTCAATAAATCACTAAAGTGAACTTCTTTGCATTTCTCTTTATTGAATTTCATCTTACTGATTTTAGACACGTTCTGTAATTTGTGAAGGTCATTTTGAATTCTAATCCTGTCCTTCAAAGCACTTGCAATCCCGCCCAGCTTGGTGTTATCTGCAAATATTATAAACATACCCTCCACTCTATTATCCAAGTCATTAATAAAAATATTGACTGGCATTGGACCCAAGACTGACCCCTGTGGAACTCCATTAGATACCTCCTCCCAGTTTGACAGCGAACCATTGATTCTGGTCTTTTAACCAGTTGTGCACCTCCCTTATAGTAATTTAATTTAGACCACATTTCCCGACTTTGCTTATGAGACTGTCACATGGGACTCTGTCAAAAGCCTTATTAAAATCAAGATATATCATGTGTACTGCTTTCCCCCTATCCACTAGGCCATAACCCTGTCAAGGAAGGAAATTAGCTTGGCTTGGCACGATTTGTTCTTGACAAATGGGGGGTAATACCGCTGCCCTACCTCACAGATGTGTTGAGAGGATAAATACATTAAAGATTGTGAAGCTGTCTGATGCTACAGTAATTGTGACTATATAAGTAATTTAGATAGATAAAAATACCAATAAAGCTAAAACAAGATCATATAGCAATAATCAGACAAAAAATAAATTATCCTTGGATAACACTAAATTTCTTGTGGTAATGCCACTGCCTTAATACTTTTGCATTCCCACCACTCAAAAAATGAGTATGACCAAAAGCTAATACTAGCCAAAAACATAAGTAACTTGTCTTCAATGCCTAATTAACCACTGGGAGAAAGGATTTCTTTGATAAAGTTTCAACATCCCTGCCCCTTCAATTCAGTCACTAGAGCTCACTATATGCATTTCCCAGTACCCCTTAAGAAGTCTCCCAGCAAAATCATGCCTTTTTACACGCCATTTTACAAACACGCACAACTAACAACCCTTTTAAGACCTTTTTTTAATGTATCATAAAAAATCAAACAAGGGCAAAATGCCAATCTCTTTAAATCCTTGTCTGGTCACCTCCTCTGAGACCTACAAGCAACTCTGTGTATCCTCTTGTTTTTTGTTAGCTTCTGTTTCCATGTAGTAGATCCTAATGTCCCAAATAAATCAGGAATCAGTCTCTCATAGGCTTTACATGTACAACCAAAGGCAAAGATAAGAAAGCTGCAAAAATCTCTGCAGGCTAAGATGATAAATTACCTCATATTTTTTGCCATTATTAAAACCAAATTCATCGTAATATGCAGTTGCTACAGCATTTAGATCCATCAGTAAAAATTGTAAAGGAGATTTTCTAGTTCTCTGTAAAAGTTATAACACATCCATATTAATGTCTATATTGTCAGATTGGAAGTAATAATTTGGTTTAAAATGAGGTTCACTTAAGCGGTTTATGCTAATTATTTTTCCCTCCAAGAATGTCAATTGAAATTTGATGACAAATGTCTAGGTCCATTTCTTTGACTAGGAAACTAATTCTGAGCATGTGGCTCTGTAAATTATAACCCACTTTGATTTATTTACTTCATATTCCCAGCCACTTTCTATGAGACTGTCAAGTGGGCAAAAAAGCATTTTTTTTCTCATTATTGCAGTATTTCATCAAAAGGAATCATCTCCATTTCTGAGAGAGTTCTCCCAATATTATTTCTAAAGCTCCCTTTGGGTGGAAGACAATGATCTATTCTGGCCTCAGTTATTCACTTTTTCATCACCTGTCAACCAGATTACAGCAATGCACTATACCTGAGCATGAAACCTTCAGCACTTAGGAAATGCCAAATAGTAGAAAACACTGCAGCCTGTCTGATCAGCAGCATAGGCAACCACAAACACATCAACCCTACCCTCTGCTCCCTGCCTGGCTTCCCATCCGATACTGAGGAAAGTTCAGGGTCTTGGGCCCAGATCGTCAAAGATATTTAGACTCCTAACTTCAATTGAAATCAATGGGAGTTAGGTGCCTAAATACCTTTGTGGATCTGGACCTTGTTCCTTATCTTCAAGGTGCACAGTGACCTGAGCCCCGCAGTAAAAGATCACCATAGCTCTGGGATGAAGACCATGGTCAACTAACTCTGCATCTCTGTCTCATTCAAACTCTCTATGGTCAGGATAAAGCTCATCTCTGCAGGAAACAGAACTTTCTTGGGGGTCTGTGAAATGAACTCTCCCATGCTTAATGCATGACTGGAAGGTGCCTGGATTCTATGGTGATGGGCATGGTATAAGTACCTCTATAGAATAGAAATTAGATTGTTTCATAGACCTGCTTGCTAAATACATCATAAACTTGGCCTCAATGACAGTAAATCAGCTTCAACTTCAACTTCAATGCTGATTAATATTAGCCAAAAATCTGACCCTAAAGATCTTTAAAAGATATACAGTCAGTCTCATAGAAGAAGGGCAAATGAGCAAAACGTTGCACACAGATCCACCTGTGGAGTGGGGAGGAAGGTGTCTCTGAAGCACACTACCTCCCACGGCTAACCTGTGGTGGAACAGTAAACACATCTCCCCTTGCTAAGGTCTGTGCCCAGTCAATGCCTATCTACCCCTATGTGGTTTTGAATAGGGGCCTCGGTGTCAGAATTCCTCGGATGTGTTCCGTGCGCTTTCCAGATGATTCGCTGTGTGACCTGGGGGCTAGCCCCTTCTCCATCTTTTCCACCTCTTATTCATGGGCCAGATGTAATTATCATTCCTGCTAATGCCTCCCAGGGCACTAGTTACCCGGAAAGCTCCAGGACAAGGCAGAGCTACAGCTCTTCCTCTCCTCCTGAAATGGCCAGCAAAATTAGACAAACACACAAGGGGGCTATGCTGCTCCAGGGAAGGAGGGCATGCTTCCTCTGGGGTGCTGTGACTGGCTCCACCCATGATGTGGCCTACCACCTGTCATATTAATTTAGATGGAAGAAATATTACAACATGCAGGAGAGGCACAATCTGTCCCTTAGTCTCTCTGTGTTTCACCTTAGTCACCTGGTGTGACAATTTCTGGGTATTGTGTTTTACAGAATGCTTAAAGTCATTAAAGTCAAGGGGCGTACCAAGTGCTCTCCTTCAGGCTCAACAAAAGGATCAAGTGGCCCAGACCTTCAAAGGTATTTAGGCATCTGTTGATTTCAATGGGAGTTAGGTGTCTAAATTTCTTTGAGGATCTGGGCTGATGTGTTACAAAGTGCTAGCATAGAATATCAGGGTTGGAAGGGACCTCAGGAGGTCATCTAGTCCAACCCCCTGCTCAAAGCAGGACCAGTTCCCAATTTTTGCCCCAGATCCCTAAATGGCCCCCTCAAGGATTGAACTCACAACCTGGGGTTTAGTAGGCCAATGCTCAAACCGCTGAGCTATCCTGCCCCCGCATCCCTATGAGATCCTCAGGTGAAAGGCAGTACATTCAGCGATTGTAGTTAAGGTTCTCAATACTTAAATTTCATACAAGCTAATACCCTAATTCTAGTTTCAGAATTTCTTCTAAACTTTCACTTAATCTGCATTGGCTTCAGAACTCATGATCAGGAACACAAGAATAATGAGCTCTTTAGCATCTACACATGACAGCTCCAGCTGTGTAGAGTTTTCTCTCCTTATTTCTGTAGGACAGGGGACTTTACTTTCAATGCAAGATGCTCCAATTAAGCAAAGAACCTGCAAAGCCAGGCTTTATCAGGGGAGTTCATTAAATGTACGATGAATAGTGACTTCCGTCTGCAGCAAATTCCAGAGAGCATGCATCTCAGTGACTGCAAGCTCACTGTCATTTGCCCAGCAGGCATCTTCTTCATCAGAAGCCCAAGCCTTGAAAACAATTGAAAAGCATGTACCATGTAAAGGATGAAACCAAACCTCAGCAATTGTC
The DNA here is from genome assembly GCF_965140285.1 of Lepidochelys kempii. Classification (NCBI taxonomy): domain Eukaryota; kingdom Metazoa; phylum Chordata; order Testudines; family Cheloniidae; genus Lepidochelys; species Lepidochelys kempii. The sequence continues at coordinate 260,648,384 of NC_136381.1, forward strand.
ACAGGCATCAGAATGGCTTAAAAGAGGGGGAATATTCAAGGCGCAGTTGCTGCATCCGGAATAGTGATGGGTGACTGGCAAAAGGTTTGGATGAGCGCCGTAGGCATCCAAAGAGTCTGCACTGTCTGAGTCTGCAAATCTGGCCTAAAAATCTTAATGGAATAAAACCAGTACAACAGTTGCCATGCTCCACTGGGAGCGGGTCAACCCCCCTTCCGATGAGACTAGCCCCCCACGTCCTCGCTTCTTCTACCCGAGCCCCCTCCCCACCCGCTGGAGGACCCCTGAGCCCTCCCCCGACCCAGAGCTGGAGGAACGCAGGATGGCCCGAGGCCCAGGCTGGCCCTAGCTGCCCCAGCCGTGCCAGCTGGCCCAAGCCCCTGGCCACTGGCCCGAGCTCTGAGCTCCAGGCTGCCAGCTGCCGCTGAGTCCCCATTGGCTTCAGAGGAGAGGGGGAGTGAGGGCGGGGCCCCGTGGCGGAGCGTGGGCGTGGCCACATCCTAGGTTAGGGGAGGCTTAGCCTTCCCTGGCCTTCGAAACCCACTACTCATGCCAGACTCCAAGCCAGGAAGGTTAACCATGTGGCTAAGAGAAACAAGGTGTGTGCGATGCAGCCCAGGAGCTCTGGTTTCAGTTCCTAGTTCACCTGTGGGCATGTCACTTGACTTTTCTATACCTCAGTTTACTCCTCTGTAAAGTGGGGCTAAATGTGTTTGTCTGCCATGCAGGGGTGTTTTGAGGGTTGATTCATAGAATCATAGACGATTAGGGCTGGAAGAGACCTCAGGAGGTCATCTAGTCCAATCCACTGCTCAAAGCAGGACCAACCCCAACTAAATAATTCATTCATGTTTGTGAGGGGTTCAGATACTAGAGTATTATGTCTTAATATAAATACCTCTACATATATGCAGGACAGCCATCTTGGCTGTGGCTGAGAACCTGATCCTGCAGCCCGTGTGCATGCGAATGACAGTTTAGGTTGAAGGACTCAGATGAGAAAGGCCTAAAGGAGTGAACTTTGAAGCCTGAATTCAACCTCTCCAACCCCCTACATAACACTGAACAAACTGACTTGGTGGGGTTTCTTCCTTTTGTTTTGTTTTGTGTCTTGCCTTTCAGCTCATAATGCAGCTGCTCAGCTGTGCGCTACTCTAAGAAGGGCAAAAAACATGCTCCCTGACTCCCAGAGGCAGCAGGCCCCTCCAGCCCTGCTGCCTCCAGGGAATCATGGATTGATGATGGCTGAAAGGTGCTAATGGCTGCCCTCCGGGTGGGAGGCTTGGGTCCAAAGACAATGGCAAATCTCATTAAAGTCAAGGGGCGTACCAAGTGCTCTCCTTCAGGCTCAACAAAAGGATCAATCAAGTTATGTAGGACAAACTGCTGGGGACTGTAGGGCTATCACCTGAGGCAGGAGGCCACATGGCAAATCAGAGTAAAGCTTATGGAGATTGGTTTGCAGGCTGTATGTGTCGCAGAGATGCCCAGGGTTGGCTGTCCTTAAGAGTGAGATTTACAGCCCCAAAGAGTGAGATTCAAGACCAAAAAGTGAGACTTCCTAGGTGGTGTGTTAGGGCAGTGGTTGTCAACCAGGGGTCCGGGGCCCCCCGGGGGGCCACGATCAGGTTTCAGGGGGTCCGCCGAGCATGGCCAGGGTTAGGCTCACTAAGGCCCAGGACAGAAAGTCAAAGCCCTGCAGCACAGAACTGAAGCCTGGGGCCCTAAGCCCCACCACCCAGGGCCTAAGCCTGAGCAACTTGGCTTTGTGATGCCCACGGGCAGTTGCCCTCCTTGCTATGCCTTAACACCCGCCCTGGCTTTCATATGCAGAAAACCAGTTGCTGTGGCAGAGTTGGGTGGCTGAGTTTTTATCACATGTTGTGGGGTGGTGGGGCTCAGAAAGGAAAAGGTTGAGAAATCCCTGTGTTAGGTCATTGCTTACGACAGGGACTCTCATCTTTGGTCCTTGCAACATTCACCAGTCCAGGTTTTTATTCCAACCAGTATAACCATTTTTTCACACGCGTGTATGTTGAGTAGGATACAAATACTGAGCAGACATTTTTTAAGCGATGTAAGGATTGCAAGTTTTTGTCTGTGTAACTTTGTGTACGTAACACACTGTCTTTTAATCATCCCGTGGCTTTGGATAAAGGCATCAGCTAAATTAATTAATATTTAACCCTTTTCAGGACACATTGAAAGCTGTAGAGAAAACGAAGTCTTAGACCCAATAAAAATTAATTCATAAAAACAATCAAAACTTTCTCAGAGAACATTGCAAACAGGTTTTGACAAAGTACTTCAGAGTTACAAACACCAGAGTCATAAACTGGCTGGTCCACCACACACCTCATTTGAAACCAGAAGTACACGATGGGGCAGCAGCAGAGACAAAAAAACAACAACAAAAAAACATACACAGTATGGTACTGTGTTAGACATAAATTACTACAAAAATAAAGGGAAAATTTTTTTAAAAGATTTGACAAAGTAAAGGAAACTGTTTCTATGCTTGTTTCATTTAAATTAAGATGGTTAAAAGCAGCATTTTTCTTCTGCATTGTAAAGTTTCAAAGCTGTATTAAGTCAATGTTCAGCTGTAAACTTTTGAAAGAACAACCATAACACTTTGTTCAGTGTTACAGACATTACAGAGTCATGAACAACCTCCATTCCCGAGGTGTTCGTAAAGCTGAGATTCTACTGTACTATACTACGAAAAAAAAAAGTCATCGAACAAATTACTGCAGGGGAACCAAAGCGCCCTGAAGAGGGTTAATAATAATAATAATAATTAATAATAAATTAATAATAATTAACACAGTAACCATAATTATTAAACATATTTAACTTACTGGTACTTTATCAGTGGGGGGATTTGCCACAGGTACAAAAGGAATTTGTGGCTGTGAAGACACTACTCCATTTTTTGTGCGGTGTATTTCACTTTCCAGATGACAAGTTACATCTTTTTCTCCTTGATGACCACAGGACAGCTTCCAGTGATATGGCGTACATTTACAAGAATAATTCTTGCCTGCTACTGGCACAATGAAGGGGCATAAACATGTCCAGGGCGGTTTAAATTTTGAACTGTATTTTGCAGAACCTGCAAACTTTTGATCAAGTCCTACTTGTTATCTGGGCAAACTGATATTTTTTTGACCATCAAGTATTTACATGCATGCAGCCCTCCCCCCCACACATAGCCTCCTCTCGTCTCTCGCACGCGTATAGAATGTGGGCCTGTAGTTTCCACAGTTATCACACTACACAAGCTTGGAAAGCAGCTTTCCAAGCGCTAAGCCCTGTGCCTGAGGCCCCAAATGTATAGGGTCTTTCAGCACCTCAGTAAACTATTTTGAATCTCTATATTAGGGCTGTCAGGTGATTTAAATCTGAATCACAATTAATCTCGTGATTTAAAAAATTATTCATGACTAATTGCACTGTTAAACAATAATAGAATATCATTTATTTAAATATTTTGGATGTCTTCTACATTTTCAAGTATATTGATTTCAACTGTAACACAGAATACAAAGTGTATAGTGCTCACTTTATATTTATTTTTATTACAAATATTTGCACTGTAAAAAACAAAAGAAATAGTATTTTTCAATTCCTCTAATACAAGTACTGTAGTGCAATCTCCTTATCATGAAAGTTGAACTTACAATGGTAGAATTATGTACAAAAAATAACTGCATTCAAAAATAAAACAATGTAAAACTTTAGAGCCTACAAGTCGACTCAGTCCTATTTCTTGTTCAGCCAATCGCTTAGACAAACAAGTTTGTTTACATTTGCAGGAATTAACGCTGCCGGCTTCTTGTTCACAGTGTCACCTGAAAATGAGAACAGGTGTTCTCATGCCACTGTTGTAGCCAGCACTGCAAGATATTTACATGCCAGATGTGCTAAAGATTCATATGTCCCTTCATGCTTCAACCACCATTCCAGAGGACATGCGTCCATGCTGATGACGGGTTCTGCTCGAAAATGATCCAAAGCAGTGTGGACTGACACATGCTCATTTTCATCATCTGAGTCAGATGCCACCTGCAGAAGGTTGAATTTCTTTTTTAGTGGTTCGGGTTCTGTTGTTTCTGCATTGGAGTATTGTTCTTTTAAGACTTCTGAAAGCATGCTCCACACCTTGTCCCTCTCAGATTTTGGAAGGCACTTCAGATTCTTAAACCTTGGGTCGAGTACTGTAGCTATCTTTAGAAATCTCACATTGCTACCTTCTTTGCATTTTGTCAAATCTACAGAAAAAAGTGTTCTTAAAATGAGCATGTGCTGAGTCATCACCCGAGACTGCTATAACATGAAATATATGGCAGAACGTGGGTAAAAGAAAGCAGGGGACATACAATTCTCCCTCAAGAAGTTCAGTCACAAATTTAATTAACACATTATTTTTTAACAAGCGTCATCGGCATGGAAGCATGTCCTTTGGAATGGTGGCCGAAGCATGAAGGGGCATACGAATGTTTAGCATATCTGGCATGTAAATACTTTGCAACGCCGGCTACAAAAGTCCCATGCGAATTCCTGTTCTCACTTTCTGGTGACATTGTAAATAAGAAGTGGACAGCATTATCTCCTGTAAATGTAAAGAAAAGCTTGTTTGTCTTAGCGATTGGCTGAACAAGAAGTAGGACTGAGTGGCCTTGCAGGCGCTAAAGTTTGACATTGTTTTGTTTTTGAGTGCAGTTATGTAACAAAAAAATCTACATTTGTAAATTGCACTTTCATGATAAAGAGATTGCACTACAGTACTTGTATGAGGTGAATTGAAAAATACCGTTTCTTTTGTTTAACATTTTTACAGTGCAAATATTTGTAATCAAAAATAATAATATAAAGTAAGCAGTGTACACTTTGTATTCTGTGTTGTAATTGAAATCAATATATTTTAAAATGTAGAAAAACATATGAAAATATTTAATAAATTTCAATTGGTATTCTATTGTTTAGCAATGCGATTTAAACTGTGATTAATCATGATTACTTTTTTAAAATCGCGATTAATTTTTTTGAGTTAATCGCGTGAGTTAACTGCAATTAATGGACAACCATACCTTATATACTTACTCAAAATGAGTGAGATAAGCTTAGGAATGTGTGTGGGAGTGAGATAGCATGCTAATGAGTGAGTCTCACACCCAATGAGTGATACTTGACGTGGCTGGTGTTGGGAGAGAAATTCAGAAGACATTCTGAGTGTTACCCGGACAGGAAATGGAAAGAGAGGGATTCTTGTGCATAGAGCTTTTTGGACTGGCAGAGCTGGGGATTTCTGTTGTTCCTTTCTATTGTTTTCAGGGAAACAGGGCTTTGTGGATATTCTTGGTATATACCTGATGCAAATCATCCCTTTTTCTAATGCAGACAACCCAAACATTGACTAACCATGCAAGCCGAAAGAGACAGCATTATTTAGAGCCTGCGTTAAAGAGGTGCTAACACCACAGCTCTATTGACTTCAATTCCCTTTGCAGGTGCCCCACACTTTTGAAAACTAGACACGTATTTTTTAACAAATGCGAACCGTCAAGGAGTGCCACAAGTATCCGATGTAACCAAAAAGTGACCTTATTATTGTTACACTTAGCCTTCTTCTCCTTTCCCTCCTATTGTTCGTTACACTCCCTTCTTCTGCCTCGCCTTAGATTAGATCGTATGCTCTTTGGAGCACAGAATGAGTCTTCCTCCATGTTTAGCTGGCGTCTAGCAAAATCACTTGTGCAATCCTGACTGAGGCTTTTAGTCAGTGCAGTACAAATAAATACTATATTAGTCGTGTTGGGTGAGATCCTCAACTGGTGTAAATCAGCATCATTTCACTGAAGCCAATGGAACACTGATTTACACCCGATGGGGACGTGGTCCAATATTTTGATAATCCTTTATTTAGCATGTTAGCTGCATGGACAGAGCAGTAAGCCGGCAGCCTATGTTCAGAAGACTTTCTATGTCATTGCATGAAGTGGAGCAGTTTGGGATGAAGAACCCTCCATGATACAGCTACATTTTCTTTTCCCTCTGCTTTTTAATCTCCTTTCCGATTTCTGATGGTCTTTTTCTCCTTCGTGCTGGCTGCTGATGAAACAATGCTCAGTCAACTGCTGCTACTCATCTTCAGGTAATTATCTGTAGCCAATTTTAGCAGCCCTGACTTTCTGGACTCAGAATTGATGGAGGGGCCAAGCGTGACATTAATTCCTTTAATCATCTAGCATCATCTATTCCTGACAGTTTTCTTCTTTTCTTTCTATGGTTGCAGGCCTTCTTCCCCTGTGGAATATAGGTTATTTTGACAGAAGAATTGATGTCTGTGTTTGGACAAAAGTTAAAAGATATTAATAAAGGAAGATATCCACAAGCGTATATATAGGACCTGAATCATTTGTTACACCACGATTACCCTGGTGGACATATTTTACAATATACTTCTCATTCTATATATTTTAAGGTAGTCTTCAGGATTATGTTCCTCAGGCCTACCTCTCCTATGTGTAATGACGACTGAGATGTTCAATTTGCATGTACTCCTGGGGTTTCTCTGTGAGGTGTTCAGTTCACCTGGAGTGTTATGGAGCTTTCTTAAAGAAGAATCAGAATGATTAATCCTGAACTTTCTCCCAGGTGTAGTGCTTACCACCCTGAGTAGTCCTACTGAAGTATAGTAGAATGCATTATGCATGGACTGATTGCGTTTGGTGCATAATAAGTATGTGCAGGATGAGTTTCTTATTTATGAAATCAGTAAACAGTTCATTTAACCAATCCTCCGGAGCAAGACCCAACAATCTTGAAAGACCATACTGAAAGATAGCTAATGTTCCAAGAAAATCTGAGTTAATTAGCAATGTTAATTCAATAGGACTAAGTGTATTGAGAAAATTAGTTTGACTGATCATAGAGCAGTAGCAAATGTTTACATACATCTCTGGGAAGGTGGGTTCTCTTTTTTTTGCAGAGTTCACACTGGTGGAAATCCGGCTGACCTCACGGACAAGAGTCCTCCCATTCACTGTGGTGAGACTATGCACGTGAGAACAACGAGCAGGATCAGGCCCACTGTGCCTCTGGTGAATGGAAATTCCTCCTTTAGACTGAAACGACTTCAATTCTGTAAGGCCTCCCCAGAGAATACCACTCAAGGGCTTAACTTTTAGGCACTGGTCTATATCAGGGTGTCGTGAGGTCTACAAACCCCACACTGAGCTTAGACAGAGGGGGGGAAGAAACCCAAGAGACTGTGACCCAGAGCAGAGCCAGAGTGAAGCAACATGGGAGAATTGTGTCTCAGGGAGAAACCATAGGCGCTGAGTTTTTAATCTGCTGGGGATGGCTGCTCCCCCTGGCTCCGCCCAGGCCCTGCCCCCACTTCATCCCTTCCCCCCTCTGGCGCTGGTGGGCAGGAGGCGCTGGGGAGAGGGGGAGATTCAGGTAGGGAGCTGCCAGTGGGTGCTCAGCACCCCCCATTTTTTCCCAGTGGGTGCTCCAGCCCCAGAGCACTCGCAGAGTCGGTGGCTATGGGAGAAACAACCCATTCCAGAGTTCCCAGATGTGTAGGCGAACCAGCCTGCAGCAGCAGCATCTCTTAGGATGGGACATCATACCCTGTCCTGTGCCTGCATCCACCTTAGTGACCCCCTCCCCAGCCTTCCTTCCCTCCCACCTTTGAGGGAGATCATACCCCCACAGCTACAAGGAAGGAAAGCAGTTATGACTATCCCGTTTTCCAGGCGGCCCTCTCTTGCGCACATACAGGGTCCAGACACAGCCTGGCCGTAATGGAACAGGCTACCTGTTCAAAGTCAGTCACTTTTGCTCAAGGACATAATGGGCCAGATTAGGGTGACCAGATGTCCTCATTTTATAGGGACAGTCCTGATATTTGGGGCTTTTTCTTATATAGGTGCCTATTATCCCCCACCCCCATCCCGATTTCTCACACTTTCTATCTGGTCACCTTAGGCCAGATCCCCAGCTGGTGTAAATCAGTGCAGCTCCCCTGGTTTCAATGGTGAACTGCCAGTTTATACAAGTGAAGGATCTGCCCTGGTGGTTTTCACAGCCCTCGTTTTAATGATTTATGAGATCGCTGATTGCTGTGGTTGGAAGTGATCTGTGCCCCATGTCTTCTCCTTTTTATTATTTAATTCCAGTATCAACAAGATTATCACTTAATTTGGATGAGTGTATACGCATAAAGATGATGCCCCACAGCAGTATTGTGCAATAATCCTATCAGCCAGCAGCCAAGAATTGACTGCCCTATTTGTCACCCACCGTGAAGCTGGGATTATTGAGGAATGGAACTGTCTCTCTGCCTGCCTTTACGGGGATGTGCTGGGTTACTGTGGCAGCCTTGCTTCCCTCCAGCGGAATGAAATGGCATCTCGGAAATTATAATTAGCTTCACAAAACTAGCAGAGTGATGTACAGATGGGGGAAGGTTTTCAGACAAGGACAGCCAATGTGTCATTTTCCCCGTAAGCAACAGATAATGGACAGCCAGGGGTCGTTCTTAATTCCCTTTCACAGCTCCAGGCAGAATAGCTTTGCTTCTGATGTGTCATGATATGGGATGCAGGGAGAAAGATTTGCTCTTGTGTGTCATACTCAGGAAGATGTTGCTGCAGTTTACTGCATCGGCTTTGGATGCTAAAGGAACAGCATCAGGACTAACTCAAGTCCAGAAGTTCCCCTTTTGGTAAGGCTTAATAAGACGTAAACATCTGGCAGTCTCCCCACAGGGAAGGAGGTACAGTAGAACCTCAGAGTTATGAACATAAATGGCTATACTGGGTCAGACCAAAGGTCCATCTAGCCCAGCATCCTGTCTTCCAACAGTGGCTGCGGCCAGATACTTCAGAGGGAATGAACAGATCAGGGCAATTTATTGACATTATCCATCCCCTCTTGTCCAGTCCCAGCTTCTGGCCATCAGAATTTAGGGACACCCAGACCATGGGATTGCATCAGTGACCATAAGAACAAATGAACGGCCATACTGGGTTAGACCAAAGGTCCATCTAGCCCAGTATCCTGTCTTCCGACAGTGGCCAATGCCAGGTGCCCCAGAGGGAATGAACAGAACAGGTCATCATCAAGTGATCCATCCCCTGTCACCCATTCCAAGCTTTTGGCAAACAGAGGCTAGGGACACCATCCCTGCCCATCCTGGCTAATAGCCATTGATGGACCTATCCTCCATGAATGTATCTATTTTTTTTTAACTCTGTTATAGTCTTGGCCTTCACAGCATCCTCTGGCAAGGAGTTCCACAGGTTAACTATGCATTGTGTGGGGGAAAAAAAACCTTCCTTTTGTTTGTTTTAAACCTGCTGTCTATTAATTTCATTTGGTGACCCCTAGTTCTTGTGTTATGAGAGGGAGTAAATAACACTTCCTTATTTACTTTCTTCACACCAGTCATGATTTTATAGACCTCTATCATATCCCCCCCTCCCCTTAGTCGTCTCTTTTCCAAGCTGAAAAGTCCCAGTCTTATTAATCTTTCCTCATCTGGCAGCCGTTCCATACCCCTAATCATTTTTGTTGCCCTTTTCTGAACCTTTTCAAAGTCCAATATATCTTTTTTCAGATGGGGCGACCACATCTGCACACAGTATTCAAGATGTGGGCATGCCATGGATTTATATAGAGCCAATATGATATTTTCTGTCTTATTATCTATTCTTTTCTAATGATTCCCAAAATTCTGTTCATTTTTTTGACTGCCGCTGCACATTGAGCGTATGTTTTCAGAGAACTATCCACAATGACTCCAAGAGCTCTTTCTTGAGTGGTAACAGCTAACTTAGACCCCATCATTTTATATGTATAGTTGGGATTATGGACCAGCTTGGATAGTAGCCACTGATGGACAGATCCTCCATGAATTTTCTAATTCTTTTGTAACCCAGTTATACTTTTGGCCTTCACAACATTCCATGGCAACAAGTTCCACAGGTTGACTGTGCATTGTGTGAAGTGGGTATTTCCTTATGTTAAACCTGCTACTTATTAATTTCATTGGTTGACCCCTGGTTTGTGTGTTATGTGAAGGGGTAAATAACACTTCCTTATTCACTTTCCTCACATCATTTATAATTTTGTAGACCTGTATCATATCCTGCCTTAGTCATCTCTTCTCTAAGATGAATAGTCCCTGTCTTTTCAATCTCTCCTCATACAGAAGCAGTTCCATACCCCTAATCATTTTTGTTGCCCTTCTCTGTACTTTTTCCATTTCTCATATATCTTTTTTGAGCTGTGGTGACCAGAACTGCAAGTAATATTCATGGTGTCAGCATACCATGGATTTATATATTGGTATTATGATATTTCTGTCTTCTTATCTATACTTTCCTAATGGCTCCTAACATTGCTAGCTTTTTTGACTGCCGCTGCACATTGAGTGGATGTTTTCAAAGAACTATCCACTATGACTCCAAGATCTCTTTCTTGAGTGTTAACAGCTAATTTAGACTCCATCATTTTCTATGTATAGTGGGGATTGTTTTCCAATGTGCATTACTTTGCATTTATCAGCATTGAATTTACTTTGCCATTTTGTTGCCCAGTCACCCAGTTTTGTGAGATCTCTTTGTCACTCTTCACAGTCTGCTTTGGACTTAATTATCTTGAAAAAATTTGTATCATCTGTAAACTTTGACTCCTCACTGTTTACCCCTTTTTCAAATCTTTTATGTATATGTTGAACACCACACATCCCAATACAGATCCTTAGTGGACCCACCTATTTACCTCTCTCACTGTGAAAACTGACCATTTATTTCTCCCTTTAATTCCTATCTTTTAACCAGTTACTGATCCATGAGAGGACCTTCCCTATTATCCCATGACAGCTTACTCTGCATAAGAGCCTTTGGTGAGGGACATAGTCAAAGTCTTTCTGAGAGTTCAAACTACACTATACCCACTTGATTGCCCTTGTCCACATATTTTTGACCCCCACAAAGAATTATAATAGATTGGTAAGGCATGATTTCCTTTTACCCAAGCCATGTTAACTCTTCCCCCAACATATCTTGTTCATCTATGTATGTGATAATTCTGGTCCTGGTGACCTATTACTACATTACTTTAATCTATCAAGCTGTTCCAAAACATCCTTTACTGACACCTCAGTCTGGGAATGTTCCTCAGATTTGTCACCTAAAAAGAATGGTTCACATGTAAGAATCTCCCTCACTTCCTCTGCAGTGAAGACTGCTGCAAAGAATTCATTTAGCTTCTCCACAACAGCCTTGTCTTCCTCTGAGTGCTCCTTTAGCAACTTGGTAGTCCAGTGGCCCCACTGATTGTTGGGCAGTCTTCCTGCTTCGTATGTACTTAAAAAAACTGATGTTAGTTTTTGTGCCTTTTGCTAGTTGCTTCAAATTCTTTTTTGGACTGGCTAGATATTTTTTCACATTTGACTTGCCAGCATTTAAGTTCCTTTCTATTTTCCTCAGTAGAATTTTACTTCCATTTTTATATTATGCCTTTTTGTCTCTCACTGCCTCTTTTTTACTCTGTTGTTCAGCCATTGAGGCTTTATCTATTTATTTATTTGGTCCTCTTACTGTTGTTTTTTTTATTTGGTGTATACATACAGTTTGAGCCTGTATTATGGTGTTTTTAAAAAGTTTCCATGCCACTTGCAGGCATTCTATTCTTGTGACTGTTCCTTTTAATATCTGTTTAACTAGCTTCCTCATTTTTTGTGTAGTTCCCCTTTCTGAAGGTAAATGCTACTTTGGTGGGTTTTTTTTTTTTGTCTTTTCCCCCTACAAGGATGTTAAATTTAATTACATTGTGGTTGCTATTATTGAGTGGTTCAACTATATTCTCCTCTTAGACCAGATTCTGTGAGGCAATTAGGACTAAATCAAGAGTTGTCTCTCCCCTTGTGGGGTCCAGGACCAGTTGCTCCAAGAAAGAGTCATTAATGGTGCCTAGAAATTTTCTCTCTGTATTTCATCCTGAAGTGACATGTTCCCAGCCAATATGGGGATAGTTGCAAATCTCTTTTAATATTAGATTTTCTATTTTTGTAGCCTCTTTAATCTCCCTGAACATTTCACAATTGCTGTCATCATCCTGGTCAGGTGGTCAACTGTATATTCCTATTGCTATAGTCTTATTATTCAAGCATAAAATTTCTATCCATAGAGATTCTATGGTACTATTTGATTCATTTAAGAATTTTACTATATTTGACTCTATGCTTTCTTTCAGATATAGTGCCACTCCCCCACCAGCATGACCTACTCTGTCATTCCTATATATTTTGTACTCTGGTGTTATGATGGTGGGAGTAAGTATGACTCTTTTAAAGTGTTCTACCTTGGGGAGTCGGGCTCTTGAGGCAGGAAGAAGCAGCTTCGTTGGGGGGGGGGGGGTTGTCTCCTCCCAAGCGGCTGAGGCTCCGGCTGGATAAGGAGGTTGCACCTCTCCTCTTGAGGTTCGCTGATTCTTTCACTAGTCTGCACCGTTTAGAGGGAAAAGACGTGGTTCGCCACTGATCCTCCTACTCTGGTCTAGTTACTGGGGCAGCAAAAATAACAGATCCTTAACCTTCTCGCGGTGCCCGCCGGATGCCACCTATATGGTGGTGACCAAGAGGATCTGCTGCCCTGCCCCACAGGGTGACATTTCACCAAGTTTCTGTGATGCCTATTATATCAGTATCTTCATTTAATACCAGGCACTCAAGTTCACCCATCTTAATATTTAGACTTCTAGCATTTGTGTACAAGTACTTATAGAATTTATCAATATTTTATTTGCCTGCATGTAATGTAATTGAAAGGGACTCTTTTTCATTTGTCTGCTTCGCTTCAGTTCTTACCTGTACTATATCAACTTATATCATCTCCTCTTTACTAGGGTATAGCATATCCCGTTTAATAAATCCTCCCCTAAAGGATGTGTCTGAACCATGTGATCCTCTGAATCTATCAGCTTTTCCCCAGCCTTTAGTTTAAAAACTCCCTTAAGAGCTTTTTAATTTTACATGCCAGCAATCTGGTTCCATTTTGGTTTAGGTAGAGCCCATCTTTCCTGTACAGGCTTCTCCTTTCCCAAAAAGCTCCCCAGTTCCTAATAAACCTAAGTGCCTTCTCTGAATTTAGGTTTATTAGAAACTCATTAAATCCCTGTTATTTCAGTTTACTCTCTAACATCTCTGAAACCTAGAGATAAGATGTTTCATGAAATACATAGACTCTGAGAAGCAGGGCATTTTTTAAAATGAAGCACAAACCTTGTCTTCAGCATAATGAGGAGATTTAATGATGTTTGACAGTCTGCTGAAAGCCTAAGGGCTGTACACTCCTCTTTGTAGTAAAACGTGGAACACAGGGCAAGAATCCATAGAAATCTACTATAAAAATGAGATGTAGGAAGAAAATGATTTGCAATGGCCCACAGTTGACATGTCTAGAAAGACCTACTGAAGAGAGTCAACAGCCAGAAATCACTTGATGGGGAATATGTACAACACTGAACTACTGGACATCTAGTATGGCATTATCAGTGGGCGAGTTTTTTTGGCCTGTGATGTGAAGGAGGTCAGACTAGATGATCACGATAGTCCTTTCTGGCCTCAAAGTCTATGAATCAGGAATAGGATCCCAGGGTCTAGATAAATGTGCAGCAAGCTTCATTGACCTGCGTGCAATTTGAAATTAATCCCATACCACTTACTCCATGCTCAGCCAGCCCTTTTATATTCAGAAATCCAGTGAAACTGTAATACAGGCTATGAATTACTGAGATATAGATTTCTGTTAATGCACTTACTATTAGCCAGAGGAACAGTAACTTATGATGTCATTTCTGTAGTAAGCAGAGCAGGGTGAGCAGTGAAGAAATAGTCTTGGCATACGCTTTTGTGACTCATTTCAATTTGGGCATGATCTCACCCTGTTTTGAAGACTTCATGCAAACATTTGTATGAGCAAAATATTGTAGTCTGGACTTCTGCAGACAGTGAATTTCGGACCTGTAGGAAAGATTTGCTTAACTGAGAAATATTCATTTTGTAATTAAACCAAATTCATTCAGATGGGAACAGAAGTAGCTTCAAAAGGTCAGTTCATCCAATCAGAGATGGAGCCATCTATCTGTTATTTCTACTGCACGGTCACCATATCTAGTTGCTAGTATCATGACCAGAGAGGCTAATGACTACAGTTCAAACCGATAACACAAACACAAAATTAAGGGCTGGACTGTGGTTTTTGGCACAGGCCTGAGCAAGGATTGGTTCATACACTGCACCATCCCAAAAGTAGCCCAGAAAGAACTGCCTCTGGGTATGTCTACACTAGAAATGCTATATCAGCACAACTGCAGTTGCGGTGGTGTAATGTAAACACTTACGACAGCGACGGAAAGGGTTCTTCCATTGCTGGGTGTATCGCATCCAACTCGCAATCTAGCCTCCAGATCTCAGGTTGACACTATTTCACCGCACATATTCTTACACTTTAATACATGTACCCAGCTGATTGAGACAGGCACATACATCTTTCTGACGCTTAGAATACAGCTTCGGAAGGTTACATAATTTTTTAAAATATTGTTATTAATCAGGTGAAATCAGCCCCATAAAGGTGCTCCCTGTCTCACAGTGGCTTAAGACAAAACAACATTTTCTTCTGGAGAACCATTGGTGCCTTTGTCCTATATTTTAACATGAGTATTTTTCCAAAGGGAAAAGGTCTCTTATCTGTGGCTGTGCCGTCCAGATGGTTTTTCAACACCAAGTATGTTCATTCCAGCAAAAACTGTCTTCATATGTCACCTCTTCTATATATAACTATATTTACCTTCTGCCCATAGATAGACATTTATCTTATAGTACATGCAATTAAATGAATAGGATTTTAATATCACTAGAGGGAAGTGCTCTACCAACAAAGCAGAATTAGGTTACAACAATGAAATTAGTTTACCTCCAAGATACCACAGTCATTGGGAGGACTGAAACAAGGGAGTATCTTATTACATTAGACAGGATGCTTGTGGATGGACTCCCGTGTAACAGCAGAGGGATGCAAGGTACTGACACTGCTCAGACTAGAGGAACTTTCAAAGATAAAGGTATATTTGAATGATTACAAGATGCATTATTTTAGGATATAGCACAACCAGATTATTGTGAACTAGGATCAAGGGAATTTTAATTAAAACCTTGGATTGTTTAATGCATTGCAGCGATCGGATTGCAAGGCAGTAGATTATCTAATCTATCTATTTTATGTAAATTTATGTAGGATATATGGCACCTAACACCACAATATATGTACACTAGAGCATACACTTCAGGACACATTCATACAAAAGTGAAATTGTCCTATTCACTTCAATGGGCATTGGATCAGGTACTTGGACTTTCTTCTAATAATGCATATGCACTGATGAAAAGCTTGCAGAGGAGCTGGAATCCCAGATACTGAACATCCCTGAAACCACTCCAGAAGGCATTGGACCGCTTACAGGCTTAATGGTGGAAGGAAATGCTTGAGAATCCCGTGAAGTATCAAACTAACAACATCAGAAAAGTTTTGCGTGGCTTCATGTCTCATAGCTAACATTGTGTAGGACACTGGCCTTACACAGTGAACTACAACTAGGTTTGAGCAAAGCAGACTAACGCAGCGCAGTGAGGGCTGTGACTCGTTTGCTGGGACACATCCCTGAACTTTGATACATTAGCCTCGAAGCTAGCGTTTGTAGTGTTCCCTCTTGATAAAGAAAAAGTAATAATGAACAGCAGCTGTGAACTCAGCAATAAATACATTCCTATTTCCATTTTCAGGCCATAAACCCACAGACTTTCTGCTGGAATCAGTGAATAACTCAGATGCCAAGTAGGAAGGCCTGTCATTTGCAGAAAGAAATATAAGTTTACGGGAAATTTAACTGTCAATGTTACATGTCCATATGCTTTCCAACAGAGTGGATCTGTAGTTCTCAGTTTTCATATTGTCCAATTTATCCTGGCACAGGCTACTTCCTAAACACATAGGAGATTTTGTTTAAAAAAGTATCCCTTTTTTTGAAATTTAATTCTCCTTGTCGCACATTTACATGACTCACCTACCATGAGCCTGAGTCTCTTCTCATACCTAGGGAAATCAGAAGTAACTCCCCTGAAGTCAATGGAGTTACACGGGGGTAGAATGGTATAAGTGAGAGAAAACTCAAGACCCATATGTTTTTGATTCAGAGCAGGGAGCGGCATCTAAAATCTCCAGTAGTTTTAAAATACTGGGGAAGGGATTCTAAAAAGTCCTGCCAAACAACCAGCTGTTTCTTTGGTTCCAACAAAAAGTTTGCGTGCCAATTACACTCACTAGCCAAGGAACAAGTAGGGTTCGAGGAATTTACTAATGTTTTATCTATTTCAATGTATAAAATATGTACCTGTTGTGGTCAGCTAGGTAAACCAGTATGAAATCATGTGCTCGTATTATTTTTATTTCAATAGCACCAGGAGGCTCCGATCGAGATTGAGGGCCCAACACCTTAAGCACTGCACAAACACATAGCGAAAGACAATCTAAATAGACAAGACAGCTAATGGGTGGGAGGGGAAACAGAAATCCAGAGAAGTGAAGCATCTTGCCTGGGATCATACAGTAGGTCACTGGCAGAGTAAAGAACAGAACCCAGTTCTCCACAGTCACAGTCTAGTACCCAAGCCACAGGGCCACAGCCTGCCTCCTGCCTATAAATATGCTTCAATTAAACAAACATCAGCAAAGGATACTGATGGTTTCCCTCACTGCTCATTAAAAAGAGACTCCATGCCCACAATCTGCCCCTTCAGGAAATGCTTGGTCTTTAACCCATTGGCACCAAATACATCTCAGTGACATGGAATTTATGCTAATGAAGTCCTAATGAAGGCTAATGAAGCCAGGAGTCACAGTACTCCTGGGGGAATTCCGCATCAACAAATTACATATTCTGGGCCAAAAAATTAAAAATTCGGCACACGATATTTTAAATTTCTACAAAATTCTGCATTATTTTATTTGTCAAAATAACATGATATAATCATGTTAGTTTCAACTATTTTGGTAATTTATTTCAAACCACCTATCAGCAACTGTGTGTGTAGAAATACAGACACACACACACATACACACAAATTCCCCTAGAATAGAGAATTAAAGAAACCCCATAGGACAACCCAGTCTCTGTTTTTCTGCCCCCTCCCCACTAGAGCCCAGCCAGGAGGTCAGATACCCATACTCCCTCCTCCCAGAGCCCAGCTCCGGGGCACCCCCCCAGAGCCCAGACAACCTTACCCTTTACTCCCCAGAGCCCAGCCATGGGGTGCCCCCCCATCCCACACCCCCTCCTCTCCAGAGCCCACCAGTAGGGCCCCCTGAGCCCAGACACTTGCATGCATCCCCTGCCCTTCCACAGCCCAGGGATCCAGAGGGAGAAACAGCCTGATGCTGTGTCCTGGGTTTGTGAGGAGTTTTCTGCATGCAACCTCCTTCCTTCAGGGCATGCCTGTAACTGCAGCTGCCCAGCACCCTCCCGTTCCCTCCCCCACCACCCAGCAGTGTCTGGGTCCAGCAGCCCCTAGTGGCAACCAGTAACTCTGCAGCCTGTGGGCGGGGGAAAGGAAATTCTGTGCAGAACATTAATTTCTGTGCGAATTCTGCATTGCACAGTGGTGCAGAATTCCCCCAGCAGTAAATCAGGTTCCTAAGAGTTCCAGCTGAGCAGGTCTCTCAGTTAAGTGTGTCCCTAGAAGATGCCTAGTCCTGCTTCCCCTAAAGTGCCTGATTCTCCTCTCATTGTTAATGAGAATTGTGCTCCAAGGGCTGAATACCAAACCCATCACAGCCCACAGGAGCCTTCCCACGGACACAATGCGTTTTAGAGTGAGCTTCTAGATATCCATGCTGTATGACAGATATAGATGATGCAGTAGTTAAATCAGCCGCACACCAGCCAGGGAGACCTAAGTGTGACTAGTTCTGCTTGCCTTATCAAGTTCAATAAAATGTAGGTGACAGTAATTGGCACCGTTGCCAAATGACTCCTCCTGGGAGGGTAGGACATGAATTCAAGCATAACATTGGAATCAGATCTTACTATGTCAAGGCAAAATTTCAAATTCAGGGCCTGTGGACGTAATTATACACCTCATCAAAAATACATCTAAAGAGTTACTTTAGAATATTCAGATGGATTGATCCCTGGTGTAACTTCCGTGAAGTCAATGGTGTTGCATCAGGGATTAATTTAGCCCATTATATTTAAGGATGCAATTCCACATTTATTCCATATGCAATTTTTGTCTGGAATAAAGATCTAATAAGGTAAGATCTTGAATAAAAAATCCAAATAGGGTTCATTTATTGAGTTCTATGACATACTCCTAAAGATACGGTATCACTTTCCTGCCACCTGTTTTTCCCCATTCCCTCATTACTTACACACACACACACACAAACAATGCCATCAAAGGCATTCATTAATGCTTTTTTATTTTTAAAGGTAGAAAAGGCAGTTAGACACACAACTCCCATTTAACATCAACAGGAAATGGGTACCCTGTTCTCATACGTGTCTTAGAAAATCTCACTTTTATTTTATATTTATAAAATATATGCCCTCATAATCCTTTTGGGTGCAATTCTCTCTAAAGGGTTAAATGAAACTTAAGTAGGGTGAGGGTCTTGTGTGATGCCACTACACGGGTGAATTTCACCTTTGATGCACTTACAAATAATTAGATATATATACAGTAAAAGCTGTGTTATCAAGCACTTTACCAGCTGGAAAGCTCTAGAAACTGGCATTTCTGATATCTATTAAAAGTCCAGTTGGTGTGAGGCCAGTAGGCTCCCTACCTGGCTCCATGTGGCTCCCCAGAAGTGGTGTCATGTCCCTGCTGCTCCTAGGTGGAGGAACGGCCACGGGGGGCTCCATGTGCTGCCCCAGCCCTGCCTAATGGGACCATGGCCAATGGGAGCTGCGGGGGTAGCACCTGCGGGCAGAAGCAGTGCACAGAGCCACTTGACCGTGCCTCTGCCTAGGAGCAGCAGAGACATGTCGCTACTTCCAGGGAACCACCCAAAGTGAGCGCTGCCTGGATCTGGCACCCAGAAACCCCTTCCATGCCCTAACCCCCTGCGCCAAGCCCCCTTCCATACCCAAACTCCGTCCCGGAGCCTTTGCCCTGCATCCCCAGATTTGGAAATCAACATGCAGAACAATTCAGAAAGAATTCCCCAAAGTCTCCACAGAGACAGCTTACTCAGGAAATGCCTGAGTAAAGAGAGAACTCTAGTAGCATGCCCTGAAAATGAACAAACTCAAGGCAAAGCCAAATGTTGGAACTGAAGGTCCCTTAGTGAGACAGGAACTTTTACCAAGAGAGACTTTTTTGATTACAACTGCCAGCTGGTGCTTAGGGTAAGGGTGATCTCCAGTATTGTCATTAACCCCTTTGTACATCAAAGTGAACTCCATGACATGAATTCAGAAACAACTACTTATTAGGGCAGGTTGAAATTTTTCAAAATTCATAGTTTTAATTATTTTTTAATCAAAATGCTAAATTTTGTGGGGTCAAATTTGTGGCAAATATGAAAACAAAAAGATGTTGTCCCAGTTTTTGACAAGCTTGATTGATTATCAGGTCAGATCATGAAGCATAGCGGTAACATGGCCCACCTGACAGCCCCATTATGAAGTGATGGTTCTCATATTCTGAACTCACTGATATTTCCAAATGGTCCTTCAGTGGTGTAGCCATTATATAGTACAGTGACGGAAGCCAATAGACAAATGATGTGACTCACATTGGTGCAGTCTACATCTGAGAAGAAAGATCACTTCCTCCTCGCCAGAGGCTGATGGGAAAAGAACCTTCTTGGCTCCAATTTACCCAGGAATCCAAGTTTAGCAGACACATGTAAAAGCATTTGTCAAACTTCTTTTCTTTTTAGAGTGAGCATATCCTTTAGTAGAGGGAGCAGATATCACCTCTGCCATATCCTCAAGCCACCAGCATCACCTCTGCCTTTTTTCCTCACTGAGCTTCTAGCCTTCTCACTCTCATCCCACTCTCAGCAAAGCAAAACTATCCCTGTCTACCTAATCTATTCTAGGGTACTAATCACTGTTCTTTGCATGTCGAACAAAATTATAATATGCAGATTAAGACTCGTTAATATAGTTCCCTCCCTCCTTCTTCCATACTGGCTAGTTATTTTTATGCCTCCTAGAGCTGGTCTGAAAACAAGGACATAATTGTACTAGAAGTCGCATGGTTTGGCAATACTTCAAAGTCACTTAATTATTATTAGTATTTATTATTTGTATTACTGTAGCACCGAGTACTCCTAATGCTGAACCAGGTGCTGAACAAACACAGAACAAAAAGATGGCCCTTGCCCCAAATGTCTATTAAAGGTGCTGCTTATGTAACTCTCAGTAGGAGAATGTGAGTCTGCACTTTTCTAATGACTGCTCCCAATAAGAGGTTAAAGAGCCTACTACAGCTACCAAATAGGGGACTTGGTTCTTTAGAGCAAGGAGTAGAGGTCACGCTTTTAGATCCAAGTTCAAACACTGGGGATGACCCAAGTGCGCTTGGTTACACTTACGGCAGGTTTCCCTTATTCCCATTAAAATTAAAAGTTCTAGTCATGGTAAGCCGTATGTTAACAGGAGGGTATTATTTGTGGATAGCCGCACAGTTAGCATGTCACCACCATACATTCTATAATGTAAGCCACTCACTGTGGTTCACTAATAGGCTCTAGCAACTAAAACACTTTCCATTCAAATGACCGGCAGTTGTGATAGATTTTAAAACAGTGCTTAAAAAGATTTACAGATGAAGATGGATGGTGTGTGAATGAATTGCTGGTAACAATATTGCTTAAAGCATATTTTTATACCCAAGAAAACAGAGACAGCTAACAGAACATCTTGTTTTATATCAACCCAATTATGAATGAATAGGTCAGTGGTTAGACCAGATCTCAATTACGGCTGCTGGCATCCAGACAAGACTGAGTCAAGCCATGAGTTCTGCTTCCTGAGCCATTTGGGACTGCCATGAAAATCTCCATCTGCTCCAAACAAATAAAACAATAATGCCCCTTTGCAGAAGCCACTCAAGACAATCTGCCTCCCTAGGCAACACTTCAGTGTGCTTCCCCCCTGCTCCCGTCAGATCTGACCCAGCCACTCTTCTGTAATGGCAAAGGAGTGGCTGGGCCAAATTTCATCCAATGGCATTGTGACCTGCCACATAGGGTCACAGTGCCACTCTGATTTGGCCCAGTGGCCCTTCCATCATGAAGGAAGGACAGCTAGGTCAAATCTACTGCCCTAGACACCTGCCCAGAAATCTGTCACCCTGGGCAGCTGTCTAGCTTGCCTACAGCTAATGTGGCCACTGTCCTACTGGCATGCTCTCATTGTCCCACCCCCCGCCAAATACCATGCTTATACTTCATAGTGGAGAGGAAAGCTGGACTGCGGGTAGGAAAGAGGTGAATATATGTCTACACTCTTAAATATCAGTACACAATGTAAAGGAACTAAAGGTCTTTGTTATTAGTAATGAAGATCAAGGAACTATTCCCACCATTTACTAATCTGTAGGGTTCTTCTCTAGTGCAGACAGACAAGATGCCGCTGGCAGATATTATTATTCATTTGTATCATGGTAATGCCTAGGAGCTCCAGTCCTGGTCCAGGACCGCATTGTGCTAGGAGGTGCTGAACAAACACAGAACAAAAATGTGGTCTAAGTAAGAACTAGGTAAATCTGCTTTGATCTGTTGGCTATCACTTATAATCACTTAAAATCTATCATTTTGTAGGTAATACACTTAGTTTATGTTTTAATCCAAACCGGTGTGCATTTGACTAAGGTGTCTGGGGAAAAACTCAGCTTGGTTATCACAAGTGTGCATGATCCTCTTCACATTGAGGGAGAGGTGGACTGAGTATTAAACCCATATCCTGGCCAGATTTGACCAGGGCAGGACAGTACTGCTTTGGGGTCCTAGGCTGAGAGGCTGGTGATTAGACAGCCTGCATGTGACTGCAGCTGGGTGTGTCCCTACCTGTGTGAATGCTGGTGAAAGTGCAAGCTTGGAGGGCTTTTCGACCTGTCACAGCAGCACAGTGTGAGAAGGAGCCCAGGCTGGTGTGTCAGAGGGCTCAGTGGTACCCCAGTTCCAGGTAGCACCCCAGGGGGAACCCATCACAGGATGATAATAGGGGACAGGAATCAGCTCGATTTGGTGGAAAGGAATTGTTTCAAAGGCCTGTCCCGCAGTGCTAAGGCCACCCCCATCAATAGTCTCAGCCCTTTCTGGGGCTCAGACTGATATGGTTGTTGTTCACTCAGTAGGGTGACCGTATGTCCTGTTTTGGCCAGGACAGTTCCTTTTCTACACCCTGTCCCGGCCATCCCTATTTTTTTTGGCAAAAGTGGGCATTTGTCCTATTTGCTCTGGCCAACTTCATCAGTTGGCCAGAGCAAACGATGGAACAAATGCCCACTTTTGTCCAAAAAAGGGGTGCGGTGCGGAGGAACGTGTAGGGGGTGAGGGGGGATGCCAGGGAAGCAGGAACTTTGCAGGAGGCAGGCAAGGTTCCAGTGATCAGCAACCCCAGCCTCATGGGGGAAGGGGTGGGTTGTGGGAGGGTGCAGGCAAGCGGCTCAGGCCAGATTTGGGGTTTTCCCTTTGGGAAATATGCTCACCCTATCACTCAGTGTAGTGGGGTAGTCACCCGCTGCCGGCCCAAAGGGGTTAAAAGCCAGCCCTTGGAGAGGGCCGGGGCTGGGAGCCTTAGGCTGGGCTGATTGGGAGGCAGCCTCAGCTGTGGCCACACCCCAAACAGACTCAGCTGACCCTATAAAGGGGCTACTGAGCTGAAGCAAGAGACTCTCTCTAGCTTCTGAGAGGGAGGGACCTGGCTGCAGGGCTGGGGAAGGGCCTGAGGAACTGGGGAGCTCCAGCCAGGAAAGCTGCAGGTTGTGGCCTAGTATTCGGTCCAACAGGTACTGGGGTTGCAGGGGACAGCCCAAGGTTAGACAGAGGCAGGTTCAAACCCAACCTTGCCTGTGATGAGTGGCTCATACTGCAGTCTGCCCCAGGGCATGGGGGCTAGCTGGTGACTGGCAGTAGCCTATGCCTGAGGAGAGGTAGGGATAGGGGGTGGGGGTTCCCTGGGGAGGGGAAGCACCCCGGCATACAATGGGCACCGGGGCTGGGAGGGACACCGGCCTGCAGAGGGCGCTCCATGGCTGGAAGTAGAGCTAATTCCCAGGACACCAGCAGGGGTGAGCCCACACGTATACACTCAGGCAGCTGCCAAGCCGTGGGATGCATCCCGTGTTGCTCTAGCCATGGCATTTGCTACAATAACAGCACTTCTACTGCATCCACCAGGAGCACCATATAGCCCTTCAGCCTTCTGTTGGCCACTCCGGCAATGCAGAAGGAAGAATTAGAGGAAAGAAGGAAGGAACAGGCTGTAGTTGCTCTGTGTGGGGGTCCAGCATGCCAAAGACCTCCAAAGATAAGGGGCAGAAGGCTGCACTGCCTGCATAGAAGATAAGTCAGGGTAAGGGGGTTGGGGAGCCCAGGCTTACAGTGAGAAGGGAAGAGTGAGGAGGGGGGCTGGAGCTGGCAGAGGTCGTGCCACCAAAGGCAAGTAGAGGATGTGGCCAGGGCACAGTGAATGTGATGATTGAGTGCATCCTCCAGGTAGCCTCCACCAGCAGGGCTCCTCTGGAACTTGCCAGGAGGAATCTTCAGGGGCAGCAATGGTGCAAACCCCCTGGTCTCCCCTGGATAGGTGGAATGGAAGGATACTCCAAGGAGGGGCTGGCTTTGCTGGCATGTAAATTTCACCTCCCTATGTCTCCTCAGAGTGAATCAGACCACTCTTTGGAAACAGATCACTTCTTTCAGCATGTCTGTCTTTGTGCTGCAATGGGTCTCACCAGCCTCTTTTCTGTTGCAGGGTCCCAGCTGTGACTGTGGGAGCATAGAGAGCTTTCCTAGGAAGCCAGTCCCTGCAGCACTGACTGGTGTGTCGGTACCAGCCACATCAGCACAGTGCTTTGTTCCCTAGAGAGGGACTGACAAGCCATGGATTGAAGTTACCAACTCTTTTTAAAACCCAACCAATTTGTAATCAGTTGAGTCAGAATACACAGCCTCATCCTTTCAAGTTACACGTTATGAGGCATATCCACTCCCTAGCATAGCGGCATTAACTAACCTTTGATCCACCTCCCTGTTCTCCACCATCAGCCTGGCTCTATCCCCAGGTATGCATATCAGACCATTGTAACAGTACAATGTGGTGATGCACACCCAATGGCTACACCTACCAGGTGGCCTACAATGAATAACTTGTCCTTTCTTTTGGAGTGGCATTGCTCACTGCCGATGGGGCTCTGTTATCTTCCATCCAATTGCCTGTCTTCATTCCATAGTGATGCTTGTCTGCTCCAATGGGAGTCAGGCATTTGATAGCCAACCCAACCCCACCATAGCATCAAGCCATGGCAGGAACTCAGGTGGCGAGTTCCTCTGCCCCCCTGTCCAACATTCCATAGCCTTTCGTCTTGGGGCTAAACTCCCATTGACATCAGTGGACATTGTGCATGTGGAATGGCAGCAGAATCTGACCTAATGTGAACAAAGACCCTGGAGAATGAAACATTGTATAATGGGGACCAGATCCTAGGCTAATAGACATCAGCACAGCGGTGTTGACATCAGTGGCGCTATGGCATAGACCAGCTGAAGATCTGCCCTGTATTTCTAATTACTTGGATGTTTCAGCACTGTGAGCAATGGTTACACTCCAGATTGCACTGCTTAGAACAT
Source organism: Lepidochelys kempii (assembly GCF_965140285.1). Taxonomy (NCBI): domain Eukaryota; kingdom Metazoa; phylum Chordata; order Testudines; family Cheloniidae; genus Lepidochelys; species Lepidochelys kempii. The sequence goes on from NC_136381.1 coordinate 260,673,331, forward strand.
ATCTGGACTACAGCACTGAGCACTTTGAAAGCAGAAAGAGTGAGATGAATGAGAGGAGATTCAGAGACAAAGGGCTAGATGGGTTGATCTATGGGGACAGCGGAAGGCTGGATTGTGTCCTCAGACATACTGGAGAGGGTGCAATACTGTCCCAGGGTTGATTGAATCAGCTACAGGGCTTGTTAGGCAATGCACACTAGTGGAGGATGCATTCCATGCCATGACATAACCCTGCTTCACTTTGAACTATCCTGTCCAGACTGGTGCGGTGGTGGGCTAGAGCAGCACCGCACCTGCTCCACAAACATATCATAGCTGCCTCTGTCTACAGGCACAAAAGATCCCTGCAATCATCCCCTGCTCCTCACCTGGTCCACCCATGTCAACATTCTAGCCTTAAAATGAGCTAAGGGCCTACTTCAGTCCGGATGTGCCATCTCATTGGTTTCTCTGTTTTACTTTCTCAGATTGAACTTGCTGCAGGTGAAAGGTACTGGATTAGATAAGTGATTTTGTTATTTTCTTTTTGGTTTGCTGGTAGTTTTTTTTAAAAAATCACATTTTGGGTGAACCCAAAATGAATTTTTTAAAAAAAATTCAGCAAACCAAAAAATAAAACAAAGCCAGAAAGAAGACCCATCATTTTTGTCAAATAAAACATTTTGTTCAACTGAAAACAAAATAATGGGGAGGACTTGTGGCACTTTAGAGACTGGTTTTATTTATTTGAGCATAAGCTTTCGTGGGCTAAAACCCACTTCATCAGATGCATGCAGTGGAAAATACAGTAGGAAAATATATATATACAGAGAACATGAAAAAATGGGTGTTGCCATACACACGATAACGAGAGTGATCAATTAAGGTGGGCTATTATCAGCAGAAGAAAAAAAGCTTTTGTAGTGATAATCAGGATGGCCCATTTCAAATAGTTGACAAGAAGGTGAGAATAACAGTGGTGGAGGTGGGAGGGAGAGAATAAGCATGGGGAAATAGTTTTACTTTGTGTAATGACCCATCCACTCCCAGTCTTTATTCAAGCCTAATGGTGTCCAGTTTGCAAATTAATTCCAATTCAGCAGTCTCTCACTGGAGTCTGTTTCTGAAGTTTTTTGGTTGTAATATTGCGACTTTTAGGTCTGTAATCGAGTGACCAGGGAGATTGAAGTGTTCTCTGACTGGTTTTTGAATGTTATAATTCTTGACGTCTGATTTGTGTCCATTTATTCTTTTACTTAGAGACTGTCCGGTTTGGCCAATATACGTGGCAGAGAGGCATTACTGGCATATGATGGTATATATCACATTGGTAGATGTGCAGGTGAACGAGCCTCTGATAGTGTGGCTGATGTGATTAGGCCCTATGATGGTGTCCCCTGAATAGATATGTGGACACAGTTGGCAACGGGCTTTGTTGCAAGGATAGGTTCCTGGGTTAGTGTTTTTGTTGTGTGGTGTTGCTGGTGAGTATTTGCTTCAGGTTGGGGGGCTGTCTGTAAGCAAGTATTGGCCTGTCTCCCAAGATCTGTGAGAGTGATGGGTCGTCCTTCAGGATAGGTTGTAGATCCTTGATAATGCACTGGAGAGGTTTGGTTTTTTTAACCAAAACCAATTGGCAAATCCAAAATGTTTTGGTCAGCCCAGATCTGCATCCCCCTCCACAGCACCACAAAAGTTTTGGTTAAAAAATTTCACCTAACTCTATAGTAGATTAAGAGCCCTGGGGAATGAGGTTCTGTGTATCCAAATAAGAGCATGAGCAGTAATTCTGTATGCACACCTCTGAAAGGGATGGTTAATCAGGATTTCAACTGGCACCATCTTAGTATGGTGTTATGCACCGTGCATTGATTAGAGGCTGTTTCCTGATTAACAAAATAATCATAATTCGGGAGACAATGGCCAATTTGGCCTTATGGGGAGAGAAAAATATTTCTCTCCTAACAAGTTTAGAGAGAAATAAGGAATAGCAGTGTCATAAATATAAAGGGAAGGGTAATCACCTTTAAAATCCCTCCAGGACAAAGGAAAAATCCTTTCACCTGTAAAGGGTTAAGAAGCTAAAGGTAACCTCGCTGGCACCTAACCAAAATGACCAATGAGTAGACAAGATACTTTCAAAAGCTGGGAGGAGGGAGAAAAACAAAGGGTCTGTGTCTGTCTGTATGATGCTTTTGCTGGAGACAGAACAGGAATGGAATCTTAGAATTTAGTAAGTAATCTAGCTAGGTATGTGTTAGATTATGATTTCTTTAAATGGCTGAGAAAATTAAACTGAGCTGAAGAGAATGAATATTCCTGTCTGTGTGTCTTTTTTGTAAATTAATGTTTTGCCTAGAGGGATTCTCTATGTTTTGAATCTAATTACCCTGTAAGGTATTTACCATCCTGATTTTACAGAGGTGATTCTTTTTACTGTTTCTTCTATTAAAATGTTTCTTTTCAAGAACTGAATGTTTTTTTCATTGTTCTAAGATCCAAGGGTTTGGGTCTGTGGTCACCTATGCAAATTGGTGAGGATTTTTAACAAACTTTCCCCAGGAAGTGGGGTGCGAGGGTTGGGAGGATTTGGGGGGGAAAGTCGTTTCCAAACAACACTTTCCTAATAAAAATAAACCCAGATAAACGTTTGGTGGTGGCAGTGGAAGTCCAAGGGTAAAATAGTTTGTACCTTGGGGAAGTTTTAACCTAAGCTGGTAAAAGTAAGCTTAGGAGGTTTTCATGCAGGTCCCCACATCTGTAGCCTAGAGTTCAGAGTGGGGAAAGAACGTTGACAAGCAGTAAATTCTCTGCTTCTGACACTGCCAGCATTACAGCTAAAGCAGAGTCTTCTTAAGTGATGCGTCCTCCAGAGTGGACAGTCCTCAGCGCGTGGTGTCATTTCAGGAGGAGGCTGTGACTGAGAAGCACTAGCATGACCTTTATTTAATGATCTCGCTTTCTTACCTTGGCACTGCTTGGGAACTGTGAAGAGAGAAACCTTCATGTTAGTAGCATAAAGGCCAGCACTGAGGAATGGAACTGAAAGGCTGGCCAAGTGGTAAAATACTAGCTATATAAAAAGAGAATATTAATATTTAGACTCTGAGGAAAGCATGGCAGCTGTGTGTCATGATCAGATAGGTTTAGAGGGAGAATGAAAGATGAACAAGAAGAGATCAATCTGTGTAATCTGCTGTAGGAGGTCACAGAGTCAAATACCATAGCTAAATTAATTTGTGTTTTAAAACTATAAAGCTTTATACGTACTAAATGCAATTATGGTTATTATTTTGCTTATTAGCTGGATTTGACAAGGAGCTTGATAATTTTGTAATCCAACAGTAACCTTTGTTGATATGCACCACAATTATTACTTTTTAATAATAATTATTATTAATTGCGTGTATTATCATAACGCCTAGAACACCATTGTGCTAGGTGCCATACTAAGGAGCATGAAATCTCATATCCTGCCTTCTGGGAATGTTGTGTGAATTAATTAATGTTTTCTCAGCAGTTTAAAAATGCAAACCACAATGATGAAGATTTTCAAAGCAGCCTGGGGATTTAGACACATATCTTCCACTAATTTAAATACCCTAAATCACCTAAACTGCTTTGAAAATCTCAGCCTACGGAATTGCTTTTAAGAACATATGAATGGCCATACTGGGTCAGACCAAAGGTCCATCCAGCCCAGTATCCTGTCTACCGACAGTGGCCAATGCCAGGTGCCTCAGAGGAAGTGAACCTAACAGGTAATGATCAAGTGATCTCTCTCCTGCCATCCATCTCCACCCTCTGACAAACAGAGTCTAGGGACACCATTCCTTATCCATCCTGGCTAATAGCCATCAATGGACTTAACCTCCATGAATTTATCCAGTTCTCTTGTTAATAACTGTAATAACGATACAAGCTGAACAATGTGGGGGTCAGGAAGGAATCACTTTCTCTAGGTACTTATGCTGTCCACATCACCACAGAAACGGAGGGGGGTAACCGTGCAGACCGTGCTCCAGAATGGAAGCAGAAGTGGCTGAATGGGAAGTGGCTGTAAGAAGAGAGATGGCTGGGAGTAGAAGCTGGCTGGGACTGGGAAGCTGAAAGAAGCAGGATTACCAGAGACCGCTTGGAGTGGAGGCTGTGAAAATCTAATACAAAGGGTAAGCAGAGGAACTGTGTCATGTCTGTTATGTGCTTATGTTTGGATGACTAAATCTATTTTAAGGAGACTGGTAGGGTTGCCAGGCGTCCGGTTTTCGACCAGAACGCCCGGTCAGAAAGGGACCCTGGCAGCTCTGGTCAGCACTATCGACTTGGCCGGTAAAAGTCCGGTCGGCAATGCAGCAGGGGTCCAGGGCTAAGGCAGGCTCCCTACCTGCCCTGGCTCTGCATGGCTCCCAGAAGCAGCTGCCAGGTCCCCACAGCCCCTAGGTGCATGGGCCGTCAGGGAGGCTCCATGCACTGCCCCTGCCAGTGTGCCGGCTCCGCAGTTCCCATTGGCCTGGAACCCCAACCAATGGGAGCTGTGGGGGTGGCACCTGTGGGCATGAGGGCAGGACGCTGACCCTCCCTGGCTGCCCAGGCGACAACGAGCCGCATGGACCTGGCGGCTGCTTCCTGGGAGCCGCAGTAAACACCTCCAGGATCCTGCACCCCTCCTGCACCCCAACCCCCTGACCCTACACAGGTTTACCTATGTACCCAAAGTCCCTCCTTGAGCCTACACCTCATACCTCCCAACACACCAACCCCCTGCACCATCGCTCAGCCCCCTCCTGCACCCCAAGCTCCTTATCCCTGGCTCCACCCCAGAGCCTGCACCCCCAGTTGGGGGTCATCAGGCCCTCCCGCACCCCAACCCCCTGCCCCAGCCTGGATCCCACTCCTGGACCCCAAACCCCTCATCCCTGGCCCCACCCCAGAGTCCACATCCCCATCCAGAGCCTGCACCCCCTCCCACACTCTGAACCCCTCAGCCTCAGCCCAGAGCCCCCTCCAGCTTCCCAAACCCCTCATCCCCAGCCCACCCAAGAGTCTGAACCTCCCAGCCAGAGTCCACACCCCCCCTGCATCCCAACCCCCTACCCCAGCCTGGATCCCTCTTCCGCACACTGAACCCTTCATTTCTGGCCCCAGCTGGAGCACACATCCCCAGCCCAGAGCCCATATCCCCCCGCACCCCAACCCCCTGCCCCAGCCCAGTGAAAGCGAGTGAGGGTGGGGGAGAGCAAGTGACGGAGGGAGGGGGAATGGAGTGAGCAGGGTCGGGGCCTCAGAGAAGGGGCAGAGCAGGGGCGGGGCGCGGCAGGGGTGTTCAGTTTTGTGCCATTAGAAAGTTGGCAACCCTAGTGCAGAGTCTCCTGGCTGCCCCAACCATAGGAGCCAGAGCGGGGACATGCCGGCCACTTACGGGAGCCGCGTGGAGCCACAGCAGGCAGGGAGCCTGCCTTGCCCTGCTGCGCCACTGACCGGACTGTGCTGACAGGAGCCACCAGGGGCCCTTTTCTACTGGGCAGTCCGGTCAAAAACTGGATACCTGGAAGCCCTACTCCACATGCTGCCCCCATCCCAAGCGCCAGCTCTGCAGCTCCCATTGGCTGGGAACCATGACCAATGGGAGCTGCAGGTGTGGTGCCTGCAGACAGGGCAGCGCTCAGAGCCACCTGGTCACGCCTCTGTGTAGGAGCCAGAAGGGGGACATGATGCTGCTTCTGGTAAGTGCCACCCAGAAGCTTCATCCCTGACCCTCTCCCATGACCCGACCCTCTCCCATGACCCAACCCCCTGCCCCAGCCCAGATCCACCTCCCACCCTCCAACCCCCCCAATTCCAGCCTCCTTCACCCCAAACCCATCATCCCTAGCTCTACCCCAAAGCCAGCCCCTCCAGCCAGAACCCTCACCCGCTGCACCCTAACCCCCTATCCCAGCCCTGATCCCCCTGAAGCCGTCTGAACACCTTGGTCTCAGCTCAGAACACCCTCTTACACCCTCTTACAAACCCCCTCATTCCCTGCCCCACCCCAGAGTCTGCACCCCTAGCCGGAGCCCTCACTCCTTCCCCCCACCCCCCCGGCACCCTAACCCTCTGAGCCAGTCCACTGAAAATGAACAAGTGAGTGAGGATGGGGAGAGCGAGCAACGGGGTTGGGGGGATGGAGTGAGCAGGCGGGGCGGGGGGGGGGGGGGGGCTTGGAGAAGGGGAAGGACAGGGGCAGTGCAAGGGTGTTCAGTTTTGTGCAAGTAGAAAGTTGGCAACCCTAGATGCAGGTCCTAGTTCATCCAGCCCTCAAACTGGGGAGTGGGATTTTTTTTTTGAGGGAGGAGGGAAACTTTTTACATATTTTTAAATCAATCAGGCCTGAGTATCCCGTCACTTACATGGATGTAAATCAGGAGTAACCCCACTAGTGTAAAATAAGAGTAATGAACAATTAGGACAATAGCTAGTATCGCAAGTACCTAGAAGCAGCTAGTACTTCTTGAAAAGGTGAGTGTGACAGAGGGTGCCATGCCTTCGTGGCTGCCGACTGGAGGCCCCGCAGCTCTGCTCTATTCCACCCCGGGAAACAGTTATCTGTAGAGAAAAGAGCAGCCATTTTGAAAAGCAGCAAGATATGGTCCTCCAGCAGCCAGAAGGGCTGGGGATCAGCAATAGCCAATCGAGACCAACAGGATGAAATAAAGAGCTGCCTGCTGGCAGCAAGTCAATGATTAGCTGAAGCCAGAGGAGTGAGGAGCAGTGCTCCTTAGGCTGCAGCCAGAGGTACCAGGCTGGTCCAGGGCCTTTTACTGGCGCAGAAAAGGACCTGTTGGTTGTAGCACTCACGCACTTTGGGGTGGGCGTCCTGCTCACAGTTTTAGGTTTATGAATCCTGCTTGTGGCATTTCCCATAATTAATGTCAGGAGACTTCCCTCCTTTCATTAAATTTTTCTTTTCTATGCTCAGACTCTGTGCTTGCGAGAGGGGAAGTATTGCCTCTCAGGGGCACCCAGGGGTGGTGTGTAATTTTCCCAGGTTACTGGGTGAAGGCTCCAGCTGGTTCTCTGTTGTATTGATGAAGAACCCCTGGGAATTGAACCTGGCCCTGGTTGCTGCCGGCTCCACCTGGCAGAAGGGTTACACAGGACAAAGGAATTGTTAACATTTGTGAACACAGCTCTCTCAAAGTCAGGAGTTCCGTCTTGCTAGTTCAAGTAGGGAGCAACTACGCAGTAGCCATGAGAGACAGCCTAGCTCCTGAAGGTGTCATGAAACCAGGGAGTTGGGCTATGTGATACAGAGGGTATGATGCCAACTAGAAAAGGGTTCAGTGTTTGCTACAAGCAACCCCTGTCTCAGATCTGACAAACTCACTACCCCTAACACACCGCTTTCCTGGTATTTATCCATAAAGGGTAGCATTTGAGGTCTTGAAAGCTTGTAACTTATTGATGCTCATAGTCATTGAGAGATGTGTGTACAGGTAATAGTTAAGGAATAATGTAACTATGTTGAAAATGATTCACTTGGGGTCTTGGATTTAAAGTGATGGCCCATTCAAGCCACAGGGAGTTGTCATCTCTCCCCGGGTAGATAGTTACGGCATATATTGCTCCACTGTCCACCATTGCACCAACCCAGAAGAGTCAATGGAAAACCATCAAAGACAAATTATAAACATGGAAACCACTTGGAAGTGAAAAGGAAGGACAGGGCAGCAAGGGGATCCCCTATCTGTGAATAAAGAAAAGAGACAGGCACTCTGGACCCATTCATTGAGGAGTTAATATGATGAACGGGATGAGTGAAGAAAGACTGGATCCTAGCTCTTTGGGGACAGCAAACGCTACAAAAGACTGAATTTTGGGGTGAGAATCTACTTTTTTGGATAGGCGAGGGAACTATTGAATGTAGGCCCTAGTTCCCATTTTATTATTGTGTTTTGTATGTAACTCTCTGTTTTCATCACTTACTTGTTTCTGTTTGAATCTCCGTTCTTTCTTAAATCCATTTCCTTTTGTATTACTATAACTCAATAGTATTGCTGTGTGTGATACAGGAGCAATGTTCTATGGGAAAACTGGTAAACTGGGGTAAGCTGCTCCTTTAGGAGTGGAGGATCTGGGATTTCTGCGGGTATGCAGTGATCAGACGCCGGACACCGCTTTGAAGGGGCTTGGTGCATATGTTATCAACCTGCAGGGAAAAGTCAGGGCTGGTATAGTCCAGAGAAGAGTGCCTGAGTAGCTGATGGTCCAGTTGTTTTAGGGAGCTAAAACCCAGCTGGCACAGGCAAGACTCCCTCATGCTTGAGGCAGAGGGCAAGAAGGTGACTCACAGCTCTGGGTTCCCCAAGAAGTGTCACAGGGTGCCAGCAGGAGAGCACAGAGGCTCTGCAATGCTTGAGTTCCCTCTGGACTCTTCAGGCTTTGCAGCTTTGGAGGCCTATGACTTGATCCTAATGAGAGCACGAAAAGGAAGCTCAATAAGTGGAACCTAGTGGAGTTTTCCCAGGTCTTGGTGCACCTCATGTGAGCTGGAGGTTACAATGTGGCCCTTATTTAATAAATAAAGGACAATACAAGCCAGAGATAATTATAGTGAAGAAAAGGAGAGTAAAGTGTATTCCCTCATTGGGAAGTTACACAGGAGGCAGTGTGGTCAAGTAGCTAGGGAACTGGAATAGGACTAGGGAGATCTGGGCTTTATTCCTGGCTCTGCCACTGACCTGCCGTGTGACCTTGGGCAAGTCACTTTCCCCTGCCATCCTTTTTCTGTCTTGTCTATTTAGACTACAAGCTCTTAGGGGCAGGAACTCTTATTATGTATATGTACAGTGCTAGCACGGTGGGACCCAGATCTTGGTTGAGGCTTCCAAGCTCTACGCTAATAGAAATAAGAAAATGTTGAGTTTCAAGGAGTATAGGGATAGCCCTGGCTTCTCCCCACATAAAAATAAACTAGTGTGGCAGATATGCAATAGTGAGACTGCACATGTTGTTCTGGACTAGTGTTGTTGTCATAACCTTTTTTTGCTCACTTTTCTTGACTGCAGTTAAGTTCTCCCTAGATACACAAGCTTGGCAAACCTCTTAAAAACAAATCTGTCTACTTGCCAGGAAGGTTTTCCCAGGCTCTCCTGCCTCTAATTTTAGTGAAAGATACAACAGGGAAATGGGTGATATAAGAGCAACTAGCACAAATCAAGTGCAGGGGGAGATTATTAGTCAATTGTTCCTAGTGTAACTGCCACTTAAGAAATGTTTTCAGTTGAAAACAAGCCAGCAAGGAAATGCAGAATTTTCTTTCCCCTGTTGGCATTTCCAACTGAAAAGTCTTTTATCCTCTACAGAGTTGTCAGTGGTTACACTGGTATTGATATCAACCCCATGCCAATTGCCTTTTTGTAGGTCGAATGATCATAACATCTCTTCTTACCCACTTGTGGGAGATTTCTCTTCCCCTCAGCCTACTTCTCTGAAGCATTGTATCACTCATCCTGGATCTCGCAACATTTCTCTCTTGAGGAATCCTCCTCCTCATCCTCTGAAAAGAAAATACAAAAGATGATGTCATTTTTTTTTCTGCCTCTACATCAGTGGTGGGCAACCTGCAGACCATCAGGGTAATCGGCTGGCAGGCTGCGAGGCAATTGTTTACATTGACTGTCCGCAGGCATGGCTCTCCGCAGCTCCTAGTGGCCACAGTTTGCCAGTCCAGGCCAATGGGAGCTGCGGGAAGCGGCAGCCAGCGCGTCCCTGGACTTATGGCTTATTACAACTATCTGTAACCCACTAACTCCCCATTTCCCCCCCCCCATGACTGCAAAGGCTACTTCACTTTGAATGGTCCCTTACGCCATGTGTTAAGTGTTTATGCTAAGCAGTCTGTTCCACCTCCTATTTAGCTGTGGTACTCTGAGTCCCTTTCCCAGACCCACGGAAGAGCTCTGTGTAGCTCGGAAGCTTGTCTCTTTCACCAGCAGAAGTTGGTCCAATAAAAGTATTACCTCCCCTTGTCTCTGTAATGTGGCCTAGATTCTGCTCTCGATTGCGCAGCGTTTCCACTTGCTATTGCTTGCATGCTCAGGTAGCATTTGAAACCTGTGCACATCGGCACTGGGACTTGCAAAGCTCCACCCTCTGAAATGGTAGCCACCTTGTTGCTCATTATTTTTCACAGAACTGGAAAAGCATTTTCCCATTTGCTGTGGCTTGTCAAATGTACCATGCCGTACAATTCACTAGCTATTCAGACATTGCCCTCTAGCCATTTGGCCAGACCCTCGGTTGGTGTAAACCAGTATAGCTCCAGCTAAGTCAGTGGAGCTATGCTGATTTTCATCAGCTCAGGAGATGGCCCATTATTTTTATATCATTTCCCTCCATGGAATATTGTTTCCGTTCGCCATATTATGAATTTTCAGGGGATAGCGAGGAATATGGATTATTTTATGTCAGATAGCTAAAGAAAATGTAATATAAGTATGTGGAGATGTACAGCATATTGTTTTGCATAGTCAGAGAGCATTTGTATCAGCTTGAATGCATACATTGCTCAACAAATTCTAGATCTACAGTGAAAACTAGCAGTATGAAGGGAGTGGTCCCAGCTGTAGCTAGAGTCATGGCTAGCTGACGTATTTTCCTTGTAAAAGAATCGTACATTCAGTCTGTGATCATGTACTTTACAGGTTTGTCTACACAGCAAGTTTCTGGCTTGGCTTGACAGAATCAGGATAGTGGGGCTAGCACTTTAAAAATAGCTGGGTAGACTGGGCTTTGAAGCTGTGACTTGGGCTGGAGGTTTGGCTCTGAAGCCCACCCTGAGCTTCAGAGCCTGAGCACCAGCCCAAGCTGCAACTCCAAAGTCCTGTCTACACTGCTATGTATAGAGGGCTAGCATGAGCCCTGCCAGCTCAAGGTTGTCAACTTGAGCTGGAAGGCTCAATGCAGCACGTTGCATAGACCTATCCTAAAAGTCTTCTACACTCCTTTTTGGTTTGGCTTGACCTGTTTCAGTGAGTTTCACCTGGCTTCTGCGCTCTAAATGGGGGACCCTTTTAAAGTGATGTTTGTTATTCCTTGAGTATGTTGCTTTTGACCTTCTTTTAGATTTCATAGAATCATAGAATCATAGAATCATAGAATATCAGGGTTGGAAGGGACCCCAGAAGATCATCTAGTCCAACCCCCTGCTCAAAGCAGGACCAATTCCCAGTTAAATCATCCCAGCCAGGGCTTTGTCAAGCCTGACCTTAAAAACCTCTAAGGAAGGAGATTCTACCACCTCCCTAGGTAACGCATTCCAGTGTTTCACCACCCTCTTAGTGAAAAAGTTTTTCCTAATATCCAATCTAAACCTCCCCCACTGCAACTTGAGACCATTACTCCTCGTTCTGTCATCTGCTACCATTGAGAACAGTCTAGAGCCATCCTCTTTGGAACCCCCTTTCAGGTAGTTGAAAGCAGCTATCAAATCCCCCCTCATTCTTCTCTTCTGCAGGCTAAACAATCCCAGCTCCCTCAGCCTCACCTCATAACTCATGTGTTCCAGTCCCCTAATCATTTTTGTTGCCCTTCGCTGGACTCTCTCCAATTTATCCACATCCTTCTTGAAGTGTGGGGCCCAAAACTGGACACAGTACTCCAGATGAGGCCTCACCAATGTCGAATAGAGGGGAACGATCACGTCCCTCGATCTGCTCGCTATGCCCCTACTTATACATCCCAAAATGCCATTGGCCTTCTTGGCAACAAGGGCACACTGCTGACTCATATCCAGCTTCTCGTCCACTGTCACCCCTAGGTCCTTTTCTGCAGAACTGCTGCCTAGCCATTCGGTCCCTAGTCTGTAGCTGTGCATTGGGTTCTTCCGTCCTAAGTGCAGGACCCTGCACTTATCCTTATTGAACCTCATCAGATTCCTTTTGGCCCAATCTTCCAATTGGTCTAGGTCCTTCTGTATCCTATCCCTCCCCTCCAGCGTATCTACCACTCCTCCCAGTTTAGTATCATCCGCAAATTTGCTGAGAGTGCAATCCACACCATCTTCCAGATCATTTATGAAGATATTGAATAAAACCGGCCCCAGGACCGACCCTTGGGGCACTCCACTTGATACCGGCTGCCAACTAGACATGGAGCCATTGATCACTACCCATTGAGCCCGACAATTTAGCCAGCTTTCTACCCACCTTATAGTGCATTCATCCAGCCCATACTTCCTTAACTTGCTGACAAGAATACTATGGGAGACCGTGTCAAAAGCTTTGCTAAAGTCAAGAAACAATACATCCACTGCTTTCCCTTCATCCACAGAACCAGTAATCTCATCATAAAAGGCGATTAGATTAGTCAGGCATGACCTTCCCTTGGTGAATCCATGCTGGCTGTTCCTGATCACTTTCCTCTCATGCAAGTGCTTCAGGATTGATTCTTTGAGGACCTGCTCCATGATTTTTCCAGGGACTGAGGTGAGGCTGACTGGCCTGTAGTTCCCAGGATCTTCCTTCTTCCCTTTTTTAAAGATTGGCACTACATTAGCCTTTTTCCAGTCATCCGGGACTTCTCCGGTTCGCCACGAGTTTTCAAAGATAATGGCCAGTGGCTCTGCAATCACAGCCGCCAATTCCTTCAGCACTCTCGGATGCAACTCGTCCGGCCCCATGTCATTCCTAAAAGTGATGACTGAAAAAGGGTCAGATACTACTGGGTTTGGAGAAAGAGTCATAGTATCATGGGGCTTTTTTAAATTAAATCTAGCTAAACTAGCCATTCTATTTCATCTTTCCAATTAAACTAATCATTCTGACTTATCTAATCTGTATGCTAGCTAACCTATCCAGGTGTTAATACAATGGTCATCATTGTGGAATTCTATAAATAGAAAATATGTTCAAAATAACTTAGAATCTTTATGTGACATAGAATCATAGAAGATTAGGGTTGGAAGAGACCTCAGGAGGCTCTCTAGTCCAACCCCCTGCTCAAAGTAGGACCAACCCCAACTAAATCATCCCAGCCAGGGCTTTGTGAAGCCGGGCCTTAAAAACTTTAAAAACCCTACCACCTCCCTAGGTAACCCACTCCGGTGCTTCACCACCCTCCTAGTGAAACAGTGTCTCCTAATATCCAACCTTGACCTCCCCCACTGCAACTTGAGACCATTGCTCCATTTCTGTCATCTGCCACCACTGAGAACAGCCTAGCTCCATCCACTTTGGAACCCCCCTTCAGGTAGTTGAAGGCTGCTATCAAATCCCCCCTCACTCTTCTCTTCTGCAGACTAAATAAGCCTAGTTCCCTAAGCCTCTCCTCGTATGTCTTGCGCCCCAGCTCCCTAATCATATTTCATCCCAAAATATCTCCATGTGTTACGATATAGATAGATAATTTTCACAGCATCATTGCTATGCAGATAACCAAGCTCCAGCATTAGATATTTCATGTTGACCTCCATATTGTCATGGTGTCATTTTCACATTTTATTATGGCTTTCATAGTTTTTTAGACCCTTGAGAAGGGACATTGTCCTTCCCAAGTCTGCCATAGAAAATCAGCTGTTTATTTTCCTCTAAAAATGCTCACAGCTATTTAAAAAAGCATTTACTTTATTGTTTACCACTTGATAAAGCAAATATTGTACGACATTGGTCTAGGTGAAGAGTAGTAGAATGGAACCTTTGTTTGGAGAATCTCCAAGTGACCTATCGGTAAGATAGGCAAAGAGCAACTGACAGACAAAATATGGTTGGCATAGCTAGGACTGGGGAAAACTGTTATTTTCAGAGATGGGCCCCAGCCAACTCTCGGGATCCAAACACATCCAAACTTTGAGGATATTTGGAATCCCAAGCTGGATCCATGTTTGATTTTGTGTCTATCTTTAGAAATGGGCTAAATACCAAAAACCCAGCAACTTCAAATGTTGTGCTACTTCCCTAATTCATGTGGGATCATATTGTGCTCATTCAGTCCGTGTAGCCATCAGGCATACACAGCAAAGGGTGGAAAAAAGAAGCTAAAGGAGGACCTGGGATCAGAGTTAAAGAGCATAAGCCATTTGGGGCAGGGGCTTTATTCTTCTTCTGTGTACAGCACCCAGCACAATGGGGTCCTGGTCTATGAAATAAGAATCAGAATAACTGGTGATAATGCTTACTGCTATGTACACATCCTGATGGGTTGAGGTTTGTGTGTGTCTTTATTAATAAGACTTGGGAACAGTGTCCAAGGTAGAGGTCAGCAATGGGAGACTAACTGGAGAAAGTGAGGTTTGGTCAAAAATGTTTATAAAAAATAGTTTTTAAAATTTAAAAGTTGTTCGTTTTTTTTTTCCTTATGGCTGAAAGTTGATCAATTTTTCATTTTTAGTGAAAATTTTCAATTGAAATTCTGAACAAACTTAACCAAAACCAGTATCGACATTTTCACAACATTTCTGTAATGGATTAATAATGCTTTCAATATTTTTATTTTTTAAAAGTCATGAAAAGTTTTGAGAAAAAACAAAAAATTCTAAAGAGTTAACCATTTTTTTCCCCAGGAATTTTTTCATTAAAAAAAGAAAGGCTTTGGGAGTTGCAATTCATTCTCCTAAAGTTACCATTCTCATCTATGGGCTGGGCTCCCTGCCTGTATTACATCTTCCATGATGCATCGTAGCCAGGGACTTGGAAGTGAGACAGGAACATGCAAAACATATTGTGATGAAGGACACCAGTCTATAGAGGAAAATGGAAACATGAAGCACCCAACTATGACTCCCAAGAGGTACCATGGCAGCATTCCTGGACAGAGCTATTTTAGATTCTGGCCAAAATATTTTGTGTTTATTAGTTAGTATCTGGACGATGAAAAGCACTATAGAAATCCATCTCATTATTATGTGACCTATGTATAGGCACGTTTTGCAAGCCCAAACCTAGGTAACCATGTTTCAGAATCTACCCTGCATCCATTCTAAATAAGTGCCTTGAAGGGTTCAATTTTACACTGAAGGGCCACCATGAACAACTTACCAATGTTAAATACCGGTGTTCTGAAACTACTGTAACTGGCCGTGGTTCATCTGTAAATCAAATCCGTCGAGCCAGAGTTCACAAATCCTTAATCTGATGAAAATTGAAAGTTGTATGTCTGGGTTTGTGTATGTCTCAAATAAAGGGGGTGATTGATAGCTGTCTAGTCATGGGAAAATTGGCTGATACAGAAGCAGTTTCTGCTCACGTTAGTAAACAGATCACATAGCTCTGCTTCTTTCTTCCTTCACCCATTTAACAGCAGCATGTAGAGGTGCTAGCCTCTTTTATCTTTATTTTTGTGCTAGTGGGCTTTCTCCCAATCTATTCCATTGTCCAACAACACTTTATTTTGATGAGCTGTAGGGATGCAGGAACAAGTTCATCTGTCTCTCACTCTGATGCAATTAATTCTCTACAATTTTTTCCCTTGTGTGCCATTCTGTGGTGGATTTTTTTTTTCTCCTCTAAATTCAATGTCTAAAGGTAAGAGGAACTGCTGCAATCCTCAAGGAAAAAGTGCTATAGTAATTGTGTTTTTAACCCTAGAGTCAGAGTGTTATGCTATTCCAGAAGACAAAGGGATATATTACTAGAGAACTATCAGCCTTTAGCCTTTGGAAAGTCTGACAAGAATCTTCATTGTGATTCAAATGTAATTTCACTCAGACTTTAAAAAAAAAAACGGGGGCAGAAAATGGATAGATAGTTTTTATGGCACTAGACAGACGCAAGAGATCTAGATTCTAGTCTCTGCTTTGCCCCAGGTTCCCTGTGTGACCTTAGACAAACCACTTAAACTCCCTTTGTTGCAGTTCCCCATCTATAAAATGGGGGTGATATTAATAAGCCTTCCTTCCCCAACCCTTTGGCTGCACTGCCTCTTTGGATAGTTAGCTCTTTGGTGCAGAGACTGTCTTTTACTAGCTGTTTGTTCAGTGTCTAACATAACTGGGCCCTGATCTAGGAAGAGGCCTGTAGACACTAACATTAGGTTATACATTGAGTCATGCTACCCTGAATCTGGAAGGTGTAACTGCCATCCTTCATGTAAGCTAGCAGAAACAGTTAAGCTCCTTTATAAAATAATAGTAGTATCCAAATCAAAACAAAGGCACGTCCAAAGGCACTTAACTACGTGGGTGAAGGGGTGTGGGTGTGGAGAGAGGCAAACAGAAGAAGGCCAGAGAAGGAGCAACGAAGCACCAAACAAATAGTGGGTGGTCCTGGAAAAGCCAACAGAGAGGGCTTTGGGACATGATGCTGGCTAGAAGAGTTTTGGGGCTGTGAGCAAGGACACTGACTCCTGAGGTTTTGGTTCCTCCTGCATTCAGCAAAACAAGACTTCATACCAGAGGTGAAAGTAAGCCAGTACGCCCCGGTACAGTGTACCAGCAAGAGCCCGTGCGCCGTACCAGAGCTGATCAGCTTCTCCAGGAGGCAATTTAAAGGGCCTGGGGCTCCCAGCAGTGGCTGGAGACCCAAGCCCTTTAAATTGCCTCCAGAATCCTGCTGCCAGAGCCCTGGTCCGTAGCTGTGGCAGGAGCCCCAGGCCCTTTAAATAGCCACCGGAGCAGCAGCCGGGCTCCAGGGACAACTTAAAGAGTGCGGGGCTCCGGTTGCCACTACCGCCCCGGGTCCTTTAAATCATCCCCGGAGCCTGCTGGCACCCTGGAGTAGCGGGGGCAGGGCTCTGAGAATGATTTAAAGGGCCTGGGGCTCCAGCCGCCGTTACCGCTCTGGGCCCTTTAAATAGCTGCCAGAGCCCCAGAACTGCTACCCCAGGGCTCCAGCCGGCTCTGGGGATGATTTAAAGGATCCGGGCCGGTAGCGGCAACCAGAGCCCCAGACTCTTTAAATGGCCACCAGAGCCCTGCTGCCGCTACCCCAGGGGGTCGCTGCAGCAATTTAAAGGGCCCGGGGCTCCCACTGCCAGTACCCTCCGGAGCCCTTTAAATCGCCACCCGAGTGCTGGGGCTCCCAGCCGCCTCTCCAGCTGGTAGTTCCGGGGTGATTTAAAGGGCCCAGCTGCTGCTACTACAGTCCCAGCCCCGGGCCCTTTGTATCCTCTGGCCCTTTAAATCAAGGTTTAAAGGCCCTGCCTCTTCCGGTAGAGGCCACGCCTCTTCCGGTAGAGGCCACGCCTCTTCCAGTTGAGGCTCCATCCCTCCTAAGGACTCCAGAGTACTGGTAAATCCTTTAAATTACTTTCACCCCTGCTTCATACATTCCTTGTAAATAAACAAGATTGCATCAAAGGTGACTGACTCCATCATAATTTTTTTCCTGGAACAACCTGATCTAATCTCAAACACCAATGTCTAGTTCCCTAGAATCAACTCAGCCCCAAGAATTGACTCTAGCTGAAGACACTGAGACAGAGAGCAAACTCTTCTGCTGTTTGCAAAAGCTTCCCCCAAAAGAAACTGTACCAAACAATTAACAATACAATATTTCTTCTAAGACTGTACACTGCTCCCGGGCTTTGAAAAAGATCTTGTATGACTATGTGTAATAGTGCCACCCAGTGACTTTTGCTATAACAATACTGATAAATCCCAGACCGAGGAAGCCTTCTTTCAGCTTCACATAGGCATTTTTCATTTGTTCTTTTCTGTAGAATTTATGGCGAGTAATTTCCTGAGCTTGACTTGCAGGAAGCTGTATTTTGTGTTGATTTACAGTGGCTGCTGTTGGCATCACAACTTCTTGTATTTAATCCGAGTAAAAACCACATATGAACAATAATATGGCCACAGAGAAAGGAATTCAGAGAGCAAGGGGTTAGGACTGACCACTTAAAGAGGAGAGACTGAATGAATTAAGCTGGCTAAACAGCTGTCCCCCATCCCTAATGTCTGAGAATCTGGCCCATTTTGTATAATCTGGCCCATTTTAATAACACACTGTATGTAAGAAGAGCCAAAACTAAAGTTCACATGGCAGATGCTTAAAATTTGCAACAATGAGGAAATCCGTCTTGCTGTGATTTCCTTTTACATGGAAGTCCCTCTCCATTAGTCCATTTTAAAAGGCTGTATTGAAACAGCCAGCATACATCAACTTCACAAATCCCTGGACTCATGGAGACAGCTGAAAACCCCTACATCTTCACTAAGAATTTCAACATCTGCTTTAACCAGGTCCTGAGTGCATTACACATGTGATCCAGGGAGAGTCCGATACAGTTTTTTGTGCATTTCCATGAAACACCCACATCTTAAGTTGCCATCTTTGTTTTTGAAGGGACATCTGATGAAATGCATTATAAATTTGCCCTGCTTCATGGAGACTTTGGCAAATGATAAGATAAGAGCTTCATCATTTTGCATTAACTTTTGGATGAAATTTGTTTTGGGACTTGGAGTATTGTTTTGAGATTGTTATATTAATAAACCCAGATCCCAAGGAGGGGTATTTTTGGCCACAAAAAGCCTGTGTGGATTTTATTTGAGGAACCAAGATGGAGGACTGAAGTGAGGGGCCACTCGCATGGCTGCTTCAAGGCCATGACGGGGTACCTGGGAGGAGGCTGCTCATTCACAGAGCAGCTGCAGTCAAAGAGGGATGGTATAGCTCAGTGGTTTGAGCATTGGCCTGCTAAACCGAGGGTTATGAGTTCAATCCTTGAGGGGGCTGTTAAGTTGATCTGGGGCAAAAAATGGGGATTGGTCCTGCTTTGAGCAGGGGATTGGACTGAATGATCTCCTGAGGTCCCTTCCAACCCTGTGATTCTGTGAAATGAGCAAAGAAGACATTAGCTTGCATCAGGAATGGGATGGTGAACAATATGGAGACTATTATAAGGCCTTTATTTAAATCAAAGGCATGGGCTCATCTAGATACTGGGCAGTATTGGTCATCACATCTCAGAAAGGATATTGTAGAACTAGAGGGGGGTCAGAAAAGGGTGAGGAGAATGAGGAAGGACCTTATGTAGAGATTGAAAAGATTGGGATTGTTTATTTTACAGAAGAGATTAATAAATTTAAATAAAATAGTGTATAATAGTATATAAAACAATGAATCTTCTAGAGGAGGGAGATGGTGAACTTCTGTCCCTGTCTCTTCATAGAAGAAAAAGAGAACATTCAATGAAAGTATAAGGTATAGTCAAAGCAGTACAATGTTCTAGTGTAGGCAAGGTCTATCTATAAGTATATGTAAGTCCCTTCGTTTTCAGTTTAAACTGATTTTTACAAAAAAATAAATAAATCCTGGGTTTTACAAAAAGAATTATTTGGTGTTTTTTTCTGATTTTCACCCTACTTTTATATCATTCAAAGAAATAAAAAGTAACTTGTTTGCCGGAAGCTGGAAATGGGCCACAGAGGATGGATCACTTGATGATCTCTAGTTCTATTCATTCCCTCTGGGACACCTGGCATTGGCCACTGTCGGAAGAAAGGATACTGGTCTAGATGGACCTTTAGTTTGACCCAGTATGGCCATTCTTATGTTCTTAAGGTGAAAAATCATAACCGATAAAAGGAAATACACTTTCAAACCATGTGTAATTAGAGTGTGGAACTGATTCCCACAGGAAGCTGTTGAGGCCAAGAACTTGGAAAGATTCAAAAAGGGATTGGATAGTTAGATGCATATCAAGAATATCCAGAGTTATCAGAATTACTGGTAAAATTTTGAGAAAAGGATATAAAAATTTGTATTTCAAGGTTGCACTATCAGAGATCAGAATGAGACCTAATGTGAGGAACAGATTACCCCACATATGCCAGTTGTGGGGTTCTTACACCTTTCTCTGAAGTACCTGGTGCTAGCTGTTAGACAGGTCATTAGATGGATCCTGGGTCTGGTGCAGTCCAGCAATTCTTGTGTTCCTAAGTAAGAGAGAGATCCTCTCTATTCCCAGGCCACAAAGAGCTCTCATATCATCATTCACCTGGTCTCATTAAGCTGAACTGAAACCTGGTGTAAGCGGGAGCAACTCTGTGGGCTTTATTGCAGTTCAATAGAAGTCAGTGGAGTTACATTCACTTACATCATGTCTGAATCTGGCCCACTCTGTCTAGTATTTGCAGTGCATATCTTGAAGGGTGTCCATTAATTCCAGAGTTAGATTCACAATTCTCACCACAATGTTCTAAGATTGAATAACCAGTTGTATCAAAGGCAGCCCTATGATCCAATAAAACCTAAATCAAAAGCAGACTGCTGCGAAAGAAAGGACATTTAGGAGCCTAACAGATATTGTCTTGCAGCTCTGATGCTTGTTTAAAAAGGCTGCTTGGGATGCTGAGCACAGCAAGACACGATGAGTGCTTTGGAAAGTGAGTTACCATTCCTTGCTTCAAAAATCTTCGATCAGAATGGCAGATTAGAGATGGCCTGATAACAACCTGAAAAATTAGTAGAAGGGGATTGCTTTTATGATCTGTGGGTACAATGGAAGATGATTTAAGAGCTAATCAATACCCACAGAAAGAGAGTTAGTGCTGTATTGATGCATTTGGAGGTGCAATAGGCGCCACTATTGTATGCCTGGAGGCTACATATAGAGGCTAGGTCTTTAGAGTGGCTGAAAAGACAGAGTTCATAATAGAGTTAGAAGCCTCATCTAGTTTCCTAGTGGTAGAACACAGCCTGAGATCCAGCAGCCAGATCAAATTCACTTTCAGTTGCAATAAACTTCCGGATATAAGATCAGATTTGAATTTAACTTTCTATAAATCTTATCCCAAAGGGACACTTCTTGAATGGCCTGTTACATTAAAATGATGGATTCCAGGAAGTCTAAGTAGTTACAATTGTCTTTCCTATTAAACGTTCATCCTTGAGCCTACTATTTTCATTGTCCTCCTCCCTCTCCCTTTTCTCTAACTGTTGCGTGTATTGTCTGACTCTTGTCTTAAGAGTAAGTAAGCTCTGCAGGCAGAAACAGAGACTGTTTCCTTCCTATTTTCAGTACAATTTATTCCCCTTCCTGTACAGCAGTGTTTCCCAGACCAATGAAGTGAGCTGTAGCTCACGAAAGCTTATGCTCAAATAAATTTGTTAGTCTCTAAGGTGCCACAAGTCCTCCTGTTCTTTTTTCCCAAACTTGGGACGCTGCTTGTTCAGGGAAAGCCCCTGGTGCACTGGGCCGGTTTGTTTACCTGTTTCAGAGTAACAGCCGTGTTAGTCTGTATTCGCAAAAAGAAAAGGAGTACTTGTGGCACCTTAGAGACTAACCAATTTATTTGAGCATAAGCTTTCGTGAGATACAGCTCACTTCATCGGATGCATACTGTGGAAAGTACAGAAGATCTTTTTATACACACAAACCATGAAAAAATGGGTGTTTAGCACTACAAAAGGTTTTCTCTCCCCCCACCCCACTCTCCTGCTGGTAATAGCTTATCTAAAGTGAAAAGGAGTACTTGTGTTTGAAGATTGAAGTGTTCTCCGACTGGTTTATGAATGTTATAATTCTTGACATCTGATTTGTGTCCATTTATTCTTTTACGTAGAGACTGTCCAGTTTGACCAATGTACATGGCAGAGGGGCATTGCTGGCACATGATGGCATATATCACATTGGTGGATGTGCAGGTGAACGAGCCTCTGATAGTGTGGCTGATGTTATTAGGCCCTGTGATGGTGTCCCCTGAATAGATATGTGGGCACAATTGGCAACGGGCTTTGTTGCAAGGATAAGTTCCTGGGTTAGTGGTTCTGTTGTGTGGTACAAATCAGATGTCAAGAATTATAACATTCATAAACCTGTCGGAGAACACTTCAATCTCTCTGGTCACGCAATCACAGACATGAAGGTCGCTATCTTAAAACAAAAAAACTTCAAATCCAGACTCCAGCGAGAAACTGCTGAATTGGAATTCATTTGCAAATTGGATACTATTAATTTAGGCTTAAATAGAGACTGGGAGTGGCTAAGTCATTATGCAAGGTAGCCTGTTTCCTCTTGTTTTTTCCTACCCCCCCCCCCAGATGTTCTGGTTTAACTTGGATTTAAACTTGAAGAGTGGTCAGTTTGGATGAGCTATTACCAGCAGGAGAGTGAGTTTGTGTGTGTATGGGGGTGGTGGGGGGATGTGAGAAAACCTGGATTTGTGCAGGAAATAGCCCAACTTGATTGTCATGCACATTGTGTAAAGAGTTGTCACTTTGGATGGGCTATCACCAGCAGGAGAGTGAATTTGTGTGTGGGGGTGGAGGGTGAGAAAACCTGGATTTGTGCTGGAAATGGCCCACCTGATGATCACTTTAGATAAGCTATTACCAGCAGGACAGTGGGGTGGGAGGAGGTATTGTTTCATGATTTCTGTGTGTATATAAAGTCTGCTGCAGTTTCCACGGTAAACATCTGATGAAGTGAGCTGTAGCTCACGAAAGCTCATGCTCAAATAAATTGGTTAGTCTCTAAGGTGCCACAAGTACTCCTTTTCTTTTTGCGAATACAGACTAACACGGCTGTTCCTCTGAAACCTGTCATTATGCAAGGCACTGCATTTAGCCGTATGGAGTGGAAATCTATCAACTGCATGAAGAAACTTGTACAGATACAGACAGACATCATCTTCCTTTCCAAATGCAAACAGATGGACATCATACCAAAAGGACTGAAGGTCAAAAATCCATTACAATCTACATACCACACAGACTATGCTGACAGCTTGTGCCTCACGCTCTCAAAGAAACTGCGGAATCACCTGATCAAGATCCTCTACAGCAAACAGGGAAAGATTAAGAATGAGCTCTCAAAAATGGATACTCTCATAAAGAACCAACCTTCCACACAAACTTCCTCGTGGCTGGATTTTACTAAAACTAGACAAGCCATTTACAACGCACACTTTGCTTCTCTACAAAAGAAAAAAGACACTAAACTTTCTAAACTACTACATGCTACAAGGGGCCACAGCAATGGTTCCCTCACCCCACCTAGCAATATTGTTAACCTATCCAACTATACTCTCAGCCCAGCAGAAGCAGCTGTTCTATCTCGGGGCCTCTCCTTCTGCCCCTCCACCCCCACGAACATGATACAGTTCTGTGGTGACCTAGAATCCTATTTTCGACGTCTCCGTCTCAAGGAATATTTCCAAAATACCTCTGAACAACATACTAATCCACAGAGGTCTCCCTGCCAACACTACAGAAAGAGGGATTCTAGATGGACTCCTCCTGAAGGTCGAAACAGCAGACTGGACTTCTACATAGAGTGCTTCCGCCGACGTGCACGGGCTGAAATTGTGGAAAAGCAGCATCACTTGCCCCATAACCTCAGCCATGCGGAACGCAATGCCATCCACAGCCTCAGAAACAACTCTGACATCATAATCAAAAAGGCTGACAAAGGAGGTGCTGTTGTCATCATGAATAGTTCGGAATATGAACAAGAGGCTGCTCGGCAGCTCTCCAACACGAGTTTCTACAAGCCATTACCCTATGATCCCACTGAGAGTTACCAAAAGCAACTACAGCATTTGCTCAAGAAACTTCCTGAAAAAGCACAAGATCAAATCCGCACAGACACACCCCTGGAACCCCGACCTGGGATATTCTATCTACTACCCAAGATCCATAAACCTGGAAATCCTGGGCGCCCCATCATCTCAGGCATTGGCACCCTGACAGCAGGATTGTCTGGCTATGTAGACTCCCTCCTCAGGCCCTACGCTACCAGCACTCCCAGCTACCTTCGAGACACCACTGACTTCCTGAGGAAACTTCAATCCATCGGTGATCTTCCTGATAACACCATCCTGGCTACTATGGATGTAGAAGCCCTCTACACCAACATTCCACACAAAGATGGACTACAAGCCGTCAAGAACACTATCCCCGATAATGTCACGGCTAACCTGGTGGCTGAACTTTGTGACTTTGTCCTTACCCATAACTATTTCACATTTGGGGACAATGTATACCTTCAGATCAGCGGCACTGCTATGGGTACCCGCATGGCCCCACAGTATGCCAACATTTTTATGGCTGATTTAGAACAACGCTTCCTCAGCTCTCGTCCCCTAAAGCCCCTACTCTACTTGCGCTATATTGATGACATCTTCATCATCTGGACCCATGGAAAAGAAGCCCTTGAGGAATTCCACCATGATTTCAACAATTTCCATCCCACCACCAACCTCAGCCTGGTCCAGTCCACACAAGAGATCCACTTCCTGGACACTACAGTGCTAATAAACAATGGCCACATAAACACCACCCTATACCGTAAACCTACTGACCGCTATTCCTACCTGCATGCCTCCAGCTTTCACCCTGACCACACCACACGATCCATCGTCTACAGCCAAGCTCTGCGATACAACCGCATTTGCTCCAACCCCTCAGACAGAGACAAACACCTACAAGATCTCTGTCAAGCTTTCTTACAACTACAATACCCACCTGCAGAAGTAAAGAAACAGATTGATAGAGCCAGAAGAGTTCCCAGAAGTTACCTACTACAGGACAGGCCTAACAAAGAAAATAACAGAACGCCACTAGCCGTCACCTTCAGCCCCCAACTAAAACCCCTCCAACGCATTATTAAGGATCTACAACCTATCCTAAAGGATGACCCAACACTCTCACAAGTTTTGGGAGACAGGCCAGTCCTTGCCTACAGACAGCCCCGCAACCTGAAGCAAATACTCACCAACAACCACATACCACACAACAGAACCACTAACCCAGGAACTTATCCTTGCAACAAAGCCCGTTGCCAATTGTGCCCACATATCTATTCAGGGGACACCATCACAGGGCCTAATAACATCAGCCACACTATCAGAGGCTCGTTCACCTGCACATCCACCAATGTGATCTATGCCATCATGTGCCAGCAATGCCCCTCTGCCATGTACATTGGTCAAACTGGACAGTCTCTACGTAAAAGAATAAATGGACACAAATCAGATGTCTAGAATTATAACATTCATAAACCAGTCGGAGAACACTTCAATCTCTCTGGTCACGCAATCACAGACATGAAGGTCGCTATCTTAAAACAAAAAAACTTCAAATCCAGACTCCAGCGAGAAACTGCTGAATTGGAATTCATTTGCAAATTGGATACTATTAATTTAGGCTTAAATAGAGACTGGGAGTGGCTAAGTCATTATGCAAGGTAGCCTGTTTCCTCTTGTTTTTTCCTACCCCCCCCCCCCCAGATGTTCTGGTTTAACTTGGATTTAAACCTGGAGAATGGTCAGTTTAGATGAGCTATTACCAGCAGGAGAGTGAGTTTGTGTGTGTATGGGGGTGGGGGGGATGTGAGAAAACCTTGATCTATGCAGGAAATAGCCTGACTTGATTATGTAAAGAGTTGTCACTTTGGATGGGCTAGCACCAGCAGGAGAGTGAATTTGTGTGGGGGGGTGGAGGGTGAGAAAACCTGGATTTGTGCTGGAAATGGCCCACCTGTTGATCACTTTAGATAAGCTATTACCAGCAGGACAGTGGGGTGGGAGGAGGTATTGTTTCATGATTTCTGTGTGTATATAAAGTCTGCTGCAGTTTCCACGGTAAACATCTGATGAAGTGAGCTGTAGCTCACGAAAGCTCATGCTCAAATAAATTGGTTAGTCTCTAAGGTGCCACAAGTACTCCTTTTCTCTCAAAAATGGATACTCTCATAAAAAAAAAACCTTCCACACAAAGTTCCTCGTGGCTGGACTTTACTAAAACTAGACAAGCCATTTACAACACACACTTTGCTTCTCTACAAAGAAAAAGGACACTAAACTTTCTAAACTACTACATGCCACAAGGGGCCACAGCAATGGTTCCCTCACCCCACCCAGCAATTTTGTTAACCTATCCAACTATACTCTCAGCCCAGCAGAAGCAGCTGTCCTATCTCGGGGCCTCTCCTTCTGCCCCTCCACCCCCATGAACATGATACAGTTCTGTGGTGACTTAGAATCCTATTTTCGATGTCTCCGACTCAAGGAATATTTCCAACACACCTCTGAACAACATACTAATCCACAGAGACCTCCCTACCAACATTACAAAAAGAAGGATTCTAGGTGGACTCCTCCTGAAGGTCGAGACAGCAGACTGGACTTCTACATAGAGTGCTTCCGCCGATGTGCACGGGCTGAAATTGTGGAAAAGTAGCATCACTTGCCCCACAGCCTCAGCTGTGCAGAACACAATGCCATCCACAGCCTCAGAAACAACTCTGACATCATAATCAAAAAGGCTGACAAAGGAGGTGCTGTTGTCATCATGAATAGGTCGGAATATGAACAAGAGGCTGCTCGGCAGCTCTCCAACACCACTTTTTACAAGCCATTACCCTCTGATCCCACTGAGAGTTACCAAAAGAAACTACAGCATTTGCTCAAGAAACTCCCTGAAAAAGCACAAGATCAAATCTGCACAGACACACCCCTGGAACCCCGACCTGGGATATTCTATCTACTACCTAAGATCCATAAACCTGGAAATCCTGGGTGCCTCATCATCTCAGGCATTGGCACCCTGACAGCAGGATTGTCTGGCTATGTAGACTCCCTCCTCAGGCCCTACGCTACCAGCACTCCCAGCTACCTTCGAGACACCACTGACTTCCTGAGGAAACTATAATCCATCGGTGATCTTCCTGATAACACCATCCTGGCCACTATGGATGTAGAAGCCCTCTACACCAACATTCCATACAAAGATGGACTACAAGCCGTCAAGAACACTATCCCCAATAATGTCATGGCTAACCTGGTGGCTGAACTTTGTGACTTTGTCCTCACCCATAACTATTTCACATTTGGGGCAATGTATACCTTTAAATCAGCGGCACTGCTATGGGTACCCGCATGGCCCCACAGTATGCCAACATTTTTATGGCTGACTTAGAACAACGCTTCCTCAGCTCTCGTCCCCTAACGCCCCTACTCTACTTGCGCTATATTGATGACATCTTCATAATCTGGACCCATGGAAAAGAAGCCCTTGAGAAATTCCACCATGATTTCAACAATTTCCATCCCAGCATCAACCTCAGCCTGGTCCAGTCCACACAAGAGATCCACTTCCTGGACACTACAGTGCTAATAAACGATGGTCACATAAACACCACCCTATACCGGAAACCTACTGACCGGTATTCCTACCAGCTTTCACCCTGACCACACCACATGATCCATTGTCTAAAGTCAAGCTCTGCGATACAACCGCATTTGCTCCAACCCCTCAGACAGAGACAAACACCTACAAGATCTCTATCAAGCATTCTTACAACTACAATACCCACCTGCAGAAGTGAAGAAACAGACTGATAGAGCCAGAAGAGTTCCCAGAAGTCACCTACTACACGACAGGCCTAACAAAGAAAATAACAGAACGCCACTAGCCGTCACCTTCAGCCCCCAACTAAAACCCCTCCAATGCATCATTAAGGATTTACAACCTATCCTGAAGGATGACCCAACACTCTCACAAATCTTGGGAGACAGGCCCGTCCTTGCCTACAGACAGCCCCCCAACCTGAAGCAAATACTCACCAGTAACCACATACCACACAACAGAACCACTAACCCAGGAACCTATCCTTGCAACAAAGCCCGTTGCCAACTGTGTCCACATATCTATTCAGGGGACACCATCACAGGGCCTAATAACATCAGCCACACTATCAGAGGCTCGTTCACCTGCACATCCACCAATGTGATATATGCCATCATGTGCCAGCAATGCCCCTCTGCCATGTACATTGGTCAAACTGGACAGTCTCTACGTAAAAGAATAAATGGACACAAATCAGATGTCAAGAATTATAACATTCAAAAACCAGTTGGAGAACACTTCAATCTCTTTGGTCACTTGATTACAGACCTAAAAGTGGCAATTCTTCAACAAAAAAACTTCAAAAACAGACTCCAAGGAGAGACTTCTGAATTGGAATTAATTTGCAAACTGGGTACAATTAATTTAGGCTTGAATAGAGACTGGGAATGGATGGGTCATTACACAAAGTAAAACTATTTCCCCATGTTTATCCCCCCCCCCCCCCCCCCCCCCGCTCCTCAGATGTTCCTGTTAACTGCTGGAAATGGCCCACCTTGATTATCACTACAAAAGGTCCCCTCCCCCTCCCCCTTCCCCGCTCTCCTGCTGGTATTAGCTCATCTTAAGTGATCACTCTCCTTACAGTGTGTATGGTAACACCCATTGTTTCATGTTCTCTGTGTATATAAATCTCCCCACTGTATTTTCCACTGAATGCATCCAATGAAGTGAGCTGTAGCTCACAAAAGCTTATGCTCAAATAAATTTGTTAGTCTCTAAGGTGCCACAAGTACTCCTTTTCTTTTAACAATAAACTGTTCATTCAAATGAAAAGTTTTATTTGGGGATTAGAGATATTTTCTTAAACTCAGAGGTGGCATTGTGTTTTCAGTTCTATTTTAGTTCTGCAGAAAGCTTAGGTCAGCCTTTTCTTTCTCTGTTTTGTATCCTGCAAAGCTACCCCCTGTCTAAAGACAATAAAAGGCACTTATTCTCAGTGACTTTCAGCTGTTTACTATCTCTCCAGGGGACAGTGAAGAGGCTCCTTCTGAATGTCATGAAGTAACTCTGAATTACAGAAAGAAAAGGAGTACTTGTGGCACCTTAGAGACTAACCAATTTATTTGAGCATGAGCTTTCGTGAGCTACAGCTCACTTCATCAGATGTTTACCGTGGAAACTGCAGCAGACTTTATATACACACAGAAATCATGAAACAATACCTCCTCCCACCCCACTGTCCTGCTGGTAATAGCTTATCTTAGATAAGCTATTACCAGCAGGACAGTGGGGTGGGAGGAGGTATTGTTTCATGATTTCTGTGTGTATATAAAGTCTGCTGCAGTTTCCACGGTAAACATCTGATGAAGTGAGCTGTAGCTCACGAAAGCTCATGCTCAAATAAATTGGTTAGTCTCTAAGGTGCCACAAGTACTCCTTTTCTTTTTGCGAATACAGACTAACACGGCTGTTCCTCTGAAATCTGAATTACAGGTTTCAGTCAGCGTTGGTGGGAAAGCTGATTTTTCCATCCCATGAAAAAAGTCAAAAATTTTGAAAAAAATAAATTCATCCCACTTCAGGGTGAAAAGTCAATGTTTTTTGTGAAACAAAATTTAAAAAAATCATTTGGAGTCAATGGAAATGTTTTGTTTTGATAAATTCATAATGTCCTGTTCCATTTTCTATCATTTTTTATTTTCATTTATTTATTATCATTTTATTTCATTTTATATCATTTTGAACCAAAGTCATTGAAAAAAATCAAAACTCTCTCTTATGAAAATGTTAAAACAGAACATTTTGACATTTTTAAATGACTTTTTCCCCTTTTTTATTTTTCAAACTGAAATCACATTGATATGACTTCTCAAAAAATCAATTTAGTTAAAATGACATTTTCTGATGGAAGACAATTTAAACAAACAAAAAAATTCAGCCAGTTCACTGTGGCCCGTGCCACTTCCCACAGCTCCCGTTGCCCGGGAACGGCGAACCACGGCCACTGGGAACTGCGGGCGGCCATGCAAATGTAAACAAACTGTCTGGTGGCCTCCCAGCAGATTACCCTGATGAGCCGCGTGTGACCCACGAGCCGCTGGTTGCCCAGCACTGAATTAGACTGTTGGCCACACTATTGGCCACCAAAGTCAAGGAGCTTGCCTACACTGGGAACATTTGCACTGGCATAGCTGCCCCAGTGCTGACACTGAACCCTTCTTGCATGTATAAATCACTTCATTCTCTGTGGTGGTCAATCTGGCACCTGCAATAAGTTCATTTTCAGCAAGTTAATTCTAATTCACAGATGTGGCCTATGTGAAATATGAACAAATGCATCAGGGAGAGCTCTCTGTGTTTTTTGCTGGAGATAATGTGGGATGACTCTGAGCTCTCATCAACTGAAATCCTCCTTTTTTTGTCATATAATAGACAATGGCCAAGATTTTTTAAAAATGAGTGCCTAAAATTAGGAGTCTAAGTCCATACTTTGGCATCTCAGTAAGTGGGCCTGATTTTCAATAGTGCCAAGCACCCAGCAATCCATTTAAGTCAGTGGAAACTGTGGCTGCTCAAAAACAACAAGGAATCCGGTGGCGATATAAAGACTAACAGATTTATTTGGGCATAAGCTTTCGTGGGTAAAAAACCCACTGCTCTGTGGTTCTGGAAATCAGATAATTTATTGCAGCTAAATAGGGATTTAGGAGCCTAACTGTATATACCCATTTTTTAAATCTTGGCAAGAAACTTCTACCTCAGCTTTTTAAGAATAGTGACAACATACACCGAGTAATTGTCAATTTGTTTATCACTACAGTTAGCACTTCTTACATATCAGTAATGCTGTTATGGCAGGTGCCACCAGGTGGTGGTCTTATACATTGTCTTCCAAGTTTGTTCTCTGTGTGTGCAAGCAAATGTTCCGTCTTGGGAAGACGCGCTGTGTCATTAGTTTGGCTTATATAGTGGTCTGTGTAGAGACAGTGGTGCTTAGAGAATGAGCTGTGCGTAGAGCTTGTGTTCTACCTGGAACGTTGGAGTCAGTTATTGCTCTCTGGCTCAGAGATTCCTGGCAGAGAGATTACTCTGCATGTGTTGGACTATCTCATTTCAGGACGGTGTATATCAATCCAGTTGCAATTAAAATATACCCAAACTTCCCGTCACTGATTTTCTTCCCCCAGAAAATCAAACTGAAAACAGAAGAAGTTAGTAGAGATGGGCTGGAGTTGTTGTTGCTGTTGTTGAAATCTGATCTTGTTTCATCCCAGATGGCATTTAGGATTCAGATGGTGGAGGTAGTGATGTTATCTGAATCCCTCTCTCTGGCCCGATCCGGTCAGGACATCTCTTAGGATCTGGAGTCCCTGGAGATGGTGGGTGTGGCAGCCAGGATACTGAAGCTTGCTCCAGTAGCCATATTTTCCCAAAAAGTCTTTAAGAACCCCCAAAGGGAGTGATGGTTGGAATAGCCCATCCTCTCATTATTTGTCTACCAGTAAGGTCTAGGTTCCGACACCCCAATTTTGGTTCACTGATCTCTGGCTCCACACTTTTCTTGTTTACCAGGCATCATCTTAACACAATCTTTGAGTTATATCAGGAGGCCTTTTTGTTTGGACTAATTCAGTCTGTCGTCTACCTCTCATGGCTTTTCCCATCAATATTTGTTGTTGTTCTAGGTCAGGGGTCCCCAATGCAGTGCCCGTGGGCACAATGGCACCAGCTGGGGCAGTTGTCTGCACCCGCAGGACACCGTGCCGCCGAAATGCCACCACCAAGCAAGGCCGCCGGTTGAACCGCCCGCCGAAATGCTGCCGAGAAGTGTTGCCGTTGCTTCGGGGTGTCTGGTGCCTGCCAAAGTCTTCTGGGAATAGGAAAGAAACCCACAGAAAGGTTGGGGACCACTGTTCTAGGTTATTGTGACATCTTATGAACTTTCACATACTTTTTACTGTTGAGCTCACAGTTCGGGTAAATTTATAGGCCTAATTATCACAACAGGCTTCATGTGTGTTTTTAAAATATCTAGCACATCGGGTCCAGATCCTGACTGGGGAAATCTGGGTCCTACTGTGTTGATCCAGATCCTTGCTTGATATCAATTGACACAACTCCACTGACTTTAATGGATCTACCCAAATTCACACTAACGGAGGATCTGGCTTTTTAAATTTAACGAGGGTACTGGGAGGATCATTTCTCAATGTGAAATATTCTTTCTGTTGGGGGGGAGGAGGGGAAGCTGTGGCCTCATGTTGCTCCTAACAGCTTATCTATCAGACTGCTGACAGGGTTCACAGCTTCCTCACAAATCACAACCAAATAGGCTCCTCAAAAGCAAAGTGTGAGCTGAATAAAATGAAATGTCTTTGATGTTTCCATAGCAATCAACGTTCATGTTTGATGCCAAAATGATACAACAACAATCTCTGATCAAAGAAAAGTGTCCAGTTGTCACGGCAACCGTGTACAGCTTGTATTTCAACTCTTATGTGGCCACAATTAATAGAAGATGATTGCTAATGATTAGACTAATTAACAAGTACTTAATTGCAATATTTATCCTGTGACCATCGTGTACGTTTGCTGGAGAACACTACCTATAAAAGTCTACAAATTTCTCGATTCTATGTGTGTGCGTACTTAGATTTTTCAAAGGCTTATCACTTTGCCAAATGTGGGTAGATTTTTATGGCAATGACATTAGGCATATCCCTGACACAAAGGCCACCCCCTACCAAATTTCAGGTCCCTGCTTCAAAGCACGTGGGAGCTAAAACTTTTCAAAGAAAGGGTCACCAGAAATTTAGGCAAAATGACATCGTTTTTTTTTTCTTTTACCCTCGTTCTTGAAAACAGCCGAACCATTTTGGCTGTCATTTTCTAAATGAAATTCAGCCTGAGGCAGACATCCCGCCCAAATGCTTAAAGTTTAACAAAGTTATAAGCAACTGAAAGCAGGGACTTATAACTGGAAGTGTTGGTCAATCTAATAAGAGGCATGATAACAGCCCTGCCTAGAATGGATATTTACATCCCATAGCCCTGTTCCTCTCCACCAGCCATCAAAGATGGTCAACTGTGCAGGGTAGTCCCCTTTTAAAGGGAAATAAGGACTCTACGTTCTGCCTGCATGTCTACAACCTTCTGTAGGCCTTACAAAAAACCATCAGCAGCTCTATGCATGGTGGTGTATCCCTGCAGTACCCCTAACAGAGCACAGTGGCTTAATGCTGTAATTAAATGTTTAAACTCTCTGGGCCTGATTCCCCACTCTTATGACAATTTTACACTGGTGTAACTTCCTGGGCTTCAATGGAGTTACACAGACATAAAACTGGTGTAACAGAGCAGGGGGATCAGACCCCAGTGCCTGAGAACTTGTCCACCCACAGAAGTTGCATTGGTTTAATTTAAATCAGATTAAAACACCATTTGGCTAGACCCATTCAAACCCCTTTGTGGACATTCTGCAATCTGGTTTATATTTATTTAGCTGTCTCCTATAAACTGATATGGGCCGGGTTCACAGCAATATAAGTGTCCCCGTACAAAGTTGTACAGATTTAACTAAATCGACTTTAAATCACAACTTTAATTAAAATGGTGCCAATTTGTGCATAGACCAGACCTTATTTAACCCATGTGTAAATGAGGGCACTTACCTACCTGACAGGGGCATTACAAAGCTTAACTAATTAATTATTATAAACAGTTTGATATCATTAGATGATGGAAGCCCCATATATGCAAATCAATATGTACTGTTGTTAATTTATTATTTCTTGCTGTAGCTTTAATCTGAGGTACTTTGAAAACAACTATTCTAGGACCAGGTTTTTACTTTGTCTTTTTATATATATTAAACCTTAGAGGCCCAGCTGCGTTTAATGTCCTGATCCTTGATTGGGACCACTAAGAATATAAGAATGGCCATACTAGGTCAGCTCAATGGCCTATTCATGTCTTTCAATGGTGGCTAGTGCCAGATGCTTCAGAGGGAATGAACAGAACAGGGCAATTTGTTGAAAGATCCACTGTCATCCAGTCTTAGCTTCTGGCAGTCAGAAGCTTTGGGACACCCAGAGCATAGGGTTGGATCCCTGACCATTTTGGCTAATAGCCATTGATTGACCTACTTCCACCTCTAGGTGTTACACAATTTTACACACACACACACCCACGATTAATAGCAGAATCTTTCAGTACAAATATATAATATAACAACTAGTATGGAAAGCCTGTGCTGCTAACCAAGAGTTAAAAGAAATCATAAGCCCAGTATGATGGTAAAAAGAGGAAATCCTTTACTGTAAGGTTTGCAGAGTGGGTAGAATGCTATAGGGTATATTGGATTCCTGCCTGGTGGTGAGTCAGTCTTTATCACATATGTCATACGTCACGAGTGATTATGATTCTGTCTTTAGCATTTCTAGGAGTGAGATTGCTAAAGTCTAAAATGAAAAGGTTACAAGAAGTCTCATGATTTTGCAATAAATCTGCTAATCTCCCGCCATAAGCTGTACCAGAAAGCAATAAACAGCTCACTTCATTTTGTGTTTCTATAGTCCCAATTGGAATTCAATAGCAGGAATTGCTCTGCGTATTCAAACAACTTCAAAAGGTTCCCCCTCAATGCACCTCCCCTGGAATTACAAATGGTTAAAGGATGTCAAGGGAGTTGAGCTTTTGATGTATCTTGCAAATACTAAATAATGTAAAAGTCAAATCACACTCTAATGAACTAGAGTATGGAAAGGGCTGTGGAAAATGAGTAAGGAAGAGCCGGCTTCTCCTCTTTCTTCTGTAATTTTACATGGGAAATGGAGTTCAGTGGTGTTCCCAGTGTAAGAAAATCAATATTTGAGTTACCTGTGTTATGCTGATTTATATTTCATTTCTACTTTTGATAGTGAAAAACAGCTCAAAAGAATACAGTGCAGGTCATGAAGTGGTAACAAATGTCTAAGGGGTCTCTCATCTTCTTCATACTCACAGAAGGCAAGATTCTTCATACTCACAGAAGGCATGGATTTTAAGACCAGAAGTGACACTATGATCATGTAGCCTGATGTCTGGTACATAGGCCATAGGTTTCACTTGATGTTACATACAACTGTAACAGCTCCCACGCCATCATCGTCATCATGGTTTCAACCCTGAGCCTTCCATAATCCAGACTTCTGTCATTTGAGTTACACAACTAACTGCAAGAGATCTCTCATTAGATAGCTATTATCTGTGGAAGAAATCAATGGGATTACTTGTGCAGGAAGGTACAACTCTAAATGGTCCTAAATCTGGCCCTAAAATGGATGTACAGGCAGTAGTCAGAAAGCCACATTGCAAAAATGAGTGAGATTCCATTTTAATTTTCATAGAATCATAGGACTTGAAGGGACCTCGAGAGGTCATCTAGTCCAGTCCCCTGCAGTCATGGCAGGACTAAGTATTGTCTCTAGACCATCCCTGACAGGTGTTTTTCTAACCTGCTCTTAAAAATCTCCAAAGATGGAGATTCCACAATCTCTTCTATCTTTTGCTTCTCTCTCTTCTCAAATTTGCTAAAGTTAAACCTTTCCCCCACCTGAGCTGTCTTTGGGAGCTGAAAGTCACGTTGTGATTGATCTGTCACTATCATCTTCACCAGTGATTAAAGCTTCTACTTTCGGATGTTGACTGATAATTTTGCCAATGTTGATGTGCAATCCAGAAAAGATCCCAGCTCACTCTCCCATGGCTATGCTGGCTTTGCAGTGCTAAGACAGGCAAAATACTCGCTTTTATTTTTTAAAGTAAACAGCTATGACTTTTTTTCAATTATTTTTCTGACTATATATAGATTTCAAATTGTTGTAAACAGATGTAGGGCAGTTAGAAATGCCATTTGTATGAGAGAATCCCAACAATAAAAAATAAAGTGATTAACCTGGTCCCCAACTCATCCAACTCCATGTGCTTTTTTTAAGTTTAAAGGGTCACTCTTCAGCTTTTGAAGCCTGTCAGTTTGAAACCTGCATTAGCAACTGAAGGACTGACTTTTTCAAGGTGTCTGATTTTATATAAAACCTTCCAAACACTGTTTTATTTTTCATTGCTGGCTAAAGCAATTGAACTGAATGCTGATGAGATAAAAATTGGTAGAACTCCAGGCAGTCATTTTTGGATATTAAGTTCAGGTACCCGCATTCCTTTATCTCTGTCTGGGAACTTTGCCAAAAATGTGATAGCAGTATTTGGATAAGATTTTTTTCTGGGGGATATGAGGGGGTGGTAGCGGTTTTCTTTGTGCTGTAAGGACATTACAGTTAATATAAGATGACATACACAGTATATTTTACAGAACTATAACAATAAAATTACCTGTACATTCCATGTGCTGAAGGAAATGACAAGTAATTTACTGTCGTTTTACAAATAAACATTTATTTACTCTTTCAATTTATGCACAAAATTATATATATAGCAAAATATAATTTTGCACCTTTTATATATCCGCAGGAAGCAACAGATAATTCATTGCTACAAGATAAGCCAGACATTTACTTACCAATATGATCACCCACATTCTTTTTCTTATTATTGAACTGTTTCTAAAACAGAATGGCAAATTGATTTATGGTCATCTTATACCTAGATGCAATGCTGCTAGAGTGTGAAAAAAATAAGTCACTCCTTCACACCCACTCTCCTCAGATTGGTAGTAAATGAAAATTTGTACCAACTGATGATTGTTTGGTAGCCTATTTAAACCATGTTGACTGGTCTGGCTCTAATTCTTAATGGACAAGTGTCCATATAACAAAGGCCACAACTGGCCCTGATTGCTTCGAAGGTTGGCTGGGTCAGCTTAGCCCTTCATTCTTCTGAGGCAAACAAATTCAGTGTTGTTCATTTTCCTGGATATGGGTCTGATCCAATTCTCACTGACATAGATGGAAGTCTTTCTGTTGACATCAGTGGAAGTTGGATGGAGCTCTAAAACTGAGGCCCTGCTTCGCATTAAGGATTGCATTGTAGCTGTTAAAAGATCTTTCTCCTGGATCCTCAGGCAAAATTTTCCCTCTTCCCACTGGTTGGTAGCCTTTTGCTTGTTGATTAGTTATGCCCCCAGTTTCGGAGTTAGTGGAATTTCAGTGGTGCTATAGATTTAGAGTCAGACTGGGGTACCTTTACTCACACTGAGTAATAACTTACTCCAAAAATAATCTCATTAATTTCAGTGGGACAACTCATGGTGTAGGCACCATTCAACATGAGTGAGGGACCTGCAGTTTGGCTATAATTAGCACAAAACTACAAGGTGCTAAACTCTCAGTCTCCATCAATTTCAATGGGAGCTGAAGGAGCCTCGCACTTCACAGGATCAGGCCCACCGGAAATTGCATAATTGCAAAATGTCAGTAGCAGAGCCAGGAGTAAACCTCAAAAGTTGTTTGTGTGCACACTCCCACGCCCCAAACTGCCTCTCAAAATAAAGTGGTGTAACCCCGGCCATGTGACTCTCGGCCACAGTCACAGATCGGTTTACACGCCACCAAAATAAATACTTCCTAAAGAGCGGCTAACCCTATAATACCTTTGCTGTGTCAAGCAGAGAAGCAAAACAGGAGATTAGTAATTAAATCTTTGTTGTGTGTGGAGTGCTTTTGTGCTGTTCAGATGAAAAGCACACTGCTCATGTATAATGGATTTCATGCATCATGCATAAGAGAATATTGCTTTCATTCAGGCACTTCGGGAATGACAGCTTTGAAGGAAATAGGTTTCAGTTAGCATTGCATTCTAGCTGATCTTTGTGTGTGATTCATGTACAAAATATCAGTTATACAAAGAACGACTATAAAAAAAATGGCAGAGAATTCAAGCATTTATTTCCCAGATGGTTGCTGCAAACTTCCTCTTCTTTGGGAATGGTAAGATCTGTTATATAATTTGTTACATAACAAGCTTTTCTGCAACTAACTCATCAAGCACTTGATAACCAAGGTTCACTACTAACTACTGGTTCACAAGTAGCAGTTCACCAGGGTGACTGCTAGTGAAGGGAAAACCTGACAAGGTTTGCAGGCATAGGGTCAGCTCCATCTCCCACTGCCATCAACAGAAAGACTTCATTGAGTTTAACTCCTGTATGGAAGGGGCAGTAGTAAAGATGGTTTGAGGGAAGGAATAAACTAAAAGAAAAAAATGCAACAAACAAGTCTGATATGTGTAACATTTTGAATGTATGTTGTCTATTACTGTGTGTCTGTTCTTTATATTTAGATTAGAAACTCACTGGGTGAGGAACCTTGGGTAAAATTTTCAAAAGATACTAAGTCACTTTGGAGCCCAGGTCCCATTTTCAAAAGGGACTTAGGCACTTCAGAGCTTAAATCTTGCAACTAAATCACTTAGGCTCAGATCCACAAAGGGACATGCTGCAATGCTGAGCATTGCAGCACGTAACTTTTAGGTCTAACCACCCAGTGGAATACACAAAGCCTGAGTTCGGCGCTCAGGCTCCCCGTATAATGCACAGGGAGAGAGAGGCACCGAAGAATGGGATCCACAAAAGCCAGCACACGAGGTGGGGAGCCACCTAAGGTAGTCAACAGCAGATGTCAAGGAAAGGGGTGTGTTCTAAGCACTGCCCCTCAAAGGGAGTTTGGTGCCTTAGGCCTTTTCTACACGACACAGTTTTGTCTACAAAAGTCAGCTTTCCTCAACAAAACACTGGAGGTGTATGCACTGAAGTGCTCCTTCTGCTGCTGTAACTCCCCTGCTGTGCCGACACAAGGAAACCACCTCGAAGGGAGGCACAGGGCTTGTTGCAATGCAGTTAGAGTGGCGCAGCGTCAACGTAGACACTCTGCTTGGTCATGTCGCCCTAACTAGCCTCCAGGAGGTGGCCCACAATGCCCATCCTGACCGCTTTGGTTAGTTTGCACTCCGCTGCCCTGAAGGTACACAGGTATGTGCCCCTTCCCCTTTTAAAGTCCTGGGAATTTTTGAAATTCCTCTTCCCGTTTGCTTGGCATGGACAGTTCACACAGCATCTGCCTGCCAGCTTTCTGCAACAGACGCGCTCCCGCATGGAGTACGCTGGAGCTGTTCAGTCTGCTGGGTCTATGGGGAGGGGGGCTGTGCAGTTGCAGCTTCGCCCCACCCACTGTGATACCTATGGGCTGATCGCTAGTGGCACGCAGGAGAAGGGGCGTGAAATGGACACGCAGCAGTGCCAAGCTAAAATCAAGGAGCTGAGGCAGGCGTAACAGAAGGCAAGGGAAGCCAACCATCACTCTGGTGCAACACCAAAGACCTGCCACTTCTATAAGGAGCTGCATGCCATGCTCGGCAGCCACCCCACCTCCACCGCCAAGAGCCCCGGGGATACTTTGCGGGGACCAGAGGCAGTGGCCAGCGAACTCAATCCCAAGGACAAAGTGGTGGACGAGGAAGTGGAACTGGAAGACAATATGGAGCACACAGCAGGGTCGTCCAGTGGCGTGGTGAGTCAGGACCTCTTTTTGACTCCAGAGGCGTCTAGCCAGTCCCAGCACTCCAGCTCTGCTGTCCATGATGGAGGAGTAGGGAGCCCTGGTAAGGTAGTGTTCATTTTGTTTTGATTCTGCATGGCGTGTGGAGACTGAGGTCTCATTTACTTGGTTATATGGTAGAGGAGGGATAAGTGACAGAAAATAAGAACAGAGCCTGTGCATCTACACAGTGGGGGGGCCTGGCAGAAAAGTTTGTTAATGTACACAGGGATGTCCCGGAAATCCCCCATAGTGATCTCCAGGAAACTTTTCTGTAGGTATTCTGCAGTCCTCTGCCAAAGGTTCCTTGGCAGAGCTGCCTTGTTTCTCACCCTGCTGTAGGAAAGTTTGCTGCACCACCCGGCAATTATTTCTGCAGGGACCAGAGAGGCACATAGGCGAGCAGCATATGGAGCCGATCTGAAGCCACAGAGATACAGGAGATGTACCCTTGCATCCTGGGTTACCTTAGGAGTGAGATATCAGGTTTGATTACACTGGCCTGTGGAAAAGGGTAACAATATTCAGAATAGTCTCCCTGGGCGCTTGTAGTAACCACCTTCGCAACCATCCAGAGACCTTCATCACTCCTTGCCAAATCCCCCTTCTCCTTCCCTCTCCCTACCAAACTCACCATATTTGAGATTTGCATGGACCTGTGTGCTACCCAAGAGACAGTGAGAAAGAGGAGTGTCTAAATGTTGCGATTTACAGCTGTGAGCACACTCACAATACTGCCTCTGTTCATTGGTTTTTTTGGCTTCTACTGAGGTGCCCTTGAGGACCCACTCCTCCACATGCACCTCTGTCTGATATGATAGCAAACCAGGAGGAATAAGGAGGATATGTTTCGCGAAGTGCTGCAGTGAACAGATACAGCATATAGTGAAACAAGAGCGGAGAGGGAGACAATTAATGAAAAACTCAGGCAGGATAGCCTGGAAAGAAGAGATGGGCAGGAGCAGATGATTAAGCTTCTGGAGGACTAGACAGAGATGCTCAAGTCCCTCATCACGCTGAAGTCAGCACATCCGTGCACAAGTCCTCCGGAAGCCAATACAGAACTCTGTTCCATGCCCTCCCCAAACTACCCGACCACATTGCTTGCATGTTCCCAATCCCTCGCAGTACCCTGTGCACGCCACCCCTAAGGACTGGTTGCACAGTGAAAGCTGCAGTTACACAGAGAGAATAGTAACGGAGAGACTGTTCCTCATTTTCATGTCCCCAGTTTGATGAAAAAATTGTCTAT
The DNA here is from genome assembly GCF_965140285.1 of Lepidochelys kempii. Classification (NCBI taxonomy): domain Eukaryota; kingdom Metazoa; phylum Chordata; order Testudines; family Cheloniidae; genus Lepidochelys; species Lepidochelys kempii. The sequence continues at coordinate 260,713,581 of NC_136381.1, forward strand.
TGTCCTGTTATTAAACTTTATTCTTTGATACAAATTGATTCTTTATTTGTGTCATATGCCCATTAGTTGGTCCTAACATTCAAACAAAGTGGCTATAGGGAGGAACATTTTTTCACTACAAGTAAAGCTCAGGAAGCAAACATTACAGGGGTCATTCAGTGTGGCAAATAAACATTGCCTGGCTGAATGCGTAGACACATTACTGGGAATCATTGTCAAAATGTTCCTTTAAAGTCTCCCTGATTCGAATAGCCACCCACTGTGCCCCTCTAATTGCCCTGGAATCTGGCTGCTCAAAATTGGCAGCCAGCCGATCAACCTCTGTGCTCCACCCCGGGGAAACTTTCCCACTTTCCCTTTGCAAATATTATGCAGCATACAGCAGGATGCAAAGACCATGGGAATATTTTCCTCATTGAGGTCTAACTGGCCAGAAAAGGCTGCGCCAGTGACCCTTTAATTGGCCAAAGGCACATTCAATGATCATTCGACACCTGCTGAGCCCATTGTTGATATGCTCCTTACTGTTGTCTAGGTTCCTGGTGTAATGCTTGATGAGCCACAAGAGCAAGGGGTAAGCATTTCAGCATCCCCCATTAGAATCTTCTGGTCTGGAAAGAAAGTGCCAGTGTGCAGCTTTCTGTACAGTCCAGTGTTCCAAAAGATGCGTGCATCATGCACCTTCCCTGACCATCCCTCATTAATGTCAATGAAATGGCTCCAATGAATCACTAGTGCCTGCAAGACCATGGAGAAGTAGCCCTTTTGGTTGATGTACTCCGTCACAAGATGGTCTGCGGCCAAAATTGGGACAAGCGTTCCATTTATCGCCCACCGCAGTTAGGGAATCCCATTGCCTCAAAAAGCCATCAATTATTTCCTACCCATTACCGAGAGTCACCGTCCTTCATAGCAGGAAGTGATTAATGGCTCTGCACACTTGCATCACGGCAGTCCCCATGGTGGACTTAACCACCAAACTGATTTGTGACTGACCGATAGCAGTCTGGAGTTTCCAGCTTCCAAACAGCAATTGCCACTCACTTTTCAACAGTGAGGGCAACTTTTATTCTGGTGTCCTGGCACTGCAGTGCTGGGGCGAGCTCTGCACACCGTTCCAGGAAGGTGGATTAGCGCATCCAAAAGTTCTGCAGCCACTGCTCGTCATCCCATACATGCATCATGATGCAATCCCACCACTCAGTGGCTGTTTCCCAGCACCAACGATCCACTGTGTGCAGCTATTCCATGAATGATTCTTGAATTGTTTCCATGGCAGACAGCAGGACAGATACCACCGATTCATTCTCTGTTTTGCAGCTCATGAAATACAGCAGCCCCAGCCATTAATTCATTATGCTCACCACCAGACTGTTCAGCAGTTGAGGATCCATTGTTTCAGGCAGATATGGTGAGCACATAGTTTACAAGGATTGTTGAAAAACAGCACAAAACGAAGTCAGAAGTCCATCGACTGATGGGATTGCATCATGGAATGGTAAGCATGCCCCCATGATGCACTGCGATTCGTCCCCAGAGCTCCCAGCGGCAGAGTGTGACAGAGGATGGCGGGTTGTACAGTGGGATAGCTACCCACGATGCAATGCTCTCTCTGTCAATGCAAGAGCAACGACCGTGGATGCGCTCCGCTGATACAAGAGCATTGTGTAGATATGCACAACCAATGTAATTAAAGTGGCTTATTACTGTTGATGTAAGTTGACTTAACTCTGTAGTGTAGACAAGGCCTAAGTCCTTTCGCAGATCTGGGCCTTAGGTATTTTTGAAAATTTTTACTCTGAGTCTGACTCTACATGTGTACTATGCTTAGCATAATGGGGCCCTGAACCTGGCTGGGTCTTCTTGATACTTTCACAAAACAAATATATATCTATAATAAACCTTGGATGCTAACCAAAATCTCTGTACTTCATATTAACAGGGTTTTGAAATGTTACCAGAACAGGCTTTGTGAAATTTCCAATATCCTCTGCTTCTGAGTGGTATGGGAATACCAAAAGCATAGACTTTTGTGCAATAGAATGGATTGGGACATGAAAATAGTGGATCCAAGTGCAGCTGATCTTAAGTAAATGTCCCAAAGTAAATGGAGCTAAGATGATTTACACCAGCTAAGGATCTTGTCCTCAGTGTCTTAGTGTTTCCTCTAGACTTGGAGTTGAACAATGGCTAGTTTACTGCACTAGAAAATATTCAGGACTCTTGTATAAATGAAGAATGAAGTTACAGAACAAAATCAGAAACAAAAAATGCCATGCACATACATAAAAACAATCTTGCAATAAGTCTTAAAAAGTGAGCCATTAAAGGGTTTTGAATGTGGGCAGCTGATCAGCTGTTATACATTCCATTTTAGAGGAAAATTGGACTTAAACTCCTGACAAAGTGATGCAAGAGATTCAGAAGTGGTTATGAACAGAAAAATGATTTTACAGTGCAAATAGCAACCTCCTAAAGAGCAGGAAATGGAATGTCCTCACAGCATCCAACTTCAGCTGAGACAGACCGGCTGACCCCAGATGCTAAACTGAATTGAAAGAATAGAGACAACCTGAGAATTTAGGACCCCTGTGAACACAGGAACAATTACCTGGCTCAACTGAAAACGTCAATAGCTTATATTAGAATGGAATCCCTGTGCTGTGTATAATAGAAAATATGTACCCTTTGGCACAGCACTGAATTGAAGATCTGTTGGTAGATTTCAGTTGTTGTGTATCTGAAGTTGTTGTCAGCTTTTTGCTGAAAAGGCTGAACCCAGAACAATTTAAAAGCAGTTGTCAAAAGCTGATTTTAGCAAATGCTAGTCCCATTCTAATACTCAGCCAGGGGTTGGACTTTCTTACTAAGTGCTTTTGACATCTGATGTAACACGGGGGTTTTAAAAAGAATTTCTAAAAGTGGAAGCTTCCTCCAGAGGTAGTTTTTATCTTGGGGAGCTAAGGCTAGCAGGGATAACATAGTGTATAGATGGTCTAGAGTACAACAAGAAACTAGAAGTGAAACTCAATGGGCTAGGAGATTAATGGGTCAAATCCATCCCTAGTTTAACTCCATTTGGAAGGGGGTGATTTAACCAAAATAACTCCATCATTGATTAGCAAAATATTCTAATGCATCAGGTATTGGACATTGCCAGGCAAGACAAATCAATGGTCTGCTCCAGTACAGGAAACCTTGTAGTCAAAATGCTGCCAGAATGCTAGACTGTGTGATAGGATTATAGCAGAGAGTCATCCTAAAATGTCTACGAAATAGCTGTATTCTGGTAGCCTGGTGGACATAAGTCTGATCATGAAAAACACATGCAATATAAGAGAGGGAAACCAAAGTTTCTTACCACTTAGTTACCCAATGGCCTGTATAGTGTGGCAAACGGCAAAATCAGGACTATGTTTTACAAAAGAGTATCAATAACCAATGCAAGACACCAAATCACGTTGCAAAAGAGGAATGCAATTTCCATATAGTTCATGATAACAAGTGGCTAATTTCTGCCTACTGCTGTAGCCTCTAACTTCTTTTATAATGCCCAATTAGTCAGCCAATTAGCAAGCACTTAAATGTTTTCCCAGGAGTTTTCATTACCATCACTGCAGAGTCAGAAAGGGCAAGGTCACCATGAATAGTAATACAACTTCCCACATGTGTTGGGATGGGAATTCCAGAGCAGCTTCTGAGGACCATTGGAAGGGTAGCGCATTATGATGGTTTAAATAATGGTATTGCAGACAGGTACCTGAAGGAGATTCCTATTGCTGGGCTGAAATGTTAGCTGAGAGAGCTGGGAAGGGCAAATTGGTGGATAGTCGGGTGATAGAAGGAAGATGGGCCTGTGGGTAGGAGACTCATCTTGGACTCAAGAGACATAGTTTAATTCCCTGCTCTATGGCAGACTTTCCGCCTGACCTTGGGCAAGTCAGTTAATCTCTCTGGGCCTCAAAGCATGTACTCATGGTCTTAAAATTAAGCATGAGATGGAGCCTAAATGCATATCCTTGCACTGGGATGATGCAGAGTTGAACCATGGCAGTGGAAACTTTGACAGGATTGCAGGAGAAGGCTGTGCCTGCTGCTCCGCACCAGAACCTCTTAAAAGGATGCAGCATACTACCCCAGTTGACATCAGTGGTACTATTCATATGGTTAAAGTTACAAACAAACTTAAATGCATCTTCTACTCCTGGGAGAATTCTCTGCCATTATATGCATGCATAATTAATGAGCTGGGCATATTTTAAATTTTTTGCAACAAAAAATGCTTCTGCTGGAAAGTTGCTGCAGTTCTGCCTTTTGCCCACGGGAGATGATAGAACAGAACAGCAGCTCCTGGCCAGCTAGAGAAGAGAAAGAGCCTGTAATTCCTTCTACATAGCACCCTTCAGGCCAGAACAGGAGACAGCAGCTGCTGGGGTGTCTGGCGGGGGCTCATAAGGGCTAGTGGGGGAGGACTGACTGGGGCAGGAGCTGAATGGGAATGGAGGCACAGGGCCAAAGGGGGGAGGGAGGTGCAGGGACACATGGGGATGGGGGAGAGGGTGTCTGAGTGGGGGTGGATGGCCACATGTGGATGGGGGTGCAAGAACACATGGGAGTGTAGGGACACATGGGATGGGGCAAATGTGCCTGACTGAATGGGAGAGGCTAGGGGTCAGCCAGGGTCTGCATAGGGGAAGCTCCCTAACAATCCCTCCCCACCCCTCCAAAAAAACCTGTTCCATACTTTTCCCACCCAGACGCACCAACCCTCCAAGTTCACACCCAGGCTCCTTCCCAGCAGTTACTTCCCTCTCTCTCAACTCCTCCGTTACCCCTGAATCCCCCAAGCTTTTGCACTGCTTTTGAGGGGTGTGGGGAATACGGTTCTGTAGTGTAATTTACATGAATTATTACTCAGAATTCTGTATTAATATGCCTAGTAAGGAATCTGTTTTTTAAAAAACATTTCCTGAATCTTTTTTGTTGTCTGTGTTGTTACAGACATACTTGCTAACAGGTATTTTGAGATAAATGACCAAAATAATTGAAACTGGTGTGATTATATTGTGTTATTTTGACAAATAAAATATGCAGAATTTAGCAGAATTTGAAAATATTGTGCACAGAATTTTTAATTTTTGGTGCAGAATTCCCCCAGGAATAATCTTGATTCTGGTCTTAATGCACCATTGAGGCCAGTATATTTTGTACACATAGTCTATTATTTTGGACTGGGTATTTTTAAATTTGCAACAGTGCCCAGTTTTCTGTGGGCAGCTGCTCATTAAAATGGAGAAATAAATGCTATGAGACCTCACAAAGCATGGATTGGTCAGGCACAGCAAGTGTTGGATATGCTGACAGCAATCTGCCAACATCTCCCACATTCTCTACACCTGTCATAAATTGCATCTCTTCTGGAACACATAGTTTCTGCTCTTTTGAATCCCTAAGCATAAATGTTCTCCCATCTCCTGCTTGATGTATTCAATGTCTAAGAATGCTGGTTGGAACAGATTCTATTACTGATCAACACTAAGAAATGGATGGCAGCAGTTATTCTGGTGGCAAAGAGATTTATCTTGAGAAAACTGAAGTCTCACATTCCCCTCTTCTTATGAGGTAGCTGTGTGAGTTTTTATACCGTGGCATTAATGCATATAATGACTCCAACAGAAGCAGATAGAAATAACATGGGGTTACTTGGTCGCATGTCAAAATGCTGATGATTATAGCAGTTCAAGACATATTTCTACTGCTCCCCTAAATACCAATATTTGCCTTGTCTATTCAGTCTTCTTAATGGTACCTGAGACACATGTTTAAAATAAATCTTTTATTCTCTTTTTAACTTTTGCTTATTTCTATTCCAGTTTCATTCACAATAAATCTTTAATTCATTTATTTTATCAAGTACAATGCATTTCTTGCTCATTGATATACCTGCCATGCCATCGTGGGTTTACGAAGTTATATCAATAACACTGGTACTTTTCTGCACTTCTAGTGTAGGGCTTAGACTTCAAAAAGGAGTGCTGAAATACCATAAAAATGGTGAGTGCTATGGTACTTCTGGCCTGGTTTCCAGATTAGAAAAGGATCTCAGCTTTCAGAAGCTTATCTGTAGAGACCTGGGCGGATACAAATTTATATCTGCAGATGTGGATTTCGGCTGATAGAAATCTGTATCCGCTAGGGTGACCAGAAGTCCTCATTTTATAGGGACAGTCCCAATACTTGGGGCTTTTTCTTATGTAGGTGCCTATTAACCCCTACCCCGTCCCGATTTTTCACACTTTCTCTCTGGTCACCCTAGTATCCACTGAACTGCAGGGCTCTCCTGGGAACCACAACAGCAAAAGGAGCAGAACGTGAGTCCACAGCTCCCAGGAGCCCCACCCCGCGCTGGCAGCTGCTCCCGTACGGCTGTACTGCCCCCAGCCCCGCCCCCGTCCCTTCCACACAGCTGTCTGCGTGACTGGGGTCTGTACAGCAGTGCTGGAGGATAGGGCTGGGGGCGGGGCTGGGGGCAGGGCTGGGGGCGATACAGCCGTGCCGGAGGAGCTGCCAGCTCAGGGCACTGGCTCCTGGGGGCAGTGGCCCCATGTTCTGCTCCTTTCGCTGCTGCAGTTCCCGGGAGAGCTCTGTGGTTCAGCGGAGATCCGCATCCGCGGATATAAATTTGTATCCACGCAGGGCTCTACTTATCTGAACTGAACCTCCAAAATGATGGTGATAAGACTGATTATTTCTATTACAGTGATGCTTAAAGGCTCCAACCAATATTGAAGTCTCATTCACAGATTATAAAGCCAGAAGGGACCATTGTGATAATTTAGTCTGACCTCCTGTACAACACAGCCCATATGGCTTCCCCTCACGGTGCTGGGCATTGTTCATACACATAGTAAGAGACAGTTCCCGACACAAAGAGCTTAGAATCTAAATAGACAAGACAGAAAAAGAGTGAGAGAAAGGAAGTATTATTATCATCCCTATTTTACAGGTGGGAACTGAGGCAGAAGAGATTAAGTGACTTGCCCAAAGTCATTCAAGAAGGCTGTGGTAGAACCAGGAATTGAACCTAGATCCAAATCCAGTGTCTTAGCCCTGGTCTACACTAGGACTTTAGGTCGAATTTAGCAGCGTTAAATCGATGTAAACCTGCACCTGTCCACATGATGAAGCCCTTTATTTCAACTTAAAGGGCTCTTAAAATTGATTTCCTTACTCCACCCTTGACAAGTGGATTAGCGCTTAAATCGGCCTTGCCGGGTCGAATTTGGGGTACTGTGGACACAATTAGACGGTATTCGCCTCCAGGAGCTATCCTAGAGTGCTCCATTGTGACTGCTCTGGACAGCGCTCTCAACTCAGATTCACGATTGTTTGCCGTTGCTCTGACGCAGGGAGGGGTGACTGACGACACGGCTTACAGGGTCAGCTTACAAGGAGCTAAAATCAACAAAGGGGGTGGCTTTACATCAAGGAGTATTTCAGGCAGGATTTCACGGAGGGTTCCAATAAGAAATGGTGCACCTAAGTTATTGTTCTTATTGGAACAAGGAGGTTAGCCTGGCCTCTGATTGATACATGGCTAGATTTACCTCGCTGCACCTTCTCTGTGAGTGACTGCAGTGTGACCTAGAGGAATGATCCCCTAGACGGGGGGTGGGGCGGGGGGTTGCAAATGAGTACAAAACAAATCTGGTCTATTTCTTGTTTTGATACACTCCATCTATCTTTTACATCTTTGGCTGGCAGCAGACGGTGCAGAAGGACTGCATGCCATCCTCATCTCTTGCCTGCCCGGCAGAAGATGATGCAATAGGACTGCTAGCCATCCTCATCTCTTGCCTGCCCAGCAGAAGATGATACAATAGGACTGCTAACAATCTGTATCACCTGCCTGCTCACCATAAGACGGTTCAATAGGACTGACTGCAGGACTAAAGAGAATGACTTGATCAAGTCACTCCAAATTTAGTCCCTGTGCCCATGTCTGCCCAGGTGCTCCTGATCGACCTCACACAGGTGGCCAGGAGCACCTCGGACAGGACGATGACGGCTACCAGTCCTATTGCACCGTCTGCTGCCACAAGGCAATGGGTTGCTGCTGCTGTGTAGCAATGCAGTACCGCGTCTGCCAGCACCCAGGAGACATACGGTGACAGTGAGCTGAGCGGGCTCCATGCTTGCCGTGGTATGGCATCTGCACAGGTAACTCGGAAAAAAGGTGCAAAATGATTGTCTGCCCTTGCTTTCACGGAGGGAGGGAGGGAACGGGGGCCTGACGATATGTACCCAGAACTACCCGCGACAATGTTTTGGCCCCGTCAGGCATTGGGATCTCAACCCAGAATTCCAATGGGCAGCGGAGACTGCGGGAACTATGGGATAGCAACCCACAGTGCAACGGTCTGGAAGTCGACTCTAGCCTCGGTACTGTGGAAGCACTCCGCCGAGTTAATGCACTTAATGCACTTAGAGCATTTTCTGTGGGGACACACACACTCCAATATATAAAACCGATTTCTAAAAAAACGACTTCTATAAATTCGACCTAATTTAATAGTGTAGACATACCCTTAGCCACAAAACTCTTTTGTGCATCTTCTATCACTAATATTCATTATGTTCCTATCGTGCTCCTTTTGAAATTTTATCATTGACTTCAATGGGACCTAATTTGGCCTGCTGCAACTAACTTAGAAAAAGGGCACTTTTTTAAGTGTTGGCCCTTATCTACTGTGCTTATTTCCTGTTAAATTGTTGTCTTTTCCATGCACAAGATTACAGAATTGCCACATTTTTAGAACATGATTGAGCATCAGGCCTCCAACCCCAAAATTGCCATATTTTTGCCCCAGTCAAAGATGCAAACGTGATCAGTTATATAAAAAGCGAATTCTTGCCAGCCTTTGTAAACAATGCAGAAATCAACAGGAATACTTGGCAATGTTAACCTACTAAAATCATAAATGGTAGTTCACCACACTTAGTTTGCCATCAGTATCTCAATAATAATGTGTTCTCGGTGGCTTTTCAATGAGATCCCAGATGTTCTTGCATTTCTTCTTTCTTAACTCCATAGTTTCTTTAACACGATCCCTTATACTTAAAATTCCCTTTTTGATATAATCCATCTTCCTGGCTTTCCTCTTTTTAAAAAAACACTTCTTCCATGAAGCCCAACACATAAGATGTGTGGCCAACACAGCCACTTCTTCCCTTCCCGTTCTGTTTCATCCCTTTCCTCATATGGATTTAGGCAGCTAACTTCAGGTACCAAGGGCTAAATTGTTTAACTGCTTTGTCTTTTCAGATTACAAACCCTTCAGAGCAGACACCTTTTTTTCAATACATGTTTGTAAAGTGACAAGTACTTTTATCACTATCTAAATAATAATTATATATAGATATCTCCAAGTATGCTGAAAACACCTTAATGTGGAAAGAAGCTAGAATGTTTTAATTTGAACAACTAAATTTAGCTACCCAAAACTATATTTAAGTGCTTCTGTATAACAGTGTTTTGCACCTCTGAAAACCAGGTGACTTATTTAGATGTTAAACATTAGGCACCAAAGTCTAGTATTTTAGTTCAGAATCCCTTTAATCTAATCTAATCTATCTATTAAATTGGGTTGTTAAGGTTTGTATAATGATTTTGGATCCTTTCTGACTCCAAACTTTGCAACCCTTTAACTTTGGGAATGTCAGCAAGCATCATAGCAGTTAAGTATCTATTCCCATTTATACCTGGAGATACAATTGATGCCTGAATTATTGTCCATTTATTTCCCTGAATCTCAGTAAACCGGTGTAAGTCAGCAGAATCCCCGCTGGGTTCTGAAGAAAGTATGCACACACTGTATATAAAAGCCAAACCTCCCTCTTCCTGAGGTTTAGCTCTACTGGTAAAACTTAAATAATAACAATGCAACATAAATGTTCATGAGAAATTTGAATGCTACTTGGTTTTCCCTGAAGGTCCTCTCTATCCTAGACCCAATTTCCCTCTGTCCCTGAAAGAGGTCTTATATCCAGGTTGAAAGTAAACGACTCTGCTTGTCAGTGTGAAGCAGGGATATTTTCACTGTTCCTTGAAGCAGGGTCCAAGCACCTGACAACAGAAAGACTCAGAGCTGGAGCTCAGCAGGGTCCTACACCCTGCCCACTCTGCTGCAGCTGGGTTGCCAGAGTCTTGCATCCAGTAGCACAGGAAAAGAACAAAGCTAGAAGGAGCAAACCGATTCTTCCCTCTATGCATTTGTCATTTGGTGTGTTGGAGGGATGTGTTCCTGCCCCATATTTCCCATGAAGCATTATTAACTTTTAAAATCAAATTTGAAATGAGAAATCTTACTGTTGGGCCCTGGGTTTCAGATAAACTTGAGGCATGTTTTAAATAGAGTTATGTACATGGTCTGTGTAAATCAGACAAAGACATTAACTGTCCCAGTGTGAAGGAAGAGCTGTGAGTAGATAGAACAAATTTTCATTTGTTATATTAGAATTTATTTCCATGTGTGCTAGGCTGAGGATTTTGTAGAGCCAGAGGCAGCGTGTGGGCACCCTCTCCTGATTCTCTGGATGCCGCTCTCTGGGACGGGGGCAGAGGCTCCCCCTGGTGGCAGCACTCACTGTGCGTCCATGCAGCATGGGAAGGGAGGAAGCAGCAGGGTGGCTGGCTATGAGCTGAGCTCCCCCTCGCCCTGCTACACGGAGCCACTTCTCCTTCCCTGCCCCTGGAGTATCAGTGCTGCCCGCTGGTTGCTTTGCAGACCAGCTGCTGAGGGGAGTCAGGGGAGTGTCTTCGAGATCAGGAAGAGGAGCCGTGACGTGTCGCCCAGCACCAGGCAACTCAGGTGGAGCCCCATCCAGCCCAAGAGCCCCGGGAGTGAGTGAGGCCAGCAGGCTGGGGGCATGGGCACTTTGGGGTGAAAACCCACTTTGGGGAGGCTAGCCCACCGGCCCCACCCCTTCTGCCTCAGGCCCTACCCCCTACCACGCCCCTTCCACTCGCCCACCGGAGCCCCAAGACTCCCCACCACACTGCAGCATGGCTGGAGAAACCCTGGCCAACCCCCCATCCCCAGTCCCTAGGCCAGCCAGAGTACTGGCCTGAGCATCCGCCCGACCTACTGGCTGGCCCGAGCACTGGCCCGAGCACCCGCCTGACCCCCAGGCCGGCCTGAGCCCCGAACTCCCGGCCGCTGGCTGGGCAGAGCTGAGCTCCAGCTGGGTATCAGGGAGAGGCGCGTAAGGAGGGAGGGGGAGGGGTGTCTTGTGGGGGTGGAAGGGGGAGGAGGGCTGCGGCCAGCGGCAGGCGGGCGGGGGGGGTCTCGCGGGGTTGGGGGCATGAGGAGGGATGCGGCAAGTGGTGGAGACCTCAGGAGAGGCAGGGTAGGGTGGAGTGGAGGAGACGAGGGACAAATCCACCAGGCAGCGCGGCCCGTGGGGGCTTCAGGGAAGGGGCAGAAAAGGGAGGGGAAGAGGCAGAGCACAGGCAGGGCCACCACAGCCCAGGTATCCAGCAGTAGCTGCATCAGGGGAGCCTTCACTTCCCCTGGCCTATTATACCCGCTGCCCATGGCTGGGGGTGGGGAGGAGTGGGAAAAGGCGGGCGGGTGGACCCTGCATTGAAACAGCACCAACATCCAATGTGCCTGTGAAGGAGAAAGTGATTTGTGGGTGTCATATTCCGCCCTGCGACATCATTCTCCGTGTTCCTATTCATTGAGACGATCCAGCCCCAAGCACCATCCCATCCTGATGGCGCATGGGGGACTGTGCATCCCAAAACTGTGTTGACCCTTTTGTTGGTCTTGTTTGGAGCACTCGCTAAATGGACTGAGGATAGTTCCAGCAGGAAGGGAGGCCGGCAAGCCCTGCAAGGGGCTGGGCAGCCACAGGACAGAGAGTGGCGGGGGTGGAGGATGCAGTTGTTAGTGTATGTTGTCTACACACATATCAAGTTTTGGGGGGTGGAGGCAGGGGCAACATGTGGGGTGGTCACGTGCTCCCACAGAATCTTCCAGTTGTGCCCCCCCCTGCCCACTATCCACAGTTACGTGTCACCTCTGGCCAGCAGTACAGGAGAGAGTTGATTGGCTGGATGGGCTGTCAATCACTCAGAGAGCCAGAGGAGGGTATGTCCTTCCCTGCAAAGGGTTGTGGGTAGGGAAACCCTCTATAAAACTCCCTGGCTGCTGGAGGAATCTGGACTTGTTGGAGTTATGATATGGAAGGTTTCAGAGTAACAGCCATGTTAGTCTGTATTCGCAAAAAGAAAAGGAGTACTTGTGGCACCTTAGAGACTAACCAATTTATTTGAGCATGAGCTTTCGTGAGCTACAGCTCACTTCATCGGATGCATACTGTGGAAACTGCAGCAGACATTATATACACACAGAGATCATGAAACAATACCTCCTCCCACCCCACTGCCCTGCTGGTAATAGCTTATCTAAAGTGATCATCAAGTTGGGCCATTTCCAGCACAAATCCAGTTTGTGTGTGGAGGGGGGGGCGAAGGGTGAGAAAACCTGGATTTGTGCTGGAAATGGCCCAACTTGATGATCACTTTAGATAAGCTATTACCAGCAGGGCAGTGGGGTGGGAGGAGGTATTGTTTCATGATCTCTGTGGGTATATAATGTCTGCTGCAGTTTCCACGGTATGCATCCGATGAAGTGAGCTGTAGCTCACGAAAGCTCATGCTCAAATAAATTGGTTAGTCTCTAAGGTGCCACAAGTACTCCTTTTCTTTTTATGATATGGAAGGCATTTCTTGGGGTATTTTCCTCTTTTTTTCTTTAAGATTTAAAATAAATCTTGGTATTCTTTTTAAACCCCTCTGAGCTGGATCATATTGCTTTATTGGACAGCCCTGCTGCTGCACTCTGCTACAACACTGTAGGGCAGTGGATGGATTAAAAAGACCTAATAAATCTTTTCAACCTCCAAAGAGTAAGAGCTTATCATATGGCAATGAAGAAGTTGCAGTGGTGTAACTTAAACTGGTTTAGTTAAACTCACACAAAAGGCTGTAGACGCTCTTATTTTGGTTTAAGGGTTGCTTGTTTCAGTTTACCTTGGGCCAAATCCTAACTGATGTAAACGTCACCAAAACAAGCCAGGTTTAAACTCAGATAAGTGTCCACACATGAGTTTCCCTTCATCTTTAATTAAACGGGTTCAATTTGCGGGTGTGAATGAGCCCTCAGGCTAAATTTTCCCAACATATGTCTATATGACAGTCAGAGGTGTGATTGCAGCTCAGGTACACTTACCAGTGCTAGCTTTAATCTAGCTAGTGCTGCTAAAAATAACAGTGAAGATGTGTTGGCATTGACCCTGGTGTGAGTAGTACAAGCCCACTTGGAACCTTATGTAGATAAGCGATGCTGGTCCATGCCGCCAAGTCTTCATTGCTATTTTTATCTGTGCTAGCCAGATTAAAGCTAGCCCAGGTACGCCTAACCTCAGATTGCAATGTAGACACATTTCTTAGATACTTGCAGTTAACTACCTGAATCTGCAACAGTCATCTAAATAAAGTCTTGATATTTAGAGGTATCGAAAACCTGCACCACCTCCCATTCGCTTACTTGGGAATGGGAGGTGCATAAATATGGATTTAGGTGTCTGATGTGAAACACGTTAGTTTATAAATTTTAGCCAAAGGGCTTGTTGTCCACTGCCTTTGTTCTTGTGTCCTTGTTGAAATCTGTGCAAAGTACTACCCCATCAGAACGGTGGTTTGCATCCACTCTGCACTGACTCAGCACAAGTGTTAAATGTCTCCACAAGTCAGTGGAGAATCAGGGCACAGGTGACTAGGTTGTGGAGTCATCTCATAGAGGTAGAGCTGTTTTTTTTGTAGGGGGTATGCATTTACATTAGGTCTCAGATTGATTCTTCCCTGAGGTCTACCAGATCAATCATAGGGTTAAAGAACATTGCACATTAGATAAGATGCAATTCAGAGGGCCTAGTCTCCTGACAGCTTGAGGTTATTACATTTAGGTTTTTTGCAGGAGTTTACGTATTGGCCCCCGGTTCCTTGTAAATTCCAGCTCATGTGAAACTTCAGTTCCTCTTGCAGCTTGAATTGGACATGGTGTTCTTCCTTACCCTTCCTAAAAATGCTATTATCATCTAGTTGAATCCATCCTGGCATGATTTTCTATCGTGTTATCTAGAAGCCAGTGTTGTGCATTGTTACAGAACAGCTCCTACTGCTATCATCCAGGGAGCTGGCTGGGTGTTTCAATGGTAGGTCTGTGCTAAATGTGATGGAGGTTCTAACTCTCTTCTCACACTGATTTAACAGCAGCTTCGCACTAATGCCTCTCTCCAGATGTGCACTGAGAGTGTGCGATCATGATCAGGCTCAGACTGTGTAAAACACGTTAGCATCTCTCTGGATTAAAATGCTCTGTGAAGCATTTCTCTTTGTATCTTTATTTTCATCAGGCTATGTGTCTGAGTCGCCTTTTACAACAAACCCTAACTTTTTAAGAGTTAGAAAATGCCTCTAGAAAACTTTTCATCTGTACCTCAGATGTGTTTCCTGCATGTGAAAAATCCCTAAATCTAAAGGAAAATATTGGAAAGCCCTTAGGACATTGTTATTTTCCAAACAACTAACCAAACATCTAAAGACTCCAAAGGGATTTATTAATGATGGATATTGCTTGTTTCTGGAGGGAGTGGGAAGAGAACTGCTACTGAGTGCATTGGAATTAGAACTTGTTTAAAATCCCTCTCTCCCATCTTTTCATTAACTATGCATTCTACATGTTTAAAAGCCTTTATAAATTCAGGGTGACCTGCCCAGAATAACAAAAACTGATTTTAGGATCTGAAATCTTGAACAAAATCTGATGCTGGGCTTGAATAATATGTCTCTCTGCTGTAAATGAGAATTCATGAAATATAGATTACTCTTTGCTTATTTTACCTCCATCCCCGAACAGGGCTGTGCAAAACTCTCCCAATGAAACCCAAGACTGAGGCAAGCTGACTAATTTTGTGTTTCACTGCGCTGCTTTGAAATTCTGGAGCACTTTCATTACAAGGATTTCCAAGCACTTTACCAACATTATAGGGATACTTACCCCTGTGCAAAGGACATATGTAGCACTTGTGTCCCATTTAATCCATTCTAAGATTAAGTCTCACAATACCCTTGTGAGGCAATAAAATATTGGGTTATATATTATAACCCTTCTGTAACAGGTAGGGGACCTGAGGTTCAGAGCTTGTAACTTGCCTAAGCAAGCCTGTGACAGAGCCAGGAATAGAACCCAGATGTCTTGGATCTCAGCCCTGTGCCTTCACCTGTCTTAAGCACAACATTGTCTTTCCTTTCCCAAAACCAGGGTCACCCCATGATTTGTTGTTGAGCTTTGTGTGATTTTGGCTTGATTTGCGGTTTTGGGTGGCAAGCTGGCAAAACGCTGGCTTCAGCAGAACTCTGACTCAAGTTTTTGGGTTCTTTAACTTGAAACACAACGCAACATCTGAGGGCTGATGGAAATTGTTTGCTTTGTTTTAGGAACCACAGGAAAGGTTTGTTTGTACAGCAAAGGCTTGTGCTCAGGGTATTAATTGGCATGATCCCATCTGCTGCTCTCCAGCACAAATGTAAGAAGAGGCTACATGACAGCAAGATTAAAGCACTTAGCCTAGCCCTCTGTGATGCTCTATGATTGAAAAATGACCACGTATATCATTGATATTGCCACCGTTAAACAATTGCAACAAATCTTGTGCAAAGCGTGCCATGTAAAGTGTCAATGGAAAAGTTAAGATTTACTAAATAAGATTATCCTGTTTAAATCATTGCTGTATCTGAAGTTATGAATATTGGCTAGATATCTGTATCTCAAATGCGTTTGTTCCTGGGGTAACACCCACAAGGTAGGTCATATCTAATCTAGCCAGCACATTCTGAATGGACTATTCAAGTTTGATGGCCTATTAAGAACACTTCACTCTAACAATGGGCCAGAGAAGAAACTCAGTCCGCCCAGATGGCTCTTCCTGGGAAGGCTTCAGCCTCCAAGGGGCCAATGGCTACCTGCTGTGAGTCATCAAGCCGTGTAAGGACATGTGATATGCTCATGTGACCCTGGACTCCATCTTGTGCCAGTAGCTTTCCACAAACTGGGCTATGAGCTTTGTTTGAAACAGAAAATTTCCAGCCCAGGCACATGGCAAAGGGTATAAAAGACCCATGGAATGACTCAATGTTGCCTCTTTCCTGCCCTACTTCTGTGGACTGTGGTTTTACAACTATAAGAACCATATTAAACTATGCACTGAGGACCTTCCAATCTTTTGGAAGTTACCAGAGAGACTTTACAAGCCAGCAGTCTATAACATCGCTGCTACAAACCTGATATAAGGACATTGCAATTATTGCAGATATATGATCTATTAACCATTTAGAACTCTCTTCTTCATTTCTTTTATTAATCAACGTTTAGATTTTAGTTACTAAAGGATTGGCAACAGTGTGATTATTGGGTAAGATCTGAGTTATATTTTGACCTGGCTAAGCGACTGATCTCTTGAGATTGGAAGGACCCTATATTTGACTAAATCAGTTTTCAGTAACTGTTCCTCATAAAGTCCAGGGTCTGGGTGGTGAAACAGGGCTGGAGTTCCTAAGGAGACTGCATTTTGACTTCTTGTTAACCAGAGTGAGGCTACAGATGTTTCCTTTCGTTACTGGCTTGGTATAATGTAATGATAGAATAACCACCAGAAAAGGGTAAGTCTGCTGGCTTGCTTATTTCTCAGCAGTTTGTCCTGAATCTGGCATTCTCAGTTGTGACTCATTGAGGTAGGGCGACACCCTTGTAGCCTTTATTTTTATTTAAAGTTAATTTTAGCAATGTTCTATTACACCAGCCAGGGTTCAGCTCTGGTGGCTTAGGTCTTGAGTTCAGCAGAGTTATCGCTGCCCGTTTTAGATCTAGCGCTCATAGGGTCACATGAAACCATGGGCAAGTGACACGTACAATCAGAAGAACAAGGTCCGCTATCTTTTATTCAAGTTACCAACAAAGTTATGTATGTCACAGCATAAACAACTCCTAGGTATAGCCATGCACCAGTTATAGCTACAGACATACTCACGTCCTCCTAGACAGTGTTAGGGTGTGACAGGTCTCTCATGGATTGATCGTCAGTTGCGGGATGGTTCCTGCTGGAGTTTTCCTGGAGGAAGCTCAATTTTCCCAATCTGGGCACCCCCTTTTTATAATGTGATTCTGCCTGTACCCACATTCGGTGCATGTATGTGGAAGGGTCAGTCCTCTTTTTTCCTTATTGGTCTGGTGCCCCATAGAAACTTAAGGGACTTCAATTCCTATAGGTTGTGTAGGTTCCCTTTATTCTCCTTAGCATTGATGCACAACCTGTATCCTGTGGTTAAGACACATGTTAGAGACAGATGTGCCTCCAAAGCATTTTTGTGATTTAAAAATTAATCTTCCAGCTATTTTTTTGCAATATTACCGCTTGGCACCTCTTTTCCCATAATCTTAGGTCATCAGGTTATTCTTTGGTCACTTACAATATCCCCAAGGCCTAAAATAGCTAAGCTAGAATCTTGCAGGCCGCAGCCTACAGGTCTTGCATTTCAGCCCTCCTTACCTGGATATCGAATACATTATTCCTTCTAAATACTGATCACTCTTATACTTCTATAATCCCACAACTTTAATTCTATTTAGCATACAATGATTATATCTAACATGACATGTTCATTAATCATAGCACACAATAAATGAATAATAAACTAAAATCATTAATAACACCTACACTAAACAGTAGTTAGTATCTGGCCCTAGGGACCAGGGCATAAGCGTAGAAAGAGAGTAGGACCCGATACTTCTCATCTCTGTACCAGTGAGAGGGCTCAGTCCAAGCCCACTGAAGTCAAGGGAGCCTGCCCACTGCTATTAACAGGCTCTTCTTTAGGTCTCCAATCAGGTACAGCTGCATTGGAGTTACATTAGTGTAAAACCAGTATCACATTAAGACCATGGCCTAATAAGACACTTAAGCCCAGCTCCTCAAGGTGCCTAACACGTAGTGAATTCAGTGGGATTTTGGCATCTAAATAGCTTTGAGGAGCTGAGCCAGCATCCCTCTGTGTTCTTTGCCTTAGCTCACTACTTCCTAGCTCAACGTTTTCTGTGCGGGACGAAACTTTTCCTCTCACTGGCTTGCCTGCCCCATTCCAAACACCACCTCCTCCGCTTCTTGACCCATCTCTAAATAAAGAGATGGTTTCACAATCCAGAGCAGCCGTTAATTAGCACCGCGGAGGAAAGTACGAGGGAGTTGTGATGCACTGTCACTTCCCTTTTCTAACCTGTGCCTTCTCTCATGACGCTGATCATATTTGATTAGCCTGGATAATGCAGAACATCTTGTTAAAAAAATAAAGTTCTGTAGCGCTTAACACATCCCACCAACCACCAATTATCTTAATCACAAAGAAGGAGGCTTTAGATTTTGCTATTTAGCCAGACTCATCCCCTTGTGAAAGTAACAATCTCTCCAGTCACAATGTACTTGGCGCAGTCCACTGCTGCTAATACCACGCTGGCAGAACCCAAATGTGCATTAGACAGACACAAACTACGAGCAGAAAGCAAATTGGAACCTGGGAGCATGGTCTAATGAATAGTGCACTGGGCTCTAGGGCTCCAGGGAGCAGCATTCTATTTCCAGCTCTGCAACTGCCATGCTGGATGACCTTGGTCAAGGCTCTGTGCCTCAGTCTTCCCACCTGTAACATGGGGGTGATGATACAGATCTCCTTTTGTAAGGTGCTTTGAGATCTAATGATAAGTGTTTATATAAGATCTAGGTCTCTTTATTATTATTCTCTTCCACAATAAGTGTAATGTTGTTGCCCCTTTGCCAAAGGTAAATCCCTTTCCGGTTTGGAGTCAAGTTCTTTGTGTGATTTGCTTAATTACAAAATGTACATCCTTGAATAGGGATGGTAACAACATGCATACAGGCAACTTGTGCAGAGATCTCGGGTAAGGCACTTCTGCCCTACCCTGAGAGGTGGCTGCACCTGCCCCTCTCTAGGGTTCATACCTATCTCTGCTTAAACACACCCTGTACCTGTTTTCCTCCCTCCACAGCTGGGAAACCCCTAATGGAAGGCTCCCCTTGGACTATGTGATCTGGAGAGATAGCCTGGTCATTAACCTTCCATTTATGATGCTGCTCAGCAACACAAAGGAAGCACAAAGGTCTACAGGCTGAGACAATGGAGTGCTTTTACCCCACTATCTCCTCAGCAGCTTTCCAACTCTGAGGGAAGTTACTGCATGGGATCTCAAAAGTCTCCATAGAAAGAGTGAATGCTGGGTGCTCATATGCCAATGACCACTAATGTGTAAGCCATCAGCACCTGGCACCTTCTGAGCCCTTTCGTAGTGGAGCACCACCCGTAGGCCAACTGTCCCTTATTACAAGAAACATCCCTTATTTTTTCATCTCTGTCCAACAAGATCAGGCGTTTCTGAGTGCTGCAAAAGCAGCAAGAAATATCCCTGGCAAATGTAGGTGAGTAGTGCTTATTAAATATTAATTATTATTTATTAATAATATCAGGAAGAGGGGTAGGATAGGGCAGGAGGGCTAAGAAAACAGTCCCTTATTTTTGAAATACAATGTTGGCAACCCTACGGGGCTGCTGTATTTAAAGTTCAGCATTGCTTCTGTTTAAAGCTTGATTATTGGAAGTGTAGTAAAACCCACATTTACTTGGATCGTCTTGGGATTGCTGTGCCTTGTGAGGGTTCAGAGTCAGATTAACCATCCCAAATTGGGGTCTCTGAAGCAAGGGGTTACTGAGATTCAGCCCTGCCCCTCCTAAAATCAGCTGTATACAAAATCATCTGATTCTAACTGTTTTCATACTCCTGGGGTCAAAACTCTGCCTCTCATCCTCCCCAAACTGATCTCAGCTGCTCAGGATTTATCTGAGCTAGTGCATGGCTCCCACTGTTTCTTTGGGAAAGCAGTATGGCAAAAGTTTTATTTAAGGTAACGTTTGTGGGTATGTCTATACTGCAGCTGGGCGTTTTCCACCTCCACAGCCCAGGCAGACAGGCACGGGCTAGCTCTGCTCAAACTAGCATGCTCAAAACAGCAGTGTGACGATTGCAGTACAGGCTAGTTATCTGAGTACAAGCCTGCCTGACCCCTTGGCTGCAAGCACAGTGGCTAGCCACACAGGAGCCACCAACTCCGCACTGCTATTTGTAGGGGGCTTACCCTGCTCAAGCTAACCTATCAGCTCAGATGGGAGGCATGTGCTCATTAGGAGGCCTACATAAGTTAAACTGAGATCCCTGACAAAATGAAATGCACCCGTACAGCAATTTAGGCTATAGCTCTGACAGCTAGAGGGTTTGCAGGCAGCCTATTGCTATGCAAGCTGGGTGGCTCAAGGTGATGTGCTGTGGTTGATGACTCTGTGTTTGAGACCCATTTTTGGCAGCTTTCAGGCCATGGGGGATGGGTGTGTTCTGCAGGGCTCCTTTTGGAAGCTCTGCCCTGAGACTGAAACTTGTGGTTTAAGAGTGAATGTTTCCAAAGTGCACATGCAGACTGTTTTTTTGTTTGTTTGTTTGTTTGTTTTTGTAGAAGCACTGTCAAGAAAAAGAGCATTAATTAAGCAGAGGACAGATGAAAGAGTAATGTAAATGTAACCCACACACCTTCTGGGTGTGGTATTCTGTGCCATCTAGTGGCACCAAGACTACGTAGAGAGAGAGTTAAATGAGTCTGCTCTACAGCCTTAGCTAACAGGCAGTTGGCTTTTAGCTCATGAGGTAGAGGCTCATTCACTAAGCTTCAGGGGTCCTCGGTTTGATCCTGCCTGCTGACAGTCGGCCTTATATAAACATGACACACTTATCCCTCTGCCAAGCTTCACACCTTAGCTCTGCGATCTGGCTCAGCGAGTGAGCTGCCAGTGCCCCCCAGACAATGACCCTTATTAGTGTAAGGGATCATTCAAACACTGATTTTAAAAACAGCGGCTGGAGCTTTGTCATTGGGTTTCCCAAAAAGTGTCTTATTTGTTGAGGGATCGTAAAGAAGTGACCTTTGCTTTTCTGGGTACTCAGAAGCGCTGACAGCAGAGTTGGGCTCCTTCCCTTACAATGACATACCTGGGAGCACGAGGGTTTGGGCATTGGAGCAATCTGTGACCTCCCCTGCTCCCCTACAAACCCCCAACCTCCCACGGCTGCTTCACCAGGCTAGCAGAAGAGGTTCCTGAGCTTCCTTTCTCCCCATTGCTCCCCAGTCAGGGGAGGGAAGCCTGAACTCCCCACCTTCCCCTCTTCTGTCTCCTACACTGGTGGAAGGGCTTTAGGCTCATCTTTCCCCAATGCCCTTGATGCTGCTGCTTCTAAAGGGGAAGAGCAGTGCGGGAGACTGGGGAAGAACGGAGGTCAAATGTACAGTGGGGTATATAGAGGGGCTTCAGTTCCCCCCCCCCCCAAATATCTATACACCCATCTGTCTTCCTTCAAAACATGCCCCCAGAGTACTGAGACCAGGATGGGGAGCAGGAATGAGCATGTTTAATACATAGGATAATGTGGGTCTTAAATGTGCCCCCCCCCCTTACTGAAGCATTCCCTGCGGCTCTTGCCACCTCTTGGGGTCGGAGTCAAGGTAGTGTGGACCTTAGCACTGCATTTCCTGGTTTTCAGAAGTTGAAGTTGGCATTATCTTCACTCCCAGTGTTCAGAGGGTTGACTGTAGCTGAACCCAATGTTCGGAAGTGGTACAAGGCACCAGTTGGCAACCTTGACTCTGCATTAACAAAGCTTTTGGGGAACAATTCATTTATATTACAGTAGTGCCTAGGAACCTGACTCAACAATCAGGGCCTTTTTTTTTTTGCCCCTAGGCTAAGTGCAGACATATAGAAGATAAGGACAGTCCCTGCCACAGAGTTTAGTCTAGGTGTCAGACAGGGCAAAGCAGGTGGACAAAAGAGATAAACAGAGTGGGTGGGAGGAT
The DNA here is from genome assembly GCF_965140285.1 of Lepidochelys kempii. NCBI lineage: Eukaryota > Metazoa > Chordata > Testudines > Cheloniidae > Lepidochelys > Lepidochelys kempii. The sequence continues at coordinate 260,735,673 of NC_136381.1, forward strand.
GAGATAAGAAGGAAACCTCAGCTTGCCCCTTGCTGAACCAGTGCTAGGGGCCAGTGATTTGAAGGCCTCATGGCAGAGGTAGGCCTTAGTGGGAGGTTTACATTTAGGCAGGCCCTCTTAAATACACCCAATTGCAAGAGAAAAATAGGGAAGGTTTTTGAATTGTCTCAAACATGAGACACATTACCTGAGGAGTTTTAATCCTACTAGCAGCTAAAGAAGCTTTCTGATATTCAGTAAAGCTATTGTACAAGTGTGCCACGGAGCAGCCTCTGCCAAAATTATCCTTTGCTTCAAGAGTAAGCCCTTCTTTCACTCTCTCATGCAGGCAGATGTTATGTTATGGAGCAGGCCTGTTCCTCATTTTAGCTTTCACCCGAGCAGCTTTATATCCCCATTTGGTTCTTCCTGTCAGGCAGTTCCTCTGAAGGATTTGTGGCTGCAGATCAAGCAAGCCAAATCTTAAATCCGTCAATTTGTTAATCCCTTTATAAACAGTTGTATTTTTTTTTAAACCACAAATGAAAAGTCTTGTTCCACTATATAAGTTCAGTGTTCCCGTCCAATATCCAGCCAAAATGATACAGTCAGACTTTTGATAATTCTATTCATTTGGGACTGAACCTCAGGTAACTTGATTGTGCTCAGCAGTCTGGATTTTAATGAATCATTGACTGGCATTTTAAAGCCACTGATTTCCATTCTGCTTTATTACCTGCGGACTGCACTTGGCTCCCCTATTAATTTCAGAAGGGCTCTGCCAGGTTATTGTGTGCACTCTGATCTGACATATGAAAAGTGTGTTCTTTGGGGGACCTATCCAGGTCATTTGTTCATTAGTCCTGGGGTCTCAGGTCTTGCATACTCATCTGCCCTCTTCTTCACATAGATAGGCCTCTGCTTATGTTGTTTATATAATGGCTATGTTCAGGTGTGGAGTATAATGAGTGGATACGATGATGAGGATGGATTGACCCTCATTCGGTGAGATTTAACATTCAGTGAGTTTTGGTTCCAGTTCATATGGTCCAATGGATAAAATTTCTCGGTCCCTTTCTCGTAGTCGATGCACGATGTCGCTCCGGCTCACGCCTCCTGGTACTGTTGGTGGCCGGTGACATGTTCAGTGTAGATGTCTCTGAACCATCAGATGGTGTCTGAGACATGAGGCGTGGCATGAGCCATGTGTAGTGTTGACCGATCTCACAGGTCTGCAGCACACGCTCGTTGCAGGGGTCCCAGGAGCCCAGGGCTCCGATGATCAGGGCATCCGTCTGCACCTCTTAGCCCTTCACTCTCAGGGTGCTGGCCAGGGGAGCGTACTTTTCCAGTTTACGAGCCTAGGCTTCACGAAAGGCCAGGGTCCTGTTCTCAAAGCAGACCGTCACGTCAACGAGGATGATCTTTTTCTGGGCCTCATCGGTGACGATGACGTCAGGTCGCTGCTGGCTGTCGGTACCAGGGATGGCAGTGCTGGGGACAGAAAGCCCAGGGCCTTGCTAGATAATCTCCAATACTCTCTGAACAACAGGGCTGAAGCCTTGGATGTGAACCCAGAGGTTCTCACTCTTTTCAAACTCTTAGAGGGGTTCCTCATGAGCCTCAGAGGGGATGGCAGCTGCCAGGACCACTGGATCACTTCAGTGCAGATGGCCACAAACGGTAACATCTCTAAGTCCTCATTGTTGGCTGTTGCTTCTGGTTCTGCTGAGAAATTCTGTAAGATTCTGAATGGGAGATTTCCATTTTAAGATGTTTCAGGGAGGAGTGTTGCAGGACATCACTGATCCTTACTCTTCAATGGAACATAACAAGCTCTCCAAAAAACCATGAGAACTGTCTATGCTTCTGAGTGTTTGAAATAGAGTCAGACTGATCCAGCGGCTTCGGGGGGGGGGGGGGGGTTTCTAATTGGGAGAAAAATGAATGGTGTCTTGTATCTTAAGCTTTGTTCACCTTGAACAAAGCTGGAAAAAGCAGCATCAAAGCTACTTGTAGGAAAATCCTACTTTCAGAACTCCTGCTGCGCCTGTAACCATTGTTTAATATTACTTACAGCTGGTCAAAATTTTTATGCTTCCTTGATGTATTGGCCCAAAAAAGGAGGAAACTTCTTTACTAAACTCTTGAAAATTCTTCCCTTTTTTGACCTACTCTTTTAAAGGTTGATGAAATCTCAAATGTTGGAAATATTCCCCTCTGTTTCCTGACCTGCTTCATTAGTATTTGTAGTATGGTGGAGCCCACTATGGGATAAGTGCTGCACAGACATACAGGAAGACAGTCCCTGTTCCAGGGAGCTTGTATACAGGGATAGGAAACAACCATTACTGAGTAAAGGAAGGGCGAGGAGATTGGGGGTTACAAAAATTAGGTTACATCAGTCGCCTAGTTACACAATCAACTTGTTATTCATGTACATATGGGGGAACATATCTCTGCCCCCAAACATAAAAATCCCCTTCTATAGCACAGGCTGCTACTCGACTTTCCCCATCCTCCATCACTACCCAGCCACCCTACTTAATCTCCATGTTCCCTCTCTTTCCACCCATTCAGCCTGCCTCTCAACCACCTTGTCTCCCGCTTCAACCACCCTCTCTCCTCACCTCACCTCACCTAGTGACTCATCCTGTAAAAGTTCCATTCCTCACCAAGGTTTCACCAAGTCAATCATGCACCTCCCTTGGCACAAGAATCCTTCCCTTCTACCTCACTCCTGTGGCTAGGGCTAGGATGGCTATTCACCCAAATCCTGTCCTGTCCCACACAGCTCCCACTCATCCTCCTCCTGGTGCATCTGTCTATACGAATAGAGATTTATATCGAGCCAGCCCACAGAAAGTAGCAGGAGAGGGACCCCTGCCATATTTGTCTCCCGGGGGGGCTACTTGGTCCTTCTGCTGTCTAATCCCTCTTTGAGGAGTTGGCTGTAATTGTTCAGGATCTAGCTAGTCACCTTTAGCCACCAGCATCCATTCTGATTCATACCACCTGCTATTCCAGTAAGCTGGACCTGTGCTACCAAAGTGAAAAAATGAGTTTGTTCCCTCAGTAGTTTTCTATGACCATAGGCACCCCTGTATTCACCCCTACACACTCCTGCAACAATATTTGTACAAAAATGACTTGGGAGGTATCCTATGAAAGCTAATAACTTGCCAGTTATCTGCAGAAGAGGATAGATGCTAAAAAGGGGTTTACCAAACAGCAGATGCAGTATTGTCAACCCCAAACATTCCAAAATCATGGGTCAGGCTCTCAAAAATCATGACATTGGCTTAAAAAGCAAATTATTTTAAGCACATCATAAATATGCTAGGTTTATTTTGGTTGCTTTCTGGATTCTGAACCTTTGGGTTACACACCAGTCACATTTTCAAAGCTTTTCTCTGCAACCATGAGGGTTAAAAACTTTTGTTCTTTGAATAAAATGAGAGTCTCTTATAATCACTTGACTCCAGGAGCAGGGGCTTTAAGTTCAGCACCAAACATTGTGAGACTTGCAATAAAAATATAATAATCTCCTGCAGAAGTCCTCTGCAGACTTACCATAACAGAACCTATAACACTTCTGATGATCTCTGAAACAGAGTGGCCATGTTTGTCTGAAACACTCCGTGCAGTCAGCGGTGTTGATTCTGCTGGAAAATGTTTAAATTAATTCTGCTGACCAATAGAAGGAACCGGCTCATTGGGTGCAGCTCTCTGTGGATAGATGGGATTTAGGGTGTGTGACACTCTGAGGATATCCAACCTTGTGGAATACCTTCTTAGTCTGTGCCGCAGCGAGAGAGAGACTTGCTGGTGCTAAACTGGGTGTCGGCTCCTGTCCCTCTCACCCCAGTCTGCTAGCCACCCAAACAATCTCCTCAGAAGCTCTGCTAGCTTTTAATCAGCCTTCGTGGCCCCAAATACCTCAAAGGTCTTTCTGCAGTGTCCAGCCCCTGACACTGGAACTCACAGTAATTACGACGTCCCCTGTCTCTAAAGAGACAGGGTACACACAGCTGATGGTTACACCTCAGGATCAGGTCCCTTATAACAGCATAGCACTGTAATCTATTTATGGTGAAAACAAAAGTTTATTAACAAAGAACAGATGCAAATGAATATTGAGTAAGAATAATGGAAAGAGAAAAGGTTACAAGTGAAACAAAAGTGTAGCACCGTTCTAAGACTAAACATAGCATTGACAAGCTACGCTGCTTTGTCCGAAGTAGTTTCTTGCCCTCAAAGTCCTTTTGAAGAGTTTGCTGATTTTTCAGTCAAATCGGGATCCAGATTTTCATGAACCACCCCCCTCTCCCAAGGGTGTTGTTTCTCAGTGAAATGGATAACCAAGAGGTTTTTTTCTTTCATAGAGTCCCGCAAAGTTTTGAAATGTATCCCTTTGAAGTGTACCCCCAGATAAGATTCTCCTCCCGCATCGCTGGCTCTCCAGTGTGCCAGCACCATTCTGCTTTTACAACCCCCTGTTACATTGGCAACTGAAGTAAACAGGAAAAACAATGTAACCTCCATTGTATTTGGCTTCAGAATGCTTCGTTTACATTAGGAATAGTTGTATAGACATGCTATTGTACGGCCGAAGACCTGTTCATCCATTCTGCCGTGTTACAGACTTTACAGCATATCATTAAGTATCCATCATTCCTCAGTGTTGCTACATACATTTCATAGTGATATTAATGACCAGTGTGTCACCAGCTTACATTTGATAACTTACAAGACAATCTTTGGATAAACACTATGAAAACAGTGTTAGGTGTAATGAGTTTGTCAGGCCTGAGGAGTAGCTGACAGAACAGTTGGCATTGTAAGGTTTTTAGGGTCACACTTGTCTGCAGTGAAAAATCCAAGGAGCATGGGAAGAAGGCTTGAGCAGAATTTGTTAAATTTGTTTCTGCAAATAGGGTTAATAAATCTTATCCACCTTTCTATAAATAGTTTGATATTTACGGGTGAAAAGTACAAATTATAGTGGAAAAAAAGATCATATTGCACTTGTGAAACAGAGCTTAGAGGAAATCAATATTTAAAGTTTCATCCTAAATATCCTAACCAGATAGACCCAAACCAACTCATTCTCAGGGGTCGTACTGAAACATTGTACATTGTATGCATCATTGAGAGCTGACAAAGGTTTTCTTGCGGCTTAGCAACAACCAGTGACTCCAGCAAATTCCTTTGCTCTTCAAATCAGTGCCATTTTTGAGGATCACTTTCTTATTGCCATGACCATCTGTCAGAACAGTAAATCAGCCATGCATTGCCAGGGATAGTATGGCATTATTTCCAGCTTTTGACTTTGAAAAGGCACTCTTCATTCCCCTCCTAACAACCAAACCAGTATGTAATAAACTACTATTGTATAAATATACCAGAGTAGTTTGCTTTTGTCAGTATTCAATCTGGATGGATTTTATTTTGTAATTTGAATTCTTTCCTTCATTGATAAGGTATTGCCATGAGAACAGTCCAGTGTATAAATGGTGATCCATAGGCTGATAATATTTCTGTGCTTTTATAATTGCATAAAAATATATAAAGGGGTATTAAAATACCTTTTACACCGTGCTTTTCGTTAGTAGAAATCAAAGCATTTTACAAAAGATGTTCGCATCATCTCCTCTTTACAGATAGGGAAGCTGAAGTGTCTTGCTCAAGGTCCCTTCGCAGTGGGGCTGGGACGAGGATGCAGGTCTCCTGTGTACTAGTCTAGTGTGCTGTCCAGTAGGACACACTGCCTAGAGCGGCAAAAGTAGTTTGCAGACTTTAAGGGATCCCTTCACCCACCTCTGGCATGGACTGCACAACAGCTGTTTAGCAGCACACAACCAGTTTAGGTTAAGAGATGAAGAATAGCAGATTCAGGTGAAACTGCTGGGAGGTTCCTGAGGAAGGCCGAATGTGACCAGCCAAACTAGAATTTCTCTGAGAAAAGAGGATGCCTTGCAATAGGGCTATGTGAATCTTTCCCAAACCAGGGGAGATGTTGCAAGAGAACAAGCCCACTATATACTGCCCTTGCAGTGACAGCCCAACAGTATCACTAGTGTGAGCTGTAGCATTTGGGACCACTATGGTAGGATAGTGCAGTACTTTTTAGTTTATATGGGTGGAGCATGCCTTAGCCTCTTACTTAAAGGGGTATTGCAGCAGTAGGGGGCTTATGCTCCTGCTATTGCAGAAAAGGGGAGACTGAGTTGGATCAGAAGAAAAAAATGCCTGATTTGGAAGGAGAGCAGCACTGGAAGAGTGCAAGCCAGCCTGGTCCTTAGCTTTTTTTGTGTGTTGGAGGAAAGGGTGTGGTTTCGTGTAGTGAAAAAGGGCTGTGAGACAGGTGTTTTTTTCATTAAATTTGCTTGGCTTCACACTGTTTTGCTTTGTCATTCAGGTTTTGAATGAACCAGAAATCCAGTGTGAAATTTCAGGGACCACAATTTCATGAACTGAACCTGTTTGTATACATGCAAACTGGCAGGTTTTTGTACTTGACACTCCTACTGTTCTGTAAAGTGCCACACAACCTGTAATGGCCACTCAGGGTACAGGCTGCAGGCTTTTACTTATCTGACTGGCAGCACCACTTGCTCACTGCTGGTCTTGACTGGTTCATGTTATCCCTGAACATTCGTAAGTGTTCAAATATATTGGGCAAATAACAAAACGCAGCTCGCCTACCCAGTCAGAAACACCTTCTTGGTGCAAATACTCTTGTGAATATTTATTGGCCCTATAACTTCCAAAGCTATTGCTTTACGCTGATCATTATCTGCAAGGATATTCATGTGCAAAGATAGCAAATACCAATATAAAGAATCAGCAGGTTTTACGCACAAGAATACTTATTTTTTGAGTGTATTTGCCCAGCTCTATTAGCAAAACAGCTATGTCTTTATTCTCTAGTGACTCCTTCCATCACATATGTTATGGCATATGCTAACAGATGGGACACATCAGAAGATCTGTAGGGTCAGTTCAGACACTGCCACTGCCTGCACGTTACTGTACTGGGCCTGTATGGAGAGTTCGATTGCTGTGGGGAATGATTTTGCTGAGCATAAGGAAGTGAGCTTGGGGTGTTTTTTTCCTCTGTGACTAAGGAGCTGTTAGGAACATGGTTTTCTTGTAGGGTTGCAAAATTTCTAATTTCAGACAACTGAACACTCTTGCCCTGCCGTGCCCTGCCCCTTCCCCTAGGCCCTGCCCCCCGTTCACTCCATCTCTCCATCACTCGCTGTCCTGCACCCTCGCTCACTCGCTCATTTTCAGTGGGCTGGGACAGGGGGGTGGAGTGTGGGAAGGGGTGAGGGCTCCAGCTAGGGGTGTGCGTTCTGGGGTGGAGCCAGGGATGAGGGGGTTGGGGTACAGGAGGTGGCTCTGGGCTGGGGCTGAGGTATTCAGTGTGTGTGTGCGTGGGGGGCCTCCGGGATGGGGCAGGGGGTTGAGGTGTGGGAGGGGGCTCCAGGATGGAGCAGTGGGTTGGAGTGTGAGAGGGGATGCAGGCTCCAGAAGGGAGTTCTGGTGCGGGAGGCTCGCGCCAGTGGGTGCTCAACCCTCCTCTGCCCCCTGCCCCGCCCCCTCCTGCCCCACCCCTCCCCCTTTCAAACCCTTCCCCAAAATCCCCGCCCCAAATTCGCCCCTTCCCTGCCCCTATTCTGAATCCTTCCCTAAATCTCTGCCCCAGCCCCGCCTCTTCCCTGCCTCCTCCCCTGAGCATACCACTTTCCCACTCCTCCCCCCTCCCTCCTGGAGCTTGCTACGCCACCAAACAGCTGTTTGGTGGTGGCAAGCGCTGGGAGGTAGGTGGAGGAGTGGGGATGCAGCGCGCTCAGGGGAGGAGGTGGAGGTGAGGTGGGGTAGGGAGGGAGCATGGTTCCTGGCCACTGGGAGTTGCAGAGCTGCCAGCGCTCAGGGCGGGGGCAGCACGTGGAGACCTGGTGACCATCCTTTCACCTAGGAGCTGGAGGGACATGCCAGCCGCTTCCGGGAGCTGGGCACGGAGCCTCCCAGCCCCACTGTACTGGCAGTGCCGCCAACGGGACTTTTAATGGCGTGGTCTGTGGTGCTGACCGGAGCTGCCAGGGTCAAAAACTGGACACCCTGGCAACCCAATTTCCTTGCCAGATTTCACCCAGAACTAATCTCATGGAATATTTGCCATCCACCCTTGCATTCAGTTCAGACCTACAGTAAATACTTTTACAGAGACTCCTAGGTTACTTGGGGGTCTTTAAGACTGTATTGTAATGATTATTAGGGCTAATATTATGTCACGGAGGTCATGGGATATGTGACTTCCAGAGACCTCCGTGACATTTTCTGCCCTGGGGCTGGACTGCTGTCATAGAATCATAGAATATCAGGGTTGGAAGGGACCTCAGGAGGTCATCTAGTCCAACCCCCTGCTCAAAGCAGGACCAATCCCCAACTAAATCATCCCAGCCAGGGCTTTGTCAAGCCTGACCTTAAAAACTTCAAAAGAAGGAGATTCCACCACCTCCCTAGGTAACGCATTCCAGTGTTTCACCACCCTCCTAGTGAAAAAGTTTTTCCTACTATCCAACCTAAACCTCCCCCACTGCAACTTGAAACTATTAATCCTCGTTCTGTCATCTGCTACTACTGAGAACAGTCTAGATCCATCCTCTTTGGAACCTGCTTTCAGGTAGTTGAAAGCAGCTATCAAATCCCCCCTCATTCTTCTCTTTCACAGACTAAACAATCGCAGTTCCCTCAGCCTCTCCTCATAAATCATGTGTTCCAGTCCTCTAATCATTTTTGTTGCCTTCTGCTGGACGTTTTCCAATTTTTTCCACATCCTTCTTGTAGTGTGGGGCCCAAAACTGGAAACAGTACTCCAGATGAGGCCTCACCAATGTCGAATGGGGGGAACAATCATGTCCCTCGATCTGCTGGCAATGCCCCTACTTATACAGCCCAAAATGTCATTGGCCTTCTTGGCAACAAGGGCACACTGTTGACTCATATCCAGCTTCTCGACCACTGTAATCCCTAGGTCCTTTTCTGCAGAACTGCTGCCTAGCCATTCGGCCTCTAGTCTGTAGCGGTGCATGGGATTCTTCTGTCCTAAATGCAGGACTCTGCACTTGTCCTTGTTGAACCTCATCAGATTTCTTTTGGCCCAATCCTCTAATTTGTCTAGGGCCCTCTGTATCCTATCCCTACCCTCCAGCGTATCTACCTCTCCTCCCAGTTTAGTGTCATCTGCAAACTTGCTGAGGGTGCAATCCACGCCATCCTCCAGATCATTAGTGAAGATATTGAACAAAATCGGCCCCAGGACCAACCCTTGGGGCACTCCACTTGATATCGGCTGCCAACTAGACATGGCGCCATTGATCACTACCTGGTGAGCCCGACAATCTAGCCAGCTTTCTATCCACCTTATAATCCATTCATCCAGCCCATACTTCTTTAACTTGCTGGCAAGAATACTGTGGGAGACCGTGTCAAAAGCTTTGTTAAAGTCAAGGAATAACACATCCACTGCTTTCCCCTCATCCACAGAGCCAGTTATCTCATCATAGAAGGCAAATAGATTAGTCAGGCATGACTTGCCCTTGGTGAATCCATGCTGACTGTTCCTGATCACTTTCCTCTCGTGCTAAGTGCTAATTCCTAAGTGCTTCAGAATTGATTCCTTGAGGACCTGCTCCATGATTTTTCCAGGGACTGAGGTGAGGCTGAGTGGCCTCATCAAACACATCACTGGCCACCGACAGTACCAGGAAGCGTGAGCCGGAGCGACATCATAGAATCATAGAATATCAGGATTGGAAGGGACCTCAGGAGGTCATCTAATCCAACCCCTGCCCAAAGCAGGACCACAGCTCTCAACCGCTGCTGGCAGAGGCCCCCAGCAGCTCCTAGCTGCTGGCCAACAGGGGAACCCTGAAGCTCCCTGGAGGCCCCCAGAGCTCCCATTTGCCACGGGTGGCTGGGCTCCCCACAGCTGCCCAGCCACGGCAGTTGGCAGGAGCCCCCCTCTGAAGTAGCCCAGCCATAGCGGGTGATAGGGGAGGGCAGGAGCCCCCGCCAGAAGCCCAGCTGCAGCAGGTGGTGCGGGAGGGCAGGGGGACCCTGCAGAATTCCAGCCATGGGAGGCATCAGGGAGACCCCGAGCAGCCCAGCCAAGGTGGGCAGCAGGAGCCCCTGGCAGCTGCCCAGCCACCAGGGCAGGGATTGGATCCCTCAGCATCCCAGCCCCTGTTGGTGCTGGACCCTCCTCCCTCCCCATTTTGTCAGGGATATTTTTAGTAAAAATCAGGACAGGTCAGGGGCTTCCATGAATTTTTATTTATTGCCCGTGACCTGTCTGTGATTTTTGCTAAAAATATCCATGAGCCTTAACAATTGTGCATAGGTTTGTATTTGCCAATGCTGCCTGTCTGGTGTTTTTTGCTTTTAGTCCACACAGGGGCAAATTCTTAACTCCGGTGCAGATATATTTTTGGTTTATGGTGTCTGTCTTCCTCCCTGTACACCCCCATAATCATAATAGCTGAGGTTTATCTCGGGTATAAGCACCACATGTGGGCAGCTTTTGCTTCTAGCAAACTGAACCTTCTAAGGAAGGCGGAGGGCAAGTGATGGTAGAGTTTTCACCTGCCAGGCACTCCTCTTGGACCCTCTGTTTCCAGCAGCGACCCATGTAGCACTGTCAGGAGAAAGTAGCAGCACCCACGCACCTAGCCCCTGAGCTGCTATCCCTTCCCTTGGTACAGTCTCTCCTGGTTCTGAGAATGGGGATCTAAGGAGAACATTGGGGCAACATATTCCTGCTTCAGTGCATACAGGGTGCTTTGGCCAGACTGTTTTTCCCATGACGTTTTAATGACCAGTGCCTCCAGTCTTACATATTCATCATCCCAACTATGAATCTTTCAAAGCAGGAGATGAAAGACACTGGAATCATCTGGGCCCAGTCCGATGGGACAAAAATATTTAGCGCTTAAGCAGCAGATGTGAAAGTGCTTCACAAAGGAAGGCCAAATACCATCATCCCATTTTACAGCTAGGGAAACTGAGGCACAGAGAGTGATGTGATTTGTCCAAGATCACACAATGTATTAGTGGTGGCCAAGAACAGCAATTAGCTCTCCTCACTACCAGTCTCCCACAGTATTCACTGGTCTATTTCAGTAAAGCTATACGACCCACTCTTACCCAATGGCAGTGATCTAGCTGGAATGACTTCTCCTGCACTCCTAATTTCAACCTAAACATTTCAATATGTTTAGTTGTTGTTTTTTTAGCAGATTTCAGTTATAGTCACCCTCCTCTCTTCCAAAACAAAAGCAAAAGTGACACATGCAACTCTAGGTGTTTTGCTGTCTTAACTCCTGCAATACACTTTCAATCAGCTTTGGGAAGGAAAAAAGGCCAGTTTGGTGAGATGCATCTTTCAAGATGACCTGGATCTTCCAGATGGTCAAGTCTGTGAAGACAATGGAAGTTACTTCATACATGAGACATGAACATGTCCAGAGTGATCATTGCTTAGCTGTGCTAAAATATTAAACACACTTTAGTCTAAGCAAAGGTCTTTATCCCCAAACCAAGTCATTCTAGTCACCTGGCTGGGAACAATCTGCTGCTCTTAGCTCTCAGGAAGAGTGTGACAGGCTGTAATAGCTATTCATATATTTTCATGATTGTGAATATTCAGTAGCCAGCCTATGGACGGTTGACTGTATTCCTCTGTAATCCAGAAGAGACCGGTGGATGGTCGTATGCACGCCTGAAAGGAGTTCTCTTGTGTCCTCCACACAAGCCTGTTCTCCCTGGAGTCCACTGCTCAGAGTGGCACATATGCGGCTTCTCCAGACAGACACACTGGATCACATGGTTCCTGAGAGGCATTGTGCCTTCTGAAGTGCGATGCCTCTGGGTGCTCTTCCTAGAGTAGTGTGATTCAGCATCATTCCTACTGCAGGCCTGTGCCCTGGGGTTACTCCTCTACTGCTCTGAGACCTTAGCACAAAGGTCTCCAAACTGTGGGGTGTGCGTCCCTTGGGGGGCGTGGCGGAACATTGGGGGGGCATGGCACCATCCAGCACTGCCCCACCACACCCCACCTCTCCTCCAGCCCCGCCCCCGGCCACAGCCCTGGCCCCACGCCTGGCCCCATCCCCAGCCTCAGCACGGCTCTGCTTCTCGCCCTGCCTCAGCCTCAGCGCGGGGCCAGGAATGGAGCAGTGACCCGGGGCTGAGGCTGGGGATGGGGCCAGGAGCAGAGCTGCACCGGGCCACGGGCCCAGCTGCCAGCCTCCACCGCGGCCTGGCTGTGGCTCCACTCCAGCCCCGAACCCCAGCCTTAGCCCCGGCCATGGCTCCGTTCCCGGCCCCGCTCCCAGCCCCATCCCCAACCCCAGCTGTGACCCCAGCCTCAGCCCATGTACCCCTGTCCACATTTCCCTCCCCGCGCCAGGAGCCGCGGCCCCGATCCCAGCCCCATCAGGGGGATGGGGTGGGGGGAAAACGGGCAAGGCTGGGTGTGACCCTGAGCATTGCATCTACTGGGGCTTTGTACCTGAGTAGAAAAAACATCCCCATGGATCCTTGGAGGAATACAGTGGCATGCATAGGGGTTTAGGCATATAGGCTGTTGTGGTCTGTATATGAAGCTATTTACAACCAATCTGTGGGTATGATCCTAAATTTCCTCTCCTGTATCAGAACTTTGACTCAGTTTAAACATTTTAAACAAATACATCTCATGCTGCAGCCATAGTGTGCCATTGTCAGAAATCCATTCTTATTGCACCCCATCAGAGCTTTCTCATGTCCACATTAAAAAAAAAAAACAAACAAACAAGGGAAGATGGGAACAGACACAATTGCAAGTGAAATTCTCGTCTCCTATCATCATTATTGATGTATTTACCTTGCCTACCGTTTTGTCATGCTACCTCTCAAGCTCCGTAATGTATTTATAGATCCCAATCATCGTAATGTGCGTGCACACTGATACTGTAACGGAGTGTATGCATGTAATGTGAACCAAAGACCAGGATCCATGTCTGACACCCTGTCTGTAGGTAGAACCAATGATACGAAGGCAAATTGTCTCACTCCAAGCCTCCACCTGACAGGTGATCCTTTCCATCTTCCCCCCTTTGCTCACAACTCAAGGGGTGGAGGAGCCTAAATCTTCACAGCCAAGCTTGTCAAGGTCCATATATCCCCAGCATGCAACAGCTGTGTTCTGTTCCCTCTTAGCCACTCAAGAGGCTGCAGCTACCGGAGCTTAATACCCGAACAAGGACAAGCCATACAGACCGAATTGAGCAGCAGGGGCACCATCCTTTCATTTTTGACGCATCTTCTGGCCTCCCGTGCATCTGGTACCTCCTTAATGAAAGGGGAAGCCTTTGTGTGGTTGACTGAGTCAGTGCCATTCACTATGTGGTGGAGACCAAGGTTAGTGAAAGGGAAGCCAGAACTCTTTTTTCCCCTCAGGGGTCTTCAGGAGGAGGGAAAAGGCCCAGCAGCCTTATAGAGAAGTGTGTGGAAGAAGGTCAGTCTTTTTCAGTGTTTAAAGCCTCCTTTGTGTGGCTGTGTGAATCCATTCTGACCAGTACCTAGTGTAAGCTACCCTTTTGATTTGGGGGTAAAAAGGGAATTTGTCTTTATTTGAAAACTTTGACCAGCCCTAGCGGAAGACTTCAGAACCTCATTGGATGTGTTCTCATTGCCATCTTCCACAGCAACTATCCTTCTGGTGAAGGAGGGCAAGGCACTTCTGTGGTGGATACACGGACCAGTTGCAACTGTCTCTGATTTTCAGGAGCCTAATTCCCTGCACATTTCAGCACATTTATGTCCCTAGACAGCTTGACATGGCAGGAGTGTCTGGAGCGGTAACAGAGGCCTGGTCTACACTGCAGAGTTAGGCTGATGCAAGGCAGCTTACATTGACTTAACTCTGTAAGTGTCTACACTGAAACGTCACTCCTGCTGACGTAACTCGCCCGCTATGCCAACTTAATAACTCCACCTCCGTGAGAAGTGTAGCGCTTAGGTTGACATAGTTAAGTCCATGCAGAGTCAGTATAGATCCTGTGTTGCTTACATCAACTGTTGCTGGCTTTCAGAAGTGGTCCCACAATGCCCCACACTCACAGTTAAATTGGTGCAAGTGCTCCTGGTGAGGGCGCACACTACGGACACAAGGAGTATAGTGTGGACATCCAAAAATGATTTAATTACTACAGTGGCTGTATGTCGAAGTAACTTAGGTTGACATAAGTGCTCTCTGCCTGGGAGGGGAAGATAGAAGCAGGCCTTCAGGCATGAATACTTCTCCCGTATCTCACCTTGATGATTATTAACATAGGTCCTGCCAAGAGATTGGGTGTTTCTTTTCCTTCCAGTACTACTGCTTACTGTGCACTCTCCTTCTCATCTGCAGAAAGGGAATTCTGGGATCAAGGAGGAAACAAATACACAGCTCATTCTTGAGAGCCAGAGAAACCATTTTCCAAACACGGGTTTCCCTCCCGACCCTGTGGCATCTCATAAAAAATCCGCCAGCTTCTCTATACCCTGCTGTGATGTGTGCCACCAGAGAACTAGGGAAAGGTTAGCCTTAAAAAGTATTTTGGTGCATTTTATTTATAAAACATTCAAGGGTTTAAATGGAAAGATAATGAACTTAAAGCTAAAATCTCCTGATTTGTGTGAGGTTTTTTTCCTCCAAACACTTTACTTACGTTTGCCCCTTAGCAGCCTGCAGGCATCTCACCTGAATCTAGTGAACTTAACAGAGAAAAAAGGGTCTGTTAAGGATTCACTGACTGTGAACCTGTACAGTAGGCAAGGAGAGAATCTTAGATCAAGTGCACAATGTAATGTAGTGAGTTCTCATTACTGTACAAGCATGTATTGTAACAGAACTACAATATCCCAGGCATTAAGATGGGTTTTCACCAAGCTATACTGGTTGGGAATTCCAATAATATTCTTTTCTTAGAAAAAATATGGCCTCATGCTTAACTCCTCAACCAAGAACTCAACTGATCTCTCCAGCATCCTCCTGTGATGAGGGCTGCGGAGAAAGGTTTCCATATTTGACCTTACAAAATGATTGTGTGTGTGTGTGTGTGTGTGTGCTCTGTTTATTAGGGGAAGTAAATGACTGACTTGTGCAAAGTGTCCCAGGAAGTACAAGTGTGTCAAGGTGTAGCAGTCATGGGGTGAGGATGAGTGTGCAGCATATCAGAAGTGATGTGCTCACTTAGTTTTCCTTTTCCGCTTGGATGGTGCAGTTCAGTGATGTAACAACCGATTAACACCAATCCAAAAAACACAAAGTAAATTAAAAACACATTTTAATGCTCTAAGCTCATAAATTTGGGGCCTAAAACATACATAAGCACCAAAAATAAGTTCTTATTTAGATCTGAAGCTGTTCTTCTCGTATTTTGTCTGTACCCTCAGAAAAATCCATCTGTAACTGCAGGCTTTGATGAGTAGAAATGTCTGGGAATAGCTTGTCAATTACAACAAATCCAAGACTTCCCATTCTACATTAAAAGTGTCCGTTTGTTGAAAGAGAATTCAGCAAAAACTCCCAGTACCTTTACCCTGGGCAGTGGTCCTTTTGTTTTGTTAATCTTAAAACTGATAAACATGCTAAAGCTGGGATATCAAACTAGCTAAAGCAATTTGAATATTAGCAAAATCTTTAGAGTCCAGACACTCCCCAGTTATTTGAAGGCACCAATGTCTATGAAAGTATAACTCCAGATAGAGATTTCCTTCAGCAATATTAAACATGCTGGTATTCATTTGTCCAGGACAGTTTGGGGACAAACACTTAACTGTCATTCTGTGAAAAAAGTTTGATCTTCCTTTGGTTAGTAAATACTGGATAGCTTTCATGACAGTCTTTGGATGCATCATAAGACTGTGCAGAATAGAATTACTGTATGTGTTTTACATCTGTGCCTGTTTAGTGAAGATAAATAGTTACAAAAACAGGAAGGTGTACTGGACTTTCATGAAGTAACAGTCTCATTGTAGGTGTGTAGACTACTTCGCGGTGGGCTGACACAAGTAGGACTCGTCTGAAATGATGGTACCATTAAATAAAAAAAAACAATTTTCCTATGTTACGCTTCAAGAGCCATGAAGCTGGTTTTAACTGGAGATTATTAAAAGTTTTGGCATAATCAAACACACAACCTCCATAAACACACCCCAACACTGGAGAGTCTTCTAGGAACATCTACTCCTGGGGGAATTACAGAGGGAGTTTGCCTGGGATCTGTCTGAGAGGAGGTACGCTAAGGGCTGCATTAGGGAGGCTGTGTTGGTGAGTATCTGAGTGTCTGTTGTGGGGACAGTTTGACTGCTTGACCGTGTACTTGATTGGTTGTTTGAAAAGTGTGAATTGGGAGTGCTTTGTTCCAGGTGAGCCTTGAGTGGGCCTGACTGTTATAAAAAGCCAGTCAGCTGCGAACCAGCTGAGGGGCGAACAGCAGAGAAGCTAATAGAGGGAGTTTGCTTGGGGAGAGCCCACTGAGGCGTACATCTTGCTGGCTTCTCTGAGTAGTTACTACAACTCCTGAGGAAGCTCGTAGAAGGAAGGTAATATGCATGGGGAGTGTTCAGCTGTTGTGACCTGCACTGGATGTGCCATGTTTGTCTTTCTTCCACAGGACAGAAGTGACTTTGTCTGTGGAAAGTGCAAGCCGGTCTCCATATTGGAAAAGAAGGTTCAAGGTCTGGAGAAACAAGTATTGACCCTGTGTTGCATAAGAAAAACTGAAGATTTCCTGAACAGACGTTGGGATATGCTTCTACGGACACAATGTTCTGAAGATTCAGAGCAGGCTGTGCAGCGGGGACAGGAGGAAGGTGAAGAAATCTAGTAGCATGTGACCTCCAGAAGAAGAAGAAAGGGGAGCGTCCATGTACCAGCAATGCAGATACAGGTAAGCAACTGTTTTCATGTTCTCTCCACAGGTACTAATGCGGAGAGTGGACTACATGATACGTCTGAGGGAAGGGAACAGAAGGAGGCTCCGCCGACTGGAAGGCATGAGATGCACTGTCCTAGGGTTGGGGGTTCCACAACCACTGCTCCCAAGAGAAGGAGGCGGGTGGTGGTGGTCGGGGACTCTCTCCTCAGGGGGACTGATTCATCTGTCTGCTGCCCCGACCGGGAAAACCGAGAAGTCTGCTGCTTGCCAGGAGCTAGGATTCACAATGTGACGGAGAGACTGCCGAGACTCATCAAGCCCTCGGATCGCTACCCCTTCCTGCTTCTCCACGTGGGCACCAATGATACTGCCAAGAATGACCCTGAGCGGATCACTGCAGACTACATGGCTCTGGGAAGAAGGATAAAGGAGTTTGAGGCACAAGTGGTGTTCTCGTCCATCCTCCCCGTGGAAGGAAAATACCTGGGTAGAGACCATCGAATCGTGGAAGTCAATGAATGGCTATGCAGGTGGTGTCGGAGAGAAGGCTTTGGATTCTTTGACCATGGGATGGTGTTCCAAGAAGGAAGAGTGCTAGGCAGAGACGGGCTCCACCTAACGAAGAGAGGGAAGAGCATCTTCGCAAGCAGGCTGGCTAACCTAGTGAGGAGGTCTTTAAACTAGATTCACTGGGGGAAGGAGACCAAAGCCCTGAGGTAAGTGGGGATGTGGGATACCAGGAGGAAGCATGAGCAGGAGAGCGCGAAAGGGGAGGGCTCCTGCCTCATACTAAGAAAGCAGGACAAACAGCAAGTTATCTCAAGTGCCTATACACAAATGCAAGAAGCCTGGGAAACAAGCAGGGAGAACTGGAAGTCCTGGCACAGTCAAGGAATTATAATGTGATTGGAATAACAGAGACTTGGTGAGATAACTCACATGATTGGAGTACTGTCACGGATAGATATAAACTATTCAGGAAGGACAGGCAGGGCAGAAAAGGTGGGAGAGTTGCATTATATGTAAGAGAGCAGTATGACTGCTCAGAGCTCCGGTATGAAACTGCAGAAAAACCTGAGGGTCTCTGGATTAAGTTTAGAAGTGTGAGCAACAAGGGTGATGTCGTGGTGGGACATTGAGGTTACAGGGACAAACTTCCACAATTCGACAGTCTCTACCCAGGCCTTTTCCTTCCACGGGGAGGATGGACAAGAACACCACTTGCACCTCAAACTCCTTTATTCGTCTCACTAAAGGGGTTTATAGTCCACATGTGTGTAGTGTCTTGTTCCGTCAGGAGTTCAGGAAAATAAGCATTAAATTTGTTAAGCAGACCAGACAGAAGCGCTGCTAGCTGAGGTTTAATTACATCAAAGTCAATGTTTCGTTATTGAATGAAAGAATGTAAGAGCTCACACATATCAGAAGAGCCCCCAAAGACACGAAATTTCTAGAATCACAGAATCATAGAAGATTAGGGTTGGAAGAGACCTCAGGAGTTCATCTACTCCAATCCCCTGCTCAAAGCAGGACCAACACCAACTAAATCATCCCAGCCAGCGCTTTGTCAAGACAGGCCTTAAAAACTTCTAAGTATGGAGATTCTACCACATCTCTAGGTATCCCATTCCAATGCTTCGCTACTGTCCTAGTGAAATAGTGTTTCCTAATATCCAACCTAGCCCTCCCCCACTGCAACTTGAGACCATTGGTTCTTGTTCTGTTATCTGCCACCACTGAGAACAGCTTAGATCCATCCTCTTTGGAACCTCCCTTCAGGTAGTTGAAGGCTGCTATCAAATCCCCCCTCACTCTTCTTTTCTGCAGACTAAATAACCCTAGTTCCCTCAGCCTCTCCTCGTAAGTCATGTGCCCCAGCCCCCTAATCAATTTTGTTGCCTTCTGCTGGACTCTCTCCAATTTGTCCACATCCTTTCTGTAGTAGGGGGACCAAAACTGGATGCAGTACTTCAGGTGTGGCCTCAACAGTGCTGAATAGAGGGGAATAATCACTTCCCTCAATCTGCTGGCAATGCTCCTACTAATACAGCCCAATTGCTGTTGGCCTTCTTGGCAATGAGGGCACACTGCAGACTCATATCCAGCTTCTTGTTCACTGTAATCGCCAGGTCCTTTTCTGCAGAACTCCTGTTTAGCCAGTTGGTCACCAGCCTGTAGCAGTGCATGGGATTATTCCTTCCTAAGTGCAGGACTCTGCACTTGTCCTTGTAGAACCTCATCAGATTTCTTTTGGCCCAATCCTTCAATTTGTCTAGGTCACTCTGGACCTATCCCTACCCTCCAGCGTATATACCTCTCCCCAAGTTTAGTGTCATCTGCGAACTTGCTGAGGGTCCAATCTATCCCATCATCCAGATCATTTATAAAGATATTAAACAAAAGCGGCTCCAGGACTGACCCCTGGGGCACTCCGCTTGATACCGGCTACCAACTAAACATCAAGCCGTTGATCACTACCCATTGAGCCCAACAATCTAGCCAGCTTTCTATCCACCTTATAGTCCATTCATCCAATCCATACTTCTTTAACTTGCTGGCAACAATACTGTGGGAGAAGTATCAAAAGCTTTGCTAAAGTCAAGATATATCACATCCACCGCTTTCCCCATATCCACAGAGCCAGTTATCTCATCATAGAAGGCAATCAGGTTGGTCAGGCATGACTTGTGTCAAAGTAGTGCAAGGTGTAATGGCTTTTATTTTTGTGTGCTGTCTGGCTTATTTTGGCAGGGGCCATGAAACCTCCTTGCGCCGCCCTCCCCTCCCCTGCTCCCTCCCCCCCCCCTCGGAGGCTGCCCCCACCCCCGGTTGAGAACTGCAGGTCTATACCAAATTAAGAATCCATCTTGTTTTCTGAAGCATTCTCTTCTAAAGGTCAGATCACACAAACTTTTTATTTTTTTTTTAAATGAAGAAATGTTTCTCTTCGTCTTTACAATTCATTAATCTGCCCCACTTAATTCCAGATCCATGCTTCCCCTATGTATCAATAAAACACAATGCAATTTGTGCCTAGCTTAGGGTATGTATTCACACACACACAATATACAGGTAAAATAAATCAAGAAGAAATTCCCTTAGGCAACTGCTGCCCCCTTGTTCCAGACCGATGTAGTGTATCGCAGTAAATGTCAATACAAATAGTTAAATATTAGTTCATTTCTTGCAGGCACTGTTTAATGTAGCCGCACAGTCCCTCTCTAATTCCTGCAGAAGCAGCAGAAGGGACAGTTAGCTGCTTAGCAGAAACAGACAAGCACAGTTTGTAGTGCTGTGGCAGGAAGCCTACCAGGGATGGTGGCCTGGTGTTTTGTTTCCAGTGTGGGAAACCTGCCTACAAGGCTTACGTGCTCCAGGTGGCAGTGGGCACTAAACTGCTATCTGTTCTTTTGAAAAACGCAGGTGGGCTGGCAAGACAAAAGAGACCTCAACGGATGAACAAGATGCCCCCTTTGTGGAACGTTATTCTTCTGAGGTAAGAATTCTGCACTCCCTGTGTTTCAGCTAGACACTCTTCAGTGAGGGAGCTCCAGCAGACTAACCAAATATGTGCACTGCTCGTGGCCTGGCTCCTAAGTGAACTCCTCAGGGTACAGAGTCCGTGGCTCTACCCTGCGGGCACAACTTTGGCTGTGCCTGCATCACCCAGGGGTTGGGGTGGGAGGAATCACATGCAAACTTCTCCTGCTCTCAGTGCAGAGAAACTTCAGGGCAAACAGGAAGCTGGAGGATGTTGTCGAAATGGCCAAAGATTTGAGTTTGCGGGCATCAATAGCAGTAGGAGATGAGAGCATGTGAGAGGCTCTGAAACTGTTCTGAGAACCAATAACTAACTTGTTCAATCTGCAGAGAATCCTGGGCTCACAGAGTTCCCTCCCTCTGTGCCATAGAGGAGGCTGCTCAGGATACAACAAACAAATTCAAACCTGAGTGCAGATTTTGAAGGAAGAGAGCGAAAAATTCCTGGGATTTAGTGATTGGTGGGTGGAGAGGCCTGGAGTGTTTGGAAAAAACAGAAACTGAGAGGTAGAAAATTGTATCTGAATTAGACCAATTGTGCCAGTTTCTGGAGGGACAAGAACAGTGATTCCTGGCCAAGCTGGGAGAGCGGGACAAGGAGATTGAACCAGAAGGAAAATGTAACCAAGCTCTCAGAGAGGTCCCAACCTGGTGATCTGATTAGTGAGATAGATGGGAACTGTACGCAGCCAGCTAATAAATTCCTGCAGGACATCAAAAGCACCTTGATCAAGTGTGAGAAATCAAAGTTCAAGAAGCCGGTAGGGATTGCTCCTAAGCTAGAAGAGAGACTGATTTCTCAGAAAAATATTACTCTAAAGATGGATCTGAGGAAATTCGAAGTTCCAAGAAGAAAAGGAGTACTTGTGGCACCTTAGAGAAAGCTCATGCTCAAATAAATTGGTTAGTCTCTAAGGTGCCACAAGTACTCCTTTCTTTTTGTGAATACAGACTAACACAGCTGTTACTCTGAAGTTCCAAGAAGGGATCTACGAAAGGAAACCATCTATCTGTGATGTATACGGAGAGGAGCTTTGCCCATTTAGTTGCTAATGTAAAACCCATCTAAACAGTAATGAATTACGTACTTGGGCAAATCACTTAATCTTGCTGTGCCACAATTCCCCGCCCGAGAAACAAGAATTATAGTACTTCCCTATCTCTCATGGGTGTTAGGAGGATAAACACATTAATGATTGTGAGGCGCTCAGATTCTGTGGTAAGAGGCCATTTAAGTGCCATACATGGATTTATTTGCAAACTGAAGGAAGAAGAAAGGGAGTTGGTGGCATGAGTTCCCTTCCCCTCCTCCCCCCCCACCAAAAAAAAAACCACCACTAACAAAGAATCCCTCTAAGATGTTTATAATCATCATTTTGACTTGTGTACTCCTCTTCTCATTCATTTGTGATCATTTAGATTGAAAAGTCAGCCTTCATTCTTTTTAAATAGTAATGTTTTTAAATCAATTCTTACATGCAATGCATTTTTAAATATTACCTTAAAACCCTTCCAACTTCTTTGTATAATGTTTATCAAATATATAAATGTACATGTTATAGAAAGATAATTGCTGTACATTCTTTAAATGATTACAAATAAAAATCAGCCTCATTAAGGCTCATTAAATAAGGAATTGTTATTTACTCCTTCTTATAACACAAAATCTAGGAGTCACTAAATGAAATGAACAGGAAGCAGGTTTAAAACAAACAAAAGGAAGCATTTTTTCATACAATGCACAGTCAACCTGTGGAACTCCGTGCCAGAGGATGTTGTGAAGGCCAAGACTATACCAGGGTTCAAAAAAGAACTAGATAAGTTCATGAAGGATAGCTCCATCAATGGCTATTAGCCAGGATGGGCAGGGACATTGTCCCTAGCCTCTGTTTGCCAGACACTGGGAATGGGCAACAGGGGATGGATCACTTGATGATGACCTGTTCTGTTCATTCCTTCTGGGGTACTTGGCATTGGCCACTGTCGGAAACAGGATACTGGGCTAGATGGACCTTTGGTCTGGCCCGATATGGCCCAGATGGACCTTTGGTCTGGCCCACTATGAAGAGATAAAAACATCTGGTTGATGAGGCTCAGTGAGATGTTTCCCGCAAAGAACCCTAGCCCTCCCGGTTTTACCCCTTGTGGGTATACAGCCAAATAAATAGTAAAAGCTAGTATGGCTACAAACACCTTGAAAAATATCTATATTAACAGCCATCGGAGGCTTATTTTTAAAAATATCATGCAGATTTTTACGACTGCTAAATTGGGGAGCTGATGGCTAAAAGTGGTCTGAGCACAGGTCCTCTTCCACTCAGTAACTTTGCTTCTGAGGCTTGTTGTTTGTAGATATATTAGAAGAAGTGTGATTGCTGTTTCATCTCCCGAGCTCACATTCCTCAAATGAGAGAGACAGAAAGAACTAACAGGAATGCTAATGGAACTTCATAGCAATGTTGGGGTTTTGTAATGGCGGTGGCTTATTTTTTATTTATTAACGAACGGGTACACAGGGCAGATGGCTGCCCCCTTTAAGCATCCTTGACCTGCAAAGGGGACCTGGTGTTGCATAGCCTGTGTGTGGGGGGAGAGGTGAGCAGATGGGTTTCCAAAACAACTACGGAAGTGAGGAGCCACTTGGTGGCTTCTTCCTGCCATTGCAGGATTTCCTCCTGCAGGGGCTACCATGCCATCTCTCTCTTTTTGGGCACCCTGTCCTGTGAGTTCATCTCCTCCCTCTTACGACTCACAGGGAAGAGCAGCACCATAGCATGTGGCCTCACTGGCTCCCATTACAAACATGCCTGGACCAGTTCTGAGGGGATGGAGGTGGGCAAGTTGTTGTGGCTGCATTTGGAAAAGGTTGAGGAGCCAGCCTGATGTGATGGATGACAGGTGACCCCTGGCCTTTGGCTCTGAGATGGGGTCTTCAGCATATGGCCCAGCACCTCTGGGTTCCTCCTGTGGTTCCACCACTGGCCATTGGTCACAGCATCCCTCATTTTGGGAGGCCTCATTTACAGTGCCAGCAGGAAGCTACATCAGTTTGGGTGGTCTGCCACAAAGTTAAATGTTCCCACACATTGGGGCGCCTCCTACCCCTGGCTGCTTCTTCTCCACTAGCCACCTCACTTCCGCCTTCTCTCCCACTCTGGTGGGAATGTATGTGTTGTACAGGAGCCAAGGACCCTTTCCTAATCTTGACCAACTGACACACTGAAAGCTGAACTCAAAATGGCTGCTCTAGGACTTCCTTTTCCAGTTTGAAGTGTCAAAACAAAACCTTATGATCAGAAATGGCTAAATATTCCATTTAGACTTTCACGAGTCTAAACTCTTCAGAATATTTTCTTCTGCAATTTTTTTTTCACACTTTTGACTTTTTCTGTTCAGATTCAAAGAAGGAAAACTACTTTTGAAATGTCAAAATGTTCCATCGGACAGAAATCCCACCTTCCGACCAACTCTACTTATCAGTGCTTGGAGGGCAGCCTGCTTGGTGTGAGTAGGCAGAAAGTCTCTTTGAGAGTGACTCCCCAAGTGTGTTTCAAAATGCAGGAGCTGCCGGGCCTTCTCTGGAGGAAATGTCTGCGGAGACGCACTTGTGATGCCGGAGAGAAAGCTGTGACATTTTTGTCTTTGAAGTATCAGCAGGAGCCACTCACAGAGAAACCATAATAGACTTTAATTCTGCCTTATTTATACCCAGGCCTCCACTGACTGGTTACCAGGCTGCAAGAAAAAAGCTTTTCAATTTTTGTAAGAAGCTCTGATTTTTCTCCTGCTGGGAGCAGCTTAATTACCAACCCAAACTACTTCAAAGACAGAATCACCTGCCCCTGGGGCTGAGGCTGGCACTGGAAGTGCATTTTCCAGCTGACGTTGGAGGTTTGGGGCACTGGAGATTTTTATTCATTATCAATGATTTTTTTTAAAAGTAAATAATAAATAATCTTAGACTTTTTCTCTGCCCTTGTCTGTCTTGGGAAAATCAGTCCAGAGGGAGCTGATGGTAGCTACCATATTTCTGATCTGTGATTCTGCTCCCTCAAACCAGCACAGATGGAGTCATACTTGTAGCCCGAAAGTATTGAATGCCTGGGTCAGCCAGTGCCAACTCCTCCTAGAATATGTGGGGCTGAAGGGCATGCTGTCAAGTACTGGAATGAAAGAACTCTGTAGCACAGGGGAGTAAGGGCCAGGTGCACCTGAGTTCTAATCAAGGCTCTGACAGTGACTCTTCCTGCCACAGTGGGCAAATTGATGACTATTCTCCGGCTGTAAAATGGGGGTAAAATCTAATGTTACCTCCGTGGTGTGCCATGAGGCAGCAGCAGAATCCAACATGAAAGGTCCTGTGGGGGGGGGGGGAAATTGGTTTGGAATGGGGTTTGAAAGTATTGCCCACCGCAAGAAATTACAAATCACGCATCAGACCCCCCACCCCCCAAACCATGTGGTTGAAAGAAAAAAATGAAATGATGGTTTTTTTAGTCTGTCTTTGGACTTTAGCTCCTATCTATTCCTCTGCCGATGCGTGTGTGAGAGTTTCAGGTTTAAAAGTCAACCTGTAATGCATGCAGAAACACATGCCACTATATGACTGCTCAGAGGGAGACTTCACTTATCCTCTCCTCACCCTGGAAGTAGGGGAACTGTTAGTGGCTTTCCTTTGCCCCTCCCCTGGTTCTTGTCATGCAGACAGAAAGCAGAAGAACAGAAGTCCAAAGTGCAGGCAATACGATGTTTATTGGGGTTAGTTTCAAGCAAGCATATCCATATGAGAGCCTTTTTCCCTGTGTCGCTGTTCCCACCTCCTTGTTCTTAGTGGGCCTAATTATTCCTGTAGCCCACACCCTTGGTCCCACCTCTTACAATTTATGCTCATGTTCTGTTTTGGGGGGTCATGAGTCTGGGGGCTTGGTACCATCTCTTTAGTATCCCATGGGAGGGGTAGGGAGTGAGGTTGTGTTTCGGTCAGGGACAAGCATTTCTTTGGCTTTTAGTGTGTCTTATGCCTCCTCCCTCGGACCCCCTTGCCCCTCCTAACTGGTTGCTTCACCTTGGCTTGAGAGAAGAGACAGGCAGCCTTCCAGTGTATGCTCATATTTTACACTCCCACCATGCCTAGTAATGCTTTAACTGTCTTCCTTATCTTTCTCAATATACTAACGAACCCATCTGGCTGGGCAGAAGCAACACACAGTGTCTTTGTTCTTTGTATTAGCAAGGATATAAGAGTATCAAAAATCAAACCCAAAATTCTACCTCAGGCTAACAAACAGGCCTACATACTAACAGGAGCTACCATCCATTTCCTGTTGCTGTCTTGACCCAGCAGCAACTCTTCTCTGCCTTTTGCTGCCCGAGAACTTCTCTACCTGGAAGCTGGCAGCACCACTTCTCTTGCCTCTGCCCCTCCCTTACCTCCCACTGCCTCAGGGTTTCTACTGAGCCCAGGGCCCAGCAGCACCACACCCCTGTTTCCTGCTGCCCCAGGATCCTCTCTCCACTCTAGGGCCATACTCTGAAGGCAAGGCACAGTGGAAGGGTAGGTCTGTGTCCTCAGCCCCAAGGCTGTTGCATAGAGCTCTGCCCAGCTCTGAAAATCAAGGGATGGGAGGAGCTTATTGCATCATTGTGACAGCTCTTCCTGCTAGTACCAAAATCCTGTGACTCGTGATTGATTCATGAGACTTGGCAATACTGCCTTTCCCTGACTGGGGGGAATGGGCTCCTCTTACCTACCCTACCACCAGGCTGGAGAAGCTGCCATTCTATCCCCAACATCTCCCACCCCATCAATGCCTTTGCACCCCCTCTCAACCTCCCTCCTGCTCCCCCTTGCTCTTTACATCCACCTTTCAAAGTGTCTCCCCTGCTCCTCTCAGTCTTACCTCTGTCCTGTCTAGCCCCCTGAACCAGAGAATGGCAGCCATTTTGCCTTTGAGCCTGGCTTCAATTTAATTGAAAACAATGGGAGATGGCAGACAACTTTTAAGGCAGCCTCATTTCCACATGCAAATAGACTGTCGGGAAATGGTGGCCAGCTTGCTGGCTTCAACCCCCTTGACTGTAATAGGAGAAGGGCAACAAAGATGATCAAGGGTATGGAACGGCTTCCATAGGAGAAGAGGCTAAAAAGATTAGGGTTGTTAATCTTACAAAAGAGACGACAAAGAGGGGATATGATACAGGTCTAAAACACATGAATGGTGTGGAGAAAGGGAATAGAGAAATGTTATTTACTGTTTCTTGCAATACAAAAACCAGTGGTCATTTGATGAAATTAATAGGTAGCAGGTTTAATACAAACAAGAGGAAGTACTTTTTCACACAATGCACAGTCAATCTGTGGAATTTGTTGCCACTGGATTTTATGAAGGTGAAAAGTATAACTGGGTTAAAAAAAGAACTAGATAAATCCAAGGAGGATAGGCCCATCAATGGCTATTAGCCAAGATGGTCAGGGATGTAACCCCATACTCCAGGTGACCCTAAGCCTCCAAATGCCCGAAGCTGGGATTAGATGACAGGGAAAGCATCACTCAAAATTTCCCTGTTCAGTTCATTCCCTCTGAAGTATCTGGTGTCGCCAGATGTTCAGCTGTGTGTGTGTGTTCTCCCTGTGTGCCATCCCAGCTCTGTGCAGACAGCTGGCACATCAGACCTTGAGTGAACTGCCCAATGACTACAAGATCCGTTAAGGCACGAAGGCACCCAGCCAGATTTATTGTCAACGAAGCATGGTCCTAGTTCCTCGGATCAATGTCTACAGTTATACTAGCACATGTATGCCTGTGACAATGGATGCAGCTTAGTGAATGGCGGGACTTTGTCCTTCCCCCTTGGCTGGCCAAAGACACTTCCTTTGAGATATATTTTGCCACCCATTGTCACCCATTGCCTTGTACATATTGGTTTAATCAACACATTTTTATTCATTATGCTGTTATTTTAACCTTATTTTTAGAATGGGTCAGTGCATTTCTGTTATCTTTGAGGAATGTGCTGGTATTAAGCTGTTTTGGTACCATCTTTTAAAAATATGTGTGCATATATATTCTTGTACCTAGCACCACTTAAAAATGTGTGTTTTTGCAGTATTAGTCCTGTTTTTTGCCAGATTTTGTTAGCAAGGCCTGCCTCTTGCTCACAACTTAACTTTGCTTTATATTAGCAACGTTTTAACTACTTTAGCTCAGGTCTCATACCAGGCCTCTACTACATGGGCTTATGTTTCAGGCCCTCTTCCTACTACATCTGGCAGTGGCCACTGTCAGAAGAAAGGATACTGGGGTAGATGGACCATTGGTCTGACCCACGTTAGCCGTTCTAATGAGCTGTTAGCCATTTTGATTAAGGAAAAATTTGTGAGTTGACAGCCTTTCATAATGGTTTCAAATGACAAGTAAAAATACTTCAAAATAGTTAGAATCACAATGAAATTGTGAGAACTGGCACTACTGGGGTTGTGGCAACAGCCATCCTTGCTCTACCTAGAGGTCTGTAGCTAGCGAGCATCACCCTAAATGCCTGCCCATGCGTACCCACCTGTATGACTGTGCAGTGACCTGGAGGAACCAATGGTCAGGAATGAGGGCCTGCAGCTGGGGCTGGGATCAGCTGGTTCTCAACCAGGGGTACATGCTCTTTGCACTGTCTTCACCCTCAGTTGCTCATGTGCAGCTCTCGGTTAAGTTGATTTGCCATGTGGTCTTCTGTCTGCCTAGCCACCACGTCTCTTCCTTCCTATCCTCCTGCTAGCATTCTGTAAACCCGCACTTATACACAAGGGATGCAGTCCTGCACTTTATCGTGCAGGAGCCCTGCAAACATGCTCTCAAGTTAGTAGTTCTGTCATGCATAAGATGCCAGATTTACTGGTATATCCAGCTGCTTCACAGCTCCACTCAGATTTGACCCAAGCACTTGCCCCTCTGTGATGACGGAGGAATGGCCAGTCCAAACCCCATTCACTCAAATTTGGCCCGGTCGCCCCTTCTCTTCATGACAGATGGGCCAAATTTGAGTGGCGCTGTGACCACATGCACCAAGTGAAGTGCCAGAGCACTGCTCTGGCTTGGATTTCAGCTGCCAGGGCGACGTTCTGGACTATTCCGACAGCACAACACCCCTCCTGTTACAATGCAATGAATGATGACAGAGCCTATTTAAACCTTAACCTGAGAGTTTCCCTTAGCCAGTTCGGTGCCTCAAAGCACCACTGAGCCATGAAACAAATAGAAGATAAGTTTCAATTAGAATTAGAAACATGGCTCCCAATAAAGACGGGCCTAACTGGGCCAGTAAACATCAAGTACCGTTGAATTTTCAGGAGATGGGAAAGGTGCAGGCTTAACAAACTGAGGGTAGAGAGCTATTTTCTGCTGGCAGGTCTTGTAATACAACTCTTTGGATTATTATTCTTTTGTATTACACTAGTTGCATGGGATGTTGCATCTTCTTCTGGGAAAGACCCCTGGCTCTTTCCACAGAAACGACGAGTAACCCATCCTGACAAATTTCTGTGTCTTACTGCTTCATCAGGGCATCATCTCTACGAAACGGAAACAGTTGTCACTACCGAATATTGTGTCCATAATATTTAACCTGTGTTGGGAAGAGTCGAAATTCCCTTTCCCAAAGGTACAGAAGAGATGCAGTAAGAGCAAAGGAGAACAGATACATCTTTTGTTCTGGCTTTATGTTGCTCTTTTTGGAGTGAGGAAATTACAACCCTTATAAACCATGAAACCGGATTGCAGTAATACCAAATAATACAATACATAGTCTTTTTTAAAAAGATTTTATTTTTTAGTGGATCCAATCAATTGTTGCAATAATGTTTCTTCAGTGCTAACTTTACAATCGAAGAATAGGGTTGGCCTACATGCAAATTCTGATATACAAACTGCCCTTCAGAAGTCTGTAATGCGAGGGCAGTGGCCAGCTAATAAAGTAGTAGTTTAACAATTTCTCCCATTATTCATAGATTTTTAAGGCCTGAGGGAGACCATTATGATTATCTAGTCTGACCTCCTGCATAACATGGGTCATAGACCTCACCCAGTGATTCTTGAAGTGGGCGGCATGATATTTTCATGGGACTTTGAAAATGTAACACAAGTATCTAAATCACAGGATAAAATTGCAGCTAAGAGCTTCTGTGATACTTATCTTCATTATTTTCAGAAAGTAGGAGACTGCAAATGGATGAATATAGGAGAGAAGTTCACAGGGAGGAGGGAATTAGCAGGTTTGGAATTTGTGTCTTATGGTTTGAAAGATGCGAGAGACTTTGATGGGATTTTTTGTCTTTGGCCTGGAAACTCTAAGGCTTTGTCTACGCTAGCACTTTTGTCGGCAAAACTTTTGTCAGTCAGGGATGTGAAAAAAACACACCCCTGACAGACATAAGTTTCATCAACAAGAGCGCTGGTCTGGACAGCGCTAGGTTGGTGGGAGATGCTCTCCTGCTGACCTAGCTAACGCCGCTCTTTGGGCGTGGTTTAATTATGCCGGCAGGAGAGCAAAGAGTGACTACAGCTGTACGGTCCGTAGTGTAGACATAACCTTAGACTAATACCCATGCCGCAGGTATAGGCAGGCATGATGCACTCTTGTTTGAAAAGGACTGTACTGTTCTAGTATGTGCAAAACTTCTTCCTACTTATCTTCCCCCTCCATTATCTCCAGGAAACAGGAAGAAAAACGATATTGGAACCAACCTTTGAAAGCTTGTAGGGGGGCGGATGGCCCTAGGGTGATTATGTCACCGTGTCTGAATAATGAGTTTACATTCAGGAACATGACACATGAATTCAAAGTGGAGCAAGAGAGGGCTGATCCAAAGCAGCTAGCAATGAGCCCTGAGTACCAGACAGTGCAGAGTTGGTCTCTTGTAGGTGGAGGACTATGGAAACTGGACTTGCCTGAAGGCCAGTCTCTGAGGCTCTGCTCTGTATAAGAGGTGGAGGAAAGGGAGGGGTGTGTGCATTTTGCACCAGCCATTTGGCTATCACACAATGCTCCCTCCAGCAGGCTAGCACTGCCTCTTCCCTACCCCTTTTTCAGCCCCATATAGTAGGTGGGGGGCCCTGCACTCCCCAGAGCGAGCAGAGGAAGTGTGGGGACTTCTGGTATGCACTATCCTGGAGTAGCATTACACATGGGAGGCGGCTGCTTTGTCTGACAAGGAAAACACACCTGAGAGTGGGTGAGAATGTTCTCTTGCTGAAGCAGATTATTAAAAGGCAAATACGACGACCGTGTACAGTTTCAATGAAGATGAATGGTTACTATGGCAGCACTCGGCCAGTAGCACGGCTCCGGAAGAGTTTAGGGTCTCAGTGTTCTCACTAAGGCAGGCGTTTACAAGATGTTTGTGACGTGGGTTTTAACATTGGCATTGGGGAGCATGGATTTCAGATCTCATTGGGGTGTCAGGCTGTTAGATGGCACCCTTCAAAATCTGTGGAAGGACACGGTGCTACCAGCATCTGTTTTTAGCGGGCACTCGTAGTGTTTGTTATTGGTCCGGTTGGGTGCTACAAGCTAAGCAGAACCCATGCTTGGACGTGAGGTAGCATTAATTGCAGCAAGTGGGATTGTGTCCACCATCTTTTGTCACTGGCTCTTTTCACTACGCCTTTCATCATTAGCTGCTTCCATATCAGCCATCCACTGAGCAGTGAAGAGACTAGAGTAAGGAAACAATGACACAAAGTTATCTTTGATTTCTGCTTTAATGTAACAAAAAAGATTAATGGCCAGTCAGGCAACATTTCCCCTGTACGATTTCTGTCCGTACCAGATTCATGTAATTCTTCTGCCAGGTGTAGCCGGCAGCAAAAAGGGCTGAGTTCAAATACATAGGGGATCCTCTGAAAACTAACAAACCCACCTGCTTGAGCCCCCACCCAGAAACTTGGGGGCCCATAAAAGGCAATACCTTCCTGCTCGCAGAGTCTGTATAAAACAAGGGGAACTTTATTAAAGAGAAAAGGAACACAGCAGTGGTAAATTAACAATATATTTATGTAAATAAGAAGTGGACCATCCCACCAGGTATCTTTGGCAGAGTACTGCACCTCATCCCCCACCCCCACACTGTTGTGACATTTAATGAACAAAAGTCTCTTTAACACCACATTTTCCTGCCTTCCCTGGTGGTGCACCCCAGTCTTGGTGTGTAGTCAGTGGTTAGTGAAGTCCCAGAGTCCAGAAGTGCACTGGGGCGCTTCCCTCTCCAGTCCTCAGGGCAGGCGTGTTGTCTGGCTTCTGTGAAGAGATGCTTTTCTACTACCTCTCACTGTGATGACAGTCTGGCCTGATTCTGAGGCTCCACCACCGAACCTGGCTCTAGTGGTGAGAGGTGGGCTGGGCTGGGAGGTGCCGTACCACCGCTTTTGCATCGTCTCTTGCTGCAATGCCATTTCCGTGCTGGGTCTGGTCTGGAGTCTCTGCCACCTAACAGAACTGTAGCAGTCACTTCTTGTGGTGCCATGTGTGCAAGAGGTCCTTACCATACTCCACTTAGCTGTAGCACTGTATTGTGAAGGAGGGGTTCAATGGCAGAGTCCTTGCCACCAGGGATTCACTCCTCACCAGAAGGTCCAAGCCCCTGCCTGCCTCATTCTGACTCTTCCTTCAGGTCACCAATAGATGGCTGGACAGGGCTGTTCCCTTTTAGAACCTCAGACAACAGGCTTACGTTCTTAAAGGTCACCTGCAACAAAACGTAGGTATTGTTTCTCCTTTTGACCTGAGTGGCTAGTCAAATTTTGGAGCCCCAGGGATGTTCTAGTTGGAAGTAATAATAGATAGAATTTGGTGTTTTCTTTGATGCCGCTTTGTTGATTTACAAAGAATGTGCAAAGTCCTGTGTCTCTGAATGCAGAAGGAACCATTGGAACCAAGAACAAAAGGAGCAGTCCCTTAGTTTACAGCTGCAAGCCTCTTTAGCCAACATATCCCAAAGCTCTCTCGTTAGCTTTTTCCAGCGTCAGAACTGCACTCAGAGGCTATTCCTACGCTTCCTTGTTGTTGTTTTTTCCCTCTGCCTCTCTCTCTCTGTTCTTATACAAGTCCTCAGTTTTTATGTGTTCTCTCACATGCCCGCACACACCTACCCAAAACAATACTCTGCCTAAAAGCTCCCGGTTGGGCTCACAGACATCTTTTGTTTGTTTACAGTTATGTTAGTTGAAGGGTGAGTTCACACCTACCAATCTCAAAGGTGTTGTAACCAACACTTGACAAGGTTTCACCCAGCTCATAACTGTATGTTGAATAAAACAGAATAAAGGAACCGGATGAATTCTGCATTTGGGGCAAATTTGACACAAGTTCCTGTCATCTTCATGGCCATCAAGAGGTCTCAGAGGCTCTGTGATGTGGCGGTAGCATCGTCATGCATCATCAGTATTGTGAACTGATGCACTGTTTGAATCTGGGAATAACCCTGCCAAAATTGTAAAGTCTGCTATTGATGATAACACTGTGGAACCGAAGATGGTTTCAGAGGCTGAGTCTCAAGTAATCATGTAGTGTTCCATGAAAGTATAGGCAGAGGCCCAGGTTGCTACCCCACAGATTTCTGAGATGGGGACATCTTTAACAAACATGACCGAAGTAGAAACAAATCTCCTGGAGTGTATGTGGGTTTCTGATGGGGGCAGCAGGTTACCCACATGATAACAGAGCTCAATACAACTGTAGACCCATTTGGAGAGTCTTTCAGCTGATATTGCGCAGCCTTTGGATCTTTCTGTGAATGAACAGAAGGATTTAGGAGACTTCCTAAAGTCCTTAGTCCTCTCCAAATACTATGCTAGGGCTCTCCTAACATCAGACATCCCTGTTGTCATGATGTGGTTTTGGGGAAAAGGTGGGGAGGTGATTGAGTTGGTTCATATGGAAGGATAGGGTTGCTTTGGGGAGGAATTTCAGGTGTGGCTTCAGGGTGACTGTCTTTAAAAAAGTCTGCGAATGGTGGGAGCGCCATTAACATCGCTATTCCCCTATTCATCGTGCTGAGATTATAGCCACTAGAAATGCTGTCTTCATGGGCAGGTGTAAGAGGGATCAAGTGGCCATAGGTTCAAAGGGTGGCCTAGTTAGACTGTTCCAAACCAGACTGAGATCCCATGTTGTAGAGGGTGATGCAATGTGTGGGAAGAGGTTTCCCATGCCCTTGAGGAATCTGCATGTTGTTGGATAAGCAAATACTGAGCATCTGTCCAACTGATCATGGAAGGCCATTGTGGCCACCAGATGTACTTTCAGCAAGCTAAGAGACAGACCAGTCTTTTTTGTGGTCTAGAATATAGTCTAGCCTCAAAGGGAGGGAGGAAGATGTCAGAACTACTTGTTTGGAATTGCACCACATTTGGAATTGTTTCCACATCCGCAGGTAGGTGCGATGAATCATTGATTTCCTACTGTGCAGTAAAAGCTCTTTCACCTCCTCAGAGCATTCTCTCTCTAAGTGTTGGAACCATGAAGAAGCCAAGCCTGGAGCAGATGAGGAATGGGTCGAAGAAGAATTGGAGGACACATTGCCAGCTATACAAGGTATGGGTACCAAACTTGCTTCAGACATGAGGGGGCACTCAGTATGACTTTCGCTCTCTCTTGCCATATCCTTAATAGGACCTTTGACATCAGAGAGAATGAAGAAAAGACGTATAGCAGCTTCCTGCCCCATGGGAAGATGAGAGAGTGCCTTACAGATTGTTTCCCCAGTCTGCCTTTGGAGCTGTAGCAGAGACATTTCTTGCTCCGGTAAGTAGCAAACAGGTCTATTGTCGGGGTTCTGCATAGGTCGAATATGCCATTTCTGGGTTCATCTCGTATTCATGGGTGTATGAGAAATTCCAGATGGGACTGTCTACTGTCATATTTTGTGCCCCTGGCAGGTAAGCGGCTGAAATGAGCACATTGTGGTGGATGCACCAATTCCAAAGTTTCAGTGCTTCCATGCAACGGGAGGGTGATCTGGCACCCCCGTGGTGATTTATGTAAAACACGCATGCTGTACTGTCTGTCATGACTTTTGTGTATCTCTGATGAGTGGGAGAAAGTGTGCACAGGCATTTCTGATGGCTCTTAGCTCCAAAAGATTGATATGGATAACCGATCCCATGGAAGACTACTTGCCCTGGGCTTTGTGGTTGTTTATGTGAGCTCCCCAGCCTATTAAAGGGACATCTGATATTAGAATCAGTGTTGGTGGGGGCTGTGTGAATGGGATGCCTGCACTGACGTTGGATGGTTTTTTCCACCAGTCCAAGGAGTGTTTGACCCTGGAGGGCATTAACAGTAGCTTTTTTAGCCCATCCTTGCTCAGAGAGTAGACAGATCTGAACCATATCTGTAAACATCTCATGTGAAATCGCGCACTTGGGGTCACAAGTGTGCATGTCGCCATGTGCCCGAGAAGCTGGAGGCAATTCCTGGCTGATGTTTGTGGACTGCCCTGGATTGTCTCCATGAGACTTGTCAGGGTGTTGAATCTGTGTAGCAAGAGGAACGCTTTTAGAATGTCGAGCTCGGCCCCAATAAACTCCAGACATTGTACTGGGGTCAAGGTCAATTTCTGGGTATTGAACTGTAGACCCAGTTGCATTACTATGTGCATGGTCCTCTGGCTGGTTCACTGGGTGTCTTCCAAGGAACAGGCCCTGAGAAGGCAGTCGTCCAGGTATTGGTATATGATAATCCCTAATGTTCATAGATGCACCACAGGGAGAATACCCTACGTGCGAACAAGAGACTGAGTGGGCACACTCTGTTTTGATAATGGTCCTGCCAAAAGGTAAATCAGAGGAATCTCCTGCGGGATGGTCAGATTGAACCATGGATGTACGCATCTTGTAGGTCAAGGGCTGAGAACCAATCTCCATGCTTCAGAGAAGGAATAATGGCTGCTAGTGTGAACATATTGAACTTTTGCACCTTCACATATCTGTTTAGTGTCCTTAAATCTAGTTTGGGTCTCCAACCTTCTTTTCTCCTAGGGATCAAGAAATATATGGAATATATATCTACCTCTGAGGTGAGTAGGGACCAGTTCTATGGCCCCTAGGCATAACAGGTGATCTATTTCCTGAGGTAATAGTCTCGCTTTCTTTGTACTGTGTAGGTAGCTTTTTGGGCCAGTACTGATTATACAACATTTCCAATAGGTCAATCAGTTTCTTGTATCCAGTTTTGTCACCCATCCTGCCTTCAGTAGACAACATACAATTTCGCAAATTTCTGTGAAGTTATAAAAAAACTATCTCCTGTGAATTTTGTTGTTGCAAGGTTTTCCTTCACACAAGTGCATTCCCTGAAACATATCCTCTTCAATGGCATTCTGACACTGCACAGAATATCTCCCTTTCTTTTCTACCATTGCTTTAAACACCAATATTTGTTGGCAGATAGCTCTGTGGGACTCAATGATTATGCAGTCATGTTTTTGCAATTTGAGAGATAACTCCGACAACTCCTGCACTGCATCATACATAATACCAAGATTACTGATGAACTGATGTGATGATAACCGCTTGCTTAGATCTGCATAACTTTGGCACATTGCACTGTTATGGGAAATGCCTTTAGCTGCCGAATTAAAGTGCTTATTCAGAACTGGATAAGCTTTCCAAACAGCTTCCACCATTCTAAAGCTTGATGCAACCCATCTAGTGTCTAACACTTGACCTATTTTGCAAGGTAAATGTCAAGAGCTTACTGCACACTCTTTTATCCATAATCAGTTTTTTCCAGATATGCTATAGCTTGGCTAGCAAGATTTTAAAGTGATTTGTAACTCCCACATCTTTCATAACATCACTGACTGCAAGCTCTAGCTGACAAGACTGCTATGCTATAATATTCAGAAACATGTCTTGCAACCAGCTCACAACACCAGTATTTTGCCCAAACATCTCTGAAGCACCATCAGAAGCAACTGCTACTCTGCACTTGGCAAGAAAGTCTTAACCTTTCTGCGCGCAGACAATAACCTGTTCACTACTCCCCCAGCAGACAGATCACTGAGCTCAACAAGGTCGACAAAAACATCCAGAGGAGCCTCCATACCGTCTAACTGCATCTGCATATACACAACGAGAGCAGTTTTTTTGTTTAAGGCTGTGGCTTCATCAAGTAAAAGACTCACTTTCAGAGCAAGTGCTATAATTCTGTCAGATAGCTTGTTCTTCATTTGAGAGGAAATGTGATTTTGAATGTTAGAGAGTACCACATTGGAATGCAGAATCTGCCCCATGTCCAGTCCATGCAACTGCTGGCAGTCCATTGCTTCTTCAAAGCGCCCGTTGCACTTTGTTTCTTTGTACGCAGTACAGAAGATTCTGACCTCTGTCAATATTTGAGCAGACTGGGCATTTGCAGCTATTTACAATAATGTGTCTTTCTTTGCCTGCTCTCAAATACCAGAAGCTGTGACATGTGCTTTGGGTTGTGCATATTCTCCTGTCTTTTTCTGGGATGCCTTCTGTTGCTTGATTTTATCAGTACAACAGGACCTGCCACTAGCTTCTATCTATTCTTTTATCAAAGGGGTAGCCATGTTAGTCTGTATCCACAAGAACAATGAGGAGTCTGGTGGCACTTTAAAGACTAACAGATTTATTTGGGCATAAGCTTTCATGGGTAAAAAAAACACTTCTTCAGATGCAACATCCATTCTTTTGACAGCTTCATTCCTGCAGATTTTTCA
This sequence comes from Lepidochelys kempii, assembly GCF_965140285.1. Lineage (NCBI taxonomy): Eukaryota > Metazoa > Chordata > Testudines > Cheloniidae > Lepidochelys > Lepidochelys kempii. The sequence goes on from NC_136381.1 coordinate 260,772,906, forward strand.
GGACCCAAGTTACCGACTTGCTGATACACCCTACACCTGAGATTTGATCCATTGATGACTAACTAAAGGTATTGGCTTTGGGGAAAAAAAAAATTGTTCACGTTTTCATCCTGCAGGAAGTAAATCTTTATGAGCTGCAACATGCTGAGCTGTTTCATCGTCTTTCTTACTAGTGCTCATAATCATGATAATCAAAAGCGCTTTCTATGCAACTTTCGCCTGCAGTTTTGTGAACTTACTTTTCTACTGTACGGCTGATACTGACATATTAAACAGAAGTAGCTGGTAAATCTTCTGGTTCTTTTCTGTGGGTTTTATCAGCCATCTTTGTGTCCATTTTCTTTTTTTTTTTTTACTAGCTGACTCATTCTCACTTACACCCCATTTAGAAAGATACAACCATATCTTCTTGCAACATTATCACAAACACTAATGACACTTACCGCCTCAACGAAAACTATTGGTTGCTGGGTGGATCACGTAAGCAGCAGCACGGCGCTCCGGGGATGTTCCTCTGGCAGCTGAGTGACGTGTGAGTGGAGGCCGAATGTTGACCTGCTGCTGCTTGACTCTCTTACACGCGCAGAAGAACTTGCAGAATGGATACAACTTTGGTTGAGAATTTTAAGAAAAACACATTTCAGACCAAAAAATAGAGATTTGTTTTGCTTTCATAACTGATGTGGCAATCCCACAGATGCCAGGGTTACGAACTGCCAAGCCTAGAAGTGCCAAGGCTCCACCCCAGCACACATTAAACACTGCAATATGCCTTAAAACTTCCTTGCTATAAGCAGTTTGCATTCCAGGAAGCTGTACCATCTCCCTGTAAGTGTGCGCTTCTTGCCTTGTAAACGTGCTTACTATGCAGCCATGGCATTGCCACATTCCGTACTGTTTTTGTGAGAATGAGTCTTCACTTCTGGTTGTTGTTTTTTTTCCAGTCAGAAAAGCCTGGTAATATGAAGGTGCTACAATAGGACATGAACAGCGTTTGCACATAAAACAGAATACAGCTCCACCAATGCCTCTGATAATGCTCTCCATTTGGAAGTTTTCATTCGAAAAGAAGGGGTGGGAGATATTGTTTCTGATGTTTGTGCTGCTGCTCAGAACCTACAAATTGGTCATTGCAATTCTGAAAATGGAATGTATCCAAAAAATGTCCATTGTGTGCAAAACTCCTGTTATCAGAGAAGGCCATTTAGTTGGGTCTTCTTTGATGCTAACGGGAACATTATCCTCTTTATCACTGCTATTCTCACTGCCTTCTGCATGGACATGTGGTAGGAAAAGTGGGTCATCTCTTTCATCATCGTTTTTGTCCTGGATTTCAAGAACACTTGCTTTTCCTTTTGCTGTCTCCTGAGGGAGCAAGTTCATATCCAAGTTCATAACACTTTGATTATTATTTTCTGAGGAAAATGGTTCAGTGTCTTTGGAAGATGATTCTGAAGCAGTAGCAAAGAAATAGTAAGTTTGGGTAACTTACTGTGCAGTCCTGTCATTAGCAGCCGGTGACCGAGGATTAGCGTCTCCACTTAGCGCCCCCAACTTCGCATCCCTGTTGCCAGCAATCGAAAGTCTGAAAAAATGAAACTTTAACTGTGAAAGCTTAATAAACTGGGACAAAATCAGTGTCAACAGGAGGCATACATGTGTTTTTTGTTATTTTTAGTATTAGTGTGAATATGATCAATATCTCCCTTCTATATAGTGTGTATTTCTAATTGTTGGAGGCCCTCTAAGAAATCAAAGGTCAGGGTTGCAGCCCCCTCAGTTAATCCAGCCTCAGGTGGTTCAGCTTCACCTAGGAGAAGTTAACTCACTGTGTAAATGAGAGGCAGTTAATTAGGGCAGGGAAGCAGTTAGAGGTTATCTTTCCTGAAGATGTTCAATGAAACTTTGAATGTTTCCTAAACTTGTGTTGTTCCATTCCAACTTGGCTGATACTATTTTCCTTTACAATCTGAGCATGACTTGTGCCTGAACTGCGTCTTCTGCACTAGATACTCACTTTTTTTAAAACTTTTTTTAGTAGTGGCGGTGGTTGTTTTGCTGCTTGGCGGTTCATGTGGAGCACTAGTAAACTTTACTCTAATGGCATTCATAAACCAGTGGACAGATATGTCAGCCAGGGAAGGTAAAACAAAGCCCCAAACTATAGTTAATGTCCTTTCCTCTAGCCTGCTTTATAAACACAAACGGATGCAAAGCAACTTGTAACACTTCAGTCACAGCTACCGGAGGACTTTCCAGCATGCTGATAGCTGGAAGGGGACATGAGACCTCCTCCTGGATAGGCACCCATGTGGCTGCTCCCCCTGTAGTTTTATAGCATACCCCATATGTAACAAGCAGGGAACCTGGGTTCCTTATAAATAACAGACAGAGGTGCTCTTTAACCCCCAGTATGTATCTTGTCACAACATATTTCCAGCCTAACATAAAATATAGCTCTTGTGCTGTGTATGCGGGAGGTCAGACCAGACCGCTGTGCTGACAGATCCGTTCAGTAGCCTCTAGGAGATTGAGAGGTGGGGCATTCTTTAAAGTAGGTATTGATGTTACCTAGGCAACACTGACAAAAAATGCTGCCATTAATTTGGCTCCATTACAAATATTTACATCTATGAAAAGACGTTTGAAGATGGCACAACGGTAGCCATGGTTGCCTGGCATGTTAGCTGCCATTGCACTGCTGGGAAACATTAATAGTCTGTAAGAATATCTCACTAGCTTTGCAGAGGACAGATGTATTCCAGTCTAAATGCAGAAGCCTATTAAATCCTGCAGCCTCCTCCTCTGTTGAGAATATAAGATTATTTTGGCTGTTTAATTCATTAACAAAAATATCATTGAGAGAGAATTAAGGTTGCTATATAAATAACCTGATCATGAATATTGCATTAATTTAAACTTGCAGGTTAACATTCATTTTGGTTGTATGTGCATTTCACTTGAATTATTTATTATTTTTATAAGCAGTTAAGTCTAATTTGCAGAAGGAATCAGAATTCCTCTGTTGCCAATGTCAGTCTGCAGTCACATGTGAATATGTGACTACCTTCTTGAGGTATTGGTGTTGGGACAGAATGTTTGAATATGTTCTCTTGAAATTACCTTTCAGTTTCAACAGGTTATCAATTCATGCACATATTGTAGCAAGTCTACCTCTGTTTTCTGTTTGAAGTATGTGTTGCAAATTAAATCACTAATCTTCAATCCATTCTGCATTTAAAATGTTGATTTTAGTATACTTGTATAAGTGAAAATTATTCATATTTTTTCAGTAATAGTAAAAAATAGCATGAATGGCTTTTTACAGTTATGAGACTTCTAGGAAAAAATAATGCCATGTATACTCAGGAAAATTCTGATCACACTCCCTTGGTACAATTACTCTAGTAGAAGACAGAGAAATCACAATGCTGTGACTCCCCTTTTCTGAAAATGCAATTGAACCAAAGCTGTGTGATATATTTCACATGGAGTCAAGTCTTAAATGTATACAGAAGAAAAGAGAGGATAGCAGTTGTGTAGAGATGGGGATATTTGGGTGGAAAAGGGGAACTGAAAGGCAGGCATCCTAAGACGGTGCAGACCTAAGACTGTGCTGTAAGCCCTAAAGAGGAATATTCCCCCCCACCTCCACAAGACATACTAATAATTAATAGGGGCCCTCCTTGAGCTGCTCATGGCCCTAAGCAATTGCTTAGTCTGTCTATGCCTAGCACCAGCTCTGGCTGCGAGCTTGCTGCATGTAGCAGTATGGAAAACATGAATTGTGTGTTTGGATGGAGTCGTGCAAATGTAATCTTAGCTGAGCTGACTTTTTTTGTTTTCCTTTTTTGCATTTTCTTGCTTTGTGGTTGTGGCAGGAATGTTATCTGTACAGCAACAGTGACTCTCAAATATTTTGTTGTGGATGATTTTTTTCATAGCTGGTAATCATTCCATATCCTATCTATAGGGTGTATGAACTGTGTTTTGAATAATTTTCTACATACAATGTTCTTGATCAAAGTGGTTCCCACACTTTTTGTAAGGTGACCAACCAATTCATATTTTGTCCTTTTTTGCGACCCACCATTACACACACACTCTCTCTCTCATATTTATAAAGAAACTATTTGCTATTTTTTAAATCCTGTAACTGTGCAACAGAAATATTGATTTTGTATTAACTTCATAAAACATTACTGTATCCAATATACAACAGTGAAATAGAACATGCAGTTAAATCAAAATCAGCCACTAATTCAAACAAGAAAGAAAGAAAGACAATATTACATGCTTGCCACTGTACATTATTAATGAGCAGGATGTCCTTTATTTGCTTTGCACAACCTTTCAATTCTTGGGTCAATTTTGGAGAGGCAGAGTCTGAGGTAATTTCAACAAGAAGTTTGTTGCATTGTTTGGTCTTATTTGCTGTCAGCACAGAAAAGCTGGTCTCACACAGACCAGCAAAATGGTAAAAAGCACATTTACTGCTTTTTCTGACAATACAGGGTACTCCTATCTAACTCCCAACCGGAAAGTTTCCAATAACTGGGAAGGAAATCTCAGCATCAGAGAACTAGTCAATCAGCTCATCCTTTCCTTTGCTGTTGGGGGAATGCTGACTTTTTGAGTTTACCGAGAATGGGTCCCAAACCCAGTCGTTGCAGTCAGATTCCAATTCAGGGAAGTAACATGACCATTTCTGGTGAAGCGCTGAGCGTGTTATGATGTTTTGTTTGATGCTATCAAGCAGAATGTTGTCAGTGCTGTCAAGGTATTCTGAAAGAAGTGGAAACATGTCTGCAACTGCATTCTAAATTCATATGTTCCAAACATGAAGTTTCCTCTGGAAAGCTCTTATTTCATCTTGCAAAAGGAAAGTATTGGTATTATTACCCTGCAAAGATAAATTTAGCTGTATATGCTGTGGAAAAGATATTCACAAGGTAGGCAAATCAGGCCACCCAAGCTGGGCAGTGTCCTTTGCCTCAGTTTCCCACTTTGTAGTGTGAAAGCCTGACCAAAAATGTCCTGTCAACATGTCACTCCCCTTCCCCTCCACGGCACCCCACTCTCTGTTGGTTGTCCTTGGCCAGTGAAGTCCCAGAGTTCAGATGTGCGTTCAGTACGAGCTGAAACCCTAAGGCCTGGATTAAGCGGTGGAGTGGAACATCAGAATGCAGCCATCACAGAAGTACCGCAAGCAGCAAGCAACAGCAGCACTAACAGTGGCAGAGCTGGCAGTGAGCTGCAGACGGTGGCCAGTGGAGGCAAAGGAAACAGCGGCAGCAGCGGCCAAAGGCAGTGGCCAGCGACAGCAGAGAGAGCAGCAGCAGTGAGCCCGCTGCAGAGGCAGCGTCTGCAGCAGAGGGGTGGGAGGTGAACCCATGTGAATGCACCTCTGAGCTCCGGGTCTTTGCTCACCGGGACAGCCAACTGCGAGTGGGGTGCAGCAGAGGGAAAGGAGAGTGTACATCTGTACAGCTGCCCGTGCTGTTTTTCCAATTTACATTGTTGGTGATTTTCAATTCATTGAGCAGTTTGAAAATTTCCTTTCCTGTCGCATGTCTCTGCAGAAAAGCATTTCTTCATTGGAGGCACCCTTCCACTCGCACAAACTGTACTAATTGGCTTTTTGAAGCCACATCAGTCAATTCATCCAGTTGTTGCATATATGTACCATTAACCTTAATGCTGTCAATGAGCTGTATTTTGATAGCACATAAATTCTTCAGGGTTACACTGTCAGATAGAGGGATGGTTTTCAGTTTTCGGGCAGATTCATGACTTCATACATGTCAATAACTGCTGGAAATAGATGTTTTCCAATCAGGTGAGATTTTTTGTTGTTTCATATTCTGAGTGATACAAGGTAGATGCCCTCAGCGCCAGTGCAGCTTTAAATAAGCAGGCTTTGTTGTTGTGTTTTTTTCTCGCTGTTTGCATAAAAAGAAATTTACTGATTTATAAATGTGGATGTCTTATTCAAACGATGCTGCAATTTCCTTGCCTTCAGTGACTCATTTACTAATACTTCAGAACATACCAGGCACTGTGGTTTTGGATTTTCTATGGGCCGACAAATCCAAAACCAAATTTTAAATAATTCTCATCATACCTCTTGATCACAGACTCTGGCATTTTCGCCTTTGGATCTCCGCTAGCGTGTTCGCTGTTTGTTTCACTGGATTCTTACTCAAAGCATATTGTGACAAAGCTCTGTCCTTGCCTCCGTGGGTCCCACGTTTCCTGGCGGATTTCGCTAGCCTCAGAGGCTCATTGTGACCCTCCACGTAACCCTTCTTTCTATAGAGACAAGGGCCACAGTCTACTGAGCCATTTTCATCATAAGCCAGCAAGGGATGTGAGGACAACTGGTGTTGTCTCCCAGTCTCAGTGATTAATCAGGGGGCAAAGGTTGGGGGGGGAAACCCGGGCCCACCCTCTACTCCGGGCTCCAGCCCAGGGACCCTAATAGTATCAGCTATGGTAGCTGACCTTTTAGAAACATGACATGTACAATTCCCTGGGCTACTTCCCCCACAGCAGCCCTCACTTCCTCAAGCTCCACTTCACCCTTACCTCAGGGCCTCCTTCCTTGTGCCTGATATGGTGTGTGCTACTCAGCCTCTCCAACAGCACAACTTCCTCCCACAGCTCCTGACATGCACACCCACCTGACTGACTGGGAGGCTTTTAATTAGTTTCAGTCAGCCCCTGATTGGCTTCAGGTGTCCCAATCAACCTAGCCTTCTCCCTGCCTTCTGGAAAGTTCTTAATTGGCCCCAGGTGTCTTAATTGACCTGGAGCAGCTGCCATTTCACTTAACCTGGTACCAGGGATTTGTTTAGCCTGGAGCTAATATATTTATCTCCCACTACTTTTCTATAGCCATCTAGCCTTGCCCCGTCACAATATATATAAAAGAAAACAATCCATTTTTAAACTCACTCATTACTGTGAATCCTTTACAGAAAGCCATACACGCAGTATGGGTTGCATAAGCTTTGGAAAGTACCATGGACAAGATTCATGCAACCAGCTATGCTCTCAAATGGATTGCACATCACCCTTGCCAAGTATTAAGTCAAATATGTGTAGGCCTGCTCAAATTTTAACCTTTGACAATGCCACATAGCTTCTTTAAAAGAATAGGCTTAATCTGCAGCAAGGGAGATTTAGGTTAACTATTAGGAAAAACTTTCTAACTATTAAGGTAGTTACGGTCTGGAGTAGGGTTCTAAGGGAGGTTGTGGAATCCCTCTAATTGGAGGTTTTTAAAAAAAAACAGGTTGGACAAACACCTGTCAGAGATGGTCCAGATTTACTTGGCCCTGCCTCAGCACAGGAGGCTGGGCTTGAAGACCCCTCCAGGTCCCTTCCAGCCCTATATTTCTGTGATGGTAAGTTTTAACCTTTGACAATGCCACATAGCTTCTTAAAACACAATCAGATGATTCAGGGTACATCCTCTCACTTTCTAATTAAAATTGTACAAAACACACATGGGAAGTAGGCTGTGTAGTGCAAACAGTTCTGAGGAGCTGACATTTGACCTCAATTCTGTGTATATGGTGAATGTGATCACATTTGATATTCACCACTAGCACATGTTTTCCAGAAGTACGTAAAACAATGGAGGTTACAGTTCTTACTGCCCAATTCACTAATCCTGATTATATATATCTATACTGTGTCATAGAATTAACATAGAGTTAATTGGTTTCAGAGTAGCAGCTGTGTTAGTCTGTATTCGCAAAAAGAAAAGGAGTACTTGTGGCACCTTAGAGACTAACCAATTTATTTGAGCATAAGCTTTCGTGAGCTACAGCTCACTTCATCGGATGCATCCGATGAATAGAGTTAATTGGTAATTCCAACATTACTTCCCTTCTTGCAGTTCAAGGCACATTGTGGTGTAGCTCTGCAAAGCATTTTGGGGCATCTTCAATATTAGCAGGTATAAAAAATGGGCTATAATCCAATTTGTCCATTTTTATTTTCTAAAATTTCTTCTTGTTCCTTATCAATGATTATTTGTTAAAGGCACAGCAAACTTTCAGGGTTGGCATTAAACATACAGAGGATAAGAATCTCTTTTTAGTCTGATTTCTTTTTAAATTTCAGATTTAAAGTGTTCCTGCTCACTCACAGCAAAGTGTGTCATCTTTTCACTTTTAAAATTTCTTCTTTTGGCCTATTCATAGAATCATAGAATCATAGAATCTCAGGGTTGGAAGGGACCCCTGAAGGTCATCTAGTCCAACCCCCTGCTCAAAGCAGGACCAATTCCCAGTTAAATCATCCCAGCCAGGGCTTTGTCAAGCCTGACCTGAAAAACCTCTAAGGAAGGAGATTCTACCACCTCCCTAGGTAACGAATTCCAGTGTTTCACCACCCTCTTAGTGAAAAAGTTTTTCCTAATATCCAATCTAAACCTCCCCCACTGCAACTTGAGACCATTACTCCTCGTTCTGTCATCTGCTACCATTGAGAACAGTCTAGAGCCATCCTCTTTGGAACCCCCTTTCAGGTAGTTGAAAGCAGCTATCAAATCCCCCCTCATTCTTCTCTTCTGCAGGCTAAACAATCCCAGCTCCCTCAGCCTCTCCTCATAAGTCATGTGTTCTAGACCCCTAATCATTTTTGTTGCCCTTCGCTGGACTCTCTCCAATTTATCCACATCCTTCTTGTAGTGTGGGGCCCAAAACTGGACACAGTACTCCAGATGAGGCCTCACCAATGTCGAATAGAGGGGAACGATCACATCCCTCGATCTGCTCGCTATGCCCCTACTTATACATCCCAAAATGCCATTGGCCTTCTTGGCAACAAGGGCACACTGCTGACTCATATCCAGCTTCTCGTCCACTGTCACCCCTAGGTCCTTTTCCGCAGAACTGCTGCCTAGCCATTCGGTCCCTAGTCTGTAGCTGTGCATTGGATTCTTCCATCCTAAGTGCAGGACCCTGCACTTATCCTTATTGAACCTCATCAGATTTCTTTTGGCCCAATCCTCCAATTTGTCTAGGTCCTTCTGTATCCTATCCCTCCCCTCCAGCGTATCTACCACTCCTCCCAGTTTAGTATCATCCGCAAATTTGCTGAGAGTGCAATCCACACCATCCTCCAGATCATTTATGAAGATATTGAACAAAACCGGCCCCAGGACCGACCCTTGGGGCACTCCACTTGATACCGGCTGCCAACTAGACATGGAGCCATTGATCACTACCCATTGAGCCCGACAATCTAGCCAGCTTTCTACCCACCTTATAGTGCATTCATCCAGCCCATACTTCCTTAACTTGCTGACAAGAATACTGTGGGAGACCGTGTCAAAAGCTTTGCTAAAGTCAAGAAACAATACATCCACTGCTTTCCCTTCATCCACAGAACCAGTAATCTCATCATAAAAGGCGATTAGATTAGTCAGGCATGACCTTCCCTTGGTGAATCCATGCTGGCTGTTCCTGATCACTTTCCTCTCATGCAAGTGCATCAGGATTGATTATTTGAGGACCTGCTCCATGATTTTTCCAGGGACTGAGGTGAGGCTGACTGGCCTGTAGTTCCCAGGATCCTCCTTCTTCCCTTTTTTAAAGATTGGCACTACATTAGCCTTTTTCCAGTCATCTGGGACTTCCCCGGTTCGCCACGAGTTTTCAAAGATAATGGCCAATGGCTCTGCAATCACAGCCGCCAATTCCTTCAGCACTCTCGGATGCAACTCGTCTGGCCCCATGGACTTGTGGACATCCAGCTTTTCTAAATAGTCCCTAACCACCTCTATCTCCACAGAGGGCTGGCCATCTCTTCCCCATTTTGTGATGCCCAGCGCAGCAGTCTGGGAGCTGACCTTGTTAGTGAAGACAGAGGCAAAAAAAGCATTGAGTACATTAGCTTTTTCCACATCCTCTGTCACTAGGTTGCCTCCCTCATTCAGTAAGGGGCCCACACTTTCCTTGGCTTTCTTATTGTCAATAAGTATTGTCTTCAGTATCTGTATGTGGGCAGGATCTTCAGCCTGACTTATTTATAGTTAACTCGTCTGAACTAAAATTCTTCCACAAATTTACATTCCCCAAATTCTCTCTGGTAGTCTCTGTGTCATAGCAACTCAACATTTTGTGTAAGAACAACGCCCCCCCCCGTCCCCCCCCCAGTAAAATGTGCGTGCTTTTTTATTGGCAAATAGCTGATTTAGACTTTTCTTCAGGATTTCAGATGTATTAAAGCAAAAATGAAATTATGTACCATGCTTCATGTACAATAAATATTCTTCATATTCCCAAACAGTTTCTCCCGTCAATCTTTTGTTCTTGTTTTCCATGCTCAAGAGGTAGCAACGTTAATCTGTGCAGAGTAATCCCTCTAACGTTGTATGCAGTCACACTAATATGAGCTGTTATAATTGATGCATCTGAGCCAAAGTATAAATGAGAACTCTCTGCAGTTTCAACAGCACCAATAGCAAAATGTAACGGCTTCTTTTGCAAACAGTGGCATGATTTCATTCTTATGGTTTGCAGAATGTATCTGTGTATCATGTACACTTTAGCTGTGCTATGGTCGTTTGACATGTATCTGCAAATGCTCTGGATCTTTTGTGATGTCATCCTGTTGTGAGTACTTCATCCTACGTGGAAGTGTCACTGTTCTTCATTTGGATGGGTTCTCCAGGTTGATCTTCAGCCTCAATTTGAACTTCAGGCAGCAATTAATCAAGTGTGTGATCTTCCACACGCCTTGTGATATTTTCCTCCTGATGAATCTCTTCATTTAGTCCAGTATACTCATTTTAATTAGTCAGTATATCTTTCTGCCCACTGAAGCCACACTTACAGAGTTCTCCAGTAAATGAGCTATAGGTTTTCTTCATAGCTTATGGAAATAGAGTAAAGCAAAATAGTGTCTTTTCAGAGGTCTCTCTTGTCAGCTTTTGGTGACTATTCAAACAAGTCTTCCTTCCCTTTACTAATAATCCAGACAGTTTACCAGGGAATAATACCCTTACATATGAACTTAAGAGCTGCCATATTGGGTCAGACCGTGGTCCATCTTGCCCCGTATCTCATCTCCGACAGTGGCCTGTACCAGAGCTTCTGGGGGAGAGTACAGTACAGAGTAATTATGGAGTGATCAAACTCTGCCTTCCACACCCAAGTTGTGGTAGTGAGAAGTTTAAGGTCACGCTGAGCCTGGGGTTGCATCCCTCACCATCTTGGTTAATGACCATTGATGGATCTATCCTCCATTAATTTATCCAGTTCTTTTTTTAATCCAGTTATACTTTTGTCCTTCACAACATTTCCTGAAAATGACTTCCACGGGTTGACTCTGTGTTATGTGAAAAAGTACTTCCTCTTGTTTGTATTAAACCTGCGGCCTGTAATGTCACTGATTGACCTCTAGTTTTTGTATTGTGTGAAAGGGTAAATAACAGTGCTCTATTCCATGACCTCTAGTCATCTCTTTTCTAAATTGAACAGCCCTAATCTTTTTAGTCTCTCCTTGTATGGAAACCATTCATCTTTGTCACCCTTCTCTAAACTTTTTCCTATTCTAATATATCTTTTATGAGATGGGGCAACGAGAACTGCATGAATTATTCAAGGTGTGGGCAACTCTATGAATTTATATAATGACATTATATTTTCTTTCCTTTTATCTATCCCTTTCCTAATGATTCCCAACTTTCTGTTCGCTTTTTTGACTGTCGCTGCACACTGAGTGGATGTTTTCAGAGAACTATCCACAATGACTCCAAGATCTCTTTCTTGAGTGGTAACAGCTTATTTAGACCCCTCGTTTTATATGTATAGTTGGAATTATGTTTTCCAATGTGCATTACTTTGCATTTATCAACATTGTATTTACTCTGCCATTTTGGTGCCCAGTCACCCAGTTTTGTGAGATCTCTTTGTAACACTTCACAGTCTGCTTTGGACTTAACTATTTTGAATAATTTTGTATCATCTGAAAACTTTGTCACCTCACTGTTTCCTCCTTTTTCCAGATCATTTATGAATATGTTGAACAACACAGGTCCCAGTACAGATCCCTGTGGGAACCCATTATCTAGCTCTCTCCACTGTGAAAACTGACCATTTATTCTTATCCTCTGTTTCCTATCTTTTAACCAGTTACTGATCCATGAGAGGACCTTCCCTCTTATCCCAAGACTGCTGACTTTGCTTAAGAGCCTTTGATGATGGACCTAGTCAAAGGACCTAAAGAGACCGCTTTTTGCTGCATCATTCAGGGAAAGGAATGGAGAATGAAGTGGTTAGATGTCAAGAAAAAACCCTGAAAAGAGGTATTGGTGGATGAAAGGGAGAGGGGAGAGGAATGGGAGGAGGGGTGTTCTCAATGCTCCTGAAGGTGCTTCCAGCAGTCCATTGCTTGGGGGCACTTAGCACTTCCCTGTGGTGGCAAAGCAACTGTATGTGGCTACCTGTCACCGCTCTGACAGCGACTCCCCAGTGCAGCAACTGTGTGGTCCCTAACGGGTGAGGGGGAACCAAGGCCCCCCTTGCCACTAGCCCCCTGCCATCTGCCACTGCCCAACATCAAGCCATCTCCGCAACACCTGGGCCCTTGCAGATGTAGCTCAAACCACTTCACCCGGCTCCTACTTTGGGACCAAGCGCGGCTGGGCCTGCAAGTAGCAAGAGAGCAGGTGACTGAGCTGCTCTCCGCAGCTGGTTGGGCCCAGCAGGAGTTGCAGCCGGGGGCTGGGCAGTGGAATCCTGGGAGCAGGTCCATGACCTGTTGGAGGAACAGAGGGAGGTGTTCCTCTGCTGGCAGGATGAGGCCATGGCTCTGATTCTGGGACAACTAGCAGCTTCATTGGCTGGGGAAGGTTGGCCTCAGCCACATGAATGGAGGAGGAGGAGGAATAAAGGGGTCCTCCTTCAGCTTTAACTGGATAGTTGTTCATTTAGGTGCTGGTTGTGTTTCTCTTTGTTGGGGGCTAGGATCTATAACCACTGCCTCATGGTGGCTCCCACCCACACATACAACACGGGCAAGTATGTACTGCTAGGCACCCATCACAACAACTGTGCTTCATTTAGCAGCTCTTTCTCCTCCTGTTTTGGGGAAGTGGTTCCAAGTGCTGACTGGGGCCTTGTGAAGAAGATGGGCAAGCTCTTTCAGATTAAATTCTGAGATCACCCTAGGGGGATACATTTTGGGTAAGGTTTTAGCATCACTGTAACTTTATGAAATGTGGAGTAAGATAAGCCATAGGTTCCTAGAGTGTGCTCAGTCTCTGGCCAAAGTGATGGCCACTAAAAGACCATCTTTAGAGTGAAATGTAAGGAACATTTCAAAGGGGAGCTCCATGAGGCTGGGGAGGACTACACAGAGATCCCAGGCAGGAGTAAATTCTCTGACCATTCACGTTCCTCAAAGGGCTATAACATACTTACCCACTGGTCAGAGAAACTGACCAGTGGATAAGTCTGTAACAGCCCTTTGACGAACTTGAATTACCCCCTTTCTTCTTCAGGGTAAGAACATAGCAAGACTAGAAATGTTTTCCTCTGTACTCCAGAGGTACCTCCTCTTTGGGTCTTAGATAAATCAATGAGGCCATTTTTTGGTAACAGGTTCTATAGTCCCTGAAGTGGACAGGAACCGTGCAAGGAGTAGAAATGGATAGGATGCCCTTGGACCATGAAGCCTAGTACCCATTTGTTGGCTGTCATGCAGCCCGAGCATTGGGAAAGGTGGTTCCCAAAGGTGGTTACAGGCTCCTGGGTGACTCCCAATGCCCCTGTCAGACCTGCTGCCCTGGAAAGAGTGCGAACGTCTGACCTCCAATTTGAGGCAGAAGAAAAAGAAGGGGATGAAGCTGAAGTTTTCTCACTAAATTTTGTGGAAGGAAAAAATGTTTTGAACTTGTAAAGAAAGTACGGCCAGACACTCACTGGGTTCTGTAGGCAAGAGCATACCGAGGAAAGTTTTTGTTTGTTCCACTGACTTCATTGGATCCGTCGCTGAGTGTCTTCCATCCATAAATGTTTGAAGGAACAAGAGATGCATCCAGACAATAGCCCACTATTATCCCCAGGAAGCTGATTTGTGGTCCAGTTGCAATAATGTTTTCCTAATTTTCCCCAACCACTTGAATAGTTTCTTGCACCATTTGTATACATTGCAATTTATCTCATGAAAGTTCTTCACAGTTAGCTACTGGGATGTTACTGGCATTTGCCCATATTTGGCAAGGCTTGATAACTTTTGAACAGAAATAGTGGCTAAATTAATTAAATTGTCTGCTGCAAATAGTTTGCCCAGCTCTGGCCAGAGGCCAGATTCTCAGCTGGTATATTATGAAGCCATACTGTATGACACAAGCTGAGAGTCTAGTGCAGGGACTTCAGCTAAAGATTTGATCTTCTTTAGAGTTCAGAGAATTCCGGTACTTGCAGAGTATGTAAATATTCAGCAGCTGCAACAAGGATAAATTCATGCAGCCACCCCAACATCTATGCTGCCATTTGACGAGAGCTGGGAAACAGTCAGCTTGTCATATAGACAGGTTGGGGTTTTTTTTTAAGACTCAGAATCTGCTTGTACACTATATAATTATTTCCTTACAAAAACTAAAATGCTTAGCTGGTAAAATGCAGCTGCTTCAAATTAGAAATCCGTGCAGTTCAATGCAAGGCTTTGAAGCTTTTTCAGTGTTCAGCTCTAGAGTATTTTCTATATAATGAGGTTTTAGTCAACATGGATTCTTCCTTTTGAGTTTAGGGCAATCAGTACCTCTTAGCCAGCTGGGGCCTGAGTCTAGACACAAATGGACAGATCCTGAGGACTGCTGCGATCACTGAGCTACCAGTGTGACCTCAAAGGGGCACAGGAGGGTTCTCCCGTACAAGGGTTTGCGGAAGGGACATGACAAAAGCCAGAAGCCAATGCACTCCACTGATCCCTAGCTAGTCCATGGGTCTAATGGTCCATAGCTGTTAGCTCCACGTTGGAGTAGCCCCATTTCTCTTTCTTTAGCCAAGGCCTGGTTCAGGCTCAGGCAATGTGTAAAGGAGGGTAGGAGCCATTTTTCAACAGCTGCACAGAGTGTGATTAAGGCCATACACCTGAAAAGAAGAGAACCGAACCTTTAGGGACACAAAAGAGCAAACTTAAGCATGAACATGTTTTTAAGGAGTGGTCGCTGAGGTCTCTTTCCCTCCCCCTTGCACAGTTTTTAACATGGCATAGTATACCAATCTGTCCAGAAGACCATTACAGCTATACACTACCCTCCCTATACATGTGGCTTCTTTTTAGTCCTTAGGGGGGCATAGGGAGTGTATTTGTATGAACATTCCCACTTTGCAACTTGCCACTGTTGAGGAGAAGGGATTTGTTCTGAAATTCGCATGTTCTAGACTGCTATTATTGACACCCTGAGATCGGACCAAGCGAGTCTGTACTGGGATTTAAAAAGCACTTCAGGCAATTCTGAACCACATGCTGGCTGAGTTCCCTGAGGATCATCTCATCTATGGATATCAGAACATCTACTACTTTGTTTAAAAGCCAGCAGGATAAATACATTTTACTAGCCTTTCAAGCACTCTGTGTCTGAGCTGTGTTAAGTATTCTTTCTTTCAGGAAAGAGAGAGGGTTTTTTTTTTTCTTCTCTAAGTTCCATTTATAAGTGTGTAATTGCATTTATACCACATTGTAGAACTTCAGAACCCAACAGATGGGAAAATGCAATGGTTAGTATTGCTAATTTGGTTACGACAATCCACTGATTGTCTGGGCACTCTTCAGATATGCAGACAAGCACTGCAGGCAGAGAGAGGAGACAAAAAAAATGGTCCTGCATGAAGGGATTTTGCAGCAACACAGGACTATAGGCCTTTGCTTCCTGCAGCGAAAGCTTCCCCATGGACCAGTGAAAAGGAACATGTTTTACAAGCCATGGGAGAGAAATCAATATAGCTAGAGGCAGCGTAGACCGCCAACAGCAATTATTATGACTCAGCTAACTGGGTGAACCCAATAATAATATGGTACGAAAGGGGGGAGTGCTATACATCCACCGCATGACGAGATCGGATTTTCTGCCGAATGAAAACTGGGTTTTATGCTGTTTCCAGTTGCATCAGCACATCTCAGCTATGTTTTGAAAAGCACATACTGTTAGAATAAAGTATAGTTAGGGTCTGATCCAAAGCCCAGCCCATTGACTTCCTTTGGGTTTGGATCAGGCCCTGAGAGTACGTCTACTCTGTAGTGGGTAGTATGTTACTCAGCTTGGGTAGACAGACAGGGGCTAGCTCTGCTTGAGAGAGCATGCTAAAAATAGCTGTGTAGCTAAAAATAGCCTTTTAGCCATGTAGCTAAAAGGCAGCAGTTCAGATGAGCCTCTTGAGTACAAATCCCCCCAGACCTCTAGGGTACATACCCAGACAGCTAGGCCAAGCTGCCACCCATGTTACCCTGGCAACAGTGTTATTTTTAGAGCTCTAGCCACCGAAGAGGGAGAGAGGGAGTGAAGGACTTGCCACCAAATTGCCGCGGAAGATGCGGATGTGCTGCTCCAATCACGGACAGAGTGCCGCCCCTTTCTATTGGCCGCCGCAGGCACCTGCTTCCTTCACAGGTGCCTGGAGCCGGCCCCGAGTACAACTCTTTTATTTGTGAATCATTTGCTTTCCTTGTTCAAGCTAATCATCTAGCTTGCTATTTATAGGCTGCAGCTGCCAACTGAAAGCCAACAAAAATGGGAGCAGTAAGACAAAACAAAGTTTGTTAAGTGCTCCTTATACTGCAGGTAATGGTGTTGGGCCAATCAAAGTGCAGAGCTAATTATCCCTCCAGAATAATATGATTGCCCTGCCACATAAAAGGCTTGTGATTCTGCAATTCATGTCAATACTCCACCACTGCTTTCAGTGGGAGGAGGGTTGTGTTTATCGACTAGTAGTACAATTCTAAATCCTGTCAAATGATTTTACCTTCTTAAAAAAATATAATGAACCTGACTCTGCATGAGTGTAACTCCAGTCCAATACCTACAAGTCAGTGTACGCACTGCGCTTCTCATTTGGGGGTGATGATTTTAGATGACTTTAAAAGTTGATTCTCTCCACAGTCTGGAGGATTAGTGGGGGCACATGATAACTTCTTCCACAACTCTTAGAAGCTCCTCCTATTCACAGTGATTAATACTCTGCTCCACTGCAGTGAAACTGCTTGCAAGTTGGAGTGCTAATTGCTGAGGGGAACAAGGACAAGGTCTAGAATAGTACTGTCATTGAATAGCATCCAGTCCAGAACTCCATTCCAACAATGAGTCTTTCCTATGAGGCTGTAACTTCCATGTCTATAATGAATTCCTTCATAGATGGGCCTTGACTGCCTGAGAATAGTACTCCTGGCAAAGTGGACATAAATGGACCCCACACGGGCATATTTTTTAAACAGCAGTCCCAGAAGTATGCAGGACACTCTAGAAAACATCGGACCTGAGTTTCTCTCTTGCTTCTCCCCAGTTCTGAAGCATGCGCACCTGTCTTTAATAGCCAGCGTGGCAAGATGTTAAAACAACAGGTGGTTTTTACTGACGTCATTCATTTGCCCAGAGCTCAACTGTTAGTAAGGCACCTCGGGGAAACTTGGTGGCTTATGAGTAGTTTAAGGGAGAAGTAGCAGAAGGAAGAAGTGATTTTAAATTCTGTGTCCCCAGAATGGTGTAAATGAGGTACAGGGATGGACCACCTCTCTTTAGCCAGATAGCAGTCACAGCCCTGCTATAGGAGGTCAAGCTTCCACCTCATGTGTCAAGGAAGAGGCGCCTGCCTTGTGTTGTGATGCCAAGTAAGGTGGTGGGTTTTTTGTAATGAGGGCTTGTAGCAAAGCGAAGGTTGAAGACTCACCGGCGTGGCGCCTCCTTCTGGTCGTCCTGGGAATTAGCTCTCTTCCAGCATACGGAGCATCCTCTGCAGGCCAGTGTCTCGCCTGCCGCTGGCCCCGTGTCCCTCCCAGACCTGGTGCCCTTTACCTTGGGGCTCTGCCCCAGCAGTACCCCCACACTCTGGGCACACTCTGGGTCTCCCCTCCCTGGGGAACCCCCAACCCTCTAAACCCACCTTGCCTCAGTGGCTACTGTCAGTCATCATCTAGCCCCCGCTCTCTGGGGCAGACTGCAGTGTAAAGGCCACGCATCACTGGCAAGGAGGTTGGACCAGCTGCCTCTGCCTAACCGTGGGCTGCACCTCCCAGCCCCAGTACCCGCATAGGCCTTCACCAAGGCTTGCAGCCTGGGGCTTTACCAGGCTGGAGCTCCACAGCTCCTCTTGCCTTTCCCCAGCCCTGCTCTACTCCCAGTACCCCGCGCTCCCAGGCAGTCAGGCCCTTCTCTCTCCACAGCTAGAGAGAGACTCCTCAGCCCCTGGCTCACAGCCAGTGATGAGCTGGAGCCGGTTCGCACCGGTTCGCTGGAACCGGTTGTTAAATTTAGAAGCCCTTTTAGAACCAGTTGTCCCTCACAGAGCAACCGGTTCTAAAAGGGCGTCTAAATTTAACAACCGGCCAAAAGTGGCGCCTTAGGCGTCGACTCCGCGGATGCTCCGGGGCGGGAGCACCCACGGGGAAAATTTGGTGGGTGCAGAGCACCCACTGGCAGCTCCCCACCCCGCGCCTGGCCCCAGCTCCCCTTCGCTCCGCCTCCGCCTCCTCCCCTGAACGCGCTGCCCCGCTCTGCTTCTCCATCCCCTGGTTTCCAGCGAATCAGCAAATCAGCTTCGCGCTCAGGCCCAGAGAGGCGGAGGTGAGCTGGGACGGGGGGCGCGAGGAGGGCTACCCACGCTGCAGCAGGTAACCCAGGGGGCGCGCAGGGGAGCCGCTCCCCGCCTCAGCTCACCTCCACCACCCTCAGCCTGAGCGCGAAGCCGCCACCTGCTTCTCAGCCCTCCCAGGCTTCCCGCGCAAACAGCTGATTCACGGGAAACCAGGGGATGGAGAAGCAGAGCGGGGTGGCGCATTCAGGGGAGGAGGCAGAGGCGGAGAGGAGGTGAGCTGTCGAGCACCCATCAAATTTTCCCCGTGGGTGCTCCAGCCCCGGAGCACCCAAGGAGTCAGTGCCTAAGGGGCCACTTTTGATGTGATCAGTGGGGGGAGCAGCCGCTCCCCCTGCTCTCCTCCTTGCTACGCTACCCCACCCCTAGGAGCCAGAGGGACCTGCCGGATGCTTCCTGGGAGCTGCCCCAGGTAAGCACCACCGGGACTCCCCACCTCACCCCCTGGCAGGTCTCTCTGGCTCTTAGGGGCGGGGTGGGCACCCACTACGGTGGCCCATGAGACCCTCCTGCCCGGTTCTGGGGGCAGTCGGGACAGGGGAGGGGGTGGATGGGGCAGGGGTCGGGGGGTGGGGTGGGGGCATCAAGGAACACAAGGGGGTTGGATGGGGCAGGAGCCCCGGGGGGCGGGGGTGGGCCACAACCCCCTCGTGGGGTGAGGAGGGAACCAGTTGTTAAGATTTTGGCAGCTCATCACTGCTCACGGCCCTTTTATAGGGCCAGCTGTGGCCTGATTAAGCTGAGCACACCTGACCACTCCCTCAGCTGCTCTCACTGCTTATCCCATCTGCAGCCCTCTCCAAGGCTACTTTCATCCCCTGTTCTGCAGGAGTGGGGCAGCCACCCCACTACAGAGCTACTGGATTGAGATGGTCAGACTGTTTTCCAGAAGTCACCAAGCAGACATTAGATCAGGGATAGTGAATTATTTTTTTGTCAAGGTTGAAATTTCTTGATCAAGGTATAGTCAAGGTCCAGACTCCAGAGGGGAAAAAAAAAACCAATAATGATAACAAGTAAATAAAAAGATTTCAGGGTCTGTTCAAAAGTGTCTGGAGGGCCGGATTTAGCCTGCCTACCCCCACATTAGATGTTACTGTGACACTGGCAAGCTCTTGCCAAAGCCCCAAGCCTCACTGAACACGTAAATGAATAGCTAGAAACTTACCTTGCTTACCTGTTGTGATGTTATTGACATAACCTGACACCACTGTTTTATATCTGCAGCAAATATTGTTCAAAGGTTGTCATGTAAGGTGTCTATGGAAAGGTTATGATTTGCTCATTATGATTATGCTATCTGTATGCATGTATCATTTTTGTATTTAAAGTTATAAGTATTGGCTCTATACCAGTGCTATGCTCAAACTGGTGCTATGCTTCTGGGTGACACCCCAGACACGTTGGTGTCAGCTCTACCTAGCCTGCTTGATGGCCCATTAAGGACCATAAGCTATACAATTTACTCACTGAGAGACGGCAGATACACATGTGCCAGCAATGCCCCTCTGCCGTGTACATTGGCCAAACCGGACAGTCTCTACGTAAAAGAATAAATGGACACAAATCAGACATCAAGAATTATAACATTCAAAAACCAGTCGGAGAACACTTCAACCTCCCTGGACACTCAACTGCAGACCTAAAGGTTGCAATTCTTCAACAACAAAACTTTAAAAACAGACTCCAACGAGAAAGTGCAGAACTGGAATTAATTTGCAAACTGGACACCATTAAATTAGGCTTGAATAAAGACTGGGAGTGGATGGGTCATTACACAAACTAAAAACTATTTCCCCATGCTAATTTTCCCCGCAACTGTTACTCACACCTTCTTGTCAACTGTTTGAAATGGGCCATCCTGATTATCACTACAGAAGGTTTTTTTTCTCCTGCTGATAATAGCCCAGCTTAATTGATTTGTCCTATTAGAGTTGGTTTGCCAACCCCCATCTTTTCTTTTTCTCTGTGTATATATATCTTCCTACTGTATTTTCCACTCCATGCATCTGATGAAGTGGGTTTTAGCCCACAAAAGCTTATGCCCAAATAAATTTGTTAGTCTCTAAGGTGCCACTAGTACTCCTGATTCTTTTTGCAGATACACCGTGTGACTCAGCAAAGTATTCAGGGACTTGCCCATATGACTTCAAATGCCATTTTGCTGTAATTTTCCACAGTAAGAACAAAGAGGTGTTTTTACACCTGGAAAACACTATAAAAGTCTGATGTCTCATCTCCATCTTGTCTTCAATCCTGCTTCTTACCTCTGGAGGGACTTTGCTACAAACGGAAGCTCTAAACAAAGGACTGATGACCCATCCCAGCTGTGGATGTACTCCAGAGACTTGATTTGAACCTGCAGTTTAACCCATCATTGCTACAAGCCTGAACCAAGAACTTTGCCATTACTGTATGTAATTGATTCCATTTAACCAATTTTAGCTCTCATCTATATCTTTTTCCTTTTATGAATAAACCTTTAGATTTTAGATTCTAAAGGATTGGCAACAGTGTGCTTTGTGGGTAATATCTGATTTGTATATTGACCTGGGTCTGGGGCTTGGTCCTTTAGGATCGAGAGAACCTCTTTTCTTTTTCTGGGGTATTGGTTTTCATAACCATTTGTCCCCATAAGGAGTGACATTGGTGGTGATACTGGGAAACTGGAGTGCCTAAGGGAATTGCTTGTGTGACTTGTGGTTAGCCAGTGAGGTAAAACCAAAGTCTTCTCTGTCTGGCTGGTTTGGTTTGCCTTGGTGTGCATAGAAACCCCAGGCTTGGGCTGTAACTGCCCTGCTTTTAGCAATTTCTCCTGAATTGGCACTCTCAGTTAGGTCCCACCAGAACCAGCATCGTTACACCTGTGTGTTAGCATTATCTATATATAGTATATAGATATAGATATAGATATATATTAGATTAGATGTTAAGTTGATAAGAATGTGTTTAAACTTTATAAAAATGCTTGTAGCATACTGCAGGTATTGATCTCACTTTTAACCTCTACAGGCCATGGTATAAAGTTATATTGAGTGGTTGCCTTGTAAACCTCTGTTATTGTGTAACTCACCCAACAGGAAAAGAAGCATTAATTAAGGGAAAGTGTTCAAGATGGCTCATTGAAGGCAAATGAGGTATTGTGTAGCATCCACAGAGCGGGGCCCTGTGGATTGTATTCCTAACTCCCTCCAAGAAGAGGAGATCTACAGATGAACTCATCCCATCAGTTTGGGACTCTGGAGTGGAGGGAATAAAAATCCCTGGCAAGAAGAAACTGACTCTCTCTGATACTGTCTGGACTCTGAGGGGCCAAAGATTCCTAAACATAAGCAAAGAGATCCCCACGCTGCTTGGCATGGGTTAGCCCTAAAAGACATTTTGAATTGACAGATTACTACAATTCTGTCACCATTTGAATCACAGACTGAAACTCATTTGTGTATGCACGCTTGCTTGCTTTAACCTGTAAATAACTCTCTTATTCCTGTTTCCTAGTTAATAAACCTTGAGTTTGTTCATTACAGGACTGGCTGCAAGTGTTGTTTTTGGTGTGAGATCTCCGGTACAAAATGGTCTGGGGTAAGTGATTGGTCACTTGGGACTGGGAGCAACCTGAATATTTTGTGATTGCTGGAGTAAATGACCATTTATCAGTAAATAAAGCTTACCTGGGTGGCAAGATAGACTGGACAGCCTAAGGGGACTGTCTGTGACTCCATGGTAAGACAGTGATCCAGCACTTCATATTTGTGACTGAGTTGGTGAAATCCAATTATAGAACATACAACCAGTTTGGGGTGTTTACCCTGCTTTCAACAGTCTGCCCTGAGATAGGCACTCACAGCGGTGAATCACTCCAGACAGCATGACAGTTACGAGGGCTGATCTTGCTCCTACTGAAGTAAATAAGAGCATTGACCCTGAGTTCAAAGGGAGCAGGACTGGGACCTCAATTGCCACTTCTCTGGCCTTGATTTGAACTGGAGAGGTAGAGGTGGAAGGATTTAAAGCCCACTACCAGGCACCCAGTTATCCAGTTACTTATGAATCTTTCTTGACTTTTTTCTAGTCTTGTGAATTGAAGCACTACCTGCAAATGTCAAGGAGACAACCAATGGGAATAAATTTAACTAATATGTCTGAAGCAGTGGGGAGGAGGCATAGATTTGTATGGATCACCTGTATCTCCACACATGAGCAGGGCAGGACAACTTGTCTAGAAGGGCCCAGAAACTTCCAGAAGAAGGGTGCGGTGGTTACTAGGCATGCTCAAGACATTTTCTTGAAGCTGTAAAGAAAGCTGTCATCATGGGTGGGCAGTTTGGTATATTTCATTCACAGTCTGAGAGCTGAGCCAATCAGAGCAGGGGAGAGCACAAGGACAGAAGTTAGTGTGAGCTCTGTGGACTTGGAGGAAGAATAAAACATAAGACCAATACATGTTAGTCAAACCTGCAAAGGGGTTTATTCTGAGTTACTTGGTGACCTTGATTACTTGACTGATGTAGGCGAGTCTTGTCTGCCTGTAAGTGTCCTGTTTGGTGACCAGCTGTCCTGAATTACATGAACAGAGATCCCCACTTGTCCCCAAGGGAACTTTATGGTGTACTCAACAGGCTTGGCTTCAGTGCAGCTGTCACTCGTCTTTCTCATGTTAGGAAAGGTGTTGAGAATATCAGTGGAGCACGGGTCTCCAAATGAGCAGTTAGACAACTCATCCTTGCCTCTGCTACAGGACTCTGAGTGCCTTTAGTACCAAATCTACTTCCTTCAGGCACTGATCAGAAAGCTAGAAAAACGGCCCATTGAGGCAGATGTCAGGTGTTTGTATTTGGTCAGTCAGAGCCAGTGATGAGCTGCCAAAAACTTAACAACCGGTTCCCTCCTCACCCCACAAGGGGGTCGTTGCCCAACCCCAGCCCCCGGGGCTCCTGCACCATCGAACCCCCCGCGTTCCTTGACGCCCTCCCAGGACCCCTGTCCCATCCACCCCACTCCCCTGTTCCCTGACTGCCCCCAGAACTGGGCAGGAGGGTCTTGTGGGCCACCGTAGTGGGTGCCCACCCCGACCCTAAGAGCCAGAGGGACCTGCTGGGGGGTGAGGTGGGGAGTCCCGGTGGTGCTTACCTGGGGCAGCTCCCAGGAAGCATCCGGCAGGTCCCTCTGGCTCCTAGGGGCGGGGTAGCATAGCTGGGGGGAGCAGGGGGAGCAGCTGCTCTCCCCACTGATCACATCAAAAGTGGCTCCTTAGGCGCCGACTCCGTGGGTGCTCTGGGCTGGAGCCCCCACGGGGAAAATTTGGTGGGTGCAGAGCACCCACTGGCAGCTCCCCACCCCACACCCAGCCCCAGCTCACCTCCGCTCCACCTCCGCCACCTCCCCTGAAGGCAGCTCCCCGCCCCGCTCTGATTCTTCCCCCCTGACTTCCCGCAAATCAGCTGTTCGGCAGGAAGCCTGGGAGGGCTGAGAAGCAGGTGGTGGCTTCGTGCTCAGGCCCAGGGTGGCAGAGGTGAGCTGGGGTGGGGAGCAATTCCCCTGCGCGCTCCCCAGGTTACCTGCTAGGGCACGGGCAGCCCTCCTTGCGCCCCCCACCCCAGCTCACCTCCGCCTCCTTGGGGCTGAGCGCGAAGCCACTGCTTGCTTCTCAGCCTGCCCCCCCTCGGCTTCCCGCGCGAACAGCTGATTCTGTCACAATATATACTTATACAAATAATTATAGTACATATTACTGCAGAACCTTATGGACCCATCAAAGATCAGGGCCCCGGTGTGTTAAGCATTCTACATACAGATAGCAATCCCTGCCCTGAAGAGCATACAGTCTGAGTAGACATGACAGACTAAAAAGCAGGAAGAGAAATAGCCACAGAGAGGTGCCCAAGGTCACAGCAAGACAGTGGCAGAACCTAGGTCTTGTTACACCCAGACAAGTATCCTTTCCATTGGACCACACTCAGCACAGTTGCTGTTCGTACTCAATGATAATGAACCCTCAGATTCAACTGGCACCATCAAATTACCTGTTCTGAAGTAATGAAATGCACCGGTGGGAATGCAAACTGTGTAGCACGTTTCTCATTGTGAGGGATTTTTGCTGTGGTTACAACAGGCCATGCTCCCACAGTAACAGACTCAGGGTAAGAGAAACATATAGTTCCAAGCATCTATCTAGCAAGAGAAATCTCTGAGGAATGCACTCAGGCTTCAATAAGCTAGGTACTGAAATGGAGATACAAGCACTGCAGGTGTGGCACAAATAGCATAGGCATTGTGTGTATGCACAGGGTTGTGAATCTGAAGGCGGAAAGTAATTTGGGTAAACGTGACAATGGAATGATAGATTTCATGATTCCAGGGAAAGGAAGGAGTGAGAGCAGCAGAATAAAGGACAATGGACTTCAAAAATGCAGACGTTAACAAATTCAGAGAACTGGTAGGTAAGGTCCGATGGGAAGAAAATCTAGGGGATGAAGGAGTTCAGGAGAGCTGGCAGTTTCTCAAGGCACAACTGCAAACTATCTTGATGCAAAGGAAAGACCGGAAGACTACTGAGAGGCCAATATGGCTTCATCAGGATAAGTTTTACTGACCTGAAAATGGAAAAGGACTTATTAAAAAAATGGAAATATGGACAAATAACTAAGGATAAATACAAAATATTAGCACAAACCTGTAGGGATAAATCAGAAAGACTAAGGCACAAAATGAATTACACGTACCAAGGGATATAAGAAGCAAAAAAGAAGAGTTTTTTGAAAAAAACATTAGAAGCAAGAGAAAGACAAAGGAAAGTGTAGGTCCTCTATTTAGCAGGGAAGAAGAGCTAAAACATAACATCATGAAGACTGCGGTGTGTAATGACTATTCTGCTTCATCTTCACTAAAAAGATTAATAGTGACGAGATACTCAACACAATTAATATTAACAACAAGGGGGAAGGACTGCAAGCCAAAATACGGGGGAAGTTAAAGAATAATTAGATAAATTTGCTGTATTCAAGTTGGCAGAGCCTGATGAAATTCATCGTACAATACTTAAGAAAGTAGCAGAAGCAATCTTGGAACCGTTAGCAGTTATCTTTGAGAACTCATGGAGGACAGGTGAGATCCCAGAGGACTGGAAAAGGGCAACCATTGTACCTGTCTTTAAAAAGAGAAGCAAAGGGAACCCAGAGAATTATAGACCAGTCAGCCTAATTTTGATACCTGGAAAGATACTTGAACAGTTTATTAAACAATTAGTTTGAGAGCACCTAGAGGATAAGGAATAGCCAGCATGGATTTGTCAAGAGAAAATCATGCCAAATCAAACTAGTCTTTGATTGGATTGCTGGCCTAGTGGATGGGGAAAGCTATAGGCGAGGAAGCAGTTATCAGTGTTTTGCTGTCAAGGTGGGAGGACATATCTAGTGGGGTCCCTCAAGGGTCTGTCCTGGGTTCAGTACTATTCAATAGTTTCATTAATGACTTGGATACAGGAGTGGAGAATATGTTTATAAAATTTGTGGATGACACACAGCTGAGAGAGGTTGAAAGCACTTTGGAGGACAGGATTAGAATTCAAAACAACCTGGACAAATCAGAGACTTGGTCTGAATTCAACAAGATGAAATTCAGTAAAGACAGGTGCAAAATACTACACTTAGGAAAGAAAAATCAAATGCACATCTACAAAATAGAGAATCACTGGCTAGGTGACAGTATTGCTGAAAATGGTCTGTGAGCTATAATGGATCATAAATTAAATGTGAATCAAAAATATCATGCAGCTGCGTGGAAAAAATTAGAGGGAACACTGCTGAGCGCCGAGACTTATTGCTGCTCCGCTCAGGTCAGGTGGCCTCAGCCCCTTTTAAAGACAGCTAAGTCCCCTCAGAGTGAGCACCGCAACAAGGGCGTGGCTGGGAGGAGGCGTGGCCTCCCTCACAGATTGACAGGGAGGGACGGCCATGCATGCTTACAAGAGCCTCACTATTTCTTTTAATTACAATGCTATATTATTACAAATCAATAGCCTTTTTTGTCTGCCCACTGGGGGAATACAGTGTATGTTAACACTGCAATGTAAGCCCAGGGTTTGAATTCAGGCTCCTAGCACCCCTTCAGTCTACACACAAGTTGTGCTAACCCAAGGCTTGGACCCAAGGTCCCAGGACCCCAGGGGGGTGGAGGGCCTGAGCCTGAGTCAAGCTGGGACCCAGGGCTCAAGCCCTATTGCTTTGCAGTGTAGATGCAGGCCTACTGGACTCCTGCTGTGGCAATCTGCCAAAGGTATCCCGGAATCCCACAATCTGGCTTTCTTTGTCCTCGGGAGAGTCAAGTTTTTCCACACTCCACCACAATCAAATGGCTAGAGCAGCCACATTTTGGGAGGGCACTATGATGACTGGGATATTAGTGGCTGGACTTGGCCCCTCTTAATGCCATGGAGATGCTGGATCCCTAGGTTGGGGCCCAGGGCTCAGCCATTCCTAACCTGGAGTTACAAATAAGTGTAGATTCTCAAGACTAGTTTAACAAACCAAGGGTCTGCTGACTCGAGTTCTACTAACCTTGTACTAACATTGCTGTGAAGACAGGCCCACACTTACAGGATGGCAAAAGAAGGAACATAGAACAGATTAAAATAATACATTTCCACAGTGGTGTACGCTATAAGCAGAGGAACAGCCAGGTCTTTTGAATTACATTATGCTATGAGCAAAGGAATTCCAGTTGTCATTCATTTCTGCTGGCATACACGTGGTTCTAATGATTGAGTGAAGACATTAATTACAGGCAGTGGCAGTTTCAGAGCTTTACATGCATAGTTAGTGACAGTTGAATCAATCCACTCACTTTGCCGCACATGTGGCTTAAGTGGAACCCCCCACATGTATAACAGGGGACTCTACACCGGACTCTTGCCCATAAAAATGGGTGATGTTGAATTAAAGATTTCTGCAAGGTAAACTTTTTGCTAGGTGCAACAGCACTGAAGTGCTGTTATAGCTTGAAGAAACAACTTAAAGAAACAACCTTCTCTTTTTTTCTTGCCGTTTGGAACACTAAAAAAGTGCCCATAAACAGCTTTACAAAATGAGATACAAATTTCAGTCACTTTCACCTCTTCCACCACTCCAGGAAGTTTGCCAGTTCTTTACTTTCTATGTACTCTCCTCAAAGCCCCAGCAAAACAAATGTGGCCAGCAGCGTGCCCCGTATTCAACAAATCCAGGTCCAGAAAGGAATTGCACAGGGAGTGCCTTATGAAGAATGCCTGGCCAGCCACCTGCCTCTCTATAATATTGTAGGGCATCTAGGATCAGTGCCTCACCTTTTGCAGTGTCTCAAAGGGGAGAGAAGTGCTTTCCCAGTTGGGCTGGCCTCAGGCTATTTACTGGTTTAATGACATTATTAATTTAATGACTTTATTAATGCATACTCGGTATAGGCAACCGCAGGTGTCACATTTCTGACGACCGCCTGCTCTGTTGCCACAGTCATGTTTGGTGTCAGAACAGGTACGTGTGCACTGAAGCTGGAGGTGTAATTTCCAGCCTGAGTGGACATACCCACCCTAGATGTAAACTAGCCCGCTAAAATAGAACTGAGTTGCACCTGCAAAGGTAACAGAAGGGGCTAGCCACCACAGTACGTATCTAGGCTCTCAGCTGGATCATACTCAAGGCAGCTAGCCTATCCCACGTCTTACGCTGCCCTGGCTACACTTTCATTTTTAGCATGCTACCTCAGTCAGAGCTAGTGTAGATATGTCTACTTGAGCCAGAAATGACACCTTCAGCTCCGATGTAGACATACCCAATGTCAGAGGAGTCTCAGGAACATGGTTGTTTTTGTAGTGTACACAGAGCCCTAAGCTGACCTCTTACTCCTTCATCAGCATAGATACATAAGAATTCCTCTCTTGAAACACTTCTAGCAGCTACAGCCTTGAAAGACAAAAGTCACATTCAATGCCTCTCTCTTTAGCAGGAAGCAATGTCTATCCCTTTCATTCTGATTTCCTTAAACCTGCTTGTGTTGACGCGCACACCTCAGAAAGAGTCTCCTCAGTCACGGCTTCTGCCCTGTGCAGCATGGCTTCGGCAAGACAGAAAGAATGAAATGACAAAGGACACATTAGGAAAACACTTGAAATCATTGCAGCTGAATAAAATGAGCCCTGGCTTGACCCACACGTAACCTAGAACATGGGTTTCACTTTGCTTTAGAAACCCAGAGAAACTGGGTTTTTGCTGGATTGGCAATTCATGCTTTTTAAGAATAGAAGAATACATTTATCTAGGACACAACCATTACTCATTTTATTATTTAGACCGAGAAGTGACTATGAAGCATAATGCTTTGTGGGAGGGGAAAATTCTTCCAGGACTTTTTTTTCTAAATAGCAAATGTTAAGGTAACGTGAAACACCAGCCAGATAACATCTGCAGCTCAGTTGCTTTAGAACTTTTCTTCCCTAACATCTTCATAATTCTGGGTCTGCTAATCCTACAACCCTTGCATTTAGTGATGGTGATAAGGAGAGCTGATTGGTAGCTACATGCAGAAGGGGTTACCGCTTCAGCAAACAAATGTATAGTTGAGAGACAAAAATCAGTTGGGAGCAAAGAATTTACCTTGAGAAAACCAACGGCACAGGGATGGAGATTTATAGAGAGTGATAATACAGTAGAACTCCAGAGTTACGAACTGACCGGTCAACCACACACCTCATTTGGAACCTGAAGTACACAACCAGGTAGCAGCAGAGACCAAAAAACACCAAACCAACCCCAAAGCAAATAGAGCACAGTACCGTGTTAACCATAAACTATGAAAAAAAAATAAAGGGAAACTTTTTAAAAAATGAGATTTGACAAAGCAAGGAAACTGTTTCTGTGCTTGTTTCATGTAAATGAAGATGATTAAAATCAGCATTTTTCTTCTGCATAGTAAAGTTTCAAAGCTGTATTAAGTCAATGTTCAGCTGTACATTTTTGAAAGAACAACCATAACGTTTTGTTCAGAGTTACAACCATTTCAGGGTTATGAACAACCGCCATTCCCGAGGGGTTCGGAACTCTGAGGTTCGACTGTATTTCTAAACGATTAACTTCCTGTCATGGTAACGGATAGAAATTTGCTCACAGAAACGCAGTTTAAAACCCAGCCTATGTTTTATCTGAGAGAGACTCCTGATTCATCTCTCTCTTGGGTTTGCTATTTCAGAATGTGTGGTAATTTGAGGTGAGACTCGGATTTCGGCTTGTTGAGAAGGAAGATGATGCATGCCAATGTTACACAGTGCCCTTTGGTGTTTCTAGAGCTGTGTAACATAGTCCCAGGGAAATCAGAAGCCATGCAAAATTTGCCAGCTTTCGGGGCCTGTTATGCACTTGGAATTCAGCCCAGGTTTGTTAAAAGGTTTACAAAGGTTTGCACCCTTTGAAGGACACCTGAGCTTATTTACATAATGGTAATATGCCACATTTCTCTAGCACCTTCCATCTGAAGACTGCAAAATGCTTTATACACGCCCATGAATTAAACACCCCGATACTACTCTGAAGTTGGTAGTAATCCCAGCCCCTTTGTACTGATGATGAAACCAAAGACACAGATATATGGGCCAGATCATCTGCTGGTATAAACTGGCTTCTTTCCACGGAAATAGAGGTACACTTAATTACAACGGTTGAGGATCTGGCCCAGTAGAGCAATGACTATTTATGTAAAGGCAAGCCAGCGCTGGTACATTACAGCATCTGGCTTTTTTATAGTCCCGGTTTCAGAAAATTCTCCAAAATATAACGCTGCTTTGACACAGTAGGAAGGGATGTTCTGGAGCAACTGGCAAAAGTTGCTGATTAGTATATATTAGTAACAGCATATTCGCACAATGGGATTAAGCATTCTAGGCTTTACCATTGCTTTTTCTGTGAAGGGCTGGGGGGCTCAGATTTCAGGAGTTTGAATTTGGCAGGTAAGTTTTGGTCAGTTCTTTAAAGTCTGACTAAGTTTAAGCAGCCTTCCTCATAAATATTTGTATTTGTACATAAGACAGGCAAAGAGTTCTAAAAGTCACTTAGAAGCAAGAAGCTATTAGCATTTATTACAATACTGCTGTTTACTAGCGCTTCAGTCAAGCTTTTAAAAGTGCAGTAGGACTGTTAGGGTATGTCTACACTACCCGCCGGATCAGTGGGCAGTGATCAATCCCCGATCACTGTCCCGTCGACTCCAGTACTCCACCGACAGGGGAGCGGCAGCAGTCAGCTCACCATGGTGAAGACACCACAGTAAGTAGATCTAAGTACATCGACTTCAGCTACATTATTCACATTGCTGAAGTTGCGTAACTTAGATCAATTCCCACCCCTCCCCTGTGTAGACCAGGGCTTAGTAATGGATTGCTCTTGCAAAGGAGATGTTAAAATTATTAATTTTTTATCAGTTACATATTCTGACTTGATGCCCTCTTATAGGTCCCAAGGGCTTATGTCATACCAAAGAGTGTTCAAAATTTTAAGTATATCTTGTTAAGTATGTCATGTTGCCTCTATATAAATCCATGGTATGCCCACATCTTGAATACCATGTGCAGATGTGGTTTCCCCATCTCAAAAAAGATATATTGGAATTGGAAAAGGTTCAGAAAAGGGCAACAAAAATTATTAGGGATATGGAATGGCTTCCGTATGAGGAGAGATTAATAAGATTGGGACTTTTCAGCTTGGAAAAGAGATGGCTAAGGGGAGACATGATTGAGGTCTATAAAATCATGTCTGGTGTAGAGAAAGTAGATAAGGAAGGGTTGTTTACTACTTCTCATAACACAAGAGCTAGGGGTCACCAAATGAAATTAATAGGCAGCAGGTTTAAAACAAATAAAAGGAAGTATTTTTTCACACGACACACAGTCAACCTGTGGAACTCCTTGCCAGAGGATGTTGTGAAGGCCAATACCATAACAGGTTCAAAAAAGAACTAGATAAATTCATGGAGGATAGGTCCATCAATGGTTATTAGCCAAGATGGGCAGGAATCATGCCCCTAGCCTCTGTTTGCCAGAAGCTGGTTGTGAGTGACAGGGGATGGATCACTTGATGATTACGTGTTCTGTTCATTCCCTCTGGGGCACCTGGCACTGGCCACTGTTGGAAGACAAAAAGAAAAGGAGTACTTGTGGCACCTTAGAGACTAACCAATTTATTTGAGAATAAGCTTTCGTGAGCTACCGCTCACTTCATCAGATGCATTCAGTGGAAAATACAGTGAGGAGATTTATATACACACAGAACATGAAAAAATGGATGTTTATCATGCACACTGTAAGGAGAGTGATCACTTAAGATGAGCTATTACCAGCAGGAGATATTTGTTTGCAGTAGCGCTGACAGTGAACTGCGTTCTTTCCAATCACACAAAAAAGGACAGTCCCCACCCCCAAGGATCTCACAGTCTAAGGACTGACAGACAGGTAGACAGAGGTCAGGGAAGGGGAATAATGAAACAGATTTTTCTATACAAATCAACAAGATTCACTATGCTATAAGTGGGTGTTTAAGGGGGACTAACAAGAGGGTGTGGGCAGCAGACTGCATGTTTAAGCTCTGGGATGTCATGCATAAGGTCACGGGGGAAGGTGTACAGCCCTTTCTGCAGTAAAATTATTGGTGGTTCTAGAATATATCAGTGTATTATATAGATGGTTGACAACTGAGGTGGGTGGGCTAAAGGGAAAGGTCACGGCCCCATCTTTCTTGAAGACTTGCACTGATAGCAAGGTGCTCATGCTCTGGGTGGATACTGTCTGTATACAACATTTGGAGGCAAAATCCTGGCCCTATTGAAGTCCAATGGCAAAACTCCCATTGACTTCAGTGGAACCAAACTTTCACCCCAGTACTTAAGGGAAGTGGAAAATTCATGGTATCTTTTGAAGAGATTGTGATGAAAATTACAATTCAATTTCCTGATATTTTCAATGGGTTTAAAGCTGCATTACACATCGATAATAGTGCCCAGTCATCAGACTTTTCTTTTTGTACTTGCTTTTTATTCTATTTTAGAGGAGTTACAGATTGCAGTTTCTTTAGCTGAGACCCACTTTCTCAAAATGACAAGAGGTTGAAGTAATAGCTTTGGCTATGATCACAAATCTAATGATGATTAATGCACCAAGGCATAGCTGGAAAATGCCTTCATGTGACTTAAGCATTGTCAAACGGAGAGCTATGTAGACTGGAAAAATAGAAGTCCCTGGAAAACATATATAATATAGGTGGCTGAAAATTTTTTGCCTGGACAGTTTTCTGTAGGAGAATGCAGTTTTGTCAAATGGAAAAGTTTTACAAGAGTTTTGTTTCGAGAAGGTAAAAACATTTTGTTTTCATTTCATTTTGACATATTTAAATACTTATTTTATTATATACTTAAAATTTTATTTTGTTGGGACGTTATTAAAATGAATTTTTGTTCTGTGGAAAATGTTGGCTTTTTGTTCTGATTCAAAATTTATTTATGTTTTGAACTATCAGAATGTCCTGCAGAACAGAACATAAGAATGGCCATACTGGGTCAGACCAAAGGTCCATCTAGCCCAGTATCCTGTCTTCTGACCGTGACCAATGTTGGGTGCTTCAGAGGGAATGAACAGACCAGGGCAATTATCAAGTGATCCACCCCCTGTCATTCAGTCCCAGCATCTAGCAGTCAGAAATTCCATTTTTCCAACCAGCTCTTATATATTTGTGTGTGTGTTTGTGCATGAATGTGCAGGTATATATAAATGGACCCTAAAAGACTGTGCACTGAGTGTGAAATTCTCCTCTGTGCAAAGAGGGCCAGCACAAGCCCTAGGCATCAGTTGTCCCTCTTAAGGCCTGGGCACAACTCAATCTAATTTCAGCCCATAGGATTGAAGAGGTGCCTAGGCCTTCTGTCTTAAAAGGGACTTAATTAGTGCATAGGCTTTGTGATGGCCCTCTGCACAGGGGTAAATGTTAACTCAAATGTAGGGCAAGTTCTAGGAGCTTCTGAGTACCTGAAATTTCCCATTGATGGATCCAGTGGGGATTTGTGCATAAAGCAGTGACTATAATTAAACATTGAATACTCTGCAAACCATACTACTATTTCTCTCAGAGTGGAAAACTGAAACACAGTAAAGGAAGCTCAGGGTCCAGAAAAGGGACTGGCGGTCTTGATGAACCCAACAAGTAACAAACAGATTTTGCAAGATGCTACGCCTTCAGGTACCACTGACAACAATGGGAGCTGTGGGTTCTTGGAGCCTGATAAAGTCAATGGAAAGATAACTCCCATTGAGCTATATATGCTTTGAATCTAGCCCTCAGCAACTTTCTATACGTCCTCCGCATCTGGCCAGGGGAGGCCCCCAGAGACAGAAGCAGCTAGGGATGTTGTGGGGGAAAAGGGGCGGGGGAAGGATTAATTCCTTCAGGGCGGGAGTAGCAGGAAGGGGTCGGTGCGATTAATGTAAACTAAAGGAGAGGGAGATGGGCAATATCTCTGCTGTTGGTTATTGCAGTTTCTTGAATAGCCCTAGCTAACATCTTGTGCAACTTGCTATAAAGCGACTAATACTGTTTTTTTCCCAAGCAGTGTCTCTTTAAATTTGTAATGACATAAAGCATGTCTCATTGGATAATGTCAACTAGATAACAAAGTAGTCATTATCCTGGATTCATTTTTAAAAATATATTAAATGTGGTGACAATTAATGGAAATTGTACTCCAAATCATAGTAGTATTTAGAGGGGAACTTCTGGGAGCAATTTGAAACCGAGATGACAACAAAATAGACAATGGATTAACGCTTCCAGCATGCTCAAATGCCAATTATCTTTTAAATGATGCTTGAGGTATTATTTCATTTCAGTGCTTCAGGAAAATAGTTGGACACTTCTCTTTGCACCACAGTGGAACCTTTATATTTAAGGTTCCATTCCGGTGAGGCGCTGAGTATCAGGTGTCATGCTGATAGCCTAGAAAACTGAGCTGGGCAACAGGTTTATGGCTCCTTTGCATCACCAGAGCAGTGCCCAACAGCGAGAGCATTCTCGGTCTTGTGGCGTGACAAAGAAACACAGAGCCCATTTCAATTTAAAGTACACTAACGGGCAAGCACATCTAAGCATCTTATTTCAAGTCTTTTATAGGAACAGCGCAGAAATAACAACACCTCACAGAGAGGGCAATAAAATTAACCTTCTGAAATGAATAGCTCTTGGACTAACCTCCTGGAATACATTGTTCTTTGCAAAGCCACATTCTGAATGAGAAACCGGACTGTGCACACTGTAAGCTTTCAGAGGCAGGGGACTTTCTCTGGTTATATCTATGTGCAGCACCTTGCACAGTGGCACCCGGATTTTCGTTGGGGCCTCTGGGTGCTACTCTGATGTGAACTATTGTAAGTTGGAACAAAAAGACGCACTGTATGAGGCCCGGATGCTCAAAGGCAGCGAGGTGCTTAAGTCCCTATTTCAGGTGCGTATGTCCTGGTTTGGGCTCTACTGCAGATGCAGTGACACCTACAATTTTGTAGTAAGAGTTCCCCGTGCTCCTTCCGGGGAGCGTGTGTAATGCTGCCTCCCTGTGAGTGTCTGGGCACCGATCTCTTAGCAAGCTCCCACAGTGATTCTCAAACCAGGGTACAATAGGCATTCGGCCACCTCACTCACCTCAGGGGCTCAGAGGTCACCTAACTCCATATGAAACAGCTTGAGGAGGTGCCCATTTTATCTCTTTTTGCCCAGTGATTAGAGCACTCACTGGGATGTGAGAGACCCAAGATGAATTCCCCCCTCTCTGCCAGCAGAGAAGAAAGAATTTCAGCAGAGGTCTCCCACCTCTTAGGTGTGTGCTCCAACCACTGGGCTATGGGATATTTTCAGGTGTCTTCCTCCACCTCTCCTGTTGAAGCGGTTGCCCGCTGGATAAATAATTAAAGAATAATTGAGGCCAGTGGACTGGATCCGGGGTCTGCCACATCCTGGGTGAGTGCTCTACCCAGCAGGGAATCACAAGCAAAAGGAGATGCCGGTGCCTGTCTCCATGAGAAGGGTAGGGGTAGCACATACCCGTCATTGGCATCTCCCTTTGGCTAATTTAGGTAGCTCCCCACATAGTGTGCTGACTTTTGTGAATTACAATCTAAGGCGCTTCTCTCTCCCCATTCATTGTATAGGATCTTAGGCATCTCACTCAGGATTTGCGAATCACAGTGATTTTATCCGGGTGCCTATAAGTGGGGCTTGGCGACGCTGAGCGTCTAACTTCTTTTGACCATTCAGTCCTAAGTACTTACATGACCTTCACCGCCATGGTGTCTGATACCGATAATCTTAAGGAGCACAGCAGTTACTGTTTCAATGTGATACATTGGGTAACCTAAGACTTTTGTTGGAGTAGATGAAGAGGAGGAACGGGAGGCTCCTATGATGGATCTATTTACCTATAGTTTAGGGGCCTGATCTCAAGGGATGGACCATAGAACATTTGGGATTGTCTCCTGGCATCATCTCATGCTGTGAGGAAGCTGGCTGAGGTCACGGTAGGCACAAAAGTTGCTGAACAACCTGATGCATGCTAGACCTGGGTGCAGAAACCAATGTATTTTTCTTTCAGGGAATGTTACTGCATCAAACTTCATCCCCTAATTGAATGTACAAGATAGTTTATCAATGTAATGCCTCCAGTACCAGTTTCTAATTGTAGTGAATATATATATCTTTGAAACAAATACAATATCTAAACTTATTATATCAAGACCAATATACTATAGCTGGAAATTTATTTACTTCAGTGACCACTAAGAACATATGTGGCTATGTTAGCTAAATAAAAGTATTTAACTCTAATGTTCCAAGTCATACGCTGATGGAAGGAATTGCCTTCCTCTGAAGCATCAGGGATTGTCATTGCTGTATCCCAGATTTCAGACCACTGGTCCACCTAGTCTGCTAACTCCTTTAATAATGCAGCCTGTCCATTCAAGGAGAGTTTCCTTATTTCTGATGGAAGCATAACATTCTACTTGTACAGAGACTTAGCTCCCCTTTGGTTTGCTCTGTGAGCTTTCTCTGCTCATAGTATTCTAACATGACAAATGGTGTGTGAATACTGGAGACGCTAGCTAGTCTCTGGAGATGGCAATCTGTCTCCATAAAAGAAACTTGCAGAATACAAAACCCAAGAAAATAATATGGGGGAAAGCGAGTGTCCCTGAAAAAGAGTCCTGGCAATACCCCGCGGCCGAAGCCCATACATGCTGCTCCAAAAGGCACTTCACTTTATATGAAAATGCGTCTAACCTTAGCCTCACCCTTCCCCTTCTCTGGACTAGCAAATCTAATAACTTTTCTATTTCTAGATTCAGAGACTCTATAAATTATAAACAAGTAGAAAAAAGCACTGGGCGGCAAATGTCAACATCACTGATTCTCTTCTCTGCTCCCACTCTTTCTTCACCATTTTGGAAGTAGAAAGAGGCTGGAAATCAGCCAGAGCTCCCCAGCACGGAGTCCCCCCTCCCCAGCTGGTACAGAACAGTATAGCTAGCACCTACCCCACCCCTGAAACTCCAGGTGGAAGGGGCGTGTCAGATGCCTTGTTGAAGCTGGCAGACAGTTCCCTGTGAAACACAGGCAGCTGATGTACTTTATGATTGTGTGGCTGAGGCTGACACAGAACTGGCCACCGGATCAATAATCACCCCTCCTGTGCATGTGACCATTACCCTTGTCGCTGTGCCCAGCAGGGATTTTGGGCCAATATCCCTAGTCTATCCATACATACCCGAGGCAGCTGAGCAGCTCCCAAGCAAAAGCTGGAAATGAGCATGCATTGGATGTAATCGGATCCCAGTCTCAGTGGTGTCTTAAAGGGAACAGCAAATAAGAGCCAATGTAATATAAGGAGGATCTCTTTTTTTTCCCACTACACCAGTGTATAGGAGTAACTCCATTAAAATCAATGGAGTTTACACCTGCTTTAAAAGGGTGAAAATCAGAAGAGAATCAGGCCCAAAACTTCCACTGAGATACTGTCTGATTTTTTTTAACAATTCAGACCTAGTGGGAAACTATGTTAGGAGCTAATGACACCTTCACCATTCAAACCCATCCATTAAAACATGGGAGAATAATACAAAAAGGTGCATGAATATTTATTAGAATTATCCAGTGAATCTGCATCAGCAACAGTCACATCTCTTGCTGTGTTCATTTTCTGGGAATATTCAAGCAGTCCAGTTAACAGGTACAAATACTCAGAGTCAATTTCAGAGCATATGCCAGTGTTCTGAGAGAAGTGCTTCAAGACTTGTCCAATGAGGGAATAGAAACAATACCATATGACTAATCTGATGTTTTCCTCCCCAGTTAACTCAGGGTGTTTTGGATCAGGCTTTGAATGAGTTTGGAGGTCCTGCAGGGAAAATTAATATGTGACCACGTAATGAAATTCTTGTAATGCCTCCATTCAAGGGGGCAAAGTTAAGGTTACACGTGCAAACTTTCCAATTTCCTGATTCTTGAATGTTTTTTTTACGTCTGTTTAAAAATATTTTACAGTAGTATCAAATATATGCAGAGCAGAGTGCATAAATCCTAACAAATGCAGTAGATGAACTTTGCCTCTTTTTCTGTTGCTGTTTTTTTTTAAAAATTCATTATTCAAAAAAAATCCAATGCAGTTTTTAAATATTTTTCACAAATTTTGTTTACCCTTTGACATGTGAAATTTGAGCTCTCTTGTGACTGGCCACATGAGCCATATAGTACCCTTTTGGTTCCCCGATTAGAAGAATCGAGCTCTTGTTATCAGGTTCTT
Source organism: Lepidochelys kempii (assembly GCF_965140285.1). Classification (NCBI taxonomy): domain Eukaryota; kingdom Metazoa; phylum Chordata; order Testudines; family Cheloniidae; genus Lepidochelys; species Lepidochelys kempii. The sequence continues at coordinate 260,811,587 of NC_136381.1, forward strand.
CATACAAATTTTAAAATGTGCCTTTTGTGAGAATTTGAGCATGTGAGCTAGGAATTCCTTTCCTCAATCACCTGTGCTTCTAAAACTCCATCACACAAATGGCTCACTTTTGTGGAATTGTAATTTCAAGCTCATGTACTCAAATATATGAAGAAAGCAAATTTTAAAATTAGCTTTCCCTAAACATTTGCATCACAAACCTGGTCAGTAGGGCTTTGATTTAACCAAGCATTTAAGTACACGCCTAACTGAAGTCAATGCCACTTGTTTAAGGCCCCTATTCAGTCATTCAAGCACCACCAAAATCAATGGGACTTAAGCATATACTTAAAGTTAAGCATGTGCTAACATGCTTTCCTGGATTGGAGTCTAAGTGCTTTGCAAAACCAGGGCCTAGAGTTGCACTAATGAACAGTAAACATGATCAGAGCAAGTTCATATTTAAAGTCTAACAATCATTTATGGCAATTATTTGGCATTTTTTTCTCACCTCTGATATGCAGGATTGTTTATGAATTATACAACATACGCAAATAATTATTTCATTCTAAGGTTAGATGTGGTTTTACATGCCTGACTTCCTATTTTTGCACTAGAAGAATAGTTTTAATTATGTATTGCTGCTTGCATAATTTTAAGATAATTACACAGCAGCTAGATTTAGATCTGATTTTCTTATTAAGCCACAAGAGCTCATTTTGCAATTAGTTAATATTCGCTTAATGTAAAACTGTCCTATGAAAAATAGGCAGAATGGCTGAGACCCTTACTTTTAAATTGTTTTCCATGTTTACTAGAAATATCTAAAATTGCAAAGGAAGAGTAGAATTTTCAAACTTTTATTAAAGAAACTATGGCAAGCAGGTATTACAAAAATTTAGTTTTGGGGGCTGTTTTTTAACGATTTACAAAAGCCAATAGGCATTTAAACTCCTTCGACAATTCCAGCCATTGGAATTTAATGCGAATTGGGAGCCTAATTCCCTCCCTTAGACACTCCTGCACAGTGTTAGAAACCCAACCAGAACAGACTAATGGTAGATGAGAATCCACACATGAAAGTGACTATGGTATATAAACCAAAAGGAATTGACCACTGAGCTTCCGTTATCCAAACTAAGACCTTGATTCTGTAAATACTTACATACCTGCGTACCTTTCAACAGGTGAGTACTGCATAGACTTCAGTAGGATTACTCTTGTGATCAACTTGAAGCATGTGTGATAGGCCTGGTCTACGCTAACGAGGTAAATCAATCCAAGTTACGCTAGTTAAGTTATATAAGTTAAGTAACTTGAGTCGATGTAGCTTAGATCTACTTACAGAGGTGTCTACACTGCGCTACGTCAATGGGAGATGCTCTCCCGTTGACATAGCTTCTGCCTTTCAGGGAGGTGGAGTACTGAAGTCAACGGGAGAGGGATCTCCCATCAACTTATTATGTCTTCACCAGACCCGCTAAATCAACTCTGCTGCATCAATAGCAGTGGCACTGATTTAGCCAGTAGTGAGGACAAGCCCTAAAGTGTTTACAGGGTCAGGGCAGTGTAAGAAAAAAGAAAAGTAACAGTATAAATGTTTAATATTCTGTTTTTGCAGAAACAGAGCCCAATGTAAAAAAAGAAAAAGGACCCTTGCAGATGGACTTCCCTTTGCAGGATCAGCTCCTTGGTCAGAAAGGGATATTAATTGTTCCCTGCTTTGGGGGGCTTTATACCTGAAAATCTATCAACAGGCAAAATAGGTACAAATAAATAAAAACTGGAATAGGCTGTATGCCTCACATATCATTTTTAGAGCTCCTCCCAGCCGCCTGGAGTTCCAGTCCTGAAAACACGGGCACACGTGCTTAACCCAAAGCAGGTGAGTTGTACCATTGACTACGATGGGGCTGTACACTTGTTTAAAAACTGTGCATGTGTGTGTTTGCAGGTTTGGAGCCATAGGCCTACCGCCTTATTATTAGGGTCCTACCAAATTCACGGCTCGTTTTGGTCAATTTCACAGTCAGAGGATTTTTAAACTCATAAATTTCATGATTTCAGTGATTTCAATCTGAAATTTCACGGCATTGTAATTGTCGGGGTCCTGACCGAAAAAGGAGTTGTGGGGGGGGGTCAGAAAGTTATTGTATGGGGGGTTGCAGTACAGACACCTTACTTCTGCATTGCTGCTGGCAGGGCGCTGCCTTCAGAGCTGGGCGCACGGCCAACAGCCGCCGCTCTCCGGCCACTCAGCTCTGAAGGAAGCACAGAAGTAAGGGTGGCCATACCACGACCCTCCTAAAATAGCCTTGTGACCTCCCCTCCCCCCCGCAACTCCCTTTTGGGTCAGAACCCCCAATTTCACAAACGCTGATCTCCCCTGCTGTACAGTATAGGGTAAAAGCACACAAAAGACCAGATTTCATGGGGGAAGACCAGATTTCACAGTCCGTGATGTGTTTTTCATGGCCGTGAATTTGGTAGGGCCCTACTTATTATGTAAGCACTGAATAAAGCACCTTTCATCCAAGGATCTCAGCACTTTACAAAGGTTAATTAAGCCTCATAGCCTTTCTTTGAGGCAGGCAGGTGTTTATTCCTTTGTAGACGTGGATATATTGAGGTGGTAGGGTCAAATAACTGTCCCCATGCCACAAAGTGAACTGTTGGCATAATCAGTACAGGACACAGCCCATGAATCTCTTCTCTAACCTGTTAGCCATATTCCCTCCCATTTTTTGAGCAATGTTGGCTCATTGCAGTGTAGGAGGGGGTTAATCCTTCCTCAAATTCCTACTGACTTTAACTGGATGAGTCATGGGAGTAAAGACTACAGGGTCAGGCTGTATTTTTAGTTAAATTAGACCCCAAAAGGTAAATATAAAATGAGGAACCAAGATCAGATAATCTCCTAAAGTCTTATTCATTGATGACTGCTAAAAAGAAACAAGTTTATCAATCCATTAATTCAAGGTTAATCTTGTTCTGGGATTTCCACTCTGGTGATTTATGATAGCACTGCTCAGAACCTTAAATACATAGCTATGAATCACTGTCATGCCGGAGCTGGCCAGTCCCTTTCCTGCAGCCGTTGACTCAACCACCACGCTCGCTAAACTTTCCAAATGATGTTTTCTGGAAACCAGAAGGGTAGCCCTCACCGACAGTGCTGGGAGCGCATGCTAATTTATAACAGGATTAAACGTGCGCCACCAGCCCCCCCGTGGCTTTGCAGTGCTACCATGGTAAGACTTCAAATATAGCCGCTTCGGTCTATTAGCATTCTGTCCATGTCTCCTCTTTGTCGCAAGGCAGGGGTTGGGTTTTGTTCTTTGTTTACCCAATCAGCCATATATAACCACCTCCACAATAGATGCAAAGTCTCTTAGCGATGCTCTCCGGAACAAGCAACATTCATTCAGCCTTCTTAGAGAGACACAGAAGCCGCCCCTCTTTTGTCGTCCCTGCGGGTCTCTAAACTGAAGAGCTGCTTTGTGTGAAAATCCATCCTTAGGAAATTTCTGAGCACACTGCATTTGTGTCTGTTTGGGCTGCATTTTGCAGGGACTGGAGCACTGATCTGGCAGCATACACAACAGGTGGTGCCGTGAAGGAGAAGCTTAAAGTAGGGATGTTCTGTGGGTAAAATCTATTTGGTTGGCCTAGCGCAGGTGACGGTCGTGCTGGGCTGACTGTAGGGTGCTGGAGGCCTTTGTGTCTGTGCTGATCTGGGCAAACTGGAAAATGAGCAAGTCCGTCTCTCCCTGGCCCCACATTAATTTACACATGCAGTTAGTAAACACTTTGCTGCCTTCAATGCTTTCTTACCATAGGCAGCTGCTGGGCTGATTAGCCAAGCAAGTGTGTGTGAAAACCCCAGCAGCAGGGATCAAAATTAAAAAGGTCAGTGCAGAGTAAAGACTCAAGGAGTTGTCATTCTCATTGTACCTACCCTGGGTACCGGCCCTTGAAAAACGTTCCTAGTTTGTAGGGCGCTACCCGTCCCCTGGGTGGAATCCATTAAGTAGCTTGGTTTCCTGAACAAAGACACTTCCTTACTGCAAGAGAACAGGAATTTTAAAGGCCCGGGACTCATTCAGGGGCAGTCTCCACCTTTTCTGGTTATTGCTGGAGGTGAGAAAATGCCAGGACATTGAAAATGACCCAGGGATGGGTATTTCCAAACACAGTAGTTAAAAACAACACAGCAGGCAGATGCAGCTGGATATAAAATATCCCACCCCTCCATTAAACATACAGTATGAACGAATCCATCATGGTAACTAATATAACTGAGCAAGTACCCCAGCCTTGCTCTTGACAGGGATTTAATCGAACCACAGTGATGCTGCGGCTTGCTTCTGTATAATTTGTCATCCCAGGGGGTAATGTTAATTCACATTTCCAGCAAATGTTCTGGAGTCAAAATGATACCTTGTCACTCTCCATTTTCTGCAAGAAGCTCAGCAGAATGGTTGGGTAATGAGTGGCAGTGACAAAATTCCCGCCTCACCAGGTCAGAATTTCTCAGTCATTGTGGATGATCATCCCCAGGGGAGGGATGGCCCCACTAGGAAGGGTTTAAAGACTGATCCTGCTGAGATAATGACGCACCCACAGTTCACATTGACTTCACTGGGAGGATGTCCAGCACCTCTCAGGACTTAGTCCCTTATGCTAGCCTCACTCGCGTCTGCTTTCACGACAATGATATAGCCACAGTGGTTTGGCCTGTTGGCTTTCTCCTGAAATCTTGATTATTTTTTTTGTGATATTAATTCTATAATTGTAAATCTTCCAGCATTAATTTTTTTGCTATACCTATAAGTGTCAGATTACCAGTGTTCTACGCAGTCATTCCTCTGCATTTCTATGGTGAGTCTTCCTACCAAACTCTCATAGTCAGCAGTAATATCCTATTTTAATTAAAGGACAACAAAATGTGCCCCTTTTTAAAAAAGGGAACTGCACCAATCGGGCCAGAATCTGCTCTAACTCATGCTGGTCTGAAATCTGGAGGAAATCATTTACTACAGCCAACAAGAGTAGAAGTGAGAGCAGAATTTGGCCTGTGTTTTTCAGTCCAGTCCTAAGCCCACAAGGTAAAAAAGCAGTCATCACGATGAATCCACTGCGAAACTAATTTTCCTACAAATGTTTCTATTAGTGATAAAGTTTATGGTCTAACCCTCCACCCCCCCACCCCCGCAATCATAGAGGAATATACATGTTGCATCTGGTCCCCCTTTCCATATAATGTGCCAAACCAAATTCCTGGAGCTGAACAACTCCATTGGAAAGTCTGGCTCTGGATCTTGTGAGTAAATTCAGTTTCTGGCTTTGCCACAGACTTCCCGTGTGAACCCGGGCAAGGAGGGATTTAAATTCTCTGTGTCTCAGTTCACCATCTGTCGAATGAGGATAAGAATAGAGCTCACTAGAAAATGGAGTCTTTTGTCATGACAAATTGAGAGAAAAATGAAGAAATTGATTGTTTTCTAAATTGTCCATGAAAACTTTGTTTTTGTTTTGTTTGTGGGGGAAGGGGGAATTGTTAGCAAAAATACCCCAAACATTTCAATTTAGTACCTCATGGGAGTTGTAGTTTTAGTGCCTCACCCTTTCATCCTCTTGCACGGGCTGTCCTGCTTGGTGAGATCACATTCCCATGATGCACCAGCCTCCCCTCTTGGAGTGGGGAGGGGTTGGGGGGAAGCACATCATGGGAGTTCCTGGCTGTGGTGCATCATGGGAGATGGGAGACTGGCCTATCAAGGAGAATGTGGACATAAAACAGCCAAACTACAATTCCCACGAGGTACAGAGGCATCATTTCAAAATCAAAATATTTCGGTCTTTCGGTCCAAAGCAAACATTTTTTTTTGGACAGGTAGTTTAATTGACAAACCAATTCCTACTGAAAAACGGATTTGATAGAATTTTGAACCCGTGCTAGACTCCCTTACTCCATTTCTTTGTCTGTCATGGCCATCTAGATTGTAAACCCTTTGGGATAGGGACTGTCTCTTACTGTTCATGTACCTGTTCTGTGGCTAAACTTAAGATTTCAGTCTCATGTCAGCACCTTTTCCCAGCTCCAAATTCACATGGAAAACTTAATAGTAAATATATATATCATTTAATGAGGCTATAAATCTGTTTACAGTCCCTTCCAGTGGAAACGGCTACGCCACGGTGAGAATGTTTTTATGGGAAAGGTCTTAATAGAGAAGGAAAGGAAATAAGATATATCAGCAGAATCATTTCTATGCATAACATTTGTCAGAGTTTTTGACATCGGGAAGCTGGTAATTGCTGTCATTTAAGTCCACTACTATTATAAAAATGGCCATAGATTTTTAATGGCCAAAAGTCATCAGGATCTTGGTCTAATGTCCCATCCACTATACAATGCCTCTGTCAGCACAGGGCTCCCCCATACCCTGAGTCACTAGTGACACAGGCATAAAGTGTGCTACCTGTTGAATTACTAATAGCATATTTTACAGCATCTCCAGTCCTTTAGAACAGTGTTTCTCAGCGACCGGGCTGTGGTCTGGCGCCAGTCCCTGAGATCTCCCTGACACAGTTTAGGAAGGCACCAAGCTGGTCCTTGGTATCAAAAAGGTTGAGAAATGCTGCCTTTGAATTCCCCCATCCAAGTGCTGAGCTGGCTGTAAGCTTGTGAGAAGATCACAGAATACATGGCTGTCCGATGAAGTGGGTTTTAGCCCACGGAAGCTTATGCTCAAATAAATTGGTTAGTCTCTAAGGTGTCACAAGTCCTCCTCGGTCCTTTTGCCGATACAGACTAATACGGCTACCCCTCTTAAAGTGGCTGTCTAGGTTTTTTGTACCATGCCTGTTTCAATTAGACTGTAGCATCTAAAAGCCTCGATTGATGTCAGGGCCCCAAAGGGAGAGAGAATCTCTGCCCCCAAGCATTTAAGTCCTAAAAATGTGAGGGCCAGATTCCCAGCTGATGCAACTGAGCGTTGCTGATTTATACCACTGAGGATCTGACTGATTCTGCAGGTGGATATAATTTCCCTTGATCTTGCCGAAGCCCTTCTGGGATGAGAGGAGGGTTTAGGTGTGGGAGGGGTTGAGGCTGAAGGGACATGTGCTGTTTTCACCATCAACTCTGTACTGGCCCCATCAGCATTATTTTACTTCCCCTCCCACCCCACAATGTTAAACTGTTCCTGGGATAAGATTCGGTGATAGAGCAATGGGGAAGCTCCTGGGTTCACCCCTGTTACTTTCCAACCAAATGTAAAATCTGGCATGGGTGTGGGGAGTGGATGAGCTCAGGGAAGGTGAGCAGTGACTGAGTTGTGTCCATCAAAATAATGTGTTGATTTTTTTTTTAGTGGCCCATTTAACAAACCTGAAGGAGGTGATCCGTCCAACCATTGCTGAGTCCAGTGATCAGTGGTTGTGACAGCGTAAGGATGAGTCTCCTGGGAATAGAAGGCTGTAACTGCAGAAAGGAGAGTAGACTGGGGAAGGGTAAAAGAGGAAAGCAAATGGAGGTAGATGTATGAAAGGTAGGTTCTTATCTAGGTAGCAACAGCTTCAGCTATATGTTTTATTGAAGACAATCAATCAGTTGTCACTCAGGCTGCCGTTGGGAACTGCTTGTACTGCCTTGATTGAATACAAAAGGGCTCTGCAGTTATACAGTTGCATGAATTTGTCTTGTCTTGAACTGCAATGTCAGACACGAGGGGGAACTTTGCCTTTGGCCATATTCCTTGAGCACCAACAGGGAAGCTGAAAAACATAACTTCAGGGGCACGCATTGGGCTCCTTCACTCACTGTTTTAAGGCATTTAAAATGCACCTTTTCATGGGCAGCATCTGCCAACCTAGTGGTCTTGTACTCAAAATATGTTTGCCTCGAATGTGTGGTGCAGGGTGTACAGTCCATGCATGTCCTCTTGCTTCCTGTGCTAAGACGTTGCAAGGCTTATTCTGACTTTTAATCCTTTCCTCCATGAACCAGATGGGGGGTTGTCCAGGGGTGTGCAAACAAGCCTCATATTGCGATGAACAGTGACAACAGGACATGATCGCATCTCATACCACATCCCCGAAACTCCCTGGCATGATACACAGTGTGCAGCGTCAGAGCAGTGTTCTGTGTTGCTGTCCCCACAATCTGTGGCTCATCCATTCGGTACTGACTCTGTCATCCTCAGAGTGTCCCACTCCACTGCCTTCAGAGGGAATCTGACACCACTGCAGAATCTCAGTGTCTCTCCGGTTGGGTGGAATTAAGTTGCTTGTGTTTGAGAGGTGTTTCTTACCAGATAGTCTCAACCTTGCGGTCCCCTTTTTTCCAGCCAGTTCTAACCAGTACTTAACCCATTAGAAAACAAAATAAAGCCCATCAGAAGCACATGGAGATGTGGTTGGGGATCAGTCGCTTAATCTAGGAGTGAAAGATAGGAAGCTTAGCAAAGGACCAGTAATGATTAATAAGAATTGGATTATGTATGTGTGTGGAGTTTCACCATGAACTCAAGGAGAAGGAGGTGTAGAGGGGAGTGTGTGTGTGATGCATGGTCAGATATAAGAAGGCAAGTGACATCAGCACAAGAAGCCTGGTCATAAAGAGTAACAGAGGTCCCCTGTCAGTGGTGGGCAGGCTGCCAATCATAACCTTGTGACAAAGTCCTGGGTAGGGGCCCCACCCCACAACTGTGACTGAGCAATTGTGCCATCCTCATTGATGGGTATGAAGGTAGACATGTAAGAGTCCACCCATGTGCAGCACTTGTCTGTGCTGACAGCAGAATGCCCAGAAGGGAACATCAAACTGGCAATCTGTCCCAACTGATGAGACTATAGTTACAGAGAGATGTCAGTCAGCTACATGATCATGCTCAGAAATATCAAGGATTCCACATATGGGCATGAAGATATGGGGGCTGGCTTGAGCTGGGTGAATTTGAAGAAGACAGACACTGTAGTGAAGCCTCTCATTTCCCCTCTTTGCTTGCTGGGTGAGGACCTCACAGGATTTCCAGTATGTATTGGCCAGTTTGTATATGCACCGTTGCTCCCCGGTGGCTGGCCTGAAGAAGCTAAAAGACCTAGTGGAAACTCTCCTTTAGCAGAAGTAGAAGAGGCCAAGCATGGATCCCAGCTCCAACATCAGTGACCCCGGTAGAAGTAGAAACAAGTAGAAACACAGCTGCCTGCAAAAGCGGGGCGTACAATCGGATGGGGGCCAATAATGTGTTCTCTACACCCTCCACGTGGTTGACATTGAGCAGAGTGCAAAAGGAGTTGGCCGATGTGATTGCAGAGCCATTGGCCATTATCTTTGAAAACTCACGGCAATCGGGGAGGTCCCGAACAACTGGAAAAAGGCTAATGTAGTGCCCATCTTTAAAAAAGGGAAGAAGGAGGATCCTGGGAACTACAGGCCAGTCAACCTCACCTCAGTCCCTGGAAAAATCATGGAGCAGGTCCTCAAGGAATCAATTCTGAAGCACTTAGAGGAGAGGAAAGTGATCAGGAACAGTCAGCATGGATTCACCAAGGGCAAGTCATGCCTGACTAATCTAATTGCCTTCTGTGATGAGATAACTGGCTCTGTGGATGAGGGGAAAGCAGTGGACGTGTTGTTCCTTGACTTTAGCAAAGCTTTTGACACGGTCTCCCACAGTATTCTTGCCAGTAAGTTAAAGAAGTGTGGGCTGGATGAATGGACGATAAGGTGGATAGAAAGTTGGCTAGATTGTCGGGCTCAACGGGTAGTGACCAATGGCTCCATGTCTAGTTGGCAGCCAGTGGAGTGCCCCAAGGGTTGGTCCTGGGGCCGGTTTTGTTCAATATTTTCATTAATGATCTGGAGGATGGTGTGGATTGCACCCTCAGCAAGTTTGCAGATGACACTAAACTGGGAGGAGAGGTAGATACACTGGAGGGTAGGGATAGAATACAGAGGGCCCTGGACAAATTAGAGGATTGGGCCAAAAGAAATCTGATGAGGTTCAACAAAGACAAGTGCAGAGTCCTGCACTTAGGACAGAAGAATCCCATGCACTGCTACAGACTAGAGGCCGAATGGCTAGGCAGCAGTTCTGCAGAAAAGGACCTAGGGGTTATAGTGGACGAGAAGCTGGATATGAGTCAACAGTGTGCCGTTGTTGCCAAGAAGGCCAATGGCATTTTGGGATGTATAAGTAGGGGCATTGCCAGCAGATCGAGGAACGTGATCGTTCCCCTCTATTCGACATTGGTGAGGCCTTATCTGGAGTACTGTGTCCAGTTTTGGGCCCCATACTACAAGAAGGATGTGGAAAAATTGGAAAACTTCCAGCGGAAGCCAACAAAAATGATTAGAGGACTGGAATACATGACTTATGAGGAGAGGCTGAGGGAACTGGGATTGTTTAGTCTGCGGAAGAGAAGAATGAGGGGGGATTTGATAGCTGCTTTCAACTACCTGAAAGGGGGTTCCAAAGAGGATGGATCTAGACTGTTCTCAGTGCTGGCAGATGACAGAACAAGGAGTAATGGTCTCAAGTTGCAGTGGGGGAGGTTTAGGTTGGATATTAGGAAAATCTTTTTCACTAGGAAGGTGGTGAAGCACTGGAATGGGTTACCTAGGGAGGTGGTGGAATCTCCTTCCTTAGAAGTTTTTAAGGTCAGGCTTGACAAAGCCCTGGCTGAGATGATTTAGTTGGGGATTGGTCCTGCTTTGAGCAGGGGGTTGGACTAGATGACCTCCTGAGGTCCCTTCCAAACCTGATAGTCTATGATTCTATGATTCAGAGTAGGGGAGTTGCCAAGTCTCCACCAGTCAATAATCCTCCCTCTCCTCAGGATCTGACAGCTCACTGTCTGCCCGGCTCAGAGGTATTTCCTCCCTGTCGTTACGTCACCCATGGAGCTGAGCAGATAGAGATGAAGGAAGTACGCTCTGAACTGGGCCAACAACAAATGGCAACTTCCAATCACTTGCCTGTGCCAGGCTGGATCGCTAGTGTCCTTATTGCCGCAGGAGCGAGCGCAAGAGTGCTGTAAAGGACCTACAGCACAAGCTCCTCCCTGCCCTGTTTAGCAGAGGGGTGTCTTGTCTTCCTTATCTGCCTTGGCACAGAGATTCAGCACTGATGGCACGTCCTCAGGCCCTTCCCAAAAATCCTGCCTGCCTGGAGCAACCTCCCCAGTGCTGTTTGCCTGCTTCTCTCTGCCCCAAGCACTGTGCCCCCGCCATAGACTCTGTCTGTCTCCCTCTATCCCTGAAATACAGAAGGCGCGGCTGGGTGGGTGAGTGCATCCAAGGAAATTCTCTGCCTCCCTAGGGGTGGCTAACCCAGCAGCCAGTGTGGGGCGGGGACTTTGAACCTTCCCCAGTCTCAGCTGAAGGTTGGTTCCATTCTCACAGTATGTGTATTGCGTAAGCGAGCCTAGGCTGGCCAAACACAGGTTTGCCAATGGGGGGTACACACACCTCCCTACGTCTATGCCAGCTACCTTGCCCACCTGGGGACAGCCTCTGACAGATGCACACTCTACGGAGGCCCAGTCATCACTTCTGATGGCTCAATTCTAAGTAAACCTTTACGCTCCTTCATTCCCAGGCAGGCGGGGGGCCAGACTGGTCCTCAGTGTAACTTTAAAGCAAGCTTGGGGCTGATCGAAGCTACCCCAGCTGAAAGCAGCAGTTCCACTGACATTTGGCAGAGTACATTGCACTGCGTCCTATCCCCGGGCATGCTCCCTACACCGTGGAGCCAGGGTACGCTGGCTTTGCCGTACTCAGGGGCTCCTCTGTGTCAAGAGAATCCTTGGCTGCCTCTTTCGAATAGCTTTCCTGGAGCTGGGGCAAAAGAGCAGAGTGCGTACACTCCTGTTCCCCACATGGAGTGTACACAGCGAAACATGCTCTCATAAAGGTTTCTGCAGGCCGGCCCTGTGATGATATCAGGGCTATAACTCAGATGCTCAAGGATAAACGCCTGAACTTATGATATTTCAATTTTTGTAGTTGCCCCTAAACTGAGTTGAAATACATATGGCCAGAATCCGCAGCAGGTGTAAACTGGCCTAGCTCCATTCACTGCAGTGCAGCCCCTGCCACTTATAGGAGCTGAGGATCTGGCCCAAAACATATAATAGTTACCAAGAGCCTGGTGGTTTGAAGACATTACAGTGCTGGGTAATAAAGAAATACAGCTTTCTGCTGTATAGGGATAGAGTTTACACATTCTTGCGGGTAATTTAATCCACCTCTTATCTGAAGCTATCAAATCCAATGAGTGGCATTTCCCGGCACTGCTTCATGATATTCTCTCTCATCTCAGTCGTGGCTTGCAGTGGCTTTGGACTCAGACGAACAAGCTAATTTATTTTAACCATCTCTTATGCTGCTGAAAACAGGGCATTTTGCTAACTCATAAACGCTTGTGATATGAGCTGCTGAGCTCCACTGAGGTTTGCCTCTTCTTGTTCTGAGAGCCTATGGGCAAATGTAGCTCCTGAGGTCCTGATTTTTCACACTTGCTATCTGGTCGTCCTAAGTGTAATTGTAGCCCAGGATACTAGAGAGACAAGGTGGATGAGGTAATGCCTTTGATTGGACCAACTTCTGTTGGTGAGAGAGATTTACACTTGTCTCTCTCATGAACAGAAGTTGGTGCAATGAGAGATATTACCTCACCCACCTTGTCTCACTGACAGATGTGGGAGTGAAACAGAGTTTGGTATCTACTTGAATGACATGGAAGGTGTTCAGATGCTGAGGTGATGGGACCCGTATACATAGATAGATAGTGAGAGTTGTGGCAGAAAGGGTAGTGAAAGAAGCCACCACTTGTAGCATAATGGTGTAATGTCAGAAGAATGTTTTGTTTCTAAATATAATGAGCATTTTATAATAGAGATCAAGAACGTAGAATATGGTCCTGGGGATTAGGCCTCTTGAGTTCTGTTCTGGGCTATGCCTGGAACCTGCAGTGAGACCTTGGGCAAATCACTTAACATCTCTGTGGCTCAGTTTCCCATCTATAAATTGGGGATATTTTTTTCCAGAGAGATTATAATTCACAAACTGTTTGTATGCTGAATGTTAAATGATGCATTACACTATCCATCAGTAGATGGTGATTCCCTTGAATTTGTTCAACACTTTAGCCCACAATTGTTTATACTCTTTGGATGGATCATAAGCACTTACATTAGTTAGTTGCATTTTGAGTAGGTAGGACACATGGTTTTGTCGCAGTACCTTGAGGGATGGAATTTGAGAAGCAAATACTTACATGTAAGAATCTGAAATTTGGTTTCTCAGAATACTAATGTGACAGGTATGGCAATTTCCTGCAGTAACCTTGGGAGACCTTACTGAATTAAGTTTAAGCATGTTTGGTATCTATTGCATTAAATTAATGCTTTGTGTATTTGGGAGGGGTTGTATATAACCTTTCTCTAGGTGGGAGATGTGAGATGAAGTATTAGGAACTTCAAAAGACTGTAATGAACAATGCGCCAGAAAAAAGTGGACTTTTGGGACAAACAATGTCAAGCAGTTTGCCTGTGGAATCTCTAGAGGGATGTGAATGCAAATTTGTCACGTCCAGTTATGCAAAAATGCAGCTGTTTGAAGCTACACCCTGAGGAGAGGACCCTGGTCTGCTGATTACCTGTTCCCAGAGTCTCAATATCAAAAGCCCAAATGGTATAAAGGAAAGACTAACCCATAGCTAGTTCTGAGCTAAGGCTATTATGAACTTGTAACCACAGAAAAACTCCTGGCTGGGGTTTGAAGGACTGACTCCTTCTAGGGCCCTTATTGGAGTTCAGAGTGATCTCTGGTAAGCTTGTTAGCATATGTGTTAAAGTTCTTTTATTTTTTTAATGTTTTCTCTGCAATACTTTGATCATAAGAATAATTCTGCTTGCTTATACAGGACTGCGTAGTAACTTGTAACAGCAGGCAGTTACAGCTGTCCGTAGCCTTCGGTGAGAAAGCAAAGCACAGCTGCTGGCCTGTTTAGGCAATCTGGCTTGCTGAGGATATCACAGTGTAGGCAGGGAACTTCCAATCAGGAAGGAGAGAGACAAGAGTCTTTGCCCAAGAGAGGTGGCAGCTGAGGAGTCAGGAGCCTAGAGTGGGTGTCCTTGGTGGGTCACAAGGGGAAATACAGAGCAACTGCACCTGGACTGTGACAACTAACACATCATTATTTTTTTAATAAATGCTTTTTGTTAAAGCTTATGCCACAAATAACTATTCACACAAATGCAGATGGGAAATGAATAGTAAAGAACCATGGTTTGGGGTGACGCAAACTTTCATTTTACAGCTCAAAAAAGAGATCATGAGGTGATTTGATTACAGTACAGAAATACTTTTCATGGGGGAGGGGAGGCCTAATCTACTTTGGGGGAGGTGGGGGGGGGGTGGAGGATGGGAAAACAGGAACAAGAACCAACAGCTGGTAGTTAAGGCCAGACAAATTCAAATTAGAAATAAGGCACAATTTTTTTAGTGAAGGGTGATTGAGCACAGGGACAAACCAACAAGGGAAGTGGTGGATTCTCCATCACTTGATGTCTTCAGATCAAAACTGTGGATGCTTTCCTGAAAGATGTGCTTTAGTCAAACAAGTTATTGAAATCAGGACAAGGGTAACTGGATGGAGTTCTCTGGCCTGGGTTATATAGGAGGTCAGATTAGATGATCTAATGGTCCCTTTTTGCCTTAAAAATCTAGACCTAATATTGGCAAACTTTTCTTTCTTTTTTTTTTCAGTGTACACCTAGGTCTAGTACCTACCTCAGAGAGGCTGTTGATATTCTTAATAATAAATTGTATTACAGGATTGCCTTTTGGTCCAAACCAATATCCAGGAAGCCCAGTTGTGCTAGGCACTGTACAAACATGTAGTGGAAGGTAGTTTCTGCCCTGAAAGCTTAAAATCTGAATAGACATGGAAAAAGGTGGGAGAAATGAAGTGTTATCCCCATTATACCGTAGGGGAGCTGAAGCACAGAGGGCGAGTGACTTGACCCAGGTCACACATGAAGTCTGCGGCAGGACGAAAAACAGAATGGAGATCTCCAAAGTTCAGTCCAAAACCACACAACTATTCTTCTATAACTCTTCTTATCGTAATTATTAAAATAGAAACTAATACCAACAGATTGATCTTAACCTGACATAGGCAAGTTGTAATTTTATTTCAAATGTAATGTTTTGTCTTGCTTGATTTGGAGGAAGAATTATTTAGATAATATATGTTTTATGTTCGCTGAATTCTAAAATAACCCAGAATGCATTATCTAAAATATTTAACATGATCTAATGTTTTCAATGATTGTAGTTCATAGCCATATACATGCTTTTTATAAATTCATTCTCAGGAAGTGTGCAGGATTGAGACTAAAGTAGATTTATCCACATCATTCAGACCACGCAGCATAGGCTGCAGTCAAGGATCCCAGAATTCAACACCAGCAGCCCCCAGTAAACCACCATCTCCCCAGCATCTGGCAGGTCAATGACCTTCAGGCCCAGAAGCATTTCCACCCTGTGATTAAGTCATCCAGGGAGGTGAGCAGATGAAGAAGGTGTTCTCCAGACTTGCTTCCATGCTGCTCCTTTTGAATGGGAGGATCTCTGCCAGAACTAATTTGCCAGGCTCCTACTCTATCCACATTCAGATCCTTCCTGCTGACTCAGCTCTGTTACGTGGCCCATTGGAAACTTGCTACCTGACAGTGTTGTTCGATGTAACTTGGGTATAACTTCTTTATTTGGTTCCTTAGGTGTTGTTAATCCTTGGACTTTGAGACAGAGAACTTCAAAGGTATTTAGGCACCTGCTCCCATTTCAATCTATTGGACATAGATACCTAAATACCTCTGAGGTTCTTGGCCTGAGCCTTTTGGAGCAGAGATGACACTTTATTTTAGGTTTGGCAAGCACCTAGCATACTAGGTGCCGTTGGTCACAAGTTATTGAAAACTGGCAGAGACACTTGAACTACTATCAGTACAGATGTGAAGCAGCCTGTTATCTGGCTCACAGGGGTTTACCTTCCTGGTTCTTAGTACAAGTATGGTAACAGGTGCTAGGTTTGTCAACTTAGCTGCAGCATTCAACACCAGTGACTCACCAAAGGCTCCTCACGAAATACACAACGTGAGCAAAGATCACCATCTCCTACAATGGACACAATCTCTGCTGAGAAATCAACATTTTTGCATCAAACTATGGGGGAAGCAGAGCCAACGACAGCAACAGAAAAACGGCCTAGCACAAGGGAGCGTACTCTTGCCAATCCTCTTCAACACTGAGATGAATGATCACAAGAAGTTTTATCTACGCAGATGAACTATGCGTCCTGCCCAAGCCGAAGATCTTGCACAGATCAAAGCCGTGTTAGCATTGGCATAGTCTGGGCTCTCCATCTGTTACCTCAAGAAAAAACAGTGCACCAATCCAGCCAAAACACAAGTGAGTCTTTTCCATCGTCAGAACTGTGAGGTCAATAGACAACTCAGCATCATCTGGGATAGGATATCACTTGCCCACTGCTGGAATCCTGTCTCCCTTGGGGTGACACTAGGTTGCACCCTCTCCTTCAGGGCACACATAGAGAAGACAAAAGGCAAAGTGAGCACCTGGAACAAAGTTATCCATTAACTTGCCGAGTCAAAATGGGGAACCAACTCTGCAACACTAAGAGCCACTGCAGTTGCCCTTTGCTATTTGTCAGCTAAATATGTGTGGGGAAGATCGGCTGTCACAAAGAAGCTGGACCTAGTGCTGCGTGAGAGCCGCCACTACATCACAGAATGTCTAAACCCAACACGAGTGAACAGCATTTATGTGCTTGCTAGAGTCTCTCCACTGGATATTAGGAGAGTGGTCACAAGCAAAATGGAATGATTACAACAGGTTGAAGATGTCTGACATCTGCTAGATGGCCACACTGCAGCAGTTAGCTCCCTGAACTAGCGGGAAGTCTTCTTACATGCAACTGAACCGCTTAAAAAACCGCTGATGACGACATGAGAACACGACTCAAAACACTTGACAAGGATGTCAAAATGCAAATAGACATTGCCGAATGCCTTCCTGCAGGCACAGGGAAGGATTAGTTAATCTGGAGATGTTTAAATTGTCTGTGAACAAAAGCTGGAAGGTCAAAAGTCAATGTGTGGAAGTGGGGCTAGTCCAACGACCCAGACGCACGCGACTGTGATGAAACATAAACCATGGAACGTCTGTTGGTCTGTCAGCTTCTGCGGGAATTGTGCACCATGGAAGATCTCACCAGGATTACAGACCGGGCCATATCATCTGCCCAACACTGGCTAAACCTATGATTGTGGTGAATGGACATGAGAAGTACAGAGTCACAGCCCCTGAGATGATAGATTCCACACCCTGTTAGCACTCTGAGCCATAAGCTGAAAAAACAGTAGTTTAATTGAATGGCAAAGGAATGTTACAGCCTGCAATATTTAAGGCTAAGATATTCAGAAATAGGAGCCTACGGTTAGGCTCCTAAATCCACATAGAGGCACCTAAATACAGGGCCTTATTTTTCAAAAAGTGCTGAGCTAGAGCTCCCATTGGGGTGCCTTCCAAAACTAGAACAGGCCATATACACAGTTGTAACCAGAAATTCACAAAACGGTCTGCTTCCCACCTGTTTTCCCATGTTATTTACTACATGTTGTTAATGAGTATTTTGGTGATATGATCTTTATAAAACATCCAAAAGCAAAGGGAGAATAGGGATCCAGGGACATTGTAATTTTTCCAGTCATATAATTAAGGCTTCTTCAAAACATATGAACCCCAGAATGTATTTAATACACTTCCATAGTAAATACTAATCAATCATCATTGTTATCTGTTGGGTTTTTTCTCCCCCATTTTAACCTATTTTAATCAAAGGATGAGCAAGTCAGTGGCTGCTCTCATTTATCAGGCCTGCCACTTGTATAGCTATTAATTTGACCCTGAAAAAGCTTACTTTTGTCCATTAGCCTTTTGCATCTCCTTGTGTGAAACATCACATTTTGAAATACTGTGCCTCAGTCATATCTAAAGAGCTTCTTAATGAAAGCCCATTCGAGACGAGTTACCTAATCAGGTTTCTAAGCACGTGCTTAAAAGTTCAAATGAGCTTAAAATTGAGCACATGTTCACATGCTTTCCTGAATCAGGGATTGAGAGCTTTCCTTTGAATCTGAAACAGTTTGGATTGGCCACATTAAGTGTGTGCTGTATTTCTTGTCATAATAAGAAAATGCTGTAATATTATAATCTTGTCATCTTTTAAGGAATCAGGAGTTTCCTCGCTTTCAATGAATTGTCTGTATGCTTGTTTGTTAAGAAACGAGGTCCCTTAAACATACCATTTTTCCAATTTAAAGGGACGCTGATCATTTTTCAGCTAAAGTTTAGATTTGGAAGAGAAAAGGGGCTTATACAATTTGTTACAAAAATGGTTTCATGTTTATTTGCAGTCTAAATGTCACCGGAGTTTTTATTAGGATTTACATGTTCTCTGGCAATGTTAGAAGCCCAAATGATACAGCACAGAGAAGCAGAAAGGGAAGTAGAGTAGAAGGAGCACCAGATCTCCAGCTGATGCAAATCTGCAGAAAACCCCTAGAGCTAGATTATATCAGGGAGGATCAGGCCCTGAATATGAAGCTGATTAAGCCTGTGTAACTGTTCCAGCTGAGCAAAATGCAAAGGTAATCAAAATGGACTAAGCAATTAGAAAATCAAATCACTTTTCATAGTGGTTTTTTTTCAGCTTTAATAAATCTAAGATGGGGGAAATAGTGGGGCAAATAATCCTTTCATTTACATGACTGCAGAGAAATATATAAATGCTCTCCAATCCAGTCTTTCCTTTCACTGAAATTCAGAAGGAAAAGAAAAATTATGGAAACTTCCTTTTGCATAATATATTTCAGAGGATATTGGTGGGGTAACACTGACCCACACAGGGGTGCCAGCAGTAGGGATCAAATCTGGGACGCCTAGAGCTTAACGCATGAGCCTCTACTGCATGAGCTAGAAGGCAAATTCTTTCATAGCTGAGGCTGAATCAAGTTCATTCTCTAGGCTAGGGGGCCTGCAAGCAGGGGGTTATAGTGGTATTAGGTGTCTAGCAATGTACCTGAGAGCCAAATTTGGCTCAGTGACATTAAAAATATTTCTATATGGCCCAATACTGCAACCTTGTGTCACTCAAGTAGTCCCTTATTCAGGAAGTAGCGCTGCTAAAGTCCACAGGTCAGCTGGTCTTCGTAAGGATGTCTCCCCTGAGCAAGAAGAAAAGGAGTACTTGTGGCACCTTAGAGACTAACCAATTTATTTGAGCATGAGCTTTCGTGAGCTACAGCTCATCTGAGTCAAACAGGGTAACAGCTGACCCATGGCACCAACGCTATAAATCCATGCTACTTCTTTAAGCGATGAGAGCTTGGCAGCAGTTTCTTTTCATTCATCTCTTGACCGTTCGTTACCGGCTGCTACTTCACTGCTAACTGGTCACTGAGTGACTGCTGCCCTTAGCTTCGCCCTTCCTCTACCGCAGCATGAATGTCGGAGGGAGGGGGAAGAAACCATTTAGATCATATGACAGTAAATGTGGAGCACCTGAGCCTGCCGGCTTCTATATCCTTGGGATCTGCTTTTTTCTCCATCTGAGCCACCCTCTCTTATATGCAGGCTTCACGTAACACAAGGGCTGCGATGGCTGAAGGATGACGAATGGTTTAATAAGGGAACGGGTATTGATCTGATAGCAGTCCAGTGCCCAGCCTTTAACAGGAGAGGAAGTGCCAGGGAATTTGTATCAACGTTTCTTGGCTGTGTAATGGAGTTGGAGCCACGCCAGGGGAGCTGGCTGTATCACACAGGGCCATGTCAGGACACCTTTACTCACACTGAGCAGCACCTTCCCTTGCACACAGATGCAGCCTGCCGCAGCAAGCCTCCGAGCCCAGGCTGACAGACCTGGGCTTGTGCAGGGCTCAGGCTACTGCACTAAACATAGCTGTGTAGATGCTGTAGTTTGGGTTGGAGCTCGGGCTCTGAAGCCAGCACCCTCCCTAGGCTTCAGAGCCTGAGCCCCAGCCCGGGACGCAACTTCAAAGTGCTGTCTACACAACTTTTTTTTAGAGCAATAGCATGAGCTCCAGCCTGTTGACCCACACCCAGAGGCTGGCTGCCATGGGCTGCTGGCTGTGTAGACATACTGAATGGGACTGCTTATAGTGCAATGGGCTAATCGGTGTGACTAAGGGAATCAGTTTAAGGGCAGGGTGAAGGGCAGTGGCTTCAGCAGATATTACTGAGCATGCTCAGATGAACTGAGCATGCTCAGTACACCCTAAGTAGCACATTCCTACGGGAACAATTTAATACACGACACCCCATACTGTTGTTCCGGGATCGCATTGCTGCCTTCTCTGTTAGTGTTTGCTCTGAGCCACCTGTGTGAAGTGTGCAGTGAATACAACTAGAAAAACACCATTGCCGCCATGAAAGGACAGAGGGGAAATAATTGCAGAGAGCCAGATCAGACTACAAGTGATTGCACCCTAGATACATAAATACTATGGTCATTGACACCATGGTGTCACTAGATTGGTTTTAAACCCTACCAGTGCCATGAAAAAGCCAGTGTTCTCTAATATTCTTGTTATTAAAAGCCAGCATCTCACTACCCTGATTATTCCCACTCCCTCTATTTGCAAGCATTGGGATGAGTGAGGTTCTTAGGCCTGGGAACGTTTGCAATCAAGTACTGTATTAGCATGAGTTAAGGAGGAAAGCAGAGAAAGCATTGTGCCTTAAAGATGCGGCACAGCACCACCGTAGGCTTCTTTCGGGGTGGTGCAGTTTGCACACGGCTCTTTGCCCAGGGCCGTGCCTCAAATCCTAGTCTTGCTCTCTCTTGGTTTCACTGGCTTTGTTTTTACAAACCCCCTGAAACGCAAATCTAGAGAAGTCCCTGCAATCAGCAAACTTCTCTTCATCCCATCCATGCAAGAGTGGAAGGCGCAGAGTGGTACAGCACAATACATTTCATGTTCCAAAGCTTCTATTCGGCTGGATTCCCATCTTAGATGCCGTCGGTGTCGCAGTACGATTGGGGTTGGCAGAATTTGATTTTTAATTCTCCAGCATTTTGATGGATAATCTCCAGGTTTATTTTTAAGCGCTTTTTTTTTTGTTGACATTTTTATTTTACATTTTTCACAGTAGTGGGAAATCTTTGGGGAGGGTGAGAAAATAACTATTTATTAACAGTAGACACTGAGATTCAGAAAGTTAAAGCTTTGTGACAGTTTGTGTTTTAACAGTTACAAAGCTTAAAACATCTCATGTCAAAACATACAAAGTAAATACCCTCAAATCATATTCTAATAAATCCTCAAGCAGCATTTCTCTTACTTTGCCAATCAGTAAATTTCAATTATTGTTGATGGAAATAGTTTTTCATTGGTTTTTGTGTGTACAGTGAAATCAATGGAAATCGAATCCTTCCAAGCCTAAATATGATGAGTGGAACTAGAGAAAGAGCGTCAGGTGTCAGTGGGGATCTAGTTTGGTGCAACACCAGGGCTTTACCTTGCAAACAGGCAGCTAGGCTACTACTGGACAAACATAGAGATTTGTTTCCTACAACTCTGCCTGCCTACTGCATTGCGTCTTGTTAACAAAACAATTGTCCACTCTTCAGCTTTCCAGACTCTTGTTGAAACTATGGCTATGTCTACACGAGAGACCTTAGAGCAGCACAGCTGTACCGATCCAGCTGTGCCGCAGTAAGATCTCTTGTATAGCCATTCTATGCCGACAGAAGAGAGCTCTTCCATCGACGTAATTCAACCACTTCCAATGAGTGGCAGTACCTACGTTGGCGGGAGAAGCTCTCCCGTTGACATTGCGCTGTCGACACTATCGCTTATGCCGGCAAAACTTAGGGCACTCAGGGGTGTGGTTTTTTTACAACTTTCAGTGACACAAATTTGCCGACATAAGTGTTAGTGTAGACATGGCCTAACTTGCAAGTCTCTCGCTATGTGGTGCTTTCCTTAAAGTCCAAGCACTTGGAGGCATGTGATTAGTTGGTGTTGGTCCTGCTTTGAGCAGGGGGTTGGACTAGATGACCTCCTGAAGTCTCTTCCAACTCTAATATTCTATGATTCTGTGATTATATGATAATCTAAGCTTGTGGATAGATAGATAGATAGATAGATAGATTAGATAGATGAAAGTTTCTACCCCAGCTGGATATAAAGAAGAGCTTAAAGTATTACGCAAGTGTACTCTTTGTCTTCTGGTTTGAGCCTTTAAAGAATCAAAATTTTATTACTTTTTTAAAATCATGTGACTTATTATGCTAATCTCAAGATCTGGGGGGAGTCTAATTCATGATTTTTGAATGTTTGGGGTTGACTTATCCACATAGTAGCCAAGTGCCATACACCAATTAAGAAACACTGGGTCTGATTCTTTACCACCTACATTTTGGGTGGTCATTCACCCTGTGGAGATTTGGTACAAAATGCTAATGTTCTTACATGGTGTCCTTTGCATTCCTGGCCCTGATTCTGCATTGCCCACACCTGGTGTCATCACTTACACCAGGGCAAAGTGGTGTGTAAAATGCTGCCATTGGGATTTGGTAGTGGCCTTAGACTAGTGATTTAATTGGGGATTGGTCCTGCTTTGAGCAGGGGGTTGGACTAGATGACCTCCTGAGGTCCCTTCCAACCCTGATATTCTATGATTCTATGATTCTATGTTAGTGGTGGGCAACCTGCGGCCCATGGGCCGCATGCGGCCTGTCAAAGTTCCTCCCCCACTCTGAAAGCTAGGGTACAGATGTGGGGACCTGCATGAAAACCTCCTAAGCTTATCTTTACCAGCTTAGGTCAAAAACTTCCCCAAGGTACAAAATATTCCACCCTTTGTCCTTGGATTGGCCGCTACCACCACCAAAGAAATACTGGTTACTGGGGAAGAGCTGTTTGGAAACATCTTTCCCCCCAAAATACTTCCCAAAACCTTGCACCCCACTTCCTGGACAAGGTTTGGTAAAAAGCCTCACCAATTTGCCTAGGTGACTACAGACCCAGACCCTTGGATCTTAAGAACAATGAACAATCCTCCCAACACTTGCACCCCCCCTTTCCTGGGAAATGTTGGATAAAAAGCCTCACCAATTTGCATAGGTGACCACAGACCCAAATCCTTGGATTTGAGAACAATGAAAAAGCATTCAGCTTTCTTACAAGAAGACTTTTAATAGAAATAGGAGTCAATAGAAGTAAAGAAATCCCCTCTGTATAATCAGGATGGTAGATACCTTACAGGGTAATTAGATTCAAAACATAGAGAATCCCTCTAGGCAAAACCTTAAGTTACAAAAAAGATACACAGACAGAAATAGTTATTCTATTCAGCACAATTCTTTTCTCAGCCATTTAAAGAAATCATAATCTAACACATACCTAGCTAGATTACTTACTAAAAGTTCTAAGACTCCATTCCTGGTCTATCCCCAACAAAAGCAGCATATAGACAGAGACCCTTTGTTTCTCTCCCTCCTCCCAGCTTGTGAAAGTATCTTGTCTCCTCATTGGTCATTTTGGTCAGGTGCCAGCGAGGTTACCTTTAGCTTCTTAACCCTTTACAGGTGAGAGGATTTTTCCTCTGGCCAGGAGGGATTTTAAAGGGTTTACCCTTTCCTTTATATTTATGACACGGCCCATCAGGGTAATCCGCTGGTGGGCCTACAGACAGTTTGTTCACATTTGCACGGCCGCCTGCATCTCCCAGTGGCCACGGTTCACTGTTACCGGCCAATAGAAGCTGCGGAAAGCGGTGGCCAGCATGCTCCCAATGGCCCGCAGCTCCCAGTGGCCGCGGTTCGCCGTTACTGGCCAATAGAAGCTGTGGGAAGCGGTAGCCAGCATGTCCCTGCAGCCCGCGGCACTTCACACAGCTCCCATTGGCCGGGAATGGCAAATTGCGGCCGCTGGGAGCTACGGGCTGCCATGCAAATGTAAACAAACTGTATGGTGGCCCACTAGTGGATTACCCTGATGGGCCGTGTGCAGCCCACGGGCCGCAGGTTGCCCATCACTGCCTTAGACCCATTTTTCACTCATCCAAATGACGTCTGAGGATGCAGAGCAGGGGATAACCAGCCCCACGTTGGGCTCCATGCAGGACTTACTGGGTGAAATCCTATGACCTGTGTTACGCAGGAGCTCAAACTAGATAATCACAATTGTCCCTTCTGTCCATAAAATCTATGAATATAGAAAAACAAAAAGTTTAAGGTAATGGAGAATCAGGCCTATTAAGTCTGTCCTCTCCCAGTGTTCATCCAGGAAAAGCTACAGTGCTAATTATACCACTGTTACTCTACACTTCATAGCAAACAAACATCTATATATCCGTATTTGGTACCCCTTAGTGCTACAGATGCTGCCTCCACTGTGGAAAAAGGTATTTTCTATATTCTGTGATATTTATCTTTCATGTTACAGCTGTAGCGAAAGATTCTGGCTGCTTGCTCATCCTTTTGCTGCCTGCATGTAAACAACTGTAATGATCTAAAGGGTTGATAGCTTAATCTTTAGGGAATAGCAAAGGTGAAAGGAAAATGTCACCCTCTGACAGTAACTGCATAACTTTGATTAAGCGACGCTACTGAGTGGCTTCCTAGAAACCTGAGCCATAGAATGTGCTAAGGCTCAGGAAGTGAGACATTCTCACATTTCAGAGTCTTGTACAGCAAAAATATTCTAATTTTTGATTTAGAAGATGAGGTGGGAGGAGGATATTCTAGGATCTTATTTATCCAAATAGATTGGGAGACATAGAAATTTAGTTGAAGAAATGGAGGATTTTCAAGGCTTGTTATGTCTATCAAAGATAAAATCCAGTTTGAGATAAGGGAGAGAAAAGAGATGTTTGGATAAATACAGGGGTGGATGTGTCTGTGTAGAAATGTAGTGTGTACAGAGCAGTTTCTCAAGCTATGCACAGTCTATCTGAACCAACCCTCTGAACCAACCCTCAATTTTCACAACGCAATCACTCCAGATCTGCCCTCTCAGTCCTCACCCTCAAAGAAACCTGCACAACACATTCAAAGGATGAGCCCCGGAGCTTACATTCATAACTTTGTTAGGCAGTAAAAATCATCTTTGTCTTTCTGTGATAGTCTCCAGACGTCTTACAAAAAACTAACATGTTCTAATTGTTTTAATAATAGTCTCACAGAGTTCAAGGCCAGAAGGGATGACCAGGTCATCTGGTCTGATCTCCTGCACTTCTCTGACCACTAATACCACCTGGCACCTGCATACCACACTCAGCAACTAAAACTAGAACAAAATAGTGATCCACTTTCGTAGACAGAAAAGGCTAGAAAAGCATTTCATAGATTTTAAGGTCAGAAGGGACCATTAGGATCGTCTAGTCTGACCTCCTGCACAATGCAGGCCACAGAATCTCACCCACCCACTCCTGTAACAAACCCCTGACCTCTATCTGAGCTCTTGAAGTCCTCAAATCATGGTTTAAAGACTGCAAGGTGCAGAGAATCCTCCAGCAAGTGACCCATGCCCCACGCTGCCGAGGGAGATGAAAAAACCCCTAGGTCCTCTGCCAATCTGCCCTGGAGGAAAATGCCTTCCCGACCCCAAATATGGCGATCACCTAAACCCTGAGCATGTGGACAAGACTCACCAGCCAGACACCCAGGAAAGAATTCTCTGTAGTAACTCAGATCCCACCCCATCTAACATCCCATCACAGGGCATTGGGCATATTTACCACTAATAGTCAAAGATCAATTAATTGCCAAAATTAGGCTATCCCATCATACCATCCCCTCCATAAACTTGTCAAGCTTAGTCTTGAAGCCAGGTATGTCTTTTGCCCCCACCGCTTCCCTTGGAAGGCTGTTCCAGAACTTTACGCCTCTGATGGTTAGAAACCTTCATCTAATTTCAAGTCTAAACTTCCAGATGGCCAGTTTATATCCATTTGTTCTTGTGTCCACATTGGTACTGAGCTTAAATAATTCCTCTCCTTCCCTAGTATTTATCCCTCTGATATATCTATAGAGAGCAATCATATCTCCCCTCAGCCTTCTTTTGGTTAGGCTAAACAAGCCAAGCTCTTTGAGTCTCCGTTCATAAGACAGATTTTCCATTCCTCGGATCATCCTAGTATCCCTTCTCTGTACCTGTTCAAGTTTGAATTCATCCTTCTTAAACATGGGAGACCAGAACTGCACACAGTATTCCAGATGAGGTCTCACCAGTGCCTTGTATAATGGTACTAACACCTCCTTAGCTCTACTGTAAATACCTCGCCTGATGCATCCCAAGACGGCATTCACTTTTTTCACGGCCATATCACATTGGCGGCTCATAATCATCCTGTGATCAACCAATACTTTGAGGTCCTTCTCCTCCTTTGTTACTTCCAACTGATGCGTCCCCAGCTTATAACAATTTTTTTATTAATCCCTAAATGCATGACCTTGCACTTTTCACTATTAAATTTCATCCTATTACTATTACTCCAGTTTACAAGGTGTCACAGAGTGTGGGGGAGTCAGGGCCCTGCACCCTCACTTCCTGTGATTCACCGTGACTCTCAGCCAGCCAGTAACACAGAAGGTTTATTAGACGACAGGAACACAGTTCCAAGCAGGGCTTGTAAGTACAACCAGGACCCCTCAGTCAGGTCCCTCTGGGGGGCAAGGAACTTAGACCCCAGACTTGGGGTTCCCTACATCTTCCCAGCCAGCCCAAAAATTATTCCCCCTCCAGCTCCTCCTCCTCTGGGGTTTGTGCCTTTCCCGGGCCAGGAGGTCACCTGATTCCTTTGTTCTCCAACCCTTTAGCTATCACCTTGCAGGGGGGAAGGGCCCAAGCCATCGGTTGCCAGGAGACAGTGTCGGCCATTTATGTACGCTGGCCCTTTGCTCTGCAACAATTATCCCACCACCTAGAGACTTAAGAAATGCATAGGGGAAACTGAGGCACCCCCTATAGTATTCAGAGAAAACATTAAGAACAAT
The DNA here is from genome assembly GCF_965140285.1 of Lepidochelys kempii. Lineage (NCBI taxonomy): Eukaryota > Metazoa > Chordata > Testudines > Cheloniidae > Lepidochelys > Lepidochelys kempii. The sequence goes on from NC_136381.1 coordinate 260,838,694, forward strand.
CCCACTTCATCACACAAGGTCATCCAGATCTTCTCTGTATTGGCAATACCTCCCAGCTTAGTGTCATCTGCAAACTTTATTAGCACATTCCCACTTTCTTGAGCCAAGATCAGTAATAAAAAGATTAAATAAGATTGGTCCCAAAACCAATCCCTGAGGAACTCCACTAGTAACCTACTTCCAGCCTGACAGTTCACCTTTCAGTATGACCCGTTGTAGTCTCCCCTTTAACCAGTTCCTTATCCACCTTTCAATTTTCATATTGATCCCCATCTTTTCCAATTTAGCTACTAATTCCCCATGTGGAACCATATCAAATACCTTACTGAAATTGAGGTAAATTAGATCCACTGCATTTCCTTTGTCTAAAAAAATCTGTTACTGTCTCAAAGAAGGAGATCAGGTTGGTTTGGCACGATCTACCTTTTGTAAAACCATGTTGTATTTTGCCCCAATTATCATTGACCTCAATGTCCTTAACTACTTTCTCCTTCAATTTTTTCCCCAAGACCTTGCATACTGCAGATGTCAAACTAACAGGCCTGTAGTTACCCGGATCACGTTTTTTTCCTTTCTTAAAAATAGGAACCATGTTAGCAATTCTCCAGTCATACGGTACAATCCCTGAGTTTACAGATTCATTAAAAATTCTTGCTAATGGGCTTGCAATTTCATGTGCCAATTCCTTTAATATTCTTGGATGAAGATTATCTGGGCCCCCTGATTTAGTCCCATTAAACTGTTCGAGTTTGGCTTCTACCTCAGATGTGGTAATATCTATCTCCATATCCTCATTCCCATTTGTCATTCTGCCATTATCCCTAAGCTCCTCATTAGCCTCATTAAAGACTGAGGCAAAGTATTTGTTTAGATATTGGGCCATGCCTAGATTATCCTTAACCTCCACTCCATCCTCAGTGTTTAGCACTCCTGCTTCTTCTTTCCTTGTTTTCTTCTTATTTATATGGCTTATAGAACCTTTTACTACTGGTTTTAATTCCCTTTTCAAGCACTTAACTGTTGCTACCCTGTGTTCACGTCTTCTAATTTTGAGTTCAGATCCTCAGCTGGTGTAAACTGACCAGGTTCCAGTGATTTCAGTGGAGATGTACCAGTTAACACCAACTGAGAATCTGACCCGATTTGATCTTTTTTCTTAATATAGTGATTTCAAACCCACTGTTTCTTCTTTGCTTTTCTCATTATGTGTTGTCTGATACAGTTTGTTAAATTCTGCTGTTTGCTCATAGCTGATGCAATAGAAGTTAATGTATGGGGATTTCACTTCCTGAAATCTATGTACTATCCTGACCAAGGCCACCAGGGAATGGCCTAAAAGAGCCACAATTAGCTCCCTGGAAACTTTGGATAAATATCCTACACAGAGGCAATTCTACGAATATCCTATATTCTAAATTCTGCATTGAATTTTCACCAATGAAAACAGAGCTATTGTCCCTATGACCATAGGTATCAGACATAGGGTCCATCTAATCCAGCCACCTGTCTCTGACAGTGGCTTGTGCCATGCGCCTCAGACCAATGTGTACACAACTCCGCAGTAGGCAGAGGCTGGATAATCTGCCCTCCCCGCCCCCCGCCATAGTTAGAGATTGGTTTAAAGCATGAGGTTTTGCATGCCTTCCAAAATGTTTCTTAACCAACATCTATTAGGCATTGGTGAGGCCACATCTGGAGTATTGTGTCCAGTTTTGGGCCCTCCACTACAGAAAGGATGTGGACAAATTGGAGAGAGTCCAGCGGAGGGCAACAAAAATGATTAGGGGGCTGGGGACATGACTTATGAGGAGAGGCTGAGGGAACTGGGTTTGTTTAGTCTTCAGAAGAGAAGTGTGAGAGGGGATTTGATAGCTGCCTTCAACTACCTAAAGGGGGGTTCCAAAGAGGATGGAGCTCAGCTGTTCTCAGTGGTGGCAGATGAGAGAACAAGAAGCAATGGTCTCAAGTTGCAGTGGGGGAGGTCTAGGTTGGATATTAGGAAACACTATTCACTAGGAGGGTGGTGAAGCACTGGAATGGGTTACCTAGGGAGGTGGTGGAATCTCCATCCTTAGAAGTTTTTAAGGCCTGGCCTGACAAAGCCTTGGCTGGGATGATTTAGTTGGGGATTGGTCCTGCTTTGAGCAGGGGGTTGGACTAGGTCCTCCTGAGGTCTCTTCCAACTCTAATCTTGTATGATTATGTGATTCTATGAACTGTGGAAACGGATGCATTTACTGTATCCACTGCAAGATCTGAGTTACTTATGTCCCAGTATCCCTGCAATCAATAACCCAAAGACTCATGCACATCAATTCCCTAGGAATAAGCACAGTGGTAGTTCTGTATAAGGGCCTGCAGTTTTGTTATGCCAATGTGCCTGAACATGACAACTATGCCTCCTAGTCCATTCATGTGTAATTTCTGGCAACTTCGTGCTACTGGCGCTCCTGTGCCAGTCCACAGAGGATATTAATTGTTACAACTAACGTATTACACAAGCTGGGCTCTTTAGCTCAAGCTGTGGTTGCTTGTCTGTTTTGCTCTAAACATCCCTGGTTCTGCCCCCAGTGTATTGTCCAAGATGGCAGCCATCGCATGTTATACACTTCCACAACCACTTTCTTAACATGCTTTCAGACAAGCCTGGCCTGGGGTAGTTCTCCTCTGCCAGACAATGCTACACTTTGTTTCTGTGTTGTTTGCACTGACATGCACAAGGCAAGTGAGAATTTAGCTCAATGTTTTCCGTTTTTGTCATTTATTTATTTGTAATTACTAAGGGACCTTGCAAGCAAACAAGACCTCTGTTGCTTCACGAATGTGTCTGCTCCTCTTCTCTCTTCCTTGCATAACATCACCATTCTCATTTTCTGGCTGCCTAATTATCTCCACAGCAACTAATGGTGACTCGCAAACAAAGGATTGTTATTTAAGTTGAAGAGTAAGCAGCAGGAGCAGAGGCATGACTCTAAGCAACAAAGATACTGTCTGGCCTGACATGCAGTTCTCTTTCAGGTTTCAGAGTAACAGCCGTGTTAGTCTGTATTCGCAAAAAGAAAAGGAGGACTTGTGGCACCTTAGAGACTAACCAATTTATTTGACCATAAGCTTTCGTGAGCTACAGCTCACTTCATCAGATGCATACTGTGGAAAGTGTAGAAGATCTTTTATACACACAAAGCATGAAAAAATACCTCCCTCCACCCCACTCTCCTGCTCTCTAAGGTGCCACAAGTACTCCAGTTCTCTTTCAGTTAGCCAGAAAAGAATCCAGCTAACTTCAATCAACAGGCTTGGGATCAGGCCCTCTCTTTTAAATATTCCTATTACTAAAACATAGACACAGGCCTGAAACAAAACCCCGAGATCCAAATGCTTTCTAACTTTGTATTTGGCTCTACAGCTGAACTTCCTCTCTGTAATTAAAGCAAGAGGCAAGGGAAAGGAAAAAAGATTGTTAACACCAACATCAGGACTTTTAAAAAAATGTTTTGCCAAAGTTCTCTGAAAGGTATCAGCAGGATTTTAACCTGGCTGCTGTTATACATATCTCTGCACCGTTTACGTTAGCAGACACAAAGGGGAAGAAGGCTTACCCTGACAAATCTTCCTGGAACTACAAGAGGGGGGAAACATATCTGCGATATATATTAAATAGGTTTACAATGTTGCCAACTCTTCAGATTTTTGTCACAAGTCTCCTAATTTGGGGTTGTTGTTTTTTTTTTCTTAAAGCCCCAGCTGCTGGAGTCAAGGGATTATGGAAAATCTCACCTTTCAGTTACAATAAAACCAAAAGAACAACAAAAAGTTGCAGAAAGAAGCTTGGAAATGTGACCTGAGTGTAACCTAATGACTCAAAACAAAAGGCAAATAAAAAGAACCCAAAATGTGTCTATTTCTTTTTTCTTTAATTTCATGATCTTTAAGCCAATATCAGGACTTCGGGAACCTGACTCATGATTTTTGAATGATCAAATTTGGTAAAATGTTTTTTAACTGATATCAGCCTGTCTCTTGGGATGAATGCTTTCTGGACTTAAAACCATCAAACACATGCCAATAAGCATTTGCACCTGTTCTTCTGGTGTGTATAGCATTTTGCAAATACCTTTGACAGACATTCAGATACTACAATGGGGAGGGTGGTGGCATAGAAATAGTATGGAATAGGGCAATACAAGAAAGGAAAAGGGCCAAATTTTATTTTGACAGTTATTGAATTTCTACTGCCAATTCACTGTGTCATGGAAATCCTTCATGGCTGGGAGTGTGTGTGTGTGGGGGGGGGGAGTTAACACACTTCTGGTGCCCAATGGATAAATATATATAGCAGATGAGCATAATATGCTATAGACAAACCAGTGGAGCCTAATGGTTAGAGTACTGGACTGAGACTCAGGAGATCTGGGTTCAAGGCCCAGCTTTGTTGAAGACCTTAAAGTTTCCCCATAGGTAAAATAGGAACAGTGACACTCTCTTCCTTTAAGATCTACTGCTAGAAAAAGCATTGCCTAAGAATTAGGTTACCCCAATTCTGCAAAGGAAAACTGTGCCCCTCCAATCGGTTAGTTCTCTGGGACACCCAACAAGGTAGAGCTGGAGTTTTGTGCTGCACAATAACTTCACCAGAGCACTCAGCATCCTGCAAGACTGGGGCCATCCTGTAGCTAGACTTTGAAAGCCATTTGATAAAAGTCCATTGCAAAAAAAAACTGCAAAGGAAACACAATAAGCACAGTAGTGAGTGCAGGTTTGATTGTCTGGTACTGGGTTTTATACCCTCCACCTGAGGCAGAAACAGACTGAGTGATTTGCCCAGCATCACGCGGGAAAGAATTGAGCCCAGGTCTGTCTTTCTTCCCTCAAGTCAACAGGAGTTTCCTGAGCAAATCCCATTCAGCGGTTGACCAAAAAGCCCTGCTATAAAATTGCAACTCACAGAACCTCTCAGCGGGGAGACAGACTGTTCACTTGGCTCATTTCCTAGCCAGCAGAAACAACAGCGTTCCTAGCAGGAGAAGGGAGGAAAGGAGGTGGGGGGATGTAACAGATATGGATCAGCTCTGTTTGCCAGGAAAGAGTTATTATTGGGCTCGGGCAGACTGGTACGTCTCTGGCAGCAGCACCCGGTAATTAAATAAAATATTGTTGAAATGCAGCCTGTCTGGACAGTTGCCCAGGTTGGAATTGCACATGCATTGACCTGGTGTGATCAGTACTTGTGTATGAGTTTAGGAAATATAAAGCAGGCTTGCAAAAATTGTAAGCTCTGTGGGGCAGGGACTATGTTAGCTGCTGTGTATACCAGGTCTAGCGCACAGCCCTGATTGGGTCCTGGGAGTGCTATTATGTATTCAGAGGAATGGACTTCAGTGCATGTGTCCTTGATGTAATCCAAAGCAGCGTCTGGCCTTTACTCATTGAAAATTGCCTTGGTTTGCTTAAAGGCCACACCAACACATGGTGTTTCCAAAATGAAACATGATCTCTTCTGGGATCTTGTCAGCAGCTGATTGTGGCCCACCACTAACTAAGACCAATGAAACTGACAAGAATCATGTCAGTTTCAGTCAGCAGCTTCCAGATTCTGTGGCAGAGGGTGGGGCCCCAGAGTTGTGGACACTGGTAGCTCAGGTGAGCTGGCAGGAAACAAGACACGTTTCGAGTGGAGCCTGTGAAAAGTTTGTTTGAACCAGATATGTTTCTGTGAATCAACATGTTCAAGGTTTCACCAGAAAATTCCCAACTAGCTCTAGTCAGGATCTCAGGTTTACACCTCACCTGCTGTACTTTTCCATCTCATCATTAACACACATATAGAAAAACAACTCAAAAAAAGGGCTCAGAAAAATCTCAGCAGCATGTTATTTGTCACTGGAGCAGAGCTGGCCAAGTTAACAGTACAACATGTTCTGCTTGCAGGGGCAGAACTCAACTTTACTGGTTTCTTTTGTCACTCAGCCTTTGAACATTGTGGTGACAGAATCTTCTTCCCTTCCTTTTTTTCCATTACCCTCATGAGATTTTTTTTTCCTATGCTCTGTGCCCATGCAAACGAAAACATCCAGGAGTCAAAAAAGTTCTTTGTCCATTCTTCTCCTTTGCGCTCTGTTGGGTTTGATTTGGGGATATATTTGCACTGCAGATGACACAACCTCCTCTACATTTGAAACTATGGTGCAATTATTTATGCTAGTTAAATTGAAAAGTACTAATAGTTGCCATCGGCTGAATCTTTGATCCAAAGACAATGACAGATCTAGTTAAAGTCAAGGGGTGTTCCAAGCTCTCTTTCAAAGCAGTTAAACTCCTTCACGTAGTACAGACAGCTAAAAGCAACGGAAGGAGCGACCAAGAACCTGGCCGGGGAGAGCTAAGATTGTGGGCTGAGGGGTTTCCCTGATTGAAAGGCAGGGACAAGGATATTGGTTTTGCAGCCTGCCTGTGTTGGAGGCTTAGAGTAAGAAGCTGGTAAAGAGCTGAGAGAAGCTGTTGCAATCACGACTTGGAAGTCGTGGAAGGAGTGGAAGCAGAAAGACGGTTTCCTGAGCACAGAACCTGCTGGAGTGGAAGACCTGGGGATGTATGAACAAGGAAATTGCCTGCTGTTTGTTTCTACTGCTTTCAGGGAAGCAGGACTTTGTGGACATTCTTTGTAAATAAACAAATACACATAAGAACGGCCATACTGGGTCAGACCAAAGGTCCATCTAGCCCAGTCTCCTGTCTTCTGACAGTGGCCAATGCCGGGTGCTTCAGAGGGAATGAACAGAACAGGTGATCATCAAGTGATCAATCCCCTGTTGCCCATTCTCAGCTTCTAGCACCAAAGAATATACCTGACTCCTCCTAACAAGAACCTTGCAGTTTTAGCTAAACACTTGAGCCAAATGGACAGCAGCGCTCAAAGGTGCATCTGCTGTTGAAGTCTAGAACTTCATTCATTGCCATTGCTCATTATCACTCTGTCTTTTGCATATTGCGGACGATATGCTTGGCATTGTAGAGCACTTGGAAATACAGACCGTCCCTAGCCCAAATTGTTTTCACTCTGAAAGAAAGAGGCAGAGAAGGGGGCAAGATGGGAGGTCCAGATGTGGGAAGGATTTAAGATCTTAGACCAGGGATTGGCAACCTTTGGCACATGGCCCATCAGGGAAATCCGCTGGCAGGCCAGGACGGTTTGTTTATCTGAGCGTCTGCAGATTCGGCCGATCGCAGCTCTCTGAACCCAGGGCAGGAAACTAGTAGATTGTAAACTCTTTGGGGCAGGGGCTGTCTCTTTGTTCTGTGTTTGTCTAGCTCCTAGTCCACTGGGGTCCTGGTTCATGGCTGGGGCTCTTGGCACTATTATTATAATTTTAATAATAATGGCAAGTGTAGTCAGGACCCTGTTCAGAATGCAGAGAATATCGCTTTAAATATTGCATTAGGTACAGGGAAGTATTTATTTGAATGCTTTTTAGATTTTATTTTGAAGTCTCTTCTTTTAATTGGAAAAAGCCAGTTAATCAGGATCACGGCTTCTCCACCAGATTGTCCCAGTTGAAAAAGATTCAACTTTATCTGGGCTGCATTTCACGCCCACCAAAAATAAGCATTAAAATGGCCTTTTTCCTTGTCATTTTAAGGGTCAGTTGAAGATTCTCTCAATCTGGCACCTTTGTTATAAGCAAAAGTCACCTTTCACCCATTACAAAAAATTGCTCCTAGTGTTTTGAAACTATGCTCTGTTCAGCAGAATGGAGGTGAGAGTGAAGGGCACAAATGAATATGTTTTTCCTGGATCCTCTTGTCTCCTCTCTCTGTGTGACCCAAGTTCACTGTCAAAATATAAAACTCTTGTCAGAATGGGGAGTGGGAGGGAGGGCTGGACAAGTGTCCAAAGAGAATCAGCCTCTAATATGAACTATAGGGTAAATCACTTAGAAAACAGAGGAGATGGTTTGTTTGAGTTTCCAGCATTATTGGGTTTGTAGGTAGGGCCTGGAGTCTGCAAACAAGATCAAGGCCCATTCTGTCAGTCGCTGTACCAACACCTACTAAAAGACAGTCTCTGGCTTGGAGTGATCACAGTCTGTCTAGACAATGTGGGTGGGGATACAGTGGCAAAATGACTTGCTCAAAGTCATACTTGAAGTCCGTGAAAAAGCTAGGAATAGCACTCAGGTCCTTGGATTTCCCAGGCCACTTGATCACAAGACATATCTAATTAGCTGCATTATATAAGCATTGCTTTCATTTAAAGCAGGTTCTTTTGGTCTGCAACCTACTACTTCAGTTGTAATATCACAGGATTCGTACAGTTTGGATTAAATAGTACATGCAGGGCTCAACTCTCTATACTAGGTAAAAGCATACATACTACATAACCAGGACAAAGAGAGAGAAAGGGAGTAGTAATATTCCCATTTTATAGATGGGGAAACTGAGGCACAGAGCAGCTACTTGACTTGCCCAAGGTCCCACAAGAAGTCTATGATTGATTTCCTGTGTTTCGGGGCCTTTCTCCTTCAGTTGAAGGAAAGAGAGTTGCTCTCGTTCTTTCCCTGTCCCCTTTCTCTTTGAATCAGTCACTGTCATTAGTACAAATAGCTACGGCTGAAGCATACAATATCCAGCATCTTCCAATTAATTTTCCATTGAAAACATTTTATGTTGTGTGTATTTTTTTCTGCCCCATACGAATTTGAATGCAACACAGATGGAAGAAAAATGGTGTATGCAAACCATGTGTTTCTTTCAGGGCGCTACAACAGCGGCCAGAACAGACTGGCATCTCACTTATCAAGATGAACACAAATTGCACTTGTCTATCCAGCCCCTGTCATTGGGCATTAAATCTCACAGTTTAACCAAAGGCAGATAACGCAGATTGTAAGATCGTTTGGTCAGGGACCAAATTCTCTGCTTGGTGCAGCAGAGACAAAGTCTGTCTGGCAGAGATTATTGCTCCCTGCTTCCCAGGGCAGATCTGAGCATCTATATAAGCTAGGGCAATCCCAGGACTGTGCTAGCTTCCACCAATTGACTATGGTCCCTAAGAATAGCGGGAGCACAGTGAATTCTGAACACACACCCTCCTCAGTCTCACATGTCTCCTCCAATGTGGACAACTGGGGTAATAGGGGCATAGAAGCAGGGCACAACCTGCTCTGCACCAACTGAGAGCTCCTTCATGCCAATCTCAGCTGTTCTCTGGTCCTTCTGTGCCACTGAAGCAGCATAAAAGGGCCAGAATGAAAAATAATTATCTGGCCCCACATCTTCATTTTATGTTTTGTACAGCGCCAAGCACGCTTGGTATCATTCAGTCAATAACAGGAGCGGCATTATGCAGATAGACACCAAGTAGGCTTATCCATCTCCAATCTTGGCTGCCTTCTTCATTTCTGCCCAAGGTGGCTAGACTAAGATTCCTGGGTTGTTCTGGGGGGTTTTTTTGGGATAGGAGGGGGAGCGTTGGGTGTTTTTTAAGAAACATTTTAAATCTCTTAATCCGCACTGTGTGCAATGAACTAAATGGGACTCTGCCTCAGTGGCCTTCTCTGATATTTTTAGTAAAGTAGGTCAACATTTTTCAAACAAGTGTTTTTCATCCAAAAATGGCATTTTTCACTGAACACTTGTGTGGAAGATTGTCAGGTTTTGACATTTTTAATCAAATGTGCCCAATTTTTAATCACCATTTTATTTGTTTTTTCCTCTTCTTCCCCTCCCCTCCCCACCCACTCCATCTTTTTCTCTTTTCCCCCCATTCATTTTTGACAAACAAATATTTTTTCTTCAAAATTTTTCATTAACCCCCCGCCCACCCTAAAATACCAATACAAAAGAAAAAAATGGAGTCTGCCAAACCCAAGGAGCATTGACATTCTGAGCTGATCTGCAAAATATTTTTTTCATTTTTCAACCTCTATATTTTAATATATTCAGTCATCCTCAGTTGATTCCATGCAAGACTGCTGTATCTCTCATGGACGTGAGATATGTAGGGTATTTCACGAAGCTATTCCAGAGAGCAAATCGTGAGAAGATAGAGAAATCATATTGTATTGAACACATTGGGAAAATCCGGCATGAAGGTATTAAAGCAGTTTCTAAATTGTAAACTATTTTGTAAACTATCCCCCCGCTGCCCCACAGATATTTTGGACAGGTACAGTCTTTTTATTCTGTATAGCACTTAATTCAATGGGGTGTCAAGGCTAATTCCCACTCTGGCACTTCGAGTGCAGAAGATGGGGGCCCGCAAGGATACTAATAATTAATACTGGCCACTCCAGGCTTGTATTAAACGCCCAAGGTTACAGCTTCTCTCTGACATTGGCTTGGTAAACGCTGCCACCACCCAAATGCAAAACCCCTTGGAACCCAGGAAGGCTTCTGGGAATTCCTTCATGTGAGGTACCCTCAAACCCTTTCACCCTCCCTCCAGGGAAGAGCTGAGAAAGGAAAACAAAGGAAATCAGCTGTTGCCACCAGCTAACTAAAAAACATGGGCACAAACCTCTTAAAACATAAAAATCCAAATCCTATTTGTAAAAAAGGTAAACTTTATTCAAAACAAAAAAGAAAGAAAATACATCTGGAACTTAGGCTTTTGCTAGATTTAAAAAACCCACTTACAAAAATTAAACATCAAGAATAACCTTCTTGAAGTCCACTTTAAAGGTTACAAGCAACACAAAACCATTTGAGGTTAGCACAGAGAAGTCCACATGCCATAAGGAAATAAAAGAAATAACCCTAATCGTGTCTTTCTAGACTTTTCCTGATCTACTTACACATCTGGGTAGTTCTAGGTATGAGCTGATGATTTCCATACCTGGCAAAAAGCATTTTACAGCATAGTCCCAGCCCTGACTCTGCTTTGTCCCCTCTTCCCGGTGAACAACAACAGACAAAGAGAAGGTTTTTTTTCCATTTAAAAAACGTCTAGGCTTCCCATTGGCTCTTTTGGTCAGGTGCCCACTCCCTTTCCTTTACTTGGGGACTTTTTTAACCCTTTACAGGTAAAGCAAGTAGAGAACAGCTACTAACGGGGATTTTATAGCTTACTGGCTGGTTGGGTGTCCATAAAAGGGAGTTACCCCCCGCCCCTTTATTTACCACAGAGATCCTGGTCCAGGGCTTCTAGGTGCTACTGTAATACAAATAATTAATAATAATAATTCATTGAGAAATTAGCTCTTGTGCCAAATTTTGCTCAAGGAAGTCTTATGATATTTATAGAGCCCACAGTGTTGATGAAAATGAGACGTTCTTTTGCTCCTATAAGGCGGTAGTATAATCATACACCTCTATGAGGTGGGATGGCTCAAAACCCACACATCATTCATAATGTAAGGCCTGGTCTCCACATACTATTTGTGGCAGTATAACTGTTTCAGTTAGGGGTGCGATTTCTTTTTGCTGAAATATTTGATACCGGTACCACCCCTCGGGTGAAATCAGTCAGACCAGTATAAAGCTCCCTCATACTAACATCATTTATTCCCCCGTCCCATACAGGAATAGCTATAGAATCACAGAATCATAGAATATCAGGGTTGGAAGGGACCTCAGGAGGTCGTCTAGTCCAACCCCCTGCTCAAAGCAGGACCAATCCCCAACTACTGGTATGAGCACCTGTACTCTGGTATAGTTAGTATGTATACACGCCCAAAGAACTTGTTTTCAAATCCATTGCAGCTGGGCTCTGTCTCTTCTCTACCACGAGAGTCGCTCAGCACCAACCTCAGGCGTACTTCACATCCGAAATACCCCAATATCACTGGAAGCTAGCTGGTGGTCCTACCCCTCCACCCAACCCAGCACCACCATCTGCCACTTTGCTGTGCCGCATTACGCCATGTAATCCTCTGATCTGTCCTTTTATACAATGACACATTTCAGGCTTGTCAGTTCTACCGCAAATGCCGCAACAAAGCTCTTTCTCATGGTCATTTCCAAAAACCGTTAGGCTGGTTATTATACTTTTTTATAGACTAAAATTCGAACATTTTTTGGCCTGGCAATGGCTCTCCACTCATGCACATTTGAACAAATGCCAGCGAAGGGATTACAGGCATAGCTTAGTACGCATTTTATTGCGTTCATTCGAAGTCCAGGCTGCCGTGGGTAAAATCAGGACACTTTCTCGCAAAGAATCTGACTGTGGGGTGTGGGGGATGATTCAGAGAACTGGGAAGGTGGGGGCAGAGCCTTTCTCCTGCAGATTTCCAGCGGCCATCCAGCCTGGGATCATCACTGCTCTTTGCCGGCTGCCTGCTTGCCTATGTGAAATGCATTAGTGGGCTGGGTCCCGTTCAAAAAGAGCAGGTCGGAGCCTGTATCACAAAGGCACTCTCACAATTAGCACTCAGCTGAGAGGCCAAAGACTGAAGATAGTCACAAAGACTAAACTACCCTCTTGCCATTATTCCACTCAGGTTCTTCTATGGCACACCTCACCCTGGCAGCTGAGTGCCTTCCCGCAGTGCATTCAGAAATGCGCCCAGCATCTGTTGCATGGTGTTTGGTGTCTCCTCCTCTCCACCAAAAGACGTACTGCCTGCTCAGGGTTGAGATACATGAGCAGGCAGCATGTAGAGGTTCGTGCTGCAGCTGTCTCTGCTTGGAACAAACACAGAACTCCAGGCATCTATAAATATAGGCTTTGTTCCACTACCATCATCTTCATAAATGATCTGGAGGATGGTGTGGATTGCACTCTCAGCAAATTTGCGGATGATACTAAACTGGGAGGAGTGGTAGATACGCTGGAGGGGAGGGATAGGATACAGAAGGACCTAGACAAATTGGAGGATTGGGCCAAAAGAAATCTGATGAGGTTCAATAAGGATAAGTGCAGGGTCCTGCACTTAGGACGGAAGAACCCAATGCACAGCTACAGACTAGGGACCGAATGGCTAGGCAGCAGTTCTGCGGACAAGGACCTAGGGGTGACAGTGGACGAGAAGCTGGATATGAGTCAGCAGTGTGCCCTTGTTGCCAAGAAGGCCAATGGCATTTTGGGATGTATAAGTAGGGGCATAGCGAGCAGATCGAGGGACATGATCGTTCCCCTCTATTCGACATTGGTGAGGCCTCATCTGGAGTACTGTGTCCAGTTTTGGGCCCCACACTTCAAGAAGGATGTGGATAAATTGGAGAGAGTCCAGCGAAGGGCAACAAAAATGATTAGGGGACTGGAACACATGAGTTATGAGGAGAGGCTGAGGGAGCTGGGATTGTTTAGCCTGTAGAAGAGAAGAATGAGGGGGGATTTGATAGCTGCTTTCAACTACCTGAAAGGGGGTTCCAAAGAGGATGGCTCTAGACTGTTCTCAATGGTAGCAGATGACAGAACGAGGAGCAATGGTCTCAAGTTGCAGTGGGGGAGGTTTAGATTGGATATTAGGAAAAACTTTTTCACTAAGAGGGTGGTGAAACACTGGAATGCGTTACCTAGGGAGGTGGTAGAATCTCCTTCCTTAGAGGTTTTTAAGGTCAGGCTTGACAAAGCCCTGGCTGGGATGATTTAACTGGGAATTGGTCCTGCTTCGAGCAGGGGGTTGGACTAGATGACCTTCTGGGGTCCCTTCCAACCCTGATATTCTATGATTCTATGATTCTATGATACCAGCCAGCTCCACTAGACAATGGGGAGGATGTGGCCTGATAAAACCAGGAAGTAATGCCAACCCTGTTGTTCTTCAGATATCTATCAACTTGCCCTGTACCCTTACCCTTTAGTTTACAAGCCTTTGGCTAATTCTCAGTTCATGCAACTGTGGTCCTATCCAAACCGTTGGAATTAGGTTTGTATGTGAGGTTTGGTGAGATTCTTTAATAAATGACTTACTAAAATCCATTACAAAACACATGAAAGGAAGGCGGAATATTACATAGACTGTGTTCCTTTCATTGGTTTGTCTAACTCTGTAAAAAGCACGTATTACTATTTGTATTGCACTAGTGCTTAGCATCGCTAGTCATGGGCCAGGACCCCATTGTGCTACGCGCTGTACAAACCCAGAACCAAAACAGTCCCAGCTCCAAAGATATAACTATACAAATATAAGATGAGAGACAACAGATGGATGCAGACAGACGAGGGAGCACAAGGAAACAATGAGTCAATCATGGTTAGCATGGGAGGCAATAGTCTCGGCACACCAGCTGCCTAATGCTGCCAAGTTTTGGGAAGGAGTTGCAGGCATTGCAGCAAAGGAGAATTTTGAGAGGGGATTTGCAGGAGGCCAATGAGGTAGCTTTGTGGATGTTTACAGGGAGCTGCTCGCAAGTGTGAGAGGCAACATGGAAGAAAGCACATGGCTGCATGTTTGAAAATGTAACAAGTGGGCAATGAAATGGAAGTTTTAATTTGTTTCTGCTGCGTGTTCTCTCCTCATTTATCACTAATGCTCCTCTATCTGTGGAACTGGGAGGTGGTCCAATGTCGCTGGATGCTCCAGGATTTAGCCCCGCCTTTCACCTCAGGCCACCAGATTTTCCGCTGCTGGAGGCGGAACAAGTCAATCAGTCAATTTCTCCCAACTACTCAGTTTTATAACTTTAATTTGTATTTGTTTTTGTGCCGTCACGACTTTCATCTCATTCCTCTCTCTCCTTTCCACCCACACCCCCATAACGGCTTTGTGAGTAAAGAGAATTTTGTGAGACAATGTTTGTTTTTCATCCAAATTTTTCAGGTATCTGTGGACAACTGAAAACTTTCAGGTTTATATTGGCAAACACCAAGTAATTTTGGTGGTATTCAGGCTTTTGGTGTTTCAATTGTTGCAATTTGTTTTGAATGTGTGACATTTTTTGAAATGTTTTGTGGAAAATAAAATGCATTTTCTGACCAGTTCTATGGCTGCAGGATTGAGATCCAACTAAAAAAGGGATGAAAATCTCACCCAGAAGATTGATTTTTGCCTGTCTCCTGGCCACTTTGTAATGAATGTTTACATTTTTCAATGTCTGTACTGTGGTGTATTCTGCACCTGTGTGTGTCTGTGTATATATACATGCACTTGTGCAGAATCGTACAGTGTGGCAGATTTCTTTATGCAATTTTCAGTTTTTAAATCATTTAGCAAATCAATCCATTCACGAAGAAAGAGGAAGACTCACTGTGTGCCACACCTCGAAAATTGTGAAATTGTGCAACATAAATGAGCAATCCCTTGCCTGTGGACATGTCATGAACTTAGCAGCCCATTCACATTGCAGATGTCAGGTCTAGTTAGTGATTTCGTACCAACTTTGCAACTTTACTAGTTCCAGGCTGTTGAATCATCACTGAATGAGAGAACCTGTGTCTGAATTCATGAGAGCTGAAACTGACCTGATGGCTGATCTTTCAGCCACACTTAAGCCCAAGTCTTGGCAGTCAGAAGCAGCCTCTTGCATTCATACCTGCCCTGCCGCTTTTGCAAGTGAAATTCCTTACACAGATGCAAAGTGGGAAATAGAAAAAAAACCCGAGAGACATATGCTGGCAGAAATGGACGACACGTGTTCCAGGGGAATGGGATTTCATCTTTAAAATATTCCCTTTGCCTTCTTTTGTGGGGGTTTTTAGTGATAGTTTGACTGTGTTAACTGTATACTTTGGTTGGAGGCTGGTACTTTACAAAGAGCATTTTTATTAAAAGTCTATTTTTAATCCACTCCATTTTGTATAATCACCTTCACAATTTATGTGTGTTTAATACCTACCTTCTGACAATCCTTTACTCCACCGCCTTCCCTACAATGCCTTCATCTCATCTCCCGGTGCCTTTTGCAGCCAGCATCCTGGGATGAATCCTGGCCCCACTGAAGTTGATGGAAGTTCTGCCATTGACTTCAACAGGGCCAGGATTTTACCCCTGGTGCTATTACTGCTTCTTCCTAGACTTCTTCCTCATCACGCTATTCTTGATTCTTTGCCATTTGCCCTTCCCACCACCAAGTTTGCCCTCGCCAAGGTATCCACTAAGGCCTTGTCTACATTCAGGAACAGCCCCAGATCAGTAGCAGATGATCGGTGTGGCTGCATTGCTGTTGACCACTAAAGTGGAGATGAGAGAAACCCACAGTTTTCACAAATTGAGCTAATCCATGTTTACTTCTACACTTTGCCCTGGCCACTTTCCTGCTGCCAAGGAAACTGACAGCAGCAATGGAAGATTAAAATCGCAAAGAGGGAGTGTTATATTCCTGCAAATAGAAGAGGAGATTCTGTAGTGAGGACTCTAGACTGGGAGGCAAGACCCAGATTTGTAAAGGTTCTTAGGTGCCAACAGGTTCAGATAGGAAACAAGTAGGATTTCAAAAAATGCCTAGGTGCCTAACTCCCATTGAACTCAGTCAAGAGTGGCCACATTTTTTTATTTATTTTTTTGCTGCCTTCTTTTTTGTCTATATTTTGGGTAACCAGTTTGATATTTAGGGACAATGATTTCCAGAAGTTCTGGAAGTCCCACAATTTCAACTGAAGTCAATGGAAGCACTTGGGTGCTTGATGTTTTCTGAAAATCAGGCCTCAAGTTGAACACCCAAAATCAGTGGCCACCTTTGGAAATTTTGTGTCATGGTCGAAACACCCAGCATCTGCAACTGCTTATTTTCTCAAGGTTGTTCGGGTGGGTTTAATGATCCTTATCAGCAAAGAAATGAACTAAATTACAACCTCAGGCATGGTCAGCAATCTTTCTGAATACAATGTTGCAATGCTGAGATGGATAATGGGCATAAGCACCTATTTGTCAAACCATGACAAATGGCAAAATGGCAAAAGTCCTGTCAAACACCAGGTTGTTTTCCTATAATTAACAAATTATAACATCATTAAAACCACACGTTTGGATGGCAACTGAGACCTTTTGGCTATTAACAATTTACAAGGCAGTGATCCAAATACAGATAGAGTAGGCAGGAGATTGAATACTGCTGGTAAGTTGCATCATCTCTTTCTTCTGATCTTTCCAAAAGTAAGAAATTATGGGAGACCAAGGCCTGGAGAGGTTCATAGGTGGCTTGCAAAAAGTTTAGGACTAGAACCTAGATGTTCTGTCTCCGAGCCCATACTCAACACACTAGTTAAAGATGCCTCCCGGTGATGGGGTGATACTCCAACACAGGCCCGAGTGGGTTAAAAGTGAGTTAGTGACATTTGCAACCCCAGTGCTGTAATTAATTAGTTGAGTCTCAGCCAAAGGGATTGGGACTAAGAGGGTCAGAGGAAAACCCTATGGCTGCTGGGGCATCATCAAAGGCTGGGGTTCAGTGTGGGGAAGAAACTACACAGCTCCTATGAAGGCCCCAGATCCAGGATTCGGTGGAGACCAGCCACTGGAGCTGGAGAGAAGACTCCAGGCTGATTTGTTGGGACTTTGGACTTCAGTTAACCTTTTGTTACCCCAAAAGGGGGCTTAACTACACCCTTCTGAGCCAGGGGGCTGGAGTGTATGTAGCACCAACAGACTCCGGTCATCGCTGGGTGGGATTAATCCCACGGCCTCTCGAGCTAAATGCATGAGCATCTACTGCATGAGCTAAAAGCCACATGGCCCTTAGCTAAGGCTGTAGCAGGCTCATTAATCTCTCTCTAAGTGGTCTCGGTGCCACTACAGGGAACAGAACATCCCCCACCCCCACCCCAGGACGTGTGTGGGTTACATACTTCCCCTAGCTGAGGAAGTGTATCCCGAGCTTCAGAGACTTCCCAGCTGAAATCCCTCACAAGCCCCCACTTGTAACGCTGACAGACGCTGGTCGTCGGCGGGCAGGATCGAATCAGGGACCTCTGGAGCTAAATGCATTAGCCTCTACTGCAATGAGCTAAAATCCACATGGCAGACTCATTAATCTCTCTCTCTCTCTAAGTGCTCTTGGTGCCACTACATGGGACAGAGCACCACATCCAGGAGATGTATGTGGGTTACATGTGCACAGATGTAAACAGTCATCGGAAGAACTCCTGTAACTCCGCACCCCAGCAAGAGGGTGTGCTCTGGAGGTGAGTGAGCCCCACACCACACCCCCACTACATTGTTTTTTAAAACAATCAAAAGCCAACCATGATTCTTGTGTTACAGGCTGAGAGACTTGGTGACAGAGAGGTTAAATGACTTGCCTAGAAACTCAACATCCTGGGCTGTAACCATTACATCATGTTTGCTTATTTCCCATATATCTCTGCAAGTGTACAGGGCCAGCAAAAGGAAGAGCCTAAGGGCAATAAAGAAAACACCATAACTCATTCAGTGCAGTCAATACAAAGTGCAGTTTAGTGCGGGGCATGGCTTCCTGCAGCGTGCTGTTATTACTTGTGTTTCCCTCTGCCATGTTGTCAAGGTTCCTCCCCCACTCTGAACGCTAGGGTACAGATGTGGGGACCTGCATGAAAACCTCCTAAGCTTATCTTTACCAGCTTAACAGCATGGGGATGGGATAATCATCATAGACTGTAAAAGTCCACGTTCCTGACCAGCCCTGGTACTGGACAGGCAACTTGGCTGTAGGCAAATTGAAAGAGTTGGACTTGAAGGGTTCAATTGTCACTTGGATCTCTGAGTTGATTAAATTGAGGTCCACTAAGGAAGCATGGATAGCTGACACTTGTGCTCCGGTGTCCCTCCACGCGGTGACCTTCTTCCCGCCCACACTCACAGTTTCCCTCCACTCCAAGGGTATCTGGGAGGTATCTGGGCCTGCGGACCTCTGGTGTGATCCCGGTGCAATGAACTGTAATCTGTTGGGGTTCTTGGGGCAGTTGACCTTTACATGCCCCAGCTTGTTACAGTTAAAATATCGTCCAGCTGACAGGTCACTGGGGCGAGGTGGGTTGCTGGAGAATGGGGTGGTGGGACGATAAGGGGTCTGGAGGGTTCTTTGGGAGGTAGGTGGGGCTTTGGGGGGCCCCCAGTGATAGGGTGTGGTCTGGGGTTGTCCCTTCTGGTCTCCGCTCCCACTGCGACCAGTTTTCTTCTTCTCGGCCACCTCCACCAATCTGGCTCCAATCTCTCCTACCTCGATTACAGTTTTGGGCTTCCCATCTAGGATGTATCTTTTTATTTCCTCAGGAACACCCTCTAAGAATTGTTCCATTTGCATTAGGAAGGGCAAATTTACTGGAGATTCAACACTTGCTCCTGATATCCAGGCATCCCAATGTTTCACAATGTGGTAGGCATGTCGGGTAAATGACACATCTGGTTTCCACCTGAGGGCTCTGAACCTCTGACGAGACTGCTCGGGTGTTATCCGCATTCTGACTCTTGCCTTGGATTTAAACAGTTCATACTTGTTCATGTGTTCTTTAGGCATTTCAGCTGCCACCTCAGCTAAGGGTCCACTGAGCTGCGGCCTCAGCTCTACCATGTATTGGTCAGTAGAGATGTTGTACCCAAGGCAGGCCCTTTCGAAGTTTTCTAGGAAGGCCTCAGTATCATCGCCTGCCTTGTAGGTGGGGAACTTTCTGGGATGGGGAGTGGTACCTGGAGAAGGATTGCTAGGGTTTGTTGGTATATTCTGCTGAGCCTTTATCTTCTCCATCTCCTCCACATGCTTCCTCTCTTTTTCCTTCTCCTCCATTTCTTTGGCCCTTGCCTCCATTTCTTTGGCCCTTGCCTCCATAGCTCTCCTGTGAGCAGCCACTTGGTGTTGTTCTGCCTCTTTCGCTGCCTCCATTTCTTTTCCCTTCTCCTCCTTCTTCAGCCGCATGAGTTCTCTCTGTCTTTCATGTTCCCTTTGTTTTTCCTCAGCCTGAAATCTGGCTAATTCCAGCTTTTGTCGAGCCGTGGATTTTGTCATTCTAACCTCTCTGTTTTTAGCTAACTTTACACCCGAGGTTTAGAAATAAACAAACAAAACTTGGCTGTAAAATTTTGCTGTGCTGGAATAGAATACCTATTCTCTGATAGTGATTGTCAGCCTACAGAAAAGACAATTCCCTTGTCTCTGCTCTGGGCCCAAATCAAAGCAAAAAACCTCCAACTACTTGGAAACCTGCTTACCAGCAGCCTAAAGGGAAAAAAAAATTCCTTTTCAAACTTGTGCTCCTTGTAAAAAATCAAAATCCTAAAACAAAAAAACAAACAAAAAAAAACCCTGCCACTTTTGTCTCCAGGCAAATGGGTAGAACACCTCCCCCTGTTTACTTTTAGGGGGGAAAAAAACCTCTGGGTTGGAAGACTGTGAATTTCCCTGCAGGAGTTAAGTACCCTGCCTCCAGGCAAAGAAAACCTGCAATTCACAAGATAATCCCCTTTTGTCTCTGCTTGGCCACAAAGCAGAGAAAAAACAAGCTGCTTTCAGTTTCAGCTGCTTTCTGGACTTCCTTGCCAAAGGAAAAAAAAATTCCTTTTTAAAATCTGTATTTCTAGTTCAAAAAATCTCAGCTGGATCTCAAAATGATTTCAGGTTAATCCCACCACTCTGCCACCATGTCAAGGTTCCTCCCCCACTCTGAACGCTAGGGTACAGATGTGGGGACCTGCATGAAAACCTCCTAAGCTTATCTTTACCAGCTTAGGTCAAAAACTTCCCCAAGGTACAAAATATTCCACCCTTTGTCCTTGGATTGGCCGCTACCACCACCAAAGAAATACTGGTTACTGGGGAAGAGCTGTTTGGAAATATCTTTCCCCCCAAAATACTTCCCAAAACCTTGCACCCCACTTCCTGGACAAGGTTTGGTAAAAAGCCTCACCAATTTGCCTAGGTGACTACAGACCCAGACCCTTGGATCTTAAGAACAATGAACAATCCTCCCAACACTTGCACCCCCCCTTTCCTGGGAAATGTTGGATAAAAAGCCTCACCAATTTGCATAGGTGACCACAGACCCAAATCCTTGGATTTGAGAACAATGAAAAAGCATTCAGTTTTCTTACAAGAAGACTTTTAATAGAAATAGGAGTCAATAGAAGTAAAGAAATCCCCTCTGTAAAATCAGGATGGTAGATACCTTACAGGGTAATTAGATTCAAAACATAGAGAATCCCACTAGGCAAAACCTTAAGTTACAAAAAAGATACACAGACAGAAATAGTTATTCTATTCAGCACAATTCTTTTCTCAGCCATTTAAAGAAATCATAATCTAACACATACCTAGCTAGATTACTTACTAAAAGTTCTAAGACTCCATTCCTGGTCTATCCCCGGCAAAAGCAGCATATAGACAGACAGAGACCCTTTGTTTCTCTCCCTCCTCCCAGCTTTTGAAAGTATCTTGTCTCCTCATTGGTCATTTTGGTCAGGTGCCAGCGAGGTTACCTTTAGCTTCTTAACCCTTTACAGGTGAGAGGAGCTTTCCCCTGGCCAGGAGGGATTTCAAAGGGGTTTACCCTTCCCTTTATTTTTATGACACATGTGCATTGGCCAAACCAGACAGTCTCTACGCAAAAGAATAAATGGACACAAATCTGACATCAGGAATCATAACATTCAAAAAACAGTAGGAGAACACTTCAACCTCTCTGGCCACTCAGTAACAGATTTAAAGGTAGCAAATTTGCAACAGAAAAGCTTCAGAAACAGACTCCAAGGAGAAACTGCTGAGCTTTAATTAATATGCAAACTAGATACCATTAACTTGGGTTTGAACAGAGACTGGGAGTGGCTGGGTCATTACACATATTGAATCTATTTCCCCATGTTAAGCATCCTCACACCTTCTTGTCTACTGTCTAAATGGGCCATCTTGATTATCACTACAAAAGTTTTTTTCTCCTGCTGATAACAGCTCATCTTAATTAATTAGCCTCTTACTCCACCTTTTCTTGTTCTCTGTATGTGTATATATATATATATATATATATATATATCTTCTTACTATATGTTCCATTTTATGCATCCGATGAAGTGGGCTGTAGCCCACGAAAGCTTATGCTCAAATAAATTTGTTAGTCTCTAAGGTGCCACAAATACTCCTGTTCTTTTTGTGGATAAGACTAACACGGCTGCTACTCTGAAACCTCTTCATAATTTGTTTCACTGTGAGTTTAAAAGGAGAAGGTGTAGCAGAGTTCTTTATGGCTGGTTTAGGCCCTGATCCAGGAATGCACGGAGGCATGTGCTTTCCTGAATCAGGGCCTTATTTGCTATTTGCCTCCATTTCATGGAGAGTGAAGGGGTTTTACCGATGAACAACAACAATGCTTGAGGGTCCAAAAAGGAAAGGCTTAAAGAAGTAATTGGGCGGCAGCTGGCCAAACAAGCACATAGGAAATAATCATCCCAACAGAATCCAGATCTCCTATTCCCAGCCCAGTACCAGAAACACAAGACTGGCCTTAGTTTCAGTGGGCCCAATTCTGATAGCCTTAGTCCCATGACAACTGTTTTAGTCCGTGAGTAGCGCCCGTGAAATGGATGGGCCTATATGTGGAATAAGCTGCTACTCAGCATGAGAAATGAGATGGGAATCTGGACCAACATGTATTATGCCAAATTGTCATTTGAAATTCCATGAGCCACAAGGAGGGGGAGGAATCGTCTGTGTTGCTCCATGCATAACTAGGAGTAATGAGACACTAGAGGCAACAGAATATCTAAGGCGGTGAGCGGAAAAAAGAACACTGTTAGTGAAAGGTATGTTGTGGAATAGTCTCCAAAGGGAATGGAGGAAAATCCATTGCTCGGTCCATTTAAAAGTAGGTTGAATGAAATAATAAGGGGAACAGTCCTACAAAGGCAAAGGAATGCTAAGGTGAACTAACAGGTCTCTCTGTCTCTAATTGCTGCACTGTGAATCTGTGATTGACTGTGTCTCTGTGACTTGACGCTTGCTAGATAAAACAGTAGCAATCTCTTTAAAACAGTCATCCAGAAGGGAATTATGTGAGAGCTGTCAAGTGACAGATTTGCGAATTAAACTTTAAATGGAGTTTGGATATGCAATTAGTATTTCTGACATGTTACCCGCGTTTCTCTTTCCTCTGCAGCTAAAGTCCTGGGGCCAGATCCTCAGCTGGTATAAATCGGTGTCGCTGCATTGCCTCCAGTGGAGTTACGCCAACACACACCAGTAGAGGATCTGGCCCTCAGTGTCTAGTGTAATCTTTTTACCTGGGTATAACCCCACAGGATCAACCAGGAGGGTCTCCTCTGGGCATGGTTTCCCTCTCATGCTAGGGGCATAAGTGCATACGATTCTGGGGGCTCAGACATGGTATTACTCCCACCCATTCCCAAAGATGGAAGAAAACAGTGGTCTTAACAAATGTTAATTAGTAAGGGCATGATTAGTGAGGCGCAGGATCCAGTTGTAGCTGGATGGTAACTGAGATCTTTTGGATATTAATTTATAAGGTCGTGATCCAGATCCAGATGAAACAGACAACTGGAGATTTAATAATGCTGTGCAGTTACAAAATCGCCTTTCTTCCAGTCTTTCCAAAAGATTGTGGGAAACTGAGGCACAGAAGTTACTGTAGATATTAGTAATTCTAATATTTTTTTCTATATTTTGATTGTTACCAACTCATTCACATTGTTCAAAGCCAGCCCACGAACACAACAGCTATAAATGTAGGGCTTAATCCATGCCTTGGATTGACAGGTTTGGTGAGGCAGGGTTAGATACCAGCATGCCGTTGAATACAAGGGCATAGCACCCCATAGCCCAGTGTTTTTCAAAGATCGGGTCTTGACCCAGTACTGGGTTGTGACCCGAAAGGCACTGGATCGCCTGGCTCAGCGACCCAGCGGCTCTGGTCAGCACTGCCGACCAGAACATTGAAAGTCGGCGGTGCTGCCCAGCTAAGGCAGGCTGGTGCCTACCTGTTCCGACACTGCGCTGTGCCCCGGAAGTGGCCAGCAGCGGGTCTGGCTTCTAGGCAGGGGGACCACAAGGGGGGGCCGTGCCTGCGGGTGAGAGCCGCACAGAGCCGCTTGTGCACCTCCGCCTAGGAGCCAGACCTGCTGCTGGCCGCTTCTGGGGCGCAGCACGGTCCGTGGTGCCAGGACAAGCAGGAAGCCTGCCTCTGCACCCCGGCTGCGCTGCAGACTGGAAGCTGTCGGAGGTAAGTCTGCACCCCAACCCACACTCCAACCTCTGCCCCAGCACTGAGGCTCCCCAAACCTGGAACCCCTTCCTGTACCCCGAACCCCTCATCCCCGGACACACCACAGAGCCTGCACCCCCAGACCATAGTCCTGACCCCCTCCCGCACCCCAACCCCCAGCCCCAGCCCTGAGCCTCCCCCAACCCCAGAGCCCCCTCCTGCACCCCAAACCTCTCATTCCTGGCCCCAGCCCAGAGTCTGCACCCCAGCCCAGAGCCCTGACCTGCACCCCAACCCCCGCCTCAGCCCTGAGCCCCCCCCCAAACCCGGAGTACTTGTACTTATCTTAATTGAATTACATCTTGTTGAATTCAGACAAATTCTCCAATTTGTCAAGATCATTTTGAACTCTAATATAGGGTCCCAAAGTGCTAGCGATCCCTCCCAGCTTTGTGTCATCTGCATATTTTGTAATAAGAATATTTTCCACTCTATTATCCAAGTCATTAATGAAAATATTGACTAGTACCAGATCCAGGACTGACCCCTGCGGGATCCCATTAGATATGCCCTCCCAGTTTGACAGTGAATTATCTTTGAGTACAGTCTTTCAACCAGTTGTGCACCAACCTAATAGTAATTTTGTCTAGATCATGTTTCCCTAGTTTGCTTATGAGTATATCATGTAGTACTGGGTCAAAAACCTTACTAAACATAAGATATCACATCTACTGCTTCCCCCTTGTCCACTACAGAGGTAGCCCTGTTGAAGAAGGAAATTAGGTTGGTTTGGCATGATTTGTTCTTATAACGTATTTTTCAGGTGATAGGAAACTGATTGTTTAATAATTTGTTCGAGTATCTTTACAGGTATCGAAGTTAGGCTGACAGGTCGATAATTCCCCGGGGTCATCTTTGTTCCACTTTTTAAAGATAAGTCTGATGCTTGCCCTTCTGCAGTTTCCTGGGACCTCTCCTGTCCTCCAGGTGTTCTGAAAGATCATTGCTAATGCCTCTGAGATTGCTTAAGTACCCAAGATGAATTTCATCAGGCCCTGCTGAGTTGAATACATCTAACTTATCTAAATATTCTTTAACCTGCTCTTTCCCTATTTTGGCTTGTGTTCCTTCCCCCTTGTTGTTAATATGAATTGTGTTGAGTATCTGGTTGCCATTAACCTTTTTAGTGAAGACTGAAACAAAATAGGCATTAAACACCTCCACCTTCTTGAGGTCATCAGTTATTAGCTCTCCTTCCCTGCTAAGCGAAGGGCCTATGCTTGCCTTCTTCTTTCTCTTGCTTCTAATGCATTTAAAGAATTCCTTATTGTCTTTTTTGTCCCTTGCTAGATGTAACTCATATTGTGCCTTAGCCTTTCTGATTTCGTTCCTACATACTTGTGACATTCTTTTGCATTCCTCCTAAGCAGTTTGTCCATGCCTTGCACTTTTTGTAGGATTCCTTTTTGATTTTCAGGTCATTAAAGAGCTCCTGATACGGCTATTTTGACCTCTAACTATTCTTCCTATCTTTCCTTTGCATCAGAGTAGTTTGTAGTGGTGCCTTTAATACTGTCTCCTTGAGAAACTTCAAACTCCTCCTGGTTTGTCAGAATCAATTCTAAACTGGCTTTTTCCCTGTTCCTGCCTCTACTTTCTGGGACAAAAGGTTGTCCCCAATACATTCCAAGAACTTATTGGAAATTTTGTTTGGCTGTATTTAAGTCCCCCCTTATTATGAGCTTTTGTGTTTTGGATATTTCTGTTTGTTCTAGATATGCCTCATTCACCTCTTCCTGATTTGTGCTCCACAGTAGACCCCTATCATGATGACATCACTATTTTTACCCTTTTTATATTTACCTAGAAACTGTCAGCTCGTTTGCCTCCTACCTTTTTCTGGTCCTCAGAACAAGTATATATATTTTTGATGTTGAATGCAACACCACCCTCTTTTTATCCTACCTATCCTTCCTGAACAAGCGATGCCCCTCTGCACCAATATTCCAGTTATGAGACTTATCTTCCACCCCATCCCCCAGTCTCTGCAATGCCAATTAAGTCATAATTTAGCTTATGTACTGATACCTCCAGCTCTTTCTGGTTATTCCCCAAATTCCATACATTTGTGTATAGATGTCCAAGATGTTGAGCAAATTTGCCCACTGATTTCTCTCTTGTTACTCCTATGACCCAACTGTAATTTTCCATGTCCCCCTCCAACCCTCTGTTAAGGTCATCTTTTTTTTTTTTTTTTTACACTTGCCTGTGGGCTTTTTGTCCCTTGCCCCTTTGAACCTAGTTTAAAGCCCTCCTTCCTAGGCTGGCAAGTCAGTGTACAATAATGCTCTTCCCCTGCTTTGCATGTGAGCTCACCGGCCGACTTTCTTCCTCTGTATAACAAGATGCAGCTACCTGCTCTAATTAATGCTTTTGTTTGAGGCAATATTTCATCGCTTCTCCAAATCAAATCAGATTTACCCTTATCTACAGCGAGCTGGCTAGAAATCCTGTAATCAGCCCCTGCCTATCTTCTTAAAGCCCTTAAATCTGGTGGCTGTGAGCTGAAATGCCTTCCACATCTTTAATCTCCTTTAATAATGTTTAAGTCTACATATGCTAGACTGTTACCAATTAGGGATCTTGAGCAGTTATATTTTAATAGTCTCTTTTACAGTGTTTATATAAAGCTTCCCCTTTCACCTTTCATGTAAAAGATACGTGTGATTCCTGTAGCTTACAGTGTTGCAGGGAAATGAGTTTCATGTCCGGGAGGAATCCTTGCTGCCAGTTGTGAGTGATGTATGTCATTCAAAACGCCAAGCCCTGAGCTTAGGGAACACAGGCACTGCTGCTGTGTAACCATGTAACCACGGCTCTGCTCGGCTGTGTACTTCTCTGCACAGGCACGTAATACTCAGACACGGCCAGGAATGGCTGGCAAGCCCACATATGAAGGGAAAATCAAAACATTGTAACCCATCCCTCGCTACCTGGGATACCACAGTATTCCTCAGAAAGAAAAGGAGTGCTTGTGGCACCTTAAAGACTAACAAAGTTATTAGAGCATAAGCTTTCGTGAGTTTACGCTCTAATAAATTGGTTAGTCTCTAAGGTGCCACAAGTCCTCCTTTTCTTTTTGCAGATACTGACTAACACGGCTGTTACTCTGAAACCTCACAGTATTCCTAGTTCTGCACCTCACGGCCATTTAGAACTCCCTCACGACAGAAGAGATAAAACCCAGGTCCTTTTCCAAAGCACAGCCCCGACGTCTTGAACTAAATGAGAATCTCCATCAACTGTCAGCATGATAGGGCTCATGACACACAGTTGAACATTCCAGATTCCATCCAGCAGAGGCCAGTTATTTATATTCACACTAGCCAGGTTATTCCAGAACTATGTGTGACAGATCGGCTATTGGCTGTCAAGAAAGAATCTTTCATATAGATGGATTTTATTGGGAGATAAGGAATTATTGAGAAGATGGGAGCTTTACAGGTTACGGCTGAAAGAGACTGGCATGTTAACTCGGAAAAGCAGGCACCAACTCCTAGGGAGAAACCCTTTAACATGCAAATGAGCTTTACTCTGACCAAGGTTTATGCTAAGAAAGCTTATAAATTATTGCCTATGCAAGATCAAACACACTTTGGCAATGCTCGAAGTAACTACGCTCTAGGGAAGGGGGCTTCCATAAAATATGGTGTACAGTGGCTACTGTACTGGAGAGATTGTTTTAGCTCCCTAGATATTGCACCTAAGCAAATATCATATGAATACAAGTCCTTTCCCCAAAGCAAAGGAACCTTTGCATTTAAAAGATCTCTCAGAGCAAGAAGCCTGTCTCCTCCAGCCTTCCAACCACAGCCACTTCAAACACTTAGAGGAAAAGTAGCAGTTTGAATTGTTGGTGGTTTTGTATTTAATATCCGTATTGCATTAGCACTCCCAGAAAACCACACCCAGCCACAGAACAGGACTGAAGCTCCATTGTGCTAGGCACTGTACAAACACTTGCCAATGTGGCCCATGCCCTGAAGAGCCCCACGAATACAACAGGGCATTTTTACTCCTGGGGAAAATTTTGCACAACTGCAGTGCAGCAGAAAAATCCTCTCCCTTCCCCCACCCTTCACCCCCCCACCCAGATTCCCTTTGCTTCCTTGCAGAAAATGGTTCCCATTGGGAAGCAAAGAGAAGCTGCACCGGTACTCACTCACTCCTCCCCTGCAACTTGGCACTCAGACTTTGTTCAAGCAGCGGGTGGTGGGGGGAGGATGGGGATAGAGAGGTAAATCCTTGCGGGGAGGGGGATCTGGCGATGCCCCAGTCGCCCAGGGATGCTAGTCCCAGCCGGGCGGAGGGGGTGAGGAGGAGGATGGAGATGGAGTTCCCTCTCCTGTCCCCTTCCTTGCAGGGAGCAGCCAAGGCTGGGTCAGCTCAAGTCCCAGAAACTTCCCCTGGCTGCAGGAAGCTTTGCACTGCCAGAGGGGACAGAGCGGTGCGGGAGAGCCTCAGGAAGGGGATTGGGGGTGAGAGGGTCCAGATGCACAGGTGTTGGGCAGACAGGGGCACCAGCTCCCTCCCTGTACAGTGTCCCCACCTGTGCATCCGGAACCACCCCCCATCGAGCCCCCTCCACATCAGGAACCCCCCACACCCAGAACCCCTTCCCCACCGAGTCCCCCAAACCCCTACCTTTCCAAGCCTCACCCCCTGCATCAGGAGTCCCCCACACCCAGACCCCCACCCCACTGAGCCCCAACCAGCTGCACCCTGACCTTCCACCCCACCAAGCCCCACTCCTCCAGACCCCCACACTGAGCCCTAACTACCTTCACCTGGATTCCCCTGCAGAGTCCCATTCCCCTTGCACCCAGAACCCCTCACCGAGCCTGTGTGCATCCATGTTCCCCCCACAGAGCTGCCTGCATTCAGATTGTGCCCCACAGAAACCTGGTACTCGGGAGTGAATTCTGCACCAATTTTTTTTAATTAAAATTCTGGAAAGATCTGCATATTTTAATTGTCACAGAAACAATTTGGTAATTTATTTCAAAATCCTTGTCAGCAAATAATTGAAAATGGTGTGATTATATTGTGTTATTTTCACAAATAAAATATGCAGAATTTTAAAATAATGTGTGAAGAATATTTATTTTTTTGGCGCAGAATTCCCTCCGGAGTAGCATTTTTCACACTCATACACTGGTGTGGCTGCTCTTCAGGATGGATTCCAGTAGATGTCACCCCTCCCTCTAAGTCAGAGTTCTGAGTGAGTTCTCTAGATGTTCTCCTGGAGGTCCTGTGGTTTAGAAGAAACCTGAACCTGAGGTCCCTGTCTACCTATGTATTTATAACATGATATCTGAGGGCTGAGCTCTCCTGGTTATTAAAGAGCTTATCAAACTATCTGACGAAATTTCAATTAACAGCTATATTCTCTCTCCCTAAATGCTCCAGACAGTTTCAATCAGACACAATGGCCTTCTCCAATTCCTGTCCCATTCTGCCATGTAAGTTTGCAGTGAGTCATTCATTAGCTGTTATATTCCACCACAGAGAACTGCATTTCAGTGGCGCATGAAAAAATGCTTCTGTGCATTGGGCTGAATTCTAATCTGTTACACTGGTGTGAATTTGGAGAGATTACTTTGACCTGCACTAGCCTTTGTGGCCACTGGATCCTTCTTTCCTCTCTAACTAATGTTTCAGCGGAGCCAAAGGAAATAAATCCAGGGTAACTCATAGTTACGCTGGTAGAACTGAGAAAAGGATTTGGCAAACAGCTTGCTCTTGGTCTGTAGCCTCTGCCTAGATGAAAGGCATTATATATATGTCAGATACTATCATTACTAAAAATGTTATAAGAACCCCCATCACAAAAGGGGACATTACTTCAGGAAGGGAAAATCTTTACTAAAAAGTTAACCATCCTGTAACAAGGTCAGTTCAGGCAGAGGGGTAATACAAAGTATTCAATCAGTTCTCAACAAGTGATTGATTCTCTTGCCTTAGGCTGAAGTCTTGTCTGCTAAACAAGATAAAATCTAGGTATTGTAGGCAGGGATGATTTGGTAGATGGTGCCCTTACCACTGAGACAGTACTGCATCCACGTCTCCATTTTACGGCAGTAGGGGGCATGCTGTTGTTCAAAGTGCTGTATTTTGAAACAAATAAAAAGCTAAAACTTTATGGGCATGAGGCCACTTAAAAATGCCATAGTATTCTTCATAAAAGTTGGGTGTTAACCCTGGTGTCCTAGCCAAAATCTAGCTTTGCTTATTACTTTTGTCCTCCTTCAAATTTTCACTGCAGCTTTAGCTGGATATGAGATCTTCACTTGCTTGTTTACGTGGTCTTAGAGAGGCACGATGGTTTACTGCAGGAAGGATGATCTTGTGGTTAAGACAGTGGAGTGGGAGTATTTAGAAAAGCTGGACAAGCACAAGTCCATGGGGCCAGATGCGCTGCATCCGAGAGTGCTAAAGGAGTTGGCAGATGTGATTGCAGAGCCATTGGCCATTATCTTTGAAAACTCATGGCGATCTGGGGAAGTCCCAGATGACTGGAAATAGGCTAATGTAGTGCCCATCTTTAAAAAAGGGAAGAAGGAGGATCCTGGGAACTACAGGCCAGGCAGCCTCACCTCAGTCCCTGGAAAAATCATGGAGCAGGTCCTCAAGGAATCAATTCTGAAGCCTTAGAGGAGAGGAAAGTGATCAAGAACAGTCAGCATGGATTCACCAAGGGCAAGTCATGCCTGACTAATCTAATTGCCTTCTATGACGAGATAACTGGCTCTGTGGATAAGGGGAAAGCAGTGGACGTGTTGTTCCTTGACTTTAGCAAAGCTTTTGACACAGTCTCCCACAGTATTCTTGCCAGTAAGTTAAAGAAGTATGGGCTGGATGAATGGACGATAAGGTGGATAGAAAGTTGGCTAGATTGTCGGGCTCAATGGGTAGTGATCAATGGCTCCATGTCTAGTTGGCAGCCGGTATCAAGTGGAGTGCCCCAAGAGTCAGTCCTGGGGCTAGTTTTGTTCAATATCTTCATAAATGATCTGGAGGATGGTGTGGATTGCACCCTCAGCAAGTTTGCAGGTGACACTAAACTGGGAGGAGAGGTAGATACGCTGGAGGGTAGGGATAGGATACAGAGGGACCCAGACAAATTAGAGGATTGGGCCAAAAGAAATCTGATGAGGTTCAACAAGGACAAGTGCAGAGTCCTGCACTTAGGACGAAAGAATCCCTTGCACCCCTACAGACTAGGGACCAAATGGCTCGGCAGCAGTTCTGCAGAAAAGGACCTAGGGGTTATAGTGGACGACAAGCTGGATATGAGTCAACAGTGTGCCCTTGTTGCCAAGAAGGCCAATGGCATTTTGGGATGTATAAGTAGGGGCATTGCCAGCAGATCGAGGAACGTGATTGTTCCCCTCTATTCAACATTGGTGAGGCCTCATCTGGAGTACCGTGTCCAGTTTTGGGCCCCACACTACAAGAAGGATGTGGAAAAATTGGAAAACGTCCAGCGGAGGGCAACAAAAATTATTAGGGGACTGGAACACATGACTTATGAGGAGAGGCTGAGGGAACTGGAATTGTTTAGTCTGCGGAAGAGAAGAATGAAGGGGAATTTGATAGCTGCTTTCAACTACCTGAAAGGGGGTTCCGAAGAGGATGGATCTAGACTGTTCTCAGTGCTGGCAGATGACAGAACAAGGAGTAATGGTCTCAAGTTGCAGTGGGGAAGGTTTAGGTTGAATATTAGGAAAAACTTTTTCAGTAGGAGCGTGGTGAAGCACTGGAATGCGTTACCTAGGGAGGTGGTGGAATCTCCTTCCCTTGAAGTTTTTAAGGTCAGGCTTAACAAAGCCCTGGCTGGGATGATTTAGTTGGGGATTGGTCCTGCTTTGAGCAGGGGGTTGGACTAGATGACCTCCTGAGGTCCCTTCCAACCCTGATATTTTATGATTCTATGATTCACGGGATTTTCTTATTAGGGCTGGCTGGGAAAAGGTTTTCCTATGGGAATTTTTGATTTGTTTTTTCACATCCCAAATTGAGATGAAAAGTCTATTTCCATTTTTTGGCGTACAGAAAATCTGAAAACTATTTCAGTTTGGATCCATTTGAACATTTTCTTTCACTGCAGACCTTTTTAATCCATGTCTGTATGTGTGTGTGCGCCAAGTTACTATAATTTTAAAATAAAATTGTTTAGACTTAAACACACAATTTTCCAATTTGACAATCTCAAAACTTTTTTGTTTACCAAAAATGTTTTGACTCGAGTGTTTCACTCGAATGTTTATGTGCGAACAAATTCGGTTTCAATGAATTGGCATTTGGGGGCAAAAAAAAAAGGTAAGTAGAAAAATTCCTAACTAGGTGTACTTTTGACTTGACTCCAGATTAGGATGTAGACTCTCTATGTGACCTGGGATAAATCACTCCTGTCCAGATTCTGATATTCTTTCTGATGCTGAATAGCACCTCACTCCAAAAGCGGTCTTATTGATTTTACTAGGACTATTCCCAGAGTAAACTTCACTCGAATTGAGTAATCTCTACCAGAATCTAACCCTTAATCTCATAGGGTATGTGTCAAGGTTCCTCCCCCACTCTGAACTCTAGGGTACAGATGTGGGGACCTGCATGAAAAACCTCCTAAGCTTATCTTTACCAGCTTAGGTCAAAACTTCCCCAAGGTACAAAATATTACATCCGTTATCCTTGGACTGGCCGCTACCACCACCAAACTAATACTGGTTACTGGGGAAGAGCGGTTTGGACGCATCCTTCCCCCCAAAATACTTCCCAAAACCTTGCACCCCACTTCCTGGACAAGGTTTGGTAAAAAGCCTCCCCAATTTGCCTAGGTGACTACAGACCCAGACCCTTGGATCTTAAGAACAATGAACAATCCTCCCAACACTTGCACCCCCCCTTTCCTGGGAAATGTTGGATAAAAAGCCCCACCAATTTGCATAGGTGACCACAGACCCAAACCCTTGGATCTGAGAACAATGAAAAAGCATTCAGTGTTTTACAAGAAGACTTTTAATAAAAAATAGAAGTAAATAGAAATAAAGAAATCCCCCCTGTAAAATCAGGATGGTAGATATCTTACAGGGTAATTAGATTCAAAAACATAGAGAACCCCTCTAGGCAAAACCTTAAGTTACAAAAAAGATACACAGACAGAAATAGTTATTCTATTCAGCACAATTCTTTTCTCAGCCATTTAAAGAAATCATAATCTAACACATACCTAGCTAGATTACTTACTAAAAGTTCTAAGACTCCATTCCTGTTCTGTCCCTGGCCAAGACGACTACAGACAGACACAGACCCTTTGTTTCTCTCCCTCCTCCCAGCTTTTGAAAGTATCTTGTCTCCTCATTGGTCATTTTGGTCAGGTGCCAGCGAGGTTACCTTTAGCTTCTTAACCCTTTACAGGTGAGAGGAGCTTTCCCCTGGCCAGGAGGAATTTCAAAGGGGTTTACCCTTCCCTTTATATTTATGACACGCCCCCCAAATCTCAGCTAGGGTGAAACACTGGCTGGGATTTCTTCCTGGAGCTCTAGGAAAACAGAGTTAATAAGACACATGCATCTCTAAATATACTACCAAGTACATAAAGACTAACAATATTTTCCACATTTCAAGGACGATTTTAACCAGTTGATTCTGGGAAACTTTCACGGGAGAGTGCATCAGCCACTTTGTTAGAAGCTCCTGAGATGTGTTGGATGTCGAAATCAAAATCTTGGAGAGCTAAACTCCACCGAAGAAGTTTTTTGTTAGTTTCTTTGACGGTGTGAAGCCACTTTAGTGCAGCATGGTCGGTTTGCAGGTGGAAACGCCGTCCCCAAACATATGGGCGTAGCTTTTCCAGAGCGTAGACAATGGCATAACATTCTTTTTCAGTGACTGACCAGTTGCTTTCCCTCTCAGACAGTTTTTTGCTGAGAAACACTACAGGGTGGAATTCTTGATCAGGTCCTTTCTGCATTAAAACTGCTCCCACACCACGCTCGGATGCATCTGTGGTTACTAGGAACGGTTTGTCAAAGTCTGGGGCCCTTAGTACAGGGTCAGACATGAGTGTCGCTTTAAGCTTGTTAAAGGCCTTCTGACACTTTCCGGTCCACTGAACAGCATTTGGCTGTTTCTTTTTGGTTAGGTCTGTCAGTGGGGCAGCGATTTGGCTGTAGTGCGGTACAAATCGTCTGTAATAACCGGCCAAGCCTAAGAAGGATTGAACCTGTTTCTTTGACTTTGGGACAGGCCACTTTTGGATAGCATCCACTTTGGCCTGTAGGGGGCTGATAGTTCCTTGACCCACCTGGTGTCCAAGGTAAGTCACTCTGTTTAGGCCTATTTGACACTTCTTAGCCTTAACAGTTAGTCCTGCCTCCCTTATGCGCTCAAGGACTTTTTGTAGATGTTCCAGGTGGTCTGCCCAGGAATCCGAAAATATGGCCACATCGTCAAGGTAGGCGACTGCATATTCTCCTAATCCCGCTAGGAGACCATCTACAAGTCTTTGGAAACTGGCGGGTGCATTTCGCAGCCCGAAAGGGAGTACATTAAATTCATACAGCCCGAGATGTGTGATGAAGGCTGACCTTTCCTTGGCAGATTCATCTAGCGGTACCTGCCAGTACCCCTTGGTTAAGTCCAAGGTAGAGATGAACTGGGCCCGTCCCAGTTTCTCTAATAGTTCATCAGTGCGTGGCATTGGATAGTTGTCTGGGCGAGTTACAGCATTTAGCTTATGGTAGTCCACGCAAAAACGTATCTCCCCATCTGGTTTGGGAACTAGAACCACTGGAGATGCCCATGCACTTTCAGAGGGGCGGATTACACCCATCTGTAACATATCCTGGATCTCCCGTTCTATAGCAGTTTTAGCTTGAGGAGACACCCGGTAAGGGTGGACCCTAATTGGGTGAGCATTACCTGTGTCAATGGAGTGGTATGCCCGTTCAGTCAGTCCTGGGGTGGCTGAGAATGTTGGCGCGTAGCTAGTGCACAGCTCCTGGATCTGCTGTCGCTGCATACGCCCAAGGGTCATGGAGAGGTTCACCTCTTCCACACCACCAGCACATTTCCCTTCGTAATAGACACCTTCAGGCCACTCAGCGTCGTCTCCTCCCTGGGCTGTAAACTGACAAACCTTTAATTCTCTGGAATAAAAGGGCTTTAGAGAATTAATATGATACACCTTAGGCTTTCGGTTGGAGGTGGGGAATGCTATGAGATAATTAACAGCTCCCAGGCGCTCCTGGACCACGAATGGCCCTTCCCATGATGCTTCCATTTTATGGGCCTGGAGCGCCTTTAAGACCATGACCTGGTCTCCTACTTTGAAGGAACGCTCTCTGGCATGTTTATCATACCAGGCTTTTTGCTCTTTTTGAGCATCCTGTAAGTTTTCTCTAGCAAGGGCTAAAGAGGTTCGGAGGGTGTTTTGTAGGTTGGTTACAAAGTCCAGAATGTTAGTTCCTGGGGAAGGTGTAAATCCCTCCCATTGCTGCTTCACCAACTGCAATGGCCCCTTAACCTCACGGCCATATACAATTTCAAATGGGGAAAACCCTAAACTGGGATGTGGTACAGTTCTGTAGGCAAAGAGCAACTGCTGCAATACTAGGTCCCAATCATTGGAGTGCTCATTTACGAATTTACGTATCATGGCCCCCAAAGTTCCATTAAACTTCTCCACCATGCCATTTGTTTGATGGTGGTAAGGAGTGGCAACCAAGTGATTTACCCCATGAGCTTCCCAAAGGTTTTTCATAGTTCCTGCCAGGAAATTAGTCTCTGCATCTGTGAGGATGTCGGAGGGCCAACCTACCCTGGCAAAAATGTCTGCTAGTGCCTGGCACACACTTTTAGCCCTGGTGTTGCTTAGAGCTACTGCTTCTGGCCATCGGGTGGCAAAATCCATGAAAGTCAGTATGTACTGCTTTCCTCTGGGTGTCTTTTTCGGAAAAGGACCCAGAATATCCACAGCTACTCGCTGAAATGGAACTTCAATGATGGGGAGTGGCTGGAGAGGAGCTTTGACCTGGTCTTGGGGTTTTCCCACTCTTTGGCACACCTCACAAGACTGGACATAGGTAGAAACATCCTTGCCCATTCCCTCCCAGTGGAATGACCCCCCCAAACGGTCTTTGGTCCTGTTCACCCCAGCATGGCCACTAGGGTGATCATGGGCTAAGCTCAAGAGCTTGGCCCGGTATTTAGTTGGAACTACCAACTGTCTCTGAGGATGCCAGTCTTCCTGGTGTCCCCCAGAAAGAGTTTCCTTGTATAAAAGTCCTCTTTCTACAACAAACCTGGATCGATTAGAAGAGCTGAGAGGCGGTGGGTTGCTCCGTGCCGCCGTCCACGCTCTCTGGAGGCTTTCATCTGCTTCCTGTTCGGTCTGGAACTGTTCCCTTGATGCTGGAGACATCAGTTCCTCATTGGACTGGGGACATAGGCTTGGTCCCTCTGGAAGCGATATAGGGGATGGAGCTGTTTCTGTTGACTGTGAACCGCTCTCCGCTGGTGCACTATGTTGGGATTCAGGCTCCGGCTGAGCCTCTTGTGTAGGGTTATCGGCTGCTGCCAGTTCAGGTTCGGTGGGGCCCTCTGGTGTTGAGGTTGCAAGTACTGGATTCAGTGCTGGCACGGGGTCTGGTGTTGGTTGTTTGGCTGGTTCCGGTTCTGGGACTGGTTCCGTCTGGGTCTCTGGGACTGGATCCACTACTGCTGTTGCAGACATTGGCCTGGGGTCCGGGTCCATCACCTCTGACCGGGCCCTGATAGAAGTTTCCGGAACAGAGCTAGGCCCCATGGCTTGTTTAGCCTGGCTGCGGGTGACCGTTCCCACCCTCTTGGCCTGCTTCACGTGATTGGCCAAGTCTTCCCCCAACAGCATGGGGATGGGATAATCATCATAGACTGCAAAAGTCCACATTCCTGACCAGCCCTTGTACTGGACAGGCAACTTGGCTGTAGGCAAATTGAAAGAGTTGGACTTGAAGGGTTGAATCGTCACTTGGATCTCTGGGTTGATTAAATTGGGGTCCACTAAGGAAGCATGGATAGCTGACACTTGTGCTCCGGTGTCCCTCCACGCGGTGACCTTCTTCCCGCCCACACTCACAGTTTCCCTCCGCTCCAAGGGTATCTGGGAGGTATCTGGGCCTGTGGACCTCTGGTGTGATTCCGGTGCAATGAACTGTAATCTGTTGGGGTTCTTGGGGCAGTTGGCCTTTACATGCCCCAGCTCATTACATTTAAAACATCGTCCAGCTGACGGGTCACCGGGGCGAGGTGGGTTGCTGGAGAACGGGGTGGTGGGACGATAAGGGGTCTGGAGGGTTCTTTGGGAGGTAGGTGGGGCTTTGGGCGGCCCCCGGTAATAGGGTGTGGTCTGGGGTGGTCCCTTCTGGTCTCCGCTCCAACTGCGACCAGTTTTCTTCTTCTCTGCCACCTCCACCCATCTGGCTCCAATCTCTCCTGCCTCGATTACAGTTTTGGGTTTCCCATCTAGGATGTATCTTTCTATTTCCTCAGGAACACCCTCTAAGAATTGTTCCATTTGCATTAGGAAGGGCAAATTTACTGGAGATTCAACACTTGCTCCTGATATCCAGGCATCCCAATGTTTCACAATGTGGTAGGCATGTCGGGTAAATGACATGTCTGGTTTCCACCTTAGGGCTCGGAACCTCCGACGAGACTGCTCGGGTGTTATCCCCATTCTGACTCTCGCCTTGGATTTAAACAGTTCATACTTGTTCAGATGTTCTTTAGGCATTTCAGCTGCCACCTCAGCTAAGGGTCCACGGAGCTGCGGCCTCAGCTCTACCATGTATTGGTCAGTAGAGATGTTGTACCCAAGGCAGGCCCTTTCGAAGTTTTCTAAGAAGGCCTCAGTATCATCACCTGCCTTGTAGGTGGGGAACTTTCTGGGATGGGAAGTGGTACCTGGAGAAGGATTGCTAGGGTTTGTTGGTATATTCTGCTGGGCCTTTATCCTCTCCATCTCCTCCACATGCTTCCTTGCCTCCATTTCCCTCTTGTGGGCAGCCTCCAGTACCTCCTTCTCCAGCCGCATGAGTTCTATCTGTCTTTCATGTTCCCTTTGTTTTTCCTCAGCCTGAAATTTGGCTAATTCCAGCTGTAGTCGAGCCGAGGATTTGGCCATTCTAACCTCTCTGTTTTTAACTAACTTTACACCCGAGGTTTAGAAATAAACAAACAAAACTTGGCTGTAAAATTTTGCTGTGCTGGAATAGAATACCTATTCTCTGATAGTGATTGTCAGCCTACAGAAAAAGACAATTCCCTTGTCTCTGCTCTGGGCCCAAATTAAAGCAAAAAACCTCCAACTACTTGGAAACCTGCTTACCCAGCCCAAAGAAAAAAAAAATTTCTTTTCAAACCTGTGCTCCTTGTAAAACAAAAAAAAATCAAAATCCTAAAAAAAACCCTGCCACTTTTGTCTCCAGGCAAATTGGTAGAGCACACACCCCCTATTTACTTTTAGGAAGAAAAGAAAAAAAAAAAACCTCTGGGTTGGAAGACTGTGAATTTCCCTGCAGGAGTTAAGTACCCTGCCTCCAGGCAAAGAAAACCTGCAAT
This sequence comes from Lepidochelys kempii, assembly GCF_965140285.1. Taxonomy (NCBI): domain Eukaryota; kingdom Metazoa; phylum Chordata; order Testudines; family Cheloniidae; genus Lepidochelys; species Lepidochelys kempii. Next base: position 260,877,356 of record NC_136381.1, read on the forward strand.
TCACAAGATAATCCCCTTTTGTCTCTGCTTGGCCACAAAGCAGAGAGAAACCAAGCTGCTTTCAGTTTCAAAGCTGCTTTCTGGACTTCCTAAAAATTCCTTTTTAAAATCTGTATTTCTAGTTCAAAAAATCTCAACTGGATCTCAAAATGATTTCAGGTTAATCCCACCACTGTGCCACCATGTCACGGTTCCTCCCCCACTCTGAACTCTAGGGTACAGATGTGGGGACCTGCATGAAAAACCTCCTAAGCTTATCTTTACCAGCTTAGGTCAAAACTTCCCCAAGGTACAAAATATTACATCCGTTATCCTTGGACTGGCCGCTACCACCACCAAACTAATACTGGTTACTGGGGAAGAGCGGTTTGGATGCGTCCTTCCCCCCAAAATACTTCCCAAAACCTTGCACCCCACTTCCTGGACAAGGTTTGGTAAAAAGCCTCCCCAATTTGCCTAGGTGACTACAGACCCAGACCCTTGGATCTTAAGAACAATGAACAATCCTCCCAACACTTGCACCCCCCCTTTCCTGGGAAATGTTGGATAAAAAGCCTCACCAATTTGCATAGGTGACCACAGACCCAAACCCTTGGATCTGAGAACAATGAAAAAGCATTCAGTGTTTTACAAGAAGACTTTTAATAAAAAATAGAAGTAAATAGAAATAAAGAAATCCCCCCTGTAAAATCAGGATGGTAGATATCTTACAGGGTAATTAGATTCAAAAACATAGAGAACCCCTCTAGGCAAAACCTTAAGTTACAAAAAAGATACACAGACAGAAATAGTTATTCTATTCAGCACAATTCTTTTCTCAGCCATTTAAAGAAATCATAATCTAACACATACCTAGCTAGATTACTTACTAAAAGTTCTAAGACTCCATTCCTGTTCTGTCCCTGGCCAAGACGACTACAGACAGACACAGACCCTTTGTTTCTCTCCCTCCTCCCAGCTTTTGAAAGTATCTTGTCTCCTCATTGGTCATTTTGGTCAGGTGCCAGCGAGGTTACCTTTAGCTTCTTAACCCTTTACAGGTGAGAGGAGCTTTCCCCTGGCCAGGAGGGATTTCAAAGGGGTTTACCCTTCCCTTTATATTTATGACAGTATGTCTACATTGCAGCCTCCCAGCCTGGCTAGACAGACTAGAGCATTAAAAATACCAGTGTGGACGATGTGGCTTGGGATCTCAAACCTTGTTGGGGTTGTATATGTAGACAGACCCATAGTACTTCCATTTCTCAGCCTGTGTCTTGTCTAGTTAGATTTTAAACTGTTCTGGGCAGGGACTCTCTCTTTCTTTCTTTGTGTTTGGATGGTGTGTAGTGTTTGTGTGGGTCCTTATCTTGGTTGTTGCCTGGATGCACTACTATAACTCAAATGGCTAATTCTCCAATGGTTGCATTGTTAAATAGCTTCTATGTTTTGCCCCAGAGGTGGAAGCATTTCAGTGGTGGGGGATGTGAACCCTCTGTTTTTTAGTTTGTGCAGTGCTTTACAATCTTTTGAGATGAAAGCTGCTATAAACACATAAGGTAATTATTAGTAATAAATTTTCAGTTCACTCAATCTAGCAGAGTCCCTGGACTACTTGAAATATGAATTGGGGATGGGCTAATGTGGGATCCAAAGCACCATTTGCCATTTGCTGACTGTTGATGATTAAATGTTCTGCTTTTTTTGTAGATCTGATAGAATCTTCTCTAGTTGAAAATGATTCTGTTAAATAAACTTACACTTTATGACAATTTGTGGAGCTGTTTCAAAAATTAAAGAGAAGCGTGGAGAAAGAATCACTTTGGAATGTACAACCTGTTCCCTGTCACTGATGATACTTCCTCGTTTTTCCAGCTTTCCAACCTATGCTCATTTAAAGCCTTTCATGATAGTAGTAATGATAAAGCCCTGAAAGGGGGACTTGATAGAACGATCTGCTGTATTGCTCATAAACAAACTCGAGGTGAGTAAAGGGAACATTTAGAGTTCAGAAAGATTGGAGCTAGAGTCTATTTTCATATTTATCACCAAAAGCTGGGTAATGCTGCAATGTTATTGCCTGTTTGGTCCTTGAAATATTAAGCAGTAGAATATATCCTTAAGAATTGTTATGACAGATGCTCTCACACACAGAACCCCTCCACCCCCACCTTGTGACACAGCCTTAATGGAATGTGTATTACTGCAAACAAAAGCAGCTAGAAAGGCAGCATTCAAAGGTCTACTTTCCTAACCCACAGGAAAACAACATACATTTCTCATGAATTATTTCATGCCGTATGTTTGTTGATGTGTGTTTGTTAGAGAATAAACATCCAAATAACAGGTTAGAGCTTTCAGAGTAACAGCCGTGTTAGTCTGTCTTTGCAAAAAGAAAAGGAGTACTTGTGGCACCTTAGAGACTAACCAATTTATTTGAGCATGAGCTTTCGTGAGCTACAGCTGACTTCATCGGATGCATGCCGTGGAAACTGCAGTAGACATTATATACACACAGAGACCATGAAACAATACCCCCTCCCACCCCACTGTCCTGCTGGTAATAGCTTATCTAAAGTGATCATCAAGTTGGGCCATTTCCAGCACAAATCCAGGTTTTCTCACCCTCCGCCCCCCCACACACAAACTCACTCTCCTGCTGGTAATAGCCCATCCACAGTGACAGCTCTCTTCACAATGTGTAAGATAATCAAGGTGGGTCATTTCCAGCACAAATCCAGGTTCTCTCACTCCCTCAGCCCCCTCCAAAAACCTGTACTGATTGCTAGAATGTATATTTTAGTCACAGAAACAGTCCACAGCTAGATAAAGTGTTTTGGAAATATCACAAAATTCATCATCATTCATTAGAAGAAATATCCTATGAGACTTTGGACTGACTTCAGACTGGGTGACAGTTCACTGAAATCAATGGAGTTAGCTCAGGGATGAATCTGTCCCAGTATATTAAATGTGCTCAAATATGGCTTCTGAAATTATATTTATATTACAATGCACAAGACCTAGTGGGCCCATTTGACTAGGCTCACGTACAGAGAGACTGTCCCTGCTCTAAAGAATTTACACTCTAAATAGGCAAGGCACTCAAAGGGTGGGGGAAAGGAAGTATTGCTATTATCCCTATTACAGAGATGAGGAACTGAGGCACAGAGAGAAGAAGTTAAAGGCAGATAAGATGCCTCTGGCGGAGCTGGAAACTGAGGCTAGATTTCTTGAGTTCCAGCCCAGTGCTTTAACCATGAAAATGTGCTTCCATCCTTACAGTATAATTAAATCACTGCTTCCTTTGTGTGCCCCTATTGAATGTGGTCCAAGCTTCAGGGACTGGAGCACTTGCATGTAAAAAAATATAACTTCCACCCTTTATTTTGATTACATTAAGGTAGGTAATTGGGATTAATTGAACCAGTAGCCATAGAAAGTTGCCATATATGAAAAGGATGAACACTCAGATTGGAACTGAAATGGAAGAAGACAGAGTCCAAGGAAAATCTGTGGAAACAGGAGACAGCTACAACAAGGAGCAAGGGGAACAACCTTCTAAAAGAGAGGACAGATGCCCTTTTTGGTTTAGGGGCTGGACTGGGAGAAGTCGGATAATATGATCATTACATCAGGGTATCATCCTGACCTCTAATAGATAGAGGCTGCTTCGGGACACAAGCCACAAGGTTTAATAAACCTGCCAAAGTTTTTGCTGTCATGAATTCTGGATACTTTTGATATCTATTGAAGGAACAGAATATGGACACCGTGTAGAATCAAGCACGTGGGTTTATTACACACAGTGCTGGTGGAGTGTCAGCTTGCTTATTAGGCTTAGAGACACTGCCAAACAATTGATTACAGTGGATTATATGAATTTTCCATGGGCGGCGGGAAATGATGGGGCAGGCTGTCCCAAACCCCTGGATAGGTTTAGCAGCAAGACAAGATAAGCACAGTAGCTAATAGTCAAAGATTACATAATGTCTCCATCCATGGTTTCAGGTTAACAAGTAAGATACAATTCACCTCTTCCCTTGGTAATTTCTTCTAATGGTTAATCCCCCCCGCCGTTAAAAATGTGTGCCTAATTTCCAATTTGAATTTGTCTGACTTTAACTTCTAGCCATTGGTTCTTATTATGCCTTTCTTGCTAAATTAAAGAGCCTTTAGCACCCAATCTATTCCCCCCATCAAAGTATTTTTTTTTTAATTTCACAAGTCTCCTTGTTGTTGTGTTACACAACAGGGAGAACAGAAGTTCCCAATCTACCTTCTATGATCTTCTCAGGTTAACAATATGGACAGAGAAAGAAAATGGCCAAAGATATTGCTAAGATTCTGAACAGTGACCAGTGGCATATGGGGGAGAATCCTCAACAGTGGGAGAGGGCAGTAGAAAAGGGGAAAGAGCTGGGAGAGGTGTATAGAGAAAATAATATTTGTCCGGATTGTATTAAATTGGCTTTCAGCCAAGAGGAGATGGTGCTGACTCAGATAGAAAGAAAATTGCAGAGGTATAATGAAACAGGAACATTTAAGACCGTTATTAGCATATATAACACACTGACAAAGCTTGCCTCCCCTTTCGGAGCTGGACCACTAGAGGATAACGATGTACTACTGAGAAAATCTAATGGGAGTTTTCCCTTTAGTTAAGCAGCAGAGGAATCTGTTGTGGTGCTTATGGTCTCATGTTTGAACCCTGCTGATTATCCAGATAGCAAATGCTACTAGAGGCTGTCAGGTGAGTAGAGCCGTACCAAATTCCTGGCCATGAAAAATGCAGCACGGACCGTGAAACCTGGTCTCCCCCTGGAAATCTGGTCTTTTGTGTGTTTTACTGTATACTGTACAGATTTCACAGGGGAGATCAGCGTTTCTCAAATTGGGGATCCTCATCCAAAAGGGAGTTGCAGGGGGTTGCTAAGTTATCTTAGAGGTTGATCACAGTATTGCCACCCTCACTTCTGCGCTGCTTCAGAGCTGGGTGGCCAGCAAGAGGCGGTTGTTGGCCAGGCGCCTGGCTCTGAAGGCAGCGTCCCACCACCACCAGCAGCAGCGCAGAAGTAAGGGTGGCAATACCGTACCATAAAAACAATGAGGAGTCCAGTGGCACCTTAAAGACTAAAAAATGTATCTGGACATTCTATAAGAGATTTAAAAGTAGCCATACTTCAACAAAAAAAATTCAGAAACAGATTTCAAAGAGAAACTGCAGAACTAAAATTCATTTGTAAATTTGACACCATTAATTTGGGCTTGAATAGGAACTGGGAGTGGCTGGCTCCCTACAAAAGCAACTTTCCCTCTCTTGGTATTTACACCTCCTCTTCAATTACTGGGAGTGGACCACATCCACCCTGATTGAATTGGTCCTGTCAACACTGGTTCTCCAATGCATCCGATGAAGTGAGCTGTAGCTCACAAAAGCTTATGCTCAAATAAATTGGTTAGTCTCTAAGGTGCCACAAGTACTCCTTTTCTTTTCACTTGTAAGGTAACTCCCTTCTCTTCATGTTTCAGTATACTATTACCTGCATCTGTAATTTTCACACCATGCATCTGAAGAAATGGGTTTTTTACCCACGAAAGCTTATGCCCAAATACATTTGTTAGTCTTTAAGGTGCCACCGGACTCCTCATTATTTTTGTGTATACAGACTAACACGGCTGCTACTTGATACCATACCACGACACCCTTACTTCTGCACTGCTGCCTTCAGAGCTGGGCCTCTGGAGAGCGGCGGCTGCTGAATGAGGAACCAGTGCTGAAGTAAGGGTGGCAATACCATACCAGGGCACCCTTACTTCTGCACCGCTGATGGGGTGGCTCTGCCTTCAGAGCTGGGCTCCCAGCTAGCAGCCACCGGTCTCCAGCTGCCCAGCTCTGAAGGCAGAGCCGCAGCCAGCACCAGTACAGAAGCAGTATCACAATCCCCCCTACAATAACCTTGCAACTCCCCCTTTCCCGCACACACACACACACACAACTCCTTTTTGTGTCAGAATCCCTACAGTTACAAAACCGTGTCAGATTTAAATAGCTGAAAACATTAAATTTATTATTTTTTAAATCCTATGACTGTGAAATTGACCAAAATGGACTGTGAGTTTGGTAGAGCTCTACAAATGAGATTGCATGATGAAGAGGACAGGTATTTCTATAGGAGAGAAGAATAGGGGACTATGGTGGTGAAGATCTTTTGGGAGTCCATTCTCCAGGTGCAAGATGATTGATCTGGGAGTCCATTCTCCAGGTGCAAGATGATTGCAAGATGCCAAACAAAAAGTATAGGAGGAAAAATGACATATGAGAATACAATTGTGAATGGAGCTGTGCTCTGCTTACACAAATACCTTTCCTCATGGCCCAGACCATGTGTATTCTTCACTGAAACTCACCCCTAGAGCTGGGCAGGGAATAGTTTTCCCATCCTGTGAAAATTTTTGAGACTTTGAAATTTTTTCCCATCCTGAATCAGGACAAAATGTAAATGTCAAATTTCTGCAAACTGAAAAAAAAAAAAAAAACCCATCTGTTTGGGTCAATCAAAACATTTTTGTTTCAATAATTTCCAAATGTTTCCCTTCAATTTTGATCTTTCTTTCTTAACTCTTTTTGGTGTAAATTTCAAATGTAGTTCTGAACTAGAATTTTTAATTTCAAAAATGTTGAAATGAGACGTTTTGACAATTTCAGCATTTTCCCCCCAATTGTATTTTGGGGAGAAATTTGCAGAAGCAGATCCTTTCCCACAAAAAGTGTTGGTTTTAAGAAATCAGCATTTTTTTTTGACAAAAAAAAGGTGAGTCAAAAAATCCCAGACCAGCTGTATTCACCCTATATGACCTTGACACTGCCCCTTTGCCGAGTGCCCTGATCCTTCTAGAGTCCCACTCCTTACAGGGATGGACTTTTCCTCCAGTTTCACTTCTTAGCAATCCTACATTAAGGCAGAAGAGACTGCCTCCCTGGTCCTAGAGAAATCTCTCCTAGCTATGCTACTGCATTAGCAGAGATCAGAATCTCCTTCCCAAGGAAACCTTCATATACCAGGTAAGGTACAACTTTGGAGTAACTCTTTATAGCTCTTTTGTAATCAGAACTGACTCTCTGGCCTAGGGATCAAGAACATAGCCCTGGGTAACACTTAACATTTGGATGCAGAGTCAGAAGAGCCATCCATCTATGCCAAGGAAATCAAGGAGGGGAGAGTGATCCAGAGTGACAACAGCATCTGATAAATCAAGAAGGATCAGGCTGGAAGTGAGTCCTTTAGATTTAGCCACAAGCTGGTCTTTAATAATTCTAGAGATGAGTGTCTAGACAGAATGTAATGAGTCTTCCAGATGATGCGAAGGAAGCCAGTCGGCAAGGTGACGGAAGTGCTATGCCAATCAAGTCTGGAAGTCAAAAAGATCAATGTTTTGCCCCCAATCACTGCTTCTCCAGCTTCTTACTTATGCTGTAATCGACTGCAAACAATCTGGATTAAGGCTCAGGCTATGAGACCATCTCTACTCCACCTCCGCAAGGCAGTAAGTACATGGTACATGCCACTCTGATCTTCCTGCACACGCTGAGCAGGTGCCAACTTTATGGGCTGGGTCTCTTTTAAGGACCTCCCTCTGGTGTGGGTTGATGAGGAGTCTGGAATTACTAACCCCTCCCCTTGTCAGGCCCCCTAGAGGAGCCTTCTCCTTGTCAATCAAATGCTAATGACAACTCGAGAGGGTGGGTTGATTTTTGAGTCGACAGGGGACTCTTTTAGGGTTGAAGGGAAAAGGTGAATCATTGGCAGTGTTTGATCTTCAGTACACACACATTTCCAACACCTTTCCGGTTCCCCTGAGTTTCCTTCATCCCCAGGACTAGCTGCTGGGGAACTGGATGGCAGCCAGAGAGCACGGCCAGCTATGCCCTATTTCCTCTCAGAGAGGAGGGTGGCATACACCAGCTCTATGCCATTCTGTGCTGAGTTGCTTATTGCTGGACTAGCTATGTGGCATTGCTGCAGCTCCATCACTGTAAACTCTCTAGTTTAGCCCTAGCCCAAAATGGGATCACATCCTAACAGAGGTTGTCCTGTGGAACACTTCTTACGCCTGATTGCACAGACAACCAGAGATTAAAATACGCGTGTGTATGCAGGGGGAGTCACTGCGGGGTCACGGGCCTATGTTAAAATAATAACAAAATTGAACTGGATTGTTGAGAGGGGCAGGGTCTTACCAAAGCAGTTGCTCCAAAATATGATACCCTCTTCAAAAAAAAAATAATTTTTTTTTCACCTGAGTTGAAGCACTGCAGACAACCTTCCCTCCCATCCATGATCACATAACATCCCTTTAGTAACATGCTCATTGTTTACTAGGGAAATTGCTATTAGTGAATTATTTGTGTATTTTTAGCTTCTGATTAGTCAATTTAGCAGGTGGAAACGTTGAAGAGTAAGCAGACAATTCTCTCCAGGCCACTAGCAAATGCTCCAGGGATCACAGTCAGCAATTTACTCATTGTGCTTTGTTGTAATTAATGTTGGTTTGTCTGATTCTTTCTAGAGCTGATAACTTTTTTCCTATTTCCCCCCACCCCACACACAAAAACCCTAATTTTATATGAAAAATCTTGTGGGACATCTTTGTTTGAAACTCTGTTTTGAGAGAATGAAAACCATCTCCATTGTTTCTGGAAAACCAAAAATGTTTTACTGAAAAGCTTTTGACTGTTTTTGGCTTTAGTAAAAACAAAAAGGCACAGTCCAAAAAACAAATAAATCCCCACAACACCCTGGAAAATGTCTCTGGAAAAACTACATTTTCCCCTTTCATTTTTCCATGGAAAATATTTACCACTTTCCGAACAACTCTATGGGCCCACATTATCAAAGCTATTTAGACACCAAAGAGGCAGATAGGCACCCAGTGGAATTTTCAAACATACCTAGGTGCTTAACTCCCATTAAGATCAATGGGAGTTAGGCACCGATCTGCATCTTTAGGTCCCTAAATATCCCTGAAAAACTAGCCCTATATATTTTTGCTTGCTTTTCTAAGCAATTGGAGGTAATATTGTTTTTAAATTATCATCTATTACAATGATAGTCTAATTTTCACAGAGGTACATAAATATGGATCTAGGCCCTAATCCCGCAAACTCTTAAGCATGTGTTTACTTTTGTTTCTGTGAATAGTTCCATTGACGTAAGTGGAAGGATCACGGTAGCCAAATTAAGCCCACGTGTAAATGATTGCAGGTGTGGGACCCAACTGAATGCCTGTATTAGCCATTGTGGTCAGTGGCTTCTTTCTCTTGCCAAATAATGCTTATTGTGCCATAGTCCAGCTGCTATATTTATGTCCCTGTCTTCACACAGCATAGAGCCAACGAAGCACAATCTGTCCCTTCCTCAACCCCATTTCAGGTTTTCATTCTTTTGTTCCTTTCAGGGAAGCAGCTTCCTAAGTGCTGTCATTGTTGCCACATAGTTAAGGTTACACATTAGTTCTGATCCCTGAAGCTGTCCCTCATGCTTGCTGATAAGGATAATGACATTGCCATAACAGAATCTGTTTTCCTACTGATATTACTGCTGCTCCCTAACTAACCTGAGCCAAGAGTATTAGTATTTTTACTAAAAGGTTGAATAGACATGATGATGCAATGTAACTCTGGCTGGTCTTTTTTATGATGCCAGTTTTACCAGGATCTGGATCAGAGAGCTATTTGCAGTAGGTCAATCAAGTGCATAGGAAAATCCTTTCCTAGTGGAGCAACTCTGAGTTGTACAACAGAAAGTGTTTCTGTAGACCCTGATCCTGCAACTTATTTTAGGGCTTGTCTACACGTACTGGAAAATCGACGATGCAGAGATCGATGCATCAGCCGTCGATTTAGCGGGTCTCCATCAGATCAAGAAAAGTAAGGGGAGTCAATGGGAGAGCACCTTCTGTCGACATTGCATAGTGTGGACCTTGCGGTAAGTAGATCTAAGCTACGTCGATTTGAGTTACGCTATTCACATAACTCAAATTGCGTAGCTTAGATCGACTTTTCCCTTTAGTGTAGACAAGTGAGTGCTCTCAAATCCTGTGGACTTCAATGGAAGTTAAGAGCAATTCTGTTCAGTGCCTCAGAGGATCTGTCTTTATTGTCACTTGTTTGTTCTAATTTAAAGTTTGGGTTAAAGTTTTTTTGCCTTATATTTCCCTGAGGCCTAATGACATTGTATGTAGTTATGCTACTCATGTTTAAACTTCCCCCTTCTTCATTCGTTCCAAGATGGCCCGCAATGTTTTGCTCCTCCAGGAAATGAGCAAAAGTAGCTGAGAGGGTGGTGTGGAGAAAAAATTGACAAATACTTCCTGGAATTTTCAATTAATTTGCTTTGTGTGTGTGCATTTTATGTTCTCCAAGCTTTTGACAGATCAAGCTTCAAATTCACATTTGCAAGTAATCATGGAAGTTAAATTTTAAATCCACAAGCATGAATGTTTGCTCTTCCAATCATGGAAGATAAACAACATAGTGTAAGTTTATCTGACCAATTACAACCAAAGCCAACTTGCATTTTGAATATCAACTAAATACTCCACGCAATCTGTTTGTAATGAAACCACAGATTAAAAAAAAAAACTGGGGGGGGGGAGGGGAATTAGTTGAATAAATTCAAATAACTAAAACATTTAAGGAAATTGAGATAAGACAATGGATATTCCAGGAGCTAAATTAACCAGATAAATTTATTTTTGCAACATATTTACTCAGGTCTAGGATTGGGAACCTTCTGTAATGCTCATTCACTAAAGATCCTTTTATCTTTGGTAATAATATCTTAGATCTACATAGAACTTTTTACCTCAAAGCACTGAACAAATGAGAGCACCAAGAGGTGTATAAGTACAACCAATTGGTATACAGCAATGGACACAATGGCTGGGAGAAGAGAAACCTGAACTAAGAGCAGTGGACTCCACACTTGTAAAAAATGTCATGATCTTTGATAGCCTTATAGAACCTGAGAGTGGAAGGTCGCATCTAAATCATAAGAACATAAGCGCTTCCATACTGAGTCAGACCAGGGTCCATCATGCCCATGGATCCACAGGATCAGTGCTACACCCCCAGCTTTGGAACAGTCTCTAAGAGGAACCCCTAAAGTATGCCAGACCTCTAAGGGGTCTCACTCTTCATGCACAGGGTAGGTCCCACAGCCTAACTGCCTCCTTAGACTGAATGTCTGGGGCTCCAGCACTCCTCCTGCATCACACCATTAGCTCTGTTCAGAGAGTCCAACTGAGATAGGCTCCTGGTAGTCACTCGATCACCCTACAGGGATTAATGCACCTCACCAAGCATTTGCAGTGACAATCAAACAGCGTTGTCAAAACAGTAAGGTTTATTAGTCAGCTCAGCTGGAACACAGTACAGGAAGTCCTTAGGTTAGCCTAGAGAAATGAAGGTGAAAGCATACACCATTCTGGTTAGCACAGAGCCCAGCAAAGCTGTAGTGAACCCCATTGTTCAAGCTCCGTCTGGCTCCTTGTGGCCAGGGTTAAATCTGTCTTCAGGTTTAGCAACTGTGACAGATATTCCAGGGTTCTCAAACTTCATTGCATCATGACCCCCTTCTGACAATAAAAAATATTACATGACCCCAGAAGCGGGGGACCAAAGCCTGAGCCCACCCGAGCCCTGCTGCCCCAGGTGGAGGGACCAAAGTCCAAGTCCTACCAGCTTGGGTGGTTGGGGGGCAAAGCTAAATGGAAGCTGAAGCTTAATGGAAGCCAAAGCTCAGGGTTCGGCTTCCGTCCCGGGCTCCAACAAGTCTAATGCCAGCCCCGGCAACCCCATTGAAACAGTTTGGGATTCCAACCCACTTTGGGGTCCCAACCCACAGTTTGAGAACCTCTGTGTTAACCCAATAACCAGTCTGTGTTTGATATTTTCATAATTTGCATTCCCAAAATCAGTTTTCATCCAATATAAGTAAGTGACTGGAGAATGATCCTATGCCACAAGATTATGGGAAAAGATGTATTAATGGGTGATATTGTGAAAAATTAACATTAAGAGTAATTTTTTGCTTACAAGATATCTGGTAGACACATTTTTCTAACACATGCCCTAACCGCAGGGTGCATGATGTGTTAATGAGATAGTTAGAATCACATTATAAAAAGAGGATACCCAGATTAGGAAAATTGAGCTCCCTATGGGAAACTCCATCAGGAGCCATCCCTCTACTGATAATCAATCCATGAGAGACTCATCAGACTCTAACACTATCTAGGAGGATGTGAGTATAACTATATTTGTAACTTGTGTATAGGTCTTTATAGAATTTCAATATGCTTAGGTAATCATAACCTTAACTACAATTGACTAAAACTTGTAAAACAGACGAGACCTTGTACTTGTGAATGTATGTACAGACACTACTCTTGGTCTTTATGTGCTCCTAGAGACTCTAAATCTGACACAAGTAGCAGAGCTGACTTCCACTCTGCTAAGCTTGAAACTAGCCACTGAAGAGCTGAACTCACGATGGTGTCATACCACATTGCAAAATTCACTTTAAATAAAATAAAAGGCTACAAGCCCTTTTTAAAAATTGGCATTGCATTAGCTACCTTCCAGTCATCAGAGGTACAGAGGTACAGAGGGTGATTTTCCATGATAGGTCACGTACCACGTGCAATTTTATGTTTGAGTTCCTTCAGAATTCTTGGGTGAATCCCATCTGGTCCTGGTGACTTAGTACTGTTTAGTTCATCAATTTGTTCTAAAACCTCTTCTCTTGACTTCACTGCTAAAAAGAGGTCTGTTCATTTTACCTCTGCGTAGCTATTGCACACAAGCTATCCTGAGGTGAAAAAACAGTAAAGAGAAGGCACTTAAATTTTATCCTGAGGTAAACTAGGTGAGGTCAAAACTATACACCCCTGCCTGCTTGCGGTTGATCTTGCCTCATGTCATTTAGCTTTCAATAAAAGTAAAATGCCTTGCCTTCACTGTGATTTTTACCTCAGGATAGCTCATGCATGCTAGTTACCTTGAGGCAAAACAACCATATCTGGTCTTAGCAGTAAATACAAGGCCTAAAAGTAAACTTCATGATACTCAGTTGATTTATATCAGAAGGGTGATGGGTTGAGACTCCTCTCCTGTAACTTGAATGTGTGTTTCCAGAAGATATTTCAAAAGGGGGGGGTGAAATCCTTGACCTCAGTGACTTCAGTTTTGCCACAGACCCCAACGAGGGCAGGATTTTATGCCTGATGTTTATCCTCTTCAGATGGTGAAGGAAAGAATGTCACCTTCTATGAGTTAGCTGAACATTACCTTGTTTAATCAGTGGTCTTAAAAGGCTTAGGCCGAAGCCTGCTTCCTTTGAAACCAGTGGGGATTTTGCCATTAGTGTCAATGGCACTAGGCCCCAAGACTGAGGTGTTTAATACCTTTCTCACTGGCCCTTCTAATTCCTTCATACTGGTATAACTATGTTGATAAAAATCAGAAATTTAACCAAAATAGGTGTACTGGTACAAAGTCTGTTTAGAGAGAAGAGAAAAATAGACAAGGCAGATATTTGCAGCATCTTTTTGACTGGGCCCACATGAGCCATGGAGCCTGTTGATTTTTGCCTCACTGCAGAGCTGTGTGCTTATCAACGTAATTGAGTAAGGGTACGTGTAGGAAGGGACTGACAATCCAATAGTCCTTTATTCCAATCCACATAGTTCAGTAAAGAAATCTGAGCATTTTGCTTCTTTTTTCCCCTCTTTTTTTCTTTTCAGTATCACCCCATTGCTGGAACACATTGCACTGTATACGCAGGACTCTTCATCTTCAGTTTTTATTTTAATTTTTCCTGAGAATTTATTGGTGTTTATTACTACAACAACAAAACCAGCTGAAAATCAGTGCAGAAACTATTAATCATTTTTCTGCGTAAATATCAGGGTTTATTCTGGTGGACAGAAGGACAGATTTTCATTTTCTTCCCATTTTAGTGTGTCAAATCTTTTAACCGTTATCTGCTAGCAGCTTGAAATGTTTACGTGGTAGGCGTGAGATTCATCAGTATGTTCAGATGGGCATGCACTTCAGAGCTTGCATGCATGCCTGTTTGTTTATTGTGTGTATCTTCTAGACTAATACATGGCCTTACTTCAATAGCCAGCTTTGCATACACACACAGACTAATGTATTATCATTATACATATATTTCATGCAATGTATTGCATTTTCCTAATAAAACAAGTTATTTTTATACATTTGAATGATGCAAAAGTAGGGTGAAAATTGGGAAAAAACGAATAATACTTTTTGTAAAACCCAGGATTTTTTCAGTAAAAATCGTTTGAAACTGAAAATGAAGGGGCTTATGTATAAGATATATACGCTCCCATAAGGCCCTCCCTAGAGAGCTATTCATTATTATTATTAGCACTTATTACTATTTATTTTATCATCACTATTATTAGAGCTAGTTGTAAAAAGCAAACTTTTTTTGCAAAAACCCTTGAAATTTTGAACATTTTCAACTAGCTGTAATAATCCTTATTATTTTATTATTTATGTTCCACTAGGTGGGTTCTAAGCATTGAAAGGAAGTAAAAGGCAAGGTCCTTCCACCAAAATACCTACAATCTAAGGTTTAGAAACACTTCTGTAACCCACTAGTCAGTGTGCCCTTCTGTGTCTGAGACATCTTCGATAAGCTATGGCTACCGCCCCCATATCTAGAGCCTGGCTCTTTAGCTGAAGGAGTTCATGCTTTTAGCTCTGGAAGCCCCAGTTCAATCCCCAGTGTATGCCAAAATGACCGGTTTTGCATGGGCTTAATTTATGTATGTGAGTAGGTTCATGCGCAGGTAGTCCCATGTGCATAAACTTAAGCACATGACATGTGTAATTATTTGCATGATCTGGGCCTAACTGTTTTGTTAAGAAAAATGTCGTCTTTGAGGACAGAGCTCAGGACCTTTGGATTACAAGACTGGCCTGTAGTCTATTATGTTAAGAAAGCTCTAAAACTATGTTCAACTGGGAGCCTCTAGAAAGTCTGAGGTGTCTCTACTTAGATTTGTATATCCAGAGGCCAGACATTCTCAGTGAAAGTCACTTCTCTGGACTTTTCTCTTCTCTTGATCCAACAGGCCATGAGTCTGTTGGCCTTCAGGACTCACTAAAATAGCAAGGCCCGTCTGATTACCTAATACTTTTTCGGTGTGGTTTGAGTGGGTGGGGTGGGATAGGCTGGTAAAGCTTGTGAATACAGGCCTGATTCTCTGCTCCATTACACAGGAGTAAAATGGGTGTAACTCCAGTCCTGAAGCTTGCTTCTGATGGGCTATAACATACAAGTAAATGATCATGGGGATGTTTGTCACACTTGGTGAGGTTTTGTTACTGGTTTGGCTTTTATATTTTTCAAGTTGGAAGCAGAGGCAAAGTGAGCGGGGTGGCAGGAAGGGGTTTGTAGAGACAAATAGGATGGGGGAGGGGGAATATTGGGCAGTGGGAGTGAGGCTAACAGTGAAGGGGAGAAGGGGTTGGGGCAAACAGCCCAAGCTCAAACCATGGAATTCAGATGACAGCACTGCTGTCCAAGGGGCTGTGAAAATCTGGGGCAGTCGAAAGGACACCCCATCTGGATCTCACCACCCCACTTGTGTTAATGGATGTCCCTGGCTTGTTTTGTGGATGCCCCTGGCTCCTGCAGGGGCCAAACAGCTGCTGCTCATGCCCCAGAAATCCTTCCTCTATTGATCCTAGATGGGGCCCACACGAGGGCATTTGTCCCTGGTCATTCCTTGGCTCTTCCCAGTTCCAGATGGGTGAATCTCTGGTTCTGCTGAACCAGGATCTAATTCTTTACTGGAGCCAGCCTGGCTGGGGATGGGGGAGGCAGCTGGGGGGTTGTTGCAAGGGTCCCTATCAGCTTCAGAGCTGGGAGTGGACCTCCCCCCAGGCTGCAGGCCAGCTGCTTCTGACTCTTGCTAGGGGTGATTCTCTGGCTCTGGGCAAGGCTTTCTCCCCTGAGCCCATGTGGCTGAGATGGGTCACCTCCTGTGAGTAGCGGGTTCATCTAGGGATGGGGGCAAAGGATCTACCTGGGCATCCCCCCCCTCTGGGCACCGGCTACTTCCATCCCTTTGCCCAATCCCACCCTCCCTCCAGCAGCATGTTTCCCTGCACCGAAGCAGCCGGGTAGCCACAAGTCCGGCCTGGCGGCTGCCGTGTTCAGACAGTCCCCTCCCTCCCAGGGTGGCTGAAAGCATCCGAGGATGCTGCGCTCCCTCCCCGAGCCCGGCACGCTTCCTGGAGGCGCCTTGGCCAGCCGCTGCTCCCCCGACGAAACCCTCTGCGGGGCCCAGGGCAATGCACGCACCCCCCCCCCCCACCCCGGTTTCCTTCTAAACTCCTCGGCTCTTCACTCCCACCCTGGTCCCACTCCCTGCCGCGATGCCAAGCCCCAGCCACTCCATCCGCGGACACCAGCGCCTCGTCGCTCGCTTGCAGAATCCCTGGGGCAGCGGAGAGGAGGGCTGGGGAATGCGGGCGGGGGGGGGGGGGGGGAGGAGAAGAGTTTGATTGAAGGACCCTGCTTTGGATAAACCCCGCCCACCCCTCTTTCTCATTCGCCCCCCCTCCTGCTTCCATATTAATGAGGCTAGCCAAGGGGAGGGGATTGGCTCAGTGCCCCTCCTCCCCCCTTTCCTTTTCTCAGGCACTTGTGTGGAGCTGGGGGGGGGGGAGGGCAGGGGGGCTTGCATTTCTCCGCAGGACCGGCTCTCGTCTTTGCAGCGCATTGTCTGGGCATGAGACTCGCACCCAGGGGAGCGCAGGCTGGCTGGGGCTCGCGGGCTGTGCATCTGATCCAGCCTCCCCGCCCTCCCCTTTCCCCCGGCTCCTCGGAGCGCAAATTAATTACTTGATTAAAAAAAAAAAAAAAAGTTTGCAGCCCCCTCCTCCGGCGATGTAGCAATGGGAAATTCCTTCACGGCACAGAGCGCGCCAATGCCTTGTGCAAGGGCAGCCCGGAGGCGCGTGGCAGGGAAGGGAAGACCAGGGAGGGGATTTTTAATTCCTTTTGGAGAAATCAGACCGTGTGTGTGAAGGGGCAGCCTAGCTCCCTTTGGTCCTTTGCATCTCCTGGATTGCTCGCCACCTACTTGAGTCAAGCAGATCGCGACTGCAGTTGCCTTCAGCCTCCCCCTGCTCCCCCCCCCCCCCAACCTTGCCTTGCTCACCTGGGAAGGTGAAGAATGCATCTCCAAGATTGGGACCGACCCTTGCTGCAATGGTAAGCCCTGGTCCCTCTTCCTTCCAGCGCGTGCTGTACTTGGCTTGCAGTGATTTTGCTCCTCTCGCTTGCTGGGTCTCACTGCTTAGCTGGAGACTGGATGGCAGCTGAGAGCTACCCGTGCCATGCTTTAGTTGAACCCTGACTTGACCAAGTCGGTGCCTTGATTGTAGTCCGTAAGGAGAGCAGGGATGCGGTAAAGGAAGTAGGAATGTGAATTGGGTTGTGTTGCAGGAGTGACACTGATTTGCTCGCTTTCCCAGTCCCTGGATGGGAAAATCACACCCAAGCGTCTTTCTGCCTCCAGCAACCACTGCATGCATCTGTGGGGTGGTGGTGCTTGTTTGTTTGTTTGTTTTTTCTTTCTTTAAAACCAAACAACTGGGGACAGGCTAACGTGTTGTTGGTATGTGGATCACGTCTGGTTTTAATGCAATATGGCTGGTAAATAAAACCTGATTGCTAACAGAGCCAGGGCTGCGATTGGTATTTTTCTGGCTCAACGCTCCCTTGCACACTTCTGCATCTTCGTTCACCTGCCGCAGCAACTCTGATTCGCCCTTCTACCAAATGCGCCAAAAGGGTTAGCGAGACTTCTCTGGTTTTACTATGAAGTAGTAGCTAAAATCTCTATTCTTGTACCGTAATCTCTGTTGGGGGGGGGGGGGGGGGGTTTCTCTTATCCGTATTTGAACAGCTTGTTCCAATATTTCCATCTCTATGCAAAGCACATTAAAGTCAGAGCCACCACACAGGACTTCTCATCTTACTGCTGTGTTGTGCCCTGAACCTGCCATGTGCAGTGGTTGGGGCTGTGGTTGTACTGGAATCTCACCATTTACATCAACAGCAGAGAATATTTAATGTCTGGAGATATAGCTACAGCATCAGGGGAGGGGTGCAGATTTCTTTTTTTTTACGTGGTGATATTTGTGGCCTGATTCTCATCTCAGTAGGGTGTGTACATGTGGAAGAACTCCTCTGAAGACAGTGGATTTCCTCTGGGTTTAAGCTGGGGTGGGAAACAGAATCTGGCCCTTTGCTTGCAAAACATGTGGGATATCATTGCAGATAAAACCACTGGACAAAAAAATCAGACCAAACACAGTCACATTGTAAATACCTTTATAATATTTTAATATCCTTCATGGTTGCTTATACAAGGCGTATGTTGTACAGTTATACCCATCTACAAATTGATTGAAGCAGGTTATTTTAAATCCGACAAAGTACACATACATTTTTGTGTGTGTGTTACTCTGTTTAGATATGCCTCTATCTCCCTTCAGCATTCCTGTACTTCATAGGATGGTTAAAATTGGGGAAACAATTGACGGGAGCATAATTTTTTAAAAAGTAAATAAATGCTTGCTGTATATTATTACTGTCAGCTGGACCAGGAGGGTGAACTCCTTAACCTGATATAGCTATAAATACACAGAGAGACTACTTTTGACAGGCTTTCATGTTCATATAATACAAAAATTCACGCCTGACAGCTCTGTCTTCAAAGAAGTTTCCCACTGGATGGACATAACGAAACAGTTACATTCTGATGAAGAACCGAAGCAGGTCATTTGATGTAATGATTTGTAGATTCCAAGGCTATAAGGGACCATTGTGATACTGACCACTTGTACAACACAGACTGTAGAACATCCCTAAAATAATTCCTAGAGCAGATCTTTTAGAAAAAATATCCCATCTTGATTTAAAAATGATGAGTGATGGAGAATCCACCATGACCCTTGGTAAATTGTTCCAATGCTTAATGACTCTCACTCAATTAAAAATGTATAACTTATTTCAGATTGAGTTTGTCTAGCTTCAACTTCCAGCCATTGGACTGGGTTATACTTTTCTGTGCTAGTCTGAAGAGCCCATTATTAAATATTTGTTCGCCGTGTAGGTTCTTACAGACTGTAATCAAGTCACCCTTTAAATTTCTCTTTGTTAAGCTAAATAGATAGACTCAGAAGAGCTTAATCATTATACGGCATTTTTTCTAATCATATAATCATTCTCGTGGCTCTTCTCTTAACCCTCTCCAACTGATCAATATCCTTCTTGAATTAGGGGCATAATGATAAGACATGGACTGAAATTTTTCTGTCTGTATCTTAGCTACCGTTCAGTTTTTTGTCTCTGGCTGAGGGCAGCAATTGTTGATGTATTGAACATCAATGTATTGAACATTGTTGAAACTGAAGGTCAAATAGAATTGATCTGTTTTCACTGGCAATCACTTTTGAGGACATGGCATGGAAGGCTTTTTGTTTTGTTTATTAATGTGAATGTGTGCGTGCTTTAAATGTGTTGCAGTGAGCAGGATTGCTGCTTGAACTGAATCGATGGTTAGATAACTGGTCGGTTCTCTTGGCTAAGAAGAAGGAAAGCCTGCTGGTCCAGCTGATTTCTCTTTGAATAGGGCTGCTCTGTAAATAATGGAATACACAGTGGCTAATCAGGTTCTGATGTTCCATCATTCCTTGACAACACAACACCTAGAGTGTATCTTTTTCCTCATGCATTTAATATCTGCCGTTTGTACTACAGATTCACAGCCACACGTAGCCATCTAGAAGTGCTCTACTCTGCCCATATCTGGAGGGTGTAAACACCAAGGCAGGAGAGGAATTGTTTAGGATGCTACCAG
Organism: Lepidochelys kempii; assembly: GCF_965140285.1. Taxonomy (NCBI): domain Eukaryota; kingdom Metazoa; phylum Chordata; order Testudines; family Cheloniidae; genus Lepidochelys; species Lepidochelys kempii. Next base: position 260,897,315 of record NC_136381.1, read on the forward strand.
GGTGAATAATTTTAAGGGTTGGGGTGGCATTAAAATTAGGAACATTTACATGAAAAGTAAATAGCGAAATCTCTTAGACTGTGGAATACTCTATTGGCCACTTCCAACCCCTGGTTCCTGACTGCTCTCTTGGTATTCAGGTTTTTCTCATCCCAGCTCATAGCAGCCAGCATTCTGAGGACAGTGTTTTGGGATGGTTTTCCTGTGCCTCTGCCTTTGACCATTTGTTCCAGCAGGGGACCCGATACCGCCTCATCTGAATACAGAGGATTGTTGTTTTTTTTTTAATTCCTTCTGAGCACTTAGTACAAAGTAAGTCTAACTCCAAAATTATCTTTTAATAAAACCCAGTTCTTCAAGTTAAGGAACAGGGAAAAGTCAAAGCAAATCCAAGGCAGGTCATGTACTGTAATTCTTATATGATCTAAAGTCTAGGTGGAAATCTTGCTAGAACAGGTCAGATCTTACAGTTACTACTGATTTAAGCCAAAGTGCATTCAGCTGGTGTAAATCGGTACAGCTCCACGGACTTCACTTTCTTGGATTTATACCAGCTGAAGATATGGCCCCTACAGTTCATGTGTGACAAGTCATTTCTGTTAGCATATCAGTCTGACCTTAAAGTCAGCAAGGAGTATTCTCCCAAGGGTTTATGCCCCTGTGTTTTTACTGCCTGTGCCCCTTTGATGTTTAAATCTGAACATCCTGTATTACCATTTTAGGCATGAAGGGTCTGATTCTCCTCTCAGTTAGGGCCTGATCCAATGCCTATTGACATCTCACTAGGAATGGAGTGACCTTTTACCCCAGTGCAAATCTGGAGCAACGACACCACTGAAGTCAGTGAGGTCACACCAGTGTGGGTCTGTTTCTCCTTGTCCTCACCCCACTTTAAAAGCCATCTTTTGTGGCAAAATACCGTCGTGGGTGCTGGAACTAGGGGTGCTAGGGGTGCTGCCACACCCCGTGGCTTGAAGACATAATAACAGTCCAAATACATGGTTTCCACCTTCAGCACCCCCACTACAAAAATTGTTCCAGCATCCCTGCATATAGGCAAGGACAATCGCCACACCACTGAGTAAACTTATTTCTCTGGGTTTCATAATTCCCCTTGAACTTTATTCCTGATATGTAATGAAGCTCAGCATCCCTTGAGAGAGCTTTCCAATTCCCACTTAGTTTAACATGCAGCACTTCAAAGAAATCCTTTGAAGCTGAGTGTGTTTGATAGCTACATGCAACACATACTAGACACGGGCCTTCACTCATCTGCTGTGGCTGGCTGCAAAGCTGTGTGTCCCTTTGGATGCCAGTTTTTAGAGCGGATTGGAAAAATGAGGGGGGGGTGAGAAATTCATACATTTTTGGCAGATTTTTCACCTTTTTCTGTTTTCTTGTTTGTTTTTGTTTGGTCGTTATCTGATTAGCTCTAATAAATCATGCTGTCTCGCTTTATGAAACCTCCCAGCTGTCCTTGCTTAAACATTTACATAATGACAAAATTTAAACCCTCGAGAAACACTTTCAAAGTTCCTAGGGGCCAGATTCCCAAGCCCTTATTCATGCTGTGTAATACCTTAAACATGTATGTGAGTGAGGCTACTTGGAGCGAAAAAGCGATTGGAATCAGCACCCTATGGTTTTAATAATTCCAATGTATATCTCATGATCAGGGGTTGGATTGTCCCATCTCCCAAAGGACCGTGTGGAAGCCCTTTGTTCAAGACAGTTGAAACTAGAATGGATAATGTGCTGGAGAATATAATGTGGGAAACAATCATGCACGGATATAGGGATGGAGCTAAGAGTGCCCTTCCAGCGTTTTGCTGCTCTGAGTCTGTGATAATAGTACTATCCATCTGAGTTATTCTAATACAGTTGCCTTCTCAGGGTGAGCTAGTCAGCCTTGAGAATCTTAGTTTCTCCACTCAGAAGACAGATTATTGCTTTGCAAATCAATGTGACAACCATATTACCACTTAATTTCAGTGATACTGTTTGCAACACCGTGGGTAAGTGTGTGCCAATTTTTCCATTATAATTCTTTTTTTAGGGCATATATTACGAATCTCAATTGAAACTAGTCAGACATGATGTTACTTTACAAAATACATTTTTTAAAAAATGTTTTACATGATATTACTTTAGGGTGCATTTAAAAAAAATCGTCTTAGAAAGTGTGAAAACATCTATTTAAAACAGGCAATTTTATAAATGTTTGTTTAAAAAAATCCTAACAAATCTAGATTGTTCATGTAACTCTTACACTTTTTCCTTACAACAGAAATGAAAGGGATTAACTCATACCATTGCTTAATTATTTTTGGTATGTATTTAAATTAATCACTTCGGAATTGTTAAGGTTTAAAAGTTTCCCATTGCACAGAGCTACTTCTGACACAGATATTTAAGATTTGTCTGTCTGTTGTTGTTAATAATACCTGGCTCTTATATGGGGCTTTTGATCAATAGGTCTGTAAGGACTTTAAAAAGGAGGTCAATTGCATTATTCCCATTTTACAGATGGGGAAACTGAGGCCAGGGGAGGTGAAGTCACTTGCCCAAGGTCACCCAGCTGGCCAATGACAGAGCTGGGACTAGAACTGAGGTCTCCTGAGGTCCAATCCAGTGCTCTAATCATTATGAAATGACAATCACAGTAGCATTTTGGTACCACTTTGAGATCTTTGGATGAAAGGCGCTCAGTCCCTGGAAATTAACTGATCATTATAATTTACTGACTGTTATTTATAGGCTCTGGTAAATGTTGAATGGGACTGATGGATAGTGGGAAAACTCCTCCTGTTTTATATACATACTATCAAATGATTTAAAAATAAAACATGGAATGGATTTTTATTTTTCAGTTCTCTGATGCAGGGCCCAGTTCTGCCACACATCCTCCCCCGGAGGAGTACATGACTCTGCAAGCTGCCTTGTTGATATCAAAAGGAAGAAGGTACTACTTAGTCTGAGTAAGGGTACCAGAGTAGGGCCCCATTCATTCAATCTGAGTTAGATTGTGTCATTAGGCAGAGCCCTGAACAAGGGAGGTGCTTAAATTGCTGCAGTCCGGAGGTGAAATCTTGGCCCCATTGACTTCAGTGGGGTCTTGATTTCAACACGAGAGCATAGCACCCAGGAGCCCTGGTCATGGGGTAAGTGCAGTACAAACACAGAACAAAAAGACAGTCCCTGGCTAAAAAAGCTTTGAATCTAATTACCCATCTTTGTAAAGTGCTTTGAGATCTGAAGATGGAACAGCACAATGTGAGTATAAAGCATGATTGCTAGCCAAATATTTTTATATTTTTTTCCAGTGGGGTACCCAAGGCACAGTGATGTTCAGTGACTTGGCTGGAAGGTAGCATTTCCCACTGGTTTTAGACACAGGTTACAGAACCAGGTAACCTAAATTCTAGTCTTGAGTTTGATATTTAATTTGCAATGACTTCTCCTCACTTTTTCATCAATCTTTGGCTGTGTTATGAATGTATGCATATCATGATGGCCTAGGGAACCTGCCGGTCTTGTCAGGTGTGCACAGAATGAGGCAGGACTTCACAGGAGCCATTGTTGGCTTTTAAAAATAATGTGGAGACTTAACTGCATTTATTTAACGTTTTAGAACTTTTCCTACACAAAAGAAAAAAAATGATTAACAAAACCTGTGAAATTTCAAAACCAAAAAGCTTCATTTAATAAAAAAGATAAAGTTGGGAGGTGACAATAATGGAAATACTTTATTTACTGTCAGATAGGGGTGTTTTTTTAGTATGGGTTGGGTTTTGAAATTTCAAAATTCAACCCTAACACAAACCCCATTTTCATATTTTTCAGTTCATACACATTGAGCAGTTTCTAGTGCAAACCCATGCATACACGGTTAATCTCCTCAGCATAAATCTGTAGTCATACACATTCTCATAAAATACATCCAGCATCTAATGTACTATCCAAAAACAATGTTACTGTCAGTTGATAATTATATCTAATAATGCTTCCCATTTAATATTATCCCTTGGAAAAATATTTACTGAAATCACAACAATAAAGATACATAAACCCTCCTCAGCAATCTATATGTCAGAGCTGAAGTTATTGTGTTGTGATGGAAAAATGAATTTCTTTATACTAGATAAGAATGATGTTTGTTTTTATTTGCAAAAAGAAAAGGAGTACTTGTGGCACCTTAGAGACTAACCAATTTATTTGAGCATAAGCTTTCGTGAGCTACAGCTCACTTCATCGGATGCTGTAGCTCATGAAAGCTTATGCTCAAATAAATTGGTTAGTCTCTAAGGTGCCACAAGTACTCCTTTTCTTTTTGCAAACACAGACTAACACGGCTGTTACTCTGAAACCTGTTTTTATGTGGGCAGTGTAAGACTTGCAATGTATGAAGTGAGCTGTAGCTCACGAAAGCTTATGCTCAAATAAATTGATTAGTCTCTAAGGTGCCACAAGTCCTCCTTTTCTTTTTGTGAACGTCCTTAGCAGTTAGTTTGCTTTCTTTAAACATTTGGGTTTTGCAAATGATGCAATAAATAACAACTGTGGTCATTTAGCAACCTTGACTTTTTATTTTTAGAAGAAGTTTTAAATTTAGGAACACATATAAAATGAGGCATTTGTCAAGTCTATAGTTAAATGCATATTTTATTTTTCAGTGCCCTTTACTAAACCAAAATTAAGAGAATACTTACAGAATATATTGTGTTAAATATTTACAGCTTCCGCGACATGAACCAGATGAAGATCTAGCCACTGCAGTTGCTGTGTTTTTTCTCTTGCACACTAGTAAACTGACCTCTCTCTACTTGGCCTGGAGAAGAAGTTTATAAAGAAGCTAGAACTAGCACATGATGTAAAGGCCTTGGTTAAAGTAAATAGAAATTACTCATTTCCTGTGTGGGGAGAATCAGACCCTTGGAATCTTACCAGGAGTTTTGTGGTTAGCTTAAGATGGAGAGGAGAAGAGAGAGTATCAGAAAGATCACAGGTGTCAGAGTAGCAGCCGTGTTAGTCTGTATTCGCAAAAAGAAAAGGAGGACTTGTGGCACCTTAGAGACGAACCCATTTATTTGAGCATGAGCTTTCGTGAGCTACAGCTCACTTCATCGGATGCATAAAGTGGAAAATACAATGAGGAGATTTATATACACACAGACCATCTCCTCATTGTATTTTCCACTGAATGCATCCGATGAAGTGAGCTGTAGCTCACGAAAGCTTATGCTCAAATAAATTGGTTAGTCTCTAAGATGCCACAAGTCCTCCTTTTCTTTTTAGAAATATCACAGGTACTTGAGCTCCTAATGACTAATGAATGTGCCACAGTTGTCAAAGAAGCCTGGACTTCCATAGTTTGATTCATTTACTTGAATTGCGTTAAGTTGGGCATTGGAGGAGTATTTTATGCTAGTGAAGGAGCTAGTTAGTGGAGATGAGTTTATACCATGGGCGAGCAGCTGGAGGAGAAGTCATTGGCCAGAACAGCACTGAATAATTGCAGAAGGAAGAGCAGGATGGAAGGTCGTCATTGCCTGTGCTGAAGATGCTGCTCTGCACCACTGGCCCTGGATAACTCTGCCTCAGCTGTAACTGCTTGTCTCTCTTACTCTTGATCTCGCTCCCCACTCTTCCCCAGCTTCATCCCTGTCCACTCATCTTGTACTCTTCTACCCTGTTGCCTTCTTCTGCATAGAAGGACGTATGTCGTGGGTGTTCCGGGGCTCAAGCCCCAACCAAAAAATAATAGAGAGTGCTCAGCATACAGCAAGGTGGTGGCTTAGCCGTAATACTTTAAGTCAGTCCATTTTATAATACATGGCTATTTTGTTCAGAGGCTAAAAGGGAGATCTTTTGAGCTATCTCACTATTTCTAAGGCATCTATTGCTTTGCTGTCTAAGCACTGATGCTTTCAGATACAGTCCATTTGATCCACTGATGCGCTCACTAAATCTTGTCTATATTCCATACACAACAAGGAAAACATGGACACTTTTTTTTATATAACAGAAAAATCTAATTCCAGATTTTTCAGGTGATCCTAATATATGAATGTTTATATACCTTGGCACCTTTTTCTCCAACCACTTTGCTTTGCAATATAAACTGGTCCTGTGTTTGAGTTTTCTGTTTTCAACTGAATAGATTCACAGAATGTCAAGACACATCTGTCTACCCTAGGTACCTATATGGTTCCCATTACTGTAGTCTCTAAGCACCCCACAATCTGTAATGTATTTATTCTCTAAGCACCCCAGTGAGGTAGGGCAGTGCTATTGTCCTCATATTACCAATAGGGAACTGACACACACAGAAACAAAGCGACTTAGCCAAGGTCACTCAGGACACCTGGGGCAGAATAGGGTCTTCAACCTTTGTCTCTTGTGTCCAAGCCTAGCACCTTAACCAGTGGGGCATCCTTCCTCTCAAAGTGCTGCATTACTTTTCATGTTAAGAATGTATAAGGCCTACATTTAAAAATCAACCGTCTCTAGTGACATCTCAATTTGGACATGCAACACTTTCTAAAGTGGTTTAATTTTTGGAAAGCGCTCAGCAACCACTCTGAAAAATCAAGCCGCTTTAACATGCAACAAGTTGGGCATCATAAATCACTAGACAGTTCTGAAAACTTAGACTAGAGACTGCCACAGAATTTGCAATGCATGAGCAGGATACCACTTGCATTGGAACTGAGAAGGATGAAGCAGCAAAGTTCATATAGGACCAAACTTGTGTTGGTATTAATGTTCTCTACGACTGTGTAGTTCTTCTCTACTTATTGATATGCATCTCTCCTTGGAGTAGATGCATCTGAGGCTTTGTTTCAACTTCTGTCAGTGGCTGAAAGACGGAGGAGCTACTGCTGAGCAAGAAGAGTGACCTCCTTCCCAAGATCACGTCCTTTATCTCCTCCCTTGACGTCCCCTATTTGTAACTGTGATATCGTCCTGACCTCAAACTCCTCTTCTCCAAAATCAAGACGTTTGAGGCAAATGATAGAATAAACGGATGACAAAACATGGAATTGTGTGAACTGATCAAAATGATGTTAGTAATGGCAATGTCTTCTGACGCTGCATGGTTCTGCCCCTCTCATCTGTGTATCAGTATACAGACATTCCTCCTCTCACACAATATTTTCTCTGTTGCTGGTTCATTCTTTTCATATATCAGTATTCAGAGCTGGACTTGAGGGAGAAATATCTGGCTTTCTCTCTCACAGCAGGAAAGAAAAAATATAATCATAAAAATATTTCCTTTCTGAAATTTCACCTGCCTTTGTGCAATTTTCAGATTTGCCAGTAATCAATGAGCACGGCAAATCATTGTCAGCATTGCTCCTGAAAGCTCCCTAAAAGAGCCCTCCCCAACACACCCCAGCAATGTAGTGATATCTCATCCTTTCATTTCATGCACCAAGCTTTCTGTCCCGCTTTTCACAGTGTCCCCAAATAACCTTCCATCGTTTCTTGTTTGCATGTATTTTTCTGTACTATTTTAATTTGTGTTCTCTTCATTCAGTGTGATTCAGCATTTTTTGCCAACACCATCGCTTTGGCCAACCTTGAGATAAACAGCTACATGGTTGACTGCCGTCTATTTTCAGCCCTAGATTTACAAAAGGCTCATTAAGTTTCCACAACCATTTCTTCATCTTTTAAGCCATTAATGTGGGTGAGGGTGAAATGATAGTGCAGGAACTTCACTCATTATTGTAGCTCATCCTTGCTAAGATACTGTGGCTTCAGCTAGAGCTGTTCTTTTGTTCTTGCTGTACATCTCAGCAAGCATTCTATCAATGTCCTTTGATTTTTTTATGCAGTCTTTTTAATTGGCTTGCCCATATAACTTATTATTTATAATTACGGTAACACCTAGAGGCTTCAATTGATGTGTTAGGCACTGTACACCCATAGTAAGAGACAGTCAGAGAGCTTACAATCTAATTCAGTGGTCCCCAAACTTTTTACCTCATGCCCCTCCTTACCCCTGACTGTGCCCCCTTCTGTCCCCCGGGGCCGGGAGCAGGGTTGCGGCTCCGGGAGGGGGGGACATGGACAGGGGCAAGGGGGGCGAGGTTGGGGCCACAGCTGGGGGTAGGGGCCGGGCTGGGAGTGGAGCCTCAGCCAGGGGCTGAGACCGGCACCCGGGGTCTGAGGCCAGTAGCAGAACTGAGTGGCATTCCCTCTCTGCTCCCTGTGGGGGTTGGCCTGGGCTCCAGGCCTGGCCCCCTAAACATTCCTCCACCACCCGCAGGGGGGGATGCCCCACAGTTTGGGGACCTCTGATCTAAATAGACAAGACTGACAGTGAGAGGGGGAAAATGAAGTATTCTCATCTCCATTTTATGGAGGGGGAAGTGAGACACAGAGATGAAATGGCTTGTCCAAGGGGAGTCAGAAAGTTGGCAGCTGAGGTGAGAATTAAGCACAGGTCTTCTGAGACCTAGTCCAGAGTCTTTACCACAACATGGTCCTTCCTCTCACGAGTAGAGCTTTATCAAATACATATTTTTAAAACCCAGAGTAGGAGTTGCACATCTTAGGATAACAAAATAAAAGCAAGTATTTTGATTTTTTTATTTAAATTTATAAAAACAATTAGCCAAACACTCAGGGCTTTCCCCCCGGAAAGGGGATTTCTATCAACGTGACATTGTCATCATCCTCACAATGCAGAGAACATGAAGCTTAGCAGCTGAACACACTCTCAAACTCAGAGCTCTTGTGAGCTTTGAAAAGCAGCACATCACTTGCAAACCTTTGTCCTTAATGTTTGCAATGTGCTTGTCTTTTTTTTTTTTTTTTTTATGATAGGCAGTGAGGAAGAATTACATTGGCCTTTCCAGGCAAAAAGCATCTCCCTTGATGAGAAGAATCTTTCCTTTCAGGCTTAACTCCTCAGTGAAAGGGATGGTAATTAGACTAGTGTGTAGTCAGCAGAATAGATAATCCTTTTCATTAGCTGCTGTAATCTGGAAGGATTTCCTTTCCAAATGGGTTACCATATCTATAACTTGCTAATTATGAATGTATGAAGGGTCTTGTGTAAACTTCTCCTGACTACTTAGTCAAGTAGGTTCTAGTCTTAAATTCTTGGGGTGAAATCCTGATCCTGAAATCAGTCCCCACTGATATCAATGCCTGAACTCCCATTGACTTCAATGGCATCAGGATTTCATCTTTGGATGTCACTTTAGCTTTCAATATCACAATAATCTGAGCATTCTCAATATACCCATTCATCAGATGATTACTTCCACTAGGATTAAACATTTGCCGTTACTAAACTGGCATGTGTGTCTTGGGTTTGCATTAGGAAGAGGGAACTCTAGCTATGCACTATATTCTAGTCAACTCTACCTCGACATTTCCATCTAGATTTCTCTGTTTCTGGTCCTCTGGCATGAGTCTTTTCTTGTACTCTGGGTATTTTTTGTATGTTTGAATTTAGTGCTTGGAAAAGGTGCCAGATTCATCGCCCTGGGGAAATCATGTCCTCTGTTTATCCACAGACATTGGAACAGCATAAGCAGCAGCAGTGCAAGCTTCCCACACACTGCCTTTCTAGTGTACTTCAGCCTCACCAGGCGGGACCACTGTCAGACCTTGGAGGGCAGTTCAATTTCTAGCCTGTTTCAGGTCTTGGCTTCTTGGCTGAGATGGAGTGCCATTTCAGAGGCTTCTCCCTTGCTACTAGGAATGGATTGAGTTGACTCACTCTTGCTCACAGTCCTTGAAAGAGGAGCTGGTGGCAGCTTCCTCTGACTACCTGTCAGGGATCTGGGCCTGCCGCAGAGCCAGTCTGTGGGCAAACTGGTGAGTGCAGCTGATTGGCTACACTGCCTGATTGGCTGGTAGAGGCAGCACCCTGGCTCCTAAGCCCAGGAGCAGCAGCAGTTCAGTGGCTGCTCAAAGCATTTGCCCGTGGCTCTGATAGGTCCTGTCTTGGCCCCTGCTGCGGCCTTGGCCCCTGTCTTGCCTCAGGGCATGTAACACAGTTCTAACCCTCGACTCTGATTTCTGACTTTGACTCTGACCCTTAGTTCTGGCATATGAACTCTGACTCTGGTTCTAACCCTGGGCTCCAACTCCTGACTCCTGACTTGGGCTGTGGTCCTTGACTCTGGCAACTGGCTGCTGACTCCTGCTCTGACCACTAGACCTGACCGCCCACCTCCTGGTCACATGACACTTCCCATCTGAGTTGGATACAAGCTGGCTACATAGAGAGGAAAACTGTGTTCTATATATCAATCTCCTGAGCCATCCATCCTCCTAGGTCTGTTTTTATGTCTTAACTGCCTGTGTTTCAATTTATAGCCTTTCTCTGAAGTTTTTGACCATCCAAATTTCTCTTTATGCTCTTAGTTTGAAGCTCTGGGAGTGGTAGGGTGTTGGCGTCTTCCAAAGAAGGTTTATTAGCTTGTTCCTTCCAAATTACCATTTATCATCCATCCCTTTTCAAGTTGCTGTTGAAAGAATGATTGGATTAGAGTGACCTAGGTTGACCTATGTTTTTTGGGGGGAGGGGGAGATATCCATACATGCCTGCATATGTACCAGTGTGCATACGTACATAGGGAGACACACCATCCAGGTTTGGAATGCCTAGAGTTTAAAACAATTTGATTGCTTTTTCTTGACCACTTCTGTGAAGCCTTAGTTGATGGTGATTGTTGGTTTATTTTGCTTCCTCTAGCTCCCTTTCATTCCAGTTCTTTGCACAAGTGGGGAATTGTTGGAAGGCGCTGCAGTGCTGTGGCGGTGATCACAGTGTAAGAGCAGATGATTGCCGGCTGGATAGATGGATGTAGCATTCGTAGATGGGCTGCCTGATGGTTATCCGTTTTTAGCAATTGACAGTGTGATCTGGCTGGGTACTTGGAATGATTAGCTTTGGTTTGAGACCCCTTTTAATATTGTGTTCTGCAGGCTGTGCAATAGGTGCCTTTATAAAGGGTCAGATTGCATCTGCAGTGTTATTGTAGCCATGTTGGTCCCTGGATATGAGAGAGACAAGGTGGGTGAGGTAATATCTTTTATTGGACCAGCTTCTGCCGGCTTCTGCAATCAAGCTTCCGAGCTACACAGAGCTCTTCTTCAGGTACTCCATAACCCTTGGACCAGGCCCCAAATGTGGGCCATTGCTTCAAAGGTACGATGGAGTCTAATTAGTAAAACATTTTAAAAAAACAACAACCCTGTCCTGTCTGCTCTGTGTTGAACCTTAAATAGTCCATCTTCCTTTCCATAAGAGTTGAGCGCCGATGTCTGTGGCTAACATTCTGAGTCTGCTGCTCTGCAGCAAAATGTGTGCTGATTGTTTGACGCCCTCTGACTGCATTGCCGTGAGGTGAATAGTTGGCGAAGGCCTTTGTGGTGAAAGGTGCCATATGAGTGTGAAATACTCTTGTGTCAGAAAGTTACAGGCTAGGATACCATGGATGAATACTTTTTCTTAGCATGTGTGCAACATGCCTCAGGTGGCACGTAACCAGGATTTATCACGGAATTTGGTCCGCTGGTTGGATCATTAGTTTCCCTGGCTCGGGCTGGGTATTGACGGGGAGTGCAACATGAACGCTGATCCATGCACCCCCAGAGACAATATCAAAATAGGATACAATAGTGTAGGTACCCAGATTTCCCTCTTCCTTAGTCTTCCTAGATTTGTGCATGCTGCTCTTTTGCTCTGGCAAAATAACCTGCTTCGCCACTTCCTCTCTATCTCTGTGTAATGCAGCTGCTCTTTGGGTATCTTACTTCCACTTGCTGTGGCTCTGGGCTTAGCTCTAGTGTGCCCGGATAGGGGATTCTTAGGCAGGTGGCTTACAAACACTAACATGGAATAAAGCCTTTAGTGGATATAGTAGAAGAATTCTTCCAAGGTGGGCAATATACAGCTGAGAAGTGGATTTGAAGAGAAGGTTGGCTGAATGTCTGAGAGCCTGTATACTGAACTTGTGGATCCCTAGGCAATGATTTCCTTAGGGACAATAGCTACACAGAAGATTTTAGACTGTATTCCTCATGTCTCTTTTTAGTGGCTTGGAGGACATATTCAGAAGGCAACTAAAGGGATGACTTTGGCATTTCTCAGAAGGAAATGTATCATCCTTCTCTTTTCTATAGCTCAGAGCTATATTTTAATCATAAACAAGCTATCTTCTTTCATGCTCTGAGCAGGGCTGGAGCACCCACAGGGAAAAAATGATGGGTGCTGAGCACCCACCGGCAGCCCCCCGATCAGTCCCCCCCAGCCCCCTATGCCTCCCGCCCACCAGCGGGCCCTGCTGATCAGCACCTCCCCCTCCCTCCCTGCGCCTCCTGCCCGCTGTGAACAGCGTTCAGGAGGCTCTGGGGAGAGGGGGGAGGAAAGAGGATGCAGCGCGCTCAGGGGAGGGGGCAGAATTGGGCAGGAAGAGGTGGTGCAGGGGTGGAGTGGGGGCAGGAAGAGACGGGGCATGGGTAGAGTCTTGGAGGTAGGGGTAGAGTGGGGGTGGGGCCTGGGGCAGAGCTGGGGGTCAAGCAACCCCGGCACTTTGGAAAGTCAGTGCCTATGAGCGTCACTATTATTTATACGTGTGCTAGCTCTCCTTGAGCTACCACAAGTCCATATACATGAGAAGGGGCATCACACCCCTGGCTCAGAGTGTAGTCATAGCTATAGGCTGCTGTGGAATTTGAAAGTGCCCAGTAACCTTCGAGGAGGTGCCTAGCAACTGGCAGGATCAGGCCCATAATGAAGAGAGCAGCAAAATGAGATGGAAAGACAAATAACTGTTGTGGAAGAAATTAACCCTGCTCTAGGTTCAAGGTTTTCCAAGATCGCTGCTACACCCATGAAATAATTAGAAATTGTATTAATAAATAACTTATCCAGCTGATGGGGGGGTGAACAAATTATTCACTGAATGTTATTTGATTGTTCAAAACCAAAAATATTTATTCACAAATTAGGTGAAGAAAAATCCCAGGGTTTGACGAATAAACCCTTCAGAACATATAACTTGTCCAGTCTCCTTTCCACTAAAGTGTTGGTCCCGAACCTGCTGCCACTAAAGTCAAGTGTGTGTTTTAGCTTTGATTTGAATGAAAACAGGATTGTGGCCCAAATGAGCATGCGACTGTGGCGTTTGGAAGATGCACCTTAGGAAGCCTTGAGAACATGAGCTCCCCAAATACCAGGCAAATGGAGGAGATGCTAGGAAGGATGAAAAGGACATAGAAGCCCTGTCAGGAGGAACGTATAAGAAGTGAGGCCATAGGGAGATGCTGAGGATCCACATGCGATTTATGGCAGATCTTGCTTGCCTCTTCTTTTTCCCTCTATGATGAACAACAACAACAACAAAAAGGCAATGTGACACTACGCCCCATATTCATCATGGTAATATTATGATGATATGATTATGGCATAATTATGATGCATTTTGTACACGATGGGCTGTGTAAGGTGTCATTGGAAAAGTTATGATTTGCTGAATATGATTATCCCATTTGTGTGCATGTATCATTTCTGTATCTAAAGTTATGAATATTGGCTATGTATCTGTAGTTCAAATGTGGTTACACGTGAGTGACACCCACTAGGCAAAATGCTTCCAGCCTAAACAGCTGGTTGGGAAGGGCCTGTTCAGGGTAATGGGCCATTAGAAAAAACAAAACAACAGGCCTTAGGAGAAGCTTATCCCCCACCTGAGGAGCCTTCCTGAGAATGCTCCAGACAGCCTGTAAGTAATGGCTGCTGTGACTCTGTAAGGGCCTGTGAGCAGACCACAGGACTCTGGACTCCATTTTGGGTACCTGTACTTTTCCACAAACTGGGCTAGGAACTGTTTCCACAAACTGGGCTAGGAACATAAACTGGCAATACACATGATAAAATATCCGGAGTAACTCTCTTACCTGGAAATCTGAGTTCTCCTCATAAGCAGTGAGTGTTCTAGCCACTAATGACTGGATTAGCATGCGCCTGCCATCCATGTTAGGATAATCCAGCAGTTGATGGCTAGAACAGTGAGCAGCTACAACGAGGAATAATTTTTACAAAAAAGTAGTGTGTCATATTGAGGTTTCCTTGCAAGTCTGCTCAAGAAGCCACAGTAAATGTAAACAATACCAGTTTTTTCACCGTGGCCGCTAGTTGCCAGCTAGACTAATACTGAATGTTATCAAAGATGGTAGCAGTTGTTGGAGGGTTCCTGAGTTTACATGGGACATTGGGTGTATAATTTGTAGAGTGGGTTGTGGGGGGAAATAGCAACGCTTATTTTTTCATGGGACAAAAATCTGATCCATTTTTGAATTTCGAACAAAATGTTGGTCAACTCTGTAAGACAGATGGAAAAACAAACAAAAAATATCCCTGCAATTTTTTTTTTAAATGGTGATAAAAATTTTGGGGACACTTCAGAAATTCAAAGAATTTTATTCTTGTCCATACAATACAATCATGATAGAACAAATTTATTTGTTATTTGAAGGACAGCAAGGACATCTGACCAAATTCAACTGCTGGCATAGGAGGTGCTCGATTCCTTTGACTTCAAAGGAGTTGTATCTACATGTGCCAGTGGTAAATTAGACCAATGTGGTACAGTAATACCAAAGTAACTCACACACAGAACTCAATCATGAGAAGAGCCGAGTGCCCTCAACTTTAAAAGCACTTCACAGGAACAGACCTTTACTTTGCTATGTGGTTGCATTGACATGACAAAAGTGGGTGGAATCCCAAGGAAAAAAAATGGATAGCATCATTAGTGTGACCTATTTGGCTTTTTAGCTGAAAAAAATCACTGAAAGACTAGGAGTGTGTGTGTGTTTAGTTGGAAACTTAGCTTGTTTTGAAGAACTGTTACAAAAATGTTTTCCAATTTCAGAGAAATTCAGGGTTGTTTCAACTGTATATTAGAATAAAAGGATGATTGAGGTTGAATGGTTTGAGTTAGATGATAGAATGTTGTATAACAGGGTGGTGGGTTGGGGATTCAGTAGTCTACATATTTATGGCCAGTTATTCTTTATGTCCTATGGTTGTTTATTGTTATTTTATTGTTCTACTCCATTGCTTTTCTGACTGGCTTGCTCCCTCAGAGGAAAATGAGCCAAAATCGTTTCTACCAAACCCCCTGATCGCAGCTGATTAAGGATCCAGAAACAATAATTTTGTGACCAATCACAACCAACCCACCCCAGGGAGAAAAAAAGGTAACTACAATGTGTCACAAAATTCTAGCTTCATCTTAATAATGTGTGTGGGGGTGGGGTGGGGTGGGGGGAGCATGCAAAGTGTTCTCAGAAGACTTTTTTGTTCTAATCACCTGGCTTTTTGTTCAGGAAACAGCCATGAGCCAGTCAATCTTTGATAAAATACTTAATTCTTTGGACAGATCTAATTACATCCGAACTATATGCAAGGCAGAATCCTGTCCTTTGTTGTACAATGTATGTGTATTATCATATCAAATATCTACCACACAGTTTACTTCATTTGCCTGAAACAGTATTATGCTATTTCCCCTTGGGGCCACTAGATGCTCATTCTTATCTACTGAGACAAAGGGATTATTTTCCCCCATGAGTGACACATCGCAAGATGGTATAAAAACACGTCTCATGCCTCATTTACTCCAGCTGGCTACAGACGCTCGGGACAGGGGTGAACACTGCGGCTCAGTGAAAGAATGACTGTAAATATGCACCCACGACTCATGATGTGTTTTTTGTTTGTCAGGTGGCCATAAAAAGCTGCAGACTGACTTGCTGCAGTGTACACTGCCAACTGTGGAATCTGAGCTAGCCACTCGGCAGACCCCCTGCCGAGCCAGGGGACTGAAGGCAAAGAGCTTGTCACAGGCTTTACGTGCATTAGTGTGCATTTCTTGAAGTGCCTTTGGCACTTGAAATTGCAATCGGACATGCCTCAAAGGCTCTTGGGTGCTGACATATAAACAGGTCAGCCTTTCGAATATGTTCAGTCAGCTAAGTATTCACACAGAATTGGTGATCTCCTCCTCCTTGGAGATGGGTGAAGTCCCAGATCCCCACCCCCAGTGTTACCCTGGTGATGGGAGACTCCTTCCTGAGCTGCCTGCCATCTGCAGGCTGCAAGAGCCATTAATAATGGAGCAAGTGGAAATGAGGGCTTCGGGACTTGTATATTTCTCATCTTAATAAATTGCATCCTTTGGAGAGGGCTAAAATAGATCGCCTAGTGCTGGCAATCAATAACGTTTTGCTTTGCATTCAGTTTTTTTTCTATGTCTCTCAAGCACTGAATAGGACTGGTTGTTCCTCTGTCGTGTGAGAACGGTCGCTACCCCATGAAAACATGCATGTCGACAGCAGTTCCCGAATAAATGTGTTCGGAGGACATTCAAAGAAATTTAGTTGTGGAGGAGATGCGGGGGAAGGGAGGAGGGGGAAAGGAGTTATTGCTGGAAAACTAGTAATAAGGTGTCAAGGTTCCTCCCCCACTCTGAACTCTAGGGTACAGATGTGGGGACCTGCATGAAAAACCTCCTAAGCTTATCTTTACCAGCTTAGGTCAAAACTTCCCCAAGGTACAAAATATTCCACCCGTTGTCCTTGGATTGGCCGCTACCACCACCAAACTAATACTGGTTACTGGGGAAGAGCTGTTTGGACGCATCCTTCCCCCCAAAATACTTCCCAAAACCTTGCACCCCACTTCCTGGACAAGGTTTGGTAAAAAGCCTCACCAATTTGCCTAGGTGACTACAGACCCAGACCCTTGGATCTTAAGAACAATGAAAAAGCATTCAGTTTTTTACAAGACGACTTTTAATAAAAAATAGAAGTAAATAGAAATAAAGAAATCCCCCCTGTAAAATCAGGATGGTAGATATCTTACAGGGTAATTAGATTCAAAAACATAGAGAACCCCTCTAGGCAAAACCTTAAGTTACAAAAAAGATACATAGACAGAAATAGTTATTCTATTCAGCACAATTCTTTTCTCAGCCATTTAAAGAAATCATAATCTAACACATACCTAGCTAGATTACTTACTAAAAGTTCTAAGACTCCATTCCTGGTCTATCCCTGGTAAAGACCAGCATATAGACAGACACAGACCCTTTGTTTCTCTCCCTCCTCCCAGCTTTTGAAAGTATCTTGTCTCCTCATTGGTCATTTTGGTCAGGTGCCAGCGAGGTTACCTTTAGCTTCTTAACCCTTTACAGGTGAGAGGAGCTTTCCCCTGGCCAGGAGGGATTTCAAAGGGGTTTACCCTTCCCTTTATATTTATGACACGCCCCCCAAATCTCAGCTAGGGTGAAACACTGGCTGGGATTTCTTCCTGGAGCTCTAGGAAAAACAGAGTTAATAAGACACATGCATCTCTAAATATACTACCAAGTACATAAAGACTAACAATATTTTCCACATCTCAAGGACGATTTTAACCAGTTGACTCTGGGAAACTTTCACGGGAGAGTGCATCAGCCACTTTGTTAGAAGCTCCTGAGATGTGTTGGATGTCGAAATCAAAATCTTGGAGAGCTAAACTCCACCGAAGAAGTTTTTTGTTAGTTTCCTTGACGGTGTGAAGCCACTTCAGTGCAGCATGGTCGGTTTGCAGGTGGAAACACCGTCCCCAAACATATGGGCGTAGCTTTTCCAGAGCATAGACAATGGCGTAACATTCTTTTTCAGTGACTGACCAGTTGCTTTCCCTCTCAGACAGTTTTTTGCTGAGAAACACTACAGGGTGGAATTCTTGATCAGGTCCTTTCTGCATTAAAACTGCTCCCACACCACACTCGGACGCATCTGTGGTTACTAGGAACGGTTTGTCAAAGTCTGGGGCCCTTAGTACAGGGTCAGACATGAGTGTCGCTTTAAGCTTGTTAAAGGCCTTCTGACACTTTTCGGTCCACTGAACAGCATTTGGCTCTTTCTTTTTGGTTAGGTCTGTCAGTGGGGCAGCGATTTGGCTGTAGTACGGTACAAATCGTCTGTAATAACCGGCCAAGCCTAAGAAGGATTGAACCTGTTTCTTTGACTTTGGGACAGGCCACTTTTGGATAGCATCCACTTTGGCCTGTAGGGGGCTGATAGTTCCTTGACCCACCTGGTGTCCAAGGTAAGTCACTCTGTTTAGGCCTATTTGACACTTCTTAGCCTTAACAGTTAGTCCTGCCTCCCTTATGCGCTCAAGGACTTTGTGTAGATGTTCCAGGTGGTCTGCCCAGGAATCCGAAAATATGGCCACATCGTCAAGGTAGGCGACTGCATATTCTCCTAATCCCGCTAGGAGACCATCTACAAGTCTTTGGAAACTGGCGGGTGCATTTCGCAGCCCGAAAGGGAGTACATTAAATTCATACAGCCCGAGATGTGTGATGAAGGCTGACCTTTCCTTGGCAGATTCATCTAGCGGTACCTGCCAGTACCCCTTGGTTAAGTCCAAGGTAGAGATGAACTGGGCCCGTCCCAGTTTCTCTAATAGTTCATCTGTGCGTGGCATTGGATAGTTGTCTGGGCGAGTTACAGCATTTAGCTTACGGTAGTCCACGCAAAAACGTATTTCCCCATCTGGTTTGGGAACTAGAACCACTGGAGATGCCCATGCACTTTCAGAGGGGAGGATTACACCCATCTGTAACATATCCTGGATCTCCCGTTCTATAGCAGTTTTAGCTTGAGGAGACACCCGGTAAGGTTGGACCCTAATTGGGTGAGCATTACCTGTGTCAATGGAGTGGTATGCCCGTTCAGTCAGTCCTGGGGTGGCTGAGAACGTTGGCGCGTAGCTAGTGCACAGCTCCTGGATCTGCTGTCGCTGCATACGCCCAAGGGTCATGGAGAGGTTCACCTCTTCCACACCACCAGCACATTTCCCTTCGTAGTAAACACATTCAGGCCACTCAGCGTCATCTCCTCCCTGGGCTGTAAACTGACAAACCTTTAATTCTCTGGAATAAAAGGGCTTTAGAGAATTAATATGGTACACCTTAGGCTTTCGGTTGGAGGTGGGGAATGCTATGAGATAATTAACAGCTCCCAGGCGCTCCTGGACCATGAATGGCCCTTCCCACGATGCTTCCACTTTATGGGCCTGGAGCGCCTTTAAGACCATGACCTGGTCCCCTACTTTGAAGGAACGCTCTCTGGCATGTTTATCATACCAGGCTTTTTGCTCTTTTTGAGCATCCTGTAAGTTTTCTTTAGCAAGGGCTAAAGAGGTTCGGAGGGTGTTTTGTAGGTTGGTTACAAAGTCCAGAATGTTAGTTCCTGGGGAAGGTGTAAATCCCTCCCATTGCTGCTTCACCAACTGCAATGGCCCCTTAACCTCACGGCCATATACAAGTTCAAATGGGGAAAACCCTAAATTGGGATGTGGTACAGCTCTGTAGGCAAAGAGCAACTGCTGCAACACTAGGTCCCAATCATTGGAGTGCTCATTTACAAATTTACGTATCATGGCCCCCAAAGTTCCATTAAACTTCTCCACCATGCCATTTGTTTGATGGTGGTAAGGAGTGGCAACCAAGTGATTTACCCCATGAGCTTCCCAAAGGTTTTTCATAGTTCCTGCCAGGAAATTAGTCCCTGCATCTGTGAGGATGTCGGAGGGCCAACCTACCCTGGCAAAAATGTCTGCTAGTGCCTGGCACACACTTTTAGCCCTGGTGTTGCTTAGAGCTACTGCTTCCGGCCATCGGGTAGCAAAATCCATAAAAGTCAGTATGTACTGCTTTCCTCTGGGTGTCTTTTTCGGAAAAGGACCCAGAATATCCACAGCTACTCGCTGAAATGGAACTTCAATGATGGGGAGTGGTTGTAGAGGGGCTTTGACCTGGTCTTGGGGTTTTCCCACTCTTTGGCACACCTCACAAGACTGGACATAGGTAGAAACATCCTTGCCCATTCCCTCCCAGTGGAATGACCCCCCCAAACGGTCTTTGGTCCTGTTCACCCCAGCATGGCCACTAGGGTGATCATGGGCTAAGCTCAAGAGCTTGGCCCGGTATTTAGTTGGAACTACCAACTGTCTCTGAGGATGCCAGTCTTCCTGGTGTCCACCAGAAAGAGTTTCCTTGTATAAAAGTCCTCTTTCTACAACAAACCTGGATCGATTAGAAGAGCTGAGAGGCGGTGGGTTGCTCCGTGCCGCCGTCCAAGCTCTCTGGAGGCTTTCATCTGCTTCCTGTTCGGTCTGGAACTGTTCCCTTGATGCTGGAGACATCAGTTCCTCATTGGATTGGGGACATAGGCTTGGTCCCTCTGGAAGCGATATAGGGGATGGAGCTGTTTCTGTTGACTGTGAACCGCTCTCCGCTGGTGCACTATGTTGGGATTCAGGCTCCGGCTGAGCCTCTTGTGTAGGGTTATCGGCTGCTGCCAGTTCAGGTTCAGTGGGGCCCTCTGGTGTTGAGGTTGCAAGTACTGGATTCAGTGCTGACACGGGGTCTGGTGTTGGTTGTTCGGCTGGTTCCGGTTCTGGGACTGGTTCCGTCTGGGTCTCTGGGACTGGATCCGCTACTGCTGTTGCAGACATTGGCCTGGGGTCCGGGTCCATCACCTCTGACCAGGTCCTGATAGAAGTTTCCGGAACAGAGCTAGGCCTCACGGCTTGTTTAGCCTGGCTGCGGGTGACCGTTCCCACCCTCTTGGCCTGCTTCACATGATTGGCCAAGTCTTCCCCCAACAGCATGGGGATGGGATAATCATCATAGACTGCAAAAGTCCACATTCCTGACCAGCCCTTATACTGGACAGGCAACTTGGCTGTAGGCAAATTGAAAGAGTTGGACTTGAAGGGTTGAATCGTCACTTGGATCTCTGGGTTGATTAAATTGGGGTCCACTAAGGAAGCATGGATAGCTGACACTTGTGCTCCGGTGTCCCTCCATGCGGTGACCTTCTTCCCGCCCACACTCACAGTTTCCCTCCGCTCCAAGGGTATCTGGGCCTGTGGACCTTTGGTGTGATTCCAGTGCAATGAACTGTAATCTGTTGGGGTTCTTGGGGCAGTTGGCCTTTACATGCCCCAGCTCATTACATTTAAAACATCGTCCAGCTGACGGGTCACTGGGGCGAGGTGGGTTGCTGGAGAACGGGGTGGTGGGACGATAAGGGGTCTGGAGGGTTCTTTGGGAGGTAGGTGGGGCTTTGGGCGGCCCCCGGTAATAGGGTGTGGTCTGGGGTGGTCCCTTCTGGTCTCCGCTCCAACTGCGACCAGTTTTCTTCTTCTCTGCCACCTCCACCCATCTGGCTCCAATGTCTCCTGCCTCGATTACAGTTTTGGGCTTCCCGTCTAGGATGTATCTTTCTATTTCCTCAGGAACACCCTCTAAGAATTGTTCCATTTGCATTAGGAAGGGCAAATTTACTGGAGATTCAACACTTGCTCCTGATATCCAGGCATCCCAATGTTTCACAATGTGGTAGGCATGTCTGGTAAATGACATGTCTGGTTTCCACCTGAGGGCTCTGAACCTCCGACGAGACTGCTCGGGTGTTATCCCCATTCTGACTCTCGCCTTGGATTTAAACAGTTCATACTTGTTCATGTGTTCTTTAGGCATTTCAGCTGCCACCTCAGCTAAGGGTCCACTGAGCTGCGGCCTCAGCTCTACCATGTATTGGTCAGTAGAGATGTTGTACCCAAGGCAGGCCCTTTCGAAGTTTTCTAAGAAGGCCTCAGTATCATCACCTGCCTTGTAGGTGGGGAACTTTCTGGGATGGGAAGTGGTACCTGGAGAAGGATTGCTAGGGTTTGTTGGTATATTCTGCTGGGCCTTTATCCTCTCCACCTCCTCCACATGCTTCCTCTCTTTTTCCTTCTCCTCCTCCACATGCTTCCTTGCCTCCATTTCCCTCTTGTGGGCAGCCTCCTGTACCTCCTTCTCCAGCCGCATGAGTTCTATCTGTCTTTCATGTTCCCTTTGTTTTTCCTTAGCCTGAAATTTGGCTAATTCCAGCTGTAGTCGAGCTGAGGATTTGGTCATTCTAACCTCTCTGTTTTTAACTAACTTTACACCCGAGGTTTAGAAATAAACAAACAAAACGTGGCTGTAAAATTTTGCTGTGCTGGAATAGAATACCTATTCTCTGATAGTGACTGTCAGCCTACAGAAAAAGACAATTCCCTTGTCTCTGCTCTGGGCCCAAATTAAAGCAAAAAACCTCCAACTACTTGGAAACCTGCTTACCCAGCCCAAAGAAAAAGCAAATGGGTAGAACACACACCCCCTATTTACTTTTAGGAAGAAAAGAAAAAAAAAAACCTCTGGGTTGGAAGACTGTGAATTTCCCTGCAGGAGTTAAGTACCCTGCCTCCAGGCAAAGAAAACCTGTAATTCACAAGATAATCCCCTTTTGTCTCTGCTTGGCCACAAAGCTGAGAAAAACAAGCTGCTTTCAGTTTCAAAGCTGCTTTCTGGACTTCCTTTCCACAGGAAAAAAAAAATTCCTTTATAAAATCTGTATTTCTAGTTCAAAAAATCTCAACTGGATCTCAAAATGATTTCAGGTTAATCCCACCACTATGCCACCATGTCAAGGTTCCTCCCCCACTCTGAACTCTAGGGTACAGATGTGGGGACCTGCATGAAAAACCTCCTAAGCTTATCTTTACCAGCTTAGGTCAAAACTTCCCCAAGGTACAAAATATTCCACCCGTTGTCCTTGGACTGGCCGCTAGCACCACCAAACTAATACTGGTTACTGGGGAAGAGCTGTTTGGACGCGTCCTTCCCCCCAAAATACTTCCCAAAACCTTGCACCCCACTTCCTGGACAAGGTTTGGTAAAAAGCCTCACCAATTTGCCTAGGTGACTACAGACCCAGACCCTTGGATCTTAAGAACAATGAAAAAGCATTCAGTTTTCTTACAAGAAAGACTTTTAATAAAAAATAGAAGTAAATAGAAATAAAGAAATCCCCCCTGTAAAATCAGGATGGTAGATATCTTACAGGGTAATTAGATTCAAAAACATAGAGAACCCCTCTAGGCAAAACCTTAAGTTACAAAAAAGATACATAGACAGAAATAGTTATTCTATTCAGCACAATTCTTTTCTCAGCCATTTAAAGAAATCATAATCTAACACATACCTAGCTAGATTACTTACTAAAAGTTCTAAGACTCCATTCCTGGTCTATCCCCAGCAGAAACAGCATACAGACAGACAGAGACCCTTTGTTTCTCTCCCTCCTCCCAGCTTTTGAAAGTATCTTGTCTCCTCATTGGTCATTTTGGTCAGGTGCCAGCGAGGTTACCTTTAGCTTCTTAACCCTTTACAGGTGAGAGGAGCTTTCCCCTGGCCAGGAGGGATTTCAAAGGGGTTTACCCTTCCCTTTATATTTATGACATAAGGCCATCTCTATGCTACAGCCTCCGCGGTGACAGAGCTATGGCTCTGTGATTGTGCTACTGTAACACATTAATGTAGACGCTTCCTGTGTTGAAGGAAGTTATTTTCCCATCAGTGTGGTTAATCCACCTCTCTGAGAGGCGATAGCTCGGTGGATTGAAGAATCCTCTCAGCCTAGCAGTGTCTACGCCGGGGTTGGGTTGACCTAACTACAGCACGGAGGGTGCAAAATTTTTCACAGCCCTGTGCGACGTAGCAATGTCAATCTAATTTTTAAGGGTAGACCAGGCCTCCAGGTGAGATCCTGCTCCCCTGGAGGTCAGTGGGAGTTTTGCCAACGACTTCAATGGCACCAGGATTTTACCTCAAGAGTATTTGACAAATGCAGAGCAAGAAACCACTTGTTCATGCCATATTTTCTTCAGCAGCTATTCAAAACACGGGAAGAGCCAGAGACTGTTGTGGTTAAATATCTCTGCATAGTAACATCAATACATAGGAATTGCCAGACTGGATCAGATGCTGGGGCTATCTAGTCCAGTATCTTGACTCCAATAGTGGCCAGTGCCAGGTGCTTCAGAGGAAAGTGCAAGAAACCCTGCAGTATGCAGATGTGGGATAATTTCCCTCTCCCCGCCCCCACATCCCCTCACATAGGTTTAATCCTAGTCCCTCGTAATGAGAGATTAGTTTAAATCCAGGTTTTATAGCTCTGTTTTAAGATCTGTCCAATACCTTATTCCAGTGCTTCTCCAGCTGTGGTCCATGGAGCCATTTCTGTCTAACGGAGAAGCATCTATCCATCTGCAAGCAGCTGTGCTACTGGACAGAAGCTGGGACTGGACAACAGGGGCTGGATCACTGAAAAATTGCCCTCTTCCGATCATTCACTCTGAAGCATCTGGCACCAGCCACTGTCGGAAGACGGGATACTGGGCTACACGGACCATTGGTCTGTCCCGAGGATGGCCATTCTTATGTTGTGGCCAGGCCACGTGATAGATCCATGCCAAGACTCTGAGGATTGATGTAGGCTTTTTTGACCAACTAAACTAAATAATCTCTCTGCACCTTGCACAGCTGCTTCATGGCCTCCTCTGTTGGGTGTTTCATTAATGTCATTTCCACTGGGATCGAATTTGTGCAAAAGACCAAAGGAGGGGAAGGAAATGCACAGCAAGATAGAACTGAACTGTGTAACAAAGAGAGATTAGAGTAGGGTAGTACCTACATATACTAAGAGACGGACCCTGCCACACAGAACTTGCAATCTAGATGGAGACGAGAGAGTGAAGAAGGGAATATTATCATTCCCATTTTACAGATGGGGAATGGAGTCACATAGATTGTGACTTGCCCAAGGACATACATGCAGTCCGTGGCAAAGCTGGGAATTGAACCAAGATCTCCTGAGTCTCAGACTAGTGTCTTAACTCTCATTTATTTATCCTGTTGTGGTAGTACCGAGAAACCTCACCCATAGATCACGTCCCCATTGTGCTAAGTGCTGTACAAACAAAGAACAAAAAGGTGGTCCCTTCCCCAAAGAGCTTACAGTCTAGGTATTTGATCATGCTTTCTCACCAATGTGTTTTGTGACTGGAGATCTTGCCGGTTTTCCAGGCATCTTTCTTGCATTGCTTGTTTTCCCCCCATTCTCCCGCCTTCTAAAACAGCACGTAATAGCTCAGAAAGACGGAAGCAACTGAGTTGCAGCACCAGGCCTGTTCTGAGATGCATCTCCCTGATGCTGGAGCTCTCGAGGTTTTCAGGTCTCACAGATGGGAGTAATTTCCTTAACCAAGCAAGGCAACAGAAAAGAAATATTCACCAAAGTCTGGTGCGATTGAGCCCATGCACGCTTGCTTATTGTGGCACAGATTTGCTGGAGAGATGGACAAATCCTCATGTGGGACATCACTGTAGACTTGCCGAGTAGTGCTCACTGAAGAACAAAAAGAAAAGGAGTACTTGTGGCACCTTAGAGACTAACCAATTTATTTGAGCATAAGCTTTTGTGAGCTACAGCTCACTTCATCAGATGCATACTGTGGAAAATAGAGAAGATGTTTTTATACACACAAACCATGAAAAAATGGGTGTTTATCACTACAAAAGGTTTTCTCTTCCCCCACCCTACTCTCCTGCTGGTAATAGCTTATTTAAATTAGTTTCACAAAGGCAGTGCAGCTTGCATGGGAAAATAGTAAGGAACCCAACACAGACCGCTAGCAAAGATCACTTGCCTCTTCCAGTCTACATCCCTCTGCAATTTTGCTGCAGTTCTGACCATCTCTCTTGTTGGCTGACAAGGTTACATGAGACTGTTTTACTTTCATATCATTCTCATGTGTTTCCCCCCACCTTCAGCTTTAAGCAATTGTCCACTGGTTTTCCACTTTCTCAGACAACAGATAACTCCCTTCCTTTGTTCATTTGTTACCTTGATTTTATGGAAAGAGGGGGAGTCTTGGGAAAGGCATGGCCATTTGTGTCTAGGAGGCAGCATCGTCTGGTGTTGGGAGCCATGGGTTTCATTTCCAGTCTGTTACTCAATGCTGGATGAGTCCCTTAGGGCATATTCTTCAGACATTCTGTCCCCCTTTGGGCTCTGTTGGCGTTGTTGATAGGTGATCAAGTTGTTAGTCTATTGTTGAAAGTACTTCTGAAAAATCAGGGCCTTAACTTCTCAGCACCTCAACTTGCTCCTTTGGTTCATGGCATAGTGACACGTTGATAAAATGCTCTGGGTATTTTTCTACCATATGTAAATCCAGTTTACTCAGTGCCTCATTGTTATTTTTTTCCTCCTAATCTATAGTTCTAATTTCCTGTACTCTTCCTTTACTCTGCCTTTCCTTCCTGTACTCATTCTTTTCCTCTAGCATTTTTTTTTTGTATTCTTCCTAAGTTTTAGAGATCAGAGTTATGCTCGACATTCCAGGTATGTTGACATGTGAATGAGCCTCTTTTGATGGTACCACAAAAAGAAACACAGATTTGCCTTGTAAATGGACTACTTCCCAGATTCCCTGTGCGTATAGCTTGCTTACAGTTCAGTATCCTGACCCTCAGGCACCATTTGTGCATACAGAAGGGTAATCCAGGTCTTATTGCATTCTTAAGGGGTCCTCAACCACTCACAGCCCATAGGCTTCATAGAGGAACAGCACTATCGGGGACCTTACTGCGTAGCTGCCAGCAGTAGACTCCTCTGTCCAACAGTGGTTTGTGAACACTCCATAAAATGTTGCTATGGGAGAAGTACATTTTTCTTTCTTAAAGAGGCCTTATGCAACTCTGTGATCATTATGTAAGGTTCCTTCAGGGTCATGAAGAGTGGCGTTTTGCATTTGATTTCTCTGTATAG
Source organism: Lepidochelys kempii (assembly GCF_965140285.1). Taxonomy (NCBI): domain Eukaryota; kingdom Metazoa; phylum Chordata; order Testudines; family Cheloniidae; genus Lepidochelys; species Lepidochelys kempii. The sequence goes on from NC_136381.1 coordinate 260,924,057, forward strand.
TAATATTGGCTCTTTCATTATGGTGGCTCATTGTAGCTTATGTTTTCTTTGCGCCATTGGAACTGTGCGTTTCTGGTTCTATAAGCTGTGTGAGCAGAACACCTGCTCATAAAAAACAACTGCCCACAGGTAATTTATCATTAATTCTTTAGTTAGTTAACACATGTATGTCGCGGTGTGCATGACACAGGTTCAGGTGTACTTGATGCTTTGCATAGCCGTTAAAGAGACAGGCCTCAATTGTCAAAAGGGACTGGTGATTTTTGGGTGCCCGAGTCAAGACTCTGCAGGGACCTGCTTTTCAGAGGGCAGGTGTTGGGCACTTTTTGAAAATTCAGGCCCCTTGAAGCTGTCTCAGGTTGGGCTCCTGAAAACTGAGGCTCGCAAAATCACTAGCCTGGTAACTTAGAGAATGGTCCTGGTCTAGAGGAGTTTACAATGGCAAGGCTTTGAGGTGCTGGGGAAATACCCTAGGGCAAAGGGAGGCCTGGTAGCAGAGGGGATGCTATGTATTGTGTTACACATTGTGTTCCTTTCTTCTAAGCATTATTTCCATATATGGGTGGTTCATGAATTTAGGGTTCATCCTGTCCTGGGTCAGACCAGCGGCCAGTACCAGCTGCTTCAGAGGAAGGGGCAAGAGATTTGAGGGTAAAGCAGTAATAACTACATCACAGTATTGACATAGGTCACTCCCATAAGGCTATGGCTCCTGGCCTTTTGGGGTAGCTGTATCAATGAACCAGCCCACCACTGTATTTCTTGTCCTCATGTCACTGTCTGCCTCTACCTCCCTCACCTCATTCATGATGAACTTGGGGCTCAGCATCTGTACAATGACTCTTGCTTGCATATTGCTCAGTTAAACATGCTCTAGACTACGCATCTTAGACTCCTTCAGACTCTCACATACTCAGAGGGTTGGAGCCGCAATTTCTCTTATAGAGCAAACATGCATAGCTGGAAAAGGAATGGGTAGCACTGGAGTCCAGCTTAGAGTTCATGAACATGGGCCAAAAGGAGCCTAAGGTGTTAACTCAAGGATCCTTCCCCACTCATTATGCTTCTCCAGGTTCAGCCAGGCATAATTGTAGTCCCTGCTAGCACACCTAGGGCAACTGAAAGGGGGTGGAAGGAGACAGATCTGTGGCCCCACTAATCTCTTCACTGGCCAGCAGGTGTGGCCAGCCATGTAGTGGAGTACACACTGCACCCTCCTGAGGGGGTGTAGCAGTGAATGCGAAACCCTCTTCAGGCCAGTTTACCAAAGTCGCCTCTAGATTCACCTGGGTCTACACCACCCCTTGCATAGGTCAGTGTGTGATTTAAAACAAAAGGGCTGTGAGAGGATCTCAGCTCTGGAGCAAGCTATGCCCTGGTCAGAAATAACTGGTCTGTTGACCTTTAGAGTATACATTTATTTGCATGGGGTGCTAAAGAGGGTGGGGCATGGTAGGGTTTAGATCTGTGGAAGATTGTGTGTCTTGCAGGGGGCTTCGTTCTGTTGGCTGTGGGATATAGATGGTTGGAACATTTTGAATATTTTTGTCAACATTTTGAATTTCAAAAATTTTCATGAAAAATTTGATGTATTTTCCAACATCACCACTGTCTGACGGCAGGGAAGAAGGGCTTCTAGAGTCTGGGATAGCTGCTCCTTCTTACAGAAATACAAAATAGGCACACTGCAGAACTAAGGAGAAAACCCGACAAGGAAAAGAAATTCAGTCAAACAGCAGTTGCAAAACTTGGATGTACCAGTTGTAGAACACACCCCACTGGTTGGAAAAGAGTTCTTTATACTTTCCTTTTGTACATGCTCCTAACACGGTACAGCAACTGAGTGTATTCTTACCTTTGTGATCTCATCAGGCATATTAGTTAGAAAAGGACAACATACATCACAAATACTGCAAAAGGGTAATTAACCCATCTGCGAGGACAAAAGGAAAAGTCTCATTCTATTTTTACTTGGCCTACTAATTTTCCTTAAATACAGTTTATAAATATTTCCTTGCAATTGACTATTCATGTGCATTAGTTAAGAAAGTCGTGCCATTCCAACTGACTGAAGTTTTTTGAGGGGAGTTGACAAAATAATGGCATAAAAGAGAACTGACAGGTGGTGCAGTGGAAAAATTTCCTCTACAGCAGGAATTACTGAGTGGATTCTTTGGCCTATATTATGCAGGAAATCAGATTAGACGAGTGTTTCCCAAGTTGTGGAGTGTGCCCCCTGTTGGCAGGGTACAGGGATAGGCCTATTAATTATTCTCCTGTGTCTTAGCTTTCATAAGTCTCTCTCTAGATGTTATGGTTGTGAAGAAACACATGAAAACCTGACCTGCATATAACCAATACATCTATGTCTGAGTTTGCAGAGTGCCTGAAGCACTGACTCTGAGAGGTGTGAAGTGCTCCATTGAGTATAGTGGGTGCTAACTCAGATGTCAGTGATGATATTTTAAATGTCAGCATTGTAGATATTTTACTGCTCATCCAAACATGTAAGAAAGGAGAGGAAGTATAATATTATAAAGATCTATGGTCTCCACTCATCTTAGATAGACTGAACAAGAGATGGGGCGGGGGGAGGGGATAAAAGGGTGGGATTGGTTTTATTTTTCTGAAGGGGGAGAAACTTTTGATATTTTGGAAATGTTGGGCTAGATGATCACAATGGTCCCTACAGGCCTTACAGGTCTATGAGATATAGTGGATCTGGACTTTATAAAAGCTTTGGATAAGGTCCTTCCTAAGAGTCTTCTAAGGAATCTTGTCATTAGATGAGATGGAGTTTTGCTATGGGTTAGAAATGCTTTATGAAACAAAGTGTTGGGAATAAATGGTGAATACTAAGCATGACAGGTGGTTAAAAGTGAGAGGTTTTGAGGAGCCAGGCTAGGTCTGCTATTGTTTATACTACTGAAGATCTGAAAGAGTGGGTCGATGATCAGAAATTGAGCCAGATTTTCAGCTGATGAAAATTTGTGTAGCTCCATTTAAGTCAGTAATGCTGGGCTGATCAACGTCAATTCAAGATCTGGCTCATTTAGAATAGTTATGTCTAGATTTCTTGGAATATCAGAATAATTTTATAAATCTAGTGGACTAGGAAACACAACAGCTATTGTAGAGGAACACTAGGTAATGTGCATTTGAAGGAACAATTTGGACTATGCCTGCACTTGATGGGTTCCTAAATAACTGTAATCACTCAGGAAAAAGACCTACAGTAAGCATAATTGCAGACAGTTGAGTAAAAACATATTATAATGCCATTGCACAAAATGTAATGCAACATTCAGTTTTGGTCACCATATCTCATGAAAAGATATAGTACACAAACTGCAATTTGTCTGCACAAAATGCCTCTCAACAGATATCCTAAAGCACGTACAGGAGTGCAAGTCCTATTGAAAGTCAATTGGATTTGTGCTCCTAATTCACTTAGGTGTTTTGAAAACCCCACCTTTTATCTGCCTTTGGATATCATGGTAATTACAAGCACAAATTAGGCTTGCAATTGTGCATGCATTTTGGCATGTGCAGTTGCACACTAGATTATGGTTTGTTTGTTTTTTAAACCAGGCTTGTACTAAAAATCATAAATGTTTATTTCATGCAATATATTTGAATCATAAATGTTCAAAGAATTATAACACCAAGGTGCTACCAGGTCACAATCACACAAATTAGGAACACCACAGAACACTCCTTTTTAACATGGAAATGCCTAGGCCAGAGAACCCAACAGATGGTGATATGTGCAGACTGGTTTCAATTATTTTCAGGCAAAACGACTTTCAAAATTGTATGAGCTTCTCACCTCAGTTGCTTGTACTTGGAGCGCAAAGTAGCCATGGTCCTGAATTCTAAAAGCAGCAGATGTAGTCTCTTCTTCTAATATGGCTGCATTTGTCAACTATGGATGCTTTGACACATGTTTTGGTGACATGGTCCAGCAGAATCTAAGAAGTGAACCCACATGTTGGTTCCACTGGTGGCCATGTTGGCTGGGCTTATCCCAGTAGCCAGATGTGCTCTGACAATTGCCGTGCCTTACTGTCTAATCCATCCCATTCCTTTCTGAGGCTCCCAAAACAGTCATAAATGACTTTTGACACTAATAGCACTGTCTACTCTTTCCAGTAGGAAACCCTGCTGAAACCATGGCTGTTTGACTAGAACTCCTGTGCAGTAACCCTTCCATCCCTGTGCTTCTGTAGCTAACAAAAGACATTGCAGTCAGAAAAATTCATTCATGGGCTTTGCCATTTTGGGATGGAATAAACAAAGGTGAATAAACAAAAAGGCTCAGGGCTAACGCTAAAGTAAATCAGTCTAGCTCCATTTACTTCAGTAGAGGTAGGCTGATTTATGTTAGAGGGCATATTCCTTCATCCACTTACTTCCCTGGTCCTTCTCGCATGAACAAAGAGCAACAATACCCAAAGTCCAAAGGTGCAAACAATTCAATGTTTATTGGGGTGAACTTCCAGCAAGCATGATTCCAGTTTCCTTCCTTAGTGCCCCCCTTCCCAGCTCTGACACCACAGAGTCTTACACCTGTGTCCCTGTTCCCATTCCTGCCCTTAATCAAACATGATTCCAATTTCACCAACCCCATTCCCTGTTCCCATTTCCCGCCCCCCACACCCAACCCATTTCCTGATTGACTTCAGACTATATAGTAAAACTTGAGTTCTGCTTAGCTATACCTTAACCAATCATTTTCCTGAAATTTAACTAACTAGTCCTAACATATTGTAACATGATTATTTAACCAATTATATCCCACCACCTTAATTAGTTTACGCCCAGCAAAATTAATTATACAGCAGACAGAAACAATCACAGAACCAGACAGAGATTATACAGACAAACAATAGCAAAGTGGGAACTATAATGACAAAACAATACAGAAGTGAGGATTTCACATCCCAGCTATTGATAAGTGAGTTTTTGCCAGACAGGATGCTATCAAACTAAGTTTCCTTTTACATCTTCTAGGCACTTCCCTTTCTCTGGAGGCGATAGGCATTATCAGGACAGGATTGTATTCCTAACAGCCCAATAGCACCTTATTTCAGTGTGACTAGTTTGGAATGTGAGGATGTGACCATACGCTTCCCAGCTTATGGCTGCCTCTGTTGCTTAGCCGGAGATCTCAGCCTAAGATCAGGGCCTCAGACTGTCACAGTAAGAGGAGCTTACGCCGGCAGACAGTGATTTTGATTCTTTCTTTTATACCTCTATAACTAGCTAAGTGATAAGAATACACCTAAATTCTTAGAGTATAGGCCTTTACAGAGAGGCCTGAATATCTATATCCTAACCAGCTGAGGATCTGGCCCCAAACTTCCAAACCCCACCAAGTAACTGCTGATAAAGATGAGATGGAAAAAAACTATTATGTTGTCCTTCCCTGCTGCCCTTACAAGATTGTCCCCTATTTTATATTTTCTAGTGTCCAGTCTAGTTTACTAAGCAATTAGGCACCTACCACTTTCCCACTGGGCAACTCTTGTACAGTACAGCTGATCTTGCTGTCAAGAAGGCCTACTTGATGTTCAGTCTAAATACCCCAATGCTCCATATGCCACCCATCAGTAGAATAAGGTTCTGGAACAGCTGTCCAGTAGCAGGAGAGGAGGTTAACAACCTAAATGGTTTTAAGATGGAGCTTGATACATTTATTAATGGAATTATATGACAAGGTTGCCTGCGATAGTACTAGGAGGCCCCTTCCAGTCTTATATTCCTCAATACTTTTGTATTGCATTATAGCCACCTCTAACAAATTCTCTTCCTTTTCCTATGCTTATAGGTGGTTTCCGTAGACTTCTCTAGTTGTTGCTTAGCCAAGCTGCACATACTTGGTTGGTCTTTTAAAGATGTTCTCACCATAGGTGAGTTCCTGCAGCCCTCGCCTGACGAAAGCACCGAGTGTAGCATTGAAGGTGTGAGAGGGAGTCTGAAGGGAATTCCCGAAGCTGCAAGCGACATTTTCATGTGCTATGAATTAGGAACACCACCTCTGCTACACGCAGTCCCGGCTACCTTTTATAGTATAAGCCATAACAAAGCAGATTAAAATACTTAAATAATGAGGAACCACTGGTTCACATCTCAGCCATAGATAAACTGAGAGCCATGTAGGTGGGTTTGCATTTGTTACTTGGATGAGAGCTAGAAAACCATTTGTGTCTGCTGTACATGGACATGGGGAAAAATCCCATTAACTCATGGTCCTGTCAGAGTAGGATTGTTCCAGGAAGTAGATTAGAATTCCCTCCATTGCTTTGTCCAGTGTATTTTTCACTGGTTTAAGCAATGGTGCTTTCACAGGTTATCTTGGAGGAAACTATTCCAGTCTCAATAGACCTCACTTGGATTTTTTTTTCCTGGTGTGCAACCTTGTTTTTCTTTTAGCAGCTTCACCTCAGTGCTTTAGCTAAACAATTCCTCTCACTGCTTAGTTCTTACACCTGGTGATACTTGTAAACTATCACCACGTATGAGCCCCTCTAGTCATCATTTGGCCAAACTAAGCTTTTTTTTAGTTGCTCCTTGTGAATTAGTCACTCCACCCTCCGTTGTTGTTGTTGCTCTTCCATGAATTTCTTCTGCTTCATCAATGAGATTGAGGTGCCCAGACATTCATATGGTATTTGTTTCACCAGGACTTACGGCTTCCTTGAAGCATGATGTGCTCTTTTGATCTGTAACATTACAGTATTATTAATACTATTTGTAGCTCTATTCTTTTATTTAGTATCTGTTTGTATTACAGCTGAAACTAGACCCTCCAACTGAGATTAGGGCCCAGTTGGGCCAGGTACCATATGTGATAAATGAAGGTGGGGATAGCTCCCCTTTCTGAACACCCAGCCAACCAGTTAGCTGTACAGTCCCTCATGGTGTCTGTTCTTTGCTTGCTTTACCAGCAAAGGGTTAACAAGCCCACAGTTAAAAGAAAAGGAGTGGGCACCTGACCAAAAGAGCCAATGGGAAGGTAGAACTTTTTAAAATTGGGAAAGAAACTTGCCCTTTGTATGTTGTTCTCTGGGCTGCAGGGACACAGAGCAGTAATGCTTAAGCAGCTTTAAACCAGGTATAATTATAGATGATCAAGTCATACTTCAAACCTACTTACAGATATGTAAGTAAAATTAGGGAATGTCTAAAAAGATGTGATTAGGGTTATTTCTTTTATTTCTTATTGGCTTGTGGAGTCCTCTGTGCTAACCCCAGATGCTTTTGTTTGCTTGTAACCTTTATACTGAACCCCCAAGAAAGCTATTTTGGGTGCTTGATTTTTGGAATTGTTCTTTTAAAATCTAGCAAAAACCTAAGTTCCAGATGTATTTTCTTTCTTTTTGTTTTTAATAAAATTTACCTTTTTTAAGAACAGGATTTGATTTTTGGTGTCCTAAGAGGTTTGTGCATATGCTGTTTGATGAGCTGGTGGCAACAGCTAATTTCCTTTGTTTTCTTTCTCAGCTCTTCCCTGGAGGGGGGGTGAAAGGGTGGAGGGTACCCCACAGGGAGGAAATTCCCAAGTGCTTTTCCTGGGTCCAAGTGTTTTTTTATTTTGCATTTGGGTGGTGGCAGCGTTTACCAAGGCAAGGTCAGAGAAAAGCTGTAACCTTGGGAGTTTAATACAAGTGGAGTGGCAAGCATTAATTTTTAGAATCCTTGTGGTCCCCCACCTTCTGCACTCGGAGTGACAGAGTGGGGATTCAGCCTTGACACCATACTTGAACAGAGTAAGAAATATTCCCTGCCTTGAAGAGTTTACAAGAGGAGGCAGGACAGACAGGTGGTGGGAGAAAGATGGGGAACTGAAGCAGAGAGCGATTAAATGACACAGGAAATTTACAGCAAAACTGAGACTTGAACCAACATGTCCTGAGACTGTTTAGTGTCTTAACCACAAGACCATCCTCCTTTCTCTCTCGCGCGCTCTCTCTCTCTCTCTCTGTGATCTTGTTTGTCCCGATCCTGCCAAGAAAGGCAAATATTGCTTTGGTATCAATCCAAAGGCCTGTATACCCTGTAAATGGCAGGTTTCAGAGTAGCAGCTGCGTTAGTCTGTATTCGCAAAAAGAAAAAGGAGTACTTGTGGCACATTAGAGACTATATAAATTTGTTAGTCTCTAATGTGCCACAAGTACTCTTTTTCTTTCTCCTTACAGTGTGTATGGTAACACCCATTGTTTCATGTTCTCTATGTATATAAATCTCCCCACTGTATTTTCCACTGAACAGTATCCCCGATAATGTCACAGCAAAACTGGTGGCTGAACTTTGTGACTTTGTCCTCACCCATAACTATTTCACATTTGGGAACAATGTATACCTTCAAATCAGCGGCACTTGTATGGGTACCCGCATGGCCCCACAGTATGCCAACATTTTTATGGCTGACTTAGAACAACGCTTCCTCAGCTCTCATCCCCTAACGCCCCTACTCTACTTGCGCTATATTGATGACATCTTCATCATCTGGACCCATGGAAAAGAAGCCCTTGAGGAATTCCACCATGATTTCAACAATTTCCATCTTACCACCAACCTCAGCCTGGACCAGTCTACACAAGAGATCCACTTCCTGGACACTATGGTGCTAATAAGTCATGGTCACATAAACACCACCCTATACCGGAAACCTACTGACCGCTATTCCTACCTACATGCCTCCAGCTTTCACCCAGGTCACACAACACGATCCATTGTCTACAGCCAAGCTCTACGATACAACCACATTTGCTCCAACCCCTCAGACAGAGACAAACACCTACAAGATCTCTATCAAGCATTCTTACAACTACAGTACCCACCTGCTGAAGTGAAGAAACAGATTGATAGAGCCAGAAGAGTACCCAGAAGTCACCTACTCCAGGACAGTCCCAAGAAAGAAAATAACAGAACGCCACTAGCCATCACCTTCAACCCCCAACTAAAACCTCTCCAACGCATCATCAAGGATCTACAATCTATCCTGAAGGATGACTCATCACTCTCACAAATCTTGGGAAACAGGCCAGTCCTTGCCTACAGACAGCCCCCCAACCTGAAGCAAATACTCACCAGCAACCACATACCAATCACAGTCATACCAATCACAGAATCACACGGTTGGAAGGGCATACCACACAACAGAACCACTAACCCAGGAACCTATCCTTGCAACAAAGCCCGTTGCCAACTGTGTCCACATATCTATTCAGGGGACACCATCACAGGGCCTAATAACATCAGCCACGCTATCAGAGGCTCGTTGACCTGCACATCCACCAATGTGATATATGTCATCATGTGCCAGCAATGCCCCTCTGCCATGTACATTGGTCAAACTGGACAGTCTCTATGTAAAAGAATAAATGGACACAAATCAGACGTCAAGAATTATAACATTCAAAAACCAGTCAGAGAACACTTCAATCTCTCTGGTCACTCGATTAGAGACCTAAAAGTGACAGTTCTTCAACAAAAAAACTTCAAAAACAGACTCCAAGGAGAGACTTCTGAATTGGAATTAATTTGCAAACTGGATGCAATTAACTTAGGCTTGAATAGAGACTGGGAGTGGATGGGTAAAACTATTTCCCCATGTTTATCTCCCCCCCTCCCCCCCGCCACTGTTCTTCAGACGTTCTTGTCAACTGCTGGAAATGGCCCACCTTGATTATCACTACAAAAGGTTTTCTCCCCCCCCTCCCCTGCTCCCTGCTGGTATTAGCTCATCTTAAGTGATCACTCTGGTTACAGTGTGTATGGTAACACCCATTGTTTCATGTTCTCTGTGTATATAAATCTCCCCACTATATTTTCCACTGTATGTATCCAGTGAAGTGAGCTGTAGCTCATGAAAGCTTATGCTCAAATAAATTTGTTAGTCTCTAAGGTGCCACAAGTACTCCTTTTCTTTTTGCACCCTATAAATGACACTCACAACACTGACACCCTTTCTACTGCTCATAAAATCATTTAAATAAAACAAAACCCCCACACCCTACCCTAAGCAGAGTTCTGACCCTGTAAAGGGAGAAGTTCCAGACACTCCATAATATCCACTAGGGTCTTCACTATTTCTCTGGATTTTACATGAAGAGTGCATTAGGTACTATCTTGAGGGGTGTCATTTGAAAACCTTAAGGTAGATAAATGGATTTCTGTGTATCGATGAGGTTGCCCATCACCGTAATATCTGAGTGCCAGTCTAAATGCTGATCCTGGTCATTATAGTTATGGTATCACTGTCATCCCTACATTTTTCTGCATGATTGTTTTCCAGATGTCCCTCCTTGAATCATATTGGTTTCTCATTTTTTAAATAGAGATGCTCAGTAAATATTTCCAAGATGGGAAATGAAAACATTCATTTCTCTTATAAATGGAGCGTGCATTATGGAAAAGTTTGAGTTGAGTGTCTTCTGGAGATTAATTGAAGCATGTGCTTCTATGTTGTTTTCCTTTCTACCATGGGTTCCCTTTGGAAGAAAAGTGAGCAGAGATCAGTTCTAGCCATTAATCGGTGTTTCAGACCAGAGGCCTTTACAAAGAGTGACTGCTGTGCAGATTTTCTGCTTGCCTTGTTGTAGACTCCTACCGCGTGTTAAAAAATCAATCAATAAAAGTCAAAGGCGGGGGGGAAAACGGACAATTAAATAAAGCTGGAAAATGGGCATGTGTAGAGATGTGCAAATAACAGATTTTTTTTTTTTGGCTCACTGGCTGTAACAAAAAAATCAAAGACCCCCCATTGTTTCAGGTCGCTGAACAAAATATTTCGTTTAACCCGAAACAAAATGTTTCGTTTTGCTTTAGAGCGTTAACCTTTAAAACTAAATAATTAAAGCTGAAGAAAATTTTGGGGGAAAAAATCGTTGTGAATTAAAACAAAGTAAAAAAAAAGTCATTCTTGAAAAAGTCAAAACGAAATATGTCAATTGTTCTGGGGAAAAATTATGGATTTTTTGCATCAAAACAACTGGATGAATTTTATACCAATTTGCAGAGTATTTCTGTCAACACGGGGTTTGCATTTTCAGTGGAAAAACAGTTTTGCCCGAAAAATTTCAGCCCTGCGCTAGGCGTGTGGGGTGGGGGTGGGGTTGGAGACATGGCAAGAGGATTGGTTTCAAAATCTGGTTGAAGGAATTCTGAGAAATCATGTTGGGTTTTTTTTGTTTTTTTGTTTTTGTTTTTAAAGCCAGGTAATGGGGGTGTCTTAGGTTCACCGGGGGCTGTTCTGTTTTCTTAAGTGCTGCGTAAAGCTGATGGGTTTGGAACTCTGGAGAGCAGGGTGAATGGATGGTTTAGAGTTGCATGGGGGCATAAGCAGCCCATGACTCTAGATTGCTCTTAACGCTACATCAGCCAGGGGGAATTTTGCGTGGATGGACGCTGGCTATCCCATGAATTCTTATTGAATTTAACACGTGCGAGCATCCAACCATGTGGATTCAGTTGCGGAATCGGGGCCCTGGGTCATGAGAAACTTGAAAGTTGTCCTTGTCTAATGCCTAGGTGACTAGATTTGGAAGTCTCGATCCAGTTTGTAGTAGGCAGGTTTCCATTTCTCCCTTGCACAAAAACCTAGCCACTTTGTTGGCCTTCTCTACAGAGGGGCCAAGGAACGCAGGGGAACAGAGAACAAACACTCCTAACATAGGGCTGTAGGGAAATTTTCCACTCTCTGTGAGAAACATTTTGTGGAGCTACATAGAGGATTCCAGCCTCTATCAGTGTTGGTCCGTCATCTCTTTAAAATAATTACAATAATAGAGTCCTGAGGGCCATTATTTTAACACAGAGCATCCATCCTGTAACTAGCATATTTCTAATGCATGCATTACCATGGTAACTAAATGCCATGCAGGACAGTAAGTCAGCAGTAGCTCTTCAATCTTCTCCCACACTTTCCTCCCAATATCCCTCATGTCTTGCAGTAAGAAGGTAGAGATCAGTCTCCATACCCCTCTCTGGGCTTCTTTGCCAAGGCTGCCAATAGGAGAGCCAGTTACCAGCTAACAATCTGAAAGCTAGTCTGAGCTGTTGCCTCCGCCTGGCTCCCATGTACACAGGCTCTTTTTAATGGTGTGACTCTTATTTCCCACCTCCTCACCACTAAATGTCAGGATGGACTTTTTCTGTCCTCCTCGGCTGAGATCTTATCTCTCTCTCTCTCTCATTATTTGATAAAACATCAGGAAGACAGTGGAGAAGTAATTAAATTCAGTACCTGAGCGGCGAGCGAGGGAAGAAAGGGAGGAGGGTGAGTATGGAGAGGTTTTTGTGAATCATTTTCTCCTCTATTTAGTTGAGGCCTGGACTGAGATGACTAATGTAGAAGGAGAGGGTGTTGTTTTTTTTTTTTTTAAAATGAAAGGCTCTCGGCTTCCCAAATGCTAATATCGTGCCAGCAAGCTGCAGTCAAGGTTGAAATTGGAAGGAATATTGAACAGCCCTCGATTGGAGAGTTATTTCATATTTATCTTTATTTATTTATCTTGTTTCTTGCAACCCATTTCCCTCCCCGTCTTCCTTTTATTTATCCTTTTACTAGACTTAGCCCTCACTTTTTCTGCATCTTTTTTCTTTTGTAAGAATAACTATTGTTTTTCCCCCACAACATGTACGATTCTGGTATTCATTTTTGAATTCTCTTTACTTTTTTCTCCCCTCACGTATAGCGTTTCTGTGTTACCTTTGATCCCTCTGTTAGGTTTTCCCTTTTCTTCCTCTTTTTTTTGGTCATGTTGCTGACCGGTATGCCAAACTGAGGGCCCAGGGAAATTGTATCTTCTGTATATCTCCAGAGAACTAGGGCTAGATTCCCAGCTGTTCTCAATTGACATAGCTCCAGTGAAACCATCACCAGCTAAGGGTCTAGCCCCTTGATTCAGCCCAAGAAGTGAAAGTTCCCCTGCACACCCATCAAGGGACTCAGTCCAATCCTTGGGTAGTTCAGTGTTCATGCCCCTTCAATCCCTGGCCTTGTACCAGTTGTTACATTCAGTCCCTTTACTTTACTTTTCTTTGGATGTGTTTAGCTTTTATCATTTACATTGTTTCAGTAGTGCCTTTGTTCCAAATTATTGATAGCACAATAATGTCCATTTCCCCCACCCCCCAATCAAGGATCAGGAGCTGTACACATAAGTAACAAGATGTTGGCCCTTCACCTACACAGCTCACAATCTAGGTATTGTAACCCCTGTTCCTCTTTCCTGCAACTCTCCTTCTTATTTCTCATAATTATAATTCTCATACTGTTTCGTTGCAGAGACCTGAGCTGAGTCTTGAAGACCGTGACACTGGGATCGGCAGATGGTGTGTGCTTGAGCCACAAGAACAGCTCTAAGTTGCTATAGATTGGCTAAATATCTATTAGGAGAAGATGGCCATCTCCTTGAAGATCTGCTTCTTCACTCTGGTGCTGCTTCCTCTGGTATGGAATCCCAGAAACAATGTGTGTCTGTCTCTGTAATGGTGGTCTGTGGGTGCATGTGTTTTAAATGCATGGGGTTGTTAGCCCATACTAGGGGAAGGGCCTGTTGCTGACAATGGTTGAGGGCTCTCCGGATTCCCCCTTAGCTTCTATTAAACCACTTTCCGCTTCTAGGGCAGATGGGGTAGAATGATGCTCACTGCTTTTTTTGTACATGTGAAGAAGGCAGGGTCATATAGTCTACGTGTAAGGGCTTATCTACACATTTCCCAGTTTCAGGTTCCTGAGCATTCCTGAGCGCTCTCTGGGTTTAGCTCAGAGTCCTCTGGAGCGTCCTCTGGGGTGCCCTGGATCCCTTCTCTCCTCTTGCACATGGCTTTCTCTCCAAATCATGGAGTTTCTCTGGTCCCTTCTCTCTCTCTAAAATATTCAGTGAAAGACCATCGCTTTGTCAGGTAACACCCACTCAGCCTTATCTGATTATTAAAGCCCTCACCAGGTGATCCATTGCTTACATACTTCCCCACTTGAATTCGATTTGGTGGTTTGACTTATGTGGCAGTTATCTCTTTTTGTCCTGGGGTGCTCCCTTCAAAAAGGGCAATCATCAATATTTAACGACCCTCTGTTGTTAGCCATGTGCCACCACTCGAGATGTTGGTCCCAGGCAGAGGTAAAAAGACAGCATAGACCAGCCTTACAATCAAAATGGAGTTGCCAGTCTGACAGAGAGATAGAGTCCCTAAAATCAGACAGGTTTCAGAGTAGCAGTCATGTTAGTCTGTATTCGCAAAAAGAACAGGAGGACTTGTGGCACCTTAGAGACTAACCAATTTATTTGAGCATAAGCTTTCGTGAGCTACAGCTGACTTCATCGGATGCATTCAATGAAGTGAGCTGTAGCTCACGAAAGCTTATGCTCAGATAAATTGGTTAGTCTCTAAGGTGCCACAAGTCCTCCTTTTCTTTTTTGTAAAATCAGACAGAATCCAAAAGCTGTACGTAGGCACAGTGCTCTAACCCCTGTCTCTTCAAACAGGCAGCTGATGAATTGAAGAGAGACAGGAGGAGTTCAAGGTGGCAGGACAAGGTGGCAAACAAAGAGGCTCTTGCACTTGTGCTAGTGGGGCTGGAAGAGGGAACTGAGAGGAGGCTGATGCTAGATAAAATGAGGAACTGGGAATGACAAGCTCAGTGAGGTTTGTAGACTCAGATTTTTCAAGGCAAGACGGGATCATTTTGATCATCTAATCCAACCTCCTTCACAACATAGGTCATATAACAGCAGTTCCCAAACTTTTTGTCAGCATGACCCTATTTTAATGAACTATTTCTGTCTGGGACCCCAGGCAGCCTGGGAGATGCCATTTTGTAGAGCAATATGGAGTCCTCCACACAGCGTGACCTTGAACGCACTGTACATGTGAGGTCACACTGTGCAGAGGATGCCATTTTGTAGAGCAATATGGCGTCCCCCATGTGATGTGACCTTTCCTGCACCGTGCGTGCGAGCTCACGCTTTGCAGAGCAAAATAGTGTCCTTAGCACACTACGGATTGGTGCAAACCCATCTGCTGATGGTGCGACCCCATTCTGTGTCTCAACCCACAGTTTGGAAACTGCTGCCATAGAATTTCACCCAGTGATTCCTGCATCCAGCCAAATGACTTGTGGTTGAATTAGACCATATCTTCTTTAAATCATTCCATTTTGATGTAAAACCTCCAGTGATAGAGAAATTCTCCACAGACCTTGATACAGAGGCATGTCAAGAGGAATTCCATAAAAGGTTTTGGGAAGGAGCCACCCGAGGGCCCCTGAAGTGGGAATCTTCTGCCAAGATTTTCAAAAACTGACTTGCAATATTGAATGTCCAGCAAAGGACGCATTTAAAGTGGCCTGATTTCCAGAGGGTTACTGCTCAGAAATTGAGGCCCATTTAAAGTGTCTCAGATTGGGCGCCCAGAGATTGAAACACCCAAAATCACTAGTCACTTTAAAACAAAAATCTTGTCCTTTATTTCTAAAGGTGAATTTTGTTGTTATTGTAACTATATAACAGATCTCTTGAGCTTCCAGGTGAATGGACTTCCTGGTAAGTGTCAAAAGGCAACAAGCCACTGTTTACTATCTCCTGCATTTCAGTAAGTTGCTATGATCGCTGTTGTGGATAATTAATGATTGACTATGGCTTCTGTAATGGAGCAGCATTCGTTTGGTCATAATGAACGACCAGAAGGCAAAGCAGGGTTAATAGGATAGAATACTCGTCTTTTCTTCATATCATTTTCTACAGTGGCTCTGTACCTGTAGACAGTGCAAGATTTTGCTATGTCTCCTGCAGGGTTCCAGAGAGTAACATCGCTGATTCCCCCCCCCACACACACCCCAGTACAGGGAAGACTTATGCCCAAGGCAGAGGTTTTATTATAATTTCTTTGTGTGTTAATTATTCTTTCATTTTTCTTCCCTCGAGTTTTCTCTCTCAAGCTGGAGCCTGTGCATATTGCACTGATGTTATTTACACTGTATGCCTTGTTGTGGCCATAGCTTGCTTTGCAATATCTGTACTAGTGGGTTAGCTCTCTGCTTTGACTCTCTGAATCAAAAGTGACATAGATCCCCTTCACTTCTGGATCTCCCTGTTCTGTACAGTATAGATGTCAGGAAGCCAATCACATTATCTTGTTGAATTTTACCAGATTCCTTTATTAAGTCAGTTGCAAATATCACTGCAAAGTTTTAGAGCAAGCTAATTTCCTTCTTACATGCTGCAGACTAAGAAGCCCTGTAAAACGCTTTCTTTCCCACACCCTGCTGCCTTGTTTTGCCTTTCTACACACACAGCTGATGTTTGATAAATCTTTATGGTACTTCCATGACTCCTATCAACGTAGTATCTGAGCACCTCACAAGCTTCAATGTCTTTATCCTCACAACCCCCTTATGAGGCAAGGCTGTTATTCCCAATTTACAGATGTGGAACTGAGGCACATAGAGATTAAGTGACTTGCCCAAGGTCACACAGGAAGTCTGCAGCAAAGCAGGGAATCAAACCCAGGTCTCCTGAATCCCAGACTAGCACTCTAACTAGTGGGCAAGTCACTTAGTCTCTCTGTGCCTCAATGCCCCATCTGTAAAATGGGAATAATAGCCCTGCCTCACAGGAGT
The DNA here is from genome assembly GCF_965140285.1 of Lepidochelys kempii. Lineage (NCBI taxonomy): Eukaryota > Metazoa > Chordata > Testudines > Cheloniidae > Lepidochelys > Lepidochelys kempii. The sequence continues at coordinate 260,940,690 of NC_136381.1, forward strand.
GTTGGCATCTCTTGGCATGATGTAAATTCCCTAAGGCAGTTGGATGGACTGGATTCATGGGCCTTTTCTGTACTTAGAAGAAAGCCGTCACTGGTGAGAAACCAATGTAGACACACAATTGCAAACCCCAAATTATAGGAAATATATGACTTGCACTGGTTGAGCTTTCCTTGTTTCAAGTCAGAGTGAACTCAATCAGTGCAAGTCGTGCCTTTTCTTGTCTACGCTTGGAGATTGCACCTGTTCAGCTTGTAGACTGAATGATCATGATGGTCCCTTCTGGCCTCAAAGTCTAACTTCCTGCACATCGCAGACTACAGAACCTCAAACCCCTCCTGTAATAGGCCCATAACCTCTGTGAGTTATTGATGTCTGCTCCCTGATTGCAGAATCAAGGCTAATCCCAAATATAAACAAGGCCATGCGGTCCCCTTCCACTGAGGAGAGGATGAAAGGGAAAAAAAATATCCCAAAACTTTCTGCTTATTTCATCCCATGGAAATCCATAAGAGTAAACCTCATCTGTGCAGGAGACAGAGGTTTTTCAGAGGCCAGTCCAAGATTGCAGAACAAACTCCTCCAGGAACTAAGGGCCACCACAGACCTTACTGCCTTCCACTTCAAGTGCAAGGTGACCTCCCTTCTGTAACATAAACACAGAGCAGTGTATACATTAACCCCCAAACCCTACCCAAACCTTCTGCTGCATGCCCAGTTGTCACCTGGGTGGGAGAGAGAAAGAGAACAAGCCGCATGTGACAGATGTTATGCATTAATGTGCTGCGCTACTGGAAGGTGCTCAGATACTACAGTGTTCAGGGAGGTAAACAAGCCTATACAGAAAAGGGCCCTACCACTTTACCCTCTGCTTGTGGGAGGGGTTAGAAGAGGCAAAGAAAGGGCAGAGGATGTGGTCTTCTCACCACATGCAGCATGAACATCTGGGAACTCCTGGACAGCCGTGTCATGAATTTTGGAAGAGCTGAGCATATCCCTGCTTTCCTAGACTGCCCTTGCTCCTGGCAACTTCCCTGATTGCAGCAATGCCCCCTTCTTTTGGAGGTGGAAGTCAATATTGCTTTGAGAAGCGTCATCTGTGGCATGAATTCTGCAGCTGATCCATGGCTATGGAATACATCTGTAATGTCATGTGCGTGTGTGTACAGTACTTAGCACAATGGGGCCCTGATCCCTGAGTTAGGATGGATGCTGAAAAAGGTGTTATTAAATCTCATGTTTCTGGGCTTAAGCCAATTTCTAATGAGTCATGGAGTACGACTGAAGTTTGAGTAGACATACCTGAGCTGGCTTTATGGCTCCCACTACCCAAGCTAGCTAGATTTAAAGCAGGTGAGCTTGTACAGCCTGGGCTGAAGCCTGGGCTGCCACAGTTCCACTGCTCTGGTACCTGAGCGAGCTAGATTAAAGCTAAAGCTAACACAAGCTGCATTCACACCCCGGCTACCCTGCTGACATACTACCCTTAGAGACCAGGAGGAGACCTACTGTGGAGGGAAGATTATCCCATATTTGCCTTTGGGGTTCTTGCACTGTTCTCTGAAGCATCTGCGACTAGTGGCTGTCAGAGACAGGACGCTGAGCTAGGTGGATCTCAGGTCTGATCCAGTCTGGTGATTGCTACATTCCTAGGCACTACTGTAATGCAAACAATAGAGACATTATTACTAATGGGTTTAAAGTGATTTTAACATAAATGGATATGGTTTTTACCTCAGTGTCCTCAACAGAGTCGGAGCTGATGAGGTATCATGGATGCCATCACTTTATCAGGTTTATATTCAACCTCTCTCTCATTCTTTTCTCTGTCTTGCCTGCATGTGCCTTCTCTTCATTTGTCCAACTGTTCTCTGCACCCTTCAATCCTTTTCTCTCTGCTGTCACTTTCCCTGTCATTTGGCTGGGTTTATTTTAGCACACATCTGTAAATGCAATAGGGGTGTTTTTACTGGAAATGTTAACAAAGTCATCATAAAATTATTGAGAAAATGGGGTCTTAAAACACAGCTCCTTTGTCTGGTACAAAAAGCACTCAAGAAACAAAGATATTCATGAGTCACAAAGTTGGATTTGGATTTGAACTGAATTTTAAATGCGACTGCAATGCAGGTGTTTTAACTGTCTGTAATAATTCAATCAGATGTATTTCTTAAGCTAATGCTTGGAATTTTCTGTGGATGCACTCTGAATGCCACATGGCTGGAAAGTCCAGATGGTAAAATATTCCATCTGATGGTTAATTACTTGGATTACTGAGCTGTGCCTTGGAGTCCCTGACAAAGGGAGGTGTAATTGATGTTCCTTGTATACTAATAGTGAGCTGTGCAAGACCGCAAGGTAAATACAAGATGGGGGAGACAGGGAAACTGTACGAGATCAGAGGTCTGTAGCTGTATCTGGCAGCATCAAGCCTCCATTTACTGAGGTGAGGAAAGGACCCAGACATGTTTTCTCCAATTCTGTTGACTGAGAGGAGATAGATTTCTAGATCTTTTTAAGGACATGTTGTCCCCTGACTTTCCCGCTGCTCTCCATAATCCACTTACACCTCTGCTCTGTCCTTTTATTACACTGGGATAAATTCAAATAGGATCATCTAAACTCGGGCCTCTTGTGATTGAAGATTAGACCATTCTTTCTAGAGGCATTCTTGGTTGCTTTATTTGCCTAGTTCCTCTTTCTCCCTGCTGATGCATCTTTGAGGACACGCAATTTCCTCTTCTTCCCAACTGTGATGGGCACAAATAAAGGTGCTTGTCCTCTTCTCCTCTCCTCTGACCACCTTTGTTTCCTTGCTTGGGCTGTTACCAACTAGCCTTGAACCAGTTCCTCTGCCTTTCCTCCATTCAGGTGGTTTTGGTCTCAAGATCTTGTATCCCCATTAGAAAGGTCAAGGACTCCAAGTGGGGTGGGATATTGTCTGCCACAGGAACCCCTAACACAGCTGTGCCTAGGACCCAACCATCTCATATAAATAGACTTATATATCTCCAAGGTCCCCTGCACAAATAGGAACCAGGGTTGTGCCAGAAGCATATGCATTGCACAGCGGAAAACCTCAGGGAACTAAGTATTATTAAATCATTGAATCATAGAATATCAGGGTTGGAAGGGACCTCAGGAGGTCATCTAGTCCAACCCCCTGCTCAAAGCAGGACCAATCCCAACTAAATCATCCCAGCCAGGGCTTTGTCAAGCCTGACCTTAAAAACTTCGAAGGAAGGAGATTCCACCACCTCCCTAGGTAATGCATTCCAGTGTTTCACCACCCTCCTAGTGAAAAAGTTTTTTTCTAACATACAACCTAAACCTCTCCCACTGCAACTTGAGACCATTACTCCTTGTTCTGTCATCAGCTACCACTGAGAACAGTCTAGATCCATGCTTTTTGGAACCCCCTTTCAGGTAGTTGAAAGCAGCTATCAAATCCCACCTCATTCTTCTCTTCCGCAGACTAAACAATCCCAGTTCCCTCAGCCTCTCCTCATAAGTCATGTGTTTCCGTCCCCTAATCATTTTTGTTGCCCTCCATTGGACTCTTTCCAATTTTTCCACATCCTTCTTGTAGTGTGGGACCCAAAACTGGACACAGTACTCCAGATGAGGCCTCACCAATGTCGAATAGAGGGGAACGATCACATCCCTCGATCTGCTGGCAGTGCCCCTACCTATACATCCCAAAATGCCATTGGCCTTCTTGGCAACAAGGGCACACTGTTGACTCATATCCAACTTCTCGTCCACTGTCACCCCTAGGTTCTTTTCTGCAGAACTGCTGCTGAGCCATTTGGTCCCTAGTCTGTAGCGGTGCATGGGATTCTTCCGTCCTAAGTGCAGGACTCTGCACTTGTCCTTGTTGAACCTCATGAGATTTCTTTTGGCCCAATCCTCTAATTTGTCTAGGTCCCTCTGTATCCTATCCCTACCCTCCAGCGTATCTACCTCTCCTCCCAGTTTAGTGTCATCTGCAAACTTGCTGAGAGTGCAATCCACACCATCCTCCAGATCATTAATGAAGATATTGAACAAAACCAGCCTGAGGACTGACCCTTGGGGCACTCCACTTGATACCGGCTGCCAACTAGACATGGAGCCATTGATCACCACCTGGTGAGCCCGACAATCTAGCCAACTTTCTATCCACCTTATAGTCCATTCATCCAGCTCATACTTCTTTAACTTGCTGGCAAAAATAATGTGGGAGACCATGTCAAAAGCTTTGCTAAAGTCAAGGAACAACACATCCACCGCTTTCCCCTCATCCACAGAGCCAGTTATCTCGTCATAGAAGGCAATTAGATTAGTCAGGCATGACTTGCCCTTCGTGAATCCATGCTGACTGTTCCTGATCACTTTCCTCTCCTCTAAGTGCTTCAGAATTGATTCCTTGAGGACCTGCTCCATGATTTTTCCAGGGACTGAGGTGAGGCTGACTGGCCTGTAGTTCCCAGGATCCTCCTTCTTCCCTTTTTTAAAGATGGGCACTACATTAGCCTTTTTCCAGTCGTCCGGGACTTCCCCGAATCGCCATGAGTTTTCAAAGATAATGGCCAATGGCTCTGCAATCACATCCGCCAACTCCATTAGCACTCCGGCCCCATGGACTTGTGCTCGTCCAGCTTTTCTAAATTGTGCCGAACCACTTCTTTCTCCACAGAGGGCTGGTCACCTCCTCCCCATGCTGTGCTGCCCAGTGCAGTAGTCTGGGAGCTGACCTTGTTCGTGAAGACAGAGGCAAAAAAAAGCATTGAATACATAAGCTTTTTCCACATCCTCTGTCACTAGGTTGCCTCCCTCATTCAGTAAGGGGCCCACACTTTCCTTGACTTTCTTCTTGTTGCTAACATACCTGAAGAAACCCTTGTTGTTACTCTTGCTAGCTGCAACTCCAAGTGTGATTTGGCCTTCCTGATTTCACTCCTGCATCCCCGAACAATATTTTTATACTCTTCCCTGGTTATTTGTCCAATCTTCCACTTCTTGTAAGCTTCTTTTTTGTGTTCAAGATCAGCAAGGATTTCGCTGTTAAGCCAAGCTGGTCACCTGCCATATTTACTATTCTTTCTACACATCGGGATGGTTTGTCCCTGTAACCTCAATAAGGATTCTTTAAAATACAGCCAGTTCTCCTGGACTCCTTTCCCCCTCATGTTATTCTCCCAGGGGATCCTGCCCATCAGTTCCCTGAGGGAGTCAAAGTCTGCTTTTCTGAAGTCCAGGGTCCGTATTCTGCTGCTCTCCTTTCTTCCCTGTGTTAGGATCCTGAACTCGACCATCTCATGGTCACTGCCTCCCAGGTTCCCATCCACTTTTGTTTCCCCTACTAATTCTTCCCAGTTTGTGAGCAGCCGGTCAAGAAGAGCTCTGCCCCTAGCTGGTTCCTCCAGCACTTGCACCAGGAAATTGTCCCCTACCCTTTCCAAAAACTTCCTGGGTTGTCTGTGTACCGCCGTATTGCTCTCCCAGCAGATATCAGGGTGATTGAAGTCTCCCATGAGAACCAGGGCCTGCGATCTAGTAACTTCCGTGAGTTGCTGGAAGACAGACTCGTCCACCTCCTCCCCCTGGTCCGATGGTCTATAGCAGACTCCCACCACAACATCACCCTTGTTGATCACACTTCTAAACTTAATCCAGAGACACTCAGGTTTTTCTGCAGTTTCATACTTGAGCACAGAGCAGTCATACTGCTCCCTTACAAACAGTGCAACTCCCCCACCTTTTCTGCCCTCTCTGTCCTTCCTGAACAGTTTATATCCATCCATGACAGTACTCCAGTCATGTGAGTTATCCCACCAAGTCTCTGTTATTCCAATCACATCATAATTCCTTGACCGTGCCAGGACTTCCAGTTCTCCCTGCTTGTTTCCCAGGCTTCTTGCATTTGTGTATAGGCACTTGAGATAACTCGCTGATCGTCCCTCTTTCTCAGTATGAGGCAGGACCTCTGCCCTCTCGCGCGCTCCTGCTCGTGCTTCCTCCCGGTATCCCACTTCCCCACTTACCTCAGGGCTTTGGTCTCCTTCCCCTGGTGAACCTAGTTTAAAGCCCTCCTCACTAGGTTAGCCAGCCTGCTTGCGAAGATGCTCTTCCGTCTCTTCATTAGGTGGAGCCCGTCTCTGCCTACTTATTATTACCACTGCCATTTTATGTAACACTTATAGATAATGTTATATGTGTACTGAGGAGTAGAAGGCAATCAGCAAGACACTGACTGGGCCCATAGACATTTACCATTGTGGCTAAATAATTGGCCTGGGCATATAAATAAGTGAGGTGGTTCACAGGAAGAAGATAGAGCAATTTCTGGTGAGACCTGTTCTGATTGGAGAGTCAAGGTCCAAGAGTGTAGAATAACACAAGCTGAGCAATGCCCAGGTTCACTGCAGGTTTGTGAATAACTACAGAGCAAAATCAGGTTGCCTAGGAGAGGCCAGTGTTTAAATAAAGTTCAAACAAGACCATGCTAGAAACCACATGGGGATACTTTGCAGAGGTTGTATAAAGCAGAGAGTTAACATAGGTTTATGTTAACTGTGCACTTTTGCGGCATCTTTCATCAGAAGATCTCCAATCTGTATTAATTAATAAATAGTATTAGAAGATCATCTTGAGGATTAGAGCACTGGACAGGGACCCAGAAGATGTCAGTTCAGTTCCAAGGACTGCCACGGTGTCCCTTATGTGACCTTGGGAAAGTCACTTACATTTTCTGTGTTCCCCATCTGTAAAAGGATGCTAATAATGCCATCTTGTCTGCTTAGACTATAAACTCTTTGGGCCGAGACAGTCTCTTACTGTCTGTTTATACAGCAACTAGCGTGCTGGGGCCTGCAAATGACTGAGCTGCTCTGCCAATAGAAGCAATAGAATACAGATATAGATAAGAAACTTGTTTTTCAGTACAGCCATACAATACATTAATTGCAAAACATCTAGATCTGAACCCATTTCATAAGCTTCTGGTTATGCGCACACATAGCTATCTAAACATTGATACATTTTTTATTTAAGCTTAACAGATATCTGGGTCTTAAAAATGTTTGGTAGCAGATTACAAAGCACAAAATGGTTGCCTTACATTAAAACCTTCCCCTTCTCCCCCGCAGTAGCCATAATAATATCTGTGATAAGCAAACAGTATGGGGACTACAGAGATTTAGGATCTTTTATTATGATTTTTTTTCTTCTTGTTTGGTATTGGTACATTTGGAGGCGTATTGGATGAACAGTTAAATAAAAACTAGAAATAAAATATTAGATCCACTGGAAAAGAGCATGTAAAATAAAATATCAGATTCAGTGACTTTTGTGCATGTGCTGTTCAGCTATTAATATCCAGCTCCTGGAGGGAAATTATTCAAGTCTGTAATAAGGGTGTTGCTGGACTTTTCTTCCTTTCTATTGCTGAATCAGCAGCCTGTGCAGATTTACTGTAGAGTCAGCTCTCAGTGAGACAGCCTCAGTGCAGACTGCAAGCTGCGTTAATAAGGAGACAGGAGTTAAAGCCAAAGGGTAGGAAGGGAGGGTATGAGCAAAACCAGTAACATTTCTTTGTATTGCTTACCTGTCATTTACTACAACTCTGTGGCATTAGTCAGGAACTCAGGTATTCCAAGACTGGCTCTCCCATTGGTTCAGTCCATGGCCTTCAATAGGCATCTATCCATTATGTGCCCCAATTTCCGCATCTGAAGCACAATATTTGTCTGTTTTACAGGGGTATTGTATGGGATGAATTAGTCAAAATCTGTAAAGCCCATCAAGAAATATATTGCTACCATATATAATTTCCCAGTGTAGTTATGACTGCAGACTCCAAGGGTAAATAGCCCAATTCAACAAAGCCTTCTATTTGTTTCTCTGGGCAGGAGGCGAACAGCTTCACTTTAGTCCCACTTTGACTCCCATTTCTTAAAAGGAAGCAATGGTTCTCTCACAAAATACTTATCTGGGAACTGCTGAGGCCTGGTCTATACCACAGAGTTAGGTCAATGGAAGGCAGCGTAAGTCAACCTAATCCTGTAAGGGTCTACACTAAAATGTCACTCCCGCCAATGTAACTCGCCCACTACGTCGCCTTAATAACTCCAGCTCCATGAGAGGTGTAGTGCTTAGGTTGATGTAGTTATGTTGACACAGTGTCAGTGTAGACACTGAGTTGCTTACATTGACTGTTGCTGGCTTTCAGAAGACTTCCCACAATGCCCCACACTGACACGCAAAACTATGCAAACGCTCCTGGTGAGCTTCCCGCAGCTCCTATTGGCCGGGAATGGCGAACTGCAGCCACTGGGAGCTGGGGGGGGCCGTGCCTGCAGATGGTCAACATCAACAAAATGTCTCGCAGCCCGCCAGCGGATTACCCTGATGGGCTGCATTCCGAAGGTTGCCGACCCCTGATCTAACATATTGCAGCACACCATGAAGAAACAACCATCCCAGAAGATTTGTAACATGGTTCTGAAGGCTAAAAAAATCTGACCTCATCTTTATGTTTACCTACCCTTTCCCTTCTCCGTGCACTTCAGCACACTTGTTCTGTTCATCCATTTTCTTCTGCAGCTGCCTAAGAGATTTCTTTGGGATGTTTTTATGAATAAAATGTCTAGATTGAGGCCAATAATGTCTCTGCTGATAACATCCATGTTGCTATGGGCAGGTTTACACTACCGGTGAAGTCGATCTAAGTTACGTTGCTCAGGGGTGTGAAAAAACACCCACTTGAGCAACGCAAATGACAGTGACCTAAACACTCTCCACACTGGTGTTATGTCGGTGGAGGATGCTCTCCGGCCAACGTCGCTTCTGCCTCTTGCCGAGGTGGAGCATTTATGACAAGGGGAGAGCTCTCTCCTGTTGGCATAGAGCATCTTCACCAGACCTGCTACAGTGACGCAGCTGTGCCAACCTTGCGCTTCTAGTGTAGATCTGCCCTGTTGTTTACCTACCACTGACAATTGATTAGTTTCTGTTGTTTTTTGCTGCAGCTGCATCCTGCTTCCTACCCCTCAATCCCGGAATGATGACACTATTAATATGGTAAAAACAATATCTTAAGACCAATTTCCACTGATATATTTAATCAGAGGAAGCAAGGACTGATCCTTGCCCAGGGTGCGTGAATGCTCCTCTATCCTGGTTAGAACCAGGGACCATTTGATACCACGGTGATGAGTTATAGGGATCACGATGAATAACTATTAATTTAATGAAATTTTTATCTTCAGTATTATTGCTTCATTCTTTATTTTGTGTACAGTGCTTACTTTTATACAACTGCTTGTTTTTTTGGGGGGGGAGTTATACCTATAAAATTGCACTGGTAAAGGCTTACTGTATATAATTTAAAGACAATAACCTTGAAAATCTGATAGAAGGCAGTCAAAAATGTTTTAACGTCACTCAGACCAACCCATGAGGGTTAATATAAAATATTGTACATCCCCATCCATCCTTCCAGTTCTTTCTTTAGCTGCAATATTATCCCTCCAGTGACAGAAGGATCCACCTTATTTATCTCTATAACTTATTTGGCATCCAGAATTAATGTGGCTGAACGTACATTATTGTTAATTTATTATTGTTGCCCCTAAGAGCCTCAAGCATGGACCAGGACCCTATTGTGCTAGGCACTGCACAGAGAAGAAAAAGACTATCCCTGCTCCAAAGGGTTTACAATTTAAGTATAAGAGAAGAGACAGCAGATGGTCATAGGCAGGCAGGGGAGTACAAGTAAACAATGAGACAATATTAGTCAGGATGACAGCACAGCAGGAGATGAGATGAGCAAGTTTGTAGACTTCATAGAAGAGGAGATTTTTAAGGAGGGGTTGAAGATGGCCAATGAGCTGGTTTCAGGGGTGCTGGAATAATTTGTGCAGTGGGAGCTCAGAGAGCCATTGAATCAAATGGTAAACTCTGTATATAATGGAAACCACTTCAAGCCGGGGAGCGGCAGCTCCCCCAGGACCCCTGGTTCCATCACCTATGTGTGGCTTTGTAGATGTTTTCAGTGAGTCCCTCCCAATCGTGAAGGGCAGCCTGGGAGAAAGCACCAAGGTGGAACATTTAACAAGCGGGTGATGGAAGCTGGGCATCCTGGGCTGATTGGAGGCGCGAGGCGTCATCTCAATAGGGAATGAGAGATGACAGGTAAGGTGGGGGCAGGTTGCACAGCCAGCACAAGGAATGGGTGAACCAAGTAGATTAAAATACATACTCCCTTCCACCCCTTCTCTCTCCCTGCTATCCTGCATGTCCTTGCCATATAACTAAGCTGCAGCCCAGAGAGGAATGGGGATGGAAGATTGTGACTGGAGCCCTCACCTTGTACATTTTGTTCACATAAAAGTGGCAGGGGCGGATAAAGGTCCTGGATCTCCCCTTAGAAACGATGTTGTTGTCTTGAGGAAGGAAAGAGATCTCAGACTTCTCCTTGGAAACCACCCAGAGGGAGGAGAAGTGCTTTACACCTCTTCGTCCCCCTGGAATGCTGGGGGAGGGACAGAAAAGTGCGGTAGCAGGCTATTGTCCCAATAACCAAGAAAGCAACATGAGCAGAGGTGAACTGGGTCATAGAATCATAGATTCATAGGAGATTAGGGTTGGAAGAGACCTCAGGAGATCATCTAGTCCAACCCCCTGCTACAAAGTCATTTGTAAGGAAGGGATCTGAATAGGGAGCTGGATGTGGGGATGGCAGATGTTTTGGATAATTTAGGATGGTAAGCATCCATGCTTTGGGGACTTTAGCTGAACCTGAGCTCCAAACTTTCAGAGGTTCTTTCATCACTAATTGCAACCTCCAAGAAGAAGTGCTATGCATTAACTCCTGGTTGGCATGAAAAGAAAGATCAGTCAGACAGAGCATGCTGCATGGTGCTAATGCAGCAACTGCCAAGGTTAAATATAGAGACAAAACTTGGCTTGCCCTGCGGGGATTTGTAATGCAGCAGGACTGCAGGGATCGTGGATTGCAGCAGATGTCAGAAGCTGAGCATCTGTGAAGATATAATATAAGGTCACCAGTGACATTTATAGGAAGCCAGACGAACATTTTCAAACCTGGGGAGCTAAAGCTAGGCTCTTGAATCTATATTTATCTACTTAAATAATTGTGGCCTGATTTTTTTCAAAGATGCTAAGCAACTGCAGTTTGAGAAGCCTAAATTTAAGAAGCCAGGCTGATAATTTTGGCCCAAGTCTACTATGGTTAATGTAGATTAATGGCCTTGCATACTTGGGGTGTTGGGTTTTTTTCCCCTCTGACACTAAAAATATTGTCTCTTGTATAAATATGCAGAAGATCATCAGGCCTAAATGTCTGTACATTGCAGTCAATCAGACATCTGCTTGGCAAACAGCACCAGCTGCCCTCTCTGTTCTCCTTGGAGAAAGCCCCATGCCACTATATTCTGTAGTGAGACCTCCCAGTCTCGATGGCAGGCTTAACACTTAGATGTATATTACATTTTGTTTTCATTGAGACTTAAAACATTAGGAGGGCGTAACATGGGAGAAATAGGATTTATCATGAATCCTTCCCAACTGGGTAAGACCTTCACTGGTCTAGCTGAGCAGAAGTCATCGTACAAGAGAGTGTCTGTCTGTGTGCATGATGGGATTCATAAAGTGAAACCTGGGACTTGATTCTTGGGAATTTACCCGTTAACTCTCATGGTGTAACTGAGATGATTGTGGATCACTGAACGTGACCTTTTATGATATGTGGAGGTTGCATAAGACCTAGAGCTGCAATGGAACCATAGTCCGGGATCTGAAGTTTGGTGATCGAGCCACTGTGAGAGCCTGTTACAATGTGAGTGCAATCTTCTGTTAACCTATAGAGCGAGAGATGTGGGAAATGGGGGGTGGGGGATATATCTAGCAAAAATTTTCAAACATGAATGCCTGATATTAGATTCTTAACTCCATATTTCAGCAATTATATAAGTTTGGGCTTGAATATTCAGGTGTCATGAGCATCCACACCTCTCATTGACCGCAATAGGAGCTATGTCTGGAAATCTAGGCACTAACCAGGTGCCCAAATTTGGAGATAGGTGCTCATCTACTGTGGTGAGCGGGGGCATATAAGCATATTTGATAGGAAATTTTCATCCCAAATGAGGACAAAATGTTGAAATATCTAAACTTTTCACAAATTTGAGTTCAGAAATGGTGAAATATTGAATAGCAGCATTTTTGAGCAAAATAAAACAAATATTCCTGACTTGAAGTGTTTCATTTTGGTTGAACTCACCCAAAACGCTTTGTGTTGAGTCAGTTCCGCATTAAACTGCATTTCCGTATGGGTGCTTCACGGGAACTGTAACCTGTGTAGTTTGCACAAACAACCAGGTGACTCCCATGGTGCACCATGCCAGAGCATACACCTTGTTACATCATGGAAGGTGGAGTCTTGGCCAGAGAGCCCAGCCCATAGGAGAATGGGGAAATGTGGGACCCCAAACTTCATCTCCCATAAGGGAATGGGTCACCACCGGAAAATGCAGTTTAATGTTGAAGTGACTTGAAAAGATAACTGCTGACCAGCTCTGCCAGTGAGAATTTGGAGCCCCACCCTGAGCAACCTCGAAGGGGACTGACTTTCTGAAAATACCAAGCATCCAACCCTCTGAAAATCAGGCCACTTTAAGGCTTCTCAAGTCAGGCAGCCAAAATAACTAGCCCCTTTGGTATACTTAGTCTCACCAGTCTGCTAAGGCTATATTGTGTCATGGAAGCAGCCCAAAGTGTTGTTAAACTAGCCAGGGGAGTCCAGGAGAGAATTCCCATCTGCACAGAGGAAATCACTGCCAGGAGCAAGCTGATGTAAGCAGCTCAACCAACCATCCCTTTTCTCCTCCCCTGGTTTAAGGGGAAGGAGAGGATGTGTAGGGGGTAGAAGGGTTGGGTTAGGGAGTGGCCATGGGGAAGCAGAACTATGCCCTGTTCTCCACCACCCTAAGTTATGGCTGCACAGAGCAGCTCTAACTGGTACCCGGTCTGGGCACTGGGGCAACTGTACCCCCTGCTGTGTGCTCCACCCAAGCAGACTTGAACAGAGTAGAGAAACAAGGTCTCCATCCCTGTGTTTTTTTCCAGCCCCAATGTTAAACATCTCCAGAGCTGGGGGCCTCCCTTTCCCCGGGGCATTATTATTATTCTGCATTCTAACTGTTCATCATTGGGAAGCTTTTCCAGATCTTCAGCTTCTACTTTTCCCTCAGTTAGGCTCCAAGCTGGTCAGTTTTACTGTGGTGTTACTCTGACACACCATTCAGCCTCCTCCTCCACTTGCTTCTGAATAGGTTTCTTCCTCCCACCCCAAGTATGTGCAGTGGGACAGAGGCAAATCTATGGAGAGAGATTTATTGAGAAGGTTGGTTTACAGATTACTGGCCTCAGTCCTCTGAATAATGGGTTCATTAAGAGATTTGCCTTTTCCCACTTGGACATAACACGGGAACCAGTGTCTCCTGGCTCTGAAATGAACACACATGAATTTTAGAATTAGAATTAAAAAGTTCTGCCATTATGAATGGCCACCATTATAGTGAGCGCTATGACCCTATCCTTAAGCACCCTTCTTTCTAATCACAGTCTGATACATTCTCCTAAATATTGAAACCCCTTGGGAGAACATAAGAGCATTAGCAGGACACTGTGTCAGAGCCGGGTGAGGATGTTTGGTAAAGTTGAGGGCAAATAGCTTTAATTTAATTAGGAGATTAATTAAAACTTACTCCCTGGGTGGGTTTCTAGGCTCATCTAGTGGTAGTTGTTGCTCAGCTCTAAGTGTGACTCAGATCAGTGGTTCTCAACCAGGGGTACCTGTACCCCTGGGAGTACACAGAGGTCTTCCGGAGGTACATCAACTCATTGAGATATTTGCCTACTTTTACAACAGGCTACATAAAAAGCACTGGCAAAGTCAGTACAAACTAAAATTTCATACAGACAATGACTTGTTTATCCTGCTCGGTACACTGAAGTGTAAATACAATATTTATATTCCAGTTGATTTATTTTATAATTATACGGTAAAAGTGAGAAAGCAAGCAATTTTTCACTACTAGTGTGCTGTGATGCTTTTGTATTTTTATGTCTGATTTTGTAAGCAAGTAGTTTTTAAGTGAGGTGAAACTTGGGGGTACAGAAGACCAACCAGACTCCTGAAAGGGGTACAGTACTCTGGAAAGGTTGAAAGCTAGTCATGACCCCACTGAATGGTGAGTTCTTGCTGAGATTCTAAACAAAGGGCATTTCCTGCCTGAAGTATTTCCATTGGGGTTTTATTTAAGTTTAATTAAGTGTAAATGGTCACATATATAATGGGTAAGCACAGTACTCTGCTTTGCAAACAAATGAACAGTCGAGCAAAGCCACAAGTAGAAAGTCTCAAGAGTCACGTTATTTCCAAATGTCCATCTGGAGAATTAGGTTTTGCACTCAGGTGGATTTGCTCTGCTTTAGAATAATAACATCCTTCAAGGTTATTTTGGCATGGTGCCCACATTCAGCCACTCTGCGGCCCTGATCGTGAGCCCTGCCAGAGTTCAGGGGCTACACAGACAGCAAAACTGGCCACTTGGGGATTTGAAAGGGGATCCCCAGTGATGCTGCCGCAGCTTCACTGCTCCAGCACGTGAACTAGCTAGATGAAAGCTAGCATGGGTATGTTTCCATGAGCTGTAATCGCACCCGATAATTGCAGTGCAGACATACCAACCCAGAGGCACTACCACAGAACATGCAGACCATGGAGAAGAGGAGTTAAGGGGGTTTTAAACCACCTTTCTGCGTCCCTTAATCCCACGGATCCCAGACTGCCCTGAGGGCTGGAGCAGCCGCTGAGTTAATTTAAACAGCCCTGGTGGCCTGATGGCATTACAGCAGCCTCCCTGGACTGCCCTTCTGGTGGCAGCACCACCCAGGTTCTCCACAGTACCATGGTCCAACCCCACAAATGTCCCAGTGTGCCCCCTACAACAAGGTTTGCAAGGGCTCGTTGGAAGGCAGCCTGCAGTTGTCTCTACAGTGCTTGTGCTGGAGGAATCTCTCCCCACCCCCTCAGCCTGAAACAGGGGGCTTAGCAGTCTTTTACCTGACATAAAGGACCAGAGCAGGGGTGAGGGTCACAGCAGAATGGGTTTAGCTGGATTTAGGAAGGGCTAGATACTGAAATGGATAATGAGGTCCGCAGTAATATTTAATAAGATTAAAAATGAGAGAGTTGAATAGATGGCCTTGTGTTTCAGGGCATACATCACAACCTCAAAGAGCTGAGGTTAGTAAGACACGTCCCCCTGATAGCAGGTCATTGCATAGTCATCGAAGACAGGAAGTCAAGAACCTTCCTCTAAAGCAGCTGGTGTTGGTTGCTATTGCAGCCAGAGGACGACCAAAGATGTACCCTCAGTCTAATCTGGAATGGCAATTCCTATGTACCCCGGAGATGGCATTGAGAATACCTGCCTCGTGTCACTCGGGCTCACAGACAGATCTGATAATTGGTCTTCTCCAGAAAATGAAAGGCTGCATATGCCAAACTCAAGAAATAGAAGGTACTGCTGGTTGCATAATTCACCTTTTTATCCAGAGTTACCGCTTCAGAAGGCATCCATTAAGTGAATTGTGGGTGATTATACTGTAGCTATTTTCTTGTGTGCAGATAGACATGCATCTCCCAGGGAGTCCTTCAGCTCCAGAAGGTAACCACATCTTACATATGCATTAACCCATTGAAAGGGATCAGTGATCTGTTTTCCCAGCTGGTTCTGTCATTTTAGGTGCAATTTGTTTTAAACAGAATGTCAAAAAATATTCCATCGATTGTATTCCTGTGACTCGCTTTGAATAACTTTCTAACGACTTTCCTCTTTAACTTTTTGTCTGAAGTGTTTTGAAATTACAGGAGTTTGGTCTCCATTTAGGCCAACTGATAAAAGCACAATCAAGTGACTGATGTGCGGCCTTTATGGAGTAAACAATGTATTCAGTTGCCAGGCCAATGTTGTAGGGAGCAGTAATGGCATAAATCAGTGCCAAGAAAATCTATCTAATCAGAGATAATTCCTGAGCATCCCCACAAGTAGGCTGAGAAACGATCAATGACTCCAAGCCCTGGTTGGACCAATTGCTGCTTGTTAGAAATGGGGATGAAAGCTAATAACATTGCAAACAAACTTCCTTTCTGTAAGTAATTCCCTCATGCGTATTCATCATTTTGGTGAGTTAGCTTTTTTAAAAATGAGAATCAGAATAGAGGTAGTAAACAAATGTAATTCAGTATGAAGTCAATGATAAAATAAACCCAATGGATTAAACTCATCCCTAGTGTAACATCACTGAAGACAATAGAGTTACACCAGAGATGAATCGGACTCCATTTCATCTTTATAGTTTGTTGATCTAGATAACTTTGTTTCCAAAGGGCTCAACTATATTCATATACACAGTCTCTGTCTCTCTCTTTCTCTCTCTTTCTTACTGCCTGATCTAAAGCTTATTCTCAAATAAATTTGTTAGTCTCTAAGGTGTCACAAGTACTCCTTTTCTTTTTGCCTGATCTAAATACTAGTGAAGTAGGTGGAAAGACTCCCATTCGATTCAGTGAACTTTGGCTCAGATCCTTATAGATAGGAAATACATAGATCAAAGGAGAAAGAAAGCTAATGTTATTGTATAACTTTTTAAATAATTTCTTTGTTGCAATGAATGTACCAAGAGTATTGTACCAATTCCTGTTACATCAGGACTTTGGTTTTACAAATATAAGGCCTGATCCTGGAAACTCTTAAGCACAAGAGTAACTTTTACTTGCTTGAGTAGTCACATTCAGTTTACTCATGTGAATAAAATTCTTAAGTGTTTGCAGGATTGACCCACAGAATATCCATTGAAGGGAATATTCTATTTTTATACCAGCATTTCTAGCCATGAATTCTACATTTTGGAGGAAATCCTCATTGTTTTTTGTCTCTGAACCAGTTCTTCAGTGGTGGCTCACTGAGACTTCTGAAATCTATTCATACGCCATGAAGAGCTTTTTTGGTTTCCACTTGTGATTTGCTTTCAATTAAACTTTTTCTAAAACAAGTGTTGATCAATGGCTACAAATATGGCATTGGGTCATTTTAATTTCTAGAGCTCTTCAGTGTACCACCCTGACCAATGGGATAGGATATCTTATGCTACCAGTGTCCATTTGATCCCTTAGCTAGATTGGTCCATGGACATCTCACTGGCTCAGGAGCACCCTCCTTACACCTGTGTATGGGCTGGCTAGACCTTGGGGCCCTGTGTGCAGAAGTAAATAATGATGGGTGTCTACTACTCCATTTTCACTATTACACCCTCCAGAGCAAGGGGCGGGGGGGTGTGTGATGTGCAGAAGCCAGGGCACCATTCCCCGCAGAGCACTGGCCAATGCAGCTAAACCAGAGCTAGAGGAGAGGAGGTGTCATAATTAGCTTGTGAAATAAGCCAGCAACAAACCATCAACTCCCTGTAGCAAAGGGGTTTAGTGAGGGGATTGTGACGCCCTGAGCCACAGTTCCTTCACAAGGATCCTTTGGGGCAGCTCAGCAATGTACTGCCCCTGACGACGGACTGTGTCCTTGTGGCACAAGCTAGCCTTACATTTGCGTATTTGATGCAACTAAGCAATGCTTATGATTTAATCTGTAATGTCTAGGGACCTATGAAGAGCAGGGCCTCCTGTGCTAGGCACTATAGAAACACAGAGGGGTACACAGAACTTATAACGTATCTTTACAAATGTAGGCTCAAAAATAACATGAATGTGTTCCATGTCTCTAAAGTGCTTGATTAATGATGCCTATATCTCTCATAGTGCTTTGTGAAGGAAAGTCAATATGACTATCTATTAGATGGGGAAACTGAGGAGTAGAGACAAAGTGACTTGTCAAAGGTTGCCCAGTATGCTACTAGCAGAACTGGGGATAGAACCCACATTACTAGAATCAGGGTTCAATACACTATCCACTAGGCTGCTTTACCACAGTAGCAGCATGTGTCTTTTATCTTATTTCTTTAGGCTAAATAGCCAGCATCTATTTTTAAAGCCATCAGTCTACATTTCTTTTTCTTCAGCATCACAAGTTCAGGTCTCCTACTCCTTTTGCTTGATTAATTTTTAGTTCATTGCATACTAAACAAAAATATGCCTGCCTTCCTAGAAGTTCGAGGAGTCCCAGTCGCTTGGTTCTCTGGAATTTCTGGGTTTTGGTTCTAAAAATTCGTTTGTCTTTCTCATGCTCTCTTCCTGGCTTCTAGGTTTTGTGATATCCATCAGTGTGTACCAGAATTGCAGATATCACTGGGACTTTCGGGGAAACTGCAACTGGTCTGTCTGGGAGCAGCAAATATCCTCAAGGCAAAAGAGATAAAATCAGAGAATGCTGGTTTCAGAGTAACAGCCGTGTTAGTCTGTATTCTCAAAAAGAAAAGGAGGACTTGTGGCACCTTAGAGACTAACCAATTTATTTGAGCATGAGCTTTCGTGAGCTACAGCTCACTTCATCGGATGCATACCATGGAAACAGAGAATGCTGTGACCCTTGTGTCACGTTTTGGGGGTTCAGCTCACAGAAGTGCAGGGGTGTGTTACTGCCTGTATCCCTTGGTGCCTTAAATGCTCTGCTGTTGTGGCTCCCAGCTTGGACACCAACAGCCAGTGGACAAAAACAGTTCACTGAGCATCTGGTTCAGAGCTCTGCAGCCCTGGTTCAGCGTTCTGACCCCAGCAGCCTGCCAACAACACAGGAGCCCCACCAGGGTCTCCATCAACTGTGGTTATTACTTGCAGGGTGACCCCAACACACTCCCCACCCTGGATTTTCCCCAAACCTTCTGCCTTAAGTGCCCAACCCACTCATGGAACACTCAGAGAATTCATAAGGTTTGTTGCACATTTAAAGAGACCAAAGTTACACCTGGGAAACTCATGCTTCCATTACTGTGTACATTTTGCGGTGCTGTTTGGTCATACTTGGGAGGCTAGGGACATAGCATCCCTATGCATGAGTGTCATTCAGTGAACTGAGAAAGTCATGCATGCTGGGCTTAATCTGTGATTTCCAGAGACCTCCTGGGAAATTCTCAGCCTGGAAACAGAATTAGATGATATAGCCCATCTCCGTATAACTCATTCAAACACTGGCACCTCTTTCATAGTGCATCCCAAACATTGTGTTATTTTCTTAAAGTGAAGGCAGTGTTCCATATAAAGGCAGTGTGTCCTAGGGGATAGCTCACTGCACTAGGACTCAGACCTGGGTTCTCTGCTCAGCTTTGTCCCTGGTGTTCCGTGTGACCTTGGCAAGTCACCTCTCTGTAACGTGGCACTATGTGAAAACCTAGTAGGGAACTTTTAGTTCATACCAGCAAGGTCTACACGGACCTGTTAGCATACAAGCCTGCTTGTCAGCCTGGGATAGAATTCTGGGTTTGACCTTTGATACTCTTATATCCTTAGTAATATGTGTGAACAAAGACACTGTGTGTGTTACCTCTACCTGGCCAGATGGGTCTGTGAGTACAATAGGGAGAGATAAGGGAAAGAGCAGTTAAAGTGTTACAGGGCACGGTAGGAGTGTAACATATATGAGCACACTTTAAGATTGCCTCAACCCCTATCTCCAGGCACGGTCAAGCAATCAGGCGGGAGGGGCAAAGAGGGATTGGGGGGAAGGTATAAAACACTAAAAGACCAAAGAAATGCCTGTCCCTGACCGTAACACAACTTCACCCCTCACCCCTCCGATGGGGTACAAAAGGCACGGGACTGTGGGCGTGCATTGCAGGTAAATTTGGGCCTGCCAGGAAGGGGGAACAGGGACACAGGCAAGCTCTGCGGCGTCAGAACTGGAAATGGAACACTGGGAAGCAGACTCTACCGACGTGTAAAGCTATGGATATGCTTGCTTGGAACTAACCCCAATAAACATCACGTTGCCTGCACTTTGGACTTCTGGTCTTCTGCTTTCTGTCTGCGTGACAGGAACCAGGGGAGGGGGTGAAGGGAAAGCCCTCTCACAGGACCAATTAACGTCTAACCCGTTAATGTGCTTTAGAGATCACACTCCTGTACTCTGCATTACTGCCCTGCATATACAAACCTCTGGTGACTTCCTTTTCTCTCTTCCTTTGCAGTGTGTCCTACCCTGGACTTCTGTTGAGATATAAAGACAGTGGCTAGTACTAGGAGAGATGTGATCAACACAGCTCAGTTTAGCTGGGATTGCATTTCATTTTGGCTGTAAAACCATCTTGTAGCCATGGGAGAAGAGAGGAAAGGAGGAAACAGGGCTTCACAGCCACAAAAGTATTTACCTGGCTGAAAACTAGAAGAAAGAGGTAGATTCAGTGACATGCCTGAGGTTACACAAGAGTAAATGGCAGTACTGGGAACTGACTCTAGGGCTTCTGAGTCCCCATTTACTGATTTAACCACTAGATGACCCTTCCTCTGTGATTCAGACTCTATAAAAGCAGTGTATTAGAAGTGGATAGCAGGAAAAATAAAACAGATGACATTCCTTGCAATAATTAATGTTCATTGTAATCCTGTTGTTTAGCTTTAGGTCTTCAGCACTGGGCAGTGAGTTTACAGTGTATTTATATCACCTTCCAGGGCATTTTTTTCCCCTAGAGAAGGATCTCAAGATTTACTGGTTTTCCCATGAGCTCAGGATAGACTGGTGTATTTGTAATGGTTCTGCTTTCTGCCTTTCAGGTCGCAGCAACACACTCAGACTGCATCATCAGAAAGGAGCAGGAGGCCTGTCTGGAGAAAATCAAGAGAGCAAGTGCCCTCAATCCACTGAATGAGTCCTCCCCAGGTGAGTTCCAGTCTGGTATGGATATGTATGTTGAACGAATGCTTTCCAGAGTTTCCCTCTTATTACATGTGTGATCTACCATGTGACAAACAGAATATTGATGCCAAAGGCATACTAGAATATGATTTAGCAATTAAAGTTAAATTACCTAGGATAAACATTATAAGAGCAATTAACTGTCATGCTTCAGGGCAAATGCGGATAACCAGCCAAGGTCAGGAATATACTTCCTTCCATAGTACAGTATGACACAATGAGGTATATTTATGGGACTGATCCAGAGCCCATAGAAGTCACTGGAAAGACTTTTCAATAGGCATTGACTGTATCTGGCCCTATGGGGTTTTACACCTTCATTTGGAGCATCTGACATCAGCCACTGTTGGAAGTTGTATACGAGAGCGTTGGTGTCTTCTGGAATGGCAGCTCCTATGTTCCTGTCTTCATTTCAGTAATAATTTGCACCAGTGGAACCCCTGATCAAAGGACCTCAAAAGTGCTTTACAGACATTAATCATAGGCTACCGTGATGAGTGCCAGGTTGATGGACAGAATCCTCCCACTACCTCAGAGCCACAGACAGAAAAACTGAGGCAATGCAGAGGTGCTGAGCGCCATCTCCCTCTCATTGACTTCAGTGGGAGCTGTGGATGCTCAGCACCTCTGAAAGTCAGGCCCTAAATGACTCATCTCAGCAAGTCACCAGCGAAGTGTTCCTGGAAGCCAGGCATCAATTCTAGGGCTCCGGTCAAACTCCCTGTGGTGGAATTGGGGGTGCAGGGGTGTAAAGGCTGCACAAAAGTGGCCAAACTGGGCGATAGGGTGAAATCCTGACTGTGCAACCTCTGCCTGGCCACGTTTTTTACCCTGAAAGCAAGGGGGAGGATGCAGGAGCCTCTATGTCGACTCTGTGCCACTGGAACACTCCCTAAAGTGGAGATGCTCCTCCCATGGACCGTTCAGATGGCTTTGTGGGCAGAAATCTGCCAAGGGCACAATGCAAAGTGACCACACTAGAGGCTTGCAAACTGGCTCGTGCAGCAGCGGCCGGACCCTACTGTCTAGCGCCTCGTGAACAAATCAAACCGTTTGATGGAACCAGGGAGAGCGCACAGGTCAGGCCTTTCCTTTTACCCACAGGCTTCTCTAGTTGTTTCTGAGTGCTGCCCCTTCGGCCATAGGTGAGCTTCTCAATTATAAATCTGGGCAAGGGGAAGAATCTTTCGCTTCCCTGCAGAGCTATGTCAGCAGCTGACTGTGACTCTTGTTACTTGTTATTAATGATGAGCCAATCGGCTGCTGTTCGGATTCAGGAATTCAGAGAGCTTAGGGGCCATTGGATCAGCTGGTTTCACCTCCTGACCAGCACAGGCCAGAGAATGTCACCCAGTTGTCCCTAGTTCCTGGATCTTGACACTCAGATCCTTGAACATACAGACCAGCGTATCAGGCTGTGCCCCCAGGCACAGTTAGGACTGAAGCAAATAGCAATGTAGCTGGGGTAGCCACCTGAGTCCGTACCTGCCTGGACCCCTTGGGTCCAGGACTAGCCTGAGCCACCACCCCTGTGGCCCCGCTTACACTGCTATTTTCAGCATGCTCACTCGAGGAGAGCTACCGTGGGCACATCTACACAAGCTTCGCATCACACCCTCAGTTCCACGTGTAGGCCTGACCGTCGGGTAGCGCTCCACTGCAAATGACGCCATGATTGTCTCACGGTCGGCATATCTGCGCTCGCTTCAATCTAGCTGGTGCAGGTAACAATAGCAGCAAGGGCGTGATGGCATGGACCCTGGTGGTAGTTAGCAACCTGACTACATATACACAATCCCCAGCAGGCTTGTATTTGGGTAGCTAGCCTACCACTGTTACCTGTGCCAGCTTGATTAATGCTTGGGGGAGGAGGGTGTTTGCCTACCCTCGCTGCAGTCACACCTTCCTTTGCAGTGTCAATGGGTTTATTCCCTGCTCTGCTGCCTGCTAGCCCATAGTCGGGGCAGATTGTAAAGCCATAATCTAGACCTATCTGATTCATCCAGCCTTGTGTAATAAGTATTTCAGACCAGACTTTGCCACCCTTATTCGTATTGAGTACTCCCTTATTCCACAATGATTCCTACTGCAATCAGTAGGGCCATGGGTGCGGTAAAGTAATATTCAGCATCATAGAACCTGGACTTTCATTAACAGTTATCAACAGTATCATATTAAAGATGGACCCATTTTAGTTCTCACTGCTCTGAAACTCCCTGCATGGAGATACCTGCCTGCAGGTGAAGGTGGCCGGGGGCATTTGCAGTATGTTTTCTTCTTTGATTGGTTCCTTTCCCTTCCACCCACCTCAGCCAACCTGTTCTTCAGCTGGGAGAATGTGCTGCGCTCTGTTTAGTGGGCTAAAAAAATAAGGCTTATTAAAAGTGACAGCTGCTGGAGAAATGGACTGTTAGCTTGTTTCCTTTGGAAAACCGAGCAGCATAGAAAACACCTATGTGCTTGTCAGGGGCAGATGAGAGAAGGAAGAAACGCATTCTGACTGGTAAATAAACAGAGAGGGAGGTGAGGGGCAGAAACCTAGGGATATCCTTTGACTTCCCATCCAAACAAAGCCACCGAACAAAACCTATTTCACGAGTAATCCTCTATTGAAGGAAATCTCTCTCTTCCTGGAGGGGCCGAGTGTAAGGTCCTCGGGGCAGGGGCTGAATTAGTGGGCACAGGGGCAGTTTATTTCATTATTCCTTTGTTCTGTGTTTATACAGCACCTAGCACAGTGGGGTTCTGGTCCATGACTGGGGTTGCCATGATGCAAATAAGTAATGGGAAGTACTCTATCATTCTCTGTGGACCTGTTCCTTCCAACCAATCCTCATGCTTTAAGTCCTTTCACTCAAGTAAATGAATCCCATAGAAGTCAATGGGGGCTCTTTCTGTATGCTCCAAACCTCTCATATTCGCTCAGTTCTTCTTCACTTTGCCCCCTGCTGTGTTTGGCTCCTGCTTCCAGATCTGCCGAGGAGTTGGCTCCCCAGCCCCTCCTTAGGGCTGCATTGTGTGTACAATGCTCATGCTGCAGCTATAGCTATGCAGCCTTCAGATTAATGCTAACAATGTTCTACAAAGCAGCCAGGCTGTGGACGCATTCCTGCCTTGGTACAGCACATTTCCCCCCTCCTCTGGGTTGTGTTTGCTGTTGTTTTGTTCTCCGCTGTGTTGTATTTTTCTTCCCTCCACTGCTTTGTGGTGTCTGTTAGTGCCTGGAAAACAATGGAGCTTTTCATGTTTATTTTACAGCCGCTCCACGATCGCTGCTTCCTCTTAAGTGTTTTCAGGCTTTCATAAGAAGGAAAATAAGGGCAAAATACGGACCACATCCCTGCAATCCCGGCCTCCCAAGTGCAAAGCCTGAATAAAAGGAGATGCATACGCAGATTTTGAGCAAGGGCCAGAATCCTCCTGTCATGGGCCATGGAGGGAGAGAAAATGTTACAGGGAAAAACGATGTAGGAGAATGAAGGGGAGGAGACAGGAGAGAAGGAAGGGCAGCCGTGCACAGCAATGAGACCAGATGCTCTCCTACACCGATATCTCCCTGATTTTCTGCCATGTTCCAGCCTCAGTCCTAGAGTAGATTAGAGCAGCTTCTAGGCTGCTCTAACCTATGATAGCTGGCAACAGTCTAAAGTCCACTGACCCCACCCCATCATCCCCTCAGTACACTAGCTGAGAATTGGCAATGCACATCTGCAATCTGGCCAAGCCCCCTCCTGCTCCCAGCATTCTCTGTCCCATCCCCATCACACCTGGGAGTTAGTGGGGATGGCGTAGGAGTTGCCTAGATTGTCTGTACGGCAACTGAAATTGTCTGTACAGCAACTTGCCAGGGAAATTCTCAGCAGGCCAGGTGCAGTTAGCATCTGGTCCCTTTTTGCTGCCAGAGTTGGAACAAACGGGCTCGAGCACATGAGAGAGTCTGGCCCATGATTCCCGCTGCAAGACATTTTAAAATCTAAGGGCCAAATCCTGTGTCCTTTACTCACGTAACTAGCCCCATTTGCTACAGTGGAAACACTCATGTGAGTAAGGGTTGCAGTACAGATCCCTTAGGAGGTGATTTCAATAGGGGTTGACGATGCTCAGCACGTCACTGGTTTGATCCCTTAGTTTAGTAATTACAGTTTCTGAAATACAGTTCCTTGGTCTACCATGTCAATAATGCAGGTCTGTTCTGGCCCCACAGTGCACTGGATTCCATCTTTGTAGGGCAATGCCCTGTCTCCACGGACCTGCCATTCCAGGCAGGGATCTACACTCTGTCCGTAGTATTAGTCATGATACTTGCATTTCTGCAGTGTTTTTCGTACCAAGATCTCAGAGGGTTTTATGACTGTTGTATAATAATATCTAGCTCTTATAGAGTGTTTTTCATCAGTAGAGCTCAAAGCACTTCACAAAGAAAGTCCATATCATTATCCCCATTTTACAACTGGGGAAACTGAGGCACAGGGCCATAACTTGACCAAGGTCACCCTGCAGCCCGTGGAAGAGCTGAGTGTAAAATCCAGGTCTCCAGTCTAGTGCTTTATCCTCTAGGCCATACTGCCTCCTCACAGCCTCTCAGAGGTGTACGTTGGGGACCGAGTGATCACACCACCTGATGCCTATCACAAACAACCCTGAGCACAGCAGGTATACAACAGTGCATAGCAACACTCCACAACAGTTTAGCACAGGGAGTGACCAGGAACATCCTAGCCAGTAGAAACTGCAGGGTGTATTTTAGTAGCTGTAATCTTTGGAGAACACACCAGGGCTTATATTCCTTCCTTATCCGAAGTGCTATGGGATCTTTTATGACCACAAAAAAGAGACACACGAGACAGGTGCTTAACGCACTTCTGGACTGCATCTGGGCACCACAGTGACAGGAACGGTCTAAGAAGCTGAATGGAATAGGAAGTGGCCAGGGCTCTGGTTTGATGTCTCATTGTAAAATCACTCTTTAATTCTGGCTGCCCCAGTCAACTCTTTTAGCATGTGGCATGCTTTCCAGCCCATCCCCACCTCCTGGTGAAATATTTAAAGGGACAGCTGCACATTTCCAGCCCCATCAGGTATTTTAAACAGCTCTTTACTGGGCTATACATATGAAGCAATCTTTCCCCGCAGGAGAATCATGCAAGCCAGAGCCCTGTTGTCTTTAGACATGACAGAGAAAAATGAAAGATGGGGGGCGGGGGGGAGAGAGCTGATTAGGTTGCGCTTTCCCAAATGCAGCGGGTGAGCAAGTTTCACAGATGTGTGCTTTGAAAAGGAGCCCGTCCGGATGGGAAGATGGAGCCGGACTGCTGCGTTGTGCTGGAGAGGGAGAGTTTGCTGTAGTTTTTTTCCTGAAACACCTCATCCATCTCCCATTCTTTCAAAGCCTTTGAGTGAGCTGTTCTTATTGCCCTCGCCAGCACAGGGGAGAAGTTATTTCATTGTGCATACGCCTCCTTCATGGTTGCAGCTGTGCACGGGAATAATGTTGCTGGGGTTGTTTTCCTGGCAATTAGCTCTTCAGAAGTGTTTTGGTGGTGTTGGATTTCTCTCCGCAGCAGAGCAGAGCATCCACTGACCATCTAAGACCAGGTTCAGAAGCATGGGGAAAGAGGTTTGGGGTAAAAGCAGGTGCTACATGACACCAGGCGTGGCGGATTCACTCATTCATACTGGGAAGGGGTATAAACTCACATGCTTCCTCATAAGCTAAAGTCTAGACCAGAGGTGGGCAAACTACGGCCTGCAGGCCACAACTGGCCCACGGCCCAAATCTAAGTGCTATTGTCCTTTGGACATTTGCCGGAGTTTAATTTAATTGAGCCAGTGGAGAAAACAAAAGAAGTTGTATTTCAATGGCCAAGAGCCTGAAACCACCATCTAACTGGAAAATACAAGTGTGAAAAAGATGATTCTGTATTACAGAGTTTATTATACTATGTCCTGACCCCAAGGTCTTGAACTTGGGTCCTGACAGTTCATGGGAGCAGCCACACTCCAACCTTCCACCTGCCCCCTACGAGCCATGAAGCCCAGCTCCACTGTGAGGCTCTGCCCCTGAGATCCAATTGGCAGAGTCTCAGAACAGCTGATTGGCCAGCTGGCCGTACTTAAACCAGCAGCAGGAACAGGATGCAGTCCAAATAATTGGGCTTCACCCTGCACTGGACTATGTGCTTCTGGCTCTTGTTTGACTTCCTGGCATCCCAGCCTGTCTTAACTCCTTGCATCTGACTTGAGGTTCCTGACTTCCAGTGTGTCTCATGGCCCTGACTCTGGTTCCTCCTGACTTGTGGTTCATGATCTCCAGTTTGTCTCTTGCTTCTGACCTCCTGATATCCTGACCCAGCTGCCTCTTGACACCTGTCTTGTCACTGCAGACTCTTTCTCTGACTCCTAGGTCTGGCTGCCCACAACCTGGCTGTGACCTAACAATACTTACATGGTGCTCTCAAACTGAGAGTGATTAAGCCCTGTGCTCTCTTGGGAGATAGTTTATTATTATCCTCCCTTAACAGATGGGGGAAATGAAGGTAAAAATGGTTTAAGTGACTTGGCCAAGCTCACACAGTAGGGCATAAGCAAAGGCCGGATGAGACATTGGGAGCTCCTGGTTTCCAGTGTCTCTGACCCTGTAGACCAGCTCTTCTGGTTCGGTTCTGAACAGGAACCAGGGGCTCAGCCTGACTTTTTGCTGGGCAACTTAGGTACTATGGGACCAGATGTGCCACTGTAAACCGGTGTGAACTGGCAGAGATCCATTAGTGGAGCTGTGCCAGTGTGCAGTGGTTGAGGATTTCACCCGGTGTATTTAAAAAAGAATCCAGGCCCCTTGGAGCCAATGTGCGCTAGCTTTGCCCTGATCTTCAGGTGTATGCTGGGTATGCCTGCAGTCAAACTGCCGTGAGCTGTCATGTCAGGAAAGGGCAGTACTGGGATGACAGATGGACAGTAAAACCTAGTAGATGCAGGGAGTGGCGATGTTCACTATTGGTATTGGGAAGCATGGGTCTGGTGGAAGAGCTGTCTTTCAGATGCAGTGTGAACAGGAGATCCTGGCCACTTATGGTAGTCCTCTGGCCCAGTGCACAATTTGAGAGAAGAAGTGTTAAAGCTGATAGTCGGGCCAAATTCGAATTGGGGTGACTACATTTTGTCTGATACCTACATTTTTCCTTGCCTACAGTATTGCTCTTCGCATCCTATCCGAGGCTGTGCTGCATTCACTGCAGAGGTGAACATATTTCAGTGGAGTGTTAAATGATCCCCATGCAAGTAGACCTTGGTTTTAGGAAGGTCCCAAGGGTTATCTGGAACCTTTGGAAAATAAATGGGGAAGGTGTCCAGTGGAAGTGGGATAAAAACGCAACTGTGTAAACATGTTCTTTGATTACTCAAGAGATCAGCTCCCTGGGTGTATTCTGTGTCACAGCTGCTTTATTTTCTGACACAACAAAGTTTGTAGCACTTCACAGTCCTATGAGCTATGGGGAAGTGAGCTGGACTCTATTCTGATTTGTGCCTCACCAACAAAATTGTTAACCAAGTCCCTAGTGCAGAATCTCTCACTGCAGGTGGTGGTGCATGGGCCAGAAAGACTTACGTTCCTGATTGCAATTGCCATCATCATGGCAAGTCCCAAAGGGAGATAGACTCCTTGCAGACTCAGAACCACCCAGATCGATCTCTAGCAAGGCCCTGAAGATGGTCTGGCTGGATATTCAGTTTATGTCCATTGTTGGCAATCTTCTCACATCACTAAAGCTTTTGGTGACCGTGTGATGGCCAGCCATGTGATCCCCAGCCCTGTAGTGCATTCCTTGGTAAATGTGTTTTGTAATTCATTAGCCCTCCATCCTAATAATAATTGGCAGCAAATACAAGCCCAGACAAACCCTAGATTTTACTTGTAAATTGAACCCCTTGGATAAAGAGTCCTGTGCCAATAAGCTCTTTGGGAGGGGGACTGTCTTTTTGTTTTGGGTTCATACTGCCCCTACTACAATGGGGTCCCAGTCCATGGTGGGGGGCTCCTAGGTGCTACTTTAATACAAGGGAGTAATAAGAATGTGTGAAAGCCACAATGTTATTTTACAGAGTTTCTTTTGAGATGATTTGTGCACTTTAAGAGGCAATGAATAACAGAGGCATTTCGGGGTGGTTTTTAGCAAGGAAGGTGCAAAATTACTCCAAGCCAAAATGTATTATTACCTAGTTTTTTGTTAGAAAGGATTACACCAGGACAAGGAGAGGACTGTGCATTAGTGCAGATGTTATTTATCTCTGACTGAATGAGCATGTAAAGGCAAAAGGGCTAAGGAAACAGGAGACACCAATGTATATGCTAATGATTCATGAGGACAATACAAATGTTGACCTTTTCAGTAATATCTTGGGCTCTTTCTTTTCTTCTGCATGCACAGTGTACTAAGAGTAATGGAATTGTATAGCTACAGGAAGTCAGATACTGAGAGAGTTTTAGCAGTCAGTGAGGAGCTGTATTACAATGGTTTTGGTTTCTCAACATGTTCCTATATAGGGCCAGATTCCCTAATGTGTTACGGTCCCTTTGTGCCGCTCTGGTGGCATGAAGGAGCTATACTCTGGCTGCAGATTTCTAGCTGAGAATTCTCCATGTAAAGACACTCCCCGTTGTTCATAACTGTGTGGTATATCTGTCCCTTTTCCCCACTACATAGGGGTGGTGTTGGGGGTAGGAGTGGGTGAGGAGGAAGAATGGCAGAATTCCACCAGCATGGACCCCATAGGAATCCTACATCCGTGTTGAAACTTAGATCCATCCCTAGATAGTTCTAGGTAGTCTCAGGGTTCACATCTTGCCCTGAGGATGAAGGAACTGTAACCAGCTGCCTATGCCAGAGCTCTGGTTCAGGAGAGAAGTTGACAAATCAAGTTCAGAGTGAGCAGAGAATGGTGTGAATTAGTGAGCTGAACTGATGTCTGGAACCCGGAATCTGAGTAATTGGTTTTAACATCATGAGTTTGGGATGGGTGGCAAAGCGAATGATGGTATGATGGTTATCCTAACATTATTGGCTGGATCACACAGCAAGGTGCAACTGCTATATATGACACATGTTACAGAAAAAGTAGTTTAGGATAGAACTGTTTATGTATTCCTCCTAAGCCGGGGGAGGAAGGATACAAAAGTAACCCCAATATTTTTAAAGTTATTTTAAAACATTTCTAAAGGTATTTTCTATAACATTACTGGCAAATACAGAGACCTTTTTTCAAACATCTGTTCAAAGATCCACAATTAGTATTATCATGCCCTGGAAGTCAGACCAGTGAAATTTGAAACCCCTGTTCTTAACTGATCCAACTTTGGGAGGAAATAAGAAAACATGGATGTGATATCTGCTTTTCAGTGTAAAACTGGCAGCTGTTAATTGCTTCTGTTTGGAGTACTAGAAGTCATTCTAATGAAGGTAGATTTGTGGGATGAGTGCATGATTGCGGGATCAAGCCTGAATCTGTTCAGTGCACGGAGTTTCTCTTTTCTGCATTGGGGACGCTGTACAGGAAGGATCACGTCCTAAAATTGTGCAAAAAAGCAATTTGTTACCTGCTGAAACCATCCTAGTTCATCATTCTGAAACATTCTGCATTTGCATAAATAAAACTCTTTATCCATTGGTGTTATCAGTGGATTAATGACATGTGTTTGTGTGGGTATGTATATAACCTGCAAGTTCTTGATAAAACCTCTGCAATTACTATTCGCTATCTTGTCCCTTTAAAGAGAGACACGGGTTTACATTCATTTTGCTCTTTTGTTTCAATACCAGGTGACAGAGCCTCATCTCAGTAGGCAGCGATAGAAGGCCCCAGTTCAGCAACGTAGTTAATCATGTGGTTAGCTTTAAGCATGTGTGTAAGTCCCATTGATTTCCATGAACGTAGGCATGTTTTTAAACTTCCAGTGAGATCAATGAGATTTCAGCACATTCTTGAATTTAACCACATGATTAGGGACTTTCCTGAATCGAGCCCAAAGCACCTGCCTCCCTATACATCAAGAGAAGGGTATTAGTCCTGCAAGATTTGTAGGATGCTGTTCGTTATGATTCAATAACTGTTTTAATTGGCGTGCCACCTCTATCAATTAGTTATTAAACCTCAAAACAAATGTTTTAATCAGTGGAAAGTGCCTTGCTTGTCAGTTCTTCTTTTGGAGAACCTGGGGATAAAACCTCATTATTCAAATATCAATTTTTGTGTGAAGAATAACTGAGGACAATACAAGCAAAGTGGGTACGGCCCTATTTTGGAAGTTGAAGTTGGACTTCATAGTACAAAGATCTTGTGCTGGCTCTCTGCACAGGGCTGCATATCCCCTCAAGGTGAATTCAGATAATGAAAGAACTGTCAAAGTTTGACTCAGACTCACAATTTATCAGACAACTCTGTTTTATTAGCAAAGCTGCTCTGCTAATACATTTAGAAGTGAGCCCCCCGAGTGGGGCTTATGTCTCTTAATTTATACAGCTTGCTGGAGAACAAGTTACAGAGAAGTTACAGACAAAAGAAGAAAAAGATTTTAGTCACCACCCTTCGAGATCCCTGAGACCAGTCACGTATCTTCAATTACCTGTTTCAGAGTAACAGCCGTGTTAGTCTGTATTCGCAAAAAGAAAAGGAGTACTCGTGGCACCTTAGAGACTAACCAATTTATTAGAGCATAAGCTTTCGTGAGCTACAGCTCACTTCATCAGATGCATATCGTGGAAAGTGCAGCAGACTTTATATATACACAGAGAATAAAGTCTGCTGCACTTTCCACGATATGCATCTGATGAAGTGAGCTGTAGCTCACGAAAGCTTATGCTCTAATAAATTGGTTAGTCTCTAAGGTGCCACAAGTACTCCTTTTCAATTACCTGCCACCCTT
This sequence comes from Lepidochelys kempii, assembly GCF_965140285.1. NCBI lineage: Eukaryota > Metazoa > Chordata > Testudines > Cheloniidae > Lepidochelys > Lepidochelys kempii. The sequence continues at coordinate 260,972,535 of NC_136381.1, forward strand.
AACAATCTCCTTTAACAGCTTCCAGTTAACTAATTGCCCTTCACACCTTCCATTCTGATGCCTGCTTCTTAGATGTGCTGGCTCTATCTTAATTGCTTCTCCATTCAAAAGCTAACTGTCCCTACGTGTGCTCCCTCAGATACTTTGTAACATGTTTTGGCATGCCCTCTCATATACAATGTATCCAGAATGTCCCCTTATACAACGTTATACTTATAAAATGTTATACTTCCACAGAGCAAACATGCTACATCACCAGATGCACCGTGTCCATTTCTTAGGATCATTCCCATTAACTTTTAATTATGTATGATGATGACAATATTGTAGTAAACATTCAGTAACATCTTTTTTTTTAGAAATGACACAATTATAATATTAGACTTGGCTAATTATTACCGTAGAGCCTAGAGGTCCCAGTGATGGACCAGGGCCCCTTTGTGCTAGGCGCTGTACACACAATGAATGGACTGCCCCTGCCCTGAGCAACTGACACAATCAAGGGTTGAATTTACACTACAGTTTTGCTGGTACAAGTTTTATGGGCAAAACCCTCCTTGTGTAGAGGCAGCATGTTCCACCCAAAAAATGCTTTTGCTAAGATAGCTTATACCAGTTCAGTGAGCAAACTAAGCTGTATCAGCAAAAGGACTTCTATACCAATGCAACTTCAACTACACCAGGGCTTTTGCCAGTATAGACTTGTTTCGGGAGGGGGTGCATGGAGGAGAGGGGGAATCGCACTGTTAACAGACATTGCTAAGGTAGCAAAAACTTCTAGTGTGGTCCTGGCCTAAGTATAAGGTAACATGTGGCTACAGAAGATGGAGAAGCATGAGGAAACAATGAGATGATACCGGTCAGCATAGTCAACAGTGGTCACAGCACACCAGCTGCCTAAGCACTGTCACGTATGCTGTAGACATCATGGCAGAGGAGAGTTTAAAGGTGGTACAGCCCTTGCCATCCTATCTTTGCTGAGAACAAAGCAGAGGGTGATCGTTTTTGCATAAAAATTATAAACCATGTGGGATAGTGAGATTCTAGTGTAATCACTTCTCCAGCTGAGTGGTCTGAAAGTGGTGTAACTCACTGGTTTACAGTAGAATACGTGACATCAAAGTATGATTTCTATTACTATAGAGCCTAGGGGTCCCAGTGATGGATCAGGAGCCCACTGAGGTAGGCGCTGTGCAAACACAGAACAAAAAGACCATCCCTGTCCCAAAGAGCTTCCAATCTCACTATAAAACAAGAGACCATAGAAGAATAGAGACAGACGGAGGGGGAAGAGAAGGAAACAAAGACAGTACTGATCAGGATGATAGGCCATGGTCTGGGCACACCAGCCACCTGATCGTTGTCCAGATGTTTTTTGTAGGTGTCCCAGCAAAGGATTGTTTTAAGGAAGGGTTTGAAGATGGACAAATAAGTGGTTTTGTGGGCAGGTTTATGCAGAGGGCCTCTTGAGCACGAGGGGCAGCATAGGAGAAACCTGGAAGCTGCTTGTTGGAAAATGTAACAAGTGAGTGATGGAGGATGGTGTCATGGGCCTGTCAGAGGTGGAAGGCGACATTATGATAAGGAATGTCACTAGGATAGCTAGGGTGGGGATAGGCTGTAAAGGGCCTTGAAAGGGAAGACAAATAAGATTCCTTGAGGGTTTTTTTCCCTAATATTGGGGCTAGTTTTCAGAATACCAGACCCACACAGCGCACTCAGATGGCTGTGACCGTGTGCATGAGTTGTATGAATCATTACAGTGATAGCACATCCAGGAGCAGTTTGATACCACTCTTCATTTGTGTGAGCAACTCCCGGATTTGTGCAACAGTTGTGCATGAGAATTAGACATGTAATGGTGGCCCTTTCCCATTTGGTGTTGTGAGAATCAGGCTCATTGGGTTGATAATTTCACTCTTGTTGAGGTTATTATTTTATCCCTTGTTTAGGTGGGTGGTGACTAAAACTGCCTTATTTTATAGTTTAGTTTCTTGTTCAGACCTGCAGCCACTGCTTCTTAATATAACTTCCTTAAAACGTTAAGACAAGATCTTCATTCTATTCAATTGCATGATCAGTAATAGCGTATGTAGTTGATTGCGTGTAATAATTTGGCAGACTTTGCATATTGATTTTTCTTCAGCAAAATTAACTTACCAAAGCAAGTAATGGAGGAGGAAAAGGACCTTGGAGTATTGGTTGATCATAGGATGACTATGAGCTGCCAATGTGATATGGCTGTGAAAAAAGCTAATGTCGTCTTGGGATGCATCAGGAGAGGTATTTCCAGTAGGGATAAGGAGGTTTTAGTACCGTTATATAAGGCACTGGTGAGACCTCACCTGGAATACTGTGTGCAGTTCTGGTCTCCCATGTTTAAGAAGGATGAATTCAAACTGGAACAGGTACAGAGAAGGGCTACTAGGATGATCCGAGGAATGGAAAACTTGTCTTATGAAAGGAGACTCAGGGAGCTTGGCTTGTTTAGCCTAACTAAAAGAAGGTTGAGGGGAGATATGATTGCTCTCTATAAATATATCAGAGGGATAAATACCAGAGAGGGAGAGGAATTATTTAAACTCAGTACCAATGTGGACACAAGAACAAATGGATATAAACTGGCCACTAGGAAATTTAGATTAGAAATTAGACGAAGGTTTCTAACCATCAGAGGAGTGAAGTTTTGGAATAGCCTTCCGAGGGAAGTAGTGGGGGCAAAAGATCTATCTTGCTTTAAGATTAAACTCGATAAGTTTATGGAGGAGATGGTATGATGGGATAACATGTTTTTGGTAATTAAATATTCATGGTAAATAGGCCCAATGGCCTGTGATGGGTTTTTAGATGGGGTAAGATCCAAGTTACCCGGGAAAGAATTTTCTGTAGTATCTGGCTGATGAATCTTGCCCATATGCGCAGGGTTTAGCTGATCACCATATTTGGGGTCGGGAAGGAATTTTCCTCCAGGGCAGATTGGAAGGCCCTGGAGGTTTTTTGCCTTCCTCTGTAGCATGGGGCACGGGTCACTTGCTGGAGGATTCTCTGCTCCTTGAGGTCTTCAAACTACAATTTGAGGACTTCAATAGCACAGATATAGGTGTGAGGTCTTTTTTAGGAGTGGTGGGTGAAATTCTGTGGCCTGCATTGTGCAGGAGGTCAGACTAGATGATCATAATGGTCCCTTCTGGCCTAAATATCTATGAATCTAAAAGAACTATGTTCTTTTCTTTTCTTTTCTTTTCTTTTCTTTTCTTTTCTTTTCTTTTCTTTTCTTTTTTTAACTTTCTGCCTTCTTGTTTCTCTCTCTCCTTCACTGGAGTGTTAAGGCATCATTTTCCTGCTGGAAATAACTAAGGGTCAAATTGTGATCTGGCCTATTTGGTTGTACAGGAGCCGGAAAGGGAGAGAACACCCCCATGGCTCTGTGGAGGATGGAAAGGGGAGGGGAGCAGGGACTGCATGCCTAGTATTCATACTCCTTCCCCCCTCCCACCTCCAGTAGCAAGGCAGAGGAGGGTGGGGAGCTGGCAGGTCCTTGGCTCTGCCCACAGATTGCTAGCTAGCACAGCTGAGCCAAAACAGGGGTGGAAATGGGCTTCTCTGTAATGCTGTGTGCTGTGCCTAGATGCCATGATGGATGCTTGGTGTGATGGCTTGATAAACAGATTGGTGCCTTAGATATTTAATGGTGGATCAGGGCAATTACCTGCATCTTACATGGTAATGAAAATTTGTGGCTGAGGGGCAACCTGAAAGCACAACAGCTTTGCTTTTGAAGCAGGTATTTGGGAGGCCCAGGCAACATGTAAGAGTTCAAGCAGATTCTCCACCTTTTCGTTTATTCCAGCCGATACCGCATCCATAATTATAGCTCACTCGGTTCCCCCTCCCTGATATCTGTAACCAATTACAGACTGGAAATGTTTTATAGCATTTCAACATATACAAACAGTTTATGGAAAAGGTTCAGGAAAAGAGAAACCAATTCTATGAGGGCTTCACCGTCAGCACCATGAACAGCACCAGACATTTTCATGCTTGATTTTCACTCTTTATCCACACCGAAGACCCATCGATTCAGCAGGAAGCCTGTGTGAGTGTAAGAATCACTGGATCTGGCCCTATTATTAGGAGAAGATGCACTGTTCAAGATCACATTGTTAAATCATGGAACACTGTTACCTCAAGGTGCTCTGCCAATTCTAGTCTATCTGTGACATTCTCACATCTTGTTGGTTCGATGCACAGCTTGCTTTTTAGAGGTGCTGAATTCCCCCAGCTCCAATTTAGTGTATAGCAGCTGCTCAGCACCTTTGAAAATCAAGCTATGCATCTGTTGCTTACATGGTCATTAGACTTGCAGGAATGGATTGTTTAGCTTCTTTTTCAGAAGAGCAAAGCAGAGCAAAGCAAACACAGAGCACCAGCCAAACAAAAAGCAAGGAAAGAACAATTCTTAATTTGGGAGGTGTGTGTGTGTGTGGGGCGGGGGGGGGGGGGGAAATGATTTAAATGACTTTCACCATAGAATCAATGGCTCGAGTGTTAACAAGAGCACTATGTGGAAGTCAGTACTGACTTGAGGGATGTGTAATGGGAGACCAATCATACAATTTCCCAAAGGATGTGCCACCAGTAAAGCTAATATGGGGATAACAACAAACAGTTAATTAAAAATGCAATGGGGAATTCTACATTTTGAGAATAAGCATCATCTATGGGCCCTAGACTTTAAGGCTCTTGAGCTAGCTCCAGCTTTCTGGTCATGCAGCCAAAAGACTAATATAATTCTACCCCTTCTCTGTTAACCTGCAAACTACTTCAAACACAAGCTATTGTTATATTAATTGAATAAATGAGAGCAAAATTAAATACACCACTCCCAGTCTGTGCTACTTTATCATAATAACCCTCATACAGGCTACACATAAGCTCTCTGTTTATTTTCCATTACCTTTTCAAATTGAAGAAGTTAAAAAGAGGGGTTCAAGTGCTTCAAAGTGCAAAGCCATTCACCTCTGTACATCTGAATTCAAGTTCTTGCTAAGGTCTCAAATGAAAGATGTGTTGGTGGGTTTCTAATTATTTTGCACTTACCTTCACATGACTTATTCTACTAGGACGAAATTCACCCCTGAGCAGAGGGCTAACACAAGGCTTATGTACCATGTAAGTCTTAGTTGGAGGGTGTAACTGGGTTGTAAGTGCTGCATGGTCCTCATGCAGGGATGGACTTCACCCTTATGTTCTAGTGGATATCTGTGCACATCAACACCATGATGCCATTTGGCATAACTTATATCTGATTATGAGGCATGCAAGGATGAGCTAGCAAGTCAGAATGTCAGCAAATGAACACAGAAGCTACAGATGGAAAAGAAATATTCAGCCATTTCCTCCATCCCATGCTGATGCAGGATTATTCCCCAGATCAAGGTTCCTGTGCCTTGTCCTGTGTATTTTTACAGGGCTCAACTAATGGGACTTCCACCACCTTTCTTGGTAGATTATTCCATAGTCTCATAGATCTCACCAGTAGGAGGGTATTCGTAATAGTCACCATAAATGCTATACTATTATTCAGCACCAAGCAATTTCTCTCCCTCCTAGATGTTCGCATCCTTCAAATACATGTGGCCCAATAGCATGCTGAGCAATCCTGACTTCCTTTCAGATTTCCATGGCAGTCTGCCTCTACAGCACTGTCATGGGTTTTTTTTCTTGCTGTACTCTAAATTCTCTGGGCTTCAATCTGCTCTCCTTTACACTAGCCTTACCACCGTCTAAACACACCGGCTTCAGTGGCGTGACTCTTGATTTACTGGAAAACAGCAGAGGAAAAACAGGGGCCTCTGAATTAGTCTCTGACTATGTGTTAAATATACCCTCCCACCATTCCAAAAGACAGAGCCATTCTCCTGGTGGTTTGATGTGTACGTGGGTGCTTGGAAGCCAAATATGCTATGTACTGAACACTGCACTTTCTCCCCTATGTGTTCACCAGTGATGTCAGCCTGGGTGGCCCTCTGTCCCCTTTTCCCGTTCCCACCTCCATGCTTCCTTCCATGCTAACCCCTATGTGTGGAGTGCGGCAGCCACCAAACCTGTTCACCAGGAACCTGATCCAAATCCTGCCAAAGTCAATGGGAGTTTCCCCATTGATTCCAGTGGCTCAGGCTCTAAGCCACTACCCTCACCTCATTCAACTGCCTTCTAAAAAACAACTTCTCCCTTGCTGCCTATGAAGCATGAAATTAAAATAAAAAAACAAACCCACTGTGGTCCCCACATTAGTGAAACAATTGAGATGCACACGTGCCCTGTTTGCGTCACCATGTGACTGTATAATTTTCCTTGTCTTTCACTCGCACCCCCATTTTTCTGCCTTAACGAACCTTGTTTTGTTTCATGTTCAAGTTAGATGACAAGGTGTTCAGGGCAGGAAGGGAGCGTTTATTCTTGTTTGTGAGGCATCTACCACACTCTTGAGCGGTTGGTAAAGAACACGAGAGTTTTTCGTCTGTATCATACTGATCAAAATCCCCTGGGCATGTACGTATCCATGTAGGTCTGGATTGTTTGTTTGTTCTCTGAATAGTCCAAAGTGGGCTGAGTCAGGGAAGTTCAATCCAGAGTAAGATGCACAGACTCTGTAATTTTATTGAATCAACCCTTTGTCTTCAGGTTTCTACTCCAACACTGACAGCTTTTTAAGTGGTTTGAATGTAACACTGTGTCTGCCTTTCTGTTCAGGTGTATAAAATGGGTTGTGTTAAAATGCCTATTATCAGACTGAATGAACTGGCTTTTTAACTGTGATCTCTTTTGTCTTCCTCTACTGGAACATCCTGTCCCAAGGGTTTTAATAAGGAATTGCTTGACTCACCACTAAATCAATTATGGAGTTTGCTCAGAGAAAAAAGAATATTTAATTCACTCATTTCTCAGCCTTGGAATATTTGGAGGAGTAAACACAGAGGGCTAGATGCATCCTTGGTGTCACTCTTTTGATATCAGTGGGGTTACATCAGGGATAGATTTGACCCAAGATCTACTAACATTTCTCTTCTGCTCAAGAGTTGCATGTCCTTTCAGTACGGATCATTCTATTTTTAAGCAAAAGAGCAGGAAAACAGACGAAGACATGGTCTTGTACATGGAAATAAAGGACGTAGGGGTCCAGCTGTTATTAAAACATTTTTTAGAAATATGGCACTGCCCTACTATCTCCACACTTGGGGTTAGTTTTGACGTTCTTCAGGGAGGACCGCCATTTTAATATGGCATCCCCACCAACAGTCCTGTTGGCTGACAGAAGGCCCAATCCTACAGTCCTCAGTCAAGTTGATACTAAAAATTCTCTCCAGGTAAAATTCACTTGCAGGAATTCTGCCTAAGTAATATCTGCCAAATGCTGAGCCAATAGTTTATGAAAAGGGAAATGTTGCTGAGCAGATGAATGTCTTTCTGCATCTCTCTCTGCTTTGTCTTGCTCCCTTTCTGTAACCCCTGGTGTCTGTCTAATCCACTCCAGGTAATTTTTACCATGCCCTTTACTGTAGAATCTGAGGTGGGCTAGGCCCGAATATGAATGCGCATATTACTACTCATATCACTCCTGGAATACTCAAGGAGCTGACTGAGGAGATCTCTGAGCCTTTAGCAATTATCTTTGAAAAGTCATGGAAGACAGGAGAGATTGCAGAGGACTGGAAAAGGGCAAATATAGTGCCCATCTATAAAAAGCAGAATAAGGACAACCCAAGGAATTATAGACCAGTCAGCTTAATTTCAGTACCCGGAAAGATAATGGAGCAAATTTATTAAGCAATCAATTTGCAAACACCTAGAAGACAAAAAGGTGGTAAGTAACAGTCAGTATGGATTTGTCAAGAACAAATCATGTCAAACCAACCTGATAGCTTTCTTTGACAGGGTAACAAGTCTTGTGGATGCGGGGAAGTGGTAGATGTGGTATATCTTGACTTTAGTAAGGTTTTTGATACTGTCTTGCCTGACCATCTTATAAACAAACTAGGGAAATAAAGCCTAGATGGTGCTATTATAATGTGGGTGCATAACTGGTTGGAAAACCATTCCCAGAGAGTAGTTATCAGTGGTTCACAGTCAAGCTGGAAGGGCATAATGAGTGGGGTACTGCAGGGATCAGTCCTGAGTCTGGTTCTGTTCAATATCTTCATCAGTGATTTAGATAATGACATAGAGTACACTTTTAAAATCTGTGGACAGTACCAAGCTGGGAGGGGTTGCAAGTGCTTTGGAGGATAGGATTAAAATTTAAAATGATCTGGACAAACTGGAGAAATGGTCTGAAGTGAATAGGATGAAATTCAATAAAGACAACGCAAAGTACTCCGCTGAGGAAGGAACAATCAGTTGCACACATACACAATGGGAAATGACTGCCTAGGAAGGAGTACTCTGGAAAGGGATCTGGGGGTCATAGTGAATCAATAACAGGCTAAATATGAGTCAAGAGTGTAACACTGTTGTAAAAAAAGTGAACATCCTTCTGGGATGTATTACCAGGAATCTTGTAAGCAAGACACGAGAAGTAATTCTTCTGCTCTACTCCATGCTGATTAGGCCTCAGCTGGAGTATTGTGTCCAGTTCTGGACGCCACATTTCAGGAAAGATGTGCACAAATTTTAGAAAGTCCACAGGAGAGCAACAAAAATGACTCAAGGAACATGACAAAAGAACATAAGAATGGCCATACTGGGTCAGACCAAAGGTCCATCAAGCCCAGTATCCTGTCTTCTGACAGTGGCCAATGGCAGATGCCCCAAAGGGAATGAACAGACAGGTTATCATCAAGTGATCCATGCCCTGTCACCCAATCCCAGCTTCTGGCAAACAAAGGCTAGGGACACCATTCCTGCCCATCCTGGCTAATAGCTATTGATGGACCTATCTTCCATGAATCTATCTAGGTCTCTTTTGAACCCCGTTATAGTACTGGCTTTCACAACACCCTCTGGCAAGGAATTTTAGAGGTTGACAGTGCGTTGCGTGCAAAAATACTTTCTTGTGTTTGTTTTAAATCTGCTACCTATTAATTTCATTTGGTGGCCCCTTGTTCTTGTATTATGAGAAGGAGTAAATAACACTTCCTTATTTACTTTCTCTATACCACTCACGATTTTATAGACCTCTATCATATCCCCCCCTTAGTCACCACTTTTTCAAGCTGAAAAGTCCCAGTCTTATTAATCTCTCCTCATACGGAAGCTCTTCCATACCCCTAATAATTTTTGTTGCACTTTTCTGACCCTTTTTCAATTCCAATGTATCTTTTTTGAGATGGGGCGACCACATCTGCACACAGTATTCAAGGTGTGGGTGTACCATGGATTTATACAGAGGCAATATGATATTTTCTGTCTTATTATCTATCCCTTTCTTGATGATTCCCCACATTCTGTTTGCTTTTTTGACTAACGCTGCCCATTGAGTGGATGATTTTAGAGGATAATCCACAATGACTCCCAGATCTCTTTCTTGAGTGGTAACAGCTAATTTAGACCCCAAAATTGTGTATGTGTACTTAAGATTATGTTTTCCAATGTGCATTACTTTGCATTTATCAATAGTAAATTTCATCTGCCATTTTGTTGCCCAGTCACCCAGTTTTGTGAGATCCTTTTGTAGCTCTTCACAATCTGCCTGGGACTTAACTCTCTTGAGCAGTTTTGTATCATCTGCAAATTTTGCCACCTCACTGTTTACCCCTGTCTCCAGATCATTTATGAATATGTTAAATAGGACTGGGCCCAGTATAGATGCCTGGGGGACACCACTGTTTACCTCTCTCCATTCTGAAAACTGACCATTTATTCCTGCCCTTTGTTTCCTATCTTTTAACCAGTTACCAATCCATGAGAGAACATTCCCTCTTATCCCATGACTGCTTATTTTGCTTAAGAGCCTTTGATGAGGGACCTTGTCAAAGGCTTTCTGAAAATCTAAATACACTATATCCACTGGATCTCCTTTGTCCGCATGCTTGTTGACCCCCTCAAAGAATTCTAGTAGATTGGTGAGGAATGATTTCCCTTTACAAAAACCATGTTGACTATTTCCCAACAAATTATGTTCATCTGTGTGTCTGACAATTTTGTTCTTTACGATAGTTTCAACCAATTTGCCCTGTACTGAAGTGAGGCTTCCTGGCCTGACGTTGCCAGGGTCACCTCTGGAGCCCTTTTTAAAAATTGGCGTCACATTAGTTATCCTCCATGACCTATCAGGAAAGATTGAAAAAACTTGGTTTGTTTAGTCTGGAGAAGAGAAGGCTGAGGGCAGGTCTACACTAGAAGTGCTACATCATCCCAGCTTCACCAATGCAGCTGTGCCGCTGTAGCAAGTCTGGTGAAGACTGTCTATGCCTACAGGAGAGTGCTGTCTCATCAGCATGATTACCTCCGCGAGAGGCAGAAGATATGTTGGCGGTGCGGACAGCACTTAGGTTGCTGTAACTTGCGTTGCTCGGGGGGTGTCTTTTTTACACCCTTGAGGGACACAAGTTAGATCAACTTAAGTGATAGTGTAGACCTGCCCTGAGAGGGGACATGAGAACAGTTTTCAAGTACATAAAAGTTGTTATAAGGAAGAGGGTGGAAATTGTTCTCGTTAACCTCTGAGGATAGGACAAGAAGCAATGGGCTTAAATTGAAGCAGAGGAGTTTTCAGCTGGGTATAAGGAAAAACTTCCTAAGTGTCAGGATGATTAAGCACTGGAATAAATTGCCTAGGGAGGTTGTGGAATCTTCATCATTAGAGATTTTTAAGAGCAGGTTAGACAGCAACTGTCAGGAATGGTCTAGTTATTACATAGCCCTGCCTTGAATGCAGGGGACTTGACTAGATGACCTACTGAAGTCCCTTGTGGTCCTACACTCCTATGATTCTAACAGTAAGGGTGGTGGATGTGAGAAAAGGCTTGCAGAAACAGGCCCTATGCCCCAGACTGGCAATAGCTGACTTTCTCTGATGAGAATAATTCATTTTTATTATATTTGAAAAACACCTTTTAAAAACAACACTGCCCAGATTTATTGGTGTCTTACTCTTCTATGTAATTAGATGAAGGAATTGTTCCAGAATCTTTGTCCAAATTTCAGTTTCCCTTTTAAGCTCTCCAAGATGCACCTACTGCCAATTGGTTGGCAGGACTTAAAGGACTCCGGAGCTTTCCTTTGACAAGATTTTCTTGGCAGGTGAGAATGAGACTGCAGCGCTGAGCATGAGCTCAGAATAAATGTCCAGCAGTTGTAAAGAATTTAAACAATATTAAAAGGATACAAGGTTTGTGCCTCTCTCCTGACAGATAACAGCTCCTGTCCTTTAAAAAACTGCATTTCCCATGTGCAAAATAGTCTAGCAAATAAATTAAAAACCTAGCCTCTTTATTTTATTGATCAGGTCTACAAGATTAACATGATAAACAAATAAGGGATAAAACACAAGCCTTTCAGCCTACTGAGGAAGGATGCTCTTCTGGTTAATGGTAGATGAAAGACCTGCTAATGGAAGACCTTCTATTAAGGGAGAAGGCTGCTTTTTTGTTAATAATTATGTATTAAATCTTGTGTGATGAGAATTTGTTTGACCTTTTGCGTATGTTGTTGTTGTTGTTTTTTGCTTGAGTTTCCCCTCCTATGAAATGGGAATAATGACACATCCCTACTTCACAGAGATGTTGGAAGGAGAAATCTCTAAATAGTACCTGAGTGCTTTGTTGATGGGGAGTCATTATGAAGTTGGAGAACTCAACTCCGTTGAACTTTGATTTGAATAAAATAGGGTCCTGCTCTGAAATAGACGTGGTTTAGGTCTGGCAAAACCCAAACCTGCCATCTTCAGACCGTCTCCAAAGGACACCCTTTTTTATTTCATATGTCAGTGGACCGCTACAGTATGAAGAAACGTAGTGGACAGCGATAGTAAGGGCCAGATTCTGATCCCCTTGCTCGTGTTTTGGATGACCTAACTTCAGAAAGGGTATGTCTACACTGCAATGAAATGCCTATGGCTGACTCGTGTCAGCTGACTCAGGCTTATGGGGCTTTTTAGCTGTGTTGTAGACATTTGGGCTTGGGCTGGAGCCCAGGCTCTGGGACCCCATGATGGGGGAGGGACACAGAACCCAGGCTGCAGCTCAAGCCCAAATGTCTACACCATAATTTTTAGCCCCGCAGCCCAATCCCAAGTCAGCTGATCTGAGCCAGCCGTGGGCCTCTGACCATGCCGTGGGCCTCTGAGCTCATTGTAGATGTATTCATAAGAGTACAACTCAAGTCAATGGGAGTAAGGGTGGCAGAATATGGACGTAAGGGGGAAGATCCCTGGCTGCTGTAAATTGTCATAGCTCCATTGATTTCAAAGGAGCTATGACAACCTGCACCACCTGGGATCTGCTCCAATGCCTTTAAAGGTAGGGTAATGAAGGACTTGAGCATTTGGTCTTTGTAAATAAAAATTGCTCTACTTTGGAACCTAGTTATATGTTCATAGTTGCAGACCTACGACTAGACGGATCGATTTGACATTCCTTGACCACTGAAGTTCTGGAAGTACTGGGCAAGCTTCGGACTTTGACCTCTGAGTCCAACTCATGTTCCTCTAGATTGCTGAAGTCCAAAACTGAGGTATCAGATCAGTTACTGGAGAAGATTGTCTCCCTTCAGCAGATCAAGTCCTATCAAGTATAATGAAGTGCTTGTTAGGCCTCACCTCAGTAAAATGGCTCTTGATGTGGAGAAAAACTCTTATCAGAGCTCACTTTGGGGGAGCAGACTGTGAAGAAGTTTTTGGTGAGACAGTTCTGTCAATGAGTGGAGCAGTTAAATGTCCTAGACCTCAGTCAATCCAATTTTAGGCCTGGCTATCATACAGGGAGAACACACTGGTGAGTATTCTGCTTCTGGCTGAGTTAAGAGTTTGGAAGTGAACTGGCTGAGACGCAGCCCAGATACGACAGAGCGTGTAGAATGAGGCAGGGGTCATTTCAGGTCCCTCAACACAGACTCACATCTAGGAGGAGGGTGTGCATCGCTGGATTAGTGGCTGCTTCCTGCTAGCCAGGTAGCATCAGTGCCCACCAGTGTTCTTTACCATCTGCCCATTGCAAGACGATTACTTACCATTTTTCTTCTGCATGTGACCTCTCAATTCTTATCCACACTTTTGTCACATCAAATGTTAGATTCCTACAATGCATTTGACAAAGGACAGTACCTAGAGGTCATGTGGAAACTCAGCTAGTGCAGAAGGTGCTTTAGATTTGGGTTTATTTATTGGAGGTGGCCCTTAGTGCAGGTTCACTGTATTAATGATACATTGATGCTGTCAAGGTTCCTTCCCCACTCTGAACTCTAGGGTACAGATGTGGGGACCTGCATGAAAAACCCCCTAAGCTTATTTTTACCAGCTTAGGTTAAAACTTCCCCAAGGTACAAATTTTTACCTTTTCCCCTTGGACTTTATTGCTGCCACTACCAAGCGTCTAACAAATATATAACAGGGAAAGAGCCTGCTTGGAAACGTCTTTCCCCCCAAAATCCTCCCAAACCCTATACCCCCTTTCCTTGGGAAGGCTTGATAAAAATCCTCACCAATTTGCATCGGTGAACACAGACCCAAACCCTTGGATCTTAAGAACAATGAAAAAGCAATCAGGTTCTTAAAAGAAGAATTTTAATTGAAGAAAAAGTAAAAGAATCACCTCTGTGGTAAATACCTTACAGGGTAAACAGATTCAAAACATAGAGAATCCCTCTAGGCAAAACCTTAAGTTACAAAAAGACACAAAAACAAATATACATTCCATTCAGCACAGCTTATTTTATCAGCCATTTAAACAAAACAGAATCTAGTGCATATCTAACTAGATTGCTTATTAACCCTTTACAGGAGTTCTGACCTGCATTCCTGCTCTGGTCCTGGCAAAGGCAACACACAGACAGAGAGAACCTTTGTTTCTCCCCCCCTCCAGCTTTGATAGTATCTTGTCTCCTCTTTGGTCATTTTGGATCAGGTGCCAGCGAGGTTATCCTAGCTTCTTAACCCTTTACAGGTGAAAGGGTTTTTCCTCTGGCCAGGAAGGATTTAAAGGTGTTTACCCTTCCCTTTATATTTATGACAGATGCTTCCCATGAACTTCTGAAAGCCATGCCCTAGATTATTCACATTTGCTCCTTTAACTTTTTTGTTTCTAAGGGACATTGGCATGATGGATATATCCATGCCCTTCAGCCCATTTGCATTTCCTGATTTGGCAGCTCAACCGTTCATCGGCTCCTGCTTTTTGTCCCTCAAGTCTTAATTCTCCTTTTGTTCATAACTTATTTCCACCTCCTTTCACTATGATGTCCAAAAGAGCATTTAGTTCAGGAATAGATTAATTCTTAATAAACAGTGATACCTTTTTCTTGCAAATGCTCGTATTCTAAAAAGCTGAGGGGTATAGAAGGTAAGATATCTGGAATGACCTATGTATTCTGGGCCACCAACCAGTCACCATTCAAATCCATCCAAAAGATTCACATTTTCCCCAGTGCCCACAAGAAGTAAATAAAAAAATGTTGATAAACTGAAGAAAAATGTCCCGGTCATTCTCCTCTGGGCTTCCCATTGTGCCCTGTTGCCTATGGCTGTCTTGTACATGCCGTAAGCTCTTTGAGGGAGTGACTCTCTGTTTTTTGCTTCTTGCAAGAGGTCAAACAAATTCTCAACCTGCAACATTTAATACATAATTATTAATAAATCAGCAGTCTTCTCCCTTAATAGAAGATCTTCCATTAGCAAGCCTTTCTTCTACAATGTATTCTGGAATTTATTTGGTGATTTTTTTTTCTTTTTACTATCCTATGGTTTTAAAAACTGACAAGTGATTTTTTTGGGTACCTGATCTTCAGAAGGGGCCTGATCTTCAGAAAGTGTGGCTCTCCCATCTCTGTAAATCAAGCCCATTTATAGGTGTCTCAATTTGACCACCCAAACTCACTTATCACTTTTGAAAATGTAGGACCCCTGCTCACATACTCATGTATGACTTTGACTACTGAAATAATGTGATTTATATTTCAGTGGGAAGCCCCTAGATCACGTTCACCCTACCTATAAAAGGCTTTATTCTTAGGATGCCCTTTAAAAGTTATTGTGCATGGCTGAATTTAGTTTAAATATGCTGGCTCTCAACATTACATTTCCTCTGATATTACTCTTCTGAAGCAACTTGACCTTGAAGGTGATATTTTAAAGCAATGAATGAGGAGATGAGTAAAATCACAGAGTATTGTAGAGAACAAACTGGGTGGGTTTCATCTGTGGTCTTTAATTTAAATGTATTTTTCATTTAAGGAAATAATACGGTTATTGTAACTGGTTAAAAAATATAGGCCAGATATTTGACATCGCTCCAGTGAAGTCAGTGGAGTTATACTGACTTTCACCAGCTGAGAATCTGGGCCTATATTTGCCATGTATCGAAATTTAGAATTTTGAGACAGCAGCTGGAGAAGAGAGAGCGCTGAAAAGACATGGCTGTTTCCCTGGCCTGTGCTTGTGTGAAGAGTAGGGTTAACACTACCGCGAAAGAGGTCTTTGTCATTGCTGTTCAGCCTGAGTTCTGAGTCCTTTTCTCTCAAGGACCGGTTCAGATATGAAGGGAGTCTTTTGGCTGCCAGGAATAGCGGAGCAAAAAGAAAGCACATCACTCGGAGAGAGGCTGCATTCAAAGCTAAACACGGGAAGAAAGCTTGTGTGAGCCCTGGGGGGGAATTGGAAGGCTTTTGGTGCTGTCTCCTTGGTTTTAATTTCTTCTTTTGACAGAAGACATTGAAAAGATACGTTTCCATAGTTTTCAATTTGTCGTGAAGTCTTGCATCTCTAGACACACTTTGTCTCTTTGTTCAGCAGTTTACAAGCCAATTTCATCCTTGGTATAACTCCCTTGCTGGATTTTACTGGAATTACTGGAATTTTACTGGAAACCAACGTTGAATATGGTCCTAATTGTGTTTGGCCTAATATAGAATTGCCATAATGATGATATTACAGTTGCGTCGAAGGGGCCCAACGGAGATCAGGGCTCCGTTGTTTTAGGCACGGCACATACACACACTCAAGAGCTTTCAGTCTAAACAAAGAAAAGATGGAAGACAGAAAGTGTTATGAGCTCAGTGTTACAGAGTGGGAGCTGAGGCAGAGAGAGATTCTTGGTAGGTCTACACTGTGTGTGATTGCAGCTTGTGTAGAGGTATCTGAGATAGCTTTAATCTAGCTCGCTCAAGTCCTGGAGCAGTTAAGCTATGGGAGCATGGGCTGTACAAATTCCCCCAAGCCCTTGCTTATTATTCAGGCAGCTAGCCTACATTGAAACCCATGCTGCCAGGTCTGCACAGTTTCGCTACTTGAGTAAGCTAGATTAAAGCTATCTCAGATACCTCTACACAAGCTGCAAATTGCACCATCTGATTGCTGTTTACCGATATCCCAATTGATCTGCTTGAGGTCATCCTAGGAGGCTTCAACAGAGCTAGGAATGGAGTGCAGATTTTCCAAGACTCACGCGGTGCCTTTAACCAGAAGAACATCCTTCTGAATGCAGCATGCACTTCTCTTTGACGTAGGCCATGCCTCTGTTGTTGTAGTTAACGGGTTTTTTTTTGGTTTGTGGTTGATCATCCAGCACTGAGAGCAGTCAGTGTTAAACAAATCCTAATAAACAATCAGGATTCAAGCGTAGGGCCTTTCTGTAAAACCCACACACTGCAGTGAAATAATACACTTCTCCAAGCTGTTCAAAACCAGGAAGTGGAGATTCTTGGATGCAGCATTGTCATGAATGTTTCAGCCCATGACTTCCAGAAACAGACGCAATTTCTTTTTTAATGTTTCCTTTGTACAATGCACCTCCTGCCTTCTTTCAGTTTCCCAGAAATGCTGGATTAAAAACATGCCCAATTGTGTCTGGGCCCCACAAGGAAGGGGTTTTTTTTGTTTGTTTGACTTGGCACATGGAGGAGCCATATGGAGTCCCGAACAATCTGCCCCAGATATGCAGCACAGGGCCCCTGAGAACGGGGAGCATTTCGAGAGCTGGATTTTAAAAGAGGCGCTGCCTTTTACATTGGAATGTGAAGCGGCTGTCATAGGCCCTCTCCTGATGGAGGCACTGGGAAGTGCTCACACAAAGGCTACACTAATGAGCCTGGTTGTGTAAAATTAAGCTCCAGGCCTGCCGTGTTTTGTGTGAGAGTTCTTGAGTTCAAATCCCAGATGAGTCCCCACTCCTGTGACAGCTGCTGTTTTGGCCAACACAGTGGGAATTGAACTGGAGACTCCAGAACTCAGAGCATGAGCTTGAGCTAAAACGTCAAGCTTCTCTACTGAGGACTATAACAGAATTATATCCTCTATGGACCAGGCACAGAAGGGAGGCCTGTAACACACACTCACCCTGTGGGCTATGTCCACACTTAGCTTTAAGCCCCTGAGTATTGCCACTGAAGTCAAGGGAACTACTCAGTTCTTTAAAGTTAAGCGTGCATATAAATCTTTGCTGAATCAGGGCCTTCAGCTGTAAGCTATTCAGGGTAGGGACAGGGGCTTTCTCTGTGCTTATATAGCACCTAGCACAATGGATCCCCAGACTCGATTGGACCCTGTCAACGATACTGTAATACAAGTATTCATTGGTAATACGGGGCTGGACGGAATTTTCACAGGATATTATGGTCACTACTGAGTCTATTTGCCTCCAGCCTGATGACTCGGGAAAACCGAGAAGTCTGCTGCTTGCCAGGGGCTAAGATTCGTGATGTGACGGAGAGACTGCCGAGACTCATCAAGCCCTCGGATCGCTACCCCTTCCTGCTTCTCCACGTGGGCACCAATGATACTGCCAAGAATGACCTTGAGCGGATCACTGCGGACTATGTGGCTCTAGGAAGAAGAATAAAGGAGTTGGAGGCGCAAGTGGTGTTCTCGTCCATCCTCCCCGTGGAAGGAAAAGGCCTAGGTAGGGAGCGTCGAATCGTGGAAGTCAACGAATGGCTACGCAGATGGTGTCGGAGAGAAGGCTTTGGTTTCTTTGACCATGGGATGGTGTTCCATGAAGGAGGAGTGCTGGGTAGAGACGGGCTCCATCTTACGAAGAGAGGGAAGAGCATCTTTGCCAGCAGGCTGGCTAACCTAGTGAGGAGGGCTTTAAACTAGGTTCACCGGGGGAAGGAGACCAAAGCCCTGAGGTAAGTGGGAAAGCGGGATACCGGGAGGAAGCACAGGCAGGAATGCCTGTGAGGGGAGGGCTCCTGCCTCATACTGGCAATGAGGGGCGATCAACAGGTTATCTCAAGTGCTTATATACAAATGCACAAAGCCTTGGAAACAAGCAGGGAGAACTGGAGGTCCTGGTGATGTCAAGGAACTATGACGTGATCGGAATAACAGAGACTTGGTGGGATAACTCACATGACTGGAGTACTGTCATGGATGGTTATAAACTGTTCAGGAAGGACAGGCAGGGCAGAAAAGGTGGGGGAGTAGCACTGTATGTAAGGGAGCAGTATGACTGCTCAGAGCTCCAGTACGAAACTGCAGAAAAACCTGAGTGTCTCTGGATTAAGTTTAGAAGTGTGTGCAACAAGAGTGATGTAGTGGTGGAAGTCTGCTATAGACCACCGGACCAGGGGGATGAGGTGGATGAGGCTTTCTTCCGGCAGCTCACGGAAGCTACTAGATCGCATGCCCTGATTCTCATGGGTGACTTTAATTTTCCTGATATCTGCTGGGGGAGCAATACAGCGGTGCATAGACAATCCAGGAAGTTTTTGGAAAGCGTAGGGGACAATTTCCTGGCGCAAGTGCTAGAGGAGCCAACTAGGGGGGGTGCTTTTCTTGACCTGCTGCTCACAAACCGGGTAGAATTAGTGGGGGAAGCAAAAGTGGATGGGAATCTGGGAGGCAGTGACCATGAGTTGGTTGAGTTCAGGATCCTGACGCAGGGAACAAAGGTAAGCAGCAGGATACGGACCCTGGACTTCAGGAAAGCAGACTTCGACTCCCTCAGGGAACGGATGGCCAGGATCCCCTGGGGGACTAACTTGAAGGGGAAAGGAGTCCAGGAGAGCTGGCTGTATTTCAAGGAATCCCTGTTGAGGTTACAGGGACAAACCATCCCAATGAGTCGAAAGAATAGTAAATATGGCAGGCGACCAACTTGGCTTAATGGTGAAATCCTAGCGGATCTTAAACATAAAAAAGAAGCTTACAAGAAGTGGAAGGTTGGACATATGACCAGGGAAGAGTATAAAAATATTGCTCGGGCATGTAGGAATGTTATCAGGAGGGCCAAATCGCACCTGGAGCTGCAGCTAGCCAGAGATGTCAAGAGTAACAAGAAGGGTTTCTTCAGGTATGTTGGCAACAAGAAGAAAGCCAAGGAATGTGTGGGCCCCTTACTGAATGAGGGAGGCAACCTAGTGACAGAGGATGTGGAAAAAGCTAATGTACTCAATGCTTTTTTTGCCTCTGTTTTCACTAACAAGGTCAGCTCCCAGACTGCTGCGCTGGGCATCACAAAATGGGGAAGAGATGGCCAGCCCTCTGTGGAGATAGAGGCGGTTAGGGACTATTTAGAAAAGCTGGACGTGCACAAGTCCATGGGGCCGGACGAGTTGCATCCGAGAGTGCTGAAGGAATTGGCGGCTGTGATTGCAGAGCCACTGGCCATTATCTTTGAAAACTCGTGGCGAACCGGGGAAGTCCCGGATGACTGGAAAAAGGCTAATGTAGTGCCAATCTTTAAAAAAGGGAAGAAGGAAGATCCTGGGAACTACAGGCCAGTCAGCCTCACCTCAGTCCCTGGAAAAATCATGGAGCAGGTCCTCAAAGAATCAATCCTGAAGCACTTGCATGAGAGGAAAGTGATCAGGAACAGCCAGCATGGATTCACCAAGGGAAGGTCATGCCTGACTAATCTAATCGCCTTTTATGATGAGATTACTGGTTCTGTGGATGAAGGGAAAGCAGTGGATGTATTGTTTCTTGACTTTAGCAAAGCTTTTGACACGGTCTCCCATAGTATTCTTGTCAGCAAGTTAAGGAAGTATGGGCTGGATGAATGCACTATAAGGTGGGTAGAAAGCTGGCTAAATTGTCGGGCTCAACGGGTAGTGATCAATGGCTCCATGTCTAGTTGGCAGCCGGTATCAAGTGGAGTGCCCCAAGGGTCGGTCCTGGGGCCGGTTTTATTCAATATCTTCATAAATGATCTGGAGGATGGTGTGGATTGCACTCTCAGCAAATTTGCGGATGATACTAAACTGGGAGGAGTGGTAGATACGCTGGAGGGGAGGGATAGGATACAGAAGGACCTAGACCAATTGGAAGACTGGGCCAAAAGGAATCTGATGAGGTTCAATAAGGATAAGTGCAGGGTCCTGCACTTAGGACGGAAGAACCCAATGCACAGCTACAGACTAGGGACCGAATGGCTAGGCAGCAGTTCTGCAGAAAAGGACCTAGGGGTGACAGTGGACGAGAAGCTGGATATGAGTCAGCAGTGTGCCCTTGTTGCCAAGAAGGCCAATGGCATTTTGGGATGTATAAGTAGGGGCATAGCGAGCAGATCGAGGGACGTGATCGTTCCCCTCTATTCGACATTGGTGAGGCCTCATCTAGAGTACTGTGTCCAGTTTTGGGCCCCACACTTCAAGAAGGATGTGGATAAATTGGAGAGAGTCCAGCGAAGGGCAACAAAAATGATTAGGGGACTGGAACACATGACTTATGAGGAGAGGCTGAGGGAGCTGGGATTGTTTAGCCTGCAGAAGAGAAGAATGAGGGGGGATTTGATAGCTGCTTTTAACTACCTGAAAGGGGGTTCTAAAGAGGATGGCTCTAGACTGTTCTCAATGGTAGCAGATGACAGAACGAGGAGTAATGGTCTCAAGTTGCAGTGGGGGAGGTTTAGATTGGATATTAGGAAAAACTTTTTCACTAAGAGGGTGGTGAAACACTGGAATGCGTTACCTAGGGAGGTGGTAGAATCTCCTTCCTTAGAGGTTTTTAAGGTCAGGCTTGACAAAGCCCTGGCTGGGATGATTTAACTGGGAATTGGTCCTGCTTTGAGCAGGGGGTTGGACTAGATGACCTTCTGGGGTCCCTTCCAACCCTGATATTCTATGATTCTATGATTCTATGACTAAGTTAAGAACTAAAGTGATAAAAGAATCAGAGCTGAACACTCATGTTGCAAAAACCAAGGTTTGGGAAAACAGAAGCCTGCTGGCCTGTAGGAGGTGATGGGGTTGTGGGAGGATAAGTAGAGTATGTCTGCTTTTGAGATGCCCTTTACCAGGACAATGCTGATCATTAGCTGGAAGAATAAGAGGAAACCCGAACTTTACTATATCAATGATGGGACAAGACTTCGTCTGGTGTTAATCAGCATAGATTCATTGGCTTCAGTGGAGCTGTGCCAAAGCACACCAGCTGTGGATCTGGCCCTAAATCTTCTACCCAAGAGTTGTTTGACTGATCGGCTCGACTACCAGACTGCCAGTAGTGAGTGGGTAGTGGTATTTTGCTACTTTTCTATCCCTTCAGGTCTCTAGTCTATATTTCAGCAGGAATCTAGAACATAAGAACATAAGAATGGCCCTACTGGGTCAGACCAATGGTCCATCTAGCCCAGTATCCTGTCTTCCGACAGCGGCCAGTGCCAAGTTCCCCAGAGGGAATGAACAGAACAGGTCATCATCAAGTGATCCATCCCCTGTCGCCCATTTCCAGCTTCTGGCAAAACAGAGGCTAGGGACACCATCCCTGCCCTATCTGAGTTTATTTTTTAATGTAGTGGATCTATGTAACTCCAGCTGGCACCATTCACCTCTCCCTATGTTCTCGCTGGCCTATGCCATGGTTTGCTAAAGAGTTCCCAACCCATCTGGGTTTTGATGTATTTAGGCACCTAATCCTGCCCTTAGTGTCCATACTCACTTTTCTCACTCTGAAGGTCGGATGGAGTATTCCTTCCCTCAGAGGCATCAGCCACCGTTTGTCCCTGTTTCAGTCACCTCATCTGATTATCTTAAATAGAGGC
Organism: Lepidochelys kempii; assembly: GCF_965140285.1. Lineage (NCBI taxonomy): Eukaryota > Metazoa > Chordata > Testudines > Cheloniidae > Lepidochelys > Lepidochelys kempii. The sequence continues at coordinate 260,994,671 of NC_136381.1, forward strand.
AACATGTATTTGCATAGGGTCGAAAACAAATAGAAACAAACCAATAATGGTAAAGAAACATATATAGCAGGATCTTAGTAGCATCTGTAAAGCAGCTGTAAAGCTTGTGTCACAGAGTATGAACAGATTACAGAGAGCATCAGTGAACAATTTTTTCTCTCTCCCAGCCTTAAGGCTATCAGGGCTTCTCCAGGCTTGGCAGCTTATAGCCTCAGCATGTGTCTAGTCTTAGTGCCAGATCATGAACCCCTTACTCGCACTGGTGAGTAGTTACTCACCCAGGTGGTCCTCTTGAGTTCAATGGGCTAAATGTGATGGGATTACTGGGGTGAGTGACAGGTCACTAATGTGAGTAAAAGATTCACATAATCTGGCCCTTAGCAATGTGTGCGTCCTCTCTCTGCTGCTACCTTTTTCTTCTTCATTTATCCCTAGGAATGGGTTACCTAGGGAAGTGGTGGAATCTCCTTCCTTAGAGGTTTTTAAGGTCAGGCTTGACAAAGTCCTGGCTGGGATGATTTAGTTTGGGATTGGTCCTGCTTTGAGCAGGGGGTTGGACTAGATGACCTCCTGAGGTCCCTTCCAACCCTGATATTCTATGATTATATGATTCTATGATCCCACTCCCTGTGATCTGGCAGCAAAGAGTTTGTCCAGTTCAAATATTCTTTTCACAGCAGGGGGCGGCAGTAGGGTTTACAGAGTACAGTGGAGTAGACACAGGAGGCCTGTGTTCTATTCCTGACTTCAGGGATTCTGGAACAATTTGTACAGTGGGGGGTGCTGAGAGCCACTGAACCAAACTGTAAACCCTGCATATGATGGAAACCACTTCAAGCCAGGGGATACAGCAGCACCCCTAGTTCCAGCATCTATGCCTGGCTCTCACTGATCTTCTATGTCAACTTGAGCCAATCACTTCACCGCTCTCTCCCTTTATTTTCCCTTTATCTGTCTTTGCCCCTGCCTGGTAGCTAAACAGACATTTCTTGCTGTGTGTTTGTACAGTGCCTATATAATGGAGCCTGGACTTCTGTTGTGCTGAGTGCTATCATAATATAAATAATAATGGTAGAGCTTCATTAGCACTGAATTTCAAGCACAGTATTACAACATTATAGAATCATAGGACTGGAAGGGACCTTGAGAGGTCATCTAGTCCAGCCTCCTGCACTCATGGCAGGACTAAGTATTACAATGCATTTCTCCCCTATTAATTTGTTGCCAAACTCATGTGATTCTCATGTTGTGTATGGTCTCTATTGCTGTTCCAGTATTTGCAAGAATACCAATTAGAAGAGAGAAAAAAGTTTACCCCATTTCCACCAAAGGTGTTTGATTTTGGGGAAAAACACAGCAGGTGGTTCACATAAAATCTCATTAGTCTCTTTGATTGTTTCAGACACCTCCTGGAAGAAAATGTCTCATTACCGTGCGTATTTACATAGCCCCTGGTTTTGTATTGACTGTCACGTAGCACAGCATTATAGAGCATATTATTTAATGTCTTAAGATTTATATGACAAATATAGCTCCTAGTGGGTGAGCAGACAGTGGGCATCCCAGCCTACCAAAACTAACAATGTATAATTTGATCTGGATTTCCATCTTTATCATCCTGATTATATAATTAACCTTTGCAAGTCAATGTCTTTGAGCCTTCTGGAGAATGAGGTTTCTGTTTCTCAATAGCAGACAACAGCATTCTTAGAGGAAAGCCCCCATCTGGCAAATGGACTGGCACAGGTAGACCGTAAAAAGAAAAGGAGGACTTGTGGCACCTTAGAGACTAACAAATTTGTTAGAGCATAAGCTTTCGTTAGCTAAAGCTTATGCTCTAATAAATTTGTTTGTCTCTAAGGTGCCACAAGTCCTCCTTTTCTTTTTATGGATACAGCCTGACATGGTTGCTACTCTGAAACAGGTAGACAGGTGGCTTCAATTAGCAATTTCTTCAAACCCCCAGAAAAGATTTAGAGAGACGATTTGCAACAACATTGGAGTATGCTGTGGTCAGCAAATCTGAATAAAGGTTCAGATGCCATTCCAGCATTATTTAGTTATGATTTTATTTTGCTATTTGACACTATTTTAAGTATATTAGGAACAAAAAGAATCCTAACATTGGTAATGGTCCATTACTAAAGGGCATTTGACTTGGTGCAGTATGATATTTTTGGTTTAAAAGGTTAATTTTGCATAAATCATGAACTAGTTTAAAAACTGGCTAACTGACAGGCTTCAAAATAGAATTATAAATGGAATGATCATGGAATAGGTATGCTTCTCAAGGGGTGCCCCAGGGATCAGTTCTTGGTCCTCTGCTGTTAAATATTTTTTATCAATGACCTGGAGGAGAACATAAAATCAGAATTAACAAAGTTTGCAGATAACACAATGATTGGGGAAGTGGTAAATAACTAAGAGGACAGTCATCGATACAAAGTGAACTGGATTGCTTGGTAAGCTGGGTGCAAGCAAACAGTATGTGTTTTTAATATGGCCAAATATAAAAGGGTACTGTCACATTGTCTGGAATGGCACACAACTGTGAGTGCCTACCTCAGGGCAGGCTGTAAGAAAACAATGCAGACACCCCAAATCGGTGGTATGTTCTATAATTAGAGTTCACTAAGCCAGTAAAAAATGTGAACTCCTGGATCACTGTGCCAGTCTTACCATAGGTTTCAGAGTAACAGCCGTGTTAGTCTGTATTCGCAAAAAGAAAAGGAGTACTTGTGGCACCTTAGAGACTAACCAATTTATTTGAGCATAAGCTTTCGTGAGCTACAGCTCACTCACAAAAGCTTATGCTCAAATAAATTGGTTAGTCTCTAAGGTGCCACAAGTACTCCTTTTCTTTTAGTCTTACCATAGAGTCACAGACAGTCCCCTCGGACTCTCCAGCCTATCTTGCCACCCAGACAAACTGGACTTTGTGATTAAAAGGTCACTTATACCAAAAATCACAGCATATCAGGTTGTTCCCAGTCCCAAAAGACCAGTCTCTTACTGCAGATCAATTTGTACTTTATATCTTACACGAAAGAAAATGCTGCCAGCCAATTCTAAAGTAAAATAACCAAAGATTTATTAGCTAAGAAAAGGAAATGAGAGTTATTGAGAGGTTAAAGCAGGTAAAATATATGCACAGGTGAGTCACAGTTGTAATTCCTAATGGTGGCAGAGATGTAATAAACTGCCTGTTTCCTAAAAGTCTTTTCAGGGTACCCAGATTGTCTCTGGAAATCTCTGCTTTGCATCTGGTACACTTCCCTGTACAAGTCCAAATAGTCCAAAGATGAAGGATCTCTCCTTGAATCCATTCTCATAGCTTCACAGAAAACAAGCTGAAGGTGTCATTGCTGACATGGGCTTTTTCCTTTGATGACAGAGAGTGAGGAATGCATTTTGATTCTTTGACCTCTGATGGTCACCCACGATGACCACTGGCTTTGAAATGAGCACTTTCCTGTTCAAGTTCTTCATTTGCATTCCACTAGGCTTCTTTCTCCTTTGATGGGTTATTTGGTTGCAGGGATCCACACAATGTAAATGTTTTCTGTTACATTATAACAGGAAACAGACAAGTGAAAACAAGGCAAGTAACGTACTATTCGTTTTCATTACTTTTAAACATCAAATACACTTTAACAATTACGTTGATCTATACTGCTACACCAGTGAATTGACCTGGGGTTTCGGCATGAGCTGGCACCTGGTCTGCCAGCGTCCCGTGTACATCCTAGGAACAATGTGCAGGCTATGCTGACAGGATGGGGTCTCTGGCGCGGGAAGCAGTGAGTCTGAAAAAGACTTGCGGGGTGATGGTGGATTATCAGCTGAACCTGAGGTTGCAGAGTGATGCTGTAGCCAAAAGGGCTAATCTGATCCATGGATGTATGAGCAGGGGAATATTGAGTTGGAGTAAGGTGGTGATATTATCTCTGCTGCTGCCAGTGGTGTGACCCCTTCTGGAATACTGTGTCTAGTTCTAATGCCCACAAGTCAAGAAGGATGTTGATAAATTGGAGAGGGTTCAGAGAAGGGCCCCAAGAATGATTTAAAGGGTTGGATAACATGCCGTACCGTGACAGACTCAAGCAGTTTGAGTCTTGACCAAGGGAAGGTTAAGGGGTGACTTGATCACAGTTTATAAGTTTAAATTTTGTTAATTGGCTCTTTGATCTAGCAAGCAAAGTCTAACATGATCCAATGGCTGGAAGTTGAAGCTAGACTAATTCAGGCTGGAAATATGCCACACATAATTGAGGTTGGTTAACAATTGGAGCAATGTACCAAGGGTTGAGGTGGGTTCTCCATCACTGCCAATTTTAAAATTAAGACTGGGTGTTTTTTCTGAAAGATCTTCTCTAGTTCAAACAGCAATTAATTCAGGAAAGTCCGATGGCCTGTGCTAAGCAGGAGGTCAGACTGGCCTTAGAATCTATGAATCAGTGTGACCCATACTGTTCAAACATGTGACCCAAATACTCATGAAAACAATCTTTACATACCCAAGTCAGTCATTATGTGTTTTAGGATCTGCCCTTTATTCAGTAAGAAAATATAAGGCCTGATCCCACTACCATTGAAGTCAGTGGAAAAACTCAATGAGCAAGTCCAGTCCAATGGACATATTTTCTTAGCTGATGTAAATTGGCATAGCATTTGATGTCAATAGAGCTTTGTTTATTTACTCCAGCCAATGATCTGCCCTGTATTATATCTGTACCCAAACGGCAACAATGGCATTCTAAAGAATTGTCTCCTTTCACTGATGGTCTTTCTTTCACTCACAGTGAGAGAGGGAATTTGTCAGCAGAACCATTCAGACAAGTACAGTGCTCCCTTTAAAATTTGATAAGATTATGTACTCAGATTCAACATCAAATGAAAAGAACCAGAAAGCAATCGTGCGGTAGCAGAGTGGGTTAGATTTTCTGTCCCTTTCTTTTCATACAGCGGCAGAATACGATTCCAATTTGAGGGCTTCTTGCAAAATCATTTTGTGGATACTAATGGGGAATTTGAGGGATTTCTCTGAACTCTTCTGCAAACTGGCAAGCCTACCAGGTTTACAACCCTGAAAGTTGGGGACTTTAAATTTAAAGAATTTCATTGGCGGTCATGCTAAAGAATTTCCTTGCCAGTGAGATGCTCCTTGAAAAATGTTCAGAGCTTGTCGTGTTTCTGACAGCAGTGCTCAGAAAGGAACAGGAGCGGAGCTGTTTTACCTTATCTACAGCAGCTAAGAATGAGCCTTTTTTCTGTTTTTTTTAGGGGTTTATGTTGCTGCCCATCATCCTAAACAAACAAGCAAGCAAAGTTTATTTTTACTTGAATAAGAAGAAAAAGATGCTGGCCCAGATTGTCATCTGCATGCTATGGGGCAGATGGATTGAAATCAATGGTGTTAAGATGAATTACGTAAGCTGAGGATCCAGCCTTCTATCTGCTAGGCACAGTTGAAGATGGTGGGCAAAGTACTATGTTCTGGCATCCCAGTTCTGTAGCCAGTTTTCTGCTTGCCCAATCCCTAGCATAGTTTAGAGCAACCTCAAGGATGCTTTAAACTACAGTGGCTCATTCTGGCTCTGGCACACAGGCTAAGGACAACCCAAGGATGGCGGTATACTGTATACAGCACTAGGGAGAACACTGCTGGAATTCTGTGTCTTGTTCTGATGTCAACACTTTAGAAAGGATGTTGACAAACTGGAAATGCATTCAGAAAAGAGCTAAGGATTGAATCGAGGTCTGGAACCCATGCCGTGCAGTGATTGACTTCTGAAGAAAGAGAAGGAGTACTTGTGGCACCTTGGAGACTAACAGATGTTTTATGCACCTGATGAAGTGAGCTGTAGCTCACGAAAGCTTATGCTCTAATAAATTTGTTAGTCTCTAAGGTGCCACAAGTCCTCCTTCTCTTTTTACGGATACGGACTAACATTGCTGCTACTCTGAAACCTGACTTCTGAAGCTCCATCAGTATAGTTTATCTGAGAGAAGGTTAAATGGTGACTTGATCACAGCCTACAAGGCCCAGATTTTTAAAGGTATTTAGGCATTGCTTGCATTCAGCAAGGCCTACGTGATTTGATGGTGAGTCCCATTTTCATAAGTGACTAAGGAGCTTTTTCTTATTGAAAGTCAATGGGACTTATTCTCCTAAATACCTTTGAGGATCTGGGTGTTAGGAATCTAACTCCTATTGAAATCAGTGGGAGTTATGCACCTAAATACCTTTAAAGACCTGGCCCTGCTTGCCTAAATCACTTTTCAAATTGGGATTTAGCCATCTAAATTCCTTATGCCTTGCAATGCTGACCAAATAATGGCTACATGCCTTTAAAAATCTAAATACCTGCACATGGAGATTTCTGATCGTGATCTGATCTTTAATCCAGCAGATGAAGGTAGAATAAGATCCATTGAATGGCTGGAAGTTGAAGCTAGAGCAATTCAGATTGGAAATAAGGTGCATTTTTTTTAACATTACAACACTTTACCTGGTGAGGTGGTGGATTCTCCATCACTAAAAGATATCTACCTTAACCAGAAATAATGTGCTGGATGCAAGGGAAATATAGGGTGAGGTTCTCTGGCTATTGCTATGCAGGAGATTGGACTAGATGACCGTAATGGTCCCTTTTTGCCTTAATATTTATGAATCTATACTACCTACGTGGGAGGTGTGGGAGGGGGAGTACAGGTTGCTCCCAGGGAGACCACCTGGCCAGTATTTGACTGGCCTGTCTGTTTTTTTTATGGATTTGCCAGTTGCCAGAAAAATAATTAAATCTGCTGGGTTTTTGTTGTTGTTGTTTTTTTTTTTTTTTACACGCATCTAAAGATTTGCATTATTATTATTTCTGTGTCCAGCTAAAGATGCTGCAGTGTTCCCACTTCTGCAGTTTAAGCTGTAACAGATCAACACGATTAAAAAGACAGCAGCTGTCTTCCCACCAACATGCAAGTGCACCACCTATGTGTGTGTGAGAGGGTTTGAGTCACGTGAGTGAGGAGACAAGCGATGTTCTCAATCTTATCTATACATGTTCTCTCTCTAGATACTATAAGTGGCTGTTGAGGGGGTAGACAGGAGGGTTGCAGAGTTGCCCGGGGGTTGGTGTTGCAGTGGGCTTGCCTTGGGTGGAAGAGATGCTGGGTTTTTTTGCATTTCAAAGGTGGTAACCCTAGCTTCCCCTGTGCTAGCTAGGGATTATCCCATGCCTGATCGGTGCCTTGCCCTTATGCAGGGAGCACAGGGTGAAGGAGGAAAGGCTCTTGGGCCTCGACCTTCAAAAGGTATTTAGGCTTCTACTGTCCCTTGAAATCAGTGGGAGCTAAGTGCCTAAATGCTTTTGGGGATCTGGGCCCTGCACTCCCACTCCCAGAGCCCACCCTCACTTATCATGTAGTCCTTAAGCAAACTCCCGCTGGAGTGACTGGACCAAATCCTGAGAGGTGCTGACCTCTTGGGGTGTTTCTGGTCTTCAGGACCTCTCAGGTTTTATCCCAGAGGCTTGTTTGCCTGAGGGGAAAACTGATGAAAGGCCTCAGGATTTGGCCCATTGTGTTGACTGATAGCTACATTAGAGCAGAATGTGGTACCTGGGGGCCAGACTCTCCATTGGAATAAATTGGTGCAGCTTGATTGGCACAGCTTAATTCGTTTCAATTTCTGCCCACAGAGAGTATGGCCCCATTATCACTGTTCCGGTACCATAGTGATGCCTCCTGTTTAATACTGGTGCAGTCAGTACAAAATAATCCCACCCATTTTAAGCCTATATGAAAGTGTTACACTCCTTTAGAGTAATGGACAGTATGTTTATGGCTCTGAGATGGAGGTAACTATAAAGCACTATAGCAAATTGAAAGGCGATTGAATTTGATTGCAACTCTTTCTTTATGTCTCTCTTTCTCTTCTATAGGTTGCCCTGGGATGTGGGATAATATTACATGCTGGAAGTCGGCGAGTGTGGGCGAAATCGTCTCTGTCAAGTGTCCTGCTCTGTTCAGAATTATTAACTCTGAAGACGGTAAAGTGCTCTTCTCCTTTCTTCATTTGTTCCATATTGTTGCTAGATTCAGTAGCCTCTTGCTGCTTGCAGTCATGCTGATCATACAGCCAAGCAATTGGACTATTAAAGGGGATCAAAAGCTCTTTAGTGGACTGGGGCTGCTGGAGGCATAGTGTTTAAACAATACGTCAGGCTTCCAGGATTTGTGTGTGTGTGTGTGTGGAGGAAAGCATCACCTAATATACAAGATGAGAGGATCACTACACTATGGCTAATTACAAAATAGAAAGCTGCGCCCTTAGATACTGATTGAAGCTAATGGGAATTGTGATTGCTGTCTAAAGGGCCTTGTATTATTAATACAAAATTAAAAAAAAAAAAGAGAGAGAGAGAGACAGGTCCTGAAGTCAAAACTCAGGGTCAGATTCTGGTTGGCCTCATGCACGTGTGGTCAGGAGGGGGAGAGGATAGAAGGAACTCCCGTCTTGTGTCAGGAAGAATTCCAGGGCCTTCATTCACCCAAGGGTGGGGGTGGCTCTATTTATGCTCCCTATAAGGGGTGGAAATGGGAGGGGCCATGGTCCTACCACCTCAGGCATCTGTCGGTGTAGCTCGCTGGTGGCACAGTAGGCAAATCAAGGGTAGCAGTAGCAGTGAATATGCAGCCTGAGGCATTCAGGAGTCTGATAGCTCTTGGTGTTCCCTCTGGGGCAGTACAGCTGTACATCATCTTCAATGCAGGGTTGTGCCTAACTATCCCAATCAAACCCTCAGTCCTTCCTCATGCAAAACTCCCAATGAAATCAATGTGAATTTGGCCTGAATAAAATCTTCAGGACTTGAGCAAGTTATAATTAACTATTAAACTATTTAGTCTGATTATTGACATTAAGGCACAGGAAATGAGGTTCCCACTTGAATGCATGAGAGAGACAGACTTTCAAATTTGTTTGGCAAGTTTTGTTTTTAATAGTAATCCATTAACCACATTTTTGCTGCTGTTAAATAGCCCAATTCTGGACAATTCCTCCCAGCGCCAATCCTAATCCAGTGATGTATCAGTTAAATGGCAGCTTCCCTTGAGAGGGGTGGTAACAAAACTTGATCCTGATCCCTACGGCTATTTTGCAAATTTTTCACATACATTCTTCTATAGTAAAGTCCACATTTGCACCTGCAAACACTGTACAGAAAAAGCTTTGTATATTTGAGCAAGTAAGGACTTCATGCACAAGTTCATGTGTGTGCTAAACCCCATTACACTGTTATGCTTGCTTCAGTGTCCTGGTCATTTATTCTTGTAAAAACGCTATTTTGGATTTTATATGACTAAATGTTGTCACAAAGACCTTATTTTTGATGTCCTATAATATATAAGACCAGCTGCAGCAGCCTCAATAGTGCTAAGGAATTGGTTCTGTAGTGACTCAGAGATGCACTTTCTGAATCATCAAAGGCTAGTGATGGTAGCAAAATGACATGCCAGAGTTTTATGGAGATAGCACAGGCAAGAAAATTCTTGCTGTCTCCATGGATTTTTGACCAGCCTGAGACACGGATACCCATCTGCATCAGTCACACACACACACAGTCACTCACTCAGTCTGATGGCCAAACTAGTTCATTCAGGTCATCTCCAGAGCAGCAGTTACATTCAACCAAAAGTTTTCCCAGTACAATAATCACGGGGTGCTCACTTTCTGGAGGCAGAACGCTTTTATAATGTTTATTGTGCACCAACTGGCGGCTTATTTATCATTTTCTTCTGATGTAATTAAAGCAGCCCGGCTTTCAATAGAGGTTCTTGTCAGATGATGTTCCATGAGAAGCCCCTGTTTTTGAGTGGTTTGTAATCACATTCTTTAAATATCCTTGAGCTGAAGCTTGGCAACGTAGAAGATCTTTTCTTTTTTTATGCCGGTGCACTGCTCAGGGATGTTGCTGGTTTGGCAATGCAGAGTGACGTGCTGTTTATCTACAGCACGGGCAAGATTTCTCTATAGTAAACATGCCTCAACCCCAACCCTCCCAAGTGTCCCTCGCCATTATGAATGTCAGTCCTGCATTTGTTTCCATTCCACCCATATTTGGTGCTCTCTCTGCATCGGAAATAAACAGCTGCAGAACTGCACGTGCAGACAGAGCTATGTACCACAAAGGGATGAGTCCAGCAGTACTTTTAAGTCTTCTGCATAAATACTTTTGTGTCCTGCGTTTAGGATGTTTGTCACATGTTGCCTTCCGCAGTTGGGCCTTGGCTGGTCGAGCTCTCAACCTTGACCTGGAAAGGTGAGAAGAAGTGCAGTGTAGATACCCATTCAGCCCTCTTGGTCTCCATGCCAAAATCACTAACAAGTGCCAGGTGGCATCACTTGCAGTTTTCATGTGTAAACCTGTCCAATAGAAGCAAGTCCAAGACCCGCCAAATCATCAAGTAACCATACAGCTATTAGATCGTTAACAATGTGAGGCCACTATTAACTCAGACTGGCTTTGTACTAGTGACCCAAAGGTGGAGGACTCTACATCCATTTCAGATCCCCATGACCTTTTTGTATCATCCTTACAACTTTTTTATTTTTATTTGTCTGGTATTTTTGTTTCAGTAGGAGCAGAGTGGAGCAATAGTCACATTTCTATGACTGTTCCGTTTATAAAGGGTTGGTTAATTACTGGACATACCAGGATAGGACATTTCACATGAGATGAAAACAGTAACCACAATGATATTTTAAGATCCATCTGGCTGAGAATTGCGGAATTGCTCCCAAATCTCTTCTACTCTAGTATGTTAAGGACGGATCCAAGTTTCTGAGCTGTTGCTCTGCTGGGATTCCAGGATACAACATTTCTTTCTTGAAAATATATTTATGTGACCTCCATCCATCAATCCAGAGACCTTGCTTTCATTTTAGTCTTTTGGGGAGGTTATAAATCAGAGACTCGTAGGACTGGAAGCAACCTTTAGAGGTCTTCTACTCCAGTCCCCTGCACTCATGGACAAACTGGAGAAATGGTCTGAAGTAAATAGGATGAAATTCAATAAGAACAAATGCATAGTACTCCACTTAGGAAGGAACAATCAGTTGCCCACATACAAAATGGGAAATGAGAGCTTAGGAAGGAGTACAGTGGAAAGGGATCTGGGGGCTCACAAGGGATCATAGTGGGTCACAAGCTAAATATGAGTCAACAGTGTAACGCTGTTGCAAAAAAAGTAAATCTCATTCTGGGATGTATTCGCAGGAGTGTTGAAAGCAAGACATGAAGTAATTCTTCCATTCTATACCATGCTGATTAGGCCTCAACTGGAGTATTGTGTTCAGTTCTGGGCGCCACATTTCAGGAAAGATGTGGACAAATTGGAGAACGTCCAAAGAAGAGCAGCAAAAATTATTAAATGTCTATAAAACATGACCTATGAGGGAAGATTGAAAAAGCTGGGTTTGTTTAGTCTGGAGAAGAGAAGATTGAGGGGGGCATGATAACATTTTTCAAGTACATAAAAGGTTGTTACAAGGAGGAGGGAGGTGAATTGTACTCATAAACCTCTGAGGATAGGACGGGAAGACTGGGCTTAAATTGTAGCAAGGCTGGACATTTAAGTTTAGGCATAAAGTTGCCGTTTGTCATGGTTTTCGTAGTGCCACTGTTGATTCTGCTGCTGACATGTCCTCATTCACAGGCCATTCAAAGCATCCCAGCTCATCTTTGGTAAAGAAATTGCGGTGACGTGTGGCAAAGCTGCGATGTTGCACGGCTGTGTAACAAAGGAGGTCAAGGCACTACAGTGAAGCATCTTGGTCCCACTGGGTGTAATTTAATGAGCTGTGATCCTCAATAGCAATGTTGGCTTGTTTCTTATTTTATATTTTTTCGCACCCAATGAAAATGCTGTCTTTCAAAAGAAGTCTGTTGAAGTCCAGAAAGCACCCACCACTCTGTTTGGCACGACTGACAGGTTTGAGAGCGATTAATTCTGTCGGTCCAGATCAGTAGATCAGAGCTTGAGTAAAAGCTAGTACAGATGACAGAATGCAGTGTTCAGAGATTTCCATCTGCCTGACATTGTGGCATGTATTTATTTAGCGTGCGCATAGTCGTCTAGCCAAGCGATGGCATCTTCAGTGGGGTGATGCAGTTCTTCTCGGCCACCGCTGAACCTAGTCAGCAGGCATTCCGCGACAACGTGCGTCATCATCTGTGTCGCCCCGCAGCTGCACAAAGGGCTGTCATGAAGGCCCCAGCGATGCTGTTTGGCTGCACAGAGACCAAAAGATAGCTATGACTGGCCCTTGCCGGCTCTTCTCTCTAGTCAGAATGAATTCCCCTCCCCCCACAAGTGCTCAATCTAGGAAACTATACACAGCATTAAAAAGGTTTCAGAGTAGCAGCCGTGTTAGTCTGTATTCGCAAAAAGAAAAGGAGGACTTTTGGCACCTTAGAGACGAACAAATTTATTTGAGCATAAGCTTTCGTGAGCTACAGCCCACTTCATCAGATGAAGTGAGCTGTAGCTCACGAAAGCTTATGCTCAAATACATTTGTTTGTCTCTAAGGTGCCACAAGTACTCCTTTTCTTTTAGCAGTAAAAAGAGCATGATTATGCTACATTGATTTACTGTATATAAAAACAGAGAGAAAATAGTTTAGATAGATAGACAGTGTGCAGTGTGTACTACCCATAAGAAACTCTCTAATTAGAAGTTAGAGTTCTATAGTCATTTCTCTAAAATACTATGGAATTCAATGGCAAATGAGATCCTTTCCATAGGTGTTTTGAACCATCACATAGGGTTCCATGGCTGGGCTAGAACTAATTCCGTTGGATAGCTAAAATATTATTTGGGAACCATTTCATTCACTATTAAATTCTGTAAGACCTTTTCAGAAGGGTAAGGCCAATTCCATCCCATGAACTGTGTGGGGAAAGAAATACTAGTGGTCGGCTTACGGCTTTCACCTCGCTTCTTCTATAATCCGCTGTAACCCCAGGCTTGTCTCCCATGTGTCCTGCCCAAGTTTTACTATCCTGGAGAGCTAGAAACCACTTAGACTTTGCTCTCCCACTGCAGGATGTAAATAATTTCCCATTAAAACCAATGGGAGTTATACATATTCTGCCATAGGGGAATTAGGCTGCAGGTCATTCCCATGTCTACTGCATTACAATGACCTTTGGCACTTCTGCTTCCTAGGCACTGGGCTTAGCTGTGGCAATTAAATCTGTTGGATTCAGGAAATCTTCTGTGGTCTTCCTCATTTTGAAATACCTCATTCTTTTGACAAAACCGAAGCTGTCAGAAAGAATGGAAAAGGAAGGGTGTGTGTGTGTGTGTGAATGAGTGGGAGAGAGAGAGAGAGAGAGAGGAGTGCCGTGCTATACCTATATACTTTCTCAAGATGAGGAGTGTATGGAAAAGGGCCCAATAAGACCACTAGTTATTCAGATACTTCTGTGACATATCTATGGTGAATAGATAGATCGTAATATACTTTGTCTTGCCCAAACTGAAAATTGCTCAGAACATTTGCCAGCGACAGCATCTCTTACTTTGGCTGCTTTATTATTGTACTACTACTTGAACGGCCATCTTGTCACAATGGTGTGGCAACTGGGCCACATAATCCACATCTGTGCACTCTCCTGTGTGCAAGCAATGAAACGGTTGCATGTAAATTAGCTGTAGAGCAAAAGTGGTGATGGGTTCAGTTACCTCTGAGATGACAGTGGTCTAGGACTCTTGGCATTGCATAGATACATGTCTTGCTGTCTCGCTGTTGTGACAAGGTCGGGCCAGATGGCTACAGGAGAGTAATAGAGGGCAGATATACTAGCCCCAGGCTAAGTAGGTCCCTTTTCCCTGGGCAAGGTAACAAGGAAGGTTCCAGAACAATCAGGAACCTACTGGAGGCAATTAAGACAGACAGGCTGATTAGAACACCTGCAGCCAATCAAGAAGCTGCTAGAATCAATTAAGGCAGGCTAATCAGGGCCCTGGGCTGGAACCCGGAGTAGAGGGCAGGCCCGGATTCCCCCCAAACCTCTGAACTCCTGGTCAGACACAGGAGGAGTTGACCTGGACTGTGGGTTCATGAAAACAGCCAAACTAAGGGCTGCCATGAAGCTCCAAGGCGAGCAAATCCGCCAATAAGCACCAGACCCACCAAGGTAGAGGAGAAACTTTGTCACACCATGTAATTCATAAAGTCAAAATGGCTGGAAGTTTAAAAATTGCCTACTAACAGACGAGAGATCTCAGTGATGATTGAACCTGGTGATATTCTGAACAAAAAGAGCTCTCCACCATGCTTGTAGCTGTTTCTATTGCTTCACACTGACTCAAGAGACATTCTAGGCTTCAGAATCACATAGACAATTGACAGTCCTGGAATGTTATTGGTAGAGAGAGACAGTAAAGCTGACTATTTAAGATCAGAGACTTTACAAGCAATAAAATGTAGCTAGAGAAAATCCGCATTTTTACTGCGCCTGGAGAAGCAAGCTTTCTCTGTGACTAGCTGAAATTAATGTCAGCATTGCAGCAGTCATGCACTGCTGGCAAATAAGTGTGGCTAAAGAATTGGGTAGCTGGGGTCTGACTTTTCAGTCCAAAGTTCTCTCTTGGTGGATTTTTCAGACTCCTGTTAGGGAAACTGACCTGGGAAGCAAACTCCAGAAACAAGGAATCTCCACCGGAAAAAAAAAAAGGTGCCCCAGTCCACTAGAGTTCAAATATACAGACCGCTAATAAATACTCCAGCTGAGCTCAACTAGCATCAGTATACACAGGGAAAGAGGTGTCCTCTTTAGATATCCAGACAATAGGTCACACAGGGCTTCATACTGAGCTTGACCCCAGCATCTTGCATGGCACTCAGAAGCAAAATCCAGAGTAAAGCAAGCTGTTGCCTTGTACTGAAACTTTTGGGTGTCTTTCAAAGGTAACCCCAGATAGAATGCCCTTCAGTTGTCCTGTCCAGAGTTGATCAAATGCCAAAAACCACCTGTGATGGGCTGTACCAGGCCCTTTGATGCCCCTGCTGGAGGCCTCGAGGTCCTATGACACCCTGCCCCAGGAAAAGGAGCAGGGAAGGTAGGTCCGCCAGGCCTGCCTAGCAAGGCTTCAGGGAAGCAGCCAATCAGAGCTCAGCAAGCTCAATTAAAAGGAGTTGCAGGGCTTGAGAAGTTCAGTTGCTGGCTGGGACCAGAAGGGTGAAGAAGGAAAGACTGGAAGGCTGTGAAAGTCTCCAGGCAAGAAGGCCTGAGAGAGACCCTGCTCAAGCAGGGAACAGACAGAGAACCCTGAGGTAAGGGTGAAGAGGAAGGAGCTATATGGGAAGTGGCCCAGGGAATAGCAGCAGTGATAGAGTTAACTGAAGCAGCACATGGCTGCTATTTGTATGGTCCCTGGGTTGGGACCCAGAGTAGTGGGTAGGCCTGAGTCCACCCTCCAGCCACTGGCAGGGTTGCCTAAGCCCCAAGAAGGGGATAAGGCTTCTTTAGAGGCCCAAGTGAAGGACGTGACTTAAAGAGCCCCCTGGGAGAAAGCCCTGGAGGCATTGCGCTATACCAGGCAGACACGGACTTAAAGCAAGCCCAGAAGGGGCTGAGAACTGAGCCCAGAGACAGGGCTGCAGATATCAACCAGGGCACACTGGTAGGTCCTGTTGGACTTTTGTTACCCCAGAAGGGGTTTGTTTATTCATGCATAGAGACTGTGTTGCCCAGAGGGCTGGCCACTGAAAACCCACCTGATGTGGTTAACAGCCAGCCCAAAGGTGGCACTGGAGGAGAGAGAAAGAGAGAGAGTGTGTTCAAGTTTGCACCTGACCAACAGGAGGCACTCCTGAGAGGAGAGTGTCCCCAGTCACACCACCCTTAGTTGAGAGAGAAGGTTACAAATTCCTGGCCATGTGGAGGTGTTAAAGAATATATTTAGTCACTGCTAAATGTCTGAGATTCCAGAGATCAGTGTAAATTCAAAAGCCTGTCTCTTCCACCAACAGAAGTTGGTCCAGTAAAAGAGATTACCTCACTCACCTTGTCTCACTAAGATTCCAGGAGCATTTCTGCTCGGGGTCCTGATGACTTTTTCTTTGAGGGAAGCCAGCCTTCTGCATTCTTGCAGGAGGACATCAACAATTGCTGTTAACAGGGGAACACTTCTTTCTGGCTGGTCTTTCATCACTGGTGAGTTTGCAGATGGAGACCATAATTCTCCCAGCTTCTCTAAACAAGCAAGAGGGATTGAAACTCAGCATGACCCTGCTCCCACATCTCCAGGCAGTCCAGTTGGGAAAGGGGTGGGGGGGAATTCACAGCAAAGAAGGATCACCTCTGTATCCAAACTTCCATACAGTGCCCTTGGTCTAGCCTTGGCAGATGCTGTGTTAGAGGACAAGCACATTTTGCTGGCCTTCCCCACAACCCCAGCATGGGAATGTAAGAGGTCTCTGTGCTACCAAGGATCAAACACAAAGTCTGATGACCACCACCAGTGCTCCAGTCTCTTCTCACTACTTCATCAAAATACCAGCGTGTGAAAGGTATTCTCGTCTCTCACAATACCCTATCTGAGCCGTAATGTGCTACCAGGCTCTCAGCAAAGTGCCCCAGCCACTGAATAGTGTCTGCCCTCGGAGAATTCCAGGCAGAAATAGCAATCTAAACCAATGCCCTCTGTAACCTTGCTGAGCTACTGCTTGCCATAGAAACGGTAAATGAGACCACAAGGAATCGACATCTGAATTGCTTTCAGAACAGATGGAAGGTGAGGGACCTGGAGGACTTACTGTGTGGGGATGGACTGAAGGCAGTGGAAACAGCAAGGAGAGGGACAGGTGCAGTGTGCAGGAAGGTGAGCTTAGCAGTGGGAAAAGCTGATGAACAAGACCCTGGAAAAGTTGGTGTCTAACTGGACTGCTGCTTGCTGATGCCGCTTTGCAAGCTGGTTGAACAGATTGCTGCAGGATCTCATGCACAGCACAATAGGCGAGGGAGGAAAAGGGCATCTTGTAGTAGAAGCTAGCTCTGATATTTATTAGCCAGTAAGCGTTAACAATACAATCAGTGCTGTACAAGACACAGAAGGCATGATCCCTGTCCAAGAAGCTCACACCCTACCTAGGTGGAGAGCACAACAGAGAACGTCTAGAGAAAGTGTTATCCATATTCCGTCTCTCTCTCTCTCTCTCACACACATTTATATAGGGCTTGATCCTGCACACACTGAAATCAATAGGGGCTTTGTGATTGATTCCAGTTGTCTCAGGATCATATCCATTTGAGGGTTACCTTTTGTCAGCTGACCCTGCAACCCAAAATACTTAATGAGGGAGAATGAGAATAAGAAAAATAGGTTATCAAGGTGCTTTGGAACAACATGAGCTCTGACTGCCTCTGTTCCCTCCAGCCGTACCTGCTGCACCACTGAACAAAGGGTTAAATAGAAGTTATCCCCAGATAAACATGAACACAAGATACACCCAATCCCAAGGCCAGCCGACATAGAGAGCAGGGGGGAGAAAGTCAATTTGTAGAAGACAATTTAAAAGAATATACTGAGGCTTAAATATGTATTATATCCTATTTTTTGGCCTGTTCAACCTGAGATGCACTTAGAAGTTACTTGAGCATTATGATTCACATACATCAAGGGGGTAGCGAGGAGGTAGTTGTGATTGTCTAGCTTCAATAGATCAATGGCATTTCTTGTTTGTCAAAACTCTATTACATTAATGACCAACAGAGAGGAAGGATGTTCTTGTGGTTAATACAGGAGACTGAGATTCAGGAGATCTGGGTCCAATTCCCATCTCTGCTGTACACTCCATGTGACCTTGAGCAAGTCATTTCATCTATATGCTTTGGTTCTCCCGTCTATAAAATGATGATAAACAATACTTCCTTTGTCTGTCTTGTTGATTTAGATTGTAAGTCTCTGTCCCCAAGTATTCTCTCTTACCATGTGTTTGTAGAGCTTCTAGCACAGTGGGACCCTGGAGTTTGCTTAGGGTTTCCAGGTGGTACTGTGATACTAGTAATTATAAATAGCTATAGAGCTGATGAACAATTTTCTGTAATTTTGAAAAAGTGGCACTTTGTAAGTATCAGAGATGGCCATAGATTGTTAGGCCAAAACGCTGTCCATGTGCAGAGAACACGCCTTCCAGGCTGACCAATATTGTCTCAGTGGTTCCTTGTACTCCCCCGTTGATCTGCCGGTATCCACCTGTTGTCATTTGTCTTATGCTTAGTTTGTAAACTCCATGGGACAGTGACTGTCTCTTTTTGTTCTGTTTGTACAGTGCCTAGCACAATGGTCCATGACTAGGGCTCCTGGGATTGACAGTAATACAAATAATAAATAATAGTAATAATAACAGAAGGGACAACCTAATCATCTCATCTGAGCTGCTGCACATCATAGGCCACTAAACCCAACCCAATAATCCCTTCATGGATTAGACTAAAATATCACTGCCCTCTGGAGACTATAAACTATTGTGTCAAACACTGGACAAAACGGTCTCTCAAACAATATATTAGACGAGTAACACTCTGCTGAACATATGATTAGATGGAGATTATTAGACCTGCTATAGAGTTTGACATGTGTAAGCAATTACTGATTGAAAAATAAATGTTCAAATACATTATTTGATGGATACTATTCATCAAGTCTTGTGCTGTTACTTACAACACATATAGCACAGACTTCAATGTGAACCATGACTGTAAGACTTTAATTGAAAAGGAGGACTTGTGGCACCTTAGAGACTAACCAATTTATTTGAGCATAAGCTTCCATGAGCTACAGCTCACTTCATTGGATGCATACAGTGGATCCGATGAAGTGAGCTGTAGCTCACAAAAGCTTATGCTCAAATAAATTTGTTAGTCTCTATGGTGCCACAAGTCCTCCTTTTCTTTTTGCGGATACAGACTAACATGGCTGCTACTCTGAAACCAGACTTCAATTGAAATCCGTAACGAAGAGGAAGTGCTATTTATTCACTGATTTTGTTTTTGAAAATGTGTTTTCTCTGTAGTGCCTTTGATGAATCTAGCCCATTTTAATCATCTCAATGTGTTTCCTTTGATTTATTTGAAAAGCCTAGTGCACCAGAGCCCTCAGTGTCCATGTGCTGAGAATAATATAACAGAAGGACTCGGGTGGGAGCCAGGAGGGCGAAATGTTCTACAGCAAGGCAGCACATCAGCTGCAGAATGGTCATTGTCTGGGTCTTCAATGCAGTTCTTCTTCTTTTTTAGCCTGTGAGTTTCAAAGCCAAGCTGTGCCTCATTGGAACATGGTGTGGATGCTTCGGGACTAATTATGCCCGACCTTACATCATTAAACCCCAGTGTCAGTCCATTGATCTCCAGGGAGTTCCAAAGGCCTACAGCTGAAACCAAGTGGGGTTAATCAAGCTCCCTGTGAATGCTCACTGGGACATGGAGTACTGCACCCATTCTTTGTAAGCTCTGCAGCCAGGAAGAGGAGGAGAAAGCCAAAGAATGTTGCGGTTGTAACTCTGGGTTTCTTGTTGAAAAGGAAACTCTGTTCTTGTTTTAACAGGACTTCGAGAATTTGAGTCAGATTGAAGGTGCATGCTGGTACTGTGTTGGGAGTCCATATGAGTACATACCATTGAGAGCATACATAGTAAGGGCTTGTCTACATTGCCCACTGGATCGACAGGCAGTGATCAATCCAGTGGGGGTCAATTTATCGCATCTAGTCTAGACGCGATAAATCGACTGCCGAGCACTCTCCCGTCGACTCCGGTACTCCACTAGGGCGAGAGGCTCAGGTGGAGTCGACGGGAGAGCGTCAGCCATCAACTTACTGCAGAGAAGACCCCATGGTAAGTAGATTTAAAGATGTCGACTTCAGCTACATTAGTCACGTACCTGAAGTTGCATATCTTAGATCGATTCCTGCCCTCCCCCCCACAGTGTAAGACCAGACCTAAGAGCAAAATTCTGCCCTATTTGAAAGCTCAGAGGATTGGACAGCGTCCAGTCAGCAATCTCAGGTTTCCTATCCAAATTCAGATTTACACCCTAACCCTGCTTAACTTTAAGAATGGGAGTAACCCAGCTGAACTCGGTGAATAATATGAATAAACGTAGGGCTTGTCTTCATGTATAGCAACACTGTAGCGTTTTAGTGAAGTTGCTTCTATGCAAGAACTTCTGTCGGTGTAGTTAATCCACCTCCATATTCTAGGTTTGGATACATGCACACTTGGGTGCTGTAAACTTCAATGAGAATGGCACCCAGAGATGGGAAAGCCAGACTGTAGCCCGTAGCTTCCCTGCAATTATATTTACAACATGTTTTTTATCCTCACGCTCATGTGATTGGCTTTGACTTCTAGTTGTAATGCAGAGCATAATGTAGAATGTAAATCTAATTGACTTTCCAGTGGCTTAACGTATTAGTGAAAATTAGGTTGATGGATAAAGTCTAAAAGCTCCAGATAGTAAAAGGTTCTCCTGGAACTTTCTCTAATGCATTAGCAAATTCTGGGCTGCAGAAAAATATGTTAATAAAATGGAAATGTGCTATTAGGACAGTCAGAAATTTAACATTGTAGAAAATATCAATCCATTAACTTTGTCCAGCACTGGTAAAAATGCAGCAGTAATTTGGCTAGATGGGGATTTTTTTTCAACATAAAAAGGCTATTCATTACACAAAGCTACGTTAGTGTAATGTTGTGGCTGTGACTGCAAATGTTATGAAATGCAAAATGAACCAAAAGCCTATGTTCCGTCATCCCCATATCTGAGTGCCTTCTGAGTAGTCAGAAATAAACACAAATAGTAAGAATCTATCTCTTTTTCTTTCTTGTCAGCTTCTAGGAGAAATAGTTTGAGAGAGAGAGAGAGCATGTTCCCAATAGTTAATGCTAGGAGAAAAATAGTATTAGAAAGGCTAGAAAACCTGCTGCTTTAAGATTTAAGACAATCTTTATTAGGGATTAAGATGAGACCTTCATGTGGACCAGGTTATCCCACATCTGCCTACTGTGGAGATTCTTGCCCCTTCCTCTGAAGCAGAGAGACCGGATACTGGGCCAGATGCACCATGAATCTAATCTTGTCTGGCAATTCCTGTGCAAGTTTTGCCATTGATTTCAGTGAGAGTAGGTTTGGGGTCTGACTGAGGGACCGCAATCAGAGAACCCTGAGCTTTGCATTGGATTCTGCTCCCAGTAAAGTCAGTGGCAAAACTCCCATTGATGCCAATGGGAGATGGATTGTGCCCTTGACCCTTTTAGATAGATCTAGTATTTGTGCTGTGAGAGCTGGTCATATACCATTTGACAAGTACAGCGTTCAGTGAATATTGATGACACAAAATGTTGGTCAACCAGTCCCACTATTTGCAGACCTAACCGGTGTTTCAAAATATGCAACAAATATGACCAGCAAAGAAGTGGCAGTTGATACATTTCTGCAAAGAACCCTGTCACCGTATTGGCATTCTGTTCACGAGGTTCAAGATTAGTCCTTGAAAATGACTAGTGAGTTGAGGACACACATTAGATGTTGAATACATGTATCCAAGCAACCTCAGCAGCCCAGTTTGCCTGCCAGGGATTTGAATAGAAGGATGATGATGATGACGATGCAAGAGGCTTGGATGTTTAGGCTTGCTGATTTGTTTTCCTGGCCCCCCCACTCGCCCTATAATCCCTGTAATCCTCCCACTGAAGTCTTTGATTTCCCATTTAGTTGCTCCAAAGTGCCATTTCAGTTTATTTTAAGAGCAAAAACATGTGAAATAAAAATTAAAAAACGTAAAACACAAGTTCCTCTTATGTGGTGCTGGCAAGGGTCCATTCATTATTTTTGTCCTGTACCGCTGTTCTGTTTTCAGCAGGAGCTAGACAGATCTCTCAGCATTTTACACCACCTATTTTTATAAAAGACCTCCATAAAAGGTAGATGTGTGGCTATTCCAGTCCCTAGTTAATAGCTGTGGGTCACGTTCGGAGTTAGTGTAGGACAATCTGAGGGTATTGGGACACTCCATGTTCTAAAGGACTTAAGGTCATCCAAACAGTCAGCCTGCAAAAGGCAGATAAAACATTGTCCACATCTTTTCACTGTGTATTTTTTTCAGTAGAGCATTGACAGAACTAGTCTGGAATCGTGAAGATCACAGTTAGTTTTCCACCATGACTCTTCTTCTCTGGTGCAACACTGCCACCTTGTGGCTATACATGGCTCATCTTTTATCTGACTGGTATGCTCAGTTCTCTGACACAGAGCCTCGTGCAAAACCCACTGAAGTCACTTGAGGGACTCTGACTTCAGTAGGCTTTGGGTCAGGCCCTTAGCTTCACTAAGGCAGCAAATAGGATTGATGGGAGGTAGGCAGAGGGCAATTCCAACTTGATGGCAGAAAATCAACGAGCTTTCAGATCTACCCAAGCACTCCTCAGATTTCCTCTGATCTATCTTGTCTGCATTGCATCATCATGCATTCCAGGCATCAAAATTGTTGCAGTATCTTGGATCTTTTTTTCAGGATCATGTCACGTCGTAAAGGAAGCTGTGCAGCTGGGAAACTTTTCTAACCAGGCATATACCCCCCCCCCCACACACACTCACACCACACCCAACACCTTGAATTCTATTAAGCAGTAGTTGAAATCCCAAGTCTTTGGCTCAGCAGGATAGCAGGTTGATCTGCCTGGCAGAATATGAACTAACCTCACAGGATTTTCAGGCTGCTGGAAAGTATGCCAGATCCGCTGGCATAATTCACTGTAGCTCTAGTGACTACAATGGAGTGACATTAATTTACATAAGCTGACTGTCTGGCCCAATGTGCACTCCAGAGCAGATGTGTCCAGTACTGTGCAAGGATTAATAATTCCAGCTTCCAAGGAGTGTGGGTTTGTTTTAGACCAGCCCCAATTGGCCTTACGGCCCCAATTGGCCATCCACGCTTCTCTGCTGGCTGCAGATGTCGAGACAAATTACAACTAAGGAGACTGAGTGGGGGAGTAAAAGTTAAATAAAGATCCTGCCCTTCCAGCCTTACTCCAAAGGCTGAAGGGTGTGAATAATGGTTTATTGTCTGGTATCTTGGAGTGGGGTTTGCCACCCTGCAAACAACAGCAGAACCCTTCTATGTATATATTAAATTAGAGAATTTTAGATCCAGAGATAGGCTCCCCTGCAGCTTACCCCAAATACCCACAACTACTTGTGCTTTACTGTACCCAATACCTTAAAAAAATCTGAGTCTCATTTCCCACTAAAGCATAAAGAGACATAGCTTAAAATGCTGTCTTTGCATCCCATGCAATCTTAATCCAGGTCCTCAGTGCTATATGAGGTGTACATGAAGGCAGAATTTGATCCTCAATTTGTTTTTTAACATGGGAGGTAGCTTCATTTTAAATACAAGAAAAATGAGGCCCAGACTGGTTAAGTGACTTGCCCAAGGTTACATAGTATCTCAGTGGAGGAGACCTGAATAAAACTTAGACCTGCTCATCATGATATAGGGAATCACTGACCTTCTTAAACAAGACACTGCTTATTAAGAAAACCAACTGCAGATAAACAACCAACCAGGTTTCCACACAATTTGAGTACCTGCTTTGGGTCTCTAGTTTTCTAGGAGCTGCACCCTGCCTGGAACACTATACAGCACACAGAGATATCTAGAGATTGAATAATATACAGGAAGTAAACATATCAGGTACTGGGCACTGCAATTTAAGAAAGATATAGACAAATCAGAGGGTCCAGAGGAGCGCAACAAAACTGATGAAAGGTTTAGAAAATCTGACCTATGAGGAAAGGTTTAAAAGAAAGTGGCCATGTTTAATCTTGAGAAAAGACGAGTGGGTGGGGGGCTGATAACAGGCTTCAAATATGTTAAAGGTTCTTATGAAGAAATTGGTAAGGTTAATGTGACCAGATACTCAACACAATTAATTGTAACGACAAATGGGAAGGAACACAAGCCAAAACAGGGAAAGAACAGGTCAAAGAATATTTAGGTAAATTAGATGTATTCAAGTCAGCAGGACCTGATGAAATTCATCTTAGCAGATTCAAAGAACTAGCTGAAGCAATCTTGGGCTCATTAGCAATTATCTTTGAGAACTCATGAACAATGGATGAGGTCTCAGAGGACTGGCAAAGAGCAAACATAGTACCTACCTTTAAAAAGAGGAACAAAGAGGAGCCGGGGAATTATGGACCAGTTAGGCTAACACTGTTACCTAGAAAGATACTGAAATAAATTATTGAACAATCAGTTATAGGATAATAGAGTTATAAGGAATAGCCAACATAGGTTTGTCAAGAACAAATCATGCCAAACTAATCTAATTTTCTTCTTTGTCAGGGTTACTGGCCTAGTGGATGGGGGGAATTGATAGACATGGTATATCTTGATTTTTGTAAGGTTTTTGGAACAGTCCCCCAACACATTTGCATAAGCAAATTAGGAAAATGTGGTCTAGATGAAATTATTACAAGGTGCATGCACAACTGGTTGAAAGATTATTCAAAGAGTAGTTATCAATAGTTTGCAGTCAAACTGGGTAGGCGTATCTGGATCGGTTGGATAATGACTTGGATAACAGAATGTAGAGTATGCTTATAAATTTTACAGGTGACACCAATGTGGAAGGGATTGCAGGCACTTTGGAGGACAGGATTAGAATTCAAAACGACTTTGAATTGGTCTGAAACCAATAAGATGAAATTCAAAAAAGACAAGTGAAAAGTACTTCACGTAGGAAGGAAAAACCAAGTACACAAATACCGAATGGGGCATAACTGGATCACAAAGTGAATATGAGCCAACAATGCGCTGCTATTGTAAAATGGCTAATATTCTGGGGTGTACTAACAGGAATATCCTATGTAAGACATGGGAGATAATTGCTCTGATCTCCTCAATGCTGGTGAGGCCTCAGCTGAAGTACTGTGTCCAGTTCTGGGTGTCACACTTTAGGAAAGATGTGGCCAAATTGGCAAGAGGCCAGAGGACAGCAACAAAAATGATAAAAGGTTTAGAAAACCTGACCTATGAGGGAAGGTTAAAAAAATTGGATCTGTTTAGTCTTGAGAAAAGAAGACTGAGGGGGGACTTGATAACAGTCTTCAAATATATTAAGGGCTGTTACAAAAAGGACAGTGATCAATTGTTCTCCTGTTCACCGAGGACAAGAAGCAATGACCTTCATCTGCAGCAAGGGAGATTTAGATTAGTTATTAGGAAAAACTTGCTAACTATAGGGAGGTTGTGAATTCCCTGTCATTTGAGGCTTTTAAGAACAGGTTAGACCTGTCAGAGATAATGTGGGTATATGTGGTCCTCCCTCAGCGCAAGGTCCCTTCCAGCTCTACATTTCTATGATTCTGTATCCTTACATTCTTGTTTTCCTGTCAGACATACATTCATAGATTCCGAGGCCAGAAGGGACCGCTGTGATCACAGAACTTTCCCAGACATTGCAATCACATTTTGTTATTATGGAAAACAAACCAGTAAAAAAAAGAAAAAAAGAAAAAATCATCTGTGCTAACCAGATGTTATTTCTTTCCAGGTTGGGAAGTGGATAACATGGGGCAAACTCATCCAGGTAGGAGGCAGTTCTGTTGGCTTCCAAGCTTTTATACATCTTCTCCCAGAGCTCATCTCTCTAAATTGCTCTGGGTTATGATGTGCCTCAGACTAAAAATTTAGACAGACACCCGTTATTTTTGTACTTCGTAAATATTGGTAGTACAATAGCACTCATGAGGGGAAATAAAAATTTGATGTCTTTTAAAATTAGTTTAATCTAAATGCTAAAATGTCTTACTCAAAATCATATGGTTATTGCATAATACAGGGCAGAACTAAGGTTGTTTAGGTGCCTTAATTGTGCATTTCCATTCATTAACATGTTTGGATTTTCTTTATATTTTATCATAACTCTTATTGTCTTGGATTTATACCGCTTGATTTTGGGATACATTACAGGGATGTCGTGGGTATTTTATCCTAAATTACTGATCTGCACTCTCAACGTTAACTCCATCTTATTGTAGATTTTTAAATGTGTGTGTGTGTGTAAACTTTAGCATAAGTATGTTCGTCATTCAAACTAGAGGGTGAACCCATATTTGCAATTTCACCTTTCCCAAAGGCAAAACAAAACAGGCCACTTATTTAGGACCTGATCCAAATACCCTGGAAATCAGAAAGGAGACTTTCCTGGACATTGGATCAAACCCATATTGTAGAAGCTGTAAACAAAATGTCCTCACTATATTTCTGGTTTTGTAGGTGATTTTGACCTATTGGATAGCACAGGCCAAACTCCCTTAGGTAAGGAAAAGAAACAAGGATGTTTTATTTATTTTTACGCTGTTCTAAAGGAATAACCCAGCTTTCTCTCCTGCCAGCTGGAAGTTATTTTTCAGATGAATTCTAATTATAGTGCCATGCTTAGTTGTGTGTTACTTTTAGCAGCATTATGAAGATCCATCAATTGAATGTTACAGTCTAACAAGGATATAATTATAAATTATATTTACTACTGTAACAATAATTACTGAATGGTGTAGAAGAAACCCAACAGTGTGATTTAGTAGCTATTTCTGCAGAGACCTGGGAGCTGGTGTGCAACAATAACGTACTGAAATTCAGCAAATAATGGAATGCTCACAGAAGAATGCACTGGTTCAATAGGTGCGTTCTGTTCCATGTATGGATGAATGACATGACTACATGTCAGTGGCACTGACCTTATTTTTTCTGTGCTGCCTAACAAAATTGCTCTAAAAATGAAAAATACCGAGCGGCAGAAAATCCTCATGCAAAAGCTGAAATTGGAATCAATTCTGGTTAAGGTTCAATCCAAATAGAAGAAACTGGAATGGCTCAATAAATAGAAAGCATTCTACAGTTCTGGCTTGCAGGGCATTCAGAAAAGAAAACAGTGCACCCACGTGCACTGGTCTAATTTTTCAGTGTAGTCACAAGAGCTACTACTGTGAAACAGCCGTGTGCTGGTAGAGTGTTCTGGGTAATCGGAGATGTGAACAAGCATGTTAACCATCCTTCTTGGCTTCAGAATCCTCCTCTTAAACATTTCCATAACTGCAGTCTTTGGACTGAAGCTAAGGTTTAAGTTACGTTGTTGTCAGGCCAGGAAATGTGTGGTAATGCTCCAGTCAGTAAAGGAAGATGTGTCCTGCTGTTTGGTTTGGCAACGGCATTTCCCTTGTGACCTATTTTACATGATGCTTGTGTCCATTCCAGATGTAGGGGACATCAGCAGAAACTGCACAGAGGATGGCTGGTCTGAACCTTTCCCTCATTATTATGATGCCTGCGGGTTTGATGAAAATGAAACAGAGTCTGAAAATCAGGTAGGAACCCTTTAAAATGAGGAGCAAGTGAAGAACAGTGCACAGATGTTAATTGTTTGATTCAGGGCTGATCCATACAACATTCTCTGTTATTCATATCCATAAATATGAGTTCTAAAGCGGCAGGGCTTTGCTTGTAGTCTAGCATTACACTGCATATTTCCATAATATTAATACATACCGCTTATGCAGCATGTGGCTCTTATAAACATTAGTTAATTAATCCTTACAGTTGACTACGGCATATAGTCTGCCCTAAAGTAAGCTGCTATGCCTTTAAACAACGTAGGAAGTAGTGATTGCAATCATAAAAATCTAGTTTTTGCCCCACACATTATCAGTCACCTCAGTAAGGCATTAAGCCGCAGACAGACCCAAACCTATGCTAACCGTGGTCATTATATATGGCACGGGAAAAGTATATGAAGACATCATGTATGAGGCTAGCTCTGTTCATGTTTCTCATCCAAGCAGTCCCATTAAGAGCTGAGGTGAGTGGAATTACTCCCATGAGTGAGGTGAGCAAGATCTGGCCCTACATGACAGTACTGTTGGTGACCATGTCCTGTTTGTTTCTCAAGGATTACTACTACCTCTCTGTGAAGGCTCTGTACACAGTGGGATACAGCACTTCCCTTGTATCCCTCACCACAGCAATGGTTATCCTGTGTCGTTTCAGGTGAGTCACCAGGAATGAGTTGTCACTCATCTCTGTAGGGGGGACGAAAGATCAGGGTCCAGGGAACCAAAAAAAAAATCAAGTCCTTGACCTCAGGAGTTACAAAAATAAGATGCCAGCCGTCCCTTAAAAATCAGATCTTTCCAATGGGTGTTATCATTGATTCTTGGTTTTGTTCATTTTTCAGTGCACATGAGATTGGAATTTCCAAAGCACTCAGGATTGGCCTAACTCTGGTCTGTCTTAGGTACTTATCTGGCACCTGTTTCCATAGCATCTGAACACTTTGTGATCTTTTAACATATTTATCCTCTCAATATCCCTGGGAAATAGGACAGTGTTATCATACCCATTTTACAAATGGGAAAATGAGACACAGAGAAACTTAATGACTTACCTTAGGTCACCATCGTTCCTCTCTCAAATCACTGATTAATGAAATCTTGAAGTCAATGGTAAAATGGCCTACCATTGTTCCTAGGTAAATGGGTAAATGGGACTATTACCATCAACTTCAATGAGAACAGTTAGGTTGAGCACTTTTGAAGGTGCTGCCCATGAAGTCTTCATGGAAAGTTCTGTAAGAACCAGCTCTCACACCTGTGTACACACTGTCCAGGAAAATTAGGCACAGACATTATCAAGGTTCTCATGAGTATCATCTCTTAAACCAGGAAAGCAAAATTCCCCACTGTCTAAAAACCTAAACCTACAATGCAAAGATTAAAAACTGAATCCAAAATTTTGACTAAAATTCAATAAGAGATGCCAGCATTAGAGCAAATGCATTTAAAAATCTTCCATAGACCTAATATATTTTTTGTCACACAATGCACAGTTAGCCAGTAGAATTCATTGTCACATGATATCATCAAGGCCACGAGGTCAGTAAGATATAAAAAAATGCTGAGGTCTCCCAGCCCCATGGAAAGCACAGAATACTGTTTCCTGAGTTGCTGGATTGGCTGGGATCACATGTGCTCAAACTCCAGGTGTTCAGACATGAAACAACCAGTCTGGATGTTGTATTCTTAAGAGAGAAATCAATCATCCACCCTCATTTCCTCTCTCCTTTTTCTAGGAAGCTTCACTGCACTCGGAACTTTATTCACATGAACCTCTTTGTTTCATTTATTCTACGAGCAATATCAGTCTTCATCAAAGACGGGATTTTGTATGCAGAACAGGACAGCAACCATTGTTTTATATCTACTGTAAGTAGAACCAAGGCCGAAGTCCGTTGTTTTTCTCTAAGGAGATAATGATTGTTAACTATCTGTATTAATAGTTGGGGATCGGTCCTGCTCTGAGCAGGGGGTTGGACTAGGTGACCTCCTCAGGTCTTTTCCAACCCTGATCTTCTGTGATTCTATTGCAGTTGGTCCTGGATGTGCCACCTGAGGTCTGTCCTTCATTGCCCTTGACTCATACAAATGCATAGTAACAGAGAATCCAAACCTGGATCACGATCAGCTTCCAGTGTAAACAGATGAGACTTATACAGCACCTAGGACAATAATGTCTTGGTCTATGACTGGGGCTCCTAGGCGCTACAAATAGTAGTACAAGTAATTTTAATAACAGTAAACAGTGAGCGAAAGAGATGTCCTATGAAAACAGAGTGATGACGGTTTGCAAACATCCTGTTACTTCCATGATGTGAGACCTTTTTGGTTGCTTTTGCTTATTAACGTTATTGTTATTCACACACCCATATTGTGAGTTTGGGTCCTGGGATAGGAGTGTGGTAAGGAGGGAAGGCAGAAAGTGAACAGCTGAAAGGAAAGACAAAGGGAAGAGAATGAGTTCAAGGCAGTCTGAGGGGAGGCAGGAATAAAAGAGAGAGGGAAGCCTGGATTAAGGCTGAAGTGAACTATGAGGGAGGGAGTTGGCGCAAACAGCCAATCATCACAAGGGAGATGGCTATTAGCCAGGATGGGCAGGGACTGTGTCCCGAGCCTCTGTTTGCCAGAAGCTGGGAATGAGTGACAGGGGATGGATCACTTGATGATCACCTGTTCTGTTCATTCCTTCCAGGGCACCTGGCACTGGCCACTGTCAGAAGACAGGATACTGGGCTGGATGGACCCTTGGTCTGACCCAGTAGGGCCATTCTTATGTCCAGAAAGCATAGTCTGATGCCACCAGTAGAGTCGAGAATTCACTGCTGTAGCTCAAGCCTGGCTCCATCCAGGCAGTTTCTCCATTTCCCAAGCCTGCATGGCTAGAAGAGGATGGGGCGGAGGGGCACAAGAGACCAAGTGCCCCCAGATGAGGGATGGGGGTCTTTTTTGAACACATCTGGGTTTGGGGAAGAAAGAAGATTGTTCTAACAGAGATTTAAAAATATCCTAGATCTTCAAACCAGGGCCATAATCAGGACACGGCGAGCGGGGCAGCAGCCCAGGGCGCAAAGCCACAGGGGTGGAAACAGATTGGGATGGGGGAACGGTAGGGGATGCAAATATGCTTGCTTGCCCTGGGTGCTAAAATGCCTAGTTACAGCTCTGCTTCACACCTCATGGTCTCTAGAATACCCCAGTAAAGTTCAATTAGTGACGGTAGCTTGTTTACCTCAGTGCAGCAACATAGGGTCATGCCTGCAGTGCCCTGCTGTAGGGGTCACTGAATGGTAGCAGGTGAACAACTTTGTCAGTACCTTGACATTTGGATACTTGGCTAAACTTCCGGGCTCTACTGACAGTGCTGGGGGCTTTCTTGTGAGATTTCAAGTACTTCTGGCTTCCAGCTGGGCAAATGGTCCTTGGCGAGCAGCCTCTTTTGTTGCACTCTAAGACTAAAAAGAGCATAGGTGTGTAACAATAACATACATATATATTTTAAAAAATATATCTCAACTTTTTTGACCCTCAGGAAAAGTTCAGTTTGTTTGGCTCAATTTTATGGGTAATTTTTGATCTGGTTCTTACTTTATCCAAACCCACCATCATTCTGATGAACATCTAGAGGAGCTGCTAAACTGAGGTCTCTCTTGCCCATCCAGTTGTGATGTAAAGTCCCAGGATTCTTTTCCAAAGGAAAACACTGATACTCTACTTTCTTCGTCAGCCTTTTCTTTCTCACTTAAATAGACTCCAGTATGGCTATACTTTGAGCTGGCGGTGTAATTTCCAGCTCAGAGACATTAGATCAGATTGAATTTGACAAATGGTTTTGGTTGACATTTTTTTTTAGAGCGATTAAACATTTTGTTTTGACCATTTCATTTTGAAACGTTTTGTTTTGACTTGTTGACTCAAAGTGGCATTTCAAATTAATTTTGGGCAATTAAAAAAAAAAGGCAAAAAAAATGAGGGGAAACCACCATAGATGTCCAATTAAAAATGAAATACTCGACCAAAAAATTAACAACATAGTTTTGAGGCCACCGAAAACATTTTGAGTTGACTGAAATTTTTGGGGGGCATTTTCGATTTGGTGAAAACTTTGTGAAAAACCAATTTGGGTTCCGATCAAACCAGAATTTTTTTAAAAAAATTTGGTTCAGCCTTCCCAAACTGAAAATCCATTAACTCAGCCCTACCTGAGTAGTTTCAAAGTTTCCATGAACCTCAAATCACAAGTGATGAGTCCCACAGATCCTACAGTCTGGTGGCCGGATCTTTGGCTGACATAAAAGGGTGTAGCTCCATTGAAGTGAATGGCGCTATGCCAATTTACACTAGCTAAGGATGTGTCCAGGGGATGGAATGTAAATGGGAGGGAACCAGGTGTCTCCTCCTCCCCAAGCTCCAGGGATGAGCTTCCAGTGTTCAGGGCTATTCTGTGATGCCATTTTGTGAGTGGGTGATGTTGCAGATTCAATATCATCCTGTTGACATGCAACATTGCAAAGACAAGTCTGCCAAACGCAATGTCTGTGTAGGGTTCAGCAGACTCCACCAGAGCTTGATAGAGTGGATTTGTAGTTTTGTCTAAAACTTTTCCCCATTTGCTTCGTATGGTAAATCACTCAGCTTTCTTCAAACTTATCCTCAATTTTCATTTCCTGACACGGAGTGACAGCTTCCACCAAATTGCAGTGAAGTAACATTCTGAAGTTTGCACAGTAGGGTGCATCCTTTATGAGCCTCTTAGCAATCTCAGGCCTTTCCACACTTTTACTTCTTTTTAAAACCCTTCCTTAGATTTCTCTATACAAAACCAGATTCTTTTTCTTACCTGCACTTAAGGCAGGGAGAACTATAATCTAGCAATTAGCTGCCATTGTTGGCATACACCTTACTACTAGGAGAAGTTCTTAAGCTGCCTGAAAGCACTTATAAAATACCACCTAACTGCTAAAATTGGTTTTCTACCCTTTAGAGCTGCACTCTTAAAGTGAAAAGAAAAGGAGGACTTGTGGCACTTTAGAGACTAACCAATTTATTTGAGCATAAGCTTTTGTGAGCTACAGCTCACTTCATCGGATGCATACTGTGGGAAATACAGAAGATGTTTTGATACACACAAACCATGAAAAAATGGGTGTTTATCACTACAAAAGGTTTTCTCTCCCCCCACCCCACTCTCCTGCTGGTAATAGCTTATCTAAAGTGATCACTCTCCTTACAATGTGTATGATAATCGACGTGGG
Source organism: Lepidochelys kempii (assembly GCF_965140285.1). Lineage (NCBI taxonomy): Eukaryota > Metazoa > Chordata > Testudines > Cheloniidae > Lepidochelys > Lepidochelys kempii. The sequence goes on from NC_136381.1 coordinate 261,027,391, forward strand.
CCATTTCCAGCACAAATCCAGGTTTTCTCCCCCCCCCCCCCCCCACAAACCCACTCTCCTGCTGGTTATAGCTTATCCAAAGCGATCACTCTCCTTACAATGTGCACGATAACCAAGGTGGGCCACTTCCAGCACAAATCCAGGGTTTAACAAGAACATCTGAGGAACGGGGGGAGGGGGGGTACCTTGCACCTATTTCCCCTTATTTTTTCCTAACACAAACACACACACCGTTCCTCAGACGTTCTTGTTAAACCCTGGATTTGTGCTGAAAGTGGCCCACCTTGGTTATCGTGCACATTGTAAGGAGAGTGATCGCTTTGGATAAGCTATTACCAGCAGGAGAGTGGGTTTGTGTGTGTGGGGGGCGGGGGGGGAGAAAACCTGGATTTGTGCTGGAAATGGCCCACGTCGATTATCATACACATTGTAAGGAGAGTGATCACTTTAGATAAGCTATTACAAGCAGGAGAGTGGGGTGGGGGGAGAGAAAACCTTTTGTAGTGATAAACACCCATATTTTCATGGTTTGTGTGTATAAAAACATCTTCTGTATTTTCCACAGTATGCATCCGATGAAGTGAGCTGTAGCTCACGAAAGCTTATGCTCAAATAAATTGGTTAGTCTCTAAGGTGCCACAAGTACTCCTTTTCTTTTTGCGAATACAGACTAACACGGCTGTTACTCTGAACTCTTAAAGTGGCTTGTAACAGTTTTCATAAACTCTTTAGATGTACATATTATAAAATAAAAGGCCAGATTGTTTTTACTTGTTGTTTAGAGGATTTCGGGATCTGTGTCTAGTTTTCATATCCCCATCAAACATGGGTGAAACAGCAAAATAACTTTATTTGTGCTTGCTTTTTTGTAGGTGGAATGCAAAGCAGTGATGGTCTTTTTCCACTATTGTGTCATGTCCAACTATTTCTGGCTGTTCATTGAGGGATTGTACCTTTTCACCTTACTCGTGGAGACCTTTTTCCCAGAGAGGAGATATTTTTATTGGTACACCATCATTGGTTGGGGTAGGTGGCATTTCTTACATGGGCTTTGTTTATTTTTAACCCTGCTGCATGCAAAAGACTTCACTCCCCCTAATTTTATCTTGAAATGAGGAGTTGAATGAGAACAAGTGAATGAGTGTAATCAAAGCAGAAGCCACCTGGTATTTTCAGTCACCAGCTCCAGGCACTTGCATTTCTATGCTCTCCATGTGTTTGCGTGTACAAGTGTGTGTGGCATGTAATCTAAAAGGAGGACTTCCTTACCTCCCACCCCAAAGCCCCGGCATCACAACCATCTTCCTTGCCCAATTTGAGATGAATGAGACCTCCTTTTGGGGCTCCTCAGCAGTGCTCATAAGCCAGTCATATGGTTGGCTGTAGAACCGTGGAGATCCAAACGTCTTTCTTTCTGAAGAAAATCAACATGCCTCTTGTAGCACTCCAAGAAGTGTTTTAATAGTCAAAAAAGAAGCAAACCAGACAACCCGCACTTCTCCATTATATGTGGATTAAGTGATGTAAGTTTTTTTTTCTCCTCCCACTGGTATTACAGATATCAGTATTGCCATTATAAACCAAACTGCTTCTATTACCAGCAGGAGAGTGAGTTTGTGTGTGGGGGGGGGGGGGGGGTGCGGAGGGTGAGAAAACCTGGATTTGTGCTGGAAATGGCCCAACTTGATGATCACTTTAGATAAGCTATTACCAGCAGGAGAGTGAGTTTGTGTGTGTGGTTTTTGGAGGGGGGTGAGGGAGTGAGAGAACCTGGATTTGTGCAGGAAATGGCCCACCTTGATTATCATACACATTGTGAAGAGAGTGGTCACTTTGGATGGGCTATTGCCAGCAGGAGAGTGAGTTTGTGTGTGGGGGGCGGGGGGGCAGAGGGTGAGAAAACCTGGATTTGTGCTGGAAATGGCCCAACTTGATGATCACTTTAGATAAGCTATTACCAGCAGGACAGTGGGGTGGGAGGAGGTATTGTTTCATGGTCTCTGTGTGTGTATAATGTCTTCTGCAGTTTCCACGGTATGCATCCGATGAAGTGAGCTGTAGCTCACGAAAGCTCATGCTCAAATAAATTGGTTAGTCTCTAAAGTGCCACAAGTACTCCTTTTCTTTTTGCGAATACAGACTAACACGGCTGTTACTCTGAAACCTTCTTCTTGTCTCCCAGTCTAGCCATACCTGCATTAAAATAAGGACGATATTGCATCACTTGCGAGCATATGGTTTCCTTTAGAGGATTTCTCTTTGCAAGAAGAGTTCTTAATGTTCTTAACAGGAACTTTTCTGCTTATACAAATCAGAAAAATAGCCGCTCTGGTTCATTCCTTGAGGCTACAGTCATGTCTGAAAGCTGATGACTGAGTGGAAAGCATCTCTAAGTAAGACTCGCTTCACAATCCAGAAGTGGATAGGTAAATAAGAGCTGGTTATCTTGGAAAGAAACAAACCGTGCTTTAGAGAATCCTGTGATGATATGTAATGTGCTTATTTTGGATGTGAAACTTCTGGGGCCAAATTCATGTTAATCAGACAGTATGTAATTGAAATTTTGGCTATGAATCCAAGATGTCAGACACAGGAGAAACCATTGATTGCAGCTGCTTGTCTCAGGTTTAATCACATGGTCTCAAGGTTAGGCCCAATGTTTTATGTTTTGTAAAACAAGTTCCCTTCAAAACTGATCATGGATAGAAATAACTTCTTGGAGTAATTTAAAAAAAACAGCAAAAGAAATCTGAAAACATTTACAGCTCTGGTTCTTCTGATTTGTATTATTTTAGCACTTACGAGCCCCAATAGGATTCAGGGCTCCATTGTGCTAGGCCCCGTATATACGCATAGGAGACAGCTCCTGCTATGAAGATCATGCACTCTAAACAGATAAAGAGTGGGAGGGGAAACAGAGTCACAGAAAGATGAAGTGAGAAAGCCAGGTATAGAACTCTTGTCTTTGCAGGCCTAAACCAACACCCTAGCCACTCAACCACGCTGCTTCTCAGCTAAGCTGTTATCTAATCTAAAAGAGCAGGGCTCTGTGCCTAGGCAGAGCCCACTGAGTTTAATGACACTCCATGCAGGCGTAAAGCTCTATCCCCATAGATCTGCTTGCAGGATCTTCTAGGCCTATGTCTGTTAGCGCATCTGAATATAGTGTTCAATATGAGAACAATATAAGACAGCATACAGACACACTGACAAAGGGATTGTTCATCTATATAATTAAAGAACTACCTAGATGTGTAACCAGACCATAGTGCAACCCTGTCTCAGGTGAATATTTGATTTCAGGATCATAAGTTCCCCAGAGCAAAAGATGTCCAACGCTTCAAGGTGCATGGAGCTGCATGCATAGGAGCTGAAGGGGGGTCAGCACTCTGCAGGGCTGAGGTCTTCACCAGTGTTTTGGAGGGCCCCAAGTGCATTGTCAGCACTTAGCATAAAATTAATGCAGTTACAAATGTGGATACTTTTCTGAACTATTCAGTCCTCTTAGCCCTGCAAAATAGGACTGATAATTTCAGGAAAGATCCTAACTTCTCATAAGATTTCTTGTAATTTCTGCTCCTGGTAAGGGAAGAAATTCTCTCTGCAAGAATGGGCCTTTCAGCAGCATTTTGATGCTGCTTTTATTCTGACCTTGCCATATCAACCATATCAACACACGCACAAACACCATATGCATAGAAATAAACAGCAGTGCATTCATCGTTTCAATGAAAATCCATGTGTCATGGAGCTGGCTCAAGAGATGTAGGTCAGGCTTGACAAAGCCCTGGCTGGGATGATTTAGTTGGGGATTAGGTCCTGCTTTGAGCAGGGGGTTTGGACTAGACGACCTCCTGAGGTCCTTTCCAACCCTGATATTCAATGATTCTATGACTCTGTGTATCCACAAGTACTTGGCTCCGGCGGAATCACAGAGCTCCTCTGGCCAGAGCAGGGGCAGGGAGCAAGCTCCTCCGGTCCTGACGCTTGAAGAGGTCGCGCGCTCTCTCACCTCTGAGGTCCCGTGGCTGGAAGAGCTGTTAGCTCCCACTGCGGCCCCGGGACCTGCACCCCTGCTTGCCCCCCATCTCCTCCCCAGGCATATCCCTATATGGAAGCGTTGTTTGGATTACATTTGCAATAGATACATTGGGCCCAATTCTGATCTCACACCCACTTTTCATTGTTGTAGCTCCACTGACTTTTTTGCAGTAACTTCTGATTTACACCATTGTAAGCAAGAGACGCAGCAGACCCGTTTGATCTGATCATACTTACAGTTTCATCAGATCTTCATTTCTAATGTAATGTTTTGGTTTGAAATTTTATAAACATCCATTATACACCCAAAGATCCTTGGTCTTTCATAAGCATGAGAATATTAAAATTGGATTCAACTTAACATGCTTTATTTCCTCTCCCCAGAATGTTTATTTTTGTTGCTGTTCAATCTCTCTCTATTTTAACTTTTTAGAATATCTGGGTATGTTCTTCTTTGACAGAGCTCTGCTTTGCTCAACGAAATAGGTTTAGAAAGTGGTATTCTCAATTTTAGTAGCTTCAGGACAGGCCCTGAGAAGATTAATTCTACTTATTAACCAATGTGACACCAACTCAGCTTTGCAAAATATATGAAGCTTACTTGCGGCTGCCAGTCTCACCTCCTGCTACACCCTAGGGTTATCTACTTCCTTGTGGTTTCTGTCAGTCCCTCTCCTTAATCTTCCCACCAGAGGTTGAATCTTTCATTTGCCCCATTTCAAAAATACAATGCATGCCATTAAAACTCCACATTTGCCTCTGTGCAGCGGTTGCATCCCTCAGCATCTCTAAGTAGAGGAAGATGCCGGGCTTATTTCCAGTGTTTTGTGTGGTGATTGAACAATATCAACAGCACAACAATCTAATCCTGCACCATTCTACGACATTGGCCTGAAACACTATAGACCCCTCCCTGTCGTCATTTATACTCATGAAACCTCACTGAAGTCAACTCACCCTTTTTGGATTCTGACTTGAAGTCCTTACTCGAATGCCAAATCCTTAGAGAGTAAGGGCTGCTAGATTCATTTCAAGAACAATCCTGTTGTAAGCTGTAGGGCTTGGGGTCATTCCTAGCAGCTTTTTTTCCCCTATAAGCCATTGAAATATAAAACCTCCGTGGAGAAAGATTGTGCATCAGATGGAAGTGATGTGCACTGTGCAAATAAGGATAATAAATAACAATAAACAAATAATGATTTCTCTCTCTTGTCTTTTGTAGGCACCCCGACAATTTGTGTCACTGTCTGGGCTGTACTGAGACTTCACTTTGATGATACCGGGTAGGTACCATTGGGTGAGAAACTCTCCAGTCACCTCATTTTCAAGTGAAGTACAGAAGGGAAGAGGTCTGGTGGTTAGAGTAGGGGAATGTGGGCCAGGAGACCTGGCTTCCGTTCCCAACTCTGCCACTAACTCATTGTATAACTTTGGGCAATTTGCTTAGGCTAAACCAGTGGTTCTCAACTTGCGACCCAATCAGCACAGAGCTGTGGCCCATGTGACATTCTCAGGGCCATACTGGTCGTATTGGATGTGGCCCACATAACACATTGTGGGCTACATATGCGGCCCACAGTGGTAAACAGGTTGAGAACCATTGGGCTAAACCACTGAGTACCTAAGGTTGGACTCCTAAATACCTATTTAAGCACAGAAGTAGACGTGATACAGTATTCTGAGTTGATGCCCTTTGAAGCCAGTGGGGATTTCAGGTACTCAGCATCTCTGAATATTAGATCCCAACTTCACCAAAGATTAGAGATGTTTGTATCTGAGGTTCTGGCTCAGGTCCGTCTCTCTCAAATTCCCTTCCTAGTGATTCAGTGACTGACTACACGTAAAAACCTCTCTCCATGGAGGATTTGAGTTTTTTTTTTATCCAATGTTCTATTTTGATGATAAAACAAATTAAATCACCTATTTCCATGCAAAACAAGCCAGAAATCCCTGTTGTGTCATTATGATGATTATAGCACTAGTCCTAAAAGCATTAATTGCTTTTAGAAATCCAGATGGCCCCTGTTTTGGGGGAGTAAATATCTCATGGGAGGAAAAACCTTTGCTGCTTTATTTCTGAGAAGTTTATTAACATGCAGCACATGTAGATGGAGTCGAGCTGAGTCTCTCAGTGGCTATTTTATTTTATTTTTTTGAAAGATCAGCTAGGTTTGTTCAAGGGTGGGGAGGAAAAGCCAGCGTGAGTCTGAAAACATTTCAGAAATCATGGGGCGGGGAATCCACCAAGAGAAAGGGTAAGGGCTGAAATTTAAAGACACTGACTTCAACTCCTGATGCAGCCCAGTGTAAGTGAGAAGGGAACTGGGTCTCTAGATGGTGCTGTCTGTCAATCCAGAGTAATACCACTGAAGGGAATGGAGTTATACCAGAGCTCAGAATTTGGCATCTTAAAATGGAAAAGGGCCTTCCCCCACAACAGAAGAAGTCGTGGTTCTGTTCTCCACAGCAGCAAGCCACTCTTACCTGTAACAGAGTCTGCCTGGGGAGTGCAGTCTTTAAGTCGATACTTACATGCCCAGCTCTTTTCTCATTGTTTTTCATATTCTAATGTACTCTTACGTCTCTGACTCATAAGAAAGGGAAAAGTGGCTGTTGCTTCCACCCCTTTCATTCTGTGGGAGGCGCACAGGTTGGGCTAAAGTGGTCTTGGGAAATGCACATTTTGCCCTTGAAACTGCTTATGTTAGAAACCAGCCCATGGGCAGTCAGGTTCAGTGGAAGGTGCAAGAGTCATGGCTAGTGGTCGAAGCAGGAACTGGGAAGCAAATCCAGCCCCAGGGCCAAGGCTGGAGTCAGGAACCAGTAGCCATTCCAGGAGTCAGTGCCGGAGCTAAGAGCCAGGCCAAGGGTCAGAGCCAGGATTGGAAGCCAGTAGCCACGCCAAGGGTCAGAACTGGAGTCAAGAACCAGAGTCAGGGTGAGGAAGCCGTAGCCAGGAGCAATCAGAGGTAGTTAGGACTGAGCAGGAACAAGGCTGGGGAACAAGGCAGTAACAGGAGCAATGCTGGAATATGGCCAGGAGCAGCAGGCACAGGGAGGGTCGCAGCTGTGGACATGAATGCACTGAGCCACTAGAGAGCTGATGCTGGGCTAACAGCCAGCCAGTTGCTCTTCCTGACCAGTTAGGTGGGGCAGTTAGTCAGGTAGCCTGCTGCAAGCCAGCTGCACTTGTTGGGGTGCTGGGAAACAGACTGTTCCAGGCCCTGATCCCTGACAGCTTATTCCTTTATGGACAAATTCTTAGCCACAAAATGATGCATATTAACACTGCAAAACTACTGTTAATGATGGCCATATGCTAACCAGACATGGTCCCCCGCACAAACCCTCCAGAGCAGGGCTAATCTATGCAGGGTCCTGACAAATTCAGTTTTACAGATCCTGGCTGAAATTTTCACAAGTGCCTGCGTAGCTTAAGAGCACAAGAATCATTGACTTTCCGTGGGACTCTTGCTCTGAAGTCACTTAGGCTCTTTTGAAAATTCCATTCACTGAGTGTGTCAGGGATAAAAATACAGGCCATTGTCTGTGCCTGACCCATTAGACCCTGCCCTAGAATTTCACCCCACATATATATAGTTTTCCTGTCTTAGACAACCTATGGAGTGGTTCATTTGTGGGTATGTCTGGACTGATGGGGAAATTTCAGATCTGTGCACCACATACATATGGAAGATGGAATCTGGCTCACAAACATTTCCTCTACTCCCACACATGTACACACAACAAAGGGACCATAGTTTTTAATGTACGGGTTTCTACTCCACCCACCCCCACCCCCACCCCCAGTGTTTTGCAGGCAGGCATTTGACGTATGTAAAAGGTAAAGATAAACTTTCACAATATTAACATTTTGTTCTTCTGAGTTCTTTTCACTGTGCGTTAGAATCCGACAATACATCACTAGAACCAGGCTTTACAGTTGTTATTCCCATGGGGAGGAAAGCTCACAACTTCAAGTGCAAAGCATTTTAGGATGCCTGATGGTGCTAGGAAAAATAAATCCCAATCAGTAACCATGCTTGATTTGTTTTAAAATTGGGAACACTAATCAAAAGCTGTGCAGGGGGGAAAAGGTCAGATGCATGTACAAGAAAAAAAAGTTTGCACTATTTTCCCAATTCTAGAAACACATCCAAGGCCTGAAAACCCAGACATTCTGTTGACCAATTTAGCCCTCAAATGAGTGTTTGTATGTAGTGCTCATGCAGTTCCATAGGTGTCAATTGTGCATATAAAGGCAGAATGCGGATCCAATGGGCAGAAATGCCATTTGCTTTAATGATAGATTGCTGCAGAGGACATTACAACAGTTAAAATAAGAACTGACCTAAACCTTTGCCCAAAACTCAATCTGAACCTTCTAAAATATCACTTTGCTCTTCTGCACAGTAAACCTCAAAACACCCCCTTGAGCTAGTTAAGTGCTCGAATACCCATTTTGCAAACGTGGACTGATGCATACCGACACTTGGGGCCAGATTTTCAAAGGTGCCTAAGGACGCATATCAGTGGCTAGCAGGATTTTTGGCAGTGCCTAAACAGGTGAGGCACCTAACTGTGATTGATTTAAATGGAAGTTAAGTTAAATCTCTAGAGACACCTCTTTGCATATTAAGGTGTCTAAATACCTTTGAACATCTGGCTCAGGTGATGTGGCTAAGGCTGCATAGGGAAGTCAGTGTCAGAGACAGGACTGGGAACTCTTATTTCTTGAGTCAAAGCCTTGTGCTTTAGTTGCAAGACCTTCCTTTCCCTCTTGTGACAAAGTTCCAGTAGAAGAAAATATCAATGTACTGGCGTGCCCTGTGGTCTCTTTATCTCTCTCTCTCTCTTTCTTCCCCTGAATCCCCCTTTATTTTTTAATTATTTTAGCTGCTGGGACATGAATGATAACACTGCCCTGTGGTGGGTGATCAAGGGTCCCGTGGTTGGATCAATAATGGTAAGTAACATACGTACAAGATATCTCTTCATGGCTATCAATATGAGCTAAAACTGAATTAAAGCCAATGACTCTACAGGTTGTCACATAGCAGAGAGTAAGGCTGGCTAGAAGTTGCTCTGCCCTAAGCAAATTGGAAAATACCTACTATTATGTAACATGCATGTACCCAAGTATTACTGCTCCCAGGGTTCATAGATACCTTTAGCATGCAGGACCTCTTTCTAGCTCTGGATAGTAAATCATGCACATCTCTTATTGAAGTGATTAATCACTGAAATAAACTACCGAGGGAAGTGGTGGATTCTCTGTCTTCTGGATGCCTTTCTGGAAGATGTGCTTTAGTCAAACACAAGTTATTGGGCTCAATACAGGAATAACGGGAGGAAATTATCTGGCCTGTGTAACACAGGAGGTCAGACCAGATGATCGTCGTTCTCCCTTCTGTCACTAAGCTCTATAAAGCCAATGCAAGTCATATCTGGAGCATCAGGATGGCCCTGTCCTAGGCAGTGTATACTTGCTGTCATAGGCCCACCAGGCTTGCTTTGCCCCTATCAGTTGTACAATCAGTTGCCCACATGCAAAATGGGAAATGACTGCCTAGGAAGGTGCACTGCAGAAAGGGATCTGGGGATCATAGAGGACCACAAGCTAAATATGAGTCAACAGTGTAACACTGTTGCAAAAAAAAACGAACATCATTCTGGGATGTATTAGCAGGAGTGTTGTAAGCAAGATACGAGAATTAATGCTTCCGCTCTACTCCGCACTGATTAGGCCTCATCTGGAGTATTGCGTCTAGTTCTGGGCACCACATTTCAGGAAAGATGTGGACAAATTGAAGAAAGTCCAGAGAAGAGCAACAAAAATGATTAAAGGTCTAGAAAACATGATCTGTGAGGGACGATTGAAAAAATTGGGTTAGTTTAGTCTGGAAAAGAGAAGACTGAGAAGGGACATGATGACAGTTTTCAAGTACATAATAGGTTGTTACAAGGAGGAGGGAGAAGAATTGTTTTTTTTAACCTCTGAGAAGAGGACAAGAAGCAGTGGGCTTAAATTGCAGCAAGGAAGGTTTAGGTTGGACATTAGGAAAAAATTCCTAAGTGTCAGGGTGGTTAAGCACTGGAATAAATTGCCTAGGGAAGTTGTGGAATCTTCATCACTGGGGATTTTTAAGAGCAGGTTAGACAAACACCTGTCAGGGATGGTTTAGATAATACTTAGTCCTGCCATGAGTGCAGGGTACTGGACTAGATGACCTCTCGGGGTCCCTTCCAGTCCTATGATTCTATAGTAGAGCCATACTTGTTATAAGACTAAGTTATGTGGGCACAGATGCAGAGACTAAGATGGATTCAGAAAATAATAATGCAACATTTGAAGGTAGAGGAGCGTAAAATGAAACCGTAAGGGTCCTGCAATTCCCGGTGACAGATCACCAAGGGGGATTCACCCTAGAGGATACGTAGGTGATGGTACTTCCACCCCCTTCCCTTGGGGGTTTCAGTGAAGGGAAAGTTAAAAATTATGTGTGGGGCTCTGATGCTGGATGCTGCTGAGGGGATGCCCTGAGCAGAGCTGTTCGCAATTTTTGACTATTTTTTTTAATCAAAAATGCAGCAGCATTAAAATCAAAATGTTTTTTTGAAAACCTATCCGTATGGATGAAACGTTTGATTTTTGTCTGGAAAAAGGAATTTCAGAGCCCGGTGACTGTGTTAGCTTTTGTTTCTGGCGGGTTTTTAAATTGAAATTTTTAACAGAAACAAAATGGGATTTTTTTTTACCACTTCTAGTGTTCGGTCAGGGCATTCCCCAGCTGCAGTAGCCAAGGCCCCTCACCTGCTCCCTTTTGTAGACATTATTCCACCACAGCCCCTTCCCCACCCCCCCACCTCCCTTCTCCCCGTCTGCATGGATCTGTGAGCTAAATCGAGCCTCAGGGCAGCAAGGAGCAATATGGCAAAGACACCTGCCTTACCCTCGCTCAGTAAGAGAACAAATCAGCTCTTCCTTCACATGTAGCCTGATTCTGAGAGGTGCTGAGTACATGAAGTCAATGGGAGTTGAAGGTGCTCAGTACCCCTTAGGCCTGAGATCTGGCCAGCCAAGTACAGGCATTCAAGGATCTGTTTCCCTTGCAGTTTTTGATAATGACAAATGCTGAAAACTGTTTACTTAAGCCTCTCATTAACTGTTGCTGGCAAAGGCATGCTCAGGCACGCAAGGGAGTCTGTGCCCACAAAATCTGGGCTTGGGGCAATAGACAAAGTGGGAATGCTGCCTCCATGGCATATTGCCCCACTATTAATCATGACCCTGCAAAGTCCCCTCTCCACAGAGGTTCTACAGTGTTCCAGCTCTGCAGGTTTGGGAGGAGTGAGGAAACGGGGCCAGCAGGTCAGACTCTCCCTGTCATATTAGGAGAAATACGGCATAGCTAATAGCATTCTCCCCATAAGCCAGGATTGCTTTTCACTTCTCTTTTTCTTCTCTTCCCAGATAAACTTTGTTCTTTTCATTGGCATAATCGTTATCCTTGTGCAGAAACTCCAGTCGCCTGATATTGGGGGCAACGAATCCAGCATTTACTTGTAAGTACAATAGCTGTCAAATAAGCACTAATTAATTCAGATCTCTAATATACACATAGGAAAAACACACTCAATAGAACTCAATTGACTTTTTTGTCTGTGTCATAGAGTCTATTAATGATTTTTTTTTAATCCAACGGCCACTAAAATACTTTTTTTTAGTGCCACCTTTGATCTCTCTTTAAAGCTCTTAGAAAATAATTGTAAATGCTGTATATGTTTTAAAAAACGATTATGCACAGATCAGTTATTTGAAAATTAACATACTGTCCAGGCTTCGAGGATTGTTATATCTATGGGACAGTTTGCTGGGCTTCATATGTTCCAAGGACCTGATCCAGAGTCCACTGAATTCAATGAGAGTCGTTCTGTTAACTTCAGTGGACTTTATCAGAGATTCTAAGTTACGAAGTCCTTGTAAAGTTACATATTTGGATGGTAATTTTGAATCCATTCAACATAAACTAAACAATCGTTATTGCTCTTTAAACTGCTTCAAAGCTCACAACTAATCTTAAATGTTTCCATGTGAGTTTTTAAATCGGAACTTGTTTTCATTTTGCCCTTTTATTTTTTTTTTTCCAAAACATATGTCCTGTCCATTAGCTCCTACTTCTTCCTCCTCCTAGAGAGTCGTTGTCAGCACTGATTTGGCTGTAAATCCCCATCTCCGGTTTGTGTCTCCCATTAGAATTATTTTTGTTTTTCTTTTAAATACTTATGGAATGTTGAAAGGAAAAAAAAATAGCTACAAAATGCCTGGTGCTTCCCCTGGTTTCCTGCCTAAGGACTAAGCAGGTTTCCCTTGCACCTTTCCAAAGTCCACGCATTTTGTGCAAGCTAAAACCATGATTATTAGTCTTTGCTTAGCACTGAAAAATCCAATTTAACAGGTTACAGGAGGAGATTTCTTAACATTTAGGATTATGTTTAAAATTTCGATCTAATGCCTCCACTGTACCTTACAGTCCAGTCCAAAAGTCCTTACTTACGCAAAAATCCCATTGAGGTCTGTGGTGTAGTAAGCAGTTCATTTCGTCACTGTTAAGTCCTGGATGGAGCGTAGAGAGATCCTGTGTGGTGACCACGTTTAAGCTAATTTAGAAGATAGAACTTCAGGATCTTTGTCTCTGTTGAGCATCCTAAATAATTCTCTTTGCATTCATTGCTATGGAGGCTTGTGTCTATGACAAAACACTGCAACATCAATATTTGCCTAAGTAAGCATTGCAGGTCTGGTCACTACAGGAACCCATAGTTCATTGTGTGACTGATGGATGAAAATCATTTTTTTCTCCTCTCCTATCCTCCAGTTTATGTTTGCATGAAATGGTGGCACTTCTGTAGATCACGGTCTCCTTTTGGTCTTCCCTAAATGGAACATCCATTTAATGAAGGTGTTTCACTCAAAGCTGTAAGCTTTATACCCACAGACCTAAAGAATGCTTTAAATACATTCTGCAGATACACACTGCTGAGACTTACAGCTCAGGAGAAACTGTAGTGGCTAGGTTAGCCCGCTTACCCACATGGTTTGCCCAATCCAGTGCATGAAGACTTCCCATGTAATTGCTTGCAGGAAATCCCCACTGCATCTTAAATGGCAATCTAGATGTGCAGAGCCATCTCTTCCTGTGAATAGCTAAGTGCATGTTTGCTGCACAGCTATTACATATGAGGCAAAGCATGCCATAAATTCAAATGATTAGAGTAGGCTATGAAGCATCCTTGCCATTTTTTAGTCAATATGGTTACTGGGTTTCACTGATATTTTTCCTATGTGTATAGTTGGCAACCAGAACAAGAAAACATCATATTTTCTGTTTCATTCGCTGTCATTATTTTTTCATATTTGTTTGCAACTGTATAAATGGACATGTGTAAATATATCCTTCATTTATGTACGTGTTATGAAGTGGAGTGTTGTTTATCCAAACAGATTTAACAGTAGCAAATGTATCTAGAAGTAAGGCAAGACATAAAAAAATATATGCATAGATATTCACAGGCAGATATAGTATATATGCACACATACTGTATACAATTCTGTTGTTACATCAGAGGTATGGTTATGTCACCATATTAAAACTTCCATGGAATTTAACCTAGAGCCCATAATGAATATCTGCCCTGCCCTATTCTGTTATCTCAGACTAACAAATGTTTAGTTTGCCCATTTCTTTAACCAGACAAAAAATGAAACACTTCCACCCATTTCTGCAGTACTCTGGACACACCTCATATCAACAAACATGCTCAAAGCAGTTTTGGGGGGATTTATCTTTTTGTTCTAATGTACCATTTTGAAAAAAACACTGTGGAATTCAGTACTGTCAGGCGAAATGAGAATGAAAGACAAGGCAGCTTATTCTGTATCCCAGCTGTGAATCCATAGACATGATTCACGTGGGAGAAAAAATAAATGTTCGTATTGTTGAATACTGGTTGGAAAAAACACTTTGGGTGAAATCCTGGCCCACTGACCTCAATAGGAGTTTTGGTATAGGGTCAAGAACTGGGGCCAGAATTTCATCCTTTATTATAAAAATGAGACAAGCCGTCAAAATTCCCACTCAGACAGTCCCATTTGGGTCAACTCAGTACTCAAGCCCCATTCAGCAAAGCACTTAAGCACACGTTAACTTGTTCAGCAAAGGAGTTAACCATGTGGCTGAGTCCCATTGACTTCAATGGGGTATAAGCACACGCTTAAAATTAAGCACCTGCTCAAATGTTTTGTTGAATCTGGGCATTAATAAACTGGAGGTTCACAAGTATATCTATGGGCAGAATTTGGGTCATTCAGTTCAGTGGAACTACTTATGTTACTGCTATTGCTCATGTGAATAGGGTGAACAAGATGTAGCCTCTTTGCATTACCCTAAAAAGACCACTGTGAATATGTTGATACACACACACACAGAGGCAGAGAGAGAGAGAAAGAAATGTCATACAGTACTTTAGGATAAGTTAATTCATACACTTCCATATTAAAGACTATGTGTATCTTTTTTGTAAAGACAAATACTCTTTTCACCCATATGGGACAAAAAAAATTGTATCCATACATTATATCCATACATTAGGATAATTTTATATGTTGGATTTACTTGAGATGATACAGTATATGACCCAAATATAAATTAATATGTAAATGGTTCCTTATATATTAAAGTCCATACACATGAAATATGATATACTATCTGTGTATATGAAACACACATGCCCTTTCCATATGGGTAAACTTGCCTGTAACTCAAGAAGAATTCTAAAAAGCTTGTTACTAGCTTTGAGAGGAAATGAGAGGAAATGTTATATTCCTATTATCTATATTGTATCTTCACACATGAGGGTCATTTTATCAACTAGCTTATGAGTTTGCTGTTTCATAGACACTATGGGATAGACTCACAAAAGGACGTAGGTGCCTAAATCTGAGAATCAGACTCCATTGGGGTTCAAAAACCTTCTGTTCAACTGCTGCCTGTAGGTGCCTAAAAGTCTAAAATTGCTCAGCATCTAAATTTTTGCAATAGATATTCCTTAGGCGCCTATGTTTCTGCCTCTGAGCATGCACACTGCAGCCTTGTGCCAGTCATCCAGACACCTAAGCCCCAGTGTGATTCATGAACTGGGAAAGATAGATAGGTGTTTCTTCACCTAACTTACCTGTGGGGCCCAATCCAGTAAGGGGACCTACAGAGGAGTGGAGGGAGAAGCACAAGGACCTCTGTCGTAACTTTAGCACAGTAGTTAGAGCACTTACCTGGGCTGTTGGAGACACCCAATTCAAGTCCCCCCACCACATGATTTGGAGAAGGGTTTCAACAGGCATCTGCCACCTCTCAGTTGGATGCCCTATTCACTGGGCTGTGGGGTGTTTTGATGCAGGGCTCTCTCAGTCTTTCCTGTCAAAGCTGTTCCATTGTGGATACGTAATTACAGAAAGGTATTGGTATAGGATCCTGGGTCTCCCAGCTCCTGGGTGAGTGCACCAACCACCAGGCTATGGACTCATTCTCATTCTTTTGCTGGCTCCCTCTCTTTGGCCCAGTGATCCTTTCCTTATTTATCCCCAATGGAACAGCTTCCAAAGGAGAGACTGAGGGAGCTCCACATCAGAATATCCTATAGCCCAGTGACTGGGTCGCTCACCTGAGATGGTAGATCCCTATTTCTCCCTCAGGTGGAAGGGGAACTTGAACCCACATCCCAGGTGAGTGCTCTAACCACTGGGCTAAAAGTTATAACTAGGGCTGTTGATTAATCTCAGTTAACTCATGCAATTAACTCAAACAAATTAATCGTGATTAATCGCACTGTTAAACAATAGAATACCAAGTGAAATTTATTAAATATTTTGGGACGTTTTTCTACATTTTCAAATATATTGATTTCAGTTACAGCACAGAATACAAAGTGTACAGTGCTCACTTCATATCATTATTATTTATTATTATTACAAATATTTGCACTGTAAAATGATAAAGAAATAGTATTTTTCAATTCACCTTATACAAGTACTGTAGTGCAATCTCTTTATTGTGAAAGTGCAACTTACAAATGTAGATTTATTTTTGTTACATAACTGCACTCAAAAAACAAAACAATGTAAAACTTTAGAGCCTACAGGTCCACTCAGTCCTACTTCTTGTTCAGCCAATCGCTAAGACAAACAGGTTGGTTTACATTTACGGGACATAATCTGCCCACTTCTTATTTACAATGGCACCTGAAAGTGAGAACAGGCGTTCACATGGCACTTTTGTGGCCGGCATTGCAAGGTATTTACATGCCAGATATGCTAAACATATGAATCTTGGTAAATATTACGGTAATCAGTCTCCTGGGAGTGACCCCTTTAGTGGGCCACGCCCTAAGGAGCCACAAAGTTCACAGCAGCAGGCCCCTGGCCTCCAAGCCTGGCCCGTCAGCACCAGAGATTCCTGTCTCTCTCTGTGGCTGCCTGCAGCGAATCCAACAAGGCCATATTTCTGTGGGAGGCTTGAACTGGGTCCCTCTGAGCCACAATGCTTTCAGGGAGTATTTACAATGATGTAGGCAGCCTTTTCAAAGCAATGTAACCATTTACTAGTCACCTGGCACACAGAATTTGAAAGTCCTTTGGTTACCATAGAGAAATGAAGGTTAAAGAATAGTCCATGCTGGTTAGCCCAGACCCCCAGCCAAGCTGTAATGAACCCCATGTTCGGGTTCTGCCTCTCTCACTGTCAATCTGACCCCCTTAATGAGAAAGCCCAGAATTCTCTCCCAGGTGAGAAAGCCCAGAATTGCTTCCAGAAGCCAATCCTTTATCCCCCAACCACATACCTTCCAGTCCTTTGCTCTCAAGCTGGGATATTTGCTCAGCTTCCCTGCTGAGAAGTGGGGAAATCCATCTCCCTCTGGGTTCTTGGTTGCTAGGTGTCAATGTTCTGGTGATTGGGTTCTTCATTGTCTTGGATTTTCAACAGATGTGGGTTGGCTTCAGACAGTCTTTTTTAATGACACATTCAGACTCCGGTAGCTAGGCAATGTGCATTGCTATGTCTCTTAGCCTGCCCTGAGAGCAAAGTTGGTCATTTCCCCTCCCCCCAGTGGGTAGCTATGCAAAATATAGGGGAAACTGAGGCACACATAGGCTTCATAAGGACATTACAGCAAATTCTCATTTTATCACAGTGGCTAACCCCAGGAGAGCATTTGCAGCTGAGAATCAGAAGCAGAGGGAAGTGCCTCCCTGCTTTCCGGATTTAAGCACCTACCCCCAAAAGAGGGCTGGCTTGGCACCTTCCAGTGTATGGCTACACTGCACACTACACCTAAGCTCTGACACAAGTTTGTGCACAAACCCCCCTTCCATTCACACAGAAAACAGTCTGATTCAGATCATCAGGCACTCAGGATCAGGTTCCTCGGACCCTACTGAGGGGACAGTCAGAGCCTGAGCACCACTGGGACTTGGGTTCAAGTGCTTCCATTTTGCATGTGTCAGCTCAAACCACAGACACATGTGAGAAGGTCTGCATAGTGCAGTGTGGATGTATTAGCACATCTGTGAGGCCTGGGTCCAGCCATTGTAAGCCCAGGTCTACAATGCAGTGTGGATGCTCAAGTGCGTGCTGGGTAACTCTGAGCCTATAAGCCTGGGTCCCACAGACCCTGGTTTACAATGCAGTTTAGGCATAGCCCCAGTGGCTAGCTTAGGCGAGTGCTGGATTTTCTGAAGCCCATTCTGGGACACCTGTCTGTCCCCATTCGTTGTATGCCTAACCCAGGCTTTGTGAATCCCAGTGACTTTTTAGGCACCTAAAAGTGAGGCATGGTGACACTCAGCATCACTACATGTAACTTTCTTTGCAACTCTAGCCCTGTGGCCCTGATTCTACCAAACACTTAAGCACATCCTTGACTTTATGGACTTTAAGCATGTGCTTAAGTGCTTTCCTGAATTGGGTCTCAGGGGCCTAGTTTCCCATTGCCTTGGGGCCTGGTGCAGTCATTTCTACCTGTGCAACAGTGGGCCAAATTCTCTGCTGGCATAACTCCATTCAGTGGTGCTCTTAACAATCTGGGTTATCAGGTTTCCCAGACTCGTCCTAGAAACATTTAACAATAAATTCATTTATTTTCTCTGCTTAGCTCATATGTATATTGGGTGGCCTAATTCTTCATTCTTTGGGTACCCCACTGAAGTTAATGGGAGTTCAGAGTGCACCCAAAATGCACGGTCTAGTACCTGAATAGCAACCACCAGTAAATAGTTATCAGTATGGTTCATACATCATACGAACTAGTTTCACCAACGTGCCAGAAAGTCGTATGTATCTCTGTTCACATCTATCTAGCTATAAAATGATGTCACACTGCATTTATCTATTACTGCCCTGTAAGGGCCTCTTTGTTGGATGCATAGTGCATTATAGAGAAACTACATTGCAATAGTACTGATGCTAAAGTCAATGTAGCGTAGCCACCATATATTGTGGGACTTGCTTCATGCACATTAAAATGTATTCAGCACCGCAAAAATGAGTGATTATCATCAAAATTAGACGTTCACTCTAAATAACCTCCCCAAAGATCATTATAAGCAATTTCCTGTGTTTTCAAGTTGAAAAGAAAGGTTAGAAACATTTAGCTAATTCCCCGTGTTCTTGATTTTGTTTCTGCAGACCAGTTAAATGCTTCAGCGCGTGTGATATCTCCAGTTTTATCCATTTGTACATCCACCCATTCATGACCAGCCTTGTGCAATTTGTCATCCTCCATTTGGTTCGGGCTCAACATTACCTGCATGCTGCTCGTTCCATTTTAGATTGAGTTGCTCTAACTGTGACAGACCTGGACAGAACAAACAACGACTCAGTGTTTATTTTAATGATGCTTAAAACCCAAAGTTCTCCTTCCATTTTACTTGAGTGAAGGCTGGATTCATGAAAAAATATCTCAGCCATTGAGAGGGGTGCTGATTTCATTGTCAATGCCCTTTAAAATTTCAGGACTCTTTTTTTTCAGAGTTCTCTCTATGTTTTGCTAGCTTATTAGAACATATTTTTCCGTAAATATCATCACTTCTTAATCATCCTTACTTTCTACTGGCAGGAGCGAGCAGTCAAAGGCAAACATACGGAAAGTTCAGGCCTGTGGTCCTTGGGCCATGTTCTGCTTTCTGTTATTCTGGTGTCAGTCCTCAGTAGTTCCACAGACTTCACTAGAGTTGCTCTGGATTTGATACCAATGTAAATTAAATCAGGATTGAACCCGGTTGGAGTTTTGAGAACCTCAGATAAAAGGTCTTCTAAAAGGGTGAAGTGTTGATTATGTATTAACATTCATAATTGTATTTATTATTTCTTTTTGATTACTGCCTATGTAACACACAGGAGTGAGCTGATATCCCCTTCTAGTGGCTGAACTATGTAAAAATTATTGTCTCTTAGTGCCTCCAAGCTAAAGCAGCTGGTTTTATAGCTCGGGCAACAGCAACTTCGGCTTTTATATCCAGTGATCCAGGTAGCATTACAACAGATGACCCATCCAGGGCCATTGTTGCATCCATATATTGAAAGCCATGTACCAAATCATAAATGGGCAACTAAATTCTGACTATACCCAGGGTTGTGAGTTCAATCCCTGAGAGGGCCATTTAGGGATCTGGGGCAAAAATTGGGGATTGGTCCTGCTTTGAGCAGGGAGTTGGACTAGATGACCTTCTGAGGTCCCTTCCAACCCTGATATTCTATGATTCTAACTCTCCTTTTGTGGACTAGAGACAAGTTTCTACTATTTAGAACCCTGCTTTGACTGGCACAGTCCATGGCAGATCAGTTGGTACCTGCATCATTCATATATTTTTTTCATGAATCAGCTGTGGAACAGGAAGCCAAGAAATGCTTAACATGCTGAACAGCCAAGGTTTTGTCATCCATCGCATGGCAAACACAAGTAATATGGTGAAGATAGGGGGCCAGATTCTGCACTCAGTTGCTCAGGTATAATTGAGCACAGAATTGTCTCTAGAGTTCTAGAGATAGTAAATAAACCTGCAGTGCAGAAATAATTACACTGAGGTGTCTAACTAAAATTTACTTTACTGTATGCATGACCAAAGTTACTGTTAATGAGAGGTTTATTTATATACAAAATGGAATGTAATTATATCAGTATGATAGGTTAAAAAAACCCAGGAGATGCATGAATCACTCATGTGCTGGGTTGAGCCATAAGACTAAAATAGCGCAAGCATTTCCATTCAGCTTTTTGCTTGCTCACTCACTGCAAAGGGCTAAAGCACATTGGATTGACATATATATTTTTTTTTGGTTCATGGATGCATAGTATAATTTTTTTGGTTTGTTTCTGCTTTTGCTTTTTTTAACCTGCTGTTCATCCTGACTTTTGTATCATGCCTGTTGAAAACTCAAAAGAAAAAAATAAAACCACACATCTATCTAGCTAATTCAGGTCTACGTCATTCCTCCAATCAGCATCTTGCTGGAAAGAAAGGAGAAACATGGCATATACCATAGGTAGGTATGATTTTACATATGGTCCAATCTAAAGGGCTTAGGTTAGCAGAATCAGTGTCTGAAAGCAAGTGTTTTGGTAAACAACACTCCTCTGCAATTCACTGACAAAGTCACTGGAAATTCAATGACTCATTTTGCTACTGCTTTGTCTTGCTGCAAGTACTCAAATTAACAGTGCCAGTTATTTCCAACAGGATCTTCCTGGCATAAACCCCATTTATAACAGAAAACTGCAGCTCCTTTGCTAAGTGGTCTGTCCATGGGCACGGCGCTTTAATTGCTTAAACGCGGACATTGGGGGGGTGGAACTCCCACTAACACCAGGAACGCCGGGGTCTCTTAAGCAAAGGTTTATCCATCCCAACACTAGGAAAAGATTATGGAAACAATGATCATTGATTACTTGTCGGCACATGAGACAGTGGGGTCCTAGTTCTAATTTCTAGAACAGCCAATAAGTATGTTGAAAATTATTGCTTTGACTATTTTTTTAAAGACTAAATCTTACCAAAGTTGCCTAGTGTTCAAGGGTAAAATGCCGCCTTCACAAATATTGTGCTTTTCCTTTGCATCCCCCAAGACAAATTCCCATCCTCTAGCCTAGTTTTAATTTGGGCTGTATCTGTTTTAAACAGCATTAAACAGACAATTGTCTGTACCGCCGTGGAAATTTAAGGTTATATAACTAAGAAGTATCACACTAGGAGTAATTAAGGTAAACCCCCCACACTCCAAAACTATTTGCAGAAAGCAGTGGAAGGCTCTGGCCTGTCATTGAGCTATCTGTGTATGATACTTAGATGGTCCCATTACTATAGTATCTGAAGCCTCACAATCTATAATGTGTTTATCCCCACAGCACTCCTATGATCTATATCCCCATTTAGCATATGAGGAACTGAAAGACTAAGTGTCTTGCTCAAGGTCACACAGGGATCCTCTGTTATAGCAGAAAATGGAACTGAGGTTTCCTGAGTCCCAGGTTAGCACCCTAACCACCCATCCATCCTTCTTCTGTACATATCCTGCTTGCATTATTTTAATAGTGATGGGAGGAGCAGGCCTAAAGCCACATCCAGCTTGGATTTGGTTTTGCCATTTTATCGGTGACTTCCCAGTGCAGCATTTCATATGAGGGACTACAAGATTTGTAGTTTTCAGGGAGGTCAGTTTAAAGAAAATCCCATTAATTTCCAGTGAAACACGAACACTTTACTGTGGCTACATACTACGCTGGTATCCTCTGATTTTGATACTGTAAATCACAGCAGCACAACTCACATGTTCGTAGTTACAAGGTCACCTGCAATGCATGAAATTTTAAAATACTTTTCTGCTTGGGATTTTTTTGCATAATTAGAGTCATGCCTTTTAGAACTCACTCAGCACAGGTGATAGCCGTAGCATGTAGGCCAATTGGGCTTTGTTTTCTATTTTGAAGTAACAAGTGGTTTTTTTTTTTCTCTAAACATTGCTACATGTGCACCCTGCTCCAATGTATTTGTACCAACAGTTCCATGGTTTTGGCATGTGGCTGAGAGAGGAAGAGGTACAATCACCAGGCAGGCTTTGTTGTGAATGTGTTGGCTATTTTTGAAATCTTTATGGGCTGCAGAATTAAGAGAGCCCTGATAATGTCCCAGTCGATTCCACTTGAAGCCATTACATTCTGTTGGGTCATTTGATACTTCCCTAATTGTTGATTAGCCCAGTCCTGTCAATATCCCACAGGTTTCTGAGATGGTATTCTGAGATGTGGATTTATGAGCTTCCCCAGGCACTCACTGTCCCACCTTTGCCAGTGCTAGTATGTCAAACCATGTACTGAAGAACACAATGGCTAGGATAAAATGGCCATTCTTGGAATTTTTTTTGGGGTGGGGAGAAGGAGGGATTTTGAGTTTTGTTTTTCAGCTTGATCCCCACTCCTTTTTTCTTGGAGTCACTTGCTTAAGGGGGCTGAATTAATCTGGTCTTCATGCTGCAGTTGTTCGCTGTCTGCAGATAATGGGAAATAATTCTGACATCTCTTGATCTATGATGTGCTTTTAATTTCTTTCCAAGCTTCAGGCACACAATGCTATTCTGTCGAACTTCTGTCGCCATTCGCATTTAGGCTTCTATCACATGGCAAACAAAAACGGTGTTAATTGCCAATAATGGCTCTTCTTTTTTCTTATCCTTGATTTCTTGTGCCCTTTGTTTTGCAATTGACGCTCTTCATGTCAAATGTCTTAAGGATTCTTGATAGGCGCGCTGGACAAGCGTGCAAGCACTTCATGATGTGTGGCTGTGTTGAGTAAGACGATGCAGCTGTGGTGTAGAAAGGTGTTGGTGAACCTGTCTCTCATGAGACTAACTTATCTAGAACATAAGAACGGCCATACTGGGTCAGACCAATGGTCCATCTAGCCCAGTATCCT
This sequence comes from Lepidochelys kempii, assembly GCF_965140285.1. Lineage (NCBI taxonomy): Eukaryota > Metazoa > Chordata > Testudines > Cheloniidae > Lepidochelys > Lepidochelys kempii. The sequence continues at coordinate 261,050,453 of NC_136381.1, forward strand.
GTCTTCCGATAGTGGCCAATGCCAGGTTCCCCAGAGGGAATGAACAGAACAGGTAATCATCTAACTGTGTGCATGAAAGGAACTGCGCGCTGGTGATTATGCAGTTAGTTAAATTCTCTGGGCCATCTTAGGGATCCCCACTTAGGGAACCTGCACATTGCAAATCACATAAGTAGTTCCACTGAAGTAAACAGGACAGTTCATATGAATAAGAGGCTGCCGTTTCAGGCCTGTACACTCCATGCAGCAGCCCATTGGGTCACATCTCCTCATTTCCACCTGAGTAACGCCATTGACAGTACTGGTTTGAAGAGGTGTAGCAAAGATCACTTCGCCCATTGACTGCAGTGGGGTTTCACTAAGCATAGACAAGCATAGAATTTGACCTTGTGCTTATGTCTCAGTCAATCTGATCATTATTACTAAAGCATATTAAGGTTGATTCTCTCATTTACACCATTATAAATCAGGAATAACTCCGTTTAAGTCGATGGAGTTACGCCAGGGTACAACCAGTGTGAATGAAAGGATAATTGAGCCCACAGAGCCTGCCCTTAGCCTGTGTAAATTTGGCACAGCTGCATCGAAGTCAATGGAGTTCTGCCAGTTTAAACCAGCTCTCCATCCGGCCCTCAGTGTCAAATGTTCACATACGCTCTAAGCTTCCCACTGTACATTTTGTGCTTTTATTAATGGGCGTTTGTGCACACCGATCTAAAAATGCAAAATCTTGTTGGCATGCGCAAATGCTTGATTTTGTGAGAATGCAAATTTGATAGTCCACATTTCCAGGGCCCCTTAGAAAATGCAGCCATTAGTGTTAGACTTTCAGCTTATGCTGATTTGGGGCATTAAATGCTATGTTTAAAAAAATGGGAGTGACTCATTAATTAATTGGTCTTCAGTGGGTGGATTTGGGCCTGAGTGCTCTGCACATCCGGTCAGTACTCCTTTCTGTAATTGCATTCAAACACACATAGGCTTCTCTCAGGCTTTGTCTAGTACAGTATGTTTTCCATATTAGATCCATTACTATCATGTCCTCTGTGGTTATGTCAGTGCATTTATAACAGAATCACTCCATTATACATGACAATGTACAACACCCCTTTGGATCACTGAAAACAATTCACTTGGTTAAAATAGGATCACAGGAAGTCATATAAGGGAAGCTCGAAATGTTATAACTTTGAAACTATAGCACATTTAGTAAAGAAGATTCTAGGCTTAAGTGTCCCCTCGCTGCTTCCTTCTGCTCCCGGCCTTTCTGTCAAAGCAAGGGCTACCCTACGATATGCTCTCCCTTCCGCTGCTTGATCTCCGAGTGAGGCCCACTGCCTTCCTCAGGGCTGCCTGCCTACCCTATTGATATGGACAACACCAAAGATGATTCCAGGGTATGGTTTATTGCTGACCAGGGGTGGTTTGGACCCAAATCTCATTTCATCCCAGCTGAGTGGGATTTAGGACTTCCAGACAAATGGTTTCAGTATGAGCCCATCTGCACAAACAGAGAAACATGAGAGCTTCCTTACTAAGTCATACCATGGTCCATCTTGCCCAGTATCCTGTCTCCAACAGTCGCCCATACCAGAACTTCAGGAGGAGTGTACAGAACAGGACAATTATGGAGTGATCCATCCCCACTTCCACTCCTGCCTTTTTGTAGTCAGAGGCTCACAATTGCTCCAAATATCGGATTGCATCCCTGACCATCTGGGCTAATAGCAATCAATAGGCCTATCCTCCATGAACTGCTTTTTGAACCCAGTTATATTTCTGGCCATAACAATGCCCCTTGGTGACAAGTTCCACAGGTTAGGTGTGCATTGTGTGAAAAAGTACTTCCTCTTGTTTGTTTTAAACCTGTTGCCTATTAATTTTGTCAGGTGACCTTGGTTTTTGTATTGTGTGAAAGGGCAAACAGCACTTCCCTATTCACTCTTTCCACACCGGTCATGATTTTATAGACCTCTATCATATCCCCCCTTAGTCATCTCTTTTCTAAGACGAACAGTCCTAATCTTTTTAGTCTCTTCTCATGCGGAAGCCATTCCATACCCTTGACCATCTTTTTGCCCTTCTGTGAAGTGTTAGAGAGCTTATTCCTTCACTCTCCCACTTCCCTGGTCCTTCTCACATGAACAGAGAGCAACAATACCCGAAGTCCGAAGGTGCAAACAATTCGATGTTTATTGGGGTGAACTTCCAGCAAGCTTAAATACAAGTTCCTTTTCCTTATTTCCGAATCCCAACTTACTTCCTGTTTGCCCCTAATTTATATAGTAATATTCTTAGCTATACCTTAACCAATCATTCTACTAAAATTTAACTAACCAATCCTAACATATTGTAACATGATTATGTAACCAATTATATCCCACCACCTTAATTAGTTTACACCCAGCAAAATTAATTATACAGCAGACAGGAACAATCACAGAACCAGACAGAGATTATACAGACAAACAATAGCAAAGTGGGAACTATAATGGCAAGACAATACAGAAGTGAGGATTTCACATCCCAGTATTGATAAGTGAGTTCTTGCCAGACAGGATGCTATCAAACTAAGTTTTCTTTTACATTTTCTAGGCACTTCCCTTTCTCTGGAGCTGATAGGCACTATCAGGACAGGATTGTATTCCTAACAGCCCAATAGCACCTTCTTTCCATGTGACTACTTTGGAATGTGAGGATGTGACCGGTCGCTTCCCAGCTTATGGCTGCCTCTGTCGCTTAGCCAAAGGCCTTAGCCTAAGAACAGGGCCCCAGACTGTCACAGTAAGAGAAGGACCTTACATTGGCAGACAGTGATTTTGATTCTTTCTTTTATACCTCTAACTAGCCAAGTGATAAGAATACACCTAACTTCTTAAAGTACAGGCCTTTACAGACAGGTCTGAATATCTATATCCTAACATGAAGCTTTTCCAGTTCCACTTTATCCTTTTTGCGATGGGGCAACCAGAACTGGACACAGTATTCAGGGTGTGGGTGTATCATAGATTTATGTAGTGGCATCATGACATTTTCTGTCTTATTTATATCCCTTTCCTAATAGTTCCTAACCTTTTGTTGGCCTCTTTGACCTCTGCTGCGCTTTGAGTAAAAATATTCAGAGAACTATCCACAGTGACTCCAAGATCATTGTTTGGGGTGGTAACAATTACGTTAGAACCAATTATTGTATATGTGTAGTTGGGATTATGTTTTCCCATGTGTATTACTTTGCACTTATCAAGTTGAATTTCATCTGCCCAGTCACTCAGTTTTGTGAGATCCCTCTGTAATCCTCACAGTCTGCTTTGGACTTAGCTATCTTGAATAGTTTTGTATCATCTGCAAATTGACACTTCACTGTTCACATCTTTTCCAGATCATTAACAAATATGTGGAACAGCACAGACCCCGGTACAGCTCCTTTGAAGACTCTGCTGTTTGCCTCTCTCCATTGTGAAAACTGACCATTTATTCCTACCCATAGGTTTCAGAGTAGCAGCCGTGTTAGTCTGTATTCGCAAAAAGAAAAGGAGTACTTGTGGCACTTTAGAGACTAACCAATTTATTTGAGCATAAGCTTTCGTGAGCTATAGCTCACTTCATCGGATGCATACTGTGGAAAGTCAGTGAGGAGATTTTATATACACATAGACCATGAAAAAACATACATTGTAAGGAGAATGATCACTTAAGATGAGCTATTACCAGCAGGAGAGTGGGGTGGGGGGGAGAGAAAACCTTTTGAAGTGATAATCAAGGTTTTCTCTCCCCCCACCCTACTCTCCTGCTGGCAATAGCTCATCTTAAGTGATCACTTTCCTTACAATATACATTTTTTCATGGTCTGTGTGTATATAAAATCTCTTCACTGTACTTTCCACTTTATGCATCCGATGAAGTGAGCTGTAGCTCACGAAAGCTTATGCTCAAATAAATTGGGTTAGTCTCTAAGGTGCCACAAGTCCTCCTATTCCTACCCATCGTTTCTTACCTTTTAATCAGTTACTGATCCCTGTGCAGACTTTTCCTCTTATCCCATGGCTACTTATTTTTCTTAGGAGTCTTTGCTGAGGTACCTTGTCAATGGTTTCTGAAAATCCAAGTACACCATATCGACTGGATCACCCTTATCCATGTGCTTGTTGACTCCCTCAAAGAATTCTTATAGATTGGTGAGGCATGACTTCCCTCTACAAAAGCTGTGTGGATGCTCCTCCAGCAAATCATGTTTATCTACGTGTCTGATAATTCTGTTCTTTACTGTAATTTCTACCAGTTTGCCCAGTACAGAAATTAGGTTCACCGGCCTATAACTGCCAAGATCTCCTCTGGAGCCCTTTTTATGAATTGATTACAATAGCTATTCACTGGCCATCTTGTACAGAAGTTGATTTCAGTTAATACTACTACAATTAGTAGTTGTGTCATTACATGTTTGAACTCTTTCAGAACAACTCATGGGTGAACACCATCTGGTCCTGGTGACTTATTACCATTTAATTTATCAATTTATTCTAAACCTGCTCCTATTGACACATCAATTTGGGACAACACTTCACATTTCTCACCCAAAAAAGAATGGCACTGGTGTGGGTATCTCCCACATATCCTCTGCAGTGAGCATGGGTGCAAAGAATTCATTTAGGTTCTCTGCAATTACTTTCTCTTCCTTAATTGCTTCTTTAACACCTTTGTCATCTAGCTGCCCCACTGTCTGTTTTGCAGGCTTCCCGTTTCTGATGTACTTTACAAAAAAATCACTGTTATTGTTTATGTCTTTAGCAAGTTGCTTCTCAAATTCTTTCTTCCCCAAAACATTCCCTGGTTGCTAAACCTAAATTCCTCCTTCTGACACCAACTCATCTACACATTTAGACCTTGCAATAATGCCTGTCTTATTGACCCTGTGCATAGAACTGGAAGCATTTCAGAGAATGCTACCATGGAGGTCCTGGACTTTAATCTCTTACCTAGGAGCCTAAATTGGGCCTCCAGGACCTCTCTCCTACATTTCCTATGTCACTGGTACCTACATGTACCACAACCACTGGCTCCTCCCCAACACTATATATAAGACTATTTAGATATCTCATGAGATCCTCTCTCTGCCTTCTCACCCAGCATGCAATTCACCAGTCATCACAAACCCAACTATCTATGTTTCTAATAATTGAATTCCCTGCTACTCTTACCTGTCTCTTCCTAATAATTGCGGTTCTTGCCCCTGGAGGGATATCCTCAGTGTGACAGAAGGTGGGTCCTAACTATGGGATCCTTTCCCTCTGCTCCAGTTTGATGCTGTCCTGTCCTGAGAATTTCATCGTCCTCCACAGCACAGGGGCTGTCAGAAGGTGGGACTGCTCTACTACGCCCCCAGAAGTCTCCCTTCTGTACCTCTGTCTCTCTTTGTTCATCCAGTTCAGCCACTCTGACCTCAAGAGCCCGTACTCAGTCTCTGAGGGCTGTGGTTTGCTTGCACTGTATGCCCACAAGGCAGGTAACTGTACATGTTGCACTCGGTGCAATAAACTGGGGAGCCCCAAACATGCTGCTGGTCTTTTGCCTGCATTTTGTTTTTTTTAACTCTTTTGGCTTTTTTTATGTAGCCTTAGTTTAGGGTATGTGTGTTAGAGGCATTGGTTTATTTGGCTTTTTTATTACTTTTCTTGGGGACTTGGTGCCTTTTGGATTGTTATAATCCCTCAGCCTCCTCCCCCAGCAGCCAAACTCTCCTTACCTCAGTAGCTCACTCAGCCGCTTTGCTCTCGCACTTTGGCACGTTATCCTTATCAAATAGCCAGCGTCAGTAGCCATGGTAGGCTGACCAGGGCCAGTAACGCTAAGCCTGTGGAGCAGTGGGTGGCGGCTTCCCCTCAGGCAGCCAGAGCCCGTGTGTCAACTTCGGCTTTTGGTTACCATGGGGTAAATCTGGAGTAACTTCTGCTTTTAGTTACACTGGTGTAAACTCCTTTAATTTCAGTGGGACTAATCAGGATTTACACTCGTGTAGCTTTAAGCAGCATTGGGGCCCCATGTCATCAGTACCATGGACGCATTGGAAACAAAAATAGCCTCTCCACAGGCATCTGGTCAAATTAGCTGCCCTCTACGCAACAGCTCCAGGGTTCTGCATTGACTTTGACTTGGCAAGCCCATAGAAATACACAGTGTAAGCCATACTCACACTCCTCAAGCTTATAGACAAGAAATGAAGTTATTCACAGAGATTTTGAACTAAGAGTTCTCGAGAGAATGTTAGAGAGGTTGGAGTTGGACAAGAGTTCTGGGGAATGGGAGTCACTCTCAGAAATCCAGCTGAGAGGCAGGTTTCTCTCTGTGAAGTACACAAAAACATTTGTCCATAGGGCAAGACAAACACAATACAGCTTACTCTCTGCCTGAGTGGATTGGGTGATGCATCGTTCTAGTATAGTTTCCCTGAGTAGGACGGATGTTCAAATCTTGTATAGACTGAAGTTTTGCAGACATCACAAGTAATATTTTGCAAATGCAAAACTGCTTCAGCTTTGCAAGCATTTCTTCCTGATCCCTTAAACCCACACTTTTTGCAAGGGTGATTTTGGATTTTTCTAGCTACGGTGAATCCTGTACTATTCAGTAGGAAGAGAAGAAACTCCAACTCAAGCCTCTTCAAAAAAGCTAAATAGATACAAGTAGGTGCCTAGAATATGAGGTATACACAGAGTCTATTTTTCATTCGATAACTCCTCCTCTCCACTCCTTTTTGCACAGTTTGTCTGCATTATTATCTCTGGCCTACATTCCACTATGTTTCCAGTCTCCTTTCCCCAGGCTTGTCTTCACTACAGCACTAAATCGGCGCCACTGTGGTTGATGCCGCTGCGTCGATTTAGTACTTCTGGTGAAGACAAGCTACACTGACAGAAGCGCACTCTCTTGTTGTAATTAATCCACCTTCATTAAAGGCGGAAGCTGTACCGATGGGAGAGCATCTCCTGCCGACATCGCATGGTGTAGACACTACGTTAAGTAGATGTGAGTTGTGTCGCTCGGGGGCGGTTCACACCCCTGAGTGACATAACTTACATCGACGTAAACAGTAGTGTAGACAAGCCGCCCGACCCCACTCCCCCAAAAGGAGTTGCCCAGGAATTCTTAATAGCATCATTCTTAACTTGTATAACGTTTCCTCTTTTTCACCTTTACAATCATGCATCAGCCAAATTCTCCCTCACTTACACCTGTGCAGGTGTACTGAGTTAAGCCCTACCTCTTAATCTCCATCTGCCTTGATGACAACGCTTCGTCCCATTCCAGTGAACGAACCTGATCTATCAGCGTTCCTAAATCCACGATCAGTGTATTATCAAAGTGCTGATGATATGCAAAATGAGAGCACAATACATTTTCATTAAACATTAAGAAACGGTTTGACCTCTTTTGCTTTTCGCTCTGTTTAGAAGGCAATAGGTCAAATTAGATGAGGTAAAACTCTAGTAAGTATGTTTTAAGAGGAAAAAATTGGGGATTTTTGAGAGCTTTTTTGGGGAAAAAATAAATGTTTCTGGTTTTGTTTTAAGAAAAAGCCTTTTTTTGTTTTTGTTTTTGCGCTTCTTTCTTTTCCTTTTCCCTTTTTTCAGTGATCAAAAAGGGAAAGGGGTAATGGATTTGGATACAACTGTATTGTATCCAAAAAACCACACAAACAATCATGATATAAAAGCTTCTAGCAGATCTACATTCTACAGATTTTGGGTTTATCTTGTAGAACACAATAGCAGGGGTATAATTCTCTATTAAGTTCAGTAGAATAGTTGAAAAAAAAAAAACTTGTGGAAAGGTTGTGTTATTTTTTATGAAGTTCTGCAGACCTTTTCCATAATTATCCCAAAATGTGTACCGCTCTTTCCTGACTTTGCAGCAGCACTTGTCCATCAAATATTATTTCCAGAGATGTGCTTTTTCCTGCTGAAAATGCTATTTTAGCAAACAAGCAGAATCATGTTGGTTCTTATCCACCAGAATTATATATGCACACACACAATGGAAAATTAATCTGACAACTAGAAAAGGAGTGTAGCTATACCTGTGTCGGTCACAGGATATTAGAGAGACAATTGGTCCAGTAAAAGATGTTATTTCTAAGTAAAGAAAGGAGTGACGTGATAAGGGAATCCATTTCTCAAGCTTCAAAGAAGGTGCTGCATGAAAACGTGTCAGGAAGAAGTAAATCTAGGATTAAGATTTTCAAAAGTGGTAAGCAATTGAATGCCCAATTTGGGAAACGGTAAAAGGCCTGATTTTCAGAAACTGCTGAGCACTGCCCTCTGGAAATCAAAGAGTGAGGTACCCCAAATCACTAGTCACTTTTGAAAATTTCAGCACTCATGAAAACAAGCTGACTGAATCTTCTGATATCGTCTCCTGAGTCCTCATTATGGATTTCAGTTGCCAAACAATGCACAATACAGCACAGTAAAAACAGACAAGGTAGATGATACAGTGAGCATTTATACTCGGAGAAGTGATTTACTAACAGAAACACCATGCAGTTCTGTATTTACTCTCAGCACTATGCACAGTAAATGAGCTCTGCTTACAAGTCAAAGCATGATTATTTTTTTCTGTCTGCTAGAACAGTATGTGCCACAGGAGATCGAAAACTCCTGCTCTGTTCTCTCGGGCTCTTACATCATTACCAATCATATTCTGCAGTTGGAATGTAGCTGTCAAGGTTGTTGAAGGTGCAAAAAGAGAGCAGTGTCTTTAATAAGTGACTCAGCAGTTCTAACCGTAGTAATGGATATGGTCAAGCTACAAAATATTTATTCGACTTTATTGTTCAGTTTATAAAATGCACCTTCTGCCATCTCTAGGCAAACTGATGAGCCTTAACTGAGTCATCTCGATGGGTATGGGGGCTGGCGAGCTTTGACTTTGCCACCTCTAGGCAGATGCACAAAAACACGAAAATAATAATACATTAACACAACCAGAGAAAGACACAGTGTCAAGTGCAAAAAAGTCCCTCAAACTGTCATAAAAATTCCTTCCTTCCCATGCTACCTCTCTGGGCAAATGCCTGAGTAAATAAATAGGCTTTGCAATCAAAAGAGCTGAGTTACGTCTGTGAGGTCAGGTTGGGAAACAAATTGCAGTCCTGGGGCCTCCCCTGGAAATGCTTCACCACCTGACCCAAGAACTACAAATCTGTGGGCTGTCAGCTGGAGCACCACAGATGGTCTTAACCACCAGAGGGTAACAGAAAAGACGAAAGGGCTGGAAGAGCATCAAGGATCGCCTAAAGCCCTGAATCCAGCCAGGGGAAAATTCTCCTGATGCAGGAAACAGGAGAAAGACAGTGATTGTTGTCTGAAGACCTCCTCTCAAATATTCCTGTAGGGAGCATGCCTGGGGAGAGAGGAGCATATTAGGGGTGGAGTTGCAGCATTGCAGAGATTTTGGACAGTCCTCGGAGCCTGCCATAACTTAGCCTGCCAGATTTGTCTAACTCATACTAGGGGCTGCTCTGGACCCCAGAGTACCCCAGCAGCTGGAGAGTACCAAGGTGGCTTAGAGCTACCTCCTTAGCCCCCTCGCCTCTTGGTCTGCAATTTTTGTTCTGTATCCCTTATAAGTGCAGCATAGACAGCCCAGGATGGAATATAAGGGGCCAGCTGCTCCACTTCAGGGGAGCTATGCTGATGTACACCACTGGAGAATGTGGTCTCTAAAACAGCTAGGACCCAAAATAATATACCATCTATACATCTAAGCCAACTCCTTGATTTTTTTCCCCAGAAGCAAACAAGAAGAGAGCACTGGTGTAACAGGGTCCCTGTGGGAAGCCCCACTAAGCAATCACATTGGACTTCTGGGGGTTCATTCATACCAGAGTTATTCCACCGATGTAACCTGGGGCAAAGTGAAAAGTCCACCTACAGGTGGGTTGCAGCAATACAAAGCATTCGTAAGCCCTGCTCCCTGCCACACGCTGCTCTCCCAAATTGGGTGGGGCTTGGTGGGGTAGAGCACTTGATACCACACATCCCCAGGGCAGCCTTCGTTGATGGAGGCTCAGCCACGAGTTAAAGCTGATAGGACCCCCAAGGGGAAGCAGTGATGCAGAAGCCACCTGCACGCGCTATAGAAAGTTGTTAGCCATTGGCTCCTTATAAATGTTCCCCCAAGTTTCCCCAATCCTACCTTTCTTGCCTTTCTGTGAGCATGCCTCCCAGGCACACACGGGAGTGTAATGAGTCCGTCCTCTTCCCTGGGGCTTAGCTAGAATCTCAAGGAGAAGGTGTGGTACTGTCGATACTGAATAAGGCTGCCGTTTTTGCTTGTATACTCCTCTGAGTGTAACCACCCTGGCAAAGAGTCCCAGTGAGCAGAGCCGGTCATGCACACAGTTTCCCAAGGAATTCCCATGGTTTAGAGGAAGCTAAACTGAAAAAACACATTGGTGTCCGTGACCACTTTCTAATAATGAATCACACGTGGCTGTAGAGTTACGCGTGCCTTTAATTTGGAGCTGGTCAAACAAGACAGACTTACAGCAATTTCTGTTTTATAAATGTATTCCAAATACAAACACATAATACCTATGGTCTGGTTCAATTAAGTATATTGTTCTTTTTACTCTCTGTGCAGTATCTGACAGCAAAGTCACACGTGTTTTTTTTATGCATAAATGTTCTAATCACCTGCAGCCAGGTTGTTCCTCCTTTAACTTATCTGTGACTCAATACACCGCAATTGCCAGGAGCAGCTAATGCATTTTATTTATGTTTTCGTTTTGATCAAAGAGCTGGTTTGCGCTGCATTTGCATTTAGTTGCATCCACTTTCCACCTTTGTGCCACGTCTCGTGAAATGTGTTGAAACTGACCTACTTTGGCCTTTTCATGGTATTCTGAAAAAAATGCTAATCTTGTCATATTTAGCAGCTGCGTTCAGAAATGCTACTGTAAGCCCAAGAGGGCTAACCAGCACTCTTGCAAGATGTCAGAACTATCCACCATTACCCTGTAAGTGTACACAATCCCGTGACATTATTGTGTTTTTGTGAGGCATGTTGCAAATAAATGGTTTATATAAGCAGCGGGGCAGAAGGGAAACTGTTCATTATTTCTTGTTGCATGCGGATGGGTTTTTTGTTTTTTTTGTTTTTGTTTTGTTTTGTTTTTGTCGTGTGCTTCTGCTGATACATCACAATCAAGAATGTTAAGCTTATTTGTTGCAAATGTGTCAGTTTATTGACCAACATGATTTATGATTATGAATAACAGAATTACTGCCTAATCCAAAGCCTGTTGAAATCAGTGGGAGTGTTTTTTATTGAGTTCAGTTGATTTTTGAATCAGTCTGTAATATACCCACAAAGTCTTTATGAAAACTTTTAACAAACCTGCCCATTTTTAAAGAAAAAGCTATTAGTCATTATGTAGCAAGGGAGTGCTATGCACATTGGAAAGAAAGTGCTTTGCCTGAAACTTTGCTAGGAAAATATAAATATGAAAAATATGGACCAGATCCACAGCTGGTATAAACTGGTATATCTCGCCTGAAGTCAATGGAGCTACAGCAGTTTATGCCAGCTAAGGATCTGGCCTAAAATGTATTTATGTATATTTGCTGTATGATGTACAGCCCAACTTTCACTGGAATTTCATGGTAAAATCTTTTGATTTGAACCCTGGACTCTCAAAGGTGGCCTGCCAAACTGATCTAAACACAATACAGCCTTTTGTCAAGGTCAAGGAAATTTCCCTTCTTAATGGTTGCACACTTTTTCCCCTTGCTTGAAAACCTACCCCATTTTGAGCCTGAAAAAATATTTTTCTAGTTTAGAGACGGGATCTCTTCTCAGGGTACTTACAAAAAGAGAGCGGAGGAGCTGCCCAAAAAGATTCAGCCAAGGAACTGATCCTGAATAAAAACAAACACAAGAAATAAAAAGTAGGAAAAGAAGAAGAAAATAATTGTTTTTTAAAAATCAGCAATAGGCATTTGCTCAGTCCAGAAAAGGTAGTGATCTGAGACCACCATATAAACTGGAATCCACATTTCTGAGCTAAAATCATTTTTAAGGATGAAATTCACCACTTAATTCACATGGAAATGGTGGACAGGCCTCATGCTGAGCCTCTGCATAGCGGTGAATTTCACTCTAAGTAAATTCAGAGCAGTTGAAAGGTGGCAGATGGACAGCTGAAGTCTTCTAGCTACCGTAATATAAACCTAGCACAGGCTGCAGGCAATATTAACTCTCCATATGCCATCCCAGCAACATACCTCCAGCGTGTTCATGAGGGCTGCTGTTTAGGTGTGACAGGTTAGTTCAGTGTTCATGGCCATTCAGTTGTTAGACTGAGGGCATTAAGTGCTAGCATTCTTACTGACATGCCAAACAAGAGAAATGTAATCAGCTGCCCTGTTCGGTTTCAGAAGAGGCCCGGCTGATCTAAGTGGTCTGTTTTCCAGCCAGGCAGAGATAGGCAGCCCATTGACTGAATCTTCTACATTTCGAAGCTGTGGAAATATACAGATAATGTCTCCATCCAGGAGATTGCTGAGTTCCCAAACAACCGTGACCGCTCCATATCCACCCGTCTCAGGTTTTGCCTTCATTGTTTGTTTTTTATTAAAACTTGCCAATGTCTCCAATAAATAGATGCTGACTTACTGTATATTCCAAAATACAGGCAGTGGAGCATAAACCAAGCACCTAATTATACTTGCAGCGTCCCATTCCTCCATTACCTAGTGTACAAATAGGTCTTTTGCCCCTTATCCTCCTCCTTAAAATACAATTTTGTCATCCTGAGCTACTTATACATGTTCCAAATTAAACTAGAAACCAGATTTAGCCTTTTTTTTCCTTCAAAGGAGGGGTCCCAAATAGCATAATAACTATTATATAAATCTTTTTCGAAGAATACAGCTTCATAAATCACTTGGATCCATTGATAGCTTAACATAAGAATGACCACGCTCGGTCAGACCAATGGTCCATATAGACCAGCATCCTGTCTTCCGTCAGTGGCCAGTGCCAGCTGCTTCAGAGGAAGCGAACAGAAAAGGGGAGTTATTGAGTGATCTTCCAGTCCCAGCTTCTAGCCACCAAAGGTTTAGGAACACCCAAAGCAGGGAGTTAGTTGCATCCCTGACCATCTTGGCTAATAGCATTTACAGACCTATTCCCCCGTGAACTCTTCTAAGTCATTTTTTAATCCAGTTATACAATTGGCCTTCACATCATCCCCAGGCAGTGAGTTCCGTGGGTTGACTGTGCATTGTGTGAAGTACTCCCATATACTAGTTTTCAATTACCCGCCTATTAATTTCATTGGGTGACCTTTGGTTCTTGTGGTAAGTGAAGGATAAATAAAACTTGCCTTGTCCACCCCATTCATGATTGTGTAGACTTCTATTATATCCCATCTTAATCATCTATTATCTGAGCTGATCAGTCCCAGGTGGTTTTGATCTCTCCTCATATGGAAGCTGTTTCATATCCCTAATCATTTTTCTTGCCCTTCTCTTTAACTTTTCAACTTCTAATATATCATGTTTGAGATGGGGTGACTTGAGCTGCACACAGTATTCAAGGGGTGGGCATCCCATGGATTTACGCAGTGGCATGATAATCTTTTTGTCTTATTATCTGTCCCTTTCTCATCGGTTCCTAACATTCAGTTAGCACTTTTGACTGCTGCTGCAAGTGAAGTGAATGTTTTCAGAGAGCTAGCCACGTGGACGGCTGGCAAAGTTTCCCCTGGGGAAGGCTGGCTCCCTGTCCTGCCTCTTCTGCTCACGGCCCAGGCTCCGCTCCCATTCGGCCCAGTCCCTGCCCCCTCCACCATCCCTCCCCCCACCACTGCTCACCATGTCCCTCCTCTCCTCCACCCCCACCCCGCGAGGCTGCCCACCCTGTCTCTCCCCTCCTCCAACCTCCTCCCCTGCAAGACCCCCCGACCACCACATCCCTCCTTTTCTCCACCCCCTCCCCGTGCGACCCCCCACCCCCTGCTCACTGCGTCCCTCCTCTCCTCCACCCCCACTCTGTGAGACCCCCCCACCCGCCATTCACCGCATCCCAAGTCCCACAAGACACCCTGCCCACTCTGTCCCTTTTCACCTTCCTGCCCTGCGAGGCCCGCTCCCACCCGCCACATCCCTCCTCACCCCTCCCAACATGAGACCCCCCCTGCCCACCACAGGGTGCATCCCTCCTCAGGCCCCACCCGGTGAGACACACTCCCCGCCCCCGCTGCTTGCTGCATCCCTCCTCGCCACTCACTCCGTCCCATTTGTGGGGGCAACGGGGTGAGGAGGGACACGGTGAGCGGTGGGGTGTCATGCGGGGTGGAGGAAAGGAGGGAAGCAGTGAATGGGAGGTCTGGTGGGGGCAGGCAGTGAGGAGGCACACAGCAAGTGGTGGGCGGGGATCTCAGGGGGGGCGGGGAGTGAGAAGGGACATGGCGAGTGGTGGGCGAGGGGGTCTCGGGATGGGGAGTGAGGAGGGACGTGGTGGGCAAGGGGGTCTCATGGGGGCGGGGAGTGAGAAGGGACGTGGCGAGCAGCAAGGACCTCAGGAGATGGGGGTGGAGTGGAGGAGAGGAGGGACTCACTCACCAGGCAGCGGTGGGCGGTGGGGGCCTCAGGAAAGGCGTGGAGCAGGGAGGAGAAGAGGCGAAGTGCAGGGCCTAGAAGTCTGGCAACCTGTCGGTAGCAGCTGTGCCAGGGTAGCCTTAGCCTCCTCTGGCCTATTATATCCACCACCCATGACTATCCACAATGACTCCAAGATTTCTTTCTTGAGTGGTAACAGCTAATTTAGTCCCTGTCACTCTGTACGTGTAGCTGGGATTGTTTTTTCCAATGTGCATTACTTTGCATTTATCAACATTGAATTTCATCTGCCATTTTGTTGCCCAATCACCCACGTTTGTGAGATCCCTTTGTAGCTCTTCGCAGTCTGCTTTGGACTTAACTATCTTGAGTAATTTTGTATCATCTGCAAATTTTGCCATCTCACTGTTTACCCTTTTTTCCAGATCATTTATGAATGTGTTGAACAGCACTGGTCCCAGTACAGATCCTTGGGGGCCCCCCCAAAAGTTTTATAAGAAAGTCATCAAGAGACGAGAACCATGGACTCAGCAATAGGCCTCAATCAGTCTGTTCCTAAATTGGAATAGTTGTCAATGTTGTCTCAATCTTCATATGCACAGAGTAGCATTGCCTTAATCTTATCTATATGACAAGGGCGTAGTTCTGTTAGGTGGCCTCATGACCAGACTAGCACAAGCAGGCATAGTCCTGGGAACTATGACACAGACACAACTTCAGTAATCAGAAGACATCTAGAGGAGAAGAGAGAGGCAGCTCTCAGCCTTCAGCTGTTGTTTTTTCATGTTTCCCTCTTTCCCAGAAGCAGGAAGAACAGATAAACCCCAGAGCTTCCTCACAGAATCCATTCCGGAGTCACAGCCCTCCTCCCTTTGCGGGCTGTCTATGTGCCCGACAAGGAACGCTCACTCACCGAGCCTTCACAATCTCTCTCTCTCACCATTCTAGCTGCCCGGATTTCTAAGTCACAAGATGTGTCTGTGTTGAATCTTATTAATTAAAGATGGAAGAAAACTTTTAGGACAACTAGTCCTTCCCTATGGGGAGTTGTTTCCTTAGGTGTGGTTCACTGATGCTTTATCTGTAATGATTTTCTTGGTTTTTTATTAACCCACAGAAGTTGGGATTTTCAGCAATGTCTAAGGGGGATGGGAGTTGGCTGCCTACCTCCCTTAGGTACTTTTGAAAAATTCCTGGGTAATTTCCCTGATAATATTTGTTTTGCGTCTATGGGTCCGTCGAGTACCTAAGCAATTATTTCAGTCAGAAAAAAGCAAAAACCTTTTAGAAAGCTTCTCCAGACAAACTTTTCTGGAGTTATGCTCTGCTTCCTAGAAGCATTGCACTACAACTATAAAGCATTTCTCCAAGATCTACCTACCTATACATTCAGCTGAGACAATCTGTATTCGTGCCACCTTGTGACTAACAAGAATGTTATTGTTGAACCCAGTTTTTAATGCCTTAAGCAATGGTGAGACAATTCTGCTTTGTATTAGCTCTCATGGTCAATATGTTCTTCTTATTTATACTCTGGCTTAATTATCATGTTATTAATTTCAATCCTTTACTCCTAGTTCTTACCTTCTTGTACCACTCTACATAATTCCTCTATATCCATGTTTTTACATACTTCAAATACTTACAGACCTTTATCATTCCCCTATTCATCCAACCCCACTTAGTCATTGGTATCGATTGTTATGCATATTTGGTTATTTTGGGTGGAATTTTCAAAGCCATATAAGGAATTTCCTTTAGAAATTAACGGTCATCTAAATATTTTGGTAGCTTTGAAAATTTATCCCTTTATTATCCCTTTATTATTTCCTTAGAACTCAGTCTCAAAGTTCCAGATCACAGTGCACACACACACACAAATCTCTGATTTTCTCAAATTAAAGTGTTTATTTTTCCAACCACACATACTTAGTTTTGATTAAAACAAAGACCAATCATGTGTTTTAAAATCTTGTTTAAAATGTAAAATAGAAATAGGGTAGAATATTCAGTACAAATCACTGGAAAGGGGACTAAATTAATTTAGCATACTTGATCTTTTCCATCTTTGATTCATGCAGACTTATGCCCCCAGCAACGTACATGGGCTTCAGCAACCTCTCTCCAAACAAGCCTATTAATGCAAATGAAAGGTTCCTTATAGAGGACAACATTATAGAACTTTCCTCTTTGTTATTTCTTCCCATCTATTATAAACGTATCTTGCTTAGTGCATTAGACTTCAGGTTGGTTGAGGCAACCTCGTCAATCAGGAGATGAGGAAAAAGAAAAGGAAAAAATGAATCCATGTTTTTGCACAATAAAATTCCATTGATACTCTGACTCCCAGTCACAATATATAAGTGAGAAAACCCATCCCTGAAACTGTGATAACAAAGTCTCTCATTTTTAATGCTTTCATTGAAGACAGTCATAAAACCAATAGATGTTCTGCCTCGTTCAGTGTCTAACAGGGCACTAGCCCTCCCTGGCATTTTAGCTAACTCTGGTATTTTTAGAGGTGTTGGACTGCAGTCAGGAGTTTAGTCACATTTCTTAGAGGCTGTGTCCCTTCCAAACAGCCAAGTAATGTTTGGTCAGCTAACTAGTGTTTCTGCAACTTCAGTAGCGTGTCTATTAAGTTCTGTAGCCATGAATGTAAATGAATGCAGGACGCTGTAACAGTCTTGCTTTCATCACTGCTTCTGCTTTCATTTTTCTCCCCTGCTGATGCTCCTGGTAAAATAACAGGAATCATCACTTCTTCACCAACAGACTGATTCTGACCATTGCAGGGTGACTATCCAACATCATGTCGCCAAGAATTCTCATTCAGAAACAGCTATAGAGAGCGGCAAAAATTGTACCTGGATACAAATTTCTGTTCAATCTCGGGGATATTCAAAGCTAGTTTTGGTTTAGCTTATTATAGAGATAAGGTGTCTATGTGAAAGGGAGATTCATGTGCAAACTTCCCCAAGTTCATGGGTATTGAGATCCCAGGTTTTGGCTGTGACCCATCAGCAGATGTGATAGCTGGCTGCCAATGCTGGATAACATCTATGGATAGTTTTTGTTTCATCAGTTGTTTTAATGTTGTGTTTGTTGGCTTTTGGTTTCCTTGCCGCAGTTTTGTTACATACAAGATCTGCACAGTGTATAAGTTCTAGGGATCTCAGTTCCTTAAAGATGGATGTTGTTAGTGCCCTTCTCCAATGTCCTTTTGTGACATGGCCAGTCTAGTTGCACCAGGTACTTCAAGTTGTCTTTCATCTAGGCTTGCTCTTTCTTCCATTTCTGTTTGATTTCTTTGCCTTTCTGCAGTATGAAGCATTGATCAATCACATTGCAAAGTTAATTTGTTAGTTCATGTGTTTTCTCCATATCCGTAATGGAAGCACAATTATGAAAGCACAATACCTCATTTTTTAAAAAAAATGAGGAAACTTGTTCTTTTTAAAGCATGATTTTATTTAGTATTTCAAAAACTCTCAGCAACCAGCTTGGAGACTTTGTTTTGACATCCTGGTTCAGGAATAGTATGCTTCAGTCAGACGAGGCAGACTCCTTAACAACATCTAATTCTTTTCTACCCATTACAATCCCCTTTTCTAACTTGTTATGAGCCAATTTTTGATCTTCTATAAATCTGTGTGTGTACAAAATACCTCTTACTTAGTGTTCACTATGCATGCATTTCCTCCAAGGTTTTCACAGGGTTAATTAAAGACAGTATCCTCCAAACCTGAGATGGCATTGCAGTTACAGATTCTGAGATTTTAAAGCTAATAGGGACCATTTTGATCAACTGATCAGACCTCCTGCTTAGCGCAAGTCATAGAAATTCACCCAGGCATTCCTGCATTGAACCCAGTAACTTGTGGCTGAATTAGAGCATGCCATTTCAATCCATTATGAAACAATGCACTTTCCATTCAAGCTGGGTTTTTTAAAACATCTTTTTTCTAAAATGATGGATTTTGGAGAGAGGTATCTCTGTGTCTATCTTCATGCCTCGTCTTGATCTCTTCTCATTCCATGGCTAGCTTAAATATTGTAGCGTCAAATGGGTTTGAAGATTCTGTTAGCCTGCTCTCTCTTCTTCCAGTGCTTCTGATACTTGTCTTATCCACTATGATATTTTCATAGTCCACAAACGCTGTACTGGGGTGTATGATGTTTAGCAGCCTCGTCATTAGCTTGATACATTGTAGTGAATTGACTGATGAATCCTGTATGCTCTCGCAGCCTGTTGACGACCCATACTTTGGCCGGCTGAAGCCATATCAGACAAAGAGGAATGCTGCAGGGGATGGGGAGCGGGAGAGAGTACAACAAAAATACTTCCAGCAATGAGACAGTGTCACATTTTCGCTGTGGCATTCGGTATAGCCACGTCAGCACTGCCTATGAAATAATGGCGGGGAGTTCTTCCAGCTCTCAGCAAGGGCCTCTCTCTTTCTCTATTCCCACCTCTATGCCAACTCGTTTTAAGGGAAATGTTCATGTGTCCCCATCAGACGTCTCTCAGCCACTCATCTTTCTACTGGAGGAAATTAAGCTTTGCAATCCAGAAGGTATTCTTTGTGACCACTATACCCGCTTTGTTTGCAGATAGGCAGTCAGTTGCCTTGTTCCTTTTGTGTGCTTACCCATAAAAATTCAACTTATATTGTAGCAGAAAGCAAGAGATGGTTTCTCATGGTGGCAAGCTGCCTCACCAAGCATAGGCTTGCTTAATTAGGGCTTGAGTGATGCGCAGACATTGTGCTGGGCCTCTACATAGCGTGAATTTCATCCATATAGAATCAATTGCTCACTAGTACCTATTTAGTTCCCAGTATTCTTGTCTACACCCACTGGGCTTGATTTTCCTCTCACACCATTTTACATTGGTGCAACACAGTTGACTTCAATGGAGTTACACATGATTTGCACCAGTGTAAATGAAAGCAGAATCAGGCCCATGGGCAGTAGAGTCATGATTGCATAATACCATGGAGACCTTTTCTCTTTCAAGAAGAGTGAACTCACAGAATGGAGATTCTGGGTGCTGCATATAAAGAAGGCCATCAGGTGGTGCTATTGTTATTTATTTTATTTGTATTATGGTAGCACTCAGAGACCACTGCTAAGATCAGAGCCCCATTGTGTTTGGTACTGTACATATCCCTAGTAAGAGACAGTCCCTGTCCCGATAGGGTAACCAGATGTCCCGATTTTATAGGGACAGTCCCGATTTTTGGGTCTTTTTCTTATATAGGCTCCTATTACCCCTTCCCGATTTTTCACATTTGCTGTCTGGTCACCCTATGTCCAGAAGAACATTCAACCAAAATAAGAGAATACGATAGTCAACAGTTCTAAACTATTCATACATATTCATACTCAGACTGTACCAAGTGTTAGAAAATGGGGTCAGGATAAAATGTAGGCGAAATCAGGGGATGGGAACGCATGGGAACATTTCATATATATATATATTATTTATTTATTTATGTATGGCAAATGGAACACCACAAAATGTTAATCAAAGCTCAAGCTGTCCCTGCAGAGATATATTAACATTCTTTCAATTTGTCGTAACAGGAGGCTGGCCCGCTCCACTCTGCTGCTTATCCCCTTGTTTGGAATTCACTACACTGTGTTTGCCTTTTCTCCTGAAAATGTCAGTAAACGGGAGAGACTAGTGTTTGAACTGGGACTGGGATCTTTCCAGGTGATTATACCGTGAATTCTGCTTTAAGAAAGAAAGAAAGAAAGAAAGAAAGAAAGAAAGAAAGAAAGAAAGAAAGAAAGAAAGAAAGAAAGAAAGAAAGAAAGAAAGAAATCTGTATTTGTTATGACTGCTGTGCATGGATCTCTCTTTGTGTGTTCATTCACTTACCGTATGTGCTTTGTAGACTAGCAGGTTCCCCCACCCCCCTTCAGCTATTTTCTATCAGTTCCCTAGAGGATTTTAATTTACAGTCTTTTCTCTCCTGTTTATCCAGGGCTTTGTCGTTGCTGTTCTCTATTGTTTCTTGAATGGGGAGGTAAGAATTTTGATTTTTTTACCAGTTCTCCCTCCGCCTCCATCTGTTTAGCATGACATTTGGTTGGGATCACACCGTCTAACTCACCTCTCAGCTGTAATTCATTAGCTCTCTACTCCTTGACCTCGTCCAAATTTCAGAATGCCTTCAGCAAAGCAGGAAGGAAGCTGGTCTTTTAGTCAAAGCACTGGGCTGGCAGTCAGATAGTTCTGAGTTCTATTCCTGCCTTTGCCTCTGGCTTAACATGTAGCTGCTCAGAAAGTCACTTGGGACTCCTACTATCAGTGCAGGATCGAATTCTTAATATCCTTATGTTACAAAGTAGCTGTAAAATGGGAATAATAATACTTCCGTACTTTACAGAGGTGATCTGGAGCTATTTTTATTACTGCTTGTAAAATGCTTTGAGATCCTTGGATGGAAATAGGGGATTTTGCCACTAAAGATGCAACAAAATATTTCATATTTATTTCCAACATTTTGCTGTGTGTAATATATGCTGTTTCTTTCAATTTTGTTAAATAACTTAGTCCTATTTTAAAGGGCATTTTTCCAATTTTGGCCTTTGGCACAGTGAGTGGAGAGGTATGAATTGCATTCACGGCCATGGCATTTATGATTCTTGCTTTTCAGATACTGTAGATTTGGTCCTAGATTTGACAGTCATTTTGTTCATTATTAACCCAAATTGGTCTCTGGGTTTGCAGTCGTGGTTTTCCATATGAGTGTCATTTACTATGGATGAGGGGGGGAAATTAAAAATATAGGGCCAAATCCTCAGATGGTGTAAACCAGCTTTTCTCAGAGGAGGGATGCTGATTTACATTATCTGATCTGGCCCTGTGAGGAGGGGCTGCTTGGGGGAAAATAATACATATATATATAACTGGCCTTGCCAAGGCACGGCTTACAGGGAAGTTTCAGGCAGTGTTCTGTATGTTTTTACATAGGCAAATCTACAGTAATTGTGCATGTGTGAAATACCATTTCCATGCAATAAAACTATGCTCTAACTTTGTCTGTGCATCTCAGTCATGAATTAAGATTGGGGGATATATTGTCTAGTTCAGGGGTGGCCAATCTGAGCCTGAGAAGGAGCCAGAATTTACCAATGTACATTGCCACAGAGCCACAGTAATACGTCAGCAGCCCCCGTCAGCTCCCCCACCCTACTACCAGGGCCTCTCACCTACCGGCAGCCCCATGGATCAGCACCTCCCCCTTCCTCCCCACACCTCCCAATCAGCTGTTTCGTGGCGTGCAGGAGGTTTGGGGTGGGGAGGGGGAGGAGCGAGGGCACGGCAGTCTGAGGGGAGGGGGCAGGAAGGGGTGGAGTGGGGGGCAGGGCCTGTGGCAGAGCCAGGGGTTGAGCAGTGAGCTCCCCCCCCGGCACATTGGAAAGTTGGCGTCTGTAGATCCAGCCCCGGAGTCGGTGCCTGTACGAGGAGCCGCATATTAAGGTCTGACGAGCCGCGTCTGGCTCCGGAGCCACAGGTTGGCCACCCCTGGTCTAGTTGATGTGCAGCATCCTAATAATGCATATCATTTATAAAGAGCTCCCCGTCGTTACAGTTCTTGAAGTAGTTAGATTCCCTTAGATAGAAGATTAGTTGCTAAGTTGTATTTACATTCCCATTGCAATCAGTGACACATCAGGTATACCTGGGTATTCAGCAGCACAGCAGGTGGGCGTACCCCACTGTGTACATGTCATATATACGCCCAGCAAGTTTGGCAGCAGTCACATGGTTAACAAAGAAGAGTTAAACCTAATTACTTGTTCATCTTCCAACTGTGCCCGTCCTAGAATGTCCTATTATTGTGCCATGTAGGTGACATACCAGTACGATGCTAGAAAGGGTAGCATGCACACTTAGATATCTGACTGCTGTCACCCCTTTGTGGGGAAATGATAGAGGAGAATGCTGTATTTTCACTAGCCATACAGCCACAAAAGGTGGATGGAAGCACTGGGGACAAGATGGGAATGAAATGTGTATGAAACATATTCCATCTTGCATGGTTCTCCAAGGGCCCAATCCAAAGTCAATGCCAATCAAAGGAGAAGTCTTTCCATTGACTTCACTGGGTGGGGTGGTTCATGCACAAGGAAAGATTAACTCAATGAGTGCCAAATGCAATAGAGAGCAAAAAATGCAAGCACGGTGATGCAGATTATTTCCACTCATACAGGAAAGACTCAGATCTGATTTGAAGATAGTGGATCCGCAAAGTTGCAGCCCATTGTTTCAGAACTGAAAAAAAAATATCACTGACCATATCATCCCTCTGCTCTGGATATGATGGGTGAAATCCTGGCCACACTGACGTCAATGGTAAAGTTCCCATTGATTTCAACAAAGTCAGGATTTCACCTGGAGTATCCAAGCTAACCACTAACTGCCTGGAATTAGGATGAAAGTACCCCAAGGGCAGAGGAGTCCATACTTGTCCATTACAGGATTTCATGGCTGTGCTTCTTCTAAAGTATCTGGTATTAGCTGCTGTCGTAGGCAGGATACTGGACCAGAGTCCTTACCCAGAGACTATGGGAGTTGATGGGCTTAGGAACATCATTAATGTTATTGTTACATTTGTGTTTATTATTTGTATTATCATAATGCCAAGGAGTCCTAGTCATGGACCAGGACCCCATTGTGCTAGGCGCTGTACAAACAGAAAAACAAGACAGTCCTGTCCCCAAAGAGCTTACAATCTCAGTGTAAGACAAGAGACAACAGATGGGGGAGTACAAGAAATCTATGAGACAATAGTCAGCATGGTAGCCAGTGGACATGACAGGACCTCGATGCATCCCTGGTCTGATTCATGGTGGCAACTCACGTACCCTGATATCAGTGAGCGTAGACTGAGTGTACAATAGGGTTGCATCGCATTTCCCCACTGCCTCCACCCCGTGCACATCTAGAAGTCTCCCTAGAGTTCACTGAGGGGAGAAGTTCAAGACGGGTCTTAAACAAGCACTGTTTATTTTTGAAACTTGATTGTCTGTCAGCATGTACCCGAGCGGCTAAGTACATAAAAAAATGACCTTTTAAAGTTTCTCCCTAAAGGTGCAATCAGAAATAAAGAGAAAATGGAGGAGCTGGAAAGTCAACCGGTATTTTGCTGTGGATTTCAAACATCGCCATCCATCTCTGGCGAGCAGCGGAGTGAACGGGGGGACACAACTCTCCATTCTGAGCAAGAGCAGCTCTCAGATTCGGATGTCCAGCATAAATGCGGAGAATCTAGTGACATGAGCAACTAAATAACCCCTCCCCCAGTAAAACCCAAAACACCCCTTTAAAAAGAAAAAAAATCATAATTTTGCTGGTCTGGGTTTTCTTTTTTAATGATTATTATTATGATTTTTTTAATGTAAGATTTGTCCGAAAGCATGAAACAAAACATCCCTGGCGTTTTGCAGAGAAGAAAAAAAGGATATTTTTTTAACAATCATTGTAAATACACCACTAAGATCCATGCCATTGATAAAAAAAATCAATAACATGCCAAGCCCACCCCCACACACCCATTTAGAGCATCTGCAAGTAATCCATTGTCAGCCAAGTGTATCAAGTGATTGCTGTGCAGTTGTGAACATTGGTTGCCAAACTGATATAAATCTGTCTGTGCATGGACTTCATTGTTGTTATTTTTGGGGTCTGGGTTTGTTTGTTTTTCTAATCCAATACATCTTCACTATGCCTCATTCCTGTCTTTGGTGTCTGAATATTCTCAGTCTCTTTGGAGTCTTAGGATGTGACTATAACGTTGGGGTTAATAATGCCGGCCAGTTCATGAAGGACTCTGGAAATTGATTTCATGGCTGGATTTGGTCAGAAGAACTCAGCGGACTTAGAACATCTGCTGTGACTGTGTGAGACAGCATACCTGTCACCATTCCGGAGAGAGGAATCCATGCAGCAGAGATGGGGTCTGCTATTTTAGGTTCTAGCAAAGCTGTGAATTTTCTAAGAGGGCCATCCATTTGAGAGAGATCTATATTTTTGGGGTTGATAGGTTGGAGTTTTGAGTAATGTGAACAAAGATCCCCCCACTAAGAGGCAAAGGTCAGTACCAGGATTCTTGCTTCCTCTGAATTATAATGAATCTCCTGCATTGATGTCTGATCATTGCACTGCGACTGGTAGTGGCATGACGTGTGTGTGTGTGGCCTCTGCGACCAGGCTGGCATTGACAGCATTATGCCTCAAGTTTGCCAGCACAAGAGACTCAACAGGGGCCCAACGTGGTGGTGCAGGAAGATTAATGCCCTCAGTGTCTGTGGAGCACCTAAGCTGAACAGTAAGACACTACGGAAGGGAATGATAAAGATTTTGGATGATTTACCGTGTCTGGCAGTTTCTTCTGTCATTGGATAGTTTGTTTGTTCACCAACAGATATCATTAATGCCAATGTCTGAGAGACAAAAGAAAAAGTCCTTTCCAACTTTGCCTTGTAGTTAGAGCCATGACTGGATACATATCTACTTCAGTCAAACATCAATGATGTCAATTATTTCTTGAGAGGTTTTATGTGGTGCATAAAGGCTTTAAGGACTGTATTTGCTCTTATTTCTTTGTGGATTTATATGTGTGTGTGTGTGTATTAAACAACAAAATGACATTTAAATATGATAGTTTGGATTCAAACTAACAGCAACCAGGGAATTCAAAATTATGCCTAGGTCTTTGTTCTTAATTGAAATGAAAAAGACAGTGGTGGGAAGGGGGGAAGATATAGACACAAAATTTTGCTGTCGGCAGAGATTTTGATTTCACTGTGTTTTGTTTGTTTAGGTCAAAACTTGTAATGTCATGTTAAGTATAGTTTTTTTTTTAAAAAAATAGTTTCCTTGTTTTTAAAAGGAAAAAATCATGAAAAGTTATGAAAGAAGTATTAGTGATAATACTTAACACTTAGTGCTTTATGGGACGTATTCTGCTCTCAGTTACAGAAGTGTAAATCTAAATAATCCCAGTAGAGTTAGGGGTCAATCTGAAATCCACTGAAATGGATGGATCACTTGACGATTACCTGTTGTGTTCATTCCCTCTGAAGCACCTGGCATTGGCCACTGTTGGAAGACAGGATACTGGGCTAGATGGACCATTGGTCTGACACAGTATGGCCATTTTTATGTTCTTATGAAATAAATGGGAGTGCTGCCTTGACTACAGTGGGTGCAGGAGCAGACATTTATTCCAGATTCACACCACTATAAGGGTGAAATTCACTCCTGTACAGAAGACCAGTAAAAGGACTATGTACCACCTGAATGTACTTTGAGGTCTTAAGTGGGACTTATGTGATGTACAGGCTTTTTGCCAGTCCTCTGCATAGGATTGACCCTAACCGAGAGTAGAATTTGGCCCCTTATGTTCCAGACGTTGTGCAAAAATTACGTAAGTACTTTTTAACTGATAGATTGGAAACTTTTCTCTCATCAGATGATGTAAATAGCAATTTTAGCAAGTTTCCCAATGAATCATGTTCTTTATGGACCAGAAAGACACTGAAGAGGGAGAGGGGTAAAGTCAGATCTATCTGGTAAATATATACTTATAATTTTTTAAACAAAACTATCTAATATTAAATGAACAGATGAAATTTAGTTTTGTATTTTCTGTAGTATGGACTTTCACGAGGTTAATACTGACAATACTGTAAGTGTATTATAAAAAGAAATAATGGACAAAGCATATTTTGCATGAATGGTTACTAGCCAATTTTCAGTCATTGATCACTATATTTAAAACTTGCCTCTGGTTGGAGACCTTTTTTGTGCCACATTTCAATCCAGAGCAAGAGGGTTTTTTTTCTGGTAGTTCTAAAATCCTCTCCTATTTGAGTTGGTGGGTCTCAGTCCAGTGCCTCGTGGGCGAGTGTCCACATCACAAAACCACCCTTGCAATTGGCACACATTGGAGGCTAGATCCTCAGATGATGTAAATCAGTGCAACACCATTGGTGTCCATGCAACTACATCGGTTTACCTCAGCCGAGGATCTGGCATGGATACGTTGTTTTTTTTTTTACAGTCTCAGCAAGAGAGGCCAAGGACTGAATGGTCCTGGAGACTGAATTCACCTCTTAATTCTTAGAGCCCAAACTCAGGATTGAGGCAGGTTGATGGGACGTTGTGTTGGAAGCTTCCACACTGTATGCTGTACTTGTTCAGTAGACCAGTGGTTCTTAATCTGTGGGCTGCTTGCGGCCCAATCAGCACACAGCTCATCCTCAGGGCCATACAGGTAGTATATATATTGTGTGGATGCGGCCCACATAACACACAGCGAGCTTCATATGCGGCCCACAATGGTAAATAGGTTAAGAACCACTGCAGGAGACCGATAGAGGACTTCAGTGTTTGAGATTTTCCATTCAGTATCGTTCACCAGCAATGAATTTACTAGAAGTTGTATCTCTCTATATACTTAATATATCCGATATTCTATAAAGTACAGGCAAATCCCTTCCAGTGGGATTTTTTACTGGAAGTGCTGACGATTCTTACAATCATGGCATTCATGTGGCCACTCTAATGTTCAGTGTTACTCGAAAGATCATACTTCAGGTGTATATAGAGAAACCAGTCGTTACCTAAACAAAGATTCTAATGCCATTGCACAAAGTATGCTCTTGGGTATCTTTATGTTGAATGTAAATTGAAGATGCTAAATGTGCATGTCACCACTTCTGGTGACCATCCTTACTAAGCGTCAAGATAGAAGGAACCAAAAGGAAGAATTGCTTCAAAGCGTGTGTAAATATCTATTCGCGTGTAACAATGTTTGTTTATTTCTACTGTGAAATATATTTTGGAGTTAGAAAGTACATGTTATTAAAACAAAATGTAATTTAAAAAATGTGTGCTATGCTCCTTGAGCCATTTTTATAATATGCCAATAATACATTTCCTGTCTACTTTTCTTATTTGGCTTTTGTAAATGTACAAAATCTTCTGTACTGCAGCTTTTGTGGGTCTGTAGCGCATAGAGCTATTGTTTCATTGTCTGCCGTTGAATAGGGAGATCTGCTACGAGATGTATTTTAAAA
This sequence comes from Lepidochelys kempii, assembly GCF_965140285.1. Taxonomy (NCBI): domain Eukaryota; kingdom Metazoa; phylum Chordata; order Testudines; family Cheloniidae; genus Lepidochelys; species Lepidochelys kempii. The sequence goes on from NC_136381.1 coordinate 261,078,175, forward strand.
TCCTGAAACAAATATTACGTCAGAGAGGTGTGATTTTTCAGTGTCTTTGGGCACCTATATCTCCCTTGGACTTCATTTAGATTTGTGGGTGCTCAGCACTTCTGAAAATCAGAGCCTGGGTGCCAAAATCTAGGCACCTCAATAAAAGAAGCCTGATCAAATAAATTTGTTAGTCTCTAAGATGCCACAAGTACTGAATTTCAGAGGCACTAAGGGTGAAAAATCCGGCCGCTTTGCCTAACTTAAGTACTCATGTTTGAAAAAATTGGGCTTAAGATTTTAATGGCACAATCTCAGTGATGTTCAGGAAAGACTCTCGCTTTTCCTTTTAGTCTGTAGCAGATGAGTCCCCTTGGATATGGAGGTCTAATGAAAGTTACCTAGTTACTGTAATAGGTTCAGAGAAGAACAGCCCAAGTAGATCAGTCCTGAAGTTGTTTTTGTGGTACAATATATGAGAAACAGTGTCCTACAGTACTGGCGCAAAGAACTAATGCATGCGGCACTGTTAATACAGTGTTATGGGCCACTGTTTTCTAAGGGACCAGTCGTCAAAGGTGCTGAGTGGTGTTCAGCAGTTTGCAGGATCCAAATATTTATTTTTTTCTACAAGGGCTTTACCAGAACACTAAAACCAGTGGACAACAAGATGTAGGCTAGGGTTTGCTTGGCAAATCCATGTCACGATTCCCACTGCACGTGGACATCAGTTAATCAAAGCTAAAGTTCTCCTGGATGTAAAACTCAGAATTCAAACTCTCTTTCTGTGTATTCCCAAAGGTGACAAGTTATGCCTATGTTGCTTACATTGCTGGTCATTACATTAAGAGGGCTAGACAAATTATATTTTTGTGGCAGTTATCAGAGGTAGAGAGGTTCCTCAAGTGCCTTTTAGGACTAGACAGCAGTTGGGGGGGGAGGTGAAATCAATTTAAGATTATTTTTAATTGCAGCAAGCAGCTTATCTCTTCTAATATACAAATTCATGATCAGTATGACCACATACTACAACACAGTAAATAATAATGTGCTGGAATTATAAGAGCAAGCCTACCTGGACCATGAGAGTATCCTTCTGCTTAAAGTCTATGGGAGTTTTGCCCTTGAAATGGGAATGGAATTAGGCTCTTTATGATTGTGGAATCAGATCCAAAGCTCACTGAACTCAATGGGAGTCTTGACACTAACTTCAGTGAGCTTTGAACAGGCCCATAATATAGGCCCCAATCTGGTCTCAGCATCACTGGTGTAAATCTGGCATAACTCTGTTGACTTTACTTACGCTGATGTGAGGTCAGAGCTGGCACACAGCTGCCTTGAAACCCTGTAACAAGATGGTGGAATCTCATTAGTTCCACGGGTCTCATGAAATCTCCACCATTTGAGTTGGCAGAAATGTCATGGGATCAGCTGGTGAGATTTCAGCAGTGTTGCATCTGAAGTTGACTCTCAGTCATGATTTAGACTCCAAAGTGAACTGGCCTCTGACTAGTCTGAATCTAGATCTCAGCATTATCTCCTTGGCCCATACATACCAGGAAATAGATGCTGACAGAGTAGGGAGTCCAGCAAAGCCATTCACAATGATTTAACGACATTGTAACAGCAAAAATAATGAAGGGAACTAGATAGAGTCGCATCTAGCCAGAGTCTAATCTCAACACAGATAACAGTTCCTTTTTTAACTCGCATCACCACAATGCACGCTCTGCTGACTCTTGTTCCTCTAGGAAAGGTGTAATATTCAAAATGTTCATCTTCTGGGAAGCTTTGAACTGTCATTTCTGCTGTGTGTCTCTTACACATTCTACTTTTTTTTCTTCACTGCTTTAAAAATTATTTCTAAGATGCAAGAGGCAATATCTCAAAGCTGAAAGGGTCAGCTTGGAACTGCAGTTCTGGTTAATGCCTTTGCCATGAATTCGTATTTTTTGGCAGTCTTAAAAATCTTGTCCACACAAAAAATAATGAAATGTGGTCCAGTGGTTTTAGAAACCATTTGAAAGGTTCAATATTCCCTGATGGTATTTCCAGGCTTTTCTTCTACCTAGTTGGATACTCTCTAATTTACATTGCCAAATATAGAACTCTGGCCCATCACACTGCTGCTGCGATTTGTAGCTCACCATTCTTTTCATCTTCTCTTTTGAGGATGGGTCTTCCTTCTGCCAGTACATACGGTGACATTAAACTTCACATTCAGCAACGCCAGTCCTCCACTCAGTGACCATCTTCTTGGTTTCTAAATCCTGTAACTTTCCAGCTCTGAAGCCTAAAAGCTCTGTTTGTAGTAACAAAGGCAGTCAGTGGGCTCTGACTTATCCTATGGACGCTGTTACTGTATATTGGAGCCGGTCAACATTTTCCAAAATTCAATTTGTCAATGAAAATTTGGAATTTTGACCCCCCCGAAAAATGTGAATGCTTTGATATATCACTCATTCAAACATCTGAGCTAATAGCCATTACTCCCTGTACTCTAAAACACCACTTCCTAGTCAATATCGCTTTTCTAGCCAAAGGAAGATTTGCTCTGCTCACAGAAGATTTCCAGGTTCAAAGAAGTGTTTGATACAATTCAGAGCTTTCTGGATGCTGCATCAAAATTAGCCAAACATTCTGAAGCCATGCAGCTCATTTATTATATACATCATGCTCTTTTTCTGTAGCTCATGCTATCATTCCCATATATTATTAGCAGTAGTAATTGTCTTACAGTAGGGGTGAGGGGCCACAACTGACATCACGGCTCCATTGGGCTGTTTTAGGTAGATTGGATTCTCTCAAGAAAAAAAAATGAGAACTTACAATTTCTAGACTTCTCCAGTTGCTCAGTCAGAAAGGACAGCATTTGTCCTTTGTTAGATAAGTCTCTCAAGTCAACAATTATACTCAGGCTATTTCCTCTTCCTTCCTTTGAATCACTTTATTAAGAGAGGTTTGTTACTGTATGAAGACAGCATTTGAAATGAGAATGTTCCCAAGGTGATTCATCCAAAGGAGCAATAAGAATTATGTCCTGAATTATGGGGTTTCAGATACGGGGGCTTTGCAGTTGCAGAGGTGCTGCCCTTCAGCAACTGCAAGTGTTCATATTTAAATCGTTTCTGGAAAACATCTGACCCTCCCTGACTCTTTGCTCGTTTTTAGAACCAAATCCAATTGCACTTTCTTCAAGACTCAGCTTTGAAACATTTAATTAGTTGGGTTTTTCCTCGCCCGTCGTCCTTTCAATTTTGCCGGCACTGCACTTCCTGCTCCCAACCAAAATCAAACTATGCCAAAGCACCACAGGAAAGGCTGTTCTCATGGTATTTCTAGCCATGCCTGGGAGTATCGGAAATGCGCTGAGATACTGTTTTCCTGGGAGATTCACAGCTCTGTGCTTGCACATTGCAGAAGCTGGGCCAGTTCAGAGAAACTTCTGAACATTTGCGTGTTTGCTGGGCTCTGACTGCCAACATTTTTTCAATGTACCCATCCCTAGTTAGTGTGAGCAGAGTCCTGCTTGTCTTGCATGGGTGCCAGGAGGGGGAGAGAAAAGTAGCACAAGAGCCTGTAACTCACCAAAGGTATCTGTAAAACAGCCCAAGAGGATTCCAACCAATCACTCTCTTGAGGAGCTGCAGACCCACTGGTGAACCGTCCCAAGGGTGTCATGTCTCCCCGTCCTCTTGACTGGATGTTACTTTCAGCAGTAGACACTATGGCTCACATTGACTCTGCTAGTAGCAGTGAGAAAAGTATGCTATCAACCATGATTCCCCTGGGCACGCCCCCAAACATGCTACCAGCTGGATTCACATGTGATGTTTGCAGAGCCATCTCTGAGTCAGCTACAGCTGAGATCTCTGTTTGCAACCTCTTGGGTTATGGCTCTGTGTTAACTGCCTTGTTACCAAACCAGGGACATTATACCTGGGGGCACCTTTAGTGGGTTAGGGGAGGATTTACGCTACATCTTTGAAGATGGCAGACAGGCACAACCAGCTACGGATTGCATCTACTATTGCAGAGAGCGGTGGAGTATGGAGCATGCAGTAATATCTAAGGATACTCTGACGTTAAATGTGATGTGTTTTTGTGGTAGACAGCGACATTCAGCTAAATGTGTAGTGTACTTTATCCAGCCTCTACAGAGCTTGAACAATATGCCTTGTTTTGACCCTTGTGATCCTTTCACCTGGATGTTATTATTATTCCATATTTGCTTTCTTTGTGGGGAATTCATCCGTGTGAAGAGTTAATGAGTGGTATGAACCTCGCAGTGTCTGTCAGTAGCTGAAGTAACTTAGGCCTCTGTATACACCTGCTCCAATGAACCTTATCACTGTACAGGAGTCTCCAGAGGTCTCAGTGTACCTGCATAATCTATAAAAACACCTGTTAGTGTTCTCATTTTCTCTCCCAATTTCTTGCCATTATAGTAGCAATGCAACATGCGATAGCTCCCGAGGAGAGATGTGCCAGGTTCATGTATGTAAAGCTGTATTTTGGCTTTTGAAGGTGTCAAGGAATGAATTTACTGGCCCTCTGGGTCTAATAGTGACCTTTTTATTGTCATGGGTAACAGGATCTGGGGTTATTACATTTTGTTAAGTGGAAACACACAGATGTCAACTGCTGCTTACTAGACTAATCTTTGTGTGTGTTCTGAGAAACAGTACTAGATTTTAACATGTATACTGCTGTAGATGACACAATAAATGTATTATCATTTTTGCACGTCTGTTCTGCTATGAAACTGAACTCTCAGGCTGATCCAATGCTGCAGAGTTACCATTTTGGGAGCTAGCAGGATGCACTCATTAATGAAGGTGCTTTGCTTGTTGGGAATCACAGAGTTTAAGGCCAGAAGGGATCATCTAATTTGATTTCCTGTATATTACAAACCACTGAACCCCACCTGGACTAGACTAAAATATTACAGCTCTCAGGAGCCTAAGCCAGTGTGTGCCACAGGTGAAGAATAGGAGACACCGAAGTACATCAATGCCTGAGGCCCCTGCAATGGCAGACAATGATTTGGTGAGATAGATCCATGTGATTCTAGCTAGGGACCCATGTTCAATCCTGCAGGGGAAAGCAAAAAACCCACCACAACCCCTCGGTCCCTGCCAGTCTGACCTGAGGGGAAATTCCTTCCCAGTCCTGAAAATGGTGATTAGTATAAACCTGGATGTGCCCCACCTGCCAAGATGCCTAGAAGGGGAATTCTCTGTACTGCCTCCAAGTGATGCTTTCCAGGGGTACCACAGTATGAGACTACCACCTGCCGTTAGCAGGAGAGCCTTGTCTATGCCTTTTGGGGGTCAGCTCCCCTATGCCACCGGCAACACAAACATTCCTTCCGAGGCCCTGCTGTCTCTCCACCTGTTAGTGATAGGCACACTCCCACCCCGAAGTCCTCCCAGCATCCCCCTGGAGTGTCCAGCCCCTAGGCCATTGGACACACTGAGGAAGGAGACCAAAGCCCTGAGGTAAGTGGGAAAGCGGGATACCGGGAGGAAGCACAGGCAGGAATGTCTGTGAGGGGAGGGCTCCTGCCTCATACTGAGAATGAGGGGCGATCAGCAGGTTATCTCAAGTGCTTATATACAAATGCACAAAGCCTTGGAAACAAGCAGGGAGAACTGGAGGTCCTGGTGATGTCAAGGAATTATGACATGATTGGAATAACAGAGACTTGGTGGGATAACTCACATGACTGGAGTACTGTCATGGATGGTTATAAACTGTTCAGGAAGGACAGGCAGGGCAGAAAAGGTGGGGGAGTAGCACTGTATGTAAGGGAGCAGTATGACTGCTCAGAGCTCCGGTACGAAACTGCAGAAAAACCTGAGTGTCTCTGGATTAAGTTTAGAAGTGTGAGCAACAAGAGTGATGTAGTGGTGGGAGTCCGCTATAGTCTACCGGACCAGGGGGATGAGGTGGATGAGGCTTTCTTCCGGCAGCTCGCAGAAGCTACTAGATCGCACGCCCTGGTTCTCATGGGTGACTTTAATCTTCCTGATATCTGCTGGGAGAGCAATACAGCAGTGCATAGACAATCCAGGAAGTTTTTGGAAAGCGTAGGGGACAATTTCCTGGTGCAAGTGCTAGAGGAGCCAACGGGGGGGAGCTTTTCTTGACCTGCTGCTCACAAACAGGGAAGAATTAGTGGGGGAAGCAAAAGTGGATGGGAATCTGGGAGGCAGTGACCATGAGTTGGTTGAGTTCAGGATCCTGACACAGGGAAGAAAGGTAAGCAGCAGGATATGGACCCTGGACTTCAGGAAAGCAGACTTCGACTCCCTCAGGGAACAGATGGGTAGGATCCCCTGGGGGACTAACATGAAGGGGAAAGGAGTCCAGGAGAGCTGGCTGTATTTCAAGGCATCCCTTTTGAGGTTACAGGGACAAACCATCCCGATGTGTCGAAAGAATAGTAAATATGGCAGGCGACCAGCTTGGCTTAACGGTGAAATCCTTGCTGATCTTAAACATAAAAAAGAAGCTTACAAGAAGTGGAAGGTTGGACATATGACCAGGGAAGAGGATAAAAATATTGCTCGGGCATGTAGGAATGAAATCAGGAGGGCCAAATCGCACCTGGAGCTGCAGCTAGCAAGTGATGTCAAGAGTAACAAGAAGGGTTTCTTCAGGTATGTTGGCAACAAGAAGAAAGCCAAGGAAAGTGTGGGCCCCTTAATGAATGAAGGAGGCAACCTAGTGATAGAGGATGTGGAAAAAGCTAATGTACTCAATGCTTTTTTTGCCTCTGTCTTCACGAACAAGTTCAGCTCCCAGACTGCTGCACTGGGCATCACAGCATGGGGAGTAGGTGACCAGCCCTCTGTGGAGAAAGAGGTGGTTAGGGACTATTTAGAAAAGCTGCACAAGTCCATGGGGCCGGACGAGTTGCATCCGAGAGTGCTAAAGGAATTGGCAGCTGTGATTGCAGAACCATTGGCTATTATCTTTGAAAACTCGTGGTGAACGGGGGAAGTCCCGGATGACTGGAAAAAGGCTAATGTAGTGCCAATCTTTTAAAAAGGGAAGAAGGAGGATCCTGGGAACTACAGGCCAGTTAGCCTCACCTCAGTCCCTGGAAAAATCATGGAGCAGGTCCTCAAAGAATCAATCCTGAAGCACTTGCATGAGAGGAAAGTGATCAGGAACAGTCAGCATGGATTCACCAAGGGAAGGTCATGCCTGACTAATCTAATTGCCTTCTATGACGAGATAAGTGGTTCTGTGAATGAAGGTAAAGCAGTGGATGTATTGTTTCTTGACTTTAGCAAAGCTTTTGACACGGTCTCCCACAGTATTCTTGTCAGCAAGTTAAAGTAGTATGGGCTGGATGAATGCACTATAAGGTGGGTAGAAAGCTGGCTAGATTGTCGGGCTCAACGGGTAGTGATCAATGGCTCCATGTCTAGTTGGCAGCCGGTGTCAAGTGGAGTGCCCCAGGGGTCGGTCTTGGGGCCGGTTTTGTTCAATATCTTCATAAATGATCTGGAGGATGGTGTGGATTGCACTCTCAGCAAATTTGCGGATGATACTAAACTGGGAGGAGTGGTAGATACGTTGGAGGGCAGGGATAGGATACAGAGGGACCTAGAGAAATTGGAGGATTGGGCCAAAAGAAATCTGATGAGGTTCAATAAGGATAAGTGCAGCATCCTGCACTTAGGATGGAAGAACCCAATGCACAGCTACAGACTAGGGACCGAATGGCTAGGCAGCAGTTCTGCAGAAAAGGACCAAGGGGTGACAGTGGACGAGAAGCTGGATATGAGTCAGCAGTGTGCCCTTGTTGCCAAGAAGGCCAATGGCATTTTGGGATGTATAAGTAGGGGCATTGCCAGCAGATCGAGGGACGTGATCGTCCCCCTCTATTTGACATTGGTGAGGCCTCATCTGGAGTACTGTGTCCAGTTTTGGGCCCCACACTACAAGAAGGATGTGGATAAATTGGAGAGAGTCCAGCGAAGGGCAACAAAAATGATTAGGGGTCTGGAACACATGACTTACGAGGAGAGGCTGAGGGAACTGGGATTGTTTAATCTGCGGAAGAGAAGAATGAGGGGGAATTTGATAGCTGCTTTCAACTACCTGAAAGGTGGTTTCAGAGAGGATGGTTCTAGACTATTCTCAGTGGTAGAAGAGGACAGGACAAGGAGTAATGGTCTCAAGCTGCAGTGGGGGAGGTTTAGGTTGGATATTAGGAAAAACTTTTTCACTAGGAGGGTGGTGAAACACTGGAATGCGTTACCTAGGGAGGTGGTAGAATCTCCTTCCTTAGAAGTTTTTAAGGTCAGCTTGACAAAGCCCTGGCTGGGATGATTTAATTGGGGATTGGTCCTGCTTTGAGCAGGGGGTTGGACTAGATGACCTCCTGAGGTCCTTCCAACCCTGATATTCTATGATTCTATGATTCACAGAGTCACTGCTTCCAAAGGACAGCACACCCCAGCAAACCAGTTCCACATCAGATCACCGGTCGGCTTAACACACAGCGCTCAGATATGTTTATAGTGAAATCAAGTGTCAGTTTATTTAACAAAGCACAGAGGTTCAAGTGATAGCCAGTAGAAGTATTGGAAATACATGCTTACCTATAAAACAAAATCATACCGTGCATTCTACAGCCTAGATTTCACGTCTTGCAGAGAAATTCTTGCCTGAATCCTTGCAGCATTTTGCCACCAGACTTGACTGGGATCCTCCTTTCATGAGACAGACACACTGTCAGCTTGTCTCCCAGGTGAAGGACCCAGTGTGTTTCTTTGCCCCTCAAGATTTACCAGTTTCATCCTTTGTCTATATTCATGAACAGGACACCCCTCGCTGTTTGTTCCATCCTGCAGACTTCCCCTCTTGTAGAGTTCACACTCTCTTATTTAGCTGGTGACTCAGTATACAAATAGGCCTACAATTGTGGGCCAGTGGTTTTCAAACTTTTTTCATTTGTGGACTCCTAAAAATTTCGAGTGGAGGTGCAGACCCCTTTGGAAATCTTAGACATAGCCTGGGATCTGCAGATCACAGGTTGAAAAAACACTATTCTATGGTAGTGACAATCTTTCACAGACCCCCTTAGACAGTCTGTGGATACCAAGGGGTCTGCCGACCACAGGTTGAATCCACTGCAATGGACAATAGTCAAATGACCAGACAGGGAGATAGGCATCAGATATCTCCTCCCTAAAAGGAACATTTCCAAGGTACATCACCTCCTGGTGACTTGACAACTCCAAGTCCTTAAGAATATAATGTTCAGTACACATACGTAAGCCCTTAAATATTAGCCATACATACATTTCACAATCATTATGTCAACCAGTGGGCTACTGGCTCTCAATGGAGACCTCACATGCCACCCTTTGGTGAACTAATATGCGTATACCCAACCCAGGGGATGACTGTAAATCCCTACGCACCCCATGCCCACTGCCATTTGGCACCAATGGGTCCCTGGGTCCCACACAGAGCCCACCCTACCAGTCTTTGGCTGCTGTCTGACAAACTCAGTCCTGGAGTATGCAGGCATAAGTCCTTTGCTATCAATGGGCAACGGGCATTCTTGGTTTAAACCATGAACATAAGGACATAGTAATGGCCTTACTGGGTCAGACCAAAGGTCCATCTAGCCCAGTATCCTGTCTTCCAACAGTAGCCAATGGCAGGTGCCCCAGAGGGAATGAACAGAACAGGTCATCATTAAGTGATCCATCCCCTGTCGCCCATTCCAAGCTTCTGGCAAACAGGGGCTAGGGACACCATCCCTGCCAATCCTGGCTAATAGCCATTGAGGGACCTATCCTCCATGAACTTATCTAGTTCTTTTTTGAACCCTGTTATAGTCTTGGCCTTCACAACATCCTCTGGCAAAGAGTTCCATAAGTTGACTGTGCATTGTGTGAAGAAATACTTCCTTTTGTTTATTTTAAACCTGCTGCCTATTAATTTCATTTGGTGACCCCCTAGTTCTTGTGTTATGAGAAGGAGTAAATAATACCTTCTTATTTACTTTCTCCACACTAGTCATGCTTTTATAGACCTCTATCATATCCCCCTTAGTCATCTCTTTTCCAAGATGAAAAGACCCAGTCTTATTAATCTCTCCTCATACGGAAGCTCTTTCATACCCCTAATCATTTTTGTTGCCCTTTTCTGAACCTTTTCCAATTCCAATATATCTTTTTTGAGATGGGGTGACCATATCTGTCTGCATGCAGTATTCAAGAGGTGGATGTACCATAGATTTATATAGAGGCAATATGATATTTTCTGTTTTATTATCTATCCCTTTCTTAATGATTCCCAACATTCTGTTCGCTTCTTTGACTGATGCTGTGCATTGAGTGGCTCTTTTCAGAGAAAAAAGAAAAGGAGGACTTGTGGCACCTTAGAGACTAACAAATTTATTTGAGCATAAGCTTTCGTGAACTATCCACAATGACTCCAAGATCTCTCTCTTGAGTGGTTTACAGCTAATTTATACCCCATCATTTTATATGTACTGTTGGGATTATGACAGGTTTCAGAGGAACAGCCGTGTTAGTCTGTATTCGCAAAAAGAAAAGGAGTACTTGTGGCACCTTAGAGACTAACCAATTTATTTGAGCATGAGCTTTCGTGAGCTACAGCTCACTTCATCAGATGTTTACCGTGGAAACTGCAGCAGACTTTATATACACACAGAAATCATGAAACAATACCTCCTCCCACCCCACTGTCCTGCTGGTAATAGCTTATCTAAAGTGATCAACAGGTGGGCCATTTGTTGATCACTTTAGATAAGCTATTACCAGCAGGACAGTGGGGTGGGAGGAGGTATTGTTTCATGATTTCTGTGTGTATATAAAGTCTGCTGCAGTTTCCACGGTAAACATCTGATGAAGTGAGCTGTAGCTCACGAAAGCTCATGCTCAAATAAATTGGTTAGTCTCTAAGGTGCCACAAGTACTCCTTTTCTTGTTGGGATTATGTTTTCCAATGTGGATTACTTTGCACTTAGCAACATTGGATTTCATCAGCCATTTTGTTGCCATCACCCAGCTATGTGAGATCCCTTTGTAGCTCTTCGCAGTCTGTTTTGGACTTAACTATCTTGAGCAGTTTTGTATCATCTGCAAATTTTGCCACCTCACTGCTTACCCCTTTTTTCAGATCATTTATGAATATGTTGAATAGGACTGGGCCCAGTACAGACCCCTGGGGGACTCCACTATTTACCTCCATTCTGAAAACTGACCATTTATTCCTACGCTTTATTTCCTGTCTTTTAACCAGTTACCAATCCGGGAGAAGACCTTCTCTCTTATCCCATGACAGCTTACTTTGCTTTAGAGCCTTTGGTGAGGTATCTTGTCAAAGGTGGAATCAAGTGGAGCTAGACTAGGGCTGAATATGGTCTACTATTGCTCTGGAAATGTAAGACCCCATACATTCACAGTAGAGCCTAGAAACACGAAGTGGAGCAGCTCTACTATGTGACCCAGTTGCTTTCCCTGTCAAAGAGGTTTGTTGCACATAACAATTTCAGGCATTTTGTCCAGTCAAGTTTGAAACATGCTAAGACATGAGGCTCCCACCACATTCTTTGCTGAGGATGTCACAGGCCAACAGACTCTTCTGAACTGTTCCCTTCTGTCTTCACACTCTCAATTTCTTCCTTTAGCTACCCTTCCTTGGCCTGTCTCAAACAATGCCTGTCCTTCCGTGATGGGTACATGTTTGTAGCTGACAATCAAGCCAAGATACACATATTTTGGTCCAGATCCTCAGCTGGTATAAAGGGACATCTCTCTGTTGAAGTCCATGGAGCTGGGCCCAATTCCACCAGCTAAGGAGACTTGTTCTTTATGCTTAGTATACATCAAGCCAGATTAGAAATCCTATAACTAGGCTGGGTGCTTGGCAAATGTGGGCACCCAAAAAGATGTTGCAGATAAGTTACAGTTTATTGGTGAAAGTTTTACATGAAGAGCACGATCACAGTAAAACGCATGGATTGTTGCTTTACACCAATATACAGGATTCACTAGCATTACCAAATTTACTGACATTCTCTGAGCACTCAGGAGTGAGATCTACAATGGCAATGAATCGCCTTTGACTCCTCTGAGTTAAATAGGCGTTCGGCACTTGAACACCTTTGTGAATCTCATCCCAGGAGTCTTGGTTCTCCAGCTCCTGTCTGAGCATCCTGTAGCCACCACCGTTCCACAGTGTTTGGAAGGCCTGACTGGCAAATACTAACAGTGCTATAATGATTTGCTTTGTAAATGAAGTCAGTTGATCTGACCCATCCATTTTGGATTGACCTCTTCATGAGAAGTCCTAAGGCATGTACAGCATATATGTGACCGTATAAACTCTCCCACTTTTGTTCGCCCCAAAGTCTTGGTTTATAATATGGAGGAGATTTTTTCCAGGACTTTAAACATGTTTTGCTAAGACAATCGCTATCACCAATTTTTTGGTGGCCTGGTCTCCTCCCGTGTTATTCTTCTGGTCTTATAGAATGATTTTAACATTACACCACATTAGCCAGCTCACACACATAGCACATTAAATATGCAGCCACCTGGTCATATGTTAGCAGTTTACTTTAAAAGAAAGAGACAAGTATTGAATCAATAGCCGAGCTGAAAGGCCCCAAGGTCCAGAGCCTCAAAAGTATTTATGCACCTAACTCCCATGGATTTAAATTGGTGGTAGGCAGGGCCATCCCTAGGGGGATTCAGGGCCCGGGACAGCACTTTCCCCGCCGCCCCATGCCCCGCCCCCACTCCACCCCTTCCCCAAACCCCGCCCCGGCTCCACCCTGCCACGCCTCTTTCCACCCCTGCTCTGCACTGTCCCCGCCCCTTCCCCCAAGTCCCACTTGACCTCTTCCCACCCCTGGTCCGCCCTGCCCCCATTCCACCCTTTTCCCCAAGCCCCTGCCCCTGCCCTGCCTCTTTCCGGCTTCCGCCTCCTCTCCCGAGCGACCCGGGAGCCAGCGGGATGGGCTGAGGCTGGGTCACTTGCTGTTACTGGCACCAGGCCCCCCACTAACCCTCCAGGCCACCCTGGACCCTGCGTCCCAAAACACGGGGGCCCCCACAAAGTGCGGGGGCCCCCCAAAGCATGGGGCCTGGGGCAGTTGCCCCGGTTCATCCTATGGGTGGGATGGCTCTGGCGGTAGGTGCCTAATACATTTGAGGATCGGGGCCCAAATCACCAACCTTTTCTCCCTGGTATAAACTGTGAGTGCATTTGTCAACCTTCCTCTCTCAAAGGGGCAGCTTCTGGTAGCTGGGGCAGCTGCTGAGCATGGCAATGGCTGCCGGGTGGGTTAAACAATCAGGAGAATGACTTCAGCTATGACAATGCACAGGCCATAAATTAAACCAAAGGGTGTAGATTAGGATGTGCAAAATAAACTAGTGACACAGGCATAGCGGGTGAAGTAGAAGAATGTGATTGACCGGCTAGGTTTTGTGCAAACCAGCTAGCCAAGATCAGGAGAAAATCTGTTTCTCAATGGGATTGAGATGCTTCAGTGGCTCCCTGCTCAGGGGTGAATTCTTCTGGACACAACAGTCAATCCTTATGACAGACAAGAAAATGAAAAACGACAAGCTTTGCCGGTGCTCAGCCCATCACAAAGAAATCCTATACCGGGTCATGCAGCTAGTCACCCTGTAGGAGAACTACAGAGAACTGCTATGTGAAACCAGGTCTGAATGAGGCCAGGTTCCAATATGGCAGCATCTAATCATCGAATAGTAGGACTGGAAGGGGCCTCGAGAAGTCACCTAGTCCAGTCCCCTGCACTCATGGCAGGACTAAGTGTTCTCTAGACCAGTATTATCTAACTCAGGAGATTAATGCTCAGTAAAAGAAACCACAAAGCAGGTCCCTTATCAACACTTTTGCCTGCATTAATAATACAGCAGCATGCCCAAAGCCGCTCGACTGTAACTAGATAGGGCAGACCCCCTGCTATGGCTGAAGAGGTGTTGGCTCAGCTCGGGGAGAAATGGGTATGCGAAATTTCCTGGCTTCTGGCTCTAACCACTAGGCTGACTGCTCACAGCCTGGGCTCTGACCTAGGGACCCACATGTTTTTATGACAACTGGTAAGTGCCAGGTCACAGGGGTGCACCAGCCACATCCCTGTGCCTCAGTTGCTAGCTACAGGTAAGGCATTGGTATTGGGCGTGTGTGTGCTGGTGGGGAGGAGGCCTTCATATGTACACAGCTTGAGGATCCCTCTCTTAAGGGTCAGGCATTAGTGTCTGGGTAAGCCAACTTCATGGCCAGTTTGAGTCGGCAAGAGCTGGGCCAAGTTGTTTTAGCACAGCCCAGCTGTGGGCCCATGGGGGCTATATTTTAGCTACACACCAGGCTGTATCTTGAAGTGTGATGAAAAGGGGCCAGTTGTGTGACGTGTAAACCCTTGTCTCAATGTGAAAATGCTGTTGGGTCAGACAGGAGGGCTTGCCCACAAAGCTAGGGGCAAAATTCACCCCATGGAGGGGCGGGGACAGCACAAGACTTGGGTCAGCCTGTTGTTCAGTCAGGTCAGCTGGGCACACCGTTACGCTGTCAAAAAAATCACCAGGCCCCTCTTACAGGCGTGATAAAAGTAAGATGAAAACTAAAATGCTCCATGTTAACAATACTAGCCCTATGTAACTGATGGGGTGGGTGGGTGTGAGTGAGAGAGATTTGAGAGCTTGACAGAAAGCGCTTGACCTTGAAGGACATGGGGGGTGACTGGAGGAGCAACGGTTTCTTCGCTTTGGATTTTTCAACACTTTGTGATCTGCCCAGTTGCATTTTATGATCTGCCCCAGGAGTCACAACCCACTGGTTGGCAGACAGACAGTGGTCTAGAAATTGTTTAAATTTTATTTAAGCCAGATGGGAGAAATGTGAATGTCCCGTGTCCCTCCCCACCCCCCACCCCCCGCCCCCGCTGAAGTATCTGCTGTATGCCAAGGCCAATCTTCTGTTGACATTTAGGCACTTTCTGTATTTACAAAAAGAACAGGAGGACTTGTGGCACCTTAGAGACTAACCAATTTATTTGAGCATAAGCTTTCGTGAGCTACAGCTCACTTCATCGGATGCATACTGTGGAAAGTACAGAAGATGTTTTTATACATACAAACCATGAAAAAAATGGGTGATTATCACTGCAAAAGGTTTTCTCTCCCTCCACCCTACTCTCCTGCTGGTAATAGCTTATCTAAAGAGATCACTCTCCTTACAATGTGTATGATAATCAAGGTGGGATAATCAGCGGCACTGCTATGGGTACCCGCATGGCCCCACAGTATGCCAACATTTTTATGGCTGACTTAGAACAACGCTTCCTCAGCTCTTGTCCCCTAAAGCCCCTACTCTACTTGCGCTATATTGATGACATCTTCATCATCTGGACCCATGGAAAAGAAGCCCTTGAGGAATTCCACCGTGATTTCAACAATTTCCATCCCACCATCAACTTCAGCCTGGTCCAGTCCACACAAGAGATCCACTTCCTGGACACTACAGTGCTAATAAACGATGGTCACATAAACACCACGCTATACCGGAAACCTACTGACCGCTATTCCTACCTACATGCCTCCAGCTTTCACTCTGACCACACCACACGATCCATTGTCTACAGCCAAGCTCTGCGATACAACCGCATTTGCTCCAACCCCTCAGACAGAGACAAACACCTACAAGATCTCTATCAAGCATTCTTACAACTACAGTACCCACCTGCGGAAGTGAAGAAACAGATTGACAGAGCCAGAAGAGTTCCCAGAAGTCACCTACTACAGGACAGGCCTAACAAAGAAAATAACAGAATGCCACTAGCCGTCACCTTCAGCCCCCAACTAAAACCCCTCCAACGCATTATTAAGGATCTACAACCTATCCTGAAGGACGACACATCACTCTCACAAATCTTGGGAGACAGGCCAGTCCTTGCCTATAGACAGCCCCCCAGCCTGAAGTGAATACTCACGAACAACCACATACCACACAACAGAACCACTAACCCAGGAACCTATCCTTGCAACAAAGCCCATTGCCAACTGTGTCCACATATCTATTCAGGGGACACCATCACAGGGCCTAATAACATCAGCCACACTATCAGAGGCTCATTCATCTGCACATCTACCAATGTGATATATGCCATCATGTGCCAGCAATGCCCCTCTGCCATGTACATGGGCCAAACTGGACAGTCTCTACGTAAAAGAATAAATGGACACAAATCAGATGTCAAGAATTATAACATTCATAAACCAGTCGGAGAACACTTCAATCTCTCTGGTCACGCAATCACAGACATGAAAGTTGCGATATTACAACAGAAAAACTTCAAATCCAGACTCCAGCGAGACTGCTGAATTGGAATTCATTTGCAAATTGGATACAATTAACTTAGGTTTGAATAAAGACTGGGAGTGGCTAAGTCATTATGCAAGGTAACCTATTTCCCCTTGTTTTTTTCCAACCCCCCCCACCCCCCTTCCTCAGACGTTCTTGTTAAACCCTGGATTTGTGCTGGAAATGGCCCACCTTCATTATCATACACATTGTAAGGAGAGGTTTCAGAGTAACAGCCGTGTTAGTCTGTATTCGCAAAAAGAAAAGGAGTACTTGTGGCACCTTAAAGACTAACCAATTTATTTGAGCATGAGCTTTCGTGAGCTACAGCTCACTTCGTCGGATGCATACCGTGGAAACTGCAGCAGACTTTATATATACACAGAGAATATGAAACAATACCTCCTCCCACCCCACTGTCCTGCTGGTAATAGCTTATCTAAAGTGATCATCAAGTTGGGCCATTTCCAGCACAAATCCAGGTTTTCTCACCCTCCGCCCCCCCCCCCCACACACACACAAACTCACTCTCCTGCTGGTAATAGGAGAGTGATCACTTTACATAAGCTATTACCAGCAGGACAGTGGGGTGGGGGGAGAGAAAACCTTTTGTAGTGATAATCACCCATTTTTTTCATGGTTTGTGTGTATAAAAACATCTTCTGTACTTTCCACGGTATGCATCCGATGAAGTGAGCTGTAGCTCACGAAAGCTCATGGTCAGATAAATTGGTTCGTCTCTAAGGTGCCACAAGTCCTCCTTCTCTTTTTGCGAATACAGACTAACACGGCTGTTACTCTGAAACCTGTAGTTAAGGTGAGCTATTATCAGCAGGAGAAAGAAAAAGTGTGTCGTGATACTCAAGATGGCTCATTTAGACAGTTGACAGAAAGGTGTGAGGATACTTAATGTGGGGAAATAGGTTCAATGGCTGCTACTCTGAAACCTTTCTGTGTTTAGGCACTCCAAATGTGGCTGCCTACCCAGCTTTGTGTATTGCTCTCCATATCTTCTAGAACTGCTTACAAACATACACCACAAGGTGGTAGCACCTCCCCACACGCAGGAACCACATTTCAGTGTTAGTCTCTGTGAAAAACCCGTTTACGTTGTTTAGGCTCTGATATGACGCTTCATGTCCCCCCAGCCCCCAATATTTTCATGTTGCTAGTGAAGACGGGGCCAACAGCCATTCAAATCATAGACTAGTCTCTACCGCGATGAGTCGTACAGGTTGTTAACATAGTCAGGGGCAAGTTTTGCACTGATCCAGGGGTGACAGTTGATGCAAATTATATATTAAGGTAGTTTGCACATTTGCAAACAGTTATTCGTATAACCCTAAGCTTCTGCTTACGGTCAATAAACCCTGACCTAAGCAGTGGCAGGGGTAGGACACAGAGGTGCACAAAACTTGGCATCTGTGGGGAGGGGTGCTAGAGAGTGTCTGGAAGTATTAGGTAGATTGTGGTGAAGAGGAAGACCATTGCTGGATATTTGGGGGGGGGGGGGGGCTGGCTGGGGAAGCCTGTTGGGGTGGCTGGGGCAATAATGGTGTCTGGGAGGCAGTGTCTTGGGGGAAGCAGGATGGGAGGCTGGGGGAACTGGGGATCCTGGTGGGGAGGGTGGCAGTCTCTTGGAGGAAGTTGGGTGAGGCGTGTCGGGTGGGAGTGGCTGGGAGGGGAGCTAGGGCTACAGCATGGTGTTGGGGTTGCCTAGGGCACTGTAGGACGCGCTTGAGGCCAGGGGTGCAGGAAAAGTACCACTTCATCTTGTCCCAATGGCCACCAACGCTGCTTGCCACCCCTGCCCCTTCCGTATTTGGCTCCAGCAGGGAAGTTTTCTGTTCTGTGGGCACTACTGTGGCTTGGGTATGTGTGTCACACAAGATGGCTTACACTTGGCAGCCCTGTGTAATAGGCCATGGGTGGGAGAAGAGGGGAAAGACCAGGAAACTGAGGGAAAACTGCTCTTGGGAGAACGTTACCCCATAAAGCTCAAACTATTTATTATTGTCCATATGAAACTCCTGGTCCATATGAAACTGAGGGCACAGCTCCCCTCAACCTCTGTGGCCATTAGGGCCCACTCCCACAAACACTTGGGCACATGGGTAACCTGACTCATATGAGCAGCCCTATAAAAATTAATGCAACAATTTACTTGAGTAAACTTTCATGTGTTGGGGTAGAGGGCTGTCTCACTTCGGGTCTACGTGGCCCTGGGTTCAACTCTCAGAGGAGCTCTTAAGAACAGATGGAGATGGAACGGCCATCAATAAATTTAGGCTGGAAACCTGAAGGTTTATAACCACCAGAAGAGTGAGGTTCTGGAGCAGCCTCTCAATTGCAGTAGCGAGGGCAAGACACCAAACCAGTTTTAAAAAGGAGCTTGATCAGCGTATGAATGGGATTATCTGAGGATGCTTCTTGCAGTGGCACTAGTCTTGACCCAGTAGGTCTTTTCCACTCCCATGTGTGCAGCTAGGTGTCTGCCGTATGGCCCCGATCCTGCTGTGGTGCCCCACCGATGGCACACAGTTGCATTGACTTCAACTGCAGGAAGGGTGCTTTTGTAGGAAAGTCTTGTCTACGGTGAAGAGGTCATAGCTGTAAATCTTTATTTCCCTGCCTTAAAATTGATCCATAGTCGAAAATATACATCTAGCTTATTTAATTTTCCATCTGAAGATATAAATATTACTACGCCACACCAGCCATTGTTATTTTTATTTTATGTGCGTACATCTGCAGTATAAAGAAACCACAAATCCGTTTCCAGTTGCTCATATTAAGCGATGAGAATTTTAGACAAAGGATCAAAAGGATGCTCTTTTACAAGAAGAGCTGACGCAGTGCCCAGGGCAGACATAGCATAAGGGGATGGCCCCTTACAGAGAACATTAGGGTTGCTGGAACTGAAAGGTAAGATTGCAATTAACAAAGAGATGATCTGAATTACTTGGTTGGGAGGGAGTCTAGCCAGGTACTCTCTAGTCTTAGTGAGGGAACTAGAGATATAGGGCTTGAACCCTTTGGAAAGGCTCTGTTTGATCTGAATGGGCTGTGGGTCAGGGCCGTATTGTGATGATGCCTTCCAACAAGCGTTAACACACGCTTTGCAGTTCTAGATCACGGGATTAAATGCAAAGCACTTGGCAAAGGCCCAAATCCTGAGACGTGGACTTTGCAGTGAAGAGTGAGAGATGTCTGGGACAAGAAGTTCCGCCAGGAGGATCCACAGAGAAATAGGGTGACCAGATGTCCCATTTTTAAAGGGACAGTCCCATATTTAAGCCTTCCTGCAGGTGTCCTGACTTTTTCTTAAAAACAGGCAAATTGTCCCGTATTTTCTGTCTCCCCCCCCCCACTCCTGCTGCTGGCCAGATCCCTGCTTGCCAGCCACCCTCCCACCAGCGTCGAGTGGGGGGCGGTCCAGTGGCCGGCGATGGGGGAGGATCTGCAAGGTTGGCGGTGGGGCAAAGATGCAGCATGTGGGTCCGGCCGCTCCCCCTGCTGGTCCTTCAGTGCAGCCCCTGCTGCATGCCAGCTCGCAGGCAGCAAGACCCAGCCCCCCAGTCCATTTCCGGCCAGCACTGGTGGTTGGTGAGTGTGGGCAGGTGCCAGGTAGTGACCAGTTACATGTCACCTCTGCTGCCCACCAGTCAGCCCTTTATGCGTTCCCCCTCTCGCTGTCCTCTCCCTGCTTTGCCCCTTCACCCACACCAACCCTGCTGCTCCTCCCACGAGGTGCATCCTGCTCCCAGCACTGGGCAGAGAACCAGCCCCTGGTGGGACTGCTCAGCTCACCAGCAGCCTGGCCAGCAGGCTCCTTCCTTCCCCCACTGCCTCTGGCTGGGCCGACGCCCCAGGAAAACCTAAGACCCTCTGGCCTGGGGCGCTGGCCAGAAGGAGCCAAACCCTGCATATGCCAAAGCCCCGCACAGCGCTGGCATGGGGAAGCTTCTCTGCCCTTCAGCTAAGCTCTGGAGTGGGGGGAAGCGATTTCCAGCCTGTTCACGCCTTGACCTGCAGGCTCCACAGCAGCCCCCCCCAGGCAGGGGCTGACCACCATCTTCATCTCCCAACCCCCCGCCTGCCCCCAGGGAGCGCAGGGCTGCTCCCTCCCCTAGGCACCCTCCCCTGCTGAGCCACCTCCCTGGCTGAGTTCGCTGAATCCACTGGGCCCTGGTGCACAATGCAACCTAGGGCTTAACCCCTTCCTGCCCATGCTGTAGCTGGGGGGTGGGGTGGGGGAACAGGAGGTGATTGGGTTATGTCAGTGGGGGCATTGTGGGCAGGGAGGGAGAAGCTGCTTCCAGCCACGGGGGGAGGACAGGGGGAGGAGAGGAGAAATGAGCTCTGCAAAGACAAGGGCCAGGCCATCCCTTCCCCTCTCCTCCTCCCCAGCAGCGAGAAGCAGCTCCCATCCCTTCCCTCCCATACAGTGCCAAAAGACTGCCGCTGGCCACATTCTGGTGTGAACCCTGGCAAAATCTGGGGGGGGGGGGCATGTGACCCCACATGTTACCTTGGGAAGACGCGGCACCAGGTACCAGGAGAAGCAGGTCCGTCCCAGGGACCCAGCCAGGCATGGAGAGCAGAGAGCACCAGGCAGGGAGGGTCAGGTCAGTCAGTCACCCCCCCACCATGGGAGAGAGACCTACTGGAGTATGTGTGAGTCACCCCTCCCTGTGTGAACCCTAGAGCCTTAAAGATAAGAAGGTAAATAAAAAGAATCCAACTCCGGTATTTCTTTTTAATGGGGGCTCAGTCGACCTGATGTTAATTTGAACGTTTGCCCTGCATAGTTCTGACTGATTGCCACTGAACGGCTTGAATACAAATAATTCTACCCGGTGTCCCGTATTCAGCATAGGGAAATACGGTCACCCTACAGAGACTCCATCTTGGCCATCCCTCCTTTAATTTTTCAGGAGACCACTCTGCAACAGCTCCGCTTGCTCTGGGAGGCTCACACGGAGGACGTGCCATTCCGGTAGATGGACATTTTCCTCTTAGGGCTGATTTTTTCAAGCAGTGATAACTGAGTGACATAGTTAATGGGGCTGTTTTCTCTAGACATGGTCCGAGGTTTGCGGGTGAAGTTCAGGTACTCTTGATACTGCCACTTCTGCAGGCGCTTCCTTAATTCAGCCTGAACCTAAGGAAAAACATGAAAAGAGGGGGGAGGGGGAGACAGGCCAAAGAATTGGACATAGAACTAATGTGGCTATTCCAACTTCACACTGAGGCTAAGATTTTTAAAAAAATACCTGCCCAGTGTAAGGTTTCTAAATCCAGATCTAGGTGCCTAAACAAGTGATTGATTTTCAAAAGCGCTCAGGCCCCAGTTTTAGTGTCCCCCACCACCCACCTCCACCTGTCATCCCTCTGTTTGTCAGGTCCTAACACAATGGCTTTTGTGCTTTATTCCATGGGGCCACCAAGTTGTGGTAACATCTGCTGGAGCTCATCCACGAGGCCCTTAGCCTGTCCAAATCTAAGTCCGTCTGAAAAGACCCACTTCAGCCCTGTTACAACGAATAGAGGTGACTTGAGTGGATTAGTCTTTTTATGTCCCCTTTCTCCTAACCTCTGTCTGGATAGTGCCTAGCACATTGTAGGTACTGCCATCACTCTCACTCTCTCTCTCTCACACATACCCCCCATACTCTGATAGCCACGGAAATGCGTCTGCAGTGGCTGCCGTCAATACCTTTGAATCATAGACGTGTGGAGGACTGGAAGGGACCTCGGTAGGTCATCTAGTCCAGTTCCCTGCACTCAAGGCAGGACAATGTAATAAATAGACCATTCCTGACAGGTGTTTGTCTAACCTGTTCTTAAAAACCTCCAGTGACAGAGATTCTATACTATTCATATCGTCTATGTATAGTCTATACATTATAGCTACGGCTCCGGGTCTGTCACGGAGGTTGCAGAAGTCACGGACCACCCACGGACGCACTCACAGGAAAAAAATGGTGGTTGCTGAGCACCCACTGGCAGCCGCCCCCCATCAGCGCCTCCCCCTTACCTCCAGCGCCTCCTGCCTGCCACAATCAGCTGTTCCATGGTGTGCAGGAGGCTCTGGGGGGGGGGGCAGAGGGGAGGAGCAAGGGTGGGGCACACTTGGGGGCAGAACAGAGCGGGAAGAGGCAGGGTAGGGGGGAGGCACCTTGGGTGAAGGGGTGGAGTGGGAGCGGGGTCTGGAGAGGAGCCAGAGGGAGCACCCCCCGGCACATTACAGTCGGCACCTATGCCCCCATCCCATCAAAGCCAGCAGCCAAATGGCTAAATCACTCACCTGGGAAACCTGAATTCAGATCCCTACTCTGCCTGATTTGGAGCATGGACATGACTGCTGGTCACTACATCCTAGCTGTATACCCCAACCAGCCTGCATTGGGTGTTCAGGGGTGGGGCACTCACTTGTTGGCCAGAGGGGGCGGGGGTTGATGCTATAGCCCAATGGTCTATGGGCTATTAGGACACACTCCTGGAGCTGCCTTTTGTGTGTGGCCCAATCCTGTAGGCATGCGCCAAGGAAGCTGAGGAGGGATATGATTGGTCTCTATAAATACATTGTGGGGTAAGCTAAAGGGCAATCTTAGTGTAACCCACGCACTTCCTAGGTGTGGTGCTCTGTCCCCTCTCACGGCACTGAGACCACTTAGAGATTAATGAGACTGCTAGAGCCTTAGCTAAGAGGCATGTGGGTTTTAACTCATGCAGTAGAGGCTCATGTATTTAGCTCCAGAGGTCCCAGGTTTGAGCTCGACAACTGGGGTCTGTTGGCATTACATTAGCACAGGATCCAATGGTTATGTACCGGCTGTGAAGAAACTCAGACTGGATATTAAAAGACGGTTTCTAACCAGGTGAGGTTCTGGAACAGCCTTCTAATAGGAGTTGTGGGGGCAAACAATTTCATTAGTTTTAAGAGAGTCCTGGACAAATTTTTGAGTGTGATTGTATGATGGGATTGCTTGTGATGATAGAGGGCATGGCTCAACAGCTCTGGGGCTCACTTCCAGTTTGCCTCTTATGTTCTTAAAGCTCATGCTTCAGGATTTCAGCCAGCTACCGGCAGGGGTCAGGAAGCAATTTTCCCCCTCGGTCAGACTGGCAGTAATCTTGGGGAGGGGGGGTGCGGTTTGCCTTTCTCTGCAGCATGTTGAGGCAGGTCACTTGCCAGGATTATCTGGGTACATCTCTCAGTCATTTCCCTGCTATTGTGGGGGCCTTAAGTACTGGTGCACCTCGGTCCCTCCTGTTCTCTGCCTGTGGCTGTCACACTTTGGTCTCACTTTGGGTACTGGGTTTAGTGTGCAGGGTCTAAGTGGCCTGTCATATACAGGAGGTCAGACTAGATGAGGAGAGGTCCCTTGTGGCCTTAAACTCTATATCCCTGCAATCAGGCTCCTCTGGGGGCACAGGCAAGGCAACACCCAGTTTGAGAATCATGCGAGGATTGAGAGGGGGCTCCAAGTAGCTCATTAGCTGTTACATCAGGGCTTTGGCAACTTTGCACACGCCCACCAGCGGGAATTTAAGGCACCTGCAGGCTTAAGTGACAACTGAGTGGCTGTTTTGAGAATGTCAGTGGTGCCTAAATGTTGGACTTAGGTGCCTAAAGAGGCAACTAGGTGCTGTGTACCTTTGTGACTCTGCCCCTTTGTGACTCAGGAACACCCATCACTTTGGAAGTCCATAGGACCCATGCTCGCAAGTTACTTCGGTGCTTTCAAAAATCCCACCCGAAACATCCATATTTGCTTATGCCTTAGTTGGCTTTTAAATACTCTTTTTATGGGACAAATTCAGGTAAGATCTGGCCATTCGCACTGCAAGCTCCATAAAGCACATATCTAGTATAAAAAATCCCCACACCTTCCCTTGGGAAACGGCCACTTTTTAAAACAGATGGCACTTTATGATGTATCTTGGAAAATGTAGCCAAGAGTCTTAGCAATAATCAAAGAACATGAAGCATAAGATTGAACAAGAGTATCTGGAACCACACAGGCTGCCCTGGAGAAGAAAAGAGCTTGCGAGAGGAAATAAAAGCTGAACAGAGGTCCAATATGTGTCTAGAGACACTAACTGAACACACTTTCTCATGGCAGGGGAATCCCTGACACTTGTCAAGGGGTCACTAGTTCAAGGCTGATGTTGTGTCTTCCTGTAGCAGACCAGAATTACATGTATTTAGATAAAGTAGAGAGACACAGGCAGGAAGACAGATAAGGCTATTTCATGCTTTCAGGAGCCGATCAAAGTAAAGCGCGATGGCCTATTCTGGAAATTGGAACACAAGGAAAACAATGGAAGCCCCTGACTTTCAAAGGTCTTATGCAATCGCATGTCTTGCTACTTACCTCTCCATTTAAGAAGCAATATAGAAGAGCGACAACAAAGCCCTAGGAAATTAAGGGGAAAAAAAGGTTATTTCTAAAAAAGGTGAACTTCCGCAAAGCAGGCCTTGGAGCACAGATAATTGTAGAGTGATGTAAGCCTAATTAATACTTTGATTAGGACACACAACAACATAATTTTTCCAATCAGTATTTATATGGCTTTCATATTCAGACTAAACACTGTCATGGCCCTGATATTGCATATGTGCACCACTTACCTCTAATGGATATAATCAGAACTGCTCACGTTTATGTGAGGAGCCCTATACTGTGAGCAGTTAACCAGAATTCTCCTTTAGCTCAAGTAGCAGGGGTCTATGTTTTTTAGAGCAGGCGGCTCTGAGTTCTATCCCTGTTTTGGCATGAAATCCTAGGCAGGCCAAGGTTTTTTTAAAAATATGTAGCAGTGAATTATAAGGCTATAATTATACAGCAGAGTTTTGACAGCATCTTTATAAATATGGCAAAGACTGTCATCAGTGAGATCATCAGAAACCTGTCATGTAATCACAGCTATGTAATGAAAGTGTGTTTTAAGTACTTGAGTGTGATATTTTCCAAAAGAGAACAGACAGTTGCTTCTGCTTATACACCCCTAAATGTTCTCCTGGAAGCCTAAAAATATCTTTCTGTAACAAACAGACTGTATGTACCCTGACCCCTGGTTCCTCCCTGGGGCCTATCATAGAGAGCATCTGGAGTAGACACGCCATGGGATAAGGACAGCTAAATTCTGGGGGTCAAAATTTCCACCCCATGCTTTCTCCTTTGGGCTGCAAGTTTACCAGTAAGTACCTGTGCCCAGCCTGTGTCGATAATTTGATTCAAAAGAGGCTGAAAAACAGTAAGTTATAAAAACTTCAGTTTCCCTTATAGACACTGTTTGTGGCAAAATATTTCTTTAGGGTGGAATTGCAACAGTTCCTAAATGACTTAGCAATGGCTTTCAATGGGACTTGTGCTCCCAAGTGACTTAGACAGTTTTGAAAATTACAGTTCTGGTGTATTTCTTTCTATTTCTAAAGCCAAGGAGGTGCCTCTCTATAGCCCCGTGTATCCTGACAACATTTCAGTTTGCCTACAAAACTGTGCAATAAAAGGAAACATCACTGTCAGCCTAACCATGTAACAAAATCCAGCCATGACAGAGCACAGCAGAGAGCCTGTCTCATGCCCGATCTCCTTCTGGCCCCAC
The DNA here is from genome assembly GCF_965140285.1 of Lepidochelys kempii. Taxonomy (NCBI): domain Eukaryota; kingdom Metazoa; phylum Chordata; order Testudines; family Cheloniidae; genus Lepidochelys; species Lepidochelys kempii. The sequence continues at coordinate 261,104,170 of NC_136381.1, forward strand.
CCCCCCACCCCCCCGGGCCCGCAAGTGCCTGGCAGCTTGCCCAGAACATTAAGAGATTCAGGCTATTTCTGACCAAGAAAGGATGATCATTCCAGGGCAAAAACCTTGCCAAGAGCCAGGGAGTGCCAGCTAGTGCACCGTGACTCATTGCAACCCCAGCAATATGGCACAAGAGAGGTAGTTTCTCAAATAGGCAGGTCCCAGGTAATTTAAGTGTACCTGGGTCAAAAGCAACACCTTAAAATTCTGTCTCAAAGCCAACAGGTAGCCATGCAGAACACGGAGCATTGGTGTAACGTTCACTGCATGGGCAGTTCATATCCCAGTCCAGTTTAAAGCTTCTGAATATACTTAAAGTGTAGCATCACCAGGTGTGCATTGCAGTCATCTAATCTCAAAGTGACAGAGGCATGGATGAAAGCAGCAAGGTCTACATCCAAAAGAAGAGCCATACTCTTCTGGCCATGATAAGATAGAGAAAGTGGTCCTGGCCATAACTGCTACTTCATCACGTAACAGCAGTTGTTGGTCTAACTGGACCCACAGACTAAGAATTCAAATAGTGAACGGTGGGTGCACTGCCAATGGAAGGAGAGAGACTGATGTTATTTCTCCTAACCTACTCTCATCGCCCTTGTTTTATCTGGATTGAATGTCAGGCAGCTCATTCTGATCGACACCCGAGGCTTCATGAGACACCAGGTAAGGCACTTAGTCACCCTCCCTGGATTGGGCAAGGTTGGGACAGTTATTAATTCTGTCTTTGTTTATTATACCTGAAAGGAGCCCAAGCCCAGCTCAATATAAAGTCTAGCTTCCAATCCAGTGCTTTCTGGGCAAAACGCAAACACGATATAGTGCACTCCAAAGAGTGGGATCAGGAGCAGTGTGGATTTAGCTAGTCTCCTGGAAAATGAAAAAAAACAAAAACAAAAAAAAACACAAACGTGACACACTTGACAACATTTCAATGAATTTAATGGAAGGTGGGAAACTAACAGAACGGAGACTGAGGGCGTGTGCGCATGGCATAGCAATGCACACTATGGAGGGAGGGGAGAGGGGATTTCTAAAGCACACTAATATGCTGCACATTCATTGGTCTGTGTAGACCCTGCTGGTGTGTAATAGTTAAAGTGCGGGAGGGAACTTTTAGTGTGCACCATCAGGATTCAGACGGACCAATTAATACGCAACCCATTAGTGTGCTTTAGAAATCACATTGCCGGAGTGCCCAAGGCTGAGCCATGTAGACAAGACCTAAATCCTCAATTTATCTACAGATCAGGCAAAGCCAACGTGTGTGCACCATGTCTAATGGCAATAGGGTCGTTCATTCTCTATGCCTTTGCAATCTTTTTGCTCTCTCCTGTGTCAACAGGCATGGATGCTAGTCTGTGGTATGCATGATGGCGGTTCTTCTGATGGAGCCACCTGTCCATTTTGAAATGGATGCAGGCCACCGACTCTTTTACATAGATAATCAAACATGCTTTTGGGACTGAATTGGACTGGCAATCTAGTATTGAAATTTCTCCAGCCTTACCAAAGCCATGAGCCAACTAGTCCCCTGCGGGTTTCTAAGAGACCATTACAGAGGCTGGCAGGGTTGAGTCTCTCACGAAGGGCATGGAACCAGAATGGGAGGAGTTAAACAGCTGGGAACCAGATGCATCTGGAGCTCATTCAACTACAGGCCATAGCTGATGTGCATAAAATAAGAAAGGTGAGGAAGAAAGGAGGGGCCAATTGTGTGGCAACCTAAGAGTGTGTGAAGTTGATTACAATTTGTTAGGTGCAGGGCTTTCAGTTGGGCCTCGCTGGTGGACTAGCATAGAGAGGACTTTATATTGGGGCCTCTAGAAAAAAGAGGGCAGATTTCTACCGGCTCATACCTTAGGTGGCAACTCGACTTTGTTTTTTTGTTCTGGGAGTTACTTTCCCCACTATTGAGAAAGAGGCCACAGGGGGACACCCCCAGGAAACAATATCTTAAACCAGATCCAATGGGAGATAATACAAAAAAAGAAAAGGAGTATTTGTGGCACCTTAGAGACTAACCAATTTAAGGTGCCACAAGTACTCCTTTTCTTTTTGCGAATACAGACTAACACGGCTGTTACTCTGAAACCAACACAAAAAACGTATTGTCACTTACACAAAATGACTAGAATGGCTGCCGCTGACCTCTGGAGATTGTAATTTCTGCACCAGAATTCTGATCACATTGACAAATATAGTAAAGTTCATCTGCAAAGAGAAAAACGGGTTTCTAAGCTTCCTAGGAGACTGAGCCATATCTTCAATGGGTGCAAATCAACATAGATCCAACCATATCAAAGCAGCTATGCCAATTTATGCCAACTGAATATCTGGTTCTCAATCTGTACACAGTCAAATAAATAATAAGGGCAACATTTTCTATCTTAGATGCCTAAAGTGACACCCCCAAATCCTTATTTAGGCACCTAAGTAAACATAGGGTGACCAGACAGCAAATGTGAAAAATCTGGACAGGGGGTGGGGGATAATAGGAGCTTATATAAGAAAAAGACCCAAAAATCAGGACTGTCCCTATAAAATCAGGACATCTGGTCACCCTAGGTAAACATGATCTGATTTTCAATTATGATGTGCTTCCACAATGACTTTGAATAGGAGGCTTACTTGCTCAGACCCTGAAAATCAGACCAATTTTTTGTTATGCCTAATGATGGATGTAGGTGCTAATCTTTAGGCACCCATGTTTGAAAACTTTGACCGATTCACATTTCTATAACGTTCCACAAAACAGATCTTGCAACACAATTTAAGTCAGCAAGAATCCTGCTCGCATATACAATGGCCAAATTTTTCCTAAACATGCATCCTAAGGGCTCAAGTGCAAGTGCACTGGCATGAAGCTGGAGAAAAGACTGAGGAGATCCTGGGGAGAGGGGCAATATTGTTCACTGGTTTGGAGAGAAAACAGAAGAATAAAAACAGGGGAAAGAGAAATGACTAGGCACAGGCATGTCACAAGCCCGTTATTATTACGTATTTGTATTGTGGTAGCTCCTAGGAGCCTCAGTCATGGACAGGACCCTGTTGTGCTAGACTCTGTACAAACACAGAACAAAAAGACACCCCGTGCTCCAAAGAGTTCACAATCTAAGTATATCTTCACATTTTGGAGATGGATTCTCTGGTCAGACACATGAGTAAGTGACACAAAATAGATGATGATCTTACACGTTACTCGCTGCAATGAGCCTTTAAGGCTAAATTTTCCTGTACTTGCAAATGTGCAATGATCATGCATAGACAATGCAGGAGTGTCCTTATTTAGGCATGTTCCTGGCATTAGACTCTGAGTAATTAGCCTTGTATCACCTGCGTGTGATCTTGCACTATTGCCAGCCTTGGCTGGACACATATAGCTTACATTGGCTGAAACGGCGTTCAATACACATGTCCCAGGGCAACATGCTGCCCTTCATTTGTAATTTTCATGCCTTTCACTGCTGCTTGTCTCTCTTCCACTCACGATATAGCAAGTGTTATGCAACAATTTCCAGCTTCCTAAAATTAAAAACAAATTAAATGCAGTATGCGGCACTGTATGCCTGTCTTACTGAAAAGAGATATGTGCTTAGCTTTCAGTTCTTCAAAGGATTCAACAGATCAAAGGCAAAACTCACTAATACAGATAGCAGTATGGGTCCCTTGATGATCCATAACACTGCTGTATTCTCATCATCATCATCCCAGCATCTGAAACAGGAAACTAAATAATTACCTGGTCTGGTTTGTGCTGAATATTAAACGACTCAAGTCTTGGTACAGAAAAGTGGTTGTCGTTAACTCTTGCCGTTAGCAATTTAAAAGCATCTCCCAAAAGTTCTTCCAGATTTTCACTCCCAAGAAGGTTGCTCTATAGCCTAATTCAAAGAAGGCTTATCCAACTTGAGGCAAAGGCCTTGTCTACACTGGTGGTAGTGTTTAGGGTACATGTGGCTACAGACTGCAGTGAAAAACAGGCTACGTTCACACTGCAGTGTGTAGCTTTATGCAGCAGTGAAAGGCTCTGGCAGCGGAGAGGCCATGGGGAAAGACCAGAGCCCTGCTGCCAGAGACTTTCCCTGCTCTCTCCTCCTTGCCAGAACCTTTTCCTGCTCCCAGAGCCTTTCACTACGGGACACCACACTGTAAAAATAGAAGTGTATATGTGGGAAGCACTGCTTGGGGTGTGGAGAGCCATGTAGGGTACATACACTAAGGATCTGGCATGTCTTTTCTCTACCCACTTAAACTGTGCCACTCCATCTACTCTGCTATTTCTATCCGTGCTAGGGGGACATGCCGTGGCTGCACACCGCTGTAAATGTTGACATAGCCAAAGTGAAACAAGGAAGGGGACATTATCCTGATTGCAGGCTGCTCATTAAGACTTTCTCTCCCCTACTGTGTGGAGCTATATTTCAGGGCAAAGAAGAGAGGCTGGATTTAGCTGCAGTAAATCCAAAGCACTCCTCACTTCTTCGCCATGGCTTCCGGGCTGCTCAGCAGAGTCCAGGCACTGAGGTCCTGATGCTTCCACTTTAGAGCTTTTGACTGGAACCCGGCACAGTCTCGGGCAGGTGAGCAGCCGCCAAAATGGAGCCTTCATCTAAAAGGTGCAAGTGCGATGGTGTTAACAGCTAGCAGAGTGTGGGCACAGGGATGAAGGTAAATGTATCCAGGTTGGATTTTATGTTCTCCGGTGGTTTAGCTACTCTACAATGAACACAGGAACGGACAGACTGAGTCCGACCCAGTGTCCATCTGGTCCAGCATCCTGTCTCCGGCAGTGGCCAGCAGTAGCTGCATCAGAGGAAGGTGCAAGAAGTTAATGATAGGAAGATCTGAGATAACCGGTCCCCTTGGTCTATGGCGACACTTCTGGCAGCATGTAGAGTGCAAGCACATGAGGTTTCGGGCCCCGCTGCCGGAGCCTTTCCCCGCTGCTCTCCCTGCTGCAGAGGCCTCTTGCTGCAATGGGGAAGGGCCCTGGCAGTGGAGAGGCATCAGGACACTACACTGCCAAAAACAGCTATGGGAGGCATTGCTTGGATGTGAAGAGAGCCTGCGTAGGGTCTATACCCTGGGGGTTCAGGCATGTAGGGTACTCTGTGGTACTCTACTCAGCTAAGCTATCTCTCACCATCTACACACGTGCTGGCTGGGAGTGTGGTGTTTGTACTCTACACCCCACTGTAAGTGTCGACACACACTGTATTAGGTCTTTCCTGATCTCTAATAAGTAGAGATTGGCTTAAGCCCTGATGCATGAGGTTTAATGCCAATCAAGGCATTTCTGTCAGCAATAATGATCATAAATCTGGATATTCGTATTATTCACATAAATGCTCAATCCCTCTTTGAAGCCTGCTAAGTTCTTGGCATCGATGACATACTGTGGCAGTGAGTTCCAGAGTCTAATTACACAGGGTGTAATAAATATTACCTTGTATTGGTTTTGAAATTGCTACCTTTTAATTTCATTTAGGGTCTTCTTGTTCTTGCGTATGAGACAGGGACAAGAGATGCTCCCGATCCACTTTCTCTAGAGTAGTTGGTATTTTATATACTTTAGGTCCTGTTTTATTAATCTCCTTTGTAAGGTAAAAAATCCCAATCTTTTCAATCTTTCTTCAGAGGGGAGTTTTTCCAGGCCCTTGATCATTCTTATCACCCTTCCCTGAACCCCTTTTATCATCAAACAAAGACTTGTACAGTCTTTCCAGATTTGGTTCTGCCACTGAAATGAAAGGAATTTTTGCACCTGGAATAACTGCAGGATCACAGTAATTTGTCTGCTTGTCTTGCAGTCTTTCCACATGAGGAGATCCAGGGAAAGGAAGGACATTGAATTCACCCTTATACCTTAGAGGCTACATAAGAGGAGCATGTGCCATGAGAAGGTGAAGGACTGACATCCCCCCACCATTTACACAAACTAAAATGATGGGGTATTTTGCCAAAGTGAAACAAGGAAGGGGACATTATCCTGATTGCAGGCTGCTCATTAAGACTCTCTCTCCCCTGCTGTGTGGAGCTATATTTCAGGGCAAAGAAGAGAGGCTGGATTCAGCTGCAGTAAATCCAAAGCACTCCTCACTTCTTCGCCATGGCTTCCGGGCTGCTCAGCAGAGTCCAGGCACTGAGGTCCTGATGCCTCTTGATATATTTGGGTACCATAAATTAACATGAATGGAGCAAGGCAGACTGCAAGGGCCAGGTGAGTGGCAGTGGGCCAGACAGCCTTTCACCTTTAGGTCATTGGTCTGAATCTTTCCCAGGTTAGGAAGGAGTAGAAGTTGTTCCTATCTTGGGGCCTGTGTGAAGTGAATGGGAAGATTAAAGTTCAGCTCCTAGTAACCAAGCATCTGTGATATATTGCCCCCACCCCTGTTCTCAGGTTGAGAGGCTTTGCGGTCAAACCAAGGATTGAATGGAGATGAAAATGGAACAACACTTTCACTCCCAATAATAGTAAACCAGACTTGAAGCCTACTAGCCAGGTGCCATAGGGAAGCTTGCACTGTTTGATACAAGGACTAGGTAGAAAGGACTAGGACAAGGTAGAAAGTTGATGAGATAGAGAAAGTCTGTTCCAGACGGAAGGAGCTTCAAAGTATAAGACTCTTGCCCCAAGAGTGGTGAGATTGTGTGAAAAGACAGAGGAGATGAGTGCCAGAGGTAAGACAGTTCAATACATGGCATAATCATTCAAATGCAAGAGTTCACACGCACAGTATTGCCAACCCTAGATGTTCAAAAACTGAGTCAAGTCCCCCCCAATCATGCGATTGCCTTAAAACCCCCACGACTTCTGGAAAAATAATAAGTGTTTGGTTCTTTTTATTTGCCTTCTAGCTGCAGCGTGCACTTGCTTCACATTGTCAAGTTTTTCTGGCAACCATGAAGGATAGACACATATTTTAAAACAAAAGCCAAGGTTCTCCTGCAATATCATGATTGCAGCAGCTGGGGCTTTAAGAAAAATAACTCAAAATCGTGATACTTTTGATCAAATCCTGAGCTGGCAACACTGTTGCTGCAGTCAGATGTAAATTGGGAGATAGTTCTCAAAACGACTTCCTCATTTGCCTATTTCTGAATTTTAAAGATTAAAAATGCAAATTCTTATGGTTAAAAGCTTTGGTTATCTTTTAAATCTCCCTTCTTGATGAATCACATTTACTGTGCCAAATGCAATGCCCAGCCGCACTATGATTCTGGCTCACCCTGTATTCTGTCTGTAGATTCGGGTTAGGATCCAAGCAGACATCACAGCACTGGGAGTTCCTAGAAGAGTCAACGCAGAACACAACATGGCACAAGATCACTTTTTGAATTTAAGTGCAACCCAGGATCTACCCTGCCCCTTTCCTGAGGCCCCACTCCTTTCCCCAAGGCCCCGTGCTCCGCTCACTCCATCCCCCCCTCTCCATCGCTTGCTCTCTCCCACCCTCACTCACTTTCACTGGGCTGGGCCAGGGGGTTGGGGTGCGGGAGGGGGTGCAGGCTCTGGGCTAGTGCCGAGGGGTTTAGAGTGTGGGAGGGGGCTCTAGGCTGAGCCTGGGGCAGGAGGTTGGGGTGCAGGAGGGGGTACATGGTGCTGGCTCTGAGAGGGGGCTCAGGGCTGGGGGTTGGGATGTAGAAAGGATGAGGGCTCCTGCCGGGCGGCTCCCATGTGGTGGTGCAGTGGGGCTAAGGCAGGCTCCCTGCCTTCCCTGGCCCCATGTCACTCTGGCAATCAGCCAGCATGCCCCTGCGGCCCCTGGGGGCACAGGAGGGGGGGAAATGTGGCTCAGTGTGCTGCCCCTCCCTGTAGGCACCACCCCCACAGCTCCCATTGGCTGCAGTTCCCTGTTCCCGGCCAATGGGCGCTGCAGGGACGGTGCTTGCAGACAGGAGCAGCACACTCAGATCCCTGACCACCCCCAAAGCCTGAAGGGGCATGCTGGCCTCTTCCAGGAGTGGCGTGGGCCCAGGGCTGGGAGGGAGCCTGCCTTAGTCCCGCTGCACTGCCGGACTTTTAGTGGTTGGAGATCGCGATCAACTGTCAGAGGCTCCAGGATTGACCAGTCGATCACAATCTACCACTTCGTGACCAGCGCCTTAGACTCTGGGTGCCCAGTGTTAGACCCCTAATGTGAAATGCTCTCTTTGGTGGAGTCAGTGGCAAAAATCCTACTGATTTCAATGGGCCCTGGATTTCAACTTTTGGGCAAAAATTTCAGAAGTATCCACTAATTTTGGGTGCTTCATGCAACCTGATAGGCAGAGCCCCAGTCACCCCATGTGTGCAGTAGGGACAATTACATTTATCTACCTCCTGGGGGCATTGTGTAGCCTGATGAAAATAATGCAGGTGAAGTTTTTATCTTAGTCCAAAGTATTCTTAAGGCAAAGATCAGACTAGAACGCACGAGTTCCAGTTTCCCAGACCTGTACGGCCACATTGCCGAGTGCATTACACTCACACCAGATACTTCATGGGGTGTCTAGAAAGTGACAAAATGTCCACCCGGGACTATTTTAACAAAAATAAATAAAATACTGCAGTTGCATTGAACCTCATGAATTGTCAACGCTCATCGAAAATGCATTTCAAGGCAAATGCTTTTCAGAGCTCTAGACATAACTGCAAGAAGGCACATACACAAGCAAAGGGAGAAAACATGAGAGTGTACTAACCCCAGCCAACCAAAATGAACCACCACACGTACTGTTTATCAGAAACAAATGTCAACAGCAGCAGTGTTTGCAAGTACATCCCTTCTACCAGGAGCCAGAAGAAGTTGGCTAAAATGCTGAACTGAAAGAATGCGACTGCAACCTTACATGCAACCTGGAGACACACAGGGAAAGGAGAATATTAGCTGCAGTCTCTGAAGTCAGTCATCTTAAAGGTCCTGGGAAAAAGCTGGGAAAATCTGAACCAAGAGAAATATGCACGTTAACAGGTTCTGATTGAAAGCCTCTTGAACTCAGTAGATTTATCATTGACATCAACGGGGTTTGGGTTACACCCATAGATTATACAATTCTAGTGAATGGTGTACAGTTGTCTGAAAGTGAACATTTAGGCCTCCATTGTGGGCCAAAATCCTTACTCATGTAAGCGGATGAAACTCTGCTGAAGTTGACAGAGTTGTGCTCTCGTACACCACAGTTGAATTTGGCCCTTGGTATTTCTTTCTGTGTCTGATGCGATTTGCTACTTTGGTGTATTGCAGGCCAAGTTGGAATTGCAAGCTATCACTGTAAGAGGGTTTTTTTCGGGGGTGGAGGTGGTTCCTGATCCTGCTTGCAGGCTAGGGATCCTTGTAGGAAAGCATGGGATCTGGGCCTACCAGAATGAGTCTGAAGACAGACAGCCTAAAGCAAAGTGAGGTGAGCTGTGCCTCTCTGTTTTAGGGAGCATCCTGTTTTCTCTTTCTCTGTTTTGGGGATTTTGTGTGTTAATGGTTTAAATTCTATTCAATAAAGTACTGCTACATTGCAACCCTCGAGAAAGATAAAAACATAAATACTCTAATTTGTCTGTGTGTATGCCATAAACATAACAGCACCTAAAGTATGATGATCTCAGACCCATAAAACCAAAATACAGGACAGAATCAGGAAATCTCAGTGTTACCTCTGTAACAAGGATTAACCAGTAAAATCAAACACAGTGACAGAGAAGAAAAGATTGGTACCGTTGACATTAAGCAGTGGTCCATATTTTCATCAGCAAACAAAACAGCATCTTTAATGAAAACAGCAGTGGCTCTGAGGATGAAAGAGACAAACAGGTGCATGTGGATGTAATTCCGTGTACAGTGGAATTTTCTGAAATGAGAAAATAAAAAAGGAAATCATTCCTTAAAGAGAAACTTCAGTTTACCCCATCTAAAAACCAATCAGGAATCCATTCTGTCTTCAGACATCACTCAGCAAGTCAAAACAAGTACAGTAGGGCATGCTTTCCCTGTCGTGCCCCAGCAAAGTCTCAGCCTTGAGCTAGAGAAGCCATTTCTAGAAGCAAGGCAATAGCTTAGCTCATTCTCTTTGTTCCTGGGCCCCTACCACTATTACTATGGAATGTGACAGTTGTGGTGGTGGTTTTAGGCCTATCCACTGGAAAACAGGCTTGGACAATTTGTGATTTGATTCAATGCTCATTGGAGAGACACCCCTTTTGATTCCAGTGGATGTTGGACTGGTCTCTTATTGCATAGGTCACTGTGTTGATGCTAAATAGTAACGATTTCCATTGATAACTACCCAGGGCTGGATTTATACTAGTGGCCTAAAATCAAAAGTTTCTGTCCCAAACTCATCACTTATCATCCAAATTCAGCACAAATAAGATCATCAGAATGGCCATACTGGGTCAGACCAATGGTCCACCTAGCCCAGTATCCTGTTTTCCGACAGTGGCCAATGCCAGATGCTTCAGAGGGAATGAACAGAAAATGGCAATTATCAAAGTTATCCATCCCCTGTTGTCCAGTCCTAGCACCTGGAAGTCAGAGGTTTAGGGACACCCAGAGCATGGGGTTGCATCCTTGACCATCTTGGCAAATAGTCATTGATGGTACTATCCTCCATGAATTTATTTAATTCCTTTTTGAATGTGCAGGTTATTTTCCCTCGATCTCTGTGCATAGCTCCTATAATCTGTAATGGATGGTACAGGCACATCTGAGGGGAGTTTATGGAGAGAACGTCCTTGCTAAGCATGGGGAAAGTAGTTGCCCTATGTGAACTGTGAGGCCATCATGCATGGACACAAGCCATAGTCCCATTAAAAAAAAACCCTCCAGGAGGAATAGTGAGAGGGTACACAGTCAGGTCTTATGTTTTAAAGTCTGCCGGGAAATATCACACCACAAGTGATGGAGAATAGGTTACCGTGGATGGAAATATTGTGTCTGTGATAGAATGCAAAAACTGGAAAATAAAACCAGTTGGAGTTGCAAGTCACAGAGATGAGAATTAGGATGAAGTTGAATGGGGACTTCAAATACCTCAAAGGCCGCTGCAAGCATTTACCTGAAGATGGCAAAGATAACGAGAGCTGTAATGAGTGAAGTCAGAGATGTCGCATAGCCAGCGGTGTAGACATGCCAAAATGCAGAATAATATGATTTCTATGAGAGGAAGAAAAGACAAAAATATAGATGGATGTGCAGCATTCATCCCAGTGTGCCCATTTGACTAAGGCATGACTAAGGCACCTCAGCCACAGAATATAAATTATACTTTACAATCTCCAACGTGCTTTATAGTGGAGAGGGGCTCTAGACTGGGACTTGGGAGACTTGAGTTCTAGTGTTGGCTCTGCAACTGATCTTCTGCGTGACCTTGGGCAAGGCATTGGCCCTCCCTGTGCCTCAGTTTCCCCATCTGAAAAATGCAGATAATGGTTTGGGCTTGTTGAAAACTTTCCTTTGAAATGGGTTTTCAGCAGAAAACTGGGTTTTTGATTAAACACATTTTCTTGTGAAGTGTCTATTTTACCAGGAACATTTTGATTTTTTTTCCATTCCACACCCAAAAAAGCTTTCAACCAATACCAGAAAAATTTCAGATTTTGGCTGAAAATTTTCAGTGTTTTGACAAAAAGTCAAATTTTTCTGCAGAACACTCCCCGTATTTTCTGACCACCTCTAACAGTGACTCATACCCCTCCCCCCCGTGCAAAGGACTTTGATGTGTATAAATGTGCTAAATGAGCCCAATCCAAAGCCCCCTGAAGCTACTGGAAAGACTCAATTCACTCTAATAGCTAAGTATTGTTAAGATGTGTCTTGGTTTTACAAACCCTTCCGGTTCAGGTTTTATATCTGCGACATAAAACCAGGGGTGTCTGGCAGCTGGGCTTCATTTATTTGAAGCACCAATGTTTGGGAGCATTTGGATAAACATGCCTAGCTGTGGCCTATCCCAAATCCTCAGTGAAGGTTTGATGGTTCAAGGTGCTGAGCTTTGCCAACTCTCATTGAAGCTGCTGGGAGGTGTAGTCACTCAGCATGTCACAAGTGTTCAGCACCTTGCAAATTCTGTGACTAATTGTTTCAGGACCAGATGCAAGGCCCATCAGAACTAATGGGTGTCTAATGTACTTGAATGGGCTATGGATCACGCCTCTAGTGAGTAGGTACAGCTAAGCAAAAAGTAACAGATGAGGAAACTGAAACATTTGGGAGGGATAGTTCAGTGGTTTGAGCATTGGCCTGCTAAACCCAGGGTTGTGAGTTCAATCCTTGAGGGGGCCATTGAGGGATCTGGGGCAAAAATTAGGGATTGGTCCTGCTTTGAGCACGGGGTTGGACTAGATGATCTTTTGAGGTCCCTTCCAACACAGATATTCTATGATTCTCTATGATTATGGAGCAAAGAGACTGACCCAACATCACACGGTGTGTTAATGGAGTTATTTCCTGAGCTCTGACACAGAGTCCTTAATTCCTAGTTTCAAACTCAACCTAATAAGGGTATTTCTATACTGCAATCAGAGGTGTGACTGCAACATGCATCGACATACCTAAGCTAGCTTTGCTCCAGCTAGCTTGAATATCAATAGCAGTGAAGCCGTGGCTGCACGGACTAGCCACTCAAGAATATAACCAGGGTCCTGGGTGGACTTGTACAGCCCGTGCTGTCCTAGCTTCACTGCTATTGTTATTCAAGCTAGCTAGATCAGCGCTAGCTCCGATTGGTCTCAATGTGCTGCAGCCATACCTCTGATTGCAGTGCAGAGGGCCCTAAGTGACATTGCCTCTCTGATATTACCCTTTAACACTGCTAAGTTCATTTTGACATAGAATCATAGAATATCAGGGTTGGAAGGGACCACAGGAGGTCATCTAGTCCAACCCCCTGCTCAAAGCAGGACCAATCCCCAATTTTTGCCCCAGATCCCTAAATGGCCCCCTCAAGGATTGAACTCACAACCCTGGGTTTAGCAGGCCAATGCTCAAACCACTGTGTCGCATAGTGATGTATCCTGAGAAAAACAGGAAGCATCATCGAGCTTTGCCTCTGCAAATTGTTTTCAGTTTCACTACAGGGTCACCTGATTATTCCAAATCATAAGGAACCAAAATCCTTAGCTTGTTGCTGGTCAGTCAAATTTCCTCAGGGCCGATGCAAGTGCCGCATTGTCCTAACCCTAACCTTGTTTATCAAAAGGCTTAGAAGCTGCCAGCAACTCCAGGCTGAGACAGTCATTTATCAATTTTAAATTCAGAAACGTTGGCAGGAAACCTGCTCATTGAAGAATCATCCTGGCATTTGGTGAAATCACTGTAACATTTTCTATGCAACATGCTACACAAAGGTGGAAAGCAGGAGACTTGTTCAACTGTGCAGGCGGGTGGGTCAAAGGCTCTTTCCTCTTCTGGGGTAGCTGATAGAAGCACGGTAAGCAGCAGAGTCCAAACAGGTGAGGGTGAAAAGGGTACTCAGGTTCTGAGTATGCAGAGAAAACACTACCCACTAGCTCTCCCACAGTGTGTTTTATACACAGTCCCTGGTATTTATCTGACCCCCTCCCCAGTTACCACAGGAGCTGAGTACTTCATCATCTTTGATGGATTTAACCTCACACCACGTGAGGTAGGGCAGTGCTGTTGAGTCCCTGTTTTACAGATGGGGAACTGAGACACAGAGAGGACAAGCTACTTGCTCAAAGCCACATGGGCAGAGTAATGACTTGAGCCTAGGTCTCCCGCGTACCCTAACCATTGGACCATCCTTTCTATCTTCAGAGAAGGCTGATGAACACAAGTCTCTGGAACCCTAATTTAAAAGGAACCGTGAAGACGACTCTTCCCCTTTCACTGTATGCAATGTTCCCCATAGAAGCAAAGGGTTAGGCAGCAGGCTATCTTCTCCACCCAGATAGATACCGGACACAGCAGGACAGACTCTTCTATGCCAAGATCCATTCAGTGCAGGATGAGGGGGCCATAACTGGCTCCCCAATTCTCCACCTTGCATTGTGTCAGATCCAGCCCTGATGTCATTTAGTCCAAGAGGCCATATGACAGCTGAGAACCACAGGAGTGCAATCCCCCTCTAGCTCTAGTTCCTTCCTTGTCCCCGATACCCCCACCTATGCTGGGGTTGGGTTGGGGTGGTGGAGGGGCCAGCTCCACTGGCCTTGTGGAGTACCCAGGGAAGTCTCAGCTGGACAGTACAGTCAATCAAAGGAGAGAATCTGGCTTATGTATATTCAGCATTCCTCAGGGTGTTTTCATGGGGGCAGTTCTGGGTTTGCTCCTCCTAGGTGCATCTCCAACCCAATACTGACCTGATCTTCAGGGCCTTTACTGGAACCTTCATCGAATCCGCAGGCAATGGAGTACGGTGGGTACGGTTCTGACCAAGATGCTTCTTGCGTACAGTTTCTTTGCAGAAAACCTGAAAACAGTGAAACACATCAGCAAATGACCCATATGGTTTAGCAGTGACAAGAAACAGCTTATTCTTAGTGCCCAAATCCTCAGACCTATTTTCTTACTTATTGATACTTCTGGATGTGCTAACTGCTTTTAGCAAGTTTGGCTATACAGAATGAAAGCTACTTTAGCTATCTACCTTGTGAAATGCTTAGACAAATATTCAAATGAACACAGTGGTGAGCTGGAGCCAGTTTGCACCAGTTCGCTGGAACCGGTTGTTAAATTTAGAAGCCCTTTTAGAACCGGTTGTCTGTGGGTGCTCCAGGGCTGGAGCACCCAAGGGGAAAATTCGACCGGCAGCTCCCCGCCCTGCCCCCGGACCCAGCTCACCTCCGCTCCAACCTGCTCTGCTTCTCTGCCCCCCCGGGGTCCCGCGAATCAGCTGTTCGCACGGGAAGCTGGGGGTGGGGGGGCTGAGAAGCAAGCGGCGGCTTTGCGCTCAGGCCCAAGGAGGTGGAGCGGAGGTGAGCTGGGGCGGGGGGGGGGGGGGGGCTCCCTGGGCCTGAGCGCGAAGCCGCCGCTTGCTTTTCAGCCCCCCACCAACCTCCCCGGCTTCCCGCCAAACAGCTGATTCGCGGGAACCCGGGACGGGAGGCGGAGAAGCAGAGCGGGGTGGTGCGTTCAGGGGAGGAGGCAGAGCAAAGCAGAGGTGAGCTGGGGCCGGTCGCGGGGTGGGGAGCTGCCGGTGGGTGCTCTGCACCCACCAAATTTTTCCCGTGGGGTCTCCAGCCCCGGAGCACCCACGGAGTTGGAGCCTAAGGCGCCACTTTTGATGTGATCAGTGGGGGGAGCAGCCGCTCCCCCTGCTCCCCCTCTAGCTTCACTCCCCCGTCCCTAGGAGCCAGAGGGACCTGCCCGATGCTTCCTGGGAGCCGCCCCAGGTAAGTACCCCCCGGACTCCCCACCTCGCCTCCCGGCAGGTCCCTCTGGCTCTTAGGGGCAAGACGGGGTGGGCACCCACTACAATGGCCCATGAGACCCTCCTGCCCGGTTCTGGGGACAGTCAGGGGACAGGGGAAGTGGGTGGATGGGGCATGGGTCTGGGGGGGGGCATCAAGGAACGCAGGGGGTTGGATGGGGCAGGAGTCCGGGGGGGGGGTGGGCCACGACCCCCTCGTGGGTTGAGGAGGGAACCGGTTGTTAAGATTTTGGCAGCTCATCACTGAATGAACGGGGAAGTAACAAAGCAGCTTCCAGGTTTATATAGGAATTACATACTATGAGCTCAATTTGTATACAGAGGCACCTAAGTCATGCATCCAAAGCATGCCTTTAAGAACCAGTTTGGTTCTTGAGACATATGACTACTCAGTTGATTAGACACACAAGGTGGGACCAACACGGCAACAGCACTGCATATCCACTTGATAGCATTAATAACAATACTCTGCATGTCTGTAATATCTTTCACCCAAGGATCCCAAAGCACATATAATTTCCAATCACTTCCAAGCCAGAAAGACTTAAGCCTCTCAGCACTTCAGGAAGGTAGGGTAGTGTTATTATCCGCATTTTATAGATGAAGAAATGAAGGCTATGTCTACACTGCCCCGGGTGTGAATAACTGGGTGCACCAAAGTGCTACACTATAAATCCTCCATATGGATGTTGTGGGCACTAACTAAAAGGTTCCTAGTTCATGTTTAATGTAGTTCAGTTTGAAGGGGACTATTTTTTAGCAGATTTCAGAGTGGTAGCTGTGTTAGTCTGTATCAGCAAAAAGAAGGAGCAGTACTTTTGGCACCGAAAAGACTAAATTTGTTAGTCTGTAAGGTGCCACAAGTACTCCTCGTTCTTTATGTTAGCAGAGTCCTCAGTAACTTGCCCAAGGTCACGGAGGATCTGCAGCAAAATCGGGAATAGAAACCAGGAATCCTGACTCAAAGGACCCCATCGCAAAACCATCCTTCCTCTCAATTACGGTAGGATAGAAAAAGTTGTCTGGGCTCTGACATTTGGCTCCCATCCTTCCAGTGATACAAATGATGCCACTATTTTAGCAAGATACTCCCCACTGACTGTCACAGCGTTTGGCTTTTGTTTTGAAATGGTGAGAGGGATTACTGCTAGAGCTGGCCAATCTTTTTTCAATGGATGTTTCGCTGTTGAAAAATGCCATTTCATCCACGTGGGTACTTACTGCAGGAATTTGTCGATGTTGATGAAATTTCTTTTAAGGGGGAAAAAAAACACCAAAAAGAAGCATTTCAGTCTTATTGGAATGGGCCATATCAATTTTTTGTTGCAAAATGACTTTTCATTTGGAATTTTTGATTTTAAATTATTAATGATAACAGCAAATATAAAAAGTCAAAATGTGAATGAAACAGTTCACTTGTATCAAAATGGAACATTTGAAATGACCCAAAACTATTTCCCCCTCTCCCTTCCCCCCCATAAATTTAGTTTTGTGAGAAATTTCAAAAATTCTTTTTTTGTTCCAATTTGGAACAAAATTTAAATTTGAAAGGTCAGAATTTCCCATAGAACACAAATTCTTAGTTTCTACCAGCTCTGATTATAACTTTATCAACTTTCAGACTGCATCCACTGGCTACGGGATTCTTTCAAAAGAGACTATTCCTTTAAGTACGGGTGCTCAGGGCTTTTTATTTTCCACACCAAATTCAAACACACCTTTTTCAAATGCAATTCTAATCTATAGCGTATTCATGCTGGGAAGTGCTTCTGTTTTCCAAATTTTGGGCTGCTAAAATGGGCAAAATTAGGAAGAGTTTTATTTTTTCTAAGCTACTATCCATAAGGGCTAAATATGTCCTTTGTATTTGTGCATCTAGTTTCTACTACTTTCAATACCACTGCAAAGACCAGTGCATTCCCTAGATGATTGCAAAAATCACTCTTTACTGACTTCATTCCATCTCTTGGCAAATGGCTGTGATCAGACCAGATTAGAATGGGCAAAGGGATTGTGAAGGCATAGCTGTCCAAGTGGAGGTATTCATGTACTGAAAGATCAATGGTTCATCCAGTCCATTATCTGGTCGTGGACACTGCTGCATGTAGGATACGTTAGAGCAGTGCTACTCAAAGTGGTGGTCCGCAGACTGGTGCCGGTCCGCGAGCCATCGGTTGCCGGTCTCCGCGCACATTGGAAAAAAAGTTTGCCGGCCCCCGACATCAGTCAGCTTGAGAAGCACTGCATTAGAAAAACCCGCTCCAAAAATGTGCCTAATGAATGTATTTCAGACTTTATGAAATGCTTTTAAATTGCTATATGCATTCATCTCACTTATACTTTCTTTATCACCTGTGTGGCAAATTGCCGGTACCATTATGATGGGTCCCACACTTCCTCTTCTTTGCGGGGGGGTGTTAAGGGCATAGTTTTCTGCCCCTGAACTAGGGAATTTACTGTCCCACTAGTAACCCAGAGAAGGGTAGTGGAGAGGGAGGGACCCGGGCCAGCCTCTCCTCTACTTCAACTCCTCCAAACTGCTCTCTGCTCCAACTCCTTCCCCTGGCTGATTGAAGCAGGGGGTTTTATCAGGTAACTAGCATCAGGTGCTCTAATTGGCTTCAGGTGCTCTTAATTAATCTATAGAAACCTTTCTTCCCTCTACAGGGAATAAGGCTTCTTCTCATCCTGGGACTGACATATCTCTCCTATATCCCTGAAAAAGAATTCTTCCTGACACCAGTAATCTCAAGCCCTGATAGTAGTGGCAGATTACTGCATATGCCAATGGGGCCCAGGCCCAGGGGCCCGAGCCAATTTGGGGCCCCCAGAAAAATCTCCCTCCATCGCAGCCCCAGAGCAAAGCTTCTCCAGTCTCGGTGCCACAGTGGGTGGGGAGGGGCATGGAAAGGAGTGATTGGGGGCGGGGCTGTAGGGGAAGGGGCGGAATGGGGGTGGGGCCATGGGCAGAATGGGGAAGGGTCTGCAGGGGAAGGGTGGAACAGAGGGGGACCATGGGTGGAACAAGGTGGGGTCGCAGGCAGAAGTGGGGGGCAGGGCCACAGTTCTGGTGCCGGGTCCCCCTCCCTTGCTCCAGCCCAGGGCCCTAGATCTTGCATGAATGTTGATTGTCTTAGTATCTCAGTCATTATGCATATTTTTAAATGGCTAGGAATGTTAATAATAGGAAAAAGCATTCTTGCCGTGTACGTTGGTGATTTCTTCAAAGAATCTGGGACATGCAACTTTTACCACTTCTCCAAAAGTGGCTTTGGGCCAGCAACTCAGTCCATCCCAATCCCCTGGGCATCCTGGAAAGAAAGAGAGTCTGAAATTAAAGAGACACCTGCAGAATGAGGCATTTCAAAAGTCTTGCAATCGCTTACGGAAAGATTGCCTGTGTCTTTATCAGTGGACCAAGTGTGAGACTCAGCTGCAGTTCTTACTTAGCCCAGATTCACAATTACATGGTGTGATGCTGGCAGATCAGGTGCCAGCTCTTGCCAAGGCTTTAGGAGTGTGTTAGTAACTGGTTAAGATGGGTATTGGGCTTATAACAATGTCTTTAGTGTTCAGACTTTATGAAATGCTTGTAAATTGCTATATGCATTCATCTCACTTATACTTTCTTTATCACCTGTGTGGCAAATTGCCGGTACCATTATGATGGGTCCCACACTTCCTCTTCTTTGCGGGGGGGTGTTAAGGGCATAGTTTTCTGCCCCTGAACTAGGGAATTTACTGTCCCACTAGTAACCCAGAGAAGCGTAGTGGAGAGGGAGGGACCCGGGCCCGCCCTCTACTCCGGGTCCCAGCCCAGGGGCCCTAGGGATAGTAGTAAACCACTTGAACTAGTGCTTCCTTCCCCTGGGCTACTTCCCTCTCCTGCTCTTCAGCTTGTGGGGCTTCCTGCCTTCCCTCTCTGCACAAGCTGGGTGTCTCGTTACCTAGGGTCTTGGTCTTCTAGCGAGCTCCGGCACTTCTCCAAACTCTCCTCTACTTCAACTCCTCCAAACTGCTCTCTGCTCCAACTCCAAACCACTCTACTCCAACTCCTTCCCCTGTCTGATTGAAGCAGGGGGTTTTATCAGGTAACTAGCGTCAGGTGCTCTAATTGGCTTCAGGTGCTCTTAATTAATCTATAGAATCCTTTCTTCCCTCTACAGGGAATAAGGCTTCTTCTCATCCTGGGACTGACATATCTCTCCTATATCACTCGCGGGCTGCCTTCTGGCCACGCTGTATCACACCTACTATAAGGAAATATTTACATTTTTGCCTGTAACTGAAAAAAATGTTTGCTCTGAAACTGTGAACCCAGTCAGAAGGGACCATCTCCTGCACAACAAGAAGGCCTATCAAAACTAAATGGGCCATTGTGGGACATCACAATACAAAGACTTTGTTAATTACCCTCTTACACCCATGAAGAGACTATGTGCAAAAGGGCTCATCCCATCAGCTTACATTTTGGAAGAAGGAAATAAAAATCTCTGACAAGAATTTTTTTTCATTTCTTTTGCTGTCTGGCCTCTCCCGTGAGAGCTACTAAAGAGAAGCATAGATTAAACTAGGTTAGCCGTAAAAGAAATTTGGAGCTGACAGATTCCTGCAACTCTGTCACCTTGTAAAACCATAGAGTGTATCTCAGTTGTGAATATATGCTTGCCTGCTTTAACATGGTAATAGCTCGTTTATTTTCTTAGTTAATAAATCCTTAGATAGTTTACCATAGAATTGGCTACAAATATTGTCTTTGGTGGGAGATCTAAGGTACAAATTGATCTGGGGTAAGTGACTGGTCCTTTGGGACTGGGAGTAACTAGAATATTTTGTGATCTTTGGTGTATACCAACCATCTATCACTAAGTCCAGCTTGCCTGGGTGGCAAAATAGACTAGATTGCTTAAGGGGACTGTCTGTGACTCCATGGTAAGGCTATATTAGTGCTTTAGGAGTTCACACTTGCTACTGGTGAAATCTAATTCTAGAACACACAACCAATTCGGGATCTCTGTCCTGCTTTTTAACAGTCTGCTGTAAGTTTGGTACTTACAGTCATGAGCCACTCTAGGCAGCATGACACATGGTTGTGCTAAATCCCATTCAGTTCCACAAATTTAGTAGGACGTTGTTTTTCTATTTTACAGTCATGGACACAGTATCTCACATACATTTTTCATCTCATCTGTATCTTTTCTTTTCTTGAGAAAATGGACATAAGAGCAGGGGTGAAAGTAAAACACAGATCTTACCAGTACGGGGCCCACTCTGCCCTCCCCCGGCAGGGGCAGGGCCTCAGGTGGAAGGGGCGGGGCCAGGGGTGAAAGTAAGTTACATTTCTTACCGGTGCAGTCCAAACGCAAGCAACCCTCCTCTCCTACATACTTCATGGATCCCTCCCACTGCATGACTTAGATATAGAAAATAAAGCTACTCCTACTCCTACCAGTAACTGTCTGTAATAAAACTTTAATATTGGAATAAGCCTGAAAAAGTGAAAACTCACTGTCACATTTTTCTCCTTGTCCTCCCTCCTCCTTCAGCCAGGCTGCCGACGTGGCTAGGCTCCGTGCTTCCCCTCCCCTAACCTGGCACTCAGCAGGGGCTGCAGTGGCTCCCCTCTATCTTGCAGCCGGGAGAAGGGGGACTGGCTGAGGGAGAAGCCTGCCCAGGACACATGCTGCCTGCTTAGGAACAGTTTAAACTCAGCTGTTCACTCTGCGGTTCACCCCTTGGGCTAAGGGGCCATTTCTGACATCCTTGTTAATTTCACTCACCGTTGTTGGGGTGTTAGATTTGAACTTGGAAATGGTTCCTCATTTTGATTGTATTTGTTGTGTATTATACTATTGGAGATTGCTTCATCCAGGGGGCAGAAAATAACTGCCCCTGCCTTGGTCGCCTCCCCCCCCCAACAACTCTGAGTGAAATTAACAAGGATGCCAGAATTGGCCCCTAATCCCAGGGTCTGAACCGCGGAGGGAACACCTGAGTTTTAAACTGTTCTTATGCAGGTGGCAGTTGTCCTGGGCAGGCGTCTCCCTCAGCCAGTCCCCCTGCAAGCTAGAAGGGAGCCGCTGCAGCTGCTAATGAGTGCCAGGCGGGGGAAAGCGCGGTGCCTACCTGCCTTCCGCAGCCTGGCTGGAGAAGGAGAGGGAGAGAAACAACAAACAAATGTGACAGTGAGTTGTCCCTTTCCAAGCTTTTATTAGCTCTGAGTTTAAACTGTTTGTTATGCAGCCAAAAGAGGGGAAAGTAAGCCAGTACTCAATGCTCCACTCATTTGCTGGTACGCTGCTGCACCTTTCCTTACCGGTACTCCGTACCTGCCCGGACCCGGCTTACTTTCACCTCTGCATAAGAATCAAGCAACTGCAATCCTAACTGTACCATCATCTTGAAAAAGGAGCTCTGGTAATCAGAAAAACAAAACTGGGCAACAAGAAAAATTGTTAATGGATTTATCCTCACATCACATCCATAAGGTATGGGAATAATAGTAATTTCCTTTTACAGATGAGAAACTGAGACACAGAAAGGCTAAATGATTAGCCCAGAGTCTCACAGGAAGTCGTGACAGGGGATTGAACCCAGGTCTCTCAAGTCGCAGGTTAGTACCTCAGGTTCAGTTCGCTTCCCTACTCTATCACAGACATCCTATGAGAGCCTGGACTAGTCCGTTAGACTTTCTGTGCCTCAGTTTTGTTCTGTGAAATGGGAATAATAGTAACTGCCTACTTACAGGGGCGATGTGAGGATAGCATAAATTCAGCTCCACGGAAACCAATGGACGTGTGACAAATTACCCAGCAGAGGATGTGACCCTCCCGAAGGTTATACTGGCTATGAATGTAAGCAATGGACAAATAAAGTGTATTATCAACGTAAAACACCACTACAATCAAAAAGAAAAAAGAGATGCTTCAAGATACAAGATACAAGATACAAGTTCTTTACAGAGCACAAGTGATGAGAAAAATCAGGCCAGACCTTCCAAAACTTTACTCAAGAGAGCAGGCCTTGCTTATGCAGCTAGCCCTATTGAAGTCAAGCACAGACTGCTCATGTCAGGTTTTGCAGCAGAGGGCCTATGTCTCTTACCTTTTAAGATGGGTAAAGTAGCTTCATTTTTTTCTAAACATAGAGCCTGGTCTTTCACCACCTGTTGGAATATCTTGCATTCCGGATGGATAGAAGCAACCTGGGCAAGAGATAGGTAGAAATGGTGGGTGCGATTTAACAGGTTCCATGGTGAATAACTCTCCCCTTTGCTGACATATTCTTAAGAATCTTAATGCAGTTGTTGGAGGAATACACCCTGGAGCTTGATATTAGATTCAAAATTAGACAGAGGTGCCAACTTTCTGATTTCCCCGGGGGTGCTTGACCCCTGCTGATCAGCGGCGGGCGGGAGGTGCTGGGGCGGGAGGTGCTGTTGATCGGTGGGGCCTACCAATGGGTGCTGAGCACCCACTATTTTTCCCCGCGGGTGCTCCAGCCCTGAAGCTCCCACGGAGTCGGTGCCTATGAATTGAGACTGTGAGCGCTTTGGGGGCAGTGACTTCCCAATCCCAACTGGGGCCAGGACAATACAAGTGATCAGCAACCGCAATTCCATCCGGGAGGAGCCATGGCGTGGAGTCATGGGTCTGAGCACATGTGTTTGTATCAATGGCTATGATGGGCCATTACGCAGAAGATGGGCAGCGGTAAGTAAAGTAGTAGAAGAGTTTTTCATTATGGTCTGAATTCTGATATACATTTTACATTAATATAACAAACGGCTGTGAACGCTGCATTCCCTGGGGACACCACCCCCCCCACTAAAGTCAGCAAGAGACTTATGGGGATGCAGTGAAAAATCTCCAGATATTTAAAAACGTAGTGTAAATGTATACATCAGCAAAAATGAGGGGTATCCATACGCTCACAACATTCAAGTTCACCTACTAAGCTGAAAGAGGAGAAATCATAGTTAAGAACAATGCAACAAAGTGGTATTCATGGCCATGACTCGATCTAGATGGCCCTCGCCACGGTGATATCAGTTCACAATCATTTATGGATTTTTAGCCTCACAACACCCTGAGGTTAGGGTGACCACCTTTTCAAAAGGCAAAAGCAGGACATAAGTAGGAGCCCTGCCCCCCTCTGTGGCTCCGCCCCCTGCTCCTCCTCTTCCCCCTCCCAAGCCCTAGCCCCCTGCGGAGGGCCTGGGGGCCCAAGAGCAAGCCCCTGCCTGTGTCCCCACCCTCCAGGGCATGCCACCCAGGGCAGGGTAGGGACACAGCAGCCTGGACTCTCTGGGCAGCTCTTACTATTCCCAGCTGCAGCTTCCGGCCTGGCCAGGGGGCGGGGCCGTGGGGGGGAGAGGAAGAGCAGGGGATGGGACCTCATAGTGAGGGGGTGCTAATGCCCACCTCAGTTCCCCCCCCCCTTCCCCCCACTCTCCCAGGGAAGAGACTGGCGCTGCCCTAAGCCTCGGGCAGGTGTAGAGCTACTTTGCAAGGAATTTGGGACAATTCAGTCCAGGACCGGGACTTGAACACTGTATTTCGGGACTGTTCCACCCAATTCAGGATGGGTGGTCCCCACTGCCTGAGGTACTCCTCCCATTTCATAGACAGGGAACTGAGGGATAAAATAGACTAAGTGATTTGCCCCAAGTCACACAGGAAATCTGTGGGACAGCCAGGCTCTGAACCAAGAACTTTTGAGTCCCACTCCACTACCTTAGCCACTAGGCCAGCTTTCCTGCCTGTATCTACTTTACTTACACTAGAGCATGAGGAGGCCAGGAAGGAAAGGGGAGACAGATGGTGGTGCTGGAACAAATCTTTGTGTGCTCAATTTAATTTGATGCTATTCGGTTTTTCAGATTGTCTCCACCAAACTGACAGAGGGCCTGATTCTCCACTGTCTTTCACTGATGTGAAACCGGAGTAACTCCATGAAACTCAGTGGAGTTACACAGTGTAAAACAAGTATAAGTGAGAGGAGTATTAGAAGCAGAGTATCTGAGTGCTACGTATTGATAGCACCAAAAGTTTCATTCAGCTGAAGCCACTGGGACCATATGAGTGAATAAGGCAACACGATTTGGCCTTTTGCAAGCTGGCCTATTTAAAACACACCCAGAAGCACTGAAAATGCTGATTTAATCTAAGTGATAGATTGCAGATTTACCGAGACATTTCTGAAGAACACTGTAAGCCACCCTAAGCCCCTAAGTAAAAGTCTTGTCTTTTATTATACCAATCCTGACATTACCACTACACTGGGTCTCTTTTTTCAGTCACAGGAAGTTGATTTATAGACTTATGGAATGTTGTCAATACACAGCGCAATTTAATGGGAAATCAGGATTCTGTTTTTAGCCTGAATGGAAATTTTACTGCCCACATAAACAGTTAAAACTGCACAGTAATCTCCACCTAGAGAAAAGGGCAAGATTTCATCTTTAAAAATCCTTTGCAAGAACACCTACATTTGGGGCTTTAAAGGACTGTGTGCCTTTTAAACGTGTGGCATCTGCGATGGCTCACATATTAGAATGGAAAGAGAATGAAAGAGTTAACGTGAAAAGAAAACAAAGACACACTCTAAACAATGGTTAATTTTCACCCATTGTGCTTTGACAATGGGCAACCTTAAATATATTTTTTAAAATCAGCATGATCAGCTCCTAAAATAGCATCTCTTGTTATTGTACATTAGGAATACGCTTCTGAATTTAGTCTCTGAGGTGCCACAAGTACTCCTTTTCTTTTTCTGAATTTGCTATTATTCAGAATCCAACACAATGCTTCTTTAATTTTTTATCTTTTCAACGATATTGCATTTTGCACTGTGCTGGCACAACAAACAACTTTAGAAGCAGTAATAAAATGATTACTATGAAAATCAACCGCAATTTACATTTAAAAAAACAACAACCTTTCAGTGGTTTGGCTGGAAATAAGCTGTTTCTTCAGCTCCTAAAGTGTTTGTAACTGGTTGTTGATAATGGGAAATTGTTTATAGCTGGGATATTTTTACGCTGGGTGTTCGAAAGTCATAGGCATACAGCCTGGTGCAATGCAATTTATTTTGCGTAGAGAATCCTTTCTCTGACATATCACAAAATGAAACCAGTTGGCAGCCAATGTCATCATTATATAGGGCTAGCTTCTGTCCCCCTTACACCGAGTAGAACCTAATTCTGAAAATGGTCCCACTGATGGGAATGGGACTACTTGCAGAATATGGTACTGTTCAGCATAAGAGTGAATCAGGTCCTTAGCATTTAATGTTTATATGGCACCATAAGCTTGCATGGAGGTAAAAGAAATAGTCCCTGTACTAATGTGCAGACCATGAACACGATAGGACCCGAATTACATTGTTCCATCTGGTAAGTGGAGTTGTGTATGTCATATATGAATGCATTGCCAGTACCCTTCCCCTCCTCCCCATTCCTATCACTCTGAGCTAGGGTGACAGATAGCAAGTGTGAAAAATCAGGACAGGAGGTGCTGGGTAATTGGTGCCTATATCAGACAAAGCTCTGAATATTGGGACTGTCCCTATAAAATTGGGACATCTGGTCAACTTACTCTGAGCATTAATCTGAGATCAGGTGGGTTTGCTGGACATTTTAGCACTTGATCCACTTCCTGCACTTTCCTGTAGATGCAGCATGAACCTGCCTTATCATCTTGATGGGGCTTGACCTGCTGGAATTCGAAACTCAATGGTTTTGCATGGGTCTATCTCAGCTCCAGTATAATGCAAGTCTATCCTCAGGATTAGGTGGGTCTCTTTGGGCCTTTGAGAATTAAGATGCTCTATATTTGAATATCTATCAAATTCATGCATGGTATTCTAAGGCAGCTGTCACTATGCTATCCCTACCAAAGGTGGAAACCTGATTATGTTCCAGGCTGCTGTTGCTTCTCCTCTCCCTTACCCCATTCCACTGTTACCAGAACAGGTCATCTTTAGGTGTTATCTTGTTCAGTTATTTTAAAAAAAGTTGTGGCCCCTTGGCCATTAGCATCTGTCTTTGTTGGTCCCTGCTAGGAGTTTGGCCCGTACGCAAGAGTTAACTAGAGCTGGTAGGAAAATGGGGGTTTTATATGCAGAAAAAATCTACAAAATAATATAAAAATATTCAGTTTCATCAAAAATTTTCCACAGATAAATTCAAATGTTCATCAAAAAAACTAAAAAATCCAAATCTTCTGCACAAAAACTACAAGATTTTGTCAAGAACATCAAAGCAATATTTCATACCAGGTTGACCCAAATTGAAATATTTTGGATTGCTAAACGGAGTCAGAATATTTCAATTCAAGGATGGTTCAGTATTAGACTGTGTCCACATGTGCTGCTGTGATACCTCATGGGAGTTGTACTTCAAACGGAGCTGAAGTGAAATAGTTCAAATCAGGAACATCAAAACATTTTGTTTTGACAGCAAAGGTGAAAACAAAGTGTTTTGATATCTCTGAATTGACGTTTTCGGCCAAAAATGTTTGGCTGATGGAGTTTAGTCAAAAACTGTTTGGTTTTCAGGGGTTTGTGTTTTTCAATAAAAAGCCAAAGATTGCCATGGAAATCAGCCACTTTTTTCAATACATAAAGCAAATGAAGGGGGGTTGAAACCCCCATTTCACATTGAAAACCAGTTGCAGTGGGAAATATTCTGCTTGTTCTCATGTTACCGTCCCTTCTCTTGCAAAAAAAAAAAAAAATCCAAGGAATTCTTTAATAGCTGCACATTTCATTTCAAAGAAAGTGTCTCCAAACCAAGTGTCCTAGCACCATGCTAGGATAGCTCAGTGCGGTCTTACCAGGAATAATGCCACCTTGTGCGTCACCATCCCAAACTCTTTTTGTGTCTCTTAGGAAACTCCAGTCTGACTGTTGGCTAAGGTCAATCATGCTAAGATTATGAGCAATTAGAACATCAACATTTTAACAAGGTGTTTCTTGTTATAAGCTACCATTTCAGAAATAAATTGCAAAATGTCTCTGTTTGTCAGGACGCCTAGTGGCCTTTGGCACGGACCATCCCATATGTTAAATATCATCATTGACCCGTCAGAGCTTGCAAATTACCACAAGTCCAACAGCAGCCCTACCTATGGCCTGCCTAGCAAGAAACAAAAATGATGGAGCTGTATGCTACCGAGCAGGTAGCCTTACTGAAAGCAAACACGGTTATACAAGAAGAGGGGGAAACATCCCTCAGAAATACAATGTGTGATGATGTTAAACTAGCTGGCCTTCCTCGGGGCTTTAAAAAAAAAAAAAAAGGTAAATTATTTTGCACTCAGAAAACCCTTCTGGCCAGAACATCGTCTGCTGTTGCTGACTGTCTCTCACTTGTACTTTACACAATACTTGGTTATTCGTCTTAAATGATGAACAGTAACAATTTAGGGCTTCAGACTGCAAGCTGCTGCATGTCCACAATTCACAGTGGTCTCAATCCATCTAAGGTACTTACATGGCCCCTGCTATCATTGTTTCTGAAGCCTTACAAACTTTGCTGTATTTATCCTCTCAGTACCCCTGTGTCCATTTTAGGGATGGGGAACTGAGGCACAGAGCAACTACGGGGCAGATTTGCAAAGGCATCTAGCTTCTGAAAACCAATGGGAGTGAAGCTCCTATATATCACGTGACCCTTCAAATATCTACCCCTAAGTGACTTGCCCAGGTCACACAGGCAGCCTGTGTCAGAACAGGGACTTGAACTCAGGGACCTTAAGTCCAAAGCTACTGCCCTAACCACTGGGTCATCCTTCCATCTTCCTTCAGAAAGCTCAGCGTCGAACAAGGGCTGTCTACTTACAATAGGGATGGGTGTGATAGAAAATCCTAAACTAGAATCTGGCCTCGTAAATCTGTTGTATTCTTAACATCAAAATGCTTAGAATGCTGAAAACTCCAGCATTGTGCAAATGAAAAGGACGTGATACTCTATTTGTTTGCTTTGTGAAATGCCAGCTTGTCTGTATCAGAAGAGTAAAACCACAAGCTGTATCACCTTGGGCTGGGATCCTTTCAGGTCTCATCAAATGAGCAATACCAAGTCTGGCAAGTGCTTGCATGGGAGACCTTCAAGAAACACCTGCCTACTTCAGGAGACATTACCTACTCAGTTGGCAACTACCATAGAATCATAGAATATCAAGGTTGGAAGGGACCTCAGGAGGTCATCTAGTCCAACCCCCTGCTCAAGGCAGGACCAATCCCCAATTTTTGCCCCAGATCCCTAAATGGCCCCCTCAAGGATTGAACTCACAACCCTGGGTTTAGCAGGCCAATGCTCAAACCACTGAGCTATCCCTCCCCCCAAACTTACCCTCACAGCCCAGCCAAACATAATGCCCCAAGGGCTGCTATGATGCCAAAAATGCAGTCTTTAGATGAGCCATACCACAGTGGTCCTGTCAACATGTGGTCATTAAAAATTCTTAGCACATTTTGAAAAAAGCAGGGCTGTGAACTCCAGGCTGGGATACATTCTATCTATCCTCAGAAAGTCAAGCCCCTGGACAATGTCTCAAACTGGGCACCTGACTTCACCAGTCCCTTTTGGCAACATAACCCAAAGTGTTTTGAATAAATGTGTAACCAAGTCTGGTTGGACGTTATTCACAAGCAGAAAAAAGGGCCACATTCGTCAGATAAATTCATAGGCTGTAAGGCCAGAAGGAACCATTATGACGATCTAGTTCAGGGGTCTGAAACATGCGGCCGGGAGGCCGCATGCGGCCCATGGAGTTATTTCCTGCGGCCCGCCATAGGCACCGACTCCACCGGCAGCCAAGCTCCCTTCCCCCGCACCTCCCCTCCTCCACCCCCACCCCCAGCGTGCCGCGTCCCGCTCCTCTGCTTACCTCCCCGAGCTTCCTGCCACCAAACAGCTGCTTGGCGGCGCTTAGCGCTTTCCAGGAGGGGGGGGGGGGAGCAGGGACTTGGCACACTCAGAGGAGGAGGCAGAGAAGAGGCAGGGCTGGGGCAGGGATTTGGGGAAGGGGTTGGAATAGGGGCAGCGAGGGAGCAGGGTTGGGGCGGGGACTTTGGGGAAGAGGTTGGAACGGGGCGGGGAAGGGGTGGGAAGAGGTGGGGCAGGGGCAGGGCCTCATGGACTAGATGAGCAGTCTGAGGTATGAAGTTCAGCATGTATGATTCTTTGCTGTGAGTAGTTGGGAAGAATGTTTGTTAAAAGTGGCAACGTATTTTGTATGAATAGTTACTTTAAAAAGTTCCTGCCATTACAGCTACAGTGATAGACTGTTAGTGTAGATCATCATCAGTGTTACTGACCACATAAGGAATAGTTACAGGTGTTTATATTTTATTAAAACCCCTCTTTGCATTACCGTTTTTAAAAAGTGAATACATTGACTTTTAATAGCATTCTATATTACTCTTCATTTTTTTCATTTTTGACTATAAATGTATTAGTCCTCATGTGGCCCTCATGGTGATTTGAGTTTGAGATCCTTGATCTAGTCTAACCGCCTGCGGGTCACAGGCCTGAGAACCTCAGCCAAGAATTTCTGTATCAAGCCCAAAAATTGTTTGGTGTGAGTAGTTCTCATAGTTCTCATCCCCCACTGCACATACAGCTCCAGTGTTCTGGGACAGTCTTTCTATATTTCTTCACCCCATCTCTCATTTCAAATCGCACCTGAAAACATCCCTTTCTTCCCTGGCTTGTACTCTTTTATTCCCCCCACCCCCTGCATGCCATAGCTCTGATGACCAAGTATTTTCATCCCCTTCACTTCCCCGTCCTCTCTTTATAACATGGCTGGAATGTACACCATCCATTGTCAACTGTTTTGGCGGGTTTTTTAGCCCCATATGGTGTTTTGGGCCACAGGAAAAACATAGCAAAGACATTCCACAAATTAAAGTCATATTATACTGAATGGCATATTTCACCCCCAAGTTTCTCTAGCAGCTGTCGGGGGGTGTTCCAAGCATTGAGTGGAGAAGCCCTGGTGGGCCTATTGAACCACTCTTTAGAAAGCTCATTGTCATATGTTCTCCAGCAAATAGGACATTGTTTATGAGCTCATTGAGATTTGCCATAAAGCACAGTCCCCATTTCCCCAGTCTCTGCAAGGCCCTGAGTGCTATTTGTGGGGCAGAGAGCCTGATCCATAGACCACTGAAGTCAGCGGGAGAATTTCCATTGCCTTCCGTGGGTCATGGATCAAGCTGCGAGTGCCCCGAACTCACTTTGATTTCAGCTGAGCACCTTGCAGGACTGGGTCTGTCGTCACTGCAGCTCTGAAGTCCCTAGCACACTGTACACCCAGAGTAATTTGGGGGAGATTTTGAGATGTTACAGTGATTGTAACATGACTGTGCCCCAGGAAACCAGCCAGGTTCATTTCCCTTTCATATAAGGAGCTTTCATGATACCTTTATGCACTGAGGAGTTGTCAAGGTTCCTTCCCCACTCTGAACTCTTGGGTACAGATGTGGGAACCTGCATGAAAGACCCCCTAAGCTTATTCTTACCAGCTTAGGTTAAAAACTTCCCCAAGGTACAAACTTTGCCTTGTCCTTGAACCGTATGCTGCCACCACCAAGCATTTTAATCAAAGAACAGAGAAAGAGCCCACTTGGAGACATCTTCCCCCAAAATATCCCCCCAAGCCCTACATCCCCTTTCCTGGGGAAGGCTTGATAAGAATCCTCACCAATTTGTAAAGGTGAACACAGACCCAAACCCTTGGATCTTAAGAACTATGAAAAATCAATCAAGTTCTTAAAAGAAGAATTTTAATTAAAGAAAAGGTAAAAGAATAACCTCTGTAAAATCAGGATGGTAAATACCTTATAAGGTAATCAGATTCAAAACATAGAGAATCCCTCTAGGCAAAACCTTAAGTTACAAAAGACACAAAAACAGGAATATACATTCCATCCAGCACAGCTTATTTTACCAGCCATTAAACAAAAGAAAATCTAACACATTTTCTAGCTAGATTATTTATAGATTATTTACTAACTGTACAGGAGTTGTAAGGCTGCATTCCTGATCTGTTCTGGCAAAAGCATCACACAGACAGACCAAACCCTTTGTTTCCCCCGCCTCCCTCCAGATTCGAAAGAATCTTGTCCCCTCATTGGCCATTTTGGGTCAGATGCCAGCGAGGTTACCTTAGCTTCTTAACCCTTTACAGGTGAAAGGGTTTTGCCTCTGGCCGGGAGGGATGTTATAGCACTGTATACAGAAAGGTGGTTACCCTTCCCTTTATATTTATGACAGGAGTGTCCAGCATGTAACTATAGTTACCACAAGGATATTCTAAGTGCACAATACCACCGGGAACCGAAGGGAGGTATCCATGGGCAGTCTCTTTATTAAGGTTAGGGTTAGGGTTAGGGTTATGAAAACATCGTATAGCCTCTGTGCTGCCATCTAGAGGTCTGTCTGATAGGACCTAAAGTTGGGCCCTGTCACCAGGTCACCACCCTGTGCATATCCTCATGGCAGGACACAGTGCTGCAGTTTCCAAGACAGAGTTTGCAGCCTCCCTTTAGCGGTTTATGGCTCAGCCCTCTGGCCAGGCCTTTGTGAAAGTTCAATACCCTCCCCTCCTCAGGGTAGTAGAGTCCAAAGGCACAGTGAGTCCCAAAACAAACACAAAATAAAGGAGTCTTTGGCCCCGCTGAGCTTAGTTCTCTGCCCCTCTGATGTTATTCATGCAGCTGCACTCCCTCTGAGCTCAGCTCTCCGACCCCAGCCTTCTCCCCAGCTGGGACATTCCATACCTTGGCCTGTGTTACCACCATCAGCAGGTCCCTAATAAACCCAAAGAGTCTAGTGTCAGCCCAGCCTTCTCACCAAGGAAGCTCTGACCAGCCACAGTCCTACTCAGCTCAGATCAAGCCAACT
Source organism: Lepidochelys kempii (assembly GCF_965140285.1). Taxonomy (NCBI): domain Eukaryota; kingdom Metazoa; phylum Chordata; order Testudines; family Cheloniidae; genus Lepidochelys; species Lepidochelys kempii. The sequence continues at coordinate 261,136,493 of NC_136381.1, forward strand.
TCTCTCCCCAAGCACAAGCCGCTGGTCTGTTTTCCTTCCCAACCAGCTAGGACTGAGCCACGCTCTCCCACTTTTCACAGGCCTGACTCCATTACAGGTGTGGCAGGCAAGGCTGATTATGCTCACCACTGTTCATTATCTCTTTCCAGCCCATGTGGGGTTTGTTTACTCACCACAGACCCTGTGTTGTTTTTTGGGTCTGTTTAAAGAGTCTATATATCGTTCTTTAGTTTCGCCAACTCTGGTGCGGATCCATTCTCACAAACATAGACTTGACTGTTTGGGCTAAATGGAGTCACACTGGTATAAATGATGCTGATGGTATTTACTTAGTATGCTATTTGCTGCATGAGTCAGGAGTCTGCACTGATGCCAGAACACTGCTATGAGGAGTTATATCCAAACCTGCAGCTGCTTTGCTTTCTCAACTATGAGACCTTTTCCCCAGCTTGGTTTGGAAATTACAAAAGGTAACACATCCCAATGGTTAAAGCTCTCAAATGAAGAAACTATGAAAGTTAGCCACACATTTCTAAAGCAGCAGAAGGGTTCCATCCTGAAGATTTGGGTCTAAAAATGGGTAAAGGTCCAGTGTGGTTCTCTCTTATCCAAACCATTCTGCCTACTGGTTCTGATTGGCAGTGAGCATTGTGATCACAGCCTCTCTTTTTAAACTACTTTTTACTGACTACCCTTTGGGTTAGCCTCAAAATTCCTCCTTGTTGCTTGCTAGGTCTTACACAGACTTGGTCCAGAATGCTCGCTATGTAACCACATGTGTCCAGTCATTCTCCCCAGTCTGTTAATTAGGTTATTTCAGGAGTCTTTTTTGAGCGAACACGACAGGCTAGGGGGCATTTTCCGTGCGTTTTTCCTCTTTCTGAAGTTGATTACCTATGGAGTAAGACAAGCTGATTCACTGTCTGCCTTACAGATTTCATTTAAGCAATAACTTTTCGAGACTGTTTTTAAAGGTTGGAGCAAAGCTTGAATGTTTGTCGGTTGTATCAGATTATATCTAGTGATCTGATTATATCTCAACTGCATAGATCTATACATATAGATGTATATATACATAGATATGTGGCAATATATGCACATAAACCTTGTAGACATGCATATATGGACACATTGCTGTAGTCTGTATGTAAATATATACAACAGACATTTTTTAACTATAACCTGGAGGAAGAAATGAAAACATAGTGACTTGAATTTATCCCAAAGTAGGTCAAATATTTAATTACCATTGATGCTTTAAAAAGGAAATCGCTGCCCAGTTTCCCCTCTCAGTATGCGTAATATCTGTTGCCATTAAAGGCCTGATCCTGTATTCAGTGCATACCCACAGCTCTCTGTGAAGAGGAATTTAAGGTGCACAAGGAACGGACGATGAGACTATAGAGGGAGTTAGGCATGTCCTACCAGCGGGGAGTGTCTTAGTCAGTCGAAGCTGTGTGTCTAACTTCCCATGAAATGCTTCATTAAGACATCTTTACACCTCAGTAGCAATCCCTCCTTTTTTACAATAATTACCTTTATTCCACTTTACTCGGTAAAAATGCTTTTTGGCTAAAGAGGCATGTGTAGGCCTGTGGATGGGGCATTCAATTGGTCTGTGGCCTCGTGCATGTCAAATCCCCTTTTTGTAACTCTGTTTCCCTTCCTGCCCCTGAGCGCAGACAATGTCTCTTGCTATGCATTTGCACAGCCCCTAGTACAGTGGGGTCCTAATCTCACTTGAGTGTCTAGATGCTACTGTCATGTGCATAAAGAATAGTTTTAGCACTCTTTTTGGCCTGGCTTTGCAAGGTGATGAACATCTCCTGAGAAGTAGCGAGTACTCAACTCTTACTGAAGTTGATGGGAATTGAGGGTGATCAGTGTCACATAGGAAGTTTTCATCATCTTGAATGATTGGGCCTCTAGTTTATTTTCATGCCTGGACAAATATTTGATCAGAGGATCCTTGTTGGAATTATTCTTCCACTCTACCTTGATCTTCTGGCAGAGGAAGGAAACATTTGCTTTCTCTAAACACCTTGTGGATTTGGGGTTTTTCTGCATTTCCTATTTAGAATCCAAAGTTTCTCCTCAACCAGTAAAAAATGACTAGGAGTACTTGTGGCACCTTAGAGACTAACCAATTTATTTGAGCATGAGCTTTCGTGAGCTACAGCTCACGTCATCGGATGCATACCGTGGAAACTGCAGCAGACTTTTCCACGGTATGCATCCGATGAAGTGAGCTGTAGCTCACGAAAGCTCATGCTCAAATAAATTGGTTAGTCTCTAAGGTGCCACAAGTACTCCTTTTCTTTTTGCGAATACAGACTAACACGGCTGTTACTCTGAAACCTAAAAAATGACTGATACTTAGCTCACTGACTCTCCTAACAGATGCATCTGAGGCTCGGGTGTGAGTGACAAAAATGATGCCAAAGGCTATGTGGTACCTACAGGTTGTCAAGCAGGAATTTCTGTCCTGTCTAATCCCATGGGACAAGTATGTTATGTCTGGTACTGTCTGTTACAATATTTTGAACAGATAAGATAATAACTGGCAGTGCACAGATGTGTGATCATTCACCCCAGCCATGACTGCCGTGAAACAGGAAATCCTAATACCAAGCCCTGGTAACAGAGGTTATAAACACAGATTCAAATCCAGCACACAGGTGTTTCTGCTCACTGTGTGGGCACGTAGAAAGTGAGGCCAATGCCTCTGTGACTTTAGATATAGTATAGCACATCTTGGTGCTTGAGATCACTAAAGGTATTCATCAGTGCTCTATGGAACTGCACGTGCTCTGCACCTTCCTAAGGAAATACACACACACCTCTGTTATATTCTGGTTCTGCAGCAAAGTTCTCTTCCTCATGATCACTATAGCCCACGGAGGTCCCCTTCAGGCCACTTTAACTTGGGATGTGGATGCTTTGCATACTTTTCTGTTTTGTTGTTGTTGTTGTTTGGGTTTTTTTTTACTGATTGGACAATATACAGCTAATCAAAGGCTTTATCAACCTTTAAATCATATGCAAAGCTTCCCCCCGGGAAGTGGAGCACTAGATAACTCTAACTTGTAAAGTCATTTTTTTTTTTTTTTAGCATTTGTCAAATGAATCTCTCCTTTCTTCTGCCCTTTCTGGCTACTCCCAGCATGGTAGGGTTGGGTTTTTTGTTTTGTTTCACCCCCTCCCGTCTTAGGATGACAGACACCACATCTGTACAACAACCACCAGACCCACAGGCGGATGTGAAAGATCCAGATGTGTAGGGCAGAGGGAAAGTGCCCCACCCAGATGTGAGCGCACGGGGGAGAAAGCCAGATGTGGGGACCGGAGCGCAAATGCCCCATCCAGGTGCGAGCGCCCCCGGCTCTGGGATCACCCCGCCGGCCGCCCGCGGCAGCCCTGCGCCCTGCATCCCTCCCTCCCCCGCGCAGCGCAGGGCGCACGGCGCAGGGCACTCACCAGCGGGAGAAGCGCCCAGGAGAAACACAGCATCTTCAGCAGCCGCTGGCGCGTCCTCTGAGCTCTGGCTGCCGGAGCCGGGGCTCAGCTCAGCCCTTCCCCACCTCCCAAGTCCCGCCCCTGCCTCCTCCGGATCACGCTGCAGCTCGCTCCCCAAGGGTCCTTCCCCAGCTCCCCTGTTCCTGGGGCTCTGGGCGAGTCCCGCTCCAAATCCTCCCAGCCTCCCCAGAGCTCCAGTCTCTCCTTACCTTGAGGCTGGGGGGGGGGTGGGGGGAGGCTGGGTCCACCTGGATCCTGCCGAGGTTTGACACCCCCCCCGCGGAGTCCCCGACTCAAAAGCAAGGAACTGCTCCTTCTGCCCCCCAGAAAGCACCCCCCCCCGCCCCTTCAAGGCGCTGCAGAAACATGGACCCGGACTCCCCCTGCCCCAGAGGTGTTGGGCTGGGCACACACAGCAGTGCTTGCTCTCCGTTCTGATGGCCTCTTGGCTGGGTTCGTGGCCCAATTTTGCAGGGTCTGGCAGGAGCCAGCTGCCAGATCCCAGCTATGGTGGCGCTGAGGGCGCCATTGGGTCTGGAGCTCTCGGGGGGCATCTGGAGTTGCTGAGCTTGTTCCCTGTGTAGGCAGTGAAATGTGGGAGATTAGGGCTAACACCCAGCAGGATCCCAGGGCTGGATCCATCCAGGGATCTGTGAGGCTTATTCCTGATGCCTGGAATATCCCAGAGCAATGGGAATCGTGATCCTTGTTTTCTATTTAGCCAGTGAGGTTTGGAGGAGAGGGGCAAAAGACTGGCAGGACCCTGCGGTGTGCAGGGGCCAGAACTGGGTTTTTCCCCTACGGTTCTGCCAGGATCTGGAGTGTCTGGAACAGAAAGCGGAACTAGAGTTTCTCCTTTGATGGGACAATTTAGGGGCTTGGGTAGAACATATGGCAGGATCCAAGCAGATCCAGCTTTAACCCAAACCCCCTGAATCTCTACATCCTCCTCCACCCTTCCTAGTCCAACTCCTCCAAAGTCTCCCTCTCCCTCAGATCTCCTTGAGCCCACAAATTCTCACATCCTGTTAATTTTCCTGGGGCCTATGACCTCCTGCTCCTCTCAATACTTCCCTAAGCCCCAACATCTCCCAGAGAAACTCATCCAGCTGCCAAATTCTCCTCTCCCCACAACATGCCAGACTCTCCTTTCCTCCACCTGCAGGATCCTAAGCTCCCAAAACTTCCCTCCTCTGAGGACTTCAGGATGCCTCTAGCCTCATCCTTCATAAGATCCACCCCTCCCCCAAGCCTACAGTGGAATCACTATGGGTGTAGCTCAGCACATAAGCACACTGAGCCATGCTGTATGGGGCCCTTTAAGATAAAATTGACTTCGGTGCTGATTTGCATGTCCTTAATTATTCATCCTCATCCACAGAGTTATGGGCGAGTGCAGAATTCAACATCAAAGTGAATAAGCTGATGCAGAAATGCTGCCCTTCTCTGTTGTTGAAATTGAGGCTGCGGGGGGCGGGGGGGAGGGTGTTTGCCTCTTTGGTCCATGTACCAGAAGGTCATTAAGTAATAGAGCTTCAGGCCAGATTCTCTCCCACCATGCCAAAAAATGTATTGGGGTGGGGGGGGGCAGGGCAGGGAGCTACCTGACAACAGAAGCACAAACTGCACCCTATCCTCCCTTCCAAACCAGGGGAGTTTGCATTCGGCTTAGCGAGCACAGGGGAGTCAGGCAGTGGGTGTGCTTTATGTTAGGCCATCTCCATGCACTAAATCAAGGAGAAGGAGTCCCAGGAAGGGGGCAAAAGTAGGAGAGACAGGGGAAGAAAAAAAAGAGAGGAAGGGAGGAACCTGGCTGTATGTGGAGCAACCCCTGGGATCCAGCGTTAGTCAAGCAGCTCCATCTGCCCATCCAGAGCGACTACTGCTCACCAGGGTATGAGGTCCCACAGTCTGGCCAACACTCAGTCAACGGGCAGAGTCAGAGCCTCACCCTCCTCAAGGGTAATGAGCTCGGCCAAAAAAAGCAAGAGATGTTCTCAAGTCAGGGTTTGGAGTCTGATTTCTGAACTCCCCCTGCTCGCCCCCCAGTGCATGTGACAGTTACTCTGCTGCCAGCTCTCACAGACGTAAGGCCAGCCAGGTGACACTGGCCCCTGCTGCAGGAGCACTTTCTAAAGGATCCAACCGCCGTCAGGTTTCCCTTGTGCTGGCCACTGTACAAACATGGAGTAAGAGACAGTCCCTGTGTGAACTCATCTCAGTAGGGACCACCAAACATCCACTGTATGGACACAGTTTCTAAACCCTTTTGAGCTGGGCAGGATTGGACCTGGAAGGCTCTCTAGCTAATTAGCAATGCCTCAAGGCATCAAACTTCCACCACTTCTGAGTGTAATAGTACACCTTTAAGAAAGAGGCTGCTTAATGGAAATATAAATGCATCCGATCAAGGGCTGATCCTTTGGGAGCCTGCACAAGCAGGGTCTTCCACCTTCTAGACACACAGAGGCGTAGTCTGCCGAACACCACACTCAGCCTCAAAACACAAGCTACAGTAAAGTGTCCCACCCATTAATCAACCCATTTATCAAAAATAAACACTAAAATGCAACGAAGCTAATATTAACATCACATCCAAATTCTCTTCTGCATACTGTGTTTTGCAACAGAAATTCACTCCAATAGCTCCCCTTATTCCAGGGTCTTCAATTCAGTCCAACAAGCTTTTATTGGCACAAGTGATGCTAACTTTTGCCATGTCTACATTACTGCCCCTCTGCCAAATGTTAGCAGATTTTGCAAGCCTTGCCCGTCACTTTTTTATTGGGAAAGAAAATGGGTGAGGCGAAGTCAGGGACTGCGTAACTTGTTTAGTCACAAAATGTGCACAAGCCCTTCTTCCTGGCAGAGAGCTGGTAACAAACACCACTCAGGTAACGCCCTCTCCCTTGTAGAAAGCCCCACTAAGTCACCACAGCCCTTTTCCCAGGAGCAACTCATTTGCCTCTGTCTTTCTCCATCATCTCACATTAGACTCGCCCCCAAACTCATTGCTTAACACACAGGCCTTGTTCCATCTGGGAAAACCCTTCTAGCTGAAAACGCCTCATCTAAGCCCACTACGTGACCTGGGGGATGCTCCTCTTTTTGTGCAGTGTCATTTGCAATGGAAAAGAAGCTCAGAAAGGGCTAGAGGATACCCTTAATGACTCGCTGGGTGTAGTTCCTGCATGTCACCTTTAACGCTTCCCATGGGGAGTTTCATGCGAGATGGCATCAGGATTCCTGGGTTCTCTTCCTGGCTCTGGGAGCAGCGTGTACTCTAGTAATTACCGACAAAACGTAATACCACCTTTGTTCTGGTCATCGTTCTGCAGGAACAGAGCCTGTGACTTCTGTGTGTAAATGTACAGCCTTCTTCCCTTTGAGCTCAAGAACCAGCTCTGTCAGTAGAGAGCCATTATCAGAGTCATAGTAAACCTCCACCTATGGTCTAGCCCAGGGGTGGCCAACCTCGGGCTCCGGAGCCACAGGCGGCTCTTCAGAAGTTAACATGCGGCTCCTTGTCTAGGTACCGACTCCGGGGCTGGAGCTAGAGGTGCTAACTTTCCAATGTGCCGGGGGGGGGGGGGGGGGGCTCCCTGCTCAACCCCTGGCTCTACAGCAGGCCTTGACCCCACTCCACTCCACCCCCTCCCCTGAGTCTGCCATGCCCTCACTCCTCCCCCTCCCCACCCCTAGCCTCCTGCATGCCACGAAACAGCTGATCCGAAGGTGCGGGGAGGGAGCGGGAGGCGCTGATTGACAGGGCTGCCAGTGGGCAGGAAGTGCTGGGAGCCGGGGGAAGCTGGGGGGGGGGGGGAGCTGATGGGGGCCTGCTGACATATTATTGTGGCTCTATGGCAATGTACATGAGTAAATTCTGGCTCCTTCTCAGGCTCAGGTTGGCCACCACTTGTCTAGCCCATAAAAAATGGCAGGGAGCCACACTGTTTTCGAGTGGGTTACACAAATACATAACTTCACACATCCTTCCTGAAAGGTAGCAGAGCAAAATGGCTGCGACTTAGCTCTGTTCTGTTAGAAACCTGGGGTCTATCCCCAGCTCGACCTGAAGTGACTTTATGCAAACTCTCTATCATCATACCTGTAAAACTGGTGAGTGAAAGTTACTTCCTACTGAGGTCTTGGTTAATCAGAAAGGTTGTGAAGTACACAGCAAGAAACATGAATAGCAGCGTAAGCCAGCTGTATGGCTGCTTTGCATCAGCACAGCATAGCAGTGAATCTGGCCATTGTGCTAGGTGCTGTAGAAACACACAGAGACAGTCCCTGCCCCAAAGAGCTTACAGTCTAAATGGGAAAAATAGACAAAAAGTATCAGAATGTCATTATCCCCATTGTACAGAGGGGGAAGTGAGACTCAAGAGACTAAACAACCTGCCTCAGGTCACACAGGAAGGCTGTGGCAGCCCTCTTGTGTCCTGGTCCCGTACTTGGACCATACCATCTGCCTTCCTCCCTGGGACCTTTTGTCCTTCTTCCAGCCCTTTCTATTTTTCGCTAGGTGCCCAAAATACATCCACAAATCAACAAAGGTGGGGAACTAAGCATATGGTTAATACCTGCCCTTAGTGATTGTGCTAGCTACTGTTAAAAATACATAGTTCTGCCTTTGATACTTACTGTAACGAAGCAATCCCTTCTGCAGCAATTACAGAACAACACATTTGAGATAAGGACTGACTCAATTTTCCTATGGCTTTATAGTCCTCCCACCCCACTGCAAGCTTACACAGAAGTGGGGAGAAATGTCTTATTAGTGCAAGCAAGTGACCCATCTGAACGTGTGAATCTCAGTTAATGCCGATGTCTTGGGGCTGTTGCTAATACATACCCCAGAAGTTCTGAGTGTATCAGTGCTGATTTAATGAAAATGTCTTGACATTTACACAGCTCCCCTGAATGTTAATAAGAGCTGAGCTGCTTTCTTTGAAATGATCTGGAACTCATTCTATTTTAATTTGACTCTTCCATAACAAAAATCCTCAGAAATCTAACTGTGTTTCCCTTCAAGCACTTTACAGAGCATCAAAAGGAGAAGCATGACACTCTGTAATGGTGCTGCAATGCAACCTAGAAGCTAGCGAATCCATGAAGGTGAATCAGTTGTATACAAGTGACTTTGCTAACCAGTGTTTTGATGGGTTTGAAATTAAAAAACTGAAAGGATGGAAGAAAGGTTGCAATTACTGGGAGAGTGTAATGCAATGCTTAGACAGAATGTGGAATTTACCGACCAACATAGTGCAGCTATAATTAAAGACAATGTTTCATGGTATTTTAAAAATAAGTCAATGAAGGGTGTACAAAAAGAATTAAAACTCTACATCTGTTGGTGCTCCCATTGGGCTGGGGAGGGGGGGAAGGAAGACGTGAAGGAAGCTGGAGGAACGTGCTGCTGCAGATTTGTTCCAAGTAGTTATGGAATTATGCACCGAAAGAGGAACACTCAGAGCTGGGCAAGGATAATCTATTCAATGAGTTTTGCTATGTTGCAATGGAAGTGGAGCTGCTCTTTGATAATTTATAAATGCTGTATGTTGTCCTGGTTACTGGGATGGGCAGTTAGATCGTAGCATGTGGGCAAGCCCCACCAGCCAGACACCTGGGGAAGAATTCACTGTAGTAACTCAGAGCGTCCCCACCTAGTGTCCCATTGCTGGCCATTGAAGATATTTGCTGCTAGCAATCACAGATCAGATACATGCCATTGTAAGCAGTGTCATCATACGACCCCCTTCATAAACTTATCAAGCTCAGTTTTGAAGCCAGTTAGGTTCCCCACCCCACTATGGTGTTTAGATGTTGCCTGTAATTATTAGAAGTTGGGAGTCTGAAAGGACAGGAAACAGGAGGGAGCGGGGAGGAGTTGAGAGGTTGGGAGAAAGCTACAGAGGGTGCAGCAGCAGCTTGGTAAAGAGGTTTCCACTTTGAAAATAAAGTCCTGTTGAAGCTTGTTAGTACCTTGCCTGATTGATACAACACCTACCCCGCCCTGCACTTGAAGTCTTTAAATTAAGATTTGGGGACATCAGTAACTCAGCCAGAGGTTCTGGGTCTATTACAGGAGTGGGTGGGTGAGGTTCTGTGGCCTGCAATGTGCAGGAAGACAAACTAGATGGTCATGATGGTCCTTTCTGGCCTCAAAGTCTATGAATCTATACATCTATGTTTACTCTATGTATGTGGTGGGTTAGTTTACTAGGGGCTGTAAGGAAAAAGCTGGAAGGGCAAAGAAGTGTTTCTGCTACGCCCTCCCCTCAGCAAACACTTGGAGGCTGTAAGGTCGGTGTAGTCTCTGAATTGTCAGTGGCAGCAGCGGCTATCCCTCAATGCGAGGATGTCTGCCAGGGGGAAAAGTCATTGATGAGACTTAAGATGGCCGAGGAGTCCAGTTCGTGCTTGACAGGTTTTTTTGCATGTGGTAGATGATTGCTTGGAGAGAGCACAGCTGCTTGCTGGGATGCTGTGCCCTTTCCTTCCTCCTCTGCCATTTCTCAGCCTCTTGAGCAAGGTGATTCTCTTCCAAACAGGCAGAGGCTTGGTGTATGATGCGACACCATTGCAGTGTGTGGCCAGTCAGCTCTTCCCAATTCATGGGGTCAATGCCTGCCTTCTTAAGAGTGTCCTTGTAGCATTTCCTCTGTCTCCCATGGGTCTTCTTATCATGACTAAGTTGACAAAAGAAGACTTGCTTCGGAAGACGAGTACCAACCATCCGTATGCAATGGCCCGCCCAGCGAAGTTGATGTTTCATAATCTTTTCCTCTACACTGGTGATGTTAGTTGCAGAGAGAACGCTGCCATTGGTACAACGGTCTTCCCATCTGATACGGAGAGTCTTCCTATGGCAGTCCTAGTAGTACCACTCCAGATGCTTAAGATGGCTTTGGTACGTCACTCAGGTCTCATACCCATAAAGAAGAGTGGGGATGACTACTACATTGTAGACCAGCGTCTTAGTTTCCACCTGCAGATCTCTGTCAATAATGACATGACGGAGCAACTTTCTGAAGGATATGCCAGCACAACGGATCCTATGTTCAAGCTCCATTGTGGGTCTCTGTATACACCACTAGTCACAGACTCTTGAAGGGAAGAACCATGGGCGGTGAACCCAGTTGGGCTTGCTGGGTAAGCCTGGTGGATACACGGGGTACTGCAGCCCAGAGTCTGGTCTAAAAGTGGAAGGATCATGATTTCCATCCCCAGAAAGGTAAAGGCATGAGACTTGAGGGGTTACACTCAGAGAGACCTGAAAGGGGATACAGGGGCAGCCAATCCTGTAACCATGGCAGCTATGTGATGCACTTCTTAGTCTGTCTGGAGGAAATTGACTCCACCTGCATATTTGGACTCTATGCAGGGAAGTGGAATTCCCACCCCCGCAATGACAGCATGGGGGCCTGCTGGACAAGTACCTCCTCATGTTTGTTACACTATTTTATGAGCTGGAGCAGCATCCACAGCCCCTTCCCTCCAGTGTAGTGGGGCCACTGAATCCACATAGACAGTGGTCCAGAACCTCTTCCCTGGCCTGTCCCCAAACTCACCTTCAGCACCAACCTCACAGTAGTTTAGATGAAGGTCAGTTCCATTGGGTGCCACTGTACCAATGGCTAGACTGCTGGTATGCTGCGACCCCATCAATCAGGCTGCCCAGTATTGCCTCGTTGTTTCCTTGTGCTCCTCCATCTGTCTGTATCTGTCTGTTGTCTGTCTTATACTTTGTTTGGAAGCTCTTTGGGGTGGGAACTGTCTTTTTGTCCTGCATGTGTACAGCGCCTAGCACAATGAGGTCTTGGTCCATGATGAGGGCTCCTAAGCACTACAGTAATGCAAAGAATAAATATAACCAAACACACTTGGGCCAACAGTGGGGTTTGAATCCTGGGGCTGATAGAATTAAAAGAATGGACCACTCATTCGTGAGCTAATACTAAGTCCCATAGCTGCTAACTCTGGTAGGCTCATTAACCTCTTATGTGAGAGGACAAAGACCCATCTCCTCTAGAGTGTGTTACAGCAGTACCCTTGTGTGGTCACCGTGTGGTTTAATCTCCTTGATGCAGCCCCTTTGCTGCTGTGCCTTCCCTGCTATTGTTAGTTGAGCTAGCTACATTAAAGCTAGCTTGGTATGTCCACATGGGCTGCAGTCGTACGTGATGATTGCAGTGTACACAGACCCTAAGTAATTTAGAAACCTAAGTCCCATTTTCAAAAGTGCCGTAGGGCCAGATTTCCAGTGGCATTTAGATGCCTAAAGATGCAGCTAACTCCCATTGAAATCAACGTTATGCCCCTAACCTGCTTAGGCACTTTTGATAATCCCATGAGGCATCAAGCAGTATTTTTAAGCACCTAAATACTTTGGAATATCTGGCTCTTAGGAGCCCAAGACATATTTTCAATGTGCTGTAGGCTGCTAAGTGCCCAAATCACTTTTAAAACTGGGAGTTAGAAGCCTAAGTCACAAAGGCCTTGTCTACACTGGTGGACAGGGGACATGTAGCTGCATGCTGCAGTGAAAGGCTCAGGCAAGGAGGAAGCAGTGGGGAAAGGTTCCAGCAGCTCCCTGCAGTGGGGAAAAGCTCTGAATCCAGCAGCAGGGAGGCAGTGGGACACTACACTGCTAAAAATAGCCCTGCTTGGGCGTGTGGAGAGCCAGCTAGGGTATAGTGTATAGACCCTAAGGATCTGGTGTATATTTACTCAGCTAAGCAGCACCTCACTGTCTACAGAACTATTTATACCCATGTTAGGGGGCCGGGCAGTGTAGGGAGTCAATATGCCACTGTAGGTGAATGTGAAAATACGCTTAGAAGCTTTCGAAAAAATTTCCTTCGATCCTGCCCCAGCCCCTCTTTTCTGACCCCTTTTTCAAGTAACAGTCTCTAATCTTCTCAGTCCGTCTCGTTTTTCTCAGCTGTCTATGAGCCCCTTATATTTCTTCTGCATCCTTTTCAAGATGGGCACCCCCTTCCTACAAATCTGAGGGAAGTTGCTTTTTCCAGTGACTCTTGGTGCAATCTTCAATACCTAATAATAGCCCCCAGAGAGTTGGCAGCCAACTGTTCCTATGCTCAGAAATATTTTTTTTCCCATGCATCATATTATTCAGCCAGCCTGGTGTTTTCCTCTAATTGCGTGACAATCAACATTTGTTTTGAGAAGTCAATGGAGCTACACTGATTTGAACCAACTGAAATCGAGCCCCAAGAGTGAAATTTACTCCCGTAGTGAGGGCCAGCCTGAGGCTTATGCCTCTCTTAAGTCCTGCTTAAGTCTTCAAAATAAGGCATAAGGAGGATCTAAACAATGAACCGACCTTGTGCTATTCTTTTGCACAAGGGTGAATTTAATCCTAAATTTCCTGCCCCGAGAGTTTACTCCATTCATCTCCATAGTCATGCCCCAGACTCACTACTTCACTGAGTGGAGCTGATAAAGGAACAGGAATTATTATTCCATCATTATTCATTACGGCTGGGATTTTCAAAGGAGTTAGGTGCCCAAATCCCTTAGGCTACACTGAAAATTCCAGCGTGATTTTATATTCACTGTAGCTGGCTGAACCCCTCCCCCCACTTCCCCCCCACAACACACACACACACAACCCTTGTGGAAAATTTACAACAACCAAAAATCATTTTTGTCTAAATTTTCCATAAAAAATTCAAGTTTTCAGTGGAAATTCAAATACTGAAAAATCTGGGGTGGAAACTGAAATATTTTTGGGTTGGGTTGCTTGTTTTCTTTTCAGTGAAAAATGGAAATTTTCCCTAGAAAGCAAACAATTCTTACCAAAAAAATCATGCAATCAAAAAGTTAATTTTCCATTAAAAAAAAAACAGTTTTGATGGAAATTTTGTGACTAGTGTGCATGGCAGTGTACACACAGACAGTAAATGAAGTCCCTACCTTAAGAGCCTTCCAACTGAGGAAAGATGCATGGTGCAGGGGGTTGGGGGGGTGAGAGACAGAGCGAGAATCATGTCATGGTAGGGGGCTACTAGAGACCACTTAACCAGGAAGAAGAGGTGGAGAGGCTTTTTTTAAACAACTAACAAAATCAGCCAAATCACAGGACTTGGTTGTGATGGGAGACTTCAACTATTCAGACATCTGCTGGGAAAATAACACAGCAGGGCACAGATTATCCAACAAGTTACTGGAATGTATTAGAGACCATTTTTTATTTCAGAAGGTGGAGAAAGCTTCTGGGGAGAGGCTGTTCTAGATTTGATTTTGTCAGATAGGGAGGAACTGGTTGAGAATTTGAAAGTGGAAGGCAGTTTGGGTGACAGTGATCATGAAATGATAGAGCTCATGATTCTAAGGAATGGTAGGAGGGAGAACAGCAAAATAAAGATAATAGATTTCAAGAAGGAAGACTTTAGAAAACTCAGGGAGTTGGTAGGTAAGATCCCATGGGAAGCAAGTCTAAGGGGAAAAACAACTGAAAACAGTTGTCAGTTTTTCAAAGAGACATTATTAAGGGCAGAGGAGCAAACTACCCCACCATGTAGGAAAGATAGGAAGTATGAAAGAGACCACCCTGGCTTACCCAGGAGATTTTCAAAGATCTAAAAATCAAAAAAGAGTCCTACAAAAAGTAGAAACTAGGTCAAATTACAAAGGATAAATATAAATAAATAACACAACTATGTTGGGACAAAATGAGAAAGGCCAAGGCACAAAACGAGATTAAACTAGGTAGAGACATAAAGGGTAACAAGAAAACATTCTACAAATACATTAGAAGCAAGAGGAAGACCAAGGACAGGGTAGGCCCGTTACTCAGTGTGTGTGTGTGGGGGGGATAATAACAGAAAATGTGGAAATTTCAGAGGTTCTAAATGACTTTTTTGTTTCAGTTTTCACCGAAAAGGTTAGTAGTGATTGGACGTCTAACATAATGAATGTTAATGAAAATGAGGTAGGATCAGAGGCTAAAATAGAGAAAGAACAAGTTAAAATTTACTTGAGACAAGTTAGATATCTTCAAGTCACTGGGGCCTGATGAAATGCATCCTAGAATACTCAGGGAGCTGACTGAGGAGATATCTGAGCCACTAGCAATTATCTTCGAAAAGTCATGGAAGACGGGAGAGATTGCAGAGGACTGGAAAAGGGCAAATATAGTGCCCATCTGTAAAAAACAGAATAAGGACAACCCAAGGAATCATGGACCAATCACTTTAACTTCTGTACCCGGAAAGATAATGAAGCAAATAATTAAGCAATCAATTTGAAAACATCTAGAAGATAATAAGGTGATAAGTAACAGTCAGCATGGATTTGTCAAGAACAAATCACGCCAAACCAACCTGATAGCTTTCTTTGACAGGGTAACAAGCCTTGTGAATGGGGGAAAGCAGTAGATGTGGTATATCTTGACTTTAGTAAAGCTTTTGATACTGTCTCACATTACCTCCTCATAAACAAACTAGGGAAATGCAACCTAGCAGGAGCTACTATAAGGTGGGTGCATAACTGGTTGGAAAACCATTCCCAGAGAGTAGTTATTGTAGTTCATAGTCATGCTGGAAGGGCATATTGAGTGGGGTCCTGCAGGGATCAGTTCTGGGTCCGGTTCTGTGCAATATCTTCATCGATGATTTAGATAACGGCATAGAGAGTTCACAGATAAAGTTTGCGGATAATACCAAGCTGGGAGGGGTTGCAAGTACTTTGCAGGATTGGATTAAAATTCAAAATGATCTGGACAAACTGGAGAAATGGTCTGAAGTAAATAAGATGGAATTCAATAAGGACAAATGCAAAGTACTCCACTTAGGAAGGAACAATCAGTTGCACACGTACAAAATGGGAAATGACTGCCTAGGAAGGAGTACTGCAGAAAGAGATCTAGGGGTCATAGTGGACCACAAGCAAAATGTGAGTCAACAGTGTAACACTGTTGCAAATAAAGCAAACATCATTCTGGGCTGTATTAGCAGTTGTAAGCAAGACACGAGAAGTAATTCTTCCGCTCTACTCTGCGCTGATTAGGCCTCAAGTAGAGTACTGTGTCCAGTTCTGGGCACTACATTTCAGGAAAGATGCGAACAAATTGGAGAAAGTCAAGAGAAGAGCAACAAAAATGATTAAAGGTCTAGAATACATGACATATGAGGGAAGATTGAAAAAATTGCGTTTGTTTAGCCTGGAGAGAGAAGGGGGACTGAGAGGGGACATGATAACAGTTTTCAAGTACATAAAAGGTTGTTACAAGGAGGAGGGAGAAAAACTGTTCTTCTTAACCTCTGAGGATAGGACAGGAAGAAATGGGCTTAAATTGCAGCAAGGGAGGTTTAGATTGGACATCCTGACTGTCAGGGTGGTTAAGCACTGGAATAAATTGCCAAAGGAGGTTGTGGAATCTCTATCATTGGAGATTTTTAAGAGCAGGTTAGACAAGCACCTGTCAGGGATGGTCTAGACAATACTTAGTCCTGCCATGAGTGCAGGGGACTGGACTAGATGACTTCTGGAGGTCCCTTCCAGTCCTATGATTCTATGAATTCTTGGTGCTATTTATTCCATTAATTTCCTTCTATCTTCCACCACACTCAAGGATACAAGTACTAAGAGGGAAGGATAAAGTGTTGCAGGCCTCACAGGGATGTGTCTGTTTCCAAGAGGGACTTAAAGGGGCAGAAGATGGAGGGATGGCAGACCAATGTATAAGCCCTGTCCAGGCACAAATTGCTGTGAGGAAGAAGGCCTGGAGATGAGTAGAAGACGGAGAAGACTAGGGATTGCTTAGCTTAAAGATGGGAGTGCTGGAAGGGACCAAGAGAGATGAAGCAGGAGGTGATACATTGGGCAGGATTCTGAAGGTAATACAGAAGGTGAAGGGATATGTGTAGGGGCCGAACCTGTTCAAAGACAGATGAGCTTTGCAGTTATATTCTGGATGGATTGAAGGGGGAAATGCCGGGATGTCCTGCCTATGGTGCCAATGTCTCTCTAACCTGCCTGCCTAAGTGTCTGTGATAGCATCTGTTAGTACCATGCTTGCCATATCTTTATCCTTGGGACACCACTAACTTTTTTGCTTGTTTGGGGCTATAATTCTCCCAGCACAAAAAGAAAGAGCAAAAAAAAAAAAAAATTACAGTTAGGAGGAAGAGAATAGCAAAGAGCCAAATGCTCAGGAGAGAATCTGACCCAAAGCCTTCAAGGCTGTGATTTGCTTAGGAGACTAAGGGAGTTAGGCACCTACATATCTTATTGCATTACAATGAGAGCTGAGCATCCACCTTTCTTAGGCTTCCTTGAAAATCCCAGACTGACCCCATCCAACTGCCTCTCCCTGACATGCCAAGCATCGATCATAGGCAGCGTTTGCAAACACAAGTACAGTGACACCTGCATGGAGGAACCCACTTCCAATAGGAAACCCCCTGTCTTAAGCAGCTGATTTTTAGCTTTCCCAAGAATCACATTCAACCTTTTGTTGAAGACACAGCTCTGTGAGGCCTTTGTAGCTGGCTCCATGGGTAACTGCTTACAACGAGTGTCAGAGTAGCAGCCGTGTTAGTCTGTATCCGTAAAAAGAGCAGGAAGACGTGTGGCACCTTAGAGACGAACAAATTTAGTCTCTAAGGTGCCACAAGTCCTCCTTTTCTTTTTGCTTACAGCTAGTTTTATTATTTTCCCAATAATTTTTTAAAAATGATCTCTGGATCGAAGAAGAGGTTACAGTCAACGATTTCCTTAAATAGAAGCATATGTACACACCCACCCCCACACGTGAAAGCACATTTTATTGTGAAGCATACCATGCAAGGCAAAAATATCCATAAGTATTTTTCCCCCCGTAAGGGGGAATCGAGCCTCTGATTTGTTAAAAGCCATAAATGGACCGATATTAATAGTAACCTCTGAAATAAGATTCTGAACATCATTCAATGTGTTACTTACTTTGCTCAAATGGGAGGTATTGCGGCATATACGCGAGGATGCAAATGTTAACATTATGCATGAAGCCTACTTGAAAGAGGGCTTGTGAGGCGTGGGTGGTCAGGGGCCTGTTCCGTGTTCCATAGCAGTGGGCGATCTGGTGTATAGTTAGCCGTGTTGTGCTTTCTGAGCACTGCCTGGCCTTGGGCTGAGGGTGCTGTGTCCCAGAGAGGCACAGTACCTCCAGGAGTGCCCCACCGAAACTGAGCACTGAAACTGCAACTCCTGCTGATGCCTCCTGTGTTGTCCTTTGCCTTTACAAGGAGGCGGTGTCATCCAAACCCACCGAAAGGGACAGTTCTTGCCACGAGCGATGTACACCGAAGAGTTGCTCGTTCTGAATGTTATGCTGTGAAAGGGGTTGAAAGAAACATAAAAGACTTGCTGGTTCGGGGGCCCTGGTAGGGGTGGGGCCTCTGGCAGAAGGAGCGGGGCCTCTGTGGAACAGGTGGGGACTCAGGCAGAAGGGGCTGGGCTGGTGGGGGGTCAGCCTCTCCCAGACAGCCCTTCTGCACTGCCCAACCCACGCCGCCCGGGGCTCCGGCAGCGATTTAAAGGGCCTGGGGCTCCAGCTGCTGCTGCGGTAGTGGCGGCCAGGAGCCCTGGGCCCTTTTAAATCATCAGGCCCTCGGGGCAGCTGCCCCTTCCCACCCCACCCCCGTTGGCGGCCCTGTCCCTACTGGCAGGGCTGCCAATGGGATGGGGGGGGGGGCAAAAGGGTCAGCGCTTTAACATTGGCTGCATACGGGCCCGTACCGGCAGCCACTTCTTACCGGTACACTGTACCGGCCCAAAGCAGCCCGCTTTCACTTCTGGCTGTGAAGATAGTCCCACGCAGCCTGATCCGAAGCCAGTGGAAAGACCTCCATGAGCTTTGAATCAGGTCCAGAGCCGTTAGTGCCAGCCCGTTAGCCCAGCTCTTCCGATAGCTGTTCCCAGCCAAAACAGCAGCAGCTGTAGGGCAGAGGCTCACCTTTGCGGACTCCATTTACCTCAGTGAAATGAGATGGAAGAGGAGAGAGAGCAGTTACTGCCTCCGATTTCACTGCATGTGTACGGAAATCTTGTCTAAAAAATGGCACTGAGGCAGCTGAGAAAGCAGCTAAAAGGCAGTCGCTGCCTTGTCAAGCCAGCACAGTTACAGGTGTACGGGCTAATGTCAGCCACACACTCACCAGAGGGTTACACCAGTATATATTCATGGGACGAAGAGGATGACAAAAAGGTGTGATACTTTTAAGATGTGATGCTATAATGCCCAGGAAAAAAAAATGTTACTTCTGAGAGACATTTCTTTTCCTTCATCATCCAGGGAAATGTAAGTCAGGCGATGCATATGCGCGACTTAAAACCCCAACATATGAGTTTGAGGACTCAAGTGATTCCTTAATCAGATACAGGATCACATATGGAAGACAAGGTATCGGCTGGGCAGGTGGCAAGTTGTTCTTATTGTTATTGATTGGCTCCTCTGGGCACAATTCTTAGCCAATATGTGCGAAGACAGCCTGTTGATTTTTGATATGCTGTCCTTCCCTTCCCTCCATCCATTTGTTGGTCTCATCCACCTATTATGTCTTCTTTTGTCAGACTGGAAATAAGGCGTAAATGTTTGACAAAGAGGGTAATTACCCCTTGGAACAATATACCAAGGGTCGCGGTAGCTTCTCTATCACTGACAATTTTAAAATCCAGATTGGATGTTTTTCTAAAAGATCTGCTTTTAGAATTGTTTTGGAGAAATTCTAAAGCCTGTGTTATACAGGAGGTTAGACCAGGTGATCACAATGGTCCCTTCTGGCCTTAGAATCTATGAATTTTCTAGGCCGCAAGCCATTTGGGCAGGGCCTGTCAGTTACTGTATGACTATACAATGCCTAGCACCATGAGGTTCTGGCCTGGCTGAGATCTGTAAGTACTACAACAGAAGGGGAAGATTTCCAGAGGTACAAAGCAGTTAGACATGCTGTGCCCATTGAAAGTCAATGAGAGTTGGGTGCCTAACTCCCCTTGTGCCTTTGAAAATCTCCCCTAAATGTAGTCATATAAAATGGCCCTGTTGGGTACAGGCAGCAGCAGAAAAGCTGGTTTAACTTTAACATGTGCCATAGACATCTGAAGGACCCAACCCAAAGCCCACTGAAGTGACTGGAAAGACTCCCATTGACTTTAGAGAGACAAGCTGGGTGAGGAAATATCTTTCATTGGACCAACTTCTGTTGGTGAAATAGACCAGATTTTGCGTTACACAGAGCTCTTCTTCAGGTCCCATTGGTTTTGGCAGGCTTTGGATCAGCGCCCTGAAAAGCTAGTGAAAGAGAGAGGTAGGCTGTAAATGACCCAATCTGTCCAGGGGCCATCATTTCAACAGGTGAAAACTAGAGATAAAGAAAACTAAAACAGAAATCCAAAGCAGGAATCATAAGCTTTTCTGATCCTCAAGCCTCCCTCTGGACTACTAGTGCCAGCATTCTCCAGTGTGGCCATGAGCATTCAGGGCCTTTGAATTTTTGGAAGTGTCTTCCACCGACATGTCAGTATCACTTCCCGCAGCAAGTAGGATTTTTTCACAGGTGTCCTAGAGAAAGTCCTAGTTCAGCAAAGCACATGCTTAAATGCTTACCTGGGTAGAGATGATTTCTCGAATAAGGGGCCTGAATACAGACTAGCCCAGCAAAGTACTATGACCCCAAGCCTCTATTGTTTGATGGACTACATTTCTGGCATCCACCTAACCCATCTGAAAGCCCCCAGGGAAGGATGAATGCCAGCTGTTAAACAGATAAAGTTACTGCTTTTTTCAGAGTGACCAATGTCGGTCTCGTAATTTTTGAATGTTGCTGTAACAAAACCAGGTTCTTTATAGGTGGTCTTGAATTTTAAATTTAAAGGAAGGATGCTAGTTAAGGCATTGGACTGTGACTCGGGAACCGTAGATTCAATTCCTGGCCCCTCCGCAGATTTCTTGTGCACTAAGGGTACGTCTACACAGCCAATGGCAGCTCACGGCAGCGAGCCTCCAAGTCCAGATCAACGGACTTAGGCTTGTGGACTTCATGCTACCAATAGCTGTGTAGACACAGCACTTGTAAGTTGCAGCTTGGGCTAGAGCTTGGGCTCTGAAGCCTGCCCCCTCCCTAAGCTCCAGCCTGAGCTGCGACTCTATGGGGCTATTTTTAGTGAGGTAGCATGAGCCCTGCGAGCTTATCAACCCGGGCGTGGAGGATCCTGGCTGCAGGCTGTAAGGCCTGCCCTGCATGTAACGTTTTCAAAAGTGCCAAGGTAAGGTGGGAGAGATGGGACGGAGGGAGTGTTAATTATCCCCATTTTACAGAGAGGGAACTGAGAGACAAAGATCAAGGGTAAAGGTTTCAAAAGCATCTAAGGTCATGTCTACACTATGCAGCTACATCGGCATCACTCAGACCAATGCAGTGGCCTCAGTTTGGTGGGTCTGGTGAAGTCGATGGGAGAGCGCTCTCCCGTCGATGTCTGTAATCCACCTCAATGAGAGGCGGAAGCTATGCTGCCCGGAGAGCATCTCCCATCGACACAGCATAGCGTGGACACCACTGTATGTCGGTCTAAGGTACGTTGACTTAAGTTACGTTACTTACGTAACTTAACTAGCATAACTTAGATCGATTTACAGCGTTAGCATAGACCAGGCCTTAGTGCTTTAGAAGCCTAAGTCCAATGGCTTTCTTTAATCATATAGAGACATTGGAAAATTTTACCCTTAATCTCTACATCGCTCAGTTCCCCATCTGTAAAATGGGCATAATAATACTCCCTTTTCCCTAACCTTTGTCTTGTGGATTTAACTTTTCAGGACCTGGACTATCCCTTACTATGTGTTTGCACAGTGGATCTTAGATATCATTTGAGGCTTCTAAGTGCTACCATCACAGAGCTAAGGAGTAATAATACGCTAGCGCTTTCAGTAAGCTGCAGAATTTCCTGGACGTTCTGCAGTATAATAGAGTCTCAAGAATAAAACCAGTATAAAAACCATCTGTGGTGATGAAAACTAGGATGTCAGAGAAACTCTTTTTGTGGAGTGGGGGGAGGGGATGATTTTAGCATCAGTGAAAATTAGTTTCCAGCAGAGATTAAATACAAAAGGAAATTGAATAGCTGACTAACAGCTTCGGAGAGTGTCCTCTTAGTCACACTGAATGAAAAGAGCAGGACATGTATTATTCAAATAACACTTCCAGCTAAAGTCTCAGCCTAAGCAGATAAACAATAAATAGGTCCACCGCTAATTACTGAAGGACTCATTATGGAAAAGCCACCCTTTGTGTAATATGGAATTTGCTATGCTCACACTTTATGTTGACACAGCTGTGGTGATGACACATGGGTATCCCCTCGCCCTCTGAGCCAGGCCCCTGAATCACATGCTCGGCGTGTAGCAGAGGAACCAGGGACCCAGGAATGTTTGCAGGAACTGTGACCATCTAGTGCTCTTATCCTGCAAACAATTATATGTCACCTTAAGCAGTGGTGAGCTGGAGCCGGTTCGCAGTGGTTCACGTGGTTCACTGGTTGTTAAATTTTGAAGCCGGTTTAGAACCGGTTGTTACAGAATACAAGGAACCAGACAGTGTGCTGTGAGGCAACTAGAAAGCTTTTGAATGCTGTAACAAGAAAACACTTAAGCACATGGTTAACTTTAGGCAATTTTTACTCACCCGGCAGCGCTCCGGGTCTTCGGCGGCACTTCGGCGGCGGGTCCTTCACTCGCTGCGGGTCTTCGGCGGCACTTCGGCAGCGGGTCCCAGGAGTGCCACCGAAGACCCGGAGCGACTGAAGGACCTGCTGCCGAAGTGCCGCCGAAGACCCGCAGCGAGTGAAGGAATCGGTTCTTCAGCTTTTGGCAGCTCATCACTGACCTTAAGTATGTGAATAATCCCATTAACTTGAATGAGACGACTCACATACTTAAAGGTAAGCATCTAAGACCGTGTCTACACTACAAAATTAGGTCAACCTAACTTACATCAGCATATAGCCATCACAGATATTGAATCACTTGTGTGTGTCTACACTTTGCTCATGTCGGCAACGTGTAGACACGCACAAGTGGTTTAATAACTGTGACACCACAGTTGTGGTGAGACACCTCCTGTGGTGAGGGTGCACTTTGCTCGATTGTGTTATCACTGTGGGGCATTGTGGGACAGCTCCTGAAAGCCAGTAACAGTTGACGTAATCAACGCAGTGTCGCCTCATTGTCGACCTGGACTCTACGCTGCTCAGGGAAGTGATGTTACTAAATCGGCATAGAGAGGCACTTACGTCTCTGGGAGTCAAATTTAAGTGAAGACTCTTCCACAGCAAAGACAACACAAGGCAGCTTACTTCAACCTAAACACGTAGTGTAGACCAGGCCTAAGTGTTTGCAGCATTGGGGCCTAAACCAATATTCCGTCTCAGCCAGTGGCCAGCAGTAGAAGGCATTAAACAACTAATTGTTTAGTACAATAGAATGGGAAAGACAGGATTTATTCCTGAATCCTTCTGGTGACCTTTTTATATCTTGAAGCATTTAGGGCTGGGTACGAATCCTATTGAAGTCAATAAGAATCTTTCTATTGAATTCAGTGGACTTTTGGGTTAGCTCCTAGATTTTAAATTCTTCTGGGGAGGGACAGTATCGTCATATGTTTGTACAGCTGCCTAGCAGCCCTGGGAGCTGAGACTGAACAGAAGCTGCTGTAGATTGGAGCTGGGGGAAAAAGCAGGCTCTGGTTACTGTAAACTCTGCTCGTAATGGAAAGGATCATGCAGTACTTTCCCTGCTGTGCTGTCCTCCTTACCCATGTCGATGCACACTTAGGGCTTGATGCTTCTCCCACTAAAGTCAATAGGCATTTTCCCATTGACTTAAATGGGAGCATGACAGTGCCACTAGGTATGATGCTTTCCCAGTTGTATGCGTGCATGCAAGAGAATGTGTAGAGAGATGGGCATGGTCTCATTTACATTTGACTCCACTTTGTGGAAACCAAATATACTGGAATTGAACCTTCATTCCCTGTGTATTGGTGTGTGTGTTGTGACAGGGTCAGGCCAGATGGCTACAGGAGAGTGTTAAAAAGCAGATATGTTAACCCCAGGTTAAGCAGGTCCATTTTCCCTGGGTAAGGTAACAGGGGCAGTTCCAGAACAAGAAAGAACTTGCTGAAACAAATTCAGGCAGGCAGGCTAATTAGGACACCTGGAGCCAATTAAGAAGCTGCATTCCACAGAGCCCTGGGCTGGAACCCGGAGTAGAGGGCAGGCCCGGGTTCCCCCCAAATCCTCCCAACTCCTGATCAGACACAGGAGGAGCTGACCTGGACTGTGGGTTCCACCAGAGGCGAAGGTCTCTGGGCTGTTTCCCGACCCACATGGTGGATCAGCAGAGACTGTGGGGATTGTTCTCCTTTCTTTTTCCCATGCTGGCCAGTGATGAGGTTAGCTGAGAGAACGGCAGGTTTGAGCCACTAGCAAAAGTGGCCAAACTGAGGGCTGCCGTGAATCTCTGAGGCAAGCAAATCCGCCAATAAGCACAGGACCCACCAAGGCAGAGGAGGAACTTTGTCACAGTGTGTGTGTGTGTTTGTGTGCGCTAAACATCTTACTAACCAAAACTTAAAATGCAACTCCCCTTCAAAATCCCCTATTAGAGCAATATCTGGCCTATTTTAGGGTGAAGCAATTCCCATACAGTCCAAATGCAAATTAAATGAAAGCTCTGGGAATCAAAGTTCATTAATATCACCCAAGGTTTCTTATTCCTCCAAGTCTGGGATATTCTGTCTTCATCATGCTCTGATTCTTAGAGCCCTAAGCAAAGTTACCTTTCCCTGCTGAGGCAATGGACCTTGGAGAAGCTGAGTCCACCCTTCACTATGCTCCAGACCCTCCAAGTTGGAGGGTCATCCACCACCTCCTCACTCTGAGCAAGACAACCAGGGAGAAACTGACCAGACTTTTATAATCAAGAGAGGTTTTGCAGGTTTTGAATTCTGTCAAGATATATAGAATCAAAGTCTTTAAATGTAGGCATTTATTATATTAGAAAGCTACAAACTCAGGAAACACACAAAAAGGGTTCCACACAGCTTGAGTTCCAGCTCTGTGTCCTTTGTTTACCAGTGACCATGCTGTGTCTGGAATGTTGTACAGCACACAGATACAATAGTGGTTGAATAATATAACCGAAGGCAACCATATCATTACAAACCAAACCCTTTGCTCAGGAGTAATGGGCACAGCTCCGTTACTATCTCCTGATAACCCCAAATTTTTGGGTATCCACCAAGATCTTAAGATTTAAACTTGACAGTATTCCAAAAATGGACCAATATGTGCAATAGTGATACACTGGGCCACACTGTCCAGACTAGACCATTATAACCCCATTGTCTTATTTCTGTACATTTCACAAGATTGGATCATATATTTTATTGTTCTGCCCTCTATACATTTTTGTTATTAAAAATATTTGCAGAAACATTCCAGTACGACATATGGAGCATAAGCCGGTGCCATTCTGAGAGCTAAATATACGTACACCATATGTTTTATTAAAAAAGGAACAGAGTAAGCACAGCCCCATATGCTTCAGTTACATAACTCAGACTGTGTTACTAGATATAATTCTATATATCAAATCAACTGTGGGAGGAAAATATTCCTAAATCACTTTTCCTTCCTTGTTAGGAAGTATGTACAAAGCCAACCTTAAGTTTATTACAATTAACTGCAAAAAAAGTGTTATTGCAAAATTAAATTCTGAAAATGAAGGTGTCTCACACAACATGAACTTGGTGAGATGCAAATATTTTTGTTATATAAAAAGAATGCACTGAAGTTTATATATAACAAAGACAACAAGAATATGACGTATCGTATATATGCAATTTGGTGATGCAGCTGGGAAGCCTCACATTTTGGAATTACGTGACTTGGGAGCTCTTAAATAGTTTTAATGTAATGGAGAGTTTAAAAACTTAATTGCATTTAATTTCCCTTTTTTTCAGTTAAAAAAACATGCAATCAAAACCAGAAAAGAAGTCCAGAGCAATAATATTTGGTTTAAAGAGCTTAAAACTGTCAGGTTGCCTAAAGGTACCATTAAGTTGCTTGAACTGGAGTTATCCTGTTTGTACCTACAATGGACACTATTAAAGACTAGAGCTAGGTGAACAGTGACCAGTTTATTCAATGAATTTCACTTCTTCTTCTGTTTGCAAATAGTCCATAAGATTTTCTTGAGCCGATGAAAAGATTCAAACTCTCAGGCCAGAAGAAACCTGTGAACAGGCTCCTGCTTCACCTCCAGCAAACCTGGGCTAATAAACGCTCCTGGAGAATTATACTTCACTCACTATCCCCCCAGGTACTTTCACCACGTGTGTTTATTATTGCTTCTTCCCTAAGCTCCACGTACAACACAGTATAGGATCAGGTAGATGGAGGCCCCTTCCTGCTCCTTTTATACAGCTTGCTTTCTTCCCTGGCTACCCTACCCCATTAGCTCATCAGGCTCTTCACAGGTGTAAGTGATCCCTTTTACCTTTCCAAACCCAACCAAGCAACCAGGTTTCCTCCCACTCCAAACACACCTGGTGTCCTGGATGATCTAAGTGACCAGGGTGCTGACCTCCCAAGGGCTGTATTTGTAGCTGCTATCAGCACCCAGTCACAGGACCACTGGGATCATCTAGTCTGGCCTCCGGTATACACAGGCAGTAGAATTTTCCCCAGAAGCTGGATTAAAGCATGTCTAATATCTAAAAATGTCTTGAAGATGTGAAGCAATGGTGAGTCCACCTCTCCAGGTAAACTGTTGCAATGTTTATTTACTGTCACTGCTAGGAAATTAAGTCTTATTACAAGGTTGAATTTGTCCAACTTTCAATATTGGATCTTGCTATGCCTTTGCCTGCAAAATGGAAAAACCTTCTCCACACTATTGGGTAACTTTTGCAAGTTCAGGTATCTGTACCCAGTGATCAAGTCAGCTCTCAACCTTCTCTTTGATAGTGTAAATAGATTGAGCTGCTTAAAATTTATATTGTAAGGCTTGAATTCCAGCCCCTGGAACATTTTTGTAGCTCTCATTTGAACTGCACACTTCAAGAAGGATATGGAAATACAATATGGAAATATGGACATCAGACTAGGACACAGTGTCCTAGGAGTGGTCCTACTAATGCTGTCTATGGATACAAGATCACTTTTTTATAATTTAACTTCTTTATTTGGAATTAGTCACAGGTGGATAATTTTTGGCCTTCAGCTTATTCATGAACAAACCATTGCAAGCATCTGAAATTCAAAAGCTTTGGATTGGACACAGGTCACATGACATGCTTCTGATTGGATGAGCATGGTTCCTTTTAATACATTTCTGGTGTGGATACCTGCCATTATGAATTCAAAATTTGTGAATATTGTGAAATAATCACTTGAAATATTTGTCAAAACAATGAATTCCCTGCCTCCCTCCCTCGCCCCTGAAATGTATTTGCGGAAAGTAAATGCAAAAGGGGGTAGTGAGCACAGTTAAACCAAATTCATTACAAAAACTTTCAAATAGCATTTGTGGGGAAAGTTCTGCAGTATTGTTCAGCACTTTCAGGGTAACTGAAATAGTTTCGTAGAGTTTAAGGCCAGAAGAACCCTATAAGGAGGTTTACAACCCCCCTATTGAGCATAGGCGGAAAGGAGAGGAGAATCTCTCCTGCTTACAGGCAAGCAGCTTGATCACAACCCCCATGCATCTATCAGAATTGCCCGTCATTGAGACAGGCACCCACAGCTGCGACCACTAGAGAAAACAAGATGTGCTATAAAGGAGAAAGGCCAGGCAGAAAGATCTGAGAGAGCAAAGGGGTGACAGCTCTGCACCAGGCTGTCTCCAAGAAAGCCACCAGGAGACAGATGCTGAGACCCATAGAAAGACCACACACTGAGAGGGGATGACTATGTGGTACCAGAAGTGGGGTTATATTTAACCATCCTGGCAGAAAAGAGAAGCCTGAAAAAACAAACAAAACAACCCATTCCTTCCTTTTTTCCCCTCCTAAATATAGAAGAGAACTGTGGAGGTGAATCAACTCCTGCAATGACTGGCTGGTTTACAAGCACAAGAACAACAGCTGTTTGAACAGATGGCAGCAGTTGTTGCATGGGGTGGCGGAACTAGTACTGGGTTTGTAGACACTCACCGTCACCCCTAGCTGAGGCCACACACCTCATGGAGGACAATATGGCCACTCAAGCCATTCGGTGACGCTCTGCTGAGGAAGTAACTGCTCCATATGCACTGCAGAAGGAAATGGATCAGGCATCCAAGGGTGGTGGCCCCTCGTGGGTAAATCCCAAGCAAACGCAGGCAGCTGACTGGTCGATGGGCAGGATGGGGGTAGGCAAGCACCTCAAGGTCCATGGGTAAGATTTCCCCAAGACAGTAGGCCCACGACTTTAAGTGCCCCACCAGACTCTTGCCCCATGTCTACACAGGAACAACGGCCCAGTGAATCTCAGAGAGGATAACCCAGCCACTGGAAAACAAGGGACAGATGTGATAGACTGTTACTCCTGTGGACAACAGGAGCATAGATTTCATGACTGCCCCTATATGGAGTGTAACTTCAGACAAGTCTGGACAGGAGAGAATAGGGCCCAGAAAAAAAGCCCAGGGAAACTCACAATTCAGGTGGATAGTCAGAAGACACTGGCCCTTGTGCACTCGGGATGTGACCAGACATGTGTCCACGAACAGACAGTTGAAGAGTAGGGAAATGTGAGAAAGGGGAAATCCCTATTAAACGCATCCATGGAGATATTTTATGCAGGGGTTCTCAGACTTTTGTACTGGTGACCCCTTTCACATTCCAAGCCTCTGAGTGCAACCCCCTCCTTATACATTAAAAACACTTTTTAATATATTTAACACCACTATAAATGCAGGAGGCAAAGTGGGGTTTGGGGTGGAGGTTGACAGCTCGCAACCCCTCTATGTAATAACCTTGTGATCTCCTGAGGGGTCCCGACCCCCCAGTTTGAGAACCCCTGTAATTTATGGTCTCCCAGCATGATAATAAGACTGACTGTTGATGAGAACCAAGACCACATGAGAGTATGCAATGTAAGCCTTGCTGGAGCCCTAGGCATAACTAACAGTGTAAACCAAAAGCTGTGAACCCAGGTAGGCCTGGTCTGGGCAAAACAGTAACACAACATGTATTGACTAACCAAGTAAGCACATTCCTGACCAAAAAAACAAAAACAAAAACTAACAAATCTCTCAAGTAATTACAGAAACACATTCTTAAAAAACAGTATAGAAACACACCAAACCTTCATAAAATAAAAAATAACAAAATAATCAATAAAAATAGTTTACTTCAATCTTTACCTTGTCACGGGCACCAGTACTGTGCTTTGCTAACAATAAACCCTGGATGAGCACCATCACCACTGGACCAAGCCTGAGGTCTTTCTTTATAAGTAACATCAAGATCTGCTAAATTAACATGCTGCACGGGATGCCAATATAGCTAACATCAAAGCTCCAGAATCAGCAACATTGGCAGCAGTAACAATTTAGCAGCCTTAACAACTCTCCACCCAACTAACAACATGCATGTCTCCAGACCCTAACACAGGAGCCTGAAGAAGACGCCCTCAACTGGGTTTTCACCCTTTAAACTGCTATATGGACAACAGCCAAGTGGTGTACTCGACCTGGTATGGTAAACCTGGGAAAGCCAGGCACATTGAGCTGAAAACATAGTGCAGTATGTTTTAAAGTTACTCAAGAGCCTGGAGGCTCTGGGGGCATACGCTAGAGAAAATCTCAAAGAAGCACAGAAACAACAACAACAGCATAATAAAGGGGCACGTATGTGTGTCTTCCAGATGAGCAACAGAGTCCTGTTATTTCTTCCAAGTTCGGAATCAAAGGTAATGGCTGAGTGGTAAGACCCTTACAAGGTGATAAAGAAAGTATGGACCGTGGACTACTTAATCAGACAACCAGGGAAGAAAAGGGAACAACAAATTTACCAGAAGCCCTAGAAAATTAGGGAAAATCTCTTCATAATACCATAATACCATAACCTGAGGAATTAGAACCAGGACCCCAAATTAATGACTGCCTAAAAGAAATCTCAGTACCCAGTGGAAAGAACTTAAACCAAAAGCAAAAGGAACAGGCAAGCTAGCTGGTGGCCATTTTTCCACAGGTAGTCTCAGCTCTCCCCGGGAAGACGTCCCTGGCACAACATTAAATTAATACAGAACCTGGTAAAGTAATATGGGAAGTGCTCCATCAATCCCCAACAAACTGAGGGGGGGTCCGTCGAGAAAGAGATCAGGACCATGTTAGGACTAGGAGTGATAGGAGAATCCTGAAATGACTGGAGGAGTCCTATCTTGCTGGTCCCAAAGCCAAATGGCTCACTGAGTTTCTGCATAGATTTCAGAAAAGTGAGTGCGATTTCTACCTTTGATGCATAAACCAAGATACACTCTTAGAAGAACTGAATGAACTCTTAGACCAACTGGAAGAAGCCCAATACATAACCACTCTGCATTTGACGAAGGGGTACCGGCAGATCCCCTTGATGCCAGACAACCAGGAGAAGATGACCTTTTCTACACCACTCAGCCTATTTCATTTTAAGATGAAGCCCTTTTTGTTACACAAGGTTGTGGCCACTTTTCAACGTTTGATGGACCAATTACTCCAACAGCATAATCAATATGTGGAGGCATACTTGGATGACGTAGCAAGGATTAGGACTCCCATCAGGACAAAGTAGCTGCCATTCTCTGATCACTGAGAAAAGCCAGATTAATGGGAAACCCCATGAAATGTGCAATGGATACGGAAGAAGCCCGTTAGCCAGGCCACACAGTCGGTGGAGGACAAGTCCACCCCTTGGTGGATGAAGTCCATGCCTTACAGGCATACAAGACCCCCATGACCAAAAGACAAGTAAGTGCCTTCCTAGACTTAGCTGGCTACCATTGCCAGTTCATGCCCCATTTTGCCACCATAGCAGCCCTGCTATCTGATCTAACTAGAGACTCCACCCCAAGATGAGTGTTGTGGATGCCCACCTGAGAAATTGCCTTTGAAAAGCTCAAGGCCATACTCTGCAGACACCCAGTAGAGTCTAAACTTTGAAAAGGAATTCCTACTGGAAACAGATGCATCAGAAGTAGGACTAGGGGGGCTCCGTTCTCAAGAAATAAGATGGAGAAGAACACCTGATAGTACATATCAGCCAGAAATCCTTCCCCCAAGAGAAAGTGTACTCAGGGATAGAAAAGGAGGTATTGGCTGCCAAAGGGGCAATAGAAAGCCGGTGATACTATCTCCTAGGAAAGGAGTTCACATTCGTTACTGATCAGGCCCCCTTGTGGTGGCTAAATGGGATAAAAGAGACAAACCCAAAGATGATGAAATGGTACCTGTCATTACAACCACATGCCTTTCAGATACAGCAGTGGGCAGGAAGTTTGCATCACAATGCTGATTTTCTGTCCAAGGAAGTAGCCATTGCCACCTAGGCCAGACCTAGACCTTGTGGGCGAGGATGAAAAATAGGGTTTACAAACCCTGTACTGAGCATAGGCAGAAGGGAGAGGAGAGTCTCATCCTCCCATGCACCTGCCATAACTGCTGGTCATGGAGACAGGCACCCACAGCTGCGACCACTAGAGAAAACAAGACCTGTTATAAAGGGGACAGAACTGAGAGGGAGGCCGAAAGGCCTGAGATAGCAAAGGGGCGACAGCCCTGCACCAGGTGGCCTCCAAGAAAGACACCAGGAGACAGAAGCTGAGACTCCTAGAAAGATCACACCAACAGGTGATGACAGAGCCATTGAATCATCTAGTCTGACCTCCTGTTGCTTTCTATTCTGAACGTAGATGGAAACCAGGGCATCTCATACATCACTCAGTGTTAAATGTTGACAAATGCTGACTTTTCATGGCAGCCACTCAGCTTTTAAGGTCAGAAAGGGACCACTAAGATAATCTAGTCTGACCTGCTGCATAGCACAAGTCATAGAATGTATCCACTGTGTCCATAACTTGTGACTGACACTAAGCACGTCTCTTTTAGAAAAAAAAAATCCATTCTTGATTTAAAGACTTCAAGGGTGGAGAACTGACCACAATATTTAGACTACAAACTTTTTGGGGCAGGGACTGTTGCTCATTAAATGGTGTTTTTACAGTGCCTTCCACAATGGGGCCCTCACGGTTGGGTTCTCTAGGCACTATTATAATACAGATGCTAAAACAATAAATTTTCCCTTGGTTTATTAATCTCACTGTTAAAAATGTTCTCTGCTCTTGATGCAGAAATTAATCTGTGAACTAAATGAAATGTAAGTGGACTATGGTGGTTAACATGCTGAAATCAAAACAATCCTAGTCTTTCCACGCTCTGTTGTATTTTTAGTTTATTCTTAATGCTACATAGTAACACAAAAGACAAATGATCATGGCCTTGAAGACAGGTCTGGCTTGGGCCCGCATCCTCAAAGCTTTTCTTGGAAATGTCACTACCTTAATTCAGGTTGAGATGATCTGGTGATTAGTAGGTTACTTCTGCAGGTTGGTATTAAAGTGGATGTAACTATCAATTGTGACCGTAATTCTAATCTCAGACCAGTGAAAGCAGCTATTCTGGTGTCCACTAATTAATAGATGGCAGCAAGAATTGTATCAGGGACTGAAGTATTTCTTCCTAATTCATGGCTTGTTTTGTTCCATCTACCGGCAGTGGAGGGTTTATTATAGTGGAAGAGCTGCAGGATAGAATAAGTATAATTAAAAAGACATTTAATAAGATTTGCAACTGCAACAGGAAGAATTTCTTTCTTTTGTGTTGCTTACATACTAAACTATTCAGTGGTCTAAAGAGTCAGAGGGGACCACGGAAGTAGACCAATTACTGTTTGTATGACGGACTCTAGCTGGGCTATGAATAAAACAAGATGTATTTTACACACCAGGGATTCAAGGATCTATTGAAGAAAAGCAGGACAAAAATAGCCAGCAACCTTTGAAATAATTGGCTGTGCAGGTGATTCATATAGACTTGATGCTAATGTGTGTGCTTTCTTTCTCACCCATTGTCTGACTTGGCATCTATAAGATGTTGAACGTGCAGCAGGCCTAACTCCACCTCTCATTAACAGTCTGCCCTGCCTCTGAGTAATTTCTTTGGACACCTGGCTGACATGCATTTAACACCTGCAATGAGAAAGCAATATTGATCAGGGAGGATGAGTGAAAGGATGGCCTTCTTAAAGTCACTGAACTGGGACTCACTTAGTTTCCCTATTTGTGACCCAGAATCAAGTGAAAAAGATGGTTTGTAAAGGTCCAAGATTAAATGCAAGTGTAAATGACAGTTGATACTATACACAACGAGTTCAAGGATGAATTGCCACAGCCCAGATTGGAAAGTAGCTACCCTCTCTCCCCCTTATATTATAGGATGATTGACTTGTTTGATCTGCTCATACTTCAGACCAACCGGAGAGAAACTGTGGGCCAGATTGTGATGGGTATGACAATGTGGGGCTGTGCAACCTTACGATTCTGAATTGCATCCACTTTGCCCTGGAGGTGCCCAAGGTCTGAGGCAGAGGAGACATCAGGTTTCTGGAATGGTGTTGAGTTGGGGAAGGAGACAAACAAGTAGTGGCATTTGGCTGTGAGAAATAATTGCACCAGTTTATTACCACGCATATCCACGGAAACAGAAGCTGATCAGAAATCACTTGTGGCAACTGTAAAACCAATAAGAAACGTAACGACATGATTACAGGGCCTACTAATAAAACTTCAGGCACATCAACAGAGGCATGGAAACCAGAAAAAACAAAAACAAACAAACGACTGTTGCAGGCACTCATGAGCATTGCTAAAGGAAAGTGCCACAGGAACTGATGTCCGAATGGTGAGTATTGAACTAATACAGAGGGTTATTACCAATCTTCCAGCGGGAGGAAAGGAGGAGGGCGAACCAGCTAAAATCAAAGCAGAGCTGTGGGAAGCTGAAATACTGTGAGCTTTGGAGCAGCAATAGGTAATGGTTAGTCTGGTGACAAAAATGGCACACCAGTTTTTATTATGGACTGGATAGTGACTTGGACAATTTACCTTATACTCCTGCGCAAGCTGCTTGGACCTTGGGTGCATAGAATTCAGCAGGGAGCTGGTCAGAGCAGGTGGGAGGGGCACAGAATGGGCGGAGTCTTGGTTCCACCTCCCAAACTCTACATCTGCTGGTGGTATAGGCCAGTAGCAAGTTGCTACTCACTCATCACCCCCTTGCAACATGGAGGAAGCAGTAGTAGGATTATAATTCAACGGTTAGTCAATGCCGTCTGGGACTGCTCCTGGGATGGGGCAGTTAATGCACCATGCCTTGCTGAGCACTGTGCCTAAAGGCAATATCAAGCCCTATATGGGAATACTGTAACCACATAATGAATTTTGTGAGATTTTTTTTTTATTTGCTACAAGCATTTTAAATGGCACCCATCACCACATTATCCATAGCCTAGATTGAGGCAAAAAAACAAAACGTCTCCTGTATTAAAAGTCCATCAGGAAACTTTTATTTTTTCCTGTGAATAAATGTCCTATGGATGTTTTTTTTCATTTAAATTCTTCAAATATTTTCAGGTTTACACTGAAAACATGAAATATTGGGTTTAAAACTGGTTGCCATCCCCTCCTCCAACAAAATCCTGAATTTTTTTGTCAACAATGGTCTCAAAGCAGTTTCTTTCATGAAAAAAGTCAAGAAAATTGTTTTGACCAGCTGTAATGGAGAGCTACTATCCCACTGCTGGAAAAATGGTGATGTGAAGAAAGAAAAACAACCTTTTTATTATAAATCAGGGAGAGCAGAACAAAAATCTGGTGTAAGACGGGTAGAGCTACTTTTTTCTAAAAATCAATGTCAAAATCAGCTTAGGAACTGAAACATCCAAACAAGAACAAAGGGTGATGCTTCGACCAGGAATAACTGGTTAGGTAGAAAAAAAATCATCTCTAGATATGACAAGCATCAGCAGACAGGAAATTGTCTACAAAGAGATATTTGTCTCTCATGAAACACCAGGTCGTTCATTGCAAATTCTGGAAACAGTTTTGTTTGTATCTGGTGCAACATACAAATTTTTTCTGTAAAATACAGCTCCACTGGACTTGGGAATTGGGGTCTTGTAATTACACCGAGATTACAACAGCTTTTATAGCATATTATATTTCAGTTTCCCTTTAAGACAGCATTACTGAGACTGATGCTCTTTAATGTGTCTCCGGTGCCTCTTTGCAGCACACGATATTAAAACACTGTGCGGTTTAATTATTAACCAATCAAAATTATTAACCAATCAAGATGCTTTTACTATATTAGTGACCAATCGTAGTTGATAAAATGATAATACTTGGTCAGTCATTTTGCTGGGAGAACACTGTGCATATATGTAATGAAACAATGACTTCACGCGACTGCGGCTCTTTTGGGCAATGTTGCTGGCTGATTTGGCCCCTGAACCACTGGGGTCTGAGTATCACTGCTTTAAGAGGGCAATTTGAGCCATGTTCCAGTCCAAAGAATGGTGGAGTCTAATTGCATAAAACAGTTAATTGGCATCTTTGTCAAAATAAAGAGCTTGTATAAAGGATTCCCATTTCCTTTTATCAGAGCATGAAATAAAAAATCATACCGATGTAAAATCCAAACTCAATTTTAAATGAATAGTTGGTATTACACACGAACAGGAAATGACTGTAATTGTATGTGTGTCCTGTAACCGTTTCCTTGCAGCTTTCTAAATAGTCTAATGCACAGTGCAGACAGCAGGGAAATTTGCTTGTCATCTACTTAAGAAAAGGACTCTGCATTCTTCCATTTATCTCTGCTTGGGGGCCTAACAAAACAATATTTAGAGTCACAATCGTGATTCAAAATGAAGGCAGAAATGGAGCCTCGCCAGTACTATTTATACCAACCAGGGTTAGGTAGATCTAGGGGGGTTGTCAAGACACTACCAAACACTGGCTCTTTACTCTTTCAGAGATTTATTGATTGACTTTATCACTCAAAACCACAGAGAGTACCAGGAAACCATTTTATTAGCACTTTGTGAACAAATGTATAACCAATTGTTCATCTTCTTTCTGGGCCCCCCAATTTTTATGAAGAAGGAAAATACAGAAACCTGATTCCTCTCTCACATCGGTGGCAATCAGGAGTAACTTCAGTTGAGTCAAAAGTCGTATATGTTTCTATGATCATTGTGAGAAGAGAACTGGCCCACAGTATATAATATCTGACTTTCATAAAAAAAATTTGAGTGGACTTTGAGCTTACTATGAAGTGAGGAGAAGGAGGGAAGAGGAAACAGTATTTGAACTTCACAGCCCATGGGACTGATTCATCACTGTGCTACTACAGTTTTCTACCAGTGTAACTCAAGTGAAATTGGTATAATCCTTAAGTAAAGGATTCCCTTCACCAAGGGAAGGTCATGCCTGACTAATCTAATCGCCTTTTATGATGAGATTACTGGTTTTGTGGATGAAGGGAAAGCAGTGGATGTATTGTTTCTTGACTTTAGCAAAGCTTTTGACACGGTCTCCCACAGTATTCTTGTCAGCAAGTTAAGGAAGTATGGGCTGGATGAATGCACTATAAGGTGGCTAGAAAGCTGGCTAGATTGTCGGGCTCAACGGGTAGTGATCAATGGCTCCATGTCTAGTTGGCAGCCGGTGTCAAGTGGAGTGCCCCAGGGGTCGGTCCTGGGGCCGGTTTTGTTCAATATCTTCATAAATGATCTGGAGGATGGTGTGGATTGCACTCTTAGCAAATTTGCGGATGATACTAAACTGGGAGGAGTGGTAGATATGCTG
This sequence comes from Lepidochelys kempii, assembly GCF_965140285.1. Lineage (NCBI taxonomy): Eukaryota > Metazoa > Chordata > Testudines > Cheloniidae > Lepidochelys > Lepidochelys kempii. The sequence continues at coordinate 261,172,967 of NC_136381.1, forward strand.
GAGGGGAGGGATAGGATACAGAAGGACCTAGACAAATTGGAGGATTGGGCCAAAAGAAATCTGATGAGGTTCAATAAGGATAAGTGCAGGGTCCTGCACTTAGGACGGAAGAACCCAATGCACAGCTACAGACTAGGGACCGAATGGCTAGGCAGCAGTTCTGCGGAAAAGGACCTAGGGGTGACAGTGGACGAGAAGCTGGATATGAGTCAGCAGTGTGCCCTTGTTGCCAAGAAGGCCAATGGCATTTTGGGATGTATAAGTAGGGGCATAGCGAGCAGATCGAGGGACGTGATCGTTCCCCTCTATTCGACATTGGTGAGGCCTCATCTGGAGTACTGTGTCCAGTTTTGGGCCCCACACTTCAAGAAGGATGTGGATAAATTGGAGAGAGTCCAGCGAAGGGCAACAAAAATGATTAGGGGTCTGGAACACATGAGTTATGAGGAGAGGCTGAGGGAGCTGGGATTGTTTAGCCTGCAGAAGAGAAGAATGAGGGGGGATTTGATAGCTGCTTTCAACTACCTGAAAGGGGGTTCCAAAGAGGATGGCTCTAGACTGTTCTCAATGGTAGCAGATGACAGAACGAGGAGTAATGGTCTCAAGTTGCAGTGGGGGAGGTTTAGATTGGATATTAGGAAAAACTTTTTCACTAAGAGGGTGGTGAAACACTGGAATGCGTTACCTAGGGAGGTGATAGAATCTCCTTCCTTAGAGGTTTTTAAGGTCAGGCTTGACAAAGCCCTGGCTGGGATGATTTAACTGGGAATTGGTCCTGCTTCGAGCAGGGGGTTGGACTAGATGACCTTCTGGGGTCCCTTCCAACCCTGATATTCTATGATTCTATGATTAAAGCAGCATTGAGTCAAGCTCTGTACATTTACCATATATGATTTATTCATTCTCTGTTGCACACATGAGGGAAAAAGAATCCTCCATTTAACAGAACAATTGACTTGATTTTCTCCTCAACTTCATTAGATTTTCAGTGGTGTAAATCGATTAATTAATATGGAGTTAATCTTGATTTACACAAATATAAGAAAGAGGAGAATAAAGCCCAATAACTATGAATAGTAGAAGACTGTGGAGCCCCGTGCAGAAAATGCCTGATTTATATTTCAAGGGTAGGGAGGACAAATCTTTCTGTCCTGTTCATGCTGTAATTGTATTTACATTTCTATTACCGCTCTCTATCTCAGGTGAGGAGGAGGAGGGAATGTATCCAGGTGAGAAGAAGACTTAAGAAGAGGGAACATATGCACAGCTTAACCAGACCAAAGAATCTGGCCCTTAGGTCTGCCTGTAGATTTAGACAAATTCTTTTGCAAATAGAATTAATGACTTCTAAATCACAAGCAGTTGTATCTGTTTTGCTGGGGAAAGCCCTTGAAAGATCAGAAGAGAAGCTGGTATCGCCAATAGTTAAGTGGACTAACTGACAGGTGGATAACCCAATCAGGACCAACAGGGACTAGTGTTAGTAATGACACATTCGGATCTGATGCAGTTGAAGAGAGGTTCTATAGGAAAGAGACTGCTCAAAAGATTGTTAGAGGAAACTAAATTAAAAGCAATAGAGAAGACACAACAAAGTGTCCTAAGAGAAGCAAGAAGGGAAAGAAGTGTGTAGTTAAAGGGTGATTTTCACCCACTAATGCAACTTTTAAAATGTCTGGAGTTACTATTAAAGCACAAGTTGCTTTAACAAACAAAAACAAGCAAACAACCCCCCTCCCCCATGTTATTGGTTAAATTTTACATCAAATTAGACTTTATCATTTTGGACACCTATTTCCTATTTTTAATGAGGGTTACAGGTTTTGCTATAATGTAAGCCCTTCAGAGAGGGACTGTATGTATCTTAGCCTGTTTTGTAAATCACTGCAGAAACTTATCGTGCAGTTGTAACCAACCCCCTTTCTTTTCTTTTTTTGGAAACTTATGTTATTTTCTGGTGTTTAGCCAAAAACCATAGTGCGGTAATTATCTGCTGTATCTACGTGCTCTGAGTTAATATGGAAATCAGTCCCAGACAAGGTGGTAGTATAAAGGCTTGTGTGACTGCACACTAGAGGGAGTACAGGAAGTTGTTAACCATGCTCAATAGCCATTTTGAAGCCGGCACGGAAGGCTTTCATTAAGGGCAGACATTGCTGCATACACACTCATCCCCCAGTCAGACATTGGAAGCTCCTGTACTATCAGCGGTGAGTTCTGCCAGGGGTACAAAACTGGCTGCCATGTTGCCCACCACCACCAGTCCTGTTCAGCCCAGACCTGCAGGGAGAAGATAGAGCTGCCAGGTGTAATCCAGGTGGAACCTGTGGGGTGGATCTCAATGCCGTTCCCTGTAATTTTACATGGTATTGAGACCATAAAGGAGGAATTGTAGACTGGAGGCCAAATGGCTTCGTGACTGCTATCAGATCACTGAACAGAAAACCCTGTGTGAGCCTAACAGCTACAACAGTTATCCATAGTTTGTTTGTTTTTTATTTGAAGTTGTGTATCTATTCAGTGGTGTGGATGCTGAAACAACTGATTATGTGGTACAACGAAATTTTTTATCTATTTGTCAATATAACAGTCCAGGGTGAGCCTACATGAAAGTAGATCTCATAAAAAGGGCCATACTGGGTCAGACCAAAGGTCCATCTAGCCCAGTATCCTGTCTTCCGACAGCAGCCAATGCCAGGTGCCCCAGAGGGAATGAACAGAACAGGTCATCATCTAGTGATCCATCCATCCCCTGTCGCCCATTCCCAGCTTCAGGCAAACAGAAGCTAGGGACACTCCCTGACCATCCTGATTAATAGCCACTGATGAACCTATAGACAATCTCCAATTGTTAGAAGTCCCAGTCCCGATATGCATCTTGTGAGGTTTAAAAACATATATTTTAGAGTTTAGGCCCTGTGTTATAGTCATCATTTTAAAGGAAAATAAAAGACCTCTAGTTAGTGATGTTACTCTAGATAGGTACTCTAGCTAGGTAGGGTACATAGTAACTGCTGTGATGTAGTGGTTTATCTTTGGAGTGTTATTCAGTAAAAAGAAATTTGAAGCTGCTAATTGTGTGTGTGTGTAACTGTCTTATGGTTTGACTGGTCCCGGATTCCTAAGAAGAAAAAGAAAGTGAATGCTATTATAATTTCCACTTTCAGTATTTAGAGGGTTCCTATGGAAAATCCAGCTGTAATCTCTTGCAAGGATATGAATTCATGGTTGGTGCAAATACCTTAGTCAGATGGAGGAATTCTATCGTACAAAGTTGTAAGTAAAACAGTGTACCTCCCCTCTATGTAGGTTACACATTGTTACCAGCTTTGCCCGTTACTTTGGGGTACGCTCATTTATTAGGGTTACTCTTCTGGGTGTGGGGGTTCTGTACGTCTATCCATGTACTGCCTGTGTCCCTTGTGTTCTCATACGGAGCTCTACTTCTCCCTGTTGCAAGTTCCCTCGCAATGGAGCCCTCCTGCAGGACCTTGGTTCCCCAGGGCTGGGTTCCTCCAGCCCCAGAATCAGATGAACACACACACACACACATTAACAGAGCGCATCTGAGAGGACCGGGTTAATCAGCACTCCCAAGCTGACCCCTTATATGTCCCTGGACCCAGTAGGCTGGGTCGAGCAGCACCTCCAAGCTGCCACCCTCATATGCCATGGGCACTGCACCGGAATAGAGTACACCTGAGCAGGCTGGTTCGAGCAGCACTTTCAATCTGCCACCCTCATATGCCCCAGGTTCAGCTCGTCCCTATTCCCACTTTCATGTTACAATTATTCTGGTGGTAACCCACTTGATGAGCAAACCCCACAGGATTTTTGGGTGCTGCAGGGATCTTTTAGCTTAGGTACGAGCAGTGTTGCTGCAGAGCGAATGAGGAAACCAAAAAACACCCACGGGGGGGGGGGGGGGAGGCGGGGAGAGAGAAGCAACCAGCTTGATCATGAAAGTTATTTATTGCCAGGTAATAACCATAAGGGAGCCAAACAAACAAAATAGTTATAATATTAAATCTAACATAAACTTGATTATAAAAGTCAGGATTAGAAAACTATAACAGATCACACAAGTCAAGGTCAGAAGGCTATACCTAGAGAGAGACAGAGAGAGAGCTGGGTTCTACCATTCCATGAAGCTTGAATAGATCGGGGTTCCGAGGTGATGGTGGTGGCTGAGGGTCTGGAGTGCTGGAGACAGGCGGACCCCCCAGCACGATCAGTCAGGAGAAGATGAAGTCCCAGTGGAATTGATGCAGATTTAGGATCCAGGCATCAGAACACTTACTTGAGCATGGGTAGGGTTTTTTTTTAGGGAAAGAACAATGGTTCAAGGGAGAACACTAGATTTGATTATGTGTAAATTGATGGCTCAAGGGAGTATACCAAAGTTGTTTTGTTCAGGCTAGACAATAGGAACTGATTATTCCTGGCTATGGGCGGTGTTCCTTGGAGGGAGCTCACAATGCAATTAGGGAGCTTCACTATTTTGGATACCAGTAAAGGATTTATTGCTAGCATTGGTCTGACAGCTACTGAGCTTGGTGTGTGCAGGCATGGGTTCATTAACATCTGGAGCAGAGATCCCCCATCATGCAGTGCTTCCCTGCTTTTCTGATCCCAGAGTTCAGTGCAGTTCTCGCCTTGGAATCTCTGTTTCCATTCTGTATGCTAATGGAGATGCCTCCTTGTCCCATCTTCGATGCAAATGAGGCTAGGGAAGTTTCCTTAATCCTGTCACCCTTGTCTGGAGGGGTTTAGGTGTGTCTCTCCCTTCCTTTTCATTGCTTTTTGTAAGTCTTTCTTCTGACCGGTTTTGGTTCAAGCAGAGGCTGGGGGCGGCGAAGGTCTTTTGTGAGTCAGACAGGCTGGGTACTGCATCCTGGTTCCCCAAGAACCCAGAGCTGCTAGGTAACAACATTGTAAATGCTTAATAAGACATCAGAGCATCATTCAGGGCAGAGTCCTGTGAAATATTTTACTCAAATTTCTAATGCACAGAAAAAGCAGATTTGGTTCGAGTGCAGTCAGTATTCTCATTACATTTTTGTCATGTCCACAAGCTTTTCAAAACTTGTAAATAATAATGATATTAATAATAAAAATTAATAACAATATCTTTCAGATTGTAAGGTATTTGGGACAGGGACTATCTTTCCTTCGGTCATATGTTTACCGGTAAGATTTTTGAAGATCTGGTTGCTATTAAACTGGTGATGCCACAAATCAGGTCAGCACAATCCTACCTTACAAGCGTAACCTGCTCATGCCCAATGTCTCATGCCGTCTAATGGAATAGAGATTACATATTCAATACATTGTAGAGGTCCATTGGTGGCTTCACTGACTGAGAACAGTGTTGAGGAGCAGTAAGTGACTAGGAAAGCACTGTGATCCGTGAACCTCTAAGCAAGATGGATTCAATTCTCCTGACAGATGGGAAAAAGAGGAGAATAGATTCCATCAAGACACCCTGGTGAGATGGATCTTCAGATCAGCTCGTGTCACCTGAATGGGAGTAGTCAGAAGTGTACAAATGGAAGTGTGACATTAAGTGAGAAAATCTTCTGCTCTGCCCAGTACTGCATGACTGCTTTGGTTGAGACCTCTGAGTTAGTGACTGGCAATATATTCCACTGTCACCATCAGAGAGGGTCCCTATTGCTAAGTAGGCTCCGTGGATGCTGATGACCTTCAGGGAAGCAGTGTGACTCCTCCTTCCCTATGATCATTCCGAAGCTTCATGAATTCCTAGCAAAAGAAGGTAAGACTTTAAATGAGGTAACAGGAGTTAGGAAAGGGATAGGCCCAAGAGGACAGGGTGATGGTGGGAGGCAGCTAGCTGAAGGGAAATTGAGACAAAACTAAGAGGAGGAGGATACTGTCAATTTTGTTTTGGACTCCCATTTCCATCACCGGGCACTGGATAAGTCCCTTAGTTTTTTACTCAGTTCTTACCCGGTGTATTGCATATTACAGAGCACTGGCATTATGCACTCAAGGCGAGATACTCCCCTCAGCCAACAAGGTGTTAAATTCTGTACTAACTGGAAAGAACAAAGGCATGGAAAACAGTAGCAAACAAGCACCTTTCTAGGTGTAAATGGTGCCGAGGGGAGAGAAACAGATTTGGTCATTGATGCTATCTGGTCAACTCCAAGCACCTGGAAATCTGTCCTGACCCCAAGGCTGCAAACTTTGATAACAAATAAGTATAGTTTCATAGAATTTAAGGCCAGAAGAGACCATTAGATCATCTAGTCTGACCTACCATATGTCACAGGCCATTAAGGGTATGTCTACACTTCATTGAAAACCCTGGTTGGCCTGGGTCAGCTGACTCGGACTTGTGGGGCTCAGGCTATGGGACTGCTTAATTGCAGTATAGACATTTGGGCTTGGGCTGGAGCCCGATCTCTGTGGTTCTGCAAGGGAGGAGGGTCCCAGAGCTCAGGATCCAGCCCTCGCCCCAATGTCTACACAGCAATTAAACCTTACCATAGCCTGAGCCCTGCAAGCCGAAGTCAGCTGCAGTGGGTGTTTAACTGATGTCTAGATGTACCCTATATTTCATCCGGTTAACCCTGTATTGAGCCCAATAAATTGGATCAGACCAGATCAAACTTTAGCAAACCAAGGTTCCCCATTTTGATTTAAAATTTTTCAGGTGCCATCAAGATCCCCCGCTCAGCACCAGGCTCTGCCCCCACTCCACCCCTTCCCACAAGGCCCCACCCTTCCCCCATCTCTTCCCGCACCCTGCTCACTCGATCCCCCCTCGCTCCGTCGCTCACTCTCCCCCACCTTCACTCCCTTTCACCAGGCTGGGGCAGAGGGTTGGGGTGCGGGCTCTGGGAGGGAGTTTGGGTGTGGGATGCGGGCTCTGGCTGGGTGGCACTTACCTCGGATGGCTCCCGAAAATGACTGGCACATCCCTCTGGTAGCAGCTCCTAGACGGGGGGAAGGGGGCATGGAGTCTCCATGCACTGCCCCTGAAGCTCCCATTGGCAGCAGTTCCCAGCCAATGGGAGCTGTGGAGTCGGCGCTGGGGGCGGGGGCAGTGCATGGAAACCTCCTACCCCCACCAGGGGCTGCAGGAAAGTGCCAGCTGCTTCTGGGAGCGGCGTGGGGCCAGGGCAGGTAGGGAGCCTGTGTTAATGCCTAAAATTTCCTGGTTTGGCTTCAGTAGCCTCTGGGAGACAGAGGGAGGGGGAGAACTTGGGGTGGAGGAGTTGCTCAGCAGGGCTCACAGACCCCCTGCAGAACCCTCTTGGACCCCCAGTGGTCCGTGGACCCCAGTTTGCTAAATGCTGGATCAGACTAAAGTATTTCAGTCCTCAGGAGACTAAACCGCCATGTGCCACAGGCAGAGACCAGGAGAGACAGAGGTGCACGAATGACTGAAACCCCTGTAATGGAAGGGAAATGATTGGGAGAACTATGCCCAGATGATCCTTGCAAGTAATCCTTGATCCATGCTGCAGAGGAAAGTAAAAAGACCCCAAGATCACTACCAATCTGATCCGGGGGGAAATTCCTTCCCAGTCCTTGATCTGTGTCTGAGAAAGAAGCTTCTCTCTACCACCTCAGAACACCAGTTCACCGCATCCATGATTGAATATCCTCCATCAAAAGGGCATATTTAATCATCATCAAATCTTCAGGCAGCCTTCTTCAACCCACCGTAATTACCTAATGCTTAACAATGAGCACATCATAAATTATTTAATAATAATTGTGGCTATCCAGCACTTATCCACAGGCTTCAACAATTGTTTGCATCCATTTAAGACTCTCAGATCATGCCAAGTGATATCAAAGATGCAATCTTCTTCCCTTTATATGATAGAAAAGGTGACAGATGAGAGTGTGCAAATTACCAAGGGCTACCTATTGCAGGTAAAGCAGTGACAAGAGTCCTCAATCAGCCTCTACAACACTGTGCCAGATTTCTTTCTGAGAGGTTCTTGGATAACTCAGTGATAGTAAATGTCTGGACAGAAAGTCACTGGGTGGTTTCAGAATAGGATGTGGTACCACTAGTGTGATCTTTATTCTCTTCCAATTGCAGACACAGTAAGTGAAGAATACCAATCATAGTAACTGGCTTTTATTGATCTACAGAGGGTCTTTGAAAGTCCTAGAAGCATGTTTAGCCAACCCCACAAGAAAAGAAAGCTGCCCATGCAAGTGTGTTATAATCAGCTGTTTATTTCATGAAGAAACCTAGACGAAACAGTTATTGCAATAATGTCCTTCCTGATCCCAACCTGATCATGCTAGGGGTGAAACAGGGTTACACATTTGTACTGTGCTTGATTCAATATCTTCTCTGCAGCTGTCGCTGATGAAGATTGTAACGTCTGCAGCCAGGAATCTGCATTCACCTTGGAGTAGATAAAACTTTTCAGTCTGTCATACCCAAAAGCACAAAGGTACCAAAAACTTGGACTATATCCAATAACTGCTGTGGCTCTTTCCCTCCATTCTGTTTTTATGAAGTTGATTATTGGATTTGATTACTAACCTCAGACTGCAGTAAAACAATAGAGATGATTTATTGCCTCTTCCACTGTTCATTTTCTAGCTCCTCTTCAGCTGATCACTATTCTTTGACACTCAGTTCTTTGATATTCGGCTGACTGCAATATGTACATTAATATTTAGCTGATAAGAGCAGGGACGAAGAGCATTGTGAAGATCTTTGTGGAGTAGCTAGCTGCCCCTTCACATCCCACTTGGTTTTCTGGAGGCCGTAGAGTAAGCCTGCTTCTCTACCCAACTAAGTCCCCATGTCCTGCTCTTTTCAGGGCAGGCAGCAGACCCACTGCTACTTTCTGGAGCTAGAGATCTTAGAAATGTTTTAGTGTTCCTGGCGTCTTATACATGTAGAGTGTTCCATGAAGTGCAATGAGGAATTCTTGGCCATCGCATTAGGATGCTGCTTGCATTTTATGTAGCTATAGCTGTTACATATCATTCATTCCTTGTTCACCTTTCACTCTTGTTTAAGGTCTTGGTAGTAAATATACAGTGCCTCAGAAAGGGGGGAAGCTATGGGTCAAATTTGGAGATGAAACTGGAGACTCTAACCCCTCTACCCTATTCCACCATGCTCTGACTCTGGATATTAAACCAACTTAGACCTGGACCTAAACTCACCCTCCCTCACTTTATCACCTCTGAACCCGGACCACTGAGTCTAAGTTGGAGCTACTCCCAGGCACGGGGTCTGGAGACGAGGACAGTAGCATGAAGAGCAACTAACAGGAGAGTTTCAGAGTAACAGCCGTGTTAGTCTGTCTTTGCAAAAAGAAAAGGAGGACTTGTGGCACCTTAGAGACTAACCAATTTATTTGAGCATGAGCTTTCGTGAGCTACAGCTCATCCGATGAAGTGAGCTGTAGCTCACGAAAGCTCATGCTCAAATAAATTGGTTAGTCTCTAAGGTGCCACAAGTACTCCTTTTCTTTTAACAGGAGAGTGTTGGTTGAAGTAGCCCCATCCTACTTTACTTACACACTTTTCTGGCCCTTTTGCCTGTACGTGACTCCAGCTTAGTTTCCCAGACCCATCAGTAAGTGGCAGGAAGTAAGTATAAAGAAGCCTAATTTACATTACCTCCAAAATAGGCCTGGTATTTTTAACCAGCCCCAGTCCAGACTAGGGCTCTTAGGCGTTACAGCAATACAAACAAACAGACAAACAAACAATAGTGAGCATCTGTGACTCTTTTTTCCTACCTTCTTTTCCAAGGATCGGTCACGTTCTCCACTCCATCCTGCCCTGCTCCTGGACTCCGCTCTAGTCTTCCTGGATCACCTATCAGTCCCCACACCCCCAGCTCTCACCAGCCCATCCTTTAAGAAGCAGCAATGCTCCCTTCCAGTTCTGGCATGAGCTGGGTCTGCCTTATATAGGCCAGACGTCTCCCATTCCTAGCGGCCTCTGCAGGTATCATGGCTGGTTAGAGCCATCTGGACTACCTACAGCTGCCTGGGTTTTGTTTGTTTATGTTGTCCTTGGTGCTTTTCTCCATGTGACAGTTGACTCTGTCACAATCTCTCTTGCTTTCAATGACATTTGTTACTTTTACCTCCCATTTGCATGATTGCCACTAGATGGAAGTATATTACTGTTAAATATAAGAGGAGTAGTTGTGGCACCTTAGAGACTAACAAATTTATTTGAGCATAAGCTTTCGTGAACTACAGCTCACTTCATCGGATGCATGCAGTGGACAATACAGTAGGGGGATTTTATATACACAGAGAACATGAAACAATGGGTGTTACCATACACACTGTAACCAGAGTGATCAGGTAAAGTGAGCTATTACCAGCAGAATAGCGGGGGGGAGGGGGACATTTTGTAGTGATAATCAAGGTGGGCCATTTCCAGCAGTTGACAAGAACATGTGAGGAACGACGGGGGGTAGGGGGTGGGAGGGGGGGGGGAATAAACATGGGGAAATAGTTTTACTTTGTGTAATGACACATCCACTCCCAGTCTTTATTCAAGCCTAAGTTAATGGTGTCCAGTTTGCAGATTAATTCCAATTCAGCAGTCTCTCCTTGGAGTCTGTTTTTGAAGTTTTGTTGTTGAAGAATTGCCACTTTTAGGTCTGTAATTGAGTGACCAGGGAGATTGAAGTGTTCTCCTACTGGTTTTTGAATGTTATAATTCTTGACGTCTGATTTGTGTCCATTTATTCTTTTACGTAGAGACTGTCCGGTTTGGCCAATGTCCATGGCAGAGGGGCATTGCTGGCACATAATGGCATATATCTATGCCCCTACTCTACTTGCGCTACATTGATGACATCTTCATCATCTGGACCCATGGAAAAGAAGCCCTTAAGAGATCCACTTCCTGGACACTACAGTGCTAATAAGTGATGGTCACATAAGCACCACCCTATACCAGAAACCTACTGACCGCTATGCTTACCTACATGCCTCCAGCTTTCACCCTGACCACACCACACGATCCATTGTCTACAGCCAAGCTCTACGATACAACCACATTTATTCCAACCCCTCAGACAGAGACCAACACCTACAAGATCTCTATCAAGAGTTCTTACAACTACAATACCCACCTGCTGAAGTGAAGAAACAGATTGACAAAGCCAGAAGAGTACCCAGAAGTCACCTACTACAGGACAGGCCCAAGAAAGAAAATAACAGAACGCCACTAGCCATCACCTTCAGCCCCCAACTAAAACCTCTCCAATGCATCATCAAGGATCTACAACCTATCCTGAAGGATGACCCATCACTCTCACAGATCTTGGGAGACAGGCCAGTCCTTGCTTACAGACAGCCCCCCAACCTGAAGCAAATACTCACCAGCAACAACACACCACAGAACAAAAACACTTACCCAGGAACCTTTCCTTGCAACAAAGCCTATTGCCAACTGTGTCCACATATCTATTCAGGGGACACCATCACAGGGCCTAATGACATCAGCCACACTATCAGAGGCTCGTTCACCTGCACATCTACCAATGTGATATATGCCACCATGTGCCAGCAATGCCTCTCTGCCATGTACATTGGCCAAACTGGACAGTCTCTACCTAAAAGAATAAATGGATACAAATCAGACGTCAAGAATTATAACATTCAAAAACCAGTAGGAGAACACTTCAATCTCCCTGGTCACTCGATTACAGACCTAAAAGTGGCAATTCTTCAACAACAAAACTTCAAAAACAGACTCCAAGGAGAGACTGCTGAATTGGAATTAATATGCAAACTGGACACCATTAACTTAGGCTTGAATAAAGACTGGGAGTGGATGTGTCATTACACAAAGTAAAACTGTTTCCCCATGTTTATTTTTCCCCCATACTGTTCCTCACACGTTCTTGTCAACTGCTGGAAATGGCCCACCTTGATTATCACTACAAAACGATATGAGTCAGCAGTGTGCCCTTGTTGCCAAGAAGGCCAATGGCATTTTGGGATGTATAAGTAGGGGCATAGCGAGCAGATCGAGGGACATGATCGTTCCCCTCTATTCAACATTGGTGAGGCCTCATCTGGAGTACTGTGTCCAGTTTTGGGCCCCACACTTCAAGAAGGATGTGGATAAATTGGAGAGAGTCCAGCGAAGGGCAACAAAAATGATTAGGGGACTGGAACACATGAGTTATGAGGAGAGGCTGAGGGAGCTGGGATTGTTTAGCCTGCAGAAGAGAAGAATGAGGGGGGATTTGATAGCTGCTTTCAACTACCTGAAAGGGGGTTCCAAAGAGGATGGCTCTAGACTGTTCTCAATGGTAGCAGATGACAGAACGAGGAGTAATGGTCTCAAGTTGCAGTGGGGGAGGTTTAGATTGGATATTAGGAAAAACTTTTTCACTAAGAGGGTGGTGAAACACTGGAATGCGTTACCTAGGGAGGTGGTAGAATCTCCTTCCTTAGAGGTTTTTAAGGTCAGGCTTGACAAAGCCCTGGCTGGGATGATTTAACTGGGAATTGGTCCTGCTTTGAGCAGGGGGTTGGACTAGATGACCTTCTGGGGTCCCTTCCAACCCTGATATTCTATGATTCTATGATTCTAAAGGTCCCCCGCCCCCACCCCGCTCTCCTGCTGGTAATAGCGCCCCTTACCTGATCACTCTGGTTACAGTGTGTATGGTAACACCCATTGTTTCATGTTCTCTGTGTATATAACATCCCCCTACTGTATTTTCCACTGACTGCATCCGATGAAGTGAGCTGTAGCTCACGAAAGTTTACGCTCAAATAAATTTGTTAGTCTATAAGGTGGCACAAGTCCTCCTGTTCTTTTTGCGGATACAGACTAACACGGCTGCTACTCTGAAAACTGTTAAATATGTGAGTTGTTATATATGGTTCGACCAGCAGGGGGCAGTCTGTGTCTTTGTAGCTATATAAACACCCAATATTGGTGAGAACAAACGCACAGGTGGGATTCATCTTTTGAAGCCACAATGGTGAAGTGAATTTCTGTCCTCCAGTGAAGTCCAGAAGGAACCCTAGAATCCATCTGTAGACCACGTGAAGTGTACCACAAAGAGTGCAAAGTTCACCACACCACCCTGTTACCCACACTCACTCCTGAGCTGAGTCAGGGCCCAGGGTGCAAAGAAAACAATACTCGGCTATTTTCTAATGCTTTTCAGCATAGATCTCTCAAAGCAGTTTACAAAAGAGGTCAGGATCATTACATAGATGGGGAAACAGTGACAATCCGTTTGGATTTGTGCCAGGCCGATCAGCAACTGATTTTATCTTTGCCTTAAGATTGCTTTTTCAAAACCACAGAGAAAAGGGGGAAACCCTGCCTGTGGTATTCACCAGTCTTAAGAAGGCTTGTTTATGGCCATGATCTGAGAGAAGGCATGCGGTGGTGCATGAGAAGAAAAGAGATACCTGAAGACTATTTCAGGCTTGGGCCAGACATAAAATGAGGATGCTGTTGCCATAGTTAGAAGGCCACGTGGAGAAGCAGCGGTTTCTAGTGGAAGTTGGAGGACATCGGGGTTGGCTCTAAGCCCCTTTTTGTTCACCTTGGTGCTTGATGCACTTGCAGAAGACATCCCGAGCATAGGCGCTCACTTTTGTTCTTGCCGGGGGGTGCTTTTGAAGAGGTGTGTGTGTTGCGGGGGGGGGGCTATTTTCAGTACATGTATACACTTCTTTCATATTCTAGTTATTGAATGTGTCTATCATTGGTATCTTTACCATTTTACTAATGATGACATTGTCATGAACTACATCATTACATTATCATGAATTACAGTATATTAAAATCATTGAAACCACCCACAAGCTGTCTTCACTAACATCCCAGTTTAAAGACATTCTGTCTCACTGTAGCTTTCTGGATGAAACTGTCAGTAATCTTATTTACATCTAGGTTCCCTGGTATTATGTTGATGCACGTTAAGGACAGCTACATTATTCAGTTGCATCTGTCCCACTGATGACTGGAGATAATTTTTAAGTTTTCTGAAGCAGGAAAATGAGAATGCCACAGTTCAGGATGATACAGATGCAGTGAGAAGGATTCATATGAATTTGCAGTACTCTGGAAACATAGTGCTTCCAGAGTAGTGCAAATGACTCCAAGATCTCTTTCTTGCTGGGTAACAGCTAATTTAGGCACCATAATTTTGCATGTACTGTTGGGATTATGTTTCGCCTTTAACATTGCCTTTGCATTTAACATTGAATTTCATCTGCCATTTTCTTGCCAAGTCACCCAGTTTTGTGAGGTCCCTTTGTAACTCTTTGCAATCTGTTTTGGACTTAACTATCTTGAGTACTTTTGTATCATCTGCAGACTTTGCCACCTCACTGTTTACCCCTTTTTGCAGATCATTTATGAATATATTGAACAGCACCGATCCCAGACCAGTACAAGCCCCTTGGGGGGGACACTATTCACTTCTCTCCGTTCTGAAAATAGACCATTTGTTCCTACCCTTTGTTTCCTATCTTTTAACTGGAGTGCCTGGGAATGCTTTCAGGATCATCTAAGGATCCTTACTTTAATTTAATGACAAGCCTTTCCTTAGCTTGATCATCTTGCCTCTCTTTATAAACAAACTCCCTGCCCCAAGGGCAGAAGTTGTTAGCAGCACAGAGTGGATCCCGTTCCATGCTCAAGCTCTTACTTCTGGGTGCTGAACACCCGCTATTTTTCCCCATGGGTGCTTGAGCCTCAGAGCACCCAGGGAGTCGGCGCCTACGATCCTGAGAGTGAAAAGAACAGGAGGACTTGTGGCACCTTAGAGACTAACAAATTTATTTGAGCATAAGCTTTCGTGAGCTACAGCTCACTTCATCGGATGCATGCAGTGGAAAATACAGTGGGGAGATTTATATACGCAGAGAACATGAAACAATGAGTGTTACCATACACACTGTGTGTTACCATACACACTGTACTCGTACAGATCCTGAGAGTGGCACTCTGGTGCGTGTGCTGTGCAGATGAGGCAGTGCTCATGACAGAGATCAAAGCGGAAGTGGAAGAAGATTTAGAGAGATGGAGGGGTGTAGTGGAAAGAACTGGCATGAAAATCAGCAGAAACAAAACAGAGCATCTGATCTTTAGATTCGATGATTCCCTGCAGGAAGACAGCCAGATTGTGAGTCAGGGAGGGAGGGAGGGAGGCAGCCATAATCAAAAGTA
The DNA here is from genome assembly GCF_965140285.1 of Lepidochelys kempii. Taxonomy (NCBI): domain Eukaryota; kingdom Metazoa; phylum Chordata; order Testudines; family Cheloniidae; genus Lepidochelys; species Lepidochelys kempii. Next base: position 261,188,156 of record NC_136381.1, read on the forward strand.
CAGAAGTTCAAGTCACTAGATCCTATAGTACAAGATAATGGTGAACTCAATGATGAACTTATGGGCAGAACAGGAAGGGCATTGACTAAATGGAGAGAAGTGAATGGAGTGTCCTGCAATAGGAGAATATCTATCAAATTGAAAAGTAAGATCTGCCAGACAGTAATTAGGTCCGCACTTTTGTATGGCTCTGAATGCTGGGCACTGAGAAAGAGACAGGAGCAGATCTTGAAGGCTGAGGAAAAGAAAATGTTAAGATGTATCCTTGGAGTACAAAGGAAGGATCACGTTCAGAACAAACTCATTAGGGGAAGTGTGAAGGTGGTACCCATTACAGAGAAGCTGAGGGAATATGGGCGTAGATGGTTTGGCATGTTAAAAGAAGATCGGAAGACAATATAGAAATACTTAGTGTGGAGGAAAAAATCCACTGGACCCAAATAAGCCTAAACTTCCCAAGTAGGCCTAAAACTTTGGTCAAGCGAACTGTGTATCTAGAGCATAAGAAAAGAGTGAGGAAAATTCCAGTGTGAGACAATGGCAACACCACAGCTTAAGAAATGTAACCCGAACAGCTAGAAATCAGGAAAGACCCGTTAACCGCAAAGAACAGCCTGTCAATAACAGGAAAAGCTTGGTTTGCTATATTCCAAATAAGGAAAGCTGTTATTAAAGCTTGCACTATATGCCAAATAAGGGGGAAATGCTGTTAAAGGAAATGTGCTTAACAAATTGTGGTTTTCAGCTATATAAATCCCTGTATTTTCTGTTTATGCAGAGCAGCTTCAGCTGACTCTCCCTGTATGCGCATGCTTGAATAAACAGACCTCAGGCTTGGTTCTGATCCAAACACAACGCATGGTTAATTTTCCACCACAATAGGAATAGTAGTGGAGGGAAAGAAAAGTGTTGGAAGACCCAAAACTAGATGGATAGATGTCCTACAAAAGGATTTGATTAGCTGTGGAGTTTCCAAGGAACTGCTTCAAAACAAAAGAAGGACTTGAAGACCCAACCCCATGTAGATGGAAATCAATGCTAGATAATACAGAGAGGGAAACTGAGGCACACAGCAGCAAACACCCAGATCTTCAAAGGTATTTAGCTGATTTCAATCTCTTTGAGGATCTGGGCCCAAGTGACTTTCCCAAGGTCACACAGCAGGACAATGGTAGTCAGGAATAGAACCCATGTCTCCCGAGTGCCACTCCCATGATCTACCCACTAGATGACACTGCCATCTCAGATGATAGTCCTTTCCCACTCCATCTTGGGCTTGCCAACTGATTCTGTCAACAGAGGACCCAAATGGAGCTAACTGTGCTATTTGTGATATGGACAAATGCCATAGGCCACCCAATGGTGACACCTTTGGGATGCTTGGCTTGCGTCAGACTTGAAGAAGCAACCTGGAGGTGACTGAGCCTCCATTCCCCATTACCTGTTGCTTACACCACACAGATAACTTTCCCTTCTACAAACAGCAAGCAGTATATATTTGAAGGGGAATAAAACCTCACTAGGAAATCAACTCCAGGGCAGGCAGGTGTCCAGAAATACATATTTTGTTTGCTTTAATTGGCATTATTATTACTTATGTGTTTGTATTGTGGTAGCGTCTATGAGTCATGAACTAGGATCCCATTGTGCTAGGAGCTGTACAAGCACAAAACAAAAATAAGATGGTCCCTGCTCCAAAAAGCTTACAATCTAAGTGATCATCATTTTATTATTTATATTACCATAGCACTTAGAGGCCTCTGTGTTGCAGGCAAACCAGCTCAAATTAAAAACTAATAGGCAGTTCCCTTGTCTATGAACCTGTTGGTTACCAATGTTATTGTGTCCACTTGTTAGAACAGAACAAAGGAAGATGTTGTCGCACTGCGTTCACGTGGCACATGCCCTGGTATTTGCATTTGCACTAAGTTTACCTGTGATTGCTGTCTATATTCTTAATGAACCCTGAAATAATCATGTATGTTAGAGTTTAGTTGTGAATTAATTTGATATGTAAAACTGCATGCAAACTAATGTTCTTGACTATCACATTGTTTCCGTTTATCTATACCCATTTGTCTAAAATTGGTCAGCAAGGAGGAACACTGACTTCAGCACGTGGGTGGATTGTGTGCTAAACAAGGGAAAGGGAAATCTACGGACACATACTGAGCTAAAAACACTTGGCAGGCTATTTTCAGCTATAAATACTGGACCTTGGGGATGATCCTGACACCTCTTGATCTTTTCAGGTGCTGTCAGGAGGCTTTCCAGATACAAGACAGAGTTCCCCAGATCCACTTTGGGAAAACCCTAAGGAACTTATGAAAAGACTCTAAGAGACAGGCAGATTGCTACATCTCTGCTAGCATTCGGACTACATCATCTGATCCAACTGTAATGTATTTTATCCACTTTAACCTTGCAATAGCTCTCATTTCTTTTCCTTAGTTAATAAATCTTTAGTTAGTTACTAAGGAATCGGCTACAGCGTTTTCTTTGGTGAGATCTGAAGTATACTGTGACCTGTGGTAAGTGACTGGTCTTTTGGGACTGGAAGAACCTACTGTGTGATGAATTTTGGCTTTAATAACCTTGCTTTCACCATAAGTCCCGTTTGTCTGGGTCATAAAGTAGGGGCTGGAGACCCTAAAGGGGACTATTGGTGGCTCCATGATATAGTGATCCAGGAGTACACTTTAGTTACTGGCTTGGTGAAATCTAATGGACCACCAGACCACTAGCCCTGGTTTATGACAGTCTGACCTGAGCTAGGCACTCTTAGCTGTGAGCCACTCCAGGCAGTGTGACAACCCTACTGAGGGACTAAGGCCTCATTGTGCAGGGAGCTGTATGAACATAATAAAAAGACAGCCCTGCTCTGAAGAACTTGCAGTCTAGGTTAAGAGTAAGATGCAACGGCTGGATGAAACAAACAGCCAGGGAGGATGAGGTAGCCGTAACACAAGCATGTTTTCATATGGATTGGCTGGGCACACAATGTAGCTTCCTGCTTGCCTAGATGTTGTCAGCTGGCAGTGTTGTGTAGGTATCACAGAAGAAGTGTGTTGTGAGAAGGTGGCCTATATGGAATTCATAAAAACACCACCTCACAATGATAACGGGTGGCAGGAGGGACTTAAGGCCATAGGGAACTGTGAAAGGTAAAGGCTAGATTCTCTGCTGCATGTCCTGAGAAGCACACACAATGCAGAGGAGTGGAAACAAAAAGTGGCATAGAATCATAGAATCATAGAATATCAGGGTTGGAAGGGACCCCAGAAGGTCATCTAGTCCAACCCCCTGCTCGAAGCAGGACCAATTCCCAGTTAAATCATCCCAGCCAGGGCTTTGTCAAGCCTGACCTTAAAAACCTCGAAAGAAGGAGATTCTACCACCTCCCTAGGTAACGCATTCCAGTGTTTCACCACCCTCTTAGTGAAAAAGTTTTTCCTAATATCCAATCTAGACCTCCCCCACTGCAACTTGAGACCATTACTCCTCGTTCTGTCATCTGCTACCATTGAGAACAGTCTAGAGCCATCCTCTTTGGAACCCCCTTTCAGGTAGTTGAAAGCAGCTATCAAATCCCCCCTCATTCTTCTCTTCTGCAGACTAAACAATCCCAGCTCCCTCAGCCTCTCCTCATAACTCATGTGTTCTAGACCCCTAATCATTTTTGTTGCCCTTCGCTGGACTCTCTCCAATTTATCCACATCCTTCTTGAAGTGTGGGGCCCAAAACTGGACACAGTACTCCAGATGAGGCCTCACCAATGTCGAATAGAGGGGAACGATCACGTCCCTCGATCTGCTCGCTATGCCCCTACTTATACATCCCAAAATGCCATTGGCCTTCTTGGCAACAAGGGCACACTGCTGACTCATATCCAGCTTCTCATCCACTGTCACCCCTAGGTCCTTTTCCGCAGAACTGCTGCCTAGCCATTCGGCCCCTAGTCTGTAGCAGTGCATTGGATTCTTCCGTCCTAAGTGCAGGACCCTGCACTTATCCTTATTGAACCTCATCAGATTTCTTTTGGCCCAATCCTCCAATTTGTCTAGGTCCTTCTGTATCCTATCCCTCCCCTCCAGCGTATCTACCACTCCTCCCAGTTTAGTATCATCCACAAATTTTCTGAGAGTGCAATCTACACCATCCTCCAGATCATTTATGAAGATATTGAACAAAACCGGCCCCAGGACCGACCCCTGGGGCACTCCACTTGACACCGGCTGCCAACTAAACATGGAGCCATTGATCACTACCCGTTGAGCCCGACAATCTAGCCAGCTTTCTACCCACCTTATAGTGCATTCATCCAGCCCATACTTCCTTAACTTGCTGACAAGAATACTGTGGGAGACCGTGTCAAAAGCTTTGCTAAAGTCAAGAAACAATACATCCACTGCTTTCCCTTCATCCACAGAACCAGTAATCTCATCATAAAAGGCGATTAGATTAGTCAGGCATGACCTTCCCTTGGTGAATCCATGCTGGCTGTTCCTGATCACTTTCCTCTCATGCAAGTGCTTCAGGATTGATTCTTTGAGGACCTGCTCCATGATTTTTCCAGGGACTGAGGTGAGGCTGACTGGCCTGTAGTTCCCAGGATCCTCCTTCTTCCCTTTTTTAAAGATTGGCACTACATTAGCCTTTTTCCAGTCATCCGGGACTTCCCCGGTTCGCCACGAGTTTTCAAAGATAATGGCCAATGGCTCTGCAATCACAGCCGCCAATTCCTTCAGCACTCTCGGATGCAACTCGTCCGGCCCCATGGACTTGTGCATGTCCAGCTTTTCTAAATAGTCCCTAACCACCTCTATCTCCACAGAGTTTACCTGAGTGCTCCCTGGATTCCGGGTTACTTGGGGGGCCAGAATTGCCACTGGGTTAAATTGGAGCAGCCCCGAAACTGTCATAGTGATGAGCATTTTGGCCACTCCCCCTCCCACCTGTGATCCGCCCTCTCCTGCCCCCCAAGCAGCCCCTCATGGCAGGGGCTGAGAGAGGACCTATGCAGCTCCTACACAGGGGAGATTTCCCTGGATGTCACTGCAGCTCTTTATGATCCCTGCACATGGCACAATGGGCCTTTTTTGAGTACTGCTCTTTGGCCCTAAGTGTTCAGCTCAGCTTTGAAAAATAGATGAATTACGATCCGACTGCATGTTGCCTTCCACAATGTCGCCACAAGCTGGGTGAGGCTTTGAGAAGGCTAACGGCATATTGGGCTGCATTGCCAGCAGATCAAGGGAAGTGATTATTGCCCTCTATTCAGCACTGGTGAGGCCACATCTGGAGTACTGTGTCCAGTTTTGGGGCCCCCACTACAGAAGGGATCTGGACAAATTGGAGAGAGTCCAGCAGAGGGCCCCCACCTACAGAAGGGATCTGGACAAAAATGATCGGGGGCTGGGGCACATGATTTACGAGGAGAGGCTGAGGCAACTGGGCTTGTTTAGTTTGCAGAAGAGAAGAGTGAGGGGGGGGGGGGGATTTGATAGCAGCCTTCAACTACCTGAAGGGGGGTTCCAAAGAGGATGGATCTAGACTGTTCTCAGTGGTGGCAGATGACAGAACAAGAAGCAATGGTCTCAAGTTGCAGTGGGGGAGGTCTAGGTTGGATATTAGGAAACACTATTTCACGAGGAGGGTGGTGAAGCACTGGAATGGGTTACCTAGGCAGGTGGGGGAATCTCCATCCTTAGAGGTTTTTAAGGCCCGGCTTGACAAAGCCCTGGCTGGGATAATTTTGTTGGGGTTGGTCCTGCTTTGAGCAGGGGCTTGGGCTAGATGACCTCCTGAGGTCTCTCCCAACCCTAATCTTCTATGATTCTGTGATTCTAGGTGCTACTTTCATACAACTGGTTGTTAGTGACAATGATATATAGAAATTGTAAATGATGTGCCAGAATGAATGTAACTTGGTCTGGGTCAATTTCACAACCTTTGTCAAGAGCGAGGCAGATGGAGATGCTCCCTATCTGTGAGGTGAACAAACCATCCGAGAGGGGAGTTAGCAGAGAATGGCCACGGTGACTCATGCACTTAATATTGCTGCAGTTTCCACTGATTATTTCTGTGTGTAGAACTTATTCAGTCTGGAGAGAGCTCTCACTAATCAGAGAGCGGCATTGGTGGAAGAGGGTTAATGTATCTTAACTGCCTTGTATATCACAATAATAGAGCAAGACAAACATAACTGCTTCTTATGCTTCTGATTTGTTATGGCTTGAAATCCTACTTCTGCTGAAGTCAGGGTGTGTTTTGCCATTTCCTTGGGCCCAGCTCCTCAGAGGTACTTAGGAGCTTAACTCCCATTGATTTTAATGTGAGTTTGGCACCTAAATACCTTTTGAGGAGCTGGGCCTTCATTCACATCAGGTCCTAGTGCTAAGAAGACACCAAGAGCTGCCCTTTGAAAAGTGTGTGTGACTCTGACTCGCATGTCCATTAGGCATTTGATGCCTGATGTAACTACATAAAGGAATATCTGGTCTCTTCTTCAAATACTTTAGTCTACAAGTCTGTTTCTGTTCCCAGATAGTCAATAAGCAAAACTGCCATCAACTTTAATGGGAATAGGAGAGGACCCTAAATTAAGTAGACAAGTAAGCATGAGTCTGGATATAAATAGCTAATTATTTACTCATATGTCCTGAAGAATTGAATCCCAGATAAAGATTTTTCCTAAAGTGATTTCTTTATGGTACTTTAAAAACATAACATTTTGCCTCTGCTCAGTTGAACCCAGATTATGTGGTCTCAGGAACTGCTATGCCAGAAGTACTTATTAGTACTAATTGAATTTATGTTTGGCTTTATGTTATGAAAAGTTCCCCAGATAAGAAAGTAACGTGTCCGGTTTTGACCAAAACCTTCTTGGAAGACATTTAAACCTCTAATTCTCTGTGTGTTCCTGTCCTCATTAGCAAATCTAGCAAGAGAGATGCCCCTGGGCCTCACAGGTTAAAAATAACTAAACACATCCGGGCCTTGTTTTAATTTATTTTTTTTTAATTGGAAACCTATTTATCCCATCTGCTTCAGTGACTTTTATGGGCTAATATGTACAATCAGTTTGTTCTTTTTAAAATTGTTTTTACACTGGTGTCAACATTAGATGGTTGTAGTTGATTCAGTATAAAACAATGAAGTCAGTGTTCTGCAAATGCAGGAAGAAATGTGAATGCAGTGAATGTCATTTAAATTAAGGAAATGATTAAACAAGTGGCAGGCCCATGCAGGTTATACACCCAACACAGTAATGCTCTCAAGAGTTTGAAAAAACAATTCCATCAAAGAAGTTACACATTTGATTTCTTAGGAGTTTAATAAACTCACTGTTACCTTAAATGTTCATGTGAAATGATTTTCACTTTACAACCTTGCATTTTATTGCTTTAAATATCTGAAGATCTTCTCTTTTACACACCTGTTGTAATTTATCTTGTTGCTGTTTATCAAAGAAAGATTAAGTTAAAAAAAAAAGAAAAGAAAGTGCCCTGTTTCAAAATTGCTGTCAGGAATTAAAGTAATTTGGGTCCTGATCTAATCCCGGTCTACACTTAAAAGTTAGGTCAACATGGCTGTGTTGGGCAGGGTGTGAAAAATCCACATGCCTGACTGATGTAGCTATGCCGACCAAACACCCAGGATTGGTGCAGCTATGTTGATGTAAGAATGCTTCCATTGACATAGCTACCATTATTTGAGGAGGCTGTATTTCTTCATAAATGGAAAAACCCCTTCCATCATTTTAGGCTGCATCTACGGGGTTATGACAGCATAGCTACAGTCTCCAAAGTGTAGACATACCCTAAGACTCCCATCAACTTCAATAGCATTGGGATCAGGCCCTTCATGAGAAGAACCTCATGTTGTAACAATAGCCAGCATCATCCCTCAGGGTTCCAAGTTAATTCATGATGACAGTTTTCACCCCAATGCTGTGAAGATTTGTGAAAGGACTGATTGGCAGAGGGAACAGAGAAAGATCAGGTTTGTAAGGTAGTTTGGGGTAATTAAGGAGGGCTATTAAAAGTCAGGCCTTTGTGAACTTGATCTCATGTAGATGTTGTCAGGAAATGTGGGGAGGGTGGAGGGAGCATCCACAAAAAATTTAAGTGAAAACCAAAAAAAGTTTTCATTGTCGCCGAACTTTTGCTCACAACTTTTACAGCTTGTTGTTGAAAATCTGAAAACTTTTCAGTTTTAGTGTTTCTTGGTTTTTCAATGAAAACCCTGAAAAATTTCATCAAAATTGGATATTTCTCACAGAAATCTCCATGTTAACAAAAAAAGACATTTTAGTCAAAAAATAAGGTTTCAAACAAAAAATTTCAGGCTGTTTTAGTCCTACATAATCTAGAGGAATGAAGAATAGATAAAGATGCATTTCAGTGTGTCATAAATATAAAGGGAAGGGTAAACCCCTTTGAAATCCCTCCTGGCCAGGGGAAAGCTCCTCTCACCTGTAAAGGGTTAAGAAGCTAAAGGTAACTTCGCTGGCACCTGACCAAAATGACCAATGAGGAGACAAGATACTTTCAAAAGCTGGGAGGAGGGAGAGAAACAAAGGGTCTGTGGGTCTGTCTATATTCTGTCTTTGCCGGGGATACACCAGGAATGGAGTCTTAGAACTTTTCGTAAGTAATCTAGCTAGGTACGTGTTAGATTATGATTTCTTTAAATGGCTGAGAAAAGAACTGTGCTGAATAGAATAACTATTTCGGTCTGTGTATCTTTTTTGTAACTTAAGGTTTTGCCTAGAGGGGTTCTCTATGTTTTGAATCTAATTACCCTGTAAGGTATCTACCATCCTGATTTTACAGGGGGGATTTCTTTATTTCTATTTACTTCTATTTTTATTAAAAGTCTTCTTGTAAGAAAACTGAATGCTTTTTCATTGTTCTCAGATCCAAGGGTTTGGGTCTGTGGTCACCTATGCAAATTGGTGAGGCTTTTTATCCAACATTTCCCAGGAAAGGGGGGGTGCAAGTGTTGGGAGGATTGTTCATTGTTCTTAAGATCCAAGGGTCTGGGTCTGTAGTCACCTAGGCAAATTGGTGAGGCTTTTTACCAAACCTTGTCCAGGAAGTGGGGTGCAAGGTTTTGGGAAGTATTTTGGGGGGAAAGACGCGTCCAAACAGCTCTTCCCCAGTAACCAGTATTAGTTTGGTGGTGGTAGCAGCCAATCCAAGGACAAAGGGTGGAATATTTTGTACCTTGGGGAAGTTTTGACCTAAGCTGGTAAAGATAAGCTTAGGAGGTTTTTCATGCAGGTCCCCACATCTGTACCCTAGAGTTCAGAGTGGGGGAGGAACCTTGACACAGTGTCTTATTGTATATATAGATGGAAGTCTGCATGGAAACAGCTCCCATTGACTTTTAAGGTGGCTGAGTCAGTTGGGAGCAGTAGGCATGGTTCTAAGAACCAAATTTTGACCAGTTAGTTTCCTTGTCTTCTCCTTCATATAACAACAATGGTCTCCAAGTCCCATCTGGTGACGCAGATTAGCTGGCTTTTACCATCTTCCTGGTTTACCTCACTTCTGTCTCACTAGCTCAGCCTTCTCCTGCCAACCCCAACTCTGGAGCGAACCCTATTACAAGCACACACACCCCCGTCAACCAATGTGCGCCAATGCCCACTCCTTGCAGCGAGCTCTGCCCGCTATACTACACAGCCCCACCCACTCTGCGTAGAGTTCCACTCCTTGCACATCGCAGCCTCGCCCACCGGACAATAAAGCCACACCCTTAGGACCATAGAGCTTTGGCCACTACTCTTTTTTCCACCGACTCTACCACAAAGCTCGGCCCATCGTCTCTATGGTTTTATCCGTGGGGTGGCACACTGAAGTTTTGCCTAGGATGGCAGATTGTGTTGAGCAGCCTCTCTCCTGGAGTGCAAAGAGCAGTCTGGGATGGGCCAGTGCAGAAAGGAGGGGGGCCCTATGCAGGATGGAGGTGGTGTGGCTTGCATCTGCACCTCTGCAAAGCCCCATAGGGGTTACTGAAACAGGGGGTACATCTTCGGGCAGCCCTCCTGATTGGCCTAGCGTGCACCAGCCCCTAGAAGCCTGGTATAGGTGATGCCCAAACTGCCACGCCTGTGCACTTACACCAGTGCAGAGATAAATCTACATCTTATAACACCTCCCCCATTCCCCACATTCCCTCACAACAAACATCTCTCACACTCTGGTGTTGTGACTGTAACCTCACCGACTTGAATGGCGATAGTCCCGATCTCCACTGCGCTAAGCCAGAGCCAATGTTCTGTAGCATTAATAATTATTTTTTTCTCTCTCTCTCTACCTTTTAGATGTTATACTCACCCTTTAACCTACACCCCTATAATTTCTGCATAGCTGAACCTGTTTATTTGCCATTGTCTAATGTTTCCCATGTTTCCCTCTCAACTACCCTACCTATTATCTCATCCCTTTGCTCAATTACAGGTTTTTTCCACTCCTCTCCCTTACGCTGACACACTCAAATCATGTTTAATCTTTTTGATAGCCATCTGTTACATTCCCCAGGCGAAGTAAAATGTGATGTTTCTCAATAATGTGCCAAACTACCCATATGTACCTCAGGTCCTTTCCGTGGCAAAGAGCTTTATCCACTGGCAGGAGCCATAGTTCCCCCTTTCCATGTTTATTTCCTTCTGCCACAAAAAGTCAGAGGGGTATTTATTATCAGACTTAGCAGAACATGTTAGGATCATTTTGAAATTTGTCATTAGATCTTAATGCAGTTGCCCACTGAGGGCAGGAATGGTAGGTCATGTGGCCTTGCTGAGGGGTCACTGAGGGTAAATCTGACCTGCAGAATCTGCGTAATTGGTGATCATGCACGAGAAGGAAAGAACCTGTTTGATTCCCAAATTCCAAGGTTAGTTTGCAGCAATTAGAGCTGAGTGAATAACTGACTCTTCTTTTCAGTGTTTCATTTCAGCTTCTGAAATGATTTTGTTGAGGGTTGATTTTTTTTTTCCATTTCATTTAGTTTAGCGGGGGGGCGGGGTTTACCCATTTTAAAACAGATTTAGCTAAATTTTGAAATGAAATGTCAGTTAGAAATGAAAAGTCAAAACATTTTGTTTGGAACATGTCAAAGCAAATCGACTTTTTGGGGGAAAGAAAAATAGTTCTTTTGTCTCAGCTTAACAATTCAAGTTAAATTCAGTGAATCGTTTCAGTTGAACTGAATCTGCATTTTTCAGAGCATAAACCCCTTGTCCCAAAAATTTCACCTGACTAGAAAATAAAAAACTTTTTTTACTTATAAACTGAGCAAATCTCAGCTGGAATCAGTGAGACACAACAGATGCAGAAACCCAAGGTGCCATTTTTTTTCAAGGTAAAACTACGCTTTACACAAAACTGTAGGTGCAATAAAACCAAAGCAATCACCATTTGTGGGGAGGCAAGGATGCTGACTTGTTAGAGTTATTAGGCCTTGTGGTCTGTACTGTCTCCAGTTCATAGCCTATGCCAACATACTATATTCCCCTCGTGTAGAAGGAACTTAACACCAACAGAAGGCGTTTTTCTTCCAGCGTAAGAACACCACCTCCCCGAACAACACAGGCACGAGTGACTTTTGGTTTTGGTGGTGGGTGCTCCTCTCCGCCTCCTCCCACCCCCGTGTGAGCGGCAGGAGGCCCTATGGGGAAGGGGCTGAATGGGGGTGGAGCCTCAGGGTGGAGCAGTGGGCGGAGCCTCAGGGGGAAGAGGCCGAGCTTGGGCAAGGCCTCGGAGTAGAGTTTGGGCAGAGTGGGGGGTGGGACCTTGGTCAGGGTGCCGGGGCCCTCAAAAGATTCATCTGACCCTGGGGGTGCTCAGCACCCCCTGTTTTTTTCCAGTGAGTGCTTGAGCCCCAGAGCACCCACAGAATCAGTGTCTATGCCGAATGCATTAGCTGTACCAAGAGACACACACTTCTGTTGGCATACCTGCACCTACCCGGGGTTTCTATGAGTAGCTACGTTTTATGAGTAGTTTTATGAGTAGTTATTTTCACCTCACCAACTGACTTAACTTTGCCAGGACAAGGCTACGTCTCCACTTAGAGCTGGATCTGAGCTCTACGAGAAATATTCACACTCGCTGTCATCAAACTAGCAAGCCAAAAATAGCAGTGTAACCACAGTAGCACAGGAAGAGGTGAGCGACGGCATGAGCTAGCCACTCTGAGTAGAAACCTACCTGTTTCCCCATGGGTAGCTACGTGTGGCGGCTAGCCCACACCGCTGCTTGCACTGTCTTGGCTACCACAGCTGCACCAGTATTTTTTGCAAGCTAATGCAAGAATGTCTACTCGAGCTGGGAGTCTCACACTCCTGTTCCAAGTGTAGACGTAGTCTGAGTTTGAAGTGGAGAGCAAGCCTGTGTCTCAGATACGGCAGAATACCAAAAGAAGGGAAAATTGGGTATACCCAAATATACCCCCGGGGGTATATTTTGGCTGTCCCTGCTTTTATCGCACAGATTTCTTTCACAGTGTTTGGAAACAAAAGATAACTCTTCAGATCCCAAAGCCCCGTGAAATCCCTGTGTATTTCTCAACTCAACCACAAATCCTATTGTTTGGCAGTCAGATCTGAGACTACACCTGCTGCACACGCCCATTAATGTTTTATTAACATGCTTCTTCCCCCCATGCCTCCTCTGGGCATCCGCTCACAGCAGCTATTGGAAATTCTCTGCAGGTGGTTTGATTTAAGTGGTCATTAGGTTGCAATTAGCGAAGGTGCATTGGCTAAGGTAACTGCTCTTTTTCTCAAGTTATCTGCAAGCTAGAAGGTGGTCATATCAGATTAAGGCACTTAACATTTTGGGGAGAGGAGCTAACATGCTGAGCGAGGAAACAGCTGGTCCGACCATTATCAGAATACAAGATTAACAGAAAGGCTTGAGGATTTCCCTGGTTTCAATGCCAAAATTGGAATTACTTATTATCATAATCTTGATTTCCAGAACTGGCTTGCTTATCCCATCGGGAGGGCTCTGCTGTCAAGGGTATCCTTCTAACTCATTCTTAATGTCAAATATTTTACCCCTTATTTGACTTGCTCAACTCACATGAATTCTTAAAATTTTCCCCGTCTGAGTTACAAACTACATTTGCTTCCTTAATCTATAAATCTTCAACCCGCACTTTTCCTTTCTCCTCCCAGAAGTTCCTATATAGCCTTAGCGAGAGGCTGAATTACTGTCTCCTCTTCAAGCCATATTTCATTCAGACTTATTATGTTCCTGACTTAAGGTAATCATTTTTTCCCTTTAATTCTTCAAGCACAGCATTGAGAGACACAGCACTTGTTTACATGGAGAAACTGACCTCAACAGCTATTGCAGAATAGCTCCCTGTGTGCCTATTCCATACCACAATAAAAGTCACTATCTTTCAAAATAATTACACCACTTCAGAAGCACACTAATTATTCTGGAAGCAAAGTTTTCACATTGGTGAGATGGGGATAAAATGGGGATTCTCTGTAAAGTGCTTTGAGATCATTAAATGAAAATCGTTATACAAGAGATAGGTGGTATTATTCTAATTATGATTAGTTTGTTCCAGAATAGAGTGTCTACACAGGACGCTATACTGAAATAGTTATTCTGGTCGGTTTCCCCATGCAGACAAGCCCACACACACCAAAGTGCCATTTTTTAGTGAGATTTATGGTCTCATTTGCCGCCTCTGCAGTGAGAAACCAGCTGGAGTCTATCTCACACTTTCCCTAAGGTAAGGAGAACTCATTAGGTATGTACCACTGACATTTTACTATATGCTTTTTGACTTGCCTATTGAAATAGTAAGCTCATTAGAGCAGGGGTCATGCTTCCCTGTGTATCTGTACAGCACCTTGTACAGTGGGGCCCAGCTCTCAGCTGGGCCTTTGTGTGATACCATAATAAACATATTAAATAATAACTCAAATACTTCATTAATCTTATTCTAGAATTGGTATCTAGAGCTCTTGCCTCTACTAGGCTGGTGTCCCAGTGTGCTGTTTCCATTACAATACAAGTGCAATCAAGAGGCAATGCAGCGCCGGTCAAGTTCCCTCAGCGTAGCAGCCGTAACCCGAACCGACAGTCCTCCCATAGTAGCAGAACGGATGGTGAGGTGAAGGAAGACGTGCACTGTTGAGGTTAATCCCAGTGCTGGATAATCTATAAGGCACTTGAAGCACATTGCTTTGAGGATCTCAAAGCAATTATCTCCCCCATTTCACTGCTGGGACATGAAGGTGCCTTAACTTTTTATGAACCAAGTTTTCAAGGTTGGGTGGATACCTAAATGCCTGGTTTAGACATGTAAAGCCTGGCCCAGGAACCAGAGTGTAAGTACATTGTTAAATGCCTAACTTCAGCTACCTGCATCTGAAAACTTGGCCCTAAGCCCCAAGGGAATTGTTAACAAGCAGCAGAGATGGAAACAGAAATTAGAAGTTGTGGCTCCCAGCCTGTTGCTCTAACCACTTGAATACACTCCTTTCTAAACCCCAGCAGTGTTTATTGTTTTATAAGAAGCTATGCAGGGCCCTCATGGAATGAATAGCAGAGGCCATCTAGAGATGTTGCAAAAACCCAACCAGAGGCATTCTGAATCAATTGCAATCAGTGAAAAGTCACTGGTGGGCAGAGTCTTCATAGAATATCAGGATTGGAAAGGACCTCACGAGGTCATCTAGTCCAATCCCCTGCTCAAAGCAGGACCAATCCCCATTTTTGCCCCAAATCCTTAAATGGCCCCTCAAGGATTGAACTCACAACCCTGGGTTTAGCAGGCCAATGCTCAAACCACTGAGCTATCCCTCCCCCCTAGCCAAGGAAAGCTGGCCGCAATCAGCAATTGAGCTTCCCCCTGAACAGAGGAAAGATCACAATCATGTCTATATGGTAGAACTCTACCCTAAGACCTATCGTCCCCTCCACAGCAGATCCCAGGGGACGCATGTTAGGTAGATCAAGGACAGGGGTGCTACAGAAGGAGGCTGTGAAGGCTCTGTGCATTGCTTTCCCATCCCCTCAATCTGTCTGAAGCCCTTCTGCAATGCAGGCTGCATTCACTGTGGACTCGTTACACCCTTGGATACTCTCTCTTCCTGCATAGGCAGGAGGGATCAATTCTGCGTAGAGCTCTCAATCCTCACTGGTGTTAAGATGAGCTTAGGTTGCTCAGCACGTCCCTGGATCTCACCTAAAATTAACTTTAGGGCAGTAAAAATTCAAGGGGATTATTAGGGAGATACAAAAAGTATCTCTCAGCACTGGGTCAAAAAGTGAACAGCATCTGAAGGCTGTTCCTTGGCAATCAAATTGACGACAAGATGGCAGAGGATAAGGCATGTTCTCAGCTCTGCTATAAATAAACCATTCTGCTTCCAAGATAAGCATGTCAATCAAACCCAGCATGACTGTCGCCAAGAGAGGAGACGCTGCAAAGAAATGTTAGTGGGTAGGAGGCACTAAATTGCAATAGTGAGAGACTTATTAGGACACCTGCAAATAGAACCCACACGATGGCCTCAGTAACTACTGCTTTCCTGAGCTTGGAGCAAGGACCGGGGTGAGGAGAGAAGTAATGGAAATAGCTTCAAACCACTTGTGTGCTCTGTTTTCTGGGGCAGCCAGGAGCTTGCCTGGCACCCAATATAAGCTGGAGCAGCCTCAGGAATAGCCATTGCAGAATGCAATCCATCTACATCCCTTCCCTTGAGAAGCCACTTATGCTTGGGACTAGAAGCAGACCTCAGGCCAACTCTACCCTGGGCAAGGGGTATTCTCAGGGGTGCATTTTTGCCCCCTTTACACCACCTGAGTGGTGTGTCAGGGTCTTAGTGCAACTGCAAATTGGGCCCACATTAGTCAAAGGTAATAAAGGCTACAAAACCAATGATGTAGGGATGGACCCAAAGCAGAATTTACCTCAGATCCAAGCACTCCCATGCTTTGTGAGGTTTGAAATGGGTGGTCAGAGTTTGGCAACTCGTAGGCAACTCTGCAATAGAAGTTTAGGGCTTGTTTTCCTATGATACAGAGACAGTCCCAGATATCCACAGACAGGTCCATTTTTAGGGTCTCAGTCTGGGCACCAAAAAAGGAGAGAGACCCCCAAATCACTAGACATGGCCTAGGTCGGGAGAAAACTTCCATTCGGCATTAGATAATTCCTCAGAAACTTGTTCCATCCATTTGCAACTTGCAAACGAAAATGAAAAGCATCCTTTGTTTTATTCCACCTCTGGTTTCACTGGCAGCTGTATCCCTGCCTCTTGGGATCCTGGCAGTTGTCTCGGGTCTCTCTGGTGTATCACGTGCATCTCTCTTCCTCCCAGTTTTGCTGAGAAGGAAATGCTAAGGATGCTCTTTTGAGCAACCATCAGTCTTGCTGCCAAGGGAGAGGACAGTAGGCATGCTGCTGCTCCTCTTTCATGTTGTTGAGAGAACACAAAGACTTCATTTCTGCCAGAGCTGATCGATTTTACAGCCAGCATGTTAAGCGCAAAGGAAATAAGCACCTGTATTGTATCACGCTAACGTTCAGAATAATCCAGCTAAGGAGAAGAAGGGAGACCATAATAGTTTGTGGCAGAGAAGGCTCCAATTCATTTCCTCCACCTCTCGCCCACACAGAGCCTTGCTCAAAGACGAGCAATTAGAGCTGGCTTCAAATATTGAACTCAAACGGCAGCTAGTTTAGAATGAAACAGCTGCAGAGTTTTCCTGAAGCCTCTGGGTTACTTGGGGATTTAGCAAGGAATTAAGCCTTACGGCCAACATTTTCCAAAGTGATCTGGGGTGCCCAGTGTGAGATGCCTTTAAAGGACCAGGATTTTCATAGGATGAGGGCTCAGCATTCACTTGAAATCAGGCCCCTTCCAGCTGAGCACAGAAAAATGGAGGCCCACAGAAGGAAACTCTTAGCATCCAGTCTACTGAATAAGAGTTCTTCATACCATGTGCTAGACGCTCTTGGGGATCTAGCTTAAATACTTGTATGGCCCCCATTACCTTGTATCTCAGCACCTCAGAGTCTTTAAAGTATTTATCCTCACAACACCCCTAGGAGGTAGGGAAATGTCATTAGTTCCATTTTACAGATCCAGAACCATGGCATAGAGAATTTAAGTGGTTTAACCAAGCTTACACATGAAGTCGATGGTAGAGCAAAGAATTGAAATGGGGTATTTGCAGTTCTAGGCTGAGCCATCCTTCATCTTGGCGGAGCTGGGATCAGCCAAAGGCCAAGGTGAGGGCTGGGGACGTAGCTGACTTTTAGTTGTTTGAATGCTCCTTTGATCCTAGGCCTGACTGATATACTGCTCCTAGACACTGCTTGTGTCCCTGCTGCAGAGGCATCGCATGCTCACAAGACGTGTGTGTCAAAACACTAGAACTACTCAGTTTGGTTTCTGTTTCATCAGAAGCCTTGTGCCTTTGTCCGATCTCCCTTACTCAAGTCTTACACTGCTATAATTGCAGTGACTTCAATGGAGTTCAGAGTCGAGCCCCAGGCTTACCGTGTTTCACAGTGCAAAACCATTCTAAATTCTTCTGTAGCGATGAAGTTGCTGGGTTTATTACTGCAGACAAACTAGGAATGAAGCTTCCATAGTAGTTTAACAAAGGTTAAAAAAAAAAAATCACCCCTGAATTATTATGGGATACATCCTTCTTTCCCAGACTTTTGTTGTTCCTTTTAAAACAGGGGTTCCCAAATTTGTTCCGCCACTTGTGTAGGGAAAGCCTCGGGCGGGCCGGGCCAGATTGTTTACCTGCTGCATCCGCAGGTTTGGCCGATCGCGGCTCCCAGCGGCCGTGGTTCGCTGCCCCAGGCCAATGGGAGCTGCTGGAAGCGGTGCGGTCCGAAGGACTTACTGGCCGCCACTTCCAGCAGCTCCCATTGGCCTGGAGCAGCGAACCGCAGTCGCTGGGAGCCGCGATTGGCCAAGCCTGCGGATGCAGCAGGTAAACAAACCGGCCTGGCCCGCCCGAGGCTTTCCCTACACAAGCTGCGGAACAAGTTTAGGAACCACAGTTTTAAAGGATGCATCCACTCGGCAATGATGTGTGTCTGGATAAAAAAATATGAAAGAAAGATCCAAGTTGTCTTTCTTAACTCTGAAACTGTCATTGTTTTCACCTTTTTTGAACCTAAAGGCTTCCCCAGGTGTTCTTCTGTATACCTAAAAAAATTATCATCTAAATGTCAGCCAAGAAAATTTAAATCCTGGAGAACCTCTTTTATAATTCACTAGAATATGGGAAAGTCATTATCACTACATATGGTGACCTTTCATATCAAAACAGCACACTGTGTGTTCGCCCTAGGGAATTATTTAGAATCTGAATCCAATCCCACCTAAGCCTGGAATGTGTAAAAATGTGCACAATTTAGTCTCTTGCCAATTTAGCAAATGTGAGCCTGAAATCAGGTACTGATCTACTTACAATGAGGGGTTTCTGCTTACTTTATAATATTTCCAAATCCTCACACCTCTATCTGTTTTAGGAGCAACTCAAGAAATTCCAGAGATTAGTTTATTCCCTACTTCTATTGTACTTCTCATTGCCTTCCTACAACTTCTCACAAAGGTTCAGAAATTCAGGTCTGGCACTTTTCTTGTTGTTCTGATGCCTTTCACTAAAAAAACAGAAGTTATATTGTTCTGTGTTTTTTCTCTTTCATTTTGCCACCAAACCTAACACCCATTCCAAGGCACCCCAATTCAGCTTTACCTTGATAAACTGACTTCTATAATAATTAAAGATAGCATCAGGTAAGTACCTTTGTATTTTATGCTGATGTGAATAGGCACCATGAACCTGTTATCCATTCTTAGTATAGTTTTTCAATATTATGCCATTTTCTCATTTCTACATGTAGTATTTATCTGGTCTCTGTTACTGTAACATCTGAGCACTCCAGTGTTTAATGGTTTTATCCTCGTAGCCCCCCTGTGAGGAAGAGAAGTGCTAATACCTCCATTTTACAGATGGAGACCTAAGGCCCAGAACGTAGTGCCGTTTCAAACAATACTACGTCAACATGCATTAGATAACTTCTAGTGCACCCCAGCAGGAACCACATGGGCCAGTTAGTGCAAACTGAAACATCATGAAGCCAAGCCCTAAGTGACTAAGAGTTGGTAGCAGAGCAAGGTATAGAACCTAGGTCAAGTGTAACTCCCAGGCTAGCACCTTAATCACTGGACCATCCATTCTCTCTTCCTTGAGCATCAGCAAATACTGCCTTGCACAGTCCTTCATACATTATAGCTGGTGTTTCCATCCTCATATTTAGAGAGAACACAGGGTCCTCTCATGACCCCATTCTCAGCTGCTGACCCTGGTGGTGCCCAGATCCTTTTGTGCCATCTGGTGGAGCCTTCCTATCTCAAACGTTCTCTAAGGTCCACTACTTCCTTACTCCCATAAAAGGGGCACAGACTGGGAAAAGCCCCCTCCTCTGGAGCTCCTAGTCTTGGCTCTCATAGAAGGAGGCGGTGGGAGGTAGAGATGTTCCTCCAGGTCCCACTGCCTTCCTGGCTCCAGTCCTTCAAACCCTATGCACCTGAAACCCCAGTGACACCCACAGGAGTTCGGTGCATGTTATAGCCTACATTTTGCACAGCAGTTTATCATGCTTGTAAAGGACTTTATGGTGAAAAGGGCGCTGTATTTAAAGATATTATTCTCTTGCAATCACTGCTGCAATTTTAATTTTGCTTCCATAAAATTTGATGCCAAATGAGACCATCAGAATGAGGGACTGAAATAAAAGTCTTGGACACCCTTTCTTGAACAAAACAACCTTTCCAAAGTGTAGAACATCATAATAACATGAGGGGGAATAACATGAGGGGGAAAGGAGTCCAGGAGAGCTGGCTGTATTTTAAAAAATCCTTATTGACATTACAGGGGCAAACCATCCCGATGTGTAGAAAGAATAGTAAATATGGCAGGTGGCCAGCTTCGCTTAACAGTGAAATCCTTGCTGATCTTAAACACAAAAAAGACGCTTACAAGAAGTGGAAGATTGGACAAATGACCAGGGATGAGTATAAAAATATTGCTCGGGGATGCAGGAGTGAAATCAGGAAGGCCAAATCACACCTGGAGTTGCAGCAAACGAGAGATGTTAAGAGTAACAAGAAGGGTTTCTTCAGGTATGTTGGCAACAAGAAAAAAGTCAAGGAAAATGTGGGCCCCTTACTGAATGAGGGAGTCAACCTAGTGACGGAGGATACGGAAAAAGCTAATGTACTCAATGCTTTTTTTGCCTCTGTCTTCACAAACAAGGTCAGCTCCCAGACTACTGCACTGGGCAGCACAGCATGGGGAGGAGGAGACCAGCCCTCTGTGGAGAAAGAAGTGGTTCAGGACTATGTAGAAAAGCTGGACGTGCACAAGTCCATGGGGCCGGATGCGTTGCATCCGAGAGTGCTAAAGGAGTTGGCGGATGTGATTGCAGAGCCATTGGCCATTATCTTTGAAAACTCATGGCGATCCGGGGAAGTCCCGGACGACTGGAAAAAGGCTAATGTAGTGCCCATCTTTAAAAAAGGGAAGAAGGAGGATCCTGGGAACTACAGGCCAGTCAGCATCACCTCAGTCCCTGGAAAAATCATGGAGCAGGTCCTCAAAGAATCAATCCTGAAGCACTTAGATGAGAGGAAAGTGATCAGGAACAGTCAGCATGGATTCACCAAGGGCAAGTCATGCCTGACTAATCTAATTGCCTTCTATGATGAGATAACTGGTTCTGTGGATGAAGGGAAAGCAGTGGACATGGTGTTCCTTGACTTTAGCAAACCTTTTGACACTGTCTCCCACAGTATTCTTGCCAGCAAGTTAAAGAAGTATGGGCTGGATGAATGCACTATAAGGTGGGTAGAAAATTGGCTAGATTGTCGGGCTCAACGGGTAGTGATCAATGGCTCCATGTCTAGTTGGCAGCCAGTATCAAGCGGAGTGCCCCAAAGGTCGGTCCTGGGGCCAGTTTTGTTCAATATCTTCATTAATGATCTGGAGGATGGTGTGGATTGCACCCTCAGCAAGTTTGCAGATGACACTAAACTGGGAGGAGTGGTAGATATGCTGGAGGGTAGGGATAGGATACAGAGGGACCTAGACAAATTGGAGGATTGGGCCAAAAGAAATCTGATGAGGTTCAACAACAACAAGTGCAGAGTCCTGCACTTAGGACGGAAGAATCCAATGCACCGCTACAGACTAGGGACCGAATGGCTAGGCAGCAGTTCTGCAGAAAAGGACCTAGGGGTTACAGTGGACGAGAAGCTGGATATGAGTCGGCAGTGTGCCCTTGTTGCCAAGAAGGCCAATGGCATTTTGGGATGTATAAGTAGGTGCATTGCCAGCAGATCGAGGGATGTGATCGTTCCCCTCTATTCGACATTGGTGAGGCCTCATCTGGAGTACTGTGTCCAATTTTGTGCCCCACACTACAAGAAGGATGTGGAAAAATTGGAAAAAGTCCAGCGGAGGGCAACAATAATGATTAGGGGTCTGGAACACATGACTTACGAGGAGATGCTGAGGGAACTGGGATTGTTTAGTCTACAGAAGAGAAGAATGAGGGGAGATTTGATAGATGCTTTCAACTACCTGAAAGGGGGTTCCAAAGAGGATGGATCTAGACTATTCTCAGCAGTAACGGATGACAGGACAAGGAGTAATGGTGTCAAGTTGCAGTGGGGGAGATTTAGGTTGGATATTAGGAAAAACTTTTTCACTAGGAGGGTGGTGAAACACTGGAATGCGTTACCTAGGGAGGTGGTGGAATCTCCTTCCTTAGAAGTTTTTAAGGTCAGGCTTGACAAAGCCCTGGCTGGGATGATTTAATTGGGGATCGGTCCTGCTTTGAGCAGGGGTTTGGACTAGATGACCTCCTGAGGTCCCTTCCAACCCTGATATTCTATGATTCTATGATCCCAGTATTTGCTGCCAAGCTGTGCAGGGCACAGATGGAGAGGAATAAGATAAAAATGTCTCATTAAAGAGCAAACATTTTCACTGATCAACTGCAAACATTGATTCCCAATTGAATGGAGCACATGTAAAAACACAAAAACACACATACAAAACACAAACAGAATTAGATTTGCACTTGGGGCTAGATTTTCAAAGGGATTTAGGCAGATAGGCATGGAGTGGGAATTTCAAAATCATGTAAGTGTAACCTTTGGGTGGGCTAGAATTTACTTCCTTGCTCTTCTTCGGTGCCTAAAAAACCCCAACTCCCATGGAAAAGCACCTGGAGACCCAGAATTCAGTCAATGAGGATTTTCAGCAAGGATTGCACACGGACAACCTCTCCACTATCAAGAACAAAAAGAATAAACTTAATTTTTAAGTACCGACTTTACAAAATCTTATGATAAAGAAGCATAAACATTAACAACTTAATTTTTACAACATAACATAGCGACTTTATAAGCCACATACATTATCTTCACAGTTATACATAAATAGAAAGAAAGAAAACAAATTAAATCTGAACAGATCAGTCCCCAGAGTGAGAAGAAGTTCAGAATTCCCAAAAGCTTAGATTGAGTTCACCTGAGTCTCAATTGGAGTCTTTGATCACCAAATCTATACAGTCCGCTGAATGAAAAGCAACATCTTCCTTTCACTTGCTTGTGGAAATTTTCAGCTGGAAACCATGCAGACTCTTCCTCTTCCACTGCTGAAATCGCTGTTAGCTACTAACCAATTAACCAACCACTCAGTTAGGTTTATAGCTTTAAAAACAACCCTGTTACAAGAAAACTACAAAAACAGAATAGCAAAATAAATTATTCTTTCCCCATCTTCCCATTTAAATAAAAGAAAAATTGGTGAATCATCCTAGTTGAGACAATTTAACTAAAGCAGTTTGGCTAAAATCAAACAACATTCAAAGTATACATTTAAAACAAAAGACATTTGTTTCCCTCAAAATTTCCCCTTTCTATAATTAACACTGTCAGGGCTTTCTTGTTCGGGGGTTAACAATATAACTAAACAGCTGCAAAATGCTTTAAAGTTAGGGGAAACAGCAGCCTGCTTCCCGCAGTTGGGGCTTATCTTCCCCCCACCCACACAGGGCACATGGCCTTTTGCAAAGCAGCTGCCCTGCCTGTCTGCCTGCCTGCCTTCCAACTCCACACAGCAGGAAGTTGCCAGAGAAACCATGAAACGTCGCTAGATGTCGCTTTGTAACCTACACGAGGGAACATCTCAGACAGATGCAATAAGAAGTGTCCAGCTCACACAAGGGGAATCTCTCTCCCCTCAATGAGCGAGGGGTGGTGTTGCCACCTTCCTAATGGCTGGTAACTGGATCCCCAAGGCCCCGCCCATGATTCCACCTCTTCCCCCCAAGGCCTCACCTAGGCTCCTCCTCTTCCCTTGAGGCCCCGCCTCCTGCCACTCCCCTTCCCTCAAGACTCCCCTGCTCAGCCTCTTCCCTCAAGGCTCCATCGCGAGCCGCATGGGCAGCCTTGGCCCCGGAGGTGGCGCTGGCTGATGCTGCTGCACTGCCTTCTTCCTTCCACTTAGGGTTGCCCCAGATCAAAAAGACCAGACATCAGAGCTTGTCAGATGGAACCCGGACACAAAAGCCAAAACCTGGACAGTCCGGGTGAAAACCGCATAGGTGGCAACCCTGCCGAGGGGTGCCCAGGGCAGTGTCCGAGTGAGGGAGTCTTTCCCCAGTGCGGGGGAGGAGGGAAGCCAGGGCAGGGTCTGGGAGGGTGGGGGGCAGCAGGGCAGGGTGAAAGAGTCTCCCCCCAGAGAGGCAGGGGGTGGGGCAGGACTCAAAGGGAGTATCCCTGGGATGCAGGGGAGGCTGCACTCACTGGAAGGCCTCGGCCATGGTGCCTGCTAGACAACAGTTCTCCCAGGACTTGGGAGGTGGCAGCTGAGACGCCATCTCTTCTCTGGCTCTGCTGCACACGCCCGGCCAAGCAACCCCAGGTCAGGTTCCTCCCTCCTCACCCAGTCGTGGCCTTACCAGGCCCGACAGGGAAACCGCTGAGCTGTTCATACAATGGAGCATGTGGTGACTCCGGGACAGGCCGCGCTTGTGGATTGACGTCTCTGGGTGCCGCTGTTCAGGCCTCCCCCCACTCGGTGTCTCGAGTCTGGACGCCATACTCCCCATCCCAGCTCAGGGCTGACCGGCAGGATTGTGTAGTCAGGAGAGCGTGGAATGGATTTTATTATGATCTTGTGACTATACAAATCGGCGACTTCTTTCTCTGAATATCACTGTAATCGGCAGTGCCAGTTGCTAGATTTGTCACTGGTCACTTTGACACTGATTTCCTCGCTAGGGAAATCAAAAAGTCACTAAATCTAGCGAAAACATTGCTAAATTGGCAACAGAGACTAGCGAGCATATCCAAAACTACCACACCTAATTCCAGAAACTTCAGAGTTTGGAGAGCTAATTGTGCATCGGTGTAGCAACAAGGACCCAGACAAAAACCATTCCTTCCTAACCCCCGAATAGATCCCTTAAAGAGATATCTCCCTAGTAGGGACACTGGATACATAAGCAAGTGAGATATTAAAGCTGGGAGACATTTTCTGGCTGATACATCTTTGGCAAAAAATGCAGATTTGGCAACACCAAAGTGTTTTGAGAATCCATGCCAGTTTTGCTGAATTGTTTTGGTTGAAAACAATTCTAAAAAAACCCCAAACCAACCCACCCCAAAACAATCAACATGTTTTGTTTTGACATTTTGGAAATGAAGTGTTTTGATTTTTCAGTTTGAAACAACTTTTCAGTTCAAAGGTCCCTTTAATTTTATTCAATAAATAATCAAAAATGGTTTACAAAGGATCAAAATTAAAATGGAAATGTTTTGTTCAACCTAAAACTGAACCTATTTCATTGCTTCGCCGAGAGGTTGTTTGGTTGTTTTTTTTAAATCACTTTCTGTTATTGGAATTTTTTTTTCCCGTTTTTCGGAATTGCCAACAAACCAAAAACATCTGTTATTTGCCCAACTCTATTAGGCATCTAACCTTCCATTTAAATCAACGGGAGTCAGGATTTTCAAAAGTGCCTACGAGGCACCATTCTGCATCTTGAGATGCCTCAGTACCTTTGAAAATCTTGCCCTTAGTGTTTGTGAAAGGTGCCGAAGTGATAGTTCTGAAGACTGAAATCTTCTATTGACCGTGGGTTGATGATTTCCTGGAAGTCAGGGCTGAGGTTAATGTTGAGGGAGATGCTTTTACTGCAGCTGCCCGGGCTGTATGTGGTCTATGTGTAACCTCAGTCCCTAGGCAATGCTAGCCAACGTGTATGAAAGGCCCGGATTCCTAAATGAGGGTAATGTTGACTTGGTTTGTGGCATCGACTATGCGATGGCAACTGGATGTGGTGTGATCAATTGCTGGTGACAAAGTACAGTGCATGCAGCTTTCCTGAGACTGTGTATACTTTGCAAGTGCAATAAAGCTAGGCTTGACAGAATTTTGCATCTAATTGACAGATAACATCTAGGTTTATTTTCAAAAACATTTTCCCCAGTTTTTCAGGATTTAAAATGTTACAGTTGCAAGGAATTAGGGGGGAGGGGTCAGACAATTATTTAATGACAATAGATGTTGAGATTGAAAATGTTGAAGCTTTATCACCATTAAAACAAAGTGTCAACATCACGTGTCAAATTATACAAAGTACATATCCTTAAATCACATGTTAAGTTCTTGAGCAGCATTTCTCTTACTTTGCCTACCTGTAAATTTTGATGATTGATTTCACCATACGCACAATGTTTACCGATATATACCAATAAAAATCAAAGCCTTCTAAGCCTAAATATAGCTTACCCAGGGCTCTAAGGAGCAGCGCCAGGCTAAGAATGTGCAGCTGCATATGATGCCAACCTAGGCCTATTGCGTGACTAGCCTGGCATTGGCAACAATTGGGGTTGTCAAAGGCTGTTGTCTCAGACTTGCAGCTGCCACGTGGAGCATTTGTTGTCCCTGCAAGGCATAAGAGCAGCAAAAGGTCCACCAGGCACCCAATAATTCCACCCGCGCCATCTAAGAAGGTAAGCAGGGGAGGAGGAGGAGAACCGTGGAGCTGCCAGGGCAGAAAGAGGGAAGGGTACTCTCAGCGGCTAGACATTCTCCATGACCAACCAGAATGAGAGGAGGGAAGCACCAGGAGCTCCAGCAGGATCAGTAGTCCAAGCCCTCCAGGGTCCCGATTACTGAGCGCTTCAGGGAAAAGAAAGCCAGCAGCCAGGTAATTGTAGCTGTGGTCCAGGCTCTATTTGCTCCATTAACAGCCTGGGCACAAGCTTTCCTCAAACTCAGCACACTGAAGATGAGACCCTACCAATTTCTTACACCTCCATGATCAACCATACGAGGCTTTAGTCAGCCGTTTCACTGTCAGAGAAAGCTTCAGAGCCTTTGCATCTACAGGGAGCTGGTAAAATACAGCCAAAGTTATTTTCAGACCTTCAGATACAATGTTCTATCCCTCTCTCACAGACACACATGTCCTGCTGTTTGTGACTGTGCCCTGTAAAAGCCCAGTGACTGATGCTCCCAATTTCAATTCGCTCTTCCTGAAACATCTTTCCCTTATTTGTTTCTGGCAAATTGGAAATTGCTTTTCTATTTTAAAACAGTGATTTCCGTACTCACAAAAGCACAGTACCCTGATTTCAGCAGCACATCTGAGTAGGTTTTTTACTAAAAGCACAATGGGCCAGATTCAGACCTGGGGAAAGTGGCAGCAATCCCTGGATAACAATAATTTCCTTATCTGTCAAGTGGCTTTGTCACTCTCCTGCCGTGTGACCTTGGTCACTGCTTCTCTCTGGGCTTGTTTCCGCCCCTCCCCTCTCCTCTTTTTTGTCTACTTTAGACTAAACTCTTAAGGGCAGGACTCACTATGTGTTTGTAGATCACCCAGTAGAGTCCCAATTAGGGTGCCAGCCAGTAGAGATTCAAACCATCTTTTTATTTCAGGTTTGGAACTTTAATTTCTTTCAGAGTTACACTTTTCATTCTGTGCCATGGGAAAATTGAAGCCAACCCTCTCATTTTGAGAAAAATGGAGTCCTTGCAGCTGCCTCTGCTGACGTGTTGCCTGATCAGTGCACCTGCCTTGGGGTTATGTCAGTCGTGTTGTTACAGAACACGCTGCCGTTTTCATTTTTGACATGTCATTGGGAGCTGTGCCGTCTGCAATGACAGATCAAGTGGTAACGTTCAAAGCCACACTTCAGAGGGACCCATCTTGCCCTGAAAATAATAGTGTTTGATAAAAGGTTGGAACTGTTGCCGATTCTTTAGTGAGCAATTCAGATGATTGTTCAAATACACCTAAATAATCTCTAACCTCCATTCAGGGACCTGTTTGAGCTAAATAAAGGTTTCAAAGCCTCCCCATAGTTGCCACTGCCCGTGTTTCTTGTTTCCCCCGAGACTGGTTAGAACACTGTGCCCCCCTCCTATCAGGCCAGCATCACCTCTCGACAGTTAGCCACTGTTTTGTCATTTCCAGACTGGATGAAACTCAATATATCTAGCTGACTCAGGCCCTGTGCACTTACAGTGCCTAGTGAAGTCAAGGCAAAGATTTCCACTGACTTTACTGGGCTTTGGAGATGGCTGATACCATAGGCCCTAAGAAAGCTTCACTTAGGTCTGGTCAGGCTATGGGGGTCTGAACAGCAGCATGGGTCTGAACACCAAAATGTCCTGTAGCTCCTCAGTGTGGGTGCTGCAAGGGTGAACTAATAGATTCTACTGCAGGACTATTTTAATGTGCAATAGGAACCTTTTAGTTTGTGTCTTCAGCATCTACATAGGGGAGTCAGCTCATTGCTATAGCCTGATCTGTGGAGCAGTGTAGACATAACCTTAAGCCAGAATACAGTAGTCTAGCTTCTCAGCAGCTGGTGCTGCTGCGAGCACATTCCCCCACCACTCTGCTCACTACACTAGTTCCCCGTAGAATATCAGGTCAAGTTCAAAGTTTGCGGATGACACAAACATTCGGGGAACGGTACATGATGAAGAAGAGAACAGATGACTGATTTAGAGTGATCTGGATTGCTTTGTAAACGGGGCATAAGCAAACAATATGTGGTTCAATTCAAGAAAATGCAAATGTACACATCTGGGAATAAAGAAGGTGGGCCATACTTACAGGATGGAGCCCAATGCTGGGAAGCAGTGATTCTGAGAAAGATTTCGCGGGTCATGTTGGATAATCAGCTGAACACAAGCTCCCAATGAGATGTTGTGTCCAAGAGAACTAATGCAATCTTGGGATGCATAAACAGGGGACTCTCAAGTAAGGAGTAGAGAGGTTATTTTACCTCTGTGTTTGGCACCCGTGCAACTGCTGCCAGAATACTGTATCCAGTTCTTGTACCCACAATTCAAGAAGGATGTTGATATATTAGAGAGGGTTCAGAGAAGAGCCACAGGAATGATTAAAGGCTAAGAGAGTATCCCTGCTAGTGACAGATTGAGGTCTTTGAGTCTATTTAGCTTCCAAAGAGAACGTTAAAGGGTGACTTATAGTCTATAAATATCTCCATGGGAAAAATATTTAATAATAGGCTCCTCAGTCTGGCAGAGAAAGATCTAACATGATCCAATGGCTGGAAGTTGAAGCTAGACAAATTCAGACTGAAAATAAGGTGTCAATTTTTAAACAGTGAGAATCATTAACCAGTGGAACAATTTACCAAGGGTCTTCATCAATGACCCTTTGTAAATCAAGAGTGGATGTTTCTCTAAAAGATCCGGTCTAGGAAGTATTTTGGGGGAAGTGTTACGGCCTGTGTTACATGGTGGGTCAGACTAGATCAGTGGTTCTCAACCTGTTCACCGTAGTGGGCCGCATACGCAGCTCTCTCTGTGTTATCTGGGCCACATCCACGCAATGCGCATACAAAAAAAAAAAAGAAAGGTGTAGTATTTGTTATATGACAGCAATACAATTCAAATCGATACAGCACCTTTCACTTCACCCCTGACAAATGTCTACCAAGAGCATTTTAAATTAGCGATATAAATCAAACCATTACCTGTAAGGGTAGCCGGGCATGGTGCCTTGCCACCCTCGCTTCCACGCTGCTACTGGCGGCAAAGGTGGGCTGAGCGCCCGGAGAGCACAGCTGCAGAGCCTGCCTGCGAAGGTGGGGAGCCCTGCCTGATGCGGGGCACCCCCCTGCCAGAAACTGTCCCCCATGCACCCAGCCCTCCCTCCAGGTGCTGCCCCCTGCCCCCAGCCAGGGAATGCTCCCCCATCAGGCAACCCCTTTGGGGCTGTCCCCTCAGCATCCAGATCTCCCCAACACTGGGCTGGCACATGTGCCTCCCCTCCAGAAACAAGGTGCCCTGTCCATATAGGTGCTGGAACTAGGGGTGTCGAGGATGGGGGGTTGCTGCACCCTGTGGCTTGAAGTGGTTTCCATCATATACAAGGTTTACAGTTTGGTTCAATGGCTCTCAGCACCCCCACTATAAAAATTGTTCCAGCACCTCTGGCTGTCCAGGGCAGAATGGCCCCCCAGGGACTGCCCCCCTCCAGCATCCAGTCTCCCACTCAGGGACTGCCCCCATGCACCCACCCCCTCACCTAGGGACTGCCTCCCACCAGTCCCCAGCCCCCTCAAGGACTTCCAGCACTCTCCACCTCCATCCAGGGACTGTGCCCCAGTATCTAGCCCCCATCCAGGTACTGCCCCATCCATCAGTCCCCCCACTACAGTCTGTTCCCCATGTACCAGATGCACCCCCCTCCCCACTGCCCAAGCTCCCTGCACCCCACTCCCTGTGCTCATTGGTGTCCTGCCTCACCTGCACTTAGCTCAGCCATGCAGCTCATCCAACTCTCCTGGCACTGCAGTCCCAGTACCGGGGAGTCTGCTCCAGCTGGGGTCACTGGACCCATGCTCTTGTGAGGTGGGCGGGGGGTGGGCACTGAGCATGCTGGCATTCTGCTGATGCTGCTGGGCCTGATCCTGCCTTTGACACTGGGACCAATCCTATGCTGCCCCATTTTAAGCCCCTCGCACCTTGCCCTAGTTATGGCCCTAAGGATGTCACATGGGCTGCAGCTGTATGCTGACTGGGCCACAAGCACCCCACGGGCCGCGGGTTGAGAACCACTGCACTAGATGGCCACAATTCTGGCCTTGGAATCGATGAAAAAGTCTCAGTCCTAATCTTCAGGCCACTCTATTGATACTGTTTTAGCGAACGCATCTCTCTCAGAGACAGCCATCTACTTCAGCCTCTATGATCCTTACACACCTGTCAGGTAGTTAAGTACTGTTCTTCCCCTCTCACTCATGGGGTGGTTTATTAATTTAGACTGAATAAATGGGCCAAAGGTGTTAATGTAACTGAGTCGCTGTTCAACATTAGACAGAGTTAAACAAGGTTTGGTATACAGAGACCTCTGCGTGCTT
This sequence comes from Lepidochelys kempii, assembly GCF_965140285.1. Classification (NCBI taxonomy): domain Eukaryota; kingdom Metazoa; phylum Chordata; order Testudines; family Cheloniidae; genus Lepidochelys; species Lepidochelys kempii. The sequence goes on from NC_136381.1 coordinate 261,218,655, forward strand.
TCCGCCATGGCAGCCATATCTTAAAAATCCCCTTTAACCTTTTATTAAGGAGAAAGAAAAAAAGAGAAACAGTTAAAGTATTTGAAACGTAAAGTATTAAATAAGACTCTCATTTAGAAAGAAAATCTCCCTTGTCTGATAGTCCCTTAGAGCACTGCTACATTTATGCCTGGGGGGTACGCAGAGGTCTTCCAGGGGGTACATCAACTCATCTAGATATTTGCCTAATTTTACAATAGGCTACATAAAAAGCACTAGCGAAGTCGGTACAAACTAAAATTTCATACAGACAATGACTTGTTTATGCTGCTCCATATACTGTATGCTGAAATGTAAGCACAATATTTGCATTCCTATTGATTTGGTTTTTAATTATATGGTCGAAATGAGAAAGTGAGCCGTTTTTCAGTACCAGTGTGCTGTGACATTTTTTTATTTCTATGTCGGATTTTGTAAACAAGCTGTTTTTAAGTGAGGTGAAACTTGGGGTACGCAAGACAAATCAGACCCCTGAAAGGGGTGCAGTAATCTGGAAAGGTTAGAGGGTATCAAAGATGGTAATAACTGTTCTTTTGGGGAAAAGAGAAGTTAGTTGAAATGGGCTGGAGCTGTCAGTGTTGCTCTTCTTGTTGTTAAAGTCCAGTCCCATTTCACCCCATGCGATGTTTGGGATTTAACTGGAGCTGCTGATGTCATCTGGGTCCCTCTCTCTGGCCTGGGCAGGATGAGGACAAAGGTCCAGTGTCCCAGGAGCTGGTGGGGGATGGTGTCCATGATGGTGCAGTTCACTCCAGTGAGCAATTTTTCTCTCCTATATTAGTTTTTTTGTGTAAGGACCCACTGTCACAATTGGGACATGGGCAATCTGACCTAGTGGTCAGGCCAGGTCAGATACCAGGAGGTCAGAGTCTAACACTGGCTAGCAGGCAAACCAAGACTCAGGAGTTAGGCAGGGTCAGGTTACCAGGAGAATAGCCGCAGGGGCAGGTATTACAGGGGAAGCAGTACTAAGCAGGAGGGATCCAGTTATATGGACAACTTCCTCTTCCTGTGCTTTTTTAAAAATAGAATCTGGGAACCAGTCAGATCCCAGGACTGCAGTTGTCTGTCAGAGTTCATCTTCTGTGCTGACAACTGTAAGCAGATCACTGGGTGGCAAGCTGGAACTTACTAGCTGCTAAGGGCTCAAGGCCTGAAGTCCCACATACCCCCAAAAGGAACGGTGGGTGCAAAAGCCCCTCCCCTTGTGATTTTTCCCACCAGTTAGGCCTAATAGCCACAGTTTTGGCCCATTAATTTCCAGACTCACATTTTCTTGTTTACCAGACATGATCCTACCGCCGTCCTGAGTTATATTAGGAGGCCTTTTTGCATGGACTAATTCAATCTCTGTCTCCCTTTCATAGCTCTTCCCATCAACATTTGTTCTTAGGCTTTTGTGACATCTGATGAACTTGCACATACTTTGGCAGGTGAGCTCACAATCAGGGTAAACCTGTAGGCCCAATTATCACACCAGAGGCTGACACACACAATGGCTGGGTGGCTTGCCCAAAATCAAACAACTACTCGGGGTACATCTACCCTGCAGCTGGAGGTGTAGTTTCCAGCTCGGATAGAGGTACATGCATTAACTCTGACCAAGTCAGAATACTGAAACCAGCACTTCAGCTTGCAGCCTGGGTTTGCCATCTGAATAAGTACGAAGGGTTTTGGAAGGGATTGTACTCGGGTGACCAGCCTGTCCCACGGCTCTTGCTACCGTGGCTACACTGCCATTCTAAACGCCCTAGTTTAGTCAAAGCTCATGCGTGTACATCCACCGAAGCTGGAAACTACACCTCCAGCTGCAGGGTAGACATGCCCTAAGTGGTAGAGCCAAGAACCAAAACAAGAGACCATATTTAGCTGCTAGATTTCCCCCTCATCTTCCCTTGGGGAATATCCTGGGCCTTCGGAAATGTAGGCATGAGAGATTTGATGTTTTGTGGATGTGAGCAGTGGACCAGTAGAAAGCTGCAGCTTTGAAGAAGGCCAGCCTGCCATGCTGCTGAAAATACTAACTGTGGCCCTGATTCCCCAAGGTACTTAAGCGTGTGCCTATCTTTAAGCACTTTGGCTTCACTGGGACTATTCACACTGTTCAGGTTAGGCCCAGGCTTAAATACCTGGCTGATGGGAGGCCTCTGTAACTATGAAGTTTAAGAAATACAGATACACACACACTCTGCAGAGCATGGAGCATGCAGTGCAAAGAGACTAGAAGCTACCCCTACATTCAGGAAGAGCAGGGAAGCCACGGTTGCAGAATACCTAGCTGTGGTCTGCAAATGGATACTGCAGTAATTAGATCATTCCCCATGTAGTAAGATATAGCTAGTTATCTTACTGCTGCACCCTGTTTACATGTCCTCCAGCTGGTAAATTTTGCTTAGTTTGCTGCATTCTAGCTTCATGCTGGGGACCTCGATATCGTACCATAAAACAATGACACATTCCTTCCCTGGTGACCCTTTATTCATGGTGTGTGAATGTTCTGAAATGTTTAATTATATTTTTCAATACTCCTTTTACGCATTCTGCTTATTTCATCTCTTTACTTGCTCCTGTGTACTGGCAATGCATGGTACTTGGAACATAGACAGTAGGTGAGTCTGTGGTTTCCCTTAGCAATAATCTGGTTCCTGCATCTGAAAGAATATTACTCTGCTTTCACACTTATCATTTATCCACCCTTGAACTGGGTAATGGTTTTGTAAAGTGCAGTGCCCCTGTTGCCACTTAATTAACAGTGCTGCAGATTTGTTAATTGTAGTGTAGACGGACCCGGAAAGTTCACTACGATGGTCAAGCTTTTGTAAAGGGAGGCTCAATGGACAAGAAACATGCTTTTCTCATAGTACTGCAGGCTGAGACCGTGTTCTGTAGGGGAATAAACCAGTGGAAGGTGGGGGAAGAAAATCACATACTACCTAACCAGGAAGTAAGGGTGGGTGGAGCATTGGTCCAACTCACAATATTCCGAGTTAACCCTTTGATGACCACTTCTGTATACCCTCCCCCTTGTAGTTTGCAGCATGGTTGTTGTCTTTTCAATAATCAGGGGCTCTTAGCGCTCTCATGGGGTAACACCTTTCCACAGCAGCCAGGATCACCTCTGAGGGCAGAAACCCACTTTCTCCAGCCTTCTGCTTCTGCAATTCGGTAGATACCCCCATCTTGGACCTTCCTTGCAAAACAGCATCCTCTTCTGGCCTTGGGTCCTCCCCGATGGTCATCGGCAAAGGGGTGCTTGCACCTCACTCTGAAAGCTGGCATGATGCTGGTGTCATCTTATGCACCACTCTCACTTAAACAACCTTTAAAAGACAAGGGGTCCAGTTTGTTCTGGGACAGTATCTAGTGCGAAGCTGGAAAGCCACATGCCAGCTCTGACCAAGGCTGCAGGTGTCAGCTAAGAAGGGACAAATTCACAGCCAGGCGCCAGGCCTGCTCACTTGTATGTTAGCACAGTCCAACGTCAATGTTAAAAAATGTACAAAAATGTGTTTAAACTTCATGAAAAGCTGGTGGGATAAACACTTATATTTGATTAGCCAAACCCTGTTACTTACCTTTGACTTTTGCTACAGGGTGCAGCCACCTCTCACATGCTACAGCATATAAACACCTGTGGAAAGGACACTCTCAGGCACAGGAAATATTAAACAGCATGCTTTAGGGTTTAGGGCCATTTCTGACTATAGGAATTAGTAGAACTACGATAGGGGCAGACTATCCCACATCTGCCTCATGTAAGGTTTTTGGCCACTGTCAGAGACAAGATACGGTATTCGGTGGACCATGGGTCAGTTCGAGTCTGGCAATTCAAATTAGAAACAAGGCACATTTTTAACAGTGAGGGTGATTCATCATTAGAACAAACTACCAAGGGAAGTGTGGATTTCCCACGTGTTGAAAAGCTCAAGCTATGATTTACTGCTGTTGGAGACTGGGACAGTGGTCAGATATTAGGAAAAACTTTTTCACTAGCAGGGTGGTGAAGCACTGGAATGGGTTACCTAGGGAGGTGGTGGAATCTCCTTCCTAGAGGTTTTTAAGGTCAGACTTGACAAAGCCCTGGCTGGGATGATTTAGTTGGAGATTGGTCCTGCTTCAAGCAGGGGGTTGGACTAGATGACCTCCTGAGGTCCCTTCCAACCCTGATATTCTATGATTCTATGTTTAGTGATTAGAGCAGGGGCAGTTGCCAGGAATAGGAGCCCAGCCAGAGTCAGAGGCCAATTGCCAGAGCCGGAAGTCAGGAATTGGAGCGAAGGGTCAGACCTCAGTTACCTGGAGTGAGGGAAGGCAGGAGTAGGGCTGGAAGAAGGCTAGGGAAGAGAAGCTAACTCAGCCATGGGCAAATGCACTGAGCTGCTGCCAGACTTCTGCCGCTGGGCGTAAGAGTCGGTTTGCTGACTCTTCCAACCAATCAGGTGACGTAGCCAATTAGGCAGCCTGCTCATTAGGTTGCCTGAAGATCTGGGTCTGTTGCAGACCCTGATTCCTGACAAATGCCTTTCTGAAAGATAAGCTTTAGTCAAATATACGATTTATGTTTATGTTTATCCATGAGTTTCATGGATTCTGTGACTTCAGCCCTGCAATGGGAGCAGGAAGGGGCATGGCTCTGAGCTGGGGCTGTCAGCCCCATGCCAGGGCGGCCTTGGACTTCCATGATTTATTGTTTATTGCCTGTGTCCTGCCTGTGACAAAAATCTTAACCTTAAATGTAAGTTATTGGGCTCAATGCAGGAGTAACTTGGTGAAATTCTCTGGTTTGTGTTATACAGGTAATGTGACTAGATGATCTAATCATTCCATCTGGCCTTAAAATCTGTGAATCTGTTAATTCCTTTGCTCCTAAGAGAGCACAGGAATAGATATTGAAGTTGGAATTCAAGATGCTCCCAGGTTTATAAACAATATCAACTACATAAACAACTTACTCAGTGTGGAATATTAAAGTAGTTTAATAATGTTACAAAGTGTTGTCTGGGGATAATATGCCTTTTACAAAGAAAGTGCAAACGCAATCCGCAAAAGGAATGTAATCAAGATATCTAATTTATTGTAAGGCAACAGTAGGCCAGATTCATCACAGGGATTAGCATATTTTACTTTTCAAGCTGTAGCAAATAAAGATTTTTTTCCAGTCGTCAATGTTCAAAAACAGATCAATAAATCTCGTTCAGCTGATAATTGCTGGATATCTATCTATATTCATAGAAAACTGGCACCTGCAGAGAGAACAGAATTTCATGAAGTGCAACTTACCTGGTAAATTTCTTTGCAAAGTGCAAATTTGATATTTGCAAAACACTGAGCAGCAGCTCCTGTTGTGAGATAAACCTCAAACAATTGGAATGGTCACCGAAAGCAAATCAATACAGAGCATGCAGATGTGCCGTATTCGGTCGGGTACACTGAGTAGAGCTGGGCAACATTTTTCAGCCAACACTATTTTTCAGTTGAAAAACATGCAGATTTGATGATACTGAAATGTTCGGTGCATTCATGTCAGTTTCAGCAAACTACTAGATTTTTGTTCCTCCAAATTAAAATAAAAAAAGGTTTGTTTTGACATTTTGTAAAAGAAAAGTTGGTTCGAATCAAAACTTTAAGACATGCGGGAAATAAAAGAATTTCTGAAATGAAAAGTTATTTTGATCATTTAAAAAAATAAGAGATCACAACATTGTTTGACCCACATAAATTAGGTTGTAACATTTCAATTTGCTGAAAAATTCTCATTTGGGGGTTGGACCAAAATGATATTTTTTGGTAAACTTTTTGAAAATGCCAAATGTCTAATATGGAAATATTCTGAATTTGGGATTGGCCCTCATTCAGCAATCAATGGCCAGAAACCAGTGCAAACCCCACATATAGACAGTTACAATTTGAATTGGTTGAGCTTATTTCAGTTTCAGGCAGGATCAAATTAACTTAGTGACCAAGTTCCTTGGGCAATTCCTATACTGAATGCTGGCAGCTCCTTGTTTTTCCGCTCAACCGTCTCCTTGCCAGACACTGAATGGGATCCCTCTAGCTCATCATATTCCTTTATTAGTAGTTGTCTCAAGGATATATTTATTGTGGGGCGGGGGGTGGGGTGGGGGGGGAAAGAGGATTGGTGGCATTATGTATTGTCCTGCAATCATCAATAAGTGGTCTCAAAGCATGGAAACACAGTATATTCTGAAGTAATTCTACTGCCAAAATGTGTCACAATCCCTTAAACTGGCTTAGAGGATAAATGCCCACTACTGCTATCAACAAATGGAGCCACTCCTTCAGCACCAGGGATAGACATCTATGCATTGGTGCTAATGGGGCCTAGATTCAAATCTTGCTGACAACCCACGTAGGGGTATTACACAGAATACTACTTCAGAGTTCCAGAAATGAATAGTCCTTAAAATACAGGACATTGAAATGGTGCCAGGTAGATTTCACTTTCTCTGGAACAGGACAAAATTGCCCATCACACCAATGCATCTGTAAAATCTACCTTCTACTTTGGTCCTCACCACCTCCCTACACTTTATGTAGCAGGTTTAAAAAAAAAACAGCAACAAAAAATACAGTGCACGTTCCATGTCCATGTTTTCTGATCAGCGTGTAAAATCCAGTGGCCAGATGCTCAGCTGGTGTAAGTCAGTATAGCTCCGTTGACTTTGAACTGGCTATGCCAATTTATGTGATCAGAGGATCTGACCCCATGCATTTAACTGGTAGACTCCTCCAGATGCAAGTACCACTTATTGTTTAAGCAAACGTTTCCTCAGCACAGTGCGAGCAAACTGGGCCTCATGACCAGCTTAGATGTTTGTTTAGCCATTACTCTTACTTCCTTTTACAACAGTGATATTTTGCATATTTAAAGAAAACCAGACTGACCCATGAATTATTGGGTAGAGTCTCTTCTCCATTGTTTGTTCCTCCCTCCTATCAGGGCACAGTCCTCTATGGATAGAGAGACTTGTATGCATTTTATTTAAAAGGATATTAATTTCCACATACACCAGAGAGATGGGAGACAGGCGTAGTCTAAGCCTGGTACCTGTGTGTCTTTGGAATGCTACAGGTCTAGGATACTTCACACTGACCGAGCACTGGGACTGCTCCCTTCATGAATCCTGGGTGCTAAGCCTACCCCAAAGCAGCTGGGAAAGAGGGGGAGCTATACCCAGACTTCCTGCATAGAAGAGTTGGGCTGGAAGGGACCTCAAGAGGTCAACTAGTCCATTCCCAACCCCCCACCCCACTGCCACCAAGAGGAAGGCCAGAGTTGAGGGGGTGGGCAGGGGAGTAAGCTGTATACTAACCATATGCTGCCTGGAGAAATGGGAGGGATGGTGCCTCCTGAGTCACCACTTGGAGTCTGCAATTCTGCACTGCTTCTTCCAAGGGCAAAGTGTCCACCGGCCACAGCCTGTCCCTGAGAGCCCCTACATCCAACGCAATAGCACATCCCGCATCAGGGAATCCCAGCCTGCTGACAATCAGATTCACACAAGTCCTGCTGGACAATTATGAATTTCACTCTTCTTCCAGCAAAAGTGGCTAAAAATGTATTACCCCCGGAGTCTGAGTCCCTTGGCTCTGCTGTCACTTGCCTGTACATTTTCCAGTGAGCTGTTCCACCCTCCACTACAGTTAGGCTGGAGAGAGGAAATCCATTAAAGATAAGCTACGCACGGATTCCTCACAGCCGATCCCATGACAGAAACAAGCTCAATTATGGAAGGAAATTGCCTGGCTTTGGAGATAGACTGCCGGAGCCAGCGCTGTCAGGAGGGAGACAGCATCATTCAGGAACGATGAAGTTCCCACGCTTGCAGGACACCAAGTGCAGCTGTGTAACTATCTGAAGGCTGCAGGACACGCACTTTATTAACCTCAACACTTTCATTCCCCTCCCCACTGCTGGAGTCTTGCCTGCATTATAACCACTTCACTGTTGCCGGAGGGGCTGTATTACCCCTCCACGGCTGCCTGAGTTCCCACTGCAGAACTCCCACCGACTTCAGTAAGAACAGGGGAAGCCTGAAGTATTTTCAGTTGCTCATTAAATTTTCAAGTAATGGCAGCCTCTCCTGTACGTGCGTAGAGTTTTGATTTTTTCCAGGGATGCCAAATCTGAGCAGTAAATCTCACCCACCGGAGCACAGCTCCAATTACAGGCCACACTGGTGCTTAATTCCAACAGAAGTGGGACCCAGGAGAGAGCGCATTCTCCCCTCTGTCTTGTTTGGAAAACTGCCTTTTGGCTCCACCTCCTGGCTTTCCAGTTCCAGTGAAGAGGCTTTATAGCCGCTTAATAGGTAAAGGAGACGGGCAGGCATCAGATGACCCTGTGAGAGGATTTACTGATGCGGATATGCAGACTTTGCAGAGGGGGGTGGTCTTCGTCATAAGTGGCAAGGAGCTGGTGCTTACTGTAGTTGAACCCGAACAGGCCTCAAATTAGTTAACCAGGATCAGCTGTAGATCTAATATAGAACAGAGCTGATTGAATACACGATATTTCAGTTTAGTGGCAGTTCCGATTCCCCTTCTTCCTCCCCCCAGTTTTTTCCCTGCTTTGCGTCAAACCAAATCTGGAATTTCTGATGAATCAAAAAAGCCCGTTCCGGGTCTGTTCCAGGGTGGGGATTCAAATCCGGGTATTCTACATGCCAGGCGAATGCCCTACGTACTGGGCTAAGGGTTACGGGCTGGGGAAAAACAGCACGACTGCCACCTCTGGCTATTTTGTGAATGGCCTAAAACTCTGCATTAAATTCACAAATACTTTCAGGTTGACCAAACTGCAGTTTTTAATTGAATAAACGACTAGTCTGAAAAATGTCATCCAGCTCTAATCTCGAGTATGTACAATACGGCCCCATTAGCCTTGCTATCAGAACTTTAAACGACTGCATTTCCCGATCTTTCAGAATCGGATTCTCTGCCACGTTTTGGGTGCAGCCCAGACCAGCGAGTTGTGTCACCGCTTGTCCTGTAACCCTGAGTGCTTTGAAATGCTCTGCTACTGTAGCTCCCTGTCTAGACACTCCCAGCCAACATACAAAGCACTTACTGAGTGCTGGTTATACCACATCCTGGTTATACCACAGCCTCACTTTGGTCTCCACCAGCCAAGTGATCCCAACACATGCCCAGACCCAAATGTCCCCCAAACTATCTGCTTTGAAGTATCCAGTCCTCTCCTGGAACACTCGGAATTCATAAGGTTTCTTGTTCTTTTAAAGAGACAAGAGCAGAGTTTTTCTTTTAACTGGAGTTAACAATCCCTTCAGTTCAAACAGCACTTGAGCTTGATGATAGTAAAAATGAAACTAACAAAAAGGACATTGGTTAAGTTAGAAAGGGTTACAAACAAAAGTAAGAATTCAGTTTCTAATGGCCAAGACCTAACTTCAGCAACTCACAACCTTTGTTCAGATAGTCTCTGGGAATGGAAGACTGGTGAGGAAACTCCAACCCCCCTTGGTTGAAGAACCCATCTTTCACAGCTTGCAAGAACTCTGGGCCCTTGTGTCTGTCCAGTGATAGATGCCAACATGGCTTCTTCTCTTTCCTTATATCTCCCCAAACTCACTGTTTTGTCCCCAGACTCAGGAGGTAAATAGGACTTCCACTGGTTTTGGTCACACCTTGCCTAATTTCTTTAGAGACAGGTAGACAGCTGCCTTCACTCCTGTCTGGGAGGGAAGCTGTTTACCACCTCCCACTGATCTGCCTGATTTAAACACCTTTTAGTTGCAGACTTTAGAGAATATTAGTGAGTATTCAGAATTTCTCTTATAGGGTTAATCCATACATTTCATGACATGAGTTTCATTAGCTGTCACACTTTTACTTACTTGATACACTTTTATAATGCAGTAATATTGCATACAATCAGTTGATTCAATAAGTTGTCTTTATAGCCCAGATAAAAGTTTCTTTCCCCTGTTTAGGTGTAGATGCTGTCTTCTCCCCCATATTTTAGCTTGAGAGCTTTGTTTACCTTATTTGTAAATTGACCTTGGTTGTCTCTGCCTGACACCAGGCTTGGACAGAAACAAATACACATGGCTTTATCTAAGGCAAACTGTGCTGAGGCACTGCTGTCAAAGACATTAAGAACATAATTCTAGCACATACCCATATTTTGTACACATCCTGGACATACATGATGCAAGGATATTGTGATCTGTGAGTTATTAGTGGTCCAATGATATATTACATGCCATCTCTTTGGTATTCATGATGACAACAATGTTAGATGTAGTGAGTACGTCAGGCCTGATGAGAGTTGCTGAGACAGTAATGAACCACCAACAGGCCACTGTGTCATATTCTCATTCACATGAAGGCCACTTTGCTCCTTAAAGTGGATGTAAATTACAATTACACCAGCCATAAGGCCCCTTTGCACTGCCAAAGTAGTGCCCAGTGGCCAGAGCATAAATGAGAGTCTGTCCCTGAGTGTTCAAACATACAATACTAGTGGGAGTTTTGCAATACTGCTACGTCCTTTATATTTAAAGGTGAAACCCATTTCCTTAGGATTTCATTTCTCATCTACCACAGGTGCTGCTTGCCAGTTTCCATTGCTATATGGGTCTTTTTCACAGAGATACAGTACCAAGTCGCTTTGCCCCAACACATGGAAAATCCATGCCATCAAGTTTCATAGATCCATCTCTTTTGAATCAATGGGGATCTACCTTGAAGTGAGGCTTCTCAGAATTGCCTTCTCCCCCCAGCCTCACACATACTTGAGGAAGTTTCGGATGGATGAAAAGTACTGGATTGAAATCTTGAGTGAGACGCTCTCTGCATATACAACTCCAGCAGCAGCATCACCAGCTTCCTGTCCATTGCAGCGCCGTTCGAGGGGTGACACTCATTTGGTCTCCATGACTTATTGACTGCTTGTTCTTTCCACTGAGACTGCCATACGGGGGTCAATTATAACAATGATTGTTATGATGGGGGACATTTGCCCACTAAGAACTGGGCTGAGACCACCAGAGTCTCTTCCCATAGCCCATCCAATAGCCATCAGGTAACAAGTTGATCACTGATGACTTGCAAGAATTTAAGATTGTAGAACAAAGTACATTTGTATCAGTTATGAAGTTACCATCTATCCAGTGATAGATGACTTACTGTCATAGATCCTTTCCATTTGCTTACAAGAGTATGAAATTCTTCAGATGCTGTTACTATGGGGATCAGAGCGGTACAAGATCCAGATAGACAGAAATCAACATCTACACGTATGAAGTTACCATATTGCTATATCTAAGATATATCAATGCATGCCTCTGGATAAGAGCAGGAAATTACATTGGTATCTCAAATACCGCGATGTGATAAGGGTTGGTAACATTTTTCATTTTTATGGCACCCACTGTAGAGTGAAGTAAAGTCTGCTCTTGATTATACTCTTGCAACACCATTTCATTACAATGGGTTTGCACAGGTGGGATGAATAGATTGAGCCTTCATCCCCAATACAGTCACTTGGAACCAGGAGCAACTTCACAGTGCAAAGGCCCAAATCTTGGCTGGCTGGAAAAAAAAATAAAAAATTAGTGTAGCTTCACTGACTTATGCCAGCTGAGAATCAGGACTTAATACCCCCACACCCACCCACCCCTGATGTTTTAAACTTGTATCCTCTCTCTTGTGCCACTTTTAAACCAGTGCAACTCCATCCACATTAGAGATACTATTGACTTACATTACTGGGAAATCAAAATCAACCCCAAAGGCCATACATTTTAATCAATCATTTAACTTGCAGTAATCAGTGTAACCTACTTTTACACCATTTTTTCCCCTGAAGAAATAGATAATGAATTTTAAAGGCAAATGTTTTCTCTTTTGGAAAGATAAAAATGACCTTGAGCTATCTACTGTTCACCTACAGCATGGCAGGAGTCTCAGCAAAAAGTTTTTAGGCTTATCTATTATAATTGCTTATACTCAGGCACATTGATTGTGCCTAAAACCTTGCTGTGATTTGAAACTGTTTATTCAAATTATAATTGCAGTGCCATGAGCAGTTCAAGCTGCATGCATGAGCTTGCTTAGGGATAGCCTTTTGGCCCCGATGCTAACTCTCACAGTTTTGGAATCTAATGTGTGAGATGGAAGTGATTCTTCATGTAGTGACAATGTGTCAGGGTGCATAATAAACTGTGGATCAAACAGAACAATTTCAGAATACATGTTGTGACATTGTACGGCAGAAAAACACGATCATTCTAGAGCTGTCGTCTGCATAGGGATTATGGGTGCAACGTAGAGATAGAAATGTCAATAAGAATGGTCACCTAAAGCAAGTTTTCTACAAGTTGGCCCTAAAATGGAATATTGTTATGTTTGCTTCTGAACTATCATGGCATTGCTGACAAAGCCAGAATCTGTTCTGAAGTGAAGGGCTGGACTGGGACATGAGGTACAGATCAGCATTGAGAAGAATTGTGGAGCTATGCGATCTCATGGGATGGTGGCACCATCTTCCTTGGAGTTCCGACATACAGATGGAGTGTGCATCCTGCTCACCAGGAAGTCCCACCCTAAGTCCCCTGCCCAAGGCCACACAGGGAGTTTGTGGCAGAGCAGAGAATGGAATGCCCTAACCACTGGGCCACCCTGACTGTCCAAAGAGCCATTGTGGGGTGGGGCTCAAGTCACCAGCCTTTCAGTTAAAAACCAAATGCACCAATTAGTTACATCACAGAGACAAATGGATCTGGATTGTCCTCCAGAATAGCTCCACCATTAGTACATTGTATTAAGGTTGGGTAGTTTCCTTTCTCTCTTATGACCATTTGTTTTTATACCTAGGGACCTATCTTTCCCATGGATACCCCACCCAAATAGCTAGTAGGTGTTGGGGCTTGACATAAGCTAGGGACACAAAAGCAAGCATGTAGAGATAGTGGAAGTCTCATGGTTAGAAAGGGGGTTGTGACGTTGCACTCTGTATGTTTTATGGAATTATGCTTATAAGTGTGAATATGATGCAACTGGAATATCCTTTTTGCAAAAGGTCTCTTGTAAGGTATCATTACATAGCCAACATTTTTATGGCTGATTTAGAACAACGCTTCCTCAGCTCTCGTCCCCTAAAGCCCCTACTCTACTTGCGCTATATTGATGACATCTTCATCATCTGGACCCATGGAAAAGAAGCCCTTGAGGAATTCCACCATGATTTCAACAATTTCCATCCCACCACCAACCTCAGCCTGGTCCAGTCCACACAAGAGATCCACTTCCTGGACACTACAGTGCTAATAAACAATGGTCACATAAACACCACCCTATACCGGAAACCTACTGACCGCTATTCCTACCTGCATGCCTCCAGCTTTCACCCTGACCACACCACACGATCCATCGTCTACAGCCAAGCTCTGCGATACAACCGCATTTGCTCCAACCCTTCAGACAGAGACAAACACCTACAAGATCTCTGTCAAGCTTTCTTACAACTACAATACCCACCTGCAGAAGTAAAGAAACAGATTGATAGAGCCAGAAGAGTTCCCAGAAGTTACCTACTACAGGACAGGCCTAACAAAGAAAATAACAGAACGCCACTAGCCGTCACCTTCAGCCCCCAACTAAAACCCCTCCAACGCATTATTAAGGATCTACAACCTATCCTAAAGGATGACCCAACACTCTCACAAATCTTGGGAGACAGGCCAGTCCTTGCCTACAGACAGCCCCGCAACCTGAAGCAAATACTCACCAACAACCACATACCACACAACAGAACCACTAACCCAGGAACTTATCCTTGCAACAAAGCCCGTTGCCAACTGTGCCCACATATCTATTCAGGGGACACCATCACAGGGCCTAATAACATCAGCCACACTATCAGAGGCTCGTTCACCTGCACATCCACCAATGTGATATATGCCATCATGTGCCAGCAATGCCCCTCTGCCATGTACATTGGTCAAACTGGACAGTCTCTACGTAAAAGAATAAATGGACACAAATCAGATGTCAAGAATTATAACATTCATAAACCAGTCGGAGAACACTTCAATCTCTCTGGTCACGCGATCACAGACATGAAGGTCGCTATCTTAAAACAAAAAAACTTCAAATCCAGACTCCAGCGAGAAACTGCTGAATTGGAATTCATTTGCAAATTGGATACTATTAATTTAGGCTTAAATAGAGACTTGGAGTGGCTAAGTCATTATGCAAGGTAGCCTGTTTCCTCTTGTTTTTTCCTACCCCCCCCCCCAGATGTTCTGGTTTAACTTGGATTTTAACTTGAAGAGTGGTCAGTTTGGATGAGCTATTACCAGCAGGAGAGTGAGTTTGTGTGTGTATGGGGGTGGGGGGGATGTGAGAACCTGGATTTATGCAGGAAATAGCCCAGCTTAATTGTCATGCACATTGTGTAAAGAGTTATCACTTTGGATGGGCTATCACCAGCAGGAGAGTGAATTTGTGTGGGGGGGTGGAGGGTGAGAAAACCTGGATTTGTGCTGGAAATCACTTTAGATAAGCTATTACCAGCAGGACAGTGGGGTGGGAATAGGTATTGTTTCATATTCTCTGTGTATATATAAAGCCTGCTGCAGTTTCCACGATATGCATCTGAAGAAGTGAGCTGTAGCTCACGAAAGCTTATGCTCTAATAAATTGGTTAGTCTCTAAGGTGCCACAAGTCCTCCTTTTCTTTTTGCGAATACAGACTAACACGGCTGTTACTCTGAAACATTACATAGCTTATAATTTACTTAGTGAGTTCATCCTATTTTTATGAATGTATCATTCTTGTAACTGAAACTAGGAATACGAAGTATAACTCTGAGGTCCTATTGTAATTATGCAAAGTGTGGGCCATTAATGGTGATTTAGACTCTTGATGGCTCCCATTGACTAGGACAACTGGTTGTAAATGGCTCTGTTTACTTGCAAACCTTCCGAGCTATGTGCGGGCCAGCCCTGGAAGAATAGAGACTAGAGGTCTCATAGGACATGTGAACATGTCACATGATACTGGAATCCATCTTAAACCTGGTGCTTTTCCATTTAGAAGGAGGGGTGGAAACTCAGAGAGACAAAAGATTCCTGCCTTGTGCCAAAGCTATAAAAAGGGGGGTGGAATAGGACAAAGGGGGTTCCAGTCATGAGAAAATCCCTAGTTTGTGAAAGAAGCTTTTTGCAGTATCTGAGGGTGAGATATTATCTGTAATCAGTTTCTTAATGTATTAGGCTTAGACGTGTGGGTTTTATTTTGCTTCGTAACTTGCTTTGTTCTGTCTGTTATTACTTGGAACCACTTAAATCCTACTTTTTATACTTAATAAAATCACTTTTGTTTACTAATAAACCCAGAGTAAGTGATTAATAACGGGGGTGGGGGGGAGCAAACAGCTGTGCATATCTCTCTATCAGTGTTATAGAGGGTGGACAATTCACGAGTTTACCCTGTATAAGCTTTATACAGAGTAAAACGGATTTATTTGAGGTTTGGATCCCATTGGAAACTGGGTGGCTGGGTGCTGGAGACAGGTGACTTGCTGAGCAGTTTTTTGGTTAAAATCTGCAGCTTTGGGGGCATAGACCAGACCTGGGTCTGGGTTGCAGCAGGCTAGCGTGTCTGGCTCAACAAGACAGGGTTCTGGAGTCCCAAGCTGGCAGGGAAAATGGCTCAGAGGTAATCTCAGCACATCAGGTGACAGTCCCCAGGGGATCTCTGTGACCCAACCAGTCACAGGGCTCTCACTTTAAGAATGGAGGGAGGTGCACTGTCACAGTGAATGAGACAGTGCACCACATTCTTTCACTCTCAGGAGAAGGCCGGAAAGATGCAAACGTGTCTACTCTGTTAGTCACAATTGCCATCCCTAGTTCACTCTGGTTTTCATGATCAAAGGAGAAAAGCTTTCATGTCTCTGAATTGCTGCTGTTAAAGTGGCGGCTGTACTTTTGTTCCATTAATTTAACTCTGCAATTCCCTGCTGTAATTTTTTCATATTGCTGCAATTTGTTCACCAGCAGATGACACACTTTGTTATTCTCCCTTCATGATATAGGTGCATGTTGTGAAGAATACAAATAGGTTGGACTTGAAACACTGTGCATAAATTAAATCAAAGATGATTGTCTTCCTGCATATGCTCACAAGAGCATCAGGAAGCAACCACACGAGGAGAGAATCATAGAAACTATATACTAAGGTGATGGGTGCACTGATTCGCTCGTCCCATGGATGCTTTCTGAGGCTCCCGTAAACATGCAAGAAGGCAGTCTGATTAATTTTTGCACAGTGTAACAGCAAGGGAACAATTTCAAGTCTAAACTATTTGTAGTCTTCATCATATGTACATATATGAAAATGGGAGAATAAGAAAATACATTGTCTGGTGGTGAAGAGATCCAACTGGGGGAATGGCGAGGGGGGGGCGGTTGGGGGGAGAGCTCTTCTAATCTAGCAGACAAAAGCATATTGAGAGCTAATGCTGGAAGCAGAAGCTTGTAGAAAAAAAAATCAGATGAGAAATAGAGTGCAAATTTTTAACAGCAAAGGTAAATAACCATTGGAACAGCTTACCTTGAGGTGGATTCTCCATCACTTCAAGTCTTTATATCTGGATGTCTTCCTAAAAATATATGCTATAGCTCAAAGAGAAGTTATGGGCATGATGCAGTAGTTATTGGGTGAAGTGCTTTGGTCTGCAATGCTTTGGCCTGCACTAAGCAGGAGAACTGACTGGATGATCATCATGGTGCCTTCTGGCCTTAAAAAAATCTATGAACACAAGAACTGACCAGAATCAGCCCAGATCTCAAACCAAGACAGTTTGTAACCCTTTTTGAATTTCATAAACAGCAATATAGTTACAGCAGTATAAGACAATACAGACCAGATCCTCAGCTGGTGTAAATTGGCTGAGTCCAACTGAAGTCATTGGAGCAGTACTGATTTACCCCAGATGATGATCTGGCCCACGATTTCTGTCCTGAAGAGCTCACTATCTAAAGTAGTTGTAACTCAGCAAATGAGGAGTAGATAACTCAGTAGATAACAGCGGTTGTGGGAAAGGAAATGCCAGAAACCAGACACTAAGTGGAGGCTACCCCACTGGAGACATAGGGTCCCTCTGTGCAAAAGCCAAACAAACAAACAACAAACAAAACAAAGGTGGGTATAATTGGCCATGAGTCAAGCAGGGTAGCTCTACTGATGACAGTGGATTACACCAGCTAAGGGTCTAGCCCTATATGATTTTCCTGCAAGAATGTAGTGGGTGAAACCTCTATCAAGTTTATCCGCTATCTCGAGCCAGCCAAGCAATTCCAGAACATCCTTAAACAAAAAAGACACGATCCCCTCTCCAAAGAGAATAGTCTAAATTAGACTGTAGCTAGCACATGAAGAGGGACACAGGGAGGGGGCAGAGAGAGCAGTGTGAAGAGAAGGAAAGATAATTGAGTCACACTGAGTGGCAAGCAGGTTCGTAGAAGTTCTGATATGTTCAAGTAGAGCCAAGATAGGGTGAGAGGAAGTCAGTGGCCAGCAAGGTTGCCAGAGGAAGGAGGGGAGAATTTGACGGGAGTCTGGGCCGCATCCTTGATCCTGTCACTGATCCCTCCCCTTCTGATGGGCCAACACATCAGGTTTGCTGTGCCTTCCAGCCTGCCGACATTTTGTGTTAATTCTTTTCTTTCTGCACCTCTTGGCATAGGCAAGGGAAGTTTATGGCCCAGCTCACTTGGGGGACCAGATCCTCAGGCCTGCTAAGTCCCTTGGCAGTGCTCTATATGCAAAGGGGACTTAAAGCTGTTCTAACAAGGGAGCTGAAGATTTCTTCTCACTCCCATGGGAGGAGCTCTCCTGATGAGCTCCCAGAAGCCTGTGCAGGGACATGGCTACAGTATGCTCTACTGCAGCAACCCCTGTTGGTATCATGGTCCATAGGTGGGTGTTACATACTGTTGCAAGTTACAGCAATCAAAGTTCTTTTAGCTTGTGCCTCAGACTTGAGGGCAGGGAGAGAGAAGGAAGATCTGACCTATGATATTTTAACTCCTTGTCTACGTCCGCTGGGATTTGCTCTCGCTCAGCCGGCAGTAATCAGAAATCTCATGTTCAAACCAATAGTGAAAATCATTTCTGAAACTGTTGCCGTGTTGATATGATTCTCATATCAGTTTTCACTAAAAAAAAAACAACACCCAACCCTGCCTGAAAATCACTCAAAAACAAATTATGTTTTTAGAATTAGTTCTGCCGAAAGCTAAATAAACTCATTATGGGAGGAATGAAAATTAATGTTAGAAAGAAGAGGCTTTACATATATTTTGATGATCAGCACTTCTGAGGTAATATGTTAAATTTAATTGTAAACTCAATTAGGTTTTAAGTCTGAAAATACAGAAGATGCTGCTCAGTCTGTTTCTTAAATCTAATCCTTTGACATTCTACTGTGGGCTGCATATAGTTACAAACTTTTAGGGGGAAAAAAGTCTCTTGAAGAGACAAACTTCCAGCTGACAAAAAAAAAAAATCACTGCAGTGCAACAAAATTCACGTGCTGCAAAAACCAGAGTACACACAATCGGGATCAGAACCTGGTTTTTTTCAGCGACAGCAACACAGAATGACACTGCTTGAGAATAATCATGTCAAGTTGTGCTGCTCTTAGTCAGAGGGGGCCTAGTATTTGTTGTTCACAAGTATTTGGCCGACTGCTGGGTTGATGGCATGCAAGACTGAGGCACTTAAATACAGTATTTAAGTGCCTCAGTCTTGCATGCCATCCTCACAACACTGCCCTTTAAGTAGGGAAGTGCTATTATCCCCATTTTATAGATGGGGAAAGTGAAGCACCGAGCGGCTAACTGATGTGTGCAGGCTCACATAGGAAGCCTGCAGCAGGGCAAGGAACTGAACAGCAGTCTCCTGAAGCCAAAGCTTGTGCTTTAGCCACTAGACCAGTCGTCAACCCAGCAGTCGGCCAAATACTTGTGAACAACAAATACTAGGCCCCCTCTGACTAAGAGCAGCACAACTTGACATGATTATTCATGAAGACATTCACCAATCACTTTTTGTCCTGGGCATCCATATGTGCTTAGGAAGTTGGCCAATCACTTCTTCAGAGGGCATCGCCACGTGCGGTAGCCCAGCGTTCTTTAATCTAGCCTACCATCTAATCCTGGCAACATTTTTTCCATGACAGACACCATGGGTTAGATTCTCAGCTGGTCTCAAGTGTAGTTCTTCTGATCACACTGGAGCTGTGCCAATGTACAGGAGCTGTGGATATAGCTTGTTGCCTACATTTCTGTTTGTAACCAGATATATTCTGACTGGAATACGGAACATACGTATTAGGCTGGTGCCTATAGAATTTTGTGCTTGCTTCTCATGAATGCACAGGGATTACTGTGCAGTGGATTTAAATGTTTGTATTGGAAGCAGGGAATTGATGGGCTTGACCTTATGAAAAGATGTTGTCATCATGGGTCTTCAGCTATTACCGATGGCTGTTGCATCACTGGTGAGCCAACCCAAACATGAATTCTTAATGCATTCAGCAGACCTGGAGGGAAAGGAGCTTTTCCAACCCACCTCTTTCCCCTCAAAAATGCAACAAAAATTGAATGGATGAGGAAATGATTCACATCAGCCATCTGTGTTGGGGAATCCCATGTATGAGGAGGTGGAGGGGAAGGGGAACTTGAAAGGACTTCATGTCACAACCTGAAGTGGAGGATCAACCCCCTGACGCCCCTTGATAACCAACATCTACTGGAGCGACGCTCTATGGCTAGGTCTTCACTGCCAAAGAGGTGTTTTATTTACAGCAAGATAACTAACATGCAATAGTTACTGAGCTGTTACAATCTTAGAGGAGACAGGACGCCTGTAGTTTTTACCAAGAGGAAGCTAGGCAATAGATGCCTCTGATTGACCTTGCCTTTTTAATCTCATAGGAAAACGACAGTGCCTTTTCTCCACCAGGATTTTACAGTGGGACGGTGAACCCACATTAGACATCCTGCAATAAAAACCACAAACTCTTTTAGCAGTAAAGACAAAGGCTACAAAAAGCTAGGGACTCAGGGCTTGATACCGATGCTAGTTAATGTGTCTTTAGCGAGTCTGGGATCATTCCGTACAGTTCAGGGAGCAACTCGGCATGAGCGCTGAAGAGCAGTCAGAGAGCACAGAAGCTGGACGCTGGGCAGACCCTGAAGGCATATGTTGGGTAGACACTATATAATTAGGTATTGATGAACAATGCAATTCATATTTTAAAAGTGCTACACTACACGACTGTTATGACCCCAAGCACTACAGCTTACCATAGGAGAGTAGAAAAGAACAGTGCAAAATCACAAGTAATCGTGCAATAGTACTGTGATGGGATCCACTCACCGTTAGCGGCACTGGCCATCCTGGGGATTAGCTCTGCCAGGTGCTGCCCTCCTTTGGCAATGCCCCCGCCCATCATCCTTTCACCCCACAGGCCCCTCTCGCTCCAGGAACCGCAGCCTCCTCTTGGTCACTCCAGCCAGGTCACTACATGGTCCCCCTTTCAGGGGGGAAGGTAATAGTCTTTCTGGAACAAGCTGTTCCAGGCCGTGTACTGTCATTTGCCTTGTCTGTGCCATGGGTAGCTAGTAACAGAACCTGGGCCCACCCTCTACTCCAGGTCCCAGCACAGGGGCCCTCTAATCAGCAGCCAAGGTCTGCTCTCCTATTCCTTACTGCTTTTCCCACCTCCCTCTGCAATTTGCATTTGCCAGCCTCCAACTACCTCCTCCCAGGGAGTACCCTCTGTAGTCCCATATACACCTCCCCTTTTCCCAAGGCATGGCTACAGCCTCCTTCTCTGCAGCCCCCTTCTTCTCGCAGTTCCTGGGCTTTATGCAGGCCCCTCCTGTTCCTGTCCAGCTAAGCCTGCTTCCAATTAGAAGCCCCTTCCCAGCCTAAATCTCTCCCCTGTTCACTGCTTATTTGGTTGATTGGGCTCTCCTGGCCTAATTCAAACCTTTCAGGGCCAGCATGGGGAATACACCCCGTCACAAGTCCATTAGAAGATTAAATTACATTTATATTGTAGTTTACAGAGCTATGATTTCAGATTCATTTAAATATTTGAGAAATTTATGTTTGTGGGCTGGGAGACTCAAGAGATCTCAGGGGGTTAGACGTCCAATTCACACTAAAATTTCAATGGCATTTGGACACTTTTGCAATTCCCAGATATGATGTCTGAGCATAAATATATCCCAGAGCACTTTTAAAACTTCAGCTGGATATTAGGATCTCTTCTTCCCCTACTATTAAAGTGCAGCCACCTCTGGTGTGGAATGTAACATTAGTACTGTTTTCTTTTATAAAAAAGGATATGGTTCTAGTCATGAAAATTGTCTCACAGAACTAGATAAATTCATAGAGGGCAGGTCCATCAATGGCTATTCACTAGGATGGGCAGGGACGGTGTCCCTAGCCTCTGTTTGCCAGAAGCTGGGAATGGGCAACAGGGGATGGATCACTTGATGATGACCTGTTCTGTTCATTCCCTCTGGGGCACCTGGCACTGGCCACTGTCAGAGGACAGGACACTGGGCTAGATGGACCTTTGGTCTGACCCAGTATGGCCATTTTTATGTTCTTATGTACAGTGCTCTACGATCATTTTAAAAGAAAAAGACCAGATAAACCGGGGTGGGCAAACTTTTTGGCCTGAGGGCCACATCAGGGTATGGAAATTGTATGGCGGGGCCATGAATGCTCACAAAATTGGGGGTTGGGATGTGGGAGGGGGTGAGAACTCCAGCTGGAGGTGAGAGCTCTGGGGTGGGGCCAGAAATGAGGAGTTCAGGGTGCAGGAGGGGGCTCCAGGGACTGAGGGGTTTGTAGGGCAGGAGGGGGATCAGGGATGGGGCAGGCTGTTGGGGCATGGGGGAAGTGAGGGCTCTGGCTGGGGGTGTGGGCTCTGGGGTGGGGCTGGGGATGAGGGGCTTGGGGTACAAGATGGGGGCTCTGGGCTGGGATCAAGGGGTTTGGAGGGCAGGAGTGGGATCAGGGCTGTGGCAGGGGATTGGGGTGCGGGCTCAGGGGTGCACACTCAGGGCGGTGCTTACCACAAGCAGCTCCCAGAAGCTTCTGCCCCCTCCGGCTCTGAGGCATGGCCAGGTGGCTCTGCGCACTGCCCCGTCCGCAGGCGCCACCCCTGCAGCTCCCATTGGCCATTGGCTTCATACCAAATGGCAACAAATTCCATAAGGGAGCTATGTGCACAGAGCAAAAGCCCTAGTTCTGCAAGACTTCACTTTAGGTAGTGGCGCAGAAAGCATCCCCTGCTCTGAGGAGCGTAAACACATAATGTGTTAAAATGATGTATCTGTTTAATTTTCATCATTATCTGTCTTTACGTTTCAGAATTCTGTGCTGGTCAGTGTTTCTCTTACAGTCTGATGGCTACAATATCTATAGGACCAGGTAAGGGGGTTCATTTTTGATGATCTTTTATAACACTGCTGGCATAGGAAGCTAGCAGTCTCTGTTATGTTTTAACTGTTTTTTTTTTTATTTTAATTGGTTTTCTACACCTGTGTTGTAGTAACTCCCCTCCCTTGCAAAGCCATAATTGTAGGGCTGTTTTCAATACAACTGGCTGGTGGAGGACTTATTTTTCCCTTGGCCTAATCAATGTATAGCAAGCCCTAGTGGGAGAGTGAGAGGAAAAAGAGGGACATAATTGTGAGATTTTTTTCGACGGAATTACAATGTTAATAACACGTGGAATGTGTATTGCATTTTTCATCTTCAAAGCGCTTGACAAAGCTGAGAACTCATTACTTTCACAACACCCCTGTGATGCAGGCAAGTACTTGTTGTTATGCTCATTTCGTAGGCAGGGAAAGGAAGGCAGAAAGATGAAGCGGTATGCATATGATCACAGAGGGAACACCAATGTAAGAGCTGGGCTCAGAATTTCAGCATTGCCCACTCCCTGTTCTGTTCTTGGGGCACTAACACATGCCTTGCTCACTCTCAGCAAACTGTTGAGAACGAGTCTCAGCAAGTGGTTTCAGTGTTCTTGGCAAAAGAACCTAATTAAACAAAAAGAAAAGGAGTACTTGTGGCACCTTAGAGACTAACCAATTTATTTGAGCATGAGCTTTCGTGAGCTACAGCTCACTTCATCGGATGCATACCATGGAAACTGCAGCAGACTTCATATATACACAGAGAATATGAAACAATACCTCCTCCCATCCCACTGTCCTGCTGGTAATAGCTTATCTAAAGGGATCATCAGGTTGGGCCATTTCCAGCACAAATCCAGGTTTTCTCACCCTCCACCCCCCCACACACAAATTCACTCTCCTGCTGGTGATAGCCCATCCAAAGTGACAACTCTTTACACAATGTGCATGATAATCAAGTTGGGCCATTTCCTGCACAAATCCAGGTTTTCTCACATCCCCCCCACCCCCATACACACACAAACTCACTCTCCTGCTGGTAATAGCTCATCCAAACTGACCACTCTCCAAGTTTAAATCCAAGTTAAACCAGAACATCTGGGGGGGGGGGGTAGGAAAAAACAAGAGGAAATAGGCTACCTTGCATAATGACTTAGCCACTCCCAGTCTCTATTTAAGCCTAAATTAATAGTATCCAATTTGCAAATGAATTCCAATTCAGCAGTTTCTCGCTGGAGTCTGGATTTGAAGTTTTTTGTTTTAAGATAGCGACCTTCATGTCTGTGATTGCGTGACCAGAGAGATTGAAGTGTTCTCCGACTGGTTTATGAATGTTATAATTCTTGACATCTGATTTGTGTCCATTTATTCTTTTACGTAGAGACTGTCCAGTTTGACCAATGTACATGGCAGAGGGGCATTGCTGGCACATGATGGCATATATCACATTGGTGGATGTGCAGGTGAACGAGCCTCTGATAGTGTGGCTGATGTTATTAGGCCCTGTGATGGTGTCCCCTGAATAGATATGTGGGCACAATTGGCAACGGGCTTTGTTGCTAGGATAAGTTCCTGGGTTAGTGGTTCTGTTGTGTGGTATGTGGTTGTTGGTGAGTATTTGTTTCAGGTTGCGGGGCTGTCTGTAGGCAAGGACTGGCCTGTCTCCCAAGATTTGTGAGAGTGTTGGGTCATCCTTTAGGATAGGTTGTAGATCCTTAATAATGCGTTGGAGGGGTTTTAGTTGGGGGCTGAAGGTGACGGCTAGTGGCGTTCTGTTATTTTCTTTGTTAGGCCTGTCCTGTAGTAGGTAACTTCTGGGAACTCTTCTGGCTCTATCAATCTGTTTCTTTACTTCTGCAGGTGGGTATTGTAGTTGTAAGAAAGCTTGACAGAGATCTTGTAGGTGTTTGTCTCTGTCTGAGGGGTTGGAGCAAATGCGGTTGTATCGCAGAGCTTGGCTGTAGACGATGGATCGTGTGGTGTGGTCAGGGTGAAAGCTGGAGGCATGCAGGTAGGAATAGAGGTCAGTAGGTTTCCGGTATAGGGTGGTGTTTATGTGATCATTATTTATTAGCACTGTAGTGTCCAGGAAGTGGATCTCTTGTGTGGACTGGACCAGGCTGAGGTTGGTGGTGGGATGGAAATTGTTGAAATCATGGTGGAATTCCTCAAGGGCTTCTTTTCCATGGGTCCAGATGATGAAGATGTCATCAATATAGCGCAAGTAGAGTAGGGGCTTTAGGGGACGAGAGCTGAGGAAGCGTTGTTCTAAATCAGCCATAAAAATGTTGGCATACTGTGGGGCCATGCGGGTACCCATAGCAGTGCCGCTGATCTGAAGGTATACATTGTCCCCAAATATGAAATAGTTATGGGTAAGGACAAAGTCACAAAGTTCAGCCACCAGGTTAGCCGTGACATTATCGGGGATAGTGTTCTTGATGGCTTGTAGTCCATCTTTGTGTGGAATGTTGGTGTAGAGGGATCCTACATCCATAGTGGCCAGGATGGTGTTATCAGGAAGATCACCAATGGATTGAAGTTTCCTCAGGAAGTCAGTGGTGTCTTGAAGGTAGCTGGGAGTGCTGGTAGCGTAGGGCCTGAGGAGGGAGTCTACATAGCCAGACAATCCTGCTGTCAGGGTGCCAATGCCTGAGATGATGGGGCGCCCAGGATTTCCAGGTTTATGGATCTTGGGTAGTAGATAGAATATCCCAGGTCGGGGTTCCAGGGGTGTGTCTGTGCGGATTTGATCTTGTGCTTTTTCAGAAAGTTTCTTGAGCAAATGCTGTAGTTGCTTTTGGTAACTCTCAGTGGGATCATAGGGTAATGGCTTGTAGAAACTCGTGTTGGAGCAATCACAGACATGAAGGTCGCTATCTTAAAACAAAAAAACTTCAAATCCAGACTCCAGCGAGAAACTGCTGAATTGGAATTCATTTGCAAATTGGATACTATTAATTTAGGCTTAAATAGAGACTGGGAGTGGCTAAGTCATTATGCAAGGTAGCCTATTTCCTCTTGTTTTTTCCTACCCCCCCCCCCCCAGATGTTCTGGTTTAACTTGGATTTAAACTTGGAGAGTGGTCAGTTTGGATGAGCTATTACCAGCAGGAGAGTGAGTTTGTGTGTGTATGGGGGTGGGGGGGATGTGAGAAAACCTGGATTTGTGCAGGAAATGGCCCAACCTGATGATCACTTTAGATAAGCTATTACCAGCAGGACAGTGGGGGTGGGAGGAGGTATTGTTTCATATTCTCTGTGTATATATAAAGTCTGCTGCAGTTTCCATGGTATGCATCCAATGAAGTGAGCTGTAGCTCACGAAAGCTCATGCTCAAATAAATTGGTTAGTCTCTAAGGTGCCACAAGTACTCCTTTTCTTTTTGCGAATAAAAATATAGTCTCTCATGTCCACAGACATCCCTAAATGCCTCAAAGTTCTGTGCTAATTCGTGTTATTTACTATATTTATTAGTGGTCTGGAATGTGGGGGTGTTGAGTAGTGAGGTCGCTAACTTTGCACATGGTACAAGTTATTTAGATGAGTCAAGTCCAGCCAGGACTGTGGGGAACTTCAAAGATCCATAATCAAGCTAGGTGAATGGGCAGCAGGATGTCACATGAAGTTCAGTGCTGATAGCTACAAAATAACAAACCGTGGAGAGAAGAACAAACTGTTCATACACCTGACAAGATTCTAAATGAATGATATCAACATCGTGCACAGCATGAGAGACAACTCGGTGCAGATCGCAGCTCAATATGCAGCTGCAGTCGAAAGACCAAACCAGATAGCATGCATAAGGAATGGAATGGATGATAATATGGAAACTATTATACAGTCACTATATAAATCAACAGGGCAGCATTACTTAGACCAGTGTGCACAGTAGTGGTCACAGCATCTGAAAAAGGATATTGTAGAAGTAGATGGAAGTTCAAATAAGGTGACAACATGGAACATGGAAAATATGCTCATATGAAGAAAGACTGGAATTGTTTATCTTACAAAGGAGATGAATAAAAGGGGACAGGATAAAAGTTTATATAAAATAATGATTGATTTAGAGAAGGCAGATCGGGAGCTTCCCTGTCTCTCATAACCCAAGGGCAAGGGAACATTTAATGAGATTAAAAATGTGGCAAATTAAACAATGAGAAAAGCAAATTATTTTTCACTCAACAGATAATCAGTCTGTGGAATTCATTGCCACAGGATGTCTTTGCAACCAAACATTTTACAAGATTAAAAAAGAGACTGGATTTTTTTCATGAATATCAAGAGTTATAGTTTAAACTAAGAAATTTTGGAAGAGATATAAAACCTCAGGATTCAGGTTCATATCAGTCTCTAACTATTAGATATTAGAAGGAGACGTAACATGCAGGAGTAGGGTAGATTACCCTGCATGTGCCTTCTTTAGGGTTTCTTGCAGCTTCCTCAGAAGCATGAAGTGCTTGTAGCATCAGAGACAGGATACTGGGTAGAGTTGGTCAGAGAAACTTTAATGGACCCATTTTCCCGTTGAAAAATGCAGTTCTTTTGTAATCTAAATGCTTTGTGAAATCATGTCAATTTCACCTAATTTTGGTTTTGGAGAAAAACTGAGGGAGGGAGCGTTCTGAAAACAAACATCTGACAACAAAAAGTTTCAATTTTTCATTTTGAAACAACTTTGCATTTGGAATTACTTTTATTTTGTACTACATTGGACATTATCAAATCGAATACAAAGTTGAAACTGAAGTAAATGTTTTGGTCGTGTTGAAATAAAATGGTTCAAACATTCCAAAACAAATTTTTTAACTTTTCCTTTGCAAGGAATTTCAGTTGTTTTGTGCCACTTTGAGACAAAGTTCCAAAATGTTGAACTAAAATTACTGTCCTGTGAATAGCAGGTCCTACCCACCAATGCAACTCCTGTCTCAGTCTTTGCAACCAGTGCGTCCTGCTTAAATTCCAGCCTTTTTTCTAAGGTACCTATGCGGTCCCTATTACAAGAGGATCAGAGCACCTCACAAACACAGACGTCTTTATACTCACAACACCCATGCCGAGGTAAAGAGCAGAGATATAGACAGACTAAGTAACTTCTTCATGGTCACAAAAGCAGCATGTGGGGGAAGCATGGAATTTAAGCCTGATCTCCAAAAATTCGGCTTGTATTCAAACCACTGGACCATCCTGACAATTCCATGCTGGTGTAACTCCAGCTGGGAAAGTCGGGCTCCGCTGCCATTGCTTAAAGCAGTGTTTGGTATTATGATCACAGCTTGGTTGACATATTTTAGGTCACATGTGGGTACACTTTAATGGTGGGTGAATAACCATTGCCTATACAGTTCCCAAAGCACTTTGGGATCTCTCTGATGTCCACCATCATCTCCCTGCACGAGACAATACATTTTTATTATTATGTATTCATTAAAAGGAGTAATGGTCTCAAGTTGCAGTGGGGGAGATTTAGGTTGGATATTAGGAAAAACTTTTTCATTAGGAGGGTGGTGAAACACTGGAA
Organism: Lepidochelys kempii; assembly: GCF_965140285.1. Classification (NCBI taxonomy): domain Eukaryota; kingdom Metazoa; phylum Chordata; order Testudines; family Cheloniidae; genus Lepidochelys; species Lepidochelys kempii. The sequence continues at coordinate 261,246,719 of NC_136381.1, forward strand.
TGTGTTACCTAGGTAGGTGATGGAATCTCCTTCCTTAGAAGTTTTTAAGGTCAGGCTTGACAAAGCCCTGGCTGGGATGATTTAATTGGGGATCGGTCCTGCTTTGAGCAGGGGTTGGACTAGATAACCTCCTGAGGTCCCTTCCAACCCTGATATTCTATGATTCTATGAAAATGGTAATGAAACCCGTTCCATAGCACTTACCCTTTCAGGGTGTGGTCTAGTGAGCAGTGTGCTGGACTAGGACCCAGAAGACCTCGTTTCTATTCCTGGATTGGCTGCTGAGAGATTTTGGCATGCCACTTTGTGCCTCAGTTTCCCTATCTGTAAAATGGGGATAATGATGCCTCCTTCATAACATGCTTTGAAATCTACTGATCATAAGACCTGGATATTGTTGTTAAAGTGGCTATGTGTCTTAATGAGTCTGAGGAGGAATTTTCAGTTGTGCCGGACTAACATGATTGAAAAACATGTATTTTTTGCCTGTCAGGACAGGGGCCATCTGAACCTAGATGGCATTAAAGGTAGGCTGGATGTACACACACCGTTGCTTTGTTGGGGAAAAAATGAGCACAGTTTATGGCTGGCTTTAGAAAGCCAATAGGTGTGCTCAATCAAACTTCCCGATTCTTCAGTCATGTAAGAATGTTAGTGTTAAGGCAACATTCTCATTGAAATATTTTCCTGTACAATCCATTGTAGACATATACTTTTGAATTTGAAAGACTAAGAGAGGCGCTAAACTATTTGGGAATGAAGGTGCATGTAACAGCAGCTCTGTATGGCGCTGTTTTTTATTTTTGCTGTTCTACCGCAAAACGCATGAGTCATCCAGCTATACAAACTGTTGTACTCCACCCTCACTAGTAAAATGTCCGTAATCAAAACAAAAATGAAGATTCAAGTGGAGAAAGGTAGAATTTCTCACACTGATTTCCACGTCAGTCTGTTATCTTGCTTTTAACAGAAATCCTGTACTAAAGCCCAATCCTTGATTCTGTCAGATTTAGGGATGCTCTGGGCTCGATTTTATTTTGTTCCGATTTTTATACCATGCCTGTCACTGTGGTATCTGAGCATTGGGACCCTAGGTTTTAATGGTCTCTGAGCTCTGATTTCTTGTAAAGTATCCACTTACAATTAATCATAACCTAAAAACCGTATACTTATCTATTGGTAAGACAATCAATTTCATGTGTGTCTGTAAAAACAAGCCTTTCAGAAACCACTGAACTATATACAGGAGGCATGACAATGCCTGTTTTAATATTACCAACCCCAACTATAAAAGAAAGATCATAAATTGGGCCCCAAAAATCACGAGCTCAACTTAAAAAATCATGAGATTTTTGTAAAAAATACTACTACTAAATGTGAGTGTTCTTTTTATTCACTTTCTGGTTTTTGTGCCTTTGCTTTACACTCAGCTCATGTTTTCAAGCTTTTCTTCTCAACGACAAGGGCTAGAAACTTACTTAAAATGTTGTTTGCATTGTTGTTGGGGTGGTCCCAGGACATGAGAAAGACAAGGTGGGTGAATAATATCTTTTATTGGACCAACTTCTGTTGGTGTAAGGGTCAAGCTTTCGAGCTGCACAGAGTTCTCGTACAGGTCTGGAGAAGGTAACAAGAGGAAGAGCTCTGTGCAGCTTGAAAGCTTGTCCCCTCCTTCAGCAGAAGTTGGTCCAATAAAATGTTACCTCTCCTAGCTTGTCTCTTTAAGAATAAATGACAGCTGTGATTCTCACATAATCACATGACTCCAGGAGCTGGGGCTTTGAGGGAAACCCCAGTATCACAAGGCTCATGATAAAGTTATGAGAGTTGGCCACACTGCTGTTTACCTGACCTTCGTTCCTCCAGCTCTACTCTTCCAGCAACACAGCCTTTAATTCAAACTATTACGGAAAGAGAATACGTATACAGAAAGCAAATATCAGTAACACAAACCCTGAAGGCATTCCTCAGTTTTTAGGCAAAACTCTCATTGAATTCAATGGGAACAATGTCAGGCATTTTCTGTCGCACATGAATGCTGCAGTTATTTACGGAGGACCTAGAGCTTTCTCCTCGTAACTTTTCTCCAGCCTAATCCCACAGTGTGGAATCTTGTTCTTGCACCGTGTGTAGCTCTGAAGGGGACTGGGAAGCTGCTCTTTTTCTTTCTGTCTCATGGAGCTTTCTTGTTGTATGCCATTATCTCTTTCCCTTTTGCCCCATGCTTGTTTACAAAGGCTGCAATACCAATGAATAATATTTAATTGCACCATTCCAACTTCATGCTCCTGAGGGCTCCATACTTATCCCTTGCCACACCCTCAGTGCTCCTTATTTATGGACATCTGCCTCTTCATTAACCACCTCCTCTAAGGCATGCCCCAACTAAAGCCTTATTTAATGCAATGCAAGCAATACACCTTCTGCATACTATCCTTCCAGTTATTGCAGTGCGTTACGCCGTTACGCTAATTAAAAATCCAATTAATGGATACTGTCGGTTCAATCCATGTGTACATGTGGGTGTGCACACATAGGCCTTCCTAACATATAACACGCTGGCTTTCCTAAAGCCATCAAACAGCTACAGTTATGAGAGGATATAATGTATGTTGCTTTGATGCTGGCAGAGTTAAAAGCAGATTTCCCCAACATCAATTCCATTTGGTGGGTGGTTATTACCGCCAGCCACCTTAGAGGTTGCAAACCTGAAACTGCTGTTATTTTTTTTAAGTGCATGTTTTCTCAAAGGTTCGGAAAATTCTGACTGGCAGCGTCAGAGCCCTAGACTTTCAACCAACTGAAAGGCTGATTTAGGAGGGTTCCGAATGGCTGTTTTTATCCACAGTATAGCTTTGCAATAATGTATGAGAAGTGAAGGAGAGGAAATGTTTTCCAGTGCAGGATGCTGTGGCATAGATTTGGCCCTGGACTATTACTGCTGTGTTGATTGGCTATATTTTATTTTAAAAAGAGATGCATCACGGTATGCTTTTAGTATACCCGTACATGGTATATTTTGATGTTACAACTGTAGTCCTTTTACTTGGCAAAGGGGATCGAAAAAATAAGTACACTGTTACAACTTAAAGTAACTGTCTTTACCTAAATTAGTTACTCAGTAAAAGTAGGAAGCTAACAACATGGAAATGTACGGTGCTTAGGGCACAATAAAGCCATTATATGATCCAGCTTTCTAATCCTCTAAAATATAGCTAACAGCACCACCAAACACACAGAGTGCTCTCACCTGTACAACAAAACTTGTGTTGAAATTGGTGTTGATGTGATTTACTCACCTATCTTAGAGATGTAAACTATTCCAGACCACCTTAAAAGATACAAGTGATACTACAGTATATAGGATGGTGGATGGCAACACCAACCTGAGACTAGGTAGTTTTCTGAAGCTGATGAAAACAGTACCACAGGGTATGATCAAATTCTGCTCTCCCTTATATTACTGGAGTCAATGGCCCAGATATTCAGGTGTGTCTGAGCTCCACTCAGCTACCCGAGGAAGTAAATCTCTGTTCTTTTATGGTCAGATTGTGTTTTGAGGCATAACCCAGTCCCCGACCCTGGGTTATTTTATAATAACTTGGAGTTATACGCTAACATCTGCATCTGCGAGCAGAGGGTAGCTAAAATCATTGGATGCAGGCTGGTTGCAGGGGTCCTAGAAGGGGGTAGGGCTAACTCTGCTACATACTCTATTATTCCTGCAAACACCACTCAGTGTGCTCTTCTGGATAGCTGTTCCTGTTGCTAGGGCTGGAGGCAGAACTGGAGGGTACACAGCTGCTCTCTGGAGCATCATCCTGATCCCATACGGTGGGTTGGGAGGCAGTGTAGAAATGCAAGGCCTTTCTCCTGGCTATGGATCTCAGGAGATCTGTGGGGTTGGGTGAACAAACCCCGGCTAGATCTGTGAGAGTTAAACTAGACTTCACCGCATCTATTTCCACCATTAGGAATTTGTGTCCTCGGCATTCTGTGGCTGGTTGATTCTCGGACTTTAAATCCGTGCATTGGTTTATGAACATTTAAGAAACTGCAGTTCAACAGAACCACATAGCCTGTCAAGAGAGTTTCTGCCCTTTTCAAGGAGAAGCTCAAGCAAGCCCTAAAAATGGGAAAAATAGGGTTTCTCCTCCCTTCTTGCTTAGTCGCTTTCACGCAGTGCTGAGCCTAAGCAGAGACAATCCATTCTACACGTACATATTCAATAGCTGGCTTGGGTTTTCCTGAGTTGTCAGTGGAAATGAGTCCAAACAAGAAAAAACAGCAAGCACCCTTGACCATGTTTTAACGACTACATTTCACATCTTCTTCACTTATGGGAGGAAAAGGAGACTCCCTGCATGACAGTCCTAAAAATATTAGGACCTGGTGAGTCCTCAGTATGTTTTCTGTACCTTGAGGAAGAAATATTCTCATGGTGAACACACAATAATGCCTGTATATGTAGATAGATGAACAGATGGATGGACAGATAGGACAATCTGATGAGGTTCAATAAGGATAAGTGCAGGGTCCTGCACTTAGGACGGAAGAACCCAATGCACAGCTACAGACTAGGGACCGAATGGCTAGGCAGCAGTTCTGCGGAAAAGGACCTAGGGGTGACAGTGGACGAGAAGCTGGATATGAGTCAGCAGTGTGCCCTTGTTGCCAAGAAGGCCAATGGCATTTTGGGATGTATAAGTAGGGGCATAGCGAGCAGATCGAGGGACGTGATCGTTCCCCTCTATTCGACATTGGTGAGGCCTCATCTGGAGTACTGTGTCCAGTTTTGGGCCCCACACTTCAAGAAGGATGTGGATAAATTGGAGAGAGTCCAGCGAAGGGCAACAAAAATGATTAGGGGACTGGAACACATGAGTTATGAGGAGAGGCTGAAGGAGCTGGGATTGTTTAGCCTGCAGAAGAGAAGAATGAGGGGGGATTTGATAGCTGCTTTCAACTACCTGAAAGGGGGGTTCCAAAGAGGATGGCTCTAGACTGTTCTCAATGGTAGCAGATGACAGAACGAGGAGTAATGGTCTCAAGTTGCAGTGGGGGAGGTTTAGATTGGATATTAGGAAAAACTTTTTCACTAAGAGGGTGGTGAAACACTGGAATGCGTTACCTACGGAGGTGGTAGAATCTCCTTCCTTAGAGGTTTTTAAGGTCAGGCTTGACAAAGCCCTGGCTGGGATGATTTAACTGGGAATTGGTCCTGCTTTGAGCAGGGGGTTGGACTAGATGACCTTCTGGGGTCCCTTCCAACCCTGATATTCTATGATTCTATGACAAAGATTGTGGAAACCCCCACAGTAGACATATAAGAAACAGGTCTTAGATCATTCAGTGGTCTTGTGTTTCACAGAGACTTTCTAGGATTTTAGTAGGGATGGACCTCAGCTGCAAAGTTCAGACCTGGAGTTGGACTCTCCCAAAGTTCTGGGGTGTTCTAATTTGGGACTGGATCTTCTGCCAAAAATGTACATAGCCCACCTGATTTGGATGGAGCCACATTGATTTACATCAGCTAGAAATCTGTCCTTGCAGTTCTGTCCTTGGAGTGTTTTTCTTCTCCATTATAGAGATAGGAGCCATGGGCGGCAGGTATCAAAGGCAGGGGAAGGCTGTGCCAAGCCAAACTGCCTACATGACTCTGCTCACACACCACTCCCAAGCCCCCTCCTGCTTCCCGCCGCAGTCTGCAGTGGCTCTTCCTTCCCCTGTGGCTGGGACCTCAGGCCAGTGGTGCCAGAACTGGGGGGACAGGGCCCTCCCAGTTTTTGAAAGTGGATGGGCCTGGCCCGTCCACTTTTCACTGGGGCAGACCCCACCCCCTTCCCCCCGAGGCCCCGTGCCTGGCCAGACCAGTGTGGAGCCCGGCTGGGGATCCCAGGTAGCTGTGGGGAGCCATGGCAGACTCTCCACCTGTCTGGGGTGCGGGGCAGCTGAGAGCAGTCCCTGACTCATGTCCCCACACCCCTGGGCTCACCGCCCGTCCACATTGTCAGCTTCTCACAGCTGCCTGTGCGGCTCTCCCTGGCCCGGCTCCAGCCAGGGGACGACGACTCGGAGCCACAGTCTGGCCATGATAAGAGCCACATGGGCAGCTGTGGGGAGCCTGGGTCCCTCTGCCATGCCTGCCCTGGGTGCGGGACTTGGGACATGGGCAGGGGGCTGCTTTTGTCTCCACCTCGGACCGCGGGCCCCTGGCCCCTCTCACACACTTTTTGGAGGGCTCTGGTGTCCCTGCCCTGGGCTGGGGCTGGGGCTATTGGGGCTGGCCTGCAGCCAGGGACTCACACTGCCCGCCCACCTGACACTCCAGGGTTGGGGGCCGTGCTGCTCCCTGGCCCGCCCGCTGCACTGGGCCTGGGGGTTGCACTCAGCTGCCTGCCTGCCTGCCTGGCGCTCTGGGCCTGGGGTGGGAACTCAGGCAGCCTGGGACTGGTGGGGGGGCCTCTGGTGGGGGCAGGAAGGGCAGGGCCCTGGGCAGAAGGGGCATGGCAACCAGAGGCTAGCATCCCCAAGCCCATGGTTCACCTGCTGCCCATGATAGGAGCCCTGGCAAAGTTTGGGTCCAACAACTGAGCTTCCCAAGAGTCTGGCACTTACCAGATCTGGGATTCTGATTCAGGTCTGTATCTAATTTTGTGGTAATATTTTGTCCCATTTAGTTCGCCTGAAACAAACGAATTTGGAGAGAGACAGAAAATCTAGAGAAATAAAGCAGTACAGATACAAATCTGATGTTCCCCCTTTGCTCAGCTTTATACCCGGAAGTACTCTTATGTAAGCAGGAGCAGAGACAGCAGTAGTGAAAAGAGAGGGAGGGGGTGGAGAATAAAATTTCCCCACAAAGTATCCTTCCTACTTCCAAAGATCACAGCTCCCATGGAGGTAAAGCAGTTCTTGGACCTGTAGACATGCAGAGCATTGAGTAGCAAGGAAGAGACAGAAGGATGTACTTTAAGGCATAACAACGAGTACCGAGAACAGGCTGAGGAAGCTGAGATTGGTAAATCCACAGTTTTCCCTCCAAATCACATTTTGTGCAAGCTATGCGTTAGCAATAAGAGTAATAGGGTCTTTGTGTATATGAGTTCAGTTATTAGAAGCCAGATTTAACATGATGGATGTTTGCTGCCTAAGACGCCACCCAGGCATCCTTACAAACAAGATTTCTTCACCTCCAGAGGCATCAGTGGTAAATAATTTTCATCAAGATGTTTTATGGAAGATGTGAAAGTCCTGATTTCTTGCACTCGTTCTGACTTTATCTGTCAATAAACAGTTCACAGGTGGCCTGAGAGCTGAAGAAATGCCCTTCCAGGGTTTTTAGGAGGTTTTATTGTTTCACCCTTAAGGTTCCACTAGCAGATAGCAAACAAAGAAGGAAAAACAACGAGGAGTCCTTGTGGCACCTTAGAGACTAACCAATTTATTTGGACATAAGCTTTTGTGGGCTAGAATCCACTTCATCAGATTCATGGAGTGGAAAATACAGGAGCAGGTATAAATACATGAAAGGATGGGAGTTGCGTTACCAAGTGTGAGGTCAGTCTAACAAGACAATTCAATCAACACCAGGGAGGAAAAATAACTTTTGTAGTGGTAATGAGAATGGCCCATTTCAAACAGTTGACAAGAAGGTGTGAGTAACAGTAGGGGGAAATTAGGTTTAGGTTTTGTGATGACCCAACCACTTTGTCTTTATTCAGGCCTAATTTGACGGTGTCTAGTTTGCAAATTAATTCCCGTTCTGCAGTTTCACATTGAAACAAAAACAAAACTCCTGGCATACACTAAGAAAAAAGAAGAGGCTGAATTGAGAGGGTCTAGACCAGTGGTTTTCAACCTTTTTTCACACTTTTGCGAACTCCTAAATTTTTTCAAATGGAGGTGCGGACCTCTTCGGAAATTCAACCTGTTGTCCGCAGACCCCTACCATAGAAGTCTTTGACTGAAAACTGACTGACTAGAATTCATCTGTAAATGTTGCATGTTACACACGGCATTTGATGCAACGTGAGAAAGGACGTTAAACTGTGGGCTTCCATGGTAACGACAATACTTCCGGGTCTTGACCTTTTGGTGGGGGTATTCAGATATTTTGGTTGATAAAAACGAAATGCTCTTCTGGGATCTGAAACTTTATTTTCATAGTCACCTTTCACACACCCCTTAGAAATAGTCTGTGGACCCGTAGGGGGCTGAAAACCAGCGGTCTGGTCTTCACAGTCTGATGGCAATAAGGAAATGCTAAAAGGATCCCATTTTCACGAGGAGGGTGGTGAAGCACTGGAATGGGTTACCTAGGGAGGTGGTCGAATCTCCATCCTTAAAGGTTTTTAAGGCCCGGCTTGACAAAGCCCTGGCTGGGATGATTTAGATGGCGTTGGTCCTGCTTTGAGCAGGGGATTATACTTGATGACCTCCTGAGGTCTCTTCTAACCCTGATCTTCTATGATTCTATGATTTTATAGCTGGAACAGTATCTGCAAAGAGATTGGGGCATTTCATTCATTCCCATAATTCTTATGGAAAACCTTGATTCTGAATGAATGCTTTGTTTTTGTTTTCCTCTTCCCCAAATTATCAGAAAACCCCAAAACTTAAGAGCATTTCCTTAGAGATATCCAGATAACTGCTTGTACTGAACTGAGAATAACGTTCATACAGAGAGCCAAACAGCTCCAATGTTGACATCTTTAATACTAATGCCATTGTATATACTACCGAAGAGGTGTTTTTCGTCTTCCAAATCAATATTTTTTACTCCGTAAATTATGCTACCATGCCAACTGAAGGGGAAAATCTTTCTAGTGAATTGCTGGCGAATTATATTGAACATACCATAGAAAACAGTTATGTTTGAACCTGGCAACACAGAGAGAGTCTGCTTCTGTAAAATGAGTGGCATAACATTTGCCTCCGCCATAACATGACTTGGTCTTTGCCTGTGAAGGAGACAAAAGTGAGTCAGACTTTTTCCATCTGTCAACCTGTGGGACGAAGCAGCTCACTTGATTAATACTTAATTCATTATTTTCCCCTCTAGTATGAGGACAGAAGAGACATAATAGAAGTGAAGTTCACTAAGTGGTAACAAATAAATGAATATCTACAAGGGTTAACATTTATTATTCCGGATCACGCTTTCTCCTTCTTTCTTACCATTACTCATCCAGTCAGGGAACATAAATACTGTGTGACTAAGGTTGGGTGAAAGCTTTCCCTCTAACTTTTTGAACAGAAAATTGTGTTTTTGATGAAACAACATCTTTGCACACATACCAAAAAGTGTCTGCTTTCTGTGGTAAATTTTGATATTATATAAAAACCCAGCATACCTGAAAACCAGAATATTGTGATTCAACATGGCACTGCAGTGCTTCATGAACATTATATTTTGATTGCCTTCTGCTTCCATTTTCCTTTCTGGGCTGGGCTTTCTAGCCAGACTATATCTGCCATGATGCACCTGGCCAGGGACTCTTATGCTGTATCCCCTCGCCTCCCCAAGAAGGAATAAAGTGATGTGCATCATGGGAAATGTAGTCCAGCCTGCTCCACAGAGCCTCATCACAAGTTCTCCCATGTTACGTGTGACTCAGAAATGTATATGTACATTGTGGGTAATATCCTGCTCCCAATCTGCATGCAGGAGTCCCCACTGAAATTAACATGAGTCACCTATAAAACACGATGACAAGAGTCACGGGATAGAGCCCAAACCCCAAAACTAACAATATAAGAAAGCGCTACAAACATTTGGCACCACCTAATTTAGAGAGTAGCATAAATTCATAAATAAAACAAATATGAAGAAAAAAATCTTTCCTTAAGAGCTCAGCTCCCATTTAGGCCCTGAAATAAATGGTCAGTTTTTCAAAAAAGCTCAGCTACCATTTTGGGGTGGCATTTTCATGCCCAATTGGTTTAGGAGCAGAGCTAGGCAAATGGAGGAAGACAAATTACTGCCAGCATTAGCTGGACATGGGCATTAAGCTGTTAAAAGATGTAGTTGCTAAATACAGTGTAACCCTCATCTACTGAACTCTGCGCAAACAAAACTTCCAGGTGACCAAAGGTGAATTATGTCCTTCAGGTGCATGGCCCTGGCACCTTCTAATCTCTGCAGAAACAGAGTTTCGGTCTTGCAAAGGTCCTAGGCCAAAGCGAAGCTTTGTGAGTCACCTAGTGCATGGTGCCAAAAGTTGAACTGCATCTGCAGAGCGTTTTCTGCATAATGGTGAAAATATCCTTGAATGATCTACTGGAGGAGAAGTTGCATACACTATGCTGTATCTATACATGGGAAGGTAGACAGTCAAATGGTTAAATAAATGACGCCAGGAGTCAGCATATGTGGGTTCTAACCTTCCTCAGTCACTGACTTGCCGTATGACCTTGAAGAAAGTTAGGCACCTACATTGAATTAGGATTTTTAGAGATGCATGGTCCAGTCTAGATGAGGAGTCCCATCTTCTGGATAGCAGACAATAATATGCAAAAGAAGAGAAGACAACTTTAAGGAAAGCTTTGTAAATTACAGGATAGTGTTGTCTGCTGCATGCCGTTTCATATTCCACAATTTCCTCTTCATCTTCTACATTGTTCAGTCAGAGTTCTCCATTACCTGCCAACAGACCATACTGTGTCTGCTTAATCATTTAGATAAGTGTTTTTGAGGGGGGGAAATGTTTTAGCACCCACTGATGTTATATAAAGCACACGGAATCTTTTATAAGGGAGAAGGCAAATACGCCATATTTTTTGAAAATACAACAGTTAGCATATGCTTTTCAGTCACACACACATACACATCATGCACACAGTCCTGCCAGTTGATGTTTTTATAGTTACCAGTCTGTTGTAGCTCAAGTCAATCTAATGGCCAGTTAGATTGAACACGAGTGAGGAGCTGGGCTCTGTTGGTCGCAATCCAATGCTCTGAGATTTTGGCAGGACTGAACCCAGAGTTTCATGGCAAAACACCCCAGCTTTATACTTGTAAATTCCCATTTGAGTCCATGCATTTTGCAATGTCATCCTGTAATCATTAGTCCTTTAGTGGTGGTAATCCTTGGGGTTTTCCGCTGTTATCATTTGATGGTTATTGTCCAGCTTCCCATGGTTATCTCCTGTTTGTTGTCTTGCCTTCGGGGGTGGCTGCCTCACCTCTGAGGCGGTCAATGCTGCTAACATGTTTAGCACTGGATACAATGGATGTTTTCTGATTGTCTCCTGGTGTTTCCAAGTCTCTCACTTTTTCCTTGACCAACGGGACATTTGTGAGGGCTTTCACACCTTATCTTTTCATGATGCATTCATTCCTCATTCACACAAACAATCTCTCACCGAGAAGACAGCAGTATTTTATATTCAGCAGAAGACATTGTAAATTAAACTTTACTAAATCTTGTGGTCAAAACAGTTTACATTGTGGCTTAGGCCTTTATCATTCCTTTAATCTAATTAACATAGGCACAATACAAGATCCTGTCTTTTACTCACTAAACCTTAAACCAAAGAAATGACTAGAGGGAAGTTTATAATGCATATAGGAAACAAGATCCCAGTCTCAGAAGGTCATTCCTTTCTGTTATGCAAAAAGGGTGTCTGGCAGAATTAATTCAAAGTTTACATCAATTTTTATAGTACAATTATAAAATCCTATTCCCACATTGATAACCTGTGATCTTTGGAGAGACACATGGAATTAATCTCACATTGCTTCATGTTCTTTCATACACAACCTACCTTGTTCAGTCAGCCCCTAACCTGTTGAGCTACAGGAAATCGTTCTTTAGAACCATATCAGTAATTATGGAAATTATAGTTTTCTTTTCTTTGCAGATTCTTCCACAATTCTAAAAGGTTAATAATAAAGTGTTTCTACAATGTCTTCCCATTAACGCTTCCATATATAGACTCCTTGGTGTCGGCAAACACACACCATAGCTAAATAAGAAAGATTGGATGAAATTAAGTCCCTATGCAATCTTTGCAAATAATGAACCATGTCTTCAATTTACTGGGGAGGGTGAACAGCTGGCTAGGAAGGGAGCAGAAGAGATTGAGTTACAATTTCACTGAACTCCTACCAAACTAAGAAGGTTTCCCTGGGTAATCCTGAGATCAGGGATAACAGAAAGCCAAACAATGGGGAGTGGTGGAGACGATAGGAGACAGATTCCCTGCTAAATCTCCAACACACATAGGATGGAGCAGGTATAATATAGCTGGCAGGTGGTAAGCTCTCCTGGTGAGGGACCATGTCTGTAAAATGTCATACACATCACAGTTGCTACAGCGATAAAATACATTATAAATACTGCTCAGCATTTACAAAGGAGTTGATTTTCGGACTGGGCAGCTGGTATCTTTCGGTCACATATCACCTGATACCAGGGAAACCCAAATTCAGGTGGTGCATGTAGGCTGTCGTCCCACAGGTGCATGAGAGCATTACACAGAGACTCACAAATCTGAGCTCAAGATTCAGCAAAATACAACTGTTGTGAAATCCCAGAAATCATCTCAGACTAGCTCCTTCTGATCAAGCTCCTTTGGTCACCTTAAAAAGGTTTTTAAAAGCTCATCTGGTATTGCAGAAATATTTTTGAACTGGCAGATTTTCAAATATTGTCCATCAACACAAAATAATCCATTATAATGAGATTCAGTTTCTGAAGCCTAAGGCAGAAACGATATTGGTCCAATTTTGTTATCTGTTTTACTTAATTATGATGATGGATTTGCCTTTATAGACAAGTGATTAAATGCAATCTACTTAAAGCAGCAGATTCTGCCACCCGTACTCTCATTGAATAGTACCTTACTCACTGAGTAGTCCACTACTCAGTGAGAAAGGTACTAAATAGAAGTAAGTTTCAAAAAAGAACTAGATACATTCATGGAGGATAGGTCCTTCAATGGCTATTAGCCAGGATGGGCAGGGACGGTGCCCCTAGCCTCCGTTTGCCAGAAGCTGGGAATGGGCGACAGGGGATGGATCACTTGATGATCACCTGTTCTATTCATTCCCTCTGAAGCATCTGGCACTGGCCACTGTCGGAAGACAGGATACTGGGCTAAATGGACTTCTAGTCTGACCCAGTATGGCTGTTCTTATGATGGCATAATCTGCCCCTTAACATAGAAGACATTGTCTCATGCTAACTGAAATTTTCCCTGGTGAGCAGCTACCTTAAACCTGCTGTTGTATTGCCCTGTGCTGTGAACCTGTTAGATCACTGGAGTAGACTGCTTAATTGTTTGGATGTGACATCTTCAAGGACAAGCCAATAGGTTGGATGGAAACACTCCCCCCATCTGAAAGGTAGCTGTGGTTTGTGTTTCACTTTGTAAAGCATTTACTGAATGGACGGCCTTATAAATGTAAGAAATTGTTACTAATAAAACTGTTCAGGGAATGGAATTAGAACTCCATCACTTTTAGGATGAAATACACAGTGTTTGCTCCAAATTACAATTCAAGTTCATTATTTTCAAAGCCAGACACCAGCCGTGCTGCAAATAAGAGCAGCCATTACTGCAGAGAGGTAGGGTTTGCAACATGCTGTATTAAGCATGAAACTCTGATTTCCTTGGCCAGACATTCTTATTTCCTTGGTCTAAAGCCATGGTATCCCCTCGGTCCCTGAAGTCTGGCAAAATTCCTCTGGCTGACTGGTACACTGTCACCCGAGATGTGGTTGTATGTTAGTGCTGTTTGTTAGGTATGTGCGTGTTATAGTTAATCGGATAATTTTTCAAAAATGCTCAGCACCCACATGGGAACCACGTTTCCAATAGCCCTCAACTCTCATTGAGGTACCTAAATGAAATGGGCAAAAGCACTTGACACCCAATATGTCCCACTAAGACCAATGACATATCCTCCTTCTTTCCTTACCCCCTCCCGCATGGGAGCTGATAGGGCAAGTGCAATACCTAAAATCTGACCCTGGATATATGGCTTGTGAAGCATGTGGGGGTAATGTATATTACGTATACAGTATAGCTCTCTATGATTTGGTGAACTGTAAATGCTATACTGTGTTGTATTAATACATAGGGCTTCTGATTTTCAGTTTTAACCCATAAACATGGATAAAGCACCCCTGTTTAAAAAAATATCGGACATAGGTTTTTATTGAATAAACATAGCGGGGGGGGAAACAGATATGGTTATTTGTATCCAAGGACTTGTCTATCCAGATCAGTAATGTAGACCATGGGGATGTGATTTCTAAAGCGCACTAGCATATTGTGCATTAATTGGTCTGTATAGACCTTGCTGGTGCGCACTAAAGGTTCCCTAGTGCGCTTTAACATAGTGCTGTTTGAAATAATATTACACTGAAGCACACACGAGGGAACATAACAGAGAGATTACTCATGACAGTGTGTACAGAGTTTTGGACATCTATATAAAACTCAACAATTGCTAAAAAGAAACCCTGAAAATTAAACTAATAAATCCCCATGCCAGAAGCCCTATACTACATGATTTGTATCATCTAATGCTTGTATACTTAAAACTAAAAGCAATTTTAAAAATGTCTGGGGGACAGAGAGGATAACAGATTGGTGACAGAAATTAAAGAAGCTTTAACTGCATTTTTTTTAAAAGCTCTCATAATTTAGAAGAATGGAAAATGGCCAATTTCTTCAGTCATTCTGTTAGGAAAATGTTTAAGGACACGCTATTCAGTTGTAGGGCAAAGCATTAGAAGCTATAATAAGAGCCCAAATGAAGGACATTTTGAAATAAGAGTGTGATTAAAGAGAAACAAGCTGGTTTCAAGGTAGGAAGGTCACATATGCATGTAGCAACTCATAAGCATTCAATAAAGTCTAAACAGGTAAAAAGCATTCTTAAAATGGGTAATAGAATTATAACAATATTAACACATTGGTGAGCCAGAGTGATTCCAGATATGTATTGCTGCTCTCCCTTTGAGGCAAAAGTTTGCCTTTGACCTATGAAAAAAAGGGGTATATTAGTCAGAGCAAGGCGTGAGGAGTCGGAATTCCAAGGTCCCGTCCTTAGCTCTGACTCACTTTGTGACCACGGGCAAGCTTTTGAACCGATGTATTGAAATGATACATTGGCACAGCAGGCTCCAGCTTGAAATTATTTTAAAACGGTGGTTTTCAACCTGTGGTCTGCAGACCCCTGGGGGTTCACAGACTATGTTTAAGATTTCCCAAGGAGTCTGTACCTCCATTTGAAATTTTAGGGATCCGGAAATGAAAAAAAGGTTGAAAACCACTGCTTTGAGATATTAGCTGTCTAGTAATTAATGCTATTTGATAATGAGGCTTCATGTTGATAAGCAATCTTTCATCTAACACTCTCAAAGCACTTTACGGACAATTAAGACTCACTATATGCCTGTGAGATGGTTAAGTATTTTCATCCCATTTTTTAAAAACGGGTAAACTAATTTGTGTGTCCATTGCCGTAATACCTAAAAGCAAGCAGAGGCACCAGGCTTCCTCCTTCTGAATTGTACCTTACTCCATGAATAGTCCCAATGGTGCCAATGTACTTATGCATAACAAATTGGAGGATTTGGCCAAAAGAAATCTGATGAGGTTCAACAAGGACAAGTCCAGAGTCCTGCACTTAGGAAAGAAGAACCCCATGCACCGCTACAGCCTGGGGTCCGACTGGCTAAACAGCAGTTCTGCATAACAGGACTTGGGGATTACAGTGGACAAGAAGCTGGATATGAGTCAGCAGTGTGCCTTTGTTGCCAAGAAGCCCAATGGCATATTGGACTGTATTAGTAGGAGCACTGCCAGCAGATCGAGGGAAGTGATTATTCCCCTCTATTTGGCACTGGTGAGGCCACACCTGGGGTATTGTTTCAGTTTTGGGCCGCCCCCCCGCACAGAAGGGAGGTGGACAAATTGGAGAGAGTCCAGCGGAGGGCAACGAAAATGATTAGGGGGCTGGGGCATATGACTTATGAGGATAGGCTGAGGGAACTGGGCTTTTTTAGTCTGCAGAAGAGAAGAGTGAGGGGGCATTTGATAGCAGCCTTCAATTACCTGAAGGGGGGTTCCAAAGAGGATGGAGCTAGCCTATTCTCAGTGGTGACAGATGACAGAACAAGGAGCAATGGTCTCAAGTTGAAGTGGGGGAGGTCTAGACTGGATATTAGGAAACACTATTTCACTTGGAGGGGGGTGAAGCATTGGAATGGGATACCTAGGGAGGTGGTGGAATCTCCATCCTTAGAGGTTTTCAAGGCCTAGCTTGACAAAGCCCTGCCTGGGATGATTTAGTTGGTGTTGGTCCTGCTTTGAGCAGGGATTGGAGTAGATGACCTCCTGAGGTCTCTTCCAACCCTATAATTCTATGATTCTGTGATTCATAAGGGCCCAACAAAGTACTGGCATAGCCAGAGTAGAACTCAGGGGGGAAACTGGTTGAAAAACAGGATTGTTTTCCTTCAGCAGATATTACTTGTTTGGTGGAAATTTGAATATTGAAAATTGTTGCTTTCTGGGAGTTGTAGGTTAGGTGCTTCGTGCTCCCATTCTCCTCTCCTATGATGCAGCAGTTGCCCCCTTTTGGAGAGGGGAGGTGTGCATCATGGGAGTCCCTGACCCAGGTGCCTGATGGGAGATGTAGACTGGCTGGGGAGTTCAGCCTATAGAGGATTATGAGAACATGACAGAGCTGCAACTCCCATAACGCTCCAGGGGAATATTTCCAAATTGAAATGTTTTGGTTCTCAGGTGGTCAGTTCTTTGATTAAAATAATTGAAATTTGCTGCAAAAAGCCGACAGCTCAAAGCCAAAGCAGGGCATTGATTTATAGGGATCAGCTCCATGTCTGCAGCTTTTCGTTATTTCTTTATATATCTAAGACTACAATATTGAGCGTTGCATATTTCAAATTTATAGATGAGTGCTCCAGTAATTAGGAGCAGCCAGATGCAGCAGGACAGAGACAGTTTAAGTACATGAGTAATACTGTAGGTGGAAGCTGGATCTAATACAGATCAATGTAAAATATTCAGTCTTGGAGCAAATACTGACACATAAATCCATTACATGAAAAGGTGCCGCACTGAAGGGAACTGAAAAGTGTACAGGAGTGGGGGAGGAGGAACACATGAAGAGGTGCCGTGAAAAAACTTTTCAAGGAGAGAACTGGGATGGAATAGCAGAAGATATATGGGGCCTAAAGGCTGCTTCCATTGAAGGCAAGGGCAAGAGCATCAGGCTTCCACAGAGGGAGGTTTGGGCAAAGATTAAGCAATAAAACCTCATGGACTATTTACCAAGAATTCATCTCCATGTATATAATTGATATGCAGCACTTGCAAAAGTAGCTGTGATGGGCATGGAGGGATTTTTCTAGGAGGTATATTTTTTAATTAATATTAAAATTAATTATGCAGTTATGATCCGTAAGATATCTACCACTTTTTCAAGACGCCATTGAGATGTCAGCTCTGGATTTTAGACATTTTAATTAACTCTAAAAATGTAGCTGTAAAACAATATTATGACCATTAATTGAATCTGTGACATATGTAGCTTGAAACTGATAATATACTTGTTTTCTGCGTACATCATCTTTAAATTTCTAAGAAACTGTCTATAGAAACGGCAGCCATTTTGTTTTCAGAGTTGTTGCAACCTGCTTTTCGAGGAGACATACACTGTGCTCTCTCAGGGAGTTTACTTTTGTTCTCCCTTTCTATACATCTCTTTAATCTTAAATCACTTTGGACTGAAATTATATGGTTTTCTTTATCAATCCTGGATTGTTCTGATTTCAGCCTTGTAATGTAGTTAAATTACCAATAAATAATGCTCATGAATCTTCACAACTAAGAGAAAGTCACCACCCAGTTTAATCTACTAGATGATATGCAAATAGAAGTAATACAAAAGATGTTGGGAATTTTTCTTTTGGACATAATATATATTTTGTGCTGAACATCTTTCATATGATTATCTGAGATCTTTTACAAACATTAACTAACTAGGCCTCACACTCTCCTGGGAGGTAGATAAATATTGTTATCCCCATTTTGTACATGGGTAAACTGAGGCCTGGAGAAAGAAAAGGAGTACTTGTGGCACCTTAGAGACTAACGAATTTATTTGAGCATAAGCTTTCATGAGCTACAGCTCACCTCATCGGATGCATGCAGTGGAAAATACAGTGGGGAGATTTATATACACAGAGAACATGAAACAATGGGTGTTACCATAAACACTGTAAGGAAAGTGACCAGGTAAGGTGAGCTATTACCAGCAGGAGAGCAAAAAACCTTTTGTAGTAATAATCAAGGTGGGCCATTTCCAGCAGTTGACAAGAACGTGTTAGGGACAGTGGGGGAGGGGGGGCAGGAGGGGTTCACATGACTTGCCCGTGGTCACAAAGTGAGTCCGTTGCTGCCAGAGCCAAGGACAGCCATTGGAATTCTGACTCCTCACACCTTGCTCTGACCAATACCCACCTTCCTTTCATAGGTCAAAGGCAAACCTCTGCCTCAATGGGCACTAACAAATATATAGCTGGGATCAGTCTGGCTCACCTGTGTGTTAGTGTTGTTTCAACAGGTGTTAGAATTAGAAGAATGTGTTTACTGTTTAGACTTTATTGTGAATTGCTACATGCATTATAACATTAGTATCCTGGTTACACGGTAAGCCTATGTGACTATGTAAATCACCAGCTAATAAAGAGACCTTAATTTGCGGAAAGTGCTAATCTCCCACTGAAGGTGTTACATCCTGCCCCACAGGCAGGGGGTCCCACCACACCAGACAGACTGATGATAACGAAGACAAAATCTTTGTTGTTTTACCCTCTACACTGTGAAAAGGTGTCATGCATGTGGATTCCTCCCATCAGCTGAATTTGCAGCTCAGAACACAAGGAAGAAAGAGGAAAAAACTCCTAATAAGGAGGAACTTAATTTCTATGCTGCTTGGACCCTGGGGGAAGCTAAGGTTTTCTGAGCATAAGCAAGAGATCCCTAGCTGCTTAGCCATAAAGGTTATACAGAGCTTGCTTATTACAAAAGCTTCTATTGCCTTTTGAAACTTAAAATTGGAACTCATTTGTGCATAAGTTTACATCTGATTTAAACGTTGTAAATATCACTCATTTCCTTTTCCTATTTAAGATCTAAGGTGCAATTGACCTGGGGTAAGTGACTGGTCCTTTGGGACTAGAAGTAACCTGGATATTGCTGTGATTTTTGGTGTAAGGGGCTGTCTACCACAAAGGTAGGCTCACTTTAGTGGCAAGATAGATCAGAGTACCCAAGGGGGCTTTCTGTGCTGCCCTGTTAAGACTGGTGTCATAAATATAAAGGGAAGGGTAAACCCCTTTGAAATCCCTCCTGGCCAGGGGAAAGCTCCTCTCACCTGTAAAGGGTTAAGAAGCTAAAGGTAACCTCGCTGGCACCTGACCAAAATGACCAATGAGGAGACAAGATACTTTCAAAAGCTGGGAGGAGGGAGAGAAACAAAGGGTTTGTGTGTCTGTCTGTAGTCGTCTTGGCCAGGGACAGAACAGGAATGGAGCCTTAGAACTTTTAGTAAGTAATCTAGCTAGGTATGTGTTAGATTATGATTTCTTTAAATGGCTGAGAAAAGAATTGTGCTGAATAGAATAACTATTTCTGTCTGTGTATCTTTTTTGTAACTTAAGGTTTTGCCTAGAGGGGTTCTCTATGTTTTTGAATCTAATTACCCTGTAAGATATCTACCATCCTGATTTTACAGGGGGGATTTCTTTATTTCTATTTACTTCTATTTTTTATTAAAAGTCTTCTTGTAAAACACTGAATGCTTTTTCATTGTTCTCAGATCCAAGGGTTTGGGTCTGTGGTCACCTATGCAAATTGGTGAGGCTTTTTATCCAACATTTCCCAGGAAAGGGGGAGTGCAAGTGTTGGGAGGATTGTTCATTGTTCTTAAGATCCAAGGGTCTGGGTCTGTAGTCACCTAGGCGAATTGGTGAGGCTTTTTACCAAACCTTGTCCAGGAAGTAGGGTGCAAGGTTTTGGGAAGTATTTTGGGGGGAAGGACGCGTCCAAACAGCTCTTCCCCAGTAACCAGTATTAGTTTGGTGGTGGTAGCGGCCATTCCAAGGATAACGGGGGTAATATTTTGTACCTTGGGGAAGTTTTGACCTAAGCTGGTAAAGATAAGCTTAGGAGGTTTTTCATGCAGGTCCCCACATCTGTACCCTAGAGTTCAGAGTGGGGGAGGAACCTTGACATGGTGGCACAGTGGTGGGATTAACCTGAAATCATTTTGAGATCCAGTTGAGATTTTTTGAACTAGAAATACAGATTTTAAAAAGGAATTTTTAGGAAGTCCAGAAGGCAGCTTTGAAACTGAAAGCAGCTTGGTTTCTCTCTGCTTTGTGGCCAAGCAGAGACAAAAGGGGATTATCTTGTGAATTGCAGGTTTCATTTGCCTGGAGGCAGGGTACTTAACTCCTGCAGGGAAATTCACAGTCTTCCAACCCAGAGGTTTGTTTTTTTTTTCTTTTCTTCCTAAAAGTAAATAGGGGGTGTGTGCTCTACCCATTTGCCTGGAGACAAAAGTGGCAGGGTTTTTTTTTAGGATTTTGATTTTTTTTTTTTGTTTTACAAGGAGCACAGGTTTGAAAAGAAATTTTTTTTTTCTTTGGGCTGGGTAAGCAGGTTTCCAAGTAGTTGGAGGTTTTTTGCTTTAATTTGGGCCCAGAGCAGAGACAAGGGAATTGTCTTTTTCTGTAGGCTGACAATCACTATCAGAGAATAGGTATTCTATTCCAGCACAGCAAAATTTTACAGCCAAGTTTTGTTTGTTTATTTCTAAACCTCAGGTGTAAAGTTAGTTAAAAACAGAGAGGTTAGAATGACCAAATCCTCAGCTCGACTACAGCTGGAATTAGCCAAATTTCAGGCTGAGGAAAAACAAAGGGAACATGAAAGACAGATAGAACTCATGCGGCTGAAGGAGGAGGTACAGGAGGCTGCCCACAAGAGGGAAATGGAGGCAAGGAAGCATGTGGAGGAGGTGGAGAGGATAAAGGCCCAGCAGAATATACCAACAAACCCTAGCAATCCTTCTCCAGGTACCACTTCCCATCCCAGAAAGTTCCCCACCTACAAGGCAGGTGATGATACTGAGGCCTTCTTAGAAAACTTCGAAAGGGCCTGCCTTGGGTACAACATCTCTACTGACCAATACATGGTAGAGCTGAGGCCGCAGCTCAGTGGACCCTTAGCTGAGGTGGCAGCTGAAATGCCTAAAGAACACATGAACAAGTATGAACTGTTTAAATCCAAGGCGAGAGTCAGAATGGGGATAACACCCGAGCAGTCTCGTCGGAGGTTCCGAGCCCTAAGGTGGAAACCAGACATGTCATTTACCCGACATGCCTACCACATTGTGAAACATTGGGATGCCTGGATATCAGGAGCAAGTGTTGAATCTCCAGTAAATTTGCCCTTCCTAATGCAAATGGAACAATTCTTAGAGGGTGTTCCTGAGGAAATAGAAAGATACATCCTAGATGGGAAACCCAAAACTGTAATCGAGGCAGGAGAGATTGGAGCCAGATGGGTGGAGGTGGCAGAGAAGAAGAAAACTGGTCGCAGTTGGAGCGGAGACCAGAAGGGACCACCCCAGACCACACCCTATTACCGGGGGCCGCCCAAAGCCCCACCTACCTCCCAAAGAACCCTCCAGACCCCTTATCGTCCCACCACCCCATTCTCCAGCAACCCTCCTCGTCCCAGTGACCCGTCAGCTGGACGATGTTTTAAGTGTAACGAGCTGGGGCATGTAAAGGCCAACTGCCCCAAGAACCCCAACAGATTACAGTTCATTGCACCGGAATCACACCAGAGGTCCACAGGCCCAGATACCTCCCAGATACCCTTGGAGCGGAGGGAAACTGTGAGTGTGGGCGGGAAGAAGGTCACCGCGTGGAGGGACACCGGAGCACAAGTGTCAGCTATCCATGCTTCCTTAGTGGACCCCAATTTAATCAACCCAGAGATCCAAGTGACGATTCAACCCTTCAAGTCCAACTCTTTCAATTTGCCTACAGCCAAGTTGCCTGTCCAGTACAAGGGCTGGTCAGGAATGTGGACTTTTGCAGTCTATGATGATTATCCCATCCCCATGCTGTTGGGGGAAGACTTGGCCAATCATGTGAAGCAGGCCAAGAGGGTGGGAATGGTCACCCGCAACCAGGCTAAACAAGCCGTGAGGCCTAGCTCTGTTCCGGAAACTTCTATCAGGACCCAGTCAGAGGTGATGGACCTGGACCCCAGGCCAATGTCTGCAACAGCAGTAGTGGATCCAGTCCCAGAGACCCAGACGGAACCAGTCCCAGAACCGGAACCAGCCGAACAACCAACACCAGACCCCGTGTCAGCACTGAATCCAGTACTTGCAACCTCAACACCAGAGGGCCCCACCGAACCTGAACTGACAGCAGCCGATAACCCTACACAAGAGGCTCAGCCGGAGCCTGAATCCCAACATAGTGCACCAGCGGAGAGCGGTTCACAGTCAACAGAAACAGCTCCATCCCCTATATCGCTTCCAGAGGGACCAAGCCTAGGTCCACAATCCCATGAGGAACTGATGTCTCCAGGATCAAGGGAACAGTTCCAGACCGAACAGGAAGCAGATGAAAGCCTCCAGAGAGCTTGGACGGCGGCACGGAGCAACCCACCGCCTCTCAGATCTTCTAATCGATCCAGGTTTGTTGTAGAAAGAGGACTTTTATACAAGGAAACTCTTTCTGGGGGACACCAGGAAGACTGGCATCCTCAGAGACAGTTGGTAGTTCCAACTAAATACCGGGCCAAGCTCTTGAGCTTAGCCCATGATCACCCTAGTGGCCATGCTGGGGTGAACAGGACCAAAGACCGTTTGGGGGGGTCATTCCACTGGGAGGGAATGGGCAAGGATGTTTCTACCTATGTCCAGTCTTGTGAGGTGTGCCAAAGAGTGGGAAAACCCCAAGACCAGGTCAAAGCTCCTCTCCAGCCACTCCCCATCATTGAAGTTCCATTTCAGCGAGTAGCTGTGGATATTCTGGGTCCTTTTCCGAAAAAGACACCCAGAGGAAAGCAGTACATACTGACTTTCATGGATTTTGCCACCCGATGGCCGGAAGCAGTAGCTCTAAGCAACACCAGGGCTAAAAGTGTGTGCCAGGCACTAGCAGACATTTTTGCCAGGGTAGGTTGGCCCTCCGACATCCTCACAGATGCAGGGACTAATTTCCTGGCAGGAACTATGAAAAACCTTTGGGAAGCTCATGGGGTAAATCACTTGGTTGCCACTCCTTACCATCATCAAACAAATGGCATGGTGGAGAAGTTTAATGGAACTTTGGGGGCCATGATACGTAAATTCGTAAATGAGCACTCCAATGATTGGGACCTAGTATTGCAGCAGTTGCTCTTTGCCTACAGAGCTGTACCACATCCCAGTTTAGGGTTTTCCCCATTTGAACTTGTATATGGCCGTGAGGTTAAGGGGCCATTGCAGTTGGTGAAGCAGCAATGGGAGGGATTTACACCTTCTCCAGGAACTAACATTCTGGACTTTGTAACCAACCTACAAAACACCCTCCGAACCTCTTTAGCCCTTGCTAGAGAAAACTTACAGGATGCTCAAAAAGAGCAAAAAGCCTGGTATGATAAACATGCCAGAGAGCGTTCCTTCAAAGTAGGAGACCAGGTCATGGTCTTAAAGGCGCTCCAGGCCCATAAAATGGAAGCATCGTGGGAAGGGCCATTCGTGGTCCAGGAGCGCCTGGGAGCTGTTAATTATCTCATAGCATTCCCCACCTCCAACCGAAAGCCTAAGGTGTACCATATTAATTCTCTAAAGCCCTTTTATTCCAGAGAATTAAAGGTTTGTCAGTTTACAGCCCAGGGAGGAGACGACGCTGAGTGGCCTGAAGGTGTTTACTACGAAGGGAAATGTGCTGGTGGTGTGGAAGAGGTGAACCTCTCCATGACCCTTGGGCGTATGCAGCGACAGCAGATCCAGGAGCTGTGCACTAGCTACGCGCCAACGTTCTCAGCCACCCCAGGACTGACTGAACGGGCATACCACTCCATTGACACAGGTAATGCTCACCCAATTAGGGTCCACCCTTACCGGGTGTCTCCTCAAGCTAAAACTGCTATAGAACGGGAGATCCAGGATATGTTACAGATGGGTGTAATCCGCCCCTCTGAAAGTGCATGGGCATCTCCAGTGGTTCTAGTTCCCAAACCAGATGGGGAAATACGTTTTTGCGTGGACTACCGTAAGCTAAATGCTGTAACTCGCCCAGACAACTATCCCATGCCACGCACAGATGAACTATTAGAGAAACTGGGAAGGGCCCAGTTCATCTCTACCTTGGACTTAACCAAGGGGTACTGGCAGGTACCGCTAGATGAATCTGCCAAGGAAAGGTCAGCCTTCATCACACATCTCGGGCTGTATGAATTTAATGTACTCCCTTTCGGGCTGCGAAATGCACCCGCCACTTTCCAAAGACTTGTAGATGGTCTCCTAGCGGGATTAGGAGAATATGCAGTCGCCTACCTTGACGATGTGGCCATATTTTCGGATTCCTGGGCAGACCACCTGGAACATCTACAAAAAGTCCTTGAGCGCATAAGGGAGGCAGGACTAACTGTTAAGGCTAAGAAGTGTCAAATAGGCGTAAACAGAGTGACTTACCTTGGACACCAGGTGGGTCAAGGAACTATCAGCCCCCTACAGGCCAAAGTGGATGCTATCCAAAAGTGGCCTGTCCCAAAGTCAAAGAAACAGGTTCAATCCTTCTTAGGCTTGGCCGGTTATTACAGACGATTTGTACCGCACTACAGCCAAATCGCTGCCCCACTGACAGACCTAACCAAAAAGAAACAGCCAAATGCTGTTCAGTGGACCGGAAGGTGTCAGAAGGCCTTTAACAAGCTTAAAGCGACACTCATGTCTGACCCTGTACTAAGGGCCCCAGACTTTGACAAACCGTTCCTAGTAACCACAGATGCATCCGAGCGTGGTGTGGGAGCAGTTTTAATGCAGAAAGGACCTGATCAAGAATTCCACCCTGTAGTGTTCCTCAGCAAAAAACTGTCTGAGAGGGAAAGCAACTGGTCAGTCACTGAAAAAGAATGTTATGCCATTGTCTACGCTCTGGAAAAGCTACGCCCATATGTTTGGGGACGGCGTTTCCACCTGCAAACCGACCATGCTGCACTAAAGTGGCTTCACACCGTCAAAGAAACTAACAGAAAACTTCTTCGGTGGAGTTTAGCTCTCCAAGATTTTGATTTCGACATCCAACACATCTCAGGAGCTTCTAACAAAGTGGCTGATGCACTCTCCCGTGAAAGTTTCCCAGAATCAACTGGTTAAAATCGTCCTTGAGATGTGGAAAATATTGTTAGTCTTTATGTACTTGGTAGTATATTTAGAGATGCATGTGTCTTATTAACTCTGTTTTCCTAGAGCTCCAGGAAGAAATCCCAGCCAGTGTTTCACCCTAGCTGAGATTTGGGGGGCGTGTCATAAATATAAAGGGAAGGGTAAACCCCTTTGAAATCCCTCCTGGCCAGGGGAAAGCTCCTCTCACCTGTAAAGGGTTAAGAAGCTAAAGGTAACCTCGCTGGCACCTGACCAAAATGACCAATGAGGAGACAAGATACTTTCAAAAGCTGGGAGGAGGGAGAGAAACAAAGGGTTTGTGTGTCTGTCTGTAGTCGTCTTGGCCAGGGACAGAACAGGAATGGAGCCTTAGAACTTTTAGTAAGTAATCTAGCTAGGTATGTGTTAGATTATGATTTCTTTAAATGGCTGAGAAAAGAATTGTGCTGAATAGAATAACTATTTCTGTCTGTGTATCTTTTTTGTAACTTAAGGTTTTGCCTAGAGGGGTTCTCTATGTTTTTGAATCTAATTACCCTGTAAGATATCTACCATCCTGATTTTACAGGGGGGATTTCTTTATTTCTATTTACTTCTATTTTTTATTAAAAGTCTTCTTGTAAAACACTGAATGCTTTTTCATTGTTCTCAGATCCAAGGGTTTGGGTCTGTGGTCACCTATGCAAATTGGTGAGGCTTTTTATCCAACATTTCCCAGGAAAGGGGGAGTGCAAGTGTTGGGAGGATTGTTCATTGTTCTTAAGATCCAAGGGTCTGGGTCTGTAGTCACCTAGGCGAATTGGTGAGGCTTTTTACCAAACCTTGTCCAGGAAGTAGGGTGCAAGGTTTTGGGAAGTATTTTGGGGGGAAGGACGCGTCCAAACAGCTCTTCCCCAGTAACCAGTATTAGTTTGGTGGTGGTAGCGGCCATTCCAAGGATAACGGGGGTAATATTTTGTACCTTGGGGAAGTTTTGACCTAAGCTGGTAAAGATAAGCTTAGGAGGTTTTTCATGCAGGTCCCCACATCTGTACCCTAGAGTTCAGAGTGGGGGAGGAACCTTGACAACTGGTATAGTGCCTGAGAACGTTACCCTTGATAAATCGTTAGTGAAATTTAAGTCCAGAATTCACAGCCAGTTTGGGGTTTGTGCCCAGTGAGCCCTGGGGTTGGTCCTCATGCTCTTGAATCACAGCAGACAGGTTTATACTCATGGTTGTCCATTTTTGTAGGACCAGACAGTGCCACCTTTATTCACATGGAATTGTACCTTACTCTGCAAATAGTTCCACTGTTTTCAGTGGGGTTACCTGAGGAGTAAGGTACTACTCAGTGTGTATAAGGTTACTGGAGTTTGCCCCAAAGTCTATAAAGAGAAC
The DNA here is from genome assembly GCF_965140285.1 of Lepidochelys kempii. NCBI lineage: Eukaryota > Metazoa > Chordata > Testudines > Cheloniidae > Lepidochelys > Lepidochelys kempii. The sequence continues at coordinate 261,273,548 of NC_136381.1, forward strand.
ACGAAGATTCACTGTCTGATCTTCCCCACCCCCATCATTAGGTCTGTGTGAAGCATGGATGCAGAGTCTGCTGATGGGAACAGTGTATTGCTTCTCAGTCTCTTTTAGGAATCCAAATCTGAAAGTTCACCCAGAAAGTGAAAATCATTTAGCCATGAAAATGTGGAAAGCAGCCCATCGTAGGGCTCTGATAAACAGAAGGACTTTCCTGCACACACAATGCAGAGAGCTCTGATCCACAAACACACCATGGTACAGAAAGGCTGAATGGCCTCTAGTTTGTAATATAATGGGGAGGAAGGTAATATTACTTTTCTTAAATAAAGCTACCTTTTGAAGTTTAGTGCTAAAATAAGGAGATGGAGGAGGAGAGTTGTTTTCCAGTTGCCTTGTATCTCTCCCCACTTGTGTAAATTCCACGGCAATGCATTTCTTTTGAGTACTGAAGCAATTTGCTTCAAAAATGAAAGGGCGGGCTGCAGCAAAAACAAAATCAAAAGTGACTGAGCATAGCCACATGAAGTAGACTTGTTAACAGGAGATACTTCAGAGGTTCGTGTGACGTGCTCATGAGACAAAGGGTGGCCCCGTGGGTTTGAATACTACTCTGGGATTTGAGCTGGGCAAATAATTGATTTTTTTTAGTTCAACCAGCAAACTGATCAGAAAAAATATTCTACTCAGTTTTGTGAAACAGTAGGTCTTCTCCCCAGCTTAGCAGGTACTCACTGACCTGCCCAGTCGCCTTTAGGCAGCTGTATTTATACAAACATAAGCACATAATAGACAAAAACATTTCCTCAGCTCACCCTTTCTCCTAGAGTTTAATGGCCTGCCCTTCTAGGGGTTCTCTGGTAAGCCTGCTTCTTGCAGCTTCCCAGTCAGCTGCCCTTCTCAGGCAGCTCTTGTCTCCCAGCCAGTTCTCACTCAGCCACCTTTGCTCCCTTTCTGGATTGCCAGCCCCAGCACAACCTCCCAGAGCCCCTGGCTCTACACACTCTACTCCTCCATGTTTCCTCTCTCTAGGCACAGCCTGCTCCAATCACTCCTCTTCTGGCTCTCTGACTGGCCTTTATAGCCCCAGGTGTAGCCCTGCCCCCTTTAACTGGCTAAGTTGGACACACCTGGTCTGACACAGGACCAGGGCCAGGGAGAAGAGAGGCTGATCTACCCACAGAGACAAGCTACCATGTGACAGGCTTTGAAAATGTTCGGAATTTGTCAGCAAATTAGAAGAGTTGATTTAAAGCTGTATGAAACATTTCATTCAGCTTAAAAAAAACCTCTCTGTGTATATGTGCCCCTTATAGCCCAGTCATTACACTAGCTTCTGGTGAAGAGGGAGATTAAGGTTTGAATCTCTACTCTAGAGCATAGACTTGAACACAGGTCTCGAGCCTCCTAGCCATTAGGCTATTCTGGAATTGGCTAGTCTCCTTCTCTCTTGTTGAAATTGTTCCACTTTGTCTAACTAGTTACATATGCAGGATGCCAAACAGAAAGAGCATGAGGGTGACTCTCTAGCCTATGATTAAGGCACACACCTGGCAGGTAGGAGATGTGGATTCAAATTGTCTCCCTGTCTGATTCAGAAGTGGGATTTCTATGGGCTTGGCTACCCTTGCGAGTTACAGCGCAATAAAGGAGCCCCGGGCGCACTCGCTCACTCCCCGTCCACCCTGGCAAGGCACGTAGAGCGCTCTGACTCCGCGGCTGCAGCGCTGCTGGTCTCCACCTCGGCGAGTGGAAGAACGTTTGCTGCGCCCCCGCTGGAGCGCCGCGGCGCCAGTGTGGACGAGGTGTTGCATTACTGCGCTCTGATCAGCCTCCGGAAACATCCCATAATCCCCTTAAGTGAAGTGGCCACTCTTGTCATTGTTTTTGAATCGCTGTAGGAATGTGGATATGCCCTTTGAAAGCTCCATTTCTGACAGCCGGCTGCTTATCTGCTCTGAGACAAAGCAACCACTAGTGTGGAATGCTGGGTGTGAGAGAGAGAAACGGATGGTGGAGGGGGGTCTGCTACTGTCTGAACGAACAAGACAGCATGCTGACATGCTCTCAGCCCCCCAAAAACCCACTCTCTCTCCCCCCACATATACATAACACACACCCTGTCACACTCCACCCCACCCCCACCCCCATTTGAAAAGCACGTTACAGTCACTGGCATGCTGGGATAGCTGCCCATAATGCATCGCTCCCAATTCCACTGCAAGTGCCGCAAATGTGGCCACACCAGTGCGCTTGCAGCTGTCAGTGTGGACAGACTGCAGCGCTTTCCCTACTGCGCTCTCCAAAGGCTGGTTTAACTCACAGCGCTCTACATCTGCAAGTGTAGCCCTGCCCTAAGTCAAGCCTAGAGCAAAACGTCATGTGAGCTGCATAAACTAAACCCTGAAGATTCTTGTCATAGGAGCCAGCCAAGGTGGTGGGAATGTTTTACTGAACATTTTTTGCCATTATGGCTGAGGCATATTTGCAGCTGTAAAAGTCTCAGTTTCTAGAGGATGATTATTTTTCACTTGGAAAGAGGTGAATAACAACTAGATTTGCTTGAGATTTTTTTGCTTATACTTATGAGCAAAAGTGGAAATGGTCCATATTTATTTTAAATGGAATTCATGAAAAATTAGGTTCTTGATATGACCAAAAGAAAATACATAGACAACTCCACTGTCGTGCATTGCACATGCTGCATTGACCAGCAGGGCTCTGCTATGCAAGGGGCAAGCTGCAATTGAAAATGCACAGATGATACATAGAATCATTGAATCATAGAATATCAGAGTTGGAAGGGACCTCTGGAGATCATCTAGTCCAACCCCCTGCCCAGAGCAGGACCAATCCCCAACTAAACCATCCCAGCCAGGGCTTTGTCAAGCCTGACCTTAAAAACTTCTAAGGAAGGGGATTCCACCACCTCCCTAGGTAACACATTCCAGTGTTTCACCACCCTCCTACTGAAAAAGTTTTTTCTAATATCCAACCTAAATCTCCCCCACTGCAACTTGAGACCATTACTCCTTGTTCTGTCATCTGCTATCACTGAGAATAGTCTAGATCCATCCTCTTTGGATCCACCTTTCACGTAGTTAAAAGCAGCTATCAAATCCCCCCTCATTCTTCTCTTCCATAGACTAAACAATCCCAGTTCCCTCAGCCTCTCCACATAAGTCATGTGTTCCAGACCCCTAATCATTTTTGTTGCCCTTCGCTGGACTCTCTCCAATTTTTCCACATCCTTCTTGTAGTGTGGGGTCCAAAACTGGACACAGTACTCCAGATGAGGCCTCACCAATGTCGAATAGAGGGGAACGATCACATCCCTCGATCTGCTGGCAATGTCCCTTCTTATACACCCCAAAATGCCATTGGCCTTTGGCCATACAACATACTCTCCAAGGCACAGAGCTCAGCTTATGTGTATTTGAGGAAATAATAGATGCAACCTCTATCCAGTATAATGACCTGTTAGGAACTGGAGGACAGCATCTGCAGGACAAAGCAAGCTATGGGGAGAAGTTTCAATCTGGCGGAATTCACTATCCACAGGCAACCATTTATTATTATTTATTTGTATTGCAGGATCACACAGGGGCCACAACCATAGACCAGGAATGTATTGTTCTAAGCTATGTACAATCAGATAACAAAAGGACAGCCCCTACCCCAAGCAGCTTACAATACAATCAGATGGGGATAGCACAAGATAGCAATGAGACAAAACTCGCCAGCATGAAAAGCAGCAGTCACAGTACACCAGCTGCCTAATCATTGTCACATAGTCTGTCATCCATCTCACCTCAGCCCCATCATCTTCATGGCATTACCTTTCTCAACAACAGAACAGCACCCCTATGGGCGTGAAGGTATGGTGGCTGGAAAGAAATGTCTCAGTCATGTAGATGGTGCACATTTGGTAGGAGTTCATGATCCTTCTAGCTACTCCCATTCAAGTCAGCTATCTAGCATGGTACTGTGCTTTGGGCCTTCCTTATGTCTCCCAGCACAATGTCCTCCCAGTAAGGTCACCACCAGCTCCCATGTAAACCAGGTTATGTAACTGGCTGTGGCCTCTTCAGAATGGGAGCTCTTTTGATGAAATTTCTTTCTTTCTGTGGAATTGCAGACACAAGGATTTTGAGCGCTCCCAATGTTCATCATCTAAATGTGCTGTTCATACTAATATAGTGTCATTATTACTACTTTTTACAATCTCTTATCTTTTTACATCGGGGAAGACAAAGTCTTTACATGAAAGATAACCACTGTGAGACCTAATATACTGAAAATGGAAAGGGAACTGTTTTAAGCTATACAATATGGCCAATGAGTAAAAGGAATCACAAAAGAAATGCACTCACTGTCAAACAAAAGTTGTTTAGTCGTGGCAAAGCAGTTCAGCACTACATGTTTAGCAGATAATATTGAATAAAAGCTTAAGCTTACTGTCATAAATATAAAGGGAAGGGTAAACCCCTTTAAAATCCCTCCTGGCCAGAGAAAAAAATCCTCTCACCTGTAAAGGGTTAAGAAGCTAAAGGTAACCTCACTGGCACCTGACCAAAATGACCAATGAGGAGACAAGATACTTTGAAAAGCTGGGAGGAGGGAGAGAAACAAAGGGTCTGTGGGTCTGTCTATATTCTGTCTTTGCCGGGGATAGACCAGGAATGGAGTCTTAGAACTTTTAGTAAGTAATCTAGCTAGGTACGTGTTAGATTATGATTTCTTTAAATGGCTGAGAAAAGAACTGTGCTGAATAGAATAACTATTTCTGTCTGTGTATCTTTTTTGTAACTTAAGGTTTTGCCTAGAGGGGTTCTCTATGTTTTGAATCTAATTACCCTGTAAGGTATCCACCATCCTGATTTTACAGGGGGGATTTCTTTATTTCTATTTACTTCTATTTTTATTAAAAGTCTTCTTGTAAGAAAACTGAATGCTTTTTCATTGTTCTCAGATCCAAGGGTTTGGGTCTGTGGTCACCTATGCAAATTGGTGAGGCTTTTTATCCAACATTTCCCAGGAAAGGGGGGGTGCAAGTGTTGGGAGGATTGTTCATTGTTCTTAAGATCCAAGGGTCTGGGTCTGTAGTCACCTAGGAAAATTGGTGAGGCTTTTTACCAAACCTTGTCCAGGAAGTGGGGTGCAAGGTTTTGGGAAGTATTTTGGGGGGAAAGACGTGTCCAAACAGCTCTTCCCCAGTAACCAGTATTAGTTTGGTGGTGGTAGCGGCCAATCCAAGGACAAAGGGTGGAATATTTTGTACCTTGGGGAAGTTTTGACCTAAGCTGGTAACGAGATAAGCTTAGGAGGTTTTTCATGCAGGTCCCCACATCTGTACCCTAGAGTTCAGAGTGGGGGAGGAACCTTGACACTTACTGTTTCTGCTATCTGGAAACATTGAAAAAACATAAGATTTTTAAAGGTCTTTAGACAGTGAAGTCAGTGGGAGTTAGGCGCCTAGACACCTTTAAAAATCTGGCCCTGTCACCATGTTCCTCTCCAAGGGGCCATGATAGGGCTTTTGCTCTCCTCTACCTTTGGTCTGCAACATCTGGGCATTCGGCCACATCAGTCCGGTCATAGAAGGTTTAGCCCTGTGGCTGGGTACGGGATATCCTGTTGGGGTTGTCAATGAACACACACAAAAAATCAGTGAACAAAAATGAAGTGTCCCACAGGTGCAGTAGGGCTCTCTTTCTTCACAGGGTCCCTGGTAAACCCATCTGGACTCACAGGCTAGTCTAGAATAATAATCTTACAGTAGTGGTTTAGTATCGGACTCTCTCCACCTCCCATCATGAAGGGGGTCGTTGGTCAGCCGTTAAGGAGTTTTTGCCTTCAGACAGTCCTTCTCCGGGAGCTGAGGCCTGCTCTCCTCTCTGGCCTGCCCCAAGTCGTACTGTGTTCTCCCTTTTTAAGATCCTCCCTCCAAGTCTGACATCACACACAGGGTGGGCGGGGCTGAAGAAAGCCCACGATAGCTCATTAAGCTCTTGCTGCCCAGGGTGGGGTTTCTATGTCCCCTCATAGGCCCATAGTCTTTTTTTTGTTGGTTTGTACTGCACCTATCACAGATGCCCTGCTCACGGATTGAGGAGCTTGTGTCCTCTTCTGTATTTTCTGTTTTCCCCCATTAGCAAATAGTTTCTTCTGAACCAATGATGACAATAACTAAATTAACATCCCACTGAACTGCTTTGAAAGAGACTTAGATTATAGGTTATAAAATATCAGTAGAACCGGCTCTTCTGCTGTTGCTGCTGTTGCTATTGCTTTTAGCCATCTTCATTGCTCTCCACCCAAACCATGGAGTAAGCTCAGCAAATAAGGGAGCCAGAAGAAATACCAAATGACAAACCCAACCAGTCCAGCTAGAAAAAGCCAACAATTCATCCTGGGTTTGACTTACCCTCTCATTATGACAGACACCTGGTGACAGAACTGGCTCTTTTGAGATTTCTAGTCCAATTTTGCAAAGCCACTAAAGTTCCAGTAAGTATTCCAACTTTTTTAGGTACTTTTCTGAACAGTATTTCTGAGATTCACCGAATACTGAACTCATCATGTACAGAAGCATACGCAATGGTTGTGGTTTTCAGAATCCTTTAGCATTGGCATAACTTTGCTCCAAAGTCAATGATAAACCTCCCATTGATTTCAAAGGGAGCAGAGTTAGATCAACACTGAGTTCTTTTGAAAATCCAACCAACTAGACCAATTTTCAGCTGGTGCAAATCCACTGACAAGAACTGAGGATCTGCCTTGAAATTTTGGAAGAAAAAAGGAGGAAAAAATATCTCTCCTTGTTGGTCAACACGCATTATAAGGAATATGTGAAATCCATTAGGTTTCATTGAGAAAACTATGTTTTTGGGAGGCATTCAAACCTTGTAGATGATTATCTGAACTGAACATCTGAATCCAAAAAGCTGCAGTAGGGAAAGTGTTAAGTGGCTCTCTCTGTGAGTTCATTCCTGACAGAGAAGCTGCGATTGCTGGCAGAAAAGCAGATATTTTTCAGGCTGACAAAAAAGAGTTTCTTGTTAAGGAAATTAGATAGGATTCCATAATGATGTATATGCTTTGCGATTGCAGGAAATGGTGCGGGAATTTAAAGAAACAATTGACTGAAGAGCCATTTCTGTTCTTAGCATCTAAAGGTCAGTGAGCAAACTGTTCTTTGTCTTTGTGTTTTCCAGGTAAAAGAGAAGTGCCATTTTCCATTAGGAGAAATTAGTTTTCATGGTTTGGTAGAGGATCAAAACCATTAAGAATTCATTCACTTTCAACAGCTTTCGATATACCTTCCAAGCATAGGGAATATCTGGGAAATACTAGACTAGATTGCTCTGGTAACATTATTTAGTTATCCAAGAGAAACTTGGAAAATTTTGAAATGCACTCACTGCATGTCACATTCCCACTAGCTGCATGTCAACTTCATTTTTCCTACAGTGGATTTATGAGGTTTCGCGTTCCGGAAAGAGATTGATCTTTGTCAGTAAGAACAATTAAAATCACATCTCACCTTCTTTAAAAGGAATCAATATCGTCAAACTGTGTTTTTCACTGTTTAAGACCAAGACTTTCAACACTAAGGGTAAAATTTTCGACAGAGTCTAAGTGCCCTAGGAGCCTACATCACATTTTCAAAAGTGACTTAGGCTTTTTAGGAGTCTAAATCCCATTGACTTTCAATGAGATTTAGGAGCCTAACTCATGTAGACAATTTTGAAAAATTTACCCTAGTTGCCTAAAGGTAGGCTCCTAAATCCATACTGAGATACCTAAATAAGTGGCTCCCACTGAACTCAATGGGAGATTCTAGGTGCTCAGCCTCTCTGAAAATTAGGCCGCTTAATTAAGGGCACATACCTTTGAGTTTAGGAATCTAACTGTAAGCGTGGAGGCTGGGATTTTGAAAAGGGCCTAAGGGAGTTAGGCACCTAAAGAAATTCCCTTAGCATCCCCAGAAAATTCCAGCCCTAGTTTTGAAAATCTTGGCCTACTGCACAATACGGTTTTGGCACTCTGGGGATGGGGGTAGAGGGGGAACATTGTGAAGATGATTATTGGCTGAGTGGAGGGTCCAGAAGTCATTTCTCTGGTACTGAACAATAAAGCTCAGTGGAACCTAGAGGAAATTATCTTTAGTACTGCTTCAATAGGAGCAACATGTACCATAGAGCTGGTTGACATATTTTCAGTAGAACCATTTTCCATTGGAAAATGCAGTTTCATCAGAGTTGAAGCATGTCACTGGGATGTGTTGATTTCTACAAACATTTTGATGGGAAAAAGTCTAAAGGAATCATTTCAACTTTCTCATTCTGATAATGTCAAAACCGTAAATTTCAATAACGTCAAAATATGTTTTCCTGATATGGTAAAATCAATTCATTTTGATTCATTTTGTTTCAATGTTTCTATTCTATTAAAAGATTAATGTTAACGGTATATAGAAATTATTTTTATTACGCCTCAACATTATTGAAATGGAACATTTTGATGGATTCAAAATGAAATTCCACGGAATTTTCACTCTGTGGGAAATTTCAAAATTCAGCTTTTTGTTCCAATTTGGAACAAAAACCAATTTTGAAATGTCTAAATTTACCACAGAATGGAAATTAGAGCCAGAGTGATGCCTGAGTGACCTGGAGTGAGGCAAGGCAGGAGCAGGGCTAGGAACAAGCAGGGACCGTCAATGTTACAGCTCTGGATCTATGCTTGAGCAGCCACCAAACTGTTGCTGAGCTTAAGAGCCAGTCTTCTGACTCAGTCCATCAGACAGCCTACTACAGGCCCGTTGCAATCTTTGGGTTGCCTGGAGATTTGACGTTGCTGCAGGCCCTGTTTCCTGACAAATAGCACCATGATTTAGATGTACATGGCACTTTAAAGTACAGATAAAAATGGATTCCATATCATTCCATTCCATTACTGCTGAAGTAAAATCTTTATTTTCTTCCACCCGCGGGGACTTTCCTGCATCCTTAATGAGCACTAAACGCTGCCATGAGAAAAGAACTTTTATGTTGAAGACTTTTTAGACTGAAATGAGTTTAGGCTACTTCACAGACTTACTCATCTTTTCTTAAGACAGCTGCTTTTCTATGGGTATGAGTGTGACCCTTCTGCAGAGCTGAACAAAGTGTGGAAACATTTGTTCACAAAAAATGGTGTCTAGCTTGGACTCCTGAGTCAACCTACTCATGTTCAGGCCCCTTTTTTGAGTTTGCTTTTCAGCGAACATTCATGGTACCAAGTTCTGTTCACAACAGCTCTGGCTGGAAGAACATAATGCAGTCAATGATACTTCTGTAGAGCTGACTGATTTTCCAGGTGGTTGTGCAGAATTGTAAATGGGCAGATGGTGCCCGCCCAGCCAGTCCCAGTTGCGAAGGACGAGACAGGCCGTATATGACAAACATACAAACAGAGATCCAAGAGGAGATCTTTTAACCCATCAATACTTCAAAAAATGGAATTCTATTGCAAAAGCTTATTTACCTGTCTTCCTGTCACTGCAAATGGCAGGATACTTCCCTTATAGACATAGAAAGGGTTTGCCGAGATAGACAGACGACAGAACAAGAAGCAATGGTCTCAAGTTGCAGTGGGGGAGGTCTGGGTTGGATATTAGGAAACGCTGTTTGACTGGGAGGGTGGTGAAGCACTGGAATGGGTTACCTAGGGAGGAGGTGGAATCTCCATCCTTAGAGGTTTTTAAGGCCCGGCTTGACAAAGCCCTGTCTGGGATGATTTAGTTGGGGTTGGTCCTGCTTTGAGCAGGGGGTTGGACTAGATGACCTCCTGAGGTCTCTTCCAACCCTGATATTCTATGATTCTATGATCGCTATACCGCTATGGCTATATTGGCCAACTCTCCCAGTGGAGACAAAGTCAATACCAGTGTAACCCACGTGCCTTATACATAGAATCATAGAATATCAGGGTTGGAAGGGACCTCAGGAGGTCATCTAGTCCAACCCCCTGCCCAGATCAGGACCAATCCCCAACTAATAAAATAAAAACTAATCCCCAACTTATAGGGAGATATCTCATCAGAGATCTAGAGAGAAGTGGAAAAAGGGGAGTGAGTTGTGTCTGGGTCATTGTTACTAGGCAGATACACAATTAGCATTTCACACCCAGAAGTTTCTGGATTTGGTGTGGTAATTTGGGGGGATGCTCAATAGGTTCCCTGTAGCTGGACTCATGGACTCCATGGAGGACTGTAACAGGAGTGGGAATTTTCTGTAATATTTTGTATGACTGTTGTGAGTGTCTCAATTTCCCATGTATGCTGCATTGTTGATTAGGTGATGGGGAAAGGTTGTTTACTTTCTGCAAAGATCCAGGTGTGACTGATGTCTAGCTGTCTGGGCCCTGGGCCCATGTCTACGGAGAGACCAAGAAGACACTTGGGTCACTGGGTCACTCCAGTAGCCTAGACATTTGGTACCTAGCAACTAACGACTATGGATGGCCCACTCCTCTGCTGGAAGCTTGCCATATTTGCCTGGGAACAAGAACAAAAGACTGAGGAGAGGCCAGGTTGGGGGGTGGGGTTGTTAAAAGTGGTTTGCTGGAAACTTCTGATTCTCCTGAACTGGGAAAAAAGAGGGGTCAGAGGGCTCCAGGCTGAACAAGATGGACCATGCTGTAACTTTCTGTTCTCTGTGCTAACCAAGGACTTGCTATGCTGTGTTGCAGACACCTAGTAAACCCTACTGCTTTTACAATGCTGGCTGAGAGTCATTGCACATGCTGAAAGTGGGAGTGCATTGCTTCCTTTGGCTATACAAGTCTCTCCCAGGTATCCAACTCAAGTGGACTCACTGAAGGGAGCTCACAGCGTGAAGCAGGGGAGCTGAAAGCTTTGAGGTTTGGTCTAAGGAGGCAGTGAAGCCAAGTGGCTTACCCTAGTGAAAGATTTCAGAGTAACAGCCGTGTTAGTCTGTATTCGCAAAAAGAAAAGGAGGACTTGTGGCATCTTAGAGACTAACCAATTTATTTGAGCATAAGCTTTTGTGAGCTACAGCTCACTTCATCCGATGAAGTGATGTCCCCCTCAGGGGGGCTCTTGCCAGGGAGTGTTCCAGAGCACCGCACCTGTGGATTAATTAGTTAATTAGTTCGCCAACTAGCTAACTGACTGATTCCACAGTCCGGCAGAGGAGGAGAAAGAGTCTACATGGGTTCCGGATGGAGAGCTCTGCAAGCAAGAGGAGAAAAGCTATTGCTGCAGTGCTCTTGACTCAGCAAACTGTACCGAGTTGATGAACGTAGACTCTAACTGAGACTCAGGGCTTGCCAACACTTACAATGCTACAGCGGCACAGCTGCAATTGCACCGCTGTTGTGCTTCTATGTAGACACAACCTACACCAACAGGAGGGGTTCTCCCGTCACTTGGGTAATCCACCGCCCCAAGAGACAGTATCTGGGTCAATGTCAGAATTCCATTGCTGTCTACACGGGGACTTAGGTCATCTTAACTATGCCACTCAGGGGTGTGGATTTTTCACTCCCTTGAGCGACGTAGTTAATCCAGTTTATTGTTCTAGTGTTTATTCTAGTGTTTAATCTAGTTTATTGTTCTAGGCCTCAGGGAAATGTAAACTAAGCTTTTGGAACTCTGAGTTACTTATGGTTGTGGGGACTGACCTGTTTAGATATAGTGTGTTTATTTTGCTTATGTATAACTATGAAGATAATGTACATGGTTATGAAGTAGCCTTGTTATGTACTAGAAACTGAGGTATTACTATTATGATTCTTTATGTTTATAAGATTTTATAAAATCGGTACTTAAGAATTAAGTTCATTCCTTTTGTTCGGATTTGATTGTGCCAAGGTCGACCCTGTACAACCTGTGCTGAAAATCCTCAATGACTGAATACTGGTTCTCTAGGTGCTTTTTTTACAGGAGTATTTTTAAGCACTAGGAGAGGGAAGGTGAAGGTGAAGTAAACCTCTAGCCCACCCTATGGTTATGTAACACTGACAGACCTCGGTCGTCATCAAACCTGGGACCTCTAAGTTTAGTGCATGAGCCTCTACTGCATGAGCTGTTAGCTAAGACTATAGAGTAGACTCGTTAATCTCTCTCTCTAAGTGGTTTCTGTGCCACTAGATGGGCCAGAACACCATACCCAGGAGGTGGGTGGGTTACAGTTACACCCGCAAAATAATACTTTTGTCAGTTTACACTTGTTCCCCCAACAAAATAAGCTATACAAGTAAAAGAACTTTTTTGCTGATATAAACTGCATCTACATTAGGGCTTTTATTTATTTTTTTTTTAGCAAAGCTATGTTTGTTTGGGATGTGATTTTTGTTTTTTTCAAACCCTAGGTGACATTGCTATGTCAGCAAAATTTGTAAGTGTTGACCAGGTCAAGGAATCAGTCACATTAGCCAGGATAAAATTACAAGAGTTATCAGAGCTCATACTTCATGTCATGAACTAAATTATGTATGGGGGCCAGGAAGAAATTTCCCTCACGACAATCTGATTTGACAATAATTTTTATTTTGAATGCACCAAACCCATGACCTTCACAAATAAAATATACAAGAAAAGAAAAGAAAATCTCTAAAATATGTATCAAAGTGTCCACCTCAAATCACTCAGGTGAGAATAATAGTAAGAAAGTCAAGAAGGCTTTGGGTGCCTAAGTTCTTTTGAAAATTTGCAGGGTGTTATGCATTCCTTTGAAGCATGGGGTAACTGCTATTGTTTGTGAAAGGAACCCGAACTAGGTGGATCATTGGTCTTCTCTGATGTGCCAATTCCTATGGTTAAGCTGGTTCCAGGTGACTTGAGAATGATTTTGGGAAGTGTAGTGAGTGGGATTGGAGAGGGTTAGCAATCATAAAATTTAACAAGTGATGGGAGGCTTTATTACATACCGTAGGCATTTGAATTGATACTAAATCATTATTCTAATCAGTGCAAGTATAAGTTGTATACTGTAATATAACACATTATTTTGTATCAATCTTGCATAAGAGGCTCATAATTTCTCCTTGATTATATTTTCAAGGCACAAAGGCTTACAATTGAAAAGTTATTTCTAACTTGTTTATAACTTTTCCTTTGACTTCCGTGGGAACGCAGGACACTGAACAATCCCAAGGGGTTCCTTGCAGGACTATAGTCAGTTAAGTATGCTAGATTATGAAAAGAAGAACCATAATACACTGTTGATAGGCAAGAAATGTTTCTGTGAGTGATTGTCTAGTTCACATCCAGGTCAGAGGTTTGAATCTGGCCAGTGTTGGTAATGATCAAAAGTTGTTGCCATCTGATGAGTCCTATGTGAAATGAGCTGGTAACTTAGCCCACTATCTAGTGCCTGATCCATTGAAGTCAGGGAGAATCTTTCCAATGCTGCCAATGAGATTTGGATCAGGCCGTAAGTGGATAATGGTCCACATCAACTAAGACACCGGTTGGGGCCTATAACAGAGCAGTCTGACCTAGTGATCAGAGGTAGGCTGCAGTCAGAAGTCACACAAAAGGTCAAAGGCAAGGTCAGAGTTTGAAGCCCACCGAGGTCAAACCAGGGTCAGGGTCCATGCCAAGGGTCAGTGCCAGGACCAGAGTCCAAAGTCACACCAAGGATCAAGCTGGAGTCACTAACTGGAATTGTGCCAAGGAAGCATGAACCAGGTACAAGGTGTGATAACAGGTGCGGGAAGCAGTTGAAGAGGCCAGAACTTAGTCTCAGGGATCTGGTCAAAATCAGGCTTTGCTACTAGTTCCTCAGACAAATAATGGGACAGGAACAGGAAGCTTTATGCCTGTCTGTGGGTGTAACCTCTGGTGGTGAGGGGTTAGGTGCTGTTTCTGCTTGTGGTGTAGTGCGCAAAAGTCTTGCCTCATCATACTGTAGGTCTGGGTTCAAGACCCCTGGTTATACCCCTATAACTGAAACTAACTGTTACATTTGACTCTCCCAACAGAAGGCCTATAAAATCTTAACTGTCTTCTCTCCCCTAGAGGTGGATCTCCGACTAGTGCTGTGCTCATAACTGTGGCTTTGGTTCTGTTGTGAAAGATAATAAAAATATCTTTTTGGGTTGTCCTGAAATGGAATATATTTGTGAACTGAAAAGGTCAAAAGAGTTTTGTTTCATTTCAGGTCAAACAGAACGTTTCATATGATCCAAAATAAAACATTTAATTTGACCTGAAACTAAAAGTGAAAAAAGTTTTTTAGTTCACAAATGTTTTGTTTGATTTTTGGTTTCCTTAACTTTTTTTAAAATACAAAGTTGAAGTAAAATTCTAAACAAAAATTCATTCTGAATCAAAGAAATCAAATCATTTTGTATTGAAAATGTTGAAACAAAATGATTAGGTATTCAGGGTTCAAAAAAGAATTAGATAAGTTCCTGGAGGATAGGTCCAGCAATGGCTATTAGCAGGGACTGGCAGGGATGGTGTCCCTAGCCTTTGTTCATCAGAAGCTGGGAATGGGTGACAGGAGATGGATCACTTGATGATGACCTGTTCTGTTCATTCCCTCTGAAGCACCTGGCACTGGCCACTATCGGAAGACAGGATACCGGGCTAGATGGAACTTTGGTCTGACCCAGTATGCTCATTCTTATATACCTTATGTTTCTGAATTTTTTGTTTTTGTTTTATACTTGGAAGAATATGGCAAATTCAACCCGAATCTGTGAACTGTTTCAGTTGACCCAAATCTGCATTTTGTCAGCAAAAAACACATTTGTCCGAAAAATGCCACTTAACTCTTTCCTATGTCCTGCATTGAGATGCATTGCCAAAGTAATTGGAGAAAGTTTGCATTGCAGGTGAAATCCTGCCCCTACTGAAGTCAATGACAAACCTCTTATTGACCTCAATAGGGCCAGGATTTCACAACCAGTGTCTATACTGTTCTGAGAGTAGATCAGTGATTTAAAGTATTTGGGTTATCAATCCGCCAGCATTACATCAAGTTCTATTTAAAAAGAAACACTGCTGTAACTTTTCTGCCTCTCTACAGAGTAATTGAATACATACCAAATGAGACAGTAAACAAAGAGAATTCTAAACAACTGCGGGTGTTGAGCTCTTGACCTCTGCTTTCCTTTTTTATTAACAGTATGAGAAATTCTTTTAATATCTAGCAGCTTCATAAGAAATGTGACGAAGGGTATTACCACCACTAATGAGTTCCCCATTGGTGTCTTTTGTAATGTCGTCCTTTCCTAAAAGAACCTTACATGGTTTCTTCTGGGAATGAATAGAAGGGCACAAGAAGTCATGAGACAATTGTATTTCTGTACTGTATTCCTGGTACATACATTATAGTATTTTTACACATCCTATGCGGGGAAAAGTATCCTCTTGGTTATAAACCAAACTGTTTTAAACAAATTTGAACAGAAGAAATGCAGCAGACTATCTGGAGTGCTGAATCTCTGGAAAAAAGATGGCCCTGTGGTTAAGTGTGCCGATTGAGGCACCCTAGGTTCAATTCCTTGTTCCACCACAAACTTTCTGTATGACCTTAAGCAAGTCTCTTTCTTTCTCTGCCTCAGTTCCCCATCTGTAAAACTGGGAATAATAGCACTTCCCATGAAGAGAAGTATGTTATAGCATGGGAGGTGCTCAGATACAGCGGTGATGGGACTATATAAGTACATAAGATAGCTGTCTAGGGCAGTGGTTTCCTTTTTCCACCCATGGCTTCTTACCTCTATCTCCTGATGCGTCACAATATTATGATATTGGGATCACAGCAGAAACTGTGAATGATTTAGAGTCCTAGGGTGTTAATAGAGGATCTGTTGATAGGCAGTTATGAAATTTTGGAGGGTTGGTGGGTGCTGGCTATGGGTGTGCTGGCTGCTGAGGATGTGTGAGGAATAGGGTAGGGGCAGCTGATGGTTCCTCAGAAGGGATACTAAGTGGGGTTTACTAGGATAAAGTTGAGAGGGTGACAGGGACTGAGGAGGGGGAAAGAAGGGCTAATGGAGCTGCTGGGAGGAAGAAGTGAGATGGGGGTCAGGGCTGAGGGAAATGAGGAGGCCAATCTGGAAAAGAAGAGGAGAAGCAGGCAATGGGAGCGGAGCTGCAGGGCTGGTTGAAGAAAGATGGCTCTGTGAAAAGCGAGGTAGCAGCTCTGAGAGAGCACTGCCATGTAAAGTGGCAAATTGGGTTGAAGGTTGGCATGTAGGGAAGCAAATATTTGGGATTCATGGAGGCTCAGTGGGTTAAATAACATGGATTATACATAGGCCATTGAACAGTTTCCTGGGTGCTAGCACGGTCAGTCACTTTCAACAGGGGCTGGATTTGAACCGGTGATCTAGAGATCATAGAATTATAGGGTTGGAAGAGACCTCAGGGGGTATCTAGTCCATCCTCCTGCTCGAAGCAGGACCAACACCAACTAAATCATCCCAGCCAAGGCTTTGTCAAGCTAGGCCTTAAAAACCTCTAAGGGTGGAGATTCCACCACCTCCCTAGGTAACCCATTCCAGTGCTTCCCCACCCTCCTAGTGAAATAGTGTTTCCTGATGTCCAATCTAGAC
Source organism: Lepidochelys kempii (assembly GCF_965140285.1). Taxonomy (NCBI): domain Eukaryota; kingdom Metazoa; phylum Chordata; order Testudines; family Cheloniidae; genus Lepidochelys; species Lepidochelys kempii. Next base: position 261,290,123 of record NC_136381.1, read on the forward strand.
CTCCCCCACTGCAACTTGAGACCATTGCTTCTTGTTCTGTCTTCTGCCACCACTGACAACAGCCGAGCTCCATCCTCTTTGGAACCCCCCTTCAGGTAGTTGAAGGCTGCTATCAAATCCCCCCTCACTCTTCTCTTCTGCAGACTAAATAAGCCCAGCTCCCTAAGCCTCTCCTTGTAAGTCATGTGCCCAGCCCCCTAATCATTTTCATTGCCCTCCGCTGGACTGTCTCCAATCCCTTTTGTAGTGGGAGGACCAAAACTGGACGCAATACCCCAGATGTGGCCTCACCAGTGCCGAATAGAGGGGAAAAATCACTTCCCTCGATCTGCTGGCAATGCTCCTACTAATACGGCCCAATATGCTGTTGGTCTTCTTGGCAACAAGGGCACACTGCTGACTCATATCCAGCTTCTTGTCCACTGTAATCCCCAGGTCCTTTTCTGCAGAACTGCCGCTTAGCCAGTCGGTCCCCAGTCTATAGGGGTGCATGGGATTCTTCCTTCCTAAGTGCAGGACTCTGCTCTTGTCCTTGTTGAACCTCATCAGATTTCTTTTGGCCCAATCCTCCAATTTGTCTAGGTCACTCTGTATCCTATCCCTACCCTCCAGGCTATCTACTTCTCCCTCCAGTTTAGGGTCATCTGCGAACTTGCTGAGGGTGTAATTAATCCCATTATCCAGATTATTGAGAAAGATGTTGAACAAAACTGGCCCCAGGACCAACCCCTGGGGCACTCTGATTGATACCGGCTGCCAACTAGACATCAAGCCGTTGATCACTACCTACTGAGCTCGACATTCTAGCCAGTTTTCTATGAAAGCTTATTAGTCATATTATGAAATCCATGAGTCAATCAGCTTCTTGGTTGTGAATTAAATTTGATTATGTGTCTGACAGCCTTATTGGAATTTTAAAGCCTAAATATTTCTGTCTATGTGGGGATCATTAAAATCTCCAGGCCCAGATAACTACCTGGTTTACGTCAGCATAGCTCTATTGAACTCTATCTTGATGTGCTCCAACTAAGGATCTGGGAATACAACCTTCTGTCACGGGCAATATTTTAGATCTTAGTCAATTTACTTTGTGTCCTGTTGGAACTCTGAAGTTTTACATAAAAAAGCAGTGATGGAAGAATAAGTTGTTTGTGAAGCAGGGCTTTTGTCTAAACTTTACAGTTTTCGTTTATGATTCATATTCCTGCTGTAAAGCAAGTTGGCTTTGCCTTATGACAATGCTAGTGGCTCTTTGACTAAGCTGAAAGGACTAGGGAACCGCAGGTATCTTTGTTGAAACCCTCTGTTGGAAAAAAAGCACTGTGATGGGGAGCTAATCTGCTTTTGATCACAGAAGCTTCCATACTATTATACAAAATCATGATCCAATTACAAAAGAAAAAACTAAATCAATATACACTTTTTCTCAGCCCCACAGCTAACTGCTAAATGCCTTTAGACATCTAAAGAAATTAGTGCATTTGGTTCAACTTTATGCTGGACAATACTCAAATTTCTCTGGTAAAAACTGGTGATACTGCTTATATGGGCAGAATTCTTAAACCTTAGGAAATGGGACCATTTTCAGCTCTCTGTGTTATGGAGACCCGGTTAAGGTTTTGACTCAGTATGGAGTGACTCTTGTCCTACCTTTCTCCTACCAGAAAAGATCCAGAGCACCCATAAGGCCCTGATCTTTCTTGTGTTGAAGTCAATGGTAATTTCTCTTGCGTTTGGTGGCAACCAGCAGCAAAGTTTGACGAATTGAAACAAAGTGACGAAAGTTTGTCTTTGAAGGACAGGGATTAGGGGTTGGAATTCTTCGCCTGAACGTTATGGTGATGTTTAATTTACAACAGGGAGAGCATGTAATGCAATATAGTTACTTTTAACCTTCTATAGTCCATAAAATACTTCTTAACTAGAGATCTCAGACACAGATGCAAACTTTCCCGTAGCTTAGTAGGTGTTCAGATCTGGGGTTCTGGCTCATTCTAGTATAGAGAGAGAGGGTCCAGTTTAAAAGTTTTGATCCAGATGTGGACTCCCACAAACTTGAAGGGTGGTCCAGACCCCAGGGGTTTGGTTGGACCTGTGACCATGTTATATAATTTTGGATCTGATTTTTTCCCTACCTTCCATAGTCATTTACATCTGTGCCAAATGCTCGGTCTTAGTTACTTACACTGAGTGCCAAATGCTATTAAAGCACAATGGTAGCACGACATCCATTTATATAGGTGGGAAAGAACCAGCTCTGTTTCTAGTCAGAAGATTGGAAGATTGGGCCAAAAGGAATCTGATGAGGTTCAATAAGGATAAGTGCAGGGTCCTGCACTTAGGACGGAAGAACCCAATGCACAGCTACAGACTAGGGACCGAATGGCTAGGCAGCAGTTCTGCAGAAAAGGACCTAGGGGTGACAGTGGACGAGAAGCTGGATATGAGTCAGCAGTGTGCCCTTGTTGCCAAGAAGGCCAATGGCATTTTGGGATGTATAAGTAGGGGCATAGCGAGCAGATCGAGGGACGTGATCGTTCCCCTCTATTCGACATTGGTGAGGCCTCATCTGGAGTATTGTGTCCAGTTTTGGGCCCCACACTTCAAGAAGGATGTGGATAAACTGGAGAGAGTCCAGCGAAGGGCAACAAAAATGATTAGGGGACTGGAACACATGAGTTATGAGGAGAGGCTGAGGGAGCTGGGATTGTTTAGCCTGCAGAAGAGAAGAATGAGGGGGGATTTGATAGCTGCTTTCAACTACCTGAAAGGGGGTTCCAAAGAGGATGGCTCTAGACTGTTCTCAATGGTAGCAGATGACAGAACGAGGAGTAATGGTCTCAAGTTGCAGTGGGGGAGGTTTAGATTGGATATTAGGAAAAACTTTTTCACTAAGAGGGTGGTGAAACACTGGAATGCGTTACCTAGGGAGGTGGTAGAATCTCCTTCCTTAGAGGTTTTTAAGGTCAGGCTTGACAAAGCCCTGGCTGGGATGATTTAACTGGGAATTGGTCCTGCTTTGAGCAGGGGGTTGGACTAGATGACCTTCTGGGGTCCCTTCCAACCCTGATATTCTATGATTCTATGATTCTAGTCCTGGTTGCAACCAGGAGTTGCAGAGATGCCAGAAAATAAGAAATAATAATTTCAAAAAGTTAACTAAGCATTTTTAAGCATTTAGATCAAGACTGGGGTGATCTTGTCCAAGCTGGTTCACCATCACCCAGTCTTATTGCTTATCTTAAAGTTCTTTATTTTGGTTCCTTCAACAAGAAAAGTTCCCTCGTGCAGCTCACTGCTTATGCAGTGGCATTTAGAACCCAGTTTGAAAATGCAGACACATTCAAATACTCTATTTAGGCACTGAGATCAGTCCTCAGGCATGGAAATACCCATTTAATATGCCTTTGTGGTGATCGAGTATCCAGATGTTGAAGCCAGATGTCCAACTGAGGTGACAATGTTTGAAAAATAGATCCACCACATGTATTTAATCTTCTATGTTTTGTCCATTTACCTGTCTGTCAGACCTAGGAATTAACACCATGTTTGTCACTCTGGTGCCAAGAATCCTTCAAATTTCATTTTACCTCTTTTGAACAAATCCCCATTTACTGACTGAACTAGTATATTGCACTTCAGATCCAGGTACATGTAATTAGAACCATCTGCTTAACTGCCTTAGAGAGCAAGGCCATGTTCTGCAAAAGGACAAAGAGGAGTAAATCTAAATTATCATATGTAATTGTAACCTTGAGCAAGATGGAATTCGCATTAGTAATTTCTTAATGTCCTATCTTTAGCTTGATGTGAATTTGTCATGCTGCGTTGATATTGATATAGATAATGAAGTAAAAATGAAAATTGGTTATTTGTGTAGAAGCCATAGAAGTTGCATCTTAGAAGGAAAGATTGCAATTAATAGTGACAACTTGCTTAACTTACTTGAATATGTTGATATAATTATCATTCATCAAGTTCTGGAGGGAAAAAGGCCGATGCTCTTTAGAAGACATTGGCTTTGATCAGAGGTGACCATATTCATCATGTCTACCCATATAAAGCACTTAACTGGTTCCAAATGCCAAACCAAAAACATTGGCATTCTTTTTTCACTCAGAACAAATTATTAGGAGTGCTCCAAAGGCCATATAATTATATCTTAGATCTTTGAGACAACCTACATCCATATACCCATGTTGCTTATCAAGGTTCTTTGAAATTGCTGGGAGGAAATTGACAACTTTTCAACTTTCATTTGCAGAGAAATCCCATAACATAATCTGTTCACCAATTTTTCAAAATGAAATATGGCTACAGAACAAATACCTTATCTCATGACTTTTACTAGAATGCTCTTTCCCAGTCTACAAAGTTAAAAAAAAATGTATATTATAATACTGAGTACTACGAGTTTCTCCCTCCACCCCTCACTGTTTTTTCCCCCCAGGAGGTGTTGGAAGGCAGTATTTCCTTTGAAATGCATACATATACCTTTCAGCTACTAAATTCACCCAGTCCCAGATCCTCAAAGCACATAACTCCTATTGATTTCAATGGGAGTTAGGTCCTAGTTCCTAAATTGAATTTGTAACTTCAACTTCTACTTTTGCAGTCACAAAAGTCTGAAAAATAGATAAATTGAAGAGTTTTAATGGCTACTGTGGTGCCTCAGATGAAAGAGGCAGTAATAGCTAATGGTCAGCACAGAGGCATGTGATGTATGACTTCCCACTCAATCCTGATATAGCTTTGAGGAAGTCATTTAATTCCTTTGTGCCTCACTTTACCCATCTGTAAAAAGGGGTTTATGAGTAAAGCTGGTCAAAAATACCTTTTATTTTTCAAGGAAAATTTTAAAGCATGTTCATTTTCATCAAACTAGCTCAGGAAAGTTTGCTTAATTAATTAATTATTTTTTATGAAACTGAAACCCAAAATATTTTGAATTTCAGGATAGCCTTCAGTTTGCTTCTGTGAATTTTTTGATTGGCTGGTCGGTTGGTGCTTTTTTGTTTGTTTGTTTTTCTAAAAAAATGGCATATTCTCTTTTTCAATTAAAAGTTATTTTTCAACAAAATTACATTTTGAAGGAAAAATTTCAATCTGTTCTAACTCAAAAGTTGTTGGGTTCAATGTCAGGGTATCCGGGTTAGGCTTAGTGGCCTGTGCTTTCCAGGAGATCAGATTAGATGATCTCATGGTCCCTTCTGACCTTAAACTCTTTGAAACATACCATACAGAGGCTTAATCATTGTCTGCAGTGTGCTCTGAAATCCTATATGGGTGCCAAGCATTATGATGAGAGGCATCCTATTGCTACCATTTCCATATGTGGGTGGGACATTTGGTAGAGTCCTGTTTAATAGGAGCCATCTATGCACAACTTACTTCACCAAGGAGGAGAGGAAACAGAGTGTGTACTTTCAGTTTAGCATCATCATTACACATTTTTCTCCATTAACAGCCTGATCTTCCGCACAGAGCCATAAGGATGTAATGTATCTGAATGGTATTTGACATTTTACTATACAATTAAACTCATTCTGAACGCAAATAAAAATACTTTCGAGAGGGATAAAAGCCAGATGTTTTAATGGGCTAAAGAGCGCATCACTAAACACAGGGCTATTTGCCTCCTGCTACTACTTAGATATTTGTTCTTCTTTATAACCCTTGAACAGAAGAGGAGATTCCATAAGATATTCCTGGAATTGGTTCCAAAATATGTTCAAGGTAAAGGAGAAAACAAATATTCTTATGGCCATTATTCACTGAATGTGTATGCTGGATATGGAGGGAACGTATCTAGTGGTTAGAACTCATGGACCGCAGTCATGACTACAGCTGGTTGGGAATTTTTCAACAAAACCAAAACTTTTCATGGAATTGATTAATACATAGCCAGTTGTTTGACTACAATTGTGGCTCATCATGAAAAATGTTCAAGAGACCAAATGACCTAACTTAACCGAGTTTATTGTCTAAGACAAAAAAGTACAATATAAAAAAGAACAGGAGTACTTGTGGCACCTTAGAAACTAACAAATTTATTTGAGCATAAGCTTTTGTGGGCTGTATCCCACGATGCATCCGATGAAGTGGGCTGTAGCCCATGAAAGCTTATGCTCAAATAAATTTGTTAGTCTCTAAGGTGCCACAAGTACTCCTATTTTTTTGCAGATACAGACTAACATGGCTGCTACTCTGAAACCTGCAATATAAAAGGGACACATAAATACACTTCCTTTAAGGGAAGTGATTCTTATTTCACAGCATCTTCAGTTCACTTTACACAGAAGGTGGACTTCAAAGATACACATTTCAGCTAGTAGTATTTATAGTGTGATTTCAAAAGTTACAAAAGTTACAAAAGTCTTGCACATCACTAAAATCCAAACTTAACTTGTAGTTTTGTTCTGTACTTTTCTTCGCTATGTTTTGGATGCCACATTCCAACCAGTTGGAATGTGCTCTATAAGGGCTCTATAAGGGCCAGATCCTGCGCCACCCTTACTCACATTGGTTTAATTAGGACTGCATGAGGAATAAAGCCATGCTCGTCAGCAGTATGGCTGGAAGGAAGAATTTGGCCCTAAATTATTAATACAGTCTCTCGTGCAAAACCAGCCCAGATCAGCTATAACTGAGAATCTGCTGGACCTGACTAGCAGGTGAGGACAGGTGAGTGGCAGAGCTGTGCAGCCTGGAGTGGGTGGGGCCTTGGCTACACTACAGACAATGTACTTTGGTTCATTCTGTTCATGAGCGTTACATTCACCAAGCGCATCAGAGACTTGGTCCACACTGCCCAGTTAGGTAGACGTAAGGCAGCTTACATCGATCTAGTTATGACAGTGTACAGATTATAGCCTTGCTCCCACTGATGTAGGTGCCCTAATACACCAACATAATAACTCCACGTCCATGAGAGGCGTAGGGCTTAACCCTAGTTAGGGTGGCACAGTGTCAGGGTAGACATTGCGTCACTTACACTGGGTGTTGGCTGTCTTGTCAATTTCAGGGCACCACTAGAGCCCTGAAATTGACAAGAAAGTCCAGCTCCCAGCTTCCCAGCCAGCTGCTGTCGGGCTGCTACCGGGTCTCCGCTCCAAGCTGGGCTGCCATCCAGGCTCCTGGCTTGGGCTGCCCCTGGGCTCCCTGGGATCTCCACTGGAAGCCGTGCTGGGCCCCAGGATTCCCACTCCCTGCTCCCAGCAGGGAGCCCAGCTGCACGGAGGGTCCCAGCTCGGAGCCTGGTTGCCCCCCTCCCCCCACTCTTAGTTCCTCACCGGAAGCATGGCAGCCTGGGTGTGAATCTTCCTGCCGGAGGCGAGAAGCCTTGGGCATCTGGGCTCCCAGCAGGGAGCTGCATGGAGGTGACAGCCCTGGCTCTCAGCCGCCCACCCTGCCCCTCTTAAGTCAGTGGAAGCACTCCTGGTGAGAGTAGACGACAGACGGAGGGTAGTGTGGACATCAGCCACTGCAATAATTACTCCCTTCCACACTACTTTTCACTTATACTTATGCTCACTTACATATTAAGGGGAAATAATTTTATCCTCTGCAGGAATTACTGGATGAAATTCTATGCCTTGTGTGGTGCAGGAAGTCAGACTAGCAGATCATAAAGGTCTCTTTTTTTGTTTACCTATCTTTGCACATCACGGCTTTTACAGTGAATCTGAAGTTTTTTAAATGCTGTATGGAATTATATGTTGTTACTTCAAACCTTCCAACTTTTTTGAGGATAGGCTGCTTGTACAATAATAGTATTTGGAGATCCGTGCTAAAATGATTCACAAAAATGTACCTGTGAAGTACATCCAGGATGTCCCTGGATTAGATGGTTTATTTGTTTGTTATCTTTCCGTGTATCTCCTCTGATATATTACAGTGTATTTTAAGAAGTCTTGATATAGGATGTACAGTATTTCATCTCTCTCTTGCAATACTACTAATGAATGCAAGGACGCCACAGAACTGTTATTTAAATGTCTTGATTTAATCAGGGTATTTTGATTACAGACAAACTCTGTGATTTTTCCTGAGGTGTATGGAAAAAAAGGAAAACTTGATTCAGCAAGAGCAAATCTTTCTATATCAGTGAACCAAGTTTTCTCTTTAGTATGCATGGACGGTATCAAACCTCAGTAAAATTGTCTGTTTTGCCTAGTCTCTGGTTAGAAAAATACCTGCAGGTCTTACAAGGAAGCATTTAGCAAATGCAAGTAATATTTTCTTGAAAGTACTCATGGTAAGTTCATACATATTTTAAGGAAACACTTTAATACAATTCTTTTACTCAGTGTATGAGATCTATGTACAGCTCCGTCATGACATAAAATCTACAAAAAATCCTATTGCTTCCATATCCAGACCAGTTATTTTCAGATTCAGTTTTACACAGGAATTTGTTAGACTACCCACAAATGGAGTAAGTAGTTCCCTTTCATTGGCATGTTGCTGGACCGGTGCGTAGATGTGTGTGTATGTGCTCACCGGCTCCTGAAGGGACCTGGGCATATGACAGCTGCATATGGGATATGGATAGTAACAACAACTTCACACAATGGAGCGTGTCTTTGCCTAATAAAAGGCAACGTCCCCAAATAGTTCCCTAATCCTTCTAAACCTGGCCATGCTTCTGTAACTGAACAAACAGAACACATCCTCTGTCTGAGAATATCAATGATCCCTGTCCTCTGTTACGGTTACAATGAACCAATCAGGAATCACAAAAAACTCATGTGGTATGAGACTAACCCTAGAGCTTGTTTAGATGAAGAGTTAACATGTGTGCCATACATTAACTGTCCATGTGGACCCTTCGACCATGCACTAAAATTCCCAGTGTACCTTGTGGAAGTATAACATTGTATAAGTATAAGGTTGTATAAGGGGACATGCTGGATACATTGTATATGAGAGGGCATGCCAAAACATGTTACAAAGTATCTGAGGGAACACACGTAGGGACAGTTAACTTTTGAATGGAGAAGCAATTAAGATAGAGCCAGCACGTCTAAGAAGCAGGCATCAGAATGGAAGGTGTGAAGGGCAATTAGTTAAGTTAGCTGGAAGCTGTTAAAGGAGATTGTTAAGGGTGGCAGGTAATTGAAGATACGTGACTGGTCTCAGGGATCTTGAAGGGTGGTGACTAAAATCTTTTTCTTCTTTTGTCTGTAACTTCTCTGTAACTTGTTCTCCAAAAAACTGTACAAATTAAGAGACACAAGCCCCACTCGGGGGGCTCACTTCTAAATGTATTAGCAGAGCAGCTTTGCTAATAAAACAGAGTGGTCTGATAAATTGTGAGTCTGAGTCAAACTTTTACAACCTTGATCTACTTCGCCTTGAAATGGGGGGTTCAAAAATGCTCTGTAAAAATGCTAAATTTCATACATATGGAAGTTCTCTTGTAAAAAGTTTTTAGATGGAAAAGTAAAACTGTCTTGTCAAAAAAACAACAACAATTTTTCATAACAAATATTTTCCCAGCTGATTGTTATGTTGGATCCGTGACAGCTAATGTAACCTTTTTATACAGACACACAGAGCTATTGATGAGTGCATTTAAAATGAAATCCATTTCAGATGAACAAGACAAGACAGTCAGATGGTAATAACGCTGTAAATAGTCCTCATTACATATGTAACATTCAGTCACTGTTTATGTGGGCTGAAATGCATTTTAGAAATGGAAGCAGCCTGCTGATTCTTGGGATTTCATTACGAGTCTCTCAATAGTTGATGTTTTTCCTAAAGCCCCAGGGGAGGGACACAAGTTATTACACGAGAAACTTTTCATTAATTAAAAAAGAAAAGAAATTTTAAGCCTTTGTGCTTGCAGAGAAAAGCTCAAAAGAATATAATACAAGTGTTACCTAACAACTTAAAAACCACAGGCAAATAAGAACCTATAATTTATTATTATTATTTAAAACCTCAAGATTTTTAAGCCAGTCTTGTGATTTTTTTGGGGGGGGGAGGTGATTGGCTCATGATTTTTGGATATTTGGGGTTTGTGATACTGGGAACACACGTTGAGTTCTGCCTGGTTGTGCTGGAAAGCACTGAAACAGTTAATGTCCTTCCGCTACCCAGAAGCAGCACTGCGACTATCTGGGTCATGACTCGTAGCAGACCTCAGTAGACACTGCACGTCTTTTTGCTCCACAGTGTTGTCACCTGGAGTCAGGTAAGTTTGGCCAGGGCTGGAGCTTATCTTGCAACATGAGACGCTCTGGCCCTCTGGTGAACTGCAGCTCTGCCTGGGGGGCAAGAGAGGGAATGGTGAGGAAACTGAGGCAGGGATTTGAGTGCAGATCTCCTAACACCCACGGCACCTCCCTGGACACGCTGCATGCCCATCTGCATCCCCCAAGCTCCAGTGTCCCTGTCCAATGCCACAGTTTGTGGCTCATAGACTAATAGACTCATAGACTTTAAGGTCAGAAGGGACCATTAGGATCGTCTAGTCTGACCTCCTGCACAACGCAGGCCACAGAATCTCACCCACCCACTCCTGTAACAAACCCCTGACCTATATCTGAGCTATGAAGTCTTCAAATCATGGTTTAAAGATTTCAAGGTGCGGAGAATCCTCCAGCAAGTGACCCATGCCCCACGCTGCAGAGGAAGGCGAAAAACCCTCAGGGCCTCTTCCAATCTGCCCTGGAGGAAAATTCCTTCCCGACCCCAAATATGGCGATCAGCTGAACCCTGAGCATGTGGGCAAGACTCACCAGCCAGACACCCAGGAAAGACTCATCCACTATGTAATAACATGATGAGTCTGCAGAGCAGCAGATTCTTTGCCTGCCTTCCTCTCCCTCCAGGGGTGAGCTGGAGAAGTTCCCTTGGGTGAACCAGCACCAACAGCAGATGGCACAAGAGAAGGTGCAAGCCAAGCAGAGATGCAGGGTGCAGGCAGCAGCGGGGTACAGGAAGAGCAGTCTGCAAGCAGGGGCCATGTGGCAACTGCTCTGGCTGGATAACCGCAAGACAATGGAGAGGGGATCACAACAAGACCACCAATGATTAGCCGGAACTCTGGCTGGCGGGAGCCCAGACCCGTGCTCAAATCTAGAGCCGGCTGGGTGGTGGAGGTGGGAAAGCCAATTTGTGAAAATGGAAATTTTTCACCGGAAAGGGGGCTGTCTTGACATATTCCTGGACTCGAAACTTTTTTGAAAAAAAAAAAATTATAGCTTGAAAACTGTTGAAACCCCCCATTTTGAATTTTTTTAAACTAAAATTTCAGTTTTTCCACTTTTAAATGACTTTGGTTTAGAAACATCAGCTAATTTGTGCACCAAGCCACAACATTAAGATGCTTGTCATGTTCTAGGGCACAATCCAGACCAATGAGCGGTTGTCATTGCCCTGTAACCATGAGTGCCTCAAAATGCTCAGCTACTGTGGGTCTCTTTTCTGGATGCTTTCAGGCAGCAGACAAGCAAGCAATATCCTGAGTGTCCGTCTGCTCTGCAGCCCTGTTCAGCCCTCTGACCCCAGAAGCCTTCCTGCAACAAAACAGCCCCACTCAGTCACCCAGTTACTTTATGCAGGGGTGACCAACCCCCTCCCAGTTGTGAAATTCCTCAAAACTGTCTGCCCTGATAGGTCCAGCCTTCTCCTGGAACACTCAGAGAAATGATACAGTTAGTTTACTCCTTTAAAGAGGCAAAAGCACATTACAGCTTAGTAACAGGGATAAATATACCCTTCCCTCCAAGTACAGCACTGATTTGTGTTATGGTGAAAACAGAACATAGGTTAAGTGATACCAGGTAGGTGGAATAAAGTTAGAAAGGGTTACAAACAAATAAAAGTAAAATATGCTTTCTAGAGACTAAGACCTAACTTAACAAGCTACACTCTTTACTCAAGGTAGTTTCCTTACCAATCTTCCATTCCCAGAGACTTCAACCTCATAGGCTGAAGGACCCATCTTTCTTAGATTGCAAGAGCTCTGGCCCCTTGTTTCCATCTAGTGATGGATGCCAAGATGGCTTCTGTCCTTGTTTATATCCTCCAGAGTTCACTGACCTTGTTTCAAGAGGCAGGATGACCTCATGCTGGTCTTCCCTTCTTGTGGACTTCCCATGCCCCTGTTGATATGTATGCAAATGGGGCTTCCATTGTGTTTGGTCACACCTTGATTAATTTCATTGGAGACAGGTAGACAGCTGCCTTCCCTCCTATCTGGGAGGGAACCTTTTTCTCCCTGTGTTTTGTCACAGACTTTAAAGAATAATATCATTAAGTATCCATATTTCCTCATATTGTGTTAATCCATACATTTCACAAAAGAACAGACATACTGGGGCAGACCAAAGATCCATCTAGCCCAGTATCCTGTCTTCCAACAGTGGCCAGTGCCAGGTGCTTCAGAGGGAATGAACAGAATGGGTCATAGAATCATAGAATATCAAGGTTGGAAGGGACCTCAGGAGGTCATCTAGTCCAACCCCCTGCTCAAAGCAGGACCAATCCCCAATTAAATCATCCCAGACAGGGCTTTGTCAAGCCTGACCTTAAAAACTTCTAAGGAAGGAGATTCCACCACCTCCCTAGGTAACGTATTCCAGTGTTTCACCACCCTCCTAGTGAAAAAGTTTTTTCCTAATATCCAACCTAAACCTCCTCCACTGCAACTTGAGACCATTACTCCTTGTCCTATCATCTTCCACCACTGAGAATAGTCTAGAACCATCCTCTTTGGAACCACCTCTCAGGTAGTTGAAAGCAGCTATCAAATCCCCCCTCATTCTTCTCTTCTGCAGACTAAACAATCCCAGTTCCCTCAGCCTCTCCTCATAAGTCATGTGTTCCAGACCCCTAATCATTTTTGTTGCCCTTCGCTGGACTCTCTCCAATTTTTCCACATCCTTCATGTAGTGTGGGGCCCAAAACTGGACACGGTACTCCAGATGAGGCCTCACCAATGTCGAATAGAGGGGAACAATCACGTCACTCGATCTGCTGGCAATGCCCCTACTTATACATCCCAAAATGCCATTGGCCTTCTTGGCAACAAGGGCACACTGTTGACTCATATCCAGCTTCTCATCCACTGTCACCCCTAGGTCCTTTTCCGCAGAACTGTTGCTTAGCCATTCGGTCCCTAGTCTGTAGCGGTGCATTGGATTCTTCCGTCCTAAGTGCAGGACCCTGCACTAATCCTTGTTGAACCTCATCAGATTTCTTTTGGCCCAATCCTCCAATTTGTCTAGGTCCCTCTGTATCCTATCCCTACCTGCCACCGTATCTACCACTCCTCCTAGTTAGTATCATCCACAAATTTGCTGAGGGTGCAATCCACACCATCCTCCAGATCATTTATGAAGATATTGAACAAAACCGGCCCCAGGACCGACCCTTGGGGCACTCCACTTGATACCGGCTGCCAACTAGACATGGAGCCATTGATCGCTACCTGATGAGCCCGACAATCTAGCCAACTTTCTACCCACCTTATAGTGCATTCATCCAGCCCATACTTCTTTAACTTGCTGACAAGAATACTGTGGGAGACCGTGTCAAAAGCTTTGCTAAAGTCAAGAAACAATACATCCACTGCTTTCCCTTCATTCACAGAACTAGTAATCTCATCATAGAAGGTGATTAGATTAGTCAGGCATGACCTTCCCTTGGTGAATCCATGCTGTTCCTGATCACTTTCCTCTCGTGTAAGTGCTTCAGGATTGATTCCTTGAGGACCTGCTCCATGATTTTTCCGGGGACTGAGGTGAGGCTGACTGGCCTGTAGTTCCCAGGATCCTCCTTCTTCCCTTTTTTAAAAATGGGCACTACATTAGCCTTTTTCCAGTCGTCCGGGACTTCCCCGGACCGCCATGAGTTTTCAAAGATAACGGCCAATGGCTCTGCAATCACAGCCGCCAACTCCTTTAGCACTCTCGGATGCAACGCATCCGGCCCCATGGACTTGTGCACATCCAGCTTTTCTAAATAGTCCCTAACCACTTCTTTCTCCACAGAGGGCTGGCCACCTACTCCCCATGCTGTGTTGCCCAGCGCATCATCAAGTGATCCATCCTGTCGCCCATTCCCAGCTTCTGGCAAACGGAGGCTAAGGACACTGTCCCTGCCCATCCTGGCTAATAGCCATTGATGGACCTGTCCTCCATGAATGTATCTAGTTTTTTTTAACCATGTTTTAGTCTTGGCCTTCACAACATCCTCTGGCAAAGAGATACACAGGTTGACTGTGCATTGTGTGAAGAAATACTTGCTTTTGTTTGTTTTAAACCTGCTGCCTATTAATGTCATTTGGTGGCCCCTAATTCTTGTGTTATGAGAAGGAGTAAATAATATATTTCTCCACACCATTCATTATTTTATAGACCTCTATCATATCCCCCCTTAGCTGTCTCTTCTCCATGCTGAAAATTCCCAGTCTTATTAATCTCTCCTCATATGGAAGCTGTTTCATGTCCCTAATCTTAAGAACATAAGAACATAAGAATCGCCATACTGGGTCAGACCAAAGGTCCATCCAGCCCAGTAACCTGTCTTCCGACAGGGGCCAATGCCAGGTGCCCCAGAGGGAATGAACCTAACAGGTAATGATCAAGTGATCTCTCTCCTACCATCCATCTCCACCCTCTGACAAACAGAGGCTAGGGACACCATTCCTTACCGATCCTGGCTAATAGCCATTAATGGACTTAAACTCCATGAATTTATCTAGTTCTCTTTTAAACCCTGTTATAGTCCCTAGCCTTCACAACTTCCTCAGGCAGGTAGTTCCACAGGTTGACTGTGCACTGAGTGAAGAAGAACTTCCTTTTATTTGTTTTAAACCTGCTGCCCATTAATTTAATTTGGTGGCCCCTAATTCTTATACTCTGGGAACAAGTAAATAACTTTTGCTTATTCACTTTCTCCACAGTACTCATGATTTTATATACCTCCATCATATCCCCCCTCAGTCTCCTCTTTTCCAAGCTGAATCTTTAATCTCTCCTCATATGGGACCTGTTCCAAACCCCTAATCATTTTAGTTGCCCTTCTCTGAACCTTTTCTAATGCCAGTATATCTTTTTTGAGATGAGGAGACCACATGTGTATGCAGTATTCAAGATGTGGGCGTACTGTGGATTTATATAAGGGCAATAAGATATTCTCCGTCTTATTCTCTAATCCTTTTTTAATGATTCCTAACATCCCGTTTGTTTTTTAGACTGCCGCTACACACTGCATGGATGTCTTCGGAGAACTATCCACGATGACTCAAGATCTCTTTCCTGATTAGTTGTAGCTAAATTAGCCCCCATCATATTGTATGTATAGTCGGGGCTATTTTTTCCAATGTGCATTACTTTACATTTATCCACATTAAATTTCATTTGCCATTTTGTGGCCCAATCACTTAGTTTTGTGAGATTTTTCTGAAGTTCTTCACAATCTGCTTTGGTCTTAACTATCTTGAGCAGTTTAGTATCATCTGCAAACTTTGCCACCTCACTGTTTACCCCTTTCTCCAGATCTCTTATGAATAAGTTGACTAGGATTGGTCCTAGGACTGACCCTTGGGGAACATTACTAGTTACCCCTCTCGATTCTGAAAATTTATCATTTTTGTTGCCCTTTTCTGTACCTTTTCCAATTCCAATATATCTTTTTTGAGCTGGGATGACTACATCTGCACACAGTATTCAAGAGGTGGGAGTACTATGTATTAAACACCAGTGTGTCATTAGCTTTCAGAAAAGACCTTACTTGATACACTTTTATAACACCGTAATATTGTATACAATCAGTTGATTCAACTGCTTACCATTTGAGGTTCAGACCCCTTGTCTTTATAGCCCAGATAAAGTTTCTTTCTTCTGCTGGGTGTAAGATACCATGCTCTCTTCTCCCCAGCATGTTAGCTTGATAGCTTGGTTTACCTTATATGTAAATGGACCTTCACTGTCTCTGCCTGATTACCAGGTTGGACAGACAAACAAATACACATGCCTTTGTCTAAGGCAAACTGTGCTTATCACTGCTTGCCAAACAAACACAATTCTAGCACATATTCATAACTCTTTGTAAACACCCCCATATGCATTGTGCAAGAATATTAATGATCAGTGAATTATTAGTTGTCCAATGATATCTCGCCTTTTAGATACAGATTATGACATTAGTGAGTTTGAGTTTGTCAGCCTGACCAGAGCTGCTGACACAGAAGAGTGAACCACCAATGAACCTCTGCATCACATGGTCAAAATAAAATGTTTCAGTTTTCAGTTCAGGAAAATTTTCAGAATTTTGACATTATCTCAAACTTTCACGGGACGGAAAATCATTTCCCACCCAATTCTACTCAATGGCCCTTCAAGGGAGAGGTGCCCATGTTCTACTCTATCCCACTTTTTGGTATAAAACTGAGTAGAAGCAGAGTTCTTCTCTCCAAAAATCCATATCTATCCCTATCCTATCCATTTTTTTCTTTCCTGGAGAGTGAGCCAACAGTGATGCAGAATAGCCAATAGGATTGGCGTAGTGTTGCAACTTTCTAATCACACAAAACCGAACACGCTAGCCTCGGCCCTTCCCTGAGGCCCTGCCCCCACTCACTACATCCTCCCTCCTTTGGTGGCTTGTCACCCCCACCCTCACTCACTTTCACAGGGCTGGGACAGGGGCTTGGGTGCGGGAGGGGTAAGGGCTCTGGGCTGGGGGTGCAGGCTCTGGGGTGGGACTGGGGATGAGGGCTTTTGGGTGCAGGATGGGGCTCCAGGTTTGTGGGGGGTCAGGGCTGGGGCAGGGGGTTGGAATGCAGGGGTGTGTGAGGGGTCTGGGCTAGGGGTGCAGGCTCTGGGGTGGGGCCAGGGATGAGGGGTTTGGGTTGCAGGAGGAGGCTCAGGGTTTGGGTGGGGGGTTCAGGGCTGGGGCAGGGGGGTGAGGCTTGGGGTTGGAACTCGGGCTTATCCCGCGTGGCTCCCAGACAGCAGCGCAGTGAGGGGGCTAAGGCAGGCTGCCTGCCTGTCGTGACACCACATTGCACATGCATGCTGGTGCTAGAAGGCTGGGGGAGGCTCCATGCATGCTGCTCTCACCAGCAGGCACCACCCCCCCCATCTCCCATTGGCCAGGTGCTCAGGACGGAGCAGCGTGCAGAGCCCCATGGCCCCCACCTAGGAGCCGGATCCGCTGGCCGCTTCTGGAGCACAGCGCAGTGCCCCAGGACAGGTAGGGACTAGCCTGCTTTAGCTCCGCCAACCGGACCTTTAACGGTCCAGCTGGCGGTGCTGACCAGAGCGGCCAGGGTCCCTTTTCAATCAGGTGTTCCCGTCGAAAACCAGACACCTGGTCGCCCTACTAACAGTTGCCATAGAAGGCCTACATTTACCTGTATAACCTCAATAAATTTCAGTTTGTGGTGTGAGTCCAGTACATTCATCCACATGCTGCTTCTGAGCTTTTCACGGCAGGGGTGGCATTTTGAGGTGCTGCTAGTGAACCCCCCTTCAGCTAGCTGCATTCAAGTGAACCTTGAGGTCACAGAGGGTTCACTTTTCTTTGTGGGGGATCAGCACAAGGATGGTAAACCACTTCTGCCTTGACAATAGGGCCTTACTGGGTTTAACTGGTGAATTAGCTTTTTACCAGCCCTCTGTTCAGGACTAAATTGCATCCAGAGTGTGTAGGAGATGCTAATCTTGCTGGAAGCCAGAAATTCGGAAAAATATTTAATTCTCTTGTAGAGAAGAGGGAGGCACTTACCCACACTGTAAGTCAGACTTAACAAATAGAGAAATACACTTTTTACAGCACTTGGCAATCAGTAAAGAAAGTGACTGGTACGCTTCCATAGCGCCCTGTGGAAACCATTCCTCTGAACTTCTCAAATACGAAATCAACCTGCACCCTGAAATAGACTTGGAGTCTTCCCAAGCTGGCCAGGAGATAAAAGAATTCTGTGGGGATTTCTTCATTCATTTATTTATTCACCCCTCTCTGAATTTGATGTGCCATGTGAAACTACCATAGTTGGCCACAGTCATTGTGCACCATAGTCATTCTTAGCTATGTGTATTATAGATCTTGGAGCATTTCACTGCAGGTCAGGGATTCCTGGCTCTCTGCAGTCCTTGAGAAAGAAGGTTTTGGAAAGCTTCATTTCTGAGGAGTCACTAAAGTTGTTACGAGAAAGTGAAAACTCATCCGTGTGGATAAAGCACTCCTGGGCTCTTCCAGATGCTGCTGGGTGAGTACAAACCTACAAAGGACGTACCTGCAGTCAAAGTTCTGGAACAGCAGAGTCCACCCACAGGGGCATAGAAAGGTCAGTAGCTGGAATTCATGAAAACTCACAGTTTTCCTCCAAGAAGGAAAAAAGGAGTGTAAAATAATGCACTATTAAATGAGTAACAGATAGAAGTAGGACCACAATTTTAAAAAGAATAGGAGCCTAGAATTATACCCCTAAGTCCATGCGTAGATAGATAAGAGACCTCACTTTCAATAGCTCCCACAGAGGTTATTCTCTATATCACCTTAGAGCAGGTGCAAACTCTTATGTAAAGGTTTTCCAATCAATTCATGCGTAACAGACTTTAAGTTATTAGACTCAGGAGAGATTGCTAAGGGGAAAACATGAGAGATTTTTTTAAAACCACAAACCAAGAAACCAGACCAAGGTTTGGAGGGTGGGCTTTAAGTTTATATTCAGTATCTTTCTGCTTAGTGCTTAAATACTTTTCAAATAAAAAGCAACAAACATGCAAACTTAAAGGCTGCCTTTCTTTGTTCTCTCGTGACTTATTATTTATAGTAGAGTAACACCTAGAGATGTCAACCAGGATAGAGACCCCATTGTGCCAGTCCTTTCCCCATAGAACTTAGTCTAAATATAATATAGAAACCACCTAATTGAAGATGAGTGTAAAGTTACTTGATTTTTCTTCTACAGGAATGCGGCAGAGAAATGGTACTTCCATTTGGCTAGAAAATGTTTTTTTGAATAATTCCTTGTGCTGTTTGTTTCCTTCTTGAGCCTGCAGATCTTTATTGAAGGCAACAATGAAAGCACGCTAGAGTGTGATCAGTGATGACATGAAATACAGAGTCCTTGTCTGCAGAAAACACTTCCATAATTACCAAGATAAAACAAAGTCAATTCACACCCAGACCCTATCGCCAGCTTCCTCATCCAGGTGGACAACTCTTTTAACTCTGGGTGACTTTGGCCCATCTCCAGACAACTGCCTGTCCTCTTAAACTGTTTAGAGGTGGGAAAAACTGTCAGGGATGGAGGAAGATCAGAGTTGGGAATGCATCATATATCTGATGGTTCCTGGCTCTCCTTCTCAGCCAAAGGATGTTTGTGGTGGAAATGGCTGGAACTCCCAATCTTGGTTTAATTCTTATATCCTTTGTGGTTTTTATACTGATCCCCTTAGTGATCAGCTGTTCCTATTGATTCCCTGGGTAATCAGATTAATCACACGGAGGCTCCTCAGGACAGGGACCATGTACCTTATGTTTGTAAAGCATTGAGTTTCCATGCACTTCTCATAAATGATCATCCAAGTACTAATGGGAAACACAAAGCTAACTTGGCAAGTGATTGATTTCTAGCAAAGCAACTTGAACAACTTGCTGGTTGAGAAAATAAGGCTTCTGTTTTCTCTGGCATTGAAGTTCCTGAAGTAAATAACTTTGATGCTGAAGTGACCAGTAAAGACTTATCCCACCCAACAAAATCAGAAAACTTCCCAACTAAGAAGAGAAGATGTTCCTCAGCTTTGACAGGAGAGCAGAGTGGACTTGACGGGCTAGCTAGTTGAATATACTGTCTCACACAGTGGCTCTTGCTGTTACATTTCCAGGTTATAATAATCATTGGCTGTATACTCCAGATACCTTGGCAGATAATAGCATAATCAACTAAACTTGAGGTCACACATGAGTCATTTGCAATCCTGTTACTCATCTCCTTAGTGTTTAAGGACCTGAAATTAGAAAACCTGTTGTGGAAATAGTATGTTCCACCCTAGGCAACAAAGATGTCTGGTTTTTCTTGGTTTGGTTTTTAAAAAGTCTGCAATATTGGATTGATTCAAAGCTTTGATACAAGAAACAAAATCTGGCATCACAAACACAACATGCTTCCAGATTCTTAGCATATTTAGAATACAGAAACCAGCACAAACTACAGGGTTGAGGGAATGATCAAATAACAAAGAAGCCTTGTCTGTAGACAACCCTAAGTCATCATACCAGGGAGTCCAGTTTGCCAGAACAGTTCATACTTTTCACTGAAGGAGAATGTCAGTTTCCATCAGCAGCTCCATCCATCCAAACCGAGTTCAGTTTCTGAACGACACATGTTTCTTTCCCATGTTCGAACTATACAGGAATCAGAAGGCTGCTGGGTGTTCATATGTGATTCCCTGAGGAATATTCCAAATCAGAAATCTTTTGGAGTTAATATCAAGGCAGACAAAGAAAGTATTATCTCCATTTCCCAGGTGAGGAATTGAGTCATAGAGAGAGAAAGTAACCTGCCCCAAAGGGGCAAAGTCTGGGGCAGACTCAGGAATTAAACACATACCTCCCAAACCCTACCCCACCATGTTAGC
This sequence comes from Lepidochelys kempii, assembly GCF_965140285.1. Classification (NCBI taxonomy): domain Eukaryota; kingdom Metazoa; phylum Chordata; order Testudines; family Cheloniidae; genus Lepidochelys; species Lepidochelys kempii. Next base: position 261,310,732 of record NC_136381.1, read on the forward strand.
TATAAGACCACCCCTCCTCAGTGCTAGTGGCACCCTGTTCTTTGTTTCTCCACCACATTAAAAACCATCATCCACCCTCTTAAACAAAATCAGCCCCAGTGGCTTTGCATTCTTTAGACACAGATACTGATTCTTCATTCCAACAGCTTTACATCAGTGCAACTATTGACTCAAGGAAATTACCTGCAATTTGCTTTGGAGGAAAATCAGGCCAATTATTTCTAGTTCCGTAGTTTCCAAGAAAACAAACCACTGTAAAGACTCAGATATTCCCCATGCCCAGGACTAGGGACAGTGGCTGTGGAAGAAGGGGACAGACAAACCTTCCATGAAGGGAAAACAGTGCTACATATTACTAAGCAGCAATTAAATAGAACTTTATACTATTTATGAGTGTTTCTTACAATAGAAAATGTTTCCTTCTCCTGTCTGTCCTTTCCTTAAGAGTCTAATCTTTAGCTACCAAATAAATCAAATTGTATTCTCGTCTCCCATGTTTAAGAAAGATGAATTCAGACTGGAACAGGTGTACAGATGGTCTACTAAGATGATCAGAGGAATCGAGAACCGACCTTATGAAAGGAGACTTAAGGAGCTTGAGTTGTTTAGCCTAACAAAATGAAGGCAGAGGGGAGATATGATTGCTCTGTATAAATACAGGCGGGGGATAAACACCAGGGAGGGAGAGGAGTTATTTAAGTTAAGAGCTAATGTTAGCACAAGAACAAATGAGATATAGACTGGCCATCAGTAAGTTTATGCTTCAAATTAGATAGTTTTGAACCATCACAGGAGTGAAGTTCTGGAACAGCCTTCCTAGGAGAGTAGTGGGGACAAAGAACCTAACTTCTTTCAAAACTGAGCTTGATAAGTTTGTGGAGGGGGATGGTATTCTTGTCAGCAAGTTAAGGAAGTATTGGTTGGATGAATGCACTATAAGGTGGGTAGAAAGCTGGCTAGATTGTCGGGCTCAACGGGTAGTGATCAATGGCTCCATGTCTAGTTGGCAGCCGGTGTCAAGTGGAGTGCCCCAGGGGTCGGTCCTGGGGCCGGTTTTGTTCAATATCTTCATAAATGATCTGGAGGATGGTGTAGATTGCACTCTCAGCAAATTTGCGGATGATACTAAACTGGGAGGAGTGGTAGATACGCTGGAGGGGAGGGATAGGATACAGAAGGACCTAGGCAAATTGGAGGATTGGGCCAAAAGAAATCTGATGAGGTTCAATAAGGATAAGTGCAGGGTCCTGCACTTAGGATGGAAGAATCCAATGCACCGCTACAGACTAGGGGCCAAATGGCTAGGCAGCAGTTCTGCGGAAAAGGACCTAGGGGTGACAGCGGATGAGAAGCTGGATATGAGTCAGCAGTGTGCCCTTGTTGCCAAGAAGGCCAATGGCATTTTGGGATGTATAAGTAAGGGCATAGCGAGCAGATCGAGGGACGTGATCGTTCCCCTCTATTCGACATTGGTGAGGCCTCATCTGCAGTACTATGTCCAGTTTTGGGCCCCACACTACAAGAAGAATGTGGATAAATTGGAGAGAGTCCAGCGAAGGGCAACAAAAATGATTAGGGGTCTAGAACACATGACTTATGAGGAGAGGCTGAGGGAGCTGGGATTGTTTAGTCTGCAGAAGAGAAGAATGAGGGGGGATTTGATAGCTGCTTTCAACTACCTGAAAGGGGATTCCAAAGAGGATGGCTCTAGACTGTTCTCAATGGTAGCAGATGACAGAACGAGGAGTAATGGTCTCAAGTTGCAGTGGGAAAGGTTTAGGTTGGATATTAGGAAAAACTTTTTCACTATGAGGGTGGTGAAACACTGGAATGCGTTACCTACGGAGGTGGTAGAATCTCCTTCCTTAGAGGTTTTTAAGGTCAGGCTTGACAAAGCCCTGGCTGGGATGATTTAACTGGGAATTGGTCCTGCTTCGAGCAGGGGGTTGGACTAGATGACCTTCTGGGGTCCCTTCCAACCCTGATATTCTATGATTCTATGATGAGGTTGCCTACAATGGCATAAGACCCATCCGCAACTGCTATTAGCAAATATCTCCAATTGCCAAAGATGGGACACTAGAGGAGGAGGACTCTGAGTTACTATAGAAAATTATTTCCCTGGGGTCTGGGTGGTGAGTCTCGCCCGCATGCTCCAGGTCTAACTGATCACCATATTTGGGGCTCGGAAGGAATTTACCCCCGGGTCAGATTGGCAGAGACCCTGGGTTTTTTCACCTTCTTCTGCAGCATGAGGCATGGGTCATTTGCTGGTTTGAATGAGAGTAAATGGCAGATTCTCTGTAACTTAATTCTTTAAATCAAGATTTGAAGACTTCAGTAACTCAGCCAGAGGTTATGGGCCTATTACAGGAGTGGGTGAGTGAGGTTCTGTGGCCTGCGATGTGCAGGAGGTCAGACTAGATGATCATGATGGTCCCTTCTGGTCTTGAAGTCTGCGTTATGAGAATCACAGCCAGTGGAGTTACATTTGCATAAAACTGGACTAAAGCAATGGGGAATAAGGCCCCATATTTTCACTGCATGAATATGTATACAACAATCTCTTGAGAATTCACCCCAGGTTCTGTGCAGAGACTCTTTATTTGGGTGTTTCAAAGGCCTGGCTAGAACATAGTCTGCAGAAACTTGTACCACTTTGCTTTGTGAGTCTGAGTTGGAGAGACATAAGAGAGAGCCAGGTGCCCTCTTCCTGTTTTAATGCACATAACTAGTTGTAATAGGCCATAACATTATCCGGTGTTCACCTGCTATTAATTTCCCTTTGTCCTTGTTTTATGGGACAGCATAACTTTGGAGTTGGTATAGCACCAGCTGCTACTATGTTCCAGAGGCTTAACTTACAGGTTTTGGTTTGGGCTGTTTTTGTTTTTTGAATGCTTACGGTTTGCAGTGTGGTGGCCTTAATGGAAAATTTCCAATCAGCCCTAGTTTTTAACCATCGATTGTCAGAATTTTGATACAGTGAAAACTTACCAGAACTGCTTGACATTTTGCATTGCTGACCCAAGCCAAGGAATTCATGAAAACATGCAATTGCTTTGACCTTACAACACTAATGGAAAATATGTCAAGTGTATTGATTCTTCTGTGTTCGTATTAATAGGCATAGGGAGTAGGCCAAGTATTGTACCTGGTTTTAGCCACACCAATAGATTGTACAATATGTTCTAGGGTTTGTTTCTTTTTTAAATATTTTTATATCTGAGTGTGCATCCTGCTAGCCAGCAATCAGTATCAGACAGGAGTTCATTCCTCAGTTTGGTGTGGAAAAGCTGATACAGTACAAAGCGATTCAAAGTGCTTTACAAACAGTAACTGCCTAGCCCCCCACGGCAGCCCTGAGAGAGCCATAATAGCCATAGTCGAGCTGCAGAAACTGAGGCAGAGAAGTGAGTGGCTCAGGAGCACAGAGCTAGTCACTGTCAGGGTGAGGATTAGGCTCAGAGATTCCCGGTGCCCCGAGTACAGGTCACTTTTTTTCTAAGACACCGCTTCTCCACCTGCTGGTCATGAGGAGGGATCCTGTGATAAATGAAGTGGGGGTGGGTGCTAGCTCCCTTTTATGGATACCCAACCAGCCAGCATCTACTAATCCAAGGTCAGAGAAGAGCTGTAGCCTTGGGGGTTTAACACAAGCCTGGAGTGGCCAGTATTAATTTTTAGAATCCTTGCGGGCCCCCACCTTCTGCACTCGCAGGGCCAGAGTGGGCAGTTAGCCTTGACAGAGCGCTATGGGGCGGAACCACCATCAGAGAGCTCCTATACCCCACAGTCGCTAGGACCCAGAAGGAGCATGAGCAGCGGAGGGAAAGAGCAGCTGGCCTTCTCCCTGTCCCCTGTGATTTGGGCTGCCCTTTCCCCATCCTTTCCCCACGCCCCATTCCAGAGTAGCAGCTAATCAGCCTCATCTTCTCCTCTGCCTGAATAGCACTCAGCTGTGGAGCTGAGGCTTCAAGGGATTGCAAAGCCAGCTTCACAGCCCCCTGAAGCAGCCTTTCCCAACTGCCAGAACTCAGCTGTGCATAGGGGATGTCACCACTGACCCCCGCTCAGGTGTCCCATGCCCCCATCCCGGCAGAGTCACAGTGTTTAAGGCCAGCAGCTGTCCCTTTCTCCCTGCTCAAGAGCAGCAGGCCCCCAGCATACAAACTTGCCCCAGAAAAACTGGCTGAAAAATTATCCCAAGATCAAAATATCACAACTCTTCAAACCCATCAAGGGTTGTGGGGTACGATGGGTAGTGGGGTGTTTTATCGGCCATTTTGTGGATTGTAGGCCAAAGAAGGTTGACAACTGCTGCACCAAGAGAGGAGGATTTCACACAATTGCCTTGAGGCGCACACCCACCCCCTCCCTGCTGTCCTTGCAAGGTTGAAGGGCTGGGGAGCCTGCATACCACTCCTCTCTGTGGGTACCTGGAGAATACCTGTTTCCCATAGTAACACAAATGGCAAATACCCAGGAAAGTTCTCTATCAAAGTCTTACCAGTTGTATGGCCCTGGGGGATTCCTGTCTTCTGCTAGAGACATATAGCCACCTTCAGCCACACTGACCTGAAGTAGTAGAGATTTGCAGTCTATCTGCTGCAAGAAGGTCTAGCTAATGGGATTTTGAGATGTGCAACCATCTGTTTATGTTCACTACTGGAGTGCTTCACACTTAGTATATTCTTGCTGGGGGAATTGAACCTGCATCTTAATCTACCATTCTAACTGCTGGACCATCCTTCCTTACCTTTAATACACTGCTTCAAAGCCAGCCTCAGTTACCAGTCACTGAAGGGCCGTGTGGTGCCATATGTGAAAAGAGCTGGCGCTCTCTGGTAAATCACTAGTGACTGGGTTCCCGTCATAGAAGAACCTGCTTCACACTAGGCGTCCTTAGTGACATTCTCAGCAGACAAGTTAAGGGCATGAGTAGGCATGCATGGATTAAATGAGCACAGAAACTGGTCTCCCTTCTCAGCCCCTAGAGTTACTGAAGGCTCCTCCAGGTCAGAATTCAGGTAATTATCGTCAGGTAAAGGGATGGTAGGTTTACTGAACTTACATGCACTATGGGTTTCCCCAGTAGCATATTGTGCTATCGTCCAATTCATTAAAAGTTTGTAAACTAGGGAATGGGCATAAGAACGGCCATCCTGGGTCAGACCAAAGGTCCATCTACCCCAGTATTCTGTCTTCCAACTGTAACCAATGCCAGATGCCCCAGAGGTAATGAACAGAACAGGTAATCGTCAACTGATCCATCCCCTGTTGCTCATTCCCAGCTTCTGGCAAATCATTATGTAAAAAACCAAGACTATCTTAACCCTCAGCTCCTCTCTTAAAAATAAAGACAGTCTGGGACAATTTCATTCCCCTCTGTGTGTGACTCAGAACAGGTTATCCAGGCTGAAATCCTTCTTGGACTCTCACAACCACAGATTACTCAGCAGTTCTCTTCAAGTCATTTGAGTTCCAGAGTTCCCCAGAGTTGCGAGAAGGATGCCTGATTTGGAGGAACCCTGGCATGCCCCGGATTTCAATAGAACAGCATCCAAATCCCAGCAGAGAGTGTGCTGGACTTCAGGCACTCAAAAAGAATACCACAGAAGATAGGGGACCTATTGAGAATTAAAAGAAAACAAGGATGGTGTTAGGGGCGGGTTAGAAAGACCTGATTACACTGTGTGAGGGACACAAAGGAATGGGAAATGAGACAGTGGGGAAGAGAAGCATATGGATGAATCTGGCCCTGTAAGATTAACCCAGGAGAGACCCTTTATCTTTGTGATAAAACATGACATTTGTTCTACTTCAGATGACACAATGCAATCTGACAAAGTGACACACGTGCTCTCGGGGAAGCTATTGGAAATCCATCTTCTGGCACTTTTAAGTACCCTTGCAGTAAAAAGGAAAAAAAGCTTTTTTCCGCGCTGCGTTGAGAATCAAATGCTGTGCCATAAAATCAAACATAAGGAGGCTAGCTGGCATGCTGAAAAGAAATAGTGAATGGACATGGTTACTGCCTGTACTGATGATGTGCAGGGGTGGCACGACAGGAAATAAAAGCCAGGTATAGCTTTTCCACACAGTATGTAATTACACTGTGGAACTTGTTGCCACAGAAAGTTGTTGAGACCAAGAAATTAAGGATTGGACATTTATATGCATATCTAGAATATCCAGAGTTATAACTCATGCCTAAACTGCAAAGAGGAGCAGCAAGCAGGGGAGTTACGTGAGGGACTTCTCCAAGAAAAGGAGGAGCGACGATGTGACCCTTGGGGTGAGTTTGCTGTCAGTTTGTTTGTCGTTGTGTGCTTCCTTGCCGTGTGCCTGATTGATTTAAGTTTGTAGTGTGTTCTGTCCAAATGATGTCATGATATCCTCTCACATAGAAGATACCCATCCAGGGGAGGGAATCCTAGTTTTTAGGAAGAGACAGGTCATAGTTATGGGGGATTTGATCATTAGAAATATACATAGCTGGATTTGCAATGACCAGAAGAACCACATGGTGAATTGCCTGCTGGGTGCAAAGGTTGTGGACTTCTTGAGACATCTAGACAGACTAATGTGCAGTACTGGGGAGGAGTCAATGGTTGTCATACATATAGGTACTAGTGACCTAGAAAAAGGTAGGAGAGAGGTTCTGGAGGCCAAATTTAGGCTGCTAGGTAAGAAATTAAAGTACCTCCATGGTGGCATCCTATGAAATGCTTCTAGTTCCACGAGCAGGGCCAGTAAGACAGACAGAACTACAGGGTCCCAACACATGGATGAGACGGTGTAGGGAGCAAGAGTTTAGATTTAGAATCAATCAGGGTTGGAAGACACCTCAGGAGGTCAAATAGCCCAACCCCCTGCTCAAAGCAGGACCAACACCAACTAAATCATCCCAGCCAGAGCTTTGTCAAGCCTGACCTTAAAAACCTCTAAGGATGGAGATTCCACCACCTCCCTAGGTGACCCATTCTAGGGCTTCACTACCCTCCGAGTGAAATAGTGTTTCCTAATATCCAACTTAGACCTCCCGCACTGCAACTTGACACCATTGCTTCTTCATCTGTCATCTGTCACCACTGAGAACAGCCAAGCTCCATCCTCTTTGAAACCCCCCTTCAGGTAGTTGAAGGCTGCTATCAAATCCCCCCCTCACTCTTCTCTTCTGCAGACTAAATAACCCCAGTTCCCTCAACCTCTCCTCGTAAGTCATGTGCCCAGCCCCCTAATCATTTTCGTTGCCCTCCGCTGGACTCTCTCCAATTTGTCCACATTCCTTCTGTAGTCGGAGGACCAAAACTGGACGCAATACTCCAGATGTGACCTCACCAGTGTCTAATAGAGGGGAATAATCATTTCCCTCAATCTGCTGGCAATGCTCTAATACAGCCCAATATGCTGTTGGTCTTCTTGGCAACGAGGGCACACTGCTGACTCATATCCAGCTTCTCGTCCACTGTAATCCCCAGGTGCTTTCCTGCAGAACTGCTGCTTAGCCAGTCGGTCCGCAGCCTGTAGCAGTGCCTGGGATTCTTCCTTCCGAAGTGCAGGAACTGGGGAACCTTTTGGGAAGGAGGAGCCTATATAGGAAGGATGGGCTCTACCTAAACCAAAATGGAACAGATTACTGGAATTGTTATCCTGGAATTTGACATTCCTGTGTGTACCCCAGAACTTGATAGTACCGCAGTGACACATTTTGTATGTTCAGCCACTGTAAGCTGCAAACCAAACATCCCATAGCTAGGAATAATCTTAGGCCTTTGTGAGACAAGGTCAGACAACTGCATGCTTGTAGATTACTAATCAGAACAGGGGGATGGGACAGAAAGTTATGGAAGAGAGTGAGTGAATAATGACCTGGGGTTTAGGTGCCCCAATATATTCTTGTTATGGCTAGAAATGTTTTGAGATAATGAGTAGTTTGGTGAAATTGGAGAATTGGTTACCCAGTGGAGATCATTTTGCTGACCCACTAAGAGACACTATAGGTTATGTGCTTTGTTAGACTTAGCTATAAAAGATTAGGTAAAAGTAAATACCTCTGCACAGTCAGTCCGAGGGAGCTTTTCTTCAGGCAAGGAGCTGACATCTAAACTCCCCATCAGCTGGATGGAAAGAGGGCCCCTGGAAACCTGGCTGGTGATCACTTGAAACCATCTCAGACTGTGAGTAACGACATCTGGGCTGTCCTAAATCTATTGTGTATGTGTCTAATTAATGTCTAATAAATAGTATATTTAGATAAGAGCTCGGTTGCTTGTATCAAACATTTATTGATTTATTCCTAACACCACCTGGAGAGAAACGGTTAAATTACCACTGCTTTGGGTTGTGAAAACCCTGTGTAACAGCATGTAAAATTAAAAAGGTCATAGAGGAGTTTTTAAACTAAGGGCTGGGGGAAAGCTGACAGGTGTGGAGGAACACACAGTCCAGACAGACACATGCTGTAGGGGAGGATTTATTAAAGGAGCCATAGGGGGTCGACTCAATGGGTGCTCTGGATCAGCCATGGAAAAAATATAGGGGTGCTCCCCACTGGCAGCCCCGTGGATCAGTGTCTCCCCCATCCCCCGTCCAGGGCCTCCCACCTGCTGGCAGCCCATTGATCAACTCCTCCCTCTCAGTGCCTCCCATCCACCGCCATCAGCTATTCAGCAGTATGCAGGAGGCTCTGGGAGGAGCGGGAGGTGGAAAAGCAGGAGCAGGAAGAGGTGGGGAGCGGGAGAGGAAGCGGCAGGGCAGAGCGGGGGCAGGAAGGGGTGAGGTGGGGGCTTGGAGGATGGGGTGAAGTGGGGTTGGGGCCTGGGACAGAGCAGGAATCGAGCACCCCCCCCCCAGGATCTGAGTAAGTCAGTGCCTATGAAAGGAGCTACCCTATCTCCAAGTAAAGAAGAGAGTATAGACTTTGATAAAGTACAGGTAGGAACTGAAGAGAAACAGTCAAATGAAAAAGTACCATCCAGTTACATCACATGAAGACAGACAACTAAATATTGCCAAATGTTGTAAGTGGTTGTATACAAATGCTAGAAGTCTAACTACTGTGATGGGTGAACTTGAGTTCCTGATATTAAATAAGGATATTGATATAACAGGCATCACAGGAACTTAGTGGAAGGATGGCAATCAAAGGGACATTGTATTACCAGAGTATACAATATATAGGAATATTAGAGTAGGTCATGATGGTGAGGGAGTGGCAGTATATGTGAAAGAAAGCACAGGAATTTAGGAAAAATTTAGGAAAAACCTTCAATGAACCAAACTGTACCATAGAATCTCTATGGATAGAAATTCCATGCTTGAATAATAAGAGTCTAGCAGTAAGAATACACTCCCAATCACCTAACCAGGATGGTGACATTAATTGTGAAATGCACAGGGAGATTAGAGAGGCTACAAAAACAGAAAACCCAATAATAATGGAGGATTTCAGCTAACCCCCATATTGACTGGGTAAGTGTCACCTCAGGACAGGATGCAAAGATAAAAATTCCAGACACCAGTAATGATTGCTTCTTGGAGCAGCTAGCCCTGGAACTCTCAACGGGAGAGACAGTTCTTGATTTAGTCCTATGTGGTGCACAGGATTTGGTCCAAGAGGTGACTATAGATGACCATAATGTAATTACATTTAACATCTTTGTAGGGGGAATACCAGTGAAACCCACCACAATAGCATTTAACTTCAAAAAGGGGAACTACACAAAAAATGAGGGTGGTGGTTTTGCAGAAATTAAAAGGAACAGTCACTTGAGTGCAGTGCCTGTAAATTGCATGGAAACTTTTTAAAAACACCATAATACAGGCTCAAACTGTATGTATACCCCAAATAAAAAGAAGTAGTAAGAGGACCCAAAAAAGTCACCATAGCTAAATAACAGAATAAAAGAGCCTGTTAGAAATCAACAGATATCCTTTAAAATTTGGAAGTAAATCCTACTGAGGACAATAGTAAGGAGCATAAACTCTGGTAAGTCAAGTGTAAGAATATAATTAGGGAGGCAAAAACTAATTTGAAGAGCAACTAGCAAAAGACACCAAAACTAACCGCAAAAACTTTTTAAAAGTATATCAGAAGCAGGAAGCCTGCCAAACGAACAGTGGGCCCACCGGATGATCAAGGTACTAAAGAAGCACTCAAGGAAGACAAGGCTGTTGTGGAGAAACTAAATGAATTATGTTTTTCAGTGACAAATCTGAGGAACTGTGCCAGACTGAGATGTTAATAGAGGAGGTTTGGGAACAAATTGATAATTTAGACAGTAATAAGTCACCAGGACCAGATGGTATTGACACAAGCTTTCTGAAGGAACTGAAATATGAAATTGCAGAACTACTAACTGTGGTATGTAACTGTTGTATCAACCAGGCAAGATACTAACAAGCTTCAACAGGACTTTCTTTTCAAAGTGGAAACCTCTTTACCAAGCTGCTGCTGCACCCTCTGTAGCTCTCTCCCAGCCTCTCAACTCCTCCCCGCTCCCTCCTGTTTCCTGTCCTTTCAGACTCCCAACAGCCAGTGCTCCCAATTCTAATAATTACAAGCTACATCTAACACCACAGTAACCTGTGGCTTAAATAAGCCTCTGTACCAGATGACTTACTGATAGCTAATATAATGCTGAATTTTTAAAAACGCTCCAGAGCCAATCCTGGCAATTGTAGGCTGATAAGCCTAACTGCAGTACCAGGCAAATTGGCTGAAACTACAGGAAAGAACAGAATGATCAGACATATTGGTAAACACAATATGTTGGGAAAGAGTCAACCGAGCTTTTGTAAGGGGAAATCATGCCTCACCAATCTACTAGAATTCTTTGAGGGTGTGTAAGGGTTTTTGGTCTTCCCTCCCTGTCACTCTCGGTGTGGGGGGGAGGCATGCCCCTCACTACCATGTGGCTGTCCAGAAAAGCATAAGGGGGAATCAGAGCTTTCAGGACTCTGACCCCGTCCCAGGGCAGGGCAGAGCAACAAGCAGACTATGATGCTGGGTCCTCTGGGCAAGGCCGAGCAGTAAGCAGTCTAGGGAGCTCAGGCCTTCAAGCAGGGTGGAGCCACAAACAGTCTAGGGCAGCGGTCTCCAACCTTTGCATGCACAAGATCACTTTTTGAATTTAAGTGCAACCCAGGATCTACTCTGCCCCTTCCCTGAGGCCCTGCCCCTTCCCTGAAGTCCTCCCCTGCTCCCTCCATCCCTCGCTCCCTCTGTCGCTTGCTCTCCCCCACCCTCACTCACTTTCACCAGGCTGGGGCAGGGGGTTGGGGTGAGGGAGGGGTGCGGGCTCTGGGCTAGGGCCGAGGGGTTTGGAGTGTGGGAGGTGGCTCCGGGGTGAGCCTGGGGCAGGGAGTTGGGGTGCAGGAGGGGGCTCCCGGCTGGGGCAGAGTGTTGGGGTGCAGGAGAAGGTATGAGGTGCTGGCTCTGGGATGGGGGTCAGGGCAGGGGGGGGAGAGGGTGTGGGAGCGGGTTTGGGGTGCAGGAGGGGGTATGGGTTGCTGGCTCTGGGAGGGGGCTCAGGGGCAGGGGCTTGGGGTAAAGGAGGGGATTCAAGGTGCAGGAGGGGGTATCGGTTGCTGGCTCTGGCACGGGGCTCAGGGCTGGGGCGCAAGCTCCCATCGCAGAGCACTTACCTTGGGTAGGTCCCGGGCAGCAGCGCAGCATGGCTAAGGTGAACTCCCTGCTTACCCCAAGAAGTGGACGGCACGCTGCTCCCAGAAGCAGGCAGCACACCTCTGCAGCCCATGGGGGTGGGCACGTGGCTCTGCGCACTGCTCCTGCCTGCAAGCAGTGCCGCCGCAGCTCTCATTGGCCACAGTTTCCTGTTCCAGGCCAATAGGAGCTGCAGGGGTGGTGCTTGCAGGCTGGAGCAGCATGAGGAGACCCCTACCCCCTGCTCAAGGGCTGTGGGGGCATGTTGGCTGCTTCCGGGAGCGGTGTGGGGCCGGGGTAGGCAGAGAGCCACCAGACTTCTAGCAGTCAGAGATCACGATCAACTGGACGAGGTTCCAGGACTGACCAGTCAATCACGATCTACGGGTTGGTGACCACTGGTCTAGGGTGCTCAGACCTTCAGCCAGCATGGATCAACAAATAGTTTTAATGGGGGTCTGAATCTCCAGTTAGGGCAGAGCAATAAACAGTCTTTTGCCTGGTGTCCTGGCTCAGGCAGACGGCAGACAAACACAGGCCTCTTGTCCTAAGGTGGGGAGGCTGCCACCCCAGGGATGGGGCGGCCGCAGCGGTTAGGGGGACCTGGGCCCACCCTACTCCACCAGTTCCCAGCCCAGGGCCCTGACAGTGGCAGAGAGCTCTGATGAGGTTCAATAAGGATAAGTGCAGGGTCCTGCACTTAGGATGGAAGAATCCAATGCACCGCTACAGACTAGGGACCGAATGGCTCGGCAGCAGTTCTGCGGAAAAGGACCTAGGGGTGACAGTGGACGAGAAGCTGGATATGAGCCAGCAGTGTGCCCTTGTTGCCAAGAAGGCCAATGGCATTTTGGGATGTATAAGTAGGGGCATAGCGAGCAGATCGAGGGACGTGATTGTCCCCCTCTATTCGACATTGGTGAGGCCTCATCTGGAGTACTGTGTCCAGTTTTGGGCCCCACACTACAAGAAGGATGTGGATAAATTGGAGAGAGTCCAGCGAAGGGCAACAAAAATGATTAGGGGTCTAGAACACATGACTTATGAGGAGAGGCTGAGGGAACTGGGATTGTTTAGTGTGCGGAAGAGAAGAATGAGGGGGGATTTGATAGCTGCTTTCAACTACCTGAGAGGTAGTTCCAGAGAGGATGGTTCTAGACTATTCTCAGTGGTGGAAGATGACAGGACAAGGAGTAATGGTCTCAAGTTGCAGTGGGGGAGGTTTAGGTTGGATATTAGGAAAAACTTTTTCACTAGGAGGGTGGTGAAACACTGGAATGCGTTGCCTAGGGAGGTGGTGGAATCTCCTTCCTTAGAAGTTTTTAAGGTCAGGCTTGACAAAGCCCTGGCTGGGATGATTTAATCGGGGATGGGTCCTGCTTTTGAGCAGGGGGTTGGACTAGATGACCTCCTGAGGTCCCTTCCAACCCTGATATTCTATGATTCTATGACCACTTGGTCAGCAGGGATGCCACTGAAACACGCTAACCAGTATTGTAGCCACACAACCGGATTATTGTCTGGTGTCCCTGGGGTACTTCCTATGACCCCGTTGCAGTGTACCTCTATCTCATGGAGGTCCTCCATCCCCCCCCAGCACTCCCAGTAGCTCCTCCACGCTCCTATCCTTTGGCTGACCTGATAGTCCTTTAGGGTCCTTAGCACTGCAGGGCTCATCCTAAGGCATCGGGCTTTGCCAAATCCCTTCCAGATGAGCTGCAGGACCCGCCTTTTAAGCTTCCTATCCCCGCCATCCGCTACCAGGAGGTAGATGGGGCTTCCTTCCTGTCAGTCTCAGCGGAGGGGCCACACCCCCTCACTATAGGGTGTCAACAAGCATGTGGACAAGGCTAATCCAGTGGCTATAGTGTACTTGAACTTTCAGAAAGCCTTTGACAAGGCTCCTAACCTAAAGCTCTTAAGCAAAGTAAGGAATCATGGGATGAGGGGGGATGGTCTTTTCATGGATCAGTAACTGGTTAAAAGACAGGAAACAAAAGGGTAGGAATAAACTGTCAGTTTTCACAGGGGAGAGATGTTAATAGCAGGGTCCCCGAAGGATCTGTATTGTGACTGAAACTGTTCAACATATTCATAAATGATCTGGAAAAAGGAGTAAACAGTGAGGTGGCAAATTTGCAAATGATACAAAATTACTCAAAATAGTTAAATCCAAAACTGACTGCGAAGAACTACAAAGGGATCTCACAAAACGGGGTGACCGAACAACAAAATGGCACATGAAATTCAATGTTGATAAATGGAAAGTAATGCATATTGGAAAACATAATCCCAACTACACGTACAAAACAATGGTTTCTAAATTAGCTCTGACCCTTCAAGCAAGAGAACTTGGAGTTAGCAAGGACAGTTCTCTGAAAACATCTTCTCAGCAGCAGTCAAAAAAAATTAGGGGAACGGTAGGAACCATTAGGAAAGGGATAGATAAGACTAAAAATACCATAATGCCACTTTATAAATCCATGGTACACCCACGCCATGAATACTGTGCAGTTCCGGTCATCTCATCTCAGAAAAGATCTATTAGAATTGGAAAAAGTACAGAGGGGCAACAAAAATGATTAAGGGTATGAAACAGCTTCCGTATGAGAAGGAATTAAAAAGACTGGACCTATTCAGTTTGGAAAAGAGACGACTGACCGGGGCGGGTATGTGACAGAGGTCTATACAGTCATGAGTGGTGTGGAGAAAAAGAAGAAGGAAGTGTTATTTACCCCTTCACAAAATACATGAACCAGGGGTCACTCTATGAAATTAATAGGCAGTAAATTTAAAGCAAACAAAATGAAGTACTTCTTCACACAGCACATAATCTGTAGAACTTGTTGCCAGCGGATGTTGTACAGTCAAAAAGTATAACTGGGTTCAAAAAAGAACTAGATAAGTTCCTGAGGGATAGGTCCATCAATGGCTATTAGCCAAGATGGTCAGGGATGGAACTCCATTCTCTGGGTGTCCCTAAATCTCTGACTCCTAGAAGCTGGGACTGGATTACAGGAACTCAAAGTGCCTTGCTCTGTTCATTCCTTGTGAGGATCTGACTCCGACCACTGTTGGAAGACAGGATCCTGGGGCTTGATGAACCATTGGTCTGACCCAGTATGGCCGTTCTTATGTAAAATAAACGTTCAGAGGGGATATTACTATTGTGCTTCAGGGATTAAGCCAGTCTCTAACTATTAGACATTAGGATGAGACCTGACGTGAGCGGCAGATTATCCTACATCTGTCACTACAGGGTTTTTACATTGTCCTATGAAGCTTGTGGTATTAGTTACTGTCACAGTTAGGATACAGAACTAGATGGACTTTGGGTCTGATCCAGCCTGCCAATTCCTATATACCTAGGAAGGGGGCAGCACTGAGACATATCTGTACACACCACTTGAAACTACATTACATATACATTAACATATACGCCGTACAACTGAGAGTGTCAGCACAAATGGAGATGGGAGGGGAAAGCGGGATCAGAGAGACTAACATGTCTCTGACATCAGGACTGTGGAGATTACCCGGCAAAGGTGATACAGCCTCAGGGCTTCCACGGAAACCTTGTCCATAGCTGTGAACTTCACCTTTAAGAGGGGCAGCTTAGTAGCCCTAGGAGCACAGTTCCTGAAGTCTTTAGTTAAGTCTTTCCTAGGCAGAACTCCAAGGCCCTGACTCAGCAAACACTTAAGCATACGCTTAATTTTAAGCATGTTGACATCAAGGAGACTACTCACGTGCTCAATGTTATGAGTGCTTTAGTGGGTCGATGTCAGGACTCCCATGCTGGTGGAGGCCTGGGCCTGAGTGGGAGAGGACTCAAGAACATGGTGCGAGTTCAGTCTAGACTCTAGAGGGTCAAGGCCGGAAGCAGCAGTTTGCATTAGCATCACGCCAGAGGATCAAGTCAGTGTCAAAGGACCGGGCCGGAGCCAAGTGAGTCAGCCGCAGTAGGGTTAGTGGGACAGAGGCAGAGCAAAGTGTCAGGAGCAGAGCAGGGCGGCAGGGATCAGAAGGGAGGACAGGTATAATGAGTGTGCACCAAGTTCTGTTTTGCACAGCCAGGCAGGGTTCTGCCTAGATGCACAGACGGCCTCCAGGTGTTTTCCCGAGGCCTTACACAGGGTGCCTGAGCCAATCAGGAAACACAGTAGGCACTGCAGTTAAGACCTCCGTGGATGGGCCATCCAGTAGTGCTTAGACCCATAAGTCTCATAGGCTGCTGTTCCCCACTTTCTGAGAGCTTCCAGGTGGCAGTGTAGACACAGCAAACCTGGGTTCCATCCCCAGATCCTCACAACTGGGGTTTAAATGAATTCACTGGCTGTTTTGCCTTAATAAAGCCTGCAGTATTTGGGCCTCTATCTGCCCCCAAAAAAGCCCCAATGACTGGTTTGTTTCCCTAACCCATACATGAGTCACATTTAGAAAGTTTCATTAGTGGTTAATTGATTTCAACTAGCAAAGGGGAATGTAGATTCATATCAGGTTCTCAAACAATGAATTAAGTGCCAGCATTTTAGCTTCTCCTGATTCCATTTCTAAACAAACATAATCCATTTTATTAAAGTTGTATCCAAAATCTGAAAACTATTAGCCTTAATTAGAAATTTAGCAAATCAATTCCAAACCAATAAATGCCAGAGCTGAAGGAGAGGTTTGTTCTGACAAGAGCCCTGGGGAAGGTGAGTGCTTACTGTAAATGTTAATGCTGAAGAGCTCTGGGGGTGGATTGTGGGAGTTAAACCATTCCCTGGCATTATTTAACAGATAATCTTGTGAAAGCCTGAAAGGAATGGCTAAGGACCATGGCATAATAGACCCAGGTGAGCCTTGAGTCAGCCCAACATTCAGAAGCTGAAACTTCGCAGTTAGAGTGGCAAGAAGCAGCTGTAGGCACAGGCTGGCACCGAGGCTATTTAACACACTCCCCCCCCCGTCCCCCGAGAGATGCAAATTATTGCAGATGAAGGGCCAGATTCTTGTTTAAACTAAGGCCATTTATCCGCAGTCTGACACTAAAAGGGATCTTAAATAGGGTGCAAATTTGCGTACACTTTAAGGGCTCTTTAGGCTGCCAGAATGGTGTAAAGTGGTCTTAGGCCATGCATTAACTACTGTGGCTATGGAAGAACAGCTACCGTACTGCACCTGGGCCGCAGTAGTGCCATAGTGTAGACAGGTTATCCCATCTAAGTCATTTATTCAATTTTTATGCTCACCCCAGTCATGAATTCCCTGGAGTTAAATTGGGGTGGGTCTAAGTCCACTCGGTCTAAAACCAGAATGCCATAGCATGAACTAAGGACACAACTAGGATTGTGAGCCATAGCAGTCAAGGACAGGGGAAATCAAAGTTCCTAAATGGAGTCACAGTGGCATGGACAAGACATCAAATGAATGGGTAGAAGACAGTGAATAATAAGAAAACACAATGAGAAAATGCAGCTCTGGACTGTTTGTTAATTGAATTTATTTGAAGGAACCATCCACCCCAAACTCATTGAATAAAATATGGAGCCACTACTGTGTGACCTGTTTCACTTTGTACTTTCAGGGAGTCCAAAGAGTAATAGATATCTGCATCCAGCATACCAATGCCCCAACTGTACTTGCCGTATCAAGGGTGAAATTCACACTGATGCAGAAGGATAAGCACACAGCCTAGACACCAATTCAGCCCTCAAATCGGAATGGGATTAAAGCGGTGACTTAGCCTTACGCTGACCCTCTAAACAGGGGCTGAGCTTCACCCTTACGCCCTGATGCTGCCGCAGACACTTGTGCATGGGATTCCCCACACGCAAGGGTTTGCAGGACTCGAGCCTCTGTGAATTAGAGCCATGAACTGTATAGAATCATAGAATGTTAGGGTTAGAAGAGACCTCAGGAGGTCATCTACTCCAATCCCCTGCTCAAAGCAGGACCAACACCAACTAAATCATCCCAGCCAGGGCTTTGTCAAGCCAGGCCTTAAAAACCTCTAAGGATGGAGATTCCACCACCTCCCTAGGTAACCCATTCCAGTGCTTCACCACCCTCCTAGTGACAGAGTGTTTCCTAATAGCCAACCTAGACCTCCCTCACTGCAACTTGAGACCATTGCTCCTTGGTCTGTCATCCGCCACCACTGAGAACAGCCGAGCTCTATCCTCTTTGGAACCCCCATTCAGGTAGTTGAAGGTATATGTAGGGTGCTGAGTCTAATTGTTTGACCACTCTATCTATCATAGAAATATGAATGACTACGTGGTTGCTAAGGCCGGAAGCACTCAGATAGCATGGTTTGTGGCTATAAATGCCCAGAAGAATCCAATTATCATGGGGGACGGAGAATGGATTCCTAGATCTGGGATGAAATCAAGGCCTCACTGAAGTCCATGGGAATTTAGCCATTGACTACCATGGGGTCAGTATTTCATCCCTGGTTCCTCCAGTTCAGGTTTGAGGGGCACTGGTGTGGCTCTTCCATTGCTTTTAATGACACTGTGCCTCGTTTGAGTTCAGGCCCTATCACCTTCAGTCCAGCCTCTTTCATGAGCATTACAGTCATTTACTTTAAAAAGAATAATTTAATTAAAAAAAAACACTCTCTGCAAATGGAACTTATCAAATCATTCTGCAGCTAACCCTCTGTGTTTTATGCTTCTTTTGATAGATTGCATATTATTTATATTACAGGAGCATTTAAGGCTCCAATTAAGGATCAGGGTTCAATCAAGGATCATTGTGCTAGGTGCCGTACCAACTTGTGGAAAAAAAATCCCTAGAGTGCTCAGATTCTAGGATTGTGACAACAGGTGGAAGCAACAGCGAAATGAGAGAGGGATGGGTCAGTGGCCAAGGAAGTAATTATATGTCTATCCTATATGAGGTTTACTTAATACCAGAGTTTATACTCCTTACTATTTTCCTCAGCAGGATTTACTTCCAATTTTTAAAGGAAGACTGTCTGTTTCTAACAGCCTCTTTTATTCTGTTGTTTAGCTACGGTGACTTTTTTTTGCTCCTCTTCCTATTTCTTTTAAACCTGGATGCGTTAAGGACAAGAGAGGCATCAGGTCTTGCAATACTGAATACAGGCACTGCACCTATTAAACCATTAGTGAAAAGCAGAAGCGAATGTTGTTAATCTGATTTAATGAACAGGGGACCTCGTGCATGAAGTTAAGTGGCGCCAGTACCTGAACAATTGTAGCGTTGATATGGAATGACAAATTCATCTGCCTCCCAAATTAGTCACCCACTATTAGTAAATAAACCCATTCAGCAGCTGCAAATGTAAGATCGTTTTACTCATTATTTTACTGCTAAGATTCTGCTTGAGATTTCCAGCTTGTACCCACGAGATGATCTTTCAGCTCGGGGCACCATGATCCTAGGGCATTAACTTAACGAGCTTAAAATAATGAGATCGGGCCTGATTCAAAGGCCACTGAAGTTAGTGGAAAGACTCTCATTGACTTCAGTGAGCATTGGATCCCCCACATTCTCATGAGGTGAGAGGCATGGCCATGTAGCGACGGGGGTAGTGAGATAGCAGTTGTTGACCACCATTATTTAACTCCTGCTTCTTCATGTGTTCAGGTTTCTGTATATAAGTCTGCAGACAGGGTGAAATTTGCCCCTGTTTTGAGGATTTCAGTACGATTCAGGTGGGACATAAGACCAGATTTTTAAAGGTATTTAGACACATGAAGATGCAGATAGGCACCTAGGGCTAGATCCACAAAGGGATTTAGCCCCATCTGCCATTTTAGGCACCTCCAAAATTTAGAATCTGAAAAGTCCCACTCAGCTGTCGCCTAACCCTGTAGGTGCCTAAGTTTCCACTGACTCTACATTTGTGCCAGTGGACATATGCAAAATCCTGCCTAAGTCCTGACACCTAGCACCTACTCAGGCCTAAATCCAGGCAAGATCCTCAGGCCAGATGTTCCCCTGCCTATGCCATCCGTGGTGTCCAATCCAGTAGGTTTTCTCAGAGGCTACTGGGGACCATGCCTGCTGGATCAGGCCCCACACAAAAGGTAACTGGTGAAAACAGCGGTATGCCTTATAGCCTAGTGGTTAGTGCACTCACCCAGGATGTGGGAGGCCCAGATTCAAATCCCTATTCTGTCTAAATCAATGTGGGGATGTTAATGTCGGTTTCCCAGCTGGAAGCCCTAACTCCTGAGCTATAGAGCATTCTGACTTGGGAGCCTTTGAATGTGTGCCAGGCTTTGTATATCTAATTAAATATTCATTGAGACAGAGGTTGACTGTGTACCCTAGTGGCTAGGAAGCTCATCTGGGATGAAAAGAGTCATTCAAGTCCCTGATTGAATGAAGTCGTACATATATTATATAAAGTGGAACAGCCTCACCAGAAGCACCAGGAGTACTGCATCCAGAATACCTTACAACTCCCCTTGGAGGTGTGGCATCAAGTCCCTGCTCTGCATCAGGCAGCGTGGGGATTTGATCCTGGGTGTGCCATATCCAGGGTGAGTGCTCTAATCAGTGGACTACAGGGCATAAGGTGTGGGGGGCACCCCTGCTGTTTTTGTGAGAAGCGGTTCACCTGGGCTACAGGCATAGGCGGCGACTCTGTGGGTGCTCCGGGGCTTAAGCACCCACCAGAAAAAATAGGGAGGGGTTCAGGAATTGCAGGACCGATTAATATTTTGTGGGCACCAGTGCCCAGACTGGGGCCCCGCCCCTGCTCTGTCCCCGCTCCACACCGAGGCCCTGCCCCCGCTTGGCCTCTTGCCCTGAGGTCCCGCCTATGCTCCACCCCCAAGCCCCGCCCCTACTCGGCCCCTTCCCTTTGAGGCTCCACCCACTGCTTGCCCCCAGGGGGCGGGGCCAGAGAGGAGCACCCACTGGCAAAAACAAAAGTCAATGCCTGTACCTACAGGTCTAACTCCAGGACAGGATTCACAGCCCAGACTTTGGCGCCTCATTCCCTTCGAGAGCATGGTCTTAAGCCCGATCCCTCTCCTTGGCATTTCCTACTGCCTCCCTGCTCAGCATGCTGGTGTCTGTGAATCCCATTCTTAGGCACCTAGCTCTCCTCGTGCCTTGCGTAAGAAGCCTGGGTGCCTAACATGAGACTGTGGATTCCACTGGGAGGCAGGGTGTCTGAAGTTCTACATTGCAATGTTGAATCTAAATCCCCTTTGTGAATTTAGCCCAGAGTTTAGCCCAGAATTTAGCCCAGAATTTAGCCCAGATTTTCAAAGCACCTAACTCCCACTGACTTCAAGCTTTTGAAAATCACCCCTAGGCACTTATCTGCATTTTTAGGCTCCTAAATACCTTTTAAAAGCTGACCCATAGACCTTATGATGGTCCTATGTCTAGTGGTGCTTTGCACCCATATTCCTGGAAAGGAATAAAAATAGGGCTTGAATTTGTCAAACAGGAAATAGACCGTGATGTCTAGTGTAGACTAGAGAGGTTCAGTTTTCAATATAAAAGAGCCCATAAAATAGGAATTAAATTTAATGATGTAATAAAAGTGCAATTATGTTTTCATGGTTTATGTTATTTGAGGTGAATTATGCTGCAATTAAGATATAATCAGCATAATAACTACATGAGGGTAATATGTTTAAGCATTAATATTAGTATTCCATAGCTGGATGGTAAGCAAGTCAACTGCCAAAGAATAATGGAACAATAAAAGTCGCTTGAAAACAATGTATGTTTCTTTTAGCTTATTTATATTTTTTTCCACCCAGGATGTAAAAATCATGGGCCCTATTCTTCAGTCCGTACCCAGGCAAAAGCACCAGTCCAGTCAATGAAGAATTCTGGAGAAGCAAGGAGAGCGAGAATGTGGGTAACTGGGTTAAAAGCAAAATAAGGAAGGAAATTCAGTCTAAAACACCATCCCTCCAATCTAACCTCAGGGTGAAATTGATCACTTTGCACAGAGCCAGTGATGGTAATTAAGAGTGAGGGTAATTAGCCACTGAAACAATTTACCTAAGGTTGTGGTGGATTCTCCATCCCTGCAAATTTTTAAATCAAGTCTGGATGTTTTTCTGAAAGCTATGCCCGAGTTCAAACAGGACGTGATTCAGAGAAGTCCTATGGTCTGTAAAAAGAAAAGGAGGACTTGTGGCACCTTAGAGACTAACAAATTTATTTGAGCATAAGCTTTCGTGAGCTACAGCTCACTTCATCGGATGCATGGAGTGGAAAATACAGTGGGGTGATTTTATATACACAGAGAACATGAAGCAATAGGTGTTACCATACACACTGTAAAGAGAGTGATCAGGTAAGGTGAGCTATTACCGGCAGGAGAGGAAAAAAACTTTTTGTAGTGATAATCAAGGTGGGCCATTTAAACCCGGAAATCCTGGATGACCCATCATCTCAGGCATTGGCACCCTGACTGCAGGATTGTCTGGCTATGTAGACTCCCTCCTCAGGCCCTATGCTACCAGCACTCCTAGCTGTCTTCGAGACACCACTGACTTTCTGAAGAAACTACAATCCATTGGTGATCTTCTTGAAAACACCATCCTAGCCACTATGGATGTAGAAGCCCTCTACACCAACATTCCACACAAAGATGGACTACAAGCCGTCAGGAACTGTATCCCCAATAATATCACAGCAAACCTGGTGGCTAAACGTTGTGACTTTGTCCTCACCCATAAGTATTTCACATTTGGGGACAATGTATACCTTCAAATCAGCGACACTGCTATGGGTACCCGCATGGCCCCACAGTATGCCAACATTTTTATAGCTGACTTAGAACAATGCTTCCTCAGCTCTCGTCCCTAATGCCCCTACTCTACTTGCGCTACATTGATGACATCTTCATCATCTGGACCCATGGAAAAGAAGCCCTTGAGGAATTCCACCATGATTTCAACAATTTCCATCTTACCACCAACCTCAGCCTGGACCAGTCCACACAAGAGATCCACTTCCTGGACACTACGGTGCTAATAAGCGATGGTCACATAAACACCACCCTATACCGGAAACCTACTGACCGCTATATTTACGTATATGCCTCCAGCTTCCATCCAGGACACACCACATGATCCATTGTCTACAGCCAAGCTCTACGATACAACCGCATTTGCTCCAACCCCTCAGAGACAAACACCTACAAGATCTCTATCAAGCATTCTTACAACTACAATACCCACCTGCTGAAGTGAAGAAACAGATTGACAGAGCCAGAAGAGTACCCAGAAGTCACCTACTACGGGACAGGCCCAACAAAGGAAATAACAGAACACCACTAGCCATCACCTTCAGCCCCCAACTAAAACCTCTCCAACGCATCATCAAGGATCTACAACCTATCCTGAAGGAGACCCATCACTCTCACAGATCTTGGGAGACAGGCCAGTCCTTGCTTACAGACAGCCCCCCAACCTGAAGCAAATACTCACCAGCAACCACACACCACACAACAAAACCCCTAACCCAGGAACCTATCCTTGCAACAAAGCCCGTTGCCAACTGTGCCCACCTGTCTATTCAGGGGACACCATCATAGGGCCTAATCACATCAGCCACACTATCAGAGGCTCGTTCACCTGCACATCCACCAATGTGATATATGCCATCATGTGCAAGCAATGCCCCTCTGCCATGTACATTGGCCAAACTGGACAGCCTCTACATAAAAGCATAAATGGACACAAATCAGATGTCAAGAATTATAACATTGAAAAACCAGTCAGAGAACACTTCAGTCTCTCTGGTCACTCAATTACAGGCCTAAAAGTGGCAATTCTTCAACAACAAAACTTCAAAAACAGACTCCAACGAGAGACTGCAGAATTGGAATTAATTTTCAAACTGGACATCATTAACTTAGGCTTGAATAAAGACTGGGAGTGGATGTGTCATTACAATGTAAAACTATTTCCCCATGTTTATTTCCCCCCAACACACACACTGTTCCTCACACTTTCTTGTCAACTTCTGGAAATGGCCCACCTTGATTATCACTACAAAAGGTTTTTTTTCTCTCCTGCTGGTAATAGCTCACCTTACCTGATCACTCTCGTTACAGTGTGTATGGTAACACCCATTGTTTCATGTTCTCTGTGTATATAAAATCTCCCCACTGTATTTTCCACTGTATACGTCCAATGAAGTGAGCTGTAGCTCATGAAAGCTTATGCTCAAATAAATTTGTTAGTCTCTAAGGTGCCACAAGTACTCCTTTTCTTTTTGAGGATACAGACTACACGGCTGGTACTCTGAAACCTATGGTCTGTATTATACAGAAGGTCAGACTCGATGTTCACAGTTGTCCCTTTTAGCCTTATAATCTCTGAATCTATGAAAAGGCTACACACACCTTAGAACTTTAGTGGACCTAAGTGTTGTGTAATGATGATATTTATCTGCAGTATATGGTTCAGCCACGAGATGGCACTGTGTTCTGTATAACCTTCCTGGCAGGGTGTGGTACCTGTTAAACAAAGAAGCCAAAGCTGGAACTCAAGCTGCATGGAAGCCTAACGCTACATCTACACTAAAGCTCAGATCAATGCTCTGAGATCGATCCACCCATGGTTGATTTAGCGGGCCAGTGGTCGATTTAGCGGGTCTAGTGAAGACCCACCAAATCGACAGCAGATTGCTCTCCAGTCGACCCCTGTACTCTACCCCTGATGAGAAGAGTAAGGTAAGTTGACGGGAGATTTTCTCCCATTGACCCCCCACAGTGTAGATCCCGCAGTAACTTGACCTAAGGTATGTCGACTCCAGCTACATTATTCATGCAAGTGGAATTGCGTAGCATAGGTCGACTTACCGTAGTAGTGTAGACATAGCCTAAAGGTTTGGATCTAGGGTTAGCAGCTGTTTCTTTAATACATACCTCCGGTTTAAGACAGACTCTGATTCCATTTGTTGTGATACCACATACAGGCCTTGGGCTGGCCCTGTGCACAAGGGTTAGTTTCACCCTATCTGTGTAAAGTCGAAATATAATTATATTTTACACATAGGATAGGAGAAGACAACCCAACCCCTCCTCACCGCCCCACCCCCCAGCAGGATTTTGGTGAAACTGTTCTTAGTCCCCACTCTGAAATCTAACCTCTGTGTCGTCATCATCATCCACTCTGACATGGTCCCCATTATCCTTCAGGAAGGAACTGTCCATGGGGGCAGGTTATCCCATGACTATCGGGTTTCTTACAGCTTCCTCTGAAGCAGCCAGGCCAAGCAACTGCTGGAAAGAGGAGTAACTGAAACTCAGCTCTGATCCAGTATGGCAATTCCTATGTTCCTGGTCCATTCCCAAAGCTAGCTAGGCCAAATCAAGTGGATACTGCGGCAATGCTATCTATAACTGTGTCTCTCTCACTGCCCCAATGACTATTTAAGTGTTTATCCACAGTGGAACAGTCATAGTTGGACCAGAAAGAGAGAGTCTCTGTAGTGCAGTGTTGAGTTAGGACACCCATATGGGAGGTGGAAGACCCTAGAGCCAATCCCCCTGCTCCAATCACACTTTCATTATTTATTCACAGTGGGAGCTGCTTCAACAGGAGAGACTGAGGGAGCCCATAGCTCAGTGGTCAGCAAATTCTTCTGAGAGGTAAGAGCTCCCTGTTCAAATCTTTTTTTCCCTCTGTGGTAGGGAGGCTGGAACTGAACCCAGGTCTCCTACATCCCAGCTGAATGCTCTAACCGTTGGGCTTCTCCTTTTTCCCTCCAAATTTGGAACAGGACCCAATCCACTAACCAGGCTCGGAGGCTGCCTACCAGAGCAGAAAGAAAAGGAGTACTTGTGGCACCTTAGAAACTAACAAACTCACATGTGACTTAGGCAGGCAAATGCTTATCTTCCCCCAGTTTGTGAATCGCTCTGCAATTTAGGTGGGCGACTGATGTCCAGGCACCTAGAGTGGGGCAGCAGCACGTGTGCCCTACAGTTTAAACCTTAGGCACCTGCGAACTTTTACAGGGGAAAGTTAGGCACCGAGTGACTTTAAGTGCCTACAGGGTTAGGCAGCAACCAAGCGGGAGTTTTGTGGAGTTCAGTGGTGCTGCAGACTGGAATGTAGGCACCTAAGTGGCTTCATGGATCACATCCATAGTGGCTCCTTCATTCAGCACCCCCATTTGGCTGGGTCCCACAGTAAACACCTCAGGAGTACGCAGGCTCCTAAGGGCTGACAGGTTTCAGCTAGTAAAAATGCTGCTGCTACTGGGATTGTGACTGGATTGAGCAAGTATGTTTGTTCCAATGCCAGGCTTGCCACGCTTCTCTTGACTTATAACTATTGTGACAAAGCTCTGCCCTTGCCTCTGTGGGTCCCACGTTTCCTGGCGGATTTCACTAGCCTCAGAAGCTCACTGTGACCCTCCACGTAACCCTTCTCTCTCTAGAGACAAGGGTCAGAGTCTACTGAGCCATTTTCATCATAAGCCAGTGAGGGAGGTGAGGAGAAATTATCCTTCCTTGCACAGTCTGTTGTCTCCCAGTCTCAGTGATTAATCAGGGGGTAAAGGTGGGGGGGGAGCTCAGGCCCATCCTCTACTCCGGGCTCCAGCCCAGGGACCCTAATAGTATCAGCTATGGTAGCTGACCTTTTAGAAACATGACATGTACAATTCCCTGGGCTACTTCCCCCACAGCAGCCCTCACTTCCTCAAGCTCCACTTCACCCTTTCCTCAGGGCCTCCTTTCTTG
The DNA here is from genome assembly GCF_965140285.1 of Lepidochelys kempii. Classification (NCBI taxonomy): domain Eukaryota; kingdom Metazoa; phylum Chordata; order Testudines; family Cheloniidae; genus Lepidochelys; species Lepidochelys kempii. The sequence goes on from NC_136381.1 coordinate 261,337,095, forward strand.
TGCCTGATGTGGTGTGTACTACTCAGCCTCTCCAACAGCACAACTTCCTCCCACAGCTCCTGACATGCACACCCACCTGACTAACAGGGAGGCTTTTAACTAGTTTCAGCCAGCCCCTGATTGGCTTCAGGTGTCCCAATCAACCTAGCCTTCTCCCTGCCTTCTGGGAAGTTCTTAATTGGCCCCAGGTGTCTTAATTGACCTGGAGCAGCTGCCATTTCACTTATCCTGGTACTAGGGATTTGTTTAGCCTGGAGCTAATATATCTATCTCCCACTACTTTTCCATCTGGCCTTGCCCCGTCACACTATGCTGAAATATTGGCCTACATCATTTTTCTGACTTCTTCACCGCTCATGTCTCCAGGCACCAGCTGAAGTCATCCTCAAAACTTGAATGGCATGAGTTTCCACCACTGCCCGTGAGAGATTATGCCACACATGGGTGATTTTTTTTTTTGTTGGGAGCTTTTTCTTCCTGGTATCTAGCCTTTCTCAGCTTCATGACCTTACCCCTAATTACGCCTCCTTGGCCTGTAGTACTGACATCTTTAAATATATTTACAATTTGAAATGAGTGGTTGGAGCTTCAGCCTTTTAGCACCTTCTCTCTGGAATACCCTGCTAAGAGGTATCAGAGATGAGGCTGCCCTTCCACCCTCTATTTCTTAAAGGAAGCCTGCTTGCTTTATTTTCCTTTGCCTTCAGTCACTGGTTCAGCAAGGCTAAAGACAATACTAAGCTATAACTGCTCTTTGTGTAAAGTGTCATGAGGTGGCAGAATGGACTCTCCATCTGTGAATATCCCCCTGAGTGTGCAGAGGAAGGGAATCCATCACCATCATGGACTCTCATGCACTTTGCTCCTGAACCCCATTAAAGGCTCTCTGTGGTGTCTGGGATATGTGTGTGGGGAAGGATGTGCAGTGTTGTTGCCGCCGTGTTGTCCCAAGATATTGGAGAGACAAGGTGGGTGTGGTAATATCTTTTATTGGAGCAACTTCTGTTGGTGGGTGAGACTAGCTTTCGAGGCAGAAGTGTATTGGGCCTGGAAGGGCATGAATTATTCCAATAAAACATACCTCACTGACTTTTCTTTCCCCCCCACCCCAGCCCACTGGCTTTTCCACAAGTAGGAGTATGCTATCCTACCATTCTTTGAATTGCAATATTGCTTTCCTGCAATGTTGCCTGCTCTCATAACTTTATCAAGAGTCTCACAAAATTGGTGGTCACCTTAAAGCTCTAGCTCCTGGAGTCATGTGATTATTTGCAAATTTCAGTTTCCATTTTTAAAAAACCCAATCTCTAGCCCTCATGTTTGTAACTAAAAGCTCAAACATCAGAAGGCAAATTGAAATGAACTCAACATTTGTTCTTTTTTTTTTACCATCTCATTATTTTTAAGCCAGTCTTATGATTTGGAGGGGCTGACTCATCATTTTTGAACACTTGGACTCAGCAATACCAAATTTGCATCTGAGCATGCGTCGCAAATAGTAATTAAACTAATAATTAATTGCAAGTATTAAGCTCAACACTATCCCTATTAGGTAGCTGATCATTTAATCAGCTTATTATTAAGTTATATGTTTTTAAGTACACTTAAAAATTATTCCATGGGTGAAAACTAACAATGCCCAAATTCTTTTTTGAACAACTGTGAAAATGGGTAATTAATGACAGAATTTTTCAGAGACCCAAAACCTTAGCAGTGTATGTAAATGCTGCATGATTATGGAATCACACAAGCTTTAGTTTTGCAATCACTTCTTTTACGTTCAGTAATATCTGGTCTGTGCTTTCACATGGAACAATTTGCCTCCAGCAATCTGCACAAGTGCTACTTATGTTTACATTTCTAAGAGGTGCCATGTTAAATACCAATTAGCTGCCTATCTGCAATCCTGAAGTTAAGGTATCATTAATTTGTTTGAGGTGTTATAAGGGTTCTCTTGAGCTTTCATCTTAATTACGTCTTGTTTTGCTAAAGGCTCCCTGTTGACTTACTTGCTTTCTTGTGTTTCCTTTCCTTAATTGTTCTTATAACTTGTGCAAACTTAATAGGGCAAACTGGATGTCACATTCTTTCTAGGGGCTGATCTACTAGAAGATAAGAGTTTACTACTGCTGCCAACCAATTGTGGTATTCCTTTAGCGCAGGTGGTGGTTGTGACTGGGTAAATTAAAGTGTGGATTTAAGAATTATTTTTGATAAAACATAGCAATGAGTTACCTAGTTAGTTGCATTGCATTACATTGACTAAAAAAACACTTGTTTGTTTTTATAGTTTCACTGAAGAAGGTTTTTTAACATTTTCACAGGAGGATTAGGAGTAATCTGCAAAGAGTGGAACTGAAAAGCCAGGGAAGTCTTCCTCAGAGGGGCTTAGATATTGCTGGAGGTAGCATGAGAACAGACAAAATCCTCCCACTCATACCATTTCCAAGCAATAAATTTGCAATTTGTAAATTTGCAATTTGTCCTAAGGGGCAGCACATAGCTGCATTGCACAGGAAGCATACTAGAGAATGAATTGTGACCCAGAGAGTAACCATTCCAATTCTGACCCTACCCCCATTGCTCTAGGGAAGGAGCAAGGCCCGATCCTCAAAGGTGTTTAGGTTCCTAACTCCCACTGAAATCTAATACATATTAAACACCTTTGAGGAGTCTGGGCCAAGTTACTTCATCCCTTTTCATGGAGCAGTTCATTCCCATGTGCCCAATTAGCTACTCTGGCCAATGCGCGTGTGTTTGAGGGGGTTGGAAGGAGGGGGGTGAAGCCAGGGCTCCTCCCACTCCTCATTACATCCCCCCCACCTTTTCATACTAGGGGGTATCAGCGTGAATAGACCCTTCTCTCCCTCCCTTAGCTGGAACCACGCTCTGAACAGGAGTCTTTCTCATGCCGACACTCCAATTCAGTATGACTGCTGGAAGCTCAAAAAGTCCATTCAAAGGAAGAGAGCGGATGAAGATGGCGACAGGGAGTAAGTTGAGAGGAATGACTCTAACAGTTACAAGGTCATTAATTCAGAAGTTATACTTTATTGACTATTGCTCATTAATTTGCCATCCCAATCCTCTCCCTGTCTTAGTCAGATGCCTAGTGGATGATCATTCAATGTGGTAAATAAATAAAGTTAAAGCTAGAACCGATGCCTGAATGCAGAGCTCCTGATCTTATTTTGTTCTTGAGCCTAAGCATAAATAAATCTAACGAGCAGATCAAGGACAGACAGTGTAGATATGTGAAAGCAAGTTTGCTTTAAAGAGAGACTTTATTTCTGTGCTTCCTTGTTCAGACTGAGCAAGATGGGAATTTGTAGAGAGAGACATATGGTTTGCAGTAGTTAGTTAGAGCAGGAGCCTGGAGAGTCAGGAAGGCTGGGTTCTCATCCTAACCCACCCATAGACTGGTTGTGTGAAGTCACTGAGCCCCTAGCCTCTGTTTGCCAGAAGCTGGGAATAAGCGACAGGGGATGGATCACTTGACGATTACCTGTCTGTTCATTCCCTCTGGGGCACCTGGCATTGTCCACTGTCGGAAGACAGGATACTGGGCTAGATGGTCCTTTGATCTGACCCAGTAGAGCCATTCTTATGTTCTTATGAGCTTCCCTGCAATGCAGTTTGTGTATCTTTTAAGGGGTCATAACAATCATAGCAACAGCTAATTAGTTCAGAGGGCTGCTATATAGACTCATCCTCTCTCAGCTTCTCCTTCAGTCATTGCTGCTCTTTTGTGTGTGGAGCTGACCCTTGTGTGTGGAGCTTCCTCCTTGAATTACTCTATAAAGCCACAAACCGCTCTTCCTCAAGATCGACCCCTCCATAGCTGAAGCCATGTGATCTTGTTTTCCTCACCTTCACACTCCTTTGTCACATCTTGTCTCAAATTAGGACCCGCTCCTGTTACCACTGACATGCATGCTTAACTTCCCACATGTGTCTAATTCAAGTAAAGTCAACAGGCTAGATTTTCAACCGTTGAGAGTGATCATAGCTCCACTGAAGTGAATGGAGTTATGTTAATTTAAGCCAGTTGAGGATCTGTACTACATACATGTACGTTTGCAGGACCTGAGTTTTGGCTTGTAAACTCTTCAAGTTAGGGACTCTCTCTCGCCATGTGTTTGTACAATGCTAACATAATGGGACCCCAGTCCTGTATGGAGGTTCTAGATGCTACTGTGGTGCAAATAATAAATAATAATCCATATTGGTAAAATGATTTTGGATTTTTGAGTGAATGCTGCTACATCTGTGCAAAAGATTAATTATATCTATCTATGTATATATCGGTGAGAACTGTGTAAGTTATCCTGCAGTCATTTTGGCTGAGTGGAGGTGAATGGATCTTAAAAATGCAATTTGCAACTGCGAGTAGCACAGATCATTCATCTTTTTGACACAGTTTTTGCTTCCTGCTTCTGTGAACACATTTGCAGCTGCCATAAATCTATAAAAGGAGCAGATTAATATTTTCCCATCTCCCCCTTCATATTCTTTGTTCTGATTATTGCTGCCAGTCAGCACTGATTTTATTGTCTCTTATTACTAATTTGTATTTAGAATTGCTTTCTTAAGGAAGAGGTATTCACCCTTCCAAACCAGGCTGAAAGACAGAAGGAATACATCTTACTCAATTTTACTTGTTCACCACAGGGCAAATGGGCCAGAAAATACTAATACCTAGCTCTTTTTACAGAGCAATTTTCATCAATAGATCTCAAAGTTCTTTACAAAGGAGGTTAGTATCACTATCCCCATTTTACATATGGGGAAACCGAGGCATAGAGATCGGAATTAATTCGCCAAAGATCACGCAGCACCCTAAAACCTAAAGCTTCTGTGTTCCAGTCCCATGTGGTATCCACTATCTACACTGTGCCTTTGCACCACTCTAAGCAACCCTCAAACTCTCAGAGCAGGTGAAAGTGGGGCACAACCCTTGTGCTGATCTCTGTGCGGGGTTTAATTTCACCCTTGCTGTCCACCTTCTTTCACTGGGGTCACCTCAGCTCAGCTTCATGTATCAGTGGAGATTAATACTCATTTTGGGGGCCATTCTAGACTGGGGCACATTTTGGGAAGCCAACTACACTGTTACCGCTGTGTGGCTAGCCAAGCGGGTCAAAATGCTGGACAAAATTTTCGTGACAATGTCATCCACTTTTTTCATCAAAATGTTGGCAGCACAGGAGTGGGTGCAGAAAGCCAAGCCACAGCAGTGCGTTTTGAAGTAGGTGAGACACACAGGAAGTGGGATGGTAGGGGCATAGCGAGCAAAGAGCATGAAGGGAGAGACTGTGAGAAAGTTGTTCCTAGGTCTCGGAGCTGAGAACCTGTGGATCTGCTCCAGTGAAGGCATTTTTGACATAACCTCACCTTCCAGGCAACCACGGACATCATACTTAAACTTCTGTAAGCAGTGTGAGTTGCTGTCACACAACATTCTGACTAAACAATTAGCGGTGCACAATATCAATGGAGGACATATTAAACGGATTTAAATCACCGTCCAATGACAGTGTTTCTTCTGGGGCTTCACAGGGACCTATTTTTGGCCCCATTTGATATCTATATGAATGATCTGGAAGAAAATATAAAATCACAGCCTGTAAAGTTTGCAGGTGACATTAAAATTGGTGGAGTGGTGAGTAATGACAAGGACAGGTCAGTTATGCAGACTAATCTGGATGGCTTGGTAAACTGGGTTTTTCCAGACAAGGTTCATTTTAATATAATCAAATGCAAGGTCATATATCCAGGAACAAAGAAGGTAGGTCATATTTACAGGGTGCGGGACTGTATCCTAGAATGCAGTGACTCTGAAAAGGATATAAGGGTCATAGAGGATACCCATCTAAACATGAGCTCCCAATGTGATGCTGTGGCTAACATGGCTAGTTTGATCCTTGGATGTATAAACAAGGGAGTATCATGTTGAAGTCGGGAAGTGGTATTACCTCCATGTATAGCGTGAGTAGGACCATTACTGAAAAACTGTATCTAGTTCTGCTGCCCACATTTGGAAAGGGTTCAGAAAAGAGCTTCACAAATGATTTGAGGACTGGAAAACATACCTTACTATAAGCAGTTTAAGAAGCTCAATCTATTTTAGTTTATCAATGGCAAGGTTGAGTGACTTTATCATGGTCTAAAAAAGAACCTACATATGGAGAAGACCTCTAGTGGTAGAGTGCTCTTTAATTTAGCATAACCAGATCCAATGGCTGGAAGCTGAAACTAAAGAAATTCACACTGGCAGTGGGGCACAGATTTTTAACAATGTGGGTAATTAACCATTGGAATAATTTACCAAGGGATGTGGTGGATTCTCCCTTTAAATCAAGACTTCATGTCTTTCTAAAAGATATCCTCTAGCTCAACCAGAAGTTATGGACTTGCTGGAGGAATTGCTGGGTGAAATTCTATGGCCTATGTTATCTAGGAGATTATACTAGATGCTCATAATGGTTCCTTTTGGCCTTAAGATCTATGAATCACTGATTTTGGCAATTCCTCTCCTTTGAACTAAATAGTCTATGGGTTCATTTTCCGCTCCCAAGTTCTAGTTTCCTTCATCTTCTCAACCATCTGCTTCAGCTTCCCTTCTAAGTAGATAAAGTCACAGCTCTTGGTTGGCCTCCTTGGTATAGATCCACTGCTCTGTGGCTTCTGTTGTGATTCTCATTTTAAGTCGCGGCGTGACTCTTCTATGGCACTTTTCATGTTGTTGGAATCCCCAAGTAGTGTGGTTCTCTGTACTCTCAGTCAACATCTTGGTAGCTTGTACAACAGTGTAGGGAGCAAAGATCTTTGTATTCTGCCTTCAATTTCTTTTTCTACTTGTTTTTGAGTTGTTCATTTTTAATTTTTGTCACCAGATTTGCTCTCTCTCTCCAACGCATATTTTAACATCATCAAAGTCAGGCTTGGGATCCAGGTGGAAGCGTTGTTGAATTACATCTACCCTGGAGCCAGCATCATGCATTGTGTTATTCCCCTTCAGACAGAAAGGTTTAATTAATTTATACACTCGATAAGAGTAAATGAAACAAATACATTCTAGGCACAGGAGGATATGATCATAGCTTCTAAGTGATTTATTTCTCCAAGGTAAAGCACATTATGTACATGGCAAATAGAAATAAGCAAATATTTTGCATGAAAGGAAAATGATACACCGAGCCAGATTTCTGAAAGGTGTTGACGACTTTGAACTTTGCTACGGAAGGCTTCTGAATGATTGCTCAGCTCTGATATACAGGCTTAATCTATCTCTATGCCAAAATAAAATAAAAATTTGAGAACAAATTCACCTACACCTGTCTCACCGGTGAACAGTAGGCCTGATTAACATTTGGACAGGAGACCATTAAGAGAAAGCCTAGGTGATGCAAGAGAAGGTCTTTGGAGATTCACTAGGGGGCATTCTTTCCCCTCTGAGGGTAAGTTTCCACTACAAAGTTAACTCAAGTTTCTCCACTTAGTCTAGCTCGAGTGCGAGCATCCACACTGAAAAGGGTAAGTGGAGCCATATTCACTTACTGTGTCCACACTGACACTGAACTGCATGAGATACTAGGCCTTCTGGGGTCATTTCCCTTAGTTCTTAACTTTGCACTACAGACAGATACAGGGCATGAGAAGTGGCAGAGAGTCTTTCTGCAGCGTCTTCAAGGAGGCGATGTTACTGGGACATGCTGTCCCCTTTGCAACATAAGGATAAGGAGGAGTACTTTAGGCAAGATTGGGTTGATGATTGTGCTGCTTTATAGGCCCGATACAGTCCAGTCCAGTGGATTCCTTCCTCAGCTAGCTTCAGGGAGACAGTGCCACAAGACTTGTGATTTCTGGTCCTGGACGTGAAATCATAGAGTTTTCCTGGCCACACACCACAGATCTACAAAAACTTTGTGTTAACTTTCGTCAGCCAGCTGCACACGGGGAACATGTTTTCCTGAATACCATGGGCAGGGTTAGAATGCCGGAGTGGGCTATTTATACTGGCTATTTATAACTTCTGGTCCGGTAGCAGGGAGTAACTAGGCAGACACAACAAGGGCCCGGGGGAAAATTTTGGGAAGAACCTGGGGGACTATCAACACTTGAGTGGTCTCTAGCTGCAGCCACACAGCATGTGGTAGCTTGAGCATCAGCATCACTCCAGTTTTAACCTATACCCCCAGATGGGCCAACTAGTGTGAGTGTAAAGCACCACCACACTGAAGCTAGAGATTTTTGGGTGTGGATGGGAGTTGGGTCTGGGGCAACGCTTGAGTTAGCTGTGCAATGAGGACAAGCCCTGAATTAAGCCCTCTGCATAGCGACAGGGTGCACGGTGCTGGTGAAGGTGGCATTCTCTGGATGAGACCGAAAACTAAGGTGCTGAGTGTTTCTGGTTATTTAAGATTCTGTGGTGATTTTCTGAAGATTAGGGGCATCTTCCCATGTGTCCTGGGGAATTACACTGTGAGTGAAAATAAATGAAAAATCTAAAGGTTAGCCCGCCCCGGAGAAAGGTCTGAGTCAGGTTCTGTTTAAGTGATGGACAAAAGTTCACCTTTGGTCTGTGTAATCATGTTGGTAAAGGACTTGCCATATCAGATCAGACGATTCATTCATTCATCCAAGGGCTAGATCCTTCATTCCTTGTGTAACGCAATCCAGGAGAGTGTGGCTCTTTCCATGTAAGAGGATCAGCATTTGCTACAGCTGTTGGCTAAAGGCCTGGTCTACACTGGGTGGGGGCATAGATTTAAGTTACGCAACTTCAGGTACATGAATAACGTAGCTGACGTCGACGTACTTAGGTCTACTCACCGCGATGTCTTCACTGCAGTAGGTTGGCTGCTGATGCTCCCCCGTTGACTCCGCCTGCGCCTCTTGCTCCAGTGGAGTACCGGAGTCGACAGGAGAGTGCTCCGTGGTCGATTTAGTGCGTCTAGACTAGACAGGATAAATCGACCCCCCGCTGGATCGATTGCTGCCCGCCAATCCTGTGGGTAATGTAGATGAGCCCTAAGGGAGATAATCCTTTATGAGAGGCTCGTGCTTTTAATCAAAGCATTTACGCACATGCTGATCTTTAACATGCTTAGTTCCGTCCCTGTTCATCAAAGCACTTAACTGTGTGTTTAGGCCCATTAACTTCACTGGGCCTTAGATGTGTGCTTAAATGCTTTTAAATGAATTGGGGCCCTTGTGATGAAGTCCTTGGTTCAAATCTTACTGATAGCCCAGGCAGGATGCATTATACTTGTGCAATCCACTTTTTAAATCAATGGTAGCTTCAGATATGCAAGGTATATTGGACCAGCCACCAAAACTGGCTTCTGACGATATGCACTACTTGATGCTGTGAGTTGGGGGGACAGCATGCAGCTGACTTTTCAGTGCAGAACTAGAGGGAAATTACAATTCAAAGACAATAATTATACACTGAAAACTGGGTTGTGGTTGGATCCAGCTTATAAAAGCCTTTTAAGGTAACTTTTACACAGTCCAGAGCTGTCCGGAGCCAAATGGGCTGTAAGCAACTGCTCAGCATGTATACTGGAGATTAAATGAATTAATCTTCTGAAAATCTTGAGGTCTGCTGGAAGGAAAGGTCTTAAGATCTAAGTTGCCCATGGATCCAATAGCAGCATGCATTCTTAGATGGCTGATTTTACTATTGAAAGGCCTGGACCATGCTGGGATACCACGTCTTCCCACCTCCGTAGCTCAAGGGACTGGTAATGGAATTTCAGGGGGACAATCTTCCCCCCGTGCCAACCTGTTGAATGAAAATCCACAGAATTAAAGTTTTAGTTTTTTAAACAGAAAGCCGGATTCCCATCTGGTGTAAAATGGTCTAGTTCCAGCGACAGAAACGAGAGCTCTGAGGATGATGGGAGCCACGATCTCTCCTTCCCCTCACTTCGGCAGGGATATAACAGGGTTGAGACATGCTGGTGGGGCTGCTGGGGGCAAGGTTGCACTGCTACAGCCTGTGAAGTAAATGCTGGGTAAAAAACCAGAACTGGAGAACGAGATTCTACCCAGAACCTTTTTGCAAGCGCTAAAATTAACGAAGTAGTTTTGAAACATGCTTAGTATTTTCAAAGTGACTTTTCAGACTCTTAGTATTAAATGTAGTACAGTAGCACCGAGCAGACCTGTCAAGGTTCCTCCCCGTCTCTGAACTCTAGGGTACAGATGTGGGGACCTGCATGAAAACATCCTAAGCTTACTTTTACCAGCTTAGGTTAAAACTTCCCCAAGGTACAAATTAATTTTACCCTTTGCCCTTGGAATTTCCACTGCCACCACCAAACTTTAACTGGGTTTACTGGGAAACGTAGTTTGGACACGTCTTTCCCCCCAAAATCCTCCCAACCCTTGCACCCCACTTTCTGGGGAAGGTTTGGTAAAAATCCTCACTAATTTGCATAGGTGACCACAGACCCAAACCCTTGGATCTTAGAACAATGAAAAAGCATTCAGTTTTCTTACAAGAAGACTTTTAATAGAAGTAAAGGAATCACCTCTGTAAAATCAGGATGGTAGATACCTGACTGGGTAATTAGATTCAAAACATAGAGAATCCTTCTAGGCAAAACCTTAAGTTACAAAAAAGACACACAGACAGGGATAGTCATTCTATTCAGCACAGTTCTTTTCTCAGCCATTTAAAGAAATCATAATCTAACACATACCTAGATAGATTACTTACTAAAAGTTCTAAGACTCCATTCCTGTTCTGTCCCCGGCAAAAGCAGCATACAGACAGACCCCGACCCTTTGTTTCTCTCCCTCCTCCCAGCTTTTGAAAGTATCTTGTCTCCCCATTGGTCATTTTGGTCAGGTGCCAGAGAGGTTACATTTAGCTTCTTAACCCTTTACAGGTGAGAGGATTTTTCCTCTGGCCAGGAGGGATTTTAAAGGGGTTTACCCTTCCCTTTATATTTATGACAAGACCCAACTGAGATCAGAGCTCCATTGTTCTACACACTATGCAAACACATTTTAGAGTCCCTGCCCTTATGATTTTACAATCCAAGGCCCTGATCCTGTAAACACTTATGCACATGCTTAATGCTACACATGTGAGCAATGCTTTTGAACTCAATGGGACTGTAAAGTTAAGCAAGATACTGAAGCTGGGATATACACTGGGGACTTCCACAGGCATAGCTATGGTGGTCAGGGGTATGAAGAAGTCGAATGCCTGACTGACATACCCAGGCTCGCAGAAGTCCCTAGTGTAGACATCGACATATCAGCAAAGCTGTGCTTTTACCGATATCACTTGTTTTGCTCATGGGGAGGAGGGGTTAATTTATTATACTGGTACAAAGTGCAGTTTTGCTAACATAGGTGATTCCGCATTCCTTATGTAGTGTACTGGCATTCCTAGGCCGGTAATGAATTCCTAGTGTAGACATGGCCTGAGGTATGTAAAGTTAAGCACATGCATAAGTGTTTCCAGGGTTAAATAGACAAGGAAGACAAAGGGTGGGAGAAGAGAAGTATTATTAGGCCCATTTTTCAGATGGAGCAGTGAGGCACAGAGAGATTTAGGGCCTGTTCCAATGCACTGAAGTCAATGGGAGACCACTGGTTCCAATGGGCATTGGATCAGGCCTACTCAAAGTCACTCAGGAAGTCTTTAGCAGAGCCAGGAATTGAACAATGATCACTTGAATCACTGAGCCCTGGTCTACACTTGGGGGGGAGTCAATGTAAGGTACACGACTTCAGCTACGAGAATAGAGTAGCTGAAGTCGACATACCTAGATCGACTTATCGCGGCGTCTTCACGGCGGTGAGTCAGCTCCCACCACTCCCCCGTTGACTCTGCTTGTGCCTCTTGTGGCGCTGGAGTTCCGGAGTCGATGGGAGAGCACTCAGGGATCGATTTATTGCTTCTAGACTAGACGCGATAAATCGACCCCCGACATATCGATCACTACCCACCGATCCGGCAGGTAGTGTAGACCTACCCTGAGACTAAGTCTACACTAGAGGCCTATATGGGTATAACTACGTCACGTGTGGGGGGGTGAAAAATCCACCCCACTGAGTGATGTAATTATACCGATCTAAGCCCCATGTAGACAGTGCTGTGTCGACAGCAGATCTACCACCTCTTGGGGTGGGGGGGTAGATTAAGTACGTTAATGGGAGAAGCGCTCCCACCGGTATAGGAGCATCTTCACGTATGGGTGCCGCTGCAACCGTTTTAAGTGTAGACCTGACCCCCTGAATGAGAAGAAACAATGAGTCCAGTTATAAAATACTAGCCTATACCATCATGGTGGCTCCCAGACAGCTGGGGCAGAGCAGCCCATTTTCATAAAGATATAGCCAGACAAAAATATCATTCAAATTCATTAACACAGCATTGTGACTGGTTCTCTTTGTGGAACATCTTGAAGCGAAATAGTAAAATGACAGGAACTAGCCTTTGACAGGGCTCAGAGATTCCAAGGCCAGAAGGTGACCATTGTGACCATGTAGTCTGACCTCCTGCATAACATATTCCATAGACAGGAACTAGCCTTTGACAGGGCTCAGAGATTCCAAGGCCAGAAGGTGACCATTGTGACCATGTAGTCTGACCTCCTGCATAACGTATTCCATAGAAATTCCCCAAACTAATTCCTAGAGCGGGTCTTTTAGAAAAACATCCCATCTTAATTTAAAAATTGCCTGTGATGGAGAATCCACGATGACTGTGGTAAATGGTTCCAATGGTTAATTACCCGCCAGGTCAAAAATGTACCCCTTATTTATGCCTGTATGCCCCACACAGGCAATGAAACCCTTTCACCCTCAGGAAGGGGTGGACTATTAGACTGTCTGGCTGCCCCTGGAGGGTGGGCCATGCTTAATTAAAGATGCAGTGCAGCATGGGAAGGAGCTGGCTGGTAACTGTAAAGAAAAGAAGCAGAGATTAAAAGGGGATGGTAGGGAGAGAGGGGAGCTTGTGATCCTGCTTTAGTAGCAGAAAGCACAGAAAAGGTGCCAAGGAGGGGCTGTGGGAAAGGGCCTGAAGGAAAGTCAAGACAAGAAGAAGCCCAGGGAGGCCATGAGGACTCTGAAAGAGCAGACTTGCCACAGGGTCCCTGGATAGGAACCTTGAAGAGAATGAGGGTTCCCCTAATAGCTACTTGAAAAGGAGGTGCGGAAATGCCCTGACACAAGGCAGGCGGGGGAGGGGGAAGAGGGACTGAGAGGGAGAAAGCATTATTGAATGTGGAACTGGGCCTCCAGGGAGAAAGTGCTAGGAGGTGTTGTTCTGCACAAGAGCAAGAGGATAACCCCGCAGAGACCAGGAGGAGGTGAAAAGTCTGCAGAGGAAAAGTCTGCAGGGGGTGGAGATGAAAAGCTAAATTCAGTTTATTGGACTCTTGCCTTACCCCGGAAGGGGTGGGACTAGCCATGACCTGGCTGGAGGGCTAAGTCACAAGAAGAGGCAGACCGCCATGGGGTTGGAGCTGCTGTTGACAGGAGGTGCTAGATGAGGCGAGCCTGCTTTGCCGTGCCCAGGCATGAGGCGTGCACCAGGCATGAGTCAACTCTTCTATATAGCCATTAGCTTTATTTTTGGGAAATATTAGGAAGTGGGTTTTGTCTTGCTGTTCTCCCTCCTCTCCTCCCCCGACACACACGCACTCCCGATTCATCTACACGAGCTTGGGGCTTAGTGAAATCTTGTCACATTGTGGCTAGACACCGTACAGCCATTTCATATGAGCAAAATTATTTCCCACAACATCTTATTCTAGTAAATAACTTCTATAGCAAATCTTTCAGCCAACCAAGCAATATTGTAGAATTGTAAATTGCACTCTCTTTACAAGATATTTCTTCTGGTTCAGTGTTGTTGCGTTTTTGTTTGTTTGTTTGTTTGTTTTGTTTTTTAAACCTTGAATTTCTGTGATGTAAGTGCATTTTCATGCACTGTTGTAATGATGATGATTTATGGTTTAAATGTGCTTTAATGACTCATTCATCTGATACTCTCAGATGATACAGGCAGTAATTTTTAATAGGATGTGTTATTTCTTACTTTCCAATGAAAGTTAGCTTGAGCACCTCAGATATGGAGATTAAATCATGTTTAATAATTGATAATAATTGTTAATAATTAAATACTAATTCCATTTACCGAGTAGTGGTTCTATTTATTGGAATCATCCTCCAGTTTACAGCTTTTGTGCAAAGTACTTAAAATGTACTATGTAGTGTAAGCAGTGTCAGGATGAGCTCCATCCTGACATCTGGTGGTGAGGTGTGGCAAGCTGTGTAAAAGAACTTCAGGGGCCGATCTCATTTGCATAGGCATACCCACCCCACCTAGAATGAGGCCATAGCTGCCCAAATGGTCACTTTGGCTGCTGTGGGATCCCCAGTGTCTCTGTTATTGGGGCAGGAAGAATAAATTGTTATTACCCTGATTATGGGAACTGTGCTTGGAACTGTACTTGGCCTTTTGTTATGATGGAGGGACTCACCATCAACTAAGTAGCACTCGCTAGGCAAGGGTCATGGATTCCAAAACACTGTGAATTGAGAGAGGCTGGGGATAAGTATTAATACTTGGTGGTATGGGCCCCTTGGCGTGGGCCGTTCATGCTAATTGTACTTCCTCCTCTCTCCACTGTGGAATATCAGAGCTAATTTTGATTTCATTAGAAGTCTAGTTACAGGCTGCTGAGCTCACTTTGGGCTAATGGTGCACCAGCACTGAGGCTCCCCTACTATAAGCTGAATTCACCAGAGAGCTGAACTGACTAAGAGCTGAAATCACTGAGCGTTGTGTTAAGTAGTGGGGGAGCCTGAAGATATATTGTGGAGCAGTTTGCGGGACGGCTGGAGTGCCTTGTGGACAGGCTGGTGGAGCAGATCATAGGACGGCAGGAGCTGCTGATGGGACGCGGAGCAGTTTGTGGACCGGCTGGTGGAGCAGTTCGTGGGCCGCGGAGCAGTTTGTGGACCGGCTGGTGGAGTAGTTCGTGGGATGGTGGGAGCTGCTTGTGGGCCGCAGAGCGGAGCTGAGCGAAGCAGTTCGTAGGGCGGCTGGCAGAGCGGAGCGAAGGCCTATGGAGCTGTGGGGCGGTCAGCTTCAGATCATGTAAGGTGCCTCTTACCCCCGCCCCCATCTCCGCCCAGGTTGGGAGGTAAAGCTCTGCAGATAAACTTTCGAACTCTGGGGCTGCCCTGACCAGGGACAGAGACTTTTGGGTCATTGGACTTTTGGGACTTTGGGTGATTTTGGGTTGCTGGACTCAAGAACCAAAGGGAAAGGGCATGCCCCAATTTGCTTGGGGTGGGTTTTTTGCTCATGGGTTGTGTTATGAATCCGGTTGGTGGTGTTTCCCCAACATAATGCCACATTGTTTCTCTCTGTTATTAAAAGGCTTTTGCTACACTCAGACTATGTGCTTGCGAGAGGGGAAGTATTGCCTCTTGGAGACGCCCAGCGGGGGTGGTATATATTTGTCCCAGGTCACTGGGTGGGGGCTTGAGCCGGTTTGCATTGTGTTATTGGAATGGATCCCCTAGATATTGAACCCGGCCCTTGTTGCTGCCAACTCTGACGGGCAGAAGGGTTACAGTAGCTGTAAATATTGTTACAATTAATTTCAAAACTGCTAAAGGAGCACTGTCAACTTAAAAATCATGCCTTATAAATACCTTTCTTCTGCTATGTGTCTATCACACTGGACATTTTTAAAAAGGAGAAGCCTCCAGGGGCTGAAATTTCCAAAGCAGGCTAGGGGGTTTAGATACATTTCCTCCATGCACTATTTCAAAAATAGGAAACTGAGACATGTCTTCCATTAAAATCAATGGTTAGCGTAGGTGCTGGAACTAGGGGTGCTGGTGATGCTGCCTCACCCCCTGGCTTGAAGTAGTAATAATAGCCCAAATACATGGCCTATGCCTTCCGCACCCTCGCTATAAAAATTGTTCCAGTACCATGGATGGTTAGCAAAAACAACGAGGACTCCTTGTGGCACCTTAGAGACCAACCAATTTATTTGGGCATAAGCTTTCATGGGCTAAAACCCACTTCATCAGATGCATGGAGTGGAACATACAGTAGGCAGGTATAAATACACAGCACATGAAAGGATGGTTGGGATTTTCAAAGGAGAGTAATCAATCACCCAGTTTCCATTTGTGCCTTTGAAAATCACTCCAAATGTGTTTAAATCTCCTATTTTGAAAAACGCAGTCCTACTTTACTTTGGTAGTTTGTATTGTCTTTTCGTTTCCCTTCTACCTGAACAATGAAAAATAGGTATCGTCGCTTTCAGTCTCAGCTCCCCATTCTGCAAACACTTACACATGTGTGTAGCTTAGCTACGTTGAGCAAGCCGCCTTGATTTCAATAGGAATCCTCATAATAGTAAAGCTAAGCATGTTTGCAGGATCTGGACCTTACATTTTTAGTGCTGTACTGTGCAGGGGATGTTTATTTAGCATATGGATGTAATGTGGGGTGGCGGAGGCAGGCCAGGGGGCCTTCCAGAGCAGTAGTCAAGGGTACGTGAGTGGCCAGGTAGCTGGCAGGTCAATCCGTATCGGAAGCAGTCAAGGGCAATAGCTGGAGTCCTCACGAGACTTGATAGCTGAAAGAACTGATCCAAGGGGCTGGGGCAGTGGGTTGGTGGAACAAGGCCTTCGCTTGCCCTCACACAAAACAGTTAGAGACCTCCTCCAAGTGCAATCACCAGTGCTTCTTTTATTAACAGTGTCAGCTCCCACTACCTTCTATTTACAGACAGGTGTAAACCAGCAACCTGGGGGACAGCTCACTTCTCCAGCCAGCAGGGATGCACAGCTTTTGACTTGACTTGACTTGACTTGACCCTTTCCTTCCCCCCACTTTCACTTCCTTCCTGCCAGCTTTATATAGCCCCCTGGCTAATGAGGTCCGCAGGTGCTCGTCTTTCACCAATTAGGCGTGTCATACTCAGCCAGCCCCAATTAATCCTTCTTAATTGGAGCTGGGCTAACAGAGGCCTGGCTCAGGGCATCCTGGCCAGCGGCCTGTTACAGTTGAGAAGGTGAGGTGAGACAAGGGGGCAGAGCGGGGCAGTCAATGCATGCTGTGGCCTGTTGCTCAGACAACTTCCTCTTCCAGCTGGGGCCTTTATACAATCCAGGCACCCAATGGAAGTGCTTCCCGTCCATGCAATCAAGGGTCAGGGGCATGGCTGCTATGGGCCTGTAGACCTTTAACACTAAGGCTGTTGATCAGAGACAACCACGGAGGCTAAGGATGGCATCTGTGGGCCGGAATTCACTGCTGAGGTCAGGACACAGGAAACATTTTATTTTAGGATTTAAGACTTACATTGAAATTCATTATTTTTATATGTCGGTTTGTTTGTTTATTATGTATGACCTGCGCAGCTAGGAGCCACTGGAGCCAAATTTGTCTCTTTAACAAAATCAAACACACAATTACTGATTTCTCCTCCGTTACTCAGACTTGGCAAGTTGTGCCACTAAAATCAGTTGGGCTAATCACAGATGACAATACCACATCGTGCAAGTAAAACAGGGCCAGATCAGACCCTAAGTTATAGTTCATCATTCATTTGGCAGTCTAGCATGTAGCTCACGAAAGCTCATGCTCAAATAAATTGGTTAGTCTCTAAGGTGCCACAAGTACTCCTTTTCTTTTAGCATATGTCAGTTATCAAAGGAAAACACTTAGGTAGCAGAGAATTCCCTGGGTTTGGGGTACTGCTGGCTCTTAGAGAGTCAGCACCAGAAGTATGTTGGGGCTTACATGGAGTAAGTGAGCAAGGCTGCTAGGGTGACCAGACAGCAAGTATGAAAAATCGGGATGGGGGTGGGGGGTAAGAGGTGCCTACATAAGACAAAGCCCCAAATATCAAGACTGTCCCTATAAAATCGAGACATCTGGGCACCCTAATGGCTGCATTCCTGTAATTCCTGGGGTGTAGAATGGACCTATTTGGGTCCTAAAATATAAGCCAGTGAGCAGTATGACCCTATGGATCATGAGTACAAAGGTGGGAAACAGCAATCTTCTCACCTCCACACACACACACACACACCTCACCTTGCAGCCATCATGTTTAAGGGAGAGAAATCGGGGAAAGAAAGAATAAACTTCTCTGGATCCCCCAGAATCGTATCTATGGGCTGGGCACAAAATCTGGTCCACTCCCCGTTTTGTAGCTAGTTCATGAGAGGTGTGCAAGTAGAAATGAACCTCAATTTATGCACATCCTCGAGAAGCCACTTTGTATGTGGCCTGTAAAATTTCTGAAGAAAGATCAATTTGTGTTTCATTTTATACAGACTCCCATGCAAAATACATTATGTCATATTGCCTAAATAACTGACAAAAAGATTGTGGTGTTCGAAAGTACAGTTTTATTATGCATGTTCTTTATGACAGTGTAATGTAGTGTTGTAGTCATTGGATATTGTAGATTAATAAACAATGACTAATGGAATGGTGGCTGTGGGAATAGAGCAGGGTAAATCAATTTGTTCTAAAAAATTACATATGTTCCTTACTATACATGTTTCTAGTTGCATTTCAGTTACTCCTATTATTCTGTCAGGGTTGCATTACCAGAACAATGGGATTTACTGGATAATAATGGACCCAATGGGTAGTCTGACAGGTACATGTATTTCAACGAATCAAAAATAATTTTGCATAAAGATCAAGGAAGGGTTTCCATCATGCATTTTCTAGTAATTCATCAGTTTGTGCTCCATGGACAAGATGCTTATTTCATTTACTCCAGAGGAATTTCATGGTGGGGTGCAGAGCTGCTCTTGTTCTACGTTGGTGTAACTAAGATCCGAATCCAACCTAATGTTTCAGCACTACAGCGTAGTGTTAATTTTAGAAAGGAGTTTAAAAGCTGTGTAACACAGTACTGTTTGACATCATAGGGGTTCGTGTGATGCTTTAGTTCTGATTAGGGTGACCAGACAGCAAATGTGAAAAATCAGGACAGGAGATGTGGGGTAATAGGAGCCTATATAAGAAAAAGACCCAAAAATCGGGACTGTCCCTATAAAATCGGGACATCTGGTCACCCTAGTTCTGATTGATGTATTATCACATCTAACATGTTTTTGGTTTCAGTGAAACCAAAAATTAATGCAAAAGTTATCCAGACCTGCTAATTTTCACATCAGCCGCATGGTTTCATTAGGTTTTGACACAGGACCAAAACATTTCAGCGTATGGTTATTTACAAGACTCAAAAGAAGAGCTCACAAGGAAATTATTTTTTCCCCATGAAAAATTTCAGGTTTTTGTTTTGTTTTGAAAAACTGAATCCTTCCCTATATTTTTGGCTGGAAATCCAAAATGATTGTCAATAATTGGAAATTGAAATGTTTTCATTTTTAAAACTGAAAACTTTGTTTTAAAGCTAAAATATTTGGTTTTCAGTTTTGTTTTGTTTTTTGAAAACTTGAATTTTTGTGTTAAAAACAAAAACAAAGTCAAAATTTCTTGTTGAAACCTCAATTTTGGGACAAAATATAAAGTTTTATCAAAACAATTTCAACTAGCACTATTCGCAAGCCTTCCAAAGATCTTTGCTTGAATGTCAAGATTGTAACACAATCTGAAACCAGGAGAACCATGTATCGTTGTGGGTATTGTAATAGAAGGTTCTCCCAAGCAACTGCAGAAACTCCAAAGATTAAGACGTTTGGCACACATAGTGTATGGATAACGATCAGAACCTGACACTTTCTCTAAATTTCATTGTCCGCAGCAATGGGCTGATTTTCAAAAGTGGCCACCCAAATTGTACCAGTAGACACTTTGTTTGTGCATATGAACAAGAAGTTACGAATGCCACAGCTTGCCTGTTTTCCAAGTACAAGTGGGGAATGATAATGTCTCACACAGTGAGTCATGGATTCATTTTACACACAGAAGCTAGGTGGCTAGTTTTGACAATATGTCTCCACTCTACTTTTGTTTCAACAGTCAGGAAATTCTGGCAACATTCCATCCAGGAGTGGAGTATCAATGAGATCAGTTTTAGCAAATTGAGAAACTTTACCTTTGGATTTTAGAGTATCTTTCTATTTATTTATTTTTGTTCATCAGAACATGGCAGTAGTTTCTACTGAGGTAACAATGAACTCCTCATAAAGACAACCCATATCAGTCAGAGATGCAGCTATGGAGCATTTCCTTCAGCCAGCCTTCATCTCCATTTTAAAATGCATGCTTCTGAGATGAGGGAGCTGTTTCGAGTCACCCTCGCTACGAATATGGCCCTTGGATAGTTAATTATTTGAAACATTCAACTCTTTATCCAGGAGGCAACAGTCTTCCAGTAAACTCAGCTTGAAGCCATACTGTAAGGGACTGCGGAAGACTTTGTTACAGCCTAGCTAGGGAACTTCCGCTTTCTTGAGGCCGCCCAGTCACTGTAGGACATGGGGAACCAATTCTAACTGGTTTTAGGCCAGTTCTGTCTGCCCTGCATGGCCCTTTGCCAGGTAGCGGAAAGCCCCTTTAGGAAAATACCTAATTATATATTCATGAGCTGTTTCTGTGTACTGCTTATTATGGCTCGCTGATTGCCCCTTCGTCGGACTCCGTCCCAGGCAGAGCTCCGGTGCGCTGGGTTCTCCGCCTCCGTGACAGCAACGCTTGGCGTCCCCGTTGCGGGTGTGTCACTAACCTTCAATAAAGCCAATGACTCGCTGCTTAGCTGCGTGTGGGTCTCGTTTCTCAGAGTACCTCTGCCGGCCTGCGGTGCTTCGAACACCTTGGCCCGGAACACATCCAGATGCTCATCTTTTGGCTTATTACTGTTAATAATATAACCTACTGCACCAATGTGTAGCCTCTCACTCCAAGATTTAAGAATTACCAGTTGTGCATGTGAGTCCAATTTTAATAAAAGCAAATGTCCACAAGGAGCAAGGCACCTGCACCTTCAATTTTACTCACTGAAAAACAGTTTATGTTCCACATCAGCACATGTGATTTTGGAATGGTCCGAGTATCATCATATACCCTCACGTACACCCACCAAGAGTCCTCATATCAAGCAAGGATCAACACCTAATTCCAAAATTCCATCTGTGTTGGAAATATCCAGCTGGTGAATGCTGTAAATCCTCTTAGCCTAAATCCTGGGTACTCTAGCCCAGGGCTGGCCAATCGGTGGCTCCGGAGCCACAGGCGGCTCTTCAGAAGTTAACATGCGGCTCCTTGTCTAGGCACCGACTCTGGGGCTGGAGCGACAGGTGCTAACTTTCCAGTGTGCCGGGGGTGCTCACTGCTCAATCCCTGGCTCTTTCACAGGCCCTGCCCTGAGCCTGCTATGCCCTCGCTTCTCCGCACCCAGAGCCTTCTGCACGCCAGGAAACAGCTGACGGGGAGGGAAGGGGAGGTGCTGATTGGTGGGGCTGCTGGTGGGTGGGAGGTGCTGGGAGTGGGGGGGTGAACTGACAGGGCGGAGCTGATGGGGGGCCTGCTGATGTATTACTGTGGCTCTTTGGCAATGTACATTGGTCAATTCTGGCTCCTTCTCCAGCTGGCCACCCCTGCTCTATACCCTCCAGGGGCAAATAAAGAAATACTCAGCTGGCCTCTTTCAAGTCCCCTTGTGCCAGTAATGCTGTGTTTCCTCCACCATCAGATTACACCGCTAGAGTCCACTCCTTCAGTTCCAGTGTGACTAACGGATACAAACTTTGAAGAGAGGGAAAGAAAAGAAAAACGATTCACTTGTATCTGAGTACCTTGTATCTGAGATACAGTACCTTGTATCTGAGTATGAACCTATCACAGATATCACCCTGAAAAGTTACGCTTCCACTAACTCAGAGCAAAAATTGTTCTGCCTCACCATGTTGTGGGGCTGGGAGGCATATATTAGCATATATTAGCATATATCAGACATCCCAAATGTTCACAGTGAGTGCTGATGTGCTTCACAGTTTACCTGTCATTTTACAGAGATTAACTGGCAAATCCACTACTGTTTTCTATTCATCGCTGATCACTGAGCTCTTGGGTAAAATGGTTCAACAGCACCTCAGCGATTTACGAGCTTGCGTCCCATTGACGCGCCAGCTCCTAAATGCTTTTGAAAATGGGACTTGGCTGCTTCTGAAAGAAAATACTGATTCTGTGGATATTCTCTCTGTAGGTACCATCTCCTGCGCTTGTCCAACTATTATCTAACCATGGTACCCTAGCTGTCACGAGGGGTCTTTTAGCAGGCAACACATGACTATACTTTAGATCCGTGGTCTCCAAACTTTTTTGACTGCTCACCCCCAAGAAAACAAAAAGTGGAAGAGCTGCCATAGGCGTGCTGCTGAAGAAAAGAATGGGGAGGGGCTGCCGCAGGCGTGCCGCCGAAAACCAGAACCGTGGGAGGGCAGCCGCAGGCGTTCCGCCAAAAAGCAGAACCCTGGGAGGGCTGCCGTAGGCGTGAAGCTGAAAACCAGAAACCTGGGAGGGCTGCCGCAGGCGTGCCGCCGAAAACCAGAACCCTGGGAGGGCTGCCGTAGGCGTGAAGCTGAAAACCAGAACCTTGGGAGGGCTGCCGCAGGCGTGACGCCGAAAACCAGAACATGGGAGGGCTGCCGCAGGCGTGCCGCCGAAAACCAGAACCCTGGGAGGGCTGCCACAGGCGTGCCGCCGAAAACCAGAACCCTGGGAGGGCTGCCGCAGGCGTGCCGCCAAAAACCAAAACCCTGGGAGGGCTGCCGCAGGCGTGCCGCCGAAAACCAGAACCCTGGGAGGGCTGTGGCAGGCGTGCCGCCAAAAACCAGAACCCTGGGAGGGCTGCCGCAGGCGTGCCACCGAAAAACAGAACCCTGGGAGGGCTGCCGCAGGCGTGTCGCCGAAAACCAGAGCCCTGGGAGGGCTGCCGCAGGCGTGCCGCCGAAAACCAGAATGTGGGAGGGCTACCGCAGGCGTGCCGCCGAAAACCAGAGCTGTAGGAGGGCTGCCGCAGGCATGCCGCCGAAAACCAGAACTCTAGGAGGGCTGCCGCAGGCGTGCCGCCGAAAACCAGAACCTGGGAGGGCTGCCGCAGGCGTGCCGCCGAAAACCAGAGCTGTAGGAGGGCTGCCGCAGGCATGCCGCTGAAAACCAGAACTCTAGGAGGGCTGCCGCAGGCATGCCGCCGAAAACCAGAACTTTGGGAGGGCTGCTGCAGGCGTGCCGCCAAAAACCAGAACCCTGGGAGGGCTGCCGCACGCATGCTGTCGAAAACCAGAACCCTGGGAGGGCTGCCGCAGGCGTGCCGCCGAAAACCAGAACCCTGGGAGGGCTGCCGTAGGCGTGAAGCTGAAAACCAGAACTGTGGGAGGGCTGCCGCAGGCATGCCGCCGAAAACCAGAACACTGGGAGGGCTGCCGCAGGCGTGCCGCCAAAAACCAGAACCCTGGGAGGGCTGCCGCATGCATGCTGCCGAAAACCAGAACCCTGGAAGGGCTGCCGCAGGCGTGCCGCCGAAAACCAGAACCCTGGGAGGGCTGCCGCAGACGTGCCGCCGAAAACCAGAACCCTGGGAGGGCTGCCGTAGGCGTGAAGCTGAAAACCAGAACCCTGGGAGGGCTGCCGCAGGCGTGCCGCCGAAAACCAGAACCCTGGGAGGGCTGCCGTAGGCGTGAAGCTGAAAACCAGAACCCTGGGAGGGCTGCCGTAGGCGTGCCGCCAAAAACCAGAACTCTAGGAGGGCTGCCGCAGGCGTGCCGCCGAAAACCAGAATCCTGGGAGGGCTGCCGTAGGCGTGCCGCCAAAAACCAGAACTCTAGGAGGGCTGCCGCAGGCGTACCGCCGAAAACCAGAACCCTGGGAGGGCTGCCGCAGGCGTGCTGCCAAAAACCAGAACCCTGGGAGGTGTGCCGCAGGCACGCCGCCGAAAACCAGAGCCCTGTGAGGGCTGCCGCAGGCGTGCCACCGAAACCCAGAACCTGGGAGGGCTGCCGCAGGCGTGCCGCTGAAAACCAGAAGCTGGGAGGGCTGCCGTAGGCGTGAAGCTGAAAACCAGAACCCTGGGAGGGCTGCCGCAGGCGTGACGCCGAAAAACAGAACCCTGGGAGGGCTGCCGTAGGCGTGAAGCTGAAAACCAGAACCCTGGGAGGGCTGCCGCAGGCGTGACGCCGAAAACCAGAACCTGGGAGGGCTGCCGCAGGCGTGCCGCCAAAAACCAGAACTCTAGGAGGGCTGCCGCAGGCGTGCCGCCGAAAACCAGAACTCTGAGAGGGCTGCCGCAGATATGCCGCCGAAAACCAGAACCCTGGGAGGGCTGCCACAGGCGTGTCGCCGAAAACCAGAACCCTGGGAGGGCTGCCGCAGGCGTGCCGCCAAAAACCAAAACCCTGGGAGGGCTGCCGCAGGCGTGCCGCCCAAAACCAGAGCTCTAGGAGGGCTGCCGCAGGCGTGCCGCCGAAAACCAGAGCCCTGGGAGGGCTGCCGCAGGCGTGCCGCCGAAAACCAGAAACTGGGAGGGCTGCCGCAGGCGTGTCGCCGAAAACCAGAACCTGGGAGGGCTGCCGCAGCCATGCCGCCGAAAACCAGAACCCTGGGAGGGCTGCCGCAGGCGTGCCGCCGAAAACCAGAACCCTGGGAGGGCTGCCGCAGGCATGCCACCGAAACCCAGAACTTGGGAGGGCTGCCGCAGGCGTGCCGCTGAAAACCAGAAGCTGGGAGGGCTGCCGCAGGCGTGCCGCCGAAAACCAGAATCCTTGGAGGGCTGCCGTATGCGTGAAGCTGAAAACCAGAACCCTGGGAGGGCTGTGGCAGGCGTGCCGCCAAAAACCAGAACTGTGGGAGGGCTGCCATAGGCGTGACGCCGAAAACCAGAATCCTGGGAGGGCTGCCGCAGGCGTGCCGCCGAAAACCAGAACCCTGGGAGGGGTGCCGCCGAAAACCAGAACTGTGGGAGGGCTGCCGCAGGCGCGACGCCGAAAACCAGAACTCTGGGAGGGCTGCCGCAGACGTGCCGCCGAAAACCACAACTCTGGGAGGGCTGCCGCAGGCGTGACGCCGAAAACCAGAACCCTGGGAGGGCTGCCGCTGGCATGACGCCAAAAACCAGAACCTGGGAGGGCTGCCGTAGGCATGCCGCCGAAAACCAGAACCGTGGGAGGGCTGCCGCAGGCGTGCCGCCGAAAACCAGAACTGTGGGAGGGCTGCCGCAGGCGTGCCGCCGAAAACCAGAGCCCTGGGAGGGCTGCCGCAGGCGTGCCGCCGAAAACCAGAACCGTGGGAGGGCTGCCGCAGGCGTGCCGCTGAAAACCAGAACCCTGGGAGGGCTGCCGTAGGCGTGAAGCTGAAAACCAGAATCCTGGGAGGGCTGCCGCAGGCGTGCTGCCGAAAACCAGAAGCGTTGGAGGGCTGCCGCAGGCGTGCCGCCAAAAACCAGAACCTGGGAGGGCTGCCGCAGGCGTGACGCCGAAAACCAGAACCCTGGGAGGGCTGCTGCAGGCGTGACGCTGAAGAAAACACAAGGGAAGAGCTGCTGTGTGGAAGAGCTGCCGCAGGCACGCTCCTCCTGCAGAATCAAAGATAGAAGAGCTGCTGGCGACGCTCCTCCTGCCGCCCCCCCCCCAGGGATCGTCTGACATGCACCCCACTTTGGAGACCACTGCTTTAGATGACACACATAGAGTCATAGAATAGAATCATAGAATATCAGGGTTGGAAGGGATCTCAGGAGGTCATCTAGTCCAACCCCCTGCTCAAAGCAGGACCAATCCCCAAGTAAATCATCCCAGCCAGGGCTTTGTCAAGCCAGGCCTTAAAAACCTCTAAGGATGGAGATTCCACCACCTCCCTAGGTAACCTATTCCAATGCTTCACCACCCTCCTCATGAAATAATGTTTCCTAATATCCAACCCAGACCTCCCCCATGGCAACTTGAGACCACTGCTTCTTGTTCTGTCATCTGTCACACCCCTTTAGTGAGTGTTGCCATGCATGTAGACAAGCCCTAAGTGACACAAGAAGTTGGGGTAGAACGGGGATGGGAACCCAAAGCCTAAAGTAGTGCCATAAAAGCTGGACAGTTCTTCCTCACTTCCAAGCTAATTGCACAGTGATGCAATACCCTCTAATCATGCATAAGGAGAGGAGCAGCCTGGATTTTTGTTTGGGGGTCACCATCCAAATTAGGGTGACGAGACAGCAAGTGTGAAAAATCGGGACGGGGGTGGGGGTTTATAGGCGCCTATAATAAGACAAAGCCCAAATATTGGGACATCTGGTCACCCTAATCCAAATCCACTTGATTTTCTAAGGAGTATGGGGAAAATGTAGAATGTATTTTCATTTCAGTCTATTGTATTTACCTTCCCATAACCCTTTTTTTTGGACATGATCAAGATTACAGATGGACCCAAAGTAACCCCCTCCCCCGCCGAATACAAATGTGCCCAAACTATGGGGGAATTAAGGTATGGAGCCAAACTTCACCGTTTATCTCTACTCTAGGTGCAAGGCAGCACTTTAAAAGAACAATTCAGTCAACACATTAAGAATATGAATTGCTGGTAAAACTTCTTCCCTCTCTGTTCTTGCCCTGCTCTGGCACATCATACGTAGTCATTTCTCCAGTGTGCATAGATTGGCAAGCTAGGAGATTGAGAGAGGCCATGCTTCAGTAGTTTTTGCTCTTGCCTCTAGCAGCATTTGGATGTGCCACTGGCTCCTTGCCTAATTAACTGGCAGATTTTTCTGGGAGGATCTACCACTGCCTGCTTTTCATTCTGGCCAATGGAGATTTGCCCTCTAGGCTATTCATGCGGTCAGACCAGGTTATGGTTTTTTTTTAAAATGTTGGTTTTCAGTTACCACTTAGGAATAATGTGTTTTCTGATGGTGTATTTCTGAGATTTATTCTTTCTCCTTCGGTGTGAGATAGCAGTGAGATTTCTCCACTGCAACCTTACAATAATAGCCTTGAGGACCATCCATGTTTCTTTGCTACCTTTGTAACAAAGGTTTCAGAGTAACAGCCGTGTTAGTCTGTATTCGCAAAAAGAAAAGGAGGACTTGTGGCACCTTAGAGACTAACCAATTTATTAGAGCATAAGCTTTCGTGAGCTACAGCTGTAGCTCACGAAAGCTTATGCTCTAATAAATTGGTTAGTCTCTAAGGTGCCACAAGTCCTCCTTTTCTTTGTAACAAAGGTTCACTCCTTTGTCCCATTCCAAACCACCAGCTTTCAGGCTAAGGATGTCTGCATAGTGATCTTTTTGCAGCCCATAAACGTTTGCTCCCTGGTCAGGGGATAAGAGTGTTAAAGTTAAACAAGACAAAGAAGGACTGTGCTGCTTATTCCAGCCCTAGGGAGCCAGAGACCAGGACCAATTATTTAATCTTGGTTTCCTATATTAGTTTATAGGGCCTGATCTCTTCTAATATTAATTTAGTTTGAATCTACAAATGTGTTTCTCTGGTTCTTTATCGTCACAAGCAACTTATGTGACCTCATGTCACCTGTCATGATCACCAAAGTGTCTTGCAACACTTTTTTTGACTTGTGCTTCCAAATTTGGAATGAAACCTATCCACTAGAATGAAATTTCAAAGCATTCAAAATGTGATTGAACTCTCCCAATGGAGATGAAGTCTAGCAACCACAAGAAACAAAGATAAATAAGAGCAACAAGAGAAGTAAAATATTAACTGCCTGTGTTATCTCTACAATCAGAAATGGATACAAGGTGACAAAGGCAGCTGGTGGACAATAAACACACGCTTCAGGATGGAAAGATTTTCCAGGATTGAGCAGCAAACACACTGATATCAAAAAGATTAGTTACAGTATGTGGTTTCCAGCTGAACTAATGAGCTTTGAGTTCCGCCCTCCCCCCCCACTTCCTCAGATAATTACAATGCATTGCACTTCAAATGCATAACATTTCATTCAAAGTTCTCAAAATGCTTTAGAAACATTGAGGTAGGGCTCTGCAAATGCCTTAAGAGAATTAAGTACCCAGATTCCATTGCCTTCCAGGGGAAGTCGGGCACTTACCTCCATTTCCACCTTTTCTGACCACCCCAGCCTAAACCATTAAGCCACACAACATTCCTTTGACACACATAAGTGTTTATCCCTATTTATATAGCTTGGTAAACGAAGAAACTTGCCCAGATCACAGAGGGCCTGATCGAAAGACCACTGAAGCCAATGGGAGTATTTCTAATTATTTCAATAGTCTTTAGATCAGGCCCACAGTAAGTCAGTGGAAGACCTGGGAGTAGAAACCAGGACTCCTGAGTGCCAGGCTTCCCTGTTCTAAGCACCAGGCACCTTTCCTATCCTTTGGGTTTTTCCCATGATAATTACAGATGGAATAAAAGGAAAGAGGAGGAATTGATGCATTACAAATTATTAGTAGCAGGTGGACTGAAACCAAAACCAATTATCTGCTATGATGAAGACATGAAACTTGGCAATTCAGAATTCTAAAACAAGTGAACCTAATCTGTTCCTATTCAGGTCAATGACAAAGCTCTCCCTGAATACAATGGGAGCAAGATCAGGCCCAGTATTGTGTATTTTTAATACCTATGACATGCTGATCTGTTGAATTATTCATCCATGAATAATTTAGCTGATGAATTTGGGTATTTTTATTCCCAGGCATGTATTCATAAAGTGGAACCTACCCACTCCCATAGTGCTGTACAAGATAGTCTCTGACCCAAAGAGCCTACAGTCTAATTGTGAAAATGATGCACGTGAGAGCAGAATCAGACACACAAAATGATGAATCTGAAAAATATTGCATGGGACATGCTCAGCCAGCAGGTATAAAACATTTGAAAAAGTCCATGCAACTCCGGAGCACACAAATAGAAATCATCTGTGTTTATGAAGAGGCAGTCTTTTAACCCAGCCCTACTGGCCTTGTGTACCCCTAAATTCCCATTAGGTTTGATGGGAGTTTTGGGTTGGCAAGGCTTGCAGGATCTGAGCCTTTCTTTATGTAAGACAGCGGTTCCCAAGCTTTATTTATTCAGCTGTCCCCGTCTTTAAAAATGGATGTTTGAAGTACCATATGAACTACTTTTCTTCCTGTGCACCTTTTATTTTAGGATTTGATAGGCTGACCTTTAATATTTCCAGACTCTATAGTAACATAAATGCATAAGGAAGCCTAACATGTTAGGTGATAACATCCTTTTTAAACATCTCAGGTTTTTAGGCAGTGCAGCGAAAAGATACACAGCAAAGCAGCTCTTATTATTATTTATGGCTTTTGTGCTATTCGAATTACCAGACAAAATAAGTTAGAAATGACATCTTGATATGTTTTGGTAAGCTGCTGAACTACATCAGTGGCTTGACTTTTGATCTTGTCCGATTTAAGTTTGAAGTTCCTGCTAATGTTTATCTGGATGACTGAACAGTCGCCAAAGTTCCCCTTTCTTACAATTCTACAACATTTAAATCAAGAAAAAATACAAATCCATTGAGTAGCTCTCAAAGAAAACAAAAGTTCCATTAATAAGGGTGTGCTTGCTTCAGCGAACATAGCTGCTTTATGTCAGAGGAGAGATTGGTGATTGTCAGCGAAAGATCTGGTTCTGCATGGAGTTTATCCTGTACTTGTTTTGAATGGTGATCAGGGCAGATAAACCAGCCTCACACAGATATGTAATGCTGAACTGCATCAACAACTTCAAAGCTCTGTCTGACATCACGATAAATTCCTCTCTCTGTGTCTCAACTAAAAGTTGCTGAGCTGTATTTGGTTGAATTCAGGCTTGAGTCCCACCATCATATGACTGCTCGGGCCACACTTCGTTTTCCTTTGCTGAGAAGCCATCTAGCAGGATGTCTTCTTTTGAAAATGGATCCCATATCCAATTCTCATTTGTTACCGTTGGGAAAGGGTTTGTTAAACGTGGTGACTAAATTCCAGCAATGTTCTTTATGTCAACGATGAGGTCAAAACGAATGTTCAGTTAGTTCCACTGAAGAAATATTCCCAGGTTGGGAATGACGGGCAATTCCATTTTCTCCCTCCTGTTCTATAAACTTTGGTTTCTTTATCATTTCCCTTGGCTTATCACAAAGATCAAAAGACAGAGGTTCCAGTTCCTGTAAACTGGGATTCAGTTAATTGAGATGCATGAACAAGTCAGCTAAATAGGCTAGCCTTGACAGCCATGACTCATCAGCCACAAAGCAATCAGCATATGCAAAACTACACTCACTAAGGAAAACGTATACCTCAGCATGGAGGTCAGAGTCACTTCACTTTTGTACAGAGAAGTTTTGAGCTCCCGTCCCATTTCATTGCACAAAACTGAAAACAAGTGAGAGTTTAATCATTATGCTTTAGTAAAACTGACAGCTTCAGCCAGACCAATTTTCAAATTGGCAAGCATTTTTTGGCAACTAGCACCTCACAATGAATGCTGCGGGGAGAGAACTTATATGATGCCACTTTATTTTTTCCCAGAATATCACCAAATTTCCCAGCCGTTGCGCCCGCTTAGTCAGAAAATACAGCAATGCAGCTCTGCCGTGCCCCACCATTTGTTGTGATAAATTCATTTTGTTTGTTAAACGTTTCTTCTGCCATAGTATGTCTTGATAGATCCTCACAAACCAAGAACTCTGCTTTAGCTGTCATTTCCCATTCAAACATTAAATAAGAAGCTGAGCAAAATTATTGCTTGTCTAACGGCAATGAAAAGACTGTATCCTGTTTTCAAGCATTCTATCTTCTTCTCTGAGAGGCCATGTCATCTTGGCGCACTGTTGTTAGATAAAGAAACAATATCAAACTGTTTTGTAGCGTGATCACCCAGAATCGATGACACAGTGTCTTTTGCTGCAGATAACATTGAGTTTCACCAACTGTATGAGCTTTCCGAGTCTGAGCAATCCTCAGGGTTATATGGTCTGAGGCTTCTAGGGCCTTCACATGGATGCCACTGAAAGATGTTATTTGATGGCCGTCTTTCCATTCATTTAAATTTCTCCTTTGAAAAAATATGCAGAGGTTTGTCTTTTGAAGAGCTGTGCTTTGTGCTGAGGGGATGTTAAAGGAGGGAAGGTTTCACTGAATGATTGGATAACAGTCCGTAGAAAATGACACAGTGGGACACTGATTCACGTTCTTTACCAAAGTAAATGCAAATGATTAGTTCAGATCACGCCTTCTAGCAATCATGTGCTGTTTATTATCTGTAGCAGGAAGCCCACCAGGAGCTCCTGAAATCACCCCATTTTTTTCAGTCATGCTTTGATTCATACTCCGTGACTGTTTCACTGGGAGTGAATTTGTCTTTGCATGTTGTCTGTTGAAGCTACCACTAGTTAGTCACACATCACAGACACAAAATGACTTCCATGATTATGTGAAACAAGTGATACCAGAGCGTTCAGATGAGCAGGTCCAAGGTGGATGAGGATTTCCAGCCACACACGAACTCCTTTTGTTGAACCCAGGCACAGAGGGCATCCCTGGAATGTATGCCTGAAGGCCTGGTTGAAGGTGGTCTGGCTGATTGAGATCTGTCTGGTGGAAGTTGAAAGAGAAAGGAGCTTAACTGGGGGAATCTGGGTGGCTGGTGTGGTCCCTGGATAAGTTGCCCCTTCTGAAACCCTTTTCCAGTCCCCTGAGTGCCCTCCTTTCAGGAGATAGGCCCATATCTTCCCTTCTCTTGGGGGTGGAATCCCACAAGCCAACCACCCTCTGACTGGGTCTCTGGGTTATGCCCCCCTAGGTACCAGTTGTGATACCTAGCAGGCCCAACAGGCTTGACATCTGTGAGAGTTTTCCGTTGGGAGCCTGTGGCCTGTACTAGATGCAGTGACACAGAAGTGGCTCTTCCAAACAAAGTATGGTTTATTTGTCAGAAGGTTCACAGCACTCAGAGAAATGGATTTAAAATAACAAAGACACCTAAATGCACACGGTCTTACCAACACTTGGCATTCCCCTCAAGCACTGAGGGAGACAGGACTTAACCTCAGGGCTCCTCGATGCCAAGTTAGAGCCCACTTGCTGCAGACTGACTCTCCGACAGTCTGTGTCAGCCTGCAGCGGCTGACAATCCTTTCTCCCCCTCCCTTTCTGCCGGCTAGCATCCTGAGCGGTTTTAGTATCCCCTTGGATCTCAGGTTTGCCCGGGGAAGAGTGCACTTTGCCAGCCGGGAGGACGCCAAGCAGAGACATCCACCCAAAAACTAGCTCCCCTTAGGAGCCCTGGTTTTCTGTATGATAGTACCTGAGTGATGCCCTTATGTTTGCCTTTCCTGCGTGGTCCCATCAGACCTCTCACCCCATAGCAAGGAACCCACTGTACACAAACACACACAGGTATGCACCATTTTCACAGAAAATAATGCAGCTATTTCCCAGTGTGTCACAGGAGGGTTACAGGGCATGAAGTGAGAGGGTCAGGGGTCTGATTGGAGGGCAGGGGGCTCTGTGTATGCAGGCAGGGAGCCCCAGAAGGGATGTGGGGGAGGCTTGGCTGGAAGTGGGAAGCTTTACCTGAGCGTCAGGCAGCGGCAGCTCCAGGTGGCCTCTTGTTCCTCAGCAGCTCCGGCCCCCTCCCAGTCAGGGCTCCCAGATGCTTGCAAAGCCGGCCAAACTGCACAGAGGCTCCCCTTTGCTGAGAAGAGGTTCAAACTGTAGCCAGGCTTTTATCCACCAGCCCAGCTGACCACCCCCCAACTTCCCCGCAGAGATAGGAGGGCCTCCTCCTTGCACCCCCTGCCTCCCAGCGCTGTGCGGGTGCAGCCTCAGGGCAGGGACAGCAGAGGAAGCCTCAGCACCTATGGGGGGCCCCTCTG
This sequence comes from Lepidochelys kempii, assembly GCF_965140285.1. Taxonomy (NCBI): domain Eukaryota; kingdom Metazoa; phylum Chordata; order Testudines; family Cheloniidae; genus Lepidochelys; species Lepidochelys kempii. Next base: position 261,369,931 of record NC_136381.1, read on the forward strand.
ATTTCAGGGCTTCCTACGACTACAGGTTTTGTAGCCACTCTGAACAGGCCAGGTAGGTGTATGTCTTTTTCGGACAAGATGTGCTCTGGTGGCGTGATACGATACTCCATGAGTTTGCCTCAATAGCTGGAACTGAGTAAACTGAAGGTTAGGCCTGGCAGAAAGCCAGCCAGCTCTGTGCCAGGTGAGAGTATAGTGACCATCTGAACATCCACAGCACACAACACACTACAGAATAAAACCACTACGTGGGCACAGTCAGTGGGTCTTATTCACCAGTGGCACCTCAGAGACTAATAAATTCATTTGGACAAAAAGAAAAGGAGTACTTGTGGCACCCTAGAGACTAACCAATTTATTTGAGCATAAGCTTTCGTGAGCTACAGCTCACTTCAGCGGATGCATACTGTGGAAACTGCAGAAGACATTATATACACAGAGACCATGAAACGATACCTCCTCCCACCCCACTCTCCTGCTGGTAATAGCTTATCTAAAGTGACCACTCTCTTTACAATGTGTATGATAATCAAGGTGGGCCATTTCCAGCACAAATCCAGGTTTTCTCACCCCCCTCCCCCTTTTTCCAAAAACCACACACACAAACTCACTCTCTTGCTGGTAATAGGTTATCCAAAGTGACCACTCTCCTTACAATGTGTATGAAAATCAAGGTGGGCCATTTCCAGCACAAATCCAGGTTTTCTCACCCCCGCCCCCCAAACACACACACACAGACTCACTCTCCTGCTGGTAATAGCTTATCCAAAGTGACCACTCTCCCTACAATGTGCATGACAATCAAGGTGGGCCATTTCCAGCACAAATCCATGTTTTCTCACCCCCCCACACACACAAACTCACTCTCCTGCTGGTAATAGTTAATCCAAAGTGACCACTTTTCCTACAATGTGCATGATAATCAAGGTGGGCCATTTCCTGCACAAATCCAAGTTTAACCAGAACGTCGGGGGGGGGGGGGTAGGAAAAAACAAGGGGAAATAGGCTACCTTGCATAATGACTTAGCCACTCCCAGTCTCTATTTAAGCCTAAATTAATAGTATCCAATTTGCAAATGAATTCCAATTCAGCAGTTTCTTGCTGGAGTCTGGATTTGAAGTTTTTTTGTTTTAAGATAGCGACCTTCATGTCTGTAATTGCGTGACCAGAGACCATGCACATTGTAGGGAGAGTGGTCTCCTTGGATGAACTATTACCAGCAGGAGAGTGAGTTTGTGTGTCTGTGGGGGGAGGGGTGAGAAAACCTGGATTTGTGCTGGAAATGGCCCACCTTGATTTTCATACACATTGTAAGGAGAGTGGTCACTTTGGATAAGCTATTACCAGCAGGAGAGTGAGTTTGTGTGTGTGTTTTTTGGAAAAGGGGGGGGGGGAGAGAAACCCTGGATTTGTGCTGGAAATGGCCCACCTTGATTATCATACACATTGTAAAGAGAGTGGTCACTTTGGATGGGCTATTACCAGCAGGAGAGTGAGTTTGGGGGCGGGGGGGCGGAGGGTGAGAAAACCTGGATTTGTGCTGGAAATGGCCCAACTTGATTATCATACACATTGTAAGGAGAATGATCACTTTAGATAAGCTATTACCAGCAGGAGAGTGGGGTGGGAGGAGGTATTGTTTCATGGTCTCTGTGTATATAATGTCTTCTGCAGTTTCCACAGTATGCATCCGCTGAAGTGAGCTGTAGCTCACGAAAGCTTATGCTCAAATAAATTGGTTAGTCTCTAAGGTGCCACAAGTACTCCTTTTCTTTTTGCGAATACAGACTAACACGGCTGTTACTCTGAAACCTGTCATTTGGACATAAGCTTCAGTGGATTAAAACCCACTTCATCAGATGCATGGAGTGGGAAATACAATAGGAAGATATATATATATACAGAGAACATGAAAAGATGGGGGTTGCCATACCAACTCTAATGAGACAAATCAGTTAAAGTGGGCTATTATCAGCAAGAGGGAAAATAACTTTTATTGTGGTAATCAGAATGGCCCATTACAAACAGTTCAAAAGAAGGTGTAACAGTAGGTGGAAAAATTAGCCTCCAGCTTTCATCCAGACCACATCACACGATCCATTGTCTACAGCCAAGCTCTAAGATACAACCACATTTGCTCCAATCCCTCGGACAGAGATAAACACCTACAGGATCTCTATCAAGCGTTCTTACAACTACAATACCCACTTGCTGAAGTGAAGAAACAGATTGACAGAGCCAGAAGGGTACCCAGAAGTCACCTACTACAGGACAGGCCCAACAAAGAAAGTAACAGAATGCCACTAGCCGTCACCTTCAGCCCCCAACTAAAACCTCTCCAGCACATCATCAAGGATCTACAACCTATCCTGAAATACAATCTCTCACTCTCACAGACCTTGGGAGTCAGGCCAGTCCTCACTAACAGACAGTCCCCCAGCCTGAAGCAAATACCAACAACCACACACCACACAACAAAAACACTCACCCGGGAACCTATCTGTGCAACAAACCCCATTGCCAACTCTGGCCACTTATCTATTCAAGGGACACTATCATAGGACCTAATCACATCAGCCACCCCATCAGGGGCTTGTTCACCTGCACATCTACCAATGTGATATATGCCATCATGTGCCAGCAACGCCTTCTGCCATGGACATTGGCCAAACCAGACAGTCTTTACGCAAAAGAATAAATGGACACAAATCAGATGTCAAGAATTATAACATTCAAAAAACAGTCGGCAAACACTTCACCCTCCCTGGACACTCAATTACAGACGTAAAAGTGGCAATTCTTCAACAAAAAAACTTCAAAAACAGACTCCAACGAGAAACTGCAGAACTGGAATTAATTTTCAAACTGGACACCATCAAATTAGACCTGAATAAAGACTGGGAGTGGGTGGGGCATTACACAAACTAAAAACTATTTCCCCATGCTAAGTCTTCCCGCTGCTGTTACTCACACCTTCTTGTCAACTGTTTGAAATGGGCCATCCTGATTATCACTATAAAAGTGCTGATAATTGCCCACTTTAATTGATTTGTCTCATTAGAGTTGGTAAGGCAACCCCCATGTTTTCATGTTCTCTGTATATATATATCTTCCTACTGTATTTTCCACTCCATGCATCTGATGAAGTGGGTTTTAGCCCATGAAAACTTATGCCCAAATAAATTTGTTAGTCTCTAAGGTGCCACAAGGACTCCTCGTTCTTTCTGATGATACAGACTAACATGGCTACCCCTCTGAAACTTATTCACCAGTGTGGCTGAAAGTGGGCAGGCGAGAGCATCTTCAGTGATGCTTTTTCTTTTAGGTAACACAACAACACTTTTGACAGTTTCCGCACTATTGCTCATTGGGTGTTTGGAGACACTGAGAGTTTTGAGTTTCATTTGCTCCAGTAACATGCAAAGCCAGTCACTGAGATTCCTCAGAGCGGGGAACGATCTGCATTCACTCTGTTTTTGATTTCTCTTGCCAGGGTCAAAAGCTTTTTTAGCTCCCACACTGCAAAATCAAAGGCATGTTTCAGTGAGCAAGAGCCTTCTGCACAGAGGCAGACACTCATGCAAGCGACAGAGCAGGCTGAGTGTATATTCCTTGTTCTTATACGGGAATCGTATAAATTTGCTCCCCACAGACAGACACTAAATCCTGGGAGCAGTGACACTGAGAGCTCATCTCAGGAGTTATTACATTCCTTACTGGGATGAGCAATCTCTCGGTGTTTGAAACAGGTCATCAGTCACTTTGAGCAGCCCGCCATGTTTCCATGCAGGGCTGACTCTTTTCATTTCCCAGCGCAGAGTTCTTCTGCACATTTCCCACAACATTAATATGGAAAAATAGTCAAGTGTTGTGATCTGTGGCCCTGATCCTGCAATTTGTTCTGCATGGGCAGACCCATGCATCCATGCAGAGCCCAACTGAAGTGAATAGAGGTTGACCCACTGTGATGTTATTGACATAATCTGGGACATTATAGATCAGTGTTGCAACCAAAGTCCTGTAGTGGCACCAAATCTTGTATAAAGGGGGTCAAATAAGGTGTCTAAGACAAGGTTATGGTTGGCTGGTTGTGATTATGCTATCCGTATTCATGAATCATTTTTGTATTTAAAGTTATAAGTATTGGCTCTATACTGTCTGTATTTCAAACTTATGCTCTCCTTCTGGGTGACACCCCAGACAAGTTGGTGTCAGCTCTGCCTAGCCTGCTTGATGACCCATTAAGGACCATCGGCTATACAATTGACCCATTGAGAGAAGACAGATACACCGTGTGACTCAGCAAAGTATTCAGGAACTTGCCCATGTGACTTCAAACACCATTTTCCTGTAATTTTCCACAGTAAGAACAAAGAGCTGTTCTTACACCTGGAAAACACTATAAAAGGCTGATGTCTCATCTTCATCTTGTCTTCAATCCTGCTTCTTACCTCTGGAGGGACTTTGCTACAAACGGAAGCTCTAAACAAAGGACTGATGACCCATCCCAGCTGTGGATGTACTCCAGAGACTTGATTTGAACCTGCAGTTTATTCTATCGCTGCTACAAGCCTGAACCAAGAACTTTGCCATTACTGTATGTAATTGATTCCATTTAACCAATTCTAGCTCTCCTCTGTATCTTTTTCCTTTTATGAATAAACCTTTAGATTTTAGATTCTAAAGGATTGGCAACAGCGCGATTTGTGGGTAAGATCTGATTTGTATATTGACCTGGGTCTGGGCCTTGGTTCTTTGGGATCGAGAGAACCTTTTTTTCTTTTACTGGGCTATTGGTTTTCATAACCATCTGTCCCCATAACGAGTGGCACTGGTGGTGATACTGGGAAATTGGAGTGTCTAAGAGAATTGCTTGTGTGACTTTTGGTTAGCCAGTTGGGTAAAACCAAAGTCCACTCTGTCTGGCTGGTTTGGTTTGCCTTAGAGGTGGAAAAACCCCAGCCTTGGGCTGTAACTGCCCCGCTTTAAGCAATTTGTCCTGAATTGGCACTCTCAGTCGGATCCCGCCAGAACCAGCATCGTTACACCCACATGGAATGACTTGCAAGATCTGGGCCTTATGCATGCTTCCTTGTCTAGTGCCAGACTTCAGCGCTAATTATAAGATTCCCATTGCAGGAATTCTCGGACTTAGATCCATCACTGACATTGTAAATGCTTTGGGGGAGACACTGTCGCACTGTATGTACAGTGTCCCTGGATGAGACCTCTAGGTGTTACCATCATCCAGGTGTTAAATAATGATGGTTAACTTCTTTCCACTGTGATGGGGCATGCAGGCTAACAAGCTCCTCGGCATTCAGGCTGAACTACATAGGCGCAAGGCCGGCTCCGCTTGGAGGAAGCAAGCTTAAAAGGGAGAACGTGCCATAGGAAGGGGTGTCAACTGGAGGGAAACTGCTTTGCCTCGGAATTAGCTGACTCTCACGACAGAGTTGCTGGGAGGAAGAGAGCTTGGAAAGGTCCGCAGCTCACAAGGGCCCACCAGACCAAGTACAAGCCAATCACTACAGGGAAGGGCGAAAGATAAACTCTGACACAGGGTTCAGTCTTGCCTAACTGCCGTAAACAAGCCAGACCTCTATAGATTCTCTTAAAGGAAAATTCCCCCTTTAACATCCCCTTAATTGGAAGATCCCTGGACCTGAGAATCAAGAAAGTCTGAAACAAGGTTCCCAAAGGGGGAAAAGACTTTGGAAGGAGAAGAGACTCTCAAAATGCCCATGTGGGACCTGGTAAAGGCTCAGCCTATTACATCCACTTTAATACTTTCTTCCTTAACTCTTCTGACACTGACACTACTATATTGTGACAGAGATATTCAAAGGAACACAGTGACCATATTGTCTAAAAACCCAACCAACTTTACAATGCATCCCTAACTCTAACCTCCCTGCCTTCCCTAGAGCTGGTGGCAGGCCAGGTTCTACCCTACAACAGAATGCTTTGTTTCAATCTGGTTCCCCAAGCCTCTCTCTCAAACCACACCCAACCAATGAGAGCCATGGAAGCCCACGCAAACATATAGGGGTGTGGTGGACAGAAGGCTCAATTGGAAGTCCCTAACCACCAGCTCCAGTGCCCCACTTCTCCACTGAAGCAAGACACATGTTTAGAATATTGTGAAGGCCCCTAAGTCATTGCATCTAACTAATAGCTAACTGACCCTAGTTTGATTAGCTGAAAAGGGATAGGCCTGGTTGAAGTTTTGAGTGAATATTCAGGTCTGTTCTCATTTTATCCCTACTTACAAAGAAGTAATACTTACAAAGCAGGAATAGCTTTCACTTGTCAGTGACCGCTGGGAGGAAGTGTGCTCTGTCCATCCTAGCTACTAATATGGCTTCCATTACTGTAGTATCTGAGTGCTTCTCAAGCCTTTTAATAGATTTATCTTCCCAGCACCCATGGCCTGGTTAATGTATAGGCAACCTAGGCATGCTTCTAGGTCTCAATTTGGTGGTGGGGGGCAACCTGCGTGGTACTGTGGCCTCATGCACCCCGAATGCAATACCACTCACTCAAATTTGGTCCTGCCACGCTCCATCATCATGGATAGGCGGCGAGGCCAAAACAGAGTGGTGCTGTGCCAGGTTGCAATGGCACTCACTTACGTTTGGCCTGGCCATGCCTCCTTCTCCTCCCTGTCATGACAGAGAGGCAGCAGGGCCAAACCTGCATGGGCAATGGAACAGCCAGTACTGCTCCTCCTTGCTGCTGCCCCACTTCCAGCAGCCCATGCCACCTCTGCTCTGCCCAGAAGACTCAGTCAGTGACAACCACAAGTCCGGCTACAAGTAGGAGGCACTGCAGTGAGTGTCCATGTTGGGGGGACTGGTTGGGAGAGAGGTGGCTGGGGGTGGACATCAGAGAGTTTTGCCTAGGACCCAGTGATGGGGAACTGAGGCACAGATAGATTAAGGTCCAAATCCTCAAAGGTATTTAGGATCTTAATTTCCATTCCATTAGGCACCTACATATCTTTGTGGCTCTGGGCCAAAACACCATGTCCAAGACCACACAAGAAGTCTGGTATAATTTGGTGATTACCAAAGTCCAACAGAAAAGAAGTCAGTTGTGTAATGAGAGGTAAAATAGTCGAGTCAGAGGTTGTTTGTGTTTTTGGGGAGGGTGTGTCTAATCCTGCTCCACTGAAGTCAATGGAATCTTTGCTCTTGGAGAATAATTTTTATTATTCTAGAAAATTAAATTCTCTTTGCCTTGTGACTATTAAAAGCTTTAGGGTTTGTTCTGCTGCTCTCTCATCTCTGGTCTTATTTTTGGCCGTGTAACACACTGTCTTTATACAATGGGATATAATCCTTGAAGTAAAAGAAAACACCGGCTGTGAAGTATGTTGGTTTTCCAAAAGTCCTACAGTCAACACATGCACTCCATTATTTAGTTGAGTGTAGATAACCTTTGGAAACTTGGAACAGCCTATTTCAGCTGAAACCCAAAACATGTTTAAGGAGTGAAGTAATCTAAAAAAAATGGCTTTTTATTAATACTCTGACAGACATGGCTGTTGTTCAAACTGGAAACCAAAGGGGTTAATCCAAACAGTTGAGCAGTTATTGTCAACAGAGGCTTGGCAGAGTAAATACCATTGTAATCTGGTTTTTGTGTTTGCAGAAAGGGGTGTTTATGTGTTTGTGTGGGAGAGAGATTTTTTTTCTCTCCTCTTCTGAAATTATTGCACTGTCCTTTCCAGATTTGCAAACGACTTAAAGGAACTGGTCTATTTTTAATTAAATATCTTGAAAAGAGTAAAAAACCTTGAGAGTGTTAATTGTCAGTGGAGCTGTTTTATTATAAGCAGGTCTGGTAGCGCCACCTATTATTAAGGTGGCCTGACACTTCCCATTATAAGACCCTGTTTTCAGTTTACAACTTGGCCAAACTTTAAGCATTTCAGCTGAAATTTTCCATGCCAAACATCTGCCTCATTCTGATTGTTCTTTTTTTTTAATTCAGCCAAAGCAGTTCAGCTCCCCAGCCCACCTCTTCTGCCAGTGGCCTCGCTCATACTCCACCCCTGCTTGCCCCATGCCCCGCCCCCACTGTGCCCAGGCCCACCCTCTCCCCACTGTCTCCCTCCTCTCTTCCCTCCCTCTCCCTGCTCACCCCCTTCCCGCCGAATCTCTGAACCCAAATGAAGCAAATGACATTTGAAAAAAAACACTCTTCTGCAATTTCTTTCTAAGGGTCTGTCTTCACTAGCAACGTTAAAGCTGCCACTGTAAAAAAAACACCCCCACGAGGGGAGTAGCTACCAGCCACTGTTTTTTCACACCCCTGAGTGAGAAAGTTGCAGTGCTGTAAAGTGGCAGTGTAGACAAGGCCTTAGAAAATGGAGCATGTTTTCCACTGCATGCCGGATGGTGAAGACTGGACAGGCAGAATGTACCTAATTAAAAGCACGAAATTTGGGAATAAAAACTGTCAGTCATGGGGTTTTTGATATAAACTGAACTTTGTCACAGATTTATTTGCAAAAACTTTGTAATAAGGGCAAGTCAGCTGTCCTGCTGAATACAACATTAAATATTATGGGATACATGATGCAGCCCTTCTCTGTTTTACATTTTCTTAATCAGTATTTCTCAGATGATTTCATCATTTATTTTATTATATTTATACTTTAAATGTAATCTTAAGCCTTCATAAAGTACTCATTCCAGATTACTACATGTTTAACTCACTGAAATAAAGACATTATTTTAAAATAATCAGTCACAGAGGTTGAGTGTTCATAACAATGTTCATTGCTTTTAGAAAAAGGGAACACTAATATACTTTGTGTGATCTCCATAACAATAGACATGTTTATGAAATTTCACCAACTTTAAAAAATATGGTTTCAGAGTAGCAGCCGTGTTAGATTGTATCCGCAAAAAGAAAAGGAGGACTTGTGGCACCTTAGAGACTAACCAATTTATTTGAGCATAAGCTTTCATGAGCTACAGCTCACTTCATCGGATGCATGCAGTGGAAAATACAGTGGGGAGATTTATATACTCAGAGAACATGAAACAATGGGTTGTTACCGTACAGACTGCTCTGCCCAGAAGTCAGTGACAATCACAAGTCCAGCTACATCATAATACATCAGACTCTAAGGAGAGTGATCAGGTAAGTTGAGCTATTACCAGCAGGAGGGCGGGGGGGGAAACCTTTTGCAGTGATAATCAAGGTGGGCCATTGCCAGCAGTTGACAAGAACGTCTGAGGAACAGCGGGGGGGGGGGGGGGGGGAGGGAGGGAGGAATAAACATGGGGAAATAGGTTTCAGAGTAGCAGCTGTGTTAGTCTGTATTCGCAAAAAGAAAAGGAGTATGTCCCCATGTTTATCCCCCCCCCCCCCCGGGCTGTTCCTCACACATTCTTGTCAACTGCTGGCAATGGCCCACCTTGATTATCACTGCAAAAGGTTCCCCCCCCACCTCCCCGACTCTCCTGCTGGTAATAGCTCACCTTACCTGATCACTCTCCTTACAGTCTGTATGGTAACACCCATTGTTTCATGTTCTCTGTGTATATAAATCTCCCCACTGTATTTTCCACTGAATGCATCTGCTGAAGTGAGCTGTAGCCCACAAAAGCTTATGCTCAAATAAATGTGTTAGTCTCTAAGGTGCCACAAGTCCTCCTTTTAAAAAAAATATGTTTCCAAAGATTTTAGGCATAACAAAGGATTTTATATCTTACTTAGCTACTGATTTTGCTGGAGTGTTCTCTTAAAACTAGTTCACCAAATAGTCAGAAGTAAAGAAAAGGAAACTCTTTTCTCTAGCTATCTGGAAGGAAAGGGGTGTTTTCCCTTTAAGGGCTCTCTTCAACAGGGGGGTGAAGGGAGAAAGGGATGGACAGAAAGGACAGGAAGACTTAGGAAGTAAGTTTTTTGTACTATAGTAATTCAAATTAAAATGTGTATTTTAGATAAGGGTGGTCTTTTGAAGGATTTATATAAAAACCTCAATGTCTGAAGATCCAAGCATTTAAGGCTAAAAATGAATACTCAGATTGTGCATCTAAAAATCTATGCAAGGATTTTTTAGAGTTGTGATTTTATAATCTTCAGCAACACACTAATGAAATATTTTTAAAGCAAATTTTAAATTAAGGTCCTGTAGACTAACATGTTCTGAGTAAATATTACAGTAATGCACAACTGTTTTTGTCAGTAAATTCAGAAACTGACAGTATATATCTGGGGGTTGACAAATGTCTGTTAAATGGCTTCATTACCACTTGATTCAGAGTAACAGCCTTGTTAGTCTGTATTCGCAAAAAGAAAAGGAGTACTTGTGGCACCTTGGAGACTAACCAATTTATCTGAGCATGAACTTTCGTGAGCTACAGCTCACTTCATCGGATGCATCACGGAGCTCATGAAAGCTCATGCTCAAATAAATTGGTTAGTCTCTAAGGTGCCACAAGTCCTCCTTTTCTTATTACCACTTGTATGACTCTTTAATAGTTTCAATGTTGTGCTAATAGGGCTGGAAGGGCTTTTTCACTTTTAAGTTATTAGCTCCCCTCTGGAGGAAGACTCACCAGGCTGCAGCAGCCAGCCATGGGAGCCTGCAGGAAGGGTCAGAACAGGGATAGGAAGCGGTGTGAGGGTGGACACTAAGACCCAGGGGTCCCGCAAATTTTCGGGTGCCCTACAAAGCTGCGTATGCTGCCTATGCCTAAGGACGGCCCTGCATGCAGCAACTTACAAGCATTCCATGAAATCTAAACGCTAAACACATTCTTTCTAATTCTAATACCCATTTTAATAATCCTGACACACTGGTGAGCCAGACTGATCCCACCTATGTATTTGTCAGCATTCAAGTGAGGCCTGGGGATCTTGGCGTGAGCTGGCACCTGGTCTGCCAGCATCACAGAGAGTTTAAGATTAAATGCTAGAAAAAGCTTTCTCACTATAAGGGTAGTCAAGCTCTGGACCAGGCTTCCAAGGGAGGTTGTAGAACCCCCGTCATTGGAGGTTTTTAAGAACAGGTTGGACAAATCCCTTTCAGGAATGGTCTAGGTTTACTTGGTCCCACCTCAGCACAGGGGGCTGGACTTGATGAGGTCCCTTCCAACCCTACATTTCTATGATGCCACCTGATGATATTTTTTTGTGGGGGGGTCACTTTGCCTTTTTAAAACTTCGTAAAATATGTATAAAATAATGCTAAAAGAACATTGTTAAGGTTGGTTTCAGAGTAGCAGCCATGTTAGTCTGTATTCGCAAAAAGAAAAGGAGGACTTGTGGCACCTTAGAGACTAACCAGTTTATTTGAGCATAAGCTTTCATGAGCAACAGCTCACTTCATCAGATGCATCCCCAATGTATTTTCCACTGAATGCATCCGATGAAGTGAGCTGTAGCTCACGAAAGCTTATGCTCAAATAAATTTGTTAGTCTCTAAGGTGCCACAAGTCCTCCTTTTCTTATTGTTAAGGTTGCGAAGTCTCACACTCAGAAGTTAGGAAAATACACATTGGAGGCTCCAGAGGAATTTTGGAGCGTGTATAGGTGGTGAGTTGGTATAAGTATAGGTGGTGAGTTGTGGCATGCCACAGGTGGCATGATCCCCTAGCCCAGCGGTGTCCAATAGAAATTCGATGCTAGCCACACTGATAGCCACACTTGTGGTTTTGAATTTTTCTTATTAGCCACATTATAAAAAAGCCACATCCATTAGCCACAATTCAATAGCCTATTAGCCACATGTGGTTAGTGGCGAACGAATTGGACAGCGCTGCCCTAGCCAATTGCTGATGGAAAACTCACTGGAAGTGAATCCTGCTGAGAATATTAATAAGAGCCATTCTGTGCTTTCTAAGACAATAGAAGTGTCAGGTAAATGAAGGATTAGACGACAGAGCAATGGCAACATGTCCAGTGAGTCGGGGATACAGCCTGAAGGGAAGAGCTGGCCATGGCATTTCTTTCAGCAGCTGGCCTTGAATGAAGACATTTCACGGTCTATTGATTTCCTGTGCATCTTCAGACTGTGGATGGATGATAGGCCAGCATTGCCACTAGCCCCACCTTGCTGAGGGGATGCCATAAGACTCCACAGTATGAACCACAAGTGCTTTTCTAGCAAGGTTTCTTCTTCTGTGGGTTTTTCCATGGAAGGGCCTGAGACAGGCCAATGAACGGTTCCGGAAAGAAGCATGATCCTGTAACTTAAGGCATTTGACTTCATCTCCTGATTCCTAGGTTCCGCTCTCTGCTCTTCCTGAGTGACTTTAGGTGAGCCACTTAATCTCCCTGCCCCTGTATCTGTAAAATGGGGATTATGTGTCCTTTGTCTGTCTTGTCTATTTTGATTGTAATCTCCTCTGAGGGAAGACTGCCACCTCTTGATTCTTCAGCACCATCGCTTGAGACGTAGACTCACTGTCAATATCCTCCAGTCAACTCCTGACCTTTCTTAGTATCTGAAAGCTGACATATGCACCTGCCTATATGTCTTGTCTCATTTAGACAGTATTCTTCTTGGAGCTGCAACCAAGTCTTCCTGTAGGTTTTGTGCAGGGCTCAGTATGCTGACAGCACTCAGTCAATAATACAATAACAACATCTTGAGAGCGTAGATCTGCAGGCCTCTACATTTTATTGTATAAAGGTTAAAGTGTGTCTAGTGCTATCATAGTTCATTGCCAAAAAATACACACACGAAAGCCTGGCCTTTGCTGAATGTTTACAGAAAGGTTACTGTGCATTTTATTACGCATAAAGCATCAGACACCTTATTGCTCAGGGCTCCTTTTAAATGTCCGTTTTAAGTACCTTCAGTTGAGCCTGAGGACTAGCCATCCCGGCCTCAAGGCAGACTGATGAGCTAAGGTGGGCTGCTGAAGGACTGCCTGGTTGGCCGGCCCACATGATTGGCTGAGGGGGACCAGCCGGCCTGCTTTTAGGCTCAGCAGCTTTAGCAGGTCACCGGCTGCTCAGTGTTTTGGCAGCTGTGATTGCTCTTGCTCCTTCCTTGATCATGTCCTGCATCAGCTCTGGTCCTCCTCCTGCCTTGTTCTGGCCCTGCTCTTTCATTGTTCCGGTCCTGCTCTGGTCCTGTTCCTGCCTTGATCCTAGTTCGTCACTGTGGTTCTGACCCTTGGCTCTGGTTCCTGACTCCAGTTCTGACTCTCTGGCTCCTAGTCCACTCAGCCTGGTTCTAACCAAAGAGCTGGACTGCTGTGGCCCGGACATGACATTAAATGGCAATGTATAAGACAAGTAATATTATCATGCCTCTTGACACAGCCTTCATAAGAACCCAATGATCAAAGAAGTGGAACAAGAAGTACACAGCAAGATCTTAAATGTTTAAACAATTTCCTATTTAGCGGAAGGATGGTCTCGTGGTTAATGGAGTATTAAATATTGTTTTGTATTTATTTGCATTGTTGTTACATCTAGACATATCAGCCAAGTAGGGCCCCACTGTGCTAAGCTTTGTACTTGTACAAACATACAGTAAATGGCATCTATGCCCCCAAAGGTTTAAACCAGGGATCGGTGGCACCCTTTGGCACATGGCCCGTCAGGGAAATCCACTGGGGAGCTGGGGCGGTTTGTTTACCTGCAGCGTCTGCACATCCCTTGGCCCACGCCGCTTCCCGCAGCCCCCATTGGCCTGGAACGGCGAACTGCGGCCAGTGGGAGCCACGATCAGCTGAACCTGCGGACGCTGCAGGTAAACAAAGTATCCCGGCCAGCCAATGGATTTCCCTGATGGGCTGCGTGCCAAAGGTTGCCGATCCCTGATCTAAACTAAGGCACTGGACTGGGATTCAGGGGATTTGGGTTCACTTGCTGCCACAAAATTCCTTGGGCAAGCCACTTAATGTCTCTCTGCCTCACTTCCCCAGAATGGGAAAAGAACCCTTCCTTTGTCTGTCTTATCTATTTAAATTGTGAACTCTTCAGGGCAAGGACTGTCTTTGACTATGCCTTTGTCCAGCGCCTGACACAATGAGGGCCTCAATCTCAGATGAGATCTCTGGAAGATATTGTAATCATGACAATAAATAATGGTATTTGTAGAGGTGGGGGTCCTCAATGGAAAACTTGGGTTCTGAACTTGCCGAAGAGAAAACACACCGGCAGATTTATTTAGTTTGGCTCAGTGATTGAAGTTTTATATCTTCTTTTGAAAAGAATTGTCTGCAGCATCAAGCCAGTGCTGAGAGAAGGTCAAACTGCAAACTTTGGACCTACATATGGACTTCCCCAAAGTCAAAGAATGTTCAGATAGTCACAACACACAGGTGTGACAAAGAGGGTGGGCCAGGAGGGAAGACAAGAAAAGACTAGTAAATGTTCTCTTGCTTTGCATCTTTAAATCAGGACCTGATATTTTTCTAAAAACAATACACTCTGGTTCCACCACAGGTGACTATGCTTGATACCAAGTATTACAGAGGAAAATTCTCTGGCTTGTGCTATGTAGAAGATCAGACCAGATGATGATAACGGTCCCTTCTGGCCTTAGACCAGTGGTGGGCAACCTGCGGGCCACATGTGGGCCATCAGGGTAATTTGATTGCAGGCTGTGAGACATTTTGTTGATGTTGACCATCCACAGGCGTGGGCCCCCACAGCTCCCAGGGCCCGTGGTTCGCTGTTCCCTGCCAATGGGAGTTGCGGGAAGCGGCAGGCAGCATGTCCCTGCGGCCCGCTGCTTCCCGCAGCTTCCATTGGGAAGGAACATTGAACCACAGCCACTTGGAGCTGCAGGGGCCGTGCCTGTGGATGGTTAATGTCAGCAAAATGTCTCACGGACCACAGTCAGATTACCCTGATGGGCCGCAGGTTGCCCACCACTGCCTTAGACTCTATGGATCTAAAATCAAAATATTTTTGCACAGATGAGCTGTGTGCCTGGCTGGTAGAGAGCTCAGCCTTGCCATTCAGCTCTATTCCCTACTGTATGTTTCCTAAGGTTTTCTCCAGTCTAAGTTTGGGGCTTTCTGCCATTTCCCTTGGGAGACCATTCTACCGCCGGATACATCTCAGTGTTACGAAGTTTTTCCTGATAGTCCTGATTTTTTTCTTGAATATTGCTCTGCTACTAATTCTGGTTTTTACCTCCCCTACTCAGGGCCACAGTCCTTACCTCACCCCTCCCCGCTAGTGAGACTAGATCTCAGGTGATAGGTTCATCCTGCTTCCTGGCTGGACCCCAGTGCTGAGAGAAGCCACCATGGATTTGGCAGCCAGCAGGTGAGGGCTCAGCATTTGTACACAGGGGCTATTCTAGCAACAGTGGTGTGGCAAACACGCCAGATTGCAACACCACTCAGTCAACTTTCGGCCAGCCACCCCCTGCCTCCAGGGCAACTGGACCAAACCTGCGCAGGGCTGCAACCCCCCATGCCAGGTTGCATATTGTTCCATGGGTACAGGGCCCTCTCAAGTGGAGGGCCCAGGGCAAACTGCCTCTTTTGCCTCCCCCTCTGGGTGGCCCTGCCCCTACCACCTTGCCTAATTTCTCTCTCTCCTCGGTGTTTTAACTCTTCAGATATTTGCAGATTCTTAACACGTCTCCTCTCTATTCTCTCTTAGCTGAACCATGACTTTGCATCTTGAGGAAACAGGCAAAAACCCAAATATCTGAACCTCCAAGACATGCATCTGCCTAAAGCGTGTAACCTCATAACCATATATCTCTAACCCAGCTACCTCTTTGGTCTGCCCCTTCTCGGTGTATATTAGATCTTCACTTGTCTGTCATGCCTACCATTTAGGTAGCAAGGTGAGGCCTCCAGCTTTCACCCGGACCACACCACACGATCCATCGTCTACAGCCAAGCTCTGCGATACAACCGCATTTGCTCCAACCCCTCAGACAGAGACAAATACCTACAAGATCTCTGTCAAGCTTTCTTACAACTACAATACCCACCTGCAGAAGTAAAGAAACAGATTGATAGAGCCAGAAGAGTTCCCAGAAGTTACCTACTACAGGACAGGCCTAACAAAGAAAATAACAGAACGCCACTAGCCGTCACCTTCAGCCCCCAACTAAAACCCCTCCAACGCATTATTAAGGATCTACAACCTATCCTAAAGGATGACCCAACACTCTCACAAATCTTGGGAGACAGGCCAGTCCTTGCCTACAGACAGCCCCGCAACCTGAAGCAAATACTCACCAACAACCACATACCACACAACAGAACCACTAACCCAGGAACTTATCCTTGCAACAAAGCCCGTTGCCAATTGTGCCCACATATCTATTCAGGGGACACCATCACAGGGCCTAATAACATCAGCCACACTATCAGAGGCTCGTATACCTGCACATCCACCAATGTGATATATGCCATCATGTGCCAGCAATGCCCCTCTGCCATGTACATTGGTCAAACTGGACAGTCTCTACGTAAAAGAATAAATGGACACAAATCAGATGTCAAGAATTATAACATTCATAAACCAGTCGGAGAACACTTCAATCTCTCTGGTCACGCAATCACAGACATGAAGGTCGCTATCTTAAAACAAAAAAACTTCAAATCCAGACTCCAGCGAGAAACTGCGGAATTGGAATTCATTTGTAAATTGGATACTATTAATTTAGGCTTAAATAGAGACTGGGAGTGGCTAAGTCATTATGCAAGGTAGCCTATTTCCTCTTGTTTCCCCCCCCTCCCCCCCCCAGATGTTCTGGTTTAACTTGGATTTAAACTTGGAGAGTGGTCAGTTTGGATGAGCTATTACCAGCAGGAGAGTGAGTTTGTGTGTGTATGGGGGTGGGGGGGATGTGAAAAAACCTGGATTTGTGCTGGAAATGGCCCACCTTAATTATGCACATTGTAGGGAGAATGGTCACTTTGGATGAGCTATTACCAGCAGGATAGTGAGTTTGTGTGTGTGGTTTTTGGGAGGGGGGTGAGGGGGTGAGAGAACCTGGATTTGTGCAG
Organism: Lepidochelys kempii; assembly: GCF_965140285.1. NCBI lineage: Eukaryota > Metazoa > Chordata > Testudines > Cheloniidae > Lepidochelys > Lepidochelys kempii. Next base: position 261,386,896 of record NC_136381.1, read on the forward strand.
GAAATGGCCCAACTTTATTATCATGCACATTGTGTAGAGAGTTGTCACTTTGGATGGGCTATCACCAGCAGGAGAGTGAATTTGGGGGGTGGGGTGGAGGGTGAGAAAACCTGGATTTGTGCTGGAAATGGCCCACCTGATGATCACTTTAGATAAGCTATTACCAGCTGGACAATGGGGTGGGAGGAGGTATTTTTTCATATTCTCTGTGTATATATAAAGTCTGCTGCAGTTTCCACAGTATGCATCCGATGAAGTGAGCTGTAGCTCACGAAAGCTCATGCTCAAATAAATTGGTTAGTCTCTAAGGTGCCACAAGTCCTCCTTTTCTTTTTGCAAATACAGACTAACACGGCTGCTACTCCGAAAGGTGAGGGTAGTGGCTTTACAGACTATTTTGCAGAAGGTGTTCCATGCACATGACATGGCATGGAAGAAAGCCCGAAGGTGTTTGTGGGAGAAGCAGGCAAATGGGCCATTACTGATGGAGCTGAGCAGGTATAGGAACAACTCACTAAGGGGCCCTGATCCTCTCCCATTGACTTCAGTGGCTCAGGGTCAAGCCCTAAGAATACAAGAGCAGGTAAGCAGGGAGGCTCAGAGGAGTGAAGAGACCCAAAGCTGTAATGCTCATGTAGCCCAAAAGAATTTGATTGCAACCCCAAACCAGGCAAAACTGAGAAGTTTTCTTTGCATTTTGTTTTAAGGGTTTGTGGATCATTGAAACCCCCAAATCTAGAGAAAATTTAGAAGGGTGTTAGCTGAAACAAACAAACAATAAAAGTCCAGGGCATACCCCTGTGAACCGAACCCGCTGAATTTTATGCAGATCTAGTTCTTGCTGGGGTTTAACAGATTCTCTTTAACCAGGCCATGTTCAGTTATCGGATGTCAATGGGATAAAAGGACCAGATGTGGCAATGTTAACATATTTTGTAGTGCATCATCAAAGTGATGTGCAGGGAAGAACAAAGGCATAATCCGACACTGAGGCATGTCTGCTTTGTTTCCACTGTAAACATTCTCCAGAGGAAGAATCTGGGTGCATTTAGTTCTCAGTGAGCATTTTTATGCATTTAAAAGAAATTGGCTTATGCCACTTGCTTACAGAAGACAACTGATGCACTCGCTACTGAGAAGCTGAGAAGCATTTAATTTCTCTGCTTGGCATCTTTAGTTCATTTTACATGCTGTTAAAAATCTGAGGGACTGTGTACCTCAGAGGACATTTAAAATGTAGCACACTTATTTTTAAACGAGAAGTGAGATCTTTGGACGACAACTTGTCTGGAGCCACACTGCTTCAAGCTGTCACGGGAGAGTATTTTTGTCCTGATAGTAACTTATAATTAGGTTTCTTTTTAGTGTGAAACTCTCCAGATCGACACACGTGCCTAAGAGCTGTCAAAATACAGGAGGGCTTGATGGGAAGAAATCCAAAGCAGCATTGCACAGAAGGAGGTATCACAGCTAGAGGTTTCTTTCTGTCTTTGAATAAGGACAGAAACAAGAAATTACTTTAGGGCCACACCTTGCAGTTGCCAGTCAGTCAATATACCCTTGGGTGTCCAATTATGCCCATTCCTATCTAACAGAATTGGGCTTTTGGCTGAGTCACTAGCTATTTCATAGCAACCTGTGGTGGAGGCAGTGGAAAATATTCTGCAATGGGTGTATCCCTGGAAATAATAGTCTACTTCTGCTGATATAAGGAGATTGGGAAAAACGGGAATTCTGTAGGACATCAGCCGAATGCATCGTAAAGTTATTGGTTCACAGTAGTCAAGTGGAAAAGACCCACTGTATCATTGAATCTGTCTCTCTGCACAAGAAATATATAGTCCCCAAGGAAAGATGTAATAGATATAAAATGTATTAAGAGGTGGGTGGGTGATAACTGACTGTCAATCTCTGAAGGGTGTCACATCATGGAAGGGGAGAGGGATTTAAGATAAAGAAGAGGATATAACGAGGACAAATAGAATAAGCTAGACAAAAGGCAGCTTGGTCTAGTAGATCGAACACTGGACTGGGCGTCAAGAGACCCAGGTCTGGGTTGGGTGGGTGACCTCCTTTCTGTCTTGTCTATTTAGATTGTAAGCTCTTCAGGGCAGGGACTTTCTCTCACTGTGTGTCTGTACGGCACCTAGTACCAGTGGGGCCCCAGTTTCATGTGGGTCCTCTAGGCCAATGCTTCTCAAGCTATCTGAGGTGGAGGACTGCCAATTTTTTTTTCCCAATGTGCGTGCAGACCGGCAGCCGATGGCTCGTGGACCGGCACCAGTCCGCGGACCACCACTTTGCGTAGCACTGCTCTAGGTACTCCCAGTTTGGACAAGATAATAGGAAAATGTACCTTGAATCTCAAGAAAACCTTCCAAAGGGTGAGGTTTATTTCATCATGGAATTGTCTCTCTGGCGAAGTGGTTGAAGCCCACTGACATGTTCTGTTGAAAACTGGACCAGAACAAGGACAAGAAAATAGCATGGAAAGGAAGATCCTACCTTGGTGGGTGCTGGAGAATGAAGTGGGAACTTGTGATTGGTGGGAATAAACAGGCAAGCAGGAATCTTTGCAAGCTTGTCCTATTGGTTGAGGACAGCCAGGTGGTTGTTGTTAGCAGCAGGTGGTTTATTAATGCAGACAAAACCTAATGTCCAGCAGTCCCTTTGTCACACAATTGCACAGCCACTGTGGGGACACTGTTGTTAGGGAGCTTATTCCTTCACCCACTTACTTCCCTGGTCCTTCTCGCATGAACAGAGAGCAACAACACCCGAAGTCCAAAGGTGCAAACAATTCGATGTTTATTGGGGTGAACTTCCAGCAAGCATGATTACAGTTTCCTTCCTTAGTATCCTCCTTCCCAGCTCCTTAGTATTCTCCTTCCCAGCCCACAGAGCCTTACACCTGTGTCCCTGTTCCCATTCCCCCCCTTAGCCAAACATGATTCCAACTTCCTTATTCCAATTCCCTGTTCCCATTTCCCCCTTTAGCAAAACATGATTCCAATTTTTTTACCCCCATTCCCTGTTCCCATCTCCCACCCCCACTCCCCCACCCACACCCACTCACTTCCTCATTGACTACAGATTATATAGTAAAACTTGAGTTCTGCTTAGCTATACCTTAACCAATCATTTTCCTGAAATTTAACTAACCAATCCTAACATACTGTAACATGATTATGTAACCAATTATATCCCACCACCTTAATTAGTTTACACCCAGCAAAATTAATTATACAGCAGACAGGAACAATCACAGAACCAGACAGAGATTATACAGACAAACAATAGCAAAGTGGGAACTATAATGACAAGACAATACAGAAGTGAGGATTTCACATCCCAGCTATTGATAAGTGAGTTCTTGCCAGACAGGATGCTATCAAACTAAGTTTCCTTTTACATTTTCTAGGCACTTCCCTTTCTCTGGAGGTGATAGGAATACAATCCTGTCCAGATAGTGCCTAACAGCCCAATAGCACCTTATTTCAATGTGACTAGTTTGGAATGTGAGGATGTGACCGGTCGCTTCCCAGCTTATGGCTGCCTCTGCTGCTTAGCCAAAGGCCTTAGCCTAAGAACAGGGCCTCAGACTGTCCCAGTAAGAGAAGGCCCTTACACCAGCAGACAGTGATTTTGATTCTTTCTTTTATACCTCTAGAACTAGCCAAGTGATAAGAATACACCTAAATTCTTAAAGTACAGGTCTTTGCAGACAGGCCTGAATATCTTTATCTTAACAACTGTCAGAGAATGCAGGTTACACGCCACATTTTAATTCAAGGCAGCTAAACAGCTGCTTACCCCGTTCCTGAAGGCAGATATTCAATTAGGCCGACTCCGGAGTGCAAACCTTTGGTTGACATTAACAACTCTTATTCATTCTGAAGCTAATATTCAGGGCATCTGTCTGTGTGATTGCACTGAATTGTTTGGGGGAGCAGTCCAACATGGTACCCCAATTAAAGATGAACACACATCTTTTTCTCAACCGTAAATCGCAGCGGCAGTCATGTAGATCATCCTTGCCATGGGACCTTGGGCCATCCTGGCTCTTGAGTATTTGTGTCACAGAAGCAGCTAGAAGGTGCAGTGGCCATCAGGACGCCATTGCACTTGGTGCTGTAAAAACACATAGTAAAAGGCAGCCCCCGCCCCCAAAGAGCTTACAGTCTGAAACAGACAAGGCAAACAGAGGCAGCTGAAATGACTTCCCCAACATTTTACAGCAGGTCAGAACCAGGCCTAGAACTCAGGTCTCTTGGCTGCATTAGGCACCTCTGCTGCTTGCCAGGTTAAAACATCATCACTACAAGCCCCTGAGAGCCAGGCTGCAAGTGCCCTCCATCCTCACCTGCCCCCTGTGGTTTGATTAGGTGGGGAGACCAAGAAGAAGCAGCTGCACAAGGGTCACTCCAAATCACAGTCCCTGCTCTCTGGGAGCTCCAGTCCAACTCCTGCTCACCTTTTCCCCCAGATAAGAGGGAACAATCTGCTTAATTTTGGTGGAAAGAGCAAACCGCTCACTCCCTGTGCACAAGCAGCAGCTCTGGAAGACATTATGCCTCCCTGAATCGTAGCCACCCCCATCAGTCCGCTGGGGCTGTACAATTCCCTTGGAAGGGCTGGGATTACAGCTTGCTCAGCGTTTTTCATTTGAAACTTGAAAAAGGAGAAGAAAAAGAACCTTCCCTCCCTCCCCATGAAAATGAAAAATGTGTTTTTCTTTGTTTCTTTTTGAAACCAAACAATAAAAAGTTTTTAGATTTTTCTGGGATTTATTCCCTCTTTCTTGCCCTATTTTAGTGGCAAAATGGAAAAATGACACAAGGGAGGAAGGGTGAAAAAGGAAAAGGAGGGGAGGGAAGGAAGGAAGGAAACAGGAGAAAAAGCAAAACCTGAAACCAAAACTTAAAAAAAAAATTGACTTTCTTTCTTTCTTTCTTTCTTTCTTTCTTTCTTTCTTTCTTTCTTTCTTTCTTTCTTTCTTTCTTTCTTTCTTTCTTTCTTTCTTTCTTTCAAAAAGGTCAGAAAAAAATCAAAACTTTTTATTAAACAGTTCAAGAAAATGAAAACTTTTCATGGATCACACTTGGGTTTTTTTTGACCCACTCGATTTACATTTTATTCTGAGCCTTTCGACCAATTGATTTGAGTTTGTAACAGAACCTGACAGTAGGAGTGTTTTGCTTCATTTTGGGGTGTGATTGCAGGGATGTTGCATAGCCCTGCTGGGTACCTGTGACCTGCAACTGCTTTGTTAACAAAGCAAACTATGACACATTCCTTATAGGCATTAAATAGCCTTGAGGGGATTCCAAAGTTGCCTCTGCCAGCAGCTTTCTTTTAAAATAACAAATTCAGGGGCATACAAAGAATCAACAGTGCTACAAATCAATAACACTTTATGGGTCAAAACCAGATTGACTCTCTGTGAGATAGAGTGCATGGAGTGGTTCCAATGTACATTGGATCTTAATTTGGCCCTATGTTTTCAAAGTTGCGTTCAAGCATTTAATTTATAGCACCTAATCAACTGATAAATCAGCCCACCTGTACTAGTGCCACAAATCTGCAGGGTCTCGGACTATGGCCCTTCATATTACACCAGGGCAAGTGAACCATAACCCTCTTGAGTCAATAAGTTACACTGGTGGAAAACTGGTAGAAGGCACAGGACAATCAGGCCTCCTCTGCTGGAGTTTAAATTTATATTTGTTACATTCAAGCTCTTTAGGCGGGGATAAAAAATCGTGATGACATCAGAAAAACACATGCAGTTGCTATCGTTCAGTGGTAGGACTCTGCTTAAGTTTTGACTCTGTTTAAGTGTTCAATCTATTTCTGGCTGGAAAGAGAGCAGTTTAGTGCCATGATCCCTGAAGATAAAGAATCCATCCCCAAATGCTCCACCATTCAGTTACAGCAAGATTGTTTTGAACTGTAAAAAATTGCAACACATTGTGTTTGGCTTTCCCTGTAGAGATGATAATATAGGGAGACAAAGTCTTTCGTGCAGGACAAAACAGAAAAGCTAATGGAATCCAGATTAGCCACACAAGGCAAGAGTGCAATACACTGATCTTGTTTTTTTGCAGCATACAATCAAATTATTTAAGGAACTTTACACAGTGCAAGAAGCAACACTGCAACTGCATGGATGCATATAATTCGCAATCCATTTTGCTACTCACTTCAGGTCAGGATTTAAGAAAAGCCTGTGTAACAAGGGGCACCATTGTCAGCTCAGAGTAAAGAGCTGGTTAAAGAGCTATGGAGATCTCATATTATGTCCAGGAGGTTAAATTTCAGTGATGTACGGCTGAACTATAATGCAACCCTTGTTCTTTGTGAAAATACTGTGCAATGGGGGGAAGACTGCAAAGCTGTGTATACTTTACACAAAAAGCTGGTTGGAAAATATCTGGGGGTTTTTTGTGGCAAGAATTTGAAAACATTTCTTTTATTTCTTCAAAATTTCCCAGGAAAAATCATTTTTGGGGAAAAAAATAAAATCCTAAAACCTGACCAATTATTGGTTTAAAAATGATTTATATTGATTTAGAAAAACAAAAGTATTTGCTGAAGAATTCTTGCTGAACATTTTTCAGATGCCTGTTTCCAGCTTTTTTGTTAACCAGCAAATTGCTCTTCCAGGACATATCCTGTGAGTTCACCCACACCCCCAACCACACCCACACACACCCCCCCTGTGGTGGTAGCAACACTGGGAATGCAGACAGGGCTGGGGCATAAGGAACTATGAGGAACTATGGTGTGATTGGAATAATAGAGACCTGGTGGGGTAACTCACATGACTGGAGCACTGTCATGAATGGGTATAAACTGTTCAGGAAGGACAGGCGGGGGAGAAAGGTTGGAGAAGTTGCACTGATTGCTCAGAGCTCCGGTATGAAACTGGAGAAAAGCCTGTTGAGAGTCTTTGGGTTAAGCTGAGAGGCGAGAGCAACAAGGATGATGTCCTATGGTGGGCGCCTGCTATAGACCACCAGACCAGCAAGATGAGGTAGACGAGGTTTTCTTTGGACAACTAACAGAAGTTTGCAGATCGCAGTCCCTGGTTCTCATGGGGGACTTCAATCACGCTGGCATCTGCTGGGAGAGCAACACAGCAGACAGATTGACAGCTGTTTCTCAATTCTGTGGGTGATAGTGCATGGCCATTCTTAGTTGGTGGAGCAATTTGTCTGGTTAATTCCGATAACGAACGAGACTCTGGCATGCTAACTAGTTATGTGACCCCAGAGGCGTCCAACTTCTTAGAGGGACAAGTGGCACAGACAATCCAGGAAGTTTTTGGACAGTGTTGGGGACAACTTCCTGGTGCAAGTGCTGGGGGAACCAACTAGAAGCCAGGTTCCTCTTGACCTGCTGCTCACAGACAGGGAAGAATTGGTAGGGGAAGCAGAAGTGGGTGGCAACCTGGGCAGCACTGACCATGCGATAGTCGAGTTCAGGATCTTGACAAAAGGAAGAAAGGAGAGCAGCAGAATACAGACCTGGACTTCAGAAAAGCAGACTTTGGCTCCCTCAGGGAACTGATGGGCAGGATCCCCTGGGAGGCTAATATGAGGGGGGAAAGAGTCCAGGAGAGTTGGATGTATTTTAAAGAAGCCTTAGTGAGGGCACAGGAACAAACTATCCCAACGTGCAGAAAGAATAGCAAATATGGCAGGCAACCAGTTTGGCTTAATAGAGAAATCTTCGGTGAGCTTAAACACAAAAAGGAAGCTGACAAGAAGTGGAAACTTGGACAGATGACTAGGGAGGAGTATAAAAATATTGCTCGAGCATGCAGGGGTGTAATCAGGAAGGCCAAGGCACAATTGGAGTGGCAGCTAGCAACGGATGTGAAGGGTAACAAGAAGGGTTTCTACAGGTATGTCAGCAACAACAAGAAAGTCGGGGAAAGTGTGGGACCCTTACTGAATGGGGGAGGCAACCTAGTGACAGATGATGTGGAAAAAGCTGAAGAACTTAATGCTTTTTTGCCTCAATCTTCACAGACAAGGTCAGCTCCCAGACTGCTGCGCTGGGCAGCACAGTATGGGGAGGACGTGAGCAGCCTTCAGTGGTGAAAGAACAGGTTAAGGACTATTTAGAAAAGCTGGATGTGCACAAGTCCATGGGTCCAGATCCAATGCATCCGAGGGTGCTGAGGGAGTTGGCCATTATCTTTGAAAACACGTGGTATTGGCCATTATCTTTGAAAACTCATGGTATTGGCAAAGATACGAAGCTGGGGGGAGAGGTAGATACGCTGGAGGGTAGGGACCAGAGTGACCCCAACAAAGTGGAGGACTGGGCCAAAAGAAATCTGATGAGGTTCAACAAGGACAAGTGCAGAGTCCTGCACTTAGGATAGAAGAATCCCATGCACTGTTACAGCCTGGGGACCAACAGCTAAGAGGCAGTTCTGCAGAAAAGGACCTGGGGATTACCGTGGATGAGAAGCTGGATTTGAGTCAACAGTGTGTCCTTATTGGCAAGAAGGCTAACGGCATAGTGGGTTGCATTTGTTGGAGCATTGCCAGCAGATCGAGGGAAGTGATTATTCCCATCTATTCGGCACTGGTGAGGCCACATCTGGAGTATTGCATCCACTTTTGGGCCCCTCACTACAGAAAGGACGTGGACAAATTGGAGAGAGTCCAGCGGACAGCAACTAAAATAATTAGGGGGCTGGGGCACATGACTTATGAGGAGAGGCTGAAGGAACTGGGCTTATTTAGTCTGCACAAGAGAAGATTGAGGGGGATTTGATAGCAGCTTTCAACTACCTGAAGGGAGGTTCCCAAGAGGATGGAGCTAGGCTGTTCCCAGTGGTGGCAGATGACAGAGCAAGGAGCAATGGTCTTAAGTTGTAGTGGGAGAGGTCTAAGCTGTATATTAGGAAAAACTATTTCACTAGGAGGGTGGTGAAGCACTGGAATGGGTTACCTAGGGAGGTAGTGGAATCTCCATCCTTAGAGGTTTTTAAGGCCCGGCTTGACAAAGCCCTGGCTGGGATGATTTAGTTGGAAGTTGTCCCCAACACTTTGAGCAGGGGGTTGGACAAGATGAGCTCCTGAGGTCTCTTCCAACCCTAATCTTCTGTGATAAGTCTAGACAACCTGGCAATAGAAATTCTTGTGCCTTATCTATGCTATTGCCCCAACATTGCTACCTCTAATGGAGCTTCACAAGGGGGTAGTGAACATGTTGGAGATTCCGAAATCAAGTATTATGTAGACACAACCAAAGAGCAAACTTTAATGTATTTAGATGGGGGCCTGCAAAATTATTTTTCATTGTTTTCACCACTCTAAACATGTAATCAATTCATGTCCACAATGATCCACATTACTACCAGCCTGAGAATTCTGGGGAGGGCTGACAAGATGCATCCCAGACTTAACTGACATTTGACATAAAAGGTGGGTGTGCATTTGTGTTAAAGGTTTGTTGTCTCCCCCTGCAACCTTCTGTAGCAGGAGTGTAGCCTAGGGCCTTGTTCCTTTCAACCCTTGGCATCAGGCGTACATCAGTTTGCCTTTCCTAGGCTATCTTCACGAGGAAAATGGCTAGAGAATCATGCTTTTGAAAACTACATTTTTAGTCTGAGGCTTTTAAAGCCACCTTAATGTTAATGGGAAGCCTGTGGGGGTGGGGAACGGGTGTCTCTAAATTCCGTAGGTAGCTTTGTAGATCTCAGTTGCAGTTCCCTCAAATCAGGGGAGAGGGGTATGAACTTCACTGGTCTCAAAAGCTGGCTCTGAGAACTGTAACGGAGAGAGTGGGCATGGTAAGTATCTTAAACCAGTTGGTGGTTGAGCTCCAGATATTTTTTCTAAAGATCTTTCAGCTGCTGACACATACAGCAAGGTTCTAATACCCTTTAAGCTGCTCAGGGATGTGGTCTGATTTAAATGTTTGAGAGGCTCATTCATCAGCTGCTGTGGTTGATTAAAATCTTCCCCAACAGCAGCATCACTCTGGCTTCTATTTATGCAGATAACAGCACAGAACAACATTTCTGAAGTCTTCATTTTCAGTAGGAATTCTAGTTTGGCCATTATTTATCGGTGATATTATTGTGTTGGAATTTGAAAGTAGATAACTAATGACTAGGAAAGTTATTTACCTCCAGGTCTTGTATCAAGGGCAGAAGAGCTTGATAGTAATCTAGGACCAAGAGACCACCTCTCCCGTTATGTCCCATCATGGCAGATCAGGAAGTTGGTTAGGCTGACTGGCTGTACAATCAAAATTTTTGTGGAAACTGGCCTTTTCCTCTTCAAAGACCTCTTCTCTATGGAGCCCTGCTACTGGAGATGTCTGGTGTTCCCTTGTATGCATCGTCAAGGCCCTTTCTCCTAGAGCTGGTTGGGACATTTTATTTTCCCCATGAAAAATTTTGACAAAAAAAGAATGATTTTTCTTAGAAATTTTTCAAGTTTTCATCCAAAACATGAAAACCAAACATTTCAGTTTGGGGTTTTCTGACAGCCCTCTCCCTGCCCATCCCAAAAACGTTGAAAATGGACATTTCATGGGGAATAGGCATTTTAATGAAAAACTCATTTTCTATTGGGGGGAGAAAAAAAAAAACCTCTTGGTGGAAAACTTTCAACCACATCTACTTTTCTACAGAGGGGCACTGAGATTTAGTCATTTCAGTCTAGCTTTTCACATCTGCTCTTCCCTTTCATTTTTTGGAAAGTAAGTTGGGGGCAAAAAGCCAATTTTTTGTTCCCTTGAGTGGCTGGTTCTCCATGTGCTTTCAGACCAGCTCTGTGTTTTTCACTGTCATTGTAACTCTTGTACAATGCCAGTGCATTATTACTATGGGTATTCTGTTAAACAGGGAGCACATTCTGCCACCCTGAGTCACAGTGAATAATGCTTCATACACAATGAAAAGCCCAATTCATTTTTTCACAGTAAGTTGCTACTCAACCTGAGTAAGGTGGAAAAATCTGATCCTACAATAAACATGATTTTTAGGGAGTAAGTTACTCACTGTAAGTGCAGCAGAATCTGGGCCAAAATGAGAGTCAGATTGTGATACCCTTACTTGGGTTGAATAGTACTTCACGCCCCACGGATTTCAATAGGACTTCTTAAGCAATTTACTACTACTCAGCATCTCAGCCTACATAAGGGTTGCAGAACCTGGCCCTAACTGCAGGCCTAGATCATGATAGCCTTATTTAGAGAACTCCCCCTCACCCCCCCCCCCCCGTTGATGTTAGGCTATTAGTGGTATATGGTAGTTTGTTTTCACTGTGAGTGCAGAAGTGCTAACAAACTGGCCCTTTTGCATTACTTGTTCCAATCAGGAAAAAAAAATGAAAACCATTACTCCCCCTTTGAAGGATCTGAATTTTCCTGTCTCTAATCCTACATCTCTTTGGGGATTGATGACTAATTCACACTAGTCATCTGTATAAGCTATTTAAAAAGAACTAGTTCTCAAAACTCACAATCACTTAAAATGCTTAATGCTTTCAAGCTTACTGACATTTGAGAATGCTGAAGCAAATCCAGAAACTATTTTTCTTTCCAGCTAAGCACATTGATTCGTATAGCTGTAAACACAATATCGGCAGCCTGCTAAGAATACATTCGGGCCTGATCCAAAGCCCGCTGAAGTCAATGGGATCTTTTCATTGACTTCATTGCTTTGGACTGGGCCCTTAAACAGCAGAAGCCAATACTCATGAGCAAGTGTATGGTCTGATCAGAATCTTCTGTTGCCTCTCTGATTTTTGGCTCGATGATAGTCATATTAATTGAAACAACACTTCTAGATTCTGTTTACTCTGGATCCCCCAAAGAAGAGGAAAAAGATAATTCATTCCTGAAAGGGAATTTCCGTAGGCAGTTGATAAGCCAAAAAAACTGACACAACATAAAGCAATCAGTACTAAATATCCTGCCAACAACCATAGATATTTAAAACAAATCAGTATTGCAGAGGAAGCTTGCATTGCTGGTGCTAGGCTCAGATCTTACAGGTCATGTCCAAAGACAAAGTTGCAGGGTTATTAGGCAGGTGTCCATAATGCACACATTTTGCAGGGGGAGCAAGGAGAGAGCTCTACAGCTGTTCACACTGGAGGGATAAGCACCAAGTTTTCATTTTCTTATGGACTGGGGGAGTGGAACCCCCAACACAATGCCCACAGAGCAGGCAGGCCATTTGTCCATTTTTAAGCCGGGCAGTCCTGCTTTTGTCTGGTTTGGTCCTTGTTCAGTACTGCTGCAAAACCAGACGTGTTTTTTTCTGGTATCAGGCATGGAAGATGCCATTTTGAAGAGCATGCTGCTCTGCCCCCACCTACATGATCCCACCCCCATTGGCATGACCTCACACGGGGCATGTGACATCACACAAACAGGGACAGGATCATGCAAATGCCATCCGGAAGCACTGGAATGTCCAGTATTGTCGGATGCTTTTGTGGCCTTCCTACCACTGAGCCATGAGCGCTATTGCTTACAATCGATAAAATGATAGAAATCACACCAGACAGGAATGCTACCATCAAAACTACATATCAGTCTCCAGTCTAACCTTCTCTGTTGCTTTTTCCCCAGTTCAGAGTTTTCCAGGCATTCACTTTTTGAACTGATATTGCACTTGCTTGGTCTGTGCCTGATGGTGATTTTATTTATTCATTCACTTAATTAACTTGAGGGAAAGCCCTTCAAACCACTTTGAGCTAGAGGGGATTAACAAACAGATATACACGTTTCCCATCGTAAAAGATTCAGAGCACTTTCTTCTTTGTGGAGATAACTCACACGTGGATTCATAGATTCCAAGGCCAGAAGGGATTATTGTGAGCATCTAGTCTGATCTTCTATAACCCAGGTCACAAAGACACGGCCCGTAGGGGACTGAACCCCACAACCTCAGCATTAATAACACGCGGCTCTAGTCAACTGAGCTAACCAGCCAGGGGTGCATAAGTATACAGGTTTGAGTTCCTGCTGTGTTACTTCGGTTGTATATCAGTGTAGCTCTTTGTGGTACACAGAGAAAGGATGGCCTAATGACCTGGGAGTTAGGAGACCCAGGTTCGACCCCCTCCTCTGCCACAAATATTCTGCGTGATCTTGGGCAAGTCATAGCCTCTCTGTGCCACACTTTCCCCCCATAAAGTGGAAATAATAGCACTGAAGGCCGTGAGGTGCTCAGATAATACAGAGGCTACATAGGTATGTAAGGGGGAAAAAAAAACTATGGGCTTGCCTACATGGTGTCTCAGTAAATTCCGGTGTGCACTGACTGGCCTGAGTGGACTCTGCTGGTTTGCATTAAAGTTCTGCAGCGTACATTAACAGAGTACTGTTTGAAACAGAACTATAGTAACACACACGAGGGAACTTTTAGTGCACACCAGCAGGGTCCACATGGGCCAGTTAGTGCACACTGGAATTTACACCCCTCCTAGCACAGACTGAAACGCCCTGTAGATAAGCCCTGTATCTCTGCTGACCAGATAGTAACAATGGAATCACACGGTGCTGAAGCTGGCCTTACATAAGCAGTGTGGATTTTGCTACATTTCGGAAAAAAACAGGTTCAATCCAACAAAGTTATGAGCATTGGAATGAGGGGTAAACACGTGCAGTATCAGGATGCCAGGGAGCAGGCTTGGGCTCCTTTTCAACCCTCTTCCTCCCTTTCAGGGGCACTGTGGGAAAGGGAAGCTCCATAGTAGCCTTTTCAAAAGGCATTTTTTTAACTGGACATTTAATTTGTTTGTGTTTCACCAAGGGAGTTGTTTTGTGGTTTGCATTACAAAACTCATGATCAAATCAATATAGTGAAACTGGCTGGAATTAAATCCCTGGTCATTTTGGATTTAGCTAGGGGTCAATCCTTGGCCAATTGCTATTTTTGTTGTGTATGTTACTAACCTAATTGCTAGTTATTTTTCTGAGCTCATGCTATCTGTGGAAGTAATAGCTGCTCTCTGTGATTTAAGAAGACTGACATCCCTTAACACACTAATAAATCCATCTAGTTTAATGCAACATTAATATCGCACAGGTCAGCGGACAAAATCTGACTCCTTCTTAAAACACAGAGAGCAGCTATTACTTCCACAGATAGCGTGAGCTCAGAAAAATAATTTTCTCTCTTCAGTGGCTCTCAAACTTTTGTACTGGTGACCCCTTTCACATAGCAAGCCTCTGAGTGAGACCCCCTTATAAACTATAAACACTTTTTCATATATTTAACACAATTATAAATGCCGGAGGCAAAGCGGGGTTTGGGGGTAGAGGCTGACAGCTCGCAACCCCCCACGTAATAACCTCGCACCCCCCAGTTTGAGAACCCCTCCTAGCTGATTTGTGTATGTCAGGCCTACCAGGTCTTCTGCTTTCCCCAGTGGACTACTGCTTTTAGGCTCTTTCTACTGAGATTCAACCAGGATTTTTTTTTTCTTCTTCCTGGTGCTGGGCTCTGGACTCAGTGCAAGTGAATTTCATGAGCACTAAAAGCGATGTGTGAATTAAGAAATAGTCCTAGAACTGAAATATTTCAAAACAATCTCCTCCTCCAACAGTTCCCACCAGATTCTCTCATGAGACCTAATTCTGCACGGCTATTAAATGACTTGACATGTCTGCCTTTCCCACTGGCATTGTCTCGGTTAATTAACTGATAGGACTAATGTCAACCAGTCCTAAATCTCAAACCCTCTCCTTGTGCCAGAGCAATGAGGAAGAATTGTAAGTGTGGCACAGAAATGCACGCAGTGCTCTCCAGTTTGGGTTTTCTGTCCGTCTAACTTTAAAAGCAGGGAATGCACATTTCTAATGGTTTGTGCCTGATCTCTGCAAAATTACAAGCTACTCCTGTTCTAAAGGGTTGGCAACTGTGATATCCACATCTGTAATCTAACTCAGATACTATGATGATGGATGCCAAAATAAGAACAGATGGAGAGAGCTTCCTGTCAGCAGTATCTAGGTGCTGTGAGGCCTGAAGTCCAGGGTTAAGGTTCGGGGTTTTTTTTTTAAAAAAACCTTCAGTTACACAGGCTGTATTGTGTGCTCCTGGCTCATCCTCCTATCTGCTCACATGAGAAGAACTGTCATCACATGGTAGGGTTCCCAACTTGCTAATTTCTGAAAATCATACCCCCCTGACCTGCCTTATCCCCTGAGACCCCACCCCTTGGTCTGTGTCTTCCCCCCAAGGCCCTGCCCCCTGCTTTGCCTCTTCCCCGGGGCCCACCCCTGCTCTGCCTCTTCCCTTGAAGCCCTGCCCCTGCTCTGCCTCTTCACCCAGGCCCTGCCCCTGCTCGCTCCTCCCCTTCCCTCCCCTCCGCCCCGTCGCTTGCTCCTCTTCCCCCTCTCTCTTCCTCGTGCCTCATCGCTGGATCCTCTCCACCTCCCATCCCCGCCCAACTGGGCTCCCTCTGCTTTGGGCCTGGGACTGGAGCTGCAGCCTGCCACAGAATCTGCTGCCTGCCTGCCTGCCCACAAGATGCCAGTGGGAGGCGGCCCCGACTGAGCACGAGCGGGCACGAGTTGGTGACCTGGCGCCCCCCCGCTGCCCGCAGTAACCGGGCTTTTCATGTCCAGTCATCTCATCTGACCGGACACTGCCAGGTGCCCTTTTCAGCCAGCCTTTCCGGTTGAAAACCAGGCACCTGGCAACCCTACCGCATGAATGGTACAGCTGTAATCCCAGGAATTCATGACTACAGTACAGGGCATTGCAGAGTGACAAAAACTTCTCCACAGCTGAGGCTGATGCTACTGTAGCTTGTCATTATAAGGCTTGACACCTGCCCGGTACTGAGGTATCCAGTGGTGAAGTAAAAAGAAAAGGAGGACTTGTGGCACCTTAGAAACTAACAGATTTATCTGAGCATAAGCTTTCGTGAGCTACAGCTCACTTCATCGGATGCATGCAGTGGAAAATACAGTGGGGAGATTTATATACACAGAGAACATGAAACAATGGGTGTTACCATACAGACTGTAACGAGAATGATCAGGAAAGGTGAGCTATTACCAGCAGCAGAGCTGGGGGGACGTGGGGGGGACCTTTTGTAGTGATAATCAAGGTGGGCCATTTCCAGCAGTTGACAAGAACGTGTGAGGAGCAGTGTGTGTGGGGGGGTAGTTTTACTTTGTGTAATGACACATCCACTCCCAGTCTTTATTCAAGCCTAAATTAATTGTATCCAGTTTGCAAATTAATTCCAATTCAGCAGTCTCTCCTTGGAGATACAATTAACTTTGGCTTGAATAAAGACTGGGAGTGGATGTGTCATTATACAAAGTAAAACTATTTCCCCTTGTTTATTCCCCCCCCCCCCCAACTGTTCTTGTCAACTGCTGGAAATGGCCCACCTTGATTATCACTGCAAAAGGTCCCCCCTGCCCCCCGCGCCCCCCACCGCTGGTAATAGCTCACCTTTCCTGATCACTCTTGTTACAGTCTGTATAGTAACACCCATTGTTTCATGTTCTTTGTCTATATAAAATCTCCCCACTGTATTTTCCACTGTATGCATCCAATGAAGTGAGCTGTAGCTCACAAAAGCTTATGCACAAATAAATTTGTTAGTCTCCAAGGTGCCACAAGTCCTCCTTTTCTTTTTGCGGATACAGACTAACAGGGCTGCTACTCTGAAAAGTGGTGAAGTAGTTAACAGAAAATTAATGGCACTTTGCACCTCTGTGTGTCCCACTAATGACCTTCCCTGATACC
This sequence comes from Lepidochelys kempii, assembly GCF_965140285.1. NCBI lineage: Eukaryota > Metazoa > Chordata > Testudines > Cheloniidae > Lepidochelys > Lepidochelys kempii. The sequence continues at coordinate 261,403,652 of NC_136381.1, forward strand.
CACCTGGTGTGGATCCCGGTATTTGTGTCATATATAGGTTCACAGGCCCTAGTCAATAGGCATTTATTAAGGAAAACAGCAAGAAGCTATAAAAGATCAGGCTTTCCTCAGCACTTTCAGCTCCACAGTCTCTCTTTGTTTCCATAACAGCATGTAAATATCATCAGAACTAGTTTCAGAGTAGCAGCCGTGTTAGTCTGTATTCACAAAAAGAAAAGGAGGACTTGTGGCACCTTAGAGACTAACCAATTTATTTGAGCATAAGCTTTCGTGAGCTACAGCTCACTTCATCGGATGCATCCCCACTGTATTTTCCACTGAATGCATTCGATGAAGTGAGCTGTAGCTCACGAAAGCTTATGCTCAAATAAATTGGTTAGTCTCTAAGGTGCCACAAGTCCTCCTTTTCTTATCACAACTAGAGGTTCTCTGCCATGGAGCTAGGCCCAGCCCACTGCATTTCTCCTGCTTCCCAAGTATTTTTGGTTTGTTTGGAGGAGGTAGTTAGAGAAAAGGGGGGAGGAGGGGGAAGGAATTAGAAAAGTTAATCAAAGTTGTTGGCCCTTTGGCCCAAGCACTTAACCAATATTTAGGGCTTTGCATCATTTTTTTCTGTTAAGAGAGGAAATTGATGACACAAGTCCATGATATACTTGGTGTAATCTTGTTTATTTAACACTCCCCCCCCCCCCGCAAAAAAATACAGAAAATCTTGTTTTCCAGAACACAGTCGCAAGACAACAGCAGCTAGTTTCCTTGCTCCAAAATCCCCTTGTCTGCCACTCCAACAAACTCTGTGCCTAAGAATCTCTTTTCTGTTTCCTCTCAGGGTCACGCTCACAACTTACTCTGCTGTGTTCTGCTGCTCCTACAGCCCCCTCTCCTACAAATCAATATCCTATCTTTGTGGCCTTAATTTGAAGCCCCAAAGATGCAGAGGTCAGGCCAAATGAGGCAGGGCCTTAATTTTCCCTGCGGTCAGAAATAGTTGTAGCATTTTTGTGTACTCCTGGCACTGCAAATCCCAGTGGGTTCAAAAATCAGGAGTCAGGGCCGAGAAGTCGTAAGATTGAATTAAAAATGATGGGGGAAAAAATTTAGGGTCCTTCTGGGTTTTGAACCTTTAGGAGGTCACATTTTTAAGCTCTTCTCTGCACTCAAAGAGGGTGAGAATTTTTTTTAATGAAAGCTAAGATTTTCATGTCACTGCTTGACTCCCGGGGCTGGGACTTCAGGTAAACCAACAAATCTGTAACAAAACCAGGAGAGTTGGCAACACTGATTTGGATTGAAGTGACTCAGTCGTTCCTGTGTTACAAACAAGGGCGTGTGAACTTAAAGAGGGATTTTTGTTGCCAAATGTTTCTGGTTCATTTTGCCCATTCCCGTGCCACCAAACAGTCATGGTCTCCAAAACGTTTGTGAAAATAGGAATTTGGCAGTAAGAATACAGGAAACTGCAAAATATTTGTGCCTCTCTCCATTTCACTGCTACTTCCCAACCTCTGTTGATTTGTCGTATCCACCTGCTGTCTCTTGTTTTAGATTTTAAATTCTCTGTGGCAAGGGCTACCGTTTTGTTATATGCTTGTACAGCAACTAGCAGAATGATTCAGCACCTTGCATAAATAACAATAATCCCATAATTTTAGAATGGAAAAAAAACCTGATTGCAAAAATGACACCAATGGGCTCATTTTGGATCTCCAATTCACAGCGAAATGAAAAATGCCTCAAATGTGGTGCATTGCAAATATTATGCGCATCCCTAGTTATTACAAATATGAGCTTAGAACAGCACATGCGAATGTACTTCCAAAAAAACAAAAAAAACCCATAATTATACGATTCGTTATTTTGGCTCCTTCCCTCCCTGTGCTTGGCCTATGAAGCATGTATGGGTAAAGAAAGTAAATTCGTATAACCATAAGTAAGCTCTCAAGAGCTAAATGTAGAGAGTATCACCCTGGCTTTAATAAGGAGACTAAAATAATAACAGGCATTTTTCACCCTGTGACATTTAAGAGGGAATAACATTAAAGGCCTAGAGATCTGTCTGTGGTTCATCAGTATTTGCATTTTTAAATTGTTTTTACATAAGGCTAGGGGGCTTGAATTAAACAGGAGCCCTGCTATTCTTTTTTCTGTGTTACATCAGCTTTTTCATTAGTTTACTCTCCACCGTTCAGAAGGCACCAAGTCTGGGAACTTTAAAGCTACTTCAGGTTAGGTTGGTGCCCTGAAGTGACATATTATGCAAGCAAGTAAGTGCTACGTATTTCTTAACCCCAATAGGAATTTTTGCTCTGTCCTCTATTGCTCAGGTTCCATAGGGCGGTGAACGTAATTAAGACCAATGGAAAAGTTCAATTGGTTAATGTTCCATCAGTCTTACATGAACTAAGGCTAAAGACTTACAGTTTTATGCTTTATGTCTTAACCTTTAAATTTATTAAGTGATTTTTTTTCCCTTGGGGAAGGTCCTTATGCAGCATACAAATGCACTAATACACACAGACAAATCCATATTTTCCTCCTCCGTTTTCCACATGAGGCTACCTTTGAGGGCAGACTCTGAGATGTAATGGTGGTCAAAGACAACACTGAGACACATTTTGCTGGGAAGAGAAAAGGGGTCATCAGCTGAAAGCCATGGCTTGAGATATTGTTTATGATCTGCTGTGGTGTACCTTGAAAACTGTCAGTGCTTTCTCTTCTGTAAGAAACAAAGCAAGTGAGGGGTAAAGAACCAAGTGATGACTTGCCAAGGATTACGCATGGCAGATGGTTAGGGCAAGAGGAATAGCAGAAAGAACCAGTGTTCTACTTGTTACTGACTGGCACCAATAATACGGGACAGGCCTGGCAGAAGAAGTAAGCCTGATTCTTCCCTCTGATCATAGGCTGGGCATAGTGGTGAGCAGAGGCTGCATGCCTGATACTTCCCCATTCTGTGGGCCGGGAGAGAGTGGAGCCATGGCTTCCCCTTGACCATGTATTAGTCAGCACAGAAAAGAGGAGTTGCAAGTAACTTTCCTAGCCAGAGCAAGGGCGGAGATAGGGAGGAATTCTTACTGAGTCATAATTCCTTCATGAGGCTCGAAGGCTGCTCACCTGTGTATCCCTAATAACAGCACAAACACATGTCATTTATCATAAAAAGTCAGTGGCGTTCCAGCAGCAGACAATTTATTTGGCCCATTCGATGTTCATGGTGATTTCATTTATATGCTAGATACACCTCTTCAGTGTAGTCTCAGCTAATGATAATTTATGTTTTCAAGGCAACTGGACAGCTTCACACCTGTAACTATCTCAAAATAAAAACAACGAGGAGTCCTTGTGGCACCTTAGAGACTAACCAATTTATTTGGGCATAAGCTTTCGTGGGCTAAAACCCCCTTCAACATATGCATGGAGCGAAAAATACAGTAGAGAGGTATAAACACACAGCACGTGAAGAGATGGGAGTTGCCTTACCAAGTTGGGAGGGGTGTCAGTGCTAACGAGCTGTCAAGGTTCCTTCTCCACTCTGAACTCTAGGGTACAGATGTGGGGACCTGCATGAGCTTACCTCCTAAGCTTACTTCTACCGGTTTAGGTTAAAACTTCCCCAAGGTACAAACTATTTTACCCTTTGCCCTTGGACTTCCACTGCCACCACCAAAGGTTTATCTGGATTTATTTATTAGGAAAGTGTTGTTTGGAAACGTCTTTCCCCCCAAAATCCTCCCAACCCTTGCACCCCACTTCCTGGGGAAGGTTTGGTAAAAATCCTCACCAATTTGCATAGGTGACCACAGACCCAAGCCCTTGGATCTTAAGAACAATAAAAACAGCATTCAGTTTCTGAAAAGAAGGATTTTAATAGAAGTAAAAAAGAATCACCTCTGTAAAATCAGGATGGTAAATACCTTACAGGGTAATTAGATTCAAAACATAGAGAATCCCTCTAGGCAAAACCTTAAATTACAAAAAGACACACAGACAGGAATATCCATTCTATTCAGCACAACTTAATTTCTCAGCCATTTAAAGAAATCATAATCTAACGCATATCTAGCTAGATTACTTACTAAATTCTAAGACTCCATTCCTGTTCCGTCCCCGGCAAAAACATCACATAGACAGACACAGACCCTTTGTTTTTCTCCCTCCTCCGAGCTTTTGAAAGTATCTTGTCTCCTCATTGGTCATTGTGGTCAGGTGCCAGCGAGGTTATCCTAGCTTCTTAACCCTTTACAGGTGAAAGGGTTTTTCCTCTGGCTAGGAGGGATTTTAAAGGTGTTTACCCTTCCCTTTATATTTATGACATGAGCCAATTCAATTAAGGTAGAAGTAGGCTATTCTCAACAGTTGACAAGAAAGGAGGAAAAATCACTTTTGTAGTGCTAATGAGTTCAATGTAATCAAGATGGCCCACTTCAAACTGTCGACAAGGTGTGAGTATCAGCAGGGGATATATATAGGTATAGATATAGAGATATAGATATAGCTATAGGACATGCTGGATGAACCTAAGCCCATAAAACTGAACAGTTGGCACTGCATCCTGAGCACCCTGACAGATTTCCCAGGATGGCTACCTCAGAAAAGGATGACCTAGGAAAACTTGGACATGTGGCAGCCCTAGCCCATGGTGCCTATCTCCCCTTTTGGTGTAGGGAGAGCTAGCGTGGTGCCTGACCCTGGCCACGGTGCATCATGGGACATGTAGTCTGGCTGGGAGCCCAATTCAGAGAGAAGAATGGGGACATGAGGCAATAAAACTACAACTGCAGCCGCAATCCGCATCAAAATATTTTGCTCTTCAGATGGAATATTTTGGTTTTTCAATGAAGAACCAAAAACTTTCTGTGGAAAGCAGAGACTTTAAACAAATCATTACAAAAATTTAGTTAAAACCCTGTGTGATGTTACACTCCATGTTCTTCATTGAAATATGGTTTTGATCTGAATATGCCATAACTAAGATATACTTTATGCAAGATGGCTCATGTAAGCTATCATGGGAAAGGTTATGATCTCCTGAATGTCATTATCCAATTTCAGGGTAGCAGCCATGTTAGTCTGTATTCGCAAAAAGAAAAGGAGCACTTGTGGCACCTTAGAGACTAATTTATTATCCAATTTGTATGCATGTATCATTTCTGTATCTGAAGTTAGCAATATTGACTAGGTAACAATTACAACCATGTGTGTACTTGGAGAAACGCCCACCAGACAGTAAGCAATCAGCCTTAATGGGCCATTAGAAAAAGACAATCAGTCTTTGAAGATGTGGTTCTCCTATCTTCCTGGAGTTCCTTCCTGTGGACATTGCAAATAAACTTGGTTTCATAGTTGCTTTGACACTTGTATCAGGTGATCTTATCACCTGATCTTGCAAACACCACCTTGGACAGTGCTGCCACTTTTCCTCTGTAGGGGGATGCGGATCAAACAAAGGTTTCCTGCATAGGTAAATCCTTTTTAAGTCTGGTGAGGGGGTTAATCTGGACTCTCCTCCATTGCCTACCCAAGAAGAAAGACTGTGGAAAGTACCTGAAGGGACAAAGGAACTAACCTGAGGGGAAAAGCAGGGGTGAGTCCAGACTGAGACAGGGGTCCAGTCTGTCAGAAGAAATAACTGGAACTCTAAGCTACAGAAATTGTGCAACTTGCCTAAAATAACATTTACGGTGAGAAATTATTTCTTGAAACCAGTCTCTTTAAGATCTTAAGCTTAGTATGCGTGTTTTATTTTATTTGCTCAGTAATCAGCTTTGTTCTTTATGCTATCCCTTATAATCACTTAAAATCTGCCTTTCATAGTTAACAAGTTTGTTTTGTTTATTATTAAACCCAGTTTGTGCAATTTCTAACTGGGGGAGGCAAGAAGTTGTGCATATCTCTCTTCACATTGAGGGAGAGGGCAAATTTTTATGAGCTTGCGCTGTGCAGATCTTTCTATATAGTGCAAGACAGTATTATTTTGGGTTTATTCCCCAAAGGGGGTGTGCATGTGAGTGCTGGGTGAATCCTCTCATACAGAGCTGACTTCAGTCTGTGTCTGCAGCTGGGTGTGGCCCTATCTGTGTGTGTGTGCTGCAAGATGCCAGAGAGCCTAATTCAGTAAAACAGGGGGAGGGAATCCAGGCTTGTGGAGCAGGAGGGGCTCAGTGAAACCCCATTATATCAGATAGCATCCCAGAAGGGGTATCTAACCCATCACACCCCAATTTTCCATCCTACAGCTTTGCCAGAAAATTTTCAACCAACCCTGAGAACAAATTTTTCACAAAAAAGTCCCATTTTTCTGCTAGCTCTCATCACAATAAACTGCCTGTGTAAATTGGGAATGTATTTACACAAGGATCTTGATTCAAAACATGGCCCTTGATGATGTCAGAGGTCCCCCAAGATAATACAATTAGCACATGGACAGAAATCCTTTATTATTATAATTTATCAGTTGTATTACTGTAGCACTTTGAGGCCTGCCTGAGATCATGGCCCCCTTATACTATCTGCTGTACAAACTCACAGTAAAGGACAGCCCTTGCCACAAAGAGTTTACAGTCTGAATAGAAAAGACTGACAACAGTGGGAAGTAGTACAAAAAGGAAGAAAGTAACTTGCCCAGCATGTCCCTGGAAAAGCTGGGAAGAGAGCTTATGTCTCCTTATTCCCACTACAGAGCCTCAGCCACTACCGCACACTATCTCTCAAAACCACACCTCTATATTTTCCCCTTAATTCCTAGTTTAAATCCAGCTATATAGGGGTAGATGAATTTTATGCTATTTAGGACTAGAAATGATCATGTTATACTAACTAGAAGGCTGTTCCTTTAAACCACATCTGCAAAGGTTTCAGACTAGCAGTCATATTAGTCTGTATCCGCAAAAAGAACAGGAGGACTTGTGGCACCTTAGAGACTAACAAATTTATTAGCGCATAAGCTTTCGTGGGCTACAACCCACTTCATCGGCTGCATAGAATGGAACATGTAGTAAGAAGATATATATATACATACAGAGAAGGTGGAAGTTGTGTCTATATACATATCTTCTTACTATATGTTCCATTCTATGCAGCCGATGAAGTGAGCTGTAGCCCACAAAAGCTTATGCGCTAATAAATTTGTTGGTCTCTAAGGTGCCACAAGTCCTCCTGTTCTATCTGCAAAGGTCGATTCACTCAAATGATTTGAATCTGTTGGAAGTTTTGGTTTATGTCATGAAACATTCAGCTAATGAAAATGGTGCAACCCCTGATCTCTCTATTGCTTACCATGCAGAATTAGGAGTCTCAAAAGCAAATTCTTTACTAGAATATAAAGTAAGCTGCTTCTCAATTCACATTACAGTATGTCTGGAAAGCTTCGGCCTCCTGCCTTTTTAGATAGAAAGAGAAAATGTAGCTTAGCAGATGCACGCTACACTTGATCCTTATACATATTTTCAGTTAAAAAGTTCTTCTTTCTATAAGCCAAGTTTAATTTCATTTAAAAACCAGATCAGGTTTCCTGCAGTCTTTATTTCCATTTTTAGTACTTCATTTTAATTTTTATTACAGTAAAATGATAGAAAACTTCACAAATCAAACTAACAAAATGCAGCAGGAGGTTCTTCTTTTTTCAGCTAGACTAAACCCAATGGCACATAACATTTAAGGAGGTAGGAGAGAAGACAGAAAAAATAAATAAATAGGAAGAAAGTAAAGGAAAGGGGTACATTTGTCAGTTCCCCCTAGGAACATACCACTTTACACCATTTGTTTGTTTGCTTTTTTCCCCTCTCTTTCTTACAATAATTTGCAAAAGAACCCCATGTACATAGAAACTTAGATGCCGCCACAGAATGCAGCAATGCAAAAGTGTATAGTTGTGACTTTCTAGGCCCGTTGAATCCAATGCAACATGGAGGAAGAGATTGTTCCATCTCTTACAAGTACCTGCCTAAAAAGCCATGCAGTTACTCGGTCCACATTCTTCAAAGCTCAAGTGCCCATTATTGCCAGAGCCCAGCATTTAAAAATGATCTGTCAAGTCTACAAAAATCGTCAGATTGTTTTAAAATCTCATGATTTTTAAGCCAATATATTTGGGGCTCTTTTTAATGATTTTTGAACCGTTAGTGTACACTCTCAACATACGTTCAAGCTGTTCTCCACAATCATGACCGCTGAAAACTAAACTTTTTTAAAAAATAAATATTGACATTCTCACATATTAATTTGACTCCAGGAGCTGGGACATTAAAAAAAAACACAACCCAATAATTGCAAGACTTGCAATAAAATAATAAGAATTGGCAACACTGACTACCTCAAGATTCATGGAAAGGTTTTTTTTTTCTGGCGGACTTAGGAGGAGGAGAGAAAATAAAAGCCATCAAATTAGAGGCTTTGAATGAAAACGCCAGAGAACATTCAACTAGAATGTGTCGCTATAAGAAACATTTTTTCTCTGACTGGGACATGATGGGAGTGACCAGGTATTGCCTTTATTGTGAGTGACTGTACAAGTCTGGGTTGTCAGCTAATGATCACCCAGTGCTCTCTGTTCAACTGTTATTGTCGGAGTTGTTGGAAGTGCCTCTTTTTTTGCCTCTGTTTTCACTAACAAGGTCAGCTCCCAGACTGCTGCGCTGGGCATCACAAAATGCGGAAGAGATGGCCAGCCCTCTGTGGAGATAGAGGCGGTTAGGGACTATTTAGAAAAGCTGGACGTGCACAAGTCCATGGGGCCGGACGAGTTGCATCCGAGAGTGCTGAAGGAATTGGCGGCTGTGATTGCAGAGCCACTGGCCATTATCTTTGAAAACTCGTGGCGAACCGGGGAAGTCCCGGATGACTGGAAAAAGGCTAATGTAGTGCCAATCTTTAAAAAAGGGAAGAAGGAAGATCCTGGGAACTACAGGCTAGTCAGCCTCACCTCAGTCCCTGGAAAAATCATGGAGCAGGTCCTCAAAGAATCAGTCCTGAAGCACTTGCATGAGAGGAAAGTGATCAGGAACAGCCAGCATGGATTCACCAAGGGAAGGTCATGCCTGACTAATCTAATCGCCTTTTATGATGAGATTACTGGTTCTGTGGATGAAGGGAAAGCAGTGGATGTATTGTTTCTTGACTTTAGCAAAGCTTTTGACACGGTCTCCCATAGTATTCTTGTCAGCAAGTTAAGGAAGTATGGGCTGGATGAATGCACTATAAGGTGGGTAGAAAGCTGGCTAAATTGTCGGGCTCAACGGGTAGTGATCAATGGCTCCATGTCTAGTTGGCAGCCGGTATCAAGTGGAGTGCCCCAAGGGTCGGTCCTGGGGCCGGTTTTATTCAATATCTTCATAAATGATCTGGAGGATGGTGTGGATTGCACTCTCAGCAAATTTGCGGATGATACTAAACTGGGAGGAGTGGTAGATACGCTGGAGGGGAGGGATAGGATACAGAAGGACCTAGACCAATTGGAAGATTGGGCCAAAAGGAATCTGATGAGGTTCAATAAGGATAAGTGCAGGGTCCTGCACTTAGGACGGAAGAACCGAATGCACAGCTACAGACTAGGGACCGAATGGCTAGGCAGCAGTTCTGCAGAAAAGGACCTAGGGGTGACAGTGGACGAGAAGCTGGATATGAGTCAGCAGTGTGCCCTTGTTGCCAAGAAGGCCAATGGCATTTTGGGATGTATAAGTAGGGGCATAGCGAGCAGATCGAGGGACGTGATCGTTCCCCTCTATTCGACATTGGTGAGGCCTCATCTGGAGTACTGTGTGCAGTTTTGGGCCCCACACTTCAAGAAGGATGTGGATAAATTGGAGAGAGTCCAGCGAAGGGCAACAAAAATGATTAGGGGTCTGGAACACATGAGTTATGAGGAGAGGCTGAGGGAGCTGGGATTGTTTAGCCTGCAGAAGAGAAGAATGAGGGGGGATTTGATAGCTGCTTTCAACTACCTGAAAGGGGGTTCCAAAGAGGATGGCTCTAGACTGTTCTCAATGGTAGCAGATGACAGAACGAGGAGTAATGGTCTCAAGTTGCAGTGGGGGAGGTTTAGATTGGATATTAGGAAAAACTTTTTCACTAAGAGGGTGGTGAAACACTGGAATGCGTTACCTAGGGAGGTGGTAGAATCTCCTTCCTTAGAGGTTTTTAAGGTCAGGCTTGACAAAGCCCTGGCTGGGATGATTTAACTGGGAATTGGTCCTGCTTTGAGCAGGGGGTTGGACTAGATGACCTTCTGGGGTCCCTTCCAACCCTGATATTCTATGATTCTATGATTCTAAGTGCAATAATAGACTCATCCTGTCATCTTCAGCCAGAGCGCCAAGCATCTGTGAAAAACAATCAAGACTTCCTACATGTCAGCACTAAATACACACTCCTCTGCCTGCAACAGGAAGAAAACAAGATTTCTTGTATTATTATAGATAATCTAGGTGATTTATTTTGATTGTCACCGTTTTGTCATGTTATCAGGCTACAAGTGCCATGCCATCTGAGTGAAACTACATTCCCTCTTGTAACTTCAATGAGATATGTTATTGTTCACTTGTTCTTCACCAGCTATCACGTAAGTGAAGGTTAGTCACATGCTGCATTTCATTGTTGGGTGAAATCAAACCTCCTTAGACAATACTGGCAGGAGAAAGGATGGTCCAATGGTTAGGGCCCTAGCTGAAGACCTGGGTTCATTTCCAGGCTCTGCTACCCACTTTATGTGAGCTTAGAGCTTCTTGGCCTCTCTGTGCCCCAGTTCCCTGCCTGTCAGTTGGGGATAATAGCCATGCTCTACTGCCCAGGGAAGCTGAGAGGATAAATACACTGAAGATTGTGAGGTGTTCAGATAATGGGGGTAGGGGCATATCAAATAGATTAATTGAATTAGAACCGGGGGGAGTGACATAAGCACGAGAATGGGTCAGAAAATGGAATATGAATTTTTAAGATGGTTTTGTCCCTTTTCTGAGGGGGCAGAAGGGGACAAATTGGGAACTTCAGTGAAAATTTTGGATTTTGAAATTGTTTGACCAGCTTTAGCCAGCCCCAGTGAGGCCATACTGCCATGCTACTTCAGCTGCACTCTTGCTCCATGTTCATTACAATGGTATCACCCTCTGACCTACTCTGGCTCCCTCTCCCACCATTCCTGGCACAGCTCCCTGAAGCAGTGGCTTCTGGGAGGCTCTGAAAGATCCACTTGCAGCATTGTGGGGAGAAGTCAAACTCCCATAATTCCCTGGGAAAACTCCCATAATTCCTTAGCAATAGGTGGGCCGCTGCCTTTTGGACTAGCGGCCTATTGTGTGTCTTTCCGCTCTCAGTCCCAGATACCGACCACAGCAGAAGTCCATCCTTGAAGGTGAAAAGGCATGGATTGCTGGGGCCGGGTGTTCATCTGCGGGGAGTTTTCTTACCAACTGAAGTTGGAGAAAGGCGTTTCAGACTACTCCCGCAGCATGAGTTACGAGGCACAGCATGGCCTTGAGTGTTCCCAGTTTGTACCACCCCCTCCCACACCTTACAATCAATGGATGGAGCCGTCAACAGCGGGGATGGTCATGGATTCTGCAAGACCTCCTAAAGACCTCCCTTTTGTTTGGCAGCATCACCTCCATCTTCCTTGAGTTGAGTGCTTCTGTAAAACCAGGTGCTTGTTTCTTGGATGGGGGGAGTAGAAGTGCTAGGAGGTTCTCATTCAGAACTGAATTACACACATCATTCTATCATTGGCAAATTTCTGTTCCCACCCCTTGGAGAGTCTCAGGTGCCTCTGCAGGAGCCTACAGCACACATCCTTCCTCTTCCTCAGCCAGCCCAGACTGGAGCATGCCCTGAAGGGGTGACTGGGCATGGTCTCCTGGGCTCACAGTGATTGGTCAGGCCCCGGTAGCCCAATGCGGGATTGGTATACCCTGTCACGGGGCCAATCCATCTCGCAAAGAAGCCAATAAGTCGGGCCCTACCAAATTCACGGTCCATTTCAGTCAATTGCACAGTCATAGGATTTTAAAAATCATAAATTTCATGATTTCAGCTGTTTAAATCTGAAGTTTCATGGTGTTGTAATTGTAGGGGTCCTGACCCAAAAAGGAGTCGTGGGGGGATCACAAGGTTATTGTAGGGAGGGGCCGCGGTACTGCTACCCTTACTTCTCTGCTGCTGCTGATGGCGGCACTGCCTTCAGAGTTGGGGAGCAGCGGTTGCTGGCCAGGAGCCCAGCTCTGAAGGCAGAGCTGCTGCCAGCAGCAACACAGAAATAAGGATGGCATGGTCTGGTATTGCCACCTTTACTTCTATGCTGCTGCCTGCAGGGCCAGGCCCTCAGTCAGCAGCCACGACTTTCTGGCCTCCCGGCTCTGAAGGGAGCAATGCAGAAGTAAGGGCGGCATGGTCTGGTATTGCCACCCTTACTTCTGCACTGCTGCTGGCAGGGCGCTGCCTTCAAGAGGTGGGCGCCGGGCCAACAGCTGCCACTCTCCGGCCTCCCAGCTCTGAAGGCAGTGCAGAAATAAGGGTGGCAATACCATGACCCCCCTAAAATAACCTTGTGACCCCCCCACAACTCCTTTTTGGGTCAGGACCCCCAATTTGAGGAGGAGACCAGACTTCATGGTCTGTAACACGTTTTTCATGGCCACGAATTTGGTAGGGCCCTACCAATAAGGGTGTGTCTTTACTGTGTTTAAAAACGGGTGGCAGCAAGTCTCAGAACCTGGGTCTACAGACTTAGGCCCATGCTATGGCACGGTTGAGCCACGCTACTGCGCACTGCCTCCGTGCCATTCTGGCCGTTTCGATGGTGGTTTGGAGGACGAAGTTGTGTTCATAGCAGCCCTCACAGGACATGAAGCCTTTCTGGATGGAGCTGATGGCTCCCTCACTCACCGACCACTCTGTGATCCTCGACGCCAGGCAGCTGATCTTACACTTGATCTACGCTTGATCTTAGCTCCAAGGAGCCGAGAAGCTAAGATGAACGCTGTGCACGACCGAAAAATGAAAATATCAGCCAAACAGCTCTTTGATGGCAAGTGCCATGTGAATTCTTTGATAAAACTCTACCTGTTTGGACAGAGCCCCACAGGGGATTTACGATTAAAGTGACTTGCCAAAAATAAGCAAGGTTTTGTTTTTCTTTAAAGATATTCAACATATTCTGTTTCCAGCAGCTATAAATAATGGATTGTCCAAGGTTTATTATTTTTTGACTAAATATCTACTTCAATCAGGTTTGAGTTCAAGTGACATTTTCAATATTGCCATTCTCAGCTGTCTTGCATTAGAACAGATGTCTTGCACGTAGCGAATGGCATGTGGTTAGAATAATGGCTCCTGAATTGGTCCTGGGGACTATGCTCTCATGCTCCTTGAAGCATAATGAATGACCTGTGACATTTTTGTATGTTTGAATGAGCCACCATTCTAAATTTAGATGTATTCAAGGTGATGTCCTTGCATTCAGTACCCCGTTCATAAAAAAAAAAATTGTTTACTGCCATAGTCAGCACCAGTTTTTTCATAAGTAATCACTGCTTCAGCACAGCTGAGCCAGTATGGAGGGGGATGTGAACTATGCCCAGTATAGGTCTGGTGCAGGTTTCCTACTCAAGGAGCAAAGGTCCACTCCCAAGGAAGTGCAACTATGCACTGCTCCTCATGCAGAGCTTGAGGCAGAGTTGTCTATTGGATAGTGCTGGTCTAGAACTTTGAATACTCAGGTTCTAGTCCCCAATCTGCTCCTGGGTAACTTTGGGCACAGTCTTTTCACCTCAGTTTCCTCATCAGTAAAATGGGGATAATATTACTGACCTCCTTTGTGAAGTATTTTAGATCTATCGATGAAAAAGAGCTCAGTATTCTCATCATGTGGCACAGCCATAATCCAGCCCTTAAGTAGAAGGTAAGAGAAGTGTCCAGATATATTGTTATGGAACTCACCAGACTGTAAGGCATCATAAGAAGGACCATAAGTCTGACCTGGTATGGCCAATCTAACCCAGTATCCCGGCTTCTGACAGCGACAGATGTCAGATACATCCGAGGCAACAAACAGAGCATTAGATGGATTATCAAGTGATCCATCTCCTGTCGTCCACTCCCAGCTTCTGGCAGTCAGAGGCTAGGACACCCAGAGCATGGGGATGCATTCCTGACAATCTTCTCTAATATCCATTGATGGTCCTACCCTCCATGAACTTCTCTATTTCTCTTTTTAACCCAGTTGTGCTTTTGGCCTCCACAACATCCCCTGGCAATGAGTTCCAAAGGTTGACTGCACATTGTGTGAAGAAGTACTGCCTTTTGTTTGTTTTAAACCTGCTGCCTATTAATTTCATTGGGTGACCCCTGGTTCTTGTGTTATGTGAAGGAGTAAATAACACTTCCTTATTCACTTTCTCCACACCATTCATGATTTTATAATCCTCTATCACATCTCACCCCCTTAGTTGTCTCTTTTCCAAGATGAAAAGTCCCAGATTTTTTAATCTCTCTTCTTATGGAAGCTGTTCCATATTCCTAATAATTTTTGTTGCCCTTTGCTGTACCTTTCCCAATTCTAACATCTCTTTTATGAGATGGGGTGAACAGAACTGCATGTAATATTCAAAGTGTGGGCATACCATGAATTTATACAGTAGCATTATATTTACTGTCTTATTATCTATACCTTTCCTAGTGGTTCCTAATTTTTTTGACTGCCATTGCACATTGAGCATATGTTTTCAAGGACAATGACTCAGCTCTCTTTCTTTTATCATCTCTGATAAAATGAAAGTTGCTGCAAAGAAATAAAAACAGAAAGTCATCCAATATATTGTAAGTTGAAATTCTGCAAGGAAAATCATATCAGAATACAAGGGTGGGTCTTAGGGCCTAAGGAGTCAATCACTTCTCTTTGAGCGATAGCATATCTTCTAGAAGACCATTTAATCTTGACTTAAACTCATCACGTTCCTAGGTAAGTTTAATAAACAACTCATTCCAAGGAAAATTAATTGGTATTAAAATAAAATCAATCAATAAATCAAAATCAATATACCGAACATTACACTGCAAGCCTTTTATTAATATTCTCAGGAGGGAAGGGTTGTTCAAGACATTTTCCAGAGGCAAGGAACACAGGCGGCTCCCTCTGAATCATCAACAATGAAATATGCAGCCACTCAAAGTTTAATTTAACGTAGGCACAATGGAAAATATATTAATTTTATTTCTTTACTTGCCTGAAGATGAATTAATTTAATCAGGCCATAAATACACCAAAAACTCTTCTAGGTGATTTGATAAGGTTTCCCACAAAGGCATGACCCAGTTTGTCTCTTTAGACTCAGAAGGGGAATTTGGTACAAGAAAATAATCCTCCAAGTGGAATGATTCATTTGGTTGCTTGATAAAAGTCTGAGCTCTGGAGAATGCCACTGCAAGATTAAATCAGGAGTATGTTGTATTACTAGGAGGTCTCTATTATCTCTACCAACTGTACCTGTCCCCAATTGTTAACTACCTGTGGACATTCCTGGACTGGTGAAAAGCTTGGTCTTTTTACTTCAAATACTTAGACCTGAATTTTCATTCACACCAAGGTCTCTTTATACCACTCCGGCAGTGTAAAGGGGTCAACTTAAAATACGTGTCACTAAGAAGGCACTCTAGTATAACTGAGAATCAAACCCTTTGCCCCGAACCCAAATTTCTAGGGCACAGTCCTGCTCTACTGAAGACAGTGGAAATACTCCTGTTGGCTCTTATTTAAAGGCTTTATGAAAGGGATTTGGCGCCCTCTGGCAACTGATGCCTTCTACATATCCACAAAAGGTTCTAACCCAAATTTCCCCATGACATCTGGCAATGTACCTCAGCATTCATCTGGGGAAAACACCTTAGATCTCCTTGGGCTTCTCCATTGAGGTAGCTACTAAAAGGGCCACCTGGTGCTAAATGTACTGATGTGGGCATTTGCTCAACAGGAAATGAACAAAGACCACCAATTTATTTCACATAGGGCTCTGACCGAGCTTTAGAAGGTAAAATGGCTTTCACATGCCATTGACTTGAACAAGATTTTAACTTCCACCAAGAGGTGGAAGTCTCAGCAGCCTACTGCCAGCCCCTGAACCATCCAGTCCCCTATATTACAACATGCTTGCAAGGAAATGTCTTTTCTTTATTAGAGTTTGCTCCGTATGAATGGTATTTACCTTCCACTACAAGCAAGTAAATGAATGGTTATGTTTTCAATCTACAGTCAAGTACATTTATAGTAGACTGATGATAAACTGGTAAAAAATTTTCCATCAAAACTGTTCAGTTTTTCAACTAAACACTCCCCCACCTTCTCCATGAATCCCAGCCAATTTTCCAACCAATTCTAGATTTCACCCTTAGTGCCAATTGGTAGCGTTTGCATACAGGTCTACAGATATCTAATAAAGGCTGAGATTTTTTTAAAGGGGCTTAAAAGTGTTAACATACTTTTCCCATTAATAGTACATAGGAGCTATTCCTGTTTCACAGAAAAGTCCACAGTTTCAAAATTTCCTTTTGTTCCAATTTGTAACAAAAATTGAAGCATTTCAAACTTTCCTATAAAATGACATTTTTGAAAAAAAATGTTTCAGGGCCATTAAAGGGGTTCATTTACATAAAATCAAATGACTTCCTTTTTGACTTTTATTTTCTATTATCATTTATAGTAGAAAATAAAAAAAATTGAAATGAAAAGTCATTCTGAAGGGATAAATGGAAACATTTAATTCTGATAACATCAAAACAGAACTTTGTGACATCACTGAAGAGCTAATTTGGTTGTTTTTTTTTCAAAATGCATTTCTCATAATTGACACATTCCTGTGGAAAGTTTTGATTTAGACAAAAATTGACATTTTTGATGGCAAAATATTCAGTCAGAAAATGTTTGATCAGATCTAATAGGATCTGGCCACCTAACTCACTTAGGCCCCTTTGAAAATTCCAGCCCAAACTACCATACTCTTACCACCCAGAGAAATGCTACTTAATGAAATTAGCAGTATTAGACATTACAGGGTCAGCAAATCAGAAGTTGCAATGTTGTAGCATTGTGGCTGGCTGTGTTGTCCTCTGGAGGTGCCAGGCCTCGGATTGAGAAGCATTATCCAAACATCTGAAACATGTGAAAAACTGCTAATATAGGGAAATCCAATATTTCCCCTTGATTACCAGGACATCTCTAGTAAAACGAAGATGTTTATCAACCTACAGGATAGACTCAATCATATTCCAAATGCTTAACGGTTCATTTATTTGCTTGTCGTGAAAAATAAATGCGATCTCCAACAAGCAAAATGAATAGGAATTTCGGTGATGCATGGCACTCATACTGGACCTTTACATGCAGGCAAATTTTACTCTACAAGGATATAACACAATGATGTAAGACCAAGGTCCTGAACACTTGTGTTAATAACAATTTTCAGGGCTCTTTTTTCAAGAGTAGGAGTAATAATGCCAGTGTCCTGGTCAAATTCCAATGTAGGTGATTATATGCCTCTTACCTAACCCCCACAGCCCAGGGCATTTCATCTGGTAGGCTGTCTTTCACTTGAGTTGAAAGGTGAAATTGTAATTATGAAATCATTAGGATTAATCGCAAAGCCTTGCCCATCACCAGAATAGGTGAAAACACCAGGGCATTCTTAAGGGAGGATTATCTCCTTTTCAGTCTTTCCTAAACTAATCCAATACTTCTTTTTAACTCTGAAGGTTGGCAAGTTGTCACTCCATTATCTGGCTTTGTAACTTGCAATGTTTGTTTTGAATACAACTATGTTTTCTTCATTGTTTTTGAACATGCAAAGCACATTGTGGAGTTACAAAAGGAAGCAACTGTCTACTAAGGGCGTGGTTACACTTACATTTTATAGCACTCTAACGTGCTGGCTCAGGGGAGTGAAAAATCACCCCCCTGAGCGCAGCAAGTCAGAGCGCTTTAAAACGTTAGTGTAGACAGGCTCTGAGCGCTGGGAGCTAATCCCCTCGTGGAGGTGGATTGCCAGGAGCACTGGGAGAGCTCTCTCCCAGCGTTCACGCGGGACCACACTCGCACTTCAAAGCACTACTGTGGGAACGCGCCCACGACAGCACTTTGAAGTTTCCAGTGTAGGCATGCCCTAATACTCTAATAGGTCTGGGTTATTTTGTATAGGTATTCTGAAAGGACCCATTGTAGTGGCTCCAGCAAAGTTCTTAATATGTATGTTGACATTACAGACTGGGTGGAATTCACCCCTGTGCAGTGGGCCAGCATGCACCACTTTAAGCAAGGGCACCCTATAGGATGTACAGAACAATCTGGTGGGCCCTTTGCAATGGGGTCAGTTACACAAGTTTACAAAGATAAGTAAGTATATATGGGGATGAAGCGACTTGCTTAAAGTCACAGACAGCTGTGCAAGGAAAGGATTTTTGGGGTTCCCTGAATATTCAAAAAAAAAAATTTTAAATGGCTTTGGGTTGACCTGAAAATGAAATTTTTCAAAATTTTCAACCTTGGAAAAAATAGCCATTTAGGGTCGAACAAAGTGTTACATTTAGCTTTTGAGGGGCTTTTTGCACGTTTTAAAATAAAGGACATTTCAACACAGAACGTCAGTCCGAATGGAATGTTGAAATGTTTCATTCTGAAAATGTCAAAACAAGACATTTTGACTTTTTCTGATTTTTGTTAACACACTTTGGCAAGACTGGGAAGAATTCACAAAACATTTAATTGCTGGTAAATTTGCATTTTGCGCCAAAAAAAAGTTTTAGCTGAAAAATTTCAGACAGCTCCAGTACATATGAGAACCAAGACTAGAACCCAGTGCTTTTAATCTTCGGGCTGGGGGAAATGGGAGCATATCCACCACACCACCCTGCAGCTAAAGCCTCTGTGGTAGCAGAGAGTGCTTCAAAGCTTCCAGGAGATGTGATGATGCTCTGAAACTTTGAGAAATGAGTGTGTCTAGTGACAAAGAGGTGACGGATCCAAAGTCAATTCTAGAAGTCTAATTCATATTCGCTCAGGGCGTAATCTCTCTGAAAGATATAGTTCTATATAATTATCTAATGCCAGGTGGCCTGGACTGCCCTGTTATGTGGAATATTCTCCTTCCAAACATCTTCCAGTACAATGAAAAATGAGGTGTGTGTTCATGCTATTAACCCTTTATAGTATTTACTGTATTTCTCATCTTGTTCATTCATGCAATTTAGCTGAGTGCACCTCTGCATGCTGGTGGCTGAGTGATAGCAGTGCCTGGAGGGGTTTGCAGCTTGTCATTGGCAAAGTGTTCTGAGAGACAGCCCAGGCTGGAGAGTTAAGCGGGCACAGTGGTCCCACAGTTCCAGGTTGTACCCCTGGGGTCCCATCACAACCAAGCTTGGTAGAGATCCAGTGGTGATGTGGGAGCTGAGGTAACAGGCTGGAGGCAGCAGTCTAGGAGCTGCCTACAGAGAGAAGGTGAGGCAGTGGGCAGCCAAAGAGCTGGGACTGGAGTGCTGAGAGCCAGGCAGGGGAGGCCACAATAACAGTAGCAGGTGGATACACCTTGGCAGCCCACAAGCAGGAGGTGTGGTGGCAACTGCATGTGCAAATGGCAAAATTGGGGCAGACAGGCCCTAACGAGACCAGGGACAAAAGAGCTGAGCTCTGGTCAGAGATCTGCAGGCTAATGCTTGCTTGCCCTCCAAGAAAGGTAGGTTGGTGGCAGCACCTCTGGCATTAGACCTGAGGATGTGGCTACCTTTATGCCCCTTTATACATCGAGGTCCCTGAAAGAGACCTAGAGAGTCCCAGTCCTCCCAGCAACACCCTGCAGAGGAGTCAGTTACACAACAGTTTACTGCCAAGCCCTGGGAAGAAGCAGCAAGAATTAGGGAGTGAAATTCTATGTGTTATGCAGCAGGTCAGATCAAGCATGCAGGGCAGAAAATGCATGTCTTGCATACATAGACAACATGTCACTGGGTCAAGTCCAATGACCCTCTGAGGCAAAAACACCCATGGATGTCAATGAGACTTTAGCCTGGATAATGATAACCGAAGGATCTGCTTCAACATTATAATTTAACAGAGTAATAAGCATTACAGGCATGTTGCTGGGGCGTCCTGATGTCAATGGATGCTCCAGGATGCCAGGTGTGGGTGCGCGTGTATGCACTCATCTGCAGGGGAGACACTGAAAATGAACCCAGCCTGGAGCTCTATTCTCCAACTTCTGCAGCACGGGTGGGAATAAAGTGCTCCTCCTGTTAAGAGGTGGATCTGGGAAGCCATTAGATTGGTTGTGGTCCAGAGAGGACGCAATGGGTTCAAACTCTGCTGAGGCTACAAACCATGCGGACTCCCTACAGACAAACTAAAGTCCATTCTCTGGTATAACAGTTTCTGGAATTCCATGCCAGGCCAGCTGAGCTTTGCAGCCTTCAGAGGTGGGGGCTGCTGTTGTAGTCTGTAAGGGAGCTATTTCCCAGCAATCAGAATAGTAACCAACAACCAAAAGGTAGGCTTGCCTTCCAACCATGCATAAACCCATGCTTAGCTTGCTCCATGGCTGAGTAGGTGTTAAGTGTATTGCCAAGAGACTCTCTTTGCCAGCCTGCCTGGTGCATTACTGTCTAATGCTTTCTGAGTACAGCTATTAACATCACCCACCTCCCACTTCTCCCATCAGCCAGTCTCCGCCCCCTACCGCAGTGGGGACCCCAGACTCTGTAGAGAGACTTTGGCAGGCTCTAAGTGGCAGTGTGAGCAGTGTTGTGGGAGCTGCCGAGCCCCACCCAATTCTACAAGGAAGCAGGAAGTTTCACCTGCAAGAGGAACATCCTCTCCCAGTGCAGATTTAAAGGGCCGGGGACTGATCTGGACAGGTGTAAAGACCTTGAGGTTGGCCCATTATTCTAGTGCTTCAAGCATTTCCACACATTTAAATGCTGTACATTTTTATACCCATTGTCAGATTGCCAGGCAGCCACTTTAGGAGCACATTCATTGATGTGGCTGTACAGGAAATGATGCTGGTGTGATACTGGCAACAGGGCTAAACCCTCCACTGAACTGTCACACTCAACTCAAAGCAGGGTAGTGTTTCCCCATTACTGCAAATTAATGACATGCCATGCATAGTAAAGAGAAAGTTCTGTTATTTTAATTTTTTTTGTTCAATTGTCAGTGGACTTACATCAGGGCTATTTTTTCCCCACGGTTAGTACAGTAGTTCTGTTCACATGAAGCAGGAATCTCATGCCAAAGTATTGTTCTGCTCTTTGTACTTTTGGGACCTGATCCAACTCATACTGAAATCAGTGGGAACCTTGCCATTGACGTCAATGTGCTGAATGCAGCATAGTATCATATAACATGCAAAAATTGGACATAAACACCAGGGGTCTGAATTATGGTTATATGGGCAACCTTCCTTCTGGCATTGCCTGACTTTTCAGGGCTTGACTTTGCAACCTTAACATTCTTTGAACATTGTTGTTCTGGAGGTTGGTCCTGTATAGTACATTTTAACACCTCAACTTTAACACATTAATCACTTGATGATGACCTGTTCTTTTCATTCCCTCTGGGGCACCTGGCATTGGCCACTGTCAGAAGACAGGATCCTGGGCTAGATGGACCCTTGGTCTGACCCAGTGTGGCCATTCTTATGTTCTTAATTGACACAATCCTATCAAATAACGGAGCGATAAGGTGGATGAAGTAATATCTTTTATTGGATCTTTTATTTTGTTGGTGAGAGAGACAAGCTTTCGAGTCACACAGAGCTTTTCCTCGGGGCTGGGAATGGCGCTTCAGGTGTCACAGCTGATTGGTTAGCCTAAGTAATTAGCACATGTTGTAAGGGACCATTCACGGTAATGGCCTGTTAACACCTCTGCAGTCATAGGACTAAGAAAGGGGTGAGTGGGTTACGCCGTTACAATGATCAACACCCCCCCAACACATCTTTCAAGGTCCATGGATCTGACCTACACATGCCTAACACAACTTGCGGTATACCTCATCCAGTGCACTAAATGCCCCAACAACAACTATGTGGGTGAAACCAGGCAATCACTATGCTCTCAAATCGAACTCACACAAGAAAATGATAAAAGACAAAAACACCCCATCACCTGTGAACTTCTCCTAGGTCAGATACAGAGCAATCTCTATCAGTCCTCATCCTCAAAGGAAACCTGCACAACACTTTCAAAAGACAAGCCTGGGAGTTTAAACTCGTAATTCTGCTAGACACTAAACATCATCTACTGAACAGAGACACTGGATTTATTGCTTATTACAACAATCTATAACCCATTAACACCCTCTTTTTGTCCTATGACTGCAGTGGTGTTAATGGGCCACATCACCTCGAATGGTCCCTTACAATATGTGCTAACTACTTATGCTAAACAATTTGTTCCACCTTGCATTTGGTTGTGACAGTCAGAATACCTTTCCCAGACCCAAAGAATTGCTCTGTGTGGCTCGAAAGCTTGTCTCCGGCCTTGTCTTTACTACAAAATCAACCTAAGTTAGGTCGATGTACAGCCACTGCAGTGATTACTGTGGGTTTTCATTTCCACACTATCTCCTTCTGTTGGTGGTGCGCATCCTCACCAGGTATACTTCCACCAATATAACTGACAGTGTGGGGAATTGTGGGGCACTGACAGCCCGGAGCCTGCCACCCAGGCTAACAATCCAGAGCCCCACCACTTGGGCTGACAACCTGGAGCTCCTCCTCCTGGTCTGACAGCTGGAGCTCCGCCACCAGGACTGACAGCCCAGAGCGCCTCCCGGTAAGGAAGGAGAGCCTGAGCCTGGCCACCTCCCGGTCAGGGATTGAGCAGGGGGGAGGAGCCCCAGGTGGGGCTGACAGCCAACAAGCTATGTAAGTAAGCCAGTATCTACACAGACACTGCATCACCCAGCTACGTCGACCTAAGCGCTAAGCCTCTCACGGAGGTGGAGTTGTTAATCGGTGTAGTGGGTCACTTACAGACACTTACAGAGTTGCGTCTACGTAAGCTGCCTTAAGTCGACCTAACTCTGTAGTGTAGACCAGGCCTCTCTCATCAGCAGAAGTTGGTCTAATAAAATACACAACCTCACCCACCTTGTCTCTCTAATACCCTGGGTTTGACATAGCTACAACTACACTGCATATGAAACAATAGTCGTGGTAAAATTTCAAAAAGTTTCCTTATAAAAATGCTAGAGAACTCTGCAGTATTGATCAGATCATAATAATGTCGCTGTAGACATCAAATAAGTAGACAGCTTTGACTACTTGGGTTCCACCATAATATACGGAAGCTGCAAGGAAGAGGACATCAACAAGCAGATAGCTACTGCCGGGTGAACATTCATGTGTCTGAATAAAAATGTTTGGAACCTTAAAGCCAGTGTCTGGAACAGCTAAAAAAAGGATTATATACAATGCTTATTGTACCCACATTACTTGTGAAATACGACAGAATCTGAAGCAACAGCTGCAATCATTTGAAACCTGGTGTGCGGGCCGTACTCTGTGCATGCCCACGCTAGCTAGGCTCAGAAATGAGGACATCCATGGACGATTGAAATGCCAGTGCGTGACTACAAGCACCAAGAGGCACCAACTACACTCTTTTTGCCATGTTGCCAAAAGAAGCTCATGTTGACTGCCTAAAATTGTTCTCTGAGGAAGACTGCACGGGGAGAGGGGGGGGCCAGGGACATCCAAGGTGACAGTAATATAACAGTTTATAAAATTGTCCAGGCATCTCCCCAACAAGCTCAAACAACAACTCAAACCAGACATGGATGGAGTCTGCTCATAACCTCAGCCCAGGGATGAGCTGCCAAAATCTTAACAACGGGTTCCCTCCTCACCCCATGATGGGGTCGTAGCCTGCCACCGCCCCCGGGGCGCCTGCCCCATCCACCCCCCCTCCGCTGATTGCCCCCAGAACCGGGCAGGAGGGTCTCATGGGCCACCGTAGTGGGTGCGCACTCCGCCCCGCCCCTAAGAGCCAGAGGGACCTGCCGGGGGGCGAGGTGGGGAGTCCCGGTGGTGCTTACCTGGGGCGGCTCCCAGGAAGCATCCGGCAGGTCCCTCTGGCTCCTAGGGGCGGGGTAGCAAAGCTAAGGGGGGAGCAGGGGGAGCAGCCACTCCCCCCACTGATCACATCAAAAGTGGCACCTTAGGCGCCGACTCCATGGGTGCTCCAGGGCTGGAGCACCCACGGGGAAAATTTGGTGGGTGCAGAGCACCCACCGGCAGCTCCCCACCCCATGCCCAGCCCCAGCTCACCTCAGCTCTGCCTCTGCCCCTGAATGCACCGCCCTGCTCTGCTTTTCCAGCCCCCAGCTTCCCACGAATCAGCTGTTCACGTGGGAAGCCGGGGAGGGCTGAGACGCAAGCGGCGGCTTCACGTTCAGGCACAGGAAGGTGGAAGTGAACAGAGGGGGGGAGCGCTTCCCTTGCGCACCCCCGCCCCCCGGGTTACAGGCTGCGGCGCAGGCGGCCCTCCTCGCGCTCCCCCGCCCCAGCTCCCCTCCGCTCCGCCTCCTTGGGCCTGAGCACGAAGCCGCCGCTTGCTTCTCAGCCCCTCCCCCGCCCTCCCCCCAGCTTCCCATGCAAACGGCTGATACGCAGGAAGCCAGGGGGCAGAGAAGCAGAGCGGGGTGGAGCATAACTCGAGGCGGAGGTGAGCTGGGAACGGGGAAAGGGAGGGGAGCTGCCGGTGGGTGTTCTGCACCCACCAAATTTTCCCCGGGGGTGCTCCAGCCCTGGAGCACCCACGGATTCAGCGCCTAAAGCGCCACTTTTGGCCAGTTGTTAAATTTAGAAGCCCTTTTAGAATCGGTTGTCCCGTGAGGGACAACCGGTTCTAAAAAGGCTTCTAAATTTAACAATCGGTTCCAGCAAACCAGTGCTAACTGGCTCCAGCTCACCACTGCCTCAGCCTTACCCAATCTTGGTGTTGGAAGAAGACGACAATGATGAAATGAGCATCTCTGCATGGAGGGGAAAGGAAGAGGTTGGAACATTCAGGATCTTGCTAGTTCATAATCATTTTTCAATACCGAGCATCAATCCTGTCACCAATTACACTGAGTAAAATAAGCAAAAAATGACAGGTAATGAAACAACCTCCATTTTCCCCAGTGAACGAGGAGCAATGCACTGAAATAC
Source organism: Lepidochelys kempii (assembly GCF_965140285.1). Lineage (NCBI taxonomy): Eukaryota > Metazoa > Chordata > Testudines > Cheloniidae > Lepidochelys > Lepidochelys kempii. The sequence goes on from NC_136381.1 coordinate 261,428,830, forward strand.
ATTTTCATATTGTCACTTAAGGAGCAACACAACAGCAAGGAACTTGGGCTCAGATCCTCAATGGTATTTAGCTACCTAGCTTCCATTGATTTTGAAAGGAGTTAGACACCTAAATACCACTGAGGATCCAGGCCTTGGTTACTAGCATTATTATATATACAGTGTCATAGGTATGAATTGCATGCTAAAGAGATAGGGCTAGGTTAGGTCTGTGGCTATAGTCACAGACAAGGAGTGGGGTATAAGCTGCCCCATCCTAGCAGTAGCTCAAGGAGACATTGGTGCCTTAGAGATACCTGTCTGAGCCTCAGTTTCCTCCCTGCTTCCCCCAAGCTCCAGGGAAGTAGCAGTTTGCTGCTACCCTTTAATAGCCGCAAGTTATCACTCCACCCACACTGTCTCAAACATGCTGGCCAACTCGTCAAGGGGTTGGAGCCAAAGCTTCCTCCCTCCCCTGCTCTTGCGGTAGTAAGCGGGTACAAAGAACCTCTTTATTCCTATGTGCTTGGACAGAAGACTGGGGAAACCAGCCCAGACAACTAAGGGGAGTTCTCACTCCCTTGTGCAGGTGTCCAGCCCAGACACACGATAACTTATAGGCTATAAGGTCTTTTCCACCAAGAGCTGATAATCTAGATAACTCTTCAAGCCTCTCTTGTTGGATCACTCATCTCTGCAGGTTAAGACTGTTTACATTCATGGGATAAATACTAGACGAGTCTTCCAGCCTTGTTTGTGCTAATCAGGCTGTGCAGAAGGAATTGTCCTTGCTACTAATTAGCCAGCTGGCATTAAAAAGAATGTTTTGCCTCATTAAGACCAGTTTTTCTTCTCTCCACCCCCACATACGCTCTGCCTCAGTCACTTCTCTGGGCCCCCTTCCTTTCAGACCAGACTCATTCAGGATTTTAGGCAATAAAAAGAGAGCAGATTTTTAATTGCAAATAAGCTATAAGGAACAGCTAAAAACTTCTCCTCTGAACAGCTGTTCTCCATCTCTCCCCAATACAAGAAGGATCTCATCTAAAAGTTGTGTTTATTTGTGTCAAGGATTTGCCTGCCTGTTGCTTTTGAAGGAGAACATAACTATTCGGCTTAATCTTTCAGGCCATCCATATAATCCTGCAATCTTGAAAGTCAGCCTCTATTTTGTGTACATCACTCATGACCGCAAAGACATAACCAGCTGTTAGCTACTCCTCACACCAGACCTACATGTACTGAACAGTCATAAAAAGAGCGACAACTCACAAGGACTTTCTGCTCCGAAAACCCCAGGCTGCTACCAATTTGAGCTAAAGCAGAATCTTCAGTAGCTGTGTCATAAATATAAAGGGAAGGGTAAACACCTTTAAAATCCCTCCTGGCCAAAGGAAAAACCCTTTCACCTATAAAGGGTTAAGAAGCTAGGATAACCTTGCTGGCACCTGACCACAATGACCAATGAGGAGATGTCAAGGTTCCTCCCCCACTCTGAACGCTAGGGTACAGATGTGGGGACCTGCATGAAAAACCTCCTAAGCTTATCTTTACCAGCTTAGGTCAAAACTTCCCCAAGGTACAAAACATTCCACCCTGTGTCCTTGGATTGGCCGCTACCACCACCAAACAAATACTGGTTACTGGGGAAGAGCTGTTTGGAAACATCTTTCCCCCCCCCAAAATACTTCCCAAAACCTTGCACCCCACTTCCTGGGCAAGGTTTGGTAAAAAGCCTCACCAATTTGCCTAGGTGACTACAGACCCAGACCCTTGGATCTTAAGAACAATGAACAATCCTCCCAACACTTGCACCCCCCCTTTCCTGGGAAATGTTGGATAAAAAGCCTCACCAATTTGCATAGGTGACCACAGATCCAAACCCTTGGATCTGAGAACAATGAAAAAGCATTCAGTTTTCTTACAAGAAGACTTTTAGTAGAAATAGAAGTAAATAGAAGTAAAGAAATCACCTCTGTAAAATCAGGATGGTAAATACCTTACAGGGTAATTGGATTCAAAACATAGAGAATCCCTCTAGGCAAAACCTTAAGTTACAAAAAAGATACACAGACAGAAATAGTTATTCTATTCAGCACAATTCTTTTCTCAGCCATTTAAAGAAATCCTAATCTAACACATACCTAGCTAGATTACTTACTAAAAGTTCTAAGACTCCATTCCTGGTCTATCCCCAGCAGAAACAGCATACAGACAGACAGAGACCCTTTGTTTCTCTCCCTCCTCCCAGCTTTTGAAAGTATCTTGTCTCCTCATTGGTCATTTTGGTCAGGTGCCAGCGAGGTTACCGTTAGCTTCTTAACCCTTTACAGGTGAGAGGAGTTTTTTCCGCTGACCAGGAGGGATTTCAAAGGGGTTTACCCTTCCCTTTATATTTATGACAGGAGACAAGATACTTTCAAAAGCTGGGAGGAGGGAGAAAAACAAAGGGTCTGTGTCTGTCTGTGTGATGCTTTTGCCAGGGACAGAACAGGAATGGAGTCTTAGAATTTAGTAAGTAATCTAGCTAGATGCGTTAGATTATGATTTATTTAAATGGCTGAGAAATTAAACTGTGCTGAATAGAATGGATATTCCTGTCTGTGTGTCTTTTTGTAACTTAAGGTTTTGCCTAGAGGGATTCTCTATGTTTTGAATCTAATTACCCTGTAAGGTATTTACCATCCTGATTTTACAGAGGTGATTCTTTTTTACTTCTATTAAAATCCTTCTTTTCAGAAACTGAATGCTTTTTCATTGTTCTTAAGATCCAAGGGCTTGGGTCTGTGGTCACCTATGCAAATTGGCGAGGATTTTTACCAAACCTTCCCCAGGAAGTGGGGTGCAAGGGTTCGGAGGATTTTGGCGGGAAAGACGTTTCCAAACAACACTTTCCTAATAAATAAACCCAGATAAACGTTTGGTGGTGGCAGTGGAAGTCCAAAGGCAAAGGGTAAAATAGTTTGTACCTTAGGGAAGTTTTAACCTAAGCTCGTAAAAGTAAACTTAGGAGGTAAGCTCATGCAGGTCCCCACATCTGTACCCTAGAGTTCAGAGTGGGGAAGGAACCTTGACAAGCTGTCACAGTAGTAGGGCTTATATCCTTTGAAGGCTGAAGCCACTAGAGGGTTAGACTCCTGGTTCTGACCACTATGCCTGACTGTCTATGCCCCAGTCCAAGACAGATTCTCCATCACTGGCAATTTTTAAATGAAGATTTGATGTATTTTCTAAATGATAGCCTCTCACTCAAATAGGAGTTCAATGACATTCTATGGCCTGTGTTTTGCAAACCAGATGATCAAATGGTCTCTTCTGGCCTCATATCCTAAAATAATTTTATATCTCTAACAGCCTTCTTATACCAACCCCTTGTGATTCCCCTGGCACTGGATCTCATTTATGGTCTGCTTCTAGGTGACTCAAATGAAAGATCTTCCAACACTTCTTCAGACTATTCCTCAGCCGAATAGACCTCACCATTAGGAAATCTTTCCCGAGCAGAGCAGCCTCCTGCAGATGTCCTATCCCCACAAAGTGTAACTAGTTGATTGTCTTTTTTTTCCTTGCTTGCAGCAGCCTCCGCAAAATGGCTTTAGTGTCAGCTGGGTTACAGCAAGCACAGTTATGGCTGTGAGCAAACAGGCTCAGCTTGATTTGCCATCTAAAAATAGAAGTTCCCAAAGAAAGCTGCTGCTGAGTGACATTGCATTAAAGGCTATTTCCTCTCTCTGGATCCATTTAGTGCATTAATGCATCCTCTGGCGGGAGGTATGTGCTGGAAGAATAGGGGCTGTAATTATTCAACAGATGGGATGGCGAGAAGACAGCAACATCAATACCAATGAGCAGTTACTTATTGTGGTGGTGTATAAACATTGGGGCTTTTGCTGAGTCCAAACCAGCTTCTACATTTGATCCACTGTGAACACGACCAGATGAATCATGCAAAAAAAAAAAAAATCCCTGGCAGTGGCTAGCTCAGAAAGTCAGCCAGTTTTCATGTAATCATTGTAGTGGTGGATAGAGCTGGACCTAAGAGCCTGCATCTGTGCTATTACTCACTTAATTATTGCCTTTAAATTTTTAATATGAATTTAGCCCTGTAGAATGACCTTTAGCTACAAAATACGTGGAGCAAGAACAGGCCACAGAAGCTTCCAAACCTACGTCAACTAGAGAAACATCACCTGTTGAGGGGAGTTTAGCCTTCATATACATTCTGTCTCTTTCTACTCAATTGGCTCTCCTCACTACAGTATCTGAACACCTCTTGGTCAGTAACCCACCAAGGAGGACGGGAAGTGCTGTTATCTTCATCTCACAAACTGGGGACCAAGAGGCAGTGGATAGATTAAGTGATATACAGAAGGTCACACGGAGTCTGTGGCTGGAATGGAAGCCAAATCTCTCAACGTTCGGACCTCTGGCCTGCCCACTAGACCATCCTTCCTTCAGCAGTCATGTAAGCTTATCCTCTAAGCTAAGGGTGCCGGCATGGAGCACTTGTCTACCAGGAACTGTATTGAGACCACTGACTCATTTCTGATAGGCCACTGAACAGAGTAACAGCCTCCAAACTGGGCTGGTTGGAGTCACTGAGCAAGAGGTGACAGCAGACTATGTTATTTTTACTACAGTAGTGGCTAAAGTCGAGACTGGGGCCCCATCATGCTAGCTGTGGTACAGATACAAATCTAGAAAGTCTTTGTCCTGAAATGTGTACAATCTAAATAGAAAAGGCAAAAAAGGATTAACTCATCACTGAGATGTTAAGGGCCAGATCCTTAGAAGTATTAAGGCACCTAAATACCTTTGAGGATCTAGGGATAAGTGACTTGCTTAAGGTCACAGAAGAAGGCTGTAGTAGAGCCAGGCACTGAACCCAGAGTGCTTGAGTCCCAGCCCACTGCTTTAATAAGAAGACCACCTGCTTTAGTAGCTGGAACCACATGGGCTTTTCAGAAATGGTGGGTAAGGATGGTGTCTCTAGCCTCCGTTTGTCAGAATCTGGGAATGAGTGACAGGGAATGGATCACTTGATGATGACCTGTTCTGTTCATTCCCTCTGGGGCACTTGGCACTGGCCACTGTTGGAAGACAGGATACTGGGCTAGATGGATATTTGGTCTGACCCAATAGGGCCATTCTTACATTCATAGCAATGAATTTAAGGAATCTGATTAATTTAACCCTCTTTTCTGCTAGTGAAAAAACTTCCAGCTCCAGTCAGTAGTGAGTAATGCAATGGAAATACTGGGGGGTGGGGGAGGGGATTGTATTAAAAATCGAGCTAAAGAGAAGAGAAAAGATAACCCAACATTTTGAGACTTGAAATAAAAATGTAATTGTCGTTTGGAGTGAAGGTTCATGTTGGTTCCTTTTTCATCTATTTTTCTTTCTTCCATCCATACCCGAGTCCATCTGCAAATCCTCATTTCCAACTAACACTAAAACAGAAGGTTCGTGATCCAACAAGGAAGTTTTGGAAATTTCATGAGACCCACAGGTCACAAGACTTGTATGCAAGATGATCTGGCCCAGCACTCAGCCCCTTTCACCAACTTCTCCTGTTTTCATCTCTGTCCCATGTACTCCAGCAACCCACCTCTGGTTCATTACACAGGAGTGGGAGATTGTAAAGGGGAAACCTGATATCTCTTTTAGCTCAGAAGTTGCTTTGCAAGTTCTAATTCACAACTAAAAATCAATTATGTCCTGGGTACCGTGACTGCCAAATCCATTGCATAAATTCTCAGAAAGAAACTGCAATTACCGACAGTGCGAAGACTATCTAAGGGATACATTTTTGAGTGTTGTACAGTGAAGATGTTGAAAATTTGTATTTCCCTTTTTTGTTTGCAGTCTTTTCTCCCTGTCTCCCCATTAATCTAATACGCGATTTTAGTGCTAGAGAGACAGTACAAATCGTGCAGGCTGGAGAGTGAAAAACAAGAAAGTTCTAGAAACAAAAGCTACAATGCTGGGGAGACAAAAGGTCTTTGGCATCGGTACATTAGGAGAATCCCATTATTCCTGCTCAGCATGGGCCTTCAAGCACAGACTATTAGACTTATACCTTTTTTGCCAACAGAGTAAAAATGTTATAATGACTTTCAACAGAGACTAGAAACTAGATGAGGTCTCAGAGTAGCAGCCGTGTTAGTCTGTATTTGCAAAAAGAACAGGAGGACTTGTGGCACCTTAGAGACTAACAAATTTATCTCAGCATAAGCTTTCGTGAGCTACACGTAGCTCACGAAAATTTATGCTCAAATAAATTTGTTAGTCTCTAAGGTGCCACAAGTCCTCCTGTTCTTTTTACATGAGGTCTGTGGCCTTCTGAGGTCCATGAATATCACCCTGAAAACTCTGAGTCACAGATTTTTTTTTCCGCTATGGATAATTTGGCAAAGTAAGAACTCAGCACCAGGCTTCACCTCTGACTTGCATATGGTGTTTGCTGTATAATGGGTAGGAAATACATGTATTTGTGGTCTCTCCACTGAGCATATGAAAAGTAGCCCATTGATCACAGTTGGATTTACTACACTCCCTGCCATTCAACTTCAGAAGCACAAGCCCCGCTCTCTTGAGCCAACAGAGAATCACCGTTAGCAATATAGGACCTATGACACACAATCTAACACAGAGCAGTGCTGCACTGACAGCTCATTAAGGGTTTGCTTACTTACCTTTTCCTGCCAGCTGACTAAATCAATTATTGAGGAAGGAGAAGAATACCTCCTTGGGAGTAAGGAAAGCAGAATGTGGCCCTGTATCTGAATTAGTTGTGTAGGTGCCTGAGAGCTTTTATGGAGGGGATGGGAGTGTAGGAAAAGTTAATATGAAAGAGAAATGATGGCTCTGTGTTCAAGGCACTGGATCAGGACTTAGATCATGGATCTGTTCCTGGATATGCCACAGGGGATGGATCACTTGATGATTACTTGTTCTGTTCATTCTCTCTGGGGCATCTGGCATTGGCCACGGTCAGAAGACAGAATACTGGGCTAGATGGACCTTTGGTCTGACCCAGTATGGCCGGTCTTATGTTCTTATGTTCCTGTGTGACCTAGGGCAAGTCACCTCACCTCCCAGGGCCTCTCTTGCCCATCTGTATAATGGGGATGATAATGTTTCCTTTGTCTTGGCTATTTTGATTGTCTGCTCACGGAGGCAGAGCCTGTCACATACTATGTGTCTGTATCCCTATTGGTTATGGCCTTTATCAGGCAGGAGCATAATATAAACAATACAGTACTCAACTGCAGCAAAAAAAAGAGTCGGCTTCGAAAGCACACAGTTCATTTAGTACATTTTGCTATTAACCTAATTTTCTGATTACTTTGCTATACACTGGCTCATATTCTAATTTGAGTTGAAGGGGAAAATCTATTACCGCTACATCCATAAATCTCGCTGATAAGGCATGTTCTCGTACACTGCTGTTCCATTTTATTGCTTTGATTGATAAGAGTTTTGGCTTAATAGAATATTTTTCCCCTCTTGGAGCATCCAATTTAATACTTGCCTAACGAAATGCTATTTGCTGCTGTTGTGCCAGAGAGTTGGTCCTTTCCAAACCCCATTCATGACGTAGCACAAGGACACAGCTTCACAAGGGTTGGGTGTGCTAGTTATTCAAACAGCATTGACAAAATGTAGTAGGTTATACATTGGGGACAATTTTCATGTAAAAGGCAAGATGGGGGGGGGGAATCTCTCCTCTTAAACAGGTGATTCTCCACCTTTTCCACACTGTGAGCCCATGTTACAACAGAAAAAAAGTTTTGGGGACATCCTCTTGTCTTTACAGTTACCTAGAAAGGTGGCCACTAATCCCCTAAAACCTAGTAATGATTGTGATGCTTCCTGAGGGGTAACCAAGGTTGTGAGGCACCTTGCTACCATTTGCTCTGAGTGTGAGGAAGTCATATCAGTGCCTGCTGGGGGTCAGCTCCCCAGCTCCACCAGTCATGGGCAACACAAGAATTCCCCACTGAGCCTGGACAAGCCCCACTCTCTCTCTCTCTCTACAGCTTAGCAATAGGCACCCTCCAACCCCTGAGCCTTCCAAGCATCCCTCGGGAGTGTCCAGCCCCTGCTCCACTGGACACTCACAGCGTTCACAGATTCGCTGCCCTTAAAGAATCACCGCTCCGCTTCACACACAGCACTTAGACATGTTTATAGTGAAAACAAGCCAAAGTTTATTTCAGAGAAGAGATTTAAATGGCAGCAAGTAGCAGTACTATGAATGGGTGCATGTGAAATAAAATCATAATACTCATTCTAGAACCTAGACTTATTTAACTGGATACTTCCTTGCCTTATAGAGCAAAGCTCACCTCAGCGTGCTTCCAGCATTTCAGCCAAGCCTGGCTGTGATCTTCCATTAATGAGACAAATCGCACTGCCAGCTTGCCTGCTTGGTGAAAGATGCCAAGTGTACCTCTCCACTCTCAGATATACCTCAGCACTCCATTGTCTTTACTCCTAAACAGGACCCCCACCTGCTGTTTATTTCTTCCTGTAAGTTTCCTCACTTGAAGAGTTCAGAACCTCTTGATTAGCATTCGGCTCAGTATACCAACAGGCATCCACTAGGAGACAGCCAATGCCCAGTACACACAGAACTAAAGAAAGAGATAAGTGTTTGTTACCTTCTGTTTGGAAGGGATCTGTCAGACACACGTCCCCTCCTGGTTACCTGCCCTAAGAACATCATTTTCCGTATAGACACAACTCCTTAAATATTATCTGCACACACATTTCACAGTGATTGGCAGAGATTTCCCATGCTGCCCTTTAGTGAATCAGTATGTGCATGTATTTTAGCCAGGGGATCTCGGTAAAACTTTTTGCATCCCTGTGGCCTCTGCCAGTTAGCACCAAGAGGTCCCTGAGTCACAAGTTGGGAACCTTTGTTTTAAACTCTTCCCCTCATAACATGTGCTGCTGAGCACCTGGCAATCCCCAATCTGGGCAAAATGCTGTAGCGTGCTTATCTGCCCTCTGCCTACCTTCACATCCCTATGCTGGCTGCCTCTTGACACTTACAATAAATTCACTCACCTTGTCCTTGCCTTCATAGCCCTGCGGAGTCTAGCTCCTTCTCTAACTTATTGTTCTCCTGTCTTTTCTCACATCCTCTTCACCCCTCCCAAACAGTCCAGCTAACTGAAACTTTGGGGCTGTATTCATCCCTGAGCCAGCACTGAGACCAGCTTGCTCCTGCCTGAATCTAGGAATGGCTCAGCTCCTCTTGCAACTTAAGGCAGCCACTGGACCTACCCTGACTTCCAGCTGGGTTGTCATAATCCCTATGGTGAAGCTGTGTAATAGCTGGGGCATAGAGAAGCCCTCGCCACCGCTCCTCCCACCCCTGGTCTGTATACTTGAACTTAAACTCATGATTCTGTGAACGCGGTGGAGAGCAGGATAAGAAGAGGAAGGAAAAGAACAGGACTTTGACTGGAAAGGAACAGGACCCAAGAAGAGTAGAATAGAAGATCTCAAGATAGAGAGGTCTATAGAGAATGAAATATTGAGAAAGTGAAGAGGGAGCTGTAGAGTGAACATGGGTCACTGTTGTCAGAGATTATGAGACCAATGTGCGATAGGACTAGCAAGCACTGACTGGGCTGCACAGGCTCTCAAGACAGAAAAGGGAGCTGTGGTTCGAAGGGGGCATGAATCTTCTTAGAAAAGGAGTGGTCCATTGTTCCCATGTGATCTGCATACCCTAGAATAGATGGAGAAGCCCCAAGGCTTCTGCCCTCTCAAGCACATGGAGGGGAACACAAGAAATGGAGAAAACTTCACAACTCCACTGAAGTTGCTGAGCCTTCATGTTCTCTCTTCTCCTCTCCAGTTTATGGGACCACTGATGGTGCAGCTGTGACCATTTGAGAATGTGTCTGTACAGACTTAGGAGTTCTGGCTGATATTCTGAAGCGTTACTAGGAAAACTGCTGTATCATGGATGCCCCTCTGTATGCATCTTTACTAAGCTGCAAACTCCACTTTGAAGGTGCAGCCTTTTGCCTTCTTCATGGTCGGTTTGCTGCAAAGTTGGACTGAAATTCTAAAGGCTAGCGACAAAAGAAAAACAAAAGAAGGTCGTTGATGTTTAGTGCTCTCCCATGGAAAGGGAATAGATCTAAACAGGCTGGTTCCCAAGCAGGAGAAATGGTTTAATCAAAGGAGAGGCTGCCTTGGCAACAAAGTCACCTGGCATGGGTTTGTATAAGCTGGCAAGGGGATCATCTGACAAAGTGGGCTAAAAGTTATAACACGGGAGGATCTAGCTGGGTCTTTGGCCGTTTTGTCTTTCGCTCAAAAGGAGAAGAGAATCAACATACCTGAGGCAAGAGGCCTTGTCTGCTTTCCTGAGCCCAGGTGCTCTCCCAAAGGAAGGGTGAACTAGTACAAGGGCATTGCCGTTAGGATGTTTGCTGGGATCTGCGCTCTCTTGTGTTTTATATGATTCAGTAGAGAAGACGGATGGTGTTAGAGCTTGAGCTAAGTGTTTCTGTGTGCCAAATGCTTCACAACTGCCACATGCCTCCTGAGACTCAAGCAATAGCCCAGGAGCCCCACGCCACCGGGTGGAGTTCTGGGAGTGGGTTTGTTGCAGCTACAGGGGGTCTGGAGGAGTCAGCATTGAGTCCAGGGCTTAGGCCACTAGAAAGCAGCTTCCAATACGGTGTGCTAGAAGCACTGTCTGGGCCCTGAGAGTGTGCTGAGGGATCCCTAGATTGGGGCAGTGGCTGGACTCTCCAGGCAGGCCCCGGAGGCTTAAAACCCCCAGGGACCCAGAAACTGAGTCCTTCACAGCAGTCCGGTGGGTGGCCAGGATGGGGAGCCCAACCAACTCTATACCAGCAGAGAAGGCAGAGGTTGAGACCCTTTGGGGACCCCGGCCTTCAGCCCTGCAGATTTCATGATGGAGTCCACCCTTCTGTGTTGCCTGCTAGATGCCTCTGTGGCTCCATGGAAACGAGTCAATTGTCTACAGCTTTCTCCCAAGGATCAGCTGTCGCCTGTGGGGGAGCTTGAGCGGCGGGGGAGAGACAGGAGCAATGGGATTGCATTTTTGGATTGACTTGAGATGCTAACAACCGGCATTAGTGTGATTAAAAACATAGGCCTGAGAGGAAGGACGTGTCAGATGTTAGTATATTTCACTTGTGTGCTTTTCTGGGTGCCTCTGGATTGCCTTATTCTGGCCAGGGTCTAAAAGAATTAGAGTACCAGGCTGAATGGCAGGCACAGTCTGGAGGCCTGAGAAAGAGCTGCCGAGTGCAAGTCACTGCTGTGCTGCTGAATCGCGGTGTCACTATTTGCAAGGCACTTCACCTGTCTGAGCCTCAGTTTACCTATCTGTACCCTGAGGGTAATGATGGCTGCACAGAGTTGCAAAGTGCTTTGTGGTCTATGAAAGGGAAAAACACTAGAGTGCAACTAAGAATTTCAGAAGCATCAGACTTAGCTGATCAGCCTGATATTCAATACCTTCATGCCCTAATCATCCTCTTGCTAAAAGGGCTAATTGGGAGAGAAATTCAAAGGCACACATGGCAGCTAGGCAGCTGGTCCTATTGACTTGCAATGGCAAATAGGCACCGAAGTGTCCATTGTGCATTGAAAGTCTTTCCCTCAGCCCTGTCCTCTTCTACTGGAGCTGAACTAACAGACTGGGCAGTGGTACCGTTTGCCGATTTGGCTCTTGAACCATCAGGCCAGCATACGGCAGGACAGGGACACAGTGGGACTCTAAGAGGTAGAATCACAGAATCATAACAATGTTGGGTTGGAAGAGACCTTGAGAAGTCATCAAGTCCAGCCTCCTGCACTGAGGCAGGACCAAGTAAACGTAGACCGTCCCTGACAGGGGTTTGTCCTTAAACCCCCCCAATGACAGGGATTCCACAACCTCCCTTGGAAGTCTATTCCAGAGCTTAACTATGTTTATAGTGAGAAAGCTTTTCTGAATATCTCACCTAAACCTCCCTGGCTGCAGATTAAGCCATTACTTCTTATCTTACATACACGCAGAGAACAACTGATCACAGTCCTTTTTATAAAAGTTCTTACCAAAGCTGAAGACTATTATTAGGTACCCCTCTGTCGTCTTTCCTCAAGACTAAACATGCCCACTTTGTTTAACCTCTCCTCAGAGCTCAGATTTTCTAAACTTTTTGTCATTTTTGTTGCTCTCCCCAGACTTCCTCCTGGCCACCCATCGAACTGCTGTGGAAAATTCAGCTTCTGGGTCTCTGGGTGTTTTCAGCCTCTGGGACCTGAATGGAATCCAGCCAGTGCCCCACCAACGGGTCACTGAAAACACTGTCAGGACACAGAACAGGAGCAGCAAAAAAGGGAGTTTTGTGAGGGAGTATGAGAGGTAGGTGCACCTGACACTCTAAAATTAGCTCTCCGCCCAATACAAACAAAATGAAAGTAAAAATAATGCAGGCAGAAGTCCAGAGAGAGAGATATCCAGTGTATTGCAATGAATGTACCACATACAATTACCTGCCTTGTGGGCAAGGGGCAAACGTTGGTATTCAGTGCAAGCAATCCATGGCCCTCAGAGACCGAGGAAGGGCTCCGGAGACCAGAGTGGCTGAACTGGAGGAGCTAAGGGAGACAGAAAGATACACAGACAAGACTTTCTGGGGCACAATAAAGCAGTCCCAGCCATGGGCTGACAGCCTCTGTGCTGTTCAGAAGGATGAAAGTCTCAGGGAAGGAGAACATCAAGCTGGAGTGGAAGGAAGTGAACCCATTATTGGGACCCTCTTCCTAGATGAGGACAGGGTATTCTCTCGCATTGAGGATACCCCACTGTGAGAGGGGACCCCAGTTATTAGGAAGAGACAGCTAATAGTAGGGGAGGGATTCAATTATTAGAAATATAGATAGTTGGGTTTGTGATAACAGGGAGAACTGCCTGGCGAATTGCCTGACTGGTGCCCAGGTTGCAGACCTCTCAAGACATCAGGATAGGCTTATGAGTAGTGCTCGGGAGGAGCCAATGGCTGTGGTACATGTAGGTACCAATGATATAGGGAAAGGTAGGAGAGGGGTCCTGCAAGCCAAAAACGTAGGCTACTAGGTAAGCTATTAAACTCCAAGATTAAACTACCAAAAACTTACAGCAATTTTTTAGAGTACATTAGAAGACTGCCTATCTATCAGTGGGGCCACTAGATGATCAAGGTGCTAAAGGAATATTCAAGGAAGACAAGGCTGTGGCAGAGAAGCTAAATGAATTTTTGCATTTGTCTTCACTGCAGAGGATAAGGAGAAGATCCCCACAAACACGTCACTCTTTTTAAGGTGACACACCTGAGGAACATCCAAGTTTGAGGTGTCAGTAGAGGAGCTTTTAGTACAAATTGATAAACGTAACCAAAGTGATTCACCAGGACCAGATGGTATTCACACCACAGTTCTGAAGGAACTCTTATGAAATTGAAGAACTAACTGTGGTATCACGTAAATAAGTCTCTGTACCAGATGACTGAAGGGTAGCTAATGTAATGCCGATGTTTATAAAAAGGGTTCCACAGGTGACCCTGGCAATTACAGGCAGGTAAGCCTAACTTCAGTATCATGCAAATTGGTTGAAACTACAGTAAAGAACAAAATTATCAGACACACAAATGAACACAATATGTTGGAGAAGAGTCAACAAGGCTTTTATAATCTATTAGAATTCTTTGAGGGTGTCAACAAACATGTGGACAAAGGTGATCCAGTGGATATAATATACTTGGACTTTCAGAAAGCCTTTGCGAAGTTCCTTACCAAAGGCTCTTAAACAAAGTAAGCTGTCATGGGATAAGAAGGAAGGTTAGGGTCATGGATCAGTAACTTTCTGAAAGATAGTAAACTTATGTGATAAGTTACAGTCAGTATGGATTTGTCAAGAACAAATCATGTCAAACTGACCTCATAGCTTTCTTTGACAGGGTAACAAGCCTTGTGGATAGGGGGGAAGTGGTATATGTTTATTTTAGTAAGGCTTTTGATACTGTCTCGTATGACCTTCTCAGAAACAAACTAAGGAAATACAACCTATAAGGTAGGTGCATAACTGGTTGGAAAACCATTCTTAGAGAGTAGTTATCGGTGGTCCACAGTCAAGTTGGAAGGGCATATTGAGTGGGGTCCCACAGAGATCAGTTCTGGGTCCAGTTCTGTCCAATATATTCATCAGTGATTTAAACAATGGCATAGTGAGTACATTTGTAAAGTTTGCAGATGATACCAAGCTGGGAGGGGTTGCAAGTGCTTTGGAGGATAGAATTAAAATTCAATATGATCTGGACAAACTGGAGAAATGGTCTGACGTAAATATGATGAAATTCATCAAGGACAAATGCAGAGTACTCCACTTAGGAGGGAACAATCATTTGTACACGTACAAAATGGGAAACAACTGCCTAGGAAGAGTACTGCAGAAAGAGATCTGGGGGTCACAGTAGATCACAAGTTAAATATGAGTAAACAGTGTAACACTATTGCAAAAAAAGCAAATATCATTCTGGGATGTATTAACAGGAGTCTTGTAAACAAGACGCAAGTAGTAATTCTTCCACTCTACTCCACACTGATTAGGCCTCAACTGGTGTATTGTGTCCAGTTCTGGGTGCCACATTTCAGGAAAGATGTGGGCACATTGGAGAAAGTCCAGAGAAGAGCAACAAAAATGATTAAAGGTCTAGAAAACATGACCCGTGAGGAAAGGTTGAAAAAAAATGAGTTTGTTTAGTCTGGACAAGAGAAGACTGAGAGGGGACATGATAACAGTTTTCAAGTATGTAAAAGGTTGTTTTAAGGAGGAGGGAGAAAAATTGTGCTCCTTAACATAGGATAGGACAAGAAGCAATGGGCTTAAATTGCAGCAAGGGTGGTTTAGGTTGGACATTAGGAAAAACTTCTTAACTGTCAGTGTGGTTAAGCAATGAAATAAATTGTCTAGGGAGGTTGTGGAATCTCCATCATTGGAGATTTTTAAGAGCAGGTTAGACAAACACCTGTCAGGGATGGTCTAGATAACACTTAGTCCTGCTATGAGTGCAGCGGACTGGACTAGATGACCTCTCGAGGTCCTTTCCAGTCCTATGATTCTCTGATATATCTGGTTGGTTTTTACAATAGAAACAGGTAAATACTGATGACTGTTCTGGAACTTGTGCTGTTCACTATATTCATAAATGATCTGGAAAAGGGGCTAAACAGTGAGATGGCAAGATGTGCAGATGATAAAAAATTACTCAAGGTAGTTAAGTCCAAAGCTGACTGCAAAGTGTTCTCATGAAAGGGAGGGACTGGGCAAGAAAATGGCAGAGTAAATTCAATGTTGACAAGGGCAAAGTAATACACATAGGAAAACATAATCCCAACTCTACATACAAAATGATGGTGTCTAAATTAGTTGTCACTCAAGGACGAGATCTTGGATAGTTCTCTGAAAACATATGTTCAATGTGCAGCAACAGTCAAAAAAAGCTAACAGCATATTAAGAACCATTAGGAAAGGAATAGATAAGATAGAAAATATCATAATGCCACTATATAAGTTATTGGTACACCCACATCTTGAATACTGCATGGAGTTCTGATCACCCAGTCTCCAAAAAGATGTATTAGAATTGGAAAATGTACAGAGAATGGGAACAAACCTGATTGGGGTAAGGAACAGCTTCCACATGCGGAGAGATTAAAAATACTGGGACTGCTGAATGTTCAATTTAGAGTAGAGACGACTAAATGAGGATATGATAGAGGTCTGTAAAAATTAAGAATGGAGTGGAGAAAGTGCATAAGAAAGTGCATGCATCCGATGAAGTGAGCTGTAGCTCACGAAAGCTTATGCTCAAATAAATTGGTTAGTCTCTAAGGTGCCACAAATACTCCTTTTCTTTTTGCATAAGAGTGTTATTTATCCCTTCACATAACACAAGAACTAGGTGTCGTCATCCAATGTAATTAATAGGCAGCAGGTGTAAAACAAACAAAAGGCAGTACTTCACACAATGCACAATCAACTAGGGGAACTCGTTGCCAGGGGATGTTGTGAAGGCCAAAAGTATAAGAGGGTTCAAAAAAGAACCAGATACGTTCATGGGGGGATAGTACCATAAATGCTATTAGTTAATATGGTCAGTGTCACAGCCCCATGCTCCGGGGTCCCTAAACCTCCGACTGACAAAAACTGGGGTTGGACAGCAATGGGAGATTACTTGAGAATTGCCCTGTTCTGGTCATTACCTCTGAAGCATCTGGCATTGGCCACTGTCAGAAGACAGGATACTGGGTTAGAAGGACCATTGGTCTGACCCAGCATGGCCATTTTTATATTCTTATCTTTTTTGCATAAGTGTGACACCCCTGAGGCAAACTAGGCAGTCGCCAAGCTACAGCCAAATTCTGCTACAGTGTGTTGATATTGTATAAAACATATAATTGCATAAGTTGTCACAAACCACACAAAGACAGAATATACCTTTGAAGGTCACTAAAATACTACAGCAGGAGTGAGTCTTCCTACTAAGGGAAAGACACCTCTGGAGAATCCATTATCAGACACTCTCCTGTCAAGGAAAATGCTTCCCTGGGGAAAACACCTCCATGGGAAAGGCTTCTGTAAATCAATCCCGTTCTAATGTAAAATACCCATCAGGACACTCCTTTTTGGAGACTAACTGCCTTCCCAGCTTCCCCCACATCCCTATCTCCCTCCCTGTCCCCAAATGGAGCTTTTATATTGCAAAAAGAGGTCACACTAGCCCACAGGTGACTTAAGACCTCATCAGTCCACTCCAATTAGTCCTGATGAGATCTGCAATCTGTTCCTTCACTTCTAGCCCACAGGGGGAAGTGCTCTTATGAGCTCATTTCAGTGGTTGTTAGATCGTAGTCACTCCTTATCACATGCTCCACACTGCACCATATGTAGGCCCAGATCCATAGGCACTGACTCCCTGGGAGCTCTGGGCCTCAAGCACCCACAGAAAAAAAATAAGGGGTGTTCAGCTTCAGCACCCATGGGGTTGGATTAACCTTTTGTTGGGCCCAGCACCCAGACCTTTCCCCTGCCCCCCACTTGGCTAGATGGATCCTTGGTCTGACCCCGTATGGCTGTTCATATGTTCCTATGACAGTCATCTCTTTTATAGCACACTCTTATAGTGAGGTATTCATCCTTGACCTCTCCTCCTTCAGTGCTTGAGTATCACACTGAGCATGAGCCTATAGAACTGGTGATGAAGATCTGTTCTATGTAAGCCAGTCTATTAGGGTGGTTTATGCTTAAAACCTTACTTGGAAAACATCTCTCCTCTTAAAGCTAATGTGTCTGCTTCTAGGTGGGCTTGGGGAATTGTCCCCTAGATTTGATCTACAGCAGAATTTACAGTCTCAGAAAAATTAGATTACAATATAGCCCCAAAATATTACAAGCTCTATTGAGCAACAGCCTTGGCCTAGTGACTTTAGGCACCCAACCTGAGACAACTTAAAAAGAGGTCTTATTTTCAGAAAGCGCTGAGCACCTTTAAGTAGAACCAGCTGGGAATTTTTCAGTGAAGAACATCCATTCTGGGTCAGACCAATGGTCAATTTAGCCCAGTATCCTGTCTACCAATAGTGGCCAATGCCAGGTGCCCCAGAGGGAATTAACAGAACAGGTAATTATCAAGTGATCCATCCCCTGTCGCTCATTCCCAGCTTCTGGGAATTGGAAGCTAGGGACACCCAATAGCTATGGCGTTGCTTCTCTGACCATTATGGCTAAGAGCCATCGATGGCCCTATCCTCCATGAAATTTTTCATTTAATCAGAACCAAAATATTTTACAGAAACGTTTTGGTTTCAATGAAACTTCCATCAGGAAGGTTTCTCAGATTCAGGATGGAATTTGGAAAACGGGGAAGAAGAGAACAAGAGCCCTACCCTGGACTAGCGAACAGCCCAGTCTTTAGGGAACCCCCTTAGGATGTAGGAGACCCACGTTCAAGTCCCTAAGTTGGGCAGAGACTTACACATGGGTCTAGAACATCCCAGGTGAGGGCCCTAACCACAGGGCTATTGGCTAGTCTAAGGTGGGGCACTCACTCTCATTTTTCATGATTTTTTTTCAAAAACTCTTGGGTTTGTCCGAGTGCAGAACAGGGACATTTTTCATTTCCCACCCAGCTCTTCTTTTAAGGTGTCTGTTAGTGGGCACCCAAAACTCACTCATCATTTCTGAAAATGTTCGTCATTAAAGAGACAAGATGGGTGAGGGGATATCTTTTACTGGACCAGCTTCTGGGGGTGACAGACAAGCTTTCGAGCCAAACAGAGCTCTTCTTCATTTATGTCCTTCGTGAAGAGGATTGTGAGCTTCTGTGCTAATTTGCAGTCGTCATTGTACCATGTGATTCCTACCGACGCTTCGCTCTCAGCAATTTTTTTAAAATGAAATCTTTGAAGGCAGAAAAAAAAAACTAAATTGCCATGACACCATCTTAATATTGCCTTTGATTGGACAGGACAGGCAAGCAAGAGGATCTGAAGCATTCTCTATCACACACATTTCTAACAAGCCCTAAGGTGTTGCAAGAAGCAAGCTCTGATCTACAACACCTACAATATACATTAAGTCCTTTAATGCAGTAGGAGGGGAAATAGGAACAAAGGCAACATTCTGGCTCCCTGCAGATTCCCTTAGCTTGGAGGGTGGCAGGGAGCAGCGAAGTTGTCTTTCCCTCCTCTTTTCAAACTCATAGACTTTAAGGCCAGAAGGGATCATCATGATCATCTAGTCTGACCTCTCACACATCATAGGCCACGCATCCACACCTGTCATAGACCTATAACCTCTAGCTGTGTTACTGAAGTCCTCAAATCTTGATTTAGAGACTTAAAGCGACAGAGAATCCATTATTTATTCTACTTCAAACCAGCAAGTGACCAGTGTCCTATGCTGCAGAGGAAGGCAAACCCACTCTGCCAGTCTGACCTGGGGGGACAATTTCCTTCCCAACCCCAAATATGGCAATCAGACCTTGAGTATGTGGGCGAGACTGTGTTAAACTCCCCAATATGGTGCATCAGTATTTGTTCTTTGATGCTTGGACCTGGAGTGCCCTGGGACCTGTGAGATGGTTTAAAGATAGAATACTTTGAGAGACTACTTTGAGAGATTTCACACTTATCTAGGGCTGAACCCCTGGACTAAAAGCTCTTCATTTTTAGCTTGATTGTGAGGCACAGGCATGGAACCTAAGTCGCTCTCTACAAGAAAACCTCTTAGATCACTAAAAAAAACGCAAAACAAGTAGCGTTTGAGGATTCATTCCACCAGCAAGACAGTAGTTATTGTGTGTATTACTGTAGTACCTAGAGCAGGGGTTCTCAACCTGAGGCCCAATTAGACCCAATTAGCTGTGGCCCATGTGACATCCTCAGGCCCACACAGGTAATATAGATATTGTGTGGATGCGGCCCACGTAATGGAGAGCTGCATACGTGACCCACGGTGCTAAATACGTTGGGAACCACTGACGTAGAGCCTTCAACTGAGGTCCCACCCTGCTAGATGCTGTACTGACATCTAATAAGAAAAGGCACCCGTCTCAAAGAGATTACGATCTAGACAGACAAGAATAGGGAAAGCAGTGGATGTATTGTTTCTTGATTTTAGCAAAGCTTTTGACACGGTCTCCCACAGTATTCTTGTCAGCAAGTTAAGGAAGTATGGGCTGGATGAATGCACTATAAGGTGGGTAGAAAGCTGGCTAGATTGTCGGGCTCAACGGGTAGTGATCAATGGCTCCATGTCTAGTTGGCAGCCGGTATCAAGTGGAGTGCCCCAAGGGTCGGTCCTGGGGCCGGTTTTGTTCAATATCTTCATAAATGATCTGGAGGATGGTGTGGATTGCACTCTCAGCAAATTTGCGGATGATACTAAACTGGGAGGAGTGGTAGATACGCTGGAGGGGAGGGATAGGATACAGAAGGACCTAGACAAATTGGAGGATTGGGCCAAAAGAAATCTGATGAGGTTCAATAAGGATAAGTGCAGGGTCCTGCACTTAGGACGGAAGAACCGAATGCACAGCTACAGACTAGGGACCGAATGGCTAGGCAGCAGTTCTGCGGAAAAGGACCTAGGGGTGACAGTGGACGAGAAGCTGGATATGAGTCAGCAGTGTGCCCTTGTTGCCAAGAAGGCCAATGGCATTTTGGGATGTATAAGTAGGGGCATAGTGAGCAGATCGAGGGACGTGATCGTTCCCCTCTATTCGACATTGGTGAGGCCTCATCTGGAGTACTGTGTCCAGTTTTGGGCCCCACACTTCAAGAAGGATGTGGATAAATTGGAGAGAGTCCAGCGAAGGGCAACAAAAATGATTAGGGGACTGGAACACATGACTTATGAGGAGAGGCTGAGGGAGCTGGGATTGTTTAGCCTGCAGAAGAGAAGAATGAGGGGGGATTTGATAGCTGCTTTCAACTACCTGAAAGGGGGTTCCAAAGAGGATGTCTCTAGACTGTTCTCAATGGTAGCAGATGACAGAACGAGGAGTAATGGTCTCAAGTTGCAGTGGGGGAGGTTTAGATTGGATATTAGGAAAAACTTTTTCACTAAGAGGGTGGTGAAACACTGGAATGCGTTACCTAGGGAGGTGGTAGAATCTCCGTCCTTAGAGGTTTTTAAGGTCAGGCTTGACAAAGCCCTGGCTGGGATGATTTAACTGGGAATTGGTCCTGCTTCGAGCAGGGGGTTGGACTAGATGACCTTCTGGGGTCCCTTCCAACCCTGATATTCTATGATTCTATGATCATGTAAGTCTATGGAAGAGCTGGAAATATAACCCAGGTTTCCAATGCCTTAAACACAAAACCATCCTAAATCACAAAGCCATCTGCGCTTTCGTCCTTTGGTGCATTACCAGCGGAAGAGCCATCTCCTTAAAGCTTAGAAATCCTTCAGAATCGTCCATTTTAAAAACAAGCTGCAGAAGGACATTCAGAATTAAGGGGCTGATCCTGAAGACCTGATAGACATGAACACATTTTACCCCCAGGGATTAGTCCTATTTAGTTGGGGATTGGTCCTGCTTCGAGCAGGGGGTTGGACTAGATGACCTCCTGAGGTCTCTTCCAACCCTAATCTTCTATGATTCTGATTGACTATAGTGAGACTATTCCCAGGAGTGCAGGTCGTAGGATGAGGCCCTAGTGTCTGTTACCATGGGGAAACAGCAACAGGAACAAATGTTAAAGACCTTTAAACAACTGATGCCTGAAAAAAATCAATTTAACTTTACAAATGCTCCTTGAACTAGCAATAATGGCTTTTAATACCCCAGTGGAGAAGAACCAGTGGTATATTGTTTCTAGCAATAAATGGGGATGTATTATGTCAAATGCTTTGCTAAGCTCTTTACTTAATGCATCAGCCTTCAGATCCTTATCAATAACAGAACTAGTTCTTGACTGTCAATTTAATAGAGCTGAACAGACGGGCAATTCAGTTCGATCGGCAGATTAGGTTAGCATCTAGTGCTCAGGCTGATATCTCTTTGTTTATTCAATGAACCAATCTTTCCATCACGTTGTTAAATCCAGACCACATGCATACAGGCCAAGGGACAGTGACCACTTACACAGAGTGCAGTGAGAGATCCTATTCTCACACTAGCTGAATGCAAATCCAATAGAGGATTAAAAAAATATTTCCAAAAATTGCCAGCTAAAACGCTATTTTCACTCGTTATGGTTTATTATTTATCTGCCACAGGTATCCTAAAAAAATCTCTCCCCTCCGTTACTGTGGTGGTGAAAGAAGATGTCTGCAGTACATCTAATGTGGTCCAGACACCTCAATGTTTCACCAGTGCTGTAGAAAGTGTTTGCTGATAGGCACTGTCGGCATTATTACATGGAATTCTCTCCACAGGGTAACAACCCCCTGCAAGAGTGGTGGAAAGTCAAAGCTCTGCAGCTTCTGCAGAGCAGAAAGTTTACTTTGTGTTGCTCTATTACTATACATAGGTCTAGATAATGCTTAGGCCTGCCAGGAATGCAGGGGACTGGACTAGATGACCTCCTGAGCTCCCGTCCAGTCCAATGGTTCTATGATAATAGTGTTAAAAGATTGTTAAAGCAACCTTAACTCTGCCCCCTTGTGTTTGTGTATTTGGATGCAGTCTTTAATTATATGGTCCTATAATCAAGGTCCTGTGTATTCCATAATCCTATTGCCACAGAACTGGCTGCAGAATCCATCCCATCCCACTGAATCATGCTCCAGAATCTAAGCTTTATGATCAGTGAGGTTTTTAAAAGCACTCAGCCATAGCCTAACCCTACTCCCATTGAGGTCAAAGTGACCCCCAGAAGTGCAATGAACCATGTCAATGCAGATGGTGTTTTCATCTACTGGAATCTATGAGAGCACCCACCTTTGGGATGCCCCCTTGTGGCCTCAGAATGGTCCTGCAAATAGCTCTCTGCTTTGATTTCCCTTTTCCAGGCACTCACAGTTCCCATCTTCCCAGGGACAGATTGCCTGCCTAGCTTCTCCACCATATTGTCATAAAGTAGTCTCTTCCTGAGGTCCCTCCTGCATCAGGCTGTGGCATGACTGGTTCTCCTGCCTCAGTTTCCTCTTTCTTCTAGAGTCCCCAGTAACTCCAGGCAAACTTTCAGCGTACATATAGCACTTGTGAGTTTACAAAAACTCCCACAACCATAATCCAGATTTCCCCAGCACAGTCCAAACAGTACATTCAATCTTTCAAGTCCCAAGAGTCCATCAATTTACCCAATATAGCTCTGGCAACTCTCACCACACTCCAGCTGTCAGGTGTGGTTCCAGCATCTCTCCCCATGCTTCACCCCAGGTCCTCTAGTGTTTCCTTTGCTGGTATGGCTCCATCTCTTGCCCAGAGACATCACAGGGGCACCCCCTTCATCATTCCCCAACCTTTAGCTCTCTCTGGCCTTCCAACTTCAGGTCTCCAGCTCAGAGAACCAGCTGGCATCTTCCTCTGCTGCTCTCAGGCCTCTCTGGTCATGGCTCTCTAGCCTGGGAAAGTTGGTAGGTGACATTCTGCCTGCCTTATCTGGCTCCACAGTTGACTAGGAATTCCTATCGCTCCCTTCTGCAGGAGCATCCCATTTCCTGAAGCTTTGCTCTTCTTCTGAGCTATCTCTCTACTCTCAGGACTAGGGACTCAACTCTCCCCCTGGATTCTGGAGCTTTCCCTTCCCTTTGGCCTCTCTCTCATTTATAACTCCCAGGGGCAGCCCCACTCCCCTCATTACACCAAACTAGGGTGCACCTGGACTGGAACAGGACAGCTGGGACCAATTTCATTTAAGGAACCAGCTACCCTGTGGTGGCATCTCACTGGTCATATTTAGGCTTGGAAAGAGTAGGTTTTTAATCAGTATATGTAGGTAAACATTGAGTTCACCATACACACACAAACTGACAAAAAATATGTCCATTGATAACAATCGACTTTTACAGAGATGCAAAGTAAGAAGAATGCTACTTGAGAACTTATTAGTGGTTAATCTAAGGATATTTACGTTGTACATTTTGACATCTGATGTCACTGTAGCAGGGTCTCAGGTGGTCTGCCGACCCGTTGGGAGGCAGTGGGGAGATACTGTCTCGCCGAAAGGCCTTGGTCACACCTTTCTGTTGATGGGGAGTTAGCGGAGGGAGGTGTGCCGGTCAGAGTCTGTGACACGCCCCTCAGGCCGGGGAGCGCCGGCAAGAGTCAGTGCTCTTTATCGGGGTTCTGCCACCCGAGGCAGGGTGGCCGGGGTAGGGGAACACAGACCCACCCGACTCCACTGCGTTCCAGCCCAGGGCCCTGACAGTGGCGGGAGGAGAGGGTCCCACCACTGGGTCAGCGGGGAGCCATCTGCAACACTCTGACCAAATAGACCCACCGCACTGTGCAGTTCTGCCCCTGGACTACTTCCTATCCGGTCTCTCAAGTGGGTCACTCTGGTTCCTCCAACTCGTCGGGATATTCAGCCGCCGGTAGCCCTGGTAGCTCCAGCTCACCCTCAGCATCAGGCTCACTCTGGCTTGGGTCGCTGCCTGGCTCCTTCAGTTCCTCGGGGTACTCTGCGGCCGGCAGTCCTGGTAGCCCGAGTCCTTCCACAAGGTCAGGTTGCTCCTGGTCCAGGGCGCACCCTGGCTCGGCAGTAGGGTTTGCAGGGAACAGTCTGTGTCTGTCTCCCTCCCCGGTGCTGCCCTGACTGGGCTAAAGGCCCCGCCTTTTGTACTTTCTGTTCCATCACTTCCAGGGGGTGGAATAAGATTGGCCTGGCCCCGCCCACTCAGACTGAGAGCGCGGCTCTTTACCCTCTGGTTCAGAGGCAGGCCACCCTGGCTCCCTACATCGACAGGGTGTGTTTTAACGGTTATAAAGCTTTATCTTTTCAAATCTCTACATCTACTGCAGCTGTGAAAATTTAAATCAACAACAATTAAACATGCCAAAAGCTAAACATCAATATGATGCATCAAAATTATAAAAAAGACAAATTGAATTCTGCCAAGCCTAGTTATATTAATACTTTTGAGGCCATTTGAGGTTTCTACTTGGGTCAGCTACAGTGATGTAGCTAGCCTCACTAGGCTGGTGGTTCCCATCTGAATTTTGTACAGTAAAATGGCACAGCTCAAAGCAGAGATGCAGCAAAGAGAATGGAGCAAAGGAGAAGTCAGCAGTGGGAGCAATAATTGATTCAAGTCTGGGGTGAAGAATGTTGCAACAGGCTGAACGAGGGATAAGATCATAACCTCACTGTTTTACCTTTAGCTACACTTTTTATGAGATGCTATAAGGTCTAGACCAGGGTGGCCAAACTCCTGCTCGTGAGCCACATGTGGCTCTTTTACAGTTAAAGTGTGGCTCGTAGAGCCGCCAGCCTCCCATTCTCCACTTACCAGATTGGGGTGGCGGGAGCTCAGGGCTTCTGCCCTGCGTCAGGGTGGTGTGGCTAAGGGCTTCTGCCCTGCGGGGAGGAGGGGTCTCAGGGCTTCAGCCCCAGAGGACACACCTGCTGGGGCTCAGGGCTTCAGCAGGAGTGGGGCTGAAGCCCCGAGCCCTGGCAGGCACACCCCGCAGGGCTGAAGCCCCGAGCCCCAGCAGATGCATCCAGCTCTCAAATGTCTGAAGATTATTGTATGCAGCTTGGAGGATCAGTACGTTTGGCCACCCTTGGCATAGACTGTAACAAGATCTCCGCAATGGAATGATGAATCAGTTATCTGTCCTATTCCACCACGCTGACTTCTAGCCACAGGCGGTCTCAGTCCAGAATGCCTGACCGGCTCCAAAGCAGCGACATGCCTGAGAATGTTTAATGACTATCGTTTGGGCAATTGTCTCTGTCTTACCTGCCAATAACACTACCCAGGCCTATTAGCATGCCAAGATTAACGACAGTACATATGGCTAGGGGATGGCTCACGCGCAATCATCTTGCCCCTATCTATGCACTAATGTTTTCACTCTGAGATAAGCCACTCTCACACAGGCCTTGTGATTACTAAGCAAAGAGCAAACAAATAAACAGGCAGAGAGAGACTGAGCAAATATCATCATCATCATCATCACAGCTGTGGGCACTCCCACAATGAGTAAAGTGCTTCTCCAGACACCGGCTTTGCCCCAGAGACTTTATAATTTGACTGTCCAATATTGGAAATCCTTAAGCACATGAGGAACATGACTAGTTCCCTGATTAAAATGGAATGACTTATTATATTTCACTGGTTTCAGAGTAGCAGCCATATTAGTCTGTATTCGCAAAAAGAACAGGAGGACTTGTGGCACCTTAGAGATGAACCAATGTATTTGAGCATGAGCTTTCGTGAGCTACAGCTCACTTCATTGGATGCATAAAGTGGAAAATACAGTGGGGAGAATTATATACACAGAGAACATGAAACAATGGGTGTTACCATACACGCTGTAACCAGAGTGATCACTTAAGATGAGCTAATACCAGCAGGAGAGCTGGGGGGGAGGAGGGAGAAAACCTTTTGTAGTGATAATCAAGGTGGGCCATTTCCAGCAGTTGACAAGAAAGTCTGAGGAACAGTGTGTGTGGGGGGGGAATAAACATGGGGAAATAGTTTTACTTTGTGTAATGACCCATCCACTCCCAGTCTCTATTCAAACCTAAATTAATTGTATCCAGTTTGCAAATTAATTCCAATTCAGCAGTCTCTCGTTGGAGTCTGGTTCTGAAGTCTTTGTTGTAATATTGCAACTTTTAGGTCTGTAATCGAGTGACCAGAGAGATTGAAGTGTTCTCTGACTGGTTTTTGAATGTTATAATTCTTGACGTCTGATTTGCGTCCATTTATTCTTTTACGTAGAGACTGTCCAGTTTGGCCCATGTACATGGCAGAGGGGCATTGCTGGCACATATCACATTGGTGGATGTGTAGGTGAACGAGCCTCTGATAGTGTGGCTGATGTGATTAGGCCCTATGATGGTGTCCCCTGAATAGATATGTGGACACAGTTGGCAACAGGCTTTGTTGCAAGGATAAGTTCCTGGGTTAGTGGTTCTGTTGTGTGGTTGTTGGTGAGTATTTGCTTCAGGTTGGGGGGCTGTCTGTAAGCAAGGACTGGCCTGTCTCCCAAGATCTGTGAGAGTGATGGGTCATCCTTCAGGATAGGTTGTAGATCCTTGATGATGCGTTG
Source organism: Lepidochelys kempii (assembly GCF_965140285.1). NCBI lineage: Eukaryota > Metazoa > Chordata > Testudines > Cheloniidae > Lepidochelys > Lepidochelys kempii. The sequence continues at coordinate 261,455,568 of NC_136381.1, forward strand.
GAGAGATTTTAGTTGGGGGCTGAAGGTGATGGCTAATGGCGTTCTGTTTTTTTCTTTGTTGGGCCTGTCCCATAGTAGGTGACTTCTGGGTACTCTTCTGGCTCTGTCAGTCTGTTTCTTCTCTTCAGCAGGTGGGTATTGTAGTTGTAAGAATGCTTGATTGAGATCTTGTAGGTGTTTGTCTCTGTCTGAGGGGTTGGAGCAAATGTGGTTGTATCATAGAGCTTGGCTGTAGACAATGGATCGTGTGGTGTGATCTGGGTGAAAGCGGGAGGCATGTAGGTAGGAATAGCGGTCAGTAGGTTTCCAGTATAGGGTGAAGCTTTCACTGAGGGCTTAATTTAATGCCTATTGAAGTGAATAGAAAACAACCGTGACTTCTACGGAGGTTGCCTTCTGCCCTGAATGCTGATATATGTGTTTAACCTGAGGTTTATAAAGCAGAATGACTACAGAATGGTCAAAGCTCTCAAAGTCCTGAAGACAATTTCTCAGTATTAACACATCATGACTGGCCATTGATTGGGGATTCATCATTGTGCTTCAAATTTGATTTATTCCTGGTACATTGTTGCGGTCTGGTTTTTACTGAGTCTCATAAATAAAACAAAAGAAAACAAAGATCCTAGAGATGGAAACATGAGAAGGGGGTGGGAAATCCATCATTATAAATATGATACCAGGTAACGTTCAAGGACAGAGCTGAAAGGCCCATGTCGGAGACTCTCTTCAATAAGCAGGGAGAGGAATTTATTGTGGTAAAATGGGGTATAACTAGGAGTATGGGGAGGGGACCTGAGTGGAAAATTGAGGATTCACATCAGGAAAAACTTGAACACTAAGTGCCCAATCCTGCAAATATTTACGTCTGTGAGTAGCTTGACTGTCATTCCTAGTCTCACTGAAGTGAAGGTACTCATGTGCAGAAGCGTTTCCAGAATCAGGTCCTAACATGCATCAATAAAAGTACTCTGCCTCACCCATTTGCACATTCACCCATATCGGAGCTTTGCTGGGCAATAATCTGAGTTGCAGCAAGACACACCCCACAAATGTAAAAGCATGGCTGTAAGTTAATGGAAAAGTCCCCAGCATTCATTATCATCTTCACATCATCTATAGATCAACACACACTGCGCGTCCATCTCTAGCACTGGGACTATTGCATGAGTAACTACTCACATGCTTACGGGTTTGCAGAATGAGGTCCACAGGATAAAGGATAGAAATATAACCTGTAGTCAGGGCCCCCGAACCTCAGCTAGTGTAAATCAGTTTAGCTCCATTGGAATCAATGGCCCTTTGCCCGTTCATACCCACGGAGGATCTGCTCCAAAGCAGTCAGAGGGCTGACCAGCATGTATTCTCTTGGATCCACATTTCACTTTCCTTAGAGGTAAACTATCCCTGGTTGCCCCTCTTAGGTCTCTGTTTCTTTATCTGCCTGACACCAATGTTTTCCAGTGCTGCTTACCATCTGGGGGTTTGTTGTATTTGCTACTCTATTCTGGAGATAGTGAGAGTGCTGGAAATAGCAACAACTGCAGAAATACAGCCAGCGTTTGACTACCTGCTGCTTAAGGATGGTGCCCATTGTCCAGTGTAATGGGGGCACTCATCTCTTGAGCACCTCCTAGCACAGTTCTTTTCTAGCCACTGGCACCTCCCAGCAGGCAGCTGGCTGACTTTTGTGGGTGTAACAAAATGGCCAATGTTAGTATGGTGGGTCCTGCACTTTTCTTGGCAGGGGGCTAAGATGCCACCCCTTACACCTGCTCTTGGGGCACCAAGGGACCCACTAGTGGCCCAAGAAGGTGGTAAAGGAGGGAAGAGGGGGAGGGGTCTGGGTTTGCCCCTCACTCTGAGCCCCAGCCCCTCTCAACCCCTGCTGGTTCTTACCCTCTTCCCCCTTGGGTGGGGTACCCTCCATCCTTAGACACTGGGGGAGGGAGTCTCCCTTACTTCAGTTCTCTGATCTTTCAAGTCTCACAGCACACCTCCAAGCCCCAGTCCTCTCTCCTTGTCCCTGTCTGCCTGAAGCAGGGGGGTTTTATTAAGGCCTGACAGGGCCTTAATTGACTGCAGGTGCTCCAATTAACCTGTAGGAACCCTCCCTAGTCTACAGGGAACCACGCCTTAATTAGCCTTGGGCTTATGTATTTCCCCTCTTGTATCACAGGGTCTTCAGTGGCTTGGCCCTCAAATGAACCTCTGCCAGGGTATTCAAGAGTCCAGTAACTAAACAGTCTATTTGCTCTTGCTAGGCTCTTCAGCCTTAGCTCTGGATCCTTTAAATTCAGTCCTTTGTTTGAACTCCCAAATAAGACCTGTCCTCTTCTCGGGGTTTACACCACTTTGCCTGTGTCTGGCCAGGCCCGCCCACCCACTGCTCCAGGTTCCAACCCAGAGGCCCTACACACATGCTCAACTTCAAACTTCTGCTGTTATTTCTCTGGGTCTCTTCCTGCTGGACCTTTTATCGCTAGCCCTATCCAACAGCCAACGGCCTCAGATTCTTCTTCCTCTGAAATCTCAGTGTAAGCTCAGCCACCACTAACTCTGGCTACTTGCAGAACTCCTGTGGAGTCCCCTCCCTCCCTCCTCTGATCCCAGCCAGGGACTGACCTGCTAAGGCCCAACAGCTCCTTTAAGTGAGCCTGCTGCTGGGAAGCCTCTCTACATAGGCCTGGAGGACCCACTGTCACTGCTCCTTTCCCATCTCTTTGCTGCTTCCTAGGGCAGAGTGTAGTAGGACCGCAGGGCCTCCTGAAGGGAGCCGCAAAGGCCAGGCCTATCCCGTCACGCGCATTTACTGCGCTAACTGCCAACTTGTCCCCTCCTGACCTCTTGGAGTGCGTTCCATTCGGTCTCAGCCCTCACTACCTATGCCTTTCTCGGGGGGGGGGGAGCTTACGCCATTCTCCTGCTCTCAGACCAAGCTTTGGTATGCGGTGCCTAGTGTACCAACCATGATTTGTCAGCATGTCCGACTGAGTTCACCCCTGCAACCCTCTTCCTTGTGGGAGCATCCAGAGCCCAGACAACCTTCTGAAACCAGAGTACTCTTTCCTTAGAACCAGAGCATTTCAGAGAACAAGAACTTAAAACAATAAACAGTCTACATGCCTGCCTGTCTTCCCTAAGGATTGCCGTCCCCAGGGAGCATGAGGAGACCTGGCTGCTTCAGACATGCCCACAGCACTTAGCTCTGTGCCCCTGTTCCCACTACTGACAGCTCCTCCCTCCCTCCCTCTCTTCAGTCTCTTTAACCGTGTAGTGTCTTTTTGATCTCTAGTTCCCAACCTGGGTGAAACAACTGTGTCACTATGGCCACAGGCCAGAGCCTGAAGGGAGCATCTTCATGATGAATGCCTTGACCATTGTCTTGAAATTTTCCCTAAGTGTTTGATAGGAAACTGCTTATCTAGAGCTATTGCATTGCCTTCCTGTTTGTTTTTCCAACAGCCCCCTATTGACCTAAACCAGGGGTTCTCAAACTTCATTGCATCATGACCCCCTTCTGACAATAAAAATTACTACACGACCCCAGGAGCGGGGACCGAAGCCTGAGCCCACCCAAGCCCCACCGCCCCAGAGCAAGGGGGCCAAAGCCCAATCCCCATGGCCCTGGGTGCAGGGGGCCAAAGCACAAGGGCTTCAGCCCCATCCGGGGGGCCTGTAACCTGAGCCCTACCACCGAGGGCTGAAGCCCTCGGGCTTTGACTCTGGGTGGTGGGGCTCGTGCTTCGGCTCTGGCCCCAGGCTTCAGCAAGTTTAACGCCAGCTCTGGCGGCCCCATTAAAATGGGGTTGCAACCCACTTTGGGGTCCCGACCCACAGTTTGAGAACCACTGAACTAAACAAATACATTCATAGAGGAAAGCCCAATAACACAGTATAGATGTACAGAGACTATGGACCAGATCCTCAGAGTTATTTAGGCTCCTAACATGTGCTGAAATCAATGGAAATATCTTTGAGGATCTGATCTTATCTCACCAACCAGGTCACATACAGGATTCATACATTTATCACGGGTAAATATTCTGAGATTATTATATAGCAGCTTTTATCCATCATACCCATATCTACCCCTCTTCTCATCTGTCCGGTTTTGCATCACCGTCACTGTTATTTTATTTTGGATGTCCTGCCACCATCTCAGACACTTCAAGTCTTAACTCACCTCCTAATCCTGCCCCTTTCTCCACCTCCATTGGAATAATTCCTGGCTCATTGCTAGATGAACCATACAAAGTGAGATGGAAGGTTTGCAAACTTCGTGTCCCCTATGATCCTTCTCCCTCCTCTTCTACCCTCATTTCCAAACTGTCGCTTGGTCCTATCACTTTAATATTGCCACAGCTCAATACTAAGATAACTGGGTGAAATGTAATAGCCTGAGGTCAGACTAGATGATCTAATGATCCAATCCCCACTGCTAACTCCTTGTTTACTGCTTGCTTGCCTCTCATTTTGAGTTCTGTACCTTTCTCCTGACCCCGTTGTCACTTCTCCCCATGCCAGACAAGCCAAAGCACTGCTGCTCCACCCACATCACTCCCTCTTTGAGGGCCTCACCCAAGGCCCACTGAAGCCAATGTTATTTATTATTTGTATTCAGTGGTGCAAGTAGAAATCATTTATTGCTGGTACGCTGCATTCATGGGAGGGACACAAACAAGGGTACGTGACCTCCCCACGTGACCCCCCCACGTGACTCCTCCCCACCCCAGTCCCAGCCTGGGGCCCCCGCACTCTCCCCATCCCCTCCCCATGATCCACATCCATCCCACATTACCTGAGGGGGGCCTCTGTCCTCCCACTGCGCCAGAGACTTCTGCTCTGCAGATCCCAGGCAGGGGAACTCAGGAGATGCACCTGTGTGGAAGGGCTAAGGGCAGGCTCCTCCTCTGTCTTTCTGGTACACCATACCAGCTATAAATATCTTACTGGTACTGCGTACTGGACTGTACCACCATACTTGCACCACTCTTTGTATTACTGTAGTCCTTAGGAGCCCCAGGCATGGACCTCAAGACCCCATTGTGATAGGTGCTGTACAGAACAAAAAGATGGCCCTGTCCCACTGACTTTACAATCTAAGCATAAATCAATAGACAACAGGTGGATATAGACAAATGAGGACACAAGGAAACAATAACACAGTAGTTGTCATGGCATGGGGGTCAGCGGTCTCAGCACACCAGTAGTCTAACCATTGTTAAGGTTTTTTTAGGCATCTCAGCAAAGGAGTTTTAAGAAGGACAATGAGTTGGCTTTGTGGATGTTTTTGGGCACGTATGTGTGTCTTGCAATGGATATCCTTCCGCTGACTCCACTCAGTTTTGGATCAGGTCCTCAATCCCTCTGTTAGTTTTCTGCTTCTTTCTTCATAGCATGAATATGATAGTCAATGTCGTTGAGATTGTATTCCCATCACAAGTGAATGAAAAAATTCATTTGATGGCATTTTCTTACCTACGGGCATCTCGGAGATTTCCCTCCGTTCTTTTATTAACTTAGAGCAGAAGCAATATGCCTCACTGAAAGCTGTGCTTTATTACTTTGACTTGAGCTCGACAGAGCTGAGTAACTACAGAAAGGTCAACGCTTTCAAAATCCGTAAAACCATTTCCCAGTAACAGCACATCATGGCTTGTTCATTGATTAGCATGCACTGTCTCAGTGCTTGGGTTATCCTGGTGCCTTTCCGTGTTCTGTTTGTTACTGCCTTGGCTAAATGGAACAAAAATAAACAAAGAATGCTGGAAAGATAATGGGACATGGGAAAGAGCATACACCACTGTCCATGTTATACCAGGTGCTGTATAAGAACAAAGAATGGCCACTAAAAATACAAGTTTGAAGAATACCAACTCTAAGAAGACAGAGGAAATGTTTCAGGTTGGAAACAGAGTACCACTGCTTATAGAGAACCTAGCACAACAGGGGCCTTCTCCTTGACTCAAGCTCCTAGGGTATGTCTACACTGTACACTAAGCCTGGGCTCTGACTCCGGTTTAAGCCCAAGCCCCTGTTCTCTCCACACACTGACTAGGGTCAGCAAACATTCAGGAATGTGTGTCAGAGCCTGAGTCTTGCTGTGACTCAGGTCCAAACCCTGTCATTCTGCAGTGTGGGTGCAGGTCAAGCCAAAGATCTGTGTCAGAAGGTCTGCGTTCTGCAGTATAGACACATTAGCACAACTGTGAGACCCGGGTCCAGCAATTGTAAACCCAGGTTTACAGTGCAGTGTGGATACTCAAGCAGGGCTTGGAAACACTGCATCCATAAGCCCAGGTCCCACAGACTGATGTTTACAATGCAGTGTAGACATATCCCTAGATGCTACTGCTATAAAAATGCATTTATTTAGCATGTGCATAGTCGACTAGCTAAGCAATGGCATCTTCAGTGGCGTGATGCAGTTCTTCTAGGCCACCGCTGAACCTAGTCAGCAGTCATTTCTCGACAATGTGTGTCATGGTCTGTGTCGCCCCGCAGCTGCACAAAGGGCTGTCACGAAGGCCCCAGTGATACCGATTGTCTGCACAGAGACCTTGCCCAGTCCAGAACCTGTTCCACAGGTACCATTGGTGATGGGGCAGGTCAAAACCAGACGGGCAAACTGTGGGGTCGGTGACAAGGGACTGGTTGGGGATTATAACAGATATCCGTTCCTCTCGCCAGAGTGTTTCTGCCCTAACATCCTGGCATGGCAGATGAGACCATAATGAACGACGTGACGGCAAACGTGCAGCTGGTGGTTTAAAAAGGTCATTGTGCAGTGGCAAGCTTGAGTTGGTGCGTACTTCCTCCAGTAACTTGCCAGCAGGAACCTCTTGTCTGATAGGAGGAGGAACGATATTGCTCAGAACTGGGAGCCATAGGAGGGGAGTCGGATGCAGGGTGCCGGAGATGATACGCATGGCGGCATGTAACTGCATATCCAGCAGTTTGGTGTGTGACAATCAACTCCAGATTGGTGCGCAGGACTCCGCCACTGAATATGAGTGGCAAGAGCTGACGTCCGCAGAGTTGGAGCACGAGCACCCCATGACAAACCTGCCAGTTTGCTAAGAAGATTGTGGTGCATCTTAACACTAGCTGCTGTCTTCTTCAGGTGGGCATGGTAACTCAGTTTGCAGTCTAAGGTCACACCTAGATGGACCATTGGGGGCAATGGATCAGCGTCCTCGTTGGCCACTCACCAGTACCTGACAGTAGTCAGGGAAGCTAATGATCCAACCAGTGAGCCGAATTCCATGAGCACTAGCTCAATGAATCCCGGCACTGTCATCACCAACAATCCCAACGTGATATAAAAATAATAAATTATGATAAAGATAATCAGGAGTAATGGGAGGGAATTGGGGCAGGGCCCATCTTTTTTGTCCTGTGTTTGCGGAGCGCCTAACATAATGGGACCTGATCAATGAAGAGGGGTCCTAGCTGTTACAATAATACAAAGAATAAAGAATAAAAGGATTATTGAGGTTGGATACCAGGAAACGAAATCTAAGAGCCAGATCATGCAAACATACACACAAGCAACATTACTTTAAAGAAGAGGGCTTGCAGAGAGAACAGGCCTAGCTGGTGTAAAACCATGTAGCAGTTACACCAGCTTGAGGAGCTGGCCCTATATTATGATCCGGTTTTGGATCATTTTCCCCACCTTGGATTTTTCCCAGCTGGCTCTCTGCTTGCTGTTTCCTGCCTGTCCTGTTGCAATCTCTGTTGAACCCTTTGTTTTATCTCTTTGTCTCACAGCTGTTCGCAGAGTCTCCAGAGTGAGTGGCTCCATCTCGCAGGTGTTGGGTGGCCATTCTGTGAGGTCCCACTGGCAGAATCTGGTTTTATAACCAGCTCTAAGTTTCCCCCATGTAGAGGATCCCCCATGCAGCACAGAGCTCATAACAATAACCCCCAGCTCTTACACAGCACTTTTCATCATAGATCTGAAAGCACTTTAAAAAGGAAGTTGGTATCATTATATTTGCAAAGAGTAGCCTCTCCCCAGGAACCTTCTTGCAGCCTCAGGGCAGCCCTACAAACTCTCCTCAGTTATCCTCTCTTGGGTCCTCAATAAACTAAAAAACGAGGCTTTTACAAATCCAAGAACAACGGCCCTCCTCAGACTCTCGTTTTAACTTAAAATTCAAAAACCACAAAAGTCCCCCCTCCAGCCTAATCTGGGAACAGCCCCCAAACTCCACTGGTCTGGTCAGGGTCCTGCATGCTTTAGCAGGTTATTCCCAGCCGGGGCAATTCCCCTGCTCTCTGGGTCTTCCCTTCAGAAGCCTTTCTCACTCTCTGCAGTCTCTCTACAGCCTCCAGAGCAGGGTCCAGCTGCTTCTGCATTTCCTTTTCTTTTTCTCTTTCTCCTTCCCCCGCTCCCTTCCTCCAGCTTTCCGCTGCCCTTTGTAGAGGAAACAGCTGTTTTCTCTCAAGTGCGCTGCCTCTCCGGTAATCAGGGTTGGCTGGGTCCAAAAAGGGGCAAGCCGCCCTCTTATGATCTCCATTTTACAGTTTAGAGTGACATGCCTCAAGTGTGTGGCCTCCAACACACCTTTCAGGAGGCTGTTCCAAAGCTGAGGAGATCCCATTGTCAGGCAGATTTCCCTGGAAGTTTATATTGTTTTTCATTTCTAAAATTTCCCATCACTCATAATGTCCCATCACACATAAAATGTCACCTTCCAGCTCTTACATGATGGGGCTCTGTGCATGGTGGGGTCACATGTTTTCTTTAGGCAATTGTTGCATTTCCATTAAAAATGGGGGGGGGAAATCCCCCCATCCCCTTATAGTAAGAAACTCTGAGCTCTTCACATTAATGATAACACCCAGCTCCTACGTAGCACTTTCCATCAGAAGATCTCAAAGTACTTTACAAAGGCAGTCAGTATCATTTATCCTCTTTTACAGATGGGAAAACTGAGGTGCCACAAGGCAAAGTGTCTTGCCCAAGGACATCCAGCAGGGCAGAACTGGGAATAGAACCCAAGTCCTTTGAGTGCAAGTCCTGTGCTCTATCCACTAAGCAACACTACTCTGGAGAGAAACCAGATTTAATTCATGGTAGCGATTCCCTCTTTAGGGGCTGAATCAACATGATGGAGACCACCAAAAGCCATGGCGGGCAAGGGGAGTGCAGACAGGCACATAGGGAGACAGCGACAGTAGAAGGGGAACCAATCTCCTCATGGACAGTCTGGATTTGAATAATCAGGAGGCCAATAAACTAATAGCAAAGTAGGAGAGTAAAAAGAGGGAAGATATGGGCACTCAGCACAAAATCAGGATTCTGAGAACAAAATTAATCAAGAAACCAAAGGACATGAAGAGATGAAATTCTTGACTTGCCTGTATTCCAGTGCTCAGAGCCTATGTAACAAATGAGGAATTGCAATTGTAAATGTATGAACATAAATTTGATCTACTTTGTATTACTGAAACCTGGTGGGATGATTTGCACTGCTTGAATGTTAACATCAAGAGTTATAAAAACATAAGAGTGGCCCTACTGGGTCAGACCAAGGGTCCATCTAGCCCAGTATCCTCTCTTCTAACAGTGGCCGGTGCCAGGTGCCCCAGAGGGAATGAACAGAACACGTAATCATCAAGTGATCCATCCCCTGTCACCCATTCCCAGCTTCTGGCAAACAGAGGCTAGGGACACCATCCCTGCCCATCCTGGCTAATAGCCATTGATGGATCTGTCCTCCATGAATGTATCTAGTTTTTTTTAACCATGTTTTAGTCTTGGCCTTCACAACATCCTCTGGCAAAGAGTTACACAGGTTGACTGTGCACTGTGTGAAGAAATACTTGCTTTTGTTTGTTTTAAACCTGCTGCTTATTAATGTCGTTTGGTGACCCCTAATTCTTGTGTTATGAGAAGGAGTAAATAACACTTCCTTATTCTATTTCTCCACACCATTCATTATTTTATAGACCTCAATCATTTATCCCCTTAGCCGTCTCTTTTCCAAGCTGAAAAGTCCCAGTCTTATTAATCTCTCCTCATATGGAAGCCGTTCCATACCCCTAATAATTTTTGTTGCCCTTTTTTGAACCTGTTCCAATTCCAATACATAACCGATTTAGAAAGGGTTGAGTGGCAAAAGGGTACGGGGAGTGGCACTTTATGTCGAAAAGGGCATTATCTGTTTCAGAGCCACTGATAACTCAGAAGAAAATGATCCTGAATGTTTGTGGATCAATGTCCTAACAGATAAAGCACAATATGGGGTATTAATTGGTGTGTGCTAAAGATAACCAAATCACACTAGGGAACAGGATGACCACCATCTTATGCACCTACCTGTTATGTGTAGGAAAAAAGCCTGCATGATCATGGGACTCATTAATATGAGTGACATATGCTGAAGGTTTCAAGCTGCCAGCACTAAAACATCCTTGGAACTTCTAAGCATTATAGATGGCAAAGTCCTAACTCAAAATGTGTCACAACCAACACGGGGGAATTCTTTATTAGACCTTGTCATAATAGATAAAGAGGAACTGAGCACAGAACTAAAACTTAATGGTAGCTTAGGTACAAGTGACCATGACTTGGTCATACTTCTAACGTGCAATCCAAATAAAGTCCAGAACCGTACTATATATACTTGGTACTTTAACAGAGCCAGTTTCACAAAGCTGAAAACAGTTATCGGTCAGATCAGCTGAGAGGAAGAATTTAATTAGAAAATCAAGGAAGAAGGCTGTACTGGTTTAAAAATTCACCTCGTTTAGAGGAGAAGTGAAGGCAGCACAAGCAAACAATATGTGTTTTCATACAGCTAAATGTAAATTTTCACATCTGAGAACAAAGAATATAGGGTCTCTTTACAGGACGGGGGACTCTATCCTGGGAAGCAGTGATTCTGAAAAAGATTTGGGGGGTTGTGGTGGATAATCAGCTGAACATGAGCTCCCAGTGTAACACTATGGCCAAAACAGCTAATGCCATCCTGGGATGCATAAACAGGGGAATCTTGAGTAGAGTAGAGAGGTTATTTTACATCTATATTTGGCACTTGTGTGACAGTTGCTGGACTACTGTATCCAGCCTGGTGCCGACAATTCAAGAGGGATGTTGATAAAGTGGAGAGGGTTCAGAGAAGCGCCATGATAATGATTAAAGGATTAGAAAACGTGCTTTATAGTGAGATGCAGGGAACTCTGTCTATTTAGCTTAACAAGGAGAAGGTTAAAGGGTGAGTTGATTACTGTCTGTAAGAACCTACTTGGGGAACAAAATGTCAGAAATGGTGTAGTTATTACGTAGTCCTCCCTTGAGTGCAGGGGACTAGGCTAGATGACCCCTCAAGGTCCCTTCCGGTCCTACACTTCTATGATTCTATAAACTCTCAGCCCTTTTCTAACCATCAGAGGAGTGAAGTTTTGGAATAGCCTTCCGAGGGAAGTAGTGGGGGCAAAAGATCTATCTTGCTTTAAGATTAAACTCGATAAGTTTATGGAGGAGATGGTATGATGGGATAACATGGTTTTGGTAATTATATATTCATGGTAAATAGGCCCAATGGCCTGTGATGGGTTTTTAGATGGGGTAAGATCCAAGTTACCCGGGAAAGAATTTTCTGTAGTATCTGGCTGATGAATCTTGCCCATATGCTCAGGGTTTAGCTGATCGCCATATTTGGGGTCGGGAAGGAATTTTCCTCCAGGGCAGATTGGAAGGCCCTGGAGGTTTTTCGCCTTCCTCTGTAGCATGGGGCACGGGTCACTTGCTGGAGGATTCTCTGCTCCTTGAGGTCTTCAAACTACAATTTGAGGACTTCAATAGCACAGATATAGGTGTGAGGTTTTTTTTAGGAGTGGTGGGTGAAATTCTGTGGCCTGCATTGTGCAGGAGGTCAGACTAGATGATCATAATGGTCCCTTCTGGCCTAAATATCTATGAATCTATGAATCTTTTAGGTGTGATCTCCTATCCTGCCTTCTGCACTGTTACGTTCATGGCACACAAACATGGAAGATGGAGTATTTTATGTTTTTATCTTTCTGGAAGAGTAACACTACTTTCTCTCTTAAAATCCAGAACCTTAACACACAAGAACCAAAGACAGAGAGACAAAGCAGGCTGCTCCCTAAGGCAGAGAGGCATCACTCAGCCCCACTTTAATCTGGTTCTTTGCAGACTGACTGCAGAAAACCAAGATTGCAGGCTTCACTAGAGAGCCCACTAGCCTGCAAGCAGGACCAGGAAACCCTTTGCACTTTAAGTGATAGCTTGTAATTTTAACACAGTTTTCAATGCATTACATACACAGGTAGTAACTCCCCTTCTTTGGACTCCTGGCCATGATTGCCTCCTAACTACGCCAATGAACCATCTACCCACGTTTTGACTTTCCACTTGCTCAGATCAGCTACTCTAAACCATAGCCCCTTGTACCACGTGGAGTACCAGAGCTCAGACTCCTTAAAGGACATTCAGAAGGAAGAATCACCCTGTCGTGTTTCTTTATCTTACAGAAAACAGGAATCTTCAGTTGCATCCCAAATATGGCATTGATTATAAAGAAGAAAACGACTGCAAGAAGAATAATGCTCCCTTAGGCTCAGATTTTAGCCTTATATTGAGTACGACCTTCCTTCAGCGGGACTTCTTGAGGAGTAAGGTAAATGAGCAGAGCTATCGAAATCTGTCCCTTTTGTGGCATACCAGTGTGGTGTTTACCATATCTATTATAGCGCATTGGGGGATAACAATGAGTAGATGTAATAAATATTTCCTCATCACTCATTTTACCCTGACTGTAATTCTCCTATATGGAGCTCCTTCAAAAATGTTGCACAAACCTGCTATTTCCTGCGACCCTTTGCAGGGAATCTCTTTGTCATGTCCTTCACCCTGGTAATGAAGTAATTTCAGAGTGACAGAGCCATTTCAGGCTGAGAGGCAGATTTCCCCCTGCGGGTAGTCAAAGGAGAAGAATTTGCTGTATTCTGCAGCATGCACTGAGGTACAATAATAAATAATAGTTTGTAGGGGGAAGAAATCCTAGCATAGAAGAGTTAATCATTCTGTTGTACAGATTTTCCATGAGAATTATGAAATTCCTCTGACAGATTAAATAGTCTAACTTGGAGTGCTTTTCTGCAAAGGCAGACATTACATTCCACTGGTGCATCCTCGAAAAGAACTGGTCCCTTTGGGGGGACCTGCATTCTATTTCTAGCTCTGATTTCCTGGGTGACATGCAGCAAGTCACTTAGGCCATAGTTCTCAAATTCATAGATCTGTATTTGGACACCTAAATAAATGGCCTGATTTTCCTGAGGTGCCCTGTGCCTGCAGCTCCCAGTTGTGTCGAGCCATTTTATCCTAAATACAAAGGGGCCTGAATTTAGGCACTCAGGTTTGAACATTTGTCTTTATGTGAATACAGGGGCAGCACACCACCGGGGAACAGAAAGTGATGGGTGCAGGATAGTCCTTCAAAGTGTTTCCCTCTGACCACCACCATCACCTCTGTCTTCAGCCAACTGTTCTTCACCCACAAGCTGATCTAATCTGCACACTGGGATAGTCAGGGGAATGGTGTTGTTAGCATCTGATGTACAGAAGATGTAGTTAGTTGTCCTCTGTGTATCGTTGGCATTCCAGGAAGGTGGTAGCATCTTCCAATCTTCCCTTGGGGGTTGATGATGGTATTAAAGAGGATGGGTCTTTTGAAACTCCACAGTTCTAAATGCAGAGATGCAATTGCTCATCATGGCCTACTGGGTCTATGGAACCATCTCATCAACATAGTTATTGACATTTCTGAGAATTGTGAGTTTTGGTGATTCTGTCACCATGACAGATAATTTGCATGCTATCTCCGACAGGACACTCTTTGTTAGGAGACTCACAGAATGGCTGTGGTTTTCTTTTTTCTTAAATTCACCATAGACAGGATACATTCAAAAGACCGTGTTTCCAATGGAACCTTTCCAGAACTTGAGGTTGGACTGTATATGCGCTCAAGACCTGGGAGGACAAGGTGAGCCCACAGTGGGCTTACCATGTTGCTGAGCCATGTATTAGTGATACAGGCAAGGTTATGACTTTCATTGGCAATCAGGTTCATTCATGGTTGAAGCCTTACTGATCACTGATCTGCTATTAATCACCATCAATTTGAGACCCTAGGATTCTTGTGTGAGGGTAACTGACTGAGCTACAGTGGACAAAGGTTTTCCATGCTTGGTTTCCTACTGACAAGTCATGTGTCCTTTGGCTGTGATGGTCCATCACAATTGGGACTAGAGAGTGAACATGCTGGATGAAGTGTCCATGTGTGGCCTATGCTGGCTCAGAAGGTTGCCAGCTGCCCAGGGTGTGATCTGCCATGATTTTGAGTTCACTTACTGAGATGGGAAAGGTCATCACTGATGCATTTCTGCACTTGAGCAGTGCATAGAATTTGAAAAGCTTAGGTGGTGTTTTTCCACTTGTGTTGCTCACTACTGGAGGGGGATAAATTAACTGATTCATAGATTTTAAGACCAGAAGAGATCATTGTGATAATCTGATCTGACTTTCTGAATAATACTGGCTATATAATTTCCATAAATTAATTCCTACTTCAAGTCCAATGGTTTTGGTTCAACCTGAACAGATCTTTTAGAAAAACATCTAGTCTTGATTTAAAGATTTCCAGGGATGGAGAATCGACCATGACCCTTGGTAAATTGTTCCAATGGTAAATTACTTTCACCGTTAAAAATGTGCACCTTATTTCTAATGCATTTAGATGCGTTTGTCTGACTTCTGCTTTCAACTATTGGAACTTGTTATGCATTTGTCTGCTGTACAAGTGCTGTGCTCAAGTCGCCCTTTAACATTTTTGGTAAGCTAAATAAATTGAGCTCCTTGGGTCTATCACTATAAGGCAGGTCTTCCCATCCTTTAATCATTCTCTTGGCTCTTCTCTGAACCCTCTCCAATTTATCAGCATCATTCTTGAGTTGTGGGCATCAGAACTGGACACAGGATTCCAGCAGCAATCGCACCAGTGCCCAATACAGAAGTAAAACAACCTCTCTACTCCTACCTGAGATTCCCCTGTTTATGCATCCCAGGATGGCATTAGCTCTTTTGGCCATAGAATTGCACTGCGAGCTCATCTCCAGCTGATTATTCACCAAGACTCCAGATCTTTTTCAATTACTGCTTCCCTGGATAGAGTCCCCCACCCTGTATATATGGCTTGCATTCTTTCTTACTAGATGTATGACTTTACATTTGGACATATTGAAATGCATTTTGTTTGCTTGTGTTCAGCTTATCAAGCAATCCAGATCTGTATCAGTGACCTGTCCTCTTCATTATTTACCACTCACCCAATTTTTGTGTCATCTGCAAAGTTTATCAGTGATAATTTTATTTTCCTTTCAGGTCATTGATAAAAAGGCTAAATAGTGCAGGGATCCCACTAGAAGCACACCTGCTCAATGATAATTCCCCACTTACCATTACTTTTGAGATCTATAAATTTGCTGGGTTTTAATCCATTGAACGTGTGTTATGTTGATTTTGTATCATTTTAGTCTCTAATCAAAATGTGGTATGGTACCAAGTCAAGCACTTTAAAGAAGTCTAAGTATGTTACATCTCTTACCTTTATCAACCAAACTCACAATCTCATCAGAAAAGATACCAAGTGAGTTTGACAAGATCTATTTTCCATAAACCCATGTTTGATTGTTATTCATTATATTAAACTCCTTTAATTGTTGTATTCATCAAGATTGTGTTTTGTTTTATAAACTAGCATTGTAGCAGGATTGTGCTCTGGGGACATCTATTGAAGTGTTCTTAACCAGTTCCCAATGATCATTCACGTGTTTCTGGTTCAATTATTTTTCTACCTGCTGACTTGGCTCATAATTGTTCTCAGTTTTCTGAGACTGGCCCTTTTAAAACACCCGTTTTATATATAACTGGTCTGGACTTTATTCAATGTGTGCATAACAAATGAAATCAAGTCTTGATCACTTGCACCTAAGCAACCACCAATTTGGAGTTCGGTGATCAATTCCTCTTTATCTGTCACTATCAGGTCTAATACAGAATTCTGCTGTGCTGCATGTAATACTTTCTGAGTTAGGAAGTTGTCCCAAGAGGGAAGGATCTTCTTGTTCATAGCCATTTTGGTCCAGGCTTTGTGCCTTGGGACTGAGGAGCACAGCTGACAGTAAGTATGTCCTCAGTTCCACTGCTACTGATAGGTGACCTCCGGGGCAAAGGTGTTCATTAGCAGCAGAATTAAGGACTGGAGAACAACCTTTTAGTTAGTCTTTGAAACAAGTGATTCAGTGATCGATCACTGAAATGAGAGGAGGAAAAAATGTCCATCAACCTTTACACAGCATCATGCTAATGAGGAAAATCCCACAGGGTATGTTCATCAGTGTTGCCTGCTGACTGCATTTTCACAGGTGATTTATATAGAAGAGTAAAAGCTTTAGTAGCTTGTGCTTATCAGTTACCACCGCCATAAAACTAGGTTGGGTTTCTTTATTGCACCATATCGCATATCAAGTATGAAGGGCCTGAGTCTGATCTTTACTTAGAGCAGTGTAAATCAGATGTAACTTTGTAGAAATCATCCGTGTTACACTGGTGTAAAAGCGAGGCCAGGATTAAGTCTTTTGCCTATCTATGGTCCTCATCACCATAGTATCAGAGCACACATGATCTTTAACACCTTTGTCTTCACAGCACCTCTCTGACGTAGGGCAGAGCTATTACACCCATTTTACAGTGGGGAACTGAGGTAGAGAGAGACAACAGCCCCAAATCCTCAAAGGCATTGAGGTTCCTAACTTCTACTGATTTATGAGCTGGGCCTAAGAGGCTTGCCTAACATCACACTCAAAGTCTATAGCACCGCAGAGAATCAAACCCAGCTTTTCCTACACTCAGGCTGGCTTCCTAACGGCTAGACCTCCCTTCTCATCTCAGGAATAGAAATGGGGCTGGGGTGAAGACTCCAAATAGACCAACCATTTCCACCATGGCTTCTGCTAAATAGAACCAACTGTGAATAACTTTGCATAGCAAAAAAAAAAGAAAGTATATATCAATGGCCCACCTGCTGCTTCATATTCAGCCCTTCTTCAGCCCAAAAATTTATTCCAGTGGGAGTTTTGCCTCAGAAAAGAGTGTGAAAGGACATCAGGTGAAATCCACTCTGTGTCCCTTGTTGGATCTTGCTTGCCAAAAGTGTGATGTGGGGCAAAACTTGGCTTATTGATTCGGTGTGCTACTAGCACTCTGTGGGGAACCAGGACTCCTGGGCCATATTTCCTGATCTCAAACTGACTTAAGTTACCTAGCATTCAGATAGGGCTTAAGTGGTACCGGGGTCTTTTGCTGACTGACTGCACAGGGATGAATTTCAGCCTGTACTATGGTGCCTTTTATCACCAAAATCTCTTACTTTTAAATTGGATCCATCTTGTGGTGACCAATTCACCACTCATCCAGTGTTCCATCATCTCTGTTGCTCCACTCTTTCAATACATTTATTATCAGCAGAGCAGGAGATGCTGTGTAGAATCTAAGTTCCTTGGCAATTCCCATTCAAGACAGTTTTAAGATACTTAAGATAACTTTGCCAAACTGTAGGCATTCCAGTTCATATTTTCCATGCCAGGTGTCCAACTCAGGCTTTTCACCAAATGTCAGTTGAAATTCAGATGAGAGAGCACTGTGCTGTGGACCCACCGCCTGGAAGACTGCCGATGACCCAAGCTGGGGGGATACACGCTTCCACAGGATGACATTTTCTTTTCTTTTTTAATTGGAAACTTTCATCAGAAAAATTATTGAGGTGGTGACGTCAAGCACTCAAAAGTGAGGAAATGCTAGAATTAAGGTTGCCTGTGCAATACTATTCATTGTTGGGTACATGGGAATGCAGAAGTACGAGAGCAATTGGTCATGAACAGGGCATGTATAGCTACATGGGTGGAAAGAGAGATAAGCAGATGAATGGATAGATAAGTAGAGGGTGAGGTGGAGGAATGGGTATGTAGATAAGCAGATAGACAGTTATAGATGGAT
This sequence comes from Lepidochelys kempii, assembly GCF_965140285.1. NCBI lineage: Eukaryota > Metazoa > Chordata > Testudines > Cheloniidae > Lepidochelys > Lepidochelys kempii. Next base: position 261,473,665 of record NC_136381.1, read on the forward strand.
AGAGGGGTAGGGTGAGAGTTATGTAGGTGGACAGAGAGCTAGGTAGACAATTGTAAAGGCAATTTGACATGACAATAGAAACTAGGGGAATGAACTTCTGCAGTTGCCTTTCCACTCCTAACAAACCACAAGCTCCCACAAATAAAAATCAATTATTCTTGGAGCAGCATCACTGTGCTTAGCACATAGAAACACTGTGAAGCTGTACCACTTCTGAGCACTACGTCTATAATTCTGGTTCCTTTGGCGCTGTTTCCAAAACATCTCCTACCTATACGGACCCTGTTTTCTGCAGTCTCCTCTCTCCATATGTCTGATTTAGCTCCTTTATGACAAACTCCAACAGAAAGCAATGACTAAGAGGGTATGACGTGGAGACACGGACAGAAGAATTTATCTTGGGCCAGTTTCAACATAAAATAATATATCAGTAGGTTTGTGGGTATTTGTAAGCTCTAGATTAATGTTACCCTCCTGGCAACAGGAAGCAGTGTGTGAAATGGTACAAAAGATCCCCTTCTGCCACTGAATTTGTTTCATTTTTCTTCTGTTTCTCCCCTGGCAACCACCATAAATTATCAACCTGGAAAGGAGCCATTGTAATGAGTCCAATAGAACCGGAGCCCTTCATTATCTCTGTGTGACATTTAACTTTGCCCTGCAGTCCTAGGGCAAAATTCCCTCTGTCACTCATTCATAACGTGGTCTTGTGGTTAGGGAAGGGGGCTGGGTGAACCGATAGTAAGAGGACTCCTCGATTCTCTCCTGAACTATTCCATTAACTTACCATGAACTTGAACAATGTTAAGAGAGGCACCATATAAACATGATGCAGTGTTTATCATTTGTTCTTGCCTGCTGTGAGAGATATCATCCTGGACTCTGATATTATCTAGGACGTGGAAAAGGTATAGTTTAAATAGAAAGAAGGACAACAAGTACAGGAGGAGATGTGGAGAGACTAAAGGAGCGATATATGTATATAGTCTAGAAAGGAGAAGGTGCAGTCAAGGAGAAATAGGGTCACAGTCTATCAATGTCTTCAAGGAAACAATATAAATAATGGGAATTATTCAAGGTCTCACAAGTACAAGAAGCAATGGCCTGATGCTAGAGGAACAATGGGATGGGAGCAGTTACTAAGGGAAAGTTCTTTACAAGAACTGAACAATAGAACAAGGCTCTGGTGAGCTATTCCAGGATTGGTTATATAAGATGACTAATGCTCACTACTATGCGCAGTGCCCTCTTCCTCCCCTGACCTCCTGTATTTATTTAAAATACCGCTTGTATTCTGTAGGCTCTTTGAAGCAGGGGACAATCCATTTCTAAATACGTGTCTGTACAGTGCCTAGCACAATGGGGCCCCAGTCGCTGTTTGAGGCTTCTGGGCGCTACTGTAAGGCAAATAATAACCAATGAAAAGTCCCCTAAAATGGGATACAACTTCTCTCTCATTGGCTCCCTTTTCCTGTTGTGAGTTGTGTAATGAACCATCTGCTTTTTGCCTTCCACCCAAGGGGACTGTGTTTCAGTGGCTATATATATATATACACATCCCCTTCTATAGCTGTCTATGGCTACACCTATGCTGTGAGCTAGGGGTGCACCCAGACCGTCACTAGCGGAGCTGTGCAGAGTACAAACCTGCCTGAAACAGGTGGGTACGTACTCGACATGGCTCAGCAGTGCCTCCCCTGCCACTCCCTGCAGCGACACGGCTATTGATACTTGCGGAAGCTTGATGAAAGCTGGTGACAGTACGTGCATGTGAGCAGGGGAATCACACCCCTAGCTCATAGCGTAGATGTAGCTTGTATGGGCTTTTAGTGTGTTTTTGTATCCGCCGGGATCAAAACAGTATCAGTGCAAAATATTATTATTAATTAAATCTCATGTTTCAGGGCATATATACTGGTCAGGAAGGAACTCCACCACTGTATGCAACTTTGCTCAGCTGATTGGGTGCATTATAAAGTGCTTTAATCTCCCTCTGAAGCACTGTAGTGTTCACTGTTGGATGCACGACCCCCGACTTGATTGATCAATGGTCTGATCTGGTATCAATAATCCCATGGTCCTTGAAAATTAAAGGTGGTGGATAGCAATGTCTAAATTTAGGATCAAATCCTGAATCTTCTTTTGGTTTATTCAAATAATGATCCTATTCCTCTGAACACTTTGAATAATGAAAATTGTACAGAGCCTGCAGCGTGCTCTCAACCCTCCATTGTACTGTCTCCAGTCCGTATAAGGATAGAAATCAAGATCGAAGAGTGCAGACTCTTGTAGGAATAGGAGGATCAGAAGTATATAAAAAAGATTAAAAATCCAGAAGCAAACACATTAAATAACGAGCACAGCCAACATTCAGAAAGTGTAAACTGCCGAGTCGTGTATTTTCAGTTAAGAATTTTCTACTGTTTAGCTTCTTAAAGATACACAGGATAATGAACCTTAGTATAAAATCCTATGAGCAAGACATGGTAGGCCAGATCCCTAGGGAGTTCTACCATTTACAGCAGTTTAGGGTCTGCTCCAGTACTCCTGTGGCTGTGAAGCACACCGTGTGCATGTACTTTTAAAAACCTTTCAAACCTGAGACATGGTGAAAATAGGTATTACTTCAGTTCTTCCATAAGTCAAGGGACAAACATGAAAAGCAATTTTAAAGGTATAATTGGTGGCATTCAAACTGAGTATTGAGAAATTGTTGACCAGCCTCTTTTTCTAGCTAAAATTCACCCATTTGCAGAGGGCCATCATTAGCTTTAGGCACTATGTATGTCCCTCTACTTAAGTCTCCAGCTGATCTATGTATCCCATAATGCACCACCTCTTCCCAACAAGAAGGTGGATCATGGTGCATCATGGGAGATGTAGTCCAGCCAGAGAGCCAGACCTATAGAGGAGATTAGGATCATAAGGTTCTTGAACTACATCTCCCATGAGTGGCCATAGGGTGGCGTTTCAGAACTGAAATATTTTGAAATTTGATTTTTCACTGAAAATTCAAAATGTTCAGAAGAAAAAAAGATTTTTTTTGCCCACTCTACTTAATGCCTGATCTTGTACCATTGAAGTTAATTGGACTTTGCCCTTGACTTCAAGAGGAGCAGGACCAAGCTTTATGCCCTCAAAACAGGTCTTAAGTAGCTCATATGGCTAATGCTGGCTCTCTCCATGGATGAATTTCACTTTCCACGCATAACGCAGGTGTGGAGTTCCCCAGCACTGAGAAACACAAAACCCCCGCTGATCTCTGTAAATGCCTAAACTCACTCGGCACCTGAGTTTTCATAGTAAAGGTTTCCTACGTGCATATATTTCTGACTTTGAGCATGTGCATGGCTGCCTCCCTCTATGCATCTGGACACCTATCCCCCTACCTAAGACCCAGAGCAAGCCATGAACCGGTGAATGACAGGCATTCAGCTGTCCATGTCACATGTGGGGCCCTATCTGGGAGACATCAAAATCCACCTGGAGGAGGAGGTGGTCGTGGTGCCCACTTTATAACTTTTATCCCATTGGTTAGAGCACGTACGGGATGTGGGAAACCTAGATTCAATTCCACACTCTCTGCCTACACAGTTATTCCCCTTCTCATTCTCTCTGGCCCATGACTATTTAAGTATTTATCCACAGTGGAACAGTCATTGGGCCAGAGAGACCATGTGAAAATGAATCTGTTATCCAGTGGTTGGGCTCCCTGCCAAGTGTGCTGGATTTTGTGGATCACATTCTCAGGTGCCTATCTCTTCCCATTCATTGTCTAGGGTGTCTGGACACCTAACTCAGCTTTGTGGATTGCAGTGTGTTCCTGGATTTTCTGAGTTCCTAATAGTTAGGTGTCATGATGCTCATCATTGCAATGACTAAGTTGCTTTGTGCATCCCACCTATACCTGCCAGTACATTTTCACTAAGGGTGAAATTAATTCCTGAGCAGAGGACCAATTTTTAGGGTTTAAGCAAGATTTAGGTGGTGCACATGGGTACATTTCACCCTATTATTCAATGTTATATATCTGATGTCAGCACAATGGAAATGCACAATGAGGCAGAGCTCGAAGTTTGCACATGCCACCCTAACTTTGACATTTCCAGACTTTCAAGTGCTTAACTGTGCAAGGTTAATGCTCCCTAACAAAACTTTTCATTGGAGCATCCCAGATCTTTTAAAAGAAAAAGATGGAGGAGAAAAAAATATAGAGATTTTAAAAGAGGAATTCAAATAATACACCACCCAAGCAATAGCTTCTTGCATCTGCACTGACTATTCTGGGTTTGTTCACATGATAGTACTTGAAAACTGGAGCTGCTGAGATCATTTCTCTTGATTTTTGAAGGCAATTTTTTTATTTGACCCCCATAGCCAAGATGTGTTGGACTTTAACAGTTCATTCAGCAGTTTTGTCCCTGTAGAAAGTTCTTGTAGGTATCAATCAAAGTAATTCACCATCCCCAGTACATGTCTCAGGTCTCGTACATTAGTTGGTGCACTCAATTCTGAAATTGCTTTTATTTTCTCAGAGCTACGACTGATTCCCTCTTTGTTTATTGTCTGTCCTAAAAATTCGGTTTGGGGTAGGCAGAAAACACATTTTTCCTTGTTTCGCTTCAGTCCAGACTGACTGATTAGGCTTCAGATTTCATTGAGGGTTTTGTTGCATTCTTCCATTGAAGGTCCGTATGTCAGGGTATCATCCATGAAAACTACAGCTCCATTGGTATTCATTAATAATTCTGCCATCTTTCTTTGGAAAAAGAAATTTGCCAGAATCCACTCAGAGCATCTAGCTTGGTGAATACCGTAGCTCCTTTCACGCTGGGGAGGAAGTCATCCAATATTGGGAGGCTAGAGTTTTCTCTCACAATTGCTTCATTAAGTCATAGAGTCATAGAATCATAGAATATCAGGGTTGGAAGGGACCTCAGGAGGTCATCTAGTCCAACCCCCTGCTCGAAGCAGGACCAATCCCCAACTAAATCATCTCAGCCAGGACTTTGTCAAGCCTGACAAAGTCTTTTAAGATCCACACAGATTCATATATTTTTTTCCATTTTTCTTTATAACCGGTACCACTGGGGGACACCATGCTGTTGGCACAGAGATTTTCTCAATTCTAATAATCTGCTCCTTTCTCTTCAACTCAGTTTCCATTTTATGAAGTAATGGGCTAGGACAGTGGTTTTCAACCTTTTTTTTCATTTCCAGATCCCTAAAAAAATTTTGAATGGAAGTGCGGACCCCTTTGGAAATCATAGACATACTCTGTGGGGTCCAGGGACCACAGATTGAAAACCACTGTTCTATGCTAATGACAACCTTGTGCAGATCCCTCAGACCAGAGGTTCTCAAACTGTGGTCCGCGGACCACCAGTGGTCTGCAAGCTCCATTCAGCTGGTCCGCGGATAGTTCCCTCTAAGGTGCATGCCTGGGCGGCTGCACATAAAAGAATGAAGGGCCACCTGCAGGCATGGCTCCACTAATTAGGTGCCTGGACCCTGGAGAAGACTCACATATAAGGTGAGGTAGTGGTCTTGGGGCGAATAGCGGGTAGGTGGGAGGGGGAAGTGGGGTGAGGAGAGGAGGTGGGGGAGGATTTGGTACGTGCAGGGCTGCGGTGGCCAGAGAACGAGGCGAATTTTCCCAGCTCCAGAGCTGCAGTTCCCAGGGAGAGATGGCCCTCCTTCCCAGGCTTAGCTCTGTGGCTGCTGTGGCAGGGGAGAGACCCCCGCCTCCTTCCCAGCCCCAGTTAGGGGGCTGCAGCAGCGGGGGAGAGAGGGCACATCCATCGCAATAGAAAAGTGAGGCTACTGATATTAAAATATGAGTTGTGTGCTTTTATTGGTAGAATAAAAAGGTTTATTATATATATAAAAATAATATATATATTATATATAAAAATATATATATTATATATAAAAAAGGGGTTATATAGAGCTTTTATCCAAAGTGCTTTACAATAGTTAGCTAACGGGTCAAACAACATTTGGAAGGATCATTAAGTGGTCCACTGAGACCCTCAGCAATTTTCAAGTGATCTGTGAAAAAAGAATTTTGAGCACCACTGCCTTAGGCATAGACTGCAGACCCCCAGTGGTCTGCAGACCACAGGTTGAAAACCACTGGGCTAGGAATCCTGCAAGGTATATGTACACTATATGGTTCAGGATTATCTCTTAAGATTATTTGTACTGGATCTCCTTTCAAAAGTCCAATATCACCAAATTTTCCATCAAGTTCTTCCACCTTTCTCACTAGTCACATTGTAACTGCCGGCTGCAACTGAGAAGGCTGTTGGTCTGTGGTCTTTTGATCACATATACTCTGAATGCATAGCTTTTGTGTTTTAAATATGTTTCTGTAGTGTACTGGCCCATTCAGTTCAGAATCCCTCCAGGGCTACTCAGAGCTAAGTCAGGTGACTAAGCTCTGGGAGGGGTTGAAGGTGATTGTAAATCCCTTCTGAGACTACAGTGACATCAGTGCCTGCGTCAATTTTAAAGTCAACTTGCCGGTAATGTTCTTTTTCACTCTGTAGGCCAGTTCTGTCATCACAAGTGGTGGATCCCAGAAACAATGGCTTTTGATTGTCTGTAATATGAGTCAACTCCCTGACTACTGTGGCGTGACAAACAGCTGCAAAATGCCCATATTTTGTGCATTCATTACACTGTGCGCCTGTGGCTGGACATGTATCACCTCTTGGCATGTGACTTCTTCCACACTTTGTGCATATAGGCTGGAATTTGTCCCTCTTGGCCTGGGAGTTTTCTCTCCTTGCCTCAGGGATTTTATGATAACAACTTTTAACACTCAGGTGTCTTTTTACAACTTCTAAGCTAGTTTCAGGTTTTTCAAGTTACTCCTGTCTTTTTTTCTGCTGTTTGACTAGTTAAGATTGCTTTGCAGTCAGTGTAGCTTTGGCTGGCGTTAAGTCTTCAATTATTGCTGTAGTGAAAGATTTTTATCTGTTAACCCAATAAGCAGCCTGTTCCTGACATTTGCATGTTCTGCAGTTCCAAAATCAGTTTTCAGCCAATGTATGCAGAGCTTTTATAAAATATTCAGCATTTTCCCTGGGTTCTTGAATACTGTAGCAGAAACATCTTCTTTCATAAAGCACATTTCTCTAAGGTATAAAGTATGCATCAAACACAGCTGAAACGCTTTTGTAGTCATCTTTGTGACTGTCTTCAGTAAAGTCAAAGGATTTAAAGATATGCTTTGTCTGCTTCGCAATAGCATAAATTAAAGAAATACCTGAATAGCTTTGTCACAATTAGAAATCTTGCAAAATACTGGTTCCAGTCTGTCCATTGTGAAGGTTTGTCAAAAGTAAAGTTCTCTGGGTCATTGAAGAGTGGCATCTTGATGAGATCCTGCATCATTTGTTGCTTTTTTCCTTTCTGTTTGCTATGTTTGTTGCTGTTCCTTCTGTCTGCAACCTTTGTTGCTTTGTTCCTTCGGTTTGTTCTCCTCTAGCACTAGTTTACTTCTGACACCATGTCAATCTCCTGTACCAGATATGGACTGGCCTCATACAGAGCTTCTTTCTGAGTGACAAACATACACAATGTGTTCAATATAAGATCCTCTAATACAGAGGTTCTCAAACTGTGGTCCATGGAACACCAGTGGCCTGCGAGCTCCATTCAGGTGGTCTGTGGATAGTTCCCTCTAAGGTACAAGCCTGGGTGGCCGCACACGAGAGAATGAAGGGCCACCCACCTAGTTAGTGGAGCCTCACAGGTGTGGCTCCACTAATTAAGTGCCTGGACCCTGGAGAAGATGCACATGTAAGGTGAGGTGGTGGCCTGGGGGGGAATAGGAGGTTGGTGGGAGGGGGAAGTGGGGTGAGACGAAGGGGTGGAGGGAATTTGGTAAGTGCAGGGCTGTGGTGGCCAGAGAAAGAGGTGACTTTTCCCAGCTCCAGGGCTGCAACTGCCGGGGAGAGACAGCCCTCCTTCCTAGCCTCAGCTCTGTGGCTGCTGTGGCGGGGGAGAGACCCCCCTCCTTCCCAGCCCCAGCTCTCAGGCTGCTGCAGTGGGGGAGAGAGGGAGAGGCTCCCCTCCTTCCCAGCCCCAGCTCGGGAGCTGCCGCAGTGCGGGAGAGAGGGCACATCCACTGCATTAGAAAGGTAAGACGACTGATATTAAAATATGAGTTGCGTGCTTTTATTTGTAGAACAAAAAAATTAATTATGATTAGGGTATTTTTATATAGCATTTTTATCCAAAGTGCTTTACAATAGTTAGCTAATGGTAAAAACAACATTTGGAGAGATCACTAAGTGGTCCATCAAGACCCTCAGCAATTTTTAAGTGGTCTGCGAAAAAAAAAAAGTTTGAGAACCACTGGCTCTAATGCTCTGCCAAGTATGGCTAAGATTAGCTTAAATAAGGTATTTTACACACAGCACCACTTAGTGCTTGAACAGTATAATACAGTTCAGCATTCCATTACAGCCCGGCTCTTGGATTCAAACACTTGTGAACCTCTGATTCTGAGAACAAACACTGCGGCTCAGATCCACAAAGGTACTTAGGCACAGGGGCGCCCGGGGTGGGGGGGGGTTGCAGGAGGCCATGGCCCCATCACTTTTAAAAGTGGGAGTGCTATGCCCTTCCACTTTTTATCAGCAATGGGGGGGTGGAGAGGAGCGAGCAGAGGGCAGGATCTTGAGGGGAAGAGGTGGCATGGGGGTGGGAGCTCAGGGAGAAGGGGCAGTGTGAGGGCAGGGGCTCTGGGAGAAGGGGCAGTGTGAGGGCGGGGCCTCAGGGACAAGGGGCGGTGTGGGGGGCAGGGCCACAATTCAGGCACTGGTTGTCCTCCTACTTTTAGGGAGGTTCCACCCGTCAAGCTTAGGTGCCTAAGTACCAGTTTTGGTTCCACTGTGATCCAAAAAACTCCTGCCAAATGCTGTGGGCACCTAAACTCACTGAGGGCCTAAGTTTCTGCTTCTGAACATGTGCATTGTTGCCTCACTCTCGGAATCTGGATGTCTATCTCCTACATAAGCCCCAGAGCAAGTCACAAACCAGGGAAGATAGGCATTCATCAGCTTCCATCACATGTCGGGCCTGATTAGGTAGGTGGCCTCTGAGCAAGCCTACCTGGTCGGGTCTCATTCAAACTCCGGCTGAAGAAGGAGGTGGCAGTGCCCACCTTCTATCTTTTAGCCCACTAATTATGTGGGTTGCAGGAGACCCAGGTTCAATTCCGTCCCCCACCAGAGTGGGATAAAGGATTTGAAGAGAGGTCTTCTAAGTCACCAGTCCATGCTATAATCACTGAGCTATGGGATATTCTGATGTGGGGGTTCCCTCAATCTCCCCTGCTGAAGTTGTTCCAGTTTGGATAAATAATTAAACAGTTATTAGAGCAGGAGAACTAGGCCCAAGGTCTCCCATCCCTGGGGTGAGTGCCCTAACCACTGTCTGACTGTCTCTGGCCCAATGTCTCCTTTAGCTCAATGGGCAGAAGCCTACGGCATTTTCTGGAGCTGAAAGACCAGGTATCTAACCCCAGCTCCCTGTATGTGCGTGTCTGCTGTTTGCACAACGTACATTCTTTAAAGACAAGCATCCAAACCGTGCTGTTGTCTGCAGCACCTGGATTTACTAAAAGAGCCTGGACACAACTCCAGCCGCAACACTGGGTGGAATTTGGATTCAGATCTGAACGTTGTCACTCAGGCCTATCTGAATACACTTCCTTGGATTGTATATATACACTATATACAAAATGGACACTTAGGTTGTTTATACACCATACATAGGCTAGGCAGAATTCAAAATTTTTATACTTTTGATGGTTAATATCAATGTTTATTTTTAAGCATTTTTTTTCTATTTTCATTATATACATTTTCACAGTTTCAAGAAATTATGGGAGGGAGCCAGGTGATTATTTAATGACAGTAGTTGTTGAGATCCAAAAAGTTAAAGCTTGGTAAACTGTTAGAACACAAATTGTCAACATCACATGTCAAACCATACAAAGTAAATATCCTTAAATCAGCAAATCATACCCATTTTTACTGTTCATTTGCTAGTCTACTTGTAACTAGCCTAATCCAAAAGTCTAAATTGCTGGATTTTGACTGTAATAGGCAGCATTTTCCTTACTTTGCCTATGTGTACATTTTGATTATTATCATTGGAAATATTTTCTATTGGTTTGTGTCTGTATGGTAAAAGTGACATTTACAGACAAAAATCTAACCCTTCCAAGTCTAACTATACATGATATATATATTATACAGGATATATACACTAGACATTTACATAGATTGTAAGCTTTTTAGGGCAAGGGCCATTTTTGTTCTGTTTGTACAGCATCTTGCACACTGGTCCGTGACTAAGACTCCCAGGCACTATTGCAATACAAATACTAATGTCATATACACTGCAAAAAATCACTATAAAATCATGGACTCCAGAGTGAGAGAAAAAATAGACACTTGTGAGCTTCAATCTCCACTTGGCCCTGGCAAATCTCAAGTGCTAGGCTGCTGCATATATATCTCCCATGCAGTCCTAGAAACAAGGCAAGAATGACTCTCAAGCAACACATTTCATTGTCTGCACAGCACAGACACTTACTTAGCTATAAAAATTTGGTTTGTTTGTTTGTTTTCTTTGTTTTTAAACTGGATTTTTAGGGGGGGACAGGTTACGCTTCAAAGAAAGCCAAACAGTTTAAGAGCTGGAAATGCAAAGTCAAGGCACCTAAACATCCTTAACTCAGCCCTGTATTGCTGCAAGCAATAAAAATAGAATTATGGCTCAGGCATTTTAGTGTTTGTGGTCTTAGATTAAAGTGATTTTTAGAGACATTTGGGGTTTTCCCCACACTATGATGCCACTGCAGGGCACATTTAAGGCTGTTTTTGGTGTCTTAGTTGTGCATTTCCATGTCTTCACATGTTTGGTAAATTACTAAAAGTTTCTACATGTTCACAAAACAAGAAACATAAAGAGAATACTCCTGTGAGATATTGCTAATATATTAGAAGATAATATAGCATCAATCATAAACCATTTTAACTTTATAGGGCAGATTCACCAGAGCAGTTCAAAGCAGCCTCAGCACACTGGCTAGTTTTATAGCTGCTTTGCATCACCAGAAGCATGCAATGTGCAAGGTGCATCTGGCCCTGAATTTTCAACTGGCTTCTTGGGGTTTTTTTAGAGGGCTGCGATAATGAGACCGGCACTATATGACAGCACAGGGGAGGAGTCCTCCACACTCATGCTTCAGTTTCCCCTGCAATGCTGGCTCAATGAGCAGTACAGCTGTGGCAGCAAGGTCATAGGGGGCCCCTGGAGAACTAACACCCCCAGCTAGCATGTGGCCACGGAACCTTTAAAGAGCAATGGCCATTAGGGCAACTAATCTGCTAATGAAAACTCTTGTCAGATGCTGACAGTCCCCCTCAGACCACTGATTCATTACAACCAATAGAAATGCTGTGTGCAAATTAGCTGTGGAGGAAAGGTGAGGACGTGTAGTATTATCTTGGCCCCCACATAGGTGTTCACTGAGTCATTGGCTTGACACGGATTTATACCAGCTAAGGATTTGGTACCATGCTCTCCCATCCCTGCAATATCTGTCCTGGTCAGAGTATGAATAGTCATCCCTGTTCTCTCACATTTCTCAGGCTCCTTTCCTTTAATATGTGGGGACCTTTGAAATAACTTGGAAGACCCCCATTAATTCTTCTCCACCCCTCCATTCTCAGAGCTGCCTTTTGAGAGAGGGGTGATTCCTGATGAAACATCATGAGTTCTCTTCCCCCTCAAGTATTTTAATAGAGCACACTCCCATTTTATCTAAACAGCTGGGGTGGGTAAGAACCAAATCACTTTTGACTAATGGGGCTTTGGATGAAGGAGGAGTTGGTCAGAATCAAAATTCCATTGCCTTTGCAATCTGGGACTGGGTAGAGAGAGATTCTTAGGTCTTGATCCAAAGCCACTGAAGTCAATGGGAGTCTTTGAATTGATTTCAGTGGGCTTTGGATTAAGCCTTTAAAGTACAAGGAAGTGTGCAAAATGGGTAGAGGAAAAGTCAAACAACCACTCACGCTGTATAGCGCCTCTCTGGAGGCAGTGGGGTCTAATGGATAGCCTCCTGGCTTAAGACTACAAAGACCTGAATACTAATTCTGGTTATGCTGCTAGGTGATCTTGGGCATGTCACTTCATTACTCTGTGCCTCTATTTCCCCACCTTCAAAAATGGATGCAATGATACTGACTTCCTTTACAAAGTGCTTGGAGATCATCTGATAAGAAGGCCTATGTAAGAACTTATGAGGTAAAACTGAAATTACTGGACATTTGCTATAATGACCTGATACTTCATTGTTTATACTGTTTAATAGCTTTTCAGTGGAGTGAGGCAGCAATCTTTCCAGTGAAGTTTGTAAACCAGTTTCCACTCTAACTTCCTGTTTTCAGTCATTCATAACTTCCTGAACCTTCCACTCTTCTCCTGGCTTTGTTTCTGCTCCAAGGTGATCTTTTAAAACACTTGAGCAAAAACAGTTCACTTATTTCTGGCACAAGGACAGTGTGGGGAAAAACAACAATCCTAATTGCTTCTTTTTGGCCAGCTCCTCAGCTTAAACAGGTGGAAGTCAAAAGATGAGATTTTGGCATAGAAATAACCCTGGTTGAGAAGAAATGCACTTGACGTTCCAAAGGAAATTGGCTTGGACTTGGCTAAGCTTTGGGGCTTCGTGAGTTTCATGCTGTGCATGCTCAGGATATTTCTGCACTGGTTTATTTCCAAAGGGTAAAGGGTTAGTCCCTTGGCTTGGGTTTTATTTAGTGCTAGGTGCCTAACTCCCTTAGGCTCCTTTGGCAACCCCAACCAAAACTGAACCCTATACAGAGAGCGCTTAAGTGGGGGCTAGGTGTTGTGCTGGGCCTCAGGGAGTGTGTCTCTCAGGAAAGGTGCACTTTGCATGTGTCCATGGCCAACTTAGCTACATAGTGAAAGGAGAATGTCTATTGAATGAACCCATGTGGACTTTTGCAAGGTGCAAAGGGATATGAGAGAGAGGCTTCATCCTTTACTGATCCCTCTGCAGCCGGGCTTACTCAATGTGACTTCAAACCCTACTGCTATCTTGGTTTCCCCTCTAGGCGCCCTAATTAACTAACTCACAGCCAGAAGCCGCAACATAATATTTCCCCTCTTGGGACTAACATGAGTCCTCACAACATACACAAAACCTGCCCCCAACCTTTGCAGTTGGCTCATGCTCCCTGCAGGGGTTTGTGCTCCCCAGGCCCTTGGTTGCTAAGGGGAGTCTCACTGTATAGCATAGCTCATGCATCCTCTTCTTTGAGTCTTTCCCCAGAACTCCCCCGCACTTACTCAGTGCTGCCCTTTATAACTCCCAGCAGGCCTGATTCTGAGTTAGCCGCTCCCAACCTGTGACCCCTGGACTCTGAAGTAGAGGGCTACACCTGGCACAGGTGCAGCTCAGCCTTAACCCCCTCAGAGAATAGCCGCATTGCCTCTGGGAGGGCGCCTCCCATCTCTGGGAGACGGACTCGCGCAAGAGTAATGGGAGGTTAAACTGTAGCCTCTGGGTTCTCTCTCTGGTCCACCACGCATTCTCAAGGGTAATCACTAATCACACTGAGAGAATGGTTGTGTTAATTTAGGTGAAAGATACGGGCTCAAAGAGTTAAAGGTGTTATCTTGTCCCACATTAAACAGTGGTACTCAAGGTTTGAAGTTTGGTACACAGAGACCTCAGCGTGCTTAGCACTATGGAGACATCCTTTTATTAAAGGTACAGAAAAGACGGGAAAACAGTTAAATCATTTGAAATGTCAAATATTCCTTTAGCTGGAAAGAGAAAAGAAAAAAAAACCCAAACCTTGTTTAATAGTCTTTTAGATGGTTTCAAAGATGTTAACTGTCCATCTAGGGGAAAAGCGAAGTTAATCAAGAGGAGCTGTAGCTGTCATTGTTGCTGCTGTTGTTAAAATCTGATCCCTTTCCTAGAAGAAAAAATAAGACAAACACACACAAAGGGGGAGAGGAGAGAAGATCAAGGATAGAAAATGCAGCTTCTGTCTCTGGTATTGACTTTCCCTCACAAGCTCATTGCTAGAGAAACTCAGGAACAGCACCTGGTCTGATCAGCCACTCTGAGACCTGGCAAACTCCTACCAGTATGGTGCTGTTTGGGGCATTGCTTTTAGTCACCTCTCTGGTCACAGCCTGCTAAGCCAGACTTTGATTGGACAGAAGGAAAAAGGAGGGGGATAGGCAAGAGGGGAAATAAGGTGGGGAAGGAAACGTACACATGGAGGAGGGGGAGAGAGAGAGACTCACATACCACAGGGTGTTTGGGATTTAGCCTGAGCTGAGGGAGGTGATGATGTCATCTGGATCCCTCTCTCTGGCCCAGTCTGGTCAGGACATGTCTCAGGATAGGGACAAAGAAGGTCCAGGGTCTCAGGAGATGGTGAGGGTGGCAGCCATAATGATGAAGCTTCCTCCGGTAGACATTTTTTTCTCCCTTAAGTCACTTACTTACGGACCCCAAAAGGGAGTGGTGGGTGGAATAGCCCCCCTCTACTTATTTGATCCACCAATTAGGCCTAATATCCAACACACCAATTTTGGTTTATTAATTTGTGGTCCTCAGTTTCTCTTGTTTACCAGCCATGATCTTAACACAGTCTTTGAGTTACATCAGGAGTCCTCTTTGTTTGGACTAATTCAGTCTGTTTCCCTTTCGTACCTTTTCCCACCAATGTTTGTTGTTCTGGGTTATTTTGACACATTATGAACTTTCACTCACTTTTTACAGTTGCGCTCACGATTAGGGCAATTTGTAGGTCCAGTTATTACAAGAGCACCCCCTCCTGAAATAGCCTGTAGCCCAGAGGCGAGGGCATTCACCTATGGGGTAGGAGAGCTGGGTTTGAGGCTCTGCTTTGAATCAGGCAGCCTGACGCCTTGAACATGGTTGTCCCACATAGAATATTAGGGTTGGAAGAGACCTCAGGAGGTCATCCAGTCCAACCCCCTGCTCAAAGCAGGGCCAACCCCAACTAAATCATCCCAGCCAGGGCTTTGTCAAGCCAGGCCTTAAAAATCTCTAAGGATGGAGATTCCACCACCTCCCGAGGTAACCCATTCCAGCGCTTCACCACCCTCCTCGTGAAATAATGCTCTAACCACTGGGCAATGGGGCACAAGGCAGAGTAAAATCTCCTCCTCTGCTCTTTTGTGTGGAGTTCAGTCCAGCTGGTGGCTCTGAGAACGCCCATTGGATCGAGCCCTGCAGACAAGATGGGAGGGGAAATACCTCGTTAAATGAGCCTGCTGAGCGTGAGGCACCAAGTTGCCTGGTGGCATCAGATTTAGGAGGCTTTGTGTGTGATTCACTGGCAGAAACCTTGGTGCCGAGGGGGCTTTACCAGAGGAAATATAGGTGCCTTCAGGGTGAGGTGGCAGCTGAGCAGGGATTTGGAGGATCTAAATTTTGGACTTAGCTGCCTAGATCCCTTTGTGGATCTAGCCCTTCGTATAGTGCTGTTATTCTACCACATCAGCATGTTCTGGTGCATACAGCAGAAGACTGGGAATCAGGAGATTCAGGGTATGTCTACACTGCAATTAGACACCCGGGGCTGGCCCATGCCAATGGACTCAGGCTCCCGGGGATCAGGCTAAAGGGCTGTTTAATTGCAGTGTAGATGTTTGGGCTCAGGCTGCAGCCTGAGCTTTGGGACCCTCCCACCTTGCAGGGTCCTCGAGTCTGAACATCTACACCAGGGGGCCAACCTGAGCCTGAGAAGGAGCCAGTATTTACCAATGTACCATTGTACCAATGTACATGCCTACGTCACAGTCTTCACCAATAAAAGCCAGATACTCAGCAGGTGTAAATCAGCAGGCAACGATCTGGCTCTTTGTGTTTGTGAAGCACTTGGAGATCTTTGGATGGAAAGCCTTTTGGATGGAAGGCTCACTAGATATATTTTGTCACCCTTAAATCACCCCTATAAATCTTACTGAATGGATTATTCAATGAATCAATCTACGTTCCCCATACTGAGAATGTCAGTGTGGAAAATTTATGTTGCATCAGTATTCTTAGGAGTCCTTTGAAATCTAATTCCAAACAAAACCCTTGGAAAATTCACACAAGGCAAGTGGCACAATTAGGTTTTGGTTTATTACTGTAATGATTTTTGCTTCTGGGGCTGCCTCTATTCAGCCATAATTTATAGGTCATCAAACAGCCTCTTATCTGGGGGCTTCCTTGGCTAAACCTTTTCTAATTGCACCTTTTGGCAAAGTAGCATGGGTTTGGGAAACAATACTATGAACTTTCTCTCATCGATGTGATCAACAATTGATAGCAATCAAAGAACGGAATGGTCTGATTTCCAGGGAGAGACGGGGTGCTGTGGAAGAGCAGAAGGTTATCTGCTCAACAGGTTATACTCTTGGATGTTCAGCAAAGATGCAGGGAAGAAGGAAACAAACATGTGAAATACAAGCAGAGATTGTGGGGGCAAACTAAAGGACAAATTCTGCTCTGAGAGGCATGTACATCGTTTGTTCCAGCCGCAGATTCCCAGAGGCCATTCTGACAGACTGGAATTTCCCTTTCTCCTTCTGCCCCTGTTGGGGTGGTTCAAAGCAGCCTGCATAGACCTGAGGATCAGGGTCTAAGGCTCTGAAAGAGTTCATTACTAAAATCATCATAAAATATCACGAGTCAAAACTGATTTAGACCTGTGTCAATGGGGAGGTCATGCGCCATCTAATCTGAATTGATGGGATCCGGAGCAGCACGCCAGCATTGGCAAGGGATGGGCTCAGTGACTTAATTCCATCTCTAGCACCCATGATTCACAGGGTAGAGTACATAGGGCATCTCAGTCATGGGCAGCAAATGAGCAGCTTTGGTTTTATGGTGCCCAGAAGTAAGAAATCTTTTGGAAGACGAAGGTATTTGGCTCCCCGCCGGAGGAATCAATTACCTACAGAACTAACAGCTAAGCCAGACAAATCATTTTTTGGCCCCTGTCCTGGGGTGGTTCCCCTGAGAATCTTTTCCAACCTTAGTAAGCGACCACCACAACTCCAGGTGTTCTAAATGACCACCGTACTTCATTCAATCCTTTCAGCAGGCCGCAGCCTGGAGCGCTATTACACGATCAGTAGCTAGCTTCCCCCACTTGCTTCTGGCCAACGGTACGGCATTATTATTATTAGCAGCAGCCACTCCTACGTACTCCTACCTCCCTTCAGGCTCCCTACTCTAATTTGTAGCACGGCCGTCCTCTCTGCTTATATAATCCCAGCTGCTGGAGTTGGGAGTGACTTTCACCCAATTAACCCCTCAGCTATATCTCTGCTCAGTCAGTTGGCACCCTCTGCCAACTACCTGCCTTTCAGCCAGGTTCCAGTCAATGTATACTGGTGGGGATTTGACTGACAGGGTGCTGAGTCAGCTCCTGAACCAGGACACTACGGTACAGACCCTTTCCTGGACAGCAGTTGCTCTGCAAGCAGCAGTTGGGGATTGTACCTCTTTCATTGATAACAATTATGGCACAGGATATTTCCCATTTTATGAGGTGCTGGTGTCTCAAGATTTATCACAGTATCATAGAATCATAGACCTGGAAGGGACCTCAAGAAGTCATCTAGTCCAGTCCCCTGTACTCCTCACAGGACTAAGTACTATCTAGACCATACCTGACAGGTGTTTGTCTATCCTGCTCTTGAAAATCTCCAGTGATGGAGATTCCACAACCTCCCTAGGCAATTTATTCCAGTGCTTAACCACCCTGACAGTTGGGAAGTTTTTCGTCCAACCTAAACCACGCTTGCTGCAATTTAAGCTCATTGCTTCTTGTCCTATCCTCAGAGGTTAAGAAGAATAATTTACCACCCTCCTCCTTGTAACAACCTTTTATGTGCTTGAAAACTGTTATCGTGTCCCCCCTCTCTGTCTTCTCTTCTCCAGACTGAACAAACCGTTTTTTCAATCTTCCCTCATAGGTCATGTTTTCTAGACCTTTATTCGTTTTTGTTCCTCTTCTCTGAACTTTCTCCAATTTATTCACATCTTTCCTGAAATGTGGTGCCCAGAACTGGACAAAATACTCCAGCTGAGGCCTGATCAGAGCGGAGTAGAGTGGAAGAATTACTTCTCGTGTCTTGCTTACAACACTCCTGCTAATACATCCCAGAATGACATTTGCTTTTTTTGCAACAGTGTTACACTGTTGACTCATATTTAGCTTGTGGTCCACTATGACCCCCAGATCTCTTTCCGCAGTGCACCTTCCTCGGCAATCATTTCCCATTTTGTATGTGGGCAACTGACTATTCCTTCCTAAGTGAAGTACTTTGTATTTGTCCATATTGAATTTCATCCTATTTACTTCAGATCATTTCTTCAGTTTGTCCAGATCATTTTGAATTTTAATCCTATCCTCCAAAGTACTTGCAACCCCTCTCAAATCAGGTATTGTCTGCAAACTTTATAAGTGTACTCTCTATGCCGTTTTCTAAATCACTGATAAAGCTATTGAACAGAACTAGACCCAGAATTGATCCCTGCAGGACCCCACTTGATCTGCCCTTCTAGCTTGACTGTGAACCATTGGTAACTACTCTTTGGGAAAGGTTTTCCAACCAGTTATGCTCCCACCTTATAGTAGCTCCATCTACATTGTATTCCCCTAGTTTTTTTAAGAGGAAGTCACATGAGACAGTATCAAAAGCCTTACTAAATTCAACATATACAACGTCTACTGCTGCCCCCCCATGCACATTGCTTGTTACCCTATCAAAGAAAGCTATTAGGTTGGTTTGACATTATTTGTTCTTAACAAATCCATGCTGACTGTTACTTATCACATTATTATCTTCTAGGTTTTTGCAAATTGATTGTTTAATTATTTGCTCCATTATCTTTCCAGGTATTGAAGTTGACTGGTCTGTAATTTTCTGGGTTGTCCTTATTTCCCTTTTTATAGATGGGCACTATATTTGCCCTTTTCCAGTCCTCTGAAATCTCTCCCGTCTTCCATGACTTTTCAAAGATAATCGCTAATGGCTCAGATATCTCCTCAGTAAGCTCCTTGAGCATTCTAGGATGTATTTCATCAGGTCCTGGTGACTTGAAGACAATGGCCCAGAGAGGACTTGTTGGTCATCGACAAACAAGAGCCTTCCTAGAATGATTAAATCCCAGTCATTCCTGGGCCAAATCCTCAGTATACTGTTATTTATAGGGCTGTCGATTAAAGCTCAGATAACTCATGCCATTAACTCAAAAAATTAATCACGATTAATCGCACTGTTAAACAATAGAATGTTAAACAATGTTAAACAACGTTATTGTTCTTGTTTAACATTGTTTAACAATAGAATGATTGTTAAACAATATTCTTGTTAAACAATGTTAAACAATAGAATGATTGTGAAGTGCTGAGACACCAGGGTGATGAGGGCCATATAAATAGAGAGGTATTCTGAGCCCATGCTAAGTTTACAGGGCTGGCAATGAGGGGAAAGCACTTCTCTAGCTCTTCAGTGAGCAAACATGGTGTGGTGATAATTGAGAACGCAGGAAACACCACTGGGTTCTTTTTACAAAGTCACCTTGCAGAGCAGAACTCCGCTTTGGGGGCAATTCATTCCACCCGCATAAGCCTAGAAATTAGGCTATAAGATCTACGCAGCTGAACCGCAAGGAGGCTGGGGAAATGACAGCCTAAAGTCATAGAGCAGGGCTTCTGTGTAGCTCCCCACATGTATGCCAGCCTATGGGCTAGAATAGTATCTGCAGTCCCACCCATCCACCCCCACAATTTGTGTATTCTAAAGACATATCCCCAGCCGTCCCCCAAAACTGCCTTCCGTGCTGGCTTTCCATAGGCCATTTCCACAGTGTCCATGGAAGACTTTGTCTGTACAGCAGCTGGGAGGGTGCTTCCCAGCATGGACGGACAGACAGGCACTAGTTGCACTGAAACTTGCATTCTAAAAATAGCAGGGCACTCTTGGCAGAATGGGTGGCGGCTCAGGCTGGCCACCCAAGTACACATCCACCTGAGACACTGTGATCCAAGCCACCAGCCATGCTGTCGTGGCCACACTGATATTTTTAGTGCGCAAGCTTGAGCAGACCTAGTGCCTGTCTGTCGACCTGCGCTGGGACGCACCCTCCTGCGTAGACATACCCTGGGCCAGCCAGCCCAGCCTCTGTATGGGCCATAAGTGGTGCAGAGTGAGTTTCACCGCTTTGTTATCAACCTATTCAATGTAACCTTGATTACTGTTACAGGGTGACACTGGTCCTTTAAGAGGGAAGAGTCCAATGGACCTCTGATGGGTCAGCTGACCTCAACTAGGCTTAAAAGAGGACGCCTTGGCCCCAAAGCAGGGAGATTGGCAGGTGAAGGCTGCTTGAGATAAGAAGGCTGGAGAAACCGCTGATGGCCTTCCTTGGGAATAGGGAGGAAATGTCTGGAAGCCAGTAGAGGAGCTAGCCTGCTGACCTTCCTGAGCCAAAAGGTCCTGGCCAGAAAAGGCTGATGGCTTAGAGAAATACAGGGTGATGCCTGCTGGTTCTCTGAGCTGGAGAGCTGAAGGCTGGGGGTAGGTGGGGTGTTGGAGCTGTACCTGATGGATGAGTATGGTGAGAGATGCCGGAGCTGTACCAGGCATATTTGTATGCTGATGGATTGTTGGGGCTTGAAGACTGAATGTGTTGTTTGGACTGTGCTGGGAAATTCTGGATTATGGATGTGGGACTTCTGTTATGGTTTATGTTCATGGGACTTTTGTTTGTAATTAACCTGTGAGGGATATATGTGTAACCCTTCTGCCCGTCAGAGTTGGCAGCAACAAGGGCCGGGTTCAATATCTAGGGGATCCATTCCAATAACACAATGCAAACCGGCTCGAGCCCCCACCCAGTGACCTGGGACAAATATATACCACCCCCGCTGGGCGCCTCCAAGAGGCAATACTTCCCCTCTCGCAAGCACCTAGTCTGAGTGTAGCAAAAGCCTTTTAATAACAGAGAGAAACAATGTGGCATTATGTTGGGGCAACACCACCCACAGGATTCATAACACAACCCATGAGCAAAAAAACCCACCCCAAGCAAATTGGGGCATGCCCCTTTCCCTTTGGTTCTTGAGTCCAGCAACCCCAAATCACCCAAAGTCCCAAAAGTCCAATGACTCAAAAGTCTCTGTCCCTGGTCAGGGCAGCCCCAGAGTTCGAAAGTTTATCTGCGGAGCTTTACCTCCCAACCTGGGTGGAGATGGGACAGGGGTAAGAGGCACCTTACATGATCTGAAGCTGACCGCCCCACAGCTCCATAGGCCTTCGCTCCGCTCTGCCAGCCGCCCCATGAACTCCTTCGCTCAGCTCCGCGGCCCACACGGAGCTCCCACCATCCCACGAACTACTCCACCAGCCGGTCCACGAACTGCTCCACGTCCCACAAGCAGCTCCCACCGTCCTACGAACTGCTCCACCAGCCTGTCCACAAGGCACTCCAGCCCTCCCGCAAACTGCTCCACAATATATCTTCAGGCTCCCCCACTACTTAACACAACGCTCAGTGATTTCAGCTCTTAGTCAGTTCAGCTCTTTGGTGAATGCAGCTTGTAGTAGGGGAGCCTCAGTGCTGGTGCATCATTAGCCCAAAGTGAGCTCAGCAGCCTGTAACTAGACTCCTAACAGGATCAAAATTAGCTCCGATATTCCACAGTGGAGAGAGGAGGAAGTGCAATCAGCATGTAAGGCCCTCACCAAGGGGCCCATGCCACCAAGTATTAATACTTGTCCCCAGCCTCTCTCCAGTCACAGAGTTTTAAAACCCATGACCCTTGCCTAGTGAGTGCTACTCAGTTGATGGTGAGTCCCTCCATCATAACAAAAGGCCAAGTACAGTTCCAAGCACAGTTCCCATAATCAGGGTAATAACAATTTATTCTTCCTGCCCCAATAACAGAGACACTGGGGATCCCACAGCAGCCAAAGTGACCATTTGGGCAGCTATGGCCTCACTCTAGGCGGGGTGGGTGTGCCTATGCAAATGATATCGGCCCCTGAAGTTCTTTTCCACAACTTGCCACACCTCACCACCAGATGTCAGGGTGGAGCTCATCCTGACACTGCTTACATCTGTATATAGATAGATACGTATGTATACACACACACACACACACACACACACGGAAAGCCATTGTGGACTATTGTTGGGAGCCACTGAAGGAGAAACTGAGGCAGTTGCACCTATCATGCCATGGCCTCATGTTGGAGGGTCTCCAGGTGGGTTTGCCCTGTGATAATTACCCAAATATGAAGGGGGTCTATTGAGTAATTTTGGCTGTTCCACATTTATTAACTCAATTCATCTTTATTTACATGGAAGAAGGTGGGATAGATACATAGGAAAATTTCAAGTAATTAACAGGCATGGGAAGGGCATGATCCTGGTTTGGAAAGAGGGAGTCTCAGGTAATTGTGCCTCCAACAGGTGAGACTGCACTGGCCATGAGTCTCCCCCTTCCTCTTTGCAGGTGCTTCACGAATAAAAGGCTACTTCTCACCTGTGTAAAACTCCATATGAAGAAGAAATGCAGCAGCAAGTTGAGAAGCAATCCATTCACAACACTCATAGAATAATAAAATCGTAGAATATTAGGGTTGGAAGAGACCTCAGGAGGTCTCCTGCAGACCTGGACCAGTTCTCACACAGAAGATGATGCATCAGTCACACCACCTTAGGTGATGTTCCAGGCTATTAGCAGTAGTCACACTTTAAAAAGAATATCTATTAAATTTAACTTTGTCTTGCAGTTTGTGAAACAGAAGCATGGAAGGGCTTTTGCCCCAGAGGAGGGCCAAGTCTGTGAATGCCCCACTGAATGCCAGGGATTCCTGGGGAAGGATCTCTACATTATTATGGTGGGACTAGGAGAAAGGAACACATATTTTCCTCTAGCCTTTGCCCTGGAATCATACCATGGCCATCCATCTTAGATTGTAGGATCTTTGGCGTGGGGGCTATCTGGCTATCTGGCTGTGCAACATGCAGCACAAGGGGGAC
Organism: Lepidochelys kempii; assembly: GCF_965140285.1. Classification (NCBI taxonomy): domain Eukaryota; kingdom Metazoa; phylum Chordata; order Testudines; family Cheloniidae; genus Lepidochelys; species Lepidochelys kempii. The sequence continues at coordinate 261,496,817 of NC_136381.1, forward strand.
CTGATCCCAAAATAGCTCCTCTTATTACTACCATGGTGCCAATGGCAAATATTAATAGGACTTTGCAGTTGTCACCTGTGTGTATGAAGTAGCCACACAGACTTCACAGCTATATCTGGGGAAATGCCTCAGGATCTTCATCTGTCAAAATTACAAGCCCCTACCAGCTTAGCTAAAAGAGAAGCTTTTTTAGCAGTAGCAATTCCATAGCTGAATTCTAAAATCACCAATTAGGCAGCCAAATACCCAGGTGAGATTAATTGTAGTTCTAGTCTGAGATGTGACTAAGTGTTAGTATTAATCATGCTTATTACAGTAGTGCCTAAGAGCCAACCAAGAATGGCACCCTGTTGTGGTAGGCATGGTACGAACAGAGGGTAGTAGATGACCCCTGCCCTGAGGAGTTTATAGTCTAAATAGAACAGTCAGACACAGGGTGGGGGAATGGGGTAGAATGCACATGCAGAGCGACCAATGTGCTGGTAGCCAACAATTCCATGATGGTTTGGGGTGGGTTAGTTAGGAGTGGATCAGATAACTGTAAAGAAAATGAAAGGTAGGGGAGAAGTGGGGCAGTTGTGGAGCGGAGAGATTGTGGGTGATGGTTGGAGCAAACACCCCATCAGCAAAGGGCATGTAAAGACTAGTCAACACTGCAGAAAGTTCTCCGAATGGCCAAAGGTCCTCACTTTGGGTGCTGCTGCTCCTACCAACTGGAGCTTCTGACTGTTGTTTTTTACCTAAGGCCGCATGGGTGGGGAGGTAGGGCCCACCTGGGTAAAAACCATGTAAAAGTGGCACCTCCTTATTCATCCGATCAGCCCCCTCTTTGAGGCATGCAAATCTGAAAACAGCGCTCCTCAAATTCCAGCCAGTACTGTCTGTTAGTTTGGATGGCGGGGGGGGGGGGGGGGGGAGAGGGGTTCGCACTGCTGAGCAATAGGAGGCTGAGATGTTGCCAGAACATCTTGTTATTCAACAGTCACCAAGTCTAGTGACACAACAGGCCAGTGAGCTAATTCCAGTCTCTTTGTGGAACTGTTGTGTTCCAGGCCATCTGTTCTAACATCCTAATTTACTGACAAGCCAACATGTTCCTGAGTTTTTAATTGATAAAACTGAAACCACTTAGAGCCCATTTGTAATAAAATTCCATCCACACAGCTTCCCATTAGTATTTACACCAACAATATAAATATATACAGTTCCATTTCTTTTCATACTAATTTTAAAATGTTTACATATTTTAAACGCTGTCATTTAAAAGACTTTCTTGACTGCATCCTGTTTAGATCCATGGAACACATAGCTTTGAAAGGAATGTAGGGAAATGATAATTGTTATTTTATTAAAGCAGTGTCTAGAGAACCAAAGTGAGAGCAGGGACCCATTGTGGTAGACACTGTACAAATACATAAGAGACAGTCACTGCCTCCAAGACCTTACAATCTAAGTAATAATCAACTCTAGCTCTTCAGCAGTAGTTCTCAAAGCACTTTACAATGGAGGACAGTGTCATTAATCCCATTTTACAGATGGGGAAACTGAGGCACAGAGCAGTGAAGCAACTAGACCAAGGTCAGCCAGCAGGCCAGTTGCAAGGCCAGAAATTGAACCCAGGTCTCCCAAGTCCTAGTCCAGTGCTTTATCCACAAGGTGACAAAGGGTGGTAGGGAAACAGAGGGGAAGTGCCTTCCCCAAGATCACTCAGAAGCTCATTGGCAAAGCTGGGAATAGAAGCTGAATCCATGTGTCCTGAGTCCCATGGCAGTGCACTGTCCACTGGGCCACTCCAGCTTGCAAATGCCTTAACTTATGACCCTGTTTATTTCCCTCCAAATGGAAATGATCACCCCCTAATTGCAGTGGAAAAGGGATGTTTGTTCATCTAGTCTATTTCCCAGGCAGTGCAGATGGAGTGGAGGGGCAATGAAAGGTTGTTCCATCTGGTGTATTTCTCAGCAATTAGACTGGTCTCATTCTAAGGGACTCAAGAACACTCCAGATGAATTAGTGGGATAAATCATTATTCCTCTGCACCTGCCTGAATGAAATCTGAAGAGCTGACAATTAACCCAGCCAATACAGAGATGAATGGTGGTAGCCTGAGTCCCCACCACGTGGCTAAGCAACTGGGTCCAGTCTTTGGTGGAGTAAACTAATGATACGGCTGTTTCTACTACACAGAGCAGACTTAACTGATTGATGACATCCCTCCATCTAGGGCTGAACACACTGCGTGTCTGCATTTAGCACATTCACAGCCACGACTCAAAACAGGATCAGACGTAGGCTGACCTGGCAAAATTCAGAGCCACATCCATACTTCACACCCCACAGAGGTGTGGGTTTAGCTCTGTCAGGGCTGAATCCCCACTGTCACTTTGAGTACAGAAGGTGGGGGCCCGCAAGGATTCTAAAACTTAATACTGGCCACTCCAGGCTTGTATTAAACTCCCAAGGTTACAGCTTCTCTCTGACCTTGGCTTAAACGCTGCCACCACCCAAATGCAAAAAAAAAACAAACAACCCACCCTTGAACCCAGGAAGGAACACTTGGGAATTCCTCCCTGTGGGGTACCCTCAGGCCCTTTCATGCCCCGTCCGGGGAAGAACTGAGAAAGAAAACAAAGGAAATTAGCTGTGCTACTGTCACAATAAAATGCCCCCCCATGGGGTCCCGTGGGTCAGCACCAGCGTTGCATATTGGTAAGGCCTTTATATGCATTGGAAAGTATCTTGGGAAGGGTTGAAGGTGTGACTGTGGAGTGGAAGATTCCTTTGCAGGTTACAAGAGGCTGAAAGGGGAGGAAGGGAGAAAGGAACGGGTTAACTTGATGATATAGCTAGGCCCGAAGATAAGGAATGAAACTGCACCCTAGGCCAGTGCACACAAACAAGCTCTCTGCTGCCAAACAGCCAGACACCTGTGTCTCAACCCCGGCCAGCCGTGAGAAAGGAGACCTGAGCCAGACAGAACCGAAGGGGTGGCAAAACTAGTAAGATTGTGAAGGTCAGTGAGTTGAAAAACAACAGTCTCATGACCCTGAAATCAGTGTGTTTTGGGGAAACTAAGGGAGCCGCAGAAGGCCCATTCGGACTGGTACCGAGAGCAGGGGGGACGAGGGTCCCTGGACAAAAACGCCCCCGGAAGAACCCAGGGCTTAAAACCCTCCCGAGAGCTGAAGCAAGTCGGAGATTTACAGTGGACCCTAGATGACCTGTGCACAGGGCAGAACTCTCATCTACCCTTCCCCCCTCTTCTTCTTATGTTACACCCAGGCTTGGCCAGCCTTGGGTTGTGCGTGTGTAAGTATGAAAGTGGGTTAGGGCTCAGGCACTAATGCTTTCTTCCTCCCTCTGAGTGACGTGGGGCGCACCCAGCACTCACTGCTGTTATTTGATTAATAAAGCTTTAAACTTAGTCACTTGGTGTGCTCCTTCATCTCCTTCCCTAAAGATCCTGAGGCCACAGCCTGATCACCTGAAGCCCCAAGCAGATTGGTAACATAAATCTGTCACGCTACCAGAGAATCAAACAACATGCACAAACCTCTTAGGACACCACAAATCCAATCCTGTTCTTAAAAAAGGTAAATTTTATTAAAAACAAAATGGAAAAAAATACATCTGGAACTTAGGCTTTTGCTAGATTTTAAAAGAGCAATTCCAAAAATTAAGCACCCAAACTAGCTTTCTTGGGGGTTCAACTTAAAGGTTACAAGCAAACAAAAGCATCAGGGGGTAGCACAGAGGAGATCCACAAGCCAAAATAAGAAATAAACCTGATTGTGTTTAACTAAACATTCCCTAATCAAATAATTTCTTCTAGGCATGGAAGGTACTTTTTCATACCTGGTTCAAACCTTACACAGCATTCCTGCTTATAGCATTGCTGCTCCGTGTCCCTGCAGCCCAGAGAACAACAGACAAAGGGAAAGTTTATTTCCTATTTTTAAAAGTTCTAGCCTTCCCATTGGCTCTTTTAGTCGGGTGCCCACTTCTTTTCTTTTACCAATGGGTTTGTTAACCCTTTACAGGTAAGCTAGCAGAGAACAGCTACCAAGAGGGATTTCACAGCTAACTGGCTGGCTGGTTGTCCATCAACGGGAGCTACTCCCCCCACCTTCATTATCACAAGCTCTTTGTAGGCAAAGGCTGCTGATGTGAAATTCAGAACCAGGTTTGAATTCTGAACTCCTCTCCTAAATGAGGCATGGGAGGATAGCCTGGGAGTTAGGACGCGCACCTTAGAATTGGGAGACTGCTCTGTCCCAGACTTCCTGTGTGACCTTGGACAAGTTACTTAGCCTGCCTGGGCCTGAGCTCCCTATCTGTAAAGTGGAGATAGGGGTACTGCTCTATCTCACAGGGGTGTTGTGAGGCTCAAATACATGAAAGATTGTGAGGTGCTCAGATACTACAATATAATTGCCTCCAATATCAAGATAGAAATAACTGGCATTTGGACCAGATGTAGCCAGCCAGACAGCCAGCCCCCCCCCCTCAGACCAGCATTGCTGGAAACACAGGAGGAAGCAGGAACAGGGCACTTAACATATATTCCAGCACAGCCTTTGAAGCTGTGAAAGCACAGGTGTGCTGCTACAATGTGCCTCTGGGAACAGATAGGACGATTAAGCTCACAGCAGGCAGAGGCCCTGTGACAGACATGGCTCTTAGCCCCTACTAAATAGCGTGATGCACTCACCCCAACATCCTAGGTGGGAAAATATTTACCCTGATAAAAGAAATGTCCAGTAGTCGAAACTTATTGTTTCTCTCCCTTGCAAGTGTAAACTACTCTTGCAAAAGCTGGCGTCACCCCGACAGACCAGCCTCAATTTGGCATAAGAAAGGAGAAAGAGAATAAAGGAGTACAGAGGTATAAGTAGGGGACCTACAGCACCATGATTTTTGAGTGCTTTTCACTATCTATCTGCTGGTCAGATAAGTGACAGCCTCCCAAGGCTTCTGCAGCTAAGAGGGTCCCTACGCCTTGTCCCTTATTCGTCTTTCCGCGGAATTGAGTGACCGATCCTGGCTTGGCACCGCTGGAATCGAGAGATGCAAGGAGGGTAAGAAGCACCCACACCTGATCTCCTATCTTTAGTGTACACATTTTGAAATAGAGCTCTATACTTTGTTTTCTTTCTTTGGGATTGTGGCTTCAGTTTTGTAACTTGTTTGTGTGTGTAACATCTCTACATTTAAATAAGTAGGCACTAGCAATTTTGTAACCACATGATTAGAATCTAGCTTAATAAATTTTGGTAACCATTTATGCATAAGCCTGACTTGTTTTCTCTGGTTTACTGTAAAGCAGCCAACACAATTAAAGAACCTCAGCCGTTTTGGCTCTAAAGCCTGGCCATTAGGTGAGAGTACTAAGAGCCTAGCGTTGAGTTGTGCTGCCTCCACGGGGCAAACTCTTGGGGCACCTGTCAGTCAATCCTGGCTGCCCGCTGCAAAGGAGCTCTGAGCTCTAGCAGTTAAAGTCACGGGTGTGGAGAGGCTCTTAGTGCTGCCATTGGGGCACCTGTCAGTCAGTATTGACTGCCCGCTGCGAAGGAGCTCTGAGCTCTAGCAGTTAAAGTCACGGGTGGTTAGGACCTTGGGGCATCCATCAGCCTAGCCCGGGCTGCCCGCCGCGAAGGGACAGTGCGTCCTAGCAGTTAAAGTCACGGATGGTATAAACGGGCATAGCTGGCACCTCACCAAACATCCTTGGCCGTCGGCTAACACCAGATCCCTCTCTAACCAGGCTGTCCGGTGAGCTAATAAGGAGTCTTCAATGGGCCAGCAGCATGCGTGTCACCTGGAGTGGCTCTTGCCATGTCTTGTTTGAGGCTCTGTCACCCTTCATTTAAGCAAAGGGGTTCCAGCGGCAGCTGCCAGAAAATCCATGGAGTCATGCTGGCGAGGAACTAGCGAGAAGCGGGAGGTGACCTGCAGTCTGCCAGCATGTTACACTTACACCTGCTTATAGTGCCATATTCACGTCTAACTGACTCTGCCCTTTACTTCACCTCTGATTCTGGCCCATTCGATTTTGTAAAATAATCCTAATAAATCCTGAGGAAAAGGCTGACCGTTAGTTGGCCGTGTCCCTGTAAAGAGAACCTTGTTAAAGTTGGGCTTGGGGGTATTTTGGCATCGCAGTCTGCCAAGTAAAGGTCCATTAGCCCAAACAGCCTGAACTGCTGCCTATTAGTTGGTTAGCAGCTCTGAGAGGGCAAAGTTTTACACAGTTTCCTTTAGGGGGGGGGACCTCACACACTTTGTGGGTTTTAGGCTAAACGCCCTCAGACACTGACATTTTCTAAAGCAACTTAGTTCAAACTTTAGCTGAACAAATATGTATTGTCAGACAATGGAACCCTCAAGGCACAGAACCCTGGGTCTTGTATTTGCACCTCTGGTCTGAAAGATAACAGATGTCTACCAAGCTGCACAAAGAGTAGCAGGCACAGCTAGGATTAATTAGGCCATGAATGGCCATATAGTATTTTTATGAGATTGTTGCTATGTCTGATAATTTGTTCATTATTTCAGATTGGATTAAACTCAGACAGGGTCTCAACAGGCCTAGGCATTATTAATATTTTCATTAATTAGTATGATTATTATTTGTATTACCAAAGCACTTAGAAGCCTTACATATGGAGCATTGTGTCAGGTGCTGTATAAACATAAAACAAAAAAAAAACGATCCCTGCTCCAAAGAGCTTACAGTCTCTTAAATCCCCAACATAGGGTATAAGTGGTGCATAGGCCTTGTATATGTGTAACTTTAGCGCCCTTGTGGCCAATATGGCGTCTGCTCCGTAGGCAGCTCTGGCCAAGAGACGGCACGCGCAGGAATGCAGCAGGAAAAATCCCTTCCACTCCAGGGGTACCTGTTCCAAACCCTCCAGAGTGAACACACACCCACAGGAAAAATACAATGGATATAACAAAGGAAGATATTTATTTACAGAGGAATGAGAGGCGAAAACCAACAAGGGGAAGTATAGGGGGAGCAGTAGAACAGGGTTGCAGCCAAACCCAGGGCCCACAGGCCCAATGCAAAGGGCAGACACCGAGCAATGGGTCTGAACTCTGGTTCAGGAGTCCAGAGCAAAGTTCCAGTCCAGTGCTGAGTCTTGGGTACTCCTGGTCATCTTTGGCACCAGTGAACTTTCTCCAACAAATCCCTCTGGTGCCCTCTTCCGCCGCGTTCTGCAAAGCCACACAGAGCAACCACCTCCCCACTTAACTAGCTCCAGCCTCCCTCCTCCTTCCAAATGCAGAGTTACCAGCCCCAAGACTCACAGCCCCATGCAGCTCTGGACAGCAGTGATACTGGGTCCGGCTCCGGTCTGTCCTTCTCGGGTGATTCCCCCCGGCACAGTGCTCCTCCTGGCTCCTGTTCTGGGGTGTCCCCGCTCGGCCGCCCTGTCCTTCCCAGGCTGCAGGCAGGTTCTCTGCTGCTTCACTTTGCCAGGGCCTGGGGGCTGCAGCCTTTCTATTCTCTGGCTCCAGAGCCCCACCGGAGTTTCCCTCCTTTCTCTCACAGCTCCCCCTCCCCACTTAGGAAAAAGATTTAAAGGGGCCATGCTCTCTAAACCCCATATGTAGATGGAGAGAGATGTTTTTTGTGGACCTAAAAAAAGTTCCTCATACACTGGGTGCTTATTGTTAAAGGAATAGGGAGAGACTCTGCTAATGATCATGCTGATTCATCCTTGTCAGTATTTTCAACAGCACGTGTTCAAAAATCATATGATTGGATTTAAAAAATCCTGAGATTTAAAGAAACTGGGATTCTTTTTCTTTGTCTTCTGTTTTTTGTGCCTTGAGGGTGCACTCAGGTCACATTTTCAAACTTTTCTCCACCACTATACGAGCTAGACACTTCATTTTTATTGAAAGCTGAGATTTCGAAAGCTGAAAATCTTGATTCGAGCAGCTAGGGTTTTAAGAAAATCACTAAATATTGTGAAAAGGAGTACTTGTGGCACCTTAGAGACTAACCAATTTATTTGAGTACAAGCTTTCGTGAACTACAGCTCACTTCATCGGATGCATCATCGGATGCTTATGCTCAAATAAATTGGTTAGTCTCTAAGGTGCCACAAGTACTCCTTTTCTTTTTGTGAATACAGACTAACACGGCTGTTACTCTGAAACCTAAATATTGTGAGACTCACAATACAATTGTGAGAGTTGGCACCACTGTTCTGGATCTGGCCATGATTTGGAAAAATAGAAGAGACAAATATCAGACACATCATGCTGTTTTTCCTCCCTTATGTCATAGAATCATAGAATCATAGAATATCAGGGTTGGAAGGGACCCCTGAAGGTCATCTAGTCCAACCCCCTGCTCAAAGCAGGACCAATTCCCAGTTAAATCATCCCAGCCAGGGCTTTGTCAAGCCTGACCTTAAAAACCTCTAAGGAAGGAGATTCTACCACCTCCCTAGGTAACGCATTCCAGTGTTTCACCACCCTCTTAGTGAAAAAGTTTTTCCTAATATCCAATCTAAACCTTCCCCACTGCAACTTGAGACCATTACTCCTCGTTCTGTCATCTGCTACCATTAAGAACAGTCTAGAGCCATCCTCTTTGGAACCCCCTTTCAGGTAGTTGAAAGCAGCTATCAAATCCCCCCTCATTCTTCTCTTCTGCAGGCTAAACAATCCCAGCTCCCTCAGCCTCTCCTCATAACTCATGTGTTCCAGTCCCCTAATCATTTTTGTTGCCCTTCGCTGGACTCTCTCCAATTTATCCACATCCTTCTTGAAGTGTGGGGCCCAAAACTCGACACAGTACTCCAGATGAGGCCTCACCAATGTCGAATAGAGGGGAACAATCACGTCCCTCGATCTGCTCGCTATGCCCCTACTTATACATCCCAAAATGCCATTGGCCTTCTTCCAAATATGTCATATTTGTAAAAATAGCTTATTGTGTGGGTTAATCCACATTTGTTTCCCCAACACATTCTCCTTGGAAGAAATGAGTTTTTCACCCCATGCTCCATCATTTCAACAACTCAGGGCAAAATAAATAAATATGACCAATAAATTTTTGTAACCCTTGGAAATGCTGTAACAAATGGACTGCAATGGTTGCAATTTAAATGCTGTTATAGCCAAGACACAGCATAGTTTTCAATTTTTTGATTTAAAAAGTGAAGTCTATAAATAACGTCATGCACACAAATGCAGCAGAGAAACAGCCGAGCAGGGACATTACAAATGATAAAACGGAATCTTAACTTGCAACAAGAGGTAGCCTTTAAAAGTAAAAGTGGATTCTCATGTAAAGTGTGGGAAAAAAATCGAAGGCCAATAAAATTTAACTGACATCAGCCCATGCTTATTTCAAGATCCAGCTGCTATTCGTTGCCCTCTCTCTCCCGATATCCTTGCAAACCTGTATTAAATACAACACCATTTTAAAAAACAATTAGGTTAAATAGTTTAGGAAATAAAGAATAAAGCATAAAGAATCATAGAATCATAGGACTGAAAGGGACTTTGAGAGTCATCTAGTCCAGTCCCCTGCACTCATGGCAGGACTAAGTATTATCTAAACCATCCCTGACAGAGAAAATGCAATGAATACTATTGCCAACGTAGCATGTATAAAGTAGGGCTCATTTGTCAGATTAGATGCCCAAATCCCATTGACTTTCTATTCTATTCCCCCCTCTGACACTGGCCTACAAATCCCAGCCAAAGCAACTTACCCAAGGGCACCTGGTAAGAGTGTGAGAGCTAAAAATACAATCCATGGCTCCCGAGTCCCAGTCCAGGGTCCTATCCCGTGAACCACACTGCCTTCCTATTTAAAACCAGACTGGAGTAAATCCTAGAACAGGTACTGTAGGGAACAATCCTGCATGGACTGGAGTATGGACTTAGCTGACCTAATAACTCATTTCTGTCTATAATATCTATGGATTTGATCTGAAGGCAACTGAACGACTGAAAGAAAAATAAAGGTAAAATCTTTCTTCCTTCAGATGTGTGCGTCTCCTCTCTTCAGATCTAAATGGCTCTTTTGTTCATTGGTAGAGGTCAGAGTTAGATGATACCAAGGGGGCATAACATCCTCTTCCTAAAAAGGGTGGCCTTAACTGATAAACTACATTTCCAGCTTTTAAATGACAGGGTTTTTTTTCTCTTCTATTTGCTCCATTCCGCCTCTGTATGTTGGTGTGTTTGATTTGGTTTGTTTGCCTTGGTATCTGCATGAGTCACTCTACTCAATTCTGGTGTATTGTTATCTCGTTTTATCTCTCGCTGAAAGACCCGGTTGGGATACTTTGGACTAAAGTCGCTTCATGCAAACCAAACTTACTGCACCCAGCGCAGCTGTGGCAGGTTTCACATGTGCAGCTGAACTAGAAAACAGATTCTTCTTAAAAATGAAACATATGCATCATAGTGGAGAGGAGAGAAGCTGACTGTCAAAGGATGTAAATGCTATTAGCTGCAATCTAGTATTATTCATTCAATGCCAGTGAAGAGCTGGGCCAGTCTCAAGACACACATAAGCGACAGCCCCTGCTCCAACAACCAGCCACCTGTTATGATGAAGTGACGCAATATATCAACAGTTAGCAGAATGCTGGGCCTTCTGCATAGGGGTCAGTGCTAAAAGTGACTGAAGTCTTCACCACTGCCTGGACTTACCAGACCAAATTCTTCTCTCACATGCAACTTCAGTGAAATCAATGTGTTTTCAGGCATGTCACTGAGAGCAGAATTTGTCCTGAACTCTGCTTCAGCAGAGACAAAACATGGCAGCTCAGTGAGCCATGAGAGATTGTGCTCTGGAGAAGGATCATAAAATTGGTCTGGAAATTATTTGGAATAGCACCTGTCCAAAGATTTCTGATACTCCTTGCTTCCAGATGGGCTGGACATAGCATGAGATCATCTTCAACTTGTGCTATTTTGGCACTCCTATTTTCAGTGCATCCTCAAATAACTGAGAGTGAGGACATTTGAGTTCTATTCCTGGGTGCGCCACTAACCCTCTCTTTCACTTCTGTGTTTCTGTTTTCCTTTCCATCCGCTGTCTATATTGCCTTTAAGCTCTTTGGGGTAAGGACTGTCTCTTGCTATGTGTTTGTACAGCACCTTGCACCATGGGGCCCTGATCTTGGTTAGGGCCTCAAGGTGTTACTGCAATAAAAATAAATAAATAATAATAATTAATAATTAATGTCAACTGCATGTATTACCTATCAACCAGACTTGGCCAAATTTCCAAAAAGAATATCAAAGTCCGTTAATGGTTTCATTCACACAATTTAGAGTTGCCGTAAGTCAAACCATATTTAGGACAACTAGAGACAAAGTCCACGTCATTGAACCTGATTTCCTTCTTCATCTTGTTTCCTCTTGCTTTCTAGATTCAATTCGGCCACTTGTCCCAATTGCTTATTGTAGCAGCTGTGGTGGATTTTTGAAGGAAGGACCATTTAGTGACAAAAATGTTTCATTGCTGAAGGTAAACAGAATTGTTGACATTTTCATATTAGCTGACATTAAACAAAGGCAGATGCTTCTGGGCAATTCTTGTGGCAAGTGCCAATAAAAGAAGGAACTTATAGGGCATGGTTAAGTAAGCAAACTTAACTATGGTTTAATCTTGTCCTTTGCAAGGTGTGGGGGAGGGGTAAATGAAGATGGTGAAAGAAGATTTTTTTAAAAAGACCAAACCAGTCTGAATCCACAGAACTAAGTCCTAAGCAGAAACAGTTTTAAAGCATATAAAGGAAAAAACAGGCAGGAAAAATGCTGGCAGATTCCAGGGCTCACAGAGCAGCCTTTGGGTCAGAAAATTTAGTAACAGAATCCAGTACCACCACTCTGCAGAACAAGTTAACAGTGGCTCTACAGGCCTGGAAATGCTGAACTGAACCCTCACTGACACAGAAAAGGACAGTTGGGTGAGTGCAACGAATTCTAAACATTACTTTTAACATGTACTATTATGCGTGGGGGGAAGAAGTGTGGTGGCAGCCACCTTGTGAAGGGATGGATAAGTGAAGAAATGGCATGGCAGCCATCTTGTGAGGGGCCAGACAAGCAGGTAAGAAGTGTGTGGTGGCCATTTGGTGAGGAGACTGACCAGTGAGGAGGCAACCCCAGGGCAATGGTGGGTTAATATCTAATAGAAGCTAGATGTCTGGAAAAGGAAGAAAATCTTCCCACATAGAGACCTTCCTGCCATGAAAAAGGGTAATGCCTCCTCCAGCAGATAAACTATGGAGGCAGAAAAAAAGAAAGCACTAATCACTGAGGCTGAGCTGAGGGATCTGCTAGCAGAAGCTAAGACGATGATTAAGGAGAATGAAAGAAGAAGCTCTGTGCGCTGCCCCACCCCCAGCTCGGCAGCTCCCATTGGCCAGGAACCACAGTCAGTGGGAGCTGTGGGCGTGGTCAGGGCGCACCGCACAGAGCCCCCTGGCCCCTCTGCCTAGGGGCCAGACACGGCAGGCACTTCCAGGAGCAGTATGGAGCCAGGGCAAGCTGGGAGCCTGCCTTGGCCCCCCCGCACTGCTGACTGGGAGCCACCTGAGGTAAGCGCTGCCCGGCCAGAGCCCGCACCCCGAACCTCCTGCCCCAGGTCGGAACCCCCTCCTGCACCCTAACTCCCTCCCAGATCCTGTACCCCAACCCCCTGCCCCAGCCTAGAGCCCCCTCCTGCACCCCAGACCCTTCATCCCTATCCCCACCTCAGAGCCCACGCCCGGAGCCCCCTCCCATACCCTGAACCCTTCATTTCTGGCCCCAACCCAGAGTGTAGGGTCCAGAGAGCAGAGTAGTGGGCACATGAGGAAAAACTTGATTGTGAAAAGTGAAAAGTTTAGGATGCACCATTTTCTTTGCCAACTTATTAATCCTTTGGCAAAGATTTTTTTTTCCCTAATAAGATTTCAGGGGACTTCACACTTAGAGATGAAGTCTTCTCTCCCAGGATAAGTGTGTGTAGTCAAAGGTACTGCTTGTATACCTGTGCACCATAGATGTTTTTTACACCTGATGCATGTCCAGATACATGGGAGGATAATGCAGCCATTAGGGCTCAGAGAGGGAGTATTTGTTTTGCTAGCGTGTGCTGTTTCATTATCTTTGAGGGAGAAGAGGATCAGAGAAAACACATTCTTCATGATGACTTAATTTTCTGGGATTGACATTGCTCTGTATGTACACCTTCACAAAGACACTCACACAATACACCCAATTTAATCCACATTACAAGAGCACTTTGTTGGCATCTTTGATTACTTGCTGTAACCTTAACATCTTTTCTGGCTCCCTCTTTCTCTCTTCATAATGGAAAACAAGAAGCAAAGTTATTTGCCTCCCAAAAAAGCTTTTTACATTAAAGGTTTTTTTAAAAAGTCTTTTCAATGCAACCAGGGAAGAAATAATTTTTAGAGTTATTGTGCAGAACGTTTTCTTCCATGGTTTAGCAAACTGATTAGTGTCGGGAAACATACTGAGAATCATCCACTCTGAGAATGAACGAATAGCATACTTAGTCCTTTTAAATGACATACCTTGGGCAGTCTAGAAGCCCATTTATGCTAGTCTACAGCTGTGGATAACTGTTGACTGCTATAAATTCCCCACTGTGAGCTCTTTTTGTTCGTGTCTTGTGGCTCATCACCTGCTAAGTAAATTGATTTTACCTTAAACATAGTTTTAGAAACATTTTAATGCCTCTTAAATTATGCTTATTGGGCATAGCCACAGATGTTCTTATGTCAGATAAGTGCCTGCAAAGTCTGTTGTTAATTACACTAAGAAAAAATGGTATTAATAAGAAAGACCTCTAGTTCTAAAAATCTAGGTCAGAAAGAACATAGAGCTGTGGAAAAGAATTTTTATAATCACTCAAATTTCCTGTACACTGAAATAGACAAAGATTTCGAAATCCTATGGCTTGAAGATTCCTTGCATGATTTGTCCCAAACTTTCTAGGGAAGTTCTCCCTTGTGTAAGCGGGGGAATAGTCCCGCTATTGTGGGGAACTTTCCTGGCTTCTGCACTACCCCGGTAAAGTGGGCTAGCGAAAGGATCTGAGTCCTCGCTCCCGCACTGCTGCTGCTCTGCCTCCAGCTCCCTGGGCTGCTTCTCTGGCCCCTCTGGCTCTGGTTGCTGCAGCTCTGCTCCCAGGACAGGTCTGCTCTGCAGGCTGCTTCTGTGACTCTGCTCCCAGCACTGACCTGCTTCCTGGGCTGCTTTCCTGGCCCCTCTGGCTCTGGTTGCCGCAGCTCTGCTCCCAGGGCAAGTCTGCTCTTTCTGGGCTGTGCCTCTGGCTTTCGGGCTGCAGCTCTGCTCCCAGGACAGGGTCTGCTCTCTCTGGATCTGGCCCAGCTCTGCTCCCCAGCTCAGCTTGGGCCCCTGCTTTCTCCTTAGCTTTCTCCTTACTGGGAGCTAGCCAACCAAAACACCCCCACAGAATGTTAGTAAGGGGACAACAGTCCCCTTACACTTGTAAGGAGATGGGCCAACATTAGGTTTGATGCCCACTGGTTTTATTTTGCAGATGTTGGGAGAAGTTCACCCTCTGTAGAGCAGTAAAAATTGGGCTTGAAGGGTGAAATTCAACTTTGTGCTGAGGCCCTATTTTTAGGGTTTAAATGGGATTTCAGTGGTATACAGATCCTGTGTTGGTTCTCTGAGCAGGAGTAAATTTCAGGTGTAATGAGAAGCTAGTTTCAACCTTAAATAGCAATAGACAACTCATCCCTCCATAATAACTCATACCTAGAGCTGGGAAAATTTATCATCTGAAACTGTATTTTCTTTTTTGGACAAAAAAGGCAAATTTGGGTTGACCAAAATGTTTAGTGAATTTGTGTTGAGTTTGGCAAATTGTTTTGGGCCAAAAAAAATTCCAAAAAAGTAAAAATGTTTTATTGACCCATTTTCTAAATGAAACATTTGACTTTTTCATTTGAATTAGTTTTTTCTTTACAAATTTATTTCAATTTTTTTTAAATGTAGAAACTCAAAAAGGAAACTAAATATTTTCTTTTGTTTTTAATTAAATGTTTCATTGAACCCCAAACCAATTTTTTTTTGTTAATTTATTTTTCACTTCACCAAAAACTTCAAAATTCCATTTCAGGTAAAAAAAAAATTATTATTTTGCCCCGGTACAGCTAGCACAATGAAAAATCAGTTATTTGCACCAAGCTACTCATAACAAACGTGAAGGTTTAATATCAATTGAAAATAAATAATTTCCCATTGCCTGTCAATTGATAAACTCTGTTTCCCTCACCAAACAATCCTTAGTGTCAGCTAAGCCCACAGGGGTAACCAGCATCATGAAATCTACCTTCCATTAATCTTGCATCTCTATCAAGAACCCTGGACATCCAGAAAACTAGGAGAGGTTTCAGAGTAGCAGCCGTGTTAGTCTGTATTCGCAAAAAGAAAAGGAGTACTTGTGGCACCTTAGAGACTAACCAATTTATTTGAGCATAAGCTTTCATGAGCTACAGCTCACTTCGTCGGATGCATAAGAGAACCTGACACTTGTAGAACATAAGAACGGCCCTACTGCATCAGACCAAGGGTCCATCTAGCCCAGGATCCTGTCTTCCAACAGTGGCCAATGCCAGGTGCCCCAGAGGCAATGAACAGAACAGGTAATCTTCAAGTGGTCTATCCCCTGTTGCTAATTCCCAGCTTCCTGCAAACAGAGGCTAGGGACACCATTCCTGCCCATCCTGGCTAATAGCCATTGATGGACCTATCCTCCATGAATTTGTCTAGTTCTTTTTTGAACCCTGTTATGGTCTTGACCTTCACAACATCCTCTGGCAAGTTGTTCCACAGGTTGACTGTGCATTGTGTGAAGAAATACTTCCTTTTATTTGTTTTTAAAGCTGCTGCTTATTAATTTCATTTGGTGACCCCTAGCTCTTGTGTTATGAGAAGTAGTAAACAATACTTCCTGATCTACTTTCTCTAGCTGATCAAGCAAATAACAAAATCCGGCTACAAGTAAATGAAAATCTGTTTAATGGCTTTTTGTATGTTTTTGTAAGATAGGCAACGAGGGGTTCTCAAAGCCACTGTAACCCAAAACAAATGGTGGGACTGTGCTATGAGTACATATGCCAACGGGCAAGTGCAATTGGGATAGGCACACGTGGTACATCTGGCATTGTGGAGATTAAACTTGCAAAGTGTCAATGTGGTCATGTGGCAGCTTTTGCAGGACTGTGTAAGAGATATGGGCCAGTTATTTCCACTGGGACAATGTCCTGAGATCCTAACACACTGTGATGTTCCAAGGTTCCAGGACACCGCTTAGAACCCATGCTACCAGGGCCTCCCCATACTGGCCTGAACCAAATCTGTGCCAAGAAAATAATTTACCAGCCACTTTTAGCTGAGATTTGCCTGTATTACTTCCCTTCTGGAGATATAATAAGTCATATGTCCTTTAGCTATATCCTTCAGTCTAGCTGTGTGTGCCAGTATGTGACAGAGTATAATGATGTCCAACTCAGACTCAGCCTTGGTTTGCTCCGATTTCAGCCATACGCATTCAAATCACTTATTGGAAAAATCTGTGTTAATGTGCTGGGGGCTTGGGGCAGGGGTATCTTGGTAATAGTAATAATAAATAAAAACAATAAATTAAAAACTAGTTCTTATATACTGCTTTTCATCTGTAGAATTCAAGGTGTTTTACAAGGGGGGTCAGTTTCATACAGCCAAAGCAAGCTTTCACAGTAATTGATCGTAATTGTATTGGACTAACCCTTGTCCAAAAGAGAGCTGTCTGTAGGGAAATCTCCAGTATCTCAGTGCAGCGAGAACAGTTTCCAGCTGTCATTTTGTTCCTGTACTTTCCACAGAAATGACAAGGCCAGCAGTTTTCAAACACATTAGAACCTTTAAGATTCAGCTTTTGCATGATGCCCCAGTCTCTTTAGGAAGGCTACAGAGGAGCCCAACACTTGAACTGACCTTTACATGTCACCAGAGAAGCGTCACTGCAAAGAGCCACTGATGCCAAACATAGCTCAGCATAGCGAATGTCACCGCCTTGCACTAAAATGTCAGTAGGCAAATCCTTTGCAAGGACTGCTAATAGCCAAAATCAATTGCTGATGCACCAAAAAGGCACAGACATCACCAGAGGTTTCAGGAGCTCAAACGATGCCCATTTATTTTTTGAAACCTTCCAATGTTCTTGATTTTGCCTGGGATTTTCCTAGGAGCCCACATGACCTAGGCCAGTGGTTCTCAGCGTGTTTATCATTGTGGGTCGCATATGCCATCCACAATGTGTTACGTGGGCCACAGGTTGAGAGCTGCAGGGCCCTCCCTCCCCAAATGCCCACAGTCCCCTGTGCTGCACGTGGCTGGGCAGCAGCCGGATCCGGACCCCGAGTGCCACCATGCAGGGATGGGCAGCCAGGACCTGAGTGCTGCAGCGCACAGACGGGCAGCCAGGACCCCCAGCACTGGGCCAGGAGTGGAGCGCCCAGTGCAAGCCAACAGCCAGGACCTGAGAAGCGGGGCCAAGAGTGGAGCCCCACCTAAAACCTGGGGGTTCTGCAGCACCCTCCCAAACCCCTAGTTCCCAGTGTCCCTCAACCCCTCACCTCCCAGAGCCTCCCCACCCCCACCCCGAAATCTACCCACAGAACCACACTTGTCCCCCTGTGGCACTCACAGAACCCCTTGTCCCCCTGTGGCACTCACCAGCCCCCTACTGACAGGAACGCTGGTGCAGGCTGCCAGCTGCTGTCTCCACCTATGATTTTGGGGCACCCCCTTCCAGGTTCCCAAGTTTCATTCTCCCACTTGTGAGAGGAGCAGAGCTGTGAGGGTGAGAATTTCTGTTTCATAGAATATCAGGGTTGGAAGGGACCTCAGGACGTCATCTAGTCCAACTATAATGTAAGTTCCAACTCCCCCCCTCCCCACGCACACACACTTTTTGACAGACAGTATTCAATCAGGTCTACTTTTAACTCCTCTGAAAAATCTAGAGCCCCCTATATAGGTTTGGTGATTCCTTCTCTAATGGTCCATATCCCCAAAGAGCTAGTTTGTGGCTGGTAACAAAGTCTCCTGGCACCACATCTGCTAATTATGACCTCTTCAGGCATATGTAAGATAAGCAAACCAGCAGTGGCAATGAATGTTGAGTAATAGGAGTCTAATGAAATCTCATGGCTAGAATACATCCATGCAAGGGAGTGTGGAGGAGTGACAACTCCCTTTTTACACTTCACACAAGCTACCAATCCTTGGACCTGGGCCTGTAGAAGTTGGGAGAGGCTGATATTGTGCTCTCCCCCTTCCCACCCTCCCCAGACTCCTTGGCCCGCGCAGCTGTGGGAATTGCTATTGTTTTCTGTTGATATAGGCCAACATAAATGACTAGCTCATCCACCAGAGCGAGGCTAAAGCAGGGGAGGAACTGTGACTCAGAGGCACAACTCTGACACACAATGCTTCCTGGGCTACTCCTCTTGCTCAGTGTTTTGTCACCGCTCATGGCATAAGAGCCAGGGCTACAGGTCCATGGTCCTCTAGCAGGCAAACTGACTCTCTCCCCCGCCAATAAACTTCCCATGTTTATTATCTCTCTCTGTCTCCACACCAAATATGCACCATTTACGAGTATGGAGCCCATGGAGTTAGGCACCTAAACACCCTTTTAAAATATGGGTCTTAGGCATGTGGCAGCAGCCCAAATCTCACTGCAAGTCAATGAGGCTTCAGGTTTTAAGTGCCTAAATCACTTTTGGAAATGGGACCTAGTTTCCTTAGTGACATAGATGCTTTTGAAAATGTCACCATTAGTAAACATCTCTGGAGAAGGAAAGCAAGCCAGCCCTCTTCTTAATGCCAACCAGACTGTAAAAAGTAGTTCAAACTTGTATTTCTATTATTGATGTAAATACATAGAGGGAGCAACTGATTTATACACACAGGCAGCAACTCCTGTTGAATAAGAAGGTGCTATTTTCACAGTCCCTTTTCAGAGTAGAACAGCACATTAAATTTAAACTGAGTCTGTGGTGAGCAAAATCTTCACAGGCATATGCATTACCCGTATGTAGGCGATTTACTGAGAAAGCTTGAGCTTGAAAGCTTGAGCTGAAAGAGAGCTTTCCTGAGCACAGTTATGTACAACCAACCTTAAAATTCAAATGGCCTTTCTTAAGTAGATCGAGACCATACTAAAGGCAAGTGCTGTCTTTTTTAAGATTCAGTGCATTTCTGACGTGTTCATGCAGCGATGGCTGCATATGCCATTCTGTCTCTTGAAAGGAATGTAATGTAGTATCAGTCATTAAGGCCAAGTGTTTCCCTCTTCATTCCCTGCCTCCAGAAATGTGTCTATTTGTTCTTATTCATTAGTTTTGATATCAAGATGAAACCACCTTGTCACACCAGCTATGCAAACTCCCGCGTGGTACGCCTCAGTCAGTTTTGTCTGGATGAGGAGTGCTGCCCAGAAATGAAATGCAATTTTAAATTAAACCAGCAATAATTGATAGGCAGCAGGTGAACCAGCCGGATGCCCCCTTCTGCCAACAGAATGCAAACATGTCCAGAAAGGGATTTAATTTCCCAGTTTCTCCTACTGGAGGAAGGGAGTTTATCAGCTCTGCCTGCACCTGTAGGGCTCTGCAGCTAGATTGCCACTCAGGTGCCCAGGGCAATAATGAGCAGTGAGGCCCCCTTTTTATTTCTCTGCATGGCCCTGCTTGGACTGGGACTCTGCCTGTGGTGGGGAGAGCAGGGACTCTTTCCCCAATATTTCTTCTAGTCAGCAAGTGCAGAGAGGGGCTGGGGAAAAGGAGGGTCTCGGAGTTACTGGCCAAGCTGGGCAGGTGCCTACAGGGGCCTGAACTATTACAGGAAACAGAGAGAAGTATCTTATTCTGACCCTCACTGGCATTCCAAGTAAGTTGATGCAGCAGGAGAGGACTTGTGACTCTCTGAGTCACGATTTATTCCTTGCCCTTCTTCTGGGGAGTACAGCCACATGCTGCCCATTGTGCAGGACAGATTGTAAGTTACAGTCCATAAGATCATCCTTCCAGCTAGTGAGAAAAGCCCACAGGATCCACCCACAGTAGTTGTGTTTTCCATGGTCTCTCCCATTTTAAAGAGTAAGGGATACTGCAAGTTCCACAGTGCAGCGAATACAGCAGCACAGATCATTCTGATTTTTAATGGCATCCTATTTATACGTCTGCCTTCTCCAGATGTAAAGTATTTCAGGGTTGCAACACCTCTGAAATAAGCAGTAGCATCAATGCTTTATCTTCCCTCTCAAGAATTTTTCAATAAAAGTTTTCAAATGCAGAGGGAAAGTATTGGCCTGTTAATACTCATACATTGCCCTTTGCCTTACACCAGGAATGATGCATGGATAATTCCCTGTAAGTTTCATATTCAGTGGATGTGGGAAGAACACATTAGGGCTCTTGATATTCTGTCTTAATGGCATCTGATTCAGCCAAAAATGAGACAGAGCCTCTTTTCAGTTTCCAGTGAGATTCCCTTTGTTAGCAAAACTGGTTTCACTGGCTAATTTTTACTAGCACAAAGCACGACAGATCATTTGGGGGCGGAACACTCGGGTTCTCTGATTATTTGAACCTTGCTTAGTTTGAGCATGAAATCTGAGATGATCAAGTTTGTGTCGCATGACTCAAGTATGCTTAAATTACCCAGAAATAGCCCAACAGAAATGTATTCTTCCTCAACATTACACCTCACAGGCAAACAAAACTATTTGCATGAATTGTGTCTCTTTGCCTAAACAGTTAATCAAGTACGAGTCCAGTATGTGCTACGTGAGACAATGGAAGGAGCCATCCTTAGGGGATAACGCATTTGAATGATGAGCTTAATTTTCCATCATTACAAAGTCGCTATCTTCTACAAAATGAAATTTATGCTCGTTTCCACACCCATTTCGTCCTCCTGATGTTCTGTTCTTTGTAATGAATTGTTTGGGAGCACACAATGCAGCCCATTTTTCTAACTTAGCTCTTTTATTTTTAACATAAATATTTTCCCCACCCTTGGGAGCAATGGACCTTTTCCTCCTGTTCTACCACATTGGTTAACATTGCAGTTTCTCCTTTCTCATCAGAAATAAAATTAATCCTTCCATTGTCGACTCATTTTGGTACAAAGCTTTTAACATTTCTTTTCTTAACCGATGTTGAGATGAGGGATGGGCCGAGCTGGGTTAGAATGAAACCAGAACTAACCAACCCAGCTGCCAAGATTCACCCCAAGAATTGTTGCTGAGGTTGGACGATATTTAGTTAATGTTGGGCCCAGTCCTCCAGTCCCTACTCAGATCGCTTCCAGGCAAAATTCCCAAGGAAACCAGCGGGTGTTTTGCCTATATAAGGCTTGCGAAAGGACTGTGAGATGGAGCAGAAAATTTCTTCGCTCACACCCAACATACCAGAGGTTTTTTCTCATAAGATCAGACCAAAGATTTCAGGTCAAAGAGGTTCAGATAAACTTCCGGGACCACGTCACCACTTTCCATTCCTGACTTTCAAATAAAATTCCCATTGATTTCCAAGGACATTTTGCCAGAAACACCGTGAAGTAAAGACTTTAGGATTTAGCATTTGCCAAGTATATAAACCTTTGGCTGCTTCTCTCAACTAAACTGAAGATCTGAACCTTTGGAGTCATTTGCAAAATAGCAGGTTAGAGTCACATATGATCACTTTTTTGTTTTCAGTTACCATGTAGTTTGAACTGCTACGGTTTGTTTTATGTTTCAGATTCCAATGAATCCCAAGTGAGACACAATGAAACTCAGTTTAAACCACTGGGTTTCAGCTGGTTTCAGATTGAAACCATACATCAATTCAGATCCATTTGAAATTGGGCCAAAATAGGTAAATGAGTATGATAGGGAGACTTTTGTGATTTATCTTTGTATTTATTAGTTATTTATTTGTATTACAGTAGCACCTAGATGCCCTGCCTGAGACTTAGGTCCCATTGCACTAGGTGCTGTACATACACTATGGGCTTGTCTTCACGACTGGGGAGACCGATGCTGCTGCAATCGATGCAGCAGGTGTCGATTTAGCAGGTCTAGTGAAGACCCACTAAAATGACAGCAGAGCGCTTTCCGGTGGACCCTGGTACTCCAGCTCCCTGAGAAGATGAAGATAAGTCAACCAGAGAGCGTCGCCCATCGATGCAGCGCAGTGAAGACACCGCAGTAAGTCCACCTAAGCTACGTCTACTCCAGTTACGTGATAACATGGCTGGAGTAGCATAATTTAGGTCGACTTACTCCAGTAGTGAAGACAAGCCCATAGTAAGCAACAGTCCCTGCTCCAAAGAGTTTGCAATCTACAGTCTAAATAGACCAGACTGACTGAAAGTGGGAAGAGAAACAGAAGCACTGAGAGATGAAGTGACTTGCCTGAGGTGACACAGCAGATCAGTGGCAGAGCTGAGAACAGAACTCATACATCTGGGCTTACACACTACTACCACTATTCATTGGACTGCAATGCCCTGCCTGTGTTTGAGGAAGGAAGAGATTCTTGAAACAAGAAGCTAGGAATATCAATCCAGTATCCTGACTCACCATCTGCTGTTCTATCCATTGGACCATGCTGCCGTCCAATGTTAATATTTCACTCCTCCCCTTCTCTCAGTCTCAGCCCAGGATATTGGCTGCCTCACGGCCTGTGGTACTGAAAAAGGCCTCCCATAAAGACATGAATACGATGGCATGAGGGAACTGTATTTTCTAGTTCCTTCTTTGCTCTGAAAAGTAGATGAGGTATTTTCTCCCTCTTAAAAGTAAATAAAGTACTAGACACAGATAGTCCAACCTGCTACCAAAATGACTGGAAAGTTATAGATGTTCAACAGATGATAATTTCCCTTCATGCCCATTGGAGGACTGATGTCAAACTGGTGGCAGGAAAACTCAAGCCAGAAATTTCTACTCTATATTTCAAATGGGGCTTATGGGAGGACGGTTGATACTGAACACATCCTGAGACAGGCACTACACCTACTGGGCACCCATAAGTCCCCTTGAAATCAGTGGGCCAGAGCTTGAGATTCTTAGATTCCCATTGACATCAATGCAATTTGCGCATGCTCATCTGGCTCATTCAGCATAAACCGGACGTATTGATGCACTTTATGTCGATGCTAAGGGATCCTTCGGGAACTCTTAGGGTCTGAAGCTCTTGCTCAAAGTGCCACATTTTGGGCAATGATTCATGTCCGTCCATCCTTGCTCCAAGCACCAATAGGTTAGCACTGTGTGAATTCATCATTGCATCAGGAACAATGATATTAGCTATTTAACAGAGGCAGGCTGAACCCCTTAGTCAAACCAGGTAGTTCATTAAGGGGATGCCTATACTGCAATCACAGAGTATGGCTGCAGTTTGTAGAGACATACCATGCCTTGCTTTAAGGTAGCTAGCTCAGGTGTTGGAGCAGGAACAGCATTGGCTTCACCATGGTTTGAAAAAGCCCACCAGGAAAAACTACGTAATTCCTCCTGGAGCTAGGCCGCACTGAAACCCATGCAGCCACTGTTCCATGGCTCCAGTACCCGAGCTAGCTAGATTAAAACTAATTCAAGTATGTCTACACAAGTTGCAATCATATACCAGGATTGCAGTTGAGACATTGTGACAGGGTCCCCATAGGTGCAACCTGGACTGTGGGACCACTGAGCCCTCCAAAGAACCAGCCTGGGCTGGCTTTCACACTGTGATGCTACCGTCAAGCTACACGCCTCTGACAGGCACTGCATTTAAACAGTGGCCCACCGGCAGGGACACACCCAACTGAGTTACATGAATAATCTCCTAGCCACTCATGACCCATCAATAGAGAGGGTTCCGCCAATTCCCCCCAGCTCCCCAGCCTTGCACCCCAGAAATATACCATCTTGCTCTTCTCAAGACTCCCTCATGCAATGTAAGCTCATTAATAAGTTTGCCACTTCTTCATAGGAAAGTGGATATGCACCAGCCTTGTACTCTGAGCTAAGATTCTCCAAGCACGTCAACCAAAACCACACTGTTTTAGATAACATATAAAACAGATGTGTTAACTACAGAAAGCTAGATTTTAAGTGATTATAAGCAGCAGGCATAAAGATCAAAGCTGGTTACGTAAGAAATGAAAATAAATTTGCGGTCTAAATTCTAACTTTGACTAAGCAAGAGCTCAATCAAACAGTCTCTCACTCTAACTGACGATACAAGCTACGTATAGTTCCTCAATACACAGACTGGACTCCCAGGTTCCAAGTCTTTGTCTTCCAGACCATCTTCCAAGTGTAGAGATTGGGGGCAGGGAGAGAAGGGGGTGGGGAGAGAGGCCAAGTGATGATGTCACTACCCCTATTTTAAATTTTTTTCCAGCTGCTAGAAAGATCCTTGGGGTCAGGCAGTCCTCACTACGTAAGTGCCTTCTCTGAGAAGCCTATGGGATAGTGGATTCTTCTTGATGAGCCATCAATGCCTGCTTGACCGGTGATGGCTGCTCCTTTGTTCCTACCAAAAGGCCAGCTGTGGGCATTTCCCAACATTACAACATATTTCAGTAACACATATCACAATACCGCATAACTTCACGTACAAGGATAGTACATACAATTTGACAGGATATTAATGTTCAGCCAATCAAGACTTTTAAAATGATACCTCACAAGGTACATGTTGTACAAAACATATCATAATCATATGACAGTGGTGAATATGGGGGTTCCAGGGTGCTACTTTGAGGTACAGAGTGTCACAGACACACCCTCAGACTTTAGGCTATGGGAAGTGTCAAGGTGAAATTGCAATAATGGAAAGATGTTCAAAAATGGATACCACTGAAGTCCCCTTTCTGTGTGTTTCAAACAAATATGACGTGAAATGAGTCTCTTCCTTATAGGGGAAGAGGCAACAATCTTTATATGGAAAGCTGCATAAAATTGTAAAATATTAGCTCTTTTTTTATTGAAGAGCTCTAACACCTCAATTTTTGGCAGCCAGACTTTGAAATTTGGCAGAGGAATAGCCCCGGGGTCAATGAAGTGCCTTTTGCTGCTGCATGTAAATCCATTCAGATTTGGCTGAGTTATAAGAGGTCAGAAATCACCACTGCCCCTCCATGTTTCACACAGTATAGTTTGTATTTGACTTGCTGCTAGGCTGCATGGAGCCTGCCTTACATGGTTCAGTGGCTTCAGATAAACATGCAGCAGCTTATCTGTAAGGGGGATTGGATGTTGCAAACAGTGAATAATAAAGAGCACAAACATGGTTGAACTTTAGAGTTAAAACTGATATTTATAATGCTTTTTCCAGTGCCCATCTAAAGCTAAAGATGATGCTAAAGTTTAAAATGGTCATTTCAACTTATGGTGTATGTTTAGCAGAGAGCATATCCAAAACACAAATGCAAGTTGTGATGAATGGGGGCTATATCTGTACAACTTAGGAATTCTGATTGGTATTGTGAAGCTGTACTATGAAAAACTACTGTATTATGAGTGTCTATATGCATGTGGATCCACCACTGCTGATGGAGCCTGTAGCGGGTATACCCCAGACATATACAAAGGAAAACGCTTACAGTTAACTACAGCACTTAGACCTCACAAATGTTATGCAAAAAGATACTATATTCTTATAAAAAACAAAAGGGGGACTTGTGGCATGTTAGAGACGAACAAATTTATTTGAGCATAAGCTTTCGTGAGCTACAGCTCACTTCACGAAAGCTTATGCTGAAATAAATTTGTTCGTCTCTAAGGTGCCACAAGTCCTCCTTTTCTTTTTACGGATACAGACTAACACGGCTGCTACTCTGAAACTTATAAAAAACAGTTTAGCTGATTCCTCTGGAGGGAGAAAGGAAGGTAAGAGAAGTGGAAACTTACCAGAATTAGAACAAAACAGGCCAGGTGACAGAAGGGATTTAAATAAAGAAACAACCAGGAGCATGGGGAGTGAGAAAAGAGGAGTGGAACAGGAGACACAAAGGTCACAGAAGCTGTGTGAGAGGCTCCAGGAGGAAAGGTCACCCAGCATGTAGGAGCTTCATGGAGCAGGGGAGCCCTGCCCTCCTTCCTGAGCCCAGATGGCTGCAAGGGCTCTGGACAACACAATGGTCTCAGAACCCCCCACCCCCACCCCAGGCTAAAGAAGGCCCTGGAGTGGTGAGGAAACTCAGGCAGGGACAGGCATCCAGTGTTTATTGCTTTGTAGGATCTGTATTCACCTGTGCTTTGCAAGATTAAGTATAGAAGAGCATAAAGATGTTAGACTGTGCAAAGTGTGAGTGTATATGCTTTACAACTGCGGCAGGACCCTGAGAGAGTCAAGCTGTGAACGAGAAGTGTCACACCTTTTGGGTGGTGTCTAGGAGAGGGATGTATCTCGGGGGTCAGCACTGGACCTGAGGCCTAGGGCAGGGGGGCTGGTGGAGAAGTGTAAGGGGCCATGAAACGTTTTCTCTGTAAATTCTGCACTAGTTTTTCCTATGGCTAAAAACACACTGTTTCATTTTTTAACCCACCAATGTATTGTCAGCATATACAGAGGTTAAAGCCCAGATTCACGAAGGTATTTAATGGAAGTAAGGAGCCTAAATACCTTTTGTGGATTTGGGCCCAAGTGTGTAACTGAATGAGGGAGAGGTGATACAGGACAGGTTAATAGTTCTGGCAAATGGCCTATAAATTCTGATCTCCTGCCTTAGACATTGAAGTCACTTCTGCTTGCCCTTCTGAACTCCAAGAGGCCATCGAGGTCTTCAAGAGTGAGACTCTGCCTTTGATTACACCAGACTAAACACAGAGTAGCACCATTGTCTTCAGTGGTGTTAGTTCAGATTTAGATTAATGTGAGTGAGAACAGAATCTGGCACCTATGAGACTGATCCAAAGTCAATTGGAGTCTTTTCATTGACTTGAATGGTCTTCAGATCAGCCAGCTTTTTCCAGTGGGTAAAGCACAGGACCGGAGTTGCTAGATGTAGATTCTGTTTCCAGCCTCTGTCACATTCTCACTGTGTGTCACATGGAACCAAATGATGGCTGCCCCGAGTGTGCTGGGGAGGAGGGGGATGAGTCAGTGAAGAGAACCCCTTCTTTCCATAGTGCATCTAGACAGGAAACAGCCTTAATATGCTCCTGACGTTAATTAGTCTTAATCAGCCTGAATGCTTCTAGGCACTCAGCAGTGTCCAATGCTGGCTGTCGGCTAAGCAACCATGAGCTAGCCCGATGTCTAGTATTATTGGGATTTGGTTAATCCCATCTGAGTTTATCTGGGGGACAGAAAAAGTTCCTCCGGGGGACAATCCCATATCATACATGTGTTATTGTCCTGCAGATCAGATGTTTGCTTTCTCTTTAAAACAGAGACACAGTGCAGGATGCTCAGCTAGCGTGAAGCCGTCCCGCTCCGAAGCCCATAGCTCTCAAACTGTCACAGGGACCATTGATGGCAGTGGTGTTGGATGGAGAGTCGGCTGGTCACCCAGGGTTGGCTAATCCTCCTTGTTTCCAGCTGTTCTATTTAATTAAAAGGCCATTTATGGTGTGTCTACCCTGCACACGAAGCTCAGGCTCTGACTCAGGTTTGAGTCCAAACCCCTCTTCCGTCCACACACAAATGACTCTGACTCGGGTCAGCAAGCACCCAGGACCCAGGTCCTGGCACTCCAGTGAGGGGGTGTGTGACGCATTCTATGTGATTTTATAAAAATATGCTGAGTGTGAATATAATGTAACTGGAATATGCTTCATGGAAAAGGTCTCTTGTAAGGTATCATTACAAAGCTTATAATCTACTGAGTGTGTTCATCCTATTTCCATAAATGTATCACTCTTGTATCTGAAACTAGAAATATGAAATATAACTCTGAGTTATGCAAAGTGTGGGCCATTAATGGTGGTTTGGAATCTTGATGGCTCCCATCAACCAGGACAATTGACAGTGGATGGCTTTGTTTGCAGGCAGGCCTTCCTGTGAGCCAGGCTGGGAGTAATGAAGGCTTGCGGTCTTACAGTGATCATATCACCTGAACTGGAATCCATCTTTAACCTGGTGTTTTTCCATTGAGAAGGAGGGGTAGGAACCCAAAGGGACAAAGGATTCCCGCCTTATGCAAAAGATATATAAGTGGGTAGAACAGAACAAAGGGGGAAGCCATCATGAGGAATCTCCTAGCTACCACCTGAGCTGGAACAAGGGCTGTACCAGAGGAAAGAATTGTGCCCACACTAGGAAGGCATCCAGTCTGTGAAAGAAACTTATTGAAACATCTCTAAGGGTGAGGTTTTATCTGTATTCGGTTTACTAGACTTATACTTGCATGTTTTATTTTATTTTGCTTGGTAATTCACTTTGTTCTGTCTGTTACTACCTGGAACCACTTAAATCCTACTTTCTGTATTTAATAAAATCACTTCTTACTTATTAAATAACCCAGAGTATGTATTAATACTTGGGGCAGGGGGGCAAACAGCTGTGCATATCTCTCTATCAGTGTTATAGAGGGCAAACAATTTTTGAGTTTACGCTGTATAAGCTTTATACAGGGTAAAACGGATTTATTTAGGGGTTTGGACCCCATTGGGAGTTGGGCATCTGAGTGTCAAAGGCAGGGACACTTCTTAACTGGGTTTCAGTTAAGCCTGCAGCTTTGGGGCATGTGTTTCAGACCCTGGGTCTGTGTTGGAGCAGACTGGCGTGTCTGGCTCAGCAAGACAGGGTGCTGGAGTCCTAAGCTGGCAGGGAAAGCGGGGCAGAAGTATCATAGAATCATAGAATCATAGAATATCAGGGTTGGAAGGGACCCCAGAAGGTCATCTAGTCCAACCCCCTGCTCAAAGCAGGACCAATTCCCAGTTAAATCATCCCAGCCAAGTAGTCTCAGCACATCAGCTGGCAGCCTCCACGGGGGTTTCTGTGATCCAACCCGTCACAGGGTGGGTCAGAGCTCAAGTCCCAGTGTGACTCAGGTCCGTGCCCTGTCATTTTGCAGTGTGGACACAGCTCAACTGCAGACACAATTGAGCAGGTCTGTGTAGTGTAGTATGAACGTGTTATCATGGCTGTGGGACCCGGGTCCAGCAGTTGTAAGCCTGGGTTACAATGCAATGTGGATGCTCAAGCACAGGCTTGGAAATACCAAGTCCACAAGATCCCACAAACCTGGGTTTACAGGTGCAGTGTAGACATACACTTAACATGCATTAAATCCTCTCCTAATGTTAGTTTTCCAGGGAGGCAATTACTGCGGTTGCCACGGGCCTCTTCTGTGATGAGGAACAGGAAGGAAGGCTGTCTGACCCAACACCAGAGTGAATGGAGTGAGGGGTCCACCCCCTGATGAATGGAGGGAGGTGGTCTATACAATATAATCTCTCTATTAAGATGCTCATCACTATGGGAGAGTTCGAGCATCCTGTTAGCAGAGTTTGCAGGCCGAGCAAATTTGCCCTAGATGGTGCCTTCTGGGTGACTGAAATGTAAAAGTCAGAACTGGCGGCTAACGATATCAAAAGAGCTTGGATGTACATAGAATCATAGAACTAGAACATAGAAGGGATCTCGAGAGGTTATCTAGTCCAGTCCCCTGCACTCGTGGCAGGACTAATTATCTAGACCATTCCTGACAGGTGTTTGTCTAACCTGCTCTTAAAAATATCCAATGATGGAGAGTCCACCACCTCTCTCGGCAATTTCTTCCAGTGCTTAACCAGTCTGACAGTTAGGAAGTTTTTCCTAATGTCCAATCTAAACCTTCTTTGCTGCAATTTGAGCCCATTGCTTCTTGCCCTATTATCAGAGGTTAAGAACAACAATATTTCTTCCTCCTCCTTGTAACAACCTTTTACATACTTGAAAACTGCTATCAAGTCCTCTGTCTTCTCGTTTCCAAACTAAACAAACCCATTTTTTTCAATCTTCCCTTATAGGTTATGTTTTCTAGACCTTTAATTATTTCTGTTGCTCTTCTCTGGACTCTCTCCAATTTGTCCACATCCTTCCTAAATGTGGCGCCCAGAACTGGACACAATACTCCAGTTGAGGCCTAATCAGAGCGGAGGAGAGGGAAAGAATTACTTCTTGTGTCTTTCTTACACTCCTGCTAATACACCCCAGAATGATATTTGCTTTTTTTGCAATAGTGTTACACTGTTAACTCGTATTTAGCTTGTGGTCCACTATGACCCCCAGATCCCTTTTCACGGTGCACCTTCCTAGGCAGTCATTTCCCATTTTGTATGTGGGCAACTGATTGTTCCTTCCCAAGTGGAGTACTTTGCATTTGTCCTTATTGAATTTCATCCTATTTACTTCAGACCATTTCTCCAGTTTGTCCAGATCATTTTGAATTTTAATCCTATCCTCCAAAGCACCTGAACCCCCTACCAGCTGGGTATTGTCCTCGAACTTTATAAGTATACTCTCTATGCCATTATCTAAATCATTGATGAAGATATTGAACAGAACTGGCCCCAGAACTGATCCCTGTGGGACCCCACTCGTTATGCCCTTCCAGCATAACTGTGAACCACTGATAACTACTCTCTGAAAATGATTTTCTAATCAGTTTTGCATCCACCTTATAGTAGCTCCATCTAGGTTGCATTTCTCTAGTTTGTTTATGAGAAGGTCATGCGGGACAGAATCAAAAGCTTTACTAAAATCAAGATATACCACGTCTACCGCTTCCCCCTATCTGCAAGGCTTGTTACCGTGTCAATGAAAGCTATCAGGTTGATTTGACACAATTTGTTTTTGACAAATCCATGCTGACTGTTACTTATCACTGTATTATCTTCTAGATGTTTGCAAATTGATTGCTTAATTATTTGCTCCATTATCTACATTAAGGGCGAGAACCTCTTGCCCAGCTTTGCTGATTGAGAATTGCCAGTGCCCAAGTTGAGTGATTAGATGCTTAATACTAATCCTAAATATTCCAGAATGGCGGGGAATTAATCAGCGCAATTTTGCTAGTGAAGACCCCCTGTATCTGCTTCCCCAAGGGCCTGTGACAGTTGCCGTGTGGGGGAAGGACAAAGGTTTCTTGTGTACTCAGATGAGGCCAGCCCTAATGTGCTGGCATTAGGGAGATAACCCTTTGACTGTTCAGGGTGTTTAACTGTGATAGGGAGGATGGGAGTGAGGTAAGGCACCAAACTGGGCCTCAGATCTGGGACTAGTCTCTGCACAATAGCACTTACCAACCTTGCAGAGGGATTTTGAGGCTTCATTAATTAATATACATAAAGTACGTTAAGATCCTTGGATGAAATAATAATGCAAAGTAGTTTTCTGATTCCCAAGAATGAAAATTCCTCTAAACTCACCACGTGTATAACACAGGCTGTAGAATTTCATCCAGTTGTCCCTATCTTAAGCACAATGACTTCTATGTGACTGGAGCCACTTCCAGGCAGGCAATCAGTTGTGAAGACATCAAATGATGGAGAATCTACCACTTTCCTTGGTCCTGTGTTCCAGTGGTTAATCACCCCCCTGTTAAAAATGGATGCCTTATTTCCAGTATGAATCTGCCGGGCTTTAACATCCAGTCATTGGTTCTTGTTCTGCCTGTCTCCACTCGATTAGAGAGCCCTTTAATACCCAGTGTTTTCTTCTATTTTAACCTGGTATATTATATCAAAATATCCATTCCAGACCATCTGACTCATTGACTCTGTTCCATATATCAGTGTTATTGCCTGAGGAGGAAAGAAATAAAAATATTCTGTCTCATCACATGAGGGTTTTCAGTGAATTATGAGCCAGGATTTCTCCTATGTCTGTACTACTAAAGTAATATTTGAACAGTGCCTCTCAACTTGCAAGATATCAAAACAATTTAGCAATGTATTCAGTGTGCCCACCACCGAGTGCATTTGCAAAAGGAAAATTAAAAATACACGTAATTAGTTGACAAATGTCATCCCAGATTGACTCCAATCCCACACGAGAGTATAATGCTTTCCCCACAATCCTTTCTTGTAATGAATCTCAGAGCTGCTGACTACAAACACCATAACAATGTAAATCACACACAGGTGACAAAGGGAGAGGGACTAAAACCCTAGTCTTTCCATTTCAAACACACAAGTCTCTAATACTGGAGCTAAAGGAGAACGGTTTCACCTAGTGGGCATACGGAGTCCCTTTTCCTCTTTGTCAGCCTTTAGAGAGCTGGTTCACAAAACCAGTACATTGCAATGTGAGTAGACCCAATGATTCCAGTGGTATGGTACTAGCTGTGCTTAAAGTTAGGCACATGCTTAAGTATGTTGCTGAGTCAGGTCACTCGTAAATGAATAATACATTTCTAACTGGTTGCCACTGCCTCGTAGCAGAAATGCTGATATAAATTGCTACTTACGTTCAACCTAGAGATGATTTTGTACGACAGATCTTAGCTATAAACATCCCTAAATGTTCAGGGCAGTTGGATCCGGATCTCAGTCCAAACTTTGCAACTAGTGAACTAATTATGTAATGGTTCAGATCAGAACTCCAGATCCAAAAGGTCCTGAAATGTGATTTTATAATTTGATATATGTAGCCCCCGTCCTGTTCACTGGCCCAAAGAGGGGAAGCCTGCCTTGGGAATTTTTACACAACTTTGGGAAACTGGGCCTGAGGCTCCTCCGTGTGCTCTGTGTTGCGTGTCAGTGTGTGTTCACCTCAGACCAGACCCACTCAGACAAACCACCAGGAACAAGGCTTTATTCTGTAAAACAGGATTACAGTCCAGCAGCCTCCTCTCTGCTTGCCTGCCATGTGCTCCCAGCTTCAGCCAGTGCTGAGGCCTCCTGCTGGGAGGCCAGAGGGTACATTGTGTAACACAACCCCTAAGTTACAAACATGTTCTAACTCCCACAATCACTAAACCCCAAAACAAACAAGCCCGTGTTCTCCTTTTGTGTCATTTAAACTCCTCTCAGGTTGCTCTTTGAGCCCTGTTTTTGGTCCTACCTGTTAAGAACATAGAACAGGACCTACCCGTAAAGAACAGGATTTCAGTCCAGCAGCCTCCTCTTTGCTTGCCTGCCAGGATCTCCCAGCTTCAGTCAGGGCTGATAAGTCTTCCTGCTGGAGGGCAGAGGGTACATCGTGGCAGGAACCAGGAAGTGATCCCAACATGCTACAGTTTGTAGTCCACAACTTAGAATCATAGAAGATTAGGGTTGGAAGAGACCTCAGGAGGCCCTCTAGTCCAACTCCCTGCTCAAAGCAGGACCAACCCCAACTAAATCATCCCAGCCAGGGCTTTGTCAAGCCGGGCCTTAAAAACCTCTAAGGAGGAGATTTCACCACTTCTCTAGGTAACCCATTCCAGTGCTTCACCACCCTCCTAGTGAAATAGTTTTTCGTAATATCCAACCTAGACCTCCCCTTGTGTAACTTGAGGCCATTGCTTCTTGTCTGTCATCTGCCACCACTGAGAACAGCCAAACTCCATCCTCTTTGGAACCCCCCTTCAGGTATATACAAATAAAACCACCAGATTCTTCCAGTTTGATCTGCACAAGTTACCTAGGGTTACCTATGGAGGTGGTGGAATCTCCATCCTTAGAGGTTTTTAAGGCCCGGCTTCACAAAGCCTTGGCTGGGATGATTTAGTTGGGGATTGGTCCTGCTTCGAGCAGGAGATTGGTCTAGATGACCTCCTGAGGTTTCTCCCAACCCTAATCTTCTATAATTCTACGTATGCAGAAACAATAAACAATGTAATCAAACCAATTTTAATTCAGAACTGAAAGATACAATGTGGGCAGGTGTTCTGTGCAACAAAAAGCAGCTCATGGAGAATATCAGTGGGTTGGGTAAGTAGGATCACATTTCAGGACCATTTTCACTTAAATTCTCTATGCCTCATTTCCTCCATCCATAAAAATTGTGATTGACCGTACTTACTTCACAGCAACATTGCGGGGCTAACTTCACTGATGTTTGTAAAGTGATTTGAGGTCCTCAGATGCAAGAGGCAATAGAAGCACAAAGCACATATTACTCATTTTTAATAATCAATAGGCCATGCAGTTGTAACCCACTGCTCAGGGCAGGGGTTCTCACAACAAGTTTTTTGGTGGCCTCAGAGTGCGGCCGCTGACTCTCACTGGTGACCGCACAGACACTTTTCCCTAAAATACTTAACCTTAGGAAAAACAACTAAAGATGCACAGATACACATCCAAATGACTATAATTTATATTTGTAGGGTTTTTTGGCAGACTCAATAATAAAAATAATGCTGTCTTCCGCGCTTGGGAGTGATATTTGTATATTTTTTGATGGAAAGTGATATTAACAAACATACAAGTATCACTTTTCACAGCAAGCCCCAGGACTCATTATGCCTTAGATGGCCGGGGCCGAAGGGGGAGGCAGCAGGGGTGAGAGGCAATGGTGAGATGGATGTGAGGCTGGGAGAGGCAGCGGGGGTCTGGGGCAATGTGGGGGAATGCAGGGCTGTGGGAGGCAGCGGGGGCCAGAGGCGATGGGGATGGGTGATGAGTCCCACTGTTGCGTGGTCAGAGCCAGGGCCTGGTGTCTGCTGCCATGAGGCCAGAGCCGGGGCTCAGTGCCTGTGGCCAGAGCCCAGAGCTGGGGACAGGATCCTCGTGGCCAGGGCCAGGGATAGGAGCCCTCTGCCGCACAGCCAGAGCTGTGGGTCAGTGCCCGGGGCCAATGCCTGCCGCCACAGGGCCAGAGCTGGTTGCTGGAGCCCGGGGCTGTGAGGGTGGAGTCAGGAGTCAGTGCCCATCGCTGTGTGGCTGGAGCCAGTGCTCGCTGCTATGCAGCCAGGGGTCAACCCCCGGGGCCAGCTCCCACCACCGCATGGCCGGAGCCCAGGAACAGAGCTGTGGGTTGGCGCATGCAGCTGGGGCAGGGGATCAATGCCAGAGGCTGGAGCCAGGCGGCTGGAGCCCAGAGCCAGCACCTGCCACCACGTGGCCAGAACTGGGGGCCAGAGGCCAAGTGAAGTTCTGCAGCTGGAGCCAGGGGTTAGCACTGGCTGCCCCACAGCCAGAGGCAGGAGTTGCCACCCATAGCGGGTTGGAGCCTGCTGCAGTGCAGCTGGAGATGGGGGTCACCGGCGCCTGGGGCCAACACCAGCCACTATAGGCACCGAGTTTCTAATCTGCCATGGTGGCGCTCTCCCCTGACTCTGCCCAGGACCTGCCCCCACTCCATCCCTTCCCCTAAGGCCCCACTCCCACCCTGCTTCTTCCCACCCCTGCTCCGCCCCTACCCCGGCTCTTCCCACCCTGCCTCTTCCCGCCCAGTCCCGCTCCTTCCCCCGAGAGCACTGCACCCTCGCGCCTCCCCCCAGCACCTCCTGACA
Organism: Lepidochelys kempii; assembly: GCF_965140285.1. Taxonomy (NCBI): domain Eukaryota; kingdom Metazoa; phylum Chordata; order Testudines; family Cheloniidae; genus Lepidochelys; species Lepidochelys kempii. Next base: position 261,532,247 of record NC_136381.1, read on the forward strand.
CTGTGAAACAGCTGATCTGCGGCAGGCGGTAGGCTCTGGGAGGGAGGGGGAGGCCCTGATTGGTGGAGCCCGCCGGTGGGCAGGAGGTGCTGTGGGGAGGGAGAGGCATTGATAGGGGTGCTAAGCACCCACCATTTTTTGTCCCGTGGGTGCTCCAGCCCCAGAGCACCCACAGAGCTGGCACCTATGCTCGCCACTGCACAGCCGGAGCTCAGGACTGGAGCCAGGGGCCAGCACCTGCTGCCACATAGCTGGAACCAGGGGCTGGAGGCTGAGACCCAGCAGCTGGAGGCTAGGGCCATGTGGCTGGAGCTGGGGGGCTCAGTATCCACTGCCCAGCACGGCCAGCCTCCTGAATTCCCACCGATGGAGCCTGCCGCCCAAACTCCCTGCCCCCAACGTGGGTCAAGAACTCACCTTGCTCCTGCAGCGTTGTGCCCCAGCTCTCTCCAGTGGCAGGGCAGCACATCCAGGAGAGACAAGGAGGGAGTGGGAGGGGCTGATGCTTTGCCCCTCGCCCCCATCACTGCCCAGGAGTCTGTCGCAGCCGCACAAAAACCCCCTGTTGGCCACGGTGGTCACATTTGAAAAATGTTTGCATAGTGTGTGTTGCTTGTCTCCCTCTGTGCCACACAGGAACAGAAGGTACATTCAATGAAGGGTCTGTAAGCTTAATTTTGTAAGCCCTGTAAACAATCTGAACAATAGAAAAGAGGAAAATGGCATCAAGGAAACATCCGAATGGATGCAAATAGCAAGAACATTAAATACAAGGTGTCTTTGTCTTTCCAGAGTTAATATGATGCCTTAAAATATAAGATGGTGATAGCTATCCTCAAAAGTGGGAAATTAGATTTGCTAGAGTTAGAGAATTGGAAATAAATTCTGCTCTAATTTAAATGGGTGTAAATCTGGAGTAAATCCACTGAAGTCAGTGGAGTTACTCTGTGTTTAGTGGTGTAACAATGAGTAGAATTTGGCCCATGGAGTTGGGATGGGCTGTGTCCTGCGGAACCTGTGAGGCCATGCCCCATAAAACATCTGTTTCTATTCAAGTTTTTATAGGTTAATACAATGGACCCACCAATGTTATTGTCCTTTTTCTGCATTCCTCTGGCTTGATCGCAAACTAATGAACACAATGCACTCAGACGAATGTCAGTACGAACAGGGAGTTTGCAGGAGGCAAAGCCTGCAGTATTTAACAGTGGTGGCATTAGCATTGTCCTTTTCCCTGATGCACGTAGCCTGAGTGTAATCACATCAAGGGCAATAAACTCAATCACACTAAATGCTGTCAGGAATAACTAGCATTAGGCGAAATCATCTGCAAATAAAACCATCGTGGGCCTTCAAGTTTGATCAACGCAGCTGTGTGGATGGGATAAACAAAAGTATCAAACCTTATTAGAGTTAAATCAATTCTAATTCAAAACATAACATACAAATTTAAGAGAGACACATCCCCGATGAATGTTCCAACCTCCTTCTAGTTTCAGTTTAATGTTCACGAAAAAGCTATGCCAATGCAATTGAAAATCACATTAGTTGTGATGAGGATGCTTGACTTTTTCTTTAGCTGAAACATGGCTTGGCATTTTCCTCTCTCTTTCAGGCCAGCGTTTTATCCCCCCTGTAGGAAAACAGGAACACAGGAATTGCCACACAAGATCAGACTCATGGTCCATTGAGTCTAGTAGCCTGCCTCTGACAGTGGACAGATTCAGATGTTGTAGAGGAAGGTGTAAGAATCCTGCAATAGACAGCTGTAGATAATCTGTTAGATCACATCCTGATCTTTAATACTTAGAGATTGGCTTTAAGCCCTGAAGCATAAGGTTTACGATCCCTTCCAAAATGTGTTGTAATTAATTATGATAATTTGGGAATTTTTGATATCTATGAGGCTTGTCCCTAATGACACCTCAGAAAGATCAGGTGATTTCCCTCTAAAGATCAGCAGGAAACTACAAAGGAAGGCACGCTCAAGAAACTGTGTCAGAGACTGCAGGGAGTGAGGAAAGACCCCGAGAGAAGGGAGTCGAAGCCTAAAGGCTGAGTTCCAGCCAGGTAAAGCCTGACAGCGATGACTGGATTGGGTCACAGCTCTGGGAAGGAGAGCTGGGGATTCCCTATCTAAGGGGGAGAGAGAGACACACTAAACAGGGGTTGGAGCCTGAAGGGCTACTGTGTTCACCTGAGGCCTGAATAAACTGGACCCTAAAAGGACGAATGTTTTAAACATTGTGGACTGTGCAATTCTTAAGGGACCCTGAAGAGGGGGCTACAGGGGCAGTGTGCTGCAGAGCGACTGCTGGCCATGAGGGGGTGCTCATCTGTTACAATATCCATATAAAGGTCCAGTCCCCTTTTTAACTTTCTAAGTTCTGGCCTCAATGATTTCCTGTGGCAATGAATTCCACAGTCTAATTATTATGTATTATTATGTATTATCTGTAATAGTGTAATGCCTAACAGCCCCAGTCACGGACCCAGGACCCCATTGTGTTAGACACTGTACAAATAGAGAACAAAAAGATGACCCCTGCCCTATACAGCATAATGTGTGACAAAGTATTTCCTTTTACTGGTTTTGAATTTCCCACCATTACATTTCATGGAACGTCCGCCTTGTTCCTGTGTTATGAGACAGGTAGGACAGAAACTCCCGATCTCGCCTCTCTAGACCATTCTTTATTTTATTTATCTGTCCAAGGTAAACAATCCCAATCTTTTCAATCCCTCTTCCGGGCCCTTGATCATTCAGGTTGTTCTTCTCTCAACCCCCTCTACTTCTGCAATCTCCTTGTGGAGATGGTGGTATGCATCTGAGACTACACTGTAGTTCGTTGTGGAACGCCTTCAGTACTGAACCTTGTTTGGAACTGTGATAAAACTTCTTTGATGGACATCCAGCCATCCAGTTAGCGGTAAAATCCTCTTGGTGACTCTTCTCTGCTTGCTTTATCTGTAAAGGGTTAAAAAGTGCCCCAGATAAAGAAAAATAGAAGTGGGCACCTGACCAAAAGAGCCAATGGGAAGGTAGAACTTTTTAAAATTGGGAAAGAAACTTGTCCTTTGTCTGTTGTTCTCTGGGCTGGAGGGTCAGAGCAGACATGCTATAAGCAGCTTAAGCCAGGTGTGATCATAACTCATCAGATCATGCCTAGAACTACTTATCTGAACTCCAAATGTGTAAGCAGATCAGAATGTTTAGCTAGACGTGATCAGGGTTATTTCTTTTATTTCTTATTGGCTTGTGGACTCCTCTGTGCTAACCCCAGATGCTTTTGTTTGCTTGTAACCTTTAAGATGAACTCCCAAGAAAGCTATTTTGGGTGCTTGATTTTTGGAATTGCTCTTTTAAAATCTAGCCAAAGCCTAAGTTCCAGATGTATTTTCTTTCTTTTTGTTTTTAATAAAATTTACCTGTTTTAAGAACAGGATTGGATTTTTGGTGTCCTCAGAGGTTTGTGCATGTTGTTTGATTAGCTGGTAGCCACAGCTAATTTCCTTTGTTTTCTTTCTCAGCTCTTCCCCGGGGGAGGGGGTGAAAGGGCTTGAGGGTACCCCACAGGGTGGCATTCCCAAGTGCTCCTTTCTGGGTTCAAAGGATTGGGGGTTTTTTTTGCATTTGGGTGGTGGCAGCGTTTACCAAGGCAATGTCAGAGAAAAGCTGTAACCTTGGGAGTTTAATACCAGTCTGGAGTGGCAAGTGTTAATTTTTAAAATCCTTGTGGGCCCCACTTCTACAGTAGGAGTGACAGAGTGGGGATTCAGCCTTGACAGGAGCACTGAAGACAACTCCGAGGAGCAGAAATGATCAAACAAATTTGCTGATGGGGCAGAGAGCAGGAAGGAGAGATGCAGCATCGTAGGAAACTGATCTGTGACTAGATCCAGGGACTCTGTCTTTTCCCTTAGAGATGAAGGGCCCTGTTCACTCTGCTACCCTCCAGCCCAGCTGGGCCTGGATCAGAGGGCATTGCAGCCCAGTTTCTGGCAAACATCTTGTCACGTCACTTCTATGAATCTGCGATTTCTATGAGACCATGCAGAGCAGCAGTGTGTAAATACCCTGGCGGTCTACTACCATGGATTTAGCATGCCTCATTCCACAATACAAAAGACACTGTATAACCCCAACAAAGGACTTCACAGGGAAATGTCCAGTGAACTAGATAATAAGAAGCAAGAACTACTAGCCTAGTGGAAGGCATTTTGTTTCCCCCATGGTTGACTTCGGTTAATAATATTACATGAAGTTAGATGGATGTGAATTGTAAAATAGTCCAGTTGCTTCTTTTTCTTAAAGGACAATTATGTTATTCTAATAACATTTCATATTCTGTCTCTACTGTTACCCTGCCCTGTCCCCCTATACCCAGACCCCCATATGTCTCTTTTATGCATCTGGGGCATGATCCAGCAAGACACTTAGCCCATGCTTAACTTTAATCTGATTTCAGTGGGGCAACTCACCTGCTTAAAGTTAAGCCCATGCTTAAGTGCTTTGCTGGATTGTGTAAAGTGGGAACTTTCTGGGGCAAAACTGTCAGTGTTCTTGCTCTGTACAGAACTTAACACCATGGGGCCCTGAGCCTAGCCTGTGTTTGATAGGCACTACTACAAAATAAAGAAATAATAGTAATTCTATGAAATTTCATGGGAAGCGAAAAAGTGTAGCTTTGAAGTAGCTTCTCCAGCTGCAAAAATTAATCTTTATACCCTGTGATGGGGTGTGTACCCCACACTGGTGCTTGATTTTGTCTGTATTAGCTGGCTTTTATTTTTAATATGTGTCAGAAATAGTAAAGCCTTAGACAGGCACTATTCCATGTTCCATATCCATTGAAATAAATGACACAATGATTCTCAGAAAGGAAAGAGAAATATGTTTTGTCTCCCTTCCTCCATGTTTTGTTGCTGGCATGATATTAGTCTAGGGTTCCTGGAGGAGGAAGTATTCCTTCAATATTGCCAGGCTGCATATGCAGTGTGTATGTGGTTTATGGTGTACCCAGAATGTTTACATTCCAATAAACATGCTGAGGTTTTATTGTTGTGAAGAGGACCTGGAAAATGAGCTGAGATTGAGGGCTGATCAGCTAGAAACAGGAAACACTGCAATTTGGTTGACACATTAGATTATACTCCTGATAATATGCTCATTTCCAAGCCACTTTTGACCGGGAATTCCCAACTAAAGTATACAATCCGGCCCACTGAACTTTTGTCCTTGACAAATTCCCTGTCATTTTGCATCATGGATACATCAGAACAATAAAACTGAAAGATTTACAAGCAATACTATCTCAGAGTGGCAAAGAAATAGCTCCCACATTATAAATACCAATGGCCTGACCCTTCTCTCAATTCCACTGAAATCAGTGGACATACCACCTTTTATGGATGGGGAAAGTGTCCCAGGAGGTGGGCTATGGAAACCCTGGTCTAAAGGGGTGAGTTTTCAGGCTGGGGACGCCAGGACTTGAATGACCTAGTCCCAGGAAGGAAGATTGTGGTGCTCTGAACCTAGTGCTGGATGAAAAGGGGGGCTCTTTTGTGGGCTGGGCTATGTTGAATAAATTAGATCCCAAGAGAGGGGGAAATATTGGGTTTTTTAAATCTTTTGGCCATGGGTGGATTATTTGCAATAATCTGAAGGGAAAGCAAGGCAGGGGACAGCAATTGCATGCCATCCTGTAAGGGAGCATGCTTGCATAGCAGACCTTATATTTGCGGCATTGTAAGGTACAGAAAAGTTATTTCAGGTTATTTTTCCATGTTCCTAAAATCTATGCCAGCTGGTGGTATCAGGAAGGGAACCCAATGGCAATAAAGGACCACTAACAGAAAGCACCTAAGACAACTTCCCCGCTCCCCCTCTAAGCTAAGTGTAGACAAGCACACACGTTCAGTGTAATGCCAGGGGACAAGAACTGTCCTCTAGCTGTGAGGCAAGGGGAGGCCCCTTCTGGGCTTACTCACCAGCTAGCCACCCTGTCTCTTCCATGGAAGAGCGTAATATTCTATGGTTCCCACCAATGTTCCCTCTAATTTTTGACGGGCTGTGGGCGCAAATAATTTCTTCTGTGCAAATTTTTGTGTGCACGTTGTTTTGCCACACGTGTGGGGTTTAGAATCTGTGTGCGTGCGCCCACACGGACAGCTTAGAGGGAACGGTGGTTCCCACTGGCCATAGGATGGTTTGGGGACTCGTCTTCACTGCAGTGGTAGGTTGAGGTAAAACTTGAGTGTTGCCCCACCTAAGTTCCCTCTAAGCTGTGCGGCCGCGCGGCAGGCTATCAAGAGCCGCACAGGCACACAGCCACAGGGGCCCGGACTGGAGAGGCACCTCTCCCCTGGCCCTGGTCCCGGCCCCGGAGCTGCCGCGGCAGGGAGCAGCACTCTCCTGCAGCCCCAGGCTGCTACGGTGAGAGAGGGCTGGGGGGAGTCCTCTCACCCCACTACAGCCCCGGGGCAGCCTGCACCCCAAACCTCTCTTTCCTGGCCCCACCCCAGAGCCCACATCCCCAGCCAGAGCCCTCACCCCTGGCATCCCAACCCTCTGCCCCAGCCCTGAGCCCCCTCCCACACTCCAAACCCCTTGGCCCTACCCCCGCCACCCATCACCTCCATTTTGGCGCACATAACAAAATTCATTCCGCGCATGGATGGGAAAATTAGAGGGAACACTGCCCCACACCCAACTCCTGTGCTCAGCGGTGCTTTAAACTCCAGCTCGCTGGCCTGCGGGGAGAGGCGTGGCTGATGCTGGAGCTAGCGAAGGCGTGGGGAACGGGGCTGTGCGGCTAATACAAACATTGCGCCGCTCCTGGGGATTGCCTGGTGAGCGCTCTCACTCAAGCTAGGCTAACTCGAGAGGAGTTCGCACAAGCTAACACTGCAGGGAAGACATCACCTGACCTTCAGAATTTACTTGCTTCTCATTATCCACCTTCCTCTCTTCCCCCTCTCTATATTTTAATATCTCTTCCTCCGCTCGTCTCCTCTCTCTTTTCCCCCTGTTCCTACTGCTCTTATTTAGCCTGCAGGTACCCACCTACCAAATAGCAACAGTGATCATAAAGGATCTGTTTTCACTGTAATAAAAGACCTGCAACATGGCCAAAACTGGCCCAGGTCAGCTGATACAAGCTTGTGGGATATAAAATAGCAGTGTAGGCGTTGAAGCACCAGTGCTGTGTGCCCGCGTCAGCTGACCTGGGCCCTGAGACTCAATGCAGCAGGATTTTTATCGCAGTGAAGATGTACCTAAAGAGACATGTAGCGTGGTACTTAACTACCTTGGCTGCTGTGTTGATAGCAGTCTCTTTTGCTTATGCATGCAGCATAGCTACCAGTAGGCGACAAGTGGATTTCTGTCTGTTTGCAATTGATAATTGTTACTTGTACTTAGATCCACTTTGGTTTTTAAACTAAACTAAATAAATACATAAAAGTATTTACGTGCAGATTTTTCCTCCTTTTGGTTTTTAAGCTAAACTAAATAAATACATAAAAGTATTTACTTGTAGATTCTTCCTCCTTAAGGGCCCAATTCCAAGCTGAGTCCTTCTACTGACTTCACTTGGCTTTGGATCAGGCCTCAAAGGCATTGATTTGACATCTGACACTCGATTTAAACCAGCCAGTCCTAAATGTTAATCCACAGAGCATTTGTGAGTTGTACCTTTATTGCATTCTGTGTAATGAGTGGCTTTTGCCTAGCAATGGGTCACCCTCCAGAGGTTCAGTTCTGGGGTTTGTCTCCAAGAAGCATCCAAAAAAGTTCATCAAAAGATGCTATTTTTGAAGATGATCTTTAAAGCTGTAACTCCCACAAGGAAAAGCCATTCCTGTGAGACTGCCAGCATTGCCCTCTCACAGCATTTTGATCCCAGAAAGGCTCAGAAAGGTTGTTGGGGAGAGGGGGAAAGAGGGAATCTAAATGAATGTCCCCAAATCTTCAAGAATGTTCATTTCCAGATCTGAGCCAAGGTTCCAGGGTGATGGGGAGAGGGCATCTGAACTGATGTGCTATCCCTGCTTTTGATGGATAACCATGAACTCGATGTAATTCTTAAGTAGTTTCATTTAAGTCAACAGGCAGGATTCTCCACTTAAAATGGTTCCACACCAGTATCATTCTGTTGCCTTCAGTGGAGTTACTCCTGATTTACAGTGGCACAAGAAAGGGGAAAATCTGTCCTCAGCTCTTTCCAGGAGCTTTCTAGTAATCGGCATATGCACAATGTGCCCAGCCATTTGATGGCATCGTCATCAGCCAGATGGCGATCCAGTAGCCCGCCATCAAAATAAGTCAGTGGGCGCTCGGCAATGATATGCAACATCGTCTGTAGGTGACTGCAGCTTTCTAGTGGTATACTTCTAGCCAGCTCCCTACTGCCACTGCAATTTGGAAACTGGTGTTCAGCTCATAATTAGTTATACCAACCTCTTAGGAACCGCTGCTGTGGCCTGGATAACAAATTACCTAAGGGCCAGCCAGAGGAATCATTGTGAAATATAAGCTGAGAAACCTTGTACAGGAGATTAAATAGATAATGGGACTAGAAAGAAAAAAGCCCCCATGCAATAATAATGGACGAATGTTTACTTGAGTCACCACCTGCTGCTTGCATCAAATGATACTGCCCACACAACAGATCTTGTGTTATGTAATTCACTACAGAGGGCATCAGAGCTCCAGCAAACAGCATGAGGCTCAGCAGGACAATAGCCAGCCACAGAAATACCATCTGTGATTGTTCTCAAGGCTGTGATTGGGGGAACTGTAATAAGAAGAACATGCCAGATCTCAGCTGGAATAAATTGATGAAGTTCCCTTGAAATCAATGCGGATTTACACCTGCTCAGGATCTGCCCCCCGTGGAACTTAAAAACCTGCTCTTGGTCATCTCAGGAGATGGACCTGCTCTGAGAGAGAAATCATAAGGTTTAAGAAGGGGCCATGATCATTGCATTCAGGAGAAACCACTGCTGGTAAGGGCAGTTCATTATACTGGGCCCGAGTCCTGAGATCCTATCTCTTGGCCCATACTGGGGCCTGATGCAGACAAAAGTGTTTCGTGCCAGGTCAGTCAGTGAGGTTGCCCATCGTGGAGTTTCTTCCCACTCTGAAGCGGGAGGACTGAGCTTTGCCCCCTGTGAAAGAAGCAGGTTGTTCAGCGAACCCTTAAAATCTGAGCAGATTTGCTGGAGTTAAACTCCTCCCCTGTCCCTCCAGCTCTCTGGCTCCAATGGAGCTGCACTGACAGGACCTCTCCCACCCCCTGCTCTTTAATCAAGCTACGCTTTTATACCATGCCCGTTGTGTAGTATCCAGCTGCTTCTTTTCCCTCTGCCCTCCAGACGGGGTCCCTGGTCACTGGGGTGCGCCACAGGCTGCAGTCACTTTCCTGCAGGTAGATGACAACATGCAGGGTCCAGAAAAGCTGGAGAGGGAGGCAGGTAGGGACACTGCTACTCAGGCAGCAGATGTCCCCTCCATGTGGGTATGGAGGTAACCAGTACGCAGGGCATCCTCTGAACTTCGATCAACAGAATACATGCGGGGTCTCAGGAAACCCTGCTTTGACTTTATTGGGAAGAGAACCACCTGTAGGTGGAACTGTTCACTGCATCTGAAAAGTTGTGCTGAGAGCTATTGAAGTACCGCTCTACTCCTGAGTGGGTGGGCTAGGAGGGCTGACAAGAGCTGGCTCCTTCTATGGACAATGGCATGCTTCTTCCACCCACTCCTCTTCCACTCCCAGCAGATTCAGCCAGCAGCTGTGGGCTCCCCGACTCCCACAAGCCAAAACTCAGAGGATGCAACGTCCCTGGGAAAACAAGAGATTTGCACAGTGTTTCATAGGTAATAACATGAGTGGCCTCCATGCTTGTAAAACTAAACTGGCTCTTTGTTAAGAGAACTATTTAGATTGGGCGCTGCAGCGAGCATTTAAGCCATGTGCACACAGACTGACCTCCTGGTGCCTCCTCCAAATTCTTCCCCCCTGGAACGTGTGCTCCTCCCTGCAAGTTCCATGCGGGCTGCTCCACACAGGACCCAGCTAAGCTGAACTATCCTAGACCACCCAGCTCTAGCTGCAGTCCTGAGAATGAGAGGCAATTGTGAAAGGGGCAAGGGGCTTTGTAGTGAGGGAAACTGAGGCATGGAGGTTAACGATGGCACTTTCAAAATGGGTCCTGGAGTCAGACACCAACATTCATATTTAGGTGAATAAACTAAAGGAGAGCTGTTGGGGTCTGACACTGCTAAAAATCCACCTACTTATTCATGTGCCTTAGCTACGGATGTGCAGCAGGATTAACGTTTTTAAAAGTGGTGACTTGCTTGTTGGAGTCTCAATCTTCAGTTGTCCAACAGGAGGCAGCTCTTGAAAAGGTAGGGGCAAGTCAGAGGGAGCAAAGGATATTCAGCACCTTTGAAAACACAGGCAACAGTGCTCTCAAGATGGGCTTCATCCAGGAATCAGTGGAGGGGATCCTTTGGCGTGAGGGATACGGGGGAGGGGGGTGTCAGACTACATGATCTCAGTGGTCCCTTTTGGCTTTAAAGTCTATGAACCTGGACATCCAAACACTGAGTCACTCAAAAGGAGCGGACGCTTCAAATTTTGGGCCTCGGTGACCAAAGTTTAGGCACCCAAGTTTAACTATTTTGCTCCTCAGATCCTGTTAATGATGTGCCTCAAACAAATACTCATATCTGGCTGCTAAAAAAAGACCTTTTATCTGTACTCTTTCATACCAGCAGATAACGTTAGGGATTAGTCATTAAACACAGAGCTGGCAGTTCCGCATGATTTTATCACTCCCTGCTCTGGTTGAAATGGCTTGAAATGTCAATAAGCCTGTATTCAACGCCCTGCACTTGGCTATCTATGCAAATATGAGACTCTCATAAAAAGTATTCAGATAGTTTGTTCCTCATGTAAGGGAACTGTTGCCTGCCCCCTTACTAACATTCAGTGGGGGTGATTTAGTTGCTAGCTCCCAGTACTGAAAAGGGGGAAGGGTCGATGGGGAATCAGGACCCTGAGACTGACAGCCCCCAGGAACCATGGGGAGAGGCCAATGCTCCAGGTCAGCCTGAATGACCGGGCGGGCAGGCTAATCAGGGAGTCAGGAGGCCAGGGAGGTCCCGTCCTCCGTGTGAGCTGAAATTACCTGAGTCAGACAGAGTGGGGCCGAGCTAAGGAGAAAGCAGGGGCCCAAGCTGAGCTGGGGAGCAGAACTGGGCCAGATCCAGAGAGAGCAGACCCTGTCCTGGGAGCAAAGCTGCAGCCCCAAAGCCAGAGGCACAGCCCAAAGAGAGCAGACTTGTCCTGGGAGCAGAGCTGCAGCAACCAGAGCCAGAGGGGCCAGAGAAGCAGCCCAGGGAGCTGGAGGCAGAGCAGCAGCCGTGCAGAGACAAGAGTGGTGCAGCTGGGGCTGGAGCAGTCCGGAGCTGGGTGCGGTGAGCAGCTGGGGAGAGCGAGGGGGGACCCTGGGCAGTGGGCCCAGCACAGGGAGACGCCTCAGCCAAGAGGCTCTGCAGGCCAGGCTTGGATCGTAACCCCGACAGCGCGGGGATGACACTGGGAAGAAGGGTCCTACCACTTAGAGCCTGAGAGCGTGTGGCCATCACCAGAGCAAGCGTCCAACCCACAGCATCCCTGCAGCACAGCCAGGGCCGGAGAAGGAGGCCTGGGACTTACAAGGAACAGACTGGTTTCAGAGTAACAGCCGTCTTAGTCTGTATTCGCAAAAAGAAAAGGAGGACTTGTGGCACCTTAGAGACTAACCAATTTATTTGAGCATAAGCTTTTGTGAGCTACAGCTCACTTCATCGGATGCATACTGTGGAAAGTACAGAAGGTCTTTTTATACACACAAACCATGAAAAAATGGGTGTTTACCACTACAAAAGGTTTTCTCTCCCCCCACCCCACTCTTCTGCTGGTAATAGCTTATCTAAAGTGATCACTCTCCTTACAATGTGTATGATAATCAAGTTGGGCCATTTCCAGCACAAATCCAGGTTTTCTCCCCATCCCCCCCCACAAACCCACTCTCCTGTTGGTAATAGCTTATATAAGGAACAGACTGTGAACCGCCCTGACGTTCCAGAGACACTGTTTGTGATGTTCCCTGCCACCAAGCGGGTTGATGTGTTTCCTTTAACCTTTCCCGTTTTTCCTTATTCTTTTTAAAATTAATTGTTGATTAAATAACTTGCAGTTGCTTTAACTTGTATGTAATGGTCAGTGGGTCAGAGAAATGCGCAGTGCGGAGAGAGTACCCCGGCATGGGGACATCCTAGCCCCTGTCCTAGGTGACCACAGCAGGGTTGGGGGTCGAGCCCCCCAGGAATCCTGGGCCCAGCCTTGTTGGGGTTACGAGGACTCTGCCAGACAGGAGAGTGGAGCCCTCAAGGGCAGGGAGGCCACTGGGTAAAGGAAGTGGGAGCGAGGACTCAGATCCTTTCACTAGCCCACTTCACCGGGGTAGTGCAGAAGCCAGGAATGTTCCCCACAATAGCAGGACTATTCCCCTGCTTACACTCAGAATTAGCTCTGTCTCATACACCAGGGTACTTCATAGCACGGTGTTAGCTTCATCCCCCTTACTGTCATTTACATAACTAATATGCATTTGCTTAAATATCTCTGTCATAAAAATAAAGGGAAGGGTAACCATCTTTCTTTATACAGTGCTATAAAATCCCTCCTGGCCAGAGGCAAAATCCTTTCACCTGTAAAGGGTTAAGAAGCTAAGGTAACCTTGCTGGCACCTGACCTAAAATGACCAATGAGGGGACAAGATACTTGTAACGATGCTGGTTCTGGCGGGACCCAACTGAGAGTGCCAATTCAGGACACATTAAAGGAGGGCAGTTACAGCCCAAGGCTGGGGTTTTTCCACCTCTACGGCAAACCAAACCAGCCAAACAGAGCAGACTTTGGTCTCACCCCACTGGCTAACCACAAGTCACACAAGCAATTCCCTTAGACACTCCAGTTTCCCCATATCACCACCAGTGCCACTCGTTATGGGGACAGATGGTTATGAAAACCAATACCCCGGTAAAAGAAAAAAGGTCTCTCGATCCCAAAGGATAAAGCCCCAGACCTAGGTCAATATACAAATCAGATCTTACCCACAAATCATGCTGTTGCCAAACCTTTAGAATCTAAAATCTAAAGGTTTATTCATAAAAGGAAAGAAATATAAATGAGAGCTAGAATTGGTTAAATGGAATCAATTACATACAGTAATGGCAAAGTTCTTGGTTCAGGCTTGCAGCAATGATGGAATAAACTGCAGGTTCAAATCAAGTCTCTGGAGAACATCCACAGCTGGGAGGGGTCACTCAGTCCTTGGTTCAAAGCTTCAGTGTAGCAAAGTTCCTCCAGAGGTAAGAAGCAGGATTGAAGACAAGATGGAGGAGCTGCAGCAGCTTTTTATAGTCTCTTGCCATGTGGTCTTTCTTTCTTTGTCCCTAAGACCAACTGTCCATCACATGGCCTGGAAAAACCTCAGAGTTCTGTCCACAGGCAGGTCCCTGCATACCTTGCTGAATCCCAAGGCGAGTCTGCCTTCTCTCAATGGGTCACTTGTATAGCTGATGGTCCTTAATGGGCCATCAAGCAGGCTAGGCAGAGCTGACACCAACTTGTCTGGAGTGTTCCCCAAAAGCATAGAACAAATTTGAAATACAGACAGTATAGAGCCAATATTAATAACTTTAACTATAAAAATGATACACACATATAGACAGCATAATCATGACCAGCAAACCATAACCTTGTCTTAGACACCTCATTTGACCCACTTTATACAAGATTTGGTGCCACTATAGGACTTTGGTTGCAACAATGATCTATACAGTCCTAGCTTATGTCAATAACGTCACAATACTTTCAAATCTGGAGGTGGGGGGAAGGCTTTTGTCAGTCTGTGAGATACCTTTGCTGGGAACAGATCAAGGATGCAAGCCCTCCAACTCCTGTAAAGTTAGTAAGTAATCTAGCTAGAAAATGCATTAGGTATTCTTTGTTTTGGCTTGTAAATTCGCTGTGCTGGAGGAAATGTGTATTCCTGGTTTTGTGTTTTTGTAACTTAAGGTTTTGCCTAGAGGGATTCTCTATGTTTTGAATCTGACTGCCTGTAAGATTATCTTCCATTCTGATCTTACAGAGATGTTCTCTTTATCTTTTTTTGGTTCTTCTAACAAAGTTCTGTTTTTAAGAATCTGATTGGGTTTTGGGGTCTTAAAAATCCAAGGCTGGTTTGTACTCATCTTGTTTATTCTCAAGCCTCCCCAGGAAAGGGGGTGTAAGGGTTTGGGGGGATATTTTGGGGAAGTAGGAACTCCAAGTGGTCCTTTCTCTGATTGTTTGTTAAATCACTTGGTGGTGGCAGCGTTTTACCTAATCCAAGGGCAAAGACTTTGTGCCTTGGGGAAGTTTTAACCTATGCTGGTAGAAATAAGCTTAGGGAGTCTTTCATGTGGGTCCCCACATCTGTACCCAAAAGTTCAGAGTCGGGAAGGAACCTTGACAATCTCTTTAACTGATAGTAAAAAAAACCCACACGCAAACAGGCACCAGCCCTGTGAGGATTACAGGGTTCAAACTCTAAGAACACCTATCTCACCTAGCCTCACCTGCTTATGGAGCATTCCCCCATGGCAATTTAGGACAGTGCTTTTTTGCTATCATGTGGGAGCCTCCATTGTTCACTGCCTGAGGGTTGGGAACCAGGAAATCCCTTGTTCTAACCAACACACCCCTCTCCATTTCCCTCTTACCACAATCCAAAGGATCCGAAGCAGAGAGGAAGGAGGGTGGGTAGTGGAGTACAGATAGAGACCGACATCTCAAAGAACCTCCAGTTACAGTAAAGTCTGGGAAAGGTACTCTGGGTATATCTACACAGTAATTGGACACCGGTGGCTGGCCCGAGCCGGCTGCCTCAGGCTTGTGGGGCTTGGGCTGTGGGTCTGTGTCATTGCTGTGTAGACTTCTGAGCTCGGGCTAGAGCCCAAGCTCTGGGACTCTAAGAAGACCAAGCTTGGAAGTCTACACAGCAATGAAACAGCCCCACAGCCAAAGCCCGATGAACCCAAGTTGGTTGGCACAGGCCAGCCGCGGGTGGCTAGACACTGAGTAGACACACCCTCAGGGTGTGAAAATAAGGTGGAATATATTGCTTAGCATAAGTAGTTAACACATATTCTAAGAAACCATTCAAAGACCTCTGCAGTCATAGGACAAAAAAAGGGGGGAGGGGAGTTACATATTGTCTAGGAGAGTTATGAATTTAAGCTCCTCTTTTGAAGGTGTTGTGGAGGTTCCCTTTGCGGACAGGGACTGAGAGGTCAGATATGGAGCGATTGCTGGCTGTATTTCAAGGAATCCCTGTTGAGGTTACAGGGACAAACCATCCCGATGAATCGAAAGAATAGTAAATATGGCAGGCGACCAGCTTGGCTTAATGGTGAAATCCTAGCGGATCTTAAACATAAAAAAGAAGCTTACAAGAAGTGGAAGGTTGGACATATGACCAGGGAAGAGTATAAAAATATTGCTCGGGCATGTAGGAATGTTATCAGGAGGGCCAAATCGCACCTGGAGCTGCAGCTAGCCAGAGATGTCAAGAGTAACAAGAAGGGTTTCTTCAGGTATGTTGGCAACAAGAAGAAAGCCAAGGAATGTGTGGGCCCCTTACTGAATGAGGGAGGCAACCTAGTGACAGAGGATGTGGAAAAAGCTAATGTACTCAATGCTTTTTTTGCCTCTGTTTTCACTAACAAGGTCAGCTCTCAGACTGCTGCGCTGGGCATCACAAAATGCGGAAGAGATGGCCAGCCCTCTGTGGAGATAGAGGCGGTTAGGGACTATTTAGAAAAGCTGGACGTGCACAAGTCCATGGGGCCGGACGAGTTGCATCCGAGAGTGCTGAAGGAATTGGCAGCTGTGATTGCAGAGCCACTGGCCATTATCTTTGAAAACTCGTGGCGAACCGGGGAAGTCCCGGATGACTGGAAAAAGGCTAATGTAGTGCCAATCTTTAAAAAAGGGAAGAAGGAAGATCCTGGGAACTACAGGCCAGTCAGCCTCACCTCAGTCCCTGGAAAAATCATGGAGCAGGTCCTCAAAGAATCAATCCTGAAGCACTTGCATGAGAGGAAAGTGATCAGGAACAGCCAGCATGGATTCACCAAGGGAAGGTCATGCCTGACTAATCTAATCGCCTTTTATGATGAGATTACTGGTTCTGTGGATGAAGGGAAAGCAGTGGATGTATTGTTTCTTGACTTTAGCAAAGCTTTTGACACGGTCTCCCATAGTATTCTTGTCAGCAAGTTAAGGAAGTATGGGCTGGATGAATGCACTATAAGGTGGGTAGAAAGCTGGCTAGATTGTCGGGCTCAACGGGTAGTGATCAATGGCTCCATGTCTAGTTGGCAGCCGGTATCAAGTGGAGTGCCCCAAGGGTCGGTCCTGGGGCCGGTTTTATTCAATATCTTCATAAATGATCTGGAGGATGGTGTGGATTGCACTCTCAGCAAATTTGCGGATGATACTAAACTGGGAGGAGTGGTAGATACGCTGGAGGGGAGGGATAGGATACAGAAGGACCTAGACCAATTGGAAGATTGGGCCAAAAGGAATCTGATGAGGTTCAATAAGGATAAGTGCAGGGTCCTGCACTTAGGACGGAAGAACCCAATGCACAGCTACAGACTAGGGACCGAATGGCTAGGCAGCAGTTCTGCGGAAAAGGACCTAGGGGTGACAGTGGACGAGAAGCTGGATATGAGTCAGCAGTGTGCCCTTGTTGCCAAGAAGGCCAATGGCATTTTGGGATGTATAAGTAGGGGCATAGCGAGCAGATCGAGGGACGTGATCGTTCCCCTCTATTCGACATTGGTGAGGCCTCATCTGGAGTACTGTGTCCAGTTTTGGGCCCCACACTTCAAGAAGGATGTGGATAAATTGGAGAGAGTCCAGCGAAGGGCAACAAAAATGATTAGGGGACTGGAACACATGAGTTATGAGGAGAGGCTGAGGGAGCTGGGATTGTTTAGCCTGCAGAAGAGAAGAATGAAGGGGGATTTGATAGCTGCTTTCAACTACCTGAAAGGGGGTTCCAAAGAGGATGGCTCTAGACTGTTCTCAATGGTAGCAGATGACAGAACGAGGAGTAATGGTCTCAAGTTGCAGTGGGGGAGGTTTAGATTGGATATTAGGAAAAACTTTTTCACTAAGAGGGTGGTGAAACACTGGAATGCGTTACCTAGGGAGGTGGTAGAATCTCCTTCTTTAGAGGTTTTTAAGGTCAGGCTTGACAAAGCCCTGGCTGGGATGATTTAACTGGGAATTGGTCCTGCTTTGAGCAGGGGGTTGGACTAGATGACCTTCTGGGGTCCCTTCCAACCCTGATATTCTATGATTCTATGATTCTATGATTCTATGTTTTGTGAAAAGTGTTTGCCCACAGGTGACAGGGTGTTTTAAGCTGCCAGGGCAGGAAAGTAGGGGCAGAAGTAGACTTGGCACATCTGGTGGCAGCTCTCAGGGGGGTTTCTGTGATCCAACCCATCACAGTATGTCTACAGGTTTTGCATCTGTGGTTATGGAAGTGTCTGGTGCAGCTTTGAGTTGTGGGTCCTGGTCTGTGGGGGAGCTTGCTTGTGATGATGAGCTTGGTGAGGTTGGGGGGTTGTCTGAAGGCCAGGAGAAGGGATCTGGGATTCTTTCAGGATGTGGTCCCTATCGGGTATGTGTTGTAACTGTTTAATGATACCCTATATAGGTTCCAGTAATAGGTGACAACTAGGGGTGTGAGGTGATAAGGGTTTTTTTTTCTGTATTGAAGCAGGTTCTCTCAGGGTGGTCCATTCCATGATGCGATTTTTTTCTCTAGTGCAGTGGCAGATTTAGAGTTAGTGGGGCCCTGTGATCAGCTTCATTTTTGGGGTCGCTCCTTGGGACCTAGCCAAGAAAAAGAACATTCTCTCTTATTCCTCTCCCCCAACCCCTGTTTTTCATTCCTTTTTTCTTCATTCCCCTCCTGTAAGTACTAGGAAGTAAATGAAAACAAAATGAGGTACCTTGGTTGTTTTTGTAGTCTAACTTATTTTTCCACAGACCACTGGAAAATCTCTGAGGGTCTCGGCGGACTGCTTAATGATCTTTCCAAATATTATTTGTACCGTGAGCTAACTATTGTAAAGCACTTTGGATAAGAGCACTTTATAAAAAAAAATGTTAAAAAATGTTGGGGTACGGGGTCTGGCCAGGAGTTAGGGTACGGGAGGGGCTCAAGGCTGGGGGTGCAGGGTCTGGGAGGAAGTTAAGGTGCAGGAGCAGGCTGGGGGTTGGGGTGCGGGGTCTGGCCAGGAGTTAGGGTACGGGAGGGGATCAAGGCTGGGGGTGCAGGGTCTGGGAGGAAATTAAGGTGCAGGAGCAGGCTGGGGGTTGGGGTGCGGGGTCTGGCCAGGAGTTAGGGTACGGGAGGGGATCAAGGCTGGGGGTGCAGGGTCTGGGAGGAAGTTAAGGTGCAGGAGCAGGCTGGGGGTTGGGGTGCAGGGTCTGGCCAGGAGTTAGGGTGCGGGAGGGGATCAAGGCTGGGGGTGCAGGGTCTGGGAGGAAGTTAAGGTGCAGGAGCAGGCTGGGGGTTGGGGTGCGGGGTCTGGCCAGGAGTTAGGGTGCGGGAGGGGGCTCAGGGCTGGGGGTGCAGGGTCTGGGAGGAAGGGTGCAGGAGCAGGCTGGGGGTTGGGGTGCAGGGTCTGGCCAGGAGTTAAGATGCAGGAGGGGGCTCCGGGCTGGGGCAGGGGGTTGGGGTGTGGAGCGCATACCTGGGGCAGCTCCCGTTTGGTGCAAGGGGTGCAGGTGGGGATGTGGGGGGTGGGGTGCAAGAGTCGGGGTGAGCAGGGGGCTTGGGGTATGGGGGGGTGCAGGAGTCGGGGGTGTGGGGGTGAAGGAGTCATGGAGGGCAGGGGGCTGGGAGGGTGTGCGGGGGCAGGAGTCAGGGAGGGCAAGTGGCTGGGGGTATGTGAGGGGATGCAGGAGTCATGGCTGGGAGTGGGTGAGGGGGGTGCAGTAGTCAGGGAGGGCAGGGGCTGGGGGTGCAGGAGTCAGGGCTGGGGGTGCAGGCTCTGGGAGGGAGTTAGGATGCAGGAGTGGCCTGGGGGTTGGGGTGCAGGGTCTGGCCAGGAGTTAAGATGCAGGAGGGGGCTCAGGGTTGGGGCAGGAGGTTGGGGTGTGGAGTGCTTACCTGGGGCAGCTCCTGTTTGGTGCGAGGGGTGCAGGTGGGAAGTGGGGGGATGCAGGAGCTTCTGTTTGGTGCGAGGGGTGGGGGTGAGAGTGTGGTGGGTGCAGGAGTCCGGCATGGGGTGGGGGGGTTGGGTATGTGTGGGGGTGCAGGAGTCAGGGCAGGGAACTGGGGGTGTGGCCTCGGGTCGTGGGGGTGCTCCCAGCCCCTGCCCCATCTCAGCCCCCTGCCCTGGGAGGCTTATGGCAGGGGATTGGGGGGGTATGTGTAGGGGGAGTGCGGGGGCCCCGCCTTTGCTCTGCCCTGTCCCAATTCCACCCCCTTCCCCCAGGCCCTGCCTCTGCCTCTTCTCCACCTCTTCCCCCAAGCGTGCTGCTTCCCCACTCCTCCCCCTCCCTCCCTCCCAGAGCGCTGGCAAACAGCTGTTTGGCGGGTGGGGAGGGCCGGGAACGCGGCGCGCTCAGGGGAAGAGGCGGGGGAGGGGGAGCTTGGCTGCCGGTGGGGGCGGAGCCTCCATTAGGAGCCAGCAGGACCAAGCTTCTGCCCCAGCAGCTGCCTGGCCCTGGGGCCCCCTGTCGTTGGGGGGCCCCGTGCCAGGGCACCCTGTGTTTTACTGTAAATCTGCCTCTGCTCAAATGGAGTATCCTTGTGTGGCGAAAGTGGTTTTAAGGAGTATATCCCGGACTTTCTCCTCAGAGCATATTCTGTGGTATCTGAGTGCCTGGCCGTAGATAACAGATTTCTTGGTGTGTCGGGGTGGTTACTGGGTCTGTGAAAATACGTGTGGTGATCCACAGGTTTCTTGTAGTGTTTGTCCAAACAAAAAGATATTACCTCACCCACGTTGTCTCTTGAAACACTGGCGTTTCTCTTCCAGTGGCCAGTCTTTTCCCTGGTCTGTTCTGCTCATCGGGCTTCCCATCTGCAGTAATCAGCTGGAGGAACCTCTTGCTCCTTCTTTACCTGGCCGGATCACAGCTCCTCTGCAGTTCATCATCCTCGATGTACAGAGAAAAGATAAGGAGTACTTGTGGCACCTTAGAGACTAACCAATTTATTTGAGCATGAGCTTTCGTGAGCTACAGCTCACTTCATCAGATGTTTACCGTGGAAACTGCAGCAGCTTCATGCAGTTGATAGATTTCCACTCCATACGGCTAAATGATAATGCCAGGCTAAACGGGTGAACAGCTGAATTTGAAGTCAACCTAATCTGATAGGAGAGGGAGATGCAACATACATTAGAAGAGGTAAATGAATCTAGGCCCTCCATTAGGCCTGTGGTCTCACCGTTAATTAATTCCACACTTGCACTGTACAGGCAAACAACTGTGGTGGTATTATTTTATTCAAATGTATCTCAGTGCAGAGGGCTCACACAAGGCTCTAAGTGACGATTAAGCCCCCATGTTAGGCGTCTTAAACAGGGCATTGCGCAGACCCTCAGCACGGGGGGTGTATTTCACTCCGGGTGAAGTTGGAAACAGGAGAATTATACATGGGAAAATCTGCCCTTCAGTGACTTGTGCAAACAGAAGCAGGGTCGGATTTTTTTTACCAATGTTCACAGAGAAGTGAAGATGCTTGCCTTGCGGTAACACGCTGCTCACCTCCTCACTGCCCTGAGGCAGGATGGTTATGTATTCAGCCCTGGTTAAAGGCAGTCCCAGCTGCAGTTGGAAGGTGTAAAATGCATCTATTCATTCTCCCTCTTGTAGCAAAAGGAGGAAGTAGATACTGGCTTGGGCTGTGCCACGTGACAAGGACATTAATCTTTGGAACCCAGATCCAGAATATTGATTAAAGGCGTCTGGAAAGCATTCGCCCAATGGTTAGGGTGTTAACCTAGGATGTGGGAGACTACAGTTCAGGCCAGTGTTCTCCTGTGAATTCTCCTTGTAACCTTTGGCAAGTTGCTCTATGCCTCAGTTTCCCATATGTAAAACAGGGACAATAGCATTGCTCTACCTCACAGGGGTGGTCTGAGGTACTCGGATACTGTGGCAATAGGAGCCAAATAAGTACCCCGAAGAAATTGTATCTCAGTCTCTGATGTGTCAGTGCCTTTTAAAACCAGAACATTTTCTTAAAGAGCCTCTTAGACTTGTCTTTAAATTTCACCCCCCCCCCAAAAAACCCCAAACCTATAAACTTCCCAGTGCAAAGGAAACTAATCAGCTGGCAGAACTGTAAAACCTGCTTTATCTTAAGTAACCCACAGAAGTTCCTATTAATCATCACGTAAATGAATGCAGTTTCCATTAGCAGAAGTAGCTCTGTGTGTGACCTGGGCTCTTTAAAGATCTTGGTTGCATTAAGAAGATAAAAGCCATTGGGCTAGAGATAAAAGACTAATTGCCATGGAGGTGGTCAACCTGTGTGTGCATAGAGAGACAGAGGATGTTTCCTGTGCAAAATACAAGCAGGGACAGAGTCCTCCACTCCATCTGTTTGGCAGGACTAATTAGCAAAATGGGGCCTTCTGATTAGAAATCAAAGATGAACAAATGGCTGATTTATGGGACTTTATGGTACTTAAAGGAGCATAATAATCTTGTGGTTAGAGTTAGGGACTGGGAGTCATGACAAAAGCTGGTTGAAACACGGGAGAAAACATCTCAAGATTTTTTTTTTGCTATAAAAAATAAGTTTTTGATGCACATTTTAATCAGAATTTTGAAACATTTCAGCCAACTCTCGCCCTGACTCCTTGGGTTTGCTTCCCTGCTGTACCACTGCTTCTCACTGTGACCTTGGGAAAGGGCCTTCCATGGAGCTATGCTGATTTACAGCAGCTATAGATCCAGTCCTGAAATCCTGTTTCCTGACCCCCGTCACAGAACCGGAGTAATGGGATGGTGTGGGAGGGAGGGTGTAATTTAGTGGATAGAGCTGTGGGCTGGGAACTGTGACTGCTGGGTTCTTTTGTTACACTGCCACTGTGACACTGGCAAAGCTTCTTGGGCTTTGATCCTTCATGGAGGGAGCTCATTTCCCAGCGACTTTGGCATTTTGCAGGACTGGGCCTTTATTTCAGTTCCCTCCTTTGTGAAATAGTAATGAGCATGCCCTGCCTCCCAGACTGTGGCTCCATACTCACCAGTGTTTTGAAAGATCACTCAAACCCTCAGATAAAGGGTGAGGTAAGTACAGAGCATCACTAGAATCTAACGTCCGAGGTTGTGTTCATCTTTTATACGAATCTGCAGGCTCATAATGACAACGGAGTTACTGGGAACTCCAGGCCATTCTACCAAGAAGATTGTCCCTGTCCATGGTGCTACTTTCTAAACTAATACATACGGGCCCACACTTGTGATCATTTGATATTTTTCTGGCACTATCACTGAAAGAAGTTTTCAGGAGTTTTCTCGGGTTCTTGTTGTTTTGTTATCCTTAGTATCCATAAGAATGATTAATAACTGTCTTGTGTTTATTCAGCACCCATCCCCAAAGAGGCTTTAGACACCTTAAAATCCACCCAAGCATGGTGGTAAGTGAGGACTGGGAGAGTGAGGCGGGGTCATTTTGCAGCTGGCTTCTGAACACAACCTATGGGAAATGAGACTCAGTCCATGGACAACAACCTTGACACCGCTCCAGTTGGGTGTCTCATCAAAGCAACGGAGGACTGAATGGGCATGAATACTGAATGGGCGACTCTCCACTGCGTATGTGATCCCCCAGGGCAGGGGGATGGGGGGACTTTTAGTATTGCTGTTGCTTGTGCTATCTCCATGTCTATATCTATAAACAGCACCTGTCAGGGACGGTCTAGATAATACTTCGTCCTTCCTTGAGTGCAGGGGACTAGACTAGATGACCATTCGAGGTCTCTTCCAGTCCTATGAGTCTGTAACTTTATCAGTAGTACACTTATCCATATAACCACATCACCTATCAGGATTTGGCCCTATATATGTCTATATAAACCTCATACAATTCCCTTGTTCCTAGACCAGCAGCACCTGGGAGTGCTGTATATACAGCACCATCAGCCCCTATAGGCAGTCTGGGATGGCCTCACATTGCTCTCTAGTCACAATTCTGGCCAAAGTAAGCCCCAGCCTAGAGTAGTGAGCCACGTCCTGCCCTTTTCTGAAGGACACTCTAACTGGGACTTTTGGGAAGGGAATTGGAAAAATAAGGCAGCGTTTTGACATTTGGCACACAACGAGGGAGAAAGCAGTGAGGGGCCCAGACCAAAATCCCAGATCCTGCCCCCATCCTCACCTGCACCTTGGTAAAGTTCAGACCTGATTCGAACCTGGCAGCTGGTCCTTATGTCTATAATGGTTCAAAGCAACACCCTGCATCTGAATACCCTGAGCTTCAGGCCCTCTCAGTATAAAGGAGCTGAGAGTGGTACAGATATTATGGCATTCATTTATAATCAGCTGACTTCCTCCTCATCATCCCCACCTCCCTATTTGACATTGAACCTGGGATCAGTTTACCTCTGGTTTGTAAGGGATCTGTCAGAACATCATTTTCAGTACAGACACATAACTCTTTAAATATTATCTGCACACACATTTCACAGTTATTGCAATGTCCACTGAGCTACTAGCTCTTGGTAGAGACCTCACATGCCACCTTGTAGTGAATTATTATGCATGTATATGACCTGAGGATCCCTGTAAAACTTTGTTCATCCCTGGGCTCTCCACCAGCTGGCAACAAGGCATACCCAAGTCACACCTATCTCTCCCCATGCATTAAGTGCTGCAATGCTCAATCTAAGACTCCTTTGTAGGTCTAGCCCCTAATCACTCTGTACCTTAGTTTTCCATCTGTAAAATGGGTATAATAGTGCTGCCTTATCTCAAGGTGGGGACTGGATGGGGTTAGGAGGACAAACAAATTACAGAACATGATGTGCTCCCGTACTGTGGCAAGAGAAGTACTTAAGATAGATGCAGACATAACTTTTTTGCCTAGTGCCACACAGGAAATTTGTGGCAGAGCTGCAAGTTGAACCCACATCTCTTGCCTTATAACCCAGGGCCTTTAACCACAGGACCACCCTTCTGCTCAAAGCACAGCACCTGTTGTCAAATGTGACTAAAGCCAAAATGAGAAAGGACGACCTAGTGTTAGCCCTCTGCCTTCCACCCTCATTTAACTATTAACCATACATCAAATGTTCTTATCTCTCTGTATTCTGGCACTGCCCACAATGTGTTGGGCACTCTCCACACATCTTCAGTCCAAATAAGACCCAGTCTGGCACTGGGCATGTTCAGCTTGCCAGGCTCACTCTGTGTTATCCAAAGAAAAGCAGGACAGAATGTTAATGAGAATGGGGGTTGTTGAAATCAGATTCTCTTCTGTTTATTAACAGCCTAGAGGCTTAGTGGAGGCACAGAGGACTATGCAGCGGCCATTTAATTAATCTGTGTGCATATAAAGGGAATTTATACATGATCAGCAGGCTTGGGTAGGTGTTTCGGAGACAATGCAGTGGCGTGATCTGTGAATATCTGATTAATTAAGGGCACAGCAGGAGGGACTATATGGCCCTGGGTTTTGGATTTGTCTTTGATACCACCAAACAAGGGAAATTACCTACAGGGTCCTGGCTGTGGAGAAAAACTCCAGAGGGACTTTCCGAAGAGCAGCCTGGATGCAGATGAGCCAGGGCAAAGAAGTGGAGGAAGAGATTTTGAGTTGGTAACCAGGGGAGAGTGGTGGGATTTGATGACTGAGTAGAAGAGAGTAAAGGGGATAAAGTGATGAGTGGCAGGGAGCCAAGAGTCATTGGTGGATTGGAGGTCACTGAAGCAACTGGGACATGGAGTGGTGGGGACATACTGAAGATAAGGATGTAGTTGTCAAAAAGAAGCAATGCAGAGAGGGGGGACTAGCAAGGGAGCAGTGGTTAGTGGAGTGAGTGGCCATTTTGGTCACTAGTCATCTGTACTGGCATTGGCTGTCTCCTAGTGGATGCCTGTTGGTATACTGAGCCGAATGCTAATCAAGAGATTGCAAACTCTTCAAGTGAGGAAACATACAGGAAGAAATAAACAGCAGGTGGGGGTCCTGTTTGGGAGTAAAGACAATGGAGTGCTGAGGTATATCTGGAGTGGAGAGGTACCCTTGGCATCTTTCACCCAGCAGGCAAGCTGGCAGTGTGACTTGTCTCACGAATGGAAGATCACAGCCAGGCCTGGCTGAAATGGCTGGAAGCACGCTGAGGTGAGCTTTGCTCTATAAGACAAGGAAATATCCAGTTAAATAAGTCTGGGTTCTAGAATGCGTGTTATGATTTTATTTCACATGCATCCATTTGTTTCCAATACTGCTACTTGCTGCCATTTAAATCTCATCTCTTGGTTATATAAAGTTTAGCTTGTTTTCACTATAAACATGTCTAAGTGCTGCGTGTGAAGCAGAGCAGTGATCTGAGGTGGAACTGGTAAGCTGGGGTGTGCTGCTTCTTTGAGGGCAGCGAATCTGTGAACACTGTGAGTGTCCAGTGGATCGAGGCGGGACACTCCCATCCCGGGGGATGCTCAGTGGTTGAAGCATGCCTATCACTAACCAGTTTAGAGAGAGTAGGGCCTTCATGAGGGCAGTACATCTGTTGCCTTTGGCAGTAATTGGAGAGGTGATCCCCAGCAGGCACTGATATGGCTTCCTCACATTAAGGGCAGGTGGTAGCAAGGTGCCTAAGAAAGCCAATGGGAGATACTGAGGAGAGAGGAGGGTCCAAAGCCCTGCCCCTTCAAGGGACTTAGATGCCTATCTCCATTTGGGATTCACAGCTGTGAACCTTCTCTAGGAGTTAGGCCTCTAAGCCATTTCTTGCCCAAAAAAAATGCCAGAGGAGGAGCCCTTCTTATAAATTTTAGTCAGTGGTTAGAGCACTCACCAAGGATGGGAGAGAGAGAGTTCAGTTCCTGTTTTTGCCTGATGTGGAACAGTGATTTAATCCCACATCTGGTCCCAGGGTTCTATCCACTAAACTATAGGATCATCTAATGTGGAGCTCTTTCAATCTCGCCTGGTGAAGCTGATCCACTGTGTATAGTCATTGGGCCAGGCTAATATGCATCAGAATTACTCTGTAGTCCAGGTGTTAGGCCCCACTCCTGGAATATAGCAGAGCTGAGTTCAAGTTCTTTGCTCTGATGAATATTTAATTATTTATATACAGTGGAACAGCTTCATCAGGAAAGGCTGACAGAGATGGAGCTATATCAGTTTATATCATCTGAGTATCTGGCTCATTCAACATTAAACCCGAGTGTTAGAGAGAAATATTTAGCAGTATGACTTTAATATTTCATATGCCCATACAATGCACTGCATGAGATGCTTGGTTTGGCAACATATTCTCAGTAATAGTTCACTGTGAGCTTTGTTTTTCCAGCATGGAGTCATTAGTCTGACTCCTGAATGAAGATGTCATTCACATTCCAGCTTCTCACTGTCAAGCCTATGATTTGTGTGTGTGTGTGTGGGAGGGGTGTTTTAAATGTACTGATATAAACAATGTTGATTATGTGGACAGAAAATGTAACAACCTCAGATTCAACCCTCAAAATTGTGCAATATTTTAGCATGTTTTAATCTTTTTTTCCAGTTAGGATTTATTTAATAATGTTTGTTTTATATGTGGTGTGTGGTTCCTGGTGAGTATTTACTTCAGGTTGGGGGGCTGTCTGTAAGCGAGTCTCGCCACACATCACACAACAAAAACACTAACCCAGGAACCTATCCTTGCAACAAAGCTTGTTGCCAACTCTGTCCACATATCTATTCAAGGGACACCATCATAGGACCTAATCACATCAGCCACACTATCAGAGGCTCATTCAACTGCACATCTACCAATGTGATGTATGCCATCATGTGCCAGCAATGCCCTGCTGCCATGTATGTTGGCCAAACAGGACAGTCTCTATGAAAAGAATAAATGGACACAAATCAGACGTCAAGAATTATAACATTCAAAAACCAGTCGGAGAACACTTCAACCTCCCTGGTCACTCAATTACAGACCTAAAAGTGGCAATTCTTCAACAAAAAAACTTCAAAAACAGACTCCAACGAGAGGCTGCAGAACTGGAATTAATTTGCAAACTGGACATGATTAAATTAGGCTTGAATAAAGACTGGGAGTGGATGGGTCATTACACAAAGTAAAAATGATTTCCCCATGCTAATTTTCCCCTGCTTTTACTCACACCTTCTTGTCAACTGTTGGAAATGGGTCATCCTGATTATCACTACAAAAGGTTTTTTTTCTCCTGCTGATAATAGCCCACCTTAATTGATTAGTCTTGTTATAGTTGGTATGGCAACACCCATTTTTTCATGTTCTCTGTGTGTATATATATATCTTCCTACTGTATTTGCCACTGCATGCATCCAATAAAGTGGGTTTTAGCCCACGAAAGCTTATGCCCAACTAAATTTTTTTGTCTCAAAGGTGCCACAAGTCCTCCTCATTCCTTTTGCTGATACAGACTAAAATGGCTACCACTCTGAAACATTTCAGATTTTGGTAATGGGGGGACATCTTTAACTGTGACTCCAGGGCTAACTAGGCACCTGAAAATTCTAGTATTTTTGCAGATAATAATTTAGAAATTAGCTGACAGGAGCACTATATCTAATTCCTATATAAAGAAAGAAAAAATATATGCAAATATTAATTAAAGCAATATTTTATGTAAATTTAGAACAATCAGGAGATAAAGCAGCAAGAAATTCCCAATCCCAAGCCTGAGGTATTTTAGCTTTGAGGTATTTTGGAGCCTTAGCACAGATATCAGAAACACAAGTTGGATACTTTGTGCACTACCTGTAGTAGAGATAAATAAAAATAAATAAAATCTGCTTACTTTCTCTATCAGACACACTGTTACTGCTATATCTACTTTATTTTAGTCAATTGTTTTTCACTCCATTAAAATGTATTTATTTAATTTTAACATACGTGATTAAGGGTTTTTTTTTCTATTTTATTAAGAACAGGAATTTATTTTTCTAATTATTTTAGCATTTATGTTTACTGATCCCAATCATGTGCGTGACTCACTCAGATTTGACTCCATCATTAGTATTAGTATCAGCCTTGAAACTGCATTTATTTTTGTATGAATTTTAAGTTGTTTTACAGATACAATTAAAAATACAATTTCAAAATAAGAGATCCTTCATCTGTCTAAAGTTATGTGTTTAGCTAATGTGTTCTTTTTAAAACTGGCACTGCTAAGGTGATTACAAGCTAAATTTACATTCTAGAATGGTACTATTATTGGATTGTACCACTTTAAATAATGAATGACAAAGCACAATGTAATAATAAAAGTAATAATGGTAATTACGCCAGCCAGGACAGGCTAGGCATTTTAGAACTCACTGCTCAACAAATTGAATTTAAGCATAAGAGAGAGATAAAATTATGAAATGCACAAACCAGTCAAAAAACTAAAATAACAGCACCGTAATCCTTAACGAACTTTGAAAGAATAAAATTACAGAGAATGTGTGCATGGCATATTTCAACAGGAAGTAATAACAACAACAATACAAGTGGGGAAGCACTGGAATGGGTTACCTAGGGAGGTGGTGGAATCTCCTTCCTTAGAGGTTTTTAAGGCCCGGCTTGACAAAGCCCTGGCTGGGATGATTTAGTTGGTGTTGGTCCTGCTTTGCGTAGGGGGTTGGACTAGATGACCTCCTGAGGTCTCTTCCAACCCTGATCTTCTATGATTCTAAGTGTGTGTGTGTGCTGAAGGAGTGTGTGAGGGGGACTGTGTGTGTGAGAGATAGAGAAAGCGTGTGTATCTGGGGGAGACTCTGTGTGAGTGTGTCGGCACACTGTCTCTTTAAGCCAAGCACTCTCCGGAGCCTGAATGCTTGTTCAGTACAGCAGCAGCTGCAGCTCCCACTGCTGAGCCAGAGGCACCCGCAGAGACAGGCTCCCTGTCCCCCCACGCCAGCTCAGCAGAGACCCCACTCGGAGACAACCACCTCTAGCATTGGACGAGCTTCCTAAGTGCCGCACCAGTCATGGATCAGCTTCCCAAAGATGGGGAGACTGCCATGGCCACAGCGGGAGCTGGGCAGCTGGAGAGCGGCGGGTGCTGGCTGGGGGCTTAGCTCTGGGAGAGGTGGCTATGGGGGGGGGGGGCTAAGGCAAATTTTGGGGTGGCTATAGCCCCTGCAAGCCCCCACCAGCACCACCCCTGTTCATAAAATTGTAATGTGGTACAGTCAGGGGGCATCTGCCCTCCCACAACCCTCCCTAAATAGCGCCCCTATCAAAGACCCCTGAACTGTATAAAGAATGGAGTAAACTTTTCATGAGTGGGTTAGTTCTGAGCTGAGAGGTGAGGCTGTTATGAACTTGTGACCACAAAAGAGACCTCTTTGGAGGGTTCGAAAGGATTCAGCTGCCAGAACCCATGTTGATGACAGCTGAGCACTGGGGGCTGGGTGGGGGGAGGGAATCTCTGGTAAATGAATTAGAATGTAGGTTCTTTCATTGTTTTAATATATTTTCTGTGCAGTGCATTTTACCTTAAGAATAAACTAGGCTTGCATAGGAAGTGCTGTGTGGTAACTATAAACTGTGGGCAGTTATATGGTTAAACCTCTGAAGAGAAAATAAGCAGGCCGGCTTAGGCAGAGTCTCTTGTTGAGAATGACACAGTGAAGACAGGGAACTGTTCAGCCTGGAGATTTCCTGGTCAGAAGGAAGAGAGACACACGTCTCCACCTGAGAGGTGACGGCCTAGAGAGCCAGAAATCTGAGAGGGGTGTCATTGCTGAACCACTAAGGGGAAATACAGGCGCTGTTGTCCTAAACTAAGACACTCAACCTAATCC
Source organism: Lepidochelys kempii (assembly GCF_965140285.1). Taxonomy (NCBI): domain Eukaryota; kingdom Metazoa; phylum Chordata; order Testudines; family Cheloniidae; genus Lepidochelys; species Lepidochelys kempii. The sequence goes on from NC_136381.1 coordinate 261,562,391, forward strand.
ATAGGCTGGAGTGGTGCCCATGAAGAGGCCACATTGTAGCCCTAAATCCTTGAATCTTCTTGGTAGGATGGGTTCTACCGCCTCCACACCCACTAGTTATAGTGGCTTGACGGAGGTGATGAGAATTTTGCCCACAAATGAGTCAGGACTAGGCAAAGGTGGACTAGAACCAAAGGACTGACATCCCATGGGAGTTAGGCACCTACATATCTGTGCAGCTCCTCCTCCATTCTCTTTCTGAACAGCAAGACTTCCATCTCCTCTCCGGGCCCATTTTTGAGCTTTGGACTGTTACCAATAGCAGAGCTGCTGTGAAGAGAGCATAATGGATGCAAGCATGCCAGTTTTAATGTGCAGACTCTAAACTGGGGGGTTAAATGTTCTGTCAGTTGGGTTCTACCACATGAATATTTTCCATGGTAACCTGATTTTGGCAATTCCCCTGTGTCCGCCCGATAATATCAGCTAAGAACTATGTAATTCCAAATGAAATAATGCTGGGGGGGGGGGGAAATTAACACCTAAAAGCTCCCCAGAGATTGCCTGCAATTATATTCTCTACTAAATCACAGACTCATATAAAATAGAAATAAATCAATGGCCCCAGTAGCTGGAGACTAAGTGTAGATGACTCAGTGGAAGTAGATAATTGTTTTACTAACTCTTGTAATGCATTGGGAAGAAATCTTTTCTTGACTAGCAAAGATTCGGCCACTGTAGCCTTCAAACTACTGTTTAGGGGACCCCATGGGGTTTCAGGGAGACCGTGTGGTTTGGTGGAGGGGGCACAGGACTGGGTGTCAGGAGTCCCAGATTCTATTTCTAGCTCAGCCATTGACCTGCTGTGCGATTTTTGTCTCTGAATCTGTTTCTCCTCCCACCCTTTGTCTGTCCTGTCTGTTTAGATTGAGCAACGACTGTCCCTTGCTATGAGCTCAGCTAGCACAATGGGACCTGTAGGCACTAGAGTAATCAGTAATAACCCCAAAGTTTATGTGCATATCTGAACCTTATTCAAACTTCCTGCATCAGGCCAGATTATTCACAGAAGCAGGGTCCCTCCTGAGATTTCTGGTCCCTTGGAATTAGGACAGCCTTCCTCGTCACGTTTTGTCACGTGTCCTTCTGGCTCCTGCCAGACCCAGGAAATGAAAAAAAAAAAAAAGTCCAAAATAAAAGGGGTGGGGAGGAGACAATCATCAGCTGAATATTCTGAACCTCACAACAGGTTTGGTTCCAACGTAGGGTGAACGTTTCTAACCATAGCAGCTAAAAGAGATGCCGTCCATCTTGAGTCGCCCCACATTTCTCAGATCTCTGTGCGAGAGCCCTTATTTATCTCAGATATGAGCTCAACCCAAAATCCCAGAGGCCCCCCCCGCACATTTTTATTTGAGGGGGTGAGAGAAGGGGGTTCAGCATCTGAACCTGAGTCTCTGCTGTTCCTTGCACAGAGGTGGGCCCTTCACATTTGGCTCTCCCCTTGTCTACTAGAGAGGTAGGCAGTCCATTGACACTATAGCATTGCATCTTTCTTCACCCGGTCCCATGTGTCCTGGTATTTGGAATCTCAGACCTCCTTAAACAGGAGGCATTTACCAACAAAAAGAGCTTCCAGGCTTCCACGCAGCTTGAGTTCCAGTTTTTTTCCACTGTTTTATCAGGGAAGACACCACCTCTGGAACACTGCAATAAACAGACATCTAGTGGCTGATCAATATGCTGCAAGTCATCGTATTGCTATTACACCTGGGAAGCATGTTTGTGCTAAACATTAATTGTTTATGTCCACTGCTGTCCCGCAAGTGAGCAGTGGATACTGCATCTGGTCTGAGCTGGTGAAATTACATATTCACAAATGGCTTCTATGTGCCCTTCCAGAGATTCCAAGTGACGATTAGTAGAAGATCTCTTCTATTCAGCAGTTTGTGTGTGGGGATGGAGGGGAAATCCTTCCCAATAAATCAGAAAGCAGCATCTCTGCTGAACAGAATGCCTTGTGCCATGACTGCAAAGTAAAGCGACATGTTAGGCAAAGCCAGACATAAGCCAGCCTCGTGTTCAAGGTTGGTATCCTTCCATAGATGTTAGGCAAAAGGTATTGAAAGATTTACAGCGGCTATGGGCATTCAGAGCCAGGATGCTTGCGGCTCTCTCAGCTAGTGAGGATTAATAGAATAAACAGCAGGCTCCAATAACAAGCAATTAGACTAGGGGAAACCTTCTCAGTAACAGTCTCCTAACAGTTAGTTGGCAATCCCTCGGAGTTCGAGGATGATCATTTTCCATGAAATGATAGCTAATTATTGCGACTGGATTTGCAGGTGGCTAATAAGACCAATTCGGGATCCACAGACTTTATCACAATTGGGGAAGATGTTTCCCTGAGGAAGGGGAGGACCTGGATTATTGAATTGGGCTGCAGCACGTTCTTTCCTCCTTTCACATTTCTCCATTTCCTGTTGTCTTCATTGGATCTTGAAATGCTGGGATCCTTAACCACAAGTTTCTTCTTCATTTCAGTTGGTCAAGGGCTTGGGCTTCCCATAAGTTTATGTCGATGTTGCATTTCTTCCTGTTGCCTTTCAAGGTGTTTTGAAGTACTTTTTTTGTCCTCCCCTCATCCTTTGGCCTTGGCTCAGTTGTGAGAACGTGACCTGCTTCAAGAGTCGATTGTCTGGCATTTGAAGAATGTGACCAGCCCAATGGAGTTGATGGCAGAAATTATCTCTTCATCCACCTATTCTGCTGTTGAGGACTATCGCTGTTCGTCTGGAACCTCACCTTCAACCTTGTCGCTTTGGATGACCCTACCAGGAGTGCAAGGCTCCTGACGGCGTCACTCTCGGATCATGGGAACACACAAGCCACTCCACCAAGTCTAGGTCGCGATCCACTGGGGCAGTTACTAATAGCAGCAGGGTGCCTATCACTTGCTAATATACAACAATATAGTCACGTAGGGCCAGGTCCTCAGCTGGTGTAAATCAACCTAATGCCATTGACTTCAACAGGAGCTATGCCAATCTGCACCAGCTGCAGATCTGGCCCCGGTAAAGATCCCACCAAGATCTCTCTACATCTGTTGGAGGCAGGAGATGTATGCTAGGCATGGGCTAACTTGTTCAGATCCATGTGAAGCTGACCTGGACTATCACCCCAATCTCCAACTAAGCCCTAAATGACAGGCTTTGGGTAAGGCTAGACCAGGGGTGGGCAAACTATGGCCCACAGGCCACAGCTGTCCCATCAGACATTTTAATCCGGCCCTTGAGCTCCTGCCGGGGAGCAGGGTCTGCGGATTGCCCTGCTCTGGAGCTCCAGCCGGGGAGCGGGATTGAGGGCTTGTCCCGCTCCGTGTGTGCCGTGGCTCTGCGCGGCTCCTGTAAGCAGCGGCATGTTCCCCCTCCGGCTCCTACGCGTACCTACCTACCTACCTGCCTATCTACCTACAGGGAACTGTGGCCAATGGGAGCTGCAGCATGCAGAGCCACCTGCAAACAGTGGGGAAGTGGGGTCTAGGTTGTGACCCACCCAGTGTAGTTAACTGGGTGTGGTCAGGTTCCTCCCATAATGACTCTGTTACTGGCTGTATTAACTTTCCTCTGTGCTGTGAGAGCCCCCTGAGGGGTGTCACCCAAGGGCACTGGAACAGGGAAGGGCCAGGGGGCCATGGCCCCCCCCACACACACACACTTTTAATGCTTTCCTGCTTTTTACTGGCTGTAAAGGCGAGTGACAGAGGGAAGGGGCAGGGAGGTGTGAGCAGAAGGTGGGGCCTTGGGGGGGAGAGGCTGCATGGGGGCGGGGCCTGCAGGGGAAGAGGTGAGGCGGGGCCTCTGGGGAAATGGGCAGCATGAGGGCGAGGCCTCGAGGGGCGGCACGGGGGTGGGGGCCCAGTTCAGGCATATGTGCCCCCCCACACTTTTAGGGCACTTCCGCCGCTCCTGCTGTCACTACTGAGGAGTTGAGGCGGGCAGCAGGACCCCAGATCCAGCCTGAGATCAGACCACCTTGCAGCTGGCTGCCCACTGTTTGAATTTAGCATGCTCCTATGCTGTGATTGATGGGCACCATCTAAGAGGCCCTGTAACCTAAGGTCGATTCATGCACAGAATGCAGTGAAAAGGCAGGCAGGTGACATATGGGGTGGCCCCAGCTCTGAGACAGCCAGGCGTACCCCATGCAAAGAGGCCACCCTAGCAGCAACGGTAACAACTCACCCGTATCGGCAGGATCCGTTGAGATGGGGACCAAGGGGAGCCCTGGAAATCTGTAAAGAAGGAGGCGATGTGGGGCAGATAAGAATGGGGAGGGGGAGTTGGTGCAGGGGAATTGAGACGCTGAGGCTTGGCATGGACATGGGCCCTGAGACAGGACTAGTGGCATTTCGAAGTTGTCTGTGGCCCGGGAAGGGGGCAGGAGTACATCTGAGAAGCAGTTGAAGCTCTGTGGGATCCTGGGTGGTTGTTCTCCACCCATGTAGACTGAACCTCTGTCAAATCCACCCCTGCAAACTAAGAGGCAAAAATGTGAGGTTCAGTTTTAATGTCTATTTTCCCCCTATTCTTTTGACTGTCCATACTCCCCCTGACCTTCCTGACCTCAAACACTCAAAAGTCTGTGCGGAGCTGGTCGCAAGTTCTGTATGAACCTCCAGTTCAGCCTGAAACCAGCAAGGACTGGAAATGTCACAAGAAGAACTAGGACCAGGTCCTCAGCTGATGAAAATCGGTGCAGCTTCTTTGAAGTCAAAGAACTGATGCTGATTAACAATAAGTGAGGATCTTGCCTGTAGAGTCATGATATTTCCAGCCTAGTCTCTTAAACGAATGTGTTGGATACAGCTGGCTATGCTTCTGAACCTCCAAATGTTGGAAGGTTTGTCTGTCGCTAGCCCACCTGGGTAACACGTATTGATGGTGATGGGAGCTAGGCATGCAATTCTCAGCGTTAGGAAAATGCTTTCAGCTGCTGGAGCGCCTTTCTCCCAGTGGTCTCCAAGCATTCCACAAGCACTGACGAAGCAAGGCCTGCAACCTATCTGTGCCCCCCCCTCCATTTTTACAGATAGAAAACAGGCATAGAGGAGTAAGTGATGTACCCAAGATCACACAGCAACCCCGTAGCTGAGTCAGGACTAGAACCCTTTACTCTCAATGATCTGCTCTAACCAAAAGTCTCCTTCCACATTTAGGCACAAATCTTGTACCTCTCACGAACTCTGGGGACCTGCGGGAGCCAGGGGGGGCAACCAGCCTGCGGTGGGGGGGAGCTACCATAGAGGAACCAGTACAATTCTTCTCTGCGTGAGTTAGGTAGGCAGGGTGCCGGGGATGTAGATCCCTGTGTACTGCAAAACACAGCCATATGAGGAATCCTCCGCATTATTGCAGTGGGTGTTTGGGGGTAGGAAGTCTACCCTGAAGGAGTTGTGGCTGGAGCACTATTCTGGTGCCCCTGACTCCCAGAATGGCCATTTGAGGCTGGCGGCAGCTGAGTGTCACTTAAAGCAGCCCTGAAGCAGGTCCAATTAGTGCCAGGGATTCAATGGTCCTTGGCTGGTTTCGGGATTAGGGAGCCATAAAACCATCCCATAAGAACAGCTGTACCATAGACTCTCAGTGTGGCCTTGGGCAAATCATTTTATCTCTCTGGGCCTCAGTTCCCTATCTCTAAATTGGGAAGAATAATCTATCCCTCCCGGCACCCATTTTGTCTATGTATGCTGTAAGCTCTCTGGGCCAGGAACTGTCTCTCACTGTGGGTATATCTGCACTGCTTAGCTAACATGGGTTAAATTATAAGTGAACTAAGGCTTTTAACTTGAGTTCAGGTCAGTTCCAACCCCAGGTTCCCCTAAAGGCTTTAACTCGAGCTGCTAATTCAAGTTCAGAACATGCTGGCATTTGCAGGATAGATTTACCCTGTGCGTCTGGACAGTGGCTAGCACGATGGGGCTCTGATCTCAGCTGGAGCTTCTAGGCACTAGGGCAATAATTATAAAACTGAGCATCATTTGAAGGTCAGAGCCTGTGTAATACATTTACAGAGAGTGCCTCCCACCTGGTAAGGCCTCTTGTAATGTGCTCCAAATGCTAAATAACAACAGTGGGGCCCTGGACTTGCTCCTCCAACGCAGCTCTCCTGATAGCCAATTCCTTCTTAAACCTTCACTGTGTAATCACTCTTCCAATTATATTTCCTAGGTGTTCTTTTGATTTCTCTTTGTTCCAAGCAATCAGGGAACTAGCCGGAGCTAATAATAAGCAGATGGTTCTTCGCAGTAGTCCGCTGATATCCAGGCTCTGTTTGCTGCTATGTCTGTTCCTCCAAATTGTTATTAAGTTGCTTGCTTTCTCAGCTGAGACATCTGATCTGTTGTGGGTATGGAATATGAATGTCTGCTGCTGGCAGTGCATTCCCCCCTGCAGACATGTGGCTAGCTTGCATTCTGGAGTCATCTCTCTGTAAAACAGCATCTCCTGAATTGGGGCATCCAACGTCCTCACACTTCTCCCCAGTGGGTAACTGGCACAGACTTCAAACGGAATCTGTTAGTCAAGGATGGGAAGAGCCAGATCTCAGGTCTTATATTACGCACTTCTCGAAAGAGTCCCATTCTGAGGTGGTAATCATAATACTAGCTCACACACTTTGATTCTCACCTATAGATCTTAGGGTGTTTTGCAAAGGTGAGTAAAGATTATTATCCCCATTTTACAGAAGGAAGCAGTGACTGCTCCAAGGTCAGACAGCATGATAGTGGTGGAGGTGGGAACAGAACCTGTGGCCCCTCATCCAGCAACCTGTCCACTGGACCAGACTGCCATTACTCTAAAAGGAGCATGGCTGGAGGTAAAAACCTTCCTTGAGTTCAAGGTGGTTGGATTTGTGCCAGTCTCTCCAAGGGGATCTGACTCATAGTTATTCATGTACATGAGATGGTCAGCAAGTCCTGTGGGACAGGACGGGCACAGGATGGGAAGTGGCAGAGAAAGATTCAGTGCCCACCATACTGTAGCCTGAATTTTGAGAGTGCAACGTAGCACTTGCCCCGAACGACAGGTTCTTTAGTTAGATGGCTGCGTAGAATTAATTAAGAAGACAAAATTGGTGACGTGCGACCAACTTTATGAGTTTTAATTAATACAGACAAATATAATTGAAATAATAGAAAAATCAATATACGTAAGTGTAAGAATTAGGTAAGTACACTAAAGTGGTTTCCTGCATTGCTCATACTTACAGTCTTACATTGTACATCCTTATGGAGACCATTCGAGACAACGATGGAAAGAAAAAGTAAGTGGAGATTGCTACGAAAGGAAGGTACTGTGCCAGGCTTACTGCCCGGTTGCTCAGTGTTGTCATTCCAGTGTCTCAGCTAGGGATGGGTATGACAACCTTTTATACACCTTTTTCCATTCCACCCACATACATCCAGGGCTATATCTAATCAAGTCAAGTTTCAGCCTCCTATCCATATTTGGTATTTCGGGAAGCCAATTTTAGAATTCCAATTGTCCATATGTGGTGTTCCAGTTGATCATAATTAGATTTCCAACAGTTAACCCAACACTTGCATCAATCCCTTTCCCAAGAGTTTCCAGACATAAATGTGATTAGCCTTATTACCAAAAGCCCCTAAAATGCTACCATCTGTTCATCTGCGGTTTCCCTATTTATTACAAGATACATTGCTAAACTATCACAAGATACCTATTGCTAAATTTTATAACCTTTGGTCAAGCACATCTCATAAGCACACATTACTCACAATAACTAGGCTTTAACGCTTAATGCTTGTTTTGGTTCTTCGACTTGCTGTGACGGCTTCAATAACTTCCATTATTATTTTATCCAAAACTATAGGCCGTCCAAGATCAGGTCTGGGGTCAACGGTCAACAATGCCAATGGGCCATCGCCCTTGGTGCCCTTTGCTCTTGGCTTAATAAACATAATATGTAGGAATCCCATAGTTAGTGATGACCCAAATACCCATGTTTACTAACTTTACACAACATGCACGGCCTAACGAAACATATGTACGGCTGCTCTGGCTGATTTCCAGTGGCTTCTGAAACATAGAACACAGTGGGTGCCACTAGAGGGCTGTCATAAATATAAAGGGAAGGGTAAACCCCTTTAAAATCCCTTCTGGCTAGAGGAAAAATCCTCTCACCTGTAAAGGGTTAAGAAGCTAAAGGTAACCTCGCTGGCACCTGACCAAAATGACCAATGAGGAGACAAGATACTTTCAAAAGCTGGGAGGAAGGAGAGAAACAAAGGGTCTGTGTCTGTCGGTACGCTGCTTTTGCCAGGGATAGACCAGGAATGGAGTCTTAGAACTTTAGTAAATAATCTAGCTAGGTATGTGTTAGATTATGATTTCTTTAAATGGCTGAGGAAAGAATTGTGCTGAATAGAATGACTATTTCTGTCTGTGTGTCTTTTTTGTAACTTAAGGTTTTGCTTAGAGGGATTCTCTATGTTTTGAATCTAATTACCCTGTAAGGTATCTACCATCCTGATTTTACAGGGGTGATTCCTTTACCTCTATTTACTTCTATTTCTATTAAAAGTCTTCTTGTAAGAAAACTGAATGCTTTTTCATTGTTCTCAGATCCAAGGGTTTGGGTCTGTGGTCACCTATGCAAATTGGTGAGGATTTTTACCAAACCTTTCCCAGGAAGTGGGGTGCAAGGGTTGGGAGGATTTTGGGGGGAAAGACATGTCCAAACTACGTTTCCCAGTAAACCCAGTTAGAGTTTGGTGGTGGCAGTGGATATTGCAAGGACAAAGGATAAAATTAATTTGTACCTTGGGGAAGTTTTAACCTAAGCTGGTAAAAGTAAGCTTAGGAGGTTTTCATGCAGGTCCCCACATCTGTACCCTAGAGTTCAAAGTGCGGGAAGAACCTTGACAAGGGCTCACAAATTATTTAAAGGGATACTATTCCCATATGCTACAGTCCTGAATGGCAGGGATCCCTTTTAAGGCTGTTCATTCTCCATATCCCATTCACACCTTGTTCTCTCAGCTAACACTGCCATCAAGGGAAAACATCAGTGTCGGTCTTTCTGTCCCCATAGCCAAATCTCTTGTCCAGGCCTTTATGCCCTGCCATGATTACAACAATATCCTCTGCCCGGCCTCCCAAACAGCCAGACATTGCATTCCTTCCACAGCTGCTAAAATCATCTTCCTTGCCCATCAGTCTGATCACATCACTGCCCTATTTCAGTCCTCCGCTGGCTCCCCATCTGCCACCACATCACCTGTAAACTGCTGCTTGCCATCCTCAAAGCTCTGCATAACTCTGCCCCCTCCCACTTATCCTCCCTTGTCGAGCTCTGCATTGTCCCTGTCTGCCCCCCTTGGCTCTATCAGTTGGCTTCCTCAGTTCCTCTGCGAGGCCCGCACCCCACCCTGTCTCATTTCTTCTGCTTATGCTGTTCACAGTGAATGTAGATAGCGGGTTTTATAGAAGCCCTCTGTTGTTCTCTTTCTCCTCAGCTCTGTCTGTTGTGACGGGGCAAGGCCAGGTGGCTATAGAAAAGTAGTGGGAGATAGATATATTAGCTCCAGGCTAAACAAATCCCTGGTACCAGGTTAAGTGAAATGGCAGCTGCTCCAGGTCAATTAAGACACCTGGGGCCAATTAAGAACTTCCCAGAAGGCAGGGAGAAGGCTAGGTTGATTGGGACACCTGAAGCCAATCAGGGGCTGGCTGAAACTAGTTAAAAGCCTCCCAGTTAGTCAGGTGGGTGTGCATGTCAGGAGCTGTGGGAGGAAGTTGTGCTGTTGGAGAGGCTGAGTAGTACACACCACATCAGGCACAAGGAAGGAGGCCCTGAGGTAAGGGTGAAGTGGAGCTTGAGGAAGCGAGGGCTGCTGTGAGGGAAGTAGCCCAGGGAATTGTACATGTCATGTTTCTAAAAGGTCAGCTACCATAGGGTCCATGGGCCATTAGGTCAGCTACTATTAGGGTCCATGGGCTGGAGCCCGGACTAGAGGGTGGGCCTGGGCTCCACCCCCCTTTGCCTGCTGATTAATCACTGAGACTGGGAGACAACAGAGACTGTGCAAGGAAGGATAGCTTCTCCTCACCTCCCTCTCTGGCTTATGATGAAAATGGCTCAGTAGACTGTGACCCTTGTCTCTAGAGAGAGAAGGGTTACATGGAGGGTCACAGTGAGCCTCTGAGGCTAGCGAAATCCACCAGGAAACGCTGGACCCATGGAGGCAAGGACAGAGCTTTGGCACACTGTCCTTTCATAGTGAGCCTCTTAGAGTTGGGACCACTCCCCCCCCCTGTCCCCTCAAATGGCTGGGAAACACCTAGGACATTGTGGGTGCTGCTGTAAGCAAATCAATAATCAGTCTTCAAGCTTCCCATGCCCCCTTGGGCCCTTCCAGTCATTCCACTGCATCCTCTGTGATTCCTTGGCTCTTCTCCTCTGAACTTCTTCCTTGTGATCCCCAAACATATGCTTAGTTTCACTCTATACTGTCTTATAATAACTGGGATGCTGGTAGACTAGGTGCCAGCTCATGCCAAGGCCTCTGGACCTCAACTGAACACTGACAAATGCATCACTGGTAACCAGACTGGCTCACCCGTGCGTTAGGGTTGTTAAAATAGGTAGTAGGGTTATAAAAATGTGTTTAGTGTTTAGACTGTATGAAATGCTTGTCAGTTGCTGCCGGCAATAATGTCACTTGCAATATCTGTATCCCATGGGATAAGGTAATATTCAAGTGTTTGCTCCATAACTATAAATCACCAGTCAGCAGAGAACCATTGCCAAGTATGAAATACTGGTTTGCTATAGGAAGTGTTATCTGCTGCCCAGCAAAAGAAAGCCCATAGACACCAGTCAAACCATTGTGGAACATCAGAGGAAAGAGGACTTTGTTGATTGCTGTCCCCACCACCACCACCACCCATGAATTGGGGACATGCATATGGACTCATCCCATCAGCTTGAACTCTGCAGAAAGGGAATAAAAATACCTGACAAGAAGCAACGGTATCCTTATGTTGCTTGGACTATGAGGGGAAAGAATTATTAAGCATAAGCAAAAAATCCCCAGTGCTTTGCCTGGGTGAGTCCTCCAAGACCTATAGCCTTCACGGCGTGCAGGAGGCACTAGGAGGGAGGAGGAGGAGTTGATCGGTGGGGGCTGGTGGCGGGCAGGAGTGGGAGGAGGAAGGGGAGCTTGGCTGCTGGTGGAATTATTAATTATTAATTAATTATTCTTTCCTCTAAGGCCCTGCCCACCACTCCGCCCTGAGGCCTCATCCCCACTCAGCCTCTTCCCCCACTCTTATGGGGGCCGAGGGCAGAAAGGAGCAACCACCGGCAAAAACAAAAGTCAGCCCCTGTGCTGCTAACTGCCTGGATCTCCATGATGAGAAGCTGAGTGAATGAGGACCCTCTCACACCCCAAGGGGGCACTGTGGAGACGCAGCAGCTTATCCCATAACTGCCTGCTGTGGGTTTCTTGCAACTTCCAAGCATCTGCTGGTGGCCAATGCTGGAGACACGATATGGGACTAGATAGACCATAGATCTGATCCAGTCTGGCCATTCCTCTGCACTCCCTTTAAATATCACTAACGTCCTCAGAGTAGAACATAATATCACTTAGGTTCTCAAAATGGCACTGGCCCCTCTACACAGGGTAAATGTCAGCCCTGGATCTACTTTGGATGCTGGTTTTTGTGCATGAAGGGTGGGATGCGTGTTTTGAGCCTGATGAGTCATCAGAGGTAATTCCCTGTGAGTCCTAAGGGTTCAGCTAATCCACAAGCAAGGGTCTAACCAGGGGACCCCAAGTCAGGGATAGAGGCTCCTAATGAAAGCAGCCACTCCAGTCTGCTCAATGTCATTACCTTGTCGGGGATACTCCCAGATGCCCAATAGCTCTGATAGACTGCTCCTGCTCTAGCCACAGCCCGTTGCCCAGCTGTCCTGACAAAGGGCAGCAATGAATCTTCAATCCTCCTCCCCAGATAAGCCTGGTCCTTTTTAATCAAACATTCTTTTGCACTTCAGCGATTTCACTGCTTATTGGAACTAAAGTCTCTGGGCTAGATCCTGAGCGGGCAGATTGATGTCAGTGGAGTTTGCTGATTTATGCCAGCTGAGACTCTAGTCCTAGTTTTATAAAGACCCAGGTGAAGTCTTGTAGCTAGAGTTAACCCCTTGTGCAGTTGCTGTGACTTCACTGGAGTGACATCTAAGATGAATTTGACCAGCAGGGTCTCATAATTTTCCAAGCACGGAGATGGCAAATGGCTCTGTGTAGTTCCAGTTCTTGTTGCTTCTGACTGTCTGTGCTTACTGATGACGCAATGTGCAATATTGCTATTTGTGGCATTGCTATTGCGTTGTTTCCATAGTGTTGATACCACGATGAGTTGATGGTATTGATACTGTTGTGTGTGTTGTAGATGTTCCGATGTTTCTCTGTAGCAGTAGCGCCATGATTTGTTCAGATCCTGATCAAATCTGGACCCTAATTCAGGAGCTGGGATTTTGGTCCAGCCCATTATGAAGAAAAGGGTCTTGCTGTGAAGTTTGGGTCTGAATTCTCCAAGTCTGGGTGGGTATGAACCTTGGCCTTCCCACTGGACTTATCCCACGGGTCACACATGACAATGTTTTCCTGATATTGATATTGTGACCTAGCCACCTCTTTGTCTATCTGTTTAGATATCACCATGGCATCTGCACACACAAATGCCTAAAACTAACAGTGTGAGGTGTGGCCATAGAAGTCAAACACTATTAAGAGACAAGCATGAAGATTAATCAGAAATTTCTGGAGTACTATAATTTTATGGATTAGCATCTTAAAATAGTCTTTAGATAGGTTCTTCAGTGATTTTAGAATCATCATCACTGGTTAGACAAGATGAGCAACTCTTTGAGATCCTTCTCGTGAAAATTAGAAATGTTCTGGATATTTGACTCTTTTTTTTAATGCTGTCTTTTTTTCTTTGAGACTGTTTGTTTTAGAAGAGAGATGACTAAGGCGGGGGGGATATGATAGAGTTCTATAAAATCATGAATGGAGTGGAGAAAATAAATAAGGAAGTGTTTATTACTCCTTCACCAACACAAGAACCAGGGGTCACCCAATGAAATTAATAGGCAGCAGGTTTAAGCCAAACAAAAGGAAGTATTTCTTCACACAATCCACAGTCAACCTGTGGAACTCTTTGCCAGGGCATGTTGTGAAGGCCAAAAGCATAACTGGGCTTAAAAAAAGAATTAGATACATTCACGGAGAATAGGTCCATCAATGGCTATTGGCCAAGATGGTCATAGATGCAACCCCATGCTCTGGGTGCTCCTCTACCTCTAAAGATCTAAAAAATCTTTACCCACAAAAGCTTATGCCCAAATAAATCTGTTAGTCTTTAAGGTGCCACCGGACTCCTCGTTCTCATTGTTCATGGGTATTTCAGAGCTGACATTTTGGTTCAGCCCATTAAAGCTAGAACTTTCAAAAGTTTGGATGGGCACAAGGGGACTGGTGGTGTGACTCAAATGGGGTTGAGTGCATGTTTGGGCATGCAGAATATTTTGAGAAAATATTATTAGCTATGACCATGGGGGAATGAGTAGTCCAAGGGGATTGTTCTGAGATATCTTTAAAAAAGGGAAGAAGGAGGATCCTGGGAACTACAGGCCAGTCAGCCTCACCTCAGTCCCTGGAAAAATCATGGAGCAGGCCCTCAAGGAATCAATTCTGAAGCACTTAGAGGAGAGGAAAGTGATCAGGAACAGTCAGCATGGATTCACCAAGGGCAAGTCATGCCTGACTAATCTAATTGCCTTCTATGACAAGATAACTGGCTCTGTGGACGAAGGGAAAGCGGTGGACATGTTGTTCCTTGACTTTAGCAAAGCTTTTGACACTGTCTCCCAATGTATTCTTGCCAGCAAGTTAAAGACGTATGGACTGGATGAATGGACTATAAGGTGGATAGAAAGCTGGCTAGATTGTTGGGCTCAACGGGTAGTGATCAATGGCTCCATGTCTAGTTGGCAGCCGGTATCAAGTGGAGTGACCCAAGGGTCGGTTCTGAGGCCGGTTTTGTTCAATATCTTCATAAATGATCTGGAGGATGGTGTGGATTGCACCCTCAGCAAGTTTGCAGATGACACTAAACTGGCAGGAGAGGTAGATACACTGAAGGGTAGGGATAGGATACAGAGGGCCCTAGACAAATTGGAGGATTGGGCTAAAAGAAATCTCGTGAGGTTCAACAAGGACAAGTGCAGAGTCCTGCACTTAGGACGGAAGAACCCCATGCACCGCTACAGACTAGGGACCGAATGGCTCGGCAGCAGTTCTGCAGTAAAGGACCTAGGGGTTACAGTGGATGAGAAGCTGGATATGAGTCAACAGTGTGCGCTTGTTGCCAAGAAGGCCAATGGCATTTTGGGATGTATAGGTAGGGGCATTGCCAGCAGATCGAGGGACGTGATCGTTCCCCTCTGTTCGACATTGGTGAGGCCTCATCTGGAGTAATGTGTCCAATTTTGGGCCCCACACTACAAGAAGGATGTGGAAAAATTGGAAAGAGTCCAGCGGAGGGCAACAAAAATGATTAGGGGTCTGGAACACATGACTTACGAGGAGAGGCTGAGGGAACTGGGATTGTTTAGTCTGCAGAAGAGAAGAATGAGGGGGTATTTGATAGCTGCTTTCAACTACCTGAAAGGGGTTCCAAAGAGGATGGATCTAGACTGTTCTCAGTGGTAGCAGAGAAACAGAACAAAGACAGAACAAAGAGTAATGGTCTCAAGTTGCAGTGGGGGAGATTTAGGTTGGATATTAGGAAAAACTTTTTCATTAGGAGCGTGGTGAAACACTGGAATGCGTTACCTAGAGAGGTGGTGGAATCTCCTTCCTTAAATATTTTTAAGGTCAGGCTTGACAAAGCCCTGGCTGGGATGATTTAATTGGGGATTGGTCCTGCTTTGAGCAGGGGGTTGGACTAGATGACCTCCTGAGGTCCCTTCCAACACTGATATTCTATGATTCTATGATTTTATGGTTAAGGGGCTGGGAGTTTTAAAATGCTCAGTGGGTCCCACACATTCTTGTTGGTCTGGTCCTGTCAGGGGTACGACTAAAGCCACCCACACAGTTGCTTCTCTAGCCACAGCACACCAGGCACAGTACTATTAAATTAAAAAACCCACCTGTGACAGTGCACCCCATAAGGCTTTATGGAAATATGCTTATGAGTGTATATGTATGACATAACTGGAATATGTTTTATGCTACATATGCCATGCAACATATCTATGTAAAGGTTATGATCTGCTGAATCTATTAATCCTATTTACATGCATGTATCAGTTTTGTATTCGAAGTTATGGATATTGGCTGTGTAGTGGCTTGATTTTTAAGTAGCCTTTGTAAAACATTTGGTCAGCTTCTTGAGAAAGGAATGTGCAAAATAGGTGTCCAATCAAGAAGCATTTAACAAACAATGGATGTTGGAAGGCTCCAATCCACATAAGAAGTCTTCCTGGAGACATGCAAGATACCATGAGGGCAATGGCTGCTACCTGTAAGTTCTGAGTCATGCGTGGACATGTGACTTGCCCATGTGACTCCAAAACTCCATCTTTTAACTGGTCTTTGCATGGGAGAGAGGAGGGGGGTCTCTCTAGACAAAAGAAAGTCTATTTAAGCCCGTGGGAGACCCCTCCATTTTGTCTTCAGCTTGCTCAAGAAAGAGCCTCTCTATCCCCAAGGATACTTGAAAGAAACTGGAACAAAGGACAGTAACTACAGGGGGTGTGAGTGATTGCTGGACCCAGACTAGAAGGAGACTTGTCTGTAAACGGAAGCTTACTGGGTGAGGTTTTTATCTGTATTCAGTTTTCTTAGACGTAGTCTTGTGTGTTCTATTTTATTTTGCTTGGTAAGTCACTTTGTTCTGTCTGTCACTACTTGGAACCACTTAAATCCTACTTTGTGTATTTATTAAAATCACTTTTTACTTATTAATTAACCCGGAGTATGTATTAATACCTGCGGGGGAGGGCAAGCAGCTGTGCATATCTCTCTGTCAGTGTTATAGAGGGCAAACAATTTATAAGTTTACCCTGTATAAGCTTTATACAGAGTAAAATGGATTTATTTGGGGTTCGGACCCCATTGGGAGTTGGGCATCTGAGTGTTAAAGACAGGAACATTTCTTAAGCTGCTTTCAGTTGAGTCTGCAGCTTTGGGGCACATGGTTCAGACCCCGGGTCTGTGTTGGAGCAGACTGGCGTGTCTGGCTCCACAAGACAGGATACTAGAGTCCCAGGCTGCCAAGGAAAATATGGGCAGAAGTAGTCTTGGCACATCAGTTGGCAGTCCCAAGTGGGTTTCTGTGATCCAACCGGTCACACCTCCAATGAAGGTTTGAGAGAGAGACCACAGACAGAATGACCTAGATACACAGGAAGAGCCAGCATTTGCTGCAAGGTTAGCAGGAAGGTGGGAGAGGCACAGAGGAGGCAAGGATGATAAGGTGGATTCCTGCTTTATCCATTCCAGTTTGCAGCCTGCGGCACTTCAGCTGACCGTGCAGGATGACTATTTCCTATGGTGAGTGGGGGTGGGGGGGTGACAGACAGTGTCCTTGGGGATCATTGTATGACATGCCTGAGTGGTTTATGTATGACTGTGTTCTACTCCATGTGGAAGGGCTATCACAGCTCCTACAGGAACTCAAAGCAGGAGGGGTGATTACCCTTGGGATTGTAAACAACTCTGGAGAAGCACCACCCCATGTTTCAAACTGGGTTTTCCAGAGACCATGAGATAAAGGAAACTGTTTAGGGCTGAATTTAAACAGAGTCAGCGTCTGCCTTTTGGTTCAACAAACAGACAGGACCTTAGATCCTATGAGAACCCAGACCCTTGCAGAAAGATTGGGAAGACTTTGGCCCACTAGGGCCCCATAAGACCAATGGGTGATTTCTAGTATGTTCAGTATGGGTTTAAATCTCTTTATTGTTTTGTATATGTTTTCTCTGTAATGCTTTTTGCCTTGAGAATAAACGTACTTTGCTGTGGAAGAGCTGTGTGATCACTGGTGAAAACACTGCTATTGTCCTCGGGGAGAAAGCACCACATAGGGGCTGGCCTATAGGCCAACTGGCTTGCTGGGAATATCATTGTATGGCAGGAGCTGTGCAGACTTAAAAGCCCTTGTCAGGAGAGAGAGAGAGAGAGATGCAAGTTTCCGCCCAAGAGAGGTGTGGCTGGGAACCTGAAACCTTGAATGGGTGCCCACAAGGGACCACGGAGGAGACCAGGTGCAGTCACCCCTGAAACAGTGACAGTGGGCACTAGACGATCTCTCTGTTAAGATGTGCTCCACATTATAGCGACATATGAGAAGGTGTGACATAATGTTCCATCACTTGGGACCATTCACATCTCATCTGAAAGGCAGCAGTTCTATGTGCGTAGTACTCCCAACACCACACCAGGCATTGGCAGAGAAGGAAGAGCACAATATGCTTACAGACTCCCCACTGCCACGGGGTCATTGGAACGCCATTCAGGTTATGTCCTGGAATACTTGAGACTCTGTATACTTAGTGGTCTTGAGAAGGACTCTACAAAGGCACCGCGTGCTCGGTGATGACCCAGGAAGTGTGTAAGGAGGCAATGTTCTAAGGGGCACGGTGTCTCTAATTAAACACATTCCTTTATCGAAGGCAGACTGGGCCAATGCATTGCTTGCCAAACACATTTTAAGAACAATATTCTAGCACAAATTCATAACTCTGTACATACATCACACAAAACTATTAATGATTAGATATTAGTTTTCCAATGATATCTTACATGACATCTTTTAGATACAAATTATGACAAGAGGGTGTTAGATGTAGTGAGTATGTCAGGTCTGACAAGAGTTGCTGACTAAGGGTAATGAACCACCAGTGGGTCTCTGTATCACACAAAGAAATGTAGAACAGAATCAAGCTTCCTTAGGTATGTTGAGAAGAAGCTCAGATTTAAGGCACCACACTTCAGATCACAGGTAATGATAGTGGCCACTGGACACTTTATGGAAAGATCCATGATGATGCCTCAGAAATTTTTGCTACCATCAGCCTTTCAGGTCATCAGAACTCAAAAGAGCAGATAATGTTAACAGGATGAGTTGGCAAGCATCAATGTGTTTTGCACATAAAAGTGATACATTGGCTGGAGGTGTTGGGCTAGATGATTTAATGGAGCTTTTCCATCTTTAATGCTTATAGTTCCCCAAAGGTGGTTTCAAAGGCAGCATTGCAATATCTCATCCCCTTTGGGTAGGTGAGTGGGTTGTATTTTCTCTGCAATGAGTCATCCTCATCTTGTTTAACTGCAAAGTACATTTTTTTGTTTATTTACGAGTTCCAGATCTGTCTGTCTCATGATGCATGCAGCCCATAAACTTCAGTGCACTGGCTCTCCATTCTGTCCATTAAAGGCCTTCCAAGTGGAGGGATGTGAAAGGAGATAAGTCTACAGGGTGTCAGGTATGTAAAGAGGTTTTGCAAATCACAACTGTCCAAAGATCTGTGTTACCCATGTTATCCCATGCAGATGGAACCAAGCTTCTACCTTCCAGCATTACAAAGGGTGGGACGGATTGGTATATCCTCAGTCCCAAATGAAATCCACAGAACAAACCAGCTTAGAAGAGAGAAAATGGCATTAATCTACACAGACTTTGAAGTTAAACACACAGACTTTGAAGTTAAACAAATAATTGTAAATCAAAGCTCACTTGTTGGGCCATAGTCACTTAAGGCCCCATTTCGGGGAGGTATTTAAGCCTATTTCAGCGTTAGGCACCTGCTCGGGGTCTATTGAAGTCAATGAGGAAAAAGCCTGTATTTATAGGCAAGTTCTTTCCTGCACAGCAATTGATTTAAACATGTGCTTTGGTGCATTCCTGATTGGAGCTCAAAGGTGGCCCAAGTAGGCAACTATAATTACATCTCCACGCTCCAGTAAGGCTGCAGGTAGGATTCAGCTCAAGAAAGGGCAGGTGTTGTTACCACTGTTCCCCTTCCTCAGTGTTCCTTCACCCCATTAGAGCTACAGCTACACCAGAGCCAGTTCAGTCAATATGTTCAAGTGCAGAGCTTCAGGAAGCTGCTAGGTTATGGGCAGTTCACCAGGGTGACCTTTAGCTCTTCACCCTTCAGTGCGTATGGGGTGGAGCACAAGCTGCTCAATGCTCACTGGGAGTGATGGCAACTGGAGCACCCACCCGCTGCCAACACAACCGCCTCTCAACTGCAGGATCCTCCACTAGGGTGTAGGCCAGCAGAACCCCCAACAGGGTGAACCTAACCTTGAGGCTTTGCTCAGCAAGGAAATTCAATTGCTCCTGAATAATTGCTTTGCTGTACCAGCGCGGTTCTGTGTGTGTGTGTGTGTGTGTGTGTGCGCACACAACTGGGCTCCAATGGCTTTCCAAGGGTGATACCACAAAATGTGCAACACACTCTGTAAGAGCATAAGAACGGCCAGATTCTTATAAAACGGCCAAAGGTCCATCTAGCGCAGTATCCTGTCTTCTCACGGTGGCCAGTTCCAGGTGCCCAAGAGGGAATGAACAGAACAGGTGACCATCAAGTGATCCATCCCCTATCGCCCATTCCCAGCTTCTGGCAAACAGAGGCTCGGGACACCATCCCTGCGCTCAACAAGCCCTGGTCCCTTTTGTGTGGCAGCAGGCTGTGACTCTCCTTTCATAATTCATTTAACAATAGAGCCCTGTATTAAAAGTCAATATTTGCTTACACATTAATGATTGTGGTGTCACACACAGAAGCCCTTTTAAAGGAGATGCTCTTTTCAGTTGTAATAAAACAAGCGTGTGCTGCAATTTGCATAATAGCATCAGGCAGAGACAATGAAGGCACATTTACATAAAAAGGTAAACAAGCCTTCAGCCTAGCAAGTGGGGGAGATAGCAATTGCAGGGGTCTGAAAGCCAAATGGTAAGCAATTGAATCAGCTGTTTGCATACAATATTACTCTATTATAAAAGTATATCAAGTAAGGTCTTTTATGAAAGCTAATGCCACAGGGGTGATTAATATAACTGTGAAATGTAGATATTCATATTATGGGAGGAGTTATGGATACTCACTGATATTATGCTTCAAAGTCTGTGACCAAGCAAAAGGAAAGGCAAGTTTCTCCCAGACAAAAGGGAAGGCAATTGAAGAAGGTGTGACCAAAACCAATGGAAGCCCAGTTTACATAAGAATCAGAAGGGGATGGGAAGTCAACAGGAAGGAAAGAACATCCTGGGTCTGGGGACAAAACAGTCAGTTTTGAGAGATATAAAAAAAGAGAAGAAAGCCATCTTGGCATCTATCGCTGGACAAGGACCCAGAGTTCTTGCAAGCTGAGAAATATGTGTTCTTCAACAAAGGGGACTAACGTCTCTGGGAACTGAATATAAATAAAAAATCTACTTAGGCAAAGATCTTTCAGCTAGAAAAACAAGGAAAACCAGTACCTTCCACTTCCGTGGAAGAGCCTGACAGAAAAAAACATCAGCCATGGCTGGAAAGGAGAAAGATTGGTAAGAAATCTACCTTGAACAAAGACTGTAACTTGAGTTAAGTCTTAGCCACTAGAAAGTGCATTTCACTTTTATTTGCTTCTAATCATTTTGTCTTTGTCCCTTGCCCTTGAACTCACTTAAAGCCTATTTCCTGTGGTTAATAAATGTTTCACTTTTAATCTAAACCAACCCTGGTCTGTGTTTGAATTGAAGTGATCTTTAGCTCCAGTTAAAGCAACAAGTTGCTGCTCTTTTGTCTCTTTAAAGGAGAAACAGACCCTACTGTTCCTCTGAATGTTCCAGGAGAGGGCTGGACGCAGGAGTGAAAGTACGGGCCGGTACAGTGTACTGGTAAAAAGTGGCCACTGGTACCAGCCCCTACCGCTGACTTTAAAGTGCTGCCCCAGCAAAGGACCCTGCTTAAAGCGCTGCTGTGGCAGCGTTTAACAACATTGCCCCTTTTGCCCCACCCCCACCCCCCCAGGGCCACCAACGGCTGGGGGGGGCAAAAGGAGCAGCTACCCCGAGCCCTTTAAATCGCTGCTGGAGCCCTGGGCGGCGCAGGCCAGGCAGTGCAGATGGGCTGGCTGGGGGACACTGACCACCCCCCCAGCCCCACCGCTTCTGCCCAAGACCCCGTACCTTCCAGGTTGGGGCAAAGCCGCCCCCCTCCCTCCCTCCTCCCGTACTGGTTAGAGATAAACTTTACTTTCCCCTCCATTGGACGTTTCAGGGCAGACAGCTTTGAGGGAATGCAGGACTGGGGATGTGTTGGGGTCACTCAGTTAGTACTAACCAAGGCAGGTGGAGACCAGAGCATGACTGCGGTATAACAAGCAGGCCGCTGAAGTCATTGTTGCCGAATCAGGGCTGCTCGACATACACAGATGCTCAGTGAATGCTTCTAGGCTGGCTGGGAGTGTCCACAAAAGGAGCTACAGCAGCAGATCATTTGAAGGCACTCAGGCTTACAGGACAAAGCATTTGGAGGTCATTCACCTGCTAAGCAGGTAGCTCAACTCGCTGGACATTCTCAACCCTAACTGTATGAAATGGGACACAGATTTCATCCGTGTGTACTGTAAAAAGTTCTATAGCAATAGACCATTCCACTGCAGCTACTGGAGTGTGGGAGGAGGGTACCTGGCATTTGATTGTTATGCTTGAGGCTGTGCAATCTACAAATATAAAGATAGTCCCTGCCCTGAAGAGTTTGCAGTCTAAAAGACAGACACAGAAAACCGGACACATTGTGAAATGCAGAGGTAGGGATAGATTTGGGTGTGTGGTGATGAATGTCTGCATAATTATTATAAGGGCTTAGGGCCAGATGCTTAGCTAATGTAAATCAGCATAACGCTATGGGCAATGAAGCTATGCCAATTTATGCCAACTGAGGATGTGGCCCTGTACATATACAGGAAGTCAGTCTTCAGCACTGAAATGCAGCCACCTCTGAGGTGGAACACAGCAGTGATACCCAACTCCTCCGTTCTTGAGAAATGCCTGACTGCCAGGTAAAGTTACAGGAGAACAAAATTATTTTTGTTCCTGGTCCTCCAGATTCTGCAGAGGATGTCATTGTGGAGCCGGCATATGGGAAAAGCTCCTCAACTTTTCATTTGTTCGGTGCTATTATTTTGATTCATAATCATTAACAGCATGGTCCCACGGTACTTCCCCTATCCAGACATGCATTATGTCATCTTCTTTGGTAATATATTAAATCTCTGTCACTGAAAAGAGTTACTTTTGAAGACTGGTATTTGCTAAGGGGGCTGCCATAACACACACGTTTTTTAAAACCTTTTCGTAGACACACACAATGCGTCTGCCAAGTCTTCAGAAGATAGTTGTGATTCATGACCATCAGTTTTCAGAGTAGCAGCCGTGTTAGTCTGTATCCGCAAAAAGAACAGAGGGACTTGTGGCACCTTAGAGACTAACAAATTTATTTGAGCATAAGCTTTTGTGAGCTACAGCTCACTTCATCGGATGCAGTCAGTGGAAAATACAGTAGGGGGATTTTATATACACAGAGTACATGAAACAATGGGTGTTACCATACACACTGTAATGAGATTGATCAGGTAAGGGGAGCTATTACCAGCAGGAGAGAAAAAAAACCTTTTGTAGTGATAATCAAGGTGGGCCATTTCCAGCAGTTGACAAGAACGTGTGAGGAACAGCGGGGGTGGGGGGGAATAAAAACATGGAGAAATAGTTTTACCTTGTGTAATGACACATCCACTCCCAGTCTTTATTCAAGCCTAATGTAATG
This sequence comes from Lepidochelys kempii, assembly GCF_965140285.1. NCBI lineage: Eukaryota > Metazoa > Chordata > Testudines > Cheloniidae > Lepidochelys > Lepidochelys kempii. Next base: position 261,585,293 of record NC_136381.1, read on the forward strand.
ATGTCCAGTTTGCAAATTAATTCCAATTCAGCAGTCTCTCGTTGAAGTCTGTTTTTGAAGTTTTTTTGTTGAAGATTGTGACCTTATGGTCTACAGTTGAGCGTCCAGAGAGATTGAAGTGTTCTCCAATGGTTTTTGAATGTTATAATTCTTGACGTCTGATTTGTGTCCATTTATTCTTTTACGTAGAGACTGTCCGGTTTGGCCAATGTACATGGCAGAGGGGCATTGCTGGCACATGATGGCATATATCACATTGGTAGATGTGCAGGTGAACGAGCCTCTGATAGTGTGGCTGATGTGATTAGGCCCTGTGATGGTGTCCCCTGAATAGATATGTGGACACAGTTGGCAACAGGCTTTGTTGCAAGGATAGGTTCCTGGGTTAGTAGTTTTGTTGTGTGGTGTGTGGTTCCTGGTGAGTATTTGCTTCAGGTTGGGGGGCTGTCTGTAGGCAAGGACTGGCCTTAGAGACTGACCATCAGTGTAATGCTATGCCCATTCCTTTATTAACCCTTCCACTGCTGCATTCAGCTATGGCTGGTGTGTTGCAGAAGAACACAGTAAAATTCCTTTGAAAAGCAGACTAGCTCTGATAGGGTGCCACTACTATTGAAAGTGACAATTATTGCAATGGAGTTATAGCAACTTAAAACTGAAATAAGACAGTGGTGAATCAGTCCCTATAAATCTAGGTAAATCTGGCACTGTCTATTATGAATCTATCCACAGATTAGTAGGGGATTTCCCTGTCTAATAGAGTCCTCAATCTGGTATTTCTTTTTAATGTAACTCGAAATTTGTTTTCTTTTAAGAAAGAAAACAGCAACGTGGACAAATAAAGTTGATTTAATAAAAATGAAGTTCACAGTAGATGAAGTCTCCGTATATAGCATTAATTCAAGAGAACAAATTGTCCATTTTTATTTATTCCCTGAGACTATTTTTATTAGTGTGTGCATAGACTTTATTCATACCAGACAACTTAAATCTATCAATAGGTGTAATGTCTGGGTATTATGTTTTATAATCATGTTTTATTTGCTTACGCAAGTATAGACTGTAGGCAGGAGCTACGCCTAAGAAATAAATCAGTCAGAGAGACACAGACTACTAGAGCTATATTCAGCATCGAAAAAGAATTGCATCGCAGCAGACACGCAGCATTACTCCATGATCTAATTCATCGACAATCAGATAATAAGCAGTGTCAAGGTTCCTTCCCCACTCTGAACTCTAGGGTACAGATGCGGGGACCCGCATGAAAGACCCCCTAAGCTTATTCTTTCCAGCTTAGGTTAAAACTTCCCCAAGGCACAGATTTCTTTCTCGCCTTGGGAACCAGCTCACGTTAAAACCTGGTACGCTGCCACCACCAAGCGATTTAACAAAGAGTCCAGGAAGAGCCCACTTGGAGACGTCTTTCCCGCAAATACCCCCCCAAGCCCTTATACCCCCTGTCCTGGGGAGGCTTGAGAATAAACAAGATGAGCACAAACCAGCCTTGGACTTTTAAGACCCAAAAAACCCAGTCAGATTCTTAAAAACCAGAACTGCATTAGAAGAACAAAAAAAAAGATAAGAGAACAAGTCTGTAAGATCAGAATGGAAGATCATCTCACAGGCAGTCAGATTCAAAACACAGAGAATCCCTCTAGGCAAAACCTTAAGTTACAAAAAGACACAAAACCAGGAATACACATTTCCTCCAGCACAGCGAATTTACAAGCCAAAACAAAGAAAACCTAACGCATTTTCTAGCTAGATTACGTATTAACTTTACAGGAGTTGGAGGACTTGCATCCTTGATCTGTTCCCAGCAAAGGTATCACACAGACAGACAAAAGCCTTTTCCCCCCATCCAGATTTGAAAGTATCTTGTCCCCTTATTGGTCATTTTGGGTCAGGTGTCAGCGAGGTTACCTTAGCTTCTTAACCCTTTACAGGTGAAAGGATTTTGCCTCTGGCCAGGAGGGATTTTATAGCACTGTATACAGAAAGGTGGTTACCCTTCTCTTTATATTTATGGCAAGCAGCAAGACCATCTGCTACAGCACCACATCGTGAATCCCTATAATGTTACAACAGGTATTTACAGTGCAGCTTTGAGTTGTCGTCTCTGGTCTTTTCATTCCCTCGTGTACTCTTCATGCCCAAGTGAAGATATAAGTGAGAAGGAAGCAGAGCTGTTGTCATTTCCTGGTTGCAAAAGCGGGCAAGAGGAATTTTGAATAGCAAGTTTGACTAGCAAACACAAGCCAGCCACAGCTAGGCAAATAGAGAGACCGTCAATAGCCTTACAAGAGGGTATTAACAGAGAATATCCATTGCACTTGGGGCTGTGGATGCTGTCTTCAGTCACTCTAAGGTAGGGTTTTTACAGTAAGATAATGAAGGTGGGTTACTCAGCTCACTGTGAAATCCCAAGTGGAGACAAGGCACTTGTAGTATCTATCCCAAGGTAACTAGATAGAGTCAGCAGCACTATATGCCGCACCCACTTGTGGTGACATAGGGATGTAGGACCTCCTAGCCTGTTGAGTCCAGTTCTTTACTATTACAGGGAACCCCAGCATATAACTCCATTCATCAAGCTCCATCTTTAATTCAATTGGTTGACCTCATCTCCTTTACCTGGAAGTAAGACTACAGGGCCTTGTCTCCACTGTGTTTCTAACGCGGGATAGTGAAGGTGTGTTAGTCACTCCCCCAGTGAAAACACACCTTTCTGTCAGTGAGGACATAAGAACAGCCATACTGGGTCAGACCAAAGGTCCATCTAGCCCAGTATCCTGTCTTCCCACATTGGCCAATGCCAGGTGCCCCAGAGGGAATGAACAGAAGGGGTAATCATCAAGTGACCCATCCCCTGTCGCCCATTCCCAGCTTCTGGCAAACAGAGCCTCAGGACACCATCCCTGCCCATCCTGGCTAATAGCCATTGATGGACCTATCCTCCACGAATGTATCTAATTATTTTTTGAACTTCAGAACTAGACATAGCCATAGTCTTTCTGTACTGCTTCTGGCCCCACAGCCCCATCTTTGGAGACACAGCAAAGGACGGGGATGCACTTTAATCTTTGGAGTTAGCAGCTTGTCATGGTCTGATCGGGTCTGATTTTCCTCCTGATTTATACCACTGTGAAGGGAGAATCTGTCCCATGCTGTTTCTCAAGTAGATTTTAAACCCGTCACTGAAAATTGAGTATCAGGAGAGTATCGCTGCAGGTGGCTGGGCTGTTATCAGAAGCAAATTGACTGTGCACTTGAAACACACCCTCTCCAATCCTTCCACGTGAGCACTGCAGCTAGCAACCTGCCCTCTGCCTCAAAGACCTGACACTCCAGCTGTGACTTGCCATGTCACCGGGCGTGTTGGGGAAATCCCACAGACAAAGACAATGGCATCCCCTGGTCAAAGTGCACAGTAGACTTACAGGAAAGTTTTTTAAAATGCCAGGGAAATCAAAGCACTGGGGGAGCTGGAAAAGGGGGAATGGATGCTTTGCCAGGGGTGCTGAGAGCTATTGAACCAAACTGTAAACCCTGCATATGATGAAAACCACTCCAAACCAGCGGGTGCAGCAGCACCCCCAGAACCCCTAGTTCTAGCCCCTATGTGCTTTGCATATTCACTTTGAAATGCAGACAAAGCTAACCCAAGAGCGCACACACTGTGCAGACCACATCTCTGCGCTTCAGTTGGGTGGGTGCTCTAGATTTCCCTTCCTCTTGGTAATCTGAATGGGCAGCTGCCAAGCTCTAATTATAACCATTGGACTCTGCTACGCGTACTCGCTAGAAGTCCTGTAAGCTGTGCAGCAGGGCTGGAGGACATGCAGGATGGCTCAGAGGCTGACTAGCAGGAGGCCAGCTGCCAACTAAGAGGATGGAGTTCATAAAGACAATGAGCTTTAAAGCAATTGAAAAAATTCCAGACAAGGCCATCTTGCCTTCAATCAAGAGCAGAAAGCTCCCCCTCTAGTCTGCTAAGAGAGCCCAGGGCTTGCTGTTAACACTGGCAGACTGATCTCTGTCCTGGAGAACAGAAATATCAGAGAAACCTTTGTGACAGAGGAATCCTAAAGAGAGCTGGCACCTCCACTGTGACTACTGGGACCCCAGTAATGCAAACACCCCTCTGTGCCTACTTCCCCTCACTTCTGCCTTGTCTGTTTACTCACCTGTTCTGTATTGTCTAAATCTGAGATTGTGAGTTCTCTGGGGCAGGAACTATGGAGATGTTATTTGTTTGTTGCCAGGCATGATGGGTCTCTGATCCCTCTTTGGGGTCTTCTGGGGCTAATACAGTTGAAATATCAGTGATCTTTCAGTGTGGAGTGAACTAACATGAACAACATTTTGCTAATTCATTCTGCCTCATTAACCTCTTTGGGCCAGATCCCCAGCTGGTGTAAGTCAAGATCCATCCTATGGGGCTACATCAGTTACATCTGCTGAGAATCTGGCCTTTCAGCTCCTTCTACCGCTCATAACCTTGTGACTTTTTCATGTTACAGTTTCACTCCCCCTCTGTGAGTATTATACCTTAAAACAGTGGGTCTCAACCAGGGGTAAGCATACCCATGAGGGTACACAGAGGTCTTCCAGGGCATACATCTACTCATCTAGATATTTGCCTAGTTTTACAACAGGCTACATAAAAAGCACTAGTGAAGTCAGTACAAATTAAAGTTTCATACAGACAATGGCTTGTTTATCCTGCTCCATATATTATATGCTGAAATGTAAGTACAATATTGATATTCCAATTGACTTTATTTTATAATGACATGGTAAAACTGAGAAAGTCAGCAATTTGTCAGTACTAGTGTGATGTGACACTTTTGTATTTTTATGTCTGATTTTGTAAGCAACTAGTTTTTAAGTGAGGTGAAACGTGAGGGTACACAAGACAAATCCGACTCCTGTAAGGGGTACAATAGTCTGGAAAGGTTGCCAGCCAATGTCTTAATATAACTAGTGCTGCCTACACCTAGATGTTCTGTGGCTGTTGACATAACACAACCCTTGTTTGTACTTTGTCTCATTTCACGCTGTAAGATTTGGAGAGGCGGGGGCGAGGACTTTGTTTTCTTCCTTATCTGTACAGCACCATGCACACCAAGGGATATGCACCGGTGCCAAGAATATAAATAATGCCAAGAACAAATCTTTAGCTACTTTGCTTGATCTGTTTAATTTCAAACAGATTGAGATGTTGTGCTGAGAGGGAGTTATTGCTGCTGTATTAAGTCAGTCATGCTGGCTGAGGTATGTGATTTAGATAACTCTAACACTTTTTTTAAAAAAAGAACAGGAGGACTTGTGGCACCTTAGAGACTAACCAATTTATGTGAGCATGAGCTTTCGTGAGCTACAGCTCACTTCATCGATGAAGTGAGCTGTAGCTCACGAAAGCTTACGCTCAGATAAATGTGTTAGTCTCTAAGGTGCCAGAAGTCCTCTTGTTCTTTTTGTGGATACAGACTAACACGGCTGCTACTCTTGACACCTTTTTTTAAAAGCCCTAAAGAGAACAGTAGTTTGGGGCCAGAACCCAAATCGTTAGGGTGGGGGTGGGGGGAGGTTGGGGGTTTTTTTAAGTTATTTTTCAGAAAATGGCTTTGGCAAAGTACAGTGCAAAGGGATAGTCTCCAGGGAATGCATGATCGTTGTAAGCTGATTCCTGCTACAGTTGGCATTGACTATGTGAAGATAAATATAGTGCAACAGGAACATTCAGTGATTAATCTTCACCGCCCTCAGAGGTAGGGTCAGTAATTATTATTATTCCTAGATTACAGGTCGGGAAATTGAGCCAGAGAAGTTGAGTGGCCTGCCCACCACCTAGGGTGACCAGATGTCCTGATTTTATAGGGACAGTCCCGATTTTTGGGTCTTTTTCTTATATAGGCTCCTATTACCCCCCCCACCTCCTGTCCCGATTTTTCACATTTTCTATCTGGTCATCCTACCACCACCACAGAGATCCAGAACTAGAATGCAGTATTCCCTTCCACGCACACTTGTGGGGCAGATCTCTATACGACCTTTTCTATTGAACTGTTGTGTCCATACTCTCCAGCATGATTGGTTTGATGTTGTTTCGTTGTGTATCTTTATATACTGGCTGTTTTCAGGGAACTTCTTTCTTCTGGCACTGAGAGTTAATGGACCTTGAATGGAAGTGGATTCCATAAGTTGGGAGCAGTACACGATGTTCTTATTTACTAGCAGCTGAAAGCCCAGGCCCTTGCACAGGTGTGGCAGTCAGGCCAAGTAATGCACCCTCTGCCTCATGCAACCAATGAAACTGCTGCATGCAAATTAACTGTAGAGGCTGAGTGGTGATTGGATGAGTTTTCTCTGATATCACAATGGGGTAGGACTCTTGGCATGGCGTAGATACATGTCTTGCTGTCTCACAAATGAAATTCGTACATGTCTACATGGCTGAGAACCTAAAAATTGGACGGCAATGGACCACGAACCCAGTGATGATTGACCCTGGAACAAAAAGAGCCCTGACCCAGGTTTGTAGCAGTTCCCAGCACAGGCACCGACTTTTCAAAATGCTGGGGGGTGTTCAACCCCTGGCTCCGCCCCAGTCCCCACCCCCACTCCACTCCTTCCCCCAAAGCCACACCCCCGCCCTCCCCTGAGCACACCGCGTCCTCGCTCCTCCCCGCTCCCTCCCAGCCTCCTGCACATCGTGAAACAGCTGTTCGCGGTGGGTGGGAGGCGTGGGGACAGAGGGGGAGGTGCTGATCAGTGGGGTGCGCCGGTGGGCAGGAGGTGCTGGGGGCAGGGCGAGGTGCTGATCGGGGGGTGCTAAGCATCCACCATTTTTCCCCCATGGGTGCTCCAGCCCTGGAGCACCTGCAGACTCAGCGCCTTTGGTTCCCAGGACATCACACTGACACAACAGACATTCTAGGCTTCAGAGGAACACAGAGACAGGTGACAGTCCTGGAATCCTACTATAGAGATACTTTGTAGTACAGGAGTACGTAGGAGCCCCAGTCACGGACCAGGACCCCATTGTGCTGGTTCTTTGTGGATGGAGACCCCATCTGGGAATTGTGGGTGATTTCAGCTTATTGAGCAGCGCAGTCAGCCTGATGATCAGGAGACAGGAGGATCTAGTCTAGAGCACATGCTCTTGAAAGACCAGAGCCTTCCCTGGTGCTCCCTCTTGTGGTGAATGTTCTGTTTCTGGAGTTCTGTGTTTAGCAGATTTCTGTGCACTGTAAAAAGATGTTTTCTCTCTTATTCGAAGCCACCTCATTGTCCTACTTAAAACTCTCCTTTGCCAAGATGCCTGCTATTGTGTCATTTGCTCTTTACATATCAAAAAGAAAGCACATGGGCACAACCGGGGCCCAGGTAACCGTGTTTATTAACCATGTTTATTAACTGTACACTAACATGCAAGGCCTAGCTGCTCAATATAACACATGGTGAGCACCACTAGAGGGCTCACAATTATTTAAAGGGACACTACCCTATTCCTAAAAAGAAAAGGAGGACTTGTGGCACCTTAGAGACTAACCAATTTATTAGAGCATAAGCTTTCGTGAGCTACAGCTCACTAATAAATTGGTTAGTCTCTAAGGTGCCACAAGTCCTCCTTTTCTTTTTGCGAATACAGACTAACACGGCTGCTACTCTGAACCCTATTCCTAGACACTATACCTTCAAAACACTGGACAATGGATCAGCTACTGGTATACTGAGCCCATCAGTCCTGTCTTGTTATTTCTTTGTGCTCCCTGTCTCTCTGTATGCATCTGGGTCTTGTCTTAGACTATAAGCTCTTCAGGACTGGCTTGTTTCTTTGTGCAGTGCCTAGCACAATGGAGCCCTGGTCCATGACTGTGGCCCCTATATGCCACTACAATACAAATAAGAAATAATAATCATTATTGTTCTGTAACAGTGCATGAGGGAAAAAAAGAAAGTTCAATCTAGATTCAGGAGACCAGATTCCTAGCTGGTGTAAACTGGCAAAACTCCATTAAAGCCTACAGAGCTAGGTGATTTAAACCAGCTAAGAAGCTGGCCTGATTTTTCTCCTTATTGTTGTTTGGTACAATTGCTCATTGGGAACCATTAATCAGCAGTGAATTTGTTAGTTCAAACCCAGGGTTTATTATTCAGTCATTGAAACAACTGGTAGATGTTTGAGCTTCCTTCCCTTGTGTGGTGTTGATTGCTATACATACCCTACGAAAAGGCTCTCGGTGGGTATTTTATAGCCCGTCCATACACCTTGACACTTGTTTACAAGAACACTAGACAGCTAATTTCATTTTAATGGCTTGTATACTCTTTCCTTATTCTTAACAGCTTATTTAGCATAACACTGCCACTTACCCATAGGTTCATAAAACATTCTCACTCAAGTCCCATAGCCTTGAGACCCAACCACTTCCATTTGCTCTTTACAAATGACAACCTATGGTTAGAATGGAAACGGCAGGTAATTCACCTTGGGTCAGATGCTGGTGTCATTTGTTCCACTGAGTAACAGCTCCTCAAAGGGTCCCATCAAAATCAATAGGACCATTCATGGACCAAAATCAATAGGACCACTTCATTTTTTCAAGCAATATCCCCCAAACCAAACAGTTTAAGCAGTATTTGTCTGGATAGAAAGCTATTACATGTTGGGGACTTCCTCCCAGTAGGACCCTAGGGTCTGTCCTAGGGAAGGAAAGAAGGTTGAGCTAAGAAACAGCACTGAGGGAAGCTAGCACTGGACCAGGCATAAAGGCCTGATCCAAGACGAGCTGAAGTCAGTGGAAAGCCTTCCTTTGACCTGAACAGGTGTTGGATCAGGCCCTCACTGAAAGATTCATAGCGGAGAGAGATGAAAAAGGCCAGCCTAGCTCACTAAACCCACCTACTTCAAAAATGAGTATATTTCCAGTGAGGATATTTCCAGGCTTGTCTATACAGCGTAACAATGTGAACTACGGGAGTGTGATTTCTGGAGCACACTAACACGTTGCCCACTAATTGGTCTGTGTGGAGCCGACCGATACTTATTAAAAGCTCTCTAGTGCACTTTAAAGAATCTCTGTTTCAAGCAGCACTAGGGAACGTTTAATACACGCCAGCAGAGTCTACACGGACCGGTGACAGTACAACATGTCAGTGTGCTTTAGAACTCACACCCGAATAGTGCACTTTGCTGCTCTGTGTAAACAAGCCCTCACAGACTCACAGAGTTTAAGGCCAGAAGGGATCATTAGATCATGTAATCTTACCTCTTGCACATCTCGGGCCATTACACTTCACCTGTTACCCTTGTATTGAGCCCAATAACTTGTGTTTGACAAGCCTGTGTGTGTCTCTTCCAGAAAGGCATCCACGCTTGATTTGGAGACATTAAGAGATGAAGAATTTCCCTTGGTAGCTTGTTCCAGTAGTTAAACAACCTCCCTATTAAAACTTTGGCCCTTATTTCTAATTTAAATTTGTCAGGCTCCAGCTTCCTGCCTTTGCTGGTGGTTCTGTCAGTCTCTGCTCTATTAAAGAGCCCCTTTGTAGCCTGTATTTTCTCCTCATTAAGGTACTTATATACCATGATCAAGTCACCTCTTAATCTTCTTTTGGTAAACTGAACAGATTGAGATCAGTAGTCTCTGATTGTAATGCATTTCCTCCACCCTTCACATCACTTTTGTGGCTAAGGTATTACTCCATGTGAGTAAGGTATTAGCATCTGGCCCTATGAAACTAGTGAACTTCAAATGGATCAGAGGGTATCTCTAGCTGAGCATCCCAACAGGGTTACAGACAAGATCATAGAAGATTAGGGTTGGAAGAGACCTCAGGAGGTCATCTAGCCCAAACCCCTGCTCAAAGCAGGACCAACACCAACTAAATCATCCCAGCCAGGGCTTTGTCAAGCCGGGCCTTAAAAACCTCTAAGGATGGAAATTCCACCACCTCCCTACGTAACCCATTCCAGTGCTTCACCACCCTCCTAGTGAAATAGTTTTTCCTAATATCCAGCCTAGACCTCCCCCACTGCAACTTGAATCCATTGCTTCTTGTTCTGTCAAGATGTCCTATTTGATTTTACCAATCCCTTCTATGCTCTACTTTGTGATAAAAATGCGTGCAAAGATCTGTAGGTTTCTGCCACCAAAGTTAATATGTCATCTGATCAGGAAATTATGGGCCTGATCTGCAGCTGGTGTAAATCAATGTACACCAGCTAAGGGTCTGGCCCCAAATCTTTATAATAAAAGACAGTGGGCATATCTAGAAAAACCCACTGGAGAGAACTAAAATGTATGGCCCCCTTATGTCCATCAAGTCTTTGACAATACGTAAGCCTTAGAAGAAGGCCTCCCGTTTATAGTACTGCTAGCCAATTGTGCAATTCTGTTGATATTGAATTGATAAATGAATAAATTGATAAATGATATTGACTGATATTTGTCTGTCTCTAATCTCCATGCGTAGAACAACGTGAAATGCATTTCATGGTTATCCTATGGAATGTTATGCTATTCGGTATTTATATGCACCAGTAAAAATGCTGTGGGGATGGTAGCCCAGACGCACAATGCTTGCCTGGGCAACGTGTCTGCTCTGGAAGCACAGCCAAAGGGTGCATGGAACAGACAACACAATCTTCAGCAATCGAATGCTGGTTTTAGGCATGATTCTGTTGTTTCTAAAACTTCTTGTGCGGTCTTCTTTCTAGCTATTAGCAGCAGAACACTTCATTTTTTTCAAGCAATATCCCCCAAACCAAACAGTTTAAGCAGTATTTGTCTGGATAGAAAGCTATTACATGTTGGGGACTTCCTCCCAGTAGGACCCTAGGGTCTGTCCTAGGGAAGGAAAGAAGGTTGAGCTAAGAAACAGCACTGAGGGAAGCTAGCACTGGACCAGGCATAAAGGCCTGATCCAAGACGAGCTGAAGTCAGTGGAAAGCCTTCCTTTGACCTGAACAGGTGTTGGATCAGGCCCTCACTGAAAGATTCATAGCGGAGAGAGATGAAAAAGGCCAGCCTAGCTCACTAAACCCACCTACTTCAAAAATGCCCCATTGCAACCAGTGGGGCGTTCTGCTTAAAAATCAGTGTCATGATGTGGCTTAAGGTTCGGACATCCTCTCCTGGTGAGGTCCAAAGAGTCACCTTTGCCAGCACCTCCCCAGTTCTACCCTCCAGGGGCACAGCTTTAGCAGATGCATAAAACCCTTCACTTAGCATGGTTGGATGGGTGCATTCAAGTGGAAAAGTTTATTACTAACTTTGAGATCCATTTACGAGCTAATAGGCCATTCCCTTGTCATTTTATAACAAGGCCTTATTGTTACATATTCAAAGAACTGTGCAATTAATGGATGCAAATACCTTCTCGTCTCTCTTTGCGATGCCGGTGACTGTTACCCTCCAGGAAAAACAAAGCCAATGAGACTGGAATTTGTCATGTCAAAACCAAAAAGGGCAAATGAAAAAAACTCTTAGAAAGCCCCCCTAACATTTCAAACCTTATTCATGCAGCAGAAACGGAAGAGGGGAAAACAGCACAAACAATATTGTTTCCCCCTTAGCTAGTCATCTTCAAAGAGAAAAGAGATTGTTTTCCCTAGCATGTCAGTCACAGTGAGTAAAAGCAATTAAAAAAACAAAACAAGTCCATCGGAGCCAGGGAAGCTCTTTCTTCATTTCATTTGCCAAAGCACTCGGCCGAAGGAGAGCCCTGATCCACCAAAGCGCTTCCCCAATAAATTACGCTGGGAGTGGTAGCTTTAGAATGTTTAACTGAATGGTGCTAAGGTGCCAGGCTTCAGAGTTTCCTGAGTGCATGGAAAGCATGACTCCTGTTTCTGTCTGTGGTGTATGTTTATAGGAAGGCCGAGGTCTATCCATTAGCCTGAACTGGCGCAGCCAGTAACATAAGAAAAAAGAAACAATGTAAGATTGAAGCAACAGCAAGGATCAAATAGTGCCTGGCCCTAGATTGGGAGGCGGGTGGGAGGGAAGAAGATGCAAGACTTGCCGCGACAGCTAATCATCCCTGCACTCACCGAGGTCTCCTTCCTCCTAGCCCCTTCTGAAATGCAAATCACCCCAAGGGGCAGGGGATGAAACAAGGAGTGGCCATTACACTGACCCCGTCTCTCTGAACATGCCCATGAAGTTTGCTGATTGCACTGGGGGTGTGTGTGTGAAAAAGTTGCATCGTCCATGCAGTGGGTATATGCCCCCTGCATAGCAGATTGCTCCAGGCTTCCTCTTGGAGCAGTGTAGCTTGTATTCAAGGCTCTCAAAGTACTTTACAAATGTTAGTTGATTTCCCCAGCATCATTGGAAGTAACCCAGGACTCCTGGTGGTTTTTCTTAAAGCCCCAGCTCATGGAGTCATGTGATTAGGTGAGACTCTCAGCTTCCATTTTTTAAGGAAGTTTGTAGCCCTCCTGTTTGTGGAGAAAAAGCTGACACTGTGAATTGTACAGGCTCAGAATTTAGAAGGCAAATAAAGAGAATCCCCCATGTTTTTTTAATCTCAGGATTTTTAAGTAAAATCTCAGGATTTGCGGGGGGCGGGGAGAGTCTGTCTCACAAAATGCTTTTGGGTGGTGAAACCAAGGTATGCTTCCTATTTCATAGATGAGTAAATGGGCTCTATGTAGTTGTTCCAAGGTCACACAAACCATTGGCAGAGCTTGGAGTAGCAGACAGGTTGTCTCTTGACCACCACACTCTTCCTTTCACCAGGGCATTTAATCCCTCTATCGGGAAGCTCCACTCAATAGCCCTTTGTTGATTCTCCAAACCCGGAGCGTGACCTGCTGGGGCGTCTGTGTTGCAGGTCCCACTGCTGAGCCAGAACCACAAGTCCTAGGAGTTTCTGCAGCACCTTGGCTCATCAGCTCAAACTGTAGCAGCTCCTGGTTTTTGCTCTGCTGGGGTCCCCCCAATTTCACCCCCAGTGTGTCAGCCAAGAGGGCACCCCCCACATGGGCCCATGCCAGACCGGACCAACCCACTGTGGGCAAGCCTAGAAATCCAGCTCTGAGGCCCAGTCTCTCGCTCAGCTCACAGAATCATAGGGTTAGAAGGCTTTCAGAGGGGCAGCCCTATTAATCTGTATCAGCAAAACAACCAGGAGCCCTTGTGGCACCTTAGAGACTAACACATTTATTTGGGCATAAGCTTTCGTGGGCCGGAACCCACTTCATCAGACTGCCGGGGTCATCTAGTCTAACACCCCGCCAAGATGCACACCCGACCTCCCTGCCTCAGTTTACCCAGCTATAAAATGGGCCGACACGCCCCCTCTAGGCAGCGGGAGAGGGGAGGTTTAATGAGCTCGCTCCCCGACGCGCTGGGATTAGCGTTAGGTGGAGGCCGAAGCGGGGCTCGTTTCTTGGAGCTCTGCAGGGGGGAAGGCGCAAACAGGCAGCGCCCCTGTCCCTGTCCACACGGCCGGGTCCGCAAATGCCCAGGGACGCGCCCAGCTCAGCATCAAGCCGGGACCGAATCGTCTGAACATCCCCTGGCCCGGTTCCGCTGCCCCGGATCCATCGCTCCAGCCCCGCTGCGCCCCCTCGCCTCCCCCTGCCGCGCTGCCTGCGGTCGGCCCGCGCCCCGCCGGATCCCCGCAGCCACCCCCCGGGGCACCTGCCTGCTCCCATTGGCCGGCGCGGGGAGCCCCCCAGCGCCCGTCCGCCCCAGCCGGAGGGCGGAGCCGCAGGGCTGGCCCCAGCCCGGCTGCGGCGTGAGCCTCCTCCTCCTCCGGCCCGGGATTCGCTGCGCGGAGCGCGGGGGGAGGCTCCCAGTGGCACCGGGGCAGCGCGGAGGAGCGGGGATGGCTCGGGCTTGGCAGCGCTGAGCCGCGCCAGGTGCGTTCCGCCCCCGGGATCCCGGGGAAGGAAACACCCAACTTCAGCCCGGGCCGGGATCCGTCTCCCGGGGGACCTGGCCTGAACGCCCCGCGGCAGGCGTGGGGGCGCACCGGTCCTGGGGGGCATCTTTTCCCCTCCACCCCAGCCGGCATGGAGCCGCCAGCCGCCTGCCTTTGGCTCTCGGTCTTCAGCTGCCTCCTCGCCTGGGTAAGTGCACGGCCCCGGAGCGCCTCCGTGGTGCTCCGCTCCGCTCGCCCGGTGCCTTCCCGGTGTGCCCGGGCGCAGCTGAGCGCTCGTCTTCCTGCTCCGAGCCGGATCATTCATTCCGGGATTTTGCGGGGAGAAACTTTCGCCGACTTCCGAATGTTGTGCCTGGACGTGCGAAGGGGCAGGTTCGTCCCGTCTTTCTGCCCGATCAGTCTCGGGACGCGCAGGCACGGGGCTTGTCCTGCGGAACCTGCAGGGAAAGGGGCTCTGAGGGTCACCTTAGTTTAGTTGGGTTTTTTTGGCGGGGGGCTGCCCGAGGAGGCTGTTTCCTCTTCTGCAGCATTTGCTTCTTGGAAAGTGCCTTGACCTGGAAAAGAGCTCAGGGAGGGGGAAATCGGCTAGAGAGCTGCGAATAATGGGATGAAACTCGGAGGACTCTGAATGTTGGGGCAGATCGGTTTGGTTGTGGAATACACTTGGGTGCAAGCTGCAGCTTTCAGGTCATTTGACTCTCAACGGGGCAAAGCACTCGGGTATGTACCGGGTGGGTACGCCAGTGCCTGGAACTGGGTGCCCCTGATAGCCTAGTGGGGCTTGTCTGTCTGTCTGATGTCCACCATCCCCGTTTCAGGATCAAGCCTCTAGGCTTGCCCGGCTCCCTCCGCCCCCGCAGGACAATGCAGAAGCCACCCGGGAAGTTACTTCTCCAAGTGTTTGATTATTTGTGTTATTTCACTGTCAGTAGGAAACCGGGTCTTATTGGAATATTTAACCGGGGGGCTGCTCCTTAAAGCTTCTCTCCTTGCACCGTATTCAATGAAGCTAATTGCTGTATTTTACTGAGGAGGATTGAGAGGCAGCTGAGGCTGCATTTGCCCCCTTAATTCAAACCCTGGCTTGCATTCATTCCCTCTCATAACCAATAAACCCGCAACATTCCTTCAGCGGCACCCTGTTGTGGTGGTGAGGTTGCTCGGGGTGACTGGGGTTAGCCCTTGTTTGCTGGACGGGAGTCGGTTTCATTTGCTCGCTGTCCCTTCAGTTCCATGACCGAGTTTTCCCCTAGAAGCCAGTCTGATCTCCCATGGACAAAGTCAACCCAATTCAATGGAGACAGGTTTCAGAGGGGTAGCCGTGTTAGTCTGTGTCAGCAAAAAAGAGGAGTCCTTGTGGCACCTTAGAGACTAACAAATTTATTTGGGCATAAGCTTTCGTGGGCTAGAACCCACATTATGCCCAATTCAATGGAATTTCACAGCATGGGCAGAGCCACCCAACCCTGGCTTTTGCTTCTTTCCTCTGTCATATGGCTCTCCCATGTCCCCTCTCCTCCAAGCCTGTGAAATGAGACAGTGAAACAAGTTCTGTTTTTGGTCAGCTTGGAATATCCAGCATCTTCCGTTCCAAAGCCCAGGTGGGTTAGATTTTCAGAATAAATTAAAGTCGGTGCTTTCCTTTTGGAGAAGGACATAAACAGCTGGTGTCCTGCACTTGAGCTGGGGAGCAAACGATGAGGGGAAACGGGGAATTCATGTAAGCACAGGGATCCGAGCCAGATCCTGCTCCCACTGAAATCTATGGCAAAATTCTCATTGACTTCAATCCCAGAGGCGTGAGGAAATCATCTGGGGCCCGGTCTTGGAAACACATAGGCACAGTAGCAACTTCACTCCTGTGAGCAGTCAAAGAGGCTGCCGGGGGTGCTGGAACAATTTGTATAGTGGGGGGTGCTGAGAGCCATTGAACCAAACTGTAAACTCTGGATATCATGGAAGCCACTTCAAGCCAGGGGGAGCAGCAGCACCCCCCGCACCCTTAGCTCCTATGGAGGCTACCCCAGTTACTTGTGCAAGCGTTTGCAGGATTGGGCCCTTAGACTGTAAACCCTGTGGGTGGAGACAGGGTCTTTATCTGTGTTTCCTACAAGCACTAACCTCCTGGTGCTCTGTGATTAATAAGAACAAACCATAAACTAGCGGCTCTTCTGGGTCAACCTTGACTTCCTTTTAACTGTCTGTTTCCTTGTTTTGCTACATCACTGTTTATTTTCTCATTGTAGTGCAATGATCATTGATTTTTTCCCCTATGTTACTTTCATGATATTTACCAGACTTTGCTAGACCTCAGCTTCTATTGATGGGGCAGACAGAATAGTGCCCGAGATCAGCTTTTCCAAACGCCTTCGCTAACATATGAATGCTGAGCCTATTGCTGTAGAAGGGGTGATCTCAGTGTTTGAATGCTAAGGAGAACTCCAGAGATCCAAAGAGTTGCAATGCATTTCAGAACCAAAGCTGAAACAGCGATAATTTTGCCATGGGATCTGGGATTGCTTAGTGCAGTTTTCCTTTTAATTTCACTGTGATGATTAATTGGTCTGTCCTTGAAAAGTTTTAAATAGCAGTCCTGCTCTGGTCAGTATGAAACAAAAAGTTCAGTGTCATAAAACTATTGTAGCCAGGTGTTTTAACTGCTCTTGTAAACTTTCCCCTTGCTGCTACATAACTCAGACACTCAGACAGGAAAACCAGGATATATAACTTCAAACTGTTGATTGACTGTCTGCTATCCTGCCTCTTGCAGCAGCCAGTGCCGAAGGCTTCAGAGAAAAGCAATAGATATCTTTTCATTTACCTTTGATTTAAAACCAGGGTAATGTCACTGACTTCAACTTTCCAGTGGTGTAACTAAAATAAGAATCTGGTCAACTGAGCCATGAACATGACTAGTGGAAAGTATTTTGGCATGTACGCGTCGAATGAGATTTCAGTCATTCAAATCGCTCTGCAAATTCCACTTTCTTCCAGATTCAAAGATCAGTCTGGGCTGGCCAAATTGGCCAGTGTAGTATAAACTGTGTTGGGCCTGTTTCACCTACAGAAATGTAGTTAAACCAGAGTAAAATTGATGTAAGTGAATGCCAAATCAGGCTCTATGTTTTTCCAGTGCTCAAATTGCAAATTAAGTGACCCAGGATGATTCCATACATCTGTAACCCGCACCCATTTAGACTTGTGTGAAAACCACTGGCCAACTTCTGACTCTTTCATTCCACTACTCATTGGTAGGGGGGTTGATGAAAATGTATATAAAGAAACCGACTCTTTCAAAGAAGATCCATTGTATTCACTGTCCTTAGAAACCTTTATTGTAATTCCAGCATCTTTCTGAAGGTTGCTATTACCATCTGCCGCACACACGTTGCAACTCCTCATGATAACAGAACCCTTTATAAAACTTAAAATCCTTGATTTTTGCTGGCCGTGCTACAAAGCTGCTCTAAGAGGTATTATATGTATGTAAACATTGATCATACACAGTGTGTGGTTGAAGTTTTTCAAAGATAATTGAACACCCAGTTCAATTAACTAGGTTCCTTTGACTATTTCAGCCTATAGGTACATGCACTGAATTCTGTTTACATCATATATATGCTTTTTAGAACATTATGGTTAGAGGTTAACAGAGCTAGAGAAAATTAAATGCAAAATGGAGTGGTAGGGGTCGTACTTGGAATGAACATTAGCAGAATGTTACTCTAGTCCACAGGCACTTCAGCCCTGGTTTTCAAAAGATGATCATCAACCACCAGGGATCGCGAGTCCTATTTTTTGGTCAGCAGCATGAAAAATACTGAGAGCCAAATAGGGGGAGAGGGTGGGTGGGGTGGTCGGAGCATACTGGGAGGGGAATGGGTCCATGCGAGGGTCTTTCTCCCATGAAGTGGTCTGCGGAATGGAGAAAGAGAGAGGACTGCTGAATTGCAATATATTACTGTGCCAGATACCACTGGCATCTGGAGTCAGATGGGACCATGGACAGAGAATCTTGCCTGATACTCTGGCAGGCAGGTTGTGTGTGTGTTTCCGCCTCAGTTTCTTTGTACAATCATTTTTAAAACATTATGAGCCAAACTAGTGTAACTTCAACTCCGTTGCACCGGAGATGAATCTAATCCGACAGGAATTTTTTTGCCTTGAGTTACGGTGACCAGATGTCCCCTTTTTAAAGGGACAGTCCCATTTTTTGGGACTTTTTCTTCTCTAGGCGCCTATTACCCCCCACCCCGTGTCCTGTTTTTTCCACAGTTGCTACCTGGTAACCCTCCCTTGAGTACTAACTATGCAAATCAAATGATTAACAAAAACGAACAGATTTAACAGGCCTTCCTCTCTCTCTTAAACCAGTTCACACTGGTATAACTCTATTGACTTCTGTCTAGGTATAAAGTCCTTATCACTGCAGTATCTGAGCCCCAGTCTACACAGGGGGGGGTGTCGACCTAAGATACGTGAATAGCGTAGCTGAAGTCAGCATATCTTAGGTGAGGACGGCGGCGAGTCGACCGCTGCCGCTCCCCCGTTGACTCCGCTTCCTCCTCTCGTGAGCTGGAGTTCCGGAGTCGAGGGGGAGTGCGTTCAGCGATAGATTTATCACATCTAGACAAGACGCGATAAATCGATCCCCGATAGATCCATCACTACCTGGCGGATTGGCAGGTAGTGAAGACCTGCCTGAGTGTCTCACAGGCATTAATGGATTTAAAGTAGAAAGGTATTATCCTCATTTGACAGATTGGGAACTGAGGCCTGGGGTAAACTATGACCCAGGTCCTCAAAAGTATTTAGGCACCTAACTCCCATGGGAATTAACATGAATTAGGTGCCTAAATACCTTTGGTCATGCCACTTTAAGGTCCAGATCCTCAGTGCCATATAGGAACTCCGTGTTGGAGTCAGAAATGGACCCCAAGGTTTCCTGAGGCCCAGTCTAGTATGCCTCCTCTAGGTCATCTTTCCTACCCTCCTGTGAAGTTACTTCTGATTTTCACCATTGTAAGTGAGAGGAAAATGAGACCCAATAAGTGAACAGAATGGGTAGAAAAGGGCTCTGGTGATGGACCATGGAGACTTTACCCCTGGGCTACTGGTTCAGATCAGCCCATACAATTAGTGACCAAACTTCAGAGCTAGCTAAGATCACATTAGTGGCATATGTGATCTTCCAGCTACATCCGAGAAGATGTTCTTGCACCCAGGCCTCATACATGATCTATATAGACCTGTACATATAAGAAACACTATGAGTGGTCTGTATTCTCAATACTTAGCCTGTAAACTTTGCAGAACAGGATCTGAATTTCTTTCATTTCTGTCCATTACAATGGAACAGTGGGCAAATGTCCACAGAGGGAGAAAATATCACATTGCAATTGGTACTTGGCCCTCTTCTTGACATTCTTAGAAGGAGCGGCCAAGTACAGAATGGGCCAGTGAGAACCTCTTCGTCTTGGGTTTCTCTAGGTCGCAGCTGCAGTAATGAAAAGCCACTTCCAACCTTTAGTGCTGTATATGTTCTGAACCTCAGATTGGAGAATCTTTAACTCATTGTGCGACGAGTGTCAGAGGCAAGCCCACTTTCCAAACGCAACGGGTCCAATGCCACTGTCATGCCAGCTTCACGCTATTGTAATTCTGTTGACTTGAATGGAATCACTCCTGACCAGCATTGGTGTCAGGGAAATCCGAATCCAGGGCCCAGTCATTTTGCTTTAAAAAGGGAAATGTGGTAAATGTAGCCTTAAAAGTGTGGAAGCGAAATGTGTAGCCCAACTCATTCTGAGGCTGGGTGGCCCTATTCACTATCTGTCTGACTCATGATGAGAAGGTTTTTCATGCAGAGGAAAGTGCTTTGTGACTACAGAAATCTCTCTTCTGGTTAGCAGAACTGAAACTACTTGGCAACAAATCCTCTGGTGCATGCCATGATCACCAGGAAAAGGGTGATTGCAAAGAGGGAGAGGGGGGAGGAAAGTTCTGACCATTGTACCATCATCCCAGTGCTTGTACATCTGCCCTACATCAGTTTAGGGGAGTTCTTTCACTGTTAGGTGAACATTTTTCCTCGTAATATTTCCCTGATCTTGCATTCTCCATGCACTCAAACTCAGAGGGCCTGATCTTCAAAAGTACTGACTGCCCATAATGTCAGTCAAAGTAAATGGGAGCTGTGAGTACTCTGAAAATGAGGCCTTGGTTGACTTCATTGGAAGCAGGATCTGATCCAAGGTATTGAACTAGGACCTAGGAAGACAAATGATAGTGATGATTACATTAGCCCTCATCCAA
Source organism: Lepidochelys kempii (assembly GCF_965140285.1). Lineage (NCBI taxonomy): Eukaryota > Metazoa > Chordata > Testudines > Cheloniidae > Lepidochelys > Lepidochelys kempii. The sequence goes on from NC_136381.1 coordinate 261,605,513, forward strand.
TATTAAAGTGGTTATTTGCACAGCAGAGAAGTATGGCAGGTGTGGACCTCTGTTTATAGGTTAAGCAATCTTCTGTTCCTCACCCCTCTTTGCCTGCAACGTGCTGCTGGTTCACTTGGTTTTATGCTTGACTGCCACAGATCCCTGGATGGTTTCCTTCGCCTCAGTTTTCCCTTCTGTGTAATCAGGATAATACTTCTCTCGCACACAGGGAGGACTAATTCATTAGTGTTCACAGAGTGCTTTGGTGGGAGGTGGGAGTTTGAGGTGTGGAGTGGTGTTGGGGAGAGGGATAGCTCAGTGGTTTGAGCATTGGCCTGCTAAACCCAGAGTTGTGAGTTCAATCCTTGAGGGGGCCATTTAGGGATCTGGGGCAAAAACTGGGGACTGGTCCAGCTTTGAGCAGGGGGTTGTACTAGATACCTCTGGAGGTCCCTTCCAACCCTGATATTCTATGAACTGCTAATTGATTGATTGCTTTGCCAAATGCTTCCTTAATCCCTGGGCAGTCCCTTTATTCACTTAACTAGATAAAATTGGATTGGATCAGGATTGTGTTTTAAATGTTCTAAAAGCATCTAGAATGGTAGATATAAATAAGTGCTAAGTTTTATTCTAATAAGGACGTTAATAATAATAAAGGCATTAGAGTTCCCGTTACTGAAACTAGAACATGATTCAAGCGCTCTACAGCCTCCTATCTGTGTCGCAAATTACTTTTAAACTGCTTAGTCCTGTAACTAAAACTGTACAGTGGAAGAGGAGCCACAATCACGATAACAATTACATTACAATAAATGCCAGCCTGATCTGATGTAAATGGCCCATCAGAACATTTATTAAACTGCGGGAAGCAATCTTGGTTTGAGATGTGGCTACGCATACAGGAATTCTGTGAAGGTCTAGTACTGCATGCAGCTGATATTCACTCCTCCCTGTCCTATTTTGCCTTTCAGTCACGTTGGTGTAAATCAGGAGCCATTCCCTCGAAATCAGTGAAGTGACAGTGGTGAAAAGTTAATGTCGTGAAATTAGGTCCTGTAATTTTCAGGCTGTTGGTTTTATGAAGTGCTTTCAGGGACGCAGTTAATGTGCAAGGAACTGTCTATGTGTCTGTGGGTGTAGGGCTGGTTTAAACTGGAATACTAGGGCAGTGCAGGGATAGCATTTTATACCTACTGTATCTCCAGGACCCAGACGTATTTTGGCCCGTATGCGCTATATGTATTTTAAAAACCCACACGTATTTTATGCTAGAAAAAAACACCATACCCAATCAACTCAACATGGTTATTGTAAACATTACTAAACTGTGTCATAAGTCACATTGCATGCATTTTCTTATGCCCAGGGAGTTACCTATCCTTCCATGTTCACCACATCTGTCCCGGGCAGACAGAGCTTTTTATTTGGATTCGCATTCAGGTAGCCGAATGAAATCTGATTCGTGTGGGATTTTTTTTTCTTCTAATAGATTTCACAGATGGAATGAAAGATCGACATGGAGACCCTAATTCTACTTTGATAGCAAATTGCTGTGAACTTCAGGATAGGAACAGGATCAGAGAAGAAAGTGTCATCGGGGTAGAGTGGGGTGAAACGTTTCAGATGAAAGTTTTATTTGCTGAACAATGCAGATCAGGTTGACCGAAACATGTCATGAATTTGTGTCAATTTCACCAGATTGGTTTTGGTAAAAAAAAAAAAAAAAAAGACCTAAAGGCAGCTAAAAGAAATCTAAACATTTTGTTTCATTACTTTTGAAACAAAACATTTTGATTTTTTTATTACAAACAAATTAACTTCAAGTTTATTTTAAACTCAAAGTTTTTAAAAATTCAAAAATGAAATGTTTTGGGATTTGACCTGAGACAATTTTCTTTTTTTTTTTTTTTTTCAATTGTTTCATTGGCTGCCAAGTTCACATTTCAGGATCAACCCAAGACAATTTTTGTGTGTGTGCTGCAAACAAACAGCAAACTGAGTCATTCACATAGCTCTCATGCGCACGCATTTTGATCTTATGCCAGTCTTAACTGGCGTAACTCCATTAACTCTAACAGAGTGACTCTTAATTTACTTCCATGTAAGTGAGAACAGAATCAGACCTATAGACTCCCCTCTTCCTTTCTGGAACTGAATATATCAGGCCAGTACTTCAGCTGGTGGAAATTGGCATAGTCCCATTAGCTGCAACACCGATTTACATTGGCTCAAGCTCTCATGCCTTATTCGCAAAGTTTCTTTGTTCAATTTTATGAGCCTGATTCTCTTCTTCTAGTTTTACAGTGGTATAATTCCAGGGACTCTGCGGGAATTATTACTCCTGATAGTCACGTGTAATTCGCTATAAAATCAGACCCTAAACATAGGAATCATCACACATTTAAAAATGTTACCTGGAAAGCATACATCTAGAACACACTGGAGATAAAAATATCAAGAATTTTGTGTCTCATCTGTAAAACCTGAATGTGCAGAATATCCCTTTAAAATATATTTCTTTGGGTCGCAAACATTATTCTGTATTTAAGAGATGTTTTTAATGCATAGTCTATATCATAACCAACAATTACAGATTTGCTGTTATTCTATTGTTACTGTGTCCATAATAAATGTCCTCATCTGTCTAATGTAAGCAATCTAAGAAATTCCATACAACTAACTACATTAGAAGAGCATTAAGGTTACAAAGCACTGAAAAGTGAGGAAATGTCAAAAAATTAAGGCAGCCCATGCAACCTTAAATCTACCTCTTTATTACGTGCATTACAACAGACTTTAATGACATGCTCACATAATGTTTTGTTTTGGCTGGGCCCCTGATTTATTCAGTGCATAGAGTCAAAAGTGGACTTTGTTTCCACTATTTCTTGAAAACAGCCAGACCATTTTGGCTCAAAGTTTATGTACAAATAAATCCATTCCCGGGCCAAGAAAAAACGTGCCAAGTTTGAACCCAAAGGATAAAAATCTGTTGAAGATCTGTTGAGCATCTGAAAATGACCATTTAGAAGAAAAAATCTTGTGTGACGTTGACTCTAGACATCCTTACACGTTTAGCTTGGAATAGGATATAGATCAGGTGCACCATCATTTATCATAAGCCTGCACCATCCTCGGTACACCTGTGACTAAATTCAGCCCCTGGCCTAAATGCAACTTCCATTGAATTCACTGGGAGTTGCACCTGCTTGTATGAAGGACTGAGTCTGGTCCCCACAGAGAGCATCCTTATACTTGCTTTGCATACCCAGGCCTCAACCTCAGCTGTGGCCATATCTACGGAGTACAACTGAGATGTTGGAGAGGGGGTGTGTGAAAGCTATTTCTCAGAGGGCTGCACTGAACTACTTGGGTCTAGGTATGGCTCCTAGGGAGGATCTGCCAGCTAGGGATTGCTGGAGCAGTGTTGTCCAGCCAGGCTCCCTTCCCTTCAATAATCCCGATGCCCTCATGCTGAGGATTGCAGGGGTAGTGTTGGAGCTAGGTCTGTTAGTCTCCTCTGATGGGAGAATCCCCAGCTCGGGAGCTCCACCCCTTTGTGGTACACAGCAGAACAGGGCTCGACTGAATCCACACTGAGCTAACAGAGGCCAGTGGTTTATTCATCGTGGCTACAGCATTGGACTGGGACTCTGGAGACATGGGTTCTATTCCTGGTCATGCTGCTGGGTGATGTTGGGCAAATCACTGCCCCTCTGTGCCTCAGTTTCCCCATGTGTAAAATGGCAGTAATGATCTCCTTTGGGAAGCGCTTTGAGATCCACTGCTGAAAAGACCTAGGCATTATTATTGAACACCAAATCAGTGCTAGTTACTCTTCTATGCTGCTTACACCATTTTCTGTCTCGCTCGCACCCAATATGCAACCACTATTTAGGTTGTCCTTGATTTTAGCCTTTGCGGCCTAAGCATTATAGGACCATAGGATGTCCGCACAGCAGACGTATGGTCTTTTTCCACCTGGAAAAATCAGCAGCACAAAAAAGTCTCTGTTGAAGCCATTCCTGGTTTCACCGGAGTTTGGACGGAGGTCAGAAATCACGTGAAGAATTACTGCCATGCCGAGGAGTCTCCAGCTATGCTGCCTGCATTTTTCAGGCATGATATTAAACAGTTCTGCAGTGCTGTGTGTGGCCTAGCTATGCCATGCATCTAATTCCATTGCTGAAATGATCCCCTCAACTGTATTTTGCTGTCAGTTCTCTGGGATCCTCTTGTTTCCAGATGCAATGCCTGGGATGGCAGATTCCCGTAGCTTGCAAAATTTCTCCCTACAAGGCTTTTCCCTTTCAGCATCTCTACTCCACGGATAGGGCAAGCACTGTGCGTCTGCTTGCCGAGGAATTCTTTCCATATGACCCCTCACTCATGAGTCCTGTCAGGGAAATGAGCGTTTGTGCCCTTCTTTTAGCAACAAATATATTCTAGCTTGTCTCCAGCCTCACTCTGTACAGCGTCATTCTTAGTGTGCATTGATCTTGGGAGCAATACTTGGGATACTTTTTGCAGGGACAGTGGGCCAACTCTTACGGGATGTGAATCAGCGGAGCTCCAATAAAGTCCATCGTCTACAGACATACGCCAGCTGAGGATCTGGTCCATGGTGTTCACTTATTATTATTTTGAGCCCTAACTCCCTTACCGGAACATACAAGCTTGGTCAGTGTTGTGGATGGGAAATCCCCAGGGGACATCCAGATGCAGAAGGCAGTGATGTTGGCACTTCAGCAGGTCGCTCTCTTTCCTTTGAGTCTCAAATGACCCCTGCCCCCCGAATACTGCTAGGGGAACACTATACTGCCAGAGGCATCATCTTCTGGATGACACAGAGCTGACTTTTTTTTAAATCCTGCAGCCTCACGACAAGGATAAGACAAACCCAAGGACTTATTGCTGCACGATCTTCCAGAAGCACAAAATTCTCTTGTGGGAAAATAGTTAAATGACAGACTCATGGATTATAATGTTCAAAAGGAAATAAGCCTCAGGCAATTCACAGGGACTTATTAACTCTGGAACGCCAACATATGCAGAATGGAAAACAACCGAAAATGGGGACAGAAAAGAGAGAGGGGTGGGGCTTGTAATGACTCCAAGGAGAGATTCTTTGTGGGATTTCAGATCCTACCAGCCAATGAACACAGCAGGCAACTGGCGTTGCAGTGAATTAGATACTGTTGATAAGATCTGTGCACGTATCCGCAAGGTGCCAGGTTGGTATTTAGTGTCTCCGTTTGTTATGACTGTGGAATGAAATCTTCCTCCAGAAGGGCAAAGCTGTAACTCATCTGAGAGTATCTAACGGGAACCCTGTCAGCTCTAGCTACACGGGACCAGGTCCTGAGCTGAAAAGGGATGCACAAATAGCTTTGCAACACCTTCTGTGCTCCCCTGATTCTCAGGCCATCCTGGTGCTGGATTGGTGCCCCACAGGAATCTTTCCATAGCCAGATCTGCCGCCTTAAGGACAGCTTAGCTTTGGAGAAGCAGCACTAGTGTATGGGGAAAGTGAGGCTGCAGCCACCTGATTGAATGGGTTTGTGTCCCGGCCACCTTCTCGTATAACAAGGCAGCAGTAAAGTCTTGCCTTTTATCCGTCTACCCCAGAGGCGCTGGCAGGATTTGTTATGGACAAACAAAAAGGCAACTGTGTGTTTGACTCCAGTTCCCTTCCACTCCCTCTGTTTGATGACAAATCAATGACACATTTCACTGTAGCTGCCTGGATTGGGTGTTACACCCCTGGCATCTTGGAGTTCCTGTGTTTTGTAATTATTTCCTCTCTGCCAATATACCACTCAGGCTTCCTCAGCTATCGGCTGTGAACACAAACCCAAAATATATAACACAGCCATTGGATGCAGCCCAGCCAGCGGGAGGATGATGCAACTAAAAATAAATGCCCACATGCCCTGCAAAGCAGCCAACAGCCAGAAATCCGGCATCTACTTGGCGTGGGGCTTTAATTAACAGAGAGAGGTCAAACCCTACGCTCAGCCGCTGTAGGGGGCACAGGACCGGGACTCAGGAGCCGTGGGTTCAATTCCTGGCTCTGCAACACAAACTCTGACGTTGGGCATGTCCCTTCATCTGTCTGCGCTGCAGTTCCCCAGCTGTAAGAGAGGGATAACGAGGCTGCCTTTCTCCTGCTCTTTGGTTAGACGGCAAGGTCTTTGGGGCAGGGACTGTATGTAGAGCACCTAGCACAATGGGGCCCCAATCTGCACTGGGATGTCTAGGGGACGTCTAGCCCATGGCAGCAAGCCTCCCAGCCTGGGTCAACAGACTCGGGCTCACACTGTTGTGCTAAAAATAGCTATGTAGACATTGGAGTTTGGGGTGGGGCACCTGGCATTGGCCACTGTCGGAAGACCGGATACAGGGCTAGATGGACCTTTGGTCTGACCCAGTATGGCCGTTCTCATGTTAAATGGACTAACACTGGGCTAAGTGAGAGATCTGAAGAAGTAGTTGTCAGTGGGGGAACCATCCTTAAATGGGGGAGTCTGGTGGTGGCCCACAGGGATCAGTACAGGGCCTGACACTATTCAACTCTTTCCTCAAGGATCTGCAAGTGTAATATAAGAGCTTGGGCTCTGAAGCCTAGGGAGAGGGGTGAGTGCTGTCTCCAGAGCTATTTTTTTAAGGCACTAGTTCGAGGCCAAGCCTGTTGACCCAGGCTGGGAGGGTCGCTGCTTCAGGCAATGTACACATACGCCTAGAGGGTCCTGTAATGAGCATGGCCACTCCGCACAGCAAGAGGGCACCCAGATCAAGTATAACTTTAACACCACTCCCTTGGTTATTACCGTCCACATGTCAAGAGCATTTAGCTGCCATGTTAACTACGGTCTTGCCAGTGATGATGCCCAGTTTGTCATTTACTGTTTCTGCAGAGCTCAGTGTCCTCCAAAGGGAGAGCTTCCTAGACCAAAACTGCCCTCCCCTAAGGGTGGTATTCAGCCCTGTGCATCTAGACACCGCCTTAGTCCTCAAAATAAGACTGAGCAGGGACTCATCAGCAGAGCTGATCGGGAATTTTTCAACAAAATAGTTTTTCATTAGAAAATGCTGATTCACTGAAGCAGAAACCAACAGGATGTGGGAATGGACCAGCTTTGACAAAGCTTTTGTTGGCAATGTTTTCTCAGGTCCGGGATGGAATTTCTGATCAAAGCAAGAGAGAGCATGCACAGCACATCCCAGAATGCTGCCCAGCCTGGTAACGCAACGAAGATACAAGAGACCGAAGTTGAAGTTCAGTTCCCTCTTCTACCCTGAGTCACAGTGGTGACTTGAACTTGGGTTCAACCCCACATTTTGGGGTTCATGCCAGAACCAGATGACTATCGACTATTCAGGGCTGTTGAGTTTGGTTTTTCATAACCAAAACCTTCTGAAGATTGTTTTATTTTATTTGTATTTTTTTGGTTTGGTTTGGTGTTAATGGAAGAAGGAAATTTTTTTGAAATCTCAAAGTTTCACATCCTGCACAAACCATTTACTCCCCAGCTCACCAAACTAGTGCCTGGCCATTGGTGTGGCGCTCCGTCCAGGGATGAGCTTCACTCAAATACTCCAGCTCCAGAGTTACCACTCTTGCTGGGAATTGGCAGAACAGGAAGGGGGATGCTGAAGGAAACAAGGTTAGAGATCCAGGCTGAGGTCAAGTGATATAGGGCTTTAAGTTCCAGCTCCTTCACCTCAATGCAGTGGAAAGCCCATGGAGGTATTACAAGAGGAGAGGTGGGTTGACAAGAGAGTTGGTTGGGAATTTTCCATCAAAACGTTTCTTCAACAGACAAAACGTGGTTTTTGCAAAATGGACATTTTCAATGGTGAAAATGCTGATCTTTCTGATTTATTTTTTTTCCCTGTCAGGAGATGTGAAACATTTTGGACCCTGCCATCATTAATCTCTGCATCAGCCTGAGCTGCTGTGGTACCTCATGGAGGTTGTAGTTCAAGTGGCTCATGTCCCCATTCTCTCATCTGGGCTGGGCTCCACAGGTGGACTACATCTTCCATGATGTCTGGGGGCTCACCCACATGTTTCAGTATTTCCAAATGGACATTTTTTTTTCAGAGCTTTTCATTTTGCGGCAAATTTCAATATTTTGACTTTTCATCCTGATTCAGGATGCAAACAAACGTGAAAGCATCTGATATTCACTTGGGATGGAAATTCTGTTTTTCGATCAACATAAATTGACAAGTTCAATATAGCGGGATGGGAGGTGATGTTAGTGGCAGCCTTTCCGTCAGTCACCATTTACTTTGAAGGCCTGTGTCTCCTTATCACAATCATTCCATCGGTGTCCTGTCCACTTGAACTCGGGTCACCAAATGCACAGTGCATTGCTGCTGATGTTCTGCTGGTTAAATCGAGATGGATTGTTTGCTTCATTCACGGTTTGCTTGTTTCAGCTGGTCAGCTGATGACAGGGAGTCATCTCTTTCCATGTCTGTTTGATAGACTGTAATTTCTCCAGGGCAGGAACTCTCTTCAGATCTATTGTGCTGTGCCAGGAAATAAATAAATATGACTGACAAATATGATCTAAAATCTCAGCCATTACTCAATGGGTTTTCAGGTTTTAACACATAGCATTGTTTCATTTCCAGTAGGGGTGAGGTTTGTTTAGGACCCATTCATTAATGAGACACTGAAGACAGAAGAGCAAGTCCATGATTGAACCAATGTCCTTTTCCACCTCTTCTGTACTGAAGTGCCATAGATCGATAGGATTCATGGGGCCTTTGTAATGTATCTCCAGGCCTTTTAGAGACCAGGACCATTTTGTCATAATTAACATTCTTTTGCCTGTGCAGACATGAATCAGTCAAGCAGCTTGGTCTATTTCAAATCAACAAGTGCTCATGGATAAGATACTGCACTCTGTAGCATGGCTAATGCACATTGTTTCCTTGCAGCTAATAGAATAAATGTGCTCCTGCAGTTTTCCAAACTCTGTCTTCCCCTGGCTGCTTGAAGTCTAATTCCTTTAAGTGCGAGTGTTTCTTGTTGTCCAACTCCATTGCTTTTGTTGTTAGGCATGAATCATAGAATCAAAGAAAAGTAGGGCTGGAAGAGATCTCAAGAGGTCACCGAGTCTATCTATCTGCTCCTGTAGGTGTCTGTTTTGGGCTTCAGTGACTGTAGAAAGCTCCCTGTTTGGAGAAGGGCAGTGTTCCATTTCTCTAGTTTCTTATATGGCCCCCCAGTGCTGCAGTATCTGAGGATCTCTCTTGAGTAAAAGCAGAAACAATCATAGAAATGTAAGGCTTGAAGGGACCTTGAGAGGTCATCTATCCATCCCCTTGTGCTGAGGCAGAACCAAGTACACCTAGTCAAAGATACATCTCTCTCTGGAGATATATATATCTCACATACACACGGGTATGAGGATGAAGGTGCTATTGTGGGGAAAGAGGAGGCAAAGAGATTTGTTTTGTATTTAATTCTGAATGCAGGCAGAGTCATTCTTATTAGACCTGAGCAAACAACCAGTTTTTCCTTTTGGTGGCTGAATTGAAGATTTGTGTGGAGGGGGATTGTTTTGGTTTGACACACAGCAGGAATTTTTCAGCAAACCTAAACCATCAAAACATTTAATTTTGGGTTGAATGAAACGTTTCACTTTGGTTTTGAGAGGTTTTTTTTAATCTGTTTTTTTTTTTAAGTACTAAAATTGGAGTGAAATTTTAAAAAGAAAAATCTAAACGTTTTGATGACAAAATGTCAACATGAAACATTTCAACTCTCTGAATGTTTTGGGGGCTTTTCTTCAACCGAAACATTTTGGCAAATTTAAAATAAATTTACAAAATGTTTTGATCAACCCGAATCTGCATTTTTTTTTTTTTTTGGTCAAGAAATTCCCATCCAAAAAACTTCACCCCGCTCTAATTCTTAGCTCAGCTGTCATAATCTGGAACCTGCTCCTATGGGTGTTCCATCTCCAGTGGACAGAGCTCTTCCTCTGTTGGTTGGCAGTTCCAGTGGATCGTAGCTGTGAAGGGTGGTCATGGTCATAGAAGGAGAAGCGATCTCGGGTAGCTAGGTCCAAGGACATACAGAGCTTTGAATATCAAGAGAATGACCTTGGCTTTGGACTGTCTTCAATGAGTTATCAGTGCAGAGAGAGGATGTTGGGAACGTCACCCCAAATCACCAATGCTACTGAGCAGAAGGGCTCTGTGTCTTGTAATCCTTGCATTTCTGGAAAGAAAATATGAATCTTATTGATTTCCTCCATACTCTTCCAACTTCTTCAAGTTGTTCCAAAACAACCGCAGTCCAATTAAAAAGAGCTTTCCTCTAGAGAAACAGGCATTTCCTGTCTTTCCCTCAAACAAATCTGCAGAGGCAGAAAAGTCCTCTGCTTCCGAGCTTGACAAAGAGGTGGTGTTTGTTGGGATACGTAAGGGTTAAGCAGAAAACTGGGAGACTGCTGGTGAACAGAGATGGTTATAAGGAGTAGAGGAACAGGCGAGCACTGCTTCTGCACTTGATAGATAAAGTGCAGACACCTCTCTGTGCTTGATAGATTTAGGGCTACCCTAAATCTCCATTCCCTTCTCCTTGTTAAGGGTTTGATAAGGTTGCAGCTACCTGAGGAATGTGGGCATCTAAAGAATACCTTCTGGGGTAAAGTAGTGTTATCTTCCCCCCACTTCCTTTCCCAGCTACACAGGCAAGTTGGGGGTCATGGCCCCTTCCTCCCTTCTCTGCAAACTGCTGATCCAGGGAGTTCATGACTGAAATTATAGCAAAGAAATGTATCTTCAAAGTAAAAATAATCTGTGGAATATGCTAAAGCTGTAAATAGTGATCGGGGCAGGGATAATTATATTCAGTATAGAGCTATTAATATTCATTGTATGGGCATTCTTATTACTCCGTAAGGGTTTTGGGGGTGTTTGTAGTAAATGTAGGAATTTACATACTAACTTCAATAAAGAATGTGCTGTAACTAATTCAGTGCTTACTTGACAATTGGATCGAGGGGAACAAGTATCGCAATAAAGAAGCCTGTACTCAAATCCACCTCTGGGTCAACCTGCTCTTTTTCTTCTAACAGTGTTATTGTGAAATCAGTTCTTTAGTGTGTAACCCTTCTGCCAGTCAGAGTAGGCAGCAACAAAGACTGGGTTCTGTACCTAGGGGTTCCTTTTCAACAAAACAACACACAACCGGCTCGAGCCCCCACCCAGTGACCTGGGACAATTACACACCACGCCCTGGGCACCTCTAAGAGGCAATAATTCCCCTGCGCAAGCACAGAGTCTGAGTGTACCAAAAACTTTTACTAAAAGTAGGGAAGTTACTCAGCATTAATTTGGGAAAACACCACAACTAGATTCATAAACATAAACCATGAGCAAAAGACCCACTCCCAAGTAAGTGGGCAGTGTCCTTTTCCCTCAGGTTCTTAAGTCCAGCAACCCAAAAGTCCCTTTAACGTGCCCGTCCCTTCTCTGCACCCCACTCACAGTTGCTGTCCTTGGCCAGTGCAGCCCCAGAGCTCAGAGGTTCATCCGCAGAGTTCACCTCCCACTCTGGGTGAAAGGGGGCAGGTAAGGAGGCACCTTACTGGAACCACTGCTCGGGCACTCGTTTGTCGCCCTGCCAGCCAATCGGCGCACCTCTCTGCCAGCCTCCCTGCTGGCCACTTGCCGTGCCTTCCCCACAGCCACCGTGCTGGTCGTGCCTCTCCACCAACCGCCCAGCTGGCCACTCACCAAGATGTCTTCAGGGCCCACCACTTAACACAGCTTTCAGCTCTCAGTGATTCAGCTGTTAGTGGGGGACCTTCACTGCTAGTGGACACTGGGCAGTCTCTTGAATAGAGACATTGTATCAAAATAGGTCTAATACTTAGACCTAGGTATCATAGAATCATAGAATATCAGGGTTGGAAGGGACCTCAAGAGGTCATCTAATCCAACCCCCTGCTCAAAGCAGGACCAATCCCCAACTAAATCATCCCAGCCAGGGCTTTGTCAAGCCTGAGCTTAAAAACCTCTAAGGGTGGAGATTCCACCATCTCCCTAGGTAACCCATTCCAGTGCTTCACCACCCTCCTAGTGAAAAAGTTTTTCCTAATATCCAACCTAAACCTCCCCCACTGCAACTTGAGACCATTACTCCTTATTCTGTCATCTGCTACCACTGAGAACAATCTAGATCCATCCTCTTTGAAACCCCCCTTCAGGTAGTTGAAGGCTGCTATCAAATCCTCCGTCACTCTTCTCTTCTGCAGACTAAACAATCCCAGTTCCCTCAGCCTCTCCTCATAAGTCATGTTTTCCAGTCCTCTAACTGTTTTTGTTGCCCTCCACTGGATGCTTTCCAATTTTTCCACATCCTTCTTGTAGTGTGGGGCCAAAACTGGACACAGTACTCCAGATGAGGCCTCACCAATGTATCAGTGATTTCAGCTCTGCAGCACATAACAAGACTCACAACTGAGTCTAAATTAGCTCTTTTATTATACCATGGAGAGAGAGAGAAGGTCAAATGGTGTCTAAGACACTTAAACAGGACCTGCACCACCAGGTAGGTAGGTGCGTGCGTGTGTGTGTGTTTGTCAACTCACTGGACTTTGGAACCCATGTCCCCTGCCTAGCAAGTGCCATGCAGTTGAGGGTGATTCCCTCTATCAGGGTATGCCAGGTACACTTCTGCTGCCATCAGTTCACACAACAAGGGTAACAACGCTTTAGTTGCCTAGATAGCACACATGCATCCGGAAAGGTGTGACAATAAAGCTGTTGGCTGGCTCTGCCCTTTCAGAAACAACCTTTCAAAACATAGCCAGCGTTTGCCCAAAGTTGGTAACGTAGCAAAGAGATTTGGAAGGTGCGTTGGCGCGCCAAACAGATGTATCTGCTGCATAGTGCTGTGAACTAGCTGGTGTGTATAAGTTCAGTAGTTCTGATTACATCCAGAGAACAATGTATCATAGGCCTTACACTGCTGAGACCCAAGGGAGACTCTCCTTTAGCTCAGTAGTGGGGGGCTGTGCTTTAGGAGCAGGAGGAGTTTGGCTCTATCCCCACATATGTTGGGAAGTTCTAAGTGGCCACAGAGTACAGCACAAATGGCAAACCCTGAGTGATTTGTTCTGAAATCCAAGCTCTGTGTTCAGCAGGTGGCGGTGTACAACTTCCTCTTTCTCTAAGCAACCTTCCTCATTTTCAATTATGTAAGTACATTGTGCTTTCTCAAACTGTACTGTGCCCTCCCGGAGGACGCTTAGCTGCAATTTTGTGTGCCCTCATCCCTCTCTTAATGGGGTTGGGAAGGACATTTTAAAAACCATTTTGATCTAAGGTGGGAGATTAAAGAACATGGCTCCTAAATAGACAATATAGTGACATTAAACAGAATTGTAATTGCTGGGGGGCGGGGAGAACTACATTATTAGAGATTAACCAAGTGCTTTGTGCATACCCCCCCCCAGTGCATTACAGAATTAGCCCTTGATTTTCAGGGTTACAGAGCACCAACGTCTCCCATTGACTTCAGCTGGAACTGTGGAGTACTGGATGCCTCTTCAAATCAGGTCTTGACAGTCTATATAGATCCTAGGCAGCCATTCTGCAGAAAAGGACCTAGGGGTTACAGTGAATGAGAAGCTGGATATGAGTCAACAGTGTGCCCATGTTGCCAAGAAGGCTAACAGCATTTTGGACTGTATAAGTAGGAGCATTGCCAGGAGATTGAGGGACGTGATCATTCCCCTCTATTCGACATTGGTGAGGCCTCATCTGGAGTACTGTGTCCAATTTTGGGCCCCACACTACAAGAAGGATGTGGAAAAATTGGAAAGAATCCAGCGGAGGGCAACAAAAATGATTAAGGGTCTGGAACACATGACTTACGAGGAGAGGCTGAGGGAACTGGGATTGTTTAGTCTGCAGAAGAGAAGAATGAGGGGTGATTTGATAGCTGCTTTCAACTACCTGAAAGGGAGTTCCAAAGAGGATGGATCTAGACTGTTCTCAGTGGTAGCAGATGACAGAACAAGGAGTAATGCTTTCAAGTTGCAGTGGGGGAGGTTTAGGTTGGATATTAGGAAAATCTTTCTCACGAGGAGGGTGGTGAAGCACTGAAATGTAAGTTACCTAGGGAGGTGGTGGAATCTCCTTCCTTAGAGGTTTTTAAGGTCAGGCTTGACAAAGCCCTGGCTGGGATGATTTAGCTGGGGATTGGCCCTGCTTTGAGCAGGGGGGTTGGACTAGATGACCTCCTGAGGTCCTTTCCAACCCTGAAATTCTATGATTCTACTACTTACCCAGAGGTGCTGGAACAATTTTCATAGTGCGGGTTCTGAAAGCCATTGAACCAAACTGTAAATTCTCTCTATAATGGAAACCACTTCAAACCACGGGGTGTGGCAGCATGCCCAGCATCCCTAGTTCTAGCACTTATAGAGCCACCAAGACAGTAGTATCTGGCCACCATACAATGGCATGAGCAACACCACTCTGCAGGTTCAGGACAGGAGGCGAAGTAGTAGGTTGGTATGTTATGTGGAATCAGTTGGTAGTGGAAGGTGCTAAAGTTAGTGGTTTAAGTCCCCATCACTAAAACTGGCACCAGCTAATCTCATATGATGGAGAGGCCTGTATGTGTTACCAAGCCAAAATAACCCTATCATCACTAGATGGGGCCATGCCAGATCTGGGCTCAGTGACTTTCTTGGAGCAATGTGTGGAAATGTATATGGCTGTTCCCCTTCCTAGACCCGTTTTGTTTATCGGAAGAAGATATTGGTCTGCAGGGCCGTGAATCCAGCATCTTGCACCAGCACCAAACGTGCTAAAGCAGAGAATGGGAAAATGTAGCCAATGGGCACAGCATCAGAGCTTTATTTAAAGCAGGCAGGAATGGCACTGAATATTTCCCTGGTCCCGGCTAAAGTCCCATAAGGTTGCCAATGACTGCCAGGGCTCAAGACCTCAGTTTTAACATCTCACAAACTCATTTCTTTTTCTAGTGAGAGCTAACACTAAAAATGGATGGGGGAAGCACCAAGTAGGTGCTTGGTCATATATTAGTTCAGCCTTTCAGATTTAACTCCTCATTGTACTTGGAAATAACTGCCCTGAAATTACCACCATCAGCTGCTGTTTTAAATAAGCTTAGATCCATCGATATTAAAGGAACTATGCCACACCATCTGAATGAATCTGGCCCTTTGTGTGAGTTTGGTGCTCAGGAAAGATGTCATGGCAGCAACCCTGGGAGGTTGAAGCTTCATGCACAAGTACAGCAAAGGCAACAGGAAACGCCACCTGACCGGTTTGCCTAACCTCTGACCTGGAGGGGCCACTTTTGGGGATGAGAGGGTAGTGCAGTCTATCCAGTCAGCCCTTGACCTCTGCCCACCCTGGCAACAAAGGTAGTTAGTATGGTGGTGGTTTGGATTATGGTACGTGTGAGAGTGAAGTTCACTGGTCCATTGGGAATGGAACTCTCTTGATTTGTTTCTTAGAGATCAACGCAAAGGTTTGACGAGAGAGGGCAGGAGTGAGACCTGGTTCCAAACAAGATTTTTTTCAATAGGAACCTAGAAGGTCACGTCTGCTTTGTCCAGTTTGTGCATGGGGCCAGAGGAGCTGCTGATGAGTGTTCTACGAAGGGTTAAGGCATATTTTAGTGGGGATGGGCTGGCATGCAGTCTGGCTCAGGAATTAGGAGCGGGATGCCAGAGCTTAGACAGTTCCCTTGTAATCCATTAGTGTTGTTATTCCTATATTTGAGGTATGATTTTAATTAAAAAAACATTTAGCTGGATTTAAATCTTACGCCACAGAAGAAGCAAATCTTTCTGTCGATATAAGAAATATGACAATCCTGTCATTCCAAAGGTTCTTAGTCCGTTGGCGTTTGATCCCCGCAGTCAGGGGCCATAGCGTCTCTGCTCTCCTTCGTGAGTTGCATTTTTGACATTGTATCACAGGTTCAGCCAAGTCTCCCTTGTTGGCCAATAAGAAGCAAGGACCCTGACCTTCCGTGGCTTTGCGTAGACCAATGATACTTAGACTGAGGTTCGCAAGTTGCAAGTGGCTCTTTAATGGGTCTCCTGCAGCTCTTTGCAGCCCATGATATAAAACACTGTGTGATTTAATTATTAACCAGTCTAAGTTGTTAAGCAATCAGAATATTTTTGCTATGTTATTAACCAATTGTAGTGGATAAAATAATAATACTTGGCCAGTCATTTTGCTTTGAGAATTATAGAACACTATGATAGGAAATATTTTTATATATATTGTAGTTGATAAAAGAATAATACTTGGTCAGTCAATATATATATTAAATATAATATATTTCCTATCATACTATTACTGTAGTAAATCAAACAATGAATTCACACCACTGTGGTTCTTTTGGGCAATGCCGATTGCTAATTTGTATCCTGAACCACTGAGGTTTGCGTATCACTGGCATAGACCATCTAGTTCACTATGGCCAGACTTGATGGGTTCCTAACTATCAGAATGTCAAACGTGAAGCACCTGTAAAACAGCAGTGGTGTAGATAGGTTCTCCAGGCCAACTTCATTCCCACATTTTCTCATTTATTGAGTCCAATCTCAACATGGTCCTTGAGCCATATCAGTAGGCCTTTTCGTTTGGACTAGTTCAGTATCTCTGTCTGGTTCTCCTATGCTAGTTTGTAACATTCATTCTTGAAAATAACTTGACCTACTTTTCACAGTTGGTTCCCAAGCAAGCAAAAATTATAGGCCCTGTTCTCACAAAGTTCTTGTGTCAACATGGTCTGATTGAGAGCAAATTCATGGGAGTTCCATGCCCAGCAGCTGCAGGACCAGACTCATGGTATATGTGGATGACCGCTAATGTTGACATAGTAAGCTTGATATTATTATTATTAATAATTTATTAATTATTATAGTAAGCTTGATATTCTTTTCAGTCCCTTAAACCACTCCTCCCACCCTTCACCACAATCTTCACAATCTGTCAGTTTTTGCATGTGTCTCGATTGTTCATTCTGAGAATTAGGACCCGAAAAAAGAGGGAGAATAATTGTGTAAGCAGAAAAGTCAGCTCTCAGTTAAGCCACTTCCTCTTCCTTTCAGAAATGCTGCTATCTTGATGAACCCCTAGGAGATGTGTGCAAGAGAAGCACATCTTAACTCTGAGTTTCCTATGAGCATCCAGCAGCCCAAGTTTAAAGACCAAGCTCTTCACTATTCATTGTTCTAGCCTTATTCATCTTTATTGTTAACTCTGAATTGCCCCATGCATGGGGCTGTAGGTGGGATGATGTTTACAGGAAACAAATCCTCTGACCGGGAAGTAGAGCTCAAGGAACTTGACAGTAGGAAATGGACTGTGGTCACCACCATCCATCATCTGTAACCATGTTGGTGGGCACCAGATAAATGGTTACAATTATAATTAATAAATGCCTAAAATAATTAATATTACTACAGAGACTCTACTCTTCTGCCATCTAAATTGTTTCAGCCCCATACAATCGTAGGATATAGAGATGAAAAAAACCTTTTAAGTCATGCTGGGGGACATATTTTATTGGCTAACAGCTTATTGGCTGAGAAATGCAATTTTGGTCGACCCAAAACTATTCTCAAATTTGAAATTAATTTTCCAAATAGTTTTAGTGGGGAAAAAAATGGTGTCTGAGGACGTAGAGTGTGTCTACACCGCAACGAAAAATCTGCGGCTGGCCTGTGCCAGCTGACTTGGTCTCACGGGGCTCAGGCTGTGGGCCTGTTTCATTGCCAAGTAGGCTTCCGGGCTTGGGCTGGAGCCTGAACTCTGGGACTCTCCCACCTTGTTGGGCCCTAAAAACCGGGATTAATCTGGAGCCCAGAAGTTTACAGTGCCTGGGCCAGCCGCAGGTGTCTATCTGCAGTGTAGACAAACCCTTAGATGAAGGGCAGTGGCAGCCTCCCTTATAATCTGTTCAGCTTAGAAAAGAGCCGATTAAGGGCGGGGGGGAGGGGTGGGTATGATAGAGAGATATGAAATCATGAATGATGTGGAAAAAGTGAATAGAGATGTACTGTTTACCCTTTCCCATGATACAAAAACCAGGGGTCACCTGATGAAATTAATAAGCAACAGATTTAATACAAACAAGAGGATGTACTTTTCCACACAATGTGCAGCTAACCTGTGGAACTCATTGCCATGGGATATTGTGATGGCCAAAAGTATAAATGGATTCTAAAAAGAACTGGATGAGTTCATGGAGGATAGGTCCATCAATGGCCATTAGCCAAGCTGGTCAGAGAACACAACTCCATGCTCAGTGCAACCCTAAACCTCTGACTACCAGAAGTAAAAGGCAGGGATGGATCACTCCATAAATGTCCTGTTCTGTACACTCCCCCTAAAGCTCTGATACAGGCCATTATCAGAGAGCTAATACTGGGCATAATGGTCTGAGCCAGTGTGACAGCTCTTATGTTCTACCCTTTAGCCCTGGGATTAGGGCATTTACTTAAGATGTGGGATACCCGGATTCAATTCCCCTCTCTGCCTGACCGTGGGGGTGGGATGGGGTTTGAGCTTAGGTCTGTCTCCTACATTGCAGGAGCATGCCCTGGCCACTGGGTATTCTGGGGCAGGGTTCCTGCCAACTCCTGTGAAGCTGTTCCACTTTGCATACGTAATTAGTGCAGCACCAGGGGAGACTGAAATTTTTCACCATTTTGGGACTTGGTTTGACTCAAACCAATATTTTTTTCAGAATGGCTGGTGAACCAAAATCAATTATTCGCTCAGCTCTACCCTTCAGTTATCAGTCCATGCCCTGCATGACACAGGATTCTTCCTTGACTGCATCCCCTGCCACTGTAATGAAGATCATCCGGAGGTGTATGGCATTTCCGTGTCTTATCGCTTCAATGAGAAGCAAAGGCTGCGTTGTGTCACTCGTTGCCTTGTGGATCTGCCAGTCATTTGGTTGGGAAGAAGTTCTGTTTTTACAGGAAATGTAAATCAAAGGGATTGTGAAATCCCAGGAATGGGGACCGCAGAAGTACCTATGATTGATAGAAAAGTGTGGGTGTTAAACTGGGAAAGCAGTTCCAGAGCACATCTGCAGTCCTGGGATTTCACAATCCACTCAGAGTCTATCCAAGTAGTTAGTAATCTGCAGAAGCAGTCACTGTTCACTGTGTCTGTGTACGGCAAAGCCTGGGCTTTTGTATCCTGAAACCCTGCAACTAGCTCTAATGCCATCCCAGGCTCTGGTCACTGGAAGATACCATAAAATCCCAGGATTCCCTCTCCCTGTTCTCAGTAACTGCCAGGCAGCTATGTTGTGTTAATTTTTGATTGAGTAAATGGGCCCACAGGTACAACACAAAACAGTTAAGCAAACACATCATTAAAACATCTTTTCAACCTTTTTTTAAAGATAGAGACAAGGGAAAACAGGTCAAGTATTTGAAATGTAAAGTACTAAGTAAAGCTCTCAGCTTAACAATATCCCTTATTCCTTTTCCCCTTAGCTGTAGAGAGTTTTTTCTGAGGGAAAAAACTCCTGTTTGACAGTCTCTTAGGTGGTATTAAAGATCTAGTTTCCCACAATTAGGCTTATACTTGGGGTTGGCGTGCTAGGCCCCAATTATTACAACAGCTTCTTTAGTCATGGCTTGGGTCTAGCTCCCTGGACAGAGGACAGTTAGGTGCCCTATTCCTATTGTCTTTCAATGAGGATTGCATGTCTGACTGCCCTTTGTGCCTTCCAGTGATCTCCCCTGCCGCGTGCCCCGCCCCCAGTGTCTTTGTGTGTTTGTACAGCACCTACCACAACGGGCTGCAATCTTGATTGGGTGCTACTGAAATATAGATAAGAAACAGTCACATTATAGCAAACACCAAGAGTGCAAAAATCATGAGTCAGGTCTAAAAAAAAATCATGTTTTTGTTTGTTTAATAATACATGTTGGATTCTTTTTAGTTGCCTTCTGGTTTTTGAACAGTTACGATTAAGGCTACAGTTTTTGTCACGGAGGTCGTGAAAGTCTCAGAATCCGTGACTTCCAATGCCCTCCGTGACTTCAGCCCACGGTGGCTGGGAGCTGTGGGGTATCCCCACGGCAGCTGGGAGTTGCGGGATATCGCTTCCACCTGGTGGGGGTACCCTGGAGCTGTGAGCTGCCGCAGATAGCGGGGGTACCCCAGAGCTCTTGGCTGCTGCGGGGGGGACCTGGGAGCTCTGAGCCTCCACAGGTGGTGGGGGCCCCCAGAGCTCTGAGCACGCTCCCACAGCTGCATATCTGCTGCGGGAGGCATGTGGACCCCACAGCTGAGCTCCCCATTTTGCCATGGATATTTTTAGTAAAAGTCATGGACAATTCATGGGCTTCTAGGAATTTTTCTTTATTGCCTGTGACCTGTCTGTGACTTTTACTTAAAATATCCATGGCAAAATCTTAGCCTTAGTTATGATGCATGCTTTCAAGCTTTTCTCCACAACCAGAAGGGCTGTAAACTCTTTTAAATGAAACCGGAGATTCCCAAATAATCCTAGGACTCCAGCTGCTGGTGCTTTAAGGAAAGCACCAAGTATTGCAAAATGTCTGATGAATTCTCAGGTGTTGGCAACATGCAGCAGCTCCTAACAGAGTTGAGGTGACGTTACTTCTCTCTCACTCTCTGTCAGTTGGTCCCTGCCATGTAAAATGTGAACTCTCTGTTCTGCCTTGCACGCTCATCTTGTCTGATACAGCAGGTTGCTGTTTGCGTAAGGATGTTAGTCAAACAATTAGGATCCTAAGGTGTGGTTTGGGAGCATCATCCATGTCGTCATTTCCTCAGCTTTGAGTTCACAGCATCAGTCAGGAAGGAATTCTCTTTTATTTGTGTTTGTTCCCAGACACACACCGGCCAGGACAAGTACCACACCAGCTTAGGACTCTGTGGTTGGAGACTGGCAGCTATATAAATAAAGCCAATTACATTGTGATGGTATTTAAATGTGTTTCTCAACACCAAGGCTGAGATCAGACCTCTGAAATGACAAGAAGCCAAGGAGTGCGCAAATATAGTTAAATTAAGATATGAGGGCAAAGGTCTTATGTAACAGCTACTTACACTAGGTTCAGAACCACCCAAGCCATGCCCTCAGCTGCTGGTGCTTCTGAAAGTCAGCCAACGCCTCTGTCATATTTGTTTTTAACGCTGGAAATCTGGGAAACAATCAGCAACAGACCGACCTGACGCATGAGTCAGACCGCCGTACTACGTCAGTTTGTCCCTCTGCAGAGCAGTTCATAAGACAGCAATGCAGATGCTGGCCCGACAGAGCCCTGTTCAACAGCACTTCCTCAGAGACGTGTAATATAGTGGCTTGATAATGTGACAGGGACCCAGGAATCTCTGCATTCTAATCCCAGATCCACTGCTGAGTCGCTGCATGATGGTGGGCCAGTGGCCAAACTTCCCTGCATGTTTCACCTCTCTAAAATAGGAGTAATATTTCCCTATTTCTGTTACTCCCAATTAGCTTGAGCATCATGTGCTTGCCATGCATCAGTATGCATCCATACTTAGCCAATGGCTTTTGGATGTTCTTCAAGGCGTTTGCCTGAGTAGATATTTGCCATCATCTGTGTATGGAATAGAAATGACATTAGAAGAATGACCAGATTCCCTGGCTGGACTGAAGAGATTCAAAGGTCATGTTTAAGGATGCAGCACCTGTCTGAACTCTTGGTTTATGGGGGTTGAATTTGGAGCATTATTTGCTTTTACAAGGATCCTGTTAAAGTGTTTTCACATGGTACCCAATCCTCCTTGGTCACAGTTCATCTTCTCTATCCGTACCATGCAGAGTGACCTCCTACATTTTGCCAAGATCCTACTCTGTAGAGTCATACAAGCTTTAGTTCTTGACTCCCTTGTTCTTTCCAGGTTACCTCGCTCCTCCATTCATTACCCATGAGTAGTATGTCCTGATAATACTGACAAGTACGATTCTTTCATTTCCTTAATGATTCTCATCACCCCCTGTAGATCCTTCCCTCTGGTGTCTCATGGACGCTCCCTCTATTATCAGATCCTGTCTGAAAATGCTCTCCCTTGCCTATGTGTTGTCTTTCTGACTGCCAAGTACCTTCGTAGAGTTAGACTGGCTTCTTTGTTCAAGCCAACGCTCATATATGTTACCCCTCTGTTATCTTATTGTTCTTCTCCTTGTGACGCCCAATCCCACATATGGGTTAAACCTACTCACCCCTCCTCTATCCACTGAGAAGGATTTCAGTGTCCATGCATCAGTATGGGCCTGAGCCCAAAACACTTCAGTATGCATTGTGAATTGGCAGAACAGTGCTGGGTCAGCAGAGGGCCATGTGATGAATCTGCTATGGGTGAATCTGAGGTTGCGCTTTCCCTGTGACTGGGACAAGTCATGAGATGCTAGTGGGGAGATGATGAGGAATCCATGGCAGTTGGGGGCGGGGGAGGAAGCAGGCTGTATAATGGGACCTGCCAGATGTTAGGGCACATAAATCCTCAGCAGCCCACTCCTTGCAGGGCTTGTCTGAGCCATGGTACACCCAGCTACCAGGGACTATCACAACAAGGCTTGGTACCACGCACATTGGAGACACCACAAAAGACTGATGTTTGCGCTGGTGGGATTTGAACCCATACCCCCAAGCAGAGAGCAGAGGAATAATAAAGTAATAATTCCATAAGCCAGCATTTCCTGAACTCTGGGCACTCCTCCCCTGAGGAGACATGCAAGACTAATGCAGGGGCACACACACATCTCTCGGTTGTTCAAGGTAACCAATGCAGGGAAGTTTGCCTGAGTTTGCAGAGAGTCTGAAACAATAGCTCTGAGAGGTGTGAACTGCCCCATTCATTTCCATGGGGGCTAACTCAGATGCCAGTGATGATGATATGTTAAAGGTCAGTCTTGTTAACTATTTCCCTGCACATCAATAAATGCACAGGAGGTGTGACTGCTCTTTTCTGGGTAAGCCTTTAACAACACACGATGGAGTTGGAAGGGAACTTGCTTTCATTTTCCTGAGGCTGGGGTCAGCTCAGCTTCCAAATATTCAGGAAGCACTAGCTTAATTGTGGAAGAATATACACATATGTAGATCCTTAGATACCTATCTTTGATTCTAGAGACATGGCTGTATTTATAGGTAGAATGGAGTACAGATATTCCTATGCATTTGCTTGGTTGGCAGGCTGAAAACAAATGCTAAGTTTCTAAGGGTTAATTTTTTTTATAATGTGTATATATAACTCTAGGGCTCTTCTTGTGCTCCGTGGTAGTTTAATGCTTTGTCAGCACTTCTGCTATAAACTCATAACTTCCGGGAGTTTGTAACCTGACCTGTGAAACTGTTCTGGAGAAACCTTTTTTTAGCTCAGGAATGAATTGTTTTAAGTTGGCTTTGGTTTGTGGTGTTTTCCCCCAAAGAAATCTCTTGGCTTCAAAGTTCTATAGCAGCCCTTTCTCTTCCTGAAGGATTTTGGGGAAGTCATGTAAAACAGCATTTACAGCTTGGAATCATAAAATCATCGAACTACAGGCAGTGGGGAATTAGCCAGTGGGCTAATGGGGCCTGTGACCAGGGGCCCCAGCCCAACTGGGGGGCCCTGGAAAAAATCCGCTTCTGGGTGGCGGAAGCCTGGAGCCCTGGTGGAAGCACTGGGTGGGCGGGGTGGGAGAGGCCCTAGTACCCCGACCCCAGCAGAAGCACCAGGTGGGCGGGGAAAGCCCCAGTGCCCCAACCCCAGTAGCAGGGCTGGGCAGGGTGGAGCGGGGTAAGCCCCAGTGTAAGTACAGCGGTGCACAGACAACCCAGGAAGTTTTTGGAAAGGGTAGGAGACAATTTCCTGGTGCAAGTGCTGGAGGAACCAACTAGGGGCAGAGCTCTTCTTGACCTGCTGCTCACAAACTGGGAAGAATTAGTAGGGGAAACAAAAGTGGATGGGAACCTGGGAGGCAGTGACCATGAGATGGTTGAGTTCAGGATCCTGACACAGGGAAGAAAGGAGAGCAGCAGAATACGGACACTGGACTTCAGAAAAGCTGACTTTGACTCCCTCAGGATCTGATGGGCAGGATCCCCTGGGAGAATAACATGAGGGGGAAAGGAGTCCAGGAGAGCTGGCTGTATTTTAAAGAATCCTTATTGAGGTTACAGGGACAAACCATCCCGATGTGTAGAAAGAATAGTAAATATGGCAGGAGACCAGCTTGGCTTAACAGTGAAATCTTTGCTGATCTTAAACACAAAAAAGAAGCTTACAAGAAGTGGAAGATTGGACAAATAACCAAGGAGGAGTATAAAAATATTGCTCAGGCATGCAGGAGTGAAACCAGGAAGGCCAAATCACACCTGGATTTGCAGCTAGCAAGAGATGTTAAGAGTAACAAGAAGGGTTTCTTCAGGTATGTTAGCAACAAAAAGAAAGTCAGGGAAAGTGTGGGCCCCTTACTGAATGAGGGAGGCAACCTAGTGACAGAGGATGTGGAAAAAGCTAATGTACTCAATGCTTTTTTTGCCTCTGTCTTCACGGACGAGATCAGCCCCCAGACTACTGCACTGGGCAGCACAGCATGGGGAGGAGGTGACCAGCCCTCTGTGGAGAAAGAAGTGGTTCGGGACTATTTAGAAAAGCTGGGCAAGTCCATGGGGCCGGATGCGCTGCTTCAGTGAGTGCTAATGGAGTTGGCTGATGTGATTGCAGAGCCATTGCCCATTATCTTTGAAAACTCATGGTGATTGGGGGAGGTCCCAAACGACTGGAAAAAGGCTAATGTAGTGCCCATCTTTAAAAAAGGGAAGGAGGAGGATCCTGGGAACTACAGGGCAGTCAGCCTCACCTCAGTCCCTGGAAAAATCATGGAGCAGGTCCTCAAAGAATCAATCCTGAAGCACTTAGAGGAGAGGAAATGATCAGGAACAGTCAGCATGAATTCACCAAGGGCAAGTCATGCCTGACTAATCTAATTGCCTTCTATGACGAGATAAGTGGTTCTGTGGATGAAGGGAAAGCAGTGGATGTGTTGTTCCTTGACTTTAGCAAAGCTTTTGACACAGTCTCCCACAGTATTCTTGCCAGCAAGTTAAAGAAGTATGGCCTGGATGAATGGACTATAAGGTGGATAGAAAGCTGGCTTAGATTGTCAGGCTCAATGGGTAGTGATCAATGGCTCCATGTCTAGTTGGCAGCCGGTGTCAAGTGGAGTGCCCCAAGGGTCAGTCCTGAGGCCGGTTTTGTTCAATATCTTCATTAATGATGTGGAGGATGGTGTGGACTGCACCCTCAGCAAGTTTGCAGATGACACTAAACTGGGAGGAGAGGTAGATACGCTAGAGGGTAGGGATAGGATACAGAGGGACCTAGACAAATTGGAGGATTGGGCCAAAAGAAATCTGATGAGGTTCAACAAGGACAAGTGCAGAGTCCTGCACTTCGGACAGAAAAATCCCATGCACCGCTACAGACTAGGGACCGAATAGCTAGGCAGCAGTTCTGCAGAAAAGGACCTAGGGGTTACAATGGACGAGAAGCTGGATATGAGTCAACAGTGTGCCCTTGTTGCCAAGAAGGCCAATGGCATTTTGGGCTGTATAAGTAGAAGCATTGCCAGCAGATCAAGAGACGTGATTGTTCCACTCTATTCGACATTGGTGAGGCCTCATCTGGAGTACTGTGTCCAGTTTTGGGCCCCACACTACAAGAAGGATGTGGAAAAATTGGAAAGCATCCAGCGGAGGGCAACAAAAATGATTAGGGGACTGGAACACATGAGTTATGAGGAGAGGCTGAGGGAACTGGGATTGTTTAGTCTGCAGAATAGAAGAATAGG
Organism: Lepidochelys kempii; assembly: GCF_965140285.1. Taxonomy (NCBI): domain Eukaryota; kingdom Metazoa; phylum Chordata; order Testudines; family Cheloniidae; genus Lepidochelys; species Lepidochelys kempii. The sequence continues at coordinate 261,631,386 of NC_136381.1, forward strand.
GGTGATTTGATAGCTGCTTTCAACTACCTGAAAGGGGGTTCCAAAGAGGATGGATCTAGACTGTTCTCAGTGGTAACAGATGACAGAACGAGGAGTAATGGTCTCAAGTTGCAGTGGGGGAGGTTTAGGTTGGATATTATGAAAAACTTTTTCACTAGAAGGGTGGTGAAGCACTGGAATGCGTTACCTAGGGAGGTGGTGGAATCTCCTTCTTTAGAAGTTTTTAAGGTCAGGCTTGACAAAGCCCTGGCTGGGACGATTTAGTTGGGGATCGGTCCTGCTTTGAGCAGGGGGTTGTACTAGATGACCTCCTGAGGTCCCTTCCAACCCTGATATTCTATGATTCTATGACCTGGCTGCAGCCCCAGGACTGGAGGAGCTTCACCTCCCTGCCATGGCCTCAGGGCTGGGAGAGCTCTCATTCCCTGCTGCAGCCCCCAGGCCCTGGTGGTGAGGGAGCTTCTTTGGTCTTGTGGGGGAGACAGAAAGGGGTAAATGGGTTGCAGGGCTACAGTGGTGGGGCAGAATGGGCCAGGACCATGGGTGGAACAGGGGTAGGGCCACGTGGGGAAGGGGCAAAACAGGGTGGGGCCGTGGGCAGGGCTGCAGGCAGAAGGGGCAGAACAGGGGCAGGACCGTAGTTAGAAGGGCTGGGGAGGGGTGCTCCTGCTTGCTGTACCCCAGGGTGCCACCAAACCTTAATCTGCCTCTGACCACAGGGTTAGAAGGGACCACAGGGGTCATCTAATCTAAATGCCCACCAAGGTGCAGGATTTGTTGTGTCTAAACCACCCAAGACAAATAGATTTCCAGCCTCCTTTTGAAAACCTCCAGTGAAGGAGCTTCCATGACCTCCCTAGACATCTGTTCTATTGTCCTGCTGTTCTTACAGTTAGGAAGTTTTTTCTGAGATTGAATCTCAAGCTGCTATGCTGCAGTTAGAACCCAATGCCGCTTCTCCTGCCCTCTGTGGCAAGAGAGAACAACTTTGTCTATTTCAAGTGTTTGAAGAGTGCTATCATGTCCCCCCTTAATTCCCTCGAATTTCTTTCAGCGGTAACGCTGAAACCCCCCTTGGCTTTCCTAATTTTGTCCCTACATGCTTGCGCTATTCCCATGTATACTTCTTTGGTGACCTGCCCCTCCTTCCATGTCCTGCCTGTATCCCTTTTGGTTTTTAGATAGCAAAAAACCTGCTTGTGCAGCCACATTTGCCTTCCGTGGCTCTTCTTATCTTTCCTGTGCATTGGAATGATTTGATGTTGAGCCTCTAGTATTACATCTTTGAGCTTAATAATGACATACAGCCAGAACTCCTTGGGTGGTGACTTCTGTCCTGTCTCCTAAACTGAACTGCATTCAATGAGGTCAGTAATTGCATTAGAGACCTCCAAAGATACTGCAGACACCCAGATACTGCAGAAGGTGGGTTTAGCTGGTTCATTAGGTGGCCCTCTTCCCATCTAATTCCATCCTGGATCAACTAGGTGATCCTCTTCGCATCTAATCCCATCCTGGATCCCATCAGTCAGTGAGGTTCTCATGGGTGCTGTGAGGCTAGAGGTCTTCTAGATGAAATATAAAACTGACTTTCAAAAATCTTATCCTACAAGTAGCTACTAAGGGCGCTAAACTGCCATGGGTGAAAGGTAAAATATCGTCCTGGATTAGTAAAAGTCAGAAAAGGGTAGGACCAGATGGTTGCTTTTCAGCATGGTCAAGGTTACCAGTGGGAAGCCCCAGGGTTCCGTATGGCAGCTGATGTGGAAAAGGGAGCAAGCAGTGAGGCAGCAACATTTGCAGATGGCACCAATTTATACAGCTAGACGAGGCGGGCAAGGAAATATCTTTTATTGGCCCAACTACTGTTGGTGAGAAGGCCAAGCTTTCAAGCTTACATGGAGGTCTTCAGGTGTGGGAAATGTACTCAATGTCAGTTAAATACAAGGATTGTTTAGCATAAATAGTTAACATATATTTCAAGGGACCATTCCAGTCATATGAGGAAAGGAATGGATGGGGGGAAAGGCACTTGGTAGGAGTGTTATAGATTGAGTTATAGATTGTTGTAATAAGCCATAACTCCAGTGTCTCCATTCAGTCCATGATTTTTTGTTTCTAGTAAAGTTATGAATTTAAGTTCCCAGGCTTGTCTTTTGATACCACAGAATATGCTCTGAGGAGAAAGTCTTGGATATACGCCTTAACACATTCAAAACTGCCTTCACCAAATAAAGACACTCCACCAGAGAAGTAGCAAGCTCCCCTCAGTCCAGGACACACCAGCTCAAAGCGGCACCTGATCCTGCCAGAACAACAGTTGCAAAACCTGCAGACATATCTCCACTGCTACAATGATCAACATCCACCACAACACATCTTTCAAGATCCATGGGTTGTACCCATGCCTATTCCAACGTGTGGTGTACTTCATCCAGTGCACTAAATGCCACAATAACAACTGTGTGGGCAAAACCCAACAATCACTACTCTTTCGAATGAACTCACACAGGAAATTGATGAAAGACAAAAACACCCTATCACCTGTTGTGAACATTTTTCACAAAGTGATCACTCTATATCTGACCTCTCAGTCCTCATCCTCAAAGGAAACCTACACAACACTTTCAAAAGACAAGTCGGGGCTTAAATTCATAACTTTGCTAGACACTAATAATCATGGACTGAATAGATACACTGGATTTATGGCTTATTACAACAATCTATAACCCACTAACAATCCACCAACAACCCACCCCCACAGGTGCCTTTCCCTTCCTCCCTTTCTTTCCCCTGCTATGACTGGAAGGGTGCTAATGGCCACTTTACCTTGAATAGTCTGTTGAAATATGTGTTAACTACTTATGCTAAATAATCGGTTCCACTTTGTATTTAACTGTGACACCCTAAGTACATTTCCCAGACCTGAAGAAGAGCTCTGTGTGGCTTGAAAGCTTGTCTCTCTCACCAACTGAAGTTGGTCCGATAAAAGATATTACCTCATCCATCTTGTCTCTCTCATATCCTGGGACCAACAGGGCTACAACACTGGATAAAAAAATGTTTGTAGGTGAGTCAAAACTGTGAGGAACTTCAAAGGTTACGTCTACACAGCCTGCAGTGGAGAGTTTCCTAGCCCGGGTCAACAGACTAGGGCTTGCGCTACTGTGCTAAAAATAGCTGTGTAGATCTTGTGGCTCAGGGTGGAGCTTGGGCTTTGAATGGGCAGCATGATGACAGATGAAATCCAGTGTTGACCAATGCCAAGCGACTGCACCTTGGAATGGATCATTAGAACTATTCGCAAAAAGGAAAGGAGGACTTGTGGCATCTTAGAGACTAACAAATTTATTTGAGCATAAACTTTCATGAGCTACAGCTCACTTCATCGGATGCATTCAGTGGAAAATACAGTGGGGAGATTTATATACATAGAGAAAATGAAACAATGGGTGTTACCATACACACTGTAATGAGAGTGATCACTTAAGGTGAGCTATTACCAGCAGAAGAGCGGGGGTGGGGGGAACCTTTTGTAGTGATAATCAAGGTGGCCCGTTTCCAGCAGTTGACAAGAACGTCTGAGGAACAGTGGGGGGGGGGAGATGATAAACATGGGGAAATAGTTTTATTTTGTGTAATGACCCATCCACTCCCAGTCTCTATTCAAGCCTAAGTTAATTGTATCCAATTTGCAAATTAATTCCAATTCAGCAGTCTCTCGTTGGAGTCTGGTAATACTTCAACAAAAAAACTACAAAAACACTTTTTTAGGTCTGTAATTGAGTGACCAGAGAGATTGAAGTGTTCTCTGACTGATTTTTGAATGTTATAATTCTTGACGCTTGATTTGTGTCCATTTATTCTTTTACGTAGAGACTGTCCAGTTTGGCCAATGTACATGGCAGAGGGGCATTGCTGGCACATGATGGCATATATCACATTGGTAGATGCGCAGGTGAACGAGCCTCTGATAGTGTGGCTGATGTGATTAGGCTCTATGATGGTGTCCCCTGAATAGATATGATGGACACAGTTGGCAACGGGCTTTGTTGCAAGGATAGGTTCCTGGGTTAGTTGTTCTGTTGTGTGGTGTGTGGTTGCTGGTGAGTATTTGCTTCAGGTTGGGGGGCTGTCTGTAAGCAAGGACTGGCCTGTCTCCCAAGATCTGTGAGAGTGATGGGTCATCCTTCAGGATAGGTTGTAGATCCTTGATGATGCGTTGGAGAGGTTTTAGTTGGGGGCTGAAGGTGATGGCTAGTGGTTTTCTGTTATTTTCTTTCTTGGGCCTGTCCTGTAGTAGGTGACTTCTGGGTACTCTTCTGGCTCTGTCAATCTGTTTCTTCACTTCAGCAGGTGGGTATTGTAGTTGTAAGAATGCTTGATAGAGATCTTGTAGGTGTTTGTCTCTGTCTGAGGGGTTGGAGCAAATGTGGTTTTATCGTAGAGCTTGACTGTAGACAATGGATTGTGTGGTGTGGTCTGTATGAAAGCTGGAGGCATGTAGGTAAGCATAGTGGTCAGTAGGTTTCCGGTATAGGGTGGTGTTTATGTGACCATCGCTTATTAGCACCGTAGTGTCCAGGAAGTGGATCTCTTGTGTGGACTGGTCCAGGCTGAGGTTGATGATGGGATGGAAATTGTTGAAATCATGGTGGAATTCCTCAAGGGCTTCTTTTCCATGGGTCCAGATGATGAAGATGTCATCAATATAGCGTAAGTAAAGTAGAGGCATTAGGGGACGAGAGCTGAGGAAGCGTTGTTCTAAGTCAGCCATAAAAATGTTGGCATACTGTGGGGCCATGCGGGTACCCATAGCAGTGCCGCTGATTTGAAGGTAGACATTGTCCCCCAATGTGAAATAGTTATGGATGAGGACAAAGTTCAGCCACCAGATTTGCCGTGACATTATCGGGGATACTGTTCCTGACGGCTTGTAGTTCATCTTTGTGTGGAATGTTGGTGTAGAGGGCTTCTACATCCATAGTAGCCAGGATGGTGTTTTCAGGAAGATCACCGATGGATTGTAGTTTCCTCAGGAAGTCAGTGGTGTCTCAAAGATACCTGGGACTGCTGGTAGCGTAGAGCCTGAGGAGGGAGTCTACATAGTCAGACAATCCTGCTGTCAGGGTGCCAATGCCTGAGATGATGGGGCATCCAGGATTTCCAGGTTTATGGATCTTGGGTAGCAGATAGAATACCCCAGGTTGGGGTTCCAGGGGTGTGTCTGTGTGGATTTGTTCTTGTGCTTTTTCAGGGAGTTTCTTGACCAAATGCTGTAGTTTCTTTTGAGAATCCTCAGTGGGATCAGAGGGTAATGGCTTGTAGAAAGTGGTGTTGGAGAGCTGCCTAGCAGCCTCTTGTTCTTATTCCAACCTATTCATGATGACGACAAGTGATGCTGCTTTTCCACAATTTCAGCCCGTGCACGTCGGCAGAAGCACTCTCTGTAGAAGTCCAGTCTGTTGTTTCGACCTTCAGGAGGAATCCACCCAGAATCCTTCTTTTTGTAGTGTTGGTAGGGAGGTCTCTGTGGATTAGTATGTTGTTCAGAGGTGTGTTGGCAATATTCCTTGAGTCGGAGACGTCGAAAATAGGATTCTAGGTCACCACAGAACAGTATCATGTTCGTGGGGGTGGAGGGGCAGAAGGAGAGGCCCCGAGATAGTCCAGCAGAAGAATCTGTCCTAAGAGTATAGTTGGATAGATTAACAATATTGCCTGGTGGGTTAAGGGAACCACTGCTGTGGCCCCTTGTGGCATGTAGTAGTTTAGATAGTTTAGTGTCCTTTTTCTTTTGTAGAAAAGCAAAGTGTGTGTTGTAAATGGCTTGGCTAATTTTTGTAAAGTCCAGGCACGAGGAAGTTTGTGTGGAAGGTTGGTTTTTTATGAGAGTATCCAGTTCTGAGAGCTCATTCTTAATCTTTCCCTGTTTGCTGTAGAGGATGTTGATCAGGTGATTCCGCAGTTTCTTTGAGAGCGTGTGGCACAAGCTGTCGGCATAGTCTGTGTGGTATGTAGATTGTAATGGATTTTTTACCTTCAGTCCTTTTGGTATGATGTCCATCTGTTTGCATTTGGAAAGGAAGATGATGTCTGTCTGTATCTGTATGAGTTTTTTCATGAAGTTGATAGATTTCCACTCCATACGGCTAAATGCAGTGCCTTGCATAATGACAGGTTTCAGAGTAGCAGCCGTGTTAGTCTGTATTCGCAAAAAGAAAAGGAGGACTTGTGGCACCTTAGAGACTAACCAATTTATTTGAGCATAAGCTTTTGTGAGCTACAGCTCGCTTCATCGGATGCATTCAGTGGAAAATACAGTGGGGAGATTTATATACACAGAGAACATGAAACAATGGGTGTTACCATACACACTGTAATGAGAGTGATCAGGTAAAGTGAGCTATTACTAGCAGGGAGCGGGGGGGGGGGGGACCTTTTGTAGTGATGATCAAGGTGGGCCATTTCCAGCAGTTGATAAGAACATCTGAGGAACAGGGAGGGTAAACATGGGGAAACTATTGATATACTTCGCTGGGTTCCAAATTGACTGTAACCACTCTGAATAGGTCTTGAATGCTATTGTGTGCTCAGTGTTCAGCGGTGCTCAAAGAAGCAACTTAGGTAGGATGCTTAAGAGATGGGATGGACTGTAATACTGAGAATGCTTAATGCCATATTGTAAATAAATGGTGCCCCCCTCACCTGGAATAGTGTGTTTAGTTCTGGTCACCCCATTTTGAAAAGGATAGAGAAGAACTAGAGGAGGAGTTCAGGGAAGGGTGATAAAAATGGTAAGTGGTAAGGTAAGAACTCCACCTCTCTTCATATACAAAGCTTCGATTTATTTTCCTTTCGGTTTATCATATTGGGGAGGTTTGGGGTTTTGGGGTTCAGTGTGTGTGGGGGGGGCGGGGTTGGAAGGACTGGAGTTTTGAAGGAACTGAGATGAGAAAATTCTGGTTTTGTGGACTGCCATTTGTGTTAGCGACTGCTGCTTTTGTCTTAATTGGGTAATTTATTTAATTATCTGGCAAGGATGCCCAGAGTCTTGGATGAATATTAGTTTTATGTTTATATTTTGAATTCAGAATAAATAAAATAAGTATCAGAACAATTACGATTATTAGAATGTTGGAAATTAGCAGTGGGAAGGATCTGTTCTGACAACTCAGCCCTAGCTCGTCAAGTGAAGTATAATTTTCCATTGATTTTTTTTCCTGTTCAGTTTTAAATGAAAGTGAATGATACAGTCCAGAAAATGACTTTTTTGTTTGTGCTATTCAGCAGTTATACCAGCAGTTACAGGTAGGGTGACTAGATGTCCTGTTTTTATAGGGACAATCCTGTTTTGGGGGACTTTTTCTTATATAGGTGCCTATTACCCCCCACCCCCTGTCCCATTTTTTTCACAATTGCTATCTGGTCACCCTATTTACAGCTCCAAGTTGAAATGCAACGTGGCCTTGTGGTCATGACACTGAATTGGGCCTCGGGACGTCTGCGTTCTATTACAGACATCCTGCGTGACTTGGACAAATAGACATAAAGGCTAGAACATACAGGCCCCAGGAATTGTGGGATGGGATTGGAGGACTATCCAAACATAAGATCAGCTACATGTGCTTTAGTGGGTGGAAAGGAGCCCACCTTAAAGGGAATCCATACCCCCAGATGTGTGAGTGGAGGTGGGTTCAAAGGACACATAAGCATAAAGGTTTGTTACAGCCCAAAGCCTGGCTCTTTAGCTCAAGCTATAGCAGTTTACTTTTAGCTGTGGAGATTCCCAGTTCAGTCCCCAGTAGGATGGCCAACAAAAGCTATAGCATATCTTTGAGAAAGACACCCAGTCTTGATTTAAAGATTCCAAATGATGGTGAACCCACCACATCCCTAGTAAATTGTTCCAATAATTAATTATCCTCACTGTTTAAAAAATTGTACGTTGTTTCTAGTCTGTATTGGTCAGGCTTCAGCTACCAACCACTGAATCTTCTTATGCCTTTTTCGACCAGATTACGGAGCCATCTGCTATCCTAAATCTCTTCCTTGTATAGCTACTTGTAGACCATGATCAATTCACTGCTTACCCTTCTGTTGAATAAACTAGATTGAGCTTCTTTTATCTCTCACCATAAGGCAGGTTTATTATGGGTGAAATCCTGGCTCTGCTGAAGTCAATGGCAACATTCCCATTGACTTCAGTAGGGCCAGGACTGCAGCCTATTCGTCTGATCTGCAGAAGTGCTGACAGCCCACCACTCAGGGCTTGTCTACATAAACATTTAGTTACCAGCAAGCCAGGGTGTAAATCTACCCTGAGCTAGCCTGCCGCACCACATGTCCTTGTGGACCCTGCTGCTGTACACTAACAGCTCCTTCGTGTGCTTTGATCGACTCCCATTTCAAAGTGGGGTAGATTCACAACCTGGCTTGCCACGAACCAAGTGCTCCTATAGACAAGCCCTCAGATTCATATATTTTTAAGGCCAGAAGGGACAATCACAATCATCTAGACCTCCTGTAAAGCACCAGGAAATACCATGATTTGTATTGAAACTGAAGTTGCTGTGGTCACGATGCAGAGTACTAACCACTATATAACTGCAGCAAGCCACGCAGAAGGTGTCACTCAGTAAAAACCAATGGGAGTGGCAAGTGCTCACCATCTCTGAAAATCAGGCCCCATATTTTTGCCTACAAATTGTTAGCAGGGCCTGGTGGGAGACATGGAATCGGAACTTCTTGAGTGTATTTCAGCTCTGCTACTGCCTTGCTGAATGGTCTTAGATAAATTGATCTCTTTTATGTCAGCTGACCTATCTGTAAAATGGGACAATAACTACTTACTTTGTGAGGGTACTTGATTGTGTACAACTCTTCTTCCAGCTATTATCAGCAGCAACAAGAGCTGGGTTCAAATACCTACGCAGTCCCTCTTAAATCTAATAAACACCACCAGCTCAAGCCTCCCCCAAAATTTCTGGAATCACTAAATACCTTCCAAGAGCATCTTTAATAGGCATTGCATCCCTGCTCATGAGCACTGAGTGTGTTTATGAAACAAGGAAAAGTTTGAGGGAGAAAGAAACACAGCATGAATGTGGGGAAACACACCCACAATCTAGCTATATGAAAAAGCTAAGCACTGCGTGGTAGTTTTGACAGCAGTCCATTACCTCAGTTCCCCAGCTGCTGATGTGAACATCCAATAGGCAAATGCCCCTTTACCATATCTCTTCCCCTTTCTCTGCCTGCTAAACCCCATTCATAGCTTGGTGTCTCTGTGTAGCTTAGTTCCAGAATCTGAGGTGCACTGGGCCGGGCCTGTGTCCTACTGCTTGGGATGTGCTGCGTGGTCCACTAAGGCTCCACCACCTAACCTCGCCATTGTGAATTCAGCTTTATTAATGTGCCATGAAGGAGGGTCCTCACCAGAGTTTATTTATATTAAATTAAATTATATATTTTACTATAAATTTTATATATACACACATTTAAAAAGACACACTATCGAACCAGTGTGGAGACCAGCAGGAGAGTGAGTTGGGGGGGGCGGAGGGTGAGAAAACCTGGATTTGTGCTGGAAATGGCCCAACTTGATGATCACTTTAGATAAGCTATTACCAGCAGGACAGTGGGGTGGGAGGAGGTATTGTTTCATGGTCTCTGTGTGTATATAATGTCTACTGCAGTTTCCACAGTATGCATCTGATGAAGTGAGCAGTAGCTCACGAAAGCTCATGCTCAAATAAATTGGTTAGTCTCTAAGGTGCCACAAGTACTCCTTTTCTTTTTGCAAAGACAGACTAACACGGCTGTTACTCTGAAACCTGTCATTATATAGAATAGAGTTCACTCAGATCTGTGGCTTCAGCAAAGAGCCACCCCTGCATCATCTCTTCTTGAAAAGACCCCCCAGTGGTTCAGGAGCCACATTGGGGGAAAACCAGTAGCATTTAGGACCTTTTGAGCAGACTCCTTGTCATTTTTCCCATTCTCCTTTCACATTAGTTCCACTGCCCAACCAATTCTGATTTTGTGTACAATTATGGTGACGTGCAGTGTCAATTGTGGAATTCTGGGTGGAACGCTTATGAAAGCAGTTCTGTGGCCATTCCTTCCCCTGATCACCAATAGATGGGAGCAGATTGCTCTTTACTCTCCAGAGATTCAGGCCACCCAAGGCTTACATCGGTAAATTGCTTTGGTCTCCTCTGATGAAAGGTGCTATTCTGTTTTTAAGTTCAGGTTGTCAATAAGTTATGGGGCTTGGATCATAATTATATTGTGCTGATAGTCCACCGAATGGAGTCCCACCAGTTTAAAATTGGCAGAACACTGGTGAATCAGGCCATTATTATTATTAATTAACTTCTGAGTGTGATATATCATTGGCACGAATGAGAGATCAATCCTTGATGGGCAATTGGAAGCATCATTTACAGCCTGCCAGAGCATTTGACTGCATGAGACGTGCCTTGGTTAAAAAGAAAAGGTCACAAATAAATAATGTCCATGAGAATGCCAGGTCTTGGGGAATGTATTGTTGTTGTTCTATTTGAAAGAAAGCATAGAGTCAAATATAGTAAAAATCTTAAATGAATCAAACTGTACCATGGTTTCTCTATGGATAGAAATTCCATGCTTGAATAATAAGAGTATAGCAGTAGGGATATACTACCGACCACCTGATCAGGATGGTGAAGGCGACTGTGAAATGTTCCAGGAGATTAGAGGGGGTACAAAAATAGAAAACTCAATAATAAGGGAAGATTTCAACTATCCCTATATTGACTGGGTACATGTCACCTCAGGCCAGGATGCAGACCTAAAGTTTCTTGACACCTTAGATGACTGCTCCTTGGAGCAGCTAGTCTTTGAACCCACAAAAGGAGAGGCAATTCTTGATTTAGTCCTAAGTGGAGCATAGGATCTGATCCAAGAGGTGAATAGAGCTGAACTGATTGGTAATAACGACCATAATATAATTAAATTTAACATCCTTGAGGTAGGGAAAAAAACAGAGAAGCCCACCAGAGTAGCATTTAACTTCAGAAAGGGGAATTACGCAAAAATGAGGATGCTAGTTAAATGGAAATTAAAAGCTACAAGTCCCAAAAGTGAAATGCCTGCAAGGTGCATGGAAACTTTTTAAAAACACCATAATAGAGGCTCAAATTAAATGTATGCCCCAAATTTAAAAACATAGTAAGAGGACCAAAAAATTGCCACCATGGCTAAACAACAAAGTAAAAGAAGTGGTTAAAGGCAAAAAAGGCATCCTTTTAAAAATGGAAGTTAAATTCTACTGAGGAAAATAGAAAGGAGCATAATTTCTGGCAAGTCAAGTATACAAGTATAATTGGCAGGCCAAAAAAGAATTTGAAGAGCAGCCAGCCAAAGACTCAAAAACTAAAAGCAAAATAATAATAATAATAATAATTAATAATAAAGTACATCAGAAGCAGAAAGCCTGCTAAATAATCAGTGGGGCCACTGTACAATTGAGGTGCTAAAGGAGCGCATAAAGAAGATAAGGCCATTGTGGAGAAACTAAATAAATTCTTTGCTTCAGTCTTCGCCGCAGTAGATGCGGGGGAGATTTCCACACCTGAGCTATTCTTTTTAGGTGACAGATCTGAGGAAATGTCTCAGATTGAGGCGTCAGTAGAGGAGGTTTGGAAACAAATTGATAAATTAAACAGTAATAAGTCACCAGGACCAGATGGTATTCACCCAAGAGTCCTGAAGGAACTCAAATGTGAAATTGCAGAATTACTAATTGTGGTTTGTAACCTATCATTTAAATCAGCTTCTGTACCAGATGACTGGCTGATAGCTAATGCGTTTAAAAAACGCTCCAGAGGCAGTCCTGGCAATTACAGGCTGGTAAGCCCTAACTTCAGTATCAGGCAAATAGGTTGAAACAATAGTAAAGAACATAATTGTCAGACACACAGATGAACACAGTTTATTGGGGAAGAGTCAACATGGTTTTTATAAATGGAAATCATGCCTCACCAATTTATTAAAATTCTTTGAGGGGATCAACAAGCATGTGGACTAGGGTGATCCAGTGGATATAGTGTACTTGGACTTTCAGAAACTTTTGACAAGTTCCCTCACCAACAGCTCTTAAGCAAAGTAAGTAGTCCTGGGATAAGAGGGAAGGTCCTCTCGTGAATCGGTAACTGGTTAAAAGGCAGAAAACAAAGGATAGGAATAAATGATCAGTTTTCAGAGAGGAGAGAGATAAATAGTGGTGTCCCCCAGGGGTCTGTACTGGGGCCAGTGCTGTTCAACATATTCATAAATGATTTGGAAAAATGGGTAAACAGTGAGGTGGCAAAATTTGCAGATGATACTAAATTAGTCAAGATAGTCAAGTCCAAAGCAGACTGTGAAGAGTTACAAAGGGATATCAGAAAACTGGGTGACTGGGCAACAAAATGGTAGATGGAATTCAATGTTGATAAATGCAAAATAACGTACATTGGAAAATATAATCCCAACTATACATACAAAATGAAGGGGTCTAGATGAGCTGTTATCACTCAAGAAATAGCTCTTAGAGTCATCATGGATAGTTCTCTGAAAACATTTGCTCAATGTGAAGTGGCAGTCAAAAAAGCTAACAGAATGTTAGGAAACATTTGGAAAGGGATAGATAATTAGATAGAGGCATTATGATATTTTCTATATAAATCCATGGTACACCCACACCTTGAATACTGCATGCAATTCTGGTCGCTCCATCTCAAAAAAAGATACATTGGAATTGGAAAAGGTACAGAGAAGGGCAACAAAAATTTTTAGAGGTATGGAACAGCTTCTATATGAGGAGAGATTAAAAAGACTGAGATTTTTCAGTTTAGAAAAGAGACAATGGGGGGGGGGATATGATAGAGGTCTATGAAATCATGACTGGTGTGGAGAAAATGAATAAGGAACTGTTATTTACTCCTTTACTTAATACAAGAACCAGAAGTCACCCAATAGAAAAGGAGTACTTGTGGCACCTTAGAGACTAACCAATTTATTTGAGCATGAGCTTTCGTGAGCTACAGCTTACTTCATCGGATGCATACTGTGGAAACTGCAGAAGACATTATATATACAGAGACCATGAAACAATACCTCCTCCCATCCCACTCTCCTGCTGGTAATAGCTTATCTAAAGTGATCATCAAGTTGGGCCATTTCCAGCACAAATCCAGGTTTTCTCACCCTCCGCCCCCCCACGCACAAACTCACTCTCCTGCTGGTAATAGCCCATCCAAAGTGACCACTCTCTTTAAAATGTGTATGATAATCAAGGTGGGCCATTTCCAGCACAAATCCAGGTTTTCTCACCCCCCTATCCTCCTCCCAAAACCACACACACAAACTCACTCTCCTGCTGGTAATAGCTCATCCAAAGCGACCACTCTCCCTACAATGTGCATGATAATCAAGGTGGGCCATTTCCAGCACAAATACAGGTTTTCTCACCCCGCCACCCCCATACACACACAAACTCACTCTCCTGCTGGTAATAGCTCATCCAAAGTGACCACTCTCCCTACAATGTGCATGATAATCAAGATGGGCCATTTCCAGCATAAATCCAAGTTTAACCAGAACGTCGGGGGGCGGGGGTAGAAAAAAACGAGGGGAAATAGGCTACCTTGCATAATGACTTAGCCACTCTATTTAAGCCACTCTAGTCTCTATTTAAGCCTAAATTAATAGTATCCAATTTGCAAATGAATTCCAATTCAGCAGTTTCTCGCTGGAGTCTGGATTTGAAGTTTTTTTGTTGTAAGATAGCGACCTTCATGTCTGTGATTGCGTGACCAGAGAGATTGAAGTGTTCTCCGACTGGTTTATGAATGTTATAATTCTTGACATCTGATTTGTGTCCATTTATTCTTTTACGTAGAGATTGTCCAGTTTGACCAATGTACATGGCATAGGGGCACTGCTGGCACATGATGGCATATATCACATTGGTGGATGTGCAGGTGAACGAGCCTCTGATAGTGTGGCTGATGTTATAAGCCACTGAATAGATATGTGGGCACAGTTGGCAACGGGCTTTGTTGCAAGGATAGGTTCCTGGGTTAGTGGTTCTGTTGTGTGGTATGTGGTTGTTGGTTACTCTGAAAAGTCACCTAATTAAATTAATAGGCAGCAGGTTGAAAACAAACAGAAGGAAGTACTACTTCACACCATGCATAGTCAACCTATGGAACTCATTGCCAGGGGATGCTGTGAAGGCCGAAAGTATCACTGGGCTCAAAAAAGAACTAAATAAGTTCATGGATGATAGGTCCATCAATGGCTATTAGCCAAGGTGGGCAGTGATGTAATCCCATGCTCTGAATGTCCCTAGCTTCTGTTTGTCAGAAGCTGGGAATGGGCGACAGGGAATGGATCACTTGATGATCACCTGTTCTGTTCATTCCTGCTGAAGCACCTGGCATTGGCCACTTTCGGAAGACAGGATTCTGGGCTAGAGGGACTATTGGTCTGACCCAGTATGGACTTCCTTATGTTCCTATGCAGAGCAATGATTCCTCACACAGTGACTGAAGTACTGATGTCCCTGCAAAATGTGTCGCAGGACTCCTGTTGTTGCCACATAGAGCGAGATGGCTTGAGAACAATCCAAAGGGAATGCATGTGGTAGGGGTATTTCCATGCAATATTTGCTACCTTTTAGCCCGAACTGCATTTGGCTTATGAATGTGAAAGGGTCAGAACAAACATTGGCTTTTACATTGGTGGTTGATTTCATAACCATGACCTCCTCTCCCTCACTATTTACCTCTCTAAAAACAAGTGCTCTTGACCCAGCTACTGGGATGTTTCCCGTGGTCCTCACTCATGTTTATATCCCTCTGAAATCTGTTGTTTCTCCTCTGATTAGACTTATCAAATATTTGCAGAAGCCATTATGAGTCCACGTGTCTGTTTCCTCCTTTGCTGCATGTTTTCTGTCCTGGAACAAGGTGGGTGTTTTGTTTTTTAAATTCACTAGCACAACTGTCTCTAACAGTAGCTAATCTGCAACGCTGCACCTTATAGGGCATGTGTCTGGTATCATCGCCCTAAATTGATTTGCTGTGAACAAGCATCCAGCACTGAGGGAGGCTGGAATGGAGCCAGGCGAGATCAGGATCGGAATGAGAAGTAACAGAGCAGACAGGTACTGCAGAGGAATGGAGGGGGTATGTAAATCCAGACCGATTTGTTTACTTGCTTTGAAGGACTGATTAATTCATCAGGGAGTGTGTCTCCCACCCATCAATCCCCTCTCGATTTTCCCTGCCTGGGCCTGTTAATTCCCCTGCCTATGCATAGTGAAACCATTTTAAAGCATGGTTTCTGAGTAGCAGCCGTGTTAGTCTGTATCCGCAAAAAAAAAAGGAGGACTTGTGGCACCTTAGAGACTAACCAATTTATTTGAGCATAAGCTTTCGTGAGCTACAGCTCACTTCATCGGATGCATTCAGTGGAAAATACAGTGGGGAGATTTATATACATAGAGAAAATGAAACAATGGGTGTTACCATACACACTGTAACCAGAGTGATCACTTAAGGTGAGCTATTACCAGCAGAAGAGCGGGGGTGGGGGGAACCTTTTGTAGTGATAATCAAGGTGGGCCATTTCCAGCAGTTGACAAGAACGTCTGAGGAACAGCGGGGGGGAGAATAAACATGGGGAAATAGTTTTACTTTGTGTAATGACCCATCCACTCCCAGTCTTCATTCAAGCCTAAGTTAATTGTATCCAATTTGCAAATTAATTCCAATTCAGCAGACTCTCGTTGGAGTCTGGTTTTAAAGCTTTTTTGTTGAAGAATTTCCACGTTTAGATCTGTAATCGAGTGACCAAAGAGATTGAAGTGTTCTCCGACTGGTTTTTGAATGTTATAATTCTTGACGTCTGATTTGTGTCTATTTATTCTTTTACGTAGAGACTGTCCAGTTTGGCCAATGTACATGGCAGAGGAGCATTGCTGGCACATATCACATTAGTAGATGTGCAGGTGAACGAGCCTCTGATAGTGTGGCTGATGTGATTAGGCCCTATGATGGTGTCCCCTGAATAGATATGTGGACACAGTTGGCAACGGGCTTTGTTGCAAGGATAGGTTCCTGGGTTAGTGGTTCTGTTGTATGGTGTGTGGTTGCTGGTGAGTATTTGCTTCAGGTTGGGGGGCAGTCTGTAAGTAAGGACTGGCCTGTCTCCCAAGATCTGTGAGAGTGATGGGTCGTCCTTCAGGATAGGTTGTAGATCCTTGATGATGCATTGGAGATGCTTTAGTTGGGGGCTGAAGGTGATGGCTAGTGACATTCTGTTAAAGCATGTTTCTAGCGTTAATTCTTGGTGCAAGTGAAAAAATTCACTAGTTGGCTTGGTGGTGACCCAAGAGGCACAGTGCGGGTGGAAGGGACCTCAAAAGGTCAACTAATCCACCCCCCCACGCCATGTTGAGGCAGGGTTAAGCATACCTACACCATCCCTGATTAGACCAACATCTGTCAGGGATGGTCTAGACTTAATCCTGCTACAGCATGGAGAGCTGGACTAGACGACATGTTGAGGTCCCTTCCAGCCCTACATTTCTGTGTTTCTGTCATTCCTTTTTGTTCTCCCTGTTCATCTCTTTTAAAGGGGCCTGCCGCACTTCGGAATACAATTCAGACCAGGAACCGGTTGTGTCACCGCTTGTATCGTAACCCCGAGTGCCCCAAAACGTGCTGCTGTTTGTGCTCACTGCGTAGGGGACACACATGCAGCCGGCATGGGCACTGTGTTCTGCACGCTTTGCAGCTCCAGTTCAACTACTTGGAATCTAACAGCCCGCCAGCCGTTACCACACACACACTCTTGCCTTTACCCATCTGGGTTAATGTTAGCAGGGGACCCCAATACACCCTCAGTCCTGAACTGTCCAACAGTTTCTTCCCCTTGTTAGTTTGATGGCCCTGTTTACTGCTTATATGTCATCTGAGGTCAACCCGCATTCCTATCATAGAATCATAGAATATCAGGGTTGGAAGGGACCTCAGGAGGTCATCTAGTCCAACCCCCTGCTCGAAGTAGGGCCAATTCCCAGTTAAATCATCCCAGCCAGGGCTTTGTCAAGCCTGACCTTAAAAACCTCTAAGGAAGGAGATTCTACCACCTCCCTAGGTAACGCATTCCAGTGTTTCACCACCATCTTAGTGAGAAAGTTTTTCCTAATATCCAACCTAAACCTCCCCCACTGCAACTTGAGACCATTACTCCTCGTTCTGTCATCTGCTACCATTGAGAACAGTCTAGAGCCATCCTCTTTGGAACCCCCTTTCAGGTAGTTGAAAGCAGCTATCAAATCCCCCCTCATTCTTCTCTTCTGTAGGCTAAACAATCCCAGCTCCCTCAGCCTCTCCTCATAAGTCATGTGTTCCAGACCCCTAATCATTTTTGTTGCCCTTCGCTGGACTCTCTCCAATTTATCCACATCCTTGTTGTAGTGTGGGGCCCAAAACTGGACACAGTACTCCAGATGACGCCTCACCAATGTCGAATAGAGGGGAATGATCACGTCCCTCGATCTGCTCGCTATGCCCCTACTTATACATCCCAAAATGCCATTGGCCTTCTTGGCAACAAGGGCACACTGCTGACTCATATCCAGCTTCTCGTCCACTGTCACCCCTAGGTCCTTTTCCGCAGAACTGCTGCCTAGCCATTCGGTCCCTAGTCTGTAGCTGTGCATTGGGTTCTTCCGTCCTAAGTGCAGGATCCTGCACTTATCCTTATTGAACCTCCTCAGATTTCTTTTGGCCCAATCCTCCAATTTGTCTAGGTCCTTCTGTATCCTATCCCTCCCCTCCAGGATATCTACCACTCCTCCCAGTTTAGTATCATCCGCAAATTTGCTGAGAGTGCAATCCACACCATCCTCCAGATCATTTATGAAGATATTGAACAAAACCGGCCCCAGGACCGACCCTTGGGGCACTCCACTTGATACTCCACTTGATACTTTGTTTAGGATAGACCTGTTTAACACCTTTACCTCAGCAAGGCTGTCTGGTCTTGAACGTATGCTAGTAACATCTGACGGGGGGGTTAATAACTTTACATATAATGTTGCTACGTACCTTTCCCCATGATGTTCATGACCATTGAGTTATTCGTTTTCAAATGATGCATCACGAGGCATATTTTGTACAAAGATTACAGTAGTGTGGAGCGTGTGAAGATGGGTGCGCTGGGTCACGGGGCCTCACCCAGGTCTCCACGCACACCGACGCATCTGCCTGGGCCCTGTCTCAGCACCAGTCTCCTGGTGGATCCCATCACCCCTGCATGTAGGTGACCAAGCAAGATCATCCCCTACAGTCGTTAGCACTTGAAAAGAGCACACGGAGGTGTGTGCCTGCTTGGAATGGAACCTCATTCCTGAAAACCTGAGCCAGGAGACTCTCCTCATTCATATCTAGCAAGGGCTAGGGCTGGGCTGTTGTGTGACAACAGGCAGTAAACTCTGGAGTAGCTCTTTGTGGTGCACATTGCTGCATGCCTGGTCAGGAAAGATAGCTAAAGCCCCTGAGCAAGCTCCAACGTAGTGTTGTGTCCATATCTGCGCAGAGGGCTATTTGCCTCCCTTTTGCTGTAGTGACTGAGAAACCTTGGGTTTCTATCTCTGTTACGGTTTTTCTATAGCAGCCGTCATCTTTGTTGTCCCAGCCTAGCTTGTTTCTTGATCTGATCTTTTGGCATCTCCAAAGTTGCTAAAACTTGAGTTTCCAAACTCTGTCCTGGGCCGTTTTGCATCGGTCCTTTCCCATTGTTCTCGATCTGGGTGCTATATTTTGTTCTGTGGCATCTCATGCGGGCAGGTGAAATCCAGCTGCTCAGCCTGTCGGTCTCCACACTGTGTGATGGCTCCGGTTGCATCACCTGGCTTGTCGCTGTGTTGCCGAGGATGATTGATGTTCCTGAGTTATGTACTGACAGCGGGACAGAACCGTCGCTGGCTGGCTGGCCCAGCACAAGTCTCCTTTGTGCTCCATGGCTGTTCCATTTGACGCTAATTCAGTTCTCTCAGCAGCCAGCCCTACAAGCCCCAGCACAGACAACGAGCCCTGAAAGTCATAGATTAACCGATTCCAAGGCCAGAAGTGACCACTGTGATCATCTTGTGTGACCTCCTGTGCGACACAGCTCATAAAACTCCACCCAAATAATTCCTGGAGCAGATCTTTTAGAACAATATCCACTTTTGATTTAAGGGCTATCTGTAACTCCTGTATTTATCATGCTTTCTCCACTCCCCCCAAGTTCTGATTGGCTCAGCTCTCAAATGGTGAATATGTGGGGGACCTGCAAGACTCCTTGCCCACAATGAAACCTTCCTATAAACCTGTGGGTCCGGAACCACACGCGGCTCTTCAGAAGTTAATATGTGGCTCCTGGAGCTACAGGCGCCAACTTTCCAGGGTGCAGGGGGGTGCTACTGCTCAACCCCTGGCTCTGCCACAGACCCTGCCCCCACTCCACCCCTTCCCGCCCCCTCCCCTGAGCCTGCTGTGCCCCCACTCCTCCCCTTCCCCCCCCCAAGCCTCCTGTACGCCACAAAACAGCTGATCAGGAGGTGCGGGGCGGGAGGCACTGGGAGCAGGGTGGGGGAGCTGACGGGGGGGGCTGCTGATGTATTACTGGGGCTCTGTGGCAATGCACATTGGTAAATTCTGGCTCCTTCTCAGGCTCAGGTTGGCCACCCCTGTTACAGAGCTTAATAAACGGCTACTGAGCATGTCTAATAACCACCACATCCTTTTTCTGGATGCTTCTGGCCCCTTCTCGCTGAGTTGCCAGGCACAAGCGCAGAAGCACAGACTAGTCCCACTAAAGTCTATGTCCCCTCTCCAAGGCTTCTCTCCTGTTCCTTGGGCCAAAAAAATAATAATCAAACGCTGCAAAACAAGCCTGTGGGTTACAGTGCAGCAAATACGTGCAAGGCCCTTGCATGTCACAGGGATGGGCATAGCATAGACATTTAGACAGAGCAACATTGGAGAGTAGGGATGTGTGATCCTTGGAAGAGCAAGAGCTTCAGTGCACAAAAGCCATCCAATGTACCATCATTTACCACGAGCATCTTATTGAAACATGTCCACAAGAAGCACCTTCCCCCACTACCTTCACTTGTATTTTTAGCACTTCCATTTCTTTCCCCTAGGCATCTGATTTACTGTGCATTCAGTCATTGGCCTCCCATCAGAGACTGTCAAAGGTGTCATCAGCTCCCAACAAGGAGGATGGCTAAGTGCTGATGCCACTAGGAACTGAAGTGAGGCAAATGATGTGCTTCATGTAGACCAAAAGGGGACTGACTTCTCAGGATAGCAAAGTGATCCTAAGCTCTTCTTTATGTAGTGGGTGCTGGGAAGGTACCTGCCTGTTTTTAAATAGTCACGGTACTGTAGAATCCGCTGAGCTCCCATATAATTTATTGTGTCAATTACATCCTCATGAGCTTGTCATTTGATTGATCAAAGCACAAATCTGTGCTTTTCCCCAGTGGTGTTTTAGCAGGCAAGGAATAATAAGAGGACAGACACAGCACTATAAAACCAGAGTGGATTTTCTGCCTGAGTGGCCAGCTCTTCTGAATACAGGGGAAAGCAGCTATTGGCAGGTTTGTGTGCTCAGATGAATGCCAGGGTGGTTCCTATAACTAGCAGCCTAACTGAGACAATAATTCATAGATCCCAAGGCCAAAAGGGTCCCTTGTGATCATCTAGTCTGACTTCCTGTATAACACAGGCCGGGGAACTTTCCTACAATAATTCCTACAGCAGATCTTTTAGAAAAACATCCAATCTTGCTTTAAAAATTGTCAGTTATGAAGAATCTGCCATGATCCTTGGTAAATTGTTCCCATGGTTAATTACCTTCACTGTTAAAAATGTATGCCTTATTTCCAGTCTGAATGTGTCTAGCTTCAACTTCCAGCCATTGGATCATGTTAAACCTTTCTCTGCTAGACTGAAGAGCTCATTATTAAATATTTTTTCACCACATAGATACTTATAGACTGTAATCAAGTCACCTCTTAACCTTCCCTTTGTTAAACTAAATAGATTGAGCTCCTTGAGCCTATCTCTGTAAGGCAGGTTTTCTAATCCTTTAATCATTCTCGTGGCTCTTCTCTGAACCAATTTATCAACATCCTTCTTGAATTGTGGGCACCAAAACTGGACACAGTATTCCAGCAGTGGTCTCACCAGTGCCATATACAGAGGTAAAATAACGTCTCTACTCCTACTCAAGATTCCCCAGTTTATCCATCTCAGGATCGCATTAGCTCCTTTGGCCACAGTATCAAAAGACTTGGACTTTCAGAAAGCTTTTACAAGGTCCCTTGCCAAAGGCTCTTAGGCAAAGTAAACTGTCATTGGATAAGAGGGAAAGTCCTCTTATGAATCAGTAACTGGTTAAAAGATAGGAAACAAGGGGTAGGAATAAATGGTCAGTTTTCAGAATGGAGACAGGTAAATAATGGTGTCCCCCAGGGGTCTGTACTGGGACAAGTACTGTTCAACATATTCATAAATGATCTGGAAAAAGGAGTAAACAGTGAGGTGGCAAAGTTTGCAGACAATACAGAATTACTCAAGATGCTTAAGTCCAAAGCTGACTGCAAAGAGTTACAAAGGGATCTCACAAAACTGGGTGACTGGGCAGCAAAATGGCAGATGGAATTCAATGTTGATAAATGCAGAGTAATGCACATTGTAAAATTATAATCCCAACCATACATACAAAATGATGGGGTCTAAAATTGACTGTTACCACTCAAGAAAGAGATCTTGGAGCCATTGTGGAGAGTTCTCTGAAAACATCTGCTCAATCTGCAGTGGGAGTCAAAAAAGTGAACAGAATATTAGGAACCAATAGGAAAGGGATAAATAAGACCGAAAATATCATAATACCTCTATATAAATCAATGATACGCCCATATCTTGAATACTGCGGGCTGTTCTGTTCGCCCCGTCTGAGAAAAGATATTTTAAAATTTAGAAAAAGTGCAGAGAAGGGCAACAAAAGATTTAAGGGGCATGGAACAATTTCCAGATGAGGAGAGATTAAAAAGACTGGGACAGTTCAGCTTGGGAAGTAAACTGAGGGAGACGAGGGAGGTCTATAAAATCATGACTGGTGCGGAGAAAATGAATAACAAAGTGTGACTTACCCCTTCCCATAACCCAGGAACCAGGGGACACCCCATGAAATTAATAGGAAGCGGGTTTAAAACAAACAAAGGGAAGAACTGCTTCATACTGCACACAATCAATCATCAAACTCGTTGCCAGGGGATGTTGTGAAGTCTACAAATATAATTGGGCTAAAAAAAGAACTAGATAAATCCATGGAGGCTAGATCCATCAATGGCCCTTTGCCAAGATGATCAGGGGCGCAAACCCATGCACTGGGTATCCCAGAACCTTTGACTGCCTGAAGCTGGGACCGGATGACAGGGGATGGATCACTTGATAATTGCCCTGTTCTGTTCATTCCCTCTGAAGCATCTGGCACATCCGATGAAGTGAGCTGTAGCTCACGAAAGCTTATGCGCAAATAAATTTGTTAGTCTCTAAGGTGCCACAGGTTCTCTTTTTCCTTTTGTCAGAAGACAGGATACTGGGGTAGAAGGACCGTTGGTCTGACCCAGTAAGGACATTCGTATGTCACACTAAGAGCTCATATTCAGCTGATTATTCACCATGACCCCCAAATCTTTTTCAGACTCACTGCTTCCCAGGACAGAGTCCCCTGCTCTGTAAGCATGGCCTACGTTCTTTCTTCCCAGGCGTATACATTTACATTTAGCCATATTAAAACACACATTGTTTGGTTGCGCCCAGCCTTCCAAGCAATCCACGTGACTCTGAATCAATGACCTGTCCTCATTATTTACCACTCCCCCAATTTTGTGTCATCTGCACATTTGATTAGTGATGATTTTATATTTTCTACCAGGTCATTGATAAAAATGTTAAATAGCGTAGGACCATAACCAATCCCTGTGGGATCCCACTGGGAACGGACATTGCTTGTGCCTCACAAGAAGTTGAGCAGCGAAATATTTGCCCCATTGAAATCAATGGCAAAATTCTCATGCCGCTTCTAGCATGCGATGTTCCATTTTGGTGGACGTTCCATTGATTGTTCCATCTCGGGTTTCAACAGTGGTGGCGAGAATTATGATGCAGCATGGGTCACTGGAGCATTGCATCCTGGGACCTGGAGCCTTCCCAGGTTATTATAAAGATGAGAGTGGTTGCAGCACACTGCTTCAAACTAGGTGTGCCCCTCAGGTTGCTAGCAAATTGCCAATGCCCCTCTCAGTTGCTTAAGCTTTATGCCTCCCTGATCTAGGCGGGGTGGGCATCATACTGTGTTATTAGGAATCCTGTGTGTCTTGAGGCTTTTAGGTTAGTGTAACAACCTTCTTCGCCTCTAACTTTAAATTCCTCAATGTCTGTCAACACAGAAGAGTGTCGTTGCAATGGAAAATATTTTTATGAATCCATTTAAGCTGTTGTAGCCCTGTCTCCCAAAAACACACTGGAAAATCACTGGGTTGTGGTTGATTCAAGATGTATCTTGCTGCTATCTTCCAATAAATTCAACCTTCCTAAAGCCTTCTTTCTCTCTGTCCTTTAAATCCTGCTGGCAAATCCACCCCTTTCTCCTTGCTCATGGTTAACTTCTCTGAGATACACACGCTGCATAGATTAGTTGAGGGGCTACACGGTAAATTGGGTTGATTCACGTCTTTCGACTTGTGATGGAAGAGAAGAGCTGAATCCAGATGTCCCAAGTGAAGACAAAGTTAGTGTTCAGAGTCTACAAGAGCTCTGTAAATTCTCTGGGGTAGATCCCTATATCTAGTGGGTCTCTTCACCCCCAATCAAAACCCAGCATGTATAACCCACACACCTCCTGGGTGTGGTGTTCTGTCCAATCTAGTGGCACTTGACAGAGAGAGAGAGAGATCGATCAATCAATCTGCTCTACAGCTTTAACTAAGAGCCAGTTGGCTTTTAGCTCGTGTGGTAGAGGCTCATGCACTGAGCTCCAGAGGTCCCAGGTTCGATCCCACCCACTGACGACCGGGGTCTGTTGGCATTACACATGCACTGTCTTTGGCAAGGATCTCACTGAGTGCAATCAGCACGTGTTTCCTGGGCTTTGAATTATCTGTCTGCAACATACATTTTCTGTGGCTGTTCTAACATAAATTGCCTCACAGGTGGCTTGTGACATATGTGTATGCACACACACACACACACGTCAATGAAGAGTGAGGAGTTCCAGATTCCTGGTCCCTTAAAGATCCCACTTTGTCTTCAGAATGACTTAGAATCATTTCACATGAAGCCTGATGCTAAGTGGTTCTACAAATTCCAGTTTTAAATATAGGATAGCTGGGGACTTTTTGCGTATCTTTGGCACCACATTGAAAGAAGAGACTGGAAGATTATTTGGGCTCTGACTTGCCTCTCTAAAGAATTTTGCTGCTTTATAAAGAATCAAAAGAGGAATCTTCAGTTAATAATGGAATCACGTAGCCATGTAGATTAAGCGAGTTTTGTTCAGCTAGAAAGAAAGAGGAGATTAATTTCTTTCTGATCTTAGAATAGGAATGTATCAACTGTACCTTATCTCTTGCCAACAGCTTTGTATGTCTTGGCCTCTCTTTTGGAGTTAATCACATCTTTGGAATCAAACCTTTTCAAAGAATGTGAAGCTATTTCAAATTACCTTCATTTATGGATTGTGCCAGGCATGTGTCTGAATTTGGAAATGTTATTTTTAATGGGAAAGGCACAAACAGCCACAGGTCATTTTGCAGGTCATTGAAGGTGAAAATGTATAGGAAGGTCCTTGGCTTTCCTCATAGGCTTGCTCTGTCAAGACATGTTAATGGTGTTGAGAGCCAGCAATGTTAAAATATTGTCAATAACCACTCTATTGAGAAGCAGTATAATGTAGCTGCTAGAGCACGGGATTGGGAAATTGGGCGCCAGACTTATTCCTGCTCCTGACGTCTTGGATAGTCGTGGGAAAACTGCAACATTTTCAAGTGTCCGTATAGGGTTGGGAGGCTACACGTTTGGGTGCCGGACCTCAGACACTTCCGATCTGATTTTCAGAAAGTATGGAGCACTCACAATGCCTGTCGAAGTTAATGGAAGCTGCAGGGGTTGAATACTTCTGAAACTCAGGCCCAAGATGTCTCAAACTGGGCAACCAAAACAAGAGGGTCCTTCTGACAAAGCTGGCTTCAGCCTTTCAGTCTCTGTTTCCTTCTCTATAAAATGGGGATCATAATAATCTTCATTTACCTACTTGATAGGAGGGTTGCAGGGCTTAATTAGCTAATGTCTGTAAAGTGCTTTACATATGCAGAACACTAGCCAGCTGCTAAGTAGTATTGTAATAATGGTGAGCCTGATTCAAAATACAGTGAAGCGAATGGAAAGATTCCCATGGGTTTTTGATCAGCCCTTAGTTATTCCTTAGCATGAACAATCACTCCAGGCACTGCAGGGGGGCTGGAGAGGCAGCCACTCAGGATCGAGATGGGCCTGAATCCATGCGTCTGAATTGTGGATTTTTGGATTCAAAGACTCTTGAATTTTGAGTGGCTTCAGAGGCGGGGATCTGACCATTGGGCCTACTCCCTGTTTCTACAACGGGCTGAACCAAAATCCTACATCCTAACTTCCTAGAGGAGGTTTGAGGAAATGCATGTTCACCAGCTCAGTGTTTGTTTAACAGGCTATTCTGGTTAGACTCAAAGGGCAAAGCAAAATTATGTGAGATACACATCCCTATTGGTGCTCCTGACAGCCTCTTAGCTGCCCTCTAACTCCTAAGGAAGAGCTAGAGTCTTAGACCACAGGAAGGGGAGCCAGTGTGCTCAAGTGGATAGGGGCTTGGACTGGGAACCAGGACTTCTCACTTCTCTTCTTCCTGGATGGGCTGCTGACCCTCTGTGTGACCCAGGGCAAGTCACTTCCCCACTCTATACCTGTTTTCCCCCATCTGTAAAATAGGGATAATGGTTCTTTTGTCGTGTGCTTTTGAGATCCAAGGATGGAAAACGCTAAACAGGAGCTAAGGGTGTTTATTTGCCAGTGTTCCTATTACACCATGAAGTGCAATAGGTCTCTCGAGCTTGATAGCAACTTTTTGGAAATTTGTCTCCTTTCCTTGCCTTTCATTTTTTTTGTCCTTATAGCAGCCCCTGGGGATAGCACTTCCCAGCTCTAGCACATCCTGGAGAAGTCTCTTGTTTGCCTCCACCTTGCAGCTCAGGAGGGTTTGCATGCGTGCAGCTGATGAATGAGGCACCGCAATCACACCACTTCCCCTTCTTTTGGTCCCCTGACCACTTTGCAGAACGCTCTGTGCTAGTTTCCTTGACCTGCCAACGGAATGGGGGATGATCCGGGTGAAAAGAAGTTGCGTTCCTCAAAGCTGCGGGTCAGTTTGGGCAAGCTGCCTCTCTTCAACAAGCACTTAGATTAGTCTGTCCTTTGTGTCAAAGGAGAGGAGATCAGTGCTGTGTAACGGTTATAGTTTGGAAGGGCATAAAATGCAGTGATAGGAGCAGCAGCCTAGGAATCAGGACGCCTGGGTTTGTGCCTGGCTCTTGCTGTGTTACTTTGAGCAAGTCACGGATGGCCAGACTCCACTACCCTTACTCTGAGAGTTGTACTATTGACAGAGTACTTACTTACTCAATGTGAGTAAAGGTAATAGCAGAATAAAGCCCTTACTCTTTCTGCTAAAATTTTGTTCTCCTATAGTATTATAAATCTAGAGTACATTTGTTGATTTCAAGGAGGCCACTCAGGGTGTTAGATCCATCCAGAATTTGGCCCACTGGGTCTCAACTTATCCCTGTATGACTGGTGTGCAATAAGAACCCCTTCTCAGGCTGTTGTGAGGCTTCATTAACTTGCAATGTATAAAGCGTTTTGAAATCCTTGGATGAAGGGTGCTTCAGAAGAGCCAAATGTTAGGATCCATCTCGATCATTCTATTGGTACCTATTTTTATCAAGACACCAAACGCTTTTGGAGACATTAGAATGGACAGTGTTGTTGTTGGTATTAATCCTTGGCAAAGGTGTAAATCCTGGTGGGAGACCATCCACTGGGACCCCTTCTTGATACTCTTGCTTACTCTTGATGCTGCCCAGAATAAAGTTTGGCTAATTCAGAAGTTCATAAAGTAAAACTGAGATTCTGAGTATGTCCATGAACAAGGAATGATAACGCAGTATGGACAGGCTGGAGGGAAACCTAGGGCCGGATCCTCACTGCTGTAAATCAGCATAGCTCCACTGGACTATGCTACTATACAGCAGTGGAGAATCTGGCCTCCCAGTTTCTAAGAGGCTGATCCAAAACTCAGATGTCCATGGGCTTTGGATCATCTCCTGTTTTGGGCCCTGGCTCCCAGCAGGTGTTCACATTGTTCCATTGGTTACAGCTGTTAACTAGATTGGTAGCCGAAGAACTCAATACGAAACCATGCCTGTTAAAATAGTGGATTCCTCGGCCCCCTGAATGCGAAAGACTCAAGAAAGACTCCCCCCACCACAGACAGAAATGCCGATTAAAAACGTGACATTTGAACTATTCAGAGGCTGCGGCCACTCTTATCTTATTGCCTTTTAATACCGTCTTCCGATTCTGTTGTCATGGTCTAGAGGAGGATCAGCCAGAAGATGCTTACCAAGAAAACAAGCAAATCTGCATTTGTGGACTGTGGCTCTGGCAACAGGCAGCCAAACAAGAATGGGGGAAGGGACTGCAGGCTGATATTTTTAGTCTTTTCAGATTTGCTCCTCTTTTCTTCTCCTCTTTAGCTGACCCCTGGCCACATCACTGCATGTCCCACTAGTTTCCCAGACCATGATGATCCTGTGGGTGTATTTAATTGCAAGCACATGTACACGTGGTTTTTCTTGCCGCAAGTAGCAGCCTGCACGGTAATCTTCTGACAGCTGATGGGACCCAAAGGGAAGGAATACCCTCATTACACAGAGCCGTCATGGGATTATTTCACATTGACTGTACTGGAATCATGGAATCATAGAATATCAGGGTTGGAAGGGACCTCAGGAGGTCATCTAGTCCAACCCCCTGCTCAAAGCAGGACCAATCCCCAATTTTTGCCCCATCCCTAAATGGCACCCTCAAGGATTGAACTCACAACCCTGGGTTTAGCAGGCCAATGCTCAAACCACTGAGCTATCCACCCTCCCTGGAGGAGAGGTGGAGCGAGAGCTGAATTCTGAGCTACCGGATGTCTGAAAAAGATCCGCTCCATTCTCCTGCCCAGGATTTTGCAGTGGCTGCAGAAGAAGCAGTCAACAATGAATCCATCCCAAGTTTTACATCAGACCACACGCAGGTGCTGGGACAGGACACCTAGGGAGTGCAAGCAGCTGGAGGGGCTAGCTGACTGGGTACATACCAAAGGTTTCAGATGGGATTGTACTCCGGGTGGCTTGCCCCTCCCACCACTCATTCTGCCAGGTCTACACTCCTACTTTTAGGGTGATGGCTCAGTCCAATTACACCTTCCAGCGCCAGGTTCAACATACCTGGAGTGAGTTTCTGGTAGATGACCATTCACGCTGGATTTATCCAAGAAACTGGATTATTGTTTAACCATAAATCTAAGCCCTGGTCTACACTACAAATTTATGCTGGTATAACTACGTCCCTCGCGGAAATCCACACTGCTGAGCGATGCAGTTATACCGACCGAATTCCCAGTGAAGATAACGCTACTCCCACTGGGCAGGCTTGTCTCATCATCATAGCTACCGTCTCTCGGCTAGGTGGAGTGCCTATGCCAATGGGAGAAGTTCTCCCATCGGCACAGGGAGCATCTTCGCTAAAGAGTATAGCTCTGTAAGCCCTTTGTGTAAACTAACTGGAGCGGGCTGACAATTTTGTGATGGAGAATGCTGATTGCCCAGCTCCCCTCCTGGTGAGGTCCCTGGCTCCTCGGGCTCCCTGTTTTTGTGCCAGGTGCCCGAGTGATAACAGAGCGGTAACACTTCTGGAAGCAATCAGTGTCCCACCCCACCATCCCACTGATATGTTTCAAACCTCTTCTGGAGGGACTGTAGCTAGGGGAGAAGATCGTTCAGCCTCCAAAGCCACTGAAAGCCTGGCCTGCCTGCCAAGGCCATCAATTGTAGTAGCGGTGGCATTTGAGCTGGGAACGCCGGTCAACTGGGAAATGGTTGGCGATAACCCAGTTCATTTTGCCACCGAGCGTCCCTTGCTTAGCAGCAGCTTTCACTCATGGCTGACTTAACCAGCTGGTTAGAGATGAAAGGCTGAACATCCATTTACTCATCCCCTGAGCTATCTGGTCCTTGCTGTAGTCTTTTGTTTTTACTAACAGTCAAACCTGACACACACAGTCAAGAGTATTACTGATATTTTACAGATAGGGGAGACTGAGTGAAAGACCGGGGAAAGGCCTGAAGACCATGGGAATCTTTGTTGACCTCGGCGAGTGTTGGATTGGGCCCTAAAGTCCAGATTTTTAAAGGTATTTAGATATTTGCAGTGCCTAAGTCTCATTTTTAAAAGGGAGTTAAATACTTAAATTAGTGGGAGTTAATCTCCTAAGTGCCTAAATCCCTTTTGGAAATGGGACTTGGGGTCCTCAATCAGTTGGGTATTGCCACACTGAGGGCAGCAATGTCTAAATATCTTTAAAAATCTGGGCCAAAATGAGTTGTTTAAGATCACACAGAAATTCAGTGGCAGAGCTGGAAAAAGCACCTGATTCTCACACATGTGCATTAGCCGTGAGTCATGCTTCCTCTGTGTAGTGTTTTTAAGGTACAGCTGGCCACTCGGAAAGAGAGCATGTTTTAAAACTCCCTTTTTACATATTTACCTAATTCTGTCAATAGTCTGCCCTTCAGAATCCTAAGTATATATTGACCTAATTTTTTCAAGTGGAAATGAAGTATTCATCTAAAGGAAATATCATGGCACACTAGGTAAACATGCAAGCCACAAATTTAGGTATGTGTATCAGCTTTCAATAAAGGAAAAGGAAAAACATGACAATTAAATACTGTGATCTCTAGCTTGCAGGCAGCATAGGTTACTGTTAAAAAAAAAATCATTTCTGTAGCTTCGTAAATGTACACAGTATTTTAAGATCTCAACTCAAGGGCCATTCCCTGCCCCAAAGAAACGATAACAGGAATATGGGTGTATCTACACCATAGCTGCGATTGTGGCACAGGTCCGGGGCTGCAGCTGTCCTACATCGATGGAACAGGTTTTCCCATCGATATAGTTAATCCACCGCTCCGAGAAGTTGTTGCTAGGTTGACAGATGAATTCTTGCACCGACTTGGACGTGTCTACACCAAGGGTTAGTTTGACCTAACTATGGTGGTGACATTTTTTTACATCCCCCAGTGGTGCAGCTAGATCCATCTAATTTTTAAGTGTAGACAAAGGGCAAGTCTACACTACAAAATGAAGTCAACCTAAGTTTCATCAATGTACAGCCATTGAAGCAATTGAATCGGATTTACACGTACACACTATGCTCCTAGTGTCCACCGTGTGCATCCTCACCAGGAGTGAGCGCTTGCACCGATTTAATTGCCAGTGTGGGGCATTGTGGGACAGTTTCTGAAAGGCAGCAACCGTCGATGTAAGCAACACAGTGTCTGCACGGAGACTGCGTCAACATAACTACATCAACATAAGCGCAATGCCTCTCGTGAAAGTGGAGTTAAGTCAGTGTAGTGGGTGAGTTACAGAGGTGGGAGCTACTTTTTCAAGTAGATGCTTACAGGGTTAGGCTGACATAAGCTGCCTGATGTCAACCTAACTCTATAGTGTAGACCAGGCCCAAGCCGTACACAAGAGAAGACATTAGATAAGAGTTTAGGTGAAAGAGGATGAGAGGATCAGTGATGATGAGAAAAAGGGAGTTAACCCGAGAAAGCGATGTGCTAATTTACCCCCAAAGAACTGCACTTACAATACCATACACAGAAAGCAGTTGTTAGCCCAAAGAATTCACTGGTTCTCCCAGTTTATAAACTGTGCTGGAAACCAGTGATGTGGGAAAATAATTGACAAACTTTGCCAGGGGAGTCAGTAAACAGCATAAGACAATTTGACCTCCAGATTTTTTTCTTTGTTTTTCTACAAATAAAGATTTTTACTTTTTAAAAATACTTCATTGGCTCGTTAAGATGGTGAGGTCAGCTACTAAACGGCTCTTCCCACCTTCAAGTCTCACCATTCTCCTTTTGCCTACAAAACACTTGACAATAGTTAGGCAGCTGGTGGGAGATGACTGCTGCTCATTACACTTCTGTGGTCATCCTCTCCTTGCCACACTGGCTATTCCCAGCTTGTGTGTTGTGATCAGTTGTTTTCTCTCTTTCTGTCTTTTGTTATGTGTTTGTACAGCACCTTGCACAATGAGACCCCAATCCCCCACTGAGGCTAGGAGGTGCTGCAGCAATAGAAATAATAAACAAAGTTAGGAATTTCACCTAAATCAATAAGGTGCTGGTAATGTTAACACAACTCTGTGTGTGTGTGTGTGTCCATCCAATTCCTTATTCCTTTGTTAAATGTAAACCTTCATGCACTATACTTAGCTATTACTGTATCTTATAAAATATACAGGACAAAGGGTCTTTGATTCTTTACCTAATCCATTAGACCCTACTATAATATAAATCCTAGTACAAAGTCTGGCCAAGTAAAAAATGCTGGAATAATCTCAACATTAGGCATTTTTATTATTATTATTTTATTATTTTTTTAGTTGCTTGAGCTCACAACTGTAATTCTGGGGTGCTGGGGCAGCAAATTGTCATTTGCTAAGCAAGCTATGTAAATATGGGGAAAGCATCTTGGTAGGGACAGGCTCAGTGTGAATTTTTAGCCTCCCATCTGAAACGTCTCGGTACCGTTGTTTGTGTCAAGCCAGTCCAGCGGGGCTCTTGATGGTGCATCTACACTGGAATAAAAGACTCGCAGCTGGTAAGGGTCAGCTGACTCATGCTACCGGGGCTTGGGCTAGCGGGGCTAAAAACTGCTGTGTAGACGTTCAGGCTCGGGGCTCTGGGACCCTCCCCCATTGCAGGGTCCCAGAGCTTGGACTCCAGCCCAAGCCTGAACATCTACGCGGCAACTGTACAGCCCCACAGCCCAAGACCCACGAGCCCAAGTCAGCTGACCTTGACCAGCCATGGGTGTTTAGCTGCTGTAGAGACGTACCCGGAGTGAACAAGAAAACATAAGTGCTGTCAATTGGCAGTGGAGCATAAGCAGATAACTAGGGCTGTTTAAGGCAGACAGGAGAGAAGCTGCCTGAGTGAAGCCATATTCCTTTGGCCGTCATTAGGTTACTTGGTTATTTCTCCTAAACAGTCATAAAAAGACACTTGGTTCAATCTGTTTTATCTTTTTTACTTGGCCCAGGGGAGCATCTTTAGCTATACATGTGCCAGGGAGAATGGATGGGCTGATAATTTACTGACGGTCAATCTCTCTCTCTCTGCCCTTTCTGTAGGTGTCAAGCACACCTCCTGAGTGCACCATCATGCTGGCGATCGAACATGAGCGTGAGAAATGCCTGGCAGACTCCAGCCTGGACAATCAGACAGTAGGTAAGGGATGGCTCTTTGCAGACTCCACATACAGAGAGCTGGGCAGTGACCTGCTCACTGAGTCCTTCCTACCACATATCGTACTCCTCTCTGAGAGCTGGAAGACCCCAAACTCTTGAGTTCAACTCAATTCCACAACTTCCACATTTATGCTGGGCTGAGTCTTGGCAATTTGCTGCATCTGTTAGCTTGCTCCCCCCACCCCACCTCAGGGGGAAGGGGAGAGGCAGGGGTATGAGTACTCCCCTTTTTTGGTATCCTCCTCTCTGGCGGGTGCTGGAGGGAGCAGCCCCCGTGCTCCCAGGGTGCAGAAAATGCCGGAACTGCTATTCCAAGTGATCCCTGTGCAGCCATCAGAGGCGACACATTGCGAGGCACGCAGAGTCACATGCCCCCCTAGATTTCTCAGGCTGCCCCCCGCCGGGACACCCGGCAGTGGCTCCCCCTGGTGGTGGCACTGGCCACGCATCTGTGAAGCACAAGGAGGGAGGAAGCGACAGGGCGGCTGGTTGAGCTCCTCCCCCTCATCCCGCTACATGGGGCTGCTTCTCCGTCCCTGCTGCTAGCGTCCTGGTGCTTCCCGTGGCCTGCTTTGCAGACCACCCACTGAGGTGAGCCAAGGACTGGAGGCAGAGGCAATGCGTGGAGTGGTCACATGCCCACCCAGAGCCTTTCAATGCCCGCCCACCATCCACAGTTACGTGTCACCTCTGGCAGCCGTGCAATTTCTTGTATGCCCTGAGCATAGATCAGCCTGGTCTAGAAATCATGCACACAGTGAAATACGTTGTGGTGTGGAGTTTGATTATATTGGCCTCACCTAGTACACTAGCAGTATCCTTAAAGCAGCAGGAGTCCGGTTGAGTGTGTTTAACTTGCCCTCCTGGAGTGCCTCTCTCAAGTCACAGAACCTGTTCTCATGATTAAAGGAGGCTTAAGGAGCAGTGATATACATGCCCACAATGGCAATGAACAATCCGATCATTGTGGAGGGATGGGGAGTGGAAAGGAGCACACGGGGCATGGAATTCACTTCCCACCTCCTGTCGTGTGTCTGTCGGAGCCCGTGAACTCATCTGTGTCAGTAATGTGCCGGGCTCACTGTGCTTTGCCCCTGGGGTTGCCGACCAAACTCTGCTGTACCTTCTGAAAACTCCTTTCTGTCTCGCTCTCTGGGCACGGCCCTTAGTTAGGCTAAAGACCAGAATGTGGCATTCTGCACATTGATTTGCTACTTATATAATCATGTACAAATGCCAAGGTCATCCCTGGCATAGCCCTATTTAATTCAGGGAGGGATTTGGAGTCTGCTGACACCCGCTCAGGTTTTTGTAACCCACGCACCTCCAGAGTGTCGGGTTGTGTTCCCTCTAGTGGCACCATGCAGCGAGGTGATGACTCACCAGTGTGGCGCCTCCTGCTGGTTGTCTCGGGAATTAGCTCTTCCAGCCCGGAGCGCCCTCTGCAGGCCGGTGTCTTGCCTGCCGCTGGCCCCAGTGTCCCTCCCAGACCCTGGTGCCCCTTTACCTTGGGGTGCTGCCCCCTGGCAGTGCCCCCTCACTCTGGGTCTCCCCTCCCAGGGGAACCCTCAGCCCTCTATCCCATCCTTGTCTCAGTGGCTACTGCCAGTCACCCTCTGGCCCCCGCTCACTGGGGCAGACTGCAGTCTGTAAATCGCTCATCATCGGCAAGGGGGGGGTCAGACCAGCTGTCTCTGCCTAGATCTGGGCTGCCCCTCTGCATCCCTAGTACCCTTGCGTGGGCCCTTAACTCAGCCTGCAGCCTGGGGCTTTGCTAGGCTGAAGCTCCCCAGCTCCCTCTGCCCTTCCCCAGCACTGCTCCACCCCAGGTACCCTGGTGAGCTCCCCAGCAGCCAGGCCGGTCTCTCTCAACAGCTAGGGAGAGATTGCCTGAGCTCCTGGCTCACAGCCTTATGTAAGGCCTGCTGTGGCCTGATTGGAGCATGGCCCCAGCTGTGGCTGCTTCCCGGTCAGCCTAGCCTTTAGCTCACAGCCCCAGCCCTTTCCCAGGGCTGGCTGCAACCCTTTCAGGCCCAGAGCGGATGACCACCCCGCTACACACCAATACCACTTGGAGATTAATGAGTCTGCTAGAGCCTTAGCTAAATGCCACGTGGCTTTTAGCTCATTCAGTAGAAGCTCCTGCATTAAGCTTCAGAGGTCCCAGGTTCAATCCCACCTGCTAACCGGGGTCTGTCGGTGTTACAATACCCACAACCTAAGTAAGGTCCATATTGAGCATGGTACATGGACCGCATTGCGCCCCATTAATGTCCATCGTTATTAGCAAGTGTCTAAATGAATTCTGATTTTTCATGGTGCCACGTGAAACTGTTGGCTTGAAACAAATCGATATTTCTGCAGGGACTTCAGCTGATTTAATTAAGTGGGACGGCTTCTGAGATCGCAGGGCATGTGCAGTCCGTAGAGCCTTTGCCTAGGTAGCATGTGGGTGTTGGCAGGAGTCCGGTGTGCGGCGTCTTTGTGTATGTATACACCTGCAATGTTGCCACACCCACTGACCAGGAAAGCTGGGCAAGGAACTGATTTTCCTGCTTTGCTGCCTGGACTGAAAAATCCGAAAACGTTTTGGGTCAGGTTGAACAAAATGCTCCAGGTGTTTTTAATAAAAGCAAAGGAAATGAAGGGCTAGATTCCCAAAATACTCCTGCACCTTTGGCTCTGGGATTGTAGCCTGGGAGTAGAGAAACGTTGGTTCAAGTCTGTACTATACAGCAGGGATTTGAACTTGGGCCTCCCAGTGGCTCTCAACCTTTCCAGACTAATGTACTCCTTGCAGGAGTCTGATTTGTCTTGCGTACCCCACGTTTCACCTCACTTAAAAACTACTTGCTTGCAAAATCAGACATAAAAATCGAAAAGTGTCACAGCACACTAGTACTGAACAATTGCTGACTTTCTCATTTTTACCATATAATTATAAAGTAAATCAACTGGAATATAAATATTGTGCTTGTACTTCAGCGTATAGTATATAGAGCAGGATAAACAAGTAATTGTCTGTATGAAATTTTAGTTTGTACTGACTTTGCCAGTGCTTGTTACGTAGCCTGTTGGAAAACTAGGCAAATCTCTAGATGGGTTGATGTACCCTGAGTACCCCCAGGGGTACGCATATCCCTGGTTGAGAACCACTGTTCTATTTTGTAAATAAGTACCCTACACACCGGGCTATAGGCTACTCTGAGGTGGGGGCAGTGAAGCCCTCTCATTTTTTCCTGTTGAAGCTGTTCCACTTGGTATGAAATATTTGTAGCCATTGGGCCAAAAAGAGCAAGCAAGGGAATGCCTCTATAACCTACCAGCAATCCTAATCCCTGTCCCTTTGCCACTGAACATTTAAGCATGCAGCGAGTGCCCGTGTGCTTCCGTGCAGCTTATGTATCCCTGTCAAGTGTCTGTCCTTGCGTGTGGGCATTTCAGGGTTTAGCGTGCAGTGTGAGAGCACAGGTGGCAAAAAAGCGACTCTCCTAGATTGGTGCTAAACTATTGCATCAGTCATGTAACTGAAAGCAGTGCTGCGCAAAATTGGCTGTGTGTGTATGAGAGAGAGAGATGGGGAGAGAGATCTGAAACAGCAGCTGCCACTAAGTAGAACAGCACTCCCATATATTAAAATGATCACCGTTTCAACTAAACAAAGCTGCCAGAAAAATCCTAGCGCATAACATCTCTGTTAAACCCGTCATGAGATGGATCCTTAACGAGCAGGATTTTGGCACACGGGAAAGGGAGAACAAAAAGTGAATAAGGCCCCCTGCCACCTTTAATAGAATACGCTGATTTATGAGTGTGTTTGTGTGTTATCTATCTTCCGCGCACACTGCATCCTCTTGGCAGAAAGAAAATCTACTGTGGTTAAACAACTAATTTATAATTCTTTCTAATTAAATGAGTGGAATTAAAAACACAGATGATCCGTAGGAAACTGGAAATAACAGTGGATGTCAGAGCCATTATCAGCGTATTGGTGAAAGAGGATGAATCTGTTTGATTTGTTACATTAAGCCAGTGGCAAATGATTAATCAAGAACACCCTGCGGTGGCACTTTTGTCGATCGTTACCTTTTACCTCTAGATGTACACGTAGTTTTCCACTAAGAAACAATCTGGGCTGCATTAACGTGCTGCTGGATGGCCAGGCATTATGCTGGAGGGGTTTGTATTGGTAGAAGTCAAGTGACAGCTGGGTTTCTGTTCAAATTCCCCCGCCCCTGTATTTTCAGAGCTGGTGGCAGGTGCCTAATTGTCAGGCCCGGCAGCAAAAGTCCTCTAGGTTTCCAGAGAACAGGTACAGAATGGGCCAGAGCAGAGCACCAATGTCCCTCATTCCTGAGTGGAAAGACCACCCTAAAAATGGACAGAACCAATCAGTTTTCATTATGGGTAAGTCTACACTGCAGTTGGAAAGTGTGACTGCAGCATGGGTAGACACACCTGAGAGATTTTTTTTCCATACACCTCCTAGGAAAACATTCCCAACTTTATGAGGCTTCCCATGTTACACTTGCTGGTCCTCTAGGAACTGATCCAAGCTAGCTCAGGTGTGTCACACCTCCTGATTGCAGCGCAGACACACCCCAAGTCCCACTGCTGACTTGTAAAGGTGCATAGAGCTAATTGTGATTGTAACCTGAGGCTTATTTAAAAAGGACTTACATATAAGTGCCAAGTGCACCATTACAGAAGTACTTACAAGTACAAGTGTGCCAGAAATAGTAATTAAGTATTTATTAGGGCTGTCGATTAATCGCAGTTAACTTACGCGATTAACTCAAAAAAATTAATCACGATTAAACAGACTTTTGATCACAGTCTTAAGCAATAGAATATAGATTTAATATGAATACCAATGCATACGAATCTTTAGTGCATCTGGCACGTGAATACCTTGCGACGCTGGGTACAACAGTGCCAAGCAAACACCTGTTGTCACTTTCAGGTGACATTGTAAACAAGACGCAGGCAGCATTATCTCCTGTAAATGTAAACAAACTTGTTTGTCTGAGCGATTGGCTGAACAAGAAGTAGGACTGAGTGGACTTGTAGGCTCCAAAGTTTAACATTGTTTTGGTTTTTTTGAGTGCAAAAAAACCTACATTTGTAAGTTGCACTTTCACAATAGAGATTGGACTACAGTACTTGTACGAGGTGAATTGAAAAATAGGATTTCTTTGTTCATCATTTTTACAGTGCAAATGTTTGTAATAAAAAATGATCAAATATAGTGAGCACTGTACACTTTGTATTCTATGTTGTAATTGAAATCAATATATTTGAAAAGGTAGAAAAACATCCAAAAATATTTAATACATTTCAATTGGTATTCTGTTATTCTTTAACAGTGTGACTCATCGTGTGATTCATTGAGGTTAATTTTTTTAATCACAATTTTTTTTTAATCTCTTGACAACCACAGTATTTATACATAAAAGTCCCGCTGTAAGCTCAAGTACTTTCAACTCCCATATTCACTGCAATTGTCTGCTCCGTATATGGTCAGCTACTTAAATAATATAAGCACAGAGTGGAAGAGAAGGAAGAGAGCAACAATTAATTAAGGAAAAAAATCTCTTAAAATGTAAATAAACGTATACATTTCCTTTCTTGTGTGTGTGTGTGTGTGTGTGTACAGACAGCATATCATTCCATAAAATGGGCATTTTACTTCAATAACAGCATAATCTTGAACATATCCTGATATTGGTTCCGTCTTGGCAGAAGGATTTGTCCAGTGCTACGGAATCGTCTTTCCACAGGAGCAGGGCTTGGCAGTGTAGTATTAAATTAGATGAAGAGCTTAGCAACTGCTGGGTATCTGTCCAGTTGATCCAGTTCAGGCAATGGATCACTGAGAAATTGTCCCCCAACAATTCTTAAGTCTGAGTCTAATGCAGATGCCGCCTGATCATCCAAGTCATAGAAATTAGTGGCGGCTTTGGATGTCGCTTGATCTATAGCCATTGGCAGGGTGTGCTGGGTGGGGGGGGTTGTGTCTAAGGCCAGCGGTGTCTCCTAGTGGCAATACTCAGGACTATGTGGCCCAATGGCGAGAATCAGTGGCTGCCTTGCATAGCAGCTAGAGTCTCTGGTAGTGTCCTCTAGTAGTGTAAGTCAGTGGCTGAGGGTAGGGTAACCTGGGCCGCCCCACTCCACCAGGTTCCAACCCCAAGACCCATCCAAATGATGGTCCAGCTACGTGGCTAGGAACGGGTGCCCTTACGCCTCTTCCCTGGGTCACTTCCTACCTCTGCTTCTGTTCCTCCGTCTGCACCATACGTCTGTCTTTGGAGAATGACCTGAGAGGCAGATTCCGAGTGTCTTCCTCGATCGGCAGCAGCTCGTCATCCTTGGCACCCGCGGTTGAAAGGTCTGCGGTGGCTTGACTGTGAGTCCCAGCCCCGGCCACTGAGAGCCTCAGCTACTTCTCTGCAGGAGGTTGCAGCACCCAACTTCTCTCCTGCTTGGTCAGCCTAGACTGCTCCCTTTGGAACTCCCCGTCCACTGGGAGCAGGGCCAGCAGAGGTGGCGGGGCATGGCTTCCTGAGTCCAGAGCAACGCCCTCACCCTCGCCGCACCAATGTGGAGTTCGTACACCCCATCAGAGGGTGTCGCAACAAACCAGATCTTTTTTAAAAAAAAAAAAAAGTTCCTCTGAAATCTTTCTCTCATCCTGAGCTGGCAGCCAGTGCAAATTTAAAAATGGGTGCGACGCAGAAGCAACAGCGAATGACTTTGTACTTTGGTTACTCTCAGCTGCGTCAATGGTGAAAATATGCCCAACCTGTCTTCTAAATCCTTCCTTCGAATTATCTACTGAGGAAGAACTGTATTTTGGAGAAAATGACTCAAGCCTGGATTTTAGCACAAGCACACTAGGCAGAACCACACCACAGAAAGATTCGATGTTCACACACACACACACACACCCCTGCCCCAACCTCCCAAAGTTTGTCAAGTGCAGTGGCAATTGGGGACATCATTTCCCAGCACTAACCTAAAAATTTCAGCTCTGGGTTGGAGAATGTTGGCAGCTGGAGACGCTCCATCACCATATTAATCCTATCACACATGCCATAAACGCGGCGAAAGCCATCAACCTCTGAATTCCGTTGCATAGAGGTAGATTTGGAGAGCGTTTGTTTTTCCAACGGTGTCACTCACAATCTCAGCACTCTTTTTGGGGTGTAGCATTGCTTAATGCAGAGCACTTAGCCACCACAGCCCAAGAAGCACCAGTAGTTGCTACCAGGTTCAGTGTGTGCAAAAAAAAACAGGTCACAAGAATGGCCATACTGGGTCAGACCAATGGTCCTCCTAGCCCAGCATCCTGTCTTCCCACAGTGGCCAGTGTCAGACGCTTCAGAGGGAATGAACAGAACAGGGGAATTCATTGAGTGATCCCTCCCCTGTCATCCAGTCCCAGCTTCTAGGCAGTCAGAGGTTCCGGAACACTGAGACCATGGGGTTGCATGCCTGACTATCTTGGCTAATAGCCTATCCTCCAGGAACAAATCTAATTCTTTTTTGAACCCAGTAATACCTTTGGCCTTAACAACATCCCCGGCAATGAGTTCCAAAAGTTGACTCTGCGTTGTATGGAGAAGAACTTCCTTTTCTTTGTTTTAAACTGGCTGCGTGTTCATTTCTTTGGGGGACCCCTGGTTCTTGTGTTCTGTGAAGGAATAAATAGCACTTCCTGATTCACTTTCCTCACACCGTTCATGATTGTATAGACATCTATCATATCCCCCCTCAATCATCTCTTGGCCAAGCTAAACACTCCCAGTCTTTTTAATCTCTCCTCATACAGAAGCTGTTCCATACCCTTAATCACTTTAGTTGCCCTTCTCTGTACTTTTTCCAATTCTAAAATATCTTTTTTTAGATGTGGATGCATCTGATGAAGTGGGCTTTAGCCCACAAAAGCTTATGCTCAGATAAATTTGTTAGTCTCTAAGGTGCCACAAGTACGCCTAGTTCTTTCTGCTGATACAGCCTAACATGGCTACCACTCTGAAACCATTTACAGCAAGGTTACTGCACCTCATGAAAATGATCAGGGGGCTGGGGCACATGACTTACGAGGAGAGGCTGAGGGAACTAGAGGTATTTAGTCTGCAGAAGAGAAGAGTGAGGGGGGATTTGATAGCAGCCTTCAACTACCTGAAGGGGGTTCCAAAGAGGATGGAGCTCAGCCGTTTTCAGTGGTGGCAGATGACAGAACAAGAAGCAATGGTCTCAAGTTGCAGTGGGGGAGGTCTAGGTTGGATATTAGGAAACGCTGTTTCACTAGGAGGGTGGTGAAGCACTGGAATGGGTTACCTAGGGAGGTGGTGGAATCTCCATCCTTAGAGGTTTTTAAGGCCTGGCTTGACAAAGCCCTGGCTGGGATGATTTAGTTGGGGTTGGTCCTGCTTTGAGCAGGGGGTTGGACTAGATGACCTCCTGAGGTCTCTTCCAACCATAATAGTCTATGATTCTAGCAGAGTAAAGGTGGGAACACAGGTATAACCCACGCTATGCCCTCATTACACTTCCAGAGCTGTGTAAAGAGGCCTTAAGGCCCCATAACCTCTGTACCTTTATTATTTTCTTCTGATGCAACACTGAGCACCTGTAGCCCATACCGGCTAGGTAAGAACCAGTCAGTGCTCTGAACCTCTGAAAATTCAAGTCACTGATGTTTTCTGGCTTTTTTTTTTTCTTGTGTCATTTAAAAGGCTCTTTGTTGGGTATGAATACACTAGGAAATGGGTTTTGGCCACGGCTCCTGCTGTCTCTTAGCTAAGGAGGAAATGCTGTTGAGTTCCACTGAATGTGCTGTCCCATCCCAGCTGTCTGGCAATAAAGCCTGC
Organism: Lepidochelys kempii; assembly: GCF_965140285.1. NCBI lineage: Eukaryota > Metazoa > Chordata > Testudines > Cheloniidae > Lepidochelys > Lepidochelys kempii. Next base: position 261,673,049 of record NC_136381.1, read on the forward strand.
CTTCCTTTGTTATCTCTGAGGTGATTAGGAGTCTTCCTGGTTTTCCGCCCAGGAGCATAATTTCTCTCCTTCGAAGTCGCTGTTACATGGGAGGTCTGACTGTGAGGCAACAGACCAGATCTATAGGCTATTGATAACGATTCCGCTGAGCTCTGGCTATTACTGCTGCATGCAGCGTGAGTCACCCGCCTGCTGTTCTATTGCCTTAATGCGCCATCACAGACACATTTTAATCCTGCTGATTTATTTATAGGTCAGTCTCGGGCTGCAGAAGGTGGTTCGTGTGCCACTGTGGTGCTCGGGCGTTAGGTTCTGATGGTGAACGGGAAACCAGGTGCTGCGAATGCAGCACTGCACTTGACCCACAGGGGGTGGCCTGCCAGTGCTTTGTGTGCAACATAAGAACATATAAGACCGGCCGAACTGGGTCAGACCAAAGGTCCATCTAGCCCAGTGTCCTGTCTTCCAACAGTGGCCAGTGCCAGGTGCCCCAGAGGGAATGAACAGAACAGGCCATCATCAAGTGGTCCATCCCCTGTCGCCCATTCCCAGCTTCTCTGCGCAGAAGCTACTCAAGGTGAAGTTGTCCTACTGTCCTTTTCTCCAGGAAATGCTTCAGTTTGTTTTTCGTCAAGGCAAATAATAATACTCAATGTTGTTGCTGTTTAATACAAAGCAAAATGTTCATCTACCCTGGGGGATGGAAAGTAGCTCCTTATGCTAATATGTCCTACGTCGACTCTTGTTATTAAGAGAGATTTCCTAACAAGTCTTTGACAGTATCCTTTTAAACTTCGCAGCTCAATTTCCTGAGGCATCACTTTGAAGTCACTTTTCATCATTTTAGAAATCCCTTTAGGAGCTTGAGAATGAAAGCTGGCCCCATACTGATTCCCACTCTGCCCTTCAAGTGCAGGTATCCTAGAATCTTGGGAATGTCGGGCTGGGAGAGACCCCAAGAAGTCATCAAGTCCAGCCCCCTGTGCTGAGGCAGCACCAAGTAAACCTGGACCATCCCTGACAGGCATTTGTCCAGCCTGTTCTGAAAAACCTCCCATGACGGGGATTCCACGACCTCCCTTGGAAGCCTGGTCCAGAGCTTAACTACCCTTATAGTGAGAGAGTTTTTCCTAATATTCAACCTAAATCTCCCTTGCTGCAGACTAAGACCATTACTTCTTGTCCTACCATCAGTGGACATGGAAAAACAATTGGTCCCTGTCCTCCTTATAAGAGCCGTTAACATATTTGAAGACTGTTATCAGCTCTCCCCACGCCCCAGTCTCTTTTTCTCAAGACTAAACATATCCCGTTTTTTGTTTTTTAACCTTTCCTCATGGGTCAGGTTTTCTAAATCTTTTTTCATTGCTGTAGCGCTCCTCTGGACTCTTTCCAGTGGGCCCCTGCTTTTGTAAAGTGAGGAGCCCAGAACTGGACACAGTTCTTCAGCTCAGGCCTTAGCAATGCTGAGTAGAGCGGGACAGTTACCTCCCATGTCTTACATATGACACTTCTGTTGATGCATCCCAAAATGATATTCGCATTTTTAGCAGCTGCACAACACTGTTGACTTGTATTCAGTTTGTGATCCACGATAGCCCCCAGATCCCTTTCAGGAGTACACCACCTGGCCAGTTATTCCCCATTTTGTGGTTTTGCATTTGATTTTTCCTTGCTAAGTGAAGTACTTAGCACTTATCTTTATTGAATTTAATCTTGTTGATTTCAGCCCAATTCTCCAGTTTGTCAAGGTCATTTTGAATTCTAATCCTGTCCCCCAAAGTGCTTGCAACCCCTCCCAGCCTGGTGTCCTCTGCAAAGGTTATACACATACTCTCCATCCACTTGAATGATTATTCAAGTCATTAGTGAAACTATTGAATAGTACCGGACCAAGGACTGACTCCTAAGGGACTCCACTAGCTAAGCCCTTGCAGTCTGGCAGCATAGTCTTTGAGTATGGCCTTTCAGTCAGTTGTGCACCTAACCTTATAGTAATACCGTGTACACCACATTTCCCTAGTTTGTGATACAGTGTCAAAAGCCTTACTAAAATCAAGATATATCACATCTACTGCTTCCCCCTATCCACTAGGCCAGTAACCTGTCAAAGAAGGAAATGAGGTTGGTTTGGCATAATTTGTTCTTCACAAATCCATGCAGGCTGTTCCTTATTACCCTATTATCCTCTAAATGCTTACAAACTGATTGTTTATAAGTATCTTTGTAGGTATCTTTCTAGGCTAAAGTTAAGATGCACAACAATCTTCTTAGCAAACTGGCAGGTTTGTCATGGGGTGCTCGTGCTCCAGCTCCATGGACGTCAGCTCTTGCCACCGCGTATTCGGTGGTGGAGTCCTGTGCACCAGTTTGGAGCCAATCGTTACACACCAAACTGGTGAATACGCAGTTACATGCCTCCATGCGTATCATCTCCGGTACCCTGTGTCCGACTCCACTTCCACGGCTCCCAGTTCTGAGCAATATTGCTCCTCCTCCTATCAGATGAGAGATTGCCACTTGCAAGTTACTGGAGAAAGTACGCACCTACTCAAGCCTACTGCTGCACAATGACCTTTTTATACCACCAGCTGCACGTTTGCCGTCACATCGCCCATTATGGTCTCATCCACCCTGCCAGGATGTTAGGGCAGAAGCACTCTGGCAAGAGGAATGGCTATCTGTTATAATCCCCAACCAGTCCCTCGTCGCTGACCCCAAAATTTGCCCGCCTGGTTTTGACCTGCCCTGTCTCCAATGGTCCCTGTTGAACAGATTCCGGACCGGGCAAAGTCTCTGTGCAGCCAGCCAGTATCGCTGTGGCCTTCATGACAGCCCTTTGTGCAGCTGCGGTGCAACACCGACGATGACACACATTGTCGAGAAATGCCTGCTGACTAGGTTCAGCGGTGGCCGCGAAGAACTGCATCACCCCACTGAAGATGCCATTGCTGGGCTAGATGACTATGCACACGCTAAATAAAATCCAGGTATTGAAGGTAGGCTGACTGGTGTATAATTCCCCAGGTCCTCTTTGTACCCCTTTTAAAGACATGGAGACAATTGATCATTGTTCTCTTTATAACAGCCCTTAACATATGTGAAGACTGTTATTGGGTCCCCTCTCAGTCGTCTTTTCTCAAAAATATCCGTTTTCCCAATAAGTCAAGTTTTCTAAACCTTTGATAGTTTTTGTTGCTCTCTCTGGACTTTCTCCATTTTGTCCACATCTTTCTTAAAGTGTGAGACCCAGAGCTGGACACCGTTTTCCAGCTGAGGCCTCACCAGTGCTGAGGAGAGCAGGACAATTACCTCCTGTGTCGTACATTCGACCCTCCTCCTAATACACCCCAGAATGATATTAGCATGTATCACATTGCTGATGGGGGTCTCTCTCCTGGGAACAATGACTCTGAAAAAGACCCAGGTGATCATTGTGGATAATCAGCTGAACATGAGCATCCTGTGCGATGCAGCAGCCAAAAGAGCTCATGCAATCCTTGGATGTAGAAACAGGAGAAGAGGAAGTTGTTATTACCTATTGTGACAAAGTTCCTCCTCTACCTTGGTGGGTCCTGTGTTTATTGGCAGATTTGCTTGCCTTGGAGCTTCACAGCAGCCCTCAGCTTGGCCCTTTTCGTGAACCCACAGTCCAGGTCAACTCCTCCTGTGTCTGACCAGGAGTTGGGAGGATTTGGGGGGAACCCGGGCCCGCCCTCTACTCCGGGTTCCAGCCCAGGGCTCTGTGGAATGCAGCTGTCTCGAGTGCCTCCTGGAACAGCTGTGTGACAGCTACAACTCCCTGGGCTACTTCCCCATGGCCTCCTTCCAACACCTTCTTTATCCTCACCATAGGACCTTCCTCCTGGTGTCTGATAATGCTTGTACTCCTCAGTCCTCCAACAGTCCATGTTCTCACTCTCAGCTCCTAGTGCCTCTTGCTCCCAGCTCCTCACACACACACCACAAACTGAAGTGAGCTCCTTTTTAAAACCCAGGTGCCCTGATTGGCCTGCCTTAATTGATTCTAGCTGCTTCTTGATTGGCTGCAGGTGTTCTAATCAGCCTGTCTGTCTTAATTGTCTCCAGAAGGTTCCTGATTGTTCTGGAACCTTCTCTGTTACCTTACCCAGGGAAAAGGGACCTACTTAACCTGGGGCTAGTATATCTGCCTTCTATTACTCTCCTGTAGCCATCCGGCCCGACCCTGTCACACTATGTAATTGGCACTGGGGAGACCACTGCTGAAATATTGTGACTAGTTCTGGTGTCTGCAGTTCAAAAAGGATGTTGATATATTAAAGATGGTTCTGGGAGGAGCCACATTAATGACTGAACGATTAGAAAAACATGCCTTCTAGTGATAGACTCTAAGAGCTCAATGTGTTTAGCTTAACAAAGAGAAGGTTAAGGAGCGACTTGATCACAGTCTATGGTACCTGTACAGGGAACAGAAATTTGATAACAGAGGGCTTTCCAGTCTAGCAGACCAACGTATAACAAAATCCAATGGCTGGAAGTTGAAGCTAGAAAAATTCAGACTAGAAACAAGGTGCAATTTTTTAACAGTGAGGGTAATTAACCACTGAAACAATTGACCAAAGGTACAGTGGATTCTTCACCACTGGCAATTTTAAAATAAAGATGGGATGTTTTCCTAGATGATACATGCTCTGTCTCAAACAGGAATGGGTAAAGAGCAGTCCTATGGCCTGGGTTAGACAGGAGCGCAGACTAGATAATCACAAATAGTCCCTTATGGCCTCATAAATTGTGACTCTACAGCTTGTGTAGCTAGTAATAACATTACCCACAGCAGCAACGAACTTTCTCACAGTAGCACAAGAGGAAAGGTTTTGTCCTCATTTTGCTTTCAGAGCCTACAGATGCTGGCAAATGTCTTTCCAAGTGGAGCGCTCTGGAGCCCCTGAGGGCGTGCCAGGAGGCACACTGCAAAGCCTTTAGCAAATCGCTGCTCACTGACTTGTGTTCGTTATGTAACGTTCCCAGCAAAGCGATTCCCCCCTCCTCCGCTGCAGCTTACAAACCGCTTGGTTTAATTGAAATAACGGAGCAAAAAAACGGAGGGGATTTACCAGTGAGGCAAGCCAAAGCAAGCATGACTAGGTCAGTTGACTGTGTTCCTAATCTGATTATCTCATTACTGCTAATCAATTCCCTTTCTAATCATTCATTCCTTAAGCAACATGAGAATTAGCGACTGAGCTGTGAAATCTGTTGTAAGTAATTTGACAGGCTTCTGTGCAATGTGCATTCAGACAAGCTGCTCTCTGGTCTACGGTGCTGAGCAGCAAGACCCAGCATCATAAACAGAGCTTATTAGAGAGGGGTGGAAGTCTTAGAAAGCTTGCCCACAGCTTGGAGATTGCTTTAATGGCCTGGAAAGCACATACTTGGGTATGAATGAAGTCAGCAAGAAGACAGAGGGCACCATTAAAGCTCTGAGATTAGCTGAAGATCTGGACTAATGACCAGAGCAAGGGGAATATGATTTTCTGCACTGACAGGATTCCACGGCATCCCCTGCTTATAGCTTTTAGGTGTTGAGTCTGCCAGGTGCCAAATGCCTGGTTGTGAGGATACTTGGCTCCTGTTCACTTCAGTGGGAGTTAAGTGAGTTCAGAATCCGACTGCCGGTGCTCAGTACCTCACAGGACCAGACCACTGGTTTCCATTTTTCATCATGGCAACCAATATTTTGAGACTCAGTTGTTTCATAGTGTGACAAAGTTCCTGCTCTACCTTGGTGGGTCTTGTGCTTATTGGCGGATTTGCTCGCCTTGGAGCTTCACAGCAGCCCTCAGCTTGGCCGTTTTTCAGAACCCACAGTCCAGGTCAACTCCTTCTGTGTCTGACCAGGAGTTGAGAGGATTTGGGGGGAACCCGGGCCCGCCTTCTACTCCACGTTCCAGCCCAGGGCCCTGTGGAATGCAGCTGTCTCGAGTGCCTACTGGAACAGCTGTGCGACAGCTACAACTCCCTGGGCTACTTCCCCATGGCCTCCTCCCAACACCTTCTTTATCCTCACCATAGGACCTTCCTCCTGGTGTCTGATAATGCTTGTACTCCTCAGACCTCCAACAGTCCGTGTTCTCACTCTCAGCTCCTAGTGCCTCTTGCTCCCAGCTCCTCACACACACACCACAAACTGAAGTGAGCTCCTTTTTAAAACCCAGGTGCCCTGATTAGCCTGCCTTAATTGATTCTAGCAGCTTCTTGATTGGCTGCAGGTGTTCTAATCAGCCTGTCTGTCTTAATTGTCTCCAGAAGGTTCCAGATTGTTCTGGAACCTTCCCTGTTACCTTACCCAGGGAAAAGGGACCTACTTAACCTGGGGCTAATATATCTGCCTTCTATTACTCTCCTATAGCCGTCTTGCCCCACCCTGTCACAATAGGAAATGTGATTGGTGCTACTTCTGTTAAAGCCCAAGGGGAAATAGTGGCCCAGATTTCAAACTCCCATGTGCTTACTCACTCGGGCAATACACTGTGATGTATGCATCCAAGTCAGGATTTGCAGGCTCATCTGGGCAGTTGCATACGGCATCATGGCATGGAAACCCATTTCGCCCATTATATATGTAATCTTGGTGTGTGGGACGTACAAAGTTTAACCTCAGTGAAGACAACTCTTGTTTCCAGCTCCATGTGCATATAACCGATGTTGGCTTCCAAGGCCAGATTTGGGGCCTGAGCTGCTTTGTCACATTTTGAAGCGATCAAGACGTGTTTTTCAAGAGAAAAGGCAGCAAACATATGGAAATTAAAAATCCAACAGGGAAAAAGTTTAATGCAGTTTAAATGAGGAGTCTGTTTATACATCACTCTCTGTTTATAGTGCAGCAAGATAAGAGATAATTAATAGCTCTTTTCCTGTAAAGAGTGAAGTGAATTCTCACCCTCTGAACGGGCTAAGGCCTCCGAGTGTATAAAGCGGTCAGATCTGGGCTTTTTTGAAAGGGGTTGGTGGTGGATTGACAGCCCTGAGGCTGTTGTCCTCCATCACCAGAACAGGGCCAGTATGCTCCTTGCATATCTGTCCTATCAATGTGCTTCCCCCCTGGCCTGAAGGGATCTCCTCCATTAAAGACAGGTGTTCCTAAGTCAGATGAACACTGAATGCTTCAGCCTGAAAATTTCAGCAATGCTCAAACAAAATCATAACCCCTCAGCTGTTGGCCTGTTGGCCGAGACTGTCAACAAAAGTGGGCCAACAGTGAGGGTGGCTCTGTAGAACAGTCCATTGGGAATTAGACTTCCCAGCTTATCAAAATGGCGACTGCCCTCAGTCACTGCTGACCTGTGTCATATTGGAACCTGGAATCTGGAGCGCTTAATAGTCCTCTAACCTATCCAGTCCCCAAAAATCTCTCTCTCAAGTTGGGAGACTGGAGTGGATTGGTTGTCAAGAAATTCAAAGACATTAAAGTGAGCCCCTCTTTCAGAGTGGCCTTCCCTAATATTGTTGTGTTGCAGGAGCAGGCATCTGAAAGCTCTTTGGGGCAGGAGCTAGCTTTTTGTTTTGCTTGTACAGCACCTACCGTAGTGGAGCCCTGGTCTGTGAGTAGGGCTCCTAGGTGCTACAGTAAAACAAACTAACTAGTCGTCGAAAGCTCACGCTGTCGTAAAGTCGTATGTGCAAAAAAGCTGAAAATAGCCAAGAACTTTAAAACTTGAACCTTCGCAAACCGTGAATCCTGGGGATGATTGAACCGGGTGAACTGTAGTAGTTGGGCCAAGTAATCCACCATCTGTGCAGCCTCCCTCATACAGCCAATGAAATTGTTGCATGCAAATTAGCTGGAGAGTAAAGGTATTGGGTTGGTTGAGTTATCTCTGATATCACAATGGTCTAGGACTCTTGGCACAGCATAAGTACGTGCCTTATTGTAGCTGAAAGCCCATGCTGCACAGATGTAATTTGAAAAGACCAAGTGCTGACGGCTCTAAAATTGGGCAGCAACAATCCTTGAATCCCAGTGATCATTGAAGCTGGTGATATTCTAAACAAAATGAGCTCTCAGCCATGCTGTTTCCATTGCTTCACACTGACTCAGCAGACATTCTAGGCTTCAGAGGGACAATCCTGGAATCTTTTATGTAGATAATAATGAATAATAATAGTAATAAAAGGGAAGCACATGTTTTCCTAGAGATGGTTCCAATCTATAGCCCCAGATTTGAACACCCCCAACCTTTGGAGCATTTGAATTCCAGATCCAAAGTTTGCATTGTCTTAAGCAACATATCCCATTCTCCGAGGTTCTGGTGAAAATGCTGGTACACAAAATTGTCAAATTAAAAAGAAATGACACATGGACAACTGATGTCCAACGTGGAGGCAAGAGACAGGACTTAGCTGGGCAGTTTTCTTGAATGTTAATTAAAAGGTCCTGACAATGAGAGCCATTCTTCCTACCTTTTAAAGGTAGCTTGCAATTACTTTTGGCCTGAAGGACTTGAAAAATGTTCCTTACCCCATAAAGTACAAATTCCTAGTCTAAGATCCAGCTTTTCGTCCCCCTCTTGCCTGTTCTAGAGTAGAACTCCCATTGCTGGTAATGGGAGATTTGCATAGGAACCAAGTACTGATGAAGCTCTGTATTGCACGTAAGCAATCTGAGATGTACAGAAAAGACCTGGATTTTGCTCTGAACTTGCCCTCAGAAAGGCATAACAGGGAATATGTAAAGTATCCTGTGGAATTGTCTTAAGATTCTGGTCGGCATCTGTGCCTTTTGAGGTTTCCCCATGAGAACCTTGAGTGGGAAGAGCGAATCCATAAGAAGATAAGAACGTCCATGCTGGGTCAGACCAAAGGTCCAGCTAGCCCACTATCTTGTCTTCCAACAGTGGCCAATGCTAGGTACCCCAGAGAGAATGAACAGAACAGGTAATCTTCAAGTGATCCATCCCCTGTTACCCGTTTCCAGCTTCTGGCAACCGGAGGCTAGGGACACTGTCCCTGCCCATCCTGGCTAATAGCCATTGAGGGACCTATCGTCCAGGAACTTATCTAGTTCTTTTTTGAACCATGTTTATAGTCTTGGATTCCAGTTCCATCCATTTTGTGCCTCACTGCATCATTGGGTTTGAAGCTTTAATTTTGTCTTGAGTGTTGTAGAAATTTTCAGGTTGCAGCCTTTCTAGCAAACAGCAGTGTTTATTCAACTTGGGAACAGCTGTCTTCTCACTTTCAGAATTAAAAACCATTTAATGAAAACAAATCTCGTCCCGAAAAAGGCATTTTCATTTGGAGACATGTAACATTTGGAAATGCCCTTTTGGTTCTTGTGCTGGGTTTTGTGTTTTTTTTTCCAATAGGATAATATGCAAATATGCACAGAGTTAGTTATGCAAAGGTTATAAAAATAAACAGGAGAGAATACCATTGCTACAGACTAATAGCATGTTAGAGGCACAGGATAGTTGCTCAAATGTAATCCCCAGATGAAAAGCTTTAATTTGTTTTCTATAATGATTTGCATGCATTTTTCCCCTTATCAGATGTATGGTTAAGAAACCCCCTTTTTGATTCTGACTGATGATTTAACAGAGCAAGGATCTCTCTGCTTTGTGCCAACTGATGTCTGCACTGGCAACTCCCAGGCATCCCACAGGCTGCATCAAAACCCCGTTGAGAGCTCTGGGCCTGATCCAAAGCCCGCTGAAGTCAGTGGGCATTGAATCAAGCCTTTCAGTGTCTAAGGAGTCTATCGTGGGTAAGTCTACACTGTGTTTTAAAACGTGCAGAAACGAGTCTCGGAGCCCAGGTCTGCAGACTTGGGTTCGCACGACCGCGCTAAAAGCAACCATGTAAACACTCGACTCGGGCTGGAGCTCCGGTTCTCAAGCCCACCCCTGCCTCTCTGGGTTTCAGAGCTTGAACTCCACGCAGAGTTGCAAGCTGGTTTTAGCACCATAGCACGAGCCCCACGAGCTAAGTTGGAAAACCTGGGCTCTGAGTTTAAAACACAGTGTCAGCATGCCCTGGTGTCTAGAGAACTTGGTATGCAGAGATGGGGGCAAAAAGCTGTGGAGGGTGCAGGTGGGGGAAAGAGCTTTCAAGCTGATGATCTAATTGAGACGTGTATTCAAGGAGATTTATGAATGAGGGATGTCTTGCAGAACATCAGCTGTAATGTCATCTTTACTTGCCAGTAAATATTTGGCCTTCATACAAGCAGGATGCTGAGCACCAGGTGACAGAGCTGGGGGAGAGACATTCGTTAGTCTTTCCGCTGTTCTGCTCCATGGACTGGAATACCAGCCTGCACAGTGGTTATAATAAGCGAGAACCAGATCCTGAAGTCTTTGCTTAGGCAAAACTCTCGCTGTAGCCAGTTGGGATTTAACAGGCATAAGGACTCTAGGATCAGACCCAAGGTCAGCCGCCCCGCTCTTGTTATTGGAAGAGGAGTCTGTAACAGCAGTTCCTGGAAATGTGTTCCATTTATATAAATTGATGGGTATGTCACTTCATAGTGCAATAGAAATATTTGACTTATGGAGAAAAGAAAGATTGCAATGTTGGCTGGGAATCTATGCTCGTGCAGCCATAAAAGCTCAGATATTTCAATCTTCCGTTGGGTCTGAATGCTGCTTTTCTAAGCCCACTGAGGTTTCGGGGAAGAGATTCATATGAAAGTTGATATAGTTTCTCACTCTGAAAGGTCATGAAATTTCTAGCCTGGCCATTTATATGCCATAGGAAGCAATTCATATTAAGTAGGGGCTAGTAGAAACATTCCTTAAGAATGACACTTTTATCAGCATACAAGAAATCAATCTATATATTAGGCAGGCTATAACCCTGCTAAAATGTCCTATACTTGGGTAACCACTTGTTATTGGTCTCGTCGTAGGATGGACGGCCCCTTGAAGGGGAATCAGGGTCCAATCTATTTGTGATGGCTTCTTTAAGGAGAACAAGCCAGCTTGGCCCACCTGCAAATAATTAACTGCTGAGGTGGCTGGCTGGCAGCTAATTGACTAATGAGTGCCTGGACCTGATAGGAGGCTACCACTGCTCTGTTGGAGGGCTGTGCTCCAAAAGAGAGGAGGCTTTTAAGGAGAGGTGCTCCCAGAGGAGCTAGCAGGAAGAGGGTGTCCACATGGTGACCTCTGCCAGCCAACAGGTGAAAGGAGAGAGTAAAAAAGGAGCCAGCTGGGGAGAAGCTGACTGAGGGTTATAGCTGGCCTGAAGCATAATCCTGCTCCAGAAGTAGGGCAGGAGAGTCCTGAACTTGGAGAGGAGGCTCGTTGGCCTTAGCCCCAGGGTCAGAAGATGGAACAATGGGTTTGTGTTCCCTTAGCTGAGCCTGGGGCTAGCTGGCTCAGGTCAGTTAATGAGCCCAGCTGAGCTGCAGCAGAATCGCCTGATTGGCTGGCCCACCCCATTGGCTGCAAGGAGCCAACAGGCGTGCTTTAAGCTCAGCAGCAGTGGCAGGTCACCAGCTGCTCAATGCATACACCTGCAGCTGCGATGTCTCCTGTACCCGCCTCGTTCCCAGCCTTGTTCCAGACCTGCTCCTATCTCACTCAAATCTGCTCCAGCCCTGCTCCCTTGCCTGGCTTCTGACTCCGGCTACTTTTTGTGTTGAATTCTCGCAGCATTTTCTGTAATTTGATAGTATTTTCAGCGATCAACACAAGATCGTCCACGAATCTGAGATGGTTTAACTGCTCCCCGTTGATGTTGATTCCACCCTTCCAATTCATCTGCCTCATTACCTTTCAAGGCACGCTGTGAAGAGTTTCGGTGAAACTGTGTCTCCTTATTTGACACCTTTCTTAACTGGAATGTGAAGGTGGGTATCAAAGTTATATCTGTAGTGCAGTCAGAATTTGCTTTCTTTAATAGTTTGATATAGTTTGTGTCAATGCCCTGCTCTGCAAGAGCTTTCAACACTACATTGATCTCTACGCTGTCAAACGCTTTTTTAAAGTCAACGAAGGCAATACATAAAGGGAATTTGTATTCACTTGAGCGTTACAATAACTGGTTTCTAGTGAAAATATGGTCCATTGTGCTGAAATTCCTTCAAAAGCCTGCCTGCTCTCTCGGCTGCTACTCGTCCAGACTCTGTGAGAGTCGGTTTGTTATTATTTTAGTGAACAGCTTGTAGACATGAGAGCAGGCAAACTGGACGATAGTTCTTGAGATCTTCACAATCGCCCTTCTTGTACGGCAGAATGGTGTTGGACTCCTTCCAGCTACATGGTATCGTCTGCATTTCCAAGTAATGGCTAAACCTCTGAGCAAGGGTTTCCCAGAGGTCTTGGCCTCCAGCTCTTATCATTTTGATTGCCAGTCCATCTTTATCTAGGGCTTTTCCTTCCTTCATTTGGGGAACTGCATGTCGAACCTCACTGAAGAGGATTGGGAGCTATGTGCCCGTTGGTCTGTTGAAGTGTTGGTACTGGGACATTTATCTGAGACGCGAACAGTTCAGATCATTTCTGTCCCTGTTCTGTCAATTACTGGTTTTCCATCCCTGTTCTTCAGCACCATTATTGTTGACCTGTGCAGTGTCAGTTCCCTCTTGCATTTTTTGAGGCTTCTGCGATCGTCAGCCATCTTTAAGAGCCTTTCATTTCGGTACTTCTTGAAGTCCTCCTTTAGTCGTCATCTTATCAACTTGCAGAGGAGGGAGTACTCAAGTTTGTCACCATAATTTCACTTCATATGCCTCTGCTTCTCTAGCAAGTTCCGTGGTTCCTCCAAGATTCTTCCCCTCCTCACTCTTTTCGCTCTTTCTTTCTCAGCTAATTTCACACGTTGCGTCAATTTATCAGTGAAGTTTTTATGATCCTCATAACAGTTATCTATAGGACTCCAGTCTTCTTTGGAAATGTTCGATTTCAAGATTGCCTCATCGAATACTTTTGGCCACTGTCTCTGATTTGCCATCTTTAACGCTTTCATCTCCACCTTTTCTTTGAAGTTGAAGTACTAAGATGTCTTGTACAATGCATCACTTATCGATCATACTATAGTCAATCTCGTTCTTGTTCTTCTTCTCATTGGGCGCGATCAATGTCCACCTCCTCTTGGCCGCCTTCTTAAACCAGGTGTTACCAATGAACATTCCTTTCACCTCCGCCAGAGTTGCCAGTCACTCTCCTCATGGATTTCGTTCACCGATGCCGTACCTTCCAATGAACTTTTCACCTTCTTTTCCTCTTCCAATTTTGGCATTGAAATCTCCCATCGCGATTGTATATGTGGATTTTTGAGCAAGGGTTTCCTCGAGCTCCTGATAGAATTCTTCCACATTGTCATTTTTGCTTGTGGGAGCATAGATTCGAATTGTAGCAGATCGTGGACTCACCAGTGCAGCATCTCCTGGGAATTAGCTCTTTTCTTTGCTGGCTGGTGTCTCACCTGCCGCAGGCCCCCGTGTCCCTTTACCTCAGGGTTCTACCCAGCAGTACCCCCTTACTCTGGGTTTCCCCTCCATGGGGAACCCCCAATCCTCTAAACCCACCTTGCCTCAGTGGCTACTGCCAGTCATCAGCTAGCCCCCCTCTCACTGGGGCAAACTGCAGTCTGTAATGGCCACTCATCATCAGCAAGAGGATTGGACCAGCTGCCTCTGCCTGTCCCTGGGCTATCCCTCTTTGGCCCCAGTACCTGCCTTGGGCCTTTAACAGGGCCTCAGCCTGGGGAGTTGCCAGGCTGGAGCTCCCCAGCTCCTCTTCCCTTTCCCCAGCCCTGCTCCGCTTCAGGTACCCTTTTCTCCCAGGCAGATAGGTCCTTCTCCCTCCAAGGTTGAAGGGAGATTCCTCAGCTTTTATCGGGCCACCTGTGGCCTGCTTGGGCATGGCCCCAGCTGTAGCTACTTCCCCAATCAGCCTAGCCTTTTCCATCGGAGCGAGGTAACTGCCCCCACTACATGAATAATCATGAGGGCTCTGTTCTTGTTCAGTTGGAGGTGTAGCAGTCCAAATGCGCAATGACTTGAACTTGCAAGAGATGATTTCTGAAGACCATTCCCTGTTGATGTTGAAGCCAATTCCTCCAATGGTTCTTGCACAGTCTCCTTTTTCCAACACGATGATACTTTCGTCTCTCCGGTTCGCTTCCATCTCCTTGCTTCGTTGTGTTTCGCAGAGACCAAGGATGCCGCAGGCTGTCCTTGCCTTCTCCTCCACTAGACGGCTGATCGAATCATCTCTCATCAGTGTCCTGCAGTTATAGGTGCCCACTGAGAGGGCAGTACTTTTTCTGGCCCCTGAGATTTTTAACAGCCTCTTGTTGACTGAACTCTGCACCACTGTCGTAGAATGGATCGAGGGGCACACAAGGAGTTGGGATCCTTTATTCGTGTTGTTTATTTATGCCTAAGCACCCACGCTATGAAAATCACACCCCTTCAAAGTGTCTCCCATTGAGCATCCAAAAAGGGAGGCACCCAAGGATGAAAGTAAGCCAGTACAGGCTGGTATGGCGTACTAGTAAGAAGTGGCCGCTGGTACCAGCCCGTACGCAGCTGACATTAAAATGCTGCCACGCGCTTTAACGTCACTGCCCCCTTTGTCCCCCTCCTAACGGCGGCCCTGCCGGTAGGGTCCCTGCTGGCAGGGCCGCCAACGGGGGCACGGAGGCAGGAAGTGAAAGGGGCAGTGGCTCTGGCAGCGATTTAAAAGGGGATGAGAGCCCCGGGCCCTTTTAAATCAGCACCGCAACCCTGGGCAGCGCGGACGGGCTGGCTGGGGGAGGCCGACCCCCCCCAGCCCCGCCCCTTCTGCTTGAGGCCCCACCCCTTCCGGTGGCCCAGAGCCGGGCCCCCGTAACGGTAAGTCTTCTATGTTACTTTCACCCTTGTAGGCACCCCAAATCTCTAGTCACTCCTGAAAATGTTGGTCTTGTCAACCCGATGAAAAGGGTGTAAACTGCATGCTTCAGCTTGCTTAGTAGATAGGGCTGCTTTTACGTGACTGAGGTGGAAGAATTCTCCCATGGGGATGTATCACAATGACATGGAAAGAGAAGGGTGGTCTGAACATAGGAATGGGGAAACAGGAAACTCCGAGTCCTATTCCTCCTGTCTGCCTGTCTCTCTTTATTCATGTATATCTCCACAGCAGCAGTGCCTTCCCTCTGTAACATTGACCAGAGCCGGGGTGGCCAAACTTACTGGCCCTCAGAGCCAAATATGACAATCTTCAGAAGTTCGAGAGCCAGGGCACACCTGCCAAGAACTGTGGGTTGGGGCTTCAGTCCTGCTCCTGCTGAAGCCCCGAGCCCTGGCAGGTGCTCCCCGCAGGGCTCAAGACCCCCTCCCCGCTGGGCAAACGCCTCAAGACCTCCCTTCCCACTAGGTAGAAGCCCCTACCGCACCACCTCGCTGCAAGGCGGAGGTCCTGAGCTTTCTGCCCCACTCCCCAGTCTGGTAGGTGGAGAATGGGGGCGTTGGGGGGGTCTGTGAGCCGCACTTTAATCGTAAAAGAGCCACATGTGGCTCACGAGCCACAGTTTGGCCACCTCTGGACCAGAAGATAAGCATGCTCAGAAATACCTCCTGCGTTTTGCCCCATTCTCAGTCTTGATTTCTCCTGTTACAGCAGAAGCCACTAAGACAAACTGAAAAGAGCAGGATTGGATAATCTGATGACTACTAATGTCAATTGGAAACTATGTGTATTAGGGAAATGGGCTGAGGCTAATCAGATCCCCATGCATTCAGGTTGGGCATCTAACTCCCATTGATTTAAATGGGGGGTGAGGTTCCTAAATACCTTTATGCATTCCACCCAGTGGGCCTCAGCTGGTTGTCTGCAGCATCCGGAAGGAATTCTTCACCCCGGTGTACCTCCCTCCCACCATCACTTTAATAGACAGTGTGCACTATTTATCCCTTTTTCTGAGGCGTCCGGTCATAGCCACAGCCAGAGGCAGAATGCAAGCGTAGAGGGGTCTGTGCTCTGATTCAGTGTGACAGCTCCTTTGTACCTAATGCATAGACCATACCTGCTGTAAGCACATATTGCAAGTTCGGTTGGTTGGTTTGGCTGGCACATCTATATAAAGAAACCGTCAAGATCAAGCAAATTGATCTTTACCTCCGTGGTCCTTTGCTTGGCCTGTTGTTTGCGCAGTCCTTGAGAGAATGTTAAACAGGTGTGATTGCAATCACCTCAGTTTGCGTGCAGTGGAAAGGCTGGCTCAGAATGTTGTGTGTGTCTCTGGAATAGGAACAAGTCAGACATTGCAAAATCAGCCCTCCTCTCAATAATGCCATTGCTAAGGCTCTCCAAAGCATGGTACTGCGCCTCTATGCGAGGCTGGTTTTGCCAATACGCATGGCGCACAATAATTCTTTTCCAGGGGTCCAGCTGGCCCACATGCTCAGGGTGTAACTGATCACCATATTTGGGATTGAGAAGGAATTTTCCCCTGGGTCAGATTGGCAGGAACTCTGGGGGATTTTCTCCTTCCTCTGCAGCAGGGGGCACGGGTCGCTTGGAGGTTTAAACTAGTGTAAATAGTGGATTCTCTGTAACTCGAAGTCTTTAAACCATGATTTGAGGACTTCCGTAACTCAGCCAGAGGTTAGGGGTCTGTTACAGGAGCGGGTGGGCAAGGTTCTGTGGCCTGCAACATGCAGGAGGTCAGACTAGATGATCGTGACGGTCCCGTCTGGCCTCAGAGTCCAAGTCTAACTCTGCCCTGCTTTGCTAAGATGCAGTAACTTGCATTGTTGCTACAGAAGAGCAAGTCAGCTGAGCTCTCAGTGGGAAGTCAGGCGAGTCGTTCTATGGGGAGCCAGGACTCCCAAGTTCTGCTCAGAGCTCCACCATTAACTTGTCGTGCACGTTTGGCATACGCCAGGTTTTTCAGACATAAGAACCTACCGTTGGAAATCTGGATAAACTGCCTGATTTTCAGACCGTGACTCCCAGTGAAGTCAGTGGGAGCTGGTAGATGCTCAGAGCTTTTGAAAATGACCCATGAAGGTGCTTGGGCAAGAGTTGAGGAGCTTAACTTTGGGCAATTTTTTTTTTTTTTTTTTTTTTTTGCAAATCTTGGCCTTTAGCGTCAACATCTCTTTGCTTCAATTTACCCGTTTCTAAATTAGGTGCAAACACTGACCTTGCAGGAATGTTTTAAAGCTTAATTCATTAAAAATGACCTGCAAAGGTGGGGGAAATACTTTTTTTTTTTTTAAATCTTTGTTCTGATGTATAAAGAAAGCCTTAGCAGTTCAGGTGTTGTCTACCCTGCTTTTCTTGGAAGACTCTATTGATGATAGGGAAACTCATGGAATCCTAATGTGTAAAAAGTATCCACTGAAAACAGGAGGGGGGGCTTATTTGTTTACAGCTATCTGGCTTTGTTTCTTTCTCATAATGCATATTTAACTCAAATGTCTGAAAGACAGTTGGGAGAAAAGATCTCTTTGTTAAAGAGTCAACACCCTCTCCATAAAGGACCTGCAAGTTTCCCTCTTCAGTTCTCTGATCTTCCACAGAGACCACCATCAAAAACAAGGAAGAGAAAACTTGAAGTTCTTGATATTACTCAGGTGAAAAAAATGAAGCTATCTTTATGCATCATAAAGAAGCAAAAATCTTCTATTTCTTTTCCTTTGCAGTGTTTGTAAAGTGCCTTGGGAACTTCTGATGAAAGCTATTGCAGAGATGCAAATCAAAACCATTTTTTATTAGTAAGTGTTGCCAACACATAAAGTGGAAAAAATCAATGTCTGGCTGAATTGAGGGGAAGCATGGTAATGCACTGTCTAAGAAAGCATCCTATCATTAAGATCAGCCTGGGAATCCTTTTCGCTTGCTCTGAGTGGCTGAGTTAATTTCCTGCAGAATGTGGATGTCGGAGGTGGCTTGCAAGAAGAAATAATTGGCATCTTCATGCTGCGAAGAGCTAATTATTGGTGGAAGTAAAGCCCTGTAGTAGCTGGTACCTTACATGCTCTAATGACATTCTTGTTTTCCTGTGGCAGACCACTGTCCCTGCCCCATCCCTCCATTGCCTATAGCACCGGGGTGATGCAAGCCAACGCGACAGGCGAAAGCACATGAAGGGAATGTGAGGCCATGCAGAGTTGCAATGCAAACCTCTGGACTGATGTATTTGCTTTGGATCAGAGTTGGTGCCAATGAGATCAAAAGAATAATGAGACGAAGGCAGGGCAGGTCGGCAGCCACTAGCCTTGACGATGCATCCAGGGACACTGGAAACAATAGTGAAAATGGAAGTGAATCATTTGAATTTTGCTGTTCGGGGAGGAAGGGATTTCAGCAAAGAACTGCTGCAATCTGAGCTAGCCAAGGGCAAACCCAGTTTGTCACAGAAGGCCAAAATAAACCTTAACCTGCAGCTTCCAGGTAGGAAACTGCAGAGCTGGCTAGGAAAGGGGAGCTCATGTACACAAATCTGGTGCTTGTACCGGGGTCTTATAGGACTAGGATGCCTGAGTGCTGATCCCATATGGCCACGGTCTTGCTCTAGCTTTAGGAAGTCTTTACAATGTCAGGAGTCTGTGGTCCAAATTCACAGGGGCAGTCCAGCTGCTCCACTCAGGTGGGGCCCTCATGCAGAGTCGTCTGCCGGGACTGAACCTGGGATCTCAAGCCACAAGCCTGTACAGTTTAAGCTAAAGGGCCAGGGCCATTAGTGCAGAAGCGGTAGCAGACTCATATGCCTCTGTATGTGGTCTGGCCACTAGAGTGGGACAGAGAGTCACTGTGCGTCAGTGCGGGTTACACAGAGCAACCCTAACCCTCAACTGACGACTCAAAGGCTGCTTTGCACAGAGCGGGGCTGTAACACTGAAGCTGCTCCTGTGTTTTTTCACCTCTCAAACTTAGATCATAATTATTATGATGGTACATCCTTTCACAGTGAGGTCTCCAGGGCACATCTCAAGTAGAGCGTGAGGCCGGAACTTGGATCGTTCCAAACTGGGATGCAGCTCTTCCCATCTCCTGATGGCCCATGGTGCTTTGATCTCTTGCAAGGAGCTGCTATTAATTTCCTTTCACAGTTTCCGTTCTGCCATGTCGTCCGTCTTCTCCCATGAAAGACGCTAAAGCCAAAATTTTCAAACCTGTATCCTTCAAATTAGGCCCCTCTATAAAAGTGGACTGATTCCCAGATGTGGTGATTACCTGTAGCTCCCACTGATTTCACGAGGCTCTATTTCTACTGCCTGCAGAAAATTATATTAATCGCCTCTTTGCGGATGCCCATGCCCATCTGGCTGGAATTTGTAGGTGCTTGTTTGCAAATATATATATTTGCAGGCATCTCTTTTTAACAATGTGGCCCATGGTGGTTTTCTATTGGATGGTTTGACTGAATTAGAGTTTGACTGACTCTGCCACTAAGAGCAGCAAGCACTTTGAGGCAGGGACCATATTTCTGTTCTGTGTTCGTACAGCACCGAGCACCATGGGGCCCTGGTCCATGATTGGCGATCGCAGGCACTACTGTAAAATTCCACTATATGCCTAACTGTCTTTTAAAAATCTGATAAGGCAATGCAAGCAGTAATGATAATTTATAACCAGACGGGGCAAACCACTGGAGAATACACCATAGGCAAAATTGCTGCAGTGCTAACAGGGGATGTAATAAATGTGACACAACAGATCTTTGGCATCCCTGACTCCTATGGCTATTGACTCCGTTGGGTAGTTCTGAAAACTGCCAGCTGATGTCAAACCAGAGCAAAAATGAGCTTCTGTTGCAAATAGTAGAAATGTAGCTCACGAAAGCTTATGCTCGAATAAATTGGTTCGTCTCTAAGGTGCCACAATTCCTCCTGTTCTTTTTGCGGATACAGACTAACACGGCTGCTACTCGGAAAAATGTTCATGACTGCGTATCTTCGCCCCTCCATAGGAGCTGAGTAAAATGCAACTTTCCTTTGGCGTCTAACCCACTAGCAGATATTGAGGAGTATATTGAAATCCAGGGGTACTAGAGAAATTGTATTACTATGGACTTGTCTACACAGAGACTTAGTGTGTAGCAAGCTGGGGTGTGAATCTGTAGCATACAGTTTGCCACCCACTAACTGGCTGTTTGAACCCTGCTAACATGCACTAAAAATTCCCTAGTGCACTTTGACCTACTGCTGTTTGAAAGCCCCCTCGGGAACTTTTGGTGTGCAGTAACAGGATCCACATGGCTGGTAGTGCCTGGCAAACTGGTGCACTGTAGATTTACGCCCCACTTGCTATGCACTAAATCCCCATGTAGAAGAGTTCCAGACCTCAGAATAAACAAGGATATAAAGAGCTAAATTCTTCCTTGGTGTAAGTGCACTGATTTCTATGGAGGCACACCGGGAATGACAACCCTCATTCGGAAGCACTTAAATGAGACCTAAGCACATGCTGAAATGCGTTCTTGAATCAGTACCTCAAATAGCTCCAACAATTTAAAAATTTACTATATTCACAGCCATGTGATACTGCCCTCCACCCTCCCCCGCTTCTTAATCAAACCCATTAACATCACAGGAGCATGCCCAACTTCTGTAGGTTATTTCTGATGCTTCCTCGTTAAGCTCCATCTGTATATTTTTAAATGCAGACACTTCTCAAACGGCCATCTATCGGGTTCAATCTGCCAGGTATGTAAACCAGAGCAAAAGACAGTGTCCCATATGAACTGACATGTGTGTTGTCTAATTTTTTAACCTATTACAAACTTTGAAAAAACAACCACAACAGAGAGCTAGAGAGAGAAACCTTCTGCTGTAATGTGATATAAAGTTGCCTGCCTTACAATGAGAGACTTAAGGAGCTTAATCTACTTATTTATCAAAGGGAAGGTTAAGAGGCGCCATCTATATGTAATCACCCAGGGGGAACATATCTGACTGTAGGGGGCCCGTTAGTCTAAGGGCTTGTCTACACTTACATTTTATAGCGCTCTAACTTGCTGGCTCAGGGGTGTGAAAAATCACCCTTCTGAGCATAGCAAGTCTGAGCGCTTTAAAGCGCAAGTGTAGACAGGCTCTGAGCGCTGGGAGTTGCGCTCCCAGTGCTTGGAGCTAATCCCCTCGGGGAGGTGGATTGCCAGCGACAGTGCTTTGAAGTATCCAGGGTAGCCATGCCCTAAGGCTCTGTCTACACTGGGAAGTGAAAGACAAAACTTCTGCTGTTCAGAGGAGTTTTTAAAAAACCGCCCCCGAAAGACAAAAGTTTTACTGGGTGTGAGCAGCACTTTGTCGGCAAGAGACAAAGGTAATGCCACTCGTTGGGGGTGGAAGTTTTTTGTCAGCAGGAGAGCTCTCTTCTGCCGACAAACAGCGCTTTTCACAGCATGGCACTAAAAGCTGCACAGTGTAGCCATCGCCTTGGAGACCAAGACACAGTGGACCAACGCATCACAAGATCCAATGGCTGCAAGTTGGTGTTAGAGCGTTTTAAATAAGAGGCAGTTTTTAACCGTGAGGGTATTGTCACATCACTTTTATAGGCTAGAGTAGTTAGTCGTTGGAACAGATTATCAGGGGATGTGGTAAATTCTCCATCACATGGAGCATTTAAATGATTACTTATTTGTTTTACTGTAGCACCCAGGAGCCCCAGACATTGAACAAGACCCCATCATGCTAGGCCCTGTGTCAATAGTTGATATCATTCTACAAATTACGCCCTGGTTTTCAACCCCAAGTTATTGGGACTCATAAACTTTAAGGCCAGAAAGGACCAACATGATCATCTAGTCTGACCTCCTGCATGCTGCAGGCCACAGAATCTCACCCACCCACTCCTGTAATAGGCCCATAACCTCTGGCTGAGTTACTGAAGTCCTCAAATCTTTATTTCAAGACTTCAGGTGACAGAGAATCCATTTACTCTAGTTCAGACCCGCAAGTGACCCATGCCCCACATTGCAGAGGGAAGTGAAAAACCCGCGGGGTCTCTGCCAGTCTGACCTGGAGGAAAATTCCTTTCCAATCCCAGATATGGCAATCAGTTAAACCCTGAGCATGTGGGCAAGACCTACCAGCCAGACACCTTGGAAAGAATTGTCAATAGTAACTCAAAGCCCTGCCTATCTTGTGTCTCATCTCCGACTGTTGGAGATAAGTGCTAATAGCAGTCATGGATGGGCCATTTGCCATTGTAGGCAATTTCATCATTCCATCCCCTCCATAAATTTATCAAGATCAGTCTTAAAGCTAGTTAGATTTTCTGCCCCCACTACTCCCCTTGGAAGGCTGCTCCAGAATTTCACTCTGATGGTTAAAAGAAAAGGAGTACTTGTGGCACCTTAGAGACTAACCAATTTGTTTGAGTATAAGCTTTCGTGAGCTACAGCTCACTTCATCGGATGTGAGCTGTAGCTCACGAAAGCTTATGCTCAGATAACTTGGTTAGTTTCTAAGGTGCCACAAGTACTCCTTTTCTTTTTGCGAATACAGACTAACACGGCTGTTACTCTGAAACTCTGATGGTTAGAAACCTTCATCTAATTTCAAACCTAAACTTACTGATGGCCAGTTTCTATCCATTTGTTCTTGTGCCAAAATTGGCCCTTAACTTAAATGACTCCTCTCCCTCCCTGGTGTTTATCTGTCTGATGTATTTATAGTGTGCATTTACATTAGGAAGGAATATTTCCCTCCCCTACAGGAATCACTAGATGAAATTCCCTGACCACGGTTTTGCCAGAGGTCGGACAAGATGATCGTAGTGGTTTCCTTTGACCTTCAGGCTATGAAAGAGTTTTGTCAGTACGAATTTAATAGGGTCACGTTATTCATGAAAGGTGAAGCCGTGGCTGATGGATGCAAATAACCTCCAGCAAGTGCTGATAAAAACTTTGCATCTCCCCAGCATGAATTGCATACTTGCCACACGTGTGGCAGGAAAAAAACAATTTTAGCTGTATACCTTGTTTAGCAACATTTTGATTAACAAATAAGTAGAGTATGAAAATAAGTAGGTTCCATCTCCTCCTTGTATAGGTTGGCTCCCAAATGGCCTGATCCAGAACTCATTGAAGTCAAAAGGTGTCTCCCCATTGACTTTAGTGGGCTTTGGGGCAAATATTATCGCAAGTCCACCTGGACAGGCTTTGGAGGAAGAGAGAAGCATTTTAAAACCTCTAGAAATTGCCTAAAACCACTTTTCCATGCATAACAATGATATGGATCTTCAGTACAGCATCTCAGGACCTCGCCAGGTGAAAACCCTGTGCTGTGTATCCCATAGGGAAGATGGGAAATCTTTCCAAAGTGTCTTAGCACCTATTTCTAGCCCTGACGGCTTATGGGCTGTCTAGTTATACCTGTCACTGATGCAGAACTGAACACAATGCTGCAGGCTTCAGATCACTGTATTCTTGGGGCAAAATTCTTTCTTGGGGAAAGGAGGAAACATTTTTTCTGACAGGCTGCTTTCATAGATTATAAGACCAGAAGAGCCCATTGTGATCATCTAGTCTTACCTCCTGTACAGCACAGGCCATAGGGCTTCTCTGTATTAATTCCTGTTTGAACTAAAGCGTATCTTTTTAGAAAAACATCCAGTCTTGATTTTAAAATGTCCAGTGGTGGAGAATCCACCACAACTCTTGGTAAACTACCCTAGCTATTAAAAATGTGTACCTTATTTCTAGTCTGAATTTGTCTAGCTTCAGCTTCCAGCCATTGGATTTGTTTTACCTTCGTCTTTTTATGAAAGCTTAATGCACATTAGAAGCTGCTCAGAGCTTCGGAATGACATAAGCAGTCCCAAGGGAGATGGGTTTGTGGACAGAGTGCAGGTGAGGTGGTAAGATGTCTGACGAAAAGTGCAAGCTATCACATGGATATCCATTATAGCTATATCTTATCTCTGTATAGCTCAAAATCTGTTTACTGAAGGATGTAGGCAGTGGTTCTTTCTATTCCTTGCATTTCAAACAAGAACAAATGAACTGTAATGTAAGTATTAGATGCAGACGTTTAAACTAAGCTCAAAACAAAAATGTTCTCCTTTAGGAAGCCATCCAGTACTTTTGTCTTGTATTTTATATTGGATTCCATCTTGGTCCAGAGTTTCAGATAATATGTCCTGTGGTTGTGAATACATTGTAAGTACCTAGGTTGATAGGCCCAGAGTTCTAGATGTTAAGAGGTCCTGTTGTGAAACCATCTATTTTCCATGGGTAGAATTCTGATGTCTTTATCTTTGGCCCTACTGGTCACAACTTCGTGGGAATTAAATATGAGCCTCTGAAAACTGAGCTTTGTAGCTAATGTTAAAAGTTGGAAAATTGTATTTTAATGAATCTAAAAGCGGAGGTTACAAGAAGATATTCTCAGTTGTTTTCTTTGCAATCTCAAATAATCCCACTTCAAAGCTGCATTTAAAAATTTCCATTTACCCCAGTAAAAACAAAGATAAAGCTTTGATTATAACTTCCAAAGGGAGTTGAGGTTGCTTTTCGGCTTTCTGGTTGTTCAAAGCATTGTTGTTTGCTTTCTCCTTATTGATCTGAGGTATCAAAGGTGCTGATGCAGTCTTGGCAAATTGATTGTGGAGTTAGGCTCTTGGGTAGCATGAGTGAAAAAGTTTGGTCTGTTTCACATCAGTAATATTTACTGAAGAAATATGCCCTGGCAGTGGTTTTCTGAGTTCCTTTTACTACTATCAGAAACATGTTTTACTAAGTGCTTTTTTTCTTTACAATCCAGTTCCACCTTCTGGGACATTGGATATAACCACAGCCTTTTCCTAACCTTTGGGGAATTGTTCTATGCCACATCATGGGTGACTCTTGAACAGGATTGCTAGAGGGAAATGGCTGCAGTATCTATCGATCCATCTATCGTTGTTATTATTTGCATTCTGTATGAAATTCTGATTTTTTTTTCATTCAAAATCAGAACAAAACCTGAAAATTTTGAAATTTCCAGGGAAACAAATTCCGAAAAAGTTCAATTCAGGATCTTCAAGATATCTTGTTTCAATAGTGTCAAAACACTTATTCTAATTTAGTTTTTATATTTATATTAAAAATTAAATATAACATCTATAAATTAAATATAATCAGTATAGAACACATTAAAAACAATATTTTAATATATGTCAAAACAAATTGAGTTGAATTGATCGCATCAAAGTGAAACATTTCCACAGAGAAATGAAACGTTCTATCAAAATTTTGTTGAAATCAACTTATTCCCGCGAAACATTTCAGTTTCGTTGAAACCGCAGAAGCAGTAGGAAAGTCCTAAATGGACTTCATGGAGTCTCTTGCATGTCTCTCTGTTTTGGGAGGGGTTAAAAAAATCTTCTTGGGCATAATTTACTCCTTCCACCCAATGCATCCACAGCATCAACCATAATTTTGCACCTGTGTGGGTGGCAGTTTCAGTGGCATGAGGGATGGGGGAATTACAAAGGAACAGAAGCAGTCGCATCTTGTGCACAGTTTGCTGTGTTCAGATCAGGTACTTTAATTTGGAGGAGGAGCAAGAGATTTAATCTGAGAATCTCTAGTGTTTCCTTCTATAAAATCCACTGTTCACTATTAACCCAGATGTGTCTCAGTCCTACACAGATCTGGCCTGTGTCTCCCTGGTCAATTCCAGAAAATGTTTGATGCCACAAATGCTGAATCTTGAAACTGAGGTTATTGAGAATTGTGTTTAAAGAAAATAATCCCATATTATTTCACTCTTTCCTCTCCGTTTGTGAGAATTAAATCCCTCATTCTGGGTCTTCAGCACATATTTTTAGGATAAAGTGTAGTTTTGGGTGCCAACCTCCATTTAGAGCAGTATATAGTACACTAATGTGGGGGTGGTCTCAGGGATCTAAATAGTCTTTTTCACTTCTAACTTGTGTAATCCTCTGATCCAGGTTTCGGATTTGATTGAGAGAGTTGGAAACCTGGATAGAGCTGGTTGCTCACAAGGTAGCCATGAATCATGCCCTGCATTGGGTTTCTCTGCATACTTTCCATACAGCACAGACAAAGTAGTCTCTAAACGTTCTAATATGGTCACCTCTTTCTCTTCTCTTTCTGTAGGTTGTGGAATGATGTGGGACAACATAACCTGCTGGCCCTCAGCAGCAGTGGGAGAAGTTGTGGTGATGCCATGTCCAATATATTTTATCTACTTCTCCACTTCTCTGGGTAAGTGAAACTAGACAGTTCGTTTACTATAAATGTCACTTGGTGTTTTCTAATTTGATTCACTCCGCCTTCCTTCTGGTGAACTAAGAAAAGGAGGACTTGTGGCACCTTAGAGACTAACAAATTTATTTGAGCATCAGCTTTCTGTTTGAAAAGTAAAGTTGAAACACTCCATGATGGCTGTTCAGAGGTAATGGACATGTGCTACTCCCCAATGATGTCAGCTGGAGTTCTGGGTGCTCAGCCCGTCTGAAAATGAGACATTATAGCCAATCGAGGGCTGTAATGCTTTTAATCTAAGAGAGGTTATTGGTAACTGGGTGGAGTTTAATAGCCAAGGACACGGAGGAGGTCAGGCTAGCTGACCTGGTGGTCCCTTCTGGCCTTAAACTCTATGATTCTTTATCCGGTAGAAGTGAGTAAGTAGTTGAGTAGCTAACCTGCTTGACTACACTCTTGTATCTATCTCCTCACTGGTATGCCCAAATCCCCAGCCTACCGACATGGATTCACACTTATTATTTTTCATTGTTTCTTTACATTACAGTAGAGACCAGAGACACTAGTCACAGTTGGCATCCTATTTTGCTAGGTCCTATATAAAACATACAAAGATAGAGTCCCCGCACCTTGCACACCATGTGTGGGATTATCTCTGAACATTGGCCTAACTCTGCTCCCATTGAAGTCAATGTGAGTTTAACCAGTGACTTCAACGAGAACAGAGTTAAGCCAATGCTGTTCACTTTGAAGATTCCATTCTACGAAGTTGCATACAAAGAGGAGCTAGTAGAAAAATGTCCCCCCCCCCCCGTAGAAAATTTTGACAAAAATGGGAAAATAGAGTTTCCCTCTAAATTAAACTTTCCACAGAAAACGTTGAGGGTTTTTTTGTTTGGGGGGGGGGAGATTTGTTTTGTGGGGTTTGGGTTGGGGGAGGTGGGGAGTTAAGTGAAAATTTGAAAACCAAAAAATTCTATCCAAAAACTGAACAACTTCAATTCAGAAATATTGCTGTAGTACTTCATGAGAGTTGTAGCCTGGGTACCTCATGCTCCCATTATCCTCTTAAGCCCAGAGTCCCTGGTCAGACTTCATCTCCCATGGTGCTCCACAATCTTCTCTCGTAGAGGGGGAGGCAATGGATCATCTGAGTTCTTGGCAATAATGCATCATGGGAGATGTAGTCCCGCCAAGGAGCCTGGCCCAGAGAAGAGGTGGGGGACATGAGACAGTTGAACTACAACTTCCAGAAGACACTGCAGCAGCATATTCAAATCAAAATATTTCTGGTTTTGAAAGAAATATTTGGGCTTTAAACATTTGGTTTTTTGACTAAAATCTTAATTCTCCACAGAAAGCAGATGCCTTTTGTGAAAATTGTGTTTAATTGAAAACCCAGCTTTCCATTGAAAAGCCCTTTTTCTGAAAATTTTTCAACCAGCCTGTGACAGAGTGGGAGTAGCTTATGGCTGGCTCACCACTCTGTGTACTTTGTATGCATTCCCACCTGGGCCAAAAAGGGAGATAATTGATTAGGTCTGGGTGATAAACTAGTTAACAAGCTTATTCAGCTCATCAGCTGGGGATTGTTAATTGGGAGACAGAGAGGCAGAGAGGGAAGCTGGGAGGAAGGGCAAAGAAGACCAGAACCTCAGGGAGGTGAGACCTCCCTTCACCTTTACCTCCCCACCCAGCACCTAGCGCGTACGTTGAAGCTTAAGGAAAGCCTTATGGTGATGGGCCGTGAAGCTGCATAAGACGTAAACAAAGTACACTGTGGTGAACTTACATAAGAAAGCATGAGGACTGCCTGAAAAGAGGAATCCAGTGTATAGGAGCCCATCCTGTGACAAAGCCCTGACACAAAGGTTCGATAATGGTCTAGAGAGGATGCATACTTTGAAATACACACAAGTTGTAGACATACTTGCAATCCCTCCCCAGACTCCCCCCACCATCACTGTAAACAAATGAAGTAAGTGCCAACTGTCCCAGATGCCCCTCAGACAGTTAATAGCCTGATTTCGCAGCGACGTTGTGGCAGGGAGGAGAGAGTTGAAGGAGGAGTGGCCTGCCAGGTTGGGCATTCCTGTGTGAGGGCCAGTGTGGAAGAAGGCACAGTGGGAGTTGTTGGTGCACAAAGTTGACAAACGAGCAGCTATGACTGGCACCATTGCTGGATCCGAGAAAGTACTGAGGAGGATGCAGTCAGAGGCAAGAGTGGACAGTTAGAGTTGATGACAGGCCTTGAAGGTGAAGATGAGAAACTTGACCTTGATGCAATGAAACTTAGGAGCCTCTGCAGGGGCTCAAAGGAGGTGATGTGCTTGCAGTAACACGTAGGCAAGATCATCTTAGCAGCTGTAGTTTATATGGATTGGAGGCTGCTGGATGATATACATACAATCACTGAGCCAGATTCTGCTCTCTGTTTCTCTAGGAACTGCACTGACATCAGTGAGGAGAACTGGGCCACTGTTTCCAAACAGTAATAGTTCAAAGAATGCTGTAACTGCAGCAACCATTTGCAAAGATTGGGTTTTTTTCCACTATCTGGGGACTTAGGTACTCAGATGTCGTGGTGGCGGGCGCCTGTATACGAACTTATATTGTCAGAGAGATCTGCATGTCTATAGATAACATAATTTCAAGATGGTACCAGCTATTGATTTGGAAGAAGGGTCAGATAGATGCTGGGATACTGCGCTGTTGGATGCTAATATAAGGACATGCATAAATAGGTGGGGAAATTCCTGATTTCCATTAACTAACTCCTATGTCTGTGTTTTGGGGTAATGGGACTTTTCTGGATCCAACTCTGCCTGGCTGCAGCATAAATGTCATTGCATCACTAGGACGACGTCTCTCTACTGAAGGGAAACAAATGTATTGATATTCACTCAGTAGGCATTCACCAACTATCTATCTCTGGTACTTACGAGATCCCCACGACTCTAATATCTGAGTGCCTCACAGTCTTTAATGACAAGTTTCGGAGTAGCAGCCGTGTTAGTCTGTATCCGCAAAAAGAAAAGGAGGACTTGTGGCACCTTAGAGACGAACAAATTTATTTGCGCATAAGCTTTTGTGAGCTACAGTGATGAAGTGAGCTCACAAAAGCTTATGCTCAAATAAATTTGTTAGTCTCTGAGGTGTCACAGTCTTTAATGTATTTATCCTCACAACACCACTGTGAGGTTGGGCAGTTATTATCTCCATTTCACAGATACGGAAGTGAGCCACAGAGAAGCTATGTCACATGCCATAGCAGGAAGTCTGTGGCAGATCAGGCACTTGGACCCACATTTCCCACGTAACAAGGAAGTACCCGAACCCCTAGATCATACTTCATCTTTTCTCTCATCTGGGAAAAACTACTCTAGATTAGGGATCCAAAATGGCTTTCAGTAAAACCCTCTAGTATTACAATTATGCCATGAAAATTAAATCAGCGTATGTAATAAAATCTTTGTTACACAAGACAGACAATCTGGGCCTCTAGTTAATTAATTATCTGATCTATAAAATAGACAAGCTTCTGTTGTATGTAATAAAATCTTTCATATCAGATAGAAAAGTTCATCCCCAGCAGAGGTGGTAACCTGATAAGTAATAAGCACAAGAAGGCCAAAAGGGAAAGTGGGTTAATTCACTGGTCTAGCAGTTCTGGAAAGCAGAGTTTAAATCTTGACTCGTGGGCAAAGTAATAATGAGTCTGCCGGTTGCATTGTTGTTGATTATTTTCATTACAGGAAACCCTGCAGGCCTCATTTGAGATGATGAGTTATGCTGGAGGTTGCACATACATTTAGTAAGTGACAGTCCCTGGCATTAAAGGCATACAGTCTAAATGGACAAGACAGACTAAGGGTACGAGAAAGGAAGCAATATTATCCCCATTTTACAGGTGGTTAACTGAAGAGATTAAATGACTTGCCCAAGATGACAAAGGAATCCTGTAGCAGAGCCAGGAATTGAATGCATATCTCCTGAGTCCAGGTGTGTTGTGAAGCTAAATATGTTGTGGATGATTGTGAAGCACTCACAGCACAGTGTTGAGTGCTATAGAAAAGCCCATGAGGAAATTAATAACTTGGTAGCATTTTATGTCCGTTCTGGAATCCCTTTGCAGTGATATGAATGCTAACACACGGTGCAGGGCAGTGGAGAATCAGAGCCATCTGTGTTTATAGTTAGAATGGAAATGTTATGAAGCAAAGATTTAGTGCATGAAATTTCCTCCTTGATAAAGAAAACTTTTCTTCCACTGTCTCATATCCTAGCTTCTGTCAGATAAAAGATGGAAACCAGAAAATGCCTCGCACTACATTTATCTCATCTGACACTACGGTCTTACGCCATTCACAAATTCAGTAGAGCTTCATTATTTCATGATATTCGTCATTAGCACTTGGAAAGGATGGATAAAAATATAATTTGGCACATTCCTGTATTAAAGAGCATTACTCACTTTCATGGCACTAGAATATTCTAGCTTTCTTTATGTCTGTAATCCAAAAGTCCCTGACACCAACCACAAACTTCTTCGTGCAGTTTCTCAAATAGGAAATCATCAGTGAGTCTGGCTACGCTGGAATTAGAGCTATCATTTCCAGCTTGAGGAAATGTACCTAGGGCCTCAGACAGGACACATGCAGGGTGGGCACTCTATCCCACCACTTGCATCGCCACAGTGAGACTTCTGGTTGTAGCCCGCTGGCCCAATCAGAGCTAGCACAGGTAGGGCTACCCGAGCTGGGAATTACAACAATGTAGACATAGCCAATACTGTACATATTAAGATCTATACTGCACACTGACTTCAGTATAACCACGTCACTCCGGGGTGTGAAAAATCCACACCCCTGAGCAGCGTAGTTGTAGTGACCTGTAACCCCTGTTTAGACAGTGCTATGTCGCTGGGAAAGCTTCTCCTGCCCATAAAGCTACCGCCTCTCACGGAGGTGGAGTAACTAAGCTGACGGCTTAGAGCATCTTCATCAAAGCACTGCATCAGTGCAGCTGTGCCAATGCAGCATTCGTGGTGGAGACCTGCCCATCCTGGCTAATGGCCACTGGTAGACCTGTCCTCCATGAACTTATCTAGTTTTTTTGAACCCTGTTATAGTCTGGGCCTTCACAACATCCTTTGGCCAGGAGTTCCACAGGTTGACTGTGCATTGTGTGAAGAAATACTTCCTTTTGTTTGTTTTAAACCTGCTGCCTATTAATTTCATTGGGTGACCCCCTAGTTCTTGTGTGATGAGAAGGAATAAATAACACTTCCTTATTTACTTTCTCCACACCAGTCATGATTTTATAGACCTCTATCATATCCCCCCTCAGTCGTCTCTTTTCCAAGGTGAAAAGTCCCAGTCTTATTCATCTCTCCTCACACGGAAGCCGTTCCATACCCCTAATAATTTTTGTTGCCCTTTTCTGAACCTTTTCCAATTCCAATAGATCTTTTTTGAGATGGGGCGACCACATCTGCACGCAGTATTCAGGATGTGGGCATACCATGGATTTATACAGAGGCAACATGATATTTTCTGTCTTTATTATCCATCCCTTTCTTAATAATTCTCAACATTCTGTTCGCTTTTTTGACTGCTGCTGCACACTTGAGCGGATGTTTTCGGAGAACTATCCACAATGACTCCAAGATCTCTTTCTTGAGTGGTAACAGCTAATTTAGAGCCCCAGTTATATATGTATAGTTGGGATTGTGTTTTCCAATGTGCATTACTTTGCATTTACATTATACATTTTACAATATATGTGCACTGGGAGTAGTGCCTCCTTCTAGGCATCCAGATGCCTAAGCTCTGGGGCATTTCATAAACCAGGGGAAGATAGGTGTTCGACTGCCTATGTCATGTGCGGGGCCTGATCCAGGAAGCATGCTCACAGGCCTCCTACTGAATCAGCCCCTCAGGTGAGATCACACAAGCAATGGGGGCGGGAGGAAGTGGAGGAGGGCCTCCCTCATAACTTCCAGCCCAGTGGTTAAAGTACTCACCTGGGATATGAGAGACACCCCCCTGCACCTGAGGAAGAGAAGAGATTTGAACTGGGATCTGCCGCCTCTCTGCTAAGTGCTCTAACCACTGGGATACGTGTATTCTGGGGTGATACTCAGCTGTCTCCACGTTCATGTTGTTGCACTCTGGATAAGTAATTAAAGAGCCATAGGAGAAACACGACTGGATCCCGAGTCTCCCACACCCAGGGAAGTGCTCTACCCATTCTATTGTAGAGTCATTCTCATGCTTCTCTCTCTCTCTCTTATTTACATATATATGTAAATAAGGCCTGTCTACTATGTCTTCTTCTTGGTTACCTTAGTTCCTACTGCTGGTACCCTAAACTGACCTCTCTCCATCTAAAAATACTATACCTTTTCAGCTGCTAAATGATCTTTTCAGCTGCTCTTTGCTTGTACTATATTGGCCCTCCAAGTCCTGTACATTATCATTAGCTCTAATGGTTTAGCTCTCTCCACTCACATTATCCTCTTGGCCAGCGCTTCTCAAGCTATCTGATGTAGGGGACCGGCAGTTTTTTTTTCCAATGTGCGATGGGGGACTGGCATTGGTCCGCGGACCGCCACTTTGAGTAGCACTGCTCTAGAGAGCCTCTGGGAGACTTCGGTCATGTCCCTTTCTCTCACCACAATAAGTGCAACCCCTGTTTTTCCTCCTTCTCATTATAAGTATGCAGTGTCCCTCTTCTCTTATTCCTGTTGCTCATTCCTAGCCCTTTCCGATGATCTCATTGACCTCCCTGAAATATGATACTTCACATTGGTCATGAGTGGTTCTAGGTCCTAGATCTGCGTGGGGGAAGGGGAGAATTTTACCACTGGGGGAACCGGTAAATTAAAATTGGAATAATAGATAGTGGAAAATAAAATAATTAATGCTATTAGCCAATTTGTTCATGGTAGCTCTCTCCATTGTACCGGTGATCCCCAATATTCTTGGGTGTAGGTGGGCAACCACCAAGTAACAGGTTCTAGAGAGCACAACCAACCAGTGAGGGCCAACGTGCTACCAATTTCACATCGTATCTAGAAGTACTTTGTCCAGTGGGTGGTGGTTCCATAGGCAATGTCACAACAAGGTGACCAGTCACACTGGTGACCGACACCATTGCACAAAGAAACACATTCTTTGCAAGAAAGAGAAATTACACAAGAAGGTAGTTGGGAAATTGATCGGGAGGCTAGCCTGATCTGTCATAGACAATCTGACCAGCAAACACCACTTTGATATGTTCTCTGACCCACCCTGAATTTTGCGAGATTACTCATTGCATTCTCACCAAAGTGTTATGGCAGGTAACCTGTTGAATCGTGATCATTCCTCAAACATCTTCCTTGTACTGCCCCATAGTCTGTGCTGGTTTTGGTGTCTGGAGTAGGGCTGTCGATTAATCACAGTTAACTCACACGATTAACTGGTGTGGATGCAGCCTGCTATTCGTTGGGGCAAGTAACCACATATACCCTACACACCAACATGAGCGGGATGCAGTGTAGACATATTTCAGTTTTACACCAGTGTAACAGAAATCAGAATCTGGCCCTGTGGCTTTAAATTATCCAGGAGGGCAAAGAAAATAGTTATTTGGCAGTGCTTTAAATTAGCAGAGACAGGAGGGCACAGACCTTACCTGAGAGAATCATGGACCTTTTAAATCCCAGTAAGTCACCTCTAAGATATGAAATATTTGTTTCAATGTAAAATCTCTCCAAACCTGGCTGTACTGTTCTGTTTTGGGTTTCAAATAGATCTTTCCTCCATACCCCTTGATTTTTTTTAGCCCAATAGAAGTAACTGAAGAGCCTTATGACATCTTTTTGTCATCCCTTTTTATTTGACGATGTGCCCGAAGTCATTTTCAGTGCATTCAGCCCAGTTGTCCTGGGAGCCTGTCTTCAAGCCACACACCGTATTATTTTGTGCCTCTTCCTAAGCGCTTTTAAGCAAGCCTAGAATGATTGACAGGAAGTAACTCAATCTGTCATAACACACCTGCAGCATGGCACTTCTTTGGAAACTGCATCCTCTCCCTGCACGTCTGTTTGTACTGCAGAGCTGATTACTCCCGCATATCATTATCCGTCTTCATTATACCAGAGAGAACTTTGCCAAGTTGAACATCATGTGAGAAGACCCATCAGATATGAGTCAGTTATTGTTAGTGGCTATCCCCACACACACCACACTTACAAGTGTCTATGCAAAGCAAAGGACCTAGCATGAGATTAAGGCCCTGATCCTACAACCACTTAGGCATGTGTTTAACTTTACTACTGTGAATTGGCTTATGAAATCAAAGGAGCTGCTCAAGGTAGTAAAATGTAAGTGTTTGAATAACTCGTGACAGTATCAGGGTCTCAAGAGTCTGTGTCTCCATTGTTTTCCAAGTGCTTAGCTGTTTACGCTTGTGTAAAGTGGGTGTAAAATTGATATAGTCAAAACATGGTAAAGATTATTATTTTATTTGCAGAATCATGTGCATTCCCAGCCTTGCAAAAGGGAGAATTTTTCATATATTTGAAAACTTTTTCCATTTTTTTCTTTTACTTGAAAAAATGTTGATTTAAATAATTATCATTTCGGGGGCAGATGATGATGATGATGATTACTCTTTCTTTTCATTTCCCTCCTATTTTGCCACTGAAATAGGAGAGGGGGCGAAGGGAAACGGGTGAGATGGAGGGAGAAAGAAAGGGAAACTTAGCAAAAAAAAAAATTTCACTGTCAGAAAAAAAACCAGACATATTAAAAAATAATTCGTTTGGTAACGTTTTCATTGCGGAGGGGAAGTAATTTTTGGTGGAAAAAATATTTCAATTGAGAAATTGCGACCCGCTGTAACGCAAGGGATGCACTCGCTTTGCACAGGTAGAAATGACTACAGAAGGCTCGAGGCAGTGCAGAATCAGACCCCAGATCTTTAGATGAATGCTGATTTGTATCTTCTCATTTTTATCCTATATCCGCATTACACCCACACCTGTGACCAGCTGCTCCCACACCACACAGTGTAATTGAGGAGATAGGTGGCTTTGGGTGCTTAAAGTGTGTTGTGGCCTCAGACCTTTGCAATTTGTTTGTAACAAGCCCGTCACGCTGCATTTGTCAGACGTCTTGGAAACTTTGGCAAGCAAAATGCCCATTGTTTTGTTAAATGCATTTGTATAGTGCCTCTATGACATGCTTGTAGACTGAGCTAAGGATTGCCATCCCGTGGGTGACCCACATGAAAATAACAGCCTATATCTACCACCAGCTCCTGGATTTGCTCTTCGATCAAATGAAAGACATGGATGCTTTTCCATGTGAAAGTCCTGGATTCAAATCCTGTTGACACCCATGAGGAGGAACTTGTCACACTTCCAGTTAACAACTTTCAGGACTTTGTACTTTTAAATATTATTCTTGATTATCTTATTACGTTGGAGCAGTGGTCACCAACAGGTCGGTCTCCGGCAGCGCAGTGGGGCTGCCCAGGCCCCACGCTGCTCCCGGAAGCGGCCATGGGGGGAGCAGGGGTCTCCCTCCATGCGCTGCTCCTGCCTGCAAGCACCGCCCCTATAGCTCCTATTGGCTGGGAACGGGGAGCTGTGGCCAATGGGAGCTGCGGGGGCAGTGCTTGCAGAGAGGGGCAGCGCGTGAAGCCATGTGCTGCCTGCCCCCTCCCAGGGGCTGCAGAGGCACATTGGCCCCTTCTGGGAGCAGCGTGGGGCTGGGGTAGGGAGGGAGCCTGCCTTAGCCTCGCTGTACCACTGACCGGGAGCTGCTGGAGGTAAGTGCTGCCCGGCAGGAGGCTGCACCCCTACCCTCAGCCCCCTCCCGGAGTCAGCACCCTGAACCACCTCCTGCACCCAAAGCCCCAGCCCTGACCCCTGTCCCAGAGCCAGCATCCCCACCGCCTCCTGCACCCAACAGTCTGCCCCAGCCCGGAGCCCCCTCCTGCACCCAAACTTCTCCCCAGAGCTTGCACCCCTCACCCCTTCTGCACCCAAACTCCTTCCCAGAGCTTGCATTCCTCACCCCCTCCTGCACTCCAATCCCCTGCCCCAGGCTCAGCCCAGAACCGCCTCCCGCACTGCAAACCCCTCGGCCCCAGCCCAGAGCCCGCACCCCCTCCCAAACCCTAAACGCCTACCCCAGCCCAGTGAAGGTGGGGGAGAGTGAGAGACGGAGGGGGGGGGGATGGAGTGAGTGGGGTGGGGCTTTGGGGAAGTGGGCGGGGTAGTGGGGTGGGGAGTGGGGTGGGGCTCAGGGAAGGGGCGGGGTAGATCCTGGGTTGTCCTTAAATTCCAAAAGTGATCTTGGGGAACCGCTGCATTAGAGTTTAAAGAGATTCAGTCAAAATTGTGGCACCATTGGCTAGTCGCCATTAAGTCCCTTCAAACCCAGGAGAAACGTGGATTGAAGTTTTACAGTGCGGTAATTTAATATGAAGCAATAGTGCGGTTAGCAGGTGGTGCTAGGGTGACCAGATGTCCCAATTTTATAGGGACAGTCCCGATATTCAGGACTTTTTCTTTTATAGGCACCTATTACTCCCCACCCCCATCCCGATTTTGCACACTTGCTCTCTGGACACCCTAGGCCAGTGGTTCTCAAACTGGGGGTCGGGACAGTTATTATATGGGGGGGGGGTCATGAGCTGTCAGCCTCACCCCCAGACCCTTCTTTGCCTCCAGCATTTATAATGGTGTTAAATATACAAAAAAGTGTTTTTTAATTTATGCCGGGGGTCACACTCAGAGGCTTGCTATGTGAAAGGGGTCACCAGTCCAAAAGGTTGAGAACTACTCCTGTAGGCAATGCCCAATTAAAGAAAACAAGTTTGGGCGGGGAGAGGAAGAGTTATGCATATTTATTAAGAGAGCAGAGATCTCTTCCATGAGCAAGCAGCACATTGTAGGAAGGAAAGAGGAAGCAAACAAACAGCTGCAAATTCAAGCAAAGCAAGAATGGAGCAGGAAAGTAACTGTGTGTCTGGTTAAGGTCAGTACAATGCAGCATGACTGTGATGGTGACGAGTGGAGACCAAACTGATGTTAAACAACCATGAGAAACTGAAGAAGTCTGTATGTCCTGCAGTGGTTTGATACCATATAGTTAGGCTTGGCAGAATGTGATTTTTATTTTTGTATAATTTTGACAGATAATATTGATGTTTCATTTTTTAAGCCTACTTTTAGGCGTTTATCTGTTTTAAACGTTCACAGTGGTGGAAGTTCTCAGCCGGGGTCGGACAATAATTATTTAATGACCGTAGACATCGGGATTCAAAAAGTTCAAGCTTTAAAGCTGTCGAAACACAAGTTTATCACTTGTCAAAATATACAAAGTAAATATCCTGAAACCGAACTCTAATAAGTTTTCAAGCATGTTTTTGTTACTTTGCCTTGCTGTAAGGATTCTCTGCTCCTTGAGGTCTTCAAACTACAATTTGAGGACTTCAATAGCACAGATATAGGTGTGAGGTCTTTTTTAGGAGTGGTGGGTGAAATTCTGTGGCCTGCATTGTGCAGGAGGTCAGACTAGATGATCATAATGGTCCCTTCTGACCTAAATATCTATGAATCTATGAATCTATAAATGTAATTTTGACATTTGGATGATTATTCGTGGAAATATTTTTTGTTAATTTGGGGTGTATAGTGAAAACAACATTTACGGACATTTACCAGTAAAAAAAACTGCCTTCCACGCCGACATACAGTTTTTTTTTCTTGCATCAGTTACATGAAAGGAATGTTACAGTAAGAGTGAGACACAGGCTGATAGACCCAGTGTGACTGGTAAGATGTACCGCTTCTGAAAATAACTTCACCACATCTAACCATAAGCATGTTTCCAAGACCTAAACACCTATACACTCAGTTAAGCAGAACTTGTAAAACTATCTGCGAGTGCTATCTGGTGACTCCTAGTAATATTACAACTCCCTGGTGATAAAATTCCAGCTATAAAGATTGCAAGGGACTCAATATAATCCAAAGAATCTGCAAGAGTCAATGATGTGGGTGCAACTGGATGGAGAGATACATTTCCACTAAGGGGAATGCAATGATAGGGAAGCAACAGAGACAACCAGTTAAGACAGGACCTCCACTGTTATTCAGAGGCCACTACAGAAAGGACCAGGAGGAGTAAGAAGAGAGAAACTTACCAGAGCCATGGCTGACTTAAACTGTCTTCATGGGGTAAAATCTTGGCTCCATTGAAGTTATTGGGAGTTTTGCCTTTAACTTCAGTGGAGCCAGGATTTCACCTGTGGTGTGGTGAGGACTTTCTTAGACCTTCTAGTAGGGCTGAACCAGTATTTGCAATAGCTGAGAGACCGAAAAAAAATTAGGAATGAGGAAAGCTGTAAAAGAGTCTGACATACATATATAATGAATTGTTTTTAACTCTCAACTATTGTCTTACCCACTTTCCCTGTCTTCATCTGCTCAGCATCCAACTCCCACTTAGCTCAAACAGAACCCTCCCTGTCATCATCCCACTTTCACTGGCATCTTGCTAGCTGGCTTTCCTTCTACCATCTTTCCATTACGCCTTCAGCAAATCACTTAGCTCCTGCCTCATGCTCTTTAATAGCCAGCACAGTCTGCATAAGCCAGTCAGCACAGCCACTTCAATGCACATCTTTCACATTCACTCCCAAGAAATTCAGTTACAACTTTTGCACTCGAGTTTCTGTCCCAGGAAGCCTTTGCTCTCAATAATAAAGTGACACTATTCGCCAATGCTTAATTCATCAACCTCCTATTCCAATCAAATTCCCTAGGAACAGGATTTACTCTTTTTCCTTCATTCTGCCACTGCCTCATTCCAGACTGGCTTCTCAGAGATCAAGATAAATTAGAGGTGAAACACAACTGAGAAATGCCTCTTTCTATTAGCATTCTGTATTCTATTCTATTCTCTAGGCTAGTGCATTAAGTGACCTGATTACATCTTCACCTGTGGTCCTTTGTCTCTCACATCTCCTGCCCCAGGAGAGAACTGTATGTGCAGTGTTTTGTTTTAGTGTAGGGTTTTATTTTTTTTTTTAAATTTGCACACTGCTCTGAGTTTGTTGGAGAAGGCAAGTTGAAGTGTCCCTTGCACATGGAGCGGAAAATAGCGGGGTTTGTGATTGTACTTAAGGCTGGAGGAGTTCATTCCGGAGTCTGGGACCACCCTCCAAGAAAGCTCTGTCTCCTTCTGGTAGAAAGCTCCATTGTGCCAGAGGAGCAGATCCCCATCCCCCTACAATGGAAAAGTACCAGCAGTGTCCAAGATCGTGTTTTGTATCAAGTGACAGGACCACCTGACCTGGTCATGTCAGAGCTACATCCCAGGATGCCTCTCAGGAAGGAGAGAGATAAGTATGTTCAGTCTTATTGTTTCTTCTTAATGGCCCATCACAGCTGTGATGGCGGGTTGTCTGGTGGGTGTCTCCCAAATACACACACAGGTGTAGTTGTTACATAGTCAATATTCCTAACTTTAGATACAGAAATGATACAAGCATACAAATTGGATAATCACATTCAGTAGATCATAACCTTTCCCATGATATCTTACATGAGCCATCTTGCATAAAGTATATGTTAGTTATGCCATATTCATATCATAACCATATTTCTATGAAGAATATGGGGTGTAACGCCACAGCGTGTATAATTGAGGCCCTGTCATCATCCACCAGGATGGGAGGGAGTCTCCTTGCCAATGGGAGGTGGCAGAAAGTGATGCTCACTGGTACTGCTATGTGAGAAAGAAGTGATAGGGAGGAAGACCAGTATGTCGATGATCAAGACCCAGGATACAATGATAAAGCTTCACCAGATCCATGAGTCCACCTCCTGTGGGTGGATTGCTGCTGTCCTTTAGCAGGCTTTGGAATCTGGTGGCATCTGAGGCTTTGTGGTTGGATCAGGGGTTGTGGGTCTGCCTTGTTGCTTAGGTGCTGGAGGTGACCGTCTGTTCAAGAGAATGGCTGGGTTGTGGTATCTTCGATACTGACATCTAATCCAAAGATCCAGTCTCAGGTGTGACCAGCTGTGTGGGCTGAACCAGAGATGGCCTGTCAAAGTCCTAGGGAGGCGAGTGTGGAGCTGGGTTTTTGCATCTGTGCCCTTGTCAACATGAATGTTGAAATCTCCGAGACAACCAGTCTGGGGTATTTCACCACCGTCACTGACAAAGTCTCTGTGAGCTCCTTTATGACCCCATTAGCCTGTGTAGGTCTGTAAATGAGCATAAAATCAGTGAGCTTTGCCTCTGGTTTCTATGGCCAGACGAATGGACTCGAATGAAGTTGCCTCATCTGAGTCACCTCTTTTGGATTGGCAGTTTGCAGAGAAGACGAATGCTGAGCTGCCTGCCTTCTTGCCCTGTCTGGGTCTGGAATGGGCCGATGAGCCTGCAGGGCCGGGGCGTCAGGATGCTTCATAGTCATGTATTGTTTGCTGGACTCAGATCTCTCATTGCTCAGCCTCCGGTTTAGTTCGCGTTGCCTGCTGGGGCCACGCCTAGACAATGATCCTGTTGCAGTGGAGAGGTAGTAGATGTAGAGTATCTAGTTTCTTAAGCCATCTTTGCCGTTCCCTTGGGCAGTTCCTCCCAAGTTGGATTATGATTGTTGAAGTATTTGTCTGTGTCCAAGTGGAGGAAAAGGTGTCCAGTTGGCCATATGAGATGGGTGGTGGAGCTGGAGCAGCCTGTCCCTGGAGTACCAGGACCTGTGCTGGATGCACATTGCCATAGCAACAATGGAAACAATCCTAATAATAACAATAATACTCAGTGGGGTCAAGTCCAGGAAAGGGGAGTGTATCAATGGCATCGGCCATCCAGTCCCATTTCCTTTGTCCTGTGAAACCTCACTAACCAGCAGCAGCGATGAAAGACCATTTCAGTAGCAGCATTCCTCTTGGTAGCCGGGAAAATACAGCTGAGGAATTCTTCACACCACTTTGCCCATTGCTCTTTGCCCCTCTCTGATGAAGCTGCCATCAAGGGTGCCGGCTGTGAAGTACCCACCCATCTGCTTGGTAGTAACTGCCCACTGACCAGCATGGGCGAGGCCCAGTGCTCCCTGCAGGGAGGTGTGCATTGTAGCTCTGCTGGATCTCTGCAGTAGATGACCTGGGGACCTTAATTCTTCAGGCCTTTCCACCGCCCTTTCACCAGCGCTGTATTCTGAAGAACCATGGTACCATAGAAGGGACACACGTCCTAATTCAGGGATGGGCAATTTTAAGGCACTAGGGGGCCACAAACCCAACTAAAACCCTTTGGCTCAGGAGGGGGCACCAGGGGATGGATCCTAGTCCCTGGGGGTGTGACGTAAGGATGGTCGGGGGTGACCCACCCTGCACTCACCCCACAGCGGCAGCTCCCCACGCCCTCCTGTTGGCTCGTGCCACAGTGTCATGTACATGACAGGCAAGGCACTCCCCTGGCATTGCCCCGTCCTGCCCCCTTCCTGCCCCTGGCGACGCCAATCACCTGTCCTGAGCTGGGTTGTGGCGAGCCTTGGGCCACCGGTTGCCTATCCCTGATCTATATAATGAGGAACTGGAACCTCCTGGGGAGGGTTCTCTGTGAGCCAGAAGAGCTGATCACTCATCACTCTGCTGTGTGCCAATGCTTTTAAGGTGTAACTGATGAGTTAAAATGTAGGAATTGGAGAATGAAAAGAAGATGGAAAATGCTGGTTAGTTAATCTATCCCATTGCATGTAATGTTGGATGATTTTTTCGTACAAAAGGGTTTCTGATAGAACTGAGCGAATAGTGAAAAATTATTTTGCAGCTATTTTTGCAAATGTTGAGTCTTGTTTTAATCTGGGCACATTTGCATGGCATTACGTTTGCTTTTTGGGAATATTTGTTGCTCATATGAATATTCACAGAACGCAAAATTAGCATATCAGAGCAAAGAGTCATTTAAATCAAGAAAAGAAATGTCCAAATGAAATTTAGTCTGTAATTATCATAGAATCATAGGACTGGAAGGGACCTCGAGAGGCTATCTAGTCTGGTCCCCTGCACTCAAGGCAGGACTAAGTATTATCTAGACCATCCCTGACAGGTGTTTGTCCAACCTGCTCTTAAAAATCCCCAGTGATGGAGATTCCACAGTGTCCCTAGGCAATTTATTCCAGTGCTTAACCACGGATATCAATTGATTGATATCAAGATCAAGCTCTTTCTTGATTTCTCCCAAGCTGCTCCACTCGCCTGGGAGAAGCTTCCCGTAAACATCTACAAAACTAACTCATTGTCCTCCTCCTCTTTAAAACTCTCCTTTGCAGTGAGGCCTACAACACCTTGACAAGGCTTAGGTTGCTGGTGTGCTGAGACCACAGCCTACCAAACTGACAAATACTGTCTCATTGATTCCTTGTACTCTCCCATCGGTCCATATCTGTCTGTTGTCTCATACTTAGATTATAAACTCTTTGGGACAGGGACTGTCTTTTTTTTGTTGTATGTGTCTACAGCTCCTAGCACAGTGGGGTCCTGGTCTATGCCTGGGGGTCTTATGCGCTATAATAATACAAATAATTAATAATAATAGTCTTCAGCACCAAATGACATTGGTCCTTCCAGTATCCATTCGACTAACTGATGCTGCTTCTGTCTCATAAGGACCTATTTTCCTGGGGCAGCCTGTCACTGATACTTCTACATCTCTGAACTCCCTCCGAAAATTGTCTTTTTGCTGTCCCCCTACTCAACAGGTTCAGTGGGCTTCAGCTACTGTGCCTGGCTCAGTCCCAGCTCCTCACTTGTATTTATTCACAAAGCATCTACTTCTCTTCCACCCCCAATATAAGCTTTGGAGCAAAGCCTATTGGAAAGATCACCAACCAGCTCCCAAAGCTCTCAGCTCACCAGATGGATTGGCCTTAAAAGTGAAGCTAAGTAGCTTG
This sequence comes from Lepidochelys kempii, assembly GCF_965140285.1. Taxonomy (NCBI): domain Eukaryota; kingdom Metazoa; phylum Chordata; order Testudines; family Cheloniidae; genus Lepidochelys; species Lepidochelys kempii. The sequence continues at coordinate 261,716,156 of NC_136381.1, forward strand.
TGCTCGGCGTGTTGAAAAAGAGGAAGAACAGGGAGAGGGGATGTGCTCAAAGCAGTGAGCCAGGAAGATCTTTGCAGCAGCATTTTGAATAAATGGAAGCAGTCCAAGGTGGGATTTGTTCATCTTTTTGACAAAATTGCCAAACTTTGCTATGAAATAATCAATAGTAACAACTGGGTTAATATCTGCCTAGTCTGGACTTGACCACGCCGGCACACAATAATTAACTATTCTCCAGTCCTACATGGCCACCATTAACCAATTTATCTATCTAGGTACTTATGTGGCCCTTAGCATAATAGTAGCCGAGTGCCTCTCCAGTTATTAATAAAAATGACAAGGAACAAACATATATCTTTCTTCCTCTTTCTTTTCCACCTAGCTCAACATGACTGACATCAGCACAAGGTATTATTTGTAGGTCATAAAAGGAGAGGGTTTTCAATGGAAAAGTCTGCCCCCCCCCACCCGGCAGAAATTTTAGTACCAAATAATTTCAGCAAAAACCCAAATATTGCCGTTTTCAGACAATGTTTCTGATTTGGGGCTTTTGGTTTTTCCAGGAAAAATCAAAGTTTTTCTGCCGAAAGCGAGCACTTTTTGCACAGATGTTTAAGTTGTAAATCCAGTTTTCTACTGAAAACCGCTTTTGAAGGAAAATTTTGACCAGTCCAAATTATTTGTTGGGATTTCCCCCCTTCCACCCGCACTACCCAGCACAGTCAGCTTCCAAATTATCCTACAGCCTAGGAAAGCTGGGTGTGCCTGAGCTGGGTTTCACACTGTGAACAGCATTGCAAGCTGATCAGAAGCCACGCTGTCAGTGCTATGCGAACTATCTGTAACCGGTTGGTTACGTTTTCCTAAGCGTAGGGGTCATAAAACCATTTACATTATCGAATAGTTAGGGGTTTATGAACGCTCAAGGATTATTTGTTTAAAACCCTAGCACTGCTGTACCCTAGACGCATGTTACAGACAAGAAGCACAATCTCTGTCAATGCCTTTTGTGTCATGTCCAGGGGCTGTCATGACACACTGGAGACATTGTTTCATGGAACGCTGTCAAGATTAATAATCATGGGGCAAAAGCCCCAGCTGGTATAAATCAGCAGAGTACCATTGACCGTGATGGACTTCACTGATTTATTCCAGTTGACGATCTGGCCCCATGTTTTCATCAGCTATTCCTTACCTTCGTTAACCGTAGCTAAGGATGCGATTTTGTCACAGAGGTCACAGATTCCGTTCCTTTAATGGACCTCTGTGACTTCTTTGGCTTCAGCCTGCCTAGAGAGCAGGAGCAGGGCTGGAGCAGTCCTCAGTGGGGCTCTGACTCCCATACTGAGTATTTTTAGTAAAAGTCAGGGACAGGTCATCAGCTTCCATGAATTTGTGTTTTTTGCCTGTGACCGGTCTGTGACTTTTACTAAAGATACCTGTGACAAGATCTTAACCTTTAACCATGGCCCCTTTGCTTGGATGCTGAACGTAGACTGGTCACAGAGTAGTAGCCGTGTTAGTCTGTATCCGCAAAAAGAACAGGAGTACTTGTGGCACCTTAGAGACTAGCAAATTTATCAGAGCATAAGCTTTCGTGGGCTGCAGCCCATTTCATCAGATGCACAGACTGGAACATATAGTAAGATATATATATATATACACACACACACACATACAGATAAGTTGGAAGTTACCATACAAACTGCAAGAGGCTAATTAGTTAGGGTGAGCTATTATCAGCAGGAGAAAAAACTTTTGTATTGATAATCAAGATGGCCCATTTAGACAGTTGACAAGAAGGTGTGAGGATACTTAACTTAAGCAAGTAGATTCAATATGTGTAATGACCCCGCCACTCCCAGTCTCTATTCAAACCCAAGTTAATGTTATCTAGTTTGCATATTAATTCAAGCTCAGCAGTTGCTCTTTGGAGTCTATTTTTGAAGCTTTTCTGTTGCAAAATTGCCACCCTTAAATCATTTACTGAGTGGTCAGAGAGGTTGAAGTGTTCTCCTATCAGTTTTTGAATGGAAAATTGGACAAATGACCAGGGATGAGTATAAAAATATTGCTCGGGCATGCAGGAGTGAAATCAGGAAGGTCAAATCACACCTGCAGTTGCAGCTAGCAAGAGATGTTAAGAGTAACAAGAAGGGTTTCTTCAGGTATGATAGCAACAAGAAGAAAGTCAAGGAAAGTGTGGGCCCCTTACTGAATGAGGAAGGCAACCTAGTGACAGAGGATGTACTCAATGTACTCAATGCTTTTTTTGCCTCTGTCTTCACGAAAAAGGTCAGCTCCCAGACTACTGCACTGGGCAGCACAGCATGGGGAGGAGGTGACCAGCCCTCTGTGAAGAAAGAAGTAGTTCGGGACTATTTAGAAAAGCTGGACGTACACAAGTCCTTGGGGCCGGATGCGTTGCATCCGGGAGTGCTAAAGGAGTTGGCGAATGTGATTGCAGAGCCATTGGCCATTATCTTTGAAAACTCATGGCGATCGGGGGAAGTCCCGGACGACTGGAAAAAGGCTAATGTAGTGCCCATCTTTAAAAAAGGGAAGGAGGAGGATCCTGGGAACTACAGGCCAGTCAGCCTCACCTCAGTCCCTGGAAAAATCATGGAGCAGGTCCTCAAGGAATCAATTCTGAAGCACTTAGAGGAGAGGAAAGTGATCAGGAACAGTCAGCATGGATTCACCAAGGGCAAGTCATGCCTGATTAATCTAATTGCCTTCTATGACGAGATAACTGGCTCTGTGGATGAGGGGAAAGTGGTGGACGTGTTGTTCCTTGACTTTAGCAAAGCTTTTGACAGTCTCCCATAGTATTCTTGCCAGCAAGTTAAAGTAGTATGGGCTGGATGAATGGACTATAAGGTGGATAAAAAGCTGGCTAGATTGTTGGGTTCAATGGGTAATGATCAATGGCTCCATGTCTAGTTGGCAGCCGGTATCAAGTGGAATGCCACAAGGGTCGGTTCTGAGGCCGGTTTTGTTCAATATCTTCATAAATGATCTGGAGGATAGTGTGGATTGCACCCTCAGCAAGTTTGCAGATGACACTAAACTAGGAGGAGAGGTAGATACGCTGGAGGGGAGGGATAGGATACAGAGGGACCTAGACAAATTGGAGGATTGGGCCAAAAGAAATCTGATGAGGTTCAACAAGGACAAGTGCAGAGTCCTGCACTTAGGACGGAAGAATCCCATGCACCGCTACAGACTAGGGACCGTATGGCTAGGCAGCAGTTCTGCAGTAAAGGACCTAGGGGTTACAGTGGACGAGAAGCTGGATATGAGTCAACAGTGTACCTTTGTTGCCAAGAAGGCCAATGGCATTTTGGGATGTATAAGTAGGGGCATTGCCAGCAGATCGAGGGACGTGATCGTTCCCCTCTATTCGACACTGGTGAGGCCTCATCTTGAGTACTGTGTCCAGTTTTGGGCCCCAGACTACAAGAAGGATGTGAAAAGTGTCCAGCGGAGGGCAACAAAAATGATTAGGGGACCGGAACACATGACTTATGAGGAGAGGCTGAGGGAACTGGGGATGTTTAGTCTACGGAAGAGAAGAATGAGGGGGGATTTGATAGCTGCTTTCAACTACCTGAAAAGGGGTTCCAAAGAGGATGGCTCTAGACTGTTCTCAGTGGTAGCAGATGACAGAACAAGGAGTAATGGTCTCAAGTTGCAGTGGGGGAGATTTAGGTTGCATATTAGGAAAAACTTTTTCACTAGGAGGGTGGTGAAACACTGGAATGTGTTACCTAGGAAGGTGGTGGAATCTTTTTTAAGGCCAGACTTGACAAAGCCCTGGCTGGGATGATTTAATTGGGGATCGGTCCTGCTTTGAGCAGGGAGTTGGACTAGATGACCTCCTGAGGTCTCTTCCAACCCTGATATTCTGTGATTCTATGATTCAACTGTCTTAAATGGGCCATCTTGATTATCATTACAAAAGTTTTTTTCTCCTGCTGATAATAGCTCACCTTAACTAATTAGCCTCTTGCAGTTTGTATGGTAACCTCCAACTTATCTGTATGTGTATATATATATCTTACTATATGTTCCATTCTGTGCATCTGATGAAGTGGGCTGTAGCCCACGAAAGCTTATACTCTAATAAATGTATTAGTCTCTAAGGTGCCACAAGTCCTTCTGGTCTTTTTGTAGACTGATTCCCATGCATTAGTTCAGAGCTAGTTGTGTCTTGAACCCCCTCTGCACACTACAGAACCAAAACAGAGGCAAACATTTTTGGAAAGTCCTGAAATGTTCCGTAGTTTTAGTTGTTCTTCCATCCTCTCCTGCATGGGAGGAGCACTTGGTAAACATCTGCAAAATCACCTCTTTGTTGTTGCCAGGCCTTTTAATTAAATATTGATTATTCCCATTCTTTAGGGTTTGCAGGTAACACTCTGAAATTTGGTAGGTTCTTGCCTCAAGACCAGGCCCCGTATTTTCAGGATGACTAAATACCTGGAAGCCCTCAGGGGCATAGAAGTGACACCACCATTCAGGCTCTGAGAAAGCCTTTCATAATTGGAAAATTGTCATTATCCCTATGATCAGTCCTATGAGTAAAAAGATCCAAACAAATAAGGTGGAGTAATATCATCCTGTAATAATGTCCTGCACCATTACATGTGTATACTCATTCTATCCTTGGGGAGGACTCAAAGGGACAGATCCTAGTGTGAATCCAGCATGCCGATAGAGAACTCCAAAGGCTTAACCCATGGCTGAGCATTTTGCAGGCCTTGGTGTGCATATGCATGGGGTGTCCTCATCCTAAACCCTAGTATATTCATTAAGTTACCCTCATGAACATATACATTAATCAGTTCCCATAACTACCTGCAATTAGGCATCTGCTGATGTTTTTCTCCACAAATATCCTAAAATTGGTACAAACTGTCTTCTTGTGACCACCTGTCAGCAGTTTCCCCTTAATTTCAGCACTTACAATTATTGCAAAACAAAGTCATATGCCTTCTTGCGACTTAAGGTCACTGTTAGTTTACGTACTTTGGTGAACTCTATGAAGCTACTTACTTCTGCTCAGGCTGTTAGCCCTCCTACTTACGCTGTCTGCTTAAGCTACTACTTATAGGTCTAGGCCTATAGGTCTCTTGCATTTCTGCCTAATATTCCTATTCTATGACCTTTTTATCATCTTAATGTAAGCTTGCAGAATACATTGTCCTCCTTCAAATCCCTTCTTAAAACTCATTTGCCTACCAAAAAACTTGACAACAATTAGGCTGCTGGTGTGTTGAGACCACACACTGACTAGGGTGACCAGACAGCAAATGTGAAAAATCAGGACAGGGAGTGGTGGGTAATAGGAGCCTATATAAGAAAAAGACCCAAAAATCGGGACTGTCCCTATAAAATCAGGACATATGGTCACCCTAATGCTGACCAATATTGTCTCATGGTTTCCTTGAGCTCCGCCATCGGTCTGTATCCATCTGTTGTCTCTTGTCGTATACTTAGATTGCAACCTCTTTGGGGGCAGGTTTCAGAGTAACAGCTGTGTTAGTCTGTATTTGCAAAAAGAAAAGGAGTACTTGTGGCACCTTAGAGACTAACCAATATATTTGAGCATGAGCTTTCGTGAGCTACAGCTCACGAAAGCTCATGCTCAGATAAATTGGTTAGTCTCTAAGGTGCCACAAGTCCTCCTTTTCTTTGGGGGCAGTGACCCGCTTTTTGTTCTGTGTTTTGTGCAGCACCTAAGACAGTGGGGTCCTCATCCGTGACGGGGGGTCGTAGGTGCTTCTGCACTGCAAAAATAAGCACTGCCAATAATCTTATGGTACTTATGTCTGTGCTGTATTTGCATTTTGTGACTCTGGCCAAGATAGGAAGCTGAACTATTGCAAGAGATGTTGTGGTTCAGTGAGGCCAGACATACCGGAAACCTCAACCTCTCCTTATGAGAGATGAAGTTCCGTTAGTTTGCCACTATTGGTAATACTTGAATTACCCTGGCACCAGGGGTGACACTAACCCATACCAGAGCCCCATTGGGTGAGGCACTGTATAAACAGATTAATCCCTGCCCTGAATAGTTTACAATGTAACTAAACAGAGGGTGGGTGTACAGAGGGTGGGGAACTGAGGCACAGACAGATGAATTGGCCACATAGAAAGTCCGCCCAGACCTCCTAAATTCCAGTCCAGTGCTTTAACCACCAGACCATTCTTCCTCTCCTGGGGTGAAGTTAAGGATAAACATTGAGATTTTGGGGTTCTTTATCCAAACTGAACCTCAATTTTGAATCTTTAGAAGACCCAAAAATCCATTGCTATAAGGTCACCCTCCTAGCAAATATTGGTTTGAATTGGTGTCTACTTCAGGGACTGACTTTGTCCATCGCCTTTAGTCTGCAGGACTACAGACGTGAGATAGGACCTGGGCAGTGGCAGATTAGCCACTGAGCTAATGGGGCCCATGCCCAGAGGCCCTGGCCAATTGGGGCACCCCTGAAAAATGCGTGCCCCTGTACCCCGATCTGCTCTTTCCGCCCAGCGCTCCTGCTGGGGAGCAGGGGAAACCCTTGTGCCCCGACCCCACTTCCCAACAGGCACACAGGGGGAGGGGGGGGACCTCCACTTGCTCTGGCCCACAGCCCCACAAAAGCTTAATCCACCTCCAGACCTAGGTCCCTAAAATTGTGTATTTCTTTTGCAACCCAAGTTGCCATTACAGAAAAAGGGAGCTTAGATTCTCGAGGGATTACGTTCTTGGCTTTGTGAATTCCAAAAACATGTGAACTACAAAAGGATGTAGAGAAAATGTCTAAGAATCCTGTAAACGAAGAGAGAGAAATTTTGGCCTTCAACATCTATACCAAGACCTCAGAGTCCGATGTCTGACTCAGAGGCTCACCTCCAAGCAGCAGCAGCTTCTTGCAGACCACTTTGTTCTTTTCGCTTCTCATCACAACAACATCAATGCACTTGCACTTCCAGCACCAGAACAAAGTGATAAAAATAAACTTTTCTTTTACATGTTCACCTCCAGCCTACATCTGAGAGCTTCTCCGGAAGTAAAAGCCCTGCATTCAGGCCTCCTGTGTGCATACTAGTAGGCAAAGCTTGATAAAAGCTTAGCTCAGAAGTGTGAACGTGAACTGAGTGTGGTGAGCCACAGGTCACTGTGCGGAGGGAAAACCGGAGTTGAATAAGTATGCCACATTCCCCAGTTGCCTCATTAGTTCTTTATTTATTTACTAAATTTACAGTGTATTTGTATTACAGTATCCACTTAAGGCCCCGTCTTAGCTTGCAGCTCCATTGTGCTAGAGAGTGCCACTCTGCCTCAGTTTCCCTCTGTTAAAATGGAAAAAAAGATTTCTCAGTATAGTGCTCTAAGATCCTTTCAATGGGAAGCATTGTCTGAGAGCCAGATGTTATTGTTCGATGGTAATGAAGAATAACAAACGAACGAGAAATTAGAAACTCGAAGGTGTGGAGAAATGACCCAAGCAAGCCACCGAACGAAATAAGCAATTAAGACATGAAAAGGATTTAGCATCTAAAAGCTAATTTGATTAGATTGGTAAATATAGGTAAACACAGACAAATACACTTAGCTACTATTCTTTGCTTCTTATCAATGCAAAGTGAATGAGTTGGGGTTTGCTAGCCTAATTAACAATTCATTGATACCCACACATAAGTGGATTGTCTTGATTACAACTGCAATGCTTCTTGTTAAGTTGTTGTGGGTCATACACAGGTTAGTTGGTTTGCCAGTGCTAGGAGGGCCAAGAATTCTTACTCCTCCAGAACACGTGTTAAAGTATGCGGCGTAGGCGTTGACTCCGTGCGTGCTCCAGGGCTGCCAAGCTCCCCTCCCCACCACCCCACCACCACCTCCTCCTCCTCCTCCACCCGTGAGCACGCCACATCCCCGCTCCTCTGCCTACCTCCCAACGCTTCCCCCCCAGCTGCCGCCAAACAGCTGTTGGCAAGCTCCGGGCTCGGGGGAGAAGCGGGAACGTGGCACGCTCAGGGGAGGAGGCGGGACCGGGGCAGGGATTTGGGGAAGGAGTTGGAATATTGGCAGGGAGGGGGCGGAGTTGGGGCGGGGACTTTGGGGAAGGGGTGGGAAGAGACGAGGCAGGGGAGGGGCCTCGTGGAAGGGGTGGAGTGGGGGCAGGGCTGGGGGCAGAGGGGGTGGTCGAGCACCCACGGGAAAGAGGGGAAGTCGGCGCCACATGACATGCGGGACAGCCTGTGGACATCTGTTGTTTTCCTACAGCCAAATCGGAGGTCCTTAGTCCTCACTCAAACAACACTCCCATTGACTTCAATGGCTTTTGCTTGAGTAGAACAGAGAGGCTGGGTGTGGGGGTGAGGCCCTGAAAGAGACACGGGGAAGCTGGGTGCAATGCCACAAACCTCTTGTGTAACTGTCACCTTGGGCAAGTGATTTCATAGTTCTCCTCCTTTAGCGCCTCACCTGTAATATGGGGACAATAATGCTTCTCTTGTCTGTTTAGATAGAGAAACGCTCCCGGGGCAGGGACTGTCACAAACTATGTGTCTGTACAGTGCCTTGCACAATGGGGCCCGGTCTACAGGCGCTATTATAATACCAGTACTAAATAATAACTAAGGAGGTCGGGATTTGGCCCTGAGTGTTGTAAAATTCATGATCTGGAATTTAAATCTGCAAGTGATGCCTGGTTTTTTGAACATAGAATCAATGTGCCCATTGTTTAATCATCCTGCTCTTTTCCTTCTAGGTAATGTGACCAGGAACTGCACAAGCCAAGGCTGGGCAGACATGTATCCTGCCCCCTATGCAGCAGCTTGTGGGTACGATACCAACAGCACTCCAGGAGTAGAGGTCTGTAAAGCCCTGATGAGTAGAATTCAATATGGCTCTTTCCTCAATCCCCTGACCGCTTCACCTCTTTTTTCCCTTTCACCCCCTGATCCTCAAGGTCTAACAAGAAAGTCATAGAATCATAGAATATCAGGGTTGGAAGGGACCTCAGGAGGTCATCTAGTCCAACCCCCTGCTCAAAGCAGGACCAATCCCCAATTAAATCATTAAGTCATTGTCTTTCTGACCGAGTTCACCTGGAAATAGAGCTCAAGCATTCCTGCTAGTCAGCATTGACACCAAAGAGCCAGGTGTTAAGCACCTGCAAAAACCCATTGACTTCAATGGGAATTGCAGGTACTCAGCACCTCTGGAAATAGGGCATCTGCTTATGTATAGATATAGCTGCCTCACTTTAGATATCCAAGTTTGAACATTTTCAGCCATAATGCCTTTTCCCCCTAAAGAATTTCCAAAGTTCTTGGCAAACTACGGTCACCCTCTAGACAGAGTCCACTTGCCAGCTTTACCTTCGTTAAGTAGATACGGTGACCTCAGTATTTGCAGTGTTACCTAAATGTCCTATAGTTACAGGGTCTGCTGAAGGGGTACATTGGCACAGGTCTATTCGCATCAGTGGAGTGACGCTGAGAATCTAGAAAGCTGTAGGGAATACCTGGGGCATGGCAAATACTCAAGTAACGTTATTCAGTTTTCTAAGAAAACTGTCAAGTGTTTAGGAGTGTTTCTGTGTGCGTAATTAATGGTGCAGATATCATTAATATCACGGAATCATAGAATATCAGGGTTGGAAGGGACCTCAGGAGGTCATCTAGTCCAATCCCCTGCTCAAAGCAGGACCAATCCCCAGTTTTTGCCCCAGATCCCTAAATGGCCCCCTCAAGGACTGAACTCACAACCCTGGGTTGAGCAGGCCAATGCTCAAACCACTGAGCTATCAATGTGCGTGTCCATGTATATATATATATATAACATAGGAATGATATCGGTAACAGAACAAGATGGAGCATTGCACGTTATATGTTGGGACATACGGTCTCTACATGCCCCACCTCTGTATTAAAAATGGGGGTGGTCACGTAATGTATAGCAGACGTCCATGCGCAGCATTTAGCCAGAGGGTTGAACTTGGTCCCTCACTGGAACTTGGCCACGGATGTCAGGACCACATGGCTCTGTCTGTCTGTTCCCTGGGTCGTTACCCATTTCTGCCTCGGTGCTCCAGGCTCTTCAGGGCGGGGGGTTTATTGTAAAGCAGCGTGAGTGATTAGAGTGACATATCAACAGTAATAAATAACTGGCCAGAGGCTTATGCCACAAATAGCTGCCGATGTTAATGGGAAAAGAAGCCAAGAAGTCAATGGGCCATGGAGATTGAACTAACCTCTCACCCCTAAGAGGGTTCCCAATCATAGCCAGCTGACACAAGGAGACCTGGATTGAGATTTTCAAAGCTGACTAGGAAATTTAGCCGCCTAACTCCCATTGAAATTCATGGGAGCTGTGTGCCTAAATCCCCTAGTCAACTTTGAAAATCTTAGCTTTGGAGTCGGCCGGTAGGCTGTACTAGTGAAGCGTGAGACGTGACTGGATCCATGCTTTTGTCTCCCATAAACACAGCGCCACTGTATGCATGTCTTTCCCTGCATTACTGCCTGTGTCAGCATAAGTGATTGCTAGGCAACAGGAGGCCTAGTAATAAAAGTATCTCTATATTAACAGACACTTGTATCTAGCCCTTATGGCTCCTAAGTCTCTCCCAGTACTCCCACATTACTGAGAGAATCAAGTGATTACATGGAAAATCTCAAGAGGGCTTAGCGAGCCTTAATAACGGCCAAATCCGACAGAAAACGCTAAAGGAGACTTGCACAAAGAACATCAGTGCCCTATTGAAGAGGGAGCTTTAGTCAGCTGCTGGGGCCCACCACAGCTTCACCTCTTCAAGTGTCTTGTTTCTAGGATCAAAACTTAAGGCCCGGGCTCCAAGTTTGGAAACCCATTGTTACGGCTCAGGAATGCGAAAGGCCTCCTTTAAGAACTCTAGTTTGTGTTCTGACCACAAGGGGATTTGGGAATTCCTGTTACCGGCTTTGAAGACCCAAAGGATTGCAGCATTGCATAAATGTTTCGTTACCAAGAGAACACACATTGTGTTCTTTTAATTCGCTCTTAATTATTTTCTTTTGACTCACACTGCTTTGTGATGCCGCTTGAGCCCAAATGCGGCTTAGCCGCTAATATGCTGTACGTTACCCAACTGTGAAGATGAATAGAAGTGATTTGTTGAGTTAGTTATCACTTTTGGGGGCAGGGAGAGGGAGGATTCGAAAGAGGGAGGAAGACGGAGTGTATCAGCCAGTGAGATGTGAGGTCCACCCTAGGGTGATGTCATCCAGGCTTGAACATCTCCTGAATTTTTAATGTCTACTAAGCACAACTCAAAAACAACATGAAAAGTATGAAATATGCATAAGCGCTTTTTGGAAGACTTTGTTCCTGAACTCTGGCAGCCCAGGGAAGGGGTTGGAATGGGGGCAGAGAAGAGGTGGGAAGAGGCGGGGCGGGGCCTCACAGAAGGAGTGGAGTGGGGGCGTGGCCAGGGCAGCCAGCGGGGGGTGAGGGGTGGTCAGTGGTGCAGCCCTCAGGCCAATGTACTAGTCCTCATGTGGCCCTCATGGTCATTTGAGTTTGAGACCCCTGATCTAGTCTGACCTCCCGTATCACACAGGCCATAAAACTTCCCCAAAATAATTCCTTTTGAACCAGAGCATCTATTTAAAAAAAAATCCAGTCTTGATCTAAAAATTGCCAATGATGGAGAATCCACCATAACCCTTGGTGAATTGTTCCAGTGATTAATCACGCTCACTATTGGATAAAGGCCTAAGTGTGCAAACTGTTAACTGCCTTGAATGTGTGTGTAAATGTGGCCTACAAATGTAGAGCAAATCAGTCCCCTGGTGTTCTACAGAATCGCTACAATTGCTGAATGCTTTTTCAGAGCAATGGTGCTCATAGAGTTAATACTACTAACACTGCGTTATATCACATTTCATCTGATGTCCTCCGGGCTCTTTACAAACATCAATGGACTCGCTCTGATCTCAGTTACACTGGGGTAAATGTGGAAGTTACTCAGTTGAAGTCAATGTAGTTATCTCTGCAATTACCCTGGCGTAATAGAGATCAGAATCTGGTCCACGCTAATTAATCTCACAACCCCCCTGTGATATAAGTGGTGGTGTTCCTAAGGAACTGGAGACATGGAGAGATTAAACAAATTGCCTAACATCCAACAGAGAGTCAATGGCAGAGCTAGAGTCAGAACCCCGGAGTCCTGACGTGCAATCCCTAGCTTTTATTAACAGAACATAATCCCTTTCTCTTTTAGTCTGAGTAATGGTTTAGTGACCCAAGCACAGGACTCAGCCAAGTTCCCAATTCCCTCTGTGGCCTGGGGTAGATCATGTTAACTCTGTCTTAGTTTCCCGATCTGTAGAGTCGGGGGCTAGAATGCCGACACATCTCCTTACCTGGCCAACATCTTCCATTATGCCCCAGGATCAGAGACTCCCAGGATGTGCCACCTCCCCTCTCCAGGAGGGGAGACGGTGGTGCATCATGGAAGATGTAGTACATTTGGGGAGCCCAGCCTCTAGAGGAGAATGGAAACATGAAGCAACCAAACTACAACTCCAATGAAGCACCACACGAGCATTTCTGAATCAAAATATTTGTGTTTTCAGCCAACATATTTTGGGGTTTGATTTTTTGCCAAAAAGTCATAGTCTTTTTTCTGTAGAAATAAAACCCATTTTCATCCCAGCTCTATCCCCAGACTGTGTTGATTAAATTAAACCATCTCACACCCTGTGTTAGTGGATGAACCAAAGTGATCTGTTGCCAATGCCCTGTATTACTAAGTGTGCAGCATTCCCCTTCTGCATTAATATCACCATGTAGCCACTTCTATGGTTAAATAAATAAATACTGCATTCTGTAGGGTCCTTTTCCTTGTCAAATCACTGCATAAATAGGGCCTGATCAAAGACCTCTTGGGGTCAATGCCATTGTTTCCATTTGCTTCAATGGGTTTTAGATCATGCCTTCTGCCATTTTACACCTGAAAAGGGTGTTTTCACTATGGTAAGCTAGGAATTAGTGAGGGATATTGTATGAAGTGTTTATTAAGGAGGAATCTTTGATGGCTCCTAAAAGACCTAATCATTGCCTCTTTTCTCTATGTTGGCAGCCGACGTTCTATGACACAGTGAAGACCGGTTACACCATCGGATATAGTTTATCTCTCATTGCTCTCACTGCAGCTATGATTATTTTGTGCCTCTTCAGGTGAGAACCTGGGCATGGAGGGGAAGGGAATGTGCAGGGGTGGGGAAACAGATTGTTTAATTCCGAGGACCTGAGCAGATTCTTGGCTATAGGCTGCGAGTGCCTTGCATTTGGAATGCCCGGCAACCCCTTTCCAGAGCAAGGGTGGCTGGTGGCAGTGGAGGGACACATATGGTTGAAGTTTTCTCCAAGAAGGACGCAGTCACACATTTTGGGGTGACTCATCTGTGTGGCATTTGAACTGCGCCATTGGCATTGGAACATGCAAGCCCAATCTTGGGCACCACATAGCTCAGTTAAGCAGAATGCCACCTGTGCCTTAGAAACAGGCAGATCTGTCCTCCAGCGTCTTCTGACCTATTTTAACCGCTGGATATAGAGCAACCACACAATATTATGGTGATGGTGCAATATGCCTACCATGGAGGACTCAAGGCTGGGGGCTGCTTTTGGAAGCCCAAGGGCCAGTTTTGGTGTCTGATTTGCAGCTGTTTCCCGTAGGACAATGGGCAGAGATCTTAGAGGCTTGCGATGTCTGATGAGCTTTTACTGAATAGAGAGAATAGCGGAGAACCAAACAACCTGGAGATGAAAAAGACTTGCTAGATTCTGTAGTCCATCCCCTAAAGCCAATGCAGAAGGGTATCTAGTTCTAATGCTTTTCCCCAATCTTGTACCAAGCAACAGGGCTTCCACCATTTCCCTAGGGAGAGTATTCCACAAGCTAAGAGACTCCTTGTATGAAATGAGATATTTTAATGCTCCAGAGTAGTCTGTCCACCGGCTCCAGTTGACCTTGCACAGTACTAGAAGACAAGTGTATGACAGAAGTGTATGGCAAGGTATGCCCTGCAACGATCCATCTGATCTTAACAGATGTTCCTTAAGAGGTTTGTTTAAGGTTGGTTGATTAGTCCTGATTCTTAGTTAAACTAAGACCTGTTTATGCATCTGCGGCAGCACAAAATGACATTAAAGCAAGCAGAAACAACCCCTGGAGAATACCGCCACTCACAATGCCTCCCTGACAAGCCCAGAATGGGTACAGGGGCTCTACGCCACCACTGCTCCCAGCCCCCTGCTTTGGGGGTGGATTGTGACTGTGGCCACACTGCACTGCACTAGAGCCTACAAGGAGCTGGAAGAAGCAGGGCATAAATTAGAGCAGCCCTGAGGCTGATGTAACTTACACCTGGGCTGGACAGATACCTTCACGGCTCCAGCATATGGAGAACGATCTTTGCCCCACACTCACGTCATCCCAGTCCCCAGCGCAGGAACAGAGTGACTGAGAATCAGGCCCATTATGTTATTTATGCCTGTAAAACTTGCGCATCTCCAGGATATTAGACCTCTTGCTTTTAATTGCTGGGAAATGTCACTTGAAAACCCCAGAGTTCCTTGATCCAGATAGATCGTCATAATCTGCTAAAGCCTATGGGATGGAATAAGCCCAGTGTTGCTCTTAATGTCAGTTACCCTAACTTATATCTTTTAAAGTTAAAATATAAGCCACATTGCTGTATAAAGTATGCAAATATTTATTAATTTTGGCTTGAGCTGTTCAGAAAATGGAGTTTATCCTGCTGACAATGTCAACTTTTTGGCAAAACACTCAAATCAGAAATATTCTGGATAAAGCAGAAGTTTTTCACAACACATTCTGGCCAGAAGAGTAATGTATTGAGATGAAGTCCTGATGTTTAAAAATGCTATTTTTCTCTCTCTCCCACTCCACAACAGAAAACTGCACTGCACTCGAAATTACATCCACATGCATCTCTTCATGTCTTTCATCATGAGAGCCATTGCAGTTTTCATAAAGGACTTCATCCTCTTTGAGAGCGGCGAGTCTGACCACTGCTCTGCGAGCTCAGTAAGTAGCAGCGACCAGCTGACGTTTTCGGATGCCAGCTGGTTTGGTTCAGCCCCCTTAATTGGGGAACAAAATAATGAACACGGAAAGGCAGGCAGGGAAATGCTGGGGGAAGCTTTTAGTTGTTGTTGCGCTGTATTGGAAAGGAAGCAAAAAACCCGCTGGCTTCAGCCTAACGTTGAGAAAGAGATTGCAGCAGAAATTCCTCACTCAGCAGATGTTGCTTTTTAATTGTCAGTGCCTCGGTCTCTCAGCTGCGATGATGAAGCTGGGGTGATAAATGATGAGAAGAGTTTGGGATCTTCTATACCTTACAAAATCAGGCTACTGAAAAATAGTTTACTGGCCAACCGCCCTGGAGCAGAGGAAAGCAGCTCCTATCCTCTGCCTGTGGCACTTAATAGTCTAGTCTTCTGTAGGTCTCATTTACTTTGGTCTCATTTCCATTGTTGGGTTTAGTGTGTGGTTGCTGCATGGTGTTTGTGGCTTGTGATATAGATCTAGGGGTCCCTTCTGGTCTTAAACACTGTGACCATGAAAATGGTCCACCCACCCACTGCTTCCATTGTCCACCCTAGCTCCATGGCTTCTTTCACATGGTCCCCTTCATGCTTGGAACAGCCTCTCAATTAATATTTGCCAAGCAATCTCCCTCCCAGACCACCCTGAGACCCATCTGTTCCATGACTCATTACAGATGTCATGACCACGTTGCTCTTTCTGTTTGTTCCCTAGGTTGTTACCCATTTCTGCCTCAGTGCTCCAGGCTCTTCAGGGTGGGGGGGGTTTATTGTAAAGCACCGTGAGTGATTAGAGTGATATATCAACAGTAATAAATAACTGGCCAGAGACTTGTGCCACAAATAGCTGCCAATGTTAATTGGAAAAGAAGCCAAGAAGTCAATGAGCCATGGAGATTGAACTAACCTCTCACCCCTAAGAGGGTTCCCTCTAGGTCATGACTGAGGCCCGTTGATGGAAAGCTTCCATTGCAGCTACCCCTCCGATAACCATTCTGTAGCTAAAGGAAGGACGTTAGCCTGCTGAGCTCTTAGCTTGGCGCCTTTACAAATGTGAATGAACCACGAGAGAAGATCGTTGCACCTGCTAGTACACCAACTTTTCACCCCAATCCCTTGGCTATTGCTGTTGGGTGTTTTATCCAGAGTAAAGTCAATGCTCAGCGCAACCAAGTGAATGGCTAGATGGTCCACCAATATTTTAAAGACATGTGGAGCATAATTCTTCTTGCTCTACTGGACTGCACCTTCCTGTTGCAAATTCTGCACCCGTCCTGCCACCACTTCTTGTGCAACCCCCGGCAAGAAAGTTCACACGCAAATAACCACCCAACCTACATGGATAAAAAGTTCTTTCCAAACGTTCCTCTGGCCACCTTGTGGAGAATCAAATCAAAAGGGGTACAAGTACTATTGGATGGATGGGGGGATTTGGATTCGGTGAACGTATTTTCCCACTGTTCACCCAGTTGTAAACTCTGATTCTTGGGGGGGGAAAAGTGGAAAAAACTATTTTTAATGTAAATTATATTGAAAATCAGCCCCTCCAAAGCCCTGTACTCAGCAGACCTAACTCCCAGGGCAACTCACTGTTCAGCACGTTACCTGAGTCGGAATTAGGCCCCAATCCTCAAAAGTAATGACTAATTCCTGTTGATTTTAATGGCATTTAGGTGCCTGAATACCTTGAGGGCTCTGGGCCTTCATCCTGTCTCAAGATGTAGATCCTAGCTCTGAAGGTTCAGTCCCTGGGCATTACTAAACTGGCAGTTCGTACACCCATGAAAACAGGACGTCTTTAGGGCCCACTAGCCTCAGCATAAACAAATCCAAATTCTGCAAGAAGTGTGAACGACCCTTTAGATGCGTATGCCATTTTTTAAAAGCCCATTTGGTTTGCTGCAGTGGGGTTGTGTTGATTATTTAGCCAACAGCAGGAAACCTCAAAATTACAGCATTAACCAAATTGCAAAGCTTCTCATCTAGTAGAACCAGATAGTTAAGAAAACCAGTGGTGAGAGGCAAATGGCTTTCCATGTGTGTTGTCGCGAAGCTGCCGGGGCGCTGGTTTGTTGGTCTTTTCCCCACGTGACAATAGCTGTTGCTAAGGTTAAAAGAATTTTGGAGGGTGGGGAAGAGAAAAGTATTCCCAGCTCAATGCACCCCAGTGCACTCATGACTTGGCAAACAAGGCTTATTGTCATAAGTAAATGTTGCAGGCGAAATTGACCATGGCTTGCAGCGCTTGTGTAAAGGAGCGCAGACCCTTTGTCCTGCGTGAAGAAGATTCAATAATGAAAAGCTTTACAAACGTTTCTTTGCCCGCCGGCCAAAGCAATTAAGCACATCACTAAAGACAACGGTGATGAGCTCTCCTGGCACACACAGAAACAGGAGGCTTGACCTTTAGTAGCGGGCTTTGCTGTCCAGGGATTCTCAGCTGGGTTTCCCAGGGGAAGAACTAGCACGGCGGAAGGCTTGCTTTCTTCAGTGGCGTTGGGTGGTCAGTGAAGAAATCGAAAGATCTGATCTCGAAATTACTTGGAGTGGGGAGTCCTACGGGCTGTGTTATACAGGAGGTCAGAGCAGGTGACCACAGTGGTCCCTTCTGGCCCTGAAATCTATGAATAATGACTGAGTAAACCCACAACTTATTGCCTAAGCTACTCAAATTCTAGTTCCTTTAGACGCTGCAAGTGAACACGCTTTTTTCTCCTAGGCCCCAGTTTTTCTCGTTATTTAAGCCTGCATGTAATTTTAAGCCTCTGAGTCATCTCAGTGGGGTTACTCGCATGTTTGAAGATGTGCATATGTAACATCAACAGACCCCAGTCGTTGGTGGGCAGGATTGAACTGGGGACCTCTGGAGCTTAGTCCATGAGCTAAAGCCAACTGGCTGTTAGCTAAGGCTGTAGAGCAGACTCATTTTATATCTCTCTCTAAGTGGTCTCAGTGCCATTAGATGCACCACACCCAAGAGGTGTGTGGGTTACACATATGCTGAAGCACCTTGCTGAATCTGGGCCTGAACCTGCTAGATTCATAGACTCTAAGACCTGAAGGTGACCATAGTGATCACCTAGTCTGGCTTCCTGTATAATACAGGCCATAGAACTTCCCTGAAGTTAATTTCTCTTTGAACTGGAGCACAGATCTTCTAGAAGAATATCCAGTCTTTGTTTTAAAATTGCCAGGATTAGAGAACCACACCACCACACTCCTTGGTAAATTGTTCCGGTGGTTAATTATACTCACTGTTAAATATTTCCAGTCTGAGTTTGCTGAGCTCAACTTCCACCCATTGGAGCTTGTTATACCTCTGACTGCTAGATTGAAGATGCCTTTATTATCAAATTTCTGTTCCTTGTTTAGGTACTTACAGACACCCCCACTTCAACATTCCACCCTACGCACGTTGTTTTTGTCTTTCTCTGTCTCTCTTTTTCTGGAAGCCACTGTGTGAAACCCAATCACCAAAGCCACTAACCTGGCAGAAGAATTGAGCTGAAATTTTGGGTTGTTTTTTAAAAGAGCAGGACTTTGATCAGCTTCATTAATGTGGCACCTAGATGCTATGGGAATTGGCAGATTAGACATCCAGGTTAGATGGAGACAGAAAGGCAGATAGATAGATAGATAGAGGACTAGATCCACAGCTAAAAGACAATGGAACTATGCAGTTTTACATGAGGTGAGGATGTGGTCGAGGGTACATAGTTTCTCTTCAACTTTTTGAGTTCCAGAAAGACTAGTTGGTTCACTCCAGACAGCAATTCCTCTTTACAAAGGAAGGCAAGCTATATACAGCCCAACTGCGAAGAATGCACCCTCTGATCTTCTATTTTAAGAATGTGAACAGGTATTTCTGTTAGTTCAGCAAGATCTTACTCAAGAAACTGTAAAGAAACCTGTCCCTATAATTTTTAGAACAGACATTAGCTTAGGTTTAGGGGGTGGCTTGTGTTCGCTAAAGCAAATGTTTCTGTAGCTCCCTGGAGAACAGGAGATTATAGACTGTGTGGAGAAGCTGAGGGCTAAATAAGGAGAGACACCTGACAAGATATGGGTGACTCGCTTGATCAGCACCCTGAATACTTAATTAAATCAAAACCAGAAAAGCGGGTCAAAATCCAACGCGATTATGCATTGAAGTCATTAATAGTCAAACACCTATTGAATTCATGCGGGATCATCATCCAAGAGCCAGGTGTACAACGATGAAGACAGGGCCAGTGGGATTTTCAAAAGCACCCTAAGTGTGTAAGGCACCTAACTCTCACTGAAAGCCCACTTAGGTGCTTTACCTTTGTAAAGCTGGCCCAAACTGCTTACATTTAGCCTTTGCCAGGACAGCGGGAGATAACTTCGGTCCCAGTGTTAGGTTTTGTTTGAAAAGAAAAACAATCTCAGAACTTTTCCTCGGTGTTTACTTGGCCTTTTCCCAGGCCAAACTGACTTGGATGACTGAGTTTGGACTCTGCCAGGGGGCCTGTCTATATGGACAGTTAGTGCGCGGCAGTCTGGGATGTAAAGCTACAGTGCAGTAGCCGGCCATGCGCTAACTAGCCCTGTGGACCCTGTTACCACACACTCATTGTGCACTGTGACCTACTCCACTTTGAAACAGGAATAGGTCAAAGCTCACTAACGTGGGAGTGTCTGTGTGTGCCCACTGGCAGTGTCTGTGTGTCAGGCTGTAGAATGCCACGTGTTATCTGTCCATATAGACGAGTTCAGCGTGGAGTTAAAACCGAATAAGGACGTAAGGGTTGGGCCCTTTAATATTCTAGTGGGCTCCTGTTTTCATGTGTTCTCTTGTCTTCTGAAATGGTCACTGGGTTTGAACACTTCACGTTCACATTCTCCCCACCCATGAGTTAATTCGGAGCCAAATCTGTTTGGTCATTGTGAAGTCTGGGCGGAAAATACATGTTATATTTTAAAAATAATCTGACCGCACTTTAAAACTAGCAAGAATCTAGCTCTGTGAAATCAATGAGCTGCACTCTGGCCTCGTTTTAATCAACTGAGTAAGGAGGAGGGAGGAGTGAGGCCCTCACGCGCCCACTTGTTTGGCAATCCTGGATCTTGGGTCTGTTGTGGCGCACAACCCCTGCTCTGGATACTCCTCCCCCCCCCCATTAGCAAGTGATTGAGAGGTGCAGAGATTTCCTGCTCGCTGGCAAAGGGGGAAGAAAGCTGCCCCTTTTCAAGGGGTGCAGTAACTCCTGTCTCCCCAGCCCCTTAGAGCCATTTGTACCTCGCCTCGCTCTACAGCCATGCTCTCATTGGTCGGCCTGCCCTTGCTGCCCTGCCCTTCTCTGCAAATCGGATGGGGCGCAGCCATGGTTGGGGAGTCACTGTTGCAGGGAGCATCATTAGCACGGAGCAGAAATCCACTGCAAATACAGAGCAGCGATTTCCCCAAGATGATGCCGGGTCGAGCTGCCCCGATCCGCTCTGAACCCCCAAACCCTGCACAACACTGACCAAACTGCTCCCATCGACTCAGGAAGGAGGGGGTTGCGCTGCCTTGCCTTCACTTCCCCCTTCCATGCTTAATGGACACATTTGGCTGTATCTGCGCTCGGTGGAGGGGGCCTGTGTGAGTCTGCTGAGCCTGATATGACATCCTGAATAGAACGGGCTCAGCGGAGGTGATAATTTCGCTGCTCAGAATATCCCCCCTTCTTCAGGCTACATCAAGAAAGTCCCCGCTGCCTTTCCAGGGTCTCCGGTGTGGAATATCCCACACAACAAATCCTGCACGCAACAAATTTGATTTGAACAAGCAGGGTTTGTTAGACACAACAAAACCTGCCTCTTGGCAGGGGATTAGACTAGTTGACCCTTGCGGTCTTTTCTAACCCTATGGTTCTAATAACATCGAATTACACCACTGCCGATTTCCTGAGTAACAGTAACAAACCCACAGGCACAGTCCGTGTCTGTCAGGAGAAGGACGGAAAGAGAGAGAGAGAGAGATCTCATAAATAACATCAGGAGGACAAACCCAGCAAAGTGAAGGGGGGGGTGGAGAGGAAGACATGGCGCGGTTGCCAATTTCCTTTCAATCTCATGCTAGCACTTCGAGGTTCACTTCACTGGAGTCACTGCGAGGCTATAGAAACGACCAGTGAGAGACAAAGAAACAGGCTCAGACCAGAGCCCTTAATTAACGGAGTCCCTAATGATCAAAACATCGACCATTGTTTAAAAAAAAGGTGACTGCCCTGTGTGCAAATTCCTGTTTCAGTGTCTGGGTTAAGCGAGGGGGCGTTTTCCGAGTTATCACAGGTGACTTTTGCGGGTGAAGCACACATGAGGCCACAAGCACCTACAGAAAAGAAGGGGCTGGATTGTCACTGCTCTTGCTCCCCTGCTCAATTTGCCACGCCCGCTCTTGGGGTGAGGAAGAAGAGGGGCTATTCGGCATGAGCCAATGGACGGGGATGGATGGAGAGAGCAGGGAATGAAGGAGGCCCTAGCTTTGTCTTCTTCCCATTCGCGGGCCAGAGTCACTGGTCAGGTGCACAACGCAGGGAGCAAGCTGCTTTGCCACAGTGGGTGAAGCAACTTCCTCCTTCCCCAGCACAATGGAGGAGCTGGGAGTCCGAGTTGCATTTTGCGCTGCTGTGTGGTCGCTGGACCGCACAGCTCCCGACCATCCCTGACTCCAGACAGATTGTAAGGGTGCACTGGAACCCAGGGAGAATAACACATTGTACATGTCCTCACGGGTTCCGAACCATTTGTTTTTTTTTTTCCCTTCCTGCTGCTTTGATCCAGTGAATGAGAAACAGGAAACTAGATTGTGCTAATTTGAGGCAGGGCTTGTCTTTGTAATAAGTGTTTGTACAACATCTAGCGCCGAGGGCCCCTGATCCTTGCTGGGCATTACTGTATTGTAAATAATTGATAATAATAAAGGCAAGAGGGAGAATGAGAGACCAAAGGAAAAGACACGGATTATGTAGAGACCCATCCTTAAGATCTTGACCATCTTCCCCATTAGAACCTCAGTCTTGTATTTCTCTGGCCATTCTACCATAAGTTCTAATTCTACCGGTACCAGCAAGAGTTAATCAGTGTCACAACTTGGCTTTCTCTTGTGGAAATTAGAGTCAGGAACTTCCAAGGTTTTCTAGTCCCTTGATTATTTTAAAAGCTTTCACTTGACAAAAATATTGGGCAAGAAGCTCATTATAAATATGTGATTGATTTGTTCTAGTAATGAATGAAGGACCGTCAGCCCCATTCATGCAGTTGACTAAGGAGGCCATTCTATTTTTATTTCAGTTTCTAAACTCATCTTTATGTTGGTCCAATCAGCCAAAGGGCCTGCTAGCTCTGGCCACCATCTTGGGTACAGTCATGTAAGAGAAACCCAGGCCAGCATTCATAACAGCCCAAACCTACAAGGCCTAATTCTCTTCTCATCATGGTGTGATTTAGGAGAAACTAACTTCACAGAAGTCAGTGGAATGAGTAACCCCAGTGTAAAACTACTGTGTGAAGTTAACTGTGCCCAAGTAGGTGAGGGCAAAGAACCTCCTAGGACTAAATCCTTAGCTGATGCAAATTGCATAGCCTCGCTGACTTTAATAGAGTCCAGCAGCTTTACACCAGTTGAGGATCTGACTCTGACACTGGTTTATGCATTGCATGTTCGTATAATACCAGAAGCCACACCTTGTGTGACCTGTGTATTAATAGAGATGGATTTTAAATGTCTTGACATTTAAATCCTTTCAGCTGATATGAGTAGGGTTAAATCAGAAAGAAAGGGCACGGTTACACGATGGGGCCTGGGGATCCATTTGGGTCAGGCTGCTGCCTAAAGCTTGTTATGAATCACTATGGGCCCAATCCTGTTACAAATGAAATCAATGGCAAAACTCCCATTGACTTTAGCAGGACCAGGATTGAGCCTGGTAGCCTCTTCCCAGCCTCCCCAGTCCCCAGCGTGACACACAAGTGTAGCAGAGGGCAGGATTTGGCCTACTCAGTGTGTGTGTCTGTAGACATCCTGTATATCTCGTCTTCATGACAGCTGTAACTAACCTGTATCTCTGCATTAGAGATGGTCCTCAGTGTGGGCCTCCGTCTGAATGCTGTGGCGCAAACCCATCTCAGATGCATCTCATCTATGGCTGAGTAGCTTTGGAACTCCATGGGGCAGCGAAAGCTGAAGAACCATGTAGTAGAACATCTCCCTGGTGCACCAAGACCTAACGGGAACTCCTCGTCCCACTGAGTTTTTTTTCATGGTAGATGCCAAATTCCTTCTAATAGAGACACTGAAGAATTTCAGCTCCTCGTCTCACTTAAACCGAGATGCATTACATTTTGAGCCCATGGGAGCTGCAGCTTAACTGACTCAGTTAGAAGCCACTTCTTTTCTATCAGCACCCCATATTAAGGGCCTCTGGAAGCTCAGTGGATATGCACAGGTGCTAAGCTGCACTCCTCAGCAGCCTACAGGTCTGGGCCCTGAGCAGGTGAACCGGCTGAGAATTCAGCTAGTTTTGCAATTCAGCACTTTGTTTCATGACCTTAAAATGCCAAGAGGGAGTTTTCACAAGCACCCAGGAGATTTAGAAGCATGAGTCCCATTGAACTGGACCTGGTTTCCTCTTTATTGTAGAACAAAGGAAGTTAAAGGGGCGGGGAGAGGTGCAAACCCACTTGAATACAGGTTACAGCTGCAATAAAGGAAAATAGGGAATAAAGAGATGGGCTTTCACCAGCTCTGTCTAGTTTGCTCGGATTTGTAATTTGCTTTCTCTGCTGATATCTAAGAGCCTGGGTGGGGTGGGACAAAGATAAGCAAAGTGGCAGCACCCAGGGACTGACTGTCTCAGGAACTGAACACCCTCAGCTCCCATCAACATCATCTGGAGTTTCTGAAAATGAGTCCCTGGGGGTGGAATCTTGGCCTGTTGAAGTCAATGGGAGTTTTGCTCCTGGCTTTAGTGGGAGCAGGATTTCATCCCTAGCAGCCAGGCTTGGTTCTTCCACAAAGGGCAGGGTAAACAAGGGGCCCATGGGAGCAACAGATTGGGCGGGGGGGGTCAGCAAAAATGTTTACAGCCACATTTTCAGATGCGCTCACTAGATTCTGGAAACGCGTCCTGCTCTCTCACTTCCACTGCATGAGCAGTGACTGAGCTTTGCCGCCCATCCTCCCAAGTCAAACACCCAAGGGTTAGGAGATAAAAGTGAACAGTCAGCCGCCCCTAAGGAAAGGAGATGAGAAGGGAATGTTGCCTGAGATTGTATAGATTCAACAGGGGTCTTTGTATGCTACCTTTTCAAGGGAGGTCCAAACCAGAGTCCGCAATCTCTGCTGGAAATCCATCGCATGTCTCCCAGTAACGGCACACTGGGGGTTTGCAGATGAGAGCTGCTCTAACATCCACCCATTGCTAAGAGCCCCCAAGGGCCTATCTGCTAGATGACCATAGCCAGAGCACAGCAAACTCCACCCCTGGCTCCTCCCCACTCCGGACGCGCCTCTTATGCTGGAGGTTGGCTTAGGAGCCGGTTACACGGGTTCTGTGCCAGAGGAGATGTTTACACTTCCTCTGGGTCTTATGCACAGAGAATGGACTGAAAGGAGAGGACCTGCTCCTAGGTGTTTTCAGAAAGGAGACAGGAAAATTGGTAGAACATAATGCAAGACTCATCTGCCCCCATCAACCATCCCTCAGTACAGACAGTGACGCCCCGGCTAATAAGCTATATTCCCCCATAAGTACCTCGTTCAAAAGACAAGCCATCCTATGGAATACAACCCCACCAAGCGCCAAGCAGAGAGTGTTGTCCTATTAGGAGGGGAAAAAAATCTGTATTTGGAGCCTAATTCTGATCTGATGCCTGGTGCAACCCCTGCTGAAATCAGTGGAAGATGCATTGTGTAGCTGAATACAATATGGGGCCCTTGGGCATTTAGATTATACGGTGATTGGTGCTTTATTGGTATATAGAGTCATGAGACATGAGGCTGAAATAATGAGATCAGGGCTTCATCATACCATGAAATTGGATGAGCAACATAGCTCTCCAGTTATTACAGCCCTATTACTATTTAGTGCAATATACCTAGAAGTCCCAATCATGGATTAGGACCCCGTTGTACTAGGACACACACACCGTGAAAAGATACTCTCTGTCTCAAACAGCATATAATACAAACGTAAGACGAGAGTCAACAAGTGGATACAATAGGGAGGAGGCAGAGGAGAAAAGATAACAGCGAACCCATAAATGTTCCCCTGCTGCATTTGGACATGCCAAGAATGTGCAAGCCCAAATGCACTGCAATATAATCCTTGAAATGCAAAGACTAATAATTACATATTGTTACACTCCAGATCCACCACCCATTTCCTGCTCTCCTAAGCATACATCAGCAGTGTTGGCTTGAAATGAACTAGAATCTCTCCAACTCTGCCCTACCCAGGATGTTGGCAGAGGTGGAGGAGTCTACTGTCTTCCCATTTGACAGCAATCTGTTCGTTAAATCTGCCTTTTTAATCTTTTTTTTATCTCGAGCCTTGCATTTGAATTGCCAATATTGTAGAAATCCATTCTTGGCTTGCTGATTGATCAGGTTCATTCAGAAGGCAGCAGCTTAAACAGCTAGGTCCAAAGGGATGGCTTGTCAGATGAAAGCGAAAGTGGTCTGCGAAAAGCCATCGGGAAGGTGTGAATCACAAAGCCCCTCTCAAAGGCATCAGTTCATCTTGTGGGGAAGGTTTAGAGCCGAGGCTGGTGCTGTGAGAGCTCTTCATGTTCCGAGGAGAAGAGCATCATCTCTTCCCCGCTGGGACGCTGCCTTGTTCAATATCCGCAATTACAAAATGCCAAGTGCCTGCTGAATCAGACTCTGGAATCAAAGAACTGGCTGAGCCAGAGCATTTCTCCCTGCACTTACCTGATTGCTCCTGGCAGCAGTTCACAAAATAGCTTGCATTGCAGGCACGCAGAGAAATCGGCAAATAAGGCTCCAGCTGTTCTCCTAGCTGGAAAGCAAGTTAACTGTTTGCCTGCTCTTGGAGACCTCCATTAGAGTATCTCCCAGTCTTTTAGGTGGAACATGCAGTTATGCATGCACTAGGCACTTCCAGGTTGACCCCACCTGCCCTACTGCTGCCTATATCTTGGGTAGAACTCACCTGCCGTGCTGTCAAATGATTCAGGTACATCCAGCTTGCAATTAGCGACCTAGAATATATCTAGAAGTCCCAATCATGGATTAGGACCCCTATGGATTGGGACTTCTAGGTATAGGTGGAATGAGCCTGCTAGAAGGAAAAGAGCTTTCAGCGCAGACTGAATGTGGCTCTGTTCTTATAAATCTTAGTCCATGAGCATTAAGTACTATTCATAGAGCATGATTAGGAATCAGGAAATCCTAAATTCTAATCTGGACTCCAGCACTGACTCCATCTGTGGCCTTTGGGAAGTCACCTAATGCCCACATTTTCAAAGTAGACTCAGCTTGTGTCTCAGTTACTGGGTGCCTGCTCTGGACACAGCTATCATGGTAGTTGCATCCAGGGAAAAGGGTTTGAGTGACGCACACGTCGATCGCGGCTGTTGGTTTGGGAGATGCACCCAGCAATAACGGTAGGATTCACAAAGATACTGAGGTGTCGAGCTCATTGAAAACAATGGGAGTTAAGCCCCTAAATAACCTGAGGGCCTGGTTTTCAGGCAAGCTGAGCATCCACAGCTTCCACTCACGTGGTTCGGAGCCAGGCGTGCTCAGCACCTCTGACGATCACGCGTCTAGTTAACTAAAATCAGGTACCTAAAAACTGGGGCACCAAAAATTAAAGGCCACTTTTGAAAATTTGGGCTTCCCCTTCTGTGCCTCAGTTCCCCCATTTGTAAAATGAGTAGAGTAACACAGTGACTGACCTCCCAGAAGTGTTATGCAGATGAGTTAGTTCATGTCTGGCACGCGCTCTGCAGGTGAAAAATGCTGTATAGATGCTATTGTTTTAGGGCTATCACAAGTTTAGGACTCAGTCCTGCTTCTGTTGAAGTCACTGGCAAAGCTTACCAGGTGTGATCCTCACTTCTGCTCCGGCTCCCGTATGCCATGTGAAAGGACTGGAGCAGCTTAAACAGACCCTAAAGAATCTGGATCTGGCCTTGGAAGGATTCTCCAGGCAAAAGTACTGTTGTAGGCAGCTGTAAAGCTGTGTTCCGATGACCTCCTCACAAGCCCTGGGGTCGGGGGTGCATTGGGGCAGGGTTAGGGGTGGGAGGGGTATGTCAGGATGGGGGCTCCAGAACACAGCGCGGCAGAGTTTCCAGGCAGTGCTACAGCCCAGGGACACTGCCATAACTTAGACAGGCCCCCAGGGCTGTCTGAATTTCACCAGGAGCCCCAGAGCGGCCAAGGGTTGGGAGGTCACAAAAGCAGCTTAAAGCCACCTTAGGCTTCCTCCCAATGGGCTGCAAGTTCTGTGCAGCATCCCTGAGACGTGCAGGACAGACTATGATCCACTGTTGCTTCAAAGAGAGCAGAGTCTGACGCTTGCTCTTTATACAGGCTAAATGTGCAATATACCCCAATTTCAGCTATCCCTTCTCCACCCTTAGGGGCATTTGAATAATGACCTAGTGCCACTTCTTTCACGCTAAAAGAACAGGAGGACTTGTGGCACCTTAGAGACTAACAAATTTCTTTGAGCATAAGAATTGGTTAGTCTCTAAGGTGCCACAAGTCCTCCTGTCCTTTTTCCACAGACTAACACAGCTGCTACTCTGAAACCTTCTTTTACGCTGTACTTCTGAAAGGGACACCGAGAGATGCACGGAGGTACAGCACTCTTTGGCACTGCAGATTGGCTGTGCCATCCATAAACTTTGCAGCTCCCGCTTTTGGAGCGTTCCCGTGTTTATGATTATGTGGGAATACCCAGAGTCATTAGTCATGGGGGATTATGATGCAGGAGCTTTTAGTGTGTCACAGTATTCAGTCAGTCTGCAAGTGACTAATTGCCTGCAGTGTGGTGACTGCATGTCACTGCATAAGACATCTGGCCCAAAGCCTCTCATGGTGGGAAAGAAACTTCTCTCAGGGAGAGGTTGGGCTAATCCACCTGACTTAGAAAAGAACAATAAGTGTTACTAGCTTCCGCATACCAGCCCAGCAGCCTTTCCTCCTCACCAGTTCCCAGCTTTGCCCCTCCTCATGGCCCTTCACCCCGTCCCGGTCTAAAAATCTCCTCCGGTGGTTCATCCTCAATGTACCTTCGCTGCCGTCTGACACCCTGGGCATGAGCTCTATTCAGCTGACTCAGCACGTGGTTGCTTAAATACTTTGGCCCAAATGCAGATCGGGTGCAACTCCATTGATTTCAATAGTGATGCACCTGTTTACACCAGCTCTGAATTTGGCCTTGTTTGCTCCCTGTTTCTTAGATTCTGGGCCAGATCCTCTGTTGGTGTAATGTGTCAGCGGTCCACTGACATCAACAGAGCTGTGATGAGTTACAGCAGCTGAGGCTCTGGCCCCTTGTTGTCTGAGGAAATGTTTGCGTCCTGCCCAGCTCGCTATCAAAACCACTTCAGTCACTGACCCCCAGAGGATTGTGAAATGTCCCCTTTTCTTCCCATGCAAATTAACGCAACTTCTACCTTTTCTATGCCCCTGTTCTCCTGGGGGCCCTTCTCCGTGCCTGCCTTTAAATCTGAATGCTCCCAAGGACGGCTGCGTCACAAAATTTCCCAGGGGCCAGAACCCCAGGCTGGTCAGTGTAGGGGTTGAGAAGGACCTCTCAGATTTCCAATCCCAATCCTCTGCTTCCAGCGGGAAAGCGCCCAATATTAATTGCCATCAGCATATCTAGCCTCACCGAAAACACGTCTGGGGGATGTGCTGTAGATGCGTTCACGAAGTTTGAACAGTGCCTTGGCTGTGACAGGCCTGATTCTGCCCTGCCGTGTGTTGTGATTGACACCCACCACACAGTGATTGTAAAACGCCCGCTCGTCGGACGGGCCGTCTTTTACACTCACTTGCCCCAGGTGTGAGCGTCTACACAAGATGCAAGGCGGTGGGGAATCAAGCCCAAGAGATGACCATGGCTGATGAAATCAACCCACCAAATTCAGTAACGCTGCTCAGAATAGTCCTCCAGTCAGGGCTGGTTGGCTCAATAAAAAACATGTATCGGTGTTAACCCTAACTCACATCACCTCTGCAACCTCACGCTAGGGTACGATGAACATCTGCAGCTGAAGTCTAGGCAGTGTTTACTTCCATCTCCTGTCTTCCGTGAAGAAGTGGAAGTAGGTGTGGCTTATATAATTATAATGTCATGCATCAGATGTGTATGGGGATATTTGCATCAAGAAGACTCACTTCTAAACCTAATCCAGAGACTCTCAGGTTTTTCTGCCATTTCATACTGAAGCTCTGAGCAGTCATACTGCTCTCTTATGTACAATGCAACTCCCCCACCTTTTCTGCCCTGCCTGTCCTTCCTGAACAGTTTATACCCATCCATGACAGTGCTCCAGTCATGTGAGTTACCCCACAAGGTCTCTGTTATTCCAATCACAGCATAATTCCTTGACTGTGCCAGGACTTCC
This sequence comes from Lepidochelys kempii, assembly GCF_965140285.1. Taxonomy (NCBI): domain Eukaryota; kingdom Metazoa; phylum Chordata; order Testudines; family Cheloniidae; genus Lepidochelys; species Lepidochelys kempii. Next base: position 261,745,890 of record NC_136381.1, read on the forward strand.
AGTTCTCCCTGCTTGGAAAGTTTCCCAGGCTTCTTGCATTTGTGTATAGGCACTTAAGATAACTCCCTGATCACCCTGCTTTGAGCAGGGGGTTGGACTAGATGACCTCCTGAGGTCCCTTCCAACCCTGATATTCTATGATTCTAAGACCTCTAGGGATCTCACTATTGCAAGTGATTTCACAGGGAAGGTGCTCAGATACGGTGGTGATGGGCATCAGTATAAAATCCTAAAATGGATAGATTACTTACTGGTCCAATACTGATGTAGTATCACTTTGCATTCCCATACTGCTTGATAAAACTAGCTGAGCCTTACAATGGATAGGGAAGTTTTATTATGAAGATGAGGAAATTGTGCTCCTTCTTTGTCATGCCACGGGGGTGCCTTCATGTTTAGCACTGAAACACGCTATTCAGCTATAACTGCTCTCCCAAACATCACTGTTGGAGTTCAGAAAACTTCCCAGGGGGCAGAACCCCAGGCTGGTTGGTGTAGGGGTTGAGAAGGACCACTCCGATTGCCAATCCCAATCCTCTGCTTCCAGCGGGGAAGCACCCAACATTAATTGCCATCAACATATCTAGCCTCACTGAAAACACATCTGGGGGATATGCTGTAATTACCTCACAACAGAGTTTGCTCCACTATTTCATTGTTCCTGATCATCAGACATTTTCTGGTAGCCCAGTAACATAGCTCCTTTCACATTGTTAGTCATTTACTCCTTGTCATCCCTTTCGTGCAGCATGAAATGTTCATTTGTTTCCCTCCTTGCTACCCTCGTCACCTTTCAGCTAGCACTAGCTATCCTCCCTATAGTATCCCTTCTTTAAACAGTCCTTCCTTAAACAGCTGCTGTCTCAAGAGGTATAAATTGAAGACCCGATCCTGTTCACCCTGAAGTCAATGGGGAAAAAAGTGTTCCCTTGAAATGTTTCTGAGCAGCCCAAGTTGTTTCTCCAGACACCGAGGCAAAAACCTCGTCTTGTGAAAAGTGCCGTGGGATCTTTATGAACACAAGACAGGACCTAGGTTTTATGTGTCATCCAGCAGCACAGTATCCCTCAGCACCAGAACCGTAATGTCTCGGAGGGAAATATGAGCTACCTATTGAATCCCCGGTGCCAGCACCAAATCACTAGCATCGCTGCTTTCCTTCCTCCTGCTACCAAACACAGAATCCCCCTTGCACTTCCTGTTGTTGGTTGCTGCCCTGTGTCAGTGACAAAGAATCTCAGAGTTGCTTTCTTCTAACACTGAACAAGGAACTTCATTGGAATAAGGAAAACCAGATCATCCCTAAAGTACCCCGCCTCTTTCTCACTATGTCTGGCCAACAACTTCCCCTTCCCAATTCATTTCCTGGCACGGTTTTAAAGAAACGGCCCACCCATCCTCAGAATTGCTGCTCAAAATTCAGGCAGCAAGACAGAGACAGCCCGCTCCTCTTCAGCTGGGGCTGCTCAAGTTATAGGGAGAGCTCCCTCCTCGCCAATGTTCAGAGCTTCCCCTCCTGGACACTGTCGGAAGACAGGATACTGGGCTAAATGGACCTCTAGTCTGACCCAGTAGGGCCGTTCTTATGTTCCGGTTCTGCGCTCCTTTAACCAGTGTGCAACCCACTGGTGAACGTGGTACATGCCTCCCTCTGTGCCCAGCCCACAGAGGCTGTGAGGCTGTTACAGCCCCATCCACAGAGCCTGGCTTCTCCGCTCAAGCGGTGGAGAGTCTCCTGGTCCATTTCAGGTAGGTTCTTAGGCCTCCCAGCCTGGGAGGGCCCCAGTTCAAACCTCGCCAAACTGGCGGCCACCACGATTCCACCGAATAAACCAGAGAGCTCAAACCTAGTGCTGCTTGCAAACTAAACCAAAGCCCCACCAAGACCAAATCATTTTCACAGCAATGCCCTGGGCTGCCAGAGCTAGGTAAATACAATGTGTTTCCTGTTCCTTCCATTTCAAGGGTGCCTGGCGATTTTTACTCCCCTTCTGGTCCTATGGCCAGGGGTGGAGTAATCACCTAGGATGGTGGGTTACAGAGTCTGCTCTTACAGTGCTTCCTTGGAGGAAGCACCCTCTGGGGAGACACGGTTTCCCAGTGACGGGCACATGAGTCATCAGGCGCTGCGTATTCACGTCAGGCAGCTCTGTGATCTATCACGCACCCACCTTCTGTAAACAAGTCAAGAGGCTCTTAAAATGGCCGGGGCGCTTCTTCCTGCTGTCTGAGCCATGCCGCGTCGCCCGGGGCGGGGCGGGGGCGGCAGTGCATTAGAGTCTGGAGTCCGAAAGAAATATCAAAGAGCTCCTGAAAGAGCAGGAGCTCTCAGGGCTGGGCCAGAGTCCTGGGGAGTCCATCCTGGCAGGAACTGGAGTAGCTGAGTGCCAACAGGGCAGAGGGTGACTGGCCAGGTCCCCCCTCCCCTTCCTCGCACCCAGACTAGACCGGCAGACCCCATCCTCCACCCCCAGCAGGGGACCTCAGGCTTCAAGCTGGCCCTGCTCCCCCAACCACATAGATTCATAGATATTTGAATCATAGATTCATAGATATTTGATATTTAGGTCAGAAGGGACCATTATGATCATCTAGTCTGACCTCCTGCACAGTGCAGGCCACAGAATTTCACCCACCACTCCTGCGAAAAACCTCTCACCTATGTCTGAACTATTGAAGTCCTCAAATCGTGGTTTAAGTCCTCAAATCGGCCTGGAGAGGAAGAGTCCCTGGGGACAGAGGTAGCCCTTAAGAGCAGAGAGATCCCCTAGCAGGCAGGCTGTTTACTGCAGAACTAACATAATTTTTGCAGAGCAACAAACCCCAGTAGAGCAGTGATTGAGCATCCACCTGGGCTGCTTGAAAGCATTCCCGTTCCTGGTTACATGCAGCATCTGGCATGTGCTCTTTAGATACTCAGAACAGAAAAGCTCAGGAAGATGGCAGGGCTTAAAAGCAATCTCTCCAGAGAGGATGCGCCAAGGTTAAAGCAGAGCAGATTGGGTTTTGGTGCCATCTGATAAAGCCTGACAGCATCAGAATCGCTCCCCATGCTTCCTGGAACCCAACGGCTCCCGGTCATGTGCCAGCTGCCGCAGAAGGGCCGAATCTGGCTTGCTTTACTCCCGCTGGTAATCCACACTGGCTACTCAGCCGAGCGAGGCGAGCAGGGCATGGCCCTACCGTTCCGCTGTGCTGGGTGTGAAGCAATCAAGCTGCCTTGGTGCCAACCCGCCAGGTGTGCGCCGAGATGGCGGAGAAGCGAACAGATGTCAGGAGCCCACACGGTGCTTTGGCGGCCGTGGACGGTGCCTTGTCACATCAGCTCTTCATCACCTTCCCTTTTGTTGGCGTTAGCTGCATTGCCAGTTGCCTGCTTCTCTCCCCGCCCGCCCCCCGCAGCGAGATGCTGCTGGCACCACCTGGATCCCAGGAGGGCGCCGATGTGCCAATCAGTTGTTCTTAGCATGAGATTTAAAGAAGACAATGAAAGAACAAAGGGCCAGGTCCCCTCAGCTGATGTAGAGCTCCATTGATGTCAGGGAAAGGAAGATTTACACCCGCTGAGGATCTGGCCCTATGTACTTCCAGCTTGCCAATACGGCGACTAAGGGACAATTGTCTACAAGTATCTGAAGGGTGTCAATACCCAGCTCCAGAGTCTGCGCCTCTTATTCCTGAGTAGAACTGTAGGCTGTGAGTAGCCTCCTGGACGCTAGTGGATGTACTTCTAAAGTATGCCAAGGGTGCCTAGAGCATGTCGATCAATGCCCTTTTTAGCATTGCTAGAAATCTAATCAAGAAAGAAATGGTGATTGACTGTAAAATGCAGGCTGGAGGGTTGCAAGTTCCTTGCTATAGGAAGCCAGGAGCTGCCTGCCAGTGCTGCCCAGTGGTCAGTGAAGTTTGATATACTTTTTCCAACAATGGCCAGTACCAGATGCTTCATGGCAAGAGCTCTATAATAACCTGCCTATCTGGGCAGTTCTGCCTAACCCTGGGCAGTTAGCAGTTGACATATACTCCGAGCCCAAGTGTCGATATTGCTTACATTTTTTATCTTATCTTACATAGCTGAGCTCATTGTCCAGATATACAGCCAATCTCTTTGCTTCAGTGACATCTTGTGGCAGTGAGTTCCACAGGCTAATTTTGATGTGTGTCAGGACAAAAAAAGTCCCTTCAGTTTCAAATCTGCTGCCTTTAAATTTCATTGACTGTTCCCTTGTTCTGGCATTATGACAGAGGGTGTTCTGTTCACCCTCTTATCCTGCTTTATACCAGGCTTTATTTCATATACATCTATCACAGCCCCTCCTAGTCATCTCTGTTCCAAACCAAACAGTCGCAATCATTTTAAGATCTCATATTCGGAAGACTTTCCATTCCCCCACCCTTTTTTGTCACTCATCGCTGAACCCCCTCTATTTCTGCTCCATCGCTTAGGTGCTGGGAGGACCAGAACTGGACACAGGGTTGACAGCTGATTTAGACAAGGCTAGCTTGTAGACTGTCAGTATGATGTAGCCCATGGGGGTAGTAATTTGCTGCCCGTCTATCTCAGCAGAAAATCACCACCTTCCCCATACTGGCTCGGGATTGTGTGTTGGGAGCAGGCCCATGTCTCACCCATTTGCACCACAGTGGGGAACAGCAAGTACAAGCACCCGTTTACCCCTGCATGCCCAAATCCACTGGACAGGCCAGACAGGCATAAACAGAGCAGAGCTGTCTTGGTCTCCCTTATGACACAGCCACGCAGTGCAGTTCCAGGAACAATCTAGCCCATAGTGAATACAGACTCTACAGATTCCAGCTACTGGGCTAGGTAGAAAACAAGCATTACCAGCAAATGTGTTTGTTTCCTCTGAATCTCTTACAATAAAAACACCTCCTCGGTTCACCTCTGTTATTTTCTTCTCTTCCAGGTGGGCTGCAAGGCCGCGATGGTTTTCTTTCAGTACTGCATCATGGCCAACTTCTTCTGGCTGCTGGTGGAAGGCTTGTACCTGCACACCCTTCTGGTCATCTCTTTCTTCTCAGAGAGGAAGTACTTCTGGTGGTATATCCTGATTGGTTGGGGTATGCATTAGCGCCTTGAATATGAATGGTAGGAAAATGAACTCAAGGTGACCTGGAGCTGTCTCAAGCAGGGACTTAACCCCTTTGCATGTGGGATCAGACAGGAGAGGTGATATGTGTGCATTACCTCTCTGCCAGATGGCGTTAGTGGTGGTAGCATCAGACTCAGATGAGGGTGTCTCAGGGTTCTGTTTAAAATAAACCAAATGGTTGGCTTGAGTGCCCCCCACCCCCGGAAACCTTATTCTGTCCCATATTTCAGGCACTTAAAATGTGAAGCATCTGGAGGTGTTTTTTCCACACTCCGATGCACACAGGAGGCCTTGGGAATCTGAAACCACAAGTAGCCCATATATGAGAAAGCAAATAAACCATCTATTTGTACAGTGAAATGAATGAGCAAAATCCAGACATAAAAACGGCCATACTGGGTCAGACCAAAGGTCCATCTACCCAGTATCCTGTCTTCCTACAGCGGCCAGTGCCAGGTGCCCCAGAGGGAATGAACAGAACAGGTCATCATCAAGTGATCCAGCCCCTGTCGTCCATTCTCAGCTTCTGGCAAACAGAGGCTAGGGACACCATCCCTGCCCATCCTAGCTAACAGCCATTGATGGGCCTACCCTCCAAGAACTTACCTAGTTCTTTTTTGAGCCCTGTTATAGTCTGGGCCTTCACAACATCCTCTGGCAAGGAGTTCCACAGGTTGACTGTGCATTGTGTGGAAAAAATACTTCCTTGTTTGTTTTAAACCTGCTGCCTATTAATTTCATTTGGTGAAATGAAAGCTAGTTCTTGTGTGATGAGAAGAAGTAAATAGCACTTCCTTATTTACTTTCTCCACACCAGTCATGATTTAATAAACCTCTATTATATCCCCCCTCAGTCGTCTCTTTTCCAAGCTGAAAAGTCCAGGTCTTATTAATTGCTCCTCATGTGGCTGCTGTTCCATACCCCTAATCACTTTTGTTGCCCTTTTCTGAACCTTTCCAATTCCAATAGATCTTTTCTGAGATGGGGCAACCACATCTGCACGCAGTATTCAAGATGTAGGCGTACCATGGATTTAGATAGAGGCAATATGATATTTTCTATCTTATAATCTATCCCTTTCAGACAAAGTATGAACCAACCCCGCAGTCTAGGTTCGTACGTGCCCAGCTTGGCAAGGGCCCAGAACTCTGGTTTGTAAAACAATCCTCACCTACCCACAACATTGTCACAATTGGAGTCAACGTCTCAATAGTGAATGAGATTGAGATGGTGGGTGGAGATAGGCCTGGAAGGGCCTTGACAGCAAAAACAAGTAGCAACTGTGACACTGATCCCTCTTTCTCTTCTGATAGGTGCTCCATCAGTTTTCATCACAGCCTGGACTATCATCAAGGTTCACTATGACAACATTGGGTAAGTCTCTGAAGTCATCTTAATTTCTTCGAATTTAAGACACCTTAAAGGGAAATGTATCATCAGCTAGCTCAAAACTCTGCTCTGCAAGAATGAACTGTAAAAAGTCTTTGAAAATCAAATGTTTCCTTTAGAATTGGCCTTTCTGAGAGGTGAGACCAGTTTAACCAGCATAAAAAGAACTGTCTTAACAAGTTAAAATGAAGAACATTCACTTTTAAATCTAATGAGCGAAAGGATGGGCTTGTTTTTCGAGCACAAGGCCAGGAGCCCCAAGATCTCAGTTCTAATCCTGGTTCTGCCACATGGAATTTACTCCCTCTCTGATTCACTTTCCCGATCTGTGCACAGAGGTAATAATATTAACCTGATTCCCAAGGGATTTGTGAGACCATGGCTAATTCATTAATGCTTCTAAAGGTCTTTGGCATGCTTGGATGGCAGCTGCTTTGAAAATGGAAAGTATTATAAAACATATTGGCCAAATTCATCTGTGGCATAACACCACTAATGCTAACTAAATTGAGATCAGTGCAGTTACCCAGGAATGCATTTGGCCCATTGTGTGCCCATTTGACCCATTGTAAAATTCCGAAAGGAGCCAATGGGAGTTGCACTTGCATATCTTAGTGTACAGTTTGGCTCTATGGGTTCATGTTTATTGTCGATTATTTTAATCCAAGATTAAAGCAGTAGGGAACTGCCTTCGAGTCTCCGAAATGGGCCCTTCCACCCATGTCACAAGTAATGGTGGCCACCAAGAAGTGACCATGTCATTATCATTGCTGCTGTGCTAATGTAGGGCTCATGTCTCACTTCCCCTTTCACTTGCAAATTACTGTACAAAGCTGACAGCAACAGAGTACTCTTCCCATTTCCGTCTGGTGACCCTGCTGTAGCCCGGGATCTCTGATAACAGCACAGTTCTGTTCAGATGTTGGGCTTTTTGTGACTCCATAGAAAGTTACACGAAGGTCCAAACCTGCCAAAGATGCCACTTTGGGGATGGATCCTGTGAGGGGGCAGAGCGCTCTCGCTGTCCATCTCAATGGGAGGGGGCCAGCTTGCTGGAGTGAGCGCTATATTTGTGAGTGCCACAGTAGCTGAATAACCACCCCATGCCTCTCCCACCATAGTCTCCAGTGACCTTTTCCCAGCCAAACCCTTCAAAACCCTTCAAACTCCACCCCCATCCTCCTGGACCAATGCTTATGTTCTTCTTCTTTAAATCTGGATCAGATCAATTGTAGCTAACAAGATGGGGCAAGTTCATTTAGTCGGGGATTGGTCCTGCTTTGAGCAGGGGGTTAGAATCATAGAATCATAGAATATCAGGGTTGGAAGGGACCTCAGGAGGTCATCTAGTCCAACCCCCTGCTCAAAGCAGGACCCATCCCCAACTAAATCATCCCAGCCAGGGCTTTGTCAAGCCTGACCTTAAAAACCTCTAAGGAAGGAGATTCTACCACCTCCCTAGGTAACGCATTCCAGTGTTTCACCACCCTCCTAGTGAAAAAGTTTTTCCTAATATCCAACCTAAACCTCCCCCACTGCAACTTCAGTCCATTACTCCTTGTTCTGTCATCTGCCAGCACTGAGAACAGTCTAGATCCATCCTCTTTGGAACCCCCTTTCAGGTAGTTGAAAGCAGCTATCAAATCCCCCCTCATTCTTCTCTTCTGCAGACTAAACAATCCCAGTTCCCTCAGCCTCTCCTCATAAGTCATGTGTTCCAGTCCCCTAATCATTTTTTTTGCCCTCCGCTGGACTCTTTCCCATTTTTCCACATCCTTCTTGTAGTGTGGGGCCCAAAACTGGACACAGTACTCCAGATAAGGCCTCACCAATGTCGAATAGAGGGGAACGATCACGTCCCTCGATCTGTTGGCAATGCCCCTACCTATACATCCCAAAATGCCATTGGCCTTCTTGGCAACAAGGGCACACTGTTGACTCATATCCAGCTTCTCGTCCACTGTAACCCCTAGGTCCTTTTCTGCAGAACTGCTGCCTAGCCATACGGTCCCTAGTCTGTAGCGGTGCATGGGATTCTTCCGTCCTAAGTGCAGGACTCTGCACTTGTCCTTGTTGAACCTCCTCAGATTTCTTTTGGCCCAATCCTCTAATTTGTCTAGGGCCCTCTGTATCCAATCCCTACCCTCCAGCGTATCTACCTCTCCTCCCAGTTTAGTGTCATCTGCAAACTTGCTGAGGGTGCAATCCACGCCATCCTCCAGATCATTTTTTAAGATATTGAACAAAACTGGCCCGAGGACCAAGGCTTGGGGCACTCCACTTGATACCGGCTGCCAACTAGACATGGAGCCATTGATCACTACCCATTGAGCCCGACAATCTAGCCAACTTTCTATCCACCTTATAGTCCATTCATCCAGCCCATACTTCTTTAACTTACTGGCAAGAATACTGTGGGAGACCGTGTCAAAAGCTTAGCTAAAGTCAAGGAAAAACACGTTCACCGCTTTCCCCTCATCCACAGAGCCAGTTATCTCGTCATAGAAGGCAATTAGATTAGCCAGGCATGACTTGCCCTTGCTGAATCCATGCTGGCTGTTCCTGATCACTTTTCTCTCCTCTAAGTGCTTCAGAATTGATTCCTTGAGGACCTGCTCCATGGTTTTTCCAGGGACTGAGGTGAGGCTGGCTGGCCTGTAGTTCCCAGGATCCTCCTTCTTCCCTTTTTTAAAGATGGGCACTACATTAGCCTTTTTCCAGTCGTCCGGGACTTTCCCCGATCGCCATGAGTTTTCAAAGATAATGGCCAATGGCTCTGCAATCACATCAGCCAACTCCCTTTAGCATCCTCAGATGCAGTGCATCCGGCCCCATGGACTTGTGCATGTTCAGCTTTTCTAAATAGTCCCGAACCATTTCTTTCTCCACAGAGGGCTGGTCATCTCCTCCCCATGCTGTGCTGCCCAGTGCAGCAGTCTGGGAGCTGACCTTGTTCATGAAGACAGAAGCAAAAAAAGCATTGAGTACATTAGCTTTTTCCACATCTTCTGTCACTAGGTTGCCTCCCTCATTCAGTAAGGGGCCCACACTTTCCTTGACTTTCTTCTTGTTACTAACATACCTGAAGAAACCCTTCTTGTTACTCTTAACATCTCTTGCTAGCTGCAACTGCAGGTGTGATTTGGCCTTCCTGATTTCACTCCTGCATCCCCGAGCAATATTTTTATACTCTTCCCTGGTCATTTGTCCAATCTTCCACTTCTTGTAAGCTTCTTTTTTGGGTTCAAGATCAGCAAGGATTTCACCGTTAAGCCAAGCTGGTCGCCTGCCATATTTACTATTCTTTCTACACATCGGGATGGTTTGTCCCTGTGACCTCAATAAGGATTTTTTAAAATACAGCCATCTCTCCTGGACTCCTTTTCCCCTCATATTATTCTCCCAGGGGATCCTGCCCATCAGTTCCCTGAGGGAGTCAAAGTCAGCTTTTCTGAAGTCCAGGGTCCGTATTCTGCTGCTCTCCTTTCTTCACTGTGTCAAGATCCTGAACTCGACCATCTCATGGTCACTGCCTCCCAGGTTCCCATCCACTTTTGCTTCCCCTACTAATTCTTCCCAGTTTGTGAGCAGCAGGTCAAGAAGAGCTCTGCCCCTAGTTGGTTCCTCCAGCACTTGCACCAGGAAATTGTCCCCTACACTTTCCAAAAACTTCCTGGATTGTCTGTGCACCGCTGTATTGCTGTCCCAGCGGATATCAGGGTGATTGAAGTCTCCCATGAGAACCAGGGCCTGCGATCTAGTAACTTCCGTGAGTCGCCGGAAGAAAGCCTTGTCCACCTCATCCCCCTGGTCCAGTGGTCTATAGCAAACTCCCACCACGACATCACCCTTGTTGCTCACACTTCTAAACTTAATCCAGAGACACTCAGGTTTTTCTGCAGTTTCATACTTGAGCTCTGAGCAGTCATACTGCTCCCTTACATACAGTGCAACTCCCCCACCTTCTGCCCTGCCTGTCCTTCCTGAACAGTTTATATCCATCCATGACAGTACTCCAGTCATGTGAGTTATCCCACCAAGTCTCTGTTATTCCAATCACATCATAATTCCTTGACTATGCCAGGACTTCCAGTTCTCCCTGCTTATTTCCCAGGCTTCTTCCATTTGTGTATAGGCACTTGAGATAACTCGCTGATTGTCCCTCTTTCTCAGTATGAGGCAGGAGCCCTGTCCTCTCGCGTGCTCCTGCTCGTGCTTCCTCCCGGTATCCCACTTCCCCACTTACCTCAGGGCTTTGGTCTCCTTCCCCCGGTGAACCTAGTTTAAAGCCCTCCTCACTAGGTTAGCCAGCCTGCCTGCGAAGATGTTCTTCCCTGTCTTCGTTAGGTGGAGCCTGTCTCTGCCTAGCACTCCTCCTTCTTGGAACACCATCCCATGGTCAAAGAATCCAAAGCCTTCTCTCCGACACCACCTGCGTAGCCATTTGTTGACTTCCACGATTCGACGGTCTCTACCCAGGCCTTTTCCTTCCACGGGCAGGATGGACGAGAAGACCACTTGTGCCTCAAACTCTTTTATCCTTCTTCCCAGAACCATGTAGTCTGCAGTGATCCGCTCAAGGTCATCCTTGGCAGTATCATTGGTGCCCATGTGGAGAAGCAGGAAGGGGTAGCGCTTGATGAGTCTCGCCGTCACATCGTGAATCCTAGCTCCTGGCAAGCAGCAGACTTCTCGGTTTTCCCGGTTGGGGCGGCAGATAGATGACTCAGTCCCCCTGAGGAGAGAGTCCCCGACCACAACCACCCGCCTCCTTCTCTTGGGAGCGGTGGTCGTGGAACCCCCAACCCTAGGACAGTGCATCTCATGCCTTCCAATCAGCAGAGTCTTTTTCTGCTCCCTTCCCTCAGATGTATCATGTAGTCCACTCTCTGCATTAGTACCTGTGGAGAGAACATGAAAATGGTTACTTACCTGTATCTGCGTTGCTGGTACATGGACGCTCCCCTTTCTTCTTCTGGAGGTCACATGCTGCCAAATCTCTTCACCGTCCTGTCCCCGCTGCGCAGCCTGCTCTGAATCTTCAGAACCTTGTGCCCGTAGAAGCATATCCTGACGTCTGTCCGGGAAATCTTCGGTTTCTCTTATGCAATGCAGGGTCGATACCTGTTGCTCCAGACCTTGAACCTTCTCTTCCAATATGGAGACCAGCTTGCACTTTGTACAGACAAAGTCGCTTCTGTCCTGTGGAAGAAAGACAAACATGGCACATCCAGTGCAGGTCACAACAGCTGAACACCCCTCATCCATAATATCTTCCTTCTACGAGCTCACTCAGGAGTTGTAGTAACTACTCAGAGAAGTCGGCCAGATGTAAGCCTCGGCAGGCTCTCCCCAGGTGAACTCCCAGGCAAACTCCCTCTGTTAGCCGCTCTGCTGTTCGCTGCTCAGCTGGTTCACAGCTGACTGGCTTTTATACAGTCAGGCCCATTTGAGGCTCACCTGGCTCCTGAGGTCCCTTCCAACCCTGATATTCTATGATTCTATGAAGTTTTACAAGTAACAAATGACATGTGAGTAATTATGACCCTATCCTGCAATCTGTACTCATGTAGAGTAACACTTAGACAAGCAGTCCTCCTGAAGCCAGTAGGGCTGCTCGTATGGTAACTACTACTCAGGGTTGCAGAATCAGGCTTTAGTTACGTACATGTTGGGTATGCCCTTCCTTCTAACATTTGCAACATGCAATTATGATGGTGATCATAATGGTCCTTTCTGGCTTTAAAATCTGAGAGTCTAAGTTTTGAGAGGCTTGCTGGCTTGAATTTGTCTGCAGGGCAGCAACTGTCATTTGAATGTCTCATAAACCAATCTGGGATTTTATGATTTTTATTCCCGGCAGCATACATTTTGCAAGAATTAAAGGAGTTCCTCTAACAACCAGATGTGCCCATTTATTGAGCATCCCTAAATGAACCTAAAAATGTGTGTAATAAAATAAGTATTTTAGTTGGTGCCTTTATGCTCCAGCGCTGGGCACGTGGGCTTTCAAAACGGTGATAAAATTGGTTCTCTTTAGCGTATACTGTATCTTATCACTATGCCCCTCATTCGTAAGTAAGATGTTTATTACAATGACTAGAGCTGATAAAAAAAAAAAGGGAACAAAATTGTGAATGTGTCCCTCTGTTAATAACAAAACCAATTAGTTCCATACGGGAGGGGGAAAGGAAAAATGGTTGTGAACATTGTCCAAAATATTCCTGTTTACTTTTAAAATTTTATAATTGACATTTCTAATTTCCAACCAAATGTTGACCAGTTAAAGACAACCCATATCACAACACATGGGATGAAATCCTTCATCCCATTAAAGCCAGTGGAAGTTTTGTCATTAACTTCAGCTGGGCCAGGGTTTCACCCAGCAGGTAGTCAGTGCTCTTTGCTCTCTGGAATCTCTCTTTGTGAAGCTTTGCATCTGAAATACTGGTAGCCGCCCCAGACTGGCGCTTTCGTCAGATTTCTGCATAACAGCCTGTTTGCTCCGATTTGGTTGTTATTTTCCTTTGTTTATTTGCAGGTGTTGGGAGGACATAGGCGAGTCCCGGTACTGGTTGATCATCAGAGCTCCTATTGCGGTTTCTATTTTGGTAAAGTATCAGCAATCTCCACTGGCTGCAACAGCCCTTGTTAGTGAAAGCTCAGACCCTAGGTTATGCATGGATGAGTGTTCCATAAATGGCATATGCAGGCAGACAGATGTAAGTGGATAGACAGACTGACTAGAAAACAGTCTTTGCCAAGCATTTCTCTGATGTGGGTGAATTGTCTTCACAGCATGGGCCAACCTAACTAACTGATGTTAAAGTAACTTCCCTTGGAGGGCAGGTTATCCAGAACTGCCTATGGAAGGGCTTGTTGTACCCTGAAGCAGCTGGTGCTGGCCATTCTCAGAGCCAGGATACTGGATTAGTTGTACTGCAGGTCTGATCCAGTCTGGCATTTCCTGTGTTCTACTGTAACTAATGTGAGAAGAGCAGATGTTTCCTTATTAGAATCCCATTTGCAAAACCTTTCCACCTTTTAAGAAATAAGTCATGGATTAGAATGCTCAGGACCTGTTCCTGTGAGGTGCTGACGTCCTTCCCAAAGGAGGTTTGACTTTGGGTAAGTTAGACTTCAGTAAGAGCTGAGGACGCTTGGCAAGGCTCAGAGGCGCACTACACCTCGTAGGATCAGGTCCTCAGTCCTCAAGTTCCCTTAACACTTCATCCTGAAGCATCTGGGAGGAAAGGGTGAGTGCTTGGATACTACAGTGGTGAGCGGTGGTATAAAGAAACCTCTGATAAATGGAGGACCATGTAGGAAAGGAGGTTGAGTTGCCCAACCTGGAAAGTTGGTGGAAGCGATCTCCAAGAAAGAGGCACCAATGAGCGTTACAAGCACTTTACCTCTACTCTGGAAAAGGAGGACACAGATGTTGAAGAACATATTGATTCACAGTAGCAAATAGATAAATCTAAGGGGTGGTGAACTCTACCCAAGTTAGGTTGACCTAGCTACGTCACTCAGGGATGTGAAAAATTCTCAGACATAGTTAAGCTGACCTAAGCCCCGATGTAGACACCACTAAGTCGATGGAAGAATTCTTCCATCAACCTAGCTACCAATTCTCTGAGAGGTGGATTTACTATCGCAATAGAAGAACTTCTTCTGTCGCTGTAGTAAGTGTCTATGCTGCAGCTGTGTCACTGCAGCGTTTCTAGTGTACACATACCCTAACTCCGTTTCAAAAACAATGCTCCAACTTTCTCTTCCAGCATTAGGGTTTTCTCTGCCGGACCCCTCTGTCTCAGACCCTAGTTTCCTTTGCCCCAGAGAGGATCCATCTCCTCTTGTACTCTGGTTAAATCAGAGCCACCTGCTAATAGGATTCATTATTAATTAAACTGCACCTTCATGCATGGTTCCAGACCCAACCCACCGGAGGATCCCTGCTTCTCAGTGCAGAATCCTAGAGTCTGCCCCCTGTTACATGGGGTTAAACAGCTCTATTATTGATACCCATACATGAGTCATCTTCAGTTGTACACAAGTAACTCCCCCATCAGCAGGTGGTACTCCCACACATCTGGCAACACAACTGGACCAAGGAATGTTATAAGCAGATTCTCTGACCCAGCGTACCTACCCATTTTTTGGCCCCATATCACCTCCTTGGTTTTCATCAGACCCCTCGTTTTCATCTCTTCCCTGCATTTGCCTCCAACCAATTCTCAATTTTCTCTTGAACACATAAATAGTCCTCTCTGGTTGCCATGTTGTTTCAAATGCAAAATTCAGCCCAGGCTCATCCTGAGGTATTTAAACCTTCCCTGATGGAAATGTCCTAAAGGTTTTAATACAAAATTATCACTTTTCCATAGGTGTTTTGCATCATCCTATAGAATCTAATAGATAATTACATCCTTGCTATAGGTTTTTAGAGTAATTTCTCAAGATTCTTGATCTAGTTCCCACTGAAGTCAATGGGAGTGTCTGATATCGAGCTTTCTGTGGGAGATAAAAGAGACCATAGAGCCCCATGATGTTTCTAAAGACACCAGTTGGTTCCATCCCTATTGATTCTATACAACTTCCCCATTTGGATGTTCAGCAAACCTGGGTCCATTTGTGAGCAAGGACCGGAAATCAGATGAACTTCAGTTGAATTCAGCTTTGAGTTTGTTCCCCAAACTCAGGGCAAACATGCGGGAGAGGAAGGACAGAGAAAGCAACATCCACAAAACAAGATTTGTAGAGCCCACCCCAACCTGAGATCTCTATCTTGCACATAAGTTCTCCTTATTGCCAATGTATATTACCCTTTGCGTGAAGCAATCTGCCTGCATCACCTGTCACAGAGCTAATCTCAAGAACAAACATTTTTAATAACCACTTTGTATTTTATTAACCTTACTAAACTGAAATGAAATCCTTATCTGACATGTCAAAATGTTTGTCTTTCAGAAAGACCGGTAGATCAGATTTTCTCTTTCCCGATGTAACCTTTTTTAGAAAGAAATGCACCTCATTCTCCTGGGATGGAAGGCCTAATATCTTTTGCTGTTGTTCAATAAAATAAGTCTAAACTTTTTTCTCAGCACAGAACAGACGCTGTCCAGTAATTACGATTTTCTTCTGCATGCCTCAAAGAAATCCATCGCTAAAGCCTGTCCCCTTTGCCCGTCTGCCCGAGCACAGTCCACTCCCATTTAACCTTCCCTGTTCGCACTCTCAGCCACCTGGGCTTGACACAGTCAATGCTGCACACTGCACAGATGCTTGGGAAGCAACTCAGATCTTATGTTCACTTACTACAACTCGCATGTTACCGATGCTGATTAGAATCTGCCCCCTATGTCTAGTTGCCTGTGTCGGGGCAAGTCTCTTTTTTTTTTCTAGGCTAATAAACACAATCAGAAACTATGGCGAGCAAAGTGGGAGAGCTAAGATGAGGGTAATTAAGCACTGGCACAGCTTGACCAAGGTCTGTGGTAAATTCTCCATCCCTTAGAGTCTTTCAGTTAAGAGTGGATAACTGTCTAAAGGAGAGGTGTTCTGGCTCATCCACAAGTTCTTGGGCTAGATGTAGGAATCGCTCGATGAAGCTCTCTAGCCTGAGCTGTGCAGAAGGTCAGACGAGATGATCATAATGGTTCCTTCTGGCCTTTACATCTATGACAATGTAAAATAAGAATCGCTTGAGAGGTCATTAATGGTAAAGGATAAGGAAGGAGATTTTGTGCCCAGACTGGTCTAAATTCACACCAGGGTTTCAAGTCTTCTCTGGTGTTGATCATCTCCTGCTTCTCAGTTGTGCCAAGCAGCAGCATTCGTCAGAGGTTAGAGCATTGCTGTGGGAGTTGGGGAGACCTGAGTTCTAGTCCTGCCAGCTGCTGTGTGACTTTGGGCAGTCCCCTTTGTCACCTCCCCGTGCCTCAATTCCATCTGTAAAAAGAGGATGATCGTACCTGGAGCACTTTGAGATCCTCAGACGAAAAGCAGAGCTAAGGATAATAAAAATAGCTCCAGGGCACCAATGGTTTTATGGTTTGGCCTAGTCTGGAAGCAGAGGCAATGTGCCAATGTTTACCTGTGATGTTAATTCCCTGCTGCCCTAGCTCGCCGGCGTGTGTGTGAAGAAGGCATGCCTGGTGAGGCAGGATAGGAGTCTGTTTTGCAGTTCTCTCTGACACCGTTCCATGTATCTATTTTTTGGCGCACGGCCCCCATCCCAGTCTGTGACGTGCCCGGCAGCGAGCCCCGTATCGCCATCTACTGTGGGCCGTGACCTCCGCTGCTCAACTAACCGAAAAGCTCTAATTCTGCCCTGTCGCCAGCCCCCCCCCCCCCCCCCCCATGCAGCAGGACGTCGTGCAGAGCTGTGCTCTATGGGTTTGACATCATCATACTTGAGATGTATGACACAAAGTCCCAAGCAGGCTGATGTCAGGCCCAAGATGGCTGCCATTCTGTCTCAGTTTACCATGTGCTCACAGAGTGGGGTTTTCTGCCTGTGGCTTTTTAACAACGGCTCATTCCATGAACAGATCATTGAGGCAAAAGAAATACCCTCTAACAACTAGCTCTTTTCACTGCAGAAAGGGATCATGGGAGTTTAACCCCCTTTTTTCTCTCTCTCTCTCGCTCTCCTTTCTCTGTTTCCCATTAGGTAAACTTCATCCTCTTCATTTGTATTATCCGGATCCTATTCCAGAAGCTGCATTCCCCTGATGTTGGGCGCAATGAAACCAGCCAGTACTTGTAAGTCCTAGACTGTTTTCACCTGAACCATGCAGTGTTGATGAGACCTGTCAGGCAAGGCTGTTTGCTTACCCAGAACCATCCTCCCTGTCTACATTTGATTGATCCCACTCCAAAATGTTTTGAGTCGATCAAAGGTATCTGAGATTAGGGGGTTGGGAGATGTGCTAAAATAATCAAGCATGTGGCTGTCAAACTGTTTATAGATGGGTCAGGAGTCTTGCTCCTAGGAATAGCAATGAACAGGTGAGCTCCACGATGATGCTTCATTATAAGACAAACAGGTGCTTGATTTGTACATTCATCATTTACTGGGTTCAGTTGACATAGGTGGCTAAAAGTTTCCTGAGGCTCAGAAAGAACGGGCCAAAGCCTCCCCTGGTGCAAACCTTCACAGCTCCATTGAAGTCTCTTTGCATTCAGTGGAGCTGCACCATTTTACATCAGCAGAGAACTTGGTCCAGCAATTTCACATCCAGGGTAACTAGATCTAGCCACGTTCTTGGAATCCTCATCCATCATGAAGTCTTTGGGGTTCGGCCAGACCCCAAGCTCACTATGTGCTGCCCAGCAGGGGCCTGCTTCGCCAGTACCTGCTTAATCAGGCTCTTGGTAAGACTTTTGGGGGAACTCATCAGGTCCTCGGTACTGTCTCCAGAACCATAGTCTTACCTGGTAGTGCTGTGTCCCAAGGCACCGCAGCCATGACATCAGGGCCGGCTCTAGGTACCAACGTTCCAAGCAGATACAATTCGGTGGCAATTCGGCGGCAGCTTCTCTCTCCTGCCGTCCGCTGTGGCAATTCGGCGGCGACAGGTTTTTCCGGTGCTTGGGGCGGCAAAAACGGTAGAGCCGGCCCTGCATGAAGTGACACTGAAAAGAACAGAGTGAGGACTAGAGAGGTGACCGCAGATCACAGTGGGCACAGCTGTCTGGAATCCTGTACAGTTGGGGGTATGTTACGTTCATGATTTAATGAAAAATCAGATGGATTTACTGTCAGTCATTTGTCCAGATGGCAGAAAGCAAGCCTGGGGGAAGGGGAGTGGTGTGGGATAACGGATAGGAAAGTTCAACCTGTTCCATGTCCCCCATAGGCAGATGCAGAATGGCTTCTGTCCCCCCGCAGGCTCCAGACTCTGTTGTGTTAGGGCACTTTCTGGCTCCACCCCAAAGGGTGGAGCTACAGGAGAAGCCCTGGATTCCACATTTAAAGGGCTGTGTGCTGAACCCTATGATCATAATAATAACACTTCCTGTTGCACAAATATGGAAGGGCAGTGGCATTCAGAGGCGCTATCGCTGTGTGTTCAAATGACCTACATAATATAGCACTCCTGTACTAACGGCATGTGACTGACTTCAGCAGAGCCACTTCTGATTTACACCAGTGTATGTGAGATCAAAGTCAGTCTCAGTGGGCAAGATTCTGGTCTCAATTAGATCAGTGTAAATCTGGAGTAAGTCTACACAGCTCCACGGATTCAGTCCAGCTTAATGGTATATAACTAGGGCCCTACCAAATTCACAGTCCATTTTGGTCAATTTCATGGTCATAGGATTTTAAAAATTGTAAATTTCACGATTTCAGCTATTTAAACCTGAAATTGTACGGTGTGGTAATTGTGGGGGGTCCTGTCCCTAAAAGGAGTTGTACGGGGGTCACAAGGTTATTGTGAGGGGGGTGCGGCACTGCGATGCTGCTGGCAGCAGCGCTGCCTTCAGAGCTGGGAAGCTGGAGAGCAGCAGCTGCTGGCCGGGAGCCCAGCTCTGAAGGCAGAGCCACCACCAGCAGCGGTGCAGAAGAAAGGATGGCCTCAGTCAGCAGCCGCCGCTCTCCGGCCGCCCAGCTCTGAAGGCACCAGGCAGAAGTGTAGGGCGGCACGGTCTGGTGTTGCCACCCTTACTTCTGCACTGCTGCTGGCGGAATGCTGCCTTCAGAGCTGGGTGCCCGGCCAACAGTCACCGCCCTCCAGCCACCCAGCTCTCAAGGCAGTGTGGAAGTAAGGGTGGCAATACTGCGACCTGCCCCCCCCCAAAATAACCTTGTGATTCCTCCCTCCCCCCCACACACACACACAACTCCCTTTTGGGTTAGGACCCCCAATTTCAGAAACACTGGTCTCCTCCTGTGAAATCTGGTCTTTTGCGTGCTTTTACCCTGTACTGTACAGATTTCAGGGAGGGAGAGCAGATTTCACGGCCCATGACGTGTTTTTCATGGCCGTCGATTTGGTAGGGCCTATATAGAACCAAGATCAGACACCGACCCATCTTTGCATCTTGCTGCTATCCTGAATCAGCATTTGTAACAATCTAGATCTTTATGGAGGGATTCCTAGAAAGATTTGTATTGGAAAGGATTTCCAGTGGGTCATTTAGTTCATCCTCCTATATGATGGAAGGGACCAATTTCAGCATCCTTACTCTGCCCTTAAATTTGGGTGTCTCCCAGAGCCTTGAAAATCTCTTGTGATGATGATTCCACTTTCTCCACTTGAACTGTTCTTAGACGTAGAAAGGAAACGGTATTTGATCTTACCATTTCCCTGCTGCAGCTCACTAAAGCCTGTTCCTTCTTGTTTTGTTCTCACCGACCAGTATGCGTTATTGGTCCCTGCCTTTTCTATTACATCCCTTTATGTATCTGTAGTCAGATGTCGTGTCTCCCCCTCCGATTACAACATCCCTGTTGATGTGCTGAGATTAAATCAGCATATTGAACTATGTTCTAGAACGAACAGTGTTGTCCTGGGGTCAGATCCTTGCCTTCATTGGGTAACTGGCTCCCATTAATCTCAATGAAAGTTCTGTGTGCGTACACAGGCAGCCAAGGGAAGGATTAGGTCCCAGTGATCTAGGAGGTGGACTTCGTCTTTTTAAAAACGTTTCCAGTGAATTAATCCTGGAAAAAGCTACCTTGCTATACCCACAGACCAAGATATGGCACAAGAGGCAGTAATCCAAGCTTCCCCACGCTGCACTGCCAGTGTGCCCCTAGAAGGACTGCCTCATGGGCAAGCATAGCCTTCCCCATATCTACCACCCCTCTCCCTACACTTCCCTCTGCAAAAACTCCACTAGCCCAAGCAGACTCAAACAGGGAGAAGAGCCCAGGAGTCCCTGGTGACCCAGAGGCATCTTGCTGTTGCCAGTCTCGGTTACGTGGAAGGGGATCACGCACTACGGTGATGAGTGGCAATGCAGAGCCTTGAGCTGGATGGATAGACAGGCCCCTGGTCAAGCAAGGGGAGTTTAGGCTCAGTGCTCGTTCAGTCCTTGCTTTTTCTGCTGCCAACCAGGGGGGCAGTTGTACTATGTGCTTTTGTTTGATGTTGACTCACATGGTGGGGAATAGACTGAGCCCCTCAGGGCTAGAATTTCCAAAGGAGCCCAAGGGAGTTAAGTGCCAAAATCCCATCAAACTGAACACCTCATATCCTGAGATGCCTTTGAAAATCCCAGCCCAGACTCACTGCACTTAGGCCACTGTAGCAGTTTGCGGCAGGGCCCTCTTGGCTCCCGCCTCTGCTAGACTGAGAAAGTCACTCGGAGACCCTGGGGTTCAATAACTATTGGTGCTTTTTATTGACCGGGTTGAGCTCCCACCATCTTCTCACCATACAGCTTACATAGGGCCGGGTTCCTAGTGTCCGAACTCAGAAGCCGAAGGGCTTTCTCCCTGCCTGCCTGCACTCCCTCGCTCTCCTCTGTCCCACCTCCCTGGCTTCCTTCTTCCCAGCCTCTTATATAGCCCTGGACTCATTGGGCTAGCAGCTGGCTCTCATTCCCCAATTAGGGCAGGTTCTTTCCAGCCAGCTCCACTTTATTCACCTAAATGGGGCTGGCGGTCCAGGGGCCTCATTCTGCAGTCGTTCTGCTCAGCACCCAGTCACAGCCACCAAACATCCATCATATGGTAACAACTCTCAGGGCTTGTCTACACTACCCGCCAGATCGGCGGGCAGCGATCGATCCAGTGGGGGTCGATTTATCGTGTCTAGTCTAGACGTGAGAAATCGACCTCTGAGCGCTCTCCCGTCGACTCCGGTACTCCACCAGAACAAGAAACGCAAGCAGGGTCGACGGGAGAGCGTCAGCTGTCGACTTACCGCAGTGTCGACTTACCATGGTGAAGACACCACAGTAAGTAGGTCTAAGTACGTCGACTTCAGCTGCGCTATTCACGTAGCTGAAGTTACGTATCTTAGATCAACCCCGCACGGTAGTGTAGACAAGCTCTCAGTCACTGCTGATGTGGGGTAGATTAGAACCAGCAATATAACAGTATAAACCTTGCGTTGTTCAGCCTGTTCCTAAACCATCAAACCCTCCACTGCCCCCGGGCAGAATTCCACCCTGGGCTACCAGGTGCACAGGGGAAACTCTCCCTCTGCCACACCCCTGAAAGTATGCAGGAAACTCGGGGCACCTGCCCTGCTTTCTGCAGGCAATAGCAGGGAGCAGTCCCTACACTCAGGCGTGCAAAGACTATGGTCATGCTTGGCTGCTGCATGTGACCTTCGGCTCACTCCCACTTCAGACATCCACAAAGCAGCTGGGCACAGAAGGCCCATCTGTGCTGCAAAGTGAAACTGCAAGGGTTATCCAAGAAAAATCTGGTATTGCATTCTTCTTGGGTCTCAACACTTCTGTGCTATTCTGTGCAGGTACTTATGCTGGGCCCATCACTTTTTGGTATCTGGGAACCTACTGAAAGTACAAAAGTTCATGTCTTGCATTTGTTAAGCTTGCAAGAATGATTTTGCTTCATACCTGAAACGTCCTTGCACTGAATTACTCAGTCTTTTAAATTCCGTGCTCGATCCATGTCCTTTTGGCCAGTCTGCATTGGTATAAGTGGATGTCACTCCCAGCCAAGTCACTGGATTTGTGCCTGCTTACACCATGCTGAATTTGGCCCTTGGGACCAAATGTGACCCTCAGTTACATTGGTGCAACCTGATTGACATCAAGGGAGTTGCATGAGTGCAACTGATGGCAGGATTTGGCCCTCAGCATCCAGAAAGCTCCTGCCAATTGCAGAGGTATGGTCTGGATGACCCAAGAGAGCTGTTCATCATACCTCTCAGTTATTCCTGCCAAATCTGAGATAAGAATTTGTTTTAGTCTAAAAGAATCTGAGATCTCACCCTCCCGCCCCCTCTTTCTCTGCCCCAACCCAACACTGTTTATTGAAGAAAGAATTTGTTGACACATTGACAGTATCTTTCAATGCTTGCCAGTTCCATCTGAGTCCAAGTCTCAAAACTCAGGTGCGCTGCTGACTCATTCATTAATGGTACAGCCATGAAGCTTTACTTTATTATAAAACATGAAGGAACTCCTCATGAAAAAGCCTTTTGAAATTTCGGACAATCAAGCAGCATGGGGACAACAGTATTTCACGCAAGACAGAGGATAAAACCCCATGTTTTCTGAAACAAGAACTTTGCGCTTAATTAATTCCATCAACATGCTATTCTACATAGGTTCTTAGACCACCACCATTCATGCACTAAGCAACGTAACTAACATCTGGCATGTGTGGGTCATTCTTTTTCTCCTCCTCTCCCAAGGGTGAGGGAATTGTGTCTACAGTGTTGTGTGTTGGTAGGGCTGGGGGGCGGGGTTAATGTATACACTGCTATGTGTGTGCTAGACAAGGCAGGTGGAAGAAGAGCTCCTTGCATTTGGAGTGGAAGGCGGTGAGCTTTGCGATGGCCGTTAGTTCCTTGGGGAGTTCATTCCACATGCTGGGACCAGCCCCTGAGAAAACTCTGTCTCCCACACCCATGTTTTACCCTTATGGTAGGAAGTGCCATTGTGCCAGAAGACTCAGCCACTGTCTTTATCATGGGGCGTTAGTCAAGCTTTTAGATATCCTGGATCCAGGCCGTTCATTGCCTTGAAGAGAAGGATTGAGACCTAGAGCGTGACTCATTATTCTATGGGAAGCCAGCGTAGGGAGCAGAGGACAGGTTTGGTGGCTGCCGTTGGCACATCTTACTGAGCAGATGTGCAGCTGTGAATTACTAGTAGAAGACACACAAACCAGCTCAAATGGTTTGGTAAAGGGGGAAAAAGACAGATGGATCATCAGCAGCAAGGTACAAAACATTCTCACAAGAAGAAGGGACATGATATCAGGGATAGCTGTACTGTTGGAGTTTCTCAAGAGCGGATGGCCTCATGGCCAAGTATAGTCCATTGCTATAGTCCAGCCAGAAAGTGACCAATGTGTGTGTAACCAAGGCCACGTCATCGTGGAGATGGTAGAAAGTGTTATTCATGGTGATTGATGTCCGTGGAGTTACACCCGTTTGAGCTTTATGGCACAGGGAGGTGGGAGGCAAAGGCGGGACTGCTCTGTCTTATGCCAGCTGCCGGCAGTCCTCCAGCAACCAGTGCAGACAGCAGAGCATCAGGGTGATGTGTTCACAGCACCTGCCTTGTTCAGCCGATGAGTTCCTGCCTTTTGTAGCTGCAGCTTTTTCAGATATAACAAGTTGCAGTGGCCAGATCTGGAAATCATGATTGCATGGACCACAGTGACAGGGCCAGGGTGCCACAGACAGGGGGCATGGTCTTCTGGTCAGTGGCACATGAAAGGGGGTATTTGCATTTGGCCACCCTATGGCAGCAAAGAATCCAGAATGACCCAGGTTGTGGCTCGACTTACTCTGAGGACAGCCGCCCTGGTGGTGGGGGAAGTGATAGCAGGGGGAAGCTTTCCGAATGCCTCCCTCTTCCTACAGGCATCAGTCTAGATTGGGATCAACTCTAGCCAGCTGCTTTACACCCGGGTGCTGACTTCAGCTCGGCATTAGGGGCCAGACAGAAGCCCGTAGAAGCTGGCTGGAATCTGGCCATGGAATAGGCTTTGGATCACGTCCTGTGAAAGCTGGGAAATTCTGCTGGGAGGCGGCGTTTGATCCAATGGAGATGCAGCTATGGGTGTCATCTGTGTACTACTGGCATGTCATCCCTCTCCACCCTACCAGAAGCTTCTACAGATGGTGACTAGAGGGAGGTGGGGAGGAAGACCGTGCCTCATAGGTCTGTGCAGGTGAGGGCCTTGGCAAGGGAGGAACAGTTGCCCATAACACCCTAATGGCCTTGGTCGGAGGGGACAGACCTGAGCCATTTCAGGGCATTTCCATTCCCCACGCTAGCCTCGGTGAGGTGGGACTGGAGTCCTCAGAGATCGATGGTGTCAAATGCCCCTTAAGCTCACTGAAGTTTTACATTTCATTTTATTTCAGTCAGTTGAATTTGATTTCCGTCTGTAATTAGATGTCAGAAATGATCTGCCATTCCTAATGAGAGCTCTGATTATCCTCTTGCGGGCCATTAGGCTCCAACGCTGCTTGTCCTCCTGCTTTGGAACACACGGGCCGCTCCTGCCGCTCTATACGGTATCATCATTTGCAGCTCTACATACGATTTCTCCTCCAGCACCCCGACTTTTCTGCAGTCCCAGGCAACAAAGGCAGTCGTGGGCTCCGTTTGGCTTGTGGAGACGAAAAACAGTCTCTGGCAGGAGTGGAGGAAATATCTCCACAAGAGTGGATGGGCATAAAAATGTCACGCGTTAGAGCATCTCTGTCCCTGAAGCAACCAGCCATCTGTGAGCCCCGGGCAAAGGGGAACGACAGCTGGCTTATTGCCGAGACTCATCTGCCAGGACATGCACCACAATGGTTTCTGTTAATAAGGGGGGGAATTACGTCTCTGAAATCCAGTGTAGCAATCACCATGGGCCAGATCTTCAGTTAAGGTGAAGCGGTGTAGCTGGATGGATGTCAGTGGAGGCTTGCTGATTTACACCGGCGGAGGATGTGGCTCCAAATCTCTGAAGCACTAACGCCCAGATCCTCAAAGGTATTTAGGCTCCTAACGTCCACTGGTTTTTTTCAGTGAACGTCAGGAGCCTACATACCCGTGAGGATCTGGGTTTAATTCCCCTTCTTTTATTACTACCCGCTGCTTATGCTTTCAGAGCTTTAAAATTCCACCTCTGGCACAGAGTGGATTCCCTGGCATCGCACTGACCCGCCCTCCCTGCACTGTAGGTGGGTCATTGGGGCTGTAGGCGCATCAGCAGCCGAATTTCACGCCCTCTCATGCCTTTGGTGGTTGCCCCCTTTCCCTTTACAGCTCATGTTTTTCTTTCTGACAGGAGACTGGCTAAGTCCACCCTGCTGCTGATCCCGCTCTTTGGCGTCCACTACATCGTGTTCGCCTTCTTCCCCGACAACTTCAAAATGGAGATAAAGCTCGTCTTCGAGCTCGTGCTCGGCTCCTTCCAGGTGTGTCACCCCTTAGGCCTGGGCCACGGCCACCAAAACGCAGGGCGAGTCTTTCAGAACTGCAGTGCTTCGTAGGAACGATGGTGGGAAATAAGGAAATGCGTGAAGGTGGTTTCACCAGCAGATGCCCAATCCTGCTCCCACGGGAGTCTTTAGGGGGTTGCCATTGACTTCGGTGAAGGCATGGGTGGGTTACTGTTGTGCATTCTCATTCTGCCTTTCACCTCCTGGCATCCCAATATGTCTTACCAACAATCAGCTAAATCCTATGGTCTGTACGCAGATGCCACACAGACAGCATTCTGTTAACTGCAGTGGGAGGCAGAATTTCTGTTGACCCCAGTGGGGCTTGTTGCATGAGTTCATCCAGAATGAGACCTGGGGGTGGCAGCGTGACCTAGTGGATAAGACTGACCTGGGACTCAGGAGACCCATGCTCTAGTCACTGTTCTTCTGCAGGATGACTTTGGGCATGTCATGTCCCTCCCTATGCCTCAGTCTCCCCAGCTGTAAAATGGGGATAATGATACAGCCTTCCTTTGAGGTATGATGCTGCTTTGAGATAGGGATGAAAAATGCTAGGGGTTATTTCAACCGTTAGATACATACTTCACTTCATACACACTTCGTACTTCATACACACTTCACTTCAATCAATGGTCCACTCTTAACGCAGTCCCCGGTTCTGCACAGTGATTAGCACTCAGTGATGCACTTCCTCCTGTTGTACAGTCAGTTTGAGCCAGTCTGCTTACTTGAGAATTGAGTATGTGTTTTATCACATACTGTCCACTTACGTGCTTTGGTCGGCAGTGAAATAGCTAGCAATGCTGACATTTAAATCGTCATTTGGCAGCTGAATTAGCACCATACAGAGATGGATGGGGCAGTTCAGAGCTATCATTTCAGGCTGCCTGCAGACTCAGGCAGACATCACTGAACTGGTTTGCCACCCGTTCACATCTTCAGTGTTATCTGCCCAACTGTAAGGGCCAGAGACTGACTTTTTTTTTTTTTTAAAGAAAGCCGAGATTCTGAAGAATAAGGTGGCATCGTAAAAAAAAAAAAAAGTCACACCGGTCTCAGCCCAATTCAAATCCTGCACTTTAGTAAGGGAGCTAAAATCAAGCAGCCTTTATCTGTACCAGGAGGACTGTTAGAAGTTTCCTGGCTATGGTCCCTGTGTCCAAGGCTGTGGTTGCAGCTGGGTTTTCTGACTAAGTTAAATGTAGCCTTTCTGATGGTGAGGTTCTAAATGCCTGTTCTCTCTTCCTCCTCCCAGGGCTTTGTGGGGGCCGTTCTATACTGTTTCCTCAATGGGGAGGTAAGATCCACAGTTTTGTTTGGGCAGTGCTTGTCACTAGGATGAAGTGAATGACGGAGAAGGGAAGACTGAGCAATGTTCCATTCCTGACATCAGCCCATTGGGGCTGCCGTGGTCCTCAGATACTGGCTTTGCATGTGAATTTTAGTACTCACCGTGCTGAGGGCTGTGCTGTACAGTGTTGTATTCACAGAACAGGCAGCAAGCAGAGGGTCATCCCCCCTGTCCGTTCGTCCCCCCCACCGCCAGCGTGCCTCAGTCCTGACCTGGAGTGGCCACGTTTGGTGGTGAAGGTTCAGCCAATCTCCAGCCCACTCACTCTTTGGCCTCTTTGCTGAGCCTGGCCCTGATCCTGTTGAAGCCAAGCAGGCTTTTGCCCTTGACTTCAGAGCAGCAGGATCAGACCCACGGCAGCGTACAGGCCGGTGAATGCAGTGAGTTTTGTACTGTGGAGCCACGTGTCCATTGGAAACGGGTCTGAAATCCACCAGATTCACTTCACAAAAGCCACTGAGCAGATGTGAGCTGGGAAGAACGTTTAGCCCCATACTAACTAGGGCAGCATTCAAGCCAATAAAGCGAGCAGTGAAGAGATGGGGGCAGCTGTGTAATTCAGTTCTGGGTTTGTATCCCGGCCTCTCCATAAGCTCAGGGATGTTCAGAATCAGGTTTTACTCCTGCTCCATCTCCAAGGGGATCCTCCCCGTATAGTTTGTGCTATGATTTCTGACCTGGGTGTGCTGAAAGCACCCTATAATTCATACCATAGCCTACAACAGAGGTGGGCAAACTACAGCCTGCAGGCCAAATCTGAGCCACGGGACTGTCCTGCCTGGCCCTTGAGCTCTCGGCCGGGGAGGCTCACCCCCAGCCCCTCCCCTGCTGTCCCCCGTCCCCCGCAGCTTCAGCTCGCCATGCTGCCAGCGCTCTGGGCAGCGGGGCGGCGAGCTCCTGCCAGGGGGCGTGGCTGCCAGTCCCGCTGCTCTGAGCAGCATGGTAAGGGGCCGGGGAGCGGGGGGGTTGGATAAGGGGCAGAGGTTCCCTGGGGGGCAGTCAGGAGACAGGGGGCAGTTGGATGGGGCAGAGGTTCTGGCGAGGGGCAGTCAGGGGACAGGGAATGGGGGGGTTGGATAGGCGTGGGAGTCCCGGGGGGGGCTGTCAGGATGCGGGGATGTGGATAGGGGGCGGGGTGGTCAGGGGACAGGGAGCAGGTGGGGTTGGATAGGGGGTGTGGTCCTGGGGGGCAGTTAGGGGCAGGGGTGTGGACGGGGGCAGGGCAGTCAGGGGACAGGGAACAGGGGGGGTTGGATAGGCATGGGAGTCCCGGAGAGCCTGTCAGGGGGCGGGGGTGTGGATAGGGGCAGGGCAGTCGGGATAGGGAACAGGGGGGTTGGATGGGGGTGGGGTCCCAGGGGGGCAGTTAGGGGTGGGGTCCCGGAAGGGAGTGGTCAGGGGACAAGGAGCAGGGGGGGTTGGATGGGTCAGGGGTTCTGTGGGGGGCGGGAAGGGGAAGGGGACAGATAGGGGGCGGGGCCAGGCTGTTTGGAGAGACACCGCCTTCCCTGCCCGGCCCTCCATACAGTTTTGCCACCCCGATGTGGCCCTCAGGCCAAAAAGTTTGCCCGCCCCGGGCCTGTGACCTCTCCCCGGAGGGCTAAGTGGCTGTGCAGTAGCGCTTTGTATGTGTTAGCCCATGTTTGCTGACGGTTTGAATCCCGCTGCAGGGCTCAGGAAGACCAACGCCCTCTGTACACGAAACAGTGTCACCGCTCCGCAAAACACGCTGCCCTGCAAAACAAAACAAAAAACCAAGGAAACATTTCTTTGGTGAAAGGAGCTTGTGAATGAAAGACGTTCCCTAATTACCCTCGCAAAGGAGAAAAAATGTGTCCACAGTCGAGGTCATTATAGCTCCTTCTTTGTATCAGCCAAGTGGCTCAAAGACAGCTACATCCCTCACTGGTGCATCCCTTCACTGCCTGCCCCCGAGCTATGAAGTTCTTACCTGCAGATATCAGTTCAGTGGCCTTTGTGAATTGGTCCCTGCTGGCCTTACCATAGAGAGTGATTCTCCTTGTCCAACTCAACACCCATTTCCTTCTCCAAGGGACTGTCCTTGACTTCCCGGGGAAGGGGGGGTTGCTTGTTCCCACTTCCACCACGGCCCTGGAACCAGAGCCAGTTAGCAGCTTCCCGTCGGAATTTAATTAAGCCGGCTCCCTCATTGCCGCTCCCAAAACCAAACCAGAGCGGCAGAAAGGAGCCCCGTCCGCTAACGCGCTTCTCCGTCCCCGCTTAGGTCCAAGCCGAGCTGAAGCGGAAGTGGCGCAGGTGGCACCTGGAGAGGTTCCTGGGCTCCGACATGAAATATCACCACCCGTCCGTCGGGAGCAACGGCACCAACTTCAGCACTCAGATCTCCATGCTCACCAAGTGCTCGCCTAAGACTCGCAGGTGCTCCAGCTTCCAGGCAGACTTCTCTCTGGTCTGAGGGGGAGAAACGCCCCAGAACAGAACACTTGAGAGAGAGAGAGAGAGAGAGAGAGAGAAACCACCCTGGAATTTGTTTAAAGCTGAAGAGTTGTTTTTAAACAGGACGCTCCCCATGAGTTAAACAAAGAGCATGAAACTGGAAAAGCCGCTGACGTCCTGAACGACAAGCGACAAGTCAGGACATAGAGATCTTTTTTTCTTCTTTCCAGACCTATAACTACAGGCTTGTCCCTGGGCGATGGAGAAACTCACAAACCGACTATTACACTTGTCGCACGACTCCAGCTTGCCTGGGGAGGGCCCAGGAGATTCTGAAAGGCTCGCAAATAGGGGGTGGGGGATAATTAATGGCTTCACCTGAGCCGGCTTCTCGGAAACCGATCGAAACGATGCACTTTTTAAAATGAGCCAATGAGAAAAAATAATTGCTTTTAATGTGCCAAGAGTCTGATCGGGAAAGGATGGCAGTGAGACAAGGAAGGACCAACAAGCAGGGGACAAATTGTAGCAGGGCACAGCACTTGTGCGCATCCAGATGCATTTCACTTTTCTAAAAATAAGCTGAAAGACCAGAAAGTCATCTCATTGGCTCCAGAACCAGAGTGGAATCTGCAGCTCTCCAACAATCTGTGTTCCACCGTCGATGATGCCTCCGAAATGTAGCTTGCTGAGGAGCTAAAATGTAAATGCCCTTTTCTGCACTATACTCATTGTTTTTTTTTAAAAAAAACCAGGATATAATAGACTTGCATGGCTAATGTATAAAAACAAGGTACAGGTGCCAATTCAGTTGCATGGCTGTGTTTTCCACAAAAGAAACCCTCTCTGATTAAGCTTGCTCTAAGTCTTGGCATATTTTTGCAGCAGGAATCTTTGGGGATTTATGGGAAAGATATTGGTTTATAGTAAGTTTGTACCTGAATAATGCACACTGCGGGGAAGGGGAGAGTTAGAGCTCACGTAGTGCTTGATTGAATCAGACCCTCTGTCAGGAGCCACTACCCAGAATGAAGAATTAACTTAATAGCAGTAGGCAGAATTGGCCTTGGCAAAACAAGCTTAGATCCACAAGTAAACTGGCACTGTAGGGGTTTGAAAAAGGAAAGGGGGAACAGTGGGGCTATGAAATTGATCCCTACTTCAATTATTCCAAACAGCTTTTAACCTCCGATGAAGGTATTGCAAAGAAAATCATTAGATCTTCAATAAGCGTGATACCATACCTTCTGTCTACTTTCTAACAACCTTGACATGTACATATCAGGGCGTGAGCCCCATTTGAAGTGTGTACATAGCTCCCATTAACACCAGTGGGAATTTTATTTTTCTTTACATTTTTGGGGTGAATTTAATGCTGCTCCAGAATACCAGATCGACAGCTGTGGAGACCTGAAGTCCTCTACTTAGACTCATAGAACCATAGGGTTAGAAGGAACCGCAAGGGTCAGCTAGTCTAACCCTCAGCCAAGATGCAGGATTTGTTGTGCCTAAACTAGGAATCGGCAACCTTTGCCACGCAGCCCGTCAGGGAAATCCACTGACGGGCCAGGACAGTTTGTTTACCTGTAACGTCCGCAGGTTCGGCCGATCGCAGCTCCCACTGGTTTGCCATTCCAGGCCAATGGGGGCCGCAGGAAGCAGCAGCCAGCACATCCCTCGGCCCGCGCCACTTCCCACAGCCCCCATTGGCCAAGAATGGCGAACCGCGGCCAGTGGGAGCTGCGATCGGCCAAACCTGTGGATGCTTCAGGTAAACAAACTGTCCCAGCCCACCAGCGGATTTCCCTGATGGGCCACGTGCCAAAGGTTGCCGATCCCTGGACTAAACTATGCAAGATGGGATCTCTACCTCTTCTTGAAAACCTTGATATGGATAAGCAAATGAAGGAGCTCAAATGAAGGAACTCCCATGACTTCCCTAGGCGTCTGCTCCATTGTCCTCCTGTTCTTACAGTTAGGAAGTTTTTTTTCCTTGAGATTTAATCTAAATCTGTTCTGCTGTAGTTTGAACCTATTGCCTCTTGTCCTGCTCTCTGTGGGGAGAGAGAACCATTCTGCTCCATCTTAGCTCCCCTCTCAGAGCAACAGCAGCAAGGACAGTGCCGGCTTCCTCCCCCTTATTCTTCCCTATGACTGGTGTCGAGCAGCAACCGCAATCTCACCTTAAGTTGATCGAGCCAAAGGGCTACTTCAGGAGTAGCGGAATTTATTACAGTGAGGCCTCCTTCATATTTATAAATTGGGCAGTCGGTGCTGATCTGTTTGATGGCCTGTCATGGGGAACACATTCGCCCAGTGCGGAGTCCTTGATTTGCCATATGAGCATTAGACGTCCACATCTCCCATGGTTGGTTCGGAGTTGACCAAGATGACTGTGGAAGGTTGAACCCCTGAACCTTCTGCATGGGATCTGGCACAAGAGGCTTCCTCTGCCGTGCTACTTGCCCCAACCATCCCCTTACAAAGAAACACTTGCAGTAACCCTAAAATGCTACGGCCATCACTGTTGTAAGGTGTATCATTCCAAACTCAGGGCTGGTCTACACTACCGGGCGGGAAGAGGGGGAAATCGATCTAAGTTACACAACTTCAGCTACGTGAATAGCGTAGCTGAAGTCAACGAACTTAGATCTACTTACCGCGGTGTCTTCACTGCGGTGAGTTGATGAGAGACACTCTCCTGTCGATTCCCCTTGTGCTTCTCGTTGAGGTGGAGTCCCAGAGTTGACACCAGAGCAATCGGCAGTCGATTTATCGCGTCTACACTAGACCCGATAAATCGATCGCTAACTGTCGATCCCGCCGGTAGTGCAGACAAGCCCTCACTTACCCCGTTTTTTCACTGGTGAAACACAATTGACGGGAATAGAGTTACTCCTGATTTTACATCAATGTCTGTGAGATGAGAATCAGATCCTATTGTATAGCTTACAATACCGATAATGTCCTTTGGGGGTTTAATTCAGCATGCTGCAGTATTTTTTTTTAAAGGGAGTGACTGATTGGGAAGGACCCTCCTGCCTGCTCGGAGTAATAAGAATGATTCATGCACATAGAGGGGAAGATATAATTGTCCTTAAATGTTTTGCTTACCGGGAGGCTGAGAAAAAGAGAGCTCCAGCTGTATATGAAAAAATGGCTTCGGTTCACGCATGGGATGCTGCATCACTGGGCTTCGTTATTAAAGGGGAATCCCACCTTTAAGCTTTGTCTGGAAGCAGTTGCAATTCTGTGCCAGGCAATCGCCCCATTTCCAGTAGTAGACCTGAAAATCCTAGTCACTGGGCCAGATTCTGCCTCCAGTTTGGTGGGTGGCACCATACTGGAGCAAATTAATGCCAGAGTTGTGCCCGCTTATGCCTGTGCTGGGTCCATGGATTTCTCCAAGGGAGAAACTGTGGGCACAACTTAGTCATTTACGTGGAATTTCCCCGGCATCTGTGTTCCCCTAGTGTTCAGATCTGAGAGGGAGAAAAATACCAACAAGGATAGGCTCAGCTTTTTATGCTTGTTCATTCACAGAGAACAGAAAAGGGAGGCGGGCGGGGATGGGGGGACAGGGACTGGAATTTAAACAAAACCCATGTTTGTGTAAAGTACTGTGGCTGGGGTCCAGGCTATAGACCTCATGGGCCAGATCCTCAGCTGCTGCAAATTGGCATCGCTCTTTAAATCAATGGAGTACGTGGATCAATGACTACCCCAGTTTATACTAGCTAGGAGTAGCTTACCCCAGCTGAGGAGCTGATCGCTTACCCGCATAAGCAGATTTCTGTGCCGCATCCCGCACTCATTCCACGCATGGCCCTTCCACTGATGACGACAGGCTGTGGGGAAAGCACAGAAAACGCAATGGAGAGGAGAGTTTTGCAGCACAGGGTATGGCGACACTGCAATCGAGGTGTGATTGCAGCACGTGTCGGCATGCACAAGCTAGCTCTAAGCGAGTGAGCTCAGGTACCGATAACAGTGAAGCCGCAGCAGTGCGGGCTGCACAAGCCCGCCCCGATCCCTGGGTACTTACTCAGGCAGCTGGCAGGCACTCTAGTCCATGCTGCTAGGCTTCACTGCTACCACAACCTGAGCTAGCCAGATTAAAGCCAACACAGGTATGTCCACACACGTTGCAATCACTCCCAGACGGACTTACCCAGAGGGGCAACCACGGGGGATGTTTGCAGATGTGACCCATTGCCCTTCCAACATTTTATTACCTCGTTGATGCCCCTATCATCATGACTGCAGGACTCATGCATTTTCATTTCTGGCCCCTTCAACTCTTCTGCGGAAAAGGACCTAGGGGTGACAGTGGACGAGAAGCTGGATATGAGTCAGCAGTGTGCCCTTGTTGCCAAGAAGGCCAATGGCATTTTGGGATGTATAAGTAGGGGCATAGCGAGCAGATCGAGGGACGTGATAGTTCCCCTCTATTCGACATTGGTGAGGCCTCATCTGGAGTACTGTGTCCAGTTTTGGGCCCCACACTACAAGAAGGATGTGGATAAATTGGAGAGAGTCCAGCGAAGGGCAACAAAAATGATTAGGGGTCTAGAACACATGACTTATGAGGAGAGGCTGAGGGAGCTGGGATTGTTTAGCCTGCAGAAGAGAAGAATGAGGGGGGATTTGATAGCTGCTTTCAACTACCTGAAAGGGGGTTCCAAAGAGGATGGCTCTAGACTGTTCTCAATGGTAGCAGATGACAGAACGAGGAGTAATGGTCTCAAGTTGCAGTGGGGGAGGTTTAGATTGGATATTAGGAAAAACTTTTTCACTACGAGGGTGGTGAAACACTGGAATGCGTTACCTAGGGAGGTGGTGGAATCTCCTTCCTTAGAGGTTTTTAAGGTCAGGCTTGACAAAGCCCTGGCTGGGATTATTTAACTGGGAATTGGTCCTGCTTCGAGCAGGGGGTTGGACTAGATGACCTTCTGGGGTCCCTTCCAACCCTGATATTCTATGATTCTATGATTCTTTTTTTTTTAAACATGTTTGTACCAAGGCAAATCAACAAGCAAATTAATTCTGCTCTGGATCTGCAGAATCTCTGTAAGCTACAGTTTCAACCTCAGAAATTGATCTTCACTGGCACTACTGCTATGACTAGGGCAGCGGGAATGGGCTTGCCCGGAGCAGAGGCAATAAGCAAGATGTTAGTTATGGACCAGGGCCAAAGGCCCATAGCCAGACCCTGATCTGCACACAGGATTCCCAATACTAATTGCTGGGGAGCTCTGCATGAAAAACTGATGACAGGACATGGCTTGATGTCAGGTACTCCATGACAGTTCAGTTCTGGAAGCGTTATCGTACCAGCCATACAATGCCTGAAAAAGTCTTATTTGAAATGGTTTCATCATATAATTAGGTTTGGTGGAATTCAGGTTTTTAAATTATTTTGATGGATAATATCAATGTTTATTCTTAAGCATTTTTTTCAATTTTATTCATTTACATTTTCTCAGTTGTGGGAAATTATTGAGGGGTCAGACAATAATTATTTAATGACAGCCAACATTGAGATTCAAAATGTTAAAGTCTTCATAACCGTTAAAGCACAAATTGTCAACATCACTTATCAAACTCAACAAAGTAAATATCCTTAAATCAAACTCTAAAAAAGTTCTCAAGCAGCATCTTTGTTACTTTGCCTATCTGTCAGATCACATCATAGGCTGCAATTCCCACCGTCTCTGACAGATGAAAGAATGCCAGCAACCTTTAGATTATTATCGACGGAAATATTTGTGTCAGTTTGCGTGTGTCTGGTGAAATTGACGTTTACCAATATTTAGTGATAAAAATCGTATCCTTTCAAGCCCACGTGTCATGCACAAGTGCATCCCCGTTAGGTCCTGGGACCAACATAGCTACAGTAGCACTGCATGTCCCCATTAGGTTGTCCAACAATAATATTCTGAAAAGAAAGGATTGGTGCCTGCATGTCTCCTTTGGCAGAAATAGCAATATTTGTGGTGCAGACAATGTAAAGCTGTCACATTAGCTGTGTTTGCTTCATTTTAAAGGAGGACTTAATATACAGTGGTTATGTTCAAGTACATGAACAAGGAGGGCATGATCCAATGGACGTTAAAACCAATGGAAAGATGCTCATTGACAGCAATGGGCTTTGGATCAGGCCCTAATTTAGGCTGAGTCATTGACTCATCATGGGACCTTGGAGAGTTGACTTTGCCTTCTTCAGAGAGACAAGGTGGGTGAGGTCATAGCTTTTACTGGACCAACTTCAGGTCTGAAGATGAGCTCTGTAGAACTCGAAAGCTTGTCTCTTTTACCAGCAAAGGTTCATCCAATAAAAGCTATGACCTCACCTACCTTGTGGCTCTCATATCCTGGGACCACCACGACAACAGCTTTGCCTTCTTCAGTCATTCAGACTGTGCATTTCTGTTAATGAAACGAGAAAATGGGGCAAAATCAGGCTCCGCCGTGAAACCTGGATGTACCATCTGAACAGCGTTATCCTGCACAAATACAGAATTATGATGCAATCCAATTTTCTTAACTATAATTACCCCTTAGAGGGCCCAATTCTCAGCTCATTTACTTTGGTGTAAATCAAGAATAACTCCACTGACGTCAATCAAGTAGCACGGCTGTAAATAGGACAAGTATCGGACTCAGTCTTCAAGGCCCTTTGCAAACACTGGGTCAAATCCTGAGCTCACTTGGAGCAGTGAATTCAGTGGAGTTACTCCTGATTTACACCGCTTAAGTAAGCTTAGACGCTGACCTCACTGTAACTCCACTGACTTTAGATGCATTCTTTCTTCTGCATATCAGTGTGCAATCAGACTCATTCCAATTAATTAATTCTCCAGACGTCACCATGATTAAGCAGATATTACCCTGATTCTCCAATCGGCACGACCTAAAGGTTAAGTGATTTGCCCAAAGCCACAAAGCCAGTTATTGTCAATGCTATCATTAGAATCCAGGTATTGCGAGCTCCCAGCCCTGAGTGGTAACCATTAGACTATACCCCTCTCTCAGGCAGTAACAATTGAGGAGATGGGCATGTCCTAGGATTAATAATTGTCTGTGAGGAAATCATAGTCTAGCGAGAAACATCAAACCTTTAACTGGTCCTTAAGCCCCTAAACTACTCTGTGGGGAAATATGAAAACGGGGGGCTAAACCCAAACAAGTATAAACATACAAAGGTTTTTTGCATGGATGCAGCTGCAATTGGTACCTGTAAATTAAGTTGGTACTAGTGAAATTAACACCTTGTAGGTCAGCCAATCAGAACTCTTGAGTTAGGTCTGAACATTCCATTTAATTTACAATTCCATTGAATAGCCAACAGGCAAGATGGTGTGCCGGTCATTAAGCCATGAGAAGAGAACAATCCTAGGTCAGTACCTAAATCCCATGTTGACAGGTGACTCGGAAAACCCAAAGAGGGATACGTACGTGTAGACAGGTGAAAGACTGCATTTCATTTTATTGAGTGTGATATTTACAAGCTGGATAAAATAACAAGCAGGACTGAGGAACTGATTTCCCTTTTCTCCACTGCAAGAGGGGCAGTGACCTTCCACATGGTTTTGATGAGGTGAATCCTCACCTCCATTCCTCCTTTTCCACCCCCAGCCCTTTCACCATCTAGACACCTGATTCTTCAGCTCCTACAAGCACCCGCTGAGTGCAGTGGCAGGTCTGTGTGTGGAGCGGCCAAACAGTCAACCCATACACATAGAGGCCAAGCTTTAAAACTTGCCAGTTGCCTGAGGTAAAAATGAAGGAGTATTTGGTCCTGCCTCACCACAGCAGGCTGGACTAGATCACCTCTTGAGATCCCTTCCACCCCTCCATGTCTATGCTTCCCCATAGCAAACAGCGATACGTAATATCACAGCGGCACATTAACGAAAGTAGGGGGAGTAAGTATTTAGCTGAGGCAAAAACTGGCAAGTTTTGGAGATTTGTATAAAATCTCTTCCTGTTATGATCTGACCTGAAGAACATTCTGCAAACCTGGAAACGTCTGCATTCTTCTTTGTTAGGCCCATTTTATTACTTTACCGCTGGTTCATGTTGGCATCTGTTTGGAGGGTTTACCGTTGAAGTGTACTCACCTCTGTGCCTTTTGTATCAGAAGCAACACTTCTGAGCTGTGATGTTCTCTGCAACCCCAAAGGACTGATCCCAGATTTAAAACTACAGACTGGAACAAAACATGGTCCTTCCCACCACTCCAATTCCCAGCTTTTAGGTCACATCATTATCAGCTTGGCTCTGAGCATGAGAGAATGCTTCTGAGTAGGACTATGCCCACAAAATCCACATGTGCATGAAGAACCTCTGTCTCTAGAGTGTGTAGTGGAGCTCTGCTCCCCTCCCAAAGCATCTCAGCACTGATCACGAATGTGCTATGCTTTCTGGAGACCAAGGAGTAAAATTCAGAGCTCCTTGCTTCCCAGTGCTACCTGACTCTTCTCATGTAAAGGTGTTCAGCCCTGCTTGGGAGCAAAGGACTATAGTTCCTTTCCATTGCAGATGGGCTCCAAATTTCAAATTCTTGTTCTCATTTACACTGGTGTAAATATGGAGTGACTCTACTGGCTTCACTCCACAATTAGACTAAAGCAGTCAAGAGAAGTGAGTCCCAGACCCATATTCTGGTTCAGACATCTCAAAGTGATCTGGGAGGATTGGTTTTACCCGTCTCTTCTTCCAACCTCAATGACCGCTTCTCCTCACCACTCCAGAAATAGTATTTAACCCGCAGCCTTGTGACAACCCGCTGAAATTAAATTGGCATGACCTGTTTGTTTAGAGTTCTCTACAGATCTGTATCATGGTCCTAGGGAGAGGGCGTGTCAAGAGCCAACAGAGTGTCTCTTCCACTTCCTACCGGCTGAAAGAGCTAACTCTTCATTTACATGTAATATCCAGCTGTGATGGTTCCCCAAATACTTAAGAACCCTATTTTTCAAAGCCTTGTTATTTTAAATACCAGGCATAACACAAAACTCTAAAGGGCAGGAATAGAGAAACCAAAATAACCAAAACAGAGGCAAGGGGACTAGAAATACCTTCAGATGATCTCTAGGGGGAACCATTACCTGGATTCTGCAGGTTAGATCTTCAACAGATGTAAATGGACTTAAATAGAGCAACACAGAGTCACACCAGCTGAGGATTAGGCCCAGTTTGTTCGTACTTTAAACATGTATATAAAGGCACTCGGAAGGGCACATAAAAAAGAATGTACATTTTTTGATACCACCTGGATTTGAAATATACATTGAAAAAGCTGTTTGGGATTTGAGAGCCTCTCCCCAGTGGCGTTTCCAAACACAGCGTTCAAGTCAAAACTCAACTTGTTCAGTAGCTGGTATTATGTGATCTTTATCTGCCTTGCGCACGCTGTCGGCGTCTCTGCTCTTCTCTCCTGTAAATAGGCTTTAAATATAAAGATTGCTGGCTGAAAGTGGTGCTGACTGTGAACAGAGACTCCGCAAAGTCTCCTCTAAGGACTTGATATTTACCTACATTAAGACATTCCTGACTTGTTATTCATCATGACCTTGAGAATCAGCCCTTTCAGTTGGCGCAGTCATAAACTCTGCCTCATTTTATGACCTTTTACCCGGTGTTATTTATTAAGTTCCAACTCTGTACTGTAAATACTCAGTGGCTTGTACCCTAGCTCTTTTCCCTTGTGTTTGGTTCATCTCAGAAGCACCTCTTTGTTTCCAAGGGGCTCCTTCTCTGTGGCTACCACTGCTGAAAACAAGCAATAAACCATCGTAAAGGCATTGTGTCCAGGAGTCTGCACATGTTGTTTGTGAACTGATTTCTCTCCATCTTTGGGATGTACAGAGAGAGGGCAAATTCTCCATTTATGAGGAACTGATTCAGCAACGCAACTGCTGAAGGCAATAGATGCCCAGCTGTCTGTAGTCACACCACTACACGGGGTAATTCGGTTATACCTTGCCGGATGGGCCTGGCCATTGTCAGCCTGGGACCCATCCCACAAGAAAACTCACGGTAACAAAAGAAGTGGTGGCAATCTCAGCACAAGCCATGCTCCAGGTTATCACGGGGAGCTTGGCCTCTGCATATCATTAGGAGTCTAACCCTGGGCCACTGTGCAACTGGAGGTTGTGTCTTTTGGATGAACTATAAAACCAGTGTCCCAGCTCTTGACCCCTTGTGGTTATTAAGATCTCATGACATCTTTCCCAAGAGCTAGGGGTATTGAACCCAGGGGTCCTGGACAAATTCCCAACTGAGTAATTCTACCTATCCAACATCTCTCCTTCAGTGCTGTTTTCTTTTCCACTTGCTGCCCTGTACTGATGTGTAATGCAGCTAGGTTCTGTTCTGCAATGGCTGCGTTTCATCCCAGACATGTCAG
The DNA here is from genome assembly GCF_965140285.1 of Lepidochelys kempii. Taxonomy (NCBI): domain Eukaryota; kingdom Metazoa; phylum Chordata; order Testudines; family Cheloniidae; genus Lepidochelys; species Lepidochelys kempii. Next base: position 261,785,683 of record NC_136381.1, read on the forward strand.
TAACACATGAAGGGATTCCTGTACATATGCAGGCAGGTACCTATATATTTACTGCTATGGGGCCAGATGTTAGCTCCTGCTGTAGCTGCCCTGCCTTGCTGTTGCAAAAAGAAAGCTAGTGGATTCAGTCCCATGAGGATTCCCATGGGGAATGGGCAGCTGGGCTTAGGTTAGAGCAGTCCTAAGGCTACTCTAACTTACGCTATGGAATAAACCAGTCCCTGGCTGACCCACAGGACTGTGTGCTCACACCAGTTGCTTAAACCCACCTTTACTTGTTCTTCCCCTATCCCATGGTTCTCCAGTGAACACAGCTCAGCCAGGCAAGAGTACCCTGCCCTCATAGTGATAAAAAGGTTAGGGTTAGGGTTAGGGTTAGGGCACAAAGGATATGTTTCACCTGCAAAAACCCACATTTGTGCAGGCAGATATAGTGCATTTTTAAAGAAATACACAAACAGGTTCTGGTAACACTTAGCACTAACAGGGGCAGCTTTGTCGCTGTGCACGCAGAATTCATACACCATTATTGCAACTGCACACAATGGTATTAACTAAGCACACAAATGGCCAGTGAAGCTAAATGGCGATCTTTGCTCACAAAGGCCCTCGCTTCCGTCCGCAATCACTGGAAATGGCAAAGTTCTAACAAAAAGCTGACCCCTGGTTGGCACAACTAATTATAAGACCGGTAAATTAACTGACTGGCAAATTCCCGATGGAGTAATTCTCCCTATGTAAGATCTCCCCTTCAATGTCAGGTGGATATTATTGTCTTTGTCACTTGCTGGGCTGTAGTGCAATGCAGGTATAATGCAGCTGGGTTCCGTTCTATGATGGCTAGAATTGTCAGTTACATTATGGGGTTTGTCAGAGCAGCAGAGGCATTTGGGATTAAGCACCTTGCTAAAAATTTGCCACTTGAGCTTGCATATCAGTCATAATTCTAGGCCAAGTATGGCTTCTCAATGTATATTTAGCCACCTGAAAAAGCACCTTGATTTGCCACCGAGTGCAGTAGGGGCTGTTGGATATTCAGCATGAACTGAAAATCAGCCCATTTATTTATGTACTTAAACAAGGATTTCAGAGACTAACTTTAGGCTTCTAATTTAGAATACTATGCCCTAGTCCTCATACGGGCTGTCCATTTGATTGGGATCCCCTATGGATGCAGGGATCTGCACCAGTGGATTCCAGTGCAAAACAAAAGCCTTTGCTTATACACTGTGTCGTCTCCCCTTTCCTTTCAGACTACATGCTTCTCAGCACAAGGTCTGTGTCTTCCTCTGGGTTTATAAAACACCTAGCATGTGATTGGCAATGGAAGTAGTGAACAGTAATACGTGCAATATGAAGTGGTGAAAACAGATCATGGGAAGTGATCACCAGGCCTTCTTTTTCATGGGGCCAGATCTTCCGCTCATGGATGTCCCCCACAGAGCTATGCCCCTTCACACCAGCTGGGAATATGACCCGTGAAATGGAGTGAACTCTGTAACCACAGATGGCAGATTTCATTGCGACATTCTGCTGCAGCTGTCCCTGTTTCCTGATCGCAGAAAACTTAAGGGCCAGCGCTTAGGTGGAGTAGAGCAGGTGGGTCCTCTTGAGTTGAGTGCAGTCATTATGCGGCGTGACAGACTGTTCATCACAAGGAAAGGTATCACAGGCCCAAAGGCTGAGAAGAGATCAGCAAAACTCATTCAGTCTGTCCTCAGCAATAATACTGTACTTGTATAAACCATCTTCCCTTTCATGATCTCTATGCACCACCCAGACATGAAGTAACTTGAGTGGCTTTGCCTGAGGGCACCCAGGAAAGTCTGCAGCCAAGTCAGCAATAAAATCCACATCTTCTGATTCCCAGTCCTGTGCCTTAAGTACCAGACCATCTCAACCTGTTATGTGGAGAGCCAGCACGTCAATTCACTGAGGGGAGTGAGGCTTTCTTTGACCGCTGGATGCAGTTCCATAGAATTTGAGATAACACACAGCAGAGGCTTCAGAAACAGGCTTTACAGCTCAGTTCTGATGTCCCAGTTTGGTGAGAAAGTGGCTTTTCCCAGTTGAGCTGTGAATAAAATGGACAAAGAATGATTGCACGTTCCCTGCCCCAGAAGGGAATCCTTTGTCAATCCACATTTGCTGTATGTATAACCAGCTGACTGGCAGCATTTGCCTTCTGTTTGCTATGGGGAACACAGGGCATGATCCAAAGACCATTGCAGCCCATGGAAAGAGTCCCATTAACCTCAAAGCAAGTTAAGATAACTTTGGATTGTCACAGGGTCCCAAATGAGTTAGGACACCTATTTCAATTCAACGGAAGTTGGACACGTAACTTTCTTAGGCACCTATGAAAATCCCACCCGAAGGGTTTGCTTGTGCAGCCCTAACTGAACAGTTATTCATGCGAGGAGTCCCACAGACATTATTGGAAGTCGGTGGGACTACTTGCACAATTATCTGCTAACGGATAAGAGAGGGGACACGGTCTGAGAGGACAGGATCACACTATAACTAGCAACACTTGGCAAAATAACTCACATGTACTCAATCCCCCGGCCCTGCCTCCGACAGCTTCTGCCAACACACACTGTGCACATCGCTGATTGTCGCTTTAGACCTTTCCAAATCGCATGCAAACCATTGAACTTCCGATTGCAAACTTCTAGCGAGGAATGACGGTAGCAATGAAAGACGTTTAGTAAGGAGGCTGCCTAGTGCTGGCTGGGTCCTGCTTCCTTTACCCCTTACAGATGCAAATTATTCATGCAAATAGCCAACCCTGCAGGGTTGCATAATCAATAGCAGGCTTCTTGTCAAAGCATTGATTTACAGCTCTTCAGCATAGAACTGCTAGACGCCAATACCCTTCATTACATGCAGCCTACTTCCACACAATAAATTATGCTATTTGATGGGAAAATACCTCCTTTCTGCATCTAGGGAGGCATTTATTATAGGATCCAGCATCCCATGTCATCTCCAGCTCCAAATGAAAGTACAGCGTTCTGTCAAGTACATTTCCAGGGGAAAACCAGTAACGCATTTGAGGGGGCTCAGATTTGATGCTCTGGGCTGGTCCATTACTAATAGAGATAAAAAATGACATAAGTACACAGACTTTAGTGACATCACAAACCCAGTGTCGTACCCCCAATTTTTAGGCAAATAATTTCGCATGCCTACAGGTTAGGCCACCCCAGCAACAGGATACTCGTATGCCAGTGATAGTCGTACATGCAAAGCAGATGATTTCCTGGGGAGGCTATGTAGGCCAGTGGGTAGGGCAAAGACCTGGATGTGCAGAGCTGTGGGATCTACCACCTGCTTGGCCAATGACCTGTTGCATGATCTTGGCCAAGACCTTTCCTCTCCCACTCTGCATCTACATAGACAGTAAGCTCTTCAGGGCCGGGCCTGTCTCTCGGGGTATGGCTGCACTGCAAATGGAGATACGATTGCAGCTCAGGTAGGCATACCACTAGCTTTAATCCAGCTAGCACGGAAGGTGGCATAGGCTGCACAAGTCAGTTTGGATCCTGGGTGCCTGTGCACGGCACTCGCCTGCACCAGGTCCGTGCTGCCACGTCTTCACGGCTCGCCTGAGCCATGCTAACGAGGTTAAAGCTCATGCCTCACACACTGCAACCCGCCCTTTCGATTGCGATGTAGACATACCCTCCCTATGTATTTACCTGGGCCTGGAGCCTTAAAAGTACTGAGGCCCTTCGCTCCCACTGAAATCAATAAGAGGGAAGTGCCTAAATACCTTTGAAAATCTCAGCCACAGTACAATGGGGCCCCGATCTCAGCTGAGGCCTTTTTGATCTCCCACAGTTGAAATAATAATATTAATAAATTTGGGGGCATCAATGCAATTTACATCTTCACAACCAAAATGTTTGTATTTCCACCGAAGACTGAACAGGTGAGGAGAACTGCCCCACACTGATGTGTTTTAGACCAGCCTTGCAAAATCATCCAAAATCTACTCTCCTGTCCAGGCTGTTCCTACCAGGACGCTAATTAAAGCAGCTAGTTTTGCTTGTGGGTCACAAAATATTCTTTCCCTCCTCGAAGGTGGGGTGAATTTTGCAAGGCTGCTTTTGGTCAGATTCAGCTTTTTCGATAGTTGGGGCCTTGAGTTTGTTCTTGGTTCGTTTTCTGGTTTAAAGTATTGACGCTGCTGAGTATATTGGAACAATTTCCTCAGTGCGGCTATTTGGAACGACTGAGCTTGCCATTTCGTTGCAACACCAAACTCATTTCTTTTGCTAGTCGATTCAGCATGAAGAAAGTCTCCCTGCTTTGCAATAAATTGCTCCTGGCAGACAGAAATGTAACGTACACCCTCCCGCCGGGAGCAAATGCAAATTAGACCTTTGCTCGCTCCATTTTGCGCATGGGGTGAGAGATGTGAGTTTCTGCTGCTAGGTCTTGAGAGTGCATTTCAACAACAGTGTGATAATTAAGTGGGGGGAGGGGGTTGCTCCCTTTGATGGACACCCAGCCAGCCAGTTAGCTGTAAAATCCCTCTTGGTAGCTGTTTTCTACTTGCTTACCTGTAAAGGGTTAAAAAGTCCCCCAGGTAAAGAAAAAAAAGTGGGCACCCGACCAAAAGAACCAACGGGAAGGCTAGAACTTTTTAAAATTGGGGAAAAAACTTTCCCATTGTCTGTTGCTCTCTCTGGGCTGCAGGAACAGGGAGCAGCAATGCTATAAGCAGGAATGCTGTGTAAGGTTTGAACCAGGTATGAAAAATTATCTTCCATACCAAGAAGGAATCATTTGGATAGGAACTGTTTAGATAAACACAATCAGGTTTATTTCTTTATTTTGGCTTGTGAATCTCCTCTGTGCTAACCCCTAATGCTTTTGTTTGCTTGTAACCTTTAAGCTGATCCCCCAAGAAAGCTATTTTTGGGTGCTTAATTTTTGGAATTGCTCTTTTAAAATCGAGCAAAAGCCTAAGTTCCAGATGTATTTTCTCTCTTTTTGTTTTTAATAAAATTTACCATTTTTAAGAACAGAATTTGGATTGTTGTGTCCTAAGAGGTTTATGCCTATGCTGTTTGATTAGCTGATGGCAACAGCTAATTTCCTTTGTTTTCTTCTCAGCTCTTCCCAGGAGGGGCTGGGGGTGAAAGGGCTTGAGGGTACCCCAAAGGGAGGAATTCCCAAGTGCTCCTTCCTGGGTCAAAGGGTTTTTATTGCACTTGGGTGGTGGCAGCATTTACCAAGCCAAGGTCAGAGAGAAGCTGTAACCTTGGAAGTTTAATACCAGCCTGCCGTGGCCAGTATTAATTTTTAGAATCCTTGCTGGCCCCCACCTTCTGCACTCGGAGTGCCAGAGTGGGGATTCAGCCTTGACAAACATTTGCGGAGCTTTTTCACCTTTGCAGTGGATGGGCAACATATAGATTACTATAGGAAGGGCAGTGTGTCTACTGGTTAGGGCTCTGGACAGGGCATCAAAAGACATAGATGCTATTCCCAGCGTTGCTATTAATTTGCTGTGTGACTCTGGGTGCATCTCTTCAACATTCTGTGTCTCTTGTTGGCCTTTATCTATTTAGTCTGCCACCTCTATGGGGGAAGGACTGTCTCTTACCATGGGTATGTAGATTGCCTACCACAATAGGGCTCTGAACTCAGTTAGGGCCCCTAGGCACGACTAGAATACCAATAATTAATAATAAGTATGTACAACCTGAGAGCTATATCATGGCTTTCCAAGCCCACGAATGGGGAAAGCTTACTTCAAACACTCCATGGGGTCCGGGGATGCTCTGCTATTGAGGGAGAGGCAGGGGTGTGGCCTGCTAGTTGCAGAGTCAAATGAAATGCTTGGCCAAGCCCCATGCATCGTGGGACATCCATATGGAACAGCTGCCCCAACATGTGACTCCCCACCTCCTCCATCCCTGAGCAGCCAAGCTCCTTCCTCTGGTTTGTGGCTGTCCTGGAAGGGGAGTTAATAGGAATTGTTGACTTTAATCAGCGTAGACAGCTCCAATCTAGAGGGGCAATGATTGGCAAACAGACCATAATCTTCCCATTCCACCTGGGAGCAGTCCCCTGTTTTCTGACAGGTGTACCAACGCGATCTATGTCCCAAAGCTTTAGGGGAAGGTCAAACCCTGAGGTCAGTGACTGGAGTTTGGGGGAATTTAGTTTATTCTTTGCTTGTTCACTGCAATCGAGGTGGTTAAGTGACACTGCTGGAATTGCAATTTAGCTGCATTTTATTTTCAAGGGCACCTAGAGGCTGGGATGGGCACTCTTGTCAATTAAAATAATTGCTAATAATAAATAACACACTGCCCCTTTACAGCTCCTTTTGCTTGAGGTCCTCAAAGCACAAGCAAGAGTTTGATCTCTTTATTTTCAAACTAGGCTGAGTGGCATATACACACCTCTCCTTTCTAGCCATCACACACTATCAGCACCAGAGTACAGATACAAATCACGTAAAGCAGGACACACAGACAGAAGGAGGATGGCCCGGGGGTTAAGTCAGAGGACTGTGGTAGAGACCTTCTGCTTTGCCACAGTTCTGCGGCATGACCTTAAACTTCTGCACCTCCCTCTGAGGAACAGGGATAAATCAGACTTGTCCACTTCACAGCGAGGTTGTGAGGATTAACTCATCACAGATGGCAAAGTGCCTCGCAGTCCTTGGACAGAGGTGTATGTCTACGATATGGACACTTGGCCATTAGACCACAATCTCGAGGCACCTGATGCCTGTTGATTTCAAGGGACATAAGGCACCTAAAGGCCTTTGAGCATCTGGGCCTTAGTACCTATAGTAAGACTGAATCCATTTCACACAGGTCAGCAAATAACACCTTCCAATCACCGCTAAATTAGCTTGGATTTGAACCACTGGCTATAAGGTAGAGGGGGCTGCAGCCCATTGCTTATTCCTAGGGCCCTATCAAATGTACAGCCATGAAAAAATGCATCACGGACTGTGAAATCTGGTCTTCCCCAGTGAAATCTGGTCTTTTGTGTGCTTTTACCCTGTACTGTACAGATTTCACGGGGGAGCCCAGTGTTTCTCAAACTGGGGGTCCTGCCCCAAAAGGGAGTTGCAGGGGAGTTACCAGGTTATATTAGGGTGGTCGCATTATTGCCACCCTCACTTCTGCGCTGCCTTGAGACCTGGGAGGCCAGAGAGCGGTGGCTGGTCGCCAGATGCCCAGCTCTGAAGGGTGGCAATAATGAAGTAAGGGTGGCAATCCCAGACCCTGCCATCCTTCCTTCTGCGCTGCTGCTGAAGGCGGCGCTGCCTTCAGAGCTGGGCTCCTGGCCAGCAGCCGCCGCTCTCCGGCCACCCAGCTCTGACAGCAGAGCCACCTCCAGCAGCAGCGCAGAAATAAGGGTAGCTGCACCACAAACCCCCCTACTGTAACCTTGCAAACCCACCCACACACACACACACACACAACTCCTTACTGGGTCAGGACCCCCACAATTACAACACCGAGCAATTACAGATTGAAACAGCTGAAACCATGAAATTTATGATTTTTAAAATTCTATGACCATGAAATTGACCAAAATGGACTGTGGATTTGGTAGGGCCCGACTTATTCCTTGAACCACCCAACCCCTTGCTCCAGCCTTAATCTGGCCCCATCTGCCCTGCCGGAGTGTCCCCAGCAGGCACAGACATGGCCTAGCCAGCCCCTGCATGCAAGGTGTGTGTCAGAGGCCTGGCCAGATCACTGTGTGCTCCGGCTGTCAACTGACAGACAGTCCCTTTGTCACTGTCACTAGCTGGTGCAATTTAGAGCAGCCCCCAGGTAGCTCACGAAAGCTTATGCTCAAATTGGTTAGTCTCTAAGGTGCCACAAGCACTCCTTTTCTTTTTGCAAATAAGAAACTGTAGATTTTAAAATCCTCACCCCTCTTCCAGGTAATGCTACTGTGTCCTCTGCAGGCTGAACACCTTTGGTTGGCACCAGCCGCTGCTTATGCATTATGGCTCTTGACCTCTGAAGTATAGCACAATAAAAAGGTACCTCAAGCCCAGCGTGGTCGCCGTTGTCACTGACTTTGAAATACTGGGGCCTGAGCCTTCCACCACTTTCACTAGTTTCCCACCACTCTAACTCCAGGGACTTGGTTGGAGTTACTCCTGATTCACACCGGTGCCAGGGAGGGGAGACTCAGGCTCCGTATCTTTCACAGCACCTTTCAGGAATCTAAAAAGACGCTCTTCTGACACACAAGAAGATTAAGGAATTGTACACTCAGGGCCAAGCTACGCCATTCACTACTCCCATCATTTATTTCTGAGATAAGCAGGGCGGCTCCCGGTTTGTATCAATGTGTTATCTGGAGCAGACGTGCACCAGTTAAGACTTTTAAGGAGGCTGACCAGCTGCTCATGCCAATGCTGCATTTTGTGCAAACAACTGGATCCACCATTTGTCTAAATCAGGGCAGTTTGTTCAGATCTGCGCTGAGGGCCTAACGTTGGCATTTATCGTGGCTTCGTGTTTTTAGAAACCACACTGAATGCAGCTTTGCTCCAGCTGAAGAACTCAGGATCCTTATTACTGGGATAATTGGGGAGGCACAATAATACTCTGCTGTTCTTATGACTAAGGCTAAGTTTCTGACATGGACCCCTTGATTCTAGCTCGGGGAGGGTGGGGGGAACGCTGCCAGCAGCAGGAGGGAGCTCCAGTGGGTTCCTCACCACCTGCGGCGAGTGGAAGCTCCGGGGTCCTCCCCGCACGGTGGCTGAGCAGCTCTGGGGGGGCCCAGCCACCTTCAGCGAATGGGAGCTTTGGGGTTCCCCTGCCTGCAGGGACTGGGGCTGCTGTGGGGTCCCCTCGCCCCCCCACAGCAGCTGGGAGCTCAGAGAGGTCCCCCACACCCCAAATGGGAGCTACCAGGGGGCTGGCTGGGAGGTCCAGCCCTGGGGCAGAAAACGTCATGGAGGTCAAAGGAAGTCACAGATTCCATGCTGTCTGTGACCTCCGTGACATAATCATAGCCTTACTTATGACTAATTCATGTGGAGGGCTTCTGATTTCAGGTTTTACCAAATAAACACCTCCAGACTCAAAAAATAAATGAAATTAGTATTTATCCAATACATATCAGAAAAACACTGGAAAGAGCTACTTGTATCTAAGGGCCTATCTACGGGGAGCAGTAATGGGGACTTTAACAGGGGTGTGATTTCTCAAGCGCACTCGCATGTCACACATTAACTTGTCTGTGTAGACCTGCTGGTGTGTGCTAAATGTTCCCTAGTGCACTTAAACTTCGTACTGTTTGAAATAGGCCTACATTTAAGTGCACTAGGGAACATTACAAAGAGATTACTTGTTAGAGTGTATACTACTATAATGGGTAATGTATATAATATATATTAATACAGTCTACAAAAAGAGAAAGCCCCGCAAAATCCCAATTTTTGGTCATCTACATAAAACTCAAAAAATACCAAAAATAAACCCCAAAAATAAAATTAATAAACCCTCAAAAACAGAAGCCCTATTCATTTCATACCCATTAATGTTAAGAAACTATCATCGCCAGAATTAGGAATTTGAGCCCATATCTGGACAGGTACAACCATTCAATTGGGACAGCATTAATGTGCCACTAAGAAGATATTATTTGTTCTATATTCATTGTTTTTCTGGCTAGGGGTAACAATAAGATTTGGAGAAGCGGAATTGTGCTAAGGTCACTTGGCTAGCAAAATATGGTGATTTGAAGAGCTCCATGGCTTTTGATTCTAGCTCAGGAATGTAATCTGCCCATAATCCATCCTGTGGAGTTTTTGCCCCAAAGATCTGCGGAGCAGTTTAAATTAATCTGAGTGGGACTCATCATCCATCAAGTCCACGTGTCCAGGTTCCAAGAAGTTACTTGAATTAAATTGCTAGGATTCTCTATTGCAACAAGTCAACTTTGCCTTTAGAGACCTTATGTGTATTGTCCAGGCATCCACACACTGCTAACACTGCCAAAGTCCTGTCCTAGTTTATATTGGGTCCAAGGTAAATGCCGAGATGGATTTCTCAAAGAGTGGTTTCTTTTCCAGTTCTCCCTAAATCCTGGTACAGAATTTAGAGGGGATCGTCTCAGGATGTCACAGAACTGAAAAGGAGCTTTTCCAAGTTTAGGTGCAACAGGTATTTTGTCACTGATACCATCACATGTCCTCACAACATCACCCATCTATAACATCACCCATGTACAACATCACACATGAGTACTTTACAAACAGCCATTCACTCAGCCACACAACACGCCCCGTAAAGTGTCATCCCTTTTTCACAGATGAGGAATCTGGGGGGCACAGTGACATTAGAAGGACTGTTTTCAGAGTAACAGCCGTGTTAGTCTGTATTCGCAAAAAGAAAAGGAGGACTTGTGGCACCTTAGAGACTAACCAATTTATTTGAGCATGAGCTTTCGTGAGCTACAGCATCCGATGAACTGAGCTGTAGCGCATGAAAGCTTATGCTCAAATAAATTGGTTAGTCTCTAAGGTGCCACAAGTCCTCCTTTTCTTCTTATTAGAAGGACTGTGTCAGCTCAAAAGCACTGGGCCAGATTCTCTTCTCCCTTACACGGGTGTACGTCTGGAGGAGCCCTGCTGAAGTTGATGGAGATACCCCAGTGTGAAGCTGGTGTGAGAGAAAAATTGGGCCCGCTATTTTAAAGCGCCATACTGTCCTATGTGCAGTCGTTCCATTGTTATATTTGGCCGCACACTGTGTTTTCGGGCAGGTGGCTATTTCAGGAGGGTCCTGAAGCACCCGTCATAGGGATGAGCATGTTTATGTGGAAAGTGACCCACATGAACACAGGCCTGAGCTGCTGACACCTACAGCTCCTAAAAGACAAGAGCAGCTGCTCCTGCTGGAATCCATAGAGAGTAGGAAACATTCCAGCTTGATGCACCCCATCTCCATATGCAGCTTCTTCAGGGGAGCGCCACAAACATTATGTCTCAGAGATCCCCCCAGAAAAATCCTGCAGATCAGAGACTGCTTTCTAGAGCCTGCAAATGCTACCTGTAAGGATATTTTCCTCCCATTCGTGTCTGTAAGATGCAGATGGGAGCATTCTCCAGACATCCTGCTCCTGGAGCGGGAATGTGGGAGAGCACAGGTGGCTTCTGAGCAGTGCACAGGCATGATAGTGTCACCTGGCTAGTGCGTGTGATGAGCAAGCACTAGGATGTGTCAACAAACTCTCTTGAGTTTGCACGAGGATCAGCACATGGAGATGAGCTAGAAACACGAAGAAAGTCAGGTCTGATTGACAAACAAACTGTGCCCGAACATTTCAAATGCACTATCGCAGTCCTAAGTGAGGTCAAGACATGAGGGAAGAGTTTAAAAAATCAGGTGCCTGAAGTTAATCTCCTAAATGATATGAGTGATTATTTATTACTTGTATTATCATAGCGCCTAGGAGCCCCAGTCATTGACCAGGAGCGAAGTGTGCTCGGCACTGTACAAACACAGAAAAAAACACAGACCCTGAACCAAAGGCACCGGCATATGACTTCATTGGGAGCTGCTGAGTGTCCCGCTCTTTTGAAAACCAGGTCACTGATTTATGACCTGTAAACCAGGATTTAGGAGCTAACTTTAAGCCTCCATTCTTTAAAATCCTGGCCACAGTTTTGAAGTTTATATTGGCCCTTCAAGTGCAATGCCTGAGATCACATGGCAACAGAAGCCAGCCCACCAGAATCCAGCTTTCAGCTTCAGCCACGAGACCACATTTCCTCATCTCCATAGCAAAATAATGGCTAATCATGACAGACAAAACTAACTGCTCAGATCCACCCACAGCACAATCAAGAGAAGCCTAGTCTATGATCAGCGTAATCATCATTAGCAATTTAACACCATGGTACTGTGCTGCTAAAGCCACCATCTTTGCCCTGCTAACACCTTTCCCCAAGAATCTCAACATGCTTTAACAATATTCATGAACTGTTTCTCAACACTCTTGCACGCTGAACTATTATCCTTAGAGATGATTGGAACCACAGCGGGGACCTGGCCCATGGCTAAGGCCGACAGTAATTTTCCATCAGATAATTCCGTTCCATTGAAAGCTAAATGCTCCACAAAATGGAGTCAATTTTGCTGAAATTTTGTTTTGGCGAAAACCTGCGGGGTGGGGATTCCAACAATATCTAAACATCCCATGGCAACATTTTCGGACTGAACCATTTCAATTTTTCACTTTGACATGATTTTTCATTTTAAAATGGAACATTTCAGTTGATCCCAAACTAATTTTGTTTCTGAATTCCCTTCAGCAGAGAATTTGCAAATTTCTGGGTTGCGTTCCAATTCAGAACAAAGCCACATTGCAAAAACGTTTGTGAAGTGGAATTTGCATCCTCCACACAGCTCTAATATCCCATTTTTACAAATGGGGAAACCGAGGCACGGAAAGGTGACGGCATCGGCGTCGACTCTGTGGGTGCTTCTGGGCACAAGTACACATGGGAAAAAAGGGGGTGCTCAGTACCCACAGACTGTGGCCCTGCCCACATTCCACCCTTAAACCCCACCCCAGCTCAGCCTCTTCCCCCATGACCCCACCCATGCTGTGTCTCTTCCTTCCCCAGCCCTCCGCCACTCGCTTCTCTCTGCCCCCTCCCCCCGTTACTTGCCCTTCAGGCAGGAGGGGGGCAGAGCGGAGCGAGCGGTGGGCGGGAGGTGCTTTGGGGAGGGGGCAGAGAGGAGCGAGCGGTGACTGGTGGAGGGAGCCTCAGAGTAGGGGGTGGAGAACAGCGGGCAGGAGGCGCTTGTGGGGGTCAGAGAGGAGCAAGCAGCAGGCGGGGGGTCTCGGAGGAGGGGGCAGAGTGGGGGGGCAGGGCCTCAAGGGAAGAGACCGAGCGGGATCAGGGCATTGGAGCAGAGCGGGGGTGGAGCACCCGTCAGCAAAAACAAAAGTCAGCACCTGTGGGTGAAGATGAATATTTTCCCAACATGGGTGACTAAAGAAGGCACCTAACTGCTGATGTGATTCTCAGACCCAGCTGAATACCTGCAGCCAGCTCCCAATGATTTGAAAATCAGGACACTTATTTATACTCCTTCATAGGGATTTAGGTGTCTACCTTTAAGCTCAAGCGTGAAAATTGTGACTTGCCCCAAGTGACTCAGGAAAACCCTGGAGTTCTGATTCCGAGGGCTCTGCGGTTCATCACATCTACGTCCAACTAGAGCGGGTTGAAATTTTCAGAAACTAGATTTTTCAATATTTTATCATCAAAATTTCAAATTTCATGACATATTTTTTTGCCTCTTTCAACCAGCTGTACTCCACCTATCCTCAGATCCCATTGACCAGGGGAGGGAAACTATAGGCTTGTCTCCTAAGCCTTTCAGCCTCTTAACAGATTTAAAATTTTTATTAAAGCTACTTTTTAAAATCAAATTTACACAAGTTAAGAAGGAAGGTGCTGTACATCTGGCGTCAGGCTTGAGTTATGAGAGATTACAAGTACCGGTTACAAGGTTCACAAGATACATACATAGTACATAACCAGCATAGACCCAGATCGGAGTGCGGGAGTTTTAGCCAAAGAGCTAAGAAGCTATAGCTTTTCAGCCTGTTTAAGAATGAAGCAAGCTTTCCATTGCCTCCAGAAAGTACAGATTTCCATTTCTACCCCCTTGTACTGCCTATAAAAGAAAACAGCCAGGAGATAAGCAAATATCCCTGTCCCTGCATGTTCTGCCTTTTCCACTGAGTCTGAAAAGAATATGACAACAACAAAAATACTGCCAAGGATGACAATTCACCTTGAATATTTTGGGTGATGCTGTTATCTTATCTCTCCACACCTGTTTCCTGACAGGCAGATGGAAATTTTTGAGGATGGAAGCCAAGATGTTAAAAGAAACAAAAACACCAAGAGATTGCACAAGGTGTCATTCAAAAATGGAGACCGATCTTCCTGTTCTCTCTCCATGATAAGCACATCTCATGGCTTACAGCAGTGACTCCCCACCTTGTCAGCTCAAAGGAGCTATACTGATTTACTCCAGATGAGGATCACACATAGGTTCTTCGCTCTACTGACATCGGCCTACTGCGTCCCTTTCAGCTATGTCTTCTCTAGCCTACTATGGAGAAGACCCCTTGACGGAGCATGAATGAAATGGAAATGGGCAACAGTGGTGTGCTGATAAAAAAAAACAAAAAACCACCCTCTTTGCAAAGTTGCATACGCCCTGTGCATCATTTAGGCTTCACTTAAGACCTCAAATGGGACTTAAGCTGTGCATAGCTGTCTTCCCAGGGGTGAATCTCATCCATTATAAAGAGGTGACTTGATTGGGCTTTGTTATCATCAAGGGTTCCAGAAGGGTATGTTTAGAACTGACCAATGTATAGTATTTTAGCACCTGGTGAGAATGATCTATCGATAAGTGTGTGTGCATTAGATCCCCAAGCCACACTTATGGTTCTCTGTAATGTGTCATCTGTGCTTTCCCATCTCTGCTCCCCATTTTTTGAAAATGAAAGGCCACATATATTCATTCGTGGTGTAGCTCCAATGGACTTGGGAGGAGTTACAGCACGGTGAATTTCCAAGGGGTGTTCGTAACTGGATGAGGCTTTCACCTCATGCTGAGATTTCCAACTAAACAAAGCAAGCTCTTCACAGGGCATACATGATCTCGGAGCTAAGGTGGATATACTTTGTCAGCCCTACTTAAGAGAAGCAACCTGAGCAATCATGAAGGCCCCCAGACAAGTTGGCATTGCCCTTCCAGGATCTACCTGCAAGAAATAAGCTGTGGGACCAGGCTTCATCTTAGACCTGAAATTCCCTGGAGAACAGGCTTTATTCAAAGTCAAAGTAGCTATATTTAATCTTCAGATAATGCTGACTTGCCCTTGGATCAGTCAGCAATGCAGAACCAATGCATTCTGCTGCCTCCGGGCAATCCTTCAGGGTGGGGACACGGGGCCAGATCCTCAAAGGAATTTAGGGGCCTAATCCCCATTGATTTAAATGGGAGTAAGGTTCCTAAATACCTCTGAGGCTCTGAGCCAATGTCCCGGCTCTTGGTCATTTTTGTTATGCCATCTCCATAAAAAATAGCAATGACTTAATTGACCTCTGCCTGTTGCCTTGGTTGTGAATTCAGTGAGATTCCTTTGGGTCCTTCCAATGTCGGAAGTGAGCTTGGCATGTGCCCAGCATTCACAAATATTGCTGGTTAGAAGTGCTGTCTCACATAGCACGCTTCCCAGTAACTGTAATTACCACCAGCGGCACACCTGCTTGGCTTTGCACTGGGCCAGGGTCTCATCAACAGCAAATGCTGGCAACAAAGATTCATGTGTGTGCCTCTAATCTGCACTTCCCAGTGCTAAAGTCTCAGCAATCATTTGTGAAATGAGTCCAATTTCGAAGATGAGTCTTCCCTCTGTGGATCAAATTCTGCTCTCCATGATCGTGATGCAAATCCAGTGGAGTTACTGCAGACTTACAATGCAGTGACTAAAATGAGAATCCGGCCAAAGTGCTTTATCATGCCCATTCCAAACCTTCCTCGGCCTATCTGACCAGCCAAAGACTCAAACACAGGGGGATACCTTTGATGACGTAGGCTATAGCTCCTAAATAAAAAAAGGTGTGGTGGGCTGAAAAAAACCCAAAGGAAGCTGAAGCTAGATAAATTTAGGCTATCAGTAAAGGGCAAATTTTTAACAGCAAAGACAATTAACCATTGGAACAAATTCTATGCTGTAGCTCAACCACAAGATATGGGCTTGATGCAAGGATTACAAGGTGAAATTCTACAGCCTGTGTTATGCAAGTCAGATTAGATGATCACAAAGCTAGATGTGAATAGGACGTCAGTCCCAGAAAGATGAATCAGCTCACCCTTATGAGATCAGCTATATGTTGATAGGAGCATGTAGGCCCCAATCCAATGCCCACTGAAGACAATGCAAACCCTCCAGTTGACTTCAGTGGCCTCTGGATCGGGCCCTTGGTCCTCTCAGTTGGAGCAGGATGCTGTTGTGTCTTGGAAAATACCCCGGTTGGCAGGATCAGTAGCAATATTTACTCAAAACTCATCTATGAGTGTGATTAATGCTGGTTTATTGTTTTGTAGTTATGTCAATACCTTTCAGGTCTGGTTTATTTAAAGGACGAAAGGGTTGGTGTGGGAGCCTGCCAGCATTAAAGAAACACTTTCCTTCCAACACAAACAAGAGCTCACACAGCGATCACCCAAGAGCTTTTCACTTTTGATCCGTGCTACAGAGAGGCTCCAAACACAGACTCTGCTCTCACGGTTCATGGGCCAGTCCAGCTCCCCAGTGAAATCAAAGGAAGTCTTTCCGGTCACTTCAGTGGATATGAGGTTGGGATTTTGGAGTACGTCTGCACAGCCCGTGGCAGGGAGCCTCAGAACAGACTCAGGTTCATGGGTCTAGCATTATCACACTCATACTAGCTCTATCCCAGGCTTCAGAGCCCAAGCTCCAGCCCAAGCCACAGGGTCTACAGAGGTGTTTTAGCACAGTCGTGTAAGCCTGAGTCTATCAACCCGGGCTCGGCGGCTCACTGCCATGGGCTGTGCACACACCCCCTTAGTTTGCCAAGGCAAGCTCGAAAAAGTCCAGATCAACTCCTTCGAATCAAAAGTTCACATCCCAGCAGAGTCAGCTCAGCCCTTGCAGCCTATTAAGTCGGCTGGGGCAAGAAATGGATAAAGGGCCGTGTTTCAGTTATACCAACGTAGTTCCATAGTAATGACACCGAGGTCCCTGGACTTGACTTCAATTTCAGAGCATTATTCTGGACACCCAGTGGTGAGAATTCAGGTGAGGGAGAACAACGTTGGACTGGACCCTGCAGCATGTGAGGACCCAGGGGGAAGTGGTTAAAGATCTAAGTGATACAGGTGTATCCTTTGGTACATAGGAGAAGGCGAACAGCGGTAACTGGCACAGGCCAGAGTCTGGGGAGATGGACATTTTTTTGGAATTAGTCATTTGCCAGATTCTGTGACTTTTACTCATGCCGCTTAGGACCTTAAACCACCAGTAAATCCCATGGAAAGCAACAAGCCAGCTCCTGGAGTAAAGTACTGCTCAGCATGATTAAGCATGGCCCACTCCGGATCAATTTGATGTCTAAAGCAGGATACAAAATGGAAGTTCCCAAGCTCTGACCACAGGCACCCAGGCTGGCACTGGCCACAAACAATGTCCCATGTCATCAGGCTTGCTGCCACCATAGAGACAGGGACAAGGAACCACTGTAAGTCAAATATTTTTTCTCAAATACATTTCGCAACTTGTTTGTGCTGTTTGCACGCAGCGATGAGTAAAATGGCTGGATGACGTATCTCGGCTCTCTGCGGAGTCAAATAAAAAGAGTTTAACCTTTAAGGATCCACATTTCTCCCGAAGGGCTGATGTTTCTTTAATTATTATTTCTTTACAAAAAAAAGAAAAAAGAGTGATGTGTCACTGATTTTACTTCCTTCTAAGATTTCATTAGCAAGGATTTTAGCTGGAAGCATCTTACTACCTCTCTACCATGGTGGCTGAAATTGAACAAAGTATCCAGTATAAATTCCTGTTAAAGCTGAACCTCTAGCAAGGCTGACGCAAATGGAAAGAACAAGAGACTATAAGTCAGGGATCCTTTTATTCTTAGTTGTATTACACCAGTAGTAGTGCCAATCCAGTTCAGGGCCATATTGTGCTAGATGCTGTGTAAACCTAGAGTAGGAGACAAAAAGCTTGCAGTCTATATAGACCAGGCTGAGAAAGGGTTGGAGGTAGGACAGATTATGCCATTTTACAGGTGGGGAACTAAGAACTAGAGAGATTAAGCAGTTTACTCAAGATCATACAGGGAGCAGATTCAGGATTTGAACCCAGATCAGTGCCGTAACCGCGAGGCCATCTTTCCCCTGGCTTGTTTTTGTGATGCTGACACTGTCCAAGTCACTTCAATTGCCTGGGTTTTAGTTTACACATTATTTCTTTACAAAGATTGTTGCAAAGCTTAATAATGATGAATAGGGCACTCTGTGATCACAGGGGGAAAGGCTCTATCTAGCTCTGTTTTCAGTACTACCAGACACTCTCCTGGTGTGTGCTGCCATCCGCACTGAACAATGGCTTGCAGTGTTTACTCATTCCCTCGAACGCATTTGTTGGCCGGGGATGTAAAATAAATCTGTCTCACTTATTACCTTTATTGAGCGGCTTAATGACGGGTCATTTAGAAACCAATTTATGGCTGCGTAGCTCCCAATGAGATGGAGCAGGCGTGAGTCCTGGCAAAGGCAAAGGAGTCTCTTGATACAGCCTCCAAAGCCTCTTTGATGTGATTTGTTGGGAGGAAAGCATCATTTAGTGTTGTTCTGGTAAATAATGTCATGGCCCACGTGGCTGCATTGTCTGAGACAGAGGCTCCTTCTCTGCATGCTCTGAGCTGCCCGGACACTGATCTTGACATCAATTTCTTGAGTGTATTCTCCAGGTGTTTCCCAGCTCACCTAGGCACTGCCCAAAGGGTCAACTGAAGACTATGGCAGACGTGGCCAAGGGTAGGGTGACCGCTCCATTAGGAGGTGCAGGTGCATTGCGCTCTCTGGATGTGTTCTGTTCATGCTAACGTCACCCATTCTATTGCAAACAGGGCCTGTCCTCAGGGGGCATGTGCAGTCCTGGGATTAGCAGATGTTGACTACTCCATTGCCTTCAAGAAAGTTGCAGGGGGGATGGTCCTGCGGGCATCCAGTTCCTGACCAGTGCTTTGTCAGGATCAAAGAAAAGGCAGTTCCCAGCTCGCCCAAGCAGGATTCATAGTGAGCCTGGTGCTGCTCTAACACAGCTCAGAGAGTTTAGCAACTGCCCAGTAAAGAGATGAATGGCCAGTAAGGACTAGAGTCTGATCCCGTTACTCAAATCAAGTAGTATCTTACGCGGCAAGCCGCCACGCAATGGAACTACGCACTGATAAGGTGCAAGCAGCGCACAAATCGGAATGTCCATCCCCTCGTACATTCCAATATTTAAATGTTTGTGGTCATATGGACCCAGGATTCAAAGATAAACTAGCAAAATTTCTCACAGAACGAAAAGTCCCAAAACACTTTGATTCGGAAATGTAGAAAAGTTAAGCTTCAATATTTTCGATCGAAATAAAGTGTTCTCAGTTTGCCCAGTGGAAATCTTTTCATTTTGGTCTCTCAAACTGACCCCAAAATATCTCCTTTCAAGTTGGGCTGGCATTAAGCTGCATCTGCTGTGGTGCCTCAGAAGAGGTGTAGTTCAGTTGTTTCTTGACCCCATTTTCCCTACAGGCCAGGCTCCCCAGCTGGACTGCATCTCCTAGGATACTCCCACAGCCATGTGACTCCCAGAATGCACGACATAGCTTGGTCAGAGCGGGGACCACAATGCATCATGGCAGATGTAGTCTGGCTAAGGAGCCCAGCCCATAGGGGAGAGTGGAAACAAGAGGCCCGTGGACTATAACTTCCATAGGCAGACATAGTTTAATGTTGAGCTGACTCAGAGCAAAACAGTTCAGTTCAGTTCAACAATCGGTTTTGTTTCAATTCAGCTCAAGCCAACCCAAAGTGAAATATTTAGTTTCGATTTTCCTGTTGGAAAAGCAAAAGAAATTCTGCAAAACTGACGTCTTCCCAGAGGAAATTTCAATTTTGCAGAAACTGCATTTGCTGTTGAAGAAACCACTGACTGAAAATTGCCACCGGTTTGACATTTAAGTCTGGGTGGCAGAGACTGACCCTGAATTATGCATCTCATTGTTGAGTTGCAGTACCTCGATTTAAGGCATTTCCTATAACGAGGGACAAACCACTGAGCTGACCTTGGCCCCCGTAAACAGGATTTAAGCTCTTCCTTAAATTGCTCCTCTCTTCCCTTAGTCTCAGGAGTTGGTAAATCATCTGCAGTTTGATTGTTGAATTCCAAACAAAATACTAATATAGTTTTGAAAGAACCACATGACCCCAAGTTAAAAGCTGCTGTGGATGCTATATCAGAAGGAGTAAATAACACTTCCTTATTTACTTTCTCCACACCAGTCATGATTTTATCGACTTCTATCATATCCCCCCCTTAGTTGTCTCTTTTCCAAACTGAAAAGTCCCAGTCTTTCTTATTAATCTCTCCTGATACGGAATGTGTTCCATAGCCCTAATCATTTTTGTTGCCCTTTTCTGAACCTTTTCCAGTTCCAATATATCTTTTTTGAGATGGGGCAATCACATCTGCATGCAGTATTCAAGATGTGGGCGTACCATGGATTTATATAGAGGCAACATGATATTTTCTGTCTTATTCATCCCTTTCTTAATGATTCCCAACATTCTGTTCGCTTTTTTGACAGCTGCTGCACATCAAGTGGATGTTTTCAGAGAACTACCCACAATGACACCAAGATCTCTTTCTAGCCAAAAGCATTTTTCTTCTTGACTTTTGAAAATTGCCAACCAATGGAACGATCCATTATCGCACAGCTCTGCTCTTGAGAGAGCCCGTGAGCTGCGTTCAGAGCACTGAACTCAGATGTGGTTTATATAGCATGTGTCCATCCTGGAACCTGCAGAGCACCCACCACTTATTTCAAAGTCAAAGGGGTGCTCAGCATTATGTAAGAACTTCTCTGCAACTGGCAGGATCAGACCCGATCTGCAGTAATGTACGTATGAAGTATGCTCCAGTGGGCATATCTGCAGCTTTGATTTTTTTCCCCCATTACAAGTTTTTTGGAAGACAGGATACTGGGCTAGAGGGACCTTTGGTCTGACCCAGTATGGTCATTCTTACGTTAAGTATCTAGGTTGTGGGATAAGGGTATGTGATCATTGTAGAGACCTTTAGAGGGTATGTGTGACTGCTGACTGGCTGCAGAGAACATCCGACAATCTGTAGCCTGGCAACTGATGGCCGGGCCCCCTCCTCTGCAAGAATCAGCCGCAGATGTTGGTGCAGACCAGGTGACCTGCTTGCCCAGGAAAGGACAAAGGATGGAGGAGGGGCAACAGTCGTGCCTTAGGCTGGGCTGTGGGAAGCGAGTCAATCTGCTGGCAGGAGTCTCCGGGGGGAGGGCCAGGGCCTTGGAACTCTGGATTTCCCGGCCCCCAAGATGGACTTTGCTGAAAGTTCCTGATTTCTGTGCTAATAAGATCTGTTCGAGGCTGTGTTCCTGTCAACTAATAAACTCTTCTGTTTTACAATGCCGGCTGAGTCACCGCTGACTTCGAAGTTGGGGTGCATGGCCCTGTGGGGGCAGGTAAGGCTTCCCCGGGTGTCCCATTCAGGTGGACTGGCTGCGGGGAGCTGATGGTGTGAACAGGGGGGCTTAACGCTCTGAGGTCAGACCCAGGAAACGCCAAAGCCGAGCAGGCTTCTTGCCCTGGTGAGTGTGCCCTGAGGGGAGACACACTGCACCAGAGTCCTGGTTGAGCTTCATTCAGAGCAGTCCCATAGCACCGAGACTGTGACTCCATGACAACCATAGCACCTGAGCACCTCACAATCATTAATGGCTTTTATCCTCCCACGTGCCCAGAAGTTAGGGAAGGATTACCCCCCATTTACAGAAGGCACAGGGTACATTAAGTGACTCACTGAAGGTCACATGGGAAATCAGTAGCAGACCCAGGAACTGACCCCCAACTCTCAATCCAGGACCTTATCCACTAGCCCATCATTACCGCCCATGAGTATCCCCTTTGAAAAAGCACAGATACACTTTGTAATACGCTCAGATGATCATCAAATCCAAGTTCATTGAAGCAAGAGGCAGAGTAAGTCCCACAGTCTAAGGGCTCGTCTACACTGGAAATGCTTCAGTGTAGACACTACCTATGTCAGTAGGAAGTGTTCTCCCATCACTGTAGTTAATCCACCCTACTGCCCCAAGAGGCAATGGGAAGAATTCTCCCATCGACCTAGCGTTGCCTACACAGGGGATGAAGTCGGGTTTAACTACACCACTCAGGGGTATGGATTTTTCACACCCCTGAGCGACAGTTAAGCCAGCGTAATCTTCTAGTGTAGACCAGGCCTAGGTGTTGCTTTTGACCTAACTGGCTTGGGACCTATGGCCTAAAAAACTGATCCAAACTCCAAACTGCTGCAAAAGCTGTGGACCTGGTGCTCCCTTCCGCTGCTCCGGGCAGGGTGCTCCCTGTTCATAACACAAGAACCAGAGGGACTCAGTGAAGTTTGTAGTGGCAACCCATTTCCGACTGATAAAAGGCAACACCTTCACACCGTTCACCCACACAGCCACATGGATAACGAGCACAACCTTACTTACGTCAGAGTATTAAACATCTACAAGGGATATGAAGCTTAATGCTTCAAGGCACAAGTCAACTGCTCACTGCCTGAAGTTTGGTAGAAGCTTGCAGGTTATTCCATAGCTCCCACTATGGGATTTCTTGCACCTTTCTCTTAAGCAGACATCCCACTGAGCTCAATGGACCACCGGGCTTAGCTGACGTGGCAAGTCCAGCTGCATCTTCAAAGCACATATTTGCTCTATTGCGTCTTTCAGGGGGGTCACGATGAAATGAAAGAAACTTGTCTGCCACATCCCTGGGGTTTGCTAGGATGATAGCCATGCTGTACAAAGGCTGTTCTTAGGGACAACTGAGGGGCCGTAGCTGCCCTGGACTTGCGGGGTACAGACATGTGCAGCTAGTCTAAGCCACTCCCCACACTACCCCCAGCTACACAGCTCTTTTTAGCGTTGTAGCCCGAGCAGAGCTAGTGCTGGTATGTCTGCCCCTCACAGCTGAAATGTAGAAGTGCTCCTGCGTGCCTCTGAGCATGTGGATAGAGGCTGACTTTCTTCTTTACAAACATGTACATTTCGGGATTGCAATCAGGGTTAGCCCTAAAAGTATGGGCCTTTGTCACAGCCATCATCTCAGACACCCTAGGCTAAATTCAGAGGAGAGTCTAAGTTGGTGAAGCTTAAACCTTCTGGTTCCCACAGCATACCCCAGACACATTGTACCAGCTCCAATTCGTTTAGGCCCATGCCCATGTGCTGTATTGCAACTTGCACACACCTTTACATGTCTGTCACACTGTCTGAAGTAGCTCACAACTGAGCGTGCCAATCTCAGGGCAGAAGATCAGAAAACAGATCAGACACCCAAAACTGGCTGGTATAATCTATAGTTAGATTTCACCAAGCCAGTAACAAATGTGTACTCCTAGATTACTATATTAGTCCTACCATGGAGTCACAAACAGTCACTTTAGGCTCTCCAGCACATCTTCTCTCCCAGACTTTATAACATAGGCGCCAACTCTGTGGAGGCTCCGGAGCTGGAGCACCCATGGGGAAAAATTAGTGGTTGCTCTGTACCCACTGGCAGTCAAGCTCCCCGCCCCCCCCTCACCTCCTCCTCTGCTTCCTCTCCTGAGCGTGCCACATCCCCACTCCTCCGCCTACCTCCCAGGGCTTGCTGCCACCAAACAGCTGTTTGGCGGTGTTAGCAAGCTCCGAGAGGGAGGGGGGAGGAGCAGGAACGTGGTGCGCTCAGGGGAGGAGGCAGGGAAGAGGCGGGGCCGGGGCAGGGACTTGGGGAAAGAGTCAGAATAGGGGCAAGGAGGAGGCAAAGTTGGGGTGGGGACTTTGGGGAAGGGGTTGGAATGGGGGCGGGAGCAGAGGTGGGTCCAGCACCCACCGGCGCAAGCAGAAGTCGGCACCTATGCTTTGTGATGTTGGTCACTATACCAAATATTACATCACATTAGGTTACTCCCAACCCCAACAGGCCAGTCACTTACCCCAGGTCAAATTGGTACTCTGGATCTCACCAAAGACAATGCTGAAGGCCAATTTCACTAGTAAACTAACTGAAGGTTCATTAGCTAAAAAAAAGGAATGAGAGTTATTGAGGGGTTAAAAAGGTAAAAAGGCACTAATAGGTGAATCCAAGTTTGTAAGTCCAAAATGTTGACAGAGTTGTAGCAAGTTTCTCAGGATTCCCCACGGTTATTTTGAGGATCTCTGTCCATGTGTTCTGTATGCCTCACTGTTAGAATCCAAACCAGTTCCAAGATGTTGGGTCCTTCTCTTAAAACAGTATTTGTAGACCCTGCTCACAAAAGATAAGCTGACAGGTGTTGTCACCTGCATAGATCCTTCTTTGATGAAGAATAAGTAATGCAGACAGTCTATGAATTCCCATTGTTGCTTAGGTTTCAGAGGAACAGCCGTGTTAGTCTGTATTCGCAAAAAGAAAAGGAGTACTTGTGGCACCTTAGAGACTAACCAATTTATTTGAGCATGAGCTTTCGTGAGCTACAGCTCACTTCATCAGATGTTTACCGTGGAAACTGCAGCAGACTTTATATACACACAGAAATCATGAAACAATACCTCCTCCCACCCCACTGTCCTGCTGGTAATAGCTTATCTAAAGTGATCAACAGGTGGGCCATTTCCAGCACAAATCCAGGTTTTCTCACCCTCCACCCCCCCACACAAATTCACTCTCCTGCTGGTGCTAGCCCATCCAAAGTGACAACTCTTTACATAATCAAGTCGGGCTATTTCCTGCATAGATCAAGGTTTTCTCACATCCCCCCCACCCCCATACACACACAAACTCACTCTCCTGCTGGTAATAGCTCATCTAAACTGACCATTCTCCA
The DNA here is from genome assembly GCF_965140285.1 of Lepidochelys kempii. NCBI lineage: Eukaryota > Metazoa > Chordata > Testudines > Cheloniidae > Lepidochelys > Lepidochelys kempii. Next base: position 261,810,409 of record NC_136381.1, read on the forward strand.
GGTTTAAATCCAAGTTAAACCAGAACATCTGGGGGGGGGGGGGGGGTAGGAAAAAACAAGAGGAAACAGGCTACCTTGCATAATGACTTAGCCACTCCCAGTCTCTATTTAAGCCTAAATTAATAGTATCCAATTTGCAAATGAATTCCAATTCAGCAGTTTCTCGCTGGAGTCTGGATTTGAAGTTTTTTTGTTTTAAGATAGCGACCTTCATGTCTGTGATTGCGTGACCAGAGAGATTGAAGTGTTCTCCGACTGGTTTATGAATGTTATAATTCTTGACATCTGATTTGTGTCCATTTATTCTTTTACGTAGAGACTGTCCAGTTTGACCAATGTACATGGCAGAGGGGCATTGCTGGCACATGATGGCATAGATCACATTGGTGGATGTGCAGGTGAACGAGCCTCTGATAGTGTGGCTGATGTTATTAGGCCCTGTGATGGTGTCCCCTGAATAGATATGTGGGCACAATTGGCAACGGGCTTTGTTGCAAGGATAAGTTCCTGGGTTAGTGGTTCTGTTGTGTGGTATGTGGTTGTTGGTGAGTATTTGCTTCAGGTTGCGGGGCTGTCTGTAGGCAAGGACTGGCCTGTCTCCCAAGACTTGTGAGAGTGTTGGGTCATCCTTTAGGATAGGTTGTAGATCCTTAATAATGCGTTGGAGGGGTTTTAGTTGGGGGCTGAAGGTGACGGCTAGTGGCGTTCTGTTATTTTCTTTGTTAGGCCTGTCCTGTAGTAGGTAACTTCTGGGAACTCTTCTGGCTCTATCAATCTGTTTCTTTACTTCTGCAGGTGGGTATTGTAGTTGTAAGAAAGCTTGACAGAGATCTTGTAGGTGTTTGTCTCTGTCTGAGGGGTTGGAGCAAATGTGGTTGTATCGCAGAGCTTGGCTGTAGACGATGGATCGTGTGGTGTGGTCAGGGTGAAAGCTGGAGGCATGCAGGTAGGAATAGCGGTCAGTAGGTTTACGGTATAGGGTGGTGTTTATGTGGCCATTGTTTATTAGCACTGTAGTGTCCAGGAAGTGGATCTCTTGTGTGGACTGGACCAGGCTGAGGTTCATAAACCATAAACATTCATAAACCAGTCGGAGAACACTTCAATCTCTCTGGTCACGCAATCACAGACATGAAGGTCGCTATCTTAAAACAAAAAAACTTCAAATCCAGACTCCAGCGAGAAACTGCTGAATTGGAATTCATTTGCAAATTGGATACTATTAATTTAGGCTTAAATAGAGACTGGGAGTGGCTAAGTCATTATGCAAGGTAGCCTGTTTCCTCTTGTTTTTTCCTACCCCCCCCCCCAGATGTTCTGGTTTAACTTGGATTTAAACCTGGAGAATGGTCAGTTTAGATGAGCTATTACCAGCAGGAGAGTGAGTTTGTGTGTGTATGGGGGTGGGGGGGATGTGAGAAAACCTTGATCTATGCAGGAAATAGCCCGACTTGATTATGTAAAGAGTTGTCACTTTGGATGGGCTAGCACCAGCAGGAGAGTGAATTTGTGTGGGGGGGTGGAGGGTGAGAAAACCTGGATTTGTGCTGGAAATGGCCCACCTGTTGATCACTTTAGATAAGCTATTACCAGCAGGACAGTGGGGTGGGAGGAGGTATTGTTTCATGATTTCTGTGTGTATATAAAGTCTGCTGCAGTTTCCACGGTAAACATCTGATGAAGTGAGCTGTAGCTCACGAAAGCTCATGCTCAAATAAATTGGTTAGTCTCTAAGGTGCCACAAGTACTCCTTTTCTTATTGTTGCTTAACGGCCCTTGCTTTGAAGTTAACAACCTTCTTCATTTACAGCCCTTAAGTCCTTCATGATCAGACACAAGGTTTCTCTGAGAAGCAACAGCAAACAACAATCTTTCATGACTTTTCATGAAGTTTACACATCAAACTTTAACACTAACACACGCAGTAATCTAGGGTTATCTAATTACAGAGTATACATAAGGTATAAGCCAACGACCGGTTACAGATAATAATATTTGCATTTCACTAGTTTTCATGAATTTAGAGCAAATGTAATTACCAGGGCATATGCCATGTAAATATAATGTGATAACATCCCCCTTTGTTCTATTCTAACAAGTGAATTGGCCTAGGCCTACTAGCCCACTTAACGTTTATTTGATATTCACACACACAAGTGAATTGGCCTCTGGCTCTGATTAGAGCTGGCAACCTGCTAGACAGCATCACAAGGGATGTGTCCCTTTGAGTACTTTTCCTGTCATTGGAAACGTGCCTAACTTCCAAAGGCAGTGGTACAAATGATCACTTACCATTCACCAGACAATATTCCCAAAGATAAGGATTGCCACAGGCCCCAATTTTCACACTTATTTGCTTCCCTGCAGTCCTGTCTAATGCCATCTTCACCATGCTTGGTTCATTATCGTGAGAGATGAAGAACTCAAGAACACACTTAGAAAGACCATCACCATCCGATCTTTTCCGGCACTGGGATAAGGGTGAGAAAGGCTTTGAGATATCAGCGTTTTGCAAGCCATTCATAAGTGAAAGCTGAAGCGAGGGGGGCCAATGGACTCGGTAGCTAGAGAAATGACAGTATTGCTGAGGTGGGAAGTACTGGTCTTCCACTAAACCCCAGGCACCACAATCTAAGCGCAAAAATGGTTATTACTCCCTGAGCCAGTCAGCTGTTTTTCTTTCCAGCGATGGGGTGTGAAGTGTGAGGAATGGGAAGAACAGAGAATTGGGAAATTGAAAAAAAGGATAATGTATACCAAGATTGGTGAGACAGCTCAAAGAATACCAGACCTCCTTTCCACCGAACGCCTTCTCCTTTTCCCTCCCCTCTTTTTCCTGTTTATGTACGTCTTAACTTCTCCCATCTTCCTGCAGCAGCCCCCACCCTAATGTGTTCTGGCTCAGGAGTACAGTTTGCTTTTATATTGTCTGGTCTGGAAGCTTTGACAAGTTGTATAATTGCGTAAGTCTCCTGGAGATCCCATAAGCACACAGTGCTCAGAAACATATACAAGCTGTCAGTCATTTCTCTTTTTTGTATTTTTTATTGTTTGTTTTATATATAAAAAAAATCAACAAAGATTAATTGCAAAAAAAGTGTGTATTTGCTAGGTACAAGATCTGCCCTGAACCTGTGAGGTACCGAGTGTTAGGATATAGATATTCAGGCCTGTCTGCAAAGGCCTGTACTTTAAGAATTTAGGTGTATTCTTATCACTTGGCTAGTTACAGGTATAAAAGAAAGAACCAAAATCACTATCTGCTGGTGTAAGGGCCTTCTCTTACTGTGACAGTCTGGGGCCCTGTTCTTAGGCTAAGGCCTTTGGCTAAGCAGCAGAGGCAGCCATAAGCTGGGAAGCGACCGGTCACATCCTCACATTCCAAACTAGTCACACTGAAAGAAGGTGCTATGGGGCTGTTAGGAATACAATCCTAACCTGATAATGCCTAGCACCTCCAGAGAAAGGGAAGTGCCTAGAAAATGTAAAAGGAAACTTAGTTTGATAGCATCCTGTCTGGCAAGAACTCACTTATCAATAGCTGGGATGTGAAATCCTCACTTCTGTATTGTCTTGTCATTATAGTTCCCACTTTGCTATTGTTTGTCTGTAAAATCTCTGTCTGGTTCTGTGATTGTTCCTGTCTGCTGTATAATTAATTTTGCTGGGTGTAAACTAATTAAGGTGGTGGGATATAATTGGTTACATAATCATAGTTACAATATGTTAGGATTGGTTAGTTAAATTTCAGGAAAATGATTGGTTAAGATATAGCTAAGCCGAACTCAAGTTTTACTATATAGTCTGCAGTCAATCAGGAAGTGAGGGGGTGGGGGTGGGGTGGGGGGGGAGATGGGAACAGGGCATGGGGATAAGGAAATTGGAATCATGTTTGGCTAAGGGGGGGAATGGGAACAAGGACACAGGTGTAAGGCTCTGTGGTGTCAGAGCTGGGAAGAAGGATACTAAGGAAGGAAACTGGAATCATGCTTGCTGGAAGTTCACCCCAATAAACATCGAATTGTTTGCACCTTTGGACTTAGGGTATTGTTGCTCTCTGTTCATGCGAGAAGGACCAGGGAAGTAAGTGGGTGAAGGAATAAGCCCCCTAACACCGAGTCCCTCCTAAGATGGACTTGGAGGACTGGGCCAGCTATTATAGTGACTTGTTGGTCCTTCACTGCTACACTTACTCATACAACGCAATAAGTCTCAACTTACACGAGGGACAACAACTTGGCCCTGTTCTGGCCCCAGTGCTGAGTACCCTCTACCCCTCACAGCTTCCTTGCGAGTTGACAATGCTCAGCACCTTACAGGAGGGCACTCCACTCTGTGCAGGAAGTGCCTCGCCCAGCTATAAAATGGGGGTCATGAGACTCATCACACAGGCCTACTGCCAGATTACTCCAAGAGTGAAAATGCCGTGGAAATGTGAAATGTTGCTTGGGCCTGCTCCAGAGCCAACTGAAGTCAGTGGAGAGACTCCTGTTGGCCTCAATATGGGTTTTGGATCGGGTGCAGAGCCAAATGATGGCTTACATCATGCCCCATGCAACCCCAATGGGGCTAGATATAACTGAGGGAAGAATTTGGCCCTAAGTGTGATTAGTATGGATGCTCCCTATCAATCCAGGTACTTCTGTGTCCAACCTCACCATAATACCTCACAATCATTAATGGATTTACCTTCACAGCACCCCGGTGAGGTAGGAAAGTAGTACATCCCCTTCTACAGATCGTCCACCTGGGGCCCCAGGTCCCCGAGTGGCAAGCCCATGGTCACACATGGAGTCCATGGTTGAGCTGGGAACTGAACCTGGTTCTCGCATCACAGCCCAGGGCACTAGCCACCCAACCATTCTTCCCTAGCCTACTGCATCCTACAAAGGGCCAGTCAGTCCTGTCCAGCTATGCACAGGGAAGAGACGCATGAGAGAGAGAGACAGAGCTTTAAATTGGTGCTTCTTGAAGAGCCCAGGACTGTGAGTCACCTGGTTACCCCACCCCCACCGGCATCCAGAAAGAGACAGACTTGCTTGTGCTTGACCTGCTGTCAGCTCCCTGATACCTCCAGCCTGTTAGCCATGCAAACAATCTCCTCTGGGCTATGCCAGTCCCTGCTTTGCCTTGCAAGTTAACAGGAGGTGTACCCCAGGCCCCAAGCCCCTTCAGAGCATCCCCCTGTAGGGTCCAGCCCCTTATCCACTGAACACGCCTAGCATTACCAGGCCTGCCCACCTCCCACCCCCTCATGTACACGCCAGCTTACTTGAGTCAACTCAGGATCAGCACTGAGATATGTTTATAGTAGGAACAATCACTAGCTTATCATCAAAGCTCAAGATTTAAGAGATCATGCATCCAATGAAGTGAGCTGTAGCTCACGAAAGCTTTTGCTCAGATAAATTTGTTAGTCTCTAAGGTGCCACAAGTCCTCCTTTTCTTGTTACTGTAAAAGTAACTTTCGTGGACTTGAGAACCTACTCCTGCCTATTCATAAATTGTTATGGGTGAAGGTATTGAAGGTATGAAGTATTCTTGCCAGCAAGTTAAAGAAGTATGGATTGGATGAATGGACTAAAAGGTGGATAGAAAGCAGGCTAGATTGTTGGGCTCAATGAGTAGTGATCAACGGCTCGATGTTTAGTTGGCAGCCGCTATCAAGCGAAGTGTCCCAGGGGTCGGTCCTGGGTCCAGTTTTGTTCAACATCTTTACTAATGGTATGGACAATGGGATAGATTGCACCCTCAGCAAGTTTGCAGATGACACTAGGCTGGGGGGAGCAGTAGATATGCTGGAGGTTAGGGACAGGGTCCAGAGTGACCTAAGCAAATTGGAGGATTAGGCCAAAAGAAATCTGATGAAGTTCAACAACGACAAGTGCAGAGTCCTGCGCTTAGGATGGAAGAATCCCATGCTCTGCTACAGGCTGGGGACCGACTGGCTAAGCAGCAGTTCTACAGAAAAGGACCTGGGGACTACAATGCATGAGAAGGTGGATATGAGTCAGCAGTGTGCCCTTGTTGCCAAGAAGGCTAATGGCATATTGGGCTGTATTAGTAGGAGCACTGCCAGCAGATCGAGGGAAGTGATTATTCCCCTCTATTCGGCACTGGTGAGGCCACATCTGGAGTATTGCGTCCAGTTTTGGGCCCCCCACTACAGAAAGAATGTGGACAAATTGGAGACAGTCCAGCAGAGGGCAACAAAAATTATTAGGGGGGCTAGGGCACATAACTTAAGAGGAGAGGCTGAGGGAACTGGGCTTGTTTAGTCCGCAGAAGAGAAGAGTGAGGGGGGATTTGATAGCAGCCTTCAACTACCTGAAGGGGGAGTCCAAAGAGGATGGAGCTAGGCTGTTCTCAGTGGTGGCAGATGATGGAACAAGAAGCAATGGTCTCAAGTTGCAGTGGGGGAGGTCTAGGTTGGATATTAGGAAACACTATTTCACTAGGAGGGTGGTGAAGCACTGGAATGGGTTACCTAGAGAGGTGATGGAATCTCCTTCCTTAGAGGTTTTTAAGGTCAGGCTTGACAAAGCCTTGGCTGGGATGACTTAGCTGGTGTTAGTCCTGCTTTGAGCAGGGTGTTGGACTAGATCAGTGGTTCCCAAACTTGGTCTACCGCTTGTTCAAGGAAAGCCCCTGGCAGGCCGGGCCAGTTAGTTTACATGCCGCGTCCGCAGATTTGGCTGATCGCGGCTCCCACTGGCCGCAGTTCGCTGTGCCCGGCCAATGGGGGCTGCGGGAAGTGGCGGCCAGTATGTCCCGCGGCCCACGCCGCTACCCGCAGCCCCCATTGGCCGGGCACAGCGAACTGTGGCCAGTGGGAGCCGCGATCAGCCGAACCTGCTGACGCGGCAGGTAAACAAACCAGCCCGGCCCGCCAGGGGCTTTCCCTGAACAAGGGGCGTCCCAAGTTTGGGAACCACTGGACTAGATGACCGCCTGAGGTCTCTTCCAACCCTAATCTTCTATGACTCTATGATCCTAAGGTACCATAGGTTTCAATGAAAAGCAGTCCAAAACTTAGCAAACGGGACTGCTAATAGGATGCATGCAGGACAGGGCAATCTTCTATTCTCACACAAGCACTGATCCTTTGAGAAAAGAGGAGCCCAATTACCTCTCCCAGGTATTATCTTGCTAACTCCCCTGTGATTAAATAAATGGATTAGGGTTGTAGTTTTATATTCTGGTACTCTGTACGGCTTTCCACAACTTCTGAGTCACACAAAGAAAAATGTTCTGCAGCAGGAGTGAACTTTTGACCATAACATTTACCTAGTTATTTCCCCTAACCACACCACTAAAAAAGCAAATTGCCTTTCCACACAACAATAAATTAATATAGCTTTTCTTTATTCGAGGGAGTGATCACTGCTTTCTGACTGGGTTGTTGATGAAGGCTGGTGCATGCCAGGCTGGAGAGCCCGTGGGTTGGAATGTATGGAAAAAGATTACAAAATATAAACTTCTCCCTTCGAAGACTGCTAAAAGCACGGCTGTCAGCTGAACACTTTTCAACTGTAGTTCTACAGCGCTGAACTATGTACAACAAGCTTCAAGAAATAGGTCATGAGACTATGAAACATATTTTTCTTCCCAAAAGAACCGGTTTAATCGTTATGCTCCTGCATTAAAAAAGACATTTTATTGCTTGAAATGTCAGACAGAAGGGAGGACGGTGGGGAAAGCCAACCCCGATTTTTGTTATTAATCCCTCACTCCATGTGGCTACAGGTCACCTCGTTACATCAAATTTCCCTGCAGCAACAAGAGTCGAATCTTAAAGGCTGGTTTGCTGTGCACAGATGCCACCATTTCGGTTCACGATCTATCAAGAGGACAACGGTCCAGATCCTTAAAGGTATTTAGGTGCCCATAGAAATCAATCCGTTTGTGATAAATCAAGGACGAGGGGAAGCTTCCTTTTATGGACACCCAGCCAGCCAGTAGCTATAAAATCCCTCTTAGTAGCTGTTCTCTAATTGCTCTACCTGTAAAGGGTTAAAAAGTCTCACTGCTATGTATAGGTAAAAGGAAGTGAGTGGGCACCTGACCAAAAGAGCCAATGGGAAGGCTAGACCTTTTTAAAATTGAATAAAAGACTCCCCTTTGGTCTGTCTGTGGTTGTTCTCACAGGGAGAGGTGGGCAGGGCAGGGCAGGGCAGGGCAGGGCAGGGCAGGGCAGGGCAGAGCAGAGCAGAGCAGAGCAGGGCAGGGCAGGGCAGAGCAGAGCAGAGCAGAGCAGAGCAGAGCAGAAGCTTGGGCCAGGTATGAAAAATCATCAGTATCATACCTAGAAACTACTCATTTAAAACCCCAGATATGTAAGTAGATCAGGAAATGTCTAGGAAGACGTGATTAGGTTTATCCCTTTTATTTCGTTAGGGCTTGTGGCTTCCTCTGTGCTAACCCCAGGTGCTTTTGTTTTGCTTGTAACCTTTAAGCTGGACGTCAAGAAAGCTATTCAAGAGATTTTTGTGTCTTAAGAGGTTTGTGCACGTTGGTTAATTAGCTGGTGGCAACAGCTGCTTTCCTTTTTTTTTCTTTTCTTTCTCAGCTCTTCCCCAGAGGGGGTGTGAAAGGGCTTGAGGGTACCCCACTGGAAGGAATTCCCAAGTGCGCCTTCCTGGGCTCTCAAAGGGGTTCGGCACTTCGGTGGTGGCAGCATCTACCAAGCCAAGGTCAGAGAGAAGCTGTAGCCTTGGGCGTTTAATACAAGCCTGGAGTAGCCAGTATTAATTTTAGAATCCTTGCGGGCCCCCACCTTCTGCACTCGAAGTGCCAGAGTGGGGAATCAGCCTTGACACCATTGTTGTATGCAGTGTTGCTGGAGGTTTTTAAGGTCAGGCTGTTGTACCAATAAAATAAAAACCAGCAGGATCTTATTAAAGGGAAAAAGGCAAAATACCACATTTATTGTGAATACAGAAAGAATCATAGTAAGCAGTTAGTTATAGTTATAACATTCCATTCAATCTCATATTTAGTCACACATTCATTCATACAAACACACACACACACAGGTTCTGCAAGGTTGTTATCATAGTTACCAGCCTTAGAGTTGCTCATGCCAAGCCACTGGCCAGGTGGCCTGGACATGAGGAGGGAGCAGGGCCTTGTCAGATGCTCATCTGATGCTCCTGGAAGTTGGTTTGCAGAATCAGACCCCAAAGTTCTCACTTTTTAGAGTCTATTTTTATAGGAATTTCTTCCTATGCCAGTCTATGGGAATTGCTTCATCATGCTGTTGCTGAATCAATCAGCAGATAGCACATTCCTGACGGCTCCAAGATGTTATCTTGTTCTTTGGTTCTCCCATTCTTGAGGCTGTTGGGTGGATTCCAGTCTGCCCTCCAGGGGGGGTCCTCTGGTTATTTCCACTTGACGCCTTCTTCAGTCGATGGACACTGGATTCTTAGGCTGGCACCTCCCTGATCATTCAGTTATTATCCACACCAAGCATCCATCCACACACATCCTCTATCTCTATTTTAATCACAATGGTTAATACAACAAAAGGGTGGGGAGTCTCTGGGTGCTGTTTCTGTTGTTACAGAGTATTGCTTTGAGTCTCTCTCTCTTGTGAATTGCTTTGAGAACAGACTCTGTCTTAGAATGTACTAACACAATTAGCAGCTTGCAAGTTTCACACATAGAGGGAGAGAAACAGTACCAAAAACCAAGAGACCTCTTAATTAGTAATACCCTGGAATTTAAACTCTGGGGAATCAAACTCATTTGTGATTTTAATACAGAACTTCTTTAATATGATCCAACAAGGCCCAGGATATTAGAGAGACAAGATGGGTGAGGTAATATCTTTTATTGGACCAGCTTCTGTTGGTAAGAAAAACACGCTTTTGAGCTTTGAGATCAATGGAAGTTAGGCCAGGGCCACTGGAAAAGGGGGGGCAGGCAGGGGGTCATGGCCCTCCCACTTTTTGAAAGTGGATGGGTCTGACCTGTCCACTTTTCACCATGGCCCCTGCTCCTTCTCTTCCCCCGAACCCTCCCCCCTGCCACCAGGCCAGCAGCTGGAGCCTGGCTGGGGAGCCCGGGCCATGGTGGGGCACTGCGGAGCCTCCACCTGCTGGGGGTGGGGGGTTCGAGCAGCTCCCCGCACCTGCCTGCATGGCTTTTACCATGGCTGGGCTGCGGCTTTGAGTCCCCACCCCTTGGCCAGAGTCAGATCAGGGTAAGAGCTGCGCGGGCCACTGTAGGGAACCGCGGACCCTCCAGGGCGGGGACATGGGCTGGGGGTTGCTCTCGGTCCCCTCCACTCCCACCTCAGGCAGGTGGAGGGTCCACGACATTCCCAGCTTCTGGTAAACAGAGGCTAGGGCCACCATCCCTGCCCATCCTGGCTGATAGCCATTGATGGACTCTATGCTCGAACTTATCTAGTTCTGTTTTGAACCCTGTTATAGTCTTTCCCTGTGATTTCCTCCACTGGTGAAGTCGAGGATAAACAAGGGTGTAAGGGGTTTATCCACTTTTCATTTGGGGAATATGGAGCTTAGTTTAGGCTAGTTTGCCCACTTTATTTTTTTAACCACTGCCTCACTGATTTCATGTAAAACATTACAGGTCATTGATCTTTAACATATTTAATCCAAAAGGACCATTCAGAGAGGCCTGGCTGCAGGCCTGGCTTTAATCAGCGCTGCTGCAAAGGCTGTCCCCAGCAACGACTGGCATTTACAAAGTCCCTTTCAGCTCGGAGGAGCTTTAAAACTCTTTGCAAATGCTTCATCCGCCATCAAAATGCAGCCACTTCTGGTGTTAATTGTGGTTAATAGCACATAGTATCACTGCCCAGTTGTTCAGGACAAGAAGTGAAGGCCAAGGAACACTTAGCTTGGAGGTGTACAAAGGTGGTTTTGAGCCGTTATGTGATCCCAGCTCATTATATGGATATAACAGCAGGCCAGCTCCCCTGTGTAAATTAGAGCAGCCTCGTTTACTGTAGGGGAGCTGATGTGTTCAAGCCCCAGGTAACATGGCTAGAGCCCAACAAACCCCAGGACAAAGCACAGGCAAGCTACAGGTTATCCATCCCTGGCTAAAGGTGTTCAGCTGCAAAATGGGCTTCCAGTGGATGACCGTTCTCTGGATACACTGCAAGTCCTGCCCCTTGACAGAGCTTCACTACCACAGCCAGTTTTGGTGGGGAGTGGGCTGGGGGGGGCAAGGGATGATTGAGATGTAGAAGAAAGAACGAGGAATTAGATCCCCCAACCCTGCATGTTAAATGCAGGCCAAGCCTCCTCTTCTCAAAGTCCACTACAGAGCTCATCATGCAAGGTGCCTGGGAAGTGCTCAGATACTATGGGGATGGACGCTACAGAAACCCCCCAGGTGAATAGAAATAATAAACACAGGTCACCCTGGAAGGTGCTTAGTTTGTATCCTAATGGGGCACTGTCCTCTTAACAGGCGGTACATGAAACCTCCTGAACTGGCTCTGGCTTTGTGTCTCTCTCTTCCTCTCGGGAGTGCCAGGTGTGCAGGGAATATTAGCCCTGATGCTACTCACAGCTAAGGGAAAGTCTCATGCAGCTCAAAGGGCAGAGCCGAGTCTGGGTAAGCAGTTGCTGCTTTGTAATATCAAGGTGTTGTGTCCTTCTGCTATTTACTACTTCATTCATTAAACTAACAGGATCTCCTTCATTTGGTTAGAGGACTGTGAGCAAGAAATATTACTTGCAATAAATCCCGTTTTTTATTTCCATACCTGCAATGGCTTAATAATCTTCCACCCAGTTTTAAAGCATCCAGATCTATATATGGCAACAAGCCCTCAGAACTTTCAGAAAAGGGATGTTAGCTTCATTCCATATGCTTTTGTCATCATCAAATTAAACCTACAATAGATTACTTTCCCATTGCTACAAAAGGCATCCCTTCTGAGCTAATATAGCTTCACAGTTCTTATGAGCTTGTTTGCTTACTTTGTTCTCAAAGATTCAACTCTGCAGCCTCATCCACTGCTAATTAAAAGAGATTGAGACAAAATTAGCAGGTTTCAGAGTAGCAGCCGTGTTAGTCTGTATTCGCAAAAAGAAAAGGAGGACTTGTGGCACCTTAGAGACTAACAAATTTATTTGAGCATGAGCTTTCGTGAGCTACAGCTCACTTCATCGGATGCATTCAGTGGAAAATACAGTGGGGAGATTTATATACATAGAGAACATGAAACAATGGGTGTTACCATACACACTGTAACCAGAGTGATCACTTAAGGTGAGCTATTACCAGCAGAAGAGCAGGGGGGAAAATCTAATTCCTGTTCTTTCTTCTACATCTCAATCAACCCTTGCCCCGCCCCCAGGACTTGCAGCGTATCTGGAGAACGGTCATCCACTGGAAGCCCACTATAAAAGGTTCCCCCCGCCCCCCACTCTCCTGCTGGTAATAGCTCACCTTAAGTGATCACTCTGGTTACAGTGTGTATGATAACACCCATTGTTTCATGTTCTCTATGTATATAAATCTCCCCACTGTATTTTCCATTGAATGCATCCGATGAAGTGAGCTGTAGCTCACGAAAGCTTATGCTCAAATAAATTTGTTCGTCTCTAAGGTGCCACAAGTCCTCCTGTTCTTTTTACTGAATTAGCAGTCATTGCAGTCACAGCAGAGGAGGTAAACTGCAACAAGACTAGATTTGTCCCAAGTGGCAAGTCTAAAAAAAGGGTGGATCCAATTCCACTGAAGGCTGGATCAGACCCATCCTTAAGAGCTCAGGGTTTGGGGATATTTCTCTACCGCTTATGGGTCTGAAAAGCTGGGCTGGAGGTCTCCCCAGAAGAAGCCTTCACGTGAGATTTACTCAATTCTATTTCCAGCACTGGGTGAATCAATATCACAAGAGCAATCTTAAACCGATCCCTGCTAGAAACAGTTTCCAGCAAAGAACCAAAATCACATCCCTTTGGGGCCACTTCTAAAAATGGATGAAAGTTTGGAGAGAGCCAAATAGTCTAATTCCTTTTCAAACCAAGGCCTGCTCCAGTAAAGTATGTAATGCATCCGATGAAGTGAGCTGTAGCTCACGAAAGCTTATGCTCAAATAAATTTGTTAGTCTCTAAGGTGCCACAAGTACTCCTTTTCTAAAAGCAGGTAAGTAACTTTAAGCAAATGAGTAGCCCCATTGACTACCAATGAGATTACTCACATGCTTCAGTGATTTGCTAAATCAGAGCAGAGTTTTTCTCTCCTTAATTAAGAGTCATAAAGGGCCAAGTTTTCAGAAGGGGAGGCTGAAGGTTTATTGACAGCCATGTCTGCCTCTATGTTGGTACAACATCCAGCATAGCACGGCCCTGAGCTTGACTGGGGCTTTGCCATGTTGAACACTAATAAAAAGATAACATTTTAGTTCTGGAAGACGGAGGCTGTGGTTGGTGCTGTACAAGTTACAAAAGAGTAAGGGGCCTGATGGGAATCCAGGACTAATGATTTCCATTGAATGTGAGACCCAAGTCCCCAGCCTCTATTGTCTACTTACACAGGGGCCATAGACCAAGAGACTGAAAGGGGGACCTGGCAGATAGCTCTTAAAAAGCACTTTACAAAGGAGGTCAGGCTCAGTATCCCCATTTTATAGAGGAGGGAAACTGAGGGGCAGAGCACTGAGTGACTTGTCCAAGATCACTCAGCCAGTCAGTGGCGGAGCCAGGACTGGGACTCGGTTCTCAGTCCCAGTGTGGAGTATGCTACACCAGGCTGCACTGCTCCAGTCATTCTTTGCAGATATCGGGGACGAATTTCTGATGGGAGTTTTTCCCATTGACTTTGCTAGGTTTTGGATCAGGCCCAGAGAAAACCTCTGCTCCAAGCAGCTTATCTAGTCTTTTTTAGATGTTCCCCGATGGGGAAGTGTTTTTAAAAGCTTCTTACAAATGAGGTGCATATATTAAATTTCCACTGCTCGAGGCATCAATATGCAGCTGCCACAAAGGCTCTTTATTCACATACCTTAGGCCAACCCTGGCTCTAATATGAAAGAGAGGCTAGAGGAGACCAGATGATTTTTTTTAAACACAGATCCAGAGAGAAATGGAATAATTTTGAATAAATCAATGCATTCTAACTCTCCCTTGTTAAGCCTTTATCCTTCCTCTGCTTTTGTAAGTGTAGTCAGCTCCATGACTCCACGTATTTGAGTCTACCTGGATTTCTCTTCTCTGGCTAATCATCAGTCCGTGCTGTTCTGGACAGAAGTCAAGTTTTGCAAACATTTTTATTTTCAGAGAAAAGCTGCAAAGAAGTCTGCTGTTGCTTGGTATATAAATCAGCATTCAGGAAAACTAGTGCGCTGAGTGGTGTGGGGGGGGAAGTCAGTGAATTAGGAACGGTTTGAAAGCACGCTATACTGCCAGGCCACTGAAAAGGCAGAGGTAATGAAAGCTATTTCACCCACCCGTATGCCTCATAAACTCTATTCAGTAGAATGCCCCAAATATGTTAAGCAAGGTAGAGTGGTCCAGGGCGTCAGGTAAGTGACTAGGGGTCATGAGACGTCCACTCTAGGCTTGGTTCTGCAACTACCCTTCTGGGTGACAGAGGACAAGTCACTTTGGCCCAGATTCTGAAAGGTATTGAAGCACTGCTCCATTCCGCATTGCAAAACCTAACTGCCATAGGAGCCTGCTAAGCCTTTCAAAAGTGAAATAGGCACTTGGGAGCCTCAGTTACATTGCAAGGTCATGGGATTTAGGCTCCTTCATGCCTGAGTCACTTTTCAAAGGGAGACTGTGGCATCTAAGTCATTTATGTGTTGCAGCACCGAGTGGAACACCATCTAATACCTTTAAAAATCTGGGCCTTCAGCTCTGCTTCTCCTCTTCTTGTTTAAATTGTAAATTCTACAGAGCAGGGGCTGTCTTATTATGTGTCTGTACAGCACAGTCAAGCCCTGATCTCCGTTGGACTCGGTGCCAATATTATGATCAAGTGGTGTCATTTGCAATGGTGATTTTTAGGATGTCGTATATAGGAGTCAGACCCCCTAGCTTGTTTTATGTAGGTCACTTAACAGGCATCATCCAGACTACAGGAACTCTTTACTTCTTCCAACCTAGTCACACCTTGAGCTGGTGATCTAGAAATGAAAGGGGCCAGAGCCAAATCAGGAATCCCCTGAACCAGCCAACCCCCTGGCTGCTGCAATGCTTGTCTCATGCACAGAAGGTATTTTGGATGCTCAGGAAGCTGGACTATTGATAGTTACTTGTTAAAGCCCTGATTCAAACAACCCCTTAAATATGTGCTTTCGTGCCACTGAAGTCATTGGTATTTAAGAACATGCTTGGAGTTAAACATGTGCTGAAGTGCTTTGGTGAATCGGGGCTTCATTTATGCCTCGGAGTGAAATATCCCGGCAGGAACAGTCACCGTAGGGGTGCTCTGTGTGTTGTGACTAGTGTCGCTGCTCCAGCCGCTTAGATTCATGGATTAAAACTCAGTTGTGTAACACGCTCATCCCAGCTGAAGTTGCTATCAGCTCCATAACTTTACTCTGCTAAAGGAACAGACTTACTTACCCCTTTCACCACTGGGTCACTGATTTGCATCCAGCCTGAGATAGCCGGAAAGCTGTCACCACTCAATGACTGCTCAGAGAAGGGAATTGGGTGGATCTCATCCCAGTTCCTAGTCACCAAACCACCACCAGAACCAGAGGTAAAAGCATATTTGTTAGAAGAAGGATCAAGCAGTAAATGCCCCTAGAAAGATGTTTACCACCCACCCCCGCTATACAGGGTTCAAGGTTTGAAGCCCATTGGTGGGGTGGGCAAGGGATTAGAATGCCGGTCTTTATTTCCATTTCTAAAATACACCATTCAGCACAATCTGTCAATGTCTACAGCCAGCACTAGCCAGTCATTCCATGCCATTGAAAGATCAAGTCCTCCCCTTTAGGAAAAATCAATTTCAGACCCTCGTTATATTCCCTAAGAGGAAAAATGGTGCAAACAGATAGCAAGATAACCTGGACCGTATATTGCCCTGAGTTCAAGCTATGCCTTGCCACCCATTGGAACAAAGCCTTCAGTCAAATCTAGAGCATGCCAAGCTGGAACTTCTCTATTATAATGAGTTGTGGGGCTAATGCCACTTCCACACATGCGCCCATGAAAGACGGACAAGTTCTCCCACGACATGCTGTGAAACAGCTCCGCTTTACTGCCCACCAGCAAACGTAGCCACACACCACACGGGAGAGAGCGCACACAGGGCATTACAGCAACTCAAGGGTTACTTCTGCAGCATCACCGTTCTCACCCGTGCGAGGCTAGCGTGAGAGAAGTAGCACAAGTGCAGATCACTGCAGTTAATGCTGCGGTGACGATGCACGGCCCGGTGTGCTCCGAAGGTCAATGCACGTGGACTCCGACGACCCAGTGGGACACAGCTGCTGACTGTTCTGTACTTAGATTTCCTTCTCCAGGGTGGCAAGATAACACTTCCACTGGCACTAAACTGACTTGAACAAGAAATAACTTACATACCATATAATAGCTTCTGAAGGAATTTCAAGCCCAGATCCTAGAGGTAGAAGGGAAGGGTTATCCTCACTATAGCATCTACTCCTACTACGGCTAATTTCATATCTATCTAGAGAGATCAGTGCCTTTTCCAACTATTGTTTGTATTATTGTAGCACCTAAGAGCCCTCGTCAAGGACCAGGACCCCATTGTGCTAGGCCCTGTACAAACACAGAACAAATTACTTTGGCTGTAGAGGGTGTGGTGGGTTTGATCTACTTTGTCTTTATTCTGTGCATCACCGATTTAGCCAGATCACCTGCCCAAATTGTGATTAGGCTGATCACAATGGGCAAGGTGTCTAAACTCTTCAAGCGCTTAATATAGGGGCCCAGTCTGCTGCCAGTGAAGTCATAATGCAAATCTCCCACGGACTTCTATGGAACGAAGCATGGGGCCGTAAAAACTGATCCAGAGTGGGGCTGCACACTTGCAACTCCTGTTGAATCCAGTGGGCATTTCTATCAGGTGCTCAGTGCCTCTCTGGGCTCAGCCCTGGGAGTTCAGGGCCTAGCATCATCCCTAGTCAGTGCTTAGATTAATCCAGAGCAGGATAAAATATGTTTAAACAGCCTTGAGATACCAGGTGCTGAGACAGACATCCGTGGTAAGGTGGGAACTGTGCATGGAAATTGCACTGTTGTAAGAGCCCAGAAGTGAGAGGAGAGGAAATGAAGGCCAGGTGACACCCCAGAACACCAGGCTTCACTTCAAATTACCTGACTGTTGCTTCTGGTGTTGCAGCCGGACCTTATGCTACCACTGTTCTCTTGCTGAAATTGTGTCACAGCCACTGGCAATCCTGGGTGACAGTTTCCTTAAAATGGAGAAAGGTTAAAAAAGGAATCTCTCTGTCTGACATCAGTTTTCCACAATAAGAACAGGAGGACTTGTGGCACCTTAGAGACTAACAAACTTATTTGAGCATAAGCTTTCGTGAGCTACAGCTCACTTCATCGGACACATGCAGTGGACAATACAGTGGGGAGATTTACGTACACAGAGAACATGAAACAATGGGTGTTACCATACACACTGTAACCAGAGTGATCAGGTAAGGTGAGCTATTACCAGCAGGAGAGCGGGGAGAGAGGGGGGACCTTTTGTAGTGATAATCAAGGTGGGCCATTTCCAGCAGTTGACAAGAACGTCTGAGGAACGGGGAAGGGAGGAATAAACATGGGGAAATAGTTTTACTTTGTGTAATGACCCATCCACTCCCCGTCTCTATTCAAGCCTAAGTTAATTGTATCCAGTTTGCAAATTAATTCCAATTCAGCAGTCTCTTGTTGGAGTCTGTTTTTGAAGTTTTTTTGTTGAAGAATTGCAACTTTTAGGTCTGTAATCGAGTGACCAGAGAGATTGAAGTGTTCTCTGACTGGTTTTTGAATGTTATAATTCTTGACGTCTGATTTGTGTCCATTTATTCTTTTAGGTAGCAACTGTCCGGTTTGGCCAATGTGCATGGCAGAGGGGCATTGCTGGCACATGATGGCATATATCACATTGGTAGATGTGCAGGTGAACGAGCCTCTGATAGTGTGGCTGATGTCATTAGGCCCTATGATGGTGTCCCCTGAATAGATATGTGGACACAGTTGGCAACGGGCTTTGCTGCAAGGATAGGTTCCTGAGTTAGTGGTTCTGTTGTGTGGTGTGTGGTTGCTGGTGAGCATTTGCTTCAGGTTGGGGGGCTGTCTGTAAGCAAGGACTGGCCTGTCTCCCAAGATCTGTGAAAGTGATGGGCCGTCCTTCAGGATAGGTTGTAGATCCTTGATGATGCGTTGGAGAGGTTTTAGTTGGGGGCTGAAGGTGATGGCTAGTGGCGTTCTGTTATTTTCTTTCTTGGGCCTGTCTTGTAGTAGGTAACTTCTGGGTACTCTTCTGGCTCTGTCAATCTGTTTCTTCACTTCAGCAAGTGGGTATTGTAGTTGTAAGAACGCTTGATAGAGATCTTTTAGGTGTTTGTGTCTGTCTGAGGGGTTGGAGCAAATGCGGTTGTATCGAAGAGCTTGGCTGTAGACAATGGATCGTGTGGTGTGGTCTGGATGAAAGCTGGAGGCATGTAGGTAAGTATAGCAGTCAGTAGGTTTCCGGTATAGGGTGGTGTTTATGTGACCATCGCTTATTAGCACCATAGTGTCCAGGAAGTGGATCTCTTGTGTGGACTGGTCCAGGCTGAGGTTGGTGGTAGGATGGAAATTGTTGAAATCATGGTGGAATTCCTCAAGGGCTTCTTTTCCATGGGTCCAGATGATGAAGATGTCATCAATGTAGTGCAAGTAGAGTAGGGGCATTAGGGGACAAGAGCTGAGGAAGCGTTGTTCTAAGTCAGCCATAAAAATGTTGGCATGCTGTGGGACCATGCGGGTACCCATAGCAGTGCCGCTGATTTGAAGGTAGACATTGCCCCAAATGTGAAATAGTTATGAGTGAGGACAAAGTCACAAAGTTCAGCCACCAGGTTTGCCATGACATTATCGGGGATATTGTTCCTGATGGCTTGTAGTCCATCTTTGTGTGGAATGTTGGTGTAGAGGGCTTCTACATCCATAGTGGCTAGGATGGTGTTTTCAGGAAGATCACCGATAGATTGTAGTTCTCTCAGGAAGTCAGTGGTGTCTCAAAGATAGCTGGGAGTGCTGGTAGCCTAGGGCCTGAGGAGGGAGTCTACATAGCCAGACAATCCTGCTGTCAAGGTGCCAATGCCTGAGATGATGGGGTTTCCAGGATTTCCAGGTTTATGGATCTTGGGTAGTAGATGGAATATCCCAGGTCGGGGTTCCAGGGGTGTGTCTGTGCGGATTTGTTCTTGTGTTTTTTCAGAGAGTTTCTTGACCAAATGCTGTAGTTTCTTTTGATAACTCTCAGTGGGATCAGAGGGTAATGGCTTGTAGAAAATGGTGTTGGAGAGCTGCCTAGCAGCCTCTTGTTCATATTCTGACCAATTCATGATGACGACAGCACCTCCTTTGTCAGCCTTTTTGATTATGATGTCAGAGTTCTTTCTGAGGCTGTGGATGGCATTGTGTTCTGCACGGCTGAGGTTATGGGGCAAGTGATGCTGCTTTTCCACAATTTCAGCCCATGCACGTTGGCGGAAGCACTCTCTGTAGAAGTCCAGTCTGTTGTTTCGACCTTCAGGAGGAGTCCACCCAGAATCCTTCTTTTTGTAGTCTTGGTAGGAAGGTCTCTGTGGGTTAGTATGTTGTTCAGAGGTGTGTTGGAAATATTCCTTGAGTCGGAGACGTCGAAAATAGGATTCTAGGTCACCACAGAACTGTATCATGTTCGTGGGGGTGGAGGGGCAGAAGGAGAGACCCCAAGATAAGACAGATTCTTCTGCTGGGCTAAGAGTATAGTTGGATAAATTAACAATATTGCTGGGTGGATTAAGAGAACCACTGTTGTGGCCCCTTGTGGCATGTAGTAGTTTAGATAGTCTAGTGTCCTTTTTCTTTTGTAGAGAAGCAAAGTGTGTGTTGTAAATGGCTTGTCTAGTTTTTGTAAAGTCCAGGCACGAGGAAGTTTGTGTGGAAGGTTGGTATTTTATGCGAGTATCCAGTTTGGAGAGCTCATTCTTAATCTTTCCCTGTTTGCTGTAGAGGATGTTGATCAAGTGGTTCCGCAGTTTCTTTGACAGTGTGTGGCACAAGCCATCAGCATAATCTGTGTGGAATGTACATTGTAATGGATTTTTTACCTTCAGTCCTTTTGGTATGATGTCCATCTGTTTGCATTTGGAAAGGAAGATGATGTCTGTCTGTATCTGTACGAGTTTTTTCATGAAGTTGATAGATTTCCACTCCATACAGCTAAATTCAGTGCCTTGCATAATGACACGTTTCAGAGTAGCAGCCATGTTATTCTAGTTATTATAAGGGAGGGTGTCTGTGAAATACAGACTGATCTCCCCTGATCCTACAGCAAAATGTATCCTCTCAATAAATCGCATGTCTGCTAATTCCTCACCAATTCCTCAGTCTCTGTAGATTATAAATGTTCCTTTGGCCTCCACACTCCTAGTCCTCATGTACCCTTAAAACACAAAGCAGTGCTCTGAATCAAAATGCTCTCATTACAGTAGATTGGCTCATCTGCACTGTAAATCCTTAGGCAAATTGTAATTCCTCACTTCCCGGCACTAAGGCTCAAAATGCCAAAATACAGGAAGTCAAGATAGCTTAAGGGACAGCTAGTTGATACGGAGGCTGTGGCTGGTTCAAATCCAGCACATTAGCCTAATCGCTCTGGGGCTGGTTATGGGAAACAAGGTGACATTCTGTCCAGTTCCTCTTAGACAAGTGTGCATAGCAGAAACTCATCACCAGACCTGGCCCCATATCAGCAGCCAGGCCAAGAATCAAATGGGCCTGGATAATAGCCATCTTGGTGAACTCAGGCCCAGGAGAGCTGCAAACCTGAGCAGCTACAGTTTGAGCTAGAAGAGCAAGCTCCCGAGGTGGGAGCATTAGCAGATTCGTAGCCTCTGTGACCAAACCCGGCAAGGGGGTGGGTCTTGAAGCCTGAGCAGGAACGTGTACATTGATATTTTTAGACCCAGGCTCTGAGACTCACTGCTGTGGGTTGTTGGGGTGTGGCTTTTTGTTTTTGTTTTTGTTTTGTTTTTGCAGTGTAGACACAACCTAGGCTACCCTCTTACTGCTTGGTGAAGCTTGCCCAACTCTGCCTATGGCTACACAGAGACCTCCAGCCTCCAGGGGCCTTTCAGTTTGGTGCCTTTCAAACGCAATCAATTCTCTCAGGTTTTAGTTGTTTTCAAATACGTTACAAAAAATGGTTGTATCACAAAGTCTCCCACTGCAGAACACCCCATAGGCCTTCAAATAAAAGTGTTATCCTTTAAAAATACTTTGTGAAGTAAACTGTACTCTTGACAACTTGTTCGTCATTCCTGACACAGCATGGCACTGTCCGGAACGCAAAGTCTCGTTGAGGAATCTCTGCCCCACATGAACACCTGCTTCCCAGGAAGCAGTTCTGCCCCATTAAATGACGCTGATGAGAGGAATTAGAGCAGAGAGCAAACTCCCCTGCTGTTTGCAACAGCTCTGCCAAAGAATCTGTTAACAGTAGGGTACTTCAAGGACTAACATTGCTTTCACGCCAAGAATAAGAATTTGGAAGGTTATATGTAACACCACTACCAGATGACTCCCACAATGGCTTTATTGTTATTTTATTACTGTTACAAATATATGTACCTATAGGATTAATTTTTATGTCTTTTGCTTCTTGGGGGCCTTAGAGAAGAGAACTTGGAGTAGGAGATGCGAGTTTCACATTGTAGAACATAGCCCTGGTGAAGTACGCGACAGAGCCTTTGAAAGCCTCCATGGTACACTTTTGTTGAGATTAAATGTGGAAGGCTAAGAAGACAAATCCTTTATTCAGGCAAATCTAATGAGAGAAAGTAGGTTAGGAAACGGCTTCCAAAAAGGGAAAACTCAGGAGCAAACCCCCCAAGGGTTTATTAGCTCAGTTCTTCCCAACCGGTGGAGACAAAAGGGTAAACTAGTCTTGAGGGGGATGCGAGGCAGAAGAGAAAAACAGAAAGGAGAGAAAGTTGCCTATTCCAAGATTCTCCCTCCCACCTCCATCCACCCGTCATGCAGATATGCTTCTGCAGCCATAGGCAAAGCAGCAAATGGCTCTATGAAAGCCACCTGCCTTCCATCCTAGACCCAGTTGGGGGACCAGTAAACAACACCAGAAGACAATAGACCAACAGACCCATTACTCTGTTCCAAAACCTAGTTACCGACTGGAACTAGTAAGAAGCTGCTGAAACTTTTCAGCTGGAATTTCCACTTAGGCAGCCTGAATCTCCCCTTTCTGAATTTCATCCTGTTACTCCTATTTATACCTTCTTGTAACACACTCAGAATTCCCCTCCATTCTTGGTATTAAACATCCTGCCTTCACTTGTAACATACCTCCTGCTTTAGTCACCACTCAGCCAAGCTGTACATTGCCTGCTTTTTTTAATCTTTCCCCTGAATCAGTCCTCTCAGCCTTCTCATCTTTGTTGTTTCTCTTCTCTGAATGCCCTTCCGTGCCATCCATAGCTTTGCGATGAGCTGCTCAGATCTGAATGCAGCATTCCAAGTGCCACCATAGCCACGCCCTTTAGAGAGAGATTATACAGTGGCTATCACCCAAACTTTTAAAGGCCATGAGCCACTTGCTGAATTGCAACCAGTGCAGATCAGAGGATGGGTGGTGTGTGTTCCTGTGGTCTCACCCCATTCAGACAGATTACAGCAGCACTCTGAAGACCACCTGGAACCTTTTGCTACTGCAAAGATAGCTCTAAGGAAAGCATCTCATATTTCAGAAACCCAGCCTGGGGGATCTAAAACCTTATTATTAAATGAATGAGGAGGAAGATGCTCTCCTGGCCTGCAGAAGAGTGTGCAAAAGTCTAGCAGCAGGCAAAGAGGAAGGAACTGATAAGAACACACAAAGGTGTATTTGAAAAATCTCTCTGAGCTATCACTTGAGCATTTCTTAGCCCAGTCAAGAAGAGATCTCAGTGTAATCCCCTGGCAACCCTCTACATGGGGATGCGGTGCTCTTAGAATCATTATCCAGTATTCCTGGTGCGTAAACACACTTTCTTTAACATACAGCAAGTGGATTTTCTTGTCACAAGTATCCCTTTTATTGCTTGAATCAAAAGGAATTTATTGTGGCCAACGCAGAGATAACCCAACTTTTCTGAGGTTTGCGTTATGCTGTATGTCTGGTGCTTAGAGCAGGGAAGTAGACGTCAGGACCCACCTTCTGACACTGGCTTGCCACACAGGACCTTCAGCAAATTACTCAATCTCTGTGCCTCCCTTTCTTCGTTTGCCCAATGGGAATAGTATCTAGCTATCTCCAGGAGAGGGCGTGTGATCTGGTGGTTATAAGCTGCAGGCGTGGGATTCTGGAGACCAGGGATCTAATGCCAGCTCTGCCACTGATTTGCCGTGTGACTTTGGGCATGTTTCATCACTTTGGCTCGCTTGTCTTCTGAGATCTGTGGTGCAGGGACTCTCTGTGCAGTGCTGAGAAAACACAGTTCTGATTTCTGTGGACCCCGCAAGATTTACGTAAGTTATAATGTGTGTTGTGAGACTTAGGCTATGGCTACGCTCAAGAGCACTGACGCAGCTACACGGCTACCAGCCCGCTCCTCTAGCCGCTCCAACGGACAGGAGAGACTTCTCCCATCGACTTCATTAATCCACCCCCAACGAGTGGCAGCAGCCATGTCCGCTGTCACAGCTCAGTCTGCACCAGAGCTTAGGTCGGTGTCACTTATGTCGCTCAGAGGGGTGGCTTGTTCACACCCCAGAGCGACGGCAGTTATACCGACATAAGTGGTAGGGTCGATGTGGACTTAGTGTTTAAAAAGTTCCTTGAAGGCCTCAGGGCCTGGCCAAGCTCTAAGGTGCTAATGCAGTGATCTAGGCCTCAGCTAGGCTATGCCTGCTGTGGGAGAGGCAGCGGCAAATTGGTGCAATGGAGATAACCTGAAGCTTTAAACTTTAAAGGAAAAGCCCAGAAATTTGGCAGGAACAATAATACACTAGAAACTAGAGAACAACGTTAAATAGCTGGTTCGGAAAATAAACTGCAAATTACCATCACACTAAGGAGTTTTTCAACAACCTGCTGTGTCAGCCCAAGAAGGAATCAACTCCTCCTCTCCCTGTCTGCAAAGTCCAGCCTCCCTCATGTTGTCTTGCCTTCGCCCCTCTCCAGCTTGTGAAGCTCCTTCAGTCTGACGCTGCGATGGGCGCCCCCTTTCCAACAGGTTCCCCCACAAACGGCAGCTCCTCACACAAAGGCCTACATCTGTTTCCCCGGGGCCCAAGCTGTATTCCCACTGTCAGTGTCCCAGTGGTCAACCTCACCATTCACACACTCTATGGCCCTCAGGGTGGACTCCTTGCACACCGGCCCTTCAAGGTCCAGCTTCCTCAGCAAATCCAATCCCCCCTTACACCTCGTGCAGTCTCTTTTCACCTCCTTCTCTAATCACCATCCCACAACCTCCTTCGGGCAGATTCTGAGCCCCATCTCCAGCTCCCAGCTCCTTGGCAGTCTCTCTCCCCCGGACAACATTCTGTGCTATTGCATCACGGCGGCAGACCCTGGCATTTCTCCTCTTGGTCAAAACTGCAGCAGGTTCTAGTGCTAGGGCCAGGGTTACTACACTAAACACTCATGAGAACGGCCCTCCTGGGTCAGACCAAAGGTCCATCTAGCCCAGTATCCTGTCTTCTGACAGTGGCCAATGCCCGGTACCCAGAGGGAATGAACAGAATAGATAATCATCATGTGATCCCTACTCTATCACCCATTCCCAGCTTCTGGCAAACAGAGCCTCGGAACACCATCCCTGCCCATCCTGGCTAATAGCCATTAATGGTCCTGTCCTCCATGAATTTATCTAGCTCTTTTTTGAACCCTGTTATAGTCTTGGCCTTCACAACATCCTCTGGAAAGACGTTCCACAGGTTGATTGTGCGTTGATGAAGGAATACTTCCTTTTGTTTGGTTTAAATCTGCTGCCTATTCATTTCATTTGGTGACCCCCTAGAAGACTCACAAATCTTCTATACCATAAGTAGAATAGATCACAAATTTTCCATCTAAACTGTTCAATGGAAAAATTCGTTTTAATCTAAACAAGATTTTTCATAAAAAGGTCTCTGATTTCTGTGGAAAATTACAATGCTTCAATCAAAAACAGAACATCCCCAAACCCTAAATATTTCAGTTTGGCAATGCTACCACAGTGCCTTACAGCAGTTGTAGTTTGGTTTCCTCACATCACCATTCTCCTGCATGGGGTGGGCTTCCCAGTCAGATTCCATCTCCCATGATGCACCAGGTCCCCTTTCCAAGTGTGGAGGCTGTGCTGCACCATGGGAGATGTAGTTCAACCAAATAGGCCAGCCTGTAGAGGCACTTTCTATGCCCTTACAAACTTAGATGCTTCTCACCACAGGCTGCCTGGTTGGCCTTCAGCCAGGCTCTCCCCTTTGATGAGTGCTTCAGTTGCTCGGTGGTGGTGTCTGTAGATGGAGGTGGAAGAGAGAGAGCATTGCAAATGTCTCTCCCTTTTATCATGTTCTTTCTTCCCTCTTGGCTTCCCCCCACCCTTCAGAGTCAGGTGAGCATTACCTCATCGTACTCCCCAACTGACCAAGCGAAGGGGGGTGACTCACTCCAGAGTCAAACAGATCCTTTGTTGGTGCCTAGGCCAGTGTCCCTTGTTCCTGTAAGGCTGGGCTGTGTTTGTCCCATACATGCCCTGATGAGGTGTGAACTTCCCCTCTGCTCCTGGAGAGTTTTTCCTGGGCTTGTTTTAAACCACGAGGACACATTTTCAGCCTCATAACTATATACATGAAATTACAACCTATAACATTACTATAACAACAATGATCAGTGAATCATGAGCCTTCCGAAGACCCCCGACATGACAAACTTTGCATTGGATACCCACACAATCATATTATAAGGATGAACATGGGAGTGCAGGGGGTTCCCCCGAGGTACAGAGTGTCACCAGCATGCAACCACTTTCTCTTGTACATGGCAGAGTATGAAGACAGGGATCTATTAATCCTCTCCACTTCCCCTCAAACTTAATAAAAGAGTCCAGGGTGGTTGACCCCAATAGAAACAGGGCTGTTGGTGCTGGGAATATCCCCACCTACCACTTTATTTTTGTGTCACTCAAGGCTTCTTTTCAATGAGAATATCCCAGGGCAGATGTGTAAATCTAGCGTGTGTGTCTACATGTCCTCAGAAGATCAAAAGATTAAGTGCCATTTAGTGTAATGAGTCAGTGTTTGAAGGGGATCTGTAAAACGGTATTGAGCTCTTGTTTTCACAATATTCTCTTTAGATAGGAATAATTAAGTTGGGAGTAGTAGAAGCTGACATGTAATTAAGTTAGATTCAGCATTTAAAAAGACACCCTGTGATTGTAGCACTCAAGTTTCTTTCTACAGATATGTTGGCAGCACTTAAAGTGAGGTGGGAATGAAGGGGTCGCATGGGGTCACAGACAAGGCAAGAAACACTTTAACCCTGCAGATAAGTGAGAATAATAGAAAAAAAGTATCACTGAGCGTCATCATTTAGCCCAGGGGTCGGCAACCTATGGCACGCGTGCCAAAGACGGCCCGCGAGCCAATTTTTAATGGCACGCTTCTGTCTGCTGGGGACAGCAGCGTGCAATTAAAAATCTGGCCCGGCCCGGTCCACTCTTCTCCGCCCACCGCTCTCTCTTTGCAGGGCGGGCAAGCCCTCCCCCCGCCTCTTCCATCAGCGTGCAGGGTTCCTGCCCCTCCGCCTCTCCCTCCCTGCAGCCGATCAGCTGACAGCCCTTGCTACGGCGCGAGCAGGAGAGGGAAAAGCAGAGCCGCAGTGTGCTATCTGCTCCGGGGACGTTGCGGAAGGGGGAGGAATCGGCATATCCCCTCCAGCCCCCTGCTGTGAGCCGCTCAGGGCAGGGGGCTGGGAGCATCCCCACAACCCCAACCCACACACCCCAGCCCCCTGCCCTGACTCCTGCACCCCCCACACGTACCCAGCCCCCCCACACCCCATGCCCTGACTCTTGCACTCCCACATCCACATCCCCGCCCCCACCCTGAGCACCAAACGGGAGCTCCTGCACACACACACCCACATTCCCACCTGCACCCCTCGCACCAAATGGGAGCTGCCCAGGTAAGCACTCCACACCCAAACCTCCTGCCCCAACCCTGAACCCCCTCCCTCATTCTAGCTCCTGGCCAGACCCTGCACCCCAACCCCCAGCCTGCTCTTTCACCCCCAGCCCTGTTCTCAGTGCACTCCCACCCTCACCTCAGTGCAGAGAGAGAGAGAGAGAATGGGCCAGAATCAGGGAGAAAGTAGGTACCTACTCTATGTGGACAGGGCCGGGACCCCAGACCAGCAGCGGGCTGAGCGGGGCCGGCAGCCAGGACCAGAGCGGTGGCTATATCCAAGCGTGTTCTGCATATGCTCCCAGTCTCATCCCTCCAGCTCTGGAAGTGCTTTTCCAGGCCAGACTTTCCATGCAATGCTCCATCCCATCAATTTTTAAACACACTTCTACTGGGGATTAGAAATGAAAATCCCCGACTCATTTCTCTCGTCACCGCGGGCAACATTGCTGCTGAAGACAGGAGTGGTTGTGAGAAATGCATGCTTTGCATTAAACCAGCCATGCTGTACCACACAACGGCTTCAAAAGAGCTCTCTGTTCAAGGCAGAACGCAAGGAGATTTTAAAGGAATCCAGCATCTTTAGAATGATCTGCCACTTAGAACAGCAGGGATAGAACACATCTCCCGCTGCTCCAAAAGGCACATTCTCTTACCCCAAGGAGAATCTCCATTGGCAGTAGAGTAGCTATGACCCCCCCCCAGCAGTCCAGATTCTATCTAGAGCAGTGATATCCCCATATACACTATGTTTCATTCTAATATTATTCATAGAATCTCAGGGTTGGAAGGGACCTCAGGAGGTCATCTAGTCCAACCCCCTGCTCAAAGCAGGACTAATCCCCAGTTTTTGCCCCAGAACCCTAAATGGCCCCCTCAAGGATTGAACTCACAACCCTGGGTTTAGCAGGCCAATGTTCAAACCACTGAGCTATCCCTCCCCCCACACTACTATGGTTGTGCACATAGTATTTTCATGTCTTTATTTCCACCGGTCTCTGGCACTTCTTTCGAACAATATCTTCAGTATCTTAGTCTCTTTGTAAGAACATAAGAATGGCCCTACTGGGTCAGACCAATGGTCCATCTTGCCCAGTATCCTGCCTCCCGACAATGGCCAATGCCAGACGCTTCCAAGGTAATGAACAGAACAGGGGAGATCAAGTGATCAAATAAATGTACAATGGATCATGCCATTCATGTAGGGTCCACAACCAGGCAGTCAAAGGTGCAGAAGGGGTAGTGCTGTCAGACACTGAGAATTGGCATCACCTCACACCTGCCCTTATTGTTCTCAGCTTCCCTGCTTTTACGAATAATAGGGAGATTTTGAGGACACAGAATTTGAGAGGCTGTGGACCTGATACTACGAGGAGCCAGGCACTCTCCACTCCTGCTGAAAGCAGCAGGAGGGTAGCCCCACCTTGCAGGAGCAAGGCCTATGGAAGGAAAGATGGTCTTGTGCGCGTCACTGGACAGGGTCTCAGAAGAGCTGGGTTCTATTCGTGGTTCTGCCACAGACTTCCTGTGTGACCTTGGGCAAGTTATTTAATCTCTCAGGGCCTTGGGTCCCTAGCTGTAAAATATGGATAATTCCTTTCTTCCATCCTGTGTCTTGTCTCTTTAGTCTTTAATCTCTTTGGGATAGGGTCTGTCTCTGTATATTACCTAAATCTACTAATCCTGGTTGGGACTTCTGCATGCTATCATAACACAAGTGTGTGTGTGTGCGTAAACAACACTCAGCTTGCTCTGATCCTAGCTGCGTGCAATCTGTTTAGCAGCCCCTATAACCCCGCACAACAGGAAATAGAAAAAAGACTAATGTATCCAGTTTACACCAGTCAGCGTACCATAGCAACAGATGCTTCAGCACAAACTGTTGTATGGGGACTGGCTGATGTTGTTTTTGTTAATGGCCATTGGCTGTGATTTGGGCCACCTTTTCTTTCCAGCCAGTCATTAATTTCCCGGGGAATGTTCAACTCTTGGTGCTTATTGCTTCTCTAATGCAGGTGGCTTCCTCTCAATGGGAGCTGAATTGAAACAGGATGCTGATCAAACAATCGAGGTTTCTAAATGAACACCTCCCAGATAACTGTAGATGGAGAATTTTTATGTCCACCTCTGCCACTGAAAATGATGTTCACTGAGGAGTCCACATCTGAGAGCGTTATTATTTGAGTTAATCTCCACTGAAGAGAAGCAGATCTTGGATTTCTGAGGTTTTTTCTTTTGGAATAATTGTATACAATACAAGGCTTGGAATCCTTCCATTTCTGCTCTTTGTTAAGGACCACAATGTTTTCAAAAACCTTCCCTAATTAAGAAGATATCAGATTTCCAGAGCAATTTTGATGGGTGTTTAGTTAAAATATACATTGTGAAGACACTTCGACACCATTTTTAATCCCCTCTGTCAATTAGAATCCAGTGACAAAAATAAACAAATTTGTTATATTTGTAGCAAATCCTTATTTCTCCTTAACATCCATGGACATCTTGGTTTATTACAGATGATCTTTGATTTTTATGGATGCCTATTGGGAGCTGCGCCAAGCTTTAATCAATGAAGTGGATTGTAAAATCAGGGAAAATTGTGGGGGAATCCAAAGGCACTTTGCTTTCAAGAAAGTTTTGTAAAACTGGAGGCCATAAAACCAGGGTTGCCTTGTATATGGCTGCCCGTGACAATGGGCTGCGGGCATTGCTGATCGAGCAGATGAGTATGGAAGCGTTTAAGAAATCCTACAGTTTTGTATGCATAACGGACCAAATTCTGCTACGTTCTCACAAAGTAGTGAGAGGAAGTCTGGGTTGAGGGTACAGAAAAGACCCACAAAAATGACCCCAGGGCTGGAAAATGTCTTACAATAAGAGACTTAGGGGCTCAATCTGTTTAGCTTATGAAAAAGCAGATCAAGCAGTGATTTGATTAGTGTATAAGAAGCATCTAATATTTTCTCCCTATGAAGGTAAAGGCCTCTTCAATCTAGCGCAGTGGTCCCCAAACTTTTGAGGGTCATGCTCCTCCTTACCCTTGTCCACCCTCTTCCCCCCATGCCCCCCCTCCCGAGCCAGTGATGGGAGCAGGGGCATGGTTGGGCCCGGGGAGGAGGGGGGAGGACACACGGACAGGAGTAAGGGGGCCGAGGCTGGGTCTGGGTCTGGGTCTGGAGGTGGGGCCGGGAGTGGAGGAGCCACAGCTGGGCTGCGGTGGGGGCCGGCAGCTGGGCCCACAGCCAGGTGCAGCTTCACTCCTGGCCTTGCCCCCAGCCTCGGCCCCGGGCCAGAAATGGAGCCACACACAGTGGCTGAGGCTGGGGCCGGGGTCAGGCGTGCATGGGGCCAGGAGCTGGGGGACGCGGCTGGGGACCGGACAGATCAGAGCTGGGGGTGGGGAGAGGCTGGGTGGCTCTCTTTTCCCACCCCCCTTGGGGGTTGGCCCAGATCCTGCTGTGCCTCCTGGATGGCCCTCCACATCCCCAAGTGGGGCATGCCCCACACTTTAGGAACCTCTGAGTGGAAAAAGGCAGAACAAGAGCCAATGGCTGGCAGTTAAAGCCAGACAAATGCAAATGAGAAATAAGGCGCAAATTTTTAACAGTGAGAGTGATTCACCATTGAAACAAATGAGCAAGGGAAGTGGAGGATTCTCCATTTCTTGAGGTCTTCAAGACTGGATGCCTCTCTGGAAGATACACTTTTGTCAGGCACAAGTTATTGGGCTCAGTGCAGAGGTAACTGGATAAAATTTTCTGGCCTGTGGTGTATGGAAAGCCAGACCAGATCATAATGGTCCCTTCTGGCCTTAAAATCTCTGAATTTCTCTGAAAACATGACCTTCAGAATAAACATTTGAGAGAAGCTGGTGCATGTTGTTTGAACAGAAAAGTTAAGTTTTCAGGGATTGCCTCTTCTGTATTTCTGATCCAGGTTAAAATCAGTCAGTGAAGAGATGCACCAAAAATGTTCTTGTGGGAGTCTCAGTATTTGGCAGTCCTGGGTATCCTGAGACAGCATCTTCTCACCTGACTCACATCCTGCTTTCTACAGTGGCCGGGTGGAATGGGTTAAGTGGCGGATGGCTGAGTGACCTAAACACCAGGCTTGCAAAACTTAGAATCTTTCCAACCATTGGATGCTGTCCCAACAGCGTTAGCTCAGCCCTTCGTCCTTCCAAAGGAGACGGATTGAGCTGGACTGTGGCCTATTCTGTGGCCCCCTTTTACTGCACTACTGGCATAGAGGTGCCCTAAACTAAGAGATGAAGATTTCCCTGGTGTGGTGAAATCCCTGGCTGGCATAGTCAGCTCCCTGTCACCCCTTTTGGCCTCCCAAGCACAAGGGACACAACAGGGGAAAGCCCTTTAGCAATTCCTGCTCCAGTCCCAAGGAGGCTATCATACACCAGTGTAACTTAGAGCTGCTTTGAGGCTGCTCTGAGTTACACCAGGGATTGAACCGGTTCAAGCAGCGCCTGGGAGCAGAGGAGGCCAGAGTGGCATACAGTCCCCTCCGTTCTTCCCCGCTCCTCAGCTGCGCTAGATAGGCCTCTACTACAGTTCAGGATCTAGCCCAGTGGTGCTGGTGCTGATTGTCCACAGGCTCGGCCCCCCCACAGCTCCCAGTGGCCGTGGTTTGCTGTTCCTGTCCAAGGGGAGCTGTGGGAAGCGGTGGCCAGCACATCCCTGCGGCCCGCCACTTCCCCCAGCTCCCCTTGGCCGGGAACGGCGAACCTCAGCCACTGGGAGCTGCGGGGGGCCGTGCCTGCAGACAATCAACGCCAGCAAATTATCTCGTGGTCCGCTATTAGATTACCCTGATGGGCCGCATGCAGCCCATGGGCAGCAGGTTGCCCACCACTGATCTAGCCCATTGTGCTGTCCATGTTCAATGTGTGAAGATCTGGAAAAAAATGATCCATGATCCTCTATGCTCAGCATGTCTATTAGAGATCCCATGGCACTCTTAACCAGAGTAAGGGTTTGTAGGGCCATGCTGATCCAGAAATTGTCTCCCCTCCCCCGCACCCCGCGTTGTGTGGGTTGCTCTCCTTACCCCAGAGGTGGCTGCATTACAAACAGCTCTGCTGAAAAATGGTTTGGGATCTTTCTGTTTCTAAAATGTTAAGCATCCAGAACCATGGCACCTTTCTGGGTTCTCCCAGCGCTAACTTTGATTCTGGTCAGCAAAGAAAGCAGCTATCTAGATCAGGGGTTCTCAAACTTCATTGCACCATGACCCCCTTCTGACAACACAAATTGCTACACGAACCCAGGAGGGAGGACCGAAGCCTGAGCCCGCCTAAGCCCCGCCACCCTGGGCAGGGGGGAAGGAGGGGAAAGCCCCGGGGCTTCAGTCCCTGGCAGGGGGCTCTAACCTGAGCCCTGCCGTGCAGGGCTAACGCCCTTGGGCTTTGGCCTGAAGTGCTGGGGCTCAGGCTTCGGCTTCAGCTCCAGACCTCAGCAAGTCTAATGCCAGCCCTGGGGACCCCATTAAAACAGGTCCTTAACTAGTGATGGACTCTTTTGCTGGGCACTTCCAAAGCCAGTCAAACACAGATTGCTATGCAGATAATAGTGGATTGCTCTTTGAAGCTTGGTTCCTCATGCCTTGACTATCAAACCTCTGTAGAATACAAGGGCACTTACTTTAGGATCACAGGTCCTTTCCAGTCAGCTAAAATGGTATGCCTGGAGGGCAAATGCACCCTTCCAAGACTGGGAATGATAGAGTACAATGAGCAAGCTGAGCAGCTCAGAAAAAGCAAATGCAAAGAGGATCTACCTTAACCCATCATCGTCCTGATTCCAGAAATGGCCTGACCAGACCAGGCCAGAGACATCACCACCCCTACTGGCTCGGGCTGAATTCCAAACACAGTTTGGCACTTTGTCTCACACACCTTGTGTGTCCTTTTCCTTCCTTACCTTATTTCTTCATTTTCCTTTCCCCCTCTGTCTAATCAGAGTTCGGCGTAGCCAACCAAGACTGCATATTTTGCGACTGTGCTGGAAGCCTGTGACCAGAGAGACACCTAAAAGCCATGCCAGGTTTGCCAGGTCTCGGAGCAGCTGATCAGACTGTGGGTTGTGCCTGTGTTTCTCCAGCCCTGAGGTTGCAAGTGAGCCAGAGACAGAAGCTGCATTCTCTCTTTGCTGTTCATTTCCCCTTTCGTGTGTGGGTGTCTCGTTTTGTCGTCTCTTTCCCCCCAAAAGGACAGTTATCACTATCTTTAATACCATCAAAAAAATTATCAAACAAGGGTTTTCCCTTTGTCAATACTCCCCTTCAGCTAAAGGGCAAGAGCAAGGGTTATTAAAATGGAAGCCGTATTTAATATTTTTTCAAATGCTTGAACTGTTTTTCTTTTTCTGTATCTTTAATTAAAGGCTAAAAAAATGTTTCATGGTGCGTTTGCCACGGTACTAAGCAGGGGAGGGCTCTCTACCAAACCTCAAATCTTGGTTAAAACTGTGGAACGTTGGACAGCTTCAAGGTCATGGTAGCACCTTTGACTCTTTGGGCCCATGTATTCATAGAATCATAGAATCATAGAATATCAGGGTTGGAAGGGACCTCAGGAGGTCATCTAGTCCAACCCCCTGCTCAAAAGCAGGACCCATCCCCAATTAAATCATCCCAGCCAGGGCTTTGTCAAGTCTGACCTTAAAAACCTCTAAGGAAGGAGATTCCACCACCTCCCTAGGCAACGCATTCCAGTGTTTCACCACCCTCCTAGTGAAAACGTTTTTCCTAATATCCAACCTAAACCTCCCCCACTGCAACTTTATTCCATCAAAATTAATACAAATGTCTCTTTGTTCCGTGTTTATACAGCGCCCAGCACCATGGGGTTCCTGGTCCATGATTGGAGGTCCCTGGTGCGACGATAGTAAAAATAATTAAGAGCTCATTGGCACCACTCTGATTGGCACTGGCTGAGGAGCTGGCTTTTCTTGAATTCTTGCCCTAAACTATTGTGCAGTGCTGCTGCGTGTTAAACAATCACTGTGCTCCACCCAAGTGGTGGCTGAATTTTGTTGGTGGGGAAAATGATTTCTCTCTCGAGTTTAAAGAACAGGAGGACCTGTGGCACCTTAGAGACTAACCAATTTATTTGAGCATAAGCTTTCGTGAGCTACATATTTGAGATCCTTTGGCATAGCCATGTCTCTGCAAAATTATTGCAATAATGAATCTGTTGTAAATTTTTTAATAAATACTTAATGTTGAGAAAGATCTCAAGCATCCTTAAGGAAGTATGTAGACATCTGGGCCGGGTCCTCCTTTAACATGAAATTCCCTGCTCTTCCTCCACAATGCTGCAGGCAAGAACAGAATGCTTTGGTTATTCTGAGCATCTGTGCATTTGACCCAATTACTGTGCTCTACTATCTGTCAGTTGTCAGCAGCCTGTAATTCAGAGATGCCTGATGCTGGAAGCTAATTACTTCTTCCTCTGTTACCCGACTTTGAGTTAAAAATACATGAACATGATTTATGGACTAATGTAGTTCACTTGCATGGCAGTGGTTTTAATTTCTGGCATAAGCAGATCAGTTCTGCCCACAATTAGATACTGAACTTAAAACATTAAAAAAAGAAAAGTGCAAGGTTTGTAAGGTATGTGTAGTAATTATAGCCGCAGTGGCATGCAATTAAAGAAATATTCAGTTTGCAGAGAGATCTCGTATGTTGTTCTCATTCCAAATTCAGGGAGAGTTATTAAACCTTTCCTGAGCTGGTGTAACCTGGCATAGCTCTACTGAAGTAAACAGAGCTCTGTCGATTAACACCGGATGAAGGTCTACCCCTAATTATTTACTGATAATCCAATCCTGAAAGCCTTCCACATATGGAACTATTGCTGATTTCAATGGAATTTCCACAGGATTTGGCTGTATCCTGATCAGAAAGCTCAGTATCCATCCATAGCCCTCACCAACAGATGTTATAGGTCGAGGTGGTCCCAACCCTGATGGACCCCTACAATGTGGGGTCCAACATGGGGTGGCGTTTGGTGTTAGGGCATGAGTAGATGGCTGGCTCTTCGCTGTGATCAATACTGAACCTGCATAGCATTAGAGAACACTCTGTCAGGCATGCCCTCCTTCAGATCAGATATAAATAGGGTCCTACCAAATTCACAGTGCATTTGGGTCAATTTCACAGTCATAGGATTTTAAAAATCGTAAATTTCAAGATTTCAGCTATTTCAATCTGAAATTTCAAGGTGTTGTAATTGTAGGGGTCCTGTCCCAAAAAGGAGATGTGTGGTGGGGGTCACAAGGTTATTATGGGGCGGGGGGGGGTTGTGGTACTGCTCCTTCAGAGCGGGGTAGCAGCAGGGCAGAAGTGAGGATGGCATGATCTGGTATTGCCACCCTTCTGTACTGCTGCTGCTGGGGTGTTGCCTTTGGAGCTACCAGCCACTGCTCTCCGGCCACCCCACTCTGAAGGCAGCGCAGAAGTCAGGGTGGCAATACCTCAAACCCCTAAAATAACCTTGCAACCCCCCCCACCCCGTAGCTCCCTTTTGGGTCAGGACCCCCAGTTTGAGAAACGCTGGTCTCCCCCATAAAATCTGTATAGTACAGGGTACAAGCACACATAAAACCAGATTTCATGGGTAGGAGACCAGATTTCATGGTCCATGATGTGTTTTTCATGGCTGTGAATTTGGTAGGGCCCTAGACATAAATCTTGGAGCCCTGATCACTGGTCATTAAAACTCCTATGTCCTTTTTCATAAGGGTAGGGGTGTTTGACTGAGTTCTAGTGAGGGTAATTACAGTGAATGCCATTAGGCTACTAACATTAACTACTGCTAGCAGTTAAATTTACCCATGGTATTTTTGATGATGTCCATTGTTCTGGGCAATAATGCAGATACCAGGCTGCAGTAAATGTCAAGATCTTAATGACACCACCTTCTGCTGACCTACTTCCATCTCGCTTCCAGTTGCAGAAAGTATTCTTTGTTAAGCAAACCCATTTGAAAATACTCCCAAGTGCTGTGTTGTACCCAAGAAGCAACTCTACTTAAGTGCTGGGTTAAATGATTCCTATGCAGAGAATGGTATAGGGAGTTAAGATTAATAAGGTGCTATGGGACCCATCAGGAAAAAAAACTGTATTAAAATCATTTAAAGTTCTTCCAAAATACAAGATTTTCAAGCTTAAAAGTAATTTTTGCCCCTTCATTGCTTCAGTGTCGCATTCATCTGGGAAAGTAGATTTGCCCTGTTCTAATGACTAGTCTGATCTTTTTGTTGGTGAAATTGATCATAAAATTCCCATTGCTTGAAGTGGAAGCAGGGTGAAATCTCTCTCTTTTTTTTTTCTTCCCCCCCAGTCAATCTCTACAAGACGTGTCTGTCTGGCTTTGCAGAGATTCATGCAATTCCTTTCTTTGGGTTTCAGTCCATGCGGGTTGTATCCCCTCACACTCTCCCCACTCTGTTTTGGGTTTGAAGAAAACCAAAACCTCACAGTGGAATTAAGAGGAAGCCACTGAGGTTCCCTTGGTTTTAGGTTGAAAACACACATTTCCCTTGATCTCTCTATAAGACCCGAAGTCAAGCCAGGGCTTCATGCTCAGACTTCCTCAAAAGGTCCAAGAATCACTCAGTAGCTTCCATCAAACCTGCTTGAGTGTGTAGCTTGAGAGGAAGGATGGCCTTATAGGTAAAGCACTGGACTGGGATTCAGGAGACTTGGGTTTAATTCCTAGTTTTGCAATAGACTCCCCGTGTGATCTTGGACAAATTGCTTCATTTCTCTCATCCTTATTTCCCCATCTGTAAATAATGTAATTCCTTTCTCTCACTCTCTGCCTGTCTTTTCTATATAGACTATGAGATCATTAGGACAGGGATATTTCCTTACTATGTGTCTTGGTTAGCCCTCTAAGTGCCACCGTACTATGAATAAGTAACCTGTAGCCAAGCTAGTTTTCAGTGATTTTGATTTCTCTTGTGAACATTTTTCTCTTCTCTAGTTCTTAAACCTGAATTTTGGCCAGAAGTATGTGAAATATGCCTGCCATTGGGAAGAAATACAATCATAAGATTGGTAATAATACAATAATACATAGCTTTTATGTAGTGCTTTTCATCTGTAGATCTCAAATTGCTTTACGAAGGAGGTCAGTGTCATTCTCCCCATTCTACAGATAGGGAAACTGAGGCATGAGAAGGTGAGGTGACTTGCACGAAGTCACCCAGCAGGTCAATGGCGGAGACAGGAATAGAAGTCGCAGGCAGCTTTGTGTACATTTGGGGGCTGGAATTTGACCCTTAACTATCTTAAGGCTAAATCAGGGGTCAGCAACCTTTTAGAAGTGCTGTGCCAAGTCTTCATTTATTCACTTTAATTTAAGGTTTCGCGTGCCAACACTACATTTTAACATTTTTAGAAGGTCTCTCTCTATAAGTCTATATATTATAGAACTAAACTGTTGTTGTATGTAAACAATGTTTTCAAAATGTTTAAGAAGCTTCATTTAAAATTAAATTAAAATGCTGATCTTATGCCACCGGCCCACTCAGCCCGTTGCTGGCCTGGGGTTCCGTTCACCCAGGCCGGCAGCGGACTGAGCGGGGCCTGCAGCCGGGACCCCGGCTGGCAAGGGGCCGGCAGCCAGAACCCCAGACCAGCAGCGGGCTGAGTGGGGCTGGCGGCCGGTATCCCAGACCAGCAGTGGGCTGAGCAGCTCAGCCCACTGCCAGTCTGGGGTTCTGCTCTGGGGTCTTTTCGAATAGGAAAGACAAGTAGCAAATGAGAGGATTAGAACATATAGTTAAGAGTGCCTAAAACCAGGATGCAGGGATCATGGTGCCCAGCAACACACACATAACAGTGCAGCTCTCTGTTGTATTTATAATCACCCTGTTATCTCAGCACTACTCCCCCTCAATTTAGGGTGGGAAGTGAAGAGGAGTGTAATAAAATGAGATTGTGAAGGGCCTACAGTGGCTTGACAACAAGTGGAGGGAGGCTAAGCTACATGGGTTATATTGGCAAGGTGTCCCTTGCAATTATCACAGCCAGAAGATGACCAAGGGGGAGGCCAGAAACTTGGTACATGGATCAGATATAAGCAGAACGTAAAGACCAGTTTGCACAACAGCCAGGGGTACAAGCAGGAGTTTTGGAAGAAGGCTATAAAAGTCACCACGCCCGAACATGCAAGTGGCGAGAAAGACGAGGTAAGGATGAACGCAACGTACAAATGAAACAGCAGGGGTAGATGGTAGGGGAGGCAGGGGGTCGATAAGCAAACTGGAATGTAGCCGGGATGTTAGAGCATGTATCCCTAGCCTTGGCAAGCATGCCCTGGAATTGCAAGCACTCAGAGCCTTGGGTTTTAAATCTGATCAGAAAAAGGGAGCAAGTCCAACAGCACCACAACTCCTGGACTTAGAGAGGAGATAAATAGCCAGCACTGCTCCCTACAGCACCATCAAACGTCTCCTTCAAGGTCTCCTGCACAAAACACTGACTGTGCCCAGGGCTCTACAAACACCTGAGCTCAGGTACAGTGATCGCCTCAGATGACAGGGGAGCACAAAGCCCCAACTTCTAAGACTCAGTAATTGCACAGCCCCTGGACCTAAGGTGCCTTTTCTTGTTATTACCGAACTTGCGTGGGAGCCTGACGGGCAGAGCATTAAAAGTACAAACCTGTTTCATCCAGCCTCCTTTCCCCCCAGCTCCCAGGCTGAGTAAGCAGCTCTGGAACCCCTGCAATTATTCCTTGTGGTCAGGAACAACTCTCCTTATGTGGCTGCGGAGTGGGAAGAAAGACACAGACATCCCTTCGTGGCCAGTCCGGATTGCAATATTGGGTGGGGAAGGAGCACGCGCCACAGGGCTGCTGTTTCCCTCATCCCCAACCCCAACAAGCAAGGACTAAGAGGGCAAGGAGTAGGCTCCACCCACCTCCCCAGAACTGAGCTATCACAAGAGGGAAGCGTGCTGCATCCTGTCAGGCCAGCTGTAACTCCTTTCCCCCAGGAGCACAGGGATCTGGGATGGAAATGTGAGTCAGTCCCAAGTTCCTTGCCAGGGCTGCACCTGGGGTCGTACAGTTTCACCATTGCCCCTTACTACAGGAGTCAGTCATACTCTAGCCCGCCATCTATTAATACAACGATCTTGCATGTACTGAGTCCTCAGCGTCTAGCAGAACTTGATGCATTTCGAAAGGAGGGCATATACTGTCGTATATTCCCTTTTCTGGGCAAACCTATGAGGTTGGGTCTTGGCAGTGGTGCCTGGCAGCTTGCTCTCTCTCTCTGGGGCACTCAGCTGCTGGGCACTTGCAGCCTAATCAAAGCAGTCTCGTTTGCCACAGGGAATTTCAGTTTTGCTACATCTGAATAATTTATCGGAAGCCAAGAGATGTAACATCGTTCCTCCGGCTCCTCGTTCGCCCCGAGTTTTCTGTCGTCTTGCCCTGACACAATCAAAAGAGACACAAAAGCCTCGGATCACTGTTCAGAACACTGGCTCAGTGGGGCCCCTGATTCCAGCACAATCAACAGGAGAGTAACGAGATCCCTCTGATTGTCTCTCCACCAGGATTCACAGCAACTCCGGAAGTCAAATCAAGGTCCGCGTGCAACTCATCTGGTTTATACAGTATTTTATTCCTACATCCCTGTCCCAGAAACCCTGGCAGTGGCATATTCATGTTTTTCTTCACAACGAGAGATTATTTACCAGAGGGTATGTAAGCAGTGTCAGGATGAGCTCCACCCTGACATCTGGTGGTGAGGTGTGGCAAGTTGTGGAAAAGAACTTCAGGGGCCGATCTCATTTGCATAGGCACACCCACCCTGCCTAGAATGAGGCCATAGCTGCCCAAGTGGTCACTTTGGCTGCTCTGGGATCCCCAGTGTCTCTGTTATTGGGGCAGGAAGAATAAATTGTTATTACCCTGATTATGGGAACTGTGCTTGGAACTGTACTTGGCCTTCTGTTATGATGGAGGGACTCACCATCAACAAAGTAGCACTCGCTAGGCAAGGGTCATGGGTTCCAAAACTCTGTGAATTGAGAGAGGCTGGGGACAAGTATTAATACTTGGTGGCATGGGCCCCTTGGTGAGGGCCTTACATGCTAATTGCACTTCCTCCTCTCTCCACTGTGGAATATCAGAGCTAATTTTGATTTCATTAGAAGTCTAGTTATAGGCTGCTGAGCTCACTTTGGGCCAATGGTGCACCAGCACTGAGGCTCCCCTACTACAAGCTGAATTCACCAAAGAGCTGAACTGACTAAGAGCTGAAATCACTGAGCGTTGTGTTAAGTAGTGGGGGAGCCTGAAGATATATTGTGGAGCAGTTTCTGGGACGGTGGGAGCTCCGTGTGGGCCGCGGAGCTGAGCGAAGGAGTTCGTGGGGCGGCTGGCGGAGCGGAGCCCTATGGAGCTGTGGGGCGGTCAGCTTCAGATCATGTAAGGTGCCTCTTACCCCCGTCCCATCTCCACCCAGGTTGGGAGGTAAAGCTCTGCAGATAAACTTTCGAACTCTGGGGCTGTCTTGACCAGGAACAGAGACTTTTTGGTCGCTGGACTTTTGGGACTTTGGGTGATTTGGGGTTGCTGGACTCAAGAACCAAAGGGAAAGGGGCATGCCCCAATTTGCTTGGGGTGGGTTTTTTTTGCTCATGGGTTGGGTTATGAATCCTGTTGGTGGTGTTTCCCCAGGATAATGCCACATTGTTTCTCTCTGTTATTAAAAGGCTTTTTGCTACACTCAGACTCTGTGCTTGCGAGAGGGGAAGTATTGCCTCTTGGAGGCGCCCAGCGGGGGTGGTATATATTTGTCCCAGGTCACTGGGTGGGGGCTTGAGCCGGTTTGCATTGTGTTATTGGAATGGATCCCCTAGATATTGAACCTGGCCCTTGTTGCTGCCAACTCTGACGGGCAGAAGGGTTACAGGTACATGTTACCTATGACTGGCCCAGACTACCGAGAACAAAGGTGTTATGCTCTGATGCACTCCAGAACAGCCATCCCAAAACACAGGGAAATTGAAGCAAGACACACAGGTAGGTGGTCAATCAAAACCTGTAATATCCAGGAACGAGTTAAGTCATTGTCAAATATTCTCCTACCTTTTTTGCCCCTTTTTCCTTTTTCAATTTTGCTACTGAGATAACCGGAGAGTGAAAGGGAAAAAGCAGGGAGGGAAATGGAAAGAATCATGATGCAAACACACAACAGGGCCAAATTACAGTTGCACATGCAACTTTACCTTTTGAGTATTTGACTTTGCAACCTTAATGTTCTTCTGACATAGGGTTTTTGTGGGGTAGGATTAGATGTCATATATGCATATACATAGAGAGAGCAAGACGACATTTTCCCTGGTTAGTTCCCACACGTGGATGGTTTAAGACTTTAACACCCCTCATTTCAATCGTTATCTGTCACTGTCATGCCTTTTCTAAATATTTGGGTTCTGCTATCATGGCTCATCTCATCAACATCTGTGGGAGACGTTAACTCACCTCTGCCAAACCATATACAGAGGGCAAGACAAACACTCTTATCCTACAGATTTGTCTGGTTTTGTAACCCTCCAGGTGACACAAAATGCTTGATTTAAATAAAGACATTAAAAGCCAGATTCTTCCTTCATGTGTATTTTACACCAGCATAACTTCATGTACTTCCATACAGTTACTTAGTGTTTATGCCAGTGTAAATGAAAGAAGAATCAGGCCTAACCTGTCTAGCGAGAGTGTCTGAAGACAGACATAGGAACTGACCTTTCGATGATACAGCAGGATACGGACCCTGGACTTCAGGAAAGCAGACTTCGACTCCCTCAGGAAACAGATGGGTAGGATCCCCTGGGGGACTAACATGAAGGGGAAAAGAGTCCAGGAGAGCTGGCTGTATTTCAAGGAATCCCTGTTGAGGTTACAGGGACAAACCATCCCGATGTGTCGAAAGAATAGTAAATATGGCAGGCGACCAGCTGGGCTTAACGGTGAAATCCTAGCGGATCTTAAACATAAAAAAGAAGCTTACAAGAAGTGGAAGGTTGGACATAT
This sequence comes from Lepidochelys kempii, assembly GCF_965140285.1. NCBI lineage: Eukaryota > Metazoa > Chordata > Testudines > Cheloniidae > Lepidochelys > Lepidochelys kempii. Next base: position 261,852,812 of record NC_136381.1, read on the forward strand.
GACCAGGGAAGAGTATAAAAATATTGCTTGGGCATGTAGGAATGAAATCAGGAGGGACAAATCGCACCTGGAGCTGCAGCTAGCGAGAGAGGTCAAGAGTAACAAGATGGGTTTCTTCAGGTATGTTGGCAACAAGAAGAAAGCCAAGGAAAGTGTGGGCCCCTTACTGAATGAGGGAGGCAACCTAGTGACAGAGGATGTGGAAAAAGCTAATGTACTCAATGCTTTTTTTGCCTCTGTCTTCACGAACAAGGTCAGCTCCCAGACTGCTGCGCTGGGCATCACAACATGGGGAATAGATGGCCAGCCCTCTGTGGAGAAAGAGGTGGTTAGGGACTATTTAGAAAAGCTGGACGTGCACAAGTCCATGGGGTCAGACGAGTTGCATCCGAGAGTGCTAAAGGAATTGGCGGCTGTGATTGCAGAGCCGTTGGCCATTATCTTTGAAAACTCGTGGCGAACCGGGGAAGTCCCGGATGACTGGAAAAAGGCTAATGTAGTGCCAATCTTTTAAAAAGGGAAGAAGGAGGATCCTGGGAACTACAGGCCAGTCAGCCTCACCTCAGTCCCTGGAAAAATCATGGAGCAGGTCCTCAAAGAATCAATCCTGAAGCACTTACATGAGAGGAAAGTGATCAGGAACAGTCAGCATGGATTCACCAAGGGAAGGTCATGCCTGACTAATCTAATCGCCTTCTACGATGAGATTACTGGTTCTGTGGATGAAGGGAAAGCAGTGGATGTATTGTATCTTGACTTTAGCAAAGCTTTTGACAGTCTCCCACAGTATTCTTGTCAGCAAGTTAAAGAAGTACAGGCTGGATGAATGCACTATAAGGTGGGTAGAAAGTTGGCTAGATTGTCGGGCTCAACGGGTAGTGATCAATGGCTCCATGTCTAGCTGGCAGCCGGTGTCAAGTGGAGTGCCCCAGGGGTCGGTCCTGGGGCCGGTTTTGTTCAATATCTTCATAAATGATCTGGAGGATGGTGTGGATTGCACTCTCAGCAAATTTGCGGATGATACTAAACTGGGAGGAGTGGTAGATATGCTGGAGGGCAGGGATAGGATACAGAAGGACCTAGAGAAATTGGAGGATTGGGCCAAAAGAAATCTGATGAGGTTCAATAAGGATAAGTGCAGGGTCCTGCACTTAGGACGGAAGAACCCAATGCACAGCTGCAGACTAGGGACCGAATGGCTAGGCAGCAGTTCTGCGGAAAAGAACCTAGGGGTGACAGTGGACGAGAAGCTGGGTATGAGTCAGCAGTGTGCCCTTGTTGCCAAGAAGGCCAATGGCATTTTGGGATGTATAAGTAGGGGCATAGCGAGCAGATCGAGGGACGTGATCGTCCCCCTCTATTCGACATTGGTGAGGCCTCATCTGGAGTACTGTGTCCAGTTTTGGGCCCCACACTACAAGAAGGATGTGGATAAATTGGAGAGAGTCCAGCGAAGGGCAACAAAAATGATTAGGGGTCTGGAACACATGACTTATGAGGAGAGGCTGAGGGAACTGGGATTGTTTAGTCTGCAGAAGAGAAGAATGAGGGGGGATTTGATAGCTGCTTTCAACTACCTGAGAGGTGGTTCCAGAGAGGATGGTTCTAGACTTTTCTCAGTGGTAGAAGAGGACAGGACAAGGAGTAATGGTCTCAAGTTGCAGTGGGGGAGGTTTAGGTTGGATATTAGGAAAAACGTTTTCACTAGGAAGGTGGTGAAACACTGGAATGCGTTACCTAGGGAGGTGGTAGTATCTCCTTCCTTAGAAGTTTTTAAAGTCAGGCTTGACAAAGCCCTGGCTGGGATGATTTAATTGGGGATTGGTCCTGCTTTGAGCAGGGGGTTGGACGAGATGACCTCCTGAGGTCCCTTCCAACCCTGATATTCTATGATTCTATGATGACAGAATTGTACCAATTAGTTGCACATGGAGTTCAGTTAAGTTTGGGGATTTAAACCTTTTTACCAGTGGGATATTGCCAGTACTAGCAGGATTCCCATTCCACATACAGGGAACACCTCAAACCAGGCACACAAGGAAGACTCTGAGAGCACTGATTTGATCCCTAAACTCACAACATACACTACTGCTGAAATCTAAGAGAAGGGAACTAGACAGCATCTCAGAGCTGCCCCATCAGGTCATCCATTCAGCACAAAAGCCCAGCACTGTGAAGTCAGTGCTGAGGTCAAAGCGGGAGATGAAGCCAAATTACCTTTCCAAAAGGGACTGTTCCATGTTCACATTAGGAGCAGAGCAGCTAGTTACAGCCTTACAGCCCCAGGGGCACATGGGGGGCAAGGGAGACCCATGGCAAAGCAAAACCAGGAAAACAAATGGAAAGATTCAAAGGCAACATAGGAAGAAAAGAAGGGAAACCCTGATGAGTCCCTGAGAACAGATACAGTAACCACCATTTCCCATGCCGTGCGACTGACGTGGGATTCTCAGCAAAGGACAAGGGAAAGTATCTGTGTACAAACAAGGGAACCAGACTCAGGAAATCCTTGCCAGCCAACCTATGGAGATCTGCCGCAGCACTGAGCATTGAGGACAAGGTGATGGGATTGATGGTGGAAAGCGCACCGATTCTGCAGCACTTCCAGATCCTACCATGGCTGACCTCAAAACGGCACAATCTTCAAAACACTCATCAAAGCTTGAAAAGGACAATTAACCACTGCGGAAAAGGTGAGAAATCAGAAGACACAACATTGCCCACCCATCCCTAACCAGAAGCTCTTCATGCTGAGATCTGGAAAACAAAGCAAAGCCCTACAAAATAGAGGCTAGGTGATCACCAATGGGAAGAGACAATGCACAGTGGAGACCCAGAGATGACACTGTCATGTGAGTTGCACAAAGGAGACAAAAAGTGAGAGACAATTTCAGCTCCGCTCGCTGTTGTGATGCAGTGACTTCCTGACTCTCCATTCGCAAAAAGACTCAAAAAGTGAGGGGGGGGGAAGTAGAAAGGAAAGGAAAGAGACAGCAGGGAGATCTGAGCTCTGCACCACAATGCCATGTCCTCAGCACAAAGCCTCGCACCGTGACGTCAGGAGGAGAGGAAGACTGACCTGCCTCTCCGCAAGGGACTCCACAGTACGGGAGCCATGTAACTGAGCAAAGGCTCATGGCCATAGACACTCACTGGGAAAAGTCAAGGAGAGCAAACAAATAAAAAAAATACAAAGTGATTTAACCCAAGCAACATGGTAAGAAGCAAAAAAGAGGAACCCACAGAAGTCCCTAGGAGCAGGTAACTTTCTTGACTGACAAGACAGCGTGGGAATGGGTAGAGGTAAGGATGCAACCAGGGGAATGAGTTCGGAAAGCTGTGAAGATTTGCCCCATGGCTGAGCTGGAAAGATGGGGCTGGGAGCTCCCTGGATCCTGGAATTCTTCTAGTGTTAGAAATGTAGCTCTGGGATTTTGTTCTAATTGTTTTGGGAGGCCTGGGGGGGGGACAATATATGAAGGGAGTCTAGAGCATATATACAAGTGCCTCCCTGTTCTGGTTCAGAGGAATCTTGGGGTTCTTAGAAAGATTGACTGAGAGCGATTGCATCACAGTGCGGATTTGGCTGGGAAGGATTGGATTGGTGCTAAGTAGGGGCCTGTCCTGAGTCCCACCGAGCTTGGCTTAGGGAGCTTGCTGAAGCCTGTGTTGAGGACTTGACTGAGTCTGCCTGTATGGTGCTCTGCATTGTCATAACCACACTGGACCATTGTCCTCCTCCGCCAGGAAGCAAGAACTAAGTTAGGGCACCTCTGAACTTAGAGAGAGCTATCTTCTACTCCCACAAAGCTGACAGACAGAGCCCTGGGGAGACACCAGGCAGAACAGTTCCACTGAAATTTCAGCAGGGAGTGAAATGAGTGTGAACCACACACACAAAACCCCAAACACACCAAATTGAGATGGGAATCAGTAACTCTAAGCTGCACTGAATTGCCTCACATTCAATGTTCTCAGCCTACTAGTGACTGCAATAGGGTGAGTAGTTAAGGGCTGAATTCAGTAAAGTAAAACCGATGGATGGTTCTCAGTGGGGCTAGTTGCTGTGTTGAATCTAGACAGAAAGTTCACCCTCCGGCGACTGCCCAATCTGTACCAATAAATCAACAGAGAGAGGGAGAAGGGAAAAGGGCACACTTCCTTACAGAGGACAGATCGCAGTGTCCGGTCTCTTGGAGGCAGCAGGTGGGGAGCGGCCGTGCCGTGCAGCATGATAAAGGACCTAGCCTTGTGATGTCCAGGTCACAGGAGAGGGCAAAAGCTAGCTCTGTGTCTAAGGGGGCTGCCTTGACTTAATGCCCTTGGTGCACGAGGAGCAAAGTGGGAGCATGTCAGGCAGAGGATTCCAGAAGAGGGAATCAGTGTGCGGTTGGATAGATGTCTCCATGCTCAATCCACCGGCCTAGGGCCTTAGCCCAGCAGGTGTGTGGGGAAGGAACATAGATCTCCCACATCTTCCAGAGCATCTTGGTTTAAGCCCTGCATTTGGAAAGGGCTGGGTGGGAAATGCAGTGGCTCCTCAAAGCATCAGATCTTTCAGCCCCCATTGCCAAGCTGTGCGCCTAGAGCTGAAAATGCATTCTTAAGCTTCCGACAGCCAGGAGATTTCAAAGCTATTTGTTTACATTGGACGGTGCATGAGAAACAGTGTTGAAAGAGACTGATGAGGAGACAATGCAATCCCGCCAGCAGCTCTCTCAGCTGGGCAAGTGGCAAATTCCTGAGAGGGTTCTGCGATGGCCAGGATCCCAGGCAACTGGGGCTTGAAAATATAAGTCCCAGTGAGGGCAAGTAGAAGTTCTGTACTGACCGCCTGGCTCAGCCTGGACAAGTGGGTCAGGCAGGTTGGAGGAGGAAGGGGTTCAAAGGTGGCTCGGGGCCATTATACCTCCAGGGTGGCACAGGGAATGAAGAGGCCAGGCCTGGTGTCTGCTGGACCCAGGTCAACAGTGTGTGAAAGGCAGGGCCCTCCAGGTGTGGGGCCCTTAACTAAATTTCAGTCTCTCAGTGGGGTCAGTTTGAAATTCCACACCTGCCTCATGGGACCTTGGGGTGGCCTGGCATCATTTCAAGGTTCTCCCCCCTGTGGGCAACAGAGGCTGCAGATGCCTAAGGAAGTTCCTCAAGACCCCAGTAAAGAAATTAAAGTGACAACATTTCCATGGGGGAGTTTAAAGGATTGATAATGGGGAGATGTATGCTGGCCCACAGACCCTGGGCAGGATGGTGGCCTGGTGGTGGGGCTTAGGGACCAGAACAGGCTGGGCAGCCCTCTACCAACTCACTCACTCCCCTTCCATCCCTTGGGAAGTGTTTCATAGCATTGCACTAGTCAAATCTTGGTCAAAGACTCCCCCACCAAACACTGCATGGTGCAGTATGGGTGTATTGTCGGACTAAAACAATGCTAAGTCTTCCAGACTTCTAACTCCACGTTAGAATGATTTCAGCTAGACCCGGTTTAATTATGAAGGCAGAGCAGCTTCTTTGTTGGGCATTCATTTATTTGCGGGATGGGAAGCACAGCTCCCTTCCAAATACTGGCAAATCCTTTCATTTGTTATAGAGACAGGACTCATCAGAGCCTTTCCGATTTACCATAAGACCTGTCCCGGGTCAAGATTTGTACTGCCTGCTGCAGGGACCAACAGCTTTATTATTTCCTAGGCAGTTGCTCTTTGGTTCTCTTGCTTTCGCACGCTATCTCTGCAGACCAGGGCATTTCACGCGTTTTTGAGTCCATTAGATCAGACATTCAAGTCTGAGTCCTTTGCAATTTTTAAAATGGGAGAGCGGAGAGCTAAAATAAAGCGGCAAATGGACAAAAAGTCTTTCGTCAGCAGGTCGCTGGTTCGGCTCTAATTCTACGTCTGCCATGACTAAAAGTCATTTCAACCTGGACGCAATTTCAGTAGCCATATGTTGGTCTCACTCTTGTTTCCAGGAGACAGGTGTTCATGCCCAATAAATCGTTACAAATGCAACACAGCAAAGTCCAAAGACAGAACTGGGTGTGAACAAACTACGCTCTTGCTCGACAGAGTCGGGGCTGATGCATAGTGGGTGGCATGCAGGGGAAATATTTAGGTTTTTAACATTTTATAATTCTCACAGCAAAATGACTGACCAAGTATTATTATTTTATCAACTACCATTGGTTAATAACGTAGATAAAACATCCTGATTGGTTAATAATTAAATCACACAATGTTTTAATACCATATGTGATGGGTTCGGTCACAGAGACCCCCTTGGGACTGTCACCTGATGTGCTGAAACTACCTCTGAGCCTGCTTTCTTTGCCAGCTTGGGGCTCCAGAACCCTACCTTGTTGAGCCAGACATGCTAGCCAGCTGCAACACAGAGCCAGGGTCTGAACGATGCCCCTACATCTGCAGACTAAACTGAAAACAGCTCAGCAAGTCCTCCTGTCTCCAGCACGCAGACACCCAGCTCCCAATGGGATCCAAACCCCAAATAAATCAGTTTTACTTTGTATAAAGCCTATACAGGATAAACTCATAAATTGTCTGCCCTCTATAACACTGATAGAGAGATCTGCACAGCTGTTTGCTCCCCCAGGTATTAATCAATCACTTACTCTGGGTTAATTAATAAACAAAAGTGATTTTATTAAGTATAAAAAGTAGGATTTAAGTGGTTCCAAGTAATAACAGACAGAACAAAGTAAGGTACCAAGCAAAATAAAACAAAATATGCAAGTCTAAGCCTAATACATTAAGAAACTGAATACAGGTAAATGTCACCCTCAGAGATGTTCCAATATGCTTCTTTCACAGACTAGACACCTTCCTAGTCTGGGCCCAATCCATTCCTGTGGTACAGTCCTTGTTAGTTCCAGCTCAGGTGGTAACTAGGGGATTTCTCATGACTGGCAGCCTCCTTTGTTCTGTTCCACACCCTTTTATAGCTTTGGCACAAGGTGGCAATCCTTTGTCTCTCTCTGGGTTCCTACCCCTCCTTCTAAATGGAAAAGCACCAGGTTTAAGATAGATTCCAGAATCATGTGACATGTTCACATGTCCTGTGAGACTTCATTACCCACTGGCTGGCACACAAGTATACAGGAAGGCTTACAAGTAAACAGAGCCATTTACAACCAATTGTCCTAGTCAATGCGAGCCATCAAGATTCTAAATCACCATTAATGGCCCACACTTTGCATAACTACAATAGGACGTCAGAGTTATATTTCATATTCCTAATTCCAGGTATAAGAATGATACATTCATACAGATAGGATGACCACACTCAGTAGATTATAAGCTTTGTAATGATACCTTACAAGAGACCTTTTGCATAAAGCATATTCTAGTTACATCATATCCACTCTTATAAACGTATTTTTATAAAGCATATGGAGTGCAACCATCTGCTGCAAAGAGCGGCAGGAGACACATTAAAGATTCACTTGCAGCTCATGAGCCTCAGTCTGAGTATCACTGATACAGAGGATAATCAACTGCAACCTTTAAGGCAGTGGTTCTCAACTGTGGTCCGCTTGTTCAGGGAAAGCCCCTGGTGGGCCAAGCCGGTTTGTTTACCTGCCATGTCCACAGGTTTGGCCGATCACGGCTCCCATTGGCTGCGGTTCACCCCTGCAGGCCAATGGGGGCTGCAGGAAGTGGCGCAGACCAAGGGATGTGCTGGCCGCCCGTCCCACAGCCCCCATTGGCCTGGAGCGGCGAACCGCGGCCAGTGGAGCCGCGATCGGCCGAACCTGCGGATGCGGCAGGTAAACAAACCGGCCCGGCATGCCAGGGGCTTTCCCTGAACAAGCAGTGGACCACAGTTCAGAACCACTGCTTTGATGAGTTTTTAAAAAAAACAGTCATCATGGGCTGTTCTTAAAGGACAGTCTTGTGGCTAAGGTACTGAAGTGGAACACAGGAGACCCACTTCAAGCCTGTGGAAGAGCTGGGAATTGAAGGAACTTTTCCAAGGTCACACAATCCCTCACCATCTGGAAAATTGCAACACGACTTCCTTTCCCCTGCTGTTTATCTGGCTTGGCTACTTAGACTGGAAGCTCTCTGATCCAGGGACTGTCTTATTAAGTGTATGTACACACCTCAGAGAATGGGGCCTTTCACTTCAGAGGATTGTTTGTCATATGTTTATTACATATAAAAGAAATAACATTCAAAGAGCATAATTAAGACTGCAAAAAGTCAAGCACTCAATGGTTAGGAAATGTCAGACTTAAGGGGCCTTAATCCCTCCCCCCGCCCTCCCCCACCTGCGTACGCATTATGAAACAGTCTCTAATTATATGATCACATACTATTCCCCACCCCCCTAAACCCCTGCCTCATTCAATGCATGGTTTATTCAGTATTTCTTTTTCCCCTCCCCCTTCAATGAGTAGCCCCAGGGCTTAGTTTCTGGACACCAGCCAACCCTTGCTCTGCATACAAAGTTATTAATTCCTGCTACCCCATTTCTCTGACAGCTGGGAGGAGCAATTGCAGGGACAACTTGTTCAGTCCTGACAGCCCTGGGCTGCAGCATGCTCAATTTTCTCTTTTGGGGTGACAGGTTTCAGAGTAGAAGCCGTGTCAGTCTGTATCCGCAAAAAGAACAGGAGTACTCCTGTTCTTCTGGGATGGTTCGTGCACAGTCTGCTTGGTAGATAGGAGCTGCAAGGGGCTGCAGCATGCTCAGGGCAGACAGCACCTTCAAAGAATTTAGCTGCTGAAACAAGTCTCTCTTGAACACGTGCAAACTGAGGTTTTTCAGATGCATGTAAATTGGCCAAATTTGTGTGGATTTTTCACAGGGGCAGTAAGGGGCACATGCCTGACACGAGGCAACTTCCTGCCAAATTTCACATCGTTGCTACAGAACATGAAGGTGCTAACGCTTCTCAAAAAAGGTTTGTTGGGTTGTTGTTTTTTTAACCTGAGCGAAACAATGTATTTTTCCTTAATCTCATTCTTGGAACTGTTGAGTTGAAACTTTCCACTAATATTTAACCTGAAGCAGACACCCATCATGGAAAATTTCAGCCCAAATGGTAAAAGTTTGGCAAAGTTATAAGAAATTAAATCAGGGTCTCGTAATGGGAAGCATCAGGCAAACTTAAGTTGAGGTGGCACTATCTAGCTCCGCCTACAATAAAGGGTTAGTTCATGTTTTAATAAGTGATTAATCAATTGTTTGAATCGGACCAGTCAGTCAGTAGCTTTTTAATCAGCTTCTACTGATGTGCTTATAATTATCTATAACATTACTCATGTCTGCAACATGCTTATAACATCTATTAATCATTTTTAACCCTTTATATATCACTGGGGCCTTAGTACATCAGACTGGACATAAAGTGTAAGTTTTAACAGTGAGGGTAATTAACCAATGGAACAATTTACCAAGGGCCATGGTGGATTCTCCATCACTGACCATTTTTTAAATGGATGATCATGGTGGATGATCATCATGGTGGATGATCGCGGCGATCCCTTCTGGCTTTGGAATTTATGAATAGCCTATTTATAAATTATACAAAGGGAGCCACAAAAATGCTGATCTGCACCTTTTGAAAAAGAGACAACAGCACAATACAAGGGGTTAAAAAATATGTGTTCAATGGAACGGTAAAAAAAAAAATCCTAGACTTCTTGCCTTTTTCTGTTGATATTCAAAATGTAACAATATGTGAAGCATGTTGCAATTAATTCAAAGATTCTTAGGCCAGAAGGGACCATTGGATATCTAGTCTGGCTTTCTGTATAAGACAGGCCATATAATTTCACCTTGCTATCCCTGTATTGAGCCCAATAACTTGTGTTTGACTAAAGCACGTCTTTCATAAAGGCATTCAGCCTTGATCTGAAGATGGAGAATCCATCACTTTCCTTGGTAACTTGTTCCACTGGTTAATCACTCTCACTGTTAAACATTTGTGCCTTCTTTCTAATTTGAATTGGTCTGGCTTTAACCTAGTGGAGAAAGGCACAACAAGAATCAGTGGCTGAGATTAAAGAGCCCATTAATATCCAGAACTTTCTCCCTTGAAGGCACTTATCCATCATAATCTATCCAACACTTGATCTTCTTTTTGACAGTCTAAACTGACTGAGCTCCTTAAGTCTCTCGCCATAAGGCACGTTTCCCAGTTTCATTTTTGTGGGTGATGGTAAAAGGCAAAGTAGGACAGGAAAACTCCTTGAATGCAAGCTGGCACTCACTATCTATGCGTACGTTTGCACTGCAATGAGGTGTGATTGCAGCATACGTCTAACTGAGCTAGCTCCCTAAAAATAGCGGTGAAGCAGCAATCACATCTCCCAATTGCAGTGTAGACATACCCTACATGTAATTCACGTGATTCAGAATTGCAAGCATCAGTTAAAGTCTGTTAAAACAAAATTCCAAGACTTCACATTCTAGCCTTTCAGCATTAAGCACGCTTGAGGTAACACAGATTCCTTCATCGTACCCGCTGGCCACTGGTAGCCATTACAAGACAGTCAGGATGAGCTCAGCTCTAGCTCCTTCTATGTTAGAGAACATTGTTGCCTCATGAACTCATCAGCTCCAACATGGGAGGTGAGGTGTGTCTAACCGCATCAGGGCTCTGCAAACGCAAACGAAAGTAATCCATTAAATCACCAGTGCTGTTGGCTCTTATTAACACGCCATCCACCTCTATACGTTTCAGCAGGATGAACAGAGATTTACTACTGGAATCAGGTAATGTCAAGTGGGAATCAAAATCCTTTGTATCTGATATGTGGGGAAGTAATTAGGCTAATGACAAGCACAAAGCTGAGAGTATAAGGCAGTGGAATTAATAGCACAATGTGTCTGAGTGCATTTTAGCAGCACATTCAACCTGCGCAGGGCCGTGCGAAGGGGCGGGGGGGGGTCAAACAGTTCCAGTGGCATTGCACTGGATCTCTGGGCCCCACCCTGTGAGCCTTTCCAAAGAGGAGTAGCCATGGGCAGCAGGTACCATAGCCTGGGGGAGGCTATGCCTCCCCGAACAGCCAGACGTTGCCCCGCCCATGCCCCGCCCCCAGACCCCCTCCTCCCCCCCTGCTTCCCACCGCTCTGTGTGCGCGGCTCCAGGCCCCCAGCCATTGCTGGCCACGGCTGGGGCTGTGCCACCCACCCTCCCAGCGCTCTGGGCCGCGGGGGGGGCTGTGCCCATGCATGCCCCCCAACCCTCCCTCCAGGGCTGGGGCCGGTGGCTACGGTGCAGGGTGCTCTGGGCTCCAGCGGGGTGGGGGGGGAGGGGGGGAGAGAGGGAGCACACAAGGGGTGTGGCCTCGGGTGGAGCTGGGGGCTAGCCTCCCTCAGCCGGCAGTTCACACGCCACCCATGGCAGTTCACATCTCGCCCAACTAACGCAGAGTTTCTAATCATACCTAAGGGGGTTAAGGAGCATGTCCCATTGATTCCCTTAGGTACTTTTGGAAAAATCCTCCTGGAACAGACTCTGCTGTGCCCCTGTTCTTTAAATTAAGCTATGGACGCAGTAAGGCCTTTCCCCATCAAGGAGCACTGTCCTGTCTGGAGAGTGTCTGCTCATGGAAGAGCTGTTAGTTTTCCCCATGCAAACATGTGATCATCAGGGGAGAGAGGCACATGTATATTGGCAGCCTCCGTTCCTTCTCTTCCTCTAGAGCCCTTGTGAGCAATGGGATTCATAACCGCACCCTGACCCCTCAGAGAATAACCTGGACATAGGTCAGCCCCAGACACCCCACTCCAGACAATACACCGACCCCATTTGGATGAGCCTCTGATTAGAGGAACAGGTCACATCCTCTCAACCACGGCTGGCTGGAAAACAAGAATTTAGTTTAGCAAAAAATTGAGTTTTGGATATTTGGTTTCATTCCGCATCAGGCAGAAACCCAAAGAACGCTTGATATTTTTTCATGGAAAAATAAAGAGACCCACTCAGCCTGATGGACAAGGCCCTTAGGTGGGATTTGGAAGACCTGGGTTCAAGTTATTGCATAGCTCTAAATCCGGCACAGTGGAGACTTGACCCAGGTCTCCTACTTCCCTGCTGAGGGCCCTAACAACCCTGCTATTGGCTATTCTAGGTCTCCTTCCCTTCACCTTCCTCCACTTTCAGATATCGCTTCCCAAAGAAAGTTTTTGTCAAAACAGAAAACTGAAACTTTTGACATGGAAATGTTTAACTAATCCGTTCCTGATCAGCTCTGGACTCTGATGGTAACTCCCAGGTCCTGAGAACCTGCTCGACACACTCAAAGTAGGCAAAACAGACTAATGTTTCCCTGCTGATGCTAGCTCTGGTCCTGGGGTGTGCTACCCACGTGAGGACTGGCTGCCTGCATTTGCCTGGGGCATAAATATGCCCGTTTGGCAGACAAACATCTCGAGCTGCTGCTGCTGTAACTCTCTCTTCATTGTGTGCCAATGAGCAGGAAAGACCAGTATATTGCATAGAGGACACTGCGAGAGAGCAGAGGGCAGCATTGCCAAAAAAAAAAAACCACAGAACCCTGGCCCAGAGGCAATTAAAGCCAGAAAGCTGTGTCCTTCACAGCTAGGACTTTGTACCCACATATAAAAGTGTAAAACTGAGGCAACGGCAGAGAATTTCAGCCAACCTGGTGTATTTCTTGATGTGACTAACTAGCCACCTAGGCTTTGTCTGCATACAAAAGTGATGCGGCTTTAACTACTCTGGCATAATTAAAGTGGTACAATGGAACGCGGATAAATCCCAGTTGCCAGCGGGCAGGATTGAACCTGGGAATCTCTGGAGCTAAACGCACAAGCTTCTGATACACGCGCTAAAAGCTACGTGGCACTTAGTTAAAGCTGTAGCAGACTCATTCATCTCTATGTGGTCTCGGTGCCGTTGGAGGGGACAAAGCACCACGCCTAGGCGGTGTGTGGGTTCCAACAGCCTGTGGGTGGATATAGTTGTACTGGTGTAAAAGGGCTGACACGGGTATAGCTTAGTCCGCTTCCCATAAAGGAATCAGCTGTACCAATACGAATGCTTTTACACCAGTATAACTGCATGCACACCAGGTGTTGGACCAGTAGAATGATCCCAGTACAAAAAAAACCCCTCTAATCCCAGTAGTTGTATCAGCACAAATACTAGGTCCTGGTGCCCCCAGCTGAGAGAGGAAGATCATCCGCACCCAGTTCTGAGTCCATGAGGCGAGTCCTTCCAGATGAGTCCCCATCTCTTGCCGCCTCTCTTCCCCCACGATTCCTCCTGGAGGAGCAATTAAGATCATGGCACATTGTCTGTGGCCTACGGCTGTTCTAGCGGCAAGGAGAGGAGTCTGGGTGAGGATGCTGTGTTAGAGGCCTTCACTTTCCACATCCTTGCTTTTGTAGTAGGTGAGCTGTGCACAATCCCGGCTCCACTAAAGTCCGTAGGCATTTTGCCATTGACTGCAGCAGGGCCAAGATTTCACCTGTCGTATAGACCAGCTCTAAGGCTATGGCTATTGTACTGCTTAAATTGGCATAAATTATGTCGCGCAGGGGTGTGAATTAGCCCCACACACATAACACCGAGCGACATAACTTATGCCAACTTAAGTGACGGAGTGGACGGCGCTATATTGGTGGGAGAGTTTCTCCTGTCGGCTTAGAGTGGCTATGTAACACCGGTCGGCGGGATCAAACCGCAGACCTCTGGAGCTCAGTGCATAAGCCTCTACCACATGAGCTAAAAGCCAACTGCCTGTTAGCGAAGGCTGTAGAGCAGACTCATTTTCTCTCTCTCTACATGGTCTCGGTGCCACTAGACGGGACAGAACCCCACACCCAGGAGGTGTGTGGGTTACAGCTACACAGAGCAGCTGCGTCACTGTTAGCTCTCTACTGTAGCCTTAGCGACTCACACTGTAGCATTTGTGTATGAACATGACACACACAACCCATCGGAGGAAACAATACAAGCTGGTCCTTCTTCTCCCTAGCGGGTTTGGCGTGCATCGCTAATGAATGCGCCATGCTTTATTATTCCTAAGCCAGCTGCTCTGACACATTGATACTCAACACACATCAGAAGGCTCTTTCAAAGAAACCAAGCACTCTTACAATGCAAACGAAGACTGACAAGGCAGAGCATTCTCTGAGCCCAGCCTGGCAAGCTTCAGCACCAACAGTAAGTTACCATCACTTGGGCTGCAGAGCGGAGACCTGCTTTACTGGTTTACTATTAGCAGTGGGGAAAAACAATCAATTATATTGGGGTCAGCGAGGCTTTACAAGCAAACTCAGAGGTATAAACAATCCAAACATCAGCTTCTGCCAAGTGACAAAAGCAGCTATAAAGCAGCGGTTCTCAACCAGGAGTCTGGGGCCCGCTGAAGGGGCCATGAGCAGGTTTCAGGGGATCCGCCAAAATAAATCAGAGAGCAGGGCCAGCATTAGACTCAGTGGGGCCTAAGGCAGAAAGCTGAAGCCTGCCGCCTGGGGCTGAAGCCGAAGCCCGAGCAACTTAGCTTTGGGGGGCCCCCTCTGGCACGGGACCCTGGGCAATTGCCCTGCTTGCTGCCCCCCTAATACCAGTCCTGGTGTTTAATCGACTGAAACACAGCTGTTGTGGCACCGGTGGGCCATAGAAGTGTTATAGCATGTCTGGGGTCCTCAGAAAGAAAAAAAGATTGAGAACCCCTGCTATAAAGCACTCAGAACAGATTTCTAGCATAAGATCGGAGCAGAAGTTCTGGACTAAGTGGTGTTTTCTCTAGACAAGGAGGGGAAGTGGATGGCTTTTCTGGTTGAATTTTATGCAGGTTTTGTGTTAATATTGGTTTTACAGTCATCTGAGTCGGCAGTTAAGTAGTAAGTAGAAAAATTGAAAACAAAACTACTCATGATCACTCATTATGGCAAGCAGATGTTCATTGATATTTTGGCACTTGAATATGATGGATCCTTGGTGAATGCATCCTCACTTTTGAAGAACATGGGCATTGTGGTACGTTCTATGGGAGTGTGTAATGAACCCTCATGCATCAAGGCACGAGCTGATTGTTAGCTGGGGTCAGGAAGAAAAGAGGCAGAGTGGGTGGGGGGTGGATCTTCCTAATGAGGACAATCTAGGGCATTTTGTGGTTACCAGTGTGCCTTGCACCAGCTGCCATGGTTGTCTGAAGCCCTTGCCTCAACATGCTGCTCAGCTCACTGGTTCTGGAGAAAGCAGATATATAGAGTCAGCCACAGAACATTCAATGAGCAACTGTGCCTCATCATGGCCAAACTGCCTGGGAAGAGGGCAACCTCACAGAGCCACAGCAGCTGCTTTGATAGACCATTCACAGTCGTTAACTTCTTGTCCCACTGGAGGACAATGCCCCGCCCCGTGGGCGTTGTCACCACTTGCATGAGGAGCATGCTGAGCTGTTGCACACACACCTGTCTAGGAGGGCCTGGAAATCACATGCCTCTTAATGAAAGCTAGTGTTCACTATATGATGCTGGATTCAACAGATAATTTCTATTACACAAGCACCTAGAGACCCCAACTGACATCAGGGCACCGGTGTCCTAGGCACTGCATAGAGTACGGGTAAGTCCCTGCCCCAGAGATCTCCCACACCAAACAGACAGCACAGAGAAAGGAAGTACTGTCCCCATGTTACAGATGGTGGCGAACTGAGGTAGAAAGAGAAAGTGACTTGCCCTCAGTTACAGAGGGAATCTGCAGCAGAGCCAATAATTTAACCGGGCTCTCCCAAGTCCCATTCCGTCCCTCTAAGTGGAACCCCATTGTTTCTTCCAGACATTTCAGACAGGAGGTGCAAGGGCACCACTTCCTGAAAAATTGGAGGTGGGGGGGAACAAATAACAGAAAATGTGGAAATGGCAGAAGTGCTAAATGACTATTTTGTTTCGGTTTCCACCAAAAAGGTTAGCAGCGATTGGACGTCTACCATAGTGAATGCCAGTGAAAATGAGGTAGGATTAGAGGCTAAAATAGGGAAAGAACATGTTAAAAATTACTTAGATGTCTTCAAGTCACCAGGTCCTGATGAAATACATCCTAGAATACTCAAGGAGCTGACTGAGGAGATATCTGAGCCATTAGTGATTATCTTCAAAAAGTCATGAAAGACGGGAGAGATTCCAGAGGACTGGAAAAGGGCAAATATAGTGCCCATCTATAAAAAGTGGAATAAGGACAACCCAGGGAATTACAGACTAGTCAGTTTAACTTCAGTACCCAGAAAGATAATGGGGCAAACAATTAAGCAAACAATTTGCAAACACCTAGAAGATAATAAGGTGATGAGTAACAGTCAGCATGGATTTGTCAAGAACAAATTGTGTCAAATCAACCTGATAGCTTTCTTTGACAGGGTAACAAGCCTTGTGGACAGGGAGGAAGCAGTAGATGTGATATATTTTGACTTTAGTAAGGCTTTTGATACTGTCTCGCATGACCGTCCCATAAACAAATTAGGGAAATAAAACCTAGATGGAGCTACTGTAAGGTGGGTGCATAACTGGTTGGAAAATCGTTCCCAGAGAGTAGTTATCAGTGGTTCACAGTCAAGCTGGAAGGGCATATCAATTGGGGTCCCACAGGGATAAGTTCTGAGTCTGGTTTTGTTCCATATCTTCATCAATGATTTAGATAATGGCATAGAGAGTATACTTATAAGGTTTGAGGAGAATACCAAACTGGGAGGGGTTACAAGTGCTTTGGAGGTTAGGATTAAAGTTCAAAATGATCTGGACAAACTAGAGAAATAGTCTGAAGTAGATATGATGAAATTCAATAAGGACAAATGCAAAGTACTCCACTTAGGGAGTGGACATTTTTTACACATACAAAATGGGAAATGACTGCCTAGGAAGTACTGCGGGAAGGGATTGGGGGGTCATAGTGGATCATAAGCTAAACAGGAGTCAACAGTATAACACTGTTGCCAAAAAAAAAAAAAACAACCTCATTCTGGGATGTATTAGCAGCAGTGTTGTTAGCAAGACACGAGAAGTAATTCTTCCTCTCTACTCCGCACTGATTAGGCCTCAACCGGAGTATTGTGTCCAGTTCTGGGTGCCACATTTCAGGAAAGATGTGAACAAACTGGAGAAAGTCCAGAGAAGAGCAATAAAAATGATTAAAGGTGTAGAAAACATGATCTATGAGGGAAGGTTGAAAAAACTGGGTTTGTTTAGTCTGGACAAGAGAAGACTGAGAGGGGACATGATAACAGTTTTCAAGTACATAAAAGGCTGTTACCAGGAGGAGGGTGGTAAATTCTTTTCCTTAACCTCTGAACATAAGACAAGAAGCAGTGGGCTTAAATTGTAGCAAGAGCTGTTTAGGTTGGACATTAAGAAAAACTTCCTAACTGTCAGGGTGGTTAAGCCCTGGAATAAATTGCCTAGGGAGACTGGGGAATCTCCATCACTGGAGATTTTTAAGAGCAGGTTAGACAGACACCTGTCAAGGCTGGTCTAGATAATACTTAGCTCTGCTTTGAATGCAGGGGACTGGACTGGACTAGATGACCTATGACGGTCCCTTCCAGTCCTATGGTTCTATGATTCTTTGTAGGTGGGAGCAGGCGAAAGCTGCTCTGATCAAAATCATAGAATCATAGAATATCAGAGTTGGAAGGGACCTCAGGAGGTCATCTAGTCCAACCCCCTGCTCAAAGCAGGACCAATCCCCAATTTTTGCCCCAGATCCCTAAATGGCCCCCTTCAAGGTTTGAACTCACAATGCTGGGTTTAGCAGGCCAATGCTCAAACCACTGAGCTATCCCTCCCCGCAAATGGAGCATTGCAAACTGGGCCCTCTCCACTATGTGAAAAATTCAGCTGGCATCGTAGCACATTACAGAATTCCTTGGTCCATGTTTGGCTTGACTGCCACAATTTGACCACCCCAATACATATTGTATTCAAGCAGGGACTTGTAGACAGCAAACCATCAGCCATGAAAAATGCCAATAATATGAGGAACAAAGGTACTTAAACAGAAAAAAAAATTAAGCCAATTGACTGGGGATTATGCTATTCTAATGCAAGGTATCTGCTGTCCCTAATAAACATCTGGATGAGCTGAATACCAGCAGTTCCATCACTACCTGGCTACAGGTGGATGCAATCAAACCAAAGCACTGCAAGAAAAGCCAAGCTTCTGCACCTCAGCTAGTAAGATCCCAATTTCTCCTCCAACGCTTGTTCATGCAGCATAATCCGAGACCGCCAGCCAATACATCTTATCAGTGCTGATAGCAGGTACTTGATAGCGGCCATTTCTATCCTCCGTTATTTTCACACAATAAAAGCAATAATGTGGCCTTTCATTCGTCTAAGCACAGCTGAGACCCCGCCCGTCATAGGGACCGTCGGGAGAGTGTAGGCGTACTTGGTCCTGCCTCAGCGCAGGGGGCTGGCCTTGATGAATTCCAGTCCTACATATCTGTGACTGTATAGTGTGTGACCGCCTCACACTCTCATAGGGTTATCCTCAACACCCATGTGCGGTAGGGGAGTGCGGTCCTCCCCATTGTGCAGATGAGGAACTACAACACAGAAGGGCTAAGTGACTTGCCCAACAGTCACACAGGAAGTCTGTGGCAGAGCAAGGACTCAAATCCAGGTCTCCCACAGCCCAGTGCTATAATCTTCCTCTATTTAAATCCTCAGCTGGTGAGTAGAGCCCAGCAGAGCAACAAAAGATCCCCCTCTCCAATAAGGGCGAGGGCAGCCTATTTAAAGCCTGGTATTACTGGGCATAGCCTACCAAACCGACAAAAGACCCTCATCTGGGGAAGCAGTCAGAGGGGCCCCATTGAGATGGACAGCTCTGGAAATTGAAGTCCTCTGTTTAGACAGAGAACAGGAAGGGTACCAGGCAGTGGCAATGCACTCTTTCTCGTCCACATGCCTCAACCCTGACCTGGGGGGACCAGCTCTGGAACAGATGGCAGTTCAGTCCCATGTCCCTCCAGTCCTTGGCCTTTCTGTTGAGACTGCCAACAAAGACAGCAGTTCATGCCAGGAGCTTGGAAGGAGCCTTTTGTGACCCCTGTCCACAAGAACTCAGCCAGCCAGCCGGAGTAGTATCTGTCATATGGTTCTTTTAAAAGCTAACGTTGTTTCTCCTGTGAAGTATATTTGGGTTTCCCTGCCAGGAAACAACCCTGCTCAGCCTTTTAGATTTTCTCACATGGTACTTTCCACATGCAGAGAGCAAGAGATAAAAATCAGCCTCCGTCCCTCTGTCATGCACGTACTAAATTCTCACACACAGCATGTCAACAAATAGCCTGGTTCTACCGGTTTTGTGCTCCTAGGGCACAGTTGCACTGAATAGGTCATGACTGTATTAAAACATAGCCGTTCCTGGCTCTGGCACTGACCAACTGGGGGTGACCTTGGGGGCATCACGGCTCTGTGCCTCAGTTTCCCCCTCTGTGACATGGGGGTAATGGTACTGACCTTTGTAAAGCACTTTGAGATCTACTAATGAAAAGCACTCGACATTATTACATTTCTGTGGTACAGTTACTGATCTTTTTCAGGTACATTTAATCCATATGATTTCTCGCACCAGTATATACAATATTGTGCTCTGTTCCTCTGATGTAAATCCAGACTTCTGTTGCTCTCTGTGGAGCTACTCTGGATTTGCACCAGCATATATAAGAGCAGAATCGAGTGGCCCCATATCTTTGGGTCATGTGGTGGCACTGATTTTTAAGGATAACTCCCCATGGAAATGAAGAGGGAGCTGTGCTGAAAAGCGGATGGAGACATAGCCCTAGATTTGTGCAACGATGCAGTCCCATCCTGTTTTACAGGATGAAACAAAATGGTAGAGAGAAGCCTAGAATAAACTTCAGGAGAGAGAGAGACAGAGAGAGACAATACAAGGAAGAAGAGAAGAGGTATGTTTTCAGATGCAATTTGAGAGTAAATGAAGAGCTGATGAGACAGATTCAGGCTTCGACAGAAAGAAGGAGAGCATCAGAGGAGAAGGCTCCCACACGAGTGCTGGCAAAATTGCGGGGAAGAGCGAACAGAGGCCAATGGGGGGCTACTTTCTTCTCCATGGCCCTGATCCTGCAAAGACTTACACACCTGCTTAACTTAATGCATGGGAGTGGTGCCAGGTACCAATGCAACGAGTAGTCTGAGTTAAGTACGTGCACCTGTCTCAGCAGGACAAGACTATATATAACTGCCATTGGCTCTCTGGGATGACTCACACAGCAAATTCATTAGAAAGACATTCCACATTGGGCAATTACTAGTTCTGTAGCTGTACAAAGCAGCCCAGGCATATAGCTGAGCAAGCTGACCACAAAAGCAGCTATGCAGCGAGAAACATATATCACAGCACGCCGTCAGGTGAGGACAGCGTCTACCACATTTCAAACCAGCTGCTCAGTAAGTGTTCAGAGCCAAATCCTATCAGGATGCTACGGTTCCGCACTCTGACTCTGTTCCGTTTCCCTAAGAAGCCCAGAGCCCCATTCACTAACCAGACCTCCTCTTGCAATAGAGGAAAGACTGTCGCTTTGAAGGCTTAAAAACCCACATCCTAAAAGCCCGTTTGGTGAGAACGTGAGGTCACTAACCTCGGCTGGCGAGGACGTGAGCTACAGGCTGGCTTCCAAAGCTGGGGTATTTTAGCTGTAGTTTGCAACAGTTGTAATTGGTTGGGTCATCTGCTTGTGGGTTTTGTGTTATATATATATATATATAATTTGGGGCCCCATTCACAGCCCATCATAGACAATAGGAGTCTATTAACTTCATTGGGCCGGACACTTTGTGCTCAGAAAAAGATGACAGCTGTGGTGGATGAAGTCCTCCATTTAGCCACAGAACAAGTACAACATGGACGCTGCTGCAATCATTGCCTGTGAAGGAGCACAGCTAAGGATGAGTGTGATAAATAAAGGGGGAGGGCGTGTAGCTCCCTTTTATGGACAGCCAGTTAGCTATAAAGTCCCTCTTGGTGGCTGTTCTCTGCTTGCTTTACTTATAAAGAGTTAAAAAGTCCCCCAGGTAAAGGAAAAGGAGTGGGCACCTGACCAAAAGAGCCACTGGGAAGTCTAGAACTTTTTAAAATGGGGGGGGACTTCCCCTTTGTCTCTGTTGTTTTTGTTCTCTGGGAAAGAGGGGAAAAGAGCAGTTATGCTATAAAAAACTTTAAGCCAGGTATGATCAGAGAGCATCAGATCATCCCTAGAACTACTTATTTGGAACCCCCAGATGTGTAAGTAGATCAGGAATGCTTAGAAAAATGCAATTAGGCTTATTTCTGATGGCTTGTGGACTCCTCTGTGCTAACCCCAGATGTTTTTGTTTGCTTGTAACCTTTAAGCTGAACCCCCAAGAAAGCTATTTTGGGTGCTTGTTTTTTGGAATTGCTCTTTTAAAATCTAGCAAAAGCCTTAAGTTCCAGATGTATTTTCTTTCTTTTTGTTTTTAATAAAATTTACCTTTTTTAACAGGATTAGATTTTTGGTGTCCTCTGAGGTTTGTGCACATGTTGTTTAATTAGCTGGGGGCAACAGCTAATTTATTTTGTTTTCTTTCTCAGGGCTTCCCTGGAGCGGGGCTGAAACGGCTTGAGGGTACCTCACAGGAAGGAATTCCCAAGTGCGCCTTCCTGGGTTCCAAGGGGTTTGCATTTTGGGTGGTGGCAGCAACTACCCA
Source organism: Lepidochelys kempii (assembly GCF_965140285.1). Lineage (NCBI taxonomy): Eukaryota > Metazoa > Chordata > Testudines > Cheloniidae > Lepidochelys > Lepidochelys kempii. The sequence goes on from NC_136381.1 coordinate 261,874,502, forward strand.
TCCAAGGTCAGAGAGAAGCTGTAACCTTGGGAATTTAATACAAGCCTGGAGTGGCCAGTATTAATTTTTTTGAATCCTTGCAGGCCCCCATCTTCTGCACTCTCAATGCCAGAGTGGGGAATCAGCCTTGACAATGAGAGAATGGGTACTTATATGGTCCCTGTCACTACAGTAGCCATCACCTCAAATTTTAATACAGTTATCCTCACAATGCCCCTGTGAGGCAGGAAAATACTATCAGCCCTTTTTCACAGATGGGGAATGGAGTCAGAAAGAAGCCTAGAGAGTTACCCAAAGTCACACAGAAAGTGTGTGGAAAACCAGGGACTGGAGTCTGGGTCTTCCCAAGTCTAGGGTAATGCCCTAACAATTGAATCATCCTTCCTTTCTGCCATAACTGCCAGCAAGGAAGCCAATTACTGCCACTAGAAAATGGCCCAGGACAAAAGAACTGCATGGGTCTCAGTACAGCATCGGTGACATCATAGACCAGGGGTGAGCAAACTTTTTGGCCTGAGGGCCACATCTGGGTGGGGAAATTGTATGCAGGGCCATGAATGTAGGGCTGGAGAAGGGGGTTGGGGTGTGGGAGGGAGTGTGGGGTGCGGGAAGGGGTGCAGTGTGCAGGAAGGGGCTTAGGGCAAGGGATGCAGGGTGCAGGAGAGATGCAGGGTGCAGGAGGGGGCTCAGGGCAGGGGATTGGAGTGCAGGAGGTGGCTCGGGGCAGGGGATTGGGGTGCTGAGTGCAGGAGGTGGCTCAGGGTTAGGGTGCAGGAGGAGGTCAAGGCAGGGGGTTAGGGGTCTCAGGGCAGGGGGCTGGGGTGCAGGAGGGGGTTCGGAGTGTGGGAGGGAGCTCAGGGCAGGGAGTGCAGAGTGCAGGAGGGGTTCAGTGTGTGGGTTCCGGCCTGGCGCCACTTACCTCGAGCAGCTCTGGGATGGCAGCAGCGTGCAGCAGGGTTAAGGCAGGCTCTCTGCCTGCCCTGGTCCCGCGCTGCTCCCAAAAGTGGCCAGCATGTCCAGCAGTGGTTCCTGGGGGTGGTGTGGGGCAGGCGGGTCCACGCGCGCTGCCCTCGCCTGTGGGCACCACCTCCGAAGCTCCCATTGGCCATGGTTCCCCGTTCCTGGCCAATGGGAGCTGCGGGGAGGGGGCAGTGCCTGCAGGTGAAGGCAGCGTGCAGAGTCCTCTGCCCCTTCCCCCTCCCCCAGGGGCTGCAGGGACATGGTGTCAGCCGCTTCTGGGAGCCGCATGGGGCCAGGGCAGACAGGGAGCCTGCCTTAACCCCGCTGCACGCTGCTGCCACCCTGGAGCTGCTCGAGGTAAGTGGCGCCAGGCCAGAACCCACACCCTGAAACCCTCCTGCACTCTGCACCCCCTGCCCTGAGCCCCCCAACCCCCTGCCCTGAGCCCCCTAACCCCCTGCCCTGAGCCCCTGCGCCATGAGGCTGCCAATCCCAGAGGCTGGATTGAAAGCCCTCACAGGCCGGATGCGGCCTGTGGGCTGTAGTTTGCCATCCCCGTCATAGATGATAACAACTGTCAGTCCAGCCCACCCTTACTTGGACTGGAATGTGTTACCTAGTAGGAAGAGAATCCATAACCCAAACCAACCCTGAGCCATCCCGTTCCCTACTTATTCCAATGCATTCATGTACTGCGAATAAGAGGCTGATCCTGAGAGATGCTGAGAACCAGCAACTCCCATGGACTGAGCCCACCTCCCCGGGCAGACCTGACGCGAGGATTTGGGTGGCTAATAACAGAACATAGAAGAGAACATTTGACATTCGTCTCCTGTTTGAGAGAGACAAGATGGGGCATTTCCTGGGGATTAGTAATCAGCTGGGAAGTGCGGCCACAGGCCCATTAGCCTCCCTCCCATCTGTAATCCATAAGAAATGCCCTTTTCGCAGGTCACTGAGGCTATTCCAAGCTGTATAAGCTCACAGGCACATATGGCTTGTTCCCCCCCTAAGATTACTACAGTTTCACTTAGTGCATACAGGGCATCCCAAGGGAATGAATGCCATGTAGATTAGCCAGGTGGTTAGATACCAAGGTGATGGGCACAGTATAAGAACCTGAATATCTCTCAGCATCTTCTAGCAAGGCCCTGATTCCACCTGGTTGGACCGCTGTGGCTGTGCAGAGCTCCATGTGGATAACAAGGGTCCAATCACAGGATCAGGGCCAAGAATGTTATCATCCACAGAGAAGGTTGTTAGAATATAGATATGCTGGCCTCCCTGTAAAGGCCTATACTTTAAGAACTTAGGTGTATTTTTATCACTTAGCTAATTACAGGGGTATAAAAACAAAGAATCAAAATCACAGTCCACCTGTGCATGGGCCTTCTCTCACTAGGATAGTCTGAGGTCTTGTTCTTAGTCTAAGGCTTTGGCTAAGCAGCTGGTGCAGCCGTAAGCTGGGAAACGTAAGGTCATATCCTCACATTTGAAACCAGTCATACTGAAATAAGGTGGCTTTGGGCTGTTAGGAAGACGATCCTGTCCTGATAGTGCCCACCCCCACCAGATAGAGAAACAGATCTTAAGATGGTTAAAGAAAACTTAGTTTGATAGCATCCTGTCTGGCAAGAAATCACTTATCAATGGTTGTGGTTGTGAAACCCTCATTTCTGTATTGTTTTATCTTTATGGCCCTCACTTTTTGTCATGCATCCGGCGAAGTGGGTATTCACCCACGAAACCTTATGCTCCAATACATCTCTTAGTCTATAAGGTGCCACAGGACTCTTTGCCGCTTTTACAGATCCAGACTAACACGGCTACCCCTCTGATGCTTGACACTTTTCTATTGTTAATCTGTCTGGTTCTCTAATTGCTTCTGTCTGCTGTATAACGAATTTTGCTAGGTGTAAGTTAATTAGGGTAATGGGATATAATTGGTTAGAGAATTATGCTACAATATGTTAGGATTGGTTAGTTAAATTTCAATAAAATGATTGGCTAAGGGATAGCTGAGAATATTACTATATCAACTGGGGTCAAACAGGAAGTGGGGAGGAAGGGAAATTGGAATCATGCTTGCTAAGGGGGGGAATGGGAACAGGGAATGGGGAACAGGGACATAGGCAAGGCTCTGCGGCGTCAGAGCTGGGAAGAGGGACACAGGGTAAATACTCTGCGGCGTCAGAGCTGGGAAGGGAACACTGGGGAACAGACTCTATCGGCGTATATAGAGATAAGCCCAACTGGTGTGAAGGGCTTCGGAATATGCTTGTTTGGAAACTAACCCCAATAAACATCGCATTGTCTGCGCTTCGGACTTCTGGTCTTTTGCTGCTTGATGTCTGCATGACAAGAACCAGGAAGTGGGAGGGTTGAGGGAAAGCCCTCTAGATAACACCCCAGGTCACTAGTAAACCTACAGATACAGTTCTATGTTGTTCCTTTGGGCCAATAAGGAAAGATGGTTTCAGCCCACTGTGGCTCTCTATCACTAGGATATACTCACTATTCATTCCATTACAGAGAACATAAGGATTTAGCTCCTAGGTGTTGTAGTTTAGTAGTACTTACACAGCCATGTACAGGTCCATTTGTCTGTCCTTTACTATTCTGTGTTTTCTTCCTCTCTTCAAATGCTGGCAATATTTCTCATGTTGCTCCACATCCTAAATCCAGGCTTCTTCCACCTACCGACACTAAATGCCTTTAAGTTCTGCTGCGCTGTGCATAAACTTTAAGCTACAGTCAAATCAAACTAAGTTTTTGGGATCTGATTCTCTTTCCTTGACACTGATTTTACATCAAGGTAAATCCACTGGAATTCAGTAGAGTTACTCCAGAATTACACCCCTGTGATATCAGAATCAGACCCTTATGATCATGCTCATGTTTCCTATATAGAATCCTTAGGGTATTGCTGCTTCTGTAGTTCATCTCGCCCGGCGTGTGGCAGGGAAAATCCCACTGGTAAAATACTAACGATCGACACTAGAGCTAAGCAGGTAGAAAAATCCATGCAGAGGCTCAGGAAATATGACCAGATCAATACCCCCCCAAGCCTCAGAATGCAAGGATTACTGTATTTCAAAATAACTATTGGGACAGGTCAGCCATGGGTATAATCTGCTTGTATCCACTGGAATCAATGGACTTATTCTGTTCTACACAAGCCAGTGACCTGGCCCACAGGCTTGAAATGCCCTATGAGACATGTTAGAGCCAACTTCCAAGGATTCAAAGATGCTGACTGACTTTGATAAGCAACCAGTAATTCAAAGGCTGATGTGAAACCAATGAACCTGTTGGGGCAGTGGAATTGAGCTGGAAGTCTCTGGATGTCACTAGAAGTGGACCTGAGCTCCAAACCTGGATTCCTATCCAGATTGCAACTTCCCACATAAGGCATTTCTTCAGAACCAGTTCTAGCTGTCTTATTTCCTATTTTAGTTTTTGCTTCCGATTGTATCCTGTTGGAAGCAAGGAGCTAGTAGGCATGAATAAGGGTGGCAGAACTAGCCCCCCAAGGTTAAAGACGTGCCTCATGAGAGGTCCCAGTTATACCTAATGGTGTAGGGTTATGTGTACTGTCTCTTACAACATAGCAGCGTTCTAAGCAGAAACCATGCAGGATATGTCTAAACTTAGAGCTGGAGACATACTTGCACTAGCTTTGACCAATCTAGTGTGCTAAAAATGGAGAGTATCACCACTTGGTGAGACTAGGTGCCCCAAGAACATACCTAGGGTCTCAGACAGGATTGCACTCAGGGTGGCTAACACCTCCCACCATTCACCCTGCCGTGCTACACTTGTGTTTTTAGTGCACTCACTTGATCAAAGTTAGCACGGTGCGTCTCCTTGACCTGGAAATTAGACCCCCCCAGCCCCAGTGTAGACATACCCATAGCAAAGCAAAGAGGATAACTTTACAGAATATACTGTTTTCCTTATTCCATAAAGTTCCTGGTTCAGTAGGAAACTAATTATTTACCATTTTCACAGAACAAGGTGCCATCAGTTTGCAGTTTCCTTGAAGAGTTCAGGGAAGGAAACAAAGGGAATGGAACATTTATGTAAGTATGAATTTAGTGCTCATTAAAGCTGCTGGATTGACAGCCAGAGAGACTGAATGATCAGGTTCAAAAAGGCAGGTGCTCTGCACATTGCCCTGTCATTATGGCTCATTTCCAACCTGGAGGAACCACCTCCCGAGGTTAGCATCTCCACAGCGCGTTCAGTCCTCGACTCTGTGCTGAGGCTGGAGTTGTGGTTGTGGTGGTCTGGTGACCGCGATATTTGCCACCAAATTCTTTTCCCTACAGGACACCAGGAAGCTGCCAAATAGTAACAACAACTGCAGGTTGGCTGGATTTGAACTGGAAATACAGAGTCAAATGGCTCTGGAGGTCATTAACAATCTTCTGAGCCATCCAGTCCCTTTTTGAACCTAGCTGAGAAAATTGGACAGAAAGTCTCACAAGAGCAGGCTTCCTTCCAGTATCTTATCTTCAGGTAGGGCAGCACTATTAGCTGCATTTTACAGATGGGCAACTGAGGCACAGAAGGACTAAGTGACTTGTCCAAGATCACATAGGAAGTGTGTGGTGGAAGAGGGAATGGAACCTGCATCTCCAAAATCATAGACGAGGTCCCTAACCCCTGGGCCATGCTTCCTCCATTTGCCAGCCCCCTCTACTTTGGTACATCCAGCCTGTGGGACTGTCCTACCCGGCCCTTGAGCTGCTGGCCGGGGAGGCTATCCCCGACCCCTCCCCTGCTGTCCCGCCTCCCCCGCAGCCATGCCGCCACACCCACCTCCCAGGCTTTCCAATAAGCCAGTCCTGCTGTTCTGAGGGGCATGGTAAGGGGGCGTGGAGCGGGGGGGTTGGATAAGGGGCAGGAGGTCCTGCTTATCTGGCAGCCAGGGGAGTAGGGGATGGTTGGATGGGGCGGATGTTCTGGGGGGAGGCGGTCGGGGATGGGGAACAGGGGAGGCGGATAGGTGTGGGTGTCCTGGGGGGCCTGTCAGGGGGTGGGGGTGTGGATAGGGGGTGGGGTAGTCAGGGGACAGGGAGCAGGGTGCGGTTGGATAGGGTGTGGAGTCTGGGGGGGCCGGTTTGGGGTGGAGGGGTCCCAGGAGGGGGCGGTCAGGGGACAAGGAGCAGGGGTTGGATGGGTTGGGGGTTCTGAGGGGGCCAGTCAGGGGGTAGATAGGGGGCAGGCTTTTTGGGAAGGCACAGACTTCCCTACCCGGCCCTCCATACAGTTTTGCAACCGCGATGTGGCCCTCAGGCCAAAAGGTTTGCCCACCGCTGTCCTAGCTGAATGTAAACCTAGACAAACACAGTGACTGGTTACAACCACCAAGTCAGTGCAGCATCCGAAACAAGCAAAATTATAGCAGTCAGGGGCCTCTGCCTGTGTAGCTAAGGACTTGCTAGAGTGGGGGAACTGGCCCTCATTTCCTAAATTCATTCTTCACCTGTTGTGATAGAATGTTTTCACAGACCGCATTTACTCCACCACTCAGGCACCATGCAATTTGCTGAGTCAAGACACGAGCAGAAATCCCCTTTGTGCAGACGGCCCCAAGTGGAAATAGTGCCAGAGGATTCATCTTAGCTCCCAGACTGTAGCTTGCCACAGGGTGGCTCGCTTATTAGCATGTTCTATCGAGCAGGTTTTCCTCGGAGTTAACCCAGAATGCAAATAAATAAATAAACAAACCAATTAAGGGAGAAGACACAATGACATACCGAGGGGCTTTTTAACAAATGCTTTCAAAATGGCTTTTCCCCAGCTCATGGGAAACTAGAATGCCTCAACCTTCCTTCCAAGCATGAAACGCCAACTTGCAGCGCTCAGTCCATATGGTCACGCCCATCATTCCATTCCTTATTCGTCCTCTTTCCAAGCCCTGGCAGGGGGCCGGCCTATCTATAATGGTTATGACTGAGTGAGATTTCTGGCTTCACAGCTGCCCACGATAACCCTGTGGTTATCTCCACTGTACATGGCCTGTTGCTGAATCGCTCCACTGCTTGATACAACAAGCTGTTTTGAGACGTGACACTCTAATGAATTTCTCTGGCCCGAAAGTGCCAACTCAATGTTTTTTGCCTCTAGGCTGTAGCAATAACAGAAAGGAAAAATGTCACTGTTTTGTGTACTTGGAGTGGAAATGGCTTGGCACGATATGTTTCAGACAAAGGGAAACCACTGGACTTCTGCCTTTTGGCTGGTTTTGCCAAAAAAAGATGCAGTGGCGCAGTTGAATTTTCATCCTACGTGTAAATGCACTTTCTGTTTTTAAACACACGGGATGCAATCCTGATCACAGAGGTCCCTTCGGGCCTTAGAATCAGACACCCGTGGGAGCTTTTCCATGGACTTTAATGGACATTAGATCAGGCCCACAGAGAGCAGCTGTGACCCACTGGTGACTGTCTGATACAAGTCCCCCGCTAAGCCCAATCCACAGAGGATTTGGGAGTTATAGCACCAGCTGTTTATATTGGGCTGCTCCAGCTCTTAGATATGGAGGTGCCTGGCCCAATCCCCAGCACCAGCCAAGATGGCAGCTATTGCAGTCATACTTTGGTGTCAGGGGCTTTTACTCCGGACTAAGAGACAAATGAAACAAGTAAAGTCTCTGGCGTGTTTGTGCACCCTCTTACATGCTGCATGTGAGAGCACAAATTGTCAGTCCCCAGTGGGCTCCTAGAAACGTGGGGGTGCAATGAAGAGAAAAACAACAGACCCTATGTACACCACAGTCACAAGAGTAGCTATGGACTTCAGCAGAAAGGATACAACCGTTGTACTATAATGAGCCGGCTAGTGTGTATTTCTACTACTGCCAGTTGCTGGACTGAATCATAGCTGCTTTATCATTTGTATTATCATTGTTCCTTGGAGCCCCAGTTGTGCTAGGCGCTGTACAAAGAGACAGCACAAAAGGACAGTCCCTGCCCCAAACAGCTTACAAAGCTAAGTTATGTGTCCCAGGTAAGGGTGGTCAAACATTTGTCAACGTTTCCGGATAGTTTTGCATTCTGTTCATAGTTCTCCAGTTTTTCAATGAAACAACTCAAAACCAAATGTGCTTCAACCACATTCCCTTCCCCACTCCCCTCCCCTCCGCCCCCTCTGCTCCGCTTTTTGCCACTGGAACTTTTGTTCAAACTTTTAGAAAAAAAAGTTCCTACTTTTTTCCAAACCCGCCCTACTTATAAGCTCTGTATTGCTAGCAACTAGCAGTATTCTCAGTCCTTACCGATCCTTTTCACTCATCATACACACAAACATTCCTTACCCACTTTCCTTGCAAAGGGAGGCAGCTGTCTATCCAGGTGCTTATATGGCCATTGCTGGACTACATGAGCACCCCCTTCTTTAATTCCCACTCTTAGATGGAGCAAGTCTAAGTGCACGAAAGGGGGAACTTAGTACAAGGACGTCATTTGGACCAGGACACCAGTGACTCTTGGAAAGAGTAGCAGGCCTTTTAATGATCACAGTTGGCCAAGAATTCCATTTTACTCCTCCAGACTCCTTCAGACCACTCTGGGGACATCGGTACAACACTGACTCAGAGAAAAGGGTCTGAACTAACAACCCCTGGTTTGGTATCAGACTTAGGGTATGTCTACACGGCAATCAGAGGTGTGACTCCAGCACCTATCCAAGCTAGCGTTGATCTAGCTAGCTTGAACAGCAGCAGCAAGCCAGGGCAACAGCCTGGGCTAAGTGCTTGAGCATGTACCCCTGGTCCCAGGTAGACTTGTGCACCAGTGCAAATTTAGCCGCACAAGCTGTTATTTGTGGTGGCTAGATCAAAGCTACCTCAGGAATGTCTACAAGTGCTGTGGTCACTGCTGATTGCAGGGTAGACAAACACTGGGGGTCAGCTAACAGACAAGTCAGGATGTTTCAGCAAACCAATATTTATTGCAGCCTCTCCGATCACAATGCATACACCACCCCCGCACCCAGACAGCTGCACTTGCTGGTGTAGGGCTCTTTAAAGGCACAGTGCACCACAGTTTGGGCGTGGGGGAGGGGTGGGGAAGTAAAACAGCATCCAGTTATTGCTGAAATAAAAAGGTCTAACACATCTTGTTACCACCCCTGCCCAGTCTCAGAGGTTTTGGGGGTCTCTTCTACTTGAAAGGCTTTTCTATCAGTGTTGAAGAAGCCCAAGGACAGCGTGGTTCAAAATGGAGCCTCCATGTTTCTCATGACAAGCGGTCAGACACAATGAAAGGGGCTCAGTTATTCACCAGAGAGCTCTCACTGAAGCAGGTTAAAAACCACCCAAAGACCACAGGCAATTCAAAGCATCAGACTACATGAAAGCCAGGACCTTATCTGGTTCTGGAGACTGGTCTCCAACGCTGCTTTTCTCCCATCATTCCTCTTCAGTCACAGGCTTTTATTTCTCCCTACTCTGCGTGAATTCCCCTCATTCTATTTGTTAGCAGTGCTCTGATCTCTTTCTGGGATTCAAGTCTTACGGTCTAATGCTAAGGCACTTCACATTTGCACAGAACAGCTTAGAAAGCCTTCCAAGCAGCCACCAAGGGCTCCTGAAAAATGGCATCCTTCACAAGCTGGGAGGAACTTTTATTCCCTCACCTAGAAAGCCCTTATTAAAAAAGAGGGCAGAAGCCACAGAAAAAGCACATTGACAGCTAGGAAACAATGAAATGCACCTAGACACTGATGAAGTTGCAGTCCCATAAGAGAGGCCTGTTTCTTTCTCAAACTCTAACAGCTCTCCCCAAGTTTGGGCCAGCTTGCAGTGGGGAAGGTCTAAGTTGGATATTAGGAAAAACTTTTTCACTAGGAGGGTGGTGAAGCCCTGGAATGGGTTACCTAGGGAGGTGGTGGAATCTCCATCCTTGGAGGTTTTTAAGGCCCAGCTTCACAAAGCCCTGGCTGGGATGATTTAGTTAGGGATTGGTCCTCCTTCGAGCAGGGGGTTGGACTAGATGACCTCCTGAGATCCCTTTCAACCCTGATATTCTATGATTCTATGACTGTAAAAAGTCCGTTTCAAATCTCTACAGATCTGAACATCAAAGGAAGATTTATTTCTTTCTACGTGTGCTGGCCCTGCAGAGCCCCATGGCTAGGGGAAAGAGCACAGGAGTCCACAGGAGCTGACTTTTATTTTTCCAGGCAGGTGTTCCACCCCCACTCTCCCCCAAGGTCCAGTCCCCACTCTGCTCCTTCCCTTGAGGCCCCACCCTCGCTCCACCTCTCCCCGTCCCTCCCCCGAAGCCTCCCTTGCTCCACCTCTTCCTGCCCCTGCTCCGCCCCCTCCCCTGAGGCTCCCCACCTGCCAGCCCCTTGCTGCTATCTGTCCTCCCCCGAGCACCTCCGGCCAGCTGCCAAACAGCTGATCAAGTGGCCCCACCAAACAGCTGTGGTGATGCACCCAAAGGAATAGATTTCTGCACAGGCAGGAATCTATTCCTTCGGGTGCATCACCAACAGGATTATTCAGTAACTTCTACTCAGTTGCATTCATGCAAACCCTCTAAAAACAATGGGGCAGCACAAATGCTCCTGAGGCCCCAGTCTAGCTAGCAGAATCTTTAGCACTGATGGTGATGGCACAAGAAGCAAAGAACCCAGCTTGACTCTCAGATGGCAGCGGGAGCTTGAAGAACTGGCATGTAGGAGCAAAGCCCCCTTATTTTCACTTTAGAGACCGAAGCCCATTTGCTTTGGCAGTTACGGGAGACACAACGAACACGGGACGCCACAATACCATTTTCAGAGAGCTGCTTTTCACCAGCCTTTACAGAAAGCTCCTGACATCTTCTCCTTCCCAGCAACTAAGCCAAACCATTTCAGTCAAAGAAATGGGGGTGAGCAGAAGGGTCTCTTTCCACACCATCTGTTTGGTACCATTTTAAGTCCAGTTAGGGCCTAACCAACAAGCCACATCCAAAACAGCCTCAAACATTGGTGGAGGGTTGGCAGTCCGGATCAAACGAGTGTTTTGAAGCCAGGGCAGAGCAGCTCCAAACGGCACATCCAGGAGGGTAAATACAGGATTTACCTTACTTTCCCTAGCACACCATCAGTATAACATACATTTGCAGAGATCCATGCACAACTGCTTTTAACCAGGAGTCTTTACACATCAGTCTAAGGGTGTTTTGTTCAGCTGGAAACATTTGGTTCCCAAGATGCAGCCGCAGAATCTCCTCCTTCTCTTACCCTCCTTTAGTCTTCCTGGTGCTATCCTTCCTCCTACGCAAACACCTGCACTTGCAAGTTTTCTGATCGCATTGCTGGCAAAGACGGCCTTTTCTCCCGTTCCCCCTCCCCCTCACATCCCACCATTTATAAGTTTATCTGTGTTCAGGAGCACTCGTTATCATATGCTCCCTGCTGTCTAGGACAATTAGGCCAGCAGCCACTTCATTTTCCAGACACTGATGACTTATCTTGACAGTTTCGATTTGATTGAATCCTATGCGCTTTGATGCATCTGAAGAAGTAAGGTTTTTACCCACGAAAGCTTATGCTCAAATATATCTGTTAGTCTTTAAGGTGCCACCGGACTCCTTGTTGCTTTTGTGGATACAGACTAACACGGCTACCCCCTGATACTATGCGCTTTGACGGTCTCTCTCCCTCTGAGGCGCGCACACACACACAGAGCATCATGATCCCTGCCAAATCTCTTTCGTTATTTGGTTTCACAGGCCCAGCAAAGGAAAATTTGTTCCAGGAAGCTTTCAGAAATCACCATGTGAAGTTTCCAGTCTGTATTCATTCTGTTTCCTCTAGTGCCACCTAATGGCAGAAAGAAAACTGCACTAAGGTTCTGCCAAACTGTTACCTAGAGGTCAGGGTGCTGGTAGCTCTCAGACTATGGGCTTGTCTTCACTATGGCGCCAAATCGGTGCCGCTGCGATCGAGCGTTCTCCCATCGACTTAATTAATCCTCAGTGAGAGACAGAAGCTATGTCAATGGAAGAGCATCCATTTCCCACTGACATCGTGTGCTGTAGACACCGCGTTAAGTCGCTCCTGGGGTGGTTTTTTACAACCCTGAGCAACATAACTTACCTCAACTTAAGCAGTTGTGTAGACAAGGCCTACGTCTACATGGATATCCAAGGTGTGCTTGCACCTTGGGTAGACATACCCATCCTAGCTTTCCCCCCACTAGCCTGGATAAAAGGAGCAGTGTAGATGCAGTGGGGTGGGCTTCAGCAAGGCGAGTAGGTATCTAGGGTTCCAGGCAGGCTTGTACAATATGGTTTTTAACACTAGTGCAGGTAAAGCTGACACGGGCTACGTCTACCTGAGATGCAGTCACACTGTGGACTGCAGTATAGATAGATCTTCAGAGTCCCCAACAAAGATCAGGGCCCCATTGTGCCAAGCACTGTACAGACAATATGGGTGTGTCTACACTGCCATTAACCGCCCACAGCTGGCCTGCATCAACTGGCTCGGGCTGTAAATCTGCTGTGTAGACGTTCAGGCTCGGGCTGGAGCCCAGTCCCCTGTGAGGGGGGAGGATCCCAGAGCCCAGTGCAATTACACAGCCCCATAGCTCAAGTCAGCTGACACTGGCCAACTGCAGGTGCTTAATTGACAGGCAGTCGCTACCAGCAGAAGCTAACGCTCCAAAGAGACACAAGGTGGGAGTCAGGGAATATTATATCACAGAGAGGAACAGAGGCACAAAGTGACTTGAGCAAAGTCACACAGGGGAGTCTGGCAGAGAGCTGAGAACTGAATGCAGAGCTCCTGACCCCCAGTCCATGAACCTAATCACAAGCTCATCTTTCCATTTTAAAGGCAACACAGCCACTCGCTCTTCCCGATGAAAGCTGCATGGCTTACTCCCTGAGCAGCATGCTAATATCTGTTAATATCAAGCACCAGTGTCAACAGATTATTGCTGCATATGGCCCTGATCTTGTAGCTAGGGGCACAAGGGCTCACACTGACATCTGTGCATCACTCCACTGGCTTCAGCCACAGCCAAGGGCTTCAAAGGAGGGCATAAAAAAGTCTATGGTGTACTCAGTTGTGAAATAGCTATAGGAACTAGATATTAGTGGCAGTATTCCCATAGTGACCAAGAGCCCCAGTCATGGACCACGGACCGCAAAGTGCTAGGTGCTGTACAAACACAAGTGAATGAACAGGATATATTGACATATTACCAGATAGAGAGAGCATATAAATCAGATACAGGTCAAATTACAAAGGATGAATATAAACAAATAACAAAAGTATGTAGGGACAAAATTAGAAAGACCAAGGCACAAAACAAGATCAAACTAGCTAGGGACATAAAAGGAAACAAGAAAACATTCTACAAATACATTAGAAGCAAGAAGAAGACCCAAGGACAGAGTAGGTCCGTTACTCAATGATGGGGGAAAGACAATAACAGAAAATGTGGAAATGGCAGAGGTGCTTAATGACTTCTTTGTTTCGGTTTTCACCAAGAAGGTTGGTGGCACCTGCACATCTAACATAGTGAATGCCAGTGAAAATGAGGTAGGATCAGAGTCTAAAATAGGGAAAAAACAAATCAAAAATTACTTAGACAAGTTAGATGTTTTTAAATCACCAGGGCCTGATGAAATGCATCCTAGAATACTCAAGGAGCGGACTGAGGAGATATCTGAGCCATTAGCGATTATCTTTGAAAAGTCATGGAAGATGGGAGAGTTTCCAGAAGACTGGAAAAGGGCAAATATAGTGCCAATCTATAAAAAGGGGAATAAGAACAACCCAGGGAATTACAGACCCGTCAGCTTAACTTCTGTACCAGGCAAGATAATGGAGCAAATAATTAAGCAATCAATTTGCAAACACCTAGAAGATAATAAGGTGATAAATAACAGTCAGCATGGATTTGTCAAGAACCCTGTACTTTCAAGTTGAGAGACAGTCTAAAGATGCTTTCAGGTGTGTTCATGTAGAGAAGCATGAATTTACAGTATTTGATGTATACGCTCTCTCTATCCTGTAATATGTCAATAAATCCTGTTTGCTCATTCATTTAAGCAAACTGGGATTTTTGTTTGTAACATCTCAGATATTTACTACCTGATGCTTTCTAAGGCTGTGTGTCTTCCCTGCAAACTGTAGGGATGTATTTATATCAAGAGCTAACTCCAGTTAGCTATCTCAATATAAAATCCTAGTTAGAGACAAGACACTGTATTTACCTTGGTGTCGCTAGTCAAGGGCAACCCCAGGTAGAAGGCATACAGTAGCATCTCAGAGTTACGAGCACCAGAATTACAAACTGAGCAGTCAACCACACACCTCATTTGGAACCGGAAGTACGCAATCAGGCAGCAGCCAGGGGGAAACAAATACAGTACAGTACTGTGTTAAACTACTAAAAAATTAAGGGAAAGTAGCATTTTTCTTCTGCATAGTAAAGTTGCAAAGCTGTATTAAGTCAATGTTCATCTGTAAACTTTTGGAGTTACAAATATTTCAGAGTTACGAACAACCTCCATTCCCAAGGTGTTCATAACTCTGAGGTTCTACTGTACATTTGACCTTAATTAATAAACAATAATGCCTCTGTCTTCTATTAGGGATACAAGGTGGGTGAGGTAAGATCTTTTATTGGAATAACTTCTGTTGGTGAGACAAGCTTTTGAGCCACACAGAGCTCCTCAGCATGTTTTTGCTTTTATAGAACTTATCAGTAGATTCCAAAGCACTTTACAAAAGGAGGTTATCCCCATTTTACAGATGAGGAAATGGAGGCACAGAACTTAAGAACTACCATACTTGCTTAGACCCTTAGTGCATTTAGCCTCGGGATCTCAAACAGGGGGTCATGACTCCTCAGAGGGTCACGAGGTTATTACGTGAGGAGTTGTGAGCTGTCAACCTCCACCCCGAAACCCCACTTCACTGCCAGCATTTACAATAGTGTTAAATATAAAAAAGTGTTTTTAATTTATAAGGGGGTGGTGTCACAATCAGAGGCTTGCTGTGTGAAAGGGGTCGCCAATTTAAAACTTTGAGAACCATCTAGCCCCGCATCCTGTCTCTAGCAGTGGCCTGTGCCAGAACTTCAGAAGGAGTGTACAGAGCAGGTCAGTTGGAGGGATCCACCCCTATTTTCCCTTCCCTGCTTTTGGCAGTCAGAAGTTTAGGGTAACCCCAAATATTGGGTTTTGTCCCTGACCATCATGGCTAATAGCCATTGCGGGACCTATTGTCCATGAACTCAGTTATACTTTTGGCCATCACAACATCCCATGGCAATGAGTTCCACGAGTTAACTGTGCTCTGTGTGAAAGAGTACTTCCTCTTGTTTGTATTAAACCTGCTGCCTGTTAGTGTCATTGGGTGACTCCTGGTTTTTGTAGTGTGGGAAAGTATAACCACTCTTCTATTCACTTTTTCCACACCAGTCATGATTTTATAGATCTCTCCCTCCTCAGTCATCTTGTTTCTAAGCTGATCACACCTAACGCTTTTAGTCTCTCCTCATATGAAAGCCATTCCACACCCTTTCCTGGTTTTGTTGCCCTTCTCTGAACCTTTTCCAGTTCCACTCTATCGTTTTTGAGATGGGGCAACCAGAACTGCACATGGTATTCAAGGTGTGGGTGCACAATGGATTTATATAGCAGCATTTGATATTTTGAGTCTTATTTTCCATCCCTTTCCTAATAGTTCCCAACATTGTTATTTTATTTGACCACTGCTGCACGCTGAGCTGAGCAAACTAACCACAGCAACTCCAAGATCTTTCTTGGGTGGTAACAGCTAAATGAGACCCCACCATTGTATACGTATAGTTAAGATTATTTCCTACTCCACCCCGCCCATATGTCTTATTCTTCACTCATCCATGTTGCATTTTGTCACTCAAAAAATGAAGCCACTTGCCCAAGGTCACCTGGCAGGCCAACAGCAGAGCTGGGAACAGATCCCAAATCTTCCAAACCCCCATTGGTGGTCTGCCCGCAAGGCCACACTGAGGTAGAAGCAGGGACGTGCACGGGAATTTAAATGTTATCACTTTTGGAGGGGCATGTTCTGTGCCCTCACCGTGGCCCCAGAGCCAGAGGAGTTCTGTGCCTCTGCCGATTATGGGGGGGGGACCTTGCCCCTGCTTTCCTTCCTCCTCCCCCCATGTGCACACCCATGGGTAGAATCATAGAATATCAGGGTTGGAAGGGACCTCAGGAGGTCATCTAGTCCAACCCCCTGCTCAAAGCAGGACCGATCCCCAATTTTTGCCCCAGATCCCAAATGGCCCCCTCAAGGATTGAACTCACAACCCTGGGTTTAGCAGGCCAATGCTCAAACCACTGAGCTATCCCTCCCCCCAGGGTAGAAGTAACCTGTCCCTAATCTCCTCTGAGAGAAGGTTACTGCAATGTAAAAAAGCATAACTGTTAGCAGTGAAGACAGCATAAAGGATCAAAACTAATCCAAGGGAAGCAACAGTCTGTAGAACTAAATGTTGGATTCAGGGGACTGGGAAACTTTGTCTGCCTAGTGCACAGCACCACACAAGTTACACAGAAGGACAATATATGGGCCTTCATATTGAGATTACATTTCTTCCTAATCCCTGTTGATGGTCAGCTGATGCCAGGAAGCATCCTATCTGTGGCTAACCCTAATGTTTATCCTAGTTACTAGTATGGGCCAGTCTTACTTATAGAAATGTCTAACCCTTTCATTTTTTTTAATGCACTATGCTCATGCTCAGGCAGCCCAGATACAAGTCTGACATGATTGATTGGGATCTCTATTAACAGGAAAGCCTGGGGACAGATTGCTTCCGCTGGCAGGTAGCCCAGTTGCCTTCATCAACATTCGGGGCCATGCTGCGTAGAAGGGGCTATGAACTGTTTTGACATCCCCACTGAGTGTTATGTTGTGTCTCTCTGTTTCTCTCTTATCCAAATGGAAATAAGCTAATTAGAGAGCACACCTGGGTAAAAGCAGGTTCACCTCAATATTGCATGGGATTAAGAAGAATGCAAGCACCCCTGGACACTGGTAGGCATGGTAGAGAGAGACCCAGACAGGCCACCAGAGCAGCAAGCCCATTACTGCACAGATGGCTCAGCAGAGGAGCGGAGGCTGAAGGCAAAGCTGGGTGCAGAACTGGGGATGGGGGAGGAGCTGGAGCTAGAGTTGGAGTTGGTCTGGGAGCAGAGCTGTGGCGGGGGCCAGACCTGAGCTGCGTGGGGGCTGGTCCAGACCTCGTGGGGGCTGGCCCAGGCCCTGCTGCATGCACCCCCCCCCCAAAATACATTCCTCCACACCCCCTAGGGGGGCACGCCCCAGACTTTTGGGACCATTGGTCTAACCTATGGCTCTGTTCAGCCGGCTCAGAGAGAGGAACCCCTCTTCCTAGAAATCCTGACTTCTGGGAGGGGCAGAGAAATAATTACACATACCCCCAAGCTAGGCCTGAGTAAACCCTGCCCTCAGGATAGGATGCTACAGTCCTAGCCAGAAGAAGGTAGCCCTGTCCCTACTTTTACATCCCAGTACAGCACTAACAGCTGCATGTTACTTATTAGTCAACAAGGAAACAGAGCTTTATGCTGCGGTTTGCCATAGGATAAGCCAGTGCCTAGGGCACTGGACTGGGGCTCAGAAGGCCTTGGTTCAAGTCCCAGCTCTGCCACAGAGCTGGGACTCGAACCAGGTGACCTTGGACACCCCACAATGTACTCTATGCCTCTGTGTTTCTCTGTCTATAAAATGGGGATAGCACTTCCTGACCTGGGGCACAGCCACAGGTGAGCCCAGTCCACCTATATCTGAACTTGTGTGAATGCAAAAGCTGGTGACCCGATCCACACCATGTGGAAGTCCTGGCTGAAGAGCAGGTGACTATTGGCCCATCTGCAGAATGCCATGGCCAGCAGGGAGTGGAGCAGCCTGAGCTGCAAACTTCTCCCAGCCCCTGACAACTTCAGCGAGAGCCTGGTCCCTCACAGCTGCTGACCTGTCCTCTACTTTTGGCTTAACCCATACCTGCCTGCAGCGATCAACCCTCTTCTCTGGCCAGCCCAGCCTGCAGGCTTCCTGCACTCAAATCCCTTCTATCCCCGTTATCCCGCCTACATGCCTGCCCCTGGCATTCAAATATAGGCCATTTAGATGATTTGCTGTGACATCAAACCTTTGGTGATTGCCTGTCCACCGTACGTTGGAGCCCACGCAAATTTCCATGCTGAGCTACACCGCTTCTCCCTACCTCAGCGGGGCATTGGGGGTATAAAATATTCTAATGACAGCGAGGCGTTCACACACTGCAGCGATGAGAAGCCATATGAGCAGGAGGATGGAACTTCACCCTATGGTCCCAGCAGCTTTGACCAAACCCTGGAGAGCCACATGCTGATCCCCCAGGAAGAGCTCACATAGCCACAGAGCAAGAGGAGGGGACTCTGGGCACAAGCTTTGTACAACCAGGACAGAAGTTGGACGGATTCTCCTCTCACACCAGCAGCGCCATAGTGTGATTGCAATGGAGAGAACCCGCCACTGACACCAGCGTAATGAGCGGAACTGGACCAAGATTTTTAATATTTTGCCATTTTAAATGGGAACAGACCGTTTTGCTGATGGAGGGTGTGGGATTATTTCAGACCTTGGCTTCAGCGAGTAGAGAGGCAAGAATCCCTCCCTCTGAGGCCAGGATCAGTGCATGTGATCCGAACACTGCCCCCATGGAGGGACAGAGAAATCACATACTGGTATCCAAGCCACCCGTGTTTGCTGCTGTCCGGCAATGGGCTGGTTTTATGTGCCTGGCTTAGAATCATAGAATCATAGGACTGGAAGGGACCTCAAGAGGTCATCTAGTCCAGTCCCCTGCACTCAGGACAGGACTAAGTATTATCTAGACCATCCCTGACAGGTGTTTGCCCAAGCTGCTGGCATATCACTAGCAGCCTCTGCTCCCGAAGGGCTGCACCTGCCTGCTGTTCACCTGCCAGGAGGTTCGGCGATGCATGCTGTACCTGGGGCAGGGCAGACATGGTCTGAAGCTGGAGGAATCACACGGATCTGCCCTTGGTTTACAGAGGGGAAATGGGTGAGTTGCTGCCCAAGAGGAGGGTCGCTCACGCTTGAGACACTTAGCACTTAGAACAGATCACTTCAGAGGTGAAGTCCAAGGCCATCCCCAGGAAGGACCCATGCACACCACAACTCTGCAGACTACGACAGATTTTTGACTAAACTCTACCGCCAGTTGGAACATTAGTTTATTATTTCTATTCCACCAGCACCCAGAGGCCCCCAGAATTGGGCCCCCTTTGTGCAAAGTGCTGTACAAACAAACGTTAGGAGTCACTGTCCTACAGACCTTACAATCTAGACTACATTGAAGGCTCCTTGTTTCATCTCAGACTTATTACTATTTACTGATAGCAGTGCCTAGGAGCTTCAGTCATGGACCAGGACCCCACTGTGCTAGGCACTGTACAAACAGAACTGAAAGCCCCTGCCCCAAACAGATTACAATCTAAATCCAAGGACCAGCTACCTGCTTCAGCTCGTGCTACTTCCAAGCCCACGGGAGTTCTGTTCAAGCATTGAGCTCTCCTTTCACTCCTCCCCCTCTCAAGCGGTAGAGCTTCAGCTCCTGTGGGCCAGAGAAAATAATGCACCTTAACGTACTTAGCAAGTAACAGAGCAGGATAAAGTCAAGGGGGAAACCTGCAACATTCTACATGCTCCACCCCTAAGGACTGAAGAATTTCACCCAGCCATTGAGGGGTGCATTGCAGGAAAGAGCTTTCAGTCCCACAACAGCAACCAAAGTAGCCCCTGCAATTCAGCAGCAAGGAATGGAGTTCTCCCACTGTAAGGAAAATACTGCAGTTGTCAGCCCGCTGATCTGCTGTCTCTCGCACGACACTTGTATGGCTCCCTCACCACAGTATGGGAGTGTGCTGTCCACCCTCCGGGCCAACACACGGGACTGAACCAGGAAACTTCAGATGTAAAAAGCACAAGCTACTTGAGCTAAAGCTCCACCGATAGAAGCCTGTTACAGACCTTCTCTGTGTATTAGCACACAGCGGGACCTGTGCCACTGACCTGTGCCTGGGTCTGAATCACAGCTCGTAAGGTTAGCAACGTGGCAGAAATTGGTGACTGTTTGGAAACAGGGAGCTCTTACCAGTGCCTTTCATTTAATCAGAACATTACAGCTCCCCAGGTGCTTTAGATTGGGATGGGGAGACGGCTGGGTGAATGGGACTGGCCACTTAATCCAGAGTTAATCCTCTGGGCTGTTATCCGAAGCTGTGAAGACACAGAATAATACCATCTCTTTCTGGTGATTAAAGAACTGCTCCCAAGAGCTTCGAGATTCTGCTCAGTAATACGGGGCAATTATAGCGCACCTTTCCTCCCATGCTTTGTAATCACAAAAGGTCCCTTTCTGCTGTCCTCCTTCAGGCAAAACGGGCCTTCCATGGGAGTTGTGCCTGGGTGGGGACTGAGGTTCAATCCTGCAAGGTATCAAGCGATCCTGAGTAACACTGAACATTCTCAACACTCGCTAAGGTCAAAGAGAACAAAGGGTGCTCAGCGGCCTGCAGGATACCAGCCTCAAATGAGCATCACAAGCTTTGGCCTTAAACAATTCATGCAGGAGCCTTTGGATTCTCAGAAGACACACTCTGGCCAATGCAACAGTCTCATGTGAACCCAGGAACGAGATGAGCCCTGTTTAAACACACGGCTCGGTTTATTGTTTAACAGCTCTGTTTAGCTTTTCATGAGGACATGAATTAGAACAGGTTGGGTTTCTTAGACTGGGAGGAGCAGCCTTTGCCATTTGATTACTCCTTGCTTGTTCTGAACACAGAGCAAAACAAGCAATAAATTAAGTGTCAATTTAATGACACTCTGTCAATTAAGTGGTGGTTGATCCTCCCTTTCCTTGTACATTGTATAAGCATGTTACACAGCGGCAAATGACATCAAATTGTAATGGTAGCATTTTATACCCACTTTGCACAGATGCAAGTGACAACAATGTTCAGGGCAATGGGAAAAAAAACAAGGTCTGGCTCTCAGGGATTTGGTTACAGAATATAGATTTTTCTTCTCCTCAAGGAGCCTGATCCTTGGGACCAGCTCAGCTGCATTTGCTACAAGATCCAAGTGGCAGAAGGGCAGGAGAAAGTAGCTGTATCTCCTGAGGCTACTGGGGGCTGGCTCAGCTCCTGATACATTCCAGAGCAGCCTCATTGCTGCTCTAATCTATAACCCCTTGCAAGGGTGCTGCAAGAGGACATTGTGGTGATTGAGGATTGTCGGAGGTGAAATCCTGGCACTATTGAAGTCAATGACATGACTCCCACTGACTTCAGCAAGGCCAGGATTTCACCCACCATACCTACACTGTGTAAGGATTCCCTAACAGCTACTCACTCACGCCAGCTTGCACCACAGGGGCTAAATCCATCCCCTGAGTTATGTGCAATGCAATTCAGCCAGCCCTGCATTTGATACTGAAAACCCTAAGGATGGGCGAGCCATCAGGATAAAGTACATTTTATGATACTCCTCCCTTCTGAACGCCTCCTGTCCCTTGACCCAAGGCTACACTATGTTCTCCTAACCAGTGATGAGCTGGAGCTGGTTCGCACTGGTTCGCTGGAACCGGCTGTTAAATTTAGAAGCCCTTTTAGAACCGGCTGTCTCTTCATCTGCTTTGTTTCTCCTTTATATTTGTTGGTCAGAGTACTGAGGGCCCAGTGTAATTACTTTTTTACTGCTGGGACAGCTATTGATTCTCATAACAGGAGGTGACAAAACTCCTGCTTCGAGCAGGGGGTTGGACTAGACGACCTCCTGAGGTCCCTTCCAACCCTGATATTCTATGATTCTACGAGTGTGGGGATGTCAGAACCTCATTTCTGTCGATATTATTTGTACTTCTCTAGCCCCCTTTACAATGGTATCTCAGCACCTCGTAACCTGTAATTATCAATCCTCACCACTTCCCTGGGAGGCTGGGCAGTGCTATTATTCCCACATTACAGATGGGAAGTGGAGGCACAGAGAGGCTAAACGACTTGCCCAAGGTCCCACGGGAAGTCTGTGGCAGAGCACAAAACTGACCCCTGGTATACCAACTCCTAGGCTCATGCCCTAACCACTGGGCCACCTCAGTTCTCCTATCTCTTAGCAATAAGATTCTGCCATCACTTTCCTCCATCAAGAACCAGCTAAACAGGCTGGCATCGATGTCAGCGGAACATCAGCCCCACCTGTTTTTGTACAATAGCAGTAAGGCAGTGAGTTGCAAGTTATTTGCTTGGAGAACACTTTTATAAAAAGTTACACTGGAAAATCAAATGGCATTGGTGATACAACGGGGCTGTCTGTTACTAAGCAACTTCCTGCGGGGTGAGTGGGGGCAGGACACCAGGGACCCAGAGAAAATGTACACCTGCCTTCCTGCTCCTTTTATCACTCTTTTTTTAATGTTGCCTTTCCTTGGGGCAGTAGTTTTGTGCTGTCTTTCTTGTCGGTGTCAAGGCTCTGTGATGTACAGAGACCCCAGCCTCTAGATCGCACTACGCACTAGAGAAGTCTAGATGCTAGACTTCCCAGGCCACTGCACCCACTGAGAATTCACCATAGCTGAGGGAGGTGAGCTGCAAAGGAACCGCTGCAGCTCCAAGGCCCATTCTACGCTGTCATAGAATCATAGAATATCAGGGTTTGAAGGGACCTCAGGAGGTCATCTAGTCCAACCCCCTGCTCAAAGCAGGACCAATCCCCAATTAAATCATCCCAGCCAGGGCTTTGTCAAGCCTGACCTTAAAAACTTCTAAGGATGGAGATTCCACCACCTCCCTAGGTAACCCATTCCAGTGCTTCACCACACTCCTAGTGAAAAAGTTTTTCCTAATATCCAACCTTGACCTCCCCCACTGCAACTTGAGACCACTGCTCTTTGTTCTGTCATCTGCCACCACTGAGAACAGCCGAACTCCAACCTCTTTGGAACCCCCCATCAGGTAGTTGAAGGCTGCTATCAAATCCCCCCTCACTCTTCTCTTCTGCGGACTAAACAAGCCCAGTTCCCTCAGCCTCTCCTCATAAGTCATGTGCCCTAGCCCCTAATCATTTTCATTGCCCTCTGCTGGACTCTCTCCAATTTGTTCACATACTTTCTGTAGTGGGGGGGGCCCAAAACTGGACGCAATACTCCAGATGTGGCCTGACCACTGCCGAATTCCCCTTAGGCAGCTCTAGGCTTCCCTGCCCAGGAATTCCCCCACATGAGGGAAATCCCCAGCTGACCAGTTGGGCCAGTCTAGCGGGGCCCAAAATCCAGCCTTTGCTACCTAACTCAGTCCCACCTGCATTCAGATCGGTATCCATGGCTACCGTAAAACCAACTCTAAGATCTTGTATACACAAGAAAGGTGCACCAGGGTAAGGTGCTATTTTAAAGCAGTGATAAAAGATGCATGGACTCACTTTGTGTCAAGCCAGGCTCAGTTCAGTTTAGTTGAAGTCAGACAGGAACATGTTTAAGCTAAACCAATAAGCCACTTGTAAAGTGAAATAAGATTGTCTACACAGCTTCTAGCCCCGCTTTCACTGAATCGGTCTAAATTCATGCCTCAAGCTATCCTACTGCAGCTCTCTCAAGTGAGTTTCCAATGCACCTGCCTCTGTTATCCTCACAGTGAAGGTACACATGCTGTGCGACTTGGCTTCCTTCTACTACGAGCAGGGGTTTGATAAGGGGTTGAGAGCAGCACTGACCAGAGCAGGCTTGGCCTTTATAGATTGCCTTGTCTTGTTTCAGGGTCTCCCAGCTCTAGGGCTTCAGAGTCATGAGCCAGGTTCTGGTAGCACACAATGATGCTGCCCTCAAACCACGGCACACGGGAATGCGTGTAACTGAGAAAGGAGGTGTTGGCTGAGGCACAAAGTTTGCCCTTTGGTGGAAGGGCCGGGGGACCTTTAATGCTCTCCTAGTGTGACCAAAAAAAAAAAAGAGCCAGAAGGAAATGTGATTACAATATATAACTGCACCGCTCCATTGGAGCAGCCCCAGTATGGCATGGCAATGCAGGCACTGGGTGCAAGGCATGGACATATACCCTGCGCTGGTCCAGAGACCTTGGATTCAGGCATACAGGAAGAAGCAGGGGCAGCATGTCCCCCATTCACCTTAGAGAAGGAGTGAGTAGCAAAGTGTGGAGCTTTGGCTCCACCCCGCCCCCCACCATCACCACAATTAGTCAGCACAGCTGAACTGGTGCATGGGGGTGTTATTTGCTGCTGGTATATGCCAGGAGCAAAGAATACCCCCTCCAACCCAAGGAGAGAGGGAATTGGGCCTCAGGGCTGTGCCTAGAGACACAGTCTAGCCCTAGTTTCAGAGTAACAGCCGTGTTAGTCTGTATTCGCAAAAAGAAAAGGAGGACTTGTGGCACCTTAGAGACTAACCAATTTATTAGAGCATGAGCTTTCGTGAGCTACAGCTCACTTCCTCAGATGCATATCGTGGAAACTGCAGCAGGCTTTATATATACACAGAGAATATGAAACAATACCTCCTCCCACCCCACTGTCCTGCTGGTAATAGCTTATCTAAAGTGATTTCCCTAGCATCTCAGGGTACATCTATACTGAAATAAGATACCTGTTGCACAGCCGAACATGGCCCAGGTCAGCTGACTCAGGCTCATGGGGCTAAACATTGCAGTGTAGGTGTTAGGCCTCGGGATAGAGCCTGGGCTCAGGGACCTCTCCCCCACTGTGGGGTCCCACAGCTCAGGCTCCAGCCCGAGCCAGAACCTCTACACAGCAATTTCAGAGCCCGGCAGCCTGAGCCCACTCACCTGGGCCAGTCGCGGGTGTTTAATTGCCCTGTAGATGTACCCTCAGTGCCGGTCGTGCCATCTGTAAAATGGAGCTCGCACTTCCCTGCCTGGCTGAAGGGTTAGGAGGATTAACTAGGTAGCTTGGTAAAGCACAATGGCTCTGACCAAAGATGTGAGGTGAAGGTGCAAAGGCTGCTGTTTATCACCTTTACATTCCCCCAATCCCTGACTGCCAGGGGCTGGTTCCACCTCCTTGCACACAATGATGCTGCCCTCAAACTGCTTCAGGGCTGCTCTAAATTAGGCTACCTAGTAATAGCCCCCAAGGGTCTATTTCCTCAGTCAGGGATCACCCGAGCCCCCTCCCATAGCCCATACCCCAACCCCCAACCCCGAGCCCCCTCCTGCACCTCAAACCCCTCATCCCCAGCCACACCCCCAGAGCCCACACCCCCGGCCCAGAGACTGTACCCCCTCCCACACCCCAAGCCCCTGCCCCAGCCCAGAGTCCCCTCCCATGCTCCAAACCCCTCAGCCCCAGCCCAGAGCCTCCTCCTGCACCCCAAACCCCTCATCTCCGGCCCCACCTCAGAGCCCACAGCTCCAGCCGGAGCCCTCACCCCCTCCCGTACCCCAATCCCCTGCCCCAGTCCGGTGAAAATGAGCGAGTGAGCGAGGGTGGGGGTAGAGCGAGGGAGGGAGGGGGGATGGCATGAGTGGGGGTGGGGCCTCAAAGAAGGGGCGGGGCAGGGCCACCAGGTGGGGCAAGGGAGTTCCGTTTTCTGCAAATAGAAAGTTGGCAACCTTACTCCTGGAAGATGTGAATCGTGGAAGCTTTACTGACCATGCAGCCTTTAAGTCGGAGCTAGCTGACTATTTAGAACGACCTGAATTGCAATGAACTCCTTTCAAGTTAATCAAGGTGAGAGTTATTTAGGGAGGAATCTTCAAAAGTGAGTCAGGAGCACATTCCCCATTGAAAAGCAATGGGAGTTCAGTGCCTAACTACATTAACTGCTTTAAAAATTCTCAGCCTTAGTGCCTACCTTTTATTCGCAGTGTCTACACTACCACTGTCAGCAAAACATATGTCACTCAGGGGGTTGAATATTCCACCCCCCTGAGCAACATAAGTTACACTGACATCAGCATTCGTGTGCATAGCACTATGCTGGCAGGAGAGCTTCTGCCGTTCGTGGAGGTGGTTTTATTATGCTGACAGGAGAGCTGCAGCGCTGTGCGTGTAGACATGGCCTAAGTGTGGGGCTTTCAGTGCTTTTTGTTTGTGTGAGGGGATTCGAAAAGCTTTTGCAACTGATTCTTGAAGTCCTTCCAGTCCTCTAGTCCCCTATAGGCCAGCCCCGCCACTTGTGACACAGGAAGGAGTCTGCCAATAGGGGGATAAAGCAGAACATTGGCACGTTCTGCGGCAGATACAACAGAGCAAATGCCAAGAGAATGATCCCAGCTCAGAAACTATCTGAACATGCCCTTTCAAACAACTCCCTGTGCTCTACCTTCTGACAGCCCCCCGCAGCCAAATTGTTCATTCCGGCCCTTCCTATTAGGGCTGGTCGAAAGTTTTCCATCAAAACAGTCTTGCTGGAAAATTGGGTTTCACTATTTTTGGGGGGCAGAATTCCGCCTTTCCATGGAAAATGCCTTTTTGTTGTTGTTGAAAAACAAACACCCAAAAATCAGGTTTTAGCCAAAAATGAAATATTTTAATTCTGAAATGCTGCTGCAGTGCCTGAAAGGAGTTGTAGCTCACACACAACTCATGACTCCGTTCTCCTCTATAGACTGGATTCCCCTGCCATACTTCATCTCCCATGATGCAACACAGCCATGCAACTGCTATAATACAACCTAACTTCCCCAATGGGGGAGAGTGTGGTGCATCACGGGAGATGTAGTCCAACCAGAGAGTCTGGCCTATGGAGGAGAACAGGAGCATGAGGCATCTGGACTACAATTTCCACGAGGCATAATAGCAGCATTTCAGTTTCCAGCTCAAAACTGAAAGTTTCCACTAAAAAGTCCATTTTCTACCAGCTGTACGCATTCTATCCCCCCTTGACTACAGAGCCTTCCTTTCTGGCCACACACACAGAACTACTTGTCTATCCGTGAAAATACAGCTCCTAAAGTCATCTTCTCAGCTCATCTATTTGACCAAATTACTTTTTTTCAAATACTTCCTTCATCCCATCTAATTTAAGATGCACCAACATCAGTGTTCCTTCACTGACTTCTATAGTGGTTACTCTGGATGTATGCAGACATAACAGACCAGAACCTCAGCTGACCATGTTTTTTTTCCCTGAAATCAATATTTACTAGATGGGATGGGGCATTTCAGAGTCAATACAATTTCTTCAGAATATGAGAAACTTTATTAGAACATAGTTGTTTGTTTTGGCTTTTTACAAGCAATTTTCAGACTGTTAAAAAGATAATGGATGTAATTAAAAACCAAGAACGAACAGTGCAGAGCATAATACAATATTGACTTTTGCAGCTCTCACTTTTGAAAGTGAGATGAGTTTTATTGATTTTTTTAAAACACTTCATATAAATTCCACAGACAAAACCTTAAAAAAAATTGAGGTTGACTAAGTGCAACATGCCAAAAGACAAACCCCAATAAGCAAGGAAATACCAAATTATAGACCAGACCTCTTCAGTGCTACTAACTCAGCTCTTGGAGCCACATGATTACACAAGAATCTCAGCTTTCACTTTAAAAAGCCCTCCTGGGAGCAGAGGACTGGACGGGACTTCCAGGTTCATCAACTTCAGTCTCCTGATATCACAAGTACCTAGTCATATAATCCCATTCATAAATCTATCTTTTTGTTGTAGAGAAGAGAGTGAAACCAAAAATCCTAAAGGCTCAAAACCCAGAAAGCAAATAAAAACCAAAACAAAAGAACAATGTATTACTTTAAAATCATGATTTTTAAAGCCATTTTCAGGATTTTTGGGGGGTCTGGCTCATGATTTTTGAATGCATAGGCTTAACAATACTGGCTCTTAACTATACATTTGAACATAAGAACATAGGAATGGCCATACTAGGTCAGACCTAGAGATTCATCTAGCCCACTATCCTGTCTTCCAACAGTGGCCAATGCCAGGTGCTTCAGAAGGAATGAACAGAACAAGTGATCCATTCCCTGTTGTCCATTCCCAGCTTCTGGCAAATAGAGGCTAGGGACACCATCCCTGCCCATCCTGGCTAATAGCCATTGATGGACCTGTCCTCCATGAACTTATCTAGTTCTTTTTTGAATCTTGTTATAGTCTTGGCCTTCACAACATCCTCTGGCAAAGAGTTCCACAGGTTGACTGTGTGTTATGTGAAGAAATACTAACTTTTGTTTGTTTTAAACCTGCTGACTGTTAATTTCATTTGGTCACCCCTATAGTTCTTGTGTTATGAGAAGGAGTAAATAACACTTCCTAATTTACTTTCTCCACACCAGTCATGGTTTTATATCATATCCCCCTTAGTCATCTCTTTTCCAAACTGAAAAGTCCAAATCTTTTTTCTCTCTCCTCATATGGAAGCCGTTCCATACCCCTAATAATTTTTGTTGCCTTTTTCTGAATCTTTTCCAATTCCAATATATCTTTTTTGAGATCCACACAGCAAGTTCATACTGGCAGTAACAGACTCTGGCTTATCACAAAAAAATGTCTCTTGCCCACCACATACAAGGAAACACAATACACATTCACACCTCCCACAATACAGTGCAATTGCAAAATCCCAATTACAGCCTTAGCCACATGAGCCGGTATTAGGTGTCGCCATATCTGCCCAAGTTGAGAGCATGGGGTGTTATAAATTTAGGGGAGAGGTTGAGGTTGTAACTTAACTGTTTGTGGGCTCTGAGTTTCATTTAGATGAAAAATCGGAAAGATAACAACCCAGGGATGTGTTATCGAGAGGGCACCAAATGAAAGGTCAGACATTGGAAACTAAGTGCCCCCTTGGCAGAGTGCCGACCCAGATCACCCCCCAGTGACACAGCAAGGCACTGCTGCAGACACACCACCCTCAGCTCCCTCTTGTTTCTCCCAAATACTTTGTTTGTTGTCCAGCTCACTTAAAGTAATATTCTCCTTCCAGCGTCCAGTTTGAAAAAGTAGCTAAAGCTTCCTTTAGCCCTTGAGGCCCAAAACCAGGCTCAGCCAAGAGCTGGGTTTTTATCCTGGTCATGAGATACCACCTGCCTCCCCCTCCCTCCCCACCCACCCACCGACCCACCCACACACACACTTACACTTAGAGAGCTTACCTGCTGCTCCCTTTAACACCTCTTCCTTAAAGGGGCAGTGTCATGGAAAGGGTAGGCTGACCCCAAGGCCTCTGACGCCTTAGAGGGGCCAGGCCACCCTGTTGTCGTCCCCTTCTCATAGTCATTGTAAAGCATAAACTTATTAACACATTTCTTTTCAAATCCCCAGAGAATGTAGTCTTTGTTCTCAGATAATGTGCTATAAATGTGAGGAGGATATGCCTGTGACACAGGTGGCAATTTCTGGCAGTATCTTTGGGAGATGTCACTGCATTAAGTGCCTGCATCACAGTGGACCAGGGACTGTCTGTAATTCCATGGGCAGGGTGACCACAGCCTTCCAGGAACTAAGAACAGAGGGGGGAGATTAGCCAAATACATTCAGGTTTTAACGGCTCCCAAGAGGCTCACATAGACTGGTTCAAACTGGATTCTCCAGAGACCATCCGGCAAAGAAAGGAGTTTTGTATAAATAGCCTGAATTTAAACTGATGCAGGGCCTGCTTTCTGATCCAGTAAGCAGACAGGTCATTCTCCACAAGGGAGGGCCCCATCCTTCCTTGGAAAGTTTGGAAGGACTTGATCTATGTGTGGGTGCTCGTTACGAGCAAAGGTTATGAACTTGTAACTGCAGAAAAACCCAAGGGTAGGACTTGAAGGACTGGCTACCTACCAGAGTCCTTGCTGGAGCCAGGGTGATCTCTGGTAAGCTTATTAGCATGAATGTAGGTTCTTTTATTTTTAATGTTTTTTCTGTAATGCTTTCACCTTAAGCATAAATGTGCTTGCTTAAAAAGATCTGTGTGGTAATCTAAGATCCCTCTAAGATGGGCGGCTGGGTGGCCACGCACCAGGCTATCAAGAACCATGCAGGCACACAAGCACAGGGGCCTGGAATGGAGAGGAGAGAGGTAGGAAGCGAGCAGGGCTGCAGCGAGGAGAGGCACCTCTCCCCAGCCCCCAGCCCCGGGCTGATGTGGCAAGAGAGGGCAGGGGGGAGTCCTCTCTCTTTGCCACAGCCCCAGGGCAGCCTGCACCCCGAACCCCTCATCCCCAGCCCCACCCCAGAGCCCACACCCCCAGCCAGAGCCCTCACCCCCCCGACCCCTCCCCGACCCCAACCCTCTGCTGCAACCCTGAGCCCCCTCCCACACTCTGAACCCCTCAGGCCCACCCCCGCCACATATCAACTCCATATTGGTGCACATAACAAAATTCATTCCACACATGGATGTAAAAAGTTAGAGAGTTACTAACTTATCACTAAAAAGAAAAGGAGGACTTGTGGCACCTTAGAGACTAACCAATTTATCTGAGCATGAGCTTTCGTGAGCTACAGCTCACTTCATCGGATGCATACCGTGGAAACTGCAGCAGACTTTATATATACACAGAGAATATGAAACAATACCTCTTCCCACCCCACTGTCCTGCTGGTAATAGCTTATCTAAAGTGATCATCAGGTGGGCCATTTCCAGCACAAATCCAGGTTTTCTCACCCTCCACCCCCCCACACAAATTCACTCTCCTGCTGGTGATAGCCCATCCAAAGTGACAACTCTTTACACAATGTGCATGATAAACAAGTTGGGCTATTTCCTGCACAAATCCAGGTTTTCTCACATCCCCCCCACCCCCATACACACACAAACTCACTCTCCTGCTGGTAATAGCTCATCCAAACTGACCACTCTCCAAGTTTAAATCCAAGTTAAACCAGAACATCGGGGGAGGGGGGTAGGAAAAAACAAGGGGAAATAGGCTACCTTGCATAATGACTTAGCCACTCCCAGTCTCTATTTAAGCCAAACGTAATAGTGTCCAATTTGCAAATGAATTCCAATTCAGCAGTTTCTCGCTGGAGTCTGGATTTGAAGTTTTTTTGTTGTAATATCGCAACTTTCATGTCTGTAATCGCGTGACCAGAGAGATTGAAGTGTTCTCCGACTGGTTTTTGAATGTTATAATTCTTGATGTCTGATTTGTGTCCATTTATTCTTTTACATAGAGACTGTCCAGTTTGACCAATGTACATGGCAGAGGGGCATTGCTGGCACATATCACATTGGTGGATGTGCAGGTGAACGAGCCTCTGATAGTGTGGCTGATGTTATTAGGCCCTGTGATGGTGTCCCCTGAATAGATATGTGGACACAGTTGGCAACGGGCTTTGTTGCAAGGATAAGTTCCTGGGTTAGTGGTTCTGTTGTGTGGTATGTGGTTGTTGGTGAGTATTTGCTTCAGGTTGCGGGGCTGTCTGTAGGCAAGGACTGGCCTGTCTCCCAAGATTTGTGAGAGTGCTGGGTCATCCTTTAGGATAGGTTGTAGATCCTTAATAATGCGTTGGAGGGGTTTTAGTTGGGGGCTGAAGGTGACGGCTAGTGGCGTTCTGTTATTTTCTTTGTTAGGCCTGTCCTGTAGTAGGTAACTTCTGGGAACTCTTCTGGCTCTATCAATCTGTTTCTTTACTTCTGCAGGTGGGTATTGTAGTTGTAAGAAAGCTTGACAGAGATCCTGTAGGTGTTTGTCTCTGTCTGAAGGGGTTGGAGCAAATGCGGTTGTATCGCAGAGCTTGGCTGTAGACGATGGATCGTGTGGTGTGGTCAGGGTGAAAGCTGGAGGCATGCAGGTAGGAATAGCGGTCAGTAGGTTTCCGGTATAGGGTGGTGTTTATGTGACCATTGTTTATTAGCACTGTAGTGTCCAGGAAGTGGATCTCTTGTGTGGACTGGACCAGGCTGAGGTTGGTGGTGGGATGGAAATTGTTGAAATCATGGTGGAATTCCTCAAGGGCTTCTTTTCCATGGGTCCAGATGATGAAGACGAAAGCTCATGCTCAAATAAATTGGTTAGTCTCTAAGGTGCCACAAGTACTCCTTTTCTTTTTGCGAATACAGACTAACACGGCTGTTACTCTGAAACCTAACTTATCACTGCTGGCAATTACACTGTTTACAGCCTCTGAGAAGAAACCCAAAGCAGCCCTGCTCAGGCAGTCTGACTTGCTGGGGAATTCACAGTGAAGGCCATGAACTATGCAGCCTGGAAATGACCCAGTCAGGAGGGAGAGAGACGTAGGTCTCTGACCAAGAGAGGTGGTAGCTGGGGAGCTGGAAGCCTGGACCACAGAGGGGGGAAATGAGGTGCAATTTCTTTGAATTGTGACATCATAGTTGTGATACAGAGCAAAGAGGTTGAGAAATCCCTGCTCTATGTGACAAATTGAACCCTGCTTCAATAGCGAGATGCTAGCATGCCTGAATAATAATAATGCATAAAAGCTGGAATGTCTTGCTCAAGAAGTTACAATTGGCGGATAGAACCTTTTACTGTGGTGGGACACTGGTCCAAATTCAGCAAACATCAGCAGAGACCAAAAGTTGTTACTGTCTTTAACTAGCACCATAGGTGTACATGGCACTTTACAGGCAAGTAAAAACATGATCTAAAAGCTTACTCCTGTATGTGACTGACTTTATTCCCATGTGCAGACCCATTGAACTCAATGGGACAGCTTTGAGATGAGTAAAGTTACTATGTGTGTTTGCAGGATCAGGCCCTCTGGAACAGATCCTGAGACTCTTACTCACTGTAACTAATACTATACTTTACTATATGTTCCATTCTATGCATCCAATGAAGTGGGCTGTAGCCCACGAAAGCTTATGCTCAAATAAATTTGTTAGTCTCTAAGCTGCCACAAGTCCTCCTGTTCTTTGTTCTTGTAAGTAGTACCTTATCCCATTGAA
Organism: Lepidochelys kempii; assembly: GCF_965140285.1. Lineage (NCBI taxonomy): Eukaryota > Metazoa > Chordata > Testudines > Cheloniidae > Lepidochelys > Lepidochelys kempii. Next base: position 261,907,398 of record NC_136381.1, read on the forward strand.
ATCAATGGGTTGACTCACAGGGTAAGATAGTACTCAGAGTGGAGATGGTAGAATCAGGCCCCAGGGTCTTATCTGGTGAGGTGCTAAGCACCCTCAATGGAAGTTGAAGAGGAAGGATAAGGGGTATAGTAGAATCTAGATATACTTTGCACATCTTGTTGGTTATCTGTTTTTAATGATCATACATCATAATTTGAGGGAAAGTTCAGACAAAAGTTAGGAGGAGATGAGGTCGGTGTGACTCAGGGATCCCTTTGTTGCTAACGGGAAGAGAGTTTTACAGGATTCCCTGGGTCATACATATGCATAACAGCTCACCAAGGCTGGCACGTGAGGTCGCTATTGAGGGCCCATAGCCCACTGATCATCACAATCATTGTGAGCACTGTGATGTGAGTAAAGATAATATTTAAGGAGTTATGTATCTATACTAAATATTATGTTCTTAAGGTCTTGCAATTAAGGCAGGTCACCAGGAGGTGACGTACCTCTGAAAGGTTTCCTTCAGGCAGGCAATAACAGGTGTCTATCTCTGTCTCCAGTGATGAGCTGCCAAAATCTTAACAACCAGTTCCCTCCTCACCCCACGAGGGGGGTCATACCCCAACCCCGGGACCCTGGCGCCATTCCTCCCCCCCCCCCCCCCGACTGCCCCCGGAACCGGGCAGGAGGGTCTCGTGGGCCACCATAGTGGGTGCCCACTCCCCCCGCCCCTAAGAGCCAGAGGGACCTGTCGGGGGATGTGGGGAGAGTCCCAGTGGTGCTTACCTGGGGCAGCTCCCAGGAAGCATCTGGCAGGTCCCTCTGGCTCCTAGGGATGGGGGAGCGAAGCTAGGGGCGGAGCAGGGGGAGTGGCTTCTCCCCCCACTGATCACATCAAAAGTGGCGCCTTAGGCGCTGACTCCATGGGTGCTCCGGGGCTGGAGCACCCATGGGAAAAAAAACGGCAGCTCCCCACCCCGCGACCGGCCCCAGCTCACCTCCACTCCGCCTCTGCCCCTGAATGCACCGCCCCGTTCTGCTTCCCCCCACCCCGCCCCCTGCTTCCCGCGAATCAGCTGTTCGCGTTAATCCAGCCCTGGATGGGGCTCATATAAGTACTTAACGTTTCTAACCTGCAGTAAAGGCAGAACTAACTATGGGTGTATACAAAACCTGAGCTAGTGTCTGCGTGAGGAGATGTGTCCCGCTTAGGAACAGATATTTAGTGAAAGTCCCTGGGAGCTGCTACTCGGACTTCTGCTGTTCCTGATCTCTATAAATGACCCAATAAAAAGGGGCTCAGATGTAAACCTAAGCCACTTTACGAGGCTGTAAGCAAAGGGAAAGGTACATCCTGGACACCCTTTCAGATACTCCCCTCCCTCACAGGAGAAATACATTAAAAACCGTGAGATGCTCCGATACCATGGAAATGGCGGCCAGGTACGTTCCACGGCTGGTGTGTTGATACAGAGGAAGCGATGGCTGCAGTTCGGTAGGACTGACAGCATGATGTACTGTTCTGCTGGAAATACCGGCAGATGGTTGTGGTTGTTAAGATCCCCTGGCCTTTCTCTTCAGAGGAAAGTTGTTAATGCTGGTGTCCTGGATTAATCGCAGTGCAGGTCACTACATTCTGCCTTCCTACATTCCCCCTGCAGAGCGGCGATGCTCAAGCTGTGGTCTGCAGGCCACTGGCTGTCTCTGGAGAGCCAGCTAGTCCCATGGTACTGGCTCCTCCTCCTCGTTTCCAGCTACAAGTGTCAACCCTGTGAGACCGGCTTCAGAAGAGGCAGCTCCCAGCTACAGTGACAGCAACAGCTCTGTATTACTGATAGCACTATTCATCCAAGGACCTCTGAGCACTTCATGTTAGGAACCATCACAACAGCCCTTTCAGAGCACTGTACAGGTAGATAGGCCACCTAAGGAACACCTGGATCAGGGGAATTGTCCCAGGTCTCACCCAGTCAATGGCAGAGGATAGAAGTGAGGAACTCTGACCCCCGGCTGCTTGCTTCAAGACTACGCTCCCTCTGCATCACTAGCCCTTGTTGACAAGAAGGCCTGAAAGTTCAAATTAAATAAAAATTGAACCCAAGGCAAGAGTTTAAAAATGGAGCTCTGAAGTCAGGCTCCAAAGTCCATATCTAGGTACCTGAGTAAAATGCCAGATTCTTCAGAGTACTCAGTGAATAATTATGGATTTAGGAGCTGGAATCCAGGCATTTGTTTTACAAACTATTGGCCATAATGATTGCACGAACTTTCTCCAAGTCTGAAAACTTTTGGAAGTTCTCTATTGGATTCATGTATGGACTCCATAAGAAGAGGGGATGGATGGGGCTGGGGTTAAATCCCGGGATACAAAGGATCTGGGTTCAGTTGCCGCCTTTGCCACAGACTCCCTGTGAGACCTGGGCAAGTCACTTAGGCCCAGATTTTTTATGGATATTTATGCATTGAGGCACCGAAGTCCCACTGACTTTCAATAACACTTATGCTCCTAAGTGCTTAGGTTACTTCTGATAAGGACACTTAGGATCCTAAGTCAGGTGTTGCAATGCAGAGCTGAGCAATGGATAAATGCCTTTAAAAATCTGAGCCTTAGTCTCTCTGGGCTTCAGTGCTCCACCTATAAACCAAATCGAATCCTTCCTTTCTCCCACTTGTCTATTTAAAGGTGGAATTCTGAACTGTGCTCTTAACTGTAAGCTCTTGAGACAGGGGCATTTTTACCCTGTGTATGTACATCTCTGAGCACCATGGTGCCCTGATTTCAGTTTGGGCCACTAAATATTATTGTAATGCAAATAATTAACTATCCCGTGGGTATGGCATCACCGCAGTTGGCAGGGAGCCTCCCAGCCTACGTAGGCAGACTCATACGAGTCCGGCTTGAGCTAGCGCATTAATAATAGCCGTGTAGCTCTCAAGCCTACCCAAGCCCATGGGTCTGAGCTCGTCTGGCTAGCCCAAGCTACCGCCCTAGCCACAATGTCTACACTGCTATTTTTAGTGTGTTCACTAGCACCCTCTAGCATGAGTCTGTCTCCTGGGTTGGTAGACTTGCTCCCAGCTGCCGTGTAGACATACCCTACAAGGCCAGATCCTCAGCAGCTGTAAATGAGAGTAGCTCTGTTGAGGTCACATTTGACTGAAGTCAGTGGCCTATGTTGATTTACACCAGCTGAGGATCTAGCCTATAGTTTTCTTGACCCAGTCAGCACAGGGTTTAATTGGAAATCTTATGAGAATAGCCTCATTTCATTTCTTCTCTTTCTCTCTCTTTTTTTTCTAGATAAAATGTAGCGGGGCCATGTTTGTTGCAAACAGAGGCGTAATTACATTTACTGCAAATGCTCTTGGATCAGGTATTCATTCACCAGCTGCTAAAATAAAATGAAGAGCCACTAGAGAGTTGGATTCGTAAAGTGGAGAAGGCAAATGAAACATGCAGCCAGGGCTCAATTGCTTCCTTTGGCCTGTAATTCTTCCTCCATGTCTGCTCATCTGAGTTTTGAAAGTTAAGAAGGATCCAGGCCAGCAGTCTGGGAGGAGAGGGTATTCCATGCTATGCTGTAGCAGCTTTTAGCTGGGGTCTCAATGCCCTGGACAAACATTACCCAATGAAGCCTAATAAATCACAACAACCCTACGACGTTAGTATGGAATTACATGACTTCCACCATCTATAGGGAGCAGCTGGTCCTGGCTTTGTCTTCACGGCAGAAAGGGTGTGGTTTTTATATCAGGGTAGCAATCTCAGGGGAAAATCATAGTGCAGACAAGGCATAGGTGGCTTCTACCTTGACCTGACATGGGGAAGCCAACCCTGTACCCCGCCGGGGGTTTGGATCGCCTAGCACCACCCAAGTAAAAATGACAATGTCTCGTTCCTACTAGGATTTCACACAGAGGGAGCTATTGCCATGTAAAAACTCATCTCTCTTGAAGTGGAGACATAGCCTATAGCCAAAGCTAGGCTTCACCACAGGTTAGATGAGCAAGTAAAGAAAATGTTATCTACCAGGGGCTTTCAGACTTTCTCCTTTCATCTTACTGGAGAAATTGTTGCATGGTTGCTGCCCATTCACCATCACGCAGCCCAGCTCCCTTCCCATGCAGAGTCTCCTAACATCCCCCGGTAATTACAGTCTTTGCTAGCCTGGAAATTGTGTCAAAGGCAGCTAAAAATCCATTAAGCAACGTAACAGCTGGAAACGAGGAGGAGGAGCCAGTACCATGTGACCAGCTGGCTCTCCAGAGACAGTCAGTGGCCTGCAAACCACAGCTTGAGCATCGCCGCTCTGCAGGGAGAATGCAATGATCTGCACTGGGACTAGTCCAGGACACCAGCATTAACAACTCCTAAGAAAAAGGCCATGGGATCTTAACCACAAGTATTCTCCAGTGTTTCCAGCAGAACAGGACATCCCGCTGTCGGCCCTACTGTACTGCAGCCACTGCTTCCTCTGTACCAATATACCAGCAGCGGGATGTACTTGGCCCCTATTCCCAGAGCATCCCTGCATCTCACAGTTTTTAATGTATTTCTCCAGTGAGGTAGGGAAGCAGTATCCCCACCCATTTTGCAGATGAACAAAGGGCCAGGTTGACAAAGCAGCTTAGAGATGCAGAGAGGTGCCAGGTGGAATTTTCAAAAGCTCCTCATCTGCTCATGCACCTAAGTCCCAGGTCACCTCGGAAGCCTGTGGCAGAGGAGAGAATGGTACCCAGGACCCCTGAGTTCCAGCTAGCTCTGTAACCATTGGGACATCCTTCCTCTGTGAGGCCACTACCCTATTGTAGGTTGTAAAATGCTTTGGGATGCCTGGATTGATGGTGGTGGGAGCCATGAAAGTAGCCAGAAAGGAAGCATTCTGTTATAAGAGTCTGGTTTTCTCTGTTAAGGGCGACTCTGTCCTTTGCATTTTTAATTTAAAACATGGTTGATAATCTTGCTACCATCCAGCATGGAACAGGCCCTTTGCCAGCATTCTTGCACTGCAGCGGTGTCAAGCAATTTAGTCAGTGCCTTTTAATATCGAGATTTCTCATGGGATTAATGAAATTCACGCAGAAGGTGATACTGCAGCAAAGCATATCTATTGGTGTGAGCTCCCACCATAGAGACGCAGTCACTTGAACCGGACAGATAGGGGCTTAAAAGGCAGAGATAAAACTTAGCATAATTGTCATTTTTCTTCTAATGTGAGATTTCTCAAGATACAAAAAGCAGCAGCCCAAAAGGGAGTGATTGGTAATAAGCATGAGGTGATAAATGGATGCATATTATTGTGACTCTGATAGGGTTGTACAGGTATGTCTAGGAGCTGTGTGTAGACACCAACCTGTGCACAAAACCCACACACACACTATGCAGAGCCCTAATTCACCCCTTTCCTAGGGTTTGGCTTTTTTGAAATCAGCAACAACAAAGTTCAGGCTTGGCTGATCCTAGGGTTCCTCACCCAGGACTGCTCAGCCCATACCCTAGATCCTCTCTCCTCAGGCAGCTACTCGCACTTATCTCAGTAGGGAAATTAATTGCTTATCTCAGAGTCTGTAGAACTCACCAGCAGTATCAACTGCTAACAGGGAGAGGTTGTTTCAGGCAAACATCTCCAGTCAGTTAGTGCCTTTTAAGACTGGTAAACCTTTAAAGCCTACATGCTGGGACTTTCTGGTTTTAGTGCCATTTTGAATTTCACTGGAGGACAATAAGAACGGCCATAATGGGTCAGACCAAAGGTCCATCAAGCCGAGTATCCTGTCCTCTGACAGTGGCCAGTGTCAGGTGCCCCAAAGGGAATGAACACACAGGTTATCATGAAGTGATCCATCCCCTGTCACCCAGTCCCAGCTTCTGGCAAACAGAGGCTAGGGACACTGTCCCTGCCCATCCTGGCTAATAGTCATTGATGGACCTACCTTCCATGAATCTATCTACCCCCCTTTTGAACCCCAGTAATGATGTATTATATGCAGTCACATGGGGCTACTCCTATGAATCATAGAAAGGAGAGCTGTAAGAGACCTATTTGGTCATCTGATCTATTTTCCTAGCAATGCAAGAGTCTTTCCTGATGTACATTTGCTAATGTTTTACACAGTGAAGCTTTAAATGTTTTACAGTATGGGGCTTCCACGTCTTCCTTTACTCATCAGCCAGCTAGACTGACAGGTCCCTGCTCCAATCACTGTGCAAACAAAAGGAGATTCCAATCTACATTGTCAGAGTATGGCAAGGGATGATGAACAGCGGAACAAAGAGAGGGTGAGAGGATGAGGGTGACAGCAGTGGGAGATGTGGACTTACTCATTATCAATATGAAAGGCCAATTCTTTTTTGATTCCTACTAAGCTCTTTGCCATGATAGTATCTAGTGGCGATGTGTTCCACAAGATGACCTGGTTTAAAATAAATAAATACAAGTATTTTCTTCAATTGCTTTTAAATATTTTGCTCCCAATTTCCCTTCTCTAGACCATTTACTAGGTTGCAAACCTCTTTTGCATCCCCTGTTCTTCATCTCCTCCCCCCAAAACTAAACTGGTCTTTCAAATTTGTCTCCATTTGGGGGTCTCTAATTGTTTTTAATGCACATTAGTGAACCCTTCTGCTTTGGCTGTATGTTTTTCTGAGATGGGGTGATCAGATCTGTGCACAACTGAGTTATTAAATTCTACGTAGTATTTATGATCAAACTCTGAGTAATTACATTTTATGTAGCCTTTGTGTATCATTTGCAGTCAAATCATTTTAGCTTTCATTGGCACATTGAGCATGTGAGGAATCACCATCTATTTTCTTTTGGTTTTCCATCATGCAGAGAGTGTGTGTGGGAGAAAAGGAGGGGAGTGAGAGGGGAGCCCTCAAAGAACATAAAACCACTGTGCAAACAAAAGGTCCATGATGGGCCAGATCCTTAGCTGGGGGCAATGCACCCTTAAAGTCAATGGAGTTACACTGATTTACACCAGCTGGGGATCTGGTCAGAGGCCATCAGTAAAGCCGTGATGCCAATTTGGTTTAAATGTCCACAGTGGAACAGGTAGCAGAGTAGCTGGACAAGCCATGGCTGCACTGCGCTGGGCTCTGCCTCTCCCTTGGGCAGTTCAGCACATGTTCAACCATGAGCGTAACTGCCAGAAAACCCAGCCCTGCTGCTGCTGAGCTGACCCAGTGGGGATGTCACGCTGCTGGCAAAGGACAGAGCGAAGGAGTGAAGCCCCTGTACCATTGGGTTTCTGAGGAGCAGAGGCGACGTTCTTTCCCCCTCAGCATCCGGCCAATGCGAAGGGTGTCACTCCACCAAGCCAAGTAAGCAGGAGCCCACCTGCAATACCTTTAATGAGGCCCCTTGTGCAAGGCCCAAGAAGCATTCCTTTCTCCCCGCAGCCTCAGTCAAACGGCTCTGCCCTGCCAGCAGACAGGAGGATTCAGAGCAGAGGGTGGGGGCCATCAGAGAAGGTGTCCACTGCCAGACAGGATGGGTGGCCCAGTGCTGACCTGAGTTCAAGTTTCTGCTCTACCACGGACTCCCTGTGTGACCTTGGGCAAGTCACGTGGCCTCCCTGTGCCTCAGTTCCCCATCTGTAAAATGCGGTACTGGGCTGTTGTGGGACAAATACACTGAAGACTGTGAGGTGCTCACATATTAGGGTAATAAGGGCCACATAGTCTATAAGATAGTGGAATGTGTATGTGTTTTTCCCCAGAGGGTTCAAGTTGCCGTCTCTGAACCCCTATTTGCCATGAAGCAGCTTGTACCCCGGACCAGCTGGGACTGGAGCACGAATGGCACACGTTCTGCTATCACTTCAATCTGCCTCGTCCTGAGTGGGGCCGCATTGACCACTGGGCTCCTCTGCGGCTGTAGCTTTGGTGCTATTGTCTGATCTGGCCAGAAACCTGCTTTCCTCCAGTGGGACACCATCCCTCTCTCAAAGCCGAAAGTCAGTATTCTCAACGATAAACCAACTACCATGACACAGGTGTAATGATGGTGCAAGGCAATGGAGAATCTGCTCCTTTGTCTTGCACGTCCTGCGTCCATGCTTCGCCAGGCTGGAAGGTAGAGGCACCTCCTACAGCTTGCTTTGGGGATGGGCTCCTAGAGGTCATGGGACTTCTAATCAGGTGGCCTGTTGCTGCAGCAGACCTCCCTAAGCCGTGGTGTCCCCTCTGAAAGGGGGGGGCTCTTTTGATTCTGCTGCCTCTACAGATGCCTTTTATTAGCATACATCTGTGGGTCATAGTACAGGGCCAGGTCCTCAGCTGGTGTCAATCAGTGTTGCTCCATTAAAGTCAGTGGAACCACTGTGACTTATACCAGCTGGGAATCTGGCCCAAGGTTCCTTGCACATGAACTGGCTTCTTGCTGGGACGTGGTTATTTGTTGTTCTCTGAGGACCCCTTTTCAGTCGGTGTTTTAATGGCAAAGTGATTTTATGTTTCTCAGTAATGCCAAGTATATTGAACAAGCCTTGGCTGGCAATGTCAACTCGGGAATGTGCTGTGACAGAGCAGAGGGCCCCCTGCTGAGAATGCACTGTCTACACAAGAGCTTCCAAACCTTTAAGTGTGATGGTGAATGATGGTGAAAACACTACGGCTGTGCATGAGGAGAGAAGACTGGCCTGAGTCTGTTATGCTTAGCCAGGGGCCTGATCTCGTTACTCCACCTGATGCCAGGTATGTGTGCATACGGATGCCATCTATCCATAGATCAGGTACCCAGGGGTAGCGGACGGAGAAGAATAGGCTTGTGTTTAAGACACTGGCTTGGGACACAGCAGATGAAGGATGGTTAGGGTGTTAGTTTAAGATTTAGGAAACCTGGGTTCAATCCCAGCTCTGCCTCAGCTTTCCTCAGTAAAACAGGGGTGGTGATTCTAATACTTGATCTAGGGCTGTTTGTGTGGCATGCAGACACTACAATGATGAGTGAAAGCAGATGGAAAATAATTGTGTGATCTTCTCCCACAGGGCTCTGCCAATGTGCCCTGAGCTGGAGGGACCGCCTTGGGTAGATAAGAGGACAGTTTTCGTTTCCACACCACATTGTCTTTGGTGCCTCTGCTCAGCCCAACAAGGGTGCCATGTAGGTTCAGTATGTCATAGACATCTCTCCATGATGCCATGGAGCCCTTGCTTCTCCATACTGCAGATTGCATCATTACCCTCGGGTTGCTTCACGCATGTTCATCCCCAAGCCCAGCTGGAGTCTCACGAATAACCTGCCTCCGTCGCATTTTTGAGCCGTGTGACTTCCTGGAACACTTTTACTAAAACAAACCCACTTGTTCCCTAAACAACCTGAACAGCTTTAAATCCACTTGTAAAAGCCACTTGTTTAGCAGGGCATTCTGTTTCCTTTTCTGATCCATTTTCATTGCAGGCTTAACTAGGAACTGCAGTGCAGTTGGTATCAGCTTTGTACAACCCCCTGTAGGAAAAGTGCTGTATAACATTAAACTAAATGAGAGAGACAAGGTGGGTGAGGGGATATCTTTTATTGGACCAACTTCTGTTGGTGAGAGAGACAAGCTTTCGAGCCACACAGAGCTCTTTTTCCGGGCTGGGAAAGGAACTCTCAGCATCACAGCAAAATGCAAGGGGGCACAGATTGTTTAGCATAAGCAGTTAGCCCATATTGTCAGGGACCAGTCTAAGTAGAGTGGCCCATTAACACCTCTGCAGTCATAGGACAAAAAATGGGGGTTAGTGGTTTACGGATAACCTACCTTCATAGGCTATGTCTACACTGGCACTTTCCTCACTAAAGCTTTTGTCATTCAGGGGTGTGAAAAACCACCCCCCAAATGAGAAAAGGTTTAGCGACAAAAAGCACCGGTGTGGACAGCTCTTCGATGGCAGGAGCCACGTTTCCAGTGATGAAGCTATTGCCCCTGTTGGAGGTGGTTTTACTTTGTTCCCAGGAGAACTCTCTCCCAGCAACAAAGAGCGGCCACACAGCTGCGCCATTGTAAGCTGTGCAGTGTAGACGTAGCCGATCCAGAAACCACCCCAAACACACCCAGAACTCTGTTATCTACAGCCAGGCACCCAGAGACCATAGAATATGCTCTAAGGAGAAAGTCTGGGCTATACACCTTAACACACTTAAAACTGGCTTCACCAAACAAGGACACTCCACCAGAGAAGTAGATCACATCATGGAACAGGCCACCCAAATACCCCAAGAGAACCTGCTTCAATATAGAAATAAAACCACTTCTGACTGCACAGAGTTATCACCTACCACTCCACATTGGAACCTGTATGGGGTATCATCAAACAACTACAACCCATACTCGATAGAGAATCCCACCCTGAAAGAAATCTTTCCTGAATGCCCTCTTCTGGCCTTCAAACAACCCCAAACCTCTACAAGCTCATCAGAAGCAAGCTCCTCACAGACGAGGACACACCAACTCAAAGCGGCACCAGACCCTGCCAGAGCACCAGATACAAAACCTGCAGACTATCTCCACAGCTACAGTGATCAACACCCCCCCACAACACACTTTTTAAGATCCATGAGTCCTGCATATGCCTATTGCAACATGTGTTGTACTTCACCCAGTGGACTAAATTCCCCCATAACAACTATGTGGGTGAAACCAGACAATCACTATGCTTTCAAATGAACTCACACAGGAAAATGATAAAAGACAAAAACACCCCATCATCTGTGGGTGAACAATTTTCACAAAGTGATCACTCTATATCTGACCTCTCTGTCCTCATCCTCAAAGGAGACCTGCACAATGCTTTCAAAAGATGAGCCTGGGAGCTTAAATTCATTACTCTGCTGACACCAAAAGTCATGGGTGGAACAGAGACACGGGATTTATTTATGGTTTATTACAACAATCTGTAACCCACTAACCGCCTTTTTTTGCCCTATGACTGCAGAGGTGTTAATGGGCCACTCTACTTAGACTGGTTCCTGACAATATGGGCTAACTACTTTTGCTAAACACCCTGTTCCATCTTGTATTTTGCTGTCATGCTGGGAGTTCCTTTCCCAGACATGAGGAAGAGCTCTGTGTGGCTCGAAAGCTTGTCTCTCTCACCGACAGAAGTTGATCCAATAAAAGATATCCCCTCACCCACCTTGTCTCTGTAATATCCTGGGACTGACACGGTTACAGCTACACTGCATACATTAAAGTGAATTAGCTGGTGGCTTCATGCTAGAACGTGTCCTTCACGCTAGAAAATAATGCTGTAGCAAATGCAGCTGAATGGCTTCTTGACAACCTGAGAAAACCAACTAATCAGTTGTTTAAGTGGGGTGTCAGGTCTCATCCTGATTTCGCAGTGTATTTTTTAGAGTAATTCACCTCTTGTTCTTGATTGCTAGTGCTGGAGACCGAAAGGCTCTTTATTGATGGAATGTGTACAGCAAGGCAGCAGCAGTACGGCCTTGACCCTGTCCTCAAGGGACTTCTACTAATGAGAGGGCTGTTTCTTTCTCCATGGCCTTCTCAAACTTTGGTCTCTGCTCAGAATGCCAGCAAGGCAGCCAATTAGCCTCAAGTAGTTATTGATGTAGGCAGCTGTTTGCTGTTGTGATATATGGAATCTCAGACCTTCTTAAACAGGATGTGTTTATTAAAGAAAACAGCAACAAACGAGAGGTGCAAACAGGATTCTACACAGCTCGTGTTCCAGCTTTGTATCCATTGTTTACCAGGGACGATGCCCTACCTGGAATCCTACACATCACATAGCATCCGTCTAGTGGCTGAATAATATACTGCAAAAAAAAATACTGCTCACTTTAAGTAACTGGACTGAAACAGTTCATTTCACACAGCCCTCCAAACAGCCACTATCTGACACTCCTGGCTACCACACAGCATCACCGGCCTCCTTAGAACTTGCTATTTTCACTCAGCCTAACATTGCTGACTGTGACGCTTCCTGGGAGTGCTCAGGGCTGTGAGATACCTCGCTACCAGCTGCCCTTAGCATGAATAAGTCTTGTCTGTTTCTGCAGGGGTCAGCTCTCCAATGCCACCGGCCATCGGCAACACAAGCACTGCCTTCTAAGCCTCGCTGTCTCTCTCTGGAGGTTAGTGATAGGCATACTCCAACCACCAAGCCTTGTGGGCATCTCGCTGGAGTGTTCAGTCCCTCATCCACTGGACATGTGCATTGGAAAGTCCCAGATTTGCTGCTTCCAAAGAAATAGTACACCCCATGTGAACGGGTCCATGGTCCACAACCATGTGGTCCTTTGGCAGCCGCTCTGCCCCGTGATCAGTCTCAGGAGGAGGAAGAAACCCCAGACACTCCTGCTCCACCCGGTTCTGATTCAGGGCCTGGTGAGGCTTGTCCAGCACCTTGCACCCTGAAGGGCCTCAAGTCAGCCTCCCTCGCTCACTTCCTGCCTCCCCTTTTCCTGCATTGGGCTGCAAGGTGTCCACGTAAGCACCAATTCGTTGGTTGCCTACCTGCCTCCAACCCATAGAAGCTGCCACTCACCGACATTCCTTCTCCTGGCCTGGCTCTGGCTGCATCCTGCTTCCAGAGCAGGTCCTTCTTCCTGCCCTGTCCAAGCCCGCCTCCAATTGGAGCATGCTCAGAAAGGGCAGAGGGGTGGGGTCTCCTGAGCCCAGAGTTGCTCTTTAACCCATTGCTGTCCCGTGAGGGGTTTATATACCCCGTCACACCCCAGCTTACCATTTCACAGCAGGTAGATATGTGCTCAACGCACAGTTCAACACACAGCACATAGATATGTTTATAGTGAAATAAAGCATACGTTTAACAAAGCACAGAGATTCCAGTGATAGCAAGTAGAAGTATTGGAAACAAATGGTTAAATATGGAATAAAATCATAACACACATTCTAGAGCCTCAGTTTAATTCACTAGATACTCTCACATCTCGTGGCGTATTGCTCACCCAAAATCCCTGCAGCACTTTACAGCCCGGCTTAGTTGTTACCCTCCTTTCATGAGACAGACGCGCTGTCAGCTTGCCTCCTAGGTGAAGGATTCAGTGTGTTTCTTTGCTCTGCCCAGATATACCAGTTCCAGCCTTTGCCTTAACTGGCGAACAGGACGCCCCCTGCTGGTTGTTACATCTTGTAGATTTCCTTTCTCTTCTTCTCCTGTGACTCAGTATGCAAATGGGCCTACGGTGTGAGGCCCACAATACACAAATGACCAGCCAGGGAGATAGACAGTGGTGAGCTGGAGCCGGTTGGCACCAGTTTGCTGGAATCGGTTAAATTTAGAAGCCCTTTTAGAACCTCGCGGGACAACTGGTTCTAAAAGGGCTTCTAAATTTAACAACCGGCCAAAAGTGGAGCCTTAGGCACCGACTCCGTGGGTGCTCCGGGACTGGAGCACCCACGGTGAAAATTTGGCAGGTGCAGAGCACCCACTGGCAGCTCCCCTCCCCTCCCCGTCCCCGTCCCCAGCTCACTTCTGCTCCGCCTCCGCCCCTGAGTTACACTCTGCCCTACTCTGCTTCTCCGCCCCACGGCTTCCCGCGAATCAGCTGTTCGCATGGGAAGCTGGCGGGGGGGCTGAGAAGCAAGCAGCGACTTCGCGCTCAGGCCGAAGGAGACGGAGCAGAGGTGAGCAGAGGTGAGCAGAGGTGAGCTGGGGTCGGGAGGCACAAGGAGGGCCGCCCGCACCACAGCAAGTAACCTGGGGGGCATGCAGAGGAACTGCTCCCCATCCCAGCTCACCTCCGCCTCCCTGGGCCTGAGCGTGAAGCCGCCACTTGCTTCTCCGCCCTCCCCGGCTTCCCGCACGAACAGCTGATTCGCGGGAAGCCAGGGGGGCGGGGGGCAGAGAAGCAGAGCGGGGCAGCGCATTCCGGGGAGGAGGCAGAGCGGAGGTGAGGTGAGCTGGGGCTAGGCGCGGGGCGGGGAGCTGCCGGTGGGTGCTCTGCACCTACTAAATTTTCCCCGTGGGTGCTCCAGCCCCGGAGCACACAGGATGTCGGCGCCTAAGGCGCCACTTTTGATGTGATCAGTGGGGGGAGCGGCCGCTTCCCCTGCTTCCCCCCAGCTACGTTTCCCCGCCCCTACTAGCCAGAGGGACCTGCCGGATGCTTCCTGGGAGCTGCCCCAGGTTAGCACCTCCAGGACTCCCCCCCTCGCCTCCCGGCAGGTGCCTCTGGCTCTTAGGGGGCAGGACGGGTTGGGCACCCACTATAGTGGCCTACAAGACCCTCCTGCCCAGTTCTGGGGGCAGTCAGGGGACAGGGGAGGGGGGTGGATGGGGTAGGGGTCCTGGGGGGGTGTCAAGGAACAGAGGGGTTGGAAGGGGAAGGAGTCCCAGGGGTCGGGGGTGGGCAATGACCCCCTCGTGGGGTGAGGAGGGAACCCGTTGTTAAGATTTTGGCAGCTCATCACTGCTTATAGCCCTTTCTCTTGCACAAGAATCATCTCCAGATGTTGTTCAGGAGACATCAAGTCTGTGTGTCAGGAACCTTAAGCTGCTTCTTTGTCAAAATGTAGATTTTTTTGCCCATACTCTCTCTCCTGTCAAAGAGAGGCCACTTAACCAGGTGGTGGTCCGTTTGATCTCATTGACATCTGGCTGAGGCATTGGCTAGCCTTTTGTCTCTGGGGCACTTGTTTGTGATTGCCCTCCAGAACATGTTGGCACATGTCTTGGTAATATTATACAGTGGAATCCTATATCTTTACATACAATGTTGCCACACATCTTTTACCAGGACAATAATGATCAGCGATTCATGAGTTTTCAAATGACAGCATATACAGTCTGCTTTGTACAAAATGTAACATAGTCTGGTACAAGGGGTGAACGTGGGGGTACAGACTGTTACAACTATGCATCAATGAGCCCTTCTCCCAAAATGCAAACCTGCATGCATGCCTGTAACAAGGGCTCTCTTTCTCAGCTGGGAGGGAGTGTCTGCCCCACACTAGGTCTGAGAAGGTAGGAAGGGCCAAATAACCCTGGGACAGGCTGCACCTGGTGGACAGTCAGCAGTAATAAAGCCTAATGGCTGATGAAGCCGAGCTGGGACAGGCATAAAGAGAGGAAGCTGGTGAAAAGAGGGGGCTGCTGGAAGGAACTCCGCAGTCCCTCCCTAGACAGGAGGGAAAATGGAAAGAGCCAAGGGGGAGTTCTATCAGGAATAAGCCCTGAAATCCTGCCCTGGAATGCAGACTCTACCAAGAACCTGAGAGGTTCTGAAATAGCCACAGGGAAGCTCCAGTGGTAACCCAGTGGGTGGGGCAGAGCCAGAAAAGAAAGATAGGAACAAACCCAAGGAAACAGCAACAAGAGCGGAGCTTGACTAGACCATAGCTGCTGGGCATCGGGTCCCCGGGTTGGAACGCAGAGTACGGGCAAGCCTGGGTTTCCCTGCCAACCACTGGCGAAGTGGCACAATCTGGGCAGTGGAGCACCATAAAAGGAAACAAGAAAACATTCTACAAATACATTAGAAGCAAGAGGAAGACCCAAGGACAGAGTAGGCCCATTACTCAGTGAGGGGGGAAAGACAATAACAGAAAATGTGGAAATGGCAGAGGTGCTTAATGACTTCTTTGTTTCGGTTTTCACCAAGAAGGTTGGTGGCACTTGCACATCTAACATAGTGAATGCCAGTGAAAATGAGATAGGATCAGAGTCTAAAATAGGGAACAAACAAGTCAAAAATTACTTAGATAAATTAGATGTCTTCAAGTCTCCAGGGCCTGATTAAATGCATCCTAGAATACTCAAGGAGCTGACTGAAGAGATATCTGAGCCATTAGCAATTATCTTTGGAAAGTCATGGAAGACAGGAGACATTCCAGGAGACTGGAAAAGGGCAAATATTGTGCCCATCTATAAAAATGGAAATAAGGACAACCTGGGGAATTATAGACCAGTCAGCTTAACCTCTGTACCAGGAAAGATAATGGAGCAAATAATTAAGCAATCAATATGCAAACACCTAGAAGATAATAAGGTGATAAATAACAGTCAGCATGGCTTTGTCAAGAACAAATCATGTCAGACCAAACTGATAGCTTTCTTTGACAGGGTAACAAGCCTTGTGGATGGGGGGAAGCAGTATACATGGTATATCTTGACTTTAGTAAGGCTTTTGATACTGTCTCGCATGACCTTCTCATAAACAAACTAGGGAAATACAAACTAGATGAAGCTACTATAAGATGGGTGCATAACTGGTTGGAAAATTGTTCCCAGAGAGTAATCATCAGTGGTTCACAGTCATGCTGGAAGGGCATAACGAGTGAGGTCCCACAGGGATCAGTTCTGGGTCCGGTTCTGTTCAATATCTTCATCAACGATTCAGATAACGGCATAGAGAGTACACTTACAAAGCATGCGGACGATACCAAGCTGGGAGGGGTTGCAAGTACTTTGGAGGATAGGATTAAAATTCAAAATGATCTGGACAAACTGGAGAAATGGTCTGAAGTAAATCGGATAAAATTCAATAAGGACAAATGCAAAGTACTCCACTTAGGAAGGAACAACCAGTTTCACACATACAAAATGGGAAATGATTGCCTAGGAAGGAGTACTGAGGAAAGGGATCTGGGGGTCATAGTGGACCAAAAGCTAAATATGAGTCAACAGTGTAACACTGTTGCAAAAAAAGCAAACATCATTCTGGGATGTATTAGCAGGAGTATTGTAGCCAAGACACGAGAAGCAATTCTTCTGCTCTACTCCGCACTGATTAGGCCTCAGCTGGAGTATTGTGTCCAGTTCTGGGCGCCATATTTCAGGAAAGATGTGGACAAATTGGAGAAAGTCCAGAGAAGAGCAACAAAAATAATTAAAGGTCTAGAAAACGTGACCTATGAGGGAAGATTGAAAAAATTGGGTTTGTTTAGTCTGGACAAGAGAAGACTGAGAGGGGACTTGATAACAGTTTTCAAGTACATAATAGATTGTTACAAGGAGGAGGGAGAAAAAATGTTCTTCTTAACCTCTGAGGATAGGACAAGAAGCAATAGGCTTAAATTGCAGCAAGGGCAGTTTAGATTGGACATTAGGAAAAAATTCCTAACTGTCAGAATGGTTTAGCACTGGAATAAATTGCCTAGGGAGGTTGTGGAATCTCCATCTTTGGGGATTTTTAAGATCAGGTTGGACAAACACCTGTCAGGGATGGTCTACATAATACTTAGTCCTGCCCTGAGTGCAGAAGACTGGACAAAATGACCTCTTGAGGTCTCTTCCAGTCCTATGATTCTATGATTCTAAGACTGCCTGAGACAGTTTGTCCAGAGAGACTTTGTTACCCTGGAAGGGGAAAACTATAGTGAGCTGGCCGGAGCAGCAAGCCACGAAGAGAGATCACCCTGAGTTATGAAGAGAGAGCAATCAAATCTGGAGGGAAAGACATAGAAGAATCATAGAAGACTAGGGTTGGAAGAGACCTCAGGTCATCTAGTCCAACCCCCTGCTCAAAGCATGGGACAAGGGGCAAGCAACTGAAGGAGGGGGCGTCAGACTGGTCGAGAGCTAATCCCCAGATGCAGCCACAACAGCAAGTAGCAAACCCCGGGGCACCACCACATGGTCTTGTTCTTGATCTCTGCGGTGAATGCTGCAGAATCTCCTCTCTAAGGGCTCCTTTCTAACATGAACACATGGTGAGGAGAGGTAACATGGTCATTGAGGCCTCTATACCTCGGGCGTGAGAGGACATGTGGAATCTATTGGTGAGCGTGTGTTATAGATCCCCACTTTGTGCACAATCCGCAGCAGCTATGAGTGTGTTACAACCCCCACCTACAGAGCTTGAGATCAAGCTGTAGCAGTGTGTGATTCTACCTCCAGAGGCCCCCAGGCCAATCCCCCCATGGTTCAGCCAAGATGGTGGCCGTCACACATGTATGAGGAGAGGCGCTTGTTTCCATTGACAACTTCATTGTTTGCTCCTAGTCCAGCAGGGCATGAAAGGGAGACAGCCTGCCTCTGCGTCCGTGAAAGATCGCATTACACAAGAATAATGCATCTTTGTTCCCCCTTTATTGCCTGATTATTTACAGTGGCACAATGAAAATTATGGTTGGAGAGTCTAAATGGATTTTTAAGCCACCCCCCACCCCCAGGCATTTTGAAAGCGTCACAAGCGTTAGCCAGCCTGTTCAATGCCTGCTCTGAGGAAAGCTAAACAACCTCACACCACCTGCTGTTTCTTCCTCCTTGCACAATGCAGCAAGGGTGACAACAACAGGAAAGCGAAGGGGAACTTCTTATGAACCAGCAAGGCCGTTTCCGAGAACCCCCAGTGACAAATGAATCTCTAATAACCCAGCATCCGTCATTGCTGTGTGCTGCATGGAAAAAGCCAGCTTTCTA
This sequence comes from Lepidochelys kempii, assembly GCF_965140285.1. Classification (NCBI taxonomy): domain Eukaryota; kingdom Metazoa; phylum Chordata; order Testudines; family Cheloniidae; genus Lepidochelys; species Lepidochelys kempii. The sequence continues at coordinate 261,925,726 of NC_136381.1, forward strand.
GTCTCTCTAGCATCTGTCTGCCCAATTTGACAACTGGATTAAAAATAATGTACATGCCAGACAAAGAAATTGCAAAAACCTAGAAGGAGAAACACAAGGGCAAGCATACTGCTAATCATGGTGCTACTGTTACTCCCACCGAACCCTTTCGTAAGCATCTCACACCATATTTTATCGAGGGAAAGAAACTATTTAGGGCCCGTAGCCAATTATTTTAGTTTATTATTCCATTATTGTGCGATGTTATGATTAATTAACATGTTATCTCATATATAATCATTGTATGTTAAATAGAGTTAAGTTGTAGGATTATAGAAGTATAGGAGTGACCCGTATTTAGAAGGAATAATGTATTAGATATCTAAGTAAGGAAGGCTGAGGACTGTAAGATTTTAGCTTAGCTATTTTAGGTCTTGGAGATAAGAAAAGCTGACAGAAGTGAGTGACCGAAGAATAACCCGATGCCATAAGATTATGGGAAAAGAGGCACCAAGGGATAATATTGAAAAAAAATAGCCGGAAGATTGGTTTTAAATCACAAAAAATGCTTTGGAGGCACATCTGTCTCTAACATGTGTCTTAACAACAGGATATAGGTCATGCATCAATGCTAATGAAAATAACAGGAACTATACACAACCTATAGGAATGGGGGTACCTTGAGTTTCCAAGGGACACCAGACCAATAAGGAAAAGGAGGGTTGACATTTCCATGTTCATGCACAGAATGTGGGTATAGGTAGAATCACATAAAAAGGGGGTGCCCAGATTGGGAAAATTGAGCTTTCCTACAGGAAAACTCCAGCAGGAACCATCCCTCTACTGACGATCAATCCATGAGAAACCCGTCAGACCCTAACATTGTCTAGGAGGATGTGAGTATGTCTGTAGCTATAACCGGTGCATGGCTATACCTAGGAGTTGTTTATGCTGTGACATACATAACTTTCTTGGTAACTTGAATAAAATTGATAAAAGATAACAGACCTTGTTCTTGTGATTGTACGTGTCACTGGCTTGTGGTTTCATGTGTTCCTATGAGCTCTAGATCTAAAACAGACAGAGATAACTCTCTTGAACTTGAGATGATAGCTACCAGAGCTGAACCCTCGCTGGTGTAATATAACATCACAAAAATTAACTTTAAATAAAAATAAAGGCTACAAGCCTGATCCAACACCCATTGAAGTCAACGAGCGTCTTTCCATTTATCTCCATGGCAGTTAGATCAGATCCTTTGGGCTGAATTTACCCACACTGTAAGCCAGTGTAGCTTCATTAAAGTCAATGCAGTTCTGCCTGTTTCCAGAAGGGTGAAATCTCACTCAATATCCAATCTTTGAAGGGATGTGAATACTATCCCCACCACCACAGCCTCATTGCTGGATTAACCCTTAGAACAGGAGTTTTCAAAGTTTCATAGTGTGGACCACATCTCCGTGGAGCAAGATGTCCCAGTGCAGTCGGGAAGTGTGATTGCAGGGTGTGTAGACACAGCTGAGCTAACTTTGATCCAGTTTAGAACAAAGCTAGTGCCAGGATCCCTGCAAGGGGTAGCCCCACCCGCCCCAGACTCTGGCTACATACGTGAGTGGCTACCACCTCTGCTACCACAGCTTCAGCTAGAGCAGAGCTAGGTTGGGCTTGTCTACACATGCTGCAGTCACACTTCCTGACTGCAGAGTAGACACCGCCTTTGTTCTGTGTTTGTACACCACCAAGCACAACGGGGTCGTGGTCCATGTCTGGGGGTCTTATGCACTATTCCTATTGCAATGTAAATAGCAAATAATAATCATCAGAACCTCCTCTCCCCTTTGCAATAGCATGGAGTGTCTCCCCACATACTAACAATCCCCTGGACCACCCCCTCGGGGGACCAAGAGAGCACTGAATATATAGTTAGCTTCTTTGAATGCAATCTAGCAGCTGGAAACATGAAGCACAGGGCCCCAGCACCAAGCTTTACACCCTCCTATCAGTTGCTTCCTACAGAAGCAACCTTCCAGAACCTCAGTGCAGTAGGAATGGCAGAAGAGAGGAAAACAGGGTATTATGCTCCTGTATATCTAGACTTGGAAGAATTCAGTTTTTATAGGTAAATGTTGGTAAGCGTCGATTTCACCGCACACACACAAACCAATGAAAAAAATATTTCTCTCAGTAATTGAAATGCACAGATAGGCAAAATGAGAAAAACGCTGCTTGAGAACTTAATAGAGTTTGATTTCAGGATTCGTATATTTTGATATGTGGTGTTGGCAGTTTGTGTTTTAATGGTTATAAAGCATTAGCTTTTTGAATTTCAACATCTTCTGTCATTAAATAATTGTCTGACACCTCCACATAATTTCCCACCACCGTGAAAATTTAAATCGATAAAGGTTGGAAAATACGCTTAAAAATGAATAGTGGTGTTATCCATTGAATCTATAAAAACTGGATTGTACCAAGCCTATTTACATTCGAGGCCCTTCTCTCCTTACAGTTAGAAGTCAAAGAGCTAGTTCAAATTTTCAGTGCTGTTGTGTAACAAACTGTTTAGGCCATGGCTACTTATCAACGTCTCCCACCCAGCCCCAGCGACTCACCCTCTCTCTCTCACACACAGACTGCTCTAGCTGGGGCCTGCTAGTTGTTGTTCAGCCCAACTCACAGTTAACTAGTGGAGAGCAGGTGTTCTATCACTACAAAGTGGCCATTTGTGACAAAGTGACTCACCCGCCAGGTGTCCCCTAGTGGTTGGCTGCTGTGTTTTCCCTCTCTGTAGCCCCACTGACTGGCCACTCAGCTCTGCTGCTGGTCCCCTTCATCTTGTGACTGGCCCAGTCACGTTTAGGCTTGCCCCTTTCGGGGTAAACCAAATTTCAACTCAGTGATAGTCCCATCACCTCACCTCAGGTCATCAGCACAGGTCCAGGCTTTATGGTCCTTCTGCCCTCATGTTTGGGGCCTTCATGTTATCCCCCTCGGTGAGGCAATTTCCCACTCCCTCCCTCTATCCTGGGTTCCAGCCCAGGGACCCTGCAGCAAGTGGTCAAGGTCTGTCTCGCAGACTTCTTGCTTCTTCCCTGGACCACTTCCTACACCACCCCACCTTCTCCTGACGCCTGTCCCATGGAATCCTCACTTCTATTTTTAGCAAGCTAGCAAGTACGTGGGTACATCTACATAAGCTGCAAATCACACCCCCAGCTGCAACATAATCACATCTCAAGTCTGGCATGCTTCACAGGTGCAGCAGGGCTCACTGAGCCCATAGCTGTTCTTTAACCTCTTCCTGACTAACCCTTTCCCACCCCAACAATGCCAGGAGATGGGTCTGAGTCTGATGGAATCCATCCCTCTCTCACTCTTGTTTGAACACAATCTAATCTACTGCTTTGAATTTGTGCTGATGGCACCTCTAGATCCTGCCACTTACCCTGAATACAACGTGCACCCAGAGGCATGGCCATAGTGTGCTGGTGGACACAGGCCGGCCAGCCTAAAGGAAAGATTTGTCCTCTGCAAATGCAGTCCCATGGAGTTTGCACAGTCCCATTCATAGCATATCAAGTACGGTCTGAAGATCACATGCAAGGAAGATGGTTTGATAGGGTTGATTATCAGCTCTGTGGAAACTCCAGTGTAATGTCTGTCAGTAACTAAAGCTCTTTGGGATTGGCTCAGTGAGTCTTTCCAACAGAGTTAACTAGTTCATGAACATGGCAAGCTGTGCATGGTGCTTGGAAGTGACACAATCAGAGGAGCAGAAGGGAGGGTTTTTCATTAATTTAATAACTTTGAAGGGATGTGGGGGCCACTTTTAGTTTTAACTTGGGGCATCCAGCAAATACATTTATGTCCTTGTATCACTGGTAGCCTCTACTGCGAGACATCCATTCACTTCCACTTGTGACATTACCCAGGGTACAATCTGGACTACTGAACAGCTGTGTCCCCTCAATTCTCTAGCCTGGGGTTGCCTTTTACACTGCTGTGCTGTAAGAACATCCACTCCTGGCCTGTTCACACACAGCCTCTAACATGCAAAATCACTCCCAGCTACGTTACATGAGTGCCCTGGCAGCCATTCATGAATTAAATATAGGGCAACACCAGCAAATTCCCAGTCCCAGCCTTGTCCCCAGAAATGTGCATCTTGTACTGCTCAGTACCCATCTGAACAGTACAAGTTCACAGAAAGTCCATCATTTCATCAAAGGAAGTTGATATGAACCAGCCTCATTATCTCAAATGGAGTTTCCCCACACACTTTAACCAAACACTTTGGTTAAGCTAAAACAATAAGATATGTTTATTAACTACAGAAAGTTATTTTTAAAGTGATTACCAGTAACGATGCATAAAAGTCAGTTACAAAAGAAATAAAAAAGTTAAACACAAGCTAATAGCTAAACGAACTTTAAAGGAAAAAGGTTTTGTCTCATATGTTTACAGCAGTCTGTACTGCCAGGATCAGCCCTCCCCTAGCTCAATGATGTTTTCAGTGTCTTTCAAGCGTTGTAGCCGCCATGAGTAGAGATGGAGGAGAGAGAGGTGATTTGGAGGCCAATGTCTCTCATTCTTATACCACTCTCCCCTCTTTAAGGATTACCCCCAGCTGGGATATAGGTGAAAAGAACTAGATACATTCGCAGAGGATAAGTCCATCAATGGCTATTAGCCAGGATGGGCAGGGATGGTGTCCTGAGCCTCTGTTTGCCAGAAGCTGGGAATGGGCGACAGGGGATGGATCACTAGATGATGACCTGTTCTGTTCATTCCCTCTGGAGCACCTGGCATGGGCCACTGTCGGAAGACAGGATACTGGGCTAGATGGACCTTTGGTCTGACCCAGTATGGCCATTCTTATGTTTTTATGACAAGTAGTTTCTTGTGGACATGAGGTCTGACCCATCCCTGTGAATGTAAATTTCTTATTCACACCTTCCCCCACCAGAGACTGGACACTTAAGTAGGTGATAGTCTTTTAACACCTGGCTGGGTGTTGGTCTGTCCTTTGTTTCTGAGAAACATGGTTTGGGCCTGCTTTTCTTAAACTTGGAGCATGGTACAGCAATGATACATAGAAGAATCTTATAACTTCACATACAGTGTTGATACACATATTTTACCAGGACAGTAATGTTCAGCAGATTATGATGTTTCAAAGTATGCGTCACAAGGCATACTTTGCACACAATTTATCATAGTCTTGTAAAAGTGGTGAACATAATAGTATAGACCGTCACATCCGTGCAGGAAGGGCATCTATCAGAAGTCTTCTAACACCCAGCATTCATTTCAAACTAAACCAATGGCCAAGCTTTTCCGAGGTGATTAGTGAATTTTTGGGAACTCACCTTGAGACACTTGAAAGGGGCCTGATGTTCAGAGAGTGCTGAGCACTGGCCCTCTGAAAACCAGGCCTTTTTAAACATGCCTCACGTTGGACACCCAAAAATGGAGGCTCCAAACATCAGTAGTCATGCTGGAAAACCTTGGCCTACAGCTTGTGTATGTAAGTGATGCATAGACCCTGTACAGGGGTGAATTGTAGCCTCTAGCCTTAGCAGAAGGCAGCTGGGTACCTTTTTTGATTTTTGCAGCTAGTGATGTGTCTAGAACTCCAGAGCCCCTCTAATGGGCAGGTGGCACTTGGGAAAAATGAAGCTGACTGGAGGCTGAATGTTTCACAGCACTCAAGGCAACCACACACCAAATAAGGCAGATAGAGCAAATGCTCAGAAGTTACTCATGGGTGGGTGAAACGGCAAACATTAATTTGGGTAAAAAGAAAAGGAGGACTTGTGGCACCTTAGAGACTAACCAATTTATTTGAGCATAAGCTTTCGTGAGCTACAGCTCACTTCATCGGCTGCATCCCCACTGTATTTTCCACTGAATGTATCCGATGAAGTGAGCTGTAGCTCACGAAAGCTTACGCTCAAATAAATTGGTTAGTCTCTAAGGTGCCACAAGTCCTCCTTTTCTTTTTGCGGGTACAGACTAACTCGGCTGCTACTCTGAAACCTGTCATTAATTTGGGTAGTTCTCCTGGATGATCCTCCCACATATGAGTTTTGCAGGGAGTTTAAATTGAAATCAAATCCCTCTTCAGGTTAATTTCTACTCTTCCTTTTCCTTCCCGTCCTTGAGAGTCAATCACACGTGGCTCCCTCCAAATTCCACGGTGCACATTTCTCTGTGTTTGGGTGAATTGCTGCGATCTAAGCAAGTGCCCTGAAACCAGCCTGTGCCTGAGAAGTGCAGGGAAATCAGGCAAACATCATGTACTCTAAATACCTGGCTCTAATCAGGGCTTTAATGGAACCAGTGCCACTGGCCAGGGCATACACAAAAATACACAGGGTTAGCACCAGATACAAGCAGATCCAAAAATATTTAGCTTGATTGCATATAGAGGGACCCTTGCCACATTAAATCACCAGTAAGGTTTGAACCTGAGACTCTCAGTGCTGAAAGCATAAGTCTTTGTCACTTGAGCTTATGGATTGTAGCAGTTGTCGCTTATCCACTTCTATGGACTTGCCACTAGAGGGGGACAAAGACCCACACTGTGCAACTGTGGGTTACATGTTCACTAGTACTAGCCACTATAGGAGATAGGATATTGGACAAGATGGGCCACTGCTCAGATCCAGGATGTTCATTCCTCCATTCCTACAGATTTGTATTTCACCAAACCTAGAGGCAAAAGGAAAGATTGTCTTGTGGTTTGTGTGCTAGCCTCAGATGTGGGTAATGGGTTCAAGTTCCTCTTCTTCTAGGGCTTCTTATGTAACCTCTGGCTAGTCTCTCCATTTCTCTTTTATAAAAGGCTTCTGTAGCACTTCCCTACCCCAGAGGGGTGTTAGGAAGCGCATTACATTAAAAATGGTGAGGCATTCTGATATTACAATCATGAGGGCCATATAAGTAGCTTAGGTAGATGGACAACAACAATAGAGTAGTCAGTTTCTCTTTATTTCTGGCTCTCATGCACTATTCCAATCGTGCTAAAAATGCCGGGGAATGGATAATTCCAGGCATTAGAAAGGTGGGCTTTTTTTTTTAATTAATGAAAACATGTTGATTAACATGAGGTTTGGTTAATCTCTAATGATAAATCCAGACCCCTGAGCGACATTATTAAACCGGCCCAACCCACCCCCGGGTAGACAGCGCTAGGTGGATGGAACACCTCGTAGTACTGCCTCCCAGAGGGGTGGATTAACTACCGCAAAGGGAGAACCTCTCCAGTTGCTGCAGTAAGCGCCTACGTGGTAGCTGTTTAAGTGTAGATACAGCCTAAGGGCTTGAGTCTCAGCTACCATTTCTGCTGCACTGATACCATCAATGAGCCTTAAAGTGACCACAAATGTAAACGCAGATCACACTTACTTCAATAGCCCTTCACAAGCCAGAGTGGTGTGAAGGGGCTTCCGCGTAACCAGGGCTGCGTCTACACTAGAGACCTGACAGCAGCACCGCTGTACCGGGGCAGCTGCGCCATTGTAAGATCTCCCATGTGGCCGCCCTATGCCGGCGGGAGAGAGCTCTCTCCAGTCAAGATAATTACACCACCCCCGACGAGCGGCGGTAGCTACGTCAGTGGGAGACGCTCTCCAGCCGCCATAATGCGGTGCATGCTACCGCTTACACCAGTGCAGCTTGGGTCGCTCCCGGGGGTGTTTGTTTCCCACCCCTGGGTGACGTACGTTTTGCTGACGTAAGTGGCAGTGTGGGCGTGGCCTAACTGAATCAGTCCCTAAAACCTGTTTGGTTTTTACCATAAACCCTACATTCGGGGCCTGAACTACCTGACAACCTTCTGAAAGGGAGCCAGGCTGACGATCATGCTACTTTATTCTCTCACACACACGGGTTTCAGATTGTTTGCTTTCTCTGGCAAGCCAAGACCACTGGAGCACCTATCCACCTCCTGTGGCCTCATCAGATTCTTTTTCAGTCGACCCAAAGTAAACAGGAACTGGTGAGCCGAGGGGAACAGAAGACAAGAGACAGGAGAGGCTTTTTATTAACAAAATAGTGCACTGAAGCAAGCACAGAAGAGATTAAAGCCACAGCCCCTCCAGAGCTGTTATCCAGCTCGGCACATTACCCCACACATCATAACAAAGCTGTTAAGGAAAGCTGACCGTTCAACAGCTTTCTGGGTGAGTAATTTTCCAAGCTCCAGAGGTGTCTGTCTATGAAGGTGGATAGCATATACCCCTGCTTCCACTGAGTCCCTGTCTTCGCAGCTGTATGGTGTTTATTATTGCCTACAATGACTTTCTTTTTGTAGACATGGTTCAGACATCAGTTTTCTAAGCAGGAAATATTCTTTTCTGCTATACAATAAGCCAATTATTTTCAAAGCATTCAGCCTGAGAAAGGCTGGCCTTGTGGTTGAAATGGCAGGCTGAGACTCCTAAGATCGGGGCTCGGTACCCAGTTTTGCCACAGATTCATTGTGAGGGGCCTGGTCGACACTACAGAGTGAGGTCAACCCAAGGCAGCTTACATCAACCTAACCATGGAAGCGTCTACACTTACATTTTGCTCCTGCCAACGTAACGGCACAGCTACACCAACTTAATAACTCCCCCTCCATGAGCGGCATAGAGCCGAGGTCAATGTAGTTAGATTGACACGGTGTCAAAGCAGACACTGCGTTGCTTACATTGACTGTTACTGGCTTTCAGGAGCCATCCCACAATGCCCTGCATGGACAGTACAATCGATACAAGCGCTCCTGATGAGGATGCCCACCACCGACACAAGGAGCGTAGCGTGGACAGGCACAAGTGATGTAATTACTACAGCGGTTGTATGCCGACGTACGTTAGGTCGACAATTTTGTAGAGTAGACTTGGGCAGAGTCACTAATCTCTGTGTTCCTCGATTCTCCATCTGTAAAATGGAGCTTAGGATATTACCTGGGTCTGTTTATCTATTTAGATGGTAAGTTCTTTGGGGTCTAGGTTCTTTTTCACTATGAGTTTGTGCACACACCACGGGGCCCTGATCTGTCAGGGGCCTTTAGATGTTATAACAATATGAGAAATAAATCAGAATACAAATGGTCTTTGGGGCTCCTGCTGCCTCTCCCCTCTCCTGTACAGATCACGTCTCATCTCCCCCAAGCAACTAACATAACAACAATCAGAACCTGATCCTTTATGAAGTGTAAACAGTCACACATCCTCAGCAGCTACCCTCCGCACACGCCTCATCCCACCGCAGCCCTTCGCTGTCTCTTCTAGACTAAGTGTGACAGACACCCCTCTTCAAAGCCAACATGCCGGAGATCAAATAGGGGAACGCCAGCACTAAACCATGAACTGCTACAGCTTGAGCGAAAGCTGACGTCGCTGGAAGGCCTCCTTTGCCTTCAGTGGGCTTTGGATCAGGCACTGAAGAGCCAACCCCGAAAGGAGCCCACGTGGCAGGAGACATCTATCTCTGGCCCATCAGCCAGGCACTCCGGGTAAACTGCATAGACACCAAAGCCCCTCTCATTGGCATTTCACCCCTGGCTAGCTCCTGCTCAGCTGGGCAGCTTCTGAAAATCCCTTCCTTAAGTGCCTAGCTCTCCCCATCCATTGTATAGGGAACTTGGACACCTTCCTTGGGGCTGAAAATTCCTCTGAGTGGCAGCCCTGGAGGGGGGAAAGGGAGGTACTTCTACACAGCGAGTGGCAGCAGATCTCAGAGCCAGAGCTGAGCTCACCCCCACTCACTAGGCTTCACAGCCAGAGCTGCAACATCTACACTGATGTTTTTAGTGCCGCAGCACACGCCCTGCGAGCCCAAATCCGTCGCCCCGGGCTGTGTTGACTTACTCAGAGGGGTTAGGCGTTGCAATGCTGATGGAGCAATGCCAAAGTACATTTAAAGATCTGGGCTAAGTCCTGGAAGACACACCCCTGCATGCTGGTGGACGAACAAGAACGACCTACCGCTCTTGCAATGATCCACCCGAAACCAAACCATGTCCAGAATTAATTAGGGCTTGTCCGGTTTATTTAATTATCACCCAGCTGAAGCCCTTCGAGCAGATTCTGCAGATGAATCACTCACTCTGATAACTTTTCCATTACTTTGATGACTTGTTATTTCAATACTGGCATTGCCAAAACATAAATGAGTCCCGTGTGATCCACTGACTCACAGCTGCTTAGGCCAGCAATAATGTCTCCCTTTTTTTAATTACAACGGCACTCGTTTTAGAACAGGCTGATGTGCCAAGTTTCTAAGGAAGATGTTCAAGGGTGCATGTGCAACTCATACTTCATAGTCCGTGTGAGCATCAGGGGGAGGAAAAGCCTAGGGCTGTTCTCTAATGGGGAGTCCCTAGGGCGGTGGCTCTCAACCTTTCCAGACAACTGTCCCTCTTCCAGGAGTCTGATTCATCTTGCACACCCCCAAGTTTCACCTCACTTAAAAACTACTTGCTTACAAAATCAGACATAAAAACACAAGTGTTACAGCACTGGAAAATTGCTGACTTTCTCGTTTTTACCATGTAATTATAAATCAATTGGAATGTAAATATTGTACTTACAGTTCAGTGTACAGTATACAGAGCAATATAAACAAGTCATTGTTTATTTGACATTTTAGTTTGTACTGACTTCACTAGTGCTTTTTATGTAGCCTGTTGTGAAACTAGGCAAATATCTTGATGAGTATATGTACCTCCCAGAAGACCTCTGGGTATTCCTGGTTGAGAAGCCCTGCCCTAGGGTTTACTTGCTGATGTGTTAAAACTACAACCGTCTCAACTTCACTAGGCTTTTACCTGGGGTTAGTTACCACATGCTTGCTAACACATGGTAAGAACACATCGTTTTTCCTAGTGAAGACAAGCTCCAAGTGCAGGTCTGCAGCACTGATTAATCTTCACTACAATCCCACGGAAGACCGGGCAAGGAGTCCCACTGGCTAACTGCACCATGACAGCACCTCTGTGCTGGCGGGACAGGATGGGGAGCGGGGCTGTGTTCAGAGCATGTAGTGATTTCAATGGAAGTTTGGAGCCTAAATACCTTTGTCAAACTGCACCTAGAAGCCCAGAGGAGAGTTAGAAACTACTTAATTTATTGTAACAAGATTTGGACTGAACTGCATGAGCCAAAGGGAAGACACTCATTTCCCACAGAACTCGAGTCACAGACTGCCCCCACAAGATACCATAAAGTAGCCAGGGAGTCACCATGGGCCTGATCCAAAATCCACTGAAGTCACTAGGAGCACTAGCATGGACTTCGGATCATAGAATACCAGTTTTGGAAGGGATCTCAGGAGGTCATCTAGTCCAACCCCCTGCTCAAAGCAGGACCAATCCCCAATTTTTGCCCCGATCCCAAATGGACCCCTCAAGGATTGAACTCACAACCCTGGGTTTAGCAGGCCAATATTCAAACCACTGAGCTATCCCTCCCCCAATCAGTTCCTAGGTGGAAGCCTGGGGTGGTGAGGTGGTCTTTTAGGGTTCAATTAGGTTTGTTAGGGTGTCACCTTGGTGGACGGAGCCCAAAGAACATAGAATCAAATGACTGGAAGGGACCTTGAGAGGTCTTCTAGTCTAGTCCCCTGCACTTAAGCCAGGACTAAGTGCTATCTAGACCATCCCTGACAGGTGTTTGTTTGACCTGCTCTTAAAAATCTCCAGTGACAGAGATTCCATAACCTCCCTAGGCAATTTATTCCAGTGCTTAACCACCCTGACAGTTAGGAAGTTTTTCCTAATGTCCAACCTAAACCTCCCTTGCTGCAATTTAAGCCCATTGCTTCTTGTCCTCTCCTCAGAGGTTAATGAGAACAATATTTCTCCCTCTGCCTTGTAACAAACGTTTATATACTTGAAAACTGTTAAAAACATGAATTGATTCTGCAGAGGGAAATGAATTAATTGCAATTAAAAATAAAACAGGGCTTGCAGTACTCCTATTTGCTGCATCCCTTGTATGGATTTTTGGCATGATATTATCAACCAGTCTCATTTCTGTGGATAAACAGACATACCAGACGTACAGTTGCTGGTTTTACATGTGCGACATTAATGCATCTTTCTGGACATTTAGCCTATGTCGGGGGCGGGGAGGGGGGAGGGGTTGGTGTGTCACACCCAAAATGGAGAATTTTTAATTATGCCTATTTCTCAGTGAAGGGTACATTTTAAAAATACATATATTTAGGTCCAGCTTTCCTCCTGCACCAAGATCTACTCAGCACAGGACAGGAGAGGGTCAGACCTGGGTTCTCAAGCTGCCCCAGCCTCAAGAAAAGTTAGAGCAGCCTAAGCACTGCTCTAACCCACAACAGCTAGCTATGGTCTGTAGGAGACCATATGCCAATAGCAAATTGGCTTAGCTTAGTAGAGTTCTGCCCCTACAGGCCCTGGCACACCCCTCCCATTCCCAAAATACCCCCTACACCCGGTGGTAGACAGGCTGGCACAGAAATCAGTGCTGCCAGCTAAATGCCAGTGGAGAAATTCCCCCCCACCAGGGAGATTTATCAGTTTGACAACTGGGGCTGGAACAGAGGCAAAGAATCCAGCTCTTAAAATCCAGAAGATACCTACAGATCCTATTCGGGATGGGACTAACTTCCTATTAGGCAGCGTGAGTCTCTTCTCTTGTTGTTACAAGGAGGACGGTGAAAAATTGTTCTCATTAACTTCAGAGGATAGGAAAAGAAGCAATGAATTTACATGGCAGCCGGGGCAGTTTAGGATGGACGTTAGGAAAAACTTCCTGTCAGGGTGGCTAAGTACTGGAATGAATTGCATAGGGAGGCTGCAGAATCTCCATCATTGGAGGTTTTTAAGAACAGTTAGACAAGCAGCTGGCAGGAATGGTCTAGTGATTATGTAGCCCTGCCGAGAGTGCAGGGGACCGGACTAGGTGACCTACTGCGGTTCCTTCCAGTCCTACACTTCCATGAGGCTCATTTACACTGATGTCAAACAGTAGTAACACCAGTGGAACCAGGGGAGTTGCACCAGTGTAAGGGAGAGCAGCATAAGGTACTTAGAATGTGGGCTGCCAGGACACGTGTCTCCTTCTTCCGGGTCATGTTGGGCCTAGTGACCCCCTGAAAAGCAGCAGCCCCCTCTAAAGGGTCACTGGATTTCTCAGCATGTTGCTATCCCAAGCAGAATAGCAGAGTAGTTTTTCCTGCAATCAGCTCCCCAGGGACCTCCTTGCAGGATCTGGGCTGTGGCACCTAATCCAAAGCCTGCTGAAGTCAGCGGAATTTGGATCAGTTCTTTAGAGAATGTCCACTCTGCAATGAGACCCCCATGACTGGGCCTGTGCCAGCTGACATGGGCTTGGGCTAAGGGCTTAACAGCGGTGTAGATGTTTGGGCTTGGGTGCAGCCCCTGTTCCGGGACGGGTCCTAGAGCCAGGCTCCAACCTAAGCCTCAATGCCTACACTGCAATTAAACAGCACCTTAGCCTCCGCCCCGCAAGCCCTGCACAGGCCAGCGGCAGGTTTATGACTGCAACATACACACACCCTTAGCCTGCAAAGGCATTGATGGTGAATGGGATCTTTCTGAGCCCACTTTAGAGTTTGGAGTCACAAGAGCATTTTCCACAGTATCAGAACAGGAGTTTCGAGGCCTGCTGAATACCAGTTCTTTACTCTAGAAACAATCGAATGTGGCAGAAAGACACACTCATTCATTTAAAACATGGGGAGGAAAATATATAGAAATCTCCATAAAAGCCTAATATTTTTGGAGGAAGACAAAAAGTCCTTGCTCCTGAGTTTCACTAGCAGCAGGTGGAGAGGATCCAAGAGCTGGACGGCAGCCAAACCGTGTTTCATTGCCAAGCCCTGAAGTTCTCTCTCAGACACCCAGCATTAATAGACAGGTCTCCATTAAAGGGTTGGGGCTCTCACTCTGTCTCTGAAGATGGAAGGATCCTTTTAGCCCCTCCAAGAGGCAAATGGATTTTCTCACCTCCTTGTATTTTCTATAGCCGTGTTTGCTCTGCTGGTGTGAGTTCCCACCTCACAATCTGGGAGATTGTGTGTGGCCAGTCTGGCTCTCTTCTACGTCAATGGGAGTTTTGCCGTTATCTTCAGTGGCAGAAGGATTGGGCTATAAACCCGTGAAAATTGACTCATTATCTAACGCTCACATTAACTTTATTTGTAATCATTTGCAAGTTTATTGGGTGACATCCCGGCCCCACTAAAATCAAAGGCAAAATTCCCACTGACTTCACAGGGCCAGGATTTCACTCCTAGTGCCTTTCTCCTGAGTATCGCAAGTCTCTCTACAAACAGCTAAGACAGTACCTCATACAGACTGATAGGAATAGTAATGAACTAGAAATACCTTGCTCTTATATAGCAGGTTATAGCAAGGTTGGGTTTTTTTAAAAAGACCCATTGCTGACTCTCCATCTGTCTGATTAACCAGTGGCTTGAGAAATGCAGCATTAGCTTGTACGCTGATGCCTCTTAGTGGTTGCAACAGAGACTGGCAAGTAAAAAAGGCTTGAAACACAACTAGAGAGATCTTCAAAACACATTTCACTTTCGCCACTTCTACACTAGGAAAGAGGGGTTTTACACAGGTGTTAAAATCCTAGCCTTGACAAGCAAGTTGTAGTGTTAACATTTTAAAATGCACCCTGTTTCCTAGTGAAACCGTCTCTGTAACCAAGGAGTTAAATACAATGGAACCGGCTAATAGTCATCTCAGGTGACCCTACTCCTAATGAAGTCAATGGAAACCTCCCTAATGAACCCAGCAAGAGCAGGATTAAGTCTTTTTAGCAATAAGCGGGGGGAGGGGGGGTGTTTATGGCATTTGTTCTCCTTAAGGAAGGAAATAGATATACATGAAACTTTCATTAGAAAATGAGGCGATGTAAGGAAGAGTTCAGCTGCCTCAATCCTTTAAGAACTTCTATACTAGAGCTGGAATGAGGGAGAAAATACCAAAACATACCTACGTGACTCGGGACCAAAGTCCCATTTGCAAAAGTGACAGATAGGTGCCTAAGTGCCATTGACTTTCAGGGAGCTTCGGAGCCTCAGGGCCAGATTTTCAAAAGTAGTTTAAAGGTGCAGAGAAGCACCCACTGGGAATTTTCAAAAGTGCCTGACTCCCTCTCTTGAAAAGCCCACCAGGCGCTTATCTACAGTTTTAGGCACCTAAAAATACTTCAGAAAAGCTGGCCGTAGGGCCAAGATCCTCAAAGGTATCTAAGTGCTTACTTGCCACTGAAATCATTACAAGTTAGACACCTGTGTGCCTCTGTGGATCTGGGAATAAGTCGCTTCTGAAAATGGGACAAGTTTCCAAGACACTGTGGCACTTTTGAGAATTTTGCCCCTACTCTTTAGTTGTGCTTTGTCTCAAATTTCATCGCATTCCCACTGCAATTTCCAATGATTAGGGTATTTTTTCTTCCCTTCCTCTCAGACCTGTGTGCAGTGTGGTACTGCGCCATCACACAGATACAATGTCCTTCAGGAAGTTAAGGAGATGGACAATAAACTAAAGGAAATACTGCAGGAATTCCTAAAAATCTGAGACTTTATCTGCGCTGCCTGGCCAATGCCTGCCTGAATCACTGCATCAAGCAACACAGTTTGTGTCCTTGACTGCAGTTATTAGCAGAAAGGTGCCCTGGAAGTCGGCCCTCTAATGAGCCCAATCCCCACTACACAATTTGTGACACTGATGCAGGAATGAGCTCCATGCAGGAGAGCCCCTCTGTGGAAATCACTGACATCATGGGCTCCATGTGAGTGCAAAGGCTTGGTTATGCAAATCAGGGCAGAAGACTGTGTGGAGAGCTAATGAGAAATAGAACTTTAGGTGCTGCAAGACCAGCCGGAATAAATAAGGCTCCCAGGTCTAACAGCTTGCTGGATTAGGGAGACAAGGTGGGTGAGGTAGTATCTTGAATTGGACAGTAAGCTTGTCTCTCTCACCCACAGAAATTGGTACAATTAAAGATATTACCTCACCCACCTTGTCTAATGTCTTGGGAACAACCAACAACACTGCAGACAGCGTGATGGACTCACTTCTGCATTAGCAAGTCACAGGAAGAGCTTTTCCAAAGTTGCAGCAGGGCTGAAGCCATACAGGGGTCTGCATCCCAGTGGATTATAGTTGGATATGGTCAGTACCCACAGAGATCACATGGAATGGGCATCATATCATTTGTCAAATACTGACTGTTCTGCCCTAGCCAGGTTATAGAGGAAACAGTGGTCCTTACCTCCAAAGGGCCAAAGACAAAGAATACACTGCCCCAGGGGATGGGAATACACAACTGCAAATTGGATCATCATAAAGCAGCACAAAAATTAAGTAAATAAGTTTATAGGACAATACTCTGAGTGAGGGATTCCACCTCTGGAAGGGAATTCCATGCTGTTAAGACACAAACTTCTCAGACCAAAATCTCTCTCACTGAGTGGCCTAATATATATTTACTTTTTCCTCCTTCGCAGATTTAAGCTCCGCAGAGTCTGCCTCAACATTTCTACAATACCTAGCAGCATGGGACTGCAGATTTGACTGGGGACTCTGGACGTTACCCTCACATATACGTAGGTGCTCAGACACTGGTGATAAGAGCCATAGAAGTACCTGGATGGATATTACATGAATAATGGTTATATACCTTTAAGAGATGGCTGAACATGTAAAACAGATGCTTATTTAGAATATATAGGGTCCATTCTGCTAAGCACAGCCTCCATCTGCAATTGGAATTAATGGGAATTCCACACCCAGAGGAGATGCCCATCCCAGCAACCTGTGGGTCTTGAGTTCTAGAAGCAATGGGGAATGGCAGGTCACGTGTCCTGCACTTCCCACATCTGAATGAGCTGCATGAACTGAAAGACTTTTTGGCCTTCGCCATCAGGCAAGTGTGGATTGTTCAGATCCAATCCTGCCTGGGACTCAGCATGCCCAACTTTCAGTCAAGTAAGTGGGAGTTGACAGTGTTCAGCACTGCACAGGACAGGACTCTTTGATTGCCTTTCCTAATGCATATTTATGAGCGCTAATGTATTGCATAGCTGAACTTTTTGCATAATCGCTTTCTTTTTTTTTTTTAAACCGTTTCATACCAGAGCCCTTGAAAGAAAGGATTTTGTATGTTAATATATTTCATTGTGTAATGAAAGAATGAATCTCAGCCGCTCTCTCTAGACTTGTGCCGTGCTATGTGGACTACTGCTTTACATTTTAATAGCCATTATTTCAGTCCCTTTATCTTCTCTGTTCCTTCTCACCTCCTCTTATACAGAATGACTTTTATTCTACCAAATATAATTACTTTTTATTCTTAGTAGTAGCAGAAATCAGAGTTTTCACCATTTAATGATTCAAAATTGTCTGTTTCAAGTATCCAAAACTAGTGCTCCTCTTTACGTGAAAAGCAAATGTACGAAAGACATTTTAAAAAAACACAGTGAAAATTTAAAGTGTGGCAAAAGCAGCTTTTGGGTCTAAGAATCCGATATGAAAAACCTAAGCATGAAAACAAAATTCGGAATGGAAAACGCTAGTACTACCACATTCCAATCACTGTTCCTCTTCAATAATAACCAACTTTCCCGGCGATCGTGCTGTTTTCATTTCTGATATATATTAAAAGGCACCATCTGAAATGCTGTAAATAGTAGTCACCATTAAAAACTCATTGGCTATTCCACAGGGAGCATAACATCTTCTCTGCTCTTCTAGCCCCAGGCACACACTGTGAGTACTGCAGGTATATGGCAGAGTGACTGATGAATTCTTAAAATGGTATCCACTGAGGATTGCCCTTAAGGAAAACAAATTTGGGGGCCTAAACAGACTGCCTGCCACTATGTGTGTGATCCGTTTAAGGACCAGTGGCTGTTATAATGGCAGGATTCTTTCACTTTTAACCAGGACACTCATCAAACCTGCCTCAGGAGCAAATAATGCATTCCAAGCTTTTCTTTTCCTAGTGACCATTATTGGTCCAAATGTAGTTCTAGATGTAACTGGGTCACATCCAAAGGAAAGCATCAGCACAAAAGTCGAGTTGCCAAATGCCCAGGGCACGGCCTAGATGTGCAGGCTCTCTCGTGAAATCGCACTCTTTCATCACCACAGGAATTGTTCCTCCTTTGGCATGACACTCCTCTCATCCTCCTGCCCCCTCTCCTCAGAATCTTCAAAAGAAAATGAAGCAGTAATTGCTTTCTCCCCTAACATCAAGGGAAAAGAAAAAAGGGTAAAGCAGCTGCTCTTTTCCAGTTAGCATCCCAAGAAGAAACATGCTTTGAGCAGTCCTTTATTTACAAGAAATATAGAATTCTAAGGGCCGAGCAGTTCAGAAGAATAAGGCTCTCATTTGTTACCATCTACATTTTACCACATTGTACCTTGTTACAGCAGAAACACTTCCATTAGTTGTGTCTTTTGAAGGCTGCAGGGGTAAGCACAGTAGTTTAAGCTTCAGGTTGGAAATATATACACATTCCAGCACCGCTAGTTAGCATCTCAGCAAGGCTGACTCAGCCCTTCAACTTTTGAAGGTAGATACACTAGGACACATTCAAAAGTGAAGCTAGCGTTGAAATTGCTGTATCATATAATATCAGGGTTGAAAGGGACCTCAGGAGGTCGTCTAGTCTCCTGTCAAAAGCAGGACCAATCCCCAACTAAGTCATCCCAGCCAGGGCTTTGTCAAGCCTGACCTTAAAAACCTCTAAGGAAGGAGATTCCACCACCTCCCTAGGTAACCCATTCCAGTGCTTCACCACCCTCCTTGCGAAAAAGTTTTTCCTAATATGCAACCAAAACCTCCCACACTGCAATTTGAGACCATTACTCCTCGTTCTGTCATCTGCTACCACTCAGAACAGTCTAGATCCATCTTCTTTGGAACCCCCCTTCAGGTAGTTGAAAGCAGCTATCAAATCCCCCCTCATTCTTCTCTTCTGCAGACTAAATAATCTCAGTTCCCTCAGCCTCTCCTCATAAGTCATGTGCTCCAGCCCCTGATCATTTTTGTTGCCCTTCACTGGACTCTTTCCAATTTTTCCACATCCTTCTTGAAGTGTGGGGCCCAAAACTGGACACAGTATTCCAGGTAAGTGCTCACCAATGCCGAACAGAGGAGAATAATCACATCCCTCGATCTGCTGGCAATGCTCCTACTTATACAGCCCAAAATGCCATCAGCCTTCTTAGCAACAAGGGCACACTGCTGACTCATATCCAGCTTCTCGTCCACTGTAACTCCTAGGTCCTTTTCTGCAGAACTGTTGCCTAGCCATTCGGTTCCTAGTCTGTAGCAGTGCATGGGATTCTTCCATCCTAAGTGCAGGACTCTGTACTTGTTCTGGTTGAACCTCATCAGATTTCTTTTGGCCCAATCCTCTAATTTGCCTACGTCCCTCTGTATCCTATCCCTACCTTCCAGCATATCTACCACTCCTCCCAGTTTAGTGTCATCTGACAACTTGCTGAGGGTGCAATCCATGCCATCCTCCAGATCGTTAGTGAAGATATTGAACAAAATCGGCACCAGGACCGACCCATGGGGCATTCCGCTTGATACCAGCTGCCAACTAGACGGGAAGCCATTGATCACTACCCATTGAGCCCGATGATCTAGCCAGCTTTCTATCCACCTTATTGTCCATTCATCCAGCCCATACTTCTTTAACTTGCTGGCAAGAATACTGTGGGAGACTGTATCAAAAGCTTTGCTAAAGTCAAGGAATAACACATCCACTGCTTTCCCCTCATCCAGAGCCAGTTATCTCCTCATAGAAGGCAATTAGATTAGTCAGGCCTGACTTGCCCTTGGTGAAGCCATGCTGTTCCTGATCACTTTCCTCTCCTCCAAGTGCTTCAGAACTGATTCCTTGAGGACCTACTCCATGACTTTTCCAGGGACTGAGGTGAGGCTGAATGGCCTGTAGTTCCCAGGATCCTCCTCCTTCCCTTTTTTAAAGAAGGGCACTACATTAGCCTTTTTCCAGTCATCCGGGGCCTCTCCCAATTGCCATGAGTTTTCAAAAATAATGGCCAATGGCTCTGCAATCACATCAGCCAACCCCTTTAGCACCCTCAGATGTAGCACATCCAGCTTTTCCAAATAGTCCTGAACCACTTCTTTCTCCACAGAGGGCTGGCCACCTCCTCCCCATACTGTGCTGCCCAGTGCAGCAGTCTGGGAGCTAACCTTGTCTGTGAAGACCGAGGCAAAAAAGGCATTGAGTACATTAGCTTTTTCCACATCCTCGGTCACTAGGTTGCCTCCCTCATTCACTAAGGGGCCTACGCTCTCCTTGACCTTCTTCTTGTTGCTAACATACCTAAAGAAACCCTTCGTTACTGTAACCTGGCTTTCAGTGAATTTATGGTATAACAACGTAAGAATGGCCCTACTGGGTCAGACCAAAGGCCCATCTAGCCCAGTATCTCATCTTCTGACAGTGGTCAGTGCCAGGTGCTTCACACGGAATGAACAGAACAGGTAATCGAGTGATTCATCACCTGTCACTCATTCCCAGCTTCTGGCAGTGGCTAGGGACACCATCCCTGCCCATCACCATTGATGGACCTATCCTCCTTGAACTTACCTAGTTCTTTTTTGAACCCTGGTATAGTCTTGGCCTTCACAACATCCTCTGGCAAAGAGTTCCACAGGTTGCCTGTGCGTTGTGTGAAAAAATACTTCCTTTGGTATGTTTTAAATCTGCTGCCTATTAATTTCATTTGGTGACCCCTAGTTCTTGTGTTATATGAGTAAATAACACTTCCTTATTTACTGTCTCCACATCAGTCATGATTTTATACACCTCTATCATATACCCCCTTAGTCGTCTCTTTTCCAAGCTGATGAGCCCCAGCCTTATTAATCTCTCTTCATATGTAAGCTATCCCATACCCCTAAACATTTTTGTTGCTTTTTTCTTTACCTTTTCCAATTCCAATCTCTTTTGAGATGCGGGAGACCAGATCTGCACGCAGTATTCATGATGTAGGTGTACCAAGGATTTATGTAGAGGCAATATGATATTTTCTGTCTTATCTATCCCTTGCCTAATGATTCTCAACATTGTTGGCTTTTTTTTTTTTTTTTTTTGGACTGCCGCTGCACATTGAGTGGATGTTTTCAGTGAACTATCCACAATGACTCCAAGATCTCTCTCGAGTGGTAACAGCTAATTCAGACCCCATCATTTTATATGTATAGTTATTATGTTTTCCAATATGCATTACTTTGTATTTATCAACACTGAATTTCATCAGCCATTTTGTTGCCCAGTCAACCACATGGTATCCCACATCAACTTGGGTCATGTTTACAGTAGGAAAAGGGCAGATTTTTAACATGCATTTAGAGTAGAAAAGGCAGTTGTATTTTAACAAATTGTTAGCTGATCACAGAAAACGCTGTCAGGAAACCTAGGGTTTACCTGGACAAGCTAAGATTACTGTAGTTGTAAAACTACAACTTTGTCCACACTAGGCTTTTAAAGGGTTAAACACACCTTTTCTCCTAGCGAAGGTAAGGCCTTGGAATTTAGAAAGCACCTTATATTTACACATAGGAAAATGGGCACAGGGCTCAGTAATCCACCTTTGGGTTTGGATCACTGCTTCTAAGGAAACCTAGGTTGATGTAAGGTTCTGGCTGAGGGGATGGAAGAGAGGAGTGTAGGATGAAAAGCTAACAGGAGAGTATAAGAAAATGCAAGTTATACTTACACCTTTGGCTCATAAATTACATCACCCCAACTCCCTTACACAATCACCAAGTGGATCTAAAAGGAGTCTGACTTGCCTTTTAATTTTGTATACTGGATTTCATTTTTTTATGGGCACATCTTTCTAATGAGACTTGGACTTTTTTATTTTTTTAAATCTCCTGTGTGTGGACTTTAACAATTCCATTGAACTTTGTCTTTTAAAAAATAAACTTATTTTGATGTGACCTTCGCACCACAGCAGCTCCAACTAGTAGCTTTGGGTCCTAAACAACAGAATAGGTAACAAGATCAGATAGATCTTGTTAGTGCTTTGTGCAGTCCAATTTTAAACAGCCCCAGGGATGAGCATCCATTACTTTAAAGGGCAGGTTTTAGAGGGTGAAACATGTCACTGAAGCACCCCATCATGATCACATGCATACATTTCTCTCTATGAAAAACAGAGAGCCCACACAGATTGCCCAGTGAGTGTTAGGGCAACATTTGAACCAGACTGGCTTTAAAATGTATTTGTTAAATAAGCTCAACTTATCTCTTCAAGTTAGTCTCATGATATATTTTCCAGCCTTCACTATGTATGTCAAGAGTTTGGTATGTATATTTATATTTTAGGATGCAACATTGATGAAAAGCTTGTTTATCCTGTTTCTGATGTGTTTCACTAATTTCTGAAGATATAAATGAACACAGCCATTACAAAAAGTCATTTATTTTCATAAATATGTACATATATACACACACATGCAAAAAATGACTTTACATACATATACACAGGTTCAATTGTTAATGCAGTGCAAAAGTTTGTTTTTTTTTTTAAAAAGGTACCAGCCAGCCTTTCAAGAAACCTTAACAGATCTTTGGTTAAAAAAGGCAGGGGGAGAACGGGTCAATATTTCATAAGTTGGCAAAGCACTCTAAATATTTTAACTGGAAGGAAGGTTTACTCTTGGCCTATTTTCTTGTGTTGTGTTTCTAGATGAACAACAGAGTTTCCAAGAGACTTAATGTGAAAAGTGAAAATGAGAATTAAGTGGATAAATAATCAAATTATTTTAAATGGTCCAAGGTTCTGACAAAAATTTGATTCCTTTTAAAGATCTGATTCAATACAAGCACAATCCTGGTGTTCTGATCCAGATTTTCTGTTCTCAAACAGTAAAACGCTTGTTTTATTAAATCTTGAAGGACTCATATAAATGTAAAACTAGGTTCTCTCTTTTCCTGTTTTAGCAAAAGAAAGTTTAAACATATATTATACACACACACACAGGGCACAGAATTAACATACCAAGAAGCCAGTGTAAACAACACAGAAAAAAAATTAGGACAGTCAATGCTTAACTTGACCTCTCCTTGGTCCCTGAATCACAACCCAAGCTGGAAGAAGTGTTCAGCTATTAATGGACACACATTGCTAAATGTATGTTCCCTAATATGGATTTTGAAGGCAGGCTTACCCACATTATAGAACCAGATCTCCCTGTGAATAGTTCCCTGCCAATTCTACTTCCTTTGTAACAAATCGCTACTAGGCGTTTGTCCATTCATCAGACATAGGGTCCACTGGGAAAGCAGAACGTTGTATTGAGAGATTTTGCTGTATTGTTTTCCTAAAGATTCTTGAGTTGGATGATCCTTCCAGTAGGCAAATCCAGTGATTCATTTCATTATGCTTAAACCTAACATTTTGGACCATATGTACTCAAGGCAGTGGGCCACTTGTAACACCGTGGCTACGTACGCCAGCTGAATGAGAGCTAGTGCAGGTAGCTGGAATTCACATCTCCAGACAGCAGTGTTGACATACCTAAGCGTTCTAGGTGCCCAAAGTCTATGCAAGACTAGTTTTACTCAAATACATTTAGTGGAGACAAGTACAACACTAACAGGATCAGGGGAGACACAGAAATCAGATCCTGTCATTAAGGTTATTCCCCACAATGTTTTGTCCATGTACAAAGTAAATCTCCTACCCCTTTTCCTAGCAGAAACAGCTTTCCCTATTTAAGTCAATGCACTGCCACCTGGTTAAGACTAGCCAGAGGTATGAGCACCATGTCCTGTAACATCAGCAAGGCAGACCCTAGTATGGAAATTTAGAAAACAGATTATTAAAAAAAGTTTACTCTTAGTCATCTTCATGCCTTATTTTCTAATAAGGCCTCCATTCATATGAATAGAACATGTTACAAGTGCTACTAGGCTGAATGTTAAGAAAGGTTTCCCTGACAGAACTGGATTTCTGCCCTGATCACCATTAAAAAAAAAACCTACAAGATGAAACTTAGGTCTGCAGGACCAGACCTTCAGCTGAAGCTCAGCAAAATCTTACCTAACACAAAGCAACCCTGATATGTGAAGCAAGAACACCCTTCTCATTAATGGTACTTTTATATTTTTATCAGAGAAATTGGCTCTTAATTTAAAAATATTGTCAAAATGTAAGTAAAGAACTTTGGCTCATGTTCTTCAATAGTCCAGATAAGAATGAGGAGGAACTTTGAATTGATATATTAAAAAGTCAGGCCTTGACATAGCTTAGCAGCATATAGAGATATGTCAACATGTCTCTTGACATTTAATTGTTCCTTGTAATTTGAGTAATATAAAACAGATCAACAATTGCTGCTTCATTGTGCTTTTTGATACACCGATAAAGAACTTGAAATGTTTAAAAAAGGAGGTTATAATTTCTGGCTTCCTTAGGCATTTATTTTACTATGAGTTCAGAAATAGTAAAAACCAGTTAAGTCCTAAAATAAAAAAGGAAACATTTGCAAGTGATACTTCAAACATCAAATTTTTAAGCAAATGTTATGTTATTCATGAAGTCTGGGAACAGCTACCTTAGCCTATTCCACACAGTTTAATAGATCTCAGGGCTCGTCTATACTACCCGCTGGATCGGCGGGCAGAGATCGATCCAGCGGGGGTCGATTTATCGCATCTAGTATAGATGCGATAAATTGACCATTGAGCACTCTCCTGTCGACTCTGGTACTCCACCAGAACGAGAAGCGCAAGCGGAGTCGACAGGAGAGCGTCAGCCATCAACTTACTGCAGTGAAGACACCGTGGTAAGTAGATCTAAGTAAGTCTACTTCAACTACGCTATTCACGTAGCTGAAGTTGTGTGTCTTAGATCGACCCCACGCGGTAGTGCAGACAAGCCCTTAGTATCAAGCCGTTTTCCCCGACAGTCAACCTAAATGTTCCTTTTCAGTTTCATTCTATTAGGCTTAGTTGTGCCTCCTTGTGCCTTAACTTCTTTCTCATCTGACCAGATATCTGAAGGACAAACATCAAGAAAGGCTGACCCCTTTAGTTTCTATGCTAAGCAGTGACTTTCTCTTCTCTCTTCAAATATCAATACCTGGACAGTCTTCTGTGGACACCCTTCAGCATGTCTGTCTTCATTAAGGATACCTGGAACTGAATGAAATAATTCTAGGAGTGCTTGCATCTGAGCTGCATAAAGGATAATGATCCTTCCCTGCTCCGACACATGCCTCACCCCATGCAGCCTACAACCATAGGGTCTTTTTGGCGGTCATATCTTACAATTTGACATCCAATTTACTGTCTCCTATCAAGCTAAAGTTTCCACTGGTCTCTAAGTTTCTACCCACCACTGTTTCTGATGTTTCATTTTAGCCCTTTCCTTCTGATATATTTTTCCCTTTTTAAAGTTTATTTACTCCTGGAATTTCAGCTCAGTTTTCTTTACTACACAGTGCCTTTCCATGGACCAAAAACATAGAAGAATCTTTTGCTATTTCTCTAAAACAACAAGGAGTCCGGTGGCAAATAAATCTGTTAGTCTTTAAGGTGCCACCAAACTCCTTGTTGTTTTTGTGGATACAGACTAACACAGCTACCTCCTGATACTTCTATTTCACTGTAGCAGTGCATGGGACTAGGTACAGTAAAGGCTGTACTATTAGAACAGCAGACAAACAATATCCAGTCACTTAAATCTTTATGCACAGATTTATGCATTGGCTGCACAGAGTTGCATTGCACAAGTTGTCAGAGGAAGGTGCAGGTTTCAGCAGCTGGATAGTCAGTTGTTAGGGCTTTTAGCACACAATGTGTGGGTCTGGTTTAAAATATTAGCTGGATGTTTCTGCTATAATAGTCAGTAGTGAAATAGATAATATTGACTAACATTTAAGCTGCCTACAGAGTCAGGAAGGTAACTCTCCATCAATTTAATCTCTGCAAACATGAAAGGTAGAGACATTAAGTGAAAGAACAATTCCTCAGCAAGGGGATGAAATTCTACATAATACATGGGACTACCATAAAACGGTTAAGTGAGAAAAAATTAAGAGGTTACCTCCACAGTATTACAACTACAAGCTTCCTGTAATTTCTCAGGTTTCATGATTCTCCACTAACCCTCCAAAAGACAGCTGTGTCAAAACGTTGGACATTCTTTATACAGAGAAAACTTATCAAAAAAGTGTTCAGATACATTTTATATCTCAGTGTATACTTCAGCACATTAAATACCAGAATATACACTGCAGCAGAGGTGGAGAAATTCAGCTCCTAATGACTATATTCAAAAGTGCATGCTCATAAATTAACCTTAGGATGAGAGCTTAAATGTAAAATAAAGAGAACCTGCTCTTGCTTTCCAGGATGGGGAATGGATTTCTAATCGCTAACAACATATCTTTTGAAAGGTTGAAAATCTCACTGGGTTGTCACAAAATACATCTTCCAAACTTATTTATCTGTATAACCCAAACAAACATATAATTACCCTTTCAAAAAATGTGACCTTCAACAGGGAAATAAAGGCCACTTGGGCTGAAAGGTCAGTTGTGTGTTTTTTTGGTTTCGTTTATGCAGCTTCAAAAACTTACTGACAATTTCTCAATAAGCTCACACCATACCAACAATTAAGATGTACAGTTTACTCAAGAGACATTTTACATCCTTTATGGTTTTTAAAAGGGCCCCTGACCTTTTCTTTTCTTCAGACCCCTATCATTCTATTTCACCTTAGTAGGATTACCCTGAAAATCCCACTAAAAGCATTTTTTCCACCAATTACTGACTAATTATGGCAAATGCCTCCTTAGTTTACATCTGTCGAGCAACTTAGGATCTATAGATGAAAGTGCTAAGCATTATTATCCACAATTTTAATCAGTCTTTGGAAAGATTGAGTACTGAAGATTCTCAATGGCAGTGAGAACCTCCATTACGAATGCTTGCAAATAGTCTGCAATGCACAGCTGAAGTACAACTAATCCCCTGAATGTCTATTTGACACTAATTAGAAGAGCACAGTTTATTTCGAGTTGTTTCATTTCAAAATCTCTCCCTGGTGATAACCATCGTTGTACAGTTTTAAAATATGCCCCAAAGTATTTTTGGCTAGTGTAAGTAAATAAAAGTTTTTTTAAAATATGAGCGATGAATCCCATGTGTGTTTTCATACTCCAATATCAAGCTGTTTCTCCATCAGTTGCCTTGTCAGTATCTGATATGAAGAAAGAGAAGCCACTCCTATGTGAAAGAGTATTTGCCAGATGTTTCTTAATCCATACAAGTAAATGTTGCATAAACAAATGGAGAAAAACAGTACAAATGCCTTCATCTTCCTTGATGAACCATGGAACAAGTACAAATAACACTGGAATAGCATCAGAGAAACAATGTTAGCAAACTGAATATACACAGACAAGGATCACAGCTTACAATTACTGGCACCTATGATTTAGGGATTCACCTGCTACTAAAACGCACACAAAAAGCTTAAAGCTCTTTTCAAGTCTTATCTATTACAAGACCATCCATCCAACAGAAGTGAATTGGTGGCCTCAATCCAGATCCTACTGAACAGGTACCATATCCACAACAAAGAAACCCACCAGAGCAATTGGCACCCTTGTTGGTAGTCGAAAAAGGATTAGCAAGAAGTAAACAAGTATGAAAGCTAAACTACATTCTAAGACTCAGATGTGAACCTTGTAGGTTAAGGCTGAAAATCAACGGCAGGGAGATACGAGGCAAACCTCTACTCACTTCTGCTGTACCTATTCTGGGCAAAAATAAAAGGGCTACATTAACAGTGATTTTATCCCAGAATTCACTTAAATATTAGAGGATATAATTTCTAACAAGAGACTCAGAGCAAGATTTAAACAGAACAAAACAAAAAATTCCCAGTGCAGGTACAGTCCACTGGTTCAGTGTGTTTTAAGTGTTCTCCTCTAGTGGCTGGTCCACATAACATGGTAAGAGCCTATTACGCGTGCCAGCTAAAGGAGTTACTTGTTTAGCTCAAGCAGTCAAGACTCGGGCTTTAGTCTGCTGGAGGTCCTGGGTTCAAACCTTGCTGGTGACACAAGTGGGATTGCTATATACGCAGCACTTTGCACTGAGTATGAGTATGCAGGGTCACTTCATGACTCTGTCCTACCATAATCTAAGAGGGCAAAGAGCCCAAAATACAATGTTTGTTAGCATTTTCCACTCTCAGCCAAGAAGATGGGAAAGTCAAGAAAGAGCTACTCTGTGTAAAAAGGTGAAACTGACTGGCATCAAGTTTTAGGAGCAGATCACTTCACGTCACCCAAAAAATACGAAGTTTCTACTATGTGAAATACTGGCCCAAAAAATTAGTAGAAGCTACGCAATTACTTCTCTTACTGTATGTATATGTACCACCCCGGGATGGATCACCAGCAGTAAGGACCAAAGGTAGGACCTCTGGATCTATAAGCATTAGACTCTACTGCCTGAGCTAAAGAGACCCAGACCTTGTTATCTCAAAGCCAGCAGCAGATCCACACCTCTAAGTGGTCCAGCCATTAGAGTAGACAGAGAACCACAGTAAAAATGGGTTACACATGTACCAGAGCAAAGAGTTGTTTCACCTTAACTGTCTCTCCCCTTATTTTGGCAGAAAAGTCCAATGAATTTAAAGGGCAAAAAACTTCAATCACAGTTAGAGAATCAAGCCAAGCTAGAAGCCATATGGTACAATAAAGGACTAAGCCCAGAATACTAAGTTTCTGAAATTCTGTGATTGGACAAAACACAAATCAGATATTAAAAAGGTACATTTCATTATCAGCCTAGGTTAACCTATCATGGCAAATAGTTTTCTAAATATTTCTAGCATATTAATCACCACACAGAAATACTGAAAGTGATACTTCACTAATTTACATTTTTGCAAGGTGTTCTTTGAAAGAGGTCTGGAGTTGTATTCACACTTAGAACTTTATATTTATGCCGATTACAAACACTTATTGCAATTCTGCTATTTTACATTTGGCCAGGTTTTCAAAGGGCAATAATGCACAAGCCTAAATCCAAGACCTCAGCTCCTGAAGAAATACTACTTCATCCCTCTTGGAAACCGTCATCTCTGTGCCAAGCCTCATTTATCACAGAGCCGCATCTGGCACTTTACTGTAAAGATGCACTGTATCAAGCCTGTCATTGCTATTTAACAAGGGTCAAATTCTGCCCTCACATTCGTGCTACTTCACTTAAGTCAGTGGAACTGAGTGGCTGTAATGACAGAACATAACTTGGTCTTCCGACTAAACCTTAGATGATGCAGAAACCAACGTGGCATTCTATACACAATAAATATATTGGCTCTTTCCGCTGTAGATTTGAGAACGTGTCCAAAGTAATTCACTCATTTGAAGAAAGGCTGAGCTGGTCAAACAGCAAGGTTTTTAAAGCATTTAATATTTGAAATGTTAATTTGTTATAGGCTAGAATTTCTCTATTTTAGCACTGAAGGTTAGTGTCCAAAGATAAGACTAAATACTAATGTTGAATTTAAATACAGTTAAAGTTTAAAGTTTCCAGACTTATTTTTAAATAAATTAGAGCATGTAGTTTTGCCCATTTTCAGTCCATTTTACCAGTTATGCAAAGTCCAAGTTCCTCAAATAATTGAGCTCAATTCAAGCACCACCTGACCCTGAAATCAGGATGACGGCTGTTCATTTGTAGGTTGGCTTGTTTAGACGTGAGCATTCATCCATTATACCCATGTGAATCAGAAAACCAAGAACATAATTTGGAAAATGAATATGCAAAAGCTCTAAGGAATGCCAAATATGAATGCTTGTTCTTCCACTATACCGCACAAAAGATTACTCAAATTCTTGCAAAGCTCTCAGAGAAGAGGAGAAGGGGTTTTCGGTTACCATTTGAAATAATGCAAGAAGAAATAATTATCTGGCAGCTACCTTAAAAGAATGAGGAAGAGGGCTGTACATGCTATTAAAGAAGTAGACTGGATATTGGGCCAAGCTCATGCTAAAACAGCCTGAAAACAGGACCAGCTCCCACAGAGATTTGTCTCTTAAGCTAAATTCAGCAGTCATGTGTATAACGTAAGTTACAGATCTTTGTGTGAGTTGCACCTGTTTATGCCAGAACTGGTCCACAGGTAGTATTAAATTGCCCATAACATATTTTTGCACTCCAT
This sequence comes from Lepidochelys kempii, assembly GCF_965140285.1. Classification (NCBI taxonomy): domain Eukaryota; kingdom Metazoa; phylum Chordata; order Testudines; family Cheloniidae; genus Lepidochelys; species Lepidochelys kempii. The sequence goes on from NC_136381.1 coordinate 261,955,955, forward strand.
CAAATGCCAGATCAATGTAAGTTACATTACTTTACCAGGTTTCAGAGTAACAGCCGTGTTAGTCTGTATTCGCAAAAAGAAAAGGAGTACTTGTGGCACCTTAGAGACTAACCAATTTATTTGAGCATAAGCTTTCGTGAGCTACAGCTCACTTCATCGGATGTATACTGTGGAAACTGCAGAAGACATTATATACACAGAGACCATGAAACAATACCTCCTCCCACCCCACTCTCCTACTGGTAATAGCTTATCTAAAGTGATCACTCTCCTTACAATGTCTATGATAATCAAGGTGGGCCATTTCCAGCACAAATCCAAGTTTAACTAGAACGTGGGGGGGGGGGTTGGAAAAAACAAGGGGAAATAGCCACTCCCAGTCATTAATGACTCCTTAAGTCATTATGCAAGGTAGCCTATTTCCCCTTGTTTTTTCCTACCCCCCCCCCGGACGTTCTAGTTAAACTTGGATTTGTGCTGGAAATGGCCCACCTTGATTATCATACACATTGTAAGGAGAGTGATCACTTTAGATAAGCTATTACCAGCAGGAGAGTGGGGTGGGAGGAGGTATTGTTTTATGGTCTCTGTGTATATAATGTCTTCTGCAGTTTCCACAGTATGCATCCGATGAAGCGAGCTGTAGCTCACGAAAGTTTATGCTCAAATAAATTGGTTAGTCTCTAAGGTGCCACAAGTCCTCCTTTTCTTATTACTTTACCACTCACAGCTGATGTGTAAGTTACACCATTAACATCAGCAACGCCTTTTGCCTACTGACTAGGAGTCTGTTGCAATATCCAACATGACTGCAATGCAAAAGGATCTTCATATATGACCTCAGGATTGTTTACTGGCAGATAGGGGACAAAAAAAGCTATTCTGTAAAGTAAACAGATGTGCATGTGACAGGGTGCTGGGCAAGAACTGCTGACTCAGCCCTCTGTCACGCCAGCCCCTATTAAGGTAAGTAAATTGGAGCTGGCTAGAGAAAACCTGCAACTAATTGGGAGACAGCTGCCCACCCAATTATCCTGGGGCTATATAAAAGGCTGGGAGGAAGGATGCGGAGGAAGGCGGGGGGGGGGGGGAGCAGCGAGGGAGTGGAAGCAGAGGGACAGCTCTTCCCTCCGGGTGCAGACACTAGCACCCCAGCGGTGGATGGTGAGAAGATGGTGGGAGCACAGCCTGTAAATCAACAGCACCAGTGGTTACTGAAGCCCAGGGTCTCGGAGTGACTTTGTCAGCACAGCAGGGGTAGGAGCCAAGAGGGCCCTGCAGCGCATAATTGTCATTTTACAGATAGAAAGACCAAGGCTGAGAAGTTACGAGATTTATTCAAGGCTGCACTGAGTCAATGGCAGTGTTAGAATAAAACCTAGCAGGCCCTGGATTTGTCTCAGATTCACAAACAATTTTGGTGATTCATATATCATGACAGGGAAACAATGGAAAAACAAGGTTTGTGCTACAGTATCTTAAGGATTCTCTTTAGAAAATGTTAAAGTGTGAAAGAGTTTTAAAACTAGTTAATATAATTAAAATTATGGCTCAAGGCTTTTGAAGTTTGTATGACCCTGCTTTTTCAAGTGGTTTAAAGAAAACGCTACAATGCTGGAATAGCACAAAACATACCTATTGCTACTTTGGGGAGTTTTCATTTAACTAGTGGTTTATGTGTGGGCTATTTTAAACCAGAATAGTTCTTGAGATATATGTACAATGAAAGGGATAGATAAACTTACAGCTGAGGGGTTGAGAGGAGCTATAAGTCAATAGGTGCCTAATGGGTTAGAAGTGTGAAGGCTCCATTTGTAGACCGCATCTACCCAATGCCCAACTTTTGCTCCTGTGTCACGTATGCATCCAAGCACAGAATTTCAGCCAGCGAACAGACAATGTGCTTCGAAGTCTCCTATTCTGCACATTGATCACACTCGACAAATGTTTGTTAGATGCAGCGCAGTAGATGAAAAATGCAGGAAGAGTGCCAGAGCACAATAGCTAAATTTAACATACCTGAAAAATGCAGGCTAGAAAAGAAAGGAGAAATGCTATTACATTTCCAGGTCCCTCGTGGTCTTCCTGTTTGGGGAAGATAAAGAAGAATATTTTAAGAGTTACTGAGTTTTAGTTGATGCCAAGTGCTGCTTGACATTTTATACAGGTGCATTCTATAGAAATACTTATTCTCATTCTACTGTGGTACCATCATAATCTCAGAATACAAAGTCAGACTGGAGTTAAATCAATATTCATTGAACAAAATACTGGAAATTGAGATGTATGGATCAATTTAGGCCACAAAATAAAAACTGCGAAACACTAAACGATTTAGACTTTTTTTAAAGAGGTACTTTATGCTGATTCCACAATGTATTTTCTAAAAGATATAAAAGTGCACTATCCGAAGAAACACATGCAATTTATCAAAACAGACATTTTAAAGTGGGACAATATGTCCACATAAAATCCTTCCAGGATGTCAAAAATAAAGATTCGCCTCCACCTTTCAAATGAACTATATCACTCCACTCCCTCCAGGGAAAAAAGATTTTTCAACATGCCCTGAAGCTCAAAAAACTCAGGCTCTGACAGATCAGAGTGCATGAAGTATATTAATTGATCTGAATAAAGCTCTCCGGATAAACAAATTATAACTTGAAAAGTTATGGTGTGCAATAGCCACCGATGATCTGATACCTGTATAACTCTAATCCTCCTCTCCTTTCCCCACATTACAACTCAAAAGTCAATAAAAGGTTACCTGAAAAGAATACTCTGCTAGATGAACTCCTCGAATGAGGTTCAAAGCCCCACACATGATGTTGAGAACAAGAGACAGAATCCCCAAAGGAGTCACAGGTTGCATTCTGTAGGTAGGGGCTTCAGACAATTTAAAAAAAAAAAAAAAAAAAACAGACTATTGAAAATTCATTCTAATTACTTCATTCCTTTTTCATAAGGAAACTCAAATTCAGTCTAATTATGGGTTGCATATTCAAGGCCTTGTGTACTCTCTGGCAAGATGGACTTTAATTTTGTGGCAAGGCACACAGTTTCTGTTGCACTTCATTGCTGAATTCTCAGGGTACCTGGACATTCTACAGCAGCTACCAATAAACTGAAGTGATTTTTAATGGACTGAATGATACGATCAGTCCATTAGCACTTGCATTATGTATTTGGATATTAAGTGTCGCTTATTTTATGCCACACCTAAATTTTCAGTTGTCAGCATGCTACAGATTTTTGTATTGAAGACACTTCACTTCCTTGTCAGCAGAAAAGCTGGAGGTTTTGGCATCCAGAAGTCATGGGAGGTGGCTTACAGTTCTTGCACCCAAGAAGCAGTTACAGCTTTTGACACTGGAGAGGGGAAGTATCTCCTCTTTGCTGCTCCTTGTGGGCAGAGATGACTTTACACATAGGGACTGAAAGGGGCTTTAACTCTTAGGGGGCAGCTACACCACAGGATTCTTTTGGCGGCGTGTAGTATTTATATGTGCATAGGCCTTCCAGCACAGGTATCTATAGCAGCGTAGACATGTTCTCTACTGGCCCATGCTGTGCCTCCCCTACACTGCTATTTTTAACAGTGTAGTGTCCCACTGCGAAGCCCTTCCACAGTGCAGGGAAAGGCTCCAGTAGCTCTCCGCTGCTGAAGCCTTTCCGTACAGCAGAGAAAGGCACCAGCAGAACGGAAAAGGCTCAGCATTTCCCCACTGCTCCCCCTTTCCAGAGTCCTTCCTCCTGGCAGTGAAAGGCTCTGGCAGCAGGGAGCAACTGAAGCCTTTCCACACTACCTGCCCTCTGCCAGAGACCTTCACCACAGTGAAAAGCACACCGTGTCCACTCTGCACCGCACAGCTTCACCGAAAGTGGTGTGATGTGTAGACGTAGCTTTAGTTCCTGACCCCAACAAACCCTCAACAGCTGCACTGCTGGTACCCACATCCATCATCGATGGTTTAAGCACCTTATCTGCCAACATTAACCTGCACTTAGGCTTCTGAAGGAACTCCAGCACTGAGCTGAGCAGGCTAATTCACACCTCAGATACTGGGCTCCAATTCTCTCTTACACCAAGATGCACAAGATACAAGAAAGAAGAGACGGGTCATCAAGGAGCCACCCCAGTTCTTACGATGTTCGGGCCTCAGCCCAGCTATAGCCAGTAGCTGGCTGGTATCCCCAAACTGTGGAGCATAGAGGAGGTCCACTTTGCACCCTCACCAACCATTCATGCCTGGGGAAAGGGGCAGATGGCACAGGAGGTAGCTCCACTGGCTTTTATGCCAACTGAGAATTCCTCTCCACCAGCTCGGGTCTCAGTTCAGCAGTTGTAGCTGGATTCCATCATCTTTGCATTGCTAAGGTAGCAAAGAGCCTGCAAGCAGGGAAGACAATGTGCAGCACCATTTTATGCTCATTGTAGCTTCAAGAAGACTAAACAAAATAGTAAAGGTTTTCCTTACACCCATAAGGGCTAGAAACTTATTTATAAAAAACAGCAGAGTATGGAACTGCAATCATGAAAACACAGAATACCCAATTCACGTATTTGAGCATTATATAAATCGATACAAACAATACATTTAAATATTAACTTAGTTAATATCAGACTTAAACACACAAGAGCAAAGAGTTAAGAGGCAGCAATTCCTTTATTGGAAGGGCCTCAGAACCAGAAGTGATCTTACTCCACCTCAAAAATACACACTAGTAGCAATATAGGAATGCAAAAAACCGATTATGTATGTTTTATAGCACCTTTAATCTCGCTGTCTCAAAAAGCAGTATAAATATTATGCCTCCCCAGGTCAGGAGCTCCCCTATAAGATAAATGCATATCATCACATTTCGCTCTTTAGTGAAATGCAGCAGCTGTTTAATACAGTGATACTGAACAGTTTAAAGTAGGAATTTCACTCACTCACTTTTTTTTTTTATTAAAGTCTTGTCCTATAACTGAGGTTTCCTTGACAATGTGGGCTTACAGAAAGCTTCAATGCTATTTGAATACAGTGGTGTAAATCAGTGCTAATAAATGGCTATGCAATTAACTCATCTGGCACTCACCCACACACCTGTTTTCATCTCAGACACTGCTGTGGCAGCAGCCACATTAATTTTGTGATGCAATATGCCAGCATCATGCAACATTACTGGACACAAGTTTCCACTGAAATCAATGGTGTAGGTATCTCAGTCACTTAAATATGACTTTGCCTAATAAAAAACAGCAATGAAATTTAACATCGAAGTGACTCACTGAACAGTGTTTAGTCAGATAAGCAGCACCAGCATGTTTTATTTTCTCAATGATCTGCACACACAGTTCACTGTACATTACTCTTGATGGATTAAGTTTTACTAAAATAAGCAATAGTGCATATTCCTCCCGACACAATTTTCCAGAAAAGAGCATTGATTCTCCCTCCCTCGTCTAGCTATCCCTTGATTTCAAGTTGCCAAGTTTGTTCATGCAGACGACATATGCCTTGGCACTCAGTCACATGCCTTTGACGTACCTGAGTGTTCTAAACGCAGATATGGTGGCTATGACGGATTGTCGTTGGCTGCGCCTGATACCAAGTGGAAGAGACTGCATTGAGTGTTTCCCACTTACATCATGAACAAGTGGGCAGACAGCTGAATATAGTTCTCAATGGTCAGCGAATAAAGTGTGATTCACACCTGGTCTATCTAGGCATGACATTGGATGGAACTCTCACATATCACGACCATTTTATAAAGACAGCGACTAAGGTCAAAATACACAAACCTGCTCAGAAAACTGGCTGGAATGACATGGGGAGCCAAAGCCCAAAAGTTACACGCTTTAGCCATGGCACTCTGTTATTCGGTAGAGTATTGCACTCCAGTATGGGCTTACTTGTCTCACACAAAGATGACTGACATACAATTTAATTCCACCATGCATATTATTTCAGGCACACTTAAATCTACTCCTCTACCATAGTTACTGGTTCTCTGCAATATTGCTTCACTCAGTGTTTGCAGAGAGGAAAGCATAGCAAAGGTCATGACAACACTGCACGATAATGCCACAGTCACTGTTAATTAAAGATTGTTTAATCCACCACATGATCGTCTGCACTCACATTGCCCATTGTAGATAAGTTTACCAGGAGAGGGATTTACGGTAGAGGACACGTGGTGAGCTCTATGGTCCTCAGAGAAAGTGACAAATAATTATCTTGTCTCGGACCCCACTCAGTGTCATCCTGGGTTTGATTTACCATGAAGGCAATAGAGCCTTATGAACCAGTTTCGTACTGGACATGGAATTTGTGCTGCAGTGAAATTTTACAGACAGTCCACTATGTCAGTATGGGCAGCCACAAACTATGACACATATTGTTGAGGACCGCAAAGTGACTCAACTTCCTGGAGGTCTTCGTGCCTTGAGCATTGTTGATAAGAATGCTGTGGCTTGGCTTGACTGGACTGCATGCGCCAAATAAATACGTTGCCAAGATTCACTTCAGAGCCAATCAGTGTTTCACTTTAAAACAAACAGGAATTGTCAGTAACTAATATAAGAGTAATTCTTCCCAGCTTGAAGCAAGCATATCACCAACTTCCATGCCCCAGTGAGAAACTATGGAGGCAACATATTGAGACTTGAATATGATGAAGAATCTAGTTTAGAAAATTTACAAATTAGACTTTCTATACAGGAGGCAATAAGCATTAATATCATGGGAGAAAAAAAGAGTGGAGACTGCTATGCCTGATCACGTGGGGTTGGTTTATTTCTGACTAGGAACTGATCTTTATACCCCAAGACAAAAGTTTTCATTTTATTCCTATATATGTCTTAGGCATTACCCACTCATAAAAGTTGTACCAATTACAGTGGTATGGCTTATTTCCATATTTAAGAGAATAAACCACGCCAGTATAAGTACCGTTATACCAGTATAACTACAACCACATTAGGGGTAGTACTGATGTAACTATTTCAGTAGGAAAAAAAAATAAAAGCACACCCATAACAGAAATAGTTAAGTCGGTACATAAATTGTGTGGACCCGGCCTTGGGGAATGAGAGTCTCTTCCGTGCTTATCAGCAGCAGTTCGTGCATATCTCGAGGAGACATACAATCCTGCAAATCCATTCACTAAGTAATAGGTAGAAGTTTCAATTAAGATTTTTCCAAACTGATTCCCTCAGCCTATTTAACTGGAGATCGAATGGAATTTTCAGCAAACAGTAATGTCTATTTCCTCAGGGCATTGTACAAAATAGTTGGCTGCCAAGGAGCCAAGCAGAGAAATAAGGCAGCTCCAAGTCAATGCACAATCTTTAGCAGTATGAAATTAGACTCAGACATTTCCATTTAAAAATAAGTGAGGTATTTTAAATCTGAAAACCATTTATATTAAGATCTCATCTTAAGAAAATACAATTATGCTTTAAATATGACCTGTAAAGCTGTTCAGGAGACAAGCGATGCAGCATTGTGTTCTCCCAAATGAACACCACTAATTAGCATGTTTACCAGACAATTAGGACAAGATGCTTTTTCCATTTCATAAGTACTATTTCAGTATCTGTCTAAGATGGAAATGTTCTCTCCTCTCCACATCATCTATTTACAACATTTCCTGTGTGCCCAGTTTCTTCCAGAACTCCACCGGCTACAACAAACACCATCAAGATAGGAGTTAAGCTTTCCAGTAAGACAATGGCGACCACACTGACCAAGGGAACAATGCTAGCACCTTGCTAGCAAGAACTGAGTTCAAGCACTGTTCTTTAGCACAGTACAAAAGGGGTTCCCTCTGGCCAGAGCAGATTGGAAGTAAATGGCTAGACTACACTCACCTTTCCAACATTAGAAATAAGACGTCAGAAGATCTGGTCACAACATGGTTACAAAGTGTAGATAACCACCTCCCTGTGACAAGACTAAAACCTTGGACAGTACACGTTTTTACCTGTTTACGAGGACATGATTAGGTCTTGTCTTATACTATATCTTTCAACCTTATTGAAATCAGATCCCCTGGCTTTGCGTTTCAGAGTAACATCCGTGTTAGACTGTATTCGCAAAAAGAAAAGGAGTACTTGTGGCACCTTAGAGACTAACCAATTTATTTAAGCATAAGCTTTCGTGAGCTACAGCTCACTTCGTCGGATGCATACTGTGGAAAATACAGAAGATGTTTGTTTTTATACACACAAATCATGAAAAAATGGGTGTTTATCACTACAAAAGGTTTTCTCTCCCCACACCCCACTCTCCTGCTGGTAATAGCTTATGTAAAGCGATCACTCTCCTTACAATGTGTATGATAATCAAGGTGGGCCTTCTCCCCTCCCCCCCTCCAACCTTGTGTGCAACAAGAGTGATGTAGTGGTGGGAGTCTGCTATAGACCACCGGACCAGGGGGATGAGGTAGATGAGGCTTTCTTCCAGCAGCTCACGGAAGCTACTAGATCGCATGCCCTGATTCTCATGGGTGACTTTAATTTTCCTGATATCTGCTGGGAGAGCAATACAGCGGTGCATAGACAATCCAGGAAGTTTTTGGAAAGCGTAGGGGACAATTTCCTGGTGCAAGTGCTAGAGGAGCCAACTGGGGAGGAGCTTTTCTTGACCTGCTGCTCACAAACAGGGAAGAATTAGTGGGGGAAGCAAAAGTGGATGGGAATCTGGGAGGCAGTGACCATGAGTTGGTTGAGTTCAGGATCCTGACGCAGGGAAGAAAGGTAAGCAGCAGGATACGGACCCTGGACTTCAGAAAAGCAGACTTCGACTCCCTCAGGGAACGGATGGCCAGGATCCCCTGGGCGACTAACTTGAAGGGGAAAGGAGTCCAGGAGAGCTGGCTGTATTTCAAGGAATCCCTGTTGAGTTTACAGGGACAAACCATCCCGATGAGTCGAAAGAATAGTAAATATGGCAGGCGACCAGCTTGGCTTAATGGTGAAATCCGAGCAGATCTTAAACATAAAAAAGAAGCTTACAAGAAGTGGAAGGTTAGACATATGACCAGGGAAGAGTATAAAAATATTGCTCGGGCATGTAGGAATGATATCAGGAGGGCCAAATCGCACCTGGAGCTGCAGCTAGCCAGAGATGTCAAGAGTAACAAGAAGGGTTTCTTCAGGTATGTTGGCAACAAGAAGAAAGCCAAGGAAAGTGTGGGCCCCTTACTGAATGAGGGAGGCAACCTAGTGACAGAGGATGTGGAAAAAGCTAATGTACTCAATGCTTTTTTTGCCTCTGTCTTCACGAAAAAGGTCAGCTCCCAGACTGCTGCGCTGGGCATCACAAAATGGGGAAGAGATGGCCAGCCCTCTGTGGAGATAGAGGTGGTTAGGGACTATTTAGAAAAGCTGGACGTGCACAAGTCCATGGGGCCGGACGAGTTGCATCCGAGAGTGCTGAAGGAACTGGCGGCTGTGATTGCAGAGCCATTGGCCATTATCTTTGAAAACACGTGGCGAACCGGGGAAGTCCCGGATGACTGGAAAAAGGCTAATGTAGTGCCAATCTTTAAAAAAGGGAAGGAGGAGGATCCTGGGAACTACAGGCCAGTCAGCCTCACCTCAGTCCCTGGAAAAATCATGAAGCAGGTCCTCAAAGAATCAGTCCTGAAGCACTTGCATGAGAGGAAAGTGATCAGGAACAGCCAGCATGGATTCACCAAGGGAAGGTCATGCCTGACTAATCTAATCGCCTTTTATGATGAGATTACTGGTTCTGTGGATGAAGGGAAAGCAGTGGATGTATTGTTTCTCGACTTTAGCAAAGCTTTTGACACGGTCTCCCACAGTATTCTTGTCAGCAAGTTAAGGTAGTATGGGCTGGATGAATACACTATAAGGTGGGTAGAAAGCTGGCTAGATTGTCGGGCTCAACGGGTAGTGATCAATGGCTCCATGTCTAGTTGGCAGCCGGTATCGAGTGGAGTGCCCCAAGGGTCGGTCCTGGGGCCGGTTTTGTTCAATATCTTCATAAATGATCTGGAGGATGGTGTGGATTGCACTCTCAGCAAATTTGCGGATGATACTAAACTGGGAGGAGTGGTAGATACGCTGGAGGGGAGGGATAGGATACAGAAGGACCTAGACAAATTGGAGGATTGGGCCAAAAGAAATCTGATGAGGTTCAATAAGGATAAGTGCAGGGTCCTGCACTTAGGACGGAAGAACCCAATGCACAGCTACAGACTAGGGACCGAATGGCTAGGCAGCAGTTCTGTGGAAAAGGACCTAGGGGTGACAGTGGACGAGAAGCTGGATATGAGTCAGCAGTGTGCCCTTGTTGCCAAGAAGGCCAATGGCATTTTGGGATGTATAAGTAGGGGCATAGCGAGCAGATCGAGGGACGTGATCGTTCCCCTCTATTCGACATTGGTGAGGCCTCATCTGGAGTACTGTGTCCAGTTTTGGGCCCCACACTACAAGAAGGATGTGGATAAATTGGAGAGAGTCCAGCGAAGGGCAACAAAAATGATTAGGGGTCTGGAACACATGAGTTATGAGGAGAGGCTGAGGGAGCTGGGATTGTTTAGCCTGCAGAAGAGAAGAATGAGGGGAGATTTGATAGCTGCTTTCAACTACCTGAAAGGGGGTTCCAAAGAGGATGGCTCTAGACTGTTCTCAATGGTAGCAGATGACAGAATGAGGAGTAATGGTCTCAAGTTGCAGTGGGGGAGGTTTAGATTGGATATTAGGAAAAACTTTTTCACTAAGAGGGTGGTGAAACACTGGAATGTGTTACCTAGGGAGGTGGTAGAATCTCCTTCCTTAGAGGTTTTTAAGGTCAGGCTTGACAAAGCCCTGGCTGAGATGATTTAACTGGGAATTGGTCCTGCTTCGAGCAGGGGGTTAGACTAGATGACCTTCTGGGGTCCCTTCCAACCCTGATATTCTATGATTCTATGAACCTCGCCCCCAAACAAACCCACTCTCCTGTTGGTAATAGCTTATCTAATCTAAAGTGATCACTCTCCTTACAATGTGAATCATAATCAAGGTGGGCCATTTCCAGCACAAATCCAGGGTTTAACAAGGGCTTTGTGTTGTAACCAAGTTTCCTGACTAGTATAGTTGTAGTGTAGATAAAGCCTTTGTTTCTTTCTAAGATAAAACAAAGAAATTTTGGAGGCAGTAGAATGGGATTCAGCCACTGCTTCTGTTAATGACAGAAAACGAAAGACTGAGATACAGACAAAAAGCCAGAAAAGCTGAGTGAAGCAGTGGTAGACAGATGAGGCTGAAAATGGTTCTTACAATAAGGATGAAAGAACATGCATGAGCACCGGGGTTAGACCACTGAAAAGAGCCAGAGGCACAAACCTAGATGGAAAATGGAAGAAAGTAATAAAGAATACTGAGGTTATGAGAACTGAATATTTAGTTCTTATCATTTGTTCAGGTATAGCTTGGAAATATTTTCTGGTCTTGAAACCATCTGTACTAGTTCAAAGTATTTCTAAGCCTGTCAGGTCGTAAGATATTGTCCCTTCACATGTGGTTCAGAAAACTGATCACTAATATAACTTGCCAATCATATCTGTTTGGTTTATTTACAAAACAATGGGATTTTTGTTAGCCCTACAGATTCACCCTGAAATAGGCAAGTCAAGCTGTGTTCTGAGTTTTCGCATAGTAAGATGATACTTTAAAAAGTATCTATTTGTTTTTCAGTGTTTGTTATACAATATTAGCTATGTGAAACCTCTCAATATGATATTTATGTAGATGTTTATCATAACTGTAAGACAGGTTTAATTCTGGTTTTTATGTACAACAACTTTAAATGTAATCTGTTATCTTGCCTGGCTACTGGGGAAGAGGTGAAATGCTGTGAAACAATTCAAGATGGATAATCTTAAGTGAGACATCACCCTGCAGTCTCAGAGATATTTATTCTTTGAATCATTTTCTTCCTTAAGCCAAAATAAATCTTCTAGGCTGGAAGTATATTTTGGGTCTTTGTTTATGGAACACATGATATAAGGAAGCTCTTTCTCTTAAAGAAAATTAAAGCCTCCACTTGCTTAAATGCAGGGGAATGTGCAATTCGTAATTCCAGTTATAACGAACTTCCATAGAGAAAATGATTGATGGTTAAAGATGAACTACTATAAGTACTTCATTGGTTTCTTTATGTATCTGCCATAACACAAGGGTTTATGTCCTCTTCATCATGATGAAAAAGGTAGCCTTGAACAAGAACTATTTGTCTGAGGTTTATATATGTTAACATGGGTTTCTCATTTCAGAAAAACACAACTGGGATTTTTAACTATTCACCATAGGTTAAAAAGGAGTTATCAGAGGAAATCTGTATTGTTGACACTAAAAAACTTTGCATACCAATAACTTACCAGACCCCATGTGCACTTCTGTGTGCCCGTTAATTAGCCCATTCATCAGCTCTGTATCCTCTAGTTTCAGAAGCACAGGAGGATGGAACTTCAGCTCTTCCTGAATTTTCTCCAGGCGGTTCTTCATTTGACAGCAGCTTGTGTAGTTGAAATGGTATTTCACTTTCTGAATAATATTATCTATAAGAGGGTATCAAGAAATATTTTAATTAAAACACTGGATTGTTAATGAGCTAACTGATATCCTGGACCTTCCTATCCCATTTTTTTTAATATATCTAAAATATTATTTACTATTTGGGTCAAATTCTTTGCTTTCTATTTGTTGTGTAAAGTACCTATCACACTTCTGGATGCTGTAACACACACACTCGCCATCCCAGATATGCTTAAAACACAGCTTTACTCTGCGTAGTAAAGATGACCTAACCATGGTTTAGCAAGGTCTATAAATCACAATGAAGCCTTGAATGCTGTTAGGTCCCATCTACTCCGCAAGACAGAATTGTATTTTAACAGTGCCAGGGATTTTAGTTTTACAGTGCAAGATGGGACCTACTACTCAAACTGCACTAGCAGCAACAACTTCTCAGACCAGGATGCACAGGGATTTTCCTGAGACTTGTGCTACAAATGACTCAGACAAATATTCCATAGGTAGATTTTATAACTGCGTTCTCATACAAAAATATCCCTCTCCACAGGTTTGAGTCAAGTTGCAGACCACTAAAACTACAACCTACAGCAGCGTCTCAGTAACAATCATCCACATCTCCAGAGTCAGAGATCCCCATTACGGATATTGCTAATTGTTCTCTAACCTAGCTCACTTGCTTATCTCTGTGCTATGAAGGGTGGAGGTTTTGCTATATTATTTTTTATAATAATCATGAGTAATGAAGCAAATTAAATGTAGAAGCATATTTATAAAGAGATCTGCTTTTTAAGTGAAGTAAAAAAAAAAAAAGTCCTAACTTAAAATGCAATACATCCAAAACAGTAAGTTACATCCAAACAGTAACTTACAACGTATCATTTAGGTTGATGGCAGCTCCTACTGAACAGCAAGACTACAGAGTGCTTTATGACCCACAGTACACAGACACCATCAGGCAAGAATAGGGGATTTCAAGCAACAACTATGGGGATCATATTAATGCTGCAATATGCCAAGAGTTAAACAGCTACAAAGATCAATAACTACTGAGGCAATAGTTCAGATCTTGCAATTTACTCAGTGCAACTTAGATCTAAGAGAATGTATAAAAGACCATGCAACAGCGTAAGAGGAGAGGGAAACATCATATTGAAAATGAAAAAATGCAAGGAACCCAAACTTCTGCATCTTGTTTTCTTAGTACATGGCCAATGTATGATTAAAATAAGCTAGAAATCCCTAGCCAAAATGCAGGAGAAACAACAAAATGCAAATTTCAACACAGATTTATGAAGAAATTAGAATGTGGCTGGCAGTCAATTCACGCACAATGCAAGAACTGCTGCATACTGTAGTTTCCCTATAAGCATCTCTTTCTTCTAAGCAGGATCTGAAATGTCTTGTTCAGAGCTGGATGTTAGTGTATTAACCCATTTCACCACCCTACCCCTCTCAGGGTATAGATATCTCACTAATGGAACTAATCCTACAGAGCTAGTCATATTTTTCCCTGAGATGTGATGTTCACAAGGGACCTTAGTTGGTAGGTGGAAAAAAAAAGCCATTTATTTATGTCAGGAATCACAGGTGAGAGAGGACTCCCTGTATGATCACGAAGTGCTACATGAACCTAAGCTACGTGGGAAGTGAAAATGTCTACCACGCTGACCTGCTCTCACGGTTTTCTGTGCTGCTCACACTGTCTTTTTCACAATCTTGTCTTATACTTAGATTCGCAAAAAGAAAAGGAGTACTTGTGGCACCTTAGAGACTAACCAATTTATTTGAGCATAAGCTTTCGTGAGCTACAGCTCACTTCATCGGATGCATACTGTGGAAAGTGTAGAAGATCTTTTTATACACACAAAGCATGAAAAAAATACCTCCCCCCACCCCACTCTCCTGCTGGTAATAGCTTATCTAAAGTGATCACTCTCCTTACAATGTGTATGATAATCAAGTTGGGCCATTTCCATATAAGCTATTACCAGCAGGAGAGTGGGGTGGGGGGAGGTATTTTTTCCATGCTTTGTGTGTATAAAAAGATCTTCTACACTTTCCACAGTATGCATCCGATGAAGTGAGCTGTAGCTCACGAAAGCTTATGCTCAAATAAATTGGTTAGTCTCTAAGGTGCCACAAGTACTCCTTTTCTTTTTGCGAATACAGACTAACACGGCTGCTACTCTGAAACCTGTCATTATACTTAGATTGTAAACTTTTTGGGGCAGGGACTGTCTTTTTGTTCTGTTTTTGAACAGCACCTAGCACAACAGGGCCCAGGTCTATAACTAAGACTCCTAAGAAATACCACAATAATAATATACAGTTTGATATTATTATATATATATGTTTTTCGTACACCATTCTCCTGCCACATAAAGCCACCTTGTATGATCAGGAATTGGCATGGTTCCTTGTCATTACCAACCTGTCTGCTAGTTTAATTATTCAGATATGATGCTCTGTGCAAAGGATTCTAACATTAAGAAAGTAAATCTACAAACCAAATTCAAGAAAAGCATAGGGTCTGGTAGCCAAGCTTATGCTCGTAGAGTCATATGAAGCAGAAAATTTCCACTGGAGCTCCTCCAGGAAACAAAATGCCATGACGGTTGGGCAACTGCTGGTGCAGATCCCCATGCAGGTGATGTCCCCAGAAGAATGAAAACTGAAAAGAAAACATCCATTTTAAATCACAGTTAAGAGGTAGAAGAGTTATGCTGGACATCAGCATTAGACTGTACGGTCTCAAAAATATTTTTATCTTGGCTGCATTAGTTGGGAAAGAGTACTGAAAAAAACATCTGGTTTTCATCCCAGTTGTAGTTCTATTTATAGAAAACATACCAATCTCTGTATACAGCAGCTATTTCTTCATATCCTTTATCCCCATTACCTGTTTATGGTCTCTTCTGTACAAAGGGTACTAGATCTAAAGCTATCACCTTCCGCTGACAATGCTGAAGATTAAACATAACATGAAATTCATGCCTTGTAACACTGGATTTGAAGGAAAACCAACTAAAACTCTAATCTTTCCTTTCTCAATTCATGTATTCAATCTAAGTTCATAGCCCCACCCCCCCGCTCCATGCCACAAAAATAATTATACACATACATACAATCACTTATAGCTCAGGTCTCCAGTAACCAGCCCTTACAATCTCTAACCAGGAATGCAGTCTCAGATGTGAGCTCTGATCACTTAAGAAATAAAATCCAATCAATTTAGAGTATACAAAATTAAACAATGCATTAATATTCCCTTTTGCAAATATCTAGAGCGTGAGATTTATATTTTTCTTACAAATTAAAGCTATGCTTTTTCTAGAAATGGAAGCAGATGTTAAGTCTATAGGTTTTAGAGAATAAGCCGCTGTGCACTAAACGAGAAAGGATTTTTCTGTAAAACTGGTTCCTCAATTTCTTGTCCATAATTTTTAAGACCCAACAATCTACAATTTAAGTTTTGTGAGACAACATTTCTTGCGCCTGGCAGGGGAATTTGTTGTTGTTCTTCGGGTCTTATTAAACTGCTAGATATCTAATTGCAGCCAGTGTGTGTCATGGCATATTTATCTGGAGGGGTTATGGGATCCTATTGCAAGGAGTCTCCCCAGTTCTTCTCTCACAAGTAGGATTTTCAGACATGGTTAAGGAAGTTGCGCGAGACTCCCACTGAAAATCCATTGTTGTAAGTCTGAGCCAAATGGCCCTGTTCACGGAGTGATTTCTGATCCTAGGAAGCACCCACATTCGTGCATAAAACAACTGGCACTATTTTAAAGAAGTGAATTTTCATCATATCACTCTTGCTGTGTTAGGTAGGAATTGCAAGGCTGTGGTACAAATCAAAATACTGGATAATCACAGGTCCCATCCAGGAATGTTGGTAGCAATTTAAAATTCAGACACATGGAGTGAGAAAAGGAACTTTGTAATATGTGGTCAAGCCTAGGATCCTTGAAGTATTATTTCTCAGACATGGGCATTCACTAGTCTGGATGGCTCACATGGGTCAGACACAATGAAGGGGGTTTTCCTGTCCTCTGAGTTCTGTCCTGTATCGAGACCAAGCAACTACCAGATGCTAACTTTCATTCATGAATGACCTGGACCGGTTCTTAAGCCTAAGAAAAAAGTAGCTTCCCGTGATTCAATAGGAAGGGAATTTTGATTATCAACAGGCCTGAGTAGTCTTGCAGATCAAGCTAAGTGGAATGAGAAAAAAAAAGCTGAAGAGCCTATTAAAACCATTTTAAAAATCTAATTTAATAAATATATTTGTCTTGACAAGATTACCTTTTTAAATGTACAATTTAAAGGTAATACAACTGACATGACTGCGAATGAGGAACTTGAGAGGGAGAAAACTCATCTAGACGTTACAGTGGTGGCTGTTTTAGAAATGCTTAAAACAGAAGGAGTTTCATTCCCATAAAGAAGCGGAAACACCAACATGAAGGAGGGGGAGTGGAGAAGAGATGCAGGTTGGAAGCAAAATGATAGCAGGAGGAAATTAGTACTAAAGTCTATATAACAACATGACAATGCAAACACTCATTTTCACATAATACTGAAAGTTCATGTTATATCTGTAGCACATGTTCAAGTTGCAGTTATATTATAGGATGAAAAAAAACCCAATAAATATGATAGCCAACCCTTGAAGTTAAATTAATCCCAGCAGGATAAACAATTCTGTGAAATTAAGACCAAATAAACGTGGTAGCTTACTGTATGCTGAAGCCACGTCCTGTTGCTGTGCCTCGATCAGGATACTGTGCCAGAATTAAGGATAATGCCTTTAGTCTCTTCCTGCATTCCAGAAAGTCCTGGTTGAGATGAAAATCCGTGGAGGCTGAAAGTGGAAGTCCGTCCCTCACTCTCACCACACAAGCAAAGAGGATCATGGACATCCTCCACAAGAGTATTCATGAGGACAACCTGGAAATAAATGTATTAAATTAAGATTGCATCCATTTACATAATAAGCTACTATGCAAGGATATATTGTGTTAAAGCACAGATTTAATTCTTTCATTGCTGCTTCTCAACAATACTTCTTGTACTGCCATCATCTTTTAAAGATGACCAAGAAATGTGAGGTTTTTTTGCTTTTTTAAATTAGAACTGTCCCTTTTTCTGCTTCTTGCTGATGTATAATGACGACCAGAAAATGTTCTCTCCCTGAAAGAATTCACCAATTTCTTCCCGATAGCATTTTACTTTAGAAATATCAGGAACACTGGAAGAGATTTTGAAAGACAAAAATAGCACTTGGACATTAACTCACATTGATTAGTTGTCATTTCTATTAGTCTTCCTGTCAGTCAAACGGTTCATCTACACCCCAATTGATGGTGTGTTTGCAGTGCAGCTAGACATAACCATGCTAGCTTTAATCTAGCTGGTGCAAGTAACAGTAGTAGTGAGGACACGGTGCTTCGAGTTTCAGCACAGGCTAGCCAACTCAGTACCAGCCCGCCAGGGATTCTAAGTACATACTTGGGTTGCTATCTCTGGCCAGGGTCCATGCTGCCACAACTTCGCTGCTATTACTCACACAAGCTAACTTAAACAACACCTCAATCTGTACTGCAGACATATTCTTACTGTCACAGACAAGTCCTAAATTCCTAATGTAAAAAACAAACAGGAAATAATTTTTTTGTCCAAAAACTTTTAAGACTTTTTTTTATATATTATATAAAAATCAAAAGAGAGGACAACCCTAATTCTTCTTGTGGAAAGGGATCTGGGGATCATAGTGGACCACAACCTAAATATGAGTCAACACTGTAACACTGTTGCAAAAAAAGCAAACATCATTCTGGGATGTATTAGCAGGAGTATTGTAACCAAGACACGAGAAGTAATTCTTCTACTCTACTCCACACTGATTAGGCCTAAACTGGAGTAGTGTGCAGTTCTGCGTGCCACATTTCAGGAAAGATATAGACAAATTGGAGAAAGTCCAGAGAAGAGCAACAAAAATAATGAAAGGTCTAGAAAACAAGACCTATGAGGGAAGATTGAAAAAGTTGGGTTTGTTTAGTCTGGAGAAGAGAAGAGTGAGGGGAGACATGGTAACAGTTTTCAAGTACATAAAAGGTTGTTACAAGTAGGTGGAAGAAAAATTGTTCTTCTTAACCTCCGAGGATAGGACAAGAAGCAATGGCCTTAAATTGCAGCAAGGGTGGTTTAGGTTGGACATTAGGGAAAACTTCCTGTCAGAGTGGTTAAGCACTGGAATGAATTGTCTAGGGAGGTTCTGGAAACTCCATCATTGGGAATTTTTAAGAGCAGGTTAGACAAGCACCTGTCAGGGATGATCTAGACAATACTTAGTCCTGCCATGAGTGCAGGGGACTGGACTAGATGACCTTTCGAGGTCCCTTCCAGTTCTATTATTCTTCCTTATCAGGCCACTTAATATCCCATGGAAGCCAATTAAGTGTCAAGTGCTACCTGGTACATTCAAGAAGAACAGCAGATATGTCCCTCAAAAATGTACCATGAGAGTTCAGCAGCAAAATGCTAGAAGACTAAGGCATCAACTTACACATCATCTCAGAAATAGAGAACTCAATGGATCATGTGAAAAAGCTTGTCAGTGAGCTGATCAGCATACTTCAATATTCTAGGAGGTATGCTTGCCTAGTAAAATTAGTTTGCTTCAGGACAAACGCTTTGTACAATAGAATCACAGGACTGGAAGGGACCCTGAGAGGTCATGTTTTCCAGACCTTCAAACATTTTAGTTACTCTTCTCTGGACTTTCTCCAATTTGTTGACATCTTTCCTGAAATGCGGCGCCCAGAAGTGGACACAACATTCCAGTTGAGGCCTAATCAATGCAGAGTAGAGGGGAAGAATAACTTCTTTTGTCTTGCTTCCAACATTCCTGCTAATACATCCCAGAGCGTACCACTTTTGCAAAGAAAAAGAAAAGAAAAAGAAACATTGTTCACTTATTTTTTGCTTGTGATCCACTATGATGCCCAGATCCCTTTCTGCAGCACTCCTTCTAGTCAATGGATATTAGTGTTCCTAGACATAAAGGATCATCTAGTGTGAAATCAGAATTGTAAAGATGATGTAAAGTACATCTAATGCCCAAATTGTATTTAAACTTTGTTTTACAGTAGGAAAAAAAAAAGACAAAATTCAGAGAACTTAAAAAGGTATTTTCTCCATCCAATTCATATTAAAAAAA
Source organism: Lepidochelys kempii (assembly GCF_965140285.1). Lineage (NCBI taxonomy): Eukaryota > Metazoa > Chordata > Testudines > Cheloniidae > Lepidochelys > Lepidochelys kempii. The sequence continues at coordinate 261,975,712 of NC_136381.1, forward strand.
TTACTCAGCATCGTAGGCAAAAGCAGTTAATGTGGAGAGGGCAATAAACTCTCAATCATAGTCAGAATTACACTGTATAACTATGGGGTTTGGCATGCGAACTGGCCACAATATCAAAAAACAGTAAGCAACCCAATTACACATAATTCAACCTTTTTTTGTTGTTATGAAACTAGACAACCAGAGGGAGCAAATCCTCCATTCTTAGAATACTGCTGGCGTTTGTGATATGATTATATGTATCAGAACTATCATAGACTGTGTGTATCATAGAATATCAAGGTTGGAAGGGACCTCAGGAGGTCATCTAGTCCAAACCCATACTCAAAGCAGGACCAGTTCCCAATTTTTGCCCCAGGTCCCTAAATGGCCCCCTCAAGGATTGAACTCACAACCCTGGGTTTAGCAGGCCAATGTTCAAACCACTGAGAAGTTATGATGTTACCTAATTAAAATATAACCATGCAAACCATTGTTGCTACCACTGCTATAGAATTGCAGCAAACCTTATAACTCATGACCAGAAAGTGTTAAACAGCTTGCAAGCTGAATGACGCAAAGCCGACCTTTAAAGTCGTTAGAAATGTTAATTAGGGCCACTGCATGCTAAATAGGCTAGAACTTTGAAATGCAAACCTATGTTGTTAGAAGTTGGAGGTAATATTGTGTGTATCTTAGATGCAACCCGTGTAATCTGGACAGTTCCTGTCTGTCACTATAACTATTTATTCAGAGATCAAAATGGAATATTAACATTTATATGAATCTTTGGTAAAATAATGTCATTGTCTATACGTCTCTTTAAAGTTTGTGACAGACTGCCTAATGGATAAATTGCCGTATGTTAATTTTAGGTTTCAGAGTAGCAGCCGTGTTAGTCTGTATTCGCAAAAAGAAAAGGAGTCTCTAAGGTGCCAGAAGTACTAACAGATTTATTTGAGCATAAGCTTTCGTGAGCTACTGCTCACTTCATCAGGTGCATTCAGTGGAAAATACAGTGAGGAGATTTCTATACACAGAGACCATGAAACAATGGGTGTTACCATACACACTGTAACAAGAGTGATCACTGAAGATGAGATATTAGCAGCAGGAGAGTGGGGGAGGGGGAGGGAACCTTTTGTAGTGAATCAAGATGGGCCATTTCCAGCAGTTGACAAGAACGTCTGAGGAAGGGGGGGGGAATAAACATGGGGAAAGTTTCATCCAGACTACACCACACAATCCATTGTCTACAGCCAAGCTCTACGATACAACCGCATTTGCTCCAACCCCTCAGAGACAAACACCTACAAGATCTCTATCAAGCATTCTTATAATACCCACCTGCTGAAGTGAAGAAACAGATTGACAGAGCCAGAAGAGTACCCAGAAGTCACCTACTACAGGACAGGCCCAACAAAGAAAATAACAGAACACCACTAGCCATCACCTTCAGCCCTCAACTAAAACCTCTCCAACGCATCATCAAGGATCTACAACCTATCCTAAAGGACGACCCATAGCTCTCACAGATCTTGGGAGACAGGCCAGTCCTTGCTTACAGACAGCCCCCCAACCTGAAACAAATACTCACCAGCAACCACACAACAGAACCACTAACCCAGGAACCTATCCTTGCAATAAAGCCCGTAGCCAACTGTGCCCACATATCTATTCAGGGGACACCGTCATAGGGCCTAATCACATCAGCCACACTATCCGATGAAGTGAGCTATAGCTCACGAAAGCTTATGCTCAAATAAATTGGTTAGTCTCTAAGGTGCCACAAGTACTCCTCTTCTTTTTGCGAATACAGACTAACATGGCTGTTGCCTCTGATAGGTTTCAGAGGCTTGTTCACCTGCACATCTACCAATGTGATATATGCCATCATGTGCCAGCAATGCCCCTCTGCCATGTACATTGGTCAAACTGGACAGTCTCTACGTAAAAGAATAAATGGACACAAATCAGACGTCAAGAATTATAATATTCAAAAACCAGTCAGAGAACACTTCAATCTCTTTGGTCACTCGATTACAGACCTAAAAGTGGCAATTCTTCAACAAAAAACTTCAATAACAGACTCCAACGAGAGACTGCTGAATTGGAATTAATTTGCAAACTGCATACAATTAACTTAGGCTTGAATAGAGACTGGGTGTGGATGGGTCATTACACAAAGTAAAACTATTTCCCCATGTTTATTCCCCCTCCACTCCCCACTGTTCCTCACACGTTCTTGTCAACAGCTGGAAATGGCCCACCTTGATTATCACTACAAAAGGCTCCCCGCCCCCGCCCCCCTCTCCTGCTAGTATTAGCTCACCTTAAGTGATCACTCTGGTTACAGTGTGTATGGTAACACCCATTGTTTCATGTTCTCTATGTATATAAATCTCTCCACTGTATTTTCCACTGAATGCATCCGATGAAGTGAGCTGTAGCTCAAAAAAGCTTATGCTCAAATAAATTGGTTAGTCTCTAAGGTGCCACAAGTCCTCCTGTCCTCTTTTTGCTTATGTTAAGTTGTGTAACTAATTACTGGTGGTGCTTAAACAAAAGGTTACATCAAAAGCCTACTGTTTACTAACCTGGTCTGCATGGTCAAGTGGATGCTAGAACACTGTATAAAAAGACCCGTTGGTCCTGATTCTGTTATCTCAGATCTGCTTAAGCTTCATCAGAGGAAGTTTGAGTCGCAAGAGTGAGGTCCCAGTTATGCTGGTACATCTTAACTATGATATTTGGACATTAGACTATAACCTATGAACTGAATTCTAAAGGAACTCTTCGCAACTACAAAGTTCACCATCTCTGCTAGGAATCTGAACCTCAATGGATTGAACTCATATCTGTATGTATATTGATCTTTTAACCATACTCTTGTTTTTTAATAAATTTTAGTTTAGTTCATAAGAATTGGCTGTCGCGTGTATCTGGGTAAAATCTGGAATATTCAATAACCTGGGAGGTAATGCGTCCAATACTTTGGGATTGGTAGAATCTTTTCTTTTATATGATGAAATAAGATTTTCAGAAAACATCATATTTGACTTAGATACATGGATGGAGGCCTGAGGCTGGATCACTTTAAGGGAACTGTATTGTTTGGACTTCTGAGTAACCAGCAAGGTAAATAAGAAGCTGTTTTATGCTGGCTTGGTAAATCTAAGTATTGGAATATCCACCAGCTTTTTGGGGTTTGTCTGCCCCATTCTTTGCAGTTCACCCTAATTGAGAGACCACAGCTGGTCCCCACTGGGACCCTGGTCACAGTAAACAAAGAAAGAACCACATAGGGCTTGCATGCCATTAAAAAGAGAAAAATAGTCATTTGTTAAATTGAACAACACTACAAAAGTGTTACTGCTGAGCTTTTAAGATGGAGAGTAAAAAAAGTTAAAGCAGTTAATGTTTCTTGACACTATTTGTCTCACAGCTTGTGTTTAAAATAAATGATTTTGTTTAAAAAAAAAAAATCAAACTAAGCTCCAAAATACAAGATACATGAGAGTGAAACATCACACTGACCTTCCATCTGCTCTCATAATATCAATGTTTAAAACAAACAGTGCACAAACACGCCCAGACTTTAACCTACTGAAAAAAGTTTGTTGGTTCAGAAGAAGTATAAATATTAGCACGGTTAACTTTCAACTGAGATCAGCTCCTCAAAACTGCAAAATTCTCTCAGTTACTGGGTGCTATTCCTAACAGATTAAGATGAATTTATCTAAAACTGTTTCAGATCTATATAAAACAATGAATGATATAGATGAGGTACATCGGACGCTTCTACTTACCCTCTTGTAATAGAAGAGCAAGGGGACATTCAGTTAAATGGAAAGGCAACAAATTTAAAACAAAAACCCTTTTAACACATCACATAATTAACCTGTAGATCTCTTTGCCTCAATAAATCAGCGTTGCCAAGATATTAGGATTCAAAAAGGGATTAGACATGTGTATGGATACTGAGAACATGGACAGCTACATTACCTAGAATGAACCACTTTTCATCATTTTCTAAGGAATTGTGTACAACTTTTAAAAGCATCTATTCATGAGCAGAAGAGAGAGACTTACGTATTCTTGATTGATTTGGGGTTTTGTTAGAAATCTGCTTGGGCCTGGATTAGAGGTTAGCGCTAATGTCACCCCATAAAATACAGGGCAAATCTTAAGATTTAACTCACAAGTTTGTTCCATACACAGAGAGGCAACAGCTTGTCATCAAGACACTGAAACACTTAGACCCACCTACATTGCCAAACAAGGCTGCAAAATAAGCAGGCTCTCTCCATCTACTCTGCCCACAAAACCAGCCTCACACCCCATTCGTTTTTCTGCTCTCACTTTCACCTTTGTTCATTCCATGCTGCCCCACAGGCACAGAATGCCTTCCATAAACCTGTTTCCCAACCCACCTCCTTTCTGCTTGTTTAAATTATCATGGCATGTATTTACTTGCAGGTGTCATGATAAAGTTAATTCTTAAGAGAGATCAATGGACTCATCAGGATGTGTACTTGCCTGAGTAACTGCACGATCTTATTACTCTAACCCTTGTCTACCTCTCTTCTTCCCCAGTCCCCTTTTCTGTCTGTGATCACTTGTCTGAATTTAGGCCCCAATCCAGTGGTTGGATCTGTGTAGCAGACCCTTGCACACATGCAGAGCCTCACTGAAGCCAACTACATTCAAAGATCCAGTTGCGAAATTGAAGCCTGGTAATACAACATATTTGTGCCAGGGACGATGTCATCCAACAAGAGACTGCTGAACTGGAATTAATTTGCAAACTGCATACAATTAACTTAGGCTTGAATAAAGACTGGGAGTGGATGGGTCATTACACAAAGTAAAACTATTTCCCCATGTTTATTCCCCCCCCCCCCCCCGCAGACATTCTTGTCAACTGCTGGAAATGACCCACCTTGATTATCACTACAAAAGGTTCCCCCCCACCACCCGCTAGTAATAGCTCACCTTACCTGATCACTCTTGTTACAGTGTGTATGGTAACATCCATTGTTTCATGTTCTCTGTGTATATAAATTTCCCCACTGTATTTTCCACTGAATGCATCCGATGAAGTGAGTTGTAGCTCATGAAAGCTTATGCTCAAACAAATGTGTTAGTCTCTAAGGTGCCACAAGTACTCCTTTTCTTTTTGCGAATACAGACTAACACGGCTGCTACTCTGAAAGATGTCATTACTGTTTCTGTTAAACACCTATCATACATTTTGGTGCTCAAAATTAAGAAAGCAATAACGTGCTCACAGTATTTTAATTTATAGCCCCCACACACTCTACTGAAACACATTTAATAAAAAATATTTTGCCAGTCCAGCTATACTACTAGTATAGACTGGACATAACGTCACAAACTTTTTTTAAAGGGACGTTTCAACAGAATAGATGGGAACTTACATAACAAACAAGGTACGTCAAATTTCAACATGAATGAAATACACTTGTATATCTAATAACATTCCAAGGATATGCTTTTTAACCTAAGGCTCATGTAAAGATTAGTCAGTGTATTGTGTATGACTGAATTAGACATTTACTGTAGTATTATTGCACCCCCTTCATGGGTAAATTAGACCTATTTATCAGACAGGCCAGACATTTTCCATTACATTTTTTTCATATTTTGCAATTTAGAAAATGTATCCACCCAAAAGACTCTGAGCACAGATGCAGAAAGCTGCCTGGGTGTCCTTTTAAGCAAAAAATTCCTCTACTGTTGAAAAAGTTTGTCTTTGTTTAGTCAGAATGGGATGGTTGGTAGCATTCAGGAAGCAGGAGTGTCCTGACTCGAGTATCTGTTCTCCTTCTCATTGCTCATTTGAGTCACCTTTTACCTATGGAAAAGCTGCATTTAGGTCGATTTCAGCCCAATAATTTACTAACTTCCGGTTACTGGGCCAAGTTGTGCCCTAGGCCATACCCACACAATCCCACTGAAGACTGTGGGAGAGCTGATAAAAGTTACATCAGTGCTCAGGAAAGCTTTAGAGGAAGTTGAGGGTTTTTGACTGTGCATTTGATTAAAATTTGTGTTTTGCTACATGTAATGCACCTTTGATCTCCTTTTCAGATGGACCAAACACCCACAGCTTCCACTGACTGCAGAGGGACCTGTGGGTGCTCAAAACCTTTATAGGCCTATTAGGCTCAGAACAGTCTAAACAAACATAAAGGAAGTATGCAGCTTCATCAGCATTCCCGCCCCCTGCCATACATAAAGAGTCTGTCTTTCCTTACACTTCGATAACACCGTTATATGTAGTATAATCGTAGCCAGGTCAGTCCTAGGATATTAGAGAGGCAAGGTGGGTGAGGTAATATCTTGTATTGGACCAGCTTCTGTTGTTGAGACAAGTTTTTGAGCCACACAGAGCTCTTCTTCAGATGTGCGAAAGGAACTCCCAGCATCATGGTGAAAGGCAAGGTGGAACAGATTGTTTAGCACATAGATAGCAAAAATGCACCATGAAACCAATAACATACCTCAATGATATTTTCAATCTCGGACAGGCAACCTAAAATCCCTTATAAATTTCCACTACAACTTCAACAACCACGATACATTCTTTAAACCAGTGGTTCTCAACAAGGGGTCCAAAGCCCCCTGGGGAGCCGCGAGCAGGTTTCAGGGAGGCCACCAACCAGGGCCAGCATTAGACTCGCTGGGGCCCACGGTAGAAAGCCAAAGCCCCACTGCATGGAGCTGAAGCCTGGGTTCTGAGCCCCGCCACTTGGGGCCGAAGCCTGAGAAATATAGTTTCGCAGGGGCCCTGTGGCATGAGGCCCCAGGAAATTGTCCTGCTTGCTATACCCTAACACCAGCCCTGGCTTTTATATGCAGAAAACCAGTTACTGTGGCACAGGTGGGCCGTGGAGTTTTTATAGCATGTTGAGGAGGCCTCAGAAAGAAAAAGGTTGAGACTCTCTGCTTTAAACTCTCTCTGGAACAATCCCACGCTAGCATCAGCTTCCTGGACACCACAGTCAGCGTCAACCATGGAATCCTGCAGACAACCATATACAAGAAATACACGGATCACCACACCAACCTTCATAGAGCCAATAACCACCCCAAACACTCCAAGAAACCTGTTATCTATAGGCAGGCACTCGGATAGCACAGAATCCAGGATATACACCTTAACACATTTAAAACCGTCTTCACCAAACAAGGATACTCCACCAGAGAAGTAAATTGCATCATGCAATTGGCCACCCAAATACCCTGAACGAATCTGCTTCAATACGGAAATAAAACCCCCTCTGACCCTACCCCCCTTGTTATTACCTATCACCACCCCACACTGGAACCCACACTGGGTATCATCAAACAACTACCACCCATATTCAATAGGGACCCCATCCTGAAAGAAATCTTTCCTGAACCCCCTCTTCTGGCCTTCAAACAACCCCCAACCTCTCCAAGCTCATCACCAGAAGCAAGCTCCCCACAGACCAGGACACACCAATTCAAAGCAAACATGCAGACATAACACCCCCGACAACACATCTTTCAAGATCAATGGATCCTACACATGCCAGTCACAACATGTGGTATACCTCATCCAGTGCACTCAATTCCCCAATAGCTATGTGGGTGAAACCAGACAATCACTACACTCTCAAATGAACTCACACAGGAAAATGATAAAAGACAAAATGATAAAAGACCCATCACCTGTGGGTGAACACTTTTCACAAAATGACCGATATCTGACTATCAGTCCTCACCCTTAACGGAAACCAACACAAGAGCCAGAGAGCTTACATTTTTTACTTTGCTAAACAACAAAAATCATGGACTGAACACAGACACTGGATTTATGTCTTATTTTACAACAATCTGTAACCCAGGAAACCCCCTTTTTTTTTTGGTCCTATGACTGCAGAGGTGTTAACAGACCTTTCTACCTTGAATGGTCCGTTACAATATGTTCCACTGTGCATTGTGCTGTGCCACTTTGAGTTCCTTTACCAGACCTAAAGAAGAGCTCTGTGTGGCTCAAAAGCTGGTCTCCCTCACCATAGAAATTGGTCCAATAAAATATATTCCCTCACCCACCTTGTCTCTCTAATACTGTTACAAAAAGAAAAGGAGTACTTGTGGCACCTTAGTGACTAACCAATTTATTAGAGCATAAGCTTTCGTGAGCTACAGCTCACTTCCTCAGGTACTCCTTTTCTTTTTGCGAATACAGACTAACACGGCTGTTACTCTGAAACCTGTAATACTGTTACAGTTTTTCATGCAAATAGAGTCTTGTTGACTTGAGTTACATAGGGACCAGTCTCCCAAAGCATCCAGCAACTACACCTATTGGCCCTTTACTTGCCCCCTTTTCCACAATCACACCTATACTGTGAACAACTAGAACAAAAATTGTTCTCGCAGCACAGGAAGAGCTAAATTCCAGACCTAGCAGGATTTTTGCAGTTTGGGAGCACAATACAATCCCATCCACAAACGAAGTCTTCAAGACATCAGGGGCATGTAGTGCTGCTTCCAAGTGTCCCAACACAGTTGTTTTTATAACAGGTAGTCAACAGGCAGACTGCAGGCCAAACCCAGACCACCGGACACTGTTGAATGGACCCCAAAATCGATGTACTCATTTTTTTATTATTATTTTTTCTGGAGTCTGGACCTTGACAAAAAAAAACTGACTATCCAATTTTATAATATAGACAAGATCTAGTGCCCAACACATTGCCTTTCCGTAACCAGGCGTTTCTCCAGCAGTGAGCTACCAACAAGGGCATCTCCTCCATGCACATCCACTCAGCAGTGTTGCCAACTCTCAGGATTTTGTCATGAGTTTCATGATAATTATTGTTTTCCTTAAAGCCCCAGCTCCTGGAATCAAGTGGATATGTGATTATTTCAGCCTTCATTCTTAGAGGAAAAAGTAAGTGTCTAACCCTCATGGCTGTGGAGAAAGCTTCAAAATGTGAGCCCAGGGCACCCTAAAGGCTCAAAATGCAGAAGGCAAATAAAAACACCAAATCTACTGTTTTTACATAAAAACATGAGGTTAAAATCAATCTCATGGTTTTTGATGAGAATGACACATGAATTTTGAAGATTTGGGGTTGACAGTATAGGTTCTGTATCCCCAGCACCCACCAGCCTGCCCCCCACCCCCCTCAGTCTCCCTACCAGCCTCGCCACCAGCCTGCCCCCCCCCACCACCAACCAGCCTCGCCACTAGCCTGCCCCCCCGGAACAGTCTCCCCCCGACCACCCTCTCCAGCCCCCACCGCTTCACCACTAACCTGCCCCCCGCCCTCCTCACAGCCTCGCCCCCAGCCTGCCCCCCCCGCACCAGCCTGCCCCTCACAACCTCGCCACTAACCTGCCCCCCGCCCCCAGCCGCCTCCTCAGCCGCCCCCCGCCCCCGCGCTGGCGGCTGCAGGGCTCTTACCTTCCCCACCGCGGGCCCCGTCGCAGCCCCCAGGAGGCGGCCCCACAACAACAACAAACCCGCCCGCCGAGACGGCGGCTAGAGCGGCCACCCCCACCCCGGAGCACGCCGGGAACTGGGGGGTCCTCCTGTGGAGGCTCGGCTCTTAAAGGGCCAGGCCCTGGCCCAAAGGCTTCCAGCTTGGCCCGCGTGGGACACACACCCCCCGCCGCAGATCCCCCGAGCCCCCGGCCCGGCCGCGCCTCCCGGGCCGGATCGCTTCGGGCAGCTCCCTCAGCCACGGGACGACGACGCTGGTCGCACCTGGCCGGGGGCAGCCCTCGCCCAGCCCCCTCTGTCTCGGCCCCGTCCTGACCCCCCCCCCCCACCGCCCGTGGCCCCTGGGGCCGCGCCGAGGCGCCCGACCCCCCCACCGCCCGTGGCCCCTGGGGCCGCGCCGAGGCGCCCGACCCCCCCACCGCCCGTGGCCCCTGGGGCCGCGCCGAGGCGCCCGACCCCCCCACCGCCCGTGGCCCCGGGGCCGCGCCGAGGCGCCCGACTCCCCCACCGCCCGTGGCCCCTGGGGCCGCGCCGAGGCGCCCGACTCCCCCACCGCCCGTGGCCCCTGGGGCCTCCCCCTGACACAACCCCTGGGAGCCTCTCTCGCAGGGACCGCACATTCCCACGGGAGGCCGCCCCTTCCCACTCAGCCCGCATCGAGTCCAGGGGTGCCCTCCCTGTCCTACAATACCGTTCAAAAGGGGAGAACCCTGTACATACCTAGGGCACTTCCCTGCAAATGGACAGCCGGTAGGGTAAGCATTTGTCCCAGTCCTGGGGATGCTGATCCCTAGAAGTCCTCAGTGTCATTTTCGGGGTCCCATTAAGTCGGGCCAGCAGCTCATTGGACTGAGGGTGATGGAGTCAGGTGCCTAAATACCTGTGAGGGCTGGAGCCAGACTTCTTAAGGGGTGACTTTTTCCATGTTCGGTCTCAGCCCAGAGGTGAATTATTCAGGAAAGTTTTCAGCAAAAGGGGTTCAATTATTATTGGAGTTGCATATGCCTGAAAGAAAAGGAGGACTTGCGGCACCTTAGAGACTAACCAATTTATTTGAGCATGAGCTTAAAGCTTATTTATGAGCTCATGCTTATTTATTTATTTTTGAGCTCATGCTCAAATAAATTGGTTAGTCTCTAAGGTGCCACAAGTCCTCCTTTTCTTTTAGCGAATACAGACTAACAGGGCTGTTACTCTGAAACATATGCCTGAAAATACTCACCCTTCAGCATTAGTGGTGTGCTCCATCAGACGTTCTGGGCATGGATAAATCAAACATCGTTGAAGGTAGAAACGTCACATGCGACTTGGTCCGTAGAGCAAAATGAGATCTGAGGAATAAGCGTGATTTGAATGAAAGTGAATCTAATTTTTAAAAATGTGTCTATTTAAAAAGGTAAATTTCATACACACCAGATACAATTTTGCATTCAGGACTATTGGGGGAGGGGGTGTGTCAGTCTAAAATTCTAGCAATTCTCATGCTTAAATGATATTATTATTTTACTGTATTACTTTACCGCATAGGAGGCCTAGTCGTGGATCGGGACCCCATTGTGCGAGGTGCTCTGCAGATAGCTTTAGGAGAGAAAGCTCCCAAAGAAGTCAAGCAGGCTTACTGAGTCAGGCCACAAACCCCAAAATTGTTGTGGCATTTACTATGGTCAGGCCATTTAAAATCGGAGAAAAATGGCATAGGAAATATCTGGCACCATGATCAGCAGCTGATGATCCCATATTTTGTAGCTGTGGAAGAAAAATTAACAAAGAGTGGCTGAACAGCATAATCAAAATCCATCCAACAGCTAAGATTAAAAGCTGAACTGATTGCTTTATCTTATTACTGACGAGCACATTATGTTATTGATAGAAAAAGATCAAGCCATACTATCATGGACTATGTCCTTAATCTTCATAAACTAATCAGAGTAAGATTGGATCAGTGCTTGAAGGGGACAGATCAAAAGAAAGGTGTTCAAGGAAACTGGTAGGATTTCAGCAGGTAGTCCTTTTCCCCTGAGAGTCAACACTGAACCAGTTGTAGAACATAGTGGTAAGGGCATTCGTGGGATGTGTAAAATTGAGTGCGTGATCATTTGGCGTAATTAAAGATTCCAAGGCAATTTTTTGCTAGAGCTTTGTTGTTCACTCTGATATACTGTGCAGTTTCCAATTTCTGAGGAGACCCTGGTTATAAGATTGTTTTAACCATGTCAGAGGAACAAATTGACTCTTCTAATGCAGACACAACTTTATCCTATTTTAAGCATATCCCTGAATCAGATTAGAACTAGAGCTATGTAAATAATGATTTCTTTTGTTTGTTTAAAAAAAACTGGGTCAACTTGAAAACAATGTTTTTCAGAATTTTTGGCAAATTGAAAAAATTTTAAATGTCATTTTGGGTCTCAAACATTTTGTTTGTTTTTGAGTGGGTTTTTTTACATTTTTATGATTTTTTTTTAAATGGAAGGAAAATCCAAAACAAAAAGTGGTTTTGACCCAAAAAATCCAAACATTGTTTTAAAAATGTCAAAATGACATGTTTTGATTTGTAGGGGGGGAAAATGAGATGAACAATTCAGTGAAGTGGACACAAATTCATGAAGCATTTCGGTGTTGCCAAGCTTCCTTTTTTGCCCCCAAAAATGTTTTGGATGAAAAACTTCCCCCAGTTCTAATTAGAACTTTGTGTGGGTCAGCAGGTCCAGAGGGACACTTTAGAAAGTTTCCCCCAAGGGTCTCTAGGGCAATGACAGGGATGTGGTGGCTAATGCCCCCAACTGGAGCATTCCTACTTCAATCCTGTATCAGGCCCAGGGGGACCAGAGAAGCAGAGGCCAATGAGGTCTTTGATAGAAGACCTGTCAGCATCAGAAAAGTGTCTAGACCTGGACTCAAAGACAAAGGCAAAACATTCTGGCCATAGCACATTCGTCCCTTCTTGGGGCAGGAAGTCGGCAAGGCAGTTGGAACTTGCAGACCCAAAGTGCTACAGCAGTGGCTCTCAAACTTTTTTACTGGTGACCCCTTTCACACAGCAAGACTCTGAGTGCGACCCCCTTATGAATTAAAAACACTTTTAATATATTTAACACCATTATAAATGCTGAGTGCACAGCAGGGTTTGGGGTGGAGGCTGACAGCTTGTGACCCCCCATGTAATAACCTCATGACCCTCTGAGGGTCCCAACTCCCAGTTTGAGAACCCCTGTGGTACAGGCTGCATCAGGTAAACTCTTCATGCAGCAATTCATCATGGGTGTCAAATACAAAAAACCACTGAAGATAACAAAACAAGCCCTTTTAGATGGGGCTTTAGTGACTTTTTGGCTTATAAAAATTGCCTCCTTCCATCCATTAGTGCTGCTTAAATGAGACCATTTAAAGACCAAATTCAATAACCCCTACATGTAAACATAATAGGGTGAAAAATAATGTGGCTTTATTCCCTGACTGATCATGACAATGTAAAATATTAGAAATAACTGTACTTTCTGATCTTGTCCACTGACTTTAAGAATCCCTACTCAAGTCAGTTCTTTCTCAGGCAAATCCTGAGAACGATTGGGACACTCACTTTCATGAAGGCTGAATTTTGCCCAAAGTGTTTCCAAGTCTGTGTTCATCTATTGCATTGGAAATCATCGATAATGTACATTATTTGCAGGGCTCAGGTAGTCTTCTTCAGTGCACTACATTCGCCTTTAACGTGAATGTTTCCCAATCTGCCAACATCAAACAGAAATAAACAGAGACATTTATAATATGTTGTATATATTTTATTCCATCATAGATGTTAGTTAGGAATCTGACAGTACCCTAAAAAGCAAGACTCAACAGCAGACACAAGTGCTGATGATATAATAGGTAGCAGCAGTCCCTGCTCTGAGTCCATACTGAAGCAATGCCCCAGGGAGATGTTAGAGGGTGCAGTGCTACTGGAAATGGCATGTATTTAGATGAAACCTTAAAACTAATGTCATGATCACTTGTGGTCACTGAAGATCACACAGCACTTTATTCCAAAAGAGGGGTAAACTGTGACTGTTTTAACTGGCTATTGCATTCCTCAATTTCAATTTTAAGCTATGCGTACCTTTTGCTGTGCTCTATTACGAGTAACTGTATTTCACTAGTGGGTAAGAGTAATTTCTACATAAATTGAACCACATCTTGAGAAGGGCTGTGTCCCCACCCCTGCCATCAAGATCAATGAGAATTGAAGATTAAAAGGAGGATATTAATATAACAGGCATCATGAAAACTTGGTGGAATAAAGATAATCAATGGGGCACAGTAATACCAGGGTACAAAATATATAGGAATGACAGAAGGTTGTGCTGGTGGAGGAGTGGCATAAAGAAAGCATAGAATCAAATAAAGTAAAAATCTTAAATGAATCAAACTTTGCCATAGAGTCTCTATGGATAGAAATTCCATCCTTGAACAATAAGAGTATAGCAGTAGGAATATACTACTGACCACCTGACTGATGGTGGTTGTGAAATCCTCAGGGAGATATGAGAGGCTACCAAAGCGGACAATGCAATAATAATGGGGGATTTCAACTATCCTCATATTGAGTGGACACATGTCACCTCAGAAGGGATTCAGAGGTATAATTTCTAGACACCAGTAATGACTGCTTCTTTGAGCAGCTAGTCCTGGAGCCCACAAGGGGAGAGGCAATTTTTTATTTAGTCCTAAGTGGAACACAGGATTTGGTTCAAGAGGTGAATATAACTGAACCACTTGGTAATAGTGACCATCATTAAATTAAATTTAATGTCCTTGGTGGGGAGGAATACGAAAGTAACCCAACACAGTAGCATTTATCTTCTAAAAAGGGGAACTACACAAAAATGAGGAAGCTAGTTAAACAGAAATTAAAAGGAACAGTCACAAGAGTAAAATGCCTGCAAGCTGCATGGAAACTATTAAAAAACATCAAAATAGAAGTTCAAACTAAATGTATATTCCAAATTAAAAAAAAAAAAGCAGAGGACCAAAAAAAATACCATAGCTAAACAGAGTAAAATGTGATTAGAGGCAAAAAGTCAAATCCAAGAGAGGAAAATAGGAGCACAAACTCTGGCAAGTCAAGTGTAAAAGTATAAGGGAGGCCAAGAAAGAATTTGAAGAGCAACTACCCAAAGACACACCAAAGGGAAAAACAAAAACAAACACCACAGCAAAAAATGTTTTAAGTACATCAGAAGCAGGATGCCTGCCAAACAATCAGTGGGGGCATTGGACTACATTGGCCACTTAGGTGCTAAAGGAGCACTCAAGGAAGACAAAGGTATTGTGAAAAAAAAAACCTAAATGAATTATTTGCATTGGTTTTCTCCCCCACATCTGCTGCAGTGATCTCCATATTCAAGCCATTCATTTTAGGTAACAAACCTGAGGAACTGCCCCAAATTGACTTGAGGTGTCAGTAGAGGAGGTTCTGGATAAAACTGATTAAACAAACAGTAATAAGTTACCAGGACCAGAGGGTATTCACCCAAGAGTTCTGAAGGAACTCAAATTACATTGCAGAATTATGAGCGGTCATATGTAATCTATTGCTTAAATTAGCCTTTGTAACAGATGACTGGAGGGTAGCTAATGTAATGCTGATTTAAAAAAAAAAATACTACAGAGGCAATCCTGGCAATTACAGCCTGGTAAACCTAACTTCAGGCCCAGGCAAATTGGTTGAAACTATAGTAAAGGGGGGGGGGAGAACCCCCACACACACAATGAGGAGTCGTTGTGGCACCTTAGAGAGACTAACAAATTTGGTCATAAGCTTTTGTGGGCTATAACCCACTTCATCAGATTCGTGGAGTGGAAAAAAAAAAGTAGGTAGGTATAAATATACAGCACATGAAAAGATGGGAGTTGCCTTACCATGCGGGGTGGTCAGTGGTAACAAGGCCAATTCAATCATGGTGGATGTAGCCCATTCCCAACAGTTGACAAGGAGGTTGAGTATCAGAGGGAAAAGTTTTTGTAGTGACCCAGCCACTCCCAGTCTTTATTCAGGCCTAATTTGATAGTGTGAAGTTTACAAATTAATTCCAGTTCTGCAGTTTCATTGAAGTCTGTTTTTGAAGGTTTTTTTTTTTGTTGAAGAATGGCCACTTTTAAGTCTGTTACTGAGTGTCCAGGGAGATCGAAGTGCTCTCCTACTGGTTTTTGAAGGTTACAATTCTTGATGTCCGATTTATGTCCATTTATTCTTTTGCATAGAGACTGTCTGGTTTGGCCAATGTACGTGGCAGAGGGGCACTGCTGGCATATCACATTGGTAGATGTGCAGGTGAACAAGCCCCTCTTGGTGTAGCTGATGTGGTTAGATCCTATGATGGTGTCCCTTGAATAGATATGCAGACAGTTGGCAGTGGGGTTTGTTGTAGGGCTTGGTTCCTGGGTTAGTGTTTGTTGTGTAGCTGCTGGTGAGTGCTTACAGACAGCCCCTCAACCTGAAGCAAATAAGGGCTGGCCTGTCTCCCAAGATCTGAGAGCGAGGGATTGTCTTTCAGGATAGGTTGTAGATCCTTGATGATGCGTTGGAGAGGTTTTAGTTGGGGGCTGTAGGCAATGGCTAGTGGCGCTCTGTTACTTTTTGTTGGGCCTGTCCTGTAGTAGATGACATCTGGGTACCCTTCTGGCTCTGTCAATCTGTTCCTTCACTTCCCCAAGTGGGTATTGTAATTTTAAGAACGCTTGACAGAGATCCTGGGGGTATTGGTCTCTCTCTGAGGGATTGGAGCAAATACGGTTGTATCTTAGGGCTTGGCTGTAGACAATGGATCATGTGGTGTGGTCTGGATGAAAGCTGGAGGCATGTAGGTAAGTATAGCGGTCAGTAGGTTTCTGGTATAGGGTAGTGTTTATGTGACCATTGCTTATTTGCACTGTAGTGTCCAGGAAGTGGATCTCTTGAGTGGACTGGTCCAGGCTGAGGTTGATAGTGGGGTGGAAATTGAGGAAATCCACCAGGATTTCAACAAGGGCCCCCTTTCCATGAGTCCAGATAATGAAGATGTCAATGTAGCACAAGTAGAGTAGGGGCACTAGAGCTGAGGAAGTGTTGTTCTAAGTTAGCCATAAAAATGTTGGCATACTGTAGGGTCATGCGGGTACCCATAGCAGTGCTGCTGACTTGAAGATAGAATGGTCCCCAAATCTGAAATAGTTGTGGGTGAGGACAAAATGTCACAAAGCTCAGCCACCAGGTTTGCCATGACGTTATCGGGGATACTGTTTCTGACGGCTTGTAGTCCATCTTTGTGTGGAATGTTGGTGTAGGGGGCTTCTACATCCATAATGCCTAGGATGGTGTTTTCTGGAAGATCACCAATGGATTGTAGTTTCCTCAGGAAGTCAGTGGGGGGTCTCAAAGATAGCTGGGAATGCTGGTAGCGTAGGGCCTGAGGAGGGAGTCTACATAGCCAGACAATCCTGCTGTCAGGGTGCCAATGCCTGAAGTGATGGGGCGCCCTGGATTTCCAGCTTTAAGTAATCAGACACATAGATGAACATATGTTGGCAAGAGTCAACTCAGTTTTTCGAAAGGGAAATCATGCCTCACTAACTATTAGATCATGTGTCTCCTTTCTGGGGTTTTATAAAACTTAAAGCATTATCTTACGATTATTAGTAGCATAATTCAACAACTCAATCTTATAAGGTTTTTTTTTTAATATTGCTTACACATTTGGCATCCAAAATAGAAACAAAAGTAGTAACACTGCAGTTTTACAAACCCAAAACAACATTGCCCATTTAACTCCATTTTATGCTGTTACCTGACATACAACATTATACCAAGCACACATTTGAAATCTTTTTTCTACAGCCTTTTATACTTTTACTAAAACAATTTTACACTTTTGCGCAAGCATACCTTTTACAGTCTAGTTAACTGTTCTATTTGGTCTAGCGTGCCTTGATTCATTTGTATTTTCATATCCCAATCTATATCATTTCACTTTATTTTCCTCAAATTTGGCAATGTTGATCTAGGGTAAGTCAAAGGTTTTAGTTATCTGAGGGTGGCATTGATATTGTTTGTACTGGAAATGAGTTATATCTTCACGAGTCTATTACATTCCTTGGTCCATAGGCCAGGTTATTACTGTATGACCCTTTTTCTTTCGATACCTGCATGCGTTGGTTTAATTCCTACCAACCCTTTTTTTAAAAAAATTGTAAATTTATGGTGAGGTTACCTCCTTTTTAATCCAAATTTCCATTTCCTTCTGTGATAAAGGTGCCCTGTTCTTTCTGTTTCCATTTCACTTTGGGTATTCACCAAAATCTATTTCCTTCTGGTTTTATTTTCCAGGTGCAGGCATATATTACCTGGTACACTTTGTTGTGAGTGTTTTGCATTAATACTGTGTGATGCCTTAGTTTTCCTACATGTTGCACCAATGCTTAGGTGGTAGGAACAAGGGCGTGTGACTTGCTAAGGCCCTTGAGGACAGGTTAAGCTACTCCAGTTGCCTGCATGTAAGCTATAGAAGGTGCTCTTCATAACCTAAAACCTAGGAGGGGGGATGTGACCAGGTGACACTTTCCCTGGGAAGGGAGCCAAAGACCAGGAGGAGGAGCAATGTTGGAGGTCGGGTCACTAGAAGCTGGACAGTCTGTGGTTGGGAAAGAGGCAGGGAGTCCAAGATGGATTTGGCTAAAAGTTACCAATTCCCATGCCAACCCGTCTGTTCCACCTTGTGTACCTGTTAAATAACCCCCTCGTTTCACAATGTTGGCTGAGAGTTAGGGCTGACTATGGAGTTGAAGCTCAGGGCCAGTTAGCTTCCCCAGGAGCCACACCCAGGCAGACTCACTGCAAGGATGCCAAATGCCCAGAGGTCAGACACAGGAATGCCAAGAGCACTTAGGCTTTTTTGCCCTGGCAACAGTGTGAGGGGAGGCATATCTTACCAGGGTTTTGACTGGCTTTTTAGAGAGCATTAGCCTGATGACTGTGACAGACTGTTGATTATCTACTCCTTAGGGACTAAGATTACAGAAATCTTAAATTTAGATTTGTTGTATGTATACACACTGAGAGATTACAATCTGGAATTAACCATTTTATATGTTTAGGAACATTGTGATGTTTGTGTGTTGATTTGGTGACATTAACTCATGGGGACAATATGTAATACATGGAAGGATAAACATATGAGGTATAGCATCTTAAAGCACATTTATGTTAGGGTACTTTTGTTTGGACACTTTAAATACAGATGTATTACCATACCCCAGTAAACATGTGTTATGTGCACCAGTTACATTTTTATTGACACATTTTCGTATGCTTAGTGATATCATACAATTTTACAGTTGATTCTGTATTTATGGCTGGAATTTTAATTTTATTTTTAAACTAAACCCCTTGAATTCTATATTCTTGGGGTGCTTTTTCCTGATGGTGTGTCTTAGGGGTTTCTTTATGTGGGTCCCACAAATCCCCAATTTTGTTAATTGCTTGGGATATGTTGTCCCCCAATGCATATGCACCATTTATTACACTTGAGGTCCCAAACACCTTTTGTTAGTGGATTATATTCCCTCTTAACTACTAAAGAGGGTTTTCCTGAAGGTTCTTGCCACCGTTTTGCAAGAACATCTTAGATGTTAATCCCTGTACCCACACAGAAATACATGCCTTATTGGTACATGAAGTGTCCACATTCCCCCCAGTGTTTTTTATGGCCTCCAAGGGAATGACAGATTCTGTTACCACAGAGTTCCAGGTTTCCCCATCTTCTACAGTTTTCCTTCTTATCCCCTTTACTGAGTTGAGCAACTTGATATTCCTTTGAGTTGTGGAGAGTTTTTATACTGGAAAATAAGTTACCTGGATACAATTTTTTTATTCTTTTACTTTGCTTTCTTTTAGCCTTTTCCCCCCTTTGATCCTAGTGAAATAAATGTTGCTAGAGTAATCAGGGAAACAACTCTAACATGACTTTTGTACAGGACTTTCACAGGTTGGCTTCAAGTTGTTGCCCACAGTAAAACTTACTCTGGCTAGGAATTTGATTAAATCTGCACTGTTATCTATCCCAATACTGGAACAGCGGACCCTCGCTAGAGCACACATCGCTATAGCACGCATTTGCTTATAGTGTGGTTGTGGCGATGGATCCCAAGTTTAAATTGGGATCCCTGGTAACCTGGCCCCTGCTATAGCATGGTCCCCGTGTTAATGCAGTACTGCACATGGATCCTGAACCCCACATTCTAGTGAGGGTCTGGTGAATTTAGACTTTCCAAAAGTCTCTTTAAAAACTTTCCCGTCCTCAGAGAATTAAGCCTGGAGGCCACTTTCAGATTATGAGATTTTCCTATACTGATAGTATATCAAAAGCAGGAAGCCTACTACACAACCTGTGAGGCCACTGGGTAATTAAGGTTTCCTTAGCACCTTGGAACACCCAAGAAGAATGAAGCCAATATAGAAGAACTAAAGAAATTTGCATTCATCTTTACAGGTAAGAAATTCTAGTAAAGATTAGTTTACTAGAATTCTTTCAAAGGACTAACAAGGATATAGAACCCTTATTGAAGGTTTTTAGGCAAGGTGAGCTGTTATAGGATGAGAGAGAAAGTCCTTTATGGATCAATAACTGATCAAGAGAGGAGACAAAAGGCAAAAATAACTTATTAATTTTCAGAATGGAGAGAGTTAAACAGTGGTATTTCCAGGGCGTCTGTACTGGGAAAAGGCAGTACTGTTAAATGATCTACATATAAAAAGGCAAACAATGAAGTGGCAAATTTTTGCCAATGATTTAAAATTTTAAGATAGTCCAGTCCAAAACAGACTTTAACGAGTTGCAAAGGAATCTTACAAAACTAGGTGACTAAGCAGATGAAATTCAATACTGACAAATGCAAAGTAATGAATATTGAAAAAACATAATTCCAACTATACATATAAAAGAATGGGGTCTAAATTAGCTGCTAGCATCCAAAAGAAAAGAGGTTCTGGAATCATTGTGTATAGATCCCTAAAAACAGCCATAACTAAAAAAACACTACAGGAAAAAAATAATCAAGGGTCTGGAACAACTTTATATAAGAAAAGATTAACAAGACTAGGACTTTCCAACTTGGAAAACTAAAAGGGGAATACAATAGAGGTCTATGAAATCCTGACTGTTGTTGAGAAAGAAAGTTATTTACTTCCCTGATTTCCCTGAGCAAATACAGCATGTTTTGAAGGTGCCTCTAGGAGTGCTACGGAAAAGGAGAGTGAACTACTCGTGCTGCAGTGGGGGCCATATACATGTCTATTGAAATTATTTGGAATGCATGTGTGACAGAGAGGTCTGCTCCTTTATAAGCCAGGTGGACTTGAGTCAGGCAGCCCTGTCCTTAAGGTGGAACCCTTTTAAGAACAGGTGTTTAGGTTTAGTAGAGGGGGATCATCAGACCCAGCTGAGAAGGGGTCAGAACTCAGCTGGTGGGGAAGGGAGAGCTACAGCTACAGTGCAGGTTGGCTCCTGTGACAGGCCCTGTAGCAGAGTTTGAGAGAAGACTTGGTCTCCCAAGTGGATAGACTGTGGGATGATTGGGGAAGAACTACGAGAAGCAGAGAGGCTCCGGCAAGGAAGCTCCAGGGAAAAGTAGCTGTTGGATTTATGCTGAACTGTTGAATTTTGGGATTTCCTGAAGATCATTTGTGCAACCAGTAAATGGTTCCCTGAAGAAAGGGCCTGAACAGACTCTAGGTCTGGTGTTAATGGGCTGGGGATTATCTTTTTCTGTAAGGTGGGAAACGACTGGTCACGTAATCCGGCAGTTCTGCCCAGAGACAAGAGAGTATATAAGTTCCTCACAGCCTATAGGGTGCTGTCCATCATGGTGGCAGCAGTGTCCACATCGGTCATCAGTAGTCGTGAGCAGTCTCCCAGAGGCAACACATCAACTCATCTCTACTTACCTGAGATTGAGGGATTGTGGTTCAGCAGCCGATCTGATCCATGTTCCTCCTGTGCACATCACCAGGCACAGCAGAAGGTCTGGTTGCTCCATTGCACTAGAGCTGAGGTAAGTGGTCAGACACGACCCTCCCTCCATGACTGAGGTTTCATCTGTAAAGTCTAGATTTCTTGACTGTTAGTCCATGACATCTGTAAAGGCTAGAGGGCCTAGGTTTCATGCCCTTGATTCCAAACCACCGAGTATTCTTTACTTACCTGTACCTAATAAACTGTCTTTTTGTTCACCTTTAATCTTGTTGTTCTGTTTCACTGAGACTATAGGTGACAGACCTTAATCAGGGATAATCTGAATTTCCATCATTAGCAGGGGTCCTTTAATACCCTCCCTTTAATTCCCTTTTTCCCCTAACAGTATGTCATCATGATTTGAAAAGGAGGCAACTCCTCATTACTCACAGTGCCATCCCACAATGCCCCACACTGACAGTTAAATCAGTGCAAGCACTCCCGGTGAGGACCCGCACTGCTGACACAAGGAGTATAGCGTAGACATGCAAAAGCAGTTTAATTACTGTGGTAGCTGTAAGTCTATGTAACTTAGGTCAGCTTAATTTTGTAGTTTAGACTTGCTCTTGGTGTAAGGGACCATCTATCACAAAGATTCTCACCATACAGGTGAGCCTAATCAGAGTACCCAAGGGGACTGTCTGTGACTCCATGTTTAGGCAGTTATAGTGCCTGAGGAGTTTACACTTAATAATTGATTGGTGAAATCTAAGTAGAGCTCACAACCAATTTGGGGTTTGTGCCCTTGTCCATAACAGTCTGACCTGAGGTTGGTACTTACATTCTTGAATCACTGCAGGACACCTTGACACTAACCACACTTTTAGACTTGGCTATAATAAAAATGACTGAAGTTTGAATATGAGCCATCGACATAATCCTCATTGACTAGTGGTTTTGCTTTGTTTGAAAAACAAATTAGTTTTGATTTAACACAATTACAATAGTTAGAAATTGCATGAAGGCAATATCTTCTACACTCCACAGGCTACGTAGTTCCAGATATTTTCTTTTACCTTTTTTCCCCCCAATCTTTCTTTAAAAGAGATTGTGTTCATACATCATTAAGTATATTCAGTTAAATTTACTAAAAAGTCAAGACATGCAAATGTTATAGTTCTGATAATGTAAATCAGCATAGTGCCTAGAGCTACACCAATTTACACCAGCATAGAATCTGACCCAGTGCAGGCTATTTCTTTCTTCTGTAAAGTTTAGTTAAGACGTTATGTTTTATAAACCTAATCCAAAGCCCAATGAAGTCAATGGACAGTGTCCTATTGACTCAGTGGGTGTTGGATTAGGCCCTTATGGTATATTATCTCAGTTCCCTCTAAGGAGAGAAGCAAGTGCTGTGGGTGCCAATAGGAAAATGGGAATTCCCCCTTACAAATGGCATAAAGTCCCTATTTCTAGCCCTGCAGAGCCATGAAATATTAGACTTCAAAAGCATGACATTGATGTAGGGAACACCTGTCTCTGGCCCAGGACTGATTCTTGCCTGTCTTGGTCCTTGAACAGGTGTAATTTTGGGAGGAAATTCCATAGGTGTGAGAAGGAGAGCAAGAGTATAACTGGCTTCAGAAAAGAACTAGATAAGTTAAAGGGTAGTCCATCAATGGCTATTAGTCAAGATGGTCAGGGATGCAACCCTAAACCACTGACTGCCAGAAGCCTGGAATAGAAGACCGGGATGGATCACTCCAAAATTGCCCTGATTTGTCTACTATCTCTGAAGTGCTGATACTGGCCACTGTCAAAGACAGGCTACTGGGTAAGGACCATGGTCTGACCCACTTCGGCAGCTTTTAGGTTTTTTAAAAGGGCACCTATTTGAAGCTCCTCATGGGCTTTGAGCATTAGAACAAGTGGCTGGAAGATGGATTAACAGGTAGAGTTCAGGTGAGACAGTCAAAGATTAGTGATAAATGTATTTATCACATGGATATCATCTCTGTATATTACATAGGTAGCTAGGTAGTAGACATAATAATTTCAAATATATCAAAGCATTGTGACAAAGTTCCTCCTCTACTTTGGTGGGTCTTGCGCTTATTGGCAGATTTGCTCGCCTTGGAGCTTCACAGCAGCCCTCAGCTTGGCCGTTTTTCTGAACCCACAATCCAGTTTGACGACTGTGTCTGACCAGGAGTTGGGAGGTTTGGGGTGGGGGTGGGGGAAACCCAGGCCCGCCCTCTACTCAGGGTTCTAGCCCAGGGCCCTGTGAAATGCAGCTGTCTAGAGTGCCTCCTAGAACAGCTGTGTGACAGTTACAACTCCCTGGGCTACTTCCCCATGGCCTCCTCCCAACACCTTTATTCTCACCATAGGACCTTCCTCCTGGTGTCTGATAATGCTTGTACTCCTCAGTCCTCCAACAGTCTGTGTTCTCACTTTCAGTTCTTAGTGCCTCTTGCTCCCAGCTCCTCACATGCGCACCACAAACTGAAGTGAGCTCCTTTTTAAACCCAGGTGCCCTGATTAGCCTGCCTTAATTGATTCTAACAGCTTCTTGATAGGCTAATTAGAACACCTGCAGCCAGTCTGTCTTACTTGTCTCCTGAAGGTTCCCTGGGTAAGGTACCTACTTAACCTGGGGCTAATATATCTGCCTTCTATTACTCTCCTGTAGCCATCTGGCCTGACCCTGTCACAGTATGTAAGGCCTCAATCCCACAAAGACTTGCACACAAGCTTAATGTTATGCATTGAAAATAGTTCTCTTCAAATCACTCGGACTACTCACGGTGTGTAAAGTTAAGCATGTGTCAGGCTTTGCGGGATTAGGACCTAATTCTAGGTCTTTCAGAAATGACATGATGTTGAAAGTGTGCATTACTGACCTTACCTGATACTTTGTGCTGATGTTCTCCTAGTAATGATGGAGCATTCATAAATTCTAAGATCAGAAGGGACCATTGTGATCTAGTCTGACCTCCTGGAGGAGCTAGGGTAAATTCAGGTTCTAGGTCTTCAACAGGTCTTTCAGCAGCTCCCATCTTTCTTTCCCATGCTGCCATTTGAGATACCCAGAGCTAAGGCTATTGTAAGAAAAAGGATTAAGAGACTGGAAGCGTGCATACATTGGATGCAGGAGACATTTGTTGAGTGCTGTGGTCTGACAGACAAGCACAAATACCGAGGCCAGTGCCTGATCGTATTACAATGATCATTTCTGGTCATATTCCCTTCACCATTACTTCCCAAAACATCGTTTGAGACCAACCACAAAATAAAGGAGCTGGATCTGCGTATTTTCCACAATCTGGAGATTTGGCATATCAGTTTCTTAACCTGTTGGATAGCCATTTGTTATTTTATTATTTTTACAGCAACCAAAAGTTTTCTAGGTGCTCTATGGAACACAGAGACAGACCCAATCCTTGTCCCAAAAATTTAACCTAAGGCCTTAATCCTGCAAACACTTACAAACTCGCTTAACTTTATTTATTTGAGTAGTCACACTGAAGTCAATGGATCTATTCACAGACAGAATAAAGTTACTTATGTGCATAAGCATTTACAGAATCAGGGGCTAATTTTAGACAGGATGCAGCAAGTAAAATTAATAAGTTCTGCAGTTACTTGATCCACTGAGGCATGTTGAGTAAGAAATTAAATATATGCTAGATCTTCTTGCATATGGTTTGTTTTCTGGATTTACCTGGATTGTTTCCATGAGCCTATTCCCAGTGCTTAATTTGTAATTAAAGAGATGCCATGGCTCAAGCAATTTTTTTTTATGTTCATAACTGATACAGCAAGCCCAGAGATGCCAGGGCTATGAAGTGCCAAGTCTAGAGGTAGCAGGGCTCAGCCCTGGCACAAATTAAGCCCTGCCTGTTCCTCAAACTATCACAACATATTATTTAAACCCTGCTGCTGCAAAGCCTATACAATGTCCATATCCGGGATATTTTGTGAATCTCTCATCTCTGATTTAATGAGAAATTTGTCCCATTGATACAGGATGTTACCTTACAGCTCATTTCCCCTCTCCTTCCCCATTTTATGTGATGGTTCTTTCAAACAGAAAGTTAGGTATTCCATATTACTGATTTGGAAAGACGTACTAGTCACCTGCCGATGCATCTTGGACCAATGTAAAAGTCTAGTTAGTGGACTGGATCAGATCCATGGTCCATATAGTCCCATATCCTGTCTTCAACAGTGGCCAGTACCAAATGCTTCAAGGGTGATCCATAGTAGGCAGATGTGGGATAACCTGTCTCCCATGAAGGATTCATTCTAACTTTTCATTCGTGAACAGCAAATGCAGACACTCTGTGCTCCCTGTTTGTTCTTCCACTTCCCATTTAACGAAGTGAGACTAGACACACACCACCTATATCAACTTACTTCTCAGTACACCCCCTTATTTTTAACCCTCTACCATCTCATTTATGTAAGCAGTGTCAGGATGAGCTCCACCCTGACATCTGGTGGTGAGGTGTGGCAAGTTGTGGAAAAGAACTTCAGGGGCCGATCTCATTTGCATAGGCACACCCACCACGCCTAGAATGAGACCATAGCTGCCCAAATGGTCACTTTGGCTGCTGTGGGATCCCCAGTGTCTCTGTTATTGGGGCAGGAAGAATAAATTGCTATTACCCTGATTATGGGAACTGTGCTTGGAACTGTACGTGGCCTTTTGTTATGATGGAGGGATTCACCATCAACTAAGTAGCACTCGCTAGGCAAGGGTCATGGGTTCCAAAACTGTGTGAATGGAGAGAGGCTGGGGACAAGTATTAATACTTGGTGGCATGGGCCCCTTGGTGAGGGCCTTACATGCTGATTGCACTTCCTCCTCTCTCCACTGTGGAATATCAGAGCTAATTTTGATTTCATTAGAAGTCTAGTTATAGGCTGCTGAGCTCACTTTGGGCTGACAGTGCACCAGCACTGGGGCTCCCCTACTATAAGCTGAATTCACCTAAGAGCTGAAATCACTGAGTGTTGTGTTAAGTAGTGGGGGAGCCTGAAGATATATTGTGGAGCAATTTGCGGGACGGCTGGTGAAGCAGTTCGACGCGGAGCAGTGTGTGGATGGCAGGAGCGGCTTGTGGGCCGTGGAGCGCAGCTGAGTGAAGGAGTTCGTGGGGCGGCTGGCGGAGTGGAGCGCAGCTGAGCGAAGGAGTTCGTGGGGCGGCTGGCGGAGCGGAGCGCCGCTATGGAGCTATGGGGCGGTCAGCTTCAGATCACGTAAGGTGCCTCTTACCCCTGTCCCATTTCCACCCAGATTGGGAGGTAAAGCTCCGCCGATAAACTTTCGAACTCTGGGGCTGCCCTGACCAGGGACAGAGACTTTTGGGGCATTGGACTTTTGGGACTTTGGGTGATTTGGGGTTGCTGGACTCAAGAACCAAAGGGAAAAGGGCATGCCCCAATTTGCCTGGGGTGGGGTTGTTTTTGCTCATGGGTTGTGTTATGAATCCTGTTGGTGGTGTTTCCCCAACATAATGCCACATTGTTTCTCTCTGTTATTAAAAGACTTTTGCTACACTCAGACTATGTGCTTGCGAGAGGGAAGTATTGCCTCTTGGAGGCGCCCAGCGGGGGTGGTATATATTGGTCCCAGGTCACTGGGTGGGGGCTCGAGCCGGTTTGCATTGTGTTATTGGAATGGAACCCCTAGATATTGAACCCGGCCCTTGTTGCTGCCAACTCTGACGGGATTTAGTGGCTACTACCGCAGATTTGTGAAAAACTATGCTACGATTGTAAAGCCTCTGAATGATCTTACCAGGGGACATCAGTTCAGCAAGAACAAATCTAAGTCCAAGAATAAGGGGAGGTCCCCAAAGCCTCCTGTGCAGAGACACAATGGCCCCTTTGCACCATTTGGGCCACGGTGGGATGAGAGATGTGAAAGGGCTTTTCAAGAAATCATTACTTGCCTAACTCATGCTCCAGTCCTAGTTTTTGCTGACCCAAGCAAACCATTTATCCTGCATACTGATGCCAGTTTGGAGGGTCTGGGAGCAGTCCTGTACCAGGAAGTGGAAGGCAAATGTAAACCTGTAGCCTTTGCCAGCCGAGGATTGTCTGATAGTGAAACTCGCTATCCCACCCACAAGCTGGAGTTTTTGGCCTTGAAATGGGCCATCACTGAGAAATTTCGAGACTACTTGTATGGTGCTCAGTTCCAGGTGTGGACAGATAACAATCCACTGACTTATGTGTTAACAAGTGCTAAGCTGGATGCTACAGGGCAGAGATGGGTGGCCGCCTTGGCTAGCTATGAGTTCAGCATTCAGTACCGATCAGGGAGAAGCAATGTAGATGCAGATGCATTGTCCAGGCGTCCGCAGGCTCCAGAAGTTGCTGTGATACCCACAGATGGAGTGAGAGCTATTTGCAGTGTGAGTCGCCGAGAGCCAGAGGCCCGTGAAGACTTTCAGGGATGTGTTGCAGAAGCTTTGGGCCTGCCCCCTGAATGCATGCCTTCTGCTTCGGTGAACTATATTGCATTAGACCAATCTCCTTTGCCCATGCTCAATGCGGCTGACTGGCAAGAAGCCCAGCGGCAAGATATTGACATTCGTGATACACTACTTGCCAAAAGGGAGGGGCGAAGCCCAACTGCGGTTGTCCCACCTAACCCGGAGGGTAAACTACTATTGAGAGAATGGACCAAACTAAAACTGATTCAGGGAGTGCTACACCGAATGACCACTGACCCTTTACAAAAACAACGAGCACAACTAGTACTGCCAAAAAAGTACAGAGCCCTGGCCATGAGGGCCCTGCATGATGACTTTGGGCATTTAGGGATGGAGAGGACCCTGGAACTTATTCGTAGTAGGTTCTATTGGCCCCGAATGGCTGAAGATGTTCGCAGGAAATGTGAGACTTGCGCTCGATGTGTTCAAAGGAAAACTCTGCCCATGAGGGCTGCATATCTCAAGAACATCACCAGCAACAAACCTTTGGAGTTGGTATGCATTGATTTCTTGTCTGTAGAGGTAGACAAGAGGAATGTTGGAAACATTCTAGTAGTGACTGACCATTTTACACGGTATGCACAAGCATATCCCACACGTGATCAGAGGGCCACCACCGTTGCTCGAGTATTGTGGGACAAATATTTCTCAGTCTATGGATTCCCGGCTCGGATACACTCTGATCAGGGGCGGGATTTTGAGAGTCACCTTCTGAAGGAGGTGCTGAAGATAGCAGGAATTAAAAAGTCTAGGACAACGCCTTATCACCCCCAAGGTGATCCTCAGCCAGAGAGGTTCAATCGAACCCTATTAGATATGTTGGGAACTTTGCGACCAGAGCAGAAGGCAACCTGGAGCCAGCATGTCGCATTTCTGGTGCATGCCTACAATGCCACAAAGAACGATGCTACGGGAGTCACCCCATATCTCTTGATGTTTGGGCGAGAACCAAGATTACCCATAGACTTGTGCTTTGGTGTATCAGAGGATGGAGATAGCTATGAAACTCATCAGCAATATGTATCCCGACTAAGAGAAAAGCTGCGGGATGCTTATCGCTTAGCTACCGCTGCGGCTCGGAAGAACGCAGACCGCAACAAACATCGATATGATGCTAGAGTGCGTTCGCAGGAGCTCCAGCCGGGGGACAGAGTCCTGCTGCGAAATTTGGGTATTGCTGGCAAACACAAGATAGCTGACAGATGGAAGGCAATACCTTACCTGGTGATGGAAAAGCTGGGAGATCTGCCGGTCTACAAGATCAAACCTGAAGACGGTCCAGGGCAAATAAAGACGGTGCATAGAAACCTTTTGCTCCCTGTGGGGGAATTGGTAAGCACCCCTTGTGAGATGGGCCACGGCAGGGCCGCCGGGCAGAACAGAGGTGCTAGACCAAAGCCGCCATCCAACACAGACAGTGGGCCCCCTGCAGCTAACTTACCCCTATTCTGCACATCTGAGAGTGAGTCTGAGGAGGAAGACACAACCCTGGTGTATCCTGGGATGGAGACAAGATTTCAGTCTCGATCAGCTGAACCAAACGAGAGTTCTCCCTTTTCCGCCCTAAACCCATTGGCGGAACTATTTAGGCCCCTTTCTGATACCCCGGTGCTGCTGATGAGACCCCCCTGTGATGACAAACACAGGTTATTGGACAATGGGGACAGACAGGTAGAGGATGTCCTGGGCACCTTGGACCCTCCAGCGTTAGAACTAGGAGTGCAGGGGCCTACGCCAGTAGCCGAGGGACCCTCCAGGGAAGCCTCTCCATCCGTCACTCAAGAGGATGTTCCCCTTACTTCGGCAACAGAGATTCTCAATAGACGAGACAGGGTGATAAGACCAGTGAAACGGTTAACTTATGATGCACCTGGGGTGACTAGTGAGGAGCCAATACATTTAGCACACAGGCTTGTGGAAGCTAAAGTGGGCTTCCTGAGGCCCTTTGGAGGAAACCAATGAGTTGGTATAAAGGGAGTGTGATTTGTCGGGACGACAAAGTCTCGGCTGGGGGGAGGATGTAAGCAGTGTCAGGATGAGCTCCACCCTGACATCTGGTGGTGAGGTGTGGCAAGTTGTGGAAAAGAACTTCAGGGGCCGATCTCATTTGCATAGGCACACCCACCACGCCTAGAATGAGACCATAGCTGCCCAAATGGTCACTTTGGCTGCTGTGGGATCCCCAGTGTCTCTGTTATTGGGGCAGGAAGAATAAATTGCTATTACCCTGATTATGGGAACTGTGCTTGGAACTGTACGTGGCCTTTTGTTATGATGGAGGGATTCACCATCAACTAAGTAGCACTCGCTAGGCAAGGGTCATGGGTTCCAAAACTGTGTGAATGGAGAGAGGCTGGGGACAAGTATTAATACTTGGTGGCATGGGCCCCTTGGTGAGGGCCTTACATGCTGATTGCACTTCCTCCTCTCTCCACTGTGGAATATCAGAGCTAATTTTGATTTCATTAGAAGTCTAGTTATAGGCTGCTGAGCTCACTTTGGGCTGACAGTGCACCAGCACTGGGGCTCCCCTACTATAAGCTGAATTCACCTAAGAGCTGAAATCACTGAGTGTTGTGTTAAGTAGTGGGGGAGCCTGAAGATATATTGTGGAGCAATTTGCGGGACGGCTGGTGAAGCAGTTCGACGCGGAGCAGTGTGTGGATGGCAGGAGCGGCTTGTGGGCCGTGGAGCGCAGCTGAGTGAAGGAGTTCGTGGGGCGGCTGGCGGAGTGGAGCGCAGCTGAGCGAAGGAGTTCGTGGGGCGGCTGGCGGAGCGGAGCGCCGCTATGGAGCTATGGGGCGGTCAGCTTCAGATCACGTAAGGTGCCTCTTACCCCTGTCCCATTTCCACCCAGATTGGGAGGTAAAGCTCCGCCGATAAACTTTCGAACTCTGGGGCTGCCCTGACCAGGGACAGAGACTTTTGGGGCATTGGACTTTTGGGACTTTGGGTGATTTGGGGTTGCTGGACTCAAGAACCAAAGGGAAAAGGGCATGCCCCAATTTGCCTGGGGTGGGGTTGTTTTTGCTCATGGGTTGTGTTATGAATCCTGTTGGTGGTGTTTCCCCAACATAATGCCACATTGTTTCTCTCTGTTATTAAAAGACTTTTGCTACACTCAGACTATGTGCTTGCGAGAGGGAAGTATTGCCTCTTGGAGGCGCCCAGCGGGGGTGGTATATATTGGTCCCAGGTCACTGGGTGGGGGCTCGAGCCGGTTTGCATTGTGTTATTGGAATGGAACCCCTAGATATTGAACCCGGCCCTTGTTGCTGCCAACTCTGACGGGCAGAAGGGTTACATTTATGCTAGGACTCTCAGATGAACATCTGTTTGGAATATTTTAGCAGCTGTGAGCACTGTATGCACTACATTTTAAAAATACATACTTGTGAGCAATGACCCAGCCATCGTTTGTTAGTATTGATCATCCAATTCGAAGTTACTTAGTTTGTGAACACAATGCCATATGGAAGACAGAGGAAACAGCAAAATATAGAAATCTCTGCTTTCCAGCCCAGACCCAACTCCTCTCTTCCCATCTGACAGTGGCAAAGTCCTCTGATCTAGGGGTAAAGGACTAAATCCAGTTCCTCTACTGGTTGGCCCTTTTAGAAGGGTTTGACTCCCAACCAAAAATCACATTTATCTTCCGCAATAAATTACATTGTTTGTTACAATGTAAGGGCACAGAACAAACAGGTTTCCCTGGCAGTTTAAGTGAACATAAGTTACGTTTACCAGCTTGGTTAACTGCAGTATAATAAAATCAAGCATGCTATGTCAGTTAGCTTTATCAGCATCAACAAGCTGTAATATTGGTTTTTGAGGCTTTGTGTGAAGTTAGTCTGAAAAAAAAATCTTGAGTCACCAGACATCTAGGGATCTCTATGACTTGTTTGAAGAAAAGAAGAATGTGCCTCATTCTTTCCCCACGAAAACCTCAAGATTTTTCCAAGGTGCCTTGAAGCATCTCTCAGCAGAGGTAACACCTCTGGGAGGAATGGCCCAGTCCATACTATGACCTGGAAAGTGATGTCGTAACAACCAGGGTGAAAAACAGATGCCTAAAATGGCTCTTGTCCAGTTTTCACGATGCAGAGCAGCAACCATTGCTAGGACTCTTTGAAGCTCTGCTTCTTTGTCCACCGTGGATGGGGATTTTTCTTTCCTCCGTTGCCCAAATCATGCTACACACACTAGGCCTGGCTCCTACCCCAACTGGTAATCTTGCCTTCTGTGCCAACCACTGGGTGTCACTGCCCACAGCCAGGTTCATGACAGATGGTGCCTTCTGTTATAGTACTGGTATTTTTGCTTCTTACACACTTCTGACCATGATTGCTTCCTGATCTGGCTTTTTGGAAGGCCTAAAGCATGTACACTTTGCTACTTTGTACCAGCATGGAACACTATAATTAAAAGGAGGTTGCAGTGACCTTGGTTCCCAGGCATCCGAGTGTCCCCCGCAGCACTGTTAGATAGCTCTCTACTGACCGAATGCATTTAGACATTATCTGTCTCCTCCACAGCCAAAAAGCTCTCTCAGTTGGTTTCAGAAAGCTGTCTGTTTCTAATGTTAACTTTCCTCCACCTGGACTCAGGGCAATCTGTTCCCACTCGTCTCCAGAAAGACTCAAACTGGCGACGCTAATAGTACAAAACCAGTGTTCTTATAATCTTCTTCTACACAGCTCTACAGATTTTACACTCATTTAGCACCTTCCTTCCTAAAAGATCTTAGCGCTTAGATCTCCTGGAGAGAAACAACTTCTCTTAAATACAGTCTCATTTGTAATACAACAGTGCACAAAAAACACTTTAGGACTGGAAGTGAACAAACAAACATGTCCAGTTAAAATTGCGGAGGGAATTCCAATAAGCAGAATGTTGTTACTCACATTGGAATCTGGCAAGGACACCAGAGCAAGCATCCCTATCTGTCTGAGGCTATTTGACAAACATAAGCATTCATTAACTTGTGCATCCCATCTGAAAGATGGCACCTCTGGCTGCTCCCCCTGACACCATGCTGGGGCACTGCTTCAGTAGAGACTCATTGAGAAGAGCATCCCCCTGTTGAATCATCAACCCCCCTTTGAGTTTCCTTGGAGGTCTGCTTTACAAGCACCATCCTTGTTTGTTAGCTTGTACAAGTTAACAGAGTCCCTGCCTATGCTGGAATGTCTCTAAATAATAGAAATGATTTGACGCAGTGAAAAGACAAAATCCTCTTGCAGCCTTTTATCTACGTTTCACTCAAGAATCAATGTGTGGTGCTTTTATCTGAAGCATTGCAGGAAGTAAACATACACAGGCTGTCAGACACATGGGTCTTTTCAACAGCAGTTCAGCAGACTTTAGCTCAATCCTGCAAAGTACTCTCAACTCCCAGTGCAGCAGCCCCTTAAAGGAAAAAGCTTTAGTTTAACAATTGCAGTGGCCGCTCTGACTGATCAACTGAATTGCAGTCCAGTTTACAACTACTGTTACCCTTATGGAATAGGTGTGTCATTTTTACAATTTCCAGATAAGGTGTCTGAAATTAGACCATGCTCCAGCTGTCAGGGAGAGAAAAGAGGGGGTTACGTGGCTCATTCCTGGACTTAAGCTCGAAAATTTGAATCCTAAGTGCTCAAAAACAGATATGAAAAAAAAGAACCCAGCATTTATCATTGTTAAAGTGTCATGATTTTTAAGCCAATCTCACGATTTACTGGGATCTGTCTTGTGAGTTTTAAACACTTGGGGCTGTCAATACTGACAGTGAACATTGGGAGAGGGTATGCAGAGTTCAGGGGACTCATCTCTTTTATGAGAATCAGTTTGCCACCTTCTTTGCTGGGGGGAAAAAAGGAGCAGCTTTACAGCAGGTTTTACCATCTGCACAAAGTGACATCTTAATAAGACGATGTGAAAGGAACTAGTTCCTGGGAGCTGGGCATTTACACCCTACACGCGTTACCCACAATACTCTAGCAAATGAGTTTCCTGACGCAAATGCTCATGGAATCAACAAACAGACTATGCACAGAGTGAAATTTTCGTGGCTCAAGACTCCCCATATCACTTATGTAAGGGCTCCTTGGAAGATCTGCCTGCTGAGTAGCCACACAGGGGAACGTGCACACCCTCTGCATGCTACAGAAGTGTTCTCCATGCCTACACCTAACAGAAGGCCACTTTGTGGGTACTAGGCTGGGATGGGCCAAGGAAATGACCACAAATCTACACTTACATGGCTCATGCAGCTTCAGCATCACATGCAAGCATGCAGTTCCTGTGAGCTGGAACAGCAGTGGAGGACTCCTCAGTCTTCCTGCACAGAGCCCAGGTATTTGGGACCTAAGTTCCCTCTAAGCTGCGCATCCAGAAATAAGAGTCGAGGTCACACAGTCAAGGTACAGACCCAATACCTCTGACCTGTATGTCTAATCAAAACCAGCCAACCTAGTTCAGTGTTTGGATATCAAATACCAACAATTAGCTGTTCATGAGCAATATACAGCCTGAGACTGATTTTCAGAAAATCTTCTCCCAATCATTTCAAACAAAGCAAAATGGAAAAAAAATCTCAAAGCCCCACAAATAGAAAATGAGAATACACCCATTGAATTCAGCATTTGCTTTGCTCAAACTTTTCTATGTGCTGCCCTAATTACCATGTGTCCCACACTAAGTTTTCATATTAGTTCTGGAGTTCTCCCGTTTGATTGTGCTTGTTCAGGACTCTTCCTTTGAGTGGTTTGTTCCCTAAGGATGCTGCAAAGGTGCACAATCATTTGTTTGATCCTTTATTTTGCTGTAACTGGGACAGAGAAATGATGTGCAGAGAGAAGTTTAGTGAGTCTGTGGCACAGTTCCAGTTCAACAAATGCAAGGAAGCAGAAAATCTTCTCTAATAGTAAGTGTCATCATGCAGCTGTTAGGGGACAAATCTCCTATGGAGGGAGCCTTTGAGGAAGCAGAAAGATTGATTTAGTACTCTGGCAAAGGAGAGAGTGGGAAGAAACTGGTAGGATAAACCAGAAAGAGGATACAAAGTGAGGTATAGGCAGATGTTTTAGTGGGTGAGCAATTGTTTTTAGTACATACATTGGTGTCAATTATGGGACATATTCTCTCATTTACATTGCAGTAGGAATTTGACCCAATGGTGTGCCACCACCAGGGAATCTGGTGCCTTGTCAACTCCAGGAGGCTGAGTCCTATCTGGAAAACATCCGAATCTGAACAAATAATGGGCCCGATCCAAGGATTATTGAAGTTGATGGAAAGACTCCGGTTGACCTCAGTGAGTGTTGATCAAAACTTTGACCAGGATGTTTAGATCAGACTTAGCCATGACAACATCCGATTCTGAAAACATACTTTAAACCTGCTTCTCTTGTACTGAATGCAGATGCTGGCTACTGACATTCAAGCTCAGTTTAAAAGAATGTGGGGAAAATAGCCAAGGAACTGAATATTCCTGGCTTCCTCCTACAAATAAATCACTGGCTAGATAATTTAAATTTGGACTTTTTTTGCACGTAGGGAAGCTATTTATCTTAGCCTTGGTACAGCAAACATGTCTCCCACTCCTAAAATAAATGCACATAACTTAGAAGTTGGTGAAGTCTCTGCAACAGAAAGATATCGGAACATGTTTAGAATATGTGATTAAGGCTTTGGGACATTGTTCACTTGAATAAATGAAACACCATAGAGGCAAAGTCTATTCAACTTCAGGATATATACAGTCTGATATTGTATTTATTTTTATTGCTGTTCCACCATTATATCATTCAGACACATCTAGTGACATCAAGTTTTACAGATCTGGCTATATAGTATGATTCCAGTTGACACTGATAACTAGATGACTGAATTTCCACACGGTTTGTTCTTTAATACACCGTTAGCACTTCATTTA
Organism: Lepidochelys kempii; assembly: GCF_965140285.1. Taxonomy (NCBI): domain Eukaryota; kingdom Metazoa; phylum Chordata; order Testudines; family Cheloniidae; genus Lepidochelys; species Lepidochelys kempii. The sequence continues at coordinate 262,011,586 of NC_136381.1, forward strand.
TCACTGGTAATAGTAAAAAGTCTATTTATTCATTATTCCTCTCACAAGGACTAGTGGGTACCTCCAGATAAATGTTTTCCAGCATAACCAAGACTGCCTGTAGGGGACTATAACGCAGCTAATATCTCAATTGATCTATAATCACCTTTACAGAATAGCAGCATTTATCTTTGACTGACAGAGGCACACTACTCAATCAGGATACCTTTTTGAAGTGTATGCAAAAGGCACAGGTTACCTTCAGCTCTGTGTTTATACTTGAGTCACTAGCTCTTATTGATGCTACAGAAATTATAGCCAAATAAAGGATCCAGGCCATGGGATTTTTCACTTATTACCAGCTGAATTATGATAAACCCGTGGGTTAACACATGGTTAGGGCCAATATCTTTCCTCAGTTACACCAGTGTATACCTGGATTTACACCAAGGAAACTGAAAGTCCCTTCTTGCAATATCAAAGGTCCAGTCCTGCTCCATATGTGGCAAATCCTCATCCTACTGAAGTCAAAGGGAGTTTTATCATTAACTTCAGTGGGAGCAGAATCAGATCTATGTGCATAGTGCAAAAAAATAGTTACAATTAGAAACCTCATTACTTAGAAAATTGCCTCCATACTGTAATTTGATTAGAGTGAAAGATGCTGTAGCTACTGCCATAGAAAATGCAATTCTATGTAAAAAGTACATTTGCAATAGATTTTAAAAGCCTTAGCAATTATTGCTCATTTATAACAAATGCAGTCTGCGGAAGGAGACTGGCAGGATTGATTACAATTTCTTTGGCATTATTAGCATTGCGCTATGTTGGAACAAACCCACAGAAGCCCAGACTACATTTCAGATGCTGACTCTTAAGTTGGTTGCATATATTTTGGGATCCAGAATTTACAGTGTCAAGTAAATACCAGTCATCTTATCTTCCCATTTAGATTTTATTTTCAGCTTCTGCTTAATCAGACAAATTGTTCCTATGCACGGACATAAACAGGTTCTCACTAGAGCATGTTGCCAATTTTATGTTTTTCTGCCCCCCAAAAGGATCTTTTAGTATCAAATTAAGTGCAGTCAAGGCTTCTGAACTCCCTGAATGAGTATTTTGCTATTGCTGCAAAATATAGAAATTTTCATTCCCAAACAGATCAATACAGTATCCTGCCTCTGACAGTGGCCATTGTTGAATGCTTCAGAAGACCCTATAACAGGGGTTCTCAAACTGGGGGTCAGGACCCCTCAGGGGGTCACCAGGTTATCACATAGGGGGGTCACAAGCTGTCAGCCTCCACCCCAACCCTGCTTTGCCTCCAGCATTTATAATGGTGTTAAATATATTTAAAAGTGGTTTTAATTTATAAGGGGGGGCATCACACTCAGAGGCTTGCTACGTGAAAGGGGTCACCAGTACAAAAGTTTGAGAACCACTGCCCAATAGCCTCCCTGCACACACACTTTCCACACCTAATTGTGTTCACTCCCTATAGCAAAACAAAGACTCACCAGTGCAGCACCTCCTGCTGGTTGTCTTGGGAATTAGCTCTTCCAACCCAAAGCACCCTCTGCAGGCCAGTGTCTCACCTGTCACTAGCCCCCCCATGTCCCTCCCAGACTCCAGTCCCCCTTTACCTTGAGGTGCTAACCCCTGGCAGTGCCCCCACACTCTGGGTCTCCCCTCCCCAGGGGAACCCCCAACCCTCTAAACCCACCTTGCCTCAGTGGCTACTGCCAGTCATCATCTAACCCCCACTCCCTGGGGCAGACTGCAGTCTGTAATGGCCACACATCATTGGCAATGGGGTAGGACCAGCTGCCTCTGCCTATTCCCAGGCTACACCTTTGTAGCCCTAGTACCTTTTCTGGCCTTTAGCAAGGCCTGCAGCCTAGGACATTTTCCAGGCTGGAGCTCCCCAGCCCTTGCCCAGCTTTGCTTCACTTTAGCACCTTGCTTCCCCCAACAGCTAGCCCTTCCCACTCCAAAGCTAGAATAAAGCTCCTACAGCTTTTGGCCCACAGCCTTCTTATAAGGGCCAGCAGGGCCCTGATTAAGCCAGCCACACCTGTGGTCAGGTACATAGTCAGCTTCCCCCAGCTGTTCTTAATCCCTTTTCCCAACCACAGCCCTCTCCAGGGCTGCTTTTACTATTGGCTCTCCCAGGCTGTTTTAACCCCTTCAGGGCCGGAGCGGGGTGACCAGCCCGCTCCACTCCCAAACAATGGAAAACACACACACCCCATAGAATCATAGAAGATTAGGGTTGGAAGAGACATCAGGAGGTCATCTAGTCCAACCCCTGCTCAAAGCAGGACCAACACCAACCATCCGATGAAGTGAGCTGTAGCTCACGAAAGCTTATGCTCAAATAAATGTGTTCGTCTCTAAGGTGCCACAAGTCCTCCTGTTCTTTTTGCAGATACAGACTAACACGGCTGCTCCTCTGAAACCATCTGATTGTTCACTCCCAAACAATGGAGGAGAATAGGCGCATACACACACACGCTCTCTCTCTCTCCATATCTAATTGTTCACTCCAAAACAATGGAGGAGAACACACACACACTGTGCAGAATCATAGAAACGAAGGACTGGAAGGGACCCTGATAGGTCATCTAGTCCAGTCGCCTGCATGAACACACACACACGCACTCTGCTTACAATTGTTCACTCCCAAACAATGGGATCATACAACAAACAACAATAGGAGCATACAACAAACTGATTATAATTAAACACTAGTCTTATTTATTCATATTATTATTATTAATAATGATAACTACTACTGTCAAATGGTTGCACACTTCACTGCTTCTGTTGGACAAGTTCACTGCACATGCCATGGGCTTCTAGTATTCCTCCATTCCCCCCAGAAGCTCTCTGTATGCGACCCTCCCCTCCTTCTCTAGTTCAGAGTCTCCCTGCAACTCTTTTCCCCTGATCCATCATGCCAGGGGCTCTTGCATGTATGTGTCTCCCCCCTCATGCATCATTATTATTATTTTTTTCCTGTCTGGGAGATGTCACTCTGGTGCCAACATTTGAAACTGTCTTGGTAGGATGGACAGAACTTGAGATGGGGCAGGGTATTGTTATGCTGGAAGGTATTGCTGGCGGATATCAACTTGTTCTTTGATCTGTGGATAATTACATCCAATTATTATTTATTTATTGCAGTAGTGCCAGTCAAACTCTATGCATCTACGAATGTACAAGGCCAGAAGAGTCTAATAGGTCATCTAGTTTGACCTCCTATCACAGGCTAACAACTTTTGCTCAGTTACCCCTATATTGAGCCCAATAACTTGTGTTTGGCTAAAGCATATCTCCCAGAAAGGAATCCAGGCTTGACTTCAAGATATCAAGAATGGAGAAACCATCACTTCCCTTAGGAGTTTGTTTCAATGGTTAATCATCCTCACTGTTAAAAAATGGTGCTTTATTTCTGATTTGAATTTGTCTGGCTTCATCTCCCAGCCATCAGTTCTTGTTCTGCCTTTCTCTGCTATGTTAAATTGCTCTTTAGTACCCAGTACTTTCCCCCTGAAGGTATGCCATCAAGTCACATCTCAGTCTTCTTTCTGATGACCTGTAGGTTAAGCTCTTTAAGCATCTCACAGTAAGTCTTCTTCTACAGCCTTTGAATCGTTTTTGTGGCTGTTTTCTGTACCATCTCTAATTTCTCAACATCCTTTTTAAAATGTGGACTCCAGAATGGTACGCAGTAATCCAGTATCAGTCTCACCCATGCCATCTACAGAGGTACAATCACATCCCCGTTTCTACTCCCTGATCCCCTGCTTATACATCCAAGGATTGCATTAGCCCTTTTTGCCACAGTATAACACCGGGTGCTCATGTTCAGTTGCTTGTCCACTATGAACCCTAAATCCTTTTAATAGTTTCTGCTTTACGGGATACAGTCACCCATTCTGTAGATATGACCTGCTTTCCTTGTTCCTAGATGTATAGGTTTGCACTGGGTTTATGAAAATGCATTTTGTTTGAATGGGCCCAGCTTATCAAGTGATTCAGATCGCTCTGTATGACTGACCTGTATTCATCATTACTTACCATTCTGCCAGTCTTTGACCTAGTGGAACGCCACTAAATACCTTCCACAATACCTGTGGAACGCCACTAAAAACACCCTCATTCGATTATGATTCCCCACTGAGGACTACTTTCTGAGCTGTCAGTTAGCCCATTTTTAATCCATTTAACTTTACTGATATTGTATAGGGCTAACTTTTGTATCAGAATGTCATGCAATACTAAGTCAAATGACTTACAAAACTCTAAGTATATCACATCTGTGCTGTTCTTTTTCAATCAAACTTGTAATCTCACCAAAGAATGAAATCAGGTTTGTGTGACAAAATCTATTTTTCATAAAACCATGTTGACTGGCATTAATTATATTCCTATCCTTTAACTCTTTATCACTTGGATCCTGTATCAGTTCTTCCATTATTGTGTCTGTGATTGATGTCAACCTAGCCAACCAATAGTTATCCAGGTCATCTTGCTTGCTCTTTTTGAATATAAGCACAACATTAGAACTCTTCCAGTCTGTTGGAATTTCTCCTGTATTCGAAGGTTTATTAAAAATTAACATCAGCGGGCTGGAGATCTCTTCAGCCACCTCTTTTTGGACTTGTAGCAGGGTTGGCTGCCATCAGAGCGCCCCCTCATGACCAGACATCTCTGTGGAGCCATGTGGCTCCTCAAGCAAACTCAGACTCAAAAAGCAATTCAAACAATGCCCAGAAGGGTCTCATTTATTTATTCCTCAGGTGCCTAATGGCCCTCTAGTTCAGTGTCTCTCCCAGTAGTGCAACACAAAGTCTTTCAAAACAAAACACAAACTCATGCAGTCTTCACCCCAGTTTCAACTGGGCATAGCCCCATCTTCCCTGAGGGCCTGCCAGTCTCTCCCCTACTTCTTGGGCAAGCTCTCTCCTTGTAGGCCCATCTCACGTCCCAACCTGAAATGAGTACCCCTGCCATTGACCACCATAAATATTACACACTTCCTTTATGTCCAGTGACTCCATGGCCAGAACGTGTTATTTTTATACATCCAGGAAACAGGGGTGGAAGATGTAAAATGGATACACCTCCCACATATTTTAAATTTTACAAACTACATATTGCTTGCAACCTGCCTGGCCCCATGTAAGAAATGATTCAGTTAAATTATAAGGCACACATTTGATTATGCCAGGATCTGGTGGGAGGCATATTTCATAGACACAGAAACTGTAGAGGCAAGAGGGACCCAGTGGGAACCGTACTGGGTGGCACTGGAGCTGGGAATCTCCCTATGGAATCCTGCAGACATTATTAATATATCTGTAAATACTGTACTTGATTCACTGAATAATAATAATGTTTCTCAATAAATTGCTTGCAGCATATATGGCGCTAAATTTGTTTTGCAATTAACTCAGGGAATAGGAGAAATAAAGAGGGGGGGAATGGACAAGACTGTTACACATCACACTGATTAATAATTGATAATAATGGAGAAGAAAATGTGCAAAGCTAAAGGTCCTGGACACTAGGCACCACGTGAATTAATAATTCAACTGTGCCAATTATAACTGCTATTCCTAGATGGACAGGGATTCCTAAAGAGTTGGTGTATGTTAAAAGCATGCATACAATAGAGAGTGGGACATATAAACAGCAGTATCCCAGAGTGAAGATGGCAACACAAGGAGGAAATAAAATAAACACAGCCTGCTGTAAACAAATGGTTTACAGATGGTTCTGTGAATTCTTGGCAAGATGAACTTGACCACAAGCAAGAGAGATTGGGTTCGACTAGTCAAAGAGAGTGAAAAGGTGGTAAGGCTCAGAAACAAAGTATGTGTTCTGGGATACCACAACTTTTCAGTGGGGAAAAACACCATGATAGGGAAGTCTGGATGGATTTTGTCTGAACCTCATGTCCCTGACTTGGATAGGAACCAAAGTTGTCTTCTGTCTTTACATGAACCCGGACCCCATTGTGCTAGGTGCTGTACAAACAGAGAACCAAAAGATGGTCCCTTGCTCAAAAATCTTACATTCTAAATATAAGAAAAGAGACAACAGCTGGACATAAAGAGACAGACTGGGGAATTCAAGGAAACAATGAGACAAACTGTCTAATCCTGTTTTGAGAATAAATTAATGCTCACTTGTGTTGTCGCTCTGTGGCACACATCACTCCCACAGGTTTAAAGTTATTAATCTTCATAATATCCTGTGGCACTGAGTTTCACAGGTTAATTATATATGGTATAAAATAATCTCTCTTTTGATCTGTTCATCCACAGGACAGTAAAAGCAAGGGCAACAACAATGCGAGCTTCCCCCATAAAAGTGCTTCAGCCCTGACATAGCCTCCTGATATCAGATAGCATTATTGTTTCTATTCTCTCTCTCTTCTGTGATTCCCAATTAGTGGCCATGGTGGTAATGGTTTTTGTGACATGGACAATTGTCCACTAAGATCTGGGGAAAGACCAGCAAACTCATGTTATACAGTCCACTGAATAGTTGTCAGTAATAACTTACAGACACTTGAGCTTGATTTGAATCAGCTGCCTAGGGTTGACAGATTTTATTTTCTCTTACCAACCCCAAGTTTGGTGTCACTGAAGGTGACATTCAAGTGCCTTTCTGCATCTTGGTTGCTCAGGTGGAATGTGGAGACAGCTGTTTTTTGAGGGTTTGGTTGGAATCACAATAACCAACGCATTCCTCCAGTTTTTTTCAGATCTTCTGTGATGATGCATTCCTCTTGGGTGAAAGTGCTCGCTGGGATGGCGAGCATAAAATCATCTGCATATCCAAGTTTCCATTCCCAGCTCGCTGATATAAATATTAAATAGTGATGGTGCCAAGACAGATCCCTGTGGGAGCCCATTATTCAATAGACAAGACTTGCAGGTCTGTTAAATGTACACAAAACTTGTGGTTGGTGAGCATAACTGTCAGTAGGAGCAATGTTGTTCTGCACCACACTATTTTCAACACCTTCAGAAACAGGCTGTTTTGCCAAACTGAGTCATATGCCAAGGACAGGTCCACATACGCTGCAACTGTTTTGAGCCCACCTTGATAGCCGGTTTTGGTATGGGTCATCAGTGCAATTATCTAATCACAGGTGCTTTGTTCTGGTCTAAACCTGGATTGCTCTTTAGGGATGTGGGCATGAGGATTTCCAAAAATATCTTGGAAAGGTTGGCTTGTAGCCAACATATAACGAAGACCACCACCAACATAAAGGTTAGGAACAATATTATCCACAAATTAGCTCGTACCAGTTGAGGACCAGATACTCACACCTTGTGGACAACCACATTGGCCTCGTCTTCTCAGTAGATGAATATTGCATGCCAGTATGAGCAGGTAGCATACGTATTAAACTTGTCCACATCCAACTGGACACTACTATGACAATTGTATATGACATGGTCTATACTAGCAATTTGACTTCCCATCCTCATACATATCTTACAACCATCCCTCAGAAGAGAAGCAGCAATAATATGAGAATATGACTGTGAGATAATGAACCAGGACGTGCCCATCTACAAAGATATCTGACCACTTCTGTGATGCCACCTTAAGTCCAGTCTAGTTAGCAGCCAGAGCTCTTAAAACCTTAGAACAACTATCAAAAGACAAGAGATGGAGACTGCAGGAAAACAGCAGGGTCAAGAATCAAGACCTGATCACAGATCCTATAGACCAACCACCTGGCTTCACCAAGCCATGTAAAATATGGATCATAGAGAACCACATCAGAACCTCGTACAGATGCTGCAATTACCTACTGTTGTTGGTAGTCCATCGCTGCTGCTGCTGCTGCTGCTGATATTGTCGCAGTTCTCATATATGGCTACGCAAATGATTCCGCAGTCCGAACCCTGATGCACAGAGTCAGCCGCACTGAGGGCATGGGCAGTCTGTATCTATGATGTTTGAGGATGCAGATCTGTGGTGCCTTCCACGTGCAGCCTGGAGATGATTTTGTCGATCCTGCTCAAACTTGTCACATGCTGATCTTGTCAGAGACCGCCAGTGAGTCCTGTTCTGAGCCATTTGCTCAAGTTCTTTCAGATTGATGCCAGGCCACTGGAGACTGCTCTTCAGATTATCTTTGAAGTGCTTATATGGACAACCCTTCTTTCTTTTGCCCTGACTCAGCTCCCCATACAGGATCTATTTTAGGAGATGGTGGTCTTCCATTCTGATGACATGTCAGGTCCACGTAAGTTGTGCTCTCCATAACATTTTGTTGAGTTTCCTCTCTCAAGGACCTTAATATTGGTCACTCTGTCCTGCCAACGAATGCTCGTTACTGAGCGGAGGGGAGCGCATGTGAAATTGCTCAAGCTGTTTAGTGTGACATCTATAAAAAGTCCACATCTCAGATCCATACAGGAGAGAACTTAGAAGCACAGCACTGTAGATCTTCAATTTGGTGGAGAGACAGATGTTGTGTCAGTTAAGAACTTTTGTTCGGAGTCGGCCAAGGGCCTGGCTGGCTTTACTAATTCTGGAGGAAATTTCCTTATCAAGGGAACCATCACTCGAGATGGTACTGCCCAAATACTTGAACTGATTTACATTTTAAACTGTGTGCCTTGGATGAAGAGGGCTGGCACTGGGGCATTGGAATGAGGTACTGGTTGGAACAAGACCTCTGTCTTCCCAAGACTGATGGTGAGGCCAAAGAGCTGAGATACTTTAGAAAATCTATCAACGATGACCTGAAGGTCGTCATGTCTATGGGCCATCAAGGTGCAGTCATCCGCAAAAAGTGCCTCGACGAGAAATCTCTCCAGTGTCTTGGTCTTAGCACTGAGTCTTTGAAGCTCAAAGAGGGAGCCATTGAGTCGGTAGTGGATGTATATCCCCTGATCCAAGTCCCTTGTTGCGTGTCTGAGGACACAGGCAAAGAACAAGTTGAACAGCACTGGAGCAAGTATGCAGCCTTGCTTCTCTCCATTCAAGATTTTGAATGCATCAGAAAAGTCACTGTGGAACAGATGGATGATTTGTATGAATCTTCTTGGGCAGCCCAGTTTATGTAGAATAGCCCATAGACCCTCTCTGTTGACCATATCAAAAGCTTTGGTCAAATCGATGAAAACTGCATAGAGGTCCATGTTCTGCTCTAAACATTTTTTCTGGACCTCCCTTATGACAAAGATCATGTCCATAGTACTATGACCTGGTCTGAAACCACACTGCACTTCTGGCAGAATCTCCTCAGATATGTTTGCGATGAGTCTGTTCAGTAGAATGTGAGCTAGAATTTTGCCTGCTGTACAGAGGAGAACAATGCCTCTGTACTTTCCACAGTTAGCTTTGCTGCATTTGTTTTTGAACAGTGATACAATAATAACATCTTTGAAGTCCTGTGGCATTTCTTCTTCCTCCTAAATGCTACTCAAGATGTCATGAAACACCTCAATAGCCTTTGGGCCTGATCCTTTATACAATTCTGCTGGAATATCATCCTTTCCAGATGCTTTGCCAGAGTTCAGTTTTTTGATGGCTTTTATAACTTCTTCAACTGATGGAGGGAGATCAAGATCCTCTTTGATGGGTTTCTCAGGTAAATGATCAAGGACATGTTGATCGACCGTGGATATCTATTGAGTAGACTATTGAAGTGTTCAGCCCATCTCCATATGATTCCCTCCTTGTCTTTGATGAGGGTTGTGTCATCTGCTGACTTCAAGAGGGCTGTGCCAGAATTAGATGGTCCGTAGGCTGCTTTGAGAGAGTCAAAGAACATCTTTGCATTGTTTTTTTCTGTGTAATGCTGGACTTCTGCAGCTTTTCTCTTCCACCACTCAAACTGCATTCTCCTTAGTTCAGACTAGGCTTTGCACTGTAGTACTTAAACCTATCTTTCTGTGAGATGGAAGTGAGTTTATTCTGCTATTCACCAAATGCTTTCTTCTTGTCACTTAGGAGTTTGGAGATGTCCTTGTTGTTCTCATCAAACCATCCTGGTGTATCCTTTTCTTTGGCCCCAGAACTGATTTAGCTGTGTCAATAATCGCGTTTCAGCTGTTTCCATTTTTCTGTTGGGTTGCCGGTGATTGGCAGGCATGAAAGAAGCTTGTCATCAAGTGACTGCTGAAAGTGTGCCTGATAGTTGGAGTGCTTGAGCTTTGCTATGCTGAAGGCTGTTCTATTAAGTTTGGGACACATGTGCTGTGAAGAGTCTATATGCAGGTTCAGCATTGCTCTTACCAATTTGTGGTCTGTCCAGCATTCCACACCAAATATAGCTCTGGTAATTCTGACATCGCGGATGTCTCATTGGCAGGTGATAACATAGTCAATCAAGTGCCATTGGTTGGAGTGTGGGTGCATCCATGTCATTTTATATTTATAATTTTGCCTAAAGATAGTGTTAGTGATGAGCAGACTGTGTTCTACACATTTACGCAAGAGGAGGAGTCCATTGCTGTTTATCTCTCCCACTCCATTTCATCCTATCACGCCTCTCCAGTCACTACTGTCTCTACCAATCCTAGTGTTAAAGTCTCCCAGCAGGATGAGCTTGTCATATGCAGGAGTTGATCTGATGATGGAGTCCAGGTCAGAGTAGAATTGCTCCTTGCTTTCCTCTGTGCTGGACAGTGTAGGTGCACAGGCACTGATGATAGTGACATGCCGTAGAGGATTCAGGGGAAATCGAAGTTTCATGAGCCATTCGTTCAGGCCAATAGACAGGTCAGGAAGTTGTTTCAGAAGTGAAGGTCTTATTGAAAATCTGACTCCATGGATCCTTTCTTCATCCTCTGCTTTTTCTTTCCAAAAGAAATTTTAATTGCTTCCTAGCTCACTGATGGAAACTTCTCTAGCCAATCTAGTCTCTTGCAGTGCAGCAATATCAATATTATAGTGGACAAGTTCTCTGGAGACAAGAGCTGTTCTTCTCTCAGGCCTTTGTGCATTGCCTCCATCCACAAGAGTGTGGACATTCCATGCTCCCAGAGTGAGTCTTTCCTTCTTTATTAAAAAAAGAAAAGGAGTACTTGTGGCACCTTAGAGACTAACCAATTTATTTGAGCATAAGCTTTCGTGAGCTACAGCTCACTTCATCGGATGCATACTGTGGAAACTGCAGAAGACATTATATAAACAGAGACCATGAAACAATACCTCCTCCCACCCCACTCTCCTGCTGGTAATAGCTTATCTAAAGTGATCACTCTCCCTTAGATAAGCTATTACCAGCAGGAGAGTGGGGTGGGAGGAGGTATTGTTTCATGGTCTCTGTGTATATAATGTCTTCTGCAGTTTCCACAGTATGCATCCGATGAAGTGAGCTGTAGCTCACGAAAGCTCATGCTCAAATAAATTGGTTAGTCTCTAAGGTGCCACAAGTACTCCTTTTCTTTTTGCGAATACAGACTAACACGGCTGTTACTCTGAAACCGTTCTTCTTTATTGTTTTTCAACCGCTGTAGGATGATCTGCCAGCCATGGTAGTCTGGCCAGATGTTATGGGGCAGGCAATGTTTTGGGCACCTTTTCTAGGCCCGTCCCTTAAAAAGGGTGAGCAGTGCTATCCTAAAAAGGGCTGCTCAGTAATCTAGGATGCTGATGAACGTCTCTGCTGCCCCGGGGACAGAGCTGAATGGCCTAAGGCCGCCTATGTGCAGGATTGTGGCTACAACTGCCAGTTCATCTTCATCTGTTGCTTTTCCAGGCCCCCATCGCCACAGGACTTGAATTAATGATAAAATGATGATGATGATGAGATTTGATAAGATGTTAATAGGATGAGAGTTGGGAGAAAATCTGTGCAGGAAACTTTTGAGTGAGAAAACCGTTGCACACTCTCTCGGCTGTGGAAGTCAGATTCCAGCAGCATGAAGAATCGTTATGGCTGGGGACTTCCTTAGCTGCAGTGGGTAACCAGGACATCTTCCATGCCTTGTCATGCTCTACACGCGCCACAGCATGTTGCTGAACCACCTACATGGCCATTGAATCACAAATTGATTTCCCCCACCCTGTCTACCAGAACAGTCTTCACATGCTAGAAAAAGGCAGTTTCCCTATCTCGCTAAGGGCAAAAGACCCATCAGCTGCCCTCATGGTGTATGAGGTATATGGGGGATATGTGGGAAAGGTAGCACCTCTGTTGGAGGAACCTGTCATGCTCCTTAGGGATTAGTTCATCTGCTTTGGCCCTCACCTACACCCAGCTCTCACCTGTGGCTCCAAGTAGCTGTTTGCATAGGACAGTGGCCACACCCTGGTAAACTGCTTCAATGAGTGGGCTAAACCAGGTGAGGATAGCCAATATAATTACCTACTACACAAATGGAAAATGAAGGACAACTGAATATGACAATGTGGAGAAGACATCCAAACCATGGAACATCTAGTGAACTCTAAGATCCTTGTCTGGATGGACAGCCTTGATTCATTCCATGTCAACAGAAACCGCAGATTAGATGAAAGAAAAGGAGTACTTGTGGCACCTTAGAGACTAACAAATTTATTTGAGCATAAGCTTTCGTGAGCTACAGCTCACTTCATTGCCACAAGTACTCCTTTTCTTTTTGCGAATACAGACTAACACGGCTGCTACTCTGAAACAGATTAGATGATAAACCTGGATGTTGACTTTTAATGTTGCTTTTCAAATTGCCGTATGAAAGAAAGAAAGAGCCAACCCCAAAGTCATTTAGTTTCCTTTAAAATTCTGAACTCCTAAAACAAGAGCTGGCAAGGATATTTTTAATTAAGTTCCTTTTCATTATTTGAATTTGCTTAATGGATAACTGCCTGCTGGCTTTTTGCTCTTAACTGCTTGTTTGCTCAGTAGCGAAGCATTTGCTAATTAAAGTACTTTTTAAGTTATTCTGCACTGCAATATTATCATTCCAGAAAGAAGAAATTAAAAAACTGGTTTTGCATGACTAAACAATTAAGGGCAACACACTGAATTCTGCTTTGATCTTCTTTGTTATGCAAGTTTTCAGATTTAGCTATGAAACTTCTACTCCTATTGTCCGGTATGTTCTCTCCTTGGTATTCTGTACTTTCACTGGGCCTCACTGAGAGTTCTAGGTCAGTTCCTCACTTGGTGCAGATCGACTTAGTTCCACTGAATTCAATGAAGCTATATTGATTGATATCAGATGAGGATCTGGCCTTTTATGTGTAGAGCAGCTACAGAATATGCAGTTATGAACCAGCCTCATATACATGATTTGGGCCCTACACAGATACATTTCAGGTATTGTAAGGCCATGTCCAAACATTTCCTTGTCTGCCCTATGTAGCTAAGAAGCACTCCAAGTGCAAATTCTATATGGATCATTATGCGGCATCCAATAAACAAACCACAAGCACAGTAGGCTCAGAGAAGTCTGTGTAATACCACATATAATTCAGTAAAGTTATCTAACTGCAATGGAAAATTTAAGAGCAAGCACTATTTGACAAGTTGCTGTTCTTTTTAAATTTAACACAATGCTTTTTTTGTACAAAATTTCCAAAAAGATGGAAAAAATTCCAGAAACTAAAACTATTTAGCTACCCTCCTGCGGTCATATCTAAATCAATGGTCACCAGATCAAAGGCACTTCCTACAATGAGGAATAGCTTTCAAATTTAAACCTACTAACCCCAGCTGTTTTGGCTGCACAGCTGTTCAATAAATGGTGGAAAGGTATGTATTATAATGGGGAAAGTGTAATTTTTGCACCCTCCTTTTCTCAAAAATAGCTGAACCGAGTTTGTTCAATCTCTCAAAAAAATTCACCTTCAAGCACATTTGCCAGTGGGACTACTCTTGTGCATGGGTGTTTGCAGGACTGGGGCCTAAGCCTGGAAAATTTCAACCAGAAATTTAATGTTTCAGGAATTTATGACAAACAAAAACAAGATTTATAGCACAGACAATTATGCAGCCTTATCTGTAGAGATGAACCACTGAGTGTACTCTCTTCCTCTAGGAGCCTGGCCCTGTGCCCATTGAAATCAATAGGGCCCCGGGCTTTGTTACTAATTTCAGTGGGCACAGGATCAGACCCTAATTCAACTAAAGCAGCATCTGCAGTAGCATCTAGCATTGGAATAACATGAACAAATAATTATTTGCAACTGGTGTACATATTTCATGATCTGGTTCAAAAGAATGGCCTCAAAACTGCTTAGCAAACTTTTTTCTTCATGTAACATATTTTCCTCCACTGAGCTGCATATTTATCAGCTTCTGTCCTAGATTTGATTATGAGAGTTCATTTCTCAGAGCACCAGACCTTCTTAATTTAGTTCTTTATTCAAGTAATTGGGGCTTGACATTTTTTTTTTTTAATGGCTGGAAATCCTTTGCTACCTGCATTAAGAATAATTAGCATATTTCCAAGTCTTTTATGTGTGTGTTTTTAATTTGTTTGTTTGCTCTTAGCCAAGACTTCAAGTTCGAATAAAATTGGAAGATCAGATAATGTAGGAAGGGAGAAATGAATTAGTACAGATGTACTTCAGTTATGAAGAAAAGAATAATACCCAGTGATGTTTGTTACTTTAGGAAGATAAAGGAAAGCAAAGTGATCGGGGTTCCGATCCTGGTTCAGCCACAGATTTCCTGTGTGACCTGGGGCAAGGCATTTAATCACTCTGTATCTCAGTTCTCCATCTATAATACTGGGGTAATATTGCTTCCCTACCTCACTGGGATTGTTGTGCAGATAGATCCATTAGGGCCAGATTTATCATATTTACTCATGTTTAGTGAAATGATACTTTGCAAGTAGCCCCAATGGTCTTACAAACCTGTAAAAGTACACAACAATTGAATCCCCAGTGGGACTACAGTGCATAGTAATGTATCACTAAACATGAGTCAAGATGAAAAAATCTGATTTTTTGTTTAGTGAGGTGCTCAGAAATAGTGGTGAAGGCCATAAAGCCTGTACATAACCAAAATCCAACAAATTCTGTCACACTTTTATTTTTGACTTCTAAAGTATCTTTTTGTTTCCATCTTGCCACTGTTCACTCCTAGTATGTTTGTTATCTAAAGTTGCTAGGAGATTTCTGAACCCTCCTCTCCAATGTGAACTTCAAAACAGTTCTCATCTTCAGGCTAGATTCTACAATGGGCTCTCATTTGTGCTACCTTTGAAGAGCATATGGAAGGGGGTCACCAAGTGCGAAGGCAAAAGCTCATCTCTCAGATGGTGTGGTTATTACTGTGAGTATATTTCATCAGTGCTCAGAGCTCTGCCCTGGTTACTTCTTTCTGGGTGCAATACAAGGTGTTGGTCACTGTAAGAATAGGAATCAAGATACTGTGATGCATGTGACTGTACAGATGAAATGATGGAATAAATATGGGAGTCTATGCTTATACCTACATTTAGTCTCTGAGCATTCCCATTATGAAGCAGCTCTTTCTGGACGTATGAGTGGGCTGATACGGGAACACACAAAGAGAGGACTAAGAAGATAAGAGTTGGCAGTGGGGTTTAGTAACAGCATAGTATATAAACGTAGGGCCTGTCTAGACTCGGGAAACTTGCACTGGTGTAACTACACCAGTCAAATCCCTAACGTGAACACAGTGTTTTTGGTATAAAACAGGGCTTGTAACCTACTGGAATAAGGTGCATCAGTAGAAGCTTCATCTTGTACTTGTGCAGAGCACTTACACAGGGCTTTGCACATGTACAGCTATGTTGGTACAACTCACCCTCCCCTCTCCCCACATTGACAAGATCATAGATCTCATAGGAAAACATTAGGAACAATACAAGCAATGATACATTCAGGGCATGCTGTATTTTTGGTGCATGGATGGTAATGATTTGTAAAAGTGCTTATTCTTCCCAAATAAACAGCCATAGACAAAGAATAAGGGACTCAACTGGCTCTATTTTACACCAACAAGGCATGATCCTCACGCAGGCAACAGTGGCAGCCCACTCATTTAGGGGAAAAGCCCCTTGCAATGGATGAGAGGAAATGACACGTTTCATGACACTGCATGCATGTGTCCTCTTCCCAGATCTACTATTAATTCCCTAGTGAGCATCATATTGACCAACGTTTTCAAATTAATTTCAGGGAGATTTGTGGTGGTACTTAATTTGCTAATAAGTTCAAGAAGGAAAGACAATCCCATGTGCTTCCTGGCCTCCCTTGAGGATGGCGGGGAAGGGGGGAGGGGAACTAGCTAGGAACCTGTTTAATAATCTGAAGAACTCCCTGGGACATTCTATACCTTGGGGGAGCATGCTGTAATCTCCCTATTCCTCATTTTCATATAATCTTGATCTTACGTATAAAGCACGCCTTGTAAGGTATCATGGGAAAGGTTATGATCTGCTAAAAGTCATTTCTCTATCCATAGATGTATATCATTAATGCATATGAAGTTATGAGAATTGTGTAGTATGGTTATCACTAAAACATGCTGTAAATTGGGGGAATCAGCCAGATATTAGGTCCCCAAAGGCAACAGCAAGGAAAGTAACCAAAGCCCAGGCCAGGTGTCAAACAACCCATCAACAGCCATTGTCCAGCAAGGGAGCTACAATGCAATGGCTCACCTGCATGAGGCCATACCAGGGGAATTGCTCAACCTTACTTGGAGAGACTCAGTAATGCTCACCTGACTCTGAACGGGTTGTGGGGCAAAGCCAAGAGGGAGGAAAGGACCTGATAAAAGGAAGAGATGTTTGCTGTGCTCTTCCTCTCTCTTCCACCTCCATCTACAGGCTGGACCACACCAAGCAACTGAAGTGCTGATCAAAGGGGAGAGCCTGACTAAAGAGCAACCAGCCAGCCTGTGGTGAGAAGCATCTAAGTTTGTAAGGACACTGAAAGTGTTAAGATCAGCTTAGAATGCATTTTGTTTTTATTTCATTTGACCAAATCTGACTTGTTATTCTTTGACTTATAATAACTTAAAATCTATCTTTCATAGTTAATAAATTTGTTTATTCTACCTGAAGCCGTGTGTTTGGTTTGAAGCATGGTAGAGACTCCCCTGGGGATAACAAGCCTGGTACATATCAATTTCTTTGTTGAATTCACAAACTCATAAGCTTGCAGTGTCCAGCAGACATAACTGGACACTGCAAGATGGAAGTTCCTAGGGTTGTGTCTGGGACCGGAGATATTGGCTAGTGTCATTCAGTTGCAAGTAGCTGGGAGCAGCTTACATGCCAGAGGCTGTGCGTGACCAGCCCAGGAGTGGGGGTTCTCATAGCAGAGCAGGGTAAGGCTAGCTCCCAGAGTCAAGAATTGGAGTGACCTAGCAGATCACCAGGCCAGATAGAACCAGAGGGGAACGTCACACTCTCCCTCCTCTCCCCTCCCCACCATTAGTGTGAATTGAAACAGAGTGGTAATAGCTGGGTATACAGGACTGACCCTTGGCCTGGGGCACGGACAAAATGGAGGGAGAGGGGGGCAAAGTACAGGCTTTACTCTGTCTCTATGTACATGTGTCTCATGGGCGGGGGAGGGCTGCTAGGCAAAGTAGCTAGTGCAGTGCCCGAGACAGAAGGCTGGACCAGCGGGGGGAGGGAGGGAGGGGTGAGCCTGGCAGTGCAGGGTTGCATGGGAATGGGAAGAGGACAGTAAGTCAGCCAGCTGTAATTATTGGGGTTACTCTGTACCCCAACCCCCTAGAGTGTCAGTAGTATGCCCAGTGTATTGCATCTTGGAGGCAAACACTGCAGGTGGTTCAGCAGCTTGGTCTTACAGACACTAGACCTGGTGGATCCCAATTATCACTCAGACACATGGCTGAAGGAAAGGTTTTTACTAGGGGTGGCAGGACAGGGAACGTTGCAGACACCCCAGATACAGAGGTTTAAACAGCTACAGTTCAAAGTGAGCAAGAACAATTCCAGACTGGGCTCAGGCCAGCCCAAGGGAGAGTCAGGGCTCTCCAGGCCTAGAGCTTGGGGTATCCTCTCCAGTCCAGTCTCTATTCAACGTTTGTGGGTTTCCAAGCCAGGCTTTAGTGTCTCTGCTTTGGGTCCTTTGCAGTGCTTCCCTGCCCAGCTGCTGCTGCTCCCCCATAAGACCCACACAGACCTGTACGTGGCTGTGATGGCCTGCAGTCACACACACCCTGGTCCACATGCAGCTTTGTCCACAGTCCCCAGGGTTTCTCTACAGCTCCATGCTGCCCTATGGCTCTCACACCCAACAGAGCCTAGCTGCGCCAGGGTTCAGGACCTTACCCTTCCCTTGGCCAGGGGAAAGGGATGTGTAAC
The DNA here is from genome assembly GCF_965140285.1 of Lepidochelys kempii. Classification (NCBI taxonomy): domain Eukaryota; kingdom Metazoa; phylum Chordata; order Testudines; family Cheloniidae; genus Lepidochelys; species Lepidochelys kempii. Next base: position 262,029,855 of record NC_136381.1, read on the forward strand.
AGGGAAGGGGCTGGTGTAGGTTGACCAGATAGCAACTGTGAAAAAAAGGGACAGGGGGCAATAGGCACCTATATAAGAAAAAGTCCCCAAAAACAGGACTGTCCCTATAAAAACGGGACATCTGGTCACCCTAGGCTGGCAGGAAACACAGACCCTCCTTTGCTGAGGGGATTTGCAGTCCCTGCTTTGCTGATCCATCAAGCAGTTACTGGCGTTTATGGGGCCGCTTTGGGGGTGAGGGGAGGGGGAGGAGGAAAGGGAACAAAATGATAGGGGCTGCCAGGTAAGATCGCAGCTATTGCTACCCCCACCCAATGGGCAAGGGGAGGATGGCCTGCCAGTTCCCCAGGCACCCCCAAGTTCCCAGTGGGGGTGATGCGCCCTTCCAGCCACCACTGAGGGGGAGGCGGGGGCCACCCCCTGCACCTTCCCGGAAGGAGGGGGCAGCAGGGCAGGGCGATCACTCCCCCCAAATGCCCATAAAGGGTGTGGGCCCTCCACCCTCGCTCCCACAGAGAAGGGGCAACAGGGAAGAATCTTACCCCCCACATCCAAATTTCCCCCCAAGGGGGGGGGGCGCAGAGAAGGATCATAAGCTCACTGCCCCCCAATTTCCCCCAAAAGTGGGGGTGGAAAGAAGGGGTTGTGTTTGTAGGCGAGGAGAACGAGCCCAGGCCGGGGGAAGAGGTGGGGCACGAGAAGGGGCGGCGAGTCTGCACCAGGGGAGGGGCGCTTAGGAAACCTGCCCCCAGCCACGCCATCTCCCTTTACTGCATCTCGCCCCCGGCCCTGCCACTGCTCCCCGCAGGGGGCGGGAGCGACCCTTGGGCAGAGGCGCGCGCGCGCGCGCGGCGAGGGGCGGGGCCCGGGGGGGGGGGGGCGAAGCGCGAGCTTGCCTCTGGCCCCGGGCGCGTGCGCAGGCAGGCCGGGCGCGGGAGCGAGCGCCGCGCCCGTGAAGAAGGAAGGGGGCGGGGACGCGCGGGAGAGGGGAGGGGAGTCAGCCCGTTAATGACGTTTGGGGCCGGTGGCTCCGGCTGTGGCTCCTCACACGGGCGGGGGGAGGAACCGGGGAAGGGAAACAAAGCGAAGGAGAGGCCAGGTAAGGACGCAGCTGCGGCTAATCTCCCCCTAATGGGGAGGGGAGACCTCCTAGTTCCCACGGGGTCACCCCCCTAATTGCTGGCGGGGCTCGGGCGGCCTGTTAGTTCCCACGGGGTCGCCCTTCTAGTCGCCACGGAGGGTGGGGTCCTCGCTCCCCCTTCTTGTGAGGGGGAGACAGCAGGAAAGTGCCCCCCCATTACTGTCGGGGGCGGGGTCTTCTCCAGCTCCACACATGTTCCCATGGCCGGGGGGGGGGGGGCAGCAAGGCAGGGGCTCGCTCCCCCCGGATCCCCCTAAGGGGTGTGAGGGCAGGACAGGGTCTGGTTCTTCACTCCCCCGGAGGGAGCAGCCGGGGAAGAGCTTCCCCTGCCCCCCCCCTCCCCGACACACACACACCCCCAAACTTCCCCGAAGTGGGGGTGGGGCAGCAGGGGCAGACCGTCCCCCCTCTCGGCCCCCAGCTTCCTCGCTCTCCCCCCATCCCCAACTCCCGGGGAAGGAGGCGGGGGCAGCAGCCGGAGCCCCTCACTCTTCCTCCACAATGTCAGCGCCGACGTGGGAGCAGGACCCCCCCCCCCCAAACTACTTCCCGTGACGTGGGGGCAGGAGTCGAGGGTCTTCGCCGCCACCCTCCTCCCCCCCCCCCAATTCCCATTGGCCAAGCGGTGCCTGCTCCCCGCTTCTCATTCACTGGGGTGGGCTGGGGCAGGGCTCAGGGGCCTCCCCCCCCCCGCCCTCGCCAGGGGGAGGTGCTCGTTGTGGTTCCCAGTAAACCTTTACCGAGGGGCGGGTCCCCACTGCTGGGAGGGGAGGGGAGGGGAGGGGGCGTGCGGCGGTGACACTGTCGTTGTTTCCGTCCCTTCTGGGGGCGGGGGGCGCTGTCGGGCCGGGTGTTGGTCGAGGAGGAAAACGAGCCCTGCGGGGGCAGGGCGTGCGTGGAAGGAGCGCTGCTCGGGAGACAGCCACCCGAGCCACCTCCCTTCCTCGCCCCTGCCCTCGCGCTGCCACATCACGGGCCGGGCGGCAAACGGGACGCGGGCGTGTTCTCGCGGGATTACAGCGTGGAATCCGGGCGGGGGCGGGAGTGGGGGCGCGCGCGCGCGCGGGGGCGAGCGCAGTGCCTGTGACCCCGAGGGGACGCGGCGGAGTGGGGCCAGCCAGCCAGTTCATGTCAGCTAGATGGGGCCCACGGGGTCACCCCCTTTTTCCCAGTGGGGAGGCCTGTTCGTTCCCACGGGGTCACCCCCTAATTCCGATTGGGGGTCACCCCTCCAGTCACCACACAGAGGGAGGGTGGGAGTCCTATGGAAGAGGTATTGGGAAAAGGCCCTCCTTCCTCCCCCCACATGACACATTCCCATAGGAGGTAGTTTCAGAGTGGTAGCCCTGTTAGTCTGTATCAGCAAAAAGAAGGAGGAGTACTTTTGGCACCGAAAACACTAAATTTGTTAGTCTCTAAGGTGCCACAAGTACTCCTCGTTCTTTTTTCATAGGAGGTAGTGTCTTCCCCTAGCTCCATATGTGCTCCTATAAGGGGAGGGGCAGTAGGGCAGGGCACTCCCTCCCTCCTAAATTCCCCTGAAGGGTGTGTGGAGAAGAGTCCTGACTCTCCCTCCAACTCCCACAAGGTAGGAGCAGCAAGAAATTATTTTAACCCCCTTGTGACAGGATGTAGTCCCTAGGGGTGAGGAAGAGGCCAGAGAGACCTTGGTAGGTCTCGCCCCACATCTCCTGCCTTGTCAATCATGCATGAAAGAGGGGAAACTGCAGTGGGGACAGGGAGGAGCAAGATCGCCCTAAAGCATCAGACTGCAGGAGCTGTTGCCGATGGTGCAGAAGGAAGACTTAGGCAGGAGACCTTCTCCATGACCCCAAGAAGAGTACAGTGGATTCCCAGGGTAAGACAGGTAGGCTGAGCTTGCCACAGAGACCCAGTCAGAGCGATTTGCCCCCCAAACCCATAACTTAAGTGACTGGGTTGTTGGCAGCACTGTAGACTCGCTACCTCCCTTCTTCTGAGACCCTAGGGAGAGAGTATCCCGAAAAGTGTGGGGTGTTTGTGACTTCCATTTTGATCCCAAGCGGGAGAGAGTTAAGGAGGCTAACAAAGGGACACTCCCGCTCCCCCCCTTTGTGAATAATAGGGAAGTGGGGCTGGTGGTGTGACCACACATGTAGATAACTGGGTATGGTCAGGTTCCCTGAGTAAGGAACAATCAAGGACTCTGCTGTATCCCCCTTTCCACCATCCAAATTATTCAAAATGGGGGGAGAAGGACAGCAGTAGGGGAAGATATTAACTCCCAACATATTTAATCCCTCAAAGGGGGCAGCGAGGACAAAGCATAACCTCCCCAGAAACCCAGATTCCTTGCTCCCCCCCCCCATTCCTAAGGGAGAAGGAGGAGGGGTCGGCAAGCAGAACCTTCGCTCTTCCTCCGCAGTGTCTTTACCAAAGTGGGAGCAGGGTTCCCAGACTTGCCCCCTATTGCCACTGATGTGGGGACAGGAGTCTAGGGTCTTTGTTCCACCCCCAATTCCCAGTGATCTAAGTGGTGTCTGCTCCCCACTTCTAATTCACTGGGGTGGGTCAGAGGGCAGGGGCCCTCTTGGCGCCTATTTGCCAGGGAGAGGTGCTCTTTTCTGTTCAGAATAGTAAACCTTTATCTGATGCTGTGTCTTATCTGTGTACAGCACTAGTGATTGCTGTGGGGCAAAGAAGGGTGTTGCTGTGCCTGGGGTTGGCAGTGAGACAGTGTGATTGTTTCTATCCCTTCTTGGAGTGGGAGGGGTCCAGCCTGCTGGGGGAAGGGTGGTGCTTGTGTGGGGGAGAGGCGCTGACCTTGAGTGATGTCAGGTGGGACAGCACAGGAGACGGGGGTGTTTGTACATGAGGAGAATGAGCCCGTGCCAGGGGGAGCATGCAGGGCACTAGAGGGGGCAGTGTGTGTGTGAATGGGGGAGTGCTGAGTTGAAACCTGCACCAGCAATATCCATTTATTACCCCTTCCCTTTTACTGCCACATCATGGTGAGGGTGGAAAACATGAGATGGGTATTCTCACAGGATTACAGTTGGAATCTGCTCTCTCCTCTCCTGGTGTGCTCAAGGAGGAGGGAGTGGAGGGCACGGCACGTCCCTCCTGGGTACAGGTGCAGGGTGTGGTGGTGAGCCCAGTGCCTGTGATGAGAGGAGAGTGTGTGTGGAACAGTGGGGACACACAGGAGTGGGAGGTGGAAGGAGGACAGGGGGTTAAGTCATCCAGTTAATGGTGTTTGGGGCTAGTGGCTGGAGCTGCAGCTCCTCATGGGGGGGAGGGGGGAGATGGGAATAAAGTGCAGGAGCTGCCATGGAACGATGCAGCTACTGCTAATTTTGCCCGGTGGTGGAGGGAGGCCTACTAGTTCCTATGGGGTCACCCCAAATTCTCAGTGAGGCAATGTGACCATTTCAGCCAAAACTGAGGGTTGGTGCGGTCATCACCCCCACCTTCCTGCAGGGGCATGCAGAGAAATTTAACTTCGACCCCTTTCTGTAGAACCCCCTCCACCTCCAGCAGGAGCTCACTCTTCCCTCCCCTGCTGCCCCCAGCTCCGGTACATAGGAGCTCGCTTTTCCCTCCTCTGCTCCCCCTTGCTCCAGGAGGCGCTTGCTCTCCTCCCAGCAGCCCAGGCCGCCACCATGGGGCTGGAGAAGTTCTGTGCCGCTGATGATTATTGGGGCAGGGGCGTGTCCCTTCTTCCCTCCTCCTTCCCCTGTGCATATCCCTGCATTTCTGTAAGGGGGAGGCAGCAGGAAAGGGCCTCCCCAACTCTTCAATGACACATTCCCAAGTGGGGCAGTGTATTCCCTAAGCTCCATACACATTCCTATAAGGGGGGACAGCAAGGCAGGGGGCTCACTCCTCTCAAATTCCCCTAAAAGGTGTGTGTGGGAGGGACCTAACTCACCATCATACCTCCTACAGAGTTGGGGCAGCAGGGAATGATCTTAACTCCCCTCCAGATTTCCCCCAAAAGGGTGCAGCAGGGTAGGAGTTGAACTCTCCCTCCAAATTCACCAAAAAAGAGGGGGATAGGGAAAGATCTTAACCCCACACACACCCAGATTCCCCCTAAAGTATGGGAAGCAGCAGGGAAGGACTTAGCATCCCCATGTACCCAGATTCCTCGCTTCCCCACCCCAAATTTCCGAGGAAGGGGCAGTAAGCAGAGTTCTCACCCATCTTTTGCAATATTTATACCAAAGTGGAGCCAGTTTCCCAAACTTGCCCTTAGTTCTGAATGATTTGGGGGCAGGAGTTTACATTCTTTGCTCCTCCGAATTTCCAGTGATCAAAAAGGAGTCTGTTCTTCCATTCCAGTTCTCTGGGGTGGGTAAGAGGGCAAGGGCCCACTTCGCTCCCTACTTGTCAGTGAGAGATACTCATCATTATTAATAATAATAAACCTTTATTTCATTTTGTCTCATCTCGTTAAAGCACGAATCATTATTGGCTGCTTTTGGAGGATGGGAGATGTGGGGTGCTGTTGTTTTCAGGATTGGAAATGATACAATGTTGTTGTTTCTGTCCCTTCTTGGGATGGGAGGGAGCCCTGGCTCAGTTTGGGGACTGTAATACAAGGACTTGACTAGAATAGGGTAGAGTCCCTCACTGGGGCGGGATCTTAAGATGTACTGCATGTCTCCTGGTTTATTCTTTCTCTTCTGTGTCAAGGTGGCAAGGAGGAGGGGGGCTGGAGCTTCCTGCTGCCATGGGGGCTCAGGACCGGCCTCAATGCTTCTTTGATATAGAAATAAATCGGGAACCAGGTAAGATTTGGGGGCTTTGTGTGACAACTATTTATTTATTTATGTTTGCTCAGTTTTCTGCTTTAGATATTGGATAGGCTCTTACCACTGATTTAGGCAATCGGCATGTTTCTTGTGGGTTTGATCAATTGTACCTAAAATACTTAATATTTCTAGTAGTTTAATATTCTTTGAAATTTGATGTTGTGTTTAGAATGTCTTTCATAGTACTGTGGAATTTTTCTTTAACCAGGTTTTTCCCTACAAGGGTTTGGTAGGGTTAATAAATGCTCAGTACTTGGAAGGTGAAAAGGACTGTATGGTATAAGTGCTAACCAGTTGAAATGAATACAAATATAGCATCATGTGTGTTTTGTTGTATCTTCAAGATTGTTTGTACAAACAAAACAAACTATAGAAAATGGATAAAACTGATGAGGGGATTGGGCAGGATGATGGAGCTTTATTTGTTACAGTTCTTAAAGGCACTTATCACTTATATGTAAGTGCCATTAGTGGATGGTCTAAAACATCTCTTCCATACCTAGCTCATGGTTCCCTATGAGAAGCAGTATAGTCTGCCAGTATTGGGAGGTCTGAGTTCCAGTCCCAGTTATGCTATGTGAGTTGCTGCACAGTCTTCACCGTCTGTCTCAATTTCCTGATCTGTAAAGTGGTAGTATTTGTGTCTACCTCACTATTATGAGAATTAATGTTTGTAAAGCACTTTGAACTTGTAAAGTGCTGTTCAAATGTTGTGTTACTACTGTTCACTGCCCCAACACACACCGAAAAATAAACATTTTAGAGGGCGATGGCTCCTTTTACTTTCAAGTTTAGACGTATCACTGAAATAAAAGTTTCTCTGTTTATACTGTCAAATTTCTGCCATACTCGGGTGTATATTGAAGCCATTTTGCTTGCTTTCACTCTTCCATAAACTCTTGCGGGGGAGGGATAGCTCAGTGGTTTGAGCCTTGGCCTGCTAAACCCAGGGTTGTGAGTTCAATCCTTGAGGGGGCTATTTAGGGTTCTGGGGAAAAAACTGGGGATTGGTCCTGCTTTGAGCAGGGGGTTGGACTAGATGACCTCCTAAGGTCCCTTCCAACCCTGATATTCTATGGTTCTTCAGGAGCAAAGATTAACTGTTTTCAATAGCTTGTTACAAGAATAAGCTCACTGCAACATAACTCACAGCTGTATTGTTAGAAGTTTATACTACTGTACATTTTCTAAACTCTGTGTCTGAATAGAAATAAAAAACAGAGCTTCAGTGGTAATACAAAAGTCACAATTCTCCACAACTTTAAAACCGCTCTTGTCATAGGATGGGAGCATTCAAAAAATCAAACTCAGAAATAGATTGTGGCGGGAAGGTTACAATTCTGCATCTTTGGTTTCCAGTCTAAATGCCAGGTTTCAGAGTAGCAGCCGTGTTACTCTGTATCCACAAAAAGAAAAGGAGTACTTGTGGCACCTTAGAGACTAACAAATTTATTTGAGCATAAGCTTTCGTGAGCTACAGCATCCGATGAAGTGAGCTGTAGCTTACGAAAGCTTATGCTCAAATAAATTTGTTAGTCTCTAAGGTGCCACAAGCACTCCTTTTCTTTTTGCAGTCTAAATGCGTTAGTTAAATGGATTTGCACAAGAAAGAAACACGATGCAATTTCCACCCAAAAACTTTTGCTTATTGATTCTAAGTTCTCTTCCCTCTTCATTTCTCCTATCCTGGGATTTTATTTTGGACCTCATCTTGTGTGTTTTGTTTTTGATCCCTTCCCCTAATTTCCCCTACCTTGTTCAGTCTTCTGATCCCAACTCCACCTGTCTCTTGTTTGCTTTCTGGCCTCGTCCTCAGCCATTTGTTTGCATCCACAAGAGGAGGCAGACTGCCAATGTGGCTGTCAAGCTAATGGAGACCTAAACTGCTGCTCCTCTCGTAGAGATTACTTCATATTGCTGGTGCAAATGGAGGAAGGTTAGGTATTAATCCATTCTCATTCAACTCAGATGTTTGGCTGCACTGAGCAGAGGTGGGGCTTTGACCTCTTTGAGTGGTATGATGTAACTTGTTCCATCTTTAAAGTTGAACAATCCTCACAACTGCACAACAATTTTAAAGCTCTGCTGTATTTATTGCGATTGGTTAATATTTTCCTGTGCAAATGCAAACCATGCTGACTTATAAATTGTGCTAACATTAAGATCAGGAATGATGTATAATGTGATTAGTCTGCACTATATATTGGTACGTAATTATTCTTTTTGAATTTATCACTTAATTGTACTTCAGAATGTTAACCTTTTAAAATGAAAGCTAAGTCATAGACCCATAGGGTTAGAAGAGACCAAAAAGGTCATCTATTCTAACCCCCTGCCAAGATGCAAGATTTGTTGTCTCTCTAAACCAGTGGTCCCCAACCTTTCTGTGGGAATAGCATATTCCTATTTCCAGAAGACTGTGGCGGGCGCCAGACACCTTGCTGCTGAAATGCCGCCGAGAAGCGGCTGCGGCAAGAAGTGTCGCCGCAGAGAGACGGCAACGCTTCTTGGCGGCATTTCGGCTGGCGGTTCTCCAGCGGCCACGCTCAGCGGCGGCATTTCAGCAGCGTGGTGTCCTGCGGGTGCCCACAACTGCCCCGGCGGGCGCCATTGAGCCCACGGGCACCGCATTGGGGACTCCTGCTCTAAACCATTCAACCATACGCAACACCCTTATAAAAATGAACGACACTAGTGCTTCCTAGCAGTGAAGATCCCAATTGCAGTATTGGTGTGTGAGACTGTTATGGGCTATTATTTGAGATTAGATAAATATTGCATTTATTTCTAATACCATGTCACCCTTAGAAATCCAGTACCTATTTATTCTCTGTACCCCTTTTTATGACATTCAGAATCTGAATTAAATGTAAACTACACAGTGATGTCTGCCTGAATCTGCAGATGGCTTGAAACAATGGCTCTCAGAGATATGCACTGCCCTGCCTTGTTCATATCAGTGAGATAGTAATTCAGAAATTTGATGACTGTTTAAACGTCAACATTATCTGCTTAGCTGTGGATGATTTTAGAAAAATATCAGGTTAGTGTGCTTATTCATCATTATCGGATATAGCAGAGATGTTGGAGCAGGGTGTAGTGACACACCTAATTATTGTCAAAGGTTGCTGTGGTGGAGAGCAAGAAATCACTCCCTACCCACAAACATATATAGACATTTTAAAGTGATCTCTGCCTTTGCTGAAAACAGGGAGGATAGGATGAGAAGCATCCTTTGCATGGTACCAGAAGTCTTGGTTGCCTTCTGGGTACTAAAACCTATAATAACTTCCCAAGCTTTCCTGGGTACCCAAAGCCCCAAACTGTCCACACATTCGAAACCTTCAGCTTTCCCCTGACATATACTACAAGGCAGTTACTTATTGTCATGATAACTGCAGCAGTTTAAGATATGGGAACAGTATAAAACAAAAATTGAGTTTAATATAAAAATAAAGGATACTGTATTGATTAGTCTGGAAGGCAATGTGGTGGGGATAGAATTTGAGTGGGGTTCTCTGCCACGCTATTAGATCTATTATAGTACGCAGTACATTGGTGGGAGGGCCTTGATCTCCTATTTAGATAGATAGTATGGCTCTGTACAAGTAGCTATGTCCTATTTTTATTTTAGCTACAGGATCTTGAAACGCAGCTTTTTAATCCATTTATTTGTATTGTGCTGTGTGGTGGACTTTATTAGCATGCTTTGGAAATTAGTGTTTTTTCAGTACAACCTGAAACTGTAGTTACTCAGAGTAAGTTTTCTCTGGTATGTATTTCTTTTTTTCAGTACTAATTGCAAAATAAATTGGAAATATAAGCAAGTTTGAGAAATTTGCATTTGACAGCACAGAGAGCTGTTAATGGTGTAGTGTATTTGTTCTTGGTATACTTTTCACCTTTTTTGCAAATGTCATGGAAAAAACACTTTTTAAATAGTGCAAAATATGTATTTATAGGGACAGACTAGTTGCAATACCTGTTTTCCCAAATAGTCTGGTACCTGTTTTCTCAAATAGTCTGGAATACCAGCACATGCACAGTTGAATAACTCCATTTAACATTGTGGTGTTCTAGATTGTGTTTTAAACATGTCAAAGGTTTGCAAAGCTCTGGAAAGGAGTGTGTGTGTGGTGAGGTTTTTCTTTTTTTATACACTCACAGGTTTCAGTAACTTATATGGCAGGGCAGAGCAATGTTTCCTCTGATTTATTTTTCCCCCGAGTGGTGAATTTAAAGCTGAATAAGCCCAAACTTAATACTTATGACCACAATCCCTTCATCCTCAAGAAAACATACTGTATTTGCTATTCTTATTTGCTCTGTCTCACTTCTGCTCTCTCCCTTAAATTCTACTGAACTTTCCTTATTAATGTTCTCTTTTCTCAATCTCTCTCCCATGTGTTTTCTCTTCATTCATTCCCTCACTCATAGTATAGTATGAAAGAGATGGGATGGGGCGGTCTCCTTTACGAGCTGACTTGATAAATCTTTGGGGCAAGCACGATATCTTTCATTGTTTTATATAGAGCTTTGCTCACTGTTAGTGTTTAGTGAAAGACCATAGAGATTTGAAATGAAGCCTAAAGCAAATTGTGGTTAGGAACACAGCAGACTGAAGGCACCAAATTAATCAGAGGTTTAAGCAGAAACTAGGGCTTGGAGAAGATTGATTACTATGGTCTCCCACCTAATTTATTCAGTTATTCAGCAAAAGAGTAATTATTGACAGTCCTAATCACCTTCAGGTAGTACTCAAATACATTTATGTTTGTGGGCAGCACAGAAGACAGACACATTTATTGGGGATGGGGTTAGCGCTGAGGAAGGAAGAAGTTTTTGTGGGGCTTGAGGGAGACAATTTTTTTTAACTAATAATTTAAATAACAAAGCTATTCATTTCTCTTAATAGAATAAATTATTGTGTAAAAAGAAAAGTAGCCACCCTTTCACTTTTATTGCAGTTTAAAATTTTTTGTTTTGGTTAAACTTTTATTCCCATGAATTTCAAACTGTGAATTTGTGATCATGCATCTTTTTTTTATTAAATAATTTAAACTTAGCTTCAAATTGTGTGTGGTCCTCAGGCTTCTGGCATCATTACACACTCAATGCAGCAGAGGTTGTATACCACTGTCTTAACATTAGGAGCCTGTACTTTATTATGAGCCTCCTATTAATGGTAGTATGAGTGTGCTGTAATTTTCCCAGTACTCTGTTTGGTCCAAGAAGGTTTTGAAAGGTGGGTAACAGGGAGATTTGCAGCTTAGATTGGATGAGGGAGTTCACTTGGAGAAAAAAGCAACTAGATCCTCAACATTCTTTCTTATGTATTTATATTACTATAGCACCTAGGAGCCCTAGTGATGGACAATGACCCCCATTGTGCTGTAGGTATCAAGTGAAAGGTCTGAAGGACCACCTAACTAAAACTGGCTGAAATATTCATTGCAGATTTTTTTTGTAAACAGTTCATATTTAGCTAACTTATTTTTACTTGTTCAGATAGGCTTTATATGTTGTTCACAAACTGTTCATAGTAAATAATCCTTCAATATCGATAATTTGCTATTCAACTCTGTGGTTAGTCCCCAGAGTCGTGGCATGTTTTCTGTTCTCTAATTGGATGATCTAATATTTATAACAAGAAGAGAAGTTAAATACATTTTTGGGGTGTTAATTCAGTCCGAAAGAAGGAGGGAGCACTTCAGAAAGTTGATAGGCCTAGGAAAATTGAGGACACTAAACATTTTCTTACCTATTTTGCAAGAGAGAGAGCCTTGTATATGGCTGTGGACTCTAGGTTTAAAATGGGTTCCTTCCTGTCTCAGGGAGAGAGAAAGATAAAAGCTAAGTTTATTAGCTATCAAACAGATTTCACGTACAATTTTCGCTTGTTAAATTCATACCAGTAATTGTGTGTACATTTATGTGTATTGTCCTAGCTGTGAAGGTTGCTGTAAGATCCTTGTCTGACTCACTTATTTGCCTGCATTGGTGGGGGCTCTTTTTTTCACATTGACAAGTGGTAAAACCTGTGCAGCTTGTATGATATGTTACCAGACAGATGAGTGCTGAGGACCCCCATCCGCCCCCCGATGGATACCTAGATGTATACAAAACTGCATGATGCACAATCAGAGTAAAGTATATATTTAGATAAAGCAGGGTGAATTGTAGCATAGCTTATGTGGAAGAGAGCTGTCAGGGTCCCCTCCCCACTCTGAACTCTAGGATACAGATGTGGGGACCCGCATGAAAGACCCCCTAAGCTTATTTCTACCAGCATAGGTTAAAAACTTCCCTAAGGCACAAATCTTTCATTGTCCTTGGATGGGTACTGCTGCCACCACCAAGTGAGTTAGACAAAGATTCAGGAAAAGGACCACTTGGAGTTCCTCTTTCCCTAAAATATCCCCCCAAGTCCCTTCACCCCCTTTTCTGGGGAGGCTTGAGAATAATCTACCAACCAAATAGGTAAACCAGGTGAGCACAGACCAGACCCTTGGGTTTTTAGGACACTAAAAACCAATCGGATTCTTAAAAGAATTTTATTTAAAAAAAAAAAGTAAAAGAATCACCTTTGTAAAATCAGGATGGAAGGTAACTTTACAGGGTAACAAAAGATTTAAAACACAGAGAATTCCCCTCTAGGTTTAACTTCAAAGTTTCAAAAAACAGGAATACACTTCTCTCTAGCAAAGGGAAAATTGACAAGCTAAAACAAAAGATAACCTAACGCGCCTTGCCTTGTTTACTTACACTTTTTGTAATATCAGAGACTCGTTTCAGGATTGTGTGGAGGAGATGGATTTCCCTGACCGGGTGCCTCTCTGCCTCCCTAGAAAACACACACAAAAACTACAAAACAAAAACCTTCCTCCACAGATTTGAAAGTATCTTCTCTCCTTTTTGGTCCTTTTGGTCAGGTGCCAACCAGGTTATCTGAGCTTCTTAACCCTTTACAGGTAAAGGAGGGATTTTATGCTACCCTTAGCTGTATGTTTATGACAAGAGCCTTTTTCATTGTCACTGTACGTTGTGTTAGGTCAAGCTTATCCTTTGACATAGAAAAGATGTACTATGAGCACACTCACCTGTGTCTGTATGACTCCCAGAGCTACCTTCACAAAAGGAGTTAGGTGTCTAAATCCCACAATCAGGCTCCTTTGGGATTCACAAAACCCCTGCTCAGCTGCTGCCAAACCCTGCAGGTGCCTACATTTGCTCAGCGTATACATTTTTGCAAGTAGACGTTCCCTAGGCAACTATGTTTTTTGCCTCTGGATATGTACACTGCAGCCTCATTCTCGACATCCAGACACCTAAGCCCCAGTGTGATGCAAGAACTAGGGGAAGATAGGTGGCGGAATGCCTAACTCACTCAGAGTACGCTTACCAGATCAGGCCCTCGTAGGTGAATTTGTACAAAACATACAGGGGGAGCGAGGAGAACTTTTAGCCTAGTAGTTAGGGTACACATCTGGGATGTGGGAGACTCCCGGTTCAAGTCCCCCTCTGTCCGAGGTGGAGAAGGGATTTGAACTGGGATCTGTCACCTCTCAGGTGAGTGGTCTAGCCTTTGGATAGCAGATATTTTGTTGTGGGTGATCCCTCAATCTCTCTTGTTGAAGCTGTTCTGCTGTGGATAAATAATTAAAAAGCCAGTGGAGCAGGAGGACTCGATCCTGGGTGTCCCACTTCCCAAGTGAGTATCAAGCCACCAGACTACAGAGTCAGTCTCATGTTTGTGCTTGCTCGCACTCTCTCTGGCCCAATGACTTTTTAAATTACACCACTACCCCGATATAACGTGACTCGATATAACGCGGGTTCGCATACAACGTGGTAAAGCTCCGACACGCTGCTCTGAGCAACATGTTAAGGGGGCCGGGCTGGGGCAGAGGGGTTGGATAAGGGGTAGAGGGTCTCGGGGGCGGTCAGGGGCTCCTCTCCCCCCCCCCGGGTCTGGGAGGCAGGAGCTGTGGGGGGGGGCACTTTTGGGGGCCCCGCAGTCCCAGAGTGGCCCGGGGGATTAGTGGGGGGCCAGGAGCGGCCCACTCCGCCTCCCTTGCCCCGGCCCCAGCCGTGTCGCTTGGAGGAGGGGGCTTGGGGGAAGGGATTCCCCCCGTGCTCACCAGCAGCAGCGGCGGAAGCAGAGCAGCCCGACCCCAGCCCGCTCCACTCCGCCAGCTCCCAGCAGCAGCACTCCAGTTCCCGCCGCCGGTGAGTGTGGGACCTTTCCCCAAATCCCCCTCCTCCCCCAAGCGACACAGCTGGGGCCGGGGCAAGGAAAGCGGAGCGGGCTGGGGCCGTGTCGCTCCGCTTCCTGCCGCCAGTGAGCGAGGAGGGCATCCTTTCCCCAACCTCCCCTCACTCACCGGCGGCAGGAAGCGGAGCGCCGTGGTTGGGAGGTGGCGGAGTGGACTGGGCTGGAGCCGGTGAGTGCCTGTGAGGGAGAGGGGAGCGTGGATAGGGGTCAGAGCAGTCAGGGAGCAGGGGGGCTGCTTAGGGGGTGGGGTCGATTAGGGACGGGGGTCTTTGGAGGGGGCGGTCAGGGAACAAGGAATGGGGGGCCAAAGCAAGTTCGATATAACGTGGTCTCACCTGTAACACAATGAGATTTTTTTGTCTCCCGAGGACTGTGTTATATCGGGGTTAGAAGTGTATTTATCCACTGTGGTGAAGGTGTGTCTCAGATGAAGGGGGGCTTAAACCAGGGATCTCCCACATACCAAGTGAGTACCCTAACCGCTAAAAATTATGAAGAAGCTGCTTCTCCTCAAAACTGCACGGGCACCTAACTCCAAGACAGGTTTTGCCGCTGAGAATCTCCAGCAGAGGGAGGCACCTCCCTACAGCCTGGATTTAGGAGCCAAACTCCTTGGGAAGGGTGGGGCTTAAGACCCACACCTTGCCTTTGCATCTCCCATTGGCTAACTTAGGCGGGGAGCCACCTAGAATGCTCATTTTTGTGAATCCTATTCTGAGGGACCTAGCCCTTTCCATCCATTATATATGGAGCCTAGGCACCTAACTCGGGTTTTGTGAATCCCAGTGATTTTCTGGCCCATTAAAAGTTAGGCCTGGTGATAAGCCTAGCGATGCTGGGTAAGTTCCTTTGTGAATCTAGTCCTCAAAGTCATGGCAATCCAGCAAGCAATGCTTTTGGAAGGGTATGTGGCTAAAAGTACTGCTGGGATCACCTTACCCTAATTCTGAATGTCGGTTTTAAATTATACATTATAATATGCAAGAGCTTCAGGTAAAGCAAAAGTTTTCCTGACACCAGATGATCACTTTTTTACTTATTAATTAACCCAGAGTATGTATTAATACCTGTGGGGGGAGAAACAGCTGCGCATATATCTCTATCAGCATTATAGAGGGCAAACAATTTATGAGTTTACCCTGCATAAGCTTTATACAGGGTAAAACGGATTTTTTCAGGGTTTGGACCCCATTGGGAGTTGGGCATCTGAGTGTCAAGGACAGGCACACTTCTGTAAGCTGCTTTCAGTTAAGCCTACAGCTGTTAGGGGACGTGGTTCAGACCTGGGTCTGGGTTTGCAGCAGGCCAGCCGGGTCTGGCTCAAACCAAGCAGGGCACTGAAGTCCTAAGCTGACTGGGCAGGAAAGCAGGATCAGAAGTAGTCTTGGCACATCAGGTAGCAGCTCCCAGGGGGTTTCTGTGAACCAACCCATCACAGTGGCGCAGCGAGTAAGGTCTGTGCACGGCTGATTGCTTTGAGATACTGGTACTGAGTTTTAAGTGTGGTGGCTGGAGAACAGACAAAGTGGTTACTGGTTTGTTATTTTCTGTTTGCTTATTTTGGGTAAGGGAAGTAGGGACCGAAAAGGAAGCAAAATAAGTAAAGAATGAAGATCAGAACAAGCTAGAGCCGCAAAGGTTGCAAATTACCCAGAAAGGCTGAACACTGGGCACTGTGAAAGTCTCTGTTAACTAAGAATCCCCTGAGCTGAGTGCAACCCAGTTTCAGTGAACTGGAGAGGGATGTGGCCCAGCACAAGGAAGCAGGAAAATAACTGCCAGTGAAGTAGCTAATAAACTAGAGCTGGCTAGACTGGAAGCAAAAGAGAAAGAAATTGACCATAAGAGACAGATAGAATTAAGACAATTAGAAATTAATGCTGCGGAGGCAGAAACAGCCAGGGTGGAAGCTGCTCACAAGAGGGCTATCGAGGCAGAAGAGGCTGCCCACAAGAGAGCTATGGAGGCCCAGAAGCATCAACTGGCTGTTATGGAGTTTAAGAGACAAATCCCTCCATCTGCTGGCTCCACTTCCCCAAAAATCCACAAATGGGAGCGACTATGTCCCCAGTATGATGAATTCAGCAATATTGCTGAATATTTCATCACCTTTGAGAGACTCTGCACCCTCCGTGCGATCCCTGAAGACCAAAAGATGACCACATTGATAACAAAATTGACTGGCAGAGCTCTGGACATATTCAATAAGATGCCTACTGATGATGCTTCAAACTATGGTAAATTTAAGGAACTGGTTCTGAACAGTTTCAGGTTACACCTGAAACCTACAGGGTTAAATTCAGGAGTCTTAAGAGGGGATCTGGATTGAGTAATATGGCTTATGTAAATGAAATGAGAGATTTGGTGGATAAGTGGGTGAAGGGGAAAGGCATTACAAGCTTTGAAGGAATATGTGATCTGGTAACTCTGGTTACTTTGCCCCGGGGAAAAAGGAGGCTGGGCGTTCGCCTCCTCATTCCCCTGTTACTTGTCCCAAATTTCCTGTACAAGCGGAGGAGCCCAAGAGGTGCTGTCATTGTAAGTCCACTGAGCACCTGAGGAATAAGTGTCCCTTGCTGAGTGGAAACAAGCAGCAAGAAACACATGAACCTGCTACTTCTCAGACCTAGGCTGTGGCCTCTTTCCACAAAGGATTTGTAAAGCTTGCTTCCACACAATCAATCAATGAGCATATGCATGCTGTTAAAATCAATGGGGAAGTAATTGTTGGTTTGAGGGACACAGCTGCTGAGATTTCTGTGGTCAGGAGGGACCTGATCTAGGAGAAGCATTTGTTGCCAGAAAAAATGGCAGAATTAGAACTGGTGGGGGGTTACAAAGTCCTTGCACCTTTAGCTAAAGTTCACATGCACACTAGTCATTTGCAGGCTGAACTGACTGTTGCAACGGTAGTACGCAATTTTGCACCATTTCTCCTGGGGAATGATTTCTTTAATGTGGCAGAATCTGTCCCAAAGTTGGTTAGCAGTGAGAAGGAATCTTGTGCTAAAAGCCCCGGTGGGGGAGAGCGTGAAGTCACGTGGACTGCTGGGGGGAATAGGAGGGTGTCTCTTAGATTCCTCTGTAGCAGTAAAGAATGCAGCTGTAGGGGCAGGAATTGTCCTAACCAGCTCCTGTAGCCCCGGGGCTCTAGGCAAGTCCCAGAGGGAGGGGCTGAAGGAAGCCAGCTCTTGTCCTGTAATCATCTCCCCAGAGGAGGGGAAAGTACCACTTTGTAAAGGGTGGCCACCCCAGTTGCTGCCTGCCAGAAAGTTGCAGGTCAGCAGGGGGAAGGACCTGCCTTGGGGTGCACAGAGATATGTGTCTTGAAAGTGGGACTTGGGGTCCTGGTGACCGCTGTGGTGGGTACAGACCCCAAGGGTTCTGTAGCTGGAACCAAGCCCAACCTGAGTGAAAAGGGGGGAATTTTACTGGCCAGTGAAGGGTCTGTCTTAGCTGGTAGCTGTGAGCCCACAGCTGGACCAGAGTCACCTTCCCTTCTGGGGAACACAGGAGTGTCTGGCCCAAAGGTGAGCCCAGAGGGTGAAGCCCAGACGGAAGGTGCGGGGGAGCCGGAGAGCCCACCCACCTTTTGTAGGGAGGATCTTGCCCAGGAGGAGGGTGAAAAATCTGCTTTTAAAATGCTAGACCCCTCTATTCTGGATCAGGTTTTAAGGGAAAAAGGGGTCAGATCTCCTGGAGGAGGGAGTCCATCCAATTGACCTGTTGGGAACAGCAAGTAGGGTGCCCAAAGGGGTTTTACCAATCCAAGGTACCCCATTGAAAGATGATGTTCTTGCAACGCTTGTAAGAGATAAAATTGTCTCTCCAAGACAGGAAGGGAAAAATCTCTGCATGGGTGAAACTTCACAAGGGAGTGGGGTCCAGCCCAGAGAAATTCCAGAGGGAGGGGCAGAGGGCAGGCATGGTTGCAGTACACCCCTTCCTTGACAAAGCCTCAAACACAGGCCTGAATTAAAAGCCTTCTCCAAAGAGGCAGATGAATCTGCATCAGAGTGTCTATCAGAGGGCACAGAGAACTGGGAAAATGCAGTAGACAGTAAACAAGCCAAACTGAGTGAACAAAATCTGTCCACCTTAGATTTGCTGTTAACCTTGTGTCTTCTGCTAATTCAGCTATGGGATAAAACAAAGGAATTCATATTAGTGGTTAACCCTTCAAAGATGTGGGACATACCTGATTTGTGGAAGAAATTGTTGTACACGCTAGGGATGGTGACAGGACAGCCTCACAAGCATGTTACTTTTCAGCCTATACCTATAAACAGCCTGGAAGCTTGGCACAGCTGCAAAAGTATAACAGGCCCATGCTGCTATGTAGAAGGGGAAACTGAGGTACACTGCCTCATGGCATTGGTGGCTAAATGCCAAGACACCCACACTTTAACAGATATTGCTGTCCGCATTCTGTTAACAGTACTACACGCCAACTGTTTTCAGGCATCTGGGGACCAGGAACCCCAAAACTGGCTAGGACCCTTAGGAATGACATCGTATGGTTTAAAGGTACTGAAAAGGAATGTGACCAAAGACAAACGGATTTTACGTGTACTGCCTCCGCCATGGACAATGTCCAAGTCTCTGTCAGTAAGCTCAGGAGGAGGGTGTGACAGTGCCCCCATAAGGCTTTATGGAAATATGCTTATGAATATATATGGAATATGTTCTATATTACATATGCCATGTAACATATCTATGTAAAGGTTATGATCTACTGAATCTATTAATCCTATTTGTATGCATGTATCATGTTTGTATTCGAAGTTATGAATATTGACCGTGTGCTGGCTTGATTTCTAAATAACATTAGTAGAGCATTTGGTCAGTTCCTGGAGAAAGGAATTCGCAAAGTTAAGTGCCCAATCAAGAAGCACTTAAGGAACAATGCATCTTGGAATGCTCCAATCCACATAAGTCTTCCTGGAGACATTCAAGATACCACGTGGGCAATGACTTCTGCCTGTAAGAAACTGTGAATTATGCATGGACATGTGATTTGCCCAGGTGACTCCAGAACTCCATCCTGGAGCTGGACTTTGCATAGGAGAGAGGTCTCCACCCACAAGAGAGAATCTGTTTAAGCCTGTGGGGGACCCCTCCATTTTGTCTTCAGCTGGCTAAGGAGATAGCCTCTCCACCCCCAAGGATAACTGGAACAAAAGACAGTAACTACAGGGGGTGAGAGTGGTTGCTGGACCCAGATTAGAAGGAGATTAGTCTCTAAAAGGAAGCTTACTGTAACTGGTGAGGTTTTATCTGTCTTCAGTTTTATTAGACAGAGACTTGTGTGTTCTATTTTATTTTGCTTGGTAATTCACTTTGTTCTGTCTGTTACTACTTGGAACCACTTAAATCCTAGTTTCTGTATTTAATAAAATCACTTTTTAATTATTAATTAACTCAGAGTATCTGTTAATACCGGGGAGGGGGAAACAGCTGTGCATTTCTCTCTATCAGTGTTATAGAGGGCGAACAATTTATGAGTTTTCCCTGTATAAGCTTTATATAGGGTAAAACAGATTTATTCAGGGCAGTGGTCCCCAACCTTTCTGTGGGAATAGCACATTCCTATTCCCAGAAGACTGTGGTGGGTGCCATATACTCCGCCACTGAAATGCTGCTGATAAGCAGAAGCGTAAAGAAGCGGCTCAGCCGAAATAGTACCGAGAAATGGCAACGCTTCTTGGCGGAATTTCGGCGGGCAGTTCTCTGGCGGCCGCAGCCATTTCAGCAGTGCTATGTCCTGCAGGCACACAGAACTGCCCCGGGGGCATGCTGCGTTGGGGACCCTGATTCAGCGTTTGGACCCCATTGGGAGTTGGGCATCTGAGTGTCAAGGACAGGCACACTTCTGTAACCTGCTTTCGGTTAAGTCTACAGCTGTTAGGGGATGTGGTTCAGACCTGGGTCTGGGTTTGCAGCAGGCTAGCGGGTCTGGCTCAAATGAGGCAGGGCACTGAAGTCCTAAGCTGACTGGGGAGGAAAGCAGGATCAGAAGTAGTCTTGTCCTTGACACTCAGTTGCCCAATTCCCAATGAGGGCCAAACCCTGAATAAATCCGTTTTACCCTGTATAAAATCAAGCCAGTACACTGCCAATATTCATAACTTTGAATACAAAAATGATACATACATACAAATAGGATTAATAGATTCAGTAGATCATAACCTTTACAGCAATATGTTACATGGCATATGTAACATAGAACATATTCCAGTTATGTCCTATATATGTAACATGGAACATATGTCTCTCTCATATATATATTCATAAGCATATTCCCATAAAGTCTTATGGGGGGCACTGTCACAAAGTGGTCACGCACTAAAATGCCACTCTCCACATATTGAACATGTTTTGTGGGCAGCATGCTACCATATATGTTTTTTTCCTGCACAATTCCAGTCATGCCCAGAAAGACAGCACTTTGCAACATCTTGCTGCTGCTAAGAACTCTGTGATATCCTGAAATTCCTTCAGGCTGTGAGGCTCACTAGTGGGGATTGCACAGCTATTAAATACCTCTTTGTATTCAGCTGCCTGTAGGCATGTCTATACAATGAGTTAGTGCATGGCAAACGGGTTTAAATCTACAGTGCTATAGCATGCTGGGCACTAACTCTTGCATGAACCCTGCTGCTGTACACTAAAAGTTCCCTCATGTGCTTCATGTACTGCAGTCTATCAAAATACATGAGGGAACTTTCAGTGTGCAGTAGCAGGGTCCACACAGATAGTAATTGCATGGCACACTGGAGCTCTGTAAGTTTTCACTCCAGCTTGCTGCACACACTAACTCATCGTATAGACAAGCCCTAAAAGGAAAAGTGTCAGCTTTGTTGCTGAGCCGTACAATTAGGAAAATGGCAACATAGGAATAGAACAGGCTGTGAAAGAAGCTGTACGTACTCATCTACATGGATCCCAGCAGAAAATGTGTTTTCTCTAGTTAGTGTAGGTTGGACTTTAATAGTTAAAAACAGGCTTTTTTGGTCACAGCATTGGCTACACCATTAAATTGTATGTAGGCAATTGATATACTTTTTCAATTGGGTTGTGGGCTAAAGACAACAATACATCTGTGAAGTAGTTTTGTTTAAAGAACTTTGTAAACGTTCTTATTTTCCTACTCCTGGGGGAATTCTGTACCATTGCGCTCACAAATAATTAATGAGCTGTGCATACTTTTAATTTTTTGCGCAGAAAATAGCTTCTGCTGGAAAGTTGCTAAAGTTCTGCCTTCTGCCCACCAGAGGGCATTGTGGCAATAGAACAGAGCAGTAGCTCCTGGCCAGCAAGGGAAGAGAGAGAGCCTGCAGTGCCTTCTTCGCAGTGCCTGTTGGGCCAGGTCAGGAGACGGGCTATAGCGGAGGGGTGGGGAGAGAAGACAGCATGGGAATGCTGGGGGAGGGAGGGGAGAGTGTGACAGACCGGGGCTAGTGGGGGAGGACAGACTGGGGCAGAGGCTGAATGGGAGTGGAGGCACAGGGGGAAGGAGGTGCAGGGCCACATGAGGACAAGGGGGTGGCTTAGTGAGGGCACAGAGACACATGGATAGGGGGTGCAGGGACACATGGGGAAGGGGTGTCTGGGGGTGGAGAGACACATGGATGGGGGTGCAAGGACACATGGGGGTGGAGAGACACATGGGGACAGGGGCACATGTGCTTTACTGAATGGGAGAGGCTATGGGTCAGCCAGGGTCTGCATGGGGGAAGCTCCCTAACAATCCCTCCCCACCCCCCAAAAACCTGTTCCATACTTTTCTCACCCATACCCAACAACCTTCAAAGTTCACACCCAGGCTCCTTCCCAGCAATTACTTCCCTCTCTCTCAGCTCCTCCATTACCCCTGACTCCCCCAAGCCTTTGCACTGCTTCTGAAGGGTATGGGAAATATGGTTCTGTATTGTAGTTTAAATGAGTTATTACTCAGAGTTCTGTTAAATTAATATGCCTAGTAAGAAATATATTTGTCAAAACGCATTTCCTGAATCTTTTTAGCTGTCTGTATTGTTACAGACATACTTGCTGACATATTTTGAAATAAATTACCAACAATAATTGAAACTGGTATGATTATATTGTGTTATTTTGACAAATAAAATATGCAGAATTTTAAAATATCATGTGCAGAATTTTTAATTTTTTGGCACAGAATTCCCCCAGGAGTATTTTCCCAATGGCTCTGTGAAGTGGGCAGGTAAATTTCTGTGCTCATTTTATGGATAGTCTGAAGCAAATAGTCCTTAAGGCCAGCATTTTCAAATGTGCATTTAGATGCCTAAAGTTATGCAGTCAGGTTTGAAAATTTTGGCATAGTTGACTTGCCAAGGGCCACAGGGATTCATAGTCACAGCAGGGACTTTTAAGCCACTAGACCACTTTTCTCTATGTAGTGCAGTGGTTTGCAATGTGAAACACCATCTCAGTTTGTGGCTGAGGGTAGGATGTTTTTCAAAAAGCAGTCAGCATTGGTGTTGGACTGTGAGTCAGGTGAGCTGGATTCTAGCTTGGATCTACTATTGACCTGCTCTGCGACCTTGAGCAACTCACCTCATTTCTCTGTATTTTGGTTTGCCTTTCTGCAAAATGGGGGTAATGATATTTGTAAAGTGCTCTATAAAAGCTAAGTATTATCACTTATTATTTTGCATAATAAAACCAAGTTGATAACAGGAACCTCCAGACATGGATTTCTAATGATCTGGAGCACAGTTGGTTGTACTTAGTTTGCAGATATAGGAACAAGATTTCTGACCACTGATTTATTGTTTTTTGTTTTGTTTAACTACTGTGTCTATAATTTTTTTGAGGGAGGGATGTTCTTTTATTAATGAATAATTGTTCAGCACGCTGAGCGCTTTTGCAGAGTTGGGATCATTTGTTCCATTCTTATCCTTATGGGGAGGCTGTTCTTTATGAGTCACTTGGCTCTTTATGGCATTTGCAGTTATAAGGTCAGCAACCTAAGAATCAGTGCAGTAACAAATAATTGCTCTTGAGTATCTTCCTGCATGCTGCATCAGCACTTGTAAGGTCAGCCTCGAACCCTGCCAAAGCACCTATGCATCTTGTCGAGGATGCGTTCAGAATCCATAGGCAAAGAAATTGTCCTAAGGACAAGGTTGTAAACCATAATCTTAATGGCCTCTTCTTCTCTAGAGAGTGTTATGCTGGAGATGATATCAGCGTCAATCATGGCAGATTTAAATCCTTCTAAGATCTGCTCACAAGGTCCATTGGATTTCAAATTTTCCACAGTTGAAGAAAAGGCTCATAAGTTTAAGATCTTGAAACTTCATCAACCAGCAGACTGACCCTGCCTTTCAATGCAGTCCTTATGGATCCTAACAAGGGTTTATGGATAACACTGTCCATCCCACTAGTTTAGCAGAAGACAGACTTGTTATAGCAAGTCCTTCTTTGAGGATTGGATTCCCCCTTCTCCCCCTCCCCCCAACACCCAGACTCCTTTTCTTCTGATGTCCCTGGCAAATGAAAAAAACAAGATCAAAACCACCACAGGCTACAGTGGTGTCAGAAAGAAGGATCTTCTACAGTAAAAGCCATATTCAGCTACCATTTATCTGTTGTGTGGCAATCTGTCAAGCTGTATTCTGGAAGAACTACAGGAAGAGGTAAAGGAGATAATATCTGGAAGGTCAGAAAGCAGTGAGGCATTCTTCTAAGAGCAGTTTACATTGCATCAGACACGTAGCTGTTTATTCTGGAGCTATCATCATAAAATGAGCTGACAGACTGGTGCACATCAGTTAGTCACTGGACACACAGGTGGAAGTAGAGGAATCTGGCTTCTTCAGAACTTGTACAGTCAGACTTGGGAGAAAGCAAGGGACCCTGGATCAACTTTGAAATGTGTGCACCTGTGTAAACAATCCTCTAAAAGAAGAGCACCCTTTATTTACCACAGTTCATGTCAGCTTTCTCCAGCACTGGACTGTCAGAAAAGAATTCAGAAGGCAAAAATTGAAATTCAGTAAACAGACCCACAGGTTGTCGTCTTTTGTGACCTTAGAGCCATCTCCAAACAAAACCTTTGAAAATGCACTTGAAAACCCTGAACCAACCATTGCATTTTTCCCTTTATTTTCTCCATCTGCCCCCTTTTTGGGGACCCTTTGTCTTGATTTTGGTATGTCAGAACTCCATTTATCCAATCTAATTGAGACCAGGCCAGAACAGATAATCAAAAATTCAAATAATCCAGAGAATGGGAAAGCACGAAGCTGCAATGCCATCTAGAGGTCACAGGAGAGATCACCCACTTCTGGACCTATGTGTGCTCATTGTTCATTTAATACAGAGCCGGATTATGGAGGGTTGGATAAATGGGGTTCTACTGCATTATGGATTAGCCCAGGGGTAGGTAAACTTTTTGGCCCGAGGGCCACATCGGGGTTGCAAAATGGTATGGAGGGCTGGGTAGGGAAGGCTGTGTCTCTCCAAACAGCCTGGCCCTGCCCCCTCCCGGGCCCCCCTTCCCCAACCATCGCCCCCGGACGCTATCCAACCCCCCGCCGTCCCCTGACTGCCCCGAACCCTATTCACACCTCTGCCCCCTGACAGGCCCCCTGGGACTCCCACGCCTATCCAACGCTCCCTGTCACCTGACTGCCCCCCCCCAGGACCCCACCCCATCCAACCCCTTTGCTCCCTGTCCCCCCTGGGGCCCCACCCCCTATACAAACCACCCCTGTTCCCTGTCTTCTGACCACCCCTCTCCCCCCAGAACCTCTGCCCCATCCAACCGCCCCCTGTCCCCTGACTGCCCCCTGGGGCCTCCTGCCCCTTATCCAAACCCCCCCCCCTTTTACCCTTACCCTTACCATACTGCTCAGCGGCAGGACAGGCTTATTTGAAAGCCTGGGAGGTGGGTGGGCGCAAGCTGTGCTGCCTGCGTGGCAGTGTTGCTGCGGGGGAGGGGGGACAGTAGGGGCCGGGAGCTCAGGGGCTGGGCAGGACAGTCCCGTGGGTTGGATGTGGCCTGCGGGCCGTAGTTTGCCCATCCCTGGATTAGCCTGATCTCTGATAAGTGCGTAATTGAAATCATTCAGAGAGGCTATTCTATACAGTTCCACTGCATACCACCAGATTAATACATACTCCTTTTTCAAGGATCTCTATTTGATAAAGAATCTGCTAGGGGACAAATTCAAACTTCTTCTACAACAGAAATGGTCCTTCAGAAGCATTGAAGAAGGGAGTTGTTATGCTTTCATTATCTTCTTATAGGTAAGAGAACTGGAGGGCTTTGTCCTATTCTGGAGAGCTCTCAATAATTTATCTGAAAATGCAAATTGGGTATTATGACAGCCTCAGCTATAGGAGCTCTAAATCCATGGGATTGGTTTGTGGTATTGACATCAAAGACACCTTTAGCATTACCTACAGTAGAGAATTTTGCAGGACTAAGTACTGTAATGTTCCAGAAACTCCTTAGTTTTGCAGGGCTTGGAACAGCTGAGCTTCAGTCATTCCAGACTCAGTCACTTGTTTGTGAGTATGGACAGAGATGCTGCACACACTGTTCAGATTGACCTCACAGTACAGGAGCGTGTTAAAAATACTGCTACCAGCTTTGTTCTTGTTGAATCTCCTTTAGTTTGCTGGTTGAGACAGTTTCAACACCCCTGCTCTCTCTGCTCTTCGCAGTATCCCTCAACTATGCCCTCCTCTGGCTCTGGCTCCTTGAGTCATTAGCTGGTGAACCTCAGTGGGTTACTGGCAGGGTAAGGAAAGTTTGTATGTCTTTCTTCCATCTCCCAATATTAATGTTGAATTCCTAGAAGGGTAGAGAAGATGCTTGCCCTTGACCCAGATCTCCTTCTGGCCTCGGGGTGTGTTCTACACTGCAATAAAAAACTCACAGCACCGAGTCTCAGAACCTGGGTCAGCTGACTCAGGGGCTTGGGCTGCTGGGCTGAAAATTGCAGTGTCAACATTTCCCCTCTTGCTGGAGCCTGGGCTCTGAGACCCTCCTTGCTGGATTTCAGAGACCAGACTTCAGCCCAAGCCTGAAGTGTTAAGCTCCGCAGCCCAAACCCCAAAAGCCCAAGTCAGCGGGCCTGGACCAGCCGCGACTCTGCTGTGGGTATTTTATTGCAGTGTAGACATACCCAGGGAGCCCTGGAGCAGATATCCTTCCATCACAGTTGCCCATCCTGGCTGTTTCAAGTTGACTGCATCCTGTTCCTATCCCCAGCTATTTTCACTAGCTTTGGGGGAGATACAGGGAGAATTGTGTTTATGGGGAAAGAGGGCTGTCTTTGTTTGCCATAGTTTTGGTTGGTCCAGTGTTGTGGATGGACGTGAGACTGTTTGTTTTAAGAAATGAATTTTTAATTTGTGGCAGGGCACTTAAACCAGATAACAGATGATGTGACGAAGCGGGACTGTTCTTAATGTTTCCTCTGAATAGTGTGGGGGTGCCTCGGTTTCCCCTATGCAGTTCTTGAGTATCTAGGTGGTGGGATAAGGGTGTATGATCGTTGCAGGGCAGGTGTGTGCAGGGGTCTGGACACAAAGAATGGCCGACACCCTGTTTCCTGGCAACTGATGGCCTGGCCCTTCCCCCCTGCAAGGTTACAGCTAAAGGGGTTGGAGAACAAAGGAATCAGGTGACCTCCTGGCCCGGGAAAGGGACAAAGCCCGGAGGAGGAGGGGCTGGAGAGAGTTTGAGTTTGGGGCTGGCTGGGGACATGGAGTGAAGTGCAGACATGGTTGTCTGGCTCACTGCCCACCAAAATGGACCCAGCTGAGGGGTCCTGTTCTCTGCACCTACAAGCTCTGTGTTAGACCATGTTCCTGTCGTCTAATAAACCTTGGCTGGCTGAGAGTCACATCTGACTGCGAAGTTGGGGTGCAGGACCCTCTGGCTTCCCCAGGAGCCCGCCTGGGCGGACTCGCTGTGGGAAGCACACGGAGCGGCAGAGGATGGTGAATGCTCCGAGGTCAGACCCAGGAAGCTGGAAGTTATGTGAGCTATGTGTCCTGCAGTCTGCTCACAGAAAGGAGACTTCCCCAGAGTCCTGACTGGCTTCGTAGGGAGCAGTTCCAGAGCATCGCCCGGGGACTCCGTGACAGATGCTTTTTAAAGTTTTGTTCAAATCAGTACAAGGCTTTGTTATACTATGCCCAACATCGTGACTTTTTAGCTCCTAGAACAGGGCTCATCTAAGGAGGAGACTTACTTATGTCCCAATTCTTCCCCCATGTGTCTTTAATTATACCCTTGTTATGCACTCTTTTAAAAAAACAATTATTGGGACAGAGTTACTTCAACATTTAAGAGCATCTTAACATTTTATCTGGTAGGGGAAATGTGCAATATTTGTTTTTGCCTTTATGTTTGAAATGCTGCTTGAATGAAACTGTTTCCTTGCTGGGTACCATTTACATCTATGCTGCTACAAACCATGCAGTTTTTTTCTATCTTTAGTTATTTAAGTACTTTTTAATATCTGTCTACAACTATGAAGAGCCACTGGTCTGACTGTAGGTGTTCCAAACAAAGTAAAATCATGGTGTAATATTGGAAGCTGATGAAGAAAAATGTTCAAAATTTGGGATATACAGTAGTTGAGTTAGATTCATTAACATATATTCTAGTGGTACTATGAGGATGGGTAGTCTTTTTATTCTATTATAAATTCTCAGTTTTGAGCTCTAATATTCATAGAATTACCACACCACATCAGACCAATGGTCCATCTAGTCCAGTATCTTGTTTCTAACAGTGGTCAGTACCAGATGATTCAAGATGGAAAAAATGCTGTTGTGGACAATAATGGAATAATTTACCTCCATAGGAAGTGTTTTTCTTCTAGAAATATTTTATTTATACTATCAAATGTAACTATGGATGTTGATTTTTTTTTTTCCAAATCCATTTAAACTCTTGACCTCCGTGGTGTCTTGTGATGATGAGTTCCACAGTTTAATGTCAGGTTTCAGAGTAACAGCCGTGTTAGTCTGTATTCGCAAAAAGAAAAGGAGTACTTGTGGCACCTTAGAGACTGCTCATGCTCAAATAAATTGGTTAGTCTCTAAGGTGCCACAAGTACTCCTTTTCTTTTTACAGTTTAATGTGTTAAACAAATTCTTTTACACATCTCCTTGGCCCTTGTCATGATGCCGTAAGGGAGACAGTTCTCACGAAGGACGTGGAATTAAAAATAATGATAATGCATAATGATGGTTAAGATTAAACTAACCAGTAAATCTTACATACAAGACTTTTACAAGTGTTCTTAACTAAGCAAAATAGTTTATTAACTAATGTTAATAAAAATTGCTAAAAACATTCTAGCTAGGATTAATATTAAAAAAAGGGCGCTTAACCAGGTTCAGGAGCAGCTTCTGGTCCTGTGAAGGGAACTTCAAGCAAATGGGAGGGAAATTCTGCTGAAGTGTGAGCTCATCTTTCTTTTTTCCCCTCCTCTCTTCCTTGACTGCTGGTGGGAGAAGGGAGGGAGGTGGGGCATTCCAGTCTGTCTTGGATGAACCATTGTGCCCACACTAAGGTAGAGAATCTCCTGACTTTCCAAACCAGTAAATTATTGGGAAGACTTTCTGACAATCAGAATTAAAACTTAATGAATTTCTTAGAAAGGAAGTTATCTGAAAATATTCCTAGATGCCACAGTATAGAATAATTTCAGTGTCAATTTCAAGAGACTTTTTTCATGGCAGGACAGTAGAACTAATTCCATAGTAACTTTTCAGCAAACTAGGAGCAATACAATCTTTTGCTGCTTTTACAGTCAGTGTTGAAGTGTTACTGTTTTATACCACTAGAGGGTACTCTTTAATAGGTTATCACAAAGATCTGTATAACATTTGACAATGATTTAGTTTTTGTGGTTTTTATTTCACAAGCTATAATAAAGTCTATCAAGTGAATTTTGTTTCGCAAATTGTGCGTTTCACTATACTGTTCATAAACAATGTTTGCAGATCTTTGGTTTACAGAATGCAGTTTCAGGTAGCTTGGAATATACAAAATGAAATATGAAAACTTCTTTTAAAAAAACTTTTTGTGCCTTCGAACATATTAATATGTGCCTAGATAAAGTAATGATATAAGGCACCATAAGTTACCACTTATTCTGAGCCCTAATTCTAAGAATGCGTGTGACTGGCCTGTGCCTGAATAGGGGGATGGACTAGATCAGTGTTTCTCAGCCTTTTTGTTACCAGAGACCAGCTTGCTGCCTTCCTAAACTGTGTCAGGGAAATCTCAGGGACCGGCAAGGAGGCTTCCACGGACCGTTGCTGCTCCACAGACTGGTTGTTGAGAAACACTGAACTAGATGACATCTTAAGGTCTCTTCAAGTCCTATTCTGTTTCCATGATTCTTCCATTATTGTTAATGGAAGTTGTGCAGCTCTCTTTGCAAAAAGAGAAAAGCTGTCTCAAAGCAGCTAGTTAGGTGTTGCACTCAGCTTTTTGGGCCAGAGATTGTGATTTACATCTGTACAGTAGTTCATGCAGTGGGGCCCTGATCTAGTTGAGGCCTCTGGGTGATAACGAAATATAAATAACCTTTACAGCTTCAAATTTATCTATCCTTGTACAAAGTGTGCTACCTTAAAAAATATTCCCACAGCCCCTGTGATACTGAAAATATTTATCTAAGGCATAAAGCAATTTAGGTGCCTTGTTTCAAAACCGTTGTTATAAACAAGATAAAATATTTTTGTAGATATAATTTGACCTTTATTTCTTAATTTCAAGCCAATATTAAGTGATTAGGATTTTTCATAAATTACATATGGTGAAGTTATTTAATTTTTAATTTCAGGTAAATTTTTCCAGTCACTGTTCTCTTTCCAGCCACTTATTTTAATACCACATTTTCAGAACTTGCTCAGTTCTCAGTCTGCTTGTTAAAATACATTTTCAGTGAAATGGTAAATAAAAATCATGCTTACTTGTTTATTATGACAAAAAATTGGCAAACTGAAAACTTTGTAACACCATATACTTTTATTTTCTTCCAGTTGGTCGAATTATGTTTCAGCTGTTCTCAGATGTATGTCCAAAAACTTGCAAAAACTTTCTTTGCTTATGTTCAGGTAAGTAATTTTCCCCATTATTATCAATCATTTATTGTTAATTATCATTACAGTTGTTTCTTAGTATTAACTACAGCACCATAATTGGTTTGGTAGTATGTAATGTGCAGAATACCGTGAACAAAGAGCACAATTCCAGCCCCCAAAATTTAAGAATCTAAATGCATAAATGCATACCACACAGAGAACAGACAGTGGTGGATATTATTGCTGGTAGGTTTTGTGGAACAGGTGTGTTTTTAGAAGTTTTCAAGGACATTCAGAATACTAGATTGGTAAGGGGGGTTTGCGGATGGGTTATTGCCTGGTGCTTGTTAGGGGAATAAAAGATTGTGAGGGTTTGGTACCAGAGAATGGATTGGGGACTATAGGAAGGTTATGCATGGGTTTGACAGCTGAAAATGGAGATCAGAGCACTAGCAATGTAGCATTACTCACATTTATTTTATGGTGGGAATGGCAGCATAGATGAATTACTCATTTTCAGTAACTCATTGCTGTTTAGTTGAGACTGCATATACTCCTGATCCAGCTTTTGAGGGTTGAAAAGCTAACTTGAGTGGAGCAATTGACAAAAGGTGTATTCTGAAATCTCATCCCACTGTGTGAAATACATAGATATTTTTCACATATTTGAATATATAAACCTCCTAAGAAGATTTTAAGACAGTGTTTTAACATTAACTATCAGCTTTTTTCTCGCTAACAGTATGTTTATCTGTATGGCCTATTGGCTAAGTAAAGTGAGACCCTGTACTCAGCTCAGGGGCATGTCCTTCTGTGTATATAATGTGATGACTTTTGAACACCACATCCAATCAATTTTAAAATTTCAGGGAATGTTGTAGGCATCAATGGGCAGAACTCTGAGTTTGGTGAAAATTGGAAAAGCCGGATTTCCACTAGTCAGTACCACAGAATGCCCATGTGGTGCTGCAGACATAAATCTCTGTCACTCCCTGCTTCTTGTGTACACACATCACCGGCAGCAGCTTAATAGGCTGCTCTTTCTTGTTGGGTATACAGCTTGGCCTATATAAGCAGAACTGTCAGGATTTGTTGGGATTGCGTTTGTGATGGAGAATAAAGATGATTCAGTGGCAGCCAGGATGTTTGGGGTGAGAATGTGTGTGAGAGTAAAAGGCAACATTGAGGTTACAAGTCTGGGTTACAAGTCTGGGGGAACAGAAGGGGGTCAAAGTGTCAGGAACTGACAAGAAATTAAGTGTTATTACATTCTCTCCTCTTGGCCCAAGGAGGCAGGAAGGTGAATTTCCTCAGCCCTATAAAGTGCTTTTAGGTTCTCATGTGGGTGGAGATCTACAAGGTTAAGGGTAGGGCATTCGGGTTCAGGGATAGACTCTGTTTCTGCCCCTCCCACCACCTGCCTGTAACATACAATTCTGCTGACTCCTTAGCAGTAACATGGCCTGAAGGGTTGTGGTGCTGAACATCAGATCAATTTTGAAATGTTAGGGGATGTTCTAGGCATCAGTAGGCATAACCCTGTTGATTTTGACCAAAGTCAATGAAAGCCCAATTTCCACTGCTGTGAAAAGAAAATCAGGCCCCAGTGTATCCATTTGGTGCTGCAGACAGAGGAATCTCTCTGGTGCCCCCTCCCAATGCATGTACATATCACAGGAAGCAGTGTAAATGCTGCTGTCTCATTGGGTGTGCAGCTCGTCCTACGTAAGCAGTAAAGTGTGCAATCCTCTAGTATTTTATCATCTCTTTTTCTGCTTTTCTGATTACTGTGCATTTAACTGCTTTTTTTTTTCTTTTAACCAAGAAGAGTATTCATTTGGCCGGCAGTGTAGAATTTTTCATTCACACGATTGGATTCAGTTGCCTTTTTTTGTTTTGGAATTAAATAGACAGCGGATTAGTTAACCTGAGACACAGTGTCTTGTTGAAGACTTACTTGCTTCCATTAGACAAATTCATTTCAGAGCATAGAGTTGAGCCCTAGCCATGCACACCTACTCTGTTGACCAGGTTTTTCCCCTCAGTGGGACATCTTTGCATGCCCTCTCAATAGGGAAACTCCAGCATTATTATTAATATTAGAGGTTAGCACATTCTCCAGAAACGCCAGTTGTTATCTAGAATTGTTAAATGCTTTAGGGGAGGTCCATAATCACCTATCCAAAGGTGGTGGGGAAACTGGAACATGGTCTTTAATTTTCATATTTGTGCATTACTTTTCACACTTTTTTTCTCTCTTTGGTAGGGCATGATTATACTCTAATCTTTTACAGTAAACCCTGGATTAGAATAGTTTTCTGCTGAGAAAATTGTTTTCTTCAAAAATACCCATCTCTGTTCCTCTTGGGTTCATTCTTCCAACATATGGCCCGGTGGGGAACTGATAGCTTTAAAACTTTAATTTTTTGAGCCATCCATAGTGATGCCCCATGTATTTCTCCCTCCAGTTCCTATTATTTATTTATTTATTTATTTCATCATCATCGTTATGGTAGTGCATTGGGACCAACTGAGAATAGGAACTCATTATGCTAGACACTGTACAAACAGAATAAGGGGCAGTCCCTGCCTCGAATATCTTATAGTGAGACCAAACAAGACAGACAAAGGGTAAGTGAAAAGGGATAAAATATACAAGCAGAGTGAGCAATACTATGGCTACTACTATCATATTTGTTCTGCAGTTTTTTTGTTTTGTTTTGTGTTTAAATTCTTTGGGATTATGTTAGGAGGAGATTAATGGGTTGGAGACCAGGAGGAAGGCAGTTGGGAGGGAACTGGAGCAAACAGGGAATCGGCACAGGAAGATAATGTTCAGAAAGAACCGCAGAAAGCAGTTTGACATCAGTGTCCATTGGTCCCTGCATTCTGCAGCTGCTGTGCAGGCTTCAGACTCTGACTGGATTCATCCTGCAATTTCTTTCCCATGGGTCCTTGGACCCCAAGAGGAGAGTTTCCCCTGCCCTGTTGTGGTTTTGCAGGGTGCTGGGAGGAGGCCCCATTTTACAGTAGGGGCCCAATGCACCGGTACTTGCTTGAACTGCCTTCTGTAAAGCTGCTTTGCCTATAAACTGCCTTTCTTTGTTACAAAGGCCGTTCTGAACTCTCTGGAGATGATCACCTTTTTGCAGATAGTTCCTGTCTGCAGCAGTGCTCACTGCTGCTGTCCTCCTCGGTCTGCCTCCTTAAAATACTCTTTGGTGCACTGTCTGTGCTGTGACCAGATGCTGTGGGCATTGTCGTAGTATCTGGGGCTTCATCCCTTTTTCCTTATCTGTATGAGGCTGTCTTACGTTCCCCATTTTGATGGCTTCTCTTAAGCTCTGAGTTTCCCAGAAAAAAAATATCCCTGCTTAAGGGCTTGGCAGTAATTTGACTTTTTTAGCAAATAAATTGGTGGTGGTTATTTTTTACATTTCCTTTTACCAGGTGAAAAAGGAATTGGAAAAACAACTGGAAAAAAGCTGTGTTACAAAGGCTCTACTTTCCATCGTGTGGTTAAAAACTTCATGATTCAGGGTGGAGACTTCAGTGAAGGTAAAACAGAAAAT
Source organism: Lepidochelys kempii (assembly GCF_965140285.1). Taxonomy (NCBI): domain Eukaryota; kingdom Metazoa; phylum Chordata; order Testudines; family Cheloniidae; genus Lepidochelys; species Lepidochelys kempii. The sequence goes on from NC_136381.1 coordinate 262,063,728, forward strand.
TCTTTCTCTGTGCTAAGAGATTTAATTGCAGTTCTAATTTACAAAGTTAAAATTACTGCCAGAAAATTCCTTAAATGTTTTTATACTTTGTAGATATTAAAACCAAATATTACATTATTTTTCATTCTTATATATTATTATTAAGATTACATTTAGAATTGCACATATTGTGGAGTCTTTGGAATACCATAAGAATCCCTTTAGGTATTTTTTGATACTGAGGTTCTAAATTGTTCTTGTTAGATGTTAAAAATATATAGTATTAAAACACAGATTTCCTTGCCTGAGTTGCTAACGCTATCTTTTGTTGTTTAAAGAAAACACCTTAAATCTAATTTACTTTAAATCTTTTCCTTATTGCATTTTACGTAGTGTGGACAATGCTGGTAATGTTAACTCTGATTCTTTTGTGCTGGTACAATACTGCATTAAAGGGATGTAACTGTGTGAATAAGTACAATGGTGATAGGTGCATTGAAAATACGTATTGGATGAGCCTCCAAATGTAAATTCAAAGCAACAAGGACTTGTTCTGCTTCTTTTCCCCCAATATACACACAACTTAGGGTCCCTCCCTCAGCCCTTCCTTAAAATGTTTGCCCTCCCCAAAGTGGATTTTTCTTTACCGCTGCACTCTTACTTACTGGCCTTGCAGATTGAACTCTCTCAACTGGTAAAAGGCTGCCTCTGCAGGTACGTTGTACCAACGAAGAAGCTAGGGGACAGATATAGAGCAGGGTTGCTCTGAAAGAACTGGTAGCTACTTTTTCACTTTTGTGGCATCTGAGCCACAGCTGGGTTTCTGTGAGCGTGGAAAGCTGTCAACCTTGTTTGTTTCTCTTCTCTGATACCTGCTGCTACATTTTTCCTATTTCCTCCTGTTTGGAGATCCTTAAGTACTAAGGGAGAGGAGTAGCCTTTTGAGCAGTGGTGCGCAACCTGCAGCCCGTCATGGTAATCCAGTGGCAGGCCAGCCGCGAGACAGTTTTACATTGACTGTCCGCAAGCATGGCCCCCAGCGGCCGCGCCTCACTGTTCCCAGTCAATGGGAGCTGTGGGAAACAGCGGCCAGCACGTCTCTGCAGCCTGCATCACTTCCTGCAGCTCTCATTGTCCGGGAACGGCAAACCGTGGCCACTGGGAGCTGCCGGCGTCCGTGCCCGTGGGTGGTCAATGTAAACAAATTGTCTCGCGGCCCGCCAGCGGATTACCCTGACAGGCCGCAGGTTACCCACCACTGCTTTGGAGCCTCACTTGAGTTTTTTCCAGTCCTCTCCATCCCCAGGGCAAGCTTTATTGGACTGTGAACTACATCACTGGTGCAAATGTCTGGGTTGCAGACTCCATAGTGGAATATTTAAAGCCAAACAAAAATATTTCATGAAATTAAAAGAAACTCTTCATGTAAGACTTCATAAAACTTTTGTACAAAATCTAAATGTTGGGTATTTGATATACTTGAGTGTATCCCTTTAATTCATATTACACCTCTACCCCGATATAACACGAATTCGGATATAACGCGATAAAGCAAAAGTGATTTTCTGTCTTGTCTACAACATTGGTTCTCAAACTGGGGTTCGTGACCCCTTTGGGGGTCGCGACCCCTTTGGGGGTCGCAAGCCCTGACCCCTGCGCTGGCCTGTGAGCCCCAACTGTGACGCATGGCTGCGAGCCCCGACCCCGTGTGGAGCTGCGGGGCTGCGAGCCCCAACCCTGGGCTTGATGTGAAGGATGACATCAGATGCGCCCGTTCTAAAAACAATGCTAAGAATAAAACTTCTTGTGTCAAATACTGTATTAATAACAGAAATGCTCCAGGCCAAAGCAAGTTCAATATAATGCAACGCGGTAAGATTTTTTTGGCTCCCGTGGACCACGTTATATCGGGGTAGAGGTGTATTTGCAAATAGTACCTTTTAAAAATAATTTGTTACTTACTATTCTAAAACTGTTTGTTTATAAAGCAAACTTAAAATCTTCTGATAAGATTTAATGCATGCTTTTACTACATAGGTAATGGAAAAGGAGGTGAATCTATTTATGGTGGATATTTTAAAGGTAAGGGCTAATATGTCTTTATGGTCTGTTGCTTCATTTCGGAGATAAAAGAAGTTTTGATTCCCAAGATATTTAATGTGGAAAGGTCTACTTATAGGTCACCTTTTGCATGAAACTAATATTGCATGACAGTTATTTTTATATGCATGGATTTCAGATACATTTATTGAGATATTTAATGTTAACTGACAAAATTAATTAAGGCTAACTTTACTGGTTAAACATGACTTTCAGCATGGAGGTTAGGCAACTTGATTCATGAAAACTCCTATCTTCCTGCCTAAAACTGTCAACATATTCTTTTGTTTATAGAGAATGTGGTCTTTTGCAAAATGAAAAGGTAAGAGACACAAGCTCAGTAACACAAATTCAAACTCTGTTCCCTTGCACCCTCCCTAGTAAATATATGGACAACTGATAATGTATCAGTTTGTGGATGGATATCTGTATTGCTTGGAGACGTGGAGAATTCTGTATCTAACTTTTTTGAGGGAAAATTAATTATTTGGAGAATAAATACTTGGAATTATTCCCAGTTCAAAACCGTTCTTATTTCTTTAAAAACACTGTCCATTTTTTCCCTCCGAGGTTTGTATATTTAGTGTTGGTTTCTAAAAATATGTGGCTGTATTTATACTCTGTGCAAGTAATTTATTTGCACAGAATGGATAAATGTACACCATTCACCTTCTTTCTAAAGCTTTTTTGGAAAGAAAGAGGTGTGAGAGTTTGTAATGGTAATCAGTGCTTTTAGGAGACAAGGTACAGTATAATTTTTAAGTGTAAAAAATGGGAAGTTACTGTGCTATTCCAGTCTTGACACAAGCCTGTACATAAGCTGTTGGGTGTTTCATGTATTGTGTGCTGTGAACAATTCTTTGTAGTTAGGTGCATGCTGTGAAGTTTCTTTAATATGTAATAAGGAAGCATAGTTAGATGTCAGAATATTACAGCTGTTAATCAGAAGCAGCTATATGAACAGATCCCTACTCTAAAAAGTTGAGCTCTTGTTTCTAAAGAATACACTTGGATTGGTAAGTGCTAAAAATCTGGTACTGTATATTTGTCTGCATTTTTAAACATTAATGGTACAATCTTAAGTCTAATACGATTTTGTCTGTGGTAAATTAGTTGTGTAGTTATTTCATTTTGCTGATTGAAAATATTTTGACTGCACAACTATGGGTCCTCTTTACTTAGTTTATTGGATTAAATAATACATTCTTATTTTTCAACCTCTAATCTGTCTTTTACAGTTGGGTTGAAGAGGAGGACGTGTTTTACTCCTCTCATGCAAGTGTCGCTATTAAATTAATTTCCTTTCGGATTTTGAAACTTCAAGTTTGAGTTCCGCAGATTGATGTAGTGCACAAGTTAACACTCTGGCAGGGAAAAAGTTGTTTAACTGTGTCTTCCTACCTAAGTAATACTCAACATTATGTGTAAATGATAGCATTGAATATGTTCAGCCATGTTTTAGGATGGGAGAGGGAGAGTCTGTTATCAAAGTGGCTTTCTTTCAGGAGACACTGTTGGGTTTAAGTTTTTGGAAGCGTATGATGAGTTCAAGTTGTTTGGAAGACAATAACAAAACATTTTAAATACATTTATTCTTAGCAATATGGTTCAGACTGTTTCTAAAGCAGTTGTGACTTAGAAAAAAAAAAAAAAGCAAACTCCTGTGTTCTTTTCTCGGTATTTCTGACTTAACAAATATAAATCTGTCTCCGCTCTTAATTTTTGAGAGATTTTGCATAGAATTCTTTTTTTTTTAAGTGTTCAAGTTTCCTTAGTGAGCAGAAGAAGAATTTCTCATTGTACTGTCCATGTGCTGCTAAGAAAATTATACTTGTATTCATTTATGGGGGAAACTGACTAACATGGTTTTTTTTCTTCAAACAGATGAAAACTTTGTTCTCAAACATGACAGAGCATTCCTTTTGTCAATGGCAAACCGAGGGAAACATACCAATGGTTCCCAATTTTTCATGTAAGTAGATGTAGTTTGAGAGTTGAACTTTTCTTAAACAGAGAAGCGCTGTTCATGAGAAAGATGGTATTGCTAAATTAAATATATATATGGATGTTTGACTAGAATCCAATGAGTACCTGCTGTTTGTGAGCTGTTGTAATTAGGAAACATTAAATATGATAGTCTCAATTTATTTGTGTTTTCCTGGAGCACGAGAATTGATCATATATGAATGTTACTTGTTTATTGCTTGTTTTTCTAAAGTAACATTGGCCTAGACTTTTGTGTTCATTAGTGTCCCTGGGGTAGATTGTTTTTGCTTTGTGTTCTTCTTCAATATCATGCACATGAAATAAATTATAATTGAGCAACTGTAAACTCCAAACTTCAAAATTTTCTGTGAAAAAGGACAAGATGTCTAATATATAGATAGTTTAATGTCAACAGTTGCATGTGTTTTCAAAATGTGGTCTGTTTTTATGGGGTATTCGTACTTACTATTCTAGTCTATCCCTGAAGTACCTTCCTTCTGTGTTGCTGCATAGTACTGTACATATCTGTGTACAAATGGCTTTTCTGCCAACACTGGTTAAACTGGATTTAAATTAAGGGTGTTTGTTGAAGGAACTGTAGAAGATCCCTTCTCGTACAGTTATTTCTATTATAAAACACCCCAGTTTATAAGCATGCTTCTGTTACAATATACAAGATATTTGACTAAAGTACAGCTCTAACAGGAATAACTGTTCTATACTGAAAGAAATAACTAACGTTTTGGCTGATATCAAATTTTAGGCTCACTAATATCTCTTTTAAAATTTGCTAATGTTTGACTATGCATCTACTTCACTATCTTTTAAAAATTGTCCCCCTTTTTAACATTTCATAGAATATCAGGGTGGGAAGGGACCTCAGGAGATCCTCTAGTCCAACCCCCTGCTCAAAGCAGGACCAATCGCCAATTTTTGCCCCAGATCCCTAAATGGCCCCCTCAAGGATTGAACTCTCAACCTTGGGTTTAGCAGGCCAGTGATCAAACCACTGAGCTATGCATATCTGAAAAAAATGTGGTTTCTAACTTTGGGTTTATGTTGGGGAGGAGGTTTTCATTGTGAAGTATCTTTACATTGTTATTCTTCAGAAATTAAATAGTCATATAGTTTGCTACATTAAAACTTTGTTTACTTTGCCATCTTTCTTGATGGATAAGAATGAATGGCGCTTCACTGTCTTCAATAAAAACGTAAATTGTCCAAAAGGATGCCCATTTTCTTTGCCTGAAAAGAGTTCTTCAATGTAATCTGATAAGGTTCAGATAAGAGACATTTTTAGGTCACTTCCTAAAGAATGTCCTAAAAATGGAAAACAGAAGCACAAGAGGCAATCTTTGGAAATTGATTTACTTCTGATTTTGCACTCAAACCCTCTGCTTCTCAAAGAGCTGCAGCTTTGTGGTGCCGCCTGCTGTTATCTCTGTCAGTTTGGCTGGAAGATGGCTGTGTATTACTGAGTACAGTACGTTTTATACATTTAGCTGTGTGTATATATAACATATGTTACATATATATAAAATTACATAACTTACAAATAAGTATTTAAAACAGATTAGTTCACTGTTCCTTTTAAGTGTAATATATAGTGACTTGCTTTTTGATTCTCAAGTCATAATTTTCCATTTTTGAGTTTATCTGAACTGTAAACTTGGAAATTTAATAAGCTACATCAATCAAGAAGCTACCATCTGAGGGCTCTAAAGTTTCTTTTATCTTTCCTATATTATATTTAGATATGTGTATCAAATTTTCTTAAATAAACAAGCTGAGTGTTTGGTGTGTTTAGGTTAACTTTTTTTAAATAAAAAAGAACATTAAGGTAACATTGAATACAAAATTTAAATTATTTGATTTAATCACTGAAAGATAAATATTTAAAGAAATGTTTCTATTATATTTTTCAAACATATGAAATGTTTTTAAGAGCACGTGTATTTTAAAAACTGCATTAATTGATATCACTTTTGTTTCTCTCTCAGAGAAAAAGTTTTACAGTTAAGCGTGAATCCTGCAACTGATAGCTCACAGGGCGGGATGGCTGCAACCATACAAGTTGCATTGAAACACTACACAGGTGCAGCAGTATGGCTATGCATGATCAGTTGCAGAGGCGGGGTCGTCTTTCGTAATTTGATTTGTGGTTGGGCAAGAATGGGTCATGAAAGACCACAGACTACAACCATGGCTTTCTTTTCATGCAAACTCTCCTTTATGGGTATAAACTCACAAATCATAGCAACTGCTCATAAGATAGCTTCTAACATGCACAGTTTCAGATTTAGATAGCTCGTAAAAGTAATTGTTTCCAGATTTCACTCCCAATGATTTCATCGTTTAAAAGTTAAAAATGTAATATATGAAAGTAGTTGCTCTTGCTCAGCAAAGTTACCTCAACTTACAGTATTCCTCCAGGCTTAATGCCATTAAGTTTGTACAGCCTGATTTACCCTTATTAAAGTATACAATTCTTGAAACCCAAAATAGTCCTTTCCTGGCCTCATCCTTTAAGCTGTTTGAGTGGCAAAATTAATATAATATAATAAAATCTTAATATTAAATATTAAATAGAATGTTTGTTTTAAAATCTATAATTCCATTTATATAGCTAAAAGGTTTTAAATTCTTCAAAGATGACAAATCAAAGATTATTGGGTAGGTTTTAAAGGACATTTTCAGACTTTAAATAAAACACAGTCATACCTTTTTGAAATTATACATCCAACTTGTTGGATTTATAGAAGGAGATATATGTCAACTCTTCCTTAATTTTTGTTTTCAGTCCTGCACATACAGGGTTTGGTGCATGATTGGATAGCATATTCTGATATTGCACATATTTGTATTGATGTCAAGAGCTTTATATTTCTCCATAGGGTGGATTTGATTTAAATCAAATTGATTTTCAATCATGATTTAAATCACTGGTCAGGAAGACTTGATTTAATCATGGTTTTCTACGTAAAAGTGCACTCTTGTTGGTTGTTACAACCTAAATATATATTCTTCACAGCTCAGAGATTAGAAGCAGGTTTCATTTTTTGAAGGTACACACATTTTTAAACAGTGATTTATTTTGAAAACTTTTCAGATTAATTTTATAGCTATATCAGAAAATGAATGATTGGTTATTTCATTTACCAAAAGTAATTGAAGCAGATATTTATGAAGTCATTGGGAGGTGAACTATCTCCAGTTCAACAGGTTAATCATTAATATTTGCAGGATTTTCTTGCCATGTTGTATTAGGAGGAGACCATCACCAGACAGACATTTCAATTGTTTTATTTAACTATTCTCACCTCTATATATTATTTAAAACCATTTTTGCTGTTAACAAGCATGTTACCTCTGGAGACACAAATCCACAGTCTGAGAACTGCAAAACTAAGCATCTCTGATGGTATCTTCTAGACTCAGCACCGAGTAAATAGAAAGATTAACCTAAATAATCTATACAGAAGCCTGTGGAACCCCATAAGATTGGGTCCCTAATCCAGGAACTCATTTACAAAGTTTTTCTTAAACATTACATGAATATATTGTCTCATACTATAGAATTAGAATTAATAATCCCTATTCCATGATGAGATATCTTTGAGCTATAATGTATCTAAATTAAAATTATCTTTAGATAGGTTTTTTCCTCAAAAAGCATTTTATAAAAAAAAAATCCAATTTATATTAAAAAAAAAATCTGATTTTTTTTTTTTTTTTTTTAAACTTTTATCCACCCTGTTTCTCCAGACAAACTGAGGCCCCAGTCTGTCAAGTGTTTATGCACGTGCTGAACTCTAAAACCATGGATTAGTGCTTGGAGTTAAGCAGAAGTGTTTGCAGGACTGAAGCCTAAGTAGAAATAAAGGATTGCACAACTTTAAAGACATGGTTGTTCAAAATGACTTATTTGTTGGCCTCATTTTAAGAGGGCCTTTCCTCTTATCAGGCATTAGTGCTGTTTGGTATAACTGTGGACTTTTCAATAACCTATTAGGCTGTGAATATTCTCTTGGCAGGTAGACTGGATTAACGCACAGTTGCTACTGTCCAGTATGATGCTCCATCAAATGCCCAATGAAAAACAAATTTAAGTTGAATTATTATATTGTGAGTTACTTGAAATTGATTATACTGGACACCAATGCTCTGATCTTTTAAGCACAGAATTTTACTAATTTCAGACCACTTCAGTTGTAGTTTATTGATCTGGAATGTCATGGGTGTGAATGAGTAGGGCAGAGAAACTGGTCTCTTATCAAGTACTGCTAGAGAAGTTTAAATGGAAAAGACTGAAGAAATAGGTTAGGGGGGAAAATTAAGGATCAATTTGAGAGAAGAACAAACAGGGCAAAAAAACCCTTTAGTAGAGAATAAGACATGGTCACAGAAGCGTAATGAAGTGTGCTCTGTGTCACAAGTGGTAATAAAAGGTTTTTATTGTTAGACAATTTTCTGCCATTTAACTTTGTATTATGATTATTAAATGCAGGGAATGATTTGGGATGAATTGAAAATACTTAGCTGAAGACAAGATCACATTTATTGGAATAACCAATCTTTAAATGTACTAAAAGGAGTTATTCTGTTCACCAGTGTTACTGAAGCACGTTGTTGCTTAATTAAGAAAATGTTCAAGAAGTCTTTCTATACCATTTGATTTTAAATATTCAAGGTGTTACTCCTAATATTTCATGAGACTATGGTGCAGGTTCTTAGATTTGGCTGTTACAAGTTGAAAACAAATTATAAAGCAATAGTGTAAAGCTAAAAATTACCCATTGATATTTTTCTCATAAAGGACCACTGCCAACTTCATTTTTTTATATTAACCACTTTCAGATAATTCAGGGTTCTGGGAGAACACCCTTTAAATATAGTATGTCCTGACTTTTTTTTAAACCTTGAAAAAAACAAATAAAGATTTTCCTGATCCCATGCTGATATTCAGAAGTGTTTTTTGGATGGGACAGAAATCAATAGTGGATATACTAGGCTTACCCGTCTTTCTCCTCATGGCCCAGTGCCTGCTCAGTTTTAGCTGTGCTGCTGCTGTTACTGGTAAATATCTTCTTGCAACGCCTGGGGAAGAACATGTGTGAGCCCTCCTAGAGTGGTGCATGGGCATAATGTGGTAATAATTATATTAATAATACTTGAGACTACAAGTGTAACTGACCATCAACAAAACAGTGAAACTGAGTACATACAAAATGTTATAAAATTCACAAAGGCTCTGATCCTTCAAACACTTGTTGGCAACATTACCTTTCTCATACACAGTTGGGGGAGGGGGGAAGGGAGAGTTCAAGAATCCAAAGACAGACCTTATTGATTAATTTTGGTGGGACTACTTGAAATAGTATGATAAGCACATGTTTGATTGCAGGATCAGGCCCAAAGTAAAAAAAAAAAAAAAATCCCAAACTGAAAAGCTAGAAAACACATTTTCTCTTCGTTATCGTAGTCTAGATACTATTTGTAACAATAATAGGTACACATTTTTCATATTGTGATCTGGTCAGTATTTCTTTAAACTAACCAGTTAGCCTACTGAGAATTCAGGTGACTTTTTTTTCCAAAGCTTCTTGAAGATGTGTGAAAAGTCCTAAATATTATTCCCCATTATTTTGAGTGTTTGGAATTTTTGCATTTATATCTTAGAGCTAGTTTATGAAGTTTTGAAGCCATTCATTTCTGCACTAAACATCATTTGAGGAAAAACTCTTACTTAGTATCAGTTTAATGCTGTGAGCCACGGAATTACATGTCTACTTTTTCATGCTGACAAATTAATTCCTGGTAGAATTTTAACATTTCAGAAGCACAATGCCATGTTTTGTGACAAAAATAGAATAAATAGACATCTTTGAACTCCTGAGTGAAGAAGAAAACTCATTTTGAGGGTTGTGCTATATGACCACTGTTACAGCCACTTCTGTATATTACTAATGACTAATTGGAAACAGTTAATTACTAAGCTTTTCAGTTAAGGTCTTATAATGTGAGTGTCCCAAATAACATTCAGAATTTTTCCATTATTACTACTTTGAAGTAAAATTTTCTATTTAATTTTATTTGTACTATTTTACAGTAATATATTAAATTACTAAATAGATCAAAGGGGATTCAGTATTTCAGTGTTTTTGACCACAGTCCTTCAAAATGCTTATACGTGCTTAATTTTAACACATGAATAATCCCATTGACTTGCACGACTCACATGAGTAAAGTTAAGCACATACCTAAGCACTGCAGGATCGTAGCCTATGTGCGTAAAGGCAGAGTAAAAAAAACCTGCTCTTTGTTTAGTTGTTAATTTGTAGATTAATTTAATGAAGCAATATTTAGCTGTTCAATATATCTTCTTTATTCCAAATAGGTTAATTGTATTACTGAAATAATGTTGCAGTTTTAGAAGTATATCAAAACAAAAATGTAAAGTCATAGGGTAAAAATACTTCCTCCGTTTGCATCTTCAATCTTGATTTCCTTGTTAGATTTCTAGTTAAATGATAGCCCTCCCTTGCTTTTTAATGACAGTGTCTATTTTCCCTTTTTAAGGGAAACTTATTAACATGAGAGAGGTCTTAGCCAGTTGCTGGAACTTGTGAAAGTGTAGATTAACAGATTTCTAATGTGTTTTACTGGTAAATCAGTAGTTTTCAGTATCATATTTATATAAGAAATGTAGTAGTATGGCATCCTATAAAGTATAGAATTAGGACTTGCTTCAGTAAACCTCTTAAACACCTGTGGAACTATAAGCATCTGAGAAGTCCCATTGAAATTAGCTACTCATTTGCTAAATTATGCTTGTTTTCAGGTGCTTTGCTGGATTGAGGATTTAATTAAGGGTATGAGTGGATTCCATTTTCACAATGGTTTATCTTTGTAATTCAGTGCTCAAGCAGAGCATTTCTTTAGTGTTTAAAAACAAAACTTGTTCTAGCTTTCCAAATACCTTTTTGTTCTATAGAAAATTTAGAGCCCTCTATTTTTAAAGCATCCTTGTTTTGCATACTTTAAATTTGTATTTTAATAAAACAGACTCCATTTTGTTTGAAAATGTATTACAATTTATTTCTTGCCATTTTTGTGTAAAATTTACAGAAACAGTGTTACATCGTGCGCTCCAAAGGTAATGTCTCATTCCTCTAAGGCTCTGTCCTTTCTTCTTTTCTTCTCTTCTTGTTTTTCTCTTTCTTTCTTGTCTTTTTCTGACCATGTTATTACATGCATTGAATCCTGTGTTAGTGCTGAAGTCCTTTTAAGAATACAAATAAACTTGCTTTATCAGAAAGATTCTCTTCTGTGTGGCAGTAATATTTTTAATCTATTTACTAGTTATCTTCACTGACTATGGTTACTTTTTTCTGTAAATATTAACTTGGATAATACTGTCTCTTATATGGCAGTTTTTGAAATTTGTTTAATTGTTAGTAAAATGAAGTTATGTAAAAATACAGTTCTCTATATGAAATTAAATGTTTCTTGGGGAATGAATTCTGTTCACAGCTGTGGATAGACAGAGCCTACTTCTTGCTCTTGAAAAGTGATAGTGCAAGAAATGAGACAGATGAAATTTCAGAGTATTCTTTCTATGGAAATATTAGCCGACCTTAAAAAATTAACTGAAATATAATAAATCTAATCTGAAGTAGTCTTGTGAGGAGATATTCAATGGCACAATGAACAGGCACCCAGCTTTCATTAAAGGCATATGTGTTGTTCACCTGACTTTCATTTGTGCATTTGAAAATCTCCCCCTTGACTTTTTCCTCTTTTCGTTTCATGAGCAAGCAAATGAAGAAAACCGTTTATCCATTTCATCAGGCTCAAACTGCCAGTGAAATAAGGGAGAAAAACCCTAGATAGGTTTTGCCACAATGGCTGCCCTTTTCTTTGTTAATCCAAGACTCTAAAGCCCCAGTTCAACAAAGTACCTGAGCCCATCTTAGTGCTTTGCCAAATCAGTATCTAAGTCTTTCTTGTCAGTCAGTAGTCACTAGTATATTCATTGTGTTTTAAACTGTTGCATATTATTTTCTTGACTTCTAAAAACTAAAAGTATACATTTCAGTGCTGGTTTCACTAAAGTAACCGCTTGTTTCAATTTCAATCTTTTAGAACAGTTTTATAATTAAACTTGGTTAAAATAAAATATTTACTTGAATGTAGATTGTTAATGTAATTAATTTTTTTTGTTTATCAAACTACAATGGCCATAAGAGATTGCTTATCCATAGTAATATATTTCATCAAGAAAGTAAGATTTATTTTATGAACGAACAGAAGGGACACACAAAACAGGAAAATAAATTAAATGCCTTCCATGTAAGCAGCTCTTGTCTTGTAGTTACACTAGAATGATTTCCTGCACTATGTAATGTGGGGAAAGAGGGTAGTGGTGGTGTTTGGACAAAAATAAAGGTGAGGCATGAATATTTTTTGTAGTTCCATCTTTTGGCAGATGTGATCCAGTGCTGCAACACCCCATTGATTTTATTGGACGGAATCATGGCCGCCAATCTAGTTTTGAACTGTCTGATTAAAAGTAACTTTTCAATGATAGTTTAAGTACTGAATCCTTGATACCAAGTCTGCTTTAATGAAACCTCAAATGGAACATCTATTGTGGACCCCCCAGGATTTGAAAAGAATTGGTGGAGGGGGCATAGAAAAGGAAAATCATGATTTCTGTGGGTTCAGGGAATAATTTGAGAAAAGAAATTCACGTACAGGTCATGTTGATACTCTGATGAGTAAAATTAATGTGATGGTGGGTTGTTGTTTGTTTTAAATGATGTCCCTAGTTGAATTTCTGTGTCTAAATAGCGCAGTTCCTCTTGCATCTTTTAATGCAGCCTTGCTTTGAACAGACTGAACTTGGATGCAAGTATTATGTCATGCTAGTGTTTTGCAACTTGGAAGTAATTTCCTTTCCTCACTGGGAGAGAATTTAAAGAGTGACTCCAATCCTTTATGATAAATTAAATCTCTTTTACAAAATTGTTTGAGTCACATCTTCTTAAATTAATATTCTGATCTTGAAGGGAAATAAGAAATGTGACAGACGTAGCTCTGTTGTACTAGATGTAGTGCAGTGACTGTTTCTCTACTGGCTCCTACACACCCAGCTCTTTCTAACTTAAATGAATGGAGGTATCTATATGAGGCATTAATCATGGACCATGTTAGCATCTGTTACTATACAGCTGATTCCCTACCCAGCAGAGCAATCTGCTGCTGTAGGGAGGACTGCAAACTTAATATGTGAGAGGCAGTATTGTAGTCTTGATGTTATATATAGATGTATTGTTTTGGAAGCTGATTCATGGAGCCAGCAAAATAGAAGGAGAATGAGAAAGTAGGAAAAATGTGCTTTCCTGTATTGTAACTCCTGTTTTTGTTTTGTTTTTTGCCGGGCGGGGGGGAGGGGTGTTGGGTTTGGTTTGGTTTGTGTGTTGCTTAATAGAACTCACTTAAAAATAATAGTTACATTCTTGTACTGTAATAATTTCAGAAGTACTTCACCCACTCTTTTTTTATTGCCAAATGGTATAGTTTTTTATCCTTAAAAATATTACCATGAGATGTCTTGGAGTATATATTTATACAGACATTAATACATGAAAAAATTGTTTATTGCATGCATTTAATGATTTTTTTAAAATAGGACTTGTAAATGTTGTACTCGTTAATGTAAATTATTTTTTTATACTAATGTTCACAATTCCCTGTACTTAGTATGATTTTAATCTTTATTTAGACTTTTATCAAATTTTTAACTGGATTTTTTCACTGTTTTTTGTCTTTTACCTTCACTTTTTTGTTTCCTCTGCCATTCTGCTTTTTACCTCTTCATCTGAATTCCTGATTTTTTACCATCATATCCATGTTGATGTATGTCAAATTAGAACAACAAAGCCTGCTCCTCATCTTGATGGGTAAGTCTTCTATTTTTAACTTGTACTGTTAATAAAATTCTAATATTCAGGAATAATTAGTTCACATCTCAATTTAAAGGTGGACAGAACTTAGAAACAAAAAATAATTGGTTGGTTTGATAAAAAAATGTGGCGGGGGGTTGCCATTTCAGCTTTTTTGACGATCTTTAAAAAAAAACCTACATAGTCATGAATGTAATCAAATGCTTTATTTTTAACTTAGGGTTTGTTTTTTTTGTTTTTTTTTGTTTTTTTAAACTTCCAGCTTTTGTTGTTAACCCTTGGGCCTCTGGGTTTAAAAATATAAAAATAAAATTATAATAATCTTATTTTCTTGTAGTGTCTTCAATATAGATAGTATCCCCAAATACTTTAGAGTCACTGCAAATATTAATTATGGGACTAGAAAATGGGAGGAAGAATTTAGAAGTCGTTGCGCTCTAATGAATAGCGAGTAAAGAATAATCCCATCTATATTGCTGATTTACTATGTGTCTTTGGGCAAGTCCTTTAACTTCTGTTTTAGTTTCCTGTCTAAAATGGTAATAATGATTACCTACCTTACTGATATGCGGTGAGAAATAAGTTTGTCAATGCCTTGAGATATCAAATACCTAAACTGAATAGTTCTCTCAATAAAGGCAATTTAGAGCCCTGCGAACACTCCACAGGCTGCCTCCATGATGCCACTCTTCCTTGACTTGTCAGTGACAAGGGCGACCCACACAGCTGTCTGCTGGGATGTCATTGTGCTCTTCTTTCAGCAGGCTGTGCCTTCCCTACCTTCCTGAGCCATTATACCCTTTTGCCAGGCAGACTGGGATCTAATAAAGGCCTCTTTTAAACACTCAATGTGTGACATGCAATTTTTGAGGGGTATATGTAAAATATTTCACTGAATCGGGTCTCCTTTAGCACCTCAGTATGTTATATCAGATAGAGAAGAGCTGCTGTTTCTAGGCATTGGGATGCCCTGTGTCTTTAAGGACACAGCCCTGGGCAGTGGGTGCTTAGACGTATGGCCCTATGAGAGGGGAAATAAAAAAGGCCCTCTGCCAACCACCCTATTTTTGCAAACACAGCAGGAGGCTCACTCCATCAGGATAACTGTTCTCCCCCCGCCCCTCCTTGTGCCAAGGATCTGCCCTCTGCCATAGTCTGGCAGCACCTCAACCCTGGACTAAACCCTGACTCATCCCCACCCCATCAAAGGACAATGGGGAGCTGAGGAGCAGCTTCAGCCCCAGGGCCCTGAGCAGCAGGAGAAGAGGGGAGTGCCATAGTCACCTGCATCATGGCAGCAGCTGCCTAGCTTTGGCTTCTGGTCTCTGACCTGGCCAGGGGCAAGACCTTGCAGGGGGGTGGAGGAGGAGGCAGTGCCAGCACTTAATTGAGGAGGAGCCGGGGGTCGGTTCACAAGAGGGGGCGGAATCTTGTGGCGAGGGAGGGTGCATTCCTCCCCCCCACCCCCAATTTTCTATCCAGCCCATCTCAGCCCCTCCGGTGAGAAGAGGCTGGTGCTGCCCCTGATTGTGATTAGGAGCCAAATTCTGGCCTAATAAAGTGCACATGCAAAGGTGGATTTGTCTTCCAAAGCTGCTGTTGACTTCCAGAAGAAGCTATGCACGACATGACCCTCTTTTTTTTTTTTAAATAGTGCATGAAATCCTTACATTTTTGATAACATGATGTTGGGGTGTTTTTGGTTTTGTTTTGTTTTTTGGGGTTTTTTTTTGGTTTTTTTTGAAAGATGGTTTTACTAACGCTAAATTTTGGACATGAACAACCCGGTAATACAGATGGAACCGAATTATTCCATGTAAGAATATGACTTTCAGTCTATGAAGAAGTCAGTGGAGAAGAATCCCAGCTATACCTAAACAGTTGTACTTTCTGAATCTTGTATTTCTGCAGTGTACATGTTGTCTTTGGACTGGTTATTTCTGGTTTTGAAGTGATAGAACAAATAGAAAATCTGAAAACTGATACTGCAAGTAGGCCATATGCAGACGTGCGAGTTATTGACTGTGGGGTGCTTGTTACAAAATCAGCAAAAAATGGTAAGCAAACATGTTGCTTGAAACGTATTGAAAATTGTCTTATGCAAAGATTACAAAATTTACTTATTTCTAAAAACTTAGTGGTTCTCTGGCATTTTAATTTGCATTTAAAGATGTCTGAGAATTAGATACTTTTTTCTAAACTGAAGATTCTCTCACTTGAAAAAGGGCATGCCCATTTCTTGTAAGCAATGTTGACATTTATTTTTGTGAACTGCCATACTGAACTTGAACGCAGATTTCTTTCCCAGTATTTGAGGGGTGGAGCTCTAAATATATTCCTTGGTACTGCACAAACTATAGACCTTTCAGGATATCTGAGCTGTTAACATAAAACTAGTCATGAAATTAATGTTAACAGAATTTTTTTCCCCTTAAATCATCGGAGGAAAATGTATGAGGACCAAACTTTACTGGGTATCCCATAACTTGTAAAAATTATATCCAAAGCATCACTGGAAATTTGTATAGGCCGAGATTTGACCTTTCTGAAAACTGTTAAAAGATGGGGGTAGGCCTACGGCTTCTAAATATTTTCCCATCCATCCATCCCCTTCCTCTCCCACAACCAATTCTCCACAACTTAATTGAACTTAACCAAAACCACTTACCCTTTTAGTGACAGTACACCCAAATATGATAGGCAGGCTTCCTCAATGCTCTGCAAAACACTTGTGCAAAATACGTTCTTGCTGGTGTCGATGAAATTGTTTTTACATGCCAAATAAACTAAAGACAGCATAGGTTTCTGAATTACGTGGAATAAACTACAATAATAAGCTTGCCAAATTGAAAAAGGACAAAATTGATTTTGTGTGTTTAAACTGAGTCCCTTTAAATTTTGAGTGAAATATAAGATTTTGTTGTTTTTTTTAAAATGGTGCAAACGTTTAAAATTGTGAAGAGTTATGGAATGAGAGACTACAGATGGGCAGACAATATAGCAAAAAAATATTTCACATGATACTGACCCCAGGAAGAAAGATGGAGGGATTTTTGAATTGAAGGGAAAGTCTTTCTTATCTGACTGCTGGTTCAGTGACTTCCTTCTGTCATCTTGTGAAGATTAGCAGAGATTTGTTGAGCCTTCCTGGCTTGGTTGGGAAAATGAACACCAGGTCTGAGAGAGAGGAAAAACACTCTCTCTTGAAGTTTCATTTTCAAAGGGTTAGAACAAAGAGACTTTTGGTCTTGTTGCGTGAGGGACAGCTTACAGTATTCCTGCAGGAGGAGAGGAGGGTGACATTCCCATTTGTGAACGTTTCCCCCTAGTTGATTGGGTGTGGTCTGAGAGCAGAGGTGGGCAAACTATGGCCCATGGGCCACATCCAGCTCCTGAGCTCCTGGCCCAGGAGTCTAGCCCCTGGCCCCTCCCCCCGCTGTTCTTCCCCTACCCCGCAGCCAGGCTGCTGCGCAGGCAATGGCTGTGAGATCCTGCTGCTCTGAGCGGCATGGTAAGGGGGCGGCAGTGGGGGGGTTGGGTAGGGGATCCCAAGGGGGCGGTTAGGGGACAGGGAGCAGGGGAGGTTGAATGGGGCAGAGGTTCTGGGGCAGTTAGGGTTCAGGGAACACGGGGAGTTGGACAGGGCGTGGGAGTCCCGGGGGGCCTGTTAGGGGGCAGGGATATGGATAGGTCGGGGCAGTCAGGGAGTAGGGAGGTTGGATAGGGTGTGGGGTCCCAGGGGGAGGTTTGGGGCAGGGGGTCCCAGGAGGGGGCAGTCGGGACAAGGAGCAGCGGGGGTTGGATGTGTCGGGGGTTCTGAGGGGGACAGTAAGGGGGCAGGAAGTGGGAGGGGGCGAATAGGGGGCAGGGGGGCTGTTTGGGGGGCACAGCCTTCCCTACCTGGCCCTCCATACAGTTTTGCACCCTGATGTGGCCCTTGGGCCAAAAAGTTTGCCCACCCCTGTCCTAGAGGGTAATGGACAAATTCTATACAAGTATGAAGATGAATGATAGAGCAGACTGATGTGGTTTCTACGAGAAGAGGTGGATATTGGGACTGACTCTGAGAGTCTTGATATTGATTTTAAGTGTAACTTGTGCGTTGATCATCTAAGATGTTTGAGTCACAAAAAAAAGATGAATGTGGATGGTGCTTGTTCATCTTTCTCTTTTGTCCTAGGAAGAACCAATGAGATGAAGTCACAGTATTGCAAGCTAAAATTTATTTTAAAGTAGTCAGGTGATTAAAAAAATGAATCGTGCAATTAAACAACAATAGAATACCATTTATTCTAAGTTTCAGAGTAGCAGCCGTGTTAGTCTGTATCTGCAAAAAGAACAGGAGGACTTGTGGCACCTTAGAGACTAACAAATTTATTTGAGCATAAGCTTTTGTGAGCTACAGCTCACTTCATCGGATGCATTCAGTGGAAAATACATGCGGGAGATTTATATACACAGAGAACATGAAACAATGGGTGTTACCATGCACGCTGTAACGAGAGTGATCAGGTAAGGTGAGCTATTACCAGCAGGAGAGCCGAAGGCTTTTGTAGTGATAATCAAGGTAGGCCATTTCCAGCAGTTGACAAGAACGTCTGAGGAACAGCGGGGGGGAAGGGGAATAAACATTGGGAAATAGTTTTACTTTGTATAATGACCCATCCACTCCCCGTCTTTATTCGAGCCTAAGTTAATTGTATCCAGTTTGCAAATTAATTCCAATTCAGCAGTCTCTCCTTGGAGTCTGTTTTTGAAGTTTTTTTGTTGAAGAATTGCCACTTTTAGGTCACTCAATTACAGACCTAAAAGTGGCAATTCTTCAACAAAAAAACTTCAAAAACAGACTCCAAGGAGAGACTGCTGAATTGGAATTAATTTGCAAACTGGATACAATTAACTTAGGCTCGAATAAAAACGGGGAGTGGATGGGTCATTACACAAAGTAAAACTATTTCCCCATGTTTATTCCCCCCCCGCTGTTCCTCAGACGTTCTTGTCAACTGCTGGAAATGGCCCACCTTGATTATCACTACAAAAGCCCTCCCCCCGCTCCCTCCTGCTGGTAATAGCTCACTTTACCTAATCACTCTCGTTACAGTGTGTATGGTAACACCCATTGTTTCATGTTCTCTGTGTATATAAATCTCCCCACTGTATTTTCCACTGAATGCATCCGATGAAGTGAGCTGTAGCTCACGAAAGCTTATGCTCAAATAAACTTGTTAGTCTCTAAGATGCCACAAGTCCTCCATTTATTTTAAATAATTTTGGATGTTTACTACATTTTCAAATATATTAATTTCAGTTACAACACAGAATACAAAGTGTACAGTGCTCACTTTATATTTATTTTTTATTACAAATATTTACACTAAAAAAACAAAAGTTTTCAGTTCACCTCATACAAGTACTATAGTGCAATCTCTTTATCATGAAAGTTGAACTTACAAATGTAGAATTATGTTAAAACAAAAACTGTTTTACTTTTGAATGCAATGTGAAACTTTAGAGCCTAGAAGTACACTCAGTCCTACTTCTTGGTCAGCCAATCACTCAGACAAACAAGGCTGGTTACAATTTGTGGGAGATAATGCTGCCTGCTTCATGTTTACAATGTCACCTGAAAGTGACAACAGGTGTTCGCATGACACTGTTGTAGCTGGTGTTGCAAGATATTTACATGCCAGATGCGATAAAGATTCATGTGTCCCTTCATGCTTCAACCACCATTCCAGAGGACATGTGTCCAGGCTGATGATGGATTCTGCTTTATAATGAGCCAAAGTGGTGTGGACTGATGCATGCTCATTTTCATCCTCTGAGTCAGATGCCAACAGCAGAAGGTTGATTTTTTTTTTTTTTTTTTTTTTTGGTTGTGGTTCGGGTTCTATAGTTTCCATATCAGAGTGTTGCTCTTTTAAGAAATCTGAAAGCATGCTGCACACTTTTACGATAAAGAGATTGCACTTCAATACTTGTATGAGGTGAATTGAAAAATACTATTTGGTTTATCATTTTTACAGTGCATATAGTTATAATAAAAATAATAATATAAAGTGAGAACTGTGCACTTTGTATTCTGTGTCGTAATTGAAATCAATATTGAAAATGTAGAAAAACATTCAAAAAATATTTAATAAATTTCAATTGGTATTCTATTATAAATGTTATTAATCGCAATTAATTTTTTGAGTTAATCGCATGAGTTAACTGTTCTGTTCATATGACCAAATATCCACACATTTACTTATTAACATTTCTTTATCAAACATTTATTTGTTAATATGGCAAGCTTTTCATCTTGTTCATATACTATAATTTGTTTATTGAAATATTAAAAAATCCTCCTGTGTTATGTATAATTGAAATGTTGGTTATAAAGTGGTACACTCTGTTTTTTAGGGTAGAGAGATGTAAATTGGAGAGCTGTATAGTTCACTTGGTAGAAACTGAAGAATTTTACCACACTCATCCTTACTCTGATATAAAAATTATTATACTTCAGGTTAATCATTTCATTGATATTTCATTCATTTAATATGTATGGTCCGAACACTTACTTAATGTAATTGCACATTTAAGTGTCCTGTTTCTTTTCTGTTGTGGCTAATCGGGAAATAAGGAAGCTGATGATTGTTTATAGTTTACACTCTGCTCTTTTGGAGAACCATGTTTCTATAATAGTGTCATCTTAAGTTTTAGAGAAAAAGAGGAAAGCGTCTACTCACTCAGAAGCTTCAGATTCCTCCTCTAGCTCATCAACCTCTTCAGAATCTTCATCGGAAAGTGAAGCTGAAAATGAGAAAAGTAGAAGAAGAAAGCGCAAGAGAAGAACTAAAATAAAACAATCAAGAAAGCGAAGACGGGAAGAGAGAAAGAAAGAGGAGCCAAGGTGCAAACGGATATCAAACCAAAGAGGGTGACTAATCTGTTAAGAATCCCAAAGAAATCATGTGTGAAATTACCATGTTAATTATATAGGTGCTTTATGGAAAACATTATTAAGATGTATTTAATTCTGGAAGTTTGATTTTGTTCGTCCTTTAAAATTAAAGTTTACTGTAGATTTAATTAAAGATTTTTTACTAAATATAGAGAAGCTATTAGTAACTTAACTAATAAACTGCATCTCTGCACACTGACAGCCATTTGGGACATAATATATTTACATACATTGGGAAGGAGAAACTAATGCATGGAGACAACATTTAATTATTTGGGATCATTTTTAAAGTAGAGGAAAATTT
The DNA here is from genome assembly GCF_965140285.1 of Lepidochelys kempii. NCBI lineage: Eukaryota > Metazoa > Chordata > Testudines > Cheloniidae > Lepidochelys > Lepidochelys kempii. Next base: position 262,085,011 of record NC_136381.1, read on the forward strand.
ACTGTACTGTATTAAGGATGCTCATATTAAAATGTGATATTTATTTTCAATTATGATTTACTATATTTTAGAATATTAAGATACCTGTTGACACTGTAATAAGTTAACTGATGATCCAAGAAGGAAATATAACTTTTGTCTGTTAAATGTGAAAGGAGCCTTGTTTCTCTAGTTCTTTGATAGCTTGACTTGTAGATGTTGGCATAAAATTAAATGAGTTAACAATGTGATGAGTTAACAATGTGACATATCCTTAGTGTTGGATATGTCACTTACGGTTATTTTTTTTAAATCAGTTTTGAGAATATGTACGTCTTTCAGCCTAGGTTTAGATAATAGTTTTGCTTTGTAAATTGCTTTCTCCCCCCTCCCACCACCCAGCAGCCATTCTGACAAGAGTGATGTAAATGAGAGAAAATCAGTTGACTTGAGCACAAAAAGGGACAAACCTGTGGTTCGACCTGAAGAAATTCCCCCAGTGCCTGAAAATAGATTTTTGCTGAGAAGAGATGTGCCTGTTGTCAAAGTAGAACCTGAGCCGTAAGCTGTAGATTTAACCTTTTTTGTTACACTATGGTATTAACTTAGTGGGGATGTTCTTTCCATTAATAAAGGATTTTCTGTACTGACTCTCGGAGGGCCACCCAGTGGTGAAAGTAAGGTTCTTAACATTAAGTAACTTAGCTGCTTGTAACATTTTCCACTGGAATTTCCACTTCAGCCTGTGTCTCTAATCTCATCAGATCGAATCTTATGTAATAACTTGGGCTGTCGATTAATCGCAGTTTATTCATATGATTAACTCAAAAAAATTAATCGTGATTAATAAAATTAATCATGATTAATTGCACTGTTAAATGATAGAATACCAATTGAAATGTATTAAATATTTTTGAATGTTTTTCTACCTTTTCAAATATATTTATTTCTATTATAACACCGAATACAAATTGTACAGTGCTCACTTTATATTATTTTTATTACAAATATTTGCACTGTAAAAATGATACAGAAATACTATTTTTCAATTCACCTCATACAAGTACTGTAGTGCAATCTTTTTATCGGGAAACTGTAACTTACAAATGTAGATTTTTTGTTGTTATATAACTACACTCAAAACCAAAACAATATAAAACTTCAGAGCCTAAAAGTCCACTCAGTCCTACATGTTGTTTAGCCAATCCCTAAGACAAACAAGTTTGTTTACATTTACAGGAGATACTGCTGCCTGCTTCTTATTTACAGTGTCACCTGAAAGTGAAAACAGGTGTTCGCATGGCACTTTTGTAGCCAGCATTGCAAGGTATTTACGTGCCAGATATGGTAAACATTCGTATGCCTCTTCATGCTTCGGCCACCATTCCAAAGGACATGCTTCCATGCTGATAATGCTTGTTAAAAAAATTAATGCACTAGTTAAATTTGTGACTGAGCTCCTTGGGGGAGAATTTTATATCTCCTGTTCTGTTTTACCCACATTCTGCCATATATTTCATATTATAGCAGTCTCGGATAATGACCCAGCACATATTTGTTTTAAGAACACTTTCACAGCAGATATGACAAAATGCAAAGAAAGTAGCAATGTGAGATTTCTAAAGATAGCTACAGCACACAACCCAAGGTTTAAGAATCTGAAGTGCCGTCCAAAATCTGAGAGGAACGAGGTGTGGAGCATGTTTTCAGAAGTCTTAAAAGAGCAACACTCAAGTTGTGGAAACTACAGAACCTGAAACACCAAAAAAGAAAATCAACCTTCTGCTGGTCGCCTCTGTGTCAGATGATGAAAATGAACATGCGTCAGTCCGCACTGCTTTGGATTGTTATTGAGCAGAACCCATCATCAGCATGGACACGTCCTCTGGAAGGGTGGTTGAAACATGAAGGGACATGTGAATCTTTAGCACATCTGGCAAGTAAATATCTTGTGATACCGGTTACAACAGTGCCTTGTGAACACCTGTTTTCACTTTTAGGTGATGTAACCGAGAAGCGGGCAGTGTTAACACCTGCAAATTGTAACCAAACTTGTTTGAGTGAGTGATTGGCTGAAGTGGGACTGAGTGGACTTGTAGGTGCTAAAGTTTTATACTGTTTTATTTTTGAATGCAGTTATTTTATTGTACATAATTCTACATTTATAAGTTCAACTTTCATGATAGAGATTGCACTACAGAGCTCGTACTAAGTGAATTAAAAAATACAATTTCTTTTGTTTTTTACAGTGTATTTGTAATAAAAAATAAAGTGAGCACTGTACACCTCGTATTCTGTGTTGTAATTGAAATCAGTGTATATGAAAATGTAGAAAACATCCAAAATATTTAAATAAATGGTATTCTATTATTGTTCAACAGCACGATTAATCACTTGATTAATCAAGATTAATTTTTTAATTGCTTGACAGCCCTAGTAATAACTTTACATTGTGCCACTTGTGAAGGATCCCAAATGTGTTACAAACCTAAATTGAAATATAAACAATACAAATAGATTACTTCATCCACTGCTTCTGTATGAAACCCCAGGATAAAATGCAGTAATTGTTTAGCAGTGCATAGCAATATAACAGAGTAGTTTAAGAGGGAAAATGAAGTATTACCTTTCCAATTTAAACAGTAAGAGGAATTTGATTTCAGTCTTGTGATCAGTTGGAATTTGGTCAAGACCCTGATGTTAATATGCTTCTCCCTATTTTCCAAAAACGCTATCTTTCTAGAGAAACCAAATAATCATGAATTTGTAAAATAGTTTCAAATTAAATATAAAAGAAATATTATACAAAGTTCAAATGCTCTTTCTATAGCATACTCTGTGTAATGGGCTGAATTGCTTAATATACAATACTAGTCAATCATCTACAGAGCCTGTTTACATTCAAACAATGTTCATGGACATAAAAAAGTTGACAGTAAGTCCCTGCTTGAAATGATAAATCATTTCTTCAAGCTTTGACAACTATTCATTTCTACTGAGCATACTGAAGTGTATTTACAGGAATGTTGAATTGCCTTTCATTGCTAAAAACCATTAGAACTGGTCAGTTGTCCATAGGTGGCAAACTAGTGATGCCCCTTAGGGCTTGTGTACATGAATATTTAGTTTGTGGCAAGCTGGGGTGTAATTCTATCCCATGCTAGCTTGCTGCACGATAAGGGTCAGTGTGGACCATCCTGATATGCACTTACAGTTCTCTAGTCGGTGTGCATTGTCAAGGTACACATGGACCTCAGTGTGTGGCAGGTGCAGTGTGGGTTAGAGTTACACCCCAATTTGCTGTGAACTAAATGTCTGTGTAGACAAGCCCTTAAAGTAATATATTTGTGGACGCGGAGATCCAGGCATTACTCAGTGCACATACGGTTAGCAGACAGGAGATAAAAATGACTGCATCCTAGAAAAAGGGTGCACTGTTCTAACATCATTTTGCAAGTTCATTAGTAAGTCAGCATTATTTACTGTAGATAGTCTAATCTTGTTAGCTAGGTGAAAATTACTATATGGTAGTGATCCACCTTTCATAGGGAAGCTATCTATTCACTTATTTTTTCTTTCTCTCCTCATAATATTGCTTTCTCAGTACACTGACTTTCAGTCTTTCTCTATTTGTTTTATTGGACCTCTTGTTAAATATTTTGTACATTATTAGCTTAACAATGATCTATGAGGAACAAATTCATATTTTTATTACTGGGTTACATTAAACCCATTTTTTCTTCTTATTTTAGGAAACTTCTTGATGTTGCACCAGTTTTGACTGACCAGAAGCCGTCAGTCTCTAAATCTGGAAGAAAAATTAAAGGAAGAGGAACAATCGTATGTTTATATTTCTTTCACCCTTTCCCCTACCCACCCTTTCTTCCCAGAGTTTTAAATAACTCGTATGGTTTGCATGTGATTTTATTGTAACTGAGGTTGAAGGACCATAGCTTACTTGGTTGATGTGTTGAAATGTTGCAGCAAAATTAAAACTGTATTTGTAAAACCCTCACATTTTTATAGCTCTTACACTAAAAACAGGCTTACCTATTAGATTGATGGGAAAAGCAGGATGTTTGCCCCTTCGTCATGAGTGGGTATTAAAATCACTTAAGGATGAAATACTTAGAGGGTAAATAATGCCCGCTAGATTCATCCCATAATCGCCGCTGGATCCCAACTTATGGCACCCTGGACAATAGACTACAGAAGCAGCCAGACACAATGACAATAGCTGCTACTTTTCTCCATTTGTCAGGGTGCCCCACAATAGCCTTAGTTGAACCCCAGGATTGTAAGGTGCAGAGATAAGGAAGTACTGTCTCTTTTGCCTTTTGTTATGATGGCTGTTGATCATGTCTCCAGTCGTAGTAACTGTGCTCTTCTGATTACTGTATATACGTAGTCGAGAAAGTAGAGTGACATTGTTGGGGTCTGAGGATTCAGTGGTATGGGGGAGGGATCTTTGGATGTATTAGCCTTTCAGTCTCTGTTTTGATGGGTTTGGGTAGCCAAAGTAAGAGACATATGTAGTTGTAGGTCAGTTGGTCAATATAGGTCTCATCTTAGCTCCACTGTGCAATGAGTTACATGAGCCACAAGGGAAGTTTAATGTTGTTTAATGCAAGGTCAATATCTCATAGTCACATTCACCTATAATTTAGTCATGAAAGTTGAAAAATTAGAAGGGGGTTCAGAGGAGAGCTGAAAGAATGGTTTGAGGTCTAGGAAAAACATGTTTTATAATGAGACACAGAAGCTCAAAATACATTATTTATCCAAGAAAAGTTTTAGGTGACTTGATCACAGTCTACAAGAGCCTATGTGGGGAAAGAGTGGTATGATAGAGAGCTCTTTAATCTAGCAGAAAAAGGCATAAGAAGTTTGTTAGAACTGAAGCTAGACAAATTTACACTAGAAATCAGGTGCAGATTTTTAAGTGAAGGTAATTAGCCACTGCAGCAATTTGCATAGGGATATGTTGGATTCTCCATCAGTAAATCTCTAAATCAATACTGGATATTTTTCTAGAAGTTATACTGTCACTCAGACAGAAGTTCTTTGAATGGCACCATGGTGCATATTATGATCACGGTAATATCTATGAGGCCGTCAGCATGCGTCCGCCCTTGTGGATCCTCCCATTTGAGGCAAACAAACTTTTTAACCTTGGAATTGTTGAGGCCCTCTACTCCTTGAAAGATTCAAAGGTAACTGAGTATACTTTGAGTCTTTATGACTCAGCTCCAAGAATGAAGTAGCCGCAGCTGCAGCCGTCCTTCAGACAGCATTCTTCTGCCCAGTATTACCATTGGCCAGAGAGGCCATCGCAGATGACCCTCTGCCTCCTCATCTGTTGCCTCACAGTCTTGGGCTTCCCCCAGACATCAAGTTTGATGCCAATGTTGAGAGCCTAATAGAACCACTAAAGGATTTTTTACTTTCTAAGATTCCCCACCCCTTTGGAAAGTGCCTCTTTTTTTCAGGAAGCTTGGGCTGGGATTACTTGGAACCTGTGGGTCCTGAATGTTGTAAGAGACTCCCTTTTTCAACTCAGACCAGTGGAGGGAGTTGCCCTTGGAGTTCAGGGCTGGGGTTTTGATTTCCATTACTTTCTTATCCTAAAGAAGAAAGGAGGTTGGTGGTCCCTCCTGGACCTTTGATATCTCAACATCTATATCCATCATTTCAAGTCCAGGATGGTGATTCTACCCTCCATAATTCCTTCATTAGGTCTTCAAGACTGGTTTGGAGCTCGTGGCCTGCAAGCTGCCTATTTACATATAGCCAGCAAGCCCTACAAGAAATCTGGGATATTTCCTATGGGACATTTAATTACCAGTACAGAGTCCGGCCCTCTGGTCTTTCCGTACTATGGGTGTTCTCCAAGTGTTTGGCAGTTATAGGAGCTCACCTAAGAAGACAAGGAATCCAACTCTACCTTTACCTCAATGACAGGCTAATTCGAGGCAGATCACTCCAACTGGTCATCTTTTCAGTTCAAGTAATTCACACCTCTTTGCCTCACTGTGCCTCAAGGTCAACAGACAAAAATCTACAATGATTTGGACTCAGAGCATAGAGTTAATAGGAGGACTGGTAGACTCCAGATCAGTGGAGAGTGTACCTTCCACAAAATAGATTCCAAGCAATAGTAGGTATCATGAGCCAACTTCAGGATCACCCAGAATATCAGTGGAAACCTGCCTCAGGCTTCTAGAACATGCAGTCTCATGTACCCATGTGAAGTGATTGCCAGACTTCACCTATGTTCTATGCTCGTTGTATCTACCCAAGAGACACTGAATGGACATAGTGATTACAGTCCCACAAGACTGTTTGTTAAGCTCGTGGAAAGAGACTCTCTTCAGGTTTGCAACAGAGTATCCTATCTATACTTCTCTCTACCATGACTCTGATGGCAGACTCCATCACTCAGAGATGGGCAGCTTGTCGAGGTCACCTTAAAATTCAGGACCTATTGTCCTCTTTGGAAGCTTGCTTCCATTTAAATATCTTAACGCTCAAAGCTGTCCATCTCACATGCAGAATATTCCTTTCTCTACTCTGGAGAGCCACAATAGTAGTACTTATAGACAACACCATAGCTATGCATTATATATCCAGACAAGAAGGAGAAAGACTGTGTCTGTGCTCTGTCAGGAGACCATTTGACTCTGTAATTGGTGCATTCTGACTCAGATCAAACTGGTGGCTCTCCACCTTTTCAACTTTCAGAACACCTTGGCAGATCAATTCAGCAGGCATCCTCAGATAACCAGGGCGTTCTATCAGACTTCATCCTGTAGAACATTGTTCACAAGTGTGGATTCAAATTTTCAACCAGACAGACTTACAAAGCTAAATGGAAGATTGTCTCAGAGTTTTAAATAAACTACTGCATTCATCTCCCAGTTTTCTTTCCCAAGTCTCACTTAACTGTGGGAGAAGCTAAACTTCACACAGAAAGGGCACTGTCTCTTTACAATGACAAGATAAAATTGTTCAGGAGCACCGCCCAGATCATTTGTGGCCTTTGCTGATAGAGCTGGGGAGTAACCTATATACACTCATGTTATCTAAGGAGGTCTCCGGCTGTATAAAGACACGTTATGAGTTAGTCCGGTTTGATCTAGCTAGCCATATTGGAGCTCATTGCACTAGAGCTCAGACTATCTGACAAATGGCCCTATGTCTGTAATTTGTAGAACAGCTACATTGAGCTTGGTCTGCATATTTACAAGATGCTATTCCTTAATATAGGCTTCCAGATTGGATACTCATTTTAGAAGAGATGTACTGCAGTCAAATTTAAATAGGACTTCTACCACCCTCCTCCAAGCAAACAGACAACTGCTTTGTTAGTGAAATACATGTAGACTCAAAGAAGAAAGGTTTGTTATCCTGCAGTAACTGTGGTTCTTTGAGATGTGTTGTCTGCATGGATTCCACAACCTTTCCTCCTTCTCTGATCTTATGGAATCCTATTGCTCTGGGTTCTGTTTTGGCAAAGAAACTGAGAGAGTTGGATTAGCTTAATCCATTATGCCGTTCGATTGGGGGCCCTCAAGTGAATACTGCTGACCAAGCAAATCAGATCTTATGCACAAGGGACACATATCCACATGGGTTCCACTTTTGCTGCACAACATACGTTTAAGAACGACACTTACTATACGGTAAGTAACTGTTCTTTATGGGCTTTATGATGCAGAGATTACTGGGTGAAGTTGTCTGTCCTGTGTTATTGAGGAGGTGAGACTAAGGCCATGTCTACGCTGCTGCGATCGATGCAGCGGGGGTCGATTTACAGGGTCTAGCAGAGACCTGCTAAATTGACCGCAGAGTGCTCTCCGTCGATTCTGGTACTCCACCGGAAAAAGAAGATTAATGTAAGTCAACAGGAGAGCATCTCCCGTCGATGCAGCACGGTGTAGACACTGCAGGAAGTCGACCTAGGCTACGTTGAGTCCAGCTACTTTATTCATGTAGCTGGAGTAGCATAACTTAGGTCGACTTACCGCAGTAGTGTAGACAAGGCCTAAATGATCACCATGGTCGCTTGTGGCCTTAAAATCTATGAATTTATGGAAGAGACTCCTGATTTTGCTTGTGTTATTGAGACCTGCTGAATGATACTTTTGCCTCAGTTCTCTCCTGCAGGGTACTTGGTTTCCTTTTTGCCTTTGTTTAAGCCTGCTTTTGTACTCTTCCAGCGATACCACACACCACCTCGATCACGATCCTGTTCTGAATCAGATGATGATGAGAGCAGTGAAACCCCTCCTCATTGGAAAGAGGAGATGCAGAGGTTAAGAACATACAGACCACCCAGTGGGGAGAAGTGGAGTAAAGGAGATAAGTAAGATCTTTACTACAAATTTTAAGTTGTTATATGTGTTATTTGTCTTGTAAAATGAGAAGATACTCTCTTCAAGTTCAGAATAATAAAAATAGAAAAGACTTATTCCATAACCTTTCCGTATTGTTACTATGCCATGGTCTCTCTTGGAAGCACAGTCAAAAAGAAATATATCAGATCTTGTAAACAGTCCTTATACAGTTATAAATGTTTCAACAGAAGCAGCTCTATGAAAAAATTCTGATGACTTGGTAACTGTGGTGTGAATCTTGTTATACCATCAGAATATTCGGTTTTCTGCATTTATGTATCTGATGGTTATTGAATAATAGTAACATATTCGTCATAAACAAAACATCCCAATTGCTATGAATTCCTTCGGCCTGTTAATATATTGTAAGATTGTTTGGTAGAGAAGCACAAAAAAAGTATGAGAAAATGGTTAAGCTTGGATTTCAACATAGCTTATGAATCTATAGTTCTCCTTCAAATGATTGTGCACACTTACATTCCAATCCACGTGTTCATGCATGCAGTGCACTTGAGTCAGAGACTTTTGCCAGCAGTCCCACTATGCAGTGCATGTGTCTCTGTTCTTGTTCTCTCAGGCAAAGACATAAAAGGGGCCTGGCCACCTCCCTCTCAGTTCCTTCTCACTGCTCACAGTAAGCATTGGAACTCCCTGTAGTATTTGCTTCAATTAGCCAGCATCTCTAAAAGATACGGAAAAAATCCCCAGGTGTGGAACCTGTGGAGCCGTTATCCCGGTCACAGATAGGCACAAGAGCTGCTTGATTTGTCTGGTTTAGATGAGGGACAAATGCTCTATTTGTACCTCCTTCCCCACCAGGACCAAAAACAGAGGAACTTTTGACTTAAGGTCCACCTTGTGAAAGAGGCCATGCATCTTGCATCATAGTTGAGCCCTGACCATGAGGCAGGGGACTCAGATTCAAGCAGAAGTGCCCCTCCAGCTCCTCCTGTTTCAAAACGCAAGTCCGCTGACAAACATCATGCTTTGTCTTCTCTGTCAGCTTCAACAAAGCGACCTGGGCATTCCAATGCTAATAAGACCTCAAAGTTTTGGTCTTTCCCCAGAAAATCTTCTGGTAAGTCCTCTGGTACCCATTTGAGGCTTCACAAATGTAAGTGCTCACCAGTTCCATATGAGGGAGCACGGTCAAGTCCAGTGTCTTCACCCATGATGGGTCTTTTGTTCTCGCTGACTAATATATATTGGTTAGCATGTAAATATTGTGTGTGTGGTATGCATTAAGCACAAATACTGTAACAGTGATATAACCTAAACAGGCCTTTACCATAATCTTGTTCACTTCCTATGCTAAGTGTCCCATAACACTTTGCATTTGCTGAAATCAGCATTTGTCACAAGCAGATAGGGAACTTGTCAAAATCAAGATACATTGGTTCTGTGTTTCAGTACAAGCTATGGAAATACCTTCACAGATCAGTACCTGGAATGCTAGTACCCAAAACCAAAGTAAGGAGGGAACAGAATAACAAGTTAGGGACGTGGAAGAAAGTGATGGGTTGGATTTTGGTGACGTGTAGTAAGAATGTGTAACTTGTAAAATCATATAAATAATACCAGCTGAAATGTGTAACTTGGGGGGCACACCTTCTGCATAAGATGAATATAACATTGCTTCATAGGACTGCTCTTCAGAGACTGGTATCCTATAGGACCTTTTTCCTGTACCATGTTGTTAAACTTTGACTAAGATTGGTTATTTGGTTTCTTGAGTATATTTCATAATGAACCAAAATGTGGTCATGCAATTGACTATACAATTTATCAGCTCTTTTCAGCTGTTTCAGTCTGCCTGTGCTCCACTGGCACTATTGACACACTTACCTGAGGTACCTTCCACCATGTAGGCCTTGTTGTCCTCAGGCGATCTCCTTTGTTTTTCCCTGCCAGACTCTCCTCTTCTACAACCAGTGACACTGTCTTCAGGGCCATCAGCGTACCTGGCACTGTGGGCACTATCTCTGTTTCAGTCATCTGTATGATGACTGTATGCAAAACCATACTCTGAAATGTCCCTAGCCTCTGTTTGCCAGAAGCTGGGAATGGGCGACAGGGGATGGATCAGCTGATGATTAACTGTTCTGTTCTTTCCCTCTGGGGCAGCTAGCATTGGTCACTGTCGGAAGACAGGATACTGGGCTAGATGGACCATTGGTCTGACGCAGTGTGGCCATTCTTATGTTCTTACGAGTTATGCTGGCATCATTGGCATGGATCACTTCATCTACATTCTGCCAACCCTTGCTTTCTTTGGAGCCCAATGTCTCTCATATCCAGGCCACCTAGAACACCAATGAGAACTGCTCCTCCATATTCTGAGATGGCTTACATTTCTTCTGACTCAAAAAGAGAAGAATCTGTCTCACCTTTGGAAGAATCTGTTGTCCTATAAGGAAATCCCTGCTTGGGGTCCCCCTTACTGGTCTTGTGCTGCTCCAAGAGACTCTAGATTTTCCTCACTCTAGAAAGAAGTCTCCTACTCCCTTGCTGCCAAAAACCTCTACTCATCGTCCTGCTACCATCCCTCAACCTGCTGTGCTGAATCCCATGGAAGAAGAGGAGGAATTAATGGAAGAATCCTTAGATCTTTCTTCTCCTATTTCTTCATCTTCTCCAGATAAGGCAGTCACACCAGAGACTTCATCTCCCCTCCAAGGACTTCAGAGTTTTTCACGACCTGATTAGGAGGGTTGACACTTCTCTGGCGGGGGGTGCAGTAGAAACTTGTATAAGAGAATCCACCACACTGTCCTAGTTACTTTACATCCCCCTCCCCTGGGAAGAGTTGCACTTCCCATCAATGAAGCATTACTGTAGGTAGCGAGAACTCTCTGGGAAACTCCAGCCTCTATACCACTTATGGGCAAGCTAGTGGACAGACAATACCAAATCCCTCAACAAGATTTTGACTGTTTCTTTACCCATCCAGTTCCTGAGTCTTTGGTGTTCACAGGTGCTAATGAACAGTCCCATCAGTCTCACCCTTAGGCTACTCCCAAGGATAAAGAATATGAGAGGCTGGATTTATACAGCCCAAATATTTCTTCCGCTGCCACACTTCAAATAAGAGTTGCTAATTATCAGGCTGTTTTGTCAAAATATAACTTTATTAATTTCTTTGCAATTTCTAAATTTGCTGACAAGCTGTCAGAGGAATATAAGGAATGGTTTTTAGTGCTGGTTTCAGGGGCATCTTACAGGATGCTGCTGATACAGCTTTGTGTTCCAAAGGCATTGCAATCTCCATGCTGTGTTCTTTCTTGCTACAGGTTTCTGGCATTTCAAGGTTGCTGCAGAACACAATAGAGGACTTGCCTTTGGAGAGTTCTGAACTGTTTGTTGCTAAAACAGATGACGCTATGCACACACTCAGGGACTGTCATGCAACACTTGGTTTATTAAGCATTTATACTCTGGTTTCCAAGAGGAAACTGTTTAGGCCCCAATCTTACTCCAGATCCTCTTTCCAACAGAGGTCATAGTATGCGTTCAAGAGAAGGTCAAGCCCTTCCCGACATAAGTAGCCATCTTAATCGGTGGGAGACCCTTCTCACGAGGCAGCTTCATCCTCCAAGCAATCATTTTGACTTCTTAGTCGAGGACAGCACACCAACTACATCTCCTCCCTGGATCGCACCTGTCCGGCTTTCAGTGTGCTTGGGAAAGCATCACCTCAGACAAGTGGGTGCTCAGCAGAGTGAAGGAGGGATATGTTCTCCAATTTACCTCCCTTCCTTTTCCCAACCCACCTTCCCCGTACCTTTTCAGTGACTCGTCTCACAAGACTGTTACTTCAAGAACGCCAGTCTCTTCTAGAATTGAGTGACAGAAGTTCCTTACCAACACAGAAGAAAAGGTTTCTATTCCTGGTACTTCATGGTCCCAAAGAGATCTGGTGGCCTTCACCCCGTTTTAGATCTAAGAAAGCTGAACCATTTCATCTTAAAAAAAAAAAAAAAAAATCAAGATCAGGCTGTTTACCCTCACTGCTTTTATCCCTTCCCTGGAGATTGGTATGCAGCACTCAGTTTACAAGACACTTACTTCCACGTTGCGATAAATTCCTAACAGGAAGTACCTTTGATTCTTAGCAGACATCAATCATTACCAGTATGCAATGCTTCCCTTCGAACTGTCATCAGCTCCAAGGGTCTTCAAGTGCATGGCAGTTGTAGCAGCCCATCTCTAGTGCTGGGGTGTTCAGATATTTTCTTACCATGATGATTGGCTAGTTCGTGGAGCATCAAGCGACCAGGTCCAAAACAGCATTCTAATCAGGCAGTTGTTCTCCCATCTGGGTCTGAAACTAAATTTGGACAAATCACAATTATAATCAACGCATATCCTTCATAGGAGCAGACTTTAATGCCAGGACAGCCAAGTTTTATCTTCCACATAAAAGATATCAGTCTTTAGCCTTCTTTTCCAAAACCCTGAATTCCTCCTACCCAATGACAACAGTGTATGCCTGCCTTCAGCTCTGGGCCACATGGCTTCATGCATGTACGTAACTCTGCATGCCAGAATTCACCTTACCTATCTGCAGGCCTGGCTCCATTCAATATATAGTCCTTCCCAGAACCCTCTGGACATACGGATTTGCGTACCTGCTGTGAGTGCTTCAGTCTATCGTTTGGTTGTTGGATCCCCACAATGAGTGCAAAATTATTCTATTCTTGTCCCCAGAACTGACTATGACTCTGATAACAGATGCATCTGCTGAAGGTTGGAGAGCCCATCTCGGTCAACTCTGGACACAAACTCTTTGGTCACTCCGGGAAGTTTCACTCCACATAGATGTGTAGAGCTACAAGCTATTCATTTGCCTACAAGATGTTTATGTCCACCATCGAGAACCAGGTGGTACAAGATTTTACATACAGCACCATCGCCATATTTTAGCTGAAGAAGCAGGGAGGTGGAAGATTGTCCCAACTGTGCCAGGAGGCTATGCTCCTATGGAATTTATGCATTCATCATGATGTTTCCCTAGAGGCCTTTCACCATCCAGGATTAAGAAACACACTTGCAGATTCCTTCATAGACCAACATAAGTGGTCAATCAGGAAAGATGTTCTCTTCCAGATTTTTTCACCAGTAACACATTTGTTTGTAACCAACCTGAACAACAAGTGTATGAGATTTTGCTTCAGGATGGGCTGCAACCCAGATTCCATCACAGATTCTGTTCTTTTTCCATGGTCCAGTTGTCTTCTATGTGCATTCCCTTCAATTTCTCTTATTCCGAGAGTATTCAGAAAACTGAAAAGTAACTTCAGTCTTGATGCACCAGCATGTCCAAGTTAGCATTGGTTCACAGCCCTTCATCAGCTCTCTGTTTGACCTCCGTTAACTTTGCCTCTAGTTGAGGATCTGTTGTCTCAGAACCAAGGTAAGTCTCTACATCCAAACCTCCAATCTCTCAATCTCATGACATGGATGATCTCTGGTTGAATTCTCATGAGAAATTGTGCTCTTAAGAGGTTCAGACCATCTTTGTGAACAGCAAAAAGGAATTCACTAGAGCCACATATGCAGGAAAATGGAAGAGGTTTTTGATTTGGGCACAATCTTAACATTTATCACCCTTCACACAGAGGCTACATATGTACTGGAGTACTTGTTGCCCCAAAATGGTCAGGCTTTCAGTTAGTTCTGTGAGAGTTCGCCTGCTTCTGTTTCTTCACTATATCCACCAGTAGATGGGGGTTCCATTTTCTCTAACCCTCTCATTTCCTGCTTTTAGAATCATAGAATCATAGAATATTAGGGTTGGAAGGGACCTCAAGAGGTCATCTAGTCCAATCCCCTGCTCAAAGCAGGACCAATACCCAACTAAATCATCCCAGCCAGGACTTTGTCAAGCCTGACCTTAAAAACTTCAAAGGAAGGAGATTCCACCACCTCCCTAGGCAACGCATTCCAGTGCTTCACCACCCTCCTAGTGAAAAAGTTTTTCCTAATATCCAACCTAAACCTCTCCCACTGCAAGTTGAGACCATTACTCCTTGTCCTGTCATCTGCTACCACTGAGAACAGTCTAGATCCATCCTCTTTGGAACCCCCTTTCAGGTAGTTGAAAGCAGCTATCAAATCCCCCCTCATTCTTCTCTTCTGCAGACTAAACAATCCCAGTTCCCTCAGCCTCTCCTCATAAGTCATGTGTTCCAGTCCCTTAATCATTTTTGTTGCCCTCCACTGAACGCTTTCCAATTTTTTCACATCCTTCTTGTAGAGTGGGGCCCACAACTGGACACAGTACTCCACATGAGGCCTCACCAGTGTCGGATAGAAGTGAATGATCACGTCCCTCGATCTGCAGGCAATGCCCCTACTTTTATACAGCCCAAAATGCCATTGGCCTTCTTGGCAACAAGGGCACACTGTTGACTCATATCCAGCTTCTCGTCCACTGTAACCCCTAGGTCCTTTTCTGCAGAACTGCTGCCTAGCCATTCGGTCCCTAGTCTGTAGCGGTGCATGGGATCCCTGAGCGCGGGGCCAGCAGCCGGGATCCCCCCTAGTTCTCCAGTAAAACGTTTAACCGATAGAATTTTAATCAGCTACATGAGTAGGATTTTTACATGCTATGTACATCCCTAGTAAACATCAGTTAAAAATTGTATGTTTGTTATAAAATTTAAAAAGTTTTTTAAATTAAGAAAACTGGGCATAGCAGTTTTCTGAAAGAACTTGTAATTCAGAAGCTATTTTGGTATTCTCAGTCCTTGCATAATAGAGATGACTGAACTAATCCATATGTGAATACAGCACTGTTCCTTAGTATGCCAAGGAAAGTTACCAAAGAGTTGCGGAAATACGCCTTCAGAAGAAAAATGTTTTGTACAAAGAGCCACAGCCTGTCTTCACTTCCAAGCCCAAGAACAGCTAGTGTTACAATCAACCAAACAGAAGCTTAAAGCATATGATGAAAAAAACAGCAATAAAATTTCTCTTACTGTATATTGCTTCGGTCAGAAGTGCATTCACCAATCCAGAATCTGGATTGATAGAGGAGCTCTGCTTACTGGCACATGCACAGAGGCAGCTTTTTGACATTCCCCCTTCCCCCCTTTTCCTTCCCCAGCTGGAAAGATTCCTGCTGAGGGGTGCTAGTCTAGTGGCATGGGCTGGGAGGCATCTTCAAAGTTTTTGTGAATAATACTGGAAAACCTTAGGGTACAATTCTTGCCCCACTAAAGGCAAGGAAAGCTTTTCATTGACTAAAGTGGGGGCAGGATTTCAGTTTAGTCTTGTTTAAAGTAATGGGGAGAGCAGCTGGCTTGGACATAATTTTTTTGAAAGGTCTATTCAGTGTTTACCCTCCTATGCCTGATCCTGTACCTGTACGAGATCTCAGTCTAGTCCTCTCCAAATTCATAAGCCCCTACCCCCCTTCCCCCCTTGAGTCTCTGGCTACCACCTCATTACCGTTACAGTGTATGAAAGTAGCCTTTCTGGTGGCAGTCACTTCTGCTAAGAGGGTTGTAGAACATCATCATTTTCTTGCTGATCCTCTTTTCATGGACTTCCATTAAGACAGTTTCCTTTAGATCACACCCTAAGATCGTGTCAGATTTCCATTTGAGTCAATCTATTCATTTGCCAGAGTTTTTCCTGAAACCTCTCTTTTAAAGCTGAGAACACTTTGTACATTGGATGTTCGTAGAGCTTTGGTGTTCTACTTGGATTTCACTAGAGTTCTCCCAGGCTTTTCACAGCTTATGCTGAGCAAGTTAAGGGTTAATCAGTGTCAACTGAGTGAATCTCACATTGCATTTTTGACTGCATTAAGTTCTACTGCAATCTTGCTGAAGTCTCTCCTCCACCAGGAATGACTTCACTCCATGTCTACTTCATCAACATTTCTGAGCAGTGTTGCATTTGCTGATGTCTACAAGGCAGCAATGTGGTTGTCTGTCCATATTTTTTGTGCTCATTACACCATCTCTCAAGCATCTCGTGACAATGCCAACTTTGGCAAGCCAATGTTGCAATCTCTGTTCAGATTATCTGAAGTCCCTCCACCTGTAAGGGAACTGCTTATGCATCACCTGTAGTGGAATGTATATGTGCACAATCACACAAAAGAGAAAAAACAATTCTTCTTTGAGATGTGTTGTGCACATATACATTCTAGGACCCTGCCACTTTCTCTGTTACTTTGGACATTCTGTTCCTTCACATTGTTGTACAAAGAGGGAGGCAGTAGCCATACCTGTTTCATGCCCTCACCCTAGAGCACGAGGAGAGCAGAGCACGTGCTCCACCTGGTGATACTCCTCACAAAAGTCTGACTCGAGTGCACTGGGTGCACAAACACATGCAGTGTATATAGGCACAATACATTTAAAAAAACAACAGTTACTGTACTGGTAAGCTACCATATTTTTTTTTTGGATGGTGAGATTGTGCACTATATAAGCCATTTACATCATTTAGTTTATCTGCATGCTGTAAAACTAATTATTTTAACTGATATTTGATAGCTACTTCTCATCTGGGAGATGATAGCTATCTAATAACTTCATAATTAATAAAGCCATTTCATATGTGAAAGGGAATTTTTTATAGTATAATAGGCTTTTTTAAAGATGTATATGTACTCTTGTGACAGAAACCCTTATTTATTACCAAATATAACATTCTCCTGTACCTAGTTTCATTCAGCACTCTGAAGACCCAATTGTATTGATATTCTATATTGGATGTAGAAAATAAGCAAACTAATTTTTAGGGAATTTCCTTTAATATTGTGTACTTTTTTTTTTTTTAAGGTTGAGTGACCCATGCTCAAGCAGATGGGATGAAAGAAGTTTGTCCCAGCGATCAAGGTCTTGGTCACATAATGGCTATTCTGATCTCAGTACCCTGAGGTATACCAGCCACCACAAAAAGCACCGAAAAGAGAAAAAGAAGACAAAACACAGAAAGAAAGCCAAAAAGCAAAAGCATTTCAAGAAACATAAACAAACTAAAAAAAAGAGACCCTCACCCTCATCAGAGGTAGAATCCTCTCGTTCTTCTATCAGGAGGACAAAGTCATCTCGGGATCGTGAGAGGAGGTCTCCTTCCTCATTATCTTCTAGACGCTCATCCAGAAGAGACTGGTCTAAATCTGACAAAGATGACCGGAGTTCATCAACTCTGTCAAGCAGAGACTCTCGATCATATTACAGGTCCAGGTGTAGATCCAGATCTAGATCAAGATCAAGGTCTTATTCCAGAAGAAGTTCTAGATCAAGAACAGCATCTAAACTGTCTCATTCTCGAAGCAGATCAAGATCTAGCACTAACTCCAGGCACCACAGGACAGTTTCAAATTCACCACGAAATACTACGGCAGAATTGAATGAAAATAAGCCAAACAAGACTGAACCTGTAAGAGCAGTAATACCACAGAGTGATAAAGTTGTAGTACAGCCTGTTGTAGCTGAAAATATTCCAGTTATACCTTTAAGTGACAGTCCTCCACCTTCTAGGTGGAAACCTGGACAAAAGCCCTGGAAACCATCCTATGAGCGAATTCAGGAAATGAAAGCTAAAACAACCCATGTAATGCCTACCCAAAGTAGCTACAATTTAACAAATATTAAAGAAGTTAATCCTTCCTCCTCCTCCTCCTCCCGTAAGCGACAAAAGAGTTCAGATAGTGATCGAAGTGATTATTCAAGGTCTCATAGTGAGAGAAGTTCGGATAGTTGGCTAAGATCAAGGAGCAGGTCTTCCCGAAGCAGATCCTACTCTAGATCTTATTCAAGATCAAGGAGTCCATCTAGTTCAAGATCAAGATCTCGGTCAACTGGTAGATCTCAGTCACCAAATAGATACCGCAGTGACCAGTCAGGTTATAGTGGGTCATCATCTTATTACTCTCTTAGTGATGACGATAGACATGGAAGCAAAAGGAAATCTGAATCCAGTGAGCAAAATTTCCAATCATTGAAGAAAAGGCAAGAGAGTAGCTCTGAAAGTAGCACAGTTGTCAGGAAGAGTAAAGCCTATGATGAGTCTTCTCAAGGACGAAAAGAAAGTGAGAGAAGATCATCTTTAGACTTTTCTACAGATAGCGAGCATTCTGTTAAAATACAGCCAGTCCAGGAAAAAGGAGGACATTCTCAACCAGAAGGAGACAACCAGAAAGAGAATAAAAACAATTTGACTGCTGACAGAAGTGAGGAGAAATCTAAGTCTGAATGGGACAGTGACCATTCAAAAAAGAAATCTTCGAGGGAGAAAACTTCTGAACAGCATAGAAGTGGTTCAAAGACAAAAAGAAAGACTTATTCAGGCAGTAAATGGGACTCGGAATCTAATTCAGAAAGAGGCGAGACTAGAAATAGTAGAGAAGATTCTAGGCCCTCATCCAGTAAAGAGGAAGGTGAGGCCACATCAGGATCTGATACAGCGCTCAGTCTTACCAAAAGCAGGGTGAAAACTAAATCAAATTCTTCAGAAGGTTTTCTGGATTCTTCTGACCATACTTGGAAAACAAGCAAGCAACAGTCCTCCTCTTCTGCATCTGAGAAATCCCACTCCAGTTTGCCAAATATTAAAGGAAAGTCAAAAAAACACAAACATGGGTCCAAAAAGAACCTCAAAAAGTCACATTCCAAAAAAGCCAAAGAGAAATCAAAGGATAAAAAAGAGAAGAAGCATAAGGTTCAGAAACAAAAAGAGCTTTTTCACTGGCAGCCTCCACTGGAGTTTGGGGAGGAGGAAGATGAGGACATGAATGAAAAGCCTGTTACCAGAGATGATAAAAAACAAAAGCAACTTACCAGGGACAGTAAAGATAAAAACCAAAAAGCTTATGAAAACAACAAAATGTGCAAAGATAAAACTGGAAATGGTGAAAAGTCTTGTGAAGATGAGAACCTCTCAAATAAAAACACTACGTGCGATACATCGCCAGATCATAGTCACCTTAATAAAGACAACAGTGATCACAACTATTCAGCCAGTACATTAAATTCAGAAATAAATGTGGCTACTTCAAAGAAAGGTGTTAAACATAGTGAAGAAAGTAAACAAAATGGATCAGAGGATGTTATGCAGACAGATGATAACATGGAGATTTGTACTCCAGATCGTAACTCTCCTGGGAAGGTAGTTGTGGACGTTTTGTCTCCTGTCATCCTGAGTGCTAAATCTCAAAATTTAAATATTAATGCAAACAAAGATTTACAGAATGAGAACCCTGGACCAGATACAGCCAAACAAGGAAACCGTATTAAACAACTGATCAATGTTAAAGAAGTCAAAAAAATAGGAATACAAGACAGTAGCTCCGTCACCATGGTCGCTACTGTGGAAAACACTTTGAAAACTGAAATAACTGAAAATATACAAAGCAGTATGATAGATAATAAATGGAAACCGTTACAGGGTGTAGGTAATCTACAGTCTGCTACTACTAGTAGTGCTGCAGAAGTTACAAACAGTACGTCAGCACCTGACTCTAAGCCACAAGGTTTAAGAATAGAAATAAAAAGTAAAAATAAAGTGAGGCCCGGATCTCTGTTTGATGAAGTTAGAAAGACAGCACGGTTAAATCGGAGACCAAGGAACCAAGAGAGTTCAAGTGATGAACAGTCTCCTCCAAGTAGAGATGACAACAGCCAATCCAGGAGTCTAAGTAGGTCACGAAGTAAATCTGAATCTAAATCCAGACATCGAACAAGATCTCTATCCTACAGTCACTCAAGAAGTCGATCACGAAGTTCCACTTACTCATATAGGTTAGCAATTTGTTATGAATCTCTGTTTTAGTAATCTACAGTTTTACTTAAACAGTAAGCAAACAAATTTGAGATAAAAGTGCAAGTTCTGTGTTGACAGGATCTCTCATTTTCCAACAGTAATGTGCTAACTAGAAACTAGCAATATATCTCTTCGCTAATTTTCAGTAAAGCATTTTATTTTTCAAGTTTATTTTGAAGTGTTAATTCTGTTTCCGTCACTATTCATTTTAATAATAATTCAGTATATGCTTTTCAAAGTTGTTTATCAATTATAGATCAAGAAGCTATACAAGAAGCCGAAGCAGAGGATGGTACAGTAGAGATCGGTCAAGAAGTCGAAGTAGATCTTACCACACTTACAAGAGTCATAGGTAAGGATACGATTTTGTCAGGAAGGTCACAGAAGTCATGGATTCTGTGACTTCAATGGATGTCAGTGACATCTTTGGCTTCAGCCCTGCTGCAACAGCAGGGCTGGAACGTTTATCAGGCCCCTCTTCTCTTTCCCCACGCCCCTGGTCTGGAGTAGTGTGGCTTTCAGCTCTTTGCCCCCCTCTTGGAGTCTCGCGGCTGAAGCGGCTCTCAGCCCCACCCCCTGCAGCGGAGCTTGGGCTGTCAGTTCCCCACCCACCAGCAGGTCACAGGCTTCTGTGAATTTTTGTTTATTGCCCATGACCTGTCCATGACTTTGAAAAATTCCTGTGACAAAATCTTAACCTTAATCATAGGTAAGTTTCTGTGATCGAGATAAGAACGCCCTGAGTATGTGTTTATCACAAACTACAAATCAGACACATCCTAGTAAGTTAAATTACTTTTTTTGATGCTGAGTTGTAGCTATGCAAGTGCATCCTGGAAGCTATCTACTCTGAAATATGTATGCTTTTTAAGAATAGAAACAGACTGTAACTGCTTATTTTTGAAGAATATGTTTAAATGTCATGCAATGTGGACAAGGAATATCCAAGCAAGTCACTTAAAATTTTTTTCTAATTCAGTACTTGGTCTGAATTTAATGATTAAAATGTATTTCTTTGATTGTGTCACAGTCGAACTTATAGTAGAAGTCGATCCAGAAGCAGTTCATATGATCATCACGGTCGATCCAGGTATGGATTATGATACTACACAACCACTGGGAACAAAGTAATTTTTATAATGAGCAAATATATTAAGACAGTGATATTGTTCAAAGTACATCTTTATAGTAAGCCATAATATAGCAAACTTAATTTCCTGAAATTAAATCAGGTTGTTTTAAAAGAGGAAAAGAGCAATCAGAGTGTCCAGATATCACAGGCATGGGCATGGTATTAGGCCCTGAAAAGAATTTAATTGATTGGTGCCCTTTACTGCTGTTTTCTACTCTTTTGTCCTCCGTTTTAAATCCCCCCCAAATTTTTCTGTTGTTTATTTTACAAGAGTATGGTCAAGGAGGGAAGTCAAGGCTTGATATTCTTGATACTTTGTGCAAAATTTGTAGACAGGTTTGTAAAATACTTTATTTTGTTTTAAAATATATTGAATTATTTTTTAAAAGTAAACCACTTATTTGGGTAAACCACTGCGTTGTGAAGAAACTTTATACTCTTCCTGATAAACATTTTATTACATTTACAATTATTTTGGCTTATTTGCCAAATCTTTCAAGTAGTAATAGAAATGTAGCAACAAAAATCTTTCCTTATATAAATGTCATCACAAGAAACATCCGAAATTCTAATTTTTATCATTTTAGAAAAGAACTTTCCAAAGTCTTCAATTATTTTTTTCCTGTTAAAGTAGGTCATATACTTATGATAGTTACTATAGCAGAAGTCGAAGTAGAAGTCAGAGGAGTGACAGCTACCGCAGATCTCGAAGTTATGACAGACGGTCCAGGTACGTAATTTTTCAGTGCCACAACTTCATAAACTTAACTGTACACAATTAATTTCCTTAGGTGCTTTATTGGAAGTTTATAAGGAACAACCTTTCAACAGATGCAGTCTTTTTCAAGTATAAAATGTACTGTTACTAGCAAATTTGTTTTATGGTAAATTAAGAACCAGAAATATAAAAAGATAACACAAACACACACAATCCCTACTTCAAGAATTCCAAAGGAAAGAGGAGCACAGAGGAATTTAAGAGAAGAGATAAATCATTGTACTATTATATGTAATCCATTGTGTGTATGTGTGGGTATGTTCATCTCTACACATGCATATACATATTTTTTAAAAATCTGTCACTTAATTCCCATTGGCTAAATCAGGAATAGTAATTGCAGGATTTAAATTTAACCATGCTTGTGCTTAAACGCCATAGGTATAAAGGACTGAAAACTACCCTGAGTGTCAAGATTCTACTGGATGGTAGATCTTTTTTAGCTAGACCTCAATGTCAGTACAAAAAACTTGTGAATGGGAGATGAAAAATAACTATGCTAACAGGAATGACAATCGAAATGATGCTTCCTGCAATGTAATTACAGCTACAATTAAAGTAACTGTGAGTGTAATTACAGTTACACTTCTATAGACTTCGGCTACATTCTTCACAGTCCAATTGCTGTTAAAGGTGACATTCCTAGCACATGTTTAAAAAAGAACCGTTGTCTACAAGCCTAGTGCTTTGCTGGTATTGCTGTCTGTACAGTGTGGTCCATGGTATAAATTTGGGACTATATAGCACCCTCAATCCACAATGGAATTCCTTGGGAGGTTTGCACAAAGATCAAGGGTGGAATATGATCTTTTGGTAGTAACTTAAGTTTTAGTTGTTCTCTCAACCAGCATCACTTGGTGGGAAAATGTGTCAGTGTTTAGTATTATCACTGTTTCTCTTCTTTCTGCATTCTCCTTTCATTTTCATTCCCCAATTTTCTTGTTTCCTCTGTATTTCTCTACTTGTAACAATTCCGTTTCTAGCCTGTGGACATTACTCCCACCCCTTCCCCATCCCAACCATTGGTGACATAGGGCTTGTCTACACGGTGCAGTAATGCACACCAGTGAGGTATGAATTCTAACATTCACCAGTGTGTTGCATGCTAACTGGCCTGTGTAGACCCTGCTGGTGTGAGCTCAAAGTTTCCTACTGTGCACTAGAGAACTTTTAGTGCACATCAACAGGGTCTACCTCAGTCAGTTAGTGCACAACACTAGAATTGACACCCCACTGGTGTGCATTACCACACTGTTAAAGTTAAGTTTCATTATGCATTAATGTTGATATCCTCATGAGGATAATGGAGAGTGGGAAGTAGACCCCTCTGAATCATTGTTTCAGGCTGCCTGCAAACATCAGGAAGACAACATTGGATCAGGGTACATTTACTTGCATTTGGAAGGTTTTCTTCACAACCAAAAGGGCCAAAAAAGAACATCAAGCAAGTTGCATCCTGGCCACTGGCCAAGTATTCAACACTTCTGGTTTATACAGCCCGGAAGTGCCTATTCTCATTTTGATATGCTGATATTTCCAAAACCTAGTTTTATCATTTCAGGGGGCCCAGTCTTGCAAACCCCTACTCACTTGTTGATTTGATACTGCTCACATGAGGTAAGGGTTTTGCAGGATTAGGCCCTTGGAGAAAACACAAGTAAAAGAACTGTAAGGATCCATTCAAAAAGACTCTGCCTGTTCAGCCTGTGCTAGCTCACTGAACTGAAGCAAAACAAAATATATTTTTTAGTTCTGCTTCCAAAATTTAGTTACTGTGCATGATATCCTGGCCACACTGAAGTTAATGGCAAATGCCCTGTTGACCTCACCGCAAACAGGATTTCACTGTGGAAATTTAGCAACGTTTTGGATGTAACAAATAGGCTTAGAAATGATGAAGCTCTATCAAAATGATCACATTTTCAATGGAATCATAGAAGATTAGAGTTGGAAGAGACCTCAGGAGGTCATCTAGTCCAACCCCCTGCTCAAAGCAGGACCAACCCCAACTAAATCATCCCAGCCAGGGTTTTGTCAAGCTGGGCCTTAAAAACCTCTAAGGATGGGGATTCTACCACCTCCTTAGGTAACCCATTCCAATGCTTCACCACCGTCCGAGTGAAATAGTGTTTCCTAATATCCAATCTCGACCTCCCCCACTCCAACTTGAGACCATTGCTCCTTGTTCTGTCATCTGCCACCACTGAGAACAGCCAAGCTCCATCCTCTTTGGAACCCCCCTTCAGATACTTGAAGGCTGCTATCAAATCTCCCCCTCGCTCTTGTTTTCTGCAGACTAAATAAGCCCAGTTCCTTCAGCCTCTCCTGGTAAGTCATGTGCCCCAGCCCCCTAATAATTTTTGTTGCCCTCCGCTGGACTCTCTAGTTTGTCCACATCCTTTCTGTAGTGGGGGCCCAAAACTGGATGCAGTATTCCAGATGTGGCCTCACGAGTGCCGAATAGAGGGGAATAATCACTTCCCTTGATCTACTGGCAGTCCTCCTACGAATGCAGTCCAATATGCCGCTAGCCTTCTTGAACACAGGGCACTTGTTTTGACTCGTATCCAGCTTCTCATCCACTGTAATCCCCAGGTCCTTTTCTGAAGAACTGCCGCGTAGCCAGTCAGTCCCCAGCCTGTAACAGTGCATGTGATTCTTCTGTCCTAAGTGCAGGACTCTGCACTTGTCCTTTGTGGAACTTCATCAGATTTCTTTTGGCCCAATCCTCTAATTTGCCTACGTCCCTCTGTATCCTATCCCTACCTTCCCCCGTATCTATCACTCCTCCCAGTTTAGTGTAATTTGCAAACTTGCTGAGGGTGCAATCCATCCTATCATCCAGATCATTAATTAAAATGTTGAACAAAACAGGCCCCAGTACCAACCCATGGGACACTTCGCTTGATACCAGCTGCCAACTAGACATCGAGCCGTTGATCACTACCTGTTGAGCCCAACAATCTAGCCAGGTTTCTATCCACCTTATAGTCCGTTCATCCAATCCATACTTTTGTAACTTGCTGGCAAGAATACTGTGGGAGACCATATCAAAAGCTTTGCTAAAGTCAAGATCTATCATGTCCACCTCTTTCCCCATATCCACAGAGCTAATTATCTCATCATAGAAGGCAATCAGGTTGGTCAGGCATGACTTGCCCTTGGTGAATCCATGTTGACTGTTCCTGATCACCTTCCTCTCCTCCAAGTGCTTCAGAATGGATATACATTGTGTTCCTGTAGAAGTTTCCAGAGATATTTTTTTCTCCTCACCTACACTCATCTCCTAAGATTTGGATTGCCACAGTTTTGAACTTGAAACAAAAAGATTGAAATCTGATTTGTAAGGAGTTTTAATCTTTTTTCTTTTCTTTTTTTTTAAATTGTAGGTCTTATGGCTCTGACAGTGAAAGTGATCGCAGTTACTCTAACAACCGAAGCCCCAGTGAAAGCAGCAGATCTAGCTGAAAATGTCTCCTGAGCAATGTAGATTGTATTTAGTAATTCTATGTAAATGTTGTAATACCTTTGTTCTGTCAGTGTCACAAGTGAAAGTGAAGGATGTTTACTGAGTGAGGTGAAACTTCCTTATTAGCAGTGGATTCATTTGACTGGCTGCATTGAGGAATGGACATTTTGAGCACAACTCACTAAGGTTTTGGGTTTTTTCCCTTATGTCAAATGCTACTGTAACAAACTATGAAGACTAACTTTATTTGATTGAATCACATTTTCCAAGCCATGAAATTACATTTATATACATTTGCTGTTATTCCTTTTCTGAGTGCAGCAATCTGTACTGTCTCAAAATATCCCTATAAATACCGGAGGGCTCTCAGCCTATTATTTTGAAATAAATGCTGATAACTATAAAACTTTGAAGAAAAATATTTGTAAAGGCTGCCATCTGTATATTTTATTAAAATGCTAATTTTTAAAAGCTGGCTGTCAGTTCAGTGGTGTCTTGTACATACTTCTTATAAACCATAGATTTGATTAACAGTAGCAAGGTGATGAAAACAGACTGCCACACTGTCTTAACACTCAACCCGTTTGTACCTTGCTATTGCAGAGGTATGAGGAAACGGGTGAGATATTGTATACCATGCCGATTGTAATAATTAGGCACAATGTGCAAAGAAAAGGGTGATGAATCAGAGTTCATTCTTAATATCCAACTTGTTGTCTAAGAACTTAAATGTTTTTAAGTGATTTTCTTTGTGATAATTAGCCCAATGTTTAAGACCCCAGGAAAAAAATTGCTTCTAGGCAGTCCTATTTCAATTCATGCTGCTGTGCGTGGAGCACATCAGTTTGTCTTTGAAGTTGAACATTATAAATCTTTGAGTCACATTACGAGTCCATGAAAATAGACATGAAAATTAGTTTTGACAGATTAAATCATAATGGCCCATTCCAAAATGTTTGTGGGTAAAACATTGTCTTCTAAGTTAGGATGTATCTCTTCTATCTTCGGGAGATATCATTGTGTGGTTCTTGGACTATTTATTAATCTGTAATATGGCATTGCTATAAAAGTGATATGCTTAATAAAAAGTATCCACAGTACTTTGGAAGTTTAATACCAAAAGTAAGTCCACATTATGGACAAGTGGTTTGCAAAAGTTATGTTGAATAATTTTTGCGAAACTCTGGTTCAACTGATTTAAAATTACTTGTAAATAAATACATTTTTCATTGTTTAAGAATTTGTATACTAAGAAATGATTTTTTTTATTGAAATGGCAGTAATAAACTCTGGGTTTATAATGGAAAAGCTGACAAATATAGCTTTAGCAGTGCTAATGAGTACTGCAATGTACTATAGTAGCTTGCTTTATTAACTTTCTGTAATATTTTGAGATTGTTTACTTTTCTCAAATGTTTTGCAATAGTGAAAATTATTTTTTTTTATCTCATCAGGAGCTTTGAACTGTAAAAAGTTGTCTTTTTTTCTTAGTTAATACAATAATTTTTGATAGTATTAAATTACTAAAAATTAGTCTTCAGGCGCTCAACTGAAACATGCAAAGGAAATTCAAAAAGAAGCTTGAAAATTGAATGTCATACTCCACTTACCCTCTGTGCATAGATAAGAGGGGGCATTTAGTTTGCAAGGTCCTGGGATACCTAGAACTGAACTAATTGAGATCTGAATATCCAGTTTTCAAACATAGGTTCAAATGAGGTTCTTAATCCCAAAAGTTAAGATTAAGCCCTTCTAACACTTATGGTAGCTTTAAAAGAAAAAGCACACCCACAGTCTTTTAAATCCATATTTTGTAAGTTCTTGAAATATACATTCAACTGAAGCTAAAAATAGTTGTGTTCTAGCAGGTCATGCAGGTTTACAGAAATTTTTCTAATAAAGTTGCAACCTGCTAATCAGAATCATGAATGAATATGTCATTGCTAATTCAAAACAACAACGTTATTTGGTGCAGATCCATCATTTTAAATGCAAAAGTAAGTGAATATGTCACCTTATTTGCAAGGGATTAATTCATATTAAATTTTCACTTTATTTTGAGTGCTAAACATGAAATAAGGCATCCAAAATCTTAAACACTGCCATATCACATGGGGTAAAAACAAAAAGTGTTCCCAGGCTATAACTTTTGTCACGTTTCACGCTAGAGTTGACTTTTAAAGCTAGAAAAACGGGGTGCAGTAGAAATACTGTCAACTAATAATTATACCAGTCCAAAGCATACTGCTAGAACGTTATATTTTTATGGTTCACATCAGCAATTGTCAGCTTTATAAAGGGATTCACTCTGTATTTTAGGATTTTTATTTTAAATATGGTATTATGTCGAATTGTCCTAATAGAAAATGCACTATTGAGCGTTTTTATAATGTTCTGTTTACTTACTGCAAATTTGTTATTCAGAAGCAGGTGGTGGTCAAAAATATCAATAGAATTTTTGTACATATATGCAAACACTGATTTCTTTACATTTGAAAAAATTCCTCTAGTACTTAAGAGGGGAACTTAAAGAAATTAAACGTATACTTCAAGTTCTATATCCATCTGTGTGGTTTTTTCTCTCTAAAAGACTACAAGTTGTCTTTTCTCTTCCTGATCTATATAGGAAAGGATTCTTACATCTGTGTAGTGAATTTACATAATAACTGCATGAGGAACAAATATTTTGAAAAGTTTTGAAGTGAGGAAGTGGTCAGTCACCAAATCAAGATATGTAAAATGTGCATATTCTTTGTGAAAGAATACACTTAACAGATCTTCGCTGAAATTGTCTCACTTTAAATGCTGAGCTAAATATTCTTTCCCAAATACACATTGCCACATCATTTGTGTAATACTCGAAACGTGAGGATTAGCTGTAGTCAGCAGATATAATGTCTTAGTTTGCTAAGCCATTAGTCTTTTAGAACTTCTGTTCCAGAAAAACTAGATTTTACTGGAAATATCAGCTTTGTCTTAATGGAAAGGCTAATTGCCACTGTATATAGTAAAAATGGATTTCCTGCAGGGAGTGGCAAATAATAGCATGCATCTGTGGTGTTAGATCTAGTCTCTGGCACAAGCTGGCAGACCTGTATTTTCTACATTGTGGGCCAAAACATGATCTCTGTCTTTTGGTATAAACTGCAAGCAAAAGTCAATGGAATCCATAGATCCTGTGGCCAGGCGGGACCACTGTGATCATCTAATCTCACCTCCTATATAACACAGGCCATAGAAGTTCCCCAAAATAATTCCAAGAGTAGATCTTTTACAAAAAACATCCAATCTTGATTTGAAAATTTAGTGATTGAAGATCCCTCATGACCCTAGGTAAATTGTTCCACCAATTAATTACTCTCACTGTTAAAAATTTACATTTTGTTTCCACTCTGAAAAGTATACTACTATAAGACCAGAATCCAGCCCTGCATATTTATTTCTCTTTAATCACTGTTTATAAAATTAGAATGGTACCTGGAGATAAACAGTGGACAGAGTAGGTTTTACAGCTTAAAAAAATAATGTAGTTGTCATCCAGGGATGCATTGTTAGTTTACAGAGTAACAGCCGTGTTAGTCTGTATTCACAAAAAGAAAAGGAGTACTTGTGGCACCTTAGAGACTAACCAATTTATTTGATCATAAGCTTTCGTGAGCTACAGCTCACTTCATCGGATGCATACTGTGGAAAGTTTAGAAGATCTTATTATATACACACAAAGCATGAAAAAAATACCTCCTCCCACCCCACTCTCCTGCTGGTAATAGCTTATCCAAAGTGACCACTCTCCTTACATTGTGTATGATAATCAAGGTGGGCCATTTCCAACACAAATCCAGGGTTTAACAAGAACGTCGGGGGGGGGGGGGGGGGGTAGGAAAAAACAAGGGGAAATAGGCTACCTTGCATAATGACTAAGCCATTCCCAGTCTCTATTCAAGCCTAAGTTAATTGTATCCAATTTGCAAATGAATTCCAATTCAGCAGTTTCTCGCTGGAGTCTGGATTTGAAGTTTTTTTGTTGTAAAATAGCGACTTTAATGTCTGTAATCACGTGACCAGAGAGATTGAAGTGTTCTCCGACTGGTTTTTGAATGTTATAATTCTTGACGATTGAATTGGAATTCATTTGCAAATTGGATACAATTAACTTAGGTTTGAATAGAGACTGGGAATGGCTTAGTCATTATGCAAGGTAGCCTATTTCCCCTTGTTTTTTCCTACCCCCCCCCCCAGACGTTCTTGTTAAACCCTGGATTTGTGTTGGAAATGGCCCACCTTGATTATCATACACATTGTAAGGAGAGTGATCACTTTAGATAAGCTATTACCAGCAGGAGAGTGGGGTGGGAGGAGGTATTTTTTTCATGCTTTGTGTGTATATAATAAGATCTTCTAAACTTTCCACAGTATGCATCCGATGAAGTGAGCTGTAGCTCACGAAAGCTCATGCTCAAATAAATTGGTTAGTCTCTAAGGTGCCACAAGTACTCCTTTTCTTATTGTTAGTTTAGGGCATCATTCCATAAAATTGAAATATAAAACCCTAGAACACTCTTACAAAGTACTTTGTAAGTACCTATGTTCAAATATAGTAGAACCCCATTTTAAAGAAAGCTAAATTTGGTTCAGTGGGTTATGTCTTCATATTTCTGGCTGTTTTTATTAGATGATCAACTACATGGCATCCAGACTGCTCTAGCAATGTAGCTCTGTAGAGGATACTATCTTCAGGAATATACAATTACAGGTAAGCAATTTCCTTTTTAATATGCCTAAGGGAGGAAAATAACAACTTTGGGCATAATGGAATCCATCACATGAATAACTAGCTCTTGTGCTATAAACAGTTTAAGGAGCAGCAACATAAATGCAGTTTTTCTTTTTTAAATAGATTTGCACATGAAGAGGTCTTTAGTTCCTCCAGTATCACCTTTACATGAGGGCTATTTGTGTCCTTGTTCTGGGTGGTAAGCAGCATTTTAAAATGCTCTAGCTGAGGATCATCCACTGTCTGACAGTGTATTAAATTTCTGTTGATGGCCTTACGTGGTTCATCATGATCATGCTTACCATTTGGAGCAGAACGCAGCATTTAGATGACCTTGAGCTGCAGTGTGCTGGAACCCATCTGGTGTAATTTCCAACATGAATGCTGCCTAGGATTTAATCACAAGAAGATAAAGCATCAAATTTTCCTCCAGTCATACACCAGTACCAACAACTTTTTGCACTAATATGGTTGTGAAACACACTTATCCACCTGCATTTTAGGATAGTTTTTATTTATTTATAGGAGGTTAAATCTCATATTAAAATTTTATAAACTGTTAATTAAAGGGACCAATTTCTGCCTTTAATTATACCCATTCAACCTGAAGTCAATGGAATTGCATGGGTATAACCAGCTAGAATGTGTACTAGTGTTTTATAAAGCTAAAACACTGGTACTTGGGTGGGGGGAGGGGGTGTATGTGTATATATATATATATATATATATATATATATATAAATATAATTCCTTACTGTTTTGCAATCTGTCATATTTAAAGCCCTTAAAGGTGATCTGCAAATGTTTTTTTTTAATTGCACTTATTTAACATTGATAGTACCCAGGGGCAAGCCATGTTGAGCCCCCGTTATGCTAAGCGCTGCGTAAAAAATATAAAATGAAAGTCCCTGCCCCAAAATGCTTATAATCTAAAAGACAAGACATAATAGGTGGCTGAGGCAAACAAGCACATGGAGGGGACAGGTCAGTGGCCCTTTTTGTGTTTCCCATGATGTAGAAAATTCTAGTCAGGGTTTATTAAAGTGTGTTTTGGTTTTGGTCTGTTTAATTTGCCCTTTAAGGGCATCAGGATCGGCAGCTCTGGTCTTCCCTGGCTTTGCTGGAAGACTTGTTGGAGAATGTAGGCTGTTGGCACTTGCACCTTACGTGTAGTACGGCTACTCTTTAACAAAGGCTTGTTCTTCTAGGAAGGTCCCTGTGGGTGCTCCACTTTAGGAGAATCTGCACTTGTAATCGGAGATTTTTAGCAGCAGCACCTAGCTGAGTCACAGAGGCGCTGTCCCCGTCTAGCGCCGCCCCCTGACAGTTACATAGTGCTCTGTGACCAACCCCGCCTCAGTTCCTTCTCTCCCGCCCTTGGTTTGAGACGGGGCATTTGGCAGCGCCTCTGCGCTTTATCTTTATCCTCGTTTGACTTTGGAATACTAGTTTGTTAATTAGTAATTTAGTTTACTACCCTACCTCTTCCCCGTTTATTTAAAAAAAACCTCTTAACTTTAGGAATTTAAGTTTCAGTTATTAGGACACCCGATAGTATAGAAAAGTTACCCTCCCTCATGGGAGAAACCATATTCTAAGGGGCATGGCCAGCTCCCCAGGTTTTAAATATTGCTTCATTTGCTGGTCATCAATCCTGGTTTCTGACGGGCTTTCCTTTATCCAGCAACGAGGATGATCATGACGAAGGGGAAATCTACTCCTCACATCAGTCCTTGTCTATCCACACAACTACCAGACCAGGTCCACTAGAGCACCACAAATACCACCCCAGACCTGAAATTCCAGGATGTTGCAGACACCCATCGATGCCACCACCAATGCCATTCCCATCACAGTGGCCTTACTGCGGCCCATGGGCAGCATACCACCAACTCTGTGCTAAGCCTCCCAATTCACAGAGAGAGAGAGAGAGAGAGGGTAAGGTATTCCCCATCACCCTCTGTACCTGGACCCTTTGAACCTCCAGAAGAGGCAGTTGAGGAACTGGGTTGACTTTGGATCAAGAAGGTAACCCCAGGTACCAATTTTTCCTCCTCCTTCTCCGGATGAAGCTATTATGCCCTCACCACCCATGACGGGGAATGACTTTAAACAGTTCCAGAATTGTTTGAGGATCACTGATTCATTAGAGTTTATGTTGGGAGAAGTTGCAGAGTCCCAACAAAAGCTGTTGGACATCCTCCAGACTTCAACTTCTTCCAAGATTGCCCTACCAATATGTGAGGCTCTCGTGGACCTGACCAAGACCATCTGGCAGACTCTGGCATGGAATTTTTGTTCACATCCCAAACCAAACTCTCTGGTGGTAGAGGCCATGAAAGAAAGGGTCAGACAACAACACTCCTGAACCACCCCACATGACGGGGACTGGAAGCAGTTGGACCTTTTTGGACATAAGGCCTGCTTGTCAGCAGCCTACAATTTAGGATTGCCAATTGCAAGGCATTGATCGCCAAATATAATTACACAAATTATTCAAAAATGTCTGAATGTATTGGTTTTTCTACCTGAGAACAAAAAAGAGCAATTCAAAGCAACCGTCTTGGAGGCCCACCTTCTTGCTTGAACAGCCTTACAAGCCTCACTGGACTCTGTAGACACAGCAGCACGTTCCATTGCCAGGGCTATAGTTATGCAACAAGCTTCCTGGCTCCATCTCTGGGTTTCCCAAAATTGGTACAATCTACCTTCAAGGATCTTCTGTTTGAGGGCCCGAAGCTATTCGCGGCCAAGACGGATGAGTTGCTTCACTTTAAAGGACTCCAGGGCTTCCCTCAGATCCTTGGGTATTGACAAACCTACTCAAAAGGAAAAAACGGGGGAAATATTACTCAGCGTAAAGAACCTAATCTGTGCCCTACCCCCAACCTCAGAGGCAATATGACCTGCAGAGGCAGAGATCCAATAGAGGAGACCACTCCCTTCTCAGCCCTCGACATCCCAACAGCCTCCCTCTAAACAACAGTTTTGAGGGTTTGGCCAAGGACCTGAAACATCTCCCACATCTTCTATTGCTGGAATCATCCGATACCA
Source organism: Lepidochelys kempii (assembly GCF_965140285.1). Taxonomy (NCBI): domain Eukaryota; kingdom Metazoa; phylum Chordata; order Testudines; family Cheloniidae; genus Lepidochelys; species Lepidochelys kempii. Next base: position 262,118,377 of record NC_136381.1, read on the forward strand.
TCCACCCATTCAGAGACTGTCTGACTCCATCCACCCAATGTGGCGAAACATCACATCAGATAAATGGGTACTAGAAATCATCGAGACTGATTATTCCATCCAATTTACCTCCATCCCCGCAACCCATCATCCCTCCCCGTCCCTCTCCAGGGACTCTTCTCTACATCTACTACGACAGGAGGTAAACCATCTCAAATGCCTGGGCATAGTAGAACCAGTACCAACATAACACAGAGGGAAGGGTTTCTACTCCCATTATTTTCTCACCCAGAAAAAAACCAGAGGATGGAGGCTCATTCTCGACTTAAGAAGACTCAACAAATTCCTGAAGACCCAGCAATTCAGGATGGTCACACTAGCAATAATAACTCCAGTACTGTAACAAGGAGACTGGTTCTCGGCCCTCGGTCTACAGGATGTATATTTCCACATAATGATACATTCTTCACACAGGTGATTTCTCAAATTTGTTCTGGCAAAGATCGCTACCACTACAACTTATTTCCATTTGACTTGTCTACAGCTCCACAGGTATTCTCGAAAATCCTCACGATGGTGGCGGTTCACCTCCACATACAAGGGGTCATAATATTCCTCTATCTGGACGATTACTTACTCAAAGCCTCAACTCAGGAAGAGACCCTAGAAGCTACCCAAAAGACAGTAGCTCTCTTCATACAGCTGGATCTAAAGATAAACCAACAAAAATCAGTGGTCACACCTGTGCCGAGACTGCAGTTCACTGGGGCCTACCTCGACTCTCTGGAAGCTACAGCCTCTCTGCCCCAGCACAGATTGCCCACTCTAGTCAACCTAATTGCTATAACACAAGCAGCCCACAGACACTGGCCAGGATCTTCCTCCACCTCTTAGACCATATGTCAGGAACGACATTTGTCATCAAGCATACTAGACTACACATGCAATGCAAGCATGGCTCAGGACAGTATATGTTCCACATAGACACAGTACAAACAAGCATCTTACAATGGCAAGCAAGGTAAAAAAAATAAAAATAAAAAATCATCTCTCCATTGGTGGACTCAACCACATAACGTCTATACAGGAGTTCCCTTCGCACAGACCCATCCAGCGATGATACTCACAACAGACGCCTCTCTGCTGGTGGGGAGGGGCGGCCACACCTGTGCAACCACGTGATCCAAGGCTGTTGGTCCCCTTGGAAGCAACATTACACATAAAGCTCCTGGAGCTCTGGGCAGTCCTCAGTGCATGTTCACATTTCCTACCCATGATAAGGGACAAGGTCATAAAGGTGCTGACAGACAATGCCACTTGTATGTTTTATATAAACCACCAAAGAGGTAAGCCCAAGCCCCAGTCCTGAGCACCCCCCTCAAACCCAGAGCCCCCTCCACCCCAAGCCTCTCATCCCCAGCCCCACCGCAGAGTTTGCATCCCCAGACGGAGCCCTCACCCCCCCTGCACCCCAATCCGCTGCCCCAGCCCAGAGCCCCCTCCCACACACTGAACCCCTCTACCCCAGCCGGGAGCCCCCTCCTACACCCCAAACCCCTCTGCCCCAGAGCCCGCACCCCAACCCGCTGCCTCAGCCTGGAGCCCCCTCCCACATCCTGAACCCCTCATTTCTGGCCCTATCTCAGAGCCTGCACCCCCAGTTAAGCCCTCACCTCCCGCACCCCAACCCCCTGTCCCATCCCAGTGAAAGTGAGTGAGGGTTGGGGAGAGTGAGCAACAGAGGGAGGGGGGCTGGAGTGAGTGCAGGCAGGAACTTGGGGAAGGGGCAAGGCCTCTGAAGGGGCGGGGCTAGCATATTTGGTTTTGTGCATTTAGAAAGTTGGCAACTCTACGCCTGACAAGTGGGAGAACTGGGGGCCCTCATGGCATATCCCCCATACACAATTTTTTTCAAAAACAAAGTTACCCTATGACTACATTCCAAGTTCCTACCTAAAATAGTTCCATCATTCCATTTGAATCAACCCATCCATCTCCCATCGTTCTTCCCAAATCCTCACGGGAACAAACGCAATGCTTCATATTCTGGACATCCGAAGGGCACTAGCTTTTTACATTGAAAGGACAAAGTCTTTCAGAAAGTCACCAAAGTTTACTTCTTTCCATCACAGAACAATCTAAGGGAGACGCTGTATCCAGACAAAGGCTGTTGAAATGGATCTCCAGCTGCATTGACTTTTGCTATCGCCATCAATGGCTCCAACCCTCCCTGGGGACCTGGACACGTTCCACCAGAGCTCTCTCTACATCAGTCACCTTCCTCAACAATGTGCCCATTGTGGACATCTTCAGAGCAGCAACCTAGGCACCAGCTCGTATGTTCACACAGCACTATGCCACAGAGCAGCACTCGACATCAGTGGTTTTATCATCTGCCACGACTGCAACGCCGAAGCCCCTCCCTTCCACTGAGGGACACGGCTCTACCGTCACCTAAAGTGGAGCATCCCCAGGGACATCCCTTGAAGAAGAAGAGAAGATCACTCACCATGTGCAGTAACTGAGATTCTTTGAGATGGTTGTCCCTGTGGGTGCTGCACTACCCTCCCTCCTCCCCTCAACTTCGGAGTTTTCATGCTAGTGACTCTGCAGTAGAGAAGGAACTGAGTAGGAGTTGGTGTCACAGCGCTATGTACCCGCCAGAGATGGTGTGAGAGGGGATCAGCACATGTGATACCCAGCCAGGCACTGCTACTACAAATCTCTGTTTACAAGTGCAGGAGCACCCACTGGACAACCATCTCAAAGAACCTCAGTTAATGCATAGAGTGAGTAACCAAAGGGTTAATTGTCACTGAAATTAAAGTTCACCCCCCCAAAAAAGAGTTTAAAAGTTTTAAACCATATTTAAGGGAAATGTTAATGATTCCCCCCGCATCAGCAGTAGATCTAGGCATTTCTCATTAGCTTTCATCAGTCATGGAGCAATAGATCATCACACCCAGTAGAGCAGATTTCCCCTGCATACCCTGTTGTGAAATGGGATGGACCTGTGGCTGGGATTATTAAAGGAGCTGCTAGGGTTTAGGATTGCAACTCCCCCTGAATTGTTAAATGCGCTTGCTCTAGTTTGCTTGAACGGCTGAATTGTGAAACCTTTGTGTTGGTGATCATCACTTACTGATGGGTGTCAGTCCATTCCAACCAAGTGCTCACTCGTATGAGTTAAGGGCTCCTCGAGCTGCCTCACAGTGACAATAGGGACCCTGTCATGAATCCGGACCATCTTCTCTGCAAAGTAAGATGAAAGCTCCTGATGGCAGGAAACATTAGACTGAGCCCTGGGGAAGACAGCTCAGCTTAATCAGATGGCTCCCTGTCTGTGGCTGTTCTGGTGATAGGGAATTCACAGCTGTTATGTAACAGAGGAGAGACGAGACCTCCAAATCCTCACCAGAGCCCTGGCCTTCAACTGTAAAATCTCTCAGTTCTGCAATCGGTGCTCCCTGCCGCTGTTCCTGTCCCCTTCCCTCTCTCTGTCAATGTGGCCTCCATTACCATAGTATCTGCACAATCTTTAATGTATTCGACTTCACAACACCCCTGTGAGGTAGAGAAGTGCTATTTATTGTTCCCTTTTTACAGAGAAGATACTGAGGCAGAGACACATTGTGTCACATACCCCATGTTCACACAGCCTGTGGAAGAGCAAGGAATTGAAACCAGGTTTGTCCAAGTCCCAGGCAAGGACACTAGACCCTGCTTCCTCTTGTGCTGTATCTGTCTTGGCATCCATAAATCATGGTGTCTTGTGAAGACCACATCAAGGCAGGGGACATCTGAGAGCTAATGCTTTGATGACAACAGATGTTTCTAATGCCCTTCCAGTCCATCAATTCACTGGTGCAGTGGCTGCCCTAGAGAATTTGGGAGTCCAGCAAGATCTATAAGTCTCCAAAGGCAGAGGGGTGGTTGAAAGCCCTGTGCTACTACCTGGTGGAAGTGATCATTAACCCTACGATTTGGTCATGGCAGTCACAGATTCTGTGCATTTACTGGACCCCTCGGTGACTTCTTCCGCTTCAGCTTTCAGCAGCTGAAGCTGGGGCAGGAGGCGGGACTGTGCGCCCCTGCCCTGCTGCAACTGGGGCTGGATGGCTGGAACCAGGACCCTGCAGCTGCTGCCCTGCAGCTTGCAGGCGGGGGGACTGCAGCCAGGCTGGGCGCCCCTGTCCCGCAGCTGCGGCCAGCTCTGGAGCGGGGATTGTGCGTCCCTCCCATGGCTGCATCCCCTGCTGCGCCCCAGCCCTGCACTTTGGCCGGGGGCTGCAGCTGGGGCCGTGCTGCAGCCTGGCCATATGCCCCAGTCCTGCAGATTCTGCCAGGGGCTGGAGCTGAGTCTGTGTATTGTAGGGCTGCAGTGGGTGCTGTGTGCCCCATTCTCAGCTTCCCAGAGCCCTGTGCCTTTGTCCCGGCTGCCGCCCAGGCTTGGCAAGGGCTACAGCTGGGCTGTGCACCCCTGTCCTGCAGCTGCGGCCAGCTCTGGACTGGGGGCTGTGCACCCCCCGTGGTTGTGCCCCCGGCTGGAACTGGGGCTGTGCCACCCACCATGGTGGGGGTCTCGGCCTGTCAATCATGCCCTGCCCCCCCCCCCCATGGGACTCCATTCCTCTCCCCATACTTAGCCGTGCTCCCGGTTAATTTTAGTATAGTCACGGGCAGGTCACGGACTCCCTGAATTTTTGTTTATTGCCCGTGACCTGTCCGTGACTTTTACTAAAACTACCCATGACCAAATCTTAGGGTTAGTGATAATTAGACCGGAACAAGGTGCTGCTCCCTACGCTCCCAATATGCACATCTATAACAAGGGGAAGATTTAACATCTCTGTGCATATAGGTTCAGAGACCTAAGGTAGAATCTCCTTCCTTAGAGGTTTTTAAGGTCAGGCTTGACAAAGCCCTGGCTGGGATGATTTAACTGGGAATTGGTCCTGCTTCGAGCAGGGGGTTGGACTAGATGACCTTCTGGGGTCCCTTCCAACCCTGATATTCTATGATTCTATGATTCTATTGGATCAGACCCTGGTCCAACTAGTCCAATATCCAATCTGACAGCTGCCAACACCAAAAAGATGCTTCAGAGGACGGTGCACAAAGCCCAGATGTAGGCAGTTACGAGATAATCTGTTCCTGGAGAAGTGTAACCTGCTATAGTTAATGCATGTGGGTTTATATCTCTTTTAGAATCACTGTCAATAATCTGACATAAGAGATTCCAAGGAAACACACCAGAGATGTCATCTTTATGGATACTGCAGGTTGTCCACAGACCTCTTTGATGACTTCAGCCCCAAGGTTGACAGCAGATCAGGATTACAATTTGTAAATGTGAAAATGTAAAAATAAGTGAAGATTGCTTACCTGTAATCCTCTTTGTCATAGCACTTTTTTTTCATTTTACCCAGCAACTGGAATATGGCCAATACACTGAGGTAAACACCTCTGCTTTTACAAAAATTGCAATGGGATCTTTAATGACCTAAGTGGCTTGAAATGTTTTGTTGGCTGTATCCCTAATGCAGTCTACTTTTAGTAACAATTAACAATCAAGTTCCTGCCCCATCACTATTATTTTCCATTTTGGTGAAGTAATAGACGTTGTCACTTGGAGCACAGATTCTAAGGGCTTTTAGTCTATGTTCTGAATTTTTTATTTGCAAGCAAACACTTTTAGCAGTTTTTGGAGCCCAAGTGAATACAGACTTGGATACTAAAAACTCAGTGTTCATTAGGTACATTTCAACTCTTCAACTGTTCTGTTTTTACAATTGTTTTTACAGAGACAATTAAATAGCAAAAACTAGATTGGTCAAAAGAGAACCAATAAATATTGTTTAATGATTTAGGATCATACTTTCCCCTGTGTGCAGAAGAACAAGTATTAGGAGGCAGGAAATCCAACTTAGATCTTTCTAGTGGAGGATGTCAGGGTTGTCACCACTGTTGCAAATACTTTGTGCTAAAATTGTCCTACACTTAAATAGTGATGAGAATATGCATCTAACCTTGGGTTCTTCAGATGGAACCTCTACCAACATAAAACTAGAATAGGCCCCTGCTTTGATATTATGGTCGTGCCTAGGGACTGGTCAAGGACAGGGGCCAATTGCCCTAGGTCCTGTACACACACAGAAAGAGACAGCAGCATAGAACTCAATGAATTTAGTGAACTGCTGCAAAGCCATTGTAGGTCCCAGATAACCCCTATTATTTTCCTGTGGTTAAGCAGTGGCTTTATTTTAATTTATTTACAACTGATAGGACATTCCCTGAACAAATTATAACATTATTTAAATATCAGGTTTGAAGGGCTTGTGTCCATAAAGATTTGTTTTCTAACTAAGGCTCCCAATAAGGAATAATCAACTGTATTTCCCCCTCTCTTTCTTCTTCCCTCTGAAGGGACTATGTTCCATTCATCTTGAAAATGGAAGAGCGCCCAAAATATGTGAAGTGTTTTGGGTGAAAAGTCATAGTATGGAGCAGCAATGGTAGGAGGGTGTAACTGTCCCAAAAGGAATGTGGTACTGTGAAAAGAGTGCATTTTTCAGCGACCAACACAAGAGAAACCAGTATTTCTGAGCATACACTAGCAGCTTTGCTTTCTTTTGCTACTTCATTTCAGCCAAGTACTTAAATATTTGCTTTAAGTTAAATGCCATGCCCCTGGGTGGATTGCCAGCAGCAGGGATCGCACTGGTACTGCTAGTTCTTAAAGCATGAGCCTCTATTGCAGGCCTGCACAGCATGCAGCCCCTGGGCCCGCGGGGGGTGAGTAGGCAAGAGGCGGGGTGGGGCAAGCCAACGGCTGGCAGGATGGTGAAGAGGCCAGTGGAGGGGGGCCAGGTGAGCGGGCGGCGGGGGAGGGGGGCTGAGGAGGCGAGCCGGGCAAGGGGGTTGGGGGGAAATGACGAGCCGGGCGGGCGGGCAGTGGTGGCACTATCGGACTTACCACGGTGCCCCTGGCGCCGGGGTCCCAGCCCGGCCCGCTCTTCTCTGTCCCCCTGCTCTCTCTCTCCTGTGGGGGCAGAAGCTTGATGCTGCCGGCTGCTGGGGCTCCTGCTGCAGCCGGGTTCTGCTGGCAGCCAAACTCCTCCCCCACCTCTTCCCCCAGCGTGCTTCCTTCCCTCCCCTCCCTGCCACCGATCAGCTGTTTGCCAGCAGGAGGGAGGGGGAAGAGCGGAGCCTCAGCACGCTCGCTGCTCTGGGGAGGAGGAGGGGAAGAGGAGGGAGCATGGCCTTGGGGAAGGGGCTGGAATCGGGGCATACCCCCTCCAGCCCCTGCCGGGAGCACCCCCATGACCCCAGCCCACACCCCCCGCCCACCCTGACCCCTGCACCCCCTCACACTGGGTGGCCGTTTGGCATTTGTACTGCGGGGGCTCCAGCTATGTGCCGCAATAATGTTGGAGCAGTTACTCGAAGAATTTATCGGGAGACAAGTAACCAAACATCACTGCATTATACATCAGCCGGTTTTCTGTAACAAAGTCTTAAAATCTGAGCGTGTAATGTCAGTGGTACTTTCCATTGTAAACTACATCCGTTCTAGAGGACTGAAACATAGGACATTTCGAGCCTTTCTTGAAGGGGTAGATGCCGAGTGCAGCGACTTAATCTACCATACGGAAGTGAGGTGGCTGAGTCGAGGGAGAGGGCTCCAGCGTTTCGTTGCTTTGAAAGAGGAGGTAGCAAAATTCCTGGAAAAAGGGCCAATAAAATTCCCAGAGCTTGAAAATGAGTCCTGGAGTCAAGATCTCTTTTTCTTTTGTGATATTACAGCACACCGGAATGATCTCAACATTCAACTTCAGGGGAAAAAAATCAACCTATATTTCAAATGTGTGCAGCAGTGAAAGCTTTCAAAATGAAATAGAAACTTTTCAGAAGTCAGCTGTCAAAAGGCGAAATGTGCCACTTTCCCACCTGTGCACAGCGTATCCCTCAGCACAAACACGCCGCGTTAGGAGCAAGATACGCAAAGCACACTAATCTTTTGATAGAAGAATTTGACAGAAGACTTACTTTGTCTAAAGAAGAAGACGTCCAGTTGAAGCTGATTCAAGCTCCCTTTTCAGAGGAAGTGCCACTAGATTTGCAGCTGGAGGTTATTGAACTTCAGTGTTTGGCAGTTTACCGAAATAAGCACAGAGAAAGCAGCCTGCGGGACGTCTACAGAAGTCTGGACAATGAAAAATACAAGAATCTTATCGAAGTTGCACTGAAAACGTTCAGCATTTTTGGAAGCACTTACATATGTGAACAAACATTTTCCATCATGAACACGAATAAAAACAAGCAACGTTCTTCTCTGACTGACAACCATTTGGAAGACATTATGAAAATATCCACTTCAAATATGTCCCCTGAATACAACAAGCTTGTTGCCAAAAAGAGATGTAATATCTCTCATTAAATTTGCAAGGTAATTATGAAAGGTACAAATGTTTTCTTTCAACGGAACAGGTGCTTTTCATTTTTCCATGATTCATTAAAAAAAATTTTAAAAATTGTTTGCTTTAATTGAAAAATTCTTAATAAAGTATCACCCCCACCCAATCTTCCTTTTCAGCCCACAGCTGTTTCGGTGGGGCGGCGCTGGGGAAGGAGGGTTTGTTTCCGCGGGGTGGGCGGCGCGGGGGAGGGGGGTGTTTCCGGGGGGCCGGGGGGTTTCGGCCCTCAGCTGTTTTCTTTGGAGTAATATGGCCCTCTCCGCTTTACGAGTTGTGTTGGCCTGCTCTATTGCATGAGCTAAAAGACTCAGCTCTCTCTTATCCAAGGTTGTAGCTGGCTCATCAACCTCTATATGTGGCCTACCCACCACTAGAGGGGGACAGAGCACCACCCTGAGTGGGTATGGGTAACATAAGCGCATACATAAGCATAGCAAGAAAGCCTATTACAAAATTCATCACATGTATGCAGAGTGCAGATTCTACCAGCTCATCACTCATTGACATCTAAACAATTTTCATCACAGCACTGAAAGACACTTCTCAATGGGAGCTGTTTCCCTACTATAGCCCCAATCTTGCAACGAGATTATGTCCCAGCACCTCTACGTGAGTGGAAAGGTATGACTGAAATCATCTCATGGCAGGGTCAGGGCCTAAATTTTGGATTTTTACTCCTATCTCACTTCCGCTGCAAAGCTGTTCAAAAAGAATATGCAAGAATTACTTAATAATTGTGTGTGTGTGTGTGTGTCTGTATAACATATATCTTTTTGCAGATACAGACTAGCACGGCTGCTACTCTGAAACCTATATATAATATATATACTTTCCCCACTCTCTTGTTTCAAAATGGCTGAAGAATTTTTGTTCTAGCTTTCCAAAAAACAACCCGCAAAAATTTGTGTGCCCATGACACAGAAAAATTTCAGTCTGACGGGGAAACATTTCAATAAGTCCTCAGAGACTAAAGACAGGAGTTTAGAATGGCAACTGCCATGCAATCTTAACTATAGTGGTCACTACATTACAGCAGTGCTCTGGAAATGAGATGTGTATGTGTATATGTAAATAGTTAACAGATAAAATGCCAGTAGGTGCCACTTAAGAATATGTAGCATAGTTCCTGAGTTATGTAGGACGAATAAATCTTGTTATGCACTACGAATGGGTCTTTCTAGCAACTTATTTTAGTTTCTAACAGCTACTGCATCCACTCTAATAGACATTGAGAGGCATTTTTAAAAATATAAAATGAGGAAAGTTGTGGTTTGCCTGTGAGTGTGACTGGTTGCTGCATTAAGGCCCCAACTCAGCAAAGTATTTAAGCACATGCTTAATTTTAAAGACATGGGACCTAAGCATGCCACAAGTCCCACTGTCATCAGTGGGACTTTAGCATATGCTTAACTGCTTTGCCGAATAAGGATGGACTTGAGCACATGTTTAAGTGCTTTGCTGAATTGGGGAGTAAAAAAGGAAACAACAAAGATCAAACCTCTTCATGACAGCAAAAAATGGCTGTTAATTTTAAACAGCAGGATGGCAGAACATCAAGGACACTTAATCTAATAATCTGTGTGTGGCTGGGATTTAAGAGTCCAGGTTCATTTCCCAGCTGTGCCACAGAATTCCTGTGGAACCTTGGGCAAATCATTTAATCTACCTTATGCCCCAGTTCCCAATCTGTAAAATGGGGATAAAACATCCCCAGCTCACAGGGATGCTGCGAGGATAAAATCCATTAATGACTGTGAGGTGCTTGGATACTCTAGAGATGAGGGTATATAAACAGAAGCAGAGAAAGAAGATCCTTTCTGTTGGTCAGCAATTGTGAATTTGGGGACATGAACTAGTGCGAAGCTACATAAAATACAAGCTGCTTTGTTGTTCCTCTCCCCCTCCCACGCCCCCGCCGCATGGCGCAGTCTCTGATTTGCTCTGTGCTGGAAGGAGCGGTATTGTACACAGATGTCTCCTTTGTAGTTAAACTAGTGGGAAGGAGAAGACAGTAAAAGCTCAGCAAATAAAAGCTTTGTCAAAACAGCTATAAATGTGAACAAAAATATTTTTTAAATGTCTTAATGTTCAAACAGGCACTCCTCCAAGCCTGGAGCTTAATCCTAGCTCATTTTGTTTCTGCTCTGGAGATGCCTTTTCTAATAGATTCCTAGATTTTAGAGCCAGAAGGGATCATTCTGATTGGGTAGTCTGACTTAATGCAGAACACAGGCCATAAGCCTTCCATGAAATTAATTCCTGCTTCATGTCCAGTAGCAATGGTTGAACTAGAGCAGATCTTTCAAAAAATCCAATCCTGACTTTCAAATATCCAGTGATGAAGAATCCAGCACCACCCTTGATAAATTGTTCCAATGGAAATTACCCTCACTTTAAAATTTGCACCTCATTTCCAGTCTGAATTTGTCTAGCTTCAACTTCCAGACATTGGTTCTTTGTTTGGATCCTCAGAGTCTGGACTGACTGATGGCTGGAAAATTTCCAATGCAGAAGTTTTTCAATGGAGAAAAAAAGAAGAGCCAAACTTTTGGCAAGAAATTTTCCAATTTTTCCACTAATTCAGCTCGTCCCCTCGCTATGACCTATAGATTTGAATGCCTAAAGGCAGACCTGTGCTTCCTGAACTTGGCTTCTCAGGGTAAAAAACAATCATTAAAAACTCTTCAAATAGAAAAGAGAACCTGCAATCCTAAAAAGCTTTCAATAAATCCAACCTGTTATTGGATACATCCGCCCCAGTCTCTGGCCGCCAGCTGGTAGGCACAATGACGTACACACAACAGCCACTTAAAACTAAATCGGAGCTGCTGAGCACCTCCCGCTCCAATGGGTGTTGAGTGTAGCCAGGGGTGCTAAGTGCATCTGAGAATCAGGCCGCTACAACAGTAACTCTCCCCTTCCAAAAATAAAACCTCTCCCCTAGCAGTTTTCACCCCATAAAGGGAGAAGTGTCTGACACTACATGGAGTCCACTGGGGCCATCACTCAATTTTATGTGGAAGGGGCTCAGATGGAAGCAGGATAAACCCCTACGATAAGATATGACTCCAGAAGAGTTGGGAGGTCACTGCTGCCCATTCAGACAGCAAGAGTCTGGGCCAGCCTGAGCTGTGATTAGCAGCAGGGGGAGGACAGACTTGACATTCATGGCAGCCTTTCAGATTGCAATGACATCTTCCCAGGCTTGGGCCATAATCTTTCCGTTTGTATAAACATTGGTGATAACTCCCCCTCGCCTGCATGGTCAGGCTGGGGCTGAGCTGTACGCCCGCACATGGGAGGGGGAGGACAACACCAGCCGCTTGCAGGCCTGTCTGCCCAGGCAACGAGGCTGTGTCTTGAAACAGCTTTCGAGAGCCTGATTCTGAAAATGGATTCAGGTAACCCAGCTATGTCAAATGGTGTCACCGGAAATCACCAGGTCCTTAGAACCCTTTCCAGGACATGGGCGTGTTTTCTGTGCAGATGGGGCATCAGACCCATGCGAACCAGCCTTGGCCATGGCCTCTGAGGCAGCTGCTTTCCGTACCCCTGGGTGCGAAGCCGGGGAAGGGAGGAAGAGGCCATTATAAACTGTAGGCCTTAGACTATAGAGGTGGACTTCTCCTGAGTCTATCTCAGCAACATCCTACAGGACTTTGAATAACCCAGCAAGGCTGCATCATTTATCCCAGTGCTTTGCCCTTCACCCCTGAGGATCCCCATGGGCTGTAGGGACAGGAACGAATTAAGCCACCATTTCAGAGAGAGGGACACTCGCCAGTGACTTGGCCAGAGTATCAGCCTGACAGGAACAGAACGAAGCTCTCCTGATTCTCTGTGCTGGACTGTGTCTCCCCTTTCTCAGAGCCTCACCAGGCTGAGCACAAGGCTCGCTTATGAACTCAGCACGTGCTACATCCATGCATGGAAAACCACCAGGGATTCAACCAGTGTAGCCAGCATGTAAGGCAAAATAAGACTGTGGCCCAGCCAGTGCATCAGACCCCTGCAGAATGCATGATCTGATGGTCCCATTGCTCAGAAAAGGACGGTGGCACGTAGGGCTGTAACCCTGGGAAGGCAATGCCTCGCTCTGGTGGTGGTCTTCTAATATGCCTAACGCCAGTGGATCAAGGCAGATGGGTTGCATCATTGTAAAGCCTGATAATTTTATGCTTTTTTTTTTTTTGCCTCTTCCACAAAAGAGAGATTAGAATGAAAATTCTTCAGGGCAGGAACTGCCTCTTCTTTTGTATTTGCTGTAGCTACCTGCTTTCCAATCTAAAGAGTGATAATAAAGAGGCCAAGAGAATTATTTTGTTGGCTACCCCGGCTGGCTCTGTAGCCTGCCAAGGTCATAGAGCCATGGCAGAATGAGCTGGATTCCCTGGTGGCTCAGGCACCATTAACACTTTCCCTCACTGTCACTTGCACAACTTGGCTGCCACCATACAGCCCAGAGGAGGCTGCGTTTCAGTGATGTGCCTCTATGTAGCTTACAAAGCACTTTGGATTTTTTTTTTTCCACAGTGGAAGCTGCTGCATGTGTTCAAACTATTTCTCATGGGAAGACTCAATAAAGTTTTCTGAATGGTGAAAGCCATCAGTAACGCTAACGGGTTTTTTTCTTCCACTGGAGCAGAGTTAAAAAAACAAAGGGACTTAACAAATTAAATCAGGAAACAATAAGTACAGGACGTGGCTAGAATGACATTATGTAAAGAGTAATACATCTGGAATAAGTTACTGCACAGGACAAGCAAAGCAGAATCTAAACATGTGCAAGACGTAACCATGTTTGTGTCAGGAGAAGGGTGTGGTTAAAACAAGTCAGGAAGGTGGGACTATGATAAAGCAAATAGCGAGCAAGCATGTTAGCCTAGATAGTCTTTTACAGCTCCTGCTGTTTGTGTTATTAACAATTTCCTATTGAGTTGCAGCAATTTCTTTAACTCTCTGTCCTAGATCTACTGGATGTTTCAGTTATGGGAAGACCAGGCTGTAACTGTGAGCCATTCGGGGGGCCGGGGGTGTTAAGTGAACTCCTTTGCCCTTGCTCAGATGATCAAGCAGATTTGCCTGCAGTTTATTTTGTACACACGCACGTGACCCTAAACACAGCCTGCAATCCCCTTTGGTGAATGTGGCGTCAATTTGGATTCTTCCCTGAGCTTGCTCCCAAGGGGCCCCGAACTGCAGACCATATGCCAGCCAAGAGCCCACTGAAGAAATGGGAATTTTGCCAGCATGAGAATGGCAGGGCAGAGCAGAGCTTCTAGGAGAGCAGGTAACTAAGACACAGGTGGAAAGACATAGTGTAATCAAGAATCAGGCCCTAACGACCCTTTATGCTGCTCCCAGCACCTGTACCTGCTCGCAGACCTGTTGGAGGTATGGCTGGCATGCATTGCATTACAGCTGGCCCCTGGGAAGTATAGCATAATTTAGAGCAGCCCTGAGGTTGCTCTAAAGTGCACCAGTGGCCAGGCAGGCTTCTTCATGGCAGAATGCAGGGGGTGCATGAGTGGTTCACTAAGGGCCAAATTCAGCCTTAGGTTATGCGCTGAGATCAATGAGTGCATGTAACCAAGGGACAGAGTTGGTCCCCATTTCATTTCAGCACTGTTCACTTCCTCAGGCTTTGGAGGCAGGATCTCTGTATATGAATATTTACGACCCGCTTTCCAGCTAAAGCAGGATAAAATCTGCTTTCATAATGCGTTCCCTTTGAAAGATGACAATAAAAAGAAAAAAAATTCCCACCACCCACTCAGTCTCATGCAAATTAGAGCAGAACAAGAGATACAAAATAAAAAAAAAAATCCACCTCCGACTTTGGGAACGAGATGAGGGGGAAGTGAGTGAGCATATCCCTCCGAGACATGCTCTAAATCTTGTTACACAAAGTCACTGCTGGCCTTTTGTAATTAGCAGGTACAGTCAAAGCTGCATTTGCAGGGATACCGACAGCCAATATAACAAGCAAGAAGTGATTGAAAGCCCACAGGCCTCTGCCCCATGACTGCCAGTAAATAAGGCACTCCCTCTGCAAGCCTTGTTAGCAATGCAGAGTGACCAGATCTTTTCCTGTTACAATATTTGGTATATCTACAGCATTCCCCATCTGAGGATCTCAAAGCCCTGTATCAACTTTTACTAATTAAGCACAGCAATAGCCTTGTGAGGGAAGTCAGGGATTGGTCTAGCAGCTCGGGTATTGAAGCAGGACCCAGTACTGGAGCACGTGTAGGATCTTGGCAAATCACTTCATCTGTATGTGGTCTCCATTTCCCCTCTTACCCTCTGTCTGTTTAGATTGTAAACTCTTCAGGGTAGGGACTGTCTCCCACTCTATGTTTGTACAGCACCTTGCACACTGGGCCCCTGATCTTGGCTGGCACCAGCAGGGGCTATGGTAATACGAAGGATAATAATAGAAAGATTGTTTTAACCACTGTGGAAATGCAGCTGCAGCGTAATCAAGAAACGAAGAAGTCAAGGAAACAGTGTCCAGTGGAAGCGCAGGGAAAATATTAGGTGGGCAGGATGTAATTTGGCCAGGACATTAGTGTCTGTTCCCCCTGCACCTTGTGCAGTCATTTTGGCCAGTGTACGGTGAACACACACCGCTATCAGATCAGAATGGTTGCACTTTACACTCCTTCTACACCGGTGTGAATAGCGACACACGGCAGTGAAGAATCAGGTCCCGGGACTCTCATCCTCTCGCAGAAGATGCTGTCGGATCTTTTACCGACACAAAGAGGTCAAACCCTGTGCCTTACTTCCTCATCCAGGAAACAGGTTCCACAGTATTGCCCAGATTAAAACCTGCTTGTGCTAACCCTCGGAAGGTCTGAGCTGAATCCCCCACTCCATCCTCCCCAGTCTTCTGTGGTTTGATGAAATAACCAGCCTTGGTACCTGGCATAGAGAGTCAAAGCCTCTCAGGAGACGTGTCCCTGCATTTGATGATTTAATTGGGGATTGGACCTGCTTTGAGCAGGGGGTTGGACTAGATGACCTCCTGAGGTCCCTTCCAACCCTGATATTCTATGATTCTATGATTTCACTGTGAACAAAGACTCACGGGATCCAGAGTGGAGTTTGGAACCAACCAGGATCCCCTGTTTCCAATCAATAGAAAAGCAGCAGTGGAGAAAAGACAATGAGGTTGTGATGTAAGTGTCTAGTCACTGGAATAGGAGGAACCAATATTGTGCGCCAGGTCCTGCCCCTTTAGATTGGTGGAGCCCCACTGAAGTCAGAAGACCTGTAGGGGTGTAAGAATCTGAGATGAAATCCTGGTCCCACTGAAGTCAGTGGCAAAACTCCCATTGACATCAGTGGGGCCAGGCTTTCACCCCCATGTCTAGTTTAAGTAACCCATAGACCACTTTTCCCAGGCTCCAGCAATCTTCACTGAAGGGAGGGAAGGGATATTTAGAAAGGGAAGAAACTTGTGCCAACTGGAAACTTACTGCAGCTCTTACAAGGTAACCTGGAAAAAAAAAGAAAGGAAAAAAAGGCTATTTCAAAGTGAAAGCCCCGAGAGACACGGACATTGAACACATCCTTAATTATACAGACCTGGACCTTGTTCTAAATGCATTAGGGAGCTTTGTGTTGGCTATACAAGCATTACAAGGAAAAGCTCTATGTTCCACAGAGAAACCATTTGCAGGATTTCCAACCCCCAAACTGCAGCAATTGTGAATTTTTACCAGGGAGGGTAATTAACCATTGGCACAATTTATCAACGGTCATGGTAGATTCTCCATCACTGGAAATTTTTAAATCAAGATTTGATATTTTTCTGAAAAATCTGCTCTAGGAATTATTTTGGGGAAGTTCTCTGGCCTGTGTTATGCAGAAGGTCAAACCATTTGTTCACAATGGTCTCTTCTGGCCTTGGGATCTATGAGTGAAACCCCCTGTCTCCCCCCGCCCCCCAACCCATGAGATTGGCTTAAAAACAAAGAGATTTAAAAAATAATAAATTTGGGATGGGGGTGGTGGTATTTGCCTTCTGGGTTTTGAGCCTTTAGGGTTCATGTTTCCAAGCTTTACTCTGCAGCCAGGAGAACTGGAATCTCACCCAAAAAAAGAAAAAAAAAGCAAAAAAAGCTGGAGTCTGATGTAATCACATGACTCCAGGAACTGGGGCTTTAAAGAAAAACAGCAAATATTAAACTAATGATGAAATGGCAGAGTTGGAAGCACTGTGGGAGATTCACCCCTCCAAAAAAATACTGCTAAAGTTATTCAACAGTACAATGCAATCCATTCTCTAGGGAGGCAGTGTGGCCTAGTGGGTAGTGCCCTGAGTTGGTATTCAGGTAGACCTAGGTAGGTTCTATTCCTGGCTTGCCTGCTGGGTGACTTTGGCAAAGTCTTTTTCTCTGTGACTCCGTCTCCCCATCACTGAAATGGGGATACTGCTATTGATCTCCTTTGTAACTCGCTTTGAGATGTACTGATGATAAGAACTGGGGGTTATTATACTGCAGCAAAGTCTGGTGCCCAGGTTTAATAGCAAATTACACTGATTGGAAGGAAGTCCCACGTTTACAGTTCTGCCAACACATCCGTCACGTATGGAAGGATGGTCCAGTGACTAGGGTGCTAACCCCTGACTTAAGTGATCTGGGTTTGAGTCCCAGCTTTTCCACATACTTCTGGGGTGAGTTTGGGCAAGTCACTTAATTCTCCTCTGTGCCTCAGGTCCCCATCTGTGAAATGGGGATAACTGCCCAGGCCTGCCTCACAGCAATGGTGTGAGGCTACATACAGTAAAATCTGAGGTGCTCATCTACCATGGTGTAAGTACCAGAGACAGCGAGCCATGCACAGGAACTCAACACTAGAAGGCCCCAAGTCAAAGCATCACCCATTCCAATACCTCCTCACTGATCTCCCAGCCCATGGAGCAAACAACCTCAGCAAAAAAAACCCTGGAAACTGCTCGAGATACGAGAGCAGCTGGGATAGAACAAGTGGAAGCCAAGAAGCTGGGCTGTGGCAGAGCCCTGCAGCGAAGTCTCTTGCGGCAGCAGCCCAACATCCCTGCAGGAATATTCAAAGCCAGGTCAGACTCATGCCAAATGGAGTCTCTGTGACCATAACCTGGTGGTGAGACATAAAGTCCACTCTAAGCCACGAGGGGAATGGACGTGCAATCAGTGGGCCCAAGGAGAGAATCATAGAATCATAGAATATCAGGGTTGGAAGGGACCTCAGGAGGTCATCTAGTCCAACCCCCTGCTCAAAGCAGGACCAATCCCCAATTAAATCATCCCAGCCAGGGCTTTGTCAAGCCTGACCTTAAAAACTTCTAAGGAAGGAGATTCCACCACCTCCCTAGGTAACACATTCCAGTATTTCACCACCCTCCTAGTGAAAAAGTTTTTCCTAATATCCAACCTAAACCTTCCCCACTGCAACTTGAGACCATTACTCCTTGTCCTGTCATCTGCCAGCACTGAGACCAGTCTAGATCCATCCTCTTTGGCACCACCTCTCAGGTAGTTGAAAGCAGCTATCAAATCCCCCCTCATTCTTCTCTTCTGCAGACTAAACAATCCCAGTTCCCTCAGCCACTCCTCATAAATCATGTGTTCCAGACCCCTAATCATTTTTGTTGCCCTTCGCTGGACTCTCTCCAATTTTTCCACATCCTTCTTGTAGTGTGGGGCCCAAAACTGGACACAGTACTCCAGATGAGGCCTCACCAATGTCAAATAGAGGGGAACGATCACATCCCTTGATCTGCTCGCTATGCCCCTACTTATACATCCCAAAATGCCATTGGCCTTCTTGGCAACAAGGGCACACTGCTGACTCATATCCAGCTTCTCGTCCACTGTCACCCCTAGGTCCTTTTCCACAGAACTGCTGCCTAGCCATTTGGTCCCTAGTCTGTAGCGGTGCATTGGGTTCTTCCGTCCTAAGTGCAGGACTCTGCACTTGTCCTTGTTGAACCTCATCAGATTTCTTTTGGCCCACTCCTCCAATTTGTCTAGGTCCCTCTGTATCCTATCCCTCCCCTCCAGCGTATCTACCACTCCTCCCAGTTTAGTATCATCCGCAAATTTGCTGAGAGTGCAATCCACACCATCCTCCAGATCATTTATGAAGATATTGAACAAAACCAGCCCCAGGACCGACCCTTGGGGCACTCCACTTGACACCAGCTGCCAACTAGACATGGAGCCATTGATCACTACCCGTTGAGCCTGACAATCTAGCCAACTTTCTCAGAGATGGAGACCAAGAGACATACACGGGTGAGAAAGAGGTTTTCTCAATCTTAAGCCTTCTTGTCACCAGGCAATGAGGGGACTCTGGGCCTGGCCAAGGGAGAGAGATGGCATGGGGATCTGGAGCAGTACTGCCAAATGGGCTCAGGGGATCAAGCCCCAAAGACTGCGTGTCCCGTCTTCTGAGGGGCCTGCCATTTTCTTATATTTTGGCAACAGAAGTATAGCTTGTCTTGCCATTAGAGTCTCACAGGATTGAACTGTCTGTCTCCTGCCTGTGTGTGTGTATCAGATACATGTATGTGAGGTGTGTCAAATGCATGTGTGTGTCTGAGCTGTGTTCAGAGGGGCACCTGTGTCAGATGCGTGTGTGTGTCTGAGCTGTGTTCAGAGGGGTATTTGTGTTGGATGCGTGTGTGTCTGAGCTGTGTTCACAGGGGCACCTGTGTCAGATGCGTGTGTGTGTTGGGCTGTGTTCACAGGGGCACCTGTGTCAGATGCGTGTGTGTCTGAGCTGTGTTCAGAGGGGTACCTGTGTCGGATGCGTGTGTGTTGGGCTGTGTTCAGAGGCGCACCTGTGTCAGATGCGTGTGTGTCTGAGCTGTGTTCACAGGGGCACCTGTGTCGGATGCGTGTGTGTGTCTGAGCTGTGTTCACAGGGGCACCTGTGTCGGATGCGTGTGTGTCTGAGCTGTGTTCACAGGGGCACCTGTGTCGGATGCGTGTGTGTGTTGGGCTGTGTTCAGAGGGGTACCTGTGTCGGATGCGTGTGTGTGTTGGGCTGTGTTCAGAGGGGTACCTGTGTCGGATGCGTGTGTGTGTTGGGCTGTGTTCAGAGGGGTACCTGTGTCGGATGCGTGTGTGTGTTGGGCTGTGTTCAGAGGGGTACCTGTGTCGGATGCGTGTGTGTGTTGGGCTGTGTTCAGAGGGGCACCTGTGTCGGATGCGTGTGTGTGTTGGGCTGTGTTCAGAGGGGCACCTGTGTCGGATGCGTGTGTGTGTTGGGCTGTGTTCAGAGGGGTACCTGTGTCGGATGTGTGTGTGTGTTGGGCTGTGTTCAGAGGGGTACCTGTGTCGGATGTGTGTGTGTGTTGGGCTGTGTTCAGAGGGGCACCTGTGTCGGATGCGTGTGTGTCTGAGCTGTGTTCAGAGGGGCACCTGTGTCGGATGCGTGTGTGTCTGAGCTGTGTTCAGAGGGGCACCTGTGTCGGATGCATGTGTGTCTGAGCTGTGTTCAGAGGGGCACCTGTGTCGGATGCGTGTGTGTCTGAGCTGTGTTCAGAGGGGCACCTGTGTCGGATGCGTGTGTGTCTGAGCTGTGTTCACAGGGGCACCTGTGTCGGATGCGTGTGTGTGTTGGGCTGTGTTCAGAGGGGTACCTGTGTCGGATGCGTGTGTGTGTTGGGCTGTGTTCAGAGGGGTACCTGTGTCGGATGCGTGTGTGTGTTGGGCTGTGTTCAGAGGGGCACCTGTGTCGGATGCGTGTGTGTCTGAGCTGTGTTCAGAGGGGCACCTGTGTCGGATGCGTGTGTGTCTGAGCTGTGTTCAGAGGGGCACCTGTGTCGGATGCGTGTGTGTCTGAGCTGTGTTCAGAGGGGCACCTGTGTCGGATGCGTGTGTGTCTGAGCTGTGTTCAGAGGGGCACCTGTGTCGGATGCGTGTGTGTCTGAGCTGTGTTCACAGGGGTCTGTGACCTGACACATCTGTCAGAGGGGTGCGTACTTGGTGCGACCGGGCATTTGTGTCATACACCCGATGTGTGCAGGGAGGGTAGGTCAGAGGGGGGTTGTGTGTCAGAGGCATCAGTGCCAGGCAGAGGAGAAAGAGAAGTGTGTGTGTGGGGGGGGGGGGGGTACTGAGTGTGACAGAGCCAGCAGAATAAGTGCCCTGTCTCTTTAAAGGCCCAGACACAGCCCCATCTGATGCGGCGGCTCCAATCAGCAGCCCCTGGGCTCTGGCAGCAGCAGGAGCCTGGGCTCTGCATTCCTCCCTCTTCCTAAAGGGCTAACATGGCGATGGCAGGATGAGGGGGAGGTGAAGACGCAGGGGGATGTGAGAGCAGCAGCTGCCCGGACACACACGCGGGGCGGACAGCGCAGCAGGGGGGGACTGCAGCTGAGGAAAGGAGAAGGGAGAGGGGGGGAAAAAATATAAAAAAAAAAAACCAAAAAAACACCCAACCCAACATTTTCATGGAGAGCAAAAATCCCATGCAAGCTGGGGAGGATCAGGACTCCTTTGAGCTGAGACCCTTGCATCAAAATGGTAGAGCTGCAAACCTTTCCTTTCTCTGATTCTTCCTCTTGTTGATTTCTCCCGGGCTTTGCAGACTTTGCAGAGGCCTCTGAAACTTGCCTAAATAATTGCAACCACGTTGGGGGAGGGGGTGGGGGAGGGCTGAAAAAGAGGTGCATGGTTTATTTTATGTGCATGCTGCAGCCGCAGATTGTGTGAGGGGAAATACAGATCTATGCCCACTGTCAAGAGGCAGGGTTGGAGGGGAGTGCGCTCTTATTTCGTTGTGTGTGTGTTGGGGGGGGGGTTGGAAAAACGATGCCAAGAGAGGGGCATCTCTGGATTTTGAAAGTGGATTTGCAAAGTGGGAATGTAGCTGGAGCGACGATAGCTGTCTTGTTGCATGCAAAGAGTTAAATTCCTTCATAGCAGGCTGATGCCTTTGCAAAGGGTTAGGTCACAATCCAAGCATTTTAATTATAAGTTGATTTTTTTTTAATGCCCCGCTGCCCTCCCCCCTCCCCCCCCCAAACGCAGCACTGAGAATTTTGCTTGTAGGTGGGTGCAATAAAGATAATGACACCACCACCCCATCCCCCCGAGGATCTTGAATTAGAAAGGGCAGCTGTTTGGGAATGAGACTTGGGCTGGGTTATTGTTTTTTCGTTGGATTTATTTGCCCTCCCCTGTTTGTAACAAGGAGCAAGTTTGTACTGGGTCCCCCCCCCCTCCCCTTGCAGGAGAGGGGAGGTGGTGGAACTTTGCATTGCAGATGTGAGCAAATGGAGGGTGTTGGGGCCTGGGGGGAAGGGGTCAGGTTTCTGCTCAAGGGCAGGAATCGAAACAGTTACTGTCTCTGGCTATGGGGGGGGGGGGTTACTTTGCAAACGGGGGATCTTACCTGCAGGTGTCAGAGCTTGTTCTCTGGAATGTGGAAAATACTCAAGTTGGATTTATTTTGTCCCTTTGTGCTTAACACTCCAATAGAGAATTCATTCATCAGCAGCTTCCCCTGTGCCCCCCACCCCTTCCAGATGACGCCCTCATTTAGACAACTTTCTTCCCTGCTTCATCCCCTTCATATGCGGCTAGCATTTTTCCATCTGAGTCCTAAGTGCTGGGGAAAGTTCTCTTCTCTTTTCTCCCAGTGCATCTGTGGAGGTGTTTGAGATTTAAAGCCCTGACCGCCACAGGCTTGCTGCCCTGATCTGGATAGCAAGAGGGGCATGAATACTCTGCCATGGGTGGAATGTATGGAGTTGAATGTGGGTTTACATATATCCCGGTGTCATGCAGTGCATTTCACTGTCCATTAGTGTCTGATTTTTAAGTTGATGTGAGATTCGAATCTAATGTGTTGTTCCATAATGGCTGACTTAAGGGTTTCATTCTGACTTCACGCTGGTGCAAATCAGGAGTAAGCACAAGGAAGTTGGTGGGAGCGCAATTGGAAATTGGAATCAAGTTGCAGATGTATATGAGTATGTATAGGCCAGGGGTAGGCAACCTATGGCACACGAGCTGATTTCCAGTGGCACTCACGCTGCCCGGGTCCAGGCCACCGGTCCGGGGGGGCTCTGCATTTTAATTTCATTTTAAATGAAGCTTCTTAAACTTTTTAAAACCCTTATTTACTTTACATATAACAATAGTTTAGTTATATATTATAGACTTCTAGAAAGAGACCTTCTGAAAACGTTAAACTGTATGACTGGCACAGGAAACCTTAAATTAGAGTGAATAAATGAAGACTTGGCACACCGCTTCTGAAAGGTTGCCGACCCCTGGTCTAGGCATTTATCACACAAGTGGTGCTGTATGGATCTGTGTCAATAGCTGTATCGACTTGGCTGGGCCGTTTTGATTGGAGCTGCCAGGAATGCAGATTTGGGCCCAGTCCAAGCAGCAACAAACTTCCTTTGGGGTTGGTGGGAGTTCAGGGTTTGCGAGGGGTGTAGGTCCTGGCCCCGTAGTGGTGACATGCTTGAGGTGCAGACTTTTACAGCTGGGTAGTTTATCCTTGCAGAAAGCAGGCCTTCAACTAAGTACTGAAACATGTAAACAGAAATCCAGTTCCCCTCATCTAACGACAGCTCAGCAGCGTATTCTCCGGGAAATCTGCTACGAATGAAGCCAATAATCCATGGATCTCACCAAACAAATACTCTCTAGCTCCTTTTTTCCTCTCTTTCAGTAAAAGTCTACTATTATGTTATTGCCAGAGCGATGGCACCGTGCCCATAATAACACAGATGGCAATTTGAGTAGCTTTTAGGAAATAGCAATAAAGTGCTAGGTTTGAAAATAATAACAACTTGGGCATATGAGTGTGCCCTGCTCTGGTGTGTGTGAGATCATTATTGGGATGTGCCGAGTTCTTCCCTTAACAAGCCTGCTGTTGAACCGGCTCAGCAGTGCACTGACCCACACTACGGCCCTGATCCTGCAGTGGGGCCCACACAGAGAGGCTGTGTGGTCACTGGTGGGCTCCGTTGAAGTGGGTGGGTAGAAGGGTTGGTCCGTTATTAGTATTATAGTAGCACCTAGCAGTCAACCGAGAATGGGGCCCTATTGTGCTCAGCGCTGTACGGAGTAAGAGACAGTCCCTGAAGACACTGTCCTCTGTGTAGACAAGGCAAGAGTGTCAGAGCCTAATCGTAGTGCCTGATTCCTTGCTTACTAAAAATGACCACTGATGGTGCAGTGCAGGAGTGGCCTGGTGAGATTCAGTAGCTTCTTTAGGAGCAGCATTTAGAGGAATGCTGCCGGGTCCTTTCGTGCCCAAGGATAGAGTCCATGAGGTTTTACACAACAAATATGAATAATGTTTTATGACTTTTTTTAATAAACTGAAATGAGAGAAGCTGTTTTGGACCCTGATGCTGCAGTCTTGGCTTGAATGGGAGTCTTTGTGGGTCTTGGGCCCCGCCACACGGATCAGATTGCAGGCTTGGTTTGGATTGAAGCATTCCCCCTGCAGAGTCTGCCATCCAAACCCCACGGATCCAGCTAAATCCCTGAGAACTGGGAAGTGAAACTGACCAGTTGCGTTTCACTGTCCGGCGGGAGTCAGAGTCAAAAAATAAGCAAATGGTGAAAAGTAAACCAGATTTAAAACACAAAATCTGCTTTATTCGCAAGATCATTAAGTAACGTAGGAAAGCCGTTTTATGGGAAGGATTTTTTTTCTAAAATCTTAATGTCCTTTTAATGTAATGTTTCTGGACCTGAAATAAAACTTTCTGCAATGCAAATACAATGCTAGCACTCCTACTGTTGCAATTTATCCAGTCAGTTGGATCTGGTTTTGAGCTGTAAGTAAATGCAATGGCACAAGCTTGTGTTGGTGTGTTCCCAAAAGGTAACCTAGCAGACTTGTACAATCTTTTGCTTCCTTCTTAGAAACGCAGGTTATCTTTGTTCTCTTTGCAAGGACTTTATCACATATTTGAATGTTGTAAGGCAAATGCTAGAATAATAAAAGTCAAAGAGCCCAGTATTTCCATTCCCCTGTGTATAGGAAAGCCAGGTGATGTAGTTTACGAAAATAACATGGTGCTCTCTGTGAAATTTCTAGTGCATGAGAGATGGGGGAGATTGTTGCTTGTGAGTAGATTAAATATTGGTTATTTTTAAGATATGGAATTAATGTACAGGAGATCTGCTTAAGAAAAATAAGAATAAACCTTTTTGCATATGAACTGAATGTGTCAAAACATCAGCCGTTCTTTGAACATCTTGCATGAAACGCTTTCTGACTGCGTGTACGTGATCCACCGTATCTCACTAGACAATAAAACTGATCAGTCTTTGGGGCTGTTGCATTTCAGTTTGTCAGCTCAGAAGGGCATATGGGAAGGGTGCATCGCCTGGTCTCTCGCCTCTTTATGTATAAACTTTTTTCTTGTTTTTTTTTTTTTTAAATGCAGCCCAGAGGAAATGGGGAAACTCCCACGTCTCTCCGTTACTTGTATCGCAAATTACCTGAGCCTGTGCGGTAGCCTCCTACCCTCTAGTAGTCCCTCTGAGGGCATGAGTGAAACTGAAGGATGAGCACGACAGCATAATGTTGTGGCTTTTAGGGTTTTTTCCTTCATCTGTCTTTGCCTGTGATAAAGCTCCTATTGACTTCCTTTGACGCTTGGAGATGAAATACTGTATGTGTGGGGAGAAGGGGTGCTGGGGAAACCAGGTATTGTCTGTAGGGTTCCCCCCCAACCTTGTGACCTATAGATTCTTCTCACCCCTTCTCCTGCCTGAACAACTTCAGTCTTGATCAGGCGTCTTCTGATGCCCACTTATATCCAGCAGTTAAGGGTCCATGAAGATGGGAACCCTGGGAAGGGTGATGTGTGTGAGTTGTGGGTGGAGCAAGGAAGATGTGAAAAGCCAAAAGCTCTGGGGGCTTGCATTTGCACTATTGAAATCGGAGAGAGTATTGCCCCTGGGCTCCATGGGAACAGGATTGGTCCTGGGAGAATCTGGCCCTAGCTCAGCAAGCTCTGAGCGCATGGAAACCCCCTTTGGAAAGAAAAGGTTTCCTTGGCATAGCTGGGCACCACTCGCTGTACGTACGTGTAAAATTCTCTTGTAGCAAAAATGACCAGCATCTGGTCTGAGCAGGGGGCAGGGTGAGTCGGGGACTCCCGAGATCAAATCCTGCCTTTAACTCCTTCAAGTCAGTAAGGTCTCGATCCAGCAAAACTCTTGAGCACGTGCTGAGTTCTAAGCATGTGAGTGATGCCACTGAAGTCAGTGCACTGCTCACAGACTTATAGCTAAGCCAGAGGTCCCCAAACTGTGGGGTGTGCTCCCCTTGGGGGGCGCTGAGGAACGTTCAGGGGGGACATGGCTGGGGCATGGGCCAGCCCCCACAGGGATAGGAAGGGAGCTCCACTCAGTTCTACTCCTGGCCCTGGCTGCCAGCCCGGGGCCCCAACTGCTGGCCTCCGCTCTGCTCCCGCCTCCGGCTGTGGCCCCAGCCTCGGCCCCCTTGCCCCTGTCCGTGACCCCCCCCCCTCCCCCTGGAGTTGCGGCCGTGCTCCCTGCTCGGGGGGAGGGGGCGTGCGAACCAGGGTAAGGTAAGGGGTGTGAGGTAAAAAGTTCGGGGACCACTGAGCTAAGCACATGCTTAAGTTCTTTGCTGGAGCGGAGCCCTAGCTGCTCCGTGCCTCCATTCCCCCAGTTGTACAATGGGAGAGATGGTTTGTATTTGACTCGCAAAGGGGCTTGGAAGGTTAGTTCACGTCTCACAATGGAAGTACCTAGCGCTGGAAAGCATCACCGTTTATTATGCATTTGCTCTGTACAATGTGCAGCAGAAAACCCAGATGCTGAGGGATATGTAAAATGGTGAACAGCAGCTGGCTCACAGACACAGTGGCTGGAATAGAGAAATGACACCGAACCTTGAGGCAGGGGTGGGGCAAACTGGAGAGGGACGGGTCGGGGGAATGATGCTCCGGGGCAAATGTTCTTAACCAGCTGTGCAGAGTGGTTAATTGCAATCAGTAAGAGGCTTTTTTAAATTGTCTTTTCCAGTACCATGCGGCAGTCTGTCCTTTTCTGTGGAGCGAGGATTGTTAACCGATCTGATTAATGTCTCTCTTTCAGAGTTGCTGAATTTGCTGGACAGTGGCAATAAAAAATGTTACTCAATTTTTATGTGCCGTCATAAAATTGTTAAACAGTTGACTGGCAGGGGCTGGAGGGAGGACTGGATCATCTTCCAAATACTTCTGCATAGTGAAGGGAAATCTGATTTACATACCTTGGTAGAAAAGGGAGGCTGGATTTTGGATCCGAGCAGCTAGAGGTGGAAAATACCTATTAGGTTAACTCCATTCCACTCCAAGGGCACCTGCAGTCCCCATGTAAAGACGTATCCAATGTTAAATTAATACTCTGGTTGATCTTAGCAAACTGGTGAGTCAGTCCTCTGAGAAGCATCAGCCAAGGTGAAATTAAAATGATGATAAATGGTGTTAGTAGCTGAGACAGATTCCTGTTCTGGGATAGAAAGTTCTGAAGGAGACAAAAGGCTATATGGAAACTGCAGGCAAGATACCTTTACCTGACACATTCTGTGCTGTAGCTGCGTGTCTGGGAAATTCTGCGCTCCATCTTTTACCGCTGTAGCGATTTTGTGGCTCTTGAATAGTATATTTTAGACACCAGATAACAGATCTCGGCATTAACTGGCATCTAGCCCTAATCAGAGCCCTAATTAGGTTTGTCCAAACCTTTGATGAATGGAGACAAAATAAGAACATAAGAACGGCCATACTGGGTCAGACCAAAGGTCCATCTAGCCCAGGATCCTGTCTTCCGACAGTGGCCAGTGTCAGGTGCCCCAGAGGGAATGAACAGAACAGGTCATCATCAAGCTCATTCCCAGCTTCTGGCAAACAGAGGCTCGGGACACCATCCCTGCCCATCCTGGCTAATAGCCATCGATGGACCTATCCTCCATGAACTTATCTACTTCGATTTTTTTTTTAAATCTGTGGTTTAAACATATTTGTTTTAAAAGGACTGAATAATACAGACCATTCTTAGTTGTGATGATGATAAACAGCAATTTAAAACCAACCAACAATTGCGTCTCTGTACCCTGGGAGTGAAGGGAAGGGAGAGCTGTGTGTGTTAAAGAAACGTCTTTGTCTTGTTAAGGTTCTTGGATACAGAGTGACAAGCCCAGTATAACTCCTTAGCTAGAGGAGTAGTTAAGCCTCATTGCTAGTGGGGGTTAGGAATGAATTCCCTCTCCCTTGCCCCCGCAGCCCTGTGAATAGCAGCATGGTCTAGTGGATAGGGCATCTGGCTATGAGTCAGAAGATCCATAGTTTAGTCCCAGCAATGCCATTGTTCTGCTGTGACATTGGGCAAGTTAAGACCTTCTCTTTGCCTATCCTGTCTGTTTAACTTGTAAGTCCTTTGTGGGTAAGGACTGTCTTGTTACATCTCTGTACCCTTCCTGGCACTGTGGAGTCCTGGTCTTGCTCAGGGCTTATATAGACAATATCATAATACAAATTGACCTGGATCATTACACAGCAGGATGGGATTTCCTTCTTACCGTGCCTCACTGACACCTCTTTCATAAACCAGTCGGAGAACACTTCAATCTCTCTGGTCACGCAATCACAGACATGAAGGTTGCTATCTTAAAACAAAAAAACTTCAAATCCAGACTCCAGCGAGAAACTGCTGAATTGGAATTCATTTGCAAATTGGATACTATTAATTTAGGCTTAAATAGAGACTTGGAGTGGCTAAGTCATTATGCAAGGTAGCCTGTTTCCTCTTGTTTTTTCCTACCCCCCCCCCCCAGATGTTCTGGTTTAACTTGGATTTAAACTTGAAGAGTGGTCAGTTTGGATGAGCTATTACCAGCAGGAGAGTGAGTTTGTGTGTGTGTATGGGGGTGGGGGGATGTGAGAAAACCTGGATTTGTGCAGGAAATAGCCCAACTTGATTGTCATGCACATTGTGTAAAGAGTTGTCACTTTGGATGGGCTATCACCAGCAGGAGAGTGAATTTGTGTGGGGGGGTGGAGGGTGAGAAAACCTGGATTTGTGCTGGAAATGGCCCACCTGATGATCACTTTAGATAAGCTATTACCAGCAGGACAGTGGGGTGGGAGGAGGTATTGGTTCATATTCTCTGTGTATATATAAAGTCTGCTGCAGTTTCCACGATATGCATCTGATGAAGTGAGCTGTAGCTCACGAAAGCTTATGCTCTAATAAATTGGTTAGTCTCTAAGGTGCCACAAGTCCTCCTTTTCTTTTTGCGAATACAGACTAACACGGTTGTTACTCTGAAATCTTCCTGCTTCGTGTCTCATTCCTGTACCGAACAGGCTCAACCCTGCTTCGATTGAGATCCCGTTCCTAGACGGCCGGGCTACTGTGCTGTCAGAATTGGCGCCTTTGTCCGGTCCACTGGTGGTCAGCAGATCTGTAAGAAGACAGTGAGCACTGAGTCTTACCATGGCCTCTAGTTTTCTCCTTTACCTCCCATCCCTGGCATAAATTCCAACTTAAGCCACTGTAACGCCTTAGGCTGGTAACTAGAGGGGTTGGCATTTCTTTTTTCCGATTTCAGACCCTGACTAGCCAGTGGCTGATATGAAGAATGGAGCCCTTAATTGAGTACCCCGGGACAGCACTGTCCTCCTTCCCAGCAGGGAGAATTGTAAAATGAAGGCAGAGAGGGGATAGGATTTTGCTCTCTAAATATCACCGAGCAGGGCAGGGGAGCACCAGGGAGGGAGAAGAGATATGTAAGCTAAAGGACAGTGCTGGCACAAGAACAAATGGGGATAAACTGATTATGGGTACGCTGAGTCTGGCAGTCATAAGAAGGTTTCTAACCATCAGAGGAGTGAGGTTCCGTGAACGGCTTCCCTGTAGGAGCAGTGGGGATAAGAAACCTCGCTGGTTTTAAGATGGAGCTGGATCAGTTGTATGAACAGGATGATATGACAGAACTGCCTGTCAACTTGTGGAACTCATTGCCAGGGGATGTTGTGAGGCCAAAACTATAATGGGGTTGAAGAAAGAATTAGATAAGTACATGGGGGGATAGGTTCATCAGTGGTTATTAGTCGAGACGGTTGCAACCCCGTGGTTTGGGTGTCCCTAGCCTCTGACTGCCAGAAGCTTGGAGTGGACAGCAGGGGATGGATCCCTCTATGATTGCCTGTTCTGTTCATTCCATCTGAAGCACCTGGCATTGGCCACTGTCAGATGACCGGATTCTGGGATAGGTGGACCATTGGTCTGACCCAGTATGGATGTTCTTGTAGCAGGGGACCCGATTCAGTGAGCCAGGAGGTCCCTTCCCGCCCTAGGGAGCTTTCAGCAAACCTAGTCTAGGCATGTCCTCAGAATTCATTGGCTAACGTATGCAGCAAACACCGCTGTGCAGCATTCGTCCAGCTTGATACCCTTAGTGGGCCCGCCAAGCTATGTTTACACTGCCAGTGACCATCTCACTGGAGCACAGGTAGGTTTTGATTTAGCTAGCACATGGAACAATTGTAGTGTAGACGTGGCAGCATGGGCTAGCAACCAGAGTATGTTCCCAGATTGCTCGCCCATGCTGGATTCTAAATCCGCCTCTAGGCTACATTTGTTACCTGGCTCGTTAGATTAAAGCCAGCACAGGTGTGTCTACCTGTACTCCAATCACCCCTTCCCTTGCAGTGTGGCCAGAGCCTACATGTTTGAATATATGTTTAGAAATACCAGTGATGTTCACACATTTTCAACAAATCTCCTTTCCTGCTTGTTGACGGTGGCTGGCCAGAAAAAAGGAATCATTAAAATTTTTTCCTCCAAAAACGTATATCTTTTCCCATTTTCTTTTAGCTGATTTTTTTGTTTTCATGGGTCTTTTCTAGCCAGCCCTGGAAAGAAGTTCCTCTTGATAAAAATGAAATAGAAAGTTTGATGCTAGTGTCTAATAATGAAGGCAAAGAACTTGGTTGAGTTTACAGAAGTGCCTAAGTGAGTTAGATGCACAAGTCACATTGACTTTCAATAGGGCTTGTGTGCCCAAATCACTTAGGTGCTCTTGGTAAACCTCACTCTTATGCGTTCGCTTAAGTGCATTGCTGAATCAGGGCTTCATGGCGAGACTCCCCCCTGGGCTGCTGGAGAGGACATTTTGTTTTAATCCCCTTTCTCTCTCACATCCCAGCCTTGGGGGAAAAGAGCCATTTCCCTGCTGACAGGTAGTGAGCTTATGAACTCTTCTCTCCTGTTTAGGGGGTGTGTGTGTGTGTGCACAGGGCTCTGGTTTCCCTCAGGAGAGGCCAGTGCTTCACACACACTCACAGGGTACGTCTACACTGCAATGCGGTGCCAGGTCTTTGAGCCTGGGGCAGCTGACTCGGACTGGGGCTGCAGGGGACATCTAAGCTGGAGCCTGGGCACCCAATCTCCCTGCTCCTTGGTTTTCAGAGCCCAGGCTCCAGCCCAAGCCCGAATGTCTACACTGCTGTTATTAACCCCGCCCATTGACCTGGGCTCTGAGACTCAGCACTGTGTAGACATGTGTGCGCACACACACAGCCCTCATCCTCCCCAGCAGGGGGCAGTGCTGCTCACCTTGTTCCTGGCCCACTGACAGCAGGGAGGGTTTGATTTACCAAGGACAAGTCTACATTTAAGAAGTGTTTAGTTAGGGGTGCATGAGGCTTTTTACTGACACAGCTGTGCTGTCAAAACCCTCCAGTATAGACACAGTTATATCAGGATAGCTTAGGCCAGTCCATAAGCTATATTGGTGTAACCGTGCCCACACTAGAGGGTTTTGCTGGCACAGCAATACTGGTGAAAGCCGCATAGATCAAGCCCTCCTTGTGTAGTCAGGATCTGCAGGGTTGCTCCCTCAAGCTACAGCCCCCGCGGGTGGCCCCATGACAGCCATGCTGCAGTACATCTCATGGTCCAGCCTGCTTTGCCCGGCTGGCTGGGCTGAGACCTGCACCGGGGTCTCTTCATCAAGTTGTCAGTGGTGAGGGAAGGCTGGTGTCCTGGTTCAATTTCTGGCTCGATTGACTGCGTGGTCAGAGTCTGCTCCTGTTCCCACTGAGACCAGTGGCCCAACTCCCCCTGACTGTGAGGGGACTGGGATTAAATCCGATGTGCTCCCTGCACGCATTGCCTTTGCTGTACACACGTAGCCCCGCACTTGTACACGCAAGTCTGAGCAGAGCAGCTTGTCTGCAGGGTAATGATGCTCACTTGGCCTGTCTGGGCTGGGGGCTTCTGGGGCCGCTGGTCACGGGGATTTTCCCTGTCACCCTGAACTGCAGCCCCAGCTCCACTGACGTGAGGGAGCCATTCGTTTCAATGGGCCGCTGGTACAGCACAGGAGAGATTTGCTCTGCGGAGCCTGCCGAGGAGAGGGTAAAGGGACTGGGACGGACGACCAAGGGGGGGATATGATAGAGGTCTATACAATGACGGCTGGTGTGGAGAAAGTGAAAAAGGAAGTGTTATTTACTCCTTCACAGAACACAAGAACCAGGGTCATCCCTTGACATTCATAGGCAGCAGGCTGAAAACAAACAAAAGGCTTCTGTATTTCTTCACACCACGTGCTGTCAACCTATGGCACCCGGTGCCAGGGGATCTTGTGAAGACCAAAAGTGTAACTGGGTTCAAAAAAGAACTAGGTAAATTCATGGCGGAGAAGGGTCCATCAGTGGCTATTAGCCAACATGGTCAGGGATGCAACCCCCGTGCTCTGGGTGTCCCTAAACATTTGACTGCCAGAAGCAGGGACTGGATGACAGGGCATGGATCCAGGGGCACCGGAACAGGGGGCTAAGGGAACACAGCTGGGGGGGGGAGAGGGTGGAGAGGAGCGGGTGAGGCCTCGGGAAGGGGTGGCACGGGGGTGGGGCCTTGAGGGGAATGGGCCATTCAATGGCGGAGACTCTGCGGGGTAGGGACGGTAGTTCGGGCACTGGTGGGACCTCCCACTTTTAGGGAGCTTCTGTCACTCCTGGATGGATCACTTGATAACTGCCCTGTTCTGTTCATTCCCTCTGGGGCACCTGGCACTGGCCGCTGTCGGAAGACAGGATCCTGGGCTAGACGGACCGTCGGCCTGACCCAGGATGGCCGTTCTTACGTTTTGATCCTTTTGATGCTTCCCTGTCCACTGTCTTGTTCTGCTGTCGCAGAGGCTACTTTGGTGCCTAATGGACCCTGCAGGGAGACTGTCACGGTTTGGGAAGCTCTAGGATGGCCAGGAGAAGGTTTGTCCCCTGTGGCGTAAGGAGGGAAAATGCTTGAATAGAAATAGCGAAGCCAAGAAATGCAGCTCGGAGAAAGGGGGAGGGAGGATCGCCAGCCGCTGAGCAGCCCAGCATGGTTTTGATTACAGCCCAGCCAGCGAGTGCTGCTCCCCTGTTCTCCACAAGCGCTAAGTGTAAGTTGGATGCAGCTTTTAAGTCACTGCAATAAATGGACCCCTCTCCAACTCTGGGCAGAGGGCCCAGGATCTTCCTTTGTCTGCCAGCAGCTCTGTAGATTAGACCATGCTTATCTCGGTGTGCGCTGTTAGTGCCCTTTTTAATGTGACTTCTTTGGTTTGGCCTTGGTGAGGGAGGATGTCGCACGCTGCCCCTCGCCTCGCTCTCAGATGCGTCTGGGCTCGGTAACGCTGCGCTGACCTGCTGGAAGAGCTGGGTGCTCAATACAGCTGTTGCAATCTTCCTGTAGCGAAATGAACGTGTTGGAATTCGTCCGGGCGCCAGGTTAAAGGCAGAGTCACGTGGACCTCATTGACTGAGGACTTTGTTGATTGCACGACGTGACAGATGCGACTTAGGCGGCTTCCAGGAATCCATTCAATTCCTCAGTGATGGGCGCGGTAGGAGAGCCATAAATCTGTAAAAGCCACGGCGTCCTCCTCCTTTTAAATCCTTCCTTAAAATCTTCCTCGGCTCTGGTGCCTACGATTGCATCTGTTTGGCTACTGGTCAGGCAAGTGGTGAGCTGGGACTTACTTTGCTTGTTTCATTAGCTCACCCGCTTGCCTGTCTCTGCCCCCTTTGCCCTCTTGTCCCCCCTGTCATGTGCTGTCTGACCGAGGGTGACCAGATGTCCTGATTTTTATAGGGACAGTCCCGATATTCGGGGCTTTTTCTCATGTAGGCGCCTATTTAAGCCCCTGCCCCCGTCCCAATTTTTCACATATGCTATCTGGTCACCCTAGTCTGACCCCTCCATGGTGAAAGTTCTGGGGTGGGGACTGGCATCTTTATTACATGTCTGTACAGCGCCAAGCACAAGCTAAGTTATCCTTGATGGGGATTCCTAGGTGCTACCCTACTACAAATAATAAGACCCTGAACAGAAAGGAGGTTTGCAAGAATGGGCCTTGGGTTTCGCTGCACAAGGGTTTGCAGCCTCTAGCCCCACATCCTCTTCCCCTGACTGTGAATTCACAGATCTCGCAGTAAAATTCTGTCTGGCTCTCAGAGTTCCCATCTGATTCTTGAGCTGAAACCATGTGGATCTGCGGACACAAGTGTTGTTTTGCTGCTCCAGAGTCAGGAGCCTTTTGCTTGAAGCCGGCCTGCGGTTCGTGTGGCTAATGAAAGCAGGCAGGCTCTGTGTGATCTTCGCTTTCTTGGAGAGAGGAGAGCGCAGCTTTAGGTAATGTCCCTAACGGGACAACACGTCTCCAGGGTTCTCAGTTGGGCACCGTCCAGCGTTTGCTCACTAACAGCTGATCAGCACGGGGGTCATTGATAGGGTGATGGGCTGGGGATGGCGGTGAGCATTGGGCATGGACATCACCTCAGCGTGCTGCTGTCTGGGCCCTCGTTACAAGGTACCCAGCTGGAGCCTGGGAAGGATTCTCCTCTGCTGGGGTGCACAGGCTCTGTAAAAACCCCACAGGGGATTCCCCAGAGCAGGCCCTTTGGCCAGCTCCTCCAGGGCTGCATGTGCTGTGACTGCTGCCAGCAGACCCAGAAACTCTGCCTCTGTAATGTGATGGGGGTGAGGAGTGGGGTGGTGGTTAAACTGGTTGTGACTTTCAGAGACTTTCCTGACTTTGCCCAGGCTGCGAGAGAGCTGTGGGAGGCCTGGCCCCGCGTCCCTTCCTGGCCCATCGCTTTCCAGCATGGCCCCGAGCCAGGAGGGAGGGGCTGGCCTCCTGCCGCCTCTCCCCCGCTGGCCTTGGCCCGCCTTCTGTCAGGGATGGCTGGTGAGCCGGCCTCTCGCTCAGACACCTGGCCCACGGCCCAGGTGGGGGAAGTGCGTGTTGGGTTTTGTCCATGTTTCCCCCCTTGAACTCCCTCTGCTGCTAAACCTGGTTTTTCTTGGTCCGTTAGGGACTGGCCTTTTTGCCATGGAAGGCAAAACGTCCGCTGCCCTTTGTGGGGGCAGGATCTGGGCCTCTAATGCAACAGAGCGGAGTGGGTTACTTGGGGAAAGGGAGCACTGATTACCAGAAAGCCTGTGGTTCTCAACCCCCTCCCAGCCAGCAGTAGGGGAGAGCAGGATGATCATGATTCCGCTCCCCAGACTGAGCACCCCTGAATAAGTGGGTTAAACAGGAGGGATCGCTGCACCTTTAGGGCTCTGTCTGTACTGGCCTCCTCCCTTAAAATGTCCCGCGTATGGTAGCAGTGGGGCAGCTCCTGTGTAGACGGAGAGTCGCTCGTGTGTTCACCCTGTGTCACTTAGCTTCCTTCAGCACCCAGCTGCGCTCCAGCGGCCAGATCCAAAGCCCACGGAAGCCAGCCGGATTCCTCCAATAGCTGGAAGCAAATGCAGCTTCTTAATAGCAGCCATATTCAGCACTCCCATAACCGACTGAGTTCAGGGCCCTTCCTTGCCCCCTCCATTTGGCTCCTTACGTTCTGGGGACAAAAGCGTTGGCTGTTGAGGTCTGACCTCTGTGTGCCACCCCCCTGAAATCTGGGTGGCGGCTTCAGGGGCCCTTTGCTGTCCAAGGGTTGTATACAGGAGCCGACGCTAATGGGAGTGCTGCTGCAGATTCAAGTGGCATCTGGGTTGGACCCGTGGTGGCGACTGCTCCCAAAACGGGGAATCTCTGCCCACAGCCGAGCTTACTGCACTGGACACAGGAGCATTCGCTGGCTTCCCCCCAAGGATACGGAGACCAGCGGCAGTTGGCATCCACGCCTGCTGATGGGTTCTGAACCCCACCGCAAGGGGATGGAAAGCTGCTCTGGTGCACACGGGACGTGAGGCAGCAATTTGGTACTGACTTTTGAGCCTGTTTCAGTGCCCTCAAGTAGAACTGTGAACCCCTCTTGTCTGCAGAGGAAGGGTAGCTCACTGGCTAGGGTGCTCACCTAGCACTGGTGAGATTGGGTACAAGTCCCTGCTCTGCCACAGGCTTCCTGTGTGAACTTGGGCAAGTCACTTAGCCTCTCTGTGCCTTAGTTCCCCATCTACACAATGGGGACAGTAACACTGCCCTGCCTTATAGGGGTGCGGTGAGGATAAATGCATTAAAGAGTGTGAGGGGCTCAATCCCATGCAATACGTACCAGCAATTTGTGTGTGTGTGTGGAATGGCTAAGCTGCCTGTTCTCAGGCATGGAGAATTCCCTTGGGATGCCAAAGGGGATTTGGGTTGCCTGTTCCAGAACTGAACAAATTCTTATTTCTTGTACACTCTCTGTGACAAGCGAGGAGTCCCAGCTAGAGCCAGCTACAGGCCCGATCCAGAGCCCAGTCAGGTCCGTGGGAGCCTTTCCACAGGGCTCGGTGGGTCTGGCTCAGGCCCTCAGTCAGAGTTCCTGGAGGATGGGCAGAAATGTGTAGCCCTGGACATGAGGAGCAGTTTCTTGTGTGGGGAGCATCTCCCTTGCTGACGAGACGGGGTGTTTCTCGGCTGCTGTGGCTTAAGGTTAATGTCACTTTGGCGACCTTTACAAAATACATTGCAGGCACCTGTAGCTTAGGGCTGATGTTGGACTCCCTGGCGCCTGGATTTCCCTTTCTTGGGGCTTTGGAAACTCTTCCTGCTGGCTCAGTCCTGGGCAGATCCTGCCAGTCAGGTACTTGTCACTGCTCCTTGTAGGGCTTATTTTGGGATCTGCGCTGCAGGAGCTGCAGTTTTGGCCGGAGGTAGAACTCCGCCCCGACCGCTTCTCAGGGCCCTGCTCTTTGCATTGATCGTACTCCTAGCCCTCCCTAGAGCGGCGTAATCACAGCCCCCTGGAGGAAAGTCCCCGGGGGGGGCCTCTGGACACTGACCCATCCTCCCTCTCCTGTATGTGGCTCCCTGCCACGACAGGGCTTTAGCTGGGCACCACACTGGCTCTGCCCTGCTAGGGTGGGGTGGGTGCGTAGCCAGCATGTGCATGGTTCCGTGAATTCATTGCTTACAAACTCCCGTGTCTGGGGGGGTAAACGGGGGTCACAGCCCCGATTCCAGCAGGGGGCCCAGAGGGGCGGCAGGAGAGGGGTGCAGAGCACTGCAGTACCTGGGGTGCAGCCCCCTCTTCCAGCTTGCGCAGGCCTGGAGCAGAGGGAGGGTCCTATGTCCCTCCACGTTCCTATAGCGAAATTACAAAACTTGCCAGAGCTCGTGCTCTGTGTGCCGACCCCCAGCCGGTGCAGCTCTTTCCTCCACTGCTCGCCAGGGGCCGGCCCCCCCAAAGTGACTCTGGCCTCTCACCTTTCTGCTCTGGCTGAGTGGAGGCCACCTCTGAGCTCAGTCTCTCCCCCCCACCGGTCTCAGTCTCTCCTTACTGCTGGCCTCTCCAAGAGGGGGACCTGCAGGATCAGTTTATGGGCAGGGTTGGGGAGCCATGCAGCTTCCGCGGGCAGAGGGAGGGAAACACCATCTCCGTGTAAAGCCTAAAAAGCCTGGGGGGAAAACGTGGCTCTTAGTCCTGTCTTGCTCCCTTCCCAGGGCTTTCAGCTCCCAGTAACATTGTCAAGTGCTGCCCACCCACAGCCACCTCATTAGCAAGGGGAGTGTTACTGGATCAAACTGGAAAAGTCTCCCACCCCAGATGTCTCCCCCTGGGGTATGAACTGCGATTGGCCCCACCCTGCATTTGCAGCCTGAGAAATAACTTAGGGGCTTGTGAGATGAGAGGGTTTATCCCCATGAGTCCCAAGCCTTCAGAAATCCCGTGGTGTTGGCCGCTGGAGGGACGTTTTGTCCAGCTTTACGTGGATCCTGGCCTTGCAACAGGATCTCCCAAACGATTCTGTGGAGGGAGCTAATGTTATTCCAGCAGCACCTAAAGGCCTCCGTTGTGCCGGATGCTGCACACATGCAGAGCAAGTGACAGGCCCTTGTTTTTTATTACTGTAGCACCTAGGAGTCTAGACATGGGCTGGGACCCCATTGTGCTCGGCGCTGTACAAATGCAGGACTAAAAGATGGTCCTTGCCCCAAGGAGCTGACAACTCAAGATAGATGAAGGTTAGGAGACAGGAAGTATTAGCCCCATTTACAGATGGGTAAACTGAGGCTCAGGTTGCTGGACTGGTGACCTGTCCCCGTCTCCAGAGAGTTTGAGGGAGTCTCATTCAGTCTGCAGAACCCAGACTGGTCTATCCTCTTGTTACTGCAGCCCCTCAGTATTGTACTGCCCTGCCTGGGTGTGTTCTGAATAACATACACAGACGGATAACTGTGGCTTGGTTGATAGCGGCCTCTGTTCTAGAACTTTCCTATGGGAGGAGGAAGGGAGAGGGAAACAAGTTTGTGGCGTCGTTTAGATGCTCTCCTGCATCCGGGAACTTTGAGGCCAGGGATCCCATGAGCAGAGATGGGCTTGTATGTGCCAGTCCATTCCTACTTGTGACCCACTGGTCCACAGTCCCTTTGAAAACAGAATTTAAACAAACCCACTCCGTGGGTTGAGGTGTTTCCCCCCCGCATCCCTGCACCCACATCAGCCATCGCCGCCTCCACCCCACACTTCCCCCAGCTACTTGTGTGCCTGACACACCATTATAATAACACCCGTCCTGTTCACCTGGCAGTATCCAGAACCTGGGTTCAGCAGCACATTGGCCATCCGCACTTGGGAGCCTGCACGGCCCTCATAATTCTCCACAGGGCAGAAATGTGTGTGGTAATTAGTGTAGTGGGTGTGGTAGGACAGACTTCTCATGAGGCTGCATGCATGAATGAGTTATGCAGGTCACCCCAAACGAGTGTGAATAACACCTTTCGTACCACACCACGCTGCCATGGGGAGAGGTGGCAAACTGACAGAGCTGGAGACGGAAATCTCTCCACAAAACGAGTCCGGATGGACAACTGCGGTGTCTCCCGGATGCCATTGTGTTTCAGCACTGATCTGGAGGGACCACGTCTGTGGCTAAGCTGGATCAGACTCGGTGGCTCATTGAGTCTTTGGTCTCTGCTCCTTAGATGCAGCCTCCTGTACAGTAACCCAAACTGGGCATATTCGTTCAGCCCAGAACGGAGGGTTGGAAGGCTGGGAATTTCTGGATATAGGAAGGAAGGTTCATGTTTGGGTGGAGAGTGGCTGTTACGATGGTGGTGGATAAATATTGGGACAGGAGTCTTTATTGTCAGATTTCAGTGCTGAAAGCACCTGCTTTCCCAACTATACATATAAAATGATGGGGTCTAAAGTAGCTGTTATCACTCAGGAAAGAGATCTTGGAGTCATTGTGGATAGTTCTCCAAAAACAGCCACTCAATGTGCAGCAGCCGTCAAGGAAGCGAACAGAATGTTGGGACTCATTAGGAAAGGGCTAGATAATAAGACAGAAAATATCATATCACCTCTATGTAAATCCATGGTATGCCCACATCTTGAATACTGCGTGCAGATGTGGTCGCCCCATCTTAAAAAAGATATACTGGAAAAGGTTCAGAAAAAGGCAACAAAAATTATTAGGGGTATGGAACAGCAGCCATATGAGGAGAGATTAATAAGACTGGGACTTTTCAGCTTGGAAAAGAGATCACGGGGGATATGATAGAGGTCTATAAAATCATGACTGGTGTGGAGAAAGTAAATAAGGAAGTGTTATTTACTCCTTCTCATAACACAAGAAGTAGGGATCACCTGATGAAATTAATAGGCAGCAGGTTTAAGACAAACAAAAGGAAGTATTTTTTCACACAACGCACAGTCAACCTGTGGAATGTCTTTCCAGAGGATGTTGTGAAGGCCAAGACTATAACAGGGTTCAAAAGAGAACTAGATAAGTTCATGGAGGACAGGTCCATCAATGGCTATTGGCCAGGATGGGTAGGGTTGATGTCCCGAGCCTCTGTTTGCCAGAATCTGGGAATGGGTGACAGGGGATGGGTCACTTGATGATGACCTGTTCTGTTCATTCCCTCTGCGGCACCCGGCATTGGCCACTGTTGGAAGACAGGATACTGGGCTAGATGGACTTTGGTCTGACCCAGTATGGCCGTTCTTATGTTTTCCATATGTACCTGGGGTGCTAAAAAGGAGTTTAATATAAAGAAGCAAATCTGCCAGCACCTATTTACAATATGAAACCACCCAGAATGACAAGCATTGAATCGACTGCTGTAAGCTCTTTGGGACAGGGAACATCCTTTTGTTCTGTGACTGTTCGGCACCTAGTGTAATGGTCCCCTGGCCAGGACTGGGGATCCCAGGCACTATGGAAATACAAATAACTATGTAGAGCTGCCGTCCTGCATTCTGCAGACTTGGGTGCAGGACTGGGCCCCACTGCTGACCGGTCTTTGCTCTGGCTCCCAAGAGGAATGGCTGGGGCAGTTAGATTTGGGGAGGGGAACTTAATCGGGTCTCTGAGCTCTGGCTTGGCTTGAGCAGAGAAGTCGGAGCTCAAAGCTGTCCCTGCCAGCCTGGATTGTTTCTCTGGCTCCTACCACAACAAAGCGTTACTGTGGCTCGGGTGCCCTGGGCTGTCCATGCAGAACAAAAGGAGAAAGATACGCAGAAGAGCTGGCAAGGAAACGGGGCTTAAAAAAAAAAAAATGTAACCGACCCTAGTTAACCCTGTGCAGATCACGCTGCTGCGAGATCTCAGTGTTCCTGCCGGCGCTCCCAGCTGGAGTGAAGGGGTAAAGTTCCTGCCAGCCCCCCGAACAGGCCTCCTTGCTTTGTTGAGATGCCAAGCTAGATTGCAGCAGGGCTGTCAGCCTCTGCTGGGCTGGCAGATCTTGTGTGTCCTGGGGCTGCATGGCTCGGAGTGCTTGGCAGGAGCTCTGTGACTCACTGCGCAGGAGGGGAGGAGGGGGAGCGTGTGTCCTAGAAAGGCCTCACTTCTCAGGGCCTGCCCCGTGACCCTGTCAAAAGAGGGGAGGGGGCTTCTCCTGGAGGGTCCGACCTGAAGAGCCGGTGGAGCCGAGCCTGCCGGAGCACAGCGTTCTCTTCCCGTTCCCCTCGTGTCGCCGGTGCCCTTGTGCACATGCTGGCGGGGTGGCACTTTACACCCCCACCTTGCACGGGGGTAAGCGACTGTGCCGGGCGAACAGCAGTGGAGGACTGGCCCCGCCGCGCCACTGTCCTGTCCTCCTTCGCACAGCTGTGGGAGCTGGTTGATGCTGCCCGAAAACGGCTTCCTTGGGGGGTTCGAATTCCAACCCTGTTCCCCTCCGTCTCTTTCCTGCTCCAGAGCTGCTCCAAGCCCTGCCAGGTTGCTTCAGAGAGAGCTCGGCCACCCAACTCCCCCTTCTGCACCCTTCCCACTCTCCCTGCCACACACCTGCTCACCCTCGATGGCAGGGGAGGTCGGCGGCTGTGCTTTGACTAGCGCCCCCCCAAGCTGTGTGGGGAGGAGAACAGGGACCTGTCCAGGTTTTGCAGGAGACAGAACTCGACGGGCTGAGGCCAAGGGCAGAAAGATGGGATCTGGCACAGGGAAGGAAGCAGGGGGACCTGCTGTAAGTGACCAGTGACGAGCGACCCTCTTCTAGGAGCTAGATGGACTTGTTGAGGTTTTGGGGGTGGTAGCGTTAATCAGCTAAAATCCTTTTGAAGTTGGAGAACAGACTTGTCATGGCCAGACCCCAGCAGCCTATCTCCTCCTCTTCCCCTCTCCATGACTGGCGGGTGAGAGCCACAGAGTCCCCAGGCAAGGTGATCTCTGCAGTCCGGTTGTCCGGTTGTGGCTGCCCTGCGGCTGATCTCTCGGTGAAGAGAGCTCAGTGGAGGCAAGGTCCCTCCCAGCCAGCGGGGTGGGGAAGATCAGGGCTTCCAGCCTTCCGCAGTCCCACCTCTGGAAGCTGGGCAAGCCCCAAAGGCGCTTCAGTCTTTCTTGACCCCTGTGTGGGGTTCCCAGTGACACCTTCAGCCTTGGAACTTCCTAGCCACAGGGATCTGAACCCCTTCCTCAAGCATACCTTGAGCAGTGGCTCGCCACCTTGCCAGATTACGGTACCTCTTTCAGAAGTCTGGATTTGTCTTGCATACTCCCAAGTTGCACCTCACTTAAAAACTGCTTGCTTATGAAATCAGACACAGCAATACAAGAGTGTCACAGCCATGCTATTACTGAACAGTTGCTGACTTTCTCATTTTTCTCATGTAGTTATAAAATAAATCAATTGGAATATCAATATTGCACTTACATTTCAGCGTACAGCAGAGGTGAAAGTGAGGGTACGCCCTGGTACGGTGTACCGGTAAGAGCCGGTGCGCCGTACCGGGACCGGCTTTCCGAGAAGGCAATTTAAAGCCCTGGGGTAGCGGCGATGGGGCTCCGGTGGGGATTTAAAGGGCCCCGGAGCTCCAGCCACTGCTACCACCCTTTAAATCTCCCCCAGAGCCCTGCCCCCGCAACTGCCCCGGCCCTTTAAATCCCCGCCGCCGCTACCCCAGGGCCCTTTAAATCTACCCCCCCAGGGCCCTTTAAATCTCCACTTGAGCCCTGCTGCCCGAGCCCTGGGGTAGTGGTGGCGGGGCTCCGGAGTGGATTTAAAGGGCTAGGGCCCCGGGGCCCTTTATATCCCTGATGGAGCCCGGCCGCCGCTACCCCAGGGCTCAGGTGGGGATTTAAAGGGCTCGGGGCTCCAGCAGCTGCTACCACAGCAGAGCCCCAGGCCCTTTAAAGCTCTGCCAGAGCCCAGAGTCCCGGGGTAGCGGTGCCAGCCGGGAGCCCCCAGGGCTCCTCAGTGATTTAAAGGGCCCGGGGCTCCGCTGCAGTAGCGGCAGCTGGAGCCCTGGGCCCTTTAAATCACCCCTGAGCCCTGGGGTTCCCAGCCGCCTCTGCAGCTGGTAGCTCGGGGGTGATTTAAAGGGCTCCATGCTCCTGGCCGCCACTAACGTAGTTGGAGCCCTGGCCCTTTAAATCAAGATTTAAAGGGCCTGGGGATTTAAGGCCCTGCCTCTTCTGGTTGAGGCCACGCCTCCTGCTCAGGACTCCGGGTACTGGTAAGTCCTCTAACTTACTTTCAGCCCTGGTGTATAGTATATAGAGCAGCATAAACAAGCCATTGTCTGTCTGAAATTTTAGTTTGCACTGACTTTGCTAGTGCTTTTTTATGTAGCCTGTTGTAATACTAGGTGAATATCTAGATGAGTTGATGTATCCCCTGGAAGACCTCTGCATACCCCCTGGGTGAGAACCACTGATCTAGAGTACTCAAATGGCACTGATCAAATCACTTTACCTGTTCCCATAGAACTGATATGGGGAGAGAGAGGTGTTCTCCGAGTAGTTTGCGCAAATAGGGGTGCTGATACCTGGCACTGATTAATGCAGGCTCAGATTTTCAAGCGTGCACGCCTATGCACCCAGTCAGCGTGCAAATGAGATCTGTGCATCGGGCATTGCAAAAGTACAGGCGGGCCGCGAATTGTGCCTCGTCCCAAAGTGCTCTGCCATGCCAAGCAGCCTGGCTTGTGTCAAGTGTGCTTACTTGCTCGCATTGACTGCTGTGGCTCTGTGCTGGAAGGCTGAGACCACCTGGGTGAGCAGAGGTTGCAGGATTGTTCCCGTAACTTTCACAGCAATGACACAATGCAGCCAGTTTTGATGCAGGGCATGGCAGCAGCTTAGAAACCCATAGCAATGCTGCACAGTTTGAGAGGACTGAGAAGCACCTGAAACTGCAGTGAGGGATTTTGGGAAGCAAAGTGTAATTCCCCGAGTTGGGCGCAGGATCCCAAAGCAGCTAACCTCCTTTGTCCAACCAGTCCCACCCACAAAGGGATCTTCCAAGCGTCACCTCCAGTTGCAGCACCATGTTCCCGACCTGGAATGTCCTTGAAGAAACACTCCACGCTCAGTTCTCACACACCGCCTGGCGCCGTGATCCCCGAGCGTGCGGGCGCATCACTAGACCTGGAGAGCGATCCTGTGCTTTGCTGACTCCTCCTTTGTGCTCTCCTGTGGGTAAGGTCTGGGATAGCCACTGCTGGCCCCTTCCAGGGGACGGATGGACAGACAGACAGCTGCTGTCATGCAGGGTCTGTGCTACACTGAGGAGGGAGTTCTCCCCTTTCTTCCTCCAAGCTGTAAGTGGAGGGAAGTGGCCAGACCACTCAAGCCTAGCCCAGCTTGGGTGGGGGAGGAGGAAGGGACCAGCTTGCCGGAGGATCGTGCTGCTGTCACAGGAGACGGTCAGGCAGTCGTACCGCTCTGCTCTACAGAGGGCGAGGGCTGGTGCGGTTCAACTTCTCCGGCCATAGCGGGGCTCCAGCTCCTAGCCCATTCCCTGCCCTAGGGCCGGCTCTGGGCTGGAGGAGATCCTGGAAGGCACAGCCCCCGCTCACTCCAGTCTCACTTTACGACCTAAAGTAGCTTGACAGTTCTGCCCCAGCAGAGCTGTGTTTGCCAAACCAGGGGGTAGCCA
This sequence comes from Lepidochelys kempii, assembly GCF_965140285.1. Lineage (NCBI taxonomy): Eukaryota > Metazoa > Chordata > Testudines > Cheloniidae > Lepidochelys > Lepidochelys kempii. Next base: position 262,162,644 of record NC_136381.1, read on the forward strand.
AGAGCCACACCCGCCCCTTTCCATGCCATGTCCCCTGCTAAGAGGCCAGCAGGCTCCTCGCCTGGCTGGGGAATGTTAGACCCTGCTCCCTCTGGAGCCCCGGGGGTTCCTTGAGTGGACTGGCCCCAGGGAATGGGGCTGCTGAGAGGCCAAGATGAGGTGTTTCCCCCGCCCTGAGAGCCTAGGGTGAAGTCTGACCCCACTGGCCCCAGCTCTCTCCCTCCCTTCGCAGCTTCCTCTGTCACTGGAGTGAGCAGAACTGGAAGTGCTAGCGTAGGGCCAGCCATAGTGTCATCCAGGCACGTCACCTGCCCTCCTTGTACCTCAGTTTCCCCATCCGCAATACCTTGCTCCTCCACCGCAGGGGAGTGGTGATTCATTGACGCTTGCTGAGTGCTTGGAGATCTCCAGCTGGCAGGCTCTCTTATGAGGGCCCAGAGTGTCACAGGAGAGGCACCCGCGCCCCGTCAGACCGTCCTGCCCTGGCCAAGTCATCCTGTCCGCTCGGCCAGATGAACTTTGTGCTGCACAAGAGGGAGAATGCCTCGGATTGGCTGCCAGGCTTGGCTGAGGCGGGCTGGCTGAACAGGCCACTTGGACCTCTCTCCCACTCCAGAGCCAGCCCTGCTCTCCAAAGGCTGTTTATTTTCACACCTGGGACCTGGCTGGAAAAGTTCCTGCTGCACGATAGCTGGCCCAGGTCGAGTAAACAGCAAACCTGCTGGACTCGGCTTTTGCCTGGGGGTCGGGGGGAGGAGGAGGTTTCTCTTGGCGTGAGAGCAGGTGTCTGTTTCCAATCCGCTTACTGGAAAGACGTGTCTTCAGCTGAGCCCAGGGCTCTATAAATATTGAATTCTGGGAAGTAGTGTCCAGCCTCGCCCTGGCCAGCCGGGGTAAACCCAGCTTTCTGTAAAGCAAGGACGAGAGGTTGAGAATTGTTTCTTGTCGTTGTGCTATTCACGGTCAGCAGGCCCTCAATAGCCTTCCCTTCTCCTGCCTCTTATCCCCTTTAGCCTTTCATGGCCAAAGGCAGGCTGGCTGAAACCTCCCTTCTGAGCCACTTGGCTTGGCCGCCGGGGGGTCACTGCAGAGCCTCCCAAAGGGTTCCTTCTCCCTGCTCGCCTGGGAGTGGAGCGAGAGGCCCCCGGGGAGTGAAATAGCTCCAGGGTCTTCCACGCTCTCCAGAGGGCCAGCAGCTCTGCTTGGATCTTCCATGGAATCCAGCCCCAAAAGCTCGTACTGCCCGTAACTCACGCTGGCTTCGTTGCACCCCGTGTGAAGCAGCTGATGGCCTCCTCCCCAGACGCAGAACCTTGTAGGCACAGAAGTGGGGTGGGGAAGCACATGAAGGGGTGCTCATTCCCAGCACAATCTCTCACTCTGAGCCATTGCTCCTCCCCCGCTATCCCAGATCCACCTATGCTGTTCCCCATAACTTCCCACAGCTGACCTGCCCTTGGACCCCCAGGTCTAAGCCTGGACTGTGCCTGTCTGTGGGCAGCAGTGTCTGCGGGCAAGACCTGTGAGTGTGGAATGTCCTGCACTAGGTGCTGAGTGCCCCCCACTCCCCTTGATTTCCTTGGGACTCTGCAGGTGCTCGGGACTCTGCAGGTGCTCAGCACTCCGCAGGATTGGGTCCAAGGTGGGTGCAAGTTAGGGGCGAAGGAGCAGTGTGTTACGTGGCTCAACGGGCTAATTGGTTTCCTGCTCTGAGATGCGAGCAGACCCCATTAATGGGGCTGAGGGGAATGGGGCATAAGGCAGCTCGGAAGGTTATGGCTGAGCTGCCTTCTGTATATCCCCTTTTTAAATCCAGTTTTTCTGGAAGGCCTCCATTGGTTTGTCTCCCCCTTCCCGTGTCCTCCCGTTCCCATCGATTCTGTCCCTTCCCTTCTATCACAGCCTCTGCAGGGGAACCCCGGCTCCCTGTATGCACGTGCCAGCCCACACGAGATATAGGGTCCCAAACGGGCTGAGTGCCCTTAGCTCCCACTGGCTGCGTGGGCTGAGTGCCGCTGAACATCAAGCCCGTAGCTTGAAGCCCTGATACTTGTTAAAAGACGCCCCCAGCAAAACCCATAGCCAGCCATAGCTAGTCCGTAACGTGCTCCACTGCATGTCCGCTGCCTCTTTTCCGACCGCCAAAAGTGGCTGACCTTGGCGTGACTGCAGAAGCGCTGAGCTGTCCCGTTTTAACGAGCAGCCCGTTGGTATTCAATCAAACTCCAATGCTAGCTGCGTTAATGCCTTTCCCAATCGCCATCTATATGATTTACTTGTGGACCCATCAATCCACTCCTAAAACTTCCTGATTTTGATTTTCATGTGCAGCCCAGCTAGGATCCGATTCCAGCACACAGGCATGCGCGTACTCCATAGCAGCTCTCTATGGCATAAGAAATTCCCTTCAGCTTCCTATGAGGTGGTTGAAGAACATTTCACATTGAATGTTTTGCTGGTTCTGCATACTCTGTGGGGATGTGAGGGGTGGAAGCTGGGTTCCTTGCCTTGAATCCATGGCATAGTCAACCGGGGGGGTTGGTAGTCGCTGCTCCGAGGAGTTTTGATCACCTCTCATGTCTAGAGAACAGCTTCGTCTAGTCATTTAAGACTTAGGCCTCCAGCGCTTTGACTTATTTGATCGGTGAATCTGAATAGAAATTAGGAGTGGAAAAGGCCTATCATGGGGAGGATTGTTACCTGCAGTCTGTACTGAGGGCTAGCAGAATTGTGGCGTATTCCCCAGGCTCTGCACCCCAGCAGGTGATGGGGACAGGGCAGGAGTTTCCCCTGTGGTGGATTGTCCAGTGTTTTGTCCAGTTTGGTTTTCAAGTGCTCTATGCTCTGGAAAATGACTGTGTCAGAGGCCCCTGGGCTCCATGCCTAGTGTCTCTCCGGGACTCCAGAGTCCGGGGTGTTCAGCTCCCATGTTTAATCAAACCAACCAGTCGTCCCCCTCCCCCTGCCAGCTCTGCTGGGCTGAGCTGAGTGTAGCCCCGTCCATCAACCATGGGTACCGGAGGGCAGGCTCTTCCGCAGGCTTCACTAACATGGGGCTGGAGCTGCCAGAGCCTTGTCTACACTAGAGCTTTCACCACTACTGCTGCTGGTTGATTGGATGCAGGCCCGACAGGGAAATAACTCTCCACTCCCTTGCTGCCTAAACCCTTCCGTGATGAATGTGTGCAGCCCTCTGCATTGCACCAGCCTTCTTTGAGGTGGTGTCTCACTGAAAGCCCTGGCTGCGTGTCTCTAATGTACCCTTCACCCGGCTGTCAGGATTGAAAAAGGATAGTCTTGTGGTTAAGACACTGGACTGAGTTCACGGTGTTGCTCTGTGCCTCAGTTTCCCCAGCTGTGAAATGGGGTGTTGTGTCTCACATGTCTCATATCCTTGTCTCCGGGGGTGTTGTGAGGATAAGTCCATACACACTTGGCAGGTATTTGGATCTTACGGTGATGAAGGGGCCTGGGCAGGACGTAGGTAGAACAATATAAAATTAGGGCTTGCTTCTGTCCACAAAGAATCCAGATTTGCACGTAGTGTGTTGAGCTATCAGAAATTACACTGGGCTGGTCTCTAGCCCTTGTCTCTGAGGGAGGGGGCTTGTGGGAATCTGTCGCATGTCACAAGCTATAGTGGCCTCTTCTGATCCTTCGCAGTCAGAGGCCCCTCTCCCTGCATCCCAGCGGTCTCACCGGTGGCTCAATCACCCTCGGCATCCCCGCTGATGGTCTCGCAGATGATGCATATGACCCGTGAGGCATGTTGTCGCTGTGTCCTTAGACACTAGACATCCAGAGACTCCAGCTGAAATCAGGGTCCCATTGTGCAAGGCTAAATAGACTAGATGGAGGGTAAGGAGAAAGGGGAGCTGAGGTACGGAGGATAAGTGATGTGCCCATGGTTTGCCGCGGAGTGTGTAGCAGAGCTAGAAATCAAACCCAGCACTCCCGAGTCCCGTTGCTGTGACATAACCCCAAGACAACCCTTCGCCTCGGAACGCGGCTTGTGCCCCATGCACTGTTCCTACCCCCTGGGACAGCACGAGCTGGTTCAAGTCTGAAGACACTGTTGCTGCATTTGTGAGACTGAGACTAGAGCAACTTGGGCAGCCTTTAAAACGGCTGCAAATTTTGGCCTCTTGGCTGTGTGGACTTCCCTAATGTGAGCTCCAGCTCTTCCCTGAAAAGCAAAGGGCAGAATAAGCCAGCAGCAGCCGCGGCAGCTAGACTGGGGAGGGATGGAGAGTTACTAACTGTGAGCCACCTGCACGCGGGGGTGGGTGGGAACAGTTCACATCCTAGCAATAGAGACCACAGTAATTAACAGACTTTCCACTGCTCTTCACGCTGGGTGCCTGTTCAGTCATGACAATAGCGTTCCCCTCGGAGCAGAGCTGGAGGGAGGCCGGGGTGGAAGTGACCTTGAATGCCACCAGGGGCTCGGCTGGAGCCGACTTTCAGCAGCCATCACCCCATCGCTGCTGTTACTCAGGGCTCTGAGGGGTGGAAGAAAGGCCTCAGAATCACTGAGAGGCTTTGCAGAATTTTACCCCCAGCGCTCTGTGGCCAGCACCTCCCACCTCAGCATCCGGAAGCGCTTTCCCACTGTTCATCAATGCTCCTCGCCCTGCTTATGGAGGAGAAGGGCCGGAATCGTTATCCCTGTTTGACGGATGGGGGAAACTGAGGCCCAGCGAGGGGGAGTGACTTGCTGGCGATCACACAGCAGTTCTGTGGTAGTGTGGAACCCAGCAGTCAGAGGCGATCCTGGGTGGGTGGTACATGGGGTCACATGCCCCCCCCAGATTTTTGCCAGGGTTTGCTGGCCCCGCTTAGTCACATGGTGCAGTGAGCCGGTCTCAGCAGGCACCATCATCTTTGCCAGGAGTCCTGCTGTGGTCTCCCTTTAGAATTGTTGTTTCCCTGTGTACTCAGTACCTGGTGCAGCTCTTGCTGCTCAGCCATTGGTTTTAACCCCTCTGTCCATCACTGTCCATCAACCTATGAGGCTGTGATGTTCCCCTCTGGTGTTATCTGGACCGGTGATCTGCTTGGTCACTCCAATCCTTGACTCTGGAAGTCAGCCTTACCCTGCTCTGCTGTGAGAACCCCCTCTCCTGGGCTGGTCACGCACAGCCTCTGGCATGTAAACTGCTCCTTGGATCATTTTGTGCAACTGAATGACACTAGCCAATATCTCCCATCCCAGACCCAACCCTGGGAACCTCCGTCTTGCAGTGTCCAGTTAGGCCCCCTGGACGCTGCAAGCTTATATGAGTTTATCAATTTAACAAAGAATTTGATATGCACCAGGCTTCTTATCCCAGGGGAGTCTCTGACACACTTCAAACCAAACGCCCTGCTTCAGGTACAATAAACAAACAGATTTATTAACTATAAAGACAGATTTTAAGTGATTATAAGTCAAAACATAGCAAGTCAGATTTGGTCAAATGAAATAAAAGCAAAACGCATTCTAAGCTGATCTTAACACTTTCAGTGCCCTTACAAACTTATATGCTTCTCACCACAGGCTGGCTGGTTGCTCTTCAGCCAGGCTCTCCCCTTTGATCAGCACTTCAGTCGCTTGGTGTGGTGTCTGTAGATGTAGGTGGAAGAGAGAGAAAGAGCATGGCAAATGTCTCCCTTTTATCATGTCCTTTCTTCCCTCTTGGCTTTGTCCCCGCCCTCCCACCCCCGGCTGCAAAGTCATAGAATCATAGAATATCAGGGTTGGAAGGGACCTCAGGAGGTCATCTAGTCCAACCCCCTGCTCAAAGCAGGACCGATCCCCAACTAAATCATCCCAGCCAGGGCTTTGTCAAGCCTGACCTTAAAAACCTCAAAGGAAGGCAATTCCACCACCTCCCTCGGTAACCCATTCCAGTGCTTCACCACCCTCCTAGTGAAAAAGTTTTTCCTAATATCCAACCTAAACCTCCCCTACTGCAACTTGAGACCATTACTCCTTGTTCTGTCATCTGCTACCACTGAGAACAGTCTAGATCCATCCTCTTTGGAACCCCCTTTCAGGTAGTTGAAAGCAGCTATCAAATCCCCCCTCATTCTTCTCTTCCGCAGACTAAACAATCCCAGTTCCCTCAGCCTCTCCTCATAAGTCATGTGTTCCAGTCCCCTAATCATTTTCGTTACCCTCCGCTGGATGCTTTCCAATTTTTCCACATCCTTCTTGTAGTGTGGGTCCCAAAACTGGACACAGTATTCCAGATGAGGCCTCACCAATGTGGAATAGAGGGGAAAGATCACATCCCTTGATCTGCTGGAAATGCCCATACTTATACAGCCCCAAATGCCGTTGGCCTTCTTGGCAACAAGGGCACACTGTTGACTCATATCCAGCTTCTCGTCCACTGTCACCCCAGGTCCTTTTCTGCAGAACTGCTGCCTAACCATTCGGTCCCTAGTCTGTAGCGGTGCATAGGATTCTTCTGTCCTAAGTTCAGGACTCTGCACTTGTCCTTGTTGAACCTCATCAGATTTTTTTTGGCCTAGTCCTCTAATTTGTCTAGGTCCCTCTGTATCCTATCCCTACCCTCCAGTGTATCTACCTCTCCTCCCAGTTTAGTGTCATCTGCAAACTTGCTGAGGGTGCAATCCACACCATCCTCCAGATCATTAATGAAGATATTGAACAAAACTGGCCCCAGGACCGACCCTTGGGGCACTCCACTTGATACCGGCTGCCAACTAGACATGGAGCCATTGATCATTACCTGTTGAGCCCAACGATCTAGACAGCTTTCTATCCATCTTATAGTCCATTCATCCAGCCCATATTTCTTTAACTTGCTGGCAAGAATACTGTGGGAGACTGTGTCAAAAGCTTTGCTAAAGTCAAGGAACAATACGTCCACCACTTTCCCCTCATTCACAGAGCCAGTTATCTTGTCATAGAAAGCAATTAGATTAGTCAGGCATGACTTGCCCTTGATGAATCCATGCTGACTGTTCCTGATCACTTTCCTCTCCTCTAAGTGCTTCAGAATTGATTCCTTGAGGACCCGCTCCATGATTTTTCCAGGGCCTGAGGTGAGGCTGACTGGTCTGTAGTTCCCCGGATCCTCCTCCTTCCCTTTTTTAAAGATGGGCACTACATTAGCCTTTTTCCAGTCGTCTGGGACCTCCCCCGCCAAAGAGTCAGGTGAGCATTACCTCATCGCAGTCTCAAACTGATCAAAGGAAGGGGGGTGACTCACTCGAGAGTCCAACAGATCCTTTTGTTGCTGCCTAGGCCAGCATCCTTTGTTCCTGTGAGACCGGGCTGGGTTTGTCCCATACATGCGCAGATGAGGTGTGAACTGCCTCTCTGTTCTTGGAGAGTTTTTGCCTGGACTTATTTTAAGCCATGAAGACACATTTTCAGCCTCATAACTATATACATGAAATTATAACCTATAACATTACTGTAACAACAATGCTCAGTGCATCATGAGCCTTCCAAAGACTCCCGACATGACAAACTTTGCATTGGATACCACACAGTCATTTTACAAAGATGAACATGGGGGTGCTGGGTGTTCCCCTGAGGTTCAGAGCGTAACAGAGGCCCAGTGCCTCTCTCAATGCCTGGCTTGGATTGAGTTCATTCAGTTTCTTCCAGCCATTTGGATGACTGGGTTTAATGTTCACTAACTTTGCCCCTTAGTCGTTAGGGGGATTTGGGCTGGGGTGGCAGAACAGCCAGTGGCTGCTGGGAGTTGAGAAAGTGGCAGCATGGGTAGGCATTGGCTTGGAAGGTGGGAGAGCTGGGTTCTAACTGCAGCTCTGCCACTGGGCTGCTGGGTGGTCTTGAACAAGTTGCTTCATGGCTCTGTGCCTCAGTTTTCCCATCTGACGATGATGCTGACCTCCTTTTGTAAAGTTCTTTGAGATCTACTGATGAAAAGTGCTACCTAAGAGCTAATATGATCATCTGTGCTCAGGGTGGGGGGCTGCCTCTTGCTGTATATTTGTACAGCATCTAGCACAATGGGGCCTTGATCTCGGTTGGAGCCTCTGGGCACAGAGTCCAGAGGCAGGTGGTGTGCCTGGCTGAGCAGTGTTGACTCGGCTGGGGTGGTGGGCTGGCCCTGTGCTCGTCCTGAAGGAATCGAGGCTCTCGGCAATGACCCCCTCAGGGTGAGGAGCCTGGTTCTAAGCCACCAGTTGAAATTCCCAACCCCACGGAGCTTGTTGTGTGAGCAGAGCTGATTTTGTTCTGGCCTCCTCAGGCGACCCTGGCCTTGGCCTTCCCTGGGCGGCCCTGAGACTTGAACTGGGGGCGTGGAGAAGCACTCGATGCAGGGAGCAAAGAGGCAGCCCCTCAGCTGGGGCTTCCTTCCCTTGGATGCCATCCTGCTGCGGCCCCCTTTTCTAATCCCCATGCTCCCCGTTAGCCTGGGGATGCTTTTGTATTAAACATGGGGCAGGCACAGGCAGAGTCTCCGGGAGGTGGGATCTAGCTCACACCATGTCCTGGTGATTTACCCTGCACAGCTAATTGAGCGCAGGGAAAACCACCCGCTGCTCTGTTGTGCTACACGGCTTCCTTCAGGTTTCAGGCCTCCCACTGTGGCTGCCCAGGCCCTGGATTTCGCTGTAGACACAGAGCCCTGCCCTGCCCTCAGGATCCCATCAGACAATATTGGAAGGGCTCAGGCGTAAATCCCCCTTGTATTTTTTGTTCCCCATCCAACTTTTCTTCCTTTCCCTTTAAGCACTCGGCCGCGCTGAGTGTTGTTGGTAAACATTTACCTGAGCGAGATCTGAAGCGAAGCAGCAACAGGTATGACAATAGGGCGCACAGTTGAGCGGGGATGCCCTTGAACAAGATTGCTCTGGAGTGCTGCAGAGGAATCCTAGCTGAAGAGAGACCGATTGCTGACGGAAGCCGATCTCTCACTCCTTAATGAGACAGCTGGCTGTTTTGTAGGGGCATAGGCACCCAGTGTGGGATTTCCACCCCAGGATCTGCTCCCATGTGAAGCAAACTCACCCCCATTGTGCCCCTCCACATTCTGCTTTCCAGTTTCCCTTGCGCCGGTTCGCTTGTGAATTCATTGTGACTGTCCGGTGCAAACGTATGCCTTGCTCCGAGCAAGGCAAAGAAAGCCTTCATCTGTAGGAAAGCTTGGGATGCTGGGAAATCCCAGCAAAGGTATTCAGTCAACTGGGCTCCTGACTTGCAATCCCAGCCCTGTTGCTGGTCTCCCTCTGCCTCAAAACATACAGTTCCTTACGAAGAAGGAAAATCCATAAGGGGGCGTTTTCCTTTGATTTCATTATCACAGGGAGAGAACAGGGTGAGCCAAGGCTGGGAGCCGGGAACTCCGCAACCCTGAGTGTCAAGTGCTGACCTTGGCCAAGTGACTTTTCTTGGCCCTGTCTCTGTTTCTCCCCCACCCTCCGTGCAGACAATGCTGATGAGGCCCGACTTCGGTTCTGAATCACTGTAGTGCTGGGAAGGTGCTTGGAGGAGGGAAAGATGCTGAAGAGGTACAAAGAGATGCTGCTTGAAACAAACCCTGTGACTGTGGAGTGAGCCTTGGGGGCCTTTGACCCTCAGGCCAGGAGTTTTTTTACTACCATGGCAGCTAGTTACATGTGTCCTGTTTAGAAAGGCACTGATTTTGTTTTTGCGGTAGGTTCTAGCCGTAAGGTGTGGGTGGGAGGTGATCCAGGAGTGGGCAGGGGATTTTAACTTCTAAGTAGGATACTTTAGACTGTCTCCTCTTAATACATGCACAAAGCTTTCTGCAACCTTGGTTGCATGAGTCACGCTTCCTAAGCTTGAAATCCTATGGAGTAAGCAGTAAAGAGCAGCAGGCCTGCAGGGGCCTGAGGTGAATCTGGGCCTTGCGGGACCCTGTGCGAAGGAATTCCAGCGTGGATTTTTGCTGGCTTTCCATTCCCTCTCCGTACCGGCCGTGCCGCACCATCCCCTCTCTTTGTCGTAAGCAGTCAGATTGTTCCTTCCTGTGCTGAGCAGCTAAGCACAATTCAGGGTCCCCTGTAGCCTCCTCACTTCTCATCTGCTCCTTCTCCCACCGCGGCTTGTTCAAGTGCTGAACGCTGAGAAACCCGCCACCTGTGACCGGAACTCCCTGTCCTTTGTACAGCTGCGCTCTTTGTGCAAGGAGGAGGGTAGTTTTGTGGCGACAGCTCTGGCCTGGGACTCAGGAACTCTGGGTTCAAGTCCCAGGTCTGCTACAGATTTTCTGTGTGTTCTGGGGCAAGTCACTTAATTTCTCTGTGCCTCAGTTTTCCATGTGTCAAATGGGGATAGTACTACTTCCTTTGTCTTGTTGAGACTACAGCATGGACCAAATTAATCCCTGACAGCCGATTGCAAGCAGTGGGGTTATTATACCAGGAATGAATTTGGCCTCAAATCTTTAAAGTCTCTCTCTAACCAAACATCAGCTCCTCCCATAGCCAGAGCTATTAGGTGAGTGAATGACCAGGTTAACTAGCTGCCTCCTTCCGCTCATGGACTGTCCTATGGTCAGATCCTAATGATCTCAAAACTAGTTGCTGCCTCAGTCTGAACAAATGCTTGACACAACTCTTCCTCCCAGGATGGATCTTAGACAGTGTCCTGGTTCACTGGACTCAAAATTTCAGCTCTGCTGGTTAGCACTCCTTGGTGACATAAGTCATGTGCTGTTGTTTCGATCTTGAGAGCTGCCAAACTGCAGAATGCTACTAGGTCAGTGTCCACGACCCATTAAATCCTTGCTCTCCTCCCTAAGGATGGGGTGGGAATTTGGTCCTATTTGTGATCATGACTCTTAATATATGAGGCTGACATCTGCCCCACTGAGGGTTGGGACCGAGACCACCAAGCTAGTTTCGTTTAGGTGCGGGTGTATCATGGTGGTGGGTGCCTTGGAGACCGTCAGCATGGGCACCAGGTGCTGCTGTGTTGTCCTACATTAAACCTGGTAGTTCACTTGGAAATATTGACTGCAACGGTGCTTGTGTTCCTGTCTCTTAGGTAATTGAATGGCCCCCGTTGCTTGAGTGCCTCGGTGTTTAATGTAACACCCCTGTGATGCAGGGCAGTGCTGTTACCCCCATTTTACAGATGGGGAACTGAGACACACAGAGATTAAGTGACTCACCCAAGGGCATACAGGAAGTTGGTAGCAGAGGAAGGAACAGAGCCCAGATCTCCAGCTAGAACCCTACCCCTTGGAACGTTCTTGCTGTGTCAGCTGCCTCTTAGCCTTTCATGTTGTGGAGCTGTAGATCCAAAGGTCAGTAAGAGATGGGAAGGGACCTTTCAGCTCTGGGGTATCTGGTTTTCTCCATCACATTGAAACAGCCAAAAAGCTTCAGTGTCGCTCTCACTGCTGGCAGCAGGACAACAAAATCTGCCCTTGTCATGGGCAGCCTCTGTCTAAACGAGCCAGTGGCCTCACCTCTGACTTTCCCCTCCGCTTCCTTTGGTTTGTAGCTTCTGTATTTTGAGATCCCCTTGTCCTGGGAAGGCTTAAAAAAAAATCATCCCACGCACTGTGCTGCAGCAGCACTTACTAAGCTCTTAAAAGTTACTGAAGACCTAATGCTTTGCTTGTCGAATCCTGGCCTTGTTTGCCGGGTGTTCCAGAGCCAGTGCTGAAAGCAGCCTGCTGTGGGCGCTCTTCACCGGGAGCTCTGAGAGAACAAGGGTGAGCATGCCTCTGAGAGAAGGCAGGGCGATGCAGCTCTTGTGGTTGCTAGGAGATGGCGGGCCTAAGTGAAATGTGCCTCTGTGTTCCCACCTGTTTGCACCTGTCTATAATGTGTAAGGGGAAAACAATCTAAACTGCATGATCATCGGGGATTTCAATTTGAGAGACACATGCTGGAGGTCTCCTCATGTCAGTGCTAAAACATCCTTGGAATGTCTAAATATTATAGATGACAATTTTCTACTGCAAAAAATTTTTACAGCCAATATGAGGACAGAGGTGATGCGCGGGAGGGGCATGCGGGCTGGATGGCCTAGTGGCTAGAGCCAGAGTCAGAAATGAGAGTCATGGGGCAATCCGGGGTCAGGGTCTTTTCATGTACTTGTGTATATATACCTGCTACTGTATTTTCCACTCCATGCATCTGATGAAGTGGGTTTTAGCCCACGAAAGCTTATGCCCAAATAAATTTAAGGACTCCTCGTTGTTTTTGCTGATACAGGCTAACATGGCTACCACTCTGAAACCTGTTGGGAGACAGGATACTGGGCTAGATGGACCATTGGTCTGACCTGGTATGGCCGTTCTAATGTTGTAATAAGCATTAGGAAAACATTTTCCTTGTGGCAGGTTATTCCATGACCACCTTATTCAGGATTTCTTGCACCATCCTCTGAGGCATTAGGTACTGGCCACAGTTGGAAATGGGCTGCTGGTCTGATCTGGTGGAGCACTTCTTAAGTCCCAGTGATATATATTTCAGATTAGGAGTCACTTAACTTTTACGTGCCTCAGTTTCTCCAGGGTCACATGTAAGTCAGTGGCAGGTGAAGTGTTTTCAGCTTTCTTGATATTTTGTAGGGTTCTTTTTTTTTTTTTAATTTGTTTTGTTTTGGAGCCTGGGGCCATGTGAACATGTAAGAATCTCAGCTTTCATTTAAAAAAAGAAAAGTTAGTCTTTTGCCTTCATAGTTGTGACAAAATGCCTCATAACATGACCTAAAGGCTCAGAAAGGAGAGGACAAATAAAAAGAACCCCACGCTTATTGTTTTTTTAAAAGGTTCGTGGTTTGTTTTTGTTTTTTTTAAATCCAATCTAATTTTTCAGGGCCTGACTCACGATTTTTGAATGCTGGGGGGTTGACAGTACTGTAGATGGTGCATGGATTTCCTTGCCTGAGGCCAGCTATGTAGTGGAGTGGCTTTTTATGCACATGCATCATACCAGGGAGAAATAAACTGCAACAGGAAATTGTATTTCTATTAATAAAAGTCCTGCTTATAGCACTAACAACTTGAGCCAGTTGAAAAATGTTGCTGGAACAGTTTTCTACTGAAAAATGCAGCTTTTGTTGAAATCAAAGTGTTCTGGCAGGAACATGGTTATTTCTATGACATTTTAGAAGAGGGGGGGAATCAAAATGTTTTGTTTAAATGTTTATGCTGTACATATTCATAATATATATAATTATAACATATTCAAGTAATAGTTTCATGTAATATAAAAGTCTAAATGAAGTATTTTGATGTTCCTGAATCGAAGTTTTTAGGATTTCTGTTCTGCGGGAAATTCTGAATTTCGGCTTTTCATTCCAATTCTGAATGGATTATTCTTCCCCTCCCCAGTAGGCAGAACTTCCTGGGGAACAGGAATTCTGGTTCCCGACCACCTCTGCTAGCAATTGTATTAAGAACAGAAAGTGAAAGTTCCGCAGCAGCCTACCCCTGTCTGTGGCATGGTGTTAAAGCCATAGCTGCACTAATTTTGCCAGGAGAGGCAAATTAATGTTACTCTTGGGTCCTAACTATTGTATCCCTTTATTTTACCGTTTAATCCAATCATTTCATTTACCAAGTGGGGTATAATCTGGGCACCCTCTTTACAGGCAGTGTTGAAGCTTGTACCCCATTTAGTAACTTCTGATGTGACTCATGAACTCCATGTCAAGGGGTATTCATGATCTCAGCTGCCATGGTGATGAGTGCAATAGTCTCGGCTATAAATAAATAAATATGCAAGCAATGGAGATGTTTCATGGAGTTGCTCCATCTTTCATGGAGGTAGTATACCTGCTCTTATGTCTTGCTTTGTTCCTGCTGTTGAGATTCAATGATACTTGGGTTTGAGGAGGTTTTCTCGGGGTCACAGTATTTACCACTGGTCACAGACTCCTGGAAGGAGCAACCACAGGTGCGCAGGCCTGCTGGGTAAGCACGGTGGACCCACAGGGCGTGATAACCCTTCATGTATTAGAGTGCAGTTTTTCAAAAGGGCCCACAATTGGCCTATCTCACACACCTCCCATTGGATTCCCTGGGATTTTTACCACCATGGGAGAGGTTTGAAGCCGGGGCTGAGTGGTTTTGAAAATCCTGAAGTGTGAGCAGCACTTAATGTTTGCAAACTACTTTGTTGATACTTGCAGTGCCCCTGTGAAATGGGTAGGTGTCAGTATGTCCATTTGACAGATGGAAAAACTGAGGCACAGAGAGTGACATTTCCAGGTGACATTTTCCAAGGGTGGAGAGGAAGCTGGTGTTAGAGCTGGGACTATAACTCAAGAGATCCTGGTTCCCAGTCCTGTGTTCAGACTGCTAAACTAGGCCTGTTTCCTGTGAAAGAATAAAATCCTTTAGGAGAACGTATCAGTTTGTGTTTAAATTTCAACTCTTCTCAATGCTCTAAAATCTGCATGGTTGCTTGGATTGCCTTGAAATTTGGTGCGAATCATACAGCTGCAGGGTTCTGTTAGCAATCCAACTTTGGGGCCATTTAACTAAGGGGTTCCTGAGATACAACCCCCTGAAAAAAAACAGCTTTTCTTTAAATGTATATAATGTGCCAGTCGGGTCACACCTGGGCTTTGCTTTCTCTGCACCGCTAGCAGGGGTAGCTTAGGTCTGTCAGTGCTGGAGGGGCAGCCCCTGCCCGGGGCAGGCTCCGATCACAAGTACTCAGTTGTGGTTTCAGAGCTCGCCTGTCCCCTTGGCAAAGCATTGTCTAGTGCATCCCCTGCGGCCACTGCAAGAGCGTTCCCTGCAGTGCATTGCCTCCTGCTCCCAATGTCCTAGCATGGTGGAAGCACTGGGGTGTCTTCTGCTTCCCCAGGAGAGACTCTTCCAGGATCAAATACGTGTCTCTGCTAGCAAACATTTCCCGATATTCAGCTTTTGCTTTTTCCCTTGTCATCCTGTCGCTCCTGGGTTTTTCTCCCTGTAAGATTAATAGGAGCCAGCTTCCTCGGGCCTCCAAGAGAAGGAAGGAAATCTGGGACTGTCTGTACATAAAAAAATGAAGGGCAAGAGAAATGTGAGTCAGAGCCTGCTCAGCAGTCTGTCCATAAGTTCACAAGGAGGGTATGACCTTAGCTAACCCCTGGTTGGCGCCCCTCTGCCACCCGAATGCTCTGAGGTTACCCCGAACGTGCAGCAATATTTGGCTTGGCGTACTCTTTCCCTCCACCCTTCTGTGTGTTTCCCGTCTCTCTCACCCTGCCACGCTTACATAACGCACATGCATGCATGGAGCTATGGATTGTTTCTCTGCCGTTGGGTAGCATGAGTGTGGAAGGATGGTTATTGCTGGCTCTGATCTGGGTCCCCTCAGTTTCCCCATCTGCAATTAACCCCCCCCTCCGCCTCCCACCGCAGGGTGCAGGGGGTATGTGATCCAGGCTCTGCAACGCTGCAGCTTGGGACTCAGAAAGCAAAATGCAAGCAGCTGGACTCACTCAGCTGCCTGCTGATCCAAGGGCTTCAAGCTCCCTTCTCATCAGTTGGCTTTGTCCACGCTTCCTCTGGGTCCTAGAGACTGTCGTTTTTCCAGGTTTGACCTGCTGGGTGTTCTCTGGGTGTTAGCGTCCATGTGGTAAGGAGAGGAAGAGTCGGAGATGGTCTGGGACAGACAGTCAAAGAAGGTTGCACAGATTTGAGTGGGAGGATGGCTTGGAAATGCTCTCACAGGTAAAACTAGAGCTGCAAAGCAGAGGTAAATGGATCTTGAGAAAGAACGCTTGAGGGTCACTGGGTCGGTGCCCTTCCCCTCCGCCCTTCCCTTTGGATCCAGGCTTCTATAGTTTGTTTATTATTGGCTGCCCCTGGGCACGGCGCTGACAGTCCCTTTCAGGGGACTTCCATGGTGCTGTCACTTTGGAGACGGAAGCTGGAAGTACTCGTCACCTTTGACAATCCAGCCTCCAGTTTTGCTGAATTGGGGTTAAATTCCCACTGATTCCAGTAGTGCAGGGTTGCTAGTGAGTTGGAGGGGAGAGCAGGATTTAAACGAACAGTGCTGGCTGCCCATTTCAGCCTGGTTGGCGTGGAAGTGCTGGGTCTGTCGGTGCAGATCAGGGAATCTGGAATCTATGCCAAGCTGCCGGGGTTTTCAGAGAGTTTGTTTGGTTCATGCTAGTGTGATGGACTGGGAACAGCTCTGTAATAAAGCGTGGGTTTGACATGTTCTGTCTGTCATTGCGGTGTTTACTACATGCATAGAGCGAGTGAATTCAATAGCAGGTTCAGCAGAAAATGCAGGCAGGTAGCCCAGATAACATCATCTTTGCAAACACCCGTGTCATTCGTCTTGATGCCCTGGTGCAACCATGTGGGGAGCTCGCCAAACTGGTTTTGGGTCCCCAGGCCAAGCGTGGGAGCTCTGGCTGGATTTGAAGAGGCCACAAGGATTTGTGGGGCGGAAGCAGGTTGTTGGGGAACAGACTGATGCCCTGTGGTCAGGGCCTGGGGTAGGATATCCTTGCTCTTATGTCTTGCTTTGTTCCTGTTGTTGAGATTCAATGATACTTGGGTTTGAGGCTCGGGGTTACAGTATTTACCACTGGTCACAGACTCCTGTAAGGAGCAACCACAGGTGCGCAGGCCTGCTGGGTAAGCACGGTGGACCCACAGGGCGTGATAACGTGCAACATGGCCTCAGAGTGGGAGATGCACTCTGCAACTTTTTCACTAAGAGGGTGCAACTTTTTCACTAAGAGGGTGGTGAAACACTGGAATGCGTTACCTAGGGAGGTGGTAGAATCTCCTTCCTTAGAGGTTTTTAAGGTCAGGCTTGACAAAGCCCTGGCTGGGATGATTTAACTGGGAATTGGTCCTGCTTTGAGCAGGGGGTTGGACTAGATGACCTTCTGGGGTCCCTTCCAACCCTGATATTCTATGATTCTATGATTCTATGCAGGACTCCACTGAGGGGCACAGAAGCATGAAGCCTCTGACTGTGTGTGGGGTGGACTCAGAGAGACCAGGGAAGGGGTCAGAGGTGCAGCTAGCCCGGTAACCATGATGTCAACAGTAGGCCTGGCACCACACAAGCACAGTATGGAGAGAGAGTCCCTGGCCTCAAGAGCTTGCCACTTGAGGCAGGTGTGATGTTATCTGATTAAAATATGACCATGCAAATCAGCCTGTAACGATCCACTCCCACTCTCAGCCGGGGGCCCCTTGTGACTTGCCATTTCTAGAGCTCACAAGAAAATAAGACCCAAGATTCTCTCAAGTACCTAGTGATTTTTGGGTGCCTCATTTGAGATGCCTTTAAAGGGGACTGGCTATCCAAGGGGGGTACTAAGCACTTTCTGGAAATCAGGCCCTTTTAAGGTGTCTCATGTTGGGCACCCGAAATGATTAGTCCCTTGAGAAAACCTTATATACACTGGCATGGTGAATCTGCTTGTCTTGCTGTGTATTTCCTAGTCGCTACCATGCACGGACACCGAACAGCTCCCCTCTTTGTTCTGTATTCAAGAAAAACTCCCACTTGTTCAGTGTGTGCTCTTGAATGTGGCTTTGCCTTTGATTCTTTAGCAAATGTATTTTTCCACTCTGTAGGTTTCCATTAGTAAATGTACTTTGGCCCCATGTCAGGCTGATATTCAGTAACTGGGCCTTTGCACACTTTTTGTGCACCTGTTTTCATGCACGCTGCTGTACGTGCATTTGCAAATTGGGAATTTGGGGAGGCCAGGCAGGCATCAGTCCAGGCTTCTGCAAACCCATTTCCTTTGCAGGCTCGGGAGTGTTGGTGTGCAATCCACAGAAACAAAGCATTTTTCTCTCTCTCTAATGACTGGTCTGTGTTAGTCCTTTTGCTCAAACAGGGAAGGCTGATGCTGTTAGCTCTGAAGGATCTGGGTTCAAATCCTGTTGTCAACTAAGCATGGTCAATTACACATGCAACTTCAAGGGAAAGCAAAATCAAATAGAAATGTTTTCATTTATTTAATTTCTTAGTCCAATAATATTTTAAACCGTCTCCCTCCAGCACTGGCTACAAACAAAACGACTACCACAGGACATGGCTACAAACAAAATGAAACTGCTGAGTCTTGTTTCACTCTCCAGTGCACAAAGAAAACTGCCTCTGATAAGTAAATTGTCCAGTGCAGTTCCACTCTGAAAAGCGACCTGGGGAAAAGGTATCAGGGGAATCCACATTGACTGGACCAGATCGTCACCTCGTGTCTGTTGGCACAGTGCAGTGGGAATCACTGGCGCTACGCTGGTTTTTTGCACCAGCTGAAAATCTGGTTCATTACGTCTCTGTGACTCCACATCAGACGTGTTTAGTTTACAAGTGAAGCCATGCTTTGTGATAGGGTTTAAATCGCCAGGCCTGGAAGATGTGAACGCCGAGCTGTGCTCTCTCTAGCATGTAGGTAGCAAAGATTCTGCAAGCCAGATGCTCTGTTACTCCCGTGCAGACCACACAACCACACAAAATATGGGCTGGGCGCCTCACCATGACAAGTGCTGTCACGGCCCTACCCGAAAGAGCGTGCTAACGAAATTAAACATTGCCGGTGAGGATCAAAGACAGGCACGTGAGTGCCCAAGTGAGACGGAAGTGGCACTCCCTAGCGGTTAGGACGTTAGATCAGGGCTTGGAAGACCTATACCTATATCATACCAATATTAGATAATACCAAGGATACAGTGGCAGTCAGACCACATGGTTACTGGGTCAGGCATGTGCCCATGGTGACAATTCAGTTCTTTGTTCCCTGTCCTCCCCTTCTCATAGGGTTAGCCACAGATGTGAGTTTTCAGCAGGGATCTGAATGACACAAAGGAGGTGGCTTGACCTAAAGGCTTCGTTGAAAGCCTTCCAGTCATAAGGGGGTGGTGTGGAAGTGGGTATGGTGATCCCTACATGAGGCCAAGATGTAGGGTAATGAGGCTGGCTTGCTTGGGGAAGGGAGGAAAGACTCCATGGAAGACCAGGTGGGAGCTGGAGGGAGGGGCCACGTGACATAGGGCAAGGACAGGAAGAGTGAAGCTGAGTGCCATACAACAGGGAGCCAATGCAGTGACTCCTCATTGACGGGACGTATGCCACGGTCTATGTGACGCACAAGGAAGCAGCAGCATTATGGATTGTCTGGAGAGGCAGTCAGCCAGGTATCAATGACCCGAAAGAGGGAGCTGTGGCTGTGGATGAGCGATTTGGCCGTCAGGACAGGGAGGAAGAGGCAGAGTTTAGCAGTGTGGAAATCAGTGACCTGATTTGTGAGTGGGCCAGGAGAGGAAGGAGTTGACGATAACACTGAGGTGCTGAGCCTGGGTGGCAGGTAGGACACCGGCATGTTCAACTGGGAGGGAGGCTGGAGGAAGTGGAGAAGGCATGGGAGGAAAGCTGATGAGCTTGGCTTGAGCCACGTTGAACTTGAGATGATGATGAGCTAGGTGAGGAGAGGTAGGGACAGAGGGATCTGGAGGCGAGAGGTATATTTGAGGGTCAGCACAAAAGTGCAAGCAGGTGAGGTCACCCACGGGTAGGGAACAGATGGGGGCTGAGAACCAAGACCTCTGGGATTACTGCAGCACGGGGGAAGAGGAGGAGGAGGAGCCGCTGAAAGGATGAAAGGCTTAACACACGGGAGCCTCCCATCCACCCCCATCGTGCCCTCTAAAGTCCCCTGGAGCAGATCTTCAGCTGCGCTTCATGACCATAGCCCTACTGACTTCAGTGGCGCTGTGGCCAATTTGCACTAGCTGAGGCTCTGGCCCTCTGGCTTTAGAAATGTTCCCTTGCAACAGTCTGCTCTTGAATCTCTCCTGACTTGCAAAGTAGCCTCCTCTTCCCATGGATCCAGCTTGATGCAAACTGCCGCCTCTCCCCTCCCAAGCCAGCGCAGTCTGGCTCCCTGTGCTCCAGGAGAGAGAGTTCTAGCCTTGTCCTCTTTCACCCCTCTTGATGTTAGTGCTCCATGCCTGTTACTTCAGCTGCGCGAATTAGTGAAATCTGGTGTTTCCAGTGAGGGAGTCCAGATGCCTAGATTGGGTGGTTGGTTACAGTTTTCATATCATTGCCTGCCACAGTAAAGCTACCTGGGCAGTGGTCAGTAGTAAGACTGCTTAGGGCTTGTATTGTTCATCTCCGAGTGCTGCATGGAGATGAATGCCCCCCAGCGATAGGTAAGGAAGCAGCATGACAGATATTTTACAGATGAGAGACCTGAGGAAGGCAGGTTGAGGGCCTTACAGAGGCTCCAACGGTGATGTGTATCGGAGCTGGGGCTGGGAGTTCCTGGATCCCCGTTTCCTGTGCTTGGATCACATTGGATCCTCTGAGGGGAGGGAAGAAGAGTTGGGGAACCCCTCAAAACCAAGGTGTAGTAATGCAGGGCTGCCACGAGCATGTCTGTTGGCCAAAGTTGTCACAGCCCATCAGCCCGCTTGTGGCCCAGCCACCACGGGAGGCTGACGGCGCTACACCGAGCGGGTTATGCTCACTGATCAGAGGGTGGCGTGGGTGATAGCTAGGGCTGCTGATTTGGCAGAAATCACAGCGCCCGCATGGAAAATTCAGTCAGAGTCACGGGGTCTGTGACTGCTCTGCAGGTTTGATAAAAAATACCCTGACAGAGGAGGAGGGACTGACTGCTTCAGCAGTGCCCTCTTCCCCAGCAACCTTAATCCCAGCCCCATGCTGAGGGGAGAGGTGGCCCCAGAGTGGAGAGGGCTGGATTGTGAGCCTGTCCCGCACTCACTCAAGGCATGGGCAGCAGCAGCTCCTGTGTTCCCCCCGGCTTGGGTCCAGCTCCCCACTCTGGGTGTTGCGACCCTAGGCCCTTCATGGTAGGGGGCAGCTGGGCCAAACTTGAGATGGGCTGCGACCCTGAGTGCCAAGTCACAGTGCCTGGAGTGGGGAGCCGGCAGGACCCCTTCAGGACAGGAGCTGCAGAAGCCACTGCTGTGGGGTGAGTCATGCAAAAAGGTCACAACCAAATGGGAAAATCTCACTATATGTGACTCTCTTCCCCACCGTGACATACTTGCAGACCTAATGATATCTCTGGTGTCCCTCAGCACCAGACACGCAGGTCTCTATTCCACTGGGTTTACAGAGCTGCTTGTCCTACCCATCATGGTGATATCATCACAGATGTTGGGCTGAAGTTTTATTCATATACCAGGCTGCACCTAACTCCTGTTGATTTCAGTGGGAGCTAGGCACCTAAATACCTTTGAAGATTTGGGCCTTCTCTATCTGAGACATCTTAATAACTTTCCCAACCCTGCAGAAGGAGTTAAAGGCAGGGTTAGAACTTGGGATGCTCCCAGTACCTAAGAGCTGTTTCCAGCTACATTAGTGAAATCTGGTGTTTCCAGTGAGGGAGTCCAGATGCCTAGATTGGGTGATTGGTTACAGATTCTGTCCACGCCCGTGCAAATGTATCATGTTTCCAGGATTTTCATGATCCTTTCAAGGTTAGATCGAACTGGCATCAGGAAAGGCCTGCTCAGCAAGTTTGACATAATCCAGGGGCAGGGGATGAATATACAGATCAAGAGTTAAGAACAAAAATTATATGGTATTTTTTTCTTTTATAAGGCACAGTGTGAAAAAAATATATCTTTCTCTAACCACAAATGTTCATTGGACATCCCATCAGTGCAGACAGAGTCACCTAGGCTGCTTCGGGAACAAATTTCTCCTGGAAGGAGAAAGTAATTTACTGTCAGAGGTGATTCCTTGGTTGAATCCCTCAGTCCTGACTGTTCCTTGGTACATATTCATAGGGCACCAGTTGCCATGCTGTCTGTTTGCTAATGAGGAGCCCATTGTTTTCTACTGAGTGCAGCGAGTGATGGTTTGATCTGATTGTGCGTATAATAATTTTTTCCCCTTTTATTTTTATATTGTTCTGTCAAAACCTGATTGCAGATTCTTTTCTGTTGTATCCAGCGCTCCCTGAGGCAAACTGGCCATAGACCCTGCTGTGTGGTTCTTGTTTGGAAAAACAGAATACAAATTCTTCTTAATCTAAAGAGAAAAAGAGGAATAGATTTGTGGTCTGGGGTTGCCGTTGGCCGCTATTGGCCATTTGATCTGTTAGAATCCATGTGATCGCTTACCGGATAAATAATTATAGTTCCTTTATCTACACAGAAATATGTTATAAAGAAATGTTCTGTAGTGACATGGAAGTGGTCAAACTCAGTGTGAGCTTATGTTTTAACTAGAGCTAGTCAGAAAATCATTTGGGGTGTTTTTCAGTGAAAATATGAAAGCTGAAAAATTTTCAATTTGGAATTGCTTCTGCAGTACCTAGTGATTTCCTTCCCCTCTCTAGGCTGAGCTGCCTGGTCTGACTGCATTTCCCAGGATGTAACTCAGTGCACCCTTTTAGAGAGAAGAGGTGGTGCATCATGGGAGTCCCCAGTTGTGGTGTATCATGGGAGATCTAGTCCAGCTAGGGAGCCTGGCAAATCGAGGAAAATGGGGCCATGAAACAAACAAACTACAATACCCATGAGTGACTAGCAACATATCCAAATAAAAATATTTTGGATGTTGGCTGCATTATTTAGGTTTTCAGGCTTCGATTTATTTCAAATGTATTTTTCTGGTGGAAAGCAGACACTTTGCACAAAAAATACTTAGTTTGGTCGAAAACCTAATTTTCCATCAAAAAATGGTTTGGTCAAAAATTTTCAACCAGCTCTAGTTTTCACTTAAAAATGGCAGAGAGCATCCTTGGAGGTGAGTGAAACAGTAAAGCAAGGTATTGCTGAGCCCAGATCTCAAACGCGCTCGAGCGTCTTTCTGGGCAGCACAGAATGCTGGGAAAGCTGCTCCAGTTTTCATCCTGTGCCAGAACACCTCTTGCGGATGGTCCCTTGTCACTGGACTTACCGGGGATTTGTGAGGCGTCCATGCAAACAAAGTCAGGGTCTGAGCCTGACTTTCTGAGCACCCCGCAGCTACCCCGGGACGCTGATGAGAGCTCTGAGGGCTCTAACCTTCCCGGGATCAGGACCACTTCTGCATTTCAGGTCCCGGAACTGTGCCCCGTGACTATAATAAACACAAATGTCCCTTGGCTGAAGGATGTCCAGAGGGGCACACATTCTGTGATGCAATGAGACTGGCCAGGAGGAGTGAGGGCCTGTGGCTGTGAGCTTATCTCCTCCATTTTCAGGTGCTGGCAAGCTACAGTTATGCCGCTGCTCTTTCTTGTGGCTCGTTTCATAACACATGCTGGCGGCGGCTCTTTCTTTCTGCAGATGGCTTTAATAATTCCCTCCCGCCTCTCCGGGTTGAATGTATTCAACCCTTCCCTCCTACCCAATATTTAACGTATAACATCGGTCCCCAGCAGAACAGAGTTATTAGGGCTCCTGGGAATAGCGCTGCAGATCTGGGCAAGTCATAAAGTTTTGATGGTGAAGTCAAGTCAGGCCAAGGGGGGAAAACTGGCCCAGCTCCCTCCAAATAAATTGCCAGCAAAGCTCTTAGCTCCAATGCAGGAGGCATAATGAGCTCAGAGGTCGCTAACTGCCAGTGAGAGATGCCAAAAAACTGCTTGCCCCGGCTCTTCCTTGCTTTGCCTTTTATTCATAGAATATCAGGGTTGGAAGGGACCTCAGGAGGTATCTAGTCCAACCCCTGCTCAAAGCAGGACCCATCCCCAACTAAATCATCCACATTTTTTTCTTTTTGCCCCAGATCCCTAAATGGCCCCCTCAAGGATTGAACTCCTTGAGCAGGCTAGTGCTCAAACCACTGAGCTATCCCTCCTCCCCCGCCCCCCATAGACTCAAGCCAACACCAAGCACTGGGCTCAGACCCTGATTTAGTTTGGTCTGTCCTGCACCTACTGGCAAAACCTGCCTGTTTCAATTCGTTTGAAGCTAGTTGGGCTTGAGTTGGTGGCACTGGATTGGGAGTGCCCCAGGACGAGGGAGGGTGAGTCGACAATAAAAATAGCAGCACTGGTATTTTGGGATGAATTAAGCGGAGCTGCACCGGTTGTATCTCCTAACAATAAATAAGTTAAAAGTAGCTTCTCCCCTCCCATTGTTTCCATGACCTGTATGGGTCCTGGAGATTGGAATCCAGTGTCTCTCCAGGTCATGGTGTGGGGAGGATTTGTGGATTGATCTTAACACTGCCCCAGTCCATGATGTACTTGCTCTGTGGGTAGAGAGCTCTTTGGTCTCTGGGGCTATCAATCCAGGCACTGATTTTTTGTTGGTATTGCCAGAGGCTGGCGAAGTCCATTGCATAGAACACAGGTATATTCTCTCACCTGTGAAAGTGACGGGAGGGTGCTCCAGCCAGCTTCCACCGCTTCACCAGGGTTGTTGCTTCTCTCGAGTCAGTTGTTTGGTTTATGGACCGGATGGAGGTTCCCTTCTGCCAGGGTCACCGTGTTCCTGCCAAACTGAAAGACGAATCAAAAGCAGGAGACGGAGGCATAACAAGATCAATGGCCAGAAAATGAAGTCAGTAAATGCCAAACTAGAAACAGGACCCATGATTTTTTAACGGTGAGTGTCATTACCCGTTGGAACAGGTTATCGGATTGTCCCTCATGTGGGTGTATTCCAAATGGAGTGCAATGTCACAGAGACCATGAAAGCATCTGATATTAATAACGAGCAAATCTGTTGCTGAAAAGCAAAGCTTAGGTCAGTGGCAGGACGCAGCTAAGACGTGCGTTGTCATCGCTGATTCTGGGATTGATTAGAGCTGCCTGGTGGGATAAAATACGAGCGGGGGTTGCGGATTTCACGTGTGCAGAATGAATTTGTTACGAGGAACAAGGCAGCACCGAGATGGCTGCAACTGTGGAGGTCGACTTATATCGGCATCACTTGCTTGTTAGTTTCATCCTCACTCAACAGGAGGTTGGCTTATATGTGGGGTGAGTTTTACACAGGTCCATTCAGTAAGGTAGGGTCCCCCTCCACAACTCACATAGCATTCCAAGTGTTTCCCTGGCAAGCAGTCTGCATTCTAGATTCTAGTGAATTCCTGTTTTAGTAATGACACAGCGCCTTGCACACGCACAGTGCTATCCAAATAACGATCCTTTTTTAAAAAAAAATACAGTTTATCATCATAGATAGATCCACAGATCTCACCGTGGGTCTGCAGCCTGGTTGCAGCTTTGCGGGCAAAAACCAGAGCTGTCAGGCACTGTCAGTGAGACCTGTCGCTCTCCTAAAGAGCCTGCCCGTCTGCTTCTGCCTTCATAAGCTGCAGTGGGGTGGATGATGGATGCCACCCTGGCCCTTTCCCTGCTCCCCCACAGGGCCCTCGGGTCTTTCTTTAAATCCACCGCAATATTTTCAAAACAATTTCTTAGTGCGGTTGGGCTCGGATTGTTTTTAGTTTCTGGGAGATTTAATCAGACTCAGGTATTTTGCTTCCGTCGGTAAGAGCCTGCTGCTTCACGCTTCTGGCACTTCTTCCACGCCCGAAGCCGCTAAAGGAAAACGGGCAAGAAAAGCTTTGTTCTTCTCCACTAACTGAGAGTACTGGTCTGCCGCATGGACATCCCCTAGGTCTTCTTTGTACGGGTCAGAGTGGAGCCAAGCAGACGTGGAATGGGTCGGCCTGTCCTGTCCCCGCTTGCTGGCCTTCACGCTCGAGCTGCTCAAGAGATGATTTTTATTCCCACCAAAAATGTTGATGAAAAAGTTCGAGTCGTGGAGTTTAAGGCCAGAAGGGACCCCCAGTTCTTCTAGCCTGACCTCCTGTAGATCACAGGCCACCACTGCCACCCAGCACCCGCACACTGAACCCAACAACCAGAATGAGACCCAAGTGTTATAGCCCACAGAAGGCTATTATGTGCCACAGGAAGGACTGAAGTGCCTGAGGCCCCCGCAGTGGCAGGGGAATCCTTAAATGAGATGTACCCAGATAATCCTGGCAGGCGACACGCACCCACACGCTGCAAAAGTGTTTCATTGAAAACCCGACAATTTTTCTGCCCCAAAATCGGAATTTTTCAGGTTTGTGTTTTTTTTTTCAGTCAACACTCCCTCCCCCCGCCCAAATTCGCACTGAAATGTCTGTTTTGACCAAAAAGCCATTTCTTTTGTAACCCCCTTCCTGCTCCAAACATTTCAAATGAAACCTCTGCTTCAAATGTTCTTCTGTCAAATACGGGAGACAGTGCTGTCTAGTGGATAGACACTGGCCTAGAGGGAGAGGGGTGTTTCTATTCCCAACTCTTAAACTGCACTGCAGTGTGATCTTGGGCTGTTTCCCCCCGACCCGTTACCTGTCCTAACTATTTATGTCGTGCTCTGTTTGGGGCAGAGACTGTGTCTTATTACGTGCTTCGCAGAGCACCAAGCAGGAGTACTTCTAGGCATTACTGTAATGCAAATGAGTAGTAAAGGGCCTCAGAGCAGGCCCACCCAGAACAACTGTCCTTTTATTGGCATATGAGAGGGTCTCGCACTCTGCAGTAGGCAGCGCTGGTTGTCAGTAGCAGATTTGAAGGTGATAAGGAAAAGGCATAATGAGATTCTTTGGCTGGAAGCTGAAGCTTCAGACTAGAAATAAGGTGCAGATTTTTAACAGAAAAAAATCTCTTCACAAAATGGGGAAGAGATGGCCAGCCCTCTGTGGAGATAGAGGTGGTTAGGGACTATTTAGAAAAGCTGGACGTGCACAAGTCCATGGGGCCGGACGAGTTGCACCGAGAGTGCTGAAGGAATTGGCGGCTGTGATTGCAGAGCCATTGGCCATTATCTTTGAAAACTCGTGGCGAACCGGGGAAGTCCCGGATGACTGGAAAAAGGCTAATGTAGTGCCAATCTTTAACAAAGGGAAGAAGGAGGATCCTGGGAACTACAGGCCAGTCAGCCTCACCTCAGTCCCTGGAAAAATCATGGAGCAGGTCCTCAAAGAATCAATCCTGAAGCACTTGCATGAGAGGAAAGTGATCAGGAACAGCCAGCATGTATTCACCAAGGGAAGGTCATGCCTGACTAATCTAATCGCCTTTTATGATGAGATTACTGGTTCTGTGGATGAAGGGAAAGCAGTGGACATGTTATTCCTTGACTTTAGCAAAGCTTTTGACACGGTCTCCCACAGTATTCTTATCAGCAAGCTAAGGAAGTATGGGCTGGATGAATACACTGTAAGGTGGGTAGAAAGCTGGCTCCATGTCTAGTTGGCAGCCGGTATCAAGTGGAGTACCCCAAGGGTCGGTTCTGGGGCCGGTTTTGTTCAATATCTTCATAAATGATCTGGAGGATGGTGTGGATTGCACTCTCAGCAAATTTGCGGATGATACTAAACTGGGAGGAGTGGTAGATACGCTGGAGGGGAGGGATAGGATACAGAAGGACCTAGACAAATTGGAGGATTGGGCCAAAAGAAATCTGATGAGGTTCAATAAGGATAAGTGCAGGGTCCTGCACTTAGGACGGAAGAACCCAATGCACAGCTACAGACTAGGGACCGAATGGCTAGGCAGCAGTTCTGTGGAAAAGGACCTAGGGGTGACAGTGGACGAGAAGCTGGATATGAGTCAGCAGTGTGCCCTTGTTGCCAAGAAGGCCAATGGCATTTTGGGATGTATAAGTAGGGGCATAGCGTGCAGATCGAGGGACGTGATCGTTCCCCTCTATTCGACATTGGTGAGGCCTCATCTGGAGTACTGTGTCCAGTTTTGGGCCCCACACTTCAAGAAGGATGTGGATAAATTGGAGAGAGTCCAGCGAAGGGCAACAAAAATGATTAGGGGTCTGGAACACATGAGTTATGAGGAGAGGCTGAGGGAGCTGGGATTGTTTAGCCTGCAGAAGAGAAGAATGAGGGGGGATTTGATAGCTGCTTTCAACTACCTGAAAGGGGGTTCCAAAGAGGATGGCTCTAGACTGTTCTCAATGGTAGCAGATGACAGAACGAGGAGTAATGGTCTCAAGTTGCAGTGGGGGAGGTTTAGATTGGATATTAGGAAAAACTTTTTCACTAAGAGGGTGGTGAAACACTGGAATGCGTTACCTAGGGAGGTGGTAGAATCTCCTTCCTTAGAGGTTTTTAAGGTCAGGCTTGACAAAGCCCTGGCTGGGATGATTTAACTGGGAATTGGTCCTGCTTCGAGCAGGGGGTTGGACGAGATGACCTTCTGGGGTCCCTTCCAACCCTGATATTCTATGATTCTATGAACAGCGAGGGAAATGAACCATTACATAAGAATAGGAGCATAAGAATGGCCAATATGGGTCAGACCCATCGTTCATCTAGCCCAGGATCCTGTCTTGCGACAGTGGCCAATGCCAGGTGCCCCAGAGGGAATGAACAGAACAGGTAATCATCAAGTGATCCATCCCCTGTCATCTGGCAGTCAGAGGTTTAGGGACATCCAGAGCATGGGGTTGCGAACCTGAACATCTTGACTAATGGCCATTGATAGATCTATCCTCCGTGAACTTATCTAGTTCTTTTTTGAACCCAGTTACACTTTTGGCCTTTACAACATCCCCCGGCAACGAGTTCCACAGGTTGACAGTGTGTGGTGTGAAGAAATACTTCTTTCTGTTTGTTTTAAACCTGTTGCCTGTTAATTTCATTCAGTGACCCCTGGTTTGTGTGTTATGTGAAGGGGTAAATAACACTTCCTTAATCACTTTCTCTCCACCAGTCATGATTTTTCCTCTGTTTTTTTTCTGCGCCTCCCCTTTCTTTCTTTTCCTTCCCCGTATATCCTCCCAAGTCCATCGTTAGCCCAGTGATCACCATTGAGTTGCTCACAATCCCCCAGCAGAAAGTGTTCAATTGCTCATAGCTGAGCCTGCAGCCTTCTTCATGCTGCAGCAAGGTCAGGGACCAGGGCGCTACAGTTAGTGCCCTGTCTCGGCCTCTGACAGCCTCTTTTATTTGGCTGCTTAGCCAGGGTGGCATGTTTGGCTCCCTTACTGGTTTTGTTGATTTGGTTTGAGCCTCTATTTTGGTGTATTTAAAGTTTCCATGCAGCTCGCAGGCATTTCACTCTTGTAACTGTTCCTTTTAATTTCCGTTTATCTGGCTTCCTCATTTTAATGGAGTTCCCCTTTTTGAAGTTAAATTCGACTGTGCTGGGTTTCTTTGGTATTTTCCCTCCTACAAGGATGCTAAATGTAATTACATCGTGTTCACCTTTACCGAGCAGTTCAGTATCTTGGACCAGATCCCGTGCGCCACTTAGGACTAAATCAAGAATTGCCTCTCCCCTTGTGAGTTCAAGGACTCGGAGCTGCAAGAAGCAGTCACTCATGGTGTCTAGAAACTTTATCTCTGCATGCCATCCTGAGGTGACACGTACCCAGTCAGTATAGGGATAGCTGAAATCCCCCATTATTATGGAGTTTTCTGTTTTTGTAGCATCTTTAATCACCCTGAGCATTTCACAGTCACCATCGCCATCCTGGTCAGGTGGTCAGAAGTATATTCCTGCTGCTACACTCTTATTATTCAAGCATGGAATTTCTATCCATAAAGATTCTATGGTACAGTTTGGTTCATTTGGGATTTTTGCTATATTTTACTCTATGCTTTCTTTCATATATAGTGCCATTCCCCCACCAGATCGATCTACCCTGCCATTCCTGTATATTTATTTTGTATCCTGATATTTCTGTGTCCCATTGATTCTCATTATTCCACCAAGTTTCTGTGATGCCTGTTATATCTATATGCTCATGTAAGATCAGAAACTCAAGTTCACTCATCTGAGTATTTAGATGTCTAGCATTTGTATACAAGCACTTATAAAATGTGTCAGTATTTAGTTCTCTGCCTTCATGTGATGTAATTGAATGGGACTGTTTTTCATTTGACTGTTTCTCTTCAGTTCCCACCTTTACATTACCAATGTCTATCCTCTCCTCTTTACTAGAATACAGAGTATCCTTTTAATAAATCCTCCCCAAAGGGATGTCTCTGTCCAAACCATGTGATCCTCTGCACCTGTCAGCATTCCCTAGGGTTGCCAATTTTGATTGGGTGTATTCCCAAAGGTTTCATCATATGACACCTTCTTTAATTAAAGATTAATCTTTAATTCCTGAAGACTCCAGGGCAATCCTGGAGGATTGGCAACTGGGCTTTTTAATTTTACATGTCAGGAATCTGTTGTTTTAGTTTAGGTGGTGCCCATTGTTCCAGAGAGACTCCTCCTTTCCTAAAATGTTCTCCAGTTCCTAACAAACCTAAATCCCTCCTCCCAACACCATCATCTCTTCCACACGCTGAGACTCTGCAGTTCTGCCTAATAGGCCCTGCGTGTTTCACTGGAAGCATTTCAGAGAATGCTACTATAGAAGTCCTGGACTTTGCTCTCTTACCTAGCAGCCTAAATTTGGCCTCCAGGACCTCTCTGTCCTACTTCAGGGTTGCCAACTTTCTACTCACACCAAACTGAATACCCTTGTCCTGCCCCTCCTCCTAGGCCCCGCCCCTTCTCCAGGGCCCCGCCCTCTGCTCACTCCATGCCCCCTCCCCCCCGTCGCTCACTTTCCTGATCCTCATTCACTCGCTCATTTTCACCGGGCTGGTTCGGGGGCTGGGGTGCAGGAGGGGGTGAGGGCTCCGGCTGTGGGTGCGGACCCTGGGGTGGGACTGGAAATGACGAGTTCAAGGTGTGGGAGGGGGCTCCGGGCTGAGGCAGTAGGTTGGGATGCAGGGAGGGGTGAGAGCTCTGTTCGGGGATGCAGGCTCTGGGGTGGGGCAAGGGATGAGAGGTTTGGGGTGCAGGAGGGGGCTCCAGGCTGGGGGGGTGGAGCCAAGGGTTTTGTAGTATGGGAGGGGGCTCTGGCCTGAGGCAGTGAGTTGGGATGCGGGAGGGGGTATGGGCTCTGGGCTGGGGGTGCGGGTTCCAGGGTGGGCCCAGAAATGAGGGTTTTAGGGTGCAGAAGGATGCTCCAGGCTGGGACTGAGGGTCTTGGGGGGCAGGAGGAGGATCAGGACTGGGGCAGGGGGTTGGGGTGCGGCGGGATGAGGGCTCTGGCTGGGGGTGCGGGCTCTGGTGTGAGGCCAGGGATGAGGGGTTTGGGGTGCAGGAGGGTGTTCCGGGCTGGGACCGAGGAGTTCGGAGGGCTGGAGGGGGATCAGGGCTGTGCCACTGACAGGACTTTTAACTCCAGGGTCAGCTATGCTGACCGGAGCCGCCAGGGTCCCTTTTCAACCAGGTGTTCTGGTCGAAAACCGGACGTCTGGCAACCCTACATGTAGCATGACCACTGGATCCTCTGCAGCACTGCACATAAGTCTGTCTAGATGTCTCAAGAGGGCTGCAACCTTGGCACCCAGCAGGCAATTCACCATGCGGTTCTCCCCACCATCACAAACCCAACGACCCCATAACTATTACCTGTCTCTTCCTAATAATGGGGGTCCCTTCCCCAGGAGGGGTATCCTCAGTGCGAGGGGATACCATGACATCATCTGGAAGGAGAGTCCCAGCTGTGGGATCCTTTCCTCCACTCCAGCTTGATGTTCTTCCTCAAGACTTTTATCCTCCCAAACAAGCACAGAGGCTGTCAGTCTGGGGGTCGGACCACTCAACAGCATCCCAGAAAGTCTCCTCAGTGTACCTCTCTGTCTCCCGTAGCTCCTCCAGTTTAGCCACTCTGGTCTCCAGAGCCTGTGCTTGGTCTCTGGGGGCCATGAGTTACCTGCACCAAATGCACACACCTGCTGCCTGCCCACAAGACAGGTAATCACACATGCTGCATTTGGTGCAATAAACTGGACTGCCCCCACTCTGCTGCGGGACTTCTGCCTGCATTATTTTTACGCTGGCAGGGGTCTTTTTTGTTTGTTTGTTCTTTGTTTTTGGGGGCGATTATTGGCCTAAATTGAGAATTTGTTTGTTAGGTGTATCTGCCTCCCTCGCAGAACTCCCCTGTTTGCTGCTCCTGTTCGCTAGCCATTGGAATAACTTATCTAGGAACACCAGGGAGTCTCCATGGCTTGCAGTCTTTAAGTCAAGACTGCTCTCTCTCTAAAAGAGTTGATGTAGCTCAAACAGGGCTGGATGCAGAAATTGGGTGAGGTTCTATGGCCTGGGTGACGCAGGAGGTCAGACTAGATGATTGTCGTGGTCCTGTCTGGCCTTAGGCTGCATGAACGTATTCCTAGAGTTGCTGCTTAAATACCCTGTGCTGTGCTAGCTGTGGACAGTCGCAGGTGGCGGACGCCTAAGATGGAGGGGTTTCTCTCTCGCTGGGGGTGATTAGATCCCTGTCTTGCAGTGCCCCAGAGCTGCAAGACACATTGTAGGATCTAGGGACCTTGACCTTCAAAAGAAAAGCAAAGTACAGCTCGAGAGGGAGCAACCAATTACACTGTTCTCCAGCCTCGGGCTGCTACTAAACAGCTCCAGCCTGGCTTTAAATTTTTCCAGGTGATGCCTTGCCTTAGGCAACAAGAAATACAACAGCTTAAATCCTCCTAACCAGGGCTGATAATTAGTTAAATAATGGGAGTTGGAGTGTTGTGTCCTGTAATTGCGTAATTGCCTTTAACAGGTGTGTGGGTTTGGCAGGCAGAATGCAGCACCTTTTGAGAGACCGCTGCGGGAACTTTTGCTGCGCCCTGTTCTCTGTCCAAGAACATAGAGGAAGCTAGGCCAGCTGCTCTTCAAGTGAGCAGTAAAACCCCCACTGACTTCAATAAATCCATCCTGGGGCTGACCTAGGAGCCCTGAGTGAAAATGTTCCCAGGCAGGTGGCTAAAGAAACCAGACTTGACTCATGAGGCTGAGCAACATCGGCCGTATTTTCCATTATTTTCCATTAGCTTGAGAAGTCGCTATTGATTTGTTCCGATGGTTTGCTGACCCTGCTGGGCAGAGGAGCGGGGGACGAGGGGATGAGTTATCCCAGTTGCTTAACAGCACAGCTTTCATTCCCTGCTTACAGCTTTTTTTCTTTTGAGTCTTCATTTAATGGATGTGAAAAAGACCAACCTTTTGGTTTTGAACTCTTCACCGTGCCGGGGCCCTCTCATTCTGCAAGGTATGTACTTATGGCTAGGGGGTCAAGAAGAGAATGCCATCTTCCATAACAGTGAGAGAAACCGTGTTGGATAGAGTAGCTATGTAACTTAGCACTGAAGTGAAGGGGCGGGGGAGGGAAATGGGAAACATAGCCTAGTAAAAATTAGAAGCTAGTATACATTGTGATGTACTAGCGTTGGGTGTATGAGCAAGTGACGTTATCCTGTGGGCTCGTTGTAGACAAGGGATGTGTAACTTCTGTCTGAGGTAGCACAGTGCAGTGGTTAGGGGGCTAGACTGGGACTTGGGAGATCTGCGTTCAACTTCCTGCTTTATCACAGATTTGCTGAGTGACCTTGGGCAAGTCGCTTTGTCTTTCTATGTCTCAATTCCCCACCTCTAAATAGAGAAGGCGATTAACCATTGGCACAATTTACTAAGGGTCACGGTGGATTCTCCATCACGGGCAATTTTTAAGTCAAGATAGGATGTTTTTCTGAAAGATCTGCTCTAGGAATTTTTTTGTGGGGGGGTGGGGGCGTTCTCTGGCCTCTGGAATGCAGGAGGTAAGACCGGGTGATCACAGTGGACCCTTCTGGCCTTGGAATTGACGAAAGTGAGGATGTCATGGTTACAGGGCAAGCTGCACTTCTGGCCCCCCTGAGGGCAGCCCCTCAGGTTCTGGGCCTCTTGCCCTTTTCCTGTCCCCGGGTGGAGTTCCCCGTTCTTCCCCTCACAGACCATGATCTGGTGACACCACCTCTTCCTTTGCAGGTCCAGCTGGGTGCAGGCACCTGATTTTCTTCCTATGGAGAGCCAGTGACCTTCTTAAAACCTTGTGATTTTTATTTAACAGTAGGAACAAGCACTAGACAAAAAAAGATTTTACATTAACAAACAGCATATACACGTCTATCTTACCTAAAGGTCTACCATCCCAGAAGGACTGCCTGGCCTAGAATCTCCAGACACGCCCAGTGGGTTCCTGGGTCTGATTCTAGTTGCCGTCTGGTTTCCCCTGCACTCCCCAAGACTCTGTCTGTCCTGTTAAATCTTGCCAGCCTTCTTCGTCCTACAGGATGGGGGAGGGATAGCTCAGTGGTTTAAGCATTGGCCTGCTAAAAAACCCAGGGTTGAGAGTTCAATCCTTGAGGGGGCCATTTAGGGATCTGGGGCAAAAATTGGGGATTGGTCCTGCTTTGAGCAGGGGGTTGGACTAGATGACCTTCTGAGGTCCCTTCCAACCCTGATATTCTATGATTTAGAGAGAGAGGCTTATTCAAGTCTTGGTGAGCTTTGGCCCGTGCTGGTCCATCCAGTCAGGTAGGCTCAGTGTGGGATTGAGCTAGCATCACTGGACTAATAGTCCTTGCATTGTCCCTTTAACAGTCTTCAGTGTCAGCTGGTAGTTGTCTAGGTCATCTTCTCCATCTTCCCTCTACTCTTGGCTGAGTAAGAATTACTTAAACCCAAACACGGAAAACACCATCCTGATAGCCAGACCCAACAGGCAGCAGTAATAAATTCTCACAGGTCAGTTCCATATTCACTAGAGGGGATAATATGTTCCCTACCTTACAGGGGTGTTGTGAGCAGAAATACAGTAAATAGTGTGAGGTTCTCAGATACCCCAATGATGAGAGCTGCATAAATGCCTTAAGGGCTTTTCTATGTGGGAAAGTTTTAGCAGTTATCCAGGTATCGTTATACTGGTAATAAAACATCATCTTCAGTGTATAAAAAAAAAAAAAGTACTCTTACACCAGAATAAGTGAATGCCCACACAGGGGGTTACACCAGGATGGCTATTTCTGGTTAAATTCACACCTTAGGTTATATAGAAAAAACTTTCCCATGCAGACTGGCCATGGATGGATGGATAGATGAAGTGGGCTGTAGCTCATGAAAGCTCATGCTCAAATAAATTGGTTAGTCTCTAAGGTGCCACAAGTCCCCCTTTTCCTATTGTCACCTGTGGGCGCTCTGAAGTAATAAAGGCCCTGTAATTTTTATCCCCCAGAACTGTAGGACCAGCATTCTAGCCCCAGCTCCCCACGTGTGTGTGTTTTAGACCATCATTGTTTCTTGTCTGCAGCCTTTGGGTTTATCTCACTGTAACGTGTGTCTGTGCGTGGGTGTGTGTACGGTGCAGTACTTCGCCGCAGGATGCGGGCTGACTTGCCGTATGGAACGCTGAGCGCCGCTGAGGTTCTGATCGTGCTAAGCTCAGAGATGCTAAGTAGTAGCAGGGGAGGGAAGCAGCTGAAATCACTACAAGCCTACATGCTTGTCTGGTTCCTTTTGTGGTTTGAGGAAAGAAGCCAAAGTGACCCTCAGGACTTTTTACTATAAATTCCAGCTCTTGGGTTGAGCAGGAACACTGTGCCTGCTGCAGCCCGCGGTGATGGATGCCGAGGGCACGCTGGCTCTCTTGTGACTTTCCCCAGACTTAGTGTGAGAGGTGTGTGGTGTGTGTGCCCGGTGATGCCTTTCCCCCAGATCCCGCTTTGTCACAGCCCATGTGAAGCAGGAAGGAACATAGCACTTGCATGCTGCCACTCTTGTCGAGTAAATTCTCATCTACGCCAATGCCCCTTGGCATCGCTCTGGCAGTGTATAGGAGCCTTCAGGTGGATGTAAGCTTACTCTCCTTGTAAGGCCCCGTTTACACTGCCAGTGTGGGGCCAAGGGGACGTTCGTGTAGAGGAGAATCGCGCCCTTGGTCTTCAGAGCTGCTTCTGAAACAGATAAGGCTTGTGTGAAATGTGGTCTCCCCTCTCCATACGCCCACATAACACCCGTTAATTCCCAGCTGGAGGGGCTGTGCTCTCGCAGCTGGAAAATCACGCTGCCCCCCTGCTCAAGCGATTTAATTGGGGATTGGTCCTGCTTTGAGCAGGGGGTTGGACTAGATGACCACCGCCTGAGGTCCCTTCCAATCCTGATATTCTATGATTCTATGATTACCGAGTCGGGGGGAAAAAATTCCCGTCTGTCCATCATCAGAACCATTTATAACCTTGCTTATAAATGTACCCTTCAAGAGCTGTGTGGAAGGCCCTGCAGTGGGAGTTCTTTCAGCTGGCCACAGACCAGGAATGGCGGAATGCAGAACAAACTGCACCCACGCTGCCCTGCCAGCCAACATGCTCTCGAAAAGCCAGGGGCTTTTCACGAGCCGGGAGGGGAGTTCAGTCCTCTGGGCCCATTCAGCTCTTGGAGGCTTTGCTAAGACTGCTGACAAGGGTCGGTGCTCTGGATGACTCTTTCTGTGCAGGAAGGGTCTTGCTTACCTGGGCACTCCATATACCTGGGAACGTGGCCACATCCTGTGCTGCTCTCCAATTTTAATTCCTTTTAGCCTCCCAATGCAATTGATGCGTCACTGAGCTAGTGGCTGAAAAACTCCTAGCTCTTAGAAGAGCTCAGCAGGTGCCGTGGCGGATGATCTACTACTTGAAGTCTTGGTCGGTGCTGCCTTGTGGATAGACCATTGACCTGAGAATCAAGAGACCTGGGTTTCAATTCTTGGCTCTGCGGCTGGCTTGCTAGTGACTTTGGGCAAGTCACTTTACCTCCATCCGTCTCAGTTTCCCCATCTGTAAAAGGGGGATATTGATACTGACCTCCTTTGTGAAGGGCTTTGAGATCCACTGATGACAAGCACTGTGTCAGCGCTGAGGATTGTTACTATTTGATTTAAATCCGGATAGGAGGTCTCTCTAAAAGTAAAGCTTTAGCAGCTACTGGGCTTGATTCAGGAATTACTGGGCGAACTATGGTGGCCTGTGTTACGCAGGAGGTGAACCTAGATGATCACAAAGATCCCTTCTGGCCTTTCCACCATGAACGTGAGCCATTGGCTTGCTCTGGATCTCCTTGTGGTTTGGTTTTGTTCTCCCCTGGCATTACGGCCAACTTGCCTCAATTTTGATCTGATGGCACTTTCCCTGTGTCCGTTCATTCAGTCTCTGCTGTTCTACATAGGTTCTTATACTGCGCTCATCACTGCAGTATCTGAATGTCTTCCAGTCATGCATTAAGCGACTAACATCTGCCGCGTGTTGTTTGTTCTCTCAGCCTCTCCCCGGGGGAGAAGCGTATGCAGTTTGTGTAATTTTTTTTTTTTTTACTATCGATACCTGTTGCTCTGTGTTTTATATTACAGAAGGCCAGGTCTAAGAAATGCGCCTCGCACTGGGAGCAGAAGGTGGTGAGGTTTGTAACGGCCCTTAGTTCCTGGGGGAGTTCATTTCACAGTCTCGAACTAGCCCCTCAGAAAGCTGTCTCCTGCAGACGAGCTTTACCCTGATCATAGAGAGTTCCATTATGCCAGAGGAGCAGCGTTGTCGACCACGGTCTTCATTGTGGAGCTTTAGACAGACTTCTAGCTATCCTGGGCCCAGGCCATTGAGCGCCTTGAAGATAAGGACAGAGACTTTGAGCTTGAGTTGCTCTTCTCCCGGTGTAGAGAGCAGAGGACAGGCTGGATGGTTCATGGTAGTCTGTGTTGCAGCGTTCTGTACTAGTTGGAGTTTCCAAAGCACTGAAGTTTTCATGCCCAGGTATATCCCATTGCTCTCGACCAGCTGAGAGGTGATGGAAGGGTGAATAACTGAGGCTAGGTCACCGTCTGCTAGGATAGGACCGAGTCTCAGCACCAACCAGAAGTGATTGAAAGCATTACTCATGGATGCTGCTCTGTGAGAGCTCAGCATCAGCAAGGATTTCAGGAGTACTCCTAAACCACAGTCTGAATTGACCAATTGTGGGGATGTACTTTTAACCAAAGGAGACTGCACCGTGCTGGCAGCAGACTCTTCAGAATGCTTTCCTCTGCCCACCAGCATGACCATTGTCTTGCTCGGGTTCAGCTTCAGACAGTTGTTCTTCATCCATGAACTGACCTTGTCCGAGCACTGGGCCGTCTTGGTGGCAGTGGTGTGGTCATAGGTGGTGAAGGATGAGGTAGAGCTGTGTGCTTCTCCAAAAGCAAGAACACTGCATGAGGCACCTAGCCAGCTGTGCAATGCTGTGCTCTGCGGTGGTGAAATATTTTCTTCCTGACCCTGGTGGTCAGCCCTGAAGCATGAAATCTGATCACCTTGATCTTCTCCTGCATGCTTGTAAAAGTTGTGGGTCATAAGAATGACTTAGCCCTTCTTAAAACAAGCTAGCTGTAGTATTTGACGTGCTCTCCTGCAACAGTGAGTTCCACAGGGTGAGTAGGTGGCGCACATGTGTGTATGTTTGCTTTCCTTTATTTGTCCTAAGGCTAACGAGTAAAATTTGAAAATGTCTATGGGACTTAGGTTTCTGCATCACTTTGGAAAGTGGGACTTAGAGGCTCCTTTGGAAATTTTACCCAAAATGTTCAGATTTGGGTATTTAAAGTTCGGTTCCTAAATTCTTATTTAGACACCTGATTTTCAGAGACTCGGCTCCTCATGTGTGTGACTTAGTCCTCATCATCTCAGAAAATCAAGTGTCTGCAATAAGAATTTAGGTGCCTAACTTCAGACCACCCAGGTTAGAAATTTTTGTTAGGCTTAAAGTCACCAGTTCTTAATTGAATTGAGTATTTAGGCTGTTTCACACACACGCACCTGGGTACCAGGAAGATCAATGCCTTAGTGATACCTTGTACCTGGGGCAGGGAAAGGGTTAATCTTTCGAGCATCTGAAATCTTCATCCAGAGTTCTAGGTTACTTACACATTCTGACTAAATCTCTCCCCCACTGCCCCTCTGCCAGGACCACAAGAGCCTGGAAGGTAATTGCCGCTCACAGATACGGCTGGAATTACTTTCGCTGGGAGCCCATTGCTGCTTGCGTTTCTCAGAGCAGTTGTTAGGAGGCATCTTTAATCCACGGGTTGCAAATAAAAAGCACAACAGTTCTAATAACGGAGATTAGTTAGTGCTGCATGTTGGGGTGGGGGAGGCCAGCAATCCAGCATGCATGCCTCTCTAGTAGCTAGGCCTAGATTCTCCTGGGCACGCTCTTATCTCATGACTTTATTATGGTGGATTTTTGATCAGCTGAAACAGAGAACCAAGGGGCTAAAGCTATAAAGTGCTCTGAAGACAGCAGGCCTGACTTATGCTAAGGATGCTTTAAGCCACTCTAGTAGCATAGAGGGAGCCTTAAAGTGGTTGGAACAAGCTCTCCTGTGCAGCGAGGCTGCCTGGCTGGTATGTAGTAGCTCTCCGACAGCCTAGCTCACAGCCCCAGCATCGGAGGACTGGGCTGGTGGAAAATTTTCCATCAGAACTGTTTAGATGGAAAATTGGGTTTTCAGCTGAATTCAGTTTTTCACAGAAACTGTCTGCTTTCTACACACACACTTTTGGGGGGGTCAAAAACTCACAGACCCAAAAATTGAAATATTTTGACTGAAAGCCACAAATGGCATCATGGGGATCATAGAATCATAGAATATCAGGGTTGGAAGGGACCTCAGGAGGTCATCTAGTCCAACCCCCTGCTCAAAGCAGGACCGATCCCCAACTAAATCATCCCAGCCAGGGCTTTGTCAAGTGGGGCCTTAAAAACCTCTAAGGAAGGAGATTCCACCACCTCCCTAGGTAACGCATTCCAGTGCTTCACCGTTAGACCAGGCAGGCCGGCCTAGAGAGGAGAAATAAGAGCATGCGGTACTTGAACTACAACTCCCATGAGGCACCAGGGCAGTGTATCCAAAGTGGAATATTTCTGTTTTTCGTTAAAATATTTTGAGTTGTTGCTTTTTTGCCAAGGAGTCAAATTTTTCTGTTGAAAATGTGGGGTTTTGGAGAAAATTATTCTTTTTTTCATCAAAATTTTCTGTAGAAAAAAGCCCATTTTCTGACCAGCTCTTAACTAGGAAGCAGTTTGGAGGCGTGATCAAAGAGCACTGCCCGAGGACTATTCTGTTTTTTGTACAGCCCCG
Source organism: Lepidochelys kempii (assembly GCF_965140285.1). Classification (NCBI taxonomy): domain Eukaryota; kingdom Metazoa; phylum Chordata; order Testudines; family Cheloniidae; genus Lepidochelys; species Lepidochelys kempii. The sequence continues at coordinate 262,202,504 of NC_136381.1, forward strand.
AGGCTGCTCTGCCATACGGTGGGAGCTCGGCAGGTCCCTGAGCAGCCCCACAACACAGGCAGCAGAGCAGGTTGGGAAATGGTCTTTTGTTTCTGCAAAAATTATGATGAAAATAACTCTTGTTTCGTTTTTTCGTTGAAATTTTTCTGCAAAAGAACTTTTTCCCCAAATTTTCATCAAAAAACTGGAAAATCCTAATTTTTTGGCCAAAATCTGGATTTTTTTTGTTTTGTTTTCAGATGTTTTACAGAAATATTTTGATTTTGGGGCTGAAAACTTTCAGGTTTTGTTTTGACATTTGAGAACCTGAAGAATGTTGTTGGCAATCGATACATCCCATGGAGGTTTCTGTGTTGACAACAAAGCCATTTTTCATAGGAGGGGAAAAAAAAGTTTTGAATGAAAAACGTTGACCAGCCATAATGGGGAGTGCAAAGGTAACTTAAAGTCCTCTTTACCCCCTATCTGCATTCTCTGTCCCTCCCTCAAGTGCCGCAAGAGAGCAATTGGGAATTGGGCCCATTCCTTCTGGGCATTTGGGGCATATCAGGGATGAAGATACTAGTATCTAATGTGCTATAGTGGAGATGGACCTCAATCCGAACCCAAATCCCCCGCCACCAGTCGGGGGCATTCTGATCTGTGTCTGAACCAGGCAGCTCTGGCCACGTCTCTGCAGTCATAGTCCAAGTGACTTTGCCCCTTTGCTTAGTGGCTCAGGTGCGCCTTCGTCTCCATTTCAAATGATCATTTAAGCCTGTTCAGGGCTGCGTTGGAATGGTAATGACTGAAAGTTGATGGAGTGAGGGTGGGGAGGGCGTTTCGCCATTCATGGTGGCCTAGGTTTGGTGTTCTCAATCCAGTTCCCAGGGAACAGGCATCCGTTGAGCCGCAAATTGCGTTTGTCACAAATCGTTGACAGTTTCTGCCGACGGACGAAGGGTTGAACTGGCCTGAACTCCCCTTTCACACTGTGGATGAGACTGTGTAGCCAAATTCTTGAAGAACTCATATTAACATCAACCTGGGGCTTTGTCTCCCTCTAGTGGCTGGATCTTGTAAGGAGGTTTGAGTCAGCTATTGCATTTATGGACCTGGGCTTTCAGCTCAGGTAGCAGAGCTTCGGGCTTTTGAATCCGGAGATCCCAAGTTCAGACTGCACAGATAACCAGAGCAGGGTGGGTGGGTAAGGAGATGGGGACAACCTATTCTCTCAGGTCAAAGTCCCACGGCAGCGGATCATAATAAAGCCTGACACTTGCAATGTGCTTGTCATCCAGGGATCTCAAAGCACTTTATGGAAGTGGGCAGTTATTATTGTTCCCTCTTCACAATTGTGAGGGGACAGACGGGGGAGGTGGTGGAGCCCAGGGCAATGTTACCGAGAAGTTATCAGTCACGGAGTAGAGCCAGGTGTATTTGTTATCAGTGTGGTGGTCTGATTACTAGGTTAAGCTGCCTCCCTTGGCATCTAGCTTCTGTTGTGGGAAGGGAAAGGAGGGACCATTTAAAGGAAAAGGTTTTTTCAGTCTTGAATTCTTGCATCTCCTTTCTTCTCTCTCTCTGCAGCTGATAGTTGAAAAGACAACTGACTACCCTTCCGCTGAATACTCTCTGGTGGAGGATGTAGCCCTCCACTTCACGTGTTTGATGGACAGGCTGAACGAGCAGCGCCTGTTTCAGCCGGACCTGTGCGACGTGGACGTCGTCCTAGTTCAGCAGAAGAGCATCTTCCCCGCCCACAAGGGGGTCCTTGCCGCCTACAGCCAGTTCTTCCACTCTCTCTTCACCCAGAACAAGCAGCTGCAGCGGGTAGAGCTGTCCCTGGAGGCCTTGACTTCCCAAGGCCTCCAGCAGATCCTCAACTTCATCTACACCTCCAAGCTGCTGGTGAACGCCTGCAACGTGCAGGACGTCCTGAACGCCGCCACCGTGCTGCAGATGAGCAACATCGCCGCCTCCTGCCAGGAGCTCATCAACACCAGGTCCCTCAGCCTGGCCATGGCCAGCGACATGGCCCTGCCCCCCGACGCCTGCGGCAACGCCGTCCCCCCGCAGTACTACTGCGAGATTAAGCAAGAGGTGGACTCTCCGCACCCCAAGATCTATGCCCGGGAAGGTACCGATCCCTACTCGGTGCGAGTAGAGGACAGGGTGGGTGGAGGCGCCAACCAGCACCTCCCGACTGTGGCTGCCAAGCAGTATTACAAGGAGGAGAAGGATGGTGGCCTGGCCACCATGTGTAAAATAGAGGGTGGGGAGTCGGAGGAGGATCTGGACAGCCAGGGCTCTTACAACCGGGAGCAGATCATTGTGGAGGTGAACCTCAACAACCAAACCCTCAATGTCTCCAAGGGGACGGAAGGGAAGCCCACCGCCAATGAAGCTGCCGCCGTGATCACCCGACCAGACAGGGATGGACATGACACCGAGGAGGAAGGGGAGGAGGAGAATGAGGAAGTGGGGGAGGAGGAGGAGGATGCTGAGGTGGGGGAGGAGGAAGAGGAGGAGCACAGCGAAGAGGAAGACCTGGAGGAGACCACCGAGGAGGAGGAGGAAGAGGACGACGATGAAGAGGCGTCTGAAGTGAAAAGGGAAAAATCTGGGCAGCCTCGCAGGGGGAGCAGGTTGTCCAAGGCCACCAAGTCCACCATGTCCACCAGGTCCCAGGATCTAGCCAAGGTGGTGGAGGAAGAGGAGGGCCAGCGTGGGAGGAAGAGGAAAAAGGAGCAGGATGGGCTGGGCCCGAAAGTCAAGCTGGAGGAGAAACAGCAATACCCCTGCAAGAAGTGCCCCCGCGTCTTCAACAACCGCTGGTACTTGGAGAAGCACATGAACGTCACCCACAGCCGCATGCAGATCTGCGACAAGTGCGGCAAACGCTTCCTGCTGGAGAGCGAGCTCCTGCTGCACCACCAGACGGACTGCGAGAAGAACATCCAGGTGAGCCGCCGTCATGCCCCGCCTGGCCCCAGAGTGCTGCAGAGGGGCCCGGGCACTCTGTGCCACCGCCTGGTGACATGCCAGAAGTATGCGGGGACTGGGCATGGTACCCTCCCAACAGAGCCTCAAGTGATGCTCCAAGTACTCTGAGGTTGCGGCTGGTGCTCCTTATGGCAGTGGGGTTTGTGTGTGTTGTCCTGGGGCTCTAGTGGTACCAGATCTCACTTTAGCTCCCAGTTACCCAGCACAGCCCGATTCCTAGTGGGTGCGGAGGAGAGGCAATAAGTGATCTACACTGCATGGCTCTGACCACCTTATAACAGGAACAAAAACACTGAGGTAAAGTAGAGGCATGGCCCAGGATACTGCTGTGTCCTGTGGGGTTACTATAGCCTTCTGAGCTATTGCTGGAGAGCTTTGTATTTTAAACAAGGGCCGGCAGAGGTGGGGCTCTGTCCAGTTTTCCTGACTGAAAGACTTGGAGGGCTGGGGGGTGGGGATGTCCCTAAATAACAGGGTCTTTGAGTGGCAGGAATAAAAATATAAACATGGGGGTGAGGGTAGCGGGTAGGGAATTGAAAGGATCCTGGAAGCTACATGCCCTGAAATGCTGTTAGAGGGGCTCATAATGAGGATTAAAGGATTGGCCTAGTGTCAGAGAGCACTGGTGTGGCATCTTATAGAGGGCAGGCTGTGGGCACAGAGAGAATATGGCATAGAAATCTAGGAGACTTAAGGCTGTGATGAATGGCTGGCGCCAGTGTGTTTGAAGCCCGTGTTAACAGTGGCATTGCAGATCCATAGCTCTGACACCAGAAAAGTTCCCACCAGAAAACATCCCACCACTCCGACATCAGACCCACGGGAGTTCTCTTACTTTAGGGCAGTGGTTCTCAACCAGGAGCGCACACACCCTGGGGGTACCCAGTGATCTTCCAGGGGGTACATCAACTCATCTAGACATTTGCCTAGTTTTACAACAGGCTACATAAAAAGCACTACCGAAGTCAATGCAAACTAAAATTTCCTACAGACAATGACCTATTTATACTGCTCTATATAGTATACACTGACATGTAAGTAATTTTTATATTCCAATTGACTTATTTTATAATGATATGGTAAAAATTAGAGAGTAAGCAATTTTCAGTAATAGTGTGCTGTCACGCTTTTGTATTTTTACGTCTGATTTTGTAAGCAAATAGTTTTTAAGTGAGGTGAAATTTGGGGTACACATGACAAAGCAGGCTCCTGAAAAGGGGACAGTACTTTGGAAAGGTTGAGCATCCGATGAAGTGAGCTGTAGCTCACGAGAGCTTATGCTCAAATAAATTGGTTAGTCTCTAAGATGCCACAAGTACTCCTTTTCTTTTTGCGAATACAGACTAACACGGCTGCTACTCTGAAAACTGCTTTAGGGTGTTGACAAATGTCAGTTGTAGAACTGCAGTGCCAACTGCTGGAAAGAAACTAAATTGCAGCACTGCAGCGAGTGGACAGTGGTGTGCATCCTCATGTTATTGTGTAAACGTGAAATATGAGCAACAGGGAATCAAGGAAAACGCTGGGTTTCTGTTACCCCAAACCACTCAAGCATTTCTCTCCTGTTCTGCAGTCACTGCCCCCTGACCCCCAGAGTGTTACACTGAGACACAAGAAAATTCCTTATCTACCGGTGTGAGTGTCTGGGCAGCAATGGGCTTGTCTGGTACAATTGGAACCTCGAGCAGTAATGACCAAGGATTTTATCAGGGTTGTTTAGTATGTAGACGTGAGGAAAAAGTAAAGCTGATTTCTTTGTGTATACATACGTGTGTACACACACACACAGCATAACCCCACAAACAGAGCACAGCCCCCTCCCAGCACACACACAGCACAACCCTTGTATCCAAATGCCCTGATCCAAGGAACTGCTAGCAGGTCTATTTCCGATATTCCCTCCCAATTTACCCAAATACATGCAGTGTCACTCAATCAGTTCGGATAATCCATGATGCTACTGTATATAGGTACTTATCTAACGTTTCTTGTCATTTTTATACGTGTACTTTTATGTACTTAGGCCTTGTCTATAGTAGAAACGTTGCACCAGTTTATTCAAATTGATTTTAAACATCGGTCAATCAATCCAGTTACATTGACACAAACTCCTAACATAGACACACGTCAGCCAATTTAACCCTGTCTTAAATTGATTTAGCTTAATTTGGAAATTTGCTGTGTGACATAAAACAGCTTTAATTCTTGCTGTACATCGGTTTAGCTTTTGTGTCGACGCATTTCTGAATTCAGCTAACCTAGTTTAATCCTTTTAGAAATCACTTTAAGTATGTCTGCTTTAGAGGTTTGTACCAATTTAACTAGATTTAATGGATTCTTAAAATAGATTCAGTTAAACCAATGCAACTTTTCTAATGTAGACCAACTCTTCTTTAAGACAGGTTTCAGAATAGAAGCCGTGTTAGTCTGTATTTGCAAAAAGAAAAGGAGGATTTGTGGCACCTCAGAGACTAACACATTTATTTGAGCATAAGCTTTCGTGAGCTACAGCTCAAGTTTATGCTCAAATAAATTTGTTAGTCTCTAAGGTGCCACAAGTACTCCTTTTTTTTTCTTCTTTAAGAGTAATTTATTGGCTGGCTGCTACATTGGAACGTTACAGGTGACATGAACCAATCAGAATCCAGGAAAAGTTTAATAATACTGAATGCTGCAGCTTCATTGGTTAAGCATTTTTAAAAAATTCTCCAGTGAATCTTCTAATCCATGTTGAACTGACATCATCTTACAAATGTCATTTTTTTTAATATAGATAAGAAAACCCTAGACGGTCCCATGTTATCCTTCCAGTGCTTGAGTGATTTCTTTTTAAATTAATCCAGGTCTGATTTTGTGTGGGTTATCCCTAAAACTATAGCTATGGGCCATGAGGTTGGTGAAGCCGCCTAAAATTCAAACTCTTGCCCTTCCACTACCCACGTGTGAGGGATACTGAGGGATAAGGACTTGGCGTAAAAGATGCAGGAAGTATAGGAGTGCAGAAGGCTTCAAATAAGATAGGTTCACTCCAAGCATAAATAACATTGCTTATAACCAACTTCTTGTGTCAATATTTCTGGGGGAAATAGGGAGGCTCAGTATAGGCCCACCATGGTTGCGAACCTCCCACAATGGAGAAGCCACATCAGAAGGAGAAAAAATAAATGGTCCATAGTTATGGGTAAGGCTGCGATTTAGTCACAGGTATTTTTAGTAAAATCATGGACAGGTCATAGGCAATAAACAAAAATTCACGCCCCTGACCTGTCCATGACTTAGACTATAAATATCCTTGACTAAATTGTGGCGGGGGGGCAGGCGCGCTGGGGAGTCGCTGCTGGGGGGAGAGGCGGGGCCAGCCATGACACCGGTGGCCAGGGGCTGCCGGGGTAGCGCTGCTCTGGCCACCCTGGAGATCTCTGCTCAGGTGGTCCCCAGAGCCTGCTGCTTGGGTTCAGCCGCACTGGCCGCAACAGAAGTCACAGAGGTCGCAGAAAGTCACAGAATCCGTGACTTCCCGCAACCTCCATGACAGACACGGAGCCCTAGTTATGGGCCACGTTCTGGTATCCTTACTCAGGTTGAAGAGTAGTTTATCCCAAGCGTTCCTATTGAAGTCAGCAGGCCAGATTGTCACCTGTTGTAAGTCAACATCGCTCCACTGAAGTCAATAGCTACATCAGCTCCACCAGCTAAGGTTCACACCCATTTGCATCCACTCGTGGAGTAAGGCACTGCTCAATGTGAGTTTGAATATCCGAACCTGGTCCTAAGGTCCTGAAACTGAACTTAAAGCAGAATTTAAACTTCAGTGTACTGTATGAATTACACACACAATAACCTAAAAGATTAATATTAAATTATTAATTAAAATATTAATATTAAAATATTACAGTTGCAATCTCCATCATTTGAAAATGTCAGAATTAAGGTTGCCTGTGCAACCTTAATTCAGCCCCTTGCATGTATGCATTATGGTACAATCTTTTTAGATGATCAGATACCATTTTTTTTCCACAGGACCTTTGCCTCATTCCGTGCACAGGATAGTTATTCAATATTTGGTTTTCTCCTCATTGTTCAGAGTGCACCCCTGTGTTATTTTACTGCACACTATTCAAACCCTGCTATGAAGATGAAATCATTAATGCCCTTATGGGCTTTTCTGTGGCCCGCATCACTGTCTATCCAAGTGCTTCACAGACAGTCACCAGTCTATCTTTCCATCACCCCTGGGAGGTGAAGGGATGGTATTATTCCCATTTTACAGATGGGGCATTGAGGCAGAGCGAGATTAAGGTTAAAAGTTTTCAGTGATTTTGGGCAACCAGTCTGAGGCAGCTAGGACCTGATTTTTCAGAGTACTTTGCATTAAATAGCAATTTATGTGTTTAGGGCACAGCTCCCACTGACTTCACTGGCAACTGTGGGCGCTCAACACTTCTGCCAATCTGAAGATGAACCCAGAAAATGAGGACACGCAATTAGTGGCTGCCTGTGAAAAGTTTGATTGAAGTGATTTGTTCAGCATCACATAGGAACTGTGCAGGGATAGAATCCAATTTCCAGGGCAGCATTCAGCTGCCTTAATATTGTAACCCTGGGTATGTCTACACTGCAGTTAAACTCCCGTAGCTGGCCTGTGTCAGCTGACTCAGGCTCCTAGGGCTTGGGTGGCGGGGCTGTAAAATTGCAGTGTTGATATTTGGGCTCAGGCTGGAGCCTGAGCCCTGGGACCCTACGAGAGGGAAGAGTCCCAGAGCCCAGACTCCAGCCTGAACCGGAATGTCTACACAGCAATTTTTAGCCCCACAGCCTGAGCCCTGAGCATGAGTCACCTGACACGGGCCAGCAGCGGCCATGCTGCTCGTCTTTTGTTCCCGTGTAGACATACTCAATAAGGCAGAAGTCCCATGGAAAAATGGTAGATGATCATGTAATTAAAGATTGTATCATAATGCATACGCAGAAGGGAACAGAATTAAAATTGTACAGACAACCTTAATTCTGGCATTTCCTAACTTTTGAGTGCTGGACTTCAACCAAAATTGCCACTTTTCTGAGAATTTTCAGGCAAATATTTTGATTAGTTTGAATTTAAACTAATCTATTTTATAAATCTACGTACAAACTATTGTGCATGTGAAGGATTTTGCCTGGTACTGTTTTCTTGTACAGTTGAGCCATTATTTTAAAATCTTAGTGAAAATCTATAGAAGTTTTTGTGCATTTTTGTGGTAAAATAAGTATTTTGAGCGAATTTATGTTCTTTCTGTGTCTGACAGTGATGCAAAGCTTGTACAGCAGTGAGACGTTCAGTTCTTTGATCTGTGGATTGAGGGGAATAGCATTGTGGAATATGAAGAGTGTAGTGACGTTGTGCCAGGTTGGGGAAAGTACAAGTATCTAACAGGAAGGAGGTTAGAGAGTAGGGCTGATTGAAAACATGCGGATGACATTTTTTTTCAACAAGAAAATGGCTTTCTGAATAATACGAATCTGCTGGACAGTGCTCGGAGCATAACTGGGATTGTGTAGTTAATGAGGTTGTTCTCTGTGGGACATCCGGAAGCTGCAGAAGTTGTGTAGTGAATGAGGTAGGGGACTGCAGGAAGAGAAAGGAGGGTCTTGTGGCTAAGGCAAATGCTGCCCTGAAGAATTGGAATCAGTCCCTGCCTCTGCTACTGAGTTACTACTTGATGCTGGGCAAGTCACTTAAACCAAACTTCCCAGGTGGCCATTGTGTTGTCTTTAGTTCTTTCTTTCTGGGTTGTCCACCTTCAGACACTTGGGGCGTGACTAGCCGAAGTGCTGAGCACGCCCAGTCTGAAGTCAGTGGGAACTTTGCTTTGGACGTATACAGTGCTGCTAGCTAATGTAGGGGAAGGAAAGTTCGTTCTCGGGAAGGGCTGAGCTACGCCTTGTGGCTAGAGCGCGGAACGCTGAAGACGAGCTGTGAAAGCACTCGGGTAGCGTGCAGGCCTGTTGAAGATCCTGGGAGAAATATGGGGAACTGAAGCAGCAGACACATCTGATACCAGCCCTGAATGGATCCCACAACACTTTACACACATGGCTAACGGATGTCGAGCGAGTTGGGCAGGAAAGGGAGAACAGTTTTCCCTCCACACTGAGAATGCAGATACACTGGGATTGACAGAATAAAATGGCCAAAATTGGAGTGAAGCCCGGATGCTAGATTTACCACATCGGTGATTACACAAAGTGCCCTGGGGGTCTTCAGTGACCACATATGTTTGATTTTACAAGCCCCATCCAAATTACAGCATGTGCCCCCTCTGCTGGGGCTTTGATTACCTTGGTGAGTCAGTACTTTGTCACGTCTTTCAGCAGTCTCCAGACCTTGGGGTTTGGGGATTTCCCATCCAAAACCTTGGGGGTTTCCCATCCAAATGCTGGCCACGTCCAACCCTGTTTAGCTTCTGTTCTCACCAGCCCTGGCGGCCAGAGCTGGCGTGGCAGTGGAAGCGGACTGAGCTGGTACCGTGAGAAGCAGAGAGTGGGTTAATCCCTGCAGTTTTGGCCCTGCGTTGAGCTGTGCTTGTTAAACGGGTCTTGAAACCAAATTTGCAATCAGTCTCCTTGTGGAATGTGACGGATACAAGCTTAGGGGACGAGATAGGGGTGGGGATTAGCAAAAGGAGAGGGACTTGGGAGGCCAATAAAAGAGAACTGCTGCCTGTGAAATGTGAAGGGGCGCTGTGTCCTTGTGTCTCAGTAAATCATTGCTGCTGGGTAAACACAGCGAAGGGATTATACCAAGCGCACTATCCTGTTTCTAACTCCTTCATGGTAAAGGTGTGTACAGGACACTGGGATGCTTGATCATCCGAAGTCAGCGATTCCTTAGCAGTCCTGTGACTTGCCTATTCCAAGGGGTAGCTCTGAAAGTTTATCGCCTGGAAGTGGAGCAGAGAGAACTAGAGCCAGGTTATGGCTCTGTGAGCCACTGACTGTTGAGTAGGGCTAGTGGGGAAATGCACGTCGTTCCTGAGCAGGGTGGAGCAGGGTGATGTGTGTGTGCTCAGCACCCTGAGCAGCTGATGCGGTGGGGCAGCTCGTATCTTCGCTCTTCCCTGTTGAGCAGCAGTAGATCTCCAAGAGACAGAGGAGCCGCAGGGAGTGGTGTGGTAATCCAAGAGGGGCAATCTTCTCTGGGCAGTTGGTGCTGAGCCAGCGCCCAAGCATGGCAGTAGGGGCATTGTGCTGAGAGAGGCCCTCGTCTGAATGTGACATAAAACTGAAGCTGTAGCCGACAGGCCATTAATGATCCCAAGGCAGCTTTTTGGTCAGATGCCCCTGAGCTAACTATATTCAGCCTCCGTAAATCCCTCCTCCAGTGACAAGTGGGATCGGTATTCTGGTGTTATACTGTGTTAAACGTCTCATCCCCCGACCCAGAGAAGGCTGCAATTCAGCGTGGGGGCGAAGTGCTCCCTGCGTGTCCTGTAGCAACGAGTGGGGCTTGTCATGAAAAAGTTTGGTGAAGCTGTGTCAATTCCTGCCCTGCTCGCTCTTGCCCTCAGCGACGGTGCTGCTCATTCACACTGTCATTCCCCTTCGCGGCGATGGCTCCTCGTGAAAGCATCAGGGGTGCGGTGAAGGTGAAGCCTTGCTCACAGGTCAGTTCTAGCCGAGTCCCGTAGTGAATGAACTCTGGAGCTGCAATGCCTGCTCCTGCAGGAGGGCTGTAATAAGAGGCAGATTTAGGACTTTGTGGGGTTCTTCGTGATCCAATGCTAGCTGGAAAGGCAGCGAAGGAAACCTGGGCGTGTGCTGGGCTCTGATTGCGAGGCTATAGGTGGTTATGCCATGTGAGCGTTATTAGTTACATTACGGTCGTGCCTTGGAACCCCAGTCAAGGATCAGGGCCCGCATTGTGTTAGGTGCTGTATGGGCAGGTAACACAGACAGTCCCTGCCCCAGAGAATCCATGGTCTTGGCGATTCTGCGCCCAGCTGATGCTGATGTCTGGCTGGACTCCTTTGGGATGGCTGCTGCTTTCATGCTAGGTCTGAGCCAGCATGGGAGCTGGTAGGGCCTCCGGGGAATACAAGGAGCTTGCATGCAGCAGGAGACTAGCACTCATTGCATGCTGGGATACCACCATCCCCAGCTGGGAGGCAGCCCCAGAGAATCTAGTTCCCAAGGACAAGCTGGTCCTGGTGCAAGTCCCACACTGTAGTGCAGCTAGCAGCTGGAAGGGTGTCTCCAGGCTCTCTCCGTCCTCTGCCTTCCCCCTCCCTAGAGTATGTACAGCCAGGGAAGAAACTGGCACTAGCCTGAAGCTGAAGAGAAAGAAAGGCTGAGTCAGGCCAGTCTAAGAGGTTCTGGCTGAGGTTTGCTCCGTCTTTCGGTTCATTTGAATCCAAAGCGAAGCTCAGGAGGATCCTAATCAATCCTGCAAACACCACTGGGTTTTGCGTCGATTCCCCCCAGCATTGCTGATGGTTTGAAGACACATAGCCTATGGCTTACGTTCAGAACAACACCTCAGGCTTGCTGTGGTCTAGGATATCCATCCCCCTACCCACATGCTGCTGCTTAGTCTGTTCACCGTAACTCTGTTTCCCTCTCTGCTTGCTAAAGTAAAGATGGTAGCGTCCTCTGCCCAAGGGAGGAAAGGGAGGATCCACACAACAGCAGATGCCCAGCCCCACCACCACGCATGTCCCACTCCCTGGGATCCCTGGGATCCAGCCTGCATGCATCAGGATCTGGATCTACAGCACAGGCCCTCAGCTGCACCCTGTAAACGAGGGCCAGTCAAGAATTTTCCATCAAAACTTTTCTGACCGTAGATTGGATGTTCCGCTCAAGCCGAACGAATACTTCTGGGTTTTTCAACCAAAGGTCACCATTTTCTGAGAGAAAATTTCAAGAAACTCATTTGTTTTCATTTTTGTCAAAAATGTTCCGGGGTTATCCCATTTCCCGAACTGCTCTGCTACAACCACATCGCCCCCAGTGCAGTAGCCATCTCCATTGGCTGGTGCAGAACAGCTTGGCTGAGGTGTTGCTCTTCCATGCATTCGCTTTCTCCGGTTGACCTCGTATCACACAAGTGGGCAAGAGGAGTGCGATTGTTAGGAGTGCACAGGGGAGGTGCATAGAGTGAAAAAATTCTGTCCGCACCCCCTATTGTACCACCCACTGTAAGGTGACAGTTTGTCCCATGATGCTACGTTTAATTTTGTCAGCTGGGGCTGTATATTTTCCCTGTATATTTCCCCCTTCTGGCATATTTCAGCCCCTGTCTTATTCCTCTCTTCCCTTGCAGTGTGTGACATGCGGGAAAGCGTTTAAGAAACTCTGGTCTCTCCACGAACACAATAAAATTGTCCATGGCTATGCAGAGAAGAAGTTCTCCTGTGAAATCTGTGAGAAGAAATTCTACACCATGGCACATGTGCGGAAACACATGGTTGGTGAGTGGATGGGTGTTTGTGCTTAGGCCGCAGGGGCATCATGCTTAATGGAGATGCAGTTTAACCCTACCCCCATACTGCGCTGAAGAGGTTTCCCACGTATCTCTTAAAAAAATGAAATTAGAGCTGGGCAAATGACAGATTTTTCAGTTCAGTGGCAGTTCTGAAAAGTCGGGAAAAAATAGATTCCGGTTGAATTAAATGTTTCATTGGACAAAATCAAGCCATTTCAATTCTGACCATTCTTAATGTACTTGAAATTTTTAAATAAAATTTGTTTCAAGACAAAACATTGAAACCGTTTGGTTAAAAAATGTCTAAACAAAACGTTTTCATTTTTCTGAATTGCTTTCAAATGAACAGTTCAGCAAAACTGACACCTGAATTCGTGAAACGTTTGGGTCTTGTCAAACCTGCATTTTTGCTTGAAAAAAAAGAATGGCCAAAAAATTTCACCCTGCCCTGCACTAAATGAAATGTAAGTGTTCTCCAGAACTAGTTTATGGAGGAGATGAGAGACGGGCATTTTAGAGACAGTGCTGTTTTCCTTATGCTAATAAAGTTCCTCATTTAGTGTTAAAAGAAAGCAACTCTTACGGTGAATCTTTAGTACTGGCAGGTTGTCATACTTTCAGGGTAACTGCACCTGTACTTTCCCTGTGAGATCCACTTCAGAAGTGCCCAGTCTGGTCTCTGGCCTCCAGTCATCACCTGTCTCTGGGCAGGGACCCTTGTCTCACTCCCTTCTGACTGGCGGTTTATGGCTGCACAGCCCCCTGGCACACCCTATGATATCTCCAGCGGATCTGACAAACTCCTTGTCCCCCGGTGTTTAGTTTCTCTCCAAAGATAATGACAGGGTTGTTGTTTTTTTACCGGTGACCACACAGCTCTTCCAAAGCAAAGTACATTTATTCTTAGGGCAAAAGCATCACCAAGAAAACATATACCAACCAATAAAAAGATTTAAACACTCACCAGACATACCAGGAATCACCCGCGTTCCACATGGAGGGAGCGCTAGTTTTTCCAGTCCTTCCACCAGGTTTGGGGCTGCCCTAAGACCAAAGGTCCTGTCTGTCTGCTGAATCAAAAGGAAGCCTCTTTAAACTCAACCTTTTATACCCGAAGTCTTGCTTTGTCTCCAGCCTCCTGAAAATGGGTAAAATCAGTCGCTCCCCCAGTGCCCCAGGAGCTCAAGCTTCAAAGGCTGGGAATCTACATAGCCAGTTTTGAAATTTTGCATAAATCACTCTCTGGTGAGTCCGTATTCTGCAGGAAACCAACTCAACAGGCCAAGAACACTCAAATACACGTTGCCTGTATCAGTGCAGAGGGCTAGGAATAGTCTATAGTTCATACTGTTTGGTCCGTCTCAAAAGAATGCCTTTTTGAGGTTTGCCTGATTTAATCATAAAATACAATATGTCCGCCCCAAAGATGATGCATGTAGTTGTAATATCTGTCACAGGTCTCAAGTGGCTTGTGACAGAATTCAAGTGGGGGTCTGCTCAGAAAGGTGACTATATAAATGTGACCCTTTCTTTCCAATGGCTCTCAATCAGAGTCAGAGGAAACTGAGGCAGGATGAGCTTTTGGTGCTTGTTAGCCCTGCAGAGCCAACACAGCTATGGGAGGGTGAGCTAGGGTCTCTTCCTCCTCGTGCATGATCAACAGGATTGTTAATTAAGTTACATGGTCAAAGGCTGCTCTTCAGTCATTGAGGGCAGTGGTGCTTGAAAGGAAGTAGGGCAGGCAAAATTTGGCCCGTTTGTTATATGCATGAGAAAGAAAGAATCCAGCTGGACTCTGAGATCCCAGGAAGAGTTTTCAGGGCTGTTGGTTAGGAAAAAACCTCTTTACTGAGCAAGTTTGATCTGGATTTATTGAAAGACAGTAGTTATTACTCTTTATTAAAAAGAAACAAAATAGGAGACAGCATAATTTTTTGTTTCATAAATATTGAAAGAGAGGGTGATGAATACAAATGTTCAGAGAATACAGTGGCGGCTAGGCAGCGTGGCCAGTGAGTTATGGGAGGTGTGCGTATTGTTTCATAAAAGTTATCACTGTTTTTTTTAAAAATTACTTCATGCCATTTGCCCCATCTTTCTGAGCTGGCTCAGCTGTTAATCTTACACAGACGTTAAGTAGCTCCATTTCACGTTCATTCACATGGCAGCCCTCGGAGGCTCGAAGTCCAGATCGCCTTGCTTTGGCGTGCCAGCAATAGGCTCCACCTGGCGGGAGCACCAGCGCGTTCTCACTCTTACGGTCATGACGTAACACCTCCCCCATCAGGCCTTATTGCCTTTTTGTCTTCATTTGTAGCTCACACCAAGGATATGCCGTTCACATGTGAGACGTGTGGGAAGTCATTCAAACGCAGCATGTCCCTGAAAGTCCATTCTCTTCAGCACTCTGGAGAGAAGCCTTTTAAATGTGAGGTAAGAGAAGAAATTCTGCAGACACCCCCCTCCGCAAAAAAAAATCCCTCCCCTCACACCCTCAACATGGTGAGTCACCTGCTTTCTGCTGGAGACTTCCAGTCTGAAATTAGCACACACTCATGCCTGGCCCCCACCAGAAGCCCTTCGGCATCTGAACCCTTTCGTACTAATCTCTTCCATTTCTTGTAACCCAGAGGATCTTTCTGTCATCCAAGCCTCGCCATATGCTTAACAAAGGCTAATTTAGCCTTCCATAAGGCCCCTGGGAAGGATATAATACCTAACGAACCGGCTAGTCATCACCAGGGATCCTAGTTTTCCGTGATAAAAAAAACAAAATTCTCTAATTAAAAAAAACTAGGGCTGTCAAGCAATGAAAAAAAATTAATCGCACTGTTAAACAATAATAGAATTCCATTTATTTAAATATTTTGGGATGTTTTCTACGTTTTCAAATATATTGATTTCAATTACAACACAGAATACCAAGTGTACAGTGCTCACTTTATATTTATTTTTGATTACAAATATTTGCACTGTAAAAAGCAAAAGAAATAGTATATTTCAATTCACCTAGTAGAAGTACTGTAGTGCAGTCTCTTTATAATGAAAGTTGAACTTACAAATGGAGAATTATGTACAAGAAATAACATCATTCAAAAATAAAACAATGTAAAACTTTAGAACCTACAAGTCCACTCAGTCCTACTTCAGTCAATCGCTCAGACAAACAAGAATGGTTACAATTTGCAGGAGATAATGCTGCCCACGTCTTGTTTACAATGTCACCTGAAAGTGAGAAGGAGGCGTTCGCATTGCACTGTTGTAGCTGGTGTTGCAAGATATTTACATGCCAGATGCAATAAAGATTCATGTGTCCCTTCATGCTTCAACCACCATTCGAGAGGACAGGCGTCCAAGCTGATGATGGGTTCTACTTGATAACGATCCAAAGCAGTGCGGACCGACACATGTTCATTTTCATCATCTGAGTCAGATGCCACCAGCAGAAGGTTGATTTTCTTTTTTGGTAGTTCGGTTTCTGAGGTTTCTGCATCGGAATGTTGCTCTTTTAAGACTTCTGAAAGCATTCGCCACACTTTCTCCCTCTCAGATTTTGGAAGGCACTTCAGATTCTTAAACCTTGGGTCGAGTGCTATATCTATCCTTTGAAATCTCACATTGGTACCTTCTTTGTGTTTTGTCAAATCTGCTGTGAAAGTGTTCTTAAAACGAATATGTGCTGGGTCATTATCCGAGACTGCTGTAACATGAATATATGGCAGAATGCGGGTAAAACAGAACAGGAGACATACAATTCTCCCACAAGGAGTCCAGTCACAAATTTAATTAATGCATTATTTTTTTAACAAGCATCATCAGCATGGAAGCATGTCCTCTGGAATGGTGGCTGAAGCATGAAGGGGCATACGAATGTTTACCATATCTGGCACATAAATACCTTGCAATGCCAGCTACAAAAGTGCCATGCGAATGCCTGTTTTCACTTTCAGATGACATTGTAAATAAGCAATCAGCAGTATCTCCCGTAAATGTAAACAAACTTGTTAGTCTTAGCGATTGGCTAAACAAGATGTAGGACTGAATGGACTTTTAGGCTCTAAAGTTTTACATTGTTTTGTTTTTGAGTGCAGTTATGTAACCAAAAAAAATCTACATTTGTAAGTTACACTTTCACGATAAAGAGATTGCACTTCAGTACTTGAATGAGGTGAATTGAAAAATACTATTTATTTTGTTTATCATTTTTACAGTGGAAATATTTATAATAAAAAATAATAATATAAAGTGAGCACTGTACACTTTGTATTCTGTGTTGTAATAGAAATCAGTATATTTTAAAATGTAGAAAAACATCCAAAAATATTTTAAAAATTTCAGTTGGTATTCTATTGTTTAACAGTGCAATTAATCGCAGTTAATTTTTTTGAGTTAATTGCATGAGTTAACTGCGATTAATCGACAGCCCTAAAAAAACCCCATACGTATCCGGATTTTTCTGTGATTAAAATGAAATCTGATGGCCTGAGCCCCTCCAGATTCTCTGTAAAAATTCAAATTCCGTGTTTTTCCGGAGCAAACGGATTTTGAGGATCCCTGCTCATCACTAGTGTGAGTGTTCATCACTGCCCCCTTTTGGGTGTAAATTGAATAGCCAACAGTCTCCTTCTAGCCCAGGTAAGCTATGGTCTATGTGGATGGCCACTCTTGCCATCAGTAGCCATAGTGGGCAGCAGACTAGTTACATTAGTACTGTGCTTATTTTACAGGCAGGGAAACTGAGGTCTTAGAGGTTCTGACTTGCCCAGACTCTCATGAGTAAATAGCCAGGCTGAGGAAGGAACCCAGGAGTCCTAGCTCTCAGTACTGCATCTTACTCACAATCCCATTACTTCTGTCTGCTACCAGCTTTCACTCATTGTCCTGTGGAGTAAGTTAAGGGCTTAAGCCAACCTGTAACTATTGGGGGTCAGGAAGAAACTTTCCCAGGAGGGCAGGTTATCCCATAAAGTACCTACCTGATGTACCCTCTGAAGCAGCTAGTGCTGATCACTGTTGGAGACAGGATACTGGACTAGATGGACCGTGAGACTGATCCAGCTTGGCAATTCCTGTGTTTCGTGGAGGAAAGCAGCGGGATGTTTTGGGGATTGGTATTGAGATACAGAGGTTTACACCTCCCAGGTCACCAGTCCACAACCACTGGCTGTTTTATGAGGGATCTTTGCCCAGTTCTTATTGGACAGGCATCCATGCCACAAAATCAGCACCACAACTGGCACTAGTCGCTACCCTCAGTGGCTATAGTGTATTTAGGTTTTCAGAAAGCCTTTGTCAAGGTCCCTCACCAAAGACTCGTCAGCAAAGTAAGCTGTCATGGGATAAGAGGGAAGGTCTTCTCATGGATCGGTAACTGGTTAAAAGAAAGGAAACAAAGGGTAGGAATAAATGGTCAGTTTTCAGAATGGAGAGAGTGGTGTCCCCCGGGATCTGTACTGGGCCCAGTCCTATTCAGTATATTCATAAATGATCTGGAAAAAGGGGTAAACGGTGAGGTGGCAAAATTTGCAGATGATACAAAACTACTCAAGACAGTTAAGTCCCAGGCAGACTGCAAAGAGCTACAAAAGGATCTCTCAAAACTGGGTGACTGGGCAACAAAATGGCAGATGAAATTCAGTGTTGATAAATGCAAAGTAATGCACATTGGAAAATTATACATATAAAACTATGGGGTCTAAATTAGCTCTTACCACTCAAGAAAGAGATGTTGGCGTCATTGTGGACAGTTCTCTGAAAACATCCCCTCAGTGTGTAGCATCAGTCAAAAAAGCGAACAGAATGTTGGGAATCATTAAGAAAGGGATGGATAATAAGACAGAAAATATCATGTTGCCTCTATATAAATCCATGGTATGCCCACATCTTGAATACTGTGTGCAGATGTGGTCACCCCAACTCAAAAAAGATATATTGGAAAAGATTCAGAAAAGGGCAACAAAAACGATTAGGAGTATGGAACGGCTGCCATATGAGGAGAGATTAATAAGGCTGGGACTTTTCAGCTTGGAAAAGAGAGAGACTAAGGGAGGATATGAAAGAGGTCTATAAAATCATGACTGGTGGAGAAAGTAAATAAGTTATTTACTCCTTCTCATAACACAAGAACTAGGGGTCACCAAATGAAATTAATAGGCAGCAGGTTTAAAACAAACAAAAGGAAGTATTTTTTCACACGACACACAGTCAACCTGTGGAACTCCTGGCCAGAGGATGTTGTGAAGGCCAAGACTATAACAGGGTAAAAGAAGGAGGACTTGTGGCACCTTAGAGACTAACAAATTTATTTGAGCTTAAGCTTTCGTGAGCTACAGAACTCGATAAATTCATGGAGAATAGGTTCATCAATAGCTATTAGCCAGGATGGGCGGGGATGGTGTCCCTAGCCTCTGTTTGCCGGAAGCTGGGAATGGGTGACAGGGGATGGATCGCTTGATGATTAACTGTTCTGTTCATTCCCCCTGGGGCACCCAGCATTGGCCACTGTCGGAAGACAGGATACTGGGCTAGATGGACCTTTGGTCTGACGCAGTGTGGCCGTTCTTATGAGCAGAGGGAGCCAAGGATTGAATGGGCACCAGACTGAATGACTGTCTCGCCCACTGAGTGGGTCCTCCTGGCTCTGTGTTGAAGCACCTTGAGAAGGCAGCACTGGGGATAGTTTGCACCACCTCTGCCTCTGCAGTTGCTACTGGGTGGATGCAAAGAGAGCCCTGCGCTGGAGGCCTCTTCGCTCTGGCGCTCTACCGTGCTTCTCCATAATGGTTTTTTTTTTAAATGGTAATAAACATAACACTGTTTGAATTAAGAACTTGTGGTGCTTAGTGCAGGGCTTCCTCTTTGCTCTAGATCGCAGTGCCTGTGCTAATAGTTGCTTATGTTTCCCTGTTACTGCTCTGATCTCAACTTTGGTACTCAAGTGCAGTCCCATCGAGTGGGACAATCTACAGAGGTTAGCGCAACTGCCCTCTTTTTGTTTTAGGAGTTTTGGTGTAACCCACATTGATACCAGGATCTTTGTCCCCTCTCTAGCAGCTGGATGACATATAGGCAGTTATGGACTCCTTCCTTCAAGTTAATGGACCAGGTCCGATAGCTCAGGCAGTCATAGAATCATAGAAGGTTAGGGTTGGAAGGGACCTCAGGAGGTCATCTAGTCCAACCCCTGCTTGAAGCAGGACCAATCCCCAATTTTTGCCCCTAAATGGCCCCCTCAAGGATTGAACTCACAACCCTGGGTTTAGCAGGCCAATGCTCAAACCACTGAGCTATCCCTCCCAGAGCTCTTAGGTTCAATCCCTGCCAATGACCCACCCAGTTGTTACTTAAATGGTCCTGACATCAGTAAAACACTGCTTCTCCATGTGGTTATGGCTGCTCAAACTAATAAGCAGACAAAATCTCTGCCCTGAGGAGCTTACAAACCACTCTACAGCCAGCGCAGACTAAGCCATTTGGGTACCAGTGTGAGTTGAAAGCAGAAGAATAATCTTGCAGCGGTAGCTTTGGAAATGGGATTTATATACCTTTCCATCCACCGCCACCTCTTAAAACTACCTCCCCCTCTTCCCCACCCCCCAGGATATTTTCCCCTAGGATCAGTTGATCTGCTGATTTAGGATGGTGCACGTCAGCAGGCTCTCTGGGTATGTCCACCCTGGAGTCGGAAGGTGGAATGTCCACCTTGAGCAGCCATCGCCATGCTAGCCCTGACGGAGCTAGCGTGTGAAGTGTATCCGTGGAAGCACAAACGGCAGAAGGGGCAAACCACCTGAGTACGTACCTAGGCTCTCAGACGGGATCGTACGTGGGTCAGCGAGCCCCTTCCGCTTTTAGCTCAGCCCAAGAGGGATTCTTTCTGGGAAGCTGGAGCCCTTTCAGGATTTAGTGCACTATGCATGGCTGAATTATTATTTGACCTATTAATCTTCAAGTCTTTAGGAGAGGCCTTAATAAAAACCGAGCAAGGGCTTAATAGAAGTTGAGTAAAGGCATCAGGGTTTGGCCCCTGCTCATAAGCCTAGTTATTTGGAATGGGTCATGATAAAATTTAGTTCATATCTAGGAGTCCCTCTTCTGCCACTGACTCCTCGTGAACCTTGGGCAAGTCACTTAATCCCTCAGCGCCTCAGTTTCCCCTCTGTAAAACAGAGATCACCGCCCATGACTGGGCTTGAATGCGTGAGAGACCGCTGCAGCTGAAAACCTCTCCGCCCCTGTTCTGGGCTGTTGCTGTTCAGCCGCCTGCCTTCGCCTCTCACTTCCTCCTCCCCCTTCCAGAACTGCAGCGAGCGGTTCCAGTACAAGTACCAGCTGCGCTCGCACATGAGCATCCACATCGGGCACAAGCAGTTCATGTGCCAGTGGTGCGGGAAGGACTTCAACATGAAACAGTACTTCGACGAGCACATGAAAACGCACACAGGTGAGAACTCCCTCCCCCGCCCCCCAGGTATCGGGGGCGCCCTGCTTCAGCTTCTGCCTCCCCCAAGAACCTCTTGGGGTGTGGAGCAAGGAATATCTTTGCTGCTCCCTGTTGGGGGGCTTATTCCTTCACCCCACTCACTTCCCTGGTCCTGCTCGCATGAGCAGAGAACAACAACACCCGAAGTCCGAAGGTGCAAACAATCCGATGTTTATTGGGGTGAACTTCCAGCAAGCATGATTCCAGTTTCCTTCCTTAGTGTCCCCCTTCCCAGCTCTGACACCACAGAGCCTTACGCCTGTGTCCCTGTTCCCATTCCTGCCCTTAGCCAAACATGATTCCAACTTCCTTACTCCCATTCCCTGTTCCCATTTCCCCCTTTAGCCAAACATGATTCCAATTTCCTTACCCCCATTCCCTGTTCCCATTTCCCCCTTTAGCAAAACATGATTCCAATTTCCTTACCCCCATTCCCTGTTCCCATTTCCCCCTTCAGCCAAACATGATTCCAATTTCCTTACTCCCATTCCCTGTTCCCATTTCCCCCTTTAGCCAAACATGATTCCAATTTCCTTACCCCCATTCCCTGTTCCCATTTGCCCCTTTAGCCAAACATGATTCCAATTTCCTTACCCCCATTCCCTGTTCCCATTTCCCCCTTTAGCCAAACATGATTCCAATTTCCTTACCCACATTCCCTGTTCCCATTTCCCCCCCCCACACACACCCCACCCCCACTTCCTGATTGACTGCAGACTATATAGTAAAACTTGAGTTCTGCTTAGCTATACCTTAACCAATCACTTTCCTGAAATTTAACTAACCAATCCTAACATATTGTAACATGATTATGTAACCAATTGTATCCCACCACCTTAATTAGTTTACACCCAGCAAAATTAATTATACAGCAGACAGGAACAATCACAGAACCAGACAGAGATTATACAAACAAACAATAGCAAAGTGGGAACTATAATGACAAAACAATACAGAAGTGAGGATTTCACATCCCAGCTATTGATAAGTGAGTTCTTGCCAGACAGGATGCTATCAAACTAAGTTTCCTTTTACATTTTCTAGGCACTGCCCTTTCTCTGGCGGTGATAGGCACTATCAGGACAGGATTGTATCCTATCAGCCCATCGCTTCCCAGCTTATGGCTGCCTCTGCTGCTTAGCCAAAGGCCTTAGCCTAAGAACAGGGCCTCAGACTGTCACAGTAAGAGAAGGCCCTTACACTGGCAGACAGTGATTTTGATTCTTTCTTTTATACCTCTATAACTAGCCAAGTGATAAGAATACACCTAAATTCTTAAAGTACAGGCCTTTGCAGACAGGCCTGAATATCTATATCCTAACACTCCCCTTCCCCCCCGCCCCAATTCCAGTGTGTCGGGTCAGGTTCTGTTCTGCAATGGGCTGTTCACTGGCACCTGGATAATAATGAGATGGGAACATTAGCGATGCCTAGGAGCTATAGCCGATGAGATCCCGGGATAGCCCTGCTGCTCCCGTCGAAGGGCTGGGTGATCATAAACAGGCCCAGCGCAAATCTGGCTCTAGGTGGGAAATGGAGCTCGGGATTACTCATCCACCCTACGGAGAGGAGGAACTAACCTCCTAGCCGGGGAGGGAGCTCCTCAGTCTGGGCTCTGCTGGTGAGCTGGGAATGGCATTGATAGGCTTGGGAGGAACTCCAGCTCTCCCGAGCTAAGTGGGGGAGGCTATGGGTGGCAAGGGCCAAGCCCTCCATTGAGGGGGAGATGGGCACCCCCACGCAGAGGTGGGAGTGGTCCCTGAACCAGCCATCCCCTCATCCCCCAGGTGAGAAGCCCTACATCTGCGAGATCTGCGGCAAGAGCTTCACCAGCCGCCCCAACATGAAGCGCCACCGCCGGACCCACACGGGAGAAAAGCCCTACCCCTGCGACGTGTGCGGCCAGCGTTTCCGCTTCTCCAACATGCTCAAGGCCCACAAGGAGAAGTGCTTCCGGGTCAGCAACCCCCTGGCTTCGGACACAGCCAACCCCGCCAACAACGGCGGCAGCCTCTCCGCTCCCCAGGGTGCCCCCTTGCCTCACTTGGCGCAGCACCCCCACGCCCTCCCTTTGCCGCTGCTCCACCCCCTGCCCCCTCCTCCGCACCTGCCGCCTCCACCTCCCCTGTTCCCAGCTGGGCGGGTCAATTCGAACAACTAGGACAGCGTGTGCACGGACTGCTCTGCCACGCAGGGGTGCCCAGCGGGCTGCTTGTTCGCATGATGCCGGGAGAAGGAGGGAGGCGGTTAATTCTCTCTCTTTCGTTTTTTTACCCCCCCATGGTTTTATGATGAGCCCGTCAGCCTTCCGTCAAAAGGACAGGTGCTCTGGGCCACAGCAAGCTCCCAGGCAGCTTGGCGTGCCAGCGTTCAATCAGGGTGTAGACAAACGGCTCTTCCTTCCCTCCTCATTCCATGGCTTTAGCGTTTCCCAAGCCCTGCTCAGACTCCTCCTCCCACCTCACGAGGCATTGTTTACCTCTGCCGCCTAGTGCACTATTGTATCAGGGTAGCCCTTGCCACAATGCCTTCCCGCTTTTGTGTGTACCTGCATGTTTCGTGCAATTACGTTAGACTAACGAAGTGCACAACTCACGCTCAGCTCCATCAAGCCATTTCCACTAGTTCCCCACAGCAGCAGTAAGGTTTTTTTGGGTGTTTTTGTCTCGTGAGGCAGCACTTTTAGCTTTGCCTCTGGCTATTAGTCAGGAACTTGTCCGCGATGCATCCTATGCGAAATGTTTAATCAGGGTTCCGCCCCTCTTTAGTATGCTGCTGAAAAAACCTGAAAAGACTACAGGTCCCAGCATGCAGTGCTGTTCAGAATGGCTTTCTGCTGGGAGAAGGAAGGAACAGAGCATGCTGGGAGCTGTAGTCTTTGCTTGCTACGCATCTGTGGTAAAGATAAGGGTTGCCACATTGCACGCTTTGGGACGTCTGTAGTGCTGTCAGAGGTGTCACTGCGTCACCCGTCGACGTACCTGAGATAGCTTTGAGCTAGCTAGCTTGATGAACGCTCGCAGTGAAACTGCAGGGGCACGGGCTCTGCAAGCCCATCCAGGGTCCTGATGAGGTGCTCAAACAGCTAGTCTGTACTGCCGTAGCCTCACCTCTGTTGTTATTGGATCTAGCTAGATCAAAGCTTGCCTGGGGCATGCCTACATGTGCTGCCGTCACGCCCCTCTGATTGCAGTGTAGACCAACCCTTTGGTAACCCTGCTCTAACCACCGAAATGGAACTTTCAGCCCAAATCATCATCCTCTGGGAAAATGGCACAAGGCATGGGCACACAGAGATGCACGAAGGCATGGAAACTAGACTCCCTTTGAGATTGGCCAGCGGGATATTTCACACAGTGAGTCAGCCACAGGAATAGTCACAAGGAAAGGCAGAGATGCTACGTTATTCTGTGCATTGTGGGCGGAGGGGGGTTTCTAAGTGACACAGGCTATGAAAACAAAGGATGGTAATGTTTCATGGCAGCTATGCAGATTAGAGGCAGTGGCTGTTATAGGTAATCTAGCGTATTTGTGCTTGAGCCCGTCCCTTGTCCTGAGAGGCTGGTGCTGCAGGAGAGATCTTTCGATGAGTTCACCACTTCATTACAGGAATCCAAGCCAGGTTAGGGAGGACGAGACGTTACCACTAGCTGGCATCTCCAGTGGTCCACATGACGTGAGTTAGGGGGCTGTGTATTCGTGGGCAGTGGCCCACGTCTCAAAACCCACCATCACAGCCTGCTCTCGTTAGCAGCCCTTGTTATGTCTTCCCTCCCAACCGGGATTCCACACCCCGCCCCCCCGCTTCCTCTGCAATTTCTTAGACTAAAGCCCCAACCCAGACAGCTGGGTTTAATAAAAGGATTCACTAGCTGGATATGATTTTTTCCCCAAAGGGGTTAAGACCCATGATAATCCCAGCTCCAGTGCTAGAAATGAGCTCCATATTTCTAGAGATGGGCTGAAGCTGTCTGTGGCCATGGCCATGGAGCTGCAGCGTTCCCGTGGTGAGCGCTCCATTGGTCTTTAGACTAAAAGAGAGGTTGGAAAGTCGCTGCACTCCAGCCTGAACGGAGCAGCAGGATCTAGTCCTAGGCTGAACTTCCCTGGAGGTTACTCTTCATAATAGTGCCTTACAGTTACTGAAAGTAAGCTCCCGGTGTGTGCTCGGGAGTCTGGTTAGCCTGAAGTCTGCACATCAGATCTGATAACCTGCCTGTAGTACCAAGGAAGGGCAGTGGCTCAGCTCCTTCAATCTCCTTTTCCTCCTTTCATGTCTTATCTGATAGGCCCTCGGCCCCAATACTTAACTCTCCTTTAGGAATCTAGTTTTGCCTTCAGTCACAGCACAGTGAGCCTTTGTACACAGGGAGTGTATTTGAGGGCTTTAGCATGGAGTTGGCAACTAGAGTTCAGTGGCCCTCTAGTCAGAGGCTGCCTTATAGGTGAAGGGGCCTGGCAAGAAGGACAAGCACCTTATAAAATGTTGCAAGCCCATGTGAGCTTCAGGCCCGGCAAATTTAACTCCCTCGCCTGGCTCCAGGATACCGCTCGACTGATGTGGGATTGTGCCACGTTACTTTGAGTGCCATTTCAGGCTAGGGAAGCCTTTTTGCATTGGCCTCTAGGGGGAGATAGCTCAGGCCACTGAAGTTCGGCCGAACAGTACCAATCCCAGCCTCTGCTGGCTCTGTCTGAAGCTGCATCATTCATGTGGGCTTTTCTGTCTCTTACACTGACAATTCTCATCTTGCATTTCACTTATTAAGGAGCGTTTTGCGCTTGTGGAGTACAGCTTATAACCCTGATGGCAGGTGCCATCATCCTGGAGTGGCAGATCATTTAGGCCCTGTCTAGAATGGCTTTCTTGTTACCTGCCATGGCCTAAAAGTGGGGCTCGCAGTTGTCTGACTTACCCCAGGATAAGCCCTGTTTTGCAGCAGTGTGGTGTCCTGTACTTTAGAAGGTTGCAACGGTGTAACCACGTTGATGTAATTACCCTCGTCTAGTGGCTTTCCCTAGTCCAGACAAGCCCTCAGGGCTAGATCCTGCAAGATTCTAAGCATCTGCTAGGAGGCAACTCCTTCAACTCCCATTGGTGTGTGTTGGAGGGTGTTTTGCACCACTCTAAGAGCTGCTCAGCACCTTGCCGAGTGGCAGAGGGCAGTGCTGACTGTGGTCATTTTATTGCCCCTTAGGTGTCTACTTAATGGTGCCAGTGTGTGGTGGAGCAGGATCTAGGAGAAAAGTACATTGGCCAGATTCATCGTTGGCAATGTGAGCCCTGCCACTGGGATATGAAGAAGGGAGGCAGGAGGGAGAAGACATGTAGTCAGCTGAAGAAGCCCTTTCTTGTTAGCAGTTTGTTGTGTTGGCTTTATAGCTTCAGTTGAGACACCTACATGCGTGGAGATTCTGAGCCGTGTCTGGCTAAGGCAGAAGCTGCAGTGATGTGTCCTTGTAGCCCCAACTCATCACAGCATTTAACACATGCTGAAGGCCATCTTTATTTAACAGCCATGTGTTTAAGCCTCATTGAAGTCAATGGGATTTAACCATGTGCTTAAAGTTAAGCATGAGATTAAGTGCATTGCTGACTAGGGCAAGACTGCTGACTTGTGACTTTAAATGACGGACCCACTTTTAAATGACTGATCCACTTCCCTCCTGCTTGGCATCCCAAGCGCACCTCCTGTGCTGTCCCCCATGCCTGGCACTTCCTCGTTCGAGCACCAGCTGGCACTGAAAGGCACATCGCTTTTCACATCCATTGACCATTTCTCTTGCCTGTGTCAGCCGCAGCCTCTATATCGCAATCAGTTAACGTCGTGTATTGTAGATTCTGTGCTCACAGACAGTGTGGTTCTGCTTCATGTAGAGTGAGGCGGCCGCTGAATGGGCTGCCGGTATGGCTGTGAGCACCTTGCAGCTTCTCGGATCAGTGGCAGATATCCCATTGGACAGGGTGTCCAACTCAGCTACTTCCACAGGTCCAGCGTCCTGGGTTTTGTTAGGACTGTCCAGCATCTTTCAGATATCACATGTGTCTGCAAGGAGACCTGATGGCTCAAGAGCTTGGCAATGAGCTAAGACACTCAGGCATTTAGGTCACTGGTGTGAACCCAACTCACTTTGGTCATGACTGGAAAGTCTTATCCTCTGAAGATGGCTGGCTGAAGGCCTATGCCATAGGGGGTTTGATGGTCTCATCCCAGTGGCTCGGCGTTCGTGTCATTAAAAGCCACCTCCATCATTGTCCCTCTTGCCTAGCCCTTGTGGGCAGTCTCAACAGAGGTCATGGAAAGAAAGGGTTGTGCGCACTGATTTCCCCTGCCACTCCTGTTCTTCCACGTCAGGGTTGCGGCAGGTGAGCAGGGCGCCGTGAGGAAAGGTAGCACTGCCCGTAATGGGGCTGTTCCGTGGCCAGAAAATGTAAGTCTCCATGGCCGAGAAACCGGTCCCTTTCCCCAGCACTGAATCGACTCGCACAAGTGCACGCTATCCAAAAGGGAAAGTCACTAATTGCCTAGAATCTGATCAGAATCGCTCACTTCTCCCCCAGCCTGCTGCAGTTTCTCAGTGTGCCTGTCTCAGGGGCCTGTTCTTCCCCACAAGCGGGGGTAAATCCAGTGGGATGCCGTCTGTGTACGCAACACATGCATTGCGTGCACAATCGGCTGTGTATTGTCCAACTGGCAACCCGTGGGATGCACCCCCGCGGGACCCCATTCTGTAAAACAAAATGGCATCCTCCGTCCAGTGTGCTCTCGCCCATGCGAGGTCACGGCGCGTGGAGGGCGCTATTTTGGATTGCCTAAGATGTGCAAGTGAGTTGTTGCATGTCTTACTAAAGCTGCCACAGCATGCCGCTAGGGGACCTGGACGTGGCCCCACCGAAGGCAGCGTCAAACGGGTGTAAGCGGGAGGAGAATTCTGCCACTTGGTGATACAGCTGCTGCAGCTGCCCGGCTTAGACCCTGGTGCATAAAGAACCCATCCGCGCCTGTTTGCCCATTTGGATTCATTTTAAAACGTTGCCCAGAGAGCAGCCTGGAGACAGCAGAGCAGGACATGCACATGGACCCCTGGGGAGTCAGATCCCTGGTGCCCCAAGGCCAGGACTGAGAGACGCCTCCAGGAATCCTGCGCCGTTGCCAACCCTTTTGTCTACACCCTTATTGAGTCTGAATGTGTCGATTTGGGTATTTTTGTGACCCTACCGAGAGCTGAAGCGAATGGTTCCAGAAGCGTATTGGCCCCTGTTCGTCCCTGGTAGAACTCCTGCAAAGCCTCTTGAGTTTGACCAGGGGAGAAATTTGGCCTGTTCTTGTCAAGCATTTTATTCTTTGAATTCTTGCACCTTAACCCCTCGCATCCCTCCTACAATGCACCACGAGTATGAGAGGGGCTTTATTTCCACTAGCAGTTAATGAACGTTCAGCAAACAACTCTATACACACACACACACACACACACACACACACACACACACACACAACCCTGCCCACTCGCCCTGCCTCATTTTCTTGTGTTGAACTTGCAGGGAGGGGGCAATTTCCCAGGAGCCTGGTAGGCCAGACCAGTTTGCCTCATAGTGTTCATAAAGCAGGGCTGGCCCCCTGGCCGACAGCCATAACGAGAACGCAGCCAGAGGGGTAAGGGACTGAGATGGCTGTGACACAGTGCAATAGCAAATTGGCATCAGCTGCTGGACAACCTTGATTTTTAACTCTTTGCAGACAGACAGACACCTTTGGTCCGCATGGATGGAAGCCGCTTTCCAGCACAGCCCTGCCTAGAGACACGTCATCCATGAAGGGAAGGGGTGGGTAGAACCTAATAAAAGAACAACCTCGGTAGCATGGAACTTAAAGGAAACAAATGGACAGGAAAAAAAACCCACACGCACTTCACTTGCCTCAAACTAGTTTCTAATGCCTGACGTTTGGCTGTGTATTATTTTATGGCATTCAGTATCTGTTGCCCAAACATGCCAAGTAAAGAGTGTATCGGTGGCTCTACTAGTTGTGAACAAAATAAATGAAGCACTTTATTCTGTGTAGATACGGGGAAGGGGGTCGGGGGAGTTTGGATGCTTTCCAAAAGCATCTTAAGTAATGTTCTAGGAAATGTATTATTACGACGTTTTTTTTTTTTTAATGACCAGGTGTAATCAATATATGTTTATCTTTAACTCCAAGTTCGGCAGCACTCTCTTTGGGATGGTCTGATGTACGGGGAGGGTGGGAAAGCAAAGGTTATCCTCTCTCATGTGGGAGGAGATCACGAGGGCCATTGTGCCAGCAGCTACAGCAGGTGCATACCAATATGGCTCAGCTGAGAGCCACGTGGGCAAGTGGTTGGGAACCTGCAAGGGTTGCACCAAATTGCCTGAGATCGCAACTGTCTGTCACGCTGGAGGGAAACCTGTGACGAAGACCCCAGGGTGCATTTCCATCCAGGTGGTCTTTTGTTCAGCTCGAGGTGCACCATCGTGCTCTGGTAGCTGCCAGCTGCAGCTGCTCAGGAGGAATGTGCACCGCATTGCGTATCTCCATGGGCTGAATTTGTGGTCACCCTTTGAGACCTGACTCTGACCTCCCACCAGGGCAAATGGGGAGTAAACCCATGGACGTCAAGGGCGTTGCACTGGTGTGCGAGATCAGAATCAGGCCCTTGGGTCTGCACCCTACCAGCACAGTAATATTCTGACTGTTACCAAAGAGGTCGCAAGAGGAAGGCCTGAACCAATAAACAATCTGCCTTTTATAAAAGAAAGCATTAGCTGTCATTCAAGCCCATCACTTTCTGTCTCTTGCCCCCTTTTCAGGAAATCCTGTGGCGAAGAGGGGCTCTGGAGGATTGGCCCGTTTGGTACTTTGTGGCCCAATCCTGCTGCACCCACATCACAACTTCTGGGTCGGGCCCTGAAAGAATAGTGTGTACTGCTAGCTGGTGGCTTGAGAGAGAAGGAGACAGATGCGGACATATTTCTCTGGGGCATTATTGAAAGTGGCTGTTGAAGTGGACAGTGGGTGGGACCGGCGCATTGTTGTGCTGCTGAGTGGCTTAATGTTTTGTCTCCATGTGCAGCTGTGACTGGAATCGTGTCGGAGCTGAAAAGTGAGACCAGGCAGGTTATTTCGTCTGCCCGTCTGGCCAGCAGCGGGTCAGAATGTCCCTGTTTGAATAACAGCATTGGCCTTACCCAGCCTGTTGGTGCCAGGAACCTAGCACCTCTGGGGAGAATGATCATCTTGTGAATATTTGTTGAGTCATGTCCTCAGCTGGCGATGTGAAGCAGCACAATTCCACTGACGTCAGTGGAGATACATTGGCTTCCACCAGCTGAGGATCTGGCCCTCTTATCTGTAAGACCATTTCTTTTCTTTTTTGGGGGCGGGACTGATTCCTTAGCTGAAAAGCCCTAGTCTCCTTTCTGGCCCCTGGCCCTGACTCCTGGAGCTGTACATTGAATTTGAAGAGCAAGGGAATCTGCTCGGCACTCATCAGCAGTTTCCATTGCAGGACAGAATTACAGGGTGAGACGCTGAGGACACTGAAGCTGCCTTACTCAGTGATTCTCCAGCCATGATCCAGGGACCACTGGTGAGCTAAAGAACCATGGGATAAAATATTTTAGGAACCAAGCGGTGTGGAATCGACTGGCTCGGGGCATCACTCAAAAACCTGGTTCTTATTAACAGGTCTTGGGTATCCCAGTGCCAGAAAGGTGTTGGTGGGAATTAACCCTCTTCTAAGGCAAAATGTATTGCACAGAGATCTACTTGATATCATGTACCAGGCTTGGTCTAAGATAATAGCATAGGGAAGGGGAAGGAGATTGGCTTGACTGGCCCACAAATAGCTCTTATTAATGGAGTCTGATCCTCAGTTATCTTTTGCTTTTTTTCTCCACCAATTATAGCTGTGTGAAGTACTCCCCGGTTTATGTTGGAGTGCCCAACAGCTTGTGCCAGTGTGTACTTCAACATGTGTTTGGATCCACAAAGGTATGGGGGCCCCAGGTGGGATGAAAAGCTTTTTTTCTGAATGCAAACATACGCACCTGGGCTGGGAACGGCAGGAGGAAGCCAAGAACTGACGCTGCACCGGAATGCTGCTGAGACAGAGTCCAAGAACATCAGTCATTGAAAAGAGTATATCTGTGTACGGAAGGTGGAGATATTCACTAGACGCAACCTTGCTTTCTGGGATTAGCAGTGTGTGTGAGAGAAGGAGTGCCTGCACTATGTCTTGTCAAGCTGTCTTTGAGTGTCGTTTTGTGTGTTTTTGGTGGTTTCTATGTAGATCCCCTGTACCACCAGAGGAAGCCTCATGAATCACCGCAGCCGAAAGCATGAGATACGTATTGCAGACAGTGCCTGGGAGCTGGTTGGAATCCAGCTTCGTCAGCTGCATCGGCAGAGCAGGAAACGTGGGATCCTGTGTACCACATACGCCTCTAACCCCTCTCTGGAATGGATCTGCACATGGGCCCATGTGGCAGGGTTTCTCAGAGGAGGTATATGAAGATCTCGCCTTGGGGTCAAGACAATCTGAGATGAAGTGGCTTGGGAGAATATGAGGAATTTTTGATAACGCTTAGAAATTGCACCTTTTGCACAGCTGGTAGAGTAATCACCTCAGAATGCCAGTGATTCTAGAAGTTGCTGGTGCTTCAATGGTTTGTCCCTGTGAATTTATGTTCTTAAGCTATCTCCATGAAAAAGCCCTATAGAATTGAATGGAGAATTCTATCTGTGCTGTAGGACTGATTAAACATAGCCTTCAGGAAGGACCTCACTGTCCATTAAAATCTATAGGATTTCAAAAGTGGTTTCTATAGCCCCTACCAATTTCTGCCCTAATACATTCCATAGGACTTTTCCACAAGTGGCCCCTTAGCAGGACATTCTTGAAAGTTCCATAACGCAGAACGCTCCTGACCCCCTCCGGTGTTGAACAGAGGCTGCCTCTTCTAGCTGGTGGGACATATTTAGGATGAGAAAGTCCACTTCGCAGCCATTGCCATGTTCCATTTTGTGACGTTTGAGGAACGGGAAAGTTGTTCAGTTACATCTGAGCTTTCTTGATCAGAGCCATTGAGAATCTCTCCTGGGCTGCATTCCAGATTTCTAAGTATCGCCTCGGTGGGGTGGAGCAGGTGCCTTGTTCTTGCTCTGGGCTGTAGGAAAGTCACTGGGAGTCATGGCCCCAAGAGATTAGCATGTGAGCTGCTCGCTGGGCCTCAGTTCTACCCCAGGGATGTGGATTGTGGAGGCTCTTATGAACTAAGGACCTCGTCCAGTGCCTGTTGAAGTCAATGGGAGTCATTCCGTTAATGTCCGTGAGTGATGGACAATTCTTGAAAGGCCCCATCCTTCAGACACTGCTAAAGTACAGTAGTATCATCCCAATGGGCCTTGTTCTGCCACTTTTGCCATGCTCCACACCTCGTCTTGTTGATTTCATCAGGAAGACTTGGAGAGTAAGGTATCAGCATGAGCACAGGTAGGAAAACTGGGCCACTGACTTTGATGTAGCGTTCACACTAGTAAGCACTATGCTCAGTAGTTTTCAGGA
This sequence comes from Lepidochelys kempii, assembly GCF_965140285.1. Lineage (NCBI taxonomy): Eukaryota > Metazoa > Chordata > Testudines > Cheloniidae > Lepidochelys > Lepidochelys kempii. The sequence continues at coordinate 262,235,020 of NC_136381.1, forward strand.
GGCCTGTGTCCAATTCCCAGCTGGGCATAGTAGGTTCCAGTGTGTGACCTTCACATTGGACACCTCCTGGCTGTGCAGTCTGTTCTGGAAGCAGTCACTTGTCATCGGCACAGTGGCAGTTCTGAACTGGTAACGAGGAGAAGGAGCTGCCTTTTCCTCCTTGGGGAGTGATCCAGTACGTGCGAGAAGGGTTATGACAACACACAAGTGGGATAAGTGCAGAAAATCCTGGGTCTGCTTCTGATCTCTTGCCGGCATGTAGATCTGGAGTCACTACACAGAAATCAATGGAGTTACTCACTGGAGCTGAGAATCAGACCCACTAACTCTGGGACAGTGATAGGGGAACAACATTAGGATGGTCTCTAATCCATTTGTCATATTGGTTGGCTTGTGGGTGCTTCATGTGACTCTCCTGTAGCTCACAAAAGCAGATGCTCAAATAAATTTGTTAGTCTCTAAGGTGCCACTTTCTTTCTCCTCCACATGTTACTTATGTCAACCCTTTCCTATCAGTAGAGTTGCTATTGAGAGGTACCTGTTAATTGCGATGCCAACGGGTGGCCTCTGATCATCTGTTCGCATATACACAACATCACAGGGATGGTTTGCATGTCTGTGTAGCCTCCAGCATAAGGAACTATATATATATTTATACCTTATCGCCAACTGACTGCTTTTGAGAGCCCAGCAATAAAAATGAGTGGTTGTGTCCAAATACCCCACAGCTACAGGTGCTCTTCTGCTTTGCCAGGAAATGACTGATTGATGGATTGATTGATTTTATGCTATGGAAGCTATTGTATATGTGACGTTTCTTCTCCAGTTAGTTTTGGAAGTCTTCTGTGTCCTCTCGGGAAAAGTCCTGTAGAATTTAATAGAAATTAACCTTTCTGTGGATTTTATTGTTAACCATCCTGTAACATTTAAAAAGACCCAGTCAGCTTGGGTTGGTTTGTTTGTTCATTTGTTTTTAAAATGTTTGTTTTTCTGATTTGATTTTCCTTTATGTAGACTGTCATGGAATGTTTTAAAGATATAGAATCATAGAATCATAGAATCATAGAATATCAGGGTTGGAAGGGACCCCAGAAGGTCATCTAGTCCAACCCCCTGCTCAAAGCAGGACCAATTCCCAGTTAAATCATCCCAGCCAGGGCTTTGTCAAGCCTGACCTTAAAAACCTCTAAGGAAGGAGATTCTACCACCTCCCTAGGTAACGCATTCCAGTGTTTCACCACCCTCTTAGTGAAAAAGTTTTTCCTAATATCCAATCTAAACCTCCCCCACTGCAACTTGAGACCATTACTCCTCGTTCTGTCATCTGCTACCATTGAGAACAGTCTAGAGCCATCCTCTTTGGAACCCCCTTTCAGGTAGTTGAAAGCAGCTATCAAATCCCCCCTCATTCTTCTCTTCTGCAGGCTAAACAATCCCAGCTCCCTCAGCCTCTCCTCATAACTCATGTGTTCCAGTCCCCTAATCATTTTTGTTGCCCTTCGCTGGACTCTCTCCAATTTATCCACATCCTTCTTGAAGTGTGGGGCCCAAAACTGGACACAGTACTCCAGATGAGGCCTCACCAATGTCGAATAGAGGGGAACGATCACGTCCCTCGATCTGCTCGCTATGCCCCTACTTATACATCCCAAAATGCCATTGGCCTTCTTGGCAACAAGGGCACACTGCTGACTCATATCCAGCTTCTCGTCCACTGTCACCCCTAGGTCCTTTTCTGCAGAACTGCTGCCTAGCCATTCGGTCCCTAGTCTGTAGCTGTGCATATCCATGGAAGAAAATCAGGGAGCAGATGCTGATACACTTACATATGCTGAGTAGTATCTTATTCCATAGGTGGAGCCACTGATTTCAAGGAGATTATATCTGGAGTAAAAAGAAAAGGAGGACTTGTGGCACCTTAGAGGTGAACAAATTTATTTGAGCATAAGCTTTCATGAGCTACAGCTCACTTCATCACATGCATTCAGTGCTGTAGCTCATGAAAGCTTATGCTCAAATAAATTTGTTAGTCTCTAAGGTGCCACAAGTCCTCCTTTTTGTGGATACAGAGTAACACGGCTGCTAGTCTGAAACCTATCTGGAGTAAGATACTCAGTGTTGCCAACTCTTGTGGTTTTTATTATGAACCTCGTGATATTTGGTGGGGGTTTTTTTTGTTTGTTTTTTTTTAAAGTCCTTGGTCCCGCTGTCATGATTGTGAGAATCTTCCTCTTCTAATGTATTTGTAGAACGTTTTCTTGTTACTCTTTCAGTCATCACAGGAAAGGAGGGCTTTAGGAAGATAATGAGTTAGTTTTGCAGATGTTTACAGGGAGCTCCTCCCAAGCATGAAGGCAGCATAAAAGAAAGTGGGAAGGTGCTTGTTTGAATATAACACATAGCAATGGAGGATGACATGGGCCGATCAGAGGTGGGAATTGACCTTTTGATACTGAATGAGAGAAGGTAGGTTAGGTGTTACCTATAAAAGTAGTTGGTGACCACATTTTCAAAAAGAACTTGATTTTCTGAGTTGAAGTTTTCTCCTGTAACATAAATGATACCCTTGCTGTAGGCTGGATTTAAAAGAAGCCTATAGAAAGGATCTCATTCTTTATTGAATTCTGTTGGCTTTTGTTCTGTAGAACCCCATTATTCCTCTGATTCATTTAAGCGCTTAAGCAGGTGCCAAAGTCTCCTTGAAGTCAATAGAATGGGAAAGGCTTAAGAGAGGTAAGTGCAGTTCTGAGTACAGATGAACTTTAAGATGGAGTTTAAAGGCTCTACTGATTTGGGGCCAGTGATGGGGTGGGACTCACCACCATGGCGCCCCATGCTGGATGTCCCGGGGATCAGCTCTGTTAGCCAGTGCGCCCTCTTCTGGTAACGACTCGCCACCGTCACTTCTGCTCCAGGCACCCACGTCACTCCCAGGATCGTGGTGTCGTCTTCATGACACTATTAAATTCTGTAGGATGTTCCGTAAATGGATCAAGCTCCAGGTCTTCTGTCCCATTTTTTAGGTGCATTGGTTGTGTGCTTATGTTTGCATGTCTGCCTGAATAATTTGTTGCTTGAAAATCTGGATTAGACAGCTGCAACTATCAGTATCTTGCAAAATCTAAGGAGTACATTTGTCCCCTTTCCGTATGCACCAGTAACCAGCATTGTGTTATCAGTGGGGATGATTATTATTATTATTTTATTTAATTTGTTGTAACACTTAAAGATCACACCAGCTTGGACTCCATTGTGTTAAGTGCTGTACAAACACATCTTAAATGACAGTCATGGGTGCACATGAGAAGGGGGGGAATCACAGTTGGGTTTGAATTTTGCATAAGCTCATCAGTCCAGTTTTAACTTTTCAAAACAGGGATGGTTTGCAGCAGAGTTTGCACTACAAAATTGCAGTTTGTACAATTTAACTCACTGTACAGAATTTCAGGGGAAGGGTGAACTGGGTTAGGGTCAACTGTTCAGTTTTTAGACTGCTTCTATAGTGGAGGGTGTGAACTGCCATTCCCACCTCCAAAGGGTTTAACAAAGGTTTCAGAATCCTTTACATTCGATAAAATGAACATGTAGGATGTGTGTTATGTGCATGTTGATACACACACATACACCAGAGCTCTGGAAAATACACACTTACTAATTGCAAAATCTCACATGACAGTTTTCTCCAGTTCAACCAGTTTCATAGCCCTTCAAGTTCTATTTTAGTTGCAGGATTTGTTTTCACTTAGGCAAAAGGACGGAAAATGTTGCATGAAAAACTCAAAAGAAGTGTGTGCTTTTTTAAAAAAAAATTGTTTTATACAAAGGCTGCTCTTGCTCACCAATGGTTGTATATTTGCTTGGGCACCATCCCTAGTCTCACTGGAAAACGGGTTTACAAATTCTTTTTCTTGAAGCTTTGCATTCTGTAGTAAGATTTTCCAGAAAAATGGGATGATTTTTGAGTTTGTAACAAAAAGGGAACCCTCCCTCCCAAACGCTGAAGATTTTCATTTGCTAATAGATATTTTGCACACCTCGAATGGGACACCCTGCGGTTGTTCTCTGCTCCTGCAAATCATGTGCTCAGCTGGATGTAAAACACATGAGTGAAGATCTGAAAGTCTAGTGCATCTTTCCTTCTCCTCCCCTCTGCCCCCATCGTTTTATCTTGTACATCCACCATTCCAACACCAGTTGGATGAATTTAGGCTTTAAAGACTCATTGGAGACAGTTTTCATTTTGTTATGTTTTAAAGAGCGTTGTATCAAATGATCATCTAGGAGACTGGAGTGAACATGCTGCAATTGGAGATGGCAGAGGACTGAATTCACCACCAGTGCTGTCAATTTTTGGCAGTTGATTTTGTCCCATTCCCCCAAATTTGTAGCTACAACACCTGGAATTTTTCACCTGATTTCAGGGTGTTGAGGTGGGATTCCTGTGTAAAATATGCTCTAATTCAAACAGGAATTATTTCAGAGAAGTTCTCTGGCCTGTATTATACAGGAAATCAGACTAGATTATCACAATGTTCCCTTCCTGGCTTGGAATCTGTGAATCTATACCTTATTAACTGTGTCCTACTGAACAATCTCCAAACAGGAGCACACGCTTCTGTGTGCATGTGTCACTGATGCTCTCCCAGACTTTTCTTGTTTCCCCAGTTTCTTTAACAGAGTCCTAGCCACCAAGGATAGGTGTGGAAGGTGGGAGAGATAGTCCAAAGATCTGAGTTTTTCAGGAATCAACCACACTGCTGTCGGGGAGGAGAAAGAGGAAGGAGATGGCTTCCCTGGTCCCTCACCTAGAGCTGCCTCCAGGACCCTGGGTTCACTCCACCCTTTTGTGCCAAACTGTCCATCCTCAGTGTCAAGTACTTGAAAACCATTTGTGTGTAGATTGCTTTGGGGATGGGGCGGGTGCACTTTAAGAAAGGGCAGGTTGTTTCACATGAGCAGATTTTACCTTCTCTTTGTAAATCAACTCTGCACCTTGGCCCAAATCTTCATCTACTGGGACGCCACATAGCCTGAGCGGTTTCGTCTCCCGATTTACACCAGCGTAAGTGCTGCTTTATAAAAGAATGGCTACAAAACCAGATCGGCGTAGTCACATGGGACCTGATCTCCCACCACGGAGAGCTTTGCCATTGGCTTCAAAGGCTGCAGAAGAAGCACTTAAGCACATGCTTAATTTTGAGCAAGTGGCCAAGGGCCTGATCCATGCCATGAAGTCGATGGAAAGTCTCCCAGTGATTCCAATGGGCTTTGAATCAGGCCCTTAGGCCCAGATCCTCAAGTTAGGCGCCTAAATTTGCTTCCATGGATTTCAGTGTAGTTTTGCTGAATAGGGATAGAACTATGCATGTGCTTAAAGTTAAGCAAGCAGTCACACCCTGTACTGCTCCAGGATCTCACAGTGCCCCTCCCTAGTTTAACAAAGAAGCCAGTTGGAGGTATGTATCCGTGATTAATAATTTTCCCTCATAACCACAGCGTTGTGTACATAGCATTATAATGTTAGACTCCTGTAGCTGTGCTTAGACAAAGAGCAGTGGGGGAAGGCATCTCTGGGGGGGGGGGAAGCAGTGGGGGAAGGCATCTCTGGGGGGGGAAGCAGTGGGGGAAGGCATCTCTGTCCACTGGTGCTAATAATTACTAGTGGTCTGTGTTCGGTCTGTTTCCTCTGATAGTACTGCTGAGTGCATAGCATCTATCATTCACAAGACGGAAACAATACATTCTTTCAGCATTAAATAATGAAACTAATGACCGTATATTCATTAAATGGGGTGCTCGCTTTCCTTTCTTTTCTCCTCGATTCAGCTTCATTTTGACTCCGGGTAAGGACTAAAAGTCACAAAGTTACAAAAATAATTATTTTGTTTTTGTTTTTAAACTATCCTCTGGGTAGGTAGCGTAAATATGGCCACAAATAAGACTCATTTTCTTTCTTTGGTTTTGAATACCGGGACAACAAGAAACTGCTGAGAACGTTGGCAAAATTTGTTCAGTTTTTCCCGCAAAATCTGTGTGATTTTGTTGTGGTTGTGGAAGTTTTAGGTACAATCCATACAATTTAGTCCTGGATTTTCTCACTTGGAGCCCAGTCCTGGAATATGGTGATCTTTCTCCACCTTCATCGACCTTGATGTGAGTTTCCAGTGCTCAGCAGTTTGTGGGATCGGGCCCTTACATTTTAGCCCTGCTTCACCTAATTCTCATATTTTAACACTGGATCCTATTAGAAGATGATACATGGGAGCGGGAGTCCTGATTCCAGCCTCTCACTCGTTCTCCACTAAAGTAAATCTCTTGTTGCCACTTCTGGTTTATGCTGGTAGAAGAAGTAAGATAAGAATGGGCCCAAGGAGAGTGGCTCAAGATATTGGATTGGAGCCACCGAGCAATCATGGTTCCTCTGTTGGGGGATCAAGCATCTGGTGCCATCCTGCCTCTGTCAGCATGAGAGAGGAAATTAGCTGAAGTAGCCAAGAATCTTCATCTCCTTCTCTCTGCCCACCGTTGATGCATCTGCATGCGAACCACCATGCAGCTCAGCAGAGGGCACCCCGTAGCATTGGCCAGCTGGGGGAAATGGGGAGGGAAAGCTACACGTGGTCAATTGATGGGGCTGGGCAGGGAGACTGATTGAAGGGGCAGGGGCAGAGCTGAACAGAAATAATTGGTGGCTTCCAAAGGCTTTGTTTTTCAGGGAGAAAAGAGAGGGAGATGAGAGGAGCAGAGCAGGAGCTATGGTGAGTGGCTGTTAGGCCCACAACTGACCCAGTGGCATGCGCTGGGTTGTTGGGAGCGAGGCACTGTTCTACTGCTCTGTTCTGGGCGACGTTCTTTTCCCCATGGCCGGCTAGGCCAGGGGGCGACGCGGCTGAGGTGGTAAATCCCTACCGCTGCTTCTCGGCCACGTTTTATAGACCCACCCCCACCCCCACCCCTCCAAAGCGCCAGGAGTCCAACGCTCTGGCACAGGCTGTGCTGTATGTGTCGTTCAGTGGACAGGACACGGGACGAGGACTTGGGAGACCTGGCCTCTGTTTGTGAGACAAACCAGAGCTACTCGCTCAGGTGCTGCGACGAGTCAGCCCTCAGGCAGGCAGCAGCTACCTATCCCCGAGCAGAGCCTGGGTCAGATGACCCCTGGCCCAGGTATTTCCACAGCCCTGGCAGAGCTGCAGATCAGTCTGAGCAACAGCATTACTTGCCCAGGAACCGTCCTGCTGCTGCCTCGCTCCAGAGACTCGCAGCCTGCTCCTGCCCCAGCCTTGCCTGAGCCCTGCTCTGGCCCCGCACTAACCTCATTCCAGCCTCGCCACTGACCTGCTCCTGCCTGGCCTCCACCTCCTGATCCTCCTGACACCCTCGGACTCTCCCTGGCTTTTGACATTTGACGCGTATCTGGACCCTGGCTTCGGTCCCAATTTGGCCTGTCCCTGGATCTCGATTCCAGGTCCACCCTTGGTTCAGGCCCAACCCTACACCTCACTGTGACCCATGCTCCAACCACTAGGCCTGATTGTCAGAGGCAGTGCCTGACACTGTCCCCAGCTCAGCCACTGACTGCCTGTGGGTCTGGGAGCAAGATACTTCACCTACCTGTTCCCCCTCCCTCCCTGTGTCTTGTCTATTTAGATTGCAAACTTTTTGGGGGTAGGGACTGCCTCCGGCTATGTACAGCAGCCAACACAGTGGGGTCCCAAGCTCCACGGGGGCTTCCAGTTGCTACTATGATGCCACCGATAAATATAATAATAGGAATTAGGTTGGTATAAAAGCTTAGATAGATGATGTGTTCTCCTTAACGTGTGCATGAAAGAAGGGTGACCTCAGATAATCAAGGTCAAGGTTGCTGGCACAATAACCAATGCACTGAACTGACTTAACCAATGCACTGAACTGACCTAGTGGATGGAGCAGGGCCCTGCCCGGTGGGTGTGGCAGCAGTGTGGAGGAATGGTGAAGGTAGATCCAGGAGTCAGGTCCCGGCCTGAGGATGAAGCCAGAGTCTGGGCCGAGGAGCCAAGCCGAAAGATCAGAACCAGAGTCAGGATTGGGAACCCCAAGCTGAAGTCAGGTGAGGAGCCATGCCAAAGGTCAGAGCCTGAGTCAGAATGAGAGCAGGAAAGGAAGGACTAGACTGAAGTGGGCCAGGGGCAAGGCAGGAACAGGGCTGGAGCAGGAAGTGGAAGCAAAAGCAGGGCACGGCATGGTACACGTTGAGCACCCACCGTGCTGCTGAAGCTGCCAGACTCAAGTAGCGGGCTACTGGCTCCTGTGCCGAGTTAGGAAGCAGGACCATTTGAAGAAGGCTCAGTGGGACCAGATGAGCTTGCTGGGTTGCCTAGCACCGAGGCTCAGAGCCAGCTGAGCTCATGACAATTAGTTTCCAACCTGTTCAATGCAGCTGCAATTTGATTCTAATGTTTAGTTGCTATGAAATGGTCACAGAATCATAGAATATCAGGGTTGGAAGGGACCTCAGGAGTGCAACCCCCTGTGCAATCCTCAAAGCAGGATCAATTCCCAACGAAATCATCCCAGCCAGGGCTTTGTCAAGCCTGACCTTAAAAATACCTAAGGAGGGAGATTCCACCACCTCCCTGGGTAACCCATTCCAGTGCTTCACCACCCTCCTACTGAAAAGTTTTTCCTAATATCTAACCTAAACCTCCCACACTGCAACCTGAGACCATTGCTTCTTGTTCTGTTATCTGGTACCACTGAGAGCAGTCTAGATGCATCCTCTTTGGAACCCCCCTTTAGGTAGTTGAATGCAGCTATCAAATCCCCCCTCTTCTCTTCTGCAGACTAAATAATCCCAGTTCCCTCAGCCTCTCCTCGTAAGTCATGTGCTCCAGCCCCCTAATAATTTTTGTTGCCCTCTGCTGGACTCTTTCCCATTTTTCCACATCCTTCTTGTAGTGTGGGGCCCAAAACTGGACACAGTACTCCAGATGAGGCCTCACCAATGCCGAATAGAGGGGAATGATCACGTCCCTGGATCTGGCAATGCTCCTACTTATATCTCTCATCTCTGTCTGTCACACGCACACACACACACTCATAAACACACTGTGTGTCTTTCACATTTTTTATTGTAAAATACAACACTGGTCAAGTAACATAAGAGTCCTTAGACTTTCACTTCAACAAAGATTTGTGTCTACTAGAAGTATAATTGTGTTTCTACCAAAAATTGTTATCGGCGCCTAAAAAATGCACATTTCATTGGTAGGATGCTTCCACTGATTCAAAAGCTGCTGAGATCTTGATTTTTACTGATCTATTTTGCAAACTGTGATTTAAGAGAAAATAAGGAAAGGACATTACAAATTTCCGTGACATCGTAAATATAAAACAACCCCATGAAAAATGAAATTTGATGCAACAAAGCCTTTCAAAGTTCTGTGTGTGATCATTGCAGTCTGTGACTTGTTGGTTCTATTATTGTGAAGAACAGGGTGATGCAGACTCCAGGTAGTTAATCAAACTGAACAGAAATAAAACTACCGGGACTATAGGGACAAGTCAACTGCTTCTGCAGCTGCTACCACAAATATAGAGGATTTCTCCCACGTTGTAGCCCTCACCTCCTTGGAGCAGGCATCAAAGTACTGCTCTTAAGCAAATAGATATATCAACTTGTTATAGATCTTTACCTTTACTTTTTACGCATTGATGCAAAGGAAAGATAGAAAGAATAGTAAAAAGCCAATATGGCTCCATCAGGAGGTCTTTAATGACCGGAACATCAAAAAGGAATCCTACAACAAGTGGAAACATGGATGAATTGCTAAGGAGGAGTACAAAAGAATAGCACAAGCAGGTAAGGACAAAATCAGAAAAGCTATGATACAAAATGAGTTACACCTAGCAAGGGACATAAAAGACAATAAGAAGAGGTTCTTTAATTACATTAGAAGGAAGAGAAAGATGAAGGTCCTCTACTTAGTGGGAAGGAGAGCTAATAACTGACGACATCAAGAAGGCATTTTTCCCCTTCTGCCTCTGTAACAGTTGTTCAAAGGAAGCAGAAACTGAGCATCTGAATGCAAAGATTAAATGAGGCCCAGGAAATAAAACTCAAAAGGCAGGTGTGGAGGTCAGTCTGAGGGTGTGTGTCTGTCCTGAGACATCTATCACCATGGTCTGGTCTGGTCTGATTGCATCTGTTCTTCAGTGCTCACTCCTTTTAGCCCTACCTTTCTCGTGCGCTGTTTGCTGTTCCAGCATGCAAAATCCCCCTACCCATTCCAACACTTACTCTTTTCTTTCTATGGTGAGTTCCGCTCAAAAGATCGGCCAAGACTTCTCACTTGGCTTAATGCTACATGCTTCAGACCAGCTCCAAATGCCTACAGCACAGACCTCCTGCTTCCCTTGCTGCTGACAACTGACCCCTGTGTGGTAAGGCTGGCTACCGGGTGTGGGGAGGAGCTGAGTTTGAGATTCCCTTGCATGGGTGACCCTTGTGCCATTCTGGCTTGCTCCATTCTTTTGGGATCGGCCTCCAGCCTTCCCCATTCAGAAGCGTGGTTGAGATGATGAAGGGCCTTGTTGGATGGAGGGAGAAAATGGGGAAGGGGAGGATGTGAATTCCTGAAAAACAGAGGATTCTACCCTGAAGGGAAAATGTGGTTACTGTTCCTTTCCTGACCAGGAAGAGGGAAACAAATCTGTTCCGAGAGATAGAATGAGTCCAGTGCTCAGGCCACCACAGCTCCTTGCGTTCTCCAGATCTGGGTTCTAAGTAGTGCTTTAGCCTTTAAGCTCCTGTAAGGGTCCATTCTAATTCTTTCCCTTCCCCTTTCCCTGCTGGGTGAAGTAAAATGGCAACAAATCACAGATATAATGTTTCTCTGGCTTAACCAATAAAATCCCTCCCCACCCCATTCACATCAATAAATGTGAACTTAGAAAAACCCAGGAACAACATAAATCATCACGTCATTTACATCTTTGTTAACCGTAAAACATTCATGCGCACGGGAAGGAAGGTGGCACCTGAGGCATACTGGATCTCTCTGAGGACACCTTCCCACTTCTTCCCTTCTTCGTCATACCTGAAGGGAGGGAGACAAAATATTATGGTCAGCAAAGAACTCTATTCTCAACTGTGTTCCCCATCCCAGCTTTGGCTACAACAAATAGTCAGATTCAGTGTTGCTCTAGTGATGTGTTTACTTGTAGTATGTTATTCAGCCACTAGATGTCTCTGTGTGTAGAGTTCCAGACAGAGTGCGGTGTTTGGTAAACAAGATTGGCAGGAAGGACTTGTTTGGTCAGTATCTGTCATTTGAATATCGACTTAGGCCTTATCTAAAGTCCATCGAAGTCTTGAGACTTTGAATTTGGCTCTTAGAGCTGATGAAAAATGCCAGACTGACAGTTCTGGAGGCTTGAGTCCCCTCCACAGAACTGCTACAGTACAGGCATCAACTAGCAAATTTCCTTATGGTACCCTGCCAGTATACCTGCCCCCCTGCCCCTGATGGGGCACATTTAGTGGGGAGGGATAGGTCACTTCCTACGGACTGAATGGCAGTGGTCTCTCTGCTGAGACTGCTGACAAGGGTGCCAGTTAGAGCGGTCTTGGGGAAGTAGGTATTTTTCCACTGGGGACTGGACTGAGGCCCCCAAGACTCAAACAACCCCCATCGCTTGGTAAATACGCACCTAGCTTTGCTATGATCCCATGCCAGAGAAGTGACAGAGCCAGATCCTCAGCTGGTATAAAATGCCATAGCTCACATGAAGTCAGTGGAGCTCAGGGAATTGACACAGCTGAGGCTCTCATCCCATAGATCCCTCTCCTCCCAAGTTTGTTAGGTCTTGACAATCAACCTGCTTTGGAAGCGGTCTCGCATTTCATCTTGGTTCAAAGCAGATTTGGTCACTATTGCACTTAGAACACTGAGTTGCCTTTTGGCACCAAGATTAAGCACATACCAGTGGGACTCAACCCCAGAGTTAGCAATAGCGGGAAACTTTGTGCAAAATTTCTCTAGTGCAGACAAGGCCTTGGTTAAAGGGTGATTTAATTTCCAGTTTCATAGACTTTGAGGTCAGAAGAGACCTTTATGATCAACTAGTCTGACCCCCTGTATAACACAGGCCATATACTTTCACCCAGTTACCTCAGTTTTGAGCCCAATAACCTGTGTGTGGCTAAAGCGTATCTTCCAGAAACGCACCCAGGCTTTATATGAAGACATCAAGAGATTGAGAACCACCACTTCCCTTGCTAGTTTGTTCCAGTGGTTAATCACCCTCACTGTTCAAAAACAAAAATGGTGTCTTATTTCCAGTTTGAATTTGTCTGGCTTTAACTTCCAGCCATTGGCCCTTATTCTGTCTTTCTCTGCTCAATTAAAGAGCCCTTCAGGACCTGGTATTTTCTCCCCATGAAGGTGATACCCTGTGCTTGTCATTTCCCAGTTTTCTTTTCTATAAGCTAAACCAGCTGAGCTCCTTAAATCTCTCACCGTGAGGCATCCTCGGCAGCCTCTGAATCATTTTTGTGGCCCTCATTTCTGTACCCTCTTTCATTTTTTAAATCTTTTTAAAATCGCTGGGGAGAAGTGAGTATTGCTTAAAGGCAAGAGAATAATGGATTTTAAACCGTCACTAGTTAAAACCCCAGAAGAACTCAGCCCCCAGCCATGCCCTTTGCTCGCAATGGCTACGTCCCTTACCTCCAGATGTCATTGAGCTCGGTTGGCACCAGTTCTCCTGACTCCGTCTCCACTGTGGCAAATCCACCAAGTAAATACAGACTGCCAGCCAGACTCACCAGGCTGACAGAGCTGCGCTCCTGGGGGAATTCAGTGAAGGGCTCCCACCTGCCGGGCAGAAAGGTTAGACTCGTTAGCAAGGTGTTCTGGCCACCCTCTATCAGTGCAGCTACGTCAGCATGGATGTGAGCCTGGAATCTGGTGAGTTCGGAGCGCTAATCCCAGTAGTGTGACTCGCCGGCTTGTGTGGCCCTCAGACAAGCTCCTAGGTCCAGTTTTTTCAAAAGCAGCCTCCAGTTTTGGGTGCCCTATTTCAGACATCCACAGCCTGATTTTCAGGAGTGCTGAGCCCCCACAACTCCCCTTGGTAGATGGAGAAGACCCTGGACACACCAGAAACAATCTGTCCTATTCTGATCTGTATAGGTTCTTATATGCCCCAGTAAGGAGTGCAGTATGAGTGCCTGCTTGTCATGCTTTACACAGTGTGACTGGTGGGCTTCTGCTGAGTGTGTGTAGGCGGGGAGAGGGGAGAGTTTGCACCTCCTTGCATACTACAGAGCACCAAACTCACCAGGGGCTTTTGGGGTAGGGCAATGGAGTAGATCTAAGACTACACAAAACCATGGAGGGGCAGCGTGGTCAGTGTGAGGGCTACTACAGCCCTGGGGAGGATTCCTCCCCTTCCGAGTTCCTCGAGCTATATGGCCTGTGCACGGAGCGCTCTCAGGGGTTGATCTCACGCCCATTGAAGTCAGTGGGGATCAAGCTGTTAGTGAGCAGGAAGGAGTCAGAAATCTCCCCTCCCAGCTGAGTTTCGTTCAGACCCTCGCCAGGCTGAGAAGTGAGAGTTGCCCCTGGAAATTGCAATATATCCTGATATCCAGACAGGAAGGAGACCCCATCCCAATGCTTGGGGATGCAACGGCTCAGGCCTTCCGCCTCCATCCTGGTTGAGTGACCCCACTCTCCAGGCTCTCTGGGCATTCAAGCTATTGATATCGCCCCAAGCCTCTGGAGCTAGACAAATGCCCCTGGCCCAGCACTGGCAATTGGCAGTAACTAACACCAGATGAAGAGGTGCATCAGTTGCACAAGGAACTGAATGGATGGAGCCAAGACAGCTTCAAATCATTGGCTGATCGGGGGCAGGTTGTTTCCTACATTCCTGCAACTGCTCCCTAGAGCATTTTCATCCCAAGGATGAGCCGTGGTACGTACTTGTTAGCTGCAATGTCATATGCTTCCACCGAGTCAGTCAAGCCAGAGTCGGTCACGCCAGTTGCCACATAGATCTTGCCATTGTGTACGGTTGCTCCAAACAGAGAACGGGCAGTTTTCATGGGAGCCAGCTCCTTCCACTCAAACTTCTTCGGGTTATAGACGCACATCTTGTTCAGGCACTTCCTGCGAAAGGGCAAGAGGGAAAAGCAACCTCACTGAATTATTACATGGAATGGTTCCATTGGGCCGAGGGATGGGAATTCTGGAGTATCGATCTAAGTCGGCAACTTTCAGACTCTGCTGCTACACTTGAAATTGGGGTCGGTGCGTTTTACTGTTGAGCCCAGTTCAATAGATGCCTTTCCTTTGTACAACATGCACCTTTCTTGTGTACACGCTATTGACCCCGAGCACCCTGGTGTTGTGTATGTAACATTTCACTCCATATTCTTCATGAAAATATGCTCATGGTCTGGATATGACATAACTGAGATGTACTTTATGCAAGATGGGTCTTGTAAGATATCATTGGCAAGGTTATGATTTACTGAATGCAATTATCCAGTTTACATGCCTGTATCATTTCTGTATCTGAAGTTAGGAATATTGACTATGTATCTGTATTTCAGCTATGCTGCTGTGGGTAATGCCCACCACTAACACTTCAGGTACAACAATGGAAAAGCCAGACAGGGCTGATGGCCCATCAGAGAGGACAATGAATTGTGAAAAGGCTTGGCCTTCCAGCGGACCTTCCACACAGCCACTGACTCATGGACGCTGTGATTCTACAGAGTCAGGTGGTCTTGTCACCTGATACTAAACATTACCTTGGACTTCTTGTAACTTTCCACTGGAAGGGAAGGGGGGTCATCTTTGGGAAACAAAAGATTCCCGCCTTATGTAAATCCTATTTAAACGGGGGGAGGAAGGCAAATGGGACTCCTCCTCTCCAGACCTGTCTGCCCAGGAAGAAAGACTGAAAAAGACACCTGAAGGGAAGACAAGGAGGAGTCCAGACTGAGCCAGGGGTGACTGAGCCAGTCTGAAAAGGAATGTAACTGGAACTCTGAAACACAGAAACTTTGCAATCTGCCTAAAATAACATTTAGGGTAAGAAATTACATTTTGTAACCTGTTTCTTAAGTATATTGAGCTTAGCTTGAGTACTTTGGTTTATTTGCTCAGTAATCTGCTTTGTTCTGTCTGTTATCTCTTCTATTCACTTAAAATTCACCTTTTGTAGTTAATAAACTTATTTCTTGTTCATAACTCAGTTTATGTAATTTCTAACTGGGGGTGGGGGGGAGAAGTTGTGCATATCTCCCTCCACATTGAGGGAAGGGGCAAATTTCATAAAACCTTTGGGTTTGTACCCCTTAAAGGGAGTGGGCACCAGAGTGCTGGGGCGAGCACCCTGAATCATCCCACAATGGATCTCTGTCTCTCTGTACAGCTGGGCATGGCCCTGCCTGTGTGCTTGGCTGGAAGAGGCCAGGTAAAGGGGACCCAGGCTGGCAGAATAGGGTGGCTTAGTGGCATCCCAGCACATCAGGTGACACCCCAAAGGGTCCAAACCCATCAGAGTGTACACTCATTACTAGCTATGTGTCTGTCTAGCTATATGCAAATCAGGGATCTGTATGCATGCACCCAGCAGCAGGCCTTATTTGTTAAGTACTGATGATGAAATTTGATACTGTACCAGAAATTAATAAAAAGAGTTCCTGCCCCAAAGAGCTTACAATCTAGGAGGTATATGGCTGTGTATATACCCTCTTTCCAGACTGTAATCTCTTTGGTGCAGGGCCTATCTTTGCTGTGGTAGGCCAGGCTTATTTTGTCAATATTTATTTTTGCTGTTTTACAATGGCTGGAATTTTCATTTAAGGCAGGTTATGCTGAGGCCTTGCTCCCTGCAGATAATAAATGGCAACTGGGAGTGAGGGACTGTTTTGTGAAGTTGTTTTCTACCGCTGCAGCTGCGACAGCTGGATCTTGCTATGCCACACCAGCCTTCTCCCAGGCTGGGCTCATTGGTTTGATGACAGGCAGCTTCCCTGCTAAGGGATTCTCATGTCTCTTCTGTCCTCTCCTGCTATTTGTTATGCTTGTTAACATGGGGAAGGAGGAGGATATCCTTTCTCCATTGTGGCCTTATATTGTCCTTTTTCGTTGTGCAGATCACCCATTGATCTCAATGGAGTTAGACAGGTGGTCCAAGGGCCCTGAGAGAAACTTTAGCAACACAGTCAAGGCTGGACTCAGACCAGAAGCCTGGAAGTGAAGGGTTCCATGTCTTAGGCCCCCCCACAGTCCCATTTGATTCGTCTGTTCCCCTCCACTCCTTAATCTGCTGGTTACCCTAGAATGCTACTTATGTACCCAACAGAGCTCCTTCCACAACTTCCTTCTTGTAGTCATGACCTAGGGTATGAAAGCAGCCAAACCCACGTGCCATCAGAGGTGTTTTGTCCCTCCCACTCCTTTTATATCCCTTGCTCTTTCACTTACTTGTCACTTCTTTTGCCTCCGATGACATAGATTAGATCCTTGTCTGATACCACAGCATGGCCATAGACTGCGTAGGGGAGCGGATCTGACTCGCCCCATTTAAATGACCTGTATAAGGATTATGAAAAGCAAGGGTATTATATTGTTTAGATGGGGGTAGCATCCAGAAGACACGAGGGGCTTTCCAACCCCGTAGGTGGATGGATGCAGTTCCTGCCCAAAGTGCATGGAGTCTAAAAACTCATTAACAAAAGTCATAGTCAACCACTAAGAAAAAGAAACGCCATACGGGATACTTGCTATAATACGCATTCTTTTCTGTAGCATCCTCTCGGCAGCTTAGCTTGTTATATTTGGCTTCATATTTATACAGCACCTTCTATCCCAGGATCTCAAACACTTTGCAAACATTCATTGATTGATACCTCTGTAAGGTAGCTAGTCCTGCATTATCCTTGTTTTACAGAGGGGGAGGCGCTGATGTACAGAGAGGTTAAGGGTCACATTTTCAGAAGTTACCGCTAATTTGGGGGTAGCTCAGTTTTCAGGTGCCCTACATGTGACACTCAGTTGGGGTTTTGGGTGTTCGGCACCTCTTAAAATCAGGCTCTCGTTTTCTAACGTTGGGCACCCACATATGGAGGCACCTAAAATTCAAGGCCGCATCTGAAAATCTGGACCTAAGTATCTCGTCTGCGTTCCCAAAGCAGGTCACAGTCAGAGCCCTCACTAGAATGGAGATCTCTTGACTCCATCTTGTTCTGTAGCCACTCGACCATTCTGTACGAACACTGCACACACGACTCCACCATGCTGTACAAACAATCCCTCACACACAAGGACAAATTTCTCTTTCTACAGACTGAAGACCAGAGAAAGGCACTTCCATAGAAACCAAAAAGTTCTGGATTGAATTGGCCTTAGATCTACCAAGTCTAACCCCCTAATTCAAGCAGGAATAATCCATTCATCAAAAGATAAGACTGTTTGCTGAAATTTCAGCTGTCAATAAAGTGGGGCCGTGTATGATTATTGTGCTGGTCACTTTGAAACCCAGTTGCATAGAAGACAGTCTGAAAGCTCTCCCTGGTTATAATCTTTTTCAGCTGCATGCACTTCAGGCCACTTAGCAAAGAGAGCCCCCGCCCCCAAGAGAGTTTTAGGGCACAGATAAACACCATGGTTGATAGGAATGGGAACTGGTTTGAAATCTCTGCCTATGAAACAGACATGCCTAAATAAAACAGCTCAGACATGTCTAAATATAAATTGAGTAAAAGACTCCAGCTCACTAGCTATTCTAGCTTATTGCAGGCCGACAGGGAGATTGTTTGGCATTTCTGTTTGCCTTTCAGTGAGATTTAATACTTCAGGCAGTTCATAGTGCAGTATACAAAGCATATGCTAAGATTAGTCTTAACCACTGTGGGGAAGCCGGGCAGCTCCTGTAATTCCAGATTAGTGGGAAAAGACAGTTTGATGCTTTTTTCCAATGAGAAGAACTTACAGTGCATGGGACATGTGGCTTTCTGCAGAGTAGATTAAAGCTAGGTGTTGGGAATAGATATGTTATGATTCACAGATTCATAGATGATAAAGCCCAAAGGGACCATTGTAATCATCTGGTCTGATCTCTTGTATAATACAGGCCATAGAACTTCCCCCAAATAATTCTGGTTTGACCTAGACCATATCTTTTATGTGCTATCCTTGTCTTGGATGGAAGTGGGTGAACCTCCATCTTTCCAGATGACTCATTGCTTCTTGCTTTTTAACAGCTGAGTCCATAATGGGTTGCACTGGATGACTGGATAATGGAAAATATAAGAGCCGGAGGGGTGGGTGTACGCTTAATTTTTCAAACTGTGCATCATGGCTCTCAACCTAACTGGAATGCAAATACCTCGAAACAGAGAAAGGGAAATACTTTCCACAATGTATTATTAACCCTGGGAATTCCCTGCTGCATGATATTAATGAGGCAACTAGCTTTACAGGGAAATGACTGGTATGACACCACCTTCTCTGCTCCCATAGATGAAGGAGAATTTGGTAGGGTGCGCTCTCCCTTTCTGGTCTCATTGCCAGAGGGGAGGGAAATCAGGCTGGTCCTTTTGGTGCCAGATCAGTCCTAAGCAGTCACTTGGATCGCTTATTCTTGTCCACAGCTACGCTCGCTGGGACTGAGATGGCAAGGGCAATTGATGTTCATGCTTCTGAGCATATGATGTTCAACAGCTGGGTGGCAAAGGATAGCACCCTATGGGGTGTATTGGGGTCAGGGGCTGCAATCCTCCAGGAAAAGGGTCATTTCAAGTTTGGTTGTAAATAGAGGCCAACAGATTCTCCATGAGCCTGATCCTCTGAGTATCCTCCACAAAACCTTGAAGGATCTGGACCCTTGAGAGGTCTGGGTTTGAGAGATTTTGAATCCCTTTATCGGCATCATTCTAAAAAGCGGTTGTGACCAGAGTCCAGTTTTGTTGCCCGTGACCATCTACCAGGGGCATGTTTGCTGATGGCTGCACTTAGGGCTGTTACACACCCATGAGACTGCCCCGGTGCCCAAAACATTAAGGGCCATATCCTGCCTTCTGAGATCTCCGGGCAGTTCCTGTGTGAATATAGCCAAAGGCACAGTCTAGCCCTTGATAAAATTAGTGTTGATTGGCTGCCCCTTAACGGCCTCAATCCCCTTTCCCTTGGAGGTTTCAATTGCAATAAACCCAACAGATGGTACCGGAGATGGATCAGAGCTGCAAGGGAGGGATTTGGATTTGGGACAATTCCACTTGCTGGGGTGACTGGATCTAGCATTCAGAGACTGTCTCTAGATGTGACATCAATTTTTAGGTCCCTGTACAGATGGATTCATTCTCACACCCCAGCCTAGCTGCTTCGCTTCTCAGGCACTTACAATCGGTCGTAGCACATGACGGAGTCCAAGGTCTGTTCTCCTTCTTTCAGTTCTTTCCCTCCTACCACGAAAATGGAGTTTTCTGCGTCTCCCAGGCCAAAGAGGCAGCGGGGGGAAGGCAGAGGGGGCATGCCCAGCCAGTCAGAGTCCAGGTGATCATACTGCAAGGAAACGAATAGCCATGAGGGTACAGTATGCACTGATTTAGTTGGTGTTGGTCTTGCTTTGAGCGGGGGGTTGGACTAGATGACCTCCTGAGGTCTCTTCCAACCCTGATATTCTATGATTCTATGCACCAGTCCCTCTCTGACGTATAAATGGATTTGCTTACTCTGTCAATTTGTTAAATTAAAATAAAATATCAGGGGCCAAGCATGCAGTGACAAAGCACTGAGCCCATTCCAACAGGTACCAAAGGGCACGCCCAGTTCTGCAGCCTCCTGCTAAGCAGCCCCAGGGTGGAGATTCTCTGCGGGTCCTTTCCTTGCTTGTTTCCATGTGCTCCAGTTGTATCCACCTGCTGGCTCTTGTCTTATACTTAGCTTGCAAGGTCTTTGGGCAGGGACTGTCTTTTTGTTCCGGGCTCATACAGTGCCTTGCACAGTGGGGTCCTGCTCCATGATGGGGGCTCCTACACGTATGGTGATAAACAGGACCCAAGTGCCCTGTAGAAATGGCCTCTTCTCTTTTCATGGAAGGCTACTCGACGATGACTTTGCACGTTTCTATACAGCTCAGTCTCCTTGGGCTGAGCTGGTCTCAAATTTTTCGGTTACTGAGCAATCATTGTGCCAGGAGGAGCTCTGATACCATAACCACCTCAGCTTTAGCTCTGTCTCCCAGCCTTCAAAAGAGATTTAATCAGAATAGTTTTTGGCAATGGGAGTTAACTGTGCATTTTCCATAATGCAGCCCACTCCCCCAAGTAACGTAAGAATAAAATGATGGTTCTGTGCTTTTCCCACCCCAGCACTGCTCACCAGGGCTGCAAAATCAAACAGGGCTTAGCCTGCTGCCAGCTCACAAGACAAGTTGCTGTTAGAGAGGGACAAACCAGCTTTGAAATAAAAACCTCCCTGATAGATGTCAAGGCCAGCAGAGACCATTATGATCATCTAGTCCAACCTCCTCATAACACAGGCCAAAGATCCTCACCCAGTCGTCACCACATTAGCCCTATTTGGAAATTCCAAACTTTTTGCAACACATCTATCTATCTATCTATCTATCTATCTATCTATCTATCTATCTATCTATCTATCTATCTATCTATCTCCATACACTCTCTCTCACTCTCTCTATCTCTCTAATTTGTCTGTCTCAGAGTTTTCTATAGTACCATCACATGAGTATCTAAATATTTTCATGGCCTACATATTACTATGTAACAAGCCATTGACTTAATGCGTAACAGCGAGCCATATTCAATCAGTCTCTACAATGTCTGACAGAGCAATAAAATGCTTGTGGCATGCATTTGTATAAGGGACACACAAGCCAAATACAACTAACACACATGACGGTGAGTTGCATTGGCTTTGTGCTATGCAGAACCTAAAAATCAATGATCCTTCTAGTGGACCATAGAAGCAAAAGAGTAACAAAGCCGGTACCTGTAAGAAGTAGGAGCTCATGGGGTCCTCTTTGTTGTCCTCATTGTAGTACAGTCCACCTGCTATGAAGATCTGGTTCTCTTTGGTTACCAGACTGACATGATTCTTTGGGATCTGAGCCGAGATGGAGGCAAAATAGCACTCGTTGGCGCTGGGATCATAGGCCACCGCCCCAGCACTGCTCACCATGAAAATGAGGTCCTGGAGGAACATCCCAAAGCGCATTGTGTCATTTAAGATCCCTGGGAGGACATCCTCCTCATTATCATCCCCCTCGGCCACTTCTCCATTGACAGCATTGTCCCCAGCTGTTGTCTCACTGCTTTTCTTCACCTTCTTCTTTTTCACCACCATGAATTTGCCTTCGCTGGCGTCCTTCACCACCTGGAGTTTCTTGAGCAGCTCCGGGATGGACTTCACAATGGGGTGCTTCTCCACATGGTCCCTGATGTAGTCCTGGGGCAGGAGGCGGAAACGGATGCTCTCAAAGACCACCGGCAAGGCCTGGATCCGGCTCTCGCGGTCCTTGGCTTCCACCCACTTCATCACCGTCTCAAAGACCTCCTCCTCCTTCTCAATGTTAAGGGAGTCAGTGGATATGACAGCAATGAGCTCATCAGGGGAGAGTTTGTAGAACTCCTCATCCCGGGAGACCAGGGCAAAGCGGTCGCAGATGAAATCCCGGGCGGACACTGCCAGGCGGGCACAATCCAGCATCAAGCCTAGCCTGAAGATCGCCAAGCAGTTGCTGAGGCAGAGACGCTTCTGCAGGAAGGAGACACAGACTGTGAAGATGGAGGGGATCTGGAACATGTTGGCCACGGAGAAAATGTCCTGCACGTTCTGCTCGGTGAGCTCCAGCTCGGAGGTGTAGATGTAATGGAGGATCTTGCGCATGACTTCGGGGTCCACGTCCTCCAGGTCGATCTCCCTCTTCTTACTCTCTTCCATGTCTGAAAGGAACATTGCCCGGAAATAGGGGCTGCAGGCTGCCAGCACCAGCCGGTGGCAGGGGAATTCTTTCCCCTTGACTTTCAAGACACAATCCAGGAACTTGTTGTGGTCCAGCATGTCTTTGAGCCCATCCTGGAGGAGCGTCTGCTGGTAGAGACGCAGCTCTTCTGCTTGATCTATTGGCAGTGTCATGCTTGAAAGTAATAGCTTGTTTGCTCTTCTCCTTTTTTTCCCCCCCTATCTCCCAGCCGAGAGACTTCCCCGAAGCAGTGCAGCTCTCCCTTGCTTCCTGACAGCTGGAGCCCTAAGAATGTGAAGCACTTGCTGCTAATACAACTGGCTGTCTGCTGCGGCCTCAGCGAGGGGCTTTATATATAACCGCAGCCTCACAAAGCTTAAGGCCCCCATATTGGAGCATGTGTAAGCCGATCACCCTCTCATAGGACACATTGGACAACCGGGAAGGGAGGGGGCTGGAGGAACAGCTGTACGTGCAGCCTGGACCCATTGGGAATGGTCTGTCCGCTCATGAATCAGTGCTGGGCTTTTCCGGAAGGCCAGCGTGTGACTGGCAGCCTTCCTCATAGCGCAGGTGAAAAAGCTTTTCCTTCAGATGAATCAGAAAGGAAAAAAAACCAGCCCCCAAGCCGGTGAACTGTAGGGTTTGTTACCCCTCTTCCCCCTCCCTCTCTTCAACCTCGAGTGCAGGACTCACCTGGCTAAAAATACACTATGACGCTAAATCTGGAGATATGCAATGAGGTGTCGTATCGTACTGTCAGTGTGATGCAGCTAAGGCTGTCCCGGTCATTTGGATAGTTGATTTTCTGGGGGGCAGAGGGGAAGGGAAGGGAGACATTCCAGTGACCTGCTCCAGGGTAACTGTTGGTGGGGGGAGGAGTGTTTTATATGCTTAGCTGTGTGTCATAGCCCTCTACTGGAAGCAGCTAAAGGAGGTTCTCCCACAGAACATGTGGTAGGGTCCTGTGGTTTTGGAGGATGCGGCTCTGGGGTCTGTTCTGTCTGTGGTATTTTTATGGAACCCCGTCACTGTTGTGTCAGAACAGGCCCCACGGTTTTAATGTATTTTTCCTCCCATCCTCTCTGGGAGGCAGGGCAGTGCTACTATCCCCATTGTACGGAGGGGGAACTGAGGCACAGAGAGCTTAAGTGACTTGTCCAAGGTCACACAGAGTCTGGTGGAGCCGGGACGCAAGACTGGCGCCCTACTCACCGGGCTGTCCTCCCTCTCTGTTGCCCACTATTCCCTGCTATCTAGAGCCAGCTGGAAAAAATTCACAAATTTTCAATGGGAAAAAAGGGCCGCACGTTTCATAATAACTTCTGAGGAAGATGATCCAGCCTGGGGGCCAGCTCTGCTGCTGTCTCTGTGGCGTTCCCAACGGCCAGGGTATGTAGCATCACGACCCCTGCGGCGCTCCGAGGTGGCTGCCAAGATATAGTGACCATAATAAAGCAAATTTGTGACAGCTCAAAAAGCTCATGGGAGCGTTTTACAATGGATGAACCAGGCAGGGGAACCGTTATAAATACCAAAAAGAAAAGGAGGACTTGTGGCACCTTAGAGACTAACCAATTTATTTGAGCATGAGCTTTCGTGAGCTACAGCTCACTTCATCGGATGCAACTCTGAAACCTGTTATAAATACCGTTATGTTATCACTATATAGTGATAGTTTTTACTTTCAGACATCAATTTGCACTGCAATGTTTCCGTTACAAAGGTCAATCCCTGCCCCCTAACCTGCACCTCTTTCCCTCCCCCCTCCCAACTATTATGATCGGTGCGCCTACCTTGTACAGTTAACCCAGTCTTTTATCCAGATTTTAGCCCTAACCCATCTCCCATCCGCACAGAAAATCCTTTGACCCGGGTCTGGAGGTGCTTGGCACCTGAGCTAGCTTACCCAGCAGGGGGTGGGGCTGGAACCTGAGCTCCGCTTCACCTCAGCCTGCCTCCGCACTGCAAAATGGGCAGTCCCAGCCTAAGTCCCTCGGATACTGATGGTGCTTTAGTCCCTTCCCACAATTCCCCCAAAGGACAGACAAGTTTGCTGGCAATGAACACAAGAATCCTGGCTCCAGAGGGGTAGCCGGGTTAGTCTGGATCTGTGAAAGCGGCAAAGAGTCCCGTGGCACCTTCTAGACTCACAGACGTATTGGAGCATGAGCTTTCGTGGGTTTTCGTGGCATCCGGCAAAGTGGGGGTTCACCCACGAAAGCTCATGCTCCAGTATGTCTGTGAGTCTAGAAGGTGCCACGGGACCCTTTGCCGCTTTTACAAGAATCCTAGAGCATCTCTGCACAACCACCCTTGGGACAGGCCCCCAGACACCAGTGAGAGCAGAAGCAGTGAGGACTCAGTAATTTGGGCAGGGCTTGGCCATGGGGCTGCTCACGCCTGGGCTAAGCTAACCTCTGTGCTCAGACCTGGGTGCTAATAACCTGGGTTAACTGTGCAGTGTAGACCTAGCCTGAAAGACACAAAGGCCCTGTCTGAACTGGGGACATTTGTATCAATATACGTAGATGTGAACCCCAAGTGCAGATGTGCTGCGTTAGTGTAATCTAGAGTTTGCAACGGTGTGGTCTACCCCTATTGGAAGTGGGGCTCAACCACAAGAGCCCTGCGCGGATACAAATTTATATCTGCGGATGCGGATATCGGCGGATATCAATTGGTATCCGCAAAACCGCAGGGCTCTCCTGGGAACCATAGCGGTGAAAGGAGCAGAACATGGGGCTGCCGCTCCCAGGAGCCAGTGCCCCATGCTGGCAGCTCTTCCGGCATGGCAGCCCTGGCCCCAGCCCTGCCCCCCATCTGTGTCTCCCGTCTGGGGGAGTGTGTGCTGCTTGAACACGAGAGCGCAACCAGGGACAGCTGCTGGTGAGCCTGGTGCCTGCCCCAGTGGGTGGGGTACTGGGGGCGGTACAGCCCTGCCGGAGGAGCTGCTGGCGTGGGGGATGAAGACGGGCCCTGGCTCCTGGGAGCGGTGCCCCCACGTTCTTCTCCTTTCCCCGCTGCGGTTCCCGGGAGAGCCCAGCGGGTCCACAGACACCGATTTATATCCGCGGACGTATCCGTGGATATAAATTTACATCCACGCAGGGACGGTGCGTGGGTCAGGCCTTGGGGGCAGCCCAGTGCACGGGGGCGGGGGGGGCGGGGTCATGATTTCGGACCTGTGGTCCCCCAAATTTTAGGGTCCTTCTGCCACTCCTACTTTCTAGCCTTACTTTATATTTATGAATCAGTACAAATACCCCCAGTATAGACAGGCCCAGAGAGGAGAGAAGATCTCCTTTTCTCTCGGGGTAAGGGGAGGGATAGCTCAGTGGTTTGAGCATTGGCCTGCTAAACCCAGGGTTGTGAGTTCAATCCCTGAGGGGGCCATTTAGGGATCAGGGCAAAAATTGGAGTTTGGTCCTGCTTTGAGCAGGGGGTTGGACTAGATGACCTCCTGGTCCCTTCCAACCCTGATATTCTATGATCTTGGTTTTCACTTGTGTTAGGTCTTCTCCATTGGGACAGAACATCCTTCTGGCATTGTCACATCAGGGGAACAGAAAAAAGCCTGATTGAAACTCATGGGGATACATGCTGGCTTCTCAAAGCAGTTCTTGTAATGTAATAACAATGTGTGAACAAGACAAAGACAGGTAGAAGGAAAATTGCTGTGTACCTGAAGATTGTGACAAGGTAAATTAGTTTTGACAGACTGACGTGAGGAGAGTAACTACAGTATAACAATTCATAGCTCTTGTAAAATTGGTACATAAGTTTCTTTTATTTTCTTCCCTTAATCTATAGCCTCAGAGGTGGTCTGCACACAGAAATTGCACCAATTTAATTAAATCAATGTAATTAAATCAGCAGAAAGATATCAGCCACTCTTACTGGTGTAGTTAAAGCAGTACAACCCACTCCCTGGTGTGGGCATCGTTATATTCGTATAAAATTGCCTTATGGTTATTCTCCGACCTGAAGGGGGGCAGCTGTCTATACTGGAATAACTACAGCCCTGCTACTGATATAACTATTTCAGTGAAAAATCACAGCCCTCACCGAAATAGCAATACCAATAAAAAAACTGGGGTAGACCAGGCCTAAAATGATTTAAGAGTGTCCACACAAGAAGAGTGCACCGATTTAACTAATTTTACGTAGAGACAGGTTTTCTTAACTCGGTGCAATTTCCGCATAGACTGGGCTTTAGATTTGAACTTACCACTGTTGTATTGGAATCTGGATGGCTCCAGACCGAGGAGGGCCTCTTCTCCTAGATTTAATCTGGGTGCAGTTTAGAGGTGGCAGAGCTCTCCTGAGTTTTCTATCATTGATGGTGGAAGCCGCCTAAGATCAATTGATCTCACCAAAGTGTTGTCATTTGGGGATGGAGGTCTGCGAGAACAGCTCTTGAGACTTCAGTGCCATCAAAGCCAAAACCCTGGTTTGGCCTGGAGTCCAAACACCCGACCCATTATTCAGAAAGGAAGCAGCTGGGTGGTTGAGTGTGTGTGAAAATCTGGAACTAGGTGACCCACCCAAGGTTACACAGGAAGTCTGAGGCACAGCCAGGAATTAAGCCTAGATCTCCAGCTTATTATCTGTGGAGCAATTTGTCCATCCAGAAGATGGAGGGAAACATCCAGTTGATAATGAGCTGAAATGAATGGAAGACAACAGAGACTCCTCAAGATACGGGAACCTTGCAAAGTGTCACCGAGTTTGTGATAACAACAGTCTCAGATATGACCCTATCTGTCTCGTCAACTGACAATCAGTTTTTATTACAGACCAAATACAGCTGCATCCCATTCTGCTCATGCACCAAAGCTAATGGAAACGGCACACTGTCCCAAGGGCTGCCCCTGAACTGGCAGAAGCTCAAGGAGTCTGTAAGCCAGGGACCTGGATGTTTCTCATCTGCTGCTGGGGGACTGGCTCCATTTGGCTCAGGTGGGTTTAAGCTATGCAAGCAAGTTCCTACAACTGTACGGTGGGAAAGAGGGCATCACTGTAGAGCTCTTCATCTTCTTTGTTTCTATTGTATGTTTTTGCATCTTGGAGTTCGAGAGAGACACAACCCATCATGATGCAATGCTTGCTTTTTAGCTGGCTGTGCGTGGGCTGCATGGCCATTTTACACACAACATCGCTGATGCCATGGTGATTCCTGCATGCCCAGCAGCCCACTGCCTCTGCTCAGCTACTTTGATTGTCTTTTTCAGGCAGCGTCTTCTCTGGCTTTTAAACTGCAGCATTTTAGGAGCTGGTTTTGTAAGCTGCGTGTCCGTTGGAGTGTTGCTTTTTGGGGCTGGGGGCTGTGGCTGCTCAAAGCCAGGTTCCAAATTCTCCCTGCCACTGAATATCTGGGTTTTGGATTATTTTCCCCCTTATGCATTAGTTTCAACTTTGCCAAGATGAATCTCATTTTTTACCCATGTCTTTAATCTCTCTAGATCCTGTTCTTTTCTTTGTCCCTCTTGAATGGTATCATCTCAGTTTTATTAGTGTGTTGTTTATTTATGCTTCCAGGTCATAACGTGAAGCAAATCATTGAGACTGGACCTAACCCAGTTCCAGAGAGCAGCACATA
The DNA here is from genome assembly GCF_965140285.1 of Lepidochelys kempii. Lineage (NCBI taxonomy): Eukaryota > Metazoa > Chordata > Testudines > Cheloniidae > Lepidochelys > Lepidochelys kempii. Next base: position 262,262,615 of record NC_136381.1, read on the forward strand.
AGAATGACCACACTGCGTCAGACCAAAGATCCATCTAGTCCAGTATCCCGTCTCCTGACAATGGCCAATGCCAGGTGCTAGAGGGAATGAACAGAACAGGTCATCATCAAGTGATCCATCCCCTGTCGCCTATTTCCAGCTTCTGGTAAACAGAGGTTAGGGACACCATCCCTGCCCATCCTGGCTAACAGCCACTGATTGACCTATCCTCCATGAATTTATCTAGTTCTTTTTTGAACCCTGCTACAGTCTAGGCCTTCAAAACATTCTCTGGCAAGGAGTTCCACTGGTTGACTGTGCATTATGTGAAGAAATACTTCCTTTTGTTTGTTTTAAACCTGCTGCCTATTAATTTCGTTTGGTGCCCCCTAGTTCTTGTGTTATGAGAAGGAGTAACTAGGTAAATATGGAGTAAAATGATTCTGAAATATACATAGGTCATGGTTTCTTTCACTCTAGTGTCCCACATGGGGTCACAGTGACATACCGGATCAAAAGCCGAATTGAATTCTCCATTGATTTCAGTGGGTTTGCATAGGGTGTAAGAACCTAATCCAAAACCCACTGAAGTCAAGGGGGGTCTTTCCATTGAGGTTTTGGATTGGCCCCTACATCAGTGCAGAATGTTGGTGCTAATGGTATAATCTGGCTGCTGTGAAAAGTTTTTGTCCTCTGATGATTGTGCAATGGTGGAATTTGTTGGGATTGTGCAATGGTGGAATCATTTTGGATTTTAGCCACATGTAATTAAAGCAGCGACTGTTTGTAACGACGTCTCCTGGTGGAGACTGCCTTTCTCGGTCCTTTGAGAGAACCTGATCACGGGAGGAGTGAAACACGATAATGCTTAGCATTGACACCTGGAAGCGAGCCTCAAAACACCTCTGTGAGGGAAATGGGCAAGTGCTAGAATTCCCTATCCCCACAGAATTGCATAGGTGAGGAAACTGGGACCACATGTGACTTTGATTCATAGACTCTAAGGCCAGAAGGGACCATTGTGATCATCTAGTCTGACCCCCTGTAGAACACAGGCCAGACGATTTTCCTCAAACGATTCCTGTTTGAACTAGAGCAGATCCTTTAGCAAAGCATCCAATCTTGATTTAAAAATGGCCAGGGAATGAAACATTGTTCAGCCCCAGGCTGGGCACTGAGCCGGGATTAGAACTCAGGCCTTCCTCATTCTTTCCCCTACACCAAGCTGGCTTCTAACATCAGCTGTAGCTTAGCAAGACAGTAGTGGGGTTAACCTCATGTGGGTTGGGGGGTGGGGGGAGAACCAGATCTTTCATTAAGTGTCTCTCCAGCAGATTGCTCCCTCAGCCGGCTTCTAAGATTAGCTCCGGCTGAAAGTTCCAGCAGGTGCAGCTGCACGTTAAATTTAGACTCTTAGGGAATGGATTCTTTTTTCTCCAAGTGCACCAAAGGCAGAACTGCCCTGCACGGTCACACACAGCTTTGCCACTTGAGTCATTCATTCTGACTCCCGTGGCTGGCTGAGCTCTGACTGCTCTTGCCCGAATAAACTGTGCCCTGACTCGAACCTCCTGGGGACAGTCCAAGGGATCAGCACAAAGCAACTCGATACATCTTCAGCCTCCTTCTGGAGGAGACCTGCATTTCATTAAGAGGAGAAGTGACTCTTCTGACTGTGTTTCTGTCACTGATGGGTAAATTTTGCATCTCTGGGGCTGTTGGCTTTGCCAAGAAACATGGGCCAAGGAGGCCCAGCAGCAGAACGTATGTTCGGTAGCTGGCATCTGAGTGGGTTATATGAGATTATACAAGGGAGAGACTCCACCAAAAGACAGTGCCCGTCCTCATTCCCCACGACTTTGGACCAGATCCTCAACTGGAGCACATCAGCCTGGCTCCTCGATTGTCTTACAAGACATCCTGACACTATGGGCAGGCGTCGCTCCAGTTTTATGACAGTGTAACTCCTTTGAGTTCAGTGGCATTACAGCAGCATGAAACTGGAGTAACAGAGAGTGTGTGTCTGAGTCAGATCTATGTGTCACTCCGTGGGGCCTGATTGTCCTCTCGGGCCTGCTGGTGTCAATTGGAAGTCACTCCAGTAACGTTAGTGAAGTTATATCTTGCGTAAATGAGTGTGAGTGGAGAATGAGGGCCTGTGGGCTCCTGTATGGTGGTTTTACCCTGATGCATCAGTGGAGTTACACCAGCGGAAGTGAGGTCAGAATCAGTCCCCTCCATGTGTGTCCAATCACATCACCTTGTCCCTGTACACAGGGAACTTCATAAAGTCCCTTCCCCCCGAGGATCACAAAGCTCCTCCAGAAATATTAATGAAGTCAGCCTGAGACTGAGAGGGATAGGAATAGCCCATGGGGAATCTGAACTGCCCCAGGGTTAAGTGACTTACCCAAGGTCACAGAGTGGTACTGAGTCTAGTCTCACTTACACAGATATGAATCAGGAGTAAGATCATGAAGTCATTGGCATCTACATCAATGTGTGTGAGACCAGTGTCAAGCCAAGCGATTCTATCAGGGAGCCAGGAGTAAGACCCAGATCTCCTGACTTCCAGTGCTTTAACTACAGGATACATAGATTCCAAGGCCAGAAGGGACCATTGTGGTCATCTAGTCTCACCTCCTGTATAACCCAGACCATAGAACTTCCCTGAAAAAATTTCTGTTGGAACTAGAACATAATTTTTAGAAAAACATCCACTCTTGACTTACAGATTGCCAATGATGGAGAATCCACCACGACCGTGGCAAATTGTTCCAATGGTTAATTACGTTCCCTGTTAAAAATGTATGCCTTATTTCCAGTTAGAATTTGTCTAGCATCACTTCTTAATCTTCTCTTTGTAAGGCTAAACAGATTGAGCTCCTTGAGTCTGTCACTGTAAGGCAGGTTTTCCAATCATTTAATCATTCTTGTGGTTCCTCTCTAAACCCTCTCCAATTTATCAACATCCTTCTTGAATTGTGGCCACCAGAATTGGACACAGTATTCCACAGTGGTCACACCAGTGCCAGATACAGAGGTAAAAATAACCTCTCTACACCCACTCAAGTTTCCCCTCTTTATGCATTAACCCAGTGGTTCCCAAACTTTTCCCCTTCACGACCCCATTTTCAGATATATTGCTTCCCGTGACCCCAGACAGCCTAGAGGACTCGTTTTTAAAATGGCGTTCTCCACACAGTGTGAGCTCACACACGTCCTGTACACAAGGTCATGCTCCATGGAGGATGCCATTTTGTAGAGCAAAATGACATCCTCCATGCGGCGTGACCTGGCGAATGCCATATTGCACGCTCATGCTGTGCAGAGGATGCTATTTTACAATCCCGCACACTCAGGATTGCTGCACCCCCATCCGCTGATGGCGTGACACCCCTCCTCCCCCCACTTGGGGTCGCAACCCATAGTTTGGGTACGGCTGCATTAGCCCTTTCGGCTGTCGCATTGCACTCGGGGCTCTGTTCAGCTGATTATCCACCACAACTCCCCAGATCTTTTCAGAGTCACTGCTTCCCAGGATAGTGTCCCTCATCCTGTAAGCAAGGCCACCATTCTTTGTTCCTGGTTGAATAAATTTACAGTTGGCCCTATTACAAAGGCCTATTGTTTCCCTATGTCCAGTTTACCAAGCGATCCAGATTACTCTGCATCAGTGACCTGGCCTCTTCGTTGTTTGCCCCTCCCCCAAGCTCGGTGTCATCTGCAAACTTTATCGGTGATGATTTTATGTTTTCCTCCAGGATCATCGTCCCCTCTGACGTAGCTGTGTGTATAAAACACATCCACATGCACTGATTCAATATATTTCAAAGGAGCAGTTTCCCAAAGCCACACAACATTTCTCAGCTGATCAGCATGTGTGTTTGCCCATCAACTTCATTCAGATTAAGCCCCTTGATTCACATCACCGGCTCACACTGTGAATCTGTTGGAATCACTCAAGCATTATATGGAGGGTCTCAGCGGCTGAGTGGTGGGAGTTTCTTACTTCTCAATCACTTGTCTGAATTTGATCCTAAGCCTTTTCAGTGGCCAGGACAAAGTAAACTAGTGTGTCTCTGTTTGGTTCCTTCTTGACAGGTATCTGTGACACAGAAACCAACATCAAAAATGTCATGGAGGTTGCATTACTCTCCTAGCCCCATGGGTGGTGCCCTTCAAGTCAGGCTCGAGGCATATTGGTGGAGCGTTGGGTGAGACGTTTGCACTATGGTTGCTTGTAAGTGCCCATTCTGGAGGTCAGGACAAGGCCTCGCTCTCCCAGGGTGTCATTCAGGCACCTTTCACCAGCACTAAATAGACGTAAAAATGTAATTGATGTTAGAAGAATTTAAAAAGAAAGGCTAAGGGCCTGTTTTGCAGCAGAGTTGAGCAGTCACTGATGCTGACTTCTTTGCATCTGTCTTCAGCACAGAAGATGTTTGGAAACCCCTGCTCTTTTCAGCGCTGCTGCTGGCCCTCTTCATTTATGTATTCATTCATAGAGTCTTAGAATTTAAGGGCAGAAGGCACCACTAGTCTGACCTCCTGTATAGCAGATGCATGTCTCCATGCATCTGAAGAAGTGGGTTTTTTACCCACGAAAGTTTATGCCCAAATAAATCTGTTAGTCTTTAAGGTGCCACTGGATTCCTCGTTGTTTCTGTGGATCCAGACTAACATGGCTACCCCTCTGATACTGTATAGCACAAATCCTTCAGTTTCACCTTGTTGCCCCTGTATTGAGCCCAATAACTTGATTTTGACTAATGCACATCTTCCAGAGCAGCATCTTGATCTGACGACATCAAGAGATGGAGAATCCACCACTTCCTTTGGGAATTTGTTCTAATGGTTAATCACCCTCACAGTTAAAAATGTATGCCTAATTTCCAACTTGAATTTGCTCTTGTTATGCCTTTCTCTGCTAGATTAAAGAGCCCTTTAGTATTTGCTATTTTTGTTAGGATATAGATATTCAGGCCTGTCTGTAAAGGCCTAGACTCTAAGAATTTAGGTGTATTCTTATCACTTGGCTAGTTATAGAGGTATAAAAGAAAGAATCAAAATCACTGTCTGCCGGTGTAAGGGCCTTCTCTTACTGTGACAGTCTGAGGTCCTGTTCTTAGGCTAAGGCCTTTGGCTAAGCAGCAGAGGCAGCCATAAGCTGGGAAGCGACCGGTCACCTCCTCACATTCCAAACTAGTCACATTGAAAGAAGGTGCTATGGGGCTGTTAGGATACAATCCTGTCCTGATAATGCCTATCGCCTCCAGAGAAAGGGAAGCGCCTAGAAAATGTAAAAGGAAACTTAGTTTGATAGCATCCTGTCTGGCAAGAACTCACTTATCAATAGCTGGGATGTGAAATCCTCACTTCTGTATTGTTTTGTCATTATAGTTCCCACTTTGCCATTGTTTGTCTGTATAATCTCTGCTGTATAATAAATTTTGCTGGGTGTAAACTAATTAAGGTGGTGGGATATAATTGGTTACATAATCATGTTAAGATTGGTTAGTTAAATTTTAGGAAAATGATTGGTTCAGGTATAGCTAAGCAGAACTCAAGTTTTACTATATAGTCTGCAGTCAATCAGGAAGTGGGTGGGGGGGGGGGGAAATGGGAACAGGGAATGGGGGTGGGGAAATTGGAATCATGTTTAGCTAAAGGGGGAAATGGGAACAGGGACACAGGTAAGGCTCTGTGGTGTCATAGCTTGGGAAGGGGGACACTAAGGAAGGAAACTGGAATCATGCTTGCTGGAAGTTCACCCCAATAAACATCAAATTGTTTGCACCTTTGGACTTCGGGTATTGTTGCTCTCTGTTCATGCAAGAAGGACCAGGGAAGTAAGTGGGTGAAGGAATAAGCCCCCTAACAATTTTCTTCCCTTGAAGATACTTATATACCGTAATCAAGTCTGTTTTATTTCTGGCAAGCTGAAGGCTGAGCTCTCTAACTCTGTCACTATCAAGCATTTTCTCCAGTCCTAATCATTTTGGTGCTTTAAGATTTTGGGGTTTTTTATATAGATGTTATGTTGGCCTCTGTTGTTATACAGAGATTCGATTGAAACATATGCATAGCACCCAGAATGCATTAGTGAAGGGCTGGGTAATTTTCAGATCCATACTAGGAAGCTATAGTTAGATAGGATAAGAAAACAGTAACCAAACTGCATGCTTCAGGGTATAAGATGACCCTCTCTTCTTGGGAACAGGAAGGAATCCTTCCCTTCCTATGGGAAGAACAATTACCCGGTGCATGACAGGGGAAATGCTTTCTTCTGAAACACCTGGTGTTGTGTCTTGCAGCAGGACCGAATGCTTTAGCTCCACTAGAAGTTATGGGCTCGAGATGCTGGGATCAGTGGGTGAAACCTTACTGCCTGTGTTATGCAGGAGGTCAGACCAGATGACCATAAAGGTCTTAGCATCTATTAAATGAATCTAAAATAACTTAGCCTGCCATCTGATCGGAGCATATTAAAAGCCTATTAAAGTCTTATGGAAAATCTTTATTTAAGCTAGGTTTTTATTACAGGTGGTTTGTACATGGGTAAGATACAGTCGCTTGATTGCAAATAATGCTGGAGAGCCCCATTTGCAGGGGTCTTGGTCTGGATGGCTGGGAGGAAGTGATGCTGCCACTGAGGTGTCTGGGCCAATCCTCTTCTCATCTCTATGCTGCCTTTTCTTTGTCTCGTTTCTCCTCTTCTATTGCCAGGAGGCGCTCCCTCTCCTTGATCAGCTGCACTCCACAGTAGGTGACGAACCAGATGGACAAGGTGCTCAGGGGGAAACCTGCGAGCCAGAGGGACAGACAGTCAGCTTGACTTGGGCGCTAATGAAAAGGGTGAGGTTCTTCTCCAAAGCTAGTCTGAATGCAACTCAGCATCCTTGCTCGGTGCGGGGCAGGTCCTGAGAGGTGATAAACATGGGGAATCATGTCTGTGCATGATCCACAGCCCATGGCAATCCATGGCACTCTTTCCATCGACTTCCCTGGGCTTTGGATCTGACCCTATCTGCACTCATCCATTGGGGCGGAGTTCTCCAGGGGTGGGCCCAGATCTGCCAAAGTAGCACGGTCTTCTATAAACCATGAGGCCCTCCCAGCTTTGAATCCTGTGGAAATACTTTCTCAGCTCCCCAAGCTCAGACAGACTCCTTCGTCCCACTTAGGGCTTGTCTGCACGACTGCGTAAGTTGATGTAAGTTACGTCGCTCAGGGGTGTGAAAAAGCCACCCTCCCTGAGCACCGTAAGGTACATCAACTTAAAGCTCTGTTCACACCATGCTATGTTGGTGGGACACGCTCCCTGCCAACATCGCTTCTGCCTCTCGTTGAGGTGGAGAGTAATTATGCCGACGGGAGAGCTTCTAGTACAGGGCCATAATTCCACTGGGCATGGGTCTGGCAGCGTTAGAAGCCACAACTGTTTCCATAGCAGAGAAAGAGAGATCTAGGCCCTGTGCCTGTTAAAACAGGACCTCTCAATGAGTAATACGACTAGCTCCGACAATGAACTCAGCCATCAGAAACTTCTGATGTTCTGAACCCCCCAGGTCACACGTTATCCCCCTCCTGAGCCCCGGTCAGTCCCGTGGGGGAGCCTGGAAGGGGACGGGACACCACTCAGTCAGCTGCTTATAGCCCAGGCTGTTTCAACATGCTGCTGCCACCTCTCGGTGAGAAATACGCCGTCAGGGTAAGTTATTAGGGGTGGGAGAATGAATGGGATTTAATAACAGAAGGGATCCAATACAGGTGCCTAAGAAGCTGTTAGAAATACAAGGCTGGTGAGGAATCATAGAAGATCAGGGTTGGAAGGGACCTCAGGAGGTACCTAGTCCAACCCCCTGCTCAAAGCAGGACCAATCCCTAACTAAATCAAGAGAGCGTGTGTCTGCCAAATTCATGGGAATAGTAGCTGTAATGGAAGAAGGAGGAAGTGGGGAAATAAATCCCTGTTATTATTATTTATGTTGCAATAGCATTGACAGGTCTAAACCATGGTCAGAGCCGCAGTGTGCTAGGCCCTGTAGAAACATGGCAAGAAATGATGGTCCTTACCCCAAGAAGCATATACGCTAACGCTCCTCCTGTTAAATCAGGGTGCCAGACTGGGGGGGTCGTTGGTTTGAGTTTGGTATAATGACTCCTGTACGCAAAGGAAAAGGGCTTCTTCATCTGAGGGAGACCAGAAGGGCTTTACCTGTCAGGAGGATTCTCTTGGCAACCAGCAGTGTGAAGTCCAGGCTGTTGAGGGCAAGGACGTTGTAGAGGACAATGGCCCAGAAGTTTGCAGCCCCGAAGATCCCTCTAATCCGCCGAGACATCGGCTCTGACATGTTGGCCTGCCCGGTGAAACAGAGGGATAGGAGTGTAAGGGGAGAGCGCTGCCTGCTAAGGGGAGTGGGATTTTTCTTAGCTGTGCTCTCTGAGAGCCCGTCTTTCTATCTCAGGTTCCACGACTGTGGTATCCGAACACCAGGCCATCTTTAGCCTCAGAGCATCCCCGTGAGGTACAATCGTGCTATTACCCCCATTATACAGATGGGGAACTGAGGTGTGCAGAGACTAAGGCCTCACTCCCACTGAGTTCAGTGGGCCCAAGATCATACAGGGAATCTGTGGTAGAGCAGGGAATCGAACCCAGGTGCAAACAACCTGAACCAGCCTTCCTTTCTAGTCTTGTCGCTCCTCTCTCTGGCCCATTCGTTGTCTCCCTCCATTTGGCACTCAGGCTCCCAATTCTGCCAGGTGTTGAGCCGTGAAGTCTGTGGGAGCTGGGGGCACTCAGCACCTTCCAGGAGGGACTCCCGGGACTAGGGCTGCTAACCCTCCAGGATCGGCCTGGAGTCTCCAGGAATTAAAGATTAACCTTGAATTAAAGATGATGTCATGTGAGTCAATCTCCAGGAATATGCCCAACCAAAATTGGCAGCCCTACTTGGGACTGGGCCAGCTGCCCACAAAGATCTGCTCTGTGTAAAGTGCCCATAGCAGAGTGAGGATCCCCCTCGCTAATGGACGGTAGCGTGGGGCAACCAGGCTAATGCGTGAGCTGAGCCAGCCCGAGGCCACCACCTTCCATTCTGCGAGCACCAGCCTGCAATGGCGTTTGGTGCTCCGGACGGGATGGAGCCAGGATGGAGCTGGGGCAGCCGAGTCTGGCCAAGAGAGCAGAGACCCTAAGTAAATTTCATTGTGCTTCATGCTGGCTCGTGCCCATGGCTGACGTGGTCACTCTCATTTTCCTTACGCCCTTCCCCCTGCCTCACGGCTGCCTTTGCCCCTCTCTCCTTCCTCTCCTGTGGCTGCCTGGGCCGTGGAGCTCTCTCCACCTCTCATAGCCACCTTGCCAAGCAAACCCTCCCCATTTCAGTGACCCCCACACCTGTCCTAGCCTGGATTATACCCCTGGGTCGTGTCCTGAGTTAGACTGTAGGCTTATCAGGACAGGGAGGCTGATGGGAGGGGAAGAATTCAGCATCTCCCGTCATCAGGCAGGCAGACAGTCCAGGTTCTCTCCATACTATAGCTACGTTGTTCTGCGATTCCTTCGGTGGGACAGGGCTGCTTTGCCACCATCTCTCCTGGTCTCCAGAGAGGGAGCCTGGCCTGCAGAGGGGGGCATGGCTGGGATGTTGCTACATGTGGCTGATCTCCAGTTGCTGGAATGGTTTCCTGGGGCCATGGGCAGTCATGTGTAGAATGCAACAGCGTTTAGGCTCCGTTCGCAGCCACGGATCCCAGGACTGGGGGAGCACAAGGATGTGTTAAAACTTTTCCTCCGGTCCTGCACTGAGTCCCACTCAGGTAGACAAGGGAACGACCCAATGTTTGCAAAGTGCGTACTAGATGATGGGAGGGATTTTTTGCCTCTCCTGTGCACCTTAGTAATAGGAGGCTGCTTTGAGGCACGCTGCTATGGGCACGATCCTTTGCCATGATTGTTATTAGCACTGGCTGGAAGCTGTTAAGATTTAGAAAAACCTAAAGCCCCATGACAATAGCAGAATGTGATAGTCACTTGCACATAATCATCAGTGCCGCTGCTGTGACTGGAGACGGGAAGTGGTTTTTACAGCAATCTTCAAAGAGAACTAGAAATCCCAGGACCCTTGGAGCTGAGAAGTATGGTGCTTTGGGCATTAAGATTTCTCTGGCTTTGTGGGTTATAATCTGGGTACAAGTTCAATTTGAAGAAGCAAGGGGATGGTTAGCTCTGAAGTGTTTCTTTGAAGCGCGTTGGTGTCAGGGCCAATGGTTTAGGTTTGGTAAAAACAACAGAAATGTTTCCGTGATGTGATTTCTTGCATCTTTCCCAGCAGCACCCTCCTACTGGCCACTAGCTCCCAGATTTAGATGGGGGTCACTGGTCTTTAGAACGGAGCAAAAAATGGCATTTCAGACCTGCAGGAAATTCCAATATTTCGATGTTTGTTTTCATCCCAGATCGGGATAAAAAGTTGAAATGTCAAAAAAAAAAAAAGTGCAGAATGAAAAAGGGTTCTGGAAAAATTCCATGCGGACACATTCAATGTTTTGTTTCTGCTGGGCATTAACTTTACTTCCACCTGAGTCGCTGTGGGTGCTTCAGGGGTTGTAGTTCTGGGTCCCTCGACGCCCTCTCCATTTTCCCCTAGGGGAAGCTCCAGTTCTGTGGCTGGAATAACTCTCCCCTGAAGCACCGCAGCAGCTCAGGTGGGCTTTGGATCAGGCTCTGGGGGGAGGGAATTTGGATTTTGTCTGTGCATGTGGCTGCTCATGAAGGTGAAGGACTTGGAGCACGAAGGCTGCTCCTTGTTGGTAATCCCAGCAGAAAGGCCATGGACTCTATGGCCATGGACTGAGCTGCCCTCCCTGCCCTAGCGGTGATCCCTTCAGCTCTACCAGCCTTTCAAAACCAAAATGAGGGTGATCTGAAGTACCCAAAGGGCTTTCGGTGGGAGGGATGGGGCTGTCACCCCTTCCCAGCCAAAGATGGGGAATGTTCCTGTGTTGCGGTATATAGACCCTACGAGAGAACGGACACTAAGGCTACGTCTACGTAGCTCATGGCAGCAAGACACCTAGCCCGGGACGACAGCCTCAGGCTGGCTCTACTGCGCGAAAATCAGCTGTGTAGACATTGTGGCTTGGGCTCTGAAGCCTAAGGAGGGGGTGGGTGTCAGACTCTGAGCTCTAGACTGAGAGACAGCATTTACACAGCTGTTTTTAGCACGGTAGCGCGAGCCTGAGTCTGTTGACCCCCACGATGGGATGCTCATGTAGACATACCATAAAGGGTTAAAAAAGGGAGTGGTCACCTCCCCAGCTGCACCTATGGATCAGCTACAGACAGGGGGGATCAAAGGCTGCAGCCCAGCCAGAACAGGGGGCTGGAGATCCAGAAAGCCCCAGGGTAGGGGCTCCATGGGGTCAGACAGGAGGAAGCTGCCCAGGAAAACCAGTTCTCTGCCAGAAGGGATTTGAAAAGATTATCAGGCAGGAGCAACCGTCAAGGCCATGAGGTAGGAAGCAGCCCAGGGAAGCAGTAGAAGATTTATGTAAACAAGTCCCGGACTGCATCACCCAGGGTCCTTGGGCTGGGACCTAGAGGAGAGGGCAGCCCTGGGTCCTCCTCCTAGCCCCACACAGAGTAGAGACTGCTGAGAACCCTGACCAGGGATGGCAACAATAACAGGAATTCTCAACTTTGCCTTTGTGTTCCTGCTTTAACTTACTTCATTCCTGCCCTGTTGAAGAAAGAAGGGAAGACACCAGTAAAGGGGGCAGCCCCCAAAAGAGGGGATAAGAAGAGAGGCCCCAGGCCGAAAGCCCAAACTCCTGGGACTACTGAGAGAAGGTCCATTAAAGAGACGGGAAGGACTTTGGGTGGGGCCAGACTCCTTTCAGTCCTGAAATGGGAGAGACGCAAGTAACCCAGCCGGAGAACTGGGGTTACAGACGCAGTCTGCTGGATATAGGTTCCATCCCTGAACAAACTAAGGGAAACCGAGGCAGGGACGACAGCAGTACCGTGGCAGACTGCCAGGGAGTGCGGCAGTGTTGCAGATCCTCAGTTACAGCTCCCCATTTGATCGGAAATCTAAAATGTTGTATGAAGCCAGCGTTTTGGGCCCCGGGTGTAAACTGGTACAGCTCCCCTGAAGTCACACGTGTTCTTATCCATCTGTCACCCCAAACCAGATGATCCAACCCACTTGACGGCAGGTTGCCATTGAGTTTCTTACCTCCAGGCTGCCAAAGGGCTCCATCTGGAAACACTTCTGCACCCAGAGCTCGAAGTTGAGTCCAAAGCAGTTGCAGACAGACCAGATGTAAACGATCTCGCAGGGGCCCAGCCACAGGGTGGTGACAGCGAAGGTGCAGATGGTGGCCCGAAGCTCCTTCACAACAGCATCGTGGTTCTCTCCAAGGTGATCGTACACATACCTAGGGGGCAATAGGATCAGTATTGTTTAGTGGAGATCTGCATTGTATTCCTGGTTCAGCTACTGGTCTGTTGGATGACCTTGGGCCATAGGCGCCGACACTGGGGGTGCTCCGGGGTTGGAGCCCCCAAGGGGGAAAAATAGTGGCTGCTCAGCACCCACCAGCCACAGCTGTCTGGCGGCCCAGGGAGGGGCTTGGGGAAGGGTGGAGAGCAGCAAGCAGCTGGTGGGCAGGGACCTTGGGGAGGAGGCAGAGTGGGGGCAGGCAGTGGCGGAATGAGGGTGGGGCCTTGGGGGCCGAGGCGGAGTGGGAGTGGGGGCTTGGGGCAGAGCAAGGGGGGGTGGATCACTGGTGGGGAAAACTTAAACTTGGTGCTTTTGCCTTGGGCAAGTCTTGTCACCCCTCTGTGCCTCAGTTTCCCCATCTGTAAAATGGGGGTGGTGGTCCTGGCCCTCCTTTGTGCTTTGGGAGCCAGGGATGGAAAGTGCTGTGTAAGAGCTCATTGTTGTTGTTTTCACTCCAGCCCCTGGGCTAGAGCAGCAGCTCTGCAGCTTGAACAGAGAATTCCTCCCTGCGTTACTCTATGGAGAGCGTTGGCTTCCAACCAAGTTACTCCAGGACTGTCTTCTGCAGGCATTTTGTCTCCTGGGGATTGTACGGGAGGAGGAAGAATTTGTAGGGGTGCCCTGGCAATGAAAGAGTTACATCTGCTGGGGAGTAAATGGTGGGGAGCTGGGGGTGGCTGCCGTCTGGCACTGCGAGGGTTACACCCTGCTGTGGGGCAACTGGGAGGAGAGCCAGTAGGGAATCACTAAGTCTTTTCATGGGGGTTTGCCCTGGGGATGGGATTCTGCAGCAGGAGGGGCCGGGGCAGTGTTACTTGGGGGGCTGACAGGACGGTGTATGGGAAACCTCTAGCAATGAGTATGTATCGTATCACCGTAGTACAAGCCACTACAAAGCCCCTCTCGCTCTTCTCTCGCAAGGATATGGGTTTTACGATATACAGTTATTGTGACACCTCTTCCTAGGGGAGGCCACGTGCTTGGTTTTTGACCAGAAAGGTGGGTTGAAAAGGGAACCTGATAGTGTCCAGTCAGATCTACTGACTGGACACACAAAGTCCAGTTAATGTGGGAGGGGGTGGTGGGGAGGTGCCGGGTCATTACCCACGCCAGCCCCTACTCAGCCGGGGCCGCCTCCTACCTGCATTGGGCGGCTGCAGTTCCCAGCCCCGGCTCTGCAGATGAATCCCTTCCAACCCCAGCAGGGGAGAGAGGGGAATAGCAACGAGCGACGGGGGACAGGGGAATAGGAGGAGATGTTTGCGGGGTCTTGGGGGGGACGAGGCGGGGCTGGGACGGGGCCTCAGGGGGACAATTCAGGGTGGGGAAGGTTCCGGCACTCCTGCTGGAGTGTCCAGTTTTTAAATATTACAAAGTTTGCAACCCTACCACCTCGCCATGTATGAACCATTTACCAGGCTCCCTGGTGCACAAACATTTAATCACAGACCACTGACACTCCTCGCACAGTCACTAGCGTGTTATTGTTACTGAAAACAGCTGAAAGGCTGAGGAAGACATGGATGCAGCATAAGCCTTGGGATATGGTCAGAATGAGGTAACCAGAGATTTGGGGGGGGGGGGGGGGCTGGATTTGGTGGAGTGAGAGAGAATCAGATTGGAGGCGAGCCGGGATAGAATTGTTCAGCAAAAAGGTTTGCGACAAGTTCTGGGTGGTGGTTCGTGTTGGTTCTTATTGTCTCCAAACCAATTGGCTCAGCTCTTTTTTAAAAACTTTTTTAAAAACCAGTCTTTAAAAAGACTGCCTGGATCACAGCTTAGGGAGCTGATCAGCAAAGAGATGAGAACTGAGATGCTTTAGGATTCTCTGTGACCAGAGTGAATAATGCTTAACATCCTTCTGCCGTTGAGAGCCAGTTACATTGCTATTCAGGGAGTCAGTCAGACCATGGAAGAGAAGGCCCCAAACCCCAGTGGAGATGACAGACCTCCAAAGAAGACTTACTTGCATAGCCAGTCGTTAATCCCTCTGTCGAAGTGCCTAAAATACAGATAGGTGAAATGAGAGAAAAACGTTAACATGGGAAGCGTTAACAATTGCATTATATTACATCTTCATTCAAAGACATCTGCTCTCACTTGCACCCATTTTACACTGGTGTAATGCCATTGAACTTACTCCCGATTAACCAGTTTGTCTGCCAGGCGCAGAATACCAGTGTTAACTTTAACAGTCTCCGATGCAAATGTTTCACCAAAGCATCTGATTTTGCAGTTACTTCTCTGCAAACGCCACTGAAGTGAACGGGCCACACTGGGACCTGGGCGTAAGCAGATGCCTCTTCCAGAGCCATCTCTGGGCCACTGACTTCAGTGATATAAATAGTGATGTAAGCTACATTTTGAAGTGGGCCAGAAAAGGGGGGTAATTCTCCTTTCACACCACTGTAACACTATGAATAGTTGGGAACAATCCGACGTTATCCTGACGGATCCACCATTGAAGCCGGAGGTGGGAAAGGTTTCGTAGTTCACTGGCTGAATGTACCTCTCGGGGAAGGACGGTTTTCTGCTTTTCCTATTGTCTAGTTTTAAAAATGTCATAGGTAATGGGACTTCCACCTCTTCCCTTTGGAAGCTGTTCCACACGATAATACATCTCCTTGTCGGGAAGTTCTCTCTGATATTCAGCCTACATGTCCCTTCTCTTCTGTCCATCCCATTACTCCTGCTTACATCCCCCTGGACAGCACTCAATAATTTCTCTCCATCCTATGTGTTTACTGGTATCAGTAGGCAGGGGTAATGGGCCAGATCCTCAGCTTGTGTAAATCAGTCTAACTCCACAGACTTGAGCAGAGAAATGACTGTTGACACCAGCTGAGGATCTGGGCCTACGGCCACATCTATCTAACTAAAAGAAAAGGAGTATTTGTGGCACCTTAGAGACTAACCAATTTATTTGAGCATGAGCTTTCGTGAGCTACAGCTCACTTCATCAGATGCATACTGTAGCTCACGAAAGCTCATGCTCAAATAAATTGGTTAGTCGCTAAGGTGCCACAAGTACTCCTTTTCTTTTTGCGAATACAGACTAATACGGCTGTTACTCTGAAATCTATCTAACAGGTAACATGTAGCATATGATCATTCTCCCTTCCTTTGCAACCTTAGCCAATAAGATCTTGGGATTATTTGACCAACTGGTTGCAAGGAGAGAGAAATGACAAAGCCATGTTCCTTCTCAGTATATTTCCTTTGGACTGACTGGATGAGTCTCCTGCTGCCTGGGTCCATTAACATTTTAGATGCACTCACGTTTCTGCAAAGACGTAGAGCATGGTGATGCATTTCGGGGGCTGCGGCGGGTCCAGGTGATCCAACCTAGCAATGGTGTTGATAATTCCAAACATCACAGCAGCTTTCACCCAGTCATACACCAAGTTAGAGTAGGCCAGGCCGGCTGTATGGTACATAGCAAAAAAAGGAGTAAAGAGAACTGCCCAGTGAGAGGCAGGCAAACAGTAGCATGATCTAATATTAACATGAGAGCTCTGCAGAAGACAGAAGTTCTGTTTAGCGAAGGATTTTGTGATTTCGAAATCTGGCTTCGTGCTTAATAAGAACAGACCCCCAGAGTTTTTGAAATTCTCTGGAAAGGAAAATTCAGAACAAAAACCATTTTGCGTCATTTGAAACGTGTTTCAAGACTGCCCTTTTTATTTTCTACTATGATACCCTACAAAATAAAAAAAATTGAAATGAAAAGTGGTTTCAAACCAAAAAGTTGAAATGTTTCGTTTGGAACATATCAAAATGGGACGTTTTCATAGTGTCAGAACTCCTCCCCCTCCCCCCCAGTTTTCTTCCAAACCAAAATTCCGGTGAAACTGACCCAATTTCACAAAGTGTTTTTATTTAGATGCACCTGCAAATTCTGACAGAATATGCATTTAACCCGCTCTAGTTAAGACAAGGTGGCTCTCTTTTCCTCTGGGGTCCAGACCTCATATAGAAGTAACTTGGATTGTGAGCTCTTTTGAGCAGGGATTGTCTTTTTGTTGTGAATTTGTATGGCACCTAGCACCACGGGGTCCTGGTCCGTGACTGCGGTTCCTAGTCACTGCAATAATACGTTAATAATAATAATTAATAATTAATAATAGGCTTAGGACTCTGCTATTTCCTCTGAGCTAGCAGACCTGGTCTTTTCAACTCAAGCAGTAGAGGCTTGTGCTTTTATATCTAAAACTCCTGGATTTGGTTCCTGCATATGATCCATCGAGGAGAATGGTTATAATAGCACCTGCCAGCCATCTCAGCACCGGTATCAGCGGTTAACACAGGCATCACACTTTAAAACAAACCAAAGTTTGTTTTTATTCCATTCTCAAACCTTCCCATAAGTTCAGAGGCTGAGCTTTGACCACATTCTGGTCTCAGAAAGCACCATGGCAAGTGCACCTTCCACCAGAAATGTACCTCCAGGCTCAGCCAGGGGCAAGTTTTCTCTTTATCTGGTTGTTGCCCGTGGCGCTTGAGTCAAGGCTCTGCCTCCTGTGACACCTCAGCCTGTGTCCACACACCCACATAACAGGCCCGATTCTGCTCCCGGTCACATCAGTGCGGATCTGGAGCCACTCCACTGAAGTCCTCTGCGTTTTACCCTCTGGTGGCCTCGTGCTCAAGCTGGCGGGGCTGAGACCAGAATCTCAGACTCTGGCCCCGCGAATACAGAGTCACGATAAACAGTGGGGAAGCCGTTGTTGAACACGACAGTGGGATACTTTGACAGTGTCTCTTGTTGTCTTAGAACTTTGGCCCAGGCGCACCCTGGCCAAAACGTTCATACGTGGCCACTAATTCTGGGTTACCGGGTGCACCGTTCGAGACACCTTGGGGCTGATTTTCAGAGGTCCTGAGCTCCCACGATTCTCACTGAGATCAATGGGAGCTGCTGGGTGCTCAGCACTTCTGCATACCAGGGCCTTTTTACTTTAGCTGCCTAAATAATGATTTAGCTGCCCAACTTCAAGCATCCACGGTTAACCATTTTGGCCTTGATTTATCTTCCCTTATTACATGACATTACTTAGGCACATGAATAAAAATATTAGTTAACATTTCAGACTCGAGATGTTCCTAAACCTGCTAAAATCAGAGACGGCCAATAAGCAACTAAGGGCCAGGAATGAAAGGTGGTTCTCTGGGTCACCCACCTAAAGCCCAGTCCGAGAGCCGAGTCACGAACTTCACGTCCGCAGGAAGGGTCAAGATGTAGAAGAAGTGGAAAAACACATCCACAGCGACGATCGCTCCCAGGTGGAGAAAAGCATGGACGCGAATGTTCCACATCTCATTGTCTTTGCGTCTCAGCTCGCTGGTGCTTACCTGTTGGGAAGACGAGCATGGGAAGGGTTGAATTGAAAGGGACGCATTTGCTATGCTACCCAGAGAATGTGCTGAGAGTAAAACAGCCACCTTTGGCCATCTCTAGTAGAATTTCCCCAGCCTGCCTGAAGCCTTGTCTACACTGGGGTTTTGCCCCAGTTTGAGCCATCGGTGGCCGCTGTTGGTGCATCTGCACCAATGCAAATGCCGAGTGTCCACAGGGTAACCTGCTAAAAGTTGATACTAATGCAGTTTAACCCCACTGTCAAGCAGTCCATTGATGCAAAATGGCAGTTTTGCCTGTCTGCATTGGCAATGGGTGCGGCTGAGCTCTGACGACTATGGCGAGGGCAAATCCAAGCACAGAGGGAATGACTCCTTTTGGACAGAGCGGGTCATTTGTAGGCTACGGCCTTGCTGGTGTGTGAGAAACAGCAACAGAGCTGCTGATACGCTCTTCTGGGCAGGGACTGCGTCGTTCAGTTCTGACGGGGGCAGTGCACTCCCATGGCACAAACACAACGAAATGGAAACAATACATCATTCACTGTAAGGACGGTCTTGAGTTTTTTATTTCGTCAGTGATCTGGAAAAAGGGGATGAACTGGTGATCTCGAGGGAAATGCCACAACACGGAGAACTATTTGAGGGGGACTAAGTGCTTAAAGGGATTGGTTAAAGCTTAACCTCAGACCTAGATTGTGGAAGACTCTCTGCATGGGTAGGAATGAGGCAAGGGACACACACAGCCCTGCATGCCCGTTGCAAGGGCCAGTCACAGTAATGATTCTTACACTCAAAAGAGCATGGTGACAAGGCAGGAAATATACTGAGAAGGAACATGGCTTTGTCATTTCTCTCTCCTTGCAACCAGTTGGTCAAATAATCCCAAGATCTTATTGGCTAAGGTTGCAAAGGAAGGGAGAATGATCATATGCTACATGTTACCTGTTAGATAGATTTCAGAGTAACAGCCGTGTTAGTCTGTATTCGCAAAAAGAAAAGGAGGACTTGTGGCACCTTAGAGACTAACCAATTTATTTGAGCATGAGCTCAAGGCAAGGCAGCAGGGAGAAAGCAGCCTCCGAGCTCCCCTCCATGTGCTCCCTACACAGGCTAGCTGGTTGGGCATGACAGTGCAGGGGGTACACAGTGATCTGTGTGCAAGAAAACAGCAAGGAGTCTGGTGGCACCTTAAAGACTAACACATTTATTTGAGCATAAGCTTTCGTGGGTAAAGACTCCACTTCTTCAGATGCATGGAGTGAAAATTACAGATGCAGGCATAAATATACTGGCACATGAAGAGAAGGGAGTTACCTTACAAGTGGAGAACCAGTGTTGACAGGGTCAATTCAATCAGGGTGGATATGGTCTACTCCCAATAATTGTTGAGGAGGTGTCAATTCCAGGAGAGGGAAAGTTGCTTTTGTAGTGAGCCAGCAACTTCCAGTCCCTGTTCAAGCCCAAATTAATGGTGTTAAGTTTGCAAATGAATTGTAGCTCTGCAGTTCCTCTTTGAAGTCTGTTTTTGAAGTTTTTTGGTTGCAGGATGGCTACTTTTAAATCTGTTATAGAATGTCCAGGGAGAGTGAAGTGTTCTCCCTCTGGCTTTTGTATGTTACCGTTCCTGATGTCCGATTTGTGTCCATTTATTCTTTTACGTAGGGACTGTCCGGTTTGGCCAATGTACATGGCAGAGGGGCATTGCTGGCACATGATGGCGTATATCACATTAGTAGATGTGCAGGTGAATGAGCCCCTGATGGTGTGGCTGATATGGTTGGGTCCTATGATGGTGTCGCTAGAGTAGACATGGGGACAGAGTAGGCAATGGGGTTTATTACAGGGATAGGTTCCTGGGTTAGTGGTTCTGTTGTGTGGTGTGTGGTTGCTGGTGAGTATTTGCTTCAGGTTGGGGGGCTGTCTGTAAGCGAGGACTGGCCTGTCTCCCAAGGTCTGGGAGAGTGAGGGATTGTTTTCCAGAATAGGTTGTAGATCGTTGATGATGTGCTGGAGAGATTTGAGCTGGCAGCCGTACGTGATGGCCAGTGGTGTTGTGTTATTTTCCTTGTTGGGCCTGTCCTGTAGTAGGTAACTTCTGGGTACCCGTCTCGCTCTGTCAATCTGTTTCCTCACTTCCCCAGGTGGGTACTATAGTTTTAAGAATGCTTGATAAAGCTGCAGAGCTACAATTCATTTGCAAATTTAACACCATTAATTTGGGCTTGCATAGGGACTGGGAGTGGCTGGCTCCCTACAAAAGCAACTTTCCCTCCTCCTCATCAGTTATTGGGAGTGGACCACATCCACCCTGACTGAATTGGCCGTGTCACCACTGGTTCTCCACTTGTAAGTTAACTCCCTTCTCTTCACGTGCCAGTATATTTATGCCTGTGTCTGTAATTTTCACTCCATGCATCTGAAGAAGTGGGGTTTTTTACCCACGAAAGCTTATGCCCAAATAAATCTGTTAGTCTTTAAGATGCCACCGGACTCCTCGTTGTTTTTGTGGATACAGACTAACACAGCTACCCCTCTGATACTTCTGTACCCCAAGCTGCTCTGGCAAGCACAGTCCTGGCTGGTCCTCCTGCTGGGACAGGGTGACTTCACTCTGACCCTCTGCTTCAGTGGGCTTTTTAGAATGGCCATTGCACCATGTGCATGTTCCCTGACAGCAGTTTCACTGTCGTGCAGCGAGTGTTGTAATAAAGGAAGGGAAGGGCTGGAAGCCCCGTCAGCACACTGGACAAGGCCCTCCGGAATCCAGAGCAGGGGAGAATCCTGCATCAGTTGGGGCTGCTCTTTCCCCTCTCTGATTTCGGGGGCTCACTGGTGTGCTCTGCAGTAACAGTCGGTGCTATTCCTCCCAGTCCCTGCAGCCTCCCTTGAATATTGGAATATAATAATGATCATGACAAGTGTTTAGGATTATGCCTTGGCCCTCAGCAGCTCCGTAAAATTGCTGCTGAATAAGAAATCTGCTTATATTCACTACGATTTCTTCATTCCCCATGGGGCAGGAGTTCTCGGAAAGCACTTTGGCGGCAGCTGTAATAGCCCAATCGACAGAAACAGATGATTTCCAAGGATTAAAGCATTGGCCAGCATCGCTTGAGTATGTTACTCTCACTCTGCCTTTGATATCGGCCTGCAAGCAGTCAGGCTGTCAGGAAATGAAGAGGCTTCCAAGCATAGGACCTGAGAAGGCACTGGAGTTTAATCCGGCGGGGATCAGCTGTTACTGGCTGGTTATCCCAGGCAGCTGTCATTTCTCCCCTCTAACAACGGGTTCTGGGACATTGAGGTCTAAGAGGAAACATCTGTGACGCAATACAAGGGGCTTCAGCGAATCACAAGGGCCTCCGCTTATCTCTGTTTCCAAAGCCATCCCTACGCAGTGTCGCGGGCTGGGCGTTGGGCTGGATGGAACTCCTGACTCAGCGTTCCCATGGATACCGCACGCAACATCCTTCCAGGTGATTCATCCCACTGCGGGATGAAGGTCAGCTGCCTTCTATTTGCGCTCAGGGACAGTGCAGAGCCTAGCTGAGAGGAAGGCTGGTGCAGCGGTTAGGACTCCAGTGTAGGAGGTAGCAGACTGGGGTTGAGTCCCTGAGCCACCACAAACTTCCAGTCTGACCTTGGACAATTCACTTAGCCGCTCTGTGCCTCAGTTTCCCCCTCCGTACAATGGGAATAGTAGCCCTGCCCTGCCTCTCAGGGGTGCTGTGACAGCGCATTAAAGAGTGTGAGGCCAGCAGAGGTCATGTTAACTGTGGCCATATAAGCCCTTTCAATAGATTATCAGCGTGGAGATGGTACCAGTGCCAGTGACTGACAAAGACCCTGTTTTCACTTGCTTTGGGCTGAAATTTGCCACACAGGGCGTCGGCCTCAGGCTGAGTGACTTCCGGAAAGTGTCGGCTCACATGGCTCAGCAGTTTCTCAAAATGAGGCTGGGGGGGATTGGAAATACGTCGTTTTACCCGGGGTTAAAAAATTTCTGGCGATCTTTCATTTGAGAAGCTCTAGCGCCCCCCAGCTTTGGAGCAGGCTCTAGAAATTTGACAGGAGCATGGCCTTTGCCTCAGGAAGGTGCTCCGGGCTGGGGCCGTGGGGTTTAGAGTACGGGAGGAGGATCAGGACTGGGGCGGGGGGGGTTGGGGTGCGGGAGGGGGTGAGGGCTCCGACTGGGGGTGTGGGCTCTGGGGTGGGGCCGGGGATGAGGGGTTTGGGGTACAGGAGGGGGCTCTGGGCTGGGGCCGAGGGGTTTGGAGTGCAGGAGGGGGCTCCAGACTGGAGTTTGGGTGTGGGAGGAGGCTCAGGACTGGGGCAGGGGGTTGGGGTGTGGGATAGGGTGCAGGATGCAGGCTCTGGGAGGGAGTTTTGGTGTGGGAGGTATCTCAGGGCTGGGGTAGGGGGCTGTGGCGGTGGGAGAGGGTTTGGGGTGCAGGCTCCGGGCAGCACTGGCCTCAGGGGGCTCCTGGGAAGTGGCCGGCATGTCTGTCTGGCTCCTAGGCAGAGGTGCGACCAGGCGGCTCTGTTCCCAGCCAAAGGAAGCTGTGGAGCTGGCGCTTGGGGCGGGGGGCCGTGCACAGAGCACAGAGCCCCCGTGGCCACCCCTATGCTTAGCAGCCAGAGGGAGGTGCCAGCTGCTTCCCAGGAGCCACATGGAGCTGGGCAGGCACTCTGCCTGCCCCACTGTGGGCGGTCAACCAGACTTTTAACAGCTTAAAGGCCTGGGATAGGAGATGGGCAACGACTTAACCCCAGGCTGCCTCTGAGAACCTGACAGGGAGACAAAGGAAGACTGCAAGCCCTGGAGATTAAGGGCTGATGGACTGAGCTAATTTGAGATGGATAGAGGGAGACCGGTTAGCAGAAAGCTGGGACCTCTAGAGACTGCCACAACAACAGTTGACACTGAGGCAGGGGTAGAATCCAATTCTCCAGGGTGGTATTCAACTGGATAGAATTTCCTGGGCAGGGTCTGGTGGGCAAGTGATCATGTAATTAAAGATTGACTCATTACAGATACATACAAAGGTATTTGGTATTTTCTAGCTTTTCAGTACTTGACTTTGCAACCTTAACCTTAGTTTAGGTGTTTTGTATGCAATTTTCTAAGCTGTTGAACAAGCAAACTGACCTGTCCCTGTATGCCTCTTCTCCTATCTTCCTCCCATCCAGGCTCCTATCCATCCCCAGTGCCTCCTGCCCTCTCCCCCTCTGCTCCTAACTGTCCCTCCTCCTCCACTTTTACTCCTAGCTGCTCCCTCCCCCTCTGTACCTGTTCTACTTCCCCTCTCCCACCGAGCTCCTGCCCACTTCCCTCTCTGCACCTATTCAACCCCCCATCCCCTGGTTCCGTCCCTCTCTCCATTGGTGTCCACCCACTGCTTCCCATCCAAGCAGCTGCTCCCCTCTTCTGCTCCTATCCAATCCCCCCAACCCTGGCTCCTGCCCCTTTTCCCTTCTATCCATCTCCCCACCGTGGTTCCTGCTACGGTTGCCAGGCATCCGGTTTTCAGCCGGCACGCCCGGTCAAAAAGGCACGGTACAGACACGTAGTAAAGCACAATCCTACCACTGCTGCAGGTGTAGTAGTGATAACACCCATGGGAAATTAAAATTCCCTGGTCTACACCTATCCTTACCCTGCCAGCTCTTTGGGGGAAGGGACCGAGTCTTTCTTTGATTTTTCTGATGCACCCATCCCATCTTTGGGTATTATGCAATCGTTATTATATTATTATTTGTTAGTACCAACGATATTTCAGCATCCTGCATCCCATAGATGGCGCCATTGTGCAGCCAACCGTTTCTGAAAGGGGAAATGGCGGCTGGGGTGGGAGGAGACGTCTTGCGTTTTCGGCAGCATCAAAACGTGTCGTCTGGGAGATTCTGGAGGGCTTGGTATTGCCTGGAGGGGAAGTGTTGAGCAGTAGGCCATAAGGGAGAGGAAAGTTCAGCTCTGACAAGCTGCGATGAGGTCAGGCCTTGGCAGCTTTTAGTGCATCAGGGCCTACAGCAGAGTTTGCCAGGGCTGTGGAAAAGCAGGCTTTGTGTCTGTGGGCAAGCTAGGCCCTGAATATTGCCCCATGCAGTCTCATTCATCTGAATGGAGCTGGGGAGGTGTGGCATCTAAATGGACAACTCAATGCAACAATGCACATCAAAGCCCGGCCCAAGTTTGGATAATGGGGGGGAAAGGGGGTGGTTGGGCAGATGGGAGGATTTTAGAGATGCAAGTTGCTGATGTATTAATGGGTCAAGTCCTGAGGTCCATACTCAGTTTTTATTCAGGGAAAAATCCATTGCAGTTAATGCACTTTATAAACATTAGTCAATTCAGCCTTAGAGCATCCCTGAAAGTTCCTAGATTTAAAGGCTTGAAGGGACCGTTAGACTATCTAGGCTGAGAGCTTGTCTACGCTTACAATGCTTTAGCAGCACAGCTGCACCACTGTAATGCTTCAGTGTAGACAGGACAGAGTTTGCCCACAGGAGGAATTCTCCCATCGGAGCAGGCAATCCACCTCCCTGAGAGGCGGTAGCTAGGTTGACGGAAGAATTCGTCCATTGGCCTAGCTTTGTCTACACAGGGACTTAGGTTGGCTTAACTACACCCCTCAGGGGGTGGATTTTTCACACCCCAAGCGATGTAGTTATGCCGACCTAATTTTCCAGTGTAGACCAGGCCTGAGTTAATTGGTATGACCAGTACACCCAATTTACAGGTGGATAAACTGAGAACCAGAGAGGCTAAGTGACTCCTCAGAAGTCATAGAGCCAGTTAGCGGCAGAGTCAGGAGCAGGGCTGGTTCTAAGGGTGGACAAGCAGGGCAGTTGGCCTGGGTGCCAGCTTCTGGGGGGAGGGCGGGCGGTGAACAGCTATACCACTTGTCTTTTTTTGCTCCCCTCTAACTGGCCAGCTGCATTTTGTTTTTGTTTTTCTCTGCTACTGCAAGGGGTGGGAGAGTAGGGGTGCCAAAAAAGTTTTCACCTTGGCCGGCCAAACAGCTGGGGCCGCTCCTGGCCAGAAGTGAGCCCCGGAGTCCTGACACTGTGTTCCTGGCTCCAAACATGAGCTCGCATTGCCTCCCCAAAATAGCCCTCAATGACCTGCTATCATTAACGCTATAATAAAGTGTGTAACTTGCCACGGCAAGTTCAAAATGTAATAAGGACCTTCAGGGCCAGATTTTCAGCCAGCCTCCTAAGGATAAGGGCAGAAGAATCTGTCACATGTCCATTTAGCACGGAGGTCTTGCAGGTGCAGCTGGAGAGTCTGTGGAAGATATTCAGAGGGGGTAGCCGTGTTAGTTTGTTTCAGCAAAAACAACGAGGAGTCTTGTGGCACCTATGCTCTAATAAATTTGTTAGTCTTTAAGGCGCCACAAGACTCCTCATTGTTTTTGTGGAAGATATGCTGACCTAGCTTGTTAGGCATGTATATAGGTTATTTATTTTTATATATATATATATATATATATATATATATATATATAGGTATATAGGTTATATAGGATCTAACTAGCTATGCCTTCTGCAGTCATGTGCTACTGCAGCTGTGTTTATCTCCTGCTGTATGTTTGCTGTATGCTTGTGAATTTCCCTTTATTTTCTCTAATAATCCCTCCTTTTTTTTGTTTTTAAAGGCAATACCATTGGCGAGGGGCCTTGGGGAGAAGCAACATGAACTCAGAGGAGGCTGCTCTGAAAAGAGGTAGATCTGAGCACTTGATCCAGGGTGAAGGACCACTTCCTCCTTAAATAAAAGGAAGCTGCTGGGCTCCGTGCAGGAAGCACTGGGTGAAATTCTATGCCTTTTGCTATGCAGGAGGTTGGACTAGATGATCTTGATGGTTCCTTTGGGTTTTTTGAGTCTGTGAACCAGTCTGCAGGGGATGAAACAAAACGGCACTGACATAGGCCAGCATGGGTGTGGGGTAAATCTAAAAATGTAGGGGTCATGAGATTTGGTGGCACTGAATAATTAAAAGGCTTAATTACAGCGTCACATGGAATGTCGGGCCAATTTCTGCTCTCCGTGACACCACTGCACAGATGGAGTAATTCCACTGGTATCAGTCAGCCAATTCTGGATTTACCCCAGTGAAAACGAGCGCAGGATGTGGTCATAGAATCATAGAATATAAGGTTTGGAAAGGGCCTCAGGAGGTCATCTAGTCCAACCCCCTGCTCAAAGCAGGACTAATCCCCAACTAAATTATCCCAGCCATGGCTTTGTCAAGCCTGACCTTAAAAACTTCTAAGGAAGGAGATTCCACCACCTCCCTAGGTAACGCATTCCGGTGTTTCACCACCCTCCTAGTGAAAAAGTTTTTCCTAATATCCAACCTAAACCTCCCACACTGCAACTTGAGACCATTACTCCTTGTTCTGTCATCTGCTACCACTGAGAACAGTCTAGATCCATCCTCTTTGGAACCCCCTTTCAGGTAGTTGAAAGCAGCTATCAAATCCCCCCTCATTCTTCTCTTCCGCAGACTAAACAATCCCAGTTCCCTCAGCCTCTCCTCATAAGTCATGTGTTCCAGCCCCCTAATCATTTTTGTTGCTCTCCGCTGGACGTTTTCCAGTTTTTCCACATCCTTCTTGTAGTGTGGGGCCCAAAACTGGACATAGTACTCCAGATGAGGCCTCACCAATGTCGAATAGAGGGGGACAATCACGTCCCTTGATCTGCTGGCAATGCCCCTACTTATACATCCCAAAATGCCATTGGCCTTCTTGGCAACAAGGGCACACTGTTGACTCATATCCAGCTTCTCGTCCACTGTAACCCCTAGGTCATTTTCTGCAGAACTGCTGCCTAGCCATTCGGTCCCTAGTCTGTAGCGGTGCATGGGATTCTTCTGTCCTAAGTGCAGGACTCTGCACTTGTCCTTGTTGAACCTCATCAGGTTTCTTTTGGCCCAGTCCTTTAATTTGTCTAGGGCCCTCTGTATCCTATCCCTACCCTCCAGCGTATCTACCTCTCCTCCCAGTTTAGTGTCATCTGCAAACTTGCTGAGAGTGCAATCCACACCATCCTCCAGATCATTTATGAAGATATTGAACAAAACCGGCCCCAGGACCGACCCTTGGGGCACTCCACTTGATACCGGCTGCCAACTAGACATGGAGCCATTTATCACTACCCGTTGAGCCTGACAATCTAGCCAGCTTTCTACCCACCTTATAGTGCATTCATCCAGCCCATACTTCTTTAACTTGCTGGCAAGAATACTGTGGGAGACTGTGTCAAAAGCTTTGCTAAAGTCAAGGAATAACATGTCCACTGCTTTCCCCTCATCTACAGAGCCAGTTATCTCGTCATAGAAGGAAATTAGATTAGTCAGGCATGACTTGCCCTTGGTGAATCCATGCTGACTGTTTCTGATCATTTCCTCTCCTCTAAGTGCTTCAGAATTGATTCCTTGAGGACTTGCTCCATGATTTTTCCAGGAACTGAGGTGAGGCTGACTGGCCTATAGTTCCCAGGATCCTCCTCCTTCCCTTTTTTAAAGATGGGCACTACATTAGCCTTTTTCTAGTCACCCGGGACTTCCCCAGATCGCCATGAGTTTTCAAAGATAATGGCCAATGGCTCTGCAATCACATCTGCCAACTCCTTTAGCACTCTCAGATGCAGCGCATCCGGCCCCATGGACTTGTGCTCGGTCAGCTTTTCTAAATAGTCCCGAACCACTTCTTTCTCCACAGAGGGCTGGTCACCTCCTCCCCATGCTGTGCTGCCCAGTGCAGGAGTCTGGGAGCTGACCTTGTTCGTGAAGACAGAGGCAAAAAAAGCATTGAGTACATTAGCTTTTTCCACATCCTCTGTCACTAGGTTGCCTCCCTCATTCAGTAAGGGGCCCACACTTTCCCTGACTTTCTTCTTGTTGCTAACATACCTGAAGAAACCCTTCTTGTTACTCTTAACATCTCTTGCTAGCTGTAACTCCAGGTGTGATTTGGTCTTCCTGATTTCACTCCTGCATGCCTGAGCAATATTTTTATACTCTTCCCTGGTCATTTGTCCAATCTTCCACTTCTTGTAAGCTTCTTTTTTGTTTTTAAGATCAGCAAGGATTTCACTGTTAAGCCAAGCTGGTCACCTGCCATATTTACTATTCTTTCTACACATCGGGATGGTTTGTCCCTGTAACCTCAATAAGGATTCTTTAAAATACAGCCAGCTCTCCTGGACTCCTTTCCCCCTCATGTTATTCTCCCAGGGGATCCTACCCATCTGTTCCCTGAGGGAGTCAAAGTCTGCTTTTCTGAAGTCCAGGGTCCGTATTCTGCTGCTCTCCTTTCTTCCCTGTGTCCCCTGTGTCGACGTCACATCATATCACATTTTCAATCTTGCACAGGAGAACTTATGTGGCAGCAGCTGTGCAGGTTGCAAATGGTGTTTGACTGGGAGTTCCCCAGGGATAGTAATTCGTGGATGTGTGAGGTTGGCCTTGGATCTGGCAGTCGGTGTCATATCTGCTTTGCGTGGAAGTGAGAAAGAACGGACCGTAGATGTCAGGTGGGTTGAGCATACGCTTTGGGAGGAACACTAGAATTAACTTGGAGAAGTTATTTACTGCACTGTGTGTCACTTATTGGAGACAGATAAGGCTCAGCCCTGTAAGATGCAAACTGAGCATCATCAGTTCCTATTGACTTCATTAGCAGATGAGGGTGCAACGAAACCTCTCATCGACAGGGTTTGAACCCAGAACCTTATGCATCAAAACGCAGATCTCTACCTTTGGAGACAAAATGTAGCTCTGTTAGCTGGCAGCAACATCAGGCTGTTCTCCTCAATGGTGGGTCACCCCCTAGAGTGAGCTACAACACCTAATTATGTTACCAGGGCACTCAGCACTTCACAGGAAGTGGTGCAGACTGAGAAAACAGCTAGGTGGCTGAGATTTGGCCACTTACGTGATGAAGCATAAGGCTGTCTGTAAACAACGTGGCCTGAACACACGAGTCCAGTGACAATGTCGTCACTATGCAGTGCCATGTTGAATCGGCAAGATCGGCATTCTGGTTTAGTCTTCAAAACTAAAGAGACACTGTCAAGATGCAAAAGACATTTTTGCCTGCATCTCTAATACAGTACAGGGTGATAAAAGGGAAGAGTTTGTTTAGCCATTTATTCTGTTTTATGGTATGAACGTCACTCCACTTAGGCAATGAGGATACACTAGTTGGTTTCACTTTCTAGGTTTCAGAGTAACAGTCGTGTTAGTCTGTATTCGCAAAAAGAAAAGGAGTACTTGTGGCACCTTAGAGACTAACCAATTTATTTGAGCATAAGCTTTCGTGAGCTACAGCTCACTTCAGCGGATGCATACCGTGGAAACTGCAGAAGACATTATATACACAGAGACCATGAAACAATACCTCCTCCCACCCCACTCTCCTGCTGGTAATGGCCCAACTTGATTATTATACACATTGTAAGGAGAGTGATCACTTTAGATAAGCTATTACCAGCAGGAGAGTGGGATGGGAGGAGGTATTGTTTCATGGTCTCTGTGTATATAATGTCTTCTGCAGTTTCCACAATATGCATCCGATGAAGTGAGCTGTAGCTCACGAAAGCTTATGCTCAAATAAATTGGTTAGTCTCTAAGGTGCCACAAGTACTCCTTTTCTTTTTACTTTCTAGCTCTTCTGCCTCAGCACCAATGCGGCCACGTTTGAGTTTCCATCCCTGCAGGGAAGCATTTACCAGCCCCATGTTTTCACTGAAATTTTTTTGAATTAATTAAAAGATTTCTATTTCCGTTAGGTTTTATCAAATGTTTTTGGGTTCAGACCCTGAATTTTAGACCTCCAGTCGACAGTCTTCCTTTAAAAGAAAATTAAAGGGGGACTGATTAATAGTACATGATCTGCCAGCATTCTTGGCTGTGTTGGGGGAGTGGATTTTTTCCCCAGCCTTTTTGGGGGGAGAAATAGGGGGGAAAAAAAGAACTGGCTGTGATGTGGGGGGTGACAGTGAGCACAGTGCTGCTATGTGGCTTTGCATTTAAATATCTCACACTGCACAGATGTCAGCTGGGTTCCTGCACTGGGAGTGCATCTCTTTCAGGTTTCAAGGCCCCCCTCAAAAAAGGAAAAAGCACATGCTTGTTCCAAGGCTTAACGTTTCCATCTTATTTGGTGTCCTACCGAGTTGTGGGTTCTGTTTCTCCTTTTTGAACAGACAGTTGGGTATCAGCCAATGACTAGGATGACTGGATGATTGCACACATTTGGAAGTTCTCCTTGCAAACATACGTTCTTTGTTGCACCAACATGTAATATATGTATGTGCGTTAGTGTGTATATAGATACACACATATGTACGTATATACAGACACAGGAGTAGGATAGGAGGAGCAGGAGAAGCTTGTATATTTAGTTGCCAAGCCACTTCCCATTATAAAAATTCTTTTGTCCGTTTGAAATTGATTTATATTTAAATGGCTTGATTTTTCTGCGCCTTAGAATATCTATATCTCCCATTAACTTCAGTGAGGTTACGGGCACTCAGCACCTCTGAAAATCAGGCCTATATAAAATGTAGCTCTGTGTACAAGCTCAAAAGCTTGTCTCTCTCACCAACAGAAGTTGGTCCAATAAAAATTCCCTCACCTTCCTTGCCTCTCTAGACTGAAATTCTGTCTTGTATGAAGGCTTATGGTGTCTGTCGGTTGCAGCAGCTAGAGGGCGACGTGATCATGTGTCTTAGACTGCCTACGCAGGTCTGACGTTCCATCCAGTAGAGGGCAGTGTTGCATGCACACATTGTGGGAGGATGGACAGACACAAAGATGTGACACACAGAGGGATAGAAACATATAATGTGTCTAGTCCACATTGGGGCCCACGTGGCAGCTGCAGAATGTGTGACCATGTGCACATGGGGATAACTGCATGTACAAATGGGAATTTGTAGGGGCAGCTAACTATCTGCACACCTCTGAGTACTTTGCAGGTGCAACTTCTGTCTGTCATCTAGGTTGTCATCTGGCCCCCATAGTACCTCAGCTCCTCACAAACAATGAATTTATTCTTGCAACACCCCTAGGAAGTAAAGAAGAATTATCACCCCCATTTTGAAGATGGGAAACTGAGAGACAGAGAAATTAAGTCCAAAGTTGCACAGTGAGTCTGTGGCGAAGCCAGGAATTGAACCAAGATCCTCGTCCAATGATTTCACCACATGAACACACTTCTTCATATATTTTTGGTAGAAACAGCTCAGCTGAAAACTTGACCCAGTGGTGCTGAGTTTTAGAAACAGCTTCTTATTTTGCATCTGGAATTTTATTCCATTATCTAATAGCAGGTGCAACTGACGTCAACCTCATGTCTAGCCACTGCTTAATTTGTGCCAGGGCTGAGCCCTGGCACCTCTAGGCTTGGCAATTCATAAGCTTGGCACCTCTGGGCTTGCTGCATCAGAATGTAAAAAAATTGCTTGAGCCCTGGCACCTTTTTCGTCCTGCTTTGAGCAGGGGGTTGGACTATATGACCTCCTGAGGTCTCTTCCAACCCTGATCTTCCATGGTTCTGTGATAACTTAAGCACTGTGTCAAGCTACCTGACTTGTGCCCTACAGGTTTGAAGTGGGAGGCTGGGCTGAGGGTCCCTTTTAAAATCTGCCCTGTAAGGTGTAAGGAGGAAAACCCACAAAGCTAGTACCTGAGAGTGGAATCGATCAAAGGTCATGATGGGTCCGAAGAAAAAAAACGGGAGGTAGAAATTGTATTTCAGCAGGTCAATGATGGAGTAAATCCCTTCCTTCCTCTCGGAGTTCTCCAGCGCAAAGCTCATGCAGCGCATGATGGTAAAGCCGCTTCCTCCATAAAACAGAACATCTTGAAGATCAAAAGTTCTTGTTACAAATCCATTCTAAACCAAAAAGAATAGTTACTATGTCATTCGGCTGAAAAGGTTGTCTTCTGTGCAACTGGCCGCAGTGGGCATCTCCTACTACCTAGTCTTGCTTCAGATATGTTTTTCTATGAATGGTGCCTTATTTTCTGAGAGCCTAGCTGCATAGATTTTTAAGACCAGAAAAGCACAATTATGATTATCTAGTCTAACCTCCTGCGTAACATGAGCCCTTGAACCTCACACACTAATTTCTGCCTCAAGCCCATAATTTCCATTGGAGCTATAGCGTATCTTTTGAAGAGACACCCAGTCTTGATGGAAAGACTTGAAGGGATGGAGAACCCATCACCTCCCTAGGTAAGTCGTTCCAGTGGTCAGTTACCTTCACTATTGAAAAAACTGCCCCTTATTTCTAGCTTGAATGGTCTGGCTCTTACAACCAGAAGGATCGCAAAATCTTTACGCTGAAATTCACCATTATGCAGGAGTCTAGCACAGGCCAATGGTGAACATAAGAACTCAATATAGCACTGAAGCGGTGTGTAGCTTTTGTGCTGACCTTTGGGACAGGTGTGAATGTCACTCTTATAGAATATCACACATAAGGATGACTTCACACAGCGCTGACCTACAGCCACCTCTGGGGTGGAATGTGACCAGTCTATACAGATGGCCTGAATGGAAAATTGCAGCTGCAAAATTGCAAAGGGGCATTTAGATTGATAAAGTAATTACCAGCGGTGGGACTGGAAACTCAGACTATCACCTTTACGACTGCAAAATGTGCTACGGGAAATGGCTTGGCGTGCAGAAGCGCTGAGAACCCAGAGCTCCTATTTTCTCTAACGGGAATTGCAGGTGCTCAGCACCTCTGAAAATCAAGCCCTGATGGACCATGGGTAGGCAGGACTTTGGTTTTAAGCCTTATAATACCCCTGTAAGGCAGAGAAGTATTACTGGTCCTGAGTCAGCAAGCTCATTAAGGAATACGCCTACCAGTAATTTAGTAATAATATCCAGCTCCTCCATAGAGCATTTCAGCCATAGATCCTGAAGCACTTTACTAATGCGTTCAATACCATTTTAAAAGATGGAGAAACTGAGGCTCAGGGAGGGGAAATGATGCACTCAGAGTCACCCAGCTAACTCGATGCAGAGCCTGAGTCCCCGTCCGGAACCCTATGCACCAAGCCTGCGCTGGGGCTGTCATTACTTCAGTGGGACTGCTCAGGTGCTTAAGTACATTGCTAAATTGAAACAATTACAATCTCTGGGGATGCTGAGGCACAGACAGGCTAAGTGACCTGCCTGAGGCCCCTAGTACATCAGTGGCAGGGCCAGGAATAGAATCCAGGCGTCCTGATTCCTGCTGTAACCACTAGAGGCTAGCATGCTCCATACCTGTGGCTCTTCCTCAAATGTTTTAGTCTGACCCAAGCTATCAAATCACAGGCCCAAATACGCTGGTGTTTGGCCAGGGCATGACCCCGGCACTGGGAACAAAACAGAGCTGCGCGCTGGAAAGAAACCGGCTATACGCGTACCTGCCATGTGCTGAAAGGCTCCAGCCTGAAAGAGGCCAGGCTGCAAAGCCCGGCCACAAAGCATAGCCACCTCTTCTTAGCCAGCGCGACAGTGTAGAGCACCACACAGTGAGAGAGGACAATCATCAGGTAGGCGCGTCCCATGGCGCCCAGCACGGCCAACATCCCGTAGAGCATGTACACCACAGATCTGTGCTGTGAGAAAAGAGAACGTGCTTCAGGCCTCTCCTCGGGGAGTCTAACACCCAGCACCCACGGTCAACAGAACCCTGCCGCCCACTGCACCGCGGGGGTGCCAGACGGGTACCAGGGGGGAGCAGGAACAGTTTTATCTTCACTAGAGCAGATCAGTGTATGTGTTGTTGTTTTTTTCCCTACATTCAGCCAAGACGGGGGAGTTTTCTGCCCCTCTCCTTGTTCGCGTTAGTCCTCTTAGAATCACGTCACCCTGGGAGCTCGTGTTCAGCTGATTATCCAGCAGGACCCCCATGTTCTTTTCAGTTTTGCACCATCTGGGGCTTTTTCCTGGCATGTGACATCATTCCTAGATAGGGGCTATCTTCGCCGCACTGACAACAGTGACACTCACGCTGACTTCAGTGGGGCCAGGATTTCAACCCATAAGTTTCTCTTTCAGGTACTTATCTGCCTCCTCTCACCCCGGCCCCTCACAATCTTTAATGTCTTTAATCCCCACAGGTTTCAGGGTAGCAGCCGTGTTAGTCTGTATCCGCAAAAAGAAAAGGAGGACTTGTGGTACTTTAGAGACTAACCAATTTATTTGAGCAGAAGCTTTCGTGAGCTACAGCTCACTTCATCGGATGCTGTAGCTCACGAGGATGCTGTAGCTCACAAAAGCTTCTGCTCAAATAAATTGGTTAGTCTCTAGGGTGCCACAAGTCCTCCTTTTCTTTTATCCCCACAGTACCCCAGTGAGGTGGGGAAGTGCTGTTATCCCCACTTCCCAGGTGGGGAACGGAGCCACAGAGACACGAAAGCCCAGATTGTAAAGGTATTTAGACACCTAACCTGTGTTGCAATCAATGGGAGCTAGGCACCAAAACACCTTTAAAAATTTGGCCCTAACTGACTTGCCCAAGGTCTCCTGAGTCGCAGGCTAGTACGCTAACCCCTGGACTGTCCCTGCTCTCTGAGCTGCAATAACTGAGCCAGGAGATCTCAGATTTGTGGATTTTTTGTGGCACTTTTTTGAAAAGGAAAACAATTTTAATGAAACATTTCCTCACTCCACCCCACAAGCAGCTGTAGTAAGTAATGAGCAATGATCCTGCTTTTATGCATCTGCCCTGATTAAATGAATGACGGAAAAAGAGGTAGAAAACCATCCCCAAAAAGTATGATTGGAAAAAAGCAACTTTGTCTGCAAGGACGAGAACCAAAAAGTCCTTCAGCATCTCTCTCAGTCACAGCCACTCATGGCCTGATCACCCACAGCAATTGTTAGTTAGTTTTATTATGGTAGTGCCTAAGTGACAGACAGTCCCTGCCCTGAAAGGCTTTTAATGGGACACACTTGGAAGGCCATTCATTGGGTGAGCCCCCTCTCCCATCAAATTCTCAGTATACACAGATGATTTTTATGATATTGTTCAAAGGTCCAAGTATTTAGCTTCCACCAGACTCTCGTGACTGTGGATTCCCTTTGGCCCAGCTGTATTCTTTTGTCTTAGGCCTGGTCTAAACTAGAAAATTAGGTTGGTGTAACTACATCACTGATGGGGTGTGAAAAATCCACACCCCTGAGCGGCGTCATTTAAGCCGACCTAATTCCCTGTGCAGACAGTGCTAGGTTGACAGAAGAATTCTTCCGTCGACTTAGCTACTTTCTCTCCGGAGAACCCCTCCCGTCAGCGTAGGTAGTGTCTACACGGAAGCGCTAATGCATCGCAGCTGTCGCGTTTCGAGGGTAGACAAGCCCTGAGCCCCACAAGGGCGGGTCAGATCATGAGGCATTTGCAGCCCCCCTAGGTCCAAGGAATATGCCCTGTGAACAGTGTTGATTGGAATCTTAAATGACGCCATCACCAGCTGAGCAAGGAAAGGGATCTGCGTTTGCCCCGCGGGGATACCATGCGCGCCCCTGGTGCTTTTAAATCCGTGTCTGGGCAGTGGCCCTTGCTCACCTGAGGAGCCACCATGGAGCAGATCTTGGCAAACAGGATGTGCCCCGAAAGGGCAAAGATGATGATGTTCCTGAATGAGGTGAACCACATCGCCCATTCAAAGTCAGCTGCGTCCTGCCGGAACAGAGCCACGTCAGCACGGACAAGCCACGGAAGGGCTACTGCAATCGCTCCAAGGCCCCCTAATCTCTGACTTCCTGCTTAGTAACCCTCCTCCCCGCAAGACTTCAGCTCCCACAAATGTCCTTCTCTGTCAGAGAGCACGAATACAGCCTGCTCCTTCTCGGTGCTGGAGGCCCTCTGCTTCCATTGACTTCAACAGGAGTCGAGGGCGCTTGGCACCTCAGGGGATCACGCCCACAGTTCAAGTTATTTTCGTGACCTTTCTACCGTCTGTGGATTTCAAAGCAGGTTAGCTTAGCTCTATCAACCCTGTACGGGCTCTGCTGGGATCACTTGTGTGTATAGGTGCACGTAAACGCCGTGCATGCTTGCAGTGTTGCGTAACTAATACATTCCTCAGTGAGTGAACATTTAATGGACGACACGGTCGTTTCGACATACAGCAGAAAGGTTCACGCGGACTGTGCAAAGAGACCTGAGCGGCGGAAAAGTCAGGGCTCTTTTTTGTAGCTGGCAGCCTTGGTGGTGGTACTTTAAGCAACCAACGCCTTAGCGTGCCCGCTGTTGGGTTGCTTACCATTTTCCTGCCGAAGTAATGCCAGCCCGGCTTTATGCCCTGCCGAAAGGCTTTTCTGTTCATATTATCTGCAAAAGAACAGGTGTTACCCGGGGAGAAACCACTCCAGGGCGTTGCTGAATCAGGGCCTGAATCTTCCCCGTGATTGGTCAGCACAGGGGACGAGCATCGGGGTAAGCAGGGGAGGGGTTTTCCCTGGCTTACTTGCCTCCTTCTGGTAGATGGGAGGAGAAAGAGCAACAGAGAGGAGATAAGGCCCTTGAGGTTTTCAGAAGTGACCGGGGGTGGGGATTTACCGCATGGCTTCTGTGGAAATGAACGGGAGTGGTGTAGCTACAGCTCTTCTTCCCCTCTGAAAAATCCCACTCAACCCAAGGAGCCATCTCCTCCATCACTCCAGCTCTTCCGAGTCACCCCCTGTGCACTTAGGGCGGGGTACTTCTGGGGGCTCCCAGACAGGTTCTCTGTTACCCCTACAGCCAGCCCATAAGGGTCCAATCCTGGGAGGTGCTGAGCACCTCTGACTCCCTTGGGATTTGGGCGTGGAGCCACTCTTCAGAAACCTGCAGGCCTGATCCAAAGCCCACTGAAGTCAATAGGAAGAGCTTCATTGATTTCAATGGGCTTAGGGGGCAGGTTCTCCGTCGGTTGATTGGATTGCTCTTTGGTCCATTGGTGCAGTATTAGTCTCAGTCACAGCTATGCCCAGTTAACTGTGTGGATTTAGGGTTTAGCTGAAGCCCGCCAATGTGCTTCAGACTCAAGCCAGACGGATCGTCCCTAAGAGGTTTGTTTGCACTGCTAAAGGTACCAGAGGAAAGGAGCAAAGACCAAAGAGCCTTCAACCAGGGATTTCTCCAACATCCTGCCCCTGCCCTGTTTGAGGAACCATCATGAGATGATACACTGTAGATAGGAAGAATTGGGAGCTTTCATAGGGGGAGGGGGATCTAGCTGTCAGCGGTGCCGTTGTCTGGTGTTACATAAAAAGATGGGTTGCATTACTGATTATCAGAGCCCTTGAAGATAATGTATCGGCCTGTCTAGGACATTGACATAGGGGCTTTGCCACTGCTTTGCACCTGACGTTGCCATTCACACCTGTGCCCAGTGAGTGTGGAACAGTTCCACTCGGATTGGGCAGCATTTCACACCTACTTTGCTCAGATGTACGTGACTCCCAAGGTCATTCTCAGCAGAGAATCAAGTCCAAGAGCTTTATACTTATGATCATAAGAAAGCATATTCCAAATGCGTGGAAATTGGCTTCTTCTGAATTCTGGGTTGTAAGAATACCGGGTTGGAATACACCTACCACTTACATACCCACACCTGGCGAGCTTTGATTAGGGAAATTACCTCTAGATGCGTCAAAGATCCCATTCCCACTGTACACCACAGCACATGTCAAGATCAGAGCGTAGAACCCCAGCTCGTAACTCGGTAACACTGCTTTAATACCCATGTTGGTGGGTTACCACCCCAACAGCCAAGGGTCTCCAGATCTGGCAGAGAAAAAAAGGAAAGGAAAAGTTTGGTGTCTAGAGCTACTCACACCCACACGGTGTGTGGGATCTCATTACATGTGAATGACTTGAAACTGGAGGATTGGATCCATTTTGTCGTCTTTTGTCTGCAGTGTTCTACCAGGTGACGGGCTCCTTTACCTACCACCCCTGGGCTGGCTTATCCTTCTACTATCCTTTCTGAACAAGAAGGGGAATTTCCTCAGCCCTGTGATTCCAGCCTGCCTTTATTTTTCGAACATAGGAGCTGCTAGACTCAACACAAGAATGGTCCATCTAATTTCACTCTGTCTCCAGCAGACCACGTGACCAGAGAAATCAGAGGGGCTATTTGGTCATGTGTTCGCTCTTTCTGACAGAGCAGCGTTGCTCTTTACAGCGCTCGGGCCAGTCTGGTTTTAAATATCCCAGGGGATGGGAGTCACCTCATTGTCCAATATGATATCACGTCTCTATTGCTCCTCACCACTGCAAAATCCCCTTCCAGTCAATCACTGCCGATGCCGCCCCTTCGCCTTCTGCTGGGAGCTCGGACGGTCAGTGGCACATTGTATTCAGCGCCTTAGTGTTGCAGAGCACTTGGCTATTATCCCTTTTTCCCAAAATGGGGCTAATCGGCTTAGGCCAGCTTCCTCATCTGGGGATGGCCAGGCAGTGAGCCACTGCGCTTTTGGTGCAGTTTCTGATCTGCCTTTATTGGACCAAAGAGAGGTTCCAGCTTTTAAAAATTCAGTAAAATTAAAAAAAAAAAAAATAACCCGCCAAAGGCAAAAACTTCACAAGTCAGATATTAAATCAGGGGACGCCAGAGTTGTTTTTTATCGCTGCTCACGCATGCAGTCCCCTTCCTGATCCCCTT
Source organism: Lepidochelys kempii (assembly GCF_965140285.1). Taxonomy (NCBI): domain Eukaryota; kingdom Metazoa; phylum Chordata; order Testudines; family Cheloniidae; genus Lepidochelys; species Lepidochelys kempii. The sequence goes on from NC_136381.1 coordinate 262,301,139, forward strand.
TAAAGTTCACTCTGCTAATGTTACTGAGTACACAGGATTAACTGCTCCCCTGCCAATCTGTATTTTCCGCATCTCCCTGCAAGATAGCCCAGAGTGGCTTCCATCTAAGCACATCTCCCTGGCTGAGCCGTGAGCCTTTTGGCTCACCTGCCTATGGCTCATCAGGGTCTGGCCCACATGCTCAGGGATCAACTGCTTATCATATTTGGGGTCGGGAAGGAATTTTTCCTGGGTCAATTTGACAGAGACTCGGGGGCTTTTCTCTTTCCCCTGCAGCAGGGGGCACGGGTCACTTGCTGGTTTGAACTAGAGTAAATGGTGGATTCTCTGTAACTTGAAGTCTCTGTATCATGCTTTGAGGATTTCAGTAACTCAGCCAGAGGCCAGGGGTTTGTTACAGGAGTGGGTGGGTGAGATTCTGAGGCCTGCGTTGTGCAGGAGGTCAGACTAGATGATCATGATGGTCCATTCTGGCCTTAAAGTCTGTGAGACTCGGCTGCTGTAATGGAGGTGGTTGAGTCACTGAATGAGTGACTCTGCTAACTGGGTAAGTCCCCTCCAGGGGAGAAATTCACCAGCTACTACTGCTAATGGGCACGTCTACACAGCCCATGGTTCCCAGCCCGGGCTAACAGGCTTGGGCTAGCCGGGGGGCGCGCTAAGAAGAGACAGCGCTTTGAAGTTGCAGTTCGGCCAGAACCAAGCTCAGAGTCCCATTGTCGTAGGCCCTGTGAGCAAGAGACAGTCCCTGGCCCACAGAGCTTACAATAGCGGGAGACCAGCCAGCCAAAGGAAGAGGAAGGAAGTACCCTGTGACAGATGGGCAACTGAGGCACAGAGAGAGGAAGTAACTTGCCCAAGATCACCGAACGCCGTCCTGCCTCTCGGACAGCTTTGACTGAACAAGCAATGCTGCCCGTAGCTACTCCCTCAGCGGTGTCTGGACAAATGATGCATGGAAGGCGATCAGGTTATCAGACAAGCAAATCCACTCAGAGCAGTTACCAGCTGGTCACTAAATCTCTCCAAGCCGTTGGAAACCACATTGCAATCATACCCCCTCCCCCACGAGATCCTGCCCTCGCAACCCTTCAAGCAAGGTGCTGGGTAGATCGGCCATGGGGAGGGGGGCTGTTTAGATACAAATGTTCCAGTCTCTGATCCCAGAATAGGGAGTGGGGAACACAACATACAGGAGTCCCACTTGAGGGCTGCAAGGTCTTGATGGCTCTGGAAGCTCTAAGTCCAGCCCTGAAAAAATCTGACCCTGTTGAACATGACAAGATACACATAAAAAATCTAATACCCTTCCCTAGACTAAATTGCTTAACAATGCAGAGGACACTACCAGGGACCTGCTGCAGATGACACATTGTCATTGGTAACCCTACGTTGCCTGTATATTGACAAGGATACCAAGGACATTACCTGTTACACACCGTTCATTGCCACTGATGCTGCCGGTGACACACACTACACACTACACTGCCAAGGATGCAATAGCTTCTCGTCCATGAGTGTGTATGCCAGCTACGTCCCGTATCTAGCATCCAACATGCGGTGTGGATATCAGCTATGCACTGTTATCCGCTACACCCAGGACACGCGGGAGTGTCTTGCCATGGGACTTACTAACACCGAACCAGTCAATGAATTTCGGGAGCGGGCAGGCTGTGTGAGTACATCGCATTGTACCCAGTAGTTCGCGCACTCCCTCGGAGCTGGGCGACTCAAGTTTGGAGCCCCAGTCTAGAGCAGAGACAGGAGCCTGACTCTCCTACATGCCAGAGGCGTGCCCTAGCCCTCAGGCAAGAGGACTGCCTTCTCTTTCTCACCCGCTCTAGGCATAGTGAATGAGAAGCCCCAGCAGGAGAGATGGAGAAAGGCTTTCCCCCCCGGAATCCCCGAGGGCCCAGTGGTTTGGGCAGTCAGCTGGGAGCTTTGGGTTCCAGTCCCGGCTCCGAATCAGGCAGAGCAGGATTGGAAAACAGGGCGACTGCTTCCCAACTGAGTGCCCTACCCACCAGGCTATGGGCTATCGCAGGGCTCTCTACCACGGGAGACAGGACCAATCTGGCTTAGGCTCAGGAGGGTTTACAGCTGAGAAGCCCAAGCGGAGCAAGGTGTCTCCCTCCAACCCAGAGCTAGAAGCCTTAGCTACCCTGGAGGAGCAGTGCTTAGGCTTCACCCATTCCCTGGGCATTTCCCGCTGGCTTGCTTCAGCAGCACCCTGCTCAGCTCGCTGGCATCTGTGCTGCCCAGTCTGTGCCCCCCAACAATGCCTGGGGAGCCCGGATGCCCAGCGTGGGGCTGTGAATTCCAGGGGGCGCCTGGAAGCTGGCTGCTGTGGCAGTGAGCGCTGGGACGCCTGCGTCCCCCCGTGGGGAGAGCCCCTGCCCTCTCCATGCCCCTCTGCCCACCGGTTAAATGGGGCCAATGGCATTTTCCTGCCTCCCCACGGGGCTGTGAGGAGGAATGAAAGCCTGTGAGATGCTCCGTGTGTGCAGCCGGAGGCACCCAGGGGCAACGATAGGGTGGCCTGGTGCCCGGTTTCCGACCGGCATGTCCGGTTCAAAAGGGGACCTGACAATGTCCGGTCAGATCTACTGACAGGACACCCGAAGTCCGGTTACTGTGAGCAGGGGAGGCGCCAGGTCATCACCTGCTCCAGCCCCTACTCAGCCGGGGCTGCCTCCTACCTTCACTGCGCGGCTCCAGCTCCCAGGCCTGACGCCACAGGCAAGTCCCTCCGGACCCGGGCAGGAGGGTTGGGGGTGGGAGAGGAAAAGCAGTGAACTATGGGGGGTAGGGGGCAGAGGAGTGGAAGGGGGCGGGGCCTCAGGAGAATAGGCAGGGCAGGGGCGGGGCCTCAGGGGGGAGAGGCGGGGCCAGGGAGGTTCCAGCACTCCTGCTGAGTGTCCGGTTTTTAAATATTACCAAGTTGGCAATCCTGGGCAATGAACGGGGGATAGCGGGGTGCAGAGGGTCATCTCCGTCATAGGCCGGACAGGAAAGAGGAGTCAAAGAACCTGCAGAGAAGTGATGCTGACGGGAGACGATGCAAAATTGGTGCAGTTTGGGCTGGGGTGCCAGGGAGCCAGCCTGACGCTGCTGGAAGACTGGGATCCGTCCCCAGCACCTCCTTCCCAGAGCAATGGGAGGCCGCCTACACTCACTCCTAGGCTCTGCTCCTGGGACAGGAGCCACTGGCTTTGGGGGCGCCTCGTGGCACTCAGTGGGTTTCTGCAGAGCGCCACTGAGCTGGGTGCGGGGGGGTGACCCATGCTGACAGTCTCCAAACAATTGCCATGAAGAGAGGCTGGGAATCAGGGGTCTGGCTGGGGGAAGGGGGCATTCAGCTGGAATACCAGGCTGGGCTTCCTGGCAGCGAGGTGGAACAGTCTCCCAAGGGATGGGCACGTTCATAACCAGACGAAAGTACTGGGGAATACAGCGGAGGGCACAGTCCTGGGCCTGCAGGAGGATTCAGCGCCCTAACACGGCAGCTGTTTTCCAGTGCTAGTTGCCCTGCAGCAAGGCCCTTGCAGTTTTGTCCCTTATGAACGAGCAGGACAGGATCCGGGCCCAATTCTGTCCCCCGGGGTCCCCTGCTGCCTTCAGGGTGCTGCCGGGGAGAATGCAATGAGGTTGCATGGGTATAAACCAGGGCGGACTTTGGCCCCGGCTGCAGTGATCACAATGAACTGAATAGTGCTGCTTGGTTATTGGGAACCATGCGGAACCCACTGCTAGCTGGAGATGGCGTTTTGGCAGCTGGACGGCCCCCCGCAATCACTGAGTGTTGCTGCAGGGGCCTGGATCATTACAATGGGGTCCTGCGCCTTTTCTCTTATGAGACTGGGTCAGCACTTACATTGCACTTGTCAGCCACACGTCTCAACATGCCCTGCAAAGAAGGTCAGCACCACTATCCCACTTTGCATATAGGGAAACTAGGGCACAGTGAGGGGAAGTGACTTGCCCAAGAGCACCCAGCAGCAGAGCCGGGAGTAGGACCTGGATCCCTTGAGTCCCAATCTGGCGCGCTAGCCACTAGGCCCCATTGTGTGTCTTCCAGCCTGCAGTGCAAGACCACTTCTTATGGTCTAAGTGCCTTGCTTGGCACTATCTAAGTTTTAACCCACTTGGAGGGTGTGCTTGGTGTTTTGTTCCTCCTTGTGGACATCTCTTTAATCAGGCCCCCCACTCAGCACGACTGTGCCACTTACAGGGTGTTTTTCAAGGGCATTCCAGGTATTGATCCCAGCAGGGCCGGGCGGGAGAAGGTTAATGGAGCAAAGTTACGTAAACGGGAATGCAATGCCCCCGAAGCTGGTCTGAGGCCGAGGTGGAAAAAAGCCTCCGTCTGCAGAACACAGAGCCCTTTCCAAATTTAGCTCAGCGATTGCCCTCTCTGCAGCTGCAGTCCTCTGTGACAGCACCGGGTGCCTGTCCCTGGCTGCAGTGGGGCTCAGCTCCCGCTTTGCAGGTATGTGAGTGCACAAAGCCATGCACAGGTAGCTAAGCGTGCCCACTTCCCTGTCTCCCTGCTCCGCTCTACACCTGGGAGGCGCGCGGACGTGCTAGCAGATGTGCACTTCGCACGCTATGGCCACGGCTTACGGTTGCGTTACCGGCACTTCTACACTGTGGCTGAATCTTGTTGCAAGCGGTCGCTCTTACACACAGCGCTTGCGCCATGTCCAGTGAAAGCAACCCGTCCTCACGTCCCATCCACTGCAGCTGCAGTTAACAGTCTCCTCCGGCCACAGACACAGAAAGACAGTCAGCTCCACCACGGTGCCAGGGACGGGTTGCAATCACAATGCAAGAAGGGGTGAGCTCGCCCCATGCAAATAAGTCGTTTAACAATGACCTGATTCACTTGCCTCCTTTTTTGACATGCATTTCCCTGCAACTGACCTTGACAAGCAGTTGGCACAATGCAGCACCGCCTCGGATCTCAGAAGAGAGGCAAAGCAGGGGGATGGACGATTCCTTTGGAAATCCAGATCCCAATACTGTCAGTTGGGTGGGAAGGAAGAAATAGCAAGTTGTCCTTCCACTACGGCATCTGTCTGTCCGTCCGGTGGCTCTTTGGTTTTTTTGGCTGCCAGTCCCCCCCTGGGGTGGATCTCTGGAGTGAGTTGAGCTGGGAGTTGAGTGCGGAAGGCTGGAGATAGTTTTATTTTAGATCAGCACTACAGAGGGGGGTTGGTTCAGAAGCTGCCTGTCAAACAGCAGCAGCAAAAGTTAATTCAGGGCAAGTGGGGGAGGATGGAGGAGGGAGAAGTGGAGGCAGGGCTGGCAGCCTAGGGCGACAGTCTGGGCATGTGCCAGCTGGATATCAGGTCCCTTCTCGCACTGGGAGCTGGTTAGAGTTTTACCTCCAGGCTTCTGGGTCAGTGGTATCCAATTGCTGCCCCTGGCGTGGTGTTTCTAGGGCAGAGAGTGTTACTGCAGCCTGACCTTCCGAGACGGGCTCACGCCCGGGCTAACCAGCCCACCACATTCACCCAGCAGCTCAGCAAAAGGCCCTTAGCTCACGTCGTACCACGGGCCACAGATTGAGGCCTCCACCCCGTCATGCAGTTTGTAAGAGTGGAAGCCTGCGCCCGGGTGGAGCCCAGTTACCTTCAGCGGGGCCCGGCGTGGGTGCAGGGAAATGTCTGTGCAGAGTAGCGTGCAGGGTCGGGGCCGTATCTGCTTACCAAGGGCTGCTGGGACTTCCCGCAGTTTGAAATTGGACTTTGTGCCAATGTGTGCGTAATGCAACCAGGTGAATCTAGCCTGGTTCCGGCCTCCATTGCAAACCTGGGGTAGTGTGGCCCCGACACTCACAGGCGTAGGAGCCCAGGGGGCCAAATTTCCAAGAGGCATCCGTGGAGGGGGAAGCTTCGCGCAGCTCTGGATTCTCGCATCTGAAACCCCCAGGCGCTGGGAGCCTGTGGGTCAGACGCTGCACCAGGCAGGGGGAAACTGTCCCAGAATGGCCCCTCCAGCACTGAAATGGCCAGGGCCAAATGCAACGTGGGAGTCAGACCAATAACTGCACGGATGCTGTGTCAACTTCCCCTGCGGCTGAATCTGGCCCAGAAAACGCCACCTGACCATGAAAGTGGCACTAAGGCCTCAGCACAACCTAGCCATCTTCTCTGCTGCCGCAGCTTCGATCTCTTCTGCCGAGCAGCCAGGCGGGATATGAGAAGTGACAGGACCCTGGCAAGCCAGGAGCCCTGTGGGAGTAGCTTTGCAAAGTGAGCACTAAGGGACTGAACAGCCCAGTGGCTAAGCCAGGAGGAAGCAGGAGAAGGGAAATGCTCCCAAGCTCCATATAAATTGAAAGCGACCAGACTAGGGTCAGGGAAGGGCTTAACAGGTATACATGGGGATGGGTAAACAGGTTTGGAGGTGATAAGCTCCTGTCCCCCTTCCCGCACCTTAGCCTCTCCCCCGTCCTTTGGTCGTTGTTGCCAGCACTTCTAGCTTTCCTTTGGCACTTCAGGTGCCAAAAATCTCCCTAGGAAGGTTGCTGTCCAGAGCACATTTCCAGGCCAACGACAAGCAAGAAGTAATGCTAAAGCTTATACAGTGCTTCAGCTATAGGCATCAAAGGTGGGTAGAGATTATAATCACCATTATACTGATGGGGAAACTGAGGCACGACACCGCAAAGCAACTCATCCAAGATGTTGCAGCGAGTCAGTAACTGAGCCCTGCCGGACCCTGGAATAAGCAGGAGGAGAATGTGGCTCACTGAGCATGTACTGTGCCCCCAAGAAATAACCGAAGAGGCAAATCTGGCTTTAAAAGTCAATCCCCAGACACCAGAGCAGTAATCTGGGTTCAGCTGTAAGCCCTCAGTTGTTTCTATGGAATAAGAGGCACAACATTAATTACACTAAGAGCCGGCTCCTTTCCCCACTGAAGTCAACGGGGAAACATCCGCTGACCTCAGTGATGCAGGATTGGGGCCCAGATGAGGTTTAGGGAAGCATGGGCGTTTGCTAATCAGGACCTCACGGTGCGCGAACCCCAGTACAGCAGGGAGCTCGGCCGGAAAGGCTCCAGGCATTGTTGAATAGATCAGTTCTCTCGTGCATCCTGTACAGTAACAGGGACATCACCCCCACACCCACATGTCCCCGAACAGGGAAACGTGACAGGGAAACGTGGCCAGCCCCCTGCCCCACCAGGGAACACAGCACTGGAGACAGCAAGTAGCGAGATGGCCACAGCCTTATACAGAGCTCCAGCAGCTCTCGCAGCCACAGCAGAAGGGAACAGCTGATTTTCTTGTGACATACGAGCATAAGACCGGCCGTCCCGGGTCAGCCCAAAGGTCCATCGAGTCCAGGGTCCTGTCCTCTGACAGTGGCCAGTGCCGGGTGCCCCAGCGGGAATGAACAGAGCAGGTCATCCTCAAGTGATCCATCCCCTGGCGCCCATTCCCAGCTTCTCATTCTTGTTGGAATCGGTGTTGTGTAGGTCCTGCACAAACACAGAGACAGGCCCTGCCCCAGGAAGCTGACGGGCTACGCAGACTCTACTTCTAAGTTGGCAAGTGGATACGACGATCAGCCAGGAGAGCCCACGATAACCACGCGATGATTCTGATCAGCACTCACAGGAGGGAGGCCACGGATGCAGCCCCCCAGAAGGACAATGTCCCCCGAGTCGTCCCTGCCCCTGTCTGCGTGACTCCGTCCCTGCTGGCGTGACCTCGCACGTGACCGCACAAAGGATGCTCTTTTGCTGAGCGTGCCAGAGGCGTGCGAGGGTGTGCCACACAGCGGATGCTGTTTTGCAGAGGGCGCAGAGTGTGCTGGGAGCAGGCGAGGTCATGCCACACGGAGGATGTCATTTTGCAGAGCGTGCTGCCCTGCCCCCCCACCATGGCTTGACATGTGGCAGGTGAGGTCAGCACCCGCTGCATGACAACCTCTGTACGGGATACCAGACACAATCCAGTCTGGTTTTATATCAGTACCGGACAGGAGCCAAACCAGACGCAACCAGGGCCGTGTGGCTTGAAACTGGCCGAACGGCCTGCCGAATTCAGCGCACGCCCGCTGCTAACCTGTCGCACCCGCCTGGTTTTAGCTTTGCTTACTGCCCTCACGGGTGTAGAGTATGGCACCGAGGCTCGCTCTTAACAGCACGTACGGCACGTGGAAAACAGGGAAAGAGGCTGCACCAGATCAGGACTCAGCGAATTAAAATTGCAAATAATAACAACTGGCTGGTGATGCTACAGATGCTGTTAGCCAAGCGAGGGGCTTCTGGCTTAAACCTCAAACCCAAGGCCCTGCCAGCTCTGCAGGGACGTGATTTGTTGCCACTGAACCTTGTGTGGGGGGAGCATGAACAGACATACATGGCCAGGAGCCAAAGGCCATTGCAGTCAATGGAAAGACACCCCCACCCCACACTGGCTTCAGTGGGTTTGGGATCAGATTTACAATCCCCACTGAGACTGGTGTCCTGTGAGCTACTGAGCGAGGGCGTCAGTGGGAGCAAAGGACGTATTCAGCACCTTGCAGAGCTGGGCCCGTTGTCCTGCCCCCCAAGTCGCTTAGATGCTAAGGGCCCAATCCGGTGAGCACTCTCAGTTACAGCTCCATGGGAACTGGGGGGTGGGAGGGACAGCACTTTGCAGGAGAGAGCCCTAAGGGGCTGCACCCCTCTCTCATGCTGCGTTGTCACTGCTGTATGCCCCTGCCCCCTTTCTGTGGCGCTCACGCTGGCTGTCACAGCCACAGCTGGGCAAGTGGCTTCACTGCGCTGTGCCTCGGTTTCCACCTCTGTAAAGACTGTGGAGAGACTCAGTGCTTCCCAGCCCTTCTTCCCACGGGCGGTGCCTATCAATGTGGGGAGAGTGCCAGAAGCTCCCTACGTCACTGGACTCCCCTAGCTCTGATCCACTGCCCGAGACCAACCTTTAGTTGATTGGACTTTGATTAGAAGAGATTTTAGCATTTGCCTTAGCAAAGCAACGTGGGAATGGCAGCTCCAGTGACCTTGGTCCAGGTCATCGCAGGATCCCTTCGCTTCCGTGGTTCTTTTAAAGAGAGGAAGGGCCATGTTCTCAGCTGGCATTAATCCTTGCCACCCCCTCACACTGGCTGATCCCTAGTGTCTATTTACAGCAGCTGTCCTTGACAGCCTGTGTCTCTGTCCCTTTTCCTTGCAGGCAGAGAACTCAAAGTCTAACTCAATTGCTCGGGAGCGCTTGTAACTAGAGGAGCGATTTTTCCCCTCTAAAGGGCTAACAAGGGGTTCGCCCCTCCTGCAGACCTTGGAAGGTCCATAGAGAGGGGAGAGGAAAGCTGCTTGATCTGTGCCTCCCCCCCCCGCCCCCAGCCTCCTCTTTGTAAAGCACTTTGATGCAAGTTCAGAGCTATATGTGCAAGGGATGTTAGTTACTACCAGAGTCAAGTGAATTTTCCCTTCCAGTTACCCCGTGTCTAAGATGAGTAGGAAGCGACTGGAGACTTCTTACATTTCTGTGGCATCTCCAGAATGATTACATCTGCCCTTGCCGTTCCATTCTCGGTGTGAGCCAGTCCGATCCGCCCCTCTGAGGCTATTTGGATGTTATATATCCTTTAGTTTCTTATCTTGCCAGTTGCACAGCCAGCAAGTTTGGGACTGATTTGGGAGGATCAAAAGCTTCTGTGTCTGTCTGGGCTCTCTGATCCCCAGCACTGCCGTGGGGGCAGGGATGTGGTTTCAGGCTGGAGTGGTATCGCGAAAGAAACTGGAACAAAAATGGTGCTGATTTCATGGCTTTCCCTTCCCTCCCAAACATCTCCTGCCGTCTGGCTGCAGTACATGGTGCATGGAGTGCACGCAAACAGCCAGCAATACCCTGCCTTCGGGAAACAGGGCCAGATTCTCCTCTTCGAGACAGTGGTATAAATTGGGAGTAATTCCACTGTCACGCCATAATTGCACGGGTAACTGAGATCAAAATCTGCCCCGTACTGGGTAAGGGATCTGGGACAGGACAACCAGCCCTGTGGAATTAGAGGGGGAGACCACTGTTGGAGTCAAGGATGTGCTAATCTCCCCAGAAAATTCAGCCTGAGGATTCCCTGCTTGCACACCTTGGGTGTATGACAAATGGTAGCAAGCCCACTGTGCACACACTTCACTAGGTTATGACTTGGGGAGCCTCAAGCTAAGCGGGGAGGCGAAGGAGAGGGAAAACAGCCCAGCCCTGCTGAAAATCGGGGCCAAGAGCACTTTCTGCCTCAGTTTCCCTGTTTGTGTATTAGGGCTAATAATGTTTCCCTAACTAACAAGCACTCTGCGGAGCTTAATTAATTCCCATTTGTCAGGCCTCAATGGGGAGGATTCTAGCAATGCAACGTACTGGTAGACACACGCCCCACCGTGCCGGGACTCGTTACTTTGATGCAATATTGAAAGAGACCCTGCACTCTCACAGCAGGTGTGTGTGTGTGTTGAATGCACACGCAGCACTAAAGTAAGTGTGCTTTATACAGAGAGGCCCAGAGCCTCAAAGGTATTCAGGTGCCCAATTCCCACTGAAATCATTCAGCTGGAGTCGTCCGGAGCAGAGCGCCAGGAAATATTTTCAAACCCGCAAGAGCCCCAGCGTCTCCCGTGGGGCTGAAAACCCGAGCCCTGGCGTACCCTGAGCCCCAGTGTGCTCTGTGGGACTGAAGCCCTGAATGCTGGTGGCCTCCCAGCCCCGCGGGGCTAAAGCCCCGAGACCTCCTGCCCCCCACAGCTGAAGCCTGGAGCCCCCAGTGGGAGATGGGGGGCTCTGGGAAATAATCTCTGAGAAGTTAAGCACTGAATGGGGAGTTAGACGCTTAAATGCCTTTGAGGAGCTGGGCCAGAGTTGCCATCAGGGAGCACAGGAAGAAATCACCCTGTATAATGGATGCTGTATTAAATTCCTGCCTGGAGGAAGTCAGAGCATCAGACCTTGGCATAATTTACTGTGTACTTAGAGGAAAAGTAATTAAGATAGCTACACCGATAAGCTAGGGAATACAGTTTGTCATGCTGTAGGTGTCTATGGAGAGCTCATTTTATCGACAGCATCTCGAGTTATGTCCAGCAATGGCAATATGTCAAGAAACCTTGGACAGCAGCAAACTAATACCAGGAGAGTCTCATGGCACTGAATGCCGAGGAAGGCAGGGGACTGGCAGATTTCCCCAGCAGAAGGGGTGACAGGCCCGGCATCTCCCTATGACACAGACCAACATTTGCCCTCCCTGTACTGTCAGAAGGGCGGCACGTGTCGCATACAGGGTTAATGGCCCGGGTGCTGCCAGGGGTCTAAGGTTAACACCATGGCAGGGGTGTCACTTAACGGTGCGAATGGAGCAAAAATTCTTTAAATCCGGGGTGGGTGCTTGTAGAGGAAAACCACAAATAGCTCCGTGAGCCAAGCTATAGACCAGCACAGGTCTCATCCACTGGGCTCCAGTGTGCAGTTGTATTAATTTAGCTGGAACGTCTGGGCTAGCGGTGCTAATATAACCCGTCACTGTCCACCATTAACCAGTCTTAAACAAGGTTTGGGGTTTGGGACACAGAGATCCCCAGCCTGCTTAGCACTACGGCAAACCCACCGTGACCCAGCCTTTTAACCCTTTCCGGACGATACAAGTAGGAAGGAAAAAGGATTTGCAATGTAAAAGAAGGCTTTTATTTTACCAGCATCTCGTGTTCCCGTTCCCTTTAGCTGGAGAGACAAAACCCCTTGTTTAACAGGCCCTACAGTGGTAATAAAACTGGCAATAGCTGGCTTTAGGGGGAACTGAGAAGAAGGTAGATAAGAGCGGTCACTGCGGCTGTTGTTAAAGTCCAAGCCCATTGCCTTTCAAACACACCGAGACACAAAAGGGGAAATGAACAGCGCAGAGAACCTGCAGCTTGTGACTCTGGTGCTCTCTCTCACTTGCAACCTCGCTGCTGGAAAAACAGCCTTAGCACATGGGCTGCTCAGGCACTCTGAGCCCTGACCAACTCGTACCAGCTGTTTAGGGCATGGCTTTTCCATGGTCACAGGCTTATAGGAGTGTTGCAGAATATACAGTCTTGGCAGGCTAAGCCAAGCTCGTATTAGATGGAAGGAAAAAGGCGAGAGAGAAGAAATGAGGTGGGGAAGGAGAAGGACACACTGCTGGAGGGAAGGGGGAGGAAGAGACAAAGTTTCACATCCCAGGTGGTGGCTGGGATTCACCTGGTGCTGGTAAAGGTGGTGCCACCTGGGTCCCGCTCTTTGGCCCACTCAAGACATCTCTCGGGATTAGGATGAAGATGGTCTGGGCGGGGTCCTGGGAGACCGGGCGGGCGATGGCAGCCATGATGGCGAAGTTGCTCCAGAAGCCAACTGTTCTCTCAAAGGCTCTGGCTTTAAGGCCCCGCAAAGGCGTGCTGGGTGGACTAGCTCACCCCCTGCATTATTCTGTCCACTAATTAGGCCTAGTTTCCAACACTCCAATGATGGTTCACTGGTTTCTGGTTCCCCACTTTTCTTGTTTACAAGGCATGAGTGTAGCACAGCCCTGGAGTTCTAGCAGGAGCCCGTTTTGGTTGCGCTAATTCAGGCTTTGTCTCCCGGGCTGTTTGTGCCCACCAGCATTTGCTATTATAGGTTATAGTGTCATCATCTGAACTTGCACTCGCTTTTCACACGTGCGCTCACCATTGGGGTCCCTGTGTAGGCCCACTTATCACACCCGAGCCCCGTCCCAGGGAGGAGACAACGGCTACGGTGACGTTCTCAGTGACAGTATAACGAGCTGGAGCCAGAAACAGCAAATCAGCTCCATCACCTTGGCCCTCCCTTCACCCGCTTCGTAACAGAAACATTGTGCCAATGAGCCCACAAGAAACCCTGGTTAATTGCTGGAACAGGTTCCAAGTTTACTGAACTGCATAGGTTTTAACTCTCGTAACAGTACTCTCCTGTACTGCACTCAGCCTTGCAAGATACCCCCTAGCCCTAGTATAAGGCTCTCCCATCGCTTTCCAAAGGCTCATTATCCCCCATTGTATAGCTGGGGAAACTGGGGCACGGCAAGGTAATAGGATTGGCTCAAAGCCCAGTTCCCCCTCTGTTCATCCCCTAATTGTTTCATGACCAAACTAAGCCACAAAGTTAAAAAAGAAAGGAAAACGTCCTAGTAGGTTCGTTCCTGGTGGGTTAGAAGCACCTCACACGGCCGCACAGCTAGCTGGCTTCCATCCTCTATACTGGCGAGGGTGACTTTCAACCGCGCTACATGCAGCGGACCAAGCGGGCGAGTGCCTATGCTCGCTACTGCCCCCCACTGGATGGAATCGAAGCTGTGGACTGGCATTCTGGATTCTGCACCGCTAACAGAGGCTTGGTCGACACTTAAAACTTGAACTCTGTTGGTCAGGGGCAGGCAGCGCAGCGGTCTTTCTCAGTGCTGCGTGGCCACATTATGTGGCCGTAGAGCTTTGTTACAGTGGATAATCTGAGAGGCCCTTTGCGAGCGACTTGGTAGATTTTCATTTAGCCCCGGGAACCGCGGCAGTAAAAATCATTTAGCTTTAATTTATGGATCAGGCCATTTCAACCCCCCAAACTTTATTTCTAATAGAACGTGATTTATTTGTAATGTGACTAACACTCCTTCCTCAGTGCGGGCGCCTGCTTTATTACCCCAGGGCTGGTGCTTTAAAACTGATGGGGATTTACGGCTTAGGCTGGCCCACTTTTTTATTCTTTTATTGCACATGTACGCTGAGTCCCCGCTCCTGGAGGCAGCCTGTTATGGGAAGTCGTGAAGTTGTGGGACCCCAGTGACAGCTAACTGACCCGGATGGGGCGGCGCGGAAGGGAGCCCTGGATGTTAATGGACTCAAAGGGATGGAAAACACACCAGGGAAGACTCTGTTACCATCAGGACTGCAGCTTTTGCAGCAAAAGCAGGGGCGTTGGCATTCTGCACTGAAAGGCAAATACCTTGGTGCCCTCTCCTTGGCTGCACAGTGTTTCACCTTGGGGGTTAGAGGACACCAGGGCACAGTCCCTAGGAAGGCATGGGCCAGATTCCCAGGGAGCAGCTTACATCTCACTTATTTCCCGGCTGTAGTCTCCACCACAGCCCCTGTACAAATAGAGCACCCTAGAGGCTGGCTGTAGTAACTAAGTGCATGTTCATACACTGCAATGTAAGCCTAGGGTTCGAATTCAGACACAAGCCTAACCCTTCCTGCCCTGCCGTCTACACAAATCCCGCACTCACCCAAGGCTCGGACCCAGGGTCCCAGGACCCCATAGTGATAGCATGGCTGAGCCTGAATCAAGCTGGGGCCCGGGGTTCAAGCCTCTATTGCTTTGCCATGTAGACACAGCCCAACTGGCTTTGTGCCCTGAAAATCCACCAAAAGTATCCCAAAGGCTGACCTTCTTTGTCCTTGGGACAGTCACGTGTTCCCCACATGCACCAAAAAGGGCTGGAGCAGCCCTATTTTGGGTGGGCACTAGGAAGTCTGAGATATGGTTGGCCAGACTGGGGCCCACGTACTGCAGTGCGGCTGCTGAAGCCCCAGATTGGGATTCATGGGGTCAACAATTCATAACCTGGGATGTGTTGTAGACAGTCAGGCCCTAGGTTAACACAGCCAGGGGCTGCTAACTTGAGTTCTGCTAACTGGGCTGACACTGTTGTGTGGCCAGACCCTAAGGGACTGTATGCTGAGCCGCATGGGTGCAGAGCAGAGCTGCACTCCACCACCTATGCTGTGGTGGGTACGTTGTGGATCGCCGGGATCTGGCTTTACCAGCATTGTGTCGGCTGAGAGCTCTCCCACGCCGGGATTAAGCTCACTGGAGCAGCGGGCCCAGCCTTGGGATCTTTTGCCCACTGGGGTGGTGCTGCAGGTCTGCAAGAGAGGGGCCGAACCTGGCCCATACGTCACACCCAGACCCCTGTAGCAGGGCTAGTGGCGTTATATGATCTTGGGCGGACAGGACAACGGCTCACAGTAAATATTGAACCAACCCTTTTAAATTCAGATTAGTGCCACTCCTGTGGATGGCCAAGTTCAGGCCCTTGGATTTCATCAACTGGGGAAGCTGATTCAGAGGGAATGGGTCCTGTCCTGCCCTCCCTGCTGTTACCTTCTTTCCCCAAAGTCCTGAGATGCTACAACTGAGGGGACAGAGCAGATGGCAGCTACAGCTCCAGGGCCAACGGTGGCTGGGCCAGGGGGCCTGGGCAGCAGGGGTTGGAACAGGCAGCATGGGGGCTTGATGGCTCCTGTCAGTGTCTGTCTGTCTTGTGTAAGCAGGGTCTGACTGAGCTCTCCCCCGCCGGCAAGCCACGGAGGGGCAAAGACTCAGGAGCCGCCTGTTTTCACATGAACACGGCTACTCTGCCTAGGTATCCAGCAGGCAGAGCAGCGTTGCCCAAAGTGATCCACTTTGTTGGGTTACAAATCAGTTTAGGACTGAATGCAGGGGTAGTGAAATGTTGCTATCTGTATTGTAGGAGTAAAGGGCAGCAGAACTGTGCATAGCCTGTCCTGATTGTGGGGCTCAACCGCAACTGAAATGAACTTGCTAAGCCAGGGGGCTTGGATGCAGACCAGGTGCCCCTGCCAGGAGGTGTGGGCTCTATCCCAAAGCCCCAGGCATGGTTTAACCTGCCCCTCCCCACTGTTCAAAGACAGAGCTAAGCAGGGCTCCATCAGGCGTCTTTGGCTAAGTGCTCACTACAGCTGAAATCACTTGTGGGACAGCATTTCTGCCCAGCTTGCTTCAGCAATGAAGTTCCCCCACTAGGAGCTGACACTGGCTGAGAGCATAGGCGCCGACGCCGTGGGTGCTCTGGGGCTGGAGCACCCATGGGGAAAAATTGGTGCATGCTCTGCACCCACCGGCACCCAAGCTCCCCACCCCGCCCCAGCTCACCTCACCTCCGCCTCCTCCTCTGAGCGTGCCGTCCCCGCTTCTCCTCCCAGCGTTTGCCGCCACGAAACAGCTGTTTTGCGACGTAACAAGCTGTGGGAGGGAGCAGGGAGGAGCGGGAATGCGGTGCCCTCAGGGGAGGAGGCAGGGAAGAGGTGGGGCTGGGGCCGGGATTTGGGGAAGGAGTCCAGTAGGGGCTGGGAGGGGGCAGAGTTGGGGCGGGGACTTTGGGGAAGGGGTTGGAATGGGGGCAGGGCAGGGCTGGAGGGCGTGAGCACCCACCGAGAGGTTGGCGCCTATGACTGAGAGCTGAAAATCACAAAGAACTGGGGGGAAACGACAAGAGACCAACCTGCAGAGGTCGCAGTAGAGAAGCGGGCCGCAGCAACAGGTGTGCAGTGCAGTGGCTGGCAGGGTGGCCAGTCAAGCAGCGAGTGGCCGGTGGAGTGGAACGGCGGCTAGCGGGGAGCCCACCGAAGTGGAATGGTGGCTGGCGGGGTGGCCAGCCAGAGCAAGTGCTCAGATGGCGGAGCAAGCCAGGGGCCTTTTTTCCCCCGCCACCTGCCAGGGTGGGAGGTGACCTCACACAGATGCACCTCTGAAGCCTGGGGCCTCCCTGACCAAGGGCAACCACTGTGAGCGGGGTGTGGTGAGGGAGCAGCGAGGGGCACAGAAAAGGGAAAAATGGCTATTCACTGTCTCGTAACTGTTGTTCTTCGAGATGTGCTGTTCACGGCCATTCCAATCCGCTGTGTGCGCACCGTGTGCACGGCAGCCGGAAGATTTTTTGGGCACGATGAAGGCGCGACTCCAGGGGGCGCCCAGACTGACCCTGTGGATACTGCTCGTGGTACAAGCTTCCGGCTGCCGTGCACGCACTTCGCGCACACCTGATTGGAATGGCCACGAACAAGCGCTCAGAGGACTTTGGATTGTAGAACTCAAGAACATGAGACAGACGACTCTGTCCCCATGCACTCGGGGGTGGGTGTCCGGCTCACTGGTTTATGATTAGAAATCCTACTTGTGGCATTTTCCCTAATTAATGTGGGGTGACTTCCCTCCTTTCATTAAAAGTTCCTTTTCTACACTCAGACTCTGTGCGGGCGAATGGGGAAGTATTGCCTCTCAGAGGTGCCCAGGGGTGGTGTGTAAATTTCCCAGCTTACTGGCTGGGGACTCGAGCCGGTTCTGTGTTGTATTGTTGGAAAGGAACCCCTAGATATTGAACCTGGCCCTGGTTGCTGCCAATGCCCCGTGGCAGAACGGTTATACTTGGATAAGCCCAGTAGTGCGTTTGTTTCTGGCACCCCTGTCCCTCTTGACTGATGATTCTTGTATGGCAGCTAAGCGGTGTGAGAGGTGGGAGGCAGGTTCAGGAGCAAATTCAGCACTGTGTTGGCTTGAAACAAACCACTGCCTTATGCAGACAGCTTACGCTGGCCCCACCTGAGCCCTGTTCTTATCAGGTGCCTGCCGGCTGTCCTGAATGAAGCGTGGCTGTGGGTGGGAGCAGCGTCCAGAATTAGCACTTCACGGACAGATGGACGAACCTACCCCCCGAGGGGTAATGAAGAGAACCAGTCAGGGAGTGAAGTAGGCAGGGTCCCTCCCAAGTGATCCCATTCATCTCGGCCACACAGCAAAGTATAAATGGGTGTTGTGGCCCCTGGGCTGGCATCCTGTTTATCGTGTATATCAAGGCTTGTTTGCAGAAACCACATTCCTTCCTTTGGAGGCCATGGTTTGAGCTGGAGTTTGATTTCAAAGGAAACAGGACTGGCCTGGTGGGCAAGCAAAGTAAGCAGTCATGGGGTAAGAGGGAAGGTGCTCTCATGGACTGGTAACTGGTTAAAAGATAGGAAACAAAGGGTAGGAATAAATGGTCAGTTTTCAGAATGGAGAGAGGTAAATAGTGGTGTCTGTACTGGGCCCAGTCCTATTCAACATATTCATAAATTATCTGGAAAAAGGGGTAAACAGTGAGGTGGCAAAATTTGCAGATGCTACAAAACTACTCAAGCTAGTTAAGTCCCAGGCAGACTGTGAAGAGCTACAAAGGGATCTCACAAAACTGGGTGGCTGGGCAACAAAATGGCACATGGAATTCAATGCTGATAAATGCAAAGTAATGCACATTGGAAAACGTAATTCCAACTATACGTATAAAATGATGGGGTCTAAATGAGCTGTTACTACTCAGGAAAGAGATCTTGGAGTCACTGCGGACAGTTCTCTGAAAACAGCCACTCAATGAGCAGTAGCAGTCAAAAAAGTGAACAGAATGTTGGGACTCATTAAGAAAGAGATAGATAATAAGACAGAAAATATCATGTTGCCTCAATATGAGTTCACGATACGCCCACATCTTGAATACTGCGTGCAGATGTGGTCGCCCCATCTCAAAAAAGATATACTGGAATTGGAAAAGCTTCAGAAAAGGACAAGAAGAATGATTAGGGGTATGGAACAGCTGCCATATGTGGAATGATTAATAAGACTGGGACTTTTCACTTTGGAAAAGAAATGACTGGGCGGGGGGGGGGATATGACAGAGGTGTATAAAATCATGACTGGTGTGGAGAAAGTAAATAAGGAAGTGTTATTTATTCCTTCTCATAACACAAGAACTAGGGGTCACCAAATGAAATTAATAGGCAGCAGGTTTAAAATAAACAAAAGGAGGTGTTTTTTCACACAGTGCAGTCAACTTGTGGAACTCCTGGCCAGAGGATGTTGTGAAGGCCAATGCTATAACAGGGTTCAGAAAGAACTAGATAAGTTCATGGAGGATAGATCCATCAATGGCTATTAGCCAGGAAGGGCAGGGATGGTGTCCCTAGCCTGTTTGACAGAAGCTGGAATAGGTAACAGGGGATAGATTGCTTGATGATTACCGGTTCATGCCCTCTAGGCCACTGTCAGAAGACTGGGCTGGATGGACTGGGCTGGATGGACCTGGATGGACCAGTATGGCCGTTCTTATGGCACTTGTCTGGCCTACATCCCCCTAGGATCTGAGCCCCTCACTCTTTAATGTGTTTACCCTTGCAACTCCCCTGGAGTAAGGCTGTCTATTGTCCCCATTACAGATAGCGTCTCTGTGCCTTAGGCCTATAAATGACTTGCCCAAGGTCACAGAGGAAGTCTGTGGCAGAGCAGGGAATTGAATCCAGAGCTACTGAATTCCAGGCTAGTGCTGTAACCGCTGGACCAGCTTTCCTCACAGGCATAGTAGCTGCAAAGCTGTCTCTCTCCCTCCCCTTTGCATCCTGCCTTGCCCTGCAGTGAATGCTGTTCTGTTTAAAGCGATTCATTCCTCAGGAAGAACAGTTCTCTCTGTTACCAAAAAAAAAAAAAAAAAAAAAGGCAAGTAGGAAAACTTTTAAACAAGAACTTTTCCCTCCACCGGTGCCTGCAATTCAGGTTCCAAGCCTCTGGCTCGAAATGGGAGCAGTGTGGGGATCTATTCAGTATTTAGTACCAGCAGGCCATCCTGTCCTGTGGGAGTAGCAAGCTTTACAAGCTACCATGGCAGAGGTGAGGATGACAAGAGAAACCCAATACTCCTCTTGGCCTGGACGGAGCTTAATTTAAAGCGTGGTGGCTCGGTTACAGGATTTTTTTCCATTTGCATCCTCGCTTCATTCCTCTTGCAAACATAGCAACTGCCCCCTGCTCGTGCAGTGGCAGCAACTGCTGCGTTGGCTGCAGCTTAGTCTGAAAATGCAATATGAACTCACTTGCATGGAGAGCCCCAACTTTTCATCCCCAAATTACCCAGCTAGGTGAGCTAAATCCTGCAGCCTTTATCCAGGCAAAACTTCAGCGGAGTGCCTACCCTGCTGCTGAACAAATGGAAGATCTCTTTTCTCCCACTGTGCCCACACCTAGGCCTTGCTCAAATCCCTCCTATAACCCACCTCTTCCAGGAGCCCCACATGTGGAAAAATATACCTAAAAAGAAAAGGAGTACTTGTGGCACCTTAGAGACTAACCAATTTATTTGAGCATAAGCTTTTGTGAGCTACAGCTCACTTCATTGGATGCATCCGATGTATACATCCGATGAAGTGAGCTGTAGCTCACGAAAGCTCATGCTCAAATAAATTGGTTAGTCTCTAAGGTGCCACAAGTCCTCCTTTTCTTTTTGCGAATACAGACTAACACAGCTGTTACTCTGAAAAATATACCTGTGAGCCTAATAACAAGAAGCAGCATGTTTAGCTGAAGGAATGGCTGCTTCCTGTTCCATCTGTGATCCCCTCAGACCTAGGCAGAGACTCATTTCACATTGGCCAGATAAGCATCAGGTGGGAACTGTATTTGGGAACTGTTTACCTGGGCTGGGCTGGGCTTTGCTTGAGCCAGCGACTTTAAGGTGAAAGGCAAATGTACCTCTTTACCTGAGCTTTCCAGTCCCTTGTAAAAATAGAGGACATTAATTTTAACATAAAGCTTGGGGTTAGGGCTGTGCACATTTAGCTAATTTCTACAGATTTTTACAATGGGAAATTTTTGATCCCAGGGCTGCCCCTTGGATCAGTAGCATTCAGGGTATGGAAGAAGTTTATATATTCATGAACCAACACTAGCAATAACCCTGTATGCTCTCCTATTAATAGTTATAATGCAACTCGATTCACATTGATGTTAATTGATCCTTTGAGCCACACCACTGTCATGATGCACATTGTTCTCAGACAGATGCCTTTAGGCAAATAAAAAGCAACTCCCAACCCACTCATAATGCTTTATGCTACTTTTGTTTCCAAGAGTTCTGATTGCACTGTTAAAAACTGTATCCATTCAACGGACAACTTCTGAAGTTCAGTAGAATTCCTACCTTCAAAAACAGACTCCAACGAGAGACTGCTGAATTGGAATTAATTTGCAAACTGGATACAATTAACTTAGGCTTGAATAAAGACTGGGAGTGGATGGGTCATTACACAAAGTAAAACTATTTCCCCATGTTTATTCCCCCCCCCCCATTGTTCCTCAGACGTTCTTGTCAACTGCTGGAAATGGCCCACCTTAAGTGATCACTCTGGTTACAGTGTGTATGGTAACACCCACTGTTTCATGTTCTCTGTGTATATAAATCTCCCCACTGTATTTTCCACTGACTGCATCGGATGAAGTGAGCTGTAGCTCACGAAAGCTTATGCTCAGATAAATTGGTTAGTCTCTAAGGTGCCACAAGTCCTCCTCCTCTACCTGCACAGAGTAGAGCAATCGATGCCCCCTTCAAGTTATGCTCTGGCCTTGTCTAGAGTAGGAAAAAAAGCGTGTTCTTAGCACATGTTGGCTAATGTGGTAAAATCTTGGTGAAGACAAGGTAGTTGTAGTTTTAATGCTCCTTAACAAGCTATATTCTACAGCCAATTTAAGAACCACCCACAATGCAGAGGAAGGCCAAAGCTCCGATACAGCAACAAGGTCAAGCAAGGCCTCAAGCAATTCAGCATTCCCATTGACAACTGGGAAAATCCTGCCCATAATTGCTTAGTCTGGAGAAGCCAGGTTAAGACTGCTGCAGTCACTGCGGAGAGCCATCAGACAGCCCAGGCTGAGGCCCCCAGGTGAGCCAGGAAGCAGAGTGTGCTCCAACCTCCATCTGGCGAGTGGACCAGTAGCCACTGTGGGAAGGTTTGCCGCTTGTGCATCGGGCTCTTTTCCCATACCATTGCTAAGCACCACTGACAGACCAACTTTGTCGCATCTCCTTTCATCTGTCAAGATGTTGGACAGCCATACAACAGGGTGATGAACCACTGGCACAAACTAGCAAGGGAAGGGGTAGATTCTTCACCTCCTGCAGTCTTCAAATCAGCTGGATGTCTTCCTGGGAGATATGTTTTAGCCAAACAAGGTATTCGGCTCAATACAGGAGCCTGTGTTATACAGGAGGTCCAACTAGGGAACATATGGTCCCTTTTGGCCCTAAACTCTGGGAATACACCCTTTTCCCTAGTGTGGACTTATTCTTTTAGTGAGCTGATTTACAGCAGTTGTTTGTTGAGGTAAGGGAGAACAAACCTGAGGGAACAAATAGCTCAGAGCTGCTGGGGAGGATCAGGGTCTAAACTGCCAGCTATATCATATAGTAAGGAAGCACTGGGAATACTGCGACATAAGCACTTACATAGAACCTCAATGGCTCATTTCTCTATTGCCTGCACCTGGTGTCATCGCTTACATCAGTGCAAAGTAAGCACCTCAGTGATTTGATAGTGCTTTACGCTCACTGTGCACCGGCATGAATGATGGCACAAGGTGCAGGGCAACAGGCCGTCAAGTCCTACAGCTTCAGAGCAATGTGCAAATGCGAGTCAATCCAGGCAACACTTGTGTGTGTGCTATAGATAGCATATAGCTATAGATGAGGGATCCAAAGCAGGAGTCATTTGCCAGAGGGCGTAAAGGGAATCTAATTCAGAGCAGGGCTTAGACATCAGGAGGTCCTGGCTTCCAGCCCTCTGCTAAGACCGCACTTCTCTCTAATGTGATGCAGCAAATTCACAAGGTTCCCCAACAGAGAAGAATTACTGATGAGTGAGTTACACCCACTATTTTACCTTGGATCTGACTTTTTCTTTAAGGCGTGTTGGGGTACTCTTTATTAAAAAAAACAAACTTTTTGAAAAAAATGCAAATATGCAAAACCCTTTCTCCCCATAACGTATCCACATGTTCACAAAAGGGACACAAATGCGCTAAATGAAAGGTGTCATATTTCAAAGAAGAGGTTTAAATAATAAAACATTAGGCTGTGTGTTCACTGAATAGGCTTACAAAAGCACATCGCTTTCAGATCAAACCATCTCTGGAATCCTGCAGCCCTCTGAGACATTCCACAACTCCGTACGTAACTTGGGCGAGCTTCACGGCAGTTCTGGTGTGAGCCCTGCTATCAAAGCACAAGGAAAGGGGACAAACTCTGAGGAACACAAACCAGAAAAGGAGCCAACTTGCCTCTTGCGTGCACTGCTTTTACATGCTGACTTCTGTGGAAGTTACTCCTGATTTACATCTCAGTGTAAGCGAGAGCAGAATCAGGCTCAGAGTCGCTAGAAGCAAGGTGCAGGTTTAAATTTAGCACCCAGCCTCATGGCAAGGTTTCTGCATCTGAAGAGCTCTTGCTGCAACTCAGCAAACTTTCTGGGTTTCTTTCCCCACTGCTGCAGATTGCCAAAATAGCAGAGTGTGAGCAGGAATGACTTCTCCTCCCCCCAATGCTACGTAATCATCGCCAGAGTGGAAATGTACATATCCATAGCAGTCTAATGGGGGTTTGGTACAATACGATTCAGCCTTCATTATCCAGACCTCAGCTGTTCAAAATACCATTAACCAAAAGGGCTATGTCCCCCGTGTTTATGGCAGAACCTAATAATGTCATCAGCTGTCCAGACCTTTCATGACATTTGGATATGGTAGATTATATGTGTTGTTGTTTTTAGGAGTCACAGCTGGCTCCATGATTTGCAACACCACAAGCTGTCACAAGGGGGAGAATGTAGGCCACAAACTGCCTCTTTCTTAGATTCCATTGGTAGAATGAGAAAAGGAGGACTTGTGGCACCTTAGAGACTAACCAATTTATTTGAGCATGAGCTTTCGTGAGCTACAGCTCACTTCATCGGATGCATGCCGTGGAAACTGCAGCAGACTTTATATACACAGAGAATATGAAAAAATACCTCCTCCCACCCCACTGTCCTGCTGGTAATAGCTTATCTAAAGTGATTATCAGGTGGGCCATTTCCAGCACAAATCCAGGTTTTCTCACCCTCCACCCCCCCACACAAATTCACTCTCCTGCTGGTGATAGCCCATCCAAAGTGACAACTCTTTACACAATGTGCATGATAATAAAGTTGGGCCATTTCCTGCACAAATCCAGGTTCTCTCACCCCCTCACCCCCCTCCCAAAAACCACACACACAAACTCACTCTCCTGCTGGTAATAGCTCATCCAAAGTGACCATTCTCCCTACAATGTGCATAATTAAGGTGGGCCATTTCCAGCACAAATCCAAACTTGGAGAGTGGTCAGTTTGGATGAGCTATTACCAGCAGGAGAGTGAGTTTGTGTGTGTATGGGGGTGGGGGGATGTGAGAAAACCTGGATTTGTGCTGGAAATGGCACACCTTAATTATAATGATAATCAGGTATAAACTGGCATAGCTCTGGTGGCTTCAAGGGAGCTACACTGACTTACACCACCAGAGGATCTGGTCCAAGATATTTAAAATCAACAATACGTGCTCTCAGAACACTGATAAGAACCTGTATTTTTTCTTCTTGGAATGTCCTTTCTAGGTCTTTGAGTTGGGGAAAAATTGGATTCTCCCCCAACAAAATTAGCCCTCCTATTAGGGTCAGCAACCTTTAGGGAACTCTGGAGAATTCTCTCAGGGGCGAGTTTTTGATGCCAGCCAAAAGATCTGGAGACCAGCGGCTAGACTCTGATCTCACTAAAACTGGAATAACTCCATTGCCTTCTCTTGTTACTCCAGCTCAGAACCTGATCCAAGGATGAAGAAGTGAGTCTGTAGCCTGCTTCTGAAATGCATGATGGTGAATCCTCTTTTTCACCTACTGTTCTGGATAGTGTCGGAGAACCTTCACGCCCGTGGAATGAAACACAATTAATCAGAACGAGAGGTGCAAGCTAATGGGCAAGGGAAAAGAAGATGCTTTTAAAAAAGGCTTTGAATGTTAAGAAACAGAGCAACTCTATCCAAAAGCCACTTACTACCCAGTTCCTATGCTATGCCTTTGCTGGCAATCTCTTCCGGCTGGCAGGCTGCCTGTTGATGCCTAATTGGCTTGCAGCTGATGTCACTTGTCTTGCTGACTAAAGTGCCGGGCTACAAGGATACTGGACAGAGACACTAGTATTTTCAGATCAAAACTCCTAGTCACTTTAGTTGGGGGACACTACCAGTGTGGTTGGTTTTTTTTCAGTGTCTTTGCTGCTGTTGATTCCAAGACAGACCAAGAGCTAAACTGCATGACAAATGTGTGAGAGCAGGCAATATGCTGTCTTCAGCTGAGGCCCAGAGCTAGCAGTCATTAGTCTGAAGCAAGTCTGGCTGATCTTGGGAGTAACCTGCAAGCCCCACTTACCAGCGGAAGCAATCCTGCCACAGCCGACTCAAACAGAGCACTCAGAGCCTAGGACAGGCAAAGAGCAAAATTCCATACCAAGTTCATTGCAGATGCTGGCAAGCAGAGCTAACCTACCTGTTCAGCGCATGGGTACCACAGTGAAGAGTGCTATTAAAAAAAATCCACCTTAGACAGATAAATATCAGTGTGCTACTTCTGGCCACTTAAATTAATTACAGACACTTAGCTTTAGCCCCCCTGGTTTCATAAAGCAGAACTTAAGGATGAACTTAATATGGTGAAAAATGTCCTATATTTACAGATAAAGAGAGCAGCATTCAGATACGGGGCCTGATTCAACGAACTCCCACTGCAACTCATGGGCGTTTTGCCCATATTAAGACTGCAGCATTGGAGCGCCATAGTGTGCAACAATTGCCTGGACAGTATTAAAAGGTTATGAGAACCCATTTCTTGTTGACTCTTACCACCAGGAATTTGCTGAAATACAAACTTTCAGTCCTTTGCAATATAAGGTTCAACTCTATTTCTCACCCTCTCCTGCAAGTGCTAAGGAAATAAAACAATCTGGGAGAATAGCTACATAATGACGCCCCGGCTGCATTTCAAATCACTGGAGCTACTGTTGGATTCTCCTCTGCTGCACTCCAAAAGTATTTTGAATGTCTTGCTTTAGTTCTTCTCTTGCTTCTGCTGCCTCAAAGCTTGTAGGAAGATCTCCTTCACCTGGCCCATTGTCTCTTGGTACAGTTTGAAGTCTTCCTCTTTCATGTTCACAGTGCTCTCCAGGGCAGTCTTCAAGGCTTCATTCTCATCCAGCTGGATCACAAGCCTATGTGAATGCAAAGGGGAAATTTTCATTCCCACTGCGGCGTGCTGGAGCAAATGGGAGCTGTGCATCAGCCGCAAGGACAGAAACACATGCTCACTGGGAATCTTACAACAGGAGTGGGAAATATCAGGCTTTTAAGCATTTGTTTCCCATCCCCTTGATACAAAGGGGGATAGTCTGAAGTCGGGATTCTTTACCCTGATATCGCTGAGAACTATTTTGCCACTGACAAACATCCAACTCCCATTAACATTCATCAGATCGATGGGTAATAAAAGGCTCTTTTCTTCTTAGTGGTTTATGTATACTTAGCATTCATGAAGCTGTGTTGGTATAATTATTAAGAGATTTTAAGATGGGAGTGGATGACCGGAGATGGATTACT
The DNA here is from genome assembly GCF_965140285.1 of Lepidochelys kempii. Taxonomy (NCBI): domain Eukaryota; kingdom Metazoa; phylum Chordata; order Testudines; family Cheloniidae; genus Lepidochelys; species Lepidochelys kempii. The sequence continues at coordinate 262,327,432 of NC_136381.1, forward strand.
CGATAATTTCCCTGCTCTGTTCATTTCCTCTGAAGCATCTGGCCCAGGCCACTGTCAGAAGAGAGGACGCAGGGCTAGATGGACAATTGGTCTGACCCAGCATGGCCATTCTTATGCTGCTGTCAGATTCCCGCCAACAAAGACAAAAGCACAGGGTATATCAGAGAAGCTCCCACTGGAGCTGATTTACACCAACTGAGGATGTGGCCCAGAGAATCATGACCCTAAAAGTGGGGTTGGTTTAATCTTAGCCCCATGTCAAAGAAGTTGAAAGTGACAAAGAATACGAAAAGAAAAGCCATACCTTGTAGTCAGTTCTTCTATCTGAGATTTTAGTGGCACCTCTGAGAGTTGTGCTGCAGTGAGATCTTTCCTATCACTTGCAGTCAAGGTATGTCGGGAGCTATCAGCAGACTGACCTGTAAATTTAATCACAGCATGGAGTTCCGTTACAGGACAAAGGCAATTCTTTGCAGTCAACAGCACACGGCTTTACAGTAGAACTCAGGAGATGGAGGATAAATAATAGGAGGGGGTTGGTCAGTCTGAGTACATGCATTCATTTAATGTAAATACATAGGGTAGATTTCTGTAATCTCCTTTCAGTGAAATTGTAAACATGATTAGTGGTGAGTTGAGCGAGGAAAGAATAAAATGATTCTATATAAAATAATGTGCAAGTGGCCAAACCCCTGGGAGGTGTGAAAGAATGTGACTATTTTTTAAGCTTATCTTGAAACTGTATTTCACTCCGTACTACAGTGCCTGGTGCTCTCTAAATATCCGAGAGAAATGAATATCTGTGGTTATTCATAAAGCACTTTGGGATCTTCACAATGAAAGCAATTATGGCGTCAGTTCAGGAAAGTACTTAAGCATGTGCTTAAAGTTACATGCTTTCCTGAACTGGCGCCTGTATGAACATGAACGTTCCCAACAATTAAAATAGACAGGGAAACTAATTGCCAAAGCAATTCTGAAAGGTGCTAGGTCTTGATCCTTCCTTTTGGAAATGCAGCAATTGGTGAGTGGGGAGGGAAGTAAACTACATGAGAAAAACTTCAGAGTGGAGAAGATGCCTTTGTCTTGCTATCTTATCTCAGAACTGATCAGCAAACACTACAGTCATTACCTATACCCCCACTGGATTTTACTCAGCAAACTGCTCTCCATTTTTTTTCTTTGAACAAGGAAAACAAAAACAAAAACAGGAGCAATTTTACAGACAAACAAATGTGTTGCTTTCGTATTATACCAACAATGCTCTGCTAGCACTAGTACCTACATTCTCTGCCTGCGAGAGAATAAAAGCATTAACATTTGCAATTAGATCAGCTCTTCCCAATTTAGCACTTTGAATAAGGAAAGGGAACATTAATGGGTACAGTAGTCTCTCCTTTATGCAGTTAGTTTTCCTGAATTATCTGGCAGAAACACCATTAGGAGAAACTAAGTTCTCTGCTAAAGGGGTATTTTTAAGATTTGTCAATTTGCTGCTTGTATAAACTCCAGAGTTTGTTTAAATCACTAGGAGGGCCTGAGAACAATTTGAAAAAACAAAACAAAAGAAAAACCCAACAGACTTTGGTGAATAGGGTTGCAATCCATTCAGGTTATGTTTAGGCCCAGAGCCTCAAAGGTATTTTTAGGGTCCCTGTTCCCATTGATTTCAATATCTTTATGTACCAATTCCTGTCATTTAATAGCTATGATATGAGTCTTTATTTAAACAAAATGCTGGTTTGGTCCCGAAGTATACAGTGATAATGAGCTAACTTTTAATATACACAGAAACTTTCATCCCAAAGTGCCTTACAAACTGATATGCACAGGCTGTGCTTCATCCAACTATGAAATGCCGACAGCTCTGGGGTGAAGCACAGAACTGTTAATGTAGCACAATAACTGGATAAAATGGCTTAGGACAGGAAGTGCAGAAAACCATCTCTATTTGTGACTCCAGGGGAAATTTAAGTGGGTAGCATATAGCAATACATCTAAGGGCACAAGCGGTCAGGACCTCTGTTTTACATCTCCTCCAAAAGATAGCCCCTTCAGCACCACAATGCACTCTAATAGTTTATGGGGACATGGACTCAGAGGGACATCCAGTGAATAACCAACACCACTCCCTGCATCGTATAGACATTCCTTAGAGCTTTCTCAGTTAAATATGGACCTGACCAAGTACACCACACCTAGATCAGATGAACTGCAGAGAAGTGTGCTGTGGCCGCAATAGAATCTCTCCCTTCCATCAAAACCAAGCAAACTACTCCAGGCCTAAAGAGCAAAAGTAAGTGTGTGTAGGGAGAGGAGAGAGATGGACAATGTATAGAGAACATAATGAACCAAAAAGAAAAGGAGTACTTGTGGCACCGTAGAGACTAACAAATTTATCTGAGCATAAGCTTTCGTGAGCTACAGCTCACTTCATCGGATGCATTCAGTGGAAAACGAATGCATCCGATGAAGTGAGCTGTAGCTCACGAAAGCTTATGCTCAAATAAATCTGTTAGTCTCTAAGATGCCACAAGTACTCCTTTTCTTTTTGTGAATACAGACTAACATGTCTGCTACTCTGAACCAGTTAGCAAGAAGGAGATGAGTTCCTTACCAAAGAGAAGTTCTGATCCCTGGTAACATCCTCTATATATTTAAAGTATATACAAAAAGGGAAACTATTGTTAAAGTTTCCATAAGAATATATACAGTTTTATTGTTTTTAGACATTTTATAGGATTATAGCCCATAAGTAATAAAAGGATCTAATCAAGGAAATAAAAATTTTACAATCCACAATGAACTTTTCTTCTTTAACTATGTTAGTGAGGCTTTCATATTTATAGCAGCAGATTATCATGTTTTAGTGGTAATAAATGACACAGAATCTAATTACTTAAAGACCAGCAATAGTTTTTCATAGACACTGACAGGCCTTACATTGGGATGTATCATTTAATTCTGTTCTCAATTTAACCTTCAGCTGAACCTTTCACGCGAAACAGCAGAGAGAATACAGCGTTAGAATTGGTGGCCCTTATCCTGCAAAGGCTTGCACAGTGTGGGTGAAATCCTGGCCCCACTGAAGTCAATGGGAAGCTCCCCAAGTGGGGCTGGAATTTCTTCGTTAGTAGTTCCACTGGCTTCAGCAGAACTGAGTGTGTGAAGTTAAGCACACATATAAGTCTGCACAAGCTCGGCGTTCTAGATGTTATTCACATTTCCTGGCTACCAAATGTGGAAGTGGACTAGATGACAGACACTCCCTAGCACTCCTGATACCATGCTGCTCCTCACCTGTTTTGTTCCTCGGGAGGGGTTTCTGGGTGTTTGCATTCTTCCCTACATCCATTTTCATTTTTTCAAGACGCTGCTCCAAAATGACTGATCGACGTCGCTCTTCTTGAAGCTTCTTCTCAGCTTCCAAAACTTTATCGCTGCTTTCGACCACCCTGATGTTCAAAACAAGTGTTTAGGTTTTTTTTATGCTCAGGCTATCAGGACTCCAGTCCTGTCCAGTCTTAGTTTCAAATTTTTCCCTTGGATGCACAGCTCACAATAAGATGAATGGATGCATGCGCTTGTCTCCCAAGGGCAGATATTCCAGATATTCATCCAAAAGGCATCCGCCATGTTTGCAAGATGGAGTTGGCTAATGAGCATGGGGTTCAATTATATTTTATAAAGAATTGTTTTGTTGATGGAAGTTGCCCAGGTCCCTCAACAATGGACACCACTGTAAGCTTCCCATACAAATAACCACTGATGTTACAAGTTGTTGAGGGCAGACCAATAATTATGTAAGTAACAAACTGCTTCTATTTTTAATGCATTGGACTAGCATAGAAGCAAAGTCGTAAAAATGGTCTAACAGCATTATCTGACATTTACTTGTTCTGGTCTCCTATGTAAATAGCAAACATTTCCACAAGCATCTCCTTGAAAGGAAGAGAAACTCATAGACTTCAAGGCCAGAAGGGACCATCACGATCATCTAGTCTGACTCCTGCATGCTGCAGGCCACAGCACCTTGCCCACCCGCTCCTGGATGTTGCCTTCTATTACCTCAGCCACTCGAAAATACTTTGGAAAAAAGTATGCATGGGCCTGAAGGCAATGAGACACCATGAGACTTTACACAGCAGTTAATGGGCAGCATGCAGTGCTGAGCTGTTGAAGGTCATTCAGTGGGAACACGTCTTTATTTCATAGTTATCCCATGCAGCATCTTAAGCGATTAATCAGAAAATCTCACACAGGACCACAGGAGCTGCCAAACTGCATCAGACCAATGGTGCATCCTACCTAGGGTTGCGGCTGATACCAAATGATTCATGGAAAGTTGTCAAAACTATAATGAACCTCACCTATTGTACAGTGCTATACAAAGGAAGAGCAATTTCCTTCTTGACCTCTGGGGGTGATCGCTGCTTACTTCTTGAAACAATAGATTTGGTTATTTTTATTACTCCCTTAGCTTGCGTAGCTAAAAGTGTTATAATAAGCATAAAATTATACAGTTCCTTTAGCAATCAATCCAGAGTAGGACAGACTCTGACCTCTTGTAGCAGTGAATCTCCACAGGCTGCTGACATACTGCATAAAATAGTATATCTTTTTAGTGCTTCTCAATTCACTGCCCTTTCATTTAATCGAGTGTGCCCTAGCTCTCATATTAGACAGAAGGGGTGACAGTGAGGGACTGATCCATTTTTGCAAGAGCTTCCACCAATATGAATAACTCAAATCAAGTCCCCCCAAGCTGTTCTCTTTTATGAAATCAGGGTTCAATCCTGCAAATATTTACTATTGAGTATAGTTTCATTGACTTCAGAAAGTACCATGTTCAGTGGTTAAGTGTTCGCACAATGGAGTCCTAAATCATGGCAATCTGTGCAGTCTCTCATCAAGTCCCACTTACCTAACCACTTCCATTGCTCTTTCTTGACCTTAACCTTATCTACATTACTTGAGTTTAGGCAACCTATCCCCCAAGTGTGTCGGGGGGAAGTGGGAGTTAATCATTTTTCTATACATTAATGGTAAAAATATTAATGGAACACTATAATATTATCCAGAGGTCTTGTAAGTGAATTTTGTGAGACTTTTGCAATAAGTCTTGGGAGAGCCCATGATAATGTGTGAGGATTGTGGAATTGCAGTGACCATTATATGGTACACATCACCATTAGCTGTGAATTTCATTGACTCTGGTGGTTTTGGTCATTATTTCATGTTAATTTGAGCCTAATCCTGCAAACACTTACACGTTTATCCTTACCTACTCAAGCAGTCCCTTTTAGTCATTGGGACTGCATGCGTGAGTACAGTTGCCTGTGTGTGTTTGAAGGCTCGGCCTGTAAAGAAACAGTGAGTGATACCTACTTTTTTAAAGTTTGAAACTGTATATATAGCTGTCTACAGTGGAGTTCACACACCAAAATATAGGCAAGTGGAATAACACACAATATTCAATGTAAAATAAGTAAAGAAAGCAAACAAACTTACTGCACTACAAAGCAGACAAAAATTTAGTGTGTAGACTAGAGAGAGTTTAGGATTTAGAGCATAGGACTGGGAGTCAAAACTTCTGGATTTTATTCCTGTGCAAAAAAAAAATGCATCTTGAATGTTTCTAAAGAGCAAAGGGTATGTTTACTTCACCCTCTTATAACTCAATTAGATTAATGGGTTTTACTAAAACTTCCAGAAAAAAAAAAAAAAAGAGAGTCGCCATTACATTGAAGCGACGCATGGGAAATATCAGCTGGAAAGGAGAATTACCGAGTAAGTTATGAGCATGTGAAAAACAAAGGGTTTGGAATGGAAGTTGGACTAGAATTGAAACTAGAGCATTTGCTGCTGCTAAGTACTGTAATATTACTGCATGCATAGTCCTGCAGACACACCAATACACCAAATTCTGGGCCTAACAAGCTTGATGATGTCTCTGTTTTTTTCTGCCCTTCATTCCAACAGGACGAAAAGGAAGTAATTCATTATATGGTGAGCAAAGCAAAAAGTACCCACTAAAAACAAAATATCACACCAACTATATCTGATGGCATGCTGGGTTACATACTACAGAGCGTTTCAAATGCCTGTAGGTCTAAGGATTTCTTAACCACTAGATATAATAATATCACAAAGGGAAATATCAAAATCAGCTGCTACCTTTTCTGCAGGACAGTGACTAGTTCTGTAAGCCTGTCTCTTTCCACCTCAGCAGCATGGCAAAGAGCCTTGTACTCTGTGATCTGTGTTTGCAACACTTTCAGATCTGAGCTCTCGGTGTCTGCAATCCTAAGAAACAGCAAAAACTTTAGGGATCAGTTTATTTCCCATGATAGAAAGCAACTGAAACAAAGACAGGCTTGAAAAATGTACCAAATGCCTACGAGCATGGGGACTAAGCCTAGTAGCCAGGGTACAAAACAGAGGTGCCACCAATCTCTGAGCCCACCGACTCCAACCACCACCCAGCCTGCACTATGGAGAAATAAAACAGTTGTGGGACTTCACTTAGAAGGGCCTCTCACCCTTCACTGGCTAAGCTTCTTTCTCCAACTTCAGATCTCTCCCTCAAAATCACAGGTCTTTTGTTAAACCTTCCAACGCTGATCTACTCACCAACACCTGCTCCCGTCCAAGTGCTACAACCCATTGTAGTGAGACTGTTCTTGTATTCTGCAAAGCACTGGGCATACCTACAATCATCTATTAAATAACAGCATTTCGGCTGGCAATGATTTTCCCCAACAGAAAGGCTTCAAACGTTTAGTGCAGGGGATTTACATTCTTTTGCCTGCAATCTGATGCAAGAAGCCAGGCAGATATCCCAGGTACCCCATCGAGCGCTTCCCTCCCATTGACATACACAGGAATGTCTAGGGCAGATGCCTGTACTGCGAGCACTGGGAGGTGGGATAGAAACCCAGCATTTATTTTCAGAAACTAAGAGAACACAAACAAGAGCTAGCCTGAGCCAAAACACTGTGATGTGATCAACTAGAGAGGAGCATTTCTGCTACAAAGATCAGGGCCCCTCACTAGGTGTAGGGTCATTAGCTGATGCAGACAGGGCTAAGAGTATGCTGGTCTCTGTCTGGTGGATGCCAATGAAATTCTCCTCATACCTATACAAAAGACTGTAAACGTACCTCCCAGATGCAACACTGTTACTTGGAGGCGAAGGCTTTGTAGCTGAAGATTCTACAAGTGTGTGTCCCATCTTAGACACAGTGCTATGAGGAAGAAAACAAACAACTCTACGTCAGCCGTGAAATAAAGTTTGAGAACCCCTGCTCTACATAATAAAGTCCTAGGTCTGGTACAGTCTGCGGTCCTACAATGTGTGTGTTCATCACTGCCCTCTACTGGACAGAATGTCAGACCAGCTTATGTTTCAGAGTAGCAGCTGTGTTTGTTTGTATTCACAAAAAGAAAAGGAGTACTTGTGGCATCTTAGAGACTAACCAATTTATCTGAGCATAAGCTTTTGTGAGCTACAGCTCACTTCATCGGATGCAAGCTTATGTGCATGTGATCATGTCTCCCCTGCTTGGGGCCGCCGCCAACAGGAGTAAAGTAAGCTACAGTGCTACAGAACAAGCACAAATCTCTCAAGGGTGACAGCTGGTTAATCCTTTTCAAGACTAGGTAAGGCTGGTAATGACAACAGTGCTCTGAGCACAGATGAAGTATTTCAGGTTTGGAATTCCCTAGGGTTGTCTGTATCCCCTCTTTATAGCATTTTTCATTTGATCTTTTCTGTAAGTAAAAGAAGATCCACTTTCAATTTTTTTTAAATAAATGGAAAGGATCGTGCATCAAAATATTAATAGTAAGGGAGCGAGCAGTGCCCATTAGCTAACAACAGCTCTTGCAGGGTTTGGCCTTGTTCAGTGCACACCTGGTATATAAGTATTTTCTTTACATAGCTATGTGTTAGGCTAAAGTTAATGCATTGCACCTGGGTGCTTTTATAAAGTGCTTATCAAAGTCAGGAAGCTTACTTAGCCTAATTTTACTGGTGGCCTTCCTCCTGTGAAGAAAGAGTTGAAGCAATTTGGATAATATACAGATAATATACAGGTTTGACACCTAAAAGCACGAAAACTTGTTTTGGGGAGTTACAAGTGAGAGAATCAAAATGATAGGGGCCATACCTCTGGAGACACTTCCACTCCACAATAAACCACGGCTCCCAAATCAGGGCCGTATCAACAGTGTGAGGGGAAGTGCTTTAGCTGCAGAAGGATCTTTATGTCTTTTCTAAGCTACAAGCCAGTACAAAGCAATATGCTCACAACACACACACAAAGATTGTGATCCTGCTTCCATTAAAGTCAATGCAGAAACCTACCATTGACATCAAAGGAAGCAGGATCAGACCCAAATCTATCCAAAGCAAAAATTGTTCACAGTTTTATTTAACCTCAGCGGTCTATTTGCTTCAACTACAACAGGTGCACGTGCAAGGATATTTTATGAAAACCCTGGTGGCCTGAGTCTCAGTTGCACAAAGGCCACTTTGTACCACACTAGCAGCACACAGGAGCCTTTAAGTGGTTGCTAACATAATTTACTCGCATTTGTATTGCACCTTGACACACTGCCAGAGTGCTGTAAAGCAGCCCAAGCGTAAATGAGACTCAGACCCTGTATTTGTTGCAGAATGACCATGGTAAACAAAAAGAAAGCTCCTTAGGTAGGGTTCGTTGGTGGGTACTCAAGAAAAACAGATTACTGAATGTCTTAAATCCTTCTAATTTCTGTGATGAAATCCTACCCAAAGCAGCTTTATTGATTTATACAATACACAACTGATTTATAGCTTATGTAAAACAGAGTTTCATATTAATTTTCAAGGCCACCTACAGAAGCCTGCCCATTAGCTGCCCTGTTTCTCTCAGTCACAAAACCAAAGGCACTTAAGCCAACCATGGGAATATTATCTGAGTCAGAGAGAGAATGAGCTGTACTATAAACATGCCAAATGCATAATATCGGTGGATAAGTGGATCTTTCTGTGTCCCAGGACAAATGTCTAAGTGATAACATGATTAAGAGATTCCCTTATAATGCAAATGAGCTGCCACAGTCATCTTGAAGCTGCAGTATTCTTTTGAATAATTCATATCTATTTTAAAGACTTAAATTAAGTTTTTTTTACCAAGCAGACCCAATCCTTCCAACATGATCGCCTGCTGATGCTGGTGGTTTGATTAGAGTAAAACTCTGGTCTTCTAAGTGCTCTGAAGATGGTGTATCTGCAACATCTGAACTGCCCTCCGCAGTGGTCTCTTTCTTCTGATGCTGCTGAAGCAAAATAGAAAGCTAATCATGCTTTGTGCAGGTTTGGCTCAGCTAATGCAGCAGACCAGAACTGGACCCAGAGCTGATACGTTGCTGATACGAGTTTTTGGTTTACAAGGTTTCATGGGAACCTTTGGTTCCTGTCCATCGGGGGAAGTTTCTACCCCAGGAGTTCCACTTTGAGGTTCAGGTTTGAACAACCCCCCCCCCCCCAAAAAATTTTAAGTGAATCAATTGAAACTCCAGTTTCATATCAAACCATAATCTGGGTCCACAAAATTAATATGTATTCTGCTCCAAGTTCTCTCTCTCCGGTACTTATACGGCTCCCATGACTGCAGTTTCTGAGCACCTCACACTCTTTAATGTAATTATCATCCTAACACCGATGTAAAATAAGCCAGTGTAAAATAAGCCTATTAAAATGTCTCCAGTTTACAGATGGGGAACAAAGAGGCTATGTAGCTTGCCCAAGGTCCCTCAGGAAGTATTTGGTGGAGCAGGGAATTGAACCCAGATGTCTGAAAACCTAGGTTAGTGCCCTAACCACTAGACCATCCAAGATTGCAAGGCATCCCAAAACAGATGAATGCAATAGCCCAGGAAGGCTATGAAACTTTCATTATATTAGTCTGCTGGCAAAATAATCCAGAGACTAGTAGTCACACGAGAGGACTAACTGCTCCTTATCTCACACCAACGCAGCTTTTTTACTTTCTTTACAACTGCAATTTAACAGCCAGTATGACTCCACGTTTTGAGTTTTCCAGACTTTGGCTAGTTTGTGCCACAGGTTTTATAGTATTTACATGTGGCTTTTCTTTTCTGTAACTCAGCTTTGACGATCACATTGCAAAGCTTGGATGTGACTTACATTTAAGCCACCTCCACCTCCCAAAAGCTTTGAAGAAATGCCACACAGGTGTGGAGGAAACTCAGAGGAAGTCTCCCTGATAGATCACCCCTGGCGCCGGTGGAAGCTATTGAAACAGCTGAGTGCTGGTATTCTGAACTAGCAAAAATCTCAGATTAAGTGGGGAAAGGAGCATTTTTAGAAATGGGAACAAAATTCCCTCATGGAGTTGCTGTTATAGTTAATATCTTTTGCTAGGTTTACCTGAAGTGTGAGCAGTCCCATCTCCTCCTCTAGCTCTTTAATCTTGGCTTCTCGTTCAGCCACCATCTGTTGGAGCTGCCCTATGAGACTGCTCTGTTTCTGAGCCTCGCTGTTCAAATGCTGGCCTAGACTCTGCTGGGACTCCTTGTTCTTCTCATCCTGCAGGCTCAGGTGCTTTAAGATCTCATGCATTTGCTTCTGCTCATTCTGGTGAAGCAGAAATGACACGTGGTATGTTCTTTTTTGTATATAGTGAACATTAAACATGCATAAAATGGTATTTCCCGTCTAAATCTATTCCCACGTAAGACACATATTTTGGTATCAGTAGTGCAATACATGGCCAGAATCCATATCTTGTAGTACTAACATACCATGCCAAACTCATCCCTGGTGTAAGTCCATTAAAGTGAATAATGTTACTTCAGGGATAAATTTGGTCCACCACATTCTCAGCTCCTACTGTAATAGTGCTTTGGGACCAGCTTGCCTGTCAAGTACTTTCAGCATCTGTCCACTGCGAGGATTTCACATTTTGCATAATGCAGAGCAACATGCTGCAGAGCGAGATAATTCAGTACTCAGAGGTCTCGATCTTGTAAAGCCCTGCACAGTGCATGGAAGAGTGTGCATGGCTGATGTGCAAGTGTGAATGGAGCCTGTACATGTAGGTACAAGTAAGGTTAAGTGTTTGGCAGAGTTCTACACAATGAGTGATAATAATGCATACTCCTTCATGATCATACTAAAAAGGGGTGGGGCCTGGGCAAAGAATGTACAGTCACTCCTCGCTTAACATTGTAGTTATGTTCCTGAAAAATGCTACTTTAAGTGAAATGTTGTTAAGCGAATCCAATTTCCCCATAGGAATTAATGTAAATGGGGGGGGTAGGTTCCAGGGAAATTTTTTTTGCCAGACAAAAGACTATATTACATATATATATATACATACACACATATACTTTTTAAACAAATGATTTAATACTGTACACAGCAATAATGATTATGAAGCTTGGTTGAGGTGGTGAAGTCAGAGGGTGGAAGAGGGTGGGATATTTCCCAGGGAATGCCTTTCTGCTAAATGATGAACTAGCACTCGGCTGAGCCCTCAAGAGTTAACACACTGTTAATGTAGCCTCACACTCTGCAAGGCAGCACGAATGGAGGGAGGGGAGACAGCATGGCAGAGAAAGACAAACACACATCATGTGTGAGAGAGATGCGCATTGCCCCTTTAAGTACACTGCCTTTTTAAGTAGATCAGCAAGTTGAGACAGCAGTTGCTGCCAAGAAGCTCCCTCCGTCCTGAGCCCTGTCGTGTCCCCCCGCTCTGTGGAGATGGGGTAAAGGATAGGTGGGGAGGGGGATACATGATTTTGGTAGTTGAATATTCATGGCCTGTGATGGAATATTAGATGGGGTGGGATCTGAGTTACCAGGAAAGAATTTTCTGTAGTATCTGGCTGGTGAATCTTGCCCATATGCTCAGGGTTTAGCTGATCGCCATATTTGGGGTAGGGAAGGAATTTTCCTCCAGGGCAGACTGGAAGAGGCCCTGGAGGTTTTTCGCCTTCCTCTGTAGCATGGGGCATGGGTCAATTGCTGGAGGATTCTCTGCTCCTGGAAGTCTTTAAACCACAATTTGAGGACTTCAATAGCTCAGACATAGGTGAGCGGTTTTTCGCAGGAGTGGTGGGTGAAATTCTGTGGCCTGCGTTGTGCAGGAGGTCAGACTAGATGATCATAATGGTCCCTTCTGACCTAAATATCTATGAATCTATTAGCACCCCTCTTCCCTTGCCCCTGCACAGCGAGCAGGAGGCTCCCGGAGCAGCTCCAAGACAGAGGGCAGGAGCAGCACACGGCAGTGGGGGGAGGGACAGCTGAACAGCCTGGCAACTGATAGCCTGCAGGGCAGCTGCCGCACAGGGAACGTAGGGGAGCTGATGGTGGGCTGCCTGCCCACCCAGGTTCCAAGCCCCCACCAGCCTGCTCCAATGGGCTGCTCTTCCTGCAAGCAGTGGACAAACCAGGTGGCTGCCAAACAACATTATAAGGGAGCATAATGCAACTTTAAAAGAGCATATTCTCTAATTGATCAGCAACATAACAATGAAACAACATTAACTGGGATGACGTTAAGTGAGGAGTTACTGTATTATTGTTATCCCTATTTTGCAGATTGAAAAACTGACACACAGAGCTGGGACTCTCTAGATTCCATTCCCACTGTGTGACCTGGAGAAAAACTTTCAGTGTCCTCTGATTCGGACTGCCAGCCTAGGCCTTTATTTCAGAGGTCCTGAGCACTTACAACTCCAACTGAAAGTCAGTGGGAATTGTAGTGGCTCAGCACCTCTGTGAATCAGGCTTTGTGTATCTCCAGTTGGGCAACAAATAATTGAAGCGCCCAAAATTAGTAAGCATTCCTGACAAATGTTGATGAAATGCCCAGGATCACACAGTGAGTCAACAGCAGAGCTGGGAATAGAATCTAAAGAGTCTTGATTCCCAGTCCCTTTTTCCACCCACTAGACAATCCTGTCTCCACCTTTTATTACAATTCTGCTGGACATTTCTTATGAAACATGCAGCCCATAGCCACCTCCAAATGTGTCACCCTTTCCTTTGTGCCAATTCTAAATCTTTACCAGTGTCTGAAGACAATTCAATATAAAATGCAGAAGTTTTGGATCATTCTTAAACCTAGGATTGTGCCATGGATTTTACAGGCCTCTAACTATCGTAAGTGTATATTTTGGTCACTGTGTTGTAGTATGTCTACACTATCGCTATTTATAGCTAGAGCACTAATTCCGGAATGGCAGGGTGGGATTGCAGTAGTCAGACTGTACCAGTAAGGCATCTATGAGCTCATCGTCGTGCTTTCCTTTCTCCAGCAGTGTTAAGATTTGTCCTTTCAGAGCTTTCACCTCATTGGACAGCACTTTGTTCCTGGCTTTTGATGCATCTAGTTTTTTTTTCACATCCTCATGATCTTTCTGGAGAGCGTTATGTTCCCCACTGAGTTTCTGCAATTATGTAAACAAATAATGTGAAATGACAAAGAGATCAATCATATCATAGTCTACATGCATCTTCTCAGTTAAGGGAGCACAGGGAAGCAGACACAGTCCTTTAGAATCCAGAGCTGTGCACTGGCTTGGCAGTCGAAAAGTGACTCACCTCTGTGTAAATAGACATATAGATATATTGTTATTGCATGTTTCACTCATCACTTGCTCACTGGCACTGTTTGGATTTAAGCAGATTCAGTTTTTGCAATGAAGCAAATTATAATTTTGTATCAAAACCTGAAGCATTGTGTTCCTGATCTGCCATTTGCCCCATAATTGAAGTGACTACACTGTTGATTAACATCCTCCTCTGAAGAATAAAGAGCATCAAAATATAAATACATATAATTATATATTACAAACACACTGGCGACACTGATCCAGATTCCAATCTCAGTAAGACCAGTGGAAATCTGGAGGAACCCCAGACTGGTAAACTGGGCGCAAGCAAACACTATGTGTTTTAACAGAGCTAAATGTAAATGTATACCTCTGGGAACAAAGGAAGTAGGCCATGCTTACAGGATGGGGGATCTATCCTGGGAAGCAGTGATTCTGAAAAACATAGGGGTCATGGTGGATAATCAGCTGAACATGAGCTCCCAGTGTCACACTAAAAGAAAAGGAGTACTTGTGGCACCTTAGAGACTAACCAATTTATTTGAGCATGAGCTTTCGTGAGCTACAGCTCACTTCATCGGATGCTGTAGCCAGACAGCCAGCCCCCCCCACCCCCCTCAGACCAGCATTGCTGGAAACACAGGAGGAAGCCGGAACAGGGCACTTAACATATATTCCAGCACAGCCTTTGAAGCTGTGAAAGCACAGGTGTGCTGCTACAATGTGCCTCTGGGAACAGATAGGACGATTAAGCTCACAGCAGGCAGAGGCCCTGTGACAGACATGGCTCTTAGTCCCTACTAAATAGCGTGATGCACACACACCAACATCCTAGGTGGGAAAATATTTACCCTGATAAAAGAAATGTCCAGTAGTCGAAACTTATTGTTTCTCTCCCTTGCAAGTGTAAACTACTCTTGCGAAAGCTGGTGTCACCCGGACAGACCAGCCTCAATTTGGCATAAGAAAGGAGAAAGAGAATAAAGGAGTACAGAGGTATAAGTAGGGGACCTACAGCACCATGATTTTTGAGTGCTTTTCACTATCTATCTGCTGGTCAGATAAGTGACAGCCTCCCAAGGCTTCTGCAGCTAAGAGGGTCCCTACGCCTTGTCCCTTATTCGTCTTTCCGCGGAATTGAGTGACCGATCCTGGCTTGGCACCGCTGGAATCGAGAGATGCAAGGAGGGTAAGAAGCACCCACACCTGATCTCCTATCTTTAGTGTACACATATTTTGAAATAGAGCTCTATACTTTGTTTTCTTTCTTTGGGATTGTGGCTTCAGTTTTGTAACTTGTTTGTGTGTGTAACATCTCTACATTTAAATAAGTAGGCACTAGCAATTTTGTAACCACATGATTAGAATCTAGCTTAATAAATTTTGGTAACCATTTATGCATAAGCCTGACTTGTTTTCTCTGGTTTACTGTAAAGCAGCCAACACAATTAAAGAATCTCAGCCGTTTTGGCTCTAAAGCCTGGCCATTAGGTGAGAGTACTAAGAGCCTAGCGTTGAGTTGTGCCGCCTCCACGGGGCAAACTCTTGGGGCACCTGTCAGTCAATCCTGGCTGCCCGCTGCAAAGGAGCTCTGAGCTCTAGCAGTTAAAGTCACGGGTGTGGAGAGGCTCTTAGTGCTGCCATTGGGGCACCTGTCAGTCAGTATTGACTGCCCGCTGCGAAGGAGCTCTGAGCTCTAGCAGTTAAAGTCACGGGTGGTTAGGACCTTGGGGCATCCGTCAGCCTAGCCCGGGCTGCCCGCCGCGAAGGGACAGTGCGTCCTAGCGGTTAAAGTCACGGATGGTATAAACGGGCATAGCTGGCACCTCACCAAACATCCTTGGCCGTCGGCTAACAGATGCATGCCGTGGAAACTGCAGCAGACCACAGCATGCATCCGATGAAGTGAGCTGTAGCTCACGAAAGCTCATGCTCAAATAAATTGGTTAGTCTCTAAGGTGCCACAAGTACTCCTTTTCTTTTTGCGAATACAGACTAACACGGCTGTTACTCTGAAACAGTGTCACACTGTGGCCAAAAGAGTGAATGCCATCTGGGGATGCATAAACAGGGGAATCTCAAGTAGGAGTAGAGAGGTTATTTTACCTCTATATTTGGCAGTGGTGCAACCGCTTCTGAAATACCATGGTCCAGTTCTAGTGGCCACAATTCAAGAAGATAATTGATAAATTGGAGAGGATTCAGATAAGAGCCACAAGAATGATTAAAGGATTAGAAAACGTGCCTTATAGTGACAGACTCAAAGAGCTCAATCTAGTTAGCTCAACAAAGAGAAGGCTAAGGATTGACTTAATTACAGTCTATAAGTACCTACACGGGGAACAAATATTTAATAAATGGAGTCTTCAATCTAGGAGAGAAAGGTGTAACATGATCCAAATGGCTGGAAGTTGAAGCTAGACAAATTCAGACTGGAAATAAGGTGTAAATTTTTAATGGTGAGAGCAGTTAACCATTGGAACAATTTATCAAGGGCCGTGATGGATTCTCCATCACTTACAATTTTTACAATTTTAGATAGGATGCTTTTCTTTAAGATCTGCTCTAGGAATTCTTTTGGGGAAGTTCTCTGGCCTGTGTTATACAGGAGGCCAAACTAGACGACCACAGTCGTCCCTTCTGGCTTTAGAACTATGAAGTTCCACTCTGAGCAACTATTGTGAATGGTGCCTGAGACAGGAAGACAACAATGGAGTTATTCCAGATTTACAATGGGGTAAGAGCAGAATCTGGCCCATGGGGTATGTAATTGTGGGCAGCAGAATGCCAATTTTATCCTCATTGTCAAGAGTGAGAGGCATATGTACACCTAGGTGCTCAGTTACGCCAGCTACAAGGCTGAACTGTGGTGGGGAGGGGAGAAGGAGGTTCTCAGCCTCAGTGCTGGTAGCAGGAGGCATTCTAACAACTGGTGGTGGGGAGAGTCTATAGAGAAGTGCACTTGCTGTACCTTTGTACTGTATGTAGCCCATGCCTCTCTGCACATCTTGCTGCCATGGCCCTATGCATCCCCCATACCCGCTGGGGCCACTAGAGCATTCAGCAGTGCTAGCCACTTCTCCAACTCCTGGGCACTGAGACCCTACTTATATTTAGCCCCGGGTGGGTGTGACAGTGCCCTATCCCTTCTCTAGTGCACCTACACAAAGGGAGGCAGAGTTCTTACATATTACGTATTATATGCAAATCTATCACAACTCCCCGTGCCTTACCTGCAAGGCTTCTTTCTTTTCTTTTTCCAAGCTGCGAATCCGTAACAGGTTTTTCTCTTGGGCTGACAGCTTCTGTGGATCTGTAAGGGCCAGCATTTCCTCATCAACATTATTCACTGATGCTCTGCTCTTGCTCTGACCCAACTGATTCTCCAGCTCTCGAACCTAGGGGAGAATGTGAAAGTACACTCAGGACCTAACTCCGGCTTTGGCTGTGTATGCATTGCTTCTATTGATGTCAAAGATGCCAAAGGTTGGATCTGGTCCAGAGCGGAGAGTCATGTCATATAGTTATTGACATTACAAATCACAGTTAACTGGCACAGCAGCAGGGCCCACTCTTTCAAATTCCCGTTCATAGATGTCTACACCAGGCAGGTGGGCACAACTAGACACAGGAAGGTATGTCTTCAGGAGGGAAGACCCATTTTGGCCACAGAAAAGCTGGAATTTACCGTTTTAGCCAATGAAAGTGAAAAGTCCCTGTTCAGCTGCATGCACCTAACTGCAGTGGAGTGACAGCTCACAAGAAAACAACCAGAGAGAAGCCTTATGTCCTGTGTCAGCAGCTTGTCTCCATTTCCCAAGTGGCAGTAAGGTGGATGAAGCCCCTCAGAAGTAATGGAGAGTTAAAGATGTCACTAGAAGGTTCATTGCTAAGCATCTTGGACCAGGATTCTCATTGTAAGTGCAGGATTCCCAGTACCAATGGAGCTGAAGTTTGAAATAGTTTAATTAAGAAAAAGAAAAGGAGTACTTGTGGCACCATAAAGACTAACCAATTTTGCAGTTGATAGATTTCCACTCCATACGGCTAAATGCAGTGCCTTGCATAATGACAGGTTTCAGAGTAACAGCCACAAGTCCTCCTTTTCTTTTTGCGAATACAGACTAACACGGCTGTTACTCTGAAACCAGTTTAATTAATGTAACACAAAATTTCCTAGGGTGGGTGTGTTTAAAAAAAACAACCAAAAACTCAAACCCCAGATTTCAATATATTGTAGAGCTGTTTATTTTAATGCCTGTTTATCTGAGCACTAAATGACTGGCCATTTATTTGCATTAAATAATTTCTGTATACTTGGCCACATGCTGCAAGCAAGTGATGCTCCTGCAACTGCTACAAATTAAGAATTAAATAAATTAGGGACTAGCAATCTTTCTTCTTCATTCTCTCCCTTACTCAGTCACAACAATATAGCCCATGGTTATGGACAGTGCTCCAGCACCTGACTTACACAGCACTAGATGCTGCAAGACTTTTTAAAAGGCAGAAATCAAACTTTTAAAAAAATGTATTTTCTAAACAAACCAACCTTCTCCAACCCCCCAAAATACATGTCAAGTTTTCACATCGCTTTGCTTTAAGGCGTGATTTTACGCCTTATATGATCATAACATCATACCATGCTTGTAACACTATCATGAAAACTTACCAGCCAAATACAAAATTTAGAATCACGAAATGTAAGGTAGGAAGAGACTTTGAGAGGTCATCCAGTCCAGCTGCCTGCACCGAGGCACGACCTAACCTGTTCTTAACATCTCCAATGATGTGGAGAACAATTGATTGCCTTCCTCTTTATAACAGCATTTAACGTGGCTGAAGACTGTTATCAGGTCTCCCTTCAGTCTTCTTTTCTCAAAACTAAACATCCCCAGTTTTTTTTAACCTTTCCTCATAGGTCAAGTTTTTTAAACCTTTGATCATTGTTGTTGCTCTCCTCTGGACTCTCTCCAATTTGTCCATTTCTTCCCTAAATGTGGCAACTAGAACTGGACACAGTACTACAGCTGAGGCATCACCAGTGCTGACTGGACCAGGACAATTACCTCACCTGTTACTCTAGAATGACATTAGCCTTCTTTTTGTGACTGCACTACTTGCCTAGCATTGATTGTGACTTATTGATAACAAGACAGCTAGTGATATTTACTTGCTCATCAGAAGAAAAAAAAATACTCACCACAGGTGAACGAACAGGGTGGGATTTTGCAGGACTGCACTATACAATATGTCCATGTTCAAAATGTCATAATTTCAACAAACATGGAGGCCCAGTATGTGTTTGCAAGTTTGCACTCAGCTCTAAACACCAAAAAGATAACTTTACATATAGATTAAGAAAAAGACCCAGAGTAGTAACTTACCTTGCCTTGCAGAACAAGTATTTGCTGGGCCCGTCCACGCCAACTGCCAGAGATGGTCAAGAGATTCTGAATGTTCACATCTTCACCAACTTCACTTGCTAAAAGCTGTGAATAAGCCATGAATATTAACAGAGAGACTGGGCTATATGTGTGTGTGTGTATATAAATGTGGCCCTTCTCCTAGCAAACACAAAATACTGAATTTATATACATACTTATTGTATCCCTTTGGTGCCTGTAACTCATATTCAGCCCATATGAAGCAAGCTCTGTCAGATCAATACTACAACAGAGAACTGTTTGTGACCAGATTTTGGCTAATATTAATGGCTTCACTGGGAACCAAAGTACCAACAAATTCTTGCTGAAATGGGTATTTAAATACAATTCAATATTTAAAGGTTGGATATTCTTCTTTCTTTAGAAAGGAACCACTCAATAAAATGTCTGAACTGTCCTTACAGTGAAAGGTGAATCAATACTATATATATGTGGAGGGGGCGTTCAAATTGTACTACATGGCCACCAGTATTAACAGATAAAAATCCCTTTAGTAACCATTATTAACAAGGAAGTATCATGTGGGAACAGTGCAGAATAATGCACTAAGGGGCCACAGTGAATCAGGAAGGAATAAATTGCTCTGAAGCCCCAGTTCAGCAACTATAAGCATGGATTTAAATCCCATTGACTTGAATAAGATTTAAGCCTATGCTTAAAGCTAAGTATGTGATTAAATGCTTTGCTAAACAGAGATGCGCTTAGGCACATGCTTAGCGTTAATCACAAGTTTAACTGTTTTGTTGAATCAGGGCATAAATGTCGTACAAGATTCAGAACTGTACCATCAATAGAAATATTGGAAAGTGATGGTGGCATTGTTAGATCAGGAATTACATGTAGCTCAGTGTTCTCCACTTTAGAATCCAACCAGTGTTATCACCGCTCTTGTGCCTTCCTTCCTGGTGCATCAAGGAGACTAATCAAAACCAAGAGAAAACAAAGCACCATTCTTGATTTAACAAACAAACGGTCTCCCTTACAGAAACCAGGCCCAGATCACGATGTACATTACAAGATGTGGACTAGTACCTTTTGCATCATCTTTAGTTCCTGTTTTGTGGTTTGGAGCTGATTGCGATACTCCATTGCTTTAAAGTTGGCTGCAGTTAATTTTTCTTGCAAAGCTTTCAACTCTGGACTTTCAGGCTTTGAGAGAAGGAAAATGTGTTTGATAAGGATGGAATCCACTATAGAAAACAGAACTGACTACCAGAAAGGACAATACATGACCAAGAGGAAAGCTCAGACGTGTCTCAGAATGGGTTGATACAGAATAGCAATGTACATGTACATTCTGAGAGATATAGTGACCTTTCAGCAAAGGAGGTCTCAGTCTACAAATAGCTCCTGATCAAACCCATCTGTCTTGAGGAGACAGAGGGACACCCTTCATCACAGACTGAGTGCAATATCTCCACTGGACTCCAAGTCCTAATCAGCCCGTTCGCCTTGCTTGTGTAGCAGTGGATTGTGCTTCCTCTAATAATAATGATACTCTGTGCATCTTGTGAATCCTCAAAAGTGCTTCTGCAAACAATAATGAATTAACCCTCAACATTGACGTGAAACAAGTAACTGTTATTATACCCCTTTTACAGATGGGGAAACTGAGTGTTCAGTGGTTTGCCCTGGATCCCACAGTCAGTCTGTGGCAGAGCCCGGAATACAGCCTAGATCTGCCTGACTCCAAGTCCTGTGTTTTAGCCTCTGGGTCATCCTGCCTCTCCAATGCCTCTTCTACCATCCTTCCACTAGGCTCCCAAGCTGTGGAATAACCCCTTAACTGAGTTGTGTTATTGAAAGAAAATAAAAACAAACCACAATGCAACTCTGACAGAACTTGGCAGGGACCTCTTAAAATTAACAATTATTGTTTCTTTTATCTATGGAAATAATTATCAATTCTCCTGTAAACCCCCCCTCCTCCCCAATTACGATGGTATGTGGTAGATCATGGTTTGCTTGGTGAGCTCTGAAGCTGACATGTACTATAACCCTTGTTTAATCGGAGGCCCTGTAAAGATGCAGCAGGGAGAAAGGAAATATCAGTTGACCAGGTCACAAAACTTTTTCTTTTCCAACACTATAACCACCCACTCAAACTCACTCACTGAGTTTGAACATACAGCAATTAGGACAGATTATAATACCAGTGGCAAGGATAGATGATTTCATCATGATGAAAGAGACTGTACAACAGAAAGGAACAAATTATTAGTTGTCATTTTGAATTTTTCTATAAAAAACATAGCTCATGAAAGCTTATGCTCAAATAAATTT
The DNA here is from genome assembly GCF_965140285.1 of Lepidochelys kempii. Taxonomy (NCBI): domain Eukaryota; kingdom Metazoa; phylum Chordata; order Testudines; family Cheloniidae; genus Lepidochelys; species Lepidochelys kempii. The sequence goes on from NC_136381.1 coordinate 262,348,797, forward strand.
GTTAGTCTCTAAGGTGCCACAAGTACTCCTTTTCTTAATTCATACCGAGTTTCCTTCCATCGTTTTCAACATCGATTGCTTGATTCCTGAGTCATTGCCACCAAGAGACTGGATTTTTCCGAGGGCTGTTTGCAGCTGAAACACATGCACACATTACAGAATGCATACAGTGACCAGAGCATAACTCCAAGGAAGATTACGCTGAAGAATAACAGTGACTTCAAAAGCATGTGTAGCTTTTAATTACTCCAGCAAAAATGTCTTCATCTTCCATTAAACTTTCCAGGTAGCCACATAAATACATATTTCAAAAACACATAATTAAATCTTCCCTGAGAGAAGCTGTGCTATTTTACTAAAAGAAAGAACCGCAACCAGCTGCTGACTTGCAATTGTGGGATCAGTCGTCAAATGTGGGCACCGAGGATGCTCACATTCAGGAGTTAGGTACATAAAGCAGGTATCTATGTACTTAAATGCAGATCAAGTCTAATAGAGATCAATGCATGGGATCAGAACATCCTATTATGATGCTGTCATAAACATACAGCTAAGGGTAGCATAAAATCCCTCCTTTACCTGTAAGGGGTTAAGAAGCTCAAATAAACTGGTTGGCACCTGACCAAAAAGACCAATGAAGGAAGAAGATCCTTTCAAATCTATGGGGGGAGGTTTTTTGTTTGTGTTTTCTTTGTTGTTCTCTCCGGGACAGAGAGAGACCAGGGCAGAAAAAACACCCCCTCCTAAAACCCTACTTAAAATGAGCATCTAGATTACAAAAATTGTAAGTAAAGCAAGGAAATGCATTAGATTATCTTTTGTTTTAGCTTGTGAATTTTCCCTAAGCTAAGAGGGAGGTTTATTCTTGTTTTTTTGTAACTTTAAAGTTTTGCCTAGAGCGGAATCCTCTGTGTTTTAAATGTTATTACCCTGTAAAATTACCTTTCATCCTGATTTTACAGAGGTGCTTCTTTTACTTTTTTCTTTATAATAAAGTTCTGTTTTTAAGAATCTGATTGGCTTTTAGTGTCCTAAAAACGCAAGAGTCTGGTCTGTGCTCACCTGGTTTACCTATTTGGTTGGTATATGATTCTCAAGCCTCCCCAGGAAACGGGGTGAAGGAGTTTGGGGGGATATTTTGGGGAAACAGGAACTCCAAGTGATCCTTTTCCTGAATCTTTGTCTAGCTCATTTGGTGGTGGCAGCAGTACCCATCCAAGGACAAGGAAGGATTTGTGCCTTGGGGAAGTTTTTAACCTAAGCTGGTAGAAATAAGCTTAGGGGGTCTTTCAGGCGGTTCCCCACATCTGTACCCCAGAGTTCAGAGTGGGGAGGGAACCCTGACAGATGCTCACGTCTAAAATCGGTTTGCTCAATAAAATGTAGACTTTTGAATTCCAATTCACCCATTTTATATGAAAATCATGCAAAATTGAATAAAAGAAATTATTTTACTTAACCCTATGACTCCATAGGTATTTTAAAGGGGAAAAATCCTACTGTGTAATACCCCATGACTGAGCTTCAGGAAAGTTAGGGCTCCTTTTGGATTAGCTGGGACAGTTCTACAGGTCTGTGGCCTCATTCTCCAAGGTGCGGAGAAATAATTCCTACCAAAAAAGAGCCACCCCAGAAGGCATAACTAGAAGATTGCTGTGATTACCCTTTGGACAAGCACCTGCATTTTCAGATTTCTAACTGGCATTTCATGAATCTCTGGCTCATTATACCTCATTCCCATCCTTCCAGAAAGGATGGAAACTGCTAAAAGAATGAACCCATCTGTCCTTCCAAGGGCAGGGATGAAAAGAACCCATGGCAAGAACTGATGCTGTAACAAGCCGACCAGTAGCAACAAGAATCAAAACCAGTTTCTCAAGCTGACATTGCCCTCAGAAAGCTACTGGCCTGATTTCGAAGCTCTACCATGACAACAGAAGAGACCGTACTTCTTTTTCAAGCTCTTTGACTTTGTTATTCAGCTGTTTCACTTTGGCTTTTTCACTCTCTGTCTCAGCAGTTAGCTCACGATTCTTTTTGGACAGTTCAACAATTTTAGTAGCTGCAACATCCCCTGCTAAACCAGACATCCCTGAAGAAAAAAAAGAGAAATACATAAAATGAAGGAAAAATCTTAGCTGCAGGATCCAGATTAACTAATGTTTTTCTTCTCTACCAAGAGCATACTGTATTTTTATGACCAAACCTCCTTCATTTAGATCTGTACTAAGCACAACTGCATGGTTAAAGAGAGAGTGCATAGCAAGGGAGAGAGAGAGGCATTCATGATCCAACTTATGCCACCCAGCCCTCAGTTAGTGCTCACCCAATATCTTATCATGGTGCTGGAGGCACTATGTTCCTGGAGGTACCGTCTTTGGCATGAGACATAAAGCAGAGGCCCTTTCCACTTGTGGTCATGAATGCCTTGTCCATGCTAAGCTATAACCCACATTTCGACAAACATCAGCAAGAATGCAGCTGCTCTAGGAGTAGCAATGGCGTAAGCACTAGTATAGACAAGGCTCAGCTAGTTTGCTCACGGTATTGTGAGAGCCTGTTTTGAGTAGGTTTTCGTGACATGGTGGTGAAAATACCAATGCCCGGTTTGCACTGGCAGCTTAGCACTGGAGCAGTTGCTGAACCAAAGGTACCAGTTTTGCTCGATCCCTTCACTGTTCTAAAGGGTTAGAGTCCTGACTATATGCCAAATGGGTAATTACACGGTTCCTATTAAAAAACACCTTGTACTTTCACATGGGTTCTTAATAGTTCCACAATGTTACTGTACACTGTCAAACAGATGCTACATTCTCCCGAGTTGTAGATAAAGTAATCTTTGCATACCATTCAGACTGTCATGTAATTTAAGTGATGAAAAGGTACTATGTACAAGTACAATAATAATTAAAAACATGTACAAGAATATCTCTATCTCTACAATAATACACAGGAAGTAAAAACCCTGAGCAGTAACTCTTCCGCAGGTATATGAAGATTTTGCTGGGCTACTGCCATTAGCTGCCAAACCCCCATAGTTCTGCTGATCTGTCCCCTCAGCGTTTCAAGCTTTGTGATGACCTGTTTGCCAATGTCTGTAAGGATCCTCGGTATCTCATACCACATGAATTCTGATGCAATGTATGGAACCCCAATTAATTCTAAATCTCTTACGAAAATGTTATGCCTCGTACAACTCAATTTACTTAAAATGGATTACACAGAGTGTGGGTCAGGGGAGAAAGTGACCCCATATGTGTTACTATTGAAAATCCTTGCAAAGAAACTAATTAATCTATTATTGAAAAATGTGTCTGCATCATTCTTGCTCTTTTGATCTGGTATAATACTTCCTCCCATCTCCGGGAACTATTACTCCTCCTCCTCCTCTTCATAATAATTAACAATTAGTGATAATTATTATAATAAAAACAAATAAATAGCATTTTCATACAAGAGGCTTAAAGTGCTTTATACCTCTGAGAGATGGGTGATGATCATTATCTCCATATTACAGATATGGAAAATTGAGATACCGAGGCCAGATTTTTAAAGGCATTTAGGTACCTAATTCCCATTTAAATCAATGGGTGTTAGGCACTTAAATACCTTAAAAATCTGGCCCAGAGTGACTTGCCCAAGGCTACCCTATGTGTCAGCTGCAGGAGCAGAAACAGAATTCAGGAGTCCTAGCTCCCAGTTTCTAGCTCTAACCATTAGACATACTGTCTTTTGGTTATTAAATATAAAATGCAAGGAATAAGAAAGCATGAACGTATAAGGTATGCGTCATTCAGTCGTGCTTATTGCAGTTATTCTCCTTTCCTATTTTGGTCATCGCAGCTACTCTGGGCAACAATGACGCCTGGTGGAAGAAGCTAGGACTGCATGTCTAAATTGTTAAACACCCAGTACCATTTAAGTTTTATGCAGTTTTAATCATAGCTGTCCACCTAGCCAGGGCCCCAAGTGTGTGTGATACAAGCATTTAAACAGGGCAGAGATGCAAAATGAGGAATGCAACACAAAATAACAGAGGAGGAATTTAAGAGTCTGTGGCATTTGTTTCTTCAACATGAATAAAGTTTCTAAAATTTGACTTCCAGGATTCATCATTTTTGATGTCAGTAATAAACAATTAACAGATCTGTGTGAACTGAGGTTCGTTTATGTCTCAGATGTGCCTCCTGTAAGATACAATAAATAAAGAATAATATTTTGCCTTTTTAGAGCACCTTTCATCTAAGAATCTCAAAGCTCTTTTACAGACATTAATTCTTAAGTTTCAGAGTAGCAGCAGCATTAGTCTGTATCCGCAAAAAGAAAAGAAGGACTTGTGGCACCTTAGAGACTAACAAATTTATTTGAGCATAAGCTTTCATGAGCTACAGCTCACTTCATCGGACACATTCAGTGGAAAATACAGTGGGGAGACTTATAATTCTTAGAATATCCTTCCCTCTGACATAGGAAATATCATTACCCCCATTTTACAGATGAGGATACAGAGGTTGAATGACTTGTTTAAGACCACATAGTGCATCAGTGGCAAATCCAGCACTAAAACCCAGAGGTCCAGGTGCCCATTCCTCTGGACAAGAGTATCAGAATAATGATTCAATGGCAGTGACATCAAAGACAAAGTTTAGGAGCACAACCTCTAATCCCCACCAGCAATTCCACTATGTCTCACTGTACCTGGAACAGGCACACATAAGTTCCCTGTGACAAGAAGCCTGCTGTAGCCAACATGAAGGCCTGTGGTAGCTGAAGAAAGATGCTTTTGGTAGCCAAAAGGAGAGGCCCACAGTAGTCAGTGAAAAAAGGCCCAAGGCAGCACACTGAAGAGGCCTGTGGAGGCGACAGTGAAAGGCCACTGGCAGCTAGTGGAAGAGGCCCAGTATGACCCTAAAAGGATTCAGCCAGGGGAAAAGAACAATACACATGCAGCACAAAGAGCATTTTTTCCTCACATGAATAAAAGCACAGAGTGCTGCAGAGATGCTGCTCATCAGCCGTGACTACACACACGCCACTTTTTGATCTGCTTTCTCCTCATTTTAAAGATGTTCCGGCCTGAAGTTACTGGGCTCGCTCTCCCTGGCTGCCATTTCAGTTGCAGGAATCAGCCAGAGAGTGGAAGAAAAGTGACGTGCAGCCTAAATTTGATACCACCATTCCCCAATAATTTCTGATATTCAGGAAGAAGAAAAGCCTCTAAGCACTCTCACATGATTGTTGAGAAACCCTAAAATATAATAGCAATCAGAAGAAAGAGGGTCCCTTGTAACACACCTCTGTGATATAGCTGGGAGTTAGGGACAGCTCCAAATCCTCTCAGGCAATTAGTCTCTTTTAAAAAGGCCTAACTAATTCACCAGACCCAGAGCCCTCAGTTTCCCTCACTCTCTCATACAGCATCAGTGCAGGGGAATTACTATAGCCCTAACACCGCAGGGCATGATTTTCAAAAGGCTGAGAACCTGCAACTCCAAATGAAATCAATGGAAGATGTGAATGCTGAAAATCCATAGTCACTCCTGCAGGCTGGGTAGTGCTACGTGGAAGGGATGAAGGTGCAGAGTATTGGGATCAGTACCATGTAGGAAGTGAAGAGATGACATATGAAATCATTGTTATGAACTAAACTATTACCACAGTCCTGTTACCAGCTATTGTTATGAGCATCAAGCAACAAGTTCCTACAAGATGGCCTGTCTTGCTGCAGTAGTGAGTCTATACATCTGTTCCGTTTACCTTTCAGGGCTAATCTCTCCTCCTCTATTTTCTTTCGAAGCTGCCGGATTTCAAAATCTCTCTCCTTCACCAGTTTGTACAGCCTGCCATTTTCATCTACAACCTCTCGAAGCTGATCCTGAAGCTGCTCGTTTTCATCCTCAAGCAACCTAGAAAACAAATCAGCAATTATGGCAGATACCAGCTTCAAATATATGCTCACAATAATAAAATTAATAATAAGTTTGATTACACATAAAACCATACCTAATGAGCTATGTTCACTAGGGGTAAGTAAATTAAGTTTTGAGAGTCAATAAATTCAGTTAACTTCAGTGCTTCTGGTCTTTGTCTGGGACAAGAAGTGGAAATACCACAAGAAAGTTAGCTCTGGTAGGACTCCTGACTAAGTTACTGAGTTAACTTTGTCCTATAACTGCACAGATGTTCACAGGCCACTCTACCTAGAGTGGTCCCTTACAATATTATACTAAACAATCTGCTCCACCTGTTGCATTTACTGTGATGCTGGGAGTTCCTTTCTCACACCTGAAGAAGAGCTCTGTATGGCTTGAAAGCTTGTCTCTCTCACCAACAGAAGTTGGTCCAATAAAGATATTACCCTAACCACCTTGTCTCTCTAATATCCTGGGACTGACATGGCTTCAACTACACTGCATACAATGGAACTTAAGATCTTAGGTACTTAGATGGCTCCCATCCCCACAGTACCTGAGCACCTCTCAATCTTTAATGTAGTTATCCTCACAGCACCCCTATGAGGAAGGGCAGCGCTATTATCCCTATTTAACCAAGAGCCACAGAGAATCTAAGTGACTTCCCAAAATCACACAAGATGCTGGCAGAAGAGTAGGAATTGAACAAGGATCTCCCAGAGCCCAGACTAGTGCACTAGCCACTGGACCATCCTTCCTTGCCTTTCTTAAAGGGTCCCCATAAATGTCAGTTTCTGAATGGAGACCAAATCATGCCTGTGCAAAAAAAGATGCGTTTTCTCTGCCCAAATCAATTTCTGGTTTTAGGTACATATTCCCTGTATAAATATAATAAGCAGAACCAATTTAAGGAAAGCTTCAAAACACTCATAATTAAGTGGTATATTCCTGGTGTAAACCCCCAGATTAAAGGGAATTCAAAGCCTTCTGCAATATTCAAAAAGAAGAAGAGCAAACAATGCCGCAATCCACTCAGAGAGGTGATTCCCAGGTTTCTATCCAATTCCATAGAGACTCATTCTCATACGTCATTCCCAGGTTTCTATCCAATTCCATAGAGACTAATACAGTAAAACAGTACCGTTTTTTGCTGGACATAAACTTGTGCACAAATACATTTTTAAACAGTTATGAAGTTAATCAGGAATAAAGTTTCAAAATCTAACCCTCCATTTCCAACTTTCCACATAGGTTTTCTTCAGAGCTGTTTTCCAAAATTTGACCAAAATTAGTTTTGCCAGAGGAGGATTAAACTCCTAACAGCATATAAACAAAAAGAAAAGGAGGACTTGTGGCACCTTAGAGACTAACAAATTTATTTGAACATAAGCTTTCGTGAGCTACAGCTCACTTCATCGGATGCATTCAGTGGAAAATACAGTGTGGAGTTTTATATACATCGAGAACATGAAACAATGGGTGTTACCATACACACTGTAAGGAGAGTGATCACTTAAGGTGAGATATTACCAGCAGGAGAGCGGGCGGGGGGAAGGGGGTGGAGAACCTTTTGTAGTGATAATCAAGGTGGGCCATTTCCAGCAGTTGATAAGAACATCTGAGGAATGGTGGGATGATGACATCTTCATCATCTGGACCCATGGAAAAGAAGCCCTTGAGGAATTCCACCATGATTTCAACAATTTCCATCCCACCATCAACCTCAGCCTGGACCAATCCACACAAGAGATCCACTTCCTGGACACTGCGGTGCTAATAAGCGATGATCACATAAACACCGCCCTGTACCGGAAACCTACTGACCGCTATTCCTACCTACATGCCTCCAGCTTTCATCCAGACCACACCACACGATCCATAGTCTACAGCCAAGCTCTACGATACAACCGCATTTGCTCCAACCCCTCAGACAGAGACAAATACCTACAAGATCTCTATCAAGCATCCTTACAACTACAATACCCACCTGCTGAAGGGAAGAAACAGATTGACAGAGCCAGAAGAGTATCCGGAAGTCACCTACTACAGGACAGGCCCAACAAAGAAAATAACAGAATGCCACTAGCCATCACCTTCAGCCCCCAACTAAAACCTCTCCAACGCATCATCAAGGATCTACAACCTATCCTGAAGGACGATCCATCACTCTCACAGATCTTGGGAGACAGGCCAGTCCTTGCTTACAGACAGCCCCCCAACCTGAAGCAAATACTCACCAGCAACCACACACCAGAACCACTAACTCAGGAACCTATCCTTGCAACAAAGCCCGTTGCCAACTGTGTCCACATATCTATTCAGGGGACACCATCATAGGGCCTAATCACATCAGCCACACTATCAGAGGCTCGTTCACCTGCACATCTACCAATGTGATATATGCCATCATATGCCAGCAATGCCCCTCTGCCATGTACATTGGTCAAACTGGACAGTCTCTACGTAAAAGAATAAATGGACACAAATCAGACGTCAAGAATTATAACATTCAAAATCCAGCTGGAGAACACTTCAATCTCTTTGGTCACTCGATTACAGACCTAAAAGTTGCAATTCTTCAACAAAAAAACTTCAGAAACAGACTCCAACGAGAGACTGCTGAATTGGAATTATTTTGCAAACTGGATACAATTAACTTAGGCTTGAATATAGACTGGGAGTGGATGGGTCATTACATAAAGTAAAACTATTTCCCCATGTTTATTCCATCCCCCACCGTTCCTCAGACGTTCTTGTCAACTGCTGGAAATGGCCCACCTTGATTAACACTACAAAAGGTCATTCCCTCTCCCTCCCCACTCTCCTGCTGGTAATAGCTCACCTTAAGTGATCACTCTCGTTACAGTGTGTATGGTAACATCCACTGTTTCATGTTCTCTATGTATATAAATCTCCCCACTGTATTTTCCATTGAATGCATCCGATGAAGTGAGCTGTAGCTCACGAAAGCTTATGCTCAAATAAATTTGTTAGTCTCTAAGGTGCCACAAGTCCTCCTGTTCTTTTTGCGAATACAGACTAACACGGCTGCTACTCTGAAACCTGCATATAAACAGACTTTCCTCTGAGAAACATCTCCATCGTATCATATCGCTTTATTAGTTAGATTTGAGAATAAACTAAAGCAAAAAGGAGGGAGTAGGTCACAGTGTAGTAGAGATGAGCTGTGGAGAGCTAATGAAAAGCATCAGTGAGGCCCTGGGCCTTGGCATGAGTTGGCACCTGGTCTATAAGCATTACAGACAGCACCTCCCTCCCTCACTGGGGTGTTATGAGGATAAATACATTGAAGATTATGAGGTACTCAAATACTACACTGATGAAGACTTGATAGCCCTTCAGATAGATTGCCAATCCGTGATGTCAGTAGTGATTTTACATATTAACGTCAGTGGGAGTTTGTAGGACGAGGTGCTAAGTATAGTTCTGTATCCTTTCTAACAATGTGAATTGTACCTTTACCTTTTGCTGATCTCTTCATTTGATAGTTGTCCATCTACTTTAAACAGATTTAAATCATCCTGGACTCCAAAAGTCTCCTTTGGGTTGTTGCTGCTGTCTTTCTGAATGTGCTGCTTTTCTTTCTTTTTCTCCATAAGATTTTGTAGCCTCCTCTGCTGTTGCTCCTGTAAAGCCTTAAACTGGATTTTTAAATTTTCATTCACTCCTTTGTCAGAGTCCATGGTTTGCTAAAAACAAAACAAGAAAAAAAATCAGAGCAGAAGATTACAGAATGAGAACCTTTTCAAAACTAGCCTCCCATCTAACTGGCTTCTTTGTATCCTTTCCCACTCTCTCCTCTGCTCTGTCATAGATGCCACAAACCAATCTTCCCCTCTGGTAGCGGTTTACAAACCAGACCGCAGGTAGCCTTCCCCCATACTTGAAGTTTAAAAAACAATGAATTAAATAATCATTTTAAAAGACAATCCAAATAAAAACCACAGTACTAACAAGATATATGCTATACTTTACTGATTAATAGGAACATAGGAATTGCCAGACTGGATCAGACTTGTGGTCTTTCTAGTCCAATCTCCGGTCTCTCACAGTTGCCAGTACCAGATGCTTCAAGAGGAAGGTGAAAGAAACCTCACATTAGGCAGATGTGGGATAATCTTGTTAGGTTTCCTCCTAATTCTCAAAAGGTAGAGATTTACTTAAAGCCTGCAGCGTGTGGGTTAGTATTGCTTCCAAAATCTTTTAGCATGAACTATTATAACTCTGGATATTCCTGTTATCCATAAAAATGTCCAATCCCTTTTTGAACCTTGCTAAATTTTGGCAATTTGTGATCACTGCCTTCTGCTGCATTCCACCGCCCTCCCTGTGTTTGACATGAATCTAGAATGTAAGTTCCCTGGGCAAGGAGAGTGTCTTCAAGTATTTACAATGCTTTTGGTACAACATACATAAAAGATAATAACTTTTAAAGTCATGGCCTCCAAAAAGTAATTTATACAAATATATTTATCTTAGAGCAGTAGTTCTCAAAGCTGGTCCGCTGCTTGTTCAGGGAAAGCCCCTGGCGCGCGGGACCGGTTTGTTTACCTGCCGCGTCCGCAGGTTCGGCCAATCGCGGCTCCCACTGGCCGTGGTTCGCCGCTCCAGGCCAATGGGAGCTGTGGGAAGCGGCATGGGCCAAGGGATGTGCTGGCCACAGCTTCCAGCAGCCCCCATTGGCCTGGAGGGGTGAACCGCGGCCAGTGGGAGCCGCGATCGGCCGAACCTGTGGACGCGGCAGGTAAACAAACCGGTCTGGCGCGCCAATGACTTTCCCTGAACAAGCGGCGGACCGGCTTTGAAAACCGCTGTCTTAGAGAATATTCCATTTTTCTTGAATGAAGCCTTTAGTACTGTTTTAATGAAGAATTAACCAGAAGTAACGATTAAGGGATTTGTTAATTAGAAAACCCTCCACTCCAAGGTCAGTGGTTTGTGTGAATTAAATGAGTTTGGTGGCCTAAGTCCAGTGCCCCCACCCATCCCCTTTTTCGGCAGTATCAGCAGGGCTATGAACTGAATCAGGCCATGGAAACTGAACTGCCTTCTCTCACCCCATTAAAGTAGAGCTCACCAGACCCAAACGTGATTGTGGCTCCATTGTGCTAGGTGCTGTACAAATTGTTCGGTCTATAATAATCTCACTCAAGTTCCTAACAAACGTCATTCCTTGCAACCTGTGACAATTTGGGGAATCTGTTTATGTACAACTTATGAATTCCGGTTAATGTTGTGAAGTTATTGTTATATCATGGAATACACCTCTGTGTGAATGTGGAACCCACCATTTGCTGATAGGGGCTGTAGCTCATTCCCACCAGAGCAGGGACAATGCAGAGTCATTAACCTTCATGCCTGTGCTCTTACCACACAATGGGTATACTAAGGAGGCTGCCTGAGCAGAGAAGCAGGAGCGGAAAATCCTCAGCAGAAGAACAAAGAAACAAGATGTAGGTAAGACATATAAACTTGAGACACAGAGACACACACACAGGAGAAAGGAAAAGACAGGAGGAATGCTTTCATAGTGGGGGTCCAGTTTAACTGCAAGACCAGCAAAGGATCAGAAAAAAATTAGCTGACTTATTCAGGCTCTATGTTTCTGGAGAGAAACCATGAGGTGGAGGGAAGGATTTCAGACTTCCCAGAGTGCTCTGCTTAAGCCCAAAGAGCTCTCCAGAGGGGTACGAAACTGAGGCAGGGAAACATACACCTGTGTTCATTATTTTGAAAAGATCTTTATGTTGCTTGTGCTAAGTAAAGAACGATGTTTAAGAATCCTGTGCAGAGTCTGGGTGTCTGTTGGTGTTCACTGTCACGGGCCGCTGAAGAGGTAAAATGTAAACCAGAAGGTTCACACCTTCAGTGGAATTCTGGGGAACACAGAAGTGCTGCTGGGAAGGCTTGGGGGAGACAGCACTAGTTTCAGAACTCAGGCAATTGGGCTGCAGGGTCCCCCCTGCCAAGAGGGGTGTCAGATGTGAGGTCTACAGCAGGAGTGCATGTCTAAAGACCCAAAGTCAGAAACAGTACCTAAATTCTGTCCAGCTCCAGCAAGCTAAAGGCACGTGGGATTCAGTGTTTGGATCCCTTCATGACAAACGGCTGAGTGTCCAGCAGGGGAAGCATGACCAGAACTGTGATACAACCCCCTGACAGTCAGCTATTGTGCATCCTTCTTGACAAATAGGTTGATGATTTCACAAGCATGAAGAACAAAGTACACTTTCCCTCCAGACAGTCTGATCAAAATAGGATTGAGGCACTAAATAGGGCAGTGTGGGGAAGGCTGTACTGCTGTTGTCTGCGGGTAGCAGATTTAAATCTCCAGGACGGTCTACCAATGCTAGACACGTTCCAAGAGTGTTCTTTAAAAGAAAAAATAATTCAGACACGTTCTTAAAAAAACAACAACCCCAAGGTAAGAAAACATCTACAGTGATGAAAAATTATTTCATATATTATACATACATATATTATATATGCGAGCATATAAACACACATCTGAATACATGAATGGCAACCATTCTTCTCGAAAGACGATGGTGTAAGTGTTTGTAGTTCAGTTACTGTGTGTCATGTTGCATCATTGCAAGCAGCTAAAGAGTCCAGTACATATATAATGTAAATCTCCACAGACATATGCAGGGGTTCAGGGGGCAAACGCACAGAGGTATAGCAATTATTTGTGGCCATATTGCATTACACAGGCATCCTACATTACAATTCAGCATCGGTGTCCTCGCTTAGCACCCCCCGCCCTCAACCCAGGTGTATAGGCTGAAGCCAGCTCCTGCCACTGTGAAGGCACTGGCTGGGGACACCCCCAGCGCACAAGACAGTGCCAACCCTTCCCCGCAGGGGCAGAGGGAGAAGTCCTCGCCCCATGGGCATAGAGAGGAGTACTCCCCCTCCCCCGCCACAGAGGCCTGGCCTGGAGCCACCCCTCCCGCCAGGGGCACAGAGAGAAGTCCTCACCCCCCCACACAGGCATAGGGGGGACTACCCCCCCAACCTCGGAGGCCTGGCGTCACCCCTCCCCCCAGGGACACAGAGAGAAGTCCTCACCCCCTCCATAGGCATAGGGGGGACTACCCCCCCACCCCAGAGGCCTGGCCTGGAGCCACCCCTCCCGCCAGGGGCACAGAGAGAAGTCCTCACCCCCCCACAGGCATAGGGGGGACTACCCCCCCAACCCCGGAGGCCTGGCGTCACCCCTCCCCCCAGGGACACAGAGAGAAGTCCTCACCCCCTCCATAGGCATAGGGGGGACTACCCCCCCACCCCAGAGGCCTGGCCTGGAGCCACCCCTCCCGCCAGGGGCACAGAGAGAAGTCCTCACCCCCACACAGGCATAGGGGGGACTACCCCCCCAACCTCGGAGGCCTGGCGTCACCCCTCCCCCCAGGGACACAGAGAGAAGTCCTCACCCCCTCCATAGGCATAGGGGGGACTACCCCCCCACCCCAGAGGCCTGGCCTGGAGCCACCCCTCCCCCCAGGGGCACAGAGAGAAGTCCTTGCCCCTCCATAGGCATAGGGGGGACTACCCCCCCCCACCCCGGAGGCCTGGCCTGGAGCCACCCCTCCCCCCAGGGGCACAGAGAGAAGTCCTTGCCCCCCCATAGGCATAGGGGGGAGTACCCCCCCACCCCGGAGGCCTGGCCTGGAGCCACTCCTCCCCCTAGGGCCAGAAAGAGAGTCGTCCCCATGGGCACACGGAGGAGAGACCCCCCCCGGGGCACGGCCTGGACCCAGCTCCACCCGAAGCCCAGGGGCCCCCCTGCCAGCCCCCGTTCGGGGTCGCTGGTCCCGCGGCGCCCCGCACCCACCTCCCGGGCTGCGACTCCCCTGGAGCTCCCGCGATCCGCGTCCCCTCAGCCCCCGCCCCGCCCGGGGGGCCGGGCAGCGTCACCAGCCCAACCCGAGAGCCCGCTCGCCGAGCCGCCCCCCCGCAGGAGGAGGACGCGGGGCGGTTGCCCCGGCAACCATCCCCGCGGAGACGGGGCGGCCGGAAAGCAGAGGAGGGCGGCTCGGAGTGTTACGACATCCGGGGCCTTTCCTGAAGCGACGCCGCTTGGGTGGGAGCCGGCGGGGGCGGGGCCGCCGTGCACGTGCCTTGTGCGCCGTGGGCGCGGGGCCGGCTGGCGGGGCCGCGTGGCCTGGCCGGCTGATCGCTCTCTGTGCACAGCGGTGCCGGCCAGTTCCATCTCCCGCTTCCTGCGTCCCTTGCTCGATCCCTTGGGCTTTCGTGTGAGACCCGATTGCAATGCAGTTCCCCTGAATCGCTCGGGGAAGAGAGCTCCCTGTGGTCTGGTACCAAGATTAATAGAGGCCAAGATCGAAGCAGGTGTCAGAGGGGTAGCAAGTGCGAGTCGGTATCAGCAAAAACAAGGAGAGAGGCCTTGTGGCACTTTAGAGACGAACACATTTTTTTGGGCATAAGCTTTTGTGGGCTAAAACCCACTTCATCGGAGGCATGGAGTGAACATACAGTAGGGAGGTATGAATACCTTACACGGCATAGGAAAAGATGGGAGTTGCCTTAGAGCTTCCACTGAAACAACAAGAAAAGGAGGACTAGCGGCACCTTGGAGACTAACCAATTTATTTGAGCATGAGCTTTCGCGAGGTACAGCTCCTCCTGAGCTACAGCTCCGACGAAGCGAGCTGTAGCTCACAAAAGCTTACGCTCAAATAAATTGGTTAGTCTCTAAGGTGCCGCTAGTCCTCCTTTTCTTTTTGGGAATACAGACTAACACGGCTGCTACTCTGAAACCTGTCATTGAAACAACAGTATCACCCACATTAATTTAGGCACTGACTGTAATTACGTACCAAAATGTTTCACTTCAAGTTCAGGTTTAGTTTTCAAAAAGTAATCTAAAGAATTATGTCATACGCCCATCACTTCATTAACCTGTGCTGCTTCATCAACTGAACTCTCTGTTTCTATTAAACCTGTACCTTTCCTTTCCATAAGGTGTTTTAATTTTAAATCAAGGGGTGAGATAGACGCATGAAAAGTTGGTGAACTCTGCATAGCTAGATCCTGATAGTCGGGACTAGAAAGAAT
Source organism: Lepidochelys kempii (assembly GCF_965140285.1). Lineage (NCBI taxonomy): Eukaryota > Metazoa > Chordata > Testudines > Cheloniidae > Lepidochelys > Lepidochelys kempii. Next base: position 262,363,808 of record NC_136381.1, read on the forward strand.
AACTGGTTTTCGAATACAGGGACTGGAGAAAGTGCTACATACCCTGTAAGGACATGTTGGGGTGGAACAAAACAAAAGTTTGGATTTGTGACTGGATGCTCCAATCACCCATGATTAGATTTTTGGTAGTTAGTAACTACATGATACTGTCCCTGTTCACCACAGGCCACTTTCTCTGTTGGTGCCTTCCACTTGGTCAGTCAGAGTGAGCAAGTCGCTGATCTATTCTGTTGTTGGTACGCATACTCCATTCCACATAAAACTGCATCTATCTCAAACACATCACACCTGCTGCAAATGAACTGACATCCTTTTTCAGAGCAACAGACCATCCATAGGATTTTCCAAGTTTGAGTTTCTGGATGGAAAACCACCAGGGAGGGTACGTTGAGATGCTCTCAGTAGATGTCATCTTCAAGGTGACCTGTTGAATGGACATCCCCCCGATTCCAAATTGACATTCCTGTTCCAAACAATCCTGTTACAGATCCAAATTCCCAAGGAATCAAGACCATGTTTTTGCATATGGGTGTACAATGTGTTCTGATGCATCCGATGAAGTGAGCTGTAGCTCACGAAAGCTTATGCTCAAATAAATTTGTTAGTCTCTAAGGTGCCACAAGTACTCCTTATCTTAATGTGTTCTGAGTGTACCCCTAAGTTGGCAAGATCCTGTACTCATTGCTGATAAGGTGTTATCTTATCCACAAGGAGCACTGAAAAGAAAGATGCAACCTTGGTATGTTTACAATACTCAGATTCTCCCATGTGCCAACAATCAGGTTTAACACCACTGGGATGTGCATGAATTAAACTATGTTAACCAGAACTCTGGGGAAAGGGATGGTAGTGAGTCCACTAGTCGTCCTGAATTCAGGATGGGACATCCCTCAACCCGGGCTGGATATTGTTGGGACTTTGGTCAATTTTGGGTTCCTGAACCGTGATTTCAAACAATACACTAAAAGCATAACATCAAGGTCCAAGTTTAGTTGGAAGTGTGGTCTGAACACAGGCCTTATATCCCCCTACATCTTCGTTTTCCAAATTATGCCATACCAATTCTCCTATTATGGAGTTTTCAGTGGGCCTTATTTTGCCACATTCCATAAACAATTCCATGTACCAAATAAGGCATGACCATATGTTTCACCAGATCTTCCTTTTGAATCATTTTCTACATGTGACAGGTTTCAGAGGAACAGCCGTGTTAGTCTGTATTCGCAAAAAGAAAAGGAGTACTTGTGGCACCTTAGAGACTAACCAATTTATTTGAGCATGAGCTTTCGTGAGCTACAGCTCACTTCATCAGATGTTTACCGTGGAAACTGCAGCAGACTTTATATACACACAGAAATCATGAAACAATACCTCCTCCCACCCCACTGTCCTGCTGGTAATAGCTTATCTAAAGTGATCAACAGGTGGGCCATTTCCAGCACAAATCCAGGTTTTCTCACCCTCCACCCCCCCACACAAATTCACTCTCCTGCTGGTGCTAGCCCATCCAAAGTGACAACTCTTTACATAATCAAGTCGGGCTATTTCCTGCATAGATCAAGGTTTTCTCACATCCCCCCCACCCCCATACACACACAAACTCACTCTCCTGCTGGTAATAGCTCATCTAAACTGACCATTCTCCAGGTTTAAATCCAAGTTAAACCAGAACATCTGGGGGGGGGGGGTAGGAAAAAACAAGAGGAAACAGGCTACCTTGCATAATGACTTAGCCACTCCCAGTCTCTATTTAAGCCTAAATTAATAGTATCCAATTTGCAAATGAATTCCAATTCAGCAGTTTCTCGCTGGAGTCTGGATTTGAAGTTTTTTTGTTTTAAGATAGCGACCTTCATGTCTGTGATTGCGTGACCAGAGAGATTGAAGTGTTCTCCGACTGGTTTATGAATGTTATAATTCTTGACATCTGATTTGTGTCCATTTATTCTTTTACGTAGAGACTGTCCAGTTTGACCAATGTACATGGCAGAGGGGCATTGCTGGCACATGATGGCATAGATCACATTGGTGGATGTGCAGGTGAACGAGCCTCTGATAGTGTGGCTGATGTTATTAGGCCCTGTGATGGTGTCCCCTGAATAGATATGTGGGCACAATTGGCAACGGGCTTTGTTGCAAGGATAAGTTCCTGGGTTAGTGGTTCTGTTGTGTGGTATGTGGTTGTTGGTGAGTATTTGCTTCAGGTTGCGGGGCTGTCTGTAGGCAAGGACTGGCCTGTCTCCCAAGACTTGTGAGAGTGTTGGGTCATCCTTTAGGATAGGTTGTAGATCCTTAATAATGCGTTGGAGGGGTTTTAGTTGGGGGCTGAAGGTGACGGCTAGTGGCGTTCTGTTATTTTCTTTGTTAGGCCTGTCCTGTAGTAGGTAACTTCTGGGAACTCTTCTGGCTCTATCAATCTGTTTCTTTACTTCTGCAGGTGGGTATTGTAGTTGTAAGAAAGCTTGACAGAGATCTTGTAGGTGTTTGTCTCTGTCTGAGGGGTTGGAGCAAATGCGGTTGTATCGCAGAGCTTGGCTGTAGACGATGGATCGTGTGGTGTGGTCAGGGTGAAAGCTGGAGGCATGCAGGTAGGAATAGCGGTCAGTAGGTTTACGGTATAGGGTGGTGTTTATGTGGCCATTGTTTATTAGCACTGTAGTGTCCAGGAAGTGGATCTCTTGTGTGGACTGGACCAGGCTGAGGTTGGTGGTGGGATGGAAATTGTTGAAATCATGGTGGAATTCCTCAAGGGCTTCTTTTCCATGGGTCCAGATGATGAAGATGTCATCAATATAGCGCAAGTAGAGTAGGGGCTTTAGGGGACGAGAGCTGAGGAAGCGTTGTTCTAAATCAGCCATAAAAATGTTGGCATACTGTGGGGCCATGCGGGTACCCATAGCAGTGCCGCTGATCTGAAGGTATACATTGTCCCCAAATGTGAAATAGTTATGGGTAAGGACAAAGTCACAAAGTTCAGCCACCAGGTTAGCCGTGACATTATCGGGGATAGTGTTCTTGACGGCTTGTAGTCCATCTTTGTGTGGAATGTTGGTGTAGAGGGCTTCTACATCCATAGTAGCCAGGATGGTGTTATCAGGAAGATCACCGATGGATTGAAGTTTCCTCAGGAAGTCAGTGGTGTCTCGAAGGTAGCTGGGAGTGCTGGTAGCGTAGGGCCTGAGGAGGGAGTCTACATAGCCAGACAATCCTGCTGTCAGGGTGCCAATGCCTGAGATGATGGGGCGCCCAGGATTTCCAGGTTTATGGATCTTGGGTAGTAGATAGAATATCCCAGGTCGGGGTTCCAGGGGTGTGTCTGTGCGGATTTGATCTTGTGCTTTTTCAGGAAGTTTCTTGAGCAAATGCTGTAGTTGCTTTTGGTAACTCTCAGTGGGATCATAGGGTAATGGCTTGTAGAAACTCGTGTTGGAGAGCTGCCGAGCAGCCTCTTGTTCATATTCCGACCTATTCATGATGACAACAGCACCTCCTTTGTCAGCCTTTTTGATTATGATGTCAGAGTTGTTTCTGAGGCTGTGGATGGCATTGCGTTCCGCATGGCTGAGGTTATGGGGCAAGTGATGCTGCTTTTCCACAATTTCAGCCCGTGCACGTCGGCGGAAGCACTCTATGTAGAAGTCCATGCTACAAGGGGCCACAGCAATGGTTCCCTCACCCCACCTAGCAATATTGTTAACCTATCCAACTATACTCTCAGCCCAGCAGAAGCAGCTGTTCTATCTCGGGGCCTCTCCTTCTGCCCCTCCACCCCCACGAACATGATACAGTTCTGTGGTGACCTAGAATCCTATTTTCGACGTCTCCGTCTCAAGGAATATTTCCAAAATACCTCTGAACAACATACTAATCCACAGAGGTCTCCCTGCCAACACTACAGAAAGAGGGATTCTAGATGGACTCCTCCTGAAGGTCGAAACAGCAGACTGGACTTCTACATAGAGTGCTTCCGCCGACGTGCACGGGCTGAAATTGTGGAAAAGCAGCATCACTTGCCCCATAACCTCAGCCATGCGGAACGCAATGCCATCCACAGCCTCAGAAACAACTCTGACATCATAATCAAAAAGGCTGACAAAGGAGGTGCTGTTGTCATCATGAATAGGTCGGAATATGAACAAGAGGCTGCTCGGCAGCTCTCCAACACGAGTTTCTACAAGCCATTACCCTATGATCCCACTGAGAGTTACCAAAAGCAACTACAGCATTTGCTCAAGAAACTTCCTGAAAAAGCACAAGATCAAATCCGCACAGACACACCCCTGGAACCCCGACCTGGGATATTCTATCTACTACCCAAGATCCATAAACCTGGAAATCCTGGGCGCCCCATCATCTCAGGCATTGGCACCCTGACAGCAGGATTGTCTGGCTATGTAGACTCCCTCCTCAGGCCCTACGCTACCAGCACTCCCAGCTACCTTCGAGACACCACTGACTTCCTGAGGAAACTTCAATCCATCGGTGATCTTCCTGATAACACCATCCTGGCTACTATGGATGTAGAAGCCCTCTACACCAACATTCCACACAAAGATGGACTACAAGCCGTCAAGAACACTATCCCCGATAATGTCACGGCTAACCTGGTGGCTGAACTTTGTGACTTTGTCCTTACCCATAACTATTTCACATTTGGGGACAATGTATACCTTCAGATCAGCGGCACTGCTATGGGTACCCGCATGGCCCCACAGTATGCCAACATTTTTATGGCTGATTTAGAACAACGCTTCCTCAGCTCTCGTCCCCTAAAGCCCCTACTCTACTTGCGCTATATTGATGACATCTTCATCATCTGGACCCATGGAAAAGAAGCCCTTGAGGAATTCCACCATGATTTCAACAATTTCCATCCCACCACCAACCTCAGCCTGGTCCAGTCCACACAAGAGATCCACTTCCTGGACACTACAGTGCTAATAAACAATGGCCACATAAACACCACCCTATACCGTAAACCTACTGACCGCTATTCCTACCTGCATGCCTCCAGCTTTCACCCTGACCACACCACACGATCCATCGTCTACAGCCAAGCTCTGCGATACAACCGCATTTGCTCCAACCCCTCAGACAGAGACAAACACCTACAAGATCTCTGTCAAGCTTTCTTACAACTACAATACCCACCTGCAGAAGTAAAGAAACAGATTGATAGAGCCAGAAGAGTTCCCAGAAGTTACCTACTACAGGACAGGCCTAACAAAGAAAATAACAGAACGCCACTAGCCGTCACCTTCAGCCCCCAACTAAAACCCCTCCAACGCATTATTAAGGATCTACAACCTATCCTAAAGGATGACCCAACACTCTCACAAGTCTTGGGAGACAGGCCAGTCCTTGCCTACAGACAGCCCCGCAACCTGAAGCAAATACTCACCAACAACCACATACCACACAACAGAACCACTAACCCAGGAACTTATCCTTGCAACAAAGCCCGTTGCCAATTGTGCCCACATATCTATTCAGGGGACACCATCACAGGGCCTAATAACATCAGCCACACTATCAGAGGCTCGTTCACCTGCACATCCACCAATGTGATCTATGCCATCATGTGCCAGCAATGCCCCTCTGCCATGTACATTGGTCAAACTGGACAGTCTCTACGTAAAAGAATAAATGGACACAAATCAGATGTCAAGAATTATAACATTCATAAACCAGTCGGAGAACACTTCAATCTCTCTGGTCACGCAATCACAGACATGAAGGTCGCTATCTTAAAACAAAAAAACTTCAAATCCAGACTCCAGCGAGAAACTGCTGAATTGGAATTCATTTGCAAATTGGATACTATTAATTTAGGCTTAAATAGAGACTGGGAGTGGCTAAGTCATTATGCAAGGTAGCCTGTTTCCTCTTGTTTTTTCCTACCCCCCCCCCCCCCCCAGATGTTCTGGTTTAACTTGGATTTAAACCTGGAGAATGGTCAGTTTAGATGAGCTATTACCAGCAGGAGAGTGAGTTTGTGTGTGTATGGGGGTGGGGGGGATGTGAGAAAACCTTGATCTATGCAGGAAATAGCCCGACTTGATTATGTAAAGAGTTGTCACTTTGGATGGGCTAGCACCAGCAGGAGAGTGAATTTGTGTGGGGGGGTGGAGGGTGAGAAAACCTGGATTTGTGCTGGAAATGGCCCACCTGTTGATCACTTTAGATAAGCTATTACCAGCAGGACAGTGGGGTGGGAGGAGGTATTGTTTCATGATTTCTGTGTGTATATAAAGTCTGCTGCAGTTTCCACGGTAAACATCTGATGAAGTGAGCTGTAGCTCACGAAAGCTCATGCTCAAATAAATTGGTTAGTCTCTAAGGTGCCACAAGTACTCCTTTTCTTTCTACATGTGGTAATACTTTTTTCCAATTTACATACAGTAAACATGTAGGCCCTTTTAAGTGAACTAAGGGTGATACTTTCCCTTCCAATACCCTTAACATGTTGTATGGGATAATTTACATACTGAGGTGATAACTCCTGTTTTGAAATCAGGAAAACAAAGTCCCCCTCTTTTGAATGATAAACAAACCATCCCCTGGCAGCAGTCTCATCCTGCACAATTAACAATATATGTACCCTAAGCAGATCTTCATGCTATACCTGCCTGACATATGGACTAGAATTTGGTAGATAGTTCTATTAATCCACACAGTAAATCTGGCCCTATCCCACATTTTGTTATGCAATTCCTCAGGGCCACAGATACATCGCCATGCTAAAATAGTTTCATATTGTGAGGAAAGGGTCGTTTGCGTGTGTGTCAGGCTGCAGCATCAGAAAATGGCTAAAGAGGCCAGTATGTATATAAATATCCATAGATATGTGCACGGCCACACACACACAGATACATCTATTTGTGGACATATTGCATTACACTGGTATTCTACATTACAATTAAGCATCAGTGCCACTGACAACCCCTCACCAGGACCCAGGCTCAGTTCCTCCACACATCCTTCAGGCACAGCTCAATGCTATCCTCTACCAAGGGGTTCAGTTTGGTGCCACCCTCATCCCAGCACCCCCAACCATCAGTCTATAGACTTTGGTTGAGACCAGACCCTGCCACTGCAAGGGCCTTGGCTAGTCACCCTCTCCTGCCCCAAAGGTACAGGATAAGTCCAACTCCTGCCCCCAGGGCATCAGAGAGAAGTGCTCCACCTTCCACACACACACATCCCGTGATATGACCTGTAGCTAGCTCATCAAAGCCCCGGTGCCCCTGCCAGACCCAGTGCAGACCCCACAGCACGAAGGCGACCATACATCCTGTTTTGGCTGGGACAGGACTTTTTAAGCCCTGTACTGGCCATCCTGACTTTTCTAGCAAAAGTGGGCCTTTGTCCCCTTTGCTCTTGCCAGCTTGATCAATTAGCAAGAACAAATGGGACAATGCCCTGTTTTGTCAAAAGAGTGGGGTACAGGGAGGCAAGCGGTGATGCCAGCCCTGTACAGGGAGGCAGTCACGGCTCAGGCAAGCACCGATGCTAGCCCCAGCCTCACACAGGTAGGCAGGCAGGGCTTGAGTGAGAAGCAACACCAACATCAGCCCCGCCCAGGGTCTCTGGCAGCCAGCAGCACCAGCACCAGCCCCATGTAGGGAGGAGGGCTCAGACAAGCATCTTGGACAAGTGCCCCATAAGGTGTCCCATTTTCATTTTGAGGAAATACGGTCACCCTACACAGCACCCCCAGGATCCCAGCCCCCCACAGGGTGCAAGTAGTTGAGCTCCTGTGATCTATATCCCCTCAACCCTCCCCCCAGGGGCCAGGCTGAACCATGAGCCCACCCCATCAGCCTGCTCGCAGGCCATCTCCCATCCTGGAGTAGGAGACAGTTCCCACAGCGACCATTCCCATACAGGGGACAGGACAGCCAGAAAGCCTGAAGGTAGATTTGAGTTTCACAGCATCAGGGGGATTCCCTCATACTGCTTGTGTGTGAACCCAGCAATGCCCCTCAGCTCTCCCCATGTTACATGCACAGTAAAAATTAGACAGCTTGGAGTTGCTTACTGTATTTATTACAAATACTGTATTAGACACCATGCTATCTCCATGGAATGCCACCAAGTTCAAGAAAGTGGAAGTTTACAGATTCGTGTATCACTTGATCAATATATTTGGCGATGAGGCTAGATTTTAATGAAGTTACCATAAATCACTAATGGAAGAGCACTCCATATGATCTCACACCAAGGATAATAAAGGCAAAGGTCTAAGAAGTTTAGAGCTTCCATTGAAACAGCAATATCACACAAATTAAGTCAGGCATTCTAATTACATACTTAAAATGCATCACTTCAAGTACAGATTTAGTTTTCAAAATGTCATTTAAAAATGTTACATCATACACTTAATACTGCAAAAATAAATGAGCAGTTACCAAATTCAATAATCTGAGAAGCTGCAATCCATAATGTATTAAAAATTAAAAAGCTTCTGGGCCTTGATTATTAGTATTGTGTAATAAATATGTTTAAATAGTTTTATCCACTAGTGAATGCTCAGCTCGTACTTCAAATAAAACTAAAAATAGGTCAGAACAAAATGTTTTTAAATACAAATTTAAGAACTATTTTGAGTGAGTTTAGTGCTAGTGAAAGTGCTAGATTACAGCCTTGGAGACTGAAGTCCTTTTATCTACAGGACAGAGATAACAGGCATGAGTACAACCTTCTCCACACAGACTTGCCTAGGTGCTTCAGCCATGAGCTGGAGGGACCACCTCTCCAATATAAGAAGGTTGTTTGGGCTCCAGGCCTATTTACAATTACCAGTTGTGTGTGGGGAGACTGGGTGGGAAAGGGAAGAGAGGCATTATGCTGTACAATAGACAAGTTGCTAGTGGGTATGGTAGTCTCAGTCCAAGAGAGCCAGCAGACTGTCACCACCAACTTGTGCTAGATTCAGACTTGTAACCTAAAGGTTCAATACCAGGCACGAGACATGTACAGTATTGTAGAACCACATCCTTGAATTTTTTATTTTATTTTTATTCCCCACCCCTCTTTTTTCATTATTAAAAAGAAAATGACACCTCAATGTGAGGTCTATAACTAAGATACATAGACCACCACCAAGCACACAGATTTCAGTCATCTTTTTTCAACTCCTTGGGTTTTGCCAGGTATTCCCGATACATTGAGTAGAGCACACCTGAAATACAAACACAGGCAAAACAGTTAAATATACATCCTTTATTAAAGTAGAAGACTATTTCAAGAACTGTCTGCAGCCAGGAAGACTACTAGCATGAGAAGAAAATATGGGTGTCTGTATTCTTTATAATCTCACTTCCCATCTAGAATTTCAGTAATAGCCACAATTCATTTGTTAAAATGAAGGACATAAACACACATACATCTCTCTACATACTGATGGTATCAAAGCTAGTATGATTTATAGTCTAGCTATACCTTCAATTTAGATGCAAGCTGTAGACAACTGCTGATCTTTCCCATGGAGAAATGAGTTTAAGAAAGTTAAAATTAATAATTGTCAAATAACTTTGGAGAAAGCAGAAGAGTTCAGAAACACCTTAAAATATCCACAACATGCATGGGGCAACTGTATTCTTTGTTTTCCTCACTGACTTAGCACCTTTGGAAAAAAATCAAGCTAAGTGCCCCAAACGTGAACACACAATTTCATGCGTTGTGTAGAAAGTCAAGGGAGAAACTGGAGAGATGTGTTCAAACATGGTTACCTAGATACCAGGCACACTAATTTTATGATACTGAGCCAAGAAACCAGTTTGCTAGCTCAGCCTCACTAAAAGAACTTACTATGTTTGCAAGTTTCTAGTGCAGTTGGAAACAGTTAATGGTTTACAAGCTAGTCCAAGGTATTTATCCTTTAGTGTAAAGAACACTTTTAAAGTAAGTCTGCCATCATTAAGAGGTAACTAGGGCTCGACAACAGCTGTCTGTTTTATACATACCACAAGTCATTGCTCCAACAACAAAGCCCTGGGCTGCCACACGCATGTGAATCAGATGAATAGACATTTTTGTATTGCCTCTGTGCTTCAGTTTGTACAGTCCATAGCTTACAACTGCAACCAAGCCTGCCATCCCTATAAGGCAGGGTAAACAAGTGTTTAGTAATTACATGATTTTACATTCCTCACTCATAAGACTTGCTTTAAAAGTAAAAGTCAACAACTTAAAATTTAACAAAAGCTATTTATAACCCCTCCTCCCCACACACAAGTGTTTTAGCCCCATCATTAACACCTAACAGTAACTACAGTTTTCAGAGTAACAGCCGTGTTAGTCTGTATTCGCAAAAAGAAAAGGAGTACTTGTGGCACCTTAGAGGCTAACCAATTTATTTGAGCATAAGCTTTCGTGAGCTACGATGAAGTGAGCTGTAGCTCACGAAAGCTTATGCTCAAATAAATTGGTTAGTTTCTAAGGTGCTACAAGTACTCCTTTTCTAGTAACTACAGTGTTAGCTTATGTTCAGTAGAATTAGTTAATAGGCAATTCCTTTCCCACCCAAGTAACGTCTAGGCTGACCCAGAAGCCAGCCCAGACTGGACCCCCAACAGAGTTTTGGTATTCCATTACTGGAGAACTGAGTTAAAAAAACTAAGACATGGCATATCATTGCACAACATTCGTTCCAGATAGACAGCTGGGGATAGCAGCCTTGATGGACGTCAGAGCTGTTTTGATACTGGTCAGAAACTTCCGTAAGAGCAAATTAACTGCCTCTGCTTTTCAGAGGAATGCTCTTAGAGCTGTAGTTCAAAAACAAACAGGAGTTCTCAAATGCAACTCTGAACAAAGTTCAAACTGCATCCATGCACTAATAGCAGTACTAGATTTCTTGGTCTAGACACCCACAAATGAAGATTGTTATTGTTTGTATCTGTCAAGTTTGACCCTGGATTCACTTGAATACTGGCATTGGACAGGTCATGTTATTTCTCCTGTGCACTGGAGCATTAGCTCAACAGAGGACACATTTAATTGCCTCACCAATCTACTAGAATTCTTTGAGGGAGTCAACAAGCATGTGGACAAAGGAGATCCAGTGGATGTAGTGTGTGGGAGGGATAGCTCAGTGGTTTGAGTACTGGCCTGCTAAACCCAGGGTTGTGAGTTCAATCCTTGAGGGGGCCATTTAGGGATCTGAGGCAAAAATTGGGGATTGGTCCTGCTTTGAGCAGGGGGTTGGACTAGATGACCTCCTAAGGTCCCTTCCAATTCTGATATTCTATGATTCTATTTAGATGTTCAAAAAGCCTTTGACAAGATCCCTCACCAAAGACTTAAGTAAAATAAGCAGTCATGGGATAAGAGGGAAGGTTCTCTCATGTATTGGTAACTGGTTAAAAGATAGGAAACAAAGGGTAGGAATAAATGGTCAGTTTTCAGAATGGAGAGAGGTAAATAGTAGTGTCCCCCAGATATCTGTACTGGGCCCAGTCCTATTTAACATTCATAAATGAACTGGTCTGATGTGAAAGTCCATTTCTTCAACCAGAAGACTTCAGCACCTACAACTGTCAGTTTAGCAAGAGGCAAGTTCACACTTTTTTAAAGAGTCTAGTCACTTACTAATTTGGGAGAGTCTGAAGTGACCAGATGTAGTCCCTGTGACATATGACATCCTGGAAAAGCCTTATGGAATTAAGTATTTTAAGAATCCATTGCATTAAAAATCCAATTGGTTATGTAGCTTCCCTAGGAACGTAAGTAATGCAATCTCTGGGAAATATTAGGAACTTCAAAGGACTTTTGGGGACAATGTGTGAAGTAGATTTCCTAGGAAATACTTGGGACTAGGGGGATGGAAGTGACCCACCCCTTTTGAAGCTTCCTTTGAGCAAAAAAGCCCACTGCCTGGCTGATTACCTACACGGTCTCTTCAAAGGTCCAGACGGGATAAAGCAGTGATTTAGAGTCATGAGGGTGACAGTTCTGAGCTGAGGCTGATGTGAACTTGTGACCATAGAAGAGATCCCATTTTGGGGTTTGAAGGACTAACCACCTGCCAGAGTCCATGTTGGAGCTGGGGTGATCTCTGGTGAGCATGTGTGTAGGTCCTTTTGTTGTTTTTAATATGTTTTCTCTAATTCTTTTATCCTAAGAATAAATAAGCTTGCATAGAAAGAGCTGTATGGTACCTAAACAATGGGCAGTTAACACTGCTATTAGTCTCTGAAGAGAAAGCAAACAGGTCTGCTTAGGCAGTCTGTCTTGCTGGGAACAGTGAAGGCTGGGAACTGTTCAGCCTGGAAGTATCCAGGTCAGAAGGGAGACACTCATATCACCATCCAAGAGAGGTGACGGCCATGAGAGTCAGAAGCCTAGAATGGGTGCCCTTGCTGGGCCACAGAGAGGGAATACAGGTGCAGTTACCCTGAACTGTGACAGCCCTCTACTGCCAGGCCTCTGGGCTTGCTGCAAGGTATGTTTCCCCAAGTATAGGATCCACTACCCAAAATTTGAAATAAGGGGTGTGTAAGCAACTATCTTTTAAATGGAAGACAGAGGGAATTACAAGGAATACATAGACATTTTAAGTCTACAGTGTTTGATAAAGCTACCAGATAAGAGTATTAATTCAGGTAGAACACCATAATAGGTTCAAGAGGTAGGGCAAAATTATCACAGTACTATACCGAATGAGGAAGCAATATTTCACAGTAATTTCCTGTTGGTAGTGTGTGACTGCATTTACTATAATCACCGCCCATTACATGAACACTTATGCAACCATGTATTTTCCCAGATTTACTGGTCTTACTCCACGGCATCATTGCACTGTGAAATTGAAACTTACCAACAGGTACAAAGGGTGACTCTTTAGATTTTCTGATCAGTTTTGATGCCTGGCTGTTATCAGTCTCATAGCTAGGAAGAACGGATTTCTGACTAGATGTCATGTTGACTGCGGAGAAGAAGAAAATCTGCTTTAGAATTTAGGAGTTTTTTCACATTTGAGAGTTCTGTAGAAGTAAGACCTTGAATGTACCACAAGTATATAAAGGACAGTAACTTCCACTGTATATTCAGTTATAAACAAGATACAAGTTAAAAAACTTTGAACTAATAAGATGGTGTATGGCTTAATCCACACTAACTACTACAATGTTTATCTATACCACCAAGCTAAATTCAATTTTATGAATATAAAAACCTCAGAATGTAGGCATGGCTTTTACAATACAAGAATAAGCTTTGGTAGTAATTCCATATCAAACAGACATATCAAAAAGCCATTAGGCAAAAGCTTCCTGTCGTACTTTCCACACAAAGAATCGAGTTCCCAGCACCTTCATGAAAGGCACAGTCAATTCTGGTTTTTCACAAACTAAGCCAGTGAGAGCTTAGATCAGAAGCATTTCCTTGCAAAATTTCTGTCCTCCACCATATTGCTTCATTTCTGTGGGGCTACTCATCCATGCTGGCACTGGATTTTAAGTGGGAGGAGGGGAAGGGGAAGAGTCCCTGACATATTTTGAGAGGAAAATCAGTAAGCCACTACAGAAGGTCAGCCAGCACATTTGACAAGCAGGGAAAAATGCACCTCCAGTATACTCTACTTTAAGTTTAAACTATCTCAATTCAGATTTTTACTGAAGAGCCAGAAGCCTAATATTTAAAGAGAGAGTAGGTACTGGGTCTAGTATTGATATCAGACCTGCAGGAGTTTGTTTGATGGACACACCATAGTTTGCATATGGGACATGTCAACCTTTTAAAAATAAATGGATTATCATTCCCAAATCAATGAATACTTTTCTCATGCAATACTATTTCATCTACAATTAAAAAGTTCAAGTTGAAAGATGTTCTATCTATCAAGACTGAGGGGCGAGAAGGAACAGCTGCTAAGAGTAGACCACCACTGTTCAGACTGATGACTACCAAAAAAAAAAATGAAGAAAACCTGATATCAAGGCTTGCCAGTGACCCAATTTCAATATTTCCAGCAAGCATTGATAGGGAAGGATTTAAAAAAAAGAAAAAAGCATGTATGTCACCATAGATCACTTCCTTCTTCAGACTTTGGCACTAGCAGAGAATTAATTATATTCTTCCTGTAATTCAGGAATGCTGGAAAAAAAGCTGACTTTAGATGGTCAGTTCAGTAACTATTACAGACCTCCTAGTCAGGCTGATTAGGCTGTATTTTTATTGTTTGAGTTTTCCTAACAATGTGCTCAGCACTGCAAGGCATAAAGAGAGTGTGCCTCACAAAGCTTTCCATCTCAGACAGTGCAGTGTAAATGGACTCTCATGAGAATAAATGCCCCATGGTATTTAAGTCATTTGTAAAGCACTGATTTACTCAAAAAGCAAGCTACCTATATGCATATGCCAAATAATAATTTTGATGCCATTCACGTTTAAATATAGACGTATACACCTGAATTTGAAAAGACTGGCTTATTTATATTTTCACAACCAAGTTTACACCACTTTATCATACATATCGTGGGCAAGGAGAGAAAGGACAACACTTTACGAACAGATCCAGGTCTAATCTGATTGTCAGTATTGAGAAGCTATGACAATCTTCTTAGTGGAGAAGTAACAATTTCGAATGCCCTTAACTATAAAATACCCTTAGCTATAAAATGGGACCTACAGCACCGATAAAAAGATGCAGAACAGCACCTGACATCTCGGTAAATGCGGAAGGGGAAGTCAAAACTAAATGCTCTCATGTTCTCCCACAGGGAGGGCACAGTAGGATGTTTAGTCAAAGGCAAGGTAACGTATTTGTTTCGCCATGACCTTCAACTCCACCAGAGGTCCCAGGAAAGGCTTTCAGAGCGAAGACCCGTGGGGGGTGGAGGAGGAAGTGGAATCATGCTGAGGAGAGCACCCCGAGGCGGCCCTCGTTTGGCACGGGGCATTTTCAGGTCATGAAGGGCTCAAACCCCCTCCTCAGCACCTCACTCAGCGGGAACGCTTCGCGGGGTGCGGGAGGGGTGCGCCCCTACCCTCAGGCAAGCTCCCTGGAGCGGGTACCCCGCCCAAGCCCCAAGGCAAGGCGCCCTGCTGGGGGCGACCCCCACAGGCCCCCTTTGTTACGACACCAGGAGATTTACCCTTCGCCCCCGGACAGGCAGGGACACCCTCCCCCGGAGGCGACGATACCCCAGGCCTAGCGTAGCCCGGCCCCCTCCTCATTGCATCACCCCCCCCCGCCCGTTACCCGTATCCCAGCCCCCCCCGGCCAGCTCCCTCCGCTCCGCCCCCGCGTCCTTCCAGCTTCCCGAACCCGCCCGCCAGCCCCGCGGCCACCACAGGCCCCCTCCAGCTCCGGGTCAGTACGCGGAGCCCCCCCACACCGCGGTCCCCCCCCCCAGACCCCTCCCCCTCGGGCCCGCGACCCGCACTCACGACTCCCCGCTCAGCCCCTACACGACACCAACGCTGAGGGAGCTACGCAGCCGCTGCCACCCGCTCCGAGACCGGCCGGCTTCTGCTGCCTGCGCGCGCGCGCGCCACCCCCCTGCTCTTATTGGCGGACAGCGTTCAGCCCACCCGGCGCGGGCGGGGGGACCGCGGCTGGGGCGTTACCCGCCTACGGCCTCCACCCCCGAAACTACAGCTCCCAGCGTGCCTCGGGGAAACGGAGGCGCCCTCCCGCGTGACCCCATGCCGGTGCGTGGGAAATCCGTCCCCGCCTCCCCCGTTATCAGCCAATCACATGAGAGGCTGGTGACGCCAGGTCCTTATATGGTCAAAGGAGGGGCTCGCTCCTCTGCAATGCAGGGGGCGGTGCTGCTGAGCCATCGTGACTCCGCTGACCCTGGGCCCGGCTGCGCCTGCGCCCGCCCGCGTGCGCGCGCCCCGGCCCACCCCAGTCATTCGCAAAGCACGAGCCTGGCTTGAGAAAATCCACTGCGAAAACCAGCCATTGGGGCCTTTCCGTGGCAGGGCACGTAACCTTCCCAAGCCTTTCTCCACTGCTGAGTGGTCTATGGAAGCTGTCTGTTTAAAGCAGAAGTAGAGATGTCACCCTGACCCAATCACAGGCCTCCAGGAGCTGGGACTTTAAGCAAAACATCCGAAATCCTAAGGCTTGGCCGCATGGCTGATTGGAGAGCCAGACTGTTTACTGCTTGTGTTTTGGCTCATCCAACTCCTAACCAGATTGTTCCAGCTGTGGATGGGGGCAGCACTAATGCAGTTCAGTCCCCTTTGTCTCTTGGCAGCTCTTGAGCCCCTGTGGCCAATGATCCTATCAGCGATCCTGGCTCCTTAAAACCACTTAACAGCTAGTTCCCCTGCAAAACTTTTACAAGTCTTCCCAGTACCTGTAGGATAACACCAGTTGTAAGGCCTTATCTATATCGGGGAAAGGGAAACATTCTAACTTACAGATTTTTAACCCTGGGTGGGAAGGTGCGCTCCCTAGCCTTTCCTCCACCTAGGGACTGCAGGGACCTAGCAGTCGTTTCCTGGGAGCTGTGGTAAGCGCTCCTGGGGCCCCAAACCCCCTCATGCACACCTACCCAAGCCCAGAGCCCCTTCGTGCACCCCAAACCCCTCATTCCTGGCTCCACCCCAGAGCCTGCACCACTAGCCAGAGCTTTCACCCCCTGCACCCCAGTCCAGAGCCCTCTCCCACACCCTGACCAACTCATTTCTGGCCCCATCTGGAGCCTGCACCCCAACCTCCTCCCCCAGCCTGGTGAAAGTGTGGGGGGGGGTAGGGAAGAGCGAGTGAGGGTTGATGGAGAAAGCAGGGGCAGGGCCTCAGAGAAGGGGCAGAACCTTGGGGCAGTGGTTGGTTTTGTGCTATTAGAAAGTTAGCAACCCCCTAATTGCCCATTCAGATCTTTAAATAGGCTGTTGCTTTTCTCCCTGACTTTCCTGTATTGCTAAAGGGAAAGGAGGTTCCAGGACTCATTCAAGTACAGGCAAGTTGTTCTAGCTGATTTTAAAACTAGTTCGCCTAAGCTGATTTAAACCTGGTTAGAACAGAGGTGGCCAACCTGAGCCTGAGAAGGAGCCAGGATTTACCAATGTACATTGCCAAAGAGCCCCAGTAATACATCAGCAGCCCCCCCATCAGCTCTTGCCCTCGAACCCCCAGTGCCTCCTGCCCGCGGGCAACCCCGCCAGTCAGCGCCTGCCGCAATCAGCTGTTTAGCATGTGCAGGAGGCTCTGTGGGGGAGGGGAAGGAGCGAGGGCATGGCAGGCTCAGGGGTAGAGGACTTGGGGGAAGGAGTAGAGTGGGGGCAGAGCAGGGGGTTCAGCAGTGAGCACCCCCCTGCACACTGGAAAGTTAGCATCTGTAGCCCCAGTGTCAGCGCCTATGTGTAAGCGGGGGAACAGTCCCGCTATTGTGGGGAACTTTCCTGGCTTCTGCACCACCCCGGTGAAATGGGCTAGCGAAAGGATCGGAGTCCTCGCTCCCACTTCCTTTACCCAGCGGCCTCCCTGCCCTTGAGGACTCCCCTTCCACTCTCCTGTCTGGCAGAGTCCTCGTAACCCCAACAAGGCTGGGCCTAGGACTCCTGGGGGGCTTGACCCCCAACCCTGCTGTGGTCACCTAGGACAAGGGCTAGGATGTCCCCGCTCCGGGGTACTCTCTCTGCACTGGGCACTTCTCTGACCCACTGACCATTACATACAAGTTAAAGCAAATGCAAGTTATTTAATCAACAATTAATTTTAAAAAGAATAAGGAATAATGGGAAAGGTTAAAGGAAACACATCAACCTGCTTGGTGGCAGGGAACATCACAGTGTCTCTGGAACGTCAGGGCAGTTCACAGTCTGTTCCTTGTAAGTCCCAGGCCTCCTTCTCCGGCCCTGGCTGTGCTGCAGGGATGCTGTGGGTTGGACGCTTGCTCTGGTGGTGGCCACACGCTCTCAGGCTCTAAGTGGTAGGACCCTTCTTCCCAGTGTCGCCCCCGCCCTGTCGGGGTTACGATCCAAGCCTGGCCTGCAGAGCCTCTTGGCTAAGGCGTCTCCCTGTGCTGGGCCCGCTGCCCAGGGTCCCCCTCGCTCTCCCCAGCTGCTCACCGCACCCAGCTCCGGACTGCTCCAGCCCCAGCTGCACCACTCTTGTCTCTGCACGGCTGCTGCTCTGCCTCCAGCTCCCTGGGCTGCTTCTCTGGCCCCTCTGCCTCTGGTTGTCGCAGCTCTGCTCCCAGGACAGGTCTGCTCTGCAGGCTGCTTCTGTGACTCTGCTCCCAGCACTGACCTGCTTCCTGGGCTGCTTTCCTGGCCCCTCTGGCTCTGGTTGCCGCAGCTCTGCTCCTAGGACAGGGTCTGCTCTCTCTGAGCTGCTTTTCTGGTCCCTCTGGATCTGGCACAGCTCTGCTCCCCAGTTTAGCTTGGGACCCTGCTTTCTCCTCAGCTCGGCCCCACTCTGTCTGTCTGACCCAGGCAAATCCAGCTCACACGGAGGACGAGGACGGGACCTCCCTGGCCTCCTGACTCCCTGATTAGCCTGCCCGCCAGGTCATTCAGGCTGACCTGGAGCATTGACCTCTCCCCATTGTTCCTGGGGACTATCAGTCTCAGGGTCCTGGTTTCCCATAGACCCTTCCCCTTTTAGTACTGGGAGCTAGCCAACCAAAACACCCCCACTGAATGTTAGTAAGGGAGCAACAGTCCCCTTACATTTACATCATTTCAGTTTACACAAGTGTGTAAATAGACAGTACTGTACATAGAAACAACTTATCTAAATACATACAAAACCAGCTGAACTTAAAATATAAATCAATACCGATGACTTGAAATCTTATTAAAATATGTAGAATCTGTTTGGCCTACAGAAGGTTGCACTTAGGTTTATGTGGCCTTCCTGTGTAATAAGGTTGGGCACCACTGGTGTAGATGGTCCCTCTAAATGTCTGGACTGGAAATGGCCGAACATTCAGAGATGTTGCAACTTCTCTTTTTCCCCACAAGTCCTATACAGAATGATACGTCCTGTATCAAGGGATGCAACAGCAAGTTTCTTCCCACAGCCTCACTGATGAGAGTGTTGCTATAAATATCTTCTGGTCCCTTTGCAAACAAGAACATTCCACCCAAAACCCAGTTCATCTGCATGAGCTGGGGCTGCTGCCGATGTCCAATCACTGGAGGATTTTTCTTCCCTTTTTTCTGAGAAGCCAGTCTTGTGTGGCTTATCAGCTGGCAAGTACCCAAACCTGAAGTCTCCTGGCAAACAGCTATAGCAACTTCTCTGCCAAACTGATTAATATCACCGTACTACTCTTTCCTACAGCAAACAGTGTCACAACTGGAACACAATGCTGCCCGCATTAGATGACGACTTGCCCCACGTAAATGCAGCATGCAAGTCTGAAACCTCCTGCTCCTTTCGGTACAGTGTGTCCACCAGGCAACAGCTAAAAGCTTCATTGCTCGCTATGCCTCATCGAACAGCACTGAATGTACTGTCTGACAAAAAGAAAAGGAGTACTTGTGGCACCTTAGAGACTAACCAATTTATTTGAGCATGAGCTTTCGTGAGCTACAGCTCACTTCATCGGACGCATACTGTGGAAACTGCAGAAGACATTATATACACACAGAGACCATGAAACAATACCTCCTCCCACCCCACTGTCCTGCTGGTAATATCTTATCTAAAGTGATCATCAAGTTGGGCCATTTCCAGCACAAATCCAGGTTTTCTCACCCTCCGCCCCCCCCCCCCAAACTCACTCTCCTGCTGGTAATAGCCCATCCAAAGTGACAACTCTCTTCACAATGTGTATGATAATCAAGGTGGGCCATTTCCTGCACAAATCCAGGTTCTCTCACTCCCTCACCCCCCTCCAAAAACCACACACACAAACTCACTTTCCTGCTGGTAATAGCTTATCCAAAGTGACCACTCTCCCTACAATGTGCATGATAATCAAGGTGGGCCATTTCCAGCACAAATCCAGGTTTTCTCACCTCCCCCACCCCCATACACACACAAACTCACTCTCCTGCTGGTAATAGCTCATCCAAAGTGACCACTCTCCCTACAATGTGCATGGTAATCAAGGTGGGCCATTTCCAGCACAAATCCAGGCTCTCTCACACACACACCCCTTTCCCGGGGACACACACACACACACACACAAACTCACTCTCCTGCTGGCAGTAGCTCATCCAAACTAACCACTTTCCAAGTTTAAATCCAAGTTTAACCAGAATGTCTGGGGGGGGGGGGGTTTGTAGGAAAAAACAAGGGGAAATAGGCTACCTTGCATAATGACTTAGCCACTCCCAGTCTCTATTTAAGCCTAAATTAATAGTATCCAATTTGCAAATGAATTCCAATTCAGCAGTTTCTCGCTGGAGTCTGGATTTGAAGTTTTTTTGTTTTAAGATAGCAACCTTCATGTCTGTGATTGCGTGACCAGAGAGATTGAAGTGTTCTCCGACTGGTTTATGAATGTTATAATTCTTGACATCTGATTTGTGTCCATTTATTCTTTTACGTAGAGACTGTCCAGTTTGACCAATGTAAATGGCAGAGGGGCATTGTTGGCACATGATGGCATATATCACATTGGCGGATGTGCAGGTGAACGAGCCTCTGATAGTGTGGCTGATGTTATTAGGTCCTGTGATGGTGTCCCCTGAATAGATATGTGGGCACAGTTAGCAACGGGCTTTGTTGCAAGGATAAGTTCCTGGGTTAGTGGTTCTGTTGTGTGGTATGTGGTTGTTGGTGAGTATTTGCTTCAGGTTGCAGGGCTGTCTGTAGGCAAGGACTGGCCTGTCTCTCCAAGATTTGTGAGAGACAGGCCAGTCCTTGCCTACAAGGTGCGTAGAAAGCTGGCTAGATTGTCGGGCTCAACGGGTAGTGATCAATGGCTCCATATCTAGTTGGCAGCCGGTATCAAGTGGAGTACCCCAAGGGTCGGTCCTGGGGCCGGTTTTGTTCAATATCTTCATAAATGATCTGGAGGATGGTGTGGATTGCACTCTCAGCAAATTTGCGGATGATACTAAACTGGGAGGAGTGGTAGATACGCTGGAGGGGAGGGATAGGATACAGAAAGACCTAGACAAATTGGAGGATTGGGCCAAAAGAAATCTGATGAGGTTCAATAAGGATAAGTGCAGGGTCCTGCACTTAGGACGGAAGAACCCAATGCACAGCTACAGACTAGGGACCGAATGGCTAGGCAGCAGTTCTGCGGAAAAGGACCTAGGGGTGACAGTGGACGAGAAGCTGGATATGAGTCGGCAGTGTGCCCTTGTTGCCAAGAAGGCCAATGGCATTTTGGGATGTATAAGTAGGGGCATAGCAAGCAGATCGAGGGACGTGATCGTTCCCCTCTATTCGACATTGGTGTGGCCTCATCTGGAGTACTGTGTCCAGTTTTGGGCCCCACACTTCAAGAAGGATGTGGATAAATTGGAGAGAGTCCAGTGAAGGGCAACAAAAATGATTAGGGGACTGGAACACATGAGTTATGAGGAGAGGCTGAGGGAGCTGGGATTGTTTAGCCTGCAGAAGAGAAGAATGAGGGGGGATTTGATAGCTGCTTTCAACTACCTGAAAGGGGGTTCCAAAGAGGATGGCTCTAGACTGTTCTCAATGGTAGCAGATGACAGAACGAGGAGTAATGGTCTCAAGTTGCAGTGGGGAAGGTTTAGATTGGATATTAGGAAAAACTTTTTCACTAAGAGGGTGGTGAAACACTGGAATGCGTTACCTAGGGAGGTGGTAGAATCTCCTTCCTTAGAGGTTTTTAAGGTCAGGCTTGACAAAGCCCTGGCTGGGATTATTTAACTGGGAATTGGTCCTGCTTTGAGCAGGGGGTTGGACTAGATGACCTTCTGGGGTCCCTTCCAACCCTGATATTCTATGATTCTATGTGCCAGCAATGCCCCTCTGCCATTTACATTGGTCAAACTGGACAGTCTCTACGTAAAAGAATAAATGGACACAAATCAGATGTCAAGAATTATAACATTCATAAACCAGTCAGAGAACACTTCAATCTCTCTGGTCACGCAATCACAGACATGAAGGTCGCTATCTTAAAACAAAAAAACTTCAAATCCAGACTCCAGCGAGAAACTGCTGAATTGGAATTCATTTGCAAATTGGATACTATTAATTTAGGCTTAAATAGAGACTGGGAGTGGCTAAGTCATTATGCAAGGTAGCCTATTTCCCCTTGTTTTTTCCTACAAACCCCCCCCCCCCCCGACATTCTGGTTAAACTTGGATTTAAACTTGGAGAGTGGTTAGTTTGGATGAGCTATTGCCAGCAGGAGAGTGAGTTTGTGTGTGTGTGTGTGTGTCCCCGGGAAGGGGGGGGGGGGGAGAAAGCCTGGATTTGTGCTGGAAATGGCCCACCTTGATTACCATGCACATTGTAGGGAGAGTGGTCACTTTGGATGAGCTATTACCAGCAGGAGAGTGAGTTTGTCTGTGTATGGGGGTGGGGGAGGTGAGAAAACCTGGATTTGTGCTGGAAATGGCCCACCTTGATTATCATGCACATTGTAGGGAGATTTCAGAGTAACAGCCGTGTTAGTCTGTATTCACAAAAAAAAAAAGGAGTACTTGTGGCACCTTAGAGACTAACCAATTTATTAGAGCATAAGCTTTCGTGAGCTACAGCTCACTTCCTCAGATGCATATCGTGGGAGAGTGGTCACTTTGGATAAGCTATTACCAGCAGGAGAGTGAGTTTGTGTGTGTGATTTTTGGAGGGGGGTGCGGGAGTGAGAGAACCTGGATTTGTGCTGGAAATGGCCCACCTTGATTATCATACACATTGTGAAGAGAGCTGTCACTTTGGATGGGCTATTACCAGCAGGAGAGTGAGTTTGTGGGGGGGGGGGGCGGAGGGTGAGAAAACCTGGATTTGTGCTGGAAATGGCCCAACTTGATGATCACTTTAGATAAGCTATTACCAGCAGGACAGTGGGGTGGGAGGAGGTATTGTTTCATGGTCTCTGTGTGTATATAATGTCTGCCGCAGTTTCCACGGTATGCATCCGATGAAGTGAGCTGTAGCTCACGAAAGCTTATGCTCAAATAAATTGGTTAGTCTCTAAGGTGCCACAAGTACTCTTTTTCTTTTTGCGAATACAGAGTAACACGGCTGTTACTCTGAAACCTGTCTGACAAAAGGCACCGAGGACCCTGGTATATCAGGTGAGACCAAACTCATGCAAAACATGGAACAGTACATGAGATAAAAAACAAGGGTCCTGATTCTCAAACTAAGGCTCTGTTATGCCTGTCTGGCAATGTGAAGGAGCCTTGAAGAGGATGGTAACAGCCCCCTGAGACTACCCGCTGTGCGGGCAACCTCTCCAGCTAGCATAGAGCTAGGACAAGGGCTCCATTCTGTCTTTGCTTCCAGTCCCTGGCATACAGGCAATGGGACCAGAAGCGTATCAGGGGCATAGCCAGACAGAACTGCACTATGGCTGTTCTCTGCTTCTCAGGACCCTAAATTACAGCTTCACCCACCGCATAAGCGAGAGCAGACCCAGGATTGCTGTAATTTCCGTTCTCCCAACAGCCCTGAGCCCAGGGACAGGAGACCTGAGGCTGAGGTTTCGAAATACTTGTAACTATAATCATTTAGGCCCAGATTCTCCAAGGTGTTGGTACCTTGGAGGATCTGGGCCTGAGGCTGGAAAGTGGAAGAATTAATGGAATTTGATTAAAATATTGAAGCTTATGAAGGGGCAAGTGAAAATTGACCAACCTTTTTTCTCATACTGTATCCTAGTACACGAGGGGTCGCTCAGAATCAATGGGTGTTAACATTAAAACAAATAAAAGGAAATACCTCTTCACCCAAGGTGATGCGAGACTGGATTGTACTGCTAAAGAAGCAGAGAGGCACACATTGTGGCTGGATAATTTTGTAGTTCTGCAGGTTAAAATCAGGCTTATCTGATTTCTGGCTCCAGGTCATAAACGCCTCATCACAGGAGTCAGGAGGAACATTTTACCCCTGTGTACAACATTATACAGTTGGCCAGGTACATGACATATCAGGGTCTTAATGGTGTGGGAACTCCTTGATAGACCACCTGACCCGCCAGGATAAATATGCTGCACAGAAATGCTACAGCTGGAGAAAGCCAGATTTCAATCATCTCGTGCTGCAGGTCAGTATCATCCCAAATCTGATTGTGCTCAGATCAAAGTGCAAGACACACCTCAGGAAACTTCTCCCCTGCAACACTGCCTTTAAGCTGACTAAGAGAATAAACAAAGCCCTGAATATATCACGCACACACTTCTGCAGCACAGAGAAATGGAGACAGAAAACATAGTCCCTCTGGATCCTTATACATCATACATTTATTTGGCAGTTAGATAACAAGGGGATAGATATTAGGGAGATAAGTCTGGAAGGTGACCAAACTGCAGTCCCTGAGAGCTTTAGGTATTAGCCCTACCAAAGGCAGGGGACTAGATTTTATGGCCCAGTGAACTAACCCAGAGTAGCAAGTTTTATGTTCTTTATGGAAAAGAGGCTCTTGATATAACCTAGGTGTGGTTTGGTTATTGAGCTGTACACAGCTCAGTTAAACAATCAAGCATGCAGGTGAATTGCAAGTGAGTGTGTGAAAGATCCTATAGAAATACTGTGCACCGATGGGCCAGACTTGGCCCCCTTACCCAGGTCAGTTCCCTCACTGACGAAAACAGGCCTATTGATCTCAATAGAACTGCTTGTGTGATTAACAGCAGGATCAGGCTCTGATTGTTACCGCAAAATGAGGAGTAGTCATTAGGGGTTACATGAATTCAAACATCAATGTATTCTTTTTGGCTCCCAGATCCCAGAGCCAATCCCAGAGGAGCTGACTGGAAATATTTTCGCAGCTGGAAATAATTAAAAAGCAGGCCGATTTCCATCAGAAATATACAAAAGCCAGAGCAGGACAGGAAAAACTGTTATTATTTTTGGTTTGTTGACTTATTTGTTTCATTCAATTTTTTTTTTTTAATATACAAATGCAGGCCCTCTGGGCTTTTGCTAGCTTTGTATTTATTTTCTGCTCATTACCAGAGAAGCAAAATGGTTTTCATTTCCCATATGCGCGACTGTATGTAGAACGTGAGGCTGACAGCCTAGTATATACTTTTAGTGATTCAACTGCATTGAATGCTGGTGAAAGGTGCTAGAACATCAGCTCTGGAGTCTCTTGATCCTCATAAGAGGTACAGCAAAGTCCATAGTGATGCAAGCTTCCGCCGCATTGCCTTAACTCTACCCTCAGGGGGTCATATCTAAGGCGAAGGAGATAGTTTAGTCCTCAGATCCACCCAGTCCTTGGTCTCTGCTGAGGCTGCAATTAATGTCAGTTACGATGGAGTTTTATAATGTGGACACATATCTGCTAGGCAATGGATTAAGACCACAGTCTCGTTTCACACAAAGGCATTGAACAGCTGGCACCCTAGGATCACTTTTTCTTCACTTCACAGCTAATCTTATCAAGATGTAAAACCTGCAGTTTAACAGTGAAAGTCTCATATCACTTTCCCATTCCCCTGCGCCAGCCAATCATTGTTACTAAACACATTAAAGGTTATGATAGTACAGTACACGGTCATGTTAGTTTAGGCCCCAAATTAGATTTGGTTTTCTTTTAGCAAAAGAGTAAGTTGGTAAAACCCTGACAGAAACACAAGTTTGTTAAATTAGAGATAAAATTTAACCCAGACCAGATTTTTGTAAGAAGTGGAACATTCCGCTGCAGTGTTTACAACCCACGTGCGAGCGCATTTCTGTCTGTCTAGATGCCCAATCTCGTAATATCCAGTATTGCCATCCCCACACGTTCAAAAATTATGAATCATGCCCCCAAAGTCACAAGATGGGTATAAAAACTATGAGATTTAAAAAATATAATAAATGTTGGATTCCTTTTCTTCACTATCTGGTTTGAGCCTTCAGCTTACAGCTGAGTCACACTTTTCAAGGCTAAAACCCCGAGGGCTAAAAATTTGCTAAAGAAAAAAAAGAAAGAAAGCTGAGAGTCTCATGAACTAACATGACTCCAGCAGCTGGAGCTTTATACCAAATACCAAACAGCAGGAGAGTGAGCAACAATGAAGAGGGGAGCAGCACTTGAACCAGGAAGTGAAAATGACTGAAACTGACTCATGTATTTCTGTTGTCCAAGGTGAATGAAATGAATAAAGTAAACCGCATACATGGTGAGAAGTAAATTTTGGAAAAGTTTTCAGTTTTAATAATTGCTAATAACTCAAGTAAGGTTTTAGAGGTAATATTTTTAATCTGAAAGTGTTCCTTTAGCTTTGGTGAACTTTGCTGCTAGCTGGACTTACTTATTTTTGGCTGCCTCGCTGGCTTTATCTCAGATGAGTACAAAGATAATAAAATAATGCACGATAGAGATAAGACAGACTGAGATGAAAGGGCTGACATGGCTGTAGCCTATCCTTGTTCCCTGTGAAATGAATATTCTCCCATATACTTGGACTGAGTCTTCATGATTCTGCAAATCACATGTGTTGTAAATGCCATTGTTTAGCTATGGGGCGGCATTTATATAATTGCTGCAGACTGTTAAAGATTACCAGAAAGTAATCTGTTTAAAAGATTGGTTTTAATTTTAAAAAGGCAAGGGAAACTAAGTCACATAGACATTTAAACCTCAGATTTTCAAAGGTAAATAGGCTCCTAAGTTTCCCTGATTTCAATGGAAGTTAGGTACCTAAATATCTTTGAGGATCTGGACCTAAGTGCCTAAAAATGTAGCTTAAGAGGAACATTTGCCTCTGTTTCCTTGGGCAAAATTTCCCCACCCTGGTTTTGCACACTCTGTTATGTGCCAGGTTGGTTGCGATGCTTCACTTCCCAATTCACACAATTTCAGTGGTGCTAAATCCTACATATAGATTTGGAAGCATATGGGGTCCCTTCAAGATGAGAGGCCATATACAGAAGGAAATTCTATAGATCGTTAACTAAAGATGACTTTTCAAAAAAAGCCTGAAACCATTCAATGTCCTTTTCCTTTCAGCGACTCATCTTATTGGCCATTTCATGTTTGGAGACTTACATTCAAAACAGCCTTTTGGTTTGCCATCATCATGGTTGGAACAATAATAATTTAGAGTCCAAGGGCAAGTTAGAAATAGGAACTGAGTTTAAATAAGTGCAGAACTGAATTGCGTGAGCTGGTCTCCACTCCTAAAACTCCCGTGTGGATTGTCCAGCGATCAGACAGGACTGAAACACTAGACAGAAGTATTACATCATCAGAACAAACTCTCATTGGTTGGTCATAACCTGAGGACATAACGCCCCCCCCCCCCCGAACCTTTTTCTAATGAACACGTAATGAATATCAAACACACCATGGGTTGTGGCCTTGGGTTTTGTGAATGTCTACCACTCAATCCTCTCAATGCGTGTTTCCTTTTCAAATAAGAAAACGTATGCTGTCCATCCATCCCATTGTTCATGTATCTGTCAGGGTGCAGAAGGCACTTTGGTGTCCATGTCTAAAGAAACAAGTCTGACATCTAGAAACAGGCATAAATGTCACATCAGAAACTTCAGCGACCTGTTTAATCAGGCTTCATGTATTTTTCAGCTTTTATTTTTTTAATTACTCTATGCCACTGTTCAAGTAGAAGCTGCCTTTCTTATCGCTTAAATGATCAAACATTTTTGGTTTTTATAAACATCGTAAAGACATGTTGTTTCCAGGTGATGTACAATTATGATTCCTGCAATCTGCCAATTCACCATTTATCAGATTCTCAACTGCCTTTTCAAAGCCCCGCAATCATCTGCAACATGTATTTAACAAGAAAACAAAATCAGCAACCTGTTAGCTCTCTAAACTTGCTTCTTATTGCCAATAATCTAGTTACTCAAATTAATAGTCAAAGCCATTAAGTTACCACAAAGTGCAAAAGAAAAAGTCTACACAATTATCAGCATGCAAAGTAAGTTAAAATCTCATAATGAATTATAGTGAAGGCTACTTTTAGCCAGATTATCAAACTGGTACTTAATTAGCTGCAGCTCCAAGCTATGTGTGTGCCATGGGAAAAATTCAGTTACATAAAAAGTTTATTTAATTTTAATGGACTGGACAGAATGAAACTGCCAACACATGTACCATCAGATGTACATGTCTGCAACTGCTAACTAACTGGGGTCTGCTTATATAGGTATTGTGACAAAGTCAGGCCAGATGGCTGCCAGAGGCTCCCGGAAGGCCGATATATTAGCCATAGAATGTTAAAGGCCCTTTTTCCTACAAGCTGAGAAGGGGTTACCTCAGGCCAACGAGGGACACCTGAATCCAATTAAGGATTGCCTGAGGCCTTTAAAAACTCCTCCTCTGGGAACATAAGAAAGAAAGAAAAGACACAGTTGCTGTCAGGCTAGTGGCAGCAGGGGAAATAAGCGGCTCCAGGGTGAGAGACTGTGCCCTTTCCATAGGAGAGACAGCCAAACCTGAGTGCCTGCTAGGGGAAGGACTGATGCCCCAGGGCAACAGCAGTATGTCACTGTGTCCCAGCGAGGGGGGCAGCGAAAGGTACCCTCCTGGGTTTTTGTTTATGAGACTGTTTCCTTTTTGTTTGGTGGAGGATCACCCCTCAGGCCTACCCTGAAAATATGACCAAGGGAGCACAGAAGGGGGAAAGCAAACCCTTCCTGAGTGGGGCTGATTACCCCAGGCCCTCCAGAGGAGGAAGCGCTAAGGCTGGCGAGAGAAGAGAGGTGCCTTGCGACAATATTTAGTGGTTCAAAAGTTTGAGATCAACAGATCAGCCAGCCAGTGGGCATTAAACATGAAGATGAATGCAATTCACATTTCAGTTTTAAGAGATTTGACTGCAGAGCATCTTCATACAGACAGGTTTCAGAGTAACAGCCGTGTTAGTCTGTATTCGCAAAAAGAAAAGGAGTACTTGTGGCACCTTAGAGACTAACCAATTTATTTGAGCATAAGCTTTCGTGAGCTACAGCTCACTTCATCGGATGCATACTGTGGAAACTGCAGAAGACATTATATACACAGAGACCATGAAACAATACCTCCTCCCACCCCACTCTCCTGCTGGTAGTAGCTTATCTAAAGTGATCACTCTCCTTACAATGAGTATGATAATCAAGTTGGGCCATTTCCAGCACAAATCCAGGGGGGGGCGGGGAGCGGAGGGTGAGAAAACCTGGATTTGTGCGGAAATGGCCCAACTTGATTATCATACACATTGTAAGGAGAGTGATCACTTTAGATAAGCTATTACCAGCAGGAGAGTGGGGTGGGAGGAGGTATTGTTTCATGGTCTCTGTGTATATAATGTCTTCTGCAGTTTCCACAGTATGCATCCGATGAAGTGAGCTGTAGCTCACGAAAGCTTATGCTCAAATAAATTGGTAAGTCTCTAAGGTGCCACAAGTCCTCCTTTTCTTTTTTCATACAGACAGTATATTCTAAACTGAGACATGAAGCTTAACTAAACAGAAACACCACCACACTGAGCTTGGGCCCGTGAGTCTGACATAAGCAGTTTTTTCAGTTTTGGGGGGCAATACATGGCACTCTAATAGTAGCAACAGGAGTGATTGGTGAGTGACCTCTGATGTGACAGGGGTGTACCTTTTTGCAGTCTCGGACCATGTCATGTCATTCAGACCAGGAAAAAAAGACCACGGCTGAAATCCTGACCCTACTGAAGTCAATAGGAGTTTTGTCAGTGAATTCCCCGAGGCCCATTTGCCGTCACCTTCAGCCCCCAACTAAAACCTCTCCAACACATCATCAAGGATCTACAACCTATCCTGAAGGACGACCCATCACTCTCACAGATCTTGGGAGACAGGCCAGTGCTTGCTTACAGACAGCTCCCCAACCTGAAGCAAATACTCACCAGCAACCACACAACAGAACCACTAACCCAGGAACCTATCCTTGCAACAAAGCCCGTTGCCAACTGTGTCCACATATCTATTCAGGGGACACCATCACAGGGCCTAATCACATCAGCCACACTATCAGAGGCTCGTTCACCTGCACATCTACCAATGTGATATATGCCATCATGTGCCAGCAATGCCCCTCTGCCATGTACATTGGTCAAACCGGACAGTCTCTACATAAAAGAATAAATGGAGACAAATCAGACGTCAAGAATTATAAAATTCAAAAACCAGTCGGAGAACACTTCAATCTCTCTGGTCACTCGATTACAGACCAAAAAGTGGCAATATTACAACAAAAAAACTTCAAAAACAGACTCCAGCGAGAGACTGCTGAATTGGAATTAATTTGCAAACTGGATACAATTAACTTAGGCTTGAATAAAGACTGGGAGTGGATGGGTCATTACACAAAGTAAAACTATTTCCCCATGTTTATTTTTCCCCCCTACTGTTCCTCACACGTTCTTGTCAACAGCTGGAAATGGCCCACCTTGATTATCACTACAAAAGGTTTTTTTTTCTCTCCTGCTGGTAATAGCTCATCTTACCTGATCACTCTTGTTACAGTGTGCATGGTAACACCCATTGTTTCATGTTCTCTGTGTATATAAAATCCCCCTACTGTATTTTCCACTGAATGCATCTGATGAAGTGAGCTGAAGCTCACAAAAGCTTATGCTCAAATAAATTTGATAGTCTCTAAGGTGCCACAAGTCCTCCTGTTCTTTTTCCGGACACAGACTAACATGGCTGCTACTCTGAAACCTGTCCGGTTTCCTCAGTGTCCGGGAAGCATTCGGAGTAGAGCTCCTTCACTCGTTCTCTCCGGTTCTTGCAGTATGTCAGCATTTTTGATTCTAGGGTTTACTTTATGAAATCTTCTCCCACCTCCCTTAATTCATTTTAATTAGGTTTTTAAACTCCTATTTACTAAGAGTAGGGTGACCAGATAGCAAGTGTGAAAAATTGGAACACTTTCTTGGGGTGTGGGGTGTGTGTGGATGGTGTGGTGTAGTTGTCTATATAAAACAAAGCCCCTACTAGCGAGACGATCATGATACTATCAGGATGGCTGGGTCACTCTCTTGGAGGGAGCCCTGTCATTTTTTAAAATTTCATACAAATTTTTTCTAGTTTGTCTACCCTTGTTTCCTGCTCTCCCAGTGTGCACTGGGATCCATGCTATTTCAGTGTTTACTCCCGTCTGTCCCAATTAGCTCCTTCTGCTTTCAGCTTTCTGCCTTTATAGTGCTATCACAGCCCTTCCCCAGCAGGGCTTCATGCTTAATTAGCCCTGCATGCCCTCTCAAAACCTAATTGGCCTCTCAGGCTATTGTTAACCCTACCGTTGCTGGTATGCGGTGCACACCCCATCACAAGGTCCTTAAAGGAAAAGCCTTTGGGCAGAGGTGAACAGGAACGCAACAACTGCTGACTGAAAGAAGGGAAGCACCATGATGACTGTCATCCCCACCATCTCCTAGGACCATGGGATCCACCTTCACACTCTGGGCTTCATTGTCCTGATCCTGAGAGGTGTCCTGAGTAGATTGTACCAGAGAGGGGGACCCAGGTGACAGCATCACTGGAATCCCAACCACCACCTGGGATCTGGGACTTTGTCAAAATCCACCCCATCCCCCCGCATTCTGTGTCCTTTTCCTGCCCCACCTTATCATTTCTTCTCTGTCCCTCTCCCTTTGTCTCCTGGTTTATAATAAAAGTCTGGCTTTGCCAGCCAATATGTTGTGCAAGACTGCTGTAAGCCTATGACCCATGAGGCCGTTAAAAGCAGAGCTCTAAGCAGCCCAGCACTGGTACAAGTTTGCTAGGTCTCAGAAGATATGTCTACACAGCATTTTGGAGCAAGCCTCCCAGCCTGACTCGGCAGACTCCAGCGTGCGGGGCTTGTGCTAGCTCTCTCAAAATAGTTGTGGAGACAACACTTTGAAGTTGCTGCTCAGACTGGAACTCCGCTTTGAAGCCGGGGGAGAGGGGACCCCAAGCTCCAGCCGAACTGCAGCTTCAAAGCGCTGTCTACCCAGCTCTTTTCAGAACACTCGCGCAAACCCCACCAGCCCAAGCCTGTCAGCCTGGGCTGGGAGGCTCGCTACTGAGGGCTGTGTAGATCTACCCAGAGCGGTTGATAAGCCTGGGTACGGAGCCTGTGGTTTTTCAGTAATAACATTGCAAGTAAAAGCCAATGCCAGAAGCAAAAGCTGCGTTTCCTCTCTGTGTGGTTCTTTTCTTTCCCCTCTTGTGTATTTGTTCTGTTTTGTCTTTTAGGAAACGGAATCAAATTTTAACAGCAGCAGCTCCAGCCCATTTCAGCTAATGTTTTGCTCTTTCCCCCTAAAAGGAAAGTTATTGCCATCTTTAATACCATCTTTCTAAAAACTTTCAAACCAGGGTTTTTCCCTTCTAAAGACTATGCAGCTAAAGGGAAAGGAAACAAAGGATGTTGTTACTTACTGACTTAATACTTTGCATTTCAAATGCTTTAACTGTTTTTCTTTCTTTTTCTGAATCTTTAGTAATAGGTTAAAAACCTGAATGGTATGTTTGCCATGGTCCTAGAAACCCAGAACCTGGTTTAAAGTTGAAAAGTCACAGGGTAATGTTAACACCTTTAATTGCTTGGGCCCACTTATTCCATCTAAATGAACACAACAAACACCCCCTACTGCTACCACAATCTCCAGCTTCTCCTGACAGCTTCTTCAGTGCAGTTATATGTTGTCAATATCAAAATCTTGGGTGCACAGAAAACCAAACGCGTGAGTGTGACGGATTGTCACCCCGGGGTGCAGTCTGGGAGCCGTTGGAACCGCTGCACCCCTCTACTCACCCAGTTGGGTTGGCTCTGCTCACCCTGCTCTGTTGGAGATTCACCCTTTCCAGGCCCTGTTATCACCCAACAGGACTGCAGATGGCGCCACACACACAAACAAAGTTATCTGAGTGCTTACCTAAGCCACTCAGAGACATACAGGAAACAATAGCCAATTTTCCAGCTCGCCAGGCTCGTATCCCCCCCTCTGGAGTATAAACCCAGACTTATACTATTTTACACTGCCCAGGGATCTGTACAAAAAATAAGCTTATTAATGTGTTCGCCCTCCCCTCAATGTGGGAAGGATATGCAACAAGCGTGTATTAACCAAGTTGAGATTTTTCCCCAGACACTTCACTTAAAGGTACACTGGTTTAGATGAAGCAAAAAACAAGTTTATTAACTACAAAAGATAGATTTTAAGGGATTATAAGTGATAGCAAACAGATCAAAGCAGATTACTTAGTAAATAAACAAAACCACAAACTAAGCCTAAAATACTAGAAAGATTGGATATGAATTAGCAAATTCTCACCCTGGCTGATGACACAAGCAGTTCATAAGTTTCCATACACACGCTAGAAATCCTTTTAGCCTGGGACCAGCACTTCCCCCAGTTCAGTCTTTGTTCCTCAGGTGTTTCCCGTAGTTCTCTTTTGTGGGAAGTGAAGCCCCTAGATGATGTCACACCCCACCTTATACAGCTTTAACATATGGCTGGAACCCTTTGCTTCAAACACAGTTGCCAGTCCAGCACTGTGGAAGAATACAGGTACCCCAAATGGAGTCCAGAGTCATGTGGTCTGGTCACATAGACTTGCTGAGTCATAGCAACCATTGTCCATAGGCTGTCTGGAGCCTTCTCAGGAAGGCTCCCCAGGTGGGCAATAAGCTTCTCCCAAGGCCTGTTGTTTCCCCTAATGGCTTGTTACCCTGAATAGGCCCTTTACAACCAGCTGTCTAGTCTGGAAGGCTTTTGCCTAGTGGGTGTCATCCAGGTGTAAGCACATTTGAAATACAGATACATAGTCAATATTCATAACTTCAGATACAACAATGATACCTGCACTCAAGTAGGATAATTATATTCAGCAAATCATAACTTTCCCAGTGACATCTGACAAGACATTTAATGCTCTCCTAAGTATGGCTGAGTTTGTTAATTAAGCTATTTTACCCACAGTGCCATCTAGTGTCTGAACAGAATAACACAACTTAGCATTCCATTACACTGTATTTGACAAGCTTGTGCTTGCAAAACTTTGTTTTTAGGGGTACAATGCCAACTATTAGACAATGTGTGCTGGGTCTTCCTCCTCAGAGCCTATCAGCAAACATTTGTTTTCTTGGTTGAGAGTCAAACTCACCTTTTTTTCCTATCATTAAGTGTCTTCATGTAACAACAATTTTACAAATGAGAGGGTCCATTTTAAACAGAAAAGCACCTACCCACTCATTCACTTTACTCATGGACTTGTCCATTTTAACCCTTTAGCATTTCTTTGGCTATGCATTCATAACTAGTCATACGGCTCAGTGATACTTTACATAGTTATCTTCTTAAACACAGCCAATTTATGGCTGAATTACCATTCATCTGGGATCTCTAAAAGTATGAAATAGATGTTTACTTTTAGCATGGGTGGGGGGCAGAGCATGGGCTTGTGCCTCAGAACTGTTGTTAGACAAAGTGAGGGTAAAAGTGGGCCTGTAGGTGCTACTGTAATGCAAGTACTAACGATTCCTGCTAATAAAGCTCTGCACTCATATGAACACAGTGGATGAGAGGAAGGATGGTGCAGTGGTTAGGTTGTTACTCTGGAGATTCAGGCCAGCTCCCTGCTTTGCCATGGACTTCCTATGTAACCTGAGGGCAGTGATACTCAGACCTCAGGGGTTCAGGAGCCAAATTAGCGATCAGCATTACCCAAAAGAGCCACAGAAGTGTGAATTCATTGTTTCATGTCCTATAGTATTATATATTCACATTTAAACATTATTCTCACACCAAAATGACCAACCAAGTGTTATTATTTTCTCAACTACAATTGGTTAATAACATAGTAATAGCATCCTGATTGGTTAATAATTTAGACTGGTTAATAATTAAATCACACAGTGTTTTAATATCATGATCTGCAAAGAGCTGCTGAAGACACATTAAAGAGCTACCTGTCACTCAGGAACCTCAGTCTGAGTATCACTAGGGTATGTCTTCAATATCCAGCTAATCTGGGTTTTAGCCCAACATCCTCCCCCACCCCCACCCCACCCTGAGAAAAAACTCTGACCCAGGTGGGGAGATGCTTTAAGCCCAGACTAGCTGGCTCGGCTGGAGGTTTGGGTTGGAGCCCGAGCTTTGCTATAATTCAGGCTGGAACCTGCCCTCTTTGCAGCAAGGACACAGGCCAAATCGCTTGAGTGCTAATAGGCCTCCAATCCCCTTCCCACAATTTCTTCTGAAGGACAAACTAGCTCTCCTTGACACAGCTGGCGGGGACAGAATCCCGGAGCACTCCAGAACAAAGAATCATGGGCTAAGACCCCAGACATACACAGGCAAGTGAAGAACCAGGACACAGGACAGGCAGGTAGGGCTTGCAGTGGGGATGCTCAGGCTTGGGCTAGGCTAACCTGGATGCTCAGACCCAGATGCCAGATTAACTGTGCAGTGAACATAGACCCTTAGTTTCTGGAGGCCTCAGTTCCCCATCTGAAAAAAAAGGAGATACGTTCTTCCCTATACGCCAGGGGTGTTGTGAGGACAAACACATTAGAGATTGTGGGGTGCTTCAGTACTACAGTAATGGGGCTCAGGTGAGTACCTAAGATAGGGAGATCTCAGACTCAGTGTTGTGCTCTGCTAGTACGCGCAAGATTTCCATTGATGTCAACGAGAACTCTGTGCGTGCTGGAAGATGAGAACACAGGAGCCCAGATGTGCCCTGCAGATCTGAAAGCACAGTATTGCCAACCCCAAACCATCAATAATCGTGAGTCAGCCACCCAAAAATCATAAGATTGGTTTAACAATCATGAGGCTTAAAAAATTCATTGAGGTTCTTTTGATTTGCTTTTGGGTTTTTGAGCCTTTAGGTCACACTTGGGTCATGGTTCAAGCTTTTCTCCACCACTGTGATGGCTGGAAATGTCCTTTTTAAAAAAATGAAAGCTGAGATTCTCATGTAATCACCAGACTCTTAAAGTCTGGGGCTGGGGCTTTAAGAAACACACCAAATAACAGACTCCTGGTGAAACCAGGAGAATTGGCAACACTGATAGCAGGATGCCTAGCCATAGTAAGAGCAAAAAAATTTTTAAGTATATCAGAAGCAGGAAGCCTGCTAAACAACCAGTGGGGCCACTAGACAATCAAGATGCTAAAGGGGCACTCAAGGAAGACAATGCCATTGCAGAGAAACTAAACAAATTCTTTGCATAGATCTTCACGGCTGAGAATGTGAGGGAGATTCTGACATCTGAGCCATTCTTTTAGGTGACAATCTGAGGAACTGTCCCAGATTGAGGTCTCATTAGAGGAGGTTTGGGAACAAATTGATAAATTAAACAAAAAGAAAAGGAGGACTTCTGGCACCTTAGAGGCTAACAAATTTATTTGAGCATAAGCTTTTGTGAGCTACAGCTCACTTCATCGGATGCTCATGAAAGCTTACGCTCAAATAAATTTGTTAGTCTCTAATGTGCCACAAGTACTCCTTTTCTTTTTGCGAATACAGACTAACACGGCTGCTACCCTGAAACCATAAATTAAATAGTAATAAATCACCAGGACCAGACGGTATTTACCCAAGTGTTCTGAAGGAACTCAGATGTGAATCTACAGAACTACTAACTGTGGTATGCTTTCAGAGTAGCAGCCTGTGGTATGTAACCTACCATTTAAATCAGCTTCTGTACCAGATGACTGGCAAATCTGACACCAGAGGCCATCCCAACAATTACAGGCTGGTAAGCCTAACTTCAGTACTGGGCAAATTGGTTGAAATGATAGTAAAGAACAGAATTATTTGACACATAGATGAACACGAGTTGGGGAAGAGTCGACGTGGTTTTTGCAAAGGGAAAATCGTGCCTCACCAATTTATTGGAATTCTTTGAGGCAGTCAGCAAGCATGTGGACAAGGGGGAATCCAGTGGATAGAGTGTACATAGATTTTCAGAAAGTCTTTGACAAGGTCCGTCACCAAAGGCTCTTACAGTAAGCTGTCATAGGATAAGAGGGAAGGTCCTCTCATGGATCAGTAACTGGTTAAAAGATAGGAAACAAAGGGTAGGAATAAATGGTCAGTTTTCAGAACGGAGAGAGGTAAATAGTAGTGTACCCCAGGGGGTCTGTACTTGAATCAGTGCTGTTCAACATATTCATAAATGATCTGGAAAAAGGAATAACGAGTGAGGTGGCAAAATTTGCAGATGATACAAAGCTACTCAAGATAGTTAAATCCAAAGCAGACTGAAAAGAGTTACAAAGGGATCTCACAAAACTGGGTGACTGGGCAACAAAATGGCAGATGAAATTCAATGTTGATAAATGCACAGTAATGCACATTGGAAAACATAATCCCAACTACACATACAAAATGATGGGGTCTAAATTAGCTGTTACCTTCTCCCTTCTCCGGTTTCGTAATTAGCTTAAGCTGAGCGGTGTCCTCCAACACATTGAAATATTGGACCATGCTCTGAGTTCATCCACCATGCTGGGCATGTGGATACTCCAGAAATACTATTATTCAGCAGTAACAAATGTATTTGTGAGAGTCCCGTCCAAAGCCTATTGAAGTCAATGGAAAGACGGCCACTGACTTCAATGGGTTTTGGATCTGGCCCAAGTCCAGCCACTACCAAAGTACGAGAAATTAACAAACCCTGGAGTGAATCTAATTCAATCCAAGAGAGGGCAGTGCTGCCTAATCCTCACCAGACAAGAAATGCTTTAGATCAGCGGCTCCCAGCCTTCATTGGTTCATACACCACCTTCTTATAAAACTGATGTTTGAAGTATCACATGCAAATTTCTCCTTTTTGCACACATTTATATTAGGCCTTAATAGATTTAACGTAAGTATTTATGGATCCAGAGTAAAATAAGTTTTGAATTTGGCTAGTGAGATCTGCCAGGGTGGGGGTGGGAATTAGAGAAGAGAGTTTGGTGGGGGAGTCTCTGGGTGGGAGGGCTAGAGGACAAGAGGTTTAGAACTAGTTGGAATTTTTTCATCGCAATGTTTTACGTCAGAAAATGCCAGTTTGTCAAAATCGAAATTTTACGGGAACCTACTGGTTTTGACTAAACTTTTGATGATCAAAAGCAAAAGCATATAGCCTGGGATGGGGAGAGAGGGGGGGTCAGGGTTTTCACCTGGGGTGTAGGAGACCCAAGTTGAACTCACTGGTTTCCCTGATTCATGGCCAGTGGGCTACTAGCCGTTATGAGGTGAGTGGGTCTCTCTCTATTTTTTGGTGAAACAAAATTTATGAGACCTCAATTTCATCCTGATGCAGAACAGGAAAGATTTTTGAAATCATGCAAAGTTTCCGGAGGTGGGAAGACAGTTTCCCATCCAGCTCCATTGAGTTCACCTGAGTGTAGGAATTCTGGCTGGAGGAGGCGGGCAGGGCTCTGGTGGGGTGTGTATGTGGGTACCTCTGGACTTGGAGCTGGAAGATGTAATTCGATCACAGCTAGCGTGCTAAAAAGAGCAGTGCAGTTGAGGATCACAGGCAGTGAGACAGGTTAGCTCAGGGGTGGCCAACCTGAGCCTGAGAAGGAGCCAGAATTTAGCAATGCACATTGCCACAGAGCCCCAGTAATATGTCAGCAGCCCCCCATCAGCTCCCCCACCCTGCTCCCAGCGCCTCCCACCCACCGGCAGCCTCGCCAATGAGCACCTTCCCCTCCTTCCCCGCACCTCCCGATCAGCTGTTTTGTGGCGTGCAGGAGGCTCGGAGGGAGGAGTGGGGGCATGGCAGGCTCAGGGGAGGGGGCAGGAAGGGGTGCAGTGGGGGCAGGGCCTGTGGCAGAGCCAGGGGTTGAGCAGTGAGCACCCCCCGGCACATTGGAAAGTTGGCGCCTGTCGCTCCAGCCCCGGAGTTGGTGCCTAGACAAGGAGCCGCATGTTAACTTCTGAAGAGCCGCGTGTGGCTCCGGAGCCACGGGTTGGCCACCCCAGGTTTGTGGTTTCAAGTACAGTCCCACCCAGAACCCTCGGTACTTGCTTGGGGGGGGTTGGCCCATCCCGCCACCTGCCCCGTCATGGCTACACTGCAATTTTTAGCATGCCAACTTTATCAAGCCTAGTGCATGTATGTCTACCCACCCGGGAAATGATGCCTCCCGTGTAGCTGTGCCTTGTGAGGGAGAGTGAGAAAAAAGGGCAGGGAGGTCCCTGGTGTGCAGGGCTGGGGGTGTGTGAGTGAGGGGAGAAAAAGGGATGTTTCTTGCAGTGGTGTGTGTGTGTGTGTGTGTGAGATGCAGGGAGGTGTGTAGTGGTGCTGGGTATGTGTTCAGAACAGGTAGGGAGGGCTCAGAGAGGAGGGCCATTGGGGCGGGGGGGTCCTGGCTGGAAGTGGAAGCCTTAAACTGGGCATCAGGCAGCATCAGCGCCAATTCACCCTTGTTCCAAGACTCCAGGTTCCCAGTTGCCCTCCAGTTCCTTCTGAGCCAGGGAGCTCTGCCAGCCCCACGGCAGCTCCTGGCCTCCCTGGAGAGTCTTTCCCATAGCTGTCCTCCAGCCCTGGTCCCTGCACGCACAACGCCTTGCCCTGGCTTGTTGAAGGGTTCCACTGCCCACCTGGGATTCCAGTGGATGCTAAACTGTATTATTCAGTTCAACCTCTAGGTGGCGCTGTGTGTAAATGATCTTATCTAAGCTAACCTCAGCCATACCTGGCAGTGCATTAACAAACACATCTGGGGTGCGTCTTGCTCAGAAGTAAGCTCTGTAGGCTGTCTATATTGGATACAGGGGCATGACGCCCATCCCCCAGTATCTGGGTTCCAGCCCCATTGCACAGACCATCGCTTGATGCTTGGACTCACACACCACATCCCCTTGGTTCCAGGGACCCATAGCCTCCTTCTTGGGGCTGGGCTGGGTATCAGGCAGGCTTCCCCAGCCCAACAGCTCCCTTCTGATTCTGGTTCCTAGGCCAGGAAACTTCTCTCTTGACTCATAGCTCCCCTGAGATTCTACCCTCCAGGGTGTCAACTCTCTTCCTCTTAATCTTCCTGTAAGGCACTTTGCTGCTGGATTTTACCATGTTAAGGAGGTAGTTACCCAGTTAACATCTGGCCCCTATTTCTCAGCTAGTCTGCTATGCTCTTGAATACCTGTTCCTTAAAGGGGCCATGTAATAGAATAGGGATTGGCTGACCCCAGGTTCCCCTATTCCTAAAAGGGGACAGACCACCCTGTTACAGAATCTTGTTCTGGCAGGTTTCTTTTTATTTAATATACATGTTTCTAAGTATTTATGTTAAAGAAGGTCAGGTCAAAGAAATGCATCTTACATTTAAAGCGGAAGGTGCTGAGGTTTGTGATGGCCCTTAGTTCCTGGGGGGAGTTCATTCCACAGGCAGGGTCTGTCCCCTGAGAAAGCTCTGTCCCCCAGAAACTGAGCTTTACCCTGCTTGTACTGAGTTCTATAGTGCCAGAGGAGTAGAGTTCTTGACCCTGGTCTTCATCCTGGAACTTAGAGCTTTTTTAGGTATCTTGGGCCCAGGCCATGGAGAGCCTTGAAGATACAGACTGAGCCCTCAAACTTGATTTGCTACTCAATGGGAAGCCGGTGTGGAGAGCCAGGACAGGCCTGATGTGCTCGCAGTAGCCTGTGTTGGTGAGGAGACACGCTGCAGCATCTTGTACTAGTTGGAGTTTCCTAAGCATTGAAAGCTTCAGGCCCAGGAATGCCGCATTGGTGTAGGCCAGCTGAGAGGGGAGACAGGCATGAATAACTGAGGGCAGGTCATTATCCACCAGTAGGGTGGGCAGATGAAAAACTGGGACGGGGGTGGGAGGTAATAGATGCCTATATAAGACAAAGCCCTGAATATTAGGACTGTCCCTATAAAATCGGGATATCTGGTCACCTTATCCACCAGGATGGGCTGGAGTCTCCTGGCCAACTGGAGATGACCGAGTATTACTCACAGATGCTGCTCTGCAAGAGCTCCACATCAGCGAGAAATCCAAGAGTAGTCTTAGACTATGGACTTAACTGAGCAATTGTGGGCATGTATCTTTAAACAAAGGAGACTGCACTGTGGCTGAAACTCTTCCAAACACGTTCCTCTGCCCACCACCAACAGCTCTGCTCTGCTCAGGTTTGACTTCAGCCAGCTGTTCTTCATCCACAAATGGATCTTGTCCAAGCACTGGGCTGTCTTGGTGGTGTGGTCGCATGTGGTGAAGGATAAGTAGAACTGTGTCTCATCTGCATATTGCTGGCACATGAGTCCGTGTCACTCTGCCTGCTCGCCTAGCGGCTGCCTGTACATGTAGAAAACAATATACTTAATGAGTGGGGTCCTGCAGGGATTGGTTCTGGGTCCGGTTCTGTTCAGTATCTTCATCACTGTTAGATAATAGCATAGAGAATACACTTATAAAGTTTGTGGACGATACCAAGCTGGGAGGGGTTGCAAGTGCTTTGGAGGATAGGATTAAAGTTCAAAATGATCTGGACAAACTGGAGAAATGGTCTGAAGTAAATAGGATGAAATTCAATAAGGACAAATGCAAAGTACTCCACTTAGGAAGGAACAATCAGTTGTACACATACAAAATGGGGAATGGCTGCCTAGGAAGGAGTACTGCAGAAAGGGATCTGGGGGGTCATAATGGATCACAAGCTAAATATGAGTCAACAGTGTTGCAAAAAAAGCAAACATCATTCTGGGATGTATTAGCAGGAGTACTGTAAGCAAGACACGAGAAGTAATTCTTCCGCTCCACTCCGTGCTGATTAGGCCTCAACTGGAGTATTGTGTCCAGTTCTGGGTGCCACATTTCAGGAAAGATGTGGACAAATTGGAGAAAGTCCAGAGAAGAGCAATAAAAATTATTAAAGGTCTAGAAAACATGATCTATGAGGGAAGATTGAAAAAACTGGGTTTGTTTAGTCTGGAGAAGAGAAGACTGAGGGGGGACATGATAACAGTTTTCCAGTACATAAAACGTTGTTATAAGGAAGAGGGAGAAAAATTGTTCTTCTTAACCTCTGAGGAGAGGACAAGAAGCAATGGGCTTAAATTGCAGCAAGGGCATTTTAGGTTGGACATTAGGAAAAACTTCCTAACTGTCGGGATAGTTAAGCACTCGAATAAATTGCCTAGGGAGGTTGTGGAATCTCCATCGTTGGGGATTTTAAAGAACAGATTGTACAAACACCTGTCGGGGTGGCATAGATAATACTTAGTCCTGCCTTGAGTGCAGGGGACTGGACTAGATGACCTCTTGAGGTCCCTTCCAATTCTATGATGCTATGAAAAGGATCAGAGAGAGAATTGATTCTTGTGAACTCCACAGGTGTGGGCTCTAGTTTCCCATCATTACTCCTTGGGTCTGTCCCTCCAGAAAGGACTCAAACCATTTTAGTGCCCCCTCTGGACTGCTGCCACTTCTTTTAGGCAAGACAGCAGAATCTCCTGGTCCACAATTCCGAACGCTGCAGAGAGGTCCAGGAGGATGAGAATGGATGTCTGCCCTCTGTCCATTGACAGCAGGAGATCCTCCATCACTAAAATGGTTCCAGTGCCATGTCCTGGCCTGCATGCAGGGCATGCTGGGTCTAGATTTTTAGATTCAATCAGATGAGCTTGCTTAGGCCTTTGGCTAGCTACTCTGTGAATATTCTGGGGAATGGGCGGTCGTTGGCTAGGACTGAAGTATCCAGGACGGGTTTCTTCAGTGTTGGTCGGATTATTGTGTACTTGAAGGTGGAAGGGACGATTCCTTCTCTGAATGAGCCACTAGCTATTTCAGTCAGGAGTGGCACCAGTTGCTCATGACTCTTTCTCCAGTCAGGAAGGGCCTGGGTCAGATTCACAAATCTTGGATCATGACTCCTTTAGGGTGACCAGAACTTCTGGATGAGCGAATGCACTGAACTCTGGGAATGCAGGTGGGCTGTTGGTTGGAAGATGCAGTTGGAGCAGATTCAGGATGTTTGAGAAGCCTTCCCAAATGTGCATGATCTTTTCAGTGAAGTAGGATGGCAGTTCTTTGGAGCACTTGGTGCTCGGCTCTGATGCAGGATGTAGATTGTCAGGATTCTTAGTTTTCCACCTTTGGTGCTTCAGTTTCCACCCCCTCTCTTCAGTGAGCGTAGGGTGTCAGAAAACCAAGCAGATCTGTGTGGGCAATGGGGAGGAGGGAGCTGTTTGGGGCCTAGTCCTAGTGAGTCATAAGAATGGCCATACTGGGTCAGACCACTGGTCCATCCAGCCCAGTATCCTGTCTTCCGACAGTGGCCAGTGCCAGATGCCCCAGAGGGAGTGAACCTAACAGGTAATGATCAAGTGATCCATCCCCTGTCACCCATTCCCAGCTTCTGGTGAACAGAGGCTAGGGACACTTCAGAGCATGATTTTGCATTCCTGCCCATCTTGGCTAATAGCCATTGATGGTCCTATCCTCCATGAACTTATCTAGTTATTTTTTGTCTTGGCCTTCACAACATCCTCTGGCAAAGAATTCCACAGGTTGATTGTGTGTTGTGTGAAGAAATACTTCCTTTTGTTTGTTTTAAACCTGCTGCCTATTGATTTCATTTGGTGACTCTAGTTCTTGTGTGATGAGGAGTAAATAACACTTCCTTATTTACTTTCTCCACACCAGTCATGATTTTATAGACCTCTATCATATCCCACCCCCCTTAGTCGTTTCTTTTCCAAGCTGAAAAGTCCCAGTCTTATTAATCTCTCCTCATATGGAAGCTGTTCCATACCCCTAATAATTTTTGTTGCCCTTTTCTGTACCTTTTTCAATCCCTATATATCTTTTTAGAGATGGGGCAACCAGATCTGCATGTAGTATTCAAGATGTGGGCGTACCTGTGGTGGGCTGAGAATCCTGGAGGGACGAGGTGGACAAGCACAGGGCTCCTGGTGTTAGCCATGTAAAGATTTTGTCCCCACGTGGTGTATTTCTAGACAAATAACAGTTTAGGCCACTAGAAATAATCCCCTACACTGGCTGGGAGCTCCCCATAATGAGGGATCCCCCCAGCTGGGGAGATATGATGGCTCTGTGCACCCTTCATGCCATGACAGTGACGCAAAGGGGCCAAGATAGGGGAGAGAATCTGAGCCAAAGAGTCTACTCAAGGCATAAAGAACTACTCAGCATGAATAAGAGTGGCAGAATCTGACCCTTAGGGCAAGTCTACGCTACAAAAATAAGTCGACCTAAGTTACGTCGACGTACAGCCACTGCAGTCATTGAATCAGTTTTACACGGCCACACTATACTCCTTGTGGCGGCGGTATGCATCCACACCAGGAGCGCTTGCACCGATTTAACTGCCAGTGTGGGGCACTGTGGGACAGTTTCTGAAAGGTATCAACAGTCAATGTAAGCAACTCAGTGTCTCTACGGACGCTGCATTGACCTAACTACATCGACTTATGTGCTACGCCTCTCGTGGAGGTGGAGTTCTTAGATTGGTGGAGTGGGCGAGTTACAACGGTGGAAGCTACATGTTAGTGTAGATGCTTACAGAGTTAGGTCAACATAAGCTGCCAAACATTGACCTAACTCTGTAGTGTAGACCAGGCTTAAATCAATAAGTAGAGATTACAAACCCCATGGATATCTTTCTGTGTGAAAGGTGCTTTCACCCTAGCAGTTTTTTCACCTGTAATTCTCTCTGCATGGTGGTAGATTTCCATGACTAAAGGCACAATAGTTAAAGACTGGTAAAGATGCTCAGCCAAATTCAACCCTGATGTAAGCTGTTGCAGCCAATTTACACCAGGGCTGAATTTGGTCCCTTGTAGCTGGCTAGTTTGCGATTCTGGGGTTTGGTGCAGCTGGTGTTGGAAGAAGTTGATTAACATGACTAATTGAACGAGGTCAAAAATCCTTCCTCAACAGAAAACCAAACCAGACTTCTGCCTTCCCACA
The DNA here is from genome assembly GCF_965140285.1 of Lepidochelys kempii. Taxonomy (NCBI): domain Eukaryota; kingdom Metazoa; phylum Chordata; order Testudines; family Cheloniidae; genus Lepidochelys; species Lepidochelys kempii. The sequence goes on from NC_136381.1 coordinate 262,408,726, forward strand.
ATGTAAAAAACAAATCTCTCTTGAAAGCAGGGACCAGGAAGGAAACATGTCCTTCTGAAACTGGCACGCACTGGGTGTGTTTTGACATAAAATCATAATATCTAGCAATTGCAGAAGTTACAACTACAGCACGAAAGCCAGACTCACAAATAGGGTGACCAGCTAGCAAGTGTGAAAAATTGGGACCAGGGTGCGGGATAATAGGGTTCTCTATAGGCCAAAGCCTCTAATATCAGGATGGTCCCAATAATATTGCAACATCTGGTCACCCTACTCATGAACCATTAAGCAGCTCAGCCTGCCAGCTGCCCCTCACTTTTGCTATAGTACAGGGGTGGCCAACCTGAGCCTGAGAAGGAGCCAGAATTTACCAATGTACACTGCCACAGAGCCCCAGTAATACATCAGCAGCCCCCCCATCAGCTCCCCCCACCCTGCTCCCTGTGCCTCCTGCCGCACCTCCTGATCAGCTGTTTCGTGGTGTGCAGGAGGCTCGGGGAGTGGGGGAGGAGGGAGGGCACAGCAGGCTAAGGGGAGAGGGTGGGAAGGGGTGGAGTGGGGGCAGGGCCTGTGGCAGAGCCAGGGGTTGAGCAGGGAGCGCCCCCTGGCACATGGGAAAGTTGGCACCTGTCGCTCCAGCCCCGGAGTCGGTGCCTAGACAAGGAGCCGCATGTTAACTTCTGAAGAGCCGCCTGTGGCTCCGGAGCCACCGATTGGCCAGCCCTGGGATAGCACCAATGGACGGCAAATTAGTCACTCCAGGGTTCACTTCTAGTACAGCGTCCTGAAAAACTCCAGCATTTTAACCCAATTTTAACCCAATTGTGGGGGTACGCCCAACCCACTGTAAATAATGACTGAGAGATCAGCTTCATGCTAGGCTGCGACTCCGCTACGAGCTCTCCAGCTGCACCATTATGGCACTGTGCTGCTGAAGTGCAAACAATGCCTACAGCCACCGAAGGGCTTTTCCCCCATTGCTGTAGGTAATCCACCGCGCTGAGCAGTGGTAGCTGGGCTGATGGGAGAATGTTTCCATTGACCTAGCCGCGTGTGCATTGGAGGACTTAGGTGCCTAAATACCTTTGAGGATCTGGGCCTTGAGTTCTGACTGAAAGCCTATTGAAGTCGATGGGAGTCTTCCAATTGACTTCAATGGATCAGGCCTCCAGTTCTTTGGGATTCTGAGGATCTATATTGTAAGACAGTGGGGTCTACGGGCTGTGCCTGGGGTGGCAGTCTGCATGGGAAGCCTGCTGGAAAGGAGCAAATGTTGGGAAGGATTTGGAGAAGTGGAAAGGGATGGTGCATCCGATCGGGGAGGATGTCCCAGGCATAGGGAACAGCTATGGGTACTGCACATGAGCAGAAAGTAGGCCGGGGCAGGGCAGAGATCTGAGGTGCAGGCAGGGGCAGAGCTGTTGCCAAGGTTCCTTCCCCACTCTGAACTCTAGGGAACAGATGCGGGGACCCACATGAAAGACCCCCTAAGCTTATTCTTACCAGCTTAGGTTAAAACTTCCCCAAGGCACAGATTTCTTTCTCGCCTTGGGACCCAGCTTAGGTTAAAACCTGGTATGCTGTCACCACCAAGCAATTTAACAAAGAATCCGGGAAGAGCCCACTTGGAGACGTCTTCTCCCCCCAAATATCCCCCCAAGCTCTACACCCCCTGTCCTGGAGGGGCTTGAGAATAAACAAGATGAGCACAAACCAACCTTGGATATTTAAGACCCAAAAAACCCTATCAGATTCTTAAAAAACAGAACTTTATTAGAAGAACAAATAAAGATAAGAGAACAAGTCTGTAAGATCAGAATGGAAGATCATCTCACAGGCAGTCAGATTCAAAACACAGAGAATCCCTTTAGGCAAAACCTTAAGTTACAAAAAGACACAAAAACAGGAATTCACACTTCCTCCAGCACAGCGAATTTACAAGCCAAAACAAAGAAAACCTAACGCATTTTCTAGCTAGTTTACTTACTAACTTTACAGGAGTTGGAGGGCTTGCATCCTTGATCTGTTCCCGGCAAAGGTATCACACAGACAGACCAAAAAACCTGTTTCCTCCCCTCCAGATTTGAAAGTATCTTGTCCCCTCATTGGTCATTTTGGGTCAGGTGCCAGCGAGGTTACCTTCGCTTCTTAACCCTTTACAGGTGAAAGGGTTCTGCGTTTGGCCAGGAGGGATTTTATAGCACTGTACACAGAAAGGTGGTTACCCTTTCCTTTATATTTATCACAGCTGTGAAGATAAGGAGTCTGAGTGTGATACAGCCTAGTACAGTGTGCAGAAGACGTTCTTCTGTACTGCAAGGACTTCCCTGTATAATTGGGACTCCAGGGATGTACATTGAGGGGTTGCAATGGTCTGTAAACACCCTGAGAGGGGTGAGCTGGGCCCTGATGGAGGCGGATGTTTGCACCTAGGATTGACTGTCAAATGAGCAAGTCCTGCTGTGGCCTGCCATCAGTAATTTCAGTTCCCCTGGTGTGGGAGTGCACATGCTAAACGGACAACTGAGTCATCACCTTGCCTGACTTCTTATAAATGGTGTGAGTCACAGGCCCAGCAGTAAGATGCTCTCCTTCCAAAATCAGTGGAGAAGGTGCTTAGGGCCCTGTCCTGGGGCAGTTGAGCACCTCAATTCTCACTGAAGTCATTATGGTTCAAGGATGCTCAGCTCTTTGCTCTGGTTAATAAGCTATGGACACTCCTCCCCAGATGATCAGTTTGGTTAGCTGAGAGGCCAGCATGGTAAAATACACTCCACCAAGGCTGTTCTGTCCTCTGAGCTCTAACCCAGACATTTCAAATATTGCATTCCTTCTGGAAAAGGTAAATTACACTTCCAGTGAATTTGGGCTCAGCAAAATCTTTTTGAGCTGGCATTATACTTAGCATTTACATGGCACCTTAAAACCTTCAATGCACTTTATCCAAACATTAGGTAGCCCTCACAGCACCCCTATGAGGGAGGAAGCGAACTATCATTCCCATTTCACAGATGGGGAAACTGAGTCAGAAAGATTAAATGACTTGTCTGAGCTGGGCCATAGTTTTGCTCTAACCACCAGACCAAACTGCTGATCATAAAGACAACATTAACATACTCTTCTGCTCTCCTGAGATTTCCCTTCCTCCTCTAGTGCTCCCACCCTGTTCTTTAGTATACCCATCTCAAACCCACCTCAGAAGTTTCCCAGCAGCACTTGGGGCATTTTAGAGCCAAGAGTTCACATCTGTTCACAAACGGATTGGCATCACTGCACAATGTAATGACTTTTTGTAGTATCGTCTCCCACTACATTCCCCTTTGGGGTGGTGTGTGAGTGTAATTGTGTGTGCGTGTATTTGACGCTGTGTGTGTGTGTGTGTATATTGTTAAGTGCATTTAACATTTTTGCACTGTGATGTTTTCAGCAACAGGCCTGATTCTCAGTTACTCCATCCCATTGCTTTGGGTAGACATGATGGAAGGAGAGAGAAAATGCTTCTTTAAACCACCTTTGCACTCCCTCTTGTAGGCCTTGCCAGAGCCCTAGGCGTAACTGACAGTGTGAACCAAAGGCTGTGAACCAGAGTAGGCCTGGCCTTGGCAAAATAACAACGCACTAGGTATTGGCTAACCAAGTAAGCACATTCCTGCCTGGAGAGGATGGTACAAGAACACCCAGAGTTCTCAAGAACTATGTAAACAAATTCGTAGGCGATGGTACAGGAACACACTGATCCCTCATAAAATCAGGCTGGGATGACAGGATAAAGGATAAGGATGTTTTGTTTGAACCAGCAGGTACAAGAAAGGTGGTAAGTAGCAATGTCTGGAGCGTGATTTGGAATTTGTTTGGATCAATGTATAAATGCAGACGTCATTGGAAGGCCATCTTTGTACAGCCGAGGGGGCAGCAGCACCAGGTCGTGGGTGTGCGTATGGGAGTGAACCTGTAGCTCTTACGGGACAGTAGTACCGTGCTTTGACGACAATAAACCCGACCGAGTGCCTTTGCCACTGAACCGAGCCTGTGGTGCGTCTGACAAATAACAGAGGGCTGCGGGATTAACCTGCTGAACAATCTGCTGGTGCAGGTGACATCAGAGCTCCAAGAACAGCAACGCAACGCTGCAGCAACAACTTTCCACAGCACTTAATAACACCTGTATTCCATGACCCTCCGAGGCCCGGGATGTGAGACCAGCCGTTGTGCAGTACACTCTCTGCTCATGCCCCGTACATGTGTTCGATTACAGAAACCCCCTTGGGACTGTCACCTGATATGCTGAGACTACCTCTGAGCCCATTTTCTCTGCCAGTTTGGGCCTCCAGAACCCTGCCTTGTTGAGCCAGACATGCCAGTCTTCTCCAACACAGACCCAGGGTCTGAACCACGCGCCCCAAAGCTGCAGACTTAACTGAAAACAGCTTAAGTGCTCCTGTCTCTAGCACCCAGACACCCAGCTCCCAGTGGGATCCAAATAAATCCGTTTTACTCTGTATAAAGCTTATACAGAGTAAACTCATAAATTGTCCGCCCTCTATAACACTGATAGAGAGAGATGCACAGCTGTTTGCTCCCCCAGGTATTAATTACTTACTCTGGGTTAATTAATAAACGAAAGTGATTTTATTAAATATAACAAGTAGGATTTAAGTGGTTCCAAGTAATAACAGACAGAACAAAGTAAGTTACCAAGCAAAATAAAACAAAACACACAAGTCTAAGCCTAATACGGTAAGAAATTACAGATGAAATCTCACCCTTAGAAATGTTCCAATAAGCTTCTTTCACAGACTAGACTCCATTCTAGCCTGGGCCCAATCCTTTCCCCTTGTACAGCCCTTGTTCCAGCTCAGGTGGTAGCTAGGAGATTTCTCATGACTGCAGCTCCCTTTGTTATGTTCTACCCCCTTATATAGCTTTGGGACAAGGCAGGAATCTTTTGTCTCTCTGGGTCCCCACCCCTCCTTCTAAATGGAAAAGCACCAGGTTTAAGATGGATTCTAGTACCAGGTGACATGGTCACATGTCCTGTGAGACCCTAAGCCTTTATTCTTCATGGTCTGACTCACAGAAAGGCTTGCAAGTAAACAGAGTCATTTACAACCAATTGTCCTAGTTGATGGGAGCCATCAAGATTCCAAGCCACCATGAATGGCCCACACTTCGCATAATTACAATAGGACCTCAGAGTTTTATTTCATATTTCTAGTTTTAGATACAAGAATGATACATTTATACAAATAGGATGACCGCACTCAGTAGATTATAAGCTTTGTGATACGTTTCAAGAGACGTTTTTGCATGAAGCACATTCCAGTTACATTATATTCACACTCATTAGCATATTTTCATTAAATCATATGGAGTGCAACATCACAACATGCTCCCAGCATGCCTCTGATGCTGTGGGTTGGGAGCCAGACCAGTGTAAACTCCTTACACTGGCTCTGACCTAGCTTGGCAGGCGCTCTGTGCTGGGGTTATTCTCAGGTAACTGTTTCCACCCACTTTAAGGCTCAGAGTGGTGTAAAAGGGCCTTGGCATAAGTGAGAACCAGGCCCAGTGACTCGTGGTGCTGCTTCCTCCACTCACTGAGGGCTGGGCTGTGCCATGGGGCACGTCTTACAGTGGCTTTTACAAAATTCAGCATGTGTGAACTTTGGAGATCAAGTGGATCATTGACTCCGGGGAGGTGGATTTCCTCAAAATATTGAGAAATGGCATATAATTGCTCCAATTTTCTGGATGCAGAAGCAGGCAGATTTAGAAGGGAAGTCTCTTAATATTAGCAGCAGCATTAGAGAAGCATCCAGAACTCCCATCTGCTTTACATAGGCATAGTAAGAGACAATCCCCACTATGAAGAGCTTACAGTCTAAATAGACCAGATAGATAAACAGTAGAGAAAAGGAAATATTACTGTCCCCACTTTACAGATAGGCACTGAGGCACAGAGAGATTAAATGACTTGCCCAAGGTCAGACAGGAAGCCAGTGGCAGAGGTGGGACTCAAATCTATATCTTTTGAATCCCAGTTCAGGGCCTTAACTGACAGACCTCTTCAGTAATGATGCAGAAGAGACAGAAGTATTCAATAAATATTTCTGTTCTGTATTCAGAAAGCAGCAAGATGATGCATTCATAACTACAAGTGATAATGAAATACTTTCTATTTCATCATTAACTAGAGAGGATGGTAAGGAGCAACTACTAAAGTTAAACTTTTTCAGATTTGCAGGCCTGGATGACTTAGACCCAAAAGTATTAAAAGAATTGGCTGAGGATCTCTCTAACCATTAATGTTGACATTTAACAAATCTTAGAACACTGAGGAAGTTCAAGAGAACTGAGAAAAAGCAAATGTTGTACTAATATTTAAAAACAAGTAAAAATGGGATGACCTGGGAAACTATAGACCACTGAGCCTAACACTGAGCCTGGGCAAAATCATGGAAAGGTTGATATGGATTTTGATCAGCAAAGAATTCAAGGATGGTAGCATAATTAATGCCAGTCAACATGGTTTTATGGAAAATAGGTCTTGCCAAACAAATGTAATAGTGTTTTTTGATGAGATTACAGTTTTGGTTGAAAAAAGTAACCATGAATAGCATACTTAGATTTCTGTAAGGCATTTCACTTAGTCCCAAATAACATTCTGATAAAAATTTTTAGCACTATCCAAAATCAATATAGACCATATTAAATGGACTGAAAGATGATTAACTGATACACTGCAGACAGTAACTGCCAATGGGGAAATCATCCTCCAAATAAGGGTGTTTCTAGTGGCGCTGTGCAGAGATCTGTTCTTGGCTCAATGCTATTCAATATCTGTGTCAATGAAGAAAATATGAAATAATTGCTGGTAAAATAATGGCGACAGGTCAGTTATACAGATTAACCTGGATTGCTTGGCAAAGTGGGCTCATTTGCACAAAATGATTTCACACAGCCAAATGCAAAGTCGTACATCCAGGAACAAAGAATGTAAGTTACATTTATAAGACAGGGCACTGTATCCTGGAAAGCAATGACCGAAATGGCAGATAACCAATTGAAAAAGTTCCAGTAGAGCTCCAAGAATGCTTTGGGATCTGGAAAATATGCCTTATGGTGAGAGACTATAGAAGCTCTATCAATTTAGTTCATCAAAGAGATCGAGAGATGACTTGATCGTGGTCTACAAGTACTTAGATGGGAAAGAGATTTCTGACAGTACAGCTCTTTAATCGAGCAGAAAAAGGCATTACGAGATCCAGTGGTTTGAAGTTGAAACTAGACAAATTCAGATTAGATTAGATTAGAAATAAGGTATCCATTTTTAACGGTGAAGGTAATTAACTAGTGAAACGCAGGATGTAGTGGATTCTCCATCACTTGCACTCTTTAAATCAAAACTGGACGACTTTCTAAGAACAGCAATAGGTCAACCAGAAATTATGGGCTTGGTGCAGATGTTATTGGGTGTGGACCATGTTATGTATGAAGTTGGACTAGATGAGCCTCATGGTCCGTTCTGGCCTTAAATTTTATGAATTATGATTAGGTCACTTTGCTCTGTTCTATGCAAATAAGAAAACAGGCCAAAAATAAATAAAATAAAAATCCAAGCACTCTTTTTCCTGTCCTGTTTCCTTCCCTTATCTGTTAGCAGAAAAAGCAATCAGTGGAGAAGTTGCTACAGCAGAGTCAGATGGCTGGACTGTAACAGGAGAGGATCAGGAGAAAGCATTTGTAAGTTAATTTTATTTTAAATTTGAACCTGTCATAAATATAAAGGGAAGGATAAACCCCTTTGAAATCCCTCCTGGCCAGGGGAAAGCTCCTCTTACCTGTAAAGGGTTAAGAAGCTAACGGTAACCTCGCTGGCACCTGACCAAAATGACCAATGAGGAGACAAGATACTTTCAAAAGCTGGAAGGAGGGAGAGAAACAAAGGGTCTGTGGGTCTGTCTATATTCTGTCTTTGCCGGGGATAGACCAGGAATGGAATCTTAGAACTTTTAGTAAGTAATCTAGCTAGGTACGTGTTAGATTATGATTTCTTTAAATGGCTGAGAAAAGAACTGTGCTGAATAGAATAACTATTTCTGTCTGTGTATCTTTTTTATAACTTAAGGTTTTGCCTAGATGGGTTCTCTATGTTTTGAATCTAATTACCCTGTAAGGGTATCTACCATCCTGATTTTACAGGGGGGATTTCTTTATTTCTATTTACTTCTATTTTTATTAAAAGTCTTCTTGTAAGAAAACTGAATGCTTTTTCATTTTTCTCAGATCCAAGGGTTTGGGTCTGTGGTCACCTATGCAAATTGGTGAGGCTTTTTTTATCCAACATTTCCCAGGAAAGTGGGGGTGCAAGTGTTGGGAGGATTGTTCATTGTTCTTAAGATCCAAGGGTCTGGGTCTGTAGTCACCTAGGCAAATTGGTGAGGCTTTTTACCAAACCTTGTCCAAGAAGTGGGGTGCAAGGTTTTGGGAAGTATTTTGGGGGGAAAGACGCGTCCAAACAGCTCTTCCCCAGTAACCAGTATTAGTTTGGTGGTGGTAGCGGCCAATCCAAGGACAAAGGGTGGAATATTTTGTACCTTGGGGAAGTTTTGACCTAAGCTGGTAAAGATAAGCTTAGGAGGTTTTTCATGCAGGTCCCCACATCTGTACCCTAGAGTTCAGAGTGGGGGAGGAACCTTGACAGAACCTCTGAAAAAAATTTCCATAATGGATTTGAGGGGTTTCCTTTTCTTCTTTTGTATTAGATGTTTACTAGTTATACTGGAGCCTGATCCAAAGCTCACTGAAGTTAATGGGAATCTTTCCACTGACTTCGGTGGGCTTTGGACCAGATCCTAGATTCTTACCGTACATCGACATGGGAATAAAA